>NC_069374.1:24057500-29057500 GCF_021730395.1 Mercenaria mercenaria
CATGTTGGTACTTCTCCATTTCAGACACAGTGAATTTTCTTGGAATCAGTATTGTAGGTCAAAGTAACAAAGGTGGTGATGGAGGGATCTATGTAGGATCCATTATGAAAGGGTAAGTTCTGCAGTTAGTACCGTTAACATCTCCATTCCGTAATTAATGAATAAAGGGGTCACTCTTGTGGAGGTTGCCCGACTGGCTCAGTACCTGGAGCACAGGACTTGGAAGATTGTTTTCTTTTCTGTGCTTTGATGACACATGAGTTGTTTAGATGTGCTTGAAGCTTAGCTATCAAGCTAAAAATAAGTTGTAAAACAAAAATGTTTTTGATTTAGATTATGTGTTGAAATCGTAAATGAAATGCATATTAAGTAGTAGCTATATATGAAAATGAAGTGTCTATTATGAAAGAACAATAACCAGATTTCATTTTAATGCTTTATGTTGACCTCAGCATAGCAAGGTGGTAGAATGGCTGCCTCTTATATTGGGAGGTTGGGGTTATTCATGATCGTGTCATGCCAAGGACTATAAAAATGGCACTCGAATTGTGTTTTGGCTTTGTATAAGTATATCTCGAGGACTACTTTGTCCTTGTCGGTATATGACTTGAGTGGAGTATCATTTATGTCTCTATGGCATGACATTACACTGACACAGTACTATAAAATTTGGCATTATTATTACTGCTACAGGTAAAAATGGTCCATATATGACTGAAAAATTGTTTAAATAATGCATAAAATGGAAGATTTTCAATATCACTCTGGTGTGTAAACATTGACTTTAGACAGTAAAAACCAAGATAGGGAGAAATGACTGAAAGATGTATTTGTCATTATATTGTCAAAAGTTTTTTGAAAGTAAATCATGAGCCCTTTGATCCTGTGGATGAAGTTCTTGGCAACAGACAGAAAACAGTGCACATGCTTCATTTAAATGCTTCTTGAAGTAGCTGTTGTGGATAGAAAATCAGTGAATTCATTCTGATTTCAGTGGTGCTGTGGCCCAAGATGGTAGAGTAGAACCGGGTGATATGATACTTGAAGTTAATGGTGTTAGTTTTGAAAACATGAGCAATGACGATGCTGTACGGACACTCAGAGAAGCTGTACAAAAACCAGGGTGGGTAACCCATCTAGAGTTACCTTTCTTTCATATTCAAATATATTGGTAGTCTCAGTTTCGTTATAACTTTTGATGTAGAAATATAAAATCCTGCAGACCAAAATGCTCTATTTTGTTTCTGCAGGAATGGATCTTGACTCTAAGATTTTGATGATATTGCACTTGTGCAATTGTGAAAAAGCACTAATTTACATTTGTGTATTATTATTACTAGCTCATTTGTAAATTGAATGTGATTAAAGTATTTTATGATTGTGGAACACTAATTGCTGTGGGTTTATATACCTGTACTGAAATGGCCGAAAACGTTTTTTTATTAATGTAGATTTTACCTACACAGTTTCTACAGGAAGAATTTAGTGTTTAAGAAGTACTTAAAATCAATAAATAAAATTTCAAAAAAAGATAATTTGATACTATTAAAATGGATAGTCATATGTTTGTTTGGCAGCTTTGATATTATTAAAAATATGTGCATGTATTATATACAGTATGCATTCCTTTTTTCATGCCAGTATATAATTTTGTCATTGCAGGCCCATAACTTTAGTAGTTGCCAAATGTTGGGACCCAAATCCAAAAGGTTATTTTACTGTGCCACGCCAGGAACCAGTACGACCTATCGATCCATCAGCATGGGTTGCTCATACAACTGCATTAAAACAAGAGTACCTGAGTCGCGGTGTCCCTAGTCCCTCGTTAAGTAACATGACATCAACAAGCTCGTCAATATCCAGTTCTATACCAGAGTCAGAACGTAAGTTATAAAAGTGGAAAGGGTGGGGGCCTCGGATTTATTTATTCCTTAACAGCAAAGACTGATGTCATTGATGTAGAAATTCACTTTTGTTATTATTATGTATATGTACAACCAATTATTGTTTGTTAAAGTTATTGCGTTAAATGTCACCTTGGGGTATAGATATAGATATTTTAATAATAAAAATCTGAGACACGTACAATGACAGTTGTTTGATATTATGTCCATGTGGCAGGATAATCATTGTCAGAAAAACTGGAGATTTTCACAGTGTTTACCTCCCTTGAACTGACAAAATTTTGATGTCCATAAATTTGCATGTTTATCTTTCAGGTTTTGATGATTTAAATCTTACCATCAATACTGATATGGCGACTGTAGTCAAGGCGATGGCATCACCTGATTCTGGGTTAGAGATTAGAGATCGCATGTGGCTCAAAATTACTATACCAAATGCATTCATAGGTAAATGTACACTAAAAATTATTTGATGGATTGGAATACATGTTCATAAATAGGTATAATAGATACAAATTTCATATTTAAAAACATGAACAAATATTTATGAATGTAGCTCTATATGCAAACTTAATTTACATATTTAGTCAAGTTAAATACATTTAATGAGGGTTTTATACATTTGAAGTAAATATCTCCAATGGCTGTCTTTCACTAAAAAAATTTATCTTTAGATATTGATATGATAGTATTTTACCTTACTTAATTGGACATTGTCACGATGTGTTTATTTCAGGATCTGACTTAGTGGAATGGTTGTTTACACATGTGGAAGGTTTTGCTGATAGGAGAGATGCAAGAAAATATGCGTGTAATTTATTAAAAGCCGGTTTTATTCGACACACTGTGAATAAAATTACTTTTTCTGAACAGTGCTATTATGTGTTTGGAGATCTAAGTGGAGGTAGGTACAGGTTTGACTCTTGTATAAGGTTTATTTGTTTATGCTTATTGTACTGTCGAATATCTGGGTTGGGGAGGTGGTATCTGGTAGATTTACTGGCAGGTCTGTCAAGGTACCTTGTTTTTTTTATGTCAAGGACAGAGAACTCTAGAATGGAGGAAGCAAAATCAGATGCTTCCCTTTGAAAATAAGATATCTTGCTGGCTTGTGGTATTTTATTGTGGGTAATTACAATTTGTACATCCTCGTTTAACACTTACCCTGCTATATTTCTAAAATGGACTGTCCATAACAGGGCTTCGGAAATTTGCCGGTTTGTCGGTGTTGGACCGATTTTTGACTTTTCAGACTGATTCGTGAAGTGAAAAAACGAAAATAATCGGTCCCGTAAAAATGGAGAAAAGTATAAATTTCGGTCTGATATCTCAATACACGATCACCTGCCAAGCAGGAAATTGTTGGTCGCACCCTCAGATAATCAATAAACGTGTCAATCGGTCTGATTGTTACTTTGATAATCGGTCCGTAATTAGACCGTGACGCAATCAGCGCTCGCGCGGCACATCCTTTAATGTTAACAGACAGCCGACTGCCATGTATTAAACATTTTTGACTGGTTTCTGACTGGATCCAAATCATTTCGACGAGGATCCACTTCTTTTATTTAGAATCTGCCGGATGGTTTATTTAAAAAGGTTATGTTTGATCACGGGTAAAAAACAAATGGTCACTGCATTTAATCATGTACATTATAGGTCTTTGATTTGAAAAGACATCACACGGAAAACCGATAAAAATATTTTTTATAATTACTTGATTTGAAAAAATTACATGATTCATTTGTTGGGGCTCCAGTTGAAACAAGTGCAGAAAATCGTCTTTGAAACCCGACTGTACAAAAAAGAAAAAGAAAAAAATGGACCAGCAAACATGAATGATAAAGAAAACCGAAGTGGCGCTGTTTATCAAATTGGTCTTTTAAAAAATGTTTCAGAATGAAATTTTGTTTACATCAGAAGAGAACATATAACTTTATATCATGTAGTTCAAGTTATTGAAGTACAACCTAAGTGAAATGAAATGTGCGTGGCCAACCCGCGTGACCTTTTGGTACTATATATGCGGGGAAATTCGATCTCAGCTTTCACATAACATACACATTCTGTCCGCGGCAGAGTATTCTTAAAATACTGAGGCTGTTTAGCAGAGAATATATGTCGTGAAATTCACTTTGACGCATTGTATTTTATAGAATTCCGTCAAAGAATGAGGAAACATCACAAAGTATCTGCCGTGTATACGGTACCGAAATCACGTGCGTTGGCTTTTAGACTAGTTACGTACACGGTGTCAATGCCGGCAATTTTATCCCTGCAGGAAAAACATCGAAATTTAAACAAAGTAACGATCACACATAACACTGAAACACTGTCTTTATTGTATGGTAACTCGCGGTGACCGGTAACTTAGTTTTAATGCATGACATGCTTATTTCTTTACTCTATCACGTTTTACAAAATATGTAATATTGGGAATGCGGTGGGTGGGGTAGCGCTGATGTCACGATTTTCGTTTCGGACTGATTGAGTTATCAAAATTTCTGGAGCCCTGGTCCATAATTCAATTTGGGCAGTACCACTTATTCAAAGGGGAGTCCACTGAAAACTTACTGACTGAATAGCAAACTGTGCAGACCATGATCTTGATCTGCACTGGTCTCAAAGGCAAAATGACTTACCGCCAGCAGGCTAAGGGTTAAATCAGTTAAAGGTTTTCATTGGGCATGATCTTTACAATTTGAAGGACATTTTAAGGAAGTTTTGCAATTTTTCTGGGGGGGGAAAAAACAATTAATTTTTTTGACAGAAGTATGACAGTTTTCTATAAGGTTGTTAACAAAATAGAACCTTAATTAACCTGTTGACCTAATTGTTATGATTGACAAACGTTGTTAATGTCTGTCTCAGGTAATGATAAAATGGACGTGTATAGGTCAGGAGGTTAATTGATGGATATAATGTGTTACTGTATAAAAAGATAGCTTGAAAGACTATTGTATTTCTAAAATATATCAAATAATTAAACAGGTGTCATGTGTTATGAATAGGTGTAGAAATATACATTCTCATCTGTCAGTAAAGTGATACGTTTGTCAGGACTTGTCCAAATTTAAGGGTTGTCAAATGTAGTTTGGTAAGCTGTCATAAAGTTCTTACAGAATGAGTTGCCTGGTGCTGATATATTCTTAATATAACCAGAAATGGCTTTTCTTTTATCCATTGCACATATCTGCGTATTAACACCCAGGTTTCACTTGACCTAGACTGTGAGACAATGTATCACTTCCAAGGTCAGAAGGGGTCAAAAGATCATGAGAAAAGCATGACTTGGTTACTTTGTCATCTCAGTTTGCAAGAAAACTGATAAAACTTTTTTTTAAATGCTTTTTAGTCCTGTTACATTTTAATTCGAACAACAACACTTAAAGCAATTAAAATATTTTGCACTGTATGTTATTTTGAAATTTTGCCTAAGAAATAGATTGATTCAGTGGTTCCCTTCACCAAATAGTATTCCACGTGTAGAAGTTGTGGAGAAATTGCAGCCTCTCAATGCACATATATTCATTGGGCAACTGGATGTTATTTCTTTCAAGAAAAAAAAGAAGTTTTTTCCTAGTCTATGGTTGTTTAACCTTACAAGCATAAGAACAAATTTTATAAACCTACATGGAATAGTGACTTATAGAAATATAAAACAATTTTATTATGTTGTCAGATTGAAATATAAAATCTGAATTACCTCCCTTCTATCTGCAGATAAATTATTTCTATCACTTCATGCAGTTAAATTTAAAACTGCCCTGTTAGTTCATATGGTTCAGATATTCCTGTACCTATTAAGTTTAAAGTTTAGGCAGCAATTTTTATTGAAGTTTGCATTGCCGTGTAATTATATAATTCTGTAAAAGACAATACACATGTATTTCTAAGCACCTGGTTTTATGTTAGTCACCTTTCTGTTGCTACAATAGTTATCATAAACTTTGATAATGTGACAGCTGAGCTCAATACAATCGACACTGTTTATTTTCCAATACAGGTAAATCCAATATTTGCTTTACAATACATCTATGACGGATTATCTTTGAACACCCCTGGACTAATTGAACTCAACTGCCACATTATCAAAGTTTATTAGTATATGAAAAGTACAAACTGTTGCTTTAATGTGATTGGCCATATAGAAATAGGCGTTTTATCAAATTAATCAGTTTCAGTTTCCGTTTCATACTGTGTCTGAAAAGAATAAAAGAAAGTGAAAGAGCTGTATTGCTAAGGTGATATTTACACTTAATCTCAAACAAATAGGAGGATATAACCTTAATTGAGCAATTAAACTGCAATTTAACAAAATGTCATTTCCTTTTCATGTGAGTAGTTTTGTTTGTTATTTGTACATAATGATACACAAATGTTGTGTCACATGGCTTTAAATGCCACTGTTTATTGATAAGAAACAGTTGTCATTTTTTTTTTCTTTCTGAGGGTTTACTATGTCTGTGACTTTTAATAGGGGAGGATATGACTTGTTTGAATGACGTTTTGAAAGTTTGTTTTGCGAAAACATCCATTTTGATGAATAATAAGTTTTAAGAAAAGAAAAAATCAACAAAGTTTAAGAGAATATGACTGAGCCGCACCATGAGAAAACCAACATAGTGGGTTTGCGACCAGCATGGACCCAGACCAGCCTGCGCATCTGCGCAGACTGGTCAGGATCCATGCTGTTCGATTTCAAAGTCTGTTGCCGTTAGAGAAACCGTTAGCGAACAGCATGGATCCTGACCAAACTGCACCACTATGTTGGTTTTCTCATGGCACGGCACATGTTATGTCAGCAAGAAGTTAAAGATGCTTAATCAGATTTTGATAAAGTTATAAATTTGCCATTTCTGTCCGTTCAGATTTGTGTGCATGTCTCAAGAAGTATTTAACCTAGAATTATGAAACATCATATGATTTTTTATCAGTGTGTGAAGTTCTGCACCTGGGGTTTGTTTGGAAGTTCACATAGCAAGGCTAGAGTTACTTCCCTTGACTTAGGAAGTTCACATAGCAAGGCTAGAGTTAATTCTCTTGACTTAGACAGCCATGTGCACAAGGGGCCTAAACGTTTATGTCGCTCGTACCTCAAAAAGTTTTTGCCCTGGAGTCATGAAACTTTGTAGGCATGTCATTGAGCATGTGAAGTTGTGCACATGGGGTTTTATTATGCCCCCCTTCGAAGAAAGAGGGGTATATTGTTTTGCAGATGTCGGTCGGTATGTCGGTCGGTCGGTCGGAATGTAAACCAATCCGTTTTCAGATGATAACTCAAGAACGCTTGGGCCTAGGATCATGAAAGTTGATAGGGAGGTTGGTCATCACCAGCAGATGACCCCTATTGATTTTGAGATCTGTATATCAAAGGTCAAGGTCACAGTGACCCCGATTAGTAAAACGGTTTCTGGATGATAACTCAAGAACGCTTGGGCCTAGGATCATGAAAGTTGATAGGGAGGTTGTTCATCACCAGCAGATGACCCCTACTGATTTTGAGGTCAGAATGTCAAAGGTCAAGGTCACAGTGACCCTGAACAGTTGAATGGTTTCCGGATGATAACTCAAGAATGCTTAGGCCTAGGGCCATGAAAGTTGATAAGGAGGTTGGGCATGACCAGCAGATGACCCCTAATGATTTTGAGGTCAGTATTTAAAAGTCAAGGTCACAGTGACCAGGAACAGTAAAATGGTTTCCGGGCAATAACTCAAGAACGCTTGGGCCTAGTGTCAGGAAAATTGATAGTGAGGTTGGTGATGACCAGCAGATGACCTGTATTGATTTTGAAGTCATTAGGTCAAAGGTCAAGGTCACATTGGCCAGGAACAGTTTCTGATCTTGTCCAAAACCACAGGGCCTAGGGCTTTGATATTTGGTATGTAGCAAAATCTAGTGTTCCTCTATCAAGACTGTTCAGATTATTTCCCTGGGGTCAAATATGGCCCCACCCCAGGGGTCACATGGTTTATATAGACTTATATAGGAAAAAACTTTGAAAAGCCTCTTGTCCAAAACCACAGGTCCAAGAGCTTTGATATTTGATATATGACATCATCTAGTGGTCCTCTACTAAGATTGTCCAAATTATTCCCCTAGGGTCAAATATGGCCCTGCCCTCGGGGTCACATGGTTTACATAGACTTATATAGGGAAAAACTTTGAAAATCTTCTTGTCCAAACCACAAAGACTAGGGCTTTGATATTTGTAATATGTAGCATCATCTAGTGGTTTTCTACCAAGTTTGTTCAAATTATCCCTCTAGGGTCAAATAAGGCCTCACTCCGGGGGTCACATGGTTAATATAGACTTATATAGGGAAAAACTTAGAATCTTCATGTCCGTAACCTATATCATTCAAATTTGGACCACATGTATTGTTTTGAGTGGCAAGATGAACCTTGACATGAGTTGACCTTGATCTTGACGTAGTGACCTACTTTCACATTTCTGTAGCTACAGCCTTCAGATTTGGACCACATGCATAGGTTTGTGTACCTAAACAAACTTTGACCTTGTTATTGACCTAGTGACCTACTTTCACATTTTTGAAGGTACAGGCTTCAGATTTGGACCACATGCATAGTTTTGTGTTCCGAAATAAAATTTGACCTTGATTTTGACCTAGTGACCTACTTTCACATTTCTCAAGCTACAGCCTTCAAATTTGGACCACATGCATAGTTTTATGTACCGAAATGAACTTTGACCTTGAAATTGATCTAGTGACCTACTTTAACATTTCTGAAGCCACAGCAATTCATTTGGACCACATGCACAGTGTTTTGTACTGAATGAATTTGACCATGATTTTGACCTTGAGCTAGTCTTGAAATTTGAAACATTCAAAAATGGCTCAGTGGTGGGCACCAAGATCACTCTGTGATCTCTTGTTAGGTTAATAGGTTAAAGGTCAAGGTCAGATTGAACCAGAATGGTAGAACATTTGTTTACAGTGAGCATACAATTTCTGTTCATTGTGCAATTACTGAATGCATCAAGGCGGGCATTTCGTGTTCGACGACCTCTTGTTTGAACTTTTTTCCCCCAACCCCTCACAAGAAGAAAGAATATTGGCACATACACCTGTATATATTGGCTTTCTCTCCCAAGGTAATATATTCCATTGTCAGCAATTAACATACAACTGAATATGGCAGTAAATGGGGTTACCAGTGTCCTATGGACTCGCATCTAGTTTTCATAAAGATCTGCATTGACTGATGAGAGAATTGGAGCAAAACTTCATATAACAATTCAAAGTCTTGACCAGCGTTCTTGATCGAGCGAATTTAGATCTTTTCCATTACAGCCATGTTATGTCCACCAGACTTTGTGCAATCTTTACATGCGCCGCTACCCTTATATCCAAAGTAGGAGAATCATTTTATAACATAGCCAAGTCTTTAAGTAGGAAAGCTGATTGCTTAGACTTAGTGAAAAATAAAAGGCTTCAGGTATCTGAGTAAATTGAATTTGGGATGGTTATCCTTATTAAGTAGGGATAGTAGCAGACAAAATACTTGACTTCAAATGGTAATGTTGTTAGAAGTAAATCTTTATTTCAAGTGAAGACACATGAAATGTAGAAAAGAGTTCACCTGTTCAGTGTATTGATGTCAGACCAGGTTACATTAATATTGAAGATGCTTTTAACTTTGACATTTGAGTAAAAATATTAAAATAATGACCTCATCTGATCCTTAGTTTGTAACTGATAGTTATGCTAATATATGATCAGGAATAAAACTTGTGATCTGTCATACAACACCAGACATGTTCGCATATTAATGACAAAAAGTTTTTTAAAGTAGAGGCAAATTAAAAGGTCGCAAGAGTACTTCTACTGTCATTAGTAATTGTCTTTGGTCCCATGTTTGTAACAGAATTTTGAATAGCCTGCAGACTTTGCTCAGTAGGGAGAATGCATATCTACGTATCGCCGACTTGTGAGTTTGATCCCCGGGCAGGGGGTATGTTCTCCATGACGATTTGATAAAAGACATTGTGTCTGAAATCATTCATCCTCCTCCTCTGATTTGTGTGGGGAAGTTGGCAGTTACTTGCGGAGAACAGGTTTGCACTGGTACAGAATCCAGGAACACTGGTTAAGTTAACTACCTGCCGTTACATAAATGAAATACTGTTGAAAAACAATGTTAAACCCAAAACAATCTAACAGACAAAAGGATTGTGATTATATTATCTGGAATAAAGGCATATCTAATTTGTGACATTATTCATTTCCATATATATGATATCATTTGTTACATGTTTCATTACCATATTATCTCATTTGTGACATGATTCATAACCATGTTATCTGTATTTGTTACAGGATCATTGCCATGTTATATCAATATCTCATTTATGGCATCATATATCTGATTTGTGACATTATTCATTGCCATATATATGATATCATTTGTGACATGTTTCGTTACCATATTATCTCATTTGTGACATGATTCATAACCATGTTATCTCTATTTGTTACAGGATCATTGCCATGTTATATCAAAATCTCATTTGTGACATTATTCATTGCCATATAATATGATATCATTATTTCATTTATGACATGTTTCATAACCATGCTATCTCATTATCTCACTTTGTGACATGTTTCAGGCGGAATGGTGTATCCAGGTAAGACAATCATTGTTTCATTTAATTACACCTTTATAATCAAATATAGGCACCTTTTTACTAAAATGCGGTACCACTCCAGAAATCCTCTCATATTGCAATTCATAACTTAGGATGTACAGTACTTGAAGGAATGTTCAGAATTTAAAACTTTGCCCATTTGAAGTTTGAAGTTTTCTGTCAGTTTATTACTTGAGAGATAGAATGTAAAGGGTGTAAGGAAAGTTTGTTCCAGTTAGAAAAGTAACTTCGCATAGCAAAAATATTGCAATTAAGACATGTGACATTGTACAGTTTTTCAGTCATATTAAATGCTGATATGTTACCCTAATGCTGCTGCAGAAATTATGTTAATTTCAGATTTTCTTAGTGGAGAAAATACAATTTAACTATATATAATATATATAAGTTGAGAAATTTTCAACTTATGAAAATAAACATTCATTTCCTCTTTCATTGATTCCAATGTCAGAGCTTCACTTATTATTTGTACACTACAAACTCAACGACTGTAATGTAATACAAAACAAATACCTTCTAAATATATTGCAAAATATGTATGCCATTAAGTCTGGAAGTTGCGTACTCTCGTAGAATTTAGTCGAAAATAACATTTTCTAAAACAAATAAATGGATAAAGGCAAGTTTTCACCAATTGTCATATATTCAGTAGTTAAACCCAAAATATGATCATATGAATAGTACGGACCTTTCTTAATGTCTTTTACTTCGCAGTAAAATAATATAGCCATTTGCTTAACTGGAACAAACTTTCTTTACACCCTTACATATATATACAGTGTGAATTCAAATACACTTTTCTTGCTAAAATACCTTTCTTCATTGGATATACATTTTTTTTGTGATAAAATAAACTTGTTATGAATAAGGAATTTTTGGAGTGAACTGTATACAGTTATTTTAATATTGTATCATATAATCAAATGTGTTTCAAGATACTTCAGCACTAGCATGTTAACTTGTAACATTGTCAGGATAGCCACCCTGTCTGTCTGAGGATTTCATTATGAATTATGAATAAAATAGCTTTATATTTAAAGAAAAAGGGACTTTTGTACATGACAAATTTGTAGCTAGTTTAACCTATGTAACATGTTAGTGCAGGGTATCTGTCAGTAGGCTAGGCATTGTTACAGCAACAGAGTATAAATCTTGTAGTGGGTTGAAGCTATAATTTTGTTCATTCCCACTGCTAAATTCCAGTAATGAACGTGTCTATCTTTTAATTTGGACAGTACCTTCAACTGTTAAAAGGATTGCTTACCAAAAAGATACTGACTGAATGGCGAACAGTGCAGTTCATGAACAAATTGCACGGATGTGCAGGCTGATCATGATCTACACTGGTCGCAAAGGCAGAATCAGACATGTCTAGCATGATAAGGGTTAAAATATTGTTCATTGGCAAAACTTTGAAGTGAGCAAAGAAAAGTATGTGAAAAACTGGGTAAAGCCAGATTAGGGCTAAATTGACTATTTGATTCGTTTATAGTCTCGTTCACATAAAACTGAGAAGTTTGATGGTTTTACCCAGGGTCGTGCCTATACCTGGCAGCAACTTTAAGCTCAAAATTGGAGATAGATCCACATTGTTGGACTAAGAAAAAGTAGAATCTTGAAAATTTCAAATCTGATTTTGAGAACCAGCTTTGTTTAGAACCCAAAATTTTGATACTCATGATTTTACCCTGTGCTGTCTTTTGATGTACTCATATCACACATTTTGTTCCATTTCACACACACCCCTCGCTAGTGCCTGCAAATTAGTACCTTCCTAGTCAATAACCAACTCAATAAACTGAGAAAGTTTTCAAATTAAAACACACTGTTACCTCTGACTAACCCTTGCGGTACTTTTTAAGAGTCAAAGGTTCTTTTTAACCAATAGTAACACATCTGTTTTATAGGATGTCACAAATCAAAGTTTTTTTTTCTGATAATCTAATGTGACATGTATGTTTTTTATAGAACACATTAAAATATATTTATTAAAATCTACACAATTGGCTTAGATGTTTAAACTCACACAAACAAAGTTTAGGTGAAGGATATACTGGAGCCACAATGTTGGCCTATTCATCTGTGATAACTCTTGAAAAGATTGGTGGAATTAGTTCATTTTATGGCTTAGCAATAAGAAGCATATGGAGAGCTACCCACAGATTGGTAAAGATTTTTTGTGCTTTTTCGTTTATCTCTGTTATTGTACCCCCCCACTGACAACAAAGTTGTAAGGGTGGGTATACTGGTTTCAGGTTGTCTGTCTGTCCGTTGACACAATCTTGTGCGCACCATCTCTCCTCATCCCCTTGACACAGTTTAATGAAATTTCACACAAGTGATCAGTAACAACAGTAGTTGTGCATGGCGCATGTTAGGTTCTTTCAGCAAAAAAAATTGCAGAGTTACGGGACTTTGTTTTTTGTTACTAAACCATATACATAGACACAATCTTGTGCGCACCATCTCTTCTTATCCCCTTGACACAATTTAATGAAACTTCACACAAGTGATCAGTAACAACAGTAGTTGTGCATGGGGCATGTTAGGTTCTTTTGCCAACAAAAATTGCAGAGTTATGGGACTTTGTTTCTTGTTAACATACTATGTACATACAGTCTGCATATGCAATCTTGTGCGTGCCTAATCTTCCGAACCCTTGCACACAATTTAATGAAACTTCACTCAAGGGATCAGTACCAACCCTAGTTGTGCATGGTGCATGTTACTTCCTTTTAGATAAATATTCTGCATAGTTATGGGACTTTGTTTTTTGTTACTATACAGACCACATAATTATGCAATCTTGTGAGCGTCAAATTGCAATGTACTGTGTCAGTGCATGCGGGGGGTACATTCATCACCTTTAGTGATAGCTCTAGTTGATTAATGAATTTGCTTCAGACATAAAATAATTGTTCCTTCATATGACACAAGGGTCATATCTTTTGCACCAATTTTTCTGGAAGTATGCCCCTATTTACAAAGAATTTTGGGTCATTGTTACGTTGCTTTCTTCACTCTAAAATCCCTTTAATAACTACATAACTTTGATCATGAAATGAGCCGTGTCATGAGAAAACCAACATAGTGGGTTTGCGACCAGCATGGATCCAGACCAGCCTGCGCATCCGCGCAGTCTGGTCAGGCTCCATGCTGTTCGCTTTTAAAGCCTATTGGAATTGGAGAAACTGTTAGCGAACAGCATGGATCCTGGCCAGACTGCGCGGATGCGCAGGCTGGTCTGGATCCATGCTGGTCGCATACCCACTATGTTGGTTTTCCCGTGGCACGGCTCAAATACAAGTTGCAAGTTACTAGTACATTTGTATAAAGTTGACGTCAGAATGCACCAGAGACTGAAATTATGCTATTAAAACAAAACATTTACATAATTAACTGTATAATAACTGAAATAAAACACTAGGCTCTTTCACAAACTCTCGTTTTAGTTCCTTCACCTTCAAGTTAAACTACTTAAATTGCACCTTCTTGTGGCCATTTCTTTCTTATGGTTGCCATACTTCTGTGAAAAGACTGTATTGTGGGCGTCTTATTCATCACTCCTGTGACAGTTCTAGTTGCGATTGTTTTATTACTTTAATTAAATATGGGTGCAATGGCACATGCAGGGTGATATTTTGTAAAGATGTGAACTTTTTGATTGAATAGTTTGATAGGTTTATAGTCTTTTAAACTTGATGGATTATGACAAGGTTATCATCACTGCACAAAGTCATTTAATCAACTTGTTCATCAATTTTCATCAATACTTAGTACAGGAACAGTATATTCATTGTTCTTTTTTCTTGCACTATTTTTGCTTATGAGTTCAGCTATTTCCTTCTTTCGTAATGAAAGCAGAGCTTTTTTCTCTCGGTTACTTGAAAAATAAGTGGAGCTATCCTACTCACTATGGCGTTGGCGTCACACCTTGGTTAAGTTTTTCGTACCAGTCCACTTTCTGACAAAACCTTTTGAGATAAAGCTTTGAAACTTTCAACACTTGTGTACCATCGCCATGTCCAGTTTTAGGCAAGAGTACATAATTTCATCAAGGATTTTGGCTGTATTATGGCCCCTTTTAACTTACAGGTCTTGACCAGTTCATATTTTGTGTAAGCTGTTGACATTATGGCTTTAAAACTTTAATCACTTGTTCTTTATACAGTCTCTATCTGTAGGCAAGAGTACATAACTCTGTCACCTATTTTGGCTGAATTATGGCCGTTTTTGGACTTGGAAATTAGTTCTTTTTTTTTTTCATACAAGTCAACATTTTGTCAAAAGTATTTGACTTGTGGCTCTGAAACTTTGAACACTTGTTTATTATAATGATCTACATCTGTAGGCAAGAGAACATAACTCTGTCAACTATTTTATCTGAATTACGGCCCTGTTAGAACTTGGAAATCAGTTAAATTTTTCATACCAATCCATATTTTACCTAACCTGTTTGTCATATGGCTTTGAAACTTTGACCACTTGTTTACCATCATAGTATACATATGTAGGCAAGACTACATAACTAAGACAAGGACTTTTAAGCTCAGTTATGGCCCTTTTTTGACATAGAAATTAGTTCAGTTTCGCATACCATTCCATATTTTGTCTAAACTGTTTGATATATGGGTTTGAAACTTCGAACACTTGCCTACCATCATGGTCACACATTGCCATATAGTGCAAGACTTGTCCAAATACTGGTATATTATTTGTCTTATCTATTTTTAGCTTGGCTATTCAAAGAATAGTCTAGCTGTTCTATTGAAACTGATGTCTGCATCAGCGTCAGTAACACCTTGGTTAAAGTTTTGCATGCAAGTACATATCATTCAAAGGCATATAGCTTTGAAACTTAATTACTTCTTTTTTCTAGGTAAATTACCAACATTACTGGGTCAAGTCCATAACTCTGACATGTATTTTGGCCAAATTATGCCCCCTTTTGGACCTTTGGAAAATCCTGGTTAAAGTTTTACATGCATATTACTATCTCCAAAACAAATGAGATATTGAATTGAAATTAACATGTGTCTTTGAGCTTATAAAACTAGGTGATAGCATCAAGTCCTTTAACTCTGGCATTTTGGCCAAATTATGTCCCCTTATGAACTTAAAATTCTGGTTAAAGTTTTGCATGCAAGTTACTATCTCCAAAACTAATGCAGATACTGGTTTTAAACTCTATAGATATTTTAACATTTTGGGTAATATTCCTGCATCTGGGACAACAATTTGAATAGTCGAGCATTGGCTTTCTTACAGACACCTCTAACTAACTTGTTCTTTTTTTTTCGTCTGAAAATCTCTGGTAATATTTTGACCCCATACTTCAGTCAATTTTTCGAATAGTCGAGTGCGCTGTCAACAGACAGCTTGTTTTTCTTGCCTCTTAATATGAGCCGTGCCATGAGAAAATCAACATAGTGGGTTTGCGACCAGCATGGATCCAGACCAGCCTGCGCATCCGCGCAGTCTGGCCAGGATCCATGCTGTTCGCTTTTAAAGTCTATTGGAATTGGAGAAACTGTTAGCGAACAGCATGAATCCTGACCAGACTGCGCGGATGCGCAGGCTGGTCTGGATCCATGCTGGTCGCAAAGCCACTATGTTGGTTTTCTCATGGCGCGGCTCATATTGGTTCTAAGACCATTTGTGAAGGTGACAAACCAAGTTTAGATGCAAATTTTAGTCATAAATTTTCCAAACTGAGGCTAGTAAATAAATAGAGCGTGATTACGTATTGCATAGTAGCAAAACATTTTAAACAACTTACAGAAAGAGAAACTTTAACCAGAATTTTAATTTCATAAGGGGACATAATTTGGCCAAAATGCCAGAGTTAAAGGACTTGATGCTATCACCTAGTTTTATAACCTCAAAGACACATGTTAATTTCAATGCAATATCTCATTTGTTTTGGAGATAGTAATATGCATGTAAAACTTTAACCAGGATTTTCCAAAAGGTCCAAAAGGGGGCATAAATTGGCCAAAATACATGTCAGAGTTATGGACTTGACCCAGTAAGGTTGGCAATTTACCTAGAAAAAAGGAGTAATTAAGTTTCAAAGCTATATGCCTTTGAATGATATGTACTTGCATGCAAAACTTTAACCAAGGTGTGACTGACGCTGATGCAGACATCAGTTTCAATAGAACAGCTTGACTATTCTTTGAATAGCCAAGCTAAAAATAGATAAGACAAATAATATACCAGTATTTGGATAAGTCTTGCACTATATGGCAATGTGTGACCATGATGGTAGGCAAGTGTTCGAAGTTTCAAACCCATATATCAAACAGTTTAGACAAAATATGGAATGGTATGCGAAACTGAACTAATTTCTATGTCAAACAAGAGCTGTCGGATGACAGCGCGCTCGACTATTCGAAGAATTGATTGAAGAATGGGGTCAAAATATTTCCATAGATTTTCAGACTAAACAAAAAAATGGATTAAACAAAAAATGTTCCTGTATTTGTGGATTTCGATTAGTCTTGCACTAAATGGCAATGTGTGACCATGATGGCAAATATGTTAAGTTATATGTTAGGCAAAACATGGACTTATATGAAAAATTTAACTAATTTCTAAGTCCAAAAAGGGCCATAATTCAGTCAAAATAGTTGACAGAGTTATGTACTCTTGCCTACAGATGGAAATCATGTTGATAAACTAGTGTTAAAAGTTTCAAAGCCACAGTTCAAACAGTTTTGACAAAACGCTGACTTGTAAGAAAAACTGAAACAAATTTCAAAGTCCAAAAAGGGCCATAATTCAGTCAAAATAATTGTCAGAGTTATGTACTCTTGCCTACAGATGGAAATCATAATGATAAACAAGTGTTTAAAGTTTAAAAGCCATATGTCAAATAGTCTTGACAAAACATGGACATTTACAAAACAGAACCAATTTCCAAGTTCAAAAAGGGCCATAATTCAGCCAAAAAAGAAGAGAGTTACGTACTCTTGCCTATTGATAGAGACTATTATACTGAACAAGATATAAAAGTTTCAAAGCCATATGTCAAACACTTTACACAAAATATAAACTGGTACGAAAAACTTAACTGAGATTTCTAAGTCAAAAGGGGCCATAATTCAGTCAAAATGCTTGATGGAGTTATGTACTCTTGCCTACAACTGAACATGGTGATGGTAAACAAGTGTTGAAAGTTTCAAAGCTTTATCTCAAAAGACTTTGTCAAAATGTGGACTGGTACGAAAAACTTAACCAAGATTTCTAAGTCAAAAGGGGCCATAATTCAGTCAAAATGCTTGACAGAGTTATGTACTCTTGCCTATAACTGCTACATTAAAATAAAGTATCAACTTGATTTCTGAACACTCACCAACTGGGTCAGTTACTAACAAGCAGGTGACACGTATGAAAGGTTTACAACTAATAAACAAGAGGACAATGATGGTCCTGAATCGCTCACCTATCCCCACATGACCCAGTGTTGAACTGAGTATGACGTCGTTATTTCTATTATTTGACACAGTGACCTAGTTTCTGAGCACATGTGACCTAGATATCATCAAGATAAAAAATTCTGACCAAATTTCATGAAGATCCATTGAAAAATATGACCTCTAGAGAGGTCACAAGGTTTTTCTATTATCTGACCTAATGACCTAGTTTTTGAAGGCACGTGACCCACTTTTGAACTTGACCTAGATATCATCAAGGTGAACATTCTCACCAATTTTCATGAAGATCTCATGAAAAATATGGCCTCTAGAGAGGTCGCAAGGTTTTTCTATTTTTCGACCTACTGACCTAGTTTTTGACCGCACATGACCCAGTTTCGAACTTGACCTAGATATCATCAAGATGAACATTCTGACCAATTTTCATGAAGATCTCTTGAAAAATATGGCCTCTAGAGAGGTCACAAGGTTTTTCTATTTTTAGATCTACTGACCTAGTTATTGACCGCACATGACCCAGTTTCGAACCTGACCTAGATATATTATCAAGGTGAACATTCTGACTAATTTTCATAAAGATCCCATGAAAAATATGGCCTCTAGAGAGGTCACAAAGTTTTTCTATTTTCAGACCTACTGACCTAGTTTTTGACCGCATGTGACCCAGTTTCAAACTTGACCTAGATATCATCAAGGTGAACATTCAGATCAATTTTCATGAAGATCTCTTGAGAAATATGGCCTCTAGAGAGGTCACAAGGTTTTTCTATTTTTAGACCTAATGACCTTGTTTTTGACCCCACGTGATCCAGTTTCGAACTTGACCTTGAGATCATCAAGGTGAACATTCTGACCAATTTTCATGAAGATCCATTGAGAAATATGGCCTCTAGAGAGGTCACAAGGTTTTTCTATTTTTAGACCTACTGACCTAGTTTTTGACCCCACGTGACCCAGTTTTGAACTTGACCTAGATATCATCAAGGTGAACTTTCTGACCAATTTTCATGAAGATCTCATGAAAAATATGGCCTCTAGAGAGGTCACAAGGTTTTTCTATTTTTCGACCTACTGACCTAGTTTTTGACCACACGTGACCCAGTTTCGAACTTGACCTAGATATCATCAAGATGAACATTCTGACCAACTTTAATAAAGATCCCATGAAAAATGTGAGCTCTAGAGTGGTCACAAGCAAAAGTTTACGCACGGACGGACGGACGGACGCCACGCGATCACAAAAGCTCACCTTGTCACTTTGTGACAGGTGAGCTAAAAAGTCAAATTCATTATCAACTTGCCACCAAAGGTATGTTTATGTTTTGACAAAAGTGCATTTCCTTGTTTAACTGGTGCTTTAACCATTACCCTTCTATATTTCTAAAATGGACTGGTCCATCATTCATTTTGGGCAGTACCACTTATTATTCAAAGAGGTGTTCACTGAAAATTTACTGACTGAAAAAGCGAACATTGGAGAACATCGTGCAGGCTGATCTTGGTCTGCACTGGTCACTAAGGCAAAATCACTTGCTGTCAGCAGACTAAAGCTGAAGCAGGTTTTTCACCAACTTCACAGTCCATCTTCCCTTTTTTTTTCATCTGGGTCTCTGTATCTGAGTGTTTGTCTCTAAAATGTTTTCTGTCTTACCAAGACATTTCAGTACTCCATGTAAATGAAACTCTTCAAAAAGTCTAACCAATATTTTGAAAAGTTTGTACAAGACCTGAAACACTGAAAACAGTATTAATTAACCTTTATCTTGCTGGACAGGATTGATTCTGCCTTTGTGAACAGTGTAGATCATGATCAGCCTGCACATCCATGCAGTCTGATCATGATCTGCACTGCTCACCATTCAGTCAGTATATTTTTGGTTAGCACCCCTTTTAACAGTACATCCAAATTGAAAGATGGACAAATTCATTACAGAAATTTAGCAGGGTAAAAGATAAACTGAAAGAAACTGAAAGTTTCTCTTTCTGTAAGTTGTTTGCATGATCAGACTGCATGGATGTGCAGGCTGGTCATGATCTACACTGTTCACAAAGGCAGAATCAATCCTGTCCAGCAAGATAAAGGTTAATTGATACTGTTTTCAGTGTTTCAGGTCTTGTACAAACTTTTCAAAATATTGGTTAGACTTTTTGAAGAGTTTCATTTACATGGAGTACTGAAATGTCTTGGTATGACAGAAAACATTTTAGAGACAAACACTCAGATACAGAGACCCAGATGAAAAAAAAAAATGGAAGATGGACTGTGAAGTTAGTGAAAAACCTACTTAAGCTTTAGCCTGCTGACAGCAAGTGATTTTGCCTTAGCGACCAGTGCAGACCAAGATAAGCCTGGCCGATCATGTTCTCCAATGTTCACTTTTTCAGTCAGTAAATTTTCAGTGAACACCTCTTTGAATAATAAGTGGTACTGCCCAAAATGAAGGATGAACCAGTCCATTTTAGAAATATAGAAGGGTAATGGTTAAAATACCAGTTAAACAAGGAAATGCACTTTTGTCAAAACATAAACATACCTTTGGTGGCAAGTTGATAATGAATTTGACTTTTTTATTAGGCATAAACCTTTCATTAGTGTCACCTGCTTGTTAGTAACTGACCCAGTTGGTGAGTATTCAGAAGTCAAGTTGATGCTTTATTTTAATAAAGCAAGTTGTAACCTTCAGACAGGGCCTTCATTTTTTGGCCTTTCTTTCATCTGTCAGTATAGGCATAGGTGGAATGAAAAATTAAACATTGAATCTTGAAGTCAAAGCATTTAGCTGTGTATGACCTTAATCTGACAGTTTGCCCAGAGAAGCCACTCCTCCTTCACATCTGATATATGCAGGAACATTTTCAGTTACTTGCAACAAGTCAGAACTGGAATCTGTCTGCGTTACATAGAGGGTATTTGTTAATTCTGGTGTAAGATTGAAATATATTTTTTCACCAAGTAAACACCAGATGCAATATTCCGTGAGGGAAATTATATAATATTGTATTCACAGGGAAAGATATTGCTATCTTGTACACAGAACAAATGTCCTTTTTATTTCATGTATTTTTCAATGGTTTCAGCCAAATTATGCTCATTTAAACTGCACAAATTTACATGCATTGGCTGTTGATGTCACAATTTCTATGTTCAAAAATGTTAAATAGTTCTGTGAGATCTTGCTTTTACATTAGAATATGGTTGAACGGGTGGAGTTTATAGTTGATGTGGGTTTATCTTTATTGAAGTATTTTTTGAAAAGAATATCAGGTTATTTATAATTCCTATTCTTTCACATTAAGTGTACTTCTGTTCCATTAAAAAATAAAAATGCATGAAACAGCAAAATGTCAGTTTTATTTTACTGATATATTCTAGTATTTCACTGATATAATTATTCAAGTATTTCACTAAAAAGCATAAAATATAACATGGAACTTACAGAGCGTTTAGTTAAGAATCAATGTTACTGGCAGTAGGTCAAGGTGTTATTACAAGTAGGTCAAGGTGTATTCTCTAGTAGGTCAATGGGTATTCTCCCAGTAGATCAAGGTGTATTCTCCAGTAGAACAAGGTGTATTCTCCAGTAGGTCAATGTGTATTCCCCATTAGGTCAATGTGTATTCTCCAGTAGGTCAAGGTGCATTTTCCAGTAGGTCCATGTGTATTCCCCAGTAGGTCAAGGTGTATTCTCTCTTTAGGTCAATGTGTATTCCCCAGTAGGTCAGCTTGTATTCTCCAGTGGTCAGGGTCTATTCACCAGTGGTCAAGGTGTATTCTCCCTGTAGGTAAATGTGTATTCCCCAATAGGTCAAGGTGTATTCTCCAGTTGGTCAAGGTGTATTCCCCTGGTAGGTCAATGTGTATTCCCCAGTAGGTAAATGTGTATTCTCCAGTAGGTCAAGGTGTATTCTCCCTGTAGGTCAATGTGTATTCCCCCAGTAGGTCAAGGTGTAATCCTCCAGTAGGTTAAGGTGTATTCTCCCAATTTGTATTCTCAGTAGCTCAGTGTGTATTCTCCCAGTAGGTCAATGTGTATTCTCCAGTAGGTCAATGTGTATTCCCCTAGTAGGTCAAGGTGTATTCCCCAGTAGGTTAATGTGTATTCAGGTAGTAATTCAAGGTGTATTCCCCCAGTAGGTCATGGTGTATTCATGATTGCTTGCAGACGATAGGACAGGGCAGTTTGTATCCAAAAATAGCTTGTACAATTTTAAAAGCTCGAATTATTTTAATACAATTTATTTTTGGATTAACAGAAGCTGTTTTGACAAATATACTTGTGTTTATTAACAAATGTCGTCAAAAGCAATTCCGCATGGATTAAGCTAAAACATTTAAAACAGACATGTTATGCAAAAAAAATCAAGCTATTTCAGTGTTAAACATATCTTGAGGCAGTTACATTTTGAAACAATACAATGACATAATGTCATAACAATAAAATACGAGAATTATCATAAATGTAATGGGCTATTATAATAGTAGCTCGAGCTGCGTGCCTCCTGAGATCCCATCTGGCAAAATCCACGAGAGCTGAATATAAAATCCCAGATCTAGCTACTGTTATAATGACCCTTTTATTATATATATCTACCTTTTTGTTTGTTGTTTTGTTTTCAAACGAAATCTTCAATGTTTATCAATGTTAAAATAGAAATTAGTGAAGTATTTGTGTGTGCTGTTTATAGAACTGTGTCATGTTGTGCATATTGAATGAAAGTAGTCAGGCAACATACAATACAAAAGGTACAATACGTATTTTTTTTCTGCGTGGTTATACTTACTTGTGAAATACAAGCCTTATTTTTGACAGGCTTAATATATAGGTATAATTATAATAAATGTATATAAAGCAACAGTTCAGTAGATATTTAAGTTTTTTTTATTATGATTACAGAGCATTTGCCCAAGATTCTAAGTCTGACTCTTCCATTCCCTGTCCTGATTTTCTAATTGTCATCCCCAACTGACATAGAAGAAAAGATGTTTTCTATTAATTTAAATATGTAGTCGGCCATTTTGTTTTCTTGTTTCTTTCTCTTTCATAATAAACAATGTAAGCAGAACACAATAATAAATAGATAATTACTTGAAAATATTTGTCACAATATATATTGTCTAGTTCTGTACTGTCAGTCTATTGTGTTGTTATAAATAGTTAGGATGGACCATCATAAATGTGAATGCCAGTGTACTGAAAAAAACAGACAAATTAAGTGTGCTATTTTGAAATTTAATGAGAAAAGAGATATATTTTAAAGGTACAATGTGAAGTGTATATGACAATATATTCATCACTGTCATAAACTTTGATGTTAGTTGTCTCGTAAATAATTTATGACGGCTTTGCCCTGAGAAACACTGTCTTGTCAAGATGAATATTCAGCAAAATTACATGTATGTGGTCATTAAGTGTCATAAAGAGAAATAAAAGCTTTCCTGGATGCTGTGCAATTTAGATTAACTTGATTGACCCTGTAAGGATAATTTGAGTTATTTTCTTAGAAAAGACTGGTTTACATAAAAATATATAGAAAGATGTGATTTTCATATGCTAAGATTAAACCTAATGTTGAATTATTGTTTCAATTGAAATAAATTGCCTTTCCGTTTGATAAAATATCCAAGTCAAATTAATGTTTTAAATGCATATAGAGGTTTTAGTTAATAATTAATCAATGCAAGACAAAATCTATAATATTTAAATAAATGAATACTGACATTTGTGTTTGGGTAATGTTATTTAAATTCACATATAAGATTGCCATAAGGTATATAACCCCTTTCGCTTTGAAATATCACAGGAGAGCAATAACGAAAAATGTTAAACATAACAAATCACCATGAAGATGAAGTGTATTTAATCATAATTGTGTGTGTTTAGTTCTATTAAAATTACATATCTTCATGGCAGTTAAGAAATAAGAAAATTAGCATTTGAATTGAACTAATGAAAAGGTACTTTAACCTTTAGCCTGCTAAATTTCTAAAATGGACTGGTCCATCATCCAATTTGGGCAGTACCACTTATGATTTAAAGGGATGTGCAGGCTGGTCTTGGTCTGCACTTGTCGCAAAGGCAGAATCACTTGCCGCTAGCAGGCTAAAGGTTAAATCCAAAACTGAGCGTTCTACCGCTAGATCACACACAGAAAATAGCTACAGTAACTTCTGTATCAGAATAATTGTATAAGTAGGGCTGTCATTGATTGGGTCTTTGTCATATCGACGATACCGATATATCGGAAGACAGATATCGACGATACATCGATATATCGATTATTAAGTTAGAGTTACAACCTATTTGTTCATGTACATGCTATATACCTTCTTGTTAATGTTATTTTTAGTTTAATTGCCTGCTTTTCATGTGTTTTATTTGTATTTATGTATTTCCCCATACAGGTAGTGCCGACTAGTTGGAAAGAATGCTACGGTACAAGTTTAGACATGACCTTTATTGACAACTTCCGTTACTAAGGGCGCATTTTTGCAGGCAGAAAAGTTGTTTTAGAGGGTCTGAGTGTTTATCTGGATAGTTTTTTCTCTGTGTAAAATATCGATTTTTAAAAATGGGAATCGATAATCGATCGACCAAAAAATATCGTTGATACATCGATATCGTTTCTATCGATGACAGCCCTATGTATAAGTCCTCAAGTTTTCTATTGAAATGCCTGAATTTCGTACAGTACTAATCATTTAGAAAAACATGGCATTTGGGCAGATAAAATAAACTTCTTTATTGTTTAATATGACTGAGAACTACTATAGTTTGATTTTGACGTTTGAGAGTTCAATTTATAGACTCGTCTGCCGATTAGGGAAATCAGCATGATTTACCTTGCCTTATTTAGGGAAGAACCACTATCATACTGAATTAACACTACCTAAATAACAGACCGTTCCATTATTAAAAGTACAAAAGCATCACTGACCTCAAAATCGAACTATATGCCCCAAAATATTGTGATGTTTACAAAGTGATAAATATATTGAAATGAAGCATAGAGAATTCAACAGTTTTGTAACTGCTCAAAATGTAAATATTTCTTTGCATACTAATTATAGATTAGCTCAGTGGTAAAGTATATTGATTATGTTCATTAGATCTTTTGCTGTGCAGGTTCGAAACTCCATAAAAAAAAGATTTCTTCATTTTCGCTATTACATGACAACAGCGAAATACCTGAGGCCGATAATTATGGCAGATGAGAAAAGATATGTGCTATTGGTTTAATGCATATACTAAACATGTAAATAGAAAGTGAATATAAATGAACGTATGTTATATAAAGACATACATGCACATACAAACCAAAGAAAGAAACAAAGAATACGGGAACAAAATAGGATATGGATATGAAAATCAAACAGAAGAATCATGAGGATTCGAACTCATACAAAACGATTTGATTATATTCTATTGATATCTGCATTCTATTCAACTGAGCTGCAATATACTTATTGACCAGTTAAAATGAAACAAATACTGTTATTTACAAGAATTGCACAAGCAATATGGATTGTTATTATATCATGAAATGGACATACATCCTCGCATTCGCACGGGAATCAGGCTATCATTGGGGACTTGTATCAAGAAAATATTAGCATTATATTTACTGACAGACCATTAAAGGAACGATAGATGTGTTCATCCCTATAGGTACTAAATAATAAAAGTGCTTACGTATCCTGGTATCATGTGTTCTCGACAGTCCAACAAAAACAGGCATATTTAAAAAATAAATAAGATAAATTCATCTTCCAAATTACCATTTCCTCAAAATTTTACCCGTTCCTGATCATCCTGCTTTAAAAAATACACGTTTTTATTAGCTCGACTATTCGAAGAATAGTCTAGCTATTCTACTCACCCTGGCGTCGGCGTCGGCGTCACACCTTCGTTAAGTTTTTGCATGCAAGTACATACAGCCATCAATTAAAGGCATATAGCTTTGAAACTTATTTTTTCTTTTTCTAGGTCAATTACCAACCTCTCTGGGTCAAGTCCCATAACTCTGACATGTATTTTGAGCAAATTATGCCCCCTTTTGGACTTAAAAAATTTTGGTTAAAGTTTTACATGCAAGTTACTATCTCCAAAACTAATGCAGATATTGATTTGAAACTTCACATGTGTCTTCGGGGTTATAAAACTAGTTGATAGCAGCAAGTCCCATAACTCTGACCTTCATTTTGGCCAAATTATGCCCCCTTTTGGACTTAGAAAATTCTTGTTAAAGTTTTGCGTGCAAGTACATACAGCTATTTCTAAAAGGCATATAGATTTGAAACTTATTTTTTCTTTTTCTAGATCAATTACCAACCTCACTGGATCAAGTCCCATAACTCTGACATGTATTTGAGCAAATTATGCCCCCTTTTAGACTTTAAAAATTTTGGTTAAGTTTTACATGCAAGTTACTATCTCCAAAACTAATGCAGATATTGATTTGAAACTTCACACGTGTCTTTGGGGTTATAAAACTAGTTGATAGCATCAAGTTCCATAACTCTGACTTTCATTTTTGCCAAATTATGCCCCCTTTTGGACTTGGCAAATTCTGGTTAAAGTTTTGCGTGCAAGTACATATAGCTATTACTAAAAGGCATATAGATTTGAAACTTATTTTTTCTTTTTCTAGATCAATTACTAACCTCACTGGTTCAAGTCCCATAACTCTTACATGTATTTTGAGCAAATTATTCCCCTTTTTGGACTTAGAATATCCTGGTTAAAGTTTTGCGTGCAAGTACATACAGCAATTACTAAAAGGCATATATATTTGAAACTTATTTTTTCTTTTTCTAGATCAATTACCAACCTCACTGGGTCAAGTCCCATAACTCTGGCATGTATTTTGGGCAAATTATGCCCCCTTTTGGACTTTGAAAATTCTGGTTAAAGTTTTACATGCGAGTTTCTATCTCCAAAACTAATGCAGATATTGAATTGAAGCTTCACATGTGCCTTCGGGGTTATAAAACTAGTTGATAGCAGCAAGTCCCATAACTGATATGCATTTTGGTCAAATTTTACCCCCTTTTGAACTTAAAACTCTTTTGATATTTAACCTTTTTGGGTAATATTTTCCTGCTTCTGGGACAATATTTCGAATAGTCGAGCTTGGCTGTCTTACGGACAGCTCTTGTTTTCGTTGAGTTCACAGTAGCACATTTTATCAGTGACCTACTTTCTAGTTCCAGGAAGCACCTGTCATATATTCCTGAGCTATATTTAGAAACTGATATTTTTAGCTCGACTATTCGAAGAATAGTCTAGCTATTCTACTCACCCTGGCGTCGGCATCGGCGTCACACCTTGGTTAAGTTTTTGCATGCAAGTACATACAGCCATCAATTAAAGGCATATAGCTTTGAAACTTATTTTTTCTTTTTCTAGGTCAATTACCAACCTCTCTGGGTCAAGTCCCGTAACTCTGACATGTATTTTGAGCAAATTATGCCCCCTTTTGGACTTAGAAAATTTTGGTTAAAGTTTTACATGCAAGTTACTATCTCCAAAACTAATGCAGATATTGATTTCAAACTTCAAATGTGTCTTCGGGGTTATAAAACTAGTTGATAGCAGCAAGTCCCATAACTCTGACTTTCATTTTGGCCAAATTATGCCCCCTTTTGGACTTAGAAAATTCTGGTTAAAGTTTTGCGTGCAAGTACATACAGCTATTTCTAAAAGGCATTATAGATTTGAAACTTATTTTTTTCTTTTTCTAGATCAATTACCAACCTCACTGGATCAAGACCCATAACTCTTACATGTATTTTGAGCAGATTATGCCCCCTTTTGGACTTAGAAAATTTTGGTTAAAGTTTTACATGCAAGTTATTATCTCCAAAACTAATGCAGATATTGATTTGAAACTTCACATGTGTCTTCGGGGTTATAAAACTAGTTGATAGCAGCAAGTCCCATAACTCTGACCTTCATTTTGGCCAAATTATGCCCCCTTTTGGACTTAGAAAATTCTTGTTAAAGTTTTGCGTGCAAGTACATACAGCTATTTCTAAAAGGCATATAGATTTGAAACTTGTTTTTTCTTTTTCTAGATCAATTACCAACCTCACTGGGTCAAGTCCCATAACTCTGACATGTTTTTTGAGCAAATTATGCCCCCTAAAAATTTAGACTTAGAAAATTTTGGTTAAAGTTTTACATGCAAGTTATTATCTCCAAAACTAATGCAGATATTGATTTGAAACTTCACATGTGTCTTCGGGGTTATAAAACTAGTTGATAGCAGCAAGTCCCATAACGCTGACCTTTTCATTTTGGCCAAATTATGCCCCCTTTTGGACTTAGCAAATTCCGGATAAAGTTTTGCGTGCAAGTACATACAGCTATTACTAAAAGGCATATAGATTTGAAACTTATTTTTTTCTTTTTATAGATCAATTACTAACCTCACTGGATCAAATCCCATAACTCTGGCATGTATTTTGGGCAAATTATGCCCCCTTTTGGACTTTGAAAATTCTGTTTAAAGTTTTACATGCAATTTTCTATCTCCAAAACTAATGCAGATATTGAATTGAAACTTCACATGTGCCTTCGGGGTTATAAAACTAGTTGATAGCAGCAAGTCCCATAACTCAGTCATATATGCATTTTGGTCAATCTATTCACCCTTTTGAACTCTTTTGATATTTAACCTTTTTGGGTAATATTTTCCTGCTTCTGGGACAATATTTCGAATAGTCGAGCTTGGCTGTCTTACGGACAGCTCTTGTTACCATTTCTGTTAAAATCACTGTTGTGAAACTGTGTCACTGCAAAAAGTATATAATTTTGAAATATCACCTGTTTTATAAAAATAGCATTTTTCATTATTTTCTTAATATTTCTAAACTAAAACAATGGGTATGCAGAAATGATATGGTTGCCCAGCAACTTATCTGACAATTGAAATAATTCGAAAACCCCGAATTGCTACATATTTTTCAAAACCTACCCATATCAATATCAAAAGGCTATAGGCTGAACTTCTTTTAAAAGTTAACACTTTTCCTCTAAAATATTTCCTTTACAGACAGCCCTGATTTATATCTGAGAAAATAAATATGTGTTTCAGTTCTTTCACGTAACGCCTATTGCTACTTTACACAGTCACCATCTCTTGCAGTTGAACTCGGGCAGATTGATGTCATCATGGTTTATTTTGATTGACCTCTGATGTAGAAATTTTGATAGCAGTAATGTTTCTTGATGGAAGATATATGGATATATACCAATTTTTAAACCAAGTAAAAAGTTACATTAAGATTTTCTAACTTAATTACATAATTTGAAATCAGACTGAAACTGTCTTGCTTTGATTCGAGGTAAACTGTTTATGTTTTCATTTTTAAAACAGCAGACACAATGTTTACACTCTTGTATATTTACTTGTGAGGATTATGTTGCATGCAAAAATATACTGGCCATTTCCATAATAGCTCGAGAATACATGTATGTCGAGAACACATGACATTCCGGTATATCTATCTGTTCAACTACCATATTTTTCCTTAATATTCTATACCAATATTTTGACATGGTTATTTATTAGACACGACTTGCGTACATCAGTACAACAAAAAAGGCCATGATCTCACATTTTAATCTATTACGTAGTACATTGTATTGCCTGCCATACTGTGACTCACAGTGATTGGCAGTAAATTTATTGCTTACTTTAAAGTTTATGACTCCTATAAAAATATGTCGCGTATGCATAAAACTAGTACTGTAAATTTACCTAATTTTTCCTCAGTTCATCTCATTGAACTGTTAGAATTTTGTCATGTAGCTTTATGTGTAGGCTCGTGTTTCAGTGACTTCTCGCTATGTGATGCCATTCTCATTCACACGTTGTAAGGTTTTTAAATGAATAGCATTTATAAAGATATAGTTTTTGTTACCAGGTGACATGGGTTTGTGTGTTTTCAAAGTTTTAAATATTTTCTTTCGTCTACTTTCAGATTTCTCGACACTTAGTTTGGAAGATGTTGATTCTGTGTCAGAAGCGGATCGGGACACGCTGGCGCCGCTGCCCCCGCCACAATGGAACAATCAGTACCCGTATAGCAGTTCAAATTATCTGCCACAAAACCTGAGCTACGTACCACCTTACAGTTATACTAGTACGGACTCGCAGAGTTTTGTCGGCAGTTTTGTTGATGGTGCTGATAGTCGAGTTGGCGGGTTTGCAGGTGGTGGTAGTGTTGCAGGTGGCAACAATAGTGCCGGGTCTGTGCACAGTGGGTCTGGAGGTATGTACATTGTAGAAAGTCCCTAATATTTGATGATAATTTTTCTTATCACAGAAACTAGAACATTACAGAATATATAACACAAATGGAATTTCGTGCTGACCCATTTTTTTTCTGCTCCAGCAACAAAGTATTTACCAGTTTCCTTCTGTCAGAGTAATGACATTAATAGTTCATAAGACAAGTTTTTGACAGCTGGAAAAGGTTTTTGATAAAGTGTTACTAGTGTAATAAAAGTTGTCTAGGACAGGAAGTTGTAAATGAAATATAGGTATATATATATAGAAACAGTCTCAGCAATTTGTCTTTTTGCAGAGTAGTAATGTTTTTCAGTATCACTATAAATTATACTAAAAAAATAGCGTTTTCAGACCACAAATCCTAAAGAAATAAAGAAAAGTCGGTAGAAATGAACAGATAAGGTTGTTGTCTATGATAGTGAAATATTCGCTATTTTTATTGTTGTGGGACAGTAACCGACTTGGTTGCTAGGAAATCTGCAGGCAGAAGTGGTAGTATGAAGAAGAGTAAATAATACACTCGTATTTCAAGGTTATAAAAATGGTCCGTACAAAAGGTTTTCATTTTGAATCATTACCTAGCACTCCTTATCCCATTTGACCTTCGGCACTATAGGCAGGAGATGTTTGATCAAGGTGACAATATTTTCCAAAGACAGTAAGTCTCAAGTCCTTTATCCATGATTGGTGATCCAATGCTTGGTATTGGTGATCTGTGTCTCGATAATTCAGGCATCTGTGATGCCTCGCAAAAAATATTACATAAGTCTTGATCAACTCGTCTTAACATAGTCTTGACCAACTCAGCTCTACAGCTCAACTTGCAACTTGATATGCTTTTAATTATTAAACAGTTCAGCTGTCACCAACAAATGCTTTGTAAAACCATGATAACTGCTATCTAATATTCCTCCTTTTCTTCACAATTTACCTTGTTTTACCTATATAATGTTATATGTATAATCTTCATTTAGTCACTTAATGCAGCTTTCATTCCTCAACTGCAGAATTGAGAAGAGGACGAGGGGATGCTATTGCAAATTATCCTCTTTAAACAATGCTAGTGATTAAACTCTTTATTTATATCCGATCCAAATTGCAGCTTTGCCTAAGATCTCTGCTATAAAAGACTACAAATATTGCCAAGCTTATGTGCAGACTCTCTCTCTGTTATTTGATTGTCATGTCATAAAAACAATGAATGGCTTACTGGTCATTAGTCAAACCTGTTTTTCTCCGTCGTCCTGGCCTTGAGTAATAGTTTTGTCTATTGACTGGCAAGCCATTTGGTTAATGTGTACTAGTTGACAGTTATGAGGAACAAATTTTTTTAGAGAGTAGAAGGGATTATTTTGTTCAGTTCTGTTGTAATATATGAATATTGTAAATATTTGCATGAAAAATTACTTGTTGTTTTCTTTTTAGCTCACCTGAGCAATGCTCAGGTGAGTTTTTCTGATCGCTCGATGTCCGGCGTCCGTCGTCCGTCGTCTGTCGTCTGTCGTCTGTCGTCCGTCGTCTGTCAACATTTAGCTTGTGTATGCGATAGAGGCTGTATTTTTCAATTAATCTTCATGAATATTGGTCAGAATGATAACCTTGATGAAATCTAGGCCGAGTTCGAAAATGGGTCATCTCGGGTCAAAAACTAGGTCACTAGGTCAAATCAAAGAAAAACCTTGTGTATGCGATAGAGGCTGTATTTTTCATTTAATCTTCATGAATATTGGTCAGAATGATAACTTTGATGAAATCTAGGCCGAGTTCGAAAATGTGTCATCTCGGATCAAAAACTAGGTCACTAGGTCAAATCAAAGAAAAACCTTGTGTATGCGATAGAGGTGGTATTTTTCAATTAATCTTCATGAATATTGGTCAGAATGATAACCTTGATGAAATCTAGGCCGAGTTCGAAAATGGGTCATCTCGGGTCAAAAACTAGGTCACTAGGTCAAATCAAAGAAAAACCTTGTGTATGCGATAGAGGCTGTAATTTTCAATTTTTCTTCATGAATATTGGTCAGAATGATAACCTTGATGAAATCTAGGCCGAGTTCGAAAATGGGTCATCTTGGGTCAAAAACTAGGTCACTAGGTCAAATCAAAGAAAAACCTTGTGTATGCGATACAGGCTGTATTTTTCAATTGATCTTCATGAATTTTGGTCAGAATGATTGCCTTGATGAAATCTAGGCCGAGTTCGAAAATGGGTCATCTCGGGTCAAAACATAGGTCACTAGGTCAAATCAAGAAAAACCTTGTGTATGCGATAGAGGCGGTATTTTTCAATTGATCTTCATGAATTTTGGTCAGAATGATAACCTTGATGAAATCTAGGCCGAGTTCGAAAATGGGTCATCTGGGGTCAAAAACTAGGTCACTAGGTCATATCACGTAAAAACCTTGTGTATGCGATAGAGGCTGTATTTTTCAATTGATCTTCATGAATTTTAGTCAGAATGATTGCCTTGATGAAATTTAGACCAAGTTCGAAAATGGGTCATCTGGGGTCAAAAACTAGGTCACTAGGTCAAATCAAAGAAAAACCTTGTGTATGCAATAGAGGCTGTATTTTTCAACTGATCTTCATGAAATTTAGCCAGAATGATTACCTTGATAAAATCTAGGCTGATTTCGAAAATGGGTCATCCGGGGTCAAAAACTAGGTCACTAGGTCAAATCGAAGAAAAACCTTGTGTATGCAATAGAGGATGTATTTTTCAATTGATCTTCATGAAATTTGGTCAGAGTGATTGCCTTGATGAAAACTAGGTAGGTTTTGAATATGGGTTATCTGAGGTCAAAAACTAGGTCACTAGGTCAAATTAAAGAAAAATCTTGTGTATGCGATAGAGACTGTTTTTTTTTCAGTTGATATTTATGAAATTTGGTCAAGTTGATTGCCTTAATGAAATCTAGGTCGAATTTGAATATGGGTCATCTGAGGTCAAAAACTAGGTCACTTGGTCAAATCAAAGAAAAAACTTCTGTATGTGATAGAGGCTGTATTTTTCAGTTGATCTTCATGAATTTTGGTCAGAATGATTGCCTTGATAAAATCTAGGTCGAGTTTGAACATGGGTCATCTAGGGTCAAAAACTAGGTCATATCTAAGAAAATGCTTGTTTTATCGCAAGAGACCAATTTTTTAGTCCAATCTTAATGAAAATTGGTCAGAATATTTGTTTCCATGAAATCAGTAGGTCAAACATGTTTTACACTGTTATGGAGTGTTTCTTAGGTGAGCGACCTAGGGCCATCTTGGCCCTCTTGTTAGTTAATTTTCGCTATTATTAGCAGTTTTGCTGCAAAAATTTTTTTTGTCAGGCCACTTTAAAAAAGCCATATGTATAAAGTTTAACTATTGATAAAGGCAAATTGGCACCAAAGACTGGTAAGGCAGATTGGCGCCAAATGATTAATTAGACAGATTGGCACCAAAGGTTTAAAAGTTTAGATTGGCACCAAGGTTGATCGGACAAATTGGCATCAAAGTATCCCCAAGAAAGTCACCATATGACCAGTAATTATGTGTGTGTGACTTTAAATAAAAACAATAATTATGTCTCCCCCAGGAGACATGTTGTTTTTGCCCTGTCCGTCTGTCCTTCCATCCGTCCGTCCGTCCGTACGTCACACTTCATTTCCGAGCAATAACTGGAGAACCATTTGACCTAGAACCTTCAAACTTTATAGGGTTTTAGGGCTGCTGGAGTAGACGACCCCTATTGTTTTTGGGGTCACTCTGTCAAAGGTCAAGGTCACAGGAGCCTGAACATTGAAAACCATTTCTGATCAATAACTAGAGAACCACTTGACCCAGAATGTTGAAACTTCATAGGATGATTGGTCATGAAGAGTAGATGACCCCTATTGATTTTGGGGTCACTCCGTCAAAGGTCAAGGTCACAGGGGCCTGAACATTGAAAACCATTTCCGATCAATAACTAGAGAACCACTTGACCCAGAATGTTGAAACTTCATAGGATGATTGATCATGAAGAGTAGATGACCCCTATTGATTTTGGGGTCACTCCATCAAAGGTCAAGGTCACAGGAGCCTGAACATGGAAAACCATTTCCGATCAATAACTGGAGAACCACTTCACCCAGAATGTTGAAACTTCATAGGATGGTTGTACGTGCAAAGTAGATGACCCCTATCAATTTTGGGGTCACTCCATTAAAGGTCAAGGTCACAGGGGCCTGAACATTGAAAATCATTTCCGGTCAGTAACTTGAGAACCACTTGACCCAGAATGTTGAAACTTAATAGGATGATTGGTCATGCAGAGTAGATGACCCCTAACGATTTTGGGGTCACTCTATGAAAGGTCAAGGCCACAGGGGCCTGAACATTGAAAACCATTTCCGGTCAGTAACTTGAGAACCACTTGACCCAGAATGATGAAACTTCATAAGATGATTGGTCATGCAGAGTAGATGACCCCTAACGATTTTGGGGTCACTCTGTTAAAGGTCAAGGCCACAGGGGCCTGAACATGGAAAACCATTTCCAATCAATTACTTGAGAACCTCTCAACCCAGAATGTTGAAACTTCATAGGATGATTGTTCATACAGAGTAAATGACCCCTATTGTTTTTGGGGTCACTCCGTTAAAGGTCAAGGTCACAGGGGCCTGAACATTGATAACCAGTTCCGATCAATAACTTGAGAACCACTTGACCCAGAATGTTGAAACTTCATAGGATGATTGAACATGCAGAGTAGATGACCCCTATTGATTTTGGAGTCAGTCAATTAAAGGTCAAGGTCACAGTGGCCTGTTCATGTAAAATCATTTTTTGGAAATAACTTGAGAACCACTTGACCTACAATGTTGAAACTTAATAGGATGATTGGACATGCAGAGTAGATGACCCCTATTTATTTTGAGGTCACTTGATCAAGGTCAAGGTCACAGGAGCCTGAACAGTGACTTGAGAACCACTTGGCCAAGAGTGTTGAAATTTAGCAGGATGACTGGACATGCCAAGTAGATGATCCCTATTGCAGCCAACCATCAGTGTCTCTTTGACTTTCGCTCCTGACCCCTATTGACTTCTTGCCTATAGGACTTTGCATTTGGGGAGACATGCCCTTTTTTACAAAAGCATTTTCTAGTTTGTTTTGAAATTTTCCTGTTTAATCATTTATTTATAATAATATCTAAGGAATACTATCAACAGTAATAATAACAGAAATAAGATTTCCTTGTTCATAATATCACTGTATGGCATTAAAATTGTGGCCTGATTTGTTCAAATGTTTATAGCTTTATTTTGAGTGTTTTTCTTTGCTTTTTGCCTTTTCAGTAGCATCAAAAAATGACTGTGCATGTTTAGTTACAACCTATAACAAATTAAGTCGTCTCTGGGATAACAAAGACAAGCAAGAATACGAAAAACAACAACAACAACAGCTTCTACAACAACAACAAATGAATCAAAACAAACATTCAGACAGTTCGCAACCTTATAATCCTTATCCTATGAATAGTTTTGTTAGTTCGCATAACTCATCGGCCAACAATACTTATGCTCAGCTTGGAATGAACTCGTACCCCACCCACCCTCCTATGCATGTGATAAAGGATACAAGGGATACATCGAGCTGCTCTGGTTTGTAATCTTCGCTTTTTCGTTCTTTCGTTCTTTAACCTTTACCCTGCTAAATTTCTAAAATGGACTGGTCCATCATTCAGTTTGGGTAATACCATTTATTATTTTAAGGGGTGTTCACTGAAAATTTACTAACTGAATAGCGAACAGTGCAGGCTGATCTTGGTCTGCCCTGGTTGCAAAGGCAGAACCACTTGCCGCCAGCAGGCTAAAGGTTAAGCTTACTTACATATCTACCTGATCCAGTGCCTTTTTACTAACATTCATATTAGAATTTTATTCTGTAAAAATATTATGTTCCTTAGTTGGTGATAGTAGATATTGTAAACCTGTTTTTAGACCAGTTTGCTATATTTAGGGACGCGCCATTGTGATATGTCATGTGATGATAAAGTTTGTATTTAACTGCTGTGGCATAGGAGATATATGTGAGGTATAATGAATACATTTATTAACCCAGCAGTAGGAGGAGGGATACAGTTTAGCATTGTCTGTACGTCCATATTCCCAAAGCCATATCTAAAATATGTTATTAATTTTAAATGAATCATGGTAAACATATTACCTGCTGCCCTGCAAGTTCAGTCAGATTGCCCGAGGAAGTCAATATTTATGGCCCTTTGTTAATGTTTGTCAGGTACAGTGGCTGAAGGTGACTAGTCTCCACTTTTGAATATGGAACCTGCATCACCACTCTTAAGACTAGTCTAGCTTTGTGAAATGGAACTTTTTGTCAAAAATACCCATAAAGGGCCTAAAAGTTCATGGTGCACATATTTCAAAAGTCATGTTGTACAGCATTTGAAATTGTGTTTATAGAGTTTTATTTGAGATTTATCCCAAATTTTGAGAATTTTGAGTTTTTACAGGTAGCATGTCACCGTACAGTGACAGAAATTCAGACTGCCAATGTGCTACACACATCTAGTTAGGTTATACTAATGATTGTGACAAACATTCAAGCTACTTGGAACCACTCTTGAGTCCTTTATTACTCAATTCTTTTCCTGTGTTACCATTTTTGTGTCCCCCTCCCCCCATGAGTGGTGGGGGCATATAAATTTGGTCTTGTCCATCCGTGCATGCTTCCATCCAGGCATCCGTCTGAAGTTATTGACGCGCCTACGTCAAAAAGTACTTGATATAAATTGGTGAAACCTTGCCTGTGTTTATCATGATATGAACTTGCGCATTTCCTATTTTTCATCTGGCTCCGCCCCCTATTTCCAGAAATATGGCCCCTGAAATAGTAAAAAATGCACATTTTCACCTTGTGACGCGTCTAGCTAAAAAAGTATTTGATATAGATTGCTGAAACCTTGCATGAGTCTGAATCATGATATGAACTTGTGCACCTTCTATTTTTCGTCTGGCTCTGCCCCCTATTTGCAGAGTTATGGCCCCTAAAATAGTCAAAAATGCACATTTTCACCTTGTGACATGCCTAGCTGAAAAAGTATTTCATATAAATTGATGAAACCTTGCGTGAGTCTTTATCATGATATGAACTTGCGCACCTCCTATTTTTTGTCTGGCTCCACACTCTATTTCCAGAGTTATGGCCCCTGAATCAGTCAAAAATGCACATTTTCACCTTGTGGCGCGCCTAGCTAAAAAAGTATTTGATGTAAATTGATGAAAATTTGCATGAGTCTTTATCATGATATAAACTTGCGCACCTCTTAGTTTTTGTCTGGCTCCACCCCCTATTTTTAGCTCACCTGTCACAAAGTGACAAGGTGAGCTTTTGTGATTGACGGTGTCCGTCGTCCGTCCGTCAGTCCGTGCGTCCGTGCCTGCGTCCGTAAACTTTTGCTTGTGACCACTCCAGAGGTCACATTTTTCATGGGATTTTTATGAAAGTTGGTCAGAATGTTCACCTTGATGATATCTAGGTCAAGTTCGAAACTGGGTCATGTGCCATCAAAAACTAGGTCAGTAGGTCTAAAAATAGAAAAACCTTGTGACCTCTCTAGAGGCCATAATTTTCAATGGATCTTCATGAAAATTGGTCAGAATGTTCATCTTGATGATATCTAGGTCAAGTTCGAAACTGGGTCACGTGCAGTCAAAAACTAGGTCAGTAGGTCTAAAAATAGAAAAACCTTGTGACCTCTCTAGAGGCCATATATTTCACAAGATCTTCATGAAAGTTGGCCAGAACGTTCACCTTGATGATATCTAGGTCAAGTTTGAAACTGGGTCACATGCCATCAAAAACTAGGTCAGTAGGTCAGATAATAGAAAAACCTTGTGACCTCTCTAAAGGCCATATTTTTCATAAGATCTGTATGAAAGTTGGTCTGAATGTTCATCTTGATGATATCTAGGTCAAGTTCAAAACTGGGTCACGTGCGGTCAAAAACTAGGTCAGTAGGTCTAAAAATAGAAAACCCTTGTGACTTTTCTAGAGGCCATATATTTCACAAGATCTTCATGAAAATTGGTCAGAACGTTCACCTTGATGATATCTAGGCCAAGTTCGAAACTGGGTCACGTGCCGTCAAAAACTAGGTCAGTAGGTCAAATAAAAGAAAAACCTTGTGACCTCTCTAGAGGCCATATTTTTCATGGGATCTGTATGAAAGTTGGTCTGAATGTTCATCTTGATGATATCTAGGTCAAATTCGAAAATGGGTCACATGCGGTCAAAAACTAGGTCAGTAGGTCTAAAAATAGAAAAACCTTGTGACCTCTCTAGAGGCCATATATTTCATGAAATCTTCATGAAAATTGTCAGAATGTTCACCTTTATGATATCTAAGTCAAGTTGGAAAGTGGGTCACGTGCCGTTAAAAACTAGGTCAGTAGGTCAAATAATAGAAAAACCTTGTGACCTCTCTAGAAGCCATATTTTCCATGGAATCTGTATGAAAGTTGGTCTGAATGTTCATCTTGATGATATCTAGGTCAAGTTTGAAAGTGGGTCACGTGCCGTCAAAAACTAGGTCAGTAGGTCAGATAATAGAAAAACCTTGTGACCTCTCTAAAGGCCATATTTTTCAATGGATCTTCATGACTGTTGGTCTGAATGTTCATCTTGATGATATCTAGGTCAGGTTTGAAACTGGGTCAACTGCGATCAAAAACTAGGTCAGTAGGTCTTGAAATAGAAAAACCTTGTGACCTCTCTAGAGGCCATACCCTTGAATGGATCTTCATGAAAATTGGTCAGAATGTTCACCTTGATGATATCTAGGTCAGTTTTGAAACTGGGTCATGTGCCTGAAAAAACTAGGTCAATAGGTCAAATAATAGAAAAACCTTGTGACCTCTCTAAAGACCATATTTTTCAATGGATCTTCATGAAAATTGGTCAGAATTTTTATCTTGATAATATCTAGGTCAAGTTCAAAACTGGGTCACATGAGCTCAAAAACTAGGTCACTATGTCAAATAATAGAAAAAACGACGTCATACTCAAAACTGGATCATGTAGGAAGAGGTGAGCGATTCAGGACCATCATGGTCCTCTTGTTAAAGTTATAGCCCCTGAAATTGTCAAAAATGCATATTTTCACCTAATGACGTGCCTAGCTCAAAAAGTATTTGATGTAAATTCATGAAACCTTGCATGAGTCTTTATCATGATGTGACCTTGCATTATTGGCATTCTTCTTGAGAATCTTAATGCTTATTACAGAGTTATGGCCCTTTAAATAGCCAAAATAGTGGATTTTTTGTTTGTGATGCTCATAGCTCAAAAAGTATATGGCCTAGAATAATGAATCCTTTAATATAAAATGTTTGTTGAGGCTATACCCCCTTAAGATTGCAAACATTTGAATTATTGCCCATATTTGTGACAAATATACCAGTGAGGGCACACCCTTTGTCCTACAGACACATTCTAGTTATGTTACAGAAAAGTCATTGAGATCAACTTAGTTTCACTATTGACACGGCACTCAAAATTAAAATGTATTGGAACATTCAACAAATTTTATTATTTCAAAAGCACACAGTGTACTTTAAAATTAAGGAATCTTTTCATCCAGGTTGCTTTAGTCAAATTTTGTGGGGTGCCAGAAACTTTTTTCCTTCATAAACTGACATCGGTAGAATCTGTCGCCAGCTGACAATGAATGTTTTTCCCCAAATTGAAGGCAAAAATGCCACAACTATAAACAAAAGTTGCGTGGTATCATAAATCATATCCAAAAATCTTCTCATAGCAGACACGCCCAGAGTGTGCACTTTACACTTTTCGATGACTCTGATGATAAAATTTACCTTCAGTACAGTGTGTAAATTTTCTGTAAACTAGATGGAATACTCTGCAATTAAACATATTTGGATATGGACAATTTTTTAGCTCACCTGTCACTTTGTGACAAGGTGAGCTTTTGTGATCGCGCAGCGTCCGTCGTCCGTGCGTAAACTTTTGCTTGTGGCCACTGTAGCGGTCACATTTTTCATGGGATCTGTATGAAAGTTGGTCTGAATGTTCATCTTGATGATATCTAGGTCAAGTTCGAAACTGGGTCATGTGCCTTCAAAAACTAGGTCAGTAGGTCAAATAATAGAAAAACCTTGTGACCTCTCTAAAGGCCATATTTTTCATGGGATCTGTATGAAAGTTGGTCTGAATGTTCATCTTGATGATATCTAGGTCAAGTTCGAAACTGGGTCACATGTGGTCAAAAACTAGGTCAGTAGGTCTGAAAATAGAAAAACCTTGTGATCTCTCTAGAGGCCATACTTGTGAATGGATCTTCATGAAAATTGGTCAGAATGTTCACCTTGATGATATCTAGGTCAAATTTGAAACTGGGTCACGTGCCGTCAAAAACTAGGTCAGTAGGTCAAATAATAAAAAAACCTTGTGACCTCTCTAGAGGCCATACTTTTCATGGGATCTGTATGAAAGTTGGTCTGAATGCTCATCTTGATGATATCTAGGTCAGTTTTGAAACTGGGTCAACTGAGGGCAAAAACTAGGTCAGTAAGTCTAAAATTAGAAAAATCTTTTGACCTCTCTAGAGGCTATATTTTTCAATGGATCTTCATGAAAATTGGTCAGAATTTTTATATTGATGATATCTAGGTCAAGTTCAAAACTGGGTCACATGAGCTCAAAAACTAGGTCACTATGTCAAATAATAGAAAATACGACGTCATACTCAAAACTGGGTCATGTGGGAACAGGTGAGCGATTCAGGACCATCATGGTCCTCTTGTTTATATTATTGACGTAATGTATTGTAAGATTGACTTGTTAACTGGTTATCCACGATTGACCCAATCCCCCCCCACACACACACACACAAAAAGGGGGGATGAATCTATCTAATTTTGTCTATTTCACGTCTATCTTGAATTGGGATTTTTTGAAATTTTTATTTTAAATTTTGTAGTACAAAAAATATTAGGGCTATCAAAATCAGATCTACTGATGTCATTCTCAAAACCTTCGAGTATCATAACTGCTGCTTCACCCACAGCTGCTAGTAATATTGCATTAGTTATGGCTTCCTTCTTTTTTTTCCCAAGTCAGTAATTTACGACGCTTTTTTCCACAATTTACCAGAACCGGTATTGCCCCAAAATCTGAAAAGTATCCCCGAGTGTCTAAAATATTTTTAGGCTTAGTATCAACAATGCGAAATACATTGATGACAGAAATTTCTATATCCTTGATAATTATTTATCAGCAATATTTCAAAAGCGTTAAGCTTGCATTGCTATGTAGATGCTGAGATATGGAGGTGGCATTTTTAGTTTTCTTTATATGTTTATAGGTAGCAGCGCATCGGGTAGTAGTCGAAGAGAAAAAGACAAGAAAAAGTCATCTAGTCCAGCTGGAAGTGGGGGGAGTGACACAGAAACAGTTGCTAGTTCTCGTATTGATCCTAGCGAGGTTGGTGGGCAGCGCCCAGGTTTGGGCGTGCCGCAAGATGTTAGTGCAAGCAGACAGTCATTCAGAATGGCTATGGGAAACCCATGTGAGTTCTTTGTGGATGTCATGTGATCTGTATTGTGGCCCCTTTACAGCCAATGAGAAACTTCGTACTATTTGTGAGCAACCAATGAAAAGCTTTGTTACAAAAACTTACATGAAAATGGAGAACTGAAGTGGAAATTATGATTTAGTGAATTTTTAGTGGGAAAAAGGGAAGGTTTTCATTGGTTGGAAATGGAAAAATTAAACCTTACGCATGAATGTTGTACACACGGAATACTTAACACAGAATGCAGTAATACATGTATTTAGAACATAATTATAAAGGTGAAGATAAATTATTAAATCACTATGTAGTTACATACAGCTTGCATATATGTGTGATTGTAGTGGTGCTGTTCAAAAGAAAAAGTGTGTTGTACCACATTGCATTCTGTGACTGAAAATAAGCTAATAAGAAAGTAGTATTTATAATACAGTACGAAATAAATTTTCCGTCTAATTTGCACTTTATAAGACTACATGGCTGATTAACATAATCATATTAAAATCGTATTTTAATATGGTAAAATGGCAGAAATATTTGGCAAGGCTTGTTTTATGATGGGGACATATACACATATTAAATCACATGTTTCCTAGTTTTGACAAATTGAAACAAAAATTTTGAGCCATTAAATTACAAAATGAATTTAGAAGCTAATTTATTCACTTTAATCTGAAATGAATTTTATACCTTGTTTTGTTACGGTATTATTCATGTTCTATTTTCACACCAAGTTTTAACATAATTTTTTCTTCCATTGCACAATGTTTACTGTCATTTGATTCTATAGACGAATATTTCTGTCTGTATGTCAAGTACTAAAATGGAATAGATTGACAATTACCTATTTGGCTTCAACAGGAAACAAAATTCTATTTACCCACAAGCCTTTGTACTAACTGCAGTAAATGCCAATGATGTCTTTAACGTTCACTGAGCACCGTTTGATAGTTATTGTTTTATCTCTGGTAAGTTTAAAATTTGGTCATTTTTCTCGGCTTGGACCTGTGACAGTAACTGCAATCAGAGCAATTTTAATAAGATGACTTCTCACTTTTTTGTCCAATCGCAAGAATATTTTATAGTAATCGGTTTCTTCTCCATCTCTCAGTATAGGATCCATAGCAAATTTTTAACAGTACATTTAGTGTATTTGGTTTGTAAACTGATTGAATTTATTTATTGATTAAAACTTCTTGATGTATGGTAATTTTGTAAAGCCTTTTAGTACAAAGTGGATTTTAGGACTAGGAGAACACATTATGTTGGAAACATGTCAGTTTTGAGGGAATTTTTGTGTATAGTCGAATTTAAAAATGACTTGCCTGGTATAAGTTACACATGCATTATAAGTTTATTATATCTACATAATTTAGGGTAGATCATAGCAGTTTCAGTTGTAACAATAGTTGATATGATTTCATGCTTTTCAGTGGATTACTGTTCAAAATATAACAATAGATTATCCCTTTATGAATCCACTGTTTCAAACAGTGAGAAAGTAAATATAACTTTCACTGGTATGGAATTAAACTTGTGCGCAAATTAACCTAAAATAAAGATGAAACGGCATCGGTGAAATGTTCTGTAGAGACAAAAATTACATGTATACTATTTCAAATGTGAATATATAGACCAAACAATAAAAAATGTATGAAAAATCAAATGAATATCATACAACTATTTTACTTTGACAAACAAAATCGTCATGACATGACATTGTAAAAAACATGTAAAGTTGCATGGATAGAAAAATTTTGGTTAAATATACCGTTGAAAAAGCATGAAAAAGGAAAAAAATGTTTTACATGTAATATCAAATTATCTTTCACTCGTGAACATATTTGAATTCTACATTTTCTCTTGTCACTGCACCATTCATAAAAATATTGCATGTTGTTTTAACTCTTTGAAAGATTTTTTTGTCTTACAGTTAAGGATGGGCACCAATATCAGTTATTCTATGCATAGTTATATTTATATAATTATAATGATGTGCATGTAATCTTCCACCACCAATGTCATTTTTGAATTGTGACTATAATAATTGGATTATGTATGAATGCATTGTACTTATTTGACAAATACATATTTCAAAAACAACAGCATGTTCTTAATGTGTTACAAAGCGTGATGCATATATTTATTTCATAATGCATGTTGAATAATGCATGATGTATCTCACCATTCTGTCACATTGTAACTTTAAGTGGGTGCTCTGCTTGATTTGAGATATGACTTGTCTTTGGCATTTGGCATGTAATATTTAGTAAAAGATTAGAATAGCTTTGATACTTGCCACAGATTTAGCTGTGGATCTACCGTCTCACCTGTGCACTAAGACCATGCTTTGAAGTAGTCTCTCTTTGTAGATATTTATTCATGATACGGTAGGTTAAAATAAAAGACAAATATTTAAAGGGGAATTAAATTACATACAAATGATTGTAGTTGAAGTGTTGGTGACATTGAAAGTTTTTGAATTTTTGGAATTTTAAAACGTTCATGAAAAATACGTGCCAGGATTTATTTCCAGGTTCCCCGAAACATGTCATTATGGTCAAGTAAAGATAAACAAACTGCTGTAGCACTTTGTTTTGTTTTCAGTGATCCCTGAATATTTTCACAGGGTAAATGTCCAGAACTGGCAGTTTAAAAACTTTTTCGGGGGTAAACATATCCACATGTACCATATATAGAGATCAGAGGTCTTAGGGCAGGTGTGACTGTATTAAGAGTCAACAAATGAATAAAAAGTAACAATTGGTGGTGGGGCGGAGTGACGGGGAGGGAGTTGGGAAAATCGTCTGTAGTATCTCAAGTCTCGAGTACCCATACATTGTATGTGCCATATGCTACAGATTTTCTTTGAAAACTTATTGTAGGCTTTGATAAAAACAAGTTTTCTTTATGATAAGATATTTTATTCAAGTGAAAAAGACTTCACATGTCACAGGAGAATGAAATGTTATTTGATATTTAATACACTTTGTGTTAAGTTTTATATAAATCTGTTCACATTAAAAGAATCCATGTTTAATTGACAGGTGATTCAGTAATGGATTTGTGACCTTGAAATTGTGGTCATAGCAACAGTAGTACCTTGTGACCTTGACCCTAAGTTCATTGCCATGGTGACCGAGAGGAGAGGTTCAGCTTGAGAAACAAAACAAAAATACTAACATTCATAGTGTTGGGGAAAAATACAAATGTGCAATTTAGACATTATGGACAAGTTTTCAGATTTTATCATAAAAGGAGAATGTGTCAACCCCATGTTTTATAGGTTCATTTTATTTAACCATGATATATCATTTTTACTTCTAAGTGAATGCCTTTTTAATGTGTGTATGAATATTTATTTATTTTGCAATTTTTATGTAGCAGTTTATAAGAAGTTTTTCAACAATGGTATAAAAGAAGCCAATTTTCTAGTGCCCACCTCTTCTGTTAGAACAAATTGTGAACAAAATGAAACCAGAAAAACACAAGAAGAAAAAACTTTGGAAAAAAATAACATTTGTCATTTGAAGCTATTTTAAATACCATCTTAGATAAATGAAAATCATGTAAAGTAGTAAAACTAGAGATTTTGGCTGTGCTATTGACCTTACGCCAGTGTTGATTGACAGGTTCCAACTGACCAATCAGATAACAGAACTGATAAGCCTTGTTGTTAGCCGCCATTTTGTCCGTCAAACTTAGTGCCGGACTCGCCAGTCAAAGAATATAAATACCACCGAAAAATCGTCCAAAATGGTAAAAAGGTGACGTTACGACACCTTTACATCAGACACAGGGAAGAGAGTGTAATATTAGAGCGCTTCCCTTTTCCAAATCCACTCTCAGACCTCGAATATTGTCAACGATGTATCAGGCTCTGTGGACGTCCTCAAGAATAGTTGATCTTAAAAATCTTATAAGAGTGTTTAAAAGCAAAGCAATTCGACTTAGCACTCATTGTGTTATAACGTTTTAATTATTTCATTTAAATCAGTGTAAAATTCTATGAAAATTAACTTTCTTATTTAACAAAAGTGCCTAGTATTCTTTATTCAATAGTAAAAATATTCCATCAGTTACCAGATTAACTGGTATGTACTGATAAAACACAAGTATTTGATGTTCTATATTATTTGAATGGTAACGTGTAAATATTATGCCTTAATGTACCGGAAACAGGATTTATGCATTTTTTAAGGTTTACATCAATCTCCCACTGGTGTATGTTAAGTCATACCTGGGTGATAATACAACAAATAATAAACATGATAAAAAACTATGACTAAGATTTTTTTAATGAGTCTAATCAACAATTTTCCAGGCGCTCAAAGTTTTAACTTAGCACTCGGCGTGTGCTTTCGTTCTAAATTTCATTTTAATAGACAGCGTTAACTTCGTCTAAAATTCCAGAAAAAATAGCATATTTCGTATAAAGAAGATATGTTCTTAAACAAAAATTATACATTCATTCTGTATACTTTATAAAGAAATTTGGTAGGCTCAAACATTGTTTTAAGCTGCGATGCGCCGGTATATGTCTTGAAATATGAGTATGGACTATATCATCGCCTTGGACTATATCTTATTTTTTTATCATTTACACGTTTTAATTCTAATAAGGGAACTTTCGTTACTTATACTTAAAACACATCATGTCTAAGTATTAGACATTAAATGCTATGTATCTGAATAATGTTGAACAATGATATGAGCATCTTAAATGAGTTCCGGTATTTCGAAATCCGACGTTTCTTAAATGACACAAGTGACAATTTTTACATGTAAATTACCTTATTTAATTTATCTAATTATTTTGAAATAGGATTCAGAATCCACAGTCTGATTTCAACCTTAATTAATAAAAATCAATGTTCTAGTCTGCTTAATATAGTCATACCCTACATATGTAGATTTCCGGGAGATCGAAATTTGACGTTTCTATAATGAAAAAGAAACGGACAATTAAAAAACCCCCCCACAAAATCAGCTATAATGGTTTCAGAGATTTCCGTCTTTTTTACGTGTTTTCCGCTCGGCCCCCTTCCTTGTTTAGTTTTCCTCATACTTTGGTGCAGTTCCCGGCTTTTAACAACAACGTATCCTTGTTTTTTGTAGAATTTATGTTTCACTACAGAACATCCGCTTATTAACGATTGTGTTTTGTCTTTTCACTTTAGAAATACATGTGAATTGAGGTAGCGTACGCCGAAATCAACTAGAATGTCCGGCAAAATATTTCTGCCGTCGCCATTTGATTCCTTTGTTTGTCGGGCCTAGCATGAATTGTTCCCCCTGAAAACTGGTAGGCGTGGCTACAGGCTATCTGGCGTAAGGTCAATTAAAAGCAAATTACATCCAACTATACATACATGCTACCACATAAAATAGCTTATTATCACCAAGGAAACAGAGGCCCAATGAATGATATCCTGATCACAACAGACTTTGTTAGAAACCATGCAGAAATAAGTATGCTTCTTTAACCTTTAGCCTGCTGGGGGCCAGTGATTTTGCCTTTGCAACCAGTGCAGACCAAGATCAGCCTGAATCTCCATGCAGGTTTATCATGGTCTGCACTGTTCGCTAGTCAGTAAATTTTCAGTGAACACCCCTTTGAAGTGGTACTGCCCAAATTGGATGAAAGACCAGTCCATTTTAGAAATTTAGGAGGCTAAAGGTTAAATACAGTGTTAAGGTACATCTTTTTGTAGCATCATCTCTTCTGTGTTGACAGTATTAACTTGCAGAAATTTTGTAGTCTGCTACCAAAGTGCTTTTTTGTTACATTATGACAGGCTTGCTCTAACTTTAGCTTGCATTCTACAAACTAATTTTTTTAAAGTCCTTATGTATCAGTGATTTATAATGCCATGATCAATGAATTTATTGCACAGCTTTAAATTTCTACGCTGATTAATTTATTTATATAATTATATTTACTGCCATTGATCAACTCTTGTATTTCTTACTGAATGTTCCCTTTGATCAGTGTGTACTGAAATATTGTTTGGTACCTGACACAGTTAAAATGAGATTGTACTGTGATGTTTTTATCTGATATATACCTGGTAATGTTTCTATTTCTTAGAAAGACCTATCTCGTATATTGGCATTTTGTTTTACACATTTTCCAAGCAGAAGTTGTGAATTAAGCAGAGGTTGATTTTCTAAGAAAAAAAAATATTTTGAGCCGCACCATGAGAAAACCCAACATAGTGCATTTGCGACCAGCATGGATCCAGACCAGCCTGTGCATCCGTGCAGTCTGGTCAGGATCCATGCTGTTCACTTTCAAAGCCTGTTGCAATTAGAGAAACCATTAGTGAACAGCATGGATCCTGACCAGACTGCGCGGATTTGCAGGCTGGTCTCGATCTATGCTGGTCGCATATGCACTATGTTGGTCTTCCTATGATGCGGCTCATATTTTGTTCAGTATGCATCATCAGAATATAACCAACGTGTTCTTTTCTTGTGCATTGTGCTTGCAAATATCTCACTGTATATTCAGTTTTTTCCGCACTTGTCATTTTCTGTAATTATAAAAAGATTCTGAAAATATGAAAAGTTTTGGATGCTTGACATATACTGACCAAAAGAGCTAACCTGCCAGTTATTATTTTGACCAGTTGTATGGTCTTGTAAAGTGTTAAATTACGACAATTAGTGATATTATAAATGTTGTTTTTCCATACAATTTGAATAACTTGAAAAAATGTCTACTAGTTTTTCTGATTTTACACACAATAATTGTGTTTGAAACCAGGCTTGGAGCGTAGAATTTTTTGTTTTGACTGAAATAATGCTTAGAGGGTTACCTTAGGTCTTCCTACTCTCTTAAAAGCTGGAAAGTCATCATATGACCTTGTGTTGGCATGGCATTTATCCCAATTAAAAAGATATGCGTTTATCTTGTACTGTAAATCACATTATATTCGTGTGATCTTTATTTCGCGAATTCCCGCACCCTGAATTATTTCGCGGCTTTATGAATTCGCGACAGGAGGGTCAGAAATTTAAATTCGCGAAGTTTCTTATCTTTTATTAGTGAAATTCCAATTCCGGAAGTTGTGATTACATTTAATGTCCATTCTTCCGTACCGTACCAGATTTATGCACGCCAAAGACTCGTTAAATACATGATCCGTAACGGTTATTTCGTATTAGTAATCGGTTACTTTATTCACACAAATTACTTTTGTTCGACTTAAATTGATTGAAAAGAGCTTTTTAATCCTTTATTCAATTTACGGGCGATTATTCTTATTACATTTAATAGCTGATAAAATGTTCAAAGTTTGTTACAGTAATTTCTTAAATAATTGTAACGTACAAGTATATAATACAATGGTGTGATAAATTGTCCACTAATCCCTATTGTTATCTAAACGAAATGTGTAAAAAATCAGGTTTGTTGAGAAGATAAAGGATGATATGGATCATCCCCTCAGGTAACACGCGCTCTGCTTGTTTGACAAAGTGCATCAAGGAGATGCTCTCCGTAACCTGTTAAAAAAACAAAGTTATCATCCTGCCAGCTGCATGTAAATCCAACCTCTACACATTAGCGTTAATTCTGTCTTTAAGCAGTATATTCTACATGAAATGTAGTTTCAATGATTTTTATTATACTTATTGATAATATATTGAAATAAATTGAAGTACATTTAATAAACATCGTGTACAGGTGGTAGTATTCATTGTTGAACTTGACCGTATTTCGGACATTTTTTTCGAATATGTCTGTATGTTATGGAAGGAAACTTAACGCGGATTTATGAATTCGCGATGCACCCGATTCGCGAAAAATAGCGAAAATTAAAACCCCGCGAATAATACCCGATTTACAGTATTTCACAAAAATAATGCAAATATTAGAATGGTGGGTCAGCTGTTTTGCTCAGTATATATACACTGCAAACCCTTTCTGCATAAAGGAGATGGCGGGGGCCTCCGTGGCCGAGTGGTTAAGGTCGCTGACTTCAAATCACTTGCTCCTCATCGATGTGGGTTCGAGCCTCACTCGGGGTGTTGAATTCTTCATGTGAGGAAGCCATCCAGCTGGCTTACGGAAGGTCGGTGGTTCTACCCAGGTGCCCGCTCGTGATGAAATAATGCACGGAGGGGCACCTGGGGTCTTCCTCCACCATTAAAGCTGGAAAGTCGCCATATGACCTATCATGTGTCGGTGCGACGTTAAATCCAAAAAAAAAAAAAAAAAAAAAAAAAAAAAAAAAAATAAAGGAGATGGCACACCAAATTACCATCATGTTAGTTTTAGATATAAACTGAAAGCTTTTTTTGTAAGACTTTAAAAATAGTGGCTGGTTATGTATCATTTAGCATGAAGTTGCCATGGTGATTCTTGAAAATTACTCAACATATTTTTCATGAATTTTTATAGTTTTGTCATTATGAATTTGGAAAGTGTAAAACTTGTTTTCCTACACAGTATGTGATGCGTTTCATGGTGCTTGTATGTTTTATAATGCATGTGTTCAAATATACATCATGTTCAAATCTATAGTTGTCATCGAATGAGTATTTCAGCTAATGAATTTTTAGCTCACCTGATCACAAAGTGCTAATGGTGAGTTTCTAGGGTCATTGATGTCCATAAGATCATCACCTACAATTTCTTTTATAGTCCATCTTTTACAGAAAACCAATTTAAACCAGATTTCACAGGAATGGTCCTCAGGTGATCTCAAATTCCTTCAAATCTAGGTCATCCATGCAGAATTCTTGTTGTAGAAAATGCTGGCACCAAAATGAATACAGAAAACTTCGTCTCAGAAGTCCCTGGCTTTGCCTAACATTTCTTGGGTGACCCTCTACCAAATACTTCCAGGCCATGTTGATTTGTTAGAAAAGAAAGAACATGGTTGCTAGTTGACAGGGCTAATTATTTCAACATGGTTAGGAAAACTGAAAATTTTTCTCTGAGACTGATGGCTAGACATAAGAATGATTTCACTCTAATTTCCCTTAGGTGACCCTCTTCCAGATTCCTTCAAGCCGAGTTGATTTGTTAAAAAACATGGCCACCAGGGGGCAGACCTAGTTTTCTCTGTATGGCCTGTATGGAAAACTTTGACAGTCTTTTTGGAAAGTATACTGAAATGACCCTAGGGGTAACCTACAAATTTTTTTAAGCTGTGTTGATTTGGAAAAAAAACAACACAAATTACATTGCCACCAGGGGGTTGGGCTAGTTTCTTCTGAATGGCTCGGAAGGACTTTTAAAATCTCTGAAACCCCTAGCCAGATTTCAAAATAATTTCTGTCAGATTTAGTATTGGGTCGTCGGTGTTCAACAAGTAGGTCACTAGGTCATAGAATATAGGTTAACATACTAGAGGTCACATTTCTACCTGATTGATACGTTCAAAAATAAGTCCTCTAGGGTCCAGTGCCAGGTTACTTATTAAATGATAGAAATATTTGGTCAGCACATTCTGCCTTAATAACATAAAACATTGTCAGCTTTTTCTTTTTTTTTGAAAATCTAGATCATATTAGATACTAAGTAATCTGGGGTAACAACAAGTCAGGTGAGCAGTGCAGGGCCTTCATGACCCTTCAATGTAATATTTCAAGAAAATATATGAAAATTAATGTCTGAGTCGTCTGTTTGTTCTTCCATGATACAGGATCCCTTTCACAGATTGAATGAGAATTTTAAATAAAGAATGACAAAAGATATGTAGGTAACTCATAAATATCTAAAAAAAAAAATTGTCCGTATGAAGTGACACATCAGGATACTTTTCAAAAAGATAGGCATTTCGACATTTCATAGCATTCTTTCATACTTACGGAAATATATAATGTGCAAATCTCTCAGTACTGAAGGATATATGAACAAAAAATGCAGTTTTGAAATAATTTCAGTCCTACCTGAATTACCTGAATGAGTAACCTTTTAGAGTATGACAGAGACGTAATGGTCTACTTAACCGAACTGAAAATATCTTTGATATATTTATCTACCAGACACTGACAAATTATTCTTTACTGTTGTATTTAAATTGCTTTAAAGTTTACGTGTTTTTGTTTTTTTTGTGTGTACAAAGGTCTGAAAAAGCAAACCCGACTTTGCATAAATATGTGACAACATCCTGCCAGGTAAATGTTTACGGCCCTCATAATACAATTCAACCAAAACAAAATCAGGTCTAATGTCAGTTTAACAGCTGTTTTTATTTTAACATCAGTCTAGTAAAAATGCATATTTTAACATCTACTAAAAATGCAAAATGTACTTTGTAAACTGTTTAAAAATTCCAACAATTTTGTCATCATGTTTAAAAGAACTATTTTAGCATAAAAGTTCACTTTAGACATTTACAATTCTGTTAATTACATATTTATGTCTTCCATGCATGGTAAAATTCTGAACATGTATATAATTATATGTTTCTAAAACAGGAAATATTGTTTATTAAATTTGTTAAGAACAAAGTTCTGAAAAATTTAACCAGATCACTGTTTATATTACAGGGAATCTAGGTAATTAACTGATCTGAAAAATTGCAATTTTTTAGTTCACCTGCATGATAGGTGTTTGAACAAGTAATGAATTTTTAACACAAGAAAGATGAAATAAAGAAAAATGTAATTTTTATGTTATGCTAGGTCTGTTGTTATTATGAAATCTGAATATTTCAGTATAAGCGATTCGATAAAGTTATTCTTGAGTTTATGTACAGGTTAATTTTTCAGTAAAATAAAGATATCATTTAGGTTGTGCCTTTCTTGTCAATGCAAATTTCTTTACAAAGATAAATATGTCATTAAACTCTAGTTTTGTTTTAATGCAGCTTTATGTAGCTATTTACAGTATCCTGAGTGATTTTCTGTTGTGAAAAATGCCATACATTTATGAAATACAGTGTGACTGTGAGGTTGTTGTGTGAAAATCCCATATAGTTAGAACTACATTACAGTTGCACTGTAAGATGATTAGGAACATTTAAACATTGGTGATAATATTGTACAAGAGTGTGGAGCTGAGTTTTCTAATGCTTGTGTTTATTTATGCAATTTGAGCATTAAAAACTGGCATATAGATATGCATATACACATAATACCTGTCGATTCACAGCTGAATGTTAGATATAATTTTTATGTTTTGTGTGTCCTAAGCATGTATTTGTGCCAGATAATTAAACATCTCCTAACATGTTAGGGACCTCTAGAGAAATAAAAATGTTTCAAATGCACAGTTTGCATGTTATTTCTTAACACCATTTCCCCAGTTGCCTAGTACAGCCTTAACACCATTTTCCCAGTTGCCTAGTACAGCCTTTGCTTGGAAAACACCACCGTTTACTTAAAAAGAGGATGTGCATGTCTGTGACAGTATGATAGTATAATAAGTGCACGTCTACGACTTACAAGAAGTTACGCACGTGCATGTCTTGTTACCACATGAGTGGATCGATACTCAAATCCATGTCTGTGACAGCACATAGATACTCGAGTGCACGTCAGTGACCGCATGAACTTGAGTATGTGCACAGGTAACACTGTCTTCCTGTTGGACAAAGGTCACTTGGATCCAATATCTTAATAGTGTTGATTAAAGGGTTTGCTTGACAGTAAATTTAAGGAAGGGACCTCAAAATGAAATGAGATATCTTTGTTATGCAAAGCCCTAAAAGCATTTACTGTGAAATCATTAATATTCGTGGGGGACTAATTTTCGTGGTTAAGTCGATCTACGAAATTTAATCCCAACGGACAAGTAAAATCCCCAATCATTTTATGTTCAAAAGTTGAAATCCACGAATTCATATCCCCACAAAATTGCCGTTTTGACCAAAACCACGAAATTTCATCCCCTCGAAATAAAATTGTTACAGTATCAAATTTTGCCCCTTGTTACCTAGGCTGAACTCTGTACATTTATGATCTGATCTTGACCTCCAAAGAAGAGTGGTGTATTGTTTTGCTCATTGTCAGTTGGTAGACTGTTTGGTTTCCGCTAAATTACTAGAGAATTCTTGGTCTCGCACTGATTAAACTTTATAGTGCAACTTTATAGGGGGCGGGAGAGGTGTTGCACATTTCATTACCTCTCATTAACAGACTCGATCAAACCAAGTCTGTATTATTCTTCTTGGTTGCATACTTTGCTTCCAAAGGATCTTTTTACAGATTTTATTAACTATCACAACAGCAACCTTTAAATGCCGTGTGGCTGCTGTAGAAAGTCTCCCCGTTCTTGGATTCGTGTTTTTATATTTTCTGGTCCTTTGGGATTATTGAATTTTCTGGTGCTTTGGGGTTATTGAGTCTATTCGACATATGTGTAATAGATTTCCGCTATAAGCCGTTGCTAGGGGGCGTGAGAGGTGTTTTTACACTTCATTACCTCTCATGAAGAGACTCGATCAAACGGAGTCTTCTGTTATTGTGCTTGGTGGTATTCTATGCTTCCAAAGAATCTTTACAGATTTTATTATTTATAAGATGTTTGCTTTTGGACTGCAGATGACACATTTTAGCTTGACTATACGAAGTATATGGAGAGCTATCCTACTCACTCTGGTAGTCCGCGTCTACACCATGGTTAAAGTTATGATGCACTTTCACTTTATCACTGTTATTACTTGATGGATGTGTTTCAAACTTAATGCAGTTATTCCTCATCATTGCCCACATCACATGACACAAGGGCCTTAACTCGCGAAGTTTCCCGTTTTTACTTTGAGTCTTATGTCACAGTAAGGTTTTGATGCACTTTTACTCTATCTCTGTTACTAATAAATGGATGCTCCACATCACTACCAGCATCATAAGAAACTAGATCCATAACTCTTTCACAAATGTTTCATGAATTATGCCCCCTTTTTACTAAGAATTTAAGGTTCATTTTGATGTATTTTTACTATATTTTTGTTTTTACAGAAGGGATTCCATTGAAACTTAAAACGATTGTTCAACATCGTTAAGTCTAAGGGTAGCAATTGCTTGTTACTTGAAATACTAAATGTAACAGGAAAACAAACCAGCAACTATTAACAATAACAAAATTTATTTATTTTAAAAAGAATTCTAATACCATAAAAATGTTAACTAGTCGTAAAGTCCAGTGATAATATACTAGAATAGTCCAAATCCTGTCCTGGTCAAATTTAAATCCAACCAGTATTAATTCCAAATTTCATCCAAACAATATAAATCAACTTTATCTACAATGTTTAATGTAAATCCAGTAAATGTTAAATGACCAAACTCGAATATTGTATCATTAAGAAATACAGGAAAGTTTTTCAGTAAGAGCTTAAAGGTAATTTTCATCAAGAGCCATACCAGGTAACTATGTGAATATGTCAGATCGTAGAAAAAATATTGTTAACACTTTCTACTCCATTTGCATAAAGCTTGATCGGAATTTTTGGTCTAAATTAAATTTAGGACAAATTCGACAGTGAAACTTGGTAATTGAAACACTGGAGAGACCATATTTTCTACTGGACACGTGGTGTAATTGTCCAATCGTAGAAAATCCTCATAAACACTAGAAACCACAGTGCATAGCATCATCTTAACCATGGAGCCAAACGTCATAGTAATGCTCGTGTGATGAGCTTTCTGATTCCTTCAGTAAAGCAAAAGGCCATGACAACCAAAACAATAAGACTGGAAATTTCAAAAATCCTGGGTTTGATTTCAAATTAATTTCACAGCAAAGTTCCTTGGGTGACCCTCAACCGAAACGATATATATAATATTTCCTAAAAGCATATAGGAAGCCTTTTAGTATCTTGTCAAAAAAACGCTCTCTAGCCAAATTTCAAATAATTTTACAGCTATTTTTCAAACAAAATTGTTCAAGCAACCTATGCGACTCCAATGAGCATTCTGGGGCATCCATGGGTCTCTTGTTAAATAACTTTGCACAAATATTCACCAGGAAAGACAGCATTGTGTTGTTGCATGCAACTCCTACTTTAAATGTCAAGAATATTCCTGTATTTAGTTTTCAAATCAATTATAACGCAATTTGGTTTGGGATAACGAAAACGAACTACCATTACGAAGACATAGCTTTTGGGACATTTTTTTTCCGACATATTAATATTTGAGCTTGTGTATTTAAATTTAAATTTGGTCTCTATGGCCTTCACCTTGTCGCAAAGAACAATAGTTTTCTGGTGAATGACCTCTGAAGAGTTCAAGGTCGAGAGCGCTGTCCTATCCATCTGCTCTTGATATCATCAATATTTTACTGATTTACACAACTAACACATACAGCTACAGGAACATAACCTCTCCAGAAATTCCGTTCTCCAAGCCCTTAGCCGCTACTTGAATAAGCATTTGACACGGACTATCTATTCAATGTCAATAAAAAACGGTGTTATTCCTGGCCAACTTCATTTTGAGTGAGCAAATACCACGCTGTCAATAAACTTTAAGTTGATACGACAAAACAAAGTACATGTATACCAATATGGAGAAGACGAAGATCAAAAATGGTGTAACTTCATATCAACAAAGCACATTGAACAGTTTTGCTATCACCATGCATGTAAAGTTTTAAATTCGCCGCCTCCGGTAATTTTGTGGCTTTCTGACTTCGTACTAAATCATGTCGACCCCTAAAAAACAGCTTAGATATATTGAGCACGAAATAGTCCTATTTAAGATATTTTTAGCATATCTGTAAATAACAATGGCTCTAGTTGAAAACAATCGTTGTCCGTGTGTAACAAGTATGCTTTCACGTATAACATTATCTCCTTTGAATGACATGTTTATTTTTACAAACTTAAGCGAAAAGGTAGACCTATGTAAAACAAACGTTGTATAGTCATTATTTTAGTCCAACAATTTTGTAGCTCATCAAAACTGGTTAAAATGAAAAAGCCAGGGCTGAAAAAAGAATATTTTACTTGTTTACATCTTTGCAATGTCAACCATAGACGACGCGACGCGTGCACAGATTACTAATTTTGCATGTTTGGAAAAAAAATATTTTAAAATGCATGAAGTTTGTACAGATGCGTTCATATGCGCCAATTTAGACATGCCTAGTAAACACCACAAAAACAGTATCAGTGTATTTTCAGCGACGGTAAGTAATATTATTGTTCTAAAACAAAACTGTGGGACACGGAAAATTAAACGTTATGGTTGTGAAAATTTAATGTTGACGTTACATCTCGATTCGAGCCCAAGTATGGCTGAAGCCGAGTCCAGTACAAACCCACTGCATTATGCGAAGTAGGTGTCTAGCGGTTCCTGGTGACCGTGCGTGCGTATTAGATAGATAGATATATATATATATATTAGCATGTATTGGTATGCCAAGACATTAACATAGCAACAGCATCGAACTTGCCTTAATATGTATGCAGGCTACAACTAGAATAGATAGATTCTCCTTCCACGAAGACTTTTAAGAAAGTGAAAAACATAACGATAAGTCGTAGTCATTACAGTTTTGTTAACTCTTTAAAATCTGTCACTTAAGGTGATTGAAAAGTAGGCTTCTTCAGTAAAAACCTTGGCAGAACAGTAACAAAGGTAAACCGAGAGGTGTTTTTCACAAATATAGCCAAAACAATAAGCATGAGAAAACATTGTTTTTGACCGCATGAAAATAGTTGTAATAATCGGTATTTCCCTTGATGCAAAGTTTGACAGTAGCAATCACGTTATAACTTACTCAGTAATCTTTTTATACATTTCAGGTAACTACCTTATTGCGGATATATGAACCTCTATGGACAATATTTCTTATTTTTGGCTACGGATGTCACGTACGTTATGGATGATACATTTGAAAATTCTTTGATGGATGGCTCACTTGAAGAAGTTTACCTGTGAAATAACGAAACGACACAGTTCACGCAACTGCACACCACATTCTTCTGGATTTATGCTTTACTTTTTTTAAAAGAGTTTCTATAAATACGTTACCTTGATCGGAGGTTATGTTTTTGTGTATGTTACAGAAATGATATCTATGCGCAACGTGTTCCATAGTTAAATGAAAACCACTGTATGCACGGCATATGATCCTTGGTGTATATCTGTCAGAAGATGAAGAGGATTGCATTTTGAATTACTGGTAATTTATTCATTTTGTGTAATGTACTCTCTGAGTTTTACTTTAGAATTGCAATGCAAAACTAGCTCTTCGTTATGATACTACTTTTGTATGCATATACTTTATTTAAGATGGATGGATGGATGGATGGATGAATGAATGAATGGGCGACATAACGAACGTACGGACGAACGAATGAATGAAAATAATTAAAGCTTCTCGAATGAATTTGTGATATTATAAAATCGGTGCTTAATATTAGTACCAGTCGTCGAGTTATGTAATACTGTTTATATGTCTTGATTTGATGTGTGAGAAGTAGGGGACTAATGAAGTATGTTCATCATATAAAGGCAGGAAATCAACACATTAAGCAATGACTTGCTGCAGGGAACGTTTATGACGATTTACTGATAAATGACCCGCGCCATGAGAAAACCAACATAGTTGGTTTGCGACCAGCATGGATCCAGACCAGCCTGCGCATCCGCGCAGTCTGGTCAGGATCCATGCTGTTCACTTACAGTTTCTCTAATTCCAATAGGCTTTGAAAGCGAACAGCATGGATCCTGACCAGACTGCGCGGATGCGCAGGCTGGTCTGGATCCATGCTGGTCGCAAAGCCACTATGTTGGTTTTCCCACGGCACGGCTCAAATACCAACCAAGCCCACCAAAATTAGGATTCTTTTGAAAAATGGGTGATTTTCAAAATTCTTTTTTTTTTCTGTTAAAATTCAAATCAAGACGCAATCTGAATATTCTGAAAACGTAAGCTGTTGTCAGTATTGAACAGAATAGAAATTTGACTGGAAGTGTTCTGCATGTGTGACGAACGTTAAATCAATATCAATACCTAACGGAACTTACATTAGGTTAGCTTTATCATATCTAAAACAGCACTTATTCGGCAAACATTTTACTGAACCTACACTCAGTTAGTTAAACTTTTACTGAACCTACACTCAGTTAGGTAAACTCTTACTGAACCTACACTCAATTAGGTAAACTTTTACTGAACCTACACTCACTTAGGTAAACTCTTACTGAACCTACACTCAGTTAGGTAAACTTTTACTGAACCTACACTCAGTTAGGTAAACTCTTAATGAACGTACGGTAGGCTGAGTAAAGCTTATTAAATCTACACTGTTGGCCAAACGATTACCAAAGCTACATATTTGATTGTATTTAAGACAAATTTAAATGCCTTAAGTTACATAGATTATGGTTGCAGATTATTTCTGCCGTCTTAATATCACCATGTTGCATATTGCATATGCTTAGCTGAAGGCACCAACACGCCAGGTCGGCAAAACTAATTTTATCGTTTCGTTCTGGCATAATGGCGTGATGGCGTCAGCAAGCCAGAACAACAAACTGAGGCGCCAGCATGCCAATTATGGGACATCAGAAAGACAAGTGTTTTGAAAATGTCGTAATGCTTCTCTTATATTGTCCTGGCGTATTAAGGTTTCTTTGAAGAACTACAACTAAGCGTACCGATACAACAAAGAAGGACTTTGTTTTTCTGGCAGAGGCGCCAAAACCTTTCCAAACCATCAGCTCGCTAGAAAGAGATAGCTGAAATCTGCCAGGTCATTTTAACCTCGGGAAGTGACTGGTACTGGAACAAGAGTTAAACATGATGGAGCCGTTAACTATAAAAAATGTTTCTTTGCAATGTAAAAAAAAAAATGATGATATATGTAGCTATGTTTGATTTATTTTCATTATTTCTAAGAAAACTGATTTTATTTGAATATTATCAGATGATCCTGAAAACAATTTCCTTCTTAAACAACAAACAAGTAAAAATGACCTTTATGGACGGTTGAAATAAAATGAGGCGTAATAACTACAAATATATTAAAATTGTCAACTGTATTGCGTACAAAATTTCTGTCTTCGGCTAAGTTTGACCAATATTGTTGTAAATATTTACTCCTAGGAAATAGCTTTTAGAAATCGATGTTGTTACTTTTTTATTTTTATTTTATTTTACTTTCTGTCCCTTATGTACACATTTTGTGATATGAAATAAACTCAAATAGTCTTCGAAAAAAATCACGTGTTTGTATTCTTGATTTGAGTAGTAGTGGCCACCGGCTACTTCCACAACTCTGACTCCCTATAACTGTAACTATATGATAGAGACATATTTAGACAAAACGTCTATTTAAAAATAAAAGGGGAACCTAAACACACGCCCTTTTCAGAAAAAATCAGCGTTTTATTTCTTTTGTTTGTGTATATTGTAAAACTACCAAAATACGTTCAGTTCCATGATCCAACAAATCATGTGTAACCTTGCAACGCATTTCTGCCGCAACCAAATTCAGCCGAATTTTGATTGTCTGTACCAACTGCGTTGCTACCATTTTGATTGGAAAAATGCACCCATGACCAAATCAACATATGGTAGGCCTACTGATAGACAAACAAATCCGTAAGAACATCCTTTGGAAGAACTGAACGGAAACTAGCGGAATACTGGCAGTTTCGGTTTGCCTATATCTGTTTATGGGATATATTAGAATGAAAACGCCCATGGTGTCCTTAAGCATAGGCTTTTAGCGAAACATTATTATAAAACAACTGTGATTCTAAGTCAATAAAGCCATAATACTCCAAGGCAATAGAAAACGACACTATTGGAAATATCACATTTTACATTACTCTCGGAAATATTGCAATACCCTCACACATGTAAAAATATTTTTGGGCATATCGCAGTAATACAGACACAGTAAACTCCAAGTGAAGTTATTTCCCCCTAATTGTTTCGAATTTCTAAATATAAATCTGGTTAGTTACTTTTTAAGATTTGTTTGCTTCATTGTCTATAGACACAATATCCGAGAGCAAGACGTTGAAAAGGCTAGGTCTTGTTTCAAAGGCCACGGCCAAGACTGATATTCTATCGCCACCCGCTTTAGCTCAATAGTGACAGCGTAGATCTATGGAAATTTGGGCCACGAGTTCGGTCCGATGAGCTCTTACTTATAGACAAGCACCAAAAATGCTGCAATCTGAATGGAATTAGGGGCGTCCTCTGTATCTTGCACTATCCTCCAACTAATATTACTAACAGCCTTCTAGTGGAGTCGCCCATATGGCTTATATATAAACAAGAAGGAGAGCTTAGTTTATGAAGATTTTTAAATCTAACCAAGGAAATCGATGAGCGTGTAAAATATTTCACTTTTAAGATGTATTTCATTCAAAATCACTAGTTGAACAAACATTGGCCAAAATGTGATCGTGGTATATATTGCGATGATAAAAACAGAGGAAAAGCATAGTTTGATAACAGTTTTAATTTTATTTTTTAAATTCATTTTTAGCTCACCTGAGCTCAAAGTGCTCAAGGTAAGCTTTTGTGATCGCCCAGTGTCCGTCCGTCGTCCGTCGTCAACAATTTGACTGTTAACACTCTAGAGGTCACAATTTTGGCCTAATCATAATGAAACTTGGTCAGAATGTTACCCTCTTAAAAACCTTGGACGGGTTTGATATTGGGACATCCGGGGTCAAAAACTAGGACACCAGGTCAAATCAAAGGAAAAGCTTGTTAACACTCTAGAGGTCAAAATTTTGGCCCAATCTGAATGAAACTTAGTTACCCTTAATAAAATCTTGGATGAGTTTGATATTGGGTCATCTGGGGTCAAAAACTAGGTCACCGAGTCAAATCAAAGGAAAAGCTTGTTAACACTCTAGAGGTCACAGTTTTGGCCCAATCTTAATGAAACTTGGTCAGAATGTTACCCTTAATAAAATCTTAAAAGTATTTGATATTGGGTCATCTGGGATTAAAAACTAGGTCACCAGGTCAAATCAAAGGAAAAGCTTGTTAACACTCTAGAGGTCACAATTTTGGCCCAATCTTAATAAAACTTGGTCAGAATATTACCCTCAATAAAATCTTGGACGAGTTTGATATTGGGTCATCTGGGGTCAAAAACTAGGTCACCAGGTTAAATCAAAGGAAAAGCTTGTTAACACTGTAGAGGCCACATTTATGACTGTATCTTCATGGAACTTAGTCAGAATATTACTCATAATGATCTCTAAGTCCAGTTTGAATCTGGGTCATGTAGGGTCAAAAACTAGGTCACCAGGTCAAATCAAAGGAAAAGCTAGTTAACACTCTAGATGCCACATTTATGACCATATCTTAATGAAACTTGGTCAGAATTTTAATCTTGATGATCTATAGGTCATGTTTAAATCTGGGTCATGTGGAATTAAAAACTAGGTCACTGGATCAAATCAAAGGAAAAGCTTGTTAACACTCTAGAGGCCACATTTATGACTATATCTTCATGAAACTTAGTCAGAATGTTAATCTTGATTATCTTTAGGTCAAGTTCGAAATTGGGTCATGTGGGGTCAAGAACTAGGTCACCGGGTCAGATCAAAGGAAAAGCTTGTTAACACTCTAGAGGCCACATTTATGACTGTATCTTCATGAAACTTAGTCAGAATGTTAATCTTGATGATCCTTAGGTCATGTTCGAATCTGAGTCATATAGGGTCAAAAACTAGGTCACCGTGTCAAATCAAAGGAAAAGTTAGTTAACACTTTAGAGGCCACATTTATGAACATATCTTAATGAAACTATTTTGATGATCTTTAGGTCAAGTTCGAATCTGAGTCATATGGGGTCAAAAACTAGGTCACCATGTCAAATCAAAGGAAAAGTTAGTAAACACTTTAGAGGCCACATTTATGACCATATCTTAATGAAACTTTCTTGATGATCTTTAGGCTAATAGGTCAGGTGAGCGATACAAGGCCTTCATGGCCCTCTTGTTTAAAAAGTATAGTGAAATAATGACCCGCGACCAATCCAGAATTAATGTGCATTTCTACCAGAAATTTGTCAATAGGCTGACAATAGAATTTTGTAAGTATCGTAGGTCGTTGTTCGAGCGTTACACTGCAAAAAAGTAAAAATAAATAAATAAATACAATAATAAATCTAACAACAGTGAGGGCATTTGATGATATCTTCACGCAATATAAAATGAAAATTTCAAAATCGGAATCAATATAAACAAACATTTTCAAGAAGTCCAATTAAAGGAGTGTACTCAGAAACTGGAAACGAAAATGTGGAAAAAAATGTTACATGTTGTTTTAATGTTCAATGTGTAAATTTATCGTTTTCAAATTCCACAAGGCTTTAAATTTTATGTTAAAAACGAATTAAGCAGATAAATAGATAGTGTGCGTAGAAAGACGGTAAGAAAAGCACTACTTACAATATTGCATATTAAGTTGTGTCGTTTTAAACAATACAGTGAGGTAATCAAAACAATGAACTGAGTTACACTTTCTACCATGTTAACATACATATATTCATACCTTTGACAATTATACGAAAAAAGCAAATATGGAAAATAGGATATAAATAGATGTTAGTGTATTTCATGTTCATAGCAAAAACATGGCAGCCAGATTATAAACAAAGGCATTATGTGCCTTTAATTATGAAACAGTATTACTGAATTTTGAAAATGCTGTATATATAAATAATGTTGCAATTGAATAATTACAAAATAATGTATTAAACATCTGATCTAGATTCTATACATACTAAATTCTTAATATATATTTATTATGATACAGCAATAATTTAGTGAGCAAATATATTCGATGTGGATAACATTGTAAATCCAAACTAAAACGTATAGAATAGAGCTATTAACATAAAAAAACCCGAGAAACGTTATTTACGAATTAATAAAAAAAATGCCGAATATAAATAGTTTAGTTAAGTTAAGACATTACTTATTCAGTTTCTCCCCAAAAATATTCATATCATTTAGTTTCCTAATCTGTTACCACACACAGACAGATGAATATTATGTACAAACACACGCACACATATATAATATAAAAGTAAAAGTAAAGTAAAATGTCTGTTTATTATAGTGTCACCCCTACTGAAAGGGCCAGCCAAGTTGGCTTATGAGGCACCTACATACAATGAACAGCATTACTTCCCGATTCCTATTTTTAATGCCGGGCACCAGGCAGGTAGGCAATCGGTAACCATTATTTTTAACTAGCTGGCGGCTCACCAACCGATCACTATTCAGTAATAAGCCCCGCCTCTTACAGGGCTCGAACCTTCGACCTCCCGGTTGCGGAGCAGGTGCCTTATTCATAAGGCCAGCGCAGCTCGGTATAATTCACAAACATTAAAACGTTATGAATACAGGAAACAATACAATACAAAACAGACACGCGGCCACAGCGTACTCACGTTTGTAACGAGACCAAAAACACGTATAAATTTGTATATATGGAATGCAGATTACTCCCTCCGCAAAAACGAACATTTGTTTATTCTTTCAGGAATAGTTCTGAATGAACTCAATAAGCTTTTCCTTTTTCCTTACTTTAAACATGAGACCCGTCTTCTTTATATTATCTTTAAGTTCATTTAAAGTCATTTCGCATACTATTTTGATATGCATAGGTTATATAATCTATTTCCTGTTATTTTTATTCGGTTATGATTTTATTATGACAATGGTACTGAATTTGTGCACACGCTTATTAGTTATACTTTAAATTAAAATATCTTCAAAGACACTTTATATTCAGAACGTTTCTGTTTATCTTACGCATTAATAACATTGGTAACAAAAGTAAATTGTTGAATCTAAATTATTTTAATTGCATACATCTAACAAATTTAACATTTTATTGAAATAAAAACGCTCTTAAAAGTCTACAAGAAGTTATAATGAGTGTTGTTGTTATTGTCATAGCCCTTTGGGATGGTAAAATTGCACATTTCATTACCCCCGATGAATAAATTGAATCAAACCGAGTCTGCTGTTATTAACTTACCAGAGCATTTTTTCTCATGTGGGTTTTTGTGATCACCCTGTGTCTGTTATCGTCCGTCGGCGTCGATTTTTACATAACATCTCCTCTGAAACTACTAGTCAGAATTATTCCAAACTTGGTATTTAGCATTCTGGCATAGTCATCTCTCATATTTGTTCAAACGGTTCCGCTTGATTGATTTTAAGGATAACCAGAGCTAATATAGAAAAAAAGCTTTAGATGACTTTTTCTCACGAAACACTTGATGGATCATCACGAAACTTGGTCTGTGGCATCCTAGTAAGATCCTCTCTCAGATTTGTTCAAATGGGCTCGCTTTATGGATTTTAGGAGAACTCAAAAGTAAAATAGAACAATCTTCCCATTCAATTTAGGCACATCTGTTTACATGAGTTACTTTAACAATCATTAGACTTGGTAGTGCATTGTATTCAGAAAATTGACCGAGCGGCTAGTCACAACGCTGACGGAATAACACAATTAACCTGGTCCTACTTGCACATTCACTGATAAATACATGTAGGTTTCCTGATTAAAGTCGAAGGCCTGTATTAAAAGATAATGTTTGCTCAATAATTTATGAACATTTTCTGTAACAGTGTAAATGAAGTTTATTGCAGACAGCTTCCCCTAATTACCTGTAAGTAATTCAGTATAATAATAATAATATTTATAATAATAATCATATGCCCAGTACATCTAGAAACGCAACGTTTTTACCCTCGATTTTTTCATACTTTCCTTTATAATTTCCTTGTACATGTATATTTGAATTATACCAAGGGTCCAAATTCACGTTTGAACAAGCACACAGTTAATAAGGTGTAAAATCACCATTTACATTTACCAATGCAAGGCATCGTCTGTTTGAAAAATATTGACTGTAGACCCAAGTGTTGCGTTTCTAGATGTACTCAGTATAATATAATGTTATAAATGTAAGTCTATTTAAAAAGCAATTGGTGGTCTCTTACCTATAAGCATTGCTAGTCATATTAGAAAGTCTTTATCGTCATTAAAGTCAGACTTCTTCAATTTGGCAACATCTTAGAATGGCAAACATTTTTGGTAGGGCTGTCATCGATAGAAACGATATTGATGTATCAACGATATTTTTTTGTCGATCGATTATCGATTCCCATTTTCAAAAATCGATATTTTACAGAGGGAAAAAACTACCCAAATAAACATTCAGACCCTAAAAACAACTAAAGTTCACAAAGTTGTAAATTTGGATAAATGCAAAAAATGGAGTGAAGGCAAAATAAAAATGAAAGATGTTATTAATTTTTATGTATTTCTTTTATTTCATAAATACAAATACAACACAAACAGAAATATGGAAAGTAGACAATAAACCTACAAATAGCATTTACAGGAAGGTATATAGTATGCATATGAACAAATTGGTCGTTAATCTGACTTAATAATCAATATATCGATGTATCGTCGATATTTGTCTTCTGATATATCGGTATCGTCGATACGCCTAAGACCCAATCAATGACAGCCCTAATTTTTGGACTCCTTTGAGTCGACGATACATTACAATGTTAATCTCACAGATGTTCAAAAATCTAGTTATCTCAAATCTAAAACTTGAGCATACTGCAGCCAGAATTATTGAGGAATTCGCAATGACAAATTGATAAATGCAAAATACACTCGTGCCATCGACCTTCTAAAAGAGAGCTTCCGACAGCAATATAAATTCGGTTACCTGTTATCCGAACCGATTATCGGAGCTGACACGCGTGCGCACATATATCACATCTTCAAGGTTATAACATCACATCGTGCGGAAGAAAGCGATTTGGAACTATTCTGGAGCTGGAGGGTATGGGTATTACAAGTGACCCAGCGGACCAGAAGATAACTGCTTGGACATCAATAGAATTCCCTGATGGTAGGTATTCTGCAAAACTTCCATGGAGAGAAGACCACCCGCCTTTGCTTGCAAATTATGAGCTCGCCAGGAAAAGGACAGAAAATACTATTAGAAGATTAAGCAGTCAACCTCATATTCTGAAAAATATATGGAGACATCATTGCGGACCAAGAACGAAGAGTATTAATTGAGAAGGTAGACGATTCAGCTGATACACCATCGCAAATGCATTATATTCCCCACCACCCAGTGAAGAAGGACTCTTTCACAACTCCCATTCGGATCGATTATGATTTGACGCTTGCTACACACATAGCGATGACTTCCTCACACACGTTTGTTTTGGTCTATTCAAAACAAACGCTAAAATGTTGTGAAACGTATTAATACGTACGTGCAAAACATACTAAAAGTAGTACAAACGTATTTACGACATAGAAAACGCACAAGCCATAGAGAACAGCCATCTGCGCATTACTACGTTTTATTTACCTAGCTTAGTAAAAGTGTTTTGTTTCATGGTTGAATTAAGTGTAGCAATTTTGAAAGATTCTCTTCAGGAATGAAAAATGGGATAAATTATACTTTTATAACTGTTAAACAGCTATGTACTGCTTCTATATTATTACAGAGCAAAACAAACTGATTAAGTTTGTCGCCTTTTTAAGTGTTTATTTTCTTATGATCAGACTTAGGGTAATCGAATACAGTAATTGCAATCACCTGTAATTGATTACTCAAATACAAATATTCAAAAATATTTGATTACTCACCTCAATCTGATTACATGTAATGTAATCAATTACAGTGAATTTTCTACCTGTAATTATGATTACTTTTCATTATTCTCTGATTACTGGAGGAATAGTATGACACCAGGGTGTTAAATATGTAAGTGATTATCTTATATGCTTGCTTCACTTCATCTGGAGAATTTTCCTAATGTTCAATATCGTCAAAAACATTTCAGTTCATTATTATCCCTAAACAATTCAGAGGTATGGTAAATGCAATTTGCCATCTTGTATCTTGTATAATCTTCCCTCCTTATTAGGAGAACCGTCGCAAGGGCGTAGAATAGAACTGAATATAATTCCAAGATCCAAACTCGTGAATAATGTAAATCCCTTCACCACGAAGAATGACAAGGTAGTAATTACTGGCCAACAGTTAATGATGATCTGAGCACGTATTTTATCCGGCTCTTCATGGAATCTGTGGGTAGTCATCTTATTATAGTCTTAACTTATTAAGGATCAAATAATCAACTGTTCACCTAAATTATCTACCGTGGGTTCAGGTATTATGCACAGGTGAGAAAATATCACATTTAGCTGTTAATATACCAACAATTTAAACAATGCCCCTGGGTAATGCAAACATGACATGCCTGAATTGAAATAAAAATGTAATTATAAGATTATGGCTAATTTATCCTTCAACATGCAATGAGATTTTTTGTGAGCAGGCCCTTCTCTACATGATATAATTGCTACCAAACTTTACAACACTTTACTGAAAGATGTCAAAGTTGGTGCTAGATTATTTTGATATACCCAAGGGTTGTTTTGGGCCCATAACTGCCAAATGCAGAATGTACCCATCCATAATTTCTGGGAGTACATTGTCAATATCTAACGTTTCCACACATTTGAAGGTAAGTTTTGACACAGATTTTATTAAAATATTAACTGATATTATATCAATATACATGGAAGCATAAATACTGAATTTTAGAAAATAGAAATTATGTCTTTAGTTTGTTTGTCACAGTTTTTAATAAATGTTAAATAAATGACTTGTAACACATTATAGTGTATTGTTTTATTTTGAAGATGCTTATGTCAGATCATAATAATCGAATTATGGTATCTTTCTAAGACATGTACCTGCTTTCTTTTATCAGAGGCTGCACTGAAACACATTTCTCGAGGGAAACTTAAGAATCAAGAAAAATCCAGATCCGGGTCAAATCCACTTCCACCAGGAGCAAACCAGCCACCTGTTATTGACTAAGCAAAATCATGCAACAAGTGCTTAACATCTAACCAAAGACATCGGCATATAACAAAGGTCTTAATTCATTTTATTGCTGGTGTCCTGATAGCACTGTCCACAGTTAACAGCAATAATTTCAGAACACTTATTTGCTTTGGATCCAAGGTATCAAGTGCCAGGCCACAAAACAATCACCAAGAAGATGTTACATGAAACATCCACTGAAATACAGTGCAATCTGAAACGTATGCTGAAAAATGCTGAAATCACCCTGACATTATCCTGTGGTTAAATCGCCGGAATGAGAGGTTTCCTTGGAATCACTGGCCACTTTCTTGTGAATTGGAGATTAAAACTGTTACGATTTCATGCAAGAAATTTAGAGGCTCACATACTGCTGAAAAAAATCCGAGAAGGGTTTGAAGAATACTTGGCATGCTTTGACACAATGGACACAAAATTACAGAAAATGCTGCAAATATGACAAATGCATTTGATTCAGACCTACCGGATTTACAGAAGAATCTGATGACGAGGACTCCGAGCTTGGAAGTGATGACAGTGACTGTCTAGATACCAATACCACTGAACTAAACATCGATATCAATGTACCTCAACACCGGCGTTGCTACGCTCATACCCTACAGCTTGTAGTTAAGGATGACTTGAAAGATGTAAGCAGCAGTCTACAGAATGTACATTGTTAACTTCACAAGGGGTTATGTGTTGGCGAATGATACCATCGAAGGTAAAAAAAACGGCTACAGACAGCACATGTTACTCGGAGGAACTCACAACTGACAATGATAAGGTCAGTCCTGAACATTTCTGAAGAAAAGTTGAACAAACTTGACACAATGAAATTAGTACATATGAACGTAAGCTTCTAGGCGAACTGTGCACAATTTTATAGCCCTTCGGAGAAGCAACACTTTGAATACAAGCAGACGTGAATGTTACGACCAGTTTAACTATTCCTATCACAATTGGAATGAAACAAGCTCTGGAAAAAGTCTGCTCCAAATACAACAATAAAATGACTCAATCGTTGAAAGCAGCATTGCAGAAGCGTCTTTCTTACTATGAAAATGATGACTTGTTCAAAATGTCAGCAATACTGGATCCCAAATTTGAAATGCAGTGGTGCAAGCCTCACACAACCATGGTTGTGACTAAACTTGTTTTGGCTGAGGCTTCCAGAATGTTTAAGAAATTAGTCGATGAACAAGAACTATCGGCAAAAATGTGCAAGGTAGACACCGACGATGACAGAGGTCTCTTCAGCTTTATGACTCATACAAAGAGGAGACATGTATCTGCACAAGATAATATGAGAACATCATGCCTAGCAGAAGAAATTGAACCTCTGCAATCAAACCAGTTCAATTACAGGAATGAAAAAGAAATTTACTTTTCTGCCTAGGCACGGATGGCAGCATACTACCTTTCCATTCCATCATCATTAGCTCCAGTATAACGACTGTTTGAAAAATTTTCAGACCTGAACGATGATATCTTAGTGATGAAAACTTTAACAAGTTGATGATTTTTAAGTGCAATGATGCCCTTCAGTGGGATACAATGCAAAAAAAAATGACGTTGGATTTCCAGATTGAATGAATCATTAATTGCATCAGTTAAAGTTAAAGGGACTGACTTTTCAGATCGTTCAACAACAAAACAATATTTTTGTTTAGATATCTGGAAATAAATGCTACTGTAAATTTCGTAAGACGGCTTTAATTACTGACAAACTATGTGTTACGGAAACACATAGGACTTTGCTGTTTTTACTAATTTTTATGGTGAAAATCGAAAAAAGCGCTTTACTTCGGGTAAACTATCTCGATTATAAATATCTATAATTTGAAGTTCTAATTCACCAATTCCGCTATAGCGCTATTGGTTACGACGACGGGAAAGGAAAATGTCTTTATTGTCGCGGCGGTTCGGGGTTCGACTCCCGGCAAGGTCATCTTTTTTCTTGATTTTGGATTGTTAAAAAGATATTTTAGAAACAAAAACTCATATTCTAATATTCATAATATTACCAAAATTCAATTTGAAAGAAATATTATTTTTAGCCAAATCTGGAGGTCAGTGCTTTTAAAAACCATATATTCAATTATATATGCCTATTTCTGTCGTCCAAACAAATGGTTACATAAAAAGTAATCAAATATAATCATGATTACTTGAGTGCATGTAATACAATATAATCAATTACTGATGTAAATTTAGAGTAATCAAATGTAATTGTAATTAAAAACTATCAAATTAATTGTAATGTAATCAATTACTGACATATGTAAGTAGCCCCAAGCATTCTTATGATGCCTGTCGATGGTTTGCAGGATGAGAGAACAAAATACACGGAAATTAAATCGACAATAAGGCAGAATATCGTGGTTTAAACACGACAGGTAACAACACGGAAACGTTCCATAGCTGGAACAAGTTTTACGGATCAGTTATTAACCTTTAGCCAGCTGGCGGCAACTGGTTTTGCCTTTGCGACCAGTGCAGACTAAGATCAGCCTGTATTTCCATGCAGGCTGATCTTAGTCTGCACTGTTTGCTATTCAGTCAGTAAATTTTCAGTAAACACCGCTTTGAATAAGAAGTGGTACTGTCCAAATTGAATGATAGACCAGTCCATTTTAGAAATTTAGCAGGGTAAAGGTTAAAAAAAAAACAACAACTATACATACGAATTTAAACCAGTTTCACGTGAAGTTGAATTAAATGTCCTTTTGACGCGGCTATGCATCAAGTATACGCATGTGTGAAATAAATTAAGTATAAAATACATATGTATCTTGCTCTAAGATTCACTCAATATAGTTAATATTCGGTCGTAAAGACATGGTTATTAATTCCAAAACGTTATTAATCGTGCTGCTTAGATCGTGCAATTAAACAATACATCATAATGTATCATTATAATAAGCATCTTAGGCAAAGAAAGGATTCTCTGTCTTGGATTAAACTAATTTAAATTTCTAATGACAAGTGACGGTTGTACACGATGCGTGACTTCGCCTGACAGCCTGAATATTTACATTCTTGGCCGTCTTGGGCTCTAGTCACTTTTTCCCCTTGCATGCAGTAACACCGTAATTTTGTTGCTCATACAAAAGACAGTGTTACCATTTGGCAAACAAGAGAAATAGCGACTCAAATTTAACTGAAAGTGAGAAAGATCTTCTGTAAAATTAGAGCTTTTGTAAAGGATATATGTGAAAAGATGAACGTATTTGTTGTCGTCGCTTTTATTGCCAGTGTGTGCGTGGTGGTTAATGGACAGGGAGCAAGTGGTAATAATAATAATGCCGGATCAAGACCTGCAGGTACACCCAATAACAACGCGTATGGGAATATGGGTAGTATGATGAGAATGATGGCGAGCGGAGGAGCGGCGCCTGGTATGCGAGGCGGTGGATCTGGCGGCGGCGGAGGCTATGGAGGTGGCCAAGGAGGTGGTATGGGAATACCTGCAATGTCTGGAATGCCTGGTGGAATGCCTGGAGGTCCAATGGGTGCAATGATGTTTGGTGGAAGTAAGTATTTTACTAGATCCTAGTTGTCTATGTCTGTTCTGTACATATGTTTGCGGACTGATAATACCGGCATATAAACAGTTATTGTTAAAAAATAGTTTGTCACAAGTCAGCAGCGTCAATCTAAGCGATCTGCAATCCATTTTGTCCGCGACGTCCATAGATAAAGCAGCTGTACAATTAGAGTGTATGCATAATTACACGGTTAAAAAACAACAAAGATCAATACCGCGCATGAACCCATAAGTGGAGGTAATCAAACAATTAATTCACATATATTTTCTTTTTGCTAACATTTGGCATACAATGAACAAACAGTGATCGAAGCATGATTAAACAAGAAATTGATATATTTTATGTTCATAGCCAAAAATTGAGCGACTTCGATCATAAACTGTGGTCCGGTCACGGAAGTTATAATGCACGTCTGTACCAGGAGTTGATAAATCTAACTTTGGTTCGTGCATAGTTTAGACAATATGGCGTTGATTAGCAAAGAGCAACTTCTAGCAATATCTTGCTCATAAAAGCAAATTTTGCATTAAAAAAAATATATTACGTGTGATTTACTCGAACAGTGTTAATTTTCACATTAATAATTTTCAGAAGGTAAAAAGACGTTCAAATCATATTCTTATCTTTTTCCGACATCTTTAGGTTACAACACACTAAATAGCTGTTCTTCATTCTATATTAAACTGACATATTTGCAAAGGCGGAAGTACCAATTTTAAATGTCTATAACTTATTTTCATAAAGAATATTGTCGGTGCTGAATAAAATTCAAAAGAAAAGTGGGGGTCATATCTGATTTTCTGTCAAACACACAAACTGCAAATGAGACCCCAGATTGTACCGGTGGTGTATGATCTTAGTTTCCATGACAAATTCTGTTATGTTATTATTGCATTATGAAAATGATACCTACATGTCCAGCATAGATCTGTCATGTGATTTCAGCAAAATCAAAAGCAAAGAAGATAAGGAAAATAGCTCTACAGAGCAAAAAATAAAAAATAAAATAAATAAATAAAAATAAACGAACTGACACCACTATTTGAATCCGCCATTTTTTCGCGCCATTTTCCTATTTAGTGTCCATATGCCTTTAAACTAGAAAAAAAACCCCACCGATTTGGACTGGTTCGACCGGGATAACTTAATGACGTCAGTTTAGTTAAACCAAAGTAACTTAGACCACACTTTAGTCAAACAAAGGAGACCACGGTTGGTGAGCGAAGTCGCCCCTTATTAACACTGTCAGACTACGAAACCATGAGTTCGATTAACCGGCACTGCAAAGAAGTAACAAATGGCATTTTCAGGTTAGAATTTTCGAAAAGTAACGCAAAAGTAGATAAAAATCAAACATTTTCCACAAATTCATGGCGGAGTTTATGTGAAACAAAATTCATATTTTACCTGTAGGCTTGACTATTTTATAACGGCAGACATATACAAGATGTCTTTTATAATTACTTTATAATTATTTTACAAACATATCTAAAACCATGGTAAGTCAATGCGTTTCTAAACAGTAAATTGTTTCAGCTTGCCCTGGGGTGGCATGATCAGAGAATCACGTGATCAGTTTTAGTAATAAATTGGTAATAAAAAGTTATTTCATAGGAGTTTCGGGAACATTAAAAACTCATCATCTTCTCACGGTATTGAGTCGAAATTTAGACTTGTTACCCTTGGCTTATTGGCATGTCGCCTCGAGGAATGTCATAAGCATGAAATAACTGTTAACCTTTAGCCTGCTGGCGGCAAGTGGTTTTGCCTTTGCGATCAGCGCAGACCAAGATTAGCCTGAACGTCTGATCATGGTCTGCACTGTTCGCTATTTCAGTGAACACCCCTTCGAATAATAAACGGTATTGCCCAAACTGAATGAAGGTCCAATCTATACTAAAAACTCAGCAGGATAAAGGTTAATATATATAAATATATATATATATATACTGTTTACTTAGTGTCGGTGTTATCAATGTGTCTGGTTGTCCAGTGTGTTGTGTTTTATCTATGTGATGGATGTACATGTAGTTTATGATTGGAACCAGTATGCGTACATATAAAATGACAGATTAGCACACAATTATACTTATTACTTTACTGCACCTCATTTAGATACATACTTTGTACGCAGACAACATATTTAATTTTAAATCTACTTTGGTACTTTAAATGGAACTGTAGAAATTTGCAAAGTCATTTTCGTTTGTTAACCGTTGTCCCGAGGAATAACCGCTTTAAAGCTTTACAGCACTTCTGAGGCCTAAAAAAGATTGTTTGTTTCCGGTGACATGCTAAAATATTAGGGTAGGTAAGTCGGTATTTTTTTTTTTTTTTTTTTTTTTTTTTTTGATTTTTTTATCAAGTGAGATTTTTTGGAAATTATTTTTGTGTCAAAAATGAATACAAATAAGGAGGTTATGCTTTCAGAGCATCAGTAAGTTGATTTCTAACATCACTGACCGTGTTTAAAGGATAAAAAGTGCAGATTTGCAACCTTTTGTTAAAAAAGTCGAGAAAAAAATTCCCCAAGGTCATAAAAACATGTAGGGTCGGGCCAAAAATTTAGGGTAGGTCGGGATACCACAAACAAACAATTTTTCATAGGTTTACTGAAAATTTATAGAACGCTTCAATGTCCTCCTTATGAGACATACAGTCAGAACTGTATTTAGAGGCAAGTGACACAATTTGGCTGACTGCTTTAAGCTACCTTCCGCGGAATTGCAAGTATTTATATCATCTTTTACGATTTTAGACTATACAAATAGCAAATTGATGTCTAGGTCTTTGTAATCTTTTATATTTTATATGGAAAACCTATTTTTAGAACGTAAAATTCGATTTTCCCTGGTTACCCGGATGTAAACAGTCAACAAAGGCGACAGAAAGCAGTAGTTCCGAGATTCCGACTAAATAATTTGTCCGAAATTTGTGTGTTTTGGTTTACTACGAAGTGTTTATTATTTTTCCACACAATCGTTAGTCGTTTCTGACTCGATTTCCTACGACCTGACATTGACATAGTTTTCATCCAGAAATAGATATCTACGCATGCGCCAAGGTTAACTATGCTATTTTCATAACTGCTTATCTATATGTTTCGTGGATGAACGTTAGTGTTTTTTTCGTGAAATCTCTGAAAGTATACCGATTTAAACATTTTTCACTGCTTCAATATTGAAAACAAAATTAATCGATCACGTACAAGTAAAACATTATTTTTTCTGTAACGAAATCAAATTGTTCTGTGGAAAGTAGCTTTTAATGCAGATGGCTGCTAAATCAGGTTCAGCTGAAGAACTTCAGATTTTCTGATTCTCCAGGCAGACTGCTACCGTATCTGATAAGATTACTATAATGTTCAAAGCTTACAACACGATTTGCAGAAAAGTAATAAGTACATTGCCACTTTGATATTGTGCCTTGATAGCTCTAGACGCTTGAAGATTAGGCTTTTAACATCTGTTTAGGTCCAGTTGTTAAAATTTGGCCTTTTCGCTTAACAATGTAAGTATCAACAGAAAAAAAAGAGTTGAATACAAAGTTAAATGAGCCACGCCATGGGAAAACCAACATAATGGCTTTGCGACCAGCATGGATCAAGACCAGCCTGCGCATTCGTGGATGCGCAGGCTGGTCTAGATCCATGCTGGTCGCAAAGCCACTATGTTTGTTTTCTCATGGCGCGGCTCAAATGTTACATTAAGATACTGGAACCGTAATGAAAACCGGCACCGTGCGATTTATACATTTTCCCGTATACTATTTCGGAATCCTTCGGTCATAACAGTTAACTGCTTTAGAATGTCGATAATGGTATACGGAGAAAACGTTATCGGATGGAAAATGCCGATTGTCATCACCTGTCCACTACCTTAAGTTGAAAACTCACTACCTTAAGTTGAAAACTTACTACCCTAAGTTGAAAACTCACTACCTTAAGTTGAAAACTTACTACCCTAAGTTGAAAACTCACTACCTTAAGTTGAAAACTCACTACCTAAGTTGCAAACTTCAGGTACTTTGGTCTGGTAATAAAGGTGATTACTTTGTTTTGTTTGTACGAGAATTGATCAATAAAAAGACTTAGGATATTTTTTAAAGACTTTCTTTTCAATTTTCTCACTCGGAATATGACGGAATTACACGAATACGTCCGACAGGCCTACCAATGTTTAGTCAACTTTTTGTGACTTTTTAAATGTTGTTGTTGTAGTAACTTATGGGGTTCCGTTTTAGTATTCATTCACTATATTTTTTGATATTCTAAACTCATTTTTCTGATAGCCTTAATTATTTTTATGATATCGTTAAATTTATTTTGTGATATCTTAAGATATGTTATATTTAGTGATATCACGGCTTATATATCAAGATATCATAAAAAGTGTTTTATTCAAAATTTGAAATATTTCAAAATGATTAAATTGTATCACAAAATAGAATATTGGAAATATTTATAAAGAATAAAAGGTAATGCACATTTTTATTAAAACAAACAGTTCCGTATCATTTAGTCATTGATACTGTTTACTAGTGTGTTACTTAAATAGGTCTGCGTTTTCCTTTAAAATACACCAAACCAAATAAAAGTGCAATTTTGATATACATTTGTTTATTTATTGATCAAATCTCGTTATGACATATATGTTTGAATGTTTCCACAAGAGCTTTTTTGGTAACTATGGTAAATACGCATGCGCACATTATTTTCAGTACCGAAAGCGCTACCGCAGTGTTCACAATGTTGCACTCAGTATGCTTTTGTACTGGACCCACATTTGAACAGGTTGCTTACGAAACAGTGATTTATTGATGAATGAAATCATTGTTTGTAGTTAAGATACGATGGAGTTATGTTGAGGGTGCGGTCAGATTGATATTATGATATGCATCTGGACACCAAACAATGATTTTATTTATCGATAAATCCCCCACCCCTCCACCCCAAACACACACACTTAAGAGTGAGTAGGCCTACAGCATGTAAATACATTTAGAAATTATGAAGATGTACTTTATTCAAGAAATCGCACTATTATAAAACTTCGGGTAAACAAATATTGTTTAGACGGATATAAGAATTCTATTGTGCCTCAGCAAGATTAAAACATGTACCTCGAATATAACGTGAAAAAATCATCCTTACTGTTTACATACATCTTGGACATGTAAAAGAACACATTTCAAATAATGAAAGAAAGACCTCAAGATATAGGACGTCACGAATATCATGCGAAACAAATCAATTCTAATGAGACCATAGTTTTTTTTTTTTTATTTTGACCTTAGATGACACTTTCTCTAAGTGGTTAGCATTATTGATAGGTAAATCCTCTCGAATTACCAAAGCTTTCCTTCTAACACTTTGCTAGCCCGAGGTTCATTTGATTTGAGCTGGCGCGAAACAAACTTGCGAATAATTTGACCGTTTGCATAAAAACTGATCTATATGCAACGTCAATGTCATTAGTTTTCACGTCTATGCTGAAGTGATCTGACAGGGTCTTTATGACCTTTTTTCAGTATCTCCAGACGGTTCCTTTTGGTCCTTGTCGCTGACCCCTTAGATCCTAACTCTGTTGCTTCTACTGTACTGGTCAAGATCTTTTATTTACCTATCTTGCTACCTTATACGAGCATCTTTGTCCATAATCATATATTTTAGAACCCAAACTTCCATTTTCCTGGATTTTAAGATCCGCAATTTCAATGTCATATTTCTTAATTCTTAATTTTTTTATGTATTGTGTCTAGCTCTTCCTTTCATTCAAGCCTTACTTCCTGTTTCACCTCCTCCAGATTAGAGCTAGCTTACCCCTCTATTACTAGTTTTTTTGATGCATTGGTTAATGTATTCCTTCGATACCAGTTTTTAAAATTTAAAGTCTAATGCTCCAGTTAGCATAATCATATCTGAGATCATTGATTCCTTTTCCTATACGCCGATACTCTTAGCAGATTTATTTTCCAGCTATGCACTTAAAGAACCGAATATCACCACAATTTTCCCATGATCATCAGGCTTGCTGATGCTAATTACAAAAAACGTATTAAATCAAACAGCGAACATTGTCACTTCTTTTCCTATAGGCTCAATACTTTCGTTTGATCTGAATATATTCTGATATTCGACAGTAATAAGCGTACAAATGATCAGTAGTTAAAGTTTGGAACAAATCCACTGGCTGGACAAAATCTGATTATCCACCTTTAAGTTTGGAACTAAGAAATCTGCTTGCAATATATACCTTAGTTATAACAATGAATGTACCATACATATTCTTAATTTACCGCAAGTATAGAATCTATACCTCTAACTGTAACAACACAAGTCTCTATAAAAATAGTTTTTCCTTAAACATTGGTCACAACGTCCGTTTGTTTTTAACCGACTCGGTCCTTAATGAGCATATTTCAGTTGATCTGCCATTATGTGATAGTTCGAAGTCCATCAAATGAGTATGTACGAAAAAAAATGCGAATAACGATTTACAAGAACATTATTCGACAGAGCCTGACAGCCTAGCGGCAAACCAACCGCAACTTATGTTCATGGCTCACAAATACTTCCGGCAAATGAGTATATTAGCAGCACGTTCACGGCGCGTGCACATCTTTCTGACCATTTCGTGAGGGTGCGTGCGTTCCTCTGATACCTGTTCATTTTAATATAGTGCGCATGCGTTCTTGTAATTTATTCATAAAAACACAAGCAGTAGAGATAGCACAACAGGCGTATTTGCTTTGTAATGTGGAGTTCACGCTATGTTTGCTTTATTTATTTACAGTGGACGCAAATAATATATTTCCATTCATGACGTGTATGCGATTCATGCCTCCGATTTATTGCCTGAGTCAATATATAAACTGAGAAAAAAGTCACAAAATGGTGGATGTGTTAGAATAGAGACGGACACCATTAAATAATCACCAAATTGTTATGTGAAATCATGGATAATAATGGAATTAACAAACACTTGAACAGTGTGATATAATATAATTTACAAAAAAGCGTTGTGCTTTGCAAATGGAAAAGGGTGCACCAGTAATAAAATAATGCTTACCAGAAGAATGGAATTAGTCAAGATTATCGAAATTTGTATTATATGGCACGTAAATGCAGTTGATAATTTTTTTTTCTTACAGTGAGTATGAGTGAAATAGGGCAAATGATGATGTGTAGACGTCACTTACGTGGAATGATGGCGTACGCGTGTATAATGAACATTTTAAACTAAATTCAAACCGCCGATCAAGAGATGCCCCTTTTTGACGTGTCTTCGTCTAATGTTTGAAAGCTGTAGTGAATATTTTACCCACATTCTCATTATAAATACCACGGTTTTGGCTACGGCTCTAAGACATTACTTTAGATAAAAGATTCTCATAAAACGATCCTGTTTTTATTCATTAAAATGAAACAGTTTTTATCTCATTGCCTGGTTTAAAACCTGTCACTAAACGGTGAACTCTTTTGTGTGAAGACGTGCATTATATCATGTGTTTAAGATAGTAAGAAGAAGGCAAAACGTTATTGGAAACGGAAATAGGTCAGTTTTTAAAACAACGAAGGCATCAACAACATTTACGATGACGTCAACAACAAGTACGACACTACGACGGCAACATTTACGACAGCAAAAGCAGTGACGTCACCACCATAAAGACAATAGCTTAAGCTTTGCCTTAATATATGACTTACAGTGTGTTTTTCATACTAAGATTAACGAGAAGGAAATCGTGACTCGTTAAGACATTCTAAGGTGACATCCGTCACCAAATCTGATTGGAGCGTGACGTTTACAAAAAGGAAGTCACCTCAAATTGTTTAGAAAAAAGAAGATAAATGGCGGCCTTGCAAAGATGACAGTTCTGAAGTTACGTTTTGATCTGATTATGCACACTTAAGATAATTTATTGTCTGTATGATTCAACTTACCATTCGTAGTGCGTAAATGTTTTCACTTTTGGTTTATAGAAATGGAATTTTTACGTGAGGCTCCTGTCATTAGTTATGTTGTTTATGAAAAATAAAACTTTTTCCTTTTATATAAATACATTTATAAAAAAAATTAAGGTCCAAATGAGCTGAAGATGATGTAGATGAGAGGCGGCGTTCTTGTTATTTTACGGATGAAATGGGCTAGAAAAGTACAGCATAAACGAAATGATTAAATGTCCATATTTCGAGTTTGTTTTAAGATTCAAATGAAATGTATAAACTCTCTAGAACATTTCGTTGACTACTAACCATTACCCTGCTAAATTTCTAAAATCGACTGGTCCATCATTCAGTTTGAGCAATACCACTTATTATTCAAAGGGGTGTTCACTGAAAATTTACTGAATGAATAGCGAGCAGTGCAGACCATGGTCACAAAGGCAAAATCATTTGCCTCCAGCAGGCTAACGGTTAAGGAGGAATGCTCGTTGCCTACAGAGGAAAGTCTCAGTGATGTAAACAGCCTATGGCAACCATACATTTAAGCCTTCTGCCACAATATTTGATATTTTGTATTTCACTGTCATTACTTGTCAGCAGTATATCGCAATTTCAGTAACACTGAACTGAAATACCATTTAGAAACGTAAAACAGAACAAGCAAACAAAACAATAATAGACACGGTTTGTTTGTCTCTTTTTGTGAGAGAGATAATGAAACGTGCAACACTTCGTGCGCCCTCTAGCACTGGTTTAAGCGGAACTCATTTCATGCTACATGTACATAGAATGTGCTTCCTAGAAAATATAACAGGCATAACAATACTTAAGGTACCAGCGCGAGAGCAAGCTGGTCTAGGATGAACACCACTAAATCTTGTTGTTCTTTATTTCATATAAAATCCACTTACATAATAACGGTATTTAAACATTTTCTAGTATATCAGATTTACAGAAACTTATGTTCTGATAAAAAACATATATCGCTCTTATAGAAAAAGAAAATGGGTTTTAACTTTTATGTAAGAAAGTTACTATTCATTAAACACAACCTTTTGAATTTACTCGTTTTAGCTTCTTTCAATGCTTCTTTTATTACAAAAACTTTTAGGCCTAAAAAAATCTTTGTTTCCGGTAACATGCTAAGAAAAAGTTAGGGTAGGTAGGTCGGAATTTTTTTATTTTTTTTTATTTTTTTTTTATGAAGTGAGATTTTTCAGAATTTATTTTTGTATAAAAAAATGAATACAAATAAGGGGGTTATGCCTTTAGAGCATCAGTAAGTTGATTTCTAACATCACTGGCCATGTTTAAAGCATAAAAAGTGCAGTTTTGCAACTCTTTGTTTAAAAGTTGAAAAAAAATCTCCAAGGCCATAAAACATTTAGTGTCGGGCCAAAAATTTAGGGTAGGTCGGGATACCGGGAAAAAAAATACGCCTTACGCTGCCTGCGACAAGAGCATGCAGGTTTCGATACAGAGCATTCAATACATAAGGGAAGGAAAACACGATGCTATTGAAAAAGAGAACGTGGAACGGAAGAAAGGTAAGAACTATTTATATGTTTGGCCTACTAGTTTTAACTAGACCTGCATATGCTTATTTTGATTTTGTATTGATCAGCCTCCAGGACTGTTTACACCAAATAGAAAGTGACTAATCATCTCATTATTTTTTATTTTTGAAAAGAAGACATGTTATACTAACTGGCAATATGGTTTTCATACCACTGAAATGCTCTAAAGTAATGAAAATAAGTTCTCAAGATTCACTTGTTAATGTAAAACAATATTAAAGGAACAGAATTAGTATAACGTAACTTAATAGTCGCATAACAGTGACTCAGAATGAACACAGAGGTATACTTAAGGCTAGATTGTGCTTAGATCTCATTGAGGATTTGGTAGAACAAAATGATTCAAAATGTTGTATTTGGTAAAATCAAGCACAATAGTGTGAGTAATAATAATAGGCTACAGTGTTGGGAGTAATTTTGGTATAATTTTGCATCAAAGAAATCTCTCTTACAACATGCTACTGCTTAATCCTTCAAAATGAGGTGAGCCGCGCCATGAGAAAACCAACAATGTGGCTTTGCGACCAGCATGGATCCAGACGGGACAGGATCCATACTGTTCGCTTTCAAAGTCTATTGCAATTAGAGAAACTGTTAGCGAACTGCATGGATCCTGACCAGACTGCGCGGATGCGCAGGCTGGCCTGGATTCATGCTGGTCGCAAAGCCACTATGTTGGTTTTCTCATGGCGCGGCTCAGGTAAGGATTTGTAATCTGAAATGAGTATCTGTAACAACATTGAGAACAGAATATAGAGGGAAAATGTTCTGTTATGATAGCTAATTGATTATTTAAAAGATCCTTTGGAAGCGCAGAACACTAATAATCAAGTAAAATAATAACCGGACCCGGTTTGACTGAGTCTGTTTATGAGAGGACATCCCTCATCCCCCCATATTTTACATAGAATATAGAGGGAAAATTCCTTTTATGATAGCTAATTGATTATTTAAAAGATCCTTTGGAAGCGCAGAACACTAATAATCAAGTAAAATAATAACCGGACCCGGTTTGACTGAGTCTGTTTATGAGAGGACAACCCTCATGCCCCCATATTTTACATAGAATATAGAGGGAAAATTCCTTTTATGATAGCTAATTGATTATTTAAAAGATCCTTTGGAAGCGCAGAACACTAATAATCAAGTAAAATAATAACCGGACCCGGTTTGACTGAGTCTGTTTATGAGAGGACAACCCTCATGCCCCCATATTTTACATAGAATATAGAGGGAAAATTCCTTTTATGATAGCTAATTGATTATTTAAAAGATCCTTTGGAAGCGCAGAACACTAATAATCAAGTAAAATAATAACCGGACCCGGTTTGACTGAGTCTGTTTATGAGAGAACATCCCTCATGCCCCCATATTTTACATAGAATATAGAGGGAACATTCCTTTTATGATAGCTAATTGATTATTTAAAAGATCCTTTGGAAGCGCAGAACACTAATAATCAAGTAAAATAATAACCGGACCCGGTTTGACTGAGTCTGTTTATGAGAGAACATCCCTCATGCCCCCATATTTTACATAGAATATAGAGGGAAAATTCCTTTTATGATAGCTAATTGATTATTTAAAAGATCCTTTGGAAGCGCAGAACACTAATAATCAAGTAAAATAATAACCGGACCCGGTTTGACTGAGTCTGTTTATGAGAGGACATCCCTCATCCCCCCATATTTTACATAGAATATAGAGGGAAAATTCCTTTTATGATAGCTAATTGATTATTTAAAAGATCCTTTGGAAGCGCAGAACACTAATAATCAAGTAAAATAATAACCGGACCCGGTTTGACTGAGTCTGTTTATGAGAGGACAACCCTCATGCCCCCATATTTTACATAGAATATAGAGGGAACATTCCTTTTATGATAGCTAATTGATTATTTAAAAGATCCTTTGGAAGCGCAGAACACTAATAATCAAGTAAAATAATAACCAGACTCGGTTTGACTGAGTCTGTTTATGAGAGGACAACCCTCATGCCCTTATATTTTACATAGAATATAGAGGGAAAATTCCTTTTATGATAGCTAATTGATTATTTAAAAGATCCTTTGGAAGCGCAGAACACTAATAATCAAGTAAAATAATAACCAGACTCGGTTTGACTGAGTCTGTTTATGAGAGGACATCCCTCGTGCTCCCATATCAAACCGTACACTATTATGCATTGACGGAATGCCTATGCAGAATAAAAAGCAACAAGAGAAACATCCTAAAGGACCTGACGCAACATTCTAGGAGAGAAGAATCAAAGCAATTAAGTCCCAGAGGATTGCTTATCATGGAGTCTTCCACCTGTTCCGTCAGACACGATCAAGGAGGAAAGAGTAGCTTTCAACTGCAAAAGTGTTGAATATTCTTATGCGGGGAGTCTAAAAATAGTCTTTGTTATCCCCCCGCCAAAGGCGAAGGGGATATTAGAAATGCTCTCCGTCCGTGCGTGCGTGCGTCCGTCCGCAACGATCTTTGTCCGGAGCATAACTCCAAAAGTACTGGAGGGATTTTCTTCAAACTTCATACACTGATAGAACACATTGGGAGGAAGTGCAGTGTGCAAGAACAATAACTCTATCTTGCCTGTTTTTTGAGTTATTCCCCTTTATCTTGTTTTCTTTAAAAAATTTGTTCGGAGCATAACTCCAAAAGTAGTGGAGGGATTTTCTTCAAACTTCATACACTGATAGAACACATTGGGAGGAAGTGCAGTATGCAAGAACAATAACTCTATCTTGCCTATTTTTTTGAGTTATTCCCCTTTATCTTATTTTCTTAAAAAATTTTGTCCGGAGCATAACTCCAAAAGTAGTGGAGGGATTTTCTTCAAACTTCATACACTGATAGAACACATTGGGAGGAAGTGCAGTGTGCAAGCACAATAACTCTACCTTGCCTATTTTTTGAGTTATTCCCCTTTATCATATTTTCTTAAAAAATTTTGTCCGGAGCATATCTTCTTCATGCATGGAGGGATTTTGATATATCTTGGCACCAATGTTCACCACCACGAGTCGGAGTGTCGTGCGCAAGAACCAGGTCACTAGGTCTAAGGTCAAGGTCACACTTAGAGGTCAAAGGATACAAGAATGAAACCCTTGTCCGGAGCATTTCTTCTTCATGCATAGAGGGATTTTGATATAACTTGGCACAAATGTTCACCACTACGCGACGGAGTGTCATGCGCAAGATCCAGGTCCCTAGGTCTAAGGTCAAGGTCACACTTAGAGGCCAAAGGTCATATACAAGAATGACTTTGTCCGAAGCATTTCTTCTTCATGCATGGAGGGATTTTGATGTAACTTGGCACAATTATACACCATCATGAGACGAAGTGTCATACGCAGTTCCCTTCTTTAGAATTACTTCCCTTTGTTGTTACTTTAAATAGCTTTTATTGCAACTTTTTCATTACTAGTCGTAGGGAAAAATCGAGACCACTTTTCTGTAGTACAACGTGCATGCTACATCCAATTTTGAGGTGTATTTTGACCAATCTCTACCTGGTAAAGATTTTTTTTTTTTGAAGATTAACTTCCCTTAGTTGTTACTATAAAAAACTTATATTGTAACATTTTTATAATTGACCGTAGGGAAAAAACAAGACCACTTTTCTGTGGTACAACATAGATGTTACTTTCCAATTTTAGGTGTATTTTAAGGTATCTCCACCTGGTAAGGAGCTTTTTTGTGGACTTAGAAATATAAAAGACTTACAATGATTACTAAACAACCGCAAAATCAAAATTCCATTTGCAAATACAGCTGCTAGAGTAAAGAAATTTGCTGTGACGGGCGTATATTGTGACATTCTGGCACTCTTGTTCTCTGTTAGCTTTCCATTCCTTCTTTTTACAGTAGCGATATAGAAAAACATCATAGCTATACTGTTCATGAAAATTAACAAAATTTAGCAGTAAACCACCTCACCACTGACTTATTCTTTCTTCCACATCTTTAAAACCCCTGATGTGGACCACAACTAAACGGTTCTTCAAAGCTTTCCCCAAAATCAATACTTTCAGACACTAACTTGCCAGGAACTTTAGCCTTCAGTTATAATATGCCCGGCGGGGGGATTAGCCATGTCTAACATGGCTCTTGTTTGTTTTGGGTTTAACGCCGTTTTTCAACAGTATTTCGATTATGTTACGGCGGGCAGTTAACCTAACCAGTGTTCCTGTTCTCCGCAAGTATATGCCAACTTCCCCACATGAATCAGAGGTCGAGAACGAATGATTTCAGACACAATGTCTTTTATAGAACATACGCCTCGCCCAGGGCTTGAACTCACGACCCCGAGATCCGTAGATCTGCGCTCTTCCTATTGAGCTAAGCGGGCGGGCTATCTAAAAATAGTCGGATCATTATTTCTAAATTAAACGTTTTATAATTTTTCAAATTACAGTTAGGCTTTTTCCATGACCCCCAAATATTACGATACTGGTAAAGGACATCTCAATAAAAGTCGGATTACCTTGTCACAGAAATGTCTTGAAAGTAATTTTCAATTTTGAAATAAAATATCACGGTAGCCAACACCTGTGACTTTTGGATGCCGTACAGACAGACAGAGGAAATGTCTCGATTCAGGTAACATTTTGCCAATATTTTCCTTATTACTTGACGGCATTTTATAAAATAAAGTGCGTCGAAGACGGTCTCTTCCGCACAAAGCATCTGTCACCAGTTCTCTGTATTTTTTTCTCAAACAATTCGCCCAACTGCTTTTCGTAGTCGAACTGTGTAGATAACGTATACATGTTTGCAGTTGGGCGAAGTGTTTGAGAAAAGTACTGAGAACTGATTGCAGATGCATTGTGCGGAGGAAACCCCTCATCGTTCTGTCTTCGACGCTCTTTATCTTATAGAAATCCGCCAAGTAATGAGGAAAATATATTATCAAAATGCTACCCGAATCGGGACATTTCCTCTATGTGTACGATATCCTAAAAGATAATAGGTAAAGGTAGATTTCTCGGAAGCACAGAGCACCACAAACACAGCCAAAGAGCCAAGCAATTGCAAAATAGGCCCACCCACAACAAAAAAAAAGCTGTAATGGAAAAATATTAAAGATGGGTTGCTTCACAAATCCAACAAGTACATTTTAATTTTATGCAAAATATAGAAAAACAGGAGGATGTAGGGGTAGAAAGGGGAGAGGGGAAAGTGGAACAAGGATGAATATTAAAAAGGGAATGCTGCGTTCCTTAATTACAGTTACTCTAAAACGTAAACCACAGCAGCGCAGACACTCACGTACAAAAGACAAACACACATAACTGACTCACACAAACAAACAAACAGACAAGTAAGATATAACAACACTGTAGGGCATCGCCCAAGACACACAGACGCACAAGCACACACACACGCACACACATAAGCAGGAGAAAACAACGATTGGGCACCGCTGAAGGATTCCAGCAGCCAAAATTAAGGTGGGCATGATAACTTACTCATAGAAAAAGGAGAGGGGGTGGAAAAGCGAGGGAACGCAATTGCAAGGGGAAATGATGGGATGGTGCGATAGGGCTGTGGGGAGAGAGAGAAAAGAAACGCTGATAACAAACAAGACAACATAACGCAACAAAAAATACGAGACGGACAAACAACATGTTAATAATAGGGGCATCGCCTTTGAAGGGTCAGTAACCTATATAAAGAAAACTTGGGGTTTAAACGCGTTTAGGGCAGGCCAACCTCGCACTTACCCTATTTTCAATAAGTTAGACAACACAATGTGAACAAAAAATCATTCCCCGCTGAGAAAGGCTTTAACATTAGTGAAAAACTACCAGATCATATTAAGTAAAACATAAAATCACGATAAATCTAAGGTATAATTACACCAATGTACTCAACAACTTCTGAAGTCAGGGCACCAAGAGCCTAATTTTCAAGGGCACGACTAAGAAAGCTGCAAGACAAAATTCCACTCCCTCCGGCCGTTTTATGTAGGATTTAGGAGAAAAGCATCAAGAAGTCTTACACTTTATTAGTCATCGCACTATCAAATAGGAAAGCGTAGCGATTAACTGTAGAGGAGTCAATCACCAAACATGCACTGTGCTTAACGATTTTCGCATTGTATCCTCTTTTGACAATTTTTTTTACACATTTTACAAATATCTGATTAAAATAAGAACATGTTCAATTTTCCGAATTATATAAACTAACTCTCCATAGTATTCCGGGTGTGCAAGACTGTAATACCAAGTTTTAAAAGTGTTTAAGGTGTTCTAACGTCACATGGATTGGCCACCCTGAACCTCAATTACGATATTAAACTTACGTGCAATATTTTCGCATTTATGATAGTGATAACCCCACTGACGGTGTTTGTTGGTAATATATTGGTTACATTCGCTGAAGTCTTTACATGACTTAACGTTCCAGCAAATCTTTTTCGATAAGATGTCACACAAGCACAGCCCTATCCAAATAAGGGACATTGACAATACTAAAATTAAAACATTTCTCTTATTACAATTTTTGTGGGGTAATACTATATGATCGAAATGTAAATCTAAGAGAAAGATGCAGTTGTGAGCGAATTGCTTAAAATATTATCAAAATGGTATAATATTTAAGAAATGTAATGATTTTTTTCGGTGTTCATGCGAAATGAACGACAGAATAGGAGCGATTCATGCTTAATATGCCGATCCTATTCTGTTGTTCATTTCGCATGAACACCGTAAAAATAGTTTCATTTCTTACGTATGAACGGCAAAAGGAAAGGCGCAAAAGTTACGTCATCGCTGCTTTAGATGACGTCGCAGTTGTTCCGTCTGGTGCACAGAATGGAAGCTGATTTTGATGTTAAATGCCACAGAATATGTGCAATTAGTAATATTATCTTGTTTACAAATGGAATGGAAATTTAATGTAAATATAAAAAATGAAACTATTTTTTTTCGGTGTTCATGCGAAATGAACGACAGAATATGATCGGCAAATTAAACATGAATCGCTAGCGCGATTCATGGATTTGCCGATCCTATTCTGTCATTCATTTCGCATGAACACCGAAAAAAATTATTTCATTTCTTAAATAAATACAAATCTTTGACAATTGGTGCACAATTATTTTTATGGGAATTTCAACAACCTATCGGTAAACTGCATTCCCAAACCTGAAATAAAAATTGGAGGACTCCATAATAGGTCTACACAATATAATAGGATTAGTATGATAGTTCGATCTGAGATCATGATGGATTCGGCTTGAATGAACTTTGCCAGATCGGATCTCTCGAGGCGCTTACGCGCCAAGTGTGATCCAACCTTGCAAAATCCACAAGAGACGAATACAAAATCCCAGATCTAATTACTGTTATGATAACCATTCTATTATATTCTTCCACGTTTTTGTTTGTTATTTTGTTATCGAACGAAATCTTCAATGTTTATTGATGTTAAAATAGATCTGAGTGAATGTGCACTATTTATAGAACTGTGTCAGGTCGTGCATATTAAATGAAAGTAGTCCGGCAACATACAATACAAAAAGTACAATACGATTTTTTTTCTGACTTGTGAAATACAAATCGTACTTTTTTTAAAGAATTAATATAGGTACATTATAAAATTTTTAACAATTCTATTTCCTGGCGGAATTTGTTTCAGCAGGAAGTCTGTAAGTTACTAGATTATGTGGTAAAGTCGTATACACAGTAGAAAAATCATATGTTCTGAATGAGGTACATTGCAGCTATTAACATTTTAGTGAACTTTCAATGTGCTGGTTTGTGTCGTACCTGAAGAATCGAGCCCAATATGTCCAAATAAATGATATAAACACTTCTTTATCGTATATAAAAACTGGCGTTCCACAAGAATCTATACTTGTAAGCGACCATAACATATCTGATATCGAAAGAAAATTGCAAATTGATATTATCAAAGTTGATAATTGGTGCACGTCTAACAATATGACTCTCCATCCAAATAAGACAACCAGTATGTTAATTGGTACCAACAAGAAATTAAATAAAGTAAGAAACATAAATCTAACTCTGAATGATAACTGTATTCAAAATGTATCATGTCAAAAATTGTTAGGTGTTTATATTGATAAAAATTTAAGTTGGGATCAACATGTGAAAAAGGTGTGTGAAAAACTGCACTCTAAACTGTATCTTTTTTACCGAATATCTAAATACCTAAATGCTGATATGAAGAATATGTTTTATAATTCGTACATTTTACCGATTTTTGACTATGCATCCACTATATGGGGAAACTGCTCTAAAGGAAATATAGAAAAAATCTTTAAAATTCAAAAGAGGGTAGCTCGACTTATATTGAAAGTACCCTTCCAGACATCATCCAGTACTCTCTTTTGTGAACTTAAATGGTTAACTTTTCCAAAACAGGATTAAATACAATATTGGTGTTTTGGTTTATAAAGCATTAAATAAGCTTGCACCATCTTATATTTGTGACACTATTGAAATTTGTGACAATACATACTATAGCCTTCGTTCTTATACGAAATTTGATCTACAGCACCTTCGATATAAAACACACTTCTTAAACGTTCGTTTTCCTTTATGGCTGTGGAAATTTGGAAAGATATACCTTACTCAATTAGAAATGCTAGCACAGAAAGTTCATATAAATATTTACTTAGAAACTTTCTTTTAAGTATAGAGTTATGTTATGTGACTGTTAACATGCGTTTACTAGTATCTTCTTTACAAGTCTGCTCTATGGAATGACTGTGACATTTTCATTTGTATGCGTAAATGGTTTTGTGTTTGTTAGAGGGCCTCATTGAAAATAAGATTTGTATGTTATGTATGGAACTTGATGAGTCTTAACCTCTTTAAATAAAGAATTTATTATTTTTATTATTAATTCATCTAAGATTTCAACACCTGTTCAGTTATATAAATGACGATGTCTACTTGTAGCAGTGAGCACAATGTTCAACTTTGTAGCACCGTAGATACTTGACGTTATACCCCATCCCATGATACCCTAACGGTAACAAAAGTTATTATATGCAAAACCATAAAATGTTCTTATAAACTAAAATATAAAGTAAACATAATATAATAAACAAAAGAATATATGCATGCCGTATTTAGTGCCGTTTGAGAAGGCAGAGCAACACGCATGTAACAAGGGCCCGACGAAAAAGGCCTGAAGACAAGCGTCCAAGCAGGTCAGTCCCTGTGGGCTTCAAGAACTGCATACAATGGAGTCTGCTACTGTTAAAAGAGGAAAGCGTATACAGCGTCCAAGTTGTTAAAGGACTGTACTTCAAACAGGTGCTTCCCAATACCGTAGGGCAAGAACTATTTAATATGGAGTGAAAAGAATAGCGTAGCGTCCATCTGTAAGATGACAGAATACCAGAACTGCGGCGTGGGTAATAACCTCTTTTAAAATAAAAAATAATATATATCTAGAAGTTTTTTCTACAAGCCATTATTAGGAATTGTATCGCCAGCACACAAAATATAACAGTTTTCGTTGCTTTCAGTCTTTTGTGGACACCGATGTACCTGTAATTTATCTCTACACGCCGGTTACACTTCAAATGAGTCAACACATTAATTTGAAATAAGTCAAATAAACTTTAATTCTAAATTTTAATTGTTTAAGGCTATGCTTTTTGCCTAGTGATCTTGTTCTACGTAATTTACATGAGAAAGAATTGACTTCCAGCGCGATACGACAGAAAATTAAATCAAGTTATTATCCATTTATCAGTCTAAAAGTTTAGCATATACTGTATTAAAACTACAAATATACTTCATTACTTTGAACATAAACTAATAATGGGTGACATAAAGGAAATAAAGGTTTTCAAGAGATTTTATAAAAGACAGCAAAATGTCAAATGCCTTACTGTACCACATTTCATTTCTATATCCAAACATGGCGATTAACAATCATTTCAGTGATACAAGTGAAACTATCAGTATAAAATTGTATAGTCTGTGGCGAATTGTAATCCTGTGGATTTTCCCTACATTTTCAAAAGTTATTTTTTATGAAAGGTTATGTGCCACCAATTAAGAATTCCACTGGTGACATTGTTTTCGTCCGTCAATATGGCGTTCATCTTGAATTTTAAAATGGCTGCAATATTTCAATATGTATACCATTATATATTCATTCTAGCTTTCAAATAAACCTTTTTTTTATGAAAGAACTTAAATATGTATTTCTAAATGGTAAACTTGTATTTATAATGTTTATATCAAGTTTTAGTTAAGTACTGAATTTTATAGATGTAAAACAAAATTTTTAAATGCAAATTTAGGTAGAAAATCGTACTATTCTTTATCCACCCAATTCTTAAATGGTAGAAAGTGGTCATTCTTTGAATGAAACAGTATATTAAAATTTTATTCAAATGCATGTTTAAGACATTCATTTTAAACATAGTATCAATTATTTAAAGATATGGTATTCATGGTAGCAAAAGTCCCTGCTGTTTTGAAATACCTATCGTGATGACAGAAAACACAAATACGGAGACGAAATAAGAGATGTTTTCGTTTTTTTTTTCCTTTCATTTAAACATCATCACATAAACTAGAGCCTCTTCACATGTAAAGGGTAAAATTTTCCAGAAGCTAACACAGGAAGTCTGCTAGAAGTAAAATTTGACAGTGTCATATAATGAGATACCTTTGCAGGAAATCATTAGGTTAAGGGCAACATGTATTTACATAAGTTGTTTTGAGTTACTTTAAATATAACAGTAAGATATTACTTACAGCATTACACAAACACACATTGTTAATAGCCAAATTTCAGCTTATAAACTAGTTGATGAAATATGCGTGCATATAATTTTGACAATACTTGTAAATAAGTTTGCTTGTACGAAATATGGAAAATTGTATGAATATGGAGAATTTAACCCCACAGAAACACTCGCCGTACCTTTAATAAACTTTTCATTCTAAATTATTATATTATATATATTACTATATTATTATAGTCTTAGATATCTATATGAATCAGAAAGCCATTGTGTCTAGGAAGATATCAGCCTAACTGTGAATAAACGTTTGTGTTGTTCAACAATGCAATTACAAAAATTTCAGTAACATTGTTACACCATAGTAAGTTAGCAAGGGAATTAATCATCAAATCGTTATATTTATCAGTTTGGTTCAACTATTTCTTCACATGTCGGCCTACTGATGAGAGTAAAGTTGAACATACAAAAGAAAATGCTGCAGAACTAAACTGAAGTGCATTGACTTCTTCGACCATTTTTTGTACCAAGAAATGGTATGCAACCACAGCTAAAAGCTGTCTTCAGTATTGTTAAGTTTTACTTTACATGTTAATAAGTATAAGTATTTCCATTTTAGTTAAAATGAATCTAGCTGAGAATAACCGAGTCTTACTTTGGTACATCACCCTATTCTCCCAAATCCCCCATTAGTCCTCTTTTGTAATCATATTTCATTCATCTTGGTCCAGTAAATGCTGATTTTTTTTCTAGATTTCAAAAGAATGTGATTGTCCTACCAATGGTATATCCGGTTATATGTTAATAACTTGCTACACGTATCATTAAAGCAAGAATAGCAAGGGAAATATCTTTCAACTATTACAGAACCTTATTCTTCACTTATTTTTTAATAATAATACAAGAAGTGGGCCACGAAGTTCTATTTTGTTTGGTTTTATATCCCACCACAACAATTTAGAAATATGGCTGTTTTCCAGCTGTGAATGGCAAAGCAAGGCCTAGCCTAGGTGTCCCGCCTGGCAATATTATAGGCATGGGTAGGTACTGCTATGGTAGAACCAATAATCTTCGGTAAGCCAGCTGGATGGTTACCTTAATGAAAGAATTCTACGTCAACTGAAACCTTTCAACCCAACAAGAGTGACCGGGATGTTACTCGAACGTAAACGTCCTTTAGCCACACAATCATGCAATGCTCGTAGATTGAGGTCATTGACTAGACGTACAACACCACAAATGCACAATAATTAGATATTTCTTATTTATCTATTTGATTTGATTTGATTTAGTATTAAGTAAATTGTTTATTAACGTGACATGTGTTATATACAGTACATACATATTACAATACATAATCAACATTCACAACACCCGGCCCAATGGGCCTATATGTCACCTGTTAACTTGTTACACATTTATAACATGATCTAAAGAATGGGAATAATATGAAATAAGATATCATATTAACTCACAGCAAATATGTGGACATTTTGATGATTAAAACAGTTTTAAATTTATTATATGTCAAAATTTTACCATACATAAATAATTCTTATTGTTTGAAATGATTGCATATTACAAGCATATAGTATCAATAGTATCGCAAGCTTCACCGTTTAAAAAGTGCACTTTGTCTTATGGAATAGGCTTTCGCCAGATACTTAGCAACCTTTCGAGGATATGACACCACTAATGTTCTTAGCTTATCATTACTGTTCTTTTGGACGAACTGTATGTCTGACCACTGATCCCTAAATATGTTATCTGTAATTTCTTCATAAAAACCACAGTCAACCAAAAAATGAACCTCATTTTCTACTAAGTTCATATTTAGATTTATTTAGCTCAATAATGGAGAAAAAAAGGTAAGTGTGAATGTCACATTTTGTAATTTTCTCCCTTTTTATCAACAAAAAATAAATTCTGGTAATAACTTACAAATTTTACCTTGACTTATTTTTATTATAAATGCAATCAGTAACGATAATTATGATAATTTAATAATTCTAATCACACATGAATTTCAAGAGATTTATTTCCCTTTAACCATACATCTACAGAGCTTTATGTTAAAAAAAAACAACATATAATTTAATGTTCCATTTAACACACTATAGCATTTATGTTACATATAAAAGCATACAGAACATTATAGAGAAGTTTAATTGATAAGAAAATGGAAAATTTGAAATCAAGGCGGCCACCAAAATAATGACGATAAAATGTTACCAGAAGATTTTAAGAGCCTGGGTGTTTAAACTTAAAAATACAACTTCGTAAAGTATAGGAAAAAATCACAAACTCATATTTTAAGACAATTTCGCAACAGACTATATATTTATGTGGTCATAAAAATGTTACTGATCCCAAACAAGCTTCGTAAAAAGAAGGCATAATATAATAGGGTTGTTATAACAGTAGCTTGATCTAATATGTTGTATACGGCACCAGTGAAGTTTTCCAGGCTGTACCACAAGCGCTTCGTGTGATCCGACCTGGCAAAAGTCACGAGAGGCGAATACAATACCTGAAACCAAATCATTCCAAAAGTATAATGTAGGGATAACGATTTTTTATCGTGTAATGGCATCTGCTGAATCCGAGAACTAGTTCTTACCCAAGCCCGTTATCACGAGGGATTCTGCATAGAACATGTGTTAACACTATGCTATAATAGTTAATAAAATCTAAAAGAGGGTCCTTTAGAATGCAACCAATCAAAACACATGTAATAGCAGACTCAGATCGTCATTTCACAAGAAGTAAAGAGAAGTGCAACGCCCCATACGTCCCAATAGCGCTGGCTTAAGCGGAATTCTTTGTGTAAAAATGTGTAAAAAGCTGATTAACTATGCGTTATGTGACAGACATACGCACGTGATCTCCTCAAAAGAGCAGACGCAGTGGTCCAGCGGTAATACTATCTGAATACGAAACCATGGCTCGTGAGTTCGAAATCCCACTTAAAACAAAAATAAAAGTAAAAAAAACAAAAAAAAAAAAACAAACAAAAAAACACAAGAAACAAACAAACAAAAAACAAATATACTAAAATTGATATAAGAGCCCCGTGTATTAGTGCTATACATTTAGCACGCTAAAGCACCAAGGAAGCTTCTGGAATTAGAGCGTCTTCTGTATGTGGCATTATCCTCCCACTAACATTACCATGAATACTTGCAGACTTGGAGGAGTCGGCCAAATCGGTTACCGGTGGCGGCTGTAAACAAAACAAACATGGCCGCCATGTTACCATACATTTACTCTCCTGAAAACGACAATAAAGGTAGTTGAAGACAACGCATGTGTTTTCTGCATTAATATCTGCAGAACCCCGATGAACTGGTTGGCACCCGATTCCAAGAGGGCAAGTACAATAAAGATATTGTTAATTATTGCGCTACAATAATTAACAAACATGCGTGTAAAAAGATAAAGAAGTGTGAAAGTTGCTGCAAGGTTCAACAAAAGGAGATACCACGCCAAACAAAGCAGACATGATATAATGATACTTGTGTCTTTGTTGTAGACTCAAGGCAAACAGACATTCTCATGGGGTTTCATGAATGTTGGAGAAAAAACATAATTGTCTTTATAGTGTAAGCTGGATTTTTATTGTTGCATTAGTGACCCTAATTACTGATTAATTATGCCCCATATGCGAAAATTGACTTTTAAGTTTCGGTATATGGAATGAAATGTATTGTATACACAAGGCTGTGTTTAAATTCAGACTTACGTTGTAGTTCATCCGAAATGAGTTTCAAACTTAGCTCAGATGTGATCAAGTCGTCACCATTATTCTGATAAATGTCTAATCAGGAATGTGGACTCTATATGATACTTTCAAGTTAAATGATGAGGAAGGATGTACAATGATTGAAACACAACAAAAATCATTTTTATCCCACCTGGGGGCGTGAAACTCACAGTTTAAAAGGAACAAGAAAATTATAACCAAAGTGTTACATGTTGACGAATACGTTGGTTTATTTACTTAGAGGGTATTGTTGTTGTTGTTGTTGTTTCTTTCACCTCCTCCGTAGGAGAACAGCGTCTGAATACGCAGCAATGAATATTGACTAAACAGTTCACTACTATAAACACCTTTACCACTTTATACAGTCATACACTTATCAACTGGTATTTTGGAAGGACAAACGGTCAATGTTGTGTAATGAGCCACCTCTCAGGAAAGACCATTGTTTTGATATTGCTAAAGAACCTACATTGAGATAATAGAGCAAGGGTACTTTAAAATGCAAGTCGCCTTGGTTCAAAGGCCAGTTTTTTGCCTTATTGTTAGGTGACATTTGTAAAAGGTTTGACTTTAATTATGCATATCAAACATCAAACACATAAATATATGACTATAAACTGTGTACTCGTCAGAAACAAACTGTTGAAGCATCTGGATAATATTTTATTTCAGCAGTCATCAAACAGGGTCATGTTCATAAGTGTTTGATTAGTATTACAATGTATTTGTGTAACTTAAATAAAGACACGTAATGCAATATAAATCTATTATATGAGCTTCCCGGAGAAATTTTGAAATAAGTAATTTGGATGCTAAATGAATTTTTTATTAGGATATTAAAAAAACATGAACGGTAGAAATAGATATATTTCTCATGATTACAGTAATGTACTGCATTTAATGATACCATATTCTTATACACATTTAATGATACCATGCATATTCTTATACACATTTAATGATACCATGCATATTCCTATGCATCAGGCCTTTTGAATGACGCAAGCGAGTGAGTGAGTGGGTGAGTGAGTGAGTATTTGTGTTTAATCAGGGTTCATCCGGCCTTTCGGCCACAGTAAAGCATTACGCTATGTAGAGTACGGAACCCCGGTGTCGCGTGAATATCACACGCGTGGTAATATTACCACGCGTGTGATAATTACGCGGCGGCGTGAGAATCGCACGGTTCCGGGTATAGCCGTGATAATCGCACGGGCGGTCTTAGCTTTAGATATATATACCAATATGATACATAAAATTATTCAGGAATGATTTCTGCATCAATGGGTATAAAATAATTGGGTGTTCAGGCGCGTATCAATTTGGGGTTGTGCATCAAAGCCACATACTTTGAAAAAAATGGTATTTTTTTTCATAAATATAATCAAGTCTTTCTTTTTAGAATAGTTTCAATATTTTATCTGAATTGGACTGATATGAATATTAGTAATCCGGGGGCGGACAATGACGGGGAAAACACGTGCGTGCATACTAAAATATAATAATATTTTGGTAAAATTTTTATTTAAGGGAAACAATTATATTCTGTATAAGCGGACTATTTATGTGCGTGGAAACATAAGTATAGCATTGCATGCTCTCCTTTTTTTTTGAAAGAAATAAAGAAATCTACCTATCTTCGAAATCAATTATAAATATATTTGTGTACTGCAATAAAACGAAATGTTTAATGATGAGCTTTATAGAAACCAGGGGCGGATTATAACTGACGCCTTTTTGATAGAGAAATATGACGTACAGCGTATGTTAAAATATACGGGTGTTGTTAGTTTTAGACATATATACAAAAACCACGTACAAGATTATCAAGAATGATATTTAATATTCAGGTGCGTAGCAACTCGGTGTGTGCATAAAAGCAACATAGTTTTAAGAAAAAGGAAAGTTTTTTTTTTTTTTTTTTCATAAACACAATGCTTCAGACCTTTTTAGAGTAGTGTTAAATTGTTAATACTTGTCCGTACATTTATTTTAAACCGAATGTTATGAACTGATACAATCTTTAATAACCCAGGGGCGGCTAGTAACTGAACTTTAAAAAATCCAGGGGCGGATAGTGAGGAGTATACTACGATAAATGTCTATGCGGGCGGCGTATATATGATATACCTATATAATGGAAAAATGATTCAGAATGGCTTCTGCATCTATTTTTAAAACTTTATTTTCCGGTGCGTGGCTTGAGGCCATCGCAAGGGTGCACACTAAAATGTAATAACATTTTGATGAAAATATATTTATTTCTATTTAAAGAAAATAATTATTCTGTATTGAGCAATTATCTGCGTGGTAACAGAGCATCCTGTGGAATTAACTTCGAAGTGATTTTTCCGTGTAGTGCATTAAAATCAAATGTTTAACGACGAGTTGATTCATTAAAAGAAACAAGACAGAGGCGGTTACTTAGCATTTTTGCGGTTCGGCGTGTGGCCGTTAATATTAAATGGACGTTGTTAGTCTGAGTTGGAACAACTGATACGTATTAGACCTTCCTGGTTAAGACATGTATAAAATACGAGTACGATGTATCAATTTTTTTCAAGAATGATTCCAGCATTTAATGGCGTAATTTTTTCAATATTCAGTTGTGAAGAAACTCGGGTGTGAGCACCAAAGCAACATATGTTAAAAAATGGAAAATTAATAAAGCATTTCATATTAAAATTTGTCTTAAAAGGTTTCCGTATATTGTGATAATTACTCGGCGGCGTGAGAATCACACGGTTTCGGGTATAGCCGTGATAATCGCACGGGCGGTTTTAGTTTTACACATATTTACCAAAATGATACATAAAATTATTCAGGAATGATTTCTGCATCAACGGATATAAAATAATTGGGTATTCAGGCGCGTATCAATTCGGAGGTGAGCATCAAAGCGACATACCTTGAAAAAAAGGGATCTTTTATGAAAATATTTGCCTTTCTTTTTAAAATAGTTTTAGTTTTATTCAATATATTTTATCTAAATTGGACTGAAATGCTTAACCACGAGCAGATAAATTATAAAATAATCCAGTGCCTGGGCGGGTACTAGGCATTTTTTGCGGCGTATTTATTTATTTATTTATTTAATATTCATGTGTATAGCAACTCTATAGTGAGCATGAAAGCAACATATTTTGAAAAAAAATGGGAAAAGTAATAAAGTAATTCATATTAAAATTTGTCTTAAGGTTTCCGTATCTTGCGATAACTACGTGGCGGCGTGAGAACCACACGGTTTCGGGTATAGCCGTGATAATCGCACGGATGGTCTTAGTTTTAGACATATGTACCAATAAGGTAAATAAAATTATTCAGGAATGATTTCTGCATAAACGGGTATAAATAATTGGGTATTCAGGCGTGGATCAAATCGGTCGTGTGCATCAAAGCCACATCCTTTGAAAAAACGGCGTGAGAATCACGCGGTTTCGGGTATAGCCGTGATAATCGCACGGGCGGTCTTAGTATTAGACATATATACTTTGAAAACGAGATGCCCAAGGGCAACATGTCGTGCCCGCCGGCTGACAAAAGGACTCGGAGTTGCACACGAAACTCTGTCTCACTGAGACAAACATTTGTGCCAAATAAAACAATTGTGTCAGGTTATTTTATAATCCCACATTCAATGACAAAGTTATTGTCCGGACAAGGTCAGTTATAGCCACATTTGACCTTTAAACTCCAAGTGTGACCTTAAACCTTTGAGATATTGACACAGGTGTTTGCGCGCGATACGCCGTCTCATGGTGATGAAGAATTGTGCCAAATTATTTTAAAATCCACATTCAATGACAAAGTTATTGTCCGGACAAGGTCAATTATAGCAATATTTGACCATTAAACTCCAAGTGTGACCTTGACCATTAAGATATTGACGCCGGTGTTGCATGTGACACACCATCTCACGATGGTGACAATTGTGCCAGGTCATTTTATAATCCAACATTCAATGACGAAGTTATTGTCAAGACAAAGTCAATAATAGCCGTATTTGACCTTTAAACTCAGTGTGACCTTGACCGTAAGATGCTGACACGGGTGTTGCACGCGACACGCCGTCTAATGATTGGTGAACAATTGTGATAAGTTATTTTAAAATCCCACAATCAATCAATGACAAACTTATGGCCAGGACAAAGAAATACGGACGGACACCGAACAGCCATTTGGACAACGGGCTCTACAAAAAAACGGCGTGAGAATCACACAGTTTCGGGTATAGCTGTGATAATCGCACGGGCGGTCTTAGCTTTTAGACATATATAACAATATGATATATAAAATTATTCAGGAATGATTTCTGCATCAACGGTATAAATACTTGGGTATTCAGGCGCGCATCAAATCGGGGGTGTGCATCAAAGCCACATACTTGAAAAAATGGGATTTTTTTTCCATAAAAATAAAGTCTTTCTTTTTAGAATAGTTTCATTATTTTCTATATATTTTATTTAAATTGGACTTATATGACCAATCTCTCTATCAACTTAATGATCCTAGGCTCAAGAGATTTTGAGTTATCATCCGGAAACCGATTGCATACCGACCGACTGACAAACATCTGCAAAACGATATACCCATCCTTCTCCGAAGGGGGGCATAAAATGTCAATGTGCATGTCAGAATGAAAACAATCGAGGCCTTCTTTTGATTAATTTTTTAATTTACCAAGGTTCATCGTTCTGATGCTGCAGTATTTAACCACCCGGACTAACGCCTTGATTACTAATAAACAAGGAAATAAAGCTCTATATATTCTGCGATAAACAACGGTTGACGCATCGACTGGTAAGAGACCATTAAGACATCAATTATGACGTCAGATTACAGCATGACGTCCGATATATTACCCCTCGGGTAAATGAAGTCTAACATAATTGTAATCTAAGTAGGTCAATCAAAAAATATGAGCCGTGCCATGAGAAAACCAACATTGTGGGTTTGCGACCAGCATGGATCCGGAACAGCCTGCACATCCGCACATTCTCGTCAGGATCTCTGCTGTTCGCTTTTAAAGCCTATTGGAATTGGAGAAACTGTTAGCAAACAGCATGGATCCTGACAAAATTGCGCGGATGCGCAGTCTGGTCCGGACCCATGCTGGTCGCAAACCCACTATGCTGATTTTCTCATGGCGCGACTCATTAATTTATAGTTATCAGGTATGAAACTCTAAGACTCCTTAAAAATATTTTTCAAGAAGTGTTTAACAAACTGGATGGGAGTTAAATGGAAAATCATAAGAAACGATCTTTTATGAAACTTTCAACATTTATTTTATGTTTTATTATTAATAAATCAACAAATTATAGGATCTAAACACCAACTGTTACAATGTATAATAACGTGTCTTTCCTAATAATCCATCATTTAAGGGAAGAAATTCTCAGCAGATTAAGGTTATAGACCTATGTACAGAATTTATACAAATCAAAGCCACTAACCCACAGATCCTGTGGTGAGAATTTATAAATTTACCTATATTCACCTTTATGTTGCATATTTGAAGTTCTAACAATGTACTTTTCATCCAATTCTGTCCAACACTGCTGTTTTCCATATAAATCAAAAATACTTTAGACGAGAGTGCTACACATTAAATATCATCAGGATAAAAAATTCATTGTAACAGTCCCTTTTGACCTGTGGGTCACATACTAGTCAGGGCCAATCTTCATATCATGTTTGAGGGTCCTAGGCTCAAATGCTGCATTTTTGTACTGGCATGACTATTTCTTACCCTGGAAGACTTACATAACATTTTAAAGCAATCTCATTAGATGCTGCTGAGATATATATTCATTTACATAAAATAAAGGGAGGTTATCTGTCATAAATCCAGTCAAAAGTTATCTACCCTGATTGTCCGTGTCCATCTCATTGCATAAATGACACTTCAAATCAGTATCTTCATTGGTTACTGAGATACACCTATTTTAACAAGAAACGAAGGAATGTAACTTGGCATAAAATCAGTCAATATAATCTACAATAATTGTCTCTGTCCAACTAATGACAATAATGAAATTTTAAATGAGTCCTATATATGTGCTTACTGAGATAAATCCATTTTTATAAAAATCAGGGAAGGTAATCATGTATTGGTACATGCATGTAGAAGATACACAGTACAAGTTTCACAATAATATATAAGAGAAGTATTCATATCTATAAACATTCAAGCAAGAGTTATCTAACATGACTATATCTTACCATGGAAGACATAAAAAACCTTTCAAACCAATTTCATTAGAAGCTACTAAATATATTCATTTACATAACAAGAGGGCCAAGATGGCCCTAGGTTGCTCACCTAAGAACACACCATAACAGTGTAAAACATGTTTGACCTAGTGATTTCATGGAAACAAATATTCTGACCAATTTTCATTAAGATTGGGCCAAAAAATTGGTCTCTTGCGATAAAACAAGCATTTTCTTAGATATGACCTAGTTTTTGACCCTAGATGACCCATGTTCAAACTCGACCTAGATTTTATCAAGGCAATCATTTTGACCAAAATTCATGAAGATCAATTGAAAAATACAGCCTCTATCACATACACAAGTTTTTTCTTTGATTTGACCAAGTGACCTAGTTTTTGACCTCAGATAACCCATATTCAAATTCGACCTAGATTTCATTAAGGCAATCATCCTGACCAAATTTCATAAAAATCAATTGAAAAAAAAAAAAACAGTCTCTATCCGCATACACAAGATTTTTCTTTAGTTTGACCTAGTGACCTAGTTTTTGACCTCAGATTACCCATATTCAAACTCGACCTAGATTTCATCAAGGCAATCACTCTAACCAAATTTCATGAAGATCAATTGAAAAATACAGCCTCTATTGCATACACAAGGTTTTTCCTTAATTTGACCTAGTGACCTAGTTTTTGACCCCAGATGACCAATTTTCGAACTCAGCCTAGATTTCATCAAGGCAATCATTCTGACCAAAATTCATGAAGATCAATTGAAAAATACCGCCTCTGTTGCATACACAAGGTTTTTCTTTGATTTGACCTAGTGACCTAGTTTTTGACCCAAGATGACCCATTTTCAAACTCGGCTTAGATTTCATCAAGGCAATCATTCTGACCAATATTCATGAAGATCAATTGAAAAATACAGCCTCTATCGCATACACAAGGTTTTTCTTTGATTTGACCTAGTGACCTTCTTTTTAATCCGAGATGATTCATTTTCGAACTCGGCCTAGATTTCATCAAGATAATCATTATGACCAATATTCATGAAGAATAAATGAAAAATTCAGCCTCTATCGCATACACAAGGTTTTTCTTTGATTTGACCTAGTGACCTAGTTTTTGACCCGAGATAACCCATTTTCGAACTTGGCCTAGATTTTATTAAGGCAATCATTCTAACCAATATTCATGAAGATCAATTGAAAAATACAGCCTTTATCGCATACACAAGGTTTTTCTTTGATTTGACCTAGTGACCTAGTTTTTGACCCGAGATAACCCATTTTCGAACTCGGCTTAGATTTCATCAAGGCAATCATTCTGACCAATATTCATGGAGATCAATTGAAAAATACAGCCTCTATCGCATGCACAAGGTTTTTCTTTGATTTGACCTAGTGACCTAGTTTTTGACCCAAGATGACCCATTTTCAAACTTGGCCTAGATTTCATCAAGATTATCATTCTGACCAATATTCATGAAGATTAATTGAAAAATACAGCCTCTATCGCATACACAAGGTTTTTCTTTGATTTGACCTAGTGACCTAGTTTTTGACCCGAGATGACCCATTTTCGAACTCGGCCTAGATTTCATCAAGGTTATCATTCTGACCAATATTCATGAAGATTAATTGAAAAATACAGCCTCTATCGCATACACAAGCTAAATGTTGACAGACGACAGACGACAGACGACGGACGCCGGACATCGAGCGATCAGAAAAACTCACCTGAGCATTGCTCAGGTGAGCTAAAAAATAAAGGGAGGTACTTTTGTCATAAATGCAGTCAATATGTATCTTCACTGAGTGTCCAAGTCAATCTGATGGCATAACAGTATCTTCATTAGTTACACTGATGTACCCATTTCAATTTGAAATAAAGGGAGGTGATTTGACATAAAATCTGTCCATAGTTATCTACCTGATTGTCTCAGTTAGCATGCTCGACTATTTCGGTGCTGGATAGTGAGCCTGGGCACATCTGAGAACACTGGAGCTGTCACTATTGTGTTTAATGACTCCAACGGCGGATGAAGATATTGCATAATAACTAAGTCTGTTTTAAAAATATTAAGTAATATGAGAGATAAAAATAAAGTGTATCAAAACACTATACAAAGTACATTTTAAGCAAAACGGGCACAATTCAATAAATTTTAGTGCAAGAGTTATGCATCTTGTGTAATATGATGTGGGTGATGATTGATGATGTTGAACAACTATTTTAAGTTATATTATTGTAATGGTAAGACTTAGTGTTGAAAGATTCAAAGCTATATGTCAAAATGTTTTGTCAAAATGTGGACCTGTACAAAAACTGAACCAATTTCAAAGTCCAAAAGGGACATAATTCATCCAAAATACTCTATAGTGTTATGAACTCTTGCCTATATAGAGAGACTATTATTATAAACAAGTGACAAAAGTTTCAAAGGGCCATAGTTCAGTCAAATCCTTGATGGAGTTATGTACTCTTGCCTAAAACTTGGTATAATGATGATACATTACTGTTGTAAGTTTCAATACTGTCAAAAGGTCCTTTTAAAATATGGACTGGTAAGAAAAACTTAAACCTGGTGTAATGCCAATGTCGATACCATGGTGAGTATGATAGCTCCCCTTATTTTTCAATTAATCTAACTTTAAACTGAAAACCTCCTAGAAACTGTGATTCTAGAAAGTGCACACTTGAGGATAATCTGCTGAATATAATCATCATATATGAAAGTCCTCGCTAAATCAAATTTCACAAATTGAATAACAAATTCATCTTCTTTGACCATGTATAAAGGCCTGGCATATGGTTTGAACTCCACTGGACAGCATGATGTGCCAAGAAAGCAACTTCAAAAGCTGATGTCTGACCTGAAATAGATAGAAAAATATTTTATAATGATGTCACTTAATTGCAGTATCAAATGACAAATATATTGCATATAGGGGCGGGGTCATGATTTGAATAAATTTTGTTAAAGTCAACAGGCAATGCTACATGGTTTATCTTATATAAATTTTTTGAAGATTTTCCTATGTAAAATCAAGTCACCCCTGGGGCGGACAAATTCTTAATTATCAGTCTAGTGGCTAGTCTATGAAATCGCTAAATTAGACTGGCATCTGACACTATTACATCAAAGTAAGAAAAATGACAAAGGTTGAATTTTTTGGACAAATTCTTAATTATCAATCTAGTGGCTAGTCTATGAAATCACTAAATTAGACTGACATCTGACACTATTACATCAAAGTAAGAAAAATGACAAAGGTTGATTTTTTTGGACAAATTCTTAATTATCAGTCTATGGCTAGTCATTGAAATCACTAAATTAGACTGGCATCTGACACTATAACATCAAAGTAAGAAAAATGACAAAGGTTGAATTGTTTGGACAAATTCTTAATTATCAGTCTATGGCTAGTCTATGAAATCACCAAGTTAGACTGGCATCTGACACTATTACATCAAAGTAAGAAAAATGACAAAGGTTGATTTTTTTTGACAAATTCTTAATTATCAGTCTAGTGGCTAGTCTATGAAATCACTAAATTAGACTGGCATCTGACACTATTACATCAAAGTAAGAAAAATTACAAAGGTTGAATTGTTTGGACAAATTCTTAATTATCAGTCTAGTGGCTAGTCTATGAAATCACTAAATTAGACTGGCATCTGACACTATTACATCAAAGTAAGAAAAATTACAAAGGTTGAATTGTTTGGACAAATTCTTAATTATCAGTCTAGTGGCTAGTCTATGAAATCACTAAATTAGACTGGCATCTGATACTATTACATCAAAGTAAGAAAAATGACAAAGGTTGAATTTTTTGGACAAGTTCTTAATTATCAGTCTTGTGGCTAGTCTATGAAATCACTAAATTAGACTGGCATCTGACACTATTACATCAAAGTAAGAAAAATGACAAAGGTTGAATTTTTTGGACAAATTCTTAAATATCAGTGTAGTGGCTAGTCTATGAGATTTGTAACTTATATAGTATAAATTACAAATACTTTTACAAAGAACCATTCACCGTGTTCATATATAGATCTGTAAGAATGTCCATCCTTACCTAAATCATTGAACTGTGGTGACAACCTGTCCAGCTGCAAATATTGGTTTCTTTCTCCATTAAAAAAAAGATGGTCATCATGATCAACCATTGACTTTCAAGTACCAATCTGAAATATGCATTTATATGTGTTGATAATATAGGTTTGTTACAGTGGAGGGATCAGCTATGAGAAAATATCTGAAATGCAGACAACAATTTTATTTTATGAAAAAAAAGTCACCACTTGGAATATACTATTTTCTAGTTAATATTAATTTAACTCAATATCAATAAATGGGAAAGTATCAATGGTCATTTTCTTAATTATATAAAGTTTCACCGTAGATAACATTATGTATAATGATGAAAGATTTTTTTTAGTTAGCATTAATTTTGTAGTAACTATATATACATTAAAACTCCAAGGTAAAATGATCTGGAACACATGCTTCGTTTAATAAAAATGTATCAGTAATAACATGAGAGCCCTTCTGAAAAAAAACTTAATGTAGAAAATGTAATACTTAGGACTGGTGAATATTAGGTTATGACACCCCCCCACCCCATGATTTCAATGATTTCTGAATGAAAAGGAATAAGCTGAACAATAATGGTAGACAGTTAATGTAAATTTGTCTTAAAATTGGCCCTGCTGTTTCTGACCAGAACATTTTTAAAGTTTCCAATATTACAAATATGGAAAAAGTGACAATTACCCCTGACACCCATGTTTATAACAAAAAAATAATTTGTAGTCTTTATAGAAGGTCACAAAAGGCCCATTTGTGTTAAATTATTTCAAAACTGGAACAGCAGTTTTTATATATATATACATATCAGGAAAAGTGACCATGCCCTCTGGCACCCATGTGTTCATGCTCAGATGAGCTTAAAATGCATTTAATGTAAGAACATTTTTAATAATATTTGAAAAAAAAATTCCAGTGAAATTTGACATGTATACAGAATAAGAAAGAAGACAGGGAATTTGAATAAGTAAGAAGAGAGGGAATTTGCCTATTAACACAGACCATTCTGCTTTTTAATTTCAAAATACCACCAAATAGTTTTGCAAGGAGTTTTGCATATCTTTCTAAAATGTGTTTATTTTATAAATCTATTTTTTAATTTAGTATAGTTACTTAGACATGCACATGTGCAGAATAATAAAATGAGGGTTCCAAGAGACAAAATAGAAAGAAATTTATCATGTTCATCATATTTTCCAATTTGCAATCACAATTCAATAACATTTCAGTTACAGAATTAAGTATAATTACACTTGCTATCAGAAGTCTAAAAGTGAAGAGACTTAAACTGCATAAAAAAGTTTTATTAGTGTTTAAGAGATTTGAACCTGTTTGAAGATAACCATAGACTTAAAGTTACTTTTACATATTTTGTTATCTTAAAAGAATAATGATGCACAAATTGTTATTAAGATATATAGTAGCATGGTATAGTTCAATCTGTAATAGCAGTAAAATTTAGGCCATATTTTTAAATTAAAATATGCAAGAAATTAAAATTCTGAAATTTGTTTTAAAAAAGGTATTTTTTTTAAGATTATTTATTTATTAAATTAAGAAGATTTTCAGTAGATTTATTATGCAGATAATATGCAAACAAAATGTGAGCCAAGCTATATGATAAGATATTGGCACTTTTATGTGCAGATATGGGGACATTGGCTTACCTGTCCAGAACTGCTAATTGCAATTATCATAAATTGGTGTGTCTGCTATCACCAGGTATCTTTAATAAGCTTGTTGTCATGTGATATAATTTGAATATTGAATAAGGGTATTAGTTTATGGTTTATATGTGAGAGGGTCATCCAGGCCCCTTTCAAGCTTAATTTATTTGGTTTCCTGATAAAAGTATATTTCTTTTCATTTGTGAATTATTTTTTTTTCCCAATCTTGATCATGCATTTTTTGCTGCTTTTAAAGGGGATTTAAAGTTTTGACACAAAAGTGTAAAGATGTTTTAAAGTTCCCGGCATCTCTTGCCAGAAATAGAGGCATATCAGTGACTTATATTGAGTCAGCTATGACTTTGAAGGAACACTAAGCTTTACTTGTTATTTAAATACAGGATTTTGTGAATTGTTGTAGCTTTAATATTGGGGACTTATTTTCACGGGAACTTTGTTACATCTTTGTTGCTTGTTATCATCTAAATGGGAAACCTGAATTAAACTTCAAAAAATAGTTACATTGTGTTTTATCTGCATTGTGGACAATTATCTAAAGGTCAGGCCTAAAACCAAAGGCTTATTAAGTCTGTCAAATGAGGTTCCTTTAAATTATAACACTCGGTAGAATCTCCAGGAGCTCGAACCGGCTAATTTCCCCAAGACTACAAAAATCAACCGGTACCACCTTTGAGCCCGAGTCATGCCCCCAAACACCTTGGAAACGATAAGGGCCCTCTATGCAGATGTGTGGGGAGAAAACCGGGTACGATCAGTGAGATGGACATGAAGAAAAGGAATAGAATTTAACTTGTTTGAAAAATTGGAAATTTCATTGTGTAGAAACTTTGGAAACATACAAAACTACATAAGAACAAATTTATAATTTATATAAACATTACTTCAACATGGATGGGACTCTTTGATCTTGGTCTTTCTGGATTTCTGCTTGAGATCAATACAAAATTACGAACCAAGCGTTAAAAAAACAATTTTTCTTTGGCGATGGAACTACAGAACTCATAAAAAACATAACCAACTTCGTGAACATCTATTTTTTCCGGTGCATTTGATGGAACCGGGATGAGAGGCTGTAACTAGAAACTAAAAAACCCAGGATCCTTATGAATGTGGGCATGCAGGAATATACAAGACAATCATTTGAAACTCTAAATTTACCAAAAAGCATAAACTGTGGTGAGTACATACTGAATATCCTTTTCCTTATTAACTTGTTACCCTGTGATTCTGGGCAAATTCTTAGGTTAAAGGCAACAATAATGCACTTTTGAAAGGAAAATATTTAAGGTCTCGGAGTTTTGCCTCATTTTTTTTAAAATAAAAGTGGGTTTGTTTTTCATATTTTCAAAGCTGAAATAACCAAAAAATTGATTTCTGAAAAGTCATGTAAGTAACTTTGGCTTAAATTTCAGATTGTTGCATAGAAGAACATTTTGTCAGTTGAGGAAGAAAAAAGAATATAATAAAATTAAAGGTACACTTTCTTCCAAGTAACAAATAATTTGTTTTAGACTAGTTGTAAAAAGGGTGGACTGCAGACAGTCTTATACATGTAAATATAATATTATTTCCATTCCTATCCTAGTGAGAAATTTGTCTTAAATTGAGGATATTTTATTTTCGATTTTCAAATTTAAGAGAGAACTCGCATATGGATTAAAATTACTGGTGAAAATTAGTGAGATGTTAGAATTTATATCTAAGCAAACTAGTGTTAATCTTTTGAAAAAAATAATACTTTGTGTCATTTTGTTTAATTTTTTTAAACTGATGTTTTAGTTAGGAATATTTGAACACCAAATTTGAGGATAGAGGCTTAGCTGTTCATTACGTGAATTGAAAATTTTTGCAGTTAAGGAAAAACTGTTTGAAATACTTGTGGGAATTTTCCCATTTAAATCCCTGCGGCTTACTGTCCCTTTTTTGTTTCATTTTTCTGAACTTCCTGAAGATCATGTTCATTTAAAGCCATTTATGATTTTGGTTCCCTCATTAAAAGATGTTATTTGGATACAGCCAGTGGGGTTCTTAAAGGTTGTTTATAGTACGTCTCAGACAAGTGTATAAATTTTTTAGTGCATTTCATACACTTGTTAGTAATTAATTTTGACCATAGTATAAGCTGTAAAATTAGAGCAGATAAATCTGCATGAAATTTCATATGCTCTGCAAGGAAGGTGTCAGATATGCCACAATTAAAGCGGCATTGCTAGATCTGAATGTTGTAGTAATAGAGTAGTTTCTCAGTTTAAAGTAGTGACTTTTGTACTCCTTGTTTATAGTAAGCCTTCATAAAGTGAAAGATGGGCCCCAAGAAAGCTTAATTAAAATCTTGGAAATTGCAGCCAGAAAGTTTGCTCCAATTTTGCAGATTTTGGTAGTGAGGAGCCTAAAATCAATTTTTAGCACCAGTTTAGATAGAAATTTTGTAGAAGTTATGTTTGGCAAAAATAGTTATCTGTTTGGTAGATAGTGGTGCTAGCATTTCTTGTTTTGTCAAAAAGATTGTTAAAACAAGTTGCACCGGAGGCAAAGGTGTCCAGTTGATATAGGTGCAGATTTAGGTGTCTGTGGAGAGCGACATCTAGTTTTGGAGAGACCTTTTAGATGTAAATTAGGAGGGCTAACTTTGAAACAGAAATTTAGAATTTTTGAGACTTTGCATGCAAGCAATCTTAGGCATTGATTTTCTTGGGGACAAATTCTGTTCAGAAGATTTTGGGGCTCTGAAGTTGAAAATTTCCCCAGCCCCTAGAGCAAATAAATCTAGTAGTCTTAGGGATCTCCATTTGTAGGTGTATTACAGTAGATACTTTCCCTGACTACAATACACCTATAGTGCTAGCTTCAGTGCCATGTGAGGCCCATTGTGCCCCTCACAGTGAAAAAGGTTATCCCTGTTCATGTTCCCAGAATCCCAAATGGGATCAGTTGTTATGCTAGAACCCACTTTAAGTTTGATGGGAAAACATTCTCTGGCTGGAGGTAAAACGGTCTGTAGAGTGCTAAATTCAAGGGAAACATATCGGTTAATGACCCCACCAGTATGCCAGCGTTCCTGGAATCAAAGGGGACACAATAGCTAAAGCTTTGCAAGTCACAAACTCTTGTGTATCAGACCTCAACCTGAGGCGACCTTAATGTAGCGTCCAGTGCTGGGCAAGGTATTTAATCCTAAGTATTATAAGAGGATAGTTTAATGAGCTGGGGATCAATCTTGATCAAACAGATCTCAGCGATCAACAATAGAGCAACTGTATACCCTTTTAGGAAAAATAGAGACATATTTGCCAAGGATATTTCAGAATTAGGGGAGACTAATATGCATTTCCATACCATACATAAAAAAAACAGAAAACCCGTCAGTTGTCTCCTTACCGTCAGTCCCTAAAATTTGCGTAGGGTCCTCGACAAGCAACTAGATGAGTATCTTGAGGCTGACATCATTGGGGAGTCAACCTCCCCCTATCATGCCCCTGTGGTTTTGGTCAAAAAAGGAAACCAAATGTGTACAGGTTCTGTGTTGATTCAGGAGATTAAATGAACAAGTCGGTCCCTATGTCATTCCCATTCCCAGTTTGCCGATGTATTTGACACCTTGGCAGACATTTAACCCGAGATTTTCTCCTCTGTGGGATTTGCGCAGTGGATTTTTCAAGTACCCCTTGACCCAAAAACAAAACATAATGCTGCATTCATTACCCACAGGGGAAATTTTCAATTTCAGCGCCTACCTATGGGTCTTTCCAATTCAACCTTGACCTTTCAAAGCCTAATGTACAAGGTATTGAAATCTATTGAACTTCAAGTCGGCCTTGATTTATGTTAAATGATGTGCTTTTATTTGATAAGTCATTTGATTCCCACCTGTCCATCTCCAACAGTTGTTTCAGCTTCTTAAAAGTGCTAATTTGAAGCTTCACCCCGGCAAAATGTGCTTTTGCCACAAAGTCAATTAATTACCTAGGTCACATTGTGTCGAAAGACGGCATTGGGGTAAATCCTGAAAATATAGAAAAGCTGAAAAAAATTCAAAAGTCCTACAAGTGCTAAACAAGTCAAAGTTCCCTTGCAACAGCAAAATTTTTCGCAGGTTTGTAAAGATTTCTCAAAGATAGCTGGCCCTTTAAATAGTTGCCCAAAAGAATAAAAGATTTAAATGGACCTAAGAATGTAAAACGTCTTTCAATGAGTTAAAAAAACGATCACTGAGGCCCCTATCCTTGCCTATCCAAAGTTTGAGTTGCCCTTTAATTTGACAATTGACGCAAGTGACTATTCTGTTGGATTTATTCTCTCGCCAAGTCCAAAATGGCAAGGAACATGCAATTGCGTACAATGGCGTGCCTTCTGGAAATGAATTAAAGTGGCACATTACAGAGAAAGAAGCTTTGGCCACTAGTTGAGGGAATACAGCACTATAGGGAGTATCTAGAAAATCAGAAATTTACAGTGTTCACGGACAATGTGTCTGTGAAATACTTGCAGAGCATTAAGGGCTGTAATAGTAGGTTAGGTAGGTGGAGCTTTTTTACGGGCCAAGGGTAACAATTTTGAGATTGTACATAAGCCGGGGAAAAACAGAATCCTGCGGATTATTTGTCAAGACAAAAGTATAAGATTAGTTCTACCCAAACACCAGATAAAGATCAAGTTTTTAATGTAAATGCTTCAACTGACGCTTGTAGTACTGAAGTCACTTTATTATGGACGAAACACAGGAAAGAATTATGGCAAGTCTGCAAGATGGAAGCCGCCGAATGTACAGTTGCCAGACTTAGTTAATTTTCCCAGAGGTCATGTCCAGACTTCAGGGATATTTACAAGTACAAAATTTTTAATGTTGTGCCAAAAGGGACTCAGAAAAGGCCAAAACTGTTGTGGCTGAAGCCTACAATTTTGAATTAGATGATGGTGTTACTTGTCCATCTTTATACGAAGCGGGGCAAGAACACTCCTCGAGAAGACCGTCTGGTAAAGCAAGTAGCTGTACCAAAGGGGTTTCGAGATGATGTTCTTCGCTATATCATGACTGTTTTTTAGGGGCATCAAGGTTTCGATCGTACTTATATGGCACTCAGGAATAAATTTTATTGGAGTTCTATGTACCATGATATCCGGTATATGTACGTTCATGGCGAAGTGGCCAAACAGTCTAAGCGTAACTTTCATACTAAAACGACCTCCTCTACATCCGCAACCAGTCAGTGATGTGCTTGATAGAGGCACATGGACATTTTGAGGGTCTGCCTCTACCAAGGACAAGTACAAACTGTGCTCCTTGTGGTAGACAGCTGCTCAAAATGGTGTGAAGCTTTTCCGCTCCGAACTCAGGAGGCCACTAAAGTAGCCGCCGTTTTCTACAGAGAAATCGTAACTAGGTTTGGCGCACCTTGATTTTCAATCACGGACCGTGGAAAAAATTTCACGTCTAAGTGGTGAAAGCTCTGTGTGAGTTTTTCCAAATCACCAGACACCTTACCAGTTCCTATCATCCGCAAAAGAATGGTTTGTGGAGCGTATGAATTCTGTTGTTCTGCAGGGTCTACGTGCTTACACCCAGAATCAGCAGGATGACTGGCCAGAAAATGTTACCAGGCATCATGATGGCCTATCGAGCCACACCGCAACACAGTCTACAGAGTATTCACTTATTTCATGTTTTTCGCCGTGAGATGCAGATGCCAATTGACACAGCATTTAATTCCCCCAAGGAGCATATGACACAGGACCATAAAGTTTTTTTAAGCAGAATTCTACAGAATATGGAGGGTGCTAGGCAAATAGCTAAGAAAATATCGAAAAAAACTCAAGAAAGGTACAAGTCACAATATGACAAGAATGCAAAAGAAGTTTGTTACATACCAGCACAGAGAGTGTGGCTGTACTGTTCAAAAAGGGTTCCCCTAGGGGGAAAACACCAAAGTTACACCGAAAATTGGGTCGGACCTATTACATAGTGCAAATATGTTCCAATGGGCACGTACCGACTGAGAAATTGCAAAACTAACAAAGAGGTCAAGTCGCTGGTGAATGTACAGAGACTAAAACCATATTATGACCGGCAGGGCGTCCTACAAATCCCTTACCAGAGGAAGACCATAATAATGAGTTGAACCCTGAGGAGATCCAAGATGACCCTGACCTTCCAGAGAGGACAGAAAGGCCTCAGACACAACCAGTCAGACCGAGAGATCTTCAGCAACCACCAGTGCAAAAAGGCCACAGTTACCCCTGCAGCCTAAACAACCACAGCCGCGACCCCAACAGGCCAGTCAAGCAAGCAGACGGCAAAACAAAACACCAGAGCAGCCAAGAATACCTGCAGAAGAGCAGACATCCACAAGCAGACAAACAGAACAGACACATCTAGAGTTTCTCTCCAGAAACCTGTCCAGACTGCACTTAATGGGACATGTAAACCCTACCAGAGCATGAGGGTTCAAGAATCCTGGAGGCCTGGTCAAAAAAAAGAAAACTTTGTCAAGCTGCGTTATAAACAGGAGGGTAAAAAACCAGACTGGCAATTTTCCTGCAAGATCCCCGATCAAATGAGAAAGAATTTCATGCTGAAAAGACAATGAAAGGGAAGAAACGCCGCGTCAAACACAGAAAGGAAAATTCAAGTTCTTTGAAAAGCCAACAGTAAATCAGGTCACAACTTCAAAATCCACCGGCACTCAAACAAAAAGAACAAATCAGATTCCACACACAAACAAAAGACAGTGAAATTTCGGACAAAGTGTCCAACATTGACAACAACAAACTGCTGGGAGTTCGTATCATCAAATGTAAGCCATATTTTTATCTACAACGGAAATCATCAACCCTGAATGGTGCCCCGCTGCAAGCTGCTAGGGCATTTGCAGAGGACATATACATTAAAATTGACAAACTGACCCAAGAAACGGAAAAGACAGGGAAAGATTGACTGTCTAAAATTCAGGTTAGATAGACGGGAAGGAAGGCCTATGAAAATCTTACAGAATTATTCATTTTAAACTGAGCACCTCTTGGAAATATGCATTGAGGACATGGGTTACATACAGTATCTGATCAGTCCCAGAATAAAAATATTCCCCCATGTTGGTACCATGAAGAAGATGTGCCCCGTGTTCTTTGGAAAACTTTCTGAAACTTTTGAAGAATGATTTTCCAGCAGTCATGTTAAAAAATCTTCATAGTAGGCAGAGTGTAGCATTTAATTAGCAGTATATATTGTAATCAAATTACTTGTATTGGGAGTACAAACAAATTTCCCCTGTAGTTAGGTGGATTAGAAAAAAATAAGATAGTTTAAAATATGTATATAGATGATACAGTGGAGAATGCAGGTCAGTTCTAAAACAAAAAATAAAAAATACAAGAAGTATTATTTTATTGAGTTAAAACTTTCCTTGAAAAAAAAACTCCCCTTTTTTATTATAAAATTTACCAAATTTCTTAACACAAAATAATATTCTTTTTGCTTTAAATAGACTATAGTTGTTGTAAGTACCAGTATGTTTTGTTTGTTTTTTTCTCAAAAAAAAAAAAGATCAACTTACTTATTGATAGGTGGGCCAATCTTTGATAAGATAGGAGTGAGTTTTAAGTTAGATCAAACGCGCAGGTCTTGCTTGAGAAGCCTCTGTTTTATCCCAACATTGGTGTCAAAATTTTTTGCATTTTTTTTTCCTTAGTCTTATTTCAAAGAGAAGATGTTACAATTTTAAAGAATCTGTCTGCTTCTAGCAAGCACTAATAGGTATTTATTGTCAATTATGACAAATTTTGCATTTTCTGTTTTGGATGAAGCCACCTTTAAGTTTTATTTTTATATAGAGATCTAAACAAGGAAGTTAAGTTGAGTTAAAATATTTTGAGAGACCAGATTTTTTATAGCATTCTATATAGAGTCATAAGTATTTCCATATAATTTATAGTATAATCCTTTTTTTGAGATTCTGATTTACCTTCAAAAATCATTATTTGCAAAAAATTAAGCAGTATAATTGGCGGGCTGCTTAATAATGGTTTGGGACTGTTTGTTCACAGATAACTGGTAGCAAGGTATATACAGTATATGATGGTGTATCAAAATGAAAGAAAGTGATTTTTATTATAAATTTAAAAACTACAGTGGAAAAGTAGCAACTGAAAAAAAAAACATTGACAGTCTTAGTGTCGGTTGAATGATGACAATAAAATGATGAGAAAAAAAACTAATGACAGTGCCATGATGAGCTGAAAAATGATGTGCAAAGCAATACACTGTCGAAAAGTAACAAACAAACATTTCTATAGAACTGTGAACAGAAACGAGTTAAGAAATGCAATGAATTGTGAAGGAAAAAAAAGCCATGATGCTATTATAAACTGTGTTTGCAATGATGCTAATGTATACTGAAATTAAATTTGTGATGATTACAGTGATGATTAGAAATCAGAGTTGAAATAGCAATGATGCTGTGTTATTTTTGATAATGTGAAAGATGTGAATAAGACAGGGCAGAAGTTGTTAAATGATGTTATAATGATAAAAACAAAAATGGCACGAACTGTAATTGAAAAGGATGTTTTGAAATTATATTGATGTTTTTCTTGAAAAGTGAATCAGATTGATACAAAAAAGATTGTGCCATTATTCAGAATATTAACATATATACACGTGTAATATAAATATGAAATGGTACCGTCTGTAAATAATGTAAATAATGCACAAAAAGAAAAAAGAAAAAAAATTATATTATGTACTAAGAAAATCTTCATGTCATATGTTTAAACTATGTTCTATTATGTTATAATGACTATGTATTTAATATGTTTGGGGACAAACATAATATGCCAGAGGGGAATGTGTAATAGCAGTAAAATTTAGGCCATATTTTTAAATTGAAATATGCAAGAAATTAAAATTCTGAAATTTGTTTAAAAAAGGTATTTTTTAAAGATTATTTATTTATTAAATTAAGAAGATTTTCAGTAGATTTATTATGCAGATAATATGCAAACAAAATGTGAAGCCAAGCTATATGATAAAGATATTGGCACTTTATGTGCAGATATGTGACATCTGGCATTACCCCGTCCAGAACTGCTAATTGCAAATTTTCATAAATTGGTGTGTCTGCTATCACCAGGTATCTTTAATAAGCTTGTTGTCATGTAATATAATTTGAATATTGAATAATGGTATTAGTTTATGGCTTTATATGTGAGAGGGTCATCCAGGCCCTTTTAAGCTTAAATTTGAAATTTGGGTCCTGATAAAAGTATATTTCTTTTCATTTGTGAATTTTTTTATTTGCAAATCTTGTCATGCAGTTTTTTTCTGCTATTAAGGGAGTTAAGTTTTAGACACAAAAGTGTAAAGATGTTTTAAAAATTCCTGGCATTCTTGCCAGAAATAGAGGCATATCAGTGACTTATATTGAGTCAGCCTATGAACTTTGAAGGAAACTTTAAGCTTTACTTTGTTATTTAAATAAGGATTTGTGAATGTTGTAACTTTAATATTGGAGACTTAATTTTTCACTGGAACTTTGTTACATCTTTGTTGCTTGTTATCATCTAAATGGGAAACCTGAATTAAAAATTTTAAAAAATAGTTACATTTTGGTTTTATCTGCATTGTGGACAATTATCTAAAGGTTTAAGCCTAAAACCAAAGGCTTATAAGTCTGTCAAATGAGGTTCCTTTAAATTTTAACACTCGGGAGAATCTCACAGGAGCTCGAACCCGGCTAATTTCCCCAAGACTACAAAAATCAACCGGTACCACCTGTGAGCCCGAGTCATGACCCCAACACCTTGGAAACAATAAGGGCCCTCTATGACAAATCTTTCACCTTCATTTTGGTGTGAGGGGGCACTGTGAGTGTGGCCAAGTAGTTAAGGTCTCTGGCTTCAAAACACTTGCCCTCATCAATGGGTTTTGAGTCGCACTAGAGGCGTAATTTAAGATTTTTCAATATATAGTTTACATTATATTATGTACAAAACTTGCTGTAATGAGATTTTTCCTCTGAGTTTAATGAATTGTTTTTTAAAAGACAAAGAAAAATCTCCTATATAAATGACCCCTCCCCCACCCCTCAAATACCAGACTTTTTTATCCCCAATATACAAGATCCGTCTGGTCCAGTTGATTGGGTCCCTAAAACCCCTGTAGACTTGACATGTAGCCTAATTTTGTCAGAGAATCTAAATTTTATTGCTACAGATTTAAAATTTGGGTTTTTTCCTGTGTTTTGCATTGCTGTTTTTTTTTTTTCTTTTTTCTTTTTAGAATGTACACAAAATTATTTTAATGATAATATACTAATAATGATTGCTCAGTCATGTTGAGTAATGTCCTGGCCAGTTAAATTATATCTCTTATAGCAAAGCAATTCTCACTCCTTAACAATAAAAAAAATTATTTAAGAGAATTACAAGTTTGTTTATTCAATGATTTTGATCTTTTTATCCCAAAAGTAAGCAAATAAAAACCCGAAAAAAAAAGATAATTGCTGAATTTTATTAGAAATTAAAAAAGCATTCAGTTGCATTTTTAATAGATAAAAAGGGATATGGACAGAAGGATTTTATATATTAAAAATGCATAATTCCCCTAGTGTTGTCTAAATAACGTTTCTTTTATGTATAATAAAATCCAGCAATGAAGATATATCATTGTTCAAAATACACATAATTTATTATTTCTAAAAGCTAAGTGCCTGAATGCATTTTTTACATTTTTGATAAAAAGAAAAACAGCAATGATGAGATGTAAATCAAAAATATGAAAGAAACACTGTTTTATCCTATCACTTTGTGTATTTAGCCCTAATTCAATCAAGCTTTCTAACCTCCTTATAAAGGTGAGAACTGATTTGCTATAAAGGTGAGAAATATCACCTGCAATTTATTTACTGCACAGTAGCTATACAGTAGCTTATTATGATAAACAGAAGCAAGTCTATCAATGGTCCAGACTAGTGTATTGGCCCTTACCTCCAATATCAGACCTTATCATCCCCATAGGCCACATACCAGGCACACCAGAATCAGTGTCTTTAATTATTATTTACTGTAACAGTGAAACAGAATTAAGTTAGCTCTGGGTATTTAACTGTTCTTGAAAAGGGGTTGCTAAAAAGCTCTACCGAGCTTATGTTAACTGTTTCACAAAGCAAAGGTAAATAAAAATTACCTTTACCTATTCCAACTTAGTCAAAATAACTGGATGTTCAGATTGTTCTATATTTGGGTGGTTTTCAAAATAATGAAGAAAAAGTGGGACATAGAGTTGAAAACCTATTTCTTATGGTGGTCACCTATTTTATATGATAGCAAATACTTCAAATTTCAAGGAAATAACTTTGGGAAAGTGTTGAGAAAAACCAAAGAGCTATAAAAATAAATGTATACTTCTTTGGAAAAACCTATCAGAAAATAGTTCAGCCTTTAATTTGAAAGTTCAGTGAATTTCAATTGCAGTATGATGGGTGATAAATGTTGCAGTGTTTTGTGATAAGGACATATATTAACAGTTATATTTTCAACATATATGATAAGTAATAGGTGTAATGTGTATGGTTTGAAACTTATTCAATCAAATGTTTGTGGAGATTGGTTTTTAAAATCAGCCTTTCTGCACAAATCTGACATGAAAATAAAACTTTGCCTAGAAAATTTGTTGCTTAATGAAAATAAATTAACATATTATTATAAAACATATTTTTTCCTCAAATTTTGAATGTTCAAAACATGCCAAATTTCAAGAATGTCCAGTAACCTTAATTTCTAAAATTTTCAACTCAAAATTGAGTTACATTGCAGATGCACAGGGGACACATACTGAAAATCAGTATAATATTCATTCATTATTAGTTTACTGTTCATATTTTTTTTTCACAAGAAAGACAATGCTTATTCAACAGCATGTGTTCCTTTAACTGAAAAATAAGTGACTTTAAACATAACCAACACATTGAAATCATTTATTCTACATGCACTGCTTACTGAGAGTAGAAAATGACAAAATGCCATGCATGGTAAAATGTGACAGTAAAATTCATACATACTTTATTATGTTACTAAGAAGATGCACAGGAGACAAACTGCAGCAAAATATATATTCATAGAATATGTTCATAGTAAGTAAATTTTTTTTCAACTACACAGTATTCACTTGTGAACATTTACATAATGTGGGTAAAAAAATTGATGTTTCCACTTCCTAACTTGAAAACTGGCTACTTCTGAAAAAATGCAAACAATGAATTCTAAATTGTCCAGAGTTTCTTATATAATGGTAAATTAAATGAATGTCAAAAAAGGTGCACAGGGGACATCACTTTTGGCTTTGTGAATGTTGAACAGTCCTTAATATGTCAAGTTAAAAAGCTGCTTTTTTATCAACTGTAACTCCCTTTTAAGGAAAATGAGCCGTGCCATGAGAAAACCAACATAGTGGGTTTGTGACCAGCATGGATCCAGACCAGCCTGCGCTTCCACGCAGTCTTATCAAGAACCATGCTGTTCGCTTTTAAAGCCTATTGGAATTAGAGAAACTGTTAGCGAACAGCATGGATCCTGACCAGACTGTGCAGATGCACAAGCTGGTCTGGATCCATGCTGGTCGCAAACCAACTATGTTGGTTTTCTCATGGCACGGCACAAATAAAGTATAATCTAATTTTATTTTTAAAGAAATAAAAGAAATCTGACACTTAACAACTAAAAAGTTGCAAAGGGGACATTTTTGGGTGTATAGACATTCATCAAATGTCTGAGAAAGTTGATCTGTTAAACAAAAAAACATATTCTGTCTTCACAGCTGAAAGGAAAAAAGATCTTAGAAAAACCTTAGGACTTTAGAAAACTAATGGGGTTTTGAAATTGTAGTGTTCTACATTAAAATTTTGTACTTTTTCACTATATTTTTGTGAAGAGGGTTCCATCACAAGATGTGAAATACTGGTGAGAGTAAGATGTTGGTAATGAAAAAAGAGTATTTTGCTTTAAATGTACAGAGTTTAAGCTTACTGGAACCACTCTCGAGTCTGCTTCTTGGAATAACCAGTACTAGTGTCATATGAGAAGTCCTGACCCCACTGGGGCTCGAACCCATGACCCCTGGATTGAGCTGAGCCAACAACTTGTAAATATACTACATAATTTAACATAAACTAATGAGGAACTCGTGCGGACGCATTGGTTGATAGGGCTATTATGCTGTCCTACAGAGGTGAAGGCCCCAGGTTCGATTCCTCGCAACTCCCATTGCGATGTGACCTTGGGTAAGGCACTTTATCACGATTGCCTCAGTAGGCCCAGTTGTAAATGTTATATACTCACAAATTGCTGGGGGTAAGGTATAAGTGGTTTTAACTGTTCTTAAAAAAGGGTCGTTCAAAAGCTCTACAGAGCTTATGTTCATTGTTTCACAATGCGACGTTAGATAAAATTTACCTTTAACCGAATCCCCTTTTGATAAATATATGCTTTTTTTAAATTAATTTCAAAATTGTGACACAATCGGCATTTAAACCTATAGAATTTAAAGGGTCAGCAGCGATGAAAATTTGATCTGAAACTGCTTCCAATATTTTGGTCTTTCGAGTGTTTAACACAAGTGGGGACATTGCCCATACAGTATATCATATAAAAATATCTCAGTATCTCCTCTGTTCCATATGATATGGATCCCGTTTTAAATTTTTGGATTACATTCCAACTGAACATCTAATTACGGATCACTTTTTTCGAATTTCAGTAGTAGAAAACAGCTAATAAATCACAATTACAGCTGCTTTGTAGACCTAGATCTAAAGTTATTTATGTCACTCTGGCCAGGCTTTGGCTGAAGAACTTCAAGAAGTCTTAAGAGCATCCGCACACTAGGTGATTATTTTAAACTGGTTGTATGTAATCTACTAGATCCATATTATATGTGGAAACAGATAAATAAGATAAACAAGTGACTGTCAATCAGAAAGATCTAGAATCTACAACATTTTATTTCAAAAGTGCAGATCTACTTACTTTCGATTTCGCAAGCTCCGCCATCTTGTCTCTTCAGGCGGCGAATGATGAAATTAAAACGTGCGAATCACGCTTTTCTCCAAAGGTGTAATTACACCGATAACAGATATTTGCCTATGGGTATGTCAAGCAAGTTATTAGAGTCTTAAATTAACAAGAAGTTTTACTGAAGAATAATAGGACAGTTTTGAAATAAGCAACTCATTATTTGCACACCGCGGCCATGTTTTTCGTAGAGTTTTAGACAAAAAGGTCATTTTCAGAGCGTGTAAATCTTATTATTTTGAGTAGCTATTCACAAACAACAGTCCCATGCACAACATTTAACACCTAGCAAGTTTTAAGACAATCTGATTCGTGAAAAAGATAAGTTACTGTGTTCTGCAAGTTTTTTCAGAAGCACCATAAAAGCCGGTAAAATGCGTCAAATTGGGCATATTCAAATCAATATATCTAAATTTCAGGAATATAAAATCAAAATTAAATTATGTAAGTTACAAAAGCTATCTTTGAGAATTTAATATGCAAAATTTTGCAAATATTGGACAAAGAATAAGCATTTGGGCAGGTTTTGAAAAACATATATAAACCGTGGACCTGGTCACGACCGTGTGATAATCACGCTACACCGGCATGTCACAAGCCTTACCGTTAAAGAGAATTTCTTTTAAGCCAAGTGGAGAAGAAAATTTAACTCTATGCAATTTCCAACTGACAGACTGAAAAAAAACCACACAGCTTAAATGTCATCATTCATGAAAAAAGGGACAAAAAAGAACTTAACAAAACAATTCATGAATAACGGATAGCACAATGGACAGCCTGGGATTTACCTGAGCTGTAATGAGCTGTAATAAAGAATAAATCAGAAGTTGTAGTCAGACTAGATGCCCTTTGACCCTAACTGTGACCTTGACATTTGAGATAGAGTTCGTCTCATTGAGTTAAACATTCATGCCAAATATAAACAAGATTCCTCAATTCATGTCAAAGTTATGGGCTGGAAAAGAGACCTAACATGACCTTTGACCTCCAACTTCGACCTTGACTTTTGAAATGGGAATCTGGAGTTTGCGCACGACACTCTGTCTCACTGAGATTAACATTCGTACCAAATATAAACAAGATTCCTCAATGCATGTCAAAGTTATTGGCCGGCAAGATCTGACATGACCTTTGACCTCCAACTGTGACCTTGACCTTTGAGATAGGAACCTGGGGTTTACGCATGACACTCCGTCTCACTGAGGTTAACATTCGTACCAAATATAAACAAGATTCATCAATGCATGCCAAAGTTATGAGCCGGACAAGACCTTACATAACCTTTGACCTCCAACTGTGACCTCGACATTTAAGATAGGAACCTGGGGTTTGCGCAAGACACTCTGTCTCACTGAGGTTAACATTCATGCCAAATATAAACAAGATTGATCCATACATGTCAATGTTACGGTCCGGACAAACAAATCCGGACGGACGCACGCACATACGAACGGACGCACTGACACACGGACGCACGCACATACACCGAACAGCCATTTGGCCAACAATGTCTTCGCTTCCGCAAGAGGGCTCGACAAAAAACTACATGTTCTTCTTATGAAGAAAACGTATATTTTAAGCTACTGACAAAAACTTGATTTTGTGAGATTTAGTGTACAGCCAGTCCAAACTTGTTTAACATTCTCCCCTGCATCAACGATTTTAGGTATTACAATACCAAATTATTTCACTCACTGTGACAAACATATAACAGAATAATATTTACACTCCGAATCGGTTTTACACCGAGAAGAATAATTCGCCCGGGCTACGCTCTCGTAAAATTATTCCGTAGGTATATGACCTGTTCGTCGTGTTTTAGATATATTAAAACATGGTTCTGCTATATATTATTTATTAATTGAGAAGAAACGTGTTTATATACATTGTGATTTAAGCACAAAAAAGATGTTGCGACGCGACGTCATAAGTTGGAGTTAAAAAGCGTAACGCCAGAAAAACGCCGTTTTATTTCATTTGACGCTTGGAAATAACTCGAGCATTCACTTGTTCTAAAAATGATATTACGTTTCTATTATTTTGTTTTCCATGAATGTTTTTATATAAACGACAAGAAAACATAAATCTTCATATTTCATTTCTAAGTTTTCATATTTTTACACTAAAATATTTATCGAGCTTGTAAGTTTATAAATTGTTCCTAAGTACATAATTTTGATAATGCACATCATGTATGTATGTCAACGAGTATAAATACTTTTAAAACAACATATACATGTACAGTATTTTTTTTAGATCGTATGACAGGATCATTATAATTCTGAGCATATATTTACAATTCAAGTTTCTCAAGTATTTTCAAAAATTTATAACGGTCATCTTCGGAAATATTTAACAATACATGCGTTCTTGAAGAAGTTTCAATTATAAAGACTACGGACGACGAAGGTATTAGCGCAGAATGTTCTTTCTTGCATACCAGGCGAGGATTTCTGGTGATTTCACCGGTGCTGGAAAACTCCCGGGGTGTAAGATGACTCTCGTGCTGTAAATGATGTATAACGAACTACATATGTACAGAAGATGTATGTAGTAATAACAATGTTTTTCGTAAAACGGGATGAAAATTAAATACCTTGATAGTTCCTCATTGTTCCTTATAACATATTTCTCAATTCAAAAAACGTTATTTTAAGGAAATAACATAACGTTTCATTGCAGATGATAAAACAAAACCGGAACTCTTCCGTTGTTTTCGTCTCTGTAACATCATAACGTACTTCCTGTTTACGGACGTAAAGTTCCCGCGCTTTGTTAATACGCTACTATAAGAAAAAAGTGCTATAAGAAAATCATTTGTTTGTATTTATTTTTTACTCTTCTTTGTTGAATATGGTATGCAAGAAAAAGATTCTATCACTGGCTGTAGGTGCAGATGGGAATTTCCGGTCTCGAGGGTAACTGTTTACGTGGTCACTCGGCTCAATATCCGGCTCTCGGGTAACTGTTTACGCGGTAACTCGGCTGGAGCCTCGTAACCGCCTAAACAGTTACCCTCGAGACCGGAAATTCCCATCTGCATCTACAATCAGTGAAAGAATCTTTTATTGTTTAATTTGTATTTTAGCGGTAGTGCTGGAATTCCATAGTATTTGCCCTTAATAATATTTGTTCTGGACTTTCAGTTAGCTCTCCAAGCGTCTGTTTCGTCATTTTCTAACACGTAGGATCCGGTCTTCTTGGAATTCTGGTATTTCATGAACTCAATATATTCATTAACATGTATCTAGAATGTATTTTATAAGTTTGTGTGATTTCTTATCAAAGTAAAGGGATTTCGACAGAATTCTGCCCTTTCGCAAAATAAAAGAGCCGGTGTGTCAACGGCGCCTTTAAAGAAACTATCGTAACATCAGCGTAAACAAAACGTACGCTATGAGACATTTTACTTGGACACGGAAAAACGTAATTACTTTGTGATACATTGAATGATTCTTTTTAAACATACAGCTTTCAATAGCTGGAAATAATAATATTTTAATTATGTTTACAAAAACAACGCAACTTTGTTATCTGTAAATTAAACCAAGTTGGAACTTTAAGTTTGTTTCAGTTATACTCTTTACAAGTAGCGTGGGACATTTGTACTAGATATGAAAAATTTATTTGTACATTTCTGACATTGAAATAAAATGTCAGATTTATACATATTCCGAATAAATACAAAAATAATATTCTCTGTGTGAAATATTATATATTTTTTGTTTTTAAAAAACGAGTTAAGTAAGAATTAAAAACTTTTCTTAAATCCACAAGTCCTATTTCTGCTGAATCTCTACACATCAATATCTGAACTTTTTAAGTGTTTCTTGCACACCGGACTGGCGTTTCCGGTGATTTTAGCCATGCCGGAAAAACCCATCTGGCACCCCCATGCCAGATTATAAGATTCTTTCACTGGCTGTAGATGCAGATGGGAATTTCCGGTCTCTAGTGTAATGTTTAGGCTGTTACGAGGCTCCAGCCGAGTGACCGCGTAAACAGTTACCCGAGAGCCAGATATTCCAATCTGCACCTACAGCCAGTGATAGAATCTTTTTCTTGCATACCATATTCAATAAAGAAGAGTAAAAAATAAATTCAGACAAATGATTTTCTTATAGGACTTTTTTCTTATAGAAGCGTATTAACACAGCGCGGGAACTTTATGTCCGTAAACAGGAAGTACATTATGACGTTACAGAGACGAAAACAACGTAAGAGTTCCGGTTTTGTTTTATCATCTGCAATGAAACGTTATGTTATTTCCTTAAAATAACGGCTTTTTTTAATCGAAAAATATGTTATAAGGAACAAAGAGGAACTATGAAGGTATTTAATTATTACTACACACATCTTCCGTACATATGTAGTTCGTTATACGTCATTTACAGCACGAGAGTCATCTTACACTCCGAAGGGTGTAAGATGGAGTTTGCCAGAACCGGTGAAATCACCAGAAATCCTCGTCTGGTATGCAAGAAGACTCTCGAGCCGTTAATGACAACTAGTGGTTCATGCACTGATAATATATTGTTTATGTACAAATACTAAAAAAGCAGGTACCTTGGTAGTTTCTCTCTGTTCCTTATAGTATATTTCTCGATTCAAAATACGTGAGTTTACCGTAAGAACATAACGTTACGCTACAAACGATATAACTAAAGTGGAAGTTTGTATTGTGCGTAACGCTAAACATCATGACGTCACTTCTGCTTCATTTCCCGCGCTCTACTATAAGAAAGAGTGCTACAAAGAAAGTATTTCTACCAGTTATTTGTAAAATACGGTATGCAAGAAAAATAATCTGCAAGAATAAAATGCTAACATGTATACGATATGCAAGAAAAAAATATCAGTCATGTGTTTACGAATCGGATGGAAATATCCGTCCCTCGGCCACCTGCGCATGGGCGGTAATTCGGCAAGCCTCATTACCGCCCAGTGCGCAGGTGCCCTCGGAAGGGATATTTCTATCCGATTCGTAAACGCATGACAGATATTATTAATCTGAAGCGTTTCCGATTACGTTGTTTTGTTTTACCTGTATGACGTCAGTTGCTTACGGCCGACGATCATTTCAAGGAAATTTCATGAGCGTCAGACATGTTTTTGTTTTTCACCTGTCTGTTTTATCGTAGATGCACGAAATTTCCCGTAACACAGCAGAATTTCTTTGTGTTAGGTCTTTTTAGGCCCGCAAAAATCGCTAATAGCTTATTTAGATTAACTAAAAACTATAAAATGAAATAGAGCTTGGTTTCTAGTTTCAGAAGATATATTACATGATATATATATATTGTATCATAAATGGCGATAGTAAAACTTCTTTAATAGAAAATATAACCAAAAATGACTTCGCTTCAACTTATGACGTCGCGTCTATACATCCGGCGGAATGATTTAACGATGCTTTAGCCAAAGTCAATTATTATGTTCGGCAAATATAAGTAATATACGCTTCTGCAAAAAATATTTCGATTCAAACTTGTCTTTTATGTCACTTGAAGTTATATACATTAGATCAAATACGGAAGCACCTTCTTGGCCGCCGAATGTAGGGCTATGTGACATCATTGTTAGTGTGTTTTATTTTGAAATAAACATAACTTGTCATATTAGTACGGGGGCCAGAAACGTCTACCATGCATCCCCCTAGACTTTTTTCTAGGTACCAAATTGTTCGGCAGGACCAACTCTTCCAAAATAAAAAATGTGACCATGAAAAAACTCTTTTAAATTATATATATGATTTCAATGTTTCTCCATGCCAACCGTTCACTTTTGGAAAGGAAAAATATACGGATGATAATATGTCATATCTTGGTCAGTTTTGGTGATAAATAGAGAATAATAGGTTAGTGCCGTAGGGTAAAATGGGGTAACTGGGACACTTAAAGAAACACTGTTGAGTAATATTTTAGAAAGACAAAATATAAACTTGATTTATTGATATTTCAGTATGCGCAACGTATATAATATATGACGAATATAAACTTTTACAAATACCTGATAACCTGTGATTAACTATAAATTAATTAAACATTGGTCAAGTGTCTCAAGTTACCCCACCCAGTTGGGGTAACTTGGGACATTTTAGTTTTATTGGAATTTATGTATATTACAGTCGCATTTATGACACATGAAACCATTCATTTCCACAGATCAAAAAAGAATTCTAAACTGAAAATATAGCTCAGTACTAATTACAATTTATGACTGTTTTGTAAAACAAGGATGCATAAAGAAATGAATTTGTCCAATTTTTGCCTAAATTATATCATTATTTGTTTCAATATATGCTTATTATATAAATCGTTTAAAATAAAAAAATGTTATAAGTGTAAATAACTATGTATGAATTAAACATAAACTTGACATAATCCATTATGTACTTATATATGTGATTTTTACACTTGAAACTGATCAAAATTTTAAACAGTCTTAAAACATAGATTTTATCAAATATTAACGGGACAATTAAAATGTGTGTCTTTTTTCACAAAGAAATAAGGACATTAACTAGCTTTATGCATACAGGAAGACTCGGGGAGGAGGTGATGAAATATGAGGGGAATGAAGGTAGAGTTAAGGAGATCTAGAGGGACACATGGGCATACGCTCTCGGAAACTATTGGCAACTGTACCTAAAATGTGTTGTCTGGCCAATATTTGGTGTTTGCTTTAGCCTGAATATTTGACACAATGTCATCTTTTAAAGGAGTAATTAATTAAAAGAACTACCATGTTGGCTTGACTGTCAGTTGGTTCCTGTGCTTCACCTAGTATAAATACTACTTATTAATATAAGATTTGCCGGCAGTTTCTTTAAACATGAAAGAAATATCAGTATTAGCCTATTAGACTATCAAAAATTCTAAACTCACCAGATTTTACGCGGAATGAGTGGGAGGGGTTCACGGAACGATCTCCCTTTAAATAAACTTATGTGACTAAACAGTGAGTTAGATCATGTAAACTTGGTATCGGGTAGAAAATTCAGTAGTTGTGCCAGAGTTAAGCTAATATATATTATGATCACGCCTGTGAACTAGTGGTATACTTAAAAAATATCAGAGTTTCATCATTACTAGACTTTCTTTCCTATTTTCATTTCATTCGTGGAAAAAGATTAAAAGTTGACAATTTATAGTGGTTATGTCCAGTTATGTACAACATTTTATGTACTGTCCATTGGAGCATATCCCTTTTTTCTTCCAGCATCCAGTTTGTTCAAAAATAAAATCATGGAGAACTTTGTTCTTAACGACAGTGTCCCACTTGCCCCAATACATTTGGGTAAGTGGGACACTTTTGAAAAGGAACGTTCAAAAATAAAGTATGTTGTAATTTCTCAAAAACAAATCTCATTGTATGAAATAGTAATGTGATACCTACAGTTTTGCAACTCTTCCCATAACTGAAGGTATCAACACATACCAATATAAATATTTTGGACATGCCATATTTCACAGACAAGCACCTGTTTTATAACGTCGTTGTCTGACGTCAACGCAACGGTTCATGACAGGCCACTTTATTATTCAAAATGAAAGTCAATAAAACAAAATTATTATACTTCTTTTATAGAATTTTAAAAAAATAATGCCATGTCCATTTGCAATGATACATAATACGCTTCAATATTTCAAACAAGTTAAATGCGATATTACATGTATACGAGAACCAGCTTCTTGCGTCAAAACTGACGTCACATTTAAGATCAAGCCGTTACGGTACCGAAATTAAATATCTTTAAGATCTTATTGATATACCGACCACATTAAAGCAAATATATTTAGAAAGTCAGACGACTATTTCTACTGTGCGTTTCACTAGACAGGAACATAACGAGAATATTTTAATGCACCATCTGAAAAAATAGGCATAATTATTTACAGCGTGTAATTTTATGTTTTCTTATTTTTATTTAATTAGTAATACTCTCAACATATGTCTAAGAAAATCGATTCTTAAAATATTTTCCAATCCATCGGCAGAAAAGTTTTGTCATAATAGGCTTTAAGGTTTCGATGGAGGCCTTGAGAAACAAAAATCAAACAACAACAAATCATAGAAAGAAAGAGTTGTTTGACATGAAAATTGAACAGCATGTAAAACATGTATATTACTTTACGAAACAAGTGTCAGTATACTGATATAAACATTGAATTCCGGAAAAGGGCTGCCTAAAGGGGCTCCACTTCCGACAGTTAAACGCCTTTAAAAACTCACCATTTCAGAACAGTTACACATGTTCGTTTTGATGCATTTGCAATAGCGTGTGAGTGTGAAATTCGCTAACAAGGTGGAACACAGTTTTCAGCAAATTGTTATTTTTATTTCTTACATATGGATTCATTTCAAGGAGACAACTGTTCCGATTATTTTAAGTACAATGCATCATTTCAAAGGGAAACAACTTTCGATTTTTTAAGTATCTTTGAGAAAAGTTGTCTCCCCTTGAAAATGAATGCATTTGTAAAGAAAAAAAGATAAACAATTGCTGAAAACTATGTTCCACTTGTTACGTGAAATTTCACCTCGCACGCTATTGCAATGCATCAAAACAAACATGTGTAACAGTTCTTGAAATGGTGAGTTTTAAGGCGTTACTGTCCGAAGTGGAGCCCCTTAGGCAGCCTTTTCCGGAGTTCAATGTTTATTCAGTATACTGACACTTGTTTCGTAAAGTAATATACATGTTTACTGCTCTTCATTTTCATGTCAAACAACTCTTTCTTCTATGATTTGGTGTTTTTTGATTTTGTTTCTCAAGGCTCCATCAAACCTTAACACTGAATGTTCTTTTCAACATATGATCTTATTTAGGGAACGTACCATATTACCCATTTACTGAAAGGTAAAGTGTCACAGTTTCCCCATTGTCCAGTTACCCATTTTACCCTAGATGAGAAAGTTTAACTGCGAGGTGGAGGAGGTTATCGGTGAGCGAGGGACTGATACGTCCGGAACCGAGCCAGATAAACTTTCTCATCTTAGCACTAACTTATCATTTATCTTGTCATTACTTCATTTTCCGATATTTGGCAATTTTTTACCAAAATTAGTGTGCGAAACCGTTTAATGACGTCATATTCGTAATGACGTCACTTATTAATGACGTAATCGCCGACACAGTAGTGTGTTACAATTAAAAATTCGCCATAACTCTTCTTTTGAATAAAACTCATTATTACCATTCATTTTCTTAGTTCGGACATTTCCACACATGATGATGGTTTCGTTGCAAAAATTCTTATGACAACAATATGCTTATAAGGTACATGATCAACTGACCGTATATCACTGGTCACATGATCAACTGACGGTATATCAAGAAAGATATACGGCACCCTGATATCGGGTCGAAAATACTGCAAGTGACAGGATAAAACAATTTATCATGTCACTTGCAGTATTTTCGACCCGATATCAGGGTGCCATTTATCCTGTCACTTGCAGTATTTTCGACCCGATATCAGGGTGCCGTTTATCTTTTTTGATATACCGTCAGTTGACACGTGACCAGTGATATACGGTCAGTTGATCATGTGACCTTATGATCGATATTGTTGTCATAAGCAATTTTGCATTGAAACCATCACTATTGTGATGGAAATGTCCGAACTAAGAAAATGAGTGGTCAAATAATGAGTTTTTATTCAAAAACGAAGAAGTTATTGCGATTTTGTCGGTGATTACGTCATTATATAAGCGACGTCATTACGAATATGACGTCATTAAAACGGTTGTCGCACACTTATTTTTGTAAAATAAATTGCCAAATATCGGAAAATGAAGTAATGACAAGATAAATAGAATAATAGGTTAGTGCCTAAGATGGAGAAAGTTTATCTGGCTCGGCTCCGGACGTTATCAGGTTCGCCTTCGGCTCACCTGATAACCTCCTCCACCTCGCCAGATAAACTTTCTCATCTACGGCACTAACCTATTATTCTCTATTTAAATGGTATCAAAATAGAGCTGAGACATTGGCCGTTTAATAGCTATATTGTTTATGTTAATTAACTAATTTGCATATTCATGAATATAAATAACAATGAAATTTTGTTAAAAGATAACATTTTCTAAGTTTTAAATCAATTTAAATGTACCAAACAGATTTTATCTGGTCTTAAAGTCTCTCAGCGTTTTCTAAAATAATATTTTGTTACTCTTATGGTATTTTATTTACTCTAAACTAAGTATGCTTAGCTAATTTGTATAAAATGAACCAGCGCCACAAACAACGAATAAAAAACTTAGCCCAATAAAAATGAATAAAATGATATAATTTACTGTTGTCAATGAGATAACAATTTTATGTGATCTATATTGTTCGCAGATATAGAGTAAATACTTAATAGAATGAGGAATCATAATGTAACATACATTACACATGTTTCGTTACCATTTCAACAACCTGTATTATTGCATCAATTATTTAGAAAATATTCTAGAAACGTAATTGATATTACTTGTTTTGAACTATAAGAACTCAATATGTTTCCTTACTTGTCTGATAGCGAATTTTTTTCCGTAATACACATAAAAATACGTTACAACTACCATTGATTTTTTTAAAGATATTTGAGAAGAAATTGAATTCATAATTATCACATACTGGTTTATTTAAACTGTTAGGGGTAAATTTTAAGATACTTTTCTTCTGTTAACTTAAAAATTGCCTAAAATATATATTACAACATCCATGTAACTATTATTTTAAATGGAATTTAAATAAAACACATAATACTATCAATCTGTGCATAGCTTATATGTGCAGTCGTACCTGTGAGTAAAAAAACAATTTTTTTTAATTTTCAGAAATAGTAGCCTGATAAAAACCCCAGTTAGCTCAATAGGAAGAACACATATCTATGAGCCAAAGGGTCTTGAGTCATATATCTGGATGAGGCCTTTGATAATAAACTCGTCACTGAAGTCATTCGACTTGCATCTGCTTCACACGGAGAACTTAGCATTTATTTGTAGAGAACTGATTAGTTCTTGTACAGAATCCATCAACACTGGTCAGGTTAACTGCTAAACGTTACATGGCTGAATTTCTGTTGCAATGCGGTGCTAAACCAAAACTACCAAACAAAAGAAAATATGCAGGTATTGAAGGTAAGAACTTTAGATAAAAAAACTTTACCAGGTTGTCAAAACTGTGATCTTTTAGTAAAAGCAAACCAACCAAGATATAAGAAATATACTTAAATTGATAGATAAGAAAAGAGGCATTTTGAAACATTTACAAGAATGATATAATGTACAAAATATTTTTTTTAATATTTCAAATTGTACAGACAAAATGTTGTGGAATATTCCGAATATACTGGAATTTAGAGATGCACTAACATAAACTGCGTTAATCATAATAAATGATGTTTGAATATCAACTAAAATTAGGTAACAAAGACTGTGCTACACTACTTTCTCTTCTTAAGATTTGATATTTATCCTTTTATGAGTTTGAAATGTGACCTAGAAATTATTATATTTAAAATGTATTGATATATCAAAATGTATTTTCGTCTATTCTCCACACATCAAATATGACCTCAATATGCTATATGTTGTTCTTTTTCTCTACTTAAGATTTGATATTTATCCTTGTTTTTATAAGTTTATCATGTGACCTAGAAATTATTATATTTTAAAATGTATGTATATAACGAGATACTTTATATGTATAAGTTACTGAAATAAAATTATGTTCTGTTCTATTATGTTCCTGTTAGTCAGTAGCCCAAACTGTACAGGAGATTTGTGTGCATTTGTAATTAAATGATAAAAATTGCTTCAGAATCAATGTGTAATCAAATGTCATTCATAAAGATATAATGTTATAATCTTCTTTTGTCAGTTGTTTTACATTTCATAAGTAATATGTTATGATGCAACACATAATTCACAACAGCTAACCGACAAGAGAGCAAATATTTATATTAGGTAGCATTAAAGTGAAAATATCGTAAGTCACATCTTACTCAAGACGTGTAGAATGTTATTCTTGTAACACTGCTGTCTCAAATTGTGTGCAGTTCATATTTTTCAGACATTTCATCATGATTTTAGATTAAGATTTTAACTAATCCATTCAATTTTACTATAACAGAACATGGTTTTAGCTGTTTAAGCTAATGCCTTGGGGTGTAAGAGCAGTTTCACATTCCACTACATCTAATGAACAGACACAATCAATCTGACTAAAGTACATCTCCTATTACGCTACGCATAGGATCTGACAACGAGCTATTGATGGCCTCGTTCTGACAACCCTTCCGCTAGCCAATTAAAAGTTAACTTACAACATTCTAGCCTTGGTATTTGATATTAACTATTTTTATGTAGAAAATTGTCAGATAGCCGGTTAGCTCTGTCGGTAGCGTTCTTGCTCTGTAAGCGAGAGGTCCCGGGTTCGAGCCCTGGTTTAACTGCAAATTTTTCTTACTCTTTGACTTTCGAACAAGTTGTCTGATTGGTTCAAACAAAAATAGATTTGCGAAAATAAAAATAGCAATCTTGGAAATCCAAAATATACAGAAGACGAATGTGAATGGGTCGTTCTCAGATCTTCGTTTAGAAGATCAAGTACTTTAGTCAGATTGCAGACACAATCTAATCATTTTACTTCAAAAGGACCATCTTAAATCTTTAAGTGTCATGTGCTGGTTGTCAAAAGTCTCCTCATACTCGGAGTCAGTGTTGTTCGATTTTTCTGGTCCTTTGGGATCATGGAGTCTATTCTACCTTACTATAACAGAATTCCGCTTAAGCCGGTGCTAGGGGGCGTAAGGGGTGTTTCACTTTACATTACCTCTCATAAACAGACTTGATCCAACTGAGTCTGCTATTTATTTGTACGGTTGCGTTCTTTGCTTCCATAGGATCTTCTTAAAGATATTATTATCATTTCTATGGCAAAACGTTTTCAGCAAGTATCTTCCTAGAAGTTTTGAATAATATTAAGTATTTGTTTTCTTAAAGCGGCATGCCTCAAGATCGTTCGACAACAACAAAAAAAATATTTTTTAGATATCTTGAAATAAATGCTTTATTTCTTAAGAAGGCTTTAAAACTTAATTACTGACAAACGTTATATTACGGAAACATATGAGAATTTGCTGTTTTTACTACTTCTTACGATGAAAATCGAAAAGCGTTTGTCACGCTTTTACACCAGGTAAACTGTCTCGATTATAGATATGATCTATATTTTGAAGCCATTATTCACTACTTCAGCTATAGCGCTATTGGTTACGACGACGGGAAAATGTCTATTGCCGCGGCGGTCCGGGGTTCGATTCCCGACGCGGTCATCTTTTTTTTATATTTGGATTTTTAAAAAATATTTTAGAAGCAAAAATTGATATTCTATTGTTCATAATATGACCAAAACTTTAATTTGAAAGAAAGATTATTTTTAGCCAAATCTGGAGGCATGCTGCTTTAACAATTTAATTTTCAACCACATAATATTGTTCACATTCTTGACAGCTTTCTGCAAATGCATAAGTTTAAATCTAAAGACTACTTAAACTAGCTGTATATTTCATATTGTTTTTTGTTGGTGTTTTGTTCAGTGCTGCTTTTCAACAGTGAATATGTCATTAATGAGCGCATAAATATCATATTATTATGCATGTGTTTATGAAATTCAAAAACAAAACACTTTATTTCTCATGTAAATGACTGCACAGATACCCTTCACGATCACACCGTAAAGATAAATATCCATTAAGAAAACACATGTTCCATGAAAGCAGCCCCAAATCGTAACCCTATATCAATGTATGGATGTTTGCAGGGATGTGTACATATTAAATATATACAGAATATATGCATAAAATACATAATCGATTTAAGACGTAATTGTTGACAACAATAATGAAATAATGAAATAAAAGAACAATATAATTAAGAAACTGATATTAGCATAACTAAACTGTTAAATATCTGTACATTAATTCAAAATGAAAAAGGAACATTGGATGTGGAATAAATGTTTCAGATCATATCTTGGCTGACAAAAGAAAAGAAAAAAAGTTAGAATTAAAACTTTTAAGTTTAACAAATCAATGATGTTTTTGTTAATACGACAAAATACAGTTGTAACGTATTTTAAGGTAGAACGCGACACTTTGCGAACTTTCGAGTAGCGTCTTGAATTTTTGCATGTGTAAAATTGACCATATTTCAAACAAGATGCAGTTTATTTTATACCAATAGAGCCAACCAGTTTTTGTACACGAGACGTCAAAATTGACCACCAAAACCCGTTTTTGAAACTGACGTTGCCGCGTATCCTTGGCAGCTGTTACGGGTACTGCAACGGCACCAGCAAACAAATTTTCTCAAATTATACATTATTCGACGAGAATTAACTTTTCCTTTATGGTGATGTAAAAATCATTGTTTTACACCGACAAATATTTGAAAAATGGAAAGAAAATCTCCGTTTTTGACTAAAAATTGACGTTCAGTTTCGCAGCATTTTTCGGCTTTAAATCAGCATATTACAAAATCCCTGAATTAAATTTTTGATTTTTTTCGATAAACGGTGTTTAAAATGTATACCGAGTCCAACAGACAAATAAAACTGGTGGGTCACCGGCTTAGTTTTTTTGGTACATGTGATTTTATTTCCCCCACCCCCTTGCGTAAAATGACGTCGCCGCGTATCCTTGTCAACACTTTTACGGGTACTGTGACGACACCAGCAACCAAAATTTTTTTAGACTATACATTATTCGACGAGAATTAGTATTTCCTTTATGGTGACGAAAAATCATTGTTTTAAACCGACAAATATTTGAAAAATGGAAAGAAAATCGCCGTTTTTGACTGAAAATTGACGTTCAGTTTCGCAGCATTTTTCGGCTTTAGATAAGCATATTATAAATCCCTAAATTAAATTTTTGATTTTTTTTTTCAATAAACAGTGTTTAAAATGTATACAAAGTCCAAATGACAAATAAAACTGGGGGGTCACCGACTTAGATTTTTCGGTGCATGTGATTTTATTTCCCCAACCCCCGTGCGTAAAATTTGTACCATAATTCGACGTCTGCAGATACGTTCGAGACATCATAATTCAGTCATTTTGAAAATCGCTTTTAATATATTTTCTATATAATAATGATTCTTTAAAATCTTTTTCTTATTCAAAGTACTAAATTAACAAGTTTTCCGTTGTAATACACTGCTAAAATGAAGAATTCATACATATGCAATTATGTAGATAGTTCGGAGATTTCACATCTGAAACAAAAGTAAAAGCATAATTATTGTAAAATATCACAGATCAGTATTATACAGCAGTTATATATAGTTTAAAGTTTGCCCTCCACGAGAGTAAAGTTTTTCTTGATATTATCCCTTTTCCTCCATAAGTACACACGCACGCACGCCCGCACATCCCAATGTCATATATGCTGGTCGTAAATGCACTATGTTGGTTTTCCCATGGCACGGCTCAATAAGAGGTATCGCTTTGAATACTATCCTAAAGTTACATTAACGCATAAGCGTAGCTTAATAAAATTATGATGAGTGAACTGCTAAATTGTTTGAAAATTGTTACATTCTGAATGTTGACATCTCAGACGCTTATTAAAATAAAAATAAATAAAATATAAAATCTTACACATATACATAATTTTATTTTTTATACTGGTACAAATCCTAGTATCTCGTAAATACGAAAGCAAGACCAGCAAGTTTGAGCCGTCGGTCCTCTGTACAACCAGGAAGGTCGTATCAGTTGTTCCAGGTACAATGTTACGATTCTTGAGTCGCTCAAATAGATAATTACAACATAGAATTATACATGTTTAACCGCAAATGAGTTACAGCGAGTTTCCATCACAACCACTGTTTTCTGTGTTTCTTTCTTTTACCCCATCCGCTTAGCTCAATTCTATGAATCGCTTTTCCGACCCCGGGGTAGGGCGTGACAATTTGGTAGAAGGTATTTGTCCGAAATCATTCGTCCTCCACCTCCGATTTTATGTGGTGAAGTTGAAAGTTACTTGTTGAGGAACACTGGTTAGGTTAACCGCCTATCGTAACAGAAAACAGCGCTAAACCTAAAACAAACAGTTTTCTTTCTTTTTTATTTTATGGAATATTTATCATTTTTAGCGGAGTATGTACTCGTACTTGTTATGTCTGATAGGTCTCTAATATTAGGAAAAATATTATATATCGAATATTTTTCTACTTTGTGTCTATGAATACAAGGATAACCTTTCTTTAAACACATCTCTGGAGAGCTAAAACCTCTTTGTAAAGGATGGTGTTTCTATCTAACGTTGTTAATAAATTAACCTTTTCAGAGCAACAGCCTCCGTACAATGAATATAAATTCTGTTTCCCCGTGGCTGCACTTTATTTGAAATCGGGGTGTCTAACTACTCTACTTGTCTAAAACAATCGAAATATTTTCAAAACGTAAAATTTATAATAAAGTTAAATTTGCGATGTTTATTCCAAAGATATTAGGGCTTTTATTTTTTTCTTATTATTTTTGTAAATATTTGCAATGACGTGTGTATTAATTATGTATAATCATGAACTTTAGAGGAAATTCAAGAAATCCTTGCAAAGTTGTAAAAGTCTCTGTTGACTTAATTCTTCTTAAAATAGGTTAAAAATTGATCACAAGACGTACGAGAACCCGTTTAATTACGTATTTGTATCTGGGGTAGGGGTAGAGTAATATAATTCAGCGTATTAATTTCGCCCACGGTACCGAGTTTTAAAGGCTATTTTGATCTAAATGTAGAGTTTATCTTAAAATGAAGATTTACAGAAACAAATACTCATTGCAATTAAATAAAGTGTTTATCATCATATTACTTTTTTAGTTAAATTATATTGTTTGGGCTTTACATTAGACAAGATTAAAGCATATTTTTTATTATTTAACGTAAATATCGGGTCTAAGGTTAAGTGATCTCCACAAATTATATACCATTTTAAATGCAGATATTTGTTGACTGAACAGAACGATTTACGAAAACAGTCCGACGGACGAGAAATCACGGTTCATCAAAAATGGACGTCTAAGGTTTGCGGAGAAAAAAAGTTACAGAAATATCAAAAATGTAAAATACGCATTATATGACGAATATGCTGGATTTTAAATTAAACAAAATGTCGAAACGGAACCCACTAACTTCTGAATTTAGACGCATTCCTCCTTACTTATAGCTAATTGTGTCCACTTAACGCATTTAAAGATACCAAAACGCTTCGGATTGTTTTGTTTTTGTTTTTGTTTTGCACCACTGACACGTTATCATGGTTATATAATGTATTGAAATGTACTAAGATTTCACTTTTTAATACGTTTTCATCATTGTTTATATATAAACGTTTTGCCATGGAACAAAATGTTTATTTTTGTTTTGTATAAAGTTCTTTAAGAACCAGCAAAACACTAATTGGTGCAGCTGATAAGCTAAACACAATGGCCAAATCATGATGTCTCAAACGTAACTGCAGACGTCGAATTATGGTACAAAATTTACGCATGGGGGTGGGGGAAATAAAATCACATGCACCGAAAAAACTACGTCGGTGACCCACCAGTTTTATTTGTCTGTTGGACTCGGTATACATTTTAAACACCGTTTATTGAAAAAAATCAAAAATTTAATTCAGGGATTTTGTAATATGCTGGTTTAAAGTCGAAAAATGCAGCGAAACTGAACGTCAATTTTTAGTCAAAAACGGAGATTTTCTTTCCATTTTTCAAATATTTGTCGGTGTAAAACAATGATTTTTATATCATCATAAAGGAAAAACTAATTCTCGTCGAATAATGTATAATTTGAGAAAATTTGTTTGCTGGTGCCGTTGCAGTACCCGTAACAGTTGACAAGGATACGCGGCAACGTCAGTTTCAAAAACGGGCTTTGGTGGTCAACTTTGACGTTTCGTGTACAAAAACTGGTTGGCTCTATCGGTATAAAATCAACTACATCTTGTCTGAAATATGGTCAACTTTACACATGCAAAATTCCAAGACGCTACTCGAAAGTTCGCAAAGTGTCGCGTTCTACCTTAAAGTGCCGTTACGGTAAAAATCTCACTGCTTGAGAAGTATGGAACTATACTATTTTGTAAGAGTATTTAATAACTTGATAACAGAATATTCCTATACTACTTTCTAAGAAAATAACCATACCATAAAACAATATTACTGGAATGGTAACGCAGCATGCGTAAAGTATGTTACAATCAGATTCCTCCTTCAAATAAGTATTTACTCTATATTTTCATATGATGCAGCTCAAATCATAACCAATTCATTGATCACAATTTATTTGATACTGATGTTCAGTTTTAGTTATAATATATTATGTGGTTTCCACAGATGTTTAGCATTGGTTCATTTTATGCAAATTAGCTAAATATCTAATATAGCAAAAACATGTATTTAACTTCAGAGTAACAAAATACTATTTAAGAAAACACTGAGAGACTTTAAAGGCACTGGCCTCCAGATCGTTCGAAAAAAAAAGGAAAAGAATTTTTTATATATCTGGGAATTAATGCTGTTTTTCTTAGGAATGCTTTGAAACTTAATTACTGACAGACTATATGTTACGGAAACACATGAGAATTAGTTGTTTTTACTACTTTTTACGATGAAAATCGAAAAGCGTTTGTAACGCTTTACGCGAGTTAAATTGCCCAAATTATAAATATCTATATTTAACGCGCATTGAACACTAAATCCTCCATAGCGTTATTGATAACGACAGCGAAATACTTCTTTATTACCGCGGCGAATCGGGTTCGATTCCCGACGCGGTCATATTTTTTCTTGATTTGGCATTTTTGAAGTAGTTTAGACACAAAAACTCATATTCTAATGTTCATATTATGGCCAAAGTTCAATTTGAAAGAAAGATCATTTTAGCCAAAATCTGGAGGTCAGTGCCTTTAAGACCAGATCAAAACTGTCTGATATATATTTTCTAAATAACTGATGCAACAAAACAAGGTTATTGAAATGGTAACGTAACATGTGTAAAGTGTGTTACATACAGATTCAACCTTCAAATAGGTGTTTAAACTATATTCCAAACAATAAAGCTCACATAATCGTTATTTTATTGATAACAATTAAATATATCACTTTATTCAGTTTTAGTGATATCTTATTTCCTGAGATGTTGGTTGTGACAGTGGTTCATTTTATGCAAATTAGCTAAACATACCTATTTTGGAGAAAAATATGTACCTCAGAGTTACAAAATAAAATTTAATAAAACACTGAAAGACTTTAAAAACAATAAAAACTGTTTGGTACATTAAATTAAAAATTAAAAATAGAAAATGATATTTCTTAAAAAAATTTTGGTCATTTTTTAACATATCATTAATATTCATGAATATGCAAATTATTAAAACATAAAAATACTGCTTTTAAAAGGCCAATGTCTCAGCTCTATTTTGATACCATTTTTATTGTTTTATCACCAAAACTGACCAAGATCCTTTCCAAAAATGAACGGTTGCCATGAAAACAGTGAAATCATTATATAGTTAAAAAGAGTTTTTTTATTTTGAAAGAGCTGGTCCTGTCGAACAATTTGGTGCTTATGAAAAAAGTCTAGGGGGGAATGCATGGTAGACGTTTCTGGCCTACACCTATATTAGATTCTGAATGCTAGGCCCCTCAGTTACACAACGATTGCTGGCAATTTTACAATTTTACAAAACGATTAAAACTTTGGACAGGATACCATTAAACAGTGGGTGCAGTCTTATTTTATCCCTTTTGGGCGAACCAGATCAAGGGCTGACTTATGTTTGTTTGTTTGTTTTTTTGGGTTTAACGCCGTTTTTCAACAGTATTTCAGTCATATAACGGGGCAGTTAACCTAACCATGTCCGGGATTCTGTACCAGTACAAACCTGTTCTCCGCAAGAAACTGCCAACTTCCCCACATGAACCCAGAGGTGAGGACAAATGATTTCAACACAATGTCTTTTTATAAAATAGTCACGGAACATACGCCCCCCGGGGATCGAACCACGACCCCGATCCGTAACCGACCTCTACCAAACTAACTAAGCGGGCGGTTTGATTTTTGTAGTTTACCAAGTTTACCTTTTGGGCAAACAGAAAAAAACTAAATCATATATTTTGGTCAGATAAGTACCTAGTTTATCCCTAAAATATAGCATTTTTTATCCGGATTTATCCCTAAGATCAGATGCTTCCAACAACGGTTACAAATTGACCGCGCCATGAGAAAACCAACATAGTGCTTTTGCGACCGATGATTCAGACCAGCCTGCCCCATTTGCGCTGCCCTGGTCAGTGGTCAGATCCATGCTGTTCCTAACGGTTTCTCTAACTGCAATGGCTTTGAAACGAACAGAAAATCGATCCTGACCAACTGCGGGGATGCGCAGCTGGTCTGATCCAGCTGGTCGCAAACCACTAGTTGCTTTTCTCATGGCGCGCTCAACCTATGCGTACATTAGGTACTTCCGCCATCTTGAATTTAGGGTGACCTTCATTAAGGTGAAAAAAGTGAACAAAAGCTTTCACATCACTGTTCCAGATACAAAACACTCAGATTGCAAGACCTAAACTAAAAGGTAGCTGTATAAAAAGTAAAACTAAAATTTGGAAATAACAAAGAAATATTTTACGTTCCCTAAGTGACTTTGTTACACACTTTTTTCCAATTAGTAATGTAGACTTTTTTATTCGTTTTTAAAAAAAAACTTATTTCGTTTAAACGAAATGATTTCGTTTAACACACAAGCGTTTATCAAATAGCCCAGGGGAGAACATACGCCCCGCCCGGGGTCGAACTCACGACCCCGCGATCCTAGACCGAGCCTATATTTTGGGCACCTTCTCGGTAACAAACCGAAATTACTTAACGTAACTTTCTCACTCATACTGTTTGGGTATATTTTGTTGATATAAATAAAAAACAATCGAAATTTTTGGGCTTATCCGATAATGCAAAATTTTAGACAATTTTGAACAATTACCACGTTTTTCCGCATACTGGCCCGGCCCAAAGTTCGATGTATATAGTGATTCCTTATTAATTTTCATGCGTCGTAAATTAACCAATTTTGATCTTCGACTTTTTTAAAAAATATAGAATAATGCACATGTTTGAAAACACAGTGAAATAAATCGCAGAAAAAAACGTACAGCAAATATGTAGGAGGTAATACAATTGTATACAGTTGTAAAACAATAAACATTTACAAAATGCAATCAGTTAAACTTCTCACGCGAAAAACCTGATATAAAATCAGCAATATCTCAAAAGAAACTTTCTGCATCTTGGTTCTTCGTTAAACAATGTATTTTTTTCACACTTTCATAGATTTAAACTGATAATTAATGGCTTGAAATCGGGCATAAAAAGACACTGATTTACATTTTTGTGGTTTTGACAGCGAAACAGCGGCCAACTACGACTTCTACGAAACCAAGGATAACGAGTTCTTTATCTGAAAATTACGAACTTTTGGATCAGTTTCAGTATACCCCTGAAAAATAAGAACTTGCTATAAGCCGAGTGCACGCTTTTTTCTATCGTCGTTAAATAAGTAGACTAGTAAATATCGTACACATGCATAATCTCATAAACACTTCTTTAATGTATGTTCTCTGAAATAACAAATAACGGGCCAACTAGACACCATACTTTAAAGTAAATTCTGTTTATTCACACAGGTTCAAAATGCACGAGCTCGTGATAATACATGCCTTTAAAATTCACATGTGTAAAAAATAGTTAAATTTGCTTCGTTTTATTTCTCACGGAAAAGTCGACGTTTTTTTATATTGGAATAATTATGAACATCTATGGCTTTTAAAAGTTGAAATTTGATTTTTTTCTACAGGACGTAAAAACGAAAAAAGAAGCCTTTTACTTTTCAGCAATTTTTTCCTCAGGTGAACTTGACATTTTTTAAGAAGAGAAATCAGTTTTGTGTCATCTAAAATTTCTTGTTCGCTGAAACGTAAGTTCCTGGAAAACCCTAAAAGGTTTATTTTGATTTTTGTTTATTTATAAATAAAACACAATGTCAATATTTCCATTTTAAATTATTGAATTCAACTTTATTTAAGAAAAGTTTCGATCTTTCAGTAATATTTTGTCAGCGGAGCTTAAACTTTTTAGTGAAAGGGCTTTCTTGCCCAAAGAGTGTAAAGCGAAAAACTATCATTACACTTTCTTTATTCTTTAATTAAAGGGATGGGCACAATTAAGGAGATTCGACAGTGAAAAACTATACTAAATGTATCTCTAACAGAATTAAGAACATACATATTTCAGTAAAGGAAATCTTAGTAAAAGAACAAACATATTTTTTTATTCCTTGAAATAAACATGGCGGCGAAATATTTTAGAAAAACTGTGCACGTGTTTTGCGCATTAGAATGCTTAAGACATTTCTTAAAAAAAGTAACCCTCGTGCCTTTTTGGCAATTCTTTGATTTGAAATAATATTTATACAATTTAGGCGCATACAAATACCAAAATTCGTTTTTTCAATCATTTTCAAAAACTGAAATATGCACATTGTGTTGAATTTATAAAAAAAGGTATAAGGCTGTTAGCTCATGACGCGCATGCGTGGAATGACGTCATGCCGGCGGCCATTTGAATTTTATTTTTAGAATGAATCACTTTCTATTTAAAATGACCTCACTCTGCTTTTATATCCCCAGAAGTATATAGAGCTGACTTTTTATACCTATCTAGGCGTGTTTCCGACATGAGGGTCAGTGCTCAGCCCTAGACGAGAGAAAACCATAAAAAATATATAGATATATCCATAACCTTAATAATAAATTATTTGATAATAAACGAACATATTAAAAATTACGAACGAATAAATAAAGTAACAATATTAGTGAAAATGAAAAAATACTTTTAAAACAAATAATTGTAACATGTCTAATTAAATTTACAAAGAAATTAAAAAAACTATATATGAGTACATTTAAGTTTTCATATAGATTTACCATCAGCAATGAATTTAAACATTTAATAAAAAAAGAACAATATTTGACACAAATAAATATTATTTAAAACGAAATATTGTTCCTTTTAACTAAAACTAAAACATTTTTAAAATAAATACATTATAACTGAAAATAAAGTAACATTTTTGCTACGATGTTCCTCCTTGGCGACAAACTGGCCAAATGATCCAACAAGGTATATCCTAAATGCGCATCTCGGCCTATTTTTCATAAGACTTCAAACTAATTAATAAAATCAGATCATCAAGTGTTTCATGGTCAAATTCCTACGTTGTTTTTTAAGCGATAACGGACAAATTAATCCCTTTAAATCGCCACAATTCGGGTGTATATAAGAGCGGATACATTAAAAAAACTATTCAACTTCAAATTTAATCCCTTTAAAGTCGTCATAATGTAGCGTCTGTTGACTTATGGACGATGCATTAACAATAGCCATTGATCTGTCAAAGTTAATCATGTTATTGAGTACGGAAGGAGGCGACCCCAGGCCGGGGTCACATATGACCGAGTGCCTCTTTCATACCGTCATGATATGATGTTAAAGAATTTTTTTCTTAAAAAATTTGCAAACATTTGTTTATGACCATCCAGAGTTTTAGAACCAATAAAGGACTTTTAAAGAAAGTTGCTAAAATCATCAAATAGACTTTTAAGGTCCATTTTTACATTTTGGGTATCGACAAATTTTGAAACCCAAAGATGCATTTACGTATAAACTAGTGCCACCGGGAAATGAGTCTTTAAAAATTTAAAAAAGTCATCGTACAACTCGGAACCGGGTCCGTAAGAAAGATTCTTTCGAGTAGGTTCAGAAATATGTCAATTACGTGTCTATCTCAAATCCTTTTTCCCCCAGAATTGAGTTTAAACCAAATCATTCATCCGAAACACCCGCTTCAGTTTTAAAATTTAAAAGATAACCTACATTTTGGGGTATCAAACCCCGAGGCTCGACTATATTTTAAGGGGTACCTAACGAATAAATAAAACACGCGAAAATTCACATTTTTTGACGTCCCTAGACCGAACCTACACAAGCACACCACACGCGTACACACAGAACGCACACGCACATACACACACAGACAACACACACACACACACACACCAACCCGCGCATACGCACAATCACACACACACAAAGCACACCCACACGCGTACACATGCAAAAAATTATGAACAATCATCAAATTTCAAATTATCAAAATCTTCGTGCCATTTCTCTAGTACACAGTTTGTCGAAACTCATTAACAGGTATTACAATAATATTCCTTTGATTTTACATTTGCATCTTAGTTTATTACAACAACATATGTCCCAAAAATTTAACAGGGCCATTTCCACTACGTGTAGTTTACCCAACCATCACACAAATTCATATATATAATTTAGAACATCCAGAATTTAAATTTAACGAGTATACACTTCAATATAACCCATACAATCTACATGAAATTCAACTTCCAGCATATTAAGTATTGCTATTTTTGACTTAATCGGCTTAAATATGTATGAAAAACCTGGCCATGTTGACACTAATACTTTTTAAAACTGTAAAAAGCGGATTAAATTTCGGTAAATTTTTATGACTTTAGAAAAATTAAGAAAACAAGTATTTTGTGTTTTTAAAAATTTTAAGTCTTTAGAACTTTTAATTACAGGTCTAAAATTTTTTCAAAGTTTAAAATTTTTCGCCAAGATTTCAAAAACATAAATACTTATAATTTATTTAACAATTTTTTCCCCATTTCGTGCCCCTTTTTTTGGGGGTTAATTTGGAAAATTTAAAAATTTATTACATCCCCCATTCTCGATTCGATTTTCAACCGTTATCGATTATGAACGTAACAGCAAATTTTTAAAACCTTCTTTTCTTAAACTTTGCAATAAACTTTTGAAACAGGCAGCTTTGGGAAAGATTTTCTCGGCATAGTTCAAAAAATTTTACATATTACCTCTATCAGACCGCTTTCATTCAAGATATTGGCGTTTAAGATTAATTACGTCACATTTTTTTTTTTTTTTGGCGGTAAGTTCAATTTCGAACCAAAATTTTCAAAATGTAATTTCTCCTCTATTTGTGACCGATTTAATGATCTTGGTGTCAAACCAAAACGCTTGGGCGAGACCTAAGTGTTGGTAGCAAACAACCGGAAATGAAATCACTCATGCGTAAAATATCGATTTTCTCCTTTATTTTCTCAACCGACTATACCCGTGTTTGGTATCCTAAAGAAAGGTTTTGACTAGTACTATTCCATTGTTTGCACTAAAGAATATGGGTCACTCAAAGCGTAAAATGCGTCAAAGGTAAGCCTACCTGATCCTTTCACTTTAAGATCAAAAGTGACAATGAACGAATTCCCAGGGAGAAATATAATAAATAGAGCCAAAGCAACGTTCTGATTAGTCAGTATAACTTTTAGCAATGCTCTGATTGCTAATGATATGAAGCATTCTGATTGATCACCAGGGATCACACGTCAATATAAGCCGTTAAGTAAATTTAACCATGATTAAAGGGGTTACGATTTACGTATATACCAACAACTCCTCCTTCCACATCTCCTCCTCCTCCTCCTCCTCCACCTCCTCCTCCACTCCTCCTCCTCCTCCACCCTCCATTCACTCCTCCCCTCCTCCCCCCTCCAGCTCCACTTCCTCCTCCTCCTCCTCCACCTCCCCTCCTCCACCTCCTCCACACCTCCTCCTCCTCCACCCCTCCTCCTCCCACCTCCTCCACCTCATCCTCCTCCTCCACCACCTCCTCCACTCCTCCTCCTCCTCATCCTCCTCCTCCTCCACCTCCTCCTCCTCCTCCTCCTCCTCTTCCACCTCCACCTCCTCCTCCAACTCCTCCTCCACCTCCTCCTCCTCCACCACTCCTCCTCCTCCTCCACTCCTCCTCCTCCTCCTCCTCCTCCTCTTCCCCAAGAAAGCGTAAGAATGGCAAACAGAATAAAGCAGTGTCTTTTTGATAAAAGATACTTACATCGGTTTCACAAATGCATCATGTCCTGTTTGCCAAACAGTCTTTCTCTCGATTGACAACATGCGGAGACATCAACGTTATGTCTACGGGAAAAGGGCGAAGCAACTGACCCGTTTTTCACCGCCATTACAAACATTGGACATCTCAAGAGAAACGCGTTTCAACATCCATTTTCTGGTCGTTTCAGGACCAAGTGGGAGTGGAAAACTGAATGGACAAGAAAACGCTATCATCAAATCTTGTAAGACCTCAGCCTCAGCGTATCATATGGGTTTTTGGACAATGGCAACCATGTATGATGAACTTCAGCGTGAAATCCCCGGGTCGAATTTGTACACGGTATTTCCCGAATACTTGAATGATTCCCAATAATAAATGTTAGTCAAAGGAACCTGCTGGTCTTTGACGACCTGATGACTGAAGCTAAATGCGATCAAAGAATTGCTGATCTCTTTACGAAGGGCAGTCACCACAGGAACATAAACTGTCGTTTATCCACCCAAAATTTGTTTCCTAAGGTAAACCTGCAGAGATATCGCTTTGAATACGCAGTATCTGGTGCTATTTAAAATCCTATTGATAGAAAAGCAAGTGGCTACATTGGCAAGAAGAATATCCTTCGTCTAGTAACATCTTTATGAAACGGTTTGAACGAGCGACATCAAGACCTCACGGGTTTTTTGGTAAAAGACTTAAAATCCAGCACCCCAGAACAAACACCCTTTACGTGAAAACATTTTCGAGGCAAACACTCCAGAAAAGAAAAAAAAACGAACAGATGAGAATATAAACAAGAAGACTATTTCAATGGTGAAGGTACTTTTCTGATTAAAAATGATGACAAAGTTTTAAGATGAGGAGGAAGATTCTGATGACCATGATGATGATGATAGTGATGATGATAGTGATGTGAAACAGAAAACAGAAATAGTGACACAAGCTTTGTAAAGAAACGATCTTTGATCAAGGACCTCCAGGTAAACGTAGAAAATTGAGATTAAAAGAACACGATCACGCCGTGAGATATGGGATAAGCGTTTTCAGGATCCCTCAGACAATCTATTAAAGAACAGTTTAAAGCTAAAGTTAACAACTATACAGAACAGGCTCTCTTTTAAAGAAGCGTACCGTCGCACTGCTAATGATGAATTGCCTCAATTAAGAAAGAGACTGAGACAAAATTAGCCCCCATTTCTAACTGACTTTTATGAGCTACCAAAACGACCCTACTCAGCAGCAGATTTCACAGTCGCTAAGAAAAAATAAGAAGTCAGCACGGCATGACTGTCAAAGAATCTGTTCGGCAAGCCATTGCCCTTAGAAAAGACCTATTTGATGAGTTGTGGCCGATCATAAAGCAAAGAAGAATATTTTAATGGATGATAATAAGAAAGTGATGACGATGAAGAATCGGATGATGATGGAAATGAACGTTGTAAGAAGGATTGGCGTGCTTTAACTTTTCATCATGCCAAAATGGGACCATAGAGGGATACGATTATAAACAAGAAAAATGGGGAACGGATAAACCGGACCCGGAAAAATGATACAACCTTCAAAGACTTGAGGGGCGGATATGTGTATCCTGATCATATGGGCCGTTACATCGGGTAGCGGTGCCATCTTAGAAAAAAAAGGCTGAACTAAAAGAGAAACAAGAAAGAGAAGCACAAGAACAAAAAGGGACGATTCCCCGAGTAAAACTTGTGACACCCGTAAACCCAAGCGGTTGATTTTTGCTAGGTCGGAAAAAAGACGGTCACGAAAGCATAGTGATCTAAAGCGACATAGGAATACATTGGACACACCATGAGTCGTGATTTAGACAGCCCACGACGTAAGAAATATCGCCGAAATACGACCCAAGATACTATGGATTGGAACACCTATAAATTTTAAATTGAATAACTACGAGCTCGAGGAAATGTTAAAAGAGTACCCTGTGACAATATGCGCGGCGGACCAACTTCAATACGTAGGAGACAATACGTCATCTCAAATACAGACACGAGCCAGGGAAACACGAAAACATTGGGTGGCCTTTTATTTTCCAAAAAGGGGGCACGACGAATTTTTCGATTTTAAAAGGTAATAGACCAGAGCACTACAAAGTTCATTTGAGCAAGTTTTAAAGAAGCGTTATTGATGAAATTCAGTCAAATACAGATACAGATTTAAACATATGCGGGCTGTATTGCGTTATTACATTATGAACCGATGTTCTGGACGAAAAATGAAAGGGCATTAAAAAACCGTTTGATGTGTATTGCAAAGTTGAATGATGACTTTATTTTGTCTTATTTTAGTTGATACATGTAAATGTAATTTGTGATACAAGCTTTGGGAATAAAAGATTGAAAGAACAATATGCATTTGTTATTTATAACCCATTCTTTAGGTCCAGCACGAAGGGATTAATCATATTCTCGAATACTCCCGAGCTATTTTCCATGATTTTTAGTTCTGAGGTCAGAATGATTTTGTCTGATGAATGCGCTATTATATACTTTTCATTCGAGGTATTTTGTAAACCCGTGGACATTTCTTTAATTTTGTTGGGCCCATTAAAATAGTAATACTGGTTTAAACTAGTCAAAAAACCCGAACCGCACAGAATGGACAAGTTGAAAAAAAAAAACCTTTGTTAGAGGATTAAATCTTTATGTCAATACTTCTATTGATAAAATCAATATCCATTATACTGCGTCCGGCCTTAAATCAATATAAGCCAGACACTACGGCGACTTTAAAGGGATTAAATTTGACAGTTGAATACGCTATTGTTAACGCATCCGCTCTTAAATAAATAAACGCCAGACATGTGGCGACTTTAAAGGGATTAAATTGACATGTTTACTTTTTATGTCCGTCTATCCGGCCCTTAAATCAACACACGCTTAAATTCTGACCATGATCACGTTTTATGCACTCATGACCTTATCTTAATATAGTTATGAAGTCATTATGAAAAATAGGTCCGAGCATGCGCATTTAGGAATAATACACTTATGATTGCAGTCATTTTGTCAGTGGAAAGCCAGGAGGAACATCGTAAGCAAAAATGTAATACTTTATTTTCAGTTAACGTTATTTCTAACGTAGCTATCTTAAATAAAGCTTAATGTTTTTAATATCTTTAAAAAAACTTAATGGTTTTAATTAAAATTAATAAATATTTTGCTTATCAATAATAAGTTCTTTGTTTACAATACAATGTATATTACGTATAGATAAATCTATATGAAATTTTTAATTAAACATATTGAATATAGTTTTGTTTCATGTCTCCCCCGTCAGGGCTGAGCACCTGACCCTCAATGTGCGCGAACACGCCCTAGATAGGTATATAAGTCAGCTCTATATACTTCTGGGAGATATAAATAGCAGAGTGAGGTCATTCTTAAAATAGAAAGATGATGTCATTCTAAAAATAAAATTCAAAATGGCCGCCGCGCATGACGTCATTCTCACGCATGCGCAGTCATGAGGCCAAACCGACCCCTATACTACTAATAAAACAAAAATCCTCCAAATAAGCCATTTTAGAACTTTTCCGGGAACTTTACGTTTCAGCCGAACAACGCATTTCAAGATGACACAAAACTGATTTCTCTTTGTAAACAATGTCAAAGTTCACCTGAGGAACATTGCTGGAAAAGTAAAAGTGCTTACTTGTTTCAGTTTTACGTCCTGTAGAAAACAATCAACTTTCAACTTTAAATGCATATATGTTCTATGATTATTCCAAAAAATAAAAAACCGTCCGATCTTTTCCGTGAGAAAAAAACGAAGCAAATTTAACTATTTGTTTACACTTTAACCATGTGAAATAAAGGCAGTACTATCACGAGACTCCCGTGCATTTTGAACCTCGTGGTGAATAAACTGAATTTACTTTAAAGTATGGGGTCTCAGCTGAGCCAGTTATTTGTTAATTTCAGAGAACATACAATAAAGAAGTGTTATGAGATCATGCATATTGTTTGAATATTTAACGATGATAGAAAACAAGTGTGCACTCGGCAAATACAAGTCTATTATTTTTAGGTTTTATACTGAACACTGATCCAAATTTTCGTAATTTTTCAGATAAAGAACTCGTTTATCCTTGGTTTTGTAGACAGTCTAGTACTGGACCGCTGCTTCCGCTGTCAACACCGCAGTGACCACTAATGTAAAGTCAGTGTCCATTTCTATGCCCGGGAAATTTTAATACCATTTATTGTAGGGATAATACAAAGCTTTTTTGCGTGGTAGTAACGTCTGCAGAAGCCCGCGGATTGTTTGTGACCGAGAAACCCAAGGTCGCTATTCTTGCATAAAATATATTTCACGACGATTTATTATTGTTTCATAGTGATGGGCTTGACGATTCCGGTACATTTTTACTTACCATTCCAGTTGTTCTCGGAAACGGTAAACATTTTAAATATCCGTATCCAGGCTCAGAAATAAACATCACTATCAAAAACACACCTGAAGGTTTTTAAGCGATTTTTTTTTTTTCTCTCATTATACAATATAAAATTACCGATAAAATTTTTTATATCAGTTCACAATTTGGTGGACTCGATCACAACTTCAAGAATAATAACTTACATTCGAGTTATATTTGGGGGCACGATGAGTATGAAAAGTAGTGTCATTTCCAAGCTGTTATATAATTTCTTTGAGAAATTAGATAAAACATACTGATTGGGTACATATCAAAATCATAAAATAATACCTAAAAACAAAGAATCGTACAGTAAAACACGCAATTTTTTGAAAATTCACGGTTGTCTACAAAAACTGAATTGACGCAGATTAAAATGGGAGTTCAGCGTATTCGTTAGTTACTCAACTACTGATACAGTAAATTATTCTATGGTTTAGATGCATATTTTAAAGCTTCAAGTAGAGGTTTTTATGAAAGAAAAAAAGACGTAGATACTAGATGTCAATCTGCGCAGAATTTCATATACGTCCCGGTAAGCATTTTTAAAAAATAAAATCGGGTATTAACAGCACGTGAATTGCCTTGTTTGCACACGAATTTTCTCCCGTTAATACATGGCGGATCCAGTGAAAAAGTAGTTTTATCAAGAATATCTGTTTAAATCTATGAAAGTGTGACAAATCATCAGTTATCTACAATTGGGATACAAATATTAATACTCCTAACATATTTTGTTGCAACATTTTTTTTTTTTCGATTTATTACATGCTGCATAAATTCTCACATTGTATAAAAAGTCGAAAGATCAAAATTGGCAAGTTTACGACGCATGAAACCTCTAAGGAATCATTATACACATCGAACTTGTCCCCGACCAGTATGCGGAAATACTGTGCCCAAATGTTTTAAGATTGTCTAAAATATTTGCATATATCGTGATAACGTAAATATTTCGATTGTTTTTATAACTTATAAATATACAATCACGTATGTGTGAGAAAGTTACGTTAAGTAATTTCGGTAGTTAGCGCAGGAAGTGCCGAAAATTCCATTTCCACCAAATTTTCCGTGAGATAAGCAGCGCGTTAGTACATAAAGTCCACAATAGTAAATTAAAATTTTCTTATACTTGCACAATCCTTGAAAAGAATTTTGGATCGCTGCAAATCTTGTTCACATTAAGTCTGAGACTTCTCTTACAATTTTAGGCAGTTTGGTACACCATACATAGAAAAATCATTGTCCGCACATTGCACTACTTTTATGTATGCTGAAAATAGCAATATGTACAGATTTATTTTTGTTTTAATACATGAGGTGGTCAGATTTGAAAACAGATTTTGTACTAAGTTTAGTTCTATTCGGTAAGACAATTCTCCTATGCACTAATTGATACTTTGAACTAACTTTTGCCATTAATGAATTTTTAATGAAGTATTTTGAAAGGATTTATAAATCTAACCAAAAATTTGGAAAGATACAGGTAAAATATCTTCTTTGTTTATTTCCAAATTTTATTATTACTTTTTATACAGCTACTTTTACTTCAGATCTTGCAAACTGAGCTGTTTTTGTACTCTGGAACAGCTGCATTTGAAAGCTTTTGTTCACAATATTTTCACACCTCAAATGAAGGTCACTCTAAATTCAAGATGGCGGAAGTACCTTAATGAAAGTCAGTGTTGGAAGAAATGGTGTCAAAATATGACAACTTCCAGAATTTTTTTTTATATTGATTATTACCGTAAATAACTCATTATCACCACTAAATGATTCTACATTTTATACCATATTTGGTACCAAATTTTTCAACATTTTGTTGACTTCGCGAGGACATACCGAAGAATATTCCTCCGGCCACTAATCGATAGCGGTCAGATTTTCTATATAGAAATAAGAAGGGCATGTACACATTTTACTTAATAACAAAATTACTAAAAATAAGAAACCTTAGGTGCAAAAAGATTACCAAAGTTCAACATTTGATTCATCACAAGGTTTTTTTAAATTAAATTTTATCTTAATTTTTGATTCGTTCTTCGCATGAAGTTTGATGCCATCATTTCGTCATTTTTTCCCTTCTTTTTTTCCATATAAAATGTGCAAAAATCTCATACATGCGTTTCTTCAAAGCATTTTTTGTATAAAACCATTGATATGAAAGCTTAGGTGCAAGAACTTTCCTACTCTCATTGAATTTATCTTTTGAATGATATTTATTTCAAAATTTTATTGTTTGAAATTGAAAATTTGATTCGTTACTCTAGTACGGATGTTTATTTTCATCATAATTTCGAAAGTTTGAAGAAATTCATTAATTCAGCGCGAAATAGTGGTTTGTGTTAAACGTCATATAAGCATGACGATTTAAAAAATTATAAGTTATTGCCGCGTGAACATGCGGTATTGTGATCAAAACGTTAAAGTAATGATTTAATCATTTAATGTAGTTTTACTTCGCGAGTAATTCATTTTGTGTTAATATCACAAATTAACAATATAAGAAATGCAATTAAATATTGCAATTAATATTTCGGTTCTAAAAAGAAAGAGACGCGCATTTCTTCTTGTGTTGTTGTTCTCACCTTATTTCATATACATTTAAATATCAGTGTCAATTATGCCAATTATGTCAATTAAACATTAAAAGAGATAGCTTTCCTAACGACCCTTGAGTCACAAATGCAAACTGTCGTAAAAAAGTAAAATACAGAATTTTTTTGTATATATTTTACTTAATAATTTTTAGTAAATAAATTCAAGGTCCGCCTTGATCAAATTAAAGCTGGAATATTTAATTATGTCCGGAGCATTTTTGTGTACAAGAATGTTTTTTGCAATGTAAATAATATCTGCATTTAAAACAGAATTGAATTTTACTTCAGTAACTTAATGATATATTTTTGTTTTCGTGAAAATTTTACCTGGTTTCATGATCTTTTCAGTTATCATAAATGTCGTCGTGATTAACTTACTTTCATTATTTATTGTACATGTTCAATTCAAGATAATTTTACATAAGACTAATTTCTATACTGTAATCCTATTGAATGATAGTTTATGGAAGTAATAAAATGTTATATGCATCACGCATAAATCCTTTTTATTGGACCTGTAATAAAACTTGCCAATTACCTCTAAATAAGGAACGTTAAAACAACACAGACGTTTATATCACTGATAAGGCTATAATTGCGTTTTGAATTACGGGTATTTTCTTTTTGTAATTACAAGGTATAATTATCATGCGATTTTAATCTTTCGCATATTTTTTATTTTGCAAGCAGTTTTCATATATTGGTGGAATATGTGTAGTTATGGGGGGGGGGGGGGGGGGGGGGGGGGGTACCTAGGTCTTTTACAGATATTATACTTAAAGACAGCGTTATTTAAAACAATGTAAAATCAGATCATATTTCTTAAATATATACGTCTTCATCGATATTTGCCTTTGACTTGAATCTAAATGGTTTACAGATGCAATGTTCACCCGATTTGTTACATTGTTTTTCGAAAACATGTTAAAATATGCATTCTTCTTATATAAGAATACGTATGAAAATAATTTTATATGAAAATATGGTTTTTATTGCTGATAGATATGTTATACTGATACAAAAATTAATTTAATTATTATAAAATAACATGTTAAAAATGCTATGGTTCAGAAAATACCATATTAAACATTCTTTTGATAAAAATGACTTGTTTTATTTCTAATGAAAAATCCCTTTTCCATAGTTTGTAACTCCAGTGACATTTCAATTAAGCTTGTTTAATTATCTTATGAAAAACCTTCTCTTTTATTACACTTGATATTGAAATAAACATCCAGGTGACAATACCCGGAGGCAGTAGATATCGACATCGCAATACCGGTCACCTGGTACCAATACCAAATAGCTGTTGTCTCCCCTGATATCGATTTTCTGCAATATCGGTCATGAGGTCAATTCTTCCTCATGTATATCTGTTTTGAAATTGGTTATGTTCTCAAAGGTCGAAAGAAATAGTTGCAAATTAATGCTGACTTTTTCGCTGTTCTACAACAGTAGATAAGGTCAATACGTCGACGTGTCATTGTTTTGGATGCGGAAGAATCAACGTAAACAGTTTTAGATTCTTGCAGAATCGGCTTGGCTGGTATAATCAGAGAACAACGTATCTTTACGAAGGACCTAATTTCCTTCCTTCATGCTTACGATACACCAGTGTTATGATTTATGAGCGCGGAGTGATAACACAGCTATAAAATCCCCACTTGTATTGGAATTTTCAATGTACATGGCTGTTGAAACCCACTAGAAGTCCATGAAAAATCGTGCTTGTACCTGATATAGTTTCTACAGAAGCGCATTAGTCTCAAAATTTTCTGAATTCCACTCACACAATCATAAAAAGGGCAAAAGCACACAACAACTTTTATTGTACCAGAATAGTCTCTTTTGCATGCACTAAAATTTTAACACCATCAACAACAACAACATCATCACTTACATGTTTTGAACGTTTTAATGTCATTTTTTTATAAGTTTTTTTTATATATATAAACAGGTAATAATATATTCATTCAAAACAATACAAAATAAATAATACTACAAAGAGACGTAAAATAACAGATAATATGAATGCCAGTGAAAACAAATGCACGAAAAAATCATGCACAACAAGGTAGTATTATCAATTTGTGTACATGTTTGTTATCCCCCTAGTGCATACACAGTACGCATTAAATATAATCTCAAATAGAAATCACGTTAGTGCACTCGAAAAGTATTATTGTCAGAGTTAGGAAATTAGACAAATATATGATTAAAGTTATCTCCTTTTGTCGACCTGTGCGGTAGTGCGTATGACTATCTAATGATAGTATTAGAGATTAAACTTCCGGGTGTTACGTCACTTCCGCCCTTAGCATCAGTATTTACATGTTCTGTTGCATCATCATGAAACATAATTGCATAGGGAGGCGCATGGCTCCACACGAGTAAAAGTCCAGCATATGGCTCATTTCAGCGCCTGAAAAATAGAAAGTCACAAATATAAGCTACTGAATAAAGATCAAATAGATCTAGTATTTATATTGCATTTGTATACTTTTAGGGAATCTCAACATACATTATAACAAATACATTAATCATGATTATGGTGATGATGATAACAGAAACGATTTGTATGCTAGGAAGCTAACTTATTTAAAGCAGCTATTCGCAGGCATATTTCAATTTATCAAACCTATATAAGTATGCTAATCCGCTACAATTACATAAAATGTGCAGTTAACAAACTAAGAAATCGAAATGGTATTCTCATTTTAGAAATATATCCATAATTTATTTAACAAATAATCAAGGCCTTCGAGTGGTTTATCTTCTAATTTACCACGGTTCAGAGTTCAGATGCGTAAGAATTGAACCACGAGGGCGCTAGCCATGTTAGAATATATTGTTTGACTAAACAGAAAGAGGCAATTTTATCGAATAAGTCTTGTTACAATAACGCTAAATGATAATATGTAAAATCGCGCAAACAGGTGACAAATAATGAAGAACGTTTTGTTTCATGGTAAAAAATAGGTAACATTTAGCGGAATATGGTATTTCTTATAGATTTTATGGGTTATTATAATCTAGTATATGTAGGTTAATCAGGCAAATCGAAAAAAAAAACAACGAAAAAAAACCCCCAAAAAAACAACAAAAAAACAACAATAACAACAACAAAACAACAACGCGTAAACACCGTCAAAGTAAGAATTAAATTTTATCTTTTTTTAACTTCGCATGTCAATAAAATGTTAATGAAGTCGTTCCAGTAATAATTAGAATGGTTTAAATTGTTTCATCTACTAATATTTCGGCAAACGCCGTTTAACAGATACATCCGGAACTGTAACTTCAGACTTTTCAACGTTATAGCTGCTTTCATTTTCGATATGCTTTAACGATAACAAATAGAGAATGAAAACTAGACACATTTTCACGTCTGCTTTCTGACAATTTTCAAATCTGATTTAGTCGTCATATATTCCAGTGTAATTGCAATAATAATGTAAGGTATCAATTTCAACTTAATTTATTGTAAGAATATGCGCTGTTTCTCGTGTGAATGCATATTGGTGGTAGTTTTTAGCAGTTTCATCTTTAATACACGATGCATTAAAATTAATTTTGTAGGTCTGTTAACTGATGCTAGAATAACTTAAAATAACTTGATTTACATTAAATTTTGGTCTCAACATTTATCGTATATTCCCGCACAAACGACATCTCCAGACTATCGGTATTGAACTATAAACTATTTGAAACACGACCATCTTTTACGAAACCTTCTGTACATTTTAAGAAACTAATGTATGAAAAATACATGTAATTACATTTCCATTTTAACTGTCAATTTCTAATCCGATGATTAAATATGATAATCAAATAAAATATTATAGAAAAAAAGAAATAAAATTTAAGAGAAAAAGCAATTGAAAATGGTACTGACCTCCGAGCATCATTCCTCCAGCCATTCTGCCCATGCCACCACCCATGCCACTACTCGAACTTCCACCGAACAAAGAAGCAAATGGATTGGCTCCGGCGCTGCCCGAAGAAGTGAGAGCTGCAAATGGATTGCCGGCACCTCCTGAAGCGCTACTCAAAGCAGCGAGTGGGTTAGTTGACGACGACGAGCTAGCTAGTGCTGCCATAGGGTTAGCTGACGATGAAGTGGAGCTCGATCCTCGGCCGCCAAACAATGCAGACATCATCGCCATTTCCCCAAGACTCTGAGCACGCGCCGACACCACAAATAGTGTACACAAGGCAACAACTGCGAACTTCATCTTTAATATAGATTGTTAGTGAACTTTTAAATAAAAAATTACAAATTTAGCAGATGTGCTACGTGTCGCAAGCTATCGCCAAGTGACTGTTAACTCTTACATATTTACGATGTCAAAGAAAATATTTAAATGCACGCGTATGACGTCACTCGTTATTTGTCGGTTTCTTTGTAAATAAATAAGATTTGCATGAAGTGAGGCCCGTCTTGTTGTTGACCCATGATGCCGTGTTTTTTTTTTTGTAAAAAAAAACTTTTGACAAGTTTGATAATTTTAATAAAACCATTTTGATTTGGCGTACGCTATTCAGAAGACTACATTTTATTTACCACAACCTGTTTGAAGTGGTCGGTGTCAGTTAGGGTAGTGATTCTACTAGGAAGTTGATCTAGAGGAGTGATACAATGGGTGTGCGCGTGTGCGCGCGTGCGTGCGTGCGCGCGCGCGCGCGTGTGTGTGGAGCGGAGGGTGTGTGTGTGTGTGTGGGGGGGGGGGGGGGGGGGGGGGGGGGGGGGGGTGAGGTGGAGAGAGTAGATACATATGCCCTATCGGTGTATCTGTAGACATTTGTAATTAAGGTCCTCTTTATGTATACAGCGAACAACACGATGTTTGTCGGGTTTCTTTTGTAAAAAAAATGACAACAAGATATTCGACACTTACAACTAAACACAGTAGGGTATACAGAAAATAGAGGATATTTGTTTGCTTCAGAGTAAGCTCGAAATGCATTTCACCGAGAGAACACCTTAACTTTCACCCTGCTAAATTTCTAAAATGGACTGGTCTATTATTCAATTTTTGCAGTACCATTTATAATTCGAAGGGGAGTTCACTGAAAATTTATTGAATGAATAACGGACAGTGCAGACCATGATCAGCCTGCACGGACGTGAGGGCTGATCTTGGTCTGCACTGGTCGCAAAGGCAGAATTACTTGCCGCCAGCAGTCTAAATGTTAAGCAATGTTTTAGTTTATACTAATTTATTTAAGCTCGATTATGATGAAAGCTTGGACCTTATTTGAATTATTCTCGTGTCCGCTCCCTGAAAAAACAAACAGTACTGGTGTCATATGAGAAGGCATCGTCTCGACCCCAGTGGGGTCGGAACCCACGACCTCCGACTTGGGCGGCCGACACCAGAACCACTAGATCACCGCTCCCCTAAACAGTGTTTTTACGATTGGCGCCACTCATAAAAAACTAAAACCTGGTATTGTCGAGTGAAAGATTACATTTTTAAAAATGTTTTTCAGTGGTTTATTGAAATATAAAGGTAAATTATGACTTGTTTTATATTTTCACTGCTACGGAACTAAACTTGAACGCGGAAGAATATAGATGATAAATGGCAGGACTCTTTTCCATGAATGGGGATGTATATGAATACATTTTATACCTATAAAACATAAAGATGTGCGCTCCATTGTATTTTGATAAAACAAAATGAAAAAGAAATATAAAAATCTAAGAATTAGTTAATAACTTTTCCCCCAGTACTAACATGAATTTGCGTGCGACAATGCTCAATGCGTGTGCTGTTGCTTGGTTAAAACTGGTCCGATTTGTTAAACAAACACATTTAAAAGACGTAAAATAAAAAGATTCGTTTGTTTTACATGTAAAATTGAAATTTCTTTGCAAGAGATTTGATGCATCCTACCGTGTGTTTTACACAGTTTCTTTAATTCATTAAAATGACTTTCTGCTCAACCCGGGGCTAGAGGGCGTTGACGGTAGCATCAATTCCCACTGCCGTCAATGAACAGGCTCAATCAAACCGAGCCGGCAATATTTTCGTTTTTGTCGTGTTGAGCGACCTGTGGAGTTTCCACTTTTTCTATTTTTTTTTTTAACTACAAAAAAAAAAATAAAAATATATATATATATATATATATTTGAACGCTACTGGACGGGCCTCGCATTGCTCCTGTCTATCATGGAAAATGACACTTCAGGTAGACAACATAATAAAAAATGTCAAAAATAACAAAAAATTGGTTAAACAGTGGTGTCTTTGTTTCCCTTCCTCCACGTGAAGAGCTTTCCAAACATGTGTGTTTTTTGACATCTTATAACTAATAGTACTTATATGAGTATGTGTTGTCTACTTAAGTTTGTTATTTTGACAGTGTTTCATGTCTAAAAAAAACACTGGCATAATCAATCATTCGAGTTGTGTCAAAAAGTCGTGCATATTAATTAAGCTACTTGAAAGGTCTCAGAAAATTGGAATGTGTGTCGACATTTTTAAAAACCTTTCGTATACAAAACTGCATTGCCTTTACATAAATACATCTGTTGAACTATTGCTTTAATTTTTATGTCTTTTTGTTGTATAACTGATACATTATTTTATGTATTGCTTAACCCTCATCATCATGGACAGAATAGGTTCTGCCTTTGCGACCATTGTAGATTATGTTCAGCCTGCACATCCGTGCAGTCTGATCATGCTCTGCACTGTTCGCCATTCAGTCAGTATTCTTTTGGTAAGCACCCCTTTAAACAGTTAATGATACTGTCCAAACTGAAAGATGGATAAGCTAATTATAGAAAATTAGGAGGGTAAGGGTTAAGCGAGTAACGATAACTGTATTGGTCCAGTGGGAAGACACTCCATTTGTACAATAAATGGTCTCTTTACACAATATAAATACAATCTGGAGATGAAGCACCTGCTTGTAAATTGCAGAAACTTCTAACTAAAATCACATAGGTAACCACGTACCGTATATGCATACATTTTGAAGGTACTTGATTTAGATTACCACATGGCTCCTTTGTTTTGAAAGGCTTAGAACCAGGCGTATCAACCTGAAAAACGCACCAGCGTAGGTTAGAAACCAAATACTATTCTGTCTTAAATTGTAGGCTGGTATTTGAATATCAACCTTTTCGTGCGTTTCAGGAGACATAGACACAATACATTTTTTTTCTTCTCAGTAATTACCTTAACAGAAAGATACTAACAATGATTTCCCTTGTTATTAAATTACAAAAAAAAGGAAAATATTTTATGGAATACAGAAGTACATTGAATATTAAATATAGTGTTGGTACTCAAGTACTCATTGTTTTTTTGTAGTTCCAGTATATGCCATATTAGTTTTAAAAGTTCATTTCGCTAAGTCCGACGACAATTTCTGATAAAAGTATCGATTTGGAAAAAAAACTGTTTCTTTTAAAGTGAAGGATTGTATATAAAAATGAATTCGAATGAATTTGAAATGTAAATGTAAGAACATAACAAATTAGCATGATTTGGGATGGGCACATCTCGGCTCTTCTGATCGGAGTATGAAAAGCCGAACAGGCTTTAGATAGACACAGATATAACATGTTTTCCTATGAGAAAAGTTTTTGTTTTACGGTATGCTATTAGGGCCGAAATTATCGAAATGCCGTACCGTCGCGCGACAGCAATGCCCTACAATGCCTCTAGCCGTTGAAGCATGCCTTTTATATAAAGGTAAATGCGGTTCGCAATTTTTGAATTATGCATTTATTAAAAATTTCAAGAAATGAATTTACGATTCAAACAAAATTTTTCATTTTTCTTTCATTTCTTTCATTTCTAATTATCATATAACAGCTTTCCAAGAACAATAAAATGAAAAATAAAAAGAAACGTATTATTAGGTAACGGTACATACAATAAATTCGACCCCAAATGATGTTATTGATAAAACAATCCCAGATCGAACAAAACATGCCCGCTCGGGAGATTACTTTAAACTTGTTTAACGGTCAGACTATTTGACAGATTGACTTTTACACATTTTTCAACATTACTCCAGTTACACAAAGAAGGCCAGTTAACAAGATTTCGTAACTGATCTGATTTATTCAATGCATATAGTTGACAAATTTACTAGTAAACCATTTAACAATATTAGCTGGCGACTAATTCTACATACTATTCTAGCATAAAACTGCTGTTCTTGCCACTTTTCGGGGGGTGTTTTAACAGGAGAGAAAACGTGTGTTAACAGAGAGATTCTCGCGCTCAAGTGCTGTTATAACATCTTTTATATATGCGCGTTCAATGGCAAAGCAAATGCATTACGGCCCCAAAACGGATATTTCAAAAGGAAATGACGTCAACGTCAAAAAACAACGTAGACTTTACCGCGCATTTCATGGAAATTTAATGACGTTGAGGGACAATATATTCATTTATTTTGTTTTTACGCGTTTTGTGCTAGAATAGTGTTAGCGTATGTTCTTTTCTTGTTATAACATCTTCAGAATCCCTCGGGTACCAACCAATCCCACGGGATTCTGCAGATGTGATAACACGAAAAAACATGCGTTATCACTACATTACAATACCCGTGCGTATACACTTACCTTATTGCTAAACTACCCATTTCTGTGAATTGATTAGTCTGTTAAGCTTAGATTTACATACGAAAAAGACGTGTCTATTTTTTTGTTTTGATGAAAAGTCGCTGAAATACTATTTGGAGGAAAAATAATTAGGACAAATTACATCAAGCATTTCTATATTTTGTGGATTATATCAGGAAGTCATTGATTAAGAATAATATGAAGTAAAATAATTTGCACAAAAGAGCTTGTACTAATTTATTGGCGGTTTCAGTATGATTAATACTTACTTAACGCTCAAAATTTCAAAGTAATGTACTGAATTACCTCCCTTTATATCACGATGAGCAGTCGTTAAATGAAAAGTCGTGTGAGGAGAGGTAATTAAGCGTAATAAATTAACCTTGGTCAACAGTTTGCCATCAGGGACACGAGTGCTCAGCGACAATCTTCCCAACGATAATTAATCAAGCCATTGTCATATATAGTTAGTTAAGATGTAAAGCGTCTGATCTTTTGACATACTTGAAAGTACAAAGAATATAAATAATACTGATCGTGAAAACAATCATGACATTGTATTAGTATTTCTTCATCAACCACAAAAATAACAACATCATACTGCCAAATTAAACAGTAACCACATAGCATGTATTCACGACATCGTGAGAGATTTGTGTAACATTTCAAAATAGTTATGGTACTAAGCCAATTCATTTCTCGCCAGTTTCCTCTTTTAATTTGCATTTTTTTTTGTGACATTACATCGCGAGACATCTAGCATAAATGAAAATATTTATATGACAGCTTCAGTTCTAATTTGTTATTTAGTTGACATTTTATTATGTACAGCAATCCTGAAAAATACAAATATTTTTCTATATGATAAAACTATATTTGAATTAAAGTAATGGGTCCTTAATGTCAATTGACGTTAGCCTGTAGCCGTGTAATTGTGCATTCTGCCTATGCAAATTTGGCGTTTAAGAAAATAATTATGACTTGGAGGATGCTGAAAGGAAATTGCCTACGTTGTCTGTTACATAAACATGAAACATTCTGTGTAAGAATTACAACGATATTAAACAGGCCCCCCTGTGCACATTTATTTCGGCCCGCCTCAGTGATAGGAATTTTATATGAAAATCTACAATAAAGTCCAAAAATCTCGGTTGTGGAGAGAAGAAACTTGATTAAAAGGTTCCCGCCATGGAAAATATATTTTGCATCGGACCAGCAGCTGTGCTCAAATGTATCTCTCAAGAATAGACTGTCTGCGTTGGACCAGCTGCAATGCTTTATCGTCATCTGAAGATCTATCTCTCAGGAATAAAGTATCTTCGCTGGACCTGCTACTCTGCCTAACTGTGACCTCTCTATCTCTTTGTCTCTCTGTCTCTCTCTCCGGTGGGGCTCAAACTCTTGGTCCGGAGAGCTGTTGTATGGGAGGTTCCCATATAAGTACAGATGGAAAAATACATGGCTATTACGCAAATGTTAAGACGTCAAATAGAGCAGTGTCTTACAGAGAAATATGCAGATTTTAATGAACTAATTTTAAACGATAATGGGCCGTGTGAACTTTGGAAATTAAGTAAAAATAATGCCATCATTAGCCCCAATTGTATGTTATTGTCCAGAGAGAATTTGTGATAGTATAACATGTGGAATTTTCTCCTGCAGACGCATGGCGTCCATTTTTACCGAAATTGGATTACCTGAAAACTTTAGGACCAAATTAAAACACTGTTATTCCAACTCACAATGTTAAATGAGGACTGTCCCAATGAAAGTAACAGAGCAAATATATTAAAACTGTTGCACAATATTCTTAAGCCTTTTTGATATATGACCCGCACCATCAGAAAACCTACATAGTGCGTTTGCAACCATCATGGATCCTGATCAGCCTGCGCATCCGCACAGCCTGTGGTCAGGATCCATGCCGTCCGCTTTCAAAGCCTATTACAATTACAGAAACAACTCTTTTTTTCTCAGAGTTATTACTATGTACAGTCGATGACTGATCTATGTGTATAAATTTTGAAAATTAACAAGACTTAGTGTTTAATTAAAAGTTGCAATTATGTATATGTACATAAGTAGAATTTAGTAGCCAAAAATCAGTTATTTTGCTAATATGTGCTTACTTGGATATATTCAATATTGTCTGAAATTGTATTTATATGTGTAATCTTCACATACATATGGAGGATATTAAATAAATAATAATAATAAATACAAACAAATACTTTGCATTGCATGCTCAAAAGTTTCTAAAATATTATTTACTAAAGAAATATCAACCTCTCAACGGCGTCAACCTAATTTTGAAAGGCCGGTGAACAATGCTAACTGTCAAATGCTAAATAGCATTTCATGCAAAATGCTATTTGCTAAATGCTTAATGTCAAATATTGACTGTCGAACGGTCGTTGTCAAATGGTAAATTCTTAATGTTAATTGCGAAATTCGGAACAATATTTGCCAAGTGCTTATTGTTTAACGAATATTCAAATAATGAGCTGAATATATCAGTGGATATCAGTCTTCGTTACATAACTTCGTTTCTGTTAAAAGTTTTTTACTAAACACTTTAGAGCAAACAGTATCGATCCAATATTTTCCATGGATGGTAGAACATTTGATTACTTAAAATCAGAAAACCGGTAGAATACAAGACGCTTTCTTGTAAAATGATAATTAAAAGTTCGTTGTTTCAATAGATACACATCAAAACTTCTACAGTGAAAGAATGTGATGATTAGCATTTATCATTTGGCATTAAATCTATGGACCGATGGTCAAGTGGTAACACGCTTGACTGTCAATCCAGAGGTCCGGGGTTCGAATCCCGGTCCAGGCACTGGAAATTACTGAGATGCTCTTGAGTGTCTACCACCTAACTAAGAGTTCTGTACTGGTTCTTCCCATGAAAGATGGCTTCGCGTGTATCGGTGCTATACATCGGGCACGTTAAAGAACCAGACTACATCTATTCGTAAAGAGCTAGGCTAAGTTAGCTGGACAGGCCTGTATCTAAAAAGGATTTCTCTCTATCTGTTCTGGGGGCTTTATCTCACTCTGTCCCTCTGGTCAGATCGCTCTGTGTCTATACTAGTAGAGAATGAATTTCGCGCCCTGTGTGGCTGCGTTTGATATATGTAAAGCGCCTTTAAACGTGTTTATTATGAAAAGGGCGCTATATAAATCTGGTATAATAATAATAATAATAATAAAAAATCTATGACATTTATCATTTAAAATTAAGTATATGACACAAAGCATTGGTCTGTCTTATGCATTTAGAGTTAAGTACTTGGCCTTTAGTATCAAGTAACTGGCATGTAGCACTAAATATTTTCCGTTTAGCATTTGGCAATTAGCATGGCGCACCGGCCTTCCATTATACACATGTATAAGCAGAACTAGTTTAAATGCTATCATCAACTTACGTTTAATAAAATTAAAGTTGCAAGTATATGTGTAAAATGTATAAAATCCACAGTGGCTTTTATTTAATACTCTATCAGACATCATTTTGGCCTAAAGCCTTCTATGGAATTCTGTCGAATTCTGTCATTCGCTAACTGTTGTTTGCGTCACAGCTATTTGACATTTGCTAATGGTCATTTACTATTTGCTAATTAACAAATATTTATCGCTATTTGCTATTGTTGCCGTCAACCTTCTCGGCCGAAGCCACCAGTATGTAGAAATTGTGCTAGATGTACGGATTTCAGTTATATAAAGTCGGCTACGTAAGAACGTTGATCCCTTAAAACGAACTCCAAATTAGTACATTTGGGTTTGTGGACATGAAATCAGAAGTAGCTGAGAGGTTACTTCGCTGACTTTGAATCACTTGTCCTATACCGCCCTGGGTTCGAAACCTTTCTTGCGGTATGAAATTCTTTCATGCGTGAAGGCTTTAGTAAAGGCCGGTGGTTCTACTCGAGTGACCATATATGCATGAAATAAATGCCAGGAGGTGCACCTTGGGCATATTTTACAATCACAAATTGCCATGTGACATAAAGATTGTTCGTGTGACTTAAAATTGAAAAAAAGACATGCACAGATAGATACAAAAGATATCTGATTATTACATGTTTCTAATTCCAGTTTGTTTAGTTCTGCTCATTGTTTTCCCGTTTAGGGCCAACCCATTATTTAAACTGGGGACCATACGCCGCTTTTCATGGAATTACATGCAACTGTATCATTGAAGGTTCCATGTGCACCGCCGTATGAACACATCTGTGGATGTCTCTAAATTTTTTTTGTACTTGTAGCATGTGTAAATGTTGTGTTCTGCTCAACCCGGGGCTAGAGGGCGTGGACGGTAGCATGCATTTCCACTACCGTGCATGAACAGGCTCAATCAAACCGAGCCTGCAACATTTTGGTTTTGTCGTGTTGAGCGACATGTGGAGTTTCCATTTTTTCTATTTAACAGTGATTTTTCGAAATACATTTCACTGTGAAAAATATATTATATATTTGCCACTGGTAAGAAACTATGAAAAGGGTAAATATTTTTGTACTCAGTGTCTTTGCAGAAAGAAGAGCAACAAGAGAAACGCTATTAAAGACTCGGCCGTCTAAGCAAGGCAGATGGCGAGTACCAAAGCGAGCTTTAAGAACTATCGTGGAGTCTCTCACCTGTTCCATCCCGAAAGCGTGGCGTCCAACTGTAAAAGAGCTACATACCGTACATTTATTTATTTATTTTGTTGGATTTAACGTCGCACCGACAGAATTTTAGGTCATATGGCGACTTTCCAGCTTTGATGGTGGAGGAAGACCCCAGGTGCCCCTCTGTGCATTAATTCATGACGAGCGGGCACCTGGGTAGAACCACCGACCTTCCGTAAGCCAGCTGGATGGCTTCCTCACATGAAGAATTCAACGCCCCGGGTGAGGCTCGAACCCACATCGATAAGGCGCAAGTGATTTGAAGTCAGCGAACTTAACCACTCGGCCACACAGGCCCCACATACCGTACAACCAATGGGTCTGGAAAAAGTGGAGTTATAACCCCTTGTGATAAAACTTTTAACTGTTTACCAAAACACTTGGGAAACTTCCATGGCCTGGAATAAGACGAAGTTTGTAAATAACATCCGTTCGTAAAAATCAGGTTTTGATAAACGTTATCGCACACGTGTCTACAGATTTTTGTGAAACTTTAAAACCAAATTTTAATTCCGATAGTAAAATTAATCTTTAGCCTGCTGGCGGCAAGTGATTCTGCCTTTGCAAGCAGTGCTGACAAAGATCAGCCTGCACATCCATGCAGGCTGATCATGGTCTGCACTGTTCGCTATTCAGTCAATAAATCAGTGAACACCCCTTCGAATAATAAATTTTATTTTATGCTAACTAATGAAATACTGTATTCTATCAGTTAAATATTTTCATATCTCATCGCTCACACTGTGAAAATATGAAATCTATATTTTCACACTGTGAGAGATATGAGCTCCGTCCCCTCATACATTGTGTATGAATTTTAAATTATTTGCTTAAAACAGGATGAAAATTATAGTCGCACTTTGTTCTTTATTAAATTATTTTACTTAAAGAGAATTTCATACCGTTATGCAGCAAAATATAAAACAAAATGGAACTTTAGGTTGCATGCGTCTTTATAACGTCACAGCACGTCTGACGTCATGTCTGTTTACGCGCGTCTGTTTCCCGCGCTGAGATCAAAACAGTTGCAAAATGCATTTCTCAACGTAATTGAGCATAAAATAAAAAGAAAATTTGTTTGTTTTTCGTAAATATGGAATATATCTCACCTCGAAGTGAGAAAATTTTCACATTTTCACTCGCGCCACGTGCTCGTGAAAATATTTGAAATTTTCTCACTTCTCAGGAAGATATATTCCATATTCACTCAAAACAAACAAATATCCTCTATATATTGCTCAATTGAATGATGGACTAGTCCATTACAGAAATTTAGCAGGGTAACAACTGAATACGACATAAACTCCTTATAAATCGGTTATGAAGAGTTAATTCTTATTGTGTAATGAAAGATCCCTTAGATATAAAAATCAAAAGGCCTTTTTTTGTATGACTTCAATAGCTTTATTTAGGCAAAAAAATGATTGAATTCGGCAAATTTGATACATAAAATCAATCAGTTTGTTTAGTTCTGCTCATTGTTTTCCCGTTTAGGGCCAACCCATTATTTAAACTGGGGACCATACGCCGCTTTTCATGCAATTACATGCAACTGTATCATTGAAGGTTCCATGTGCACCGCCGTATGAACACATCTGTGGATGTCTCTTAATTATTTTTGTACTTGTAGCATGTGTAAATGTTGAGTTCTGCTCAACTCGGGGCAAGAGGGCGTGGACGGTAGCATGCATTTCCACTACCGTGCATGAACAGGCTCAATCAAACCGAGCCTGCAACATTTTGGTTTTGTCGTGTTGAGCGACATGTGGAGTTTCCATTTTTTCTATTTAACAGTGATTTTTCGAAATACATTTCACTGTGAAAAATATATTATATATTTGCCACTGGTAAGAAACTATGAAAAGGGTAAATATTTTTGTACTCAGTGTCTTTGCAGAAAGAAGAGCAACAAGAGAAACGCTATTAAAGACTCGGCCGTCTAAGCAAGGCAGATGGCGAGTACCAAAGCGAGCTTTAAGAACTATCGTGGAGTCTCTCACCTGTCCCATCCCGAAAGCGTGGCGTCCAACTGTAAAAGAGCTACATACCGTACATTTATTTATTTATTTTGTTGGATTTAACGTCGCACCGACAGAATTTTAGGTCATATGGCGACTTTCCAGCTTTGATGGTTGAGAAGACCCCAGGTGCCCCTCTGTGCATTAATTCATGACGAGCGGGCACCTGGGTAGAACCACCGACCTTCCGTAAGCCAGCTGGATGGCTTCCTCACATGAAGAATTCAACGCCCCGGGTGAGGCTCGAACCCACATCGATAAGGCGCAAGTGATTTGAAGTCAGCGACCTTAACCACTCGGCCACACAGGCCCCACATACCGTACAACCAATGGGTCTGGAAAAAGTGGAGTTATAACCCCTTGTGATAAAACTTTTAACTGTTTACCAAAACACTTGGGAAACTTCCATGGCCTGGAATATGACGAAGTTTGTAAATAACATCCGTTCGTAAATCAGGTTTTGATAAACGTTATCGCACACGTGTCTACAGATTTTTGTGAAACTTTAAAACCAAATTTTAATTCCGATAGTAAAATTAATCTTTAGCCTGCTGGCGGCAAGTGATTCTGCCTTTGCGAGCAGTGCAGACAAAGATCAGCCTGCACATCCATGCAGGCTGATCATGGTCTGCACTGTTCGCTATTCAGTCAATAAATCAGTGAACACCCCTTCGAATAATAAATTTTATTTTATGCTAACTAATGAATTACTGTATTCTATCAGTTAAATATTTTCATATCTCATCGCTCACACTGTGAAAATATGAAATCTATATTTTCACACTGTGAGAGATATGAGCTCCGTCCCCTCATACATTGTGTATGAATTTTAAATTATTTGCTTAAAACAGGATGAAAATTATAGTCGCACTTTGTTCTTTATTAAATCATTTTACTTAAAGAGAATTTCATACCGTTATGCAGCAAAATATAAAACAAAATGGAACTTTAGGTTGCATGCGTCTTTATAACGTCACAGCACGTCTGACGTCATGTCTGTTTACGCGCGTCTGTTTCCCGCGCTGAGATCAAAACAGTTGCAAAATGCATTTCTCAACGTAATTGAGCATAAAATAAAAAGAAAATTTGTTTGTTTTTCGTAAATATGGAATATATCTCACCTCGAAGTGAGAAAATTTTCACATTTTCACTCGCGCCACGTGCTCGTGAAAATATTTGAAATTTTCTCACTTCTCAGGAAGATATATTCCATATTCACTCAAAACAAACAAATATCCTCTATATATTGCTCAACTGAATGATGGACTAGTCCATTACAGAAATTTAGCAGGGTAACAACTGAATACGACATAAACTCCTTATAAATCGGTTATGAAGAGTTAATTCTTATTGTGTAATGAAAGATCCCTTAGATATAAAAATCAAAAGGCCTTTTTTTTGTATGACTTCAATAGCTTTATTTAGGCAAAAAATGATTGAATTCGGCAAATTTGATACATAAAATCAAATTTTCTTATTCAGAGTATGAAATTTGGAGAGTATCTGGTCACCAAGAACGGAAACCATGAAAATATGAATAAAACACACTTTCTTTTTTTCAAAGCTTTGACTGAGAGACCTTTTTGAAGGCATTTTGGACGAAGACTGGTCTTAAAAGTGCATGTAGTTGCCATTTTTTGGTTTGATATAGAGTAACCTTACACAATACAATGGGCAATATTGTGTCATATTCTCGAGTTGCATTTTATAAGATTTAAATCACATCAACACAATTTCGGTCATACGGCGTCTCTCGGTGAAGATCAAAGGTGCACCTTAACATTATTTCATGCAAGTAAGTCAAGTTTAATTAAAGATCTGTACTACTAACGTGGGTTTTGAAAGCACAGAGGCGGGGCTCAAGTGAGTTAAAATCAGCAAAACAGACACGAGGGTATCACCCTCGTTCCGACTTTCAGCATATTAGCAGTTGACTGTTGATTTTATTTAAATGACTATCTTTTACATTCTAATTTTATCCACTTTCCAAATGCATGTACCTAAGTTGAACTTTCACCAGCAACTGACTAATATCCCTACGCCCAACATTTTCCATAAATAAGAAATTTCACAGTTGGCTGCGATATCCTTTTGCCTAATTTAGTCCATAAATTAGTATTTTTCACGATGGCCTGGGCCTGAAATTAACGCACTAAATGACAGGCATAAATAAGGAGCTGCTGACAATGATATACTCTCTGTCGTAGTTAATGACTTACAATTAACACATTATGTGATCCACATGTGTATTATGTATAAATGCAACTGGACGCACTTTAAGTGCAAATTTTAATTAGATTAGTTTTGGGTTCAATTAAAATATTCACCCAAATAAAACACACAACATCAACACAACTGGTCCTTAGGGATCATTGAGTTCGATTCATTTAGATTAGAAGATTGAATACTGCTTGAGCCGGTGCTAGGGGGAGGGGGGTGGGGTGGGGTGCGTGGGCAGTGTTGCATTTTCCATTACTGCTCATGAACAGACTCAATCAAACCGAGTTTACAATTTTCACTGTATGCCTTGTTCTCGGTGCTTCTGAGGGATGTACTTTTCAGATTTTATTCAAACTACTTCCGGTGTGTGAATGACTTTACGGAACCTGTGAGAACATTCGTTATTAACATACATAAGTAATAAGTATTTAAGTAACATTTTTATGTAATATCTGTCATGTAACGGAAATCGTACGTTTTGGAATGGTAAGATTCTATGACCTCTCATTACATAAAGGACAACACATTGTAACACTGGACCAGACTCCCACGTGAAATTATTTCGTACGACGTATAAGCGCTGGTGTGTATAAAAAGTGTTACGGTTTTGCTATACATAATTATTTCGATTCCAATGTGTGTTTTATTGTAAAATGGAACTCAAAGGCATGAACGTATATGTAAAATATGTAACTCCAACATGGTTGAATCCGAGTATCATTTTTTGTTAAGCTGTCCTGTATATGTTAATTTAAGAAACAAATGCATGGCCTAGTTTGTAGAAATTTGAAAACATTATGTCATCTAAAAGTAAATCTAGGTTATATACTTGGTAAAAATGAAAAAAAAATATATACATGAGGCTTTTTAGTTTAGGAAGTTAACCCTTGAAACACAAGCTTCTTAGTAAATGCTATATTATATGTTTGTGTATATTTATAAAACATTCTTCAACTTATGTTATTTAATTTTGCTTAAATGAATTTATTTTATACATGTTGTTGTGTCTTGGCCATATTAATCATCTAAAATTGTTAAACTGGCCAAAGGCAAGAGATATGCCGATATACCAAATAAAAACTGAAACTGAGAGAAACTGTAGAATTAAGATCAAATATGATAGAACTGTTTCTTTGCGCATGTATGTCGCCACACTGTAGGTCGTAACGGTCCTTTGTTTAAGATCAGAGACCACCAATTCAAAAAAGTACAACTTTTCCTTTTTAATTGGTGTCTCTGACCTATAGATGAATGTTTCATATCATATTTTCTAATTTTACAGCTTTATTATGAGACACGAGCTAATACCAAATGTTTTGCAAAGTTTCATCAAGAAATGTCCAGTTTTAAGAAAGATGCGAACATTTTACTAAGGTCACCCATGTCGATTTACGTACCCATTTTCAGACCCTGTCGTCATTGTATTGCAATTTTCCGCTAAAGTTTCAGTTATTTGCTTTGGATTTTGCTTGGAATTTGAAATGTGATTCATTCCGTAAGAAATAAAAATAAAATCTGTTAATTTTGTTGATCATTCGTTGACTCTTCAGAGATAAAATTGAGCCTTTGCTACAAATGGACACACCTGTCAAAAAAGATGCTAAAAAAATATTGCTTATTTTTGAATGAAAACATCTTTTTACATCATTTGCAACAAAGTTGTGACCATTAACATTACCTGTGATGGCTCGCGACAAAAGTTATGTTTTAGCTCTAAACTGGGAATAAGGTAAGTGTATACCTGGGAATAAGGTAAAGTTTGTCCGTTCTTACTGGTCACAGTGGTCAGTCATGTAAACAAAGCCAATAAGTGGATATAATTTTCAAAATTGTAATGTTTAACTGCATTGACAGCATTTTATTTTACATGTTGACAAAATGTGCTATATGAAAAAAAAAATCAATCGAATTTCTCCCGCCATGCCAACGATATAGACAAGGGGTCATCTCATTCACAAGAAAATTACTTAAATAAAGTATCACTATTCATATGTTTTTTCGTCCGATATTTTAGTGAAACTAAGATGGTTCTTAAAAAAAAATGTAATTAGATATACATATTTCGATTGATGGAAGGTTACACGCTATGTTATAATGGAAGTCTATGGGAAAACAATTAGTGATACACGCCTGGACCGGAAATGGTAACATGTCTTGCGGAAAAGTTCCATTTGAGCGCAAATGCAGTCGAATTATTCTGCACAGCGAATAACCGACTCTGTGTGCGTGTAAATTAATCAAGGTAGTTGTGCTATGTTACATTTCGTTTTAAACATAGAATATTTGATCAATTTTGAAAGCGCTATTTCTCGATGCATACATGGCAGCTTATTATCACGTCGACGGGACGTCAACATTATATCGTTGTGATAATCTAAAGCAACAATAAAGGTCCGGAATCAGATTTATATTTCCCCAAAACACGCTAGTGTGGTCAAATATATCTCGAAAGTTATAATGATCACAAAGAATTAAATTATTTAAACTGAGGATGACTATAATTTCAAGTTATTCAGCCTGTTGTGTTCCCATAAGCCTGTAAGTAAGTCGTTTCGTGCGTGACGTTTCTTTATGTGTATCAATATAACCTCTAATCATGTAATCTCGTGCGGTCTGTATGTTCAATGTCCAATACATAATATGTATACATATTATGTGTACAGCCTTTGCCGAAAGGTTATGAAAATGTAAATAAACACAGTTAAATTTACCAGTCGGCAAAAACAAAAGCTGGAAGCTTTGTTGCTTCAGTAAAAATATTCTGGTAATAGTTTGAGTGAAAATATCTGAGGATCTTTAATGTCTTTTTGTCTAAATTGACTTCTGTATTTAGTAAAACTAGTGCCTGATATTCTTAAATCTAACTTTGCGGCTTTAAGCATTGCTATATATATTCTAATATGACTAACACTGCTTTAAAGCTGCGCCCTCGTGAAATTATTACACCCATCGTATAACCGCCCATCGTGTATAAAATGTGTTAAAACACGGTTTTGCTATATATTATTTCTTAAACAAACTCATAAGGTAGGACTACCTTTATTGTATACTACATGTTCGTAAATATTTTTTTAAACTTTACTACATGTATTATAATTCAGATTTGGTCATCACATTTAATAGTTATAAGTAATATATTGAGTATATTTTCACATATTTTATAACAAATAACATTTAGACAGTTTATATAATGATTATCGTTTAACAGTACATTTTTGTCTTAAACATCTATGATCTTTATAGATTTCACAATGTTCAGCCAAGCCAACACATCAATTTGTTAATTTTAAGATGGGAAGGGAGGCGACTGCAACTAAAGGCATTTAATATTTTCGTCACTCAAATTGCATTACTGAATTTAGGAAACAAAACAATAAAGTTAAAGAAGTAAGTAGGTCTTAAATATAATTTATTTATACTAAAACCGCAGATGTAAAACCATGTTTCATTTGAACCCTACGCAAATGTGTCACTGATTACAGTTTGATCGTTTAATTTATACAAATAAACAAGAAACCACATTAATCAATTATAGTTTGATTTTGACGTTTGAGAGTTCAATCTATCGACATGATTCACGTAAGAACCGCTTATCGTACTGAATAACATTACCTAAATAACGGACCGTTCCATTATTAAAAGTACAAAAACGTCGCTGACTGTATCTTTACCATTTAATGATAAACTTATTAAAACCGATTTTACGATTATTTATAGCTGCATAATTTACTAATTATATTCACAATAAAATTTTCTATTACATGTATCAATTAATTTCCAACATTAAAAGTCTAGACTATAAATTCAATGTCTGTATACTTAGGTCAAAGACACACCTTAATTCCTGCATGCACAAAGTAATTAAAATACACAATTATTCTAAAACATTTATAGAACATATATTGCTGTTGTTCAACTTATGTTTGAACACTTTATAAAGATATTTACTTGTTCAGTGTTATGTATCTTGTTGTGACCAATGTTCTATTTGAGATAAGTTACAGTATTCACTAAATATGGAATCGGCAAAGTTAAAGTAATAGGTTTTTGGTCAAGTTTCTTCAATCTGCCCTTAAAGGCTTATAATGCCTTAATTTCTTCATAATTTAGCTGCAACATTTTTTTTTTGTATTGAACCTAAAACGTGACTGGTTCTTGTTTATCTATTTTCAATATATTGTTTTCTCATATACATGTATTTGCTAAAAGTCTGAATATTGGTTAACAAAGTACAAAATATCATTGAATCCAATGTTTATGATTACTTCATAGAAACGTGGGTTGTTGGGGTCAAAACCCCCACCCTCCTCCGCCACTGCAACCTGTGAGCCAATATTTTTAAGCATGATAACACGTACTTAGTGTAGGTGACGATCGTAAAACAGGTTTTGTTACAATATCGGCATGTTTTCAAAAGGCACCTTTTTACTACCAATGTTCTTTAAAAGTAAAGTATTGCAACTTGCGCTGGAGCCCCGCTTCGTATCGTGCATGTCATCAACCGGGTACCAAAAGTAATACTCTTATGTCTCTATTAACCGGACCTTCACTTTCTATGACAAAAGTCCAATTCAATATTCGCAGTAAACGGCAGGAACCAATTTGCAGGGAAGTGTTCCATACAAGTAAAATTGATCGAGTTATGATAGTTATTGATTCTCGTTGGAACCCGAATGTCAGTTGTCAGGACCGGTGTCATTTGACAGAATGGTTACAGACCCGTCGATTGATACCAGGGATTCATAGGTAACTGCTTATTTCAAAGCTAAATCGACCGTTGCTTCTTAGTGCCAATTTCAGTGATGTGGGTTTTAATAAAATGGGTTTTGTTACAATATCTGCATGTTTTGAAAATAAGCTCTTTAAAAGTAAAGATGGACATCACTGAAATTGACTCTAAGAGGCAGCGGTCGATTTAGCTTTGAAATAAGCAGTTACCTATGAATCCCCAGCATCAATCTACGGGTCTGTAACCATTCTGTCAAAGGACACCGATCCTGACAACTGACATTCGGGTTCCAACGAGAAATCAATAACTATCATAAATCGATCAATTTTACTTGTATGGTACACTTCCCTGCGAATTGGTCCCTGCCTTTTACTGCGCATATGGAATTGGACTTTTATCATAGGAAGTGATGGTCCGGATTAATATAGTCGTAAGTGTACTACTTTTGGTACCCGGTTGATGACATGCACGATACGAAGCGGGGCTCCAGCGCAAGTTGCAATACTTTACTTTTAAAGAACATTGATGGTAAAAAAACTGGCGCCAGACCAGAAAGAAAATGCCTCTGTACATGTTATACCCTGCCCCTAGGTATTCTATAAGAACCATGGTCATGAACGGGAAAATATACTAACCCGTTTCAATCGTAAATTTCTCAACTTAAACGCACAGTTCGGTGAATGGGTACCTGGTATATTGAACAAGCGATAATTTATTTTCCATCGTGCACCAGTCACATTGTCTCAATATTCCATATTGCTGAGATTATCAACATATTTTATGCTTTCGTCAACGTTACAGAAAAAACTTGCTTGACCTTCCCTAATGAACATCCGGTCTAGAGGTCACGGCACTGTGCACATGTTTGGCGAAATGTAAACAAACAAAAACATAATTAAAAACAATCACATTTTTACAATAAAACTCGAAATGATGAATGAAATTCATCTTGTATATGATCTATAATTTGAAATCGTACATTGGTCTGCATCTGTTCTGTTTATTTTATTCATTTTGCAAATTTATGCTGCATTTTCACATTTTAGCGAACACGTGTAGTAAAATGACGATTGACATACATTTTCACATTAGCCAATCAGAATGGTTTTGTAATCTAGAACGGAACTTCACGAGGGAAGTTCAAGCAAGTTTCTTGAGTAACGTTGAAATAACTATAAACTACGCGTTGTTTTTCTAAGATAAGATGTATTGAAGAAATGTGACTAGTACACAATGGAAGATAAATTACCACTTGTTTGATATCCATAGTGCACATTCACCGAACTGCGTGTTTTCGGTATAAAATACTCGATTGAAACGGGTTAGTATATTTTTCCCTTCATGACCATGGTTCTTATAGAATACCTAGGGGTAAGGTATAACATGTACAGAGGCTGTTCTGGTGCCAGTGGGTAAAAAGGTGCATTTTGAAAACATGCTGATATTGTGACAAAACCCGTTTTATGATCGTCACCTACACTCAGTACGTGTTATCATGCTTAAAAATATTGGCTAACAGTTGGCAGTGGCGAAGTAATCATAAACATTCAATGATATTTTCTACTTTGTTAACCAATATTCAGACCTTTGGCACATATATGAGAAAACAATATATTGAAAATAGAATCCTGGCTAGTCCAATTGCGGTGTGCTCTCGGGCAAGGCACTTTATCACGATTGCCTCAGTCGACACAGCTGTAAATGGGTACCAGCAAATTGCTGGGGTAGGGTATAAATGGTTTTAACTGTTCTTAAAATAATACTGAACAAGTCAATATCTTTATAAAGTGTTCAAACATAAGTTGAACAACAGCCATATATGTTCTATTAATGTTTTAGAATAATTGTGTATTTTAATTACTTTGTGCAGGAATTAAAGTGTGTCTTTGCACCTAGACTTTAAATCATGTCGATTTCCCTATCGATAGATTGAACTCTCAAACGTCAAAATCAAACTATAATTGATCAATGTGGTTTCTTGTTTATTTGTATAAATTAAACGATCAAACTTTAATTGACACATTTGCGTAGGGTTCTACTGAAACATGGCTTTACATCTGCGGTTTTTAGTATAAATAAATTATATTTAAGACCTACTTACTTCTTTAATGTTATTGTTTTATTTCCTTTTCAATCATTTTATTTTGAAGACTAATCAATTCAGTTGATTTTCGGAGATAAAGAAAAAAATATTTCAGACAATCCGATTATGCCGAGCATAGAAGGGAGGAAAGAGGTTTATAATGTAAGTAAATCCTGTAATGAATTTGAGTGACGGAAATACCTCAAGTTACAGTCGCTTCCCTTCCCATCTTAAAATTAACAAATTGGTGTGTTGGCTTGACTGAACATTGTGAAACTATAAAGATAATTGATGTTTAAGGCAGAAATGCACTGTAAAAACATTATCATTATATAAACTGTCTAAATGTTATTTGTTATAAAATATGTGAAACTATACGCAATGTATTACTCATAACTATTAAATGTGATAACCAAATCTGAATTATGATAGTAAAGTCTAGAAAAACCATTTTCATAGTATATAATAACGACAGCACTTACTTAATGAGTTTATTTAAGAAATAATTTATAGCAAAACTGTGTTTAACACTATTTATACACGATGGGTTTGTTTGTTTTGGGTTTAACACCGTTTTTCAACAGTATTTCAATCATGTAACGGCGGGCAGTTAAGCCTAACCTGGATTCTGTACCAGTACAAACCTGTTCTTCGCAAGTAACTGCCAACTTCCCCACATGAATTATCAGAGGTAGAGAACGAATGATTTCAGACACAATGTCGTTTATCAAATCGTCACGGAGAACATTACGCCCCGCCTGGGGATCGAACTCGGGACCCCGCGATCCGTAGACCGACGCTCTCCCTACTGAGCTAAGCGGGCGGGTGTATACACTATGAGCGGTTATTATTATATGTCGGGCGGTTATATGTCGGGTGTAATTATTTCACGAGGGCGCAGCTTAGCATTCTTATATATATAAAACATGTTTGAAACGAAATGTAACATAGCACAACTACCTTGATTAATTTACACGCACACAGAGTCGGTTATTCGCTGTGCAGAATAATTCGACAGCATTTGCGCTCAAATGGAACTATTCCGCAAGACATGTTACCATTTCCGGTCCAGGCGTGTATCACTTAAGAAATAATATATCTCATCCAGTGATTTGTCGTTGAATAAATCATTGTTTGGAGTTCAGATGCGAAGGAATTATATCACGAGGGCGTAGCCCGAGTGATATAATAATAGGCACCTGAACGACAAACAATGATTTATGCAAGAGCAAATCACTAAATGAGATATATTATTTCGATTCTAACACGTTACCAAGGACTTTAAAGTACATCCTTGACGACATTTATTAAATATTTACCCGTTTTCAATTGGTTTCTTTTCCAGCGCGTCGCTATATGCCGTTTAACGCTATGACGTAATCGTGTTAGAATAATTGTTTTCCCATAGACTTCCATTATAACATAGCGTGTAACCTTCCATCAATCGAAATATGTATATCTAATCACAGTTTTTTGAAGAACTATCTTAGTTTCACCAAAATATTGGACGAAAAACATGTGAATTTTCTTGGGAATGAGATGACACCCTGTTTTCATCGTTGGCATGGCGGGAGAAATTCGATTGATAAAACTTTGTAATATAAAATACTGTAAATGCAGTAAAACATTTCAATTTTGAAAATTATAACCACCTCTTGGCTTTGTTTACATGACTTACAAATCAGAACGGACAAACATTACCTTAGATAAATATGAGCCTTTTTGGTCCGAAAACTCAGATAACAATGGGCACACCTGCCAAAAAAGATGCTAAATTTTTTTATTTTTTTTTAAATATTTAAATTTCACGCTTATTTTTGCATGAAAACTTCTTTTTACATCATTTGCAACAAATTTGTGACCATTAACATTACCTGTGGTGGCTCTAGACAAAAGTCACGTTTTAGTTCTGAACTGGGAATAAAGTAAGTGTATACCTGTGAATAAGTAAAGTCAGTGAATGGTCAACAAAATTATTAGACTTTATTTCTATTTCTTATGGAATGAATCATATTTCAGATTCCAAGCAAAATCCAAAGCAAATAACTTAAGCTTTCGCGAAAAATTGCAATACAATGACGACAGGGTCTGAAAATGGGCACGTAAATCGAAATGGGTGACCTTAGTTAACTGTCCACAACTGAACATTTCTTGATGAAACATTGCAAAACATTTGTTATTAGCTCGTGTTTGATAATAAAACTGTAAAATGGGAAAATGTTATATGATTACATGACCCTCTTAAAGTGCAGGAAAACGTGAAATATATTTTTTTTTCTCGTTTTATGTAACATTCACATTTTGCAATCAATCTTAATAAAACTTTCACACAACTTGTATTGGCATAATATCTCGTTACATTTCGAAAACTGGCCAGATTTTGTCAAGGGTTCTAGAGTTATGGCCATTTAAAGGGTCACAATTAGCTATTTTGACTTTTGCAGCCATTTAGAGACTTCATTTACGGTTTGATTTGAAACAAACTTGCAAAATATCTTTAACTACAATAGATCTTAGATTCTATGATGGATCAGTCAGATCCAATCATAGATTCCGGAGTTACGGTCCCTGATTGCCCCCTGAAAGAGCCAAGATTTGTTAATTTTAACCTTGTGAACACAATAGAAGTGATATTTTACATTTGAATTTATCCACACCTACACACAACATAAGTCACAATAAAATATCAGTTCCTTTTGAAAAACTGCTAGATTCCATCATGGGTTCTAGAGTTACTGACCCTGAATGGGGCAAACTTTTCTCTTTTGGCCATTTCAGCCATATAGAGGTTTCATTTATGCTTTGATCTGACACAAACTTGCATAGAATGTTAACCTTGATAGTCTCTAGGCCAAATTTGAAAATGGGTCATGTTGGGTCAAAAACTAGGTCACTAGGTCAAATCAAAGGAAAAGCTTGTTAACATCTTAGAGGCCACAGTATCTTCATGAAACTTGGTCAAAATGTTTATCTTAATGATTTCTATGCCAGATTTAAAACTGGGTTATATTAAATCAAAAACTAGGTCACCCGGCCATATCAAAGGAAAAGCTTGTTAACACTTTTGAGGTCACACTTATGATCGTATCTTCATGAAACTTGGTTAGAATGTTTAACTTGATAATTCCTAGGTCAAGTTTGAAACTGGGTCATGTGGGGTCAAAACCACATAGGTCATCACACAAATCAAAGGAAAAGCTTGTTAACACTGTAGAATCACATGACCCTATCTTCATGAAACTTGGTCAGAATGTTTATCTTGACGATTCCAAGGCCAAGTTTAACAGGTGAGCAATATAGGGTCATCATGACCCTCTTGTTTCTAACTAATCCCTTTAAGCCATGTTGATTTATGAAACAAGAGGACCATGATGGTCCTGAATCGCTCACCTGTCCCCACATGACCCAGTTTTGAACTGAGTATGACGTCGTTTTTTTCTATTATTTGACATAGTGACCTAGTATTTGAGCTCATGTGACCCAGTTTTGAACTTGACCTAGATATCGAGATAAAAATTCAGACCAAGTTTCATGAAGATCCATTGAAAAATATGGCCTCTTGAGAGGTCACAAGGTTTTTCTATTATCTGACCTAATGACCTAGTTTTTGAAGGCACTTGACCCAGTTTCGAACCTGACCTAGATACCATCAAGGTGAACATTCTCATTAATTTTCATGCAGATCTCATGAAAAGTACGGCCTCTAGAGAGGTCACAAGGTTTTTCTATTAATTGACCCAAAGACCTAGTTTTTAAAGGCACGTGACCCAGTTTCGAACTTGACCTAGATATCATCAAGTTGAACAATCTGACCAATTTTCATGAAGATCTCATGAAAAGTATGGCCTCTAGAGAGGTCACAAGGTTTTTCTATTTTTAGACCTAATGACCTAGTTTTTGACCACACGACATCCACTTTCGAACTTGACTAAGATATCATCAAGGTGAACATTCTGACCAATTTTCATGAAGATCCATTGAAAAATAAGGCCTCTAGAGAGGTCACAAGGTTTTTCTATTTTTAGACCTAATGACCTAGTTTTTGACCGCACGTGACCCACTTTCGAACTTGACCTAGATATCATCAAAGTGAACATTCAGACTAACTTTCATGAAGATCCATGGAAAAATATGGACTCTAGAGAGGTCACAAGGTTTTTCTATTTTTAGACCTAATGACCTAGTTTTGGACCGCACGTGACCCAGTTTCGAACTTGACCTAGATATTATCAAGATGAACATTCTGACTAATTTTCATGAAGATCCATTGAAAAATATGGCCTCTAGAGAGGTCACAAAGTTTTTCTATTTTTAGACCTACTGACCTAGTTTTTGAAAGCACGTGACCCAGTTTCGAACTTGATCTAGATATCATCAAGATTAACATTCTGACTAATTTTCATGAATATCCATTTAAAAATATGGCCTCTAGAGAGGTCACAAGGTTTTCCTATTTTTAGACCTACTGACCTAGTTTTTGACCGCACGTAACCCACTTTCGAACATGGCCTAGATATCATCAAGATGAACATTCTGACCAATTTTCATGAAGATCCATTGAAAAATATGGCCTCTAGGGAAGTCGCAAGGTTTTTCTATTTTTAGACCTACTGACCTAGTTTTGGACCGCACATGACCCAGTTTCGAACTTGACCTAGATATCATCAAGGTGAACATTCTGATCAATTTTCATGAAGATCCATTGAAAAATATGGCCTCTAGAGAGGTCACAAGGTTTTTCTATTTTTAGACCTACTGACCTAGTTTTTGACAGCACGTGACCCAGTTTCGAACTTGACCTAGATATCATCAAGATGAACATTCAGACCAACTTTCATACAGATCCCATGAAAAATATGGCCTCTAGAGAGGTCACAAGGTTTTTCTATTATTTGACCTACTGACCTAGTTTTTGACGGCACGTGACCCAGTTTCAAACTTGACTTAGATATCATCAAGGTGAACATTCTGACTAACTTTCATGAAGATTCATTGAAAAATATGGCCTCTAGAGAGGTCACAAGGTTTTTCTATTTTTAGACCTACTGACCTAGTTTTTGACCGCAGTTGACCCAGTTTCGAACTTGATCTAGATATCATCAAGATGAACATTCTGACCAACTTTCATAAAGATCCCATGAAAAATGTGACATCTAGAGAGGTCACAAGCAAAAGTTTACGCACGGACGCACGGACGGACGACGGACGACGGACGCTGCGCGATCACAAAAGCTCACACTGTCACTTTGTGACATGTGAGCTAAAAAGCAAACTTGGCTGCATTGGGCTGAATAGTTTGATATAGCACGCACACTGAAACACTGGCCTTATTTCAAAGTAATTTCACACATATTTTCCTTAGTGACTCTCTACCACATTTTTTCGAGCAACTATGAAACTACGATGAGCGATCTAGATCCACATGCTCTTACTTTGGCGAAATGGCAAAACTACCTAAGGCCTGCACCAGATAGGACATTATTCATGAGCAACTATTACAAAAAAATCTTTTCAGCAGTAAAAGGGTATTTTAAGTAAGTTCAAATAAAAAAGATCGCCAAAAACGCAGGTAAAATATGTTTTGAATGTTACGATTTCATGCCTATACGTGTGCCGCGATTTTGCGATTTCATGCCTATGAGAACCTTACATCCACATGAAGCTTCTCATTAGGGTGTATATTGACAGCTCTTATATGAATCTCTTAATACCTTTGTAATATACATTTGATAAAGAAAAGATTTGGATCCATATGTACGTGAAAACATTTAACCGGTTACTCAAGAAATCAGAAAGTATGAAGTATGAAGAATAGCATGTTGTGGCACCATTAATTGTCACACCATCGCTAAATGTCGCAAGATTTTGTTCCACCGTTATATGTCACAATACCAACGTTTAGTTCATATACTAACATGTCATTGTTGTTCTTTTTTAATTTCATTTTCTGTGGTAAACGCGAATCTTGAATAGTAAAGGGATCAAGGCTTAACAATGTAGTGCTGGATTCAAGCCCGACGGCGGTCATAATCGCACATTCTTTTATACTTTTTTCCAGGGCAGTATACTCAAACGATTTTTCCCTCCAAAGACAACAAACTTCCAATGTTAATGTTATACAAATAATGCTCTATATACTTATTTCTGGTATATGTGCGAAAAGTAAAGATATATGAAAATTATTACAGTAGATATCGTGAAAAAGGTCACCTATGGTTCTTTTAAAAAGGGTGGTCGTATAGAGTTCCTTTACAAATAAACGAAATTCTTAAAGCGTGTGTCTTCACAGTGTAACAAGGTCACTTTTATTTTGCATTTATTTTGTCAAAAAGTGTCCCCTCTCGTCCCTCTCGTCCCTGAAATTGTGCACATAGGATTTTTCTCCACCAATAAGGCTGGATAGTTCCAGCAAAAATAAACAAGACCCACGACCATTTGTTTTTCCATCGCTGTTTAAGGAACATGCTTACCATGGTATGAAACACAATGACACTCTTTATGCTAACTGGCTGCGGGTATATGATGGTGACCAGAACAGGTTCAAGTGTCTCTTGTGCATCTCTGTAATACAAACAAGTGTTATCGATGTCGATGTGTATGACCATTACCCTTAACGTTCGATCCGCCAGTGGCAAGCCCTCTATTTGTCGCATATATCATACATTTTCCTATTACAAAAGTATACCCATAACTCGAGTCACACTATGGATGGACTGGGTTAACCAGTCATATGACATAACGTCCTTATTTCTTATGTAGTACAAAAATGAATATTTTACCATTAAATTTTTACCGACGTGATAAGACTTTCAAAACTGTAATTCGCCCAAAAGTCACGCCTTTCTAACCTTTAAATACCCGTGAAAGATACCCAAAATGTGACTTTGAAAGCAACAATCTGAACCCTTTGGGTTAAGAAAGCTCTTGCTTTGAGTCAGTGCCCAGTTTCATCAACGTTTCACGTTTGAATATAGATATAGGCTTTAAATACATTAATGTTAAAGGCGCTGATCTCCATATTTTGGCTAAAAATCGTTCTTTAAAGTCGAAGTTTGGTCGTATTATAAACATTACAATAAGGACTTTTGTTTCTAAACTATCGTAAAAATGCCAAATCAAGAAAAAAAAGATGCCCGCGTCGGGAATCGAACACGGGCCGGCATTTAAAGGATTATGTATTTAACGGCCATTAAATATAGATATTTATAATTAAGGCAGTTTACCTTAATACTTTCATTATAAAAATAGTAAAAACAATTGATTCTCATGTGCTTCCATAACATATACATGTAGTCTGTCAGTAATTAAGTTTCAAATGATTCTTAAAAATATTGCATTAATTTCCTGATACCTATTTTTATATATTTTTGTTGTCGTACGATCCAGAGGCCAGCGCTTTAAAGTGTCCTTTATAATGAATGTTTTCACAGTTGTCATACATAGTGATTAAATTAAAATCTCTATAAATTCAACAAAATATTAAAGTTTTACGTTACATATCCTTTCTATTTAGATACCGACAACTTCCCTACATGATACTAAATATAGAAAACGAGAGACCTTTGTTAAACCAGTCCATTCATAGTCTGACTCGAGTTATGGGTATACTTTTGTAATAGGAAAATGTATGATATATGCGACATATATAGGACTTGCCACTGGCGGATCGAACCTCAAGTGTAATGGTCATACATGTAATGCGAAATACATCGACATCGATAACGCTTGTTTGTATTACAGAGATGCACAAGAGACACTTGAACCTGTTCTGGTCACCATCATATACCCGCAGCCAGTAGTAATAAAGAGTGTCATTGTGTTTCATACCATGGTAAGCATGTTCCATAAACTGCGATGGAAAAACAAATGGTCGTGGGTCTTGTTTATTTTTGTTGGAACTATCCAGCCTTATTGGTGGAGAAAAATCCTATGTGCATAATTTCAGGGACGAGAGGGGACACTTTTTGAAAAAATAAATGCAAAATAAAAGTGACCTTGTTACACTGTGAAGACACACGCTTTAAGAATTTCGTTTATTTGTAAAGGAACTCTATACGACCACCCTTTTTAAAAGAACCATAGGTGACCTCTTTCACGATATCTACTGTAATAATTTTCAAATATCTTTACTTTTTGCACATATACCAGAAATAAGTATATAGATCATTTTTGTATAACATTCACATTGGAAGTTTGCTGTTTTGGAAGGGATAAAATCGTTTGAGTCTACTGACCTGGAAAAAGTATAAAAGAATGTGCGATTATGACCGCCGTCGGGCTTGAACCCAACACTACATTGTTAACACGGGTGGTAAACGCGCAATCCAATTCCCGCTGGGAATACGCTTAAAATGGGTTGCGCAAGTTCCGGTGCTGGTGTTGCGCGTATAAAAAGACGAAATTGAGGTATGTGAAGTTATGATTTTGCTTAGTATGAGACAAGAATGAATTTTCTCGGAAAAAGCAAAATGCTATTCGACACAAATATGATAATACATCATATGTGTAAAATATCTGGTTTGTAAGTTATGATTCGGCTCTATTATCACGAAAACTCAGGCGACAAGAAGCGTGAAAAAAGTATGAAATCAACAAAAATGGACTTTTCTGACCTCATATGCCTAATCTGAGAACATTTGATGCTTTCTATGATAACTCAACTGTTATAAAGTAACGAATATCTAAATTATTTGCTTCAAATCCTGTTTACGGGACATAATTGACAAAAAATTAATCGGGAATGGGGTTGCGCACCGGGAATGGAGTTGCTCGTATACATCATAATGTATATAATGTATACGCGCAACTCCATTCCCGGGGCGCAACCCCATTCCCGATTATTTTTTTTTTGCCAATCTTTACCCCAAAAGCAACATTTCATTCAGTGTATGTAATATTCATGACTGTTTTACACGTGTTTGATCATTAGAAGCGTCATATTTCCAGAAAGAAGGCACAAGAGTTCGAAAATTGGCATTTTTCATGATTTCATGCTTTTTTGACAGTTCGAGCCAGCAGAGTTTTCGTGATAAAAGAGCTGATTCTTAAATTTGTAAGTTGGTATTTCACACATATGATCTTTATTCATTTTTGTGTCGAATAGCATTTTGCTTTTTTCGAAAACGTTTGTAAATGTGTCATTATTTACAATAAACAAAAACCCACCTACCTGGATTTTGTATATATTGATGCGCAACACCAGCACCGGAAGCCGCGCAACCCATTTTTAGCATATTCCCAGTGGAAATTGGATTGCGCGTTTACTACCCGTGGTTAAGCGTTAAAGGTGCAGATGATTTTACAACATTTAACGTTGGCTGCTACATTTAACGTCAACCTTGCGACATTTAACGGCGGTCGCGACATTTAGCGGTGGTGCGACAATTAATGGTGCCACAACATGCCACTCTTCATACTTCATACTTTCTAATTTCTGGAATAACCGGTTGAATTTGTTTCTACGTACATATGGATCCAAACTTTAATTTTCTTTATCAAATGTACATTATATATGTATTAATGAAAAGCTTTATGCGGATGTAAGGTTCTCATACGCGTACTCGTACAGACATCAAGTCGCTAAATCGCAACACTCGTATAGACATCAAATCGCAAAATCGCAGCACTCGTATAGGCATGAAATCGCAACAGTCAAAACATATTTCAGCTGGAATACCTGCTTTTTTTGGCGATCTTTTTTATTTGAACTTTTTTATAATATCCTTTTACTGTTAAAATATTTTTTAACAGATGCTCATGAATAATGTCCTATCTGGTGCATGCCTTGGGTAATTTTGCCATTTCACAAAAGTGAAAGTGAGGTCATTTTGCAGAAGGTCACTTAGGGAACAGTCTTAAGGAATATTGATGTGAAGTAACTTTAAAATTGGACTTGCGGTTTTAGACAAGAAGGAGAACTTTAACAGACCCCTGGAATACCTTGTTTTTTAACGAAACAGAAGTATTCGAAGGAATTTGGTAAGGACTATTACGAAATCGAGACTGCGGTTTCAGAGGAGATATTATGTTTCCATTAAATCATATAAAGAAAATCAGTCAAACCCCTTGGTGGCCATTTTTTTAGCAAAACAGAATGATTTAAAGCAGCTGATAGAGAGTCGCTTTTAAGGAACATTGTTGTGAAATAATTTTGAAATTGAACCAGTGGTTTGACAGAAGAAGACTTTCAAACTATTCGCTTAAGCCATAGAGGGAAAAAAAGCATCCCCGCTTCTTCGATGCCATGTTCTTAAAGAAACATGTTGATGCGAAAAAAATATGGTAAACGGTCACACATGGAACATGTCTGTGAAATTATTTCAAAACCGGGACATCCGTTTCTGAGTATTGCTTTGTTAAGTCATACGCTCTCTTATCTGTGGAAAATACCACTTACATCCTTGAAACATTTTATGACGAGAATGTACATACACTTTTTGATAAGATATTGTTATGATTGACGTCTTTTCATTTATCTATGTTCTATTCCTTATTCGAATTTGGAAAAGGAATAGGGAACCAGTTCCTTATTCCTTATTCGGTTTCTCGATCTTAATCACTCTTGCTATGATCTAGCGTGTTCATTTTATGCTGCTGAACCGAGTAAGGATCATTTTCTCACTGCTTTTACATAGGATTCTCCGATTTAGGAATAAGAAACTAGTTCCTTATTCCTTATTTGAATAAGGAATAAGGAACCAGCCTACTCGTCATCAAAATTCTGCATGGATGACGTAGATTGAATGAATCTGAAAGGGGACTTCCAAGAAAGAACTTTGTTTGAAATTGGCCGGGTGGTTTAGGAAAAGATGCTCTTTAAAGATATTCCGGGCGACGGATAGACAGACGGACGGACGGACGGACGACGGACACCCCATGAGTCCAAAAGCTGAACAAGATAAATAGACGATATCTGATTTGATGAGATGGACAGGCGGGTGCAAAGTAAATACATGTATCAATCTGACTAAAGTACTTGATCTTCTAAACGAAGATCTGAGAACGACCCATTCACATTCGTCTTCTGTAATTTTGGATTTCCAATATTGCTATATTTTTTTCGCAAATCTACTTTTGTTTGAACAATCAGGCAACTTGTTCGAATGTCAAAGAGTAAGAAAATTTACAGTTATCCGGTTCGAACCGGGACCTCTCGTTTACAAAGCTAGTGCCCTACCGAACTGAGCTAATCGCTGTCTGACATCTTTGTCATAAAAAATTTTTGATATCAAAACCCAAGGCGTTTTAAAGTTGCAGGATGTTGTAGGTAGCTTTTGATTGGCTAGCGGAAGGGTTGTCAGAACGAGGCCATCAATAGCTCGTTGTCAGATCCTATGCGTAGCGTAATAGGAGATGTACTTTAGTCAGATTGATACATGTATGTTTTTATAGTTAATTTTTTTGTTCCTTTTATTTCCATTTTGGAATCTATCTACGGAATCCAGTGCCAAAAATAGTCTGTATTGCATGGAAATGTAAAACAAAAAATGGCGGTTTCGAAAATTAATCAATGTCACCATGGATACGAATCATTTGCTCGTATATATTCAAAATTAGAAAAAAATGACAGCATGTCAACATGGTGGTTAACATTTGAATTTCTTTATCACGTCAAATGAAGAATACATTTAAATGCAAGGAAATTGAATACTTTTAGGAAAGAGAATGTGATAAAAAAAAAGCGAGAAAAAAAAAAATTCTTGTTTTCTTGCATTTTCAAGAGGGTCATGTACTAAAAATCTTGATAACAGTCGTCGCAGAGGTAAGCATGAACAATTTTAGCAGCTGTAATATTACTTTAAACAATTTGCTGGAAATAATTGTACAACATGGGACTAGGGATGGACACGAGAAGAATAATTAAACAAACAAAAACAATGAAACTAGTTGGTTTGGATATGTTTTCAATTTATTAATATATTAAATAATAATAATAATAGAAACAATAGCTAAAACAACTAAGCTGGCCGCTCTAAAACCGTAATCTTTGTTTTATCTTTTCGAATGTCCAATTGCAGAAAATGTTGATTGTACAGACATCCCGGTAGACATGACACTGTTTCTGGCCAGCTAGAAAGTTGCTATGATAACCAACAAATGAAAGGATGAGTCGCTATCACATATTTCTTTTACAGAAAATGACGCCACCAACGATGGACTACAGTCGACAAAGTGTCCTATGGGTGAGGTAATATATTTGCAAGACGACGTAATTTAGTTTAGCCGGTGTAAGAAATCTTGAGAAATGCGCATCATCATCACAAATAAATAAAACATCGATATGTCTGTTTGGATTGAAGAATAAGATTCACTAAGAAAGAAAATACCATGGCCCGTAGACACATTTTTAAATTTCACGAATTCATGAGAAAACTGTCGTCTGTTTTTTACTGCATTGCTCGTGCCATACACATCTGTTTCATCATTCTGGATGGTATATAGTTGCACATCATGAGATCTCTCATACGATCTAAAAATAGAAACACAGGAACGTCAGCTGTTAATAACAGGGTAACAGGGTAAGTTTCGGACACTTCTTAAAACATTTTGAAAAAAACCCGCTATGCTTAAAAGCATCCAGGCAAGGTTTCAAACCTCAAACTGCAACCGAAATCTGGACGTTGTAATTTGGGTATTTGTAAAACATCTGCAATTATTAATGTTTTCCCTAAAAAATATCTTACATTGTTTTGCTTAAATGAAAAAAGTATCACTAATTCGTACAATATTTTGTAAATTACTTTACTAAATTTGTGTTCTTGTAAACATTTTGTTTCTAAAACGGATGTCTCTTTTTAGCTATTTTTAGATTTACTGTCACCGAAGCCGACACAATTCATCAATTTCACGACTAACCGCTAATGATTTATGACAGAGTATGTCCAATGCGCCGTTTTTTGTGTTGATATTCACACACGTATCAGTTTATGACAATAAAAACAATACAATACTTTTTCAGGATATATACTTAACACATTGTTATAAGTGATCAAAAATTTATATTACGTTTTGCTATTAACTGGTTATTTTCTTGTTTGTTATAGCATGAGTTGACTTCAGAAAGTTAGTAATTAGGAACAAGTATGCTCAGGTAAAATTGTTTTTGTAGGAATCCAGCTTTCTGAATTATCTCTTATCTTTAATTCTCATAATATACACGTAGGCCTGGTTTCTTCAAGTTGTGTAACTGACTTTTTAGCTTATAATAGTACTCAAAACTAGTATACAAATTCTACTATGCATAATTGAGCCGCGCCATGAGAAAACCAACAAAGTGCGTTTGCGACCAGCATGGATCCAGACCAGCCTGCGCATCCGCTTTCAAAGCCTATTGCAATTAGAGAAACCGTTAGCGAACAGCATGGATCCTGACCAGACTGCGCGGGTGCGCAGGCTGGTCTGGATCCATGCTGGTCGCAAACGCACTATGTTGGTTTTCTCATGGTGCGGCTCAATTAGTTTTCTACATGGCTATTACAATCGTCATTCCATAGTTTGTGCTATTGATCGGTTTGTAGTTTGACACTAAATTTTGCTGGACTAAAGTCAAGACTTTTAGAAAAAGTATGAAAACTTATTTTTTGATGTCATGTAATCATACACTTATTGAACGGCTTGTCGGTCAATAGTGAAAGAAACTATTTGTTAGGACCGCGGGCAATAGTTTGGAATACTGACCGGCCAGCAGTTCAGTACATGTATGTGAGTGAGGAATGTACAGCACATTACTGAACAACAATTGCATGGCAAAAGCAGTCGTTAGTTAACGGTTATGTTTCGGTAAAAATAAAAACTCAAGAATGTACACAAGTTTTATAATTTAGCAAAAATTAAGCAGTTTTCAAGATTTATCATGAACCAGGATTATGCGTTGTATGCATGAAACTGTTCAACTTAAAACTAGAGTAACAAAGAAGGACTATAAATAATGTAAAATGTACTTGATTTTCGACTAGAATATAAGAAACAAAATTATTTGTAAATTTAACGAAGCAGGAACAGTAAACTAAATTAGCAAATTATGAAAATTCCCAAGAAAAATAATTTCCCCAAAACCGTGCCAAACTGTTAAACAACGGAAGAATATATACATAAGACAAAAAGAAATTTAAAAAAGATACTCACCACCTCCCATTGCTAGAAACATAGGATTAATTCCTGATCGACCAGCTCCGCCGCTTAAAGCGGTAGCACTAGCGCCCGAGCTTCCTGATGAACCACTACTGCTCCCACCACCTAACATCCTCATCATCATGTACGTTTGCATCATGTCTGCTTGAGCTGACACCGAGGCAACCAGAGCAACAGATAAGACGATCGCAAATAACTTCATTGTCACTGTAAGATAATCTACTCCAACACTCTTAGATGATAAAACGTAGTCCTGTGCTGTCTTTCAGTGGCGGCCTAACACCTGATCGGTTGACGACAGATCTCACAATGATGTTACTGCACTGAGCCGGTGAATTTAACGGAACAACACACGCCTTAAATTGTCAACGAATGTCACGTGTTGATGAAAACTGTCTGAATATGAAATAAAGTGACAAGATTTCGTCAACATTCGCCATTTTAAGTAACATTTGTATTGGTGAGACAATTAATGAAATCTGACAATTAACGATGAGGCCCTGACAGAGTGTAAGAAAAACAACAACAACAATACTGTAGTACTTGACCTATATCTGAAAAGAATGAGATTTTGATCAAAGATGTTTTTATCTAGACAGGAATTTCTGTATATGAAGGAACCACTTCGTAAGCTCCAGAAATGTGGGGACTTTGTCAAGAAAGGTATTTTGTCTGCCTAGGGGTATATTTTTTTTGATCATATGGTTACTGTCCACCGTTTATTAAGGAGACAGACCCCGGTTGGCCCTGTTGGCATTGTTTCTGACACGGTTGGACAGCGGAAGTTGATACCAGAAAAAAGCAACAAGCATTTTTATAGCACACATAGGATATTCCAGTCTGTATCATTACACTTCTACAGTTAATACATACATGTGAACATTTGATGTAAATATATAATTGTTTTTTTTTATTGTGCATCAAAGGCCATCAGTTCATTTATTTAGCAAGAAAAAGTTTGAAAAATTTAAAACACGAAAGACATGTATGCATTAACAAGAATCATAAAAATACCTAGATTGTTGTTGTGTGTGTGTGTGTGGTTGGGTGGGGAGGGGGGGGGGGGTAAAAATTGATGAACTATTAGTCTCAAAAATTACCAGGGCGAACCTTAATTATGTGTCTGTTCAAACTTTATGGTGAAGACAGTACTTTAAATGTTATATGTCATTTAAGGACTTTTATCTTGATAGATTGAGAAAATGACAACTTTGTGCGTATCAAGTGCTAAAGACATAAAAATGACACTTCGAGTCTGACATGTAGTAACAATATTGACAGTTGTTGTGTCTTTGTTACGTTCATATTTTCAGTGCTAATTACCAATCGAATATCTACGTGAGTAAATGACTAGTGTAGGCATGCCTTAACGTGAGAAATGTCCAGCTGTGACAAAAAGTACATTTTTTGTTATCTTACATTAAGTGCATTCCGGTTATGGCACGAGTTTCTTATATGATACAACAGTCACTGTGTAGTCTAAATTTGGAAAATTCTGAAAGATAATATATTTCATGGAATGAATGAATTTCACTCAATGTTTGTATGTCAAAAGATTATCAAAAAGAAGAAAGTTTTTTTTTTCCAAATCTCGTCTACGTAAATCCTAAATTTTACAAGCTGAAAGAAATATTTTCGTTTTAAAACATTATAATACTTATTAAACGTAGCCGTTTTTTAGTTAAAAGAACATTTCACGCTAGCAAAATGAACAGTTTGCTTTCATATATTTGATACAAGATGTCAGCTGTTTTAATCAGCTTTATATGAGATTCTGAACCTCTCATGCTTTCTATCCATGAAGCACAATCGTATTATATCATGTTTGAATTTACCCGTGCATTCATAACATATAGCACGAGAATCATGTTACATGACAGGCTGTAAGACGAACATTCCCAGCACGGGAATGCAAGAAATATGTACATGTATGGAATCTAAAAACTGCATGTAAAAATAATGTGAGAACATTCTGAATAAACTATTTTTGATTTTCTCATGAACACCAAGATAAATCAACATACTAGAAATAATATTGCCCGAACACATTGTGAAATATATAAGCGGATTAGATGTCCACTTGATATTTTTCTTCACCTGTCCGTTATATATTAGTTAACAAACTATTCCAACTATTTAAACAAAGTTAGTGCCGTTTTTACCAGATTTAGCCCTAACCAAGCTGGACACGAGTGATTCTGCCTTTGCGACCAGTGTAGACCATGATCAGCCTGCACATCCGTGCAGTCTGATCATGATATGCACTGTTCGCCATTCAGCCGGTATATTTTTGGTAAACATCCCTTTTAACAGTTAATGGCACTGTCCAAAATGGAAGACGGGCAAGTTCATTATAGAAATTTAGCAGGGTACGGTTTAGTGCCAGAATCGAACCAATCAGTTGCTGTTTTACCGTTTTGTAAGTTGCACTTTTTTAGTATGTATCATAAAAGCATATATATTTTTAATAACTCATAAATTTTATAATAAAATGAGATTTTGCAAAAAACAACGAGATTCTAAAAAATAATTAAAATACACCCATCCATACTTCTAATAGGCTTGACGTACGTACGCTGTGTCGTTCTCATCACACAATACAATATTCTTAGACATATGCTGAACGTATAAACGCGTTAGAATTTACAAAAAATTATTCCGTTTTCATTGAGGTGAAACTTTCATCAGTCAGTAACTGACCATTTTAAACTTTAAACTATCGCCGACATAACTGCATCGTTAACGACTAAGATTACCCAGATGTAGTAAAGAAATAAAAACATCCCATTTCATATTGTTAAATATGTATTTTGTTCATAAATCATGTTGAAACTAGTATTTTGTATTCATTACAGCTAATTGGGTCATATATTACATATACGAATTATTTTTTAATTATTTTCTGCGTATCGTCGCTATCATTTAAGGTGCAATATCGTTATCTCGCTAGCAACAGTAACTAAGGCAAAAATAACAACAGCAAACGTTATTTGTGAAAATGAAAGGAGGGCCTCTGATAACAAAATCAGTGGAGCACTAAACAGATTGTCAAGCAGTTGTCTACATGACTGTAAATAACCTGACAATAATAGCTAGATTTACGTTTCTCAAAGCGCCGCAATAAAACCATGTCTTAAATAAAGAACGCCTTTTCCCCCAAACTACGTTAGGCGTGTACACAAAGCCAGCAATTGATACATTTTCATAAATAAAATGGTCGTATTGTACATGATAGACCACAATTCTCAAATCACGAATTCAAGTCACGAAAAGCCATTAGCATAATACTTATAATTAGTTATATTTGAAGTCTCCAAACCACATCTTTAATAAAAGCAGCCTCATGTCAACATTCTGCATACCTACACTGATAGTACACAAATTTTCATTCTTGCACTGGTTATGGATTATAGACACCGTTTTACTTTCGTTTAGGGAACAACATGGCGTCGTTCGAAAAATTCTTGCAAACCGGAAAAAAAACAAAAAAATAAAACATTAAATTGAAGCTAAAAATATTTTTTTCTGACGGTTAAGATAAAAATTGAATCGACACGACTATGTGATTTCTCACTGGATAATAAAAACCAGGGACTGTATTTTTACTGGAAGGCGAATTACAATTGAACGTTGGCGATCCTTTTTGACTGTTCTATTTGTATGTTGAAAAGTTAAATATCCTGGCATTCATTTCGATTTTCTGATACTCGTGGATAGCGAACCACTTTTTAGAAGCTACTGTAAAAAATGTAAATATAAGAACTGAGTGATATTTTTGTGCGTTTTACGGGAATATAAACGACTCATTTCCAGTTTCAGTCTACAATAAAATCTATGAGCATTGTTTGTTTTCAAGCTGTTATTCTTAAACAATCGACCTGCAAACTGTAGAATACCCTTCAAAATGAAATAAAATCCAAATATAAATTTTTAATAATCATTATTTCCATTTCATATATCTCATAATGTGCTGTATTTCCTTTCATTGTATATTTATATTCAAAAAGCTGAAGCGTAACTGTATAAAAAAAAAGGTTAGAGAAAATTCTGTTCTTCAAAAGTTTGGGTCCTATATTCACAAAACATTTTTAATCTCCGCTGAGTTTGACATTGAAATTTTGAAAACAAATTTCAATTGAACTTCAAGATTGAATTCTTACTGAAAATGGCCACCAATACTGAACAGTCACATTGAAATAATCATTAAGGTTACAGTTAATTTTAAACATGTAATTTAAGAACCGCATTGGACATAAGAAATTCGTTTCTCTTTTTCGTGTCATTCTTTGTGTGGTTGACATCGGTCTTTTCTTATGTATAAACTTTTAAGATTCAGTATTTTTTAAAATTGATTCGTTACTTCCTATTTATCCATGCATTTATTTATCTATTTACTTGTTGTTTCAGTCATGTATCTATTTATGTTTTATTACCATGTTGATGTACATATTATGTAGAAATAAAAGTTTTATTATCAAGCTCAGCTGAGATGAAAATGTTTTGTGAACATGGGACCTGTATAGCCCAGCTCTATGTTTGGAAGGGTTTCTGTTTTTAAATGATAAAAAGGCATCAAATATGAGCGAAGACAACATTGGTATTTACAAAGTACAAAATGTCAGATTTGAATCATATGAAGTTAAATGAAGAATATATAAGGATATTCAAAGTTTTCAACCTATCAGAACTTTCAAAGCCCTATATAGGCAGTCATAATTATGACGAATTAATTTCTTTTTAAGACACAAATTTGTGCTTATACATCATAGCAAAGAACTTTTATAGAACATGCAGAAAATATTTAATAACTCTTCAGAGGGAACAACATGTCTAAACCGTGACATATATCGCTCATCAACGTGTTGTAATTCTACATTTATACCAGTCTACTAAGACATCGTAGAAATACATTTATATGTCAGTCAGTTTAACTGTGAAAAGTTACGCGTTTGCGGGACCAGACGTATGGGACTTTTGCTTATCCTAATGATCAATCTTATAAAAAATTTTTAATCCAAACTCCAAAATCGCAATACTGCCTAAAATGGAATATTTGGTATCTCAGGAAGCAAACTTTGAAAATACACATATCCCAAAGGTTAAAACGGGTATACACCTATCTATCATAGTGAATCAACTTGAAATGTTTGCCATTCTCAGTGACTTAACTTGGAAAATACACATATCCCAAAGATTAAAACGGGTATACACCTATCTATCATAGTGAATCAACTTGAAATGTTTGCCATTCTCAGTGACTTAACTTGGAAAATACACATATCCCAAAGATTAAAACTGGTATACACCTATCTATCATAGTGAATCAACTTGAAATGTTTGCCATTCTCAGTGACTTAACTTGGAAAATACACATATCCCAAAGATTAAAACGGGTATACACCTATCTATCATAATGAATCAACTTGAAATGTTTGCCATTCTCAGTGACTTAACTTGGAAAATACACATATCCCAAGGATTAAAACTGGTATACACCTTTTTATCATAGTGAATCAACTTGAAATGTTTGCCATTCTCAGTGACTTAACTTGGAAAATACACATATCCCAAAGATTAAAACTGGTATACACCTATCTATCATAATGAATCAACTTGAAATGTTTGCCATTCTCAGTGACTTAACTTGGAAAATACACATATCCCAAAGATTAAAACTGGTATACACCTATCTATCATAGTGAATCAACTTGAAATGTCTGCCACTCTCAGTGACTTAACTTGGAAAATACACATATCCCAAGGATTAAAACTGGTAAACACCTATCTATCATAGTGGATCAACTTGAAATGTTTGCCATTCTCAGTGACCTAACTTGGTAAATACACATATCCCAAAGATTAAAACTGGCATACACCTATCTATCATAGTGGATCAACTTGAAATGTTTGCCATTCTCAGTGACTTAACTTGGAAAATACACATACCCCAAAGATTAAAATTGGTATACACCTATCTATCATAGTGAATCAGCTTGAAATATTTGCCATTCTCAGTGACTTAACTTGGAAATTTTGCCTGTTTTAAAGATTTAAACTGGCGTATCTATCACGGAGAAAAGCTTACTTACTTACTTACTTACTTAGTCCTCTTCATCCCTGGAGGGACATAGGGCCTTCACAACAGCTCTCCATCTGGTACGGTCCATGGCAACCTGAAAAGCTTAAAGCATTTCAATTCCTAGTGGCTAAACTTCGAAATTTTGCCTGTTCTAAGGATTTAGACTAGTATATATCTATCACGTGAAAAAAACACACTTAAAACTATTTGCCAATCCCAGTAAGCTTAGAGATTTTGCTTATTCTGAAGATTAAAACTGGCATGTATATCTGTCTAGCAGAGGGAACATACCTGAAATATTTACCATTCCTATTGACTAAACTTGGAAATAATGCCCTTTCTAAAGATTAAAACTGGCATATATCCCTATCTGTCACAGAGAACAAACGAACTATTTGCCATTCTCCGTGACTTAGCTTGGAAAGTTTGCCTATGCCAAAGATTAAAACTGGCATATATCCATATCTATCACAGGGAACAAACTTGAACTATTTGCCATTCTTCGTGACTTAGCTTGGAAAGTTTGCCTATGCCAAAGACTAAAACTGGAATGTATTCCTATCTATCACAGAGAACAAACTTGAAATATTTGCCATTCCCTGGGAGCAGATATTGAAAATGATACGAATGCTTGCACAAACAGTGTATTTTTTTACTCTTTTGACATATATGTATTATCCGTATGTATTGACTCTTGGCAATCATTAATCTTTGCCAATATTTAAGCAGATTTTTTTTTTTATTTTACGAGATATTCGTACCCTGAAAATATTTATAAACTAAAATAACCTATGTAGTAAACCGATGTAACGGTACAAAAGCAGTAAGCACTCTGACTTCCACGCACATTACCATGTGTTTTTCCAGTTCATTTTTTTTTTAAATTATACGTTTAGTAACTTTATCGATTCTTATATCATTTTTGTTACATATATCACGTCTTGTAGACTAAAATTTTAAGGAAAAAATGTATTATTGCCAGATATAGAACTCTAATCCAAAACCTAGAAATTTTGTATCAAAGATCAATTTACGGATTTATTTACAAGTTTATTTGTTAATCACTGTAAAATAAACGTGTTATATTTTGGTTTAGTAAAAAGTTTAGATTTATATGTTTGTATTTTCTGGTTATCTCCGTACCGAAACATTTAGTGTTAATGACTAAAACGATTTTGGCAGTATTTTTAGTAAGCCAAAAATAGTTTTCAAATGAAGTTCTCTTCCCTCTTTATTAGTGCGGAAAAGGTGTATGACACTGCAGTTTGTTTATTTTATTGAGGAAATTTAAATCTCCAAACAAAAAGAAATGACGTTAAGTAATAAATACCATAAAGTAATATGAGCCGCGCCATGAGAAAACCAACATAGTGGCTTTGCGACCAGCATGGATCCAGACCAGCCTGCGCATCCGCGCAGTCTGGTCAGGCTCCATGCTGTTCGCTAACAGTTTCTCTAATTGCTGTAGGCTTTGAAAGCGAACAGCATGGATCCTGACCAGACTGCGCGGATGCGCAGGCTGGTCTGGATCCATGCTGGTCGCAAAGCCACTATGTTGGTTTTCCCATGGCGCGGCTCATATAATTTAACAATGAGTTCAGACCAGTTCAGTAATTCAATAATTCCAAACTTTAGTTAAATTTAGAAGAGGAAGAGACTGTGGTGTAAAGGCAATCTTTTGGTAGAAAAGAAAGTATTAAATTATAATTGTACTTGTGAAAGACAAGATGTTGTAAAAGAAAACAATGTGGATTAGTGCAAGTGTTATTAAGAAATACATGATCAGTTTTTCTCAAGTCAACCTTTCTAAATGCACCACGCCCCTATTACAAAACAAGTGCATAATTCCCGCTTGAAAACTTGATTACATGTATTTATCCAGGTTTACATTTTTGTGTTAATTATACCAGGGTATAGGGGCATGGTTTTTAATCTTATTACCATTGAAATAACCGATGTTACGCAACCGACGACAGTTGTTCACTTTAGGTTTATTGGGTCACATGTGTTTTATCTTTGAAGTTACTGTAATTGACGACGAAGCCTCAAGTCTAAACGGAGAAAATACTGCGAAAAGGTAATTTGTTTCACCAGTGTACTGTGTGTGAAGTTATTGTAATTGACGAATCCTCAAGTCTAAATATATTATGGTCGATGGAGAAAATACTGCCCAAAGATAGAAAGTCTAAATATATTATGGTCGATTGAGAAAATACTGCCCAAAGATAGAAATAAAGAAGCATTAAATTGACAAGGTACGAAGACACAAAACATATTGTTACTAGCCGAAAATGATATACTATAGCCGTCTCTGTTGTAATAAATACTATACGTACTATCATTTTTTGTGTGTAAATCTGGCACAAGGTTCTTTTTAACAACATACGTATTGTTTGTACTGAAACCATCAAATAAGGTTACTTCGTGTAGAAAACTGCCACAGGGTTTAAAATTAAAATATTACATAGATTGTGAAATTTGATTACTTATTTATTAATTACAAGCAATAATAATGACAGGTGAATTGTATATAGATCGTTTTGTAATTAGTAAGCATAATAAATTTTATGTTAAATTTAACGATGACAGGCTTCGTTTGATGTACAGGCTCATGCAGTGCATTGTGTTGCCTCCCCTTCTATAACATCACATACTAATATTCTCCAGAATAACAAGGCTTGGGCCTGACTGTTCAGAACGCCAAGTATATTTATTCATAAGGGATGGGTTGGACAGCAAATAGATTAATAACGCCTGTGCTGGACAGTAAACAATAAGGCTGGTGATGAACTGTACATACCGCACAGTCAATTATGTTAATAAGGTTCGGACTGGACTGTACAGGCCGCCAAGTAAATACATAGAAAATGGAAGGAAATTGGCCGGGACCACATGAATTGCTCGAGCGAACCCGGGTGCTCGAGTCAACGATGCTCGAGCGAGCGGTGTTTCACTGTAGATAGATAAGGTTTGGGCTGCATTGTTCATACTACATAGCATATAAAGTAATAAGGCTTGGACTGTATAGTAAAGAGATGGCTAATCTGTTCACACCGCCCTATATTATAGATTATACGGCTAAGTCTGGACTTAGCAAGAAGAAAAATAAGGCTTGGGCCGGACTGTTCAGACCGCCAGTAAATAAATGAACAAGTCGAAAGATTTCTGCGGCCAGAAGTTATACAGACCAGAAATTGTTATGGATGTTTGTGTGACCACTCAGCCTAAAAAGTAACTTATGGGTGAATAACGTGCTTGGCATTTTTTATCACACCATTACGCTTTAATGTAGTAAATATTGCTCCATTCTACATGATTTAGTAGATCTATGAAATATGTATTTCTTAATTCTGAAAGTTTTTGTTTTGAGCAAAAATAACTATATTTCCCTTTCATGTATAACATAACTTTTAGCTCAACTGGTCACATTCCTTGACTATATTGAAATACTCTACTAATGATAATGACATATATATATATATTGTTTATTATTGTCTCATCCATTTACATACATTACATAAAACAATACATAAAACATTACATAAAATTGACTAACAAGACATGTAAATGGCCGTTCTAACATAGAATTACAAGAGACATATCACAGAAATTTTTAACATCACATTTGTCATTTCATCACTTAACCAAAAGCACATACTCTATCACAACTGGGAGCATTCCACTGTGAGCAAGGGAGACAATCATAAACCTTTAGATCATGATCCTCATCCCCACTCCAGAGGAAAGCATCACATTACCAAGAGACTGTATTTAGCTGAGATTTAGCCTGTGCTTAAGATCAAGCATCAATGAACTTTCACCGTGCTATTTACATTTATACAATTAAAAGTTAAAATATCTTTGCTAATCATAGTCTAAAATCTGCCATAAAAGTAGAAGATAATAAGATACTGCAAATTGCTTTAGGGTACTAATGCACTTCAAAATAAGAAATTGAGCTAAAATAATGAATCTACATATGATCAGATCATTTGTAGTTGGATTAGCAAAAATATTTTACATGTATACACATAGATAATTGTACCCTTACAACGCGACAGAAGGCCATCACAACAGCCGTATGCACAATCTCCCATCAGTCAACGAGTGGATACAATCAGTTTATGTCACAGCCACTCATCGACCAACACAAGACGATGCACAAAACCACGTAAAGCCCCCGCCCGCGCGGCAACACTACAATTATCAGTGATACTGTGTATAAGAATTCTTCATTTTAAAACAATAATAATGTTGCAACTATAAGATATCTATATAATCAACTACATGATTGTATTATTTTTACTATATAGTTGATTATTTCTGAGTCTTAAAATGTTATAACAGGTTTTTGCTAAAATCCTTATCATATCTGGGTGGGTGAATATAAACTGTAACTTATCAGTATCACATAAAGTATGAAAACTAGCACTGACAGAGTTAGCTTTTTTAAATAGCAATTGCCTATCTAGCACATACATTGGACATTCAAGTAAAACGTGCATTTCCGTTTCAACCTTGTCCACACAAAAGGGGAATTTTCTTTCAATTACAGGCAAATTTTCATAGCGCCCAGTTTTTATCCGAAGAAATGACATGTGCCTTTTACGTTATCTGTATCCGCTTTTTGCATAAGTTGTGTAAGCCTATGCTTTGTGTGTTGCACATTTCATTTCACTTATGAATCTCATATTTGTTTGATCATGTTCCTTCAAGTAAGAACTTTAAGCGGGTTTGAAGTACACGATCCTCTAAAGGTTATACGTATTGAAAGAAGGAAAATATGGGTATTTAACACTTTTCAGCTTATTTCGGTTTCAGTTGAAGTCTGTGTTGTTGATATTTTAATTAGCATTCGTGTGAGCTTTCTGATATAAGCTTTAAATATAAATGTCGCGGGGAGAGTGTTTTCATGGTAGCGCATTTTCTCTCATTTTCAAGCAACTATATATGATACGATTTTTTTCAGTATTTCACCAGTAAGCATAAAATAAATGAGTGTCTTTTCATATTGAATTTATTAAACGAGTTTAATAAAATAATAAAATGCGAGGCTCTGCTGAGCATTTTATCAATTTTATTCAACGAGTTTAATAAATTCAATGTGGATAGTCACAAATGTAATATTCTTTTTATTACATGTAAGCTTTTCCAGCCAAAACTAAAAATTCTACTTTCTTTAACTATTATAAACAAGTCAATTTGACCAACGTCTCCGATATTTCAAACAATGTCGACGTCAAAGCTTTCTTGCATACCAGAAGGGGATTTCCGGTATTTTTATCGGTGCTAGAAAAATCCATCCGGGGTGTAAGATGACTCTCGTGCTGTAAATGACGTATTACGAACTACATATATGTAGCAATTTACATTTTATTTCATAAAACGGAACAAAAATCCGATACCTTGACAGTTCCTCTTGTTTCCTGATAGTATATTTCTCGATTCAAAAAACGTTATTTTATCAAAAATTCATAACGTTACGCTGCAATTTATAAAACAAAACCGGAACTAAACATTGTTATTTGTCTTTGAGACGTCATGACGTCTTTCCTGTTTACGGACGTTGGCTGGAGCCTCGTAACCGCCTAAACAGTTACCCTCAAGACCGTAAATTTACATCTGCACCTACAACCGGTGAAAGAATCTTAAATTATTACACTAGAGTATTATCAAATTTATGTAATGGCTTTATTTCACTCCCGCGACGTCATACATGTGATAAAAATAGATAACAGCCGCAAATCGTTGATCATCAATAAAAAAGAACTATTACTTTTGCGAGGCCATATCGTAATGACGACTATAAAGTAATTTTAACAAAGCATTGTTTTGTAGCGTTTCTGCTATATTTTTTCATAATTTCAGCTTTATTAAACCATTTAGCATCCAAGTTGAGATTGTTGTAACTACATGTATTTATGCAGAAGAATGAATACACGAACAAATTTAGTTAATTGTAAATCTTGTCGAAAATTATGGTATAATAGCTCTACTTCCTTAATTCTTTTCATGCACCAGTTCATGGCATTTTTGTAACACGTGAGACAACAAATTGTCTTTAGTTGTTGATATTTCCGGGAAAAAGTTGATAAGTAAGCATGGCCTTGAGGGTCTATAAAGCTAGTAAACAACCATGTTCTATAAAAGCAAATAACACAATATGCATTATTTCACTTAGACAGTTGTGAACACATGCGTCATGCGACTTTATCTTTTTTGTTTTATAGGAAATGGCTGCGTATACTTGTCGTAATTATCTTTCAAAAGTATTATTGGTATATCTTTTATGGTCAATATTTTAACAAGGTTTACATGCACCCCCACTAATCTTTAAGTGTCACTCTGCATATCAGGGCATTTAACCCTTTTGATGCTGGACACGATCAGTTCTGCCTTTGCAACCAGTGTAGATCATGATCAGCCTGCACGTCCGTGCAGTCTGATCAAGATCTACACTGGTCGCCACTCAGTCAGTATCATTTTGGTAAGCACCCCTTTTAACAGTTAGTAGTACTGTTCAAATTGAAAGATGAACAAGTTCATTATAGAAATTTAGCAGGGTAAGGGCATTTAATCAATTTGAAGAAAGATATAAACTTTCTGTGTATTGGTTCCTACGGTCAGGGAATACCATATAGTTTGGGTACAGGGTGTCCCGAGCTTTTCGTCTTGTTCAAACAGTAATAATGGAAAGGAGATTTTATTACCTTTACTATATCTTGTTTTAGTCATAAGGTCCAATAGTACTAAATAGGTAATCAAGCAGCTCCTCCGGGCTAGTCGGATATTGGCGGAAAGAAAAAATCCTCAATTTCTTCCCAATTAAACTGAAAGTTTTATGTTTTATATAAGCAAGTTACTGTTTTTATTTCATTGTGGACCTATATTTGACATTTTTCTAGCATTTTCAAGGAGATTTTTTATTTATTTATAAAATTGTAAACAAACCTAATTATTCATGTGTTTATATTCACATTTTAGCTGTCAGTTTGGGAGATATTTCATAGCGTTAACCGGTCCTGTCAGACTAAAATCTCTCTTAGAAGATACATGACCCATACTTTTTTGGGTGTTTTTTTGTGGGTTATATGTCATTTAAGAACATATGGCTAGTAATTCTTTTTTTAAAATGCATCTGGCTATGTGTGACAGCTCTCAGAAGATTATTAATTTTATGTAGAACTTATGCAAGTATGGCCATAAGAACCTTTGGAATCCTAAAACGCAATCAAACATGAAACTAACAGTCTCGATTTTTCTGAATCTGTTCACGGGAAGTAATAAAATAGGTAAACCCTCACACCCTCTAAAAACAAGGATGAATATCCAACAGGGAAAGCCACGTTCCAAAAACGCAGCCTCCGCAAACGTAAAGCCAGCACGCGGACGCGCACACGACCAACACACACACACACACACTCACACAAAGCAAATAAACAAGGACAAAACTTACAAATAAAGGAACACAGTGGGGCACCGTCTTGGAGCGGTCAGTGGTGAAACGACCACCGGTTTATGGTACACCTAATACCAGCTACAGCGGCATTCCATTATTCAGACCAGAATCTATGATCTTAAAGAACCAGGAAATAACAACACTGAGTGGCAGTACGAGAAGACATTTTACGGCCAACACACGGCACTTAAAGACTGCTGTTGTGGTAGTTAAAATATCTATAAAAGTCTATAAATGTCTTTTCATTGACGTAATTCAAATACGACTCACAGACTAACATTCTATTTATCTTTACTATCGTAGTTTGTTTGTAAGGTCAAAGAAGTCTGAAGACAACTTTTCGACAAAGAGTATCACATTCTGACTCTGATGGGAATGCTATTTACCAGGTTCGTAAGATTCCGAATCATTGATGTTTTCCTACTGTATTTTGTAGTAAGTTACGAAAGGTTTCACTATAAACGAGGTAACGACACGTTACACCTACACGTTGATTGTATTTTAGTGGACAGTTGGTGGAGTACTAGATATGCAGTATTAAAGTCTAAATGGATTGAACTGCTCTGTCCTGTTGAGAATCACATGTGTTCATTTGGTGAAAGGTATTAAGTCATATACTGAAAACAAGAAACTAAGGAATGTATAAGTTTGTTTAGTGTTTGTCCTTTTAAAATTTGACTTTGATGGCATATTAAAAATGTTAATACTTTCTGAAAGTCGTACAATTCAATTGGGTGAAATTTGACTGTAGTTTATTACACACATACACACAAGAAAAAGGATTTTCACCGTAGGTCCTTCTCTACCCAGTAGACTTAACTCGATCACACCTTTTAAATATAATATGCAGTATGTGCACTGACGAGATATGAAAACGCAACAAACATATGCCTGAATATATTTTTACTACAAAAAGCATCACATTGAAATGTTCAACACATACACATCTCGATACTCTATACCCATTGTGTTAATTTTACGGTCTATTTGAACAAAATGGGTATAGAGTATTGAGATATGTATGTGTTGAACATTTCAAGGCGATGCTTTTTGAAGTAAAATATACATTCAGGCATATGTTTGTTGCGTTTTCATATCTCGTCAGTGTATTAGTTACTAGCATACGACCATACACTACTCTCTCTGTAAATGCATGACAATTATAATAATGTAACGGTATTTTTATTGTATTTATTAGACATACTTATTATATTCTTTAAGATATAAGATAAACCAAATTAAACACATTCAGCCAGTTAGCAAGACTGGTGCATAAAAAAATCGTATACATTTTGTATCTAAAAATACCTATGGCAGACACCTTGTGCACGAAGGCATACATGTATAGTAAAGTAAATTCAACGAAATTGCAGCTGAAATTTTCACAATAACAGAAGAGAAGAAAAACAAGATAATTGCGAGACAAGAAAAAAAGTTAAAATTTCTTCGAAATGAACAGAAACATGATGAAGTCATAATTACTATGTATTAAGTATAACCACTTTTAATTTTACTTTTGTCATAATATACTTTAAACAGTACTTTAGATATACATTTGTGTAAACATTATGTAGTCTATTGTACATTGTAATTTTTACGCCAAAACGTTTGTAACGTAACGTCATCTTTTATGACGTCATATATTCATGACGTTGTTTATTTCATATCATATTTGTTTACTTCCTGAAGAAGACTAATAAAAATAGGCGAAACGTTGAATGAAAATGGAGTTAGCTTTGTAATTCTCCTGTTCTCTGAATATGGTATTCAAAGTAACTCAGACACGTCAATTTCATCTTTTTTTCTTTTATTTTTCAAAGAAGATATAACAAGAAACTACATACATGAGATTTATACCATCTTTCACAAGGTGGTTAACAGAATATGCATGTAGAAACAAAATTAGTGACTCTGTTCGCGGAACATGCATCATGCAGACACCTTGTGCACGAAGGCATACATGTATAGTAAGAGATGGTATGTTTAAAAGGGCTAGTCTACAGATATTGTTCACCATTCCGAAATTTGCAAAACTTACTTATATCTATTAATTTCTAAAATCATATACCAGTTCACCTGGGTTGATAATTTTATTGGTTAAGAACATAAATGTTCATCTATATGCATCATATTTTTACAGCGTGACATTTTCTACATTATGTTTTGCAGACTAGGGTTTTAATGTTGATACTATCATTCATAATATATTTTGTATAGAAAGAAAAAAAATGTTATTTTCGTATAAACGATCGTCATGCGATAATACAAAGGCGATCTTATGTAGTTCACAAACATATAACCCGAAAACATTCTTTCAAAACTGGGAATAAAAATTTCAAAAAAGAAAAAAGAGAAAAAAAAAACAAAAGAAAAAAAAAAAACAACATTTGATTATATCTTAAACATTACATTGACGGTAAAGATAAAAATTAGTCGACTTCTTTAATGTTGATACTATCATTCATAATATATTTTGTATAGAAAGAAAAAATGTTATTTTCGTATAAACGATCGTCATGCGATAATACAAAGGCGATCTTACGTAGTTCACAAAAATATAACCCGAAAACATTCTTTCAAAACTGGGAATAAAAATTTCAAAAAAGAAAAAAGAGAAAAAAAAAAAACAAAAGAAAAAAAAACAACATTTGATTATATCTTAAACATTACATTGACGGTAAAGATAAAAATTAGTCGACTTCTTTAATGGACAAAAGAATGTATTTTTATTTGGAGGAATTTTTTTTGAGCCGCTCTTTTTTGTTGTTCTATGTAGATGTTGTATTGTCCGATACTCGTGGAAAGAAATCACTTGTTTAATACCAAGCTACTATAAGAATAGAATGTTATTCTTGTGTTTTTAAACGGGTGTAAACCACATTAGAACTTCTGCCAACTCATCCGAGAATTACTAGCACGATTGTTTTTAGAGTCCCATTGTGGTTTCTATCCGCGTAAATAAAAATAGATTAAAATAACAGAACAAAACATACATATTATTAATATATGACTTGAACATTAACAAACAAAATTATACGTGTACATTGTATACAGTAATGTAAACATATGAAATTTAAACAAATAAAAATTATATCAAACTATTGTTAAGAATTAAATTCAATTGATCTTAATTTAATGGATTGTAAAATAATATTCAACACTACAATACTTCCTAAAACTGACAGAATCACTTTGTACATGTTTTGGACAAATAACAAAGAATGGTCTTGTTTGTCAGAATTTGATAGACACATGTTTAAATTTTCCTCTATAAAAAGAAACACGTGAAATGTTTTAAAATATAATTGACTCACTATTAGTGTGATAGTGTATTAATCATGATATGTCACATTGTGGCTTTAATTAATCTGATGAATTAATTAGCTGATTAATTACCGGCTTTATTACACAAGTAGTCATTGTTTTTCTACTAATAATAGGTCATTTAATCTAGCAAGGGATAAGGAACAAACGGACGTCCATGTCAAACAGTACAGTTGTCTTCTTTTTCTGATATTCTGTAAAGGTCAAAAAAGAATATAATATTAATAATATAATTATTAAAATTATAATATTATAATTGAGCTGCACAATGAGAAAACCGAGAAATCCAGCATAGTGCATTTGCGACCAGCAAGGTTCCAGACCAGACTGCGCGTCTGGCCAGGACACATGCTGTTCGCTTTCAAAGCCTATTGCAATTAGAGAAACCGTTAGCGAACAGCATGGATCCTGACCAGACTACGCGGATGCGCAGGCTGGTCTGGATCCATACTGGCCGCAAATGCACTATGTTGGTTTTCTTATGGTGCGGCTTATAAAAGCAGTCCCATTGAAGCCAAACTTCATACCATAGTAAGTGTAGGTATATACATTGATACATACGAAAACAAAAGGTGTAATACTAGTATGCCATCATCAAGAATTTTGCTTTCAATTTACTTTTTTGAATATACAGTCAAACTCGCTTTATACGAACTCTTCGGGACCTGGGAAATATGCTCGTATCAAACGAAATTCGTATTAACGAATGTATGACTCCCGGATAATTTGCCCGTGCAAGTTGGGCAGTATCACCGGTATCGCCGGAGAATAGCTTCCGATAAATAAAAATACAGTAGTGAATAGATGTTCATTAGTAGTTTTAACTGATCAAGTGTGTGTATTCAGTTAACAGTGAAATAAGTCAACAAAATTCATACTTAAACACATAAAAATGTATGACAAATAAATTTTAATGTACAAATGTATTGAATCATCAAGTGTTTGTAGCACATATAGATCTAGATCTACAATAGGACAATTTTCACAGGCATGCATTTAACAGTTTATGACACTTGATGGTTTAACCTTATAATCCTGCTATTGTGATATTTGTCAGTAATACAATAGAATCAAACAAACATCGATTTTATTATGAAATAGTATTGCACAAGTAAACACATTCACTTTTTACAGGTGATAATCACTTCGACTAAATACCAGCACTGTACTAATTCAAACTATTAAAAGATCAAGCGAAGCAAAAAAATGGCCGCCGACATCTAAAATTAGTTCGTATCAAAAAATGGACACTTGTAACAATTTAGACCATTGGGACTTCCAAAATGTGTTCGTATCTCCCGAAAATTCGTATGAAGCGAGTTCGCTATTACCGAAATAACTTTACAAAGAAATAGAAGGACTCAGCCGGGGAATCCGTGTTTTGTCCGTTATTGCCGAAAATTCGTATCAAGCGAGTTCGTATTAAGTGGACTCGACTGTAATATAGTATTTTATGTTTTATCAGAAACGTAGCACAGCTGACAGATCCATCAGGTTTAGCACACGATGGTATAAATGAATAAAGCTGTCACTTAAAATCATGGCTGAAATTTTTATTTTCTATTTCAAATCTCGTCGACCCTGTCCTAGTCCTCCTGAACAAAGTCAACATATTACTGGCTCGTCGTGTTCTTTGGTCTTAACCCTTAGCCAGCTAAATTTCTAAAATGGATTGGTCAATCATTCAATTTGGGCAGTATCACTTATTACTCAAAGGGGTGTTCACTAGAAAGTAATTGACTGAATAGCAAACAGTGCAGACCATGATCAGCCTGCACGGATGTGCAGACTGATCTTGGTCTGCACTGGTCGCAAAGCAGAATCACTTGCCGCCAGCAGGCTAAGGGCAAACTATTGCTATGTCGATAAAGGGGCATAATTTTTGTAAACATCCAAAATAGAGGAAAGCTGATCAATGCCTGTGCACCGCATGTCAGATCATCACAAGTATGCTAAGTGTGCTAAGTTTCAATCCATTCCCGCAAGTAGGCAGGCTTTGAGATACTAGTTTACTTACAAAAACTTAATGCCGACGCGGGCACTGACGCCGACGAAAAGTTCTAACGCCAGTTTAAAAAATCCATCTGAGAAACTTGATGAGCACTTCCCTGGAGGACAAAAAATCAGACATTCCTTGAGAGTACCAACACTCTACTGTCCGTTATATGTTCAACCGTACAGTCCCATATGACTGGATACAAACATTATTCCCACAAATAGCCCCCTTTAGAAACGAATGGCATTTGTAATAATAATTTGAAATGCCTTCTGTTTACCCACACCACAACAAGTGTTACATCCTATAACACAGTATACAGGTAACAAGATATCCTGTTGGGCTGGCGACAACTTTGCAACCACTACATGGATTGGTATATATCTTGTAAGGTCAGTATGTGTAGATCTTCGACCAGTTTTGAGAAAGATTGTGTCAATACCAAGACTACTGGTGTGATGAAATAACAGAACCAAAACGTGTGTGTCTGGACTAAAACAACGGCCTTCCTGGTGCCAAGACTGGATGCATATGCCAAGTGTAATATCATCCTAGCATCAGTTTCTTCCTGACTTGAATCCATTTGATAAACAGAAGAAACAGCACTACAACAGACTCGTAGCGCGTTTTCATCCATACCACCTGAAACAAAAATAACTTTATCTGTCTCAAGCAGATTATGATAATTTTCCGTCAAATATCTTGTATACAGCTTTATTAACTCATTCTTGCTTTTGCTGCTAGTCAAGACTTCATTCCAGTCAGGAATCAACATGTTCATCTGCATAGCAACTGGCACAGTGGTACTAGTGTTACCACGCTTCCGGCGTGTCTGGGACTTCAAGCTATCTGTCAAATATCGGTCAAAGACAACATGAACCTGTGTACAATGCAAACTGCTTTTAAGGATATAGCTCCAAAACCCAGAGGCCAACTGAATGTATGTCTGTTTTTGATCTTTAGAAGGTTGTAGCATTTGAACAATGGCCATAGCATTAAAAACAATACAGTCAGGATCAGAAATACTTGGGACAATGCAATCAGAACCAGCAAGTTTCTCTAGCTTCTCACCAAAGTCAGACTTCTTCGTTGACATCATGTCTCCATCATCAGAAAAGAAACTAAGTGGTACAGGAGCATTTTCAAACGAAAGTAATCGCTCAAGTGGTACTGTCTTGAGGGCATTGATGTAGGGATAATACACGTTTTTTGTGTATTAACGTCTGCAGAAGCCCGCGGGATTGTTTGTGACCGAGACCAAAGGTCGAGGTCACAAACATATCCCAAGGACTTCTGCAGACGTTAATACACAAAACAAACGTGTATTGTCGCTATTCTTGCATAATAATATATTTCACGACGATTTATGTATTGTTTTCATATGTGATGACTTGACGATTCCGGTACATTTTTTATTTACCATTCCAGTTGTTCTTGGAAACGGTAAACATGTTTTGAATATCCGTATCCAGGGCCTGGAAATAAACAACACTATCAAAAGCACATCCTGAAGGTTTTTAATCGATATTTTTATCTCTCATTATTACAAACATAAAATTACCAATAATTGTTCATATCATTTCACAATTTGGTGGACTCGATCACAATTTCAAGAATAATAACTTTACATTCGAGATATACTGAGTACGGACACGCAGTTTGGAGTACGGATGAGTACAAACGTAGTGTCAAGTTTCCAAGCTGTTTATATAAATTCTTCGAGAAATTAGATAAAAACATACTGACTGATACTTTTCAAAATCATAAATATGATACCTAAAAATAAAGAATCGCACAGGTAAACACGCGATTCTTTAACATTCACGGTTGTCTACAAAATCTGAATTGACGCAGAGTTCTAAAAAGGAGTAAACAAGGGAAGAAACGAGTACGAACAATGTTGGGGGCAGCGCATTTGGCGTTAGTTACTGTTACAGTAAACATTCTATGGTTTAGATTGCATCTTTAATGCTTTAAGAAGAGGTTTTTATGAAAGAAAAAGACGCAGATACCAGATGCCAATCTGCGCAGAATTACATATACGGCCCTTGGAATGCATTTCAAAAATGAAAATTGGGTATTAACAGCACGTGAATTGCCTTGTTTGCACACGATTTTTCTCCCGTTAATACATGGGCGGATCCAGTGAAAAAAGTAGTTTTTATGCAAGAATGGCCAACAGTCTTAAATACATTTCCTCTCCATTTATACTGAAAACCTTTGAATTAACAAACTCATTGTCCTGAACAAATTATTCAGTTGAACAAATAATTCATGGAAGTATTTTAGACTTGTCTACTTGTTTTAACCCCATTTTTGGGACTGATTTTGATTCTTGTTTATTTAGAAAATTTAAAAAGTCCATGCACTGTTTACATTCTGGGTTTCAATATTTTATTACATTGACATTGTGTATCATTGTAAAATCTATCAGGAACAATAATTGTAAAATATTTTCTTCTAAATTTACCCTTTTTAGGCTTTATTAGTATGTAATTTTGTGTATTTCTACATTTTTTACATTTATTCATTTGAATGTTCCCGCTTCCAAACATTAACCGGTTATGTGGCTATTTGTACCACAACAATTTGGTCCTACCCAAAGTACTATTGGTAGCCAACAAAATTTGTTGCAGCAACAAAATAAAGTGTTAAAATGATAGTAAATGAAACAGATATTGACATATAAAATCAATACTACTTACCAGTTTCTTCCATTCCCAATGATCAGCTATTCTTCGTGTTATTTCATAGGACAACATCCAAATGAGTTACTCTTGATCAAACACGACACAGCCCAGTTTGTTCCATAAATACCAGTAGGTCAATATTTGAAGTAAAACTGATGTAAACTCTTATTAAACGCTTAATGTGTTTATAACAATAAAAAAATATGTGTAGGTTAAGAAAAGGTGACTTAAGGTATTGGACCCCTAAAAGTGATGTTTAAAAAATGGCATTTGTTTAGTATATTCTTAAAGTTGACCATGTTTCGCACTGTGTTGCAAATTTTAAACAACTTTTACCGTTCCGTTTTTTTGTAAATTTTGTGTAATTTATGGTACTCCTCAAGCTCAAGTAGAGACCAGTTTCAATGAGACGGCCACTATCTAAAACGTTTGCAGAGAATTCATTACAGCATTAATTTTGATAAAAGAAACATCAAACTATTGTTAAACAATTATAAAAACACAAAATAAAACTGTAAATATCATTTTTTCTAGGGTGCCTCAAGTAAACAGATTTAATGAGACAGAATTATAACTCCAACATTGAAAAATTAAGGTCGAATCCTGTGGGTCTGGTTTGAATTTTGCTCACTTCATTCAAAAATAACCTTGGGGTAGAAGTAAAACCTACCTGCATTGCTTCCACAATATGTAATCTAAAGAATGAAGGCAAAATAGAGAACTTTTACCGCATGTAACTCAGTATTTTTAAAGATGTCTAACTCTACCCCTCCTGATTCAGAGGTAAACTCACTTTGAACAGCAAGAAATCGCTTATAAAATGAAAATTTTCCGCTTTTGTACAATACATCCATAATAAGTCTTGGAAGAAGTAAAAACTTACTAGAAAAAAGGAAAATATGGAAAAAAAAAATTTTGGTCCCAGTGGGGTTTGAACCTACGGCCCCCTGAAAATTGCAGTCAAAGTAGGTTTATGGTAGGAATTGAATACTCTTCAAAAAGGAGGCAATCTATTACGGGTCCAATACCTTAAGTTAGAAAAGATAATACAACATATGCTCAGTGCTCTTAAGTCTGGCTATTTTCAGAGAAAAATGTGGTCATTTTGAAAGCCACCTTGGATTCTACATATCAGTTTACACATTCTTCTTGCCCAAATATAACGTTTTCAACATTATATATACATACAGTGCTTGGAGCTGATAGGGAATGTCAGCTTCTTGTCATATTAACCATTTACATTTATTTCTAAAATTCATGTCAAATTACCCCACCCACTTATAAAAGCTAATGAATTAAAAAAAATCTTTTTTCTCTAACTCTATGCATATATTTTCATTATCTGAATGTTACATTTCATATCTGAGCATAAAACATATACATTTTGTCATATCCTTTTACCTGCTGTTAAAAATAACACACAATACCCTAAATTTAACCGATTCCGAGGGAACAATTTTCTAATTTTTTTGCAAAATTTACAGAAATATATATATAAAACAATTAAATAATGTAATTCCAATGTGTCAATGTGTATCCGTGCATATAAAGACATAAAACGTAATCAAAATCATTAAGTGCAACACTGGGGTCCACAAAGCTGAAAAAATGATATTTTTAATTTTTGGCGGCCATCTTGGATTTCTTACAACGCCACCATTTATGCCTATTTATGCCGGTAGTTTCATAACCTTTAGACTTCTACAAACATTTTGGTACATAACTTATATTGTTGTACGGTTGAGGGGGGGGGGGGGGGGGGGGGTGGGGAGGGGTCCAGGTTAATATTTTTTAAAGCCAGAAAGTCACCCTACTATAAATAAAAATATTCAATTGCTATAAATTACGTTCCACCTAGACCACTGAGATATTATTGCAAATGCATCAAACTGACGGTATGTAACAATTCAATTCTTTAAAGGCTTTGAACGTGTGGCCCCTTGATGCAGTTTTTTCCGGAATTCAATGTATATATAGGTAAATCGACAATTGTATAGTATTATCGGTATTTTTGCAATGTGTTTTTGTTTGTTTATTTTGGGTTTAACGCCGTTTTCAACAGTATTTCAGTTATGTAATGGCGGGCAGTTAACCTAACCAGTGTTCCTGGATTCTGTACCAGTACAAACCTGTTCTCCGCAAGTAACTGCCAACTTCCCCACATGAATCAGAGGTGGAGGACTAATGATTTCAGACACAATGTCGTTTATCAAATAGTCACAGAGAACACACGCACCGCCCGAGGATTTTGCAATGTGTTATATCACCTGTTGATAAATGTGACTCTTTCAGAGCATTAATATACTAATGTTGCTAACTGGAACTTCCTTTTTAAATGTGTAGTCATTAGTATACCGCATGTACTGCAATAATATTCATCGTTTCAGAGGTCATTTCGGTAATAATAAAGAAATTTTCACAAAATTTAAATTTCTAAAGATTTTATAGGTAATTAAAAGAATTAAGATTTTTATAAAGTTCTTTTTTGACATTTTACTTAACACTGAAGATTTCAGGCAGTGTTCTTTACTATACTTACTGTTCAAGCGCAAAATAATGGACACTAATTATATAATATTATTTCATGAACAATAAATGCAAATTTCTTCACAAATTAAATTTGGTCAAGATAAAATTGTGACTTTGCCCAAGGATATAAAATCCTAATAATAACTTTCGTAAATTTTTGTATTGTTTTGTTAAAGGGAATTCCCTAAATGTGGTACAGGAACTTTTAAAAGAAGATGAAATATTTGTGGTTTCAATCTTTTCCTGTGGTTAGTGCTAAACCTCACTCGCAAACCTCAACAATTTTCTTAATAAAAAACACTTCCGTGTCATGCTGAATCCCCTCCATACGTAACACTAACCACAGGAAAAGATCCCGTTCCAGGGAGGTGCCCGTCTGAGTTCCTTCTTCATGTTTGCTTGTGTTTGTCAATCTTTGACTTTTACACCTGGCACGCTAGAGAACGAGGGAAGTTTCTCGAATCAGAGTTTCTTGCACACCGGACTGGCGTTTCCGGTGATTTTACCCATGCCGGCAAAACCCATCTGGCACCCCCATGCCAGATGACTCTCGTGCTGTTAATGACAACTAGTGGTTCATGCACTGATAATATATTGTTTATGTAAAAATACGAAAAAAGCAGGTACCTTGATAGTTTCTCTCCGTTCCTTATAGTATATTTCTCGTTTCAAAATACGTTAGTTTACCGTAAGAACATAACGTTACGCTACAAACGATAAAACTAAAGTGGAACTTTGTTATTGTGCGTAACGCAAAACATCATGACGTCACTTCTGCTTACGGACGTTAATTTCCCGCGCTCTACTATAAGAAAGAGTGCTACAAAGAAAGTATTTCTACCTGTTATTTGTAAAAATAATCTGCCAGAATAAAATGCTAACATGTATACGATATGCAAGAAAAAATATCAGTCATGTGTTTACAATCGGCAAGCCTCATGCGCTGGTGCCCTCGGGACGGATATTTCTATCCGATTCGTAAACACATGACTGATATTATTAGTCTTAGCATATCTCACTATCCTCAGCCGTTTTCTGAAACAGTCACCCATATATTGGTTCCCAGTGGCGGCTATAAATAAGCTTACAAACAAACAAAAACAGAACAAAACAAAACAAAAATATTCTACAAGTTCCGTGTTAGTTTTGCCTTGGCTTTATGTGAGTACATTGTAATTTGCTGAACATCTCTCTTTATTATATTTTTCGATTGTGTGGATACATAATAGAAACTTAGTGATTAATTAAGAACTTCCCTGTTAATCTATTTTACCACTGTTGGATGCTTTACATGAAAACACAACATTGTGTTAAGTTTGTGACATTTCAGTGTTCTATGTATATATATTTTGTTAGTTAAGAAGTAATAAGTATCAAAGTTATTCTACGATAAACCTTATTTAGATACTTATTATTTCGATTCTAACACGACTTACTTCAAATAACGTTAGACGAGAATCAGAGGAGTATTTTCATCAAACGTAAATTACAACTACGCCGCAGCATTAAGCTAAAACTCGATGCGCGCGCAGTATAGTTCAAGGTCGGTTTATTGCAGAATAACCCTCTACTAGTATGTAGGTTATTAGCTGGTCGTGTTAGAATTACGTATAAAATGTGTAATGAATATAAAGTGGACTGAAAACTAGCTGTGTCTATTTCTCGTGACCGTATTGTTACTGGAGCAAACGATAACATAAACAAATATAAATAGAGGTAACAACGTTTGGCTTCTCTCTGCAATTTCAACTTCCTGTTGTGGTAGTGTGAATGAGTTTAAATTTGAAAAGTCGAAAACATCAAAATAAGGTCGCTGCATTCATTCATTAACCGATTATTACAACGTTTTTGCGCATTACTTCATCACTGTCAGGAAACTGTATATATTTAGTTTTAGTAAGTCATAAATTTGTTTTGAAGGAAAACAATATGACAACAAAACGTTTTGAAAACATTCAACTTAAAGCGTATTCTTGCTATTTGTGCTTGTACTCAAATACCACGGTTTTCCCGAAAATTTTATCATACTGTGATTGTCAGATATATGGCTTGTTTGTGGTCGCAAATCATCAAGTTAAAGCTGTCAAGAACATCTGTATGCTACGAGAGAGAAGTTTAAACCTGTTATGGATTTCAGATACATCGTGTAACCAATGATCCGTAGTAACCAATGATACGAACTATGTTTTGCAGAAAACTCATTCGTTTCCGTCTTAACTGAATATATCTTCACTTGATTATTACATAAGAACTGTTCACGATCTGATGTATCCTAAATATCGAAAGATCATATATCATGGTATGGAAATTTAACAAAACATTAATGACACTATGATCACAAGTTTCAATATAATATCTATTATGAAAACGAACAGTGTAAATTTTCATCAATAAAAACAAATATGATATACATGTATACTACTATACAGCTGCTAAGTCTCAAAGAACTGTAATATCAGCGAAGAAGTCCTTACAATTGATTTATCTACCAGTATTTAAAGATTGTTTACGTACGGACAATGAACAACAAGATAAAAATCATCGAAACAATCGGAGATGGAGCCCAAATCTGCCCTGTTACTGGACGATTAAGGTGCTAGACTTGACTGCTGAGTTAAATAGCTGAACGTGACAAAAATTGTCAAAAGCGTTTGAAAATATATTTTCTTCCACATGTACTCTTTGGTATATGGTTTGGGACTGAACTGATTTAATGCCGCGCTACACTATACATGTTTTCGTTTTTGGAACTTTCCACCTTGTCCTTTAATTACCCCCAACAGGTTTTCCATGGGCCCAGTAGCCCACGGCCCCTATATTTTGGGCTGGGCCCCTAAATTGTTGGAGAAAATGCCCATATACCTAATGTTAATTTTTTTTTATTACAGTCTGGGCCCCTAAGTAAAAATAGCTAGTTTATATCCCTGTTCTTAATTACTCATCTCAGACTTGTCAAATTCTAAGTAAATCATCCAAAACTTTTAATCTTCTTAATTACTCATCCAGGCTTTATATTTGTTTAATTACCCGTCCAAGACTTTCATTTTTAAAAACTAATTCCAGATTTTGCATCTTCTTAATTACTCATTCAACGCTCTCCATCTTCTTAATTATTCATTCCAAGCTTTACATATTTCTCGTCCCAGACTTCTCAGTTAGTCATCCCGGACTTTCTACTTTTTAATTATATATTTCAAGCTTTCTAGTTTTCTTAATCACTCATCCTAGACTTTCCATCTTCTTAATAACTAGTCAGTTTCTTAGTTACTCGTCCCAGACTTGCCATATCCCAGCAACCCTTGAGTGCCATGAGGTGGCTGATAACATCTCTCTGTACTTACATTCAGTGATGTTTTATATTCTGGTCCTTTGGGATCAGGAATTCATTCAATATCTGTGTAATAGAGTTCCGCATAAGCATGAGGGGTGTTGCTCTTTCAATTACCTCTCATTAACACACTGCTAATATTTTGCTTGGTTGTATGCTATGCTTCCGGAGGATCTTCATATTCTTTTTTATAAAATCTTCTTAATTGCTCTTCAAAGACTTCCAATCATCTTCTTAATCACTTATCCCAGACTTTCCATTTTCTTAATTACCCATTCCATGCTTTCCATCGTTCCAGGCTTTCCAATTTCGTAATTATTCATTCCAGGTTTTCCATCGTTCTAGGCTTTCCAATTTCGTAATTACTCATTCCAGGCTTTCCATCGTCCAAGGCTTTCCAATTTCGTAATTACTCATTCCAGGCTTTCCATCGTCCAAGGCTTTCCAATTTCGTAATTCCTCATTCCAGGCTTTCCATCTTCTTAATTAACATTCCAGGATTTCCATCTTCTTAATTGCTTATCCCAAGATTTCAATCTTTTTAATTACTCATTCCAGGCTTCCATTGTTCCAGGCTTTCCAATTTCGTAATTACTCATTCCAGGCTTTCCATCTTCTTAATTAATATTCCAAACTTTCCATCTTCTTGATTACTTATCCCAGGCTTTCCATCTTCCTAATTACTCGTCCCAAACTTTCCGTTATTTCAATTACTCATCACAGACTTTCGATCTTTTTAATTATTCATCCAAGACTTTCCATTGTTTTAATTACTTATCCGAGTCTTCCCTTTTTTATTCGCCCGTTTGACAAACGGGACGTATAATGGGAACGCCTCCGGCGGGCGAGCGGATGGGCGGCCGGGCGGGCGGCGTCCACAGACTTTGTCCGGAGCATATCTTCTTCATGCATGAAGGGATTTTGATGAAATTTGGCACAATTGTTCACCATTATGAGACGGAGTGCTATGCGCAAGAACCAGGTCCATAGGTCTAAGGTCAAGGTCACACTTAGAGGTCAAAGGTCAAATTCAAGAATGACTTTGTTCGGGGGCATATCTTCTTCATGCAGGGAGGAATTTTGATGTTACTTGGCACAATTGTTCACCATCAAAAGGCAGAATGTCATGCGCAAGAACCAGGTCCCTAGGTCTAAGGTCAAGGTCACACTTAGAGGTCAAAGGATACAAGAATGAAAACATTGTTCGGAGTATTTCTTCTTCATGCATGGAGGGATTTTGATATAACTTGGCACAAATGTTCACCACTATGAGACGGTGTATCATGCACAAGAACCAGGCCCCTAGGTCTAAGGTCAAGGTCACACTTAGAGGCCAAAGTACAGATGCAAGAATGACTTGTCCGGAGCATTTCTTTTTTATGCATGGAGGGATTTTGATGTAACTTGGACTAATTGTACACCATCTTGAGACGAAGTGTCATGCGCAGGTCCCTTCTTTAGAATTACTTTCCTTTGTTTTACTATAAATAGCTTATATTGTAACTTTCAATACTAGTCGTAGGAAAAATTCGAGACCACTTTTCTGTAGTACAACATGCATGTTACATCCAATATTGAGGTGTATTTTGACTTATCCCTACCTGGTCAGGATTTTTGTGTGGACTTAGAATTTTTTGGCGATATTTTTGTTTTTAAGATTAACTTCCTTTAGTTGTTACTATAAATAACTTATATTGTAACTTTTTATTATAATTGACCATGGGGAAAAACCAAGACCACTTTTCTGTGGTACAACATAGATGTGTTACTTGCATGTTTTAGGTGTATTTTATGGTATCTCTACCTGGTAAGTAGTTTTTTTGTGGATTTAGAAAAACAAAAGAATAACAATAATTACTACACAGCCACAGAATTAAAATTCCATTTGCCAATACAGGTGCTAGTGTAAAGAAATTTGCTATGACGGGCGTATATTGTAACATTCTGGCACTCTTGTTAATTACTCATTCCATCTTATTTATAAGAATAGCAAACTGCACGCTCTTCTGTGGTTTCTGACAGAACCAGCTGTTAATTTAAATAAATATGAAATAAGACAACATAAAAATAAATTATAAGGGATAAGCAGTGAGTGTAAAATCATTCAACCATAAAATCTATAACTACATGTATGTACGTAATTAATGCTGATACTGATCATTCCATGAAATCATAGGTCTGCTGACCGTTTTTTTTTTTGTTTCAGGGTATAGATAAATTAATTATTACAAGGGAATGTACATGCACTATGTTATACAAATTCTTCTTTGCTATGGCAACCAGAGTTCTATTATGTGGTCAGTTTTGTTAGTGGACCATTATATGAAAACTTTGATCAACTTCTACAACATGATTTCAGATATTATATAAGTTGAAGTGTGGACGTATGGACGGGTTATGAACCCCGTTTACAGCATATGCTAATTTGATGTAACAAGTAAACAATTTCTTCACACATATCCGAAATATTGACACTTCTTTTTATGCAGAGAAAAATGATCAGTAATTCTGAACATTTTCACCAGTTTTCATGTGTGTAGTTGAATATATGGTATATGTTCTTCTATCAATTAACACAGTAGTCTTATTTTCAACTCCTAATGACCCAGTATTGAATTTGAATGAAACAAAAATATTATCTAAATGCATTGTTTGACAAACCAATGGTGTATGACAGACTACTTCAGAGTAGTAGAGGAGGCATTCATATAATATATTCATTTATTCTATACCTATTTTATCTATCCAATCGCGAACGTTCATTTGCAACACGTGACCGTACAATATATTACGGTATTTGGATGCACGTGCGTACAAAAATCCTGTATTTTCTGTATTTGGACGCACGCGCGTACAAAAAATCCTGTATTTTCTGTATTTGGACGGTACAACAGTCCCATGTTAAACATACGATAAAGCCCGAAACGCGTGAAAATGTTCCGAATGTAAATCAGATGAAGTAGGCGCTCTATGTACAGAGTTTGATTATGCGTCTTGAAATCTGGATTTAATCTGAGTTTTTTTTTGTTTACAACACACAAAAACGATTCAAGGGATAACAATGCTATCTGATTCAGGTATTAAAACGTTCGTTAATAATCAAAAACTTAAAAATACAGTAAAAAGGATCATCAGATGTTGGAATATTTGAAAAGGCGCTAAAAGAAGCCGTTCCGGACGAAACCTAGAATTGGTATCAGCCCTGATTGTCTGAATAGCTACCTCAGCAGTTTTTATTTAACGGTTAAGAAACAAAATGGAGAAGATTATGAATGACAGCGGACCGGCGGTCAGCATCCAAAACATGTCTGCCCTAAAATTCAGTTTTCGTCGGCTCTTCACCAAACTTACTGACAATGTTTGTGGGCATTACATCTCGGCCACTTTCGATAACCAGCCAAATTGTACCAGCCACTCTTTGATTATAGTCCTTGAATTACTCGAAAAACGGGGAATTTAGCCTTGTCCGCTCTTTTAACTCGAACAGTTTTCATCCGATCTTCACCAAACTTGCTGACAATGTTTGTGGGCATAATATCTCAGCCAAGTATTATTACCACCCAAATCGCCAGATGGCTGTTGTAGGGAGGTTGCACCATACACATTTTTTAATGATGATACGCAAAAAAAAAACAACATTCAATGAATTACGTTTATTACGTATGAAGTGAAATAAATACAGAATAAAAAGGTTATTGAAGGTCTAACATTGTTCTCTATGATATATATTTGCACTCATACAAAGCTGGGGAAAAAGGCAGGAATACAATATTCAGTGAAACATTTTTAATTTAAACTATTATTATAGTAAGATAAAATAGATGTAGAATAAAAAGGTTATTTAATATTGTATTGTACAATACAAGATATATTTGGACTCGTATCCAGCTGAGAAACCCATATTGAACTCGCCTAGCGGCGGCTCGTCCAATATGGTTTTCTCAGCTGGATACTCGGCAAAATATATCTTCATATTGTACAGAACAATGTTTAATAACCTAATACTATATGAAGTAATGGCCTATTTTTACTCTCATATCTATTTGTACTGAGATAAACGTTTTTTGTTCTTTTTTCATATATAATGGCAATCATCTTGCTCACATTTGAACTTAGAAAGAACCCGAAAGTTTTAAAGAACAATGCGTTAAAATACGAAATCACATAAAAACCTTACAATACGATCCACAAGGTAAGAATGATGTCGAAAAGTGGGATCGATTGGAGAACGAATATACAGTGTACAGGGTCTTCCGAACAAGTTTTCATAAAATTAAAATTGGGCTAATACTGAATAGATCATTAAATTGCCAATAAAAATATTATCTGAATTCTGAAATATCACTTACTTTGCATAATATTTAAATTTTCCCGAACTCCATGACCTCATTTCCGGGTTTTCCAAATCACTATTGCCGTTACTCATTTCTACCTGTAGATGGCTACCTACGGATACTAATTTTAAAGTAAAAATGCCCTTCTGAATGCCTGGGAAACCTTATGATCGATAGATCACACAAATCAATAAGTTCAGATTAAAATATAAGACTGTTATACATTAAATGTTACAAATAAAACATGGAGACAAACCACCATTCACTGTTACACATATTAGCATGTACAATGATCCAGACTAACTATTGACAGGAGGTCAAGGCATTTTTAACTGAATGGGGTAACATTGGAAAATATTTAAGGGTGATGAAAGAGAAGTGAAGCACATATGTTATAATTAAAAAAACTATTTGGTATGGAACAGACAAAAACAATGTGATTCAGAATACCACATATTTAACGACTTTTGATTAATATAAACAACTTTTTTACAACAAATGTTAAAACATTTACTGTATATCTGTAGTGTGATAGCTATATATTGTACATATTATTATTATTATACCACATTTATATAGCACTCTTTTCATGCACATGTACACGTTCAAAAGTGCTTTACAGAATAAATTGCAGACAATAAAAACAAATAAGCATACAAAAATATTCATTCCACATTAAAAAAAATTCATGAATGTAAAACATATAGATAAAACAAGACAAACACACATACATATTTAAAAGTATTTAAGTGACCCTAGGATAAAGTACTGCTCTATGCTGTTTTATGAAGAAGACAAAAACATCAATATATCGGTCAGTTAACAAACTATTGTACAAAGAAGTGGGTTTTTAGCAGGCTTTTGAAAGCAGCTAGCGTGTGACTTTCCCTGATCTTGACGGGAAGGGAGTTCCAAAGCTTTGGAGCAGTGAACGAAAAGCTGCGATTGCCATACATCATGGTTTTAGTTTTTGGCATCACCAGTGACATCGTGTCTTGTGATCTTAGTTTCTGACCGGTTTATACACTTCTATCATATCCCTAATATAGGCAGGGGACTGATTGTGTAAAGCCTTAAAGGTGTGGGTCAGAACCTTGTACTGCACCCTGTATTTCACTGGCAATCAATGGAGCTCCTTCAGAACCGGTGTTATGTGATTGCGACGGGGCGTCTTAGTGATGACGCGAGCTGCCGTGTTCTGGACATGTTGCAACTTGTTAAGTGTGCTGTTTAGAATACCACTTAACAAGCCATTACAGTAGTCTAACCGTGAAGTAACCAGGCTGTTAATAAGGGTCTTTGTGGCATCTCTGATAAGATACCGTCTGATGTGAGCTATTCTGCGTAGTTGTGCATATCCAGCTCGGCACACAGAGTTGACTTGTTGTTCCATATCCATACTGTTGTCAAATACTGCACCAAGATTCCTAACACATTTTGTGGATTTTATCACAGAGTCAGCGACCTTCACAGAGACGTCATCAATGTACTTGGAGTTACGGTTTAATGTGAATAGCATTACTTTCGTTTTATCAGCATTGAGCTTCAGCATGTTGCAATGCATCAACGAGACAATTTCAGTCAGACAGTTCTCAATACGGTGGAAAGCCTCACTTCTAGCCACAGCCTCTATCGGCTTTAAGGATAGGTATAATTGAGAGTCATTGGCATAGAAATGATGAAGAAGTTCATGACGTCTGCATATGGCATCCACGGGTTTAGTATACATGAGATTGTTCTTTGGACCAAGCACTGATCCCCGGGACACACTGTATTTTATCAACATAGACGTCGACAACTAACCATGGACGCACACAGTTTGATAGAGGTCACTAAGATATGATGACATACATACAAGTTCTTTGTCTGTGACTCCAAAATGATGTTCGAGTCGGTGTAACAGTGTTTGGTGGTCAATCGTGTCGAAAGCTGCAGACAGATCGAGTAGCACGAGGACTGTTACAGAATTTTGGTCGAGAGATGTGAGGATGTCATGCTGTATCTTTATCAAAGCCGACTCAGTTGAATGAAACATTCTGTAAGCAGACTGCAGTCCCCAATGTAGCTTATTTTCACTCAAGTACCACTCAAGACGCGCATCTAGTACCTTTTCTAAGATTTTTGAAATGAAAGGGAGGTTAGACACAGGCCTGTAGTTTTTGAGGATGTTTGGTTCAAGACCCGGTTTCTTAAGCAGGGGTCTTATCCTAGCACTTTTAAACTCTTTTGGTACATAACCTAATTCCATTGATGTATTTATGATGTTTGTTATGTATTTATGATGTTCATGCATTATTTACCTGTATACAACACCTGACAATGTAGTAAGTGTCTCTTGAAGAGAGCAGCTTTATATTTTCTTGGCAGAAAATAACATCTCGAGACAATATATGACATACTATAGCTTGAAAAGATAGGTAAATGTTATAACCTATGGTTGTTTAATATGCAGAGATGATTTACAACCGGAATGCTTACAAATACAACAGATTTTACAAACTGGAATGAAATTATGTCTTACCAGGCGTAGCACTCGCATCTAACTCTATCTCGTTCAACAGAGGAAACTTTTCCTGTATTTCCATATGGCACAAATAAGCTTCATGCATTTGACGAAACAAATTATTTATTGTTCATATGAAAAAATTTGTCTTGATTTAATTGCATTAATATTGTGAACTCTTTGGTGTTTGAGACATTCCAATGGATCTACATCTTGTACAGTGTTGCTTAGTCAAAAACTTCAGAGAAATCTTGCCGTTGCGAAAACTAGGCAAAACGCTTCCAGTGTAAGCCGACTCAAAATTACAGTGTGTCAATTTCTATGGACATGCTTTAAAGGAATCTGCTGCTCCTAGAATGATTTCTGAGTCTTATGTTTTTATCAGGTTATGTATGTTTCTTTTGTGTTTTTTCATGTTTCATTGCAACCAGGAAGATAAATTTTAGTATCAAATTCATTTTGTCACCTGTTAATCACTATCTGAAAGGTCAATGTCATACTTGGCTGAGGAGGTTGGGAAAGGGTCGTGTTCACAAGAATCCATCTCACTGAATCAGGCATATAGTATTCCCATGTTCTACGACAACAAAACTTATAAAGACGGACAGGCAGGCGCACGCACGCATACATGCACACATGCACGCACGCACGCACGCACGCACGCACGCATATTGCCCTCTACCTATCTATATGTCATACAGAAACCTTATAATTTAAAAGTGTCACTGATGGATTGACGGTTGGGATGGGGGTGAGGGGATGGGGGTGAGAGTGGGCAATCTCTTCTAGTAACAGTTCAGTAGGGACTAACAAATATATCATCACTATTTAATCTAACTAACTTTTATCCCCAAATTAATTAATACTAAAATGTCTTTCTGGAAGGCAAAAAGACAATGTTCAGCAGGGCGGCTTTCGTCGGGGCGACGTTCGGCGTGGTGACATACGGCGGGGAGACGTTTAGCTGGGCGACGTTCGGCGTGTCGACATTTAGTGGGATGACGATTGTCGGGACGCAATAACGACGTTTCTTGGGCGGCATTTAGCGTGGCGATGCTCGGCGGTGCGCCATAACGACGTTTGTCGTTGTGTCGCTGCGACAGAACGAAAAAACGAAATGGCATAAGCCACCAAAATTAAACAACAGTAAATCATTTACAACGTTTAAACGTTTAAAGAAGACAAATTATAGCTGTTGAACGTTGTTAATACGACATGCTGGAACTATTCGTTGAAAAAATTGTAAATGCATCTGTCAAAGTGTAAACTTTGAATATGACTGATGCATTGTCATACTTGAATGTTTTAATTTAGGCATTTTGACTAATCTTGTCATTTATCACAATGTCTACAACGATATGACAAATGACTTCACGAAAATAAATGTAGTTTTGGTTTTAAAACTAGTTCTTTATGAAAAACATGTGACTTTTGTAGGTTTAGAAGTGTATAAAAGTGAAACATATAATTAATTAATGACTTTACGACAGGCAGTTTAAAATTCTCAAATAGAGAATTAACCAGACCTATGGTACATTAATGTTACATGTTTCATTATCTAACACGAATAAATTTAATGAATCGTTTACTGTATGTACTGTCTTTAAAGTTTGGAATATGTCGAGGATTTTTGACCAGTTTAACCTTTAGTCTGCTGGCGGAAAGTGATTTTGCCTTTGTGACCAGTGCAGACCAAGATTAGCCCGCACGTCCGTGCAGGCTGATCATGGACTGAGTGTATATCTTTAGTCGAAGACAACATTTTAAATCGGTTGATTGATTCATGTATACATGTAGAAAACCAATGTAGTGGTAATGCGCATTTTGTCTTATGTGGCGATTATAATGCACGTACATCTGTCTTACATGATTTTGTATCTGATGATAATGTCACACACCTTGATATGTTACCAGATGATTATATAAGTGAGTTACCAAGGCCATCAAAAGATCAGGGACATGTCAACAGTAACTGTTTATATTTACTTGATTTCTGTAAACAGTCGGGGTTTAGAATAATGAACGGAAGATTAGGGAGTGATTTGAATAACGGACAATATACTTTTGTAAATAATCGCGGGGCAAGCGTTATTGATTACATTCTATGTAGGCTGTAATTATTTGAACATGGTATATAATTTTCATGTTAATGAGCCGAACATATTGTCTGACCACTGTCTGATTGAATTTTCGCTGGCATTTGATAAAGTTAGCCAAACAACTGAAGTAATGATGAAGCAGATTTTGTCAGTGCTAAATATATATGGAATAATGACTTAGGCTCAGAGTTTGTAGACCGCCCCTGAAATGTGATGATATTACGGAAATTTTTAACAGTCTAATTAACAACATTTCATTGAGCACAAATAGTGATAGCATTAATGAGTGTTTGAAAAGTTGTGAAGATACAACAGATAGTGTGGTGTCACTATATAGATTTGATAAAGAGTCTGTCTATTAGGAGTGCACTTTAATTTTCTCATTATGCCTAACAAAAAAAGCTGATGTAGTTATTTGGTCAATGTGGTCATGCCATATTCCATTTGAACTTAGTGTCAAACCTAAGTGTTTATGTCGTTCAACATATCTAACAGGTACGTTATCAAATGTCAAATATGGTTTGTTGATATTTTATTGTAAATAAGTTTAATGCAACAAGTGAATGAAGTATTGCCATGAATACAAAGTCCCCTACTGGAAGGCACCTTATTTTCTCTACTGCAGTATAACATAATGAACTGATATCTGTCAATGGAGTATAAACAATATTGTACTATATATACAATGATTTACAGTCAACTCGTCCCCTAGTCAACTCGTCCCCCAGTCAACTCGTCCCCGATTTGGTCATTTAGTCCCCCTCGGTGATTTCAAATTGGTCATTTCGTCCCCCATTTTCGGCCCCCCTTTTTAAAACGTATTTTTGATAGAAAAAAATCAAAGTATGATAAATTAAGTCGTTTTTTTTTATTCAAATAAGTATATTTTATGCTAAAAATATACAAAAGTTTTCGTTTGTTTAAAGAACTTTTTTGCTTTAAAAATGATCGATTTAACAAGGGGGATTTTCTGGGGTTTTTTTTGTTTTGTTTTTTTGTTAAGTCTGCTATATTGGACAACATGATTGCTGTTTAAATGTCCGTATTTGATGCTGCTTATTTTCAAACTCTTGAATAAGATTAAACTTTTTATTAAACTTTTTTTATAACAAATAATTTTCTCACTCCAATCAACTATTAACACATTTAATTCTACTAGGGGAAAATTTTGACACATTTCATTCGGTCAATCAACAACTTCTCATGCAATTAAATGCCATTAACAACTTCCAACCAGCCCAATCAACGCCTTTTAATGAGATTAATAACCTTTAACACATTTCGTATGCAGAGATATGCTCATTGTACTTTTTTTAGAAACCACTGTCTCCCTACTTTTGAAGTATTTTTTTTATTATTTTAATGACAAAAATGAATATAAAGCATGTTGGTTATTTTTAGTAAAACATATGTGACATATATTAGTTGTTTATTTATTCTTTATTGTATTTCTAATTAAAACTTTCTTTTATTATGACAAGGGGTAAGGATTTATTGCTCTCTTTTTTCTTACTATGATTTTTAAAAAGTTAATTAGATTTTCTATTATATTATATTTTTAATACTAAGGGCATTGTATTTATTATTTTTTATTTTATTTCAATTAATTGTTTTATATTTTTAGTATATTTCTTTTATTATTTTATCAAACCTAATTATTTAAAGTTAACTATTTCCAATATAACTCCTTCAAAACTCAAGATAATTTTAAATACAAGTTTTCAAAGTCAAAAATATCATAAAAAAGCAAAAATGCCTAAAATATTAAGGGGGACAAAATTACCAAAAGGGGGACGAATTGACCAAAATGGGGACGAGTTGACCAAATGTTATCATGAGGGGGGCGAAATGACCAATTTTGGGGGACGAAATGACCAAATCGGGGACGAGTTGACTGGGGGTCGAGTTGACTAGGGGACGAGTTGACTTGATACCTATACAATATAATATAACAAAGCACTTGGATTAAAATTAAGAAGTCTATCAAGTCAGGTGTTAATACAACTGGTGAATGTTTTGTAGAAAATGAAAATTCCTGGTATAAAAACGAGTGTTATGAGAAAAGAAATGCATTTTTTGCGTTTGTTAAATAGATATAGTAATAACCCATGTGATGAAAATAAGAGTAAATTTGGTAAAGGCTAGATCAGAATATAAGAGTTTATTACGGAAGTGTAAATATGAACTTTGAAAACTGTAGGTTTAAAAATGCCCGTAAATACTGGAAAATGTTAAAAGAATCAACTGGTGTTAAATCAACAAGTATTCCTTTGTCCACGTTTGAGCAATATTTTAGAGCAGTGAATAACCCAGAAGATAGACATTTTTTGTACCTGACGAAGACTTATTTCTTAATGAATTTTTCATCGAAGGAAAAGACATGTTTGTACCGTTATTGTCTATTCTGTTTAACAAGATTTTTGAAATAAGATACTTCCCTTACAGATGACCAGAAGTTTACGTCATTCCTTTACATATGAGAAGAAGTATTAGTAATGTTGAAAACTACAGAGGAATTACACTATTGAGTAGAATAAGTAAATTATTTACAAGTGTCATAAATACTAGATTGAAAAACTGGGTTCTTTAATGTATATGTTGAGGCTCAAGTAGCCTTTAGATCAAACAGGAGTACTATGGATAATGTGTTTGTATTAAATCGTTTAATTTCCATTTTTCTTTTAAATCAAGGAAAATAACTTTTCTGTCTATTTGTTGATTATAGTAAAGCATTTGATTATGTTGTTAGAGAAAATCTTAGTACAAACTTATTAGATTAGGATTACGTGGGAACATTTTCAATATAATTTAATCGATGTATGATTGCCTGAAATCAAATGTTAAATACTTGAACAACTTGAGCGAAGAGTTAAAGGCCTAGATTCACTACTATATAAGTGTACCCCCCCCCCCCCCCCCAAACCAATATACAACTCCCATCTTATCTGCTGCTTATCAGCGATTATTTAATAGCAACTGATTAGAGGGCAATTTGCACAGCAGGGACCCCAACTAGACCAGGAAGATGTGTGCAGTGGGGTTGAAAGAAATTAATTTTTCTTCTGTAAATGTGGAATGATGATAATAATAATTATTATTTTGATATTATGTAGATGATAATAACTGTTACTTTAATGTTATAATAATGATGATAATAATAATAATAATAATAGAAATAATCATAGTCATAATTATTATTATTCTCATTATTATTATCATTATCATTATTATCATTGGTATATTATTATTATTATTACTATTATATTACATAGGATGATAAAAGATACAGTAATAATATTGAAAATAATAATGATTAATAAAACACAGGTATAGTGAAAACTTCCTGAGTTCTTTGTGCTGACAAACAATATCTTTTCGATTTGGAAATTGATTTTCATGTATTCATGTAATCAACATTATTTGAATATAAAATTATTGTGTTCCATCTATATTCAATTTTCATTTTCAGTATGTTTTCAAAAGGGACTTTTTTCATTTTTTCATTCTTTGCTTTGTAACTTTGAAATTCACATTCTTTTTTCAATTTAGACAAATGTTATTTACAGTATTCTGCAAGCTTTAGATGAGTGAAAGTCACATTTTTCAGAAATATCGCAATTCTCCAGACAGAATTTGAAAAAATAAAAATTTGCATGTTTCTTTCAGTAAGTTTCTCATTATTTCATTATAGTGAAAATAAGTTTCTGATTATTTTATTATTGTGTTTGATCAACAAATATTGTTTTTTTTTACATAGAAATGCCAAAAAAATTAGTATAACTTTAAAAGTTACCAATTATTCATTAATTTAAAATAAATTACATCGTTTCCCCTTCTCACTAATAGATACACTTGTAAGGTAGACTGACGCTCCAATAAACAATGACCCTTGTTTATTGGAGGCATACTGTGATGGTCATTAGCTCCCAACTGTGCTGGTGAAGACAAAAATCCCTTGGCCCACTGCCAAAATCTAGGCCTTAAACATGTTCACTCGGTATCAGAAAGGAGGAGTGCTTATCTCCATCTCTGTTTTCTATGCTGTTGAATAATTTGGAAGAAACATTTATACATAATGGTATTGAGGGTCTTGATATTCATATGTTTAAACTTTTTCTGCTTTTTTTTACGCCGACGACATGGTCATTTTCGCAAATTCTGCTGAAGAATTGTATACATTTGTTAAATGATTATTGTAATACTTGGAAATTAAATGTAAATATCCCCAAAACAAAAGTGATGATATTCAAAAGGGGTGGTAGATTGGCCAGGGATCTGGCGTTTTATTATAACGGAAATTTAACTGAAATTGTTACCAAATTTAGATAGGTATTGTTTTTCCATGTGGTGCTTTTTTAGCACTGCGCAAACAACGTAAGCAGGACAATTGCAGAAAGCAGTTTTAATAAATACCTATATAAATTTACGTATGTTAAACCTAGACATAAGATGGATTTATTTGATTAATTGCCACAATATCGGATTATAAAAAATGTAAAGTTATGGGTTTTTGGTCTAGTCAGTCTATGGAACGTGTACATACACAATATGGTAAACAAGAAATATCTTTAAAAATGATAGTCGGCGAATTGTAATAAGGAAAGAAGTTTATGAAGTTTTCATCTAACATTCATCTTTCATCTAACATTTTTCAAATTTCAAAACTAAACACCGCACTTTAACAATTTAAATGGTTCTCTTTTAATTTTCGCAAAGGTTTCGTAGGGTTGCAATTTTGTTTCGTTTATCCTTAGACGAATAATTACAGCAGTAGTCTGATGAAGATTCATGAAGGGGTTCATGAAAAGAGGCCATTAAACGTGTTTATATTTTTAGCTAAATTGGTCCCTATCCCCATTTGTAACAAAATAGCAGGAGACCTTACGATATTGTTACACATCGAGTTTGATAAAAATCCATTACATTCTAGTGGTAAATGCGAAGAAAGGCATATCTACTTTTAGCTATAGTGGTCCCTAATAGGGCCCAACTGCCTATATAAATAGATTTGGAAGAGGGCCTTATAATGATGCTCCAGACCAAGTATGACAAAGATCCACCAAGCTGTTATGAGACGCTGTATAAATAAAATCTGGAAAGTAGATCCCTCGAAAGCACCGAAAACAAGGCAAACAGTGAAAATTGCAGACTCGGTTTGATTGAGTCTGTTCATGAGCAGTAATGGAAAATGCAACACTGCACACGCCCCCTAGCACCGACTTAAGCAGTATTCAATCTTCAAATCTAAATGAATTGAAATCAATGATCCCGAAGAACCAGAAAATAAGCAAAGTTTGACCATAGTCATATCACATAGATAAACTGTATACAGCGTACCTTCATTTCAGTGTAATGAGATTCAGTCATTATATAGCATATATATAATGAAACAGATTTCAACTGAGTTCAATATTTGCATACCATACTAAAGAAAAATATTCATATAATAAATCAGTTAAATAATTTATAACAAATATATCAAAGCAAACAAGTACTCATTTTAATATGCAATCTGAATAAGTCACAAAAGCAAGAAACCTTTTCATATACAGACGACAATTGTAACAAGGAAAATCTTTTAAAAAGCACTTCTCTACATAAAAGACTCTTATCACACCCTTATTCATGTGATACGCAGACCGTATTCAGCTCTTTCTTTAATTTGATATATGTTGGTATTTGAACAGGTTTTTATCATTTTTATTAAACTTACTTATCATTTTGAGATATATCAATATTCTTGCTAAATGTACTGAGCCAAAGTTAGCTTTAAAACTGTCGTTTAGAATAAACGCTTTGTCTACATTTCACTCAGCGTAGCACAATCAACAGAGTGAAAGAAATTGACACTCTCGTCCAATCAGGCAGAGTGTTGCATAAATCTTCCATTTTGATAAATTATCTATAATGCGTTATCAAGCAGTTTGATTTGCAAACTGAAGTCACGTGGCATAGGTAACGAAAACGAATTTAGACGGCGTCACCGAAAAAGTATTAGGTGTTAAAAACAACTCGGAATGAATTAATATATGGAGAACTAGGTAGAATATTCTTTCACTATAGACACTTATTTAATGTTATTTTATACTGGATAAAAATCTGAGGTAGTAAAGAGAACAAGTATATAAGCAGAATTTATCAGATATTGAAAAATGATTTTGAAACTAACCCAGGAAGGTAAAACTGCTGTTCTCAATTAAAAGGACTTTTATGTTCTCTTGGCTTCTACAAAATTTGGCTGCAACAAAGCTTAGGTAATGCTGATATATTTTAGAAATAGTGAAGCAAAGACTAAAAGATTATTTTGTACAGAATTGGCATGAAAGATTACAAGAATCGACTCGAGCATTATCTTATAGAACTATAATTGCAAATTTTAAATTTCAAGACTATTTAGATTATTTCACGGTTAATAAACTCTTCCAGTCTTTTATAAGATTAAGGGTGCCATCGCATAGGTTGCAAACAGAAGCAGGTCGATGGGCAAGACCATTAAGAATCCCAGTAAGTGGTAGAAAATGTTTTTTTTTGTTTAATATAACGTGGCATCGACACATGATAGGTCATATGGCGACTTTTAGTAGAAAATGTGTAGTATGTAGTAAGTTGGAAGATGAATATCATTTCATATTGGAACGTTCAATGTACACTGATTTAACAAAAAGTGACATACATAAAAGGTATTGGAAACATCCAAATAGGCCTATGTTCAAATTTATTGAGTTGTTAGCATTAGAGAATATTCAACATTTAAGAAAACTAGGAATTTATGTATTTGTGTATGTAAATCATTTCAAAGAAGAAAACATATATTATATGGTACGCGTGAATAATATTTCTAGACATGAATAAGATTTCACTACAATAACGTTTTGTATAAATGAAAATAACTATCCGAAGAAATTTATCCATGATATCCGTCTTGCATTTTCGTTTCGGTAAGATTGATAAATTTGTGGATATAGTATATTGATGTTAAAATAAGTAAAACCTTGGTAAGATCGGTCGCTTAGCCACAGTCAGTGTTGTTTTTATGTGTCTATGTATATTAATGTTTTTATCGTTTGACAATTTAAATGTAACGCAACTGCATAACTTTCAATCACATTTATCACCAAGAATTGATATATAAATTTATAATTCCTTAAATTTGTTGACATTCTTTCCCTTCATATTAAGAATGTGTCTACTATATCACTATTTTATATAGTTTGATGTAATTAACAGAACTTCGTTACTATGTAACATAATTCAAATCATTTCTGTTAAATAAAAAGGTCCTATTTGTCAGATTTTCTCCACATGTTGTGTATGTAATTATATGTATGCTTTCACTGTTCGTCATATTTGTATGTATGATTTTTATGCCATGACGGGCTAATAGCCTATTGAATAAATGAATAAACTCTCTAAACGCTCTATATCGAAATCCCCTCAGTCAAAATCCTCTTGACTGAAAAATGACATAGTGGCCAAAACCCCCTCAACAAAAATGACAGGGTGGTCATAGACCCCTTGGCAAAAATGATTGTATAGTCAAAAACTCCTCGATGTGTAGTCAAAATCCCCTCGATGCTTTTAATAGTCAAAATCCCCTCAGTGAATTTGTGAGGCAAAGTTGTATTATCATTATTATTATTATTATTATTATTATATATATTTTAATAAAATCAAAACGTAATTGCTATTTTAACTTGTTGAAGAAAAGATTGATATAGAAAAATATACAAACTAATAATGATAATTGTTTATTAGCGTCAATTGATAAATTAATTAATTATGTCAGTGAGTGATAAACACTTTAATTGATCAAATTGATAATGGCTTCAGATCTTTTCTGATAATCACATTACATGATATTAATTTCAGTCTCTCGAGGACTTCCTGAGTGTTCTTGGACAGGTGCTAAAATAAAACAATTGAACTGCTGAATAAATTATTTCAGTGTGTGCAGCATCAGCAAAAATAGGTGCTACAAGAAAAGAAAAATTAAAATGTTACATGTCATTTATACATAGCTCTATTTAAGAAAAATATGATTATTAAAATTAAGACAATGTTTCATTTAAGTATTGTGTTATGAATTAATGTTTAGAAAACTATCAACAATTCCATGTAAACAGTGGTACCACTGGCAGTTTGTTATACCCCGTCGAAAGCGAAGGGATATGGTTTTGGCGTTGTCATCCCCACAACCCTAATCATGCATCCCCCACCCCAAAACATTTTCTTTCAATTATTTATTTTCCATTAATATTTATTATCAACATGACATTGTAAAGTTTTGTACCCTTACCTGGTCACCACAACCCCCCTCCCCCGCATTAAAATGATATTGAAATTTCTATTTGTTTGTCTTTTAAGTTTTTCTTTATAAAATTACGTTTCTGTCACCTCTCACTGGGCCATTAACATTTTTTAAAGAAGGGTCTACTCCATGGTGAAATTGTATTATTTCCCCCCTACTCAACACAACTGCCACCCCTAAAAGTACCCTATTCAAAACAATCTTTGTTTTTAAAATCACAAAGATCAAAGGGAAATTAGAAGTTTGAGTAAAAGGGATTATTGTACAATTATCGACTTTTTCATAGGTTGATATCAGGATTTATCAACCCGAAAAGAGTTATATTCGAAAAAGCCGAAAAAGTCAATAATTGTTTTATTACATGAATAAATGTATAGTCAGTGAGTCTTGTTATTACAATTGTATCTTTAATAAAGAAATAAGGAATAAATTTAGACCAAATTAGTTTGATATTGGTTTTCCAAGCACCTACTTCGATCTATTTTTATTTTCGTACTATTTTTAACCCAAGATAAGTTATGATATGTACTCGTTACTTTTCAAACCGTTTTCAGCCAATCAGAGAAATAATAGAATACAGTCATGTAATAATATCATTTGACAACCCCATCATTTTTGCCATTTTTTTTTTTTGACTATCCATTGAGAGGATTATGAACACCTTCTTATTTCCGCTGTGGGGGTTTTGATCACCATGTCATTTTTAAACCAAGGGGGTTTTGACTGAGGGGATTTTGAGCGTTTCCCTCATGGTCTACACTGTTCGCTATTCAGTCTTTGAATCATAAGTGGTACTACAAATTGAACGAAGGACCTGTTTTAGAAATTTAGTAGGGTAAAGGTTAACTACCAGTGCATGTTTGGTCCTTGGTGTCTAAATGTTTACCTTGTTAATTTACACATATTTACATATATTTACAATATACACAATATTTGTGAACATGCTTGCAGACACTGCTTTTGTAAAATCTATGTCCTTGATGTTTTTGTAGGTAACATTTAACTACGTTTTTTTTTTTTGATAGTATAGTTTTTGTAACATGCTTGCATACACTGTTTAGGATGTTACACTCTTTCTACTGAATCCATGTTCTTTGTTGTTTGTGAAAAATAAAACAGGCAGAGAGGGATTCGAACCATGGACCGACATGTCTGGTTTGTGTGCTTTGTGATTTTACTTGCATCGTATTCTTAACGTCTGACCTATCAAGCTCTTCAATGAGATGACGCCATTTGATAAACGATTACATTTTCATATACATGTCGGTAATTTCAAATATCTTTTATAGTATATCAGGTTTGGTTCTAATATTTTTCTGACTGATATATATAATGATAAGCTAAACTTGAAATAAAATGTTTTCAGCATGGCACTTTATATTGTCTAGGAAATATAAATCAAAACAAAAAGAACTAAAAATGTAAAAAAAAAACATTATTTTTTTTTAATCTAAATAAATCTCTTAGATGTACGGTGACCCCAACTTTTTTCTTTCCATTTTGAAGCATTTTTTGTGTCATTAAAGCTGCAAAATATTTTTAAAATCTTAACGTCAGAATTTTTTTGTAGATTTAAATACGTTTTTTCTATTGAAAATAAAGTTGGTGGGGAAATGATGTCAACGTGTAAAACTGAAAGAGATTTGTTAGTGACGTTTATGCTTATATAATACTGATATCACCTTGTATTCATTGTGACCTGTAAGGCCTGGAATCACTATAACATTAAGTGGGATATTATATGTTTTATAAAGTAACACCATTTTCTCAATTTTACAAAATTTCAGAAATGCTTAAACGGTGGGAGAAGAAAATGCTCTATAAAATTAAAAATGAGTTCGGTGACATGCGCCTTTTCTTCTCTTCTTTGTCTTAGAACCTAATGTTCTTCAAGCTCACAGAGTATGAAAACAATCTTAACGGCAGAAAAAAATCGATCCTATATCCTTAAGCATAGGAGACGTTGGGCGAATTTACCTGGTCTAGTATTGGTAAAACATAAGAACTTTTTATGTTTCGGCTTGAAAAGCTTACATGTGATAAAAAAAACATTACATTTGTGTCTTTCAATACTGAATTTATTGAAGTCATTGAATAAAATTGATAAAATGCTCGACAGAGCCTTGTATTTTATCATTTTTATTCAACTCGTTTAATACATTCAATATGAAAAGACATTCATGTAATATCCTCTATTTAAAAGTATTTTAGTAAATAAAATTTGATCACCTTACTTCTCTTACAAGTATTTGATCGATTTAAAGGTTAACTTACTGGCCTCATTTTTAACGCCATATGACCAAGTTTCAAACTTTACCTAGACTGGATTAAGGTTTAGCAGTATATCACCAAATCACAGAAATGTTTGGTAAAGGAACATTTTTACCAACAATCTACCTGCATACCAAAGAATATTCCTCCGGCCAATAATTGACAGCGGTCAGACTTTCTACCTAGAAATAAGAAGGACATGTACACATTTTACTTAATAACAAAATTACTAAAAATAAGAAATCTTAGGTGCAAAAATATTACCAAAGTTCAACATTTGATTCATCACATGGTATTTTTAAATTAAATTTTATTATTATTTTTTTTATTCGTTCCTAACATGATGTTTAATGCCATCATTTCGTCATTTTTCCCCTTCTATTTTCCATATAAAATTTGTAAAAATCTCATACATGCGTTTCTTAAAAGTATTTTTTTTTTTATAAAACCATTAATATGAAAGCTTAGGTGCAAATGGTTTCCTACTCTCAATAAATTTATCTTTTGAATGATATTTATTTCATTTTTGTAAAATAAAAATTTGATTCGTTCTCAGACGGTTAATTTCCACTGATTTTGAAGAATAATTAACTTCTGTGCGAAGTTGTTGTTGTAGCGTCATGTGCAGACGACATATTAATGTCGCGTTTACGAACATGCGGTATCGTGATCAAAAGGTTAAAGTAAATGATTTGATATCTTTAGTTAATTTGTGATTGAATGTTTTATTCGATACAATTAATGCGTGTTAGTTTTAAATCAATTTTACTTCGCGAATTATTCCTTTTTTTTTTGTTGTTATCACAAATTTTATAACATAAGAATTTTCAATTAAATATTGCAGTTATTATCCTAGTTCTGTAAAGAAAGAGATGCGCATATATTCTTATGTTGTTGTTTTTACCTTTTTTTTTAATTTTCATTTACATATCAGTGTCAGTTATGCCAATTACAATTTATGTCAATTAAATATGAAACAAGAAAGATTTCTATCGGAAATACAATGTCGAAAGGCTTATCTTTATAAGAAAAAAAGAGGAACGCAAGGTAATAATATAGAAACTTTGGTATGAAATTATCTTTAGATTTTAGGTAATAAATTTCCAAAACTACGCAGCGCAGCATAACCAAATGAAAAACGAATAAAAAATAATAAATTAAAGGTCCGTATAGGTTAAATTAAAGGCGGAAATTATGTCCGGAGGATTTTGATGTACAAGAATGTTTTTGTAATGTAAATGAAATATCTGCATTTAAAACGGAATTGATTTTCCACCACATAACGTTCATGAAACTTTTGTAACAATAATGACGGTTTTGATAAAAACTAAAATATATAATGATAACAGATAAGTTTTCCATGAATGCAAAATAAATATAAAATATTTTCAAGTCAGTGCTTTAAACTGTATCAGCAATACATAATTATGTTTTCATGATATCAAATAACTTTTTATGAAATTAAAACAAATGATCATGATCATTTTGTTTTCATTGTGTCGAAATCTGATTCTACTTTCGTGAAAATTTGAACTGGTTTCATGATTTTTTTTTCAGTTATCATAAAATCGACTCATTATGAAACTTTTATAACTGAATGTGCATGTTCAATTTAAAATGATTTTAAGTGGATGTCATTTCTATACTGCAATGAAAGCTGATAAAAATTGTAGATTCATCACGCGTATATATCCGTTTTATTGCCCCCCCCCCCCCCCGCCCCAATTACCACCAAATAAGGAGCGTTAAAACAACACACACATATACAACACTGGTAAGGCAATAAATGCGTTTTGAATAATTATAATTATAATGCCATTTTACTTTTTCGCATCGTTCTTTTTTATTATTATTATTATGTAACAGTTTAGTAAAACTTGTGTAGTTATATTCGCATCGAATATGGCAAAATACTGTACCACGCTGATTGCCAATCTTTTTTTTTAAAAAAAGAGGAAATGATCAATTTGACCAAAGGTGACACAAGTCTCCATTTTATTTATTCTACAAACATAACATAATTTTATTTACATGTTACAATGATTCCTTAATTGATATACGTACGATATTTAACCATTTTAGAGTAAAAAAAAAACAAGAGCTGTCACTAGTGGTAACAAATGCCCCCGCAGCACCTTGACCTTTGACCTGGTGACCCCAAAGTCAGTACAGATGGTGTACTCAATAAGTACTATCAGCATGTGAAGTTTGAAGGTCCTGGATGAAGTGGTTCGCATGTTAAGTGCCTTCATGCAAAAAGTTAACGTTGGCCCCTGTGACATTGACCTTTGACCTGGTGACCCTAAAGTCAGTTGGGTTAGTGTACTCATAAAATACTATCAGCATGTAAAGTTTGCAGGTTGTTGGTGAAGTGGTTCGCGAGTAAAGTGCCTTCATGCAAAAAGTTAGCGTTGGTCCCGTTGACCTTGACCTTTGACCTGGTGACCCCAAAGTCAGTAGGGGTCGTGTACTCAATAAGTACTATCAGCATATGAAGTTTGAAGGTCATGGGTGCAGTGGTTTGCGAGTAAAGTGCTTTCATGCAAAATGTTAACGTCGGCCCCTGTGACATTGACCTTTGACCTGGTGACCCCAAAGTCAGTAGGGAAGGTATACTCAATAAGTATTATCAGCACGTGAGTGAAGTTTAAAGGTCCTGGGTGAAGTGGTTCGCGAGTAAAGTGCCTTCATGCAAAATGTTAACGTTGGCCCCTGTGACCTTGACCTTTGACATGATGAACCCAAAGTCAGTAGAGGTGGTGTACTTAATAAGTACTATCAGCATATGAAGTTTGAAGATCCTGGGTGCAGTGGTTCGCGAGTAAAGTGCTTTCATGCAAAAAGTTAACGTTGGCCCCTGTGACTTTGACCTTTGACCTGGTGACCCCAAAGTCAGTAGAGGTAGTGTACGCAATAAGTACTATCAGCATGTGAAGTTTGCAGGTCTTGGGTGCAGTGGTTCGCGAGTAAAGTGCCTTCATGCAAAAAGTTAACGTTGTGACGAACGAACGAACGAACGAACGAACGAACGGACGGACAGTTGAAAACTAATATGCCTCCATTCGGGGGCATAAAAAATAAAATCTGCACATGTAATAGTATAAATTGTAATCAACCGTTTTTATGTATTTTTGTGACTAAATGGACGTGGTTGTAAAAATCTAACAAGGTCATTATCAGTATTGTAACCTGGGGTCTGAAACATTTGTTGACATATACTACATATCACACAGAAAAGAAAGAGCAGTATTAACTATTATAAATCGACATGACTTTACAATATCCATTCTAAAATTAATTTGTTTTATTTATTGATATTTTGTGACTTGAAAGAAAAAATACAAAATAACATTTAAGAAACTACATATTAAGTATGGTTTTGGTAAAAATTACTTTTTAAATTCTTATGAAAAGTCCCTTCTTTTACATAGTTTGTAACTAAAAGTGCATGCTTGTTTAACTTCTTATGAAAAACCTCTTGAAACTGAAATAAACATCCAGATGATAAGGTAATACCCGGAGGCAAAAGATACCGACATCGCAATGCCGGTCCCCTGATACCGATTTTCTGCCATATCAGTAATGAGGTTAATTCTTCCTCATTTACCTTACTGTCCTGTACCATTGGATACTTAAAATATTCTCAAAAATTGTCCCCCTTTACAAGAGGATGCCATTTGTAAAGAAATAAAAATAAATAATTGTATCAATCGATGTATAACCCACTTATGTGAAGTTTAAGCGCTGGGGCATTATTGCAATTGCATCAAGACAAAGACGTGTAACTGTTCTTTAAAAATGGTGAGTGTTTAAAGGCATTGAACTGTCCAGAAGTATGGCCCCTTCGTGCAGTCGCTTTTCCAGAATTCAATACATATATGAGCAAATTGATGATGCTTTTATACTCTTATATATATGTTTTATATGTTGTTTAATTTTCATGTAAAACAACTCTTTCTTTCCATGATTTGGTGATAGGCAAACATTATGACACTGTTTCATACAGTTTAGTCTGTAAAGTGTTATGGTCCGTAAGTATTGACCTGGTACTCATCAATAGTCCGTATGTTTCCGTAAATGATATGATAGTGATATAACTATTGAAAAAAATCCAGTATCATGAATACATTATATACATTTCTTCATTAAAATAATGCCGCATACGCAGATAGCTGTGCGGAAACGTTTATCCGCCAGTCTTGGGGTTGTGGGATTGAGTCCCCGGTCTGACCATATCATTTTTTAATTTACTTGCAAACTCAACAGGTGAAGCAGTTTCCACACTTATCATGATGTTTATGGTTCATTTATTGAAAGAAATGAATTAGTATCAACACTTACTGTGATCATTCAGTAACAGTTGTAAAATTCGTCTGAATTCATTGAACGTGCCATGAGAAAACCAAATAGTGGTTGCGACCAGCATAGTCTGACCACCTGCGCATCCGCGCAGTCTGTCAGACATGCTGTCGCCAACAGTTTCTCCAATTCCAATAGGCTTTAAAAGCGAACAGCATGGAGCCTGACCAGACTACGCGGATGCGCAGGCTGGTCTGGATCCATGCTGGTCGCAAAGCCACTATGTTGGTTTTCTCATGGCACGGCTCATTTGAAGATATCAGATCTAAGACAAATTACTCGTCACCAGCGTTTCCAAATATTTGAAGAAAAATTCTGGACTGGATAAGTGTTCGTTCATTCGACGGACTATTAAAGCATCTGGCGTCAGTAGACGAAAAAAATGAAATCATAATTAATACAACAAATGATAATAAAAAAACGTATAATAGGTAAATAAGTTCAGATTTATAGATATATTGCGTAATATAACGAAAACACGCGAAAATATTATATATAATGAGTGCAAGGTCAATACTTCCGGACAATAAAAAGGCGCTTATATTCCTGACTTAGTGACCTAGTTTTTGATCCAGATTCAAAATTTGATAAAGGCAAACATTCTGACAAATATTTTGATCATGTCTAATAAAGATCCAGTAGTAAGATTCAATCTAGAATGTTAACAAGGCTTTTCTATAATTTGACTCAGTCGTTTCAAAATATGCTGGGATTTTCTTAACATAAACATTCTGACAAAGTTTTATTACGACTGATCTAAAATTGTATCCTTTAGAGAGTTATCAATGAAATTATGAAAAACCGACGACGGCGGACAGAGTGCTACCACAAACGCTCACCTTTGGCACTTTGTGCTAAGATATGCTAAAAACTCGGTGCGCAACTCCTAATGTTCAATTACATTCCTATGCAAGTTCATGTCCCCAGGTCCCCAGGTCGTTCAATTTCTTTGGCGATATGTGTAACACAAATTTTATCTAACGGACAGACGGACGGACGAACAGACAAAGCCAAATCTATATACCCACCGCATGGTGGTGGCATAATAAGCCAGGCCTTATCACTTATCAAACCGCACATAATATAATCAAATTATGTTGAGATAGGCCCCTTGGAAAATCGATCGTCTTAGGTGTCCGCACCCCACTTCGTCTTAATTCGCAAATGTCCTACACAAAGGTTTAGTCTTGGAGTATTACTCCTATATCTTCACGTAAACCACATGTCGAGTTGCAAAAAATAACTACAGAACAAAGATTTGTATGAAGTGCATACTAGTATACGCATTTTGTTGTCATGTTTCAATTTGATCATAAATTCTGAGGTTAGGCCCCCTTAAAGGGTCGTTTATCAACCCATTTTTTTCCGGACTACTTATCCTGTGATACTGATGAGATTTTGGGAATGAGCGGTAGATCCGCAGATTTTACAGTTGAAGAATTTTTCACCAAGTTATATCCCTTTTATCTATAAATAGAGATTCAGTCTTGGAGTCACCTCCTTAACCTCTTTTCAGATTTACATACCACTTCACGTTAGTTGCTGGGAAGTGAAGCTGTTTATATCTTTGGTGTATTTTTGTTCAACTTACTCACCATGGAGTAATGGTACATTAAAGGCATTTTCTTTATAGAATATATAAGGTCTACTTCTGTAGTAGTGGAAGAAATTATCAGTAGCATGTCGTTGAATACATTTTACGGGTTTAACGGTTTGATGATTTTTCATTGAGTTATGGCCCTTGTTTTATACATTAAGTCTACATAGAGATTCTTGGCAGATCTCCATATCAATATCCCATATCTAGATTTCAATGAAACTTCACAGGAGTGATTTGTATTTAGCAAAGATGTAAATATCGTTGGGATTTTCATGGAGATATTGGCTTGTTATAATGTATTTTGATAATTACAGACTGTCTTATCATAATAAAAAGCAATGGAATAACAAAGGGCTCTATGGTTTGACACGCATTAGGACAGGTATTTTCAGAAATCTTTGATTTATTTTTTCAAAGTGGTCATATTTATACGTTGAATTGCTCACACAATTCAATTCAAATTTTAGTTTTCCTTATTTCCCAGGAAATAAACTGGGACTCATTGATTATGATTGCTGTTATAAACCAGTGCCATGTCACTCTTTAACACGACTGCCCTTCAAAACAATATATCATTCAAAATGCCATAGAACTATCATACCGCCTTCAACTGGTCTAATAACCATCATTTGTCCTTGGAGGAAACAATAAAACAAAACCTCATGACAAAGTAATGTATAAAACAATTAGACATCAATCTTGTGAGATAAATGTCTTTAAAATGGGCGAGTTGTAAACAAAGTAAAATGTTATATTTCATATGCATTATGGTTCACCTGATATAAACAATGCATGTCACTGTCACGCGTTTTATAAAACACGTGGAATGATTCAAAATTACGAAACTTTGTCGACGACTTCATATAAAACACATCTAGAACTTGCCCTTTCATCTTGAATGATATTTATAGATTATCAAAACAAGTTTGACCAGTTAACGTGAAACAATGAAGGAACCTAGGAGATTACTAAATGTTTCGTGACTGACCCATTTGCAATCGTTATAACTTCATTTGATTCCTCAATACCTAACGATAGTTACAGCCTAAATCCTATACAAGGTTAGCGTTGTGTAAAAAAATTGAGCAGCGGATCCCGTTTATTATTATTGTTTAACACAACAAAGATTGCCAGCCGTTTTATTGATGCATTTATCCACAGGCAAAATAAAAAATAAACAAGACATATCCTGTATTGCCCTGTAAACAACGCATAACTATAAAACAAACATATCTTGAAAGATTAGATATTACACTGGTTTAGACTTAAATCCATCTTTCAATGGCTCGTAGTCGAAACACATAATAAACAATTACAATGATAGAAATATCAAACATCTTTCTCTTGGAAAGTGGCTCAATATTGCTTAATATTGCAACAGCTTGTACCCAGCTTGCACTGCACCTTATCAATATGTCGCACAGAAAGCAATGTTAAAAAAAACATCCATAGCACTCGAAATGTTCGGTCTTTTTCGTTGTTTTCAAGTAAAATTCGAGACGGACCGGATAATCCGCTCGATGAGCAGATTATCTTGTTTATCTAACATTTATTTAACCTGTAGCTTGCTGTCGGCAAGTGGTTCTTCACTGTTCGCTATTCAGTCAGTAAATTTCATTGAACATCCCTTCAAATAATAATTGGTATTGCTCAATTTGAATGATGGACCAGTCATTTTAGAAATTTAGCAGGGTAAGGGTTAATGTAAGAGACCCGTCATAACAATCGGTAACTTACGTATTTTCCGTAATGCAATTTCGGCATTCTTCGGATTTCACGGAAATAAACGGTTGCGTCGAGGTACATGGTACGACCGATGAATGTCGAATTCGCTAACGGTAATACGTATTCGCAGGGAAGGTGCCGAGCGTTAAAACAGGTCAGTTACCTTCAAACATTAGTTTGCAGACACAGTCAGCTGTTTGTATTTGCAGACACTGTGGAGAATCACATGATCAAAATAATCTCTAAACCAAAGTTATCTTTTGAAGAACATGAATAAATTTCCTACCATGATAAGATATGAAATTTAAACATAGCCCAACATATGACTAATTAAAATTGTTAAATTATTATGTAGTTGACAATAATGGTGGGTATCCTGCGATTACAAACACTAAGGAAAATAAGAAGCCTCAGTTTCTTGAAGTGTTCCAGATAATCAGAAGGTGATTGTGATTGAAATCTATATAGTTTTAGGATACATCTATGTTGCCACATGATAGGCTATATCTTAGATTTACAGCAAAAGTTGCTTCAATATTATCCCGTATTTTTCATAAATTTATTTTTGGTTTAGAGATTATTTTGATCATGTGCTTCCCCACAGTGTCGAGTGGGTATTTTGTTAACCATGTTTGAACTAAGTATAAATATTTTGCTTAAACTGTTTTGTCCACCATGCTGCAATAATTAGCTTAATACTACTCGTACATACGTTACTGTAAAAAGTAACAAATCAGAATTTTATTACTCACATCAATAATCGGACGCGTGCACAGTGAAAGATAATTTGCAGCCTATATTGGTCCCACCCCCTCACGCCGTCCCTTTAGTCGTATTAATAACCACTTAAGGCAAATCAGTGCCGTTTAAATGTATGTACTTGTTAAGAATAAACGACCATGATGTGCATATGGTATATATATAGTTATTGGCGTGATTGGCACGAGGGCGTTGCACTAACAAGTGTTAGAGCTAAGCCTATTGAAGAAACTTAGGGCAAATGTGAGCCTGGCTTGCCGTAAAAATCTTTAAACTTTCGTTCTCCATCCGAAAACTGACGGAAGAATATAACAGATGCATTTTAATATAACTATCAGAGTAACAACTATATAACGGAAGAATGTACGAAGGCCACGCAGAACAAGGGAAATTGTATGTAAAACAGTATTGACATAAACTTGCTGAAAACAGGTGGACCGATTTGGAACAGTCCATGGTATTGTAAGATTTTTTTCGCGTTTTTGCTATTTAATCCTGTGGCATAAAGAGCACCATCTTGATCTTTATGGTGTCTATTTATGTTTTGAAATGTAACAATACTAATTATAGACAAGTCACTTTTCTCAACGAAGGATGGTTCAGTTAAAAGCATCGAACATCATACAACAGTGTATATTATATTGAAGAAAAACAAGGCTTGTCGTGTTTTTTTCTCGACTTGCTTTAATTTGGTCAACTCAACATCAACAAAATCCAAGGTGTTACTGTCAGAGGAAGTGTCCGTCCGTCTGTCTTCAACCTTTAAATAACTTCATACAAACTGATATAAGCTAAAATGCATGTGTCTTAACTATTGGCAATAGAAGCCGTAATATAGATAACGCTGTTGAAAACTAAAAAAGAAATAAGTAAGATATTTTTTTCCGAAAAAATAAAACAACGAAACAAACTGTACATTTCTTTTTGTAAAATCACAGATGTTGGCATATTTATTGGAATAATTTCGATTGCTAACCATCATATTTCACAATCGTTTGCAGAAAACTTGCAAATGGTTGGAAGGAAAATCAAGTTACAACCGGGTCATAACAGCACGTAACTCTTAAGAAATTAAAGCAAAGGTCGAAACTGCATTGCGATAAATATGCCACTTTACGAAAACAAAGTTTGGTCTTTAGCGCTTATATGCACGGTCACCTTGTGAGAAAAAAAAAAGTGAGAGGCATTTCTATTTCTTTCACGTTGATTTGATCATTACTCGTACAATGGAAAATGTACGGAGTAGATAGTACGTGCAAAAAAAATGCAAAGAAAATATTTAGAATTATTTCTCGATATTATAATCTTTGTGTCCGGAGGATTTCTGTCAAAAATAACATTGCACCCTGGCGTAAAAATCTGTAAAAGAAACTCATTTGTCTGATATACATCAGAAATTTCTGAATCATCTAAGCATTGCTTATTGTGTCGTAAAAAATTGAATATATATTATTACATCAGACTTAATTTACTAAAATAAAAAAAAAATGAACATTTAGCGTTATGAATTCACTAAAACTGTATCCATTTTATTGTTACTAGAAAATTAATAGAATCTCACATGACGTTTAAACGTAAACAGCAGACGATACACAAACGTCAATATCAGCAGATAGCTAAGGTAGGACAACATACAATATAAAGAATACATAAATAATATACCAACTTCAACAAAAATTAATATCAGGTAGATAGAAATATATATATATAAGTATATATACAGCGTCACTCGTCCTTCTAACATCATTTCGTCATTTTTCATATCCATGAGAAGTGTAGTGGAAATGATAAAGAATGAATATAGATGGATATCACAAATGTGTTCTAATCTCCTAGCTCAAATATTGGTTGTTAGTGTCAAAATGAAAATAAAAAAATCATATCGGTACATAATCTATAGGTATATCCCTTTACAACGAAAATGTAGTCCGTGTTTTTAATGCTTATACATCCGATGTGGAGAAGCCGTTTTGTCGTTGAACGTAGTTTACGTGGATTTACATAAATCCGCTTTGACTGAGGGCAAACATACACATCAGATTCATACCAGAGCGGCACATCATCATCGGCATAAGGGCGTCGTTTCCACCTGAAATATATACACAAGAATTGAATTAGACAGAATAATTAGCCCAGTCAGAAATGAATCATCTTTGATATCTATGCTTGAATGAATAATTAGAAATCGAAAAATAAAAAAAAATCTTGACATATTTGCACGTTGTCCTTCATTCTGGCTTTCCTGCATTTGAATTTTAAATAGAGAAGTGAACCCCACCAGAGGCGCGTTTCATTTCTGTTTTCACAGAAACTCGTATATATATAATTATGTTTCTATTTTGGAAATGTTTCATTGTATACATGGAATTAACGTTTGGTTGTTTTACAAATACTTTGAACAATTTATTGAAACATTAAATAAAAATGCTACTGATATCCTTGAAGATTTTCTTTTTACTCTTTTGATGATGTGATACTGTTATAAGGTAAAAAAAAAAGTTCAGTTTCTAATTTGTTCGGAGGAACTGTGCTATTTTTGAAAATATTATGTCCATTTTCTGTGTTTGGGTTATTTTTGTTTAGAATTTACTTAGATGTTGAAATTTTTCTTGAGCTAAATAGTTGTTATATCTCTACACTGAGGACTATTTGAATCTGCCATTATGCGGCTACAATTTTTTTCGCGCCGTTTTCCTATTTAGTGGTTGTATGCCTCAACATAGATATCAAAGTGCGGCTTGATTTATTAAAGCTGCTCGCCCGCAGAAAGGTTTATGGATTCACCGCACTATATGGTTATGTAGGAAAAAGTAAAGCCTTGCAAACGGTTTATTATTTTTCAATATAGCCATATAGTGCTGTGAATCTGTAAACTTGTTTTCATTAGCCATTTTCTCAAACACTACGTAGATTTTCGCTTATTTTGTTGATTATACCTTTTCATTTTATATTCTTGTTACAAAAATGTTCCTTTTGGGAAATTTAATTTTTTCGACCAAACTGAGGGCGAGCAGCTTTAAGCTTAAGTATTACTTCTATATTATATTGTGTGACCTGTCATACAGATGTTATAATATATCTGCTTTTATTCAGTGCTGAAAGCATTTCCGATTAAAAATGGGTCTCAAAAGTGCGAAAAAAATAGCCTTTTGATGCATCCGACTGACTTTAATGTGGTGTAGAAAAAAGAAACGAAGATAAAAACGTAGGGTTATTGCTATTTACCTAAACAAAGACAAACTGATGTGATGTACCTTTTTTATAGCCGCATTTCATTTTTGTTCGATAAGTGTCAAATTTAAATATGATATGCATAAGGGTTACACCTTATTTAACTTGAATGGTGTATGGATGTCAAGAACGACAAACGCAATATATGTTAGTCATTGAAAAAAAAACCTGATTAATTCAAGTCATCTATCCAGAAGTCTTTCATTGATTTCTCGTTTAATATCAGAGCAAAAACAGATATTAAATACATGATTCAGAAAATTTTTGACACGGTTTATCTACACTGTATATTCAGTAACAACTTTTTTTTAACTTTGGATTTATTTGAACCACACCATGAGAAAAACCATCATAGTGCATTTGCGACCAGGATGGGTCCAGACCAGCCTGCGCATCCGCGCAGTTTGGTCCGGATCCATACTGTTTGATAACGGTTTCTCTATGAAAGCGAACAACATGGATCCTGACTAGACTGGAGCCATGCTGGTCGCTATTGCACTATGTTGGTTTTCTCATGGTGCGGCTCCTTTGATAACAGATGCTTATATAAATCATGATACATTAGTTGGCATAAAAGCAACAATTCCCTAATACAAAACCCTAGCATGGGCCAAAATTTTACACTCGGAAAATACACCTTGTCAATAAACTGATATCTATGAAATGCAGAATTCCAACTACCACCCTTGTAGACCTACAAAATTGATGTTTAATTCTTTCAGAATTTCGCAAAAAAAAAAAATAAAAATCAGAAAAAAAAACGAAATTAACTGTTACGTATTCCGGAGGTAAGTCAGTAAGTCACTAGTATATTGATAACTAAATTAACGATTATTATATATATACGAGACTTCATGAACTATTTTTTTTGTATCTCTGTAATCATCAGCCACATTGGACTTTCGTTTATACATAATTTATTTTAAGTCGATTGTGGAGGAAGTTCTGCAACTTATATTAATCACTCTCGGCACCTCATTCCTGATGGAATCCATCGCTACGATGATATGAGAGAAGAGGCCAGTTTCCCTTTCAATGCTGAGCGCCAAGCAAGGGAGCTACTGGTACCATTTTTTACGTCTTTAGTATGACGCGGCGGGGGATCGAACCCACGACATCCCGCACACGAAGCGGACGCTCAACCTGTAAGCTATCGACGCGCATTGGACATAATTACATACTCGTTTCTATTCCCCGTTAAGTTACACTGGTACCGGAAACGTCAATATTTTTCCACACACTGACGCCTGAATTTCATATCGGGTGCCTGACGTAATTCAGTGTGTGTTGTTGCACTATTTTTTCTATTTAGTTCAGTATTGTCAATCCTATTAAGGCTATTGAAAATATTTATGATATTTACATAATATTTATACGTGTAGATGCGTATGTAATAAAGAGGTTATTATCTTTGCATCGGGAAATATGCACTTGTTCTTCAGCGGAAGAATATTGCGCTCCTAAAGTCGCGCAATATTTCCGCTGAAGAACTCGTGCATATTTCCCGATACAAAGCTAATAACCTATAATTATGACTTGCATTAATTTCAATATCATATGCTGATGCAAACACATATTAAATTTAAAGTTAACTTAAATCTATGTTAACCCATTGACAGTGATGAAAACCTCCATTTTGAAGACAAAATATGCTCTATTTGTAAATTTTCCGTAGAAAATGAAAATATGTACTATGTCAATGTTGTTCATATGATGAATGAAGGCAACAACTGTTAACCAAAGCATCAGATAAATGAAGTTCAATATTTTTAATTTACCAGAAGATGAAAAACTGGATTTTTGTACTCTCCAAGTGAGATATGGCAATTTTGAATACAGTTGTCTTCAACTTAGATTTAATATTTTGTATAAATAATCTGATCAGCTGATTAAAAGAAATCATCATCATCAGCAGCAGCAGCAACAACAAAAAACAACATGAGTTGATCTACGTATATTATCTGTTATCATAAGTCTTTTATTATTCAAAAATTAAAATGCATGTATTATTTTCTTATAGTATTTATTTGTTGTAAAATGATGTGACGTAAATAAAGAATAAAATAGGCGACGCTATTAAGAACTTAACATTCACTTTCATCAAAATAGATTATCACATTGTAATTTAATATAACCGAGTGTAAATAGAACTTTTGAGAAAATGATACAGGAAATTTCAATTAAGACAAACTAGTAGAAATCTGGAAAAATCTGGTTTGAAAAATCGAAACAAACATTCTGTTTCTCTAAGAAAATATATCTAGTGCAGTTTGCTGATTAATTCACCGAAGGAATGACATAGCTACCTATGCAAGTACGTGTATTAAATACAAAATTTTCATAATTTAAATACAGTAATTATGATACTGGCAATATAAATGTCATGGACAAATAGAGCATAAGCTTACCGCCAGTCATTGCTAAAAGGGGGAATATGCTCTGCAAGCCAGATCCTCTGCTGTTATACATTCCGCTGGCTGCAGCTGCTCGTAACAATGCGGCGTTGTTGTTCGGAGCAGATGGCGCCTGAGCTGATAGTGCCCCTATCAGACACGCCACCAACAAACACCCCAGTACAATCCTATTCATGATCAAGGCTTAAATCTGTAGTACAAGTTCCCACTTTAGGCTAAATAAACACGATCCTATCCGAAATGGATATGATACGATGTCCAGATGAAGATGTTATGACAAAGGCTTTGGTATTGCAATAATTTTTAAATTGTCTATAACAGTTACGGCTGGATCCGCCTCAAACTCGGTATTTATTATAATAAATGACAACTACGCACCAATGCTCCTTGATATGGACGACGCAAATTACTACTCCTGATTCGATAATGTAGATGACTGTGACAGGATAATAAGTAAAAGTGTCCGAATGCACGAAGGTAGAACAGTAAACAGCCATAACTCAACTCTTCATCATTAATCAACATGACAGGAATCTGGCGTTTACCTTTTTGCTACTCAGGGCAACATTGCATGGTCAAATGAAAAAAAAAACAAAGTTCAAGCGTCTTCTCTTCGTTTTGTACCACAGTTAAGCAAGTTAAAGTTGATTTAAATATATTGTAAGGAGACAACATTCCGTTATGGCAACAACTACAATATCCAGTATAAGGTGATTCATATTTATAGAATGCTTTTTGCAAGGCTTCGTGGTGTATCGAGAATAAAACTGCAGCTGTCGTCCTTTGGTTCAAATGATTCATAAAATGCTAACAATTAACAGAGAGTCAATAAAGCTTATGCTTCGCTAATATAAGATATGGTTAAATGCATTTTGCTTAAAAAATTGAGAAAAGAGTTATTACGTATCAAAGATAGGTACAAGCATCCTAAAACAAGAGCTGTTCACAAGACAGTGAACTTGACTGACTATCCGACATTTCCTGAGTAATACAAGGACTATAACTTGACAAGACTTCTGGTATTAGGAAATTTTATGGCCATTAGTTACAAATTAATTTTTGTGGCAATTATAGCAACTTGCATGTAAAACTTCAACCACTTTTTTGAGTCAAATAAGGACCATACATTGATATAATTTCAACCAAGAGTTCTCCAACTAATTTGAGAAGGATGTCTCGAGTCAAATTTCAGTCTTAGATATATGTGGATACTACTTAGATACAAATTGATAGTAAGTTGCACACAACATTTTGACAAACATTCTAAGCTGAAAAAAGAGCCATTACGTGGATTAAGTTCAACCTAGAGTTTGACTACAAACCTGCCAACACGGAGTGATCTCCAGTAAACGATTTACTATCAACTCGTCTCCACTTTGGTCATTTCGTATGTCATGACGATTTCAAATTGGTCATTTCGTCCCCTACTTTTAGGCCCCTCCTTTTTAGTCTTATTTTTTGTCAAAGTTTCCTAGATTATGATTAATATAATTATGATGTAAAATATGTGTTCTGTAAAATATGTTCTACATAAAAAACATGAACATTTTATTTTAAGACTACATTTTGTTTTGCTTATAAATACCCGTTATAAATACCCGATCGTAGTGTAAAAGTGCAGAGTGCAGAGTGCATGCACGTTTCGTAGCTTAAAGTGTGCATTGGCTAATGCGGCCGTGTATCTTTTTTAAAGATATTCTTGTTTTCTCCTTAGTGCAGGGCTTGATTTGCCAAATTGCAGCATTGTGCTGTATTTATATAGAACATATAGTAAAAAATAACTGTGATCTTAGGCCTTATACAGACAGACAACACATTATGTTTTTGTTACTTTTCATTCTATAATTTGTTATTTTGACAGTGAATGCTTTGTAGAGATTGAATTCTGGATAGTGTTCAGACTTATCATTATATTTGCTGAAATTGCTTCAGTTTGGGTAAAATATATGTGAAAACAATCCTACTTTCCGTGTACATATTTCTGGCAAGTTTCTAAATTTGCAGATGTTTGTGTATGAAATATTGATTTTCTCTAGTTTACTGTTTAATATTAGTGTGTAGAATGAAATAAATGCCACAATTTGAAATCTCTGTTATTTTAATTTTTCTTTCATTTTTGCACTGAAAGTGCTCGGATAATGAGAAGTTTGTCGCATAGGTGGGAACTGGCCGTTTTTGTGTATGTAACTCTACCACCTCTCAGATTTTGACCATAGACAATGGTTTGATGCTGAAATGGGTAAATAATAAAAAATTATTTTGCCTAAAAATAATTACATTTATTTTTTCCCGAAATTAATATCTATCTCGTTGCTAGGTGTGTTAGCTATAAACTATCGTCGTTGTCAAGTAATCCAGTTTTCTAGTTCCTTGTCTAAACATAACAGATGAATGATAAACGCCTATTCGTCAGGGAACCACTCGAGCGTTATATTAAATCGAGAGCACGTGCAATCTTCTCAGTTGAACTAAAGGTGTATTGGCTAGCGCTTCAGATCGATGTTAAATTGCCCACCCGCCACACCCCAATAATAATAATAAAAAAAATTGTTGTATACTACAGTTCATTATATTTTGTATCTTTAATTCTGTTATGACAATCTGACTGTTTTGTGAAGTACTTATGTTGCAGATAATATGCTGCCATTGGGTGCCAACTCTGGAAGTGATCAGACTCCAGGTACTTTCCACAGACATTAATTGAACGGATTCCTGGGCTACAAACAATTTGTGAAACAGACAGATCTAAAAAGATATTATCATTCTTCCGGACTGTTGCTTTATGAGAAATCAAAAGGACAATTTAGAATTTATACATGTATAATTTTTATTACTAAAATTCCAGTTAATTATTTCCATATTTATATACAATTATTTTTTTTTTTATGTCACTCCTAATTTTAAGGGCCTGGAAAATTTCTGTCGACCGTGGGGGCGATCGGGCGTGCTTTGGGACGTTTTGATGGTACGGATGTTACGGTGTATATTAAAGGTATTGCTCTAGTGCCTTGGCAATATCTGACTAGCCTTGCTTAAATGTATCATAGCCTTGCTGATGTCATAGCCTTGCTCATCATATAGTATTTGCTTCGCTTAGAATTACAGTACGTTGCCTTGCTCCATTGGTCCGCTAAATGTTCCTCATTACTTTGCAGGTAACGTCGAGTTATGGGGAATATTTAATTTACTGTGGTGTACTGTAGCCTTGCTCATTATAGTATTTGCCTTGCTTAGAAGTACAGTACGTTGCCTTGCTCCATTGGTCCGCTAAATATTGTGGTGTACTGTAGCCTTGCTCGTTGCTTAGAATTACAGTACGTTGCCTTGCTCCGTTGGTCCGCTAAATATTGTTGTGTACTGTAGCCTTGCTCGTTGCTTAGAACCACAGTACTTTGCCTTGCTCCGTTGGTCCGCTAAATATTCCTCATTGCTTTGCAGGTAACGTCGAGTTTTGGGGGATGTTTAATTTACTGTGGTGTACTGTGGTATTCCTTGCGTCCGTGTGGTGCTGCTTGTTGCTCTACAGGTAACGTGGAGCAATGACGTGGTGCTTTACGAGTACGTCTGGTTTCCTCCCGGTCGACTGGTTTTTCAAATAGCTTTCATTGGAGTGGCCATACTCTGCCAACATATTGATAATAACTTTTATATTGAAAGGAATATTTCATAGGTTAAATTAGCACTGTTTACAGTATCTTACGCGCCGGTAATTGAAATATGTGACTGTATTCATATCTGAAATGTACAAATAAACATGTAAAAATGTGAATGTTACTTGTCTTCTGGTTATGATTTCGGGTAATAAAATAAATGTAAATGTTTTTTATCAATACATTTTTATAGAATAACATTTTTTTTCAGCGAGCTTTGCCATTATGCCAAAGCAACTGGCTATAGCTCTAAATCAACTACCAAGTTTCAGCCTCGCATCGTTTGAGTTTTCCTTCCGAAGGCTAATTCTATGTGACCGCATCACACAAATATTTTGGACGTGTAAGAGTAGTCGCATATTTATTTTTTATAATCTTGATAGTGTGTGAGTGAAATTTATATTCACATTCGAAATATTTGAAATCACGCCGCTCTAGGGTTAGCGTTTAGGGTTTAGGGTTATAGTTGAACTTGGCCCCACCCTGGGGCAAACTTAGTTTTACATAGAGTTGTATAGCGAAAACCTTTAAAAATCTTCTTGAACCACAATGCACAGAGCTTAGATATTTGGCATGTAGCATTGTCTAGTAGACCTCTACCATCATTGTTCAAATCATGACTCGTCTCTGACCAATGAAATGTTGATTCTTCACATGTATCGGTTGAAATATCACTCAATTAGCACCGGCTATCAGTCCTTTCAGGGCTTTGATTTAAGTAAGTGTGAAAGTGAAATTACATGCATAAACAATTACCATCAAATTGGACAGAGGTTTGTAGACAATAGTCGGTGCACAAAGCTGCATTCCCTATGAGCATGATCAGTTCAGATTATAGTTAATTTCACATGATATCAACAATTTCTTCAGATCTACAGGCCACTTAGGCATGGCATATGACCAGACTGCTTTGTGAATGGTAGCGTTATTATCGAAACTGTAGATTATGGCACAGTTAACATATGTAAGACTCGGTTTTGATCACATTTTTGACATTTTCTGTGTTGGCAAAAGAGATTGAGATAATATAATTGTTCATGGAGATGTTATAAGGTGCACTTTAAATATTTCATACATTCTTTGTAGTCTGATTGTTTTTAGACTACTTTTATACACATATATGTGACCATTTAAACTGTTCGAGAAGCATGATTGACTTCCATTACTTTTCGGATATTGTACACTTCCAATCTTACAAAAGTTCCTGGACAAGTCGCAAGAATGGTCACTGGAATTCACACTGGACACTGGAAAACGTTAGAGAACCAATAGTAGTCTTCATTCCAGATTCATAATCTTTTTAGTTAGTCCACATGCTCCTGCTCATTTTTTTAATAAGGGTAGCCATTTATGAATGATCATGGAAGACTACATGACGCATTATGTATAACAGCTGTCCATTCTTATATTTGTAACATACTCAGGTGCTTAAAAAGGGCTACAGCTACAGGATTTTTCTCGGTTTCAGATTTTAGTTTTTTGTATGAGCAGATCAAGCGTTTCCATTCATTTTTTTTTTAATGTAAATAATTTTCATAAAATTTGAACTTTGTCATTGTAATCAGATTAGTAGTAGTTCCTAATTCTGACACATAAACAATTCGGAAACATGCTTCTTTTTCATATCGGATAAAACTTTCATCAAAGGAAGTGACAGAATTCTGCGGGTTTTTTTTCTTCAGAATAGGTTTTTTCGCTCAGATTTGACCGCAAATATATATTGTTAAATAGAAAGGAAAGCTGTTGAATTTTAGTGCATAGCTCAACAAAGGAGAAACTTTCAGATTTAATTTGTAATACATCCGACATTATACTGGTAAAATAGTTTGCATTTGAAGAGAGAAATATGTTTAAATAGGCACAAGACCACAATTATTTGCCACCGGTTGACCACAATAAGGAAACTGTTGCGCGGAAAAAGCGTTCCTTTGTTTGATGTTGAATGTTTATGAAGTTTTTAGTGAAAGACCTACGTTAAATGGTATAATTTTATAGAGGAGATATGAACCAGTAGGTGCATGTTAACTTTGATAGAGTAAGCACGTCAGAATGTGTAAAACATGACATTTTATATGGCCAGTTTGGCCTGCTTGCGGTCATTAAGAGATTATTTTTCATACGCATGCGATGTCGTTCAAATATGTTGGAAAAAAAGCAAGTCAATCCGATGTTTATTTGTGGCTTGAATTTTTTCTCTGGGATGGTTCTGTCAATCTGACTAAAGTACATATCCTATAACGCTACGCATAGGATCTGAGAACGACCTATTCATTGCCTCGTTCTGACTACCCTTTCGCTAACCAATCAGAGCCTAACTTACAACATCTTGCAAATCTACCTGTAGCCTTGACTTTTGATATTTACAATTCTTATATCATAATGTATCAGATAGCCGGTTAGCTCAGTCGGTAGGCCACTTGCTTTGTAAGAGAGGGGTCCCGGGTTCGACCCCTGGAATGATTGCACATTTTTCTTACTCTTTGACATTCGAACAAGTCGTCTGATTGGATAAAATAAAAATAGCAATACTGGAAATTCAAAATATACAGAAGACGAATGTGAATGGGTCGTTTTCAAATCTTCGTTTAGAAGATCAAGTACTTAAGTCAGATTGTGGTTCTGTTTAGTGCAAGTTTTTTTTATTTGGAAATCAAATAAATTCTTAATAAAATGGACAATGTTTAATATACAATGTAGTTTCTGTCGGGTTTGCTTACTGCAAAGTCACATGAAAGTACAATGCTGCGATCTGGTGGCACCAGTCATATTAAAGTTAAGTTTTACTGCAACAAATACAACTTCTCTACCAAATGTCAAAAATACGCACACAATTAAAATTAAATAAACAAAAAAACTAGCCTCAATCTATACCTCTATAGACAACCCACGTAAAAATCAAATGTTCACTCGTCTGTCCGTAGTTACACGATATATCATGCAGATGGTTCCGCGCTTGTTCCGTTAGTACTGTAGACATTTAAAGGCTAACGTACCACAGCCAAGTAGAGAAAGACGGTAATGACATTCAGCTTGAATTCGATTCGATAAATAAATGTGTGGTGTGCATCATTGGACTGTATGAGGGTATTGGTAGAGTGACAATGATCCAAAAAGTATTTTAAGAGTAGGTGGGACCCCTCTGTTAACAAGGCATGTTATTTACCAAAATGTTTGGCAATGCCTGTAAAATCTCGAACTGCCGGCATAAATTGCCAAAAATGGTGGCGTTCCGAGAAATCCAAGATGGCGTCTAAGATGGCCGCCATAAATTGCCAATTCAGCGAAAACTTTATGTAACAGTATGGCAGTTTTATCTATAAAGGTAATGCTAGATATTTGCTAGATATTTGCATGGATATTACTCATATTATAATGTAGCACAAATTGACATACAGCACTGACTGCTTCAAGGTCAAGGTCGTTTCAAGATCAAAGTACAAAAAACACCCAAAAATTTGACATTCCCTCTCCATTGTTTCATATTTTACATGATTTTACAGTAATTTTAAAAGAAAAAGTAATAGCGAAATTGGTAATTGTATGCTTTTCAATTGAAAGTTATATTTTTGATAAAGAATATTCATATATTTTTCATACCCGTACGCGGTGTCCAAAATTGCTGAAAAATCTCTGTTTCCATGATGATTTAATGTTCAAATGTAATACACTAATTTTAAAGGTATAGCAAAATATTTGCATGAATATTATTTATTTCTATGACATATATCAAATTGACATACAATGCTTACTATTTTAAGGTCAATGTCAAGGTCATTTCAAGGTCAAAATACAAAAATTACCCCGAACATGACATTTCTTCTCTATTTCTCTCATTTTGGCATATTTTTGTATTAAAGTTGTAATTTCTAATTCTGTATTCTTTCTTTTATAACTAAATTTTAATAAAGAGTATTCATATTTTGAAATAAACTTTTTTCAGATCAGTGCAAGATAGCCCATTAAATCGCTTGGACTATGATAGTTTAATGTTTTAATTCTAAAGTTATAGCTAAAAGTTTAAATCTCCTAGCACAATATAATTTGATCATCAGTTGAGTTTTTGAAATGATATCAAATGTGTAAATCTTGAGTTCTGCTCAACCCGGGGCTAGAGGGCGTGGACGGTAGCTTGCATTTCAACTACCGTCCATGAACAGGCTCAGTCAAACCGAGCCCGCAACATTTTCGTTTATGTCGTGTTGGGTGACCCGTGGTTCTCCGCTTTTTTTCATTTTAGAATGGCCGTCTGCTAATGGTAGATACTACATACAGCTCAAGTCAAGAAATATACACCATATGAGATTATAAAAAAGACATTTAGGTCTACCATAAATGGATAATGATTTCAGTGAATTTAAATGCACCTTTGAAAATAAACTAAATCCAATGAAAAAAGGAAAATATTTTCATTAAACATTTACATGACTTTATTAAAATATCTATGAAGGATTTCCAAAAAACAGATATTATAACGTCATTTTAAAATATGGATACTGAAAATGCTACAATTCACTTCTGCTTTAATTTTCAGCATTGTCCAGATTGTCTTCTGTTGTTGCATTTGCCGACACTGTGAATACGTTTTGGCAGATCATATCATTATCAACAGAACCTTTGCAGTCACACGATTTTGTGCAGGGCTGCTCATTTTGAGAACAAAGGCAGTCGCCACGGCATTCATCAGTGCACATGCACACAAGCTCACTAAGCAGTTCAGGCGGAGCAGCAGACTCATTCATCATTTGAGGAATGAGCAACCCTGTTTCATAGTAAACAACATATCCAAAATCTACTGCATCTGGCAATACAACGTTTGCTTCTAATTAAGATCTAATAGACACATCATAGTATATATCTCGGCGATATAATATTATGACCATTTTGTGTCGATTCGCCGTAAAACCCAACTCACTCACTCACTCGGAGCAAAAATAGCATGAAACTATATCATCTGTTGGGGGAATTTTCCTGGCTTTCGTCCTTGATCTTTCAACAACAATTCTAGCTCTCAATATATTCAATGATCAGTGTATTGTTTACAACCACACAAGAGCCCAACAAAGAAGACCGATGCAGCTTTTACAATTTTTCATGTCCTGATCCAAGATTTGAAAGTTGTGTCAGTTTATCAACATATTTTTTCTGAAAGGCTTTTTCTTGCCTATACCAAAGAAAGAAGAGCAATTATCACAACCTGTGAGGCAGTAAACTGTGAGTAAAACTTTTCTCTCATCAGGTGATAACTGTTCAACTAAGACATGGGCAGGAATGAATCTCGTCAGATCTGTGTATCTGCCAGTTTTAAAGTATATGTGCTCAGTGCAAATGTCTTTAAAATAGCTAACAAGCAAGACCAGCACATATGTGTCAGGACTAACAACCACCTACTTCTTTTACATACACCAGATGAAGAAGAATTCTGGTGTCAGCTTCTTGATTTTAATTATTGTGGAAGGATATTGTATCAGAAGAGACTCTGCGAACCTTGTCACCCATTCCACCAGAAACATAGATATCCTGGCCATCTTTCAACAGCTTGTGGCAGTTCTCTGTAAGCTACTTGTGTACAGTTTTGTTAAATAATCTTTGCTCTTGCTGTTGGTCAGTAGCTTCTTTCAGTCAGGTATTGCCATGTTGTATTGCATGACAACGGTTGTAGCAAGAGACACATTTTCTCCGCGTTTTTTGGCAAGTGGAGGACTTCAAACTATCTGAAATATATCTGTCAAATACAACATGTAAACATGACACACCACTACTTTAGAAGAGATATGTATATCTCCAAAATGTTAAAGCTATATCAAGGTATGTTCGACTGGCCCCTAGAGTTGGCTGGAGCATTTGAACACTCTTGACACTACAAGGAGATCCAGTAATGTAAGGTAAAGTACATTTACTCTCCATTCATCTGAACAATTTTAGATTTGGCTTTGACCCTGGATTAGTGCTCACGGTTTTGATCTTTGTTCTTGACAACAGTTCAAAGAAGTTCTTACGCACAGAATAGTTTTCACCAGAATTGAACCTCTCTCAAACAAAGTTATTGAGTATTTACATTCATGTCTGGTGGTAGTTCAAAAGACTAAGTTTTACCTCAGTGAACTTCAACACCAGAAGCAAAATTCACCAGTGTTGATGGAAAATGGATCAATGAATGTTTCATTGAACATATATAACATTTTACTCACTCCAACATTTTATTTCTGTGTGTAAAAGTGTGTCAGTGTAATGTTTGTTTGAATTGGTATCTCGGCTATAAACATTGTTTGGGTTGTATACCATTGCATATTTGGCAGTTATTGGCCTGGACAAGAACCAACAGGACAGTGCTTATAATGCCACCTGAAGATTTTAAAGCTTTATTTTCTGTCACTTCCGGGACATAATCGTTACAAACAACATTAAAAGACTCTCTGTCAAATATAATGACAAAAAGGCCATCTTCCGTTTTTTAGACAATTTTTAGGCAAGCACTTGGTAGGACATGAATCTTGAACATACCGTATGATCTGAAGCAAAGAGAAATGGCAAAAGCTTTGTCTTTGCATCCTGATTGACATCCCATATATCATGTCTGGAAGAAGCCTCCCTACCCTCGGACCTGGACATCTCCATCAAAGGTAGTATATTGGACTCTATATACCCTGTGATTTCATTTGACAGATCACTATGATGTCAAGGGATTTTAGATCTTGAAACAGAGAGAGTGGAAGATATTTTCTTTTTTTCAAACCAAAGATAAAACTGCTGAAGAAACCTCATCAACCATTATGATTGATTTCAGCGCTCTGTCGAAATCTCTTCCAGACAAAATATGCTCCGCAGTAAGTTTGGCAAATACATCAGAGTCAACCAAGAGGTCCTGCAGACCAACATCACCATATATACATGCCCAATCCCACCAAAAAAGCCATCATGTAATGCATGCCGCCTTCTATTAGTATAACACCTTTACAATCAAACTTGTTTGATCGAGCCTAAACAGTTTCTAGTGCCTTAGTAAGCAATCCCATATCAAAGACGATGGGCCACACATCTTGACCAAGAGCACATATTTGCTCTTTAGTACGTTTCATTATAGTATAGGCTGTACTGAAATTATTGGGAGGAGCCATAATGTTAGGATTAAATACTATTTCAGCTGGTTAAGACAGACGATCAGTTTGTATTACTGACTGAAAAACAGTCCATGTGGGAAATTTATCCGCTCTATTATCGCAGATGCTAACTAATTTGTCTCTGCTAATACGATACATTATCTCTCTCAGTCTAAACAATTTCATAGCTTCAGTATCTTGACAATTGAAAATCAAATGTTGGTGTGTTTTTTTACTTTGACCGTGAAACGACCTTGACATTGACCTTGAAGTGGTCAGCCTTGTATATTAATTAGACATCCATCATAGAAATAAATAATAACTTGCAAACAATTAACTATACCTTTGAAATTAATCTCTTGCATTTGAACATCAAATTATCATGGAAACAGCTATCTTTTGGGTAATTTTGGACGCCATGCACTGGTATAAAAAGTATTTGTTTCCACAACATATGAATACTCTTTATTAAAACCATAACCTTTAAATGAAAAACATGAAATTACCAATTTCGCTAGTACATTTGTAACCAAACTGAGTGTAAAAGGCATTTAAAATAAGAAATAATAGACAGGAAATATCAAATATTCGGGTGTTTTTTGTACTTTGACCTTGAAATGATCTTGATCATGGCCTTGAAGTGGTCAGTGCCATATGTCAATTTGAGATACATTATAATATGATTAATATCCATGCAAGTATTTAACATTACCTTAATAAGTAATATTGCCATACTGTTACCTAAAATTTTCACGGATTTGGCAGTTTATGGCGACCATCTTGGACGCCATCTTGGATTTCTCGGAACGCCACCATTTTTGACAATTTATGCCGGTAGTTCCAGATACTATAGAGGGGTGCCACCTCGCCTTTAGATCTCCTCAGATTGTCACTCTACCATATTGAGATAACACTGCAAGATAATAACATGCGTTCAGTATCGATATATACACTGTGAATATACAAATATTAAAAATTTCAAACAACCGTCACGTATCATAAAAGTTTGAAAATAATTCACGGATACACATCCATAGATATACAAGTTCAAAGTGATTAAATACTTATTGATTGAGTTCCGTAAAGGGATACAGTTAGTCATAAAATATAACAAATTAATGTGATAACCTCAATAAAAAGGGTTAACAACGTATAATTTAATATTTTGTTAAAAATACCGTCTTGACATGCCATTTACACAGAATATTAAGTATAATAAAACAGAGACAATTGCTGAAATTTGTTCTGAAATGTCCGTGACAATTTATATGTAAACATATGGTCGATACATCTTTTACTATATTTGCACCCCCATACAATTTTCCAATCCTAGACTAAAAATCTGTAATTAAATTGTACATAAAATGAAAATAATGGCTAAATTATTTCCTTATTAACAGGATGCCAATGTCACTGCTAATGTGTTCAAATGCAATGAGTCAGTGTAGCTTGAAAATCTAATGTTATTCTACACATTGTGACGAACAGGGTAGAAATGGATCGCTGAAAGTTTTTCCCACAGGCAAAAATATCTTAATTTGCCCTGTTTAACTGGTTTTTGCACTGGCACATATTAATGGTATTGAACAATTAAAAGGAAAAACTTGACGAGTATCTAATTCGTCTGAGTTCTTACTTTATGTCCTTGCAATTTCGTTAGAATTTACTTCCATTGCTAAAAAATGCATAAAGTGTAACTTTGACTATATAGCCCATAACTCTGCGAAAAATATCAATAAAACAGACTGTGCATATCATTGCTAAAAATGCATAAAGTGTAACTTTGACTATATAGCAAAAAACTCTACGAAAAATATCAATAAAACATGCAATTACCAATTTCGCTATTACATTTGTAACCAAAATTAGTGTTAAAGTCATTTAAAATAAGAAACAATAGACAGGAAATATAAAATATTCGGGTGTTTTTTGTACTTTGACCTTGAAATGATCTTGATCATGGCCTTGAAGTGGTCAGTGCCATATGTCAATTTGAGATACATTATAATATGATTAATATCCATGCAAGTATTTAACATTACCTTAATAAGTAATATTGCCATACTGTTACCTAAAATTTTCACAGAATTGGCAGTTTATGGCGACCATCTTGGACGCCATCTTGGATTCTCGGAGCCACCATTTTTGACAATTTATGCCGGTAGTTCCAGATACTACAGAGGGGTGCCACCTCGCCTTTAGATCTCCTCAGATTGTCACTCTACCATATTGAGATAACACTGCAAGATAATAACATACGTTCAGTATCGATATATACACTGTGAATATACAAATTTTAAAAATTTCAAACAACCGTCACGTATCATAAAAGTTTGAAAATAATTCACGGATACACATACTAAGATATACAAGTTCAAAGTGATTAAATACTTATTAATTGAGTTCCGTAAAGGGATACAGTTAGTCATAAAATATGACGAATTAATGTGATGATCTCAATAAAAAGGGTTAACAAGTATAATTTAATATTTTGTTAAAAATACTGTCTTGTCAGTCATTTACACAGAATATTAAGTATAATAAAACAAAGACATTTCCTGAAATTTGTTCTGAAATGTCCGTGACAAGTAATATGTAAACATATGGTCGATACATCTTTTACTATATTTGCACCCCCATACAATTTTCCAATCCTAGACTAAAAAACTGTAATTAAATTGTAAATAAAATGAAAATAATGGCTAATTTGTTTCCTTATTAATAGGATGCCAATGTCACTGCTGATTTGTTCAAATGCAATGAGTCAGTGTAGCTTGAAAATATAATGTTATTATACACATTTTGACGAACAGGGTAGAAATGGATCGCTGACAGTTTTTCCCACAGGCAAACATATCTTTATTTGTCCTGTTAACTGGTTTTTGCACTGGCTCATATTAATGGTATTGAACAATTGAAAGGAAAAAACTTGACGAGTAGTTCTTACTTTATGTTTCGTTAGATTTTACTTCCATTGCTAAAAATGCATAAAAATGTAACTTTGATTATATAGCCCATAACTCTGCGAAAAATATCAATAAAACAGACTGTGCATATCATTTCGAAGAGCAATTTCACACAAAGGCCTTTTTTTTTTACTATTATGTATTATATTAAAACTGTTATTAATTCAGGTTTTTGAGGCATTAGCAAATTAGTGAATCATTCTTATGTAAATCCATTCATATGTATAATTTAAAACGGTTTTTAGGTAGTAAAAGCTTGTCATAACTACAATCAGCATGTACATTTTAACTGGACCTTTTGGCCGACCGTGAAATCTCTTTGCCATTCTACTGATTCAGAAATAGTTCAGTCTTTAGACCTATTAAAACTTTGTTTATATCGTTCGCATACAACAAAATGCGAAGGTGAAACCTCAGAGTAAAAACAGTAGTTTCTGTATTATGTTAAATATGGAAAGAAAAATTGTATCCGACACCTTTGACGTGAGGGTGGCGTAAATGAAAAATAAGACTTCGTTTGTAGATAAATTATGAATAAATGAATGAGATTTACAAGGTGGAATAGGAGATATTAAGAAGTGTTTGTTTACTGCAAAATAATCAGATGTTTTTGTATTCTTCTATGTTTTATCTACGTCAGTAGATGTCCGAAGAGATTAAACAATTGTCACAACAAAAAGTTGATATAGGACATTTTTTTCTGCACGATGCATACTAAAATGGAAGATAAAACCTCTTTGTACAAAACCTTTTGAAATTTTTTTTTTGCTTTGCGTGGTCTGTAATTTTGTATTTTTGTTAATTAATTTTTATAACACTTCTTTCTATAGATTTTTTATCATTTGTATATTTTGGAATTTATTCCGTAGAGCATTTTTGAACGTGTATAATACATGAAAATATTGCTTTATCAACAGGATATAAAAACATCATATAATAAGTACAGTTTCTTTTGTAATAGCCATCTAAAAAGGCAACACCAGGCTAGTCTGTTGTATCATTCAATCTTTAAAATTAAATCATAATTGAGCCGTGCCATGGGAAAACCAACATAGTGGGTTTGCGACCAGCATGGATCCAGACCAGCCTGCGCATCCGCGCAGTCTGGTCAGGCTCCATGCTGTTCGCTTTTAAAGCCTATTGGAATTGGAGAAACTGTTAGCGAACAGCATGGAGCCTGACCAGACTGCGCGGATGCGCAGGCTGGTCTGGATCCATGCTGGTCGCATACCCACTATGTTGGTTTTCTCGTGGCACGGCTCATATCAAATTCGGAGAATACGTATACGTTACCACACGGAAATTACAGGTCTGTTACCTAAAAAAGTACAAATGATCAGTTGGACGACATATATTTTATGAGAATAACTGGTGTGCTGATAAATCTATTTAGAACGATTTAGATCAATCAAAAGTATCAACTGCATCGTTTAAATACTGGAGACATATGAGAGTGTAGTTTTTGTGGTTTTTGTAGATAAACATGGTTTATTTCTCCAACCTGGATCTACATTCAATCTTCTTGACAGTTGTTGTGACAGTATTTTACCGACCTGGAATTACTGCAAGCATTTGTGTCAACCACTGGAAAGAAATTGCCATTTTAAACCAATTTAAATTGCACTTTGCTATAATGAATGTTTGAACCATTGATCATATGTGACTTCCTTTTGTCCCTGATTTGTCATGCATACAAAAGTTCCCTCTAGAAATGTTAAAATTTTGTGAAAATAATGATTTAAGATGACCCGCAACATATTAACAAACTGTCTGGCATAAACCAACGTCATAAACGTTTTTCTGTCAGAATACCTTTTTGAACTTGAATATTTTTCAACTAATAGAGAATATTCCTTTTAATCATAAAATGAAAAAAAAAAAAGCAACATCAACACATAATTTAAAGTTTTCAAGGTAAAGTAACAACAATATAAATGAAAAAAGCAGAATCTGTAGATTAAACATTGAAAACGCAATTAGGGCCACGTACAACCAGTACCTTGGCACTGTATTAAAAAGTTAAAGCAGACAGTTTGTTTATTTAATTGTTGTGAGCCCCGATTGAGGCTCGAACCCACTTTGGTGAAGGGCAAGTGATTTGAAGTCAGTGACCTTAACCACTAGGCCATGGAGGCCCCTATACCAGACAGTGTGCCATATACATGTAATGTTACAGTTTTGTTATAAGTAAGTGATGTGTGTCCATAGGACACTGGTGCCCCCTCCCCCACCAACACACACGCACACGCACACGCACACACACACACACACACCCTTCCTGTCACTGCACATGGTTTAGTGACTTTTGTGAATTAACTATTTGCAACTATATTCGTGTTCTTTTATAAAATATTTGCAGCTATATTCTTGATATAAAGTTCGTGTTTGAGGCAGCATGACGTCTGATTCATTAGCATTAAGATGAACAAAGTTCAGCATGATTTTGTCACCATGCTTTAATCAGCATACTGGAATGAAAATAAACGAGTTTTCATGTAGTTGGCCACTGTTCGTTGTTATTTTATCAGTGAACCGTATGACACCAGCCATAAGCACGAAGAAAAAATTATAGGCCATTGTTTAGAGAAAACAATACAAATGTAGTTAAAGTGATTATATCATCATTGCGTTTGCACATGAGTAAGCGTCCGTCCTAAAACGTCTGTCATTCCAGCTATAACTAATTCATCAGTATTTATAAATGCCGAAAACTGAAACTCAAATCAGTGGGGAAAGGCCGAGACCTCTTATGGCAATTGGCAAGGCGAGATAATGTTTAAAATGCATACACTACACATACAACTAAACATGTTTATTGAAAGTAACATAAGCGAAAACTGCCAAGGAACAAACTTAATACATTAAATGAATAAATAAAATAAAATTTGTATCCCACAATAAATAAATTGTGTATCCAGCAAAGGAACAATTATTCCCAGTGATGGCTGCAAAGAGAAAAGTTGCCAACGATACACATAAGTTATTTGAGGGTGCAAAAGTACATCACTGATAACATAAAATAACAATTACTAGATTACCTTACTAAATTACTAAAATAAGTAATTACTAAATTAACAGAAGCAAACATATGGCATCATGAAATACAATGCAAATGTAAATTTTAATTTGGACAAGAGAAAACGTGTTTCCATAGCCAATGTATAACACAACGAAATGCTCAGACAAATACTTGAAGTACTGAACAACGGAACGAATTCAGGCATGCTAAAATATATAACAATATTCTATGACTATCACTTTTGTATAACTATTTCATATGAGGGACATGCCAAACTGTGCAAAAGGAGCGGAAGAACACTAAAATACATGCATTTTATATATATACTTTATATACCAAAGTTTTTTGTTTGTTTTTAACTTGAAATAATACTGCTAATCATAAACAAATGCTTAGTGTGCAGTACAGTGACGTACAGGTACGAATACCGGTACACTTCTACTGCTGTAACTGATGATATATGTAACTAAGGTCCCGGAGATATGTCTGCACTGAGAAATGAACTCATGTACAGCCAACTCCTATGATTTCACTTAATGTTAATGATACAAATTGATGTCAACTTTCGACGTCAATTAATGTCACATAATAATGACTTTAAAAACACACCTAAGTCTGTTGGAATGTCATTTTTAAAATCAATTATGATGAACTCATACCTAAACAGTATTCTATGAAAATTGTCATTTTAGTTTTGTTAAAAGAAAAGATTTTGACCAAGTTGAAAGTTATTTCATGCACCGACTGACTTAACACTCAATCCTCAACCGAATTATTTATTGGCTTCTAGCTAATACTTGCCGAGAAATTGCAAAAATCCATGAAACTAATAAATACAGACCTATAATTGAGACTACTGCGCCGACATACTATGTCAAGGCTCCCTCTAGCACTGTTAAAGGCTCTTGGCGTTCCTTTACCCAATATAAACCATGGTCGGTGGTCGACAGCTGAAAATGAAAAAGACGAACTAGAAGGCTATTTATTTACAACACAAAAACTATTCAATTCACTTTATACTATTCTGAATTAAAATATTACTTTGAGTAATACTATTACTTTAATACATATGTTTTTGGTACTCCTATACTCCCGCTTTGCAATTTCAAATTAGAATCATCATTCTATGAAAGCGTTATAAAGCCAGGACATAAATTAATGCTAACTTCTCATGTATCTACCAGTCTGAGTTTCTGGCATTCAACAGCTCTAACACTCAAATGTTTGTCCCTGTAGGTATTTCATTTCATTTCCTAGATAGTTCATGTCCTCAATTATCTCAAAGAATCCCCGTTATGATTTAGATTGAAAGAATCCTTTTAGATTTTATTATACAGCGACGTTATTGATCAGACATTATATAGCCTTGTGTGTTGATTGTAGGGATACAACATTCTGCTATTTTCCCGTTCCCTTATGGGGTATGCTGGGTCTGAAACAGATCTACTTGCAGGAGCCTTAAAAACAGATGAATAGAAGCAGCAAAGATTTCTGATTCATGATAAAGTTTATATGCAATATCTGCAAATATGGGCGGGAGGTATAAATTCGGTGAAAATCTATATTGTTCCACTGCTGACCAAGTTTGAAATGGCAAAGCAAACGTGTCAAATCTAAAACGAAATTCACCCTTTTTTCATTACAAAGCACGCCCAAAATACAAAAGGGAAGCACTTGTGTGCGACTAAATACTAAGATATTGTTGTCGTCAGGGCCTCCTAACTGGAACAGAGTAGGTTTATTTTGCACAAAAATGCAACGTAGTTTAATTCCTGAACATCAGACCATTGACATGTGGCCTTGCTTATTTGATAAAAAGGAAGTAGATTAATTACATATGTGCCGTGCCATGGGAAAACCAACATAGTGGGTTTGCGACCAGCACGGATCCAGACCAGCATCCGCGCAGTCTGGTCAGGCTCCATGCTGTTCGCTTTTAAAGCCTATTGGAATTGGAGAAACTGTTAGCGAACAGCATGGATCCTGACCAGAATGCGCGGATGCGCAGGCTGGTCTGGATCCATGCTGGTCGCAAACCCACTATGTTGGTTTTCCCGTGGCACGGCTCATATGTGTATGTTATTTCAACAGCCTCTATAGTGTCATACAACATAAGCAAATGAGTCATCTTACGTATCGAGCATGTTATGATTGTTTTTATATCATGCGCTGGCCATTTTTTCCATAAAATCTTCCTTTAGTGACTAGTTTGTTAATTAGTACCTGCTGGAAGATGTACTGTCTAACACGTTTTCGCAGATGCACTTATTTCCCCCAACCATAGGAGGGGATATAGAAATGCAGTCCAATTGTCTTCAAGATATTTTGACAGAACAATAACTAAAGAAATGTTGGTAGATGGCGGCGGGTGGAAATGTTGTGTGTAGAGAACGTATGCCATTTAATTTCCACATGGAATAAATGCAAATTTTCATATATTTCTTAAAAACAAGACTGTTATATTAAAATTGCTGCTGGTGTGCATTTGACATTTTAGTATAAAATATTAGATGAAAGGAAATTCCTGTCTGTTTGATCATGAGAGCAGACGATATAACTGCATTATGTCCTGGTTTATTCTTTTTAGCATTCAACAGTGTTCCGGATTTCTGAAAAATGGCCCATATGACTTAAAGAAAATAACCTTTCAAACCTGGCCTCTTGCCTATATTAAGCAAATACTTCCGGAATCTAGAACCAAGACGCTTTTACAAAAAGGTGATACATGGTTCACATTGTACGCGTTGAATCACGTTTATGTCCGAAGGAAGCCGAATCGCCTGTCGAGAATATGACATCGCACGGAAATTACAAAACTGTCATCACTTCCTTAAAGTGTGTCCAATTTGTACAATCACAACGCTAGAAAATTATAGACCTCCCGGCATCAACACGCATTAGCATTTAGTGTTAATAAATATAATGTTTAGAATAATAAACGCATGATCACCTGTCATTCGTTCTATTTTCCGTATGGAAGTCAGTACACTGCAGACCTGTCGTTTATATTTCAAACTTTTTGTTCTTGTTTTTTCTCATACTATTGTACGAATAGGTATTGCAAGTACCGAAGGGGGTTCAAGGAAAGTTGTTGCTACGATTGATCGCAATAAGAGAAAGTGCGGGTTTCAAGAACTATAATTGTGTACTACTGGACAACCGAATTATCTCCATTTTTTGCGTTTTTCTTGACAATATCTTTGCATGTAGTTACTGGAACGGAGAAAAGAAACATGTTGCCATATGATAGACAACAATGCGAGTCCAGAAAACAACATCCGTAACTCTCTCTTGAATTATTTAATAATCATCTCCCTTTTTGTACATTAAATTTTGTTCGTAACTTCAGACGGAAATTTAAAGAATTTTGCTTAAATATCATAAGTACGATATCATAGGAAGTAGGGAATATAAAAAGACTTACTCACTTGTGGTTATGTTTTAATTATCTCTCTTTTTATGCTTAACATTTCCGGACAAAGAATATGCAACTATTAAAGGAGATGTACGAGGATGATTCAATAAATTCATTAGGCCTCATATGCCTAAATTATCAATCAGATCAAGACAATTTTCACGCAATCCCTTCCAAGTATTCTCTCAGCAGCACAGAAACACATTTCTGGAGTCTTACTGTCAATGACCTAGATGTTGCAAAGTAGTCTCCCTTGGTGTACTGTTAAGGCACAGAAAAATTGCAAAACAAAGGGCATTTCTAGCGGCATATCGTTTACTTGCGAGTATTTCCGTTAGCAAGTCACAGGAAAAAGTCCATAAGGGTCAGCGGACGCATTGTCGTGAATTAGGTGTATGTTTTTCAAACCTTTATTTAGGCGTCTATTTTGATAGAAGCTTTTTACAGTTGTAAGTATCTTATTTTTATAGACCTTACCTGTGATGATTTTACTCTCTCTTTGCAGGGTCACGATTATTGAAGAAAATGGCAAATAAAAGCTTTTCGGCACTTTATTTTCCTTTTTGCAATGACCGATCATCTATCTATCTATCTATCTATCTATCTATGCATACTGCCACGCCCTCTTTTCGAGTATAATGTGCAGGTGCGCGTCTGTGCGAGAAATTTAAAAGAGGAAATGTACAGGATGGTAAAAGTAATACTTGTATATTCGTGAAGTATTGAAATTACCGAACTTTTACTCAGCTATTGTATTTTAAGCGTCGCCGGGGCTGAAATTAATAAACCAAAGTTTCATCCCCTGGTGAGCAATCAAAAAATTCTCTCGAGATGACAGTTTCATTTTTTTCAGCAGTTTGTTTCGTTGGCGCAATCTAAACGCTTAGCCATTTTGTCTCTAGTCGACAAATGGGGAATCCATCTAGCAAAATCCTTCCAAAACGGCCAGCCATAATACGATGGATGGTCCATAGTGTTAGCTATTTAGGAAATATTACACCGGCCATCTTCTACCATATCCCTAAAGACAGCAATGTTTTTCTTCGTTGTTGCAACAACAGGTCAGCCTGGACGGTTACTCTCCGTTTTGACGCCCCTGAGTTTGTACCAGCGAAAACTGTTGTTAATTTAACGTCCCTACAGGATTTCGACGGATACTTCTTCTTCTCCTTACGGATAAAGTACAGGGCCCAATCTGGAGCATCGAAGTACAGGGCCAACTCTGGAGCATCGAAGTACAGGGCCAACTCTGGAGCATCGAAGTACAGGGCCAACTCTGGAGCATCGAAGTACAGGGCCCAATCTGGAGCATCGAAGTACAGGGCCAACTCTGGAGCATCGAAGTACAGGGCCCAATCTGGAGCATCGAAGTACAGGGCCAACTCTGGAGCATCGAAGTACAGGGCCCAATCTGGAGCATCGAAGTACAGGGCCAACTCTGGAGCATCGAAGTACAGGGCCCAATCTGGAGCATCGAAGTACAGGGCCCAATCTGGAGCATCGAAGTACAGGGCCAACTCTGGAGCATCGGCGCATTTGGATACGACATATATAAGAAAATATCTCTGTTGGAGATGCCTGCTAAAAATAAATCGGGCTTTAATGTTAGCCTTGATTTCTATTTTCTTTCTCATGTTTCAATATAGCTTTGAAATATATCCACTGTATACGAATGTGCATAAATCAACAGTGGATAAGTTGGTCAATTAACCTTTAGCCTGCTGGCAGCAAAAGATTCTGCCTTTGCGACCAGTGCAGACCAAGATCAGCCCGCACAGCCCTGCAGGCTGATCTTGGTCTGCTCTATTCGCTATTCAGTCAGTAAATTTTCATTGGACACCCCTTTGAAAAATAAATGGTACTGGCCAAATTAAATGATAGATCAGTCCATTTTTGAAATTTAGTAGGGTAAAGGTTAAAACTAGATTAAAATTAATATTTCACAGGTATGCATCCGTTATCAAGTGCACGAAATCCCGTGCTGACATCGCCAGCTGGTTTCTATGGAAGATCATTAGTGACAGAATTTATTGTCTCCTCCCCGTAACTTCAAACAATGATTACCATTATGATATGTTATAACGAGTGGAAGTACAGGGACAAATCAATATATTTTCGTTTTTGTTTGTATATCCTTAATTATTATTTGTACTTTAACTTTGTAGACACTTGCTGCAGTTTCTTGTATGAGAGATGGGGCAAAAGTTTCCCAATAATAGAATTTGTTTTCATGTTAGAAACAGAAAAATGCAAAAACAATCATAGGTCACCGTGCTTGTTTAGAAGTTATCTGCCTTTAAAACTGGACTTTTCTTCAAATTTGCATATTCAAGGGCAGATAACTCATGAACAAGCATGGTGACCTTCGATTATTTTTGCATAATTCTGTTTCTAACATGACACTGTGTTCGTATACAAAGATTGAACAAATTTTATCATTGGGAAATGTTTTACCCAAAACTGCAGCATACGTCCTTAAAACTACTCGGTACAATTAAATGAGGACTAATAGCACCAGCTTCTTCAATTACCTTATTTATCTCCTCTTAAACTATAAAACGATCTAACCCTCTAATCTGACTGCGCTTTTGTTTTATTCTATTCTAACTAGTACTCAACTGTTAACATATTTTGAGAAATCGTGTTAAAATTTTCAAATATTTCTAAGGGTCATTATTTTAATGATATTGTTAATAAGATATTACGACCTATACAGTAATTATATTCATATTTCTCTAATTGAACAGATTTCATATTGTGAACTTTGTATAACAAATATGATACAATTATCACACGTATGACACTTTTACTAGAATTTCGTAATATAATGCAAATATTGTGACTTGTAAGACCGCCAGCTGAAGTACGGTCGAGAAGGAGTCTATGTTCGTTTCTTTCTTACCATTTCATTAAATATGATTGTAATATCATTATGCGGAAATAATATCCATCTTCCGTACACTTGTGTATTATGGTGAAATAAATTTACAGTTCGCACACTAATTGCACTAAAAACGACAGCAACATCAACTGTTGAGCATCCCAAACTGCCGTTTAATCACAGGTAGGGAGGTCAGTTGTTCCTTAACTGACATATATGTGATTATATTGTGATTAAGTGTTTTCTTTATGGGTACGATCTTGGTTACTGTCACTCAGCGACGGTGCGTAAGCATTTTTTTGAACCGACAGTATTCTTGCCATCTATTTAGGAACATATGACAGTATGAAACTAAACCGTCAACCCAATTACTGTCACTTATTGATGATTTGTTTAGTTTGATTTTTGTACTTTATCTTTGTTGATTCATGCAGAACCCCAAATTCAAAATCAGCTATTTGAGACAAAACAACGCTCATGCATAATAACTATTTGTTTTTATGATATTATTCGTTTATAGACAAAATAAATATTTATTGATGAAATACCAGTTAATGTAGGCTAATCTGATAAAAATAATCAAAAGTCTTCAATATAAATAAACAAGCTCTTTATTTTTTTTCTTTTTTTTTTACTCAAAATGAAGAAAATTGTACTTCACAATTATTACGTCATTGCGTCAAACGTCATAGAGGCGCGCTTCGGAGCTGGTAAAGAAAACAACACAAAACAGCGAAGTATTTTAAAATAAATACGTGCAACAAAGTAATCAAAATGATGTTTAAGGAGTGAAAACGTAAAAAGTAAAGAATAGCGGTTGTGGTGATGTGAACTTACGGCTAGAAAAGACTGAGTAAAATTACAAGTTCACCATACCAGAGGTGACTAATTGTTCACGGGTAACTGAAGAGGAATTGATGCTTTCAGTTATGAACGAACGTTATTTAGTCTTTGTTTATTTTTCCTTTATTCGTATAATTTCTTAGCTCATAAAATTGCTGGATTTAAAGGACACATAAAGCAACTAGACATTCTAAATCATATAATAGTCGAAGAACTATTTTTTACAAAATTAATGCGTCGCTCTAGGAAAAAAATTCACAGTTACAACAAAAATTTTTACTTGGTTTCATAATCGCCATTGTAAGTGCTACGGATTGTGTGTGTGTGTGTGTGTGTGTGTGTGTGTGTGTGTGGGTTAAACTTTTCAGTCATATAAACGACGGTGTGTATACTTGTTACAGTGTGCGCAATGCCTAACTACTTTATAGTGCTGCCTCACTGGAATATCCCGCCGTAGACATGACGTTTAAACAAACCCAACTTCATTTTACTGACACTGAGCTGACCAATCCTAGAACTATACTCTTAATGCTGAGCGACAAGCAAGGAAGTTACTAGTGCCATTGTTTTCATATCTTTAATATGACGCGGCCAGGGAGAGAACCCACGACTTCAGACAATCGAAGTGGTGCTCTACAACTTGGCTACCGAGGCGGTTGGGTGCGTTTACATTTCATCTGCCTATTCAGTCAATCTCCTATAGTTTAGTTTTAAAATGCATAATACATAACAATCTTACAATGAAATGTTGAAACAAAAAATTGCCTTGTTCTTATACATGCCACTATCAATTTCAACTAGATACTAAGTCTTGTATTTCTTAATTTTGTCATGCAAATCACGTATAAATGCCAACATGCAAACACAAAAGAATACAATTGTTCTGTAGTTGACATTTCAATTTTACATGTCGTGATTTCCGCTTTTATTGTTGTAATCTGCTTCTTGAATTATTAACAATTGCGAAAATTAAACCCAGAACACGCGTCTAAACATTACCGGCGTAGTTATGGATTTCCTTGGAAACTCGCAGGTAAGTTCTAGTCAGTGAGTGAATAAAAATAAAAGCCAATGAAAAAAAAACGGGTTTCCTTACATCACGTGCTTGATTTACACACGAGGAATCATGCTTTACGACAGGTGCATTTGCACTTTCAAAACACACATGATCTTGTGTATAGTTAATAAATTGTGTATCTCAACCAGTGATTTGTCTTTAGATAAAATCATTGCTTGGAGTTCAGATGCGAAATAATTACATGTATATCACGAGGGCGCATCTAAACGACAATGACGCTATGACGTAATAATTGAGACGTACAGGCTGCACAGTAAAGCATCACTTTCAGCCCTTCTTGTATAATAGGAAAACAAATCGGGTCGTGTTAGAATACAGAATAAAATACGCAATTACTGTCACCGGGTGACACTTAAATGACAGCCGGAAAACGTTTTTGTTTATATTTTTAATATATACGGAGATGTGCCACACGGTGCGGTGAATCGGTCAAACTAATGGTGGTCTATTTTCATTTACATAGAAAATCGTTATACGCCTTTTTTTTAATGTCGCAATGTGTACTGAACAGTAGCTGAATATTCTATAGTACAATGATAAAAAAATGAATAATTTTACTTGAAAAATGTTAAGTGCCGGGTTACCCGAAACAAACAATAATAAACATGATTGTCGCCGTCTGTTCTACATATTTCGCGACATAGAGAGTCGTTTAAGACTAGGGGAAACTTCTGGTTGCGGATATAACTTCCAGACAGCCGTGCTCTATTCAGAAGACCTGACCTACATATTTGACAGGGGAAAAGCGCTAAGATACGACAAATAACCTTCGTATGAATAAATCTGTTAAAAGAGAATTAGTAAATCATCTCAGGTTTGGTACAGCTCGTTAATACTTCACCAAAAAAGATATAACTCCCCTCAAGCAGATGTCCAATCTGTCCATCATTCTAATGTGGACAGTATTTCCGCCCTTTTACTGTTACCCATTAATCATTTAACAGGTGCGTTGTGTTTCTTACCTTTTTAATTTCAGTATATTTAACCTATCTCGTCGACTTTCAAACGTTCGAGAGGCCTCCGTGCCTATGTGTGGTTAAGGTCGTTGACTTCAAATTACTTGCTCCTCACCGATGTGGGTTCGAGCCTCACTTCATGTGATGAAGCCATCCAGCTGGCTTACGGATGGTCGGTGATTCTACCCAGGTGCCCGCCCGTGATGAAATAATGCAAAAAGGGGCATCTGGGGTCTTCCTCCACCATCAAAGCTGGAAAGTAGCCATATGACCTAAATTGTGTCGGTGCGAAGTTAAACCCAGCAAAACAAACAATTTCAAACGTTATGTTACGGTATTAATACACTTAAATACTACCATTAAGTTTGAATTTTAGACACCATACAAATGTTAAGACTGCATGTCAACAAATATTTTGACTTCTCTATGCGGGCATACTTTGAAGAAAAAAATCAAATACCAATAGATCTATACGAAATGCCTCATTGACAATATACAATCATTGTTCGACCTGAGAACAAACAGTCTGACGGTTGTAATCAGTGTCTTAAATATTCTCCAGAACACTTAATCTTCAAAAGTTGTTTAACCTTCACGCTGCTAAATTTCTAAACTGGACATTCAATTTGGGCAATACCATTTATTATTCGAAGGGGTATTCAATGTAAATCTACTGACTGAACAGCGAACAGTCTTGGTCTGCACTGGTCGCAAAGGCAGAATCACTTGCCGCCAGCAGGCTAAAGGCTAAAATAAATAGCAATGAAATCTTTTATACATTATAAATAATTGAACATAAAAGTCAGTAAGGCCTTAACTGCAATTACATGTATTTAGATTTTTTCCCGGTCAAAATCATGCTTACAGTTGAAACACAAGTATTTGAATTATATAAGACTCTAAATATGTAGTTTTGCCAACTTTACATAATTCCTTACAAACTATAAATCGTTGTATAATTCAAGTCACGTATTCCATTAACAAACTTCTTTTTATTTATTTCTCAAAGTAGATCATTCTGAAGGATGGAAGTATGAACTGCACCATGAGAAAACCAACATAGTGCATTTGCGACCAGCATGGATCCAGACCAACCTGCGCATCCGCGTAGTCTGGTCAGGATCCATGCTGTTCGCTAACGGTTTCTCTAATTGCAATAGGCTTTGAAAGCGAACAGCGCGGATCCTGACCAGCCTGCGCGGGCTGGTCTGGATCAATGCTGGTCGCAAATGCACTATGTTGATTTTCTCATGTTGCAGCTCATATCTCTATTTTAAACGTTATAAATCTACGTCACTAGTGCATTTTTCACTGGATATATACAGAGTTGACGTTTCTTTCCGCCAGCAGTTTACATATGGAATCGTGGCTAATATATGTATTTTTGGCTACAATATTAAAATACAACAAATGTAATAGAATAAATCTTTGACTTATAAAGTTCCCACTATCACACTGACATGTAGAGTCATATACTGGTATAACCTATATCTTGCTCTTGAGAAATTTCACAAAAGTCCCTGTTTTGATCTGACAGATCAGACAATAGGTTCAATTAACTAGTAATTGTGCTGCTTAAAAACAAACAAACAAACAAACAAAAAAAAACAACAACAATATATGAAATGTCTTGTACAAAGTTTCGAGGGTTGCTTTTTACAATAACATAACATTAGTTCTGTTATTATTCATTCTGATATGAAAGACCAGACTATATTTTTGTAGCAGTCAGCATATTGTTACAGACATTTCACAACGGTTTGAATTTGAAATTATTTTACAGTACGATATCATTGACATTTTATTTCACTATTAAAGGACTTTGACTCTACCGGAAACAATGATATATATAATATATATATAATATATAATATATATATATATATATAATATATATATATAATATATATATATATATATATATATTTAATATATATATCCACTCACTATTCCCAGTTACCCCTAGTATGACTACTTGGTCCAAGTAAGTTATAATAAACGCCCGTAGTATGTTACTTACCAAGTATTGCGTTAATCATCGATTTTACATATTTGTAATAGTTTATATCTGTTAAAATCGCCATCAAGACATTGCAAAAATCTTTACGTTGAAACAGACTACATTTCTAACTGACTATGATATGATCATATAACATGCGGTATTTGAGTATTGTGATACTGTAAAAGGTATATATGTACCTCTGTACTGCTTAGTTACCGCTCGTAGTACGTTATGTTAATTTGTATCGTAATTTTGCCAAAAATCGCCATAAAGCCATTGATCACCTCTCAAGCCCTTCAGTTTCTACTTGTGCTTAAAGTACTCACTTCATCATAAATTAGTTCGCACTAACTAACCATTCTATGTCATTATATAATTGATCGACTTTTATGATTTGCCGTACTTATTGACTGCTTTGTGTTGTAACTATCAAGTCAATTTGGAGGCTCCATTTTAGCAATTATAAATTATTAATAAGACAAAGTCTGATAAAAGTTTTAAAAATGTGACGTGATGTCATTGACAGAAGAATGCAAGAGTTACAGTAGGCTCGGATAGAAATGCATGAAATACTTCTTTATCATATGTTTTTAGTGAACAGTGTACACTAACTGACCGGAAACCCATTCATTAAGCAAATTTTTTTTCAACTTAATCAGCTCACTAAACATATATTGAATATGGACCACCAACATAATATTATTTTGAATATGGACCAGTCAAATAACAATATAGACTGGCGATTAATATAAGGGCCATGTAATAATAGAATTAAGTACATGATTTTCAGTGAATTGTTCAAATTTAGGAGTTTGAGAATATCAGATTTTGCTGGATAAATGGGTCATGTGTTAAGGATAGTCAGAAACTAAGCGGATGAAATACATTACTTAAATTGTGAAAAAGACACAATATAAATGAACATTTTGTGTACCAATAATGAAGACACATAATTTATTTGCTTTAACTGTAATGATATCGAAAATAGGAAATTATAAAAGAGATAATTTAGTAGTTTTTTATTTACCATTTTATTGAAGATATTTGCATAACTGCATGCTGAGACTGAAAACAATACTTGCACAACGAAGTATCATTAGCCATGTAGATGCAGCGAGCATTGAATAAATCATATTACAAGCTTTTTCTACCGAAATTAGTCACTGTCACCGGAAAGTGAATTTTATATTGTTGACAATACAGTCACTTTAAACAAGAAAAGTTGTTTCCAAGAAATTGTGTTCTCTAATATGACATAAGGGTCTGTGCTCTACAGGTGTACAATAATGAATATAAAAAATATATAAAAATATGACAAGTGTCATTTGAAACTAGTGTAAATGACAACATTGTAAAATAATTATTTGAGCTTAAATAATTCATATTACAAGTTTGTTCGACCGAAATTAGTCACTGTCACCGAAAAGAGAATTTTACATTGTTGACAATACAATCACTTTGAACAAGAAACCTTGTTTCTAAGAAACTGCGTTGTCTGGTATGACATACGGGTCTATGTACTTCAGGTGTACATAATGAATGTAAACAATATATGAGCCGTGCCATGAGAAAACCAACATAGTGGGTTTGCGACCAGCATGGATCCAGACCAGCCTGCGCATCCGCGCAGTCTGGTCAGGCTTCATGCTGTTCGCCTTTAAAGCCTATTGGAATTGGAGAAACTGTTAGCGAACAGCATGGATCCTGACCAGACTGCGCGGATGCGCGGGCTGGTCTGGATCTATGCTGGTCGCATACCCACTATGTTGGTTTTCCCATGGCATGGCTCATATGAAATATGACAACTGTAATTTGAAACTAATGTAAATGATGTTATATAACTTGTTTTTCGTTTGTATTTAAGCTTAATAATACTCGCTAACGGTAACCTATATTGACGGGTCCTCAAGAAAGCTATTTTAGTTGGAGAATACTGCAAGCTCCTATTCCATCTAAGCGTCACAGCTTCTTTAGTGTGCCAGGTGTTAAGCATTCTAATCCGAAATGTTCATTATTTTCGTTGGAGGAGCGGGGGCTCGAACTAAAGGCCCCATTTTTTTTAGTTTTAGTAGCTACTGCCTACTGATTCCACTCTGTAGATTTTTGGAAGTCAGTAAAGTGTATTTAAACTGATAGCAGTATTTTCACACACGTAGACCTATTTTAATTACTTTTAAGTTTTGTGATCCTTTTCTATAGTAGGTGTTTCGATTTCAGACACAAGATGCGATTTACTATAATCAACAATCTGTGGACACGTTTTTTAAAAAATTCATTGCAACAGAATTTCGTTTAAGCCGGTGCTAGGAGCTTAAGGAGTCATATACATTTATTTACCTCGCAAACAGACTCTGTCAAGTCGTATCTGATATTAATTCTCTTGAATGTGTTCTACATTTCCATGATTTTATTGAAGTATAATGACTATTTGGTATGTGTTGTTGTGAAAATTGGGATGGTAAGAGCACATCAGCCAAAAAAAAAAAAAAAAAAAAAAAAAAAAAAGATGTTGCCTCAACTGCATTCTCATCCATCAGAGGTTCGTCAAAATCCCGAGACGAACATCCGGGGAACCATGGTAGACCTCTGTTTCTGGTTTAGGGCCTGTTTTGTAATTCGAGTATATATACATATGTAACATCGCAGATATTAAACCACTATCCAGTCACATTGTTCAATCAGCGAGCTTTAAATTTCATGTCTAAATCGTACAGACGCATGCATGGACCTCAGGAACCTAGAAAATATACCTTTAATATGAAGAGCTGTTTCCACTTCTTAGTTTATCCTTAATACAAAATTTCAGAAAAAAATATACAGTATAATACCAGAAGACAATGGTATATCACTCATTTACAAAAATGCTTTAATTCCTTTCGCAATATTGTTTTTTTTTTGTACCTTACAGAGGTACATGTACATGTACTTTAAAGAAAAATAATTATATCCTTATAACCTATATTCAGGACACAGTCATTGTGTTGTGATTAACAGACATGTCTTGCTTTTTACTGTACAGTAATATGTAAGAATAAATCAATTTGATAAATATGGTGAAAGTGTTAGAGTACTACCGTATGTGGGCCAGGGTTTGGGCGCTTTGTGACTGATGTACATTTGGTCATCTGGCATATCCGTGTGGGGACGAGTAAACAGAATTTTTCTGACATATTTTAGCAGATGCCTTTCATTTTGAATACAGAGAATTCTCAACCTCTCTCTTTTTTATTTTTTTTTTCATTCGGAAGGTACTTATTTTGCAACGTACAAACGATAGGTCATTAGTCATTTGGAAAGAATATTTTCTAGTTAAATTTCTTGATCAATGGGACGTCATTTGCAAGACTATACAAATTAAATCATGAACTCTTGTAGCTAACATTGTAAAGTCTTTTATACGTAAAAATATGTGTTTTCAAATTATTTTGAAAGTAAGTTTGGAGACTAATTTTTCTTGACATTAGTCCCACCATTTCGATTGAAGATAAGACATTTGATCTTTTTTACCAGTTATCTCAAAATTTATTTTCAAAGAATATATTTTAGTTTCCCTGAACCCCAAGTGGTAAAGTAAAGACATTGTTTGGAGGAAGTGTCGAAAATCGTGTTTTTGTACATGATATTGCCTATTTCTTCGGCTACCGATATCTCAATGATATATCTTTTGTTTTTCAAGGTGATTGGCGGTCATGCAAAAAGGATCGTTGCTTCTTTCTAAGAACTAAAGATTTAAATTAACTGTCTAAAACCATTTTGGCCATCATTTTCTCCTTTTGGGATTTCATTTTTTTTTTCAGACAAGTTTGGACAGAATTTGACTAATGTACACATTCATTTTAAATTAAATCCAATGAAAAGGCATGAAATAAGATTTATTTGTATTACTTGTAAGTTCAGAACAACTTTAGTGACAAACACCAGGTATTATAGCTTCGCACGTGAATATTGCATTTGTAGTTCGAGTGGTGAAGCATTTTTCGATTTTTCATTGAAACAAACAAATATCTTCTATTTCATAAAAGGACTAGCATTTATCATTTTCACTGTACCACATTTTAATCATGTTTTGGCCAAATGCTGTGTTGCTGCGCCATTTAACACAAAATCAAATTAATTGTACACGTGTGCACAACTGGAAAAAACATATCAGGAGTGCAAGTACATTTTCATCAGAAGCCAGACCGTTATTTTACAACTTTCTAATATATATACAACAAACATACGTTTTTTGGGAAAACAAAACATTTTATTCATTTCATAAAAATGAGTAAAACAATAAACAAATGAATAAATAAATGAAACACTGAGGCGCATGCGCAACGTCGCTACAAAATCAACACAGTGTAAAGCAAGTACGTGTCTTCCAAGTTCAAAGACGCATTATTATGACAGAAAATTTAGGTGCTTTCCAAAATGTAGATGTTGCAGCCAGTGAAATGTGCACGTGACGGATGTAAATGTTGCACGCAGCACGTGATCAAGTTTACATGGTGGTCATGCAGAGGAGAGGAGGAAGACCAAACATCTGGCATCTCATCAGGCGTTGCATGCCGTCACCTGCAATAAATGTGATAAATATGTAATACTTGGGCATTGTGAAACCGAAAATATTATATTTGTACTTCTATACCGCATAGTTACCACCTGACAAGTATTGCTTTAATTTAGTCCCATGCATATGACTTTATGTATTTATCTTATTCATGTCTGTCAAAATCAAGGTTAAGCCATTAACGTTGACCTTGACCTTGCAAGTTTCTCAGTTCATGCTAGTATATCAAGTTCTCACTTCATCATCAATTATGCTTATTTTATATACTCGTACTTACTAGACATATTGTATCTTTAAAATAATTGATCGATTGAACTTGTTGTCAAGTTTATTTAGATGCCCAATTATATTTTTTAAGACAATGACCCCGCTACTGACTATGCATATAGTGAAACCAGTTGGTAGAATAAGTATCATGATGTTAAACAAATGAAGGGAGTAGGGACCCATTATAACAAAAATACATCAATTCCCTTCAAAGCGAGTTTGAGTAACGTTGTCTCATACGTCATACATTGTCAACCAAAATCCTGCAAAATTCGTTTTTCGAAATTATGACCAAAATATATTCTTACCATCAGCTTTTGTTTATAATCAGAATATGCATATTTATTTTTAATTTGACAATTTTAAATCTTATTTTGGTGCATCATAACATATTTGTAATGAAACTGTAACAGTTTTACTACTTCACTGATGCTGCGTCTGTATTGTAACAATTAATTATGTCATTAAACTGTGTTTAAATAATTTGGTTCTTTGAAATAAATGATTGTGTGGCATGTTATTTTGATAAATTTGACAACGAAAACCATTTTCATTGACAGACCTATCACAAATGCGGTAGTCATGTCCAAGTTGAAATGTAAATGTGTACAAGTATGCACTTTTCATAGACAAATACGTTATAATGCAGAAATATAAAACAAAATCGACTGCTGTATAAAATTAGTAAAAACCAGGAAGATCATGTGACTTACCAAATTGACCTGTCATGGCAGCCAATCCCATTATATTTCCGCCCATCAAGCCTGACCTCTGTAGACCAGCTGTGGCTGCAGCGCCGCCTGTTGCAGCTCCCGCGGCATTACCGGTCGACTGGGAGTATACACTCATAACAAGGCAAGCAGCAAGAATGGCGGCAATCAACTGGTAAAAACAAAATGTAGATGTAAAACATTTGTAACTTGATATATGTTAATGAAAATGTTAAGATAGTGAAATATAAAAAATCTTGGTATGAGCGATATTTTTGCAAAGCCTCATTTACCGTAAAGATTGTTTGTATATTTTTGCCAATTAAGCCATCAGTGAATAATTTGGAATGTAAAACTTTATCGACATTAACGAGCTTATATTTACTAAAAATGAATGGAATGTCTTTATCAGCATTATTTCATGAATAGTATAGTATTGCAATCAAGTATAAAGAAATTTATCTAATGTATAAAACATTTTTGCAAAAATATATCGGAAAATAATGGACTGGTCCATCTTTCAATTTGGGCAATACCATTTATTATTCGAAGGGATGTTTACTGAAAATTTGCTGACTGAATAGCGAACCGAGCAGACCATGGCCTGCACTAGTCGCAAAGGCAGAATCACTTGCCGCCAGCAGGCTAAAGATTAATTGATTTCAAAATCATGTTAGCTGTGAATGCAGATTATTAGAAATCTGAAAAATATGCACGTCCAAGTATGTGTTAAACTATTTTCGTATTTATTAGACCGAGTAAAAATATCAGTCAAATAATCAAGGTCTTCGTGTTGTTTATTGTCTGATTAACCACGGTTAATAAATCAGATGCGTAGGCATTGAACCACGAGGACGTCAGCCCGAGTGGATAAATATACACGCATCTTAGCTCTGAACCTTGGTCAATCATAAGACGATATACCAAAAAGGCCTCTAAAATGCTTATTCAAAAATGATAAAAACTATATGCTTAAATGCATTCATCCTAATGAATCGAGCGTCGTGCAGCTACGGTCCGCGTGTGAACCGTTGTTTATCTCAGAATATACAATGCTTGACTTCTTTTTTGTTTGACTGACATGAAAGAATCTAAATATCAAAATATCTTTTATCAGAAACTTTTTATACGTGTATTAAATACCGTATTAGCCTCAGAAATTGACTAGCTTTCATAAAGTATGATAAAACACTATAATTTAACATGTATATTTTCAAGAGTGCAATGTCATACTGTACGTCTGTGCTTTAACAACAAACTTACAGTAAAGGATAAATACGAAAGACTGTTTTCTTACGCTGTTTATGAATATTAAATAAGAAATAAAAATTGTTCCCTATTTAAACAGTTTCCCCATTGTAAAAAAAAAAACAACAACAGAGGATCTGGCTTGGAGTTGTTAGAAAGAGAGTAAAAAAATAAACATACCTTCATTTTTGTTTCTTTGTAGTGACTGTGTATCCACGTCAAACTGACCAGTGAACAGCTCTGAATGAAGGACTGATGTTTCTAAGCGTTTATATAGTCGAGTTAGGAACGCTCAGACCAGACGTTAACTAATTCTACCCAGACGATTTCGACAGCTTTCGTGTTGGCCATAATTAGCCGAAAATGCACCAGACAGGTATATTACCTATGTACAGACATCAACTGTCATTTTGTCAAAGACAATACACTAGTGTTTGATGATATACGATTGATTTAATTGTCTAGGGTCATTTCATGTCATACAATTAGTATATACCCAGCATAAATCAGTATTATTTATGTAATTTCATAGATAGAGTTTAAGTGCAGTCAAGGTATTTGCACGATATAAAATAATATGTATATTACTAACAAATATGCAACAATGCTTATACAATAGTAACAAATTAATTATAATGCACATATTGATGAAATATGCATATGTTTGGAAACACTGAATTATTGTTTAAATCTAAACGCCACACTTTAAATAGGGAATACAAAGAGGCTGCAAACTACATTAAGTTTTCTTTCATTGTCTATATGGCTTTTTCCTAATATTAATTTTCGATACTTGTTAACGTTATTGATCTACGTCCATGACGAAGAAGAAGAAAAATAGTTTATTTCATAAATTAAGGACTTATTATGGAACCATTATGGTTCCTCGTCCACAAATCTGTTACAATGTAAAACAAGGTCAAAACATATATACATAATATTATGTAACGTTTTAAAGGTATAGTATGATTAAGTATATTGAGGGTGAACCAAAAACATAATATAAAAATAATATTGCTGGCTATATAATTGCATATAGCATAACACATCTTCATAAAACATTTGTGTAGAAGTACTAACATATATAATGCACATTATAATCTATTTCTATCTCACAATCACAAAATATTATTAATAGTAGCAGTATATATTTATTATTATTATTATTATGAATTAATTTTAATACACATTTTTATGTTTTATGAAGATGTGTTATGCTGTGGTCAAAAATTATTTTATACATTTGAGAATGCTGCTTAATATGGATTAAGGCATTATCCGGGATATTCAGATACCATAGTAACAATATAATTACACTTTCTCATTACCATTGCATTTATGACCGAGTAATGTAACATGTGTTTAGGGAATGGTTTAACAATGTTTTTATTGAACTACATTTCTAGTTGCTGTTGATGTTAGAATTAAGGATATAAGGTACTCAAGCTAATAACCTATTTTCTAGAGAAAGAAGAAAATAACACGAAAGATATATATTCAGTGTATAATCATATCATATAGTATTTATAATAACATTTTCACTTGTATATCGTAAGTATATGTATAATCTGAGGCTGTTCTACTTATAAATCAACATAAAATTAATATATTATGTATGTTCTGTTTGTGTTTTACTTGTCAATTCCTGTTCTGTCAGATATTATAACGTAACACTGGAGATGTACAGGACAGCACTTTAAGTAATGTTATTATTTTAAAGTTCTATTCTTTTTTATATATAAAGTATATTGTTTCAAATCCTTAATTGATACGGACAGCGCAGCAGCTTGAAATTGCGTATTGACTTCCCTGTAGATCCTCATAATGTTCGTCTCTGGCCAATGTACTAAGTGATGATTCGAGTAAAACTAATTGGTGTCAGAAATTCAATCCGTTATGGATGTTTTCAGGTGATTATACATGTAATAGCAAAAACATGGACCATTCGGCATAGAACGTTACGTGACATGACATATTTCACAGAAACATGCAGCATAACATGACGGCAAAATGAGGAGGTTACAGGTTTTAAAAGAAACCTTTTAGTAATATCACATAGAATTTAAAAAGTATAATTCAGCATGGCTTTTAAATTTGACAAAAAGTGCCAGGACATATCATTACGCCGTAATAAAATAGGCATTTATATGATTAATAGGAAATGACTAAATACAAATGTACACGTGACATTATGTAATATGTAATGTAATTAAAGACAAAGAAAAACAAAGTAGGATTTGAAATGTACATTGAGCCGCGCCATGAGAAAACCAACATAGTGGCTTTGCGACCAGCATGGATCCAGACCAGCCTGCGCATCCGCGCAGTCTGGTCAGGATCCATGCTGTTCGCTTTCAAAGCCTATAGTAATTAGAGAAACTGTTAGCGAACAGCATGGATCCTGACCAGACTGCGCGGATGCGCAGGCTGGTCTGGATCCATGCTGGTCGTAAAGCCACTATGATGGTTTTTTCATGGCGCGGCTCTATTAAAGTTAACATAGCAAGGATATAACGGGGAATAAAGCGAAGACAAAATACTGGGAAACAAAGAAACAAGTGACTTTTGACGCATGCGGTTAATTGATAATTTAACGTTTCGATGTCGTAACATACATATTGCTAAAGATCTATATATCTATATATTACTTCTAGTATCTATATATATATGCTAAATGCCGCAGATTGGTGATATTTCGTACGATTTTCATATATCTGCTATATGTATTTCTACAACCGATGCTCATCCAAGAATATAGCAAATACAATATATTAATATGCGACAGAATACGTTGATTTGTGCTGAAACAGCCTCTCAAGCTCAAGATCGGTCTTTTCAGTGTACATCTTTTACATCGAAAATAAATCACATGAAAACTTATAAGGTCGTGTCTAGGTCTCGTCTGTTCAGACATATTTGTCTTCTTAAAATCACATCACAAATTTGTATTTTTTGTCTTGTTGCCGCCGGCAAATCAGTTAAAAAACAACCAGTTTGACAGGATGGACACTTATAATTAACTCATTTGTTCGAGTTACACGTGAGAGTTTGACAGAAGTTTCAATGATCAATGTTCCAGAATTTTTTACACCATGTAACATAAAAAAATTACTTTTTTTTCATTTATCAGACAGTTTGGTATTAGCACATATCCGATACAACAATAAATATTGTATTCAAGAATGTATGACAGTTAAATCTTTTTATACAATGACTTCATATATGAAATAATTATGTTCTGAGTAAGAAAGGAGAGTTTCATTATATTTTATCAGATGTATTTACTTAAAAACAACTAAAAAGACGTGACAATATTTTGAAGAACTTGTATTTTTTCATATCTGTTGTTACGCTTAATGTCCTATTGACAACAACTTTAATAAAAAAAAAAAAAAAAAAAAAAAAAAAAACAAAGACAAAACAATAAAGCTTTCTATGATTTCAAATGACACTAAAATACTACATAAATGTTGATAATTACATACTCACTTATATGTAGGGATAACGCATGTTCTATTTTCATATTATAACATCTACAGCATCCCGAGGATACCGACGTGTCTCGAGGGATTCTGAAGATGTTATTATACGAAGTGAACATGCGCTAACGCTGTTCTGGCATAAACGTATAAAAACAAATAATTGAATATTTTGTCCTTCAACGTCATTTAATTTTCTATGAAATGCGCGGGCATATCTGCGTTGTTTCATCACTTTGACGTCATTTCTTTTAGAATTATACTTTCTGGGGCCGTCATACGTTTAAGCTTTTTACTCACCTGTTAAAACACCCAAGAACAACAGTTTCATACTAGAAAAGAACCTCAAACGTCAACATTTTCCATGTTGACGTTCAAATTTCATATCGGGTGCGTAACGTCGTTCTTGGCTTCAACTTCTTGCGTGTCGTCACGTTTAAAAATTCTTTAACGCTGATAATTTTAATTTTACTCAGGCTAAAGGCCGTTTTTTTAAAATTTCATTTATGTAGTAGTTTAAAGTCACTAGTGTGATATGTGCATGTAATAAAAATATTGTTATATTTGCATAGAGAAATATGCACTCGTTCTTTTGCGGATGGAAACTGCGCTTCCATAGTCGCGCAATACTTCAGTTGCAAAACTCGTGCATATGTCTCAACAAAAATGTAATAACCTATAAATATTTACATAATTTTATTTACAGTAAAATTAATACACTGAATGTTAGTTTGAACTTGTTTACTGAAAACGGTAGACTTAAAATGACCTTAAATTAACTTATCAGAGTGAATATTAGCATTGCAGATTGTTTTGAACAGACGTTTAGTACAAATGTCTCCCATAACACACATAATTAATATTTCAAAGATTGGCAATAACCATTTGTAAATGTCACTGCACACCAAGACAAGTCTTAACGTCATTTATTGTAGAGTGCACCTGGTCGTTGCTTATAAACTGTCAAAGTGAGGTTTTCATCTAGTGACAACTTCCAAAATAAAACACACATACAAACATTAAACTGTGAATCGATGTTTTAAGAAACTATAAAGTTGAAAGGGTACACTGAATTCTTGCAGGTCAATACGATAATTTGTTTAAGAAATAAAATATGTTAATACATGTATATAGTAAAGCAAACTGTTTAAACAGTGCTAACTGTGGTGTTGCTGTAGTTTCATTCTTTAATAATAATCAATTTCAAGGGATTTGTCCTATAATTTGTTGTGTATCTACGATGCAAAATGAGTCAGTTGGAAGCCTGCTATCCTATTTTAGAGAGGAACGCTGATTTATGTGTATACAGTGTGCTGTGGTTGCTATAGCCAGAATTTTTCCGGCCGCACCCCGGTATTGATTTCACCTTTACTTCCTGTAATTATCTTGGGTGAAGGTCATTTAACAGCTGATTAAAACTGTACATTTTGATTGGTGGATGAAACATTCCACAGGTTTTGGAATGGAATAGATAATATTTTCTTAAGGGGTGTGCAGGTGTTCTGAGCTGTATTGTTAAACAGTATAATCCGTTGCAAGACTCCTGAGGAAATAGCTTACGTCATAAACCTGAATCCCCTCGGTAGTAAAACTGCGGCTGAGTTCGACTACAAATCTGCCACTCTAATAAGGAGTGATTCCCCCTAAACTATCGTCCCCTAGTCAACTCGTGCCCCAGTCAACTCGTCCCTATTTTGGTCATTTCGTATCCCTTGACGATTTCAAAAAGGGTCATTTTGTCCTCCGTTTTTCGGCCCCTTTCTTTTTAGGTTTATTAATTTTTTGTCAAATTTTCCTAGATTATGATTAATATAATTATTATGTAAAACATAAAAAACATGAATAGCGAACAGTGCAGACCCATGATCTTGGTCTGCACTGTTCGCAAAGGCAAATACACTTGCCGCCAGCAGGCTAAAGGTTAAACAAAAACACAGCTGGTGAAGTAATAAAAGGGATCAGGTGATTGAAATTTTGGAACAAAAGTATAAATAATCATGTGTTCATAGATAAAGAATTTCAAATGCAAACAAAAAAAAGGTCATAATTCTTTTTTGAAAATAAACGAAATCTTTGAAAAGAATGTTACAACGATTTTGATTGTTTTAACTATTTAACATATCCTTAAATTGCCCTTTAAAAGGAAAAGGCCATTTTCATACTTTTCCTCTTACCTTTGAAGTAAGACATACATTAATTAATTGTCAAAACGCGGTATACACTATTTGACATGCGCTGTCATGTTGCTATTTACTGTCAATTATTTAACAATTACTTCAGACACCGGCGGTCACTCCCACGTTGGCGTCATTTAGGAAATACCAACGTGACATATTAACACGACCAGCAAAAATTCCGTTTAAGTTTGTCATATATACAAAAAGAATATAATTTAAAGGGAACTCTTTTTTCATGGTTTATGACTCTTATTGGCCAACTCAATAAATTTTAAAAGCCAATATCCCGAAAAGGGATTCCTTTCTCGTGGTTTATGACCACTATAAGCTAAAAAAACTACTTAAATCCGGTTTATACATACTGCTTTAACTTTAGTGCATTCTTTTTTATTCGTGAAGGTACAGTAACACTGCTTAAGTGCCACAGACAAGGCAACAAGATAGGGTTAAAATTATTTCCGTTTTTTCTATGCTGCCAATCTCTGGAACACTTAACCTGAACATTTCAGAAATGAATCAAATATCAAACATAAAACAGCCCTGGAACCTGGGCATTGCCTGTTCTTGCTCTGCCAACAATGCTTAAATAAAAAGATCCAAAACAATAATTTCAGCCATTTGTGACGGAGTAAAAGACTTTAAACCAAAGTGCGACCAATCTGATTCATGGATATCAATCTTCACACTCTTAAAACATTTTATCCGATCGCCACACTTTCGAAACTTTTATGTATATAACTTTTGGTGGATTTCACAATGATAGCATACACTAATCTTTTTATAAGATAATATATGTACATTTTGTATATTGGAACATGGCCTTTTTGGTGGATTTTACTATGATAGAATACACTAATCTTTTCATAAGATAATTCATTTTGTATATTGGAACATGGACTTTTTGGTGGGTTTTATTATGATAGAATACACTAATCTTTTTATAAGATAATACATTTTGTATATTGGAACATGTCCTTTTTGGTGGATTTTACTATGATAACATACACTAATCTTTTCATAAGATAATACATTTTGTATATTTGAACATTGCCTTTTTGGTGGGTTTTATTATGATAGAATACACTAATCTTTTCATAAGATAATACATTTTGTATATTTGAACATGGCCTTTTTGGTGGATTTTACTATGATAGAATACACTAATCTTTTCATAAGATAATACATTTTGTATATTGGAACATGGCCTTTCTGGTGGGTTTTACTATGATAACATACACTAATCTTTTCATAAGATAATACATTTTGTATATTGGAACATGGCCTTTTTGGAGGATTTTACTACGATAGAATACACTAATCTTTTCATAAGATAATACATTTTGTATATTTGAATATTGCCTTTTTGGTGGGTTTTATTATGATAGCATACACTAATCTTTTCATAAGATAATACATTTTGTATATTGGAACATGGCCTTTTTGGTGGATTTTACTTTGACAGAATATACTAATCTTTTCATAAGATAATTCATTTTGTATATTGGAACATGTCCTTTTTGGTGGATTTTACATGTCCTTTTTGGTGGTCCTTTTTGGTGGATTTATACACTAATCTTTTCCTAAGAGAATACATTTATAGATGAAACCAACCAAAACGACCAATAACCGTAAACTTGGAAAAAAACATGTGACAGTGGATAAAAAGAAAGTGCTTATATTGCCGTCAGCATTGTGATGCTTCAATAGGTAGAACTTTGTTTGTAAAATACTCTATGTGTACCACTGCATACATCAAAAAATGAAACTTAGTCACAAAGTAATGAACATTTATAATGATAATTGAGCCGCGCCATGAGAAAACCAACATAGTGGGTTTGCGACCAGCATGGATCCAGACCAGCCTGTGCATCCGCGCAGTCTGATCAGGATCCATGCTGTTCGCTTATGGTTTCTCTAATTGCAATAGGCTTTGAAAGCCTATGTTGGTTTTCTCATGGCACGGCTCAATTATTATCTTGTCCATATTTCAAGTTATTCCCCTTTATTGTGTGTATGTGTAAGGTGTATCGTAATATAAAAACAAATAAATTATTTTTGTAATAACATTCACTTTCTGTCCATCAAGGTTTCACGGATGTCATATTTTATACTGTTTTTCGTTCATCTTCGTCTGGTGCGTCTTATATGAATGACATTATAGCTTATACGACCTGGAATTTCTTTCCGGTTTGTTTCCAACATAATCTGAAGCATAACCTTATCTCTAAAATGATAAACATGGTTGACATTCAGTGCTTGTTGTACAACATTTAACATAGGTCGGAGCATTCTAATGACTTAAGAGAAAGTAACATGTTTTTACTGAGTGACATTACAGAAAAGATTCGCCTTGTTTTCTTTTAATCAATATTAACATGACTCTAGCATAGTTCGTTTCTAGTGATGTTTGTTTTCATATCTGTGATCAATAAACAAGAGGGATATGATAGCCCAAGGTCGCACACTTGAGTTACGCTGCTTGTATGAACAGTTTTGGTAGATGGTTATGCAATAAGGCCAGTGTTTCCTGACAAGAATATTGTAAAAGTTTCTACTAAATAAAAGTGTATGTGTGTGTGGTTGGGGAGAGGCGGGGGTAAAGGTAGGGTAAGAAGTTGGGTGAATGATGTGATACGACAATATCAAACAAGATATTTTTCCACTAAAAGTCAAACTACTACATATATAAATGGGAAAAGTGACCACACATCCCAGATGCCGTTTTTTGGCGAAACAAAATAATTTGTACAATCTTCGTAAAAGGTCACCCAAGAAACATTTGTGTATTTTTTTATAATTGAGCCTGCTGTTTCTGACAAGAATGTTTTTAAAGTTGCCAATATATACATGTAGGGAAAAAGTGACAACTCTCCCTGGCGGCCATAATCTTTGTAGAAGGTCACACAAGGTCAATTTGTGTCAGACTATTTTAGAATCGGGTCAGCAGTTTCAAACAACAAGATGTTTTAAGTTTCTACTATAAACATATAGGGAAAGTGACCACGCCCTCTGGCGGCCAAGTTTTCAAATGAATCGGAATAATTTGAACAATCTAATTAGAGGATCATACAAGGACCATTTGTGTAAAAATATTTTAAAATCGGGCAAGCAGTTTCACACAATACTATTTTTTTTTTAAGTTTCCACTGTATACACATAAAGGGAATGTGGCCACGCCCTCTGTCGGCCATGCTTTTGACAAATAAAAATAATTTGAACAATCTTGGTAGAAGTTTACATAAGGACCATTAGTGTAAAATTATTTCAAAATCGGTTTAGGAGGAGATGCCGTTTGAAGATTTTCTAGTTTTAGTTCTGGCAGCCCCTATGTGCAACCAAGCGGAAACGTTTGAAAAAGTTTGGTAAAGAACCACCCAAGGAACATCCAGACCAAGTTTCATAAAATTTTGAGGAGATGTCGTTCAGTAAAGAAATTGTTGACAACGGACGATAGACACATTTTGATCACAAAAGCTCACCATGAGCTATTCGTTCTCAGGTTAGCTGAAGCTCAAAATGATACTGTCTGTTTTAGAGTTGATTTATAGAAAGTTAAAAAACCTGAATGAAAAACCGAACTTCCGTACACATTTATTTAGACACTGAAATGTTATTTTAAGCAATTGAAACCTTTGGTACAGGTGAAATTTATTTATTAGACGTGTAAAAAGGCATGGAATATTAATGAGGTCTGGCATATTAATCTTCATTATGAGTTAATGCAGGAATAACATATGAAACTGCACAGAAGATATACAATACCATGTGACACCTTTTCAACTACACTGATAGCTCTACTGTTTTCAAATGTGAGAAGACTGAATGAATTTTATAAAAATGTTTTTAAGAAATTCAAATTTAATATACAAATGTCTTGTGAAGATGTGGAAACGTGAAAACACTGAAAGGATTGCGTAATTTTCCGCTACAAAGTACATTCGGCATCATTCGGATCCTTCCGTATTAACCTGTTAGATTCACTGAACTTACGAGATGGACAACATCCGACATATATATTGTTGTACCTCATATAGAATATATAATATTAATAACAATAATAATAAAAAAGATAATTAAACATAAAATATCAGTAAGTTAGAAATGATTTTTTGTTGTCATAATATTATTGTATTCGTTTTTAATGACCTTGAAACGTTTTTTCCTTTGTGTCACAGAAGGACATGCATAAATTGAGAAAAACATACATGTACATGGAATTTAATGACTTCCTTAATGGGAATAACCTTAGAGCAGTATAAACGTAATAAAATGTGTCATTTAGTCACACTATTTCTGCTTCCTCACGACTTTTATTTTCTCAGTATTGATTTTATTTAGGCGGCAATAATTATCTCAACGTTCCACGGTACATCTAATGTTAGTTTTATTTAACGTCACAGGTGTCCTGCTTTCAAACTCATGTTCTTTACACAGCGTGTATTTATAACTTGCAATATTTAGATTCATTATACTTTGCTCGGAAATAATTTTAAGGACAGCACACATGCGATATGACGTCATTCACAAAAAAACATAAACAAATGGCGTCGCTCAGTAAATCTCTAAGTCACCAATCATAATTTGAAAAAGTTCTTTTCTCACGGTTTAGAGCAAAACTGAATCGGCCCGACTATGTGCTTTTTCCTTGGATTCAAAGAATATTTTAAATTAGAATCAGGAACTGTACTTTAAATGGAAGGCGAATTGTGGTCTATTGTGGACAGGCGTTTTTGGCTGTCCTTTCTATTTATTGTAAAGGTCGATAATCGAAGATTTATTAGTCAAAATGTGCTTTTTACATGTATAAACACTTAACAGATAACGTTCAAGTTTAAGATAAATTTCAATATAGATCTATTTACAGAATAAAAGTGGCAAGGTATTACTTACAACTGAAGGGATATAACTTATAATCGACCATAACAAACAGCTTGTGTCACAGTAACAGTATAAACAAGTTTTTTTCTTCCAGCCCATTTATCTTAAGTATATACTATGATAAATATTCTGTCATATCAACAGCGTAAGTGAAGCGTCCTTATGATTAACGACTACAAAGAGCTACATAATCTGTATGTAGGTGATTTAATGAGGCCGCCGGTGTCACAAAAGATGTGGATCCGGAGGAAGATACGTCTAAAAAATGACATGTCTACCAGGAGGTACTTAGGTACTTCTTTTATTTTCCTTAAATAAAACACATTCTCCATTTGTCTTGGTAGTATATATTAGAGCATGTACAGCATCAATATAAATAGTCTAACGCGACCCTCTGAATAACATTTGCTTTTAAAACATAGTATATGTATTATTTATGCGATATAATTTGTTTGGCTGTTACATTTTACCCCCTAGTTTTGTAGGTGTCTTGATAATGTTAAAATGCATGGCACAGTTATTCATAGCACTAAATATTTTGTGCTGTTTTTAAATAAGCCAATGAGATTACGACTATTAAACTATAGGTCTTTCCCCCAGTCGACAGAGGAACACAAAATATGTTGCAAATACGCTTGTTTCTAACCTATGGTGGCCTTGAATGCACATATTTTTGCTGTTAACTTTGTCCTTTATTGTTTAGGAAGGTTTTATGGTCGGAAATGACCGAAATTGTAATTCTTCATTATACGCACTCTAATAATAAGGTTCTTATTATCGTCTTGCATTAACTGCGGTAATTTATGCAACCAGAAATAACACGTTAGCATCAGTTATTTTTAAATGTAAGCATGACTGGGACTGACATTTAAGGATTAGTTTTTGCTAAATCCCATTTTTTTTTAAAAATGAAAACATGACAGACAGGTAAACAAAGACAGCTAAAAATGGATTTTCTTTAAAACGAGAATAGTGATAAAAATGTTTTAAATGATTTTTTTTGTAAAAGAAACGAAAGAAACGAAGACATTTTAAATTAAAATGAAAGATAAAATAATAAACTTCTGTAATACGTCGCTGGTTGGCAGGATTCTAAAAAAAATGTTTCATTCTTATTAAAAAAAAAAGGATCACGTAGGAGGGAACTGTGTGTGGGGGGGGGGGGGGGGGGGGGGGGGGGGGGGGGGGTGCAATTATAAAGTTGGAAGAATGCATGGACACACAGGTAAAATTGTGGACGAAAATCTAAAATCCTTTAAATCCTTGTACAAACGGCATTTTTAACATCAGTTAAAACAAGTATTTTCCTTGAAACACAAACTCAATTCTCACCAAGTATTAAGAATTGTATTTAATGAAACAGGTCATGTAATCAATACTATGCAAGTATGACAACTGAAATTCTAAGGCTATTTTTGATTGACTATCAGATTTAAGAATCTAGTGACAAAATCCTTAAAATACACAATACAAAACTGATATCAATGCTTGTACAAATTGCATTTATCAATATCTTTATCATAGTATATTTCACTTAAACAAGACTCATTCTCATTAAATGTATTAGAACATGTACAAACTAAAAGGAAGATATAAGTAATTTTGATGTACAGATAGAATCTAAAAAATATAAAATACAATACAAATGAAATAATTGTAAAAGTGGCAATATCTTTCTAGAAATCAAAAGCTTCCAAATCAAGTTTCTTATTTTGAGTCAATTTTTTGATGAGGCGTGTTTGCAATATTCCTGTTTTTTGCTAACCTGGACTACACAACATCTAAGACTTGCTATAATATGTTACATTTGCGCTTTTCTTTTTCTGTGTTACTCCCTATTACTACACACAAGTTTATATAATATAGTATGAGCCAAATAGCCAAAGTCCTATTTTAAACAATTTGTCATATCTTTTTGCGATTTCATATACAGCCATTTAACTACTACCATAGCAAGATTTTATTCGACAAAACGCTGCTTTCTTTCACACAGAATAAATATCGTGACTCCCTTTTTTGAACAAATATCTTAGTATCACTTTATCATTTGCAGAATCCCAATGGTTTGGTTGTAAACAGTGCGCGCTAATAATGAACGTTCAATCCTCTCCTTCGCGGTTGACGCATGCATTATAGGGCCTTGATTTTCGCCACAGAACGCAAATATACACACACAAAAAAAGAAGAAAAAGAAATGTTTTTCCTCATTAATTTATGAAGTGGTATTAGCCTCGTTCTACGCTCTCGGTCGTTTTAACATTCCTAGGTCGATAAAGCGTTATATCGACCCCTCTTAAAGGGAATAGTTGATCCATTTTAAGTACAATATAGACCGACTATACCTTCAAGTTGTATTTTAATGAAAAAAAAATACAATTGCGCAAAACATCATATACGGGAAAAAAATGATATTTCCATATTTAGTTTCTACATATATTTTATTGTTACATAAAATTACGGGACAGTTGTATGATATGTTTACGACAGGGTCCTTGACGTTTCGTTCTATTCTGTCAACTTTTTTTATGACCGTAAGTTACGCTCTGAATAAGTTGCTTTTCTATTTTGCAAAAATAGTGGTTATAGTTCATTTTTAACAACACTAAAGGCAATAGGTCATCAGCCTAAGTAAAAGATTACAACCTAAATCTACTTGATTCACCTCACCAGACAAATGTCGTCAATGTAAAAGTAAAAATGCATGTACTTTGGCTGTTACCTGATATAATAACACCTTAAGAATGTATTTAACAATACATGGAAATTTGATGATGGTGATTTTTATCACGCTAAAGCCTAATGTACACCATGTAGCTGACACATAATAAATTCTTAATAAGAAATATTAACAAGTACAGACATGACTAATTACTCTTTCACTAAGATAACAGTAATAGGTATACTATATTTATGTATTATCACCATGCGCATGACAGGCAATAATATATATCAATATAACAAATGTTCATGTGACGAGCCCACCCGCATAGCTCAATAGGGAGAGCGCAGATCTACGGAGTTCGATCCTCGGGCGAGGCGTATGTTCTCCGTGACGTTTTGATGAAAGACATTGTGTCTAAAAACATTTGTCCTCGACCTCTAATTCATGTGGGGAACATGCGCGGATCCAGAGAGGGGGGGACCGGGGGTCCGGACCCCTTCTGGAAAATCCTTAAAAGGGAAAGAAGAGAAGAAGGAAAGAAAATGTTTTTTTCGAAAAAAGCAATATTAGGACCGCATTCAAATTTTATGCGGCTGCTGCTTCATATGACCCCGACATAATTCATATTTATACCTAATTATCTAAAAGAAACTAAGAATTTTACCTTGAAGAAAACTTGATTTTATCATTTTCCTCAAATTTAACAGGTTAGCACATAAAACTGTGAAAATAAGGGGTATATTGTATATAAACTTGCAGTGGAAAGGTGTTCTTAAATGCTCCTAAAATGCCTCAGAATGCAGCAGAAAATGAAGCTCTAAATTTCAAAATTTTCCGGGGGGGGGGGGGGGGGGGGGGGAAAGGGGGTCGGACCCCCTCTGAGAAAATAAGCTGGATCCGCGCATGTGGAAGTTGGCAGTTACTTGCGGAGAACAGGTTTGTACTGGTACAGTATCTAGGAAAGCTGGTTAGATTCAAGATTTATTGCAACATGGGCAATATATTGTATATATAAATAATTCATTCTAACAGCCATCGATGATACATAGCATTCAATAATCAGAATACAATGAGATATTGAATATACTGGAAAAAGACATTGAAAAATAATAATAATCTTCCAAAATAACAATTTCACGAGATGAGTTCATGCGTTATTAATATGTAAATGAGACAAATTTGACAAGTGAACTGCCCGCTGTTACATAACTGAAATACTGTTGAAAAACGGCGTTAAACCGAAAACAAACAAACAAATAAATATTCATGTGACGTTCTATAAAGGTACAAGAGACAAAAATATGAACAACACTTTATCGAACAATCTAAAATACTGGTTTAGAATATTATAGTTTAAAGATAAAAAGGAAGAAAAGTTACATGGTACTTTAAACGACCTTAAAAAGTATTTTTACGCCGTTTGTATGTTTAAGGATTAAATGCTGTTCTTCTGCTTTCAGGCGAGCATAAACCACATTTGGATTTCTTGTAAATCCGTTAATCTCACCGATTACCCGATTTACAAGAAGTCCAAATGAGTCGCGCCATGAGAAAACCAACATAGTGCATTTGCGACCAGCATGGATCCAGACCAGCCTGTGCATCCGCGCAGTCTTGTCATGATCCATGCTGGTCGCTTTCAAAGCCTATTGCAATTAGAGAAACCGTTAGCGAAGAGCATGGATCCTGACCAGACTGGTCTGGATCCATGCTGGTCGCAAATGCACTATGTTGGTTTTCTCATGGTGCGGCTCAAATGTTGTTTATATCCGTCTAAACGAGCAGATGAAAGGACATTTGTTAGGTGCTGAATCTCAGTCTTCTACTGCTGTAACATTCTAATATTTTATATATTCGGTATATGCTATTTTTTGCCTGTTCATAAATAAAAAGATTTCTAAAAGCGTCAGATTCTGTAAAGGAAGGGAGACAAATATGTTTTGAATGACAATGAATTTGTCGCAAAACATTTATGCCTCTTATGTCACTGGTAATCTCAGTTTTTCATGGTGTTCTGCAAGGTTAAGTGCTTGAACCTTTATTTTTTCTATATTAAATAGACAGATAGTTATAACTGCTTCTTAAAATCATTACAATTCGCAGCTTTATGCATTGTGGTGACCGTAAAGTATATCTTATTCAAATCAGAATTTTGAGGATCTTAATTATTAACATACACTTGTCACGGGCGGTTTTCATGCAAGTCAGGCCTAAAATCAATGTGCCCGATTAATTAGCTGGTTAATTGTAAACGAGATTATAAATAGAAAGATTGCGAGTTCGATCTCTGACGATACTCGTACTCTCTCTGACGATTTGGAAGAAGATCACATGACTGAAGTTATTTGTCCATTCCTTTTAGTCATGTTTGAAAGTTGTCAGCTTCTTGTGGAGCACACATCAGTCCTGGTGCTGAATTCAGGAATACTGGTTAAGTTACCTGACCAGTAAAACAGAAAAGAAATTTAAAAAAGTAAAATATTGCAATACAACCAAAATCAAACAAAGACAATGTTTATCTTGACCAGAAAAGCAAAAGCAAAACCACTGTGTAAATATACAGTTTCCATAGCCTAACTGTCGGAAATAGTTACTGTTTTATAAACCACACTTCAAATAGTTGAATGATTTTTTTTAATGAAAGAGCTTTACGTCTGGATCCGTGTTTTATTTCCATAAAACTATCTTTTATTTTCCATAAAACTATCTTTTATTCATGTCAATCATAGATTTTGTGTTTGTAGAGGTATGTTGACAACCACTTTTATTTTATGCAAATACATTGAAATTAAGTAGCCAAAAATACATCAAGAAGGCGGATTCACATACTTGCTTAGGTCCCCTCAATTTAAATGCCACTTTTGTTTTTGCTGATGTAACATGGCAGGCCTATCAAGTACGATTTGTTACCATTCTAATTCTAAACAAACTGCACAACATTACCTATCACAGGAGCACATATATAAGATATACTGTGTCAATGTGACCGGACCTGCTTCACCAAACATGACATTTGCTTTTATTTATTTGATTTTATTAGGTATCAACAGTGTTGCTTTAAGGAAATATTAGCCAGGTCCACGTGTGAATTGTAGCTGCTTTGGATACTAGAAGTTGTCACATCAAAACAAAGATTCACGTGACCTAGCCTTAATTATAATGTTGTCGTTAACTATCATTGTCTTGTAAATGCACAAAAACGTAATGATATTTATGTTAAATACACTTACAAATGGACTGTCACACGTGACTGCCTTGGGATCTACAGTAAATGGCCATATCTATCATATCTATTGGGAAGGCCCTTTATATATTTTGGACTATATATGAGCCGCGCCATGAGAAAACCAACATAGTGGCTTTGCGACCAGCATGGATCCAGACCAGCCTGCGCATCCGCGCAGACTGGTCAGGATCCATACTGTTCGCTTTCAAAGCCTATTGTAATTAGAGATACCGTTAGCGAACAGCATGGATCCTGACCAGACTGCGCGGATGCGCAGGCTGGTCTGGACCCATGCTGGTCGCAAACCCACTATGTTGGTTTTCTCATGGCGCGGCTCATATCACTTTTAAATGGCAAAAACGTATCGCTTATGTCTTCTTGCTGCAAAATCTGCAAAAGTGCTTTTAGTGACCGTCTTATTAGATGCTCCTTTATGACGAACGTCAGTTACACAATGGTGCAAACACATTTGCGTTGTGACCAAAGTGTTATTATTATTATTCGCTTAGGTTGCTTCTAAGTAATTCTGCGACAGCCCTCGCGACTGCATCAGTAGGTTTATCACAAGATTACCAGTCTAGGGTTCAAACCCCGATCTAGTAAAACAAGTTGCAAAGGTGAGCTGTCCTGTGTCTGTCACCCGTGGTCATCTTGCGTTTTAATGAATTTGACATTTAACACTCTAGAGGTCATAATTTTGGCTCAGTGAATAACTGATTTGGCTATAAGTCAATCTAAGATGTAATCTTCAAAACTTGTGTGGTAAAATACAAAAATACAAAACGTATTTGTGAACAACTTTTCCTTTGTCATGTGGGCAAGTTGCTGTTTAAATGCAGAGACCGCCAGAAACTTTACGGCTTTAGTTATCTGACTGTCGGACGAACGAACAAAATGTACTTTTTCTTCTTACAATCTTTCAAAATCCGAGTTAACAGTCTATCAAACAGTGAACTTAATCAGTGCATTCGCCGGCTTAAGGGCAACAAAAACTATCTGAGGGGCCGAAAGTGTACTTAATATCTTTTGCTTCCTCCTGTTTTGACACCTTATGTCACTGGTTATGTATATGTACATGCATTGCTTTTCACATAATAACACCATACGCTAGTACTAAATAAATACGTTTTGTGACATATTTACTGTGAATATCGAACTAAATCAGTGACGATCAACGGTTAAGACCTATGACCTTGTTCTGACATTGTAAACGAAAGGCAAATGATACATTTCATATGGCAAGTTGTTCTAGACTGCCTATATTCCCTAGCCGTCGAGATTCCTTTTCCCTGTATGCTGTCACCATGATACGGTATTCTAGAGTTACGGCATCCCCCCCCCCCCCCCACAACACTCTGATAATCCCCATTTCCTGTCATGCGTGTGTACTATTGTCGCCATGATACGGTATTCTAGAGTTATGGCGTATCTTCCTCTTATTTATAAATTTAATCCCCATTTTCTGTATGCTACTGTCGGCATCATATGGTATTCTAAAGTTTTGGCGTATCTTCCTCTAATTTGTAATCCCCATTTTCTGTATGCTGTTGTCGGCATGATACGGTATTCTAGAGTTACGGCGTATCTTCCTCTTACTGATAATCCCCATTTCCTGTATGCGTGTGTACAAGTGTTGGCATGATACGGTATTCTAGAGTAACGGCGTGTCTTCCTCTCATTGATAATCCCCATTTCCTGTATGCTATTGTCGGCATAATACGGTATTCTACAGTTATGGCGTATCTTCCTCTCATTGATAATCCCGATTTCCTGTATGCTATTGTCGGCATAATACGGTATTCAACAGTTATGGCGTATCTTCCTCTCATTGATAATCCCCATTTCCTGTATGCTATTGTCGGCATGATGCGGTATTCTACAGTTACAGCGTATCTTCCTCTCATTGATAATCCTTATTTTCTGCATGCTGTTGTCGGCACGATACGGTATTCTAGAGTTACGGCGTATCTTCCTCTCATTGATAACCCCCATTTTCTGTATGCTATGGTCGGCATGATACGGTATTTTAGAGTTACGGCGTATCTCCATCTCATTGATAACCCCCATTTCCTGTATGCTAATGTCAGCATGATACGGTATTCTACAGTCACGGCGTATCTTCCTTTAACTCATAATCCCAATTTCCTGTATGCTGTTTTCGGCATGACACGGTATTCTAGAATTGCGGCGTATCTTCCTGTCACTGATTAAACCCATTTCATGTATGCTATTATCGGAATGATACGGTATTCTAGAGTTACAGCGTATCTTCCTCTCATTGATAACCCCATTTCCTGTATGCTATTGTCGGCATGATAAGTATATCTAGATCACGGCGTATCTTCCTCTATTATATCCCGCCCCCCCCCCTCTTTCCTGCATGCTTTTGTCGGCATGATACTGTATTCTACAGTTACGGCGTATCTTCCTCTCATTGATAATTCCTATTTCCTGTATGCTATGGTCGGCATGATACGATATTCTAGAGTTACAGCGTATCTTCCTCTTATTGATGATCCCGATTTCCTGTATGCTATTGTCGGCATAATACGGTATTCTACAGTTACAGCGTACCTTCCTTTCATTGATAATCCCCATTTCCTGTATGCTGTTGTCGGCATGATACGGTGTTCTAGAATCACGGCGTATCTTCCTCTAATTTATATCCCAATTTCCTGCATGCTGTTGTCGGCATGATACGGTGTTCTAGAATCACGGCGTATCTTCTCTAATTTATATCACAATTTCCTGCATGCTGTTGTCGGCATGATACGGTGTTCTAGAATCACGGCGTATCTTCTCTAATTTATATCCCAATTTCCTGCATGCTGTTGTCGGCATGATTCGTTGTTCTAGAATCACGGCGTATCTTCCTCTTATTTATAATCCCAATTTCCTGTATGCTATTGTCGGCATAATACGGTATTCTACAGTTACGGCGTATCTTCCTCTCATTGATTATCCCCATTTCCTGTATGCTATTGTCGGCATGATACGGTATTCTACAGTTACGGCGTATCTTCCTCTCATTGATTATCCCCATTTCCTGTATGCTATTGTCGGCATAATACGGTATTCTACAGTTACGGCGTATCTTCCTTTCATTGATTATCCCTATTTCCTGTATGCTATTGTCAGCATAAAACGGTATTCTACAGTTACGGCGAATCTTCCTCTCATTTATTATCCCCATTTCCTGTATGCTATTGTCGGAATGATACGGTATTCTAGAGTTACGGCTATCTTCTTCTAATCTATATCCCAATTTCCTGCATGCTGTTGTCGGCATGTTACGGTATTCTAGAGTTGCGGCGTATCTTCATCCCATTGATAATCCCCATTTCCTGCATACTGTTTTCACCATGATATTGTATACTAGAGTTAAAACATATTGCGAGCAATGTAGAACATCTTTTTGTTGCAGACATTTATTTAATGATATCAAATACTGGATAACCATTTACGCAATAATGATAATAGATTTAATTATCGGCTATAGAAAATCAATTTTGAAAATAATCCAGGAAAACAAAATTGATGTTTTCAGTTAAAGTTATATACATGAACAGTATTGAAAACAACCAAATATGTTTAAAAAAAAGCATGCTTTTTGTTTGTTTAATCTATACTTTGGGTTTCATCATCTTATACTGCTCTTTAAGAAATTGAACAAATATTTATTTTGGAAAAACTCATGGAAAAGAGAGCTCAGATGCAAAAGAAAATTGTCACGATGGGTCCACCAAGGCATTTAAATACCCGCCAACCCCTCCCCCGCCCCCTCCTCCACCACCATCAACACCACCACGATTTGTTTTGTGAATAGGGATCTGACGGGCAAAAATGCCACATAGTACATGAGCCATAGGGTTGATTGGTACCATCTCGGGGGATTAATTCTCATAGTGATTTTTGGAAAGGTATACAACCCTGGAGTAAGATAATATATGATAGCAATGTATCGACGGTAGCTTTTAGTGTGATATCATCCTGTTATATGCCTACACTTAGATACAAGGTAAGGTGAGCTAAAATATATCCAATGTAGACATACGAATTATGGAACTTGTTATTCAGTTTAAATTATTGATGTATTTGTAACAAGTATTTAAGAACAAATAAATAAAATATTTCCTTAATTTTCGACAGTTTTAGCTCGATTATACGTCTATATAAGGAGAGCTATCCTACTCTGCCCGGCGTCGGCGTCGGCGTCTTTCCGCGTCCCCATCTTGGTTAAAGTTTTTTTACACTTTCGCTTTTTTCAACTTATCTCTGTAATTACTTTATGGATTTGATTCAAACTTGAAATAGTTATTCTTCATTATCACCCACATCATCTGGCGTAGGGCCATAACTCTGGCACCAATATTTCATGATTTATCTCCCCTTTCCACTTAGTTTTTAAGGTTAAAGTTTTGATGCACTTTCACTCTATCTCTGTTATTACCGAATGGATTTGATTCAAACTTAAAATAATTGTTCAAAATCATCACCCACATCATATGACACAAGATGCATTACTCTGGCACAAATTTTTCATGAATTATTCCCCCTTTTTACTTAGAATTTCAGGTTAAAGTTTTGATGCACTTTCACTCTATCTCTGTTTTTACTGAATGGATTTGATTCAAACTAAAATAGTTGTTCAATGTTCAACATCATCACCGATGCCATATGACACAAGGTGCATAACTCTGGCACCAATTTTTCATGAATTATTCCCCCTTTTTACTTAGAATTTCAGGTTAAAGTTTTGATGCACTTTCGCTCTATCACTGTTATTACTGAATGGATTTGATTCAGATTTAAAATAGTTGTTCAAAATCATCACCCACATCATATGACACAAGATGCATTACTCTGGCACAAATTGTTCATGAATTATTCCCCCTTTTTACTTAGAATTTCAGGTTAAAGTTTTGATGCACTTTCACTCTATCTCTGTTTTTACTGAATGGATTTGATTCAAACTAAAATAGTTGTTCAATGTTCCACATCATCACCGATGCCATATGACACAAGGTGCATAACTCTGGCACCAATTTTTCATGAATTATTCCCCCTTTTTACTTAGAATTTCAGGTTAAAGTTTTGATGCACTTTCGCTCTATCACTGTTATTACTGAATGGATTTGATTCAGACTTAAAATAGTTGTTCAACATCATCACCCACATCATTTGACACAAGGTGCATAACTCTGGCACCAATATTTCATGAATTACGCCCCATTTTACTTAGAATTAAAGGTTAATTTTGATGCATATTCACTATCTCTCAGTTATCATGAAATGCATTTGATTCAAACTTGAAGTAGTTGTTCCACATCACCCATATCATATGACACAAGATGCATAACTCTTGCACCAATATTTTATTAATTATGCCCCCTTTTTACTTAGGCTATACTTATATAGTGTTTTGATACACTTTATCTGTACCTCTCTTATTACTTAATATTTTTGACACAGACTCAGGTAATTGTGCAATATCTTCAATCACCATTGGAGTTAATAAACACTCCAGTGACAGCTCCAGTTTCCTCAGATGTGCCCAGTTTCACTATCAAGCATCGAAATAGTCGAGCACGCTGTCTCCTGTGACAGCTCTTGTTGTGTTTGCTTCTTTGAATAAATGTTAATTAGAATAATGATTATAAAGAACATCTTAACAGCATGGACAACTATTAAGCATAATTACAGTTCATAATTAGATTTTCTTCAGATAGATGTTAGACCTTGAGGTACCATTTCCCTCTGCCTTCCCTAAGGAATTCCACATTATGGCTTTCGGAAAGTACATACTGAATGCTTTTTATTCCTACATAAATGCCGTTTGATTGTTAGGGCTTTTGTAATTTACGGGACATTTAATATGTTTCCTAAAAACATTTAAGACGATGAAATAGTGTTACACGATGATTAAGAAAAAGTGCATTCTGTAGTTTATTAACAGTCTTATTTAACCATGAATTGAATGTGCTTTAAAACAAGATTTCTTTCACGCACACGTTAACATCTAAATTAGTATAATTTACGTAACAGTGATTTTATTACCAACATTATAGATATATTACTCGTACTTATAACCCAATAACCAAGATGTTATGATTTTTCATACAATTGAAAGTACAGACTGAATAGTGTTTCTTATAACTATTTTTCTGCGGTGGAAGGAACTTTTCCATGATGTAATCTCCGTATAAGTTTGTATGTTACCAAAATGTTACAAAACTGAAATTTCTAAAGTGAAGAAAATGCGCTACACAGATCGGGAAAAACTATACAAAATTTGTTATGTTGAACTAGATATTTATTAGAATGCAGTGAATTATCATCTCATTGCAATAGTTGTGCGAATTTTACGTTACAATAATATGTGTTACCGAAATCAGTACAAATCAATTATAAATGTTCAAGAACATAAGTTTACACGTATATATTGTAATACGTTTTAAAATTAGGTTTTAAACAAATAGAAAACAAATAGATACTCATTGGAACACCATGGCTTTATAGGGACACTATCATTCTTAGTTTAAATGTTAGAAATCTTCTAACACTTACTAAATATTAACAGATGACACATATATTCAACCATAATTATTTGACCTTCAACCGATGTTTATGTAAACAAGTAAAGGAACTTGCTGACAATCCAAGCCTTGAAAATCTTTTGCAAGTCAAACAGCGTTCAAAGAGTACTTTCAAAAGTACCAACACTTCAAAAGTGTCAGAGAGAGACATCACGAAATAGGGCACACTTCTGTGTATACTTTATTGATATCATTCATTATATACTGGCATTAACAGAGGCCACAAATGTCAACGACCTGGATGTGCATATAGCAGTCTGGCACAAGTTGTGCCCACTATCATTTGCGTCCAATCATCTGAACGATGCAATGTATCTACCTGCTTATTCGTTAGTTTATGCTAATTTGTTTTAGCTCGGTTGTCATGAAAGCGTCAAGCCTATTGGTATCACTGTCGAGTCCGCTTCCTGGAAAACCAGTGCTGGTGTCAATAGAAAAGCCACCCACGACTTCTGGAGCCGACACCTTATCTACTAGACCACCGCTCCCCTATCTGTTCCTTATGATGAATCTTAAGTAACCCACCCTTGTGCAGAAAAGCTTTTGAGGGGTCATGGCTTCAGTGTGTCTAGATCAGCCGTACCAGCATCATAGAATGCTGTAAAACTTACTATAGAACAGATTATCAACCTTCATGCCAAGAAAAAGAAAAGCATCACACGTTTTAGCAGAAAATTGTCTTCATTCTACAGGTGTTATTTAACACAGCACATGCGAGCTAAATATGTTCAAGCTACACAACCGAAAACAGACATGACTTTAGAAGACAAATCCACACACAAAGAAGTGGAACCTGCGAAAATCAAAGCCGATTATGCGGTTGTCAAAAAAGTGATGACTGTTGTAGAAAAAATTATGTTTCAATTCAAAGCTGAAAGAAATGTGTCTGGACTATTCGTGATATTAGTTGTTGAACGCGCATGATGTAGACATAGAATTTCCTGTGTCCTCGGCAAAATACGGAAACAAATACAGACAAAGCCAAACTATTATACTACGTTGAAGGAAGTATCGAGCTGCAACAATCATACCATCCTATTGAAAATGTATCTAGCATCATTGATGGCGATACTTTCACAGTAGATTTCGTTGCAGATACATACTTTTCCAAAACGATCTAGTCTGTCGAAAGAAAACGACGTGGAACTGCACCAACACTTCAAAAATACCAAAACATCCGCAGAATTGGAAATATTTCATGAGCAATGATGACAACAAAACTCAATTAGAGACGTCAACATGTGTGCTCCGACGACGTTTTGGAGGACGGAGAGTCATTTGTATTTGCAGTATAATGGTCATCCAAAATATCGGAACATCAACAAGGTTAGGTACGAAATGTTTGTCAAGAAGAACGGCAACCAAGACGGCGTTCCTGATCGTTCCGACGGCATAGACATGACCCTGTTGCCACCATATCAGACTAGTCAGCTATCAATTACTTATTTATTTACTTATATTATTCTACAACATTTTTAATATACATATTTGCATAGCTATTGTAAAAAAGGAAAGCTTATTATAATAGACTCAAATTTGATACAATCCCTTAATGTTTTTCTACATTCAATTAATACTTTTGTAGTTTTATTCATATAAAATTAAACGACCTTGATCTTTTCTTTAAGGTGTATATTTGGCTACATGCCCATGAGAATAGCCTTTATCTTATAAGATTCAGACAGTGATAAAGAGTCATAACTAAGAATGTTCTAGTATGTTGGATTAATAGAAAATGTGGTTTATTGAAAACAAAGAATAACCTTGACATGATATACAATGACTGAAAATAATAACAGCAGCATATTACCGATTACGGTAACATTTTGTAACATAAATTACACTTTTCTATTCAATTAATTTACATGACATTTGATATCTAATTGTAGAATGATTTTATTGATTAGTTAAAATGTTTCTTTTCTAAACATTATACTAAATAATAACCACTTTTTCATGTTTATATGAAATACTATGAAAATCTTGATTTTATGGTAACGTATTTTACTGTATAAAGGTACCATCTGGTATTATGCAGCATACAAATGTTTACTGTTTAAGCATAAGAATATTGATACAGAGGTAGGCATGAGTATGCACCTTTTAGATAGATTAGATAGTAAATCATGTTTAAACAACATATTTTGTATTTTGCGTCTACATGTGTATTGTCACGTAAATTACAATAACAACAAGGTGACTTTGATATTAAAAACTAATGGCCTGCGAATAACTGTTTAATTATAGATTTAACATATCAAAAGTAGTTCAGAAATTGCTTTGATTTAACGATATTCATACTTTACTGTTCCATATCATTTATAGAAGTATAAATTAATTTCAAACAAGTAGGTAACGCACATTAATAGGCCGTAAATTACAAGCGCCCCAACAGCCAATGGCAGACAACTTGATTTGTGATCTGTAGAATTCTACTGCCTTATACTCTATGTATTTTAACATGTCATACTAGTTCAAGAATGGGCAAAATACCTTTCTAACTGCATATTATGAAACAATATTTGTGTTCTTTAATTATATTTAAGCACTGGTCTATGTGTGTCGGTAATTGCAATCACTAAAAGCTAAAGAGGCAATAGTTCAACAACAGTTCTATAAAATACATAAAATACATAAACTGGGCTGTTTGTCTATCAATTTCGAAGCAAATATAGTCAAAAAATAAGAGAGAACTATTAGTTTGAAATAGAAAGTCTTCTTATGTATAACAGAAGATTGATGAAAGTCTATTTTGGGATGGGGTTACTGCACGGCTAATAACTCATAAAAAGCTACCACCACTGCAATGCTATCACATAGTTTCTGAATTGTCAGATGCTTACCTATCCAAAAATAGCATTGAGCTTTAATCCCCTCGGATGGTACCGCTGGCCAAAATTACTGGGTCTGGCTCAAGGACTAACAGTCTCTTACTGAAATCCACACATCTGAGAGCTTTTAATAAGGTATAGTGACTAGAGTCCCATTAACCGTTTTTTATCCATTCTCTCTTCAAACAAAAAATGATGCTGAAAACTTATTATACGTAACTATGTAAACCTTACACTTGAAAAAAAAGTGTGTAAACATTAATTTTAGTAACCGGTATGTTGTGACAGAAATTCCCCTTTTTGGAAGTTCCCCCTCTGAGCCGGAGGGCCAAAATTGACTCAGAAAGGGCCCTGGGTATGACCATGACCCCTTTCTGCATGTAGGGACCTGGATCTCTAAACATTTGTGAAGTTTCATTAATTAAAAAATATTTCTGTCACTTTGAACTTTCACCGTTAAGTAATTACTGGCCGGTTTGACTGACGAGTGAGGTGAGGGTGAATGTATTAACTAATATTCCTCTATTTCTTCGTATTGTACAGTGAACTTCCGGCACAATTTTAATTTAGCTTTTATGATAGTGTTTTTTATATGTATTGAAAACAACACGTTTTTTTTTATTTTCAATTAAATTTCCAGTATGAGGAATATTATAGTTCACTAATATAAAAACTAATTGTTAGGATTTTATTATCAAGGAGATGTCAAGATTGTTTATTATGCAAGAAAGCCATAAAGTCTTATGGTATGACCCATGTAATAGTGTACCTCCTTTTGAAGAGTATTCAATTCCTACAATAAAACCTACTTTAACTTAAATTTTTCATGGGGCATAGATTCAAGCCTCACTGGGACCAAATTTTTTCTCCTTATATTCCTTTTTTTCTAGTAAGTTTTTACTTTTTTTCAAGACTTATTATTGATTTATTTTCCAACAGAAGTCATCAGAAAGCACAAAATTGCATGATCTTTGTTATACTTTTATTAAATGAATGGCATGAAATTTTCGTCATGACTGGTTATTAAGATAATTGAAGATAATCATTTTCGTTTTTTGTCCCCACATCGGTCACAAAACTTGCAAAAGTTAAGTTATGTTAAAATTACGACAGCATATGTCACAAGTTATAACTCAACTAAAAAGCACTGAATTAGTGAAATTGAATAAAGCTTTGTTCCGACAACGGTCACAAAACTAGAGAAAAGTTATAAATATTATAGACAATAACATGTAACTGATATATAACAAGTATATGTATGTATGTAGTAGGCTAGAACAACCAAATAGTCTGTTCAACTGGGGTGCCCCGACAACGGTTGCACCAAACGTCTATATTGTATATATGGTCACAGAACAGGTTCAATGCCTACATCACACTGTGACGTGCAAATCTTCGTCATTTAGCTGACTCCTGAAATTATAAAATAAAATAACGGCAGAAAAGTGTGTGTGTGTGTGGGGGGGGGGGGGGGGGGGGGGGTGCAAGAAGACAGCGCGACTTCTATGTAAAATAAATTGGTTTAATAAAAAAGTGATTAAACTTGTATTATTGCACAAAAGTGAAACTTTTTCATTTGATAAGTGATTTCTTGCTGTTCAAAGTGCATTTACCTCTGAAACAGAAGGGGGCATCTTTAAAAATACTGAGTTACATGCGGTAAAAGTTCTCTATTTTGCCTTTACTCTTTAGATTACATACTGTGGAAGAAATGTAAGTAGGTTTTACTTCTGCCCCAATGTTATTTTTTAATGAAGTGGGCAAAAACACTGTGGTGGGAGTAGCCAGGAATGGAATCTGGGGCATTTGAACACCTCCGTTAGAAAGCATCTCAGCCCTCTTGACCAATGCGTCCACTGGTGTACAACCTACAAGAAATCTGTTGATAGAGGCCTACTGTGGATGAATAGATCTTGGCCCGAGGCATCTTTTGAGGTTTTTGAGGAATTCAAAAAGTAATTATGTAAATAATGCAGTTATAATACTTGGTAGTTTTCTTTTTCTTTTTACAAACCCTTGGAGTTCTGATAGTCTGAGTTACTTCCCTTTGTTTCTACTACGTAATTTGGTATGTCTTAACATAGAATGCTGTTCTGCCTAATAAGTGTACTTTTAATTCAAGTCAACAAAAGTAAAATTGTAAAATTTGAGTCAATATAGATTTATATATTAGAACAGTCGAACGTTGATGCCTGTGAAGGGTTTTGTAATGTTGAAGAATGTTGATTAAATAAATATTGAACTATATTCAAGCTGACAGCTGCGCATGCGCACTTCCCATTTATACGCACTACCCATCAATTATTCTCTATGTCAGACTTTGTTATAGCATTTTTAAAACCATGTACAAAGAGACACTTTCAATTTGTCTAATTTAGATATATTGTTTTAATAAAATTGCGAGAATACACTTATAGAGTGAGGCGAGTTTCCGTCATTCTTTTCGTCTACACTCTTGGTGCCCAGTCCATAACTTTGATATCCAATAAGGGATTTTAATATTACTTTGGTAAAAATGTTCCCCATAATGAGACAATGAGTCATGCACAAAACGCAGGCTCCCTAGCTCAGAGGTCAAGATCACACTTGGTAGTCAAAGATTAATAGGGTTTTTTTTCGCTGTCTGTCGTACTCACCATCGATCAAGGACTTATATTACTGCACAATTTCTTCATAACAGGTCAGCACAACGTCAGACCCTAGCTCAAAGATCAAGACCACACTTTGAGGTCAAAAGGTTAACATGGTTTAAACAGGGTCTGTTTCACGTCTTGTCCATAACTCTGCCATCAATCAAACGGGGTGGGAGGCGGTGGGGGTGTTTTACATTTCACAAAATAACTGTGCACTGCATAAAGTCAAAAAGTTTTGAAGAAGGCTTTGGGCTCGGTGCAATGTTTACAAATAAATGTCTTGATTTTTGAAATTATTTTCCCCTTTTCCCCTGTAAATATGACACTTTTCTGTACGCTGTAAATGTCCTTTCTTGTCGATATGCCTATTCTCCACAACTGATGGTTCTTTTTCAACTGCCCAAATTTTCTGGTCATTTTCTGTTACAATAATTAAGTCCCTTTTTGGTATAGTAAATTTATAGAGAAGTAGAATTTATCTTTTGAGATATATAAAGGAAACGACCAATTATTTCTTTATGGAATTCTATGAATAAAAATAGAAAATATGTAAAGTAAATATATATAAATGAACAAAAAGGTTACATAAATCTTATTCCAACAATATTATTGTAACAAATGAAATACATTGTACAAAATTTCATGTCAGTATGTAAATTTATTAAATGTATAATGTAGGTTATATAAACTGTCTACATTTTTGTTTTAAGTAAAATGCAGGGTGGCCAGTATACTTCTCCGTAATAAATCAAATTCGAACCAGTGAAATTGAATATACATTTGTATATATTCAAGAATGTGTGCATTAAAATTGTGTTTGTACTTATAACAAAAGAACATACTATACGATCGAATAATAACGCATGGTTATGGACAACAAAAAGATCAAAGGAGAAAAACAAGTTTGTGAATTTTGGTGTAAATTTCATGCAACAGTCTGACAGTCAGGTAATCAATATCACATTAAGACAGGTCAAGACGAAGTACACAGTGATACAATTGTGTTTTTATGGTGACAATCTATCAATCAAATGCGGCGAAAAAATATATCAATTTTGGCCCCTGGTCAAGTTTGCGTACACGGTGTTCTGCTTACTTATGATAATAAAACGCAAATGATATGCAATACCGTTTCATTGGCCAAGGATTGCTTAAATATACGTCATCTTCCTTAAAAAAGCAGGTTTTCATAATTGTGCGTGATCAGTTTTCCGCAGTCCTATTTCTTTGGTCAAGGAAGTCACATCGAGTTTGGAATCACTTCTAGGCAGTTGTGACATTAACTTTAACATTAACTTTCTTCTGTCGTTAGTTCGTTAAAAGTCTTAAATATGAAGGTTGCAATTTTATTGTGTGTAATGTGTGTAGTCGTCGGAACTTTTGCCCAAGTACCAGGCAGGACTGGTGGAGCTGCTTCTACCGGCGGCGGTTCGTCGGACGCTATGAGAGCTATGATGATGAGCAGAATGTTGTCGGGACGTGGAGGAGCCGGCGGAAGAAATATCGCTAACTTGCTATTGCTTAGGGGTAAGGCAATCTTATTTTTTTCATTTAAAGCCATTTATTCTCATTTTAGGTTAAATTCACGTGTTCGGTAAAACGAAGTTATTCGATTTCTTTTAAACAATGTTTTGATAGAAGTAAGTTACATTTGGTATGCAAGCATTTCCAAATACGTTTTGTAAAATTGCAAAATTAGTTTTAATCATAGAGATAAAATATTGTACAGCTCAACTCGATATGAGCCGTGCCATGGGAAAACCAACATAATGGCTTTGCGACCAGCGTGGATTCAGACCAGTTTCTCTAATTACTATAGGCTTTGAAAGCGAACAGCATGGATCCTGACCAGACTGCGCGGATGCGCAGGCTGGTCTGGATCCATGCTGGTCGCAAACCCACTATGTTGGTTTTCTCATGGCACGGCTCATATCTCAAACCCGCTAATCTCCAAATTCCGGCATTCTCGAAGACATTTTCAAGTCCCGTCCCGAAAGCACTTGCACAAAATTTCTCGCATGTCGTACTTTCTGGCTATACAAATTATGTTAAACAAAGAAAGAAATAACAGGATTAAACTATAACACAAGTAGGTTTAAATTCTATCGGAAATTAGCTCACACGGTGCATACAAGAGAATGCGTTTTATTTGATTTTTACACCGTTCTCTTTCATTAGTGTCCAGTACTTCAGTGTGTGTTTTTCGGAGTGCTGGAAGCAGTCGTTGGGTGTACATAAATCCATGTCCTCTTAAAGACCACATGTTAATTACTTGACAACAATTTAGTAAATCTGAACTGCAACTTCTCACAAGTTGCCCTATGCCCTATCGATTTGTAAATAGATTTTTAGAAGAATGGCACTATTTGTATATTCTAAATGGTGTTCACTTTAAAGAAGTTGCATTGTAGATTTGGAAATACATTTTTGTACATCGATTTGTTTACATACATAAATTCATTTTTTTTTCCAGGAGGACTTGAGCCAATGGAATTTTTAATGTGCAGACAGAATGTAATGCTGTGCATGATGTTTATGAACTAAATCATTCCGTCATCTTGGGGGACAATTACGGGAGTATGTATGATGTGTGTAGAGCGTTTGATGATCAACCGATATTGCCATATATGGGAACTGCTAAATGTATAAACAATGAAGTTGGGGGAAAAGGGACACGTAACCACATTTCGTTGGAGTTCTACAAAATTTCGACTTGACATTAGCTAAGCAATTTTCTACGGGATCAGTATAACTTACGTGACAATTGAATAGGTTTAATTAACCATCGATGATGAACCTTGATGATGAATTTAGTGGTTATCATACTTCATATGTTTTTGGTTTTTCTACTTTTTGTTTGTCATTGCCATTTGTATTGTTACAATAATTTGATTTTATAAAGTATGTACCATACATGTAGTTTCTACTTATTATTCAATTATACTTCATTTTGCAACACCAAACAACGGGTAATGCATAAACAAAATAGATAAACCGCAAAATTACAAAAACTAAATCATCGAATTTCATTTCTTTTATTGATTATTACTGAATAAATCAGAAATCAGTCATAAAATTATCGGAACATATTCTACCGCAATATATTGCTATATTTACAAACATGTCTTCGAAGATAGCGCGTTTAAAATGTGACGCTTTAAAACTTTAAAATCGTATCTTCAGTTTATTCTCGTTACGGGTACAGTTAAACGATTTTTTTTTCTTACAACAAAAAGCAGATTTAGTAAATATTCTATTGTTATTTAAGAACAAAACAACGAATTTAGTATCATTGTTTTCGATTTCCTGATTACAAAATAATAAAGAAAAAAAAATCTTTTTTATATATCAGTCTTGTTTTGTCTTGTATGGTCTCTGTTGCTTGGTTGTTCCATGTGACTGTGGCTAGCAGTGCGATGGTTACATTTGTCTCCCTTTATAACGTTTTAAAGCGCACGTATTGAGTGTACAATATACTGACTAAATGTAAAGTTTAATAGTGTACATTCAATGCGTGCGTACACTCAATGCGGGAGAATTAATGCCGACCTACAAGTATATTGGGAAAGAACATTTTTTTAACATTTAAGATAATGCATTCCCAGTTACTATCGGCAATTTTCGTATAGTTACGTAATCTCGTATGCTGTCTCGGCAGTCTTCGGTTGTTGATTCACATAGCTATCCGTACTAGCCGAAGAATGTTGAAACTGTATGAGGAGAATATGTTACCAAACACAATTTTCTGATTGTTTTTACGGGAACTCTACCAAAAGCTTACCATACGTAATATGGTGTTGGTAGTCTTACAATGCTATTATTTCATAAAGCAGAACAGAACAGAATATTTAAGATTTACAGAATAAAAGACTACTGCTATAACCCCTGATAACCCCTGATTAAAAAGGTCACTATTTTCTTTCCCGGTTAACCGTAAATAGTGTAAATCAGCAAAGATAAAAAAATTCAGTCGCCAAGATGGTCTTTATAGACAGGTTTAGCGGTATATGGGATGACAAACATTTTGTAGGCATCTGACTTGATTTTCCTTGATCCGAGTATAGATTTATAATGCCGTTCCCTTGCTTTATTCATTAATTAAATAATTGCTAGCGCTTGCTCAGGGAAAAGGTTCAGGTATACAAAGTAACGACAACTGTGGAAGATGGTTTTCCAGTTAGGAAGTTTTAAGTTGTTTCCCTTGAAAAGTGACACAAGACAGGAGCCTGTTTTACTAATAAAAGCTTGTCGGTAAATTTCTGGCCCATATGAAAGTAAGAAACAATACTTTTTCGAAATTTTACAAATTGGAAATGTTGTTTAAACTTCAATATCCTGCAGATTTCATAATAATCTATTAACGTTCAAGGGTAAAACTTCTTTTTAAATGTTTCCGTTACTAAAAATGGGTAAATTTATCGTTATACTAACCATCTAGGTGACAATGAATTCCTAACTAATAAATGTTTTTGATATTATTACCCCTGGAGTTCTTTAGAATGTTTTATGATATGAATGCTACTGTATCGTATTCAAGAAAAGATTGTTATGGTACAGTCATTTTAGAGACACTGACACTGAGGATATACTTGTGGTACCGCACAACATACATCAAAAGGTGTTTTAATTACAGCTGTCAAACTGTCCATAGCTGTCTTGGTGTAGACGTTAATAGTGGCAAATGATTCCATAAATAACTTTTTTATTCACGTATCACCAAAATAGGGTTTTTTCATAATTTTTCCCTAATTATACAGCCAAAAAATCTATGTCTATGCTAAATTTTCTGACACTTTTATTTGGTTCCGATATTAATGTTGTGAAATTGTTTTTATGACCAGAAGTGGTTGAAACTTACAAAAATATCCCTTACAACAGAGTTTCACAATAAATGAACATCACTACTCGGATATTTTTAAAATTGCCACTTTTAAAGGTGTTGTTATGGAGTTATCAAGCATCTACAAGGGTCTTTCTGTTTATTTGTTTTTTAAGTTTAACGTCACACCGACACGGCTATATGTCATATTGCGAATTTCCCGGAAGGTATATGTCTGTGAATATGTAAATATAGAAAATGCAATGCACTGATTCCTAACATTTAAATCCCCCTTCGCCCCCGCCCCCCTCCCCCATCAAAAAAAAAAGAAGAAATAAATTGCAGTAAAATCTAAATATGATTTATGTACCAGCAATGATACTGACACACAGTTCATATATACTTGTTCTGCCTTGTGTTCAACCCCAACCCCCTAAAAAATAAAATGCAGTAAAATCTAAAACTGATTTATGTACCAGCAATGATACTGACACACAGTTCATATATACTTGTTCTACCTTGTGTTCACAAAACATTTTCAGTCTCAGCTGAGTTTGATAATGAAACTTAATCTGTCATTTATATACCTCCAGTTCTCATAAAATCCCCTAAAATAGCATGTTTAAAACTAAATTTTAAGTTAATAACTATTTTCAAATGACTTTTCAGTACTGGTGGTCAGTTTCAATTAGAATTAAGTCTTGAAGTTTTAGTGAAATTGATATTAAAATTTCAAGCTCAAATTCGGCTGAGACCGAAAAATGTTTTGGGAACACTGGGCTGGGCAGAAACCAAACAAGTCGTCTTTCATCGTGAGAATCTTCTCTTAAATAATAGTCGAAGCCTTGTCTTAAGACCAAACCGTGACGCCATGTTGTCTCCTTCAAAGCGCGTGTAAAATTTGCTAAACATTCTGTAACATCAGCAGCTATGTTATGTTTTATTACAAGTGTCGTAAACTTTAAATTTAGCCCCAGCTTCTTTTAGTTTTAAGTATGCGTTAGTGTTGACCTTTAATGGGTGTTTATTTAATCTTTAATCATGACACGTCCATAAAACATAAAAGAAAGTTGTAAGTTTTGTTTTTACTGTGGTAATATGTGAAAAGAACACATGTAAAACTTTTTGAAGTTTTTATTTCTGCCGTTTGAAGATGTAATAAGAAATCTGTACATGCCTTTAATAGCGCCCGTGTGTCACTATATAAACACTACTGTGTCTTTAAAACAGTATTTGATTCTATTCTCCGGTTGGAATTTATTCACTCAGGGTAAGAAATATCAATGCATATTTTCATTCAAAAGTTACAAGTGCAAAATCATGTCTTCTTTTGATATGTAAATGAATTATTGAATATTTCAGTAAAGTGACAGACACTCTAAATGGTAGACTTGTAACATCTTACTCCCCTATTTCATGTTTTCTTTTATAAATGTAACTTAATATCAATAAAGTTGGTTAAAAGGCTTTCCGATTTTAGGAAAACTTTAATTCGTGGAAGTCACATCTTAAAAATGCATGACATTCACTTTTAAAGTCACGAACTGAATACCTATAGAAATGGGCAGCATCATTTAGATAGAATGTGCTAGTATTGATGATATGGTGTCATTAACTAATTTCCTTTAGGAACTATACCAAAGGTATGTGTTCTTTTTCAGCTTACTTTTCTGTCAATGAATGCCGTTTTCCAGATAAGGAAGATTCCTTTAACCCATAGCCTGCTAAATTTCTAAAATGGACTGGTCCATCATTTAATTTGGGCAATACCATTTATTATTTTAAGGGGTATTCGCTGAAAATTTACGCACTGAATAGCGAACAGTGCAGACCATGTGCACGCTGATCTTGGTCTGCACTGGTCGCAAAGGCAGAATCAAAGTGTTCATTTGATATGCCTGAAAAATCTATGTTGTATACATTCAAAGAGTCCTGCTTTGTTAAAGTCAGAATAGAAGTAAATATCGGACATAGTTTGAACTCCTTTTATTTCCAAGGAACAACCTGCGCAATATTTTTCCACGAGTTGCTGAGACACGAGTGAAAATGTAAGATCTGGTTTCCATGAGTAAAACTATTTTTATCATATTTACATTTGTTATACATTCGCAAGGATGAACTTATGTGAATTTCTTGGACGTCAAATAAAGGCGGAGAATTCCAAAGATCACAACGCCTGATTGGCTACTATTGTTTTTGTACACCAGGTCGTTATTTGAGATATTTCCTGAACGTTATCCATGGAAACAAAATTGCTTTAAACACCATTGACAATAAGTGTTCTGCCTCCAGCCCTCATATCTTTAAAAGTCCGCTAACCTTATAAACACTTATGTTTCCATTTTTACGTGTTCCTAATATTAACAAATTATTGTGACCATGATTTCAACACCTAATTTGAATTTTTTTTTTCAGGCTTTCAAAATCGACGGGAAATGGCAACTTTACTGGAACAGTTACTGGTATTCGTGATTGTCCTGATGTGCCTGGTATTCATATTTTCACCTGTCGCTGCACAGGACGACAGGTACAGATGGACTGCCGATGACTTTAGTAAGTGTTACAGTATTGTTATTTCTTCTATGAAATGTCATCTATGATCTTAGTATACGGAAACATGAGCAATGGAAGCTCAACACGTTTTGATGGCAACAAATATTTTCCAATTTCAAAAAAGAAAATCTGAACTTATGGAGCGTACAGGAGTATGCGTAGCCTTGACACTGCTGCCAAAAATGCTCGGCTACGAACCATTCGCATTTAACTAATTACTAGGGCGGTTTAAAATGCCGATACAGAGGTCGTATCTGATAAGTCTCTCCATATAATATTTTATTAACATCCTTGTAATTTAATCGATTTTAGAGGAACAGAATTTTTGGCGAGATAAGATGATTCATTAAATTTTGTTCATTCGTTAGATTGCATATGTTGGCTGTGCTGTAATGCGTTGTGTTTGAAACATTCCGGTCATTATTTTTGTTTATAAAACTTATTTGTCTTGTACTAATTGATGCAAGTAAATTCGTGTAACGATTAATGATACTCTCTGAACCTCGACGTATATGCAAAATAAAAAAAAGTATAGCTTGCACATAAATCGTCCAATTTTGAAAATGTATTTTCAATTTCAAATAGTATATGTAAACTAAGAGTAGTATAACGACGTCGTATTTGTCATATATAAAAAGGCATCGGATTTTTTTTAACAATTCTTGTTGCCTCATTTTTACAATACATTGAACCACTTTCGATCAGAAATTAATAACCTTTGTTATGTTTCTTTTTTTTCAGACAGGAACGGGAATAACAATTGGTTCTGGGGTAATTAGCCGGACCAAAGTCACTTCCAACAACTCTCCGTTTTCTGACTTCATTTATCCTGCATCGCAATGTCACGGGGGACTTTTCTGATATTATAGATCTTAGAAAATTCTTATATTACGACCTATGACACCAACAGAAACTGAAATATGGCGTTATTCTATAACTGTAACACTGTTCTGAATTGGTGTATTGTATACATGTACTAATAGCACTAGAAATGTGTTTCAAACGTCTTTCTGCTGGATTCATATATTCTACAAGGCAAATAAAGCAACTTTCTTGCTCTGTTTGATAGTTTTCTAAATTCTATGAACTTAGCTGATTAGGGACAAATTTGATCTTTTTAATGCGAAATAATATTTATTCATTTACTTGCTTAATTCGATATGGCACTAAAATATATCATATAGTGTGGTTTGGAGTTCAAAAGTCAAATTAAAGCGACTGATAATATAAGCGTCATATTATTATATACAACATGATTCACAAATTATGTTTGAAAATGAATAAAACTTGAAATCAAAAAATGTTTCGCAAGTTCTTTATATTCATGAACTTGCAAAAAGCTGCACATCATACTGATAAAGGTATAGATTTATTTTTCTTTTAAGCTTTATCAAACATATATACCTCGACAGACCGAGTCAATTATTTTGGATATAAGCTATCGCAAACTAACGGTAGGATTTACCGATCTACAATCTACTTATTTTCACGCCTTACCTACTGTTGTACCTATAACTCTGAAAACTATGATGCATCATTTGGGTCGAAAGTCTGCTTTGCGTGCGCGCACATTTCAAAATATACGTGCACACGTAAATATATACGTCTACCGGTATATTTTTTATAAATGCACGCGTAAATATGTAGATGCACGCTTATTTGTATGTGGGCGTGTATATATAGGTGCAAGCGTAATTATAAATGCACGTATAAATTTAAGCGTTTACGTCCATATATACGTGTACGCGTATATATCCTTGCACCTGTAATTACGCGTGCACCTATAAATTTACGCGTGTACGTTCATATATGCGTGCACGCGTATATATACGTGCACCTATAATTACGCGTATACCTATAAATTTACGCGTGTACGTTCATATATGCGTGCACGCGTATATATACGAGCACCCAAAATAACGCGTGCACGCGTAAAATTATACGTCCACGTATATATTTACGCGTACACTAGTAAATATAAAGGTACACACGTATATATATATATATATATATATATATATATATTGTGTACCATTTGGGTCGACAATCTGCTTTGCGTGCGCGCACATTTTATAATATACGTGCACGTATAAAAATATGCGTGCACGTGTAAATATATACGTCTACCTATATATTTTTATACGTGCACGCGTAGATATGTAGATACACGCTTATATGTACGTGCGCGTGTATATATGCGTCCACTTGTAATTACGCGTGCACCTATAAATTTACGCGAGCACGTCCATATATACGTGCATGCATATTATATACGTGCACCTATAATTACGCGTGCAACTATAAATTTTCGCGTGTACGTTCATATATGCGTGCACGCGTATATATACGAGCACCAAAAATTACGCGTGCACGCGTAAAATTATACGTCCACGTATATATTTACGCGTACACTTGTAAATATAAAGGTGCACGCGTATATATACGAGCACCCAGAATTATACCTGCACGCGTAAAATTATAAGTTCACGTATATATTTTCACACACCTTGTAAATATATAGGTGCACGCGTATATTTAAGTGCTGCTAGAATGTGCGTGCACGCATAAATATATACGTCCACGCGTAAATATGTAGTTGCACGCATACATGGACGTGCACCTACATATAAGCGTGCACCTACATATTTACGCGTGCACGTATAAAATTTATAGGTAGACGTATATATTTACGCGTGCACGCATATTTTTATACCTACACGTATATTTTGAAATGTGTGCGCACGCAAAGCAGACTTTCGACCCAAATGGTACACCATATATATATACGAGCATCCAGAATTACGCGTTCAGGCATACAATAATACGCCCACGTATATATTTACGCGTACACTTGTAAATTTTTAGGTGCACACGTATTTTTAAGTGCAACTAGAATGTGCGTGCACGCGTAAATATACGTTAACGCGTATATTTTCATACATGCACGCGTACATATGTAGGTGCACGCATATATGGACGTGCACGTGTAAATTTATACGTGTACCTATAATTACGCGTGCACCTATATATACACGCGCACATATATATAAGCGTGCACTTACATAATTAAACGTAATCGTATAAAATATACTGGTAGACGTATATATTTACGCGTGCACGCATATTTTGATACGTGCACGTATATTTTGAAATGTGCGTTCACGCAAAGCAGACTTTCGACCCAAATGGTACACCATACTCCATAGTATGGTACCATATTGGTTGAGATATGTACTAGACCGTGATAATGACGTCATATTACATTATTTACCTTCCCTATAAGTATTTTGTATAGAAAGAAAAAAGACGTATGTAAATAACATAAGAAAATTGATATTAAGGGACTCTTTTCTGCGAGACAGCATACGCGACCTGACCTATAAGAACAAGATGGTGTCATTAGAAAAACTCTTTCAAAACCGGTAACCAAATATCAAAAACGAACATTGACTTAGCTATTATATCTAGACGTAAAAGGTCAAAATTGAATCGATGTGACTTGTCGATTTTGATTGATTTTAAGAATTTAAATTCATATTAAGAACATATCTTTTTATCATTTGGCGAATCACCACTTAACAAAGGTGAGTCTTTTTTGCTGTTCAGTCTACAATAAAACCCATATAACATCATTCGGAAGAAAAGAATTGAAGCAAACAATAGCCGAGTCTGAACATATGGAATGTCTGACATTTACTGTGTTTTGATAGACGGAAATCACACATTTTCATGGTACTGTAACAATGGAAATATAAGAATGGTTGTCCAAATGTTGTTTAATTCCCGTATAAAACACTTAGGTGCAATAATATCAAAGGCGACGCTTTCCCCGACCTTGCACAAGCGGTAAAAAAATACATGTTTTACCCAGTTCGATACTGAATAATGAAAGACTTTCAACATGACGAAGTTCGAAAAACCGAAAATAGCAGGTAAACAATGCCGTGACTCAGAAAAAGCATTATTTCCTGTACGTTTACTGGCAAAAATACTATATAACCATTTCCATGATATCACCGACACATTCCTGTAACACGTTTTTGTCATTAATAAACTTTTAAGAATTAAGTTTCTTGGAAGACCGATATAAGGCGATTCATGACCGGACTGTTAGATAACGCAGGAGCTACAGGATCAGCGGCTACAAAATGCAGTAACGTAGGAGCTTCGGATTTTTCTTCTGTGTTCGTTTTCATCAATTTCCAAGGGAACATACATTTATTCACCTAATTTATTTATGAAAATAGTGATAAGTAGTGGCAACCCAAAGAATAAAATTATCAAAAATATGTTTGACGCCCTACTCTTGTAAGAGTTACTTCATCATAATAATAATTATGTTGCTAATAAATTGAAGTGTATAAAAATTGAATAGATGAACAAGTAGGACGGCTTCATCTTATCTAAGCACTTGAAATCAGTAGTTATTTTTGATGTATACATTATGCTGGTTGTGATAAAACAAAAGCGTCCGACACTGTGGACATACCTCTGGTTTCCTGTTCCATGAAGGTTTCACTCAGGCAATGTCAGCTTGCCATTTATTACATTTGTTGCACATGAGAATTTTGTCTTTGTGTCTGTCCATATGTCTCTTCAGTTTAATTTTGCTGAGCATGTTTGATAGCATATGTAAGACATGAAGCCATACTAGCAACTACTCGCCCTCTTTCTTTGCTTACATTTAGAAGTCCTATAGTTCCGGTAATTAGCGGAAGTATCATTAACTCTTTTCTTCAACTCACTTCGAAAAAGAGTAGGAACCAGTGTTTACAGGCCGTGATTTTGAGAGAATAACTCGCAAAGAATTGCTAAGTCCGAAAGTCTTCAATTAAGATATTGTCATTTTTTTCTACTGTAATATATTTTGTTGTGAAATGTCTGTGATTGTGGTCACGGGCCAAAAAGCTTTTGCCTTAGTTCAAATCAATCTACTTTTAGTCTAAAAAAGAAAAAAATACATACTAGTGTAAAGAAAGTAAAATCACCGGGATGAGAGCCATCCGAGTAAAGTCATTTAACGACAGACCAGTTCTTACTTGAGAAAGCCTGAGAGGTATGCGTGCTTGCTTAAATTGCATTGCGAATGTTTTTGACATTTTGGTAGAAATCCAAGGTAGTATGAAAAGTAGTTCAAGTCACGGCTTTTTAATTTTGATCTCAGGAAAAATCATCTCCAAAATACATAGTCCATAGCTTTCTCGCCATTTTATGCCAGTTTTGAAATTCAATTCGTACTAATTTTAAATGGGGCATGCTATATGTGCACATCTTTTCATTTGTTTAGAAAATATAGAAAACAGGATTTAGAACATGCATACCTTCTTCTGTCTAAAACATTTTGACCGCAGTTCGACCGAATTCCTGCCCTTAAGCCAATAGTAAATCACGGGGTCCTGCAGAAAGAAGTGAATGACTTTGATGAAAATGAATACAGAAGAAAAATGCGAAGCTCCTGTGTTACTACATTTTGCAGTCGCTGATCCTTTGGCTCCTACGCTACCGATCAGTTCGGTCACGAATCGCCTTATATCGGTCTTCCAAGATATTTAATTCATCATTTATGACAAAAACATGTTACAAGAATGTATCAGTGATCTCATGGAATTGGTTATATTGTTTGTATATCAGAGAACGTACTGGAAATAATGCTTTTACTGAGTCACGGTATTGTTTACCAGCTATTTTCGCATGGTTTTCCAAAGTAATTGAGAAAAGTGTTTAGATTTGCTGGAAAACGAATGGCAACGAGTATTCCGCAATGTCCGGAGCAAATCTTGCGCTGTATGCCGTCTTCGACAATAATTTCTAAATAACTGAAAAAGAAATTTTCTTACCCAAAATCACCAAAATCGCTCCATTTGATCCGAGATCATGCGTTCCAAAATAACGATTGGACGCGGCGATCACTTCCTTTATTGTGTGTCACAATTTAATGGCGCCACGTTGAGTGGTTATCGTACGACGTCATGTGAATGTTCGTTCCAAATTTTGACTATATATTCATTGTGACGGTTGTTTTGTGATAAGAAATGTAAAGAAAATGTCGGTTGTCAATGATATCAGAACATGCCGTCCGAAGATAATCTAGAACGTCGTGCAATAATCAAGTTCTGTGTAAATATCGGGAAAACATCAGGTTTTTGTTAGTCCCACTACTTTAGCTCACTGGCACCAGACCAGAAAGAAAATACCACTGTACATGTTATACCCTACCCCCAGGTATATTATAAGAACCTTATAGTATACCTAGGGGTAGGGTATAACTTATACAGTGGCATTTTCTTTCTGCTCTGGTACCAGTGCTTTAGCTCATTAAAAATTACTTTAACATACCTCTGGTTATCCCGCAAGACTTAATAACCTATGAATAAATATTCGTCATACAATATTAAAATTTAGTTATATAGGGAAAATTAAGGGAGAACCATATGAGAGGGAGTTATGACACGTTCATATATATTTTTTTGATAATATTATTGATGCTTGAAAAAAAAACAGTATAGATCAAATGGCATAAATATTGTGTAACACAAATTATAATCCTATAATCCCATATGAATCTCTATCAAGTCCTATATGAACAAAACACGCGTCATATATTAAAGTTCAAAACGGTCTCACTTCATAATAAAGTAGCAAACGGCTCATGTCCTCTTCGAAAATATTCTTTCTTTCTGTAATTCTATATCGCGTGGGTAAGTCCAAGACTGAACAGACAAAATTTCATTACTCAGTGTATTGTGTACAGTGCAAATAATAAATGGTCATGGCTGTAAAAAGTATAGCTCCTCCAACCAACCCTTTCTCTATGCAGCATATGGTCACTCGTGAAGGTCTTGAACCAGTTCAGCCCGATAATGAATAAAGAAGTAATACACTTTACCTGATAATGAACTGTATAGTAGGAAAACATTAAAGGACCGTAACTCTGGTCAACAACTTTGTCTTTTTGGACATCCTCACATCACTTAAGACTGTATGAAATTTCACCTATACAACAATACAACAACTGGAGTCTGACCCTTTCCGAGACGACATTAAACATCCACTTTTTTCTTAACCTTTACCATGCTATATTTCTAAAGTAGACTGGTCTACCATTCAGCTTGGGCAGTACCATTTATTATTCGAAGGGTTGTTCATTGAAAATTTACTAACTGAATAGCGAACAGTGGCTGTGCAGACTGATCTGTACTGGCCGCAAAGGCAGAAACACTTGCCGACAGTAGGCTAAAGGTTAAATTTCAGTAAGGCTATAATATCTGATTTGTTTGTTTGAAATAAATGGGCGGCCGTGTTTGTGAATATGTATCATGGGTTCTATAAATCATATTCCTGTTCGTTGCTTTGTTATTTATAAGATATTAGAAACAATACCACTACAGGCAATATAGTGGGGACCATACGCCGCTTTTCATGAAATTGCACTCGAGTGTATCATTGTCAATTCCATATACACCTACGAATCTCTAAGTTGTATTTTTGTACTTGTAAATGTTGAGTTCTCCTCAACACGGGGCTTGAGAGCGTGGACGGCAGCATGTATTTCCACCACACACATAATGAAAGTGTTGAACCATGTCAGCAAGATCATGACACTCAAACTTATAATTAAAAAAATAAGGGTGAAATAGCAAAAGTAAGTTAAATGTGTCATTATTGGATGGTTGCCTATCTGTTTAAGTTTGAATGAAAGCTTCTGTCACCTGAATTACGGTTCAACCCACAAATGTCCATATTCCAGGCCTTACATGGTATATAATAAAAATATCAGAGACCGTCATCTCTAGTCAAAATGCCCAAATTGTACATTTCTTAATATACATTTACACATAATGGCTGTTCATACACTCAAGTTTGAATTCTGAATATTTTAGACAAGACAGTAGAGCTACATTAAACTTTTACTCATATTCGAGTCTTATTCGATATATACGCTTCTGAAAAAAATATCATGGAACAGCATCGTCAAGCCAACTCCACGGGCATGAGAAAAGCAAAACTCCTCAATTGATGACGGCATGCCGTCATGCACATCCGAAATTTTAAATCTATTTTCTAATTACATTGCTTCCAAGTTCACATGAAGTATTTCTTTTCCAATTACCTAAGATTACCAGTTGCGTTGCTTATTCCATCAAACCACCTATGAATTTTGCATGTTAGGCCCCGCCAATCCATCCCTACTTTATGTCAGTCTTCTTACATAATGGTAGGATCAAAATAAGCACATGGAATCATGTTGAAAGCAGAAACGGTTTTAATTCTGGTCAATTTGGGGAAGTATAACAAAACCGTTCAAAATGCTTTACATAACGATTGTCAACGAAAAATACGAGGGTTCTGCAAAAACGTCTGTCACTGGATTCGGATTTCTTAAGTGCTACGTTTTATCTAAATTATTTTTATTACAAACCTTCAAAGTATTCCCCCTTTACCGAAACACATTTTTGTAACCTTTTTACCTAATAAATAGTCTTCTTTGGGTATCTGCTGGAGACACTGATAAATTGCTCTGCCAAGAGAGCTACTGGACTTATATTTCTTTCCAGAAAGCATTTTTATTAAGCCTTGGAAATAAAAAAAAAGTCACAGGGACTCAGGTCAGGTGAATAAGGCGGATGGTTTGCAACTTCCACCTTTTCAGAAGCCAAAAAAAGACTTAACAACAAGACTCGCACTTGTGGGAGGAGGCGTTGTCGTGTATAAGATGGGCTCTTGACCATGTTTGCTTGGACGTTCTTATTGTAAAACCCTTTCACTTTCTTCAGTACAGAGTTCTTGTAAAATCGTCCCATGACTCTATGACCAGATGGACAAGGCACTTGAACGACTGGCCCACTAGAATTGAAACACATTGCGTACAACAACTTTTTCGAACTTATTGTTCTCTTGGCAATACAGGGACGTTTTTGATCTTTTCGCTTCCATTGCTTATTATCAGCTCTTCTCTGTGGCTCAAACATGTGCACCTAGGTTTTGTCCTGTAAGCAAGTTAGAAATAACCCGACTATCACAGCCTTTGTATGTTTTAAAAAGTTCCCGGGCACTTTTAAGGCGTTGTTTCTTTTGCCCCTCAGTGAGCAAATGAGGTACCCACCTAACGCAAACCTTTCTTAGGTCCTAATCCTTGCACACTGCCTTCTGATATGCCAGTACAATTGGCTATATCTTTCACCGACAATCGCGCATCCTGTTCAACCACAACTTTTACAGCAGCGATGTTTGCCTTGGTAACAGAGGTTGTAGGTCTACAAGAACGGATATCATCTTCGACAGATAATTTCCCAGCTTTAAAAGCTTTAACCCTACTAAAACCTGAGCACATTGAAATGGCCTGAGGTTCATTTATACCACATAATTCATGAAATATCTGCTTTGAATCTATATAAAGCCTAATGCAACATATAATATAGCTACGAATTTCAGTCTTTTCGTCCATTTTATAATGTGACCAGTAAATTGGTCAGTGTATATGACTGTATGTTTTTCAATTTGAAATAACTCGGTCATTTGCAAAATTAAAGGATATTGTTAGCTACTGGACACACCATTCAAGTCCAATGAAGCATCTTAAAAGATACCTAAAGGATAAAACTACGGAAGCCCATTATTGACAGAACGTTTTGCAGGATCCTCGTACTATGAAATTTGACTCACAATAGTAGCTTAAGGATATAGTAAGACACCTATAAAATCCATTCTTTGTAGTTCACGTGCATTACTGGCGAGTGTGTTTCATGTGATAAACAACACTTGTATCTTGTAAAAAATACTGCGGCTACATAAAAAGACGCTGTTTTCAAAATTTGTGTTTATTACACTTTGCGGTTTTATCATCACAATCATCTAAACACATCAAGACTGCAAGGAAGACACTAAAAATATGACTTATTTTACTGTTCAAATGTGATGTAAATAATATTTGTCCATTTAGGCATTCAGAATATTTAAACAGATATTTTTAGAGTTCGATGAGCCAGATCTTTTGCTTATACCTTTTATAGATCACGGGGTGGCTGGCGGCTTGCTGCCATCTTTGCCACTTGGATCATTCCACTAATAACAGGTGACAGTGAGGCCGGGCATTCCACACATCCGCAACAACCACGATGTAGCGTCATTGGTATAGATAAGACCGGAAGTACACGTCTCGGATCTGTTGGGCGTACGCAGCAGTCGGCATCGCAAGGACATGGCTCTTCCATCGGTGGTAAAGGCTGATTCAGACCATACATTTGTCTTAAAGCCAGTGCCATCCTCGCCATATTGGACAACAGGTTCTGGAGAGGAGACCCAGGAGGCGTTGGAGGCATCATTTGCCCAGCTCCTCCCGTCATCTGGCCCGCTCCTCCCGCCATTTGGCCCGCTCCACCCATAGCTTGACCAGTCCCTCCCATCGCTTGACCTGTTCCGCCCATCGTTTGACCCATTCCTCCCATCGCTTGACCTGTTCCACCCATCGTTTGACCCATTCCTCCCATCATTTGACTACTTCCTCCCACCGTTTGTCCCGCTCCACCCATCGCCTGTCCAGCTCCTCCCATCATCATTTGACCAGCACCTCCCATCATTTGCGACATCATCTGTCCCTGTGCCATCTGTGCCATTCCTTGACCCATACTACCACTGGCTTGTCCACCAGCGCCACCCGCACCACCGGACTGTCCTGGTTTCGGATTGATAAATTCAAATTCTGTAAATTACATTACATTATCTTAAACCCTACCCAGTTTGTTACTTTTTCAACACTGAATTATGAAACTCTTATAATATTCAAATTCTGTAAATTACATTACATTATCTTAAACCCTACCCAGCTTGTTAATGTTTTCCAACAATTATGAAAATCTTATTTTTTTGCTGTAATTTACGTTTGTTCGCCTAAAGACTATTGGGGCCGAATTGTTTAACTTTGCGAAAGCGAGCTATCTTTGTAAAATACTTAAATTACAATGCGTTTCCATTTGATCTAATTCCTATTAAACTTTGCGAAAGCGATCTATATCTATGTAAAATATTTAAATTACAATGCGTTTCCATTTGACCTAATTCCTATTAAACTTTGCGAAAGCGATCTATCTATGTAAAATATTTAAATTACAATGCGTTTCCATTTTGTTTAATTCCTATTAAATTCAGGAGTTGAAGAGCCGACGTTAGAATGTTTGTTTTCCAAAGGTTGATGCTAGACAACAATTGTCACTTCAGAGATCAGAGATTAATGACTTCAAACTATGCTTCATGAGCTCATATGCAAATAAAACTTTAAAATACTGAATCCAGTTGGTTAAAAAATGCATGCAGGCGAGGACCTCCAGCCACCATACACATTAAACACACCCTTATGTATCATTCCGGAAACTGTGATTTATTTCTTAAACATTTGAAATCTTTGATGAAACTGTATACAGCAATTACTTGAAGTCCTAAGAACCGACCCCGATTTATTTCTTAAAATATTTTAAGTCTAATGCGTTGTCTTCGGCGAATCTACATACAACAATTGTATGCCAAGTCTTAAGAACAGCTATTTATTTTTTAAACATTTGAAGTCAAATGCGCTGTTTTCCTTGCCAAGTCCTATATAATATATCAACCCTAATGGCGTAACATGATGTAATAACGTTCGATACGTCGCGCAAGTTTACACACGTCACGTTGTTGTTTTAGATTGCGTCTATATGGGAAATGAATCGCATTTTGAATAATATTCAATCAAATATGAAAAACACCCACTTAGTTGTTGTTGCGTACACGTATGTACAGGTATATGTACGGAAATAAACCCCCGAAAACTGTATAACTATAAAAAGATCATATTTAAAGTACTTGTGGAGACCTTTAAACTATACAAACTTAGCTGATATTAAAACAGTTTTGGCCTAGTGTATTGATATTGTTCGTTCACAAGACTAAATTGTTTTAATAACTTCTTTTAAACTGATTTCAGCAGTTGCTTGTTAAACAGTTTTGTAATATTAAAAGTATCCAGTTTTTTTTCTCACCTCGATGAAAAGAGACGTCGTGATTTAAAAAGACTAATTGAGCCGCGCCATGAGAAAACCAACATAGTGTGTTTGCGACCAGCATGGATCCAGACCAGCCTGCGCATCCGCGCAGTCTGGTCAGGATCCATGCTGTTCGCTTATTGTTTCTCTCATTGCAATAGGCTTTGAAAGCGAACAGCATGCATCCTGACCAGACGGAGGCGCAGACTGGTCTGGATCCATGCTGGTCGCAAACGCACTATGTTTGTTTTCTCATGGCGCGGCTCAATTAATCATTGAATGATATGATTTATTTCGCTCGCGCTAATATTGAAGCAAACAAAGTAAAAAATGTCTTTATTTGCGCCGCGGATACAGAACAAACGCAACCCAAAACGGCTCTAAAAATCTGTAAAAATATTTCTTTAAAGTCATTATTTATTTCAAGAAAATCCTTGCATAAAAAGAAAACATTTCGTATAAAATTAATATAAATTAAATTTTGATTTAAACATGTGTATATAGTTAACATTCTTTATTGATTCTTTTTAATGTAGTAGATTAGTTTTATAAAATAAAAATAATTACCAAATTCAACTAAAGCTCCAGGCGGCACTCGAATATTTTGTATCTGTGAAGTCACAGTTGTCATAGCAACCGACACAACAAAAAGGAAAATCTTCAGTTCCATCCTATATGGACAAATTAAAACAATATTTTAGTAATATCTGTCGGCGATTTGTAGCTTATCAAATTTACAAATACATTTGTACAGTGTGAATCTGGAACTGAAACATTTCATCAACTTAGAACTTATATCTCAATTAAAATAAAAACAACCATTAAAAATGTATCCTCCATTAACATACTAATAACATGTACTATATCCCATTATTTTTGCAAAACCATTCATTTGATAATTCCTCTAATATTGCATAAAAACGTATTTGTTCACAGTTTCCAAATTCTTCGTATTGTCTGATTCGCATTTGAGTTAAGTCTCGACTATTCGAACATTTACTTCAAAATAACAAAAACATTTGAAATCAATGTAAATTTGTTTTATGGTAAAAAAAAAACCGTACAATTTTATTACTTACCTGGCCTTTGAAAATATGTCCAGTCCCCAATACTAAAAGACACGTTGTGTGAAAATTCTTATAGATATTTATGTTTAAACGAAAATTTCGTTGTATTTTCAATACTACGTCTGAAAATCCTCTCCTTCAACAATGTTAACAAACTTCCGTTGTATGTTAACACTTTTTGCGACGATTCTGTTTGAAAAACGTGATGTTATTATGGTAGAGTATCCATGTTTTACAAAATGTTACATAAAATCCCACCACTAGAATTTCTTCAATGTTTGGAGTGGTATGCATTTCTTTATTAGTAATCGCGTGCAACTGAAACACTAATAACGTGTTTTACACGATGTTCATGCAATCTTACACGTGAAAAATATATCTAAAGCCTTTTGCAAGACGAGGATGGATAATTTTATGATAAAAAAAATAAATTTTATTACTTTAAAATCATGAATTATGCACGTATCTTGTATACAAAATTAGCTTTGACCAAATGTGGCAAAATTGTTGCTTTTGAGCGGTTTTCTGTTTCGCGACCTCTCACTGTTTAGTTAATATGCTACAAATTCCAACGAAAGTTGCAGGAACAAAAACTAAACTGCTAGTTGTAAACTTGTTCTATTTTCGGTATATGATCTCTATACCTTTACACGTTTAGCTTCATGACAACACAAGTTTTCCTCTTTGCTTTCGTTAGATTGTTTGTCAGTAACAAGACATCAGGTATTTGGAACACTAACACATTTTCTCGAGTCCGTTCCATTCCCAATAAATGATTCGTGCCATGAGAAAACTAACATAGTGCGTTTGCGACCAGCATGGATCCAGACCAGCCTGCGCATCCGCGTAGTCTGGTAAGGAGCCATACTGTTCGCTTTCAAAGCATATTGGAATTAGAGAAACTTAGCGAACAGCATAGATCCTGACCAGAGTGCGCGGATGCGCAGGCAGGTCTGGATCCATGCTGGTCGCAAACGTACTATGTTGGTTTTCTCATGACGCGGCTCAAATGTTTATTACGTTTACAAGACACTCGGTGTGTTCATTCGTGGCACCAGGAGAACTGCACTGACACTTTCTTTTAGCTTCCAGTTCAAACAACATTTACGCTTCTTAGGGCATATAAAACCGATACATAAGAACTATACGGAAATACAAAATTACCTGAAAATTATCGCCGAGTTGCCTTGAAACTTTTTACATGTATATGAAATAATAGGCCGAATAAACTTCAGTGCTGATTGCTTGAACTTGATACATGAAACTGTTGATATTTATCCTAAAACATTTAAATGATAATGTACAGTCAAACAGAAAAAAAGTTGTTTCGTTGACTTAAAACAAGGGAGAATTTGACGTCGGCCAAAAATTAAGACTGAAAATTATTTTAACGTTATTGAACGTCTTTACAACAATAACACATGAATACATAGTACTGATGGATGTGTTCCACTTATTGCCTTGTCGGGATGAGACAAAGGGAAAATGTGTCGCCATTCTATTTTTAATTTTGTTGAATGATCTAGAAAGTTCTTTACGAAGTAGTTAATGGGGTCATTTGAGATACAGTTATTGGAGGTGAAACATTTTATTTTGCCTAGTGCTTATGACACAAAATGGAGAGGATCTCCAAAAGGCTTTATGCTCGTTGTATTGTATATGCGGTGTTTCCTCTTAAGTGATCGTAGTTTGATACAAATTTTCTGTATATATTTTGGATCATTTGCTAATGGGCTTCTGTAGACTGTTCATTTGTCCCCCACCACTGGCACCAGACCAGAAAGAAAATGCCTCCGTACTTGTTATACCCTACCCCTAGGTATGGTCGTGAACGGGAAAATATACTAACCCATTTCAATCGCGTATTTCTTACCTAAATGACGCAGTTCAGTAAATGTGTATTATTGATATTAAACAAGCGATAATTTATCTTCATTCGTGCACCTGTCACATTGTCTTAATATTCCATATTGCAGAGATGCTTCACATATTTTATGCTTTAGTCAACGTTACAGAAAAAACTTGCGTGAACTCCCCTAATGAACATCCGGTCTAGAGGTCACGGCAGTGTGCATATGTTAAGCGAAATGTAAACAAACAAAAACAGAATATATTCACAGTTTTACGATAAGACTCAAAATGATGAATGAAATTCATCTATTATATATTTTGAATATGAAATCATACATTGGTATACATCTATTATGTTTATTTAATTCATTTTGCACATTTATGCTGCATATAAATATTTCAGCGTACACGTGTAGTAAAATGACGACGGACATACATTTTCACATCAGCCAATTAGAGTGTGTCTGTAATCTAGACCGGAACTTCACCAGGGAAGTTCAAGCAAGTTTTTTGTGTACCGTTGAAAAAACTATAAACTACACGTTGTTTTCCTAAGATAAGAAGTATTGAAGAAATGTGACCGCTACACAATGGAAGATAAATTACCACTTGTTTAATATTACTGAACTGGGCGTTTTAGGTATGAAATACGCGATTGAAATGGGTTAGTATATTTTCCCGTTCACGACCATGGTTCCTATATGATACCTAGGGGTAAGGTATAACATGTACAGAGGCATTTTCTTTCTGGTCTGGTGCCAGTGTCCCCCACTCTATTTATTTCGAGGGGTGTGTGTCTTGGGGTCTTGACCCTAGATTTGTCAAACATCAGTCATAAGATTGTTCTTCAGCATTAATTGGGGTTTCATTTTGGATTTTACTCCCCCTCTCCCCACTCTAAGCAAACAACTTGGGTTTTTTTTTGTTTTTTTTTTACTTTTTTTTTACTCTTTCCGTTTCTTTAATCTTGTTGTATTTCTTAAAGACATTTTGCAGCATCCTTTATCCTCATCCCTGAGAATCGACTCTATCCATAAGTAACATAATACTTTATTCAGTCTTGCATTGTTAAGGCATAAGGTCAGTAATTCGGTTGAAAATGTGCTTCCGTGGTGTAGAAAGAAGTCCATAATAAATAGATCCTAATTTTCCCATTTTTTTTTTGCGCAAATTCGTGTAGAACGAGTGCTTTAATCACCATTTTTCACTACTAGAATACATTCTGCATGAAATGAGATGGTTTTCATGTTCATATACCCCACATGACAAGTTTTGCAGATCGAAACCGGAAGTAGGTGTTTATTGCGCGGACGAGAGCAAATATGCGCCATTTTAGGGTAGCAGACCACAACTGACTGGTATTTCACTAGGAACTAAATAACCCCCTATTTTCTTTTCATTTTTTCGTTAATTTCTGATAGAACTGTCATGAAAAATAGGTGTAGGAAAAAGTGATGTTCTCTAAAGATACGTAAAGACGACCTGAAGCTGTTGTTTTTATATGTAACAAAGAAGGATTTGAATTACTGACCTTTAACCTTAACAAATAAAACATACGAGCGTACAATGACAGTAAGTCCAACGGATAGACATCCCATTCAAAAATACAATTATTTCGGTAACATCAATTCATGTTCCTTTAACTTTTTGTGCGTTCTTTGGAATTCTTTGTGGCGATTCTTATTCGAGGTAAATCATGATATTCAAATTTTTATGTAAGATTAGATAACTGGTTACTTCCCCTCAAGTGTTTCTTTTTTTATTTTGGAAATTACTTTCTACAGAAATCCTGGACATGATATATTTCCTTTTGACTACCAGTGGTGTGAGGAATCACTCAAGAAAACCTTTCATACTTGTTCAAGACAATTATATAGAAACATGGTATATTTTGAAGAGCGTTGATCTATGAAGCATAACAACTCGCTCTAAGGTAGGTATTGACCTTACTTGAACGTTAGAATTTTAGCTATCTTTTGTTAAATGGTAAGACTCTTGGTCGAAAGTAGCGAAATACTCTCATATCTGTGTGCTAATTGAACATGAATGGTCTTGATATATTCATACTGCCTTGCTATTAGATCTAACTTTCGTGAAAAAGGGTTGTTATTATTTCTATTGAGTCTTTTCAATTCTGACTGGTATAAGAGGATGTGAGGGATGTCACACATTACCTCACATGAACACAATAAAACATGTTAACTATTTTGAAAATAGTTACCTCCCATGTTCACTGTTGGAACAAAAGAACGAGCATCCAGACGTCTAGCGTTGGGCCATGCGGTGTGCAGGTATATTCAAATGTATAAAATACGTATATAAAACGTATACGTTGGATAGACTTTTCAACGATAGAGCACAACAGGGACATAAATAACATAAATTTAATGAAAGTTATGGCAATTTAATTTTTGAAGGAAACTGTCCTCATGTGCTTTTGGTATGTGAACTGAAGGCAAGCATATATCGGAAATTCGTATATGTAATAAAAATAAAGGTCTACTGCTTTTATGTATTTTGCACGGTAAAAAGGAATTTTGTCTTTGACGTAAACTGAAACTAATTTTATTTCACGCGTGGCATCAAACCGTGTAAGACGTTATATCTAAGTAACACACAGGGTTCAGAATTACCTATGGGGTCATTTTAAACGACACCACCATTTAAATGAATAAAAAAGCCTTGAAAGAAAATCAGTTTGTTTCTGGTTTAAGATCAAGCCTTATTTCTGCTCGTGAACAACAACATTGTGTTTCGTAATATGCTCACACTAAATGAAATAAATTCGATATATCTTCGAAACAAACAAAAACCCTTAGGTGGCAGGGGAGCGGTTTCGTAGTTTGGCCCCGGTCGATTTTCTGTATAAATAGGACAGGGTAGATATAAAGGCATATCTATCTTACTGGTTATTTATCATTATTAATTCTTTAATATATCTGGGGAATGAGGAACGGTTAATGATTCTACATGGCGGGTGTTTTAAAATTCCTAGCTCCGTACTTCCGGTTGAGGCTAAAACATAAACGTCAGAACAAAAAGTCCGCCAGACGCTCGGCTGTCATCCATCCACTTTTTTCAAGTGAAAATTAGGGAAATAAAGTGGTGGTTGGGAGACACATTCCACACCACCTGGGTATGCATCTATGTTCGCACTATACATATATGCTACGAAATTGGATTTAAAAATATAAAATGGATGAATGGCAGAGTTCAAAGTGAGGCCCGGTTACGCTAATTTTGGTCTATAAAATTTGGGTGATTTGGCCAAATTTCACTACATCTGGCATGAAAAGCGACAGGTGCATAGGACCGGAGAGTCGTCTTTATGTAGTCTATAGTATCTGCAATGGTCCATAGTAGTTTCAAAGAAAAATAAGCAAAAACGAGATTTGTATGGATATTTCAACACTGGTACCCACACGTCAATGCGGAATTCGCAAATCTGCACTCCCCTGCCACCTTAAGGAAAATAGACAAATTTTTGAACCACTCAAATATTGACTTTTTGCATGTATTTAAACCCATTACGGAATGAACTGTAACCTATAGTGGTTTTTATTCATTTCTGAGTACTAAATTCGGCCTAGCGAGTCCCAAAATGGCAGTAGGTGGCCATATAAAAATGAAGCTAAGGACCCCCAGCCAGTAGGATTCGTATCATAAAACGGCCAAAAGAAGAAATTAGTGCCTATATAATGACTATTCATGCCATTTTGTTTAAAAGCAGCACATGTGTCTACATCTAGCAATGCCATTAAGCTATAAAGTGGCTGGAGTGGCCCCAAAGGATGGATGGGTGGCCTTTAAGGGGTGTCCCGATAGGATAAGTACGGTAATCTGCATTTGTATACCAAAATTATGTTAAAAGTGCATGGTTTTAACATTTAAAAGGCTTTAAATTGTAAATATCATGTTAAATTAACTTTAAAGGCAGTAAATCGTTTTTCGGGGTTACTTTGATTCAGAATGCAAAATTTTGGCTGATTTTTGCGTGGAGGGGTGGGCACTTTTGTTGGCTTATTCACCGGCTATCTCGTAAGGTACGGCAACACTTTTTGTTCAGTTGATATCACTATAAGTGTCTTAGGATTCAGGACAGGTTACATTTTATTTTATTTAAACATCTTAAAAACTTAAGGAAAATAGACAAATTTTTAAACCACTCAAATATTGACTTTTTGCATGTATTTAAACCCATTACGGAATGAACTGTAACCTATAGTGGTTTTTATTCATTTCTGGGTTCTAAATTCGGCCTAGCGAGTCCCAAAATGGCAGTAGGTGGCCATATAAAAATGAAGCTAAGGACCCCCAGCCAGTAGGATTCGTATCATAAAACGGACAAAAGAAGAAATTAGTGCCTATATAATGACTATTCATGCCATTTTGTTTAAAAGCAGCACATGTGTCTATATCTAGCAATGCCATTAAGCTATATAGTGGCTGGGGTGGCCCCAAAGGATGGATGGTTGGCCTTTCAGGGGTGTCCCGATAGGATAAGTACGGTAATCTGCATTTGTATACCAAAATTATGTTAAAAGTGCATGGTTTTAACATTTGAAAGGCTTCAAATTGTAAATATCATGTTAAATTAACTTTAAAGGCAGTAAATCGTTTTTCGGGGTTACTTTGATTCAGAATGCAAATTTTGGCTGATTTTTGCGTGGAGGAGTGGGCACTTTTGTTGGCTTATTCACCGGCTATCTCGTAAGGTACGGCAACACTTTTTGTTCAGTTGATATCACTATAAGTGTCTTAGGATTCAGGACAGGTTACATTTTATTTTATTTAAACATCTTAAAACTTAAGGAAAATAGACAAATTTTTAAACCACTCAAATATTGACTTTATGCATGTATTTAAACCCATTACGGAATGAACTGTAACCTATAGTGGTTTTTATTCATTTCTGAGTACTAAATTCGGCCTAGCGAGTCCCAAAATGGCAGTAGGTGGCCATATAAAAATGAAGCTAAGGACCCCCAGCCAGTAGGATTCGTATCATAAAACGGCCAAAAGAAGAAATTAGTGCCTATATAATGACTATTCATGCCATTTTGTTTAAAAGCAGCACATGTGTCTATATCTAGCAATGCCATTAAGCTATATAGTGGCTGGGGTGGCCCCAAAGGATGGATGGTGGCCTTTAAGGGGTGTCCCGATAGGATAAGTACGGTAATCTGCATTTGTATACCAAAATTATGTTAAAAGTGCATGGTTTTAACATTTGAAAGGCTTTAAATTGTAAATATCATGTTAAATTAACTTTAAAGGCAGTAAATCGTTTTTCGGGGTTACTTTGATTCAGAATGCAAATTTTGGCTGATTTTTGCGTGGAGGGGTGGGCACTTTTGTTGGCTTATTCACCGGCTATCTCGTAAGGTACGGCAACACTTTTTGTTCAGTTGATATCACTATAAGTGTCTTAGGGTTCAGGACAGATTACATTTTATTTTATTTAAACATCTTAAAAACTTAAGGTGGCAGGGGAGCGGTTTCGTAGTTTGGCCCCGGTCGATTTTCTGTATAAACAGGACAGGGTAGATATAAAGGCATATCTATCTTACTGGTTATTTATCATTATTAATTCTTTAATATATCTGGGGAATGAGGAACGGTTAATGATTCTACATGGCGGGTGTTTTAAAATTCCTAGCTCCGTACTTTCGGTTGAGGCTAAAACATAAACGTCAGAACAAAAAGTCCGCCAGACGCTCGGCTGTCATCCATCCACTTTTTTTCAAGTGAAAATTAGGGAAATAAAGTGGTGGTTGGGAGACACATTCCACACCACCTGGGTATGCATCTATGTTCGCACTATACATATATGCTACGAAATTGGATTAAAAAATATAAAACGGATGAATGGCAGAGTTCAAAGTGAGGCCGGGTTAGGCTAATTTTGGTCTATAAAATTTGGGTGATTTGGCCAAATTTCACTACATCTAGCATGGAAAGCGACAGGTGCATAGGACCGGAGAGTCGTCTTTATGTAGTCTATAGTATCTGTAATGGTCCATAGTAGTTTCAAAGAAAAATAAGCAAAAACGAGATTTCTATGGATATTTCAACACTGGTACCCACACGCCAATGTGGAATTCGCAAATCTGCACTTCCCTGCCACCTTATATATCTTCATAGACGTTAGACGATGTTGCTCTTTGCAGACCTGAAGTGGTCTTCTGCGCATGTCCGGAAGTGATTATCAATTGGAGCGCACGGCAAAAAATACGCAAATTATTGCATGTGCACAAGCATTTAGTGTATAATATGTATAACTTACTGACCATAAAGGTTAGGGTTAGTATTACCATAGTTACAAGATATATATATATTAAAGATACAAATGTACTCTTCATTCAAATTGCTTGAATCCGGTATATACCGGAGTCTGTAATTTATACAGGCGCTCCAGGTCTGCAGTGAGTCACGGTCATTGTTAAATTATTCAATTCTGATTGAATTTCCGTTTTCGTCAGAAGAGAAAATCGAGCGGAGATTGCTGTCCTACAAAGGCAGCCTATCACTGAAATACTAAACACGCAAGACAAAAACACCGCCCGAAATGAGCAATCCAAACTGTCACAGTTTGTGCTAAGATGTTGTTACAAAAGTTAAGTAACTCAATTAGGCCCTAATACAATGACTTTTCATCATTTTATATTAAATTTTATTAACGTGTAACGTAACAAAACTAGAAGACATGGTTTATCTTAACAAAGAACTCTTCGCAACAATGTGCTGACAGTTTTATAGGTCTTATATAAAGCGAAATGTCCACAGATCTAGACAGTCTTTCACTTCAGACTTGTGGCCGTAACAGAAACTGTGTGATTTTATCACATTGAGTGAGTTCAATAAAACTTTGAGATATTAGACGTGCTACTACTAACCTCTATTCCGCCCATATATGGGTATCTTGATGGCAAACAATATTCAGCGGATGCAGGTTTTAGTTCTCTTAAAACTTTCTGTTTGATAAAGTATTTGACACTTTCAAAAACGACCAGTCCAACTAGGTAACACCAGTATTACCATCAATGCCGAGCAGACGCCTTTGCCGATCTATACGGACGATACCCTTAGAACTTTAAATGCAGCGCTCGCAGACAGTTGATCAGATCTTTAATTAAGCACAGAAGACTCTTCGCCACTGTCATGTATGTCTTTCCCGCAATTTTTTTGCAACTGCATTGATCCAAGCGGCAAGAGTGGAATACTTTTGTCTGGAACAGCACGTGACGATAATAAAAGTGACGTCAGTTTTACTAACAATGACGTAATTAGTTCCGTTAAAAGCAACGAGCTGTTCACGTGTTTTAGATTTTACGCAGTATGTAACGTCACAATATTGTATCTTCTCCGTGCTTGGTGTTAGAAATGCCTGCTTTATATTCTGAAAGACAAATATAGATTTATTTCTCTGTAAATAACTCGTTACAAAAGCGAACGCAAATAAAAACGGCCGATATATATAGCAAAAGTATTGTCTAGTTATTATTTATTAAATTTTTATATTGCATATACATTATTATTTGTTACGCATGTCTTCAAGTTGTAAAAAGTCATTCGTGATTTATTGTTGTTGTAATACTGACCAATAAATCTTCGTGAGAAATTTTGAACGTGTTTGTCTTCGCCGCAATGTTTCCATTGTCGTAAACAATCGCTGCCGTCTTAATAGCCATCTTGGATTTGTCTTTTACGATAACATCCAAGTACTTCCGTAAGTTGGCTTCATCCACCATCGACCCATTACTCGCATAAATGCTCAACATCTTTCTACTTATGTCTGAAATAAAATAAAAGACATTACTTATTGTTTAGCAGTAACCAATAGCCCATTATAAACACGAATGTTTGTTAAGTTTGGTTCAAAACATTTGATAAAAACTTAAATTACAGGCATAAAACGAAATTAAGTACATATTCTTTAAAAATTTGTTAAGCAGAGGTTTCCAGTATTTGAGTTATTTTTATATAAACAAACTTTACATACCCACAAATATTTGATGCTGATGAAACAATATAAAAATAAGTAATTTGAAAGCTCCAGTGAAGATTTCAGTGCGCTTAATATGTCACAGTTATATCAAATAATGCGACACTTAGATGGCTGTTATTTTATGTATGTAAGGAAAATATAAAATAACGAACTTTTCCATTGCAATTGTTTTTATTCCGCAACGTAGATAAAATCACGGGACGAATCGTATTTAGTTATTATTGGCGGGAGATAAAATTCATAGCGATAAATCATCATCAAAACAAAGATTTTCCATTCATGAAATATGCACTTCGGTCCACGAGAGGGAATCGTGACGATGTGTGAGAAACAAGGTCAAGGTAAAGGGCTATTTAAACACCAGTCACCTCCTGTCTTTGTGTTGCTGTTTATCTATTAAACAATAGGTAAACAATTAGTACAGTGCTCAAATGTATATAAACAAATCAAATAAAAATGTTCTAGATTATTTGACTTGTCAATAATTAGATGGCAGCTTCAGCCAAAACGTTAAACTTGAAATTTTCTCACTGCATTTTTTTCAACACTGTAACCTGCATATCTAGAATTGAACTCCTTAAGCGTTGTACATGTAAAAATATGAAATAACAATAGCAATAAGTCAGAAATAAGCAGTGCCTTGTCACAAGATCTTTATTGAATTGGTTTCATGTGCTCTAATGAAGAAAACAAATCAGAAATCACCCTTTCCTTATTTAAACAATATACAAAAACATGTAACATGTATTCTCGCTAAATGAAACATTTTCTAATAAACTACAAGTTATAAGACAATCGAAGGACTTGCAAAACACTTATATTTGGTTAATTAACATTTTATTGTTTTATATTTTTTACTGAAACGTTTCCAACTAACAATAAAAGGTTGGTGAATAGTGTGTGAGTGTCTTATTTAATATATCTGTAGTCAAGCTATCTTTCTCCTATCTACAATATCAAATAAATAATGACTACTTGAATACATTATAAATGATAACATCATAGATAAATCTACATTTGTAAACAAAAACACGAGACACAACGTATTTTTCCATCAACATACAGCTTGAGCACATGAGTGACATCACGTGAAGTTGACAAGCACGAATATATTTTAAACGAAGTTATGATGAAACCATTTTTTAAAAATCAGCTATCATTTAAAAAGCAATTTTAGTATATTCTCCTCAGACAGATCTAGTTCTTTTAAGCGAAGGAACGTTTTCTTTTTTCGTTTCACATACTAGTTATTGAATAAACTCTAATAAAACCCCCTGTGGAAAGTCATGACGGACCCGGTTTAATAAAAATCACCCAAAAATGACACATGCCCACTAGCACCGGCTTAAGCGGAACTCCCGAATCGGTCTAAGAAAGAACGTCTTTACAAATTTGCTTCTAATTCTATGTCACTCTGTGAAACGCTAAATGGTTTTAGCCCTTAACATACAAGAGGTAAACATATCATACTTTAAAATTTTCCTAACGGATGTTATCTTTGTCAAATATGGACAATCTATTAAAGGCACTGACCTTCAGATTTTGGCTAAACATAGCCTGTCTTTAAAATTGAAGTCTGGTCATATTATGAAGATTAGAATATGTGTTTTTGTTTCTAAACTATCTTAAAATGCTAAATCAAGAAAAACAAGATGCTCGCGTCGAGAATCGAATCCGGGCCGCCGCGGCAACACAAACTTTTCCACTGTGTTTACCTTCCACCACAGAGGAATATGTACAGAAAACAATACAGATATATATAGGGAATCGATCCTAACGATTTTCGAAATCGGGATCGATTCCTCTACGGTTACATGCGATATACCGAATGAGATATTCACTATCGAATTAAAAAAATGTGTACTTCCGGCACGTGCACAGAACGTCTGACTTCGGATTTAAGAAAAATATCCTTTTTCCTTGTGTCTAATAAGCTTCCGCATAAGTTGTCCGAACCGCAACGTTTTGCACATCAGTACAAATATGGGCAGTGTTGTTTTTATTCCAAAATCTACCTTTAAACTGATTGGGGGAGCGACGAAAATCGGGATATATAGACCCCTCTACGGTAACATGGATGTACCGAATGACATATTTACTATCGACTTGAAAAATGTGTCATTCGGTCTGTGCCGTACACATACAACAAACATACATAAAGACACCAAAGTAAATATACAAAAGGGTTGGGCCAGAAGTAATAACAACATAGGGGGGCCCTCAAATGTTTTCAAATATCATGGGATGAATTGATTTTTTTTTATTTGGGTTTTACGGCGCACCAACACAGTATAGGTTAAATGGCGCCAAACAGGACTACAAATTTTGGTTCCACATCTCATTTACATCGAAATAAAAACATGAGGTATGGAATCAAAATCTGTATACCTGCTGGAATAACAGAGTTACAGCAAGACCAAATGTTAAGACCCTATTAGTCGCCTCTTACGATCATGCAAGGGTAAGACAGTGGTTCCAATTCTTTTCATACACTGATCGTCCCAGAACCATATGGGGCGGGATGAATTGAATGGATTCCCGATTGAGAATCAAAGCATTGTAAACACTGGAGGACGGATTGTCTTGAAATGTATTGATTCTGTCAGGTCCGAGACCAGCAGTGTCCCTTTCTGTTTGGGAGTGTTAAACTAGTAAATGTCTTTTCGGTTGTTTTTTTTTTTTACAAAAGTGTAACAATTTCCGTCATCCAGCGATAAGAAAACACTCTCGTATATAAAGCATGCTTAGTTTATTGGTCAGCGGGCACATCGTCTGCTGGAGTTTTTACTACACTAATCCGCTGCATTCAATTAAAGCGCGCAGTGAAGCGTGGTGATTTTAGTTGTTCTATGTGCTGCCATTTGAGAACTATTTTCTTTCGGCGGAGTGTGAAATCTATGGTGGCTATCAAAAAATCGATTAAGCCGGAATTCGTATATGTATTATTGTGGTTCCACTGGACGGAATTGTCTTCGACAATCCGTCCAAAAATGAGTAAACATAACTAATTCTCAGGTGTTTCTGTAGTCTGTCAATAATTAAGTTTCAAAGCTTTCTTTGAAGATGGCATGTTTTAACGGCGTTGAACTCCATACATGCAGTCTTTTCCTATAGTTATATCAATAAATTGACAATCGTTTAGTAGTAGAATAATGCTAAGCAACGCCTTCTTTCTAATGAAGTGGTGTTATGTGATTTTTGCTTTACAAAATATGAACCTAATCGTTTATTAAACCAAGGTCTTCCAGAGAAAGGGCCTTGCAAGATGCTACATATCAGGTTTGGTGTAATTCTAAACAGTAGTTTCAGAGTGTAAGGTGTTTATGTACATTGCATAAGCGGGAAGATGGGTCATCCATCTACACTGATAGCTCATCCTGAACCGTTGGTTCAGGTGAACTACACTGATGTTAACCTAAGAGGTGGGACGGAATAGTTCAGTTAAAGTTATATTGAATCACTGTCCTAGGGCAGAGTATACTTGCACAGTCAGAATGTGAAAAAAATGTACAGCCAGACAAGGAGTCGAACCCGAAATACTGTCCCACTGATCTACCAACCCGGCCAACTACAAGTTTTTTCCCCGTCCTACATTGTAACATAATGACAGTTCAATAACAGTGATGATACAAGATAATACAAGTATTTGAGTGCATTAACTGTCATACAAATATTAAAGTGCAACAAGACACAAAATATGAACCTTTTTATCTCAAGTATATTTTACATGCAGCGTTTACACGTGTTTAAACTGATTCTTGGACTTGTACTTGTTACCCATTATCGTATTGTCGTCAATTCAGAAACTGCAATGCTGCAATGGGCCATATTAAAATATCTTTGTATTTAAAGTTTTATTCGTTAATATCATTTACAAAACATGGTTGAAATTATGAAATTTCAATACGAAGCACTTTAGAATAAAATGTGCTGATATTATTTTTGAATACATGTATCCTAAATACCTAAGACCAAAAAAGAATTTAAGGTCAGACGTTATTGTCATGCCGTATTTTTTACGGAAAGTTTTTGTGTGCAATAAAACAAACATTGGCCTTTTTCCCCAGTTATTGCGAGTAGTGAGGTAATAAGCACGGTTCTGATGGCTATACTGGTACGAAATACAGCATGCTATGATGGAGCTAACGCGAACGAATATAGCATGGGTCTATTGGTTGTAAACGGGAACGAATATAGCACGACTCTAACGGGGTAAACGGGAACAAATCTAGCACGACTCTCACGGGGTAAACGGGAACGAATATAGCATGACTCTCACGGGGTAAACGGGAACGAATATAACATGACTCTCACGGGGTAAACGGGAACAAATATAGCATGACTCTCACGGGGTAAACGGGAACAAATATAGCATGACTCTCACGGGGTAAACGGGGATGAATATAGCATGACTCTCACGGGGTAAACAGGAACGAATATAGTATGACTCTCACGGGGTAAACGGGAACAAGTATAGCATGACTCTCACGGGGTAAACCGGGAACAAATATAGCATGACTCTCACGGGGTAAACGGGAACAAATATAGCATGACTCTCATGGGGTAAACGGGGAACGAATATAGCATGACTCTCACGGGGTAAACGGGAATGAAAATAGCATGACTCTCACGGGGTAAACGGAAACAAATATAGCATGACTCTCACGGGGTAAACGGGAACAAATATAGCATGACTATCACGGGGTAAACGGGAACAAATATAGCATGATTATCACGGGGTAAACGGGAACAAATATAGCATGACTCTCACGGGGTAAACGGGAATAAATATAGCATGACTCTCACGGGGTAAACGGGAACAAATATAGCATGACTCTCACGGGGTAAACGGGAACAAATATAGCATGACTCTCGCGGGGTAAACGGGAACAAATATAGCATGACTCTAACGGAGATGAATATAGCACGACTCTCACGGGGTAAACGGGAACGAATATAGCATGACTCTCATGGGGTAAACGGGGATGAATATAGCACGACTCTCACGGGGTAAACGGGAACAAATATAGCATGACTCTCATGGGGTAAACTGGGATGAATATAGCATGACTCTCACGGGGTAAACGGAAACAAATATAGCATGACTCTCATGGGGTAAACGGGGATGAATATAGCATGACTCTCATGGGGTAAACGGGGATGGATATAGCATGACTCTCACGGGGTAAACGGTAACAAATATAGCATGACTCTCACGGGGTAAACGGGGATGAATATAGCATGGCTCTGAGGGGTGTAAACTGGAACGAAGATAAAATATCTTTTGAGTGTTTATCAGGAACGAATATAGCATGGCTTTGACATGGTTATTTAGAACGAATATACCATGGCTGTGACGTGGTTAATGGAGCGAATATAAAAACATATCTCTGAAGGGGTAAACCAGAACAAATATAGCATGACACTGCTGGGGGTAAATTGCAACGAATATATCATGACAATTCCTTCCTTCCAATTTATCAATGTATTATTTCACATAATATCTTGCTTTAGGGAGGTCAGTGTTATTGTCTTAAATGTTCATAATGATAAATACATTTTCCATAATTTTCGCAATTCACGATGGTGTTATAGTTCTTGGAGTTTTCACTTCCTGTTTCTGCAATCACGGTATCAGTTTTATTTTAATTTCCTTTGGCAAGACTATTGTACCATCTGTCATGCCATGTAATTAGTAATGTTGAACAACTATTTAAAATTTGTATCGAATCCATTTACTAATAATTGTGATAGAACAATGGTCTATCATAACTTTAACCTGGAATTCTAAGTAAAAAAGGGGCATAATTCATAAAATATTGGTGCCAGGGTTATCGACCTTGTGTCGTATGATGTGAGTGATGATGAAGAACGACCATTTTAAGTATGAGTCAAATGTATTCAGTAACAGCAGAGATATGGTGAAAAAGGATCAGAACTACACTGACATTCTAAGGGAAAAGGGGGCATATGATTCATGAAACGTGTGTGCTTGAATAATGGACATTGTGTTATATAATGAGGACGATGATTTCAAGAACTGTTTTAAATCTAAACAAAATCCTTTGAGTAATAACAAAGATATAGTGAAAATCTAACATTCTATGTAAAAAGGGGGAAGGATAAGGAAATACTGGTGCAAGAGTTTTGTAACACGTGTCATATGATGCTGGTGGTAATGCAGAACGTCTATATTTAGTTATAATAAATTCCCTTCTGTAATAAAAATATATAGAAAACTGCATCAAAATTAACCTAAAATTCTTAGTAAAAAGATGGCATGATTCATGAACCTTTGGTGCCAGACTTATGGACTTTGTGTCATATGATATAGGTGATGATGCAGAACAACTATTTTAAGTTTGAATCAAATTCATGTAGTATATAGCAGGGACAAAGTGGAAGTGCACCAAAACTGTAACCTGAAAGTCTATGTCAAAAGGGGGATAACTCATAAGGCATTATGTAAGAGTTGCGGCCCTTGTGTCACTATATGTGGGTAAAGGTTGGGAATTTAACGTTTGAAGCAAACCCATCAAGCAATAACAGGGATAAAGTGAAAGTGCATCGGACTAACTAAGGTGTGGATTCGGACGCCGGGACGAGTAGAGCAGCTTTTTGTATACTTCAATGAGCTAAAAATGTTGTTTTTTTTTACAGAAGTTTTGAAATTGTACCAGCTTTTTTAAAAATATATCACTTGTTTAGCTTTGCTAGCCCTTAGGTGCACTTGAGCGGAATCATTTGGACATACCTATATAGCCGGGGCATCCGTGGCCGAGTCGTTATGGTCGCCGACTTCAGATCACTTGCCCCTCACAAACGTGGATTTGAGCCTCAATTTGGGCATAGAACTCTTCATGTGATGAAGCCATCCAACTGGCTTACGGAAGATCGGTGGTTCAACCCAGGTGCCCGCACATGATGAAATAATATACGGTCAGACACCTGGGGTCCTCCTCCACCATGAAAAGTTTGAACGTCAATATATGACCTATAACAGTGTTGCTGTGACATTAAACCCAACAAAAACAGCAAAAAAAACGACAAAAAAAAAAAAACAACAAAAAACGATACTTAAATTATAGCCCATCCTACTTAGTTCAGGTGAACTAAAACGACTTTTTTTTCCTACTGAGACAGCCGATATGGGCTTATATTTTGGAAGATATTAAACAAACAAAGAGGACCGTGATGGTACTAGGTTGCGGGACCATGACTTTTTATTCTTTAATATAAGTCTGGAGTCGTGACACATTGTATAACTTACTGAGTCAATATTTTTGCAAAATATTAGTGCCTAAATATAACCCATGCAGCAGTCAAGCATTTGAAAAACAAACAACTAAAAAGGTCCATGAAATAATTCTCCTGACCAAGTATGGTCAATCGAGCTGTTGATGTAAGCACTGTTGATGCAAGAAAAACGCCATTTTTGTAAGTGTTATTTTTTTGTTTTAACTGTTGTGGCACTACTGTGCCATCAAGCAGAATCATTTGAACAAACTTTAGGAAGATCCGCCCAGGGATGCTTCTAACAAGGTTTGTTGATGATCCATCTAGTGGCTCATGAGAAAAAGTCTTTCGAAGGTCTTATAGGTCCTAAGCGGAAGTCAAGCACAACTATTTGAAAGAAATTGAGAAGGTCCTATAAATGATGTAGTTAACAGAACAACCACACAGCTGTTTATGATAAGAAGTTATTTTCAAAGGATTTTAGCTCTTGAAATTCTGACCTGTAGTTTCAAATATGTTCAAGTGAAATTGCGATATTGATGATCCATCTATACTATTCTAATAGTTCAGACTTGATCCTTAGTTTAGCTGAGCTAAAAACAACAAATGGAGAGATGGCCGAGGCTGGGGTTATAGGTTTCTAATTTAGAAGACATTAAAGAAACATAACTGGATCATCATGACGCTCACCAGAACTAGGTTAATATCATGGCACTGCATCATGAAATGCAACCATTTCTAGTACGCAAAACATTATGGAAAGGACATTTAAACTTATGATGCTATAGACCAGTTTTGATGAAGATCCATTTAGTGTTCTTCAGATGTTTAAAGTTTTTTTTTGGTTCTAAGTTTTGCGCCTGCCACCCCTGAAAAGGAGCAACTGCAACTATTTGAACAAATTTGGGAAATACCTTGCAATGATGCTACACACAAAGTTTGATGAAGATTCCTCAAGCTGTTCCTGAGAAGTTGTTTAAACCATTTTCTATTTTAGCCCTAGGCCCCTAGCTACCCCTATTTGTCCAACTGCCCCATTTGAATGAATTGGAGAGAGGAATGTGCGTCTCCTCTTGGGACTAAAGCTTCCTATGAAGCTTCACTGAATATCTGCTAAGGAGGAATACTCTGGACAAGGCTGTTAATATAGTTCACTAATGCTGAATAATCAAAGGGCAATAACTCATTGAAAAATCACCAGACCAGAACATGAAGACAATAATATGAGCCGTGCCATGGGTAAACCAACATAGTGGCTTTGCGACCAGCATGGATCCAGACCAGCCTGCGCAACCGCGCAGTCTGGTCAGGATCAATGCTGTTCGCTTTCAAAGACTATTATTATTAGAGAAATCATTAGCGAACAGCATTGATTCTGACCAGACTGCGCGGATGCGCAGGCTGGTCTGGATCCATGCTGGTCGCAAACCCACTATGTTGGTTTTCTCATGACACGGCTCATATAATGCGAATCTCTTCTTGAACGTAAAGCATCCTAAGAAGTCCCTGAATTCCTGCCAGTGCTGGTTGCTGAGAAATATCAAGGATGACACTGAAGTTTACTAATTTGAATAATCATAGGGTAATAACTCAGTGAACAAGAGCACCACCTGCGTGTGCCAACGCTTGTCTGCACGTGCTTGACAATATGTTAAAAAAAAGAGTTATGGTTCTTGGCCTTTTTACTCGTCTGGATTCCAAAAAAATGTATGAGGTTTCAAAGCTTTAGTAAGCATTCAAGAAAAGTGAATTAAAAAAAAAAACTACAACTAAGAAATACTGATTTTACTGAAGTTAAAAAGGCCCATAATTTTGACAAAATGCAAGAGAGTTACGGTTCTTGACCTACATACTAAACTAATGATTACAAATAAGTGTACAAAGTTTCAAGGCTTTAATTCTTATAGAAATCAAAAATTGACCTAAATAAAAAGAAATTCAAAGTAAATAAAGGACCATAATTCAGATAAAATGCATATCAGACTTAGGGCTCTTGGTCTACTTACTCGCCTAATGATGATAAACAAGTGTGCAAAGTTTCAAAGCTGTAGCTCTTACAGTTTGTGAGAAAACCTAAACAAAAACTTTAACGAAGAAAATCAAATTTTCTTAGTACAAAAAGGGCCGTAATTCTGATCAAATGCGTATCAGAGTTATGGTTCTTGGCCTACATAGTCAACTAATGAAGATAAACAAGACAATTAGTGTGCAAAGTTTCAAGGCAAAAGCTCTTAGAGTTTTTGAGAAAAGGTGGACCTAAACAAAAATTGTAACCAATGCAGATGCAGGCGTACAATTGACGACAATACCTCTTCAATTTATTTCAACTAGATGCCCACGGACAACATGTCGAGCCCGCTCTTTGACCCAAAACTGTGACCTTGACCTTTGAGATAGAGTCTGTCTCATTGAGTTAAACATTCATGCCAAATATAAACAAGATTCCTCAATGCATGTCAAAGTTATGGGCCGGACAAGATCTGACATGACCTTTGACCTCCAACTGTGACCTTGACCTTTGAGATAGGAACCTTGGGTTTGCGCATGACACATCGTCTCACTGAGGTTAACATTCATGTTAAATATAAACAAGTGAATCAAGTATTGCCATGCAATATGAAGTCCCCTACTAAAAGGCACCTAATTTTCTCTACTGTTATTTATAGTAACAACAAAGGGAAGTAAATTCTTGTTTCTGACCTTTGGCCTCTAAGTGCGACCTTGACCTTAGACTTAGTGACCTGGTTCTTGCGCAAGACATGGTGGTGAACATTTGTGCCAAGTACTACTAAAATCCCTTTAAGGATTGTTGAGTTATAGACTGGACAGGAAAAAACCCTTTTGGCCTTTGGCTTCCAAGTGTGACCTTGACCTTTCAGCTAAGGGTCCGGGTTTTGCGCAAAACACGTTTTCTCATCCAGGGGAAAATTTGTGCCAACTGATATTTAAATCCTGTTTTGCATGACAAAGTTATAGACCTGACAGGAAAAAATCCTATTGAACTTTAATCTCCAAGTGTGACCTTTACCTTTAAGCTAGGGTTCTGGGTGTTACGCATGACAAGTCATCTCATCATGGCGAACATTTATGCTAAGTAATATTGTAATCCCTTGATGAATGACCAAGTTATGGACGGGACAGGAAAAAACCCTGTTGACCTTTGATCTTCAGTTGTGACCTTGACCTTTGAGCTAGCGGTCCAGATTTTGGTATGACAGGTCGTCTCATCATGGGGAATATTTGTGCCAATTAATTCTAAAATCCCTTAATGAATGACAGAGTTATGGACCGGATACGAAACAGACCCTGTTTATGCCATGTAAACATTTGACTGCCAAGTGTGACCTTGACCTTTGAGCTAGCGGTCCAGGTTTTGGTATGACAAGTCGTCTTATTATGAGGTATATTTGTGCAATGTAATATTAGAATCCTTTCATGAATGACAGAGTTATGGACCGGACACGAAATTGCGGACGGACGGACGGACGGAATGACTGACGGAAAACTGCATTCCTATAGCCCCGAAACTGGTTTTAAACCAATAGGGGACTAACAAAATTCCTCAAAGCATGTCAAAGTTAAGGGCCAGACAAGATCTGACATGACCTTTGATCTCCAACTGTGACCTTGTCTTGACCTTTGAGATAGGAACCTGGGGTTTGGCATGACATTCCGTCTCTCTGAGGTTAACATTCATGCCAAGTATAAGCAAGATTGCTCCATGCATGTCAAAGCTATGGTCCAGACTGACGGACGGACGCACACACATACACCGAACAGCCATTTGGACAACTATGCCTTTGCTTCCACAAGTGGGCTTAACAAAAATCAGACAAGCTAAAAAAATCATCAGACCAAAACATGAAGATGAATATGCTTATTACCTCTTGAGAGTGTTTTGCTTTAGTTTAACAATGCACCCTACACAACTATTGGTCATACGGCGGCATCACAGCTTTGATGGTGGAGAAAGACCCCAAGGTGCCCCTCCGTGCATTATTTCATCACGGGCAGGCACCTAGGTAGAACCACCACCCTTCAGTTAGCCAGCTGGATGGCTTCCGCACATTTAGAATTGAACACCCTTGAGTGAGGCTCGAACTCTTGCGAGTGAAGCTTACTATGAAGTTTCAATGAATTCTAAGAAGTGGTTGCAGAGAAATACTCCAGACAAAAAATGGTACTTCAATCTACTAATACTGATTTATCAAAAGGGAATAAAACGGTGAAAATCATGTAACCAGAACACGAACAAAATATGCGCAACGCCATTTCTATGAAGTTTTACTGAATTCCAGCCAAGGAACACTTCAGACAAGAAATGGTTCTATAATTATTATACTGGTGTTGAATAATAAAAAGGGCAATCACTCAGTGAAATAGATGCCCATCGGCAACATGTCGAGCCCGCCCTTTGACCCCTAACTGTGACCTTGACCTTTGAGATGGAGTCCGTCTCATTGAGTTTAAAGCGGCGTGCCTCCACATCGTTCGACAACAAAAAAAATAAAATTTTTTTTTTAGATATTTTGAAATAAATGCTATATTTCTTAAGAAGGCTTTAAAACTTAATTACTGACAAACTTTATTTTACGGAAACACATGGTAATTTGCTGTTTTTACTAATTTTTACGATGAAAATGTCACGCTTTTACTCCAGGTAAACTGTCTCGGTTATAAATATCTATATCTATATTTTGAAGTCATTAATCACTACTTCAGCTATAGCGCTTTTGGTAATGGCTTCATTGCCGCAACAGTCCGGGGTTCGATTCCCGACGCGGTCATCTTTTTTTTCTTGATTTGGAATTTTTTAAATATTTTAGAAACAAAAATTCATATTGTAATGTTCATAATATGACCAAAACTTCAATTTGAAAGAAAGATTATTTTTTAGCCAAATCTGGAGGCATGCTGCTTTAACATTCATGCCAAATATAAATAAAATTACCCAATGCATCACTCGGGGCGTTGAATTCTTCATGTGAGGAAGCCATCCAGCTGGCTTACGGAAGGCCCGCTCGTAATAAAATAATGCACGGAGGGGCACCTGGGGTCTTCCTCCACCATTAGAGCTGGAAAGTCGCTATATGACCTATCATGTGTCGGTGCAACGTTAAATCCAACAAAAAAAAAAAACAAAAAAAAAACAAGAGGGCCATGATGGCCCTATATCGCTCACCTGTTATCATTGCACTTGAGGACAAGAAGGTCCTCAGAAAAATTATCTAAGTCCAAAGGACAGTAACAACAAAGGGAAGAAATTAACCAAAAAGAAAAAAAATTCTTACAAGGTTCAGATATGTCAAAATACACCTAAAAATTGGAGGTACCATCCATGTTGTACCACAGAAGAGTGATCTCGGTTTTTCCCTACGGCCAATAATAAAACAGTTACTAAAAATAAGCTATTTATAGTAACGTAAAAGGGAAGTAATTTAAAAAAATTACTGTAAGTGAACAAAAGAAGGATCTGCCAAATAAATCTGTTGACATAAATGAAATTTCAGATCAGTATCTTCATTAGTTACGGAGATATACTCATTTTAATTTGAAATAAAGGGAGGTAATTTGACATAAAATAAGTCCATAGTTATCTACCCTAATTGGCTCAGTCAAACTAATGACAATAATTAAATTTCAAATAAGTCCTATAAGTACTTACTGATATAAATCCATTTTGATTATAATCAGGGGAGGTAATCAGATATAAAATAACTCTGAACCTACGCTTGGATCTGATTTGTCATGGAATCCAAGAATTATTGTTGTTGAAGTTATTTTGGAAGTTTGTATCAAATAAAACCATAAATGAAGTCTCTATATGGCTGCAAAAGCCAAAATAGCCAATTTTGGACCTTTAACGGTCCATAACTCTGATGAAATCTGGCCAGTTCAAGAAAGGAACCAACATCTTGTGGTGATACAAGTTTGGTTAAAATGGACTCATAAATGAAGCTGCTATTGTGTAGACAAGGTCAAAATAACTAATTTTGGCCCTTTCAGGGGCCATAACTCTGGAACCCATTATGGGATCTGGTCGGTTCAACTAACTTAAGGAATCAAGATCTTATGGTGACACAAGTTTTGTGCAAGTTTGATTAAATTCAAATTATAAATGAAGCTGCTATTGTGCAGACAAAGTCAAAATAGCTAATTCTGGCCCTTTCAGGGGCCATAACTCTGGAACCCATAATGGAATCAAGGAACCAAGATCTTATGGTGATACAAGGTGTGTGCAAGTTTGGTAAAAATCGAATCATAAATGAAGCTGCTATTGTGCAGACAAGGTCAAAATAGCTAATTCTGGCCCTTTCAGGGGTCATAACTCTGGAACCCATAAAGGAATCTGGCCAGTTCAAAAAAGGATCCAAGATCTTATGGTAATACAAGTTGTGTGCCAGTTTGGTAAAAATCAAATCATAAATAAAGCTGTTACTGTGCAGACAAGGTCAAAATAGCTAATTTTGGCCCTTTCAGGGGCCATAACTCTGGAACCCATAATGGGATCTGGCCAGTTCAAGAAAGGAACTGAGATCTTATGGTGATAGTTGTGTGCAAGTTTGGTTAAAATAAAATCATAAATGAAACCACTATCATGCAGACAAGGAATTGTTGACGGACGGACACACCGACGACGGACGAAGGGTGATCACAAAAGCTCACCTTGTAACTATGTGACAGGTGAGCTAACAAGAGCTGTCACAGGAGACAGCGCGCTCGACTATTTCGATGTTGGATAGTGAAACTGGGCACATCTGAGGAAACTAGAGCTGTCACTGGAGTGTTTAATGACTCCAATTGTGGATGAAGATATTACACAATAGCCTGAGTCTATGTCAAAAATATCAACTTAAAGTAATAAGAGAGGTAAAAATAAAATCTATCAAAACACTATATAAGTATATCCTAAGCAAAAAGGGGCATAATTCATTAAATATTGGTGCCAGAGTTATGAACCTTGTGTCATATGGTGTGGGTGATGATGTTGAACAACTATTTTAAGTTTGAATCAAATCCATTCAGTAATAACAGAGACAGAGTGAAAGTGCATCAAAACTTTAACCTAAAATTCTAAGTAAAAAGGGGAATAATTCATGAAAAATTGTGCCAGAGTTATGCATCTTGTGTCATATGATGTGGGTGATGATGCTGAACAACTATTTTAAGTTTGAATCAAATCCATTCAGTAATAACGGAAGTAGAGTGAAAGTGCACCAAAACTTTAACCTGAAATTCTAAGTAAAAAGGGGGAATAATTCATAAAAAAATGGTACCAGAGTTATGCACCTTGTGTCATATGATGTGGGTGATGATGTTGAACAATTGTTTAAGTTTGAATCAGATCCATTCAGTAATAACAGAGATAGAGTGAAAGTGCATAAAACTTTAACCTTAAATTCTAAGTAAAAAGGGGAATAATTCATGAAAAATTGTGCCAGAGTTATGCATCTTGTGTCATATGATGTGGGTGATGATGCTGAACAACTATTTTAAGTTTGAATCAAATCCATTCAGTAATAACGGAAGTAGAGTGAAAGTGCACCAAAACTTTAACCTGAAATTCTAAGTAAAAAGGGGGAATAATTCATGGAAAAAATGGTGCCAGAGTTATGCACCTTGTGTCATATGATGTGGGTGATGATGTTGAACAACTATTTTAAGTTTGAATCAAATCCATTCAGTAATAACAGAGATAGAGTGAAAGTGCATCAAAACTTTAACCTGAAAATCTAAGTGAAAAGGGGGGATAATTCATGAAATATTGGTGCCAGAATTATGGCCCTTATGTCAGATGATGTGGATGATGATGAGGAATAAGTATTTCAAGTTTGAATCAAATCCATCAAGTAATTACAGAGATAAGTTGAAAAAAAGAGAAAGTGCACCAAAACTTTAACCAAGGTGGGGACGCGGAAAGACGCCGACGCCGGGGCGAGTAGGATAGCTCTCCTTATACTTCGTATAGTCGAGCTAAAAAACAAGAGCTGTCACTAATGGTGACAAATGCTCCCGCAGCGCCTTGACCTTTGACCTGGTGACCCCAAAGTCAGTAGGGGTCGTGTACTCAATAAGTACTATCAGCATGTGAAGTTTGAAGGTCCTGGGTGCAGTGGTTCGCGAGTAAAGTGCCTTCATGTAAAAAGTTAACGTTGGCCCCTGTGACCTTGACCTGGTGACCACAATGTCAGTATGGGTTGTTTACACAATAAATACTATCGGCTTGTTAAGTTTGAAGGTCCTGGGTGCAATGGTTCGCGAGTAAAGTGCCTTCATGCAAAAAGTTAACGTTGGCCCCTGTGACCTTGACATCCCAGTCAGTAGGGGTCGTGTACTCAGTAAGTACTATCAGCATGTGAAGTTTGAAGGTCCTGGGTGCAGCGGTTCGCAAGTAAAGTGCCTTCATGCAAAAAGTTAACATTGGCACCTGTGACCTTTGACCTGGTGACTCCAATGTCAGTATAGGTTGTGTACTCAATAAGTACTATCAGCATGTGAAGTTTGAAGGTCCTGGGTGCAATGGTTCGCGAGTAAAGTGCCTTCATGCAAAAAGTTAACATTTGCCCCTGTAACCTTGACCTTTGACCCCAAAGTCAGTAGGGGTCGTGTACTCAATAAGTACTATCAGCATGTGAAGTTTGAAGGTCCTGGGTGCAGCTGTTCGCGAGTAAAGTGCCTTCATGCAAAAAGTTAATGTTGGCCCCTGTGACCTTGACCTTGTAATCCCAAAGTCAGTAGGGGTCGTGTACTCAATAAGTACTATCAGCACGTGAAGTTTGAAGGTCCTGGGTGCAGCAGTTCGCGAGTCAAGTGCCTTCATGCAAAAAGTTAACGTTGGCCCCTGTGACCTTTGACCTGGTGACTCCAATGTCAGTATGGGTTGTGTACTCAGTAAGTACTATTAGCTTGTGAAGTTTGAAGGTCCTGGGTGCAATGGTTCGCGAGTAAAGTGCCTTCATGCAAAAAGTTAACGTTGGCCCCTGTTACCTTGACCTTTGACCCCAAAGTCAGTAGTGGTCATGTACTCAATAAGTTCTATCAGCATGTGAAGTTTGAAGGTCCTGGGGGCAGCGGTTCGCAAGTGCCTTCATGCAGAAAGTTAACGTTGGCCCCTGTGACCTTGACCTGGTGACCCCAAAGTCAATAGGGGTCGTGTACTCAATAAGTACTATCAGCATGTGAAGTTTGAAGGTCCTGGGTGCAGTGGTTCGCGAGTAAAGTGCCTTCATGCAAAAAGTTAACGTTGGCTGTGACGAACTAACGAACAGACAGTTGAAAACTAATATGCCTCTCTTTGGGGGCATAAAAAGTAATCAGCTGGACAAGATCTGACACGACCTTTGACTTCCAGCTGTGACCTTGACCTCTGAGTTAGGAAACCAAGTTTGCGCAGGACATCCCGTCTCACTGAGGTTAACATTCATGTCAAATATAAACAAGATTGCTCTATGCATTTCAGTTATGGTCCAGACAAACGCATATACACCGAACAGCCATTTGTAAAACTATGTCTTCGCTTCTGCAAACGGGCTTGACAAAAATCATCTGATGGGACTGGAAAGACAATATGCTTTTCTCCTCTTGGGAGTGGAGCTTCCTATGAAGTTTTGATGAATTTCAGCAAGTGATTGCTGTCAAATACTCCAGACAAGAAATGTACTTTAGTATACTAAAGAGCAAGGCCTCGGTGACAAATCAGACTAGAACAAGACGATATGCACACTTCCTCTCGAGCGTGAAGCTTTCTTTCAAATTTTCTTACATTCAAAAGTGATTACTGAGGAACACTCTTTGACAAGAAATGGTAATATAGTATACCCTTGTTGAATAATAAAAAGGCAGTAACTCGGCGAACAAGAGCGGTCAGAGAAAAGCAATGCTGGACTATTCAACAGCTTTGTCAATTGCATGAATATCCAAGTCGAAAAAGGGGCATATTTAGGTAATTTTGTAAAAATGCAAAGCAAGGTTATGGAACCTGTACAATACATATCAGCCCATGACAGTGGACAAGTGTGTGAAGTTTAAATCCATTCCCATAAGTGGGTACCGAGATACCAGCTTACATACATAAACAAAATTGCTTAGTCGATAAAGGGGCATAATTTTGAAAAAAGCAAAATAGAGTTATCGAACATGTGCAATGGAAGTCAATTTAGCACAGTGAATAAGTGTGTGAAGTTTCAATCCATTCCCACCAATGGTAACTGAGATACCAACTCGCATACTAAAACTTAACCAAAAGAGGGGGTGAATCCAATAGCAATTCTTTGAATTGTCATGCTAAAAATTATCAAATTGGATCAAGAAGATGAAGATAATACACATCTCCTCTTGGGGAGTGAAGCTTCCTATAGAGTTTCACCAAGTTGTTAGTGGTTGCTGAGAAGTATTCCAGACAAGAACTGAAGGACAGACAGACAAATGGACAAAGCGGCAACTATGTACTTCCCCTTTGGATAGCCTAGAAATAAGGCAGCATTGTTGGTACAGGTCTTAACCCTTACCCTGCTATATTTCTATAATGGACTGGTCCATCTTTCAATTTGGACAGTACCACTTATTATTCAAAGGGGTTTTCACTGAAAATTTACTGACTGAATAGCGAACAGTGCAGACCATGATCAGACTGCACAGATGTGCAGGCTGATCTTGGTCTGCACTGGTCGCAAAGGCATAATCATTTGCCGCCAGCAGGCTAAGAGTTAAATCTACAGTCTAAATATCATTGAAGCTGCCTTGAATCTTTATCAAATTTTCATATACTTATTATTTATGAATAAAGTAAGGTAAGTGGATAAAGCTTTCCGTCCATATTATACCTTAACCAAGGAAGGAAAGAAAACAACTCCTTAATGCATTCATGCTATTTTTAATTTCCAAACACTGTTCCATTGTTTTTTAGTTTCTTGCATCACTGTAACATGTTTTTTGTTGTTTGCAACAGTTACCAATTACATGAGAGATATGCAAATGTCTGTACCAAAATTTTGTACTTTGTAATGTGTTACTGTCACCGAATTATAGCTGACAAGTAAATCAAAACAAAAACAAAATGGTGCACAGAGCAGAACAGGTTTGGTATTTTTGTTCATTGACTACTAGAAAGATGGTTATAAGCATGTTAACACCAAATCTACTTTTACTAATTTTTTTGGTTCCAGTATTTTCAATAATCTCAGTGACGTTTCATTTGTCACGATTAATATCATATCCAAAAAGCCGCAAAATGGTTTTGTTTATATATAGAGAGAATATCTGATCATGTTAAATAGATGTGGTGCTAAATTGTTTCTTCTTACTCACACAAAAAGGTTAAAAAAAAATACATTTATGTTGTAAGCGGCCGCCTTTATGGAAAATCATGCTCCTCGTCGCACCAGACAAGTTTTAGAATTTTGGAATTCTGTAGTAATGTCCAAAATTTGGTGCAATCATTTTCAAATTTCATTGTTGGAAATGTTTTGTTAACTGAAGGAGCAGTTTCCTAGGTGATTTGTAAACAAAGTTGACACAAATTTTGGAATTCCTCTTGCAGAAAAGAATTGTCAAAAAATTGGACACCAGAATTTTATCCCAAGTGTCTGGTCTCTACAAAAGGAATCCAGGCAATTTGAAAAACAATACATAGGTTATTCTATCACCCTTGACATCATGATATCTCTTCAAATCCTAGTTCTAAGATGGCTTGTGTAGGAATTTTCTGGTCTTTAAAATGTTACAATGTAATCGTTTTTCAAACTGTTCAGTTGCATTGAGAAAAGAATTGTTGTTAAAGAATTATACAACACATTAACATAGCACTATAAAGTAGTACGAAGCCACTATAAATCTTTCATTCTCTTCTCAATACAACTTCCGCTATTGTAGGAATCCATTTCTGATGACAAGGATTCCTGACAATAAGCAAATATCTATGCAACAGACACCTTATTCTGTGTTTCTTTGTTTATGTTTAAAGTCTATTATGCTGTAATCCAGAAGACTGGAATGTCTATTGCATAGTTCCCCCAAAATATTTCCAAAAGTTGAGGTTTTCAACCAATTAAATCTTCAGGAAACATTTTGGGTCCGTGATTTATTATTTCATTTTTCCGATGTTTACAAAAATTGACAAATGTGCAATTCCTAAAATTTATGTACCACCGCTAATAAGTATAAACATTAAGTTCAAAAATCCACATAATAATAAAATACCAGCTCTTCTTTATCTAAAATCTTATTTCATTATGATGTAAGTTTTCAGAATTTTCCCAAAGATTCTGTCAAAAGATGGGCTAGTATTTTGTTCTATCTTTGACACAAATATATATATATAGTATTTTCATCAAGAACATGTACAATTAATGTCTTTTTTTAAGTTGGTGCCCAGCTGTTACAATATCCAGATGGTACCAGGCATTGTACACGTTGTTGGTATCCGGCTTTATTCCGCCTTATCTTCGGCACCAGAGTCGTTCTGGACGTCAGAGTTTTCGTTCCTGTTCTCACCGTTCTCATTCTACAAATCAGGTAATAAACGATCGTAAATTAAACAAGGTATTTCATCATGTATCTTCAAATGTTTAGTGCCTACATTATGATGATGCAAAACTCATCCCCTCAACAAACCCTTGCATCAAATATGCTATGAATATACCTGGAAAACCCTAGGTACCTTTGTAGGCAACAATGCAAGAGTTATTGTTCATGGCCTTCTTACTTGCCTATTCATTATGAAAAAATGTTTCAAAATTATATCATTTAGAAAAGTGAACCTAAACAAAAAATTAACAATATTCTAAGTTAAAAAGGGCCAGAATTCTGCAAAAATGCAAGAGAGTTAACATACTTACTAACCAAATTGTAATTAGAACAAATGAGCATACAAAGTTTCAAAGCTTTAGCTAGAAAGGTGGACCTTAACAATTTTTTTATCACATTTACCCCCAATTTTTCTCTAAAATTCTGACAAAACGCCCTTTAACCCTTAGCCTGCTGCAGGCGAATTTAACAGCCTATGCAAACAGCTTGGAACCAGATCAGACGCTGATTAAATCGGCGTCTGATCAGGTTCCAAGCTGTTTGCTACTCTGACAATATTTCTTCCAATTTTGGAGCAAATTGAATGAACTTTACAATTTTAGCAGACGACATTTCCAGCAGACGACAATTTATCTAGCATGCTAAAGGTTAAAGTTATGGTTCTTAGCCTATATCTAATGATGATAAACAAGTCTGCCAAGTTTCAAAGCTACAGTGCACCTTCACAAAAATTTCAACCAAGAAAGTCCAATTTTCCAAGTATAAAAAGGCCGTATTTCTGACAAAATGCAAATAAAAGTTATGGCTCATGGCAAATTTACTCAACTAATAAATCATGATAAACAAGTAAAAATAAACGAGACTGAAATTGCTCTGAAAGAACAAATGAAAAGAAATTTAATGTGTCCTTACCCTGCGTCTGTATCCTCCCCTTCCACGGCCACGTCCCCTACCCCTTCCACGTCCTCTTCCTCTGTACATGCCACCACCTGGTGGACCATAGTAGCCCCTGGGTGCATAACCAAATCCTCCGCTCATAGGTCCTCCTCGATAGAAACGACGGTAAAACGGTCTTCTGGCATTAGGCGGCCCCATTGGTCCTACAGAAAAAAAGAAAGCAAAAAATGCTTAAACCATACAAGAATCAACATAAAACATTGTTAGTCTATACATAAATATTTAAAACAAGTGGAATGGATTCAAACATGTATTTGTTCTATTCTCGTTATAAAAAGCTTGATGCCTATCTGGCATGCTCTTGAAAACCAGGAATTCCTTTTCAGTTTTTTTGGGGAAAAGGTCTCAGTGTCTTCTTCTGAGGTTTGCATAAAAATGAGATCTTGATCTGCATGATACAACAGCATTTCTTTTATCTTTTCATTTCTGTAAAGTCAGTATCAGTGTTTACCCTATTTCTTCAACCAATCACATGCTAGCTATTTTCAAAGTTTTAACCATGGAAGTATAAAATGTACAATATATATGGAAACTAAAAATAGGGGCCTGACCTGTTCTTTTTTTTTGTTGGGTTTAAGAATCACACTGACAGAATTCAGGTCATATGGGGACTTCATGACCTATTTAGAGCTGCATTTTGAAGGAACAACACCAAGTTGGACAGTGGCTTCGAAGTGGTATCTTCAGCATTAAGAAACTGCAGTACCTCCCTTTTAGTTGCTTAATGTTGGAAGATTTCACCAGCCTCTATCCTATATGTAAGAAGTACATGGTGATCTAACAGGCAAGAATTAAAAACAATCTTACCTCCTTGCATCATCTGACCAGGTGGTCCTCGGTAACCTCCCCTGAAGCCACCACGTGGGTAGTAGTTACGATAGTAGGGTCTTCGCGGACGACGGTTCTGGTCCATGCCCCCTTCATCACCCTCTCCATCCTGAAGTAGATGTACAAATATTGAATTACCGAATAAAAGTTTATATAAAATGAATTAATGCACACATTGATACATTTCTTTTCTGCCACAGACAATAGTACTGGGAGTCAGACGGAAGTCACTTTTTTATTTTCATTTTTAAATAAATTTGTTTAATAAATTTACCACTGTCAGCTTTAAGTGGTTCAACCTGTTGATATTTAAAGTTTAAACAAAGGGAGTTTTTGTCTGCTTTGGTGAAAGTGAGGAGGAGACATTTTGTTTATTCAAATGATTTCATAGACTGTATCTTTACTAGAGTTATTAAAAGCAACTTTACCCACTGAGATAGTTTTTGGAGATTTACTACATATTTTTCAGTTCAGTGTCTAAATTTCAGTATTAAAAGTCATAATGTTTCATAAAGCCCTGCAGATTGCACAAGTTTTATTTTTATCAATATCCACAAGATTGATTATTAATGCAAAGATCAGAGTGTTTATCATCAATCATTAGACTCATGTAGGGGAATCCAACACTAAATCACTCATCATTTCTTAGTTCATCACAGTAACATCAGAGGTTCCCACCACTCGCCGTGCAGGACTAGTAGCTAGTAAAATCTACTCGTTCTTAGTGGACACCCACCCACCCAAATAAAATTTCAACTAACTTAGTAACTTTCTTTTCAATATTGTCACTTTTATGAAAGAAGCATTATGAACTACGAACAAATTTAAAATATCACACACAATAGACAAATAATATTTTCTTTAACCTTTAGCATGCTAGATAAATTGTCGTCTGCTGGAAATGTCGTCTGCTAAAATTGTAAAGTTCATTCAGTTTGCTCCAAAATTGGAAGAAATATTGTCAGAGTAGCAAACAGCTTGGAACCTGATCAGACGCCGATTTAATCGGCGTCTGATCTGGTTCCAAGCTGTTTGCAAAGGCTGTTAAATTCGCCAGCAGCAGGCTAAGGGTTAATATAACTTTGTTTCCTTTTCGATTTAATTGTTGCCCAAATGTAGCATGATAATGTGATGAGATATAATACTGCAATGCAGAAAAGCAACAAAAACAGAAGAGAATGATTTTCTGAGAAAAATTTCTTGGGATCTATCACATATTTCACTTGCCTGACCGGCAACTGTGTTTGATTTTTTTTGCATGCCTGCACATTTTTACCTGCCAAAGGCCAGGGCACTAGACAACTTTTGGGGACAGGAACCCATACCCTCAGAAAGGGGAATTTTTCGACATTTTAAGACAAAAAGGGGAAGTTTTAGCCATGCATATGTAATTACTTTTCACACTGATTAATACTGTTTTCAATCATTTCTAACTGATGTGACTATATTGAAACAGTAATCTTCCTTAGAGGCACTATATAATATTAAAAGAAAAGAGTTCATATCTATTTCTGTCAAACAACCTATCATCAGGGGAATTTTCTTCTGAGAAAGGGGAAAAAAACATATTATTTTAGGAGGGGAATGGTACCCATATTCGGCCCCAAAAATGGCCAAAGGAGTGCCCTGAACTAGGGCAGTCCTTAAGGTGACACTGACACAGTCACGGCTCACTCGAACATTGATGGCCTAATCACCCCAGCTAACTCTAGCAATTCATGTGGTCAGAGGCAATATTTCTGTACCCTTGCTCTGTTTGGACCTTTCCAAACCCTAGGTAACTTTATAATGTTATAAACAGAACTTTAGATGGCACCAGTTGTAATTTTTTAATTTTTTTTATATCCACTAGATTGATCATTTAAGTAAGATCAGAGTGTTTATCATCAATCATCAGATTCATGTAGGGGAATCCAACACTAAATCACTCATCATTTCCAGTAATGGCGAACTAAAAATAAGGTCATACAACACAAAATGTTAACAGATGCCGTTGCTAACTGCAGTATCAATGCATTGTCAATGTGTATCCGATATGTCGTTTACCCTATTTCTGGACATTGCTTCAAAAAATCAATCAGCCCCTATTCAATAACCTGATCACTGTGATCAGAAAGTTTAATTTTAAACTATGTTCAAATACTTGTAATTTATAATCAGTCACACTTTAACGTTTGATCATAGAAGGTGACTGTAATGTTAGAAATTACTTTGTAAATGTTTTGCACATGAGTCTATAAATAATATATTATTAAAATCTGTCAGGTAAAATTGATTTTTCTTCAGTTATCATGTTGAGTAAGATCAGAGTGTTTGTCATCAATCATTAGATTCATGTAGGGGAATCCAACACTAAATCACTCATCATTTCTTAGTTCATCACAAGAGTTTGACATTAATGAGATCCCGGGGACCCCAAAGGATCTTTGACACTTTGGAGGACACTTTCTGCCCTACAGCTAGATATTCTGTCAGGATCCCTAATCTCAGTGCAAATTGTCACTGTAAAGTGCTACTTCTTTGTAAGTTTTGATGATGTAGTAATTCTGTCTGAAAAACTTGCATGACTGTAAAACTTTAAAAAGTTCACCACAGAAAAAGGAACAGCTTACATGGTGAGTTTACGAGAGCCTGATTTATTCAACTCACTGGTTTTGTTCCAATGTTATAAAGCAGCCTTTGACAGGTAGATGCATATAATCAGTTTTTGCGACCTAAAATTATGTGGAAATTGCCTTCGGGGTCCTTGGAATAATATGTATTAAAACAAGATCACAGTAACACTGTGCAAAAACGTAACTAAAGCATGAATTCACATGGAGTATAATATCAACTGCTTCAAAAATACACTAAGCCATGGTACGTGTGCCTATTTGTTTTCTGTAAGTACTGACTAAAAGTTTTAAAACATAGAAACCAACACACTCAAAATGAGTTCAAGTTCTCTTTAACAATCAAGAACTATGACAGAGAATGTAGGTCTGAAGTTATATGCATTTGGCTTAAACAATATTTTATTCATATATATTTACAACATGAAACATTACATAATTACAGCATGAAGGATTGAGTAGAAAGTCAAGCTTATTTGAAACTCTCTATACAACAAATGTTTTTAGAAGATCAGAGTGTTTATCATCAATCATCAGATTCATGTAGGGGAATCCAGGGCTCTCGCGAGTGGGCGACTTGAGCGAAATAGGCGCTCTAGAACTTCAAACTTCGCTCAAATCTAACCTCAAAGCGAAATGCAAGTCGCCCAATTTTCTTTGATTTCCGCACTCGCTAATTAGTGCTACCCGGACTGTTGACAATTTGCACGGTGTCATAATGAGTGCAGAATACACAAACACACGCCGGTAGCATAATTTAAGCTCCTCCTACTTCAGGTACTTGCGAGATTTTCCCGAGAAGTGTGAAAGCGAATCAAATTATCAGATACACCTCGTTGATTGTGTTCAGCCAATTAGCGTCGCGTTTACGTCTTTGACACTTCATTTTTAATTTTGTCAACATGTTCGAGTGCGAAAAGCAAAGTGTTTTTTTTTAAGAAACTACTGATTAACCATGCGATTAATTGGAATTTGGTACACAATTATTTGTTATCTATGATAAAAGAACGACATGTAATGTATTAACAATGTTTAAATTGACTTCCATCGATGAATTTATTTGAATATGTATTTCTAGATTACACAGTTTACTTTCAGTTTCATTCGAGTGAGATTCTGACATTCCTCGGTGAATGACTCGGTGTTAATTATAAACACTTCATACAAGATATAACCAAAATTTGGCAGGTTACATTTACAGAATCGGCTAGAATTTTGAAAACGATTTTTTTCCAGAATTTTTTTAACGAAACAATAACCACTGTATGGGAAATGATCTAACTAAGAAAATGAATGGTCACATCAATACTTTTAATCAAGAAACAAGAAAATTACAGCCACCTTTCGAATCACTCCACATCATTGCGGTAGGAAAAGTCTTCCCACTTCTCCCTAAAGTCTCCCCACTTCTCCCTAAATCTGCTTGAGGGAGAAGTGATTTCTCCCAAAAAATTGGACCTAGCTAGACCCCTGGGAATCCAACACTAAATCACTCATCATTTCCCTTCTTTTTAATACCTTTCATATATCTACTAAGCAAGACTAAATAAACATGATAATAATAAAGTTTCTGTGTTTACTTACACCATCTTGCTGTCTCCTTGGATACCACTGACGTCGGTAACGACGGCGGTCAGCAGCGTATTTGCTGCCCTGGACCGGGGTGCCATTAGGTCCAGTGACATTTGCAGCTTCATTACCCTACAATTAACAAAAATGTTTACACTGTCATTCAAATCAGGAAATCCCTAAGCTCACAGATGTGTTTAACCCTCTCTTTGACTAAACAGTGGTTCTGGTAAACTATCCAAAGTAAGGATAGGTACATGTAGGTAAGGAAGTTTTAAATCTAATTATCTGGCCCATGACATGTGCGCTATAAACTTTTTGTCACTCATGTGCTTCTATTATTACAGAAACATCTCTCTGTTATTCATTTGTTGCAAGTCCAGCACAACTGATAAATATACATACTTTGAAAAAAAAATATGGGCAGTCATAGGCAACACAGCAACAGTAGCTCAGCATAAAGCTACAAAGTTTTTCTTTTTCTTACATTTTTTGTAAAAACACTGCTCTGACTTCTTCATTAAAACAAAGAAAACTGATATGCTTTCTTCATTTAACCATTTATTTAAATTCAACTTTTCTTCATAAACAAATATGATCACATTATTGTACCAATGTAAAGTTAAAACTACTAGGCTTTACATCAAACCCAACGTGTAACTTTGTGGCCAAGAAGGCAACGATGCTCAGGCCCAAAGTAAAGAGGACTCACCTTCTCTCCTTCTACAACATCGAACTCTACGGTTTCCCCATCTCCTACACTTCTAAGGTACTTCCTTGGGTTGTTTTTAATAATGGCTGTCTGGTGTACAAAAACATCTTCCTTGGTGTCATCTCTGTAAATTAATCAATTTCAACTTACATAAAAATGTGGTAAAATGGTAGTACTGTTCAAGTTAAAATAGAGTCCATCAACATTTTTTAAATCTTTATTTCTGCAAAAAATCTGTTTGCAATTGTGTATGCAATACTGTTTTAAGAACACCTTTTTACCAAATTGTTTAAAAAATTATGTAAATCTAACGGCTAAACTAGAGCTGCTTTTGAGAAAAGCGCATGTCGCCCACAACTGCAATTCCCAAACAGACTTTCAGTGCTTTGATTATCAAAAACAATGTTTCAAGGGCCATTATTCTGAGTGCCTGGGCCGATTTGGCTAGTTATCGAACTTGGCAGAGGAATTATGGTCAAACACATTTTGTTCAAGTTTGGTGAAGATCGGATGAGAACTGTTCGACTTATAGCGCGGACAAGATTTGTGACAGACACACAGACGGACAAACAGACATAAGTAAATCAATATGTCTCCCACACAACTGTGTGGTAGGAGACATTATTACCATGCAGGCCTTTTTTTCCATCAATTTGGGAATGCCACCGACACCGGTGGTATTGGAAAAATGCTCTTGGATATTATCTTAATTGGGACAATTTGCAAATTACCAAAATCTACATAAATGTGTTTTTGTGTGAAATATTAATGAATTGCATTTCAGTAATTGTTCAACAGTATTATAATTTACCTAAGTATACATACAAATTAGCAAAACTATCTTAAAACAGCAAAAACCCTAAAAGGTATCATCATTTGGGAATTTTAAATTCAACTTTGGGAAAAAAACCCATACTTTTTGGCATTGGGATTACCTCCTTTTACCGGAGGTAGATTTATAGGGAAAAAAAGCCCTGCCATGAATAAAACAAAAATGACATTCTAGAGGTATTAGAAGGCATGAAGGTGTCTGTTGACAATGACAATCTGCAGTACCACAGAAGTTCATACTGTCTTCTCAGTTTTTCAACTCTAACAACGGCCGTGCACACATACCTATTGATAAAGCCATATCCACTTTTCACGTTGAACCATTTTACACTGCCGCTGACTTTGGTGGCTGAAATTAACAAAATAATCCATGTATCTTGGCATGCCTCTCTTATGTTTATTATAAACTTGCGTCCAGTCTAGAAGTAAATATCCGTACCTGGCTGACATCCACATTTTAGCAGATGTTTTAGCACTGTTTTGTTGTGCCGCATTTTTATGAATGGAACGGGCTAGAGACTTGGGGTTTGGTCTCATTTTGTAACTAAGTACATACATGATAGATAGTTTGTGTTATTTTCTGGATCTATTTCACAACGGCCTGCAGGCAGGCTCGAATCACTGGATTCCAGCCTTCAGTAGATCATACATATTATATAGGGGGGCTCAGATTTCACTATATAATATCAGTGTTCTAAATTAGCGGTAGTCTGCCCGTGGCTACTGAATTTCAGCTCGGGCTACCTATTTTCCACAGACACATGCCCGACCAGGCTACTGTGTTTTCCTAATGTGATTAAAAAACATGCTAATTACATGCATATAGGATCGTGATTTCATACGATCTCGATCAATAAATGCTTATTGTTCAAGAATGCATCATGCATCGTCCAGATTGAGAAATGCTTATTGAATTATTGACGCATCATCCAGATTGAGGAATGCTTACTGAATTATTGAAACTGTATGAGCGTGCTCAATTGGGTGGTCAGAATCGTGTGGGAATCAAATTCAAACTGTTTCATAAATTCTTCCAAATGAGTGATTAAGAGTAAATCAGAACACAATCATGCAGCAGATCTAAGACTTTCACAAATGCAAACCGATGCCGCTCACATTACCTATTGGAAGACTGTTCCGAAGCATTTGATTCCTGTTCTTCAAGGAATCCCCAATCTAGAATGCTCTAAGTAAACAATATGGCGAATTTCTTGAAGTATTTCGAAAACATGGCATTCCTTCAAACACTGATGTCGGTAAAACAAAATGTTTTATGGTGCAAAAATTAGATATTTATTGTGTTTAAGTTTAGGAAGTGTCTAGACGTCTGGTAACCAGATGCCCAGCCTGCATTCTAGCCGTACCAAAGTATATTTTTCATTAGCCTTACTCATTTGGCTATTGGGATTTTACTTTTCAGGATTTGATATTTTATAGTTGTCAGGGCACTCGTTTGGCCATTTTTGGGACTGAATATGGGCCCCATTCCCCTCTCAAAATCATATGGTTTTTTCCCCTTTCTCAGAAGAAAATTCCCCTTGACAACAAAAACACACATTTTGAAAGGAAAAACAACATGAATAATCATTTGTTGAAACAATATTCAATGTTTGCTGTCAGAAAATATAGCTGATGATAGAAAACAGTGGTATTAATAAGAATGCAAGTCACAACAGTCATATCTGGTTCAAAATTTCCTGTTTGCCTTAAAATGACGCAAAATTCCCCTTCCTGAGGATATGGGTATCTGTCCGCAAAAGTTGTTGAGTGCCCTGGTTGTCATCCCTCTAAAGCCTTACCTGTATCTGCATATTACTGTTAGGAAAACGGGACAATAAAAATCCAAAATAGTATTAATATACTGGTCAGACTTACTTGCTTTAATAAATTAAACATTAATATTCATGTAGAAACTTCAAATGGGTTGAATTTAATCCATAATTTTAAATAAAAGACTTAAATCTTTGAAAATATGATGCGACAGGTGTGAGGAGATTATATATCTACCCTGACACCGGTTTCAATATGCAGAAGCTTGGACATAACGAAGACAGCGACAGTCAAAGTTATCATGCTGTCCCAAAACGTCCTATTATTTGGACTAATTTTTTATTGTCTCCAATAGATTACTGATTTTTCAGTCAATAAAATGAATGAGATCGTGTTTGTATACAAATCCGTTGATATACTATTTTTAGAAATGATAAAACACTGATCGCCGAACGTCCACGTTGTTTTGTAAAAAGTGATGTTTGTCCAATGGCCTAAACCTTAATTCTTAAAACACAAATTTATAAATACTTTTTTGACTATTATTTGAAATAAAATGGATTAATTATGAACGCTTAACTACTGTTTTTTTTTCTAAAAGCCGCTATTGAAATTAAATGTCATTTAAAACAGTTATTCATTTAAAATAATATTTGAATACTAAAATGAAAATTGCAAGTATTTCAAAACTGTTCTAATTTTGAAAATCCATTGAAAAAGTTGTTAAAATCCCATAAAAACATTGTTTTGCCCACCACCAGATGAACAGATTTTAATGAGTGACGTCATGGCGCTTTTAACTTTACTGGTACAGATGATAAACCCGGACAGATGATAAAGTCGACCACCTTGGAAATATTCGATTGCAATGGGTTATTTATAAAATTGAACACACCATCTAATAATTTCCACTTACAACACCAACTGGTGTAAATAAAAACAAAATTGGTAAATATTCTGTATAAATGACTTACATTTATCTGTATAAAAAATATTTATCCAAAATTACTGGGGAAGAGGGTGTTTTTTGCGCATACTCACTGTCGCCACATAAAGGCCTGACATTGGGTCACTTTTCATTACTTGATCATGAATGACTGTTGCAGCTTTTTGGGGAACGTTTAAATATAATACTACGAAGAAAATTTTGTAAATGACAAAGTGGTCGAATTTATCATCAGTCAACCTTCGTACAGTCCCCCTTTTACAAACCCTTTTCAGGGCCTCACTTCGTGTCAGTTTGCTAACTAAATATAAGTTTGAATCATGTAAAGTTTTCAGCAAATGTTAAGCTTTATTTTGATACCGACAATTGATTACAAATTGCAGAAATAAAAAAGTTACAGGTAAAAAACCTCATTTTCTGTTCGGGTTCTGTACCAGTATTGATTTCGGCAAACTTTTGTTTAATTGGTTGAAAAATGCAGTGGTTTACTCCAGACAATTAAAAGTATATCTTTAGTATGTATTCACACAAAATTTTGTTTGCAGATATGTATCCATATCTTTAGTAATAACAGGTATCATTTCTTATTCATCAGGAAAATTATCTATTACCAGACGGCTAGAAAATCCCCTGAAGATTTACTAGCCAGGCTAGGTGTCCAGTTATCAGACGGCTAGACACTTCCTTAAGTTAAGCCTAGTGAAATTAGTGTCTGACTTGGAAAATTTACTATCTGGTAGCCCAAACGGTCTACAGTAGTGGATTCAAATCTAAATTTCATACACTGTATTATATTTTTCATTTTGGGCACATTCAGGATGAAAACAGGGGTTTTCTCAAGTCTTGTCATATTTTTTTTTGCCCCATGTCTGATACTCGTGTATGTGCTGACGGAAACAGGCTGATTCGGACCGTGGCTGATTCGGACCAAATATTTTGGCTGATTCGGACCACATACTTTGAATAAAAGTAGATAATGACCATATATTTTGGCTGATTCAGACCACAAACTTTTATTTAACAGTCAATAACGACCATAAATTTTGGATGATTCAGCAATTTTCAGAAAATAATGTTGATTATAGCTTATATAGAGGATTAACTTGAAGAAAAGACATAAAATATACACCATACAAACAGGTAAGAAGTTTTGACAAACTAAAATGCATCATTTATGCATTTAAATAAGGACTTTAATTGTTCTTTGAATCAGACATTAAACTTAATACTCAAATATTATTTTTACTCATGACATTAGTTTCAGGAAAACTTAAACAATTTGGGCCGAATAAGCAAAGTAAATTTGGTCCGAATCAGCCATGGTCCGAGTCAGCCTGTATTCGTGCTGACTTCATAAATAAACAGGCTGGTAACATTGCCCGATCGGGCTTATGACACAAAAAGTAATATTTAATATTATCGCATAGTGCGGCAATTTTCCTTTGATCTTTGCAGCATGTTATACATAGTAACACACATTATTACTACAAAACTGTGCTGATATCTTACAAAACTGTTGCGATATATATCAACACGGAAATCTCTATGGAGTTTCATAAGAAAAAAAGTGTTCCGATATATATCAGCACAGTAAAACTGTTCCGATATATATCGGAACACTTTTTCTCTAGTGAGGTCCAATCAAGGGAGTATAATTTTTTCCTTTCAAAGAAAAGATGATTTTAGCTCCAATTTACAGTTCACAGAGAAAGAATTGTCACAAACACCTACATTTATAAAGTAAAAGAATAAATAAACTAGAATATTTCAAAAACTTGATAGTTATTGCCAAATTCAGAAATACATGAAATATATGAAATTCTGAGATTTCTCAAATGTTTCTTTTTCTTTGATTTTTTTTACAAACAAAACAACAAGTTTTACAATATGTCTGGCCAATGAAATACAAATATTTAAAACCAATGCAGAAATTTGTTGGGTACTTTTATCTGGGGAACACATTTTCTAAAACAGAAGTTTTAGTGTTACAGTCAGCGAGGCGCAGAAAGGGAATCAAAATAGTAAAAATAATAATAAACAAATTTAAATGAAAATAATATATAAATTTTAATGATAAACTATGCGATAAAACAGTTATAATATGTAGTGCTCGTGTGTTACCAGGATATATCAGAGCTAGGGGTACATCTCGTTATTTTTCTCTTCACATATCTGTCTCGGCCTACCGGCCTCGACGATATGTGCAGAGAAAAATACCCTCGATGTACCCCTAGCTCTGATATATCCTGGTAACACACTCTCACACATACTATAACTATTACAAATAGTATGTACCCTAAATATATAGAATAAAGGTAGTGGCGCACAAGTTTGAAGCACTAGAAAGCCACTGAGCCCTTTTCTGTTTTAAACATTGCATTAAAACATAATATTTTTGGACTTAAAAAATTAGGCATCATAAAAATCTGAAAAAGGGAAGTAATTCTAACTAAACTGAAGGCAACAAAGTTATTTCTATCTTGATAAGCATTATATGTAATGCTTAATAAATGGACCAAGTTTGAAAGAAATATCTTCATTATTTTTCAAGAAATATTACTTTTTGTGTCATAAGCCCGATCGGGCAAATTATTTATGTTACCTGATAAATTCATGTTTACACATGTTACAGAATCTAAACCGGACAAGTGCATTCTCGGCAATAAGCAGAATTGAGATGTGATTGTGCACCATGGAAGAAATAAATTTTCAGTTGTTCAATACAGGTTATCCCGATATATAATGCCAAATGATTTCGACTACCGATAACATGACTTAAGTTCGAAACCGCTGGGTGGGCGTTGTAGATCGTCGTCATTTTACCACCAGTTAAGCCTCGAAATTAACAGGATTTTATCCCAAACTATGTAAGATTTTGTAAAAACATAATCTGCTACTATAGCAACTTCTTTCTTCTTAGATCCTCGTACATAACTGCATTCATTTGCCATGGACAGACGATAAAAGCACTTCCAAAGCTCATCCGCCATGACAGACCACGAGGTGCGAATTTTGCCATTTCAAAACCCCAATTTTAGACGTTTATAAGCAGTAACTCAAAATTTAACTTTACCTATTATTTTCTTCTCAACTGCCACCTGCTTCTCCGGTTGGTTTTCGGAGTCGGACATGGCCCTTGATGGTACAAAAAGGCGGAAAACTTTCCCTCGTGTCACTGGACGTTCGTTCTTCTTTCCCTTTGTTCTCGCACTGCAGCATGTCTAACCATGCCGCTTTTCCGACAATCTTCGGGAAATTCCGTAACATCGGATTATCTTAGTTTATCGCCGGGTTTGGGTAACCGTGTGCAATCGACCGTGCTTTACGGAAATGTACGAGACGAATGCGACAGTTGGCCGACTTTCATTGGAGAAATCTAGGTCACTGGGTAACATTAGTTTAACGAGGTGGTATCCGTACTGGCGTAGCCTTGTGGGGTGATGGATGCGTTGGCAATCCCTTTAAAGTTAAGAGCATAAATGTAGAGTTTAAAGCTTAATTTAAGCGGGTTTTACCGGGTTATCCCCTGGCATCCGTAGTAGGCCTAACGTTTAATTTGGCATACGACAAAGCTGGAACAACTGATAGACCTCCCTGGACAAAGTAAGAAGTGGAGTCTTGGAGTCAGATCTTGGAGTGACCTTGGAGTCTATTTTGGAGTGAGATTTCGGAGTCAAATTAAATATGGTTTGAAAAGTTAGATCATATATTCTATTAAGATTAAAATATCTACCTGTAAAATTTCAAAGATGAAATACAATAATGGGTAGGTTTCAAGTGTGTTGATGTTGCTGACCTGTTGCAAACAATAATAAGAATGGCCGTTGATTGTTGGTATGAACAATCAAATTTGATATATAACGCAAGACTTATAGCTGGAACGACTAATAGACCTTCCTGCTTTTGATTATGGGAATGATTATGATTTGTTCGGTAGGGATAGAGTGCGAAATGGACTCAATTTCGCGAAATGGACTTTACGTCTACGAAATGGACTTTTATTATTTAAAATACGGCTTAAATTTCAAGTATATATGTATTTTCTTAAATGAATCTGATAGAGGATAGTTTCACCTACATGATGATTATTTTTGATGGTAAATTGGCCGGGGAAATAAAAGAAATTGTACGATTTATCAAGACCGCGGACTACGAAATGGACATTTTCATACAGAATCTTATACAAAATGGACTTTTATTTTTTAAAATACGGCTTAAATTTCAAATATATCTGTATTTTCTTAAATGCATCTAATAGAGGATAGTTTCACCTACATGATGATTATTTTTTATGGTAAATTGGCCGGGGGAATAAAAGAAATTGTACGATTTATCAAGACCGCGGCCTACGAAATGTACATTTTCATACAGAATCTTATACAAAATGAACTTTTATTATTTAAAATACGGCTTAAATTTCAAATATATCTGTATTTTCTTAAATGAATCTGATAGAGGATAGTTTCACCTACATGATGATTATTTTTTATGGTAAACTGGCCGGGTGAATAAAAGAAATTGTACGATTTATCAAGACCGCGGCTTACGAAATGGACATTTTCATACAGAATCTTATACAAAATGGACTTTTATTTTTTAATTGCGGCATTAATTTCAAAGATTTATGAAGTTTCTTCAATTTATTTTATTAAATAATAGATAAACCTTCACATTGGATTGGTCATTTTAGATGATATATTTTTGTTATTTATAACAGAATTATTACAATGTAAATTAAGAGCGCGTCATAGGAAATGGAAATTGTGTGCCAAACTTGTACGAAATGGACTTTTTATTTCATTTCTATTACTTTAATGTTGAAGATATCGTCATTTTCTTTGACAGATGTGATAGATTAGAGTTTAACTTACATGTTACACTCTTTTGATAACCTGCCGTATTTTATACGGAACATAGTTACATAAGAAATATTAGACAGGTTAGAACGTTTAAATAATGAGTTATTTTTTTACGAAATAGATATGTCCCTTAAAAGATACAAATAGATACTTTTAAAAATTATTTAAATTGTTTTTCCATGTCATAAAGTGTTTATTTAATTGTAATTAAGTTGCCGCAGCTTTTAATATTATTTTCGCGTTAATTGCCCGATGATTGGATTATCACACCTAACTAATCAGTGTATGCACGTGTATAATATTAGCCCCTCTTGATTGACCACGTGTGTATCTTTACCATTGTCACCTTACTAATTATCATATATTAGAGCGGCAAGTATATTTGTTCGCTCCGACATCAAAAACAGTCAAAAGTAAGTTTAATAACAATTATATAAAATTGAGAAATGCCAATTAAATAAAATCGGCCCTGGCGTGATGCGCGCCGGCAAATATTACTTTGAATTGGGCATAATATCACAATGTTACTTGTCTAGGTAATATGATATCAATCGATTACATTTTTTTGTATCGGTAGTGAAGATGTGTATTTGAATGTATTGTTAATTATTTAACATAATTTCTTTAGTATTACCTTTTGCCATGTTGTGGTTCATATGATATGTACATGTATTATATTTTAGCATATATGTATATATGTAATATATTTTTTTACCGGTGGTGAAGATGTGTATTTGAATGCATTGTTAATTGTTTAACGTCATTTCTTTAATGTTACCTTTTGCCATGATGTGGTTCATATGATATGTACACGTATTATATTTTTAGCATATATGTATATATGTAATATATTTTTGAATCGGTAGAGAAGATGTGTATTTGAATGCATTGTTGATCATTTAACGTCAATTCTGTAACGTTACCTTTTGCCATGACGTGGTTCATATGATAAAGCCGGTATAGGACGGTCTGCTTAACAGACCGGTCCTGGCGTGATGCGCGCCGGCAAATATTACTTTGAATTGGAAATGAAATCGCAATGTTATTTGTCTAGGTAATATGATTCCATATATCAAACGAAGATTTTAGCAAATGTGTATATATGTATTACATATTTGTATCGGTAGAGAAGATGTGAATTTGAATGCATTGTTGATTATTTTACGTCATTTCTTTAATGTTACCTTTTGCTATAATGTGTTTCATATGATATGTATATATGTATGTATTATATTTTTGTATACGTAGCCAAAGATCTTTATTCGAAAACATGTTGAATTGAATAATAAATCTGAAAAAGATTATTCATGCTTGTGTTGGTTCGATTTCATAAATAATTATTTAAATGGTTATATCAAAAATGACCATCATTTACTAGTACCTCATATCTATCATATCTAGACACTACAGTTACTTTCGAAATTAAAGCCACAATTAAGAAAATAAAAGTCCATTTCGTATGGGTTTTGCACAAAAATGTCCATTTCAGAGGATGCGGTCTTACTAAATTGTAACGTTCTGGTTATTATTTAGTGAAATATTTTATCTAAAGCTACCAAGATTTAGTTATACATCTAATGTATCATATATATTTAGGAAATTACAAATATCATCGAAATTGACGCCACAATTAAGAAAATAATTGTCCATTTCGTAGAACTTTAGCGCGAATATGTCCATTTCGGAGGGCGCGGTTTTAATAAATTGTAATAGTTTGGTTATATATTAGAAAAAAACTACCAAAAGTGTCCAACATTTAGTTTTACCTTTAATCTATCATATCTATTTATGAAAATACATATTTCATCAAAATTAAACCCACACTTAGAAAAATAAAAATCCATTTCGTAGAAGTTTGGCGCGAAAATGTCATTTTCGGAGGACGCGGTCTCAATAAATTGCAATATTATGTTTAAAAATTAAAAAATAATTTATCAAAGGTGACCAATATTTAGTATTACCTTCTACCAATAATATCTTTTCATGAAAACACAAACATCATAGACATTAACGCCACACTTAAGAAAATAAAAGTCCATTTCGTAGAAGTTTGGCGCGAAAATGTCCATTTCGGAGGACGCGGCCGTACTAACTTGTAATATTTTGGTTTTAAGTTACAATAATAATGTATAAAAGGTGACCAATATTTAGTATTACCTTTAACCTATCATATCTTCTTATGAAAATACAAAAATCATCAAAATTAAACCCATAATTAAGAAAATAAAAGTCCATTTTGTAGAATTTTTGCACGAAAATGTCCATTTCGGAGGACGCTGTCTTAATAAATTGCAATATTTTGGTTATAAATTAAAAAAATGATTTTTCAAAGGTCATCAATATTTAGCTTTACCTATTATCAATCATATCTATGGAAGAAAATACATATAACTTTTTCATTAAAGTCACAATTAAGAAAATAAAAGTCCATTTCGTAGACGTAAAGTCCATTTTGCGAAATGGAGTCCATTTCGCACTCTATCCCTACCCTGATTTGTTTAAATATCTAATTTGTATTTGATTATGTTTACAACAAAAACTATTGATTGTTGTTTGTCACGTGTCTTTAGGATGAAAATGTATAGATCTGCTCTCACCAATTATGTTACCGTCATCATTATCGTCATCATTGATATCCTGAAAACCAATCTATCACCCTTAACAGACAAAATAATCGAATAATCTTGGAAAAGAGTTGTCTAAATTTCAATATCATCATCATTATCATTAACAACAATACAAACGCCTCCATCACTTTAGTCATCATCAACAACAATAACAACAAGAAACCGTTATCTTCCGACCAAAACCTTGAAAACTGTTTTTTCATCTTGTTCGTAGCAAAACATCAGTAGATCTAACACTAACGATGATAATGATGATGTAATGACACATGATGTTTATGATGACAGCAGTGGTGATTGTGATGATGATGATGTTAATGATGGTAATGATAACGATGATTGAGTAGTGTTGTTGGTGTGGTGACGTTGGTGATGGTGGCGTGGTAGTGGTGGTGGTGGTGGTGGTGAAGATGATAATGTTGATGATGATAGTGGTCATGGTGATGATAGTGGTGGTAGTGATAAAGTTATAGATGATGATGATTGATGTGGTGGCTGTGATGAAGAAGATAATGATGATGACATTAATTAAAATTATGTTATTCAAGTTTCTGTGACACTTCAGTGTGTCAAAGCATACAGAATTAAAAATAAACACAATGAATGGATTCTATAAGGTACACACTAATGAAACAATTTGCAGGTGTAACAACTGAAACTTCTTCCATGTGTGTACAGGTCCCACTCTGGGGCAACGTCGTCTAACATGTGGGAAATGACAAAACAACCGACCTTCTAATGGTCCGTTTTCCACAGCAAGAGCAAATTTTATTTATTATTGCCTTTTGTCTTTCAAGAATTTTTCTGTGAAGACATGGTAATTAAATCGCTGATAAAGGAGCACCATAGCATGCAGGGTAAAGCTAATATCAAGGGTCAAAGGTCAAAATTTGTGTGAAAAATCGCATGGATAGCTCCCTGTTTGCAAGTATAACAGATATTTTTTTTTTCATTATTAGTAACTACTTGTGATTTTTGATGTATAAATGTCCCACAATGTCAGTGAGAAAGAGATCGTCGGCAGTGAGTCAAGGTCAAATGTGATATTAGGGGTCAAAGGTCATTTTCATATACTCAAATCTCATCATTTTCATAAACTCAGATCTAAAATTGGGTCTAAACTCAAATCATAAAGTAAACTTAAATTAGGTCGCAACTGAAATCTAAAACTAAATTTTAAGCATGTGCCAATATGCGAGTTGTCCAGAAATGCCTGGTTGTCCATTTAGAAATAGTAGCGAACATGACTGTGGACTCATTTATTTTGGCTCTACGCCGTTTCTTCAGCAGAAAAGCAATACCCAAGGTCATTATATGTCGGAAAACGCCCAGACGTACATCGCCACCGCCAAAATCCTGAAGGAAAAGGTCCTTGGAACACACGGTATAACATATATGGTCATTTATTCCCCAGCACGCGCCATGGTACGGAGGCTGGTGGGAGAGGCTTATTGACATAACGAAGACCTGTATCAGAAAAGTACTCGGGAAGTCGTTGGTTAGCATGGAAGTTCTTCAAACAATTACTGCAGAAGTAGAATGTATCGTAAATGACCGCCCACTCACGCACACATCTACAGACCCCTTGGACGAGGAACCACTTACCCATTCCCATCTACTGTATGGAAGAAGAGTTACCTCTCCTGTTTATCCAGACGACACGGACACCGCAGCAGACGACCTATCCCATGATTCTGCAGACAAACTCTTTAGATTTAAGTCTGCAACACTTGAACACTTCTGGTCGAGATGGAAGCACAAATACCTCACATCTCTGCGAAAGTTTCATAGAACATCCGGTAACCATGGAGATGCAGTTTTAACCGAGAAATCGCTGGTGAAGACGTTATCGTTGGAAACGATGGACTTATTCGAGTAGCCCGTGTTAGATCAAACCGAGGTGTAACTACCCAACCCATATCAAAACTATATCCGCTCAAGCTGAAGTAACCAGATGTGCGTGATTCACCTTGCCCAGTGATTATTACACAGAACTTACTAAGTGACTGTAACATGGAATTTCTAGGAGATCAGACAAACTGTAATACGCGTAATGGAATATAAGAGATAATGTTTTAAGTTAAAGTGACAGCAACACTTGTTCAACAATATGTGATTATACAGTAGTTTAACTGATTTTCTAGTTTAACCATTATCCGCAGAAGGATATAACATATTTTGGAGTAAACAAAGACTGTTATTTCTCAGAGAAAGTGATTTACTATGTTTTATAGCTTTTTGTAATTGTTCACTTAAGTCAAGTCGTACTTTTAATGCCTTGTAAATACTCTAAATAACATTTTTACGTTTAAAAATTAGCATCGTGGCCTCAAATCTAAAATTGGGTCTAAACTCAAATCTTAAAGTAAACTTAAATAAGGTCTCAACTCATATCTAAAACTAAACTTTAAGTAAGGTATAAAGTTTCTCATCTGTCTGCATTAAGCCCTAAAGTTAGGTATGAACACTTCGGTTGGTGGCAGGGGTAAATGGCTGGTGGGAACACGCGGTTCCGTCTTACGTACGTACGCACGCACACGATAATTATTGAACGTTATGCCCTGAGCTCTAAAATCAGGTTTAAACTCAAATCTTAACTAAACTTAAATTAGGTGTCAACTCAACTTTCTGCACTAAGCACTAAAGTTAGGTATAAACTCAAAACTTCAACTAAACTTAAGTTAAGTATAAACTCAAATCTTAAATTATGTCTAAACTCAAATCTTAAAGTGACCTTAAATTAGGTCTCAACTTGTATCTAAAACTAAACTTTAAGTAAGGCATAAAGTTCCTCATCTTTCTGCACTAAGCACTAAGGTTAGGTATTAAAGCTTCGGTTGGTAGCAGGGGTAAATGGCTGGTGGGAATTCGCAATTCCGTCTTACGTACGTACGCACGAGCACGATAATTATTCATCTTTCTGCCCTGAGCACTAAAATTAAGAGTAAACTCAAATCTTAAAATAAACTCGAATTAGGTGTCAATTCAACTTTCTGCACTAAGCACTAAAGTTAGATATAAACTCAAATCTTCAACTAAACTTAAATTAGGTCTAAACTCAAATCTAAAATTGGGTCTAAACTCAAATCTTAAAGTAAACTTAAATTAGGTCTCAACTCAAATCTAAAACTAAACTTTAAGTAAGGTATCAAGTTTCTCATCTTTCTGCACTAAGCACTAAAGATAGGTATAAACGCTTTGGTTGGCGACAGGGGTAAATGGCTAGTGGGAACGCGCGATTAGTCATATGTACGTACGCACGCGCTATAATTATTCATCTTTCTGCCCTGAGCACTAAAATTAGGTGTAAACTTAAATCTTAAACTAAACTTAGATTAGGTGTCAACTCAACTTTCTGCACTAAGAACTAAAGTTAGGTATAAACTCAACACGCACTTAAATTTGTTTGATTGCAGGGGTGGGTATTTAAGGCTATGCAGCATTTCAGTGACCCTGGATATCCGCCCAAAGTCGGACAGAACGCGTTGTCCGTCTTTATCTGTTTGTGTGTGTGTGTGCGCGCTTGTGCGCGCGTGTGTGTGTGTGTGCGACGGGGGGAGTGTGGAAGACGTCGGAACAATACTGCAGTTGTGCTCTAAGTAGGATCTGGTAGGCATTGAACTTAAGGGGTTTTGAGTTGGCCTTAAGGGGACAATCATCATTGATTCAGTCATCTGCCCAGTTTGCAACAGTCAGAAAACCCCGGAAAGTCCACCAGTTCTCCAAGATCGGTTGGGACTCCATCAAAGTTGACTGCAATTATATCTACAGGCGCTTCCAGAAATAGTGTCAACGGCCATTTCGAGCTGCAGAATGCAGCCACGTCAACAAAGTCATTAAAGAAGACTCCCAGTAGAAATCAGATCAAAGTTTTCCTTTTCTGGAGTAAAACGTATGTCGTAAACGAGTCATTATAATTGAGCCGTGCCATGGGAAAACCAACATAGTGGCGGTGCGACCAGCATGGATCCAGACCAGCCTGCGCATCCGCGCAGTCTGGTCAGGATCCATGCTGTTCGTTAACAGTTTCTCTAATTGCAATAGGCTTTGAAAGCGAACAGCATGGATCCTGACCAGACTGCGCGGATGCGCAGGCTGGTCTGGATCCATGCTGGTCGCAAAGCCACTATGTTGGTTTTCCCATGGCACGGCTCAATATTTTCGCAACATTTAAGAGGTGGTAACTTTTAAAACTTAACCATCATTATTTGTTATTTTCATCTGGTGGATTTTATTATGAGAACTTATCTCCATATTGAATTAACTTAATGCAAGATCAATACTTGCTCGTTTTTCCCGAAACAGGACACATTCCTAAAACAGAACCAACATGTTTTCCCTTCTGTAATAATAATATTAGTAACTGATACTTTATCATAAGATACAGTTAACACATTCAGACCGATTATTACAATATGAAAGTCTGAGATTGATTTTTATAGAAAAAATACTATGTACGGTCTATATGTATCACAAAGCAAAATTGTGTTGCGTTTCAGGTGGCATTTAAAAAAAACTATTTTCAATGATACTCTTCCAAATTATTGGCGGTAATGCATTGATAACATACCGGACGGATCATTTATATTGAACTGCTTTCTGATACTGCTTTCTGCTACATGAGAGACATTTAAGTTTTAAGTGATGAAGTATTCCCGAATTTCCAACTTTTTGTACACTAGCATTCAGGGCAAATGTCAATAGATATTGATTGTACTTTTTTTAGCTACAGAACTTTGCAGTTTTTAAAAACATTACTTCAAACATCTACAAAATGATATGGGGACAGCGTAAAATGGCATTTTTTCATGTTTACACGTTCTCAAACTTATGTTAATGTCGTTAATAAGATACAAATATTTGCATGAATATGCTAAATTAGTCAAATATTTTCACCCAAAGCAGATTCTAATGCCATACGTTTAAACTGCTTTGAGACATTCTGGGACAGAAAAGTTAATGTTGCAAAATTATATTATGACTCAGACATGATCAGTTTGACTGAATTTTGCAGAAGGTATTCAACTTATATTTATATTTGAACACTTTACAAACATACATATAAGTTCAATCTTCCGTGTTTCATTGGAACAAATGTTCGATTTGAGATATTTCAGTTTGAAAGAATTAACTACCTTTTTCTGACCTTTTTTTTTTTTTTTTTAAAGAATTTAATTCTCCTTTCTTACTACCATGTAAAATATTTGTCGCCATGGTGAATGTTTTTTTTTTTTCAACCGGAGGCCTTATATTGCATATAAGCCATTATTGCATTGTGACTTGTATTGCACTACCGCATATGTCCATATTTTCTAGCTACTAGTAAGTAGATCAATACCTTATCAGAAATAACAAGGGTTTCCAATCAGATGTTTGTTGAATTGTTCAGTATTGAGTTGACAAACTTTGCATTTCTTTTTCGTAATTTTGAACATAACATGATTCTGAGGGAGGTTCCGAGAAAAACTTCTTAGTATGCCTGACTGACATCTGTCTTTTATTCGGTGATCATACGAGCGATGGACTAAAGTGGGTGTTGTCGGTGGAGGTCGTTTTCGGAAAGTTTTGTAAATTCCACCCATGCTATTCTGTTGCATTGCAAGCAAAGTTTTGCCAGCTGTATATAGTAATCACGCGCTTAAAGAATAAATGCTCCCTAATTTGTCACCTATTTTCGTGGGTACTGTTAGAATTTTTCAACGTCTTGATCTGCTTCGGAGTAACCCCCCAAAATAAAAGTTGGGGCATTTCTTATTTGTGCAACAGTTCAACGTTCGTGTCAGCGTGATTTAAGAAATAATTTATAGCAAAACCGTGTTTTAACACTATTTAGTATTTATACACGATGGGCGGTTATACGTCGGGCGTAATAATTTCACGAGGGCGCAGCCTAATAGTTCCATTAGGACGCAAATGATGGCGAATTATTCTGCGCAGCTAATAACAAACTCATTAACTAAGACAGTTATGCTATGTGACATTTCGTTTAAAAATGTTTTTAAGTAAAATATTTGATCAGATTTGAAAGCGCTATTTCTCGATGCGTACACAGCGCTAAATACCACGCCGACGTAACGTCAACATAATATCGTTGTGATGATAAAAACATTGTTAGTCATATTAGAACAGGTATTCTAGCATAAAACTGCTGTTCTTATCACTTTTTGGGGGTGTTTTAACAAGAGAGAAAACGTGTATTAACAGAGAGATTCTCGCGCTCACGTGCTGTTAAAACACCTTTTTATATATGCGCATTCCGTGGCAAAGCCTAAACGTATTACGGCTCCAAAAAGGATTAATTTAAAAGGAAATGACGTCAACGTAATAAAACAACTCAGACATTCCCTCGCATTTCATGGAAATTTAAGGGCGCTAGGTGACAATGTATTCATTTATCAGTTTTACGCGTATTAGACATTTCTAACGTAAACGTAAATCGGAAACGGATTACTGAATCCGTAAATGTCATTTGCAAATAATGGTCTAAGGGAGATACTATTGCATTACTATTGGATGAAATTGTCTCCCATAGACCACAAATTAGCCTAATATTTTACGGATTCAGTATTCCGTTTCGTAATTACGTTTACGTTAGAAAGGTCTATTATGCTAGAATAGCGTTAGCGCATGTTCTTTTCGTGTTATAACATCTTCAGAATTCCTAGGGATACGTTGGTACCTTCGCCTTACCGGGCTCGGGCACCAAACAATCCCTCGGATTCTGCAGCTGTTATAACAAGAAAAAACATGCGTTATCCCTACATTAAAACTCACAGGCAGACATTGACTGTAGTGGATACAGAATGCCCTTTAGATATGTTATGTTTATTATGTCTCCCCCATAAAAATGGGAAAGACATATTGGTTTTGCCAGGGTCAAACTGCTAGCCGGATTTCGACGAAACTTCACAGGAGTGATCAGTACCAACCCTTATTGTGCATATCGCCGGCATGTTCCGCTCCGCTGCACAAAAGGCCGCCATAGCTAAAATTAGAAAAATCTTGTCCAGCTTTCACAGGTCAAACTCCTGTCTGGATTTCAACGAAACTTCATAGGAATGGTCAGTACCATGCCTGGTTGTACATATTGCCGGCACGTTCCGCTTCGCTGCACAAAATGGCCGACTTAGCTAAAAATAGAAAAATCTTGTCCGGCTTTCACATGTCAAACTGCTTGCTGGATTTCGATGAAACTTCACAGGAGTGATCAGTCCCAAGCCTAGTTGTACATATCGCTGGCACGTTCTGCTTCACTGCACAAAATGACCACCAGAACTAAAAAAATAGAAAAATCTTGTCCGGCTTTCACAAGTCAAACTGCTAGACAGATTTCGACGAAACTTCACAGGATTGATCAGTACCAAGCCTAGTTGTATCGCCGACACGTTCCGCTTCGCTTCACAACATGGCCGCCAGAGCTAAAGGTATAAATGGGGGGGGGGGGGGCATATGTTTTTGTGACGAAAACACCTTCTAGTTTATGCTTTTTGAGCGTAGAAACCAACAGTTTTTTTCAATGTTGTATTAAATATCAAAAGGTGGCAGTCACGTTAACAGCTGCTTACGAACGCTGTTGATTATTGTATCAGTATCGTATGAGTCTGGAGCTTTTTTTAAATAGAGATACTTGGGCTTGATCGCCATTTGTATCTTCACCTTCTTATTTAATTACATGTGTATAATGCCGATATTATACAGAAATCTTTGTGTTGCCAGGTCACGCACGGAACCGCCATCTTTTCACAAATTTGGGAATTTTGGAATCACTACCAACTTACGACCAATAAGAGTCTATCGAGATACTACAACTGGATATAATCCCCATTCGAAGGACTGGATGCACACAACCCTCTTAAAAATGTGTCAAAGGGAGAGTCTCAGCAACCCCAAGATGGTAATTGTGTTCGGAAAGATCCAAAGCTGTATCTGAATTTATCAGATATTTCGAGAACATTTATGAAAATTCTCAGACTTTTAGAAAAAATATTGTTAAGAACGTACTAGCGATTTCAATCAATGCAAAATTATTTTATTTATTTTACAACCGCCAACCATTTAAAAAGTGTCACAGAAATACAGACGTATGTTTTGCTTTTATTCAACTAGAAACTATCAAATAGTATTGAAGCATTATTCGATTTATTTTGGAATATCTAAAATATTAATATTATTGGTGTTGACCTTTTTACACAAACTATTGGTTGCTATGCTATTTCACGGATGTTTTGATTTTAACGCGCATGCGCTCTTTACGTGTTGCAAAAGAACGCTCAACGATAAGAAAACCTACTAAATTATCATTATATTACGAATTGTTTTGCCACTGTAAAGATGATTTCAGTCAAATAATTTATTATACAGTATGCTTTGATTAAAGACATGTATGTCATTAATTATATCTTACTTGAAAAGCCTGCTTTTTCTTATTTTCGCCAGAAAAGAACAAACATCTCCAGTCTATTTCCACACGTCATACAAATATAAAACTTATTTCTTACATTTAAAAATTTCACATTTTCTTTCATTTTATCTATTTTTTCCACAACTTCAAATAGTTGTTGCATATATTTTTCTCCGACTTGAATAACATCTGCATACTTAAGGGTTGCGGCTCTATGTCACTGAAGTTGCTGTTTTAAGTAATATACCGAGGGTGTCCCCTAATCAGAGCGGATCATAAAAGTTACTGAAGCATATAAGATCACTTTGATGTGACATACTTTAATGCCTTCGGTCATCAATGCCATAATAAGAACGCTCTCGGATTAATATATCACGTGGCGGAGCTGTTTTGTGAATCAAAAATAAACATTTCACGTGATACATGTATCTAGTGTTCTAAAATCTATTAGAACTTTAATGGACATTTCCGTTTATAACGATGAAAGTGTAGTTATAAAAAAATCTAAATTCATAAGAAATCAAGGACTATAACTACATGCTGAAGGAAAATACCTAATATAAATTCTATTTTTTTTTATCTCTTATGTTTACATGCTGGATCATTTTCATATCGAAAATGTATCGTGCGCACTCATTACCCGTAAATTAATAGAAAATTATGATAAACTTGAATTCCGCAAAGAATAGGAACATCGTTTAACAACTGTCAGATGAAGTATGTCAGTAGAACACCTCTCCCCGCTACCCTCCCCCGTCTCTATTAAATCTGTCCGCTGCATTCACCATCCGAACCACTTTATTGCCAAATAAAAACTTTCAAATTCAAAGAATCGATAGAAATAAAAGATAACAATTTTAAGATGATTATAATTTTTCGAATACGGAATGAATTGATCCCCTTTTGGGTATAATTGGATACAAAATCAAAAGCTGAACTTTGTTAATTGAACATTTTATTTTAAACTTCATTAGTTAAAGTATATCAGCTGTGGGTTTGCAAAGATCTACATATGTTTTCCCTTGTCTTGCGGTGGATATTTACTATAAAACAAACTAATTAATGATCCAATAGATTGTAATGCAATATAACTTTAACGTAATTTTTATTGTGCGGTCATATCTTTTTGCCCTACGTAGAGTGCGCATGCGCGAAAATTGTCTCCCGTTGCTAAGGAAATAGCTTTCTGTAAAAAGGTCTGTATGATGAATTTCAAAAAGCAGTCTAAGTATTATGAAAGATATTGCCAAAAATAATGAGGGAGCGTTTCGATTAGTATATTTGTATGTCATACCTGTATTAGAATATAGTTCTGCAGTACGAGACGGCTGTTTTCGGGTGTCTCAAACTACACTCAGAGGATGTCCATAAAATACTGGCTCACGTTGGACGCGTTATAGTAATATTGGTACCTACATAACCAGTAACTCTTCCGCTACTACATGTAATAATTCATCCAGCTTTCCTCTTGCAGCCTCAATCCATACAACAGACCTCGTGTGTACTCGAGCTTTCCTACTGGCTCTAGGTCTTTGGCCTCAGGTCAATCTGACAAACCTGGTGTATACTCGAGATCTCCTGCTGGCTCTCGGCTTTTGGCCTAAGGCAAATACGACAGACCTCGTGTATATTCGAGCTCTCCTGCTGGCTCTCGACTTTTGGACTCCGGCAAATACGACAGACCTCGTGTATATTCGAGTTCTCCTACTGGCTCTCAAGTTTTGGCCTCGGGCAAATACGAAAGACCTCGTGTGTACAGTTTCTCTCTTATTTGCTATCGGCCTGCAGCCTTTGGCAAATACAACAGACCTGTACATGTGCTCTTCGACTGGCGCTCGGCCAGCGGCCTCAGGCAAATACGACAGATCCCGTGTGTACTCGAACTCTCCTACTGGCTCTCGGTCTTTGGCCTCAAGCAAAAACGATAGACATCAAATGTACATTTGTTCTCCTGTTGACTAGTCCTGCGGTCTCAGGCAAATACGACAAACTTCGTGTGTACTCGATATCTCCTACTGATCCTCGGCCTGCGGTTTCGAGCAAATACGACTGACTTCGTATCTAGTATAGAGCCATTATTTATTAGCATTATAACAAATGAATTTTTTGCGTTCCGAATATGACATTCTGGTTATGATAAATATGGCACTGAAACTGTTTTATTTTTGTATAGAATAAGGATTTTGTGAACGATCTTGTTGAAAGTGAAAATCTGTCTTTGTGAAGACTCAAGATTTCTATTTTCGGAATACATATCCACGGGTCCGTCCAATTCGCCTCCCTTTCATATTAATGGTTCTATTAGAGAGGTAGACCATATATAATTACAGCATTTAATATTGGTTTTTACATGAAATGTATATTAAATAGAAGTGTGCTGTTCTTTATTGTTTCTCAATAAATATTTTGGTCAAACTGTTTTGATATTGAAAATGTGCAATTAACATGTATGATTAGCCTTGAACAACTGTAGCCTACTGTGAAATCATTAATATTCGTGGGGGACTAATTTTCGTGGATTTCGTAGTCGAGTCAATCCTCGAAATTTAATCCCAACGAACAATTAAAATTTCCATTCATTTCATGTTCAAAAGTTGAAATCCATGAATTCCCCCAGGAAATTGCCGTTTTGACAAAACCCACGAAATTTCATGCCCACGAAATTAAATGATTTTACAGTATTCGGACATAATACCCTGCGGTTGGCAGGGAATTAACTAATACTGATGTCAGAGAAACCACAAGGCAAAATGTTGCTAGAGACAAGGATAAAATTATCCCGATTGTCCCGACAAGAGACAGGTGCGGCGTTCCATAGTATGTTAACCAAAAAACGTGAACGACCTGTTGGTATTAAACTTACTGATACATACAATGTCTGTCTCATGTATCACAAACGAATTTTGAATAGAGAAAATACCTAAATTACCCATATTTCTAAGATATGAACTGTCATACTGTAGACAGAAATCCGTGACATAGAAAAAATGGTCATCCGTGACATTTAACGAACTTAGGTTCATTTTACTTTCAATGTATTGTCACTTATTTTAACCCTTACCCAGCTAGATTTCTATAATGAATTCGTCCATCTTTCAATTAGGACAGTACCATTTACTGTTTAAAGGGGTGCTTACAAAAAAAAAGACTGAATGGCGAACAGTGCAGATCATGGTCAGACTGCACGAATCAGTCGTGTTTAGCATGATAAGGGTTAAGTAACACGGTACTATCAAAAATAACTCAGATATTGATCAGACATATCAGTTCTGTGATATGGCAACCATTTTTCGTTTTCTGTTATGGTAAAACACTGAAATCCGTTACAATATGCTTAGAAATTCGTTACAGAGCCTTTTTCGAGTGACCGACATCCCTAACTTACTGTACATTAATTCATTCATTTGCAGATAATCGGTGTCTGCACAGGTTTCGTTGTGAGTCATTTTTTCTTTAAAATCTGGCCGACGGATATTGCAATGTGATGAAGTGCTGTACGTATAATACTTAGAACAGACTGAAAATATTTCAGTCCTGACCGGGAGTCGAACCTAGGATCGCTCACACCTGCCACATCGCTATAAAAGCTAGCTCATATAGCAAGGCAGTATAAGTGGACCCTTATACGATACCATACTATATACTCCCTGCCAGTTCTCAAAATTCTAATCTTTTCACGCTCTGATATCAACGCATTTTTTCAGTTTTAAATGCCTCTTTAAAATCACTGATAAAGGATATGTAAATTTATGCAAACTTCGAAAATAAAGAAGCATCATATTTGTGATAAAAATGTTAAAACACTAAATATATGAGCCGTGCCACGAAAAAACCAACATAGTGGGTTTGCGACCAGCATATGGATCCAGACCAGCCTGCGCATCCGCGCAGTCTGGTCAGGATCCATGCTGTTCGCTAATAGTTTCTCTAATTACAATAGTCTTTGAAAGCGAACAGCATGGATCCTGACCAGACTGCGCGGATGCACAGGCTGGTCTGGATCCAAGCTGGTCGCAAACCCACTATGTTGGTTTTCTCATGGCACGGCTCATATATCTGTGTGAAGGATATTTTATTTTGATATAGGCCTAGAACAAATAACTGTAAAATACGGAAATACCCGATGTTGCACGATTGCCATTCCGTGACACTAGTTACCTCCCCTGAAGTCCCGTTTAACTGAGGTACTTCCGTCTTTATTAAAAATAAAATTCTGAATAGCAAATTTATTCTTCTGCTTGTTTTTGTGTAGATCGATGTCTAATACGCTACAGATCTATGTCATGTAATGTAGATGAGCGCGTAGCGAGAGTGAAAATGTGAACATTTTCTCACTTCACAGGAGTCAGAAATTCTATCAATAAGACCATAGAAGTCTATCTTTACAAAAAATACCCCCTATATATATAAAATAAACACCAGGAATGAAACGTCTAAAACCCAGGGTCCCCTGAAAATACGCACGGAACGCAGGGTGATCGCAATTTAGCGAGCCTGGTTTAGAAATAACACTAAAATACACCTACCACACTCGACAGTATTCAAATCTGATACACTTCTCGAGAGTAATCAGACATTTTCTGAGATTTTCCAAGATTTTCGGCGCTGTAATTGTTGTTGTTGTTGTGACGTCAGCGAATGGCTTCGGCGACAGCCGTCTGTCTGATTACTCCTGTAAAGTGTATCAGATTTGAATGCTATCGGGTGTGGTAGGTGTATTTTAGTGTTATTTCTTAACAAAGCTCGCTAAATTGCGATCACCTTGTGTTCCGTGCGTATTTTCAGGGGACCCTGGGTTTTTGACGTTTCATTCCTGGTGTTTATTTTATATATATAGGGGGTATTTTTTTGTAAAGATAGACTTCTATGGTCTTATTGATAGAATTTCAGACTCCTGTGCTCACTTTGAGGTAAGATATTCCATATTCACGAAAAATAAACATTTTTTTATTGTATGCTTAATTACGTTGAGATATGCATTTTGCAACAAATTTTAATATCAGCGCGGGAAACAGACGCGCGTAAACAAACATGACATCAGACGTGTTGTGACGTTAGAAAGACGCACACGACATAAAGTTCCATATTGTTTTATTTCTTGCTGCATAACGTTGTGAAATTAGCATTAAGTAAAATGATTTGAATCGAGAAATACTAGTATACTATCAAGAATAAAGTGCGGCTACGATTTTCATCCTGTTTTAAGCAAATAATTTGAAATTTATACACAATGTACAAGTAGATCGACAAAGCTATAGGCCTACAGTGAGTGATATGGATTATATCTTATTGATAAAACACAGTATTTCATCAGTCATATTATCGATTTGTTTCTCTTCATTGGTGACGTCACAGCTTTATTACGTAACTGTTGGCGCTCATGTAATACATTGTATAAGGGCACCGTCTCAGACTGCTTTTAGCTTATATAGCAGTAATTCGGCCAAAAAAGTCCCTAATAAATAGATCCTATTTTTTCCGTTTTTCGCGCATTTATATATTGATTATAATTTGATATCATAATACTAGTATGTAATTTATGTAACACCTGTATTATAAACTCAACACGCACTTAAATTTGTTTGATTGCAGGGGTGGGTATTTAAGGCTATGCAGCATTTCAGTGACCCTGGATATCCGCCCAAAGTCGGACAGAACGCGTTGTCCGTCTTTATCTGTTTGTGTGTGTGTGTGCGCGCTTGTGCGCGCGTGTGTGTGTGTGTGCGACGGGGGGAGTGTGGAAGACGTCGGAACAATACTGCAGTTGTGCTCTAAGTAGGATCTGGTAGGCATTGAACTTAAGGGGTTTTGAGTTGGCCTTAAGGGGACAATCATCATTGATTCAGTCATCTGCCCAGTTTGCAACAGTCAGAAAACCCCGGAAAGTCCACCAGTTCTCCAAGATCGGTTGGGACTCCATCAAAGTTGACTGCAATTATATCTACAGGCGCTTCCAGAAATAGTGTCAACGGCCATTTCGAGCTGCAGAATGCAGCCACGTCAACAAAGTCATTAAAGAAGACTCCCAGTAGAAATCAGATCAAAGTTTTCCTTTTCTGGAGTAAAACGTATGTCGTAAACGAGTCATTATAATTGAGCCGTGCCATGGGAAAACCAACATAGTGGCGGTGCGACCAGCATGGATCCAGACCAGCCTGCGCATCCGCGCAGTCTGGTCAGGATCCATGCTGTTCGTTAACAGTTTCTCTAATTGCAATAGGCTTTGAAAGCGAACAGCATGGATCCTGACCAGACTGCGCGGATGCGCAGGCTGGTCTGGATCCATGCTGGTCGCACACCCACTATGTTGGTTTTCCCATGGCACGGCTCAATATTTTCGCAACATTTAAGAGGTGGTAACTTTTAAAACTTAACCATCATTATTTGTTATTTTCATCTGGTGGATTTTATTATGAGAACTTATCTCCATATTGAATTAACTTAATGCAAGATCAATACTTGCTCGTTTTTCCCGAAACAGGACACATTCCTAAAACAGAACCAACATGTTTTCCCTTCTGTAATAATAATATTAGTAACTGATACTTTATCATAAGATACAGTTAACACATTCAGACCGATTATTACAATATGAAAGTCTGAGATTGATTTTTATAGAAAAAATACTATGTACGGTCTATATGTATCACAAAGCAAAATTGTGTTGCGTTTCAGGTGGCATTTAAAAAAACTATTTTCAATGATACTCTTCCAAATTATTGGCGGTAATGCATTGATAACATACCGGACGGATCATTTATATTGAACTGCTTTCTGATACTGCTTTCTGCTACATGAGAGACATTTAAGTTTTAAGTGATGAAGTATTCCCGAATTTCCAACTTTTTGTACACTAGCATTCAGGGCAAATGTCAATAGATATTGATTGTACTTTTTTTAGCTACAGAACTTTGCAGTTTTTAAAAACATTACTTCAAACATCTACAAAATGATATGGGGACAGCGTAAAATGGCATTTTTTCATGTTTACACGTTCTCAAACTTATGTTAATGTCGTTAATAAGATACAAATATTTGCATGAATATGCTAAATTAGTCAAATATTTTCACCCAAAGCAGATTCTAATGCCATACGTTTAAACTGCTTTGAGACATTCTGGGACAGAAAAGTTAATGTTGCAAAATTATATTATGACTCAGACATGATCAGTTTGACTGAATTTTGCAGAAGGTATTCAACTTATTTTTATATTTGAACACTTTACAAACATACATATAAGTTCAATCTTCCGTGTTTCATTGGAACAAATGTTCGATTTGAGATATTTCAGTTTGAAAGAATTAACTACCTTTTTCTGACCTTTTTTTTTTTTTTTTAAAGAATTTAATTCTCCTTTCTTACTACCATGTAAAATATTTGTCGCCATGGTGAATGTTTTTTTTTTCAACCGGAGGCCTTATATTGCATATAAGCCATTATTGCATTGTGACTTGTATTGCACTACCGCATATGTCCATATTTTCTAGCTACTAGTAAGTAGATCAATACCTTATCAGAAATAACAAGGGTTTCCAATCAGATGTTTGTTGAATTGTTCAGTATTGAGTTGACAAACTTTGCATTTCTTTTTCGTAATTTTGAACATAACATGATTCTGAGGGAGGTTCCGAGAAAAACTTCTTAGTATGCCTGACTGACATCTGTCTTTTATTCGGTGATCATACGAGCGATGGACTAAATGGGTGTTGTCGGTGGAGGTCGTTTTCGGAAAGTTTTGTAAATTCCACCCATGCTATTCTGTTGCATTGCAAGCAAAGTTTTGCCAGCTGTATATAGTAATCACGCGCTTAAAGAATAAATGCTCCCTAATTTGTCACCTATTTTCGTGGGTACTGTTAGAATTTTTCAACGTCTTGATCTGCTTCGGAGTAACCCCCAAAATAAAAGTTGGGGCATTTCTTATTTGTGCAACAGTTCAACGTTCGTGTCAGCGTGATTTAAGAAATAATTATAGAAAAACCCGTGTTTTAACACTATTTAGTATTTATACACGATGGGCGGTTTACGTCGTGGCGTAATAATTTCACGAGGGCGCAGCCTAATAGTTCCATTAGGACGCAAATGATGGCGAATTATTCTGCGCAGCTAATAACAAACTCATTAACTAAGACAGTTATGCTATGTGACATTTCGTTTAAAAATGTTTTTAAGTAAAATATTTGATCAGATTTGAAAGCGCTATTTCTCGATGCGTACACAGCGCTAAATACCACGCCGACGTAACGTCAACATAATATCGTTGTGATGATAAAAACATTGTTAGTCATATTAGAACAGGTATTCTAGCATAAAACTGCTGTTCTTATCACTTTTTGGGGGTGTTTTAACAAGAGAGAAAACGTGTATTAACAGAGAGATTCTCGCGCTCACGTGCTGTTAAAACACCTTTTTATATATGCGCATTCCGTGGCAAAGCCTAAACGTATTACGGCTCCAAAAAGGATTAATTTAAAAGGAAATGACGTCAACGTAATAAAACAACTCAGACATTCCCTCGCATTTCATGGAAATTTAAGGGCGCTAGGTGACAATGTATTCATTTATCAGTTTTACGCGTATTAGACATTTCTAACGTAAACGTAAATCGGAAACGGATTACTGAATCCGTAAATGTCATTTGCAAATAATGGTCTAAGGGAGATACTATTGCATTACTATTGGATGAAATTGTCTCCCATAGACCACAAATTAGCCTAATATTTACGGATTCAGTATTCCGTTTCGTAATTACGTTTACGTTAGAAAGGTCTATTATGCTAGAATAGCGTTAGCGCATGTTCTTTTCGTGTTATAACATCTTCAGAATTCCTAGGGATACGTTGGTACCTTCGCCTTACCGGGCTCGGGCACCAAACAATCCCTCGGATTCTGCAGCTGTTATAACAAGAAAAAACATGCGTTATCCCTACATTAAAACTCACAGGCAGACATTGACTGTAGTGGATACAGAATGCCCTTTAGATATGTTATGTTTATTATGTCTCCCCCATAAAAATGGGAAAGACATATGGTTTTGCCAGGGTCAAACTGCTAGCCGGATTTCGACGAAACTTCACAGGAGTGATCAGTACCAACCCTTATTGTGCATATCGCCGGCATGTTCCGCTCCGCTGCACAAAAGGCCGCCATAGCTAAAATTAGAAAAATCTTGTCCAGCTTTCACAGGTCAAACTCCTGTCTGGATTTCAACGAAACTTCATAGGAATGGTCAGTACCATGCCTGGTTGTACATATTGCCGGCACGTTCCGCTTCGCTGCACAAAATGGCCGACTTAGCTAAAAATAGAAAAATCTTGTCCGGCTTTCACATGTCAAACTGCTTGCTGGATTTCGATGAAACTTCACAGGAGTGATCAGTCCCAAGCCTAGTTGTACATATCGCTGGCACGTTCTGCTTCACTGCACAAAATGACCACCAGAACTAAAAAAATAGAAAAATCTTGTCCGGCTTTCACAAGTCAAACTGCTAGACAGATTTCGACGAAACTTCACAGGATTGATCAGTACCAAGCCTAGTTGTATCGCCGACACGTTCCGCTTCGCTTCACAACATGGCCGCCAGAGCTAAAGGTATGGGGGGGGGGGGGGGGGGCATATGTTTTTGTGACGAAAACACCTTCTAGTTTATGCTTTTTGAGCGTAGAAACCAACAGTTTTTTTCAATGTTGTATTAAATATCAAAAGGTGGCAGTCACGTTAACAGCTGCTTACGAACGCTGTTGATTATTGTATCAGTATCGTAGAGTCTGGAGCTTTTTTAAATAGAGATACTTGGGCTTGATCGCCATTTGTATCTTCACCTTCTTATTTAATTACATGTGTATAATGCCGATATTATACAGAAATCTTTGTGTTGCCAGGTCACGCACGGAACCGCCATCTTTTCACAAATTTGGGAATTTTGGAATCACTACCAACTTACGACCAATAAGAGTCTATCGAGATACTACAACTGGATATAATCCCCATTCGAAGGACTGGATGCACACAACCCTCTTAAAAATGTGTCAAAGGGAGAGTCTCAGCAACCCAAGATGGTAATTGTGTTCGGAAAGATCCAAAGCTGTATCTGAATTTATCAGATATTTCGAGAACATTTATGAAAATTCTCAGACTTTTAGAAAAAATATTGTTAAGAACGTACTAGCGATTTCAATCAATGCAAAATTATTTTATTTATTTTACAACCGCCAACCATTTAAAAAGTGTCACAGAAATACAGACGTATGTTTTGCTTTTATTCAACTAGAAACTATCAAATAGTATTGAAGCATTATTCGATTTATTTTGGAATATCTAAAATATTAATATTATTGGTGTTGACCTTTTTACACAAACTATTGGTTGCTATGCTATTTCACGGATGTTTTGATTTTAACGCGCATGCGCTCTTTACGTGTTGCAAAAGAACGCTCAACGATAAGAAAACCTACTAAATTATCATTATATTACGAATTGTTTTGCCACTGTAAAGATGATTTCAGTCAAATAATTTATTATACAGTATGCTTTGATTAAAGACATGTATGTCATTAATTATATCTTACTTGAAAAGCCTGCTTTTTCTTATTTTCGCCAGAAAAGAACAAACATCTCCAGTCTATTTCCACACGTCATACAAATATAAAACTTATTTCTTACATTTAAAAATTTCACATTTCTTTCATTTTATCTATTTTTTCCACAACTTCAAATAGTTGTTGCATATATTTTTCTCCGACTTGAATAACATCTGCATACTTAAGGGTTGCGGCTCTATGTCACTGAAGTTGCTGTTTTAAGTAATATACCGAGGGTGTCCCCTAATCAGAGCGGATCATAAAAGTTACTGAAGATATAAGATCACTTTGATGTGACATACTTTAATGCCTTCGGTCATCAATGCCATAATAAGAACGCTCTCGGATTAATATATCACGTGGCGGAGCTGTTTTGTGAATCAAAAATAAACATTTCACGTGATACATGTATCTAGTGTTCTAAATCTATTAGAACTTTAATGGACATTTCCGTTTATAACGATGAAAGTGTAGTTATAAAAAAATCTAAATTCATAAGAAATCAAGGACTATAACTACATGCTGAAGGAAAATACCTAATAATAAATTCTATTTTTTTTTATCTCTTATGTTTACATGCTGGATCATTTTCATATCGAAAATGTATCGTGCGCACTCATTACCCGTAAATTAATAGAAAATTATGATAAACTTGAATTCCGCAAAGAATAGGAACATCGTTTAACAACTGTCAGATGAAGTATGTCAGTAGAACACCTCTCCCCGCTACCCTCCCCGTCTCTCTTAAATCTGTCCGCTGCATTCACCATCCGAACCACTTTATTGCCAAATAAAAACTTTCAAATTCAAAGAATCGATAGAAATAAAAGATAACAATTTTAAGATGATTATAATTTTTCGAATACGGAATGAATTGATCCCCTTTTGGGTATAATTGGATACAAAATCAAAAGCTGAACTTTGTTAATTGAACATTTTATTTTAACTTCATTAGTTAAAGTATATCAGCTGTGGGTTTGCAAAGATCAACATATATTTTCCTTTGTCTCGCGGAGTATACTTTCTATAAAACAAACTAATTAATGATCCAATAGATTGTAATGCAATATAACTTTAACGTAATTTTTATTGTGCGGTCATATCTTTTTGCCCTACGTAGAGTGCGCATGCGCGAAAATTGTCTCCCGTTGCTAAGGAAATAGCTTTCTGTAAAAAGGTCTGTATGATGAATTTCAAAAAGCAGTCTAAGTATTATGAAAGATATTGCCAAAAATAATGAGGGAGCGTTTCGATTAGTATATTTGTATGTCATACCTGTATTAGAATATAGTTCTGCAGTACGAGACGGCTGTTTTCGGGTGTCTCAAACTACACTCAGAGGATGTCCATAAAATACTGGCTCACGTTGGACGCGTTATAGTAATATTGGTACCTACATAACCAGTAACTCTTCCGCTACTACATGTAATAATTCATCAGCTTTCCTCTTGCAGCCTCAATCCATACAACAGACCTCGTGTGTACTCGAGCTTTCCTACTGGCTCTAGGTCTTTGGCCTCAGGTCAATCTGACAAACCTGGTGTATACTCGAGATCTCCTGCTGGCTCTCGGCTTTTGGCTAAGGCAAATACGACAGACCTCGTGTATATTCGAGCTCTCCTGCTGGCTCTCGACTTTTGGACTCCGGCAAATACGACAGACCTCGTGTATATTCGAGTTCTCCTACTGGCTCTCAAGTTTTGGCCTCGGGCAAATACGAAAGACCTCGTGTGTACAGTTTCTCTCTTATTTGCTATCGGCCTGCAGCCTTTGGCAAATACAACAGACCTGTACATGTGCTCTTCGACTGGCGCTCGGCCAGCGGCCTCAGGCAAATACGACAGATCCCGTGTGTACTCGAACTCTCCTACTGGCTCTCGGTCTTTGGCCTCAAGCAAAAACGATAGACATCAAATGTACATTTGTTCTCCTGTTGACTAGTCCTGCGGTCTCAGGCAAATACGACAAACTTCGTGTGTACTCGATATCTCCTACTGATCTCGGCCTGCGGTTTCGAGCAAATACGACTGACTTCGTATCTAGTATAGAGCCATTATTTATTAGCATTATAACAAATGAATTTTTTGCGTTCCGAATATGACATTCTGGTTATGATAAATATGGCACTGAAACTGTTTTATTTTTGTATAGAATAAGGATTTTGTGAACGATCTTGTTGAAAGTGAAAAATCTGTCTTTGTGAAGACTCAAGATTTCTATTTTCGGAATACATATCCACGGGTCCGTCCAATTCGCCTCCCTTTCATATTAATGGTTCTATTAGAGAGGTAGACCATATATAATTACAGCATTTAATATTGGTTTTTACATGAAATGTATATTAAATAGAAGTGTGCTGTTCTTTATTGTTTCTCAATAAATATTTTGGTCAAACTGTTTTGATATTGAAAATGTGCAATTAACATGTATGATAGCCTTGAACAACTGTAGCCTACTGTGAAATCATTAATATTCGTGGGGGACTAATTTTCGTGGATTTCGTAGTCGAGTCAATCCTCGAAATTTAATCCCAACGAACAATTAAAATTTCCATTCATTCATGTTCAAAAGTTGAAATCCATGAATTCCCCAGGAAATTGCCGTTTTGACAAACCCACGAAATTTCATGCCACGAAATTAAATGATTTTACAGTATTCGGGACATAATACCCTGCGGTTGGCAGGGAATTAATAATACTGATGTCAGAGAAACCACAAGGCAAAATGTTGCTAGAGACAGGATAAAATTATCCCGATTGTCCGACAAGAGACAGGTGCGGCGTTCCATAGTATGTTAACCAAACAAAACGTGAACGACCTGTTGTATTAAACTTACTGATACATACAATGTCTGTCTCATGTATCACAAACGAATTTGAATAGAGAAAAATACCTAAATTACCCATATTCTAAGATATGAACTGTCATACTGTAGACAGAAATCCGTGACATAGAAAAAATGGTCATCGTGACATTTAACGAATTAGGTTCATTTTACTTTCAATGTATTGTCACTTATTTTAACCCTTACCCAGCTAGATTTCTATAATGAATTCGTCCTTCTTTCAATTAGGACAGTACCATTTATGTTTAAAGGGGTGCTTACAAAAAAAAAAGACTGAATGGCGAACAGTGCAGATCATGTCAGACTGCACGAATCAGTCGTGTTTAGCATGATAAGGGTTAAGTAACACGGTACTATCAAAAATAACTCAGATATTGATCAGACATATCAGTTCTGTGATATGGCAACCATTTTTCGTTTTCTGTTATGGTAAAACACTGAAATCCGTTACAATATGCTTAGAAATTCGTTACAGAGCCTTTTTCGAGTGACCGACATCCCTAACTTACTGTACATTAATTCATTCATTTGCAGATAATCGGTGTCTGCACAGGTTTCGTTGTGAGTCATTTTTTCTTTAAAATCTGGCCGACGGATATTGCAATGTGATGAAGTGCTGTACGTATAATACTTAGAACAGACTGAAAATATTTCAGTCCTGACCGGGAGTCGAACCTAGGATCGCTCACACCTGCCACATCGCTATAAAAGCTAGTCAATAGCAAGGCAGTATAAGTGGACCCTTATACGATACCATACTATATACTCCCTGCAGTTCTCAAATTCTAATCTTTCACGCTCTGATATCAACGCATTTTTTCAGTTTTAAATGCCTCTTTAAAATCACTGATAAAGGATATGTAAATTTATGCAAACTACGAAATAAAGAAGCATCATATTTGTGATAAAAATGTTTTAAAACACTAAATATATGAGCCGTGCACGAAAAAACCAACATAGTGGGTTTTGCGACCAGCATATGGATCCAGACCAGCCTGCGCATCCGCGCAGTCTGGTCAGGATCCATGCTGTTCGCTAATAGTTTTCTCTAATTACAATAGTCTTGAAAGCGAACAGCATGGATCCTGACCAGACTGCGCGGATGCACAGGTGGTCTGGATCCAAGCTGGTCGCAAACCCACTATGTTGGTTTTCTCATGGCACGGCTCATATATCTGTGTGAAGGATATTTTATTTTGATATAGGCCTAGAACAAATAACTGTAAAATACGGAAAATACCGATGTTGCACGATTGCCATTCCGTGACACTAGTTACCTCCTGAAGTCCCGTTTAACTGAGGTACTCCGTCTTTATAAAAATAAAATTCTGAATAGCAAAATTTATTCTTCTGCTTGTTTTTGTGTAGATCGATGTCTAATACGTACAGATCTATGTCATGTAATGTAGATGAGCGCGTAGCGAGAGTGAAAATGTGAACATTTTCTCACTTCACAGGAGTCAGAAATTCTATCAATAAGACCATAGAAGTCTATCTTTACAAAAAATACCCCTATATATATATAAAATAAACACCAGGAATGAAACGTCTAAAACCCAGGGTCCCCTGAAAATACGCACGGAACGCAGGGTGATCGCAATTTAGCGAGCCTGGTTAGAAATAACACTAAAATACACCTACCACACTCGACAGTATTCAAATCTGATACACTTCTCGAGAGTAATCAGACATTTTCTGAGATTTTCCAAGATTTTCGGCGCTGTAATTGTTGTTGTTGTTGTGTGACGTCAGCGAATGGCTTCGGCGACAGCCGTCTGTCTGATTACTCCTGTAAAGTGTATCAGATTTGAATGCTATCGGGTGTGGTAGGTGTATTTTAGTGTTATTTCTTAACTAAGCTCGCTAAATTGCGATCACCTTGTGTTCCGTGCGTATTTTCAGGGGACCCTGGGTTTTTGACGTTTCATTCCTGGTGTTTATTTTATATATATAGGGGGTATTTTTTTGTAAAGATAGACTTCTATGGTCTTATTGATAGAATTTCCACTCTGTGCTCACTTGAGGTAAGATTTCCATATTCACGAAAATAAACATTTTTTTTTATTGTTGCTTAATACGTTGAGATATGCATTTTGCAACAAATTTAATATCAGCGCGGGAAACAGACGCGCGTAAACAAACATGACATCAGACGTGTTGTGACGTTAGAAAGACGCACACGACATAAAGTTCCATATGTTTTATTTCTTGCTGCATAACGTTGTGAAATTAGCATTAAGTAAAATGATTTGAATCGGAAATACTAGTATACTATCAAGAATAAAGTGCGGCTACGATTTTCATCCTGTTTTAAGCAAATAATTTGAAATTTATACACAATGTACAAGTAGATCGACAAAGCTATAGGCCTACAGTGAGTGATATGGATTATATCTTATTGATAAAACACAGTATTTCATCAGTCATATTATCGATTTGTTTCTCTTCATTGGTGACGTCACAGCTTTATTACGTAACTGTTGGCGCTCATGTAATACATTGTATAAGGGCACCGTCTCAGACTGCTTTTAGCTTATATAGCAGTAATTCGGCCAAAAAAGTCCCTAATAAATAGATCCTATTTTTTCCGTTTTTCGCGCATTTATATATTGATTATAATTTGATATCATAATACTAGTATGTAATTTATGTAACACCTGTATTGGAGTTGAGTTTGAATGCTATTAGATCTACTTAATGTTAAGAAGAAGATATTTTCTTAAATCTGAATATTAAACACGACCAAATTTAAACTAGATTAAAAGTAAAGATCAGTATGCCTGAACATAAAAAAAACACAAAAAAAAACATGTCTCTATGTAATTATTACTAACTTATTAAAAAGTGAATATATTTATGCCAGATTTATATATTTTATATGTTACTTATATGATAGACTTATGTAAAATGTTGTTCTCTTCCGATAACTTTAATTATATTAAATATTTAATTAATCAACAAGTTTTTTTCATCTACTATTTATACGACAATGATTATTTGTTGCTATGGCTTTTTGTTACCTCACTTACTGAAGTAATATATATTATACCCCATGTTGTCATGTTTTATGACATGAAAGAAATAAATAAATTGTAAAAAAAATAATCTTTTAAACAAGACATTTAGCCGAGATGAGTAACTGCAGGCATAATTTGTTCCACGTCCCACATAATAAATACTATAACTGTACATAAGTGCATGAAATTATAAATGAGCCGTGCCATTGGAAAACCAACATAGTGGCTTTGCGACCAGCATGGATCCAGACCAGCCTGCGCATCCGCACAGTCTGGTCAGGATCCATGCTGTTCGCTTTTAAAGCCTATTGGAATTGGAGAAACTGTTAGCGAACAGCATGGATCCTGACCAGACTGCACGGATGCGCAGGCTGGTCTGGATCCATGCTGGTCGCAAACCCACTATGTTGGTTTTCTCATGGCGCGGCTCAAATCATTTCATGGTCACGAGGCTATAGCAAAATAAGAAAGATCTAATAATTACACCAAATTAAATCATAATGCAGCGGTGCAAGTATTTAACAACAAGTTGATAGTGAGATATATTCATTTGATTATTTCATATTTTTCAATGGCCTAATAGGTAGATTTTTGGCAAGAAATAATAAATACGAGTATCGTATTTCAGAAAACTTTCAACAAACCTTGACGACAAATAAACTTTTGTCGTTGGCAATGCTGCAATCTGAAAATTTTACCAAAATGTATTATTCATATTTATCGTTTTCTTTTATTGTATGACATGTAATTTAGAAAGATTTCTTTTTCTAAACGATTTTCTATTCACAAGAAACTTGATTGATTGAAGATAAAGGTATGCGAGGGGAATTCAGAACATTTTGAGATTGTCCATAAAATATAGAAAAAAAAGCCGTATTTAAGCATACTGCCCACACAATCATAATACAACAAAATATTTTAACGACGCCCATCCGCATTTTCTTTCAGTATAGAAGAGAAAACTATCACAAAGACCTAAGGTCGGGCAAATATGAAGGGTGGGGCAATTTGCCTGACCTGCTAGTCCTGTAAATACCGCTGTACAATATTGAAATGGCTAAGACAGATGCCCCGTAAGCCAGTTTGTAGGCGACGTCTTACGTAATGTTTTCTAATTGATTTTAGTACCTTGTCCCAGTAAAACCTTCCAGGTATAGTTCTGTCGGGTGCACTATGTATTTTGACAACAGGTCCGTCGGAATTGAAGAAAAATGTGTAAAGAACCCGTTTGCAGCTTTGAGCTCTTTTTGTGATGGCTGGTCGTTCTTGCTCTTTCCTAAGCCTTTGTTTGTTATTTATCCATCTTTGAGGTTCGAAATAATATACACATGTCTCATTCCCTGTGAGAAGTTCATTTAAGCTCCTTTCATCTGCATTTTCATAGATTTTTTGCAACAAATCACGCATTAGACTTTTTCCTTTTTGGTCAAAATATGCGGTACGCACTTTGCACACAACTTCGATAAATTCAAATGTTTAGCAAGAATTTCATTAACATTTCCCGATGAAATACCCACTTATGTCTGTATATCTCGAGTGTTTTGCTACACTGGCTGCTACAACAGCAACGTTATGAGAGGGTGCTGACGTTTTAGGGCGCCATACACGAGGTAGATCTTGGACTCTACATTCTTCCTTATTAAATATCTTATAACCACAGTGGCTCTGAGTTGGAAAGAATCAAACCAATTGTGTTGTACACGGCTATTGCAACACAGAAGAAGGGGAGGCAGATGGGTTTTGCCGGCATGGGTAAAATCACCGGAAACGCCAGTCCGGTGTGCAAGAAATTATGATCTTTGTAAAATAATTTTTAATATTCCTATTAACAGGATCAAAAAGATGCAAATACTTTCCACTGCAAAACTTATCTAGTACATGTTTAAAAAGTTAAAGTGGAAAATAACAGTCAGTAATAAAAAAAAATATTTGCTGTAACAGTGGATCCTATTCAAAGTTTTTATAAAAACACTTTGGCATTTAAACCTTTTGGATACAATGTATCAAGTTTGTGAATCGAATATGTTTCTTTTAAAAGTCTGTGAAAATCATCAGAAACAAAATCAACTGGCATGTAAGAAAAATCATCTAACGAATTATCAGAATTAATATGAAGAGCAACATTTGATGAAAAACTATGATCAGTAATGCTTCGTCGTGTAAATCTATGACTGTTCATACGCTTACTTAGAGGCTGAGAAGTCTGTCTAACATATTTGACAAGAAATTAAATATTTAACATTTTTTGTTGAGCAGTTCCCGTTTGATCGCAGTTGAAATGTTTCACCCGTGTTGGTGCTGGTGAACGAATCAGACTTAATAATTGAGTCTCAGTTTGTACATCTGCGTCTGTTGCATTTGCTTGAAATTCCATTTTCAATTGATCTATTCAATGTAGAATAGTTAAGAAAATCTTGTAGAATTTTGGGTCTCTTGTAGGCTGGCACAGGTCTGTATTTATGTAACATTTTAATACTTTCATTCTCAGATAATTTCAAAAGGTCCCAATACTATTTATTGTTTTTTCTAATATTTGGAAGGGTAGTATTAAAATATATCACACATATGATAATTTTTTCATTTCTTTTTTTCTGAATATACTAAAGCCTCCGTCTGTGTAGTAGATGAAATTTTCTCAAATGCAGATTTAATGATCGTATCTGGATAATGTCTCTCCTTGAAATTTTCCTGTTATGTATCTAATGATTTCGTAAATTGGTCATCTTCTGAAATTATTATTATTATTTTGTTAATAATCGTTTCTTGTTGAATATACCCCCATGTCCGATAATGCCCCTTGATCAACGTTATATTTCAGTATTTCACCGAAAACATTACTTTTTAATTTCATTTTAGTAGAGTATATATTTTTGTTAATTAAACTTTTAAAATTTATTTTTGTTGCTCGGTAAATTATGTTTAGAAGTAGAAAAATAATCGTTTGAACTAGCAAACAAGGTTTGCAAAACTATATCATTTGAATCAATTCTCAAGGTGTTTCATATTTCACGTGGGCAGGGTCACACCAGGGCAGAATTTGTTTTTCGTTATATCAGACGGGTGCACTTTCGCTGCAAAGCTTGAAAAGAGGCAAACAAATATTGTGGTTTTATTCGGTTGTACCCTCGTCAAATTACAACGTATTATTATTACTCCCATTTTATATGCAATAAGGCTGTAGTAAAGAGAGTATGCATAATTACATGGATAGTCATCAACAGCTAAGCAAAGCGGGCAATATACACCCGAAGTTTTTAATCCCCGCCGTGGCGGAGGGATTATAGGAATGGTCTGCGTCCGTCCTTCCGTCCGTCCGTCCGAGCTCACATTTGCATACTTAGGTGGCTATAGGAACAATAGGTAACTGTACTTTTTCTTTGATGTCATTCACTCCGTAAGGCTTTTATGTGGCTATTTTTCTCTTACGCGGCTAAAAGAACAATAGAGAGAACAAAAGAGTAGCCACATAAGTATCCATATGTAGGAAAGTCCGTCCTTCCGTCCGTAACAAAAGCGTGTCCGGTCCATATCTCCTAAACCCCTTGTAGGATTTTCATGAAACTTGGGTCAAATGATCACCTCATCAAGGCGATGTGCAGAACCCATGAATCAGCCTTGTCGGTTCAAGGTCAAGGTCACAACTCAAGGTCAAATGTTTGAGCATGCCATTTTGTGTCCGCTCTATATCTCCTAAACCCCTTGAAGGAATTTTATAAAACTTGGGTCAAATGATCACCTCATCAAGACGATGTGCAGAACCCATAAGTCAGCCATGCCGGCTCAAGGTCAAGGTCACAACTCAAGGTCAAAAGTTTGAGCCTTCCATTTTGTGTCCGCTCTATATCTCTTAAACCCCTTGAAGGAATATTATAAAACTTGGGTCAAATAATCACCTCATCAAGACGATGCGCAAAACCCATGAGTCAGTCATGCCGGCTCAAGGTCAAGGTCACAACTTAGGGTCAAAGGTTTGAGCCTTCCATTTTGTGTCCGCTCTATATCTCCTAAACCACTTGAAGGAATTTTATAAAACTTGGGTCAAATGATTACCTCATCAGAACGATGTGCAGAAATTATGAGTCAACCATGCCAGCTCAAGGTCAAGGTCACAACTAAGGGTCGAAGGTTTGAGCCTTCCATTTGGTGTCCACTCTGTATCGCCTTAACCCCTTGAAGGATTTTCATCAAACTTGGGTCAAATGATCACCTCATCAAGAACTCATGAGTCAGCCATGTCAACTCAAGGTCAAGGTCACAACTGAAGGCAAAGGTTTCAGCTCTGTATCTCCTAAACCCCTTGAAGGATTTTCATGAAACTTTGGTCAAATGATCACCTCATCAAGACGTTGTGCAGAATTCATGAGTCAGCCATGTCAGTTCAAGGTCAAGGTCACAGCTAAAATCAAAGGTTTACCCTTTCACTATCCATAGCAGTGGCGGGGGATTTAGCTGTCTTTCAGACTGCCTTGTAAGATTTATTTTTGGTTATGTCTGTTGAAAAGAAGGGTGTGTGGGGGTGGAGGTTGGAGTGGGAGTGGGGGTTGGAGTGGGATTTGAGGTTGGAGTGGAAGGGCAGTTTGGAGTGGGGGTTGGAGTGGGAGTGGGAGTTGGAGTGGGAGTGGGGTTGGAGTGGAAGGGGGGGGGTTGGAATGGGAGTTGGAGTGGGAGTTGGAGTGGAAGGGGGGTGGAGTTGGGAGTGGGTGTGGGGGGTGTGGGCTGTAATGGGAGTGGGGGTGGGGTGGGGGTTGGAGTGGGTGTTGGGAGGAGGAATGGAGGTTATGTGCGGTAATGGCGGAATCCTAAGGCACAAGAAACTAAAAGTGATTGCGTGTTTGGGGTGGGGGGTTTAATATTTATGGTTTGTGTGTTGTGGGGGAAGTGAGTAATATGGATTGTTGCACTAATCACCACCCATATATATTCCAAGTTTAAAGACTGGAATAAATTTGAAGTTGTGCTCCGTACATAAAATATAATGGAGAAATTTAAACGTATATTTACATTCGCCCTATTCTTTTCCATTGGAACTACTTCTAGAGATTATTGTGAGGGCGGGAGTGTGGGGAATTACATGTTAAACATATTATCTTTATTGATTAACTCTAAAGTGGATTAATAACTACACTGCTACATCTTTTAACCTCCATGCATATCACAGAATGGGTGTCGAAAAAGGGATTAATAGGTACACCGCTATAAAAAATGACATATTTTACCCTATCATGCTTATCATAGATTGGAGTTGAAATGTCTAAGGAGGGGTCGAAATGTCCAAGGAACATCGTAAGTTGGGGTTGAAATGTATCGGGGTCGAATTTACGGTCTTGCAAGCGTTTGCGCAAGTCCAACAGGAAGGCGAAATTACGATATTAAAACATCGTGTTCTCGTGGTTTCGCCTTTGCAGTTGAGAGGGCGAAAACTCGAAAACACGATACAAGATCGCGAAAACACGATGTCAAAAATATCGCGTTTTCGCGCTATCAATATCGTGTTTTCGCCCTACTTACCACGAAGACGAAAACACGAAAAGACGATGGCAGATCGAGGGCGAAAACGCGAAAACACGATATTAACAGCGCGAAAACGCGATATTTTTTGCTTCGTGTTTTCGCGTTATAGCATCGTGTTTTCGCGTCAAAGTATCGCGTTTTCGCGTAAAAATATCGTGTTTTCGCGATTTCGCCCTTAGGACAACAACGCAAAACTGCGACGGCCTCAACGGAACACCGTAAAAAGTCATATAGAGACCAGCTGTTTTCTTGGCGCTATGGTGTGATGAGTGAGATTTAAGCTTTTGGTGGTAGATGCCTACCCATCTTATATTGAACATAATATTTTTGTTTGGTTTTGTTTTAACTGTTCGACAGAAATTCGGTTATGTCACTGTATTTCTGGACGCGCCCTTAAAGTATTCTATAAGGTACAAAACAATATTAAGCTGATTTTTGATTATTTTATTGATACTGGCGTCCCAACAGTAAAGGTTAAATTTTTCCAGTCCGGTCTTCCAAATTTGTTTCTTTTTGTCCATAAAGAGTTAATTTGTGTTCACTGTGATGAAGTCTAAGCTAATCAGATTCAAAAATCATATCCTTTATATTCAACGCTTCAAATACATTCAGAAAAGATCGTTTACTTAAGGTAGACTGGATTAATCATTCTCTTGCCGGTTTGTTGATTTGACAATGGTTGGCAGGTATAACTGCAAATTGCAATGACGTTCTCAAATTTCAATCCGGGTACGTGTATATAGAATAATATATGAGCCGCGCCATGAGAAAACCAACATAGTGGGTTTGCGACCAGCATGGATCCAGACCAGCCTGCGCATCCGCGCAGTCTGGTCAGGATCCATGCTGTTCGCTTTTAAAGCCTATTGGAATTGGAGAGACTGTTAGCGAACAGCATGGATCCTGACCAGACTGCGCAGATGCGCAGGCTTGTCTTGATCCATGCTGGTCGCAAACCCACTATGTTGGTTTTCTCATGGCACGGCTCATATAAGCTTCGGGGACCGCCGGAACCCTCACAAATGGTTGCAAATAGACTCGGAAAGGACTTTTATAATTGTAACTCTACTGAGAAGAAATGGAACGTTTTCCTAGCTTTGCGATAGCGTTACTGGCATCTCTTGTTGTTGAAATTACTGGTGAGTGGTTTTGAGTTTTACAAAATTTGGAAAGTTAGAAACAAACTGTTCCTTTTTAATTATTAAAACAGTTTCCATATTTTTTCATAATTCAGAAAAAATATAGTAACTGCAATTTCTAGTTTGTAAAAAAAAATAGTACACTAAATGTTCTTTAGTGTTTGCATTTTTATTTTATGGACTCTGGCTGAAAAGAAATCTTAGCTCGATATTTTCATTGATTGATAATTGAACATGAATGAATTAAATAGCTCTCCGCTAGCACATGAAACGGTCTCCATGATCTACACCTTAAACATTGTTTGTTGATTCTGTGCCATTCATTTATTGTTTCAAGAGTTTCAAGAGTTTATTTTATAAACAACCAGAAGGTCATAAGACCCATGAGGCAAAATTTACATGATAATATGGCGTACAATTGGTACATGAACATGAAGTGTTCAATATAGTTACAGAATTGTAATAATATTTTCCCAAATACGGAATAGAATGGCTAGTGAAGACGATAGCAAAATATTATACCAAGGCAAACACTGTCATTAATATAAATCAGCTTTACAGAAAACGAATAGTTTCCCTTAGACCGTATTATAAATTACATCTCTGTTTCACTTGCCATTACTACTAAAATCATACATTTACATATATCACGTGCATACTTATTATTTTGCATTTAGGATATGAACATACTAAATATCACAAATCACTAGCGAATGAAAGTGATACGGGAGGGAATGGGCAGACTAGACTTGAATTACCGTTACGGTTAAAGGTTCTATCCCCTTGTATAACATAATATTCGCTTTCATTGCCGGTATGTTACATTTACATGTACATCTTATAGCATTTTTAAACTCTGTAATGCAGGAATTTATTACTTGAAATTGTCTAATATGGAAAAGGATACATTAAAATTTTAATTTCTGTATTTTTGTACAAAAGTACAAAAGTCGGTAACATCCCGTTCCTAATTACAAAACCTATATTTACTACCTATCTTATTTTGTCAAATTCTTAGTTAAATCGTCATATCTGGTACCAATAATATGAATTAAGACACTGCCTAGCATGGGGATTTATCTTTTATATATCTACTTACGAAGAAATGTTCAACTCTCAAAAGAAATAAAACTTCGCGCTAATCAGTTTACATTTAGTGTCATCATACCTCTTATAGCGAATATCATACTTTGCAAAATTTACGGGAAGCCACGACGGTGACGTCATGCACCGCGTTCTGGCACTGGCTTTAGGATTTTATTGTTTGTTTGCACTCCACGCAGATACTTGACAGCCTTTACACTTCCTTACTGTTTAAAAGTGTTTTTCAATTATATGTACAGTTTTCATTACATAAAAGAAGTAAAAAGAATCATGTTGGCGCGGTTTACGAATTTCTGTGACTGATTCGGGGTGCTCGGATGTTCTTGCAGACAATCAGTCTGCGTTTTGTACATAAACCGGAACCGGAAAACATCGAAAAAATTGCCTCAGTATATGCAGACATTAAAAACGAATAACTATATACGGACGTTACCGTCTCGGGGATTTTTATCCCCTAATATGAACTAAGGCAAAGCCTCAAAGCGAGCTCAAATAAGTCGCACGAAAATATTTAAAAAAAAAATAGTTTCATTAAACCGTAAAGCAGTTAATTTTAGAACTTTTTATGCATTTAAGAATATAACAGGTCCTGTGGATTTAAAACTTTTTTCATGCTAAATTCAGTTTTGTACTCTGACTTTTGTTTAAAACAACACCAATTCTAACACGACCAACAAATAACCCTACAAATAGAAGAAAATCAGACAACGGTTATTTTGCGATAATCCTGCGCGTGCAGTGACGTCATCCGATCCAGGTGCGTAGCACGGTCGTAAAACGTAGTTACCTTTTTTTCTAACACTAGTACTGTTAATACTAGTATGTCTTGTTAGAATCGAAATAACAAATTCGCAAGTGTGATTTATCATACTAGGATAACCCGATTTTTTCTTTCTTATGCGAAACAATATATCACTCAGTATGAACTGTGCCATAAGAAAACCAGCATAGTGCGTTTGCGACCAGCATGGATCCAGACCAGCCTGCACCTCCGCTCAGTCTGGTCGGAATCCATAATCTTCGCTTTCAAAGCCTATTGGAATTAGAGAAACTGTTAGCGAACAGAATGGATCCTGATGCGCAGGCTGGTCTGGATTCATCCTGGTTGCAACCGCACTATGTTTGTTTTTCTCTTGGCGCGGCTCATATATTCTTATGCATAAGAAATCAAAAGACGTGTTATCTTACGTTAAACAACGATTGGGAAGTTATTATTTCATAAAGAAATTATTTAGGCCCTATAACCAGTTCTCAACCAGCTTAAGTACCGTTTAAATAACACCTTTTTTATCACATCATGTGCGACACTACAAATGAAAAATGTTTCGTGCACAAAATGAAATAAAATGTTAAAAAAGGTTAAATAATCTCACTTACATAGATCTGTAGACATTGTGTGCACTATCATAATAAATAAATAAATAAATAAATAAATAACGGCGTTATCGATTAAATTTTGTTTATTGTCTTTATTAAAGACCGCGTATTATAAGCAGGAGAAAAACATAGTTCGGTATCTTAGTTTGATGATTTCTTTATATCTATTCAAAATACATGTAAAGCATCAAAATGTCAAATCAGCTTTTTATATTTTATATTTGTGCGGAAAACCTTGAAACTTCACATCCGATGCTAGTCACAGTTCTGCATCTGGCGTTCACGTTTCTGTTCAAGTGGACGTTTTTTCTTTCTTTTGGCGGTACCACTCTCGCCTCTCCGCAATACTCAGACAAGGGTGGGGTGGGGGATGTGGGGAGGGGGTATCACACTTCATTTGTGTAAATATCAATAAGATAGAGTAATCATTGACAAAATTCATAACATTTGAATATCAACTACGTACAGACACTGACCGACATAATCTCTAGTAAGACAGACAGATAAACGGACATGCTGAAGAAACAAATCTTTCAGGCTGACTAAATGAATGATCGAGTAAATAATTACCAACTGGTCATGAATTCGTGCATACTTATCGGCTATTTGACTGCCAAAAGACACGCGGATAGATTGAATGGTCGATTGAATGTTGCGTTTCATTATTTGTTATGTATATTCATTTATACCTATTATTATTACCGCAGTAAATAATACACAATTTGCACATTTATTCGGGAAAAATAGAGCGAAAAAAAAAAACGAAACACTAAAAATTGGACGGCTATAGTTAAAATTCGAACACTAAGCTGTGTACGAACTTTTTCGAATTTTATATTATCAAACGAAATATACAACAATGGAATGATATATAAAGATAAGTATGTCAAAACATACATTAATCTAGGTTATATGCTTATGAAAGAAATTTAATATACAATTTAGCTGCTTCAGGTCCTTTTTGATACAGTTTCTAGTTTTTCACTCCGTTATAGACCTATTTCCAAAAAGACATTTATGAATATGCTTTAAGAAAGCGAAAAAGAAAAAGGGTGATGATAAGTTTTCTGTGGAATACAAGTCAACTGAAGATAAGTACCCTCATATTGCCACATTTCAGAAAGCGATCCGCAGAATAAGCACCGTACTTTCGTTTTGGGGTAATAAAAAATTAAAAAGAAAAAAAATGCAATAATTAAAGGTATCCTCTTTTTTGTTCCCGGGATTACGCGCAAATGCGCTAAAATGAAAAAAAAAAACTCCATTTATTAGAGATCTTTACGACTACGCTACACTGCGGAAGCATATTTTTGACCGAATTACTGCTGTAAAACATCAAAAAAAAAAAAAAAAAAAAAAAAAAAAAAAAAAAAACAGCAAAATGACCTACGCGAGGGAGCAGTTATTGTGTGACTATGTGAGTGAGGGACTGCGGACGAAGCAGACTTCTTTTCATTTGAAATTTATCAATTAAGACACCATGACTGTGCCTTATGATTTTATTCTTTTTGTGTGCTCATTAGAACATAAAAGTATATTTTCCCCTCTTTGATTTACTATATTAGGAAAGTATCCAATAGTGACTGTTCTACTTTTGAAAGCTGTATAATTATTATGATACATACATGCATATGCGTATATGATATGATAGAATCATGTAAATTCGACTCCGAGCAAAAATGCAAAATTGTCCTAACTAAGTGTAGATAAAAAGTATTACTTTTATTTATTCAAACTTCGTAAGCTAACTGATCGCCTTAATTTTATCACGGTATTACAATTCCTCGAATGTAATGCATTCATATAGACCTGTAACATTGGTTTTTATGAAAAACTAAACGGGAAACAGAACATTTGATTAGTTCATAGATGGTAGGTCTGTATGAATATGTAATATAAATTCGTTGAGAAAGTAATTTAAAAATACTTCCATTTTCGTGGCACATAAAATAAAATGACGCTTGCCATGCAATTTTCTCTTTCTTTATAGGTCCAGTACAATTTTCTTACAGAACACTTTTTTTTTTGGGATTGGACCTTAGATTTAAATGTAAAAGTGATTTGTTCAAATTATCATAAATGAGACGTTCATACTTTAAGTTTACCTCTAGGCACAATGTTCAGAATAAATTATTTCGAAGATACTGAAAGTATGGAAGAAAGATAATAAAGATCTATAATATGCGTCACAAATTTGTAAAATGAACCAAATACTTTAAAGTTATTTAATGGAAATCGAGCTAATAAAATTATCAAAAACGTTGCGTTTTTATGTACAGCAAAGTGAAATTATACGACGTTACGTTATGCAATCTATATTTTACTGTAAACGATGTAATTTTTTCACATAATGATGGTTCATGAAAGTTTTATACTAACAAGATAAGTCAGATATCTTTAGAAAGTTCATACAATGCACTTTTAGCCATCTATAAAGATCAATGCCAACTTTCAATAATAACTCGCATAAAATGGGGAAACTCACTTTTGAAATGGACTTTTTGACGTAACATTTTCAGTATGTAATTTTTTAAAATATACCGTAGTCGTTTAATACTTGTTAATGATTATTGATTTAAACATGTACATACTTGTTAATGTATGCATTTTATGATAGTATAAGTTTTGGTATTTTTTTCCGATAAATTATTACGGTATAATTGAATAAATACGCACCAGGATGACGAGCGTAACGCTTGTAGGAAAAGCCGTCAAGGTTTTGTTAAAGCGAATAAATACGGAAATGACGTGAAATAAACGCATTGAATGATGCGCGGCAAAATTCAATGTCGTCTGCTGGTTATTTTGTCCAGATATCTTAAAAAATTGACAGATTTATCGTCAAAAAACAGACTGCCGTACTAACATCTTGTTACGCGTAACGTTACATTTTTCGTCATTTTAGTTGATGATAATTCGATTTTTTATGTATTTTACGATTATAAATTCTCTAAAAATTAAACGGGGAAAATTGTAATTAAATTTTTTTAATCACTGCAGTAAAAACATACACGGACGTCAGTTACTCATAGTTTAAATAGCTGCATACACATCAACATGTATCTCGAAGTCGCCTATGTGTAAAATAGCGTGCGACGTACGTTAGTGATGAATAATTTTTAGCAATTGAATGAAGTTCTGTATTCACTCCGGAAAGAAGTACTTCCTGTGAGCACCAGTCCCCTAGGGTGCGCTTTTTTAAAACTTCCGGCGAAACTTTTCAAATCCATCACCAAGTGTGAAAGTATACTTGCGTTACCGTAAAGCTCGATTCTCGAGAAGGCCCTTCGGGCCTGCTCTTCGAGCTCGCTATTAATTATTGTATACCGGACAGGAGTTCCCAACGTTTTAAGGTATACAGACACTAAATAGGAATATGGCGAGAAAAAAGAATGGTAGTCGCATGATGACGGATTCAAAAAGTTCTCAGTTCTTTTCTTGCTCCAAAACAAACAAACAAAAAAACAAAAACAAAACAAGGAAAGAAAAAGATTAAGGAATAAAACATAAGCATACCTAATAATTCGCGACATACTTTAATGCCGGGTATACATACTGTTAACTTTTTTCACCAAATGTACGATACACATTAAAGATGTCGTTTTCATATACTTATATCAAACTTTTTTAAACAGGTGAGTGCACTGCTAGCTACAGACCACCAGATATAAGGCCCTGTCCTGAAGATACGAATGATGGTACCCACTGCTGGCGAGGAACTTACGGAAGAAGAGGCCGGATTCCAGACAAAGCGCCTTGTCCATCGGGATCAAGGGACAACGGCACGAGTTGCTTGCGTGATGGACATAGCTATGGCAAAGGTTAATGTTGTACTATTTGGAGATGCTGTAACAATTGCAAAGCCGGATACCATGACGCCGGCTGCACCTGTAAGAGAACTGATGTCTTTATCGAACTGACATTGCTCCAAAGATATCGATGTAATAGTGACGAGGAATTGATTGGCCATTTGTGCTACCCTAAATGCAAAGAGGGATATTACGCATCCGGATGTTGCACCTGCGTTCTGAAAGGCATTGAAATACCGGCCAAAGATCGAAAATATTGCAAAGACGGATCACCACTGGTCGATGGACAGTGTCAAGTGGAAGAATGCAAATAAGAACTCTCTCTTGAAAATAATAAAAGTGAAATGGACAATGTTTGAACTGATATTAGAAAGAGAAAATCATGCCAATTTTTTTTTATTAAACTACAAAATTTCGACCTCGAAATTTGGTAGTTGATTTAGAACTATAGCCAGTTGCAATAAAAATGATTCCTTTAAATGACAGTTTAAATGGATATACCATATCTGGGTATAACAAACATAAATATTAAAGGGACTGACCTCCAGATCGTACAATTTTTAAGTTATCAGGAATTTGAAACTTAGTTACTGCCACATTATATGTTATGGAAACACATGAGAATTAGTTGTTTTTACTAACTTGTCCATCCAAAAATGAAAAGCGTTTGTCACAATGTATCGAAGATAAATTGCCTTGAACCTCTCTGGTGTATTGATCAAGACGTTAGGAAAGGTTGTATTGCCGAGGCTAACCAGGGTTCGATTCCTCGCTCAGGCACGTTTTTGTTTATATTTAAGATTTTTAAAATAGCTAAGAAACAAAAACACATATTTTAATGGCAATAATGCGACCACCTCCAATTTTAAAGAAAGATCATTTTTAGCCAAAATCTAGAGCCCGGTCCCTTTAAGCAGTACACTATTTCTCGGGATTTTGACAAACCTCAGATGGACGAAAATGATATAAACATTACTGATGTAGAAATGATAGTGCAAAAGTGTAAATAAAGTGAAATGTATCTCTCTTTACAAAGGTCGATAACTTTGCAAAAAAACAACAACAACACCCCCTTCAAAATCCAGTTTAATATACGCAAATAGGCTAGATACTAGTCAGTCCGGTAAAATTTCATTCAAATCCAGTTAGCGTTATAGGAAAAGTAGTCCGGACAAACTTTATAGAAAAGACTTTGAATAACTCCGCCAGAAATCAACAGCTGAAAAATGCCGACGATATGCTTAAACATTCTACATAGTTTGATTGAAATCCCACCAGTTGTCTTAGACAAGTAGTCTAGGTGACGGCGCAAAATCAGTATCTCTAATTAACCCTTAGCCTGCTGGCGGCAATTGACTCTGCCTTTGCGACCAGTGCAGACCAAGATCAGCCTGCACATCCATGCAGTCTGATCATGGTCTGCACTGTTCGCTATTCAGTCAGTAATTTTTCAGTTAACACCCCTTTGAATAATAAGTGGTACTGCCCAAATTGAATGATGCACCAGTCCATTATAGAAATTTAGCAGGGTAAAGGTTAATATGTAGGGAGGCACAATGAGCACACAGAGATTTCATGAAATTTTACATGCATGTGCCTATTTTATATACATATAACGCATCATTATTTTCATGTGAAGAGTATGAAGACGAATTGAATATTGGGCGTTCATAAGTTTAAACCTTAATTTCGTACTTTAATGTTGGGATAATACATGTGTTTTTTTTGTGTATTAACGTCCGCAGAAGCTCGCGGGAATGTTTGTGACCGAGACCGAAGGTCGAGGGTCTCGATCACAAACATATCCCAAGGGCTTCTGCCGGGACCGAGAAATCAACAACACTACAAAAAGCACGTACTGAAATTGACCTCTCCAGAACAACAACCTGTACATAATAGTCAATATTTGTATCTCCCAAAGGGTGTTGCTCTACAGCACATGAATTGCCTTGTTTGCACACTATTTTTCTCCCGTTAACACATGGGCGGGTCCAGTGAGAAAAGTAGTTTTAAGCAAGAAAAGTGTTACTAAAGGACAGCCGTATTAACACATCTGTGGATCTCTCAATTGTATTTTAGTACTTATAACATGTGCAAATACTGAGTCCTGCAATAAGCCGAGGCTAACAACAGCATGCATTTTCATTATCGTCAATTAACCAAACCTACAACACTCACTTTTGTCGTATTGGCCGACCTACGGAGTCTACGCTTTTTTGTGCCCCCCATGAGTGGTGGGGGCATATAGATTTGGGCTTGTCCGTGCGTGCGTGCGTGCGTGCGTGCGTACATCCGTCCATCCGAAGTTCGTGACGCGCCTAGCTCAAAAAGTATTTGATATAAATTGATGAAACCTTGTATGAGTCTTTATCATGATATGAACTTGCGCACCTCCTATTTTTCGTCTGGCTCCGCCCCCTATTTTCAGAGTTATGGACCCTGAAATAGTCAAAAATGCACATTTTCACCTTGTGATGCGCCTTACTCAAAAAGTATTACATATAAATTGATTAAACCTTGCACGAGTCTTTATCATGATATGAACTTGCGCACCTCCCACATTTTGTCTGCCTTCGCCCCCTATTTTTAGAGTTATGGCCCCTGGAATAGTCAAAATTGCACAATTTCTCCTTGTGACGCACCTAGCTCAAAAAGTATATGATATAAATGGTTGAAAACTTGCATGAGTCTTTATCATGATATAAACATGCACACCTCTTATTTTTTGGCTGCCTCTACACCCTATTTTTAAAGTTATGGCCCCTGAAATAGTAAAAATATGCACATTTTCACCTAATTATGTGCCTAGCTCAAAAAGTATTTGATGTAAATTCATGAAACCTTGCCCGAGTCTTTATCATGATGTGACCTTGCGCACTTGGTTTTCTTCTTGAGAATCTTAGCTGTTATTACAGAGTTATGGCCCTTGATATAGCCAAAATAGTAGATTTTTTGTTTCTGATGCTCATAGCTCAAAAAGTATACGGCCTAGAATAATGAATCCTTTTCATAAAATGTTTGTTGAGGCTATACCCCATTAATGACGTTTTCAAGGGCAGATAACTCTTTTTCGAATCCGGTGACCTATGATTTTTATTGCATTTTTTTGTTTCTTAGATGATTGTCCTTCAATATCCAAAGTTTAAAGAAATTCTGTTATTGGGAAAATTTTCGCCCATCTCATATACAGGGAATTCTAGCATACGCCTTTAACTGCACAAAGTGTGTGTATGTGTGTTTGTGTTCGGGTTTAACGTCTTTTTCAACAGTTTTTCAGTCATATAAACGACGGTGTCTACTTGTAGCAGTGAACACAATGCCCAACTTTATAGTGCTGCCTCACTGCATATTAATGCAAAGAATTTTGTATTTGAGTATTACTTTTGGGCCGTCTCAGGGATTCGTTGTCTGGTTGGGTCTTGGGCGGTCTGTGTATCTGTGGGGTTTTGGTGGAACTTAATCTGTCAGTTAAGACGTCTTTAAATTTCTGCAGCGAGTGCGAGCGTTTTCTGGGTTCTGCTGGATCTGCGCGGATGCATGGGCTGGTCTTGATTCGCCATGGTTGTGGGGTCACTGGGTCGGTTTTCTTGTGACAGGGCTCATGCATGCTACTTTGAGTTTATGTTGGTCACATTCCTGTTATGTTAGTAAATGTTACTAGTGTTTAGATGGTTCGTGATATTTGTTTGCTGAACTGTTTTGGCTATTAATTTGTACATGCATTTATCTGTAATGCTGATGCCCTTAAAGGGCCGAGATTTGAAATAAAACTTGAAACTTGAAACTTGGAATATCACGCCGTAGACACGTGGCATGATACCCCACCCAGTCACATTATACGGACACCGGGCTGACCAGTCCTAGCACTATCCTTTTAATGCTGAGCGCCAAGCGAGAAAGCTACTAGTACCATTTTTACGTCTTTAGTATGACGCGGCTGGGGATCGAACCCACGACCTCCCGCACTCGAAGCGGACGCTCTACCACTAGGCTACCGAGGCGGTTTAACTGCACGAAGTGTCTCGCGAATACACCCTAGATAAATGGTTCCGCTTGTATCACTTGTACTGCTGGGCCTCCAGAATAACCTAAGATAGATGTTCAAATGCTTCAATATGATTCCGTTTGTGTCGCTTGTATCGCTTGAATGCTATGAGCGGCCAGAATATACCCTATATAGATGTTTAAATGTCTCTAAATGGTTCTTCTTGTACCGATTTACAGCACTAAGCGGTCTACAAAATAAGCCCTATATAGATGTTTTTAACTGGTTTTGTTTGCGCTGCACCAATGGGCCTCTAGAATAACCCATAGATAGATGCTCAAGTATCTCCAAATGGTTCCGTTTGTACCGATTGACTGCACTAAGGCGCCTCTAGAATAACCCTTAGATAGATGTTCAAGTATCTCCAAATGGTTCCGTTTGTACCGCTTGACTGCACTAAGGCGCCTCTAGAATAACCCTTAGATAGAAGTTCAAGTATCTCCAAATGGTTCCGTTTGTACCGCTTGACTGCACTAAGGCGCCTCTAGAATAACCCTTAGATAGAAAATCAAGTATCTCCAAATGGTTCCGTTTGTACCACTTGACTGCACTAAGGCGCCTCTAGAATAACCCTTAGATAGCTGTTCAAGTATCTCCAAATTGTTCCGTTTGTTCCGCTTGACTGCACTAAGGCGCCTCTAGAATAACCCTTAGATAGATGTTCAAGTATCTCCAAATGGTTCCGTTTGTACCGCTTGACTGCACTAAGGCGCCTCTAGAATAACTCTTTGTTAGATATTCAAGTATCTCCAAATAGTTCCGTTTGTACCGCTCCACTGCACAAAGGCGCCTCTAGAAAATCTCTTAGATAGATGCTCAAGTATCTCCAAATGGTTCCCTTTTGTACCGCTCGACTGCACTACGGTGCCTCTAGAATAACTCTTAGATAGAAGTTCATGTATCTCCACATTGTTCCGTTTGTACCGCTCGACTGCACTAAGGCGCCTCTAGAATAACCCTTAGATAGAAGTTCATGTATCTCCACATTGTTCCGTTTGTACCGCTCGACTGCACTAAGGCGCCTCTAGAATAACCCTTAGATAGATGTTCAAGTATCTCCAGATGGTTCCGTTTGTACCGATTGACTGCACTAAGGCGCCTCTAGAATAACCCTTAGATAGAAGTTCATGTATCTCCACATTGTTTCGTTTGTACCGCTTGACTGCACTAAGGCGCCTCTAGAATAACCGTTAGATAGATGTTCAAGTATCTCCAAATGGTTCCGTTTGTACCGCTTGACTGCACTAAGGCGCCTCTAGAATAACCCTTAGATAGAAGTTCATGTATCTCCACATTGTTCCGTTTGTACCGCTTGACTGCACTAAGGCGCCTCTAGAATAACCCTTAGATAGAAGTTCATGTATCTCCACATTGTTCCGTTTGTACCGCTTGACTGCACTAAGGCGCCTCTAGAATAACCCTTAGATAGAAGTTCATGTATCTCCACATTGTTCCGTTTGTACCGCTCGACTGCACTTAGGCGCCTGTTACAACCACATTTGTAATAAAAACCAGATTTGTAATAATCATAACAATTCTCGTTTTTATTACAAAAGTGGTTGCAAAGGTTCAACCACATTTGTAATAACCAGATTTGTAATAAAAATCGCAAACTTTTTTTTCGGGAGATGTGTTTTCCCACGTGATATTCAAGCTTATGCATGCGTTATTAAGCACGTGCAGGTCGAATTGAACTGTCCTGGGTCATTTAAGACTCCAAATGTTTTACCTGAAATCCTTGTTCATGGACATATTATATTTTAGAAAATTATTACATTTCTCGTTTTTATTACAAAAGTGGTTGCAAAGATTCAACCAGATTTGTAATAACCAGATTTGTAATAAAAATCGCAAACACTTTTTTTCGGGAGATGTGTTTTCCCACGTGATATTTAAGCTTATGCATGCGTTATTAAGCACGTGCAGGTCGAATTGAACTGTCCTGGGTCATTTAAGACTCCAAATGTTTTACCCGAAATCCTTCTTCATGGACATATTTTACTTTAGAAAATTATTACATTTCTTGTTTTTATTACAAAAGTGGTTGCAAAGGTTCAACCACATTTGTAATAACCAGATTTGTAATAAAAATCGCAAACACTTTTTTCGGGAGATGTGTTTTCCCAAGTGATATTCAAGCTTAGGCATGCGTTATTAAGCACGTGCAGGTCGAATTGAACTGTCCTGGGTCATTTAAGACTCCAAATGTTTTACCCGAAATTCTTCTTCATGGACATATTTTACTTCAGAAAATTATTACATTTCTCGTTTTTATTACAAAAGTGGTTGCAAAGGTTCAACCACATTTGTAATAACCAGATTTGTAATAAAAATCGCAAACACTTTTTTTTCGGGAGATGTGTTTTCCCACGTGATATTCAAGCTTGGGCATGCGTTATTAAGCACGTGCAGGTCGAATTGAACTGTCCTGGGTCATTTAAGACTCCAAATGTTTTACCCGAAATCCTTCTTCATGGACATATTTTACTTCTCGTTTTTGTTACAAAAGTGGTTGCAAAGGTTCAACCACATTTGTAATAACCAGATTTGTAATAAAAATCGCAAACACTTTTTTCGGTAGATGTGTTTTCCCACGTGATATTCAAGCTTAGGCATGCGTTATTAAGCACGTGCAGGTCGAATAAAACTGACATGGGTCATTTAAGACTCCAAATGTTTTACCCGAAATCCTTGTTCATGGACATATTTTACTTTAGAAAATTATTACATTTCTCGTTTTTATTACAAAAGTGGTTGCAAAGGTTCAACCACATTTGTAATAACCAGAATTGTAATAAAAATCGCAAACTTTTTTTTTCGGTAGACGTGTTTTCCCACGTGACATTCAAGCTTAGGCATGCGTTATTTGGCACGTGCAAGTCGAATTAAAATGTCCTGGGTCATTTAAGACTCAAATTGTTTTACCCGAAATCCTTGTTCATGGATATATTTTACTTTAAAAAGTTATTACATTTCTCGCTTTTATTACAAAAGTGGTTGCAAAGGTTCAACCACATTTGTAATAACCAGATTTGTAATAAAAATCGCAAACACTTTTTTTCGGGAGATGTGTTTTCCCACGTGATATTCAAGCTTAGGCATGCGTTATTAGGCACATGCAGGTCGAATTAAACTGTCCTGGGTCATTTAAGACTCCAAATGTTTTACCCGAAATCCTTGTTCATGGACATATTTTACTTTAGAAAATTATTACATTTCTCGTTTTTATTACAAAAGTGGTTGCAAAGGTTCAACCACATTTGTAATAACCAGATTTGTAATAAAAAATGCAAACTTTTTTTTTCGGGAGATGTGTTTTCCCACGTGATATTCAAGCTTAGGCATGCGTTATTAGGCACGTGCAGGTCGAATTAAACTGTCCAAGGTCATTTAAGACTCCAATTGTTTTACCCGAAATCCTTGTTCATGGATATATTTTAATTTAAGAAGTTATTACATTTCTCGTTTTTATTACAAAAGTGGTTGCAAAGGTTCAACCACATTTGTAATAACCAGATTTGTAATAAAAATCGCAAACACTTTTTTTCGGGAGATATGTTTTCCCACGTGATATTCAAGCTAATGCATGCGTTATTAAGCACGTGCAGGTCGAATTAGACTGTCCCGGGTCATTTAAGACTCCAAATGTTTTACCCGAAATCCTTGTTCATGGACATATTTTACTTTAAAAAGTTATTATATTTCTCGTTTTTATTACAAAAGTGGTTGCAAAGGTTTAACCACATTTGTTATAACCAGATTTGTAATAAAAATGGCAAACACTTTTTTCGGGAGATGTGTTTTCCCACGTGATATTCAAGCTTAGGCATGCGTTATCAGGCACGTGCAGGTCGAATCAAACTGTCCTGTGTCATTTAAGACTCCAATTGTTTTACCCGAAATCCATGTTCATGGATATATTTTACTTTAAAAAGTTATTACATTTCTCGTTTTTATTACAAAAGTGGTTGCAAAGGTTCAACCACATTTGTAATAACCAGAATTGTAATAAAAATCGCAAACACTTTTTTTCGGGAGATGTGTTTTCCCACGTGATATTCAAGCTTATGCATGCGTTATTAAGCACGTGCAGGTCGAATCAGACTGTCCCGGGTCATTTAAGACTCCAAATGTTTTACCTGAAATCCTTGTTCATGGACATATTTTACTTTAGAAAATTATTACATTTCTCGTTTTTATTACAAAAGTGGTTGCAAAGGTTCAACCACATTTGTACTAACCAGATTTGTAATAAAAATCGCAAACACTTTTTTTCGGGAGATGTGTTTTCCCACGTGATATTCAAGCTTAGGCATGCGTTATCAGGCACGTGCAGGTCGAATTAAACTGTCCTGGGTCATTAAAGACTCCAATTGATTTACCCGAAATCCTTGGTCATGGACATATTTTACTTTTAAAAGTTATTACATTTCTCGTTTTTATTACAAAGGTGGTTGCAAAGGTTCAACCACATTTGTAATAACCAGATTTGTAATAAAAATCGCAAACACTTTTTTTCGGGAGATGTGTTTTCCCACGTGATATTCAAGCTTATGCATGCGTTATTAAGCACGTGCAGGTCGAATTAGACTGTCCCGGGTCATTTAAGACTCCAGATGTTTTACCTGAAATCCTTGTTCATGGACATATTTTACTTTAGAAAATTATTACATTTCTCGTTTTTATTACAAAAGTGGTTGCAAAGGTTCAACCAGATTTGTAATAACCAGATTTGTAATAAAAATCGCAAACACTTTTTTTCGGGAGATGTGTTTTCCCACTTGATATTCAAGCTTATGCATGCGTTATTAAGCACGTGCAGGTCGAATTAAACTGTCCTGGGTCATTTAAGACTCCAGATGTTTTACCCGAAATCCTTGTTCATGGACATATTTTACTTTAGAAAATTATTACATTTCTCGTTTTTATTACAAAAGTGGTTGCAAAGGTTCAACCAGATTTGTAATAACCAGATTTGTAATAAAAATCGAAAACACTTTTTTTCGGGAGATGTGTTTTCCCACGTGATATTCAAGCTTATGCATGCGTTATTAAGCACGTGCAGGTCGAATTAGACTGTCCCGGGTCATTTAAGACTCCAAATGTTTTACCTGAAATCCTTGTTCATGGACATATTTTACTTTAGAAAATTATTACATTTCTCGTTTTTATTACAAAAGTGGTTGCAAAGGTTCAACCACATTTGTACTAACCAGATTTGTAATAAAAATCGCAAACACTTTTTTTCGGGAGATGTGTTTTCCCACGTGATATTCAAGCTTAGGCATGCGTTATCAGGCACGTGCAGGTCGAATTGAACTGTCCTGGGTCATTAAAGACTCCAATTGATTTACCCGAAATCCTTGGTCATGGACATATTTTACTTTAAAAAGTTATTACATTTCTCGTTTTTATTACAAAGGTGGTTGCAAAGGTTCAACCACATTTGTAATAACCAGATTTGTAATAAAAATCGCAAACACTTTTTTTCGGGAGATGTGTTTTCCCACGTGATATTCAAGCTTATGCATGCGTTATTAAGCACGTGCAGGTCGAATTAGACTGTCCTGGGTCATTTAAGACTCCAGATGTTTTACCTGAAATCCTTGTTCATGGACATATTTTACTTTAGAAAATTATTACATTTCTCGTTTTTATTACAAAAGTGGTTGCAAAGGTTCAACCAGATTTGTAATAACCAGATTTGTAATAAAAATCGCAAACACTTTTTTTCGGGAGATGTGTTTTCCCACGTGATATTCAAGCTTATGCATGCGTTATTAAGCACGTGCAGGTCGAATTAAACTGTCCTGGGTCATTTAAGACTCCAGATGTTTTACCCGAAATCCTTGTTCATGGACATATTTTACTTTAGAAAATTATTACATTTCTCGTTTTTATTACAAAAGTGGTTGCAAAGGTTCAACCACATTTGTAATAACCAGAATTGTAATAAAAATCGCAAATTGTTTTTTTTTGAGAGATGTGTTTTCCCACGTGATATTCAAGCTAATGCATGCGTTATTAAGCACGTGCAGGTCGAATTAAACTGTCCTCGGTCATTTAAGACTCCAAATGTTTTACCTGAAATCCTTGTTCATGGACATATTGTACTTTGAAAAAGTATTACATTTCTCGTCCGTTACTAACATAAAGATACTGTTGTACTGATTTTAATATCATTGACATTTTTATCATCATTATAAACATTATCATAATAATAATAGTAATAATAATAATCCTCATCATCTTGGGCTGGTCCGTTCTAGGATCAATGGTAAGATTAATTGCCCTAAACTGTATTACCTAAATACTGTTGAAAGCAGGCTCTCTGAATCCAACAAACAAATATATTATTCATCAAAACCATTATACAGATTGCCAAAATTCGAGACGTTTGCAGTAATAGGTGTAATATGACCACTACAGATTGACAATAAATGGTGGTTATTTGTACCAAAGTATTTGGAAATCTGACTAAAGCGAGTTATGATTCGGGCACAAACATTATATATTACACAAAATAACAAAACAAATCTAAGTTCAAAGCTGTGACCTTGATCTTGGAGATAGCAACAAGGATCATGATCGCAACACACCTTCTATCCATGCTGGTTATTTGTACCAAATAATTTGAAATTTCTGACTATGCATGGGCAAGTTATACCAAGGACAAAAACTTATACATGTATATATAACTGCACGAACACACAAACTCCGCTGTTTCACGGCGGGATTATAATAAAAGAAGGCCTGTTAACTCATAGGCGGGCTCAATGAGGTGAGGGTAATTAGAAAATAAGGTGTATTTTCTTAGAATCTCATAGACATTAGTTCGCAGCACAAGATCGGGCCCTCCTAGACTTAAGGTTGACAAGTTGTACATAATTTGTACCATGACATAGCAACTTCCTGTCTGTCAACCAACTTGAAGCAGCTCTGGATGACGAAAGATAGCTACAAATGTATGTCGCCAACGGGTTCGAGCCAGTGACCTGAACTTGTAGATAAACATTTCAGCTAGTCGAGGTAACAGTAGAAGTAGCTGAAGTTGTAATCATATTAAAGTGGTAGTGACAGTGGATGCAGAAATGATAACACAAATTGAGCCACGTGACGGGTTAATTGGTAAACACCGTTCGCTGTTATTTCAAAGAAGGCTTATTCTACCTGAATATGAAATTTTCTGACCCTAATTCAGATGCATAAATGCACAGGTCAGCCTAAATATAGACTTTCTGGAAATTCACGAAAATGTCAGAATGCCAACTTCAGCTACTTCTACTGTTACCTCGACTAGCTGAAATGTTTATCTACAAGTTCAGGTCACTGGTTCGAACCCGGTGGCGACATACATTTGTAGCTATCTTTCGTCATCCAGAGCTGTTTCAAGTTGGTTGACAGAAGGAAGTTGCTATGTCATAGTACAAATTATGTACAACTTGTCAACCTTAAGTCTAGGAGGGCCCGATCTTGTGCTGCGAACTAATGTCTATGAGATTCTAAGAAAATACACCTTATTTTCTAATTACCCTCACCTCATTGAGCCCGCCTATGAGTTAACAGGCCTTCTTTTATTGTAATCCCGCCGTGAAACAGCGGAGTTTGTGTGTTCGTGCAGTTATATATACATGTATAAGTTTTTGTCCTTGGTATAACTTGCCCATGCATAGTCAGAAATTTCAAATTATTTGGTACAAATAACCAGCATGGATAGAAGGTGTGTTGCGATCATGATCCTTGTTGCTATCTCCAAGATCAAGGTCACAGCTTTGAACTTAGATTTGTTTTGTTATTTTGTGTAATATATAATGTTTGTGCCCGAATCATAACTCGCTTTAGTCAGATTTCCAAATACTTTGGTACAAATAACCACCATTTATTGTCAATCTGTAGTGGTCATATTACACCTATTACTGCAAACGTCTCGAATTTTGGCAATCTGTATAATGGTTTTGATGAATAATATATTTGTTTGTTGGATTCAGAGAGCCTGCTTTCAACAGTATTTAGGTAATACAGTTTAGGGCAATTAATCTTACCATTGATCCTAGAACGGACCAGCCCAAGATGATGAGGATTATTATTATTACTATTATTATTATGATAATGTTTATAATGATGATAAAAATGTCAATGATATTAAAATCAGTACAACAGTATCTTTATGTTAGTAACCGGACGAGAAATGTAATACTTTTTCAAAGTACAATATGTCCATGAACAAGGATTTCAGGTAAAACATTTGGAGTCTTAAATGACCGAGGACAGTTTAATTCGACCTGCACGTGCTTAATAACGCATGCATTAGCTTGAATATCACGTGGGAAAACACATCTCTCAAAAAAACAATTTGCGATTTTTATTACAATTCTGGTTATTACAAATGTGGTTGAACCTTTGCAACCACTTTTGTAATAAAAACGAGAAATGTAATAATTTTCTAAAGTAAAATATGTCCATGAACAAGGATTTCGGGTAAAACATTTGGAGTCTTAAATGACCCATGACAGTTAATTCGACCTGCACGTGCTTAATAACGCATGCATAAGCTTGAATATCACGTGGGAAAACACATCTCCCGAAAAAAAGTGTTTGCGATTTTTATTACAAATCTGGTTATTACAAATCTGGTTGAACCTTTGCAACCGCTTTTGTAATAAAAACGAGAAATGTAATAATTTTCTAAAGTAAAATATATCCATGAACAAGGATTTCGGGTAAAACATTTGGAGTCTTAAATGACCCGGGACAGTCTAATTCGACCTGCACGTGCTTAATAACGCATGCCTAAGCTTGAATATCACGTGGGAAAACACATCTCCCGAAAAAAAGTGTTTACGAATTTTATTACAAATCTGGTTATTACAAATGTGGTTGAACCTTTGCAGCCACTTTTGTAATAAGAACGAGAAATGTAATAATTTTCTAAAGTAAAATATGTCCATGAACAAGTATTTCAGGTAAAACATTTGGAGTCTTAAATGACCCAGGACAGTTCAATTCGACCTGCACGTGCTTAATAACGCATGCCTAAGCTTGAATATCACGTAGGAAAACACATCTCCCGAAAAAAAGTGTTTGCGATTTTTATTACAAATCTGGTTATTACAAATGCGGTTGAACCTTTTCAACCACTTTTGTAATAAAAACGAGAAATGTAATAACTTTTTAAAGTAGAATATATCCATGAACAAGGATTTCGGGTAAAACAATTGGAGTCTTAAATGACCCAGGACAGTCTAAATCAACCTGCACGTGCTTAATAACGCATGCCTAAACTTGAATATCACGTGGGAAAACACATCTCCCGAAAAAAAAGTGTTTGCGATTTTTATTACAAATCTGGTTATTACAAATGTGGTTGAACCTTTGCAACCACTTTTGTAATAAAAACGAGAAATGTAATAACGTTTTAAAGTAAAATATATCCATGAACAAGGATTTCGGGTAAAACATTTGGAGTCTTATAATGACCCAGGACAATTTAATTCGACCTGCACGTGCCTAATAACGCATGCCTAAGCTTGAATATCACGTGGGAAAACACATTTCCCGAAAAAAAGTGTTTGCGATTTTTATTACAAATCTGGTTATTACAAATGTGGTTAAACCTTTGCAACCACTTTTGTAATAAAAACGAGAAATGTAATAACTTTTTAAAGTAAAATATATCCATGAACAAGGATTTCGGGTAAAACAATTGGAGTCTTAAATGACCCAGGACAGTTTAATTCGATCTGCACGTGCTTAATAACGCATGCATAAGCTTGAATATCACTTGGGAAAACACATCTCCCGAAGAAAGTGTTTGCGATCTTTATTACAAATCTGGTTATTACAAATGTGGTTGAACCTTTGCAACCACTTTTGTAATAAAAACGAGAAATGTAATAACGTTTTAAAGTAAAATATATCCATGAACAAGGATTTCGGGTAAAACATTTGGAGTCTTAAATGACCCAGGAAAATTTAATTCGACCTGCACGTGCTTAATAACGCATGCATAAGCTTGAATATCACGTGGGAAAACACATCTTCCGAAAAAAGGTGTTTGCGATTTTTATTACAAATCTGGTTATTACAAATGTGGTTAAACCTTTGCAACCACTTTTGTAATAAAAACGAGAAATGTAATAACTTTTTAAAGTAAAATATATCCATGAACAAGGATTTCGGGTAAAACAATTGGAGTCTTAAATGACCCAGGACAGTTTAATTCGACCTGCACGTGCTTAATAACGCATGCATAAGCTTGAATATCACGTGGGAAAACACATCTCCCGAAAAAAAGTGTTTGCGATTTTTATTACAAATCTGGTTATTACAAATGTGGTTGAACCTTTGCAACCACTTTTGTAATAAAAACGAGAAATGTAATAATTTTCTAAAGTAAAATATATCCATGAAGAAGGATTTCGGGTAAAACATTTGGAGTCTTAAATGACCCAGGACAGTTCAATTCGATCTGCACGTGCTCAATAACGCATGCATAAGCTTGAATATCACGTGGGAAAACACATCTCCCAAAAAAAAAGTTTGCGATTTTTATTACAAATCTGGTTATTACAAATGTGGTTGAACCTTTGCAACCACTTTTGTAATAAAAACGAGAATTGTTATAATTATTACAAATCTGGTTTTTATTACAAATGTGGTTGTAACAGGTGCCTCTAGAATAACCGTTAGATAGATGTTCAAGTATCTCCAAATGGTTCCGTTTGTACCGCTTGACTGCACTAAGGCGCCCTTAGATAATTGTTCAAGTATGGGAACATGTGCGGAAAGAATGTTTGAACTATAATTATAACATGTAGGATTTACAGCACCTGATTCTCCTTGTCCTGGCTGTGGTGGATTAACAACACCCGATTCTTTTTCTGACGGTAGTGGTGGCGGCATGTTGTGATGTAGGTCTACAGCACCTGATCCCCCCTGCTCTGGCGGTGGAGATGTTTGCATGTTGGTTCTAGACCTCTTTGTTCGGACCATGTCTGCCAATTCCTGCGTCTTTGCACGTTTCGGTGGCATCTCGTTATACGGCAGTAACATGTAAATGAAATTATCGAAATATAACTTCAAAGACTAATAGACATAATTTATGCAGAGACGTTCAGATGAGAAATTACGCGTTTCGAATAGCATTTATTTATATATTTATTTAGATCTAGATCTTTTTATTTATTTATTTATTTATTTATTAGTATATCTATGTAATGTCACCCATGACTTGGATTCATCATAATTCTGAATAGCGCGAGGATAGATCTACCACGTGGCGGACGTATGGAAATATTTAAACTTGTAGTAAAACTGATTTAAAATAAATTTTTAAACCTCCATGTCAAGACAGCAGCGATTATTAGGTGTCTTATATATAATAAAATTGAAATTAGATTTAATTATTATTTTATTAAGGAAAATTAATTTTTTAAGGATAATCGTGAAATAATATGTCTTCTACCTTCTCTCTGAGTTCCACAAACGTAAAAGGCCCGAGAATGGAAAAGTTCCTGCTTATATAGTGCGCTAAAAATAGCTCGCAGACTCAAAGACAACTGACTTGCTAGTGGTACTAGAATTATACGGTATTATACAATATGTCTGCTAGTAGCTGACTATGTGGAAAATAAATGGGTTTAATCTCTAACGATTAAACTAGTTATTAAATGTCTATGAAAGTCTTCCAGTTAAAATGGCGAAATCGGTCAAGTGAAAAAAAAAACGCTGAGCAAAAATAGTTGGAAATTAATTTCAATCAATAAGTTTTTCGGTGAAAATGATTTAGTTTAGTTAAACGGAATATTTTTAAGGAATCTATATTGGACATATTGAAAAATATCAAAGGATATTTAACCGTTTGAAAATCGCTCTTCGCCCACCAAAACCAAAGAGCGCGAAAACTGTCTTTGTTTGTGTTGACTGTGTTTTTTGTGTGTATTTTTGTTTGTCGTCTTCGTAATATAAGTGCTGACAATGTCTAGACCGAATGATATGAAGGGATTTAGAACACCAGACGTTGATAAAGATAAAAGATGTATTGAAGAAATAGTTAGTCCGTCAGACGGTCCACGGAGAGATCATGTAAACGCTCCCAACCCTCTCAGAAGGAAGGGATATGCTTCACCAAACACTTGCGAACATTCTACACCATTAATGCAAGGTAACATATACGATCTTGGGGAAGTAGTCAAGTCGGCCGTCTACAGTACAGAAGTAATGGAAGCTATCTCTTCTGCTATAGTTGCATCCCTGACAGTGATGATTGAAAAAAATGTTACAGACAATAAATCAACAATTTGATTCACAAAGTAAAGGCTTGTTTTGTGTATGGATGGCACCATCGTAGAGCCTCTGACCTCCCGCAAGTTAGCTAGGTGGTGTCCTCTCGTGAATAAATTCTTCATCCCATAATGGAGATCGTGCCCACAGCGGACAGTAGCAAGTAATTCGAAGTTAGTGTAACCACTCGGCCCGACAGGTTTCCTAGAAGAGGCACACTTCCGGTGCTACAACGGGCATTATTAAGACAATGGCGGAACCATCGATTTTCAATACGACTAGCTGGCAATAATGAATTGGAAAAAAAAATCACAATGACAAATATAATATGCATTGATTTAGTACATGAAGTTTTAAATATATAACAGCAATCGACAAACTGCTTCAAACAAAAGCGACAAGCGGGAAAATAAAATTTTATTGTTTCCGTGAAGCTCACTTACACACAAATTCCCGCGCATTTCAACCTCAGCACAAACAATACAAAGGAATGTTCCGATCAAGGGAATGTTAGGCCTACATACAGATTTAGAATTTTCGAGCAGAGCGTACAGACGAAATTGCGCATTAAACAATAAACAATAATGTCATTTATCTGATCCAAAATATCGGGTTATCTTATCTACAATCTCTTTAACAATCAGCAATTATTTCTATTTATTTATATTCGATACACCAAATATATGCGCCAATTGACACGTTCGGTCCAATATCCATCTAAAGTCAAGTGGACCTTTCCTGAATTGAAACACCATTTCCTAACACTGTTATCTTGTTAATGCAGATAAATTGTTGTCAATAGTAGGCTTTACAGTTGAGGATTGTTGAGAGTATTGAAACACTAACGGCATAAAATCTGTAATTTAATTGTGAATATAGAAAAATACACTACATTGTTTCTGCATAAAGATGAAAATAATCATGTTATTTTATAGGAGAAGGTACGCTTTATATTTATTTTAATTGTTTCTTTTTATTCTTAAATGTTAATATCCTTTGTTTTACTTGTGTAGATGCAGTCAGAGTAGTTTTATTTAACTCTAATGGATTGATCATAACAATCTATCTAACATGCAAAATTGGCACAAGATGCACAGTTGAGCCGTGCCATGAGAAAACCAACATAGTAGGTTTGCGACCAGCATGGATCCAGACCAGCCTGCGCATCCGCGCAGTCTGGTCAGGATCCATGCTGTTCGCTTTTAAAGCCTACTGCAATTAGAGAAACCGTTAGCGAACAGCATGGATCCTGACCAGACTGCGGAGATGCGCAGGCTGGTCTGGATCCATGCTGGTCGCAAACCCACTATGTTGGTTTTCTCATGGCGCGGCTCAAATTATTACTTTAAGAGTCTTAATATTTGTCAATAGATATTTCCTACTTTCATATTTCCATTCTGATTACACATTTATATGATATGATGTGTTTGTCTCATCCATTATAGAAATAATTCTTATTAGGTTTTTTTTTGTATTCAATAACAGTAAGTGTAAAATAATGCTTCATCATGTAAACTTGTTTTCTAATTACGGGAATGATTTTTACCATTGTAAATTTAGCATTTAAATTAAAGACAGCAATTTGTTTTAAACTGAATATATTGTTTTGTTTCTATAGCCGGCAGGAATAACACTGGGTCATCATGAACCACACCACTTTAACTCCGAGCAGCACAGACAGTGATTTCATCTACGATTATCATTCTGGTGACGGGTACCAGGATGAGGTTCCTTCTACCGGAAACAGTACACACGGAACCAACGACCCCTACGATTATTACTATTACTACGACGACTATAGTTATGGGACACAGAGTATTTATTATTACGAGGGTTTCGACTTTGAAAGACCAGTTTTTCTTTATATTTGGGTAGTTCTTATAATCGTGACAACACTTGCAAACATTATTGTCATGGTTGTTCTGCGGAGGAGAAACATGCGCAATGCAACAAACACTATTTTAATTGCTGTCGCCATATCGGATTCTATGACAGGTTTAGTTACACTTCCGGTGACAATTTACGCGTACCAGCAATACGAAGAGGGAGATCTTGCACTAACTAAACAATGGTGTGAGGCGTTCATGATCACAAGGTATTTCGTTAATCGAGGGTTTCACACAATGTCAATATGGCTGACAGTAGTGCTTGGATTTCAAAGGCTTATATCAGTCTCGTTTCCATTTCGCGCGCAAACTATATTCACCATTCGGAACACTGTGATTATTATCCTCGTTGTAGTGTTTCTGGCGCCATTTTTACATATTTACCACGCTTTCGATAAAAAAGCCATTGAAGACGAGGAATATGGTAATTATTGTAAATGGAAAGTTGAGACCCCCTGCAAAGAATCATGTGCTTATTTTTGGCTGATTATTGTCCTTATGCATTTCATTCCTTGCATTTTGCTGGTGATTTTCACAATCACAATGGTGGTAATGATGAACGATGCAACGCGGAAAATGAAGGATTCACAGATGATCGCAAACAAGGCAAATCTTCATCGGCGCCATATGGAGAGCAAGAGAATTTCGTGCATTGTAATTGCTGTTGTCATAGTATTTCTCATCCCGGAAATACCCTATGGTGTATTTCTCTTGGTCCAAGTTTGTCTTAAACACTCGAAGAAGAATTTACTTAAAGTCAAGACAAGCCGTGCAATAATTTGTGCTTATGAAATACTGCTTGTTCTCAGCTTCCATGCAAATTTCTGGATTTATTTGATCATGAACAGAAAATTCAGGCGTGGTCTGCACCGCACATTCGAACCAATAGAATCCATCATATATGCTATACTTAGCAAATTTGGAATCCAGCGACAAAGACCGCGTAGATTCAGTGATACGACGACAAGTCTCGGACGATCGCCATCAGATGCTCAATCAATGCCAACGCAGACAGTTCATTCTCGAATTTCGCACTCGAATTCTATAAACTCGAACGCGCTTGAGATGAGGACGTATCATTTCAATACAGATAAAAATGGGAATGGTGTTCAGTTTTAAAGACGATCGAAAATAATTTTTAAGTACTAGTACCAGTATATCCTGACAAGACTGACATCACGCGGAATAACATTTAATTTAATCACAATTGTGAAAATGTTTAGTAGGCCTGAAAATTACGAACACTAGTCTGGACCATGTGTTTTGAGAATAAGGTCTACGGAATATTTTACCTTCTTAGACAATTATTTATCTTCCTGCATATCGTGTAAGTACTAATATTCATTAAAGTGTCAACACTTCACAAGTTCAAGTTTTACGCAGAAATAGATAGTTTATGTTTGGAAATTTCGTGCATTGTGAACAACCGATATTTTGAGCTTGCATCTAGTTATATTTGATTATTTGGCTTTGCGGCTTTGGTTCTGCTTTGCAGCCTGTGTTTGTGTCAATCAGATATTCAAAATTACACAAAATGTACGTGTATTTTATACAGAGGATTCAATGATGCCATACGAATATATCTTTAACAATAACTGAGCACTAATGGAATGGTGAATAGTCGAATCACTGTTTTGCAATATGCTTACTTGAATAAAGGATATATTTTGGCGTTTAAACTTTATGAACAATGCTTGAGATAAGAAAAAATGGTGAGGTCTTCCAAAAAACCGATTTGCTACTTTTAGGTAAAGGAATTTCCCTTCAGATCAAAGTTAAATTAACACCATTATTAGAATATTAAATATGTTTGTAAAGTGTTAAAAGCATATAATTTGATTTGATAGTTTTGCTGAACGCTTTGAAATACATCTGAAGTCCTGTCCTTTAGAGAGACTAAGGCAGTACAATTGTTTGTTTTACATGTACATTTTTTTCAAATCCATATGTGTGTTTTCTATAAAATAAGCTTAAACTGTATTGTATATTTATTTACCATGACTTGGCATGGTGCCAAAGACTTGCAGTATTGATATGCAAATGCTGATTTTATTTTTCTGTGTATTTTTCAAATCCATATGTGTGTTTTCTATAAAATAAGCTTAAACTGTATTGTATATTTATTTACCATGACTTGGCGTGGTGCCAAAGACTTGCAGTATTGATATGCAAATGCTGATTTTATTTTTCTGTGTAAATAAGTATTATTAAATACAAATAATAAAGTGAAATACAGTGAAATAAAAAATAGTCTCTTATATCGCTCCTTTTTGTAAATTTCTGTGCGTATATTGTGCAAGATGGCGCCAGGAACTTGCTGAAAAACGAAGAAGCAAATACACTCTGTATCAATGACGTTAGCAGCTGCTCCACTTTTGTTAATCTTTGACGAAGTTAAAACAGCTTTTTAAAAAATAAAAGTTGTCTCACTTATTCAATGGAAATTTGGGTGTCCAGTCTGATACTATACTGCCATAAACGGTTCGTTTCTGTCGTCTATGTAAAGATGTAATTCATGTTCAATTCTACTTCAGGTTTCCGGGGCGACAGGAAGATTCAGTTTAGTTTATACTAATTTAGTTTAGTTTCATATATTCATCTATTATTCATGTTCAGTTCTATTTTAGGCTTCCGTGGGTGTTAGGAAGAACGTTTAGAGTTTTAGCTAATACTCGATAATTTATTTTAGCTCAGATGTGATGAAATCTTTCAGCTACTCTCATGTTCGCTTTCCTTCAAGAACCAGTAATGGTAGGCATGTCCGTGTACTCATTTGGGTTGCAACATACAAAGTCCGGGTTGAGAGGCTGACACTTTAACCGCTAGACTACCAAGCCCTTTGTATTTCAAGATACCTCTGTCAATTTTATAGCCGACATAAATAATATATGTTTCCCGTGTTAAAACTTTCCGAAAGTTATTGGTTCCGAAAGTTTACAATATCAAAATGAATTGTTGCCTGTATGCTTATCATGGTGTGTGTGTGTGTGGGGGGGGGGGGGGGGGGGGGGGGGGTTAAAGTCTTTTTCAACAATTTTTCAGTCATATAAACGACGGTGTCTACTTGTAGCAGTGAGCACAATGCCCAACTTTATAGTGCTGCCTCACTGGAATATCACGCCGTAGACACGTGGCATGATACCCACCCAGTCACATTATACTGACACCGGGCTAACCAGTCCTAGCATTATCCCCTTAATGCTGAGCGCCAAGCGAGGAAGCTGCTAGTACCATTTTTTACGTCTTTGGTATGACGCGACCGGGGATCGAACCGCTTATCATAGTAGTCTGAATGTTTCATAACAGCCCATTAACAAATAAAGTAAGAATTAAAATAATAAAGCATTTTGGTTTTCAAGGCTGCTAATACTTGAAATAGAGAATACCCAATTCAATCAAAATCTTTTTGACCCTGCGGGTAAGTCCGAAATGAATCGAGATGTTTTGAACCTGTTACCTACTCTAGATGTTCTTTACAATGATGCATAATGTGAATGCTGTTTTCAGTAGCTTTCACAATTTACAGAGAAATCGAGATATAAATCTTGGTAACGAAAAGGAGGACCAAACAGTAAATGGGCTACGAAGTTAGCAAGAATTTTGATTTTAAGGAGACCCTTGTATTAACTGTAGTCATATGATCGCAGTTCGAAATGACACAGATTGCGAACCACAGTTTACTGATTATGAATCAAGATTTGAAAACAGGAATTAAGGAAGACGTACTTAAAAGCCCTTCACTTTAAGTCAACTTTGTACATGTACCAAAAGGTCAGGTTGATGCTTACTCAGTGTGACAATTTGTCATCAGACCCTGTATATATACCGAAGTTGTCTGGACTCGTTTTACAATTGAAGAAAACTGGCGCCATCTAGTATACTGCACTTAAAAAAAAAATAAAAAAATAAAAAATCTGCTGATGTACAAGATGGTGGCATGGGACCCTGTGTATATACCGAAGCGGTCTGGGCTCGTTTTACAATTGAATAAACTGGCACCTTCTAGTATACTGCACTTCTTTAAAAAACAATTCTGCTGATGTACAAGATGGTGGCATAGGACCCTGTGTATATACCGAAGCGGTCTGGGCTCGTTTTACAATTGAATAAACTGGCACCTTCTAGTATACTGCACTTCTTTAAAAAACAACTCTGCTGATGTACAAGATGGTGGCATGGGACCCTGTGTATACACCGAAGCGGTCTGGGCTCGTTTTACAATTGAATAAACTGGCGCCATCTAGTATACTGCACTTCTTTAAAAAACAATTCTGCTGATGTACAAGATGGTGGCATGGGACCCTGTGTATACACCGAAGCGGTCTGGGCTCGTTTTACAATTGAATAAACTGGCGCCATCTAGTATACTGCACTGCTTTAAAGAACAACTCTGCTGATGTACAAGATGGTGGCATGGGACCCTGTGTATATACCGAAGCGGTCTGGGCTCGTTTTACAATTGAAGAAAACTGGCGCCATCTAGTATACTGCACTTCTTTAAAAAAACAACTCTGCTGATGTACAAGATGGTGGCATGGGACCCTGTGTATACACCGAAGCGGTCTGGGCTCGTTTTACAATTGAATAAACTGGCGCCATCTAGTATACTGCACTTCTTTAAAAAACAATTCTGCTGATGTACAAGATGGTGGCATGGGACCCTGTGTATACACCGAAGCGGTCTGGGCTCGTTTTACAATTGAATAAACTGGCACCTTCTAGTATACTGCACTTCTTTAAAGAACAACTCTGCTGATGTACAAGATGGTGGCATGAGACCCTGTGTATATACCGAAGCGGTCTGGGCTCGTTTTACAATTGAAGAAAACTGGCGCCATCTAGTATACTGCACTTAAAAAAAACCAACTCCGCTGGTGTACAAGATGGTGGCATGAGACCCTGTATATATACCGAAGTTGTCTGGACTCGTTTTTCAATTGAAGAAAACTGGCGCCATCTAGTATTCTGCACTTCTTTAAAACACAATTCTGCTGATGTACAGATGGTGGCATGGCATACATATTTTCTACCTATAGACTAAAAGACTCATTTAATGTAGTCAACGTAAATTAAATTGGTAGAATATTAACAAAAATTTGAAAGTTTTTCTGGAAATCAGTACCCTGGTTCGTCAACTGATAAAATATTCAAAGAGAGACAGGACAATAATGGCTTTTCAATTAAATCTCATTTCTGAAATAGTTTGGATATGTTGTGAAGACCTAGAAAGTTTGTCTTTTATTCACGACCACTTTTTATTATACCTACCATAAACTACTATATCAGACGGATGTGATGTGATACTTCAAGGGACGAGATACAAAAGTTTATCATTGGTGAACAGGAAATAAGAAATCAGATGATTTAAAGACAACTAGTCAATATATTTCCTTTCTATTTTAATATATAGACATAGATCTGTCTCTCTATGTATATGAATTCATGGACAATTACATCTATGAAAAACAGAAATAGTACAAGTTTATTCCATTTGTCGTGCATTACTTTATCACAATTATGAAAAGACATTATGAAACTTAACACTTCCTAATTTTGTGAATAACATAAATGTTTATATTGATTACATCCAAATTATTCCGTTCAGTTTTTTTATCCTACACTTTACACTAAATGCATTTATGTTCTCTTGTAGAAATAAATGGTGTTATTTTTTGGTGATATATATTCACTTGTTGTCATGTTGAAGGAGATTACTTGTCGGCTATTGTTCATCGTTATTTGCATTCCGTTATACGGTTTGTTTCGTTTATCTATTATCTACACACTTGGCGGCAAAAAATACGAGAAGTCCGTGCATGTATTTGCCACGCCCTTGAACCAGTTTGCTAGCTGAAATCGTCCGAACAACATCGATAGAAAAATTGCTGTATAAAAGTTACCTTGTAGTATGAATTTAAGCTGTTACGTTAGTTGGATGGAATTCTAGAGAAAGAATGGTTACTGGGACACGAAAGGAAGATAAGTTTTATATATTTTTGTTATTGTCGTGCATAACAAAGCTTGATTTAGAACAATATTCAGCTTATAATAAACATTCATTCAAATTCTCCAGCTCTGTGCACATGTGTATTTGTTAATAGTTGGACAATTATCATGTCACAAAAGCTTAATTTAAGGTAATTTAAGATAACTGAAAGTACGGACAATGATGATAATATTGATAAAATCGGTATCAAAATGTTCAGTTTTGTCAGTGTGATGTGGGGTGGTGACAGGTATTGTAGATAATTATGACGATATGCAATGATATGTATCTAGTATGATAATGTTATTATGGTGTTGATGATGCTGATGATGATGACGGTATGGTGGATATTATGATATTATGACGATATGACAATAATGTTGTTCATAATGATGATGTTTATGCTATTATGATAATATGGTGATATTCAGTTGTGTTTAAATGATCATAACGATATGATGATGATGATGGTAAGATGATGATTTGGTGACAATATGGCGTTGATAGCGATTAAATTACGATCATAAATATGAAATAGTTATGATTAATGATGATGATAATGATATAACATGATGATGATATGACGATACAATAATGCTGAGAGGAAAATGATTACCATGATGGTACGTTATAAGAATAACATGATATGATATTACACGATAATATGTTTTGATTACGATGATGATATGGTATAACGAATCAGTTATGATCTTTGTGATGGCATGATAATGATGGCAATAATGATTGTGATATTACGAAATGATAATGATATGAAATCATGTTGGTACATTATAGTACTTTAAGGACGATGGTGATGTCGTTGATGGTAAAGATGACAATGGTGATAATATTCTGACGATGATAAGACAATAATGGCGTTTTAATATATTGTAATAATTAAGTATTTCAGTTTGCTAGCAATACTCCAGCATTAGGGGGAAACATCAGGTAAAATGAATCAAAGGTAAAAGGTAAACGTCAGGTAAAAGGTAAAATTACGTTTGACTTAGTTTTGAAGCTGTTTGAAACTGTTTTCATTGGTAAATATTTCATAAACTTAATTTAATAGGTATGATATTAATATATTTATGAAAATATAGATATAATACATTTTAAATATGCCATTGCAGTCGACAGAATATTAGTCATAAGGAACGGATCACTTGTCGCTCTCTGTTTGGTGTTCGAACCACGTTCAGGGTTACATGCAGCATTTAAGAAGCAATCCAACTGCCTTATAAAAAGGAAAATCAAATTGATTGTTCTACTGCAGCAAACGCTTTTGTCTTTATCATAAGCCGCTTCTAGCGTCCGTTAAGGTAGCAAGGTACACTTAGATGCGAAAATTTTGGGCACGGACGGTCTTACATGTAGCGAGTCGCAATATTGCACTTCCCCTATGAGCAAAATTTGGGTGGCTATTTTATAAATTGCGTGCATGTTTTGTGCTTTTAATTAATGGCAAGATCAGGATTCTCATACAAGAATAAAGAAAGTTATCAAAGCGAAAGGTTTACATCATCCATGAAAAATAGCGTGCCAAAATCATCAATTTTGCACCTTTTGAACAGTCTACAATGATCCCGCTGCAAGAACACTGTCCAATTTTACTGCATTTCTTAATTTAATAGTCCTTACTGAACGTCAGGACATAAACGGAATGGGGGCCTATCCAGCTCGTTTTTTCGGAAAATAACGAAAATGTTCCTGAGTATCAATCAACAAGCACAGAACCCTTCCGTGAATTGAATTTTTCCGCGAAATGGTGTCTCGTTGATCATACAAAGCTACCAGCAGTTAGTTTTCCAACTGACATCAGAATTTTACATGTATCGGCTGTATAGATTTTCTAAAGAATTAATAATCATTATCTCTCACCTTAATTTACATGCATCCAAAATCACGATGTTCTCTTTATAACAAATATTGACGGGGGCCAAAATTCGAAAGTGTACCCTGCTACCTTAAGATTTTTCAGTTCATGAACAAAAGAGGGTTTTACTTGTTCTGAACTTTTATATGTCTTCCGCCAATTCAACCAAATAAAAATGTTTTCAATAGCATGAAAAGAAGTCTGTATGAGAGACTCTAAACTTGCCCACCCCTAATGCACAAATTTAGCCAAAATTTACAAATCGTCGCTACGAGACAAAGAACGTACAATACATCCGTTTTTACCATTTTCTGACATGATTTAACGTATTTTGTCATTAGGAATGATATAAGGCCAATTCTGCACCATTTTGCGAAAATAAAATGTCTCCACCCCTTATTTTCTTATTTCATGGGGTCCCCACCGTCCGACCATCCCCCTAATTGACGAACTGCGTAGCTGGTGGGCCAAATATGCGCTGTGTGGGTTAATAACGATAAAAATGATGTTTTTACTGTACCAGAACCTTGTTACTGGAGCTAGAATAAAAAAAATCGTATGCCTATATATTGACTTTTATGCTTTTATGTGTCCTCACCGTAACATTTTTGAGCTGCTGTGCCGTCAGGTAGCGTTTTAAGTGCCCAGAAAGTTTAGAATATCGAAGAAGAGGTTCTAAACTACTTGAAACCGCACAAATTTAAGAGTTCTTTCAAAATTTAATTTTGGCAGATTTTCCTTAAGGTAGCAAGGTACACTTAGATGCGAAAATTTTGGGCACGGACGGTCTTACATGTAGCGAGTCGCAATATTGCACTTCCCCTATGAGCAAAATTTGGGTGGCTATTTTATAAATTGCGTGCATGTTTTGTGCTTTTAATTAATGGCAAGATCAGGATTCTCATACAAGAATAAAGAAAGTTATCAAAGCGAAAGGTTTACATCATCCATGAAAAATAGCGTGCCAAAATCATCAATTTTGCACCTTTTGAACAGTCTACAATGATCCCGCTGCAAGAACACTGTCCAATTTTACTGCATTTCTTAATTTAATAGTCCTTACTGAACGTCAGGACATAAACGGAATGGGGGCCTATCCAGCTCGTTTTTTCGGAAAATAACGAAAATGTTCCTGAGTATCAATCAACAAGCACAGAACCCTTCCGTGAATTGAATTTTTCCGCGAAATGGTGTCTCGTTGATCATACAAAGCTACCAGCAGTTAGTTTTCCAACTGACATCAGAATTTTACATGTATCGGCTGTATAGATTTTCTAAAGAATTAATAATCATTATCTCTCACCTTAATTTACATGCATCCAAAATCACGATGTTCTCTTTATAACAAATATTGACGGGGGCCAAAATTCGAAAGTGTACCCTGCTACCTAAAAGATATCAGCTGTTGCCAGTATGTAGTTATGAAATTGCAGGCATTCGGATATGAGCTTGAGAAGATTATGATGTCTAGTTCATACTATTTCTGTCAGTAACAGTATTAGCAAGCCAGGTATTGGCATATGTTTTGATTCATATTAGGTCACATGTTTAACCGCTGGCATACTTTTAAGATTCATATATAATTTGTTACAAATTATACTTCATTAAGATGTAACAATTTTTAAATTTTCTTAATTTGTCAAGGCCTTTGCTTTAAATTTCAGTACAAGAGAACATGTCGTCTAGTTTCAGCTACAAATATAAAGGTAACGGTTATGGTAAAACAGAATACAGATTGAACGTCATTATAAATGGTAAAAAAGTATCTTGTTTACGTCTTAAATTAGCGAAGGTGAGTTATTTCTTTTATTTACCCTAATGTAATGCAGCGTTCTGTGTTTTGATTGGACGAATTTTATTTCATAAAATATTTAGTGGCCCTCAATACACATGTGTCCGTATGTGCATTTCGGTATGGCATATAGCAATTTATGAACTGAGGTGAACATTGAGCAATTCGCCTCACTTTCTCATCGGCTGTGAATGGAGAATCTCTGCCATTTGCCAATTTCTTCATGGTCAGTCTATAAAATAGGCTTCTGCCATTTTGCGTTGCCTGTAAGTTGCTATGCCATTTAGCTAGTGATTGTTCTTGTGTTCATATTCATTTCTTAAAATTTAAACATGCTATATGCCATGATATCAATGAAATAAAGTCGCGGCCATTTCCCATCTACTTTGTGTTTGTTGTTTGTGCATGCTAATAAGAATAGTTAAGAATATTTGTACTGACGTCGTAAAACGACATAGACATAGCGAACCTCATGAAATATCTGTATGTTCTACCTTGATCTCAACCGATCTTAAGCTGGCCCTTGCATCATGAATTAGACAGCCACCTGCCTTTGGCAACTCATGGGTTCATTCCTTTGTGGGTTGCTTAACACAGGTCTGGCTGTATACTTTGTAACAGAGAGGTCGTGATGTTGCACTTGGGCGGATCCGCATACGTGTAAGTTCAAAGAACATCTCAAGCGACAAAAATCAGACAAGAAAAAATATTCACAAATAAGTTTTGTGTAAGCGTTAAAGTTCTGACCAGGTTAAGGTTACCTGAAAGTATTTGGCATACGCTGAATATTACGTATACTTGTAAAAATTTAATTCACATTTTGTATGCACATGTGCATGATATCGCTATCTCTCTGTTGCTGGTCTTGCTGCCTTCTATTCATAATCGGTTCTACCTGCGCCAATAAAATAAAAATGAAGTATGCACTACAGAAAATAAAAATATACGAGGATATTTTTGTGGCCTTTAGTAATGGAATGTACAATAGAAAGATAAGCACCAGAACACCTCTAGAAAAGTAGCCGTAATGGTTCATGAATCACTTAAGTAACAACATATCTAGTGTGACATATCACAACAAAGCGAAACTAGTGCACATTTTGTTGTATTAAATATCTATATATAGCTTTCACGGAATGAATGTTTACAAGTTTTGGACTCGGGTGCAATGTCTATAAATGAATGCCTTGATTGACACATTTTTAACAAATGTCTTTTCATAGTTATTCAGCTGTCAACAGTGGCTGGCATATTTTCATTTTCCATAGGCCCAATTTGGGTGGAATGCATAATTGCACAATGTGGTCCCTTTTGAATCCGTATCAACAAATTCCGCATTCAGTGATGGCTGCATCTCCATCAAAATAATATGATCTGAAAAAAAAAAACCCACACACAGACAGACAAACACACACACACACACACGTTCTGAAAATTACAATGTATCATGCAAAATTTCCACGCAATCACTGAATTTGAAAGAATACACTGAATTTAAGTAGTATGTTGGGTCGAATTATGTTCTTATGCTATGGTAACCAGCAAACCAACGTTCGTTCCTATGGACTTTATACATGTAAAAACGACGCATTTTTATTGTTACCTGATTTGTATGTCTTATACACAGTTTAACATTTCGTGTCGGCATGGGTTGTTAAGATGATACTGCATTGTAATCTAACTTCTAAATGATAAAAGTATATTTAGCTGAGTTGGTAAAACAGATTCCATATTCCAACCTTTGAATTTTAGAACTTCAATGTCAACATAATGGGAAACTTTGTTGAAGGAACAACACAAAGACCTTTCCTATATTCTATATACTCATACTGAACATTAATCAGAAAATAAAAATCATATGGGAAAATTAGACCCATCGATTTTTTCGCACGAGTGAAAGTATTTTATACAGCGCAAAGAAGGAGCCCTTTACTTTATTTAAATTTATGGGAAAAGTATTTTAGGTATTTCAGCTTTGCAAACGATGTGATAATATTCAATGCCCTTGAAGACCATTGCAAACGACTAAGTAATCTATATTCATTTAGCTATTGTTTCATATTAACATCAGTTTTTGAAGAAGAAAATGGTCTTTTTAAGCATTTTAGCAGATGAGTATAGGTTTTTTGTTTCGTTATCGGAGAGACTCGAACATTCTCGTATATTTCCGTCAATTCTTACGGAATTTAAGCTCCTTAACGGGTGAGACTGATTTCTTCTCACGCACTAAACTGCACAAATGTACGGATCTATAAATTACTGGACGCTCCATAATATGATTTTGTTTACAGCCAATAGTCAATTTTAAACGGCTTGAGATTTCAAAAAGAATTTCGAGTTTGCATCGAATTTGGATCTTGCTCGAAGCTCGAAACTGAAATGTTCAGTGTTTTATTCGAGCCAGCATTGAACATCGAGTCCGTCGAAAATGGAAATCTTAAGGAACTGATTTCGAGCTTGAATTAAATTTCGAGCGTGTAAGAAGAAAAAGACTTAAAAGTTTCAAAACGCTGAAATTTGAGGCGGCATATTTTGGGCAAGTTAGAAGAAGAAGAAGATCGAATTCAAATTTTCAAAAGGATGACGCTGGATTCCGCTTACACTGAATTTCGCACAAACTTGGAAATCGAAATTAAAATCAAAAGAAATCATCGAATTTCAAGGCAGAATTGAAATTAGAGCCAGCAGGAAGATCGAAATTCCAATATTTTGAGGGGAGCGGTGGTCTAGTGGATAATGTGTCGGCCACTCAACCCAGGGGTCGTTGGTTCGAGCCCCAGTGGGGTCACGACCATGACCTCATATGACACCAGTACTGGTTTTTCCAGGAAGCGTACTCGAGAGTGGTTACAATAAGCTTGAAGCTTTCACCACAATCGAGCTAAAACAAAGTAGTATAAACTAAACTAAATATATTGAGCTAGCATGAATTTCTAGTTAATCGGCATTAAAAAAAATTAAATTGCGATCTTTAAACTGGCTCTTAATTCAATACCTGCTCGATATTCAAATTGAAAATTGACTTTGATTTCCGAACTTGTTCTACATGCAGTACTAGATTTTCGAAACGTCGGGCGAGCTCTCAAATAAAATTAATGCAATATCGAAATTCAGCTGTTTCAAAAGTTAGTTTCACATTCAATCCCAGCTTTTAATTTCGATTGCTTTGAAAATTCGAGCAGGCTTGAAATATAATACCGGGAATAATCTATTTAGATTTTTTAAAAACTTGAATTTCGATATATCCGATCTTGCACGATTTTTAATCTTTGAATTATGATTTTGAGCAGATCGCAGTTTCAGTATTATATTGAAATTCAGCTTTTCAAAATTTGAAGTACGATTTTCAAGCTGGCTCGACACTAATTGCTTGCGCGATATTTGACTTTTATCAGTCTTTGAACAGGCTGTTCATTCAATGCAAGATCGAAATTTGGCTTTTGGAATATTATGAATTTCGATCATTGAGCTGGCCCAAAATTAGACTAGCTCCTAGACTATGATATATCTTTTTTTACATTTTTATGATTAAATATAGTGAACTGAGCCAGTCTATATCCTATGTCCAATATTTTCAACATCATTCCTCTGTGAAAATCTCTAAAATAGACTGGCTTTTGTCTCTATAAAATTAAATTCGTCAAAAAAGGACAAATGTAGAAATATATTATTATCAGTCTAGTGGCTAGTCTAGCCCAAAATTAAAAGCTAAATTTGACGTTTTTCGATCTTCAGGGGTAGCTTGGGATCAAAATTCGACAAGTTATGAAGTTGAATTTCGATCTTCGAGCTGGCATAAGATTCTAAGCTAGTTGGACACCGCTCACGACATAATAATAAATGTGCAGTTATTTGATTACACAAAAAAACTGTTTAAAACCTTTATTTCATAATCATGATCATCAAACAAAGTCACTAAAAGCGAGCTTCCATCTGATTGTAAGATAGTAGAAATTGTTCGGTTTTATAATAATGTGTTTGTTGAGAATGCCCAGTTATAAAGGTATTCTGATACCAAATACCATTTAGGTTCCGATTAGTTCCAATTTATTTTCTAATTTATCTTTGCAATCACTGTAAATTAGACTTGACATTAAATCCATTTGATCAAATGTAACGGTACATTGGCGAATTAGGGATTACTTTTTGACATCGGCCTAAAATACGGAGTAGGCCGAAAACTAGCGAACAGTCCCGACAGCCGATTTACCAAGACAAGACAAGACAAGACAAATTTATTAAGACTTGCACAGTGTACATCGTCTAAACACATGAAAATTTTACACATATTTGGTCACAAAATAATGAATGTATAATAATAACAGGTATCATATTAACACAGTTGTGTGCCTAGATTTTAATGAAATGTTAAGATAAATTTTACAAATCAATATTCTGGAGGATAACTACTTATAGTTATGTAATAATATTAAGACAATTGTTTCTTAAAACTAATGCTTCTTTAACAAAGTTTGCTAATTTAACAAGTTCTGATTTATCAGTTGTATTTAACAATTGGTGAATTTGTAAACAGAAGGTCGGTTGTAATAGCATTGCTTTAAATACTTTCGTCTAATATTAGCGTAGGTAGAACATTTACAAAAAAGTGATATTCATCTTCAATATCTAATTCATTGCAACAAAGACAATAACGTTCATTTCTTGGGATATTCTGACCAGCATATCTTCCAGTTTGGATTCGAAGCGGTAAGGCTGAAGTTCTAAGCTTGGTGACATACTGTTTTAGTGTTTTTGGTACTAAATCTAAATAATGCTCGTATTTAAAAACAGGCTTAAATACACGATACATATCTAATACAGAACTATTAGCAACACATCGAGACCACTCTTGTTTATATGTGTCAATTACAACGTTTTTAAGTAAGCTATAAATGTATTAACATCGACTGAGCTTGGATTATCAAACACATACGAAAACCCATGTGTGTCTAACAGTCTTTTTACATTCGAAACCCAGTTTGTACGTCCATTGTAGCAATCCTGTAAGGCTTGCATGTATACAGATTTTAAGATAATATTTTCAGTTTGGAGATTTTAAACCAATATTTAATTATTCTTATATATCGATTAATAAAAAGAGGGTATCTGCCTAGCTCGCCATAAACTACAGCATTACAAACATTTTGTTTAACATTCAACAAACGTTTACAAAACTTTAAATGTACCCTTTCCAATTCTTTTGACTTAGTATTACCCCATACCTCACATGCGTAATTCAAAATAGAACCAACAAAGGCATCGAACAATTGACATTGTATTTTGGGCTGAAGATCAAACTCTTTACATTTATTAAATAAAATATTCATTGCTTTTAATGCTTTGCCACATAAATGTTCTTGATTTAGATTAAAATTTCCTGTATAATTAAAGACAGTTCCCAAATAATTCAAGTCGTTCACTACTTCTATTTGTTGACCATCATATGTCCATTTTTCAGATGGTAATAATCTACCACGTTTGCGAAATACCATTATTTTAGTTTTATTTGTGTTTACTTTTAGTCCCCAACTATTGCAATAATTAAATAAAAGATCTAAATGTTTTTGAACTTCTTCAGGAGATTTACCTATAATGGCCATATCGTCAGCAAATAGTAACAATATCAATAATATCGTCAATATTTAAACCGGAAGTACCATGCCGAACTTATTATTATTATATAATTGTCGGCTTTTGTGGTGATTTTCACGATCATGACGATGGGTCTAATTTTCCCATATGGAACATTTTGTTTGTGGTTAATTTAGAGCATCAACTTTAATTATCGTTAATTTCTTATTACAATTTGTATATATCCTTGGAAACTAAAGAGTAAGAATAATACAAAGACACTTTACAATAATAGAAAGTAGTATGTGAGAAACTTCACTGATTTAATAGACGCCGGGAAATTTAATTAACAATAACTTGTGTTTACGAGTAGGTGTTGTTATCAAGTGTGGAAATTATGTTTACTGTTATGGTTATTCGTGCCTCTCCTCAAATGAATTAGAAGAAACATTGAAAAAAAATGAATACGATGAGAAGATAATACCAATGAAGAGGAGTCAAACATACCAGCTCTGGGGAGACGAGTAAGATTAGGAAAATAATACAAATTTCTTGATTTCTTCTGTAAAAATATTTGTTCTAGAAAAGATATATAAACTAACTGCCTAAAATTGTAAGAAAATATTAATGAAGTGTAGATCTACGTTGCTAAAAAAAGGTGTTCAGCATAGAAAGGATGATGACAGTCTACAATGTCTTACCGAAGCCTTGATAAACGCCAGATTTCTGCCATGTTACAAATATTTTAGAATTTTTAGGAATCGAGGAAAGGAATGAAAATTGTATTCACACTCTGCAAGGGAGGCAGTGGCTTCATACGTTTCATACGATAGTGTAATAAATGTTTTCCAGAGATCTTACACAGGTTGGGGATGAACGTGTTCTTGCGGATATGCCAAAGTTTGAATAATCTTATTACTGACTTAGGACTTTAAGAGGTTATATATTCTTTGATTTATCCCATGAAGACCTGTAAGCTGTACCTTCGACAAAACATTAATCATCTAAGAAAATCGGTACCACCTAAGCTGGCAACATTTCAGCTTGGAGAACACCTCAAACTGCAAATAAAGCATCGAGAGACCGCCGGAAATCATGAAACGTATTTGTCGAAATTCTCTATACGTTGATTATAATGAAGTCATTTTATTTGAGCCGCACCATGAGAAAACCAACATAGTGCATTTGCGACCAGCATGGAGCCAGACCAGCCTGCGCATCCGCGCAGTCTGGTCAGGATCCATACTGTTCGCTAACAGTTCCTCTAATTGCAATAGGGTTTGAAATCGAAAAGCATAGATCCTGACCAGACTGCGCGGATGGTGCGGCTCATTTGTGGTACGACGTCATGAAAACTTCCGACCAGGTTCTAAATACAACAGCTGTGCTGATTTTTTTATCGAAAATAGCTGTGTCAAAATTCTAACTAACTATAAGACGACAGTAACTTACAACAACAGATATTAACACCTAAAACAAGACGTACTCTAAAGTCCTCCATGTTTAATAAAAGCTAAGAAAAGTAGAACGCAACCAAGTAACATGATAGCAAACTTTCGGTTTTCGGTTTGATTGAATCTGAGGTTACTAAATGTGCAACACTCCTCAAATTCGTACATACACTAAAGGGTCAGGTTGATGCTAACATTAAGAATTTGTCATCAAACGTTATTTTTTATTTTTTGTGTGTGTTGCTGTTGGGTTTAACGTCGCACCGGCACAATTATAGGTCATATAGTGACTTTCCAGCTTTGATGGTGGAGGAAGATCCCAGGTGCCCCTCCGTGCATTATTTCATCACGAGCGAGAACCTGGGTAGAACCACCGACCTCCCGTAAGCCAGCTGGATGGCTTCCTCACATGAAGAATTCAACGCCCCGAGTGAGGCTCAAACCCACATCAGTGAGGGCAAGTGATTCAAAGTCAGCGACCTTTAACCACTCGGCCACGGAGGGCCCTTTCATCAGACTAAGTATATATGCCGTTGTAGTCTGGGTACAGACTTTGCATGGTCTCATATTATAATACAATCCGAGAATGCCGTCACTTTCTGATACACTTTACTCTTTAAAAACACCACAAACGTACTTTTCCTTTATCATACACATTTTTCACTAACAGACTAATAGACTAGGAGACTGGTAGAACTTTAACAATTACGTTTGTATTTTGAAGGATTTTCTGGCACTCAGTATCATATTTCGCCAGTTTGTAAAAATATTCAAGAGGGAGAGAGAGAGAGAGAGAGCGAGAGCGAGAGAGAGAGAGAGAGAGAGAGAGAGCTCCTCAGTTGAGTTGATGATTTTCAAAACATTTTCGGCAGATTCTGGGGGTCACGGAAGTGTCAACCAATTGTTATTACACTTACTTTGATGATGCGATACTACAAGGAGCAAGATAAAAGACAGGAAATTAGAAATCAGATGTTACTGATTCAAGTATCTAAAGAAAATCAGTTTAAAGATTTCCTTTCTATTTTAATTCGTAGCTATGTTGAACCGTAAAATTCACAGAAAAGAAACTATACTCATACACGTGTGAAGAATTCGTGCGAAAATTTCATATATATATGTTTCAAATATGTCCGAAAGTATCACAAATCAGAAACGAGACATATAAGGCCAGCTTACATGATAGTTTATCGCTTCTTTCATACATCTGTTATGTAAACATTTTAGTGGTCACATTTTCAAGCAATCTGCAAACCCAGAGAAAATATATGTATATCAAAATAATTATTTTCGGACGGACAAGTTTTATCATTGTCCAGTTCGTTTCAGTCCTTAAACTAACAAAAGTTCCATACATGATAATCACTGATGCAACTTTGTTAACACTTACAGTAACTTCAATCTGACATTGACTAGTTTGTTGAATCCTAGTCGTATTTTCATAGAAAGTGGGTTTTTTCATAAAAGGCTAGACAAGTGTAAGTGGACGAACAACCAGGCAAACTGATGTTTTCATAGGTTTTAAAAATGGTCTTATGTACTGTTTAACCAACAGACTTGCAAAACCTTGACTTACGCAAAAACGAAACACACTTAAAGCTGCATTTTTATTAAAAATTAATGTATTTGTTTGTGAAATATCTGCTACCAAAAAGAACTTATTGGTGCATTAACTGTTGTACACGTTTACTTTGCCTTAATCAATAGTTAACTGTCAAAGAATTAAAAATGGTTTTATTATTTGCGTAAGTTTGATATTTGCGTAAATACTTTAGTTGAATAGGCTTCATTCTATCATGGATCGAACCCATTGTCCCTTAGTTTAACAAGCCCATAGATTATAACTGGGAACTAGTATATGTCGGCCACATCCAGCACATTCTCTATTATAATGCAGTGCACATAATATTATGACTTGTCATGTATACTGTGCTTGGTATTTAACTACTAATTAATGTAGATTTGTGATGTGGTTTTGATAAATAAGCGTATATGTAAGGACAGACTGTAAACACCCCAGACTCGGCTACGATAGACCTCATAGCAAAATGTAACTTACATGTCCGTGCATGCACCTGTTCTTCTAAATATGTCACGTTTACTCCACAGTCCGGCTTTCAAGGACATAAGACAATAATTCTTTAATGTTGATATCGAAGAGCAAAATGTTGAGTCCAGCAGTTTTCAAAAAGCGTTAAAGTCGTTTTTGGAAGATCAACCAATTTGGAATCATGCCCTTGACATTTAAGCCAAGTCGTAGTTATTTTAAAATCTTGTTCGAAGAAGACGTTAGTAACAGGACAAGCTGTATTGTCTCCATATTTTCCATGTAACTTCCAAGAGTGACCTTGACCTTTCATCCTATGGCGTGGATTATACTGTGACGTGCGACACCTTTTCTCATTATGCGTATCCTTTTCGGACAGGTTCTTCTGTTTCATTCTGTTCCGTTCAGTGGTCTTGTGTTATGTATAAAGCATGATGTAACTAAACAATCGTTTCTTGCATTTCTGTTTATTCTGTTTTGATGGCATGGACACACTTAATAGTTAGCCTTCTTTATTCTAAATAAAATTGACAAATTTCCAATGGCTAAACACATCAGGACCCATTTTAAATGTCTGTAACGTACATTTTCTTGAAGAATATTGTCAGTGCTGAGTAAAAATCAAAAGAAAACTTGGGGTCTTTTTGATGCAAGGAAAAATGTTTTCAGTCAAACACACAAGCTGCAAAATCATCCATAGCGTAAAAAAATGTTTCCGGTATCCCGACCTACCCTAAATTTTTGGCCCTAGCCTAAATGTTTTTATGGCCTTGAAGATTTTTTTTTTCAACTTTTTAACAAAAAGTTGCAAAACTGCACATTTTATGCTTGAAACATGGTCAGTGATGTTAGAAATCAACTTACTGATGCTCTAAAGGCATAACCCCCTTACTTGTATTCATTTTTTGACACAAAAATAATTTCCGAAAAGTATCACTTAATAAAATAATAATAATAATAAAAAAAATCCGACCTACCTACCCTAATTTTTTGAGCATGTTACCGGAAACAAATATTTTTTAGGCCTAAAGAATAAGATTCCAAATTGTTATGGTGATTTTTGACCTAAGATTTCATGACAAATTTTTCCAAGCTATCATTTCATTATGAAAACGTGAGCATAGACCTGTCATGTGATTTCAGCAAAAACATACAAAGAAAATAAGGAAAACAGCTCTGCAGAGCAAAAAAAAAACAAAAAAAAAAACTCCTGAGAACTATTTGAATCCGCCATTATGCAACTACCATTTTTTCGCGTCATTTTCCTATTTTGTGTTTTTATACCAGGCGAAATATACGTTTTTGCTTTACCTGAGGTACAGATGTGAAACGTAAATTTCACAAATAATTATGTGATGCATTTGTACGATTCTTTTGTGAAACAATTCGCATGAATTCTTGACACGTTTGAGGAATTCTCACATTTGTGAAGAATTCGTTCCTTGGAATTTTACAGTTCAACATAGCCATACATACATATGCATGCACAATTGCATTCTTGTGTAACTGAAATACTACAAGTTTATTCAATTTGTCTGCATCGTTCCATTATACGTATACATGTTCATTCAATTTGCCTACACCGTTTCATTATACATATACATGTTTATTCAATTTGCCTGCATCGTTTCATTATACGTATACATGTTTATTCAATTTGTCTGCATCGTTCCATTACACGTATACATGTTTATCCAATTTGCCTGCATCGTTCCATTATACATATACATGTTTATTCAATTTGCCGTGCAAACTTTATCAAAACGTTTAGGTAAATTGGCGTTTATTATTTAATCGCAATTATTATTATTGAGTTTCTCAAATTGTCACTGCCTTCTACTATCACAATTAAATTACATCCTTCTTACTAATGTAGATAACATAAATGTTTAAGCTAAGTTTATTTCAATCATACTTAAACAATAATTTTACTTGACAAAATGGCCTGAAATGAAGTATGATTGTACTATAAAAAGAAAAAAAAAACATTTGTAGAGACAAAGTGTTGAAGTGTTTTTAATGATGGAATGTACAATCAAAAGAATACACTAAAACACCACTAAACATGTCTAGTATGACACAATTGCATCAATTAACTAAACAATATATTTAGTGTGACTGATCACAATATTTCTCACACCAAGGGAAAGTGAACCCTTTGATGGGTTTGACAATCCGTATAATTATTTTAATGAAATGTGTTCTTCTCTTCATTTAGCTAAAAAGAAAGCAACTTATTACCAATTCAGATACGTATGAGCCGCGCCATGAGAAAACCAACATAGTGCGTTAGCGACCAGCATGGATCCAGACCAGCCTGCGCTTCCGCGCAGTCTGGTCAGGATCCATGCTGTTCACTTTCAAAGCCTATTGCAATTAGAGAAACCGTTAGCGAACAGCATGGATCCTGACCAGACTGCGCGGATGAGCAGACTGGTATGGATCCATGCTGGTCGCAAACGCACTATGTTTGTTTTCTCATGACGCGGCTCATATTTTCATGTTCTCGTAATAGTCCGAAATAAATTGTACATCTTGGCCTGTTATCGTGATATTTATTATGTATAGCATTGTCGAGCTGTCGCACTGTGTTGTCGTGATGTCAATGTCTGCAGTACGACATTAATGTTGTGATATCGAGTTTTTGTTCCATGTGCAAAATGGAGGACGCGATAACAACTTTGGAAGCGTAGTAAAGAAGATCACTACCAGAGGGATGCATGTCTAATAGGTGAAGAAATCTCGGCAGATACAAAAATTTCCGTATTGTCGTGTTAGCAAATGAACGACATTTTATCCCGCAAACACGTAAGCATGTCGTGTTCTGTACTTTGTCGAATTGTCGGGCTGTCGTGTTGGCGGGACATAGAAACGATAGGATGACACATAAAGGGCACCAGAACGACATTTTATACCTGCCAACATGAAAACTTGACACAAGTATGTGGAGTTGGCGGACTTAACTTGTGAAATAATTGCGTCGATTCCCGCCAACATGACATGGCAAAACTCAACCATTATAAATGACGCTGATTCAAATTTTGTCAACATGAGCTGTACCTTATAGGGTATAAGACGCCCGTCAAATTTCTTTAGTGTACGGGCCATCAGAACCCAAGACGCTAGTAGCAACGAAACAAATCACTTAATGTAAGGGCCATAATAACCACTGATGCAACGGTGTATGAATATTTTAAAATAAAAAAGAAACAGCCGATGTAACAAAAAGACAAGGCCACCGCCAGAAAGTGTCTCGCACAAGGGCAAATGGACTCATGCTAGGAAGTTTAATACTCACATTATATTTATAACAATATTGCAAAAATTAAAATTTTGATAAGTGGAGGTGCATAACTTCTTATTCTGATAAACTGAAATAACAAAATCTAAAAATAATGCTAATTTCTTCAAGGTCACGGTCGCTAGGGGGACAGGACGCACCATAGGTGTGTAAAATGAGTCTTTTGAACGATCTAAAAAGGTTTCAAAGTAATATAGGTAACGCTTTTGAGAAATTGTCATTTTTGTGAATTTAAAAGGCATCAACAAAAATCTGAAAATGCTAATTTCTTCAAGGTCATGGTCACTAGGGGGCCCGGGACTCACCATAGGGTGCAAAATGAGCTTTTGAACAATCCTACTAGGGTCAAAGTAATACATGTAACGGTTTATGAGACATTGTATTTTTGTGAATTTTCAAAGGCGTCATTAGTCTTTTAAAAAATATGCTAATTTCTTCAAGGTCATTGTCACTAGGGCCCAGGACTCATCATGGAGGGTGGGGTGTAAAATGAGTTTTTGAACCATCCTACACGGTTTGAAAGCAATGTATATATATATAGGGACTAGGGAGCCAGGACTCACCATGGGAGTGCAAAATGAGTTTTTAATCATCTTACAAGATTTTAAAGCAATACATATAACGGTTTTCAAAAATTGTCATTTTTGTGAATTTTCAAAGAAGTCAAAAAAGTCTTAAAATGCTAATTTCTTCAAGGTCAATGTCACTAGGAGGCTAGGACTCATCATGTGGGTGTAAAAATAGTTTCTTAATCATCCTATAAGGTTTTAAATAAATATGTATAACGGTTTTTGAGCTATTCTCGATTGTTGACGCCGTCGCCGTCTCCGGAATTTGAATCGCTTAGTCTCGCTTCCACTAAAAGTGGTCGAGTTTGAAGGTTATTAAAGAGTTTGGAGTCTCAAACTGTAGCCTATACAACTTTAAATTTAGAATCAACTAGCAAGACGCTAGACCTTTGAAACTGATCCCAAAACTGAGTTTGTTTGTTTTTTTAACCCTGGAACAAGTTCTAGGTCCAGTGATCAAATCTATGATGTAACCACGTACAGCGGTTAGCCCGATATTTAGAGACAAAAAATCAAACAACTCTAAATCATAGGAACGAAGGGTTGTTTCACATGAAAATTAAACAGCATATAAAACATGAATATTACTTTACAAAACAATTGTCAATTTACTGATATATACATTGAATTCCGAAAAAGAACTGTATAATGGGGCCGCACTTTCGGACAGTTCAACACCTTTTAAAATTCACCATTTTCAAAGAACTGTTACATATCTTCGTGTTGATACCCAGTGTTAAAATTGCACATAATCGGGTGGAACGTAGTTTTCAGAAATTGCTCATAGTTATTTCTTTACAAATGGCATTATTTTTTTAAAGAGAGACAACTTCTTGCACAATTCAATACAGAACTAACAAAGGCACCAAACAACAGACACAGTGTACGAGGTTTTAATGGCATATACCGGCATTCAGTGCTTTCAGACTTTTACATGCTAATGTTTCCTGGTTCAGAACAATACTTCTGGTATAACTGAATACAGTGTCAAGATAATTGAAATGATCTACAGTTTCTATTTGTACATTGTTACAAGTCCATGTTTCATCATTTTCAAGTGGACCACGTTTTCTAAGTACAACAGTTTTATTCATTTCTGGATTTGCTTCTAACCCTAAGTATTACTATAATTATTCAGACGATCCAGACTATTCTGCAAGTCGGAGGTTTTTTTTTTTACTAACAATCACCATGTCGTCTGCAAATATCATAATCATCTAAACCAATGCGTCATGGAGAAATCACTCTAAATCTTCTAGGAATAATGACAAAAATAAAGGGGACATTACCTACCATTGTTTCAATCAAAACAGAGCATCACACGAACTTTAACTTTTGAGTACATATCACGTATAATCCTCAGTGTTTTGTTTCGAACACCAATGCCACTGTATACAATAATAATGTTTCGTTGAAAGAAAGGAGACATTTAATTGCAATTCATAAAATAATGATAATTATACTTTATTCTTTATCTGATTAACATATTACTGTAAAATCATTAAATTTCGTGGGCAAGCATTTTTGTGGTTTTGGTCAAAACGGCAATTTCGTGGGGATATGAGTTCGTGGATTTCAACTTTTGAACATAAAATGAATGGGAATTTTACTTGTTCGTTGGGATTAAATTTCGTGGATTGACTCAACCACGAAATCCACGAAAATTAGTCCCCCACGAATATTAATGATTTCACAGTATGCTTATTTGCCAGCTACTTCAATTTTGATATGCTCATATTCCAGCAACACTTGAAAATCATTGAGGTGGAAGTGAAATTTTATTTCAAATATTATGAAGAAATACAGTTATAATTTTCTGATAGTCCTAAACATTTCTTTTTTTCGTTGCCATACTATATGGAGGTCAGTGTCTGTTTTAATTATCCCATAATCATAGAAATAACGGTGGAAGGAACGAATATATCTATCGGCATATGAATACAAAATACATATATTGCTTTCAAAGTTTTTATTCAGAGTTAGGACACTTTAATGGAACATGAAAAAAGAAAAACGTGTCTTAAACCAACAGTATTCACAATAAATGATGAAACTTAATTTATTGTATGCAAAAACTAGAACGTGATAAATCTTCATGTTTTACGCAGACAGTTTATGTGCTTTTGACAATCAAAAAAAAAAGAAGACTTATTCAAGTTCAGTTTTGATAGCGTAAGAGAATGCGTTTTTAACAGATAAGAAAAAAAGGTAGGCAGACAACGTGTATTTAGTTATTTTAGTTAAATAGCAAAAAATTAATGTGGCTTCAGTAAGTTGATCCAATAATAAAATTGTTCTAAAGTATACATGTGAAAACAATGAATTACATGTAATATGCTTTGGCATTGCATTAATTAAACACAAAAATGCTCATCGCAAATTAATATTGAACAAATGTTATATAATTATATAATTATAGCTCTTTTTGCCTAGAAATTTACTGACGTTTTCTTAAACCACCACTAGCATTTCATAAATTTAATGAAGATAACGGTCAAAGCTACAAGATTATCGATTTTTCAAATAAGACTTATCAGCACTTGCGTTTAGTACAGATAGTTCGATAGGAAAAAGTTCAATGTCAGGAGAGCGTCTTAGAGCCACAATGACCCTCTTGTAATGAACTTTGGCACTATATGAGGTTGAGATAAATGATCCATTCCAATCCATTCTACAAAGATTACCTAAAATGGATATTTTTAAATAACAATGTCCACATATGTAATATAACGTAAATGTAAATGATACAAAATGCAAGGACAAGAATAAAAGATGAAAAATTATTCTACTGCATAGTATATCAACTGTATAACTAAAATGCTTTAATGTTTGATAATAATAGAACATAATGAAATAATAATAAAAAAACACATACAAATTGACAACTGTTAATCTAATATTTTTCACCGCTTTAATTAATTCTAACTCTGCTCAATATGATTACCAATGGAACAAGAAAGAAGATCAAACCATGTAAATTCTGCGATAAGCAACGGTTGATGCGCGGACCGGTAAGAGAGCATTATGACGTCAGTTATGAAGTCAAATTGCCACATGGCGTCCGGTTCAGTACTACTCGGATAAATGAACTCCAGTATAGTTTGTTTCAAAATAATTTAATGCACATGTAAGAATTAAAACAATCAAGGTCTTCTTGTGGTTTATCGTTTAATTTACAATGGTTCATCTTCCAGATGCTTAGAAATTTAAGCAATAGGCCAACGCCCTCGTGGTTCAGTTCCTGCGCATCTAAACTCTGAACAGTTGTATTTAATTATCTAAATCAGGCGCGCTTGATTACTTGATAATCAAAATAAAACATATCAAGTTTTAATACATTGTGAAAGAAAAGAGAATAAATAACTTCGTAAGGGAATAATTTTCACGGTAGTGGCTATAGTATTAAGCAATTCTGATTAAACCACACACAAAAGAACAAGAAAGTTTGCTCTGGTCTCTGTGAATTTGATATCTGAATAGCTGACCACAACACTAAAAGGGTCATTCTTTTAACGGTTATTTTGTTATTTTGTACAGTTTGAAGGCGTGGTTTCTATACTTTCTGATTCAAACTCCGAAATCAGCAATGTTGACGGACAGTCCGGATTACGAAATAAAAAAGGCATCCGGTTTTGATCAAAACGGGCGTATAAAAACTCTCTTTTTTTCAAAATATTTTGCTGAACTGTTACAACGCGTTTGCGAATATAACGTTTTTAAAGCCGAACATCATTCGGTTTTGTATCTGTACTGAAATGGTACGTCTTCATTTCAAGGGCCTTTGAGTTTAGAGAATTCAAGTGCGATATCCCAGAATGGACTGTCTGTGTTTGCATTGCTTGGGCTTCTGATGGTGATTGTCCGAGACTTGTTGTATCACTGGGCATGCGCGGTCTTTGTCGCTTGATTCCAAATTTCCTAAGTATAGCATATACAATGGCTTCTACTGGTTCGAAGGTGCGGCGAAGACCACGTCTGAATTTTCTGTTCATGATCAAATAAATCCAGAAATTTGCATGGAAGCTGAGAACAAGCAGTATTTCATAAGCACAAATTATTGCACGGCTTGTCTTGACTTTAAGTAAATTCTTCTTCGAGTGTTTAAGACAAACTTGAACCAAGAGAAATATTCCATAGGGTATTTCCGGGATGAGAAATACTATGACAACAGCAATTACAATGCACGAAATTCTCTTGCTCTCCATATGGCGCCGATGAAGATTTGCCTTGTTTGCGATCATCTGTGTATCCTTCATTTTCCGCGTTGCATCGTTCATCATTACCACCATTGTGATTGTGAAGATCACCAGCAAAATGCAAGGAATGAAATGCATAAGGACAATTATCAGCCAGAAATACACACATGATTCTTTGCAGGGGTTCTCAATCTTCCATTTACAATAATTACCAGATTCCTCGTCAATCGCCTTTTTATCGAACGCGTGGTAAATATGTAAAAATGGCGCCACAAACACTACAACGAGGATAATAATCACAGTGTTCCGAATGGTGAAAATTGAATGCGCGCGAAATGGAAAACGAGATTTAACCTTTTAAATCCAAGCATACTGTCAGCCAAAATTTGCATTGTTGAAACCCACATTAACGAAATCCCTTGTTCATAAACGCCTCACACCATTTTTTTGTTAATCAAGATCTCCCTCTTCGTATTGCGGTACGCGTAAATTGTCCCGGGGAAGTGTATTAAACCAGTCATAAAACCGATATGGCGAAAAAGCAAATTAAAATAGGTTTGTTGCATTACGCTATTTCTCCCCGAAGAAAAACCTGACAAGAATATTTGCAAGTGTTGTCACGTTTATAAAAATCCCCAAATATATAAAAAACTGTCTTTCAAAGCGAAACCCCGTAATAATAAATCCCTGGGGGTTCCATAACATAGTCATAAGCGTAGCATAATAATACGTCATAGTTATTAAGGGTCCGTTTTTTGTGGGTCAAACGTTTATTGCTTTTCCATGGTAATGCTTCCGGGTAGTTGACATCTCGTGGGGGCCGGTAAAAAGGGAAAGCTTTTTTAAAAGGGGTTTAAATGCGTCTGTTTTCATAATACCACGATCCCAGTTTTCTGTCCCCCTATAAATAAACCATAAAAAAACCCGTATAAAACTTTAAAATTTTAAATAAGCAACTCTTTTACTTCATTGCTGGGTATATAAATCCCCATTTTTTTTATTTAAGAAATTTCAAAAAAGAATATTTTAGCTTATTTACATTTTTTTATAACCCAAAAAATTAAAGAACGACTTAGGGGGTATTCTTTGTAAAAAAAAACACAACACCAAGGAAGAAGCTTTGACGACATGAAGACATGTTGAATAGTGGAAAAAAACCTTCCCAAAAACATTTTCTCGTGGGGCCCCTTCCTTTGAATGAAAAAAGTACTTTTTTTTAATTTCCGAAAATTTTAAAAATTTGAACAATTTTTCATTTTTTTCCTTTAAATAACTGCAGTACCCGGAGTTTGGGTTGCCTCGACCCTTGCCGGGCCCAATTGGCTTTGTTACTATGTGTAAATAAATTACATAAAATTCTTAAAGAAGTAGGTGTTATTGATTTCATATATTTTCCAATTTAGGTTGTGCGTAGATCGTGCAGAATTACTTCCTTACATTTGTAACGTGGGGTAAAACTGCTGCATTTTGGTATAATTTTTACTTTCTGTGAAAATACGTTTTACTTCAATGCATTTTTGACGAGTGAGTAAAAACGGTGAAAATGGGAAACTTTTTTATAGACTTTTTATCTTACATGTTAGTAAACAAATGTTTTGAAAAGAGAATCGTTACAGTATTTTTTCCCCACTAACATATCTCCAGGGGGTATGTAGCTACACGACTTTTAACGTCAAGTTCTGAAGTTTTCTTAAGATATGCCTCCCGGGGAACATTTAAAGTTCTGACCAAAATGAAGTTGCCCCGTCTTTTACCCAACGCCCAAAAGGGTATTGCATTTTCTGCTGCCCCGTTAAAAGCAAAGAACAGTTTCTCTGTGTTTTATTGGTTTGTAATTTTGCCACGTTTAATGATTTGTTCCCGGTTATGGGACGGTTCTTGTATGTACAGCACAACCTCGCAAGGCTAACCCACTGGGAAGGGCATAGATTGTTTGTATTTGACAAAAATTAAACCCCCGGATTTTAATTAAAAACAATATCGCGCTATCCACAGTAGTGTTTTTTTTGGTATTACAATTTCTAAGGGTTCCCCCCCAAAGTATTTGACAATTTCCCTCTGCAAGTAAACTGCGGGTGTGCCGTTGAGAACTTTAATGCAAAAAACAAAAACGGAATAGCCCTAAGGTGCCCACTTGACCTTAACCATTTGGCTTTGAATAGCCAGGGTCAAGAAGGGTGATATAAAAACCCTTTTTTTACGAGACTTAAAATTAGTTTTTTTTTTTGCAATGGCTAGGGGTCATACAGCTTTGAACAATTTGACAGAGATAAACTCCTGGATCTACGACCGAGTCGGTGATGAACATAAAGGGGTTATTTTATTTTTAGCTCGGGTTTTGCCCCAAAAAGGGGTAAATTTGAGCTAAAAATAAACTCAGAATCCAGAAGGGGGAATAGAAAATTTGGTGCAATTCCCCCGAACAGCAGTTTGAGTGGAGATGTTTAAGTAAACTGTTGACATACAACAATCGACGACAAAAACACCCCATTGTACTAGAAGTTCAGGTGAGTTTTTAAATTTTGAAAAGTTTTTTAAATAAAAACACCATTAAACCGTTTTTTTCAAATAATTCTGATTTTTTTTTAACATTATCATCACTCCAATTGTACTTTCAGATCTAAATGTACATTAAGCTTTATGCGATTATTCAAAACAATTGTTTGCAAGGCAGTCTATTAAAGAGTTAGCAGGCAGAAAAACGGGCAACTCATGCACATAAAACCTTAAATAAATGCATACTTGTTACATACACAACATGTTGTCTAAAAAGTATATTTACCTTTTTTCAGTTATATAAATAATTTGAGATATATTCCAAAGTGAAAAAACCTAGTATAGACACTGAAACCGTAAAGGAGTAAGTGGACAAACTTGCAAATAATAGCTACTTTATTTAGATATGTGCTACATACTTGTCACTACTGTATTCACAAGATCGCATTTCGATATGACATAAACTGGGACCACCCCTTACTGATTACATAAAGACCGAACTCAAATTAGTTAGAATCTTAAGGGAAGACCACTTAAAAAATCTCATATTCAGGTCAAAATATTTCTTGTGAGTTTTACCAACAGTATATATTCTGGTAGCTGGTTCTACTTTTGGGTCCGCTGATATAATGCCAGAAAACGACTGTGTTAGGCCAGGGAGTCTGAAAAACATGCCCACCATAGTGTTTTTTTTATCAAAAACACATTTTGCCTACCGTTATATTCTTTAATATATCATAACCAGTTTTCATTTAAAAATTTTTTTTGCTTCAAACAGGCAACGGGAGAAGAAAGATCCCGGGTTTACCAAGATAATCTAAACACAGCCCGCTGGAAAAAAATTTAAAAATCATTCATCAACAAGAAAAATTTATCACAGGGAGGGAGAAAAATCGCCCCTTTTTTATTAAAAGTAACGGTAAACAAAAGCGCGGAGAAAATGCCCCAAAGACACTTTTTTCATTAAGAAACTTAACACAGGCAACTGGAAAAAATTCAAGCCCCGTTTATCATTAAGAAAAAAAATTAATACAGGCAATGGAAAAAGCCAAATTTAATCACAAGATAAACGAGTTATCACAGGTGACTGGAGAAAATGTTAAGACCCATTTTTCATTAAGATAACAGTTAACACAGGCAACTGGAGAAAATGTCAAGACTCGTTTCAAAAAAACAAATTAAACGGGCAACTTTTGTCAAGCCCCTTTAATCATTAAGATAAAAAATTCAGACAACGGGAAAAATGTCAAGACCCATTTAATAAATGGTTTATCATTAAGATAACGAATTAACACAGGCGCCTGGAGAAAAGTCAAGCCCCTTTTTATCTTTAAGGTAACGATTTTAACACGGTGACGGAGAAAATGTCAAGACCATTTACTTTATTTTTTTTTTTTTAGGGGTTTTAGGGCCCAAACCAACACAAAAAGGTTATAATGGCCCCAATCAGACTACAAATTTTTGGTTTCTATTTTTTAAATCGAAATAAAAACATGAGGTATGGAATCAAAATTGCATACCTGAGAATTAAGATTACGCAAAACCAATGTTAAGCCCCTATTAGTCGCCTTACATCATGCAGTGGTTCCAATTCTTTTTATACACAGATCGTCCCAGAACCACATTAAGGTAACAAATTAACACAGGCGACTGGAGAAAATGTCAAGACCCGTTTATCATTAAGGTAACCAGTTAATACAGGCGACTGGAGAAAATGTCAAGACCCATTTATCGTCAAGATAACGAATTAACACAGGCAACTGAAGAAAATGTCAAGACCACTTATCATCAAGATAACGAGTTTTCAAGACCAGTTTATCATCAAGATAATGAATTAACACAGGCAACTGGAGAAAATGTCAAGGCCTGTTTATCATTAAACACCAGCTACCACCTGTTTTATCGTTAAAAATGCTTTTACACTGGCACATTGCCAGGTTAGCATTAAGATAATACTTTAAAACAGGTAACTAGAAAAAAATGTATGGTTTTATTAGAAGATTTTTAAAACAGGGGGATGAGAAATGTCATAACCGTTTTTTCATAGTGGTACTAAGCGGATACCCACAAAAAAGAAACGGAAATCTTCAAATTTTTGTGGGCATTAAATTTTTAGGGGTTTTGACCCACTGCTATTTTTTAAAAGTAGTCAAAATTCATGGTTTAAAATTTTTTACTGTTAAAAGCACAAAAATAATCTTTGATTTTTGGGGAATTTTTTAGTGATCAATAAAATCTAAAGTCATGAAAATTTAGTCTCTAGAAATTAAGGATCACAGTAGCATCACATCTTCCTCATTAAATGAAGACAAACATTTGGAAATTTCCCTTTCATTTTAATACTAGACATATTAGCAGCATGCAAAACATTCAAGAAAAATTTGAAATTATGAAATCAAAAAATTTTGATCTGTTGTGCATTATTCTATCATAACTACAAACATACTACCAAACTTAATAAAGAGAATGCATCCTATTTAATTTTGTTTATAACATAAATGTTTATACGATTAACACCAATCGTCATTTACGTTTTAATTTTTAAAAATTTCTCAACAAAATTTGGGCCCAAAAATAAAACCCTACAGAAAGTAAAAAAATGTGGAAAAGGAAAGATTTTTTAAGTGGGTTTTAAGATGAATGTACAATTAAAAAAATGCACTAAAAAAACCCTAGACAAAATAGACGTACTATATAGCAGAACATGTTCACTTAAATAACAATACATCTGTGTACCTATCACGACATCTCTCAAAAAAAAAACAAGTTTCTGTTTTATCTGTAAATAATACTTTTCACTGTTATTAAAAAAAAGACTATTCCCAACCCTTACTCTGCTAAATTTTTATAAAGAAATTGCCATCTTTAATTTAGACAGTACCACGACTGTTGAAAGAGTATTTCAAAAGATAAGATGAATGGCAAACCCTTGCAGACCATGATCAGACTGCACCGATTGCAGGCTGATCTTGGGGCCTGATGGGCACAAAGGGGGAAAACACTTGCTGCCGCCAGTCTAAAGGTTAAACACATTGGACCATTTAAACTATTTTTTGAGTATAATGAAGAATTTCAAGAAACAACAAGCTGCCCCCCTGACAAATTTTGAATTTGGAAACAAAGTATGATTGGGGTGGGTTTGGAAGGTTTTGGGCCTCCAAATGATGTTACATGATAAAAAGGGGGGTGTGGAAAAACATAATTTTTTTTTCACATTTTAATACTTATATTCGCCACTAACGAACCAAAATATCACATAAAGTTTTCTACACGAGTTCAAAATTTACGTTTCTAAGTCGTAAAAAACAAATTACACGTAAAAAAAAAACACAGAAAAATTGACCTATATAACAGTAAATGACTCAAGTCAGAAGATCTTTCTCCGCTTCACTTTCGAATAACTATTAACCCTTACCTGCTAAATATCTATAATGAACTTGTCCATCATTCAATCTGGACAGTACCATTAACTGTTAAAAGGGGTGTCTATCCTAAAAGATATTGACTGAATGGCAAACAGTGCAGATCTTGATCAGACTGCACATATGTGCAGGCTGGTCAATATCTACACTGGTCGCAAAGGCAGACTCGTGTTCAGCATGAATAAGGGTTAAAACTTTGGAGGGTATTCCTTTAATATTTGGACCTTTTTTTGAATCAAAAAAACCCTTTTTTTGGGTAAAATCTTATAACACATACCAAGTCATTTTCATTTGAAAAACTCAAAGCCCAAAAAGAAGTTTATCATAAAACAGTACAACACTTGCTTAAATGTTAAGTAGAAGTTTTAGATCCCAAAAAATGGTCAAAAACAAAAATAAATACAAAAGTGGTAAATATGCAATTTTACCCCAATTCGCCTCTACAAGTGAAAAAATACATATTTTACATCAAAAACTTTTTATTATTGCTTACAAAAACTTAAATTTATGCCGCCAGTATTTATTTTTTTGTTATCCTCCTTTCTAAGCCAATATTAAATTCGAACTGTCTACTTGTAGAGGTTCTAATTGTTACGACTAACATGGTTTCATACAGGGCCCCTACGTCCCCATTATCTGACCCCCTTTAACAAACGTGGGCACATATCATTTGGTTAAAAAAACTTTCAATAGCGAATTTGAAGCCCGATGGCGAAACGGTACCTGAAAATAAATTTTAAAAGCATGTTACTTGAGCATGGAATTATCTGAATAACATAAAAAAGTAAATTTGATGTAAACTTTTCGGACTAACAACTGCGACATTTTATTAGATATGCAGCAGTAAGACCATAGACACAAACTGTGAACGGGGGAATTTGATCCCCCAAAAGGGGTTATTTTCCCCTTCATAAACAACAAAAATTATTCACTTACTCATTTGATATACTTCAGAATTGTCATGTGTTTGGAGAAAAGTATCGACTGGGCAGAATTAAGCCCATGGTTTTTATGACAATTGTCGGAAGCTCAAAAACTAGACAGGGGTTTTTTTTTTTATAAAACATTTGCATTTAATCGTTAAGCGGGATTTATGAAGTTGAACTTGGAAGTAAATTTTTTCTTTATACAGATTTCTGGGGGTTTCTAAACAAAGGGGTAAAAAAAAAAAAAAAAAACCCAAACAACACCAGGGCACAAGCCACATGCAACTAACAAACCCTAATATTTTATCGGGTAAGTACTTTTTGAGGGAAGGGCGCAAAATCTTTTATGCCCTTTTCAAGAAAAAGTTATAAAATACATTCATGTACTGTGAAATCTTTTTTATTCGCGAGACGAATTTTCGCTATTTTCGCCTGGACCGATGCACGAATTTTGACCGCGCTATCATTATTTTTAATTTTATGTTTTCATTTTTAAATTTAAAATGCGCAAATTAAAGCCCGCCCCAAACGTCCCTTTTCACGTTTTCGGAAATTTTATGCCCGAATTTAAAAATTTCACAGTATTTCACATTCATAAAAAGTGGGGTATATAGCCTTGCATCATTCACAAGTGTATGGTAGACTGCAAAATTGATTTGGTATTTTTCAAAGAAGAAAAGTGTTCTACATAGCCAAATAAATTGGGAAAGCTGACTCCACCAAGCAATTGTTCATGTAGAACAATTTCAATGTCTTTGCCTCACTTTCTCAGAAGAAACATTTAACTAATGTTTAACACAGAACATGCTAGACAAACGTCTTGTAATTTTTCAAAGATTTTACAGGTCCTTTTCTAGGTTTTCAAGGACTGCTTTTCTTGAAACAACGTCTTAAAGTGAACATTTATCCTTGTGGAATATTTTCCTCTTTAGAACAATAGCAAAGACGTAATATTCTAATCTTCTACTTTTTAATACAATGTAGTGGCAACCAGAAGTTTTCTATACACTTAGAATTTTACAATCAACACTTTAAAAAACCAAGTAAGATCTGGAAAGACCTTCAGTTCCCTCTTAATCTTATCTACTTTTCCCCCCCACTTTTTAAAAGGGGGTGTTTTATACCAATACAAAGCACATATTTCCAAACAACAGGTTTTTCATAGGGAAAAATTAATTTTTGACAAGAAATGCATGTTCTGCAAAGCTTACATTTGTAATTTGCAACAAAGATTTATGAGGAAAAACTGGACCAATCCTATAGTAGCCATAATTCTGACGATCAAGAAGCCTTTATAAATTTATGGTTAAGTGTCAATTTGGGACCAATTCTATGAAATCAATGTGGATTTTGTTCATCCGTTTTAAAGTTGTGGACTGTTAAAGTTTTCCTTTAAGGTTGTCATAGCACTTTTAAGTTTCCCTTTTCCCAAACCAATACTGTTTTTTTAAACCATTCTGGAATACCTCTGAAATTTGAAAACACTAAGCCAGCACTTCAAAGAGACAGAGTAGTGGACGGCTTTGATGTCAAAAAACTGCAAAAAAACAAGCTTAGCCCCCAAATATTTTTTTTTTCTTAGGGGTCTTACAACGCCAAGTTCAGGGGAAACTAGATGTTTTGGCCGGGTTTTGGCAGTTAAATGAAGACGAATGTTCATCAAGAAGTCTCCTCCATCTGACCGCAGTACTGGGGAAGATAATAAAAAATGAAATTTTAGAACCGTCTCAAATACAAATTGCCACTGGTCAATTTTGGGACCCTTTTTCAGAAACAACCAGTTGGTATTGGGTTTTTGTGACCATCCCAAAACTATTTATACCCTTAAAGGAAACTGTCCTGCTTGGTACAATAACAACTAAATAAAATGTATAAAATAGTATTTAAAATTATATAAAAAATACAAACTTAAAAAAAGAGCCGGGAAACACAACGCTTTACTATTCAACACCTTGTCAATTGAATCATTAAGAAGTCAAAAAGGGGGCAAATTTTGTTATGGAACCTGTACAATGCTTATCAGCTGACAACAGTGGACAAGTGCATGAAGTCCCATAAGCGATACAAAGATACCCACTTATATACAAAAACTACTAAGTTGACAAAGGGGCATAATTTTGTAAAAATGCAAAGTAGAGATATAAAAGCACAAACTATACCTCAAAGTTCATAGATATAGGTGGCCTGGTCCATTTTCTTTTATCATTGGTATTGAGTAGCTCTATCTCTGCACTCAGCTGACACTCCTTCATACCACCCATTCTCTTTATCCTACAATATCAACATTCCAGTGTCTTTAATGTGACAGATTATTAATCAGTACAAAAAAATAAAATTACATACCAATTTTCTACACTTTCACATTTAATTATCGTTATGAACTTACAATGATAAGTAATCCATGATGATTCTCAGCTGGGTTTATTTTTCTGCCCCTCATGATGGACTGGTCTCGTTTCTTTTTTTTTGTTGGGTTTAACAACGCTCTAACACAATTATAGGTCATATGGCAACTTTCCAGCTTTGATGGTGGAGGAGGACCCCAGGTGCCCCTCCATGCATTATTACATCACAAACGGGCATCTGGGTAGAACCACCGACCTTCCGTAAGCAGGCTGGATAGCTCCCCCACATGAAGAATTCAATGCCCCGAGTGAGGCTCGAATCCACATTGATGAGGAGCAAGTGATTTGAAGTCAGAGACCTTAACCACTCAGCCACGGGACTGGTGTCCATGTGTTGCCAAACAAGTGGTAGACTGAGGTAGAACGAGATCAAGCAGACTTCTTTCTTCGAGTATTCAAGCAAAAGATATTCAATGAAAGTATCCTTAAACAGAAGCTTTAGTATAAAATCATTTACTGATCTTGAGTAGCTGATGACTTCATGCCATAAGATTATATCCTAGCAGGTACACAAAATTCATATTCATTCAACCTTTAAATAATGGGAAAGCAAAAATTCAGTTCTTCATGAAATAACAGTTGGGTTCTTGAAAACAAAATTTATTCCAATGAAACAAAGAAGTATAAAATACACAGAATGGCAACTAGCTGTAATCTCGCGCGATCTTGTATCAGAGCGTGAATTGGCGTTATCTCCGTAAAAACAAACATCGGCGTGCATGGAGTTACAATTTGTACCTTTAAAACTACATGTTAGCGTCTAAAACAACGTAAGTTTAATGTGAAATAGTCTTAAGACACAAAGTACATGTTTCTTGCCATCAAAAGAAGCGTGGTCATACAGTGATAATTAATTTACTGATGAATGATTAATTTCGAATACAAAATGGCGTGCGGAGAAAGCGTTACTTCCGGTAAACGAGATCTCATTCAGTTATCACGTGACGTTGGCAAGATTTGCTCTATATATGCCTTTCAAGTTGCCGATCTATTTATTTTGATAGCTCTTTGAATGAAATCAAACCATTTCACAGTATTCTGTTTATCAACATATAATATCATGGTCATACAATTAATCTTAGTATGAGCCTGGACTTTGAACACAATTTACTTTAGTGACATTTGTCAACTTATCCAGATCTGCTACTACTTCTGCTGAAAACGCAGCAAAAAACTTCTGATTTCTAGTTATTCTTTACTTACTTCCACACAATGGCATTTTCACTAGCCTTGTATTTGGCTTTGCCTTTCATACAAATCACCTGCACACCACTTGTGTTCAATGGAGTTGGGATTCGAACCTGAAGAGTACCGTGTTTATAATGTAGAAGACATTCTAAATCATGCTGTTGTAATACATTATATATTTGTTATTTGCATTCAATCACACATTTTAAATTAGGAAGAATGACTAAACAACTTGCATTTAATTAATATACGCAAGTTAAGTTCAAATGATACAAGTTCAATTTATTAAAAAAAAATAAATAAGAAAGCAGGAGATTACCAGTCAAAAACAAGAGCTGTCCATAAGACAGCCAAGCTCGACTATTTGAAATATTGTCACAGAAGCTGGAAATTATTACCCAAAATGTTAAATATCAAAAGAGTTTTAAGTTCAAAAGGGGACATATCAGAGTTATGGGACTTGATGCTATCAACTAGTTTTATAACCCCGAAGAAACATGTTAAGTTTCAATTCAATATCTGCATTAGTTTTGGGGATAGTAACTTGCATGTAAAACTTTAACCAGAATTTTCTAAGTCCAAAAGGGGGCATAATTTGCTCAAAATACATGTTAAGAGTTATGGAACTTGACCCAGTGAGGTAGGTAATTGATCTAGAAAAAGAATAAATAAGTTCCAAATCTATATGCCTTTTAGTAATAGCTGTATGTACTTGCACGCAAAACTTTAACCAGAATTTTCTAAGTCCAAAAGGGGGCATAATTTGGCCAAAATACATGCCAGAGTTATGGGACTTGACCCAGTGAGGTAGGTAATTGATCTAGAAAAAGAAAAAATAAGTTTCAAATCTATATGCCTTTTAGTAATAGCTGTATGTACTTGCACGCAAAACTTTAACCAGAATTTTCTAAGTCCAAAAGGGGCATAATTTGGCCAAAATACATGCCAGAGTTATGGGACTTGACCCAGTGAGGTAGGTAATTGATCTAGAAAAAGAAAAAATAAGTTTCAAATCTATATGCCTTTTAGTAATAGCTGTATGTACTTGCACGCAAAACTTTAACCAGAATTTTCTAAGTCCAAAAGGGGGCATAATTTGGCCAAAATGAAGGTCAGAGTTATGGGACTTGGTGCTATCAACTAGTTTTATAACCCCGAAGACACATGTGAAGTTTCAATTCAATATCTGCATTAGTTTTGGAGATAGTAACTTGCATGTAAAACTTTAACCAGAATTTTCTAAGTCCAAAAGGGGGCATAATTTGCTCAAAATACATGTTAGAGTTATGGAACTTGACCCAGTGAGGTTGGTAATTGACCTAGAAAAAGAATAAATAAGTTTCAAAGCTATATGCCTTTAAATGATAGCTGTATGTACTTGCATGCAAGAACTTAACCAAGGTGTGACGCCGACGCCGACGCCGACGCCAGGGTGAGTAGAATAGCTAGACTATTCTTCGAATAGTCGAGCTAATTAAACAGATTTCCAGATGGCTGCACAAGTGTTCTTGGATTCTTTACCAATATTTACTGCTTTCCTTTAGTAACTGACATCTTCAAAACATCAGATGCTGAGCACTGACTTTTAGATATACTCTCTTTAAACAATAAAAAAGAAGAATAAATGCCTCATCCGAAGTTTGAATGACCTAATCACTAATCAAATGTCTAACCTAGACAAGCAGGTAAATGCTAAATTTAACAAAATATCTTACCTCAACTTTCTGGGCAAGAAGTGAAGGTTTAAAGTTAGACTTAACGACAACCTTGACCTCCATCTTCTGTCTGCCGACCTCTCGTACAAGGGGAATAATTCTAAATGGCAGACTTATATCCTTGGTTGTTCTATACCTGGTAATCAAAGAGCAAATTTGAACATAATTGAATAGTAAGCCTTCGTTTAAACATCTAAAGAACTTAATCTTGAAGACACACTTTTTGTGAATGTGGAATTTGGTTTTACTGCACAACAATACAGTACAGGATATATGGCATGAACTAGTCACACATGTAGCTGACTTTCCTTAAAACTTCAAATTCTCATTGGGTGGGATGAAGCTGACACTATATTCTGTTGCAAATTTGGTACGCTTTTAACTGGCTTTACTCATTAATTCTCCATCTAATAGAAAAATACTGATAGAATGTTCTGTTTCAAACTTAGCATGCTTTTAATCAACTTACCTTTAATATCAATTGAAAATCTCCATCTGGTGGTTTAAAGTTTATTTTATAATCGGTTTCAGATTTTTCACTAATACAAGTCAAATTATCCAGCTGACTGGATAAAAATGATACTATATTCTGTTTCAAACTTGTCACACTTTTAACTGGCTTACCTCATTAATTCAAACTCTCCATCTGGTGGGATAAAGCTGATACTATGTTCTGTTTCAAACTTGTCACACTTTTTACTGGCTTACCTCATTAGTTCAAACTCTCCATCTGGTGGGATAAAGCTGATACTATGTTCTGTTTCAAACTTGTCACACTTTTAACTGGCTTACCTCATTAGTTCAAACTCTCCATCTGGTGGGATAAAGCTGATACTATGTTCTGTTTCAAACTTGCTCAGTTTCACACACTGATGGAACTGACAGTCATCAATTGCAATAGATGTCTTCCCTGATGACGATGTCCTGTTGATTGAAATCAAACATATTTTGTCAATGTAAGTCCTCCAAATTGCAAATGACTAAAATCAAGTGTAACATTATATCTTCTGGCAATGATTGGCAGCATTTTATAATTGTGCATATGTGACTTGTTAGCAAATGAAGACCAAATGACACTGAAATGATGAAAAACTAACTCCATTCCGATAAAATTTAATGAGAACTTCTTTATTTGGGTATAATGCTCCATGTAACAATGTTTAAATGACTTTGGTCCAGGATTTCTTTGTAGCATTGACCACCTCAAAAGGCATCAAAAACATCAGAATTTTTTTATGTAGAATAACACCATTTTCAAATAGCAAAGCCTTACTAGGAGTCAATCACTTATACTAAACTTGAAAGTGCATAAAAGGCTAATGTATATTTTGACTATCTTAATAATTCTATTCTTGTATTTTACAATTAGTAGATCTATTAAAGGTGTTAGAACTCAAAAGGATTTGTTGTTAAATATATAACTGCTAAGGCTTTTATAAATTAACTGCTAGATTATCATCCAAATTGTTCTTAAAATGGGGATTGGGGCTGGGGGTGGGGGATTAGGAGGAGGGATAGAAATTTTATTTGTTATCCTTTATTTCTGATAAATGACAGTAACTTGTATGAAAACATTAAAATGATAAGCTGAAACTAGAGCTGCTTTTGAAAAAAGCGCATGTCTCCCACAACTGCCTAATCATCTAAATAGTAAGTCAGTCTTTTTATACTGTTTACTCACTACAAATATACCTTTGAAGAGTAAAAAGGCTGATTTTGGGTAAATCAAGGGCCATAATTCTGAAACACCTTAGGCGATTTGGCGAATTATCAAGCTTGGCCGAGGACTTATGGTCAAACACATTTTGCTCAAGTTTGGTGAAGATCGGATAAGAAATGTTTGACTTAAGAGCGCGGACAAAAGCAAAAAGGCTGATTTTCTGTAATTCAAGGGCCTTAATTCTGAAGTGCCTATGCGAATTTGGCTAGTTATCGAACCTGGCCGAGGACTTATGGTCACACATTTTGTTCAAGTTTGGTGAAGATCGGATGAGAAATGTTCGACTGAGGGTGCGGACAAGATTTGTGACAGACAGACAGATTGACAGACACACAGACAGGAGTAAATCAATATGTCTCCCACAATCAATTACAAGTAAAACTTTATTTTTCAACTCTATTATTTTTTTTGTGAAAATAATGAGCTGGGCTGCATAAACAAGAGCTGTCGGAGGACAGCAACGCTCGACTATTCAACAGTCTTGTCGCTTGAATGAATATGAGTCGAAAAAGGGGCATAATTTAGTAAACAAGACCTGTCCGTAAGACAGTCAAGCTCGACTATTCAAAATATTGTCACAGAAGCAGGAAATTATTACTCAAAATGTTAAATATCAAAAGAGTTTTAAGTTCGAAAGGGGACATAATTTGACCAAAATGCATATCAGAAGTATGGGACTTGATGCTATCAACTAGTTTTATAACCCCGAAGAAACATGTTAAGTTTCAATTCCATATTTGCATTAGTTTTGGAGATAGTAACTTGCATGTAAAACTTTAACCAGAATTTTCTAAGTCCAAAAGGGGGCATAATTTGCCCAAAATACATGTCAGAGTTATGAGACTTAATGCTATCACCTAGTTTTATAGCCCTAAAGACGCATGTGAAGTTTCAATTCAATATCTGCATTAGTTTTTGGAGACAGTAACTTGCATGTAAAACTTTAACCAGAATTTTCTAAGTCCAAAAGGGGGCATAATTTGCCCAAAATACATGTCAGAGTTATGGGACTTGATTCTGTCAACTAGTTTTATAACCCCGAAGACACAGGTGAAGTTTCAATTCAATATCTGCATTAGTTTTGGAGATAGTAACTTGCATGTAAAACTTTAACCAGAATTTTCTAAGTCCAAAAGGGGGCATAATTTGGCCAAATACATGTCAGAGTTATGGGACTTAACCTAGTGATGTAGGTAATTGATCTAGAAAAAGAAAAAATAAGTTTCAAATCTATATGCCTTTTGGTAATAGCTGTATGTACTTGCACGCAAAACTTTAACCAGAATTTGCTAAGTCCAAAAGGGGGCATAATTTGGCCAAAATGAAGGTCAGAGTTATGGGACTTGCTGCTATCAACTAGTTTTATAACCCCGAAGACACATGTGAAGTTTCAATTCAATATCTACATTAGTTTTGGAGATAGTAACTTGCACGTAAAACTTTAACCAGAATTTTCTAAGTCCAAAAGGGGGCATAATTTGCTCAAAATACATGTAAGAGTTATGGAACTTGACCCAGTGAGGTTGGTAATTGACCTAGAAAAAGAATAAATAAGTTTCAAAGCTATATGCCTTTAAATGATAGCTGTATGTACTTGCATGCAAAAACTTAACCAAGGTGTGACGCAGACGCCGACGCCAGGGTGAGTAGAATAGCTAGACTATTCTTCGAATAGTCAAGCTAAAAAGTAAAATAGGGTTATGGAACCTGCATAGTGCTTATCAGCTCATGACAGTGGACAAATGTATGAAGTTTCAATCCATTCCCATTAGTGGGTACTGAGATATCAGGTTACATATAAGAATTTAACCTAAAACTCCTAAGTTGAAAAAGGGGCATTATTTTGTAAAATGCGAAGTTGAGTTATTGACCCTTTGCACTGCAAGTCATATCATGACAGTGAACTAGTGTGTGAAGTTTCAATCCTTTCCCATTAGTGGATACTGATATACCAGCTTACATACAAAAACTTAACCAAAATTTTCTATGTTGAAAAAAGGGCATAATTTTGTAAAAAAGCAAAATAAAGTTATGGGACCTGCTTTGTGCATGTCAGATCATGACAGTGAACAAGTGTGTGAAGTTTCAATCCATTCCCATTAGTGAGTACTGAGATACCAGCTTACATACAAAACGTTAACCAAAAAGTTCTAAGTCCAAAAAGGGGCATAATTTTGTAAAAAAGCAAAATAGAGTTATGGAACCTGTGCAATGTAAGTCAGTTTATCACAGTAAATAAGTGTTTGAAGTTTCAATCCATTCCCACAAGTGGTTACTAAGATACCAGCTTACATACAAAACTTTAACCAAAAATTTCTAAGTCAAAAAAGGGGCATAATTTTGTAAAAAAGCAAAACAGAGTTATGAAACCTGTGCAATGTAAGTCAGTTTATCACAGTGAATAAGTGTGTGAAGTTTCAATCCATTCCCACAAGTGGTTGCTGAGATACCAGCTTACATACAAAAACTTAGCCAAATCGGGACGCGGACGCCGACGCATGAGCGAGTCCAATAGCTCTACTATTCTATGAATAGTCGAGCTAAAAATCAAGGGCAGGCATGGATGACAATCGAGCAAGTAATTTCTTATGACCTTAGCAATTTTACATGTCATGAATGCAACGATAAAAAGATGAAATAAGAACCTGCTGGTACTGAACAGAATGTAACCCAATGACTTTATTAGAAAGCGTTGACTAAGCTGTCACCAAAATACCAAACAAGAAAATTTTAAACTGCATGCTTAAGAGGAAACATTGCAACTCTGTTAATGCTCAACAGCTGTTAGTTCTTATTTATTTGTTCGGATAAATGTACCGACAATGTTTCGTCCATATAGTAACATTCAAGCTTTCACATGGCGGATGAAGACCCCAGTTCTAGGTAGAACCATTGTGATAATACACAAGTCAGATAATTGGCTTCCTCATACAATAATCCAAGCAAAGATTGAACCTGCAGAGATCATGATGCAGGGTTAGTATTAAGAATTCAGCGATAGAAAACAGTCACTCATTTTAATAAAGTAATTTTTTAAAACAATGGAGGACAAATTTACTAATTTCTAGCCTCGAAAAGAAAGCTGAATTATCTATATGTCACTTTTCATATCTGATGCAGAAGGACAGATTCAAGTGATGCATTTAACAAAACAAATTCATGGAATATGTTGGAATGGAAAAAGAGCTATGAGTTGTGAAAGCTTCTAGCAAGATTATACGGAATGCATGCAATGCATGGATGAGTGGCAATGAACATGTGCAAATGCTGGTATAGCAGACAAGGATCCAAGACTATAAAACCAAGTTCGGCGACCAGTCTTAAAATTCCAGCATCTGATTGGCTGTTTTGAAATTGACCAATGAAAAACCTGCATTTTCTGACTGGTCTGTAACCCCACTTTTATAACCTTGGACCAAGACTGGAAATATTTTGTTGAATAACATATTACTTCATAAAAGGTAACTTTATGTTTCCAGCTAAAAAGAATCAACTTACCTACAAAGTTTTTGAAACAAAACTAGGTTTAGTCAAATACATGTAGTATAAGTATTAAGTTTAATAGGTATATGAAAACATATCATGGATTGTTTGACGGAAGGTTCCACATCCTGACATAGCTCTAAACTAATGAAAGACATTTCTGTAGCAGTGTTACAAATGTTTAAAGGCGCAATAAATCTACATTGTACTGCTGTGATACATGTCAAAATTATCTAAATTCTAATATATATATAATGGAGATATTAAGGGAACTATATATATTCACCTGTACATCAAAACGATTTTCCTATTTCACGAAACTCCATCAAACAATCCATGAAACAAAATATATCCCAAATATCTTGATAGCATGAATATGTCTTAAATCTTGAAATACAATTGAGCCACGCCATGGGAAAATCAACATAGCGGGTTTGCGACCAGCATGGATCCAGACCAGCCTGCGTATCCGCGCAGTCTGGTCAGGATTCATGCTGTTCGCTAACAGTTTCTCTAATTGCAATAGACTTTAAAAGCGAACAGCATGGATCCTGACCAGACTGTGCGGATGCGCAGGCTGGTCTGGATCCATGCTGGTCGCAAACCCACTATGTTGGTTTTCTCATGACGCGGCTCATATACATTCACTATATGCCTTATCATATAAAAAGTACCCATCAGATTAATCTGAATTTAAAAGTGATTATGTCAATGGTCAAAATCAGAACAGGCAATAGAATGTTCTTTATGTAAAGTAAACTGATTCAAAGAAAAAAAATAAACTTCTCTTTAATATTTGACTGCAGACCTTTATTTCATACTAAAAGATTTTTTACTCACTCTTGGACTGGACAATAGCCTATGTTTTCGTTTTTATTGTAAAATCATAAATATTCAAAGGGGACTAATTTTTGTGGATTTAGTGTTTGAGTGATTCTACAAAATTAAATCTCAACAGACCAATAAAATTTCCATTCATTTTAAATTCAAAATTTGAAATTGATGAACAAATATCCCCATAAAGTAGCCATTTGAGCACAAACCATGAAAATGAGTGCCCACAAAATTAAATGATTTTACAGTATTGAAAACAAAGCTGCAGCAAAGTTCAAAACATAAGAAATATCTTCCAAAGACCCACACGTTTTTGACAAAAAAAAAATTGTCTGTTGTATCAAATTTCCAATTTAAAGTGATGTGGAAAGTATCTAGTTTAAAGCTAAAACCATCTCTAGCAACACTAATTTACAACTTCCCAAACAGACATCAGGTTGCAGATAAATTTCATTTACCATCAGTTTAACCAAAAGCTGACTATCAAGATATTTCAGATAATGGAAAAGGGAGGAAAGGTATAGACTGACCCCGATGTGCTCTTCACATACCCACGCCCGTCATCTTGTCCAGATTTGCCTCCCTTGCTTTCCATTAAGACCTTGTCATTAATACCAAATTTACATTCTGGCATTCCCGACAAGTAACTTTTCATTATAATACGGCCAGCGACATGGGCAGACAGGACCTGACCCTGAGGTGACATGAGAAGGTTCACCGATTCCAGGACATCCAGGAAGAGCTCGTTTCTACGATATTTGATTCCTTCTCGTCGCCATCCAATCTGACCGGTGACTTGAGACGTGATCTGACTGGTTTCTTCTTTCGACTTATAAATGTAACAAACATAAATATATTTTTGAATATTGCATGACCAACATTTGAAAATAATATGAACTTATTTCTCTATTTTTGTTGGTATAGCTGAAACTTTGAAATCATTTGGAAACTTCAAACTATATTAATCTTTCATCAATTGACAAATGAGCATCTTGCTAAATTTATGAAGCTCGCGTATTTGGCCTAATCATTAAATATATTCTACATTTAAAAGTAATTACTTATCTCTGCAACATTTAAGTAAGAACCAAAAATTGGCATTCAAATTTTTAAAAGATATTTGTTCAACAATATAATATTTTGTAAAACAGTTCTTCTTTTTGGAACAAGATGACACACAATAAAGGATCAATGTACATGCAAACTTTACATTATAATTCAAGAGAGAAAATGTAACATACTGCCTTTATCTTGTAAATGTGTAAGAGTTTTTACCTGTGTTTTCACTCCTTGCTGTGTAATAAACGTTTTCAAGATTCCTGTATCAGTATTCTGTGGGTAGCCAAAGTCCAGAATTTCTATAACAAGAAACAAAAACACAAAACATGGTATTTGACATCAGATAGTACTAAGAATAAGCAATTGTCATGACCCTAATACTAGTACTAGTGGTTTCTCAAAGTTTAATCTAGAAGAGATTATTTTAGCTACAACTAAAATGTCTCACGAGCATTCAGTATATATACATTCTTATGTTGTTTTTGGCATTTAAATAACACATTTGAATATTGAAAACATGATGTTTGCTATGATAAGCTTTTGCATGGGGACCGATATATCAGTAAGTATTTAAAATATTTCTCTACAGTGTATGCTTTATTTGAAATTAGAATTTGTACACAATGTAGAATATTCACAATACAGGAAACTTGTAATTGCAAAAAAAATAATTTAGTATCTACTTATTTAAAAACAGAGAATAGAGCAAAAATAAAACTTAACAAGAGGGACCAAATATTATAAATGATAAAGCATTACCATCGAGTATTTCATAAATGAGAACAAAGTTGTTCTTGATATTTTCTTCAGTAACCTTTCCAAAGTAGGCTGCCATAACATCGGTCATCTTGTGTAGAAACTCAAACACCATGGCAGCATTGACATTCTGCTTTGTCACTGCAGCCAACCAGATGTTTGACCTACAATTAATTGAAACAAAAACAGTTCTCTCAAATACTAAAGCCCCACATAGGTTTCAAAGAAAATTTTTAAAAATCACTATCATTTATGAATAATTTTAATGATTATCTGTCTAAACAGAGACCAAAGGTGTATGTTATTGTAATTCATGCATATTGATAGTCAACCTTTTGGAGCCAATTTCTAAATTCATTTTAAGAATCTTTTTCTACTGGAGACAAAGTAAAAAGACAGAAAAAGATCTGTCTGAAACAGATTACAAAAAAAAAATGCAATAATTTTTTGTGTTCTTATTAAAACAAAATTCACAAATCTATATTTGATAAACAATAGCTAAAATGTAAATTTATCAGGAACATTAATCATAAATTCTTTTGGTTGCTTTGTTCATTTAAAATGTTGGCCACATTGCTTTTCTACTGCCTTTCATCAAATGTCAGTTCCACTCTGACCAGGGTACATGTACATTACTTTCATGAGAGGTAGCCATCTATCTGAATGTTGAAGGTCAGTGGATCTTTGCACAACTTTACTGTGCCTAAAACAATCCTATCTTTTATTTTGTTGGGTTAAACACTTTTATTAAACAGTATTTCAGTTACAATAAAGTGCCCAATCAGTTAATCTAACTCTGGATGTTGGATTCTAAACCAGAATGAATCTGTGAAAGTGTTTTTCTTAGTAACTTACACCAGGAATCACAAGAGTTGTCTGTAAGACACCACGCTAAACTTTTCTCAGTGCTTGACTCTGAATTTGAGCTTTGCCAGTAAAAACTTTAACCAAATAATTCTAAATTAAAAATGGGCATAACTCTGTCAAAATTCAAATCAGAATTATGGGGATTGTTTCTCCTGATGACTTTGATAGTAAATAACTATTTTAAGTTTCAAGTCAAAAGTTTGATAGTAACAGAGATATTTGACTTTATCAAAACTTTAACCAACAGCGCCGCCAATGCCTGGGTGAGTGCAATAGGTCTAATTTTTCCTCGAAAAGTCAAGCTAATGATGGAAGGAGCAATCATCTTCCATGCATCTCCTGAAGTCTGTCATCGTAAGCGTATGCCTTGTCCTGTACTCTGAACAAATCAATGGACCACCACACTGGAAATTTTGCAGTCTACCAACTGCACTAAACTTGGAGGGCTTCTTATTTGCAAAGGTCTTCTTGTACCATTAAATCTTTACCATTTGATCTTCATTATAGATGAGACTTTAAAACAAAGTTCTTTGCTAATTTACAAACCTTTAAATGACAGCTTACCTTTTTATATGGAAAAAACTTGTTCTAGCTATATTTGTCACTGGTGATCTAACCTGCTGTCTCGCATGTATAACATTGACACGGAATGCGTCTACTGCATTACGCCTGCAACACAAAGTATAATCTTACAGTAAGTTAGTGTTAGTTCTATGGCAAACTAGAAATCAAATTTAGCCAAATAATTCAACCACTGTGAATTACCAGAAAAGAACATTTACCATCCTTTAGTACTACTGCCATGATACGATCTTACTGACATTTATTATATACCCATAAATGTTGCATGTTTAAATAACAAAGAAGTTTATCATAAATCAACATGGGTTATTAGATGCTTAGATAAAAAACTTACCCAATATCATCTCTGTAGACACGGGAAATGAGAACCTCCCCTTTATGGTTGTATATAAACAACCCGCCAATCATCCTGCTGTCTGGTTTTCTACTCGCAACAGAAGACCATCACATCATCTGAAATAGAGAAAAACTTCATAACAGATAGTTCTCAAAAGGGTTTCTTTAAAACAAAACCTAGTGCAATCATGCCTTTTCTTTAATTACCTGCCTCCTGTTGAGTCCTCATAATCTATCTATCGTTTACTGTCACACCCCTATTTTGAATGTTATGGACAGGATTGCGTGACATGATAAGTTAAGGGAAAATATTTAAACACTAGTCTACTAGGACAGTTCCCAACAGATAGTGAGAATGTGAAATAAAAGCAGATAGTGTTAGGTGTAAAGTACGGTAGAAACGTGAAAGTTGCCAAAAACATCCCTTTCTAAGCTTGTAGTTTTCTTGCATTCAAGTGGCTACATAGTAATTCAATACCCCATCAAATCATATTATTCAGAAAGCCTTGGATTAAAGGAATCATGTAATTAGGCAATGCAGAAAAGATTTGGAATCATACAACGAGCCTTTCCAAGTAGTCTTAATGTCGATTCTACATCTTGCAACTAAACTTGCACAAGACATAAATTGTAGAGTGGTGGAACCTATGCTCGCGGTATTCCTATGCTCGCGGTATTTCGATAAATATGCTCTCTGCAAAAGCACTGATAAAAATATTTCATCATGCTATGTTCAACACCGGCCAGTGGTGAAATGCCTTTACAACAAATGTAGCAATAGCCGCGCGTGCCGCTCACATGATGTATAAAGCAGCCGATACATTTTACACAATCTGTATCCGTCGCACAAATCCCACACAAATATATGTCAAAATCACTAACTAAATTTAGTTTTTTAGAAATCATGCATTACATTCAGATATAAGATACATTTAAGAGCAACATGTGATGAATGTGACGCCTGGCTACACTACGATAGCCTTTCGAACCATGAAGAAATCGATGTTGATCTTAGTATTTTGACAAAGTCCAAATGGTTCTTTCTGAGATGTAGGAAGGAGTGAATTTCCTACACAAAAAAGAAGTGTAGAAAACATTAGCGAGTTAATCACTGTCGTTGTTTGAATCTTTAATACTTGAACATTCTGTTTTTAAACAACATTATTATATGTTTTTAAGCTTTGTTCTAATAGTGACTCCATTTCTGTAAGGGAAATATACACATAGAGGCACATACTAAATTTTATCCCCATTTATTTTGTTTTTCACATAATAAATGTGTAATGTTCTAAATATTATATTCGCATATGTTTGTTTGTTCATTTTTAGCCTGCTGAATTTTTTTTTCGCCCTTAGTTTAATCGATATTACATACCAACAGCATAGGTTCCCTTCAGGGCGAATTTTCACCTTTTCACGTATGCTGTGTCGATAGCTCACGAGACGACCAAGTTTCGTGATGACGCACATCGACAATATGTTTCGATAAAAGGAGGATAACTTTAAGTTTTTGCATAGGCAAATCGAAATAATAATTTTTTCTTGCTTCTTAAAAAGATTACATATGTACAAAAATAACGCGAGCATAGGTTCCACCACTCTATAGCGTAGACAGTACATAGTGTCCCCCATTAGTGTCTTTTTCGACATTAGAATCCTAAAATAGTGCTGTTTTAACAGCACATGAATAGAAAATTTACTTCTTTGAATTAGAGAAAAAGATACTCATTTTTAATTGGGAATATCACCTAGTATCTGCTAAAAAACCCAGCAAAATTGTCCTTTTTAATAGCTCATTTAAACCTTTAAGCAAATAACATGTTCAGTATTCATATAGATTGCCAGAGTGAGACATCCTGACAGCCAATATATTTGTTTTCTATAGATCCAGTAACTGGACATCTAGCCACTGCCCAAATAGTTTTTCAGTACAAAGACACATGTTATTTTAATTACCATTTAAAATATCGAATTTAATTAGTTTGTTGTTGTGACAACATGGTAAAATAATTTCAAACATTCCTGGTGGTCCAGTAACCCGTTAGTTTGCTAGCATTCAATAATTATCATTGTGCTTGCTTTTACATGTTTTACTATTCTCAGTCATGTCGAAATCCCAAAAATGACTAGGTCCAATGCTGAGGGTTGGGACGTCGGACCCTATGTACGAGACAGTACCGAGTGGGTCAGTTTTTACTACTGCCAAAGGAATTTTTTACAACACAGTTTTCTTACGCATTTATTCATTTTTCATCACTTCTGGCAATACATCATAACAACATTGACTATTAACATATCTAATTGTTTTTGTTTACTCTTTACGACCTAGGTCGTAAACCCGTATGACCAAACAGAAACTCATCTGACCAAAGGTCAGACAAGTCTTGAAACTCTTCTGCCATAACTGTAACATTGTCTGTATGTATATATCTAACACTATTAACTGTTTTCAGTTTCACTTTATCACTTTGACATCACACTGTCAATACTTTTGTAAAATCTTTCTCTTGCATACTGCTATTAATAATTTATATCCAAAAGGCGAGTTAAGCAGTAATCGAAGATAAATACTAGCTTGCAGTTCATGGCCTGTGTTACAGGATCATAAGCAATTTTGTTACTATTTAAAAGTAAGGTTTCAGGGATCGAATTTAACTTTTTTTCCCACTAGCAATTTTTTTACTAGTGCCGTTTTATTCCACTAGCAAAATGCTGGGTTCCACTAGCAATTATTTATTGTTTATGTGCTAAATTTATTAAGTTGTTTTCTTGTATAAAAGTTTAATGTTCAGCTCCGTTTTCCACTTTTTCACAGTTCGAACAGGCCGGGACTTTCTAGTTTCGGAAGACAAACCAAAGTACTCAATGATTCTTTGGACTTTTGGCTGGACTCGGAAGTTTAAGGTTCTTTCAGGTCACTGCCCTTGGTGTCGCAAGCATTTTCGGTCTCCGCGGGTCTTTTTTGCCCGAAGAAACTTTCTCCATTTTCGCAGTTGCTAATCACCGACCAAAATGAAATTAAATATCATCTAGACGCTAAATTATACTTAGATATCCGATAATTACATTTGTATAAAGCGACAAGCGGTCACATGATTATTGGTAAAATAACTACCTGGCAAAGGAGTTTTTAAAGAGCAATGGATTCGTTGATTTTTTAATGTGATCGCGAAAATATTCAAGTGCCATGATTTCCTACTCGCATTTTTTTATTCTTACTTAAAATAGTTTGTGAGTTAGTGACCACTAAATTCAATCCCTGGGTTTATAATAATTTGATTACACTGAATGACAAGAGTGAAAAATGCCAAACAGGAAGATCTACGTCAAGCAAAGGAATATCTAGTCCAACAAATTTGACGCTATCCCAGTGTTCAAAATTAGTGGTAGTCCAATAGCCCGTGGCTACTGGATTTCAGCTCGGGCTACAGATTTCCCGCCGATACAAGCCCGACCAGACTACCGTTTTTTTCCATAATTATGTGATTAAAAAAACATGCTAATTAAATATGATTTCATATCATCTCCATTGTCAAGAATGTATCACGCATTGTCCAGATTGAAGAATGCTTATTGAATTACTGACCTAGAAAATACATATTCAAACAAGAGCACCGCCTTGCGGGTGCTGACGCTCATCTGATTTTTTTTGTATAATAGAAATATTGTCCTACCCATGATTTTCTAAGTCTAAAAAGGGCCATCATTCTTGCAAAAAGCAGGATAGAGTTATGTTTCTTGATGTACAGTGTCCACTTATGATTGTGAAAAACTGTTGCAAGTTTTAAAGCAATAGCTTTGATAGTTTATGAGAAAAGTTGCCTTAAACATAATACTCAACCAAGAAAATGATTTTCTAAGTCCAAAAGGGGCAATAATTATTGCAAAAGGCAGGACAGAGTTATGTTGCTTGCTGTACAGGGTCAGCTTATGATGGTGAACAAGTGTTGCAAGTTTCAAAGCAATAGCTTTGATAGTTTAAGAGAAAAAGTTGACCTAAACATAAAACTTAACCAAGAAATCTGATATTTTCTAAGTCCAAAAGGGGCCATAAATCTTGCAAAAAGCAGGATGGAGTTATGTTTCTTGCTGTACAGGGTCAGCTTATGATGGTGATTAAGTGTTGCAAGTTTTAAAGCAATAGCTTCGATAGTTTACAGGGCCCTCGTTTGCCGATTTTTGGGGCCGAAATTCGGCCCCATTCCCCCCTCGAAATAGTATGTTTCTTTCCCCCCAAGTATAGAAAAATTCCCCCTCGAAAGAAAAAAAAATCAAGAAAAAAATCGATACCCGATAGTCTTAGGAGCCCGGGTCCGGGAGATTTTCAAACGACGCTCAAAGGACCATGATAATTGCCTGTGCGTCACTCGGGACCCGGAGACATTTTCCTTTGATAATCCTTCCTCTTATCAGTCATTTCCCAAAGTAAAACTATGTCCACGATAAACACGTATTCAAAGTAAACACTCGCGGTCATGCCCTCCTTCCTGCCTTTGATCTTCTGCTAAATTCCCGCCCTTTATCCTGTGGACATGCCACGCTGATTTTTCTTTATCAGCAAGTTACGTCACGGCGAGTGCACATAGGTAATGAGAATCAATGAAGTGTTAACATTAATTCATTGATAAAGCGTTACCCGTATTGAGCCTGCATACTGTCAAAAAAGGCGCCAATTATTAAATTATCGTAATTAAGCGACCAGCTGATTACCGAGCATGTGAAAAGTGTCCTGCAAGATTTCTTCATGCAAACTTTAAATTAGATCATTGTTTAATGATTGTACCTTAACTTCAACGAGAAAATCCACAAATTTAAATGAATTTGGAAAGTAAAAATAAGTATAGAATGTCCATTCACGATTCTAATTACACCCGATGACATATGCAATTTTTCCAAAATTCACTTAAAAACTTGACTTTCAATGCAATTTTTAATGAAAAGTAGCATCATTATTTGAGGAACTATCTCTGGTTTACCTTAGTGGACCAAGTAACTGGCAAAAAACAACATTTCAGACGACATTCCAGAAGTGTACCAGTATCCGGATAGTACGTTTTTGGATACATTTTTACAGAGTGTTTTAGCACTTTTCTGCTAACAAACAAAAATATTGAAGAAAAACCTCATCAAATTAAAATGGATTTTGATAAAAATTTATTTACAATATGAGATTATATGACCTGAAACAGAAATTGTTATTATGCTGTAACATGTTCTTGGTTGTAGTAGCTATTAATTACGTAGTATTACTTTATAAGAAAATATAGTCAATTGTATCGATGTGTTGGGGCAGGACTCTTGTATTTTGAAAAGGGACCCTTCAAAATTTGGACCCAAGGGTCCCGGGACTCTTTGGTTTTCAGGTCTAGTGGAACCCCTGGTTTTACTGATCCGTATAATACGCTCGTTTTTCAGTTCCCCGGATGCGTGTATGCAAAGTTACTTCCCTTTGAAAAAAAATGTTGCATAATGTACATCATACAGTAAAAAGATCACAGATGCAACTGGGGCGAAATGCGCAAAAATAGATTTGCTTTTTAAGCAGCATGCTCTCAAAAAACAAACTACTGTCACGGACACCGCTGTTTCATCAGGGCCAGACATGCACAATCAGGTAGATATGATGAAGGGAAGCACTGCTCCGGCTGCTGCTGAGACAATGTCCGTGGATACTGCTAGTGCTTCCGTTAATGACGACATGTGAACCTCGATTGGATGTCACCTAATTGATTTAATAAAAGAAAATAAAAGTTGCCTGTTTTCAATAGATTATGTTCTGTACAATACTTCAGATATATTCACATTAGTTTGATATCTGTAATACTCAACTGACCTTAATTTAAGGGGTTATGTTCAGATGTCATATCTCCAGAATGAATTCCCCCCTCCCTTGAAAACGACGCGAAATTCCCCCCTTCAAGGGCCCCGGCCCCAATCCCCCAAAATGTAGAGAGGGCCCTGGTTTAGGATAAAAGCTGACCTAAACATAAAACTTAACCAAGAAAACTGATTTTCTAAATCCAAAAGGGGCAATAATTCTTGCAAAAAGCAAGATGGAGTTATGTTTCTTGATGTACAGGGTCTGCTTATGATGGTGAACAAGTATTCCAAGTTTCAAAGCAATAGCTTTGATAGTTTAGGAGAAAAGTTGACCTAAACATAAAACTTAACCAAGAAATCTGATATTTTCTAAGTACAAAAGGGGCCATAAATCTTGCAAAAAGCAAGATAGAGTTATGTTTCTTGCTATACAGGGTCAGCTTATGATGGTGAACAAGTCTTCCAAGTTTCAAAGCAATAGCTTTGATAGTTTAGGAGAAAAGCTGACCTAAACATGAAACTTAACCAGGCAACGCAGACGCCGACGCCGACAACCGCTCAAGTGATGACAATAACTCATCATTTTTTTTCAAAAAATCAGATGAGCTAATAAATCTATTGATGAATTTCAGAAAGTCAATTTTACGTAGTTAATACTTTACAATGTCGTTCTTTTACCATGGATACCAAATAATTCTACAATTCCAATTAAATGCATGGTTAATCAACAATTTCTTCATGTGTTTACAATCAAACACAAAGTGTCAAAGACGTAACTGCCGCGCTAATTGGCTGAATACAATCACCTCTGGTGTAATGGATAATTTAATTCGCTTTCACACATCTCGCGAAAATCTCACAAGTACCTAATGTAGACGGAGCTTAAATTATGCAAACGGCATGTGTGTATGTGTATCGTCACTCATTTCAACATCCTGCAAATTGTCAACAGTTCGAGTAGCAGATATTAATTAGCGAGAGTGGATCCTAATAAAATCCGGCGACTTCCCGCTGTCGGTCCCCAATGGCGCCAAATGCGACAAAATGTAAATTCTGGCGCTAAAAATCTTCAATTGGCGAATTTCATTGGCGCCTACAAGATAATCGTCGATCTGATCTTCTGATCTTTCTCAAGGATGCAATAACGGCAATAACGGATTATCCGATATTTAACACTACACGAAGACAATACACAACGTGTCAATATCGATTTACACCTCGGGGCATAATTTAAAATTTAAAACTTCGCGGAGTCACTAGTGCGTTCCTCCACGCAAGAACGATTATCAGTCAATCTGATTTGCCAAATTTAGCCCCGCCTACTTATATGAAAGGAAATGAAACGAAATATTAGCTGCGTGCTTCGTCTAATGCACCACCTATTTTATGATGCAAAAAACGCGAGATAAATTTACAGGTTATTTTTAATGACAATCCGATTCGCCGAAGTAATTGAGACCGAGAAAATGTCGGAAATAATGACACGTCAAAGCGCGATCAAAAGATACACATATTATCCGATCGTAAACAGATAAATTTTGCACAAGCGTTGTTAAATAAATCTAAGCGTTCGTAAATTTCAGTCACAGTCGTATAATTTCAATCGAAGAATTTTTGAGATACAAATGAACTACAGCAGTTCTTTTGGTTCTTTTACGTGCCCAACGTAAAGCATTGATACACGGGGACAATTTTTAAAAGCTCAACCCCATAGCTTCAAAACAAAGTGCCAATAATACCTGCAGGTGGTATTTTCGCTATACATTAGTATATATGAAAGGAAATAGAAATTTAGTTATATATATACATGTTATGAAACTTAAGCATTTTGAAAAGCTTTTTAAAAGTTACAAAATAATATAAAATAACATTGTTTTTGATAAATGACCTAAATAAATTTTGAAATAAAAAGTTAAAAGAATAAAGAGGTAAATAATCATGTTTTAAAAACATCTATTTAGTGAAAATGACAATTAAAGGGAGATAATTAAAAGTGGCAAACTATATAAAGGGATAATTTTAAAGATTGAGCAATCACTTTTGTTTAGAAAATGTTCTTGAAAATGGTTGAGAAGATTAAAAACTATTTTTGATTCAATGTGATATTAAGATTCTGATAGACTGGTTCAAGAGCAAATTGCATGGTTACTGTAAAGAATCAAATGAAAAAGAGATTGAAAAAGAAAATGGTACATTGTATGTGGCCCATCACAGACTACTGGCTCCAACTTGAGAGCCACTGGCGCAAACTTTTCCTGATTGGCGAATTTACTGGCGCAAAGTGAAATTGACCCAGAGGAAACCCTGGAATTTTGCTTTGAGGTTTGATTTCGTTCGGCAAAGACTCAGACTCATAGAGTGACGTGTCTGATGATGGGGACTCCGACAATGATGATATGGAGTATTCAGAGTCTGCCGTTGACAGACTTCTTTCTCTGTACAGCCGAGAATAAATTGTTTGGAAACATGGCAAACACATCTTTTTTATTATTTCAAACACGCACAGATGTCCGTAAACGAAAATGTTTTATGGCGCAAAATAGATATTTTATGGCGTTTAAGTTTGGGCTAGTGAATTTGGTGTCGGGCTTGAAAATTTAGCACGAACAGGCTGGTGGATTCAAATCCGAATTTCATACACTGCTATCCTAGGAAATATTGAGATAATTCTTTCACCTGGGCAATATCTCCACTCCTGTCAAACACTCGAAAGACCAAAATAGTGGAGGAAATTTTCCATTGCTGCCAACGCTTTACATCATGCTATTGGTTTAAATGCTGATAATGCCACGAATTGGCCATAAATTGAAAAAAGAAAACTAACATGACAAAAGGGGTTTCAATTCCTCATTGATTTGTGTAAAAATTATCAAGTAATTTCCAAAATTACGATATTTTCTGGTGATTTAAACCTATGTACGTAATGTACACGATTAACATTTACTGCGTCTACACGCTAATATGTGCAAATAATAAAACAAGTAACTTTACATGACTGTAGGGGGTGACTATTTAGGCCAATTTTAACTATTGCAGGGTTTTCCCTCGGGTTTTTTATTTGGGAGTCCATGGACTCCCATGGCTGCTAATTTAAGGGTCCCTAATAATTTTTGGGGGTCCACAAATTATTGATCTTGAAAATGGACATTATTACTAAAAAAATTTATCCTAAAACCGAATGAACTTGTATCTTTTTAATTTAGATAGCAGCTGATTCAGTATTTCGGAATGGTATCTTTCAAAATGGCATGAGCTTCTCAATTCAGACTGATAACAAAAGGTGTGACAGTCTTTTTGTTATGATCAAATAGCCAGTAATTACCGGCAATCAAGTGTCAACTCGTGTCAATTATGTTGTTCACAGTTTGATCACAGTATCATAATTTTTGTGATTTAGTAATATTTTTTCATCAAAATACTTTAAATTTGCATGAAATTAATTTTGTTTAATAGAAAAATAAACCATTCGATCTTTTACGGAACGTAACGGCAATCTTAGATTTTAGCGGTGTCAGTTAGCGCGGAGAGTAGTTTCCCTTTACCAAAATGGCGAACATCGGTAACAAAACTTGTTTTGAAGTTGGAAAATCGTCTATACCTGTGTATAATGAGCACCCACGATTCGGGGATGGTCCCGGTGGTAAAAAACTGCGCATTTTACATGGGTATCTGCGCAAAGGAGTTTCGTGACCGATTTTGCGGGTCCAGTGGACGCAGAGGCACTACAAAATGCGAGTCCAAAGCAGTCAAAGCGCGTCAGGGACGCAGAAAACCTGCGTCCGGGAAAACCCTGCTATTGCAATACTATTGATATTGCTGAAAAACTATTGCGATACTATTCTATTGCAGGTTACTATTGCGATACTATTGCAATAGTTATCGGCCACCATGTTTTATACAGTAAAACTACCAACTGGCATTATTACACAGTGTAAGACACGGCAATGTTTATAACTGCTTTTAATACACACTGAGATGTTTCTATAACTGAAATAGACAGAAATACCACTAACATTTAATATTTTTTCATTACCATTTTTTCTATTTCTTGCCTTCCTTGGCTTTGAAACAATAAGTAAAACAATAAACCTATGCAAGGTATACTCAAACCAATCGGCCATTTTGTTGCAAATGTCGAAGTTTTTAATAACTCAAAGCATCGAAAAAGACGAAAATTGATGGGTCGGACTAAGGTGTACCAGCACTAAATGAAGGGCCCTACCGAACAGTTTGCTATATGATAAAAGTCGCCTACTTTCTCCATGTCCGTAGTACTTTTTCTCATTTAAGATTAACAAGTTATTTAAATATATTTAATCAAAGTTTCTAAGAAACTAAATTTATTCATTATCTCCCAGACTTCTCAGTCCTTTATGGTAGTTTAATTCCGTGAGGGTACTGTAATTATTGTAATGGAGATGTAAACATTTTCCGAGGCGCAAATGAAAGCTGGCTCTGTTTCTTGGTTTATAAATTATTAATCATTTCTCTATTTACTAAAATTTCAGAACTATCGAAGCTATCGATTGTTGAAGGAACTATCGGTGATTGTTATTGGATCGTGACTTTTCTATCGATGCATACTATCGGGACACTCAGTATCGCAATGCATCGATAGTTCAATGTATCGTTACACCCCTACATGACTTGTGTACTGTGATTTATTCTCCATTATTTTTGGGCCTTTGAAGTTTTGACATTTAGATTGCTTGTCACAAAAACTAGTCCAAATAATAGGACATTTCGGGACAGCGTGATAACTTTTGACTGTCGCTGTCTCCTTCATGTCCAAACTTATTCAATCTGCATATTTCTGTTAGGAAATCCCCAATTAAAATCCGTTGGGAACGTTTTCTGGTACATGTACAACGTATTTGTAATGATTACATCTCTGATAATGAATAATTATGTTTACATTAAAGCATAAACTATCCTCGCTGACATTTTATGAAAGTATTTTGGTACAGATAACTCGCCAATAGCGGGTCACTATCTAAGCTTTTAGCATATAGTGAAGAATGTTTAGACTTCCATGATATCTAAACCTACTAAAAAGTACTAACACTTAAAACTATTGCTTGAATTCATTTAAATGTTTGATTTATTTGAATCATTCTTTTATGTCTGAAGTTATGATGAAATATTTATACCTGTCTGATTTACCAATATGGGGTCACTTTTGCAAATAGGGGGTCACCTAGTTAATCATATTTTCTATCCATTTAAAATAGTCTTTTTTCTGACAAAACATGACTATGGTATTAGAAATAAATATTTCAAGACAGAATATGATGAGACACAGTATGTTTACATTTCAAACAGGAGATATTAAGTCAAAGAATATAGCACTAGTTTTCAAAGTTGTATTTCTATGCATAATTAGCACCACCTATATCTAAAACTAAAATCAAAATATTGATTCACAGAACTTTATTCATTTATGTAGATTTGTATTTTTAAGTGAAATAAACAACCTATTGATTATCCCTGAAATGGGTGATTCTCTACTGGCTGAATGGCCGCCTAGAGCTGTTTGATGGCACTTTTTTTCAAGTCAATCTAAAATTCATAATCATATTATTCCTATGAAAGTGTGTGTTTCACTCTTCAAAATGGGACCAAATTTGTGTGGTTTTATCTAAAAAATGTGAGGTATGCTCAAAAATATTCTACTTTGAAGAATTCAAGAGTGCTAAAATCCAAGTCAGGAAACATGGTTGCAAGAGTTATCTACTCATGGAACTCAAACTCATTAGATTAGATCCATCTTCTTTTGTCTAATAATTGCTAAATGATAAGTTTATATAACTGGATACTTAAACATTGTATACTCTATGTTTAAGAGAGATTCACATTTAATTTCCAAGTGACCCGCTATTGGCAGTGATTCTCTATAGGCGAGTTGACTGTAATTTAGAAATTACTGTCATATCGACAGTCTGTTGTTATTGAAACCGGTGTCAGGGATATATCTCCTCACACCTGTCACATCATATTTTCAAAGATTTAAGTCTCTTATTTAAAATTATGGATTAAATTCAACCCATTTGAAGTTTCTACATGAATATTAATGTTTAATTTATTAAGGCAAATAAGTCTGACCAGTATATTATGGCTTTTTTAATGTCTTTGTTTACCTAACAGTAAAATGCAGATACGGGTAAGGCTTAGAGGGATGACAACTATAAAATATCAGATCATAAAATAAGTCATCCCGATAAGCCAAATGAGCAAGGCTACAAAAAAACAAAACATTCTAAACATCAAATTTTTTTGACTAAGGAATATCCAGAGCACTGGTTACCCACATTTACATTGTGACATTTTAACTCAGGTTGGAAATCACAACATTATGTGTTAACGCGGCCGAAAGTATTCGAAATCAAGATCAAGTCTAATTCAAGATTCTCTAGTCATAATTCTGTTGATTCATTTGGTACAGCACCAACAATGACCTAAATGTCGAAGCTAGGAGTAAGTATTATTGTTATTATTTGTTTATTTGCCAACTTTTGACATCTTTTATCGAACCGTTACCACTTTTGACTTACGCCCATCCAATTCCAAGTCCAACCCACCGGCGACTGGATCAAATCTGTAACGTGTTAGGTGGAGAAAGTTAAGTACAAATTGTTCCTTACGGTACAGTATTAAAAATTATCAAAATCTGAAGTACAAAAGTAATTATAAAGAGTGATATTATTACCAATCAGCAGGAAAAGTATTTGCTAGACAAATTTATTCGGTGGGTGTTTTGTATTTTACCCACAATTCATTGCAACTGAAAACACACAAGTTTAAAAATAACCAAAAAGTAAACAGACTGGTACCGGTAAGATTTCAGATAGGTTACAACACACTAAATAGCTGTTCTTCTTTATTCTATTTATAAAATTGACATATTTGCAATGGCCGCAGCACACATCTACATTTACAACTACATCTACATCGGTACAACCAACAATCGATTTCCGATTATGACTGGTCGGCGCTGTCAGAGAGACAGCTGTTAGAGAAATTTAGTATATTACAGTATTAAAAGTAAAAGATAAAAAATCAGTATGCTACAGTTAAAATAGGACAGAATGGAAGAATTACATAGTAATTACTATTTCTGTGGAAGGTATAGATAAGTTACTATGTAGTCTCTCGCCAAATAAAGCAAATGGACCTGATAAAATTTCACCAAGAGTCCTCAAAGAATTGCACTCTGAGAATGTGTCACTTTATGTACCAGACACTTCATGTACCAGCACTTTATGTACCACTTTGGACACCTTATGTACCACATAAATGATATATAGTGGATGATCATTTTTGTATTAATTTGATGAAAATGTTACATTTTATGTTACTTGAAATGTTTTTTACTAAATTTAAAAGTTAATTTTCATAATTAATAAGGTAAAATTTAACTCTTTCCCATAGAAATGTTAACAACATTCTATGGACTTAAGCTGATTAATTTCATTAAATCAAAGTTGTTTTCACAGGTAATTATCACATATTCACAATTACTATATAATATATAGGTGGTACACTAAGTTTCAAAGTGGTACATAAAGTGTCTGGTACATAAAGTGACTGGTACATAAGGTGTCGCACCCGCACTCTGAAATTGCTCCCATCCTTTGCGAAATTTTCAATTTTTCTCTTCGCATTGGTATTGTCTCTCAGGATTGGAAAAAAGCAACAGTAGCCCCTGTCTATAAGAAAGGCCCAAAGTCAAAGCCCAGCAATTACCCCTGAAAACATGAAGTCATTGGGCCAACGACGGAAAACCGTCAAAGGATAATCGTTGTTGGGCCACTGTTGGCCTAACAATGATTAATAAGTATTGTAAATATAGCTGTTGGGCCAACGTTGAACTAACTTTAAATTTCAGTCAGAGATATTTCTGCATTGGCCCAAAACTGGCCCATTAGAAGTAATACTACAATAATTATACATTTTACAGATCACTATTTTATCACAAGTCCCTACAGGTAAACACGTTGTATAGGTGTTACATGCAGTATTTAATTAGATACTTTTCTGCACCAATTCGTAATCATAGTTTGGACTAATTAAACTTAATACTTATCTGCAGACGTAATAATATTTTGAACTATTTCAAATCTACTACCTGAAGAATCCAATTTGTGAAAAAAGATATTGAAGAAAAAACTCCTATAACAAATATTTAATTTTGTACAGTCATAAAATGTTTACAATAAACCTATTGAATATTCCAGAACATGAACTCTCGTTAACCCAAGTTATGTAAGAAATCCCAGAAAATGTGGTTTATTTTACTCTCTAGGCGAGATTTCTAGCTGCATAGACATGTGATGTAAATGGAACTATTATACATGTGATAGATGATTTAACAAAAGCCCGGTCTACAAGCTATAAACTGTAAGTTGAAGTTTGTTAGGTTTTTTTTTTGTTTTGTTTTTTGATAAGTTGTGGAATCTTATAGAGAATTTTTTTTTATAGCCTGTATGCATATAGTATCCATGTGACTTGAACATATGTTGAGTACTTTTATCTAAAACTGGCGGATGGCGGATAGTATTGAGTATTTAATTCTGTTAATAAAATAACTCATATTCTTGTTAATTTTAATATATTTTCCTTGGTTAAATACAGACAAAAATAAATTTCATACATTTTACACAAGTTTATGTCCAGAGGTTTGTGTGCATCTTTATAGTTATTGTTATCAATTTGATGTAGATGGTTTAAGCAAAATTATGATTTTCGTTTTTATTTTTACAGAGTGCTGTTCAAGAGATTAATAATGGAGCGCCTAGCACTGTAGTGCACAGGCAAAAAAAAGATAGAAAGCTGCAACTTCAGTGAGAAAAGAAAACAACCAGACAGAACTAGAATATAATTCTAATGAGTTAAAATACAGACAGTAATTCATTTTAACAGGATTTTTAATCAGTGACTGAAAAAAGAAAACTAGTTAGATTTATAAAAGGCTGACTCAATATTTGACATGTTGTAGTGATGAAATATTCGGTTATATTTCTTCAGCAAACTTACAAACAAACTTTAAGTAAATGTTTGATTTCTTCTTGTTAAATGTTTAACACAGTTACAATTATTTTGAAATAAAATGTGTGCTTAATAATATAAGTTTTAGTTTCTTTTACAAATTCGTGATCGTTGGGATAGGGTTGGCATTCTCCTTTTGGCCAACAAAGAAATAGAGTTCGCCCAACGTTCGACCAACCATAATAGACGAAAAATTGATGTTGGCCCAATGGAGGGCCAACGATAAATGTAGGTTACCATTTGTTGGCCCAATGGAGGGCCAACGATAAGTGTAGGATACCAGTCGTTGGGCCAACAGTGTACCAACCGTTGGGCCAACGTTGCACCAATTAGCAAAATGGCGTTGGGCCAACGTTGGAAATCTTCGCCAGTCCAACGAAGAGTCTGCAGTTGGCCCAACGTTGGGCCAACGCCTGTCTGCTATCTGGGTACAGGCCTATTTCACTGACCTGTATTGCTTCCAAACTCATGGAACATATAATAGTCTCCAGCTTGATGAACTACTTTGATAGCAATAACATTCTTAGTCCCTTCCAACATGGATTTAGGTCAAAACGCAGCTGTGAGAAACAACTAGTCAGCTTTACACAAGAAGTATGTGATAGCTTAGAAAAAGGTCAACAAACAGACGTGATAGTCATGGATTTTTCAAAAGCCTTCGACAAAGTAGACCACCACAAGCTTATCCATAAACATCACAGATATGGTGTTAACTCAGAAACTGTCAATTGGATTAGGTCATTTCTACACAGCCGCTCTCAAAGAGTAGCGGTTGATGGTCACTTATCTGAGGAACTCCCAGTACTATCAGGTGTCCCACAGGGCTCGGTTATTGGTCCTTGTCTCTTCATTACATACATTAATGATCTTCCTGAATCCATCAAGAGTAAGGCCCGTCTATTTGCTGATGATATTATAGTTTACTTAACAATCAGCACACAGACCGACGCACAGACCCTATAAAATGACCTTTACAAACTAGAAGACAGGGAACGAGACTGGGCTATGGAGTTTAATCCTGACAAGTGTGAGGTCATTCGAATTACTAGGAAAAAACAACCATTAATATTCCCTTATACCTTGAATAACACAATACTCAAAGCAACTGACTCGGCAAAATACCTTGGGGTTACCATTTCAAAAGAAAAAAAAACTGGTCACAGCATATAGATAACATAACATCCAAAGCAAACAATTCACTTAGATTTATTAAACGTAACATCAAAACAACAAACAAAAAGGTTAAGGAGGCTGCCTACACAACTTACGTTAGACCCCAGGTGGAATATTGTTCAATTGTTTGGCACCCCTGGCAGAAACATCTTGCCAATAAGGTAGAAAGTGTACAGAGAGCTGCGGCCAGGTACGTCTGTAACAATTATGACTTTACGAGCAGTGTTACTCAGATGTTAGAAGAACTACATTGGAAATCATTATACCAAAGAAGGGTCTATAACTCCTCTAATATTCCTCTACAAAATACAACACCAGTTAGTTTTTGTCGATCATGATCACCTGACCCACACTAGAAACCTGAATTTCCTCATACCCCAGTCTCGAACACGGTACCATCTCAACTTTTTCTTTCCTAGAGCTATCCGCTACTGGAATACTCTCCCAGGTCACATCCAAGCTAGTCCCAGCCTCAATATCTTTACAGAGAGGCTGGCGACGGTCAACCTCTAGTGCATTATCTTCATTTTAATTTTAACTTTGCACTCTCCTTTTATCTTATTACCTTTTTACCAATGCACTTAACTATTTTATTTTAGACTAACACTGTTTCCCTGACTAGCACCTCCCAGTCATAATCTTTGTTGATTGTTGGGGAGTAACCTGTAGATGTAGATGTAACCACCGCCAGCCTCTCTGTAATGATACAGAGGCTGGGACCCATTTTAAATGGCTGTAACTTACATTTGCTTGAAGAATATTGTCAGTGCTGAATAAAAATCAAAAGAAAAGTGTGTGTGTTGTGAGGGGGGTGGGGGGGGGGGGGAAGAGAAGAGGGCTGCAAAATCAGCTAAAAAATGAGACCCCAAATTGTAGTGTTGGTGGTGGTGAATGATCTAAGTTTCCATGAAACGTTCTGTCATGTTGTTATTTCATTATGATAATGCTACCTACATGCCAAGCATAGATCTGCCATGTGATTTGAGTAACAAAAAAATGCAAAGAAAAGAAGAAGAAGCAAAAAAACGACGATGAAGGTTAATGGTGGCGGACGTGATTTGGGGAGAAAAAAATTAAGCAAAGTGTTTTATCAAGTTTTGATAAGTTTTTTAAACTCTAGTTGTGCTAGTGTGAAGCAAGATAGTGCTCAAAGTGTGATGAAGTAGTTTTAAAGTGTTATAACCACCAATAGCGAACTTTTAGCTTCATTTTTATCAAAAAGGACCGGCGTGACCTCGTGGAAATAGCGGCGCTATCTTAATTTGTTTTTACATAAAATAAATTCTAATTAATCACAGGTGGATTTTCGGGTTGTTTAGTGATATTTAGTACTTTGTGCTCCGTGTATTTACAGATTTGACTTGTTAGGGTCAAGTGTTTTATTTCTACTGTTCATAAGTTCTTCAAATTTCAATGTATAAGGATACTTATAATAATATGGTTAAATAAATTTACATCTGCTGTTTACAATCGAATATTTATTAGAATATTACTGTTTTGAGGTATTTTTATCGTCCGTTTAAAGTAATTATTTAAAGGGAAAGACAATCGGTGTTTTTCTTATGCTTATGCATTCTTTCCTCTTTATCTATACTTTAAAGTTTCAGTAATGATTATGGAAAAAAATATTTAAGTATTAAGGTATTTAAGATCAATAGAAAAAATCAAAATCGATTTGATTTCTTACGCCCTAAGTCAAAATTAATGCCATTTAACACCTTTAAATTTCAAAGGAAACCGCGTTCAAATTGTTATTAGGAGAAGCATTATTATATTTGATTAAATCAAAATTATGTGGCACAATTGAAAATTGTTTATTAGTCAAGCGCGGGGACAATAACGTGTTACTACCATTTATATCACACGTGTTTTCTTTAACTAACTACTGTGCATTTCACACGTATCTTCTTTAATCGACAGATTTAAGCCGGCATAAAACAAAACTGAAATTGTTAAAGGACTGCTCCAATAAGGATTACCCAGCGATCATCAACATAAAGGTATTTTAATGCAGCATTTTCATTGGGCACAGAAAATACTCGACTCTTAAAACTAGTGATTAACTGGTTTATTTTTCTGTTTTATTTTCAATATAAACGTTATTTTAATGTTCTTAAACGTAGTTTTGCGTTGGCTGAAAACTTAAAATGACATGTCTATCATGATAAAATGATAATCAATATTTATTTTTACATAACATTTTATAAAATATTGGTTTAAGATCTTGCTAAATTAATGAATAAAACAAGAAACGCGGCAATGCCACGAAACCAGGTTTTCAACACTTTTCATAAGAATAAACAAGAGTGCCAGAATGTCACGATATACGCCCGTCACAGCAAATTTCTTTACTCTAGCACCTGTATTTGCAGATGTAATTTTAATTTTGTGGTTGTTTAGTAATCATTGTAATTCTTTTGTTTTTCTAAGTCCACAAAAAAACTCCTTACCAGGTAGAGATACCTTAAAATACACCTAAAATTAGAAAGTAACAACTATGTTGTACCACAGGAAAGTGGTCTTGGTTTTTCCCTACGGTCAATTATAAAAAAGTTACAATATAAGTTATTTATATTAACAACTAAGGGAAGTTAATCTTAAAAAAAAAAAAAAAAAAAATACAAAAAAAAAAAAATTGTAAGTCCACACAGAAATCCTTACCAGGTAGAGATTAGTCAAAATACACCTCAAAATTGGATGTAACATGCATGTTGTACTACAGAAAAGTGGTCTCGATTTTTCCCTACGTCTAGTAATGAAAAAGTTACAATATAAGCTTTTTATAGTAACAACAAAGGGAAGTAATTCTAAAGAAGGGAACTGCGCAAGACACTTCGTCTCATGATGGTGTATAATTGTGCCAAGTTACATCAAAATCCCTCTATGCATGAAGAAGATATGCTCCGGACAAAGTTTTCATTCTTGTATCCTTTGACCTCTAAGTGTGACCTTGACCTTAGACCTAGGGACCTGGTTCTTGCGCATGACACTCCGTCTCATGATGGTGAACAATTGTGCCAACTTTCATCAAAATCCCTCCATGCATGTAGAAGATATGCTAACCCTAACCCAAATCTAACCCTAACCCTATTTTTAGTAACAATGACCTTGACCTTGATCCCAGAAACCCCAAAATCAATCCCAAGCTACAACTTTATATAAGTTTTCTATACACAAAGTTTCATCATGATAGCTCATTCCTAAGTTAAGTTATTGACCGGAAACCCTTTTTCTATTTTAAGTAACAGTGACCTTGACCCCAGAAACTCCAAAATCAATCCCAGCCTTTGTCTTGATATAAGCTACATACATACCAAGTTTTATTCAAATATCTTTACCGAAACAAAAGTTATTGACCGGAAACCCTTTTTCTATTTTAAGTAACAGTGACCTTGACCTTGACCCCAGAAACCCCAAAATCAATCCCAGCCTTTGTCTTGATATAAGCTACATACATACCGAGTTTTATTCAAATATCTTTACCGAAACAAAAGTTATTGACTGGAAACACCAGTTTGACGCCGCCGCCGCCGCCACCGCCGCCGCCGCCCGCCCGCCCGACCGACATCTACCCCAATCTTATAACTCAGGTTTTCATTGAAAACCTGGTTAATAAACTGCACGAGTCTATTGTTCAACGCGGTCATTGTTTCGTAAGATGATTACACAACAGCGTAATGTATCTTAAAAGTTTACTTTGTACAGCAGTTTCAGCCACTAATTCTGAAATGTTTTTCATCTTAACATTTAATGGGAAATTAAATCACATACTTAGAAGCTGTCGAAAATGCCATAAGTAAAATATGATGGAGTCACCTATAAGATCCTTTCCATTTTACATCATTGCGCATTTATTATATGATACATGTTTTCTGTGAGAAGAGATTTTTGAAATTATAAAAAACAAAAACAATGTTATCCACATTATACATTATTCTAGAGAGAGAACACCATTTCTGCTCGCAAGATATCTTGATTACTTTATGAAATATGAGTAGCTTAAATTTGTTTATTTTGTTCACTTTCATATGTGTAATTGTTATCAATTGTCTGTATTACATGTTTCTCATCTTATGATGAAATAACAGATATCTATCTACTTAGCTGGACACTATCGTCCTGTCTCACTTACATGTCTCTCTTTCAAGATTCTATGACATATATGGTAGATTAGGTAATTTTCTTTTAGGATTTATTAAGCAGTTTTCATGGTTAGCAGTTTGATATCATGTTAAGAATCTGTGGCACGTGTTAGTGATTTAAGGCATGCTGCATATCAATGTTGTCGAATATCTGACTTACTGCATGAGTTGCGAAAATTAGCGAATAAAAAACCATAGTGTGTAATACACAATCTGCAATAGTCGATCATTTTGAAATCCTTAATTACTTCTTCCATATATGTCACATATATTATTATATGTTTGTTTGGAACTGTCATATTTCCTCAAGTTTTGCACACATGTTAGGGAATTCAGTGGGTTTCCTATTGCAGATAATTTGAAATTCCTTACACCAACTTGGATTAAATTCCTTGTCCCACAACCTTTTCTCATTTTTTAACGAAGATCATTGTGCAACCTGCTAAATTTTACTATCGTAATTCTGATTTAGTTTTAAAATTCAGTAGTAATTTAAAGACACTTCTGCGAGAAGGTATTTCTAAACCCGTTTTTTATGGGGATGTGGTTTACAAAGTTCGTAAGATATTGGGTCAGGGTAATTTTCCAAATGTATTTGGTAAAATTATAAAACGTTTTATTAAAAGAGGTTACGACCCAACTGTTTTGAGACATACCGCATGTTTAGTGTTCAACCCGTTTACAGTTGGACGCTACGCTTCCCTCTTTGATTGTGTCTGACGGAAGAGGGGGAGGACTCTATGATAAGCAGTTTTTAAATCCTACCAGGACTGAACTGTTTTGATATCTGTCTTCTGGCCTGTTTCGTCGGGTCCTTAAGGGTGTTTCTCTTGTTGCTCTGTCTTCTGAAAAGGCATTGAGTACATACGTTTTTGGTTCTAAAGGTTTGCTTTTTATATATTTATACACGAGTATTTTTGTGTTTTACATGCGCCATGCCTTTTTGTTTCCATTACGTGTGTTAGAGATTAACCTGGAGGGGATTACTTTTATTTACACTGTCCCGTGTCTTTGGAATATGGTGGGGGTAAGAGTAAGGTTGGGTGCGCACCATAAACCGGTTTAAGCTCCCCAGTGGTGTTTTTGCCACTGACCGTCCCAAGGCGGTGCTCCACTGTGTTCCATTGTTTGTTCGTTTTGTCCTCTTGTGTTGGCTTTGTGTGTGTGCGTATGTATATGTGTGTTTGTGGTGTGCACGTCTGCGTGCTGTGGGTTTCTTTTTGAGGAGGCTGTGTTTTTGGTACGTGGCATTCCCTGTTTGATATTTGTCTTTGTTTTTTTTGTACAGTCTGAGTAGGAAGTTATAGTGATATATTTTGCCGTTTCATCTGCAAATAGGTGCACCTAGGACGTGACCTAATTGGGGTTTCATTTTTATAAAGAAGGAAAAGGAAGGACTCCAGAAGTAATCGGGCACAGAATGCTCGATTCGGATGTCCACTTTTTAGTAGTTTTAATTCCTTGTCGGTATTTCAAATAAACCAGTCCCGGAAAACCACGTGCTTCTTCCTTTTCATCAACGACACCGCCATGGCACCAGCGGTAATGCAGTTTTGATGTAACATTTTCGAAAACTTATATGTTCATCAAAAGAATTATTCATATTTTAGATTTAGAAAAGTTTATACAATCGCAGTCTCATGAAAAAGTAGCGCGCGGCCATTGACAATTTTATTGTGAAGAGTGAAAGTGCTCTGCCAAAATTTATCCGATCTCGAACAAAAATAATTTTATTTGAATATGCCTGGTTACAAATTCAGCATGTTTAAAAACCACAATATTTAGCTCATCTGATTTTTGAAAAAAGAAAAAAACGATTAGTTTATTGTCATCACTTGCACGGACACTTGGTCATGGGGGTCATCATCCCTCCCCCTCCCAGGCCGCCCCTGACAACCATCAGTCAAAATATATTCGTTTTTTGAAACAAACTGAGCACATGTCTCGATCATCCAACGGCTTCTATTACCATTTCAACATGTTTAATGAATTACCAAATTCTATCGGTGCTCAAAAAAACACAAAGATGACTTACTTCGCAATGTAACACGATTTTCTTGTCCAAGGAATAGGAGAATAGATCCCAGCTTGATGTTGCGCAGTCAAATTTACTACACAGAGCTGGGACACGCAGCGTTCGACACTAACGGTGTCCCGGGATCCCGAGGACACCAAAAATCCGCAAGGGATCCTAAAGTTCACAATTTCGGTGTTCCGTCAGGACTCTTGATTTTCAGATAAAAATGATTCTAAAAAAATTATATTTCCCCAGTCTTGTTCGCTCAAACATCGGTCTTTTGCTAAGCCAGGGCGTTCAGTTGACCCGAGGTCCCGGGTTTTGACCCGCGAAAATCGAGAAAAACTCGTATTTTACCCGCATAAATTACAGCACGTGCGTCAGCTTGACTCGCGGAAATTTACTTAGATGCGTTCCAAGTTCGATAGTTCTGCCCCCTGTCAATCAAAATCTCAGTGAATTTCAATATTGTTCGCCGGCACAAGTGGAAATATGGCAGTACTGAGGCGGAGCGTCGTATGTTAATTAGCTACCGACAGATGTCAGTCACGCCACGCGCCAAATGACATGTGCTTGTCTCGCGGTTTGTATTTAGTACAATATGCCTTGTCATTATCAAAGGTGTTTATTGATTAATGTTTACAAGTTAATTGATAAACAATGCAGCCTTAGATTATTGTGTTTGTACCATTATTTTGTGTGCTCGATACGATTACATGAGCTGGTCGGCCGTTACGGTCTATAACAAATTTATTATCATTGCCGAGGCTTTGTTTGGGCGAAACAAATTAGGCATAAAAAAAAAATATGTTTGTTTCCTGTAACATGCTGAAAAAAATGGGGGTCGGTAGGTAGGGAATTTTTTTTTTTTTTAATTTTTTTTTTAGTAGGTGTCCAGAACATTTCAGTGTTTAGTAACCTTATTATCGCCAATTAACTGCCTAATCAGGCCTCAACCTTAACTTTTTTCAGCAGTTGCCAGCAGGTTCACCAACTGCTAAAATCTAGTAGACCTGCTCAGACTTTAGTGGACCTCCAATTCTATCTCATAAATTGTGATGCTGTAGATGTCATAACTTCATATGACTCAAAGAAACAGGACTTATTTCTAAATAATTAAAAATGAAAGACTGTAGCAATCTGTTATCCCGAAAAATAATTATTTTGAAAATTGTCCCAAAATATGGACACAATCAGCACCAGTGTTGAAAGTGAAAGAAAAAACATCAGCAATTATCGGTAATCATTCTGATGATAAACTAAGTAATTGGCCTCGTTTTCATCATCAATTAACACCCCCCTCAAAGAGCTAAAAGAAGTGTGTCGGTTATTGTGGCATCTGCAGTGGAAATCAAAGCGGTATAGTTTCCACGAGATTGTCATTGCATTACGTCATGTTTGCGCAATGTGACACATCACTGTCTGATCATACTTTCTCGATTCCTTTAATTGTTGAGAAGAAATCAGTAAAAAAGTTTTTTCTTTAATGTTTTAAAAGCAAATGTGCAATATCCCGAATAAACTGACATGTAAATGTGTCAGACCGTGAACGATGCTGACCTATTTGCCCTCAAGAAATTTACATTATTGTTGAGAAGAATATCTAACAAAGTGTTGTGTCAAAAAATATATGTACGAAGACTCATTTAAAACTTATTAAAAATCGCAACGACATCATACTGCCTCATTTTAAAACCACATTTCTATTTACGTTCATGAGGTCACGTAACCTATTCTGCCGTGCTAACAGAAATCTGTTTGCCAAAAAATCTTTTTACTCCATGTATTTAAATTGCTGCCGCTTTTTTCATTATTTAAGATTTTTTAATTGTGTTTTTTTGTACTTTCTGGTCAAAAGTCTGAATTTTATTACCATATATGTACCGTTTATTTACTTTAAAAAGGAAATTAATAATCAAGATCGCGCTGTTTGAAATTTTACGAAACATTATATGAAAATTTGATCGTTTTAAAAGAATTTTGCCTACATTCCTGTCGATATCTTATTAAAATTGTTATAGAATTCAAACTGTATTAGTTCTCAAGCGGTGTTGAATATCTGAAGCGATTATATTAAAAAATGAATGCACTACGCGCGTTTTTTGTGTCAAAAGTAAACTGCGATGTAAATTAAGTATTACGATAGGGCGCACGTGCTTGTGGAATGGAAAATTACCAGCATGACGTTTTGATATTTTTACGACATCGCGGTAAATTCCAGTCAATCCAGTAATTTTGCCTGATGTATTACTCAATTGTCAAGTTACCACGTAAAAACCACTCACCCGATCGGTGGAGTAGTCCATTCGTACTATCCTGACTTTAACCGCCAATGCTTATAACTGTAGAATGCCGTACAAGGCAAAATCAACTTTCGTTTTGTGAATTCGCCGATATGGATACGATCCCCCACCACCCCTAATTTTTCACTTTTAATGGTTTTATTTTATTTGCAGACCGTGACTGAAAATTGGTTTTGACCGTCGGTCTACCCAACTTTGATAGTGGACCTGCCGATATTTTTGGGTTGCGTCGGTCTAACGGTCCCCGCAGCTAAGGTCGAGGCCTGAATTTTAAATTACTAATCAAATAAAATTGTTGAAAATTTGCTCCCCGCCCTTTCAATAACAGATGTTGTTCTACAAGTTTTTTTTCTACACTGATTCCTTTGTTCAGTAAACATTTGTGTAACAGGCAAAGTTCATATTTTGCAGACAGACATAGCTTCGGGCCGTTTTTTGCCAATCAGAGATTTTCGGGGCCACAATTAATCTTTTGTCGCAAATGGCTCAAGTGCAACCGATAGCGTGACCCCTGAACAAGTGGTACAAACATGATAATAGACTGCTCTTCTACGAATTGTTTATCAATTAACGTTTACACCTTGATCAATAAACACCTTTCATAATGACGTACTAAAATACAAACCGCGAGATAACCACGTGTCAGTCGGCGCGTGCGTGATTGACATCTGTCAGTAGCTAATTAGTATATGACGCTCCGCCTACTGCCATACTTCCGCTTGTGGCGGGCGAACAGTATTGAAATTCACCGAGATTTTGATTGACAAGGGCAGAACTTTTGAACTCGATATGTATCAAAGAAAACTTCTCGATTTTCGCGGGTTAAAACCCGGACCTCGACAAACAGACTTTTCGCCATGGTTGTTTCATGTCGACAGAACCAGGAACGTTCGTGACTATGCGCAGACGAGGTCGGGTACAACTAAATTATCCTATAATCAATTAAGACATGATCAGAATCTTCGAATTCAGCCCATAAAAAAATGCGGTCGGTCGGTAAAAACTTACGGTCGTTCAGTTACAGGAAACAAACATATTTTTTTTAGGCCTTAAATAGAAGCAGAAATTATACATGGTATGAGAGAAAATAAAGTTAAAACAGTTATCTTTTCAAGAACTTTAACTGTTACTTTTGTTTTTCGTATTTGTCACTCGTTATTCTAGACCGACATTTTCGAACATTTTTATCATTTCTTACAAGATTTTTCTAGTACAAACTAAAATAAAAGCCAATAAAACGTCTGCATTTACGAAAAAATATGATCACTGTTGCCAAAGCAGCTCTTATTTAGAAGAATTTGCTGATAATAAAAGCATGCAAACACTAAACCCCACCCACTTTTAGGCAATGTGCAAAATAAAACAACTAAAATATGAAATGTTTAAGAAAATCTGTTATGACCAATGTACTAGTTTTAGATAAAGTCTGTGGGAGTTGCATTAATAAGGCCTAAAAAATCTTTGTATCTGGTAACATGCTCAAAAAATTGGGGTAGGTAGGCAGGGCCCTCGTTTGCCGATTTTTGGGGCCGAAATTCGGCCCCATTCCCCCCTCGAAATAGTATGTTTCTTTCCCCCCCAAGTATAGAAAAATTCCCCCTCGAAAGAAAAAAAAATCAAGAAAAAAATCGATACCCGATAGTCCCCTTAGGAGCCCGGGGCCGGGAGTTTTCAAACGACGCTCAAAGGACCATGATAATTTCCTGTGCGTCACTCGGGACCCGGAGACATTTTCCTTTGATAATCCTCCTCTTATCAGTCATTTCCCAAAGTAAAACTATGTCCACGATAAACACGTATTCAAAGTAAACACTCGCGGTCATGCCCTCCTTCCTGCCTTGATCTTCTGCTAAATTCCCGCCCTTTATCCTGTGGACATGGCCACGCGATTTTTCTTTATCAGCAAGTTTTCGTCACGGCGAGTGCACAAGGTAATGAGAATCAATGAAGTGTTAACATTAAATTTATTGATAAAGCGTTACCCGTATTGAGCCTGCATACTGTCAAAAAAGGCGCCAATTATTAAATTTTCGTAATTAAGCGACCAGCTGATTACCGAGCATGTAAAAGTGTCCTGCAAGATTTCTTCATGCAAACTTTAAATTAGATCATTTTTTTAATGATTGTACCTTAACTTCAACGAGAAAATCCACAAATTTAAATGAATTTGGAAAGTAAAAATAAGTAAGAATGTCCATTCACGATTCTAATTACACCCGATGACATATGCAAATTTTTCCAAAATTCCCCTTAAAAACTTGACTTTCAATGCAATTTTAATGAAAAGTAGCATCATTATTTTAGGAACTATCTCTGGTTTACCTTAGTGACCAAGAACTGGCAAAAAACAACATTTTAGACGACATTCCAGAAGTGTACCAGTAATCCGGATAGTAAAGTTTTTGGATACATTTTTACAGAGTGTTTTAGCACTTTTCTGCTAACAAACAAAAATATTGAAGAAAAACCTCATCAAATTAAAATGGATTTTGATAAAAATTATTTACAATATGAGATTTTTATGACCTGAAACAGAAATTGTTATTATGCTGTAACATGTCTTTGGGTTTTAGTAGCTATTTAATTACGTAGTATTACTTTATAAAGAAAATATAGTCAATTGTATCGATGTGTTGGGGCGGACTCTTTTATTTTGAAAAGGGACCCTTCAAAATTGGACCCAAGGGTCCCGGACTCTTGGTTTCAGGTCTAGTGGAACCCCTGGTTTTACTGATCCGTATAATACGCTCGTTTTTCAGTTCCCCGGATGCGTGTATGCAAAGTTACTTCCCTTTGAAAAAAAAATGTTGCATAATGTACATCATACAGTAAAAAGATCACAGATGCAACTGGGGCGAAATGCGCAAAAATAGATTTGCTTTTTAAGCAGCATGCTCTCAAAAAACAAACTACTGTCACGGGCACCGCTGTTTCATCAGGGCCAGACATGCACAATCAGGTAGATATGATGAAGGGAAGCACTGCTCCGGCTGCTGCTGAGACAATGTCCGTGGATACTGCTAGTGCTTCCGTTAATGACGACATGTGAACCTCGATTGGATGTCACCTAATTGATTTAATAAAAGAAAATAAAAGTTGCCTGTTTTCAATAGATTATGTTCTGTACAATACTTCAGATATATTTTACATTAGTTTGATATCTGTAATTACTCAACTGACCTTTAATTTAAGGGGTTATGTTCAATGTCATATCTCCAGAATGAATTCCCCCCTCCCTTGAAAACGACGCGAAATTCCCCCCTTTCAAGGGCCCGGCCCCAATCCCCCAAAATGTAGAGAGGGCCCTGGGTAGGTCGGAACATTTTTTTTTTTGATTTTTTTTTTATTTAAGGGAGACTTTTCGGAATTTTTTTTATGTCAAAAAAATGATTACAAATAAGGGGGTTATAAGGGGGAATGAACTAGGCGGCATACATTTAGACGAACTACAACAAATGGCAGAGGAGTGCGATGGTAGTGAAGATGAGGGGGAAGAGGACTTGGACAGAAATGACATTATTCTTTTACAGCAAAAGTCATACAGTCTATTGTTGTCATTGATGTAAAATGGAAATAAAGTGGAAATAAAATACATGTAGTACTGTAAACAGTTGTGTTTGTTAGATTTTAGATTTTTCATGATCTTAGTTACCACATTTTGTTATCAGGGACTCCTAATTTTCAGCAGGGATTCCTAAATTTCCCAGCAGGTATTCCTTTGGGATACCTGGCAAAAAAGTTTGTGTCGAACGCTGGACACGGACAGTATCGTTGGTGGTTATAATAAAAATACTCGCTCAAAATGTCAACTGCCGCAATGGCCGAGCGAGTACAGATGCTGCTCTGTGAGGTTATTTTTGGGCAGGACTGCGGGTTCGCTCCGCGCTATGGGCTATCTTTTTATTCTATTCTTTTTTTTTTTTTTAAATGATTTTTTTTTCTTGAGAATGTATTGTTAAAAAGAAAATGAAAATATTATTTTTGTGTTAAAAACGCTCGAAGTAAGTTGTCTTTAGTTTTTCTGAGCATTGATAGTATATGGGAGATTTTTTAAACATGTTGAAATGGTAACAGAAGTTGTTGTATGATCGAGACGTGCTCAGTTTGATTTTAAAGGCGAAAATATATTGGCTGAAGGTTGGCAGGGGCAGATTGGGAGTGAGGACAGGTTCTGACCACCAAGTGTCTGTGATCACTTGCAGTGTTGTCAATAAGAACCGGCCAAAATGGACTGGTTCAAATTCTCAATTATTTTGGGTAACCCGATCCTACCTAGTTAAACCCGCCGACCCTAGCATTTTTTCACGGTGATATCGAAAATGATGTCGACTCGAGATAGTTGCAAAATTGCAACACTTGTTCAATAGCTGACTCTGTATGTACAGCAAGAAACATAACTCCATCCTGCTTTTTGCAAGAATTATGGCCCCTTTTGGACTTGGAAAATATTGTACAGAGACAAAAAAAATCAGATGAGCTTCTGCTCCCGCAGGGCGGTGCTCTTGTTGAAATCAGTTCCTGTTAGATAGATTTTGCAACTATCTCAACTATCATTTTCGATATTACCGTTGATTACTTTACCTTGAGGCAGCCCATTTTAGTGCGAGAATTTCTCTCATTTTCGGTGCGATTTCTTTGATATCACGGAAATCACACCCCAAAATAATACCTGCATGTTTAAAAATCTGGTTACTGGACCCCTAGACTGAACTAACTGGCTGCATAATATGTTCAAGTTATTTAACAATGATGGTAAAATTCTATCAATTTGATGTTTATTATAAAGACCAAGGAGTGAGCTGTAGATAGTCAGCTCTGAGCTGGCTTTTGTTTTCTGGTATTTTTAAATTCCTGGTAGACAGTTGACTTTTGAAGGATTAAGTTGATGGCAGTAAATCACACAGAAAAAAAAACAGACGGTAGAATACAGAATACAAATTATGTTTCATAAAACTTAGATGTTGTTTAATGTCTTATACATGTATTGCAGAAAGTAGCCAAGCCAGCTAGCAAGCCCCGTTCAGGTGGTAAGGGCAAGAAGAAGAAGATTGCCATTCACTATGTACTGGATTGTACTCACCCTGTAGAGGATGGAATCATGGACGTAGCCAGCTTTGTAAGCTTTCAAGTTTTCTATACAAATGTTTCTGTTGACATTTGTTTTGTTTTGTTGGATTTAACGTCGCACCGACACAATTTTAGGTCATATGGCGACTTTTCAGCTTTAATGGGGGAGGAAGACCCCAGGTGCCCCTCCGTGCACAATTTCATCACGAGCGGGCACCTGGGTAGAACTACCGACCTTCCGTAAGCCAGCTGGATGGCTTCCTCACGTGAAGAATTCTACACCCCAAATGAGGTTTCGAACCCACATCGATGAGGGGCAAATGGTTTGAAGTCAACGACTCTAACCACTCGGCCACGGAGGCCCCCTGTTGACATTTGTGATATTAAAGATGATCTGATGGTAATAGTTTTGTATATCTTTGTTAGGACTAAAAATGACACAATTCGAAGAGAGTTTTCTCACTTATCATTTTGATGTGTCCGGCATCTTCAGTTTTAGTTCGTCTTGAGTTTTTAGGTTATTTCTAGGAGCTTATGACCAATTAGAAATGACTTGCATAAATTTGAAGAAATGTTGCTTTTCTATGCACAGCAAAATATTTTGTATTGTAGCAAGGTTGCTTCATAATTTACTAACATACTTGTACACAACTAGGGTAACCTTCCCTAGTCTAGGCCGGGGTTAATTCCCCTGGCCTGGGTTAGGGTTCTCTTCCCTAACCTGTGTATGGTTGTTGTTCCGTAGGAGAAGTTCCTGAATGAACGCATCAAGGTAGAAGGCAAGACAAACAACATGGGAAATAATGTATCCCTGGAGAGACAGAAGTCAAAGGTCATTCTCAATGCTGACATACCTTTCTCAAAGAGGTACGTGTAGCTTAGTATGATTCATGGGTATTCAGTCAGGTTGTAGCTTAAAAAGATTGGAAAAAGATTCGCCCTAGACATATGGGTCCAAAAATTATGCCCTGTTTAATTAATTGAACTTCCAGTGTCGAGTCCATTCAGGGTTGCCACTTATCAAGTGGTCATAGAGAAATGATTTTTTTTTAAAGGTCAGTGAATTGTCAGGGAAATCTTGATAATGGTAAGGGAAAAATGAAATTTTAGAAAAGATGGGGGGAGGGGAAGTCTGGGAAAAATGAAATTCTGGGTCAATGTTTAAAATGTTCAGTGGCTATGGCAGTCTTCAAGCAGTATTTATAAGTATTTCCAAACACATTTTGATGTAGTTGTGTATAAAATAATTTAAATGAGTTTGAATCAATTTCGTTTTTATGTCAACTTTGGAAGTTTGAAGAATGAGTCTTTGCTTATGGAAGTTTGTTATATCTGAAACAAAATAGTATAAAAGGGTGGATTGAACGGCTGTAGGGAGGAAGAGGCCAAAAAAATATGGTGTTATTGGTCATTGAAAAGTATGGTTTAGTTGGGGAAAAGTCAGTGAATTTCATTTTCTCAACTAAGTAGCAACCCTGCCATTGTTGCTGCCCTCCAACAACACAGTTTATTTTTTAGCTCGACTATTCGAAGAATAGTCTAGCTATTCTACTCACCCTGGTGTCGGCGTCGGCGTCACACCTTGGTTAAGTTTTTGCATGCAAGTACATACAGCTATCATTTAAAGGCATATAGCTTTGAAACTTATTTATTCTTTTTCTAGGTCAATTACCAACCTCACTGGGTCAAGTTCCATAACTCTAACATGTATTTTGAGCAAATTATGCCCCCTTTTGGACTTAGAAAATTCTGGTTAAAGTTTTACATGCAAGTTACTATCTCCAAAACTAATGCAGATATTGAATTGAAACTTCACGTGTCTTCGGGGTTATAAAACTAGTTGATAGCACCAAGTCCCATAACTCTGACCTTCATTTTGGCCAAATTATGCCCCCTTTTGGACTTAGAAAATTCTGGTTAAAGTTTTGCGTGCAAGTACATACAGCTATTACTAAAAGGCATATAGATTTGAAACTTATTTTTTCTTTTTCTAGATCAATTACCTACCTCACTGGGTCAAGTCCCATAACTCTGGCATGTATTTTGGCCAAATTATGCCCCCTTTTGGACTTAGAAAATTCTGGTTAAAGTTTTGCGTGCAAGTACATACAGCTATTACTAAAAGGCATATAGATTTGAAACTTATTTTTTCTTTTTCTAGATCAATTACCTACCTCACTGGGTCAAGTCCCATAACTCTGGCATGTATTTTGGCCAAATTATGCCCCCTTTTGGACTTAGAAAATTCTGGTTAAAGTTTTGTGTGCAAGTACATACAGCTATTACTAAAAGGCATATAGATTTGGAACTTATTTATTCTTTTTCTAGATCAATTACCTACCTCACTGGGTCAAGTTCCATAACTCTTAACATGTATTTTGAGCAAATTATGCCCCCTTTTGGACTTAGAAAATTCTGGTTAAAGTTTTACATGCAAGTTACTATCCCCAAAACTAATGCAGATATTGAATTGAAACTTAACATGTTTCTTCGGGGTTATAAAACTAGTTGATGGCATCAAGTCCCTTTAACTCTGATATGTCCCTTTTGAACTTAAAACTTTTTTGATATTTAACATTTTGGAAATTTAATTTCCAGCTTCTGTGACATATTTCGAATAGTCGAGCTTGGCTGTCTTATGGACAGCTTTGTTTCAATTTGTTAGTAACCTAAGTAAATAAATACAAAAAAGTGTTCCGTTATATTCAGGAAATATATTTTAGTTTTGCGTGTTTTCTCGGCAAATAAAACACTGCTTGGAGTTCAGATGCATAGTAATCTAATCACGAATACCCGAGTGATTAATTACGACGCATCTGAACAAAAAAAAAACGCGTTTTATATGCCAACAAAGCATGCAAAACTAAACTGTTTCCATTCTTACATGTTAGAATTACACCAGGAAGGGGTACTAATCTGTAATCCTATTTTAGGCAGAATAGCCAAAAGTAGGTCATTTTGCGAAACATGTTCGACAGGACACGGTAAAATCCTTTGTTTATATAAAAGAAATTCTTCAAAGTGTTAGAATTGATATTTCAGATACCTGAAGTACCTTACAAAAAAGTACTTGAAGAAGAACAATTTGAGAGATTGGTTGAGAGTGGTGGCCGCTGCCAAGGATACGTACGAGCTGCGCTACTTCCAGATCAACAATGAAGATGAGGAGGAAGACGAGGCTGACGAGTAGGAATCTGTCCTACTTGACGTGTCATCCTGACACTTGCATTGTTCTGTACTATACTTCAATAAAAGTGGGATGACATTTCACTTGCTTGTAGTTTCTTCTTTTAGCTCACCTGTCACGTAGTGGCAGGGTGAGCTTTTGTGATCATCCATTGTACGTCTGTCCGTCCACAATTTCCTTGTCAACATGACCACATTTTGTTTTTGATTTTTATCAAACTTGCACACAACTTGTATGGGAATAATATCTCGGTTCCTTCCGAAAACTGGCCAGATCATATCATGGATTCCAGAGTTATGGCTCCTTAAAGGACCAAAATTTGCCAGTTTTTGCTTGTGAACATGATAGAGACAACATTTTGCAATCATCTTTAATCAAACTTGCACACAACTTGTATTGGCATAATATCTCTGTTCCTTTTGAAAATTGGCCAGATCCCATTTTGGGTTCCAGAGTTATGGCCCTGTAAAGGGCCAAAATTTGCAATTTTTGGCTTGTGAACATGATAGAGACCACATTTTGCAATCGTCTTTAATAAAACTTAAACACAACTTGTATTGGCATAATATCGCGGTTCCTTTTGAAAACTGGCCCGATTCTGTCTTAGGTTGCACAGTTATGGCCCCTTGAAGGGCTGAAATTTGTTATTTTGGCTTTGCAGCCATATAGAGACTTCATTTATGGTTTGATTTGATACAAACTTGCAAAATATCTTCAACAAATATTGGATTCCATGATAAATCTGTCGGATCCAATCACGGGTTCTGGAGTTACGGCCCATGAAAGAGCTAAAATTTGGTAATTTTTACCTTGTGAACACTATAAGTGACATTTTATTGTCACGTAGTGACAGGGTGAGCTTTTGTGATAGCATTTTGTCTGTCATCTGTTCACATTTTTTTGTGAACAAGATGGACCACATTTTGCTATCAATTTTAATCAAACTTGCACACTACTTGTATTGGCATAAGAGCTCGGTTCCTTTCAAAAACTGGCCAGATCCCATCATGGGTTCCAGAGTTATGGCCCTGTAAAGGGCCAAAATTTGCTATTTTTGCCTTGTGAACGCGATAGAGACAACATTTTACAATCAACTTTAATAAAACTTGCACACAACTTGAATTGGCATATCTTGGCTCCTTTCGAAAACTGGCCAGATCTTATCATAGGTTCCAGAGTTATGGCCCCTTCAAGGGCCAAAATTTGCTATTTTTGGCTTGTGAACATAATAGAGACCTCGGTAGCCTAGTGGTAGAGCGTCCACTTCGAGTGCGGGGTGTCGTGGGTTCGATCCCCGGCTGTGGCATACCAGACATAAAAAGGGTACTAGCAGCTTCCTCGCTTGGCGCACAGCATTACAAAGGTATTGCTAGGACCGGTGTCTGTGATAATGTGACTGGGTGGGGTATCGTGTCACGTGTCTGGCGTGATATTCCAGTGAGGCAGTACTATAAAGTTGGGCATTGCGCTCACTGCTACAAGTAGACACCGTCGTTTATATGACTGAAATGTTGAAAAAGACGTTAAACCCGAACATACACAATAGAGACCACATTTTGCAATCGACTTCAATCAAACTTGTATTGGCATAAGATCTTGGTTCCTTTCGAAAACTGGCCAGATCACATGGGTTGCGGAGTAATGGCCCCTTATAGGGCCAAAATCTGCTATTTTTGCCTTGTGAACAGGATAGGGAGTACATTTTGCAGTCAACTTTAATAAAACTTGCACACAACTTGAACTGGTATATCTTGATTCCTTTCGAAATCTGGCCAGAACCTATCATCGGTTCCAGAGTTATGGCTCCTTAAAGGGCCAAAATTTGCTATTTTGGCTTTTGCAGCCATATTATAAGAGACTTCATTTATGTTTGATTTGATACAAACTTGCAAAAATATCTTCACAAAAATTTAAATCTTGATTCCATGATGAATTTGTCAGATCCAATCATATGTTCCAGAGTTACGGCCCCTGAAAGAGCTAAAATTTGTTAATTTTTGCCTTGTGAACACAATAGAAGTGGCATTTTATATTTGATTATGCCCCCCTTCGAAGAAGGAAGGGTTTATTGTTTTGCAGATGTCGGTGGGAATGTAGACCAATACGTTTCCGGATGATAACTCAAGAACGCTTGGGCCTAGGATCATGAAAGTTGATAGGGAGGTTGGTCATCACCAGCAGATGACGCCTATTGATTTTGAGGTCAAAGGTCAAGGTCACAGTGACCCTGAATAGTAAAACGGTTTCCGGATGATAACTCAAGAACACTTGGGCCTAAGATCATGAAAGTTGATAAGGAGGTCGTGAATGACCGCAATGACCCCTATTGATTTGAGGTCATATTTAAAAGGGTCAAGGTCATGACCCTGAACAGTAAAAGGGTTTTCCGGATTAAACTCAAAATGCTTGGCCTAGGTTACGAAAGTTGATAAGGAGTTTGTCATGACCAGCAGATAAACCCCTATTGATTTGAGGTCAGTATGTCAAAGGTCAAGGTCACAGTGACCAGGAACAGTAAAATGGTTTCCAGGCAAGAACGCTTGGGCCTAGTGTCAGGAAAATTGATAATTAGGTTGGCCATGACCAGCAGATGACCCCTTTTGATTTTGAGGTCATTAGGTCAAAGGTCAAGGTCACATGGGCAGGAACAGTTAAAACGGTTTCTGATCTTCTTGTCCAAAAACCATGGGTCTAGGGGTTTGATATTTGGTATGTAGCAAAATCTAGTGGTTTCCCCTACCAAGATTGTTCAGATTATTTCCCTGGGGTCAAAAATGGCCCCACCCCGGGGGTCACATGGTTTATATAGACTTAATAGGAAAAAAAACTTTGAAAAAAACTCTTGTCCAAAACCACAGGCCTAGGGCTTTGATATTTGTATATGACATCATCTAGTGGTCCTTACTAAGGTTGTTCAAATTATTCCCCTAGGGTCAGATATGGCTCCCACCTGGGGTCACATGGGTTTACATAGACATATGGGAAAATATTCTTTTCCAAACCAAAAGACTGGCTTTGATATTTTGTAATGTAGCATCATTTAGTGGTTCTCTACCAAGTTGTTCAAGGTATCTCTCTAGGGTCAAAAATTTTGGGCCCCGCCCCAGGGTCATATGGTTCATATAGATTATTTAGGGAAAAACTTTGAATCTTCATGTCCCTAACTTACATCATTCAAATTTGGACCACATGTATAGTTTTGAGTGGCAAGATGAACCTTGACATGATTGACCTTGATCTTGACCCAGTGACCTACTTCACATTTCTTTAGCTCAGCCTTCAAATTGGACCACGTGCATGTTTGTGTGGTTCATATAGACTTATATAGGGAAAAACTTAGAATCTTCATGTCCATAACTTACATCATTCAAATTTGGACCACATGTATAGTTTTGAGTGGCAAGATGAACCTTGACATGAGCTGACCTTGATCTTGACCTAGTGACCTACTTTCACATTTCTTTAGCTACAGCCTTCAAATTTGGACCACATGCATAGGTTTGTGTACCGAAAAAAACTTTGATCTTGTTATTGACCTTCTGACCTACTTCCACATTTTTAAAGGTACAGGCTTCAAATTTGGACCACATGCATAGTTTTTTGTTCCAAAATAAAATTTGACCTTGATTATAACCTGGTGACCTACTTTCACATTTCTCAAGCTACAGCCTTCAAATTTGAACCACAAGCATAGTTTTATGTACTCATATGAACTTTGATCTTGAGATTGACCTAGTGACCTACTTTCAAATTTCTGAAGGTACAGGCTTCAAATTTGGACCACTTGTATAGTTTTGTGTTCCTAAATAAAATTTGACCTTGATTTTTTCCTAGTGACCTTCTTTCACATTTCTCAAGCTACCCGCCTTCAAATTTGAACCACATGCATAGTTTTGTGTACCGAAATGAACTTTGATCTTGAGATTGACCTAGTGGACCTACTTTCCCCATTTTTGAAGCTACAGGCTTCAAATTTGGATTTACATGCATATTTTTGTTGTTCTGAATTGAAATTTGACATTGATTTTACCTAACCTACTTTCACATTTCTCAAGCTACAGCCTCCAAATTTAAAGCACATGCAGTTCTGTCTACCGAAATGAACTTTGACCTTGAAAAATTTATCAGTGACTGCTTTCACATTTCTCAAGCCATAGTTGGACCAACAAAACACATTGTTTTGTACCGAAATGAAATTTGGGCCTTGAGCTAGTCTTGAAATTTGGAACATTCAAAAAATGGCTCAGTGGATGGCGCCAAAATCACTCTGTAATCTCTTGTTAGGTTAAAGGTCAAGGTCAGATTAAACCAAAATGGTAGAACTTTTGTTTAAAAGTGAGCATATAATTTCTGTTCCCTTTTTGCATTTTCTGAATGCATAAGTGGGGCATTTCGTGTTTGACGAGCTCTTGTTTAACCACACTTACACCAACTTAAGTCTAAATAAAATCTCAGTTCTTTTCGAAAACCGGCTAGATTCCATTATGGGTTCTGGAGTTACTGCCCCTGAATTTTCTAGTTTGGCCCTTTCAGCCATACAGAAGTTTCATTTATGCTTTGATTTGATACTGACCTGCACAGAATGATTTTCTTGATGATTGCTAAGCCTGGATCGAAATTGGGTCATGTCGGGTCAAAAACTAGGTCATCAATTCAAATCAAAGGAAAAGTTTGTTAACAACTTAGAGGCCACATTTATGACCCTATCTTCATGAAACATGGTCAGAATGTTTATCTTGATATGTAAGCAAAGTTTGAAACTGGGTCATATGGGGTCAGGAACTAGGCATAGTTTTAAATCAAAGGAAAAACTGTTAACATTTTTCAGGCCACATTATGACCCTATTTTTCTGAAACTTGGTCAGAATGTTTATCTTGATGATTTCCTAGGCCAAGTTTTTAAACTGGGTTTATATGGGGTAAAAAACTAGTCAAATGAAAGGAAGAGCTTGTTAACATTCTTGTTCATTTGGTGTGCATGAAGCTTGGTCAGAATGTTTGTCTGCAATATCGAATGAATTTTTATCTGGGACATGTGGGGTCAAAAACTAGGTCACCAGGTCAAATCAAAGAACAAGCTTGTTTATACCATAGAGGGCACATTTTTCATAGTCAGAATGTTATCATTAAGTCTGATGCTTTCAAATCTGGGTCACGGTGGGTCAAAAACTAGGTCACTAAGTCAAATCATAAAGCTTGTATACACCCTAGAGGCCATTTTTTTGCTCCAATCTTCCCGTTTGTTTTCATGAAATTTTGGACAAGTTCGAATCTGGGTCATGTGGGGTAAAAAACTAGGTCAAATCAAAGAAAATGCTTGTTTACACTCGAGAGGCAACGTTTTTTTGGTCCAATCTTAATGAAAATTGGTCAGAATATTTTGTCTCCATGAAATCACTAGGTAAAACATGTTTACACTGTTGTGGTGTGTTACACAGGTGAGCGACATGGGGGCATCTTTGCCGTCTTGTTTTACTGGTATAAAGAAATATTTGCAGTCTTTAATCGCACAAAGGAACAGTACTTTTGTAATATCATCATCACCCGTTGAATGATAATTGGTATAATGTTTTGCCCCTGTTCATTTCTTGGTCTGTTGATAGATAATTTGGATTCCAGTTCTTTTTGCCTGAAGTCAAAATAGGATTGCTTATGTTCAGTAGTTGACCCCAATGGTTTGATGGTCAACAGATCACATTACAATCAGAAGACTGCAATTGATTCATGTTCAATTTATGCAGACTGCTTGAATGATTGCCTGTAGTCACTACATGACCCTAATTTTTAGTGACCTTGATCCTTAGCAATCGTTAACAGAAGAACACTACGGGACAACAGCCATCATACTTTATATTATTATGGTCCGTATAATTATAATCCCTTTTTTAGGATGAAGTGTCAAAGAATGGTTTCAAACTTATAACTAAAAGTTCTAAGGTGTGAGCTGTTGTGATTGCCCTGTGTCCTTGTACTTCGTTGACAGTTTGACTCTTGGCACTCTAGATCACAATTTTGACCCAGTCTTGATGAAACCATGTCGGCATGTAACCCTCATTAAAGTCTGCTGATATTTTTACTTGGTCAATTAATAGGAAATCTTTTAAGAGGCCACACTTTCCACCTCGTCTTCATATAAATTTGTCAATGTATCTGTAAAATCTAGGTCAAGTTTGAAATGATTTCCTGAGATCTAGGTAAAAAAATTCTAGAGGCCACATTTCTAGCTCGCCTGTCACATAGTGACAAGGTGAGCTTTTATGATCGTCGGTCCACAATTTCATGTGAACATGATGGAGACCACATTTTGCAGTCAATTTTAATGAAACTTGTACACAACTCGTATTGGCATAATATCTGGGTCTTTTCGAAAACTGGCCAGATCCCATCGTGGGTTCCAGGGTTATGGACCCTTAAAGGGCCAAAAATTGCTATTTTAGCTTGCGAACACGATAGAGACCACATTTTGCAATTGATTTTAATCAAACTTACGTGTATTTGCATAATATATGTGACAGAGCATGAGATTTTGGGTCCAAATGCAATTTTGGTCAAAAATGTGGTTTTGGGCTAATCTGACAGACTGATCCGTTCTGAGTAAAAATCTTCAATTTGACAACAAAAATCAGACGTTGTCATGGAGATATTACCACTTTTCGGACACCATGTTTTTGTCTAACTGTATCAAAATTGAGGCAGTATATCTTAATAACGACACCATATTTAAATAATATCAAGATAAAATACATGATAAAATAACAAAAGCAACATGCAATTAATGGAATGTATTTCTTTTTGTCTCTTTCTTTCATGTAGTATAAAAATATTTATGTTCTAAAAATCGTTTCTATAGCAACACTGTTGTTATACCTCTTTTTTAACAGTTTTTTGATGAATCTGGCAATAAATTACATAGAATGTGAAATAAATAAACAATTAACTTTTTCTAGTGTGCTACAGTTTACAGACAACTGTTTATGACATTCTTTTGAACAAGATACAGAATTCATTTGATATCAGATTAGACAACATCCCAAAAACTAGGACATTAATCTTATTATTAAAAGACAAATTTATCATTAAACCCGCAAAAAAAGAATAAACGCAAAAAATTTTAATTATTGACGGGTTTTTTATCAAATGGATTTGCTAAAAATTTTAAAATCTTAGATTACTGAACATGAACATTACCATTCAAAAAAACAAAAATTACCAAGGCAAAAATTGGTATTTTTTTTAAAAAAATACTAATATTTTTTTGGGAATTTGTTTTTTTAAAATTTAAAATTGGAATTTTTTTCCCTATTTTTTACTTTAAAAAAACTGTCTTTTTCTTATTAAAAAAAAAAGGAAATAGCTCATTTTCCGGGGGAAAATTAAAAGTAATAGGTTTTAGAAAAACAAATTTTCGATACACCTCTCCATTTTCAAGAAATTTTTCCACTTTAAGGGAGGCTTTGTAATTAACCCTTTGCTTTTTTGGGTTCCCAAATTACATTTAAAAAAAATTCACTAACCCTAATACAGCTTTTAAAATATTTAACAATAAAAAAGAAAGTTTGTTTTCATTGAGAAAACCAAAAAATTTAAAAATTAAATTAATGTTACCCTGGGACAATACACTTTTTCTTTAAATAAATATTTTTTGTAAAATTTTCCCGAAAGGGAAACAAACCTTTTTTTAGCATCTGTTTATAAAAAAAATTTTTTTACACCACAAATGGGCAAATTTTATCATTTATAAAAAAAAAAACATCATTTTATTTAAATTAACTTGTCTTTTCCCAAAATACATATTTTCCTGATTTTGCCCACCTGCATTACAAACTCTCCCTTTTTTACAGATTTTGTTAATTTTTTGTTGATGGTTAAACATAAAAATTTTTTTCCCTTTCAGAAATTTTGAATTTGCAGAATATAAAGAAAACACTTCTGTTACATAATCAAAAAAATCTAAATTTAAATCAAATTTGTGGGGACCAAGGCAACTCACAAAAATTTTTGCAAAAAAAAAAGCTATTTCTTTTTTAGTTCAAATTTTGTAAAAAATATCTTTTAAAAAACAATTAAAAACCATGGTTAAAATGATAATTTTTGAAATTTTTAAACTTTTTTTCAACCAGTAAAAAAAATTTTTTTGCATATTGGTAGTTTTTTTGGGCCCTTTTTTTGGGAAAAAACCCCTTCCCCACACCACACTTTGGGAAAACGTTTTTATTGTAAAAATGTTTACCTCCAAAGGTTTTTGCTTTAAGTCACACATTTTTTAGTTTTGAAACAACTAGGGGTTTATTTCCCAAAAGACATTCCCTTTGTATTTCAAAAGCCTTCAGTTTTGGAAAAATTTTTGTTAAAATTTTGTATTTTTAGAACAAATTTTTAAAAAAAGGGGGCTTCAAAACCCAAATTCCACTGTCATACATCAAAACACTACTTTTAAAAAACCCCAAAATTTTCACGTTTTATTTTTTTTTTGCTTTTTTTTAAAAACAAATTTTTTAATTTGAACTAGAATTTTTTAAAATTTCAGGTCATGAGGCGGAAACAAACATTATTTGGGGCAATTGGGTTAATTTTCTCATAAATATTTGTGACTGCCCTCTAATTTTCCCCACATGATTTCAGCTGGAATCATTAAAAATAATTTTTCCTTCTTTTCATTTCCCCCTTACCTATTCATAGGTTTCTTTTTATCTTTTGCAAAACAAAAAATTTATCAACTTAGAACTTCTTTTAATAAGATTTGTATAAAGTTACGAATATAAGACTGAACATCCTTTTTTTTGCTTTGAGGTCTTTTTTTTAAAAAACTTACTGAAAACAGATTTTTTTTAAATATAAACTCTCCAGATTTTTACAGTGTTTTATGCGAAAAAGAGCTTTTTAAAATCATAAACTACTAAATTCCTAAAAGACAACTTCAATTATTTCAATCAAACTTAATTAAAAACAAATACTTTTAAAAAAAAATTTTTTAAATATGAAAAAAAAACCTACTGATATATTTAATTATTTTTGGTCATTACTTTTCACTTCTTAATATATTTCACAAAAATTTTTGGGGGGCTATAAACAAAATCAATTTTTCTTTTTAAAAAGGTTTTGAAAAGAAATAATCATTTAAGGGTTTTTGGGACTTTAAGGGCTTTACTTTCCCAAAAATAGCATATAGTAAGTTAAAAAAGTAGGAAAATTTTTCAAACCCCCATAAAATCCCAGGTTTTGTGTAAAGACCTTCCCGGAAAATCATTTCAATGTTTGGGGCATTTTCATCAACCCCCCCAAAAACCCATGGTTATCGTAAATGAAAAAAAAATACTGAAAAAACGAAAGGGGAGATAAAAAAGGCCCCCGGGGATTAGCTCTGTACTTTTTTTAGCCAAAACTTCATAAAAAAAGTAATAGGTTTGAATTTCCCGGCAAGGGGTTTTAAAAAAATGAAACTAAAGTTTATTTTTTTTTATCAGTGGTTTTTTTTGTCCTTGCCCAAAAAATACAAAAGGGGAGAATCCAAATAATGGCCAAGTGAACGGATGCAAAATTTAAAAAAGAAAAATTGGAAAAAAATTTCCCCTTTCCAAGGGGAAAAAAAAATTTTTTTATCCTTGTTTGAAGGTTTTTTGGGATGGACTGTTTGACTTTCAATGTAAAATTTATGGTTTTAACTGGGCAAAATTTTTTCCAAATATTCTTAATCAGTCACTTTTATGGGAAAGGGTATTTTTATAAATGGGTCAGGGGTTTTAAAATTTTAAAAAAAATTTTTAAAATAAAAAAAAAATTTTGACTGCTGTTGTAATTTTTTTCTGGCACCCCGGGCCCCAGGCTTCCCTTTAACTGTCCTTTCATACATTTTTACTGGAAATAAGAGGCAAAAAACCCATTTAAAAAAATTTTAATTTCCCTGGCAATTCATAAAAAAATAAAACACAATATTTACACTTTTTAAATAAAATGTGAACTGCGCTAAATCTACCTCGAATATGTCATTAGTGTCAATTTCGGGCTATTTTTGGAAAAGATATCGGACAAAACAGTCGATATGAACTCAAATAATATTTTTAACACTACATATCGCTTAAATACTTACTTACCTTGAGATTCGCTAACTGTCATTCTTTATACAATCGAAATAAATCATCAAATAATTGTTTTTGGTAGTTTCATTTTCTCCGCGACCTTCGATGTTTACAAATGGCGTGTCGATTCAAAGGGCGATAAATTATCAATCATTTAAATTTTTTAAAGAAACGGAATTGCAAAACACGGAAATGTTTATAAATGTCACTTCATTTTTTTCTTGTGGCAAGGTAGAGTATTATTGAAAACAAGAAATGCATTAATTGCCGCGAACACGTGGTAACGTCCACCATTTTTTTTGTGACGTAACTTTAATCGATGTTTTCTCAAATGACGTAACGCCGAATTTGGACCCAAAATGTCATGGTGCGTCACATATGTTCCTTTCGAAAACTGGTCAGATCCCGTCATGGGCCCCAGAGTTATGGCCTCTTAAAGTGCCAAAATTTGCTATTTTGGCTTTTGCAGCCATATAGAGACTACATTTAGGGTTTGATTTGATACAAATGTGCAAAATGTCTTTAACAAAAATAGATCTTGGATTCCATGATGAATCCGTCCGATCCAATCAGGTTCAGGAGTTACGAACCCTGAAAGCCAAAATTTGTTAATTTTTACCTTGTGGACACGATTGAAGTGACATTTTACAATCGACTTTAACCAAACTTACACCCAGCTCAAGTCACAAGATCTCGTTCCCTTCGAAAACCGGCTAGTTTCCTTCATGGGTTCTAGAACTACTGCCCCTGAAAGGGGCAAAATTTTCTGTTTTGGTCCTTTCAGCCATATAAAGGTTTCATTTATGCTCATATAATAAAAATTTGCACAAAATGTTTTATCTTTATGATCTCTAAGCCAAGTTCGAAACTGGGTTATATGGGGTCAAAAACTAGGTCACCAGGTCAAATCAAGGGAAAAGCTTGTTAACACCTAGAGGCCACATTTTTGACCCCATCTTCTTGAAATTTGGTCAAAATGTTTATCTTGATAATTCTATGCCAAGTTCAAAACTGGATCAAAAACTAGGTCACACGATCAAATCGAAGGAAAAGCTTGTTGACACTTTGGGGCACATTTATGACCCTATCTTAATGAAGCTTGGTCAGAATGTTTATCTTAATGATTCCTTGGCGACCTTCTTGTCTACTTTATTATCAGAAACCTTTTTTTGTGCCCCATCCCCACCCACCTTCGGGATCGGCATATCGTAATCGCAGTGTTCTTCCCGATTTTGTCCTTCCTGTAACATGTCTATCGAGGGGTTCCAATATTTGGCACAAATGTTTCCCAAAGTGGGACGATGTGTTGCGCACAATGCCCAAGGCCCTAAGGACCAAGATCACTTGAAATGGTCAACAGGGCGTTTTCCTGTCCGATCTGTAACTCGACCATCCATCAAGAGATTTTAATATTACTTTGCACAAACGTTCCCAATGATCAGGCGATGTGTCTCGCTTAACAACTGACACTTAGCTCGGAGTTGCACTTTGAGGTCAAAGGTCAGTAGCCAGTCCATAACACTTGTCATCCTTGGAGGGGTGTTAATATGTGGCACAATGTTACATGCGTATACCATGAGACGATGTGTCGTGCATAACAACCAGACTGCTGGTCACACTTAGGTCAAAGGTCAATAGTCTTTTTTCCTGTCTGTTCTATAATACTGTCATCATTGAAGGGACCACATGTCATGCCCAACATCCAGACCCCTAGCTCAAAGGCCAAGGTCACACAGATCAAAAGTCGGTAGTGTTTTTTCATGTCGGGGTCTGTAACACTCATCCTTATAGTACATGGCACACGTATGTCTTAATAATGAGACGTTGTGTGCGCAAAACACAAAGCCCTAGCCCAAAGGTCAAGATCACAAGAGGTCAAAGCTTTTTCCCGTCCAGCCCATTGTTCTGCATTGATAATGTTTGACTCACTTGTTCCCGTAATGAGAATCTGTCATGTTTTTACTTCGAGGATATGGAGTATATAATAGGGTTGTAACAGTAGCTTGATCTGGAATGCTGTATTTGGCTCGAGTGAATTTTGCCAGATCGGACCTCACTAGGCGCTCAGCACCGAGTGTGATCCGTCCTTGCAAAACCCACGAGAGCCGAATACAAAATCCCAGATCGAGCAACTGTTGTAATGACCCTTTTATTATATACCACCGTCTGGCAAAAAAATACAACAACAAAACGTTTGACTGGTTTCAGCAGTATCACAACCTTTTTCGATCCCTCCGCATAAGAAAACACAGGTCAATTCGAATTGCTACCCCTAAATCGGTTCTAAAACTTCAATCAGTCCCAAATTATGTTATTATCAAGGAGGCAGAGGATGACAGATACCGAACTTGGCGGAGAATGGCTGATCCAGATGAAAATTTTCTGTTTCTGGTCAGTATACCACAATGGAAAATACAAACAGTATGAAGAAAGCCGAGATTGAAGGAAGGGGAAAGCCTCTGGTGGCGTAGGAATACCATGTCGCGGGACTACGCGGGGATCGAAAACAGCTGTTCTATTGAAAAATTAGTTTTAACTTGTAGCTTGCTGGCAGCAAGTGATTCTGCCTTTGCGACCAGAGCAGATGGTCTGCACTGTTCGCTATTCAGTCAGTATATTTTCAGTGAACAACCTTTGAATAATAAATGGCATTGCCCGAATTAATTGACAGATCAGTCCATTTCAGAAATTTAGCAGGGTAAAGATTAATAATGTATACACCATTACTCGTGAGAAAAATGCGAGTTAAAACCAATACGAGGGCGGTTCAAACTGTTCCGATACGAGCTTTAAGGACCATTGAATGTCCAACGGACGCACGTCATCCGTCCGTCGTCCACAATATCTTAACCCTTACCCTGCTAAATTACTATAATGAAATTGTCCGTCTTCCAATTTGGACAGTACCATTAACTGTAAAAAGGGGTGCTTACCAAAAAGATACTGACTGAATGGCGGGCAGTGCAGATCTTGATCAGACTGCAGATCATGATCTACACTGCCCCAAAGGCAGAATCAATTGTGTTCAAAATGATAAGCGTTAAAAGCACTACACAATCACGCCAATGTCAACCTAACTTAACGGTTGTACCATGGCATGAGACACATATGTCCACTATTACTGAACCTTCTACTGAAATGTGGGATTAATAGAAGATAAACACTTTTTTTTTTGCAATTGAAACGATTAAAATACGTACAGTGCAAATGACGTCAAGTCGACGGTACATACATACCAAATACAGAAAACGAAACGACCATCCAACTTTTACGTATAATGGGTTATATATTATACATGCACTAAATGTGAAAAGAATACTAATATATAAAATAGTAATAAAAAGTTATGTCTAGACTAGCCACGAGACTGATAATAAAGAATTTGTCATAAAATTTCAAGTCTAATTTTATGTGATAGTGACAAATGCAAGTCTATTTTAGAGCTGGCTGCAATATTGTCATATTGGACATAGGATATAGACTGGCTACATTCACAATTTTAAAAATAAAAAATATACATTATTATATATCGTAGCCTAGGACCTAGTCTAAGTTATGACCTCCGTATCGGACTTTTTTTAAACTCCCTCGTATTACAGCATTGCAAGAAATGAAACCTTAAAAGTATAAGAAAGAATACAACACAGACGGGGGTGAACTTCTCCATTGCAGCTTGTCACAAGAAAACAGTCGCCCATTTAAGGTAGTTCTGCACGTTTGGATCGAATTTTTCTACAATGTAGAATTTGATTTAACTCTGATTTTTCAAAACTTCAGAATATACCTAGAAAATTCAGCAAATAAAAGGGACAGGGTCGTGTGCTTGATTTTTTTTTTGCTAGACTGATTTGAAACATATGGACCTCATGCAATATTTCATAATGGAAGTCTATGGGAAAATCATAACTTTTATAACATTTTCGCGAATAGAAGTTTTTCTACAATGTAGATTTTGATGAAACTTCTCACAGTTGTGAATAAAGACATGGCCTGTAAATTGATGAAATAAAATGTATGGGTCCGTGTGCTTATTTTTAAGATATCTGACCATGATTAAAGTGAACTGGACTTTTCAGGCTTATTCTAAGACATTATTTTGAATTATTTAACGTGTTATATGTTTTAATACCATATTTTGACTTTAGAAATATACCAAAAGTGCCAATGTAATAAATTACTAACAGGTTGCGATTAATTAATAAAATGGTTTTATTTTCGTACGCGGAATCCAGGCTTTATTCTATATGTATACGTTTTTCGGATAAATGACGTTACGCCATTACTTCCGGTTTCCCAAACGTGCAGAACTACCTTAAAGAAATAAACCTTTGTTTAGCTCAGTAGGGAGAGCATCGGTCTACAGATCGCGGGGTCGCGAGTTCGATCCCCGGGCGGGGTGTTCTCCGTGACGATTTGATAAAAGACATTGTGTCTGAAATCATTCGTCCTCCACCTCTGATAATTCATGTGGGGAAGTTGGCAGTTACTTGCGGAGAACAAGTTAGTACTGGTATAGAATCCAGGAACACTGGTTAGGTTAACTGCCCGCCGTTACATGACTGAAATTCTGAAAAACGGCGTTAAACCCAAAACAAACAAACAAACAAACCTTTGACTTTATGGTAAATTATTTCCCGACAAAGAAATAATGAATTAAACAGTGCCGTTTTACCACGGTGCCTTCTATCGAGCGAAAAATAGTTCCCCTTTTTCGTGTATTATGATAAAATTTCCTTTCCAACCATTATATATTTTGCAGTTAACTCATGGGTAGAACCACAGGCACGGGTCTAGTGTATATTTTTTGTTTAATAGAAAAAATCCCTTTTTTTTCATACAAATATACATTTTATATGTTAGTCAAATGAAAAAAAAAATTGCTGACAAAAAATCCGGTCACAGTATCATATACATACATGTATATGATACTGTGACCGGATTTTTTGTCATCAATTTTATACATGTATATGATACTGTGACCGGATTTTTTGTCATCAATTTTTTTTCATTTGACTAACATATAAAAAGTATATTTGTGTGAAAATAAGGGATTTTTTCTATTAAACAAAAAATATACACTGGACCCATGCCTGTGGGTAGAACTAGCTTCTTGGCTAAGCCACTTCTTGCATTTCATCTAACGGAGTGAGAGGGTAACGGAGTGAGAGGGTATCTTCAACTAGAAGTTACATCTTAGTAATAGTTTGATTCGTTATGTAGATTTATATAAATCAACTGTCATAAAGTAAACTTGAGTAAGTTTCAATTATTTTATGTGTGCTTGTAAAGCAGCCAAAACTTTTTCCCCGGTATCGGGGGTATCGGGATGGCATTTAGAACTTTTGCCCTTGGTCTAAAGTCTTGCCCGCTATATTGAGACCAGAATAAACACTGATCCACACACACCCATGAATCATCTGTATTCTTTTATGGTATACAGTAGCCGACTAACTATCCAACCGTTAATATCAGTTATTGTGCACCCGCGCATGACTTGTAAATAATAAATAATGTTTTAGTGTTCTACCTAATTCGCGATTAACATGCCATATACGATCTAATGTTCAAGTAGTATGGTATTTTATCTATTATTTTGCTAATCGAGAAGTTATTCATTAATATAACATGTTTTGATAATTTGGAAATAAATCTTGGCGAATTTCTGCCATTGTTTTTGATAAACGGTTTTGGATTACTGCAGAGGGACACAGTTGCATGTAGGGTAAGTTACATTATACAAAGTTGCAAGTAGTAACCAGGTCCTGTATTTATGGTATTCTTTCGTGCACTGAATTTAGGACAATGTAATTCATGCAAGCTACACATTTAATTTCTAAACTTTTGAGTAATATGAGATATACGTAGAAGTTATGTACAATTGCATATCACGCGAGCATCAAAACTCGGGCATAATTATACGATTTACAGAGTTGAGTGGGTTTTGCGCATGCTTGACGGTAGTATTTCAATATTTATGAAAGAAATTGCCCTATTATTGGTAACTATTTGAAATTCAAACTATTCAGATTACCTTAAAAACATGTTTCAGACACGGAAGAGAACATATTTGTTTATGGACTCAAGGTCATACATACAATTTAATAGATTGGATTAAAACGATATTCTCACCAACATAAGAAATAGATATCTTGTATCACGTACGGAGTTAATGAACCAAGCAGTTTATCCAATATTAAGTACGTGAACATGGTGGTGTTGCCAATATGGAGTTAGTGATGCATCGTTTTCAAAAGATTTAAGTTTAGACTTTGTGAGAGGAAACACCTTACGTGGGTATGGCGAGCAATCTGATTGTATATGTCTTTTTTAATTTATGCGTATAACTTCCTTTCATAATATATGATTACAGTTTAATGCTTGACTCGTCCTCTTTATAAAAGGTATATTGAGGTACAAGGGGTGTAAATTCGTTTTATATCATATCAATCTTAAAAGGATAGGTGCAGGGTTATTTTGAAATTTCAAGTTCACATTTTCTATGACGTGGCAATGGATGGAGTTTAATAAAGGTATGGTTTATCATTTTCTTGTAGACAATGTTGACTGTGGAAGGATTCCAGTACCAGCTCTAATTTTAAGACGTACCTACAGCAAGTGTACAATGACTAACACACCAGTAAGTACTGACGATTTTTATTGTTTACCTGCTGGTTTAGATTTAGAACGAATAAACACAAATGACAAAAACGGTCTACTTTCTGTCGAACAAGAGCAGTGACCCAGTTTTATGTCCATATTGGACAGATGTCGGCCAGTGGCTGGAATATCCGTAGATAGATCCGACAAAGGTCCGATGTGTAATCATATAAATTTTTTGAACCACATTAATTTAGGTTTATGATATCATCGTCTTGCGAAAGAACATGCGTTAATGACTAGCGTCAGGATCTGACCTCACCTTTCACCTGACTATTTTCTTGAACAAATAAGAATTTAACGAAAGGTCCACTATCGACCAGACTTCTTATAACGATGAGCACAATGGTGTCAGATCGATTTAATGGTGGCTGAATATGTCAAGTTTGCAAGCAAAACACCTGGTACAGTAAACAACATATGACTCATTGTCATTTAATTGTACAATCAATAACACGCAGCATTTCATTGATCAGAATTGATTTTCAACTAACCTGTATAATTCACATTGAAGTTATTTCTCTTTGTTACAATCTTTCAACTATTCTAACTAATGTAAAGTGAAAAATGTAAGAGTGAAAAATTAACAGGCATGCATTAAGCCAAGGAATTTTGTTAAAACATTTTTTTTAAGGAAATTGAATATAGATTTAATTGCATACAATTAATTTCATTTGGATTAGGTTACCCAGAAGATGAACACGATGTCAGGAAAAAGACGAAAAGCGTTCATATTGTACTGTGTGTGTGTGCTAATAGTTTCCTTACTGGCTGTAATAGAAAGTATTTACAGATGGCACGGTAAGTGAGTCACGTAGTGACAAGGTGAGCTTTTGTGACCGCCCTTCGTCCGTTCACAATTTCTTGTGAACAAGATAGAGACCATATTTTGCATCGATTTTGATTAAACTCGCACACAACTTGAATTGGCATAATATCTCGGTTCCTTTATAAAAACTGGCCAGATCCCATCATGGGTTCTAGAGTTATGGCCCCTTAAAGTGCCAAAAATTGCTATTTTGGTTTGTGAACACAATACAGACCACATTTTGCAATCGATTTTGTTCAAACTTTCACGTAACTTATATTGGCATAATATCTCGGTTCCTGGAGAAAACTGGCCAGATCCCATCATGGGTTCCAGAGGTATGGCCCCTTAAAGGGCCAAATTTGCTATTTCGATCTTTGATTCCATTATAAACCCGTCAGATCCAATCATAGGTTTCAGAGTTACGGCCCCTGATTGACCCCTGAAAGAGCAAAAATTTGTTTATTTTCACCTTGTGAACACGATAGAAGTGACATTTTACATTCGATTTTAACCACATTTACACACAACTTAAGTCACAATAAGATCTCGGTTCCTTTCGAAAACCGGCTAGATTCCATCATATGTTCTAGAGTTACTGTCCATGACCATGAAAGATTTTCTATTTTGGCACTTTCAGCCATATAGAGGTTTCATTTATGTTTTGATTTGATACAAACTTGCACAGAATGTTTATCTTGATGATCTCTAGGCCAAGTTTGAAACTGGGTCTTCTGGGGTCAAAAATTAGGTTACCACTCAAATCAAAGGAAAAGCTTGTTAACACCCTAGGGGCCACATTTATGACCTTATCTTCACGAAACTTTGTCAGAATGTTTGTCTTGATGACTTTAAGGTAAAATTTGTATCTTGAGCATGTGGGGTCAAAAACTAGGTCACCTGATAAATCAAAGGAAAGTTTGTTAAACCTCTACAGGCCACATTAATGATCCTATCTTCATGAATCTTGATCAGAATGTTGATCTTGATGATTCCAATGCCAAGTTTAACAGTTGAGCGAGATAGGGTCATCATGACCCTCTTGTTGTGTGCTGTAATAAAAAAGTATATACAGATGGCACGGTAAGTGATTACTTTTTTGTGTGCTAGAAGTTTTCTTACTGGCTGTAATACAAAGTATATACAGATGACACGATAACTGATTAGTACTTTGTGTACTAGTAGTTTCCTTACTGGCTGTAATAGAAAGTATTTACTGATGAAACGGTAACTGATTGTTGTAGTTTCCTTACTGACTGTAGTAGAAGGTTTTTTGTTTTTGTTGGGTTTATCGTCGCACCGACACAATTAAAGGTCATATGGCGATTTGTAATAGAAGGTTTTATACAGATGCACGGTAAGTGATTACTGTTTTTGAGTGCTTGCAGTTTACATACAGACTGTAATAGAAGGTTTATACAGATGACAAGGTAATGCTTACTATTTTTATATGTACTATATTCTCTAAAATGACCATCATGAGCTACAAAAAGAAACTTTGTAATCTAAAGTATCGACTGTAATACAAAATTGTACAGATGTAATTACTTATAAATTCCTTTATCAAAGTTGCTCTTGAAATGTAGCATGTTAAAGTGTTATATCCCTTTGCATTTACTTCAGGAGACAGCACTGAGCACGATTCAGATTTACTGTCAGCAAGAAACAAAAGGGAATACGCAGCTAAAGTTTGGCAAACGAAAAATTATTCGGCTGATTCTGCGTACAATGCCAGTGCTGAAAACACTCTGGTACCCGATCTTAGCTTTTTGCATAAGAGAAATGCGAATGAGAGGAATAAACCAATATATCTTAAGGATATATTTCCAAATATTAAGTATCCACCATTTCAGCCTACCGTAGATTCGGATTTTCCAACTACAGACGGAAAACCAAGAATTCCGCACATAATCCACCAAACGTTCAGATCTGTTATGTTACCTTATAATTATGCTAGATATGCCAAAAAGTTATATGACATGAATCCATCATGGCAATACATGTTTTGGACAGATGATTCGGCACGAAGATTGATAAAAGACAGGTATCCAGAACTGCTCAATGACTGGGATAGTTTCAATAAAAGTATAAGTAAAGGTGATTTTCTTCGTTATGTTGTGCTATATGAATTCGGAGGAGCGTATATTGACTTAGATGTTAATCCTGTAAGACCACTAGATCGAGTGACTATGAAATACTCGTGTATTATTCCAACAGAACCGTTCGAACATAATGTTTTTATTTGGAACACGCAGATATTCATGAACAATGCAATAATGTTTTGTAGACCAAAACATCCATTCTTTAAAAAACTGCTAAACAATATCAAAGATACTTTGAAAATCAAAGGTGTAACTGAGGGAACAGGTCCAGGATTTGTCACCAGAAACTTCATCGAATATAACGGTATTGATACTCTTGATGAAAATAGAACTAAATCTGAATTTACCAGTAATTCGCCATACTTCTACCGCGGAGAACTCCCTGAAATTCACGACGATGCAGTATATGTACCAAATACACAGTATTTCACAGATAACATCGATATAAGCAATCGAAAAGGATCTTTCAGGGGAACTTGTTATCATTTTAATTTTCAGACATTTCTAACCAAGCGGGCATGTAAAGAAATGAGAAGAAGGGGGATGATTAGGAAGGATAAGCGTTTTAAATTTCTCAGCCACAAATGGCATCACTTTTGGATGAGTTCAGAAAATTATGAACGAAACTCAAGTATAAATATAAGAAAGATTGCTCCAAGATCCATTATATATAGAGAGTATGATAATACTTCGGCTCGTTGAGAGAATGCCTTACAGAGGAAAGAGAATTTCGTGAACAAGATACGACTTGCACGTTTATCACGGACCCAACTACGTGGAATAAATACAACTTCAATGTTAAGTATTCGTTTTTTCAACGAAACGAAGATTTCAAGGTTTTAAAAAAGATATTAGTTTAGTGTATTTTTATGACTACTTTAAAGGTCCATTACTAAAACCCGAACGAGTATTATATGAAAACCAGAGTTTGTAGCTGAGACTTCCTATTTACTGAAAATATGGCCCACTGCATCGGTTCTGACCAAATAGTCATGAATATGTTCAAGAATAACTAACAAATAAACAAAAAAGGTTGCCTATGTCAAACCGAAAGTATGCTTTCCGACTGCTTACGAACCTGTCGAGATTCTTCGGACTTTTTCGGAAGAATCCTCCGAAACGAGGCTATAATTTATAAATAGATGCAAAATATATCATATGCCCAAACGACGTGATTTTTACAAACTTAGCACATGGAATTCAAAAATTTTGTAACTCACAAAAACTTCATGAAAATCATTCTTATAATACAGGTAATATACAGCTATACTACAAGTTTTCATAAGGACAATTCAGGCCCTTCCCGAATAAAAGTGTTGTTACAACTTCGTCTGTAAACTTTTTCAGTTAATCTCTTTTCAGTATAATTTTAAGAATATAAATGAGTAACTGTCTTACACTGCAGAAACAAAGTATGATTGAAATTTACCTAAATACACTTATTTATGTACACATGGCTACATTAATTTAATAAGATTTTAGACATTAAACACATTGTCTTGGCCTAATATATGTCACTGTCAATTTTAAATTTAAATTTTGTACATCTCATATTTTTCGTGCATGTCGTGCATAATTACCATCATGGAAATACTGTTATTTTGTTGCGCGTCTTAAATGGATATTCGTTTGAAACAATCTTAAAATCACGTGATCCCGAAGAATTTCCGACCGATTACGGAAAAGCGATAAACACGAAGGTAGGACAAAAAGACCCCCCATGTCAGTCTAAGAAAATACAGAAACAATCATTTGTTTCTCTGTACATGTGTTGATTTCAAGGGAATATTGCACGGCTATCGTAATGTTTAGTACTATATTTCAAAATGTGTAGTCTTTTTTTAAGATTTATGTCTATTCATTTGTCTTTATTTTGCACCTTTAATAGACGGACACTCAAATTGCAAGGCTTGGTTTTAATTTAGTCTTAAGTTCTTTAGAGTTTACAAAAAATGTTGTGAGATAAACAAACACGACATTTAAATTTTTACCTTTATATTACATTTGTATGACTAGGCGAACTGAGAACTGCTTTTAGAGATAAATTTTAAGTTATTGTATTTAGAATAAAATTGGACAGTTGAAAGGTCAAACTATTATCGAGAATGGAGGAATAGTTGTAAATCCATATTGCTCATCGTTTCATTTAGATGTACTATTTATATAGATCAAAGAAATTGTTCAAGCACAAACTTTTAAGCAAAATACAAATGGAAGAAGAAAAGGTAAATGATAAGGTGAAATAGCTTGACAGAAATATTGTAGAGGTCATGTAGATTTTAAAATGTCATTTAGATTACTTGTAATTTGTATGTACTCAGTCATATTTTTTGAACAGTGTATATTACTACTTTTAGGAAAAAGAAGAGGTAGACAACAATATGATTTAATACTTTTTAACTTGTTGTGTTGACTTTTTATAATTAACAGTTAGGCATGGAAGAACTATGGGTATACACAAGACCTGAAAATATTTAGTAATGCCTACTTTTGGTTCGTTATTACTGACCCTTTCAAGTAATTAAGGAGGAACCACACTATAACTTTTTTTCAGAGTCCATGTTATTGACTGGTACCAACAAAAACTGGAAGATATTTCTGATTTAGATCTGTGTATATTTTTACGTTTAATGCATCGTTGACGTTTCCATGACGTCGCAAACATGACCACTTCGCGCACTTTTGACGTCAGATATACGGGGACAAAATCTGCCTTAAAATTATTGTAGCGGCAATATTTTTTAACGTAAACCCATAAATCATACATGAAATGAAAGCTGACATGAAACTCCAGACGATGATTTAATCGGAATTGTTCTACGTTTTCGCGTAATAAAATGAGAGCCAAAAAACGAGTTTTCTTTATACTTAAATTTTCCACAAAAAATAGCTTCGCTAAGCATTAAAAAAAAATCCATCCGTAATTTGTTTTACCAAAATTGAATATGTTTTACACTAATACGTCCTTTAAATATATAGTAAAAAACAGAAAGTTTTACCGTGCCGTTTTGTGGCTATAAGAACTTTTTAAGCATCTCTACAGTAACATTTTTCGACGCTGAAAAAAATGACGTGAATGTGAAGATATGGCCTTTAAGGTTAGGCAAAAAAAGTTTGTTTCTGGTAACATGCTAAGCAAATAGGGTAGGCAGCAAAAGTGCCGCCAGTTTTTATTTACACATTTAAAATTAACTATAATAGATTTTTATTGAATGATGATTTAATCGGAATTGCTCTACGTTTTCGCTTAATAAAATGAGAGCCAAAAACGAGTTTTCTTTTTACTTAAAATTTCCACAAAAAATAGCTTCGTTCAGCATTAAAATAATATCCATTCGTAATGTTTTGATTAAAATTGAATATGTTTTACATTAGTATGTTTTCTGAATAACAGTCAAAATTTAGAAAGTTCTGCGGTGTCGTTTTTAGGTAATTAGCTATTATGCGTTGATACTAGGTCAACAAATTTACGTTTTCTCGACGTCACCGTTTCAAATTGTTTTTGAAGAATTGACAAGTTACGCAACGTTCAGATAAACGTGAAATTACATTAGCTATCCCATTATTTAGTAATTGTGGTAGCTTTTATGGAATGTGTATTCACACAGACGGTAACACTATCATTAGTTAACATACTGCCAGATCCGAATATCTACCGTTCAGACCCGAAATACGGAAATATTATGTTTCTGCGAGGATACGTACTAATTAAAGAATAGGCTGAGACTATGTCATTCGTTTATAGTGATAAGAATAATTATCACATCAGTGGAAACACTAGTGTAAATTTCCTTTCAGTGACCTCATTATCTGCGTGGTCATATTCGAAGTTATGCAAGATAATAAACATGTATTATTTGAAACTCTTCTAACATATACAAAATTATTGCTAAAAGAGAGTTATAGACCTGAGCCTATTTAACAACGCAAATAGTGAACATATTTTATATACTTTGTATAAAGCGTACCATATTTATGTAGTAATTTTACAGAAATGACCGAATTTGTCTATAATAGCATAAAATATTACACATTTGTTCAGAGCAAATTGGCCGATCGTGACCACGTGCTTGGTGTGGTCAAAAAGACATGTAGACTCAGATAATAGCGCGTAGTTCTGCACGGATTTCTCGACGCATATTTTACGATTTTTATCGCTTCTTTACTACTAGGTATACGATATATTACTCTAGATATCTTAATGAAAGTTACATTCATTTGTAGAACTATTCAAGAACAATTTCATAAAGGTTCATTTTACTTGGTTGCGTTATATGCTGCCAAAGAATCTTCTTAAAGATTTATATAAATAATTATGTTCAAGTATTCTTGGAAGTAACACTTTCCTACTGCTCAATATGATATGCATGTGGGTGTATCACTTGCTGGTACGGAGTACGTTTTTAAGCTCTACTATGATATACATGTGGGTGTATCACTTGCTGGTACGGAGTATATTTGAAGGAAATGCAAGATACATGTTTTTCGTATGCTTTCTCTGCGTCTTCTAATTGCTACTTTTGTGTAAATAACTTATGCACATGTTTCCGATCTAGCGCTAATAACGGTCCTTGAATGACATCAGAAATATGCACTATCCCTCCAAGATCTATAATGTTTTCTTTAGTTTATACTAATTTTTCTTAGCTCGATTGTGATGAAAGATTCAAGCCTATTGGAACCACTCTCGAGTCCGCTTCCTGGAAAGACCAGTACTGGTGTCATATGAGAAGCCCAGTGGGGCTCAAACCCTGTAGATATGAAATGTTATAAGCCATAGACGGCATGTCCTGCCCCCAAGGCTGCGTGGATTAGGTCTCTGACTATGACTGATGGGCACCTGTGACCTTCTTCCTCTGTTGTTTTATTTTTGTTTGATTTAACGTCATACTGACACATTTATAGGTCATATGGTAACTTTTCAGCTTTTCGTGGTGGAGGAAGACCCCACCCATTTGCCCCTCCGGGCATTATTTTAGCATGGGCGGGTAACTGGATAGAACCATCGATCTTCCGTAAGCCAGCTGGATGGCTTCCTCTACTTGTATAATCATAAAGTTACCATAGGACAATTGCTGACATATGTTTTCAGTATCACTTTACGACCAATAACAACAGTTTTTTGTTGAAACAGAGTCTTTATATAACGCATCTAAATGATAGTAAGTTGCGTTAATTAAATGAAAGTAGGAATATACTGTTTATCGTGTAGCAATGCCTCCTCCTCTCTTGGTTGAAACATATTGTTTTGGTTTGTCCTCCATTTTTCATCTATGTTTATGTCGGTTCTTCAAAAAATCGTGTCCGTTTCGTATTTGTTTTCATCTTCTTGAAGCCCTTTTATTAGTATAATAAGACGATGTACAGAACGCAGTCATGACAGTGTAGGGCGAGACCAGATGTCAAACAGGCAGTCGTTTGTGTGCGTTCAATGTAGCTAAGCACCTTGAACAATTTACATATTACATGGCATACATGTCCCTCAAACTGAAACTATGTAACTTTCAGCCATGTAAAGAGAAGAAAGATCTTCTTGAAAAGTTTGCAAGATTGTTTTAATAATTTGGCAAATCAATCTGACATATTAATAACATGTCAACGCTGTACGTCAGATAATGTATTTGACGTCAGGTTTATATGTTTTTACTTCTTTAAAGGTTTTTGGATACCTTTGGAGTTAATATTTAATGTCGTAAACGATGTACAGATGTACATTTTGCTGTCATGATGGGTAAAGATTAATGTCATACTAATAAGTCAAAGATCAAGTAGATCGTTTTGCATGTGGTTCATACATATTCAAACGTTTCTAGTATTGGAGATATAACGCACAATTGGCGATCAGGGGCCAGTTGTTCGAAAGGCTGTTAAATTTAACGACTCGTTATCAGATATAACGGACCGTTAAATTTAACAGCCTTTCGAACAACTGACCCCAGGCCTTCGCGGTCATTTGTCAAGGTTTCTGAATTCGAATCACGTGCCCGTCATCTCACGGGGTTCCAAACCTTGCATTGGGTGTATAATTATTTCATGTGAGGAAGTCATCACGCTGGCTTATGTAAATTGGGTATTTTTATCAAGGTGCCCTCCTGTTCCTGAAATATTGCTCAGAGGGACACCTGGGGTTATCCTCCCCTACGAAATGTTGGAAAGTCGAAATATGACCTAAAGTTTAACCCAATAGAAACATAAACCGTGCATATAAAGATGACTGTTTTGTGTGAGAAAAATGAATAAAAACGTTTATTGCATTCATGTTTTATTATCCTCCATTATTTACTTTATAGTTATATACGCTATATATCGTAAACATACTCGATGTTTATCATAATAGACTCCGTAATCTTTTCTCTGGATTATAATTCCGTTATCAGTGTACGTGGCATTTCAATATGTCCTTATCTCTATACACTATATATGTTCAACAAACAGTATCATAGATAACTGATGAATGTATTCATAAAAATGGGGATTTCAAAATTAACCCTCTTGGGTGTCGTGCTCAGCCTTTGCTCCGTCGCTGCTAAGAAAGGTAACCATGGCAACAATCAACTACTTAAAAGGCTTGAAATACTGGAGGACTATCAGAAGTAAGTTGCTGACGATTATAATATTAACTTTATAATGACTGAAGGAAATTAAAAATATTTCAATTTGGAGTATCGAATTCAATATACTGTGCATACATGCCTATGCTAAATGTTACTGGCAGGGTATTATAGAGACCTGGCTTCGAGTCACTTGTTCCTCACTTGTTTGGGTCAAGCATCCCACTTGGATGTAAAACTCTTTCATTTGAGAGAACTATGCATCTGTCTGGTGGAAAGTCAGTGGTCCAACTCGGCTCTATATTAATGCTCGTATCGGTGCTTTCTCATTTATCTATAAAGTTGGAAATTCTTTAACCCTTAGACTGCTGTCGGCAAGTGATTCTGCCTTTGCGACCAGTACAGACCAAGATCAGCCTGCACACCCGTGATCATGGTCTGCACCGTTCGCCATTCAGTCAGTATCTTTCATTAAAGAAATTTAGCAGAGTAAGGGTTAATGACCTTATTTGTATCGGTGTGACTCAACAGTTAACAAACAAACACCCAGAGCAATCAAACGATTATCTTATGCAATCTTATGAGCTATGTAAAGGAGGTAAAATCTAGTTACTTTAACTCTTTATAGACGCAGCGGGACCAGAATTAGCAAACTAGAAGACGATTTTCATGTACAAACCAGCGTCATTGAGGAACAAAATAAAACGATTCATCACCTAGAAGAAACTGTTCATAAGCTGAAATCAACTATTGAACATGCATACCGTATTTCAAGGCGTAATCGACGAAACATTTCGTTAATTAGAGGCATTCTGTTAAAACAGGACTTTAAAGACGGATCTGCAGTAACTTCAGTTAACAATGATATTTCAAAGACACATTTTCTTAACCAACATAATGATAAAAATGACAACTCAAACCACGATAAACACGTCCAAAAGCAAAACCACAAAACAAACATCCAAGAACATTCCCAACAGCAAAATCACAAAACAGATATCCATGAGCATTCCAACCATCAAAATCGCAAAACAAACACCCATGAGCATTCCCATCAGCGAAATCACAAAACAAATATCCACAACCATTCCCACCAACAAAATCACAGTACAAACACTAATGGACATTCCCGAGAGCAAAATCATAAAACAAACACACATGGACATTCTCACCAGCAAAATTACAAACCAAACAGCCTTCAAAATTCTCACCATCAAAATCTTAACAAAAACACCCATCAGCATTCTCACCAGCAAAATCACAAAGAAAACAGCCATCAGCATTCTCACCAGCAAAATCACAAAGCAAACACCCATCAACATTCTCACCAGCAAAATCACAAATCAAACACCAGTCAACATTCTCATAAGCAAAATCACAAAACAAATACTACAAAAAGCATCGACAAGTCCCCACGAAACCACAACCACCACAACCACCACAAAACCCAACATACAACGATACTAACAAACGCACACTACAAGCAGTATGATCAGTATTTGCAATCTCAAAAACAAAACCATCACATGCCTCCCCATAGCGAGCATAGAGGGCATGCCAATTTGCACAGCAAGTCAGAATCGCAGAACTTAGTAACAAAACACCAACATAAACAAAATAGAAACGCTTCTAATGTCGATGGTCACGTGGAGCGTTACCATAAACATTCAAATAAATTAAACGGGAAAGAAAGAAGTGGTTCAAGCCATCAGTATGAAAACCAACAAACACGACACACGTTTTCGGATGAATCAAGCAATGGACGAAGACCTTTGAGGACTCAAAGACAGGGTATGTTACACTATTTCTACAAATGCTTTGTTATGTATTGATTTTATTTTCATAAATGTTTGATTAATAAAACGGACCATTCCTGAAAGCTATAAAATCTGTAAAAAGATCCCTTGGAAGCATAAAATGCAACCAAAAGAGAATAATAGTAGTCAACACAAATGACGTTTAAATGAAGGATATCGTAAAAGTTCATATTGCCTTATTTTGCTGCAAAATCATTATAAAATGCAAATGAACTAACCTTAGTGTTAGAGATAAAATTATAACTGAAAAAAGTTTTTAAGTGACGATGTAAAATACATTTTATAATTTTCCGTTTCAATAATTTGGCTTCTCTGTACACAGTAGGCTTGTTTCAGACACATTTATTCAACACTTAAGTTATATTTAAAAAAAAACATTACTTACCGACATAATTTTTTCCCATAAATACTTAATAAACTAACGTTGGATGTTAATATGTAAATATTTTAAGCATGTTGTTTAAGCTTTCTGAGACCTCATATCTAATTTCCATGTAGCCCCACGTGCAGATAGTCCTACCTATCAAGCCATTGATAAATATTTAACCCCACACCCCTATTATAGTAAGATTATTTCGGGTCAAATACATGCATATTGCAAGACGTAGAACATGTTTTAAGATTAATAAAATATATTCAGATCCACTATTTCAACTGAAATTTTGATATAATGTTATTTGTACCATACCGCTCTTCATACGCAAAAACCAAGAAAAAAAACTCAATATTTACTTTGAAAAGTGATCCGTTCGCCCGTCTGTCCGTTCTGAAATGTTTTCCGGATAACTTTTCTGGATTAGGCCACAACTGACAGATATCACTATGAATTTTCGCATATTGTCAGAAAATAAATCGAGAGCTTACAGATAGACCAATTTTGCTCTGAGCCCTGGAAATGCAATGTGTTCCAATCAGGAGGTATGGCTCATTGAAATCTTACAGAATATAATATGTTGCGCATTACCTAGATAGAAAAAATAAAGATCACTAACAAACAGAGAAAGCTGTGTTCAGCTTCCTCAAATTTTAATTTAAAACAGCGTCCGCAACGACGTGTGCAATACAAAACAAATACATCAAAAACAGAATATGACCGTAACAATCAAAGAGGACCCGAGGAGAATTATTGTAAACGCCTATCTAAAATTAAACATCTGACCCTAACTCTTATATGTGAAACAATTTGGCCATACCATAAAGAAACCGTTAATAATCGTACCATGTCCCTGCCCGTTTAGGAGTTGTGGATCTTTGAAATTCTACAGAATGCTATATATTGCCAAATCGTCCTATTTGAACATCTGCATAAAGAAGCTATGATCGTTGGAAACTTTATATAATACAAAATTATACTGGAAGGCTTGTCCGGATATCTCCAAGGGATCTGGTCAAAACTTGCAAAACTGCTCGTTAATATTAATAGAGCTTATGCATATTGCTAGGATATACATGTACCAACATATACCTCATCTGTAAATTCGCCACTTCCCTTATGAATGCACCCCTACCCTACTTGCGAAAAATAAAAATGTAGTACATGCATGTATCATAAGGATATAAATGTACTACAGTATAGCCAGGTATAAACATACTCTCCTATTTGTAGGAATAAGGTCAGTATTTCGGTCGAAAATCTGCTTCCTTGGTATAGTTGAAAGAAGTCCATAATAAATAGATATTGATTTTCCCAGTTTTTGTGCAAATTCGTGTAGAACGAGTGATGTAACCACATTTTTCACTGCTAGAATACATTCTGCATGACATGAGACGGTTTTCCATGTTTATACACCCCACATGACAAGTTTTGCAGATCGAAACCGGAAGTAGGTGTTTCTTGTGCGGACAAGAGAAAATACACGCCAATGTTTGGTAGCAGACCACAACTGACTGGCATTTCACTAGGAACTATTTAACCCCCTATTTTCTTTTCATTTTGTTTTCGCTTATTTATGATAGAACTTTCATGAAAAATAGGTGTAGGAAAAAATGATGTTCTATAAAGATACGTAAAGACGACCTCGAGTTGTCGTTTTTTATATGAAACAAAGAAGGATTTGAATTACTGACCTTCAACCTGTAACACTCCCCATAAAGGGCTCAATTTGCAAAATACCTGTATACAAAAATACAAAAACTGTCACCGATGATCTTGTTTTAGGTGATGGATGGAATATTGAAATTTGATAAATTGGCAATTACATCTAACTTTTGCAGCATTTGGTGGGATTGCATTTTCTGTCTACTTGGATCATGATGCCACAGTTGCTCAACACCAAACTGTGAAATTTAATAAGGTAAATACATTATTACTGTACATTATACGTGACTTTTTATTTCGCAATTTGACCAGATAACACATTTATTTGCTTTATAAAGAATTCGTGTTTCATTTGTTTTTAATCTCTATGCCACTATGATCGCGATTTAATGAATAAACAATTCTTACGGATATTTTCACAGTGCTATATAACCACCATAACAGAAAAATGAACATGGAATTACAAAATGATGGAACACATACGTAAGAAAATTAAACACCAATCGAAGCAGTATATGTTAGAGGTACCACGTCACGTGTTTCATGTTACAAAATAGTTCATTAAGACAAATCTGCATCTGCGAAGGTGCCTATCTACAGTCTTTCTGATTTTTAATTAAATCATTTTACAGGTTATCACAAACGATGGAGGCGGTTACAGTGCTCAGACAGGAGTTTTCACGTGCGCTGAGGGAGGCGTTTACATGTTCACGTTTTCTATTGGCCAAAGGGACCAAGGTCATTACATGTGGGCGGAGCTTATGGTGAACAGTAAGAACATGATTGATGCTGTCGTTGACACCTATCACCCAGCCCAGGTAATAGATGAATTACAATGTTGAAAATATAAACTTCAAGGGATTTAAATAAGTTAAATACTGTTCGTAATCAAGCCAAGTTGTATCAAGTCTGATAAAATGCGTAAAACAGTATAAAGGTCTCTGACATTGTAATTAGTTTCAAAGCTACTTTTTTCTCCTTAAATTAGTTATTGTACATAGGCAGTTGTCGCCAACTTACAATATACAAATATCTGTTATACGTTTGCTTTTGTTAAGAACTTTTTAAAGGAAAATAACTGATCCAGGAAAATGAAGCATTTACATATCTTAAAATATTTTTTTTTTTGTGAAAATCAAAAGTCAATTTTTGTGTGTGGCATAAAGTGATATATATTTTTTAACAGAACAACACTCGATTAAAGTCAGGTATAGATGCTTCAAAACTCTAGATAACTTCAAACATTTTTTTGAAATAATAAGACGTGTCGGATCCTTCTGGTATCTATAGAACGACATGTAGCAATGCAATAAGCATAAAATCGGAGAAACTTTGCTTGAAAATACCTTATTCGATATCTAAAATATTTGGATAATTATGATGATTCATGTAAAAAGGGAGTAAAACATGGTACTTGTAGTCACAATAACACAATCATGTTAAGCTATTTACAATGGAAAATGTCTAAATTCGATAAAAAAAGTTGGAAATAAATTGGATAGGATTATAAATTTGAGCAAAACGAGATAAAAATCAGTACTTGTGATCACAATAGTACTAGGATGTATGACTTCATTTAATAGGAATTAATCCTAACTCCTTAATTGTAATGACAGACGTTTAATCAATTGTAAGGCAACATGGAATATATAAGCTGAAGCCTCAAAACCATATAAACACATGTGAAAATAATGAAACAAAAGGTATGTTATATGTCTCAAAATTCAATTAAATTCTTATAATGAATGCATAAGTTTAAAAAACAAAGTTGTGAGTAGGGATGGGGAAAGAATTAAAAAAAAAAAACATGCTATAATTTTGTTTCATAGTTACATCAGATGTCTTAATCTAAAAGGGCGACAACACAGTCGTTGGAAATCTGAATAAAGGCAGTAGTATTTGTCTTATCTTCCTTTGCTGCCAAATGCAGTGTATAAAATTAATTTTACGAGGTTTATAATTAGTTGGGAAAGAAGAAAAGTACACATTTTTGAATATTTCTTTGGGGAAGTTCAAATTCAAATTTTGCGGTCTGAATTGATTAATATTTTGTATCAGAACAACAACCAGCAAAAGTCCAGAATACATACTGACAAAAATAAAGATAACCAAAAGCATTTTCATTTTTGAATTAATTAGAGGATAATATTACGCTCTTGGTATTTATAAAATATCATGTAGTATTGCAACTGGCTTAAAGTTATCATGAAACTTATAATCAAGAGCTTCTTGAAAAAATGCTTGTTCAATATATAGGAATACATGTATGTTTTCATGGAAAAACGAGATAACAACATGGTATTTACGACCCCAATAATACGGTAATATTAAGACATATAATTTATGATCTCGTGCAACGAAAAATAGTCTTATTTTTTGTAACGTTGAAGGCTGGGTCCAAACAAAACATTTAAAGAAAACCGGTTGCTGGTTTTGTTCTTCATTTGTCAGAACAGAACAAGCTTCAAGCTACAATATGACAGTAAAAATCCTTGCAGCTGTTATCTAGCTTTCTTCGAAGCCCCTTACAACGCGTTTAGAATAATGGAACAAATGGTTTGTTATATGTCTTGAAATTCAAATAGAATGTATTTATTAATGTATAAAGTTTTACGGAGGGATTGGGAATGAATTAAGAACAAACAAACATTGTGCAGTTTTGTTTCGCAGACATATTTATTATACAACGTCTTACATAAATCGCCGGCCCATGGATCACAAATTGATCTATATTGAGCAAATGTTTACATGTATTAAAACTAAAACTATGCTTGATAATTTCTGATGACCTGTAATAAAACACCACAGTGTTGACTATTGGCAAGTCACTTAAGTCGCTAAATAAGTGTATACTGTTTCTCAGTGATAATGCATTAACTAGTCGTTTCAACCTTCTGGACTTCAACAAAATACGTTTAAACAACAGCAAGTGCATTATGCTGTTCAAGTGTTCAAATATCTTGAATCTAAGTGGTGACAACACAGTCACTGGAAGACTAACTAGGGGCTGCAGTGTATGTATTGTCTTTCTTTCCTTGATTTTTTAAAAATTATTTCCAGGATTTACAAGGCGGCAATACGGTAATTTTGAGACTGAATGCAGGCGACAGGGTCTGGATAGATGCTACACATAATGGCAGTCACGTGGAGGGAAGTGGAACTCTGAGACTAACAACATTCTCTGGACTTTATCTGTACTCTTAATATTTATTGTACACGTTTATTTCTCATAAAAAGTAATACTGACATCCAGTATCAATTTATATCATAGTTGCTTAGATGCATTAGATAATTATTACCCCTTCAAAGAATATACACATTACTTATTAAAGAGCTAGAAATAAACTTGTGCAAAATCAATTCACAACAGTATTGATTCGAGTATTTGTTAGCTACAATATCTATTCAATCTTATTTTATGCATTATTACTTTACAAACAATTTATACAGGCTAGTAAAGAAATAAATGCTTGTTTATTTTGACGCGTAAACATTATCTTAAAGTTGAAAACCTGTTTACCGCTAATCAGATCAACAGTTGTACAGTTCAGCGGCGCGTAAGACGTTGGAAGCGGGTGGGGAAGTAGGTGAGGAAGCGCGTCAAGAGGTTGTGCATTGCTGCGAATTAAACCCAACACATCCTGACCCGAACTCTGCATCGCAACAAATTTGTGTGCTGCCAAAATATGAACACACTAGGTTTCCACTGACGAACCCATTGCGTAGTTAATAACACTAAACACATGACCCGCTCTTATAATGAAAAAGAATTATATCAATTAGAGATAGCACCTATAGTTTTAAATTATGAAAAACAATTAAAAACAAATGAACTAATTTTGGGTAGTTATATAACATTTAAGACCAAGCATAATACTAAAGTCTTGATTTGATCATTATTTGTTATTTAATTTTCCTGTATCCACTCTTGCAGATAGTACTACCTATCAAACCATTGATATGTATTTAATTTCTTATTACAAAATCCTGGACTTTTGCAAAAAGAACTTATCTGACTTTGACAAAGTTGTCAAATGAATATATATTGTCTGACATCAATCAATTCAGATCCACCTTTTAAGCTGAAATTCAGATATACATGTAATGTTATTTGTACCATATCACGCATCATAAATAAAAATAACGAAAAACTCTTCAATATTTGCCTACAATGAAATGACTTATCAACATGTTTTTATCCATACAGTTAGTTCATTGTTCCTTTTAACTGGTGTCATGCAGGTGCATGGATAAATGAAAGGTATTCAATGATTGATCTCTAGTACTATATCTATATCAATCAACTGGTATTTGAATTTGTCTATAAAACTTTTAACGCGGTTTTAAGACACTTGAAAAATTGTATGAATTCCAAATGAAAACAAAATATTTTGTTTATAAGATTGTTTGTCTTTTACTTGATAAATAAATAATAAATTCTAATAATTTTGTTCTGACTGTTTCATATGCAGACACTTTCATAATTTCTCATTTACGCAATCATTATTTACTGACCGAATATTGTATATATTAATTTGAAAAGTGTTCAAGTCAAACGTTGTCACGGCAAACACACCTGCCTACAATTGAATTTACTCGATTATTTGTAAAAATATTTTGTTTCTTTTATTTATCTGTGGAATAATGCGTTTCATTTGTCCGTACTATTTACTTTCAACAGTAACCTGTTACAAAAACCAATATTTATTCTCAATGTCCCTTTATTTTCGTAAACAACTGTGCACAGCAATATATTTTATCAATGAATACAGGTGGGTAGCTATTTAAATTATTCATACACAGGTCTAATTGGATAAATTAACACTCTTTCATGCGCGCGCACGTTATTGTTGTCGCACCGTGTTTATCAATCGATATTGTCATCAATACAGAAGCAAAATGACTACCACGCTTATAAATTAACACAGGTATATGCTCCAATATTCTATAGTGTGATATCGGTAAATATTGTTTCGACAGGAAGTATATTACAAGCGTGAATCACACAATATGGACAATTAACATACAAAGGTAATGTCGTTTTCTATTCATTACTTTTTTTATTTTGTTTCTTAAATGTTCTAAATCATATATACATGATTGTTTATAAATAGTACAAATGATTCTAAAACGGTGTTTGTTTAACAATACATGCGCGTATGAAATCCGTTCGGTTTCTACAGCAGCATCTACTAATTAATTATGATTTAAAATAAATATTTTCGTAGTGCGTAAAGAGTTATTCTACGCAGGTTAGTTCACTTGTATTGCAATCAGGTAATGTCTCAAACTACGACAGCTATGCAGTTATAGTTGACATACTATCAGAAAGTGCCATACAGTTACCTTTAATGAGCGTCTTAAGAGCAACACTAAACGTGGCACTCTGACCTTGATATATATGTCATTCCTTCGTAAGAGCCATAAAAGACAGAACATGCGCTACCGAATGCTGTATTAATACAATTGTTTAACACGTAGGGAACCTAAATGTGGCATAGTTAAATTAACTTTTCACCTAGCTAGAACGTTACAGCGCCTTACTTAATTGATATTTAGGACTTAGAGCAGATGTTACCGTCCTCAGAAATCACTAATTACTTGTCTACATCATTTGTGACTCCATTGTATTTTGCATGTATGTTATATCTATTCACTAAACATATGTCGCACATTACAAATACAATTGTGTACAAAGTGGTTTTGAAAATTTATTGAAATACGATCTTTCCAGAAGATAACGTTAGAGAAAACCTTAACAGTTGTTTTAAAACATAGATATTATTATGACTGGTACATTTTCTAGAATATTCAGAATTGAAAAAGTTTTTTTACAGACTTCCAGTATACTCATTTACTATTTAAAAAGCCCGCCCGCTTAGCTCTGTAGGGAGAGCGAAGATCTACGGATGACGGGTTCGCGTGTTCGATCCTCGGGCGAGGCGTATACTCTCCGTGACGACTTGATAAAAGACGATGTGTCTGAAATCATTCATGTCGGGAAGTTTGCAGTTACGTTCGGTACTGGTACAGGATCCAGGAACACTGGTTAAGTTAACTGTCCGCCATTACATATCTAAAATACTGTTGAAAAGCGGCATTAAACCAAAAACAAACAAAACAAATTTACCATTTAGCATGAAGAGAACTTCTATGAATGTAGAGAAGAATTACCAATGTTTTTAATTAGCAAAACTGATGAAGTCATTTCCTCTTTCTCTTTGCCGTAGATATACAATTTTAGGTAATTTTATACCAGTTGATTGATTTTACTGTGTAGCGGTTCGTGGGTATAAAATAAAGATCTCTTTCTTTTTTTACGTCAGTATTTATAATTGTTTACCTTATTTCACACAGATGTTAATGTTTCCTTGTTGTCAGATAAAATCTTAAATTAGATTTTTATGTAAGTTAAAAGTTATTACAAAAATCAGTTATTGACACGCAGTTCAAAATGTCAATCGCATTTTGAACATTGATGACTCATTCTATAACAAAAACAATAGCACATTTTAAAGTTCAACAACAGATGTAAATGTTAATGACTACAATAATCGAGAGATCTCTTTGTAAATTAGATCAGTGCTGATTGCATTTGAATGAGATTACACACTTCATTTACTATACAGTGGGCGTGAAATACTAGCAGCTTCATGGGCAATTGAACGGCCTTTCATCTTTTGTAAAATAGAACTGTAATAAGCGATCTTTTACAAATATGACACCATTTTAAATTGACAATCGATTCTAACAGTTTCTTGTGACCTACAAAGATCATTATCAAAACTTTATAAAAGATTTATAGGTTTGAAGTGTGTTGTTTCTCATTTTTTATTCACACAGTATTTGTGAGGGTTTTTTTGGTCAGAATTCTGTAGCTTTGAATCGATTTCATGTCATTATTAATTGCCTTGTCTGAACTGTCTCTATATTATGATGACGTATATCTGTAAAATATGGAAAAGAAGTTTTGTTATTGTTACGGAAAAAATATATACAATGGAACTATGCACATGGGTACTGAAGTGTTTGTTTCAGAATCAGACGTTGAGGTCTGTGATCTATAACCTAAAGAAGTTCAAAGTTTGGTGTGTGCGTGTTGGTTGGGGCGGTCTTCTTACGTTGTCCAGTCTTTTATATTGTAAATCATTTATTATGTAACTTTGAAAACTTTTGTAAACGTTTTGCTGTCGTTTGAAAGAATATGGCAGTTTGCCTTCTTATCTCGTTGACTCTTTCCTGAGTGTTTCGGGGTTTTTGCTAGTTTTATAGATGGTAAGGATACATGTTATTTTAACTAACCTGTCAATATCCTTTAAACGGAGTTTATTTGTTTTTTTTTATCATATTATTTATTAGCTGTCAGAGAGGGAATTATCTACTATTATAACAGTAAAGACTGTTCTCATTTTTCAAATATGAATCAATAAATATATATCTGCATTTCATTGTGAAGTAGAAGTTTCTTATTACAAACCTATTGAGTTTCTCATTCTGGAATAGACAACAACATCATAGGTCCGCAGTGTTTTAATGATAATCTATTTGTTACACTGTACAATTTTGTTAAATTTCAGGCAATGGATAAAGCAGTTATTAAACAAGATAACGCCTAAATAATAGAAGCAGTGAGAAGCTAAATGTAGGATCAGCGTGAACAACGAAAGATAGAAGAGAAAATGTAAAAAAAAGAATATCAGAAAAAAGAGTAAATAATTATCATATAATAGTGAAAAAGTGATACATGTGTTTACCAAAATACTAGAGAAAAATATCACACTAGATCTACTAGAAGAAATGAGAACTTTATTAGAAGACAAACACGAAACAAGTCAGCCAGAGCAATAGTGAATAAGATCCACTGTACAGGAATAGCAAAATGTTTGAACTCTTTTAGTTATTGCAGTGTATATGGAAAAATACACGAATTACCTCGTCTAATACTGCTTGGCACTTAGAATACTGATACATGATAAGAGCAGTTAGATATTGTCGTGGATGTTAGAAAATGTTCTTCTTTTGACACTTACCATAGCGGGCCATCTGTGTTGTATTTGATATCTGACAATACTTCACATTGTCTTTCCAGAAAACAGAATTCTCATTAATGCAAGGGTCTAAACAACAATTGTTTTTAGGGCAACACGTGTCAGTAACGAAGTGAAATCGTCCCGTGAGGCGAGCTAATGAAATAAACCTACTCTATCTGAATTTGTGTTCCCTGAATTATTAATAAGTGCATTCGATTATCATGCCTGATTATTGTGTTGATGAAGGGTCCTGAAAAAGAGATATGGTTTCAGATAAAAGGTAATTAAGAGGGCATATGGCCTTACTGTTTCGCGATAGGGATATTGATACACGATTACTTGAAGATATTCATGGATTTTAAACAAGTCAAGTGTTGATAAAAAAAAAGACAACCGTATTCAGAATATGCTAAGGCTTTAACAAGACTAACGTCTATCAGATCAGTGTAAAGTATTAGTATTACATGAAAATCCTTCGTTATATGTCCTGGTGTGGGTATATCTACCAAACAGCTAGGGAGAAATTGTCGAGGAATGAAAGTATAATATTGAAGAAATTACATTAATTAGTTGGTGCAAGTACACGATAAATGCCACAATCCATCTCAATCTATAAAGTGGAAAGTAGTCATTTGAAAAGCAAAAATAGAATAGTTTTAAAAGTACTTTCAAAATTGAAATGCTTTCACTTTGTAGGAAACTAAAGCATTTTTCCAATTAAATTTTCATCGACTTTACGGGAAAAAAGAAATGATTTGAAGTGTGGCAGACACTCTCTAAGTGATAAAAGGAACGTCAATGTCATTCAACTCGTGTAACAGTTAGACTACTGTGTTAAGTATGTAAGATAAAAGTATTAATTCCCATGTGCCTTGCGAAACAAGTGAGAAATGAGTGTCATTTATAATATTGTCAAAGCAGATTGGCGACAAATCAGATTTCTGCTTGGTACTTATTGATCGATATCAGTGTATAGGTTCTTTAAGATTGTTATGCACGAGAGATAGATATGAACTAGAGGCTGAACCAGGCATGACTATCCGAGTATCAGCACGTACAAAGAGACATTGAAGTAGAGAATAAACGTAAGATACAATTTTGTTATCTCTAAAATCCAATGTACAAATCATCCTCAACAGAAAAACAATTTTGTTCACATTATGTTCAGGCTTGGACCTTTAAATGTTGTTTGTCTTCGTATAGGTCATAAATCCGCTTGGTTGTAATTATCAACGTTCTATGCCTTTTATAGCAATGCTATATTTAATTTGATACTTAACCTGTTTTGACGTAGCTATAAAATGTTGCAGAGAAAAGATTATTAGAAAACGCTGTGGATATATCAAAACTGATGATGCAATATCTTTTTGATAAAAAGCAATAAATAGCTTTAATGATTGTTCAAAAGTGGTCTGACATATATCGAATTGATCACACTTGCGATGAAAACAGAACTAAGAGCCTTTCTGCTGGAAATAGAAGCGCAACTGTATTTAATCAGACGATAAAATCTAACCAAACTGATTACAAAAAGAAAAAAAAATATAACAAAAGTGACAACTAGCGAACTAGATCTTTGCATGAAAATGAATTGATAATTAAACAATCGGGAGGATTCATTTTGTCTGGTATTTCTATCTCGGGAAGAAAATTGTGTCTTACACAGAGTGTAAAATAACGAACTTTCCTGAAAGCTAATCAGACAGCTATTTGATTTATTACTTGGGGAAATTCAAATCAATACGTTTAAAGGAAAAAACACGTGATAATATGTTCAATGAAATTTGACCATACTGCAGTAAGTATTGCAATATTTCCATGGAAACAAGTAAAGGTTGTTAACTGACAAGATATGGTTGAAGACCAATCGATAAGGCCACGATGCTGCTATATTAAATATTGAAACAGACGGACTGGATGGACAGTGGCCAATTTTGGAATAATTCATAGATACGTCATAAAAATTCATGTAGAGATGTTTCTCGAGACCGTTTTAGAACATAGATTGAGTGAACTGTCTACAAAGAGACAGGAAAGCGTGTAGAAAAATGTTAGTTCTAAGTGAACGTGACTTCTGTAACATACCAAGAAAAAGTACCTTGCGTGTTTGCAAAGCAGGCAGAAAATTTTAATATTATGTCACCGAAAAGGATAGAGAGAATATTTAACGAAGTTTCAAATCAATAAGTTCTTACATGACTGACACGTACATATCTTAAATGTGATGGAAAATAAGCAGGAAATTAAAATACATTCTAAAGTAAACAGTCCCCTGCAGTAAACAGGGATGTTAAGTTTTGAAATGAATGTTTAATCATAGATTTATTATCCTTTTTTCAAGTGTTCCTTCAAGTCGAATCTCTCACAATTTTTCCGGATTATTATCTGATTTATGATCAAACGGCCATCAACGACATTGTTGAATATCTACTGCAGTTTATTTAACATGAGCGTGATTTTGCTTCGTCATTTATTGGAAAGTATAAAATTATGCATCTCCTGGTTTTATTTCAACTGTGCGTTCGTTACAGGTTATTTCAAAATCGCATACAGATGTTGTATAACTGACTCCTCGATATCAAATATAAGAAGATATTGGAAATGCATGACTGTTACATATAACAATACGCAACAACTGAAGATGTCGTTGCCTGTCATGTTAACTTAATCATAACAAAGGGAATATTGATGTTAAATCAATTTCTTGAATACGGAGTCCGGACTTCCGTTACTTCTCGGTAAATCTATGACAAAATGCCGTCATAGATTAACAACGGATTTGATATTTTGTGTGTATTTAACGGATAATTAATTTTTGTACGTGATATATTTTTTTAAAGAAAGTTTGCAGCTTTTTGTTTATATTGGCGGACAAAATGATTGACTTTGGTATTGCATTATCATGGATGATTCTTTCGCCTCTGGGTTTAATTACGGATATATTTGCTATTGTAATTATTGCTCATTATTTCCCATTCTTTCACGGAACTGACGTCACGTTAGTTTCCATTTTGACAGCTATGGCAGGAAATGCAATATTTGTTTTACCGATTCCCGCGTATTTAGAATTGGCGGGAAAAAGTTGGAATCCTAGTTTATGTATAGGCTATGTATGGTGTGTTCTGACATTTAGGTTATCACAGATTTTAAGCTTAATGGTGATAAGTATACATTGGTCTACATTATTGAAAATGTCGGCACAAAAGAAGAAATATTTTTCGACGAAATTTCTCAAGATAACCATTGTGTTCATTTGGATATGTTCAGCAATATTTGGATTGTTGCCGTTAATTGGAGTGGCAGAGGATAGTTTTAACGAGAAAAATACCTGTAAATTTCTTGCCTTTAACATTGGTGGCGGATATGGACTATTTTTTCTAATACTCATCATCACAGCGATGTTTGTATCAGTAGTGTGTGCGTCAGACGCCATGATCCTTATCAAACATATGAAAGTGGTCGCGAAAACTAAGTACCAAGCCGGACGATTTCATATTCCAGACAGAAGGGCGGATTTACCGTTGCATGGGAACAGTTCATTAGCAGAGAGATATCACAGACTACAGTTCGCCTGGGACCTCAGTAAATTTGCTTTGGTTTTCGTGATACTGTCATTCACCATTAACCAGCTTCCGTACGCGGTAAGTGCACACGTTTTATTACAGTCTTCTCACTTGCTGGGAAATTGCTTTGGCAAGTATTAGGTTCATTAATTCCATGAGAGCCGTTTTTAACGACAAGTAAAATACCATTATAAAATAGAAACGACCGTATATGGCGCGTCTGGCATCCCCACGAACGTAAACCTTCAGAAGGTTAAAAATAAGAGTCAGGAAAAAAACTTTAACCATTTTGTTGCTCTCAGTTGCTGACATTAGCCATGGAATACATCATGAAAATGAGTTTCGGTGATAAAGTTCATAATTATAATTGTATTTAAAAATATAAAATAAACTGTTCTTTTAAACATCTTTTAAATTCCGTTGGATGATGTGTAATTGTACTTTTTAATCTCAAGGTCACCATGATATATTTCAGGTTTTTAAAATGATTTTGAAGAAAATAATTGACTTGGAACCCATGTGCCTGCAAAGTTAAACATTATAAAGGATACTGTACTCTTCATTATAGTACGTCAAATGATAACATATCGAAACTTCTTCTGTCCAGCATAATGTGTCGACGAAAATAAAATCGTTTGTACCACAATATATAAACTATACAAAGTTTACAACTTACTTTAAGAGACCACCTTAAGAAAACGGCAAAAGTTGTCCATTAATATAACAAAATATTTTCTGTAATTACACAAAAATAACTGAAAGAAGTGTTCTCTTAAAACAAGTAGTCAACTTTTAAACATGGCTATGGAACGCCGGAGCTGTCTCATTTTAGATGAATACGAGATATATCCATTAGGTAGAGTAGTATCTTCTCAAGGTCTTCTTATGTCTTGTTAATTACTTTGTTATCATGTTTGCTTGCAATGCATGTCTATCATACGTACCATTTTGTCAGAGTGAAGTGTTATTTTGTTGAACGACCATCCTATTTTCTCAAAGCAATATGCTATCATGTCAGTGAACAAACTATCTTGTCAGAGTGACGTACTATTTTATTAAACGACCATCCATTTTTCTCAAAGTAACATGCTTTCATGTTCAGTGTGCATACTAACCCGACAGAGTGACGTACTATTTTGTTAAACGACCGTTGTATTTTCTCAAAGTAACATACTATCATGTCCAGTGAACATACTACTTTGTCAGAGTGACGCACCATTTTATTAAACTACCATCCTTTTTTCTCAAAGTAACATACTATCTTGTCAAAGTGACGTACTATTTTATTACACGACCACCTCATTTTCTCAAAATAACTTGCTAACATGTCCAGTGAACATACTATTTTGTCAGATTGACATACTATTTTTTTTAAATGACCATCCTGTTTTCTGAAAGTAACATGCAATCATGTCTAGTGTATATACTATCTTGTAACAAAATAGTACATCACTTTAACAAGATAGTATATGTTTACACCGGACATGATAGCATGTTCGTTTGAGAAAATGGGATGGTCGTGTAACAAAATATTATGTCACTCTGATGAGACAGTATGTATACTAGACATGATAGCACGTTACTTTGAGAAAACAGAATTTGACAAATTATTACGTCAATCTGACAAGATAGTATGCTAACTGGACATGATAGCATATTGTTTTAAGAAATAGTGGTCGTTTAGCAAAATAATACGTCACTCTGACAAAATAGTACATACGTTAGACATGATGGCACTGCAAGTCAACATGATAACACAGTAATTAACGAGACATAACAGGATCTTGAGAAGATAATACTCTACGTGAGACAGCTCTACCATTCCATACATGGTCTCTCGAGTAATCAATAACAAGCAATTTAAAAGTCTGTTATATGAATTTTATTACAAAATTAGTCGCATATTTAGTACAATATGTACTACAAAACCCATATAAATAGTGTCAGTCTTCATTTTCCCTTAATATATCTTGTAACATCATGCGATTTGTTTTGTCAATAACAAGTAGTGCCAAGCCTCTGTTGCTGTATTTCAAGGTCGTCACACACACGTTTTTAAAACGTGCTATATGATAAAATCAGGATCGTCTGTTGTAGATGCATGTTCATGAATGTTTCACCAGACATTATATGATTAATTGTTTTTCTCATATGAAATATAGTTTTACTTTGCTGCCACAATGACTACGCAATTTTCTTCAAGCATAATGTCATATCACGGTAAAAGAAATTATTATAACGAAGATGGTCACTTTCAGTTATGCAACATTAGCCTCAGTCACCATTAAATCTAATAGGCATGCCATCAACTTTAGTCATTTAGTATGTACAACTTACTATGCGAGTCTTCAGACGTCAGCACGATTACTTCAGTTGGATGAACATAAGATATGAACTGAGAGAACGTGCGCCCCATCACCCAGACGAGGCGAACTTTATCAGTAACACCTGGTAGCAGTTTGAAATCATTTTTTCTTCAACCACTACTTCATGTCCCAGAAATAATAAATATTTTTTTCGCAGAAAATTAGATACTGGTACATAATCTAGGAACACTGGTTAGGTGAACAGATGGCCAGTTCATTGCTACAATATTGGAAAGAAATCGCATTTACCACTATCAAACAAGACAGTCAAGAATAAAAAGAGCTAGCACTATATCAAAGCAAGGATTAGAGGTTGCAACAGCCAAACATAATAGAAAAATAAACTGTTGTAAGGCAATGGCGTAATCAGAGACATCGTTGATGTTATCACAAAAAAATTAAAACCTGAATTAACCTACGTAAAGTCAACCTAAAATGCAAAGTAATATTTATCCTACACTGAACACTGAACAAAACTATGCTAGTTGAGTGTTTTCATTATAGACTCACATTTCTTTATAAGCAACATGACGCTATATTTTCTCCTCAGCAAATACAGTATTTATAGGACCGAAGACGTAATTCTAAAATCCATATAAATACGACTGTGGTGGAATCGGATTTCCTGATGACTGATACATATCAACGGGCGTGCTTTATCCTTTAAATAATTTGCTTGTTTCTTGGTTTAGCACAAGATCATCTTCTATTATTGAATGTAGAATGGTAGCAATCTATTTGCAACAATGTATTCCATGAGTAGATAAAGGGCAGAAACATGTCTATGAAGATAATACCACGTATTCAAAATGATTGGGCAAAGTTACATTAAAACGTCTGTCTTTTTTGTGATGGATGTTTTGAATGAACGAAATGATGTCGTTAGTTGAAAGTAGGACATTGGAAGGAAGGAAGGGAAGGGGTTTTCTTGATTAAAGTTTAATCAGTTGAACCAGGCGTAGACTTCGGATTAAAATAATCTGTTGGAAACCTTCTGTGTATTAAGTTTAAGGGATCTGTGTTGACCAAGAAGTGGACTATCTTTCTATTGTACCTATTGCTTTACATACTCTGTGGTAATAAATTTAATGTTACGGAACTACTTAAAAGATAAATTAGAATCCAATTCCATATTTGAAAATATGAACACCTGTTACATACACTTTATTTAGACATAAAATTGATAACTTGACATTACCACTAAAACCTGGACGTTTTTTTAAACAAATGCCAGACAATTTATGAATGTAGCTCTACATAAGTAATTAATCTATATCTTCCATAAAGTTAATACATTTGACGAGGATCTTCTACATTTGTCAAAGTAAATATATAAACATAAAATATTTCAGTGAGAGATGACCATTTTTTGTCTTTAAGTGTAAAGCAAAAGGCAAAAAACCGAACTCTTCTTTTTTATATTAACATCTCCTCCCATACAATCAGGCCAGCAACTAATCTTTAGAAATAATCATCTTGTTTAAAAGAAACTGCGTTCAACTAAATTTATCTAAATGACAATGTATAAATATACTGAACAAAGGATTGCCTCATTTCAAGAGTTAATAAAGACATTTAATAGACATGAGAGTATATATTAAGACCTGATCAATATCTCATTTTGATTATTTTACTTTTGTTTTAGTAACGATCCATCTTCAAAGGCAGTTGTTACATATTGAATTTAGCATCGCAAACTATAATCGAAACATTGAACCGTTAAGATAAGACTAATGATTCCGTTGCGTTATTTAGATAGATAGATCGATAAGTTACCAGTCTATCACTATCTCAGACACGAATTTATCGCTGCCATCCATAGACATTGAAATGTTTTTCTCTTAGTAAAATGGATGACTGCGTTTCTATATTGCTATGGTGTCTTGTAGTATTTACAAATAAATATTTGTACTGTCATGGTTTCTTATAGTAATTACATAGATATATATGTACCTTTTCACACGTCAAAGAATTGACCATTATTGAGAGGCTCTTTTAATTCCAGCCTGGCTTTAGATAATATTACTTATTCAGTGGACTATCTTCACATTGTTACTATTTAGACTAAGCACCATTTTTGCTCTATTACGAAACTTTATTAAACTCATACATTGACAATTTTGTTTATAATGCTATAAACTTTGTAATACTAACAGTTTGAAGATATCTGTTTCATAACATACATCTTTGCAATACAATGTATAAACATACAAACACAAGGCAATCATTGAAACAGCAGAACTATGGATGAAATACATAATTGAATTGTTGCAACATTTCCTACGTATTTAAATACTAACAATCGTTTTGTGATTGTTTCCATTGATTTATCACGTGCATTTTACACCCTATTTTAACTAGTACGTACATTTAAAAAAAATATGAAAGCACAGCCAAGGCTTTCCATTTGTAATGCCGTGTCTCCTGAAAATTAACATGTTACCCAATTGGTTTTATTAGTCCCCTACTGGTTGAAAACCAGTTTCGGGGACTATAGCAATGCGCTTTTCCTTCTTCATTCCGTCCTCCCGTCCGTCCACAATTTCGTGTCCGGTCCATAACTCTGTCATCCATGAAGGGATTTTAATATAACTTGGCACAAATGTTTCCCATGATGAGACGACGTGTCGTGCGCAAACCCCGTACCCTTAGCTTAAATGTCAAGGGCACAATTGGAGGTAAAAGGTCAACAGGGCTTTTGTCCTGTCCGGTCCATAACTCTGCCATCCATAAAGAGATTTTAATGGTATTTGGCACCAATGTACCTCATAATAAGACGATGTGTGCATGACTTTCAGACCCCTAACTCAAAGGTCAAGGTCACACTTGGCAGTCAGATGTTAACATGGCATGAACAGGGTCTGTTTTGTGTCCGGTCCATAACTCTGTCACTCATAAAGGGATTTTAATATCTTTTGGCACAAATGTTTCCCATGATGAGACGACGTGTCATGCGGAAATCCCGGACCCCTGGCTCAAAGGTCAAGGTCACAATTGGAGGTCAAATGTCAACAGGGCTTTTTTCCTGTCCGGACCATAACTCTACCATCCATGAAGGGATTTTAATATTACTTGGCACAGAGGTTGATATGAAAAATGTTCACCACGAGATATATTTGAATATCGACCGAGGCTCTCAGAAATGCAATATTTCTTTTATTATACCGAAATAACATTAATGGTCAAACATTTACTGTACAATCAACATAATGATTTAAATGATTTATCTAACGTTAAAAATGAATTACCAAACAATGGAGACTGAATTAAGGAGTGCTTACTTGTTAGCACTGGAGTGGCAACTCTTCTGTGTAATAAGACGTTTTTGATAGATTTAGTCGAGACGTTTGCAGATCGCTGAACCCTATGTTTATGCGCATAATTATTTCAACATTGTGACACACTTCTGGAATCGCTAGAAGTAGCATTCGAAAAACGGCGATAACTATATTATTTCTAAACGAAACATATATGTGTGAGCACTTATTTTCCTAGTTAGATCATTTCCAATCTCATGGAAATAGTTTCGATTCAATATTTGATAAAAAGTTGTTTTCGAAATTTTTGGCACGTAGAACAAATCATTAACAAAAGAAAAATCGTCCGGGTTCACAAATGAAAGAAATTTAATCCTAAATTATAAAAGCACATCTTCTGAAAAGTTAACGTCTCAGTCTTTTACTCAGTACAAAAGTATCAATCACTCAACGGGAGAAATGAAATTATGTATCATATAACATGCGCAGAAACTGAAAATAACGGTTTTGCGCATGAGATATAAAATTACTGGGGAATATGATATATTATTCAAGTTAAACTAATGGGAAATTTGCATTGGATATTTATGTTAGGTATAATAAAATAAAATTAGGATCATCTGTTGTAGATGCATGGTCATGAAAGTTTCAACAGACATTATATCATTAATTGATTTTCCCATATGAAATATAGTTTTACTTTGCTGACACAATGACTACGCAATTTTCTCCTAGCATAATGTCATATCACGGTAATAGAAATTATTATAACGAAGATGGTCACTTTCAGTTATGCAACATTAACGTCATTCACCATTAAATATAATGAACGTGCCACCCACTTTTGTTATTTAGTATGAACTCTTACTATCCGAGTGTCCAGGCGACTAAACGATTTCTTCAGTTGGTAGAATTGAGAGGGCGTGCGCTCGATCTCCCGGACGAGTCGAACTTTATCAGTAACACCTGGTAGCAGTTTGAAATCATTTTTCTCTCAACAACTGCTTTATACTGGAGAAGTAATAAATATTTTTTCTTAGAATATTAGGTACTGAAACATAATCTAGGAACACTGGTTAGGTGAAGTGATGGCCAGTAGATTGCTTAAATATTGGAAATGAATCGCATTTACCACTATCAAACAAAACAGTCAAGAATCAAAAGTTCTAGCACCATATTAAAACAGGGATAAACAGGATGCAACAGCCAAACATATTAGAAAACTATTGTAAGGCAATGACATTATCAGAGGCATTGTTGATATTATCACAAAAATTAAAAACTGAATTAACCCTTATCATGCTGGACACGAATGATTCTGCCATTGCGACCAGTGTAGATCATGATCAGCCTGCACATGATCTGCACTGTTCGCCATTCAGTCAGTATCAGTTTGGTAAGCACCCCTTTTAACAGTTAATAGTACTGTTCAAATTGAAAGATGGACAAGTTCATTAAGAAATTGAGCAGAGTAAGAGTTAACGTACAAAAATTCAACCTAAAATGCAAAGTAATGTTTATCCTACACTACAGAACATGTTTTCATTATAGACTCATATTTCTTTATAGGCAGTATGACGCTATATTTTATCCACAGCAAATACAGTAATTATAGGACCGAAGACGTAATTCTAAAATCCATATAAATACGACTATGGTGGAATCGGATTTCCTTATAACTGATAAATATCAACGGGCGTGATTTATCCTTCGAATGTTTTGCTTGTTTCTTGGTTTAGCACAAAATCCTTTTCTATTATTGAATGTAGAATGGTAGCAATCTATTTGCAATAATGTATTCCGTGACAATGAAATTTTGCCATAGTAGATAAGAGACAGAAACATGTCTATAAAGATAATACCAAGTATTCAAAATTACTTGCCAAAGTTACATTTAAATGTCTGTCTTTTTTGTGATGGATGTTTTGAATGAACGAAATGATGTCGTTAGTTGAAAGTGGGACATTGGGAGGAAGGGAGGGAAGGGGTTTTCTTGATTAAAGTTTAATCAGTTGAATCAGGCGTAGACTTCGGATTAAAATAATCTGTTTGATATTTGCGACACATTAACTTGCTACTTTAAACTAACGTTGTGTCATAGATCCGCGCTTTTTGACGTAGATAAACTGTGATCACATAAGTCCTTACAGAACATTGAACGATAAGTAAAGGGGCAGAACTTAACTACCAAGGCACTTTAAAGAGTGTGTTACTCTCAGTGCTCTACTGGAAGTACAGTTTTACTTAAATATCTGCTTTACGTGATAGATAATACATTTCTTTTCAGTTTTCGACTGGCTGACTGAGTATATCCAGGGGCTTATGTTCAAAATCGTTAAACTTTCTGCATATTAAGTTTAAGGGATCTGTGTTGACCAAGAAATGGACAGTCCGTCTATTTTACCTATTGCTTTACATACTCGGTGGTTATAAATGTTATGAAACTACTTAAAAGATAAAGTAGAATCCAATTCCATATTTGAAAATATGAACATCTGTTACATACAGTTTATTTAGACATAAAATTGATAAGTTGACGTATATTAACTCTGCTATATACATGTATTATGATTAAAATAGTACACAACTCATAAACGTATAACTGAACACAGTATAATATAAGTGTGCATTACCACTAAAACCTGGACGTTATTTTTAAATAAATGCCAGACAATTTATGAATGTAGCTCTACATAAGTAAATAATCTATATATTCAATAAAGTTAACACATTTGATGAGGGTTTTCTAGATTTGAAGTAAATCTATAAAGATGAAAAAATTTCAGTGAGAGATGACCATTTTGCTTGTCTTTAAGTGTAAAGCAAAAGGCAAAAAACCGACCTCTCCTTTTTTATATTAACATCTCCTCCCATACAATCAGGCCAGCAACTAATTTTCAAAAATAATCAACTTGTTTAAAAGAAACTGAATTCAACTAAATTTATCTAAATGACAATGTATAAATAAATTGAACAAAGGTTGCCTCATTTCAAGAGTTAATAAAGACATTTTATAGACATTAGAATATATTTAAAGACCTGATCAATATTTCATTATGATTATTTTACTTTTGTTTTAGTAACGATCCATCTTCAAAGGCAGTTGTTAAATATATTGAATTTAGCATCGCACACTGTAATCGAAACATTGAACCGGTAAGATAAGACTAATGATTCCGTTGCGTTATTTAGATCGATAAGTTACCAGTCTATCACTATCTCAGACACAAAGTTAACGCCATCTCAATAGACATTGAAATATTTTCTTGTAGTAAAATGGATGACTGCGTTTCTATATTGTCTCGGTTCTTGTAGTATTTACAAATACATATTTGTACTGTCATGGTTCCTTGTACATTACATTGGTCAGTATTGCGAGGCTCTGTCGGTTCAAGACTGGCTTTAGCTAAAATAACCTATTCAGTTGACTATCATCCCATTGTCACTATTTAGATTAAACACCATTCTTGCTCTATAAAGAAACTTTACTTTACTCCTCATATATTAATAATTTTGTTTATAATGCTATAAGCCTTGCATAACTATCAGTTTAAACATATTTATTTCATAACATACATCTTTGCAATACATAAATATACAAACACAAGGAAATAATTGGAACAGTAGAATTACGGATGAATTACATTCTTATATTGCTGCAAAATTTCCTACGCATTTAAAGAATTTAGTATCCCTTATACTAACAATTGTTTTGTGATTATTGCCATTGATTTATCCTATGCACTTGTTGTTATACATTTTTGTGTTGTGTGCATTTTATTCATCATTTTACACTCTATTTTAACTAGTACGTACATTTTAACAAAACTTGAAAATACAACCAATTTAAGGCTTTCCATTTGTCATGCGCTGTCTCCTGAAAATTAATCTATTATCTAATTGGTTTTATTTTCATTGATGCGGTTTCCATATTGACTGTCAACTGAATCAATGTCATACTGATGTAACCATAGCATCTACATTAACAGTATAGTGACTTTTCTGCACACGAGGACTGTTTACATTACACAAGCATTGATTTGAGATACATGTCCAAATTAACTCTTTTTGCGAGAAAAAGAAGTAGTTTCAAATCAATTAAGTTGTGTCTCTGTAATGTTGAGTCAGCACAAATATTGAAAACATGTTTTCTACACTTCTGATACTTTGCTTCCACAATGACTACGCAGTTTCCTTTGTGCATAATGTTAAATCAAGGTAATAGAAATCATTATGTCTTCGAAAAACGAAGGTGGTCACTTTCAGTTTTGCAACATTAACGTCAGTCACCATTAAATATAATGAACATGCCACCCACTAAAGTTATTTAGTATGTACATCTTACTATCCGAATGGCCAGACGACAGTACTATTACTTCAGTTGGTAGAAATGAGAGGAGGGTGTGTGCCCGATCTCCTGATCGAGGCGAACTTTTACAGTAACATTTGGTAGCTACTTTATGTCGCAGAAGTAATTTTTTCTTTTCACAGAATATTATATACTGGTAAATAATCTAGGAACACTGGTTAGGTGAACAGATGGTCAGTACATTGCTAAAATATTGGAAATAAATCGCATTTACCACTATCAAACAAGACAGTCAAGAATAAAAAGTTCTAGTACTATATCAAAACAAGGATTAGAGGTTGCAACAGCCAAACATAATATAACAATAAACTGTTGTAAGGCAATGGCATAATCAGAGGCAACATTGATATTATCGCAATAAAATTAAAACCTGAATTAACCTACGAAAAGCCTGCCTAAAATAGAAAATAATGTTTATCCTTCACTGCAGAACAAAACTATACCACTTGAGAGCTTTCATTTAGACTCATATTTCTTTATAGGCTGCATGACGCTATATTTTCTCCGAAGCAAATACAGTAATTATGAAGCTGAAGACGTATTTCTAAAATCCATACAAATACGACTATGGTGGAATCGGATTTCCTCATAACTGATAAATATCAACGGATGTGCTTTATCCTTCTAATAATTTGCTTGTTTCTTAGTTTAGCACACAATCCTCTTCTGTTACTGAATATAGAATGGTAACAATCTATTTGCAACAATGTATTCCATGGCAAGGAAATTTTGCAAGAGTAGAAAAGAGGGAGAAACATGTCTGTGAAGATAATGTCACATATTCAAAAGGATTTGTCAAAAGTACATTTAAACATCTGCCTTTTTTGCGATAGATGTTTTGAATGAATGAAATTATTATTATTATTATTATTATTATTATTATACCAGATTTATATAGCGCCCTTTTCATGATCAATTTCACGTTCAAAGGCGCTTTACATAGTTCAAATGCAGCCACACAGGGCGCATAATTCATCCTCTACTAGTACAGACACAGAGCGATCTGACCAGAGGGACAGAGTGAGAAAAAGCCCCCCACGACAGAGAGATCAGAAATCAGATACAGGCTTGTCCGGCTAACTTAGCCTAGCTCGTTGCGAATAGACAGCCTGGTGTATAGCACCGATACACGCAAGGATTGCCTGGGTTCCTGACCAGTACACCTCTAGTTGGGTGGGAAACACTGAAAAGCGTTTCTGAAAATTCCCGAGTAGCTGCCGGGGATCGAATCCCCGACCTCTGGATTGGAAGGCCAAAGTGCAAACCACTGAGCTATCCGTCCACCAAACGGTGTCGTAAGTTGAAATTAGGACATTAGGCGGAGGGAAGGGATGGGTTTTTCTTGAATAACAGTTTAATTAATTGAATCAGGCGTAGACTTCGGATGAAAATAACCTGTTTGATATTTTGCAGCACATTTACTTTAAAAAAACTACTTAAAAATAACGTTGTGTAATTACGGTGTTCCGTTGGGGCCATCGCAGTTTCGCGTTGTCGTCCTAGGGGCGAAATCGCGAAAACGCGATATTTTTACGTGAAAACGCGATACTTTCACACGAAAACACGAAGCAAAAATATCGCGTTTTCGTGTTGTTAATATCGTGTTTTCGCGTTTTCGCCCTTGATCTAACATCGTCTTTTCTTGTTTTCGCCTTCGTGGTTAGTAGGGCGAAAACGCGAAAACACGATATTGATAGCGCGAAAACGCGATATTTTTGCTTCGTGTTCTCATGTGAAAGTATCGCGTTTTCGCGTTTTCGCCCTGCTGACCGCGAAGGCGAAAATACGAAAACACGATATTTTAATATCGCACTTTAGCCTTCCGGTTTTGCATGCGTAAACATGGAAAACGAAGTAGACTCACATGTCCGAGAGTATTTTTCAGCCGGTTTTTCATTAACTGATACACTGACCTTGCTAGAAATTAAACAAAATGTTATTCTTAGGTAAGTTAAACGTCTAGGTGATCAAGGTGTGATTGAACTACATGCATATATCATTTATAAAATGGGATGATGCAAAAAGTTACCAATATCAGCAACTTTTAGCAACAAAAATAGATAATGTTAAAAATCTTCATGATAAAAGACAAATAGTTTTCAGTTTGGTAACACCTACATACAAGAAAATATATATGTAAATTTCTAATGTATTTATTGTTGCAATATATTTAGACACACTGATGAGCCATTCACGGCGAAACTAGTTTGTGACTTTTCTATCAAAGTTTAAGAAAATCTTAGCGAGCGTGTGAAAAAACTAGAAATAAATTTGTTAAAAATAGAAACAATGATGAATAGCGCGGACAGTATGTGACTATAAAAACAATATAATAAAACAAAAGAAAAAAAAAGTAATTAAGAAAGAAGTGATCTCAATAAACGTATTAAATCAAAAATCGAAAATATTTGAATAAAAATTAGACGTAAATATGCAAAGAATTTTATACAAGCTAAACGCTTTATATGAATATTTTAAATTATTGTGCGACACGGGATTTTGACGAACATCTGATTGATAAAAACGGATCTCTCTGGGACACCGCAGTATAGTTATGAGCTAAAAGTGCAGACACGCCTCGATGATCTAAATATAATACGCAGGTGCTCGCTGTGTTAATCACTTAACATACGGATGAAACACTCTTACGCTAGAATGATGTCACGTTAACGTATGGTGACGTCAATGGTTTAAAGAGCGCTACTATATTTTATCTAGTGTTTTATATTAAAGGCATATTAGCATCGAAATAGTTCATACCAAAGCCGTATTTTAACACTATTTTTACACTCGGTGGGCCCTCGTGAAATTATTACGCCAGACGTACGCCCATCGTGCATAAATACACTCATTTGCTATAAATTATTTCTTAAATTAGATCGGGTCATGTTAGAATGTGTGGTCCCTTTAAAGATTTCATCTTTGGACATCAAAGTCGTTCATTAGGATAGTCTAACAAATTTGACGCGATCTTAGAGTATTTGGAGGGTTCTTTTTTGTACAGACAATAGATCCACATTTCCAGTCAGGGATATAATATTATGTGTCATTTACTTGGTATGAAACAAGCACATATGTATTTATAGCCAAACATTTTTATTTTAACATAGAAGAAGCATTTATAAAGATGTTCTATTCAGTAGGACATGTGACCTTTTCAGAGAAAACATTAAGTATGTATATAGAAAGCAAAACCACAGATATTCGATAATACTTGTAGCTGAAAAAAAATATAACATTTTTGAAATGATAAAACTTTCTACATTGTAGATTTTATTTAAACTTCTTATCAACGTTCGGAATTAATGATATATAAATTGAAATATATGGCCAACTTAAATGTATATTTCTATGTGCTTTTTTTTAAATGTTATGAAATATACGACTAAATTCATGTCAGATTTTAAAACATAATTGGAATCATTTCATTTGTCAACATCTTAACATTTACATTGTTACATAGAAAGTGACAATTACAATTATTATACACATGAACACCAATAATTCATACATAGATTTTTGATCATATATTACGGGTCTAGGCTATATTTTATGTTATTCAGAACAAGGAAGTTACTTTATAACTTTCGGTAATAAAATTGCGCAGAACTAGGTTATGTAGAACAGTGCTTAAAATTGTTCATTTGCATATACCCATACCTTTTAACTGAATTAAAGGCACTTGAATGCAATTTTACCCAGGCATTGTCTTGTAATTGAAAATGTGTCTAAAACTAATAATTGATTAGCAATGGATTGAGCTAGCTAGGACTACGTCAATAAAAATGAATAAAACAACAACCAAATAAATAATAAATAGAATGAAATTTAGTACATGTTTATTTTAAAATCACGTTCACATTGTTTTCGGTCACTTTTTGAAAAGGCCGAGAAGGTCAATAAAACGGGAACAATAAAACAATTAGTCATATTTCAAATGTGTTTTCACTAAAAAGGTAATAACATAAGATATACAAATATAATTATATACACGCTTTTACCAATGTTTGCCATGATGTTTTTTTTAACTTTCCTTATATGGAACTTCTCTGGTCAAATAATGCTCCACGGAATTTTATTAAAGACTTGCACATGGCATATCGCCATGCAACATTTGTCACAACCTGAATTTGCTGCTTTTAGCTCCCGCTAGTTGTCACAGGGTATTTGTTCATTTCAAGGACAAACTACCGCAGACTCCATCTGTAGTAAATGCCATACAAACATACATAAGTATATAAACAGACAGACAGGCAGACACAAAGACAGATACATAGACTGACAGACAAACGACACACAAAACGACACCCAATGTATGGATAAAATATAGAGAGAGCATTTTAAGACACTGGCCTTATTCTCAACTGATCACGAAACTCAAGCTTACGTGCTATTTACAATCTTTTTGGAAATAATCATTAATAATTATTGCGATTTGGGTGGTTATTTTATTTCTACCAGTAGTGTGAAAATGTAAAAGAAAAAGGGGTCAAAATGGCCAAGGAAGGGTCGAAATGGCCAAGGAACACCATAAGTTGGGGTTGAAATGTATCGGGGTGGAATTTACGGTCTCTAAAAATGTATTTCAAGCGTTTGCGCAAGTCAAACCGGAAGACGAAATTACGATATAAAAATATCGTGTTTTCGCGTTTTCGCTATAAAAATATCGTGTTTTCGCGTTTTCGCCTTTGTGCGAAAACGCGAAAACGCGATACTTTCACATGAAAACACGAAGCAAAAATATCGCGTTTTCGCGCTATCAATATCGTGTTTTCGCGTTTTCGCCCTACTTACCACGAAGGCGAAAACACGAAAAGACGATGGCAAATCGAGGGTGAAAACGCGAAAATACGATATTAAGAGCGCGAAAACGCGATATTTTTTGTTTCGTGTTATCGCTTTATAGCTTCGTGTTTTCGTGTGAAAGTATCGCGTTTTCGCGTAAATATATCGCGTTTTCGCGATTTCGCCCCTAGGACGACAACGTGAAACTGCGATGGCCCCAACGGAACACCGTATGTAATAGATTTTTTGAAGTAGATAAAAAGTAATATGTCCTTACAGAATATTGAACGATAAGTAAAGGGGCAGAACTTAACTACCAAAGCACTTTAAAGGGTGTGTTACTCTCAGTGCCCTACCGACAGTAATGCACCTGTCAATATTTTGCCCGCTCGGGGGAGCGGCGGGCATACACGGGACTTTAGACAGAAGACCATTCACGACAGGCGGGAATTTGACAAACATTTGATGTACCAACCAGGCTCTTGGGTGGGATTTAGACAAAAAAAGGTTGTCTCTAGGGTGGGGATTTAGACAACAAAATTTTTGAAATGTCAAATTCCCCTGGGTCAGTCCGCCGCCCCCCCCCCCCCCCCCCTCCCCCCATAAAGTTCTACTTAAATGTCTGCTTTACTAAGTAGATAATTCATTTATTTTCAGTTTTCGACTGGCTGAGTATGTCCAGGGGCTTACGTTCAAAATCGTGAAACCTTTTAATTATTAATGACCAGGAAATGGACAGTTCTTCTATTTTACCTATTGCTTTACATACTCTGTGGTAATAAATGTTACGGAAATACTTAAAAGATAAACTAAAATCCAATTGCATATTTGAAAATATGAACATCTGTCACATACAGTTTATTTAGACATAAAATTAATAAGTTAAAACTGAACACAGTATAAATGTGCATACCACTGGACGTTTTTTTTTTTAACAAATGCCAGACAATTTATAAATGTAGCTCTACATAAGTAATTAATCTATATATTCAATAAAGTAAATACATTTGATGAGGATTTTCTACATTTGAAGTAAATATATAAAGATAAAATATTTCAGTGAGAGATGACCATTTCTTATCTAAAGCAAAAGGCAACCCGACCTCTCCTTTTTATGTTAACATCTCCTTCCATACAAACAGACCAGCAACTAATCTTTAGAAATAAGCAACTTGTTTAAAAGAAACTGAGTTCAACTAAATTTATCTAAATGACAATGTATAAATATATTGAACAAAGGATTGCCTCATTTTAAGAGTTAATAAAGACATTTAATAGGCATGATAATGTATATTAAGACCTGATCAATATTTCATTATGATTATTTTACTTTTGTTTAAGTAATGTTCCATCTTCAACGGCAATTTTTACATTATACTGAATTTAGCATCGCCCACTGTAATCGAAACATTGAACCGTAAGATAAGACTAATGATTCCGTTGCTTTATTTAGATCGATAAGTTACCAGTCTATCACTATCTCAGACACACATTTATCGCTGTCATCCATAAACATTGAACTGTTTTCTTGTAGTAAAAATAGATTATTGCGTTTCTATATTGTCTTGGTTCTTGTAGTATTTACAAATATATATTTGTACTGTCATGGTTTCTTGTAGTATTTACAAATAATTATTTGTACCGTCATGGTTTCTAGTAGTATTTACAAACATTTATTTGCATCTTTTCACATGCAAGTATTGGTCATTATTGTAAGGCTCTGTCGGTTCAAGTCTGGCTTTAAGTAAATAACCTATTAAATTGACTATCTTCACATTGTTACTATTTAGATTAAGCACCATTTTTGCTCTATAAAGAAACTTTATTTTACTCAATTATTAACAATTTTTTTTATAATGGTAGGTTATATACTTTATTTTACTATCACTTTAAACATTTCTATTTCATGATATACATCTTTGTAATACAACTTATAAACATAAGAAACACAAGGAAATCGTTGGAACAATACAATTGTTGATGAAATACATACATGTAGTCTTGCAACATTTCCAACGTATTTACGGAATTAGTATCCCTTATACTAACAATTGTTTTATGATTATTTCCATTGATTTATCATAAGTATTTGAGCCGTGCCATGAGAAAACCAACATAGTGGGTTTGCGACCAGCATGGATCCAGACCTGCCTGCGCTACCATGCTAATAGTTTCTCCAATTCAAATAGGCTTTAAAAGCGAACAGCATGGATCCTGACCAGACTGCGCGGATGCGCAGGCTGGTCTGGATCCATGCTGGTCGCAAAGCCACTTTGTTGGTTTTCTTATGGCACGGCTCATTTATTGTCATAAATATGGGTAATCTCTACTTTTTGTCTTTATTTTACACCCTATTGTAACTAGTATGTACATTTAAGCAAAACATGAAAGCACAACTAAGCGTTCCATTTTTCGACTTTTGTCATGCGGTGTCTCCTGAGAATTAATCTGTTACCGAATTGGTTTTATCTTCACTGAGGCGGTTTCCGCATTGGCCGTCAATTGAATCAATGTCACACTGATATCACCATAGCATCTACCTTAGCAACATACATGAGGACCGATAGTTCTCAATTGTTTACATTACATAAGCGATACACGTCCACATTGACTCTATCTGTGTTTTGAAAATTGACATTCTAATTTCAACACGTGATCAATTACAGTTGTGTCTCTGTAATGTTGTGCCAGCACACATACTGCAAACATGTTTTCTACACTTCCGATAGGGTTAGACGAACTACTTTGAAATTGTATAAATTCGTAGGCACGAAATTTCGTGATTTTGGCCAAAATTTCTATTTCGCTGGAATATGAATGCATGGGTTTCAAATTTTGAGTATAAAATAGATAGTGTTTTATTTGTTCGTTGGGATGTAATTTTATTAATTTACTCAACCACGAAATTAAAGGAAATAAGACTCCCACAAAAAGTTACGATTTAACAGTATTTCGAAACAGGTTAATTCATAAAACATACAACTAGTATCCCCTTTGCCAAACCCTGATACTATATTCAGATTAATGCACATCAATACTGTTCGTTTAACCCCCACATTCATACTGTTCGTTTAACCCCACAGCCATACTGTTCATTTATCCCCACATTCATACTTTTCGTTTAACCCCACATCCATACTTTTCGCTTACCCCCACAGCCATACTGTTCGTTTAACCCTACAGCCATACTGTTCGTTTATCCCCGCAATCATACTGTTCGTTTAATCCCACAGCCATACTGTTCATTTAACCCCGCATTCATACTGTTCGTTTAACCCCACATCCATACTGTTCGTTTAACCCCGCATCCATACTGTTCGTTTAACCCCGCATCCATACTGTTCGTTTAACCCAGTACCCATACTGTTCGTTTAACCCCGCGTCCATATTGTTCGTTAAATCCCGCGTCCATACTGTTCGTTTAACCCCGCATTCATACTGTTCGTTTAACCCCGCATCCATACTGTTCGTTTAACCCCGCATCCATACTGTTCGTTTAACCCCGCATCCATACTGTTCGTTTAACCCCGCGTCCATATTGTTCGTTAAATCCCGCGTCCATACTGTTCGTTTAACCCCGCATTCATACTGTTCGTTTAATCCCGCGTCCATACTGTTCGTTTTAACCTACATTCATACTATTCGTATAACCCTAACCTCACATTCATACTGTTCGTTTAATCCCGCATCCATACAGTTCGTTTTACCCCGCGTCCATATTGTTCGCTTAACCCCACATCCAAACTGTTCGTTTAACCTCACATTCATACTGTTCGTTTAATCCCGCATCCATACAGTTCGTTTTACCCCGCGTCCATACTGTTCGTTTAACCCCACATCCATACTGTTCGTTTAACCCCGCGTCCGTATTGTTCATTAAATCCCGCGTCCATACTGTTCGTTTACCCCGCATCCATACTGTTCGTTTAACCCCGCGTCCATACTGTTCGTTAAACCCCACATTCATACTTTTCGTTTAACCCCGCATCCTTACTGTTCGCTTATCCTCACATCCATACTGTTCGTTTAACCCCACATCCAAACTGTTCGTTTAACCCCACATTCATACTATATATTCGTTTATAAAATTCAGCACTTATATGCAACAGCATGGATCCAAAGCAAATTGCATGGTCACAAAGCCCTGATATTGGTGTTCGCACCACGGCGCTAATATGTAAAAAAACTTGTTTCACTTCCGATTGAATGATGTTAGACTAACATATTTGAAGAAGTGAGAAAAATACACAATTGCTTGCTTTACTATAGAAGTAACAGATAAAACAAGCTCGGAACCTCTTCAAACCATAAATACACAATTTCAAATAACTCTTTACTAGAAATTTTGACTTTTAAGCTTAATTGAAATTTCTATTTTGGATCTTCCCAGTGTATTGTACTAGGCTAATGGCAAACATTTCAAAAAATTTAGTAAAGCAGTAAGATAAAATTCTTCATTAGGACGTTAATAACAGTATATTCTTTTGAGAAAAATGTTGGCAGAAAAAGTACCTTAAAAAGATAATTTGTATGCACGCAGAAAGCCAGTTCAGCCTTCAAGAGGTTTGATAATGGGTTTGCACTTGCACTCGTTTATGCAGAACTCAAGCCGGCATTTCTCCCAAAGGATGCCATAAAAATCAATTATGCATGTTTTGTATGGATTGACATCTTTATCTCTTGGCCTTTTGAGTTATAACAACATTAGCGGACTATTCTTTATTTAATTAACTGCTACGCTATTGATATACATTTTACAGTATATCACCCAAACTGATTGCTTTTATTGAGGTGTTAAATTGATATTAAATATCACCATATAACTTCTTTTAGCCAGAAAGATGACAAACGTCTATGCAAGATATAGTTTAAGATTATCTGGCGTTCTATACCGCTGTGTTATTTGGAAGTAAATTGCAGCCCGCACCAGTTTTCTTGGAGCGATAGCATCTCAGCGACTTGAAGTAAATGTTTAAAATGACTTATTCCTATACAAAGGTGTTTATCATTTTTATATAGATATAACTAATTTAAATATGACATTAAGACCAGTCAAAATATCTTTTTACCTTTACCCTATTAAAATTTTTAAAACGGACTGGTCCATCATTCAATTTGGGCAGTACCACTTATCATTCAAAGGGGTGTCCATTGAAAATTTACTGACTGAATAGCAAACTGTGCTGATCTAGGTCTGCACTGGTTGCAAAGGCAAAATCGCTTGCCCCAAGCAGGCTAAAGGTTAATAACCTAAAATAAATGAGTATTCAACTTTACGCCCTTGATTGGTCGAGCCAAGCTGTAATTATGTTACAAAATATACATATCCAATGATCTTTTTACAGATTTTATTACTATCTAAACAGTAAAAATATTAACGATATTTGATTCTATTTTCTATTTTAAAATCATTATAACAAATTTTACAACCCGTGACTGTAAACGTAACTCATTTTGCATAACACAAAATGGTATTTTGTTCTGCCAAAGCATTCTGCAATTGTATTAAATTGATAATATTTGCTCAAAAGAGGCTTCTCATACACAGTGAAACACTGTGGCGCTGTGGTATTCAAATCAATCATTTTAGCGGCATGAGGATTCCATCTACAGATAGGCAGGTCCATTACTGTTCTATTTCATACTAAAATTGATTCATGGAGCCAGTAAATGGAAATGCAATTCCTATCAATTGAAATGGTTAAGACGTGCCAATATGTGAAAATGTTTCCGAGAAGTAATATTTCACAAAGGATATTATTTCATATCAATCCTCACTGCTTCGATAGTATGAAACACTAAAAATCTAAAATAAAATCATTGTGAAATCTACAATTCTTGTTTGATTATTAACAATACAAGCAATCATCGACAGTTTTTCAGCAGTTAAGACATTATAGAATATACACATGCATGATCTGACATGCATTTACAATGACAAATGCGGAAACTTAAATATTCATTTTATTTAAGGCGCTATCGTTTATGTGTATACAGTTTTACTTGCACACATGGGCCCTATTGTAAAAACATATTTATAACATATTCAGTATATTACGCATTTATTTATTTGGGTATCTTTAAAATTTTTGCAGTTACAAAAAGTTATTTTACTCAACTTTGACGTAGATCAATAGTCTAACGAAAGTACCTCCAAACTGAATGTACTTACAGTCTGATGTAAATAGCGTCATAGCAAGTCCATAAAACATTTTTTCCTGGCATCAAATTTGAAAACACAGTGAAACAAATCACCAAAAAGTGCAGCTAGTCTATCACTGTTCACGATTGTTTTGAGAAAGTAGTTCATTAGTTAGCACATGTTTTCTTGGTTAATGAAAATTGGTGTTTTACTTGATTATACATTGGATATTTCTGTATATTTTATGACAACAATATACTTGCTCATGTGTCTTTTTAAAAAGTTCCAAGCTCCGCTTCAATGAGTGTTATTTTAAAAATTGCCCAGATGATCTCCACTTAAGGTTATCCAAACCAAATATTTTGAACTGGCCTGAATACCTTATCAGAATTTAGTATATTATGATAGAACATTATATATACTAGTACTTTTATTTTGTATCACTTGTGTAAAAACAACCAATTTCTAACATTTAGTCCTCGCTGCTAGAGTGGTTGCAGTGTGCAATTTTTATTTCGAAATTTTACAGGAATGAATTAAAAAGTAAACGCAGCTGTAGTTTACTTTTTTACTATCGAAGATAAAACATTTCATGACTTTGGAAGTAAGGCTATAATTCTTTTTTTCAAACAGACGTTTTGAATATCAAGGAACTTGTATTTCATAACAGTAAATGTGTATTGACGTTTGCACATTTTATACGATATATACCAGTTGGTGATTTGTTCAGTATTAACAGTCGAAGGTCGAATGCTTTGGTATATAAAATATGTGAAATTTTATTGTGATGATCTTTAGTTTTTAATTCAATGAGAATTATTAAAAACGTAAGCTTTGAATCAATTTAAAGATTAATATGAATTCACCAGACTTTATCCAAATCTTAAATCGAAAACTAGGTTTGTATGCCCTACCAAGCAACACTTTGGCACTAGTTTGAGTGTAAAACAAGCATTATTAATTTCCTTTCGGAAGCCGTCATGTAACGAAGAAGGTATCAAAATATCATCTTTGAGGTTTCCTAACACACAGTCTAGTCTCTCCTTTCTAAGCTTTCATCACTAGCACGTGCCAATAATTATTTACCACAGAAAGCAATATCGACATGGAAATTCCTCTCAAATGACATTGTCTAATGTGAAAATGTATTAAACGAAGTCCTTTTATTCGCTAAAGTATTACTGCACATAAAAGGAATGAGAAATGCGATATATATATATATATATATAATATATATGTTTTACTTTGAAACTAGATATTCATCTTCGTTATTACGTATGGCTACATATTTCAAAGATCACCAAGAGAAAGGTTGCCTCAAAAACTTGGATAAAAATCTTACTCCAATCAAATCCAGATATTTCGCAGAACTATATCTTTAACACTATAATTCTATTTTGCAACAGCTATGAGATTATGGACACGATAATATTTCAAAAAACTAAATATTTAAGGCATTTCATATGTATTATATAACAAGAAAAATTAAGCATTAGTGAGGTTTGCGCAGTACCCGACATTTTGCTATTATCATACATACGATATACATTGAATGTCAAGTCGTATTGTCCCAGTTACTATTCCATAATGGACATTTTGTTTGAACCAGTTGTCCTCTGATTCATGTGGAGAAGTTGGCGATCATTTGCTGAGAACCAGTTGCTTCTAGTAGGGAATTTAGGAACACTGGTTAGGTTACCTGCTCGCCGTTGCATAATTGAAATACTGTCGAAAAAAATGGCGATAAACCAAACCAAAACCAAGTAGAAACAAAAAGTTAATGTTAAATAACGAAAGAAAATACGGAGAACTTCTTTCAGTCTTTCAATGAACATTTAATACTTTTGTTATTTCTTCAGCGAACAGATAACACAAAACGTAGTCAATGTCTTTGCTGAAACAGTATATACATGCATTCATATTTTTATGGACTATTTTACGAGTGTATCCATGTTATAGTGCCTCTGTGAGTAGCCCTAAAGATTTGGACAGGAGTTAGCAGTTTCTGTTTGTGTCTTCTTTTGATGAAAATATGCCACCCATAATAATACAAGCTCAATCTATTCCAGGTAATGCAAGGCATTCAAACATTTACAAAAGTGGATAGAGGTATTCTGGAAGTCGTCTCCCTCTACATGATAGGCTTAGAAGCATTGTTATTACCACATACTCTTTGGTTTCTAAGCAGACGATATCGCCACGCGCTCACGTACCAATGGCAGGTGCATGTGCTTCGAAACAAGGATAAAGAAGAAGATGGTAAGGCGTTGTTTGCTGCATTATGAATTCCTTACATCTAGTAGATAATAGTAATTAAGTTGAAAAATGACAAAGCTGAAATAAATCCAGTTTACCAAATTACCATAACTCTTTTGTCATATTACTGAAAATTAAAATTGTTTCTGTGTGATTTGGCAGTCACATCTACATAATAAATATGTACTTCAGAATCCAAAAGTCAGTTAGATAGCATTTTTGCATAAAAAATCAACATCCAAAACTCCGTTGTGACCGCCTGCACGAACAATGAATACAGTTTGTTTTACTACTATTATATCATGTGCTATATATCTGACCAATACGTTATGTTTGTTTATTTTCAAATAATTTGATTAAAATATGAGGCTAAGCGATAAAATATACTTAGGTTCATTAAAACCCTACCAAATACACACACTCTTAATTTAAATATATTTACCTTTTATTGTGTTTTTAAATTCGCTATACTTAGTATATCTAATGTTATGCAAAGGAGTGGGGTGGGGGCCTAAGATAAATGGATTAGTTGTATAAATCGCCATATGTGAGTGTTTCTGCAGTAACTTAGTGTCATGTTTGTTTTCAGAGCCATATTCATGCACATTACAGTCATACACACAACGAGAAAGAGATCGTGCCTCAGTGGTACCTTCTCGTCCATCAAGTATTGGTCGAGCTGGAGGAATCAGTGCAACCGGTACAATGCGGTCCAATAAATCTGACACTGTTCACAAGGACCATGTTCAGACTAATGGACAAACACGAATACAAACACTTTTCAATGATGACAGGAGAGAACCCTCTCCTCTTTCACACGACGCTCGTGTAAATGGTGTAATAAGAGGTGAGGTGCATGTCGAAAGACCGCCATCAATTTATGATGAACGACCAGTTGATATACAGGACTTAGAAATTAGGCAAAGGCAAGATATTGCTATGAATGAGAATAAATTAAGGCGACCAACAGGGCAATTTAATAGCAATTCCACAAGTACAAAGCAAGTACCACCATTTGCCCAAAGGCATGATGTAGCACGTTCTTCGTCAGAAAAGTCAACAAAGGACTTGAAAGAATTAATGCGCAAAAAGCACCTACCGCCAATATTTGTTAATGAAGGATTTGAAGTAGGAGATAAGTCACCAACTGTTGAAGATGAGTCGGTTAAAGTCGTGGCTAAAACTCGCCCGGCATTAATCAGTGGCAATTCGCTTCATTTTTACATGTCTAGTGACTACCACCCGGATTACTTAACAGAAAGTTTACCCAGAAACAAAATTAACCGAGGTCCATCAACTGAAAGTGAAACGGGCGGAGCATACACAAATGACGATATAGATGAAGTTCTTGACGATGATTCAATAACTGATATTCAGATAGTAAAAGCCCGAACTGCATATGTATATAACAATGATACTAATGTGAATACTTTTAGTACCTTTAAAAATGATCAAAACGAAAGGAAAATGACTGGAAATTCTGGTAAAGGGGTTTACAGCACATTTGAGGACTTAAGTCAAATGTATCTAAGGGATGAAAATGAGATCGAACTTGACGCAAACACCATTCCTTTAGACGATATAAACGATGGATATAGCTCGACAGAGAACACTCAAGCATATCCAAGTAATGTAAATACAGTAAATTACGGTGCACAAGCATCCAGTTACACAAGTTTTAAGCCTAATACTAACAACGTTAAAGCATATGGTAAGGAAAACAAAGATAATTTACGACTTAGTGATATGACTATAAGAACAATGCCATTTGCAAAGAGTAAAGATATACAATTTGAAAGCACCTCTTTTGGAGCACCTTTAATACGAAAAGATTCAGAAAACGCAAGTTGGTATGACAAAACAGCTAACACCATGAAATATACTCATCTGTCTATGAACCAGCCGAATATACATACATTTAACGTATCATCTGATAACAGACATCCAAGCATGAACATGTTTAACATTAGTCAGAAGTTCGATAATCAGATAAATGATAAACTGGACATTAGTGATACAGGCACGCAAATAAACCTTGAAGGCTCTACCGGCTTTTCTGTTTCTGGAACAGAGAGCATTTCCTTGAAAAATGCTCAGAATGTAGAAGGTATGGTTCAAAAGCAAGATAATAGTATAGACGATGAAAACGCAAGCTCAGGTAGTAATAGTAGTGTCACTGTAAGTCCGTATAAAGGAGAGACTAGAAGACGTCCGTGGATGGATGATTTTGATCTTCAGAATGAAGAAAATTCTGAGATTAGGGAACCACTTGTTCAAGATTCTGATACAGATACTCTAAGAGACTCGCACGAAAGCTCAGAATTAAGATTTGGATTCACCATTGATCCGAGATATGCAGCTTCAACACATAGTGAACTTTCTACTCCAGTTTCTTCTATTTTTGATGAGGATACGGACAGAGGGTTTGAAGAGGCACTAGAGCAACATATCAACCCTGGAGTTTATGGTGGCGTTGGTTTGTGTTTTGAGTCAATCAAAGAAGAACCAGAAGACCTTACAAGCTCTGGATCTAATCCATTTCTTGATAATATATCAAACGGCGATGAAGAGTTCAGGACTCAGGCAGTTATCTCCCGTAGTTCAAATTCTAGAACATCAAGTAGTGGAAGTATAAGTGACAATCCATTAACAAACAGTCCATTGCGAACTCAGACTCAAGAAAATGTTCGTAAACCCACTGGTATAATGTACAAAGCACCTGTAATAATAACAACATATACAGAGGCGGATTTCGGAGATTCAGGATTCACTTCGGGACTGGAAAAAGGAAATACGAGCGATTCTTCGGGTCATCAGGAGTTTACACCGCGGGGAAGAAGTAGTAGTCCCTGGCCAGATGACGAAAAAGACAATTTAGAAATGTCTTTCGAATCGAACTTTTGTGAAAATGAGAATGAAGGTAAACGCGATATAACCTTTTTGCATGACATTTCAAGAGGTAACCAAGGTGAATTTTCTAGGCAAAGCAGCTTTAAAAAAGACGATTTTAAGAAGCCTCTTCATAAAACTGTAGCAAGTGTTAGGTCCGAAAATAGGCCACAGCCAGTAAGAGTCAAATCACTGGAAAGAACATCGCCTGCATCTGCTAGAAAACTTCCTAGAAGAGGTCATTCCTTTGAAGCACCTAGAATGGATGTTAAGCCAGCTTTCTTTTAGTGTCATAAAAGTAAATACATGTGCACAGTATATTATTTTATTTTTTTTCACATGATATGGCAAGGAAAAGATAAAATACGTTTCAAAATAAAATGAAGCAAAGTTTGAATCTTTTCATTTACCATTTATTCTACGTGGTGCTAGATTACGTTGTGTTTTTAGATCGACTATTAAGAGAACTTCCCCTTACGTAGGCGTCCGTGTCCCGATTTGGTTCATTTTGTGTATGTCAGCTGGTATTGCAGTAACCAATTGCGGGAATGGATTGAAACTTCACACATTCAGTGTGATTAACTGACTTAAATTGCATAACTCTATTTTGTTTTGTTTTTTACAAAATTATGCCCATTTTCCGACTTAGCAATTTTTGTCATTTGTTCGCTGTGATGATCTGACATGCAGCGCAGAGGTTCCATAACTGTACTTTGCATTTTTACACAATTATGCCCCTTTTTCGACTTAGCAAATTTTTTAGGTTACATTTTTGTATGTAAACTGGTATCCAAGTACTTACTGGTGGGAATAGATTGAAACTTCACAAACCTGTTCACGGCGTTGAACTGGTTTGCATTTTGCAGGTAACATAACTTTGTATTATAACAAAATGTCGCTTTTTGACCTTTGTTTTCAGTCAATTGACAAGAGTGTGGAATAGTCAAGCGTTGCTCCCCTCCGACAGTTTATGTTTTTATATCTGTGATTTTATACCAGTTTCTTAGATGGAGTAGAAAATCTTAACAGCTCAGCAACATCCCTAACTTCTCATTCCCTTCGTTTAGTAGTGTATTATCATGTTTTCTCGGCTTTCAAAACTGTTTATAGTATGGTGCAATAGCTGTTCTTTAATAGTCTTTCAAATGTTATCAAAATGCTATGATATGATTTAAAATATTTTTAAGTCACGATTTGGTCCTATAGAATATCTCTCACTTAGTCACTATGGATTTTTATTGTAGTAAATACATTTTTATCGCAAAACATGTAGAGCTACTAACATAAAAAAACGAAAGTACGACTTTGTCAATTCAATGAGCTGTAAGTTGTATAGAGATTAGACCTCAACTTTCTCTATAGATACAAAAGTCAGAAACTGTACAAAAATATTTTGTGACGGCTTTGGTTTAATGACATCAGCATGATATGCACCGTCAAGTCAAAATTCCGATAAAGCTTATATCACATATATCACAAATGACGACTGATTGACATCTAAGATTAATTTTAATAATGATCATCTAAAATATTTAAAGAACTCCATTTTTCTTAATTTGTTTTAAATTGATGAACTGTTAGTACTTAATGCTTGTTGAAAGTTAAGTATTATGTGAAAATTCGATCATTTGAAATTGCCCTCTTTATACCATTTATGATTAGTTAGGCCATTTCTATCTTTATATCATTGTTGTTTTCCATTTTCCCTTTGTATTTTGACGTGATCAACAACAACCGCATCAATATGAATGCAACAAAATGGATCCCCCATAACTAGAGTTGTGGTAGCAATAACGTGACGATGATACCAATTATATTTCAATCAAATCAATAACGAGAATCAAATCTGCGGGAATTGCGGGAAGATAATGTCGATGTAAAACATTTATAACGAGTATCAAATGCAGCTGAAGCAATTGAACTGAATTTTGAAATAGAACAGACAGCTATGATAGATATTTATGAAACGGTAGGAACATTTTAAGTTTTTAATTTGTATGATCTTGACTGCTGTGGTTTTGTTTGTTCTATCAATAAGCTTGATATATGAATTCAATATATTTCATTTATAAAATAAGTAAATACAATGAAAGACTATTTCATCAATGTCTCCTTTTCATGTTAACGCACTTCACTTTTAAGTTAAGTCATATATTCAAATTATTTTCACCATTCTATTTAACATTCAATACACATACACCTCTTTAAAGCAGTTACATTACTCAACATTCGTACGTTGTCATGATTTGGAATGTTTTGAACCCATAAACAAAAAGATGTGATATATACACGTTTCTGATAAACCCATTTGATTTAAAAGGGAAGATTATATGCAGTAACATTTTGTCATAAGAAAACAATTCTTTAAAATTGACAACAGTCGAAGAGTTTATTGATCAAGAATATGATAACGGATGCACGCAGCAGTCGCCCTCTACTCAAAATAGTTCACGTTATTTTCTATAAAAAGTCGTAAAAAGACGACCTTAACAAATGTGAAAGTAATAGTTCTTAACAGAATACTGACTTTAAGATAAAAGCATAATTGAGAAAACGCCAGAAGATGAGAAAGCACTTGTTACTACTGTGTTGAAGTTCCTGTGTACCTGTGAGCTGAGTTATTTTTTTGCTATATAAGATTAGTGAGAGAAAACAACCTTGCCATTTGTCAATCGTTTGTTCATAAACAAGCGGAAAATGCTGGATATTTATAATGGCCTCCTAGATCGGAAAAGTGGACCAAACCTAGAGATCTTTTCTTATTTTATTCAATATTCCCTCAGATAAAACTTTTTTTTTCATACTTTATGTTGAGATGTGATATACGTACGATTCTATCCGTTCTCTTAGAAATTCGTTGCTATTTAAAAACTTTGTAATCAAAACGTATTTTGAAACACATGTAAATTAAACTGTTACAGAGGTTTTTCTGAATAAATTCACAAGTCACCTGGTAAAGTGTATGTTGCTGCAAATCTTACCTAAATTACCATTGTGTTTCTTACTTCCTACAAAAAAACATACACTTATTTCTAAACTGATATGAAAGAAAGCATTATTACATTAAAATTGCATGTTGTCATAAAATAGAAAACGAAAACGGGTCATGCTTAGACAAGGATAGCTTTTAATATAAGATCTTTGATTAAGATTCCATTTCTGACTGTTCTTGTGGAATTGTGAAATAAGTAATCTACCTCAGCTTAGTGTGTAATTTTCGTCCATATTGAAAGAAGTAAATTCCGGCTGTCTTGTATAAATCTTTTTTTTTATCATAATGCCAATTAAGTTTTTTTACAGTTAAATCAATAGCTTTAAATTTAGAATCACTATAAATATGTAATTAAATGTCCGACGTGTAATGGATGAAAGCTGTAAAATAGACAAAACTTGAAGGTCTGTCTTTTAATGCACGCGATAATGTGCAATAAATCTGACAGCTATTCCTGCCATGAATATGTCACTATTTAGTACAGAAGCTTTCCTGACGCATGAAGTTTCAGATATATTCTACTATGTGCGTATACATGAATTCAAAAATAATTATAGGTTTGCATAAAGCCAAATGAATTTTGTCATCAATATTATACGGTGATGATCCTGATAGTACTTTTCTGTATACCTGCAAACGCGTCTTATGTTAATTAATTAATTGAGTGGTAAGGTTACATGTTTAACGCGTCTTATGTTAATTAATTAATTGAGTGATGGGGCTATTACAATCGCAACAAATGGGGCATATTTTGTAACCAGTTTGACACATTAGAGCAATTAGCCTTCCATCAGCGATTTTTTTTAATTTAAGTTATAGACGATCGACCAACTCAAGCTAGTTTTATAATATGGGCGCTTCGTGTTTCAGCTAACATTTCGGTTAATTGACCTTCAAAAGGTGCCTTTGCATATATTTCTCAGACTTCACTAGACGCCTTGCATGCTAAAATGTTTTACAACTGTTGATAAAACATACGGTATACGCGGAAACATTGACGTATATAGTGTTTTTGTCAATTAATTTTACTTCCAGCTGCTTTATATTGACATTCTGGTCGATGTGCAGTCTTAAAGTGGTGTTTTCATCTTTATAACTTAAAACCCCGTTTAATTTTCTACGATGTATGAAATGATCTGAATTAATCTGATATGAAGGCGATAACTTACATGTTGTATTCGTGACGTTATTTAAATGCAAAGTAGGAATACCTCATGCTGTTGTTATTTTCCCAACCTTTCAGCTGTTTATGATAATCGTAATATTTGAAGTAAATATATTTTGTTAACAAAATTAGGAGTCAGTGAGAGACAATGCCATAACTGTTTCCTAGTCCTAGTGTGACCTAGTAATGTTATTTCACGGGATGTAATTAAAGTAAATTGCCTATATTCAAATTTAGTATGTGACCTTCTTTACCGTGTGGTTAAGAACACTGACTTCGAATCACTTGCCCCTCACCAATGTAGGTTTGAACCTCACTCGGCGCGTTGAATTCTTCATGTGAAGAAGCCATCCAGCTGGCTTACGTAAGGCCGGTGGTTCTACCCAGGTGCACGCTCATGAAGAAATAATGTACGAAGGGGCATTTTGGATCTTCCTCCATCATTAAAGCTGGAAAGTTTCCATATGATCTATACTTGTGTCTATGTGACGTTAAACCCAGCAAAACAAACCAGCAAAAATTATATATCTTGTATTTAGTAAATATTCAACTCTTCAACGTTTTTCTGTTTATCAACAGTCGTGGATGTCATGATTAATTTGCTTTTAATTTTTTAGGAGAATTTACATAATTATCATTGAACAAGTTGTTATTGGGAGGGCAGTACGTTTTTGTTTGTACTTTTATAAAGCAATATAAAAATGTTATGACACATAAACAATGTATATGTTGGTATAATGATAATATGTAACAGTTTTATTTCATCACTTCAGGACTTTATTCCAGTCTGCAATATAGTTATCTATACTTATTATCAAATTACCTATGTCTCTTATCTTATTGTATAGAAATCTCATCAATGATCTTATTAATAGTTAACACAGATTCTTCTGTTCCATGCTGAAAATCCGTATTTTTTAGGACGGCATGTCTCTCTGGAAACGATGGCAAAATGCTTATTTACTCGTGAACTGATTCGCTTCTGAAAAATGTTTTCGGAATTGCAAGGGAATATTTTCTGTAGTAATCTATTTCACAACAAGAAAACATTTCCTGTCGTTATAGATGACAGCGATCAGCAATTTATTGAACAACATTATCTAAACAAATGCCTCAGACAATCTCAAATCAGAATAAATTACGTAATTTCCATGAAATAATTCGAAAGGACAACTTTATTGAACTGAAAATAATGTTTCGAAACCGAATGCCGATATTAAAACAAGGTCATATTAAAATTCTGCCGTTATTTATAAAATGCACTTTTAGACAAGGTAAAAAGCGCGTATATTTTGTATTGAGCTAACAAATAATACGCAAAGAGTTCGATTCAGACTACAAAAGATATGTAGAATGATGTTTTGAAAAAAAAATCAGAAAAAAAAATAGTTTTCTTTGTGGGAAGCAGCATTGACTTTTCCCCTGTAATAAACATCTTAGTAGATAATTTTACCAACTAGCAAAGGACAGTTTCAGTTAAAATTGAGAAATGTTGCGTTCTTTAATTTATCTATGTGCTATAAAAACAACTTCCATATATCAACAATATAAGCCTAGTTTCACTTATCTTTTCATGTTTTAAAATAAGTCCTCATGGAGTTTGCCATTAGGAATTCGCCATTTGAATCTGTTGATATGTCACCTGTCGGACATTTAAATAGTGTTACAGAAACTCTAGAGTTTTCATTACTAGATTTCATGCATACATCATTACCAGAGGAGTTTTTTGCGTGGTAGCTTACCTATCAAAATTTAAAAAGGCAGACGGCCCAAGTTACACTATTGCAATAAATAGGATGGAATAAATATATACTGCGTAAAGTAGTTCTTTTTTTTCAATAATAAATAGTAGCATTAAGTTAGTTAAAGACAATTGCACGCAATCGTGTGAACAAACAAAAATCAAAAGCACTAATAATGACATGATTAAATGCAACTTATTTCCCAGAGGTTTCAGACTGAGAATTGTTAATTCATGGATTAACAAGTTGGGTAGTCTGTTTTATAAATTTTCTAACATCAGTATGCAATACCGCCCAGCTTGCCGGTAGCAGTTATAGATACCTGACGCCAAAGTTCGTCTCTTAAACCCTTCAGGATTGGAAGTGCATTCTGCTAGAATAATTTGCATTTGTATTTAGGAGTTTATTGCTGTAATCATACACATTTCGTATAGTTTTAATGAAATTGAGCACACGCATTTAATTTGTTTACTCAGAAAAATCAAAACCCAATTAGGTTATTAGTAAGCCTATCATCGAACCCTAACCACTGCCAAGCAAGTGTTGTTGGTCAGAATGTCCGCTATCGCAAGAAGACATGAATACAAATGGTTACAGCTTACAAAACTGATGAGTATACATCACAATAAGAAGAAAAAGATCATTGGGGAAATAGCATAGCAAATATAGACGAAATACATCTAAATAGTATATTTCACATTCAGGGGTGAGATTCTAGTCTTAATTCAAGTACCAGATTCTATATATCTAAGTTAACATCTTTTTTGATGTTAAACAAAATAATTGAAGGCAAACAACAAAAATAATTAAAGTTTGATGACAAGTTTGGATGGGCATTGTACATAAGAAAATTGCTTGAGCATTGACAATCAGTTTCAATCATAGCAATGCAGAACACTATGTTTACCTCAGCATGTGTTTGTAGAGTACACTGCAACAAGACAATTTAGGAAGAACCTTCATTTGTTGGTAATGTTATCATTAATTGTTGTAAGGAGGGTATACTGGTTTCAGGTTGTCTCACTGTCCGTCTATCCGTAGACACAATTTTATGTGCACCAACTCTTCTCATCCCTATGACACAATCTAATGAAACTTCACACAAATGATCAGTATCAACAGTAGTTGTACATGGTGCATGTTAATTTCTTTCAGAAAAGAATTTGCAGAGGTACGGGACTTTGTTTTTTTGTTACTATACTGTATAAATAGAGTCTGCATATGCAATCTTGTGCGCGCCTAATCTTCTGAACCCATGCACACAATTTAATGAAACTTAATACAAGTGATCAGTAGTAACTCTAGTTGTGCATGGTACATGTTGAGTTCTTTCCGGAAAAAAAACTCTGTGCAGTTATGGGACTTTGTTTTTTGTTAATATACTATATATATATATATATACAGTCTGCATATGCAATCTTGTGCGCGCCTAATCTCCCGAAATATTGCACACACTTTAATGAAACTTCACACAGGTGATCAGTGCCAATCTTACTTGTGCATGGTACATATTAGGTTCTTTCAAAAAAAAATTCAGAGTTATGGGACTTTGTTTTTTGTTACATAGATTCTATAAACATAATCTTATGCAATCTTGTGTGCGTCAAATTGCAATGTACTGTGTCAGTGCGCGCGGGGGGTACATTCATAACTTTCATCGATAGCTCTAGTTTATTTGGTTGTGTACCAAATGGATGTGTAAACATATAAAAGATCATACGGGGACACCACCTTAGAAAGATTCTTGGCAAAAACAACAACAGGGAGGTTAAACCATTTAAATGTGCACAAAACTTCGCTCTTTATCAGCACCATGTTCCAAACAAAAAAGCATTAGAAAAAGTCACGTTAAAAACGTTAAAACACTACTTACATTCGCCCTATTCTTTTCCATTGAAAATTATGACGCTAAAATTAAGTCATCGCTGCTTAGAGATAACCGGCCGCTGTTTTGACGACGTCCGCGTATAGTCAGGGAGAACGTTCCTTAGATGACGTCGCAGTTGGTCCGTCTAGTGCACAGAATGGCCGGGAAGCTGATTTTAATCTTAAATGCCACAAAATATGTGCAATTTATTATATCATCTTGTTTACAAATGGAAAGGAAATATAATGTAAATATAAGAAATGTAACTATTTTTTTCGGTGTTCATGCGAAATGAACGACAGAATAGGATCGGCAAATAAAACATGGATTTGCCGATCCTATTCTGTCATTCATTTCGCATGAACACCGAAAAAATCATTTCATTTCTTAACACAGTCCCTCACACGTAATCCCTACAGCAGAGTACCTATGAATATGTACAACTTGAAACAAACTTATGAACACATTCGTGCACCGTCTTTGGAACGGTCAATGGCTAAACACCGCTGGAAAGTTTAAACCAGTTATAAGTGCATCAAACCTTACCAACCATTGACAGTGTATATAGAAGTTATCTTCCTCAATGTAACAGGACAGTGTAAATAAAGGCTACACGAATCGAATGTTACATTAACAATGGTTTTATTTTAATAATGCTTGACTAAACCATTGTCAGTAATAAAATTCGTACAAATCCGTACAATTTTCCGATACGTTGCCTTTACTTTATAAATTATTAAAACGTACATATTCTGAAGAAACATTTAAAACATTGTGAAATCAATATTAATTTCTGATGGTTTGAGACATTTTAAAAACTGTTGTGACAGTTTACGCCAGTTTTGAGTGAAATAGTTTTGTCTTTACACTGTTATTTCGATAATATAAATTCAGCAATTTTACACTGGGATGGCTAACAGTTTTTATACACCCGAAGGGACGTATTATGTTATGACGCCGTTGTCCGTCTCTCCGTCTATCTGTCCGTTAGCAATTTTGTGTCCGCTCTGTAACTTTGAACCCGTTGAAGAATTTCGAAGAAACTTGACACAAATGTTCACCACATCAAGACAACGTACAGAGCGCATGCCTTGGATGGCTTGCTTTAAGGTCAATGTCACACTTAGGGGTCAAAGGTCATATCACTTATTTAGTGTCCGCTCGGTAACTCCTGAACTGCTTAAAGGATTTTGAAGAAACTTGGCACAAATAATCACCACATCAAGGCTACGTGCAGAGTGCGTGTTATGGACGGCTCCCTTTAAGGTCAAGGTCACACTTAGGAATCAAAGGGCATATGACTTTGTTTCGTGTCCGCTCTGTTACTCTTGAACTGCTTGAAGGATTTTAAAGAAACTTGGCACAAATGTTCACCACATGGAGACAACGTGCATAGCGCATGTTTCGGATTGCTTGCTTCAAGGTCAAGGTCACAACTAAGAGTCAAAGGTCATACCTTCAGACGTATATTGCTCCGCATTGCGGTGTTCTTGTTTCTTTTATTCAGCATCGAAGCTTTTAATTTATGAACGCATGAAAAATAATTTGAAGATTATTGCATTGTGGTAACGCTATCAAAACAACATAAAAAAACGGTAAAAAGATTATTTAAAGCATAGAATGCAACCAAGGAGAATAATAGCAGACTCGGTTTGATTGAGTCTGTTGATGAGAGCTAATGAAATGTAAAACACCTCTCACGACCCCTAGAACCGGCTTAAGCGGAACTCTATTACACATCTATTGAATAGATTCCATGATTCCAAAGGACTAGAAAATATAACAACACTGAATCCAAGTACGGGTAGACATTTTACAGCCGCCACACGGCACTTAAATATTAATAATACTTATAAAATAACTGTTTGTTTTTCACAGAACGTATTCGTTACTGTAATGACTTTCAAAACGCTTGTTTTTTCCGCATCCATATTACAAAAAAAACACGACTTAATTGTGTGACTGATATTTCGACTTTTACAAATCCTTATAAAAGCTGTATGACGGCTAACTAACATACAAAAAGACGCATCTTATCAATTACCTTTATGTCCATCATGAAAGAACCAGAAACAAACAGTGGCCTAAATTCTGAAATCATTTTACAAATACCATGAGAGGGAAAATAGCAGTATTCTTTTATAACCATGCTAATGATCAATATATATCTTGCGGAGAAAACAAAATCTACTATTTATGACTACCGTTCTTCATCTGATATAATAGACAGTAGTTATTTGTATGTAAGGCTTATTTCTATCTTTAGTTAAAGTACAGATGCTCTTTTAAGAAAGTAATAAATACGTTGGCTATAATGATCGAACTTTTCAGATTATATATACTTTTCATGCAATATATCGAGAAATGAGTGATTTCCGAAAGGTCTGTTTAAAACGTCTTTGTTTATGTGTTCATATCGGTGACATCGGAATGAACGACAAAGCAACAGAAATTGACGACTGACAGAGTTACGTAGTGGTTATTAACTACTGACCGAATGATCTATTCGCCCTATGTAAACAATGACTTTTACTCGAGTATGTTTATGAAATTGTGTATTGATTACCTGTTGGAATCAAAATAAAGCAAAACACAAAAATGAATAAATCAAATATATCAACCGTAACATCTTAGCAAATATTGCATTGAAATACTAAACTATATTAGAAAACAACATTCCTTGTATTGTCGCCTGTTTCGGGAAATGATGTCAAGTTGCAATACTATTTTAAACCAAATTAACACAATAAAATTGTTGGAATATGGAATACTGAAACCACAGGACATTATTAGCTAATGAACAAGTTCAAAATCATCAAAGTAGCATCAGTTAGTATGATAAATAGTCTGACAGTGCACTGCTATATTGACTGTGAAATCTAGGTCGTCCAGCAAATATGTGATGTCATTATAGTTTGAGAAGTAACAGATATACTATTTCCACAAACCTTAAAGTATGTTTCATTTGTACTAGAGTTACTTTTTCTCTTATTTAATTTTGTCAACAATTTCTTTTGTACCAAGCGCTTTGTAATCAAGTTAAAAGTAGGTTATATCCACAACTCAGCTTAGTTGCAGGTTTTATACCGTTTATTTATATATTCTTATTTATCAAAATACTTGTACCTATATTCAATAACCAAAACAACGCAGTACATGTTGGAGAATTGCATACCCATGATTTTAGCAAAATGGTTTTTTGTTACTTAAACTGACATATGTATGTATTATGTGTCTTTCTCTTCTGTGTGCTATGACCTCTTCTTATGACGGAAATGAGTGTTGTTTAAATTAATGGTCATTTATAACCATTGTTTCAAATTAAGAATTATGCATAATAGAAAATCTGCTTTAGTCAGTGCTAGAGGTTGGAAAGGGTGGTGAACGCTTACATGGATGATGGCTTGATTTTCGTGTTATGGCCTCCAAGATAAAATTTTTATCAACTGTGCTGAAAATTGAAACACTTAATCTAACGTCTTTGAGAACTGTTTGTTTCTGAGGAATAAAACTTAATGGAGGCCCTTTGTTTATAGATGGAGAAAAAGGATTTTAGTTACTTTAAGACTTGACCGTTTTCATGTATTTCCCGAAAATATATCGACTGGCATTTATTGTTTAAGGTACGGAAAAGCAATATTCAATTGTCCATCAAATAATCATAGAACAGGGAAAGTTTTCATTGTTGCTATCTCACATTCATGTAACAGACGGTCATTGAGAAAAGCAATGTTTTTTTAGAAACCATAGGAACATTCAACAATGTAGCTCAGTTACCGTCGTACAAAGAGAAGTGCGAGTTCCACAGAACGCGTTTGATTGACAAAACTGCTGTAACTAAATATGTTATTTGAAGGAAGCACGAGTTTCAACTTCAAAAGATGATAATATTTGCAGCCATATATATGTATACATATATAGCTTACAACATCTAGCAGACGTCCTGTAAATAGAAGAGATTTCTTGAACTTCAGTGTTGCAAAATCAATTCCTTTACATTTTGTCATCGTAGAGCCTATACTTTTACAATCAGATCTTGTTTTGACAGATAGATACAAGACCATACATACAAGTTGTTGATACAATTTGCATAATGTGCCTGTTACGTATTGTTTACAGTCGAATAGGGTGACATATATTTAGCTCAATTTGTAAAATTTGTGGTTATTTTTCGGAATGTTATAGGTCAGTTAGACATTTTGGGAAAATAACTGAGCAAGCAAACAGAGAAATGATACTTCCCGTTTCATGTAAGAATATATTTTGACTTTATAGACGACGTTAATATACATATAAATTGGGTAATTAGTTCGGAAAGAATTAAGAAATTTCTTCCTTCCGAGCTTATATGCAAATGAATAGGTATTTCATCGAAATATAAAACATACGAAGTAGAAAGAATGAAAACGTTTCCATGCAGTTAAAAGCACAAACAGGGACGGGGTTATTCTAATCATGTCATGAATAATCAATGTTAACCATTATATAACACTAGACAGAAGTCCATCAAAATAAATTTGAGAACAAAGACTACATGAATGAATCAATATATAAAGTAAAATACTCTAAAATGTATTCGTGAGATTGTCAAAGAAGACACCCCTCCAGCACCATTGAATATGTAATGCCTATAAATGTACCTAAAATAAATACTAATCAAAACCGACATGTGCCTACAAAACTAACATGGAGATACGACTAATTCCTCGGCCAGTCGTGAAGTCAAATATTTCTAAATGATAGAATAAAATTCAATGTGCCCATGGTCATTACAAATTCTTAAATTGTTGTCATTACTCTGAAAGGTATCTTAAGAAGAAGAAAGAAAGAAAAATAGTTTAATACTTGAGCAATTATGGCTCCTCGTCCACAAATCATTGTAATACAGGGTCAAAACATATATACATAATTTTATATAATGTAATAAAGGTACAGTATTAATATGAAATATGGCACTGTCTCAATCGGGAATCGATCAGACTTCAACTCATCCCTTTAACATTTAAAAAAAAACCCCGTCTACTAGGGTGTTTAATAACAAGCAAACTGTTGAGAAGCACAATGACAGACTTAAGGTGATCACAACAGCTCACACTGTGCTCAGGTGAGCTAAAAATCATACAAACTGAAAAGTTACTAGATTGCAACTCACTTTTAACAAGACTTAACAGACAGACACACATCAACAATCTATTTGCACCACGGCAGGTTAAGAGCTCAGTCTAGGGAGACATATTAGCCTTCTTGTGCAGGCTTGGTTTTTTCTATTTGTGTTAATTGCAATTCTGAAATTACTCGTAAAACAAATCCTAATTTTGTTTTTATATACACATCAAAAAGACTTGCATTACACTTTATTTATTGAATAAACTGTTCGCATGTTTAAGTTTTATCTGTATACACATTTATAATGATCACAGATCACACAACTTGTTTTATCCATACATGAAATATAGCTGAACTGTGAATAACAACTTTTAATAACAGTACTGGATGCTTTTGTCAGGCTTTGAAATAAGTATTGTCAAAATAAAGAAAATGTGACTTGCTGTAATCTGTATTCTAAAATGTACAATTTCTCTTACAACAAGAACAAATAAACAAGGGGGGCCATGATGGCCCTGTATCGCTCACCTGACATATTGACATAAAGATCATCAAGATCAACATTCTGACCAAGTTACATTAAGATATGATCATAAATGTAGCCTCTAAAGAGTTAACTAGCTTTTCCTTTGATTTGACTTGGTGACCTAGTTTTTGACCCCACATGACCCAGATTCAAACTTGACTGAAAGATCATCAAGATTAACATTTTGGTGAAGTTTCATGAAGATGCAGTCATAAATGTGGCCTCTGGAGTGTTAACGAGCTGTTCCTTTGATTTGACCTAGTGACCTAATTTTTAATCCCACCTGAACTAGATTTAACTTGGCCTATAGATCATCAAGATTAAAATTCTGACAAAGTTTCATTAAGATTAAGATATGGTCATAAATTTGGCTTCTAGAGTGTAAACTAGTTTTTCCTTTGATTTGACCTAGTGACCTAGTTTTTGACCCTACATAACCCAGATTCAAACTGGACCTTGAGATCATAAAGATTAACATTCTGACCAAGTTTCATGAAGATATAGCCTTAAATGTGACCTCTACGGTGTTAACAAGCTTTTCCTTTGATTTGACTTGGTGACCTAGTTTTTGATCCAAGATAACCCAATATCAAATGTGTCCAAGATTTTATTGAGGGTAACAAGTTTCATAAAGATTAGGTCAAAATTGTGACCTCTAGAGTGTTAACAGTCAAATTGTTGACGACGGACGGACACAGGGCGATCACAAAAGCTCACCTTGAGCACTTTGTGCTCAGGTGAGCTAAACGCTAGAGTTGTCACAGGAGTGACGAATTATACTCTACAATATGGCCTTATCACAGAACTAAGCCAATATCAAAGCAGCATTTTCTTGAGCTATGACCTAATGACCTCAAATTCAATCTCTATAGTTTCATGATCCTCCGCCAAAGTGTTCTCAAGTTGTTGTATGGAAAAGGTTTAAATGTTCCGGGTCATCCTGACCTTTGGAACTCTAAATCAATACAGGTAATCTGCTGGTCAAAACCAACCTTGTACTAAATTTTGTGTTTCTCATCCCAAGCATCCTGAAGTTATTGTCCAAAACCCGTTTTAAAGAACAGTTATTTATTTTGTTGAACTTAACATCACACCGACACAGGATAGGTCATATGACGACTTTCCAGTTTTAATGGTGGAGGAAGACCCCATGTGCCCCTCCGTGCATCATTTTAAAGAACCGGGTCAGTGTGACCTTGACCTGTGACCTCAACATCATTAGGGGTCACCTGCTGCTCATAATCAACCTCCCTAACAATTTTCATGATCCTAGGCACAAGCATTCTCAAGTTATAATCTGAAAAACATTTCACTGTTTTGCCTTATTGTGACCTTGACCTACTGACCTCAAAATAAAACTTGACCTGTATTTCATGATGTGACACCTGTGTACCAAACTTTATCATCCTAGGCTCAAGGTCTCAAGTTCTCATTCGGAAACGGCTCAACTGTTCAAGGTCACTATGACCTTGACCTTTGATCTATTGACCTCAAATTCAAACAAACTGTATTTTATCATGTTACACCTGTGTTACAAAAGCTATGATCCCAGGCCAAAGCGTTTGCAAGTTATCTTGACCTTTGACCTACTGACCCCAAAGTCGAACTTGACCTGTAACTATGTACAAAAAATATTTAAAGCGGTCAAGCTTTTCATGAGTTATCACCTGGAAGCCATGAAAACCTACTGACTGAAAGACAAACAAGCTTGCTACATGGGGGTATAACAGAACATTCTCTTTAAAATCTCATGAAAAATATGAGAACTAGATACCCACGGGCAATATGTCAAGCCCGCCAGCTGTCAAAAGGACTGGGAGTTGTGCATGACACTCCTTGTCTCATTGAGGCAAACATTTATGCCAAATAAAAGAGATTGCAAAAAATTACAATATAAGTTATTTACAGTAACAACAAAGGAACGTAAAATTTTTAAAAAAAATTTAAAAAAAAAAAAAATTAAAAAAAAATTCTAAGTCCACACAAAAATCCGCACCAGTAGAGATAGGTCAAAATACACCTAAAAATTGGATGTAACATGCATGTTGTACTACAGAAAAGTAGTCTTGATTTTTCCCTACGACCAGTAATAAAAAAGTTACAAATGTAAGCTATTTATAGTAACAACAAAGGGAAGTAATTCTAGGATCTTTTGCATGACATTCCGTCGCATGATGATGAACAATTGTGCCAAGTTACATCAAAATCCCTCTATGCATCAAAAAGAAATGCTCCAGACAAAGTCATTTTTGTATCTGACTTTTGACCTCTAAGTGTGACCTTGACCTTAGACCTAGAGACCTGGTTCTTCCGTATGACACTCCGTCTCATGGTGGTGAACATTTGTGCCAAGTTACCGGTACATCAAAGTCCATCCATGCATGAAGAAGAAATGCTCCAGACAAAGTTGTCATTCTTGTATCCTTTGACCTCTAAGTGTGACCTTGACCTTAGACCTAGGGACCTGGTTCTTGCGCATTACACTCCATCTCATGATGGTGAACAATTGTGTCAAGTTACATCAAAATCCCTCCATGCATGAAGAAGAAATGCTCCGGACAGTCATTTTTGAATTTGACCTTTGACCTGTAAGTGTGATCTTGACCTTTGAGATAGGAACCTGGGGCTTGCGCATGACACTCCGTCTCACTGAGGTTAACATTCATACCATATATAAACAAGATTGCTCCATGCATGTCCAAATTATGGTCCGGACAAACAAATCCTGACAGACGGATGCACGCACGCACATATGCCAAATAGACATTTGGACAACTATGTCTTCGCTTCCGCAAGCGGGCTCGACAATAACAAAACCAATGTGATAATACATTATCTCTTAAAGTAACAGAGCTTTGTCAAACACTGCTCTTCTCAAAATAAATTTAGTTTCTAAATAAATCCTGAATTCCTATCCTTAAAAGTTTTTTTTTTTAAGTTCCCTTGTTCTTCTGTCTTTTTATATTTTCTGGTGTTTCTTTCTTGCTTTTCAAGTCTACTGGATTTGTTGACCTTCCATTTTGTAGCTGCCTGCTCTCAAGAAGTGAACCTGTAAAACAGAAATCAAATATTGTAAATTGATAAAAAGAGACCCTAACCAACTTTCATAAAGATCCCATGAAAAATGTGACCTATAGAGTGGTCACAAGCAAAAGTTCATCGACGCACGGACGGACGACGGACGACGCGCTATCACAAAAGCTCACCTTGTCACTTTGTGACAGGTGAGCTAAAAAATCAATATCTGAGAACCGCTTCCTCCTGTCACAAATTAAACCATTTGTTGATGTGATTTTTGGGAAATGTTACCTTTCATTTTGGGATGTTGGGAAAAAAATGCAATATTTTTGGATTGGGAAGTGGCCGAATACAGGCCTCTGTCATATAAGGATGAAAAGCCCTGCCAGCTAACAATTTCTGACAAGAAATCATTTTCAAAGTTTTTCTTTCCGGTCAGTTCTATATGGAATTAAGTTCTTTGGGTAATTTTGAAAGAGGACCACCCAAAGATCATTCTGTGAAGTTTGGTGTAAATCTGCCCAGAGGTTCTGAAGAAGATTTTTTACAAATTGTTGGCACATGACGGACATCCCCGTCCCTAGATTTGCCACCATAATGCCACCCTTTTCAATGGTGGAGTATTTAGACAATTTTCCACCAAAATGCCACCAAAAATGCCACCAAAATGGTGAAAAAATGAACAGGACAGTGGCAAACCTGTTTTCCGCTAAATTCCACCTTTTTCTACTTGTGTACACCTTTAGGTGGCAATAAGTGGAGTATTTAGACAGTTTTACACCATTATGCCACCATTATGGTGGAAAACATGTTTGCCACTTATTTCCACCAATTACCACCTTCATGGTGGCAGTAAGTGGAGTATTTAGACAAATTACCACTAAAACGCCACCATAATGGTGTAAAATCTATTTTCCACTTAACGCCACTTATTTCCACCAATTGCCACCTAAAAGGTGGCAGTAAGTGGACAAAATTTCACCAAAACACCACTATGGTGGCAGTCCTATTTTCCACTAAATGCCACCAAATAGCTGGCAATAGGTGGAAAATAAGTGGCAACCAGTGGAAATCGGCTGCACCTGCTGGATCTAAAAAAAAATCAGTTGTAAGCAAAAATCAAATTATATTAATATATTTTTTATACGCCCGTTTGAAAAACGGGACGTATTATGGGAACGCCCCTGGCGGGCGGGCGGGCGGGCGGCGTCCACAGACCTTGTCCGGAGCATATCTTCTACATGCATGAAGGGATTTTGTTGAAACTTGGCACAGTTGTTCATCATCATGAGACGGAGTGTCATGCGCAAGAACCAGGTCCCTAGGTCTAAGGTCAAGGTCACACTTAGAGGTCAAAGGTCAAATTCAAGAATGACTTTGTCCGGAGCATATCTTCTTCATGCATAGAGGGATTTTGATGAAAGTTGGCACAATTGTTCATCATCATGAGAAGGAGTGTCATGCGCAAGAACCAGGTCCCTAGGTCTAAGGTCAAGGTCTCACTTAGAGGTCAAAGGATACAAGAATGAAAACTTTGTCCGGAGCATTTCTTCTTCATGCATAGAGGGATTTTGATATAACTTGGCGCAAATGTTCACCCACCATGAGGCGGAGTGTCATGCGCAAGAACCAGTCTCTAGGTCTAAGGTCAAGGTCACACTTAGAGGTCAAAGGATACAAGAATGAAAACCTTGTCCGGAGCTTTTCTTCTTCATGCATAGAGGGATTTTGATATACTTGGCACAAATGTATACCACCACGAGACGTAGTGTCATGCGCAAGAACCGGGTCCCTAGGTCAAGGTCAAGGTCACACTTAGAGGCCCAAAAGGGTCAGATACAAGAATGACTTTGTCCGAAGCATTTCTTCTTCATGCATGGAGGGATTTTGATGTAACTTGACACAATTATACACCATCATGAGACGAAGTGTCATGCGCATTCCCTTCTTTAGAATTACTTCCCTTTGTTGTACTATAAATAGCTTATATTGTAACTTTTTCATTACTAGTCGTAGGGAAAAATCGAGACCACTTTTCTGTAGTACAACATGCATGCTACATCCAATTTTGAGGTGTATTTTGACCATCTCTACCTGGTAAAGATTTTTTGAGGGACTTACAATTTTTTTTTTTTTTTTTTTTTTTTTTTTAAGATTAACTTCCCTTAGTTGTTACTAAAAATAACTTATATTGTAACTTTTTTATAACTGACTGTAGGAAAAACCAAGACCATTTTTTCCTTTGGTACAACGTAGATGTTACTTTCCAATTTTAGGTGTATTTTAAGGTATCTCTACCTGGTAAGGAGTTTTTTTTGTGGACTTAGAAAACAAAACACTTAGTTATTACTAAACAACCACAAAATTAAAATTCCATTTGCAAATACAGGTGCTAGAGTAAAGAAATTTGCTGTGACGGGCGTATATTGTGACATTCTTGCACTCTTGTTATTTTTATGCAAAAATCAAAGACCCTTCACAAGAAATCACAAAAGATCTGAACACCAGGATCAGGATGTTGTCAATGCAGCCTTGTTTTTTCATATTCCAGGATGGCTTAAGTCTCCAAATTTCGCTCCTTTGGATGTAAGGCCATTTTCTAGCACACAATCTGTAACAGAAAACCAAACATCTATTAAAAGATATATTTTTTCTAACATTCTGAATAATTCAGGGTTCAAATTTAGACAAGCATACCAGCTAAATGCTAGTGGAATTTTAAAATAGCTAGTAGGTTTGAAATGTACTAGCTAATTTCAGCTAGTCAATAATATAACAAGCAAATGTCTTCAGAGCTGTAATAAAGTTTAATTGTTTTGAAGGTACACATTTTTCTTCATGAAAGGAATGTTATCATTTATGTTTATGATATTTTATTGTTCAACAAAAATGGCACAAGCTATTTTAAGCTAATAGAAAATATTTTTGTTTGAGACTGGCTACTAACAGAGATCAATCAGTAAGTTTTGGCCAGTAAAATATTAATAGAGTAATTAAATATTATTAACTTTAGCCGGTAGCTTTTCATTTTAGCTAGTGATCAAAAAGGGCACTAGCTAATTTCAGCTAGTACAAACTATTGTTAAATTTGACCCCTGATAATTTAGCAGAAAATTGTTAATTTCCTCTAGGAAATATGAAATCAAAAGACTGAACTAACTCAATGACATAAAAACAAACTCTACAAACTTAATCTTTGTCAAATAATATGCCACATCTTTATTAAAACTGTGAGAAATTTCATCAAAATCTACATTGTAGAAAAAATTCTATTTACTCAAAAGGATACATTGTTTTATGGGAATACATGCATCTTGAATCAATAAAAGTGCAATAACAATGCAAAAACTTGAGATTTGATGAATGGTGTGGAAGCCCCATTGCTCCAAAGCGATTTACACTTGTGTCAAATTTCATGAATATCTATCAATGTACTTGTTATGTAGAAATTTATGGATTGAAAAACAATTAAAGGGCAATAACTCTGGTTACAGAAGTGATCCTGACGGAAATTGCACATGCAATGCTGTCCTGTAGTGATCTACATTTTTATAAAGTTTCATGAACATCCATTAATAAATACAGGAAATATCCCTATTTTTTACTAAATCAAGCGGAAATACTTCTTTTATTAGGTAAACAATTGCGTTAATGAGCTTATAATAATTACATGAGGTTTAGTGATTCTATAGACTAAGCTGCTAAAATAATTTTCCAATTACTAGCATTTTCAGTTAATCTGACGGACAGATGAACAGAAAGGACAACACCAAAAATAATATCCCTCTGCCTTTGGCAAAAGATAATAATGGCAGTTGGGTTTTTCATCACATTTATAATTAACATTTCTCATATAATATGCCAGAAAATTCTATTAATAATTATTGATGAATTTCTTTAAAAGAGATAGGTAAAATTACGGGTTATTTAAACGTTAGCTTTTATAAAAATATATAATATTTACCTGATTCAGAATGATCTTGATATGTTTCTTTCATGCAGTAATAAGCTGTATGCTGCTCAGGTATACAGTCAGGCAGGCAAATCATGTCACAAAGTTGCACTTTTTTCACAGAAGGTTCCTGGTATGAACAGTTTAAAGTACATATTGTACCCTAAGTGCTAATCAATAATGTAAATAATTACAAAATGATACAATTTTACAAGCACTGTTATAAACATGATTGAGCTATATTCCAGAAAATTTATCTGGGATTTATCCATCTGCCAAACTTCCCAAGACATAAAAGGAGATTTGTTGATTTTAATTTCAAGCTCTTTTGTAAATGTTGTTTCAATTCAAGTATTTGTTAAGATTTAGTAAGTAAGACAATGTTAAAACCAGTAATAATTTTTAAAAAAATAAACAGAATAATATTGTTACCTCTCACAATGTGTTTCCATTTTCTCCCTGACTGACTCATCAGATGCCAGTTTTCAAATTTTGGTATTACTACACAGATAAATTGATACCACACATACACTATTTTGGTCAGCTAAAGAAGGTGTCAAATACTTATGTTGAAAAGCTATTGTAAAAGCATCCTTTTTATATACACTTCTTTTTTTTCAATTAATGAAGAGAAATGGCAAGAACTATTTCTTTGCATCTGACCTGATGTTTGCCTGCATAAATGAATTTTAACTGACCCAAATTCCACCTGGGGCTGTTTCTATACATTTGTGTGGGAGATTGTAACTTGATCTTTCATTAATCTTATCTTTAACCAACTTTCACTCATGCAGAAATAATATGCTGTAGAAACATTCAAAAATGATCTTTTCAGATTCGGACAGTACAGCCAATTTCCACTAGTTGCCACCTATTTTCCACCTTTTTCTGTCTTTCAGAATTGTTAATTGAAAAGGTGACTTATTAATATTTACATTGAATATAATACAAAGATATAATAAATAATCATAAATATTCTGTCTCACAAAATAACCAAAGTTCAAATTTTCTATATACCACTCTGAATATTATTTCTGTCCAGCTGGAGACAGCGTAGACTTATTCTCATTTTAACGAAACCCTTTGAAGAATGAGCCTGGTTATACTGTTTTGCAGATGTCGGTCAGTCCGTCTGTCAGTCTGTCGGTTGTTCGGTATGTAGACCAATCGGTTTCCAAATGATAACTCAAGAACACTTGGGCCTATGATCATGAAACTTTATATGGAGGTTGGACATGACCAGCAGTGACCTCTATTGACTTTGGGCCAGTAGGTCAAAGGTCAAGATCACAGTGACCTGGAACAGTTAAGCAGTTTCCAGATGATAACTCTAGTACTCTTGGGCCTAGGATTATGAAAGTGAATGGGAAGGTTGGTCATAACTACCAGATAACCCCTATAGATTTTGAGTTCAGTGGGTCAAAGGTCAAGTTCACAGTGACCAGGTACAGTTAAACTGTTTCCGGATATTAACTTGAGAACTCTTAGACCTAGGATCATGAAACTAAATAGGGAGGTTGACTGTGACCAGCAGATGACCCCTATTGATTCTGAGGTCTGACGTCAATTGGTCAAAGGTCTAGGTCACACTGACCTAGAACACTAGAACATTTTTTGCCCAATAACTAGAGAATGCTTTGGTCTAAGATCACATTTGATACAGAAGTCACTTTTGACTTGTAAATGACCCATAATTATTGATTTGAGGTCAGTACATCAAACATCCAGTGCACAGTGACCAAATGATTTCTGTTTCTTGTACAGTTACTGAATGCATCAAGGGTGGGGGAGGGGGCATTTTGTGTTCTACGAGCTGTTTTCAATGTGGAGCAAAGTCAGGGTCCGTGTCAATTAGGCCTGAAGTTTGAAATTAAGAGTCCATTATACCTTGATTCCACCCTAAGTCCATGTAAAGATTTTTGTACATGGTAATCCAATGCTTTTAAATCAAACATCACAAAAAATTCTAAGTTTTTTTCCACCTATTTGCCACCAAGAAAATTTTCTAAGTCCGTATTTCCACTTAACGCCACTCAATTTCCACCATGAAAAAAGCTATGTTCTACTTTCCACCAGATTCCACCTTTTTGCCACCATAAAGAAAAACTATGTTCAAATTTACACCTTATGCCACCTAAATGCCACCAAAATAAAGTGGCATTTGGTGGCAAATTTACCACTTATGTGGAAAGAAGAGTTGAATTACACCAAATGCCAGCTAATGCCACCTATTTCCACCCTTTTACCATGGAAATAAGTGGCAACCAGTGGCATAAGGTGGCAAATCTAGGGACGGGTCAACTCATGTTGTCACCCTGTGACAGGTGATTGAGCTAATAATTGTTTAAATTTGCATACATGTATTAAATTTTATGGTTTTGTCCAGAAATGCTTTATCATCAAGAAAATGAAATGGAGTCTTTACTAAGGTCTAAAAAAAATTTGTTTCCAGTAACATGCTAAAATAAATTAGGGTAGGTAGGTCGGAAAAACTTTTTCTTTGGATTTTTTGAAATTATTTTTAGGGAGACTTTTTGGAAATTATTTTTGTGTCAAAAAATGAATACAAATAGGGGGGGTTATGCCTCTAGAGCATCAGTAAGTTGATTTATAACATCACTGTCCATGTTTAAAGCATAAAAAGTGCAGTTTTGCAACTTTTTATCAAAAAGTTGAAAAAAATGTTCTCAAAGACAAAGGCGGACGGACGGACCGTCCATTTAGGGTCGGGCCAAAAATTTATGGTAGGTCAGGATACAGGAAACGGACAATTTTTTTTATGCCTAATGTTCCTTGGTATTTGATTCTATGCACTGACTCAATCGCAAAAATCTGTTCACACAAATACTAATTTGTATACAGTATATCATACTTTTTGAATGATTGAAACTGCTTCCCACAGCTGCAACTACATAATAAAGAAACAGAATGATAGAAATACCTTATGAGCCGCAAGCAAGTGGTTTCAGTCTGTCAACAAGCACTTTGGAGCAGTACAACAATACTCTGTATAATAGACCAAGATGCCTGAAAATAGTGAAAAGGGAGCAAATTAAGAAAACATGGACAACCAGCTGTTTTGAAATTTCAAAGGTCTAAGAGCTAATATCCGTTTCGCAGTTTGTCAATTTTCATGCCAATAAGATGACCCCAATTATATCATTGGCATGGCGGGAGAAGTTTGTTAAAGTGAAATTATGGACATTTTTCAAGTAAAAATCTGGCTGAAATAAATGTGTGTGTAAACAGGGTGTAGAAAATTATAGCTTTTAACCCAATATACTAAACTATTCTTGTTACCTGTACGAAATAATAACTTTCCAAATATGACTTTTCTTATTTGGACTGGGGCGGTCATTTTAAGAAAAGTCGAACTGCACGAATGAGTTGCTTCCCTTCAACTTCAGAAATCTTTACCTATAGGTAAGGGAGATCACTTCGTAGAAGATTGAAGAAAATAACTATTATTTTATTAGTCCATTTCTTTATTTCTAAAGCATCAATTTCAAATGCTTATGCAGCATCATCGTTGATTTAACACATTTTAATGTACAGTAACCGAAAATTGCGTTTATAGAACATTCGCCCAAAACACACTATGTGCAGTAAGATGCGCATAATACCACTTTAAATAAAACTTTTTTTAATGAAAATAAAACAGTAGCAAATTTTGTCAAAATGTATAATGAAACGAAGTAAATGCGGTTAAAAATTTCAGTTTTGAAAAAAGGAAAGTCACTGTATGAGTAGGTTTGTTTACACGACTGACCAGCCAGAACAGCCAAACATTACTTTAACCCAGTGAATTCCAGGTACCTTTCTGACTTGGTGGTCTATGACCTTCACTTTGCTCGGTATCATTAAAAGGCAAAAACAGACTGGTAAAGCAGCTAGAAGAATCTGTTCTGCCTTCCTCAGTTTAGTATGAACACAGGAGCTGACAAAATGCTACAATTGTTTATTGGTATCTGATGGTCATGAATCATAAACGTATAACTTTAAACGTATTTGAGTATGTGTGCAGTGTACAAAATTCAGATTTCAACTAACCCATGCTGGCAACCAGATAGAAAATTTTCCAAGCCTGACACCAATTTCACATGCCTGAACTTAAAGCTGAATTTTGAACCATAAAAAAACTGGTCTAGCTCATACCCTCAAAATACTTCATCATATTGTTGGGGACATGCTCGACTGGGGATTCCTAGGAGAACAGGAACTGAATGCATCGGACCAAAAAGTAATATGAGCGGCTTCAGTTTAATTTTTTTGACCAACATAAAAATTGTAGCATGTAGCTTTTTTTCTTGTTGCTTAGTCTGAAATCTACTTGCAAATTTAGACTTTCAATTAAGAATTAGAGTATCCTAAAAAATCATGCTAGAACATCAATATTGTTTGCACGGTTTTCCTTGGCATACAATTTTGTTCGTTATAACTCAAAATAACCTTCAAAGTAATTCGGAACGCATCATTGACGGCGTAACTTAACTAATGGCTGAAACTACGGCAAGGCAAATTTTCGTACCTAATATTATAAATAGCGATTCAACTGTATACATGTACGAATTAGTAAGATAGCCTGCATTCTAGATTTAATTATAAGATAGACCTCTACATTTCTTTATAATCAGTAATCCATTCAATAAAAAATGGCTAACCAAAAAAAGATGTCGTGTTTTCTGTTATCCTCAAATGAAAGCGAATCTACAAACATTAACAAAAGCCGCAACAATTTTGACTAAATTATTTGTATTTGCAAAATAAATTGTGTGAAATTTTGATCTTAACTTGCATTCCATGAAATTGACTTGCATTTAGCGAGTCCAAAATTTGAGCCCTGTGATTTGTGAAAGTAATTACATCTTCTGCATGATTATAATGGTTCTGACAAACTCTTAAACTCTTGCATTTATGGAACAGTTTGAATTCAATTCCTTCATAATTCTGACCAACTAATCGAGCATGCTTCAGAACTCCAGATTAAGGGCTGTATTTTTGTAATTACAAACTTGTTAGGGATCAGATATGACTTTATTTTAAAATGTGGATGTATCAATAAGAATTTATTTTAAAATGTGGTTGTATCAGTAGGACATGTAAACAGTATTACATATATTCCAAAGAAACTGTTCGCTTTTAAAGGCTATTTGAATTGGAGAAACTGTTAGCGAACAGCATGGATCCTGACCAGACTGCGCGGATGCGCAGGCTGGTCTGGATCCATGCTGGTCGCAAACCCACTATGTTGGTTTTCTCATGGCGCGGCTCAAATACGGAAGTAAAATTATATCTAAGGGAGACCAGTTTCTATAATATGGCAAGATTACTTATGCTTAATTTAAACAACATTGCCTCTAACTTCTACGTAAGAAGAAAAGAAAAATCTTACGTTAGTGTTAGCACCTAAATACCGTTAAATATCACTTAGCGGACAGCATAACTCGAGAAGTCAACGCGTTACTATAATGCATATCTGTGTTGCATCCTATACAGTATGACGATACTGGTGGATTTTACTTGCAACAGTTTGGTAAGTTGAAAGTGTTTATGACTAAGTTTTGTGTAAAAATATTGTCTGGAATATAATATTTGAAACTGAAACTGATTTATTTGATTAAACGCATATTTCTATACAATGATGTATTCAATGGCGTTGTCCAACAAATAAATGTTGAAATGTTAAAACTCACAAAAAATTAAAATCTAACACCTGCTGTTATCGCATTTAAAACAATTATCAAAAAATTAAAAACAATACCATAAAAATACAGTGTCTTAAGATTTGTTTGAATGTACCAAGTGATTCACTTTTGCGTAAATGCTAACGGCAGTTTATTCCACAGTTTTGGACCAATAGTACAGACACTTCTATCGTTGAATGTTTTGCACTTGTTGTATGGAAACAACATAACGACATTCAGAATTTTCTGACGATCTCAAACCTTGTCTACTAGGAACATACTCTGCAAGCAGTTCTGTTAAATACATAGGTTTTCTGCCAATGTGGCAGCTATACATGCTTTCACCGGCAACCAATATTAGTCATACAATGCTTGTTTGGAACTGTCAAATTTCTACTGTTAAGGACGAGTTTTGCACACATGTTTTGAATACGTTACATCTTATGCACCTCAACGTTAGCTACACCATAAAGTATGACACTACAGTAATCCTGATTAGAATTAACAAGAGACAAAATTTCAGTGGCTGCTTTGGTTAAAGGTTTTCGGATTTCTTAATTCGTAGGTAATTCAACATGGCTGTACGACATTTGCGATTTACATTATCTTTAAAATTCAAGGTTTCATCAAGAAATGCACCAAGATATTTTATTGTGCTTTCACGTTTGATTTCATCACCAGCAATTACCATTTGCCCTACTCTTTTTTAGGAAAATTTAATCCATTAAACATAATTCATTATGCATTTAGATGAAAGTATCGATTTTGTGTCCAGGCAGTCTTAAGACATGTATCTGTTGCAGATATTGAGTTCATCTGCAATGCATTGATTACTTATCAGAAAAAAACAACAAATAAATGACATTATATTTGGAAATCAATCTTTAAGAACAAGTCTAGATGGCTTTACTTATTACAGTGATGAACTGACAATATCCGTGTCAAACCATTTTTAGCTGTTTACAAATAATCGAATTCGCATGTTCAATTACATCAACCGGACGTAACGGCCACATATAATTAATTAGAATAACCTAGACGAATCATGGATCTGGAATACGGAAATATATAACATTAATAGATCGGAACTTTTCCGTTTACAAACAAAACTGGCATTTTACTTTTTTCCTTAGAATAAACTATACTAATAAATGCAATCCAAGTAATTGTTTACAACATACTTAAATTAGGTACATTTCTAAAAACGACATGAAAAGAAAAACAAGCATAGTAGAATTCTGCAATGTGGAGAATGTTTGGCCCAAGCATGCTTATTTGCATGAAGCAAAATGAACGGGCAATGCTGAAAAATGTATTCCTTGTGTCTGTAATAAAATTTTACCTGCCTATAGAACATCAGGTCTACATTACCGTTGTCAATTCTGTTTGCATTACATAGGACAACTATCCCTAAATTGAACATTTTTAATTTGATACTGATTTGATATTTATTCATTATCATACCAGTTTGTTAGAATCAACAGTTTTAATTTCATTATTTTACGGGCATAATGAAACACACAAGTAAATCTAAATCGAGTAAATCTTTCAAAAATCTGCACTTGTATCTATAATACATAAGTCAGTTGTGAAGGTATCTCCACTTCTGTCCCACATAATACAATTTAAGGAGGTAGGTTACCTTGTTACAAAGGTAAATTCAAATTAGTTGAACCGCAGCATTTTCTTGTATTTTGTGTAATATGATGTTTTAACTGCTACAATCTCAATTTCGTTTGTCTCTGTCCCTTCAAGTTCAATTTTTATCCAGGTTTGAAGAACATGACCCTCCAAAGGTATTTCATATTGAAAGAAGAAGGAAAATACAGATATTTAACACTTTTCATTGTATTTTAGTTCCATTGATATCCGTAGAAGTCTGCATAATTGATAATTTTACTAGTATGCAGGTTAGCTTTCTAATATAAGCTTAAAATGTATATGTTGCGGGGCTCGTGTTTCCATGGTAACGCATTTTCTCTCAGTTTGAAACAACTATGTATAAAAAAAGGTGATTTCGACGGCTTCAGTGCCATTCTGTTAATGACCAACATTAAATATTTGGGTAATATTATCAGCAAAATACCACGCACTTTACATGGTACCCTATTTTTCTTAACTTTTAAAGTAACCATGGCAACAGAGATGTTTAAAATAGGTTATATCTTGCTTTTTGTTGTAATTTCTTCAAAAAAATATTGAATACGATTATCTTTCTAGTTGACGTAGCTTTAAAACATATTATTTCTAATGTAAATTACATTTTCGTGTTATTTGCATTTATTCAAACAAATTTCACAGCTTAGAATACGTACAGCAGTACCCCTCGTCTGCCATTTTCATGGAAAAATCGTTCAGCGTGCTGCTATTATTCTCATGGATATTGTTGAAATGAAAATAAAAAGCCGAAGCTGTGTTTCTTAAATAGACCAGTGTCAACGCTTTTGAATGTACATTTAGATACATAGGTCACTGGCTTCGTTTCCATGGTAACATCAATTCAATTCAAGAAACCACAATTTCCTACAGAAATCTGAACAATTTTAGATCTCAGTTTTAGTATTTAAGTAACAAATTTTCAACGGAACCTGCAAAATAGGTATTACAAAACAAACTGCTAGACTTTTTATTTAAAAATGGCCGTAACAAGTAACCTTTCACCCAACTATATTCCAAATAACACCGGTTGCCATCATCCATTTTCTTACATTCCGTATAACATTTCAATATAACTACATAAAAGAAGCAAAATATTGATTATTATTTAGAGCAAAAGACTCATAAAAATATTTCAGCAAATAATGGTTAATTGAAAATAGTTAAAATAAAGAAAATGTACAGAATCACGTACTTTCGAGATAAAAGCTATTAATTTTGCGCGGTAACTGACACTTAACGTCATGACGTCAATGACGTCATTTTAAGGCAACATTGTTTTGAAGCGTTTCTGCGGCAATTTATTCATTATTTCTGCATTATTAAACCATAAAGCATCAGATCGAAGACAGGTTCATGATTTGTTTTCAGAAGAATGAATATACAAACACATTTAATTTGTCGTAAACGTCGTCGTAAACTGTCACGTTAGCTTCCGGTTGGACATGCGCACATACAAATATGAAGGTATCCTACCTCCTTAATTCAATTACGCGTGCTTTTTATGAATTAACATCTTTATCTCTCAACTCTAGAACATTGAATTGCATGGTATTAGTATGATTTTCTTCTGATTATCAGGGGACCTACATGGCCGAGTGGTTAAGGTCGTTGACTTTAAATCACTTGCCCCTCGCCGATGTTGGTTTGAACCACACCCGGGCGTTGAATTCCTAATGTGAGGAAGCCAACCAGCTGGCTTATGAAAGGTCGGTGGTTCTACCCAGGTGCCCGTCCGACATGAAATAATGCACGGAGGGGTACCTTGGTCTTCCTCTACCAACAAGGCTGAAAAATCCCTATATGACCTTCGATCGTTTTGATGCAACGTTAAACCCAACAAAAATAAAACAAAACAAACGTACAGTTATCACCTTGTCCAAGGTTGGGGTATCGGACTTCATTAATCAGCAACGACCCTGTCGACAAACGGATACGCAAAATAGATAAAGGTACCACCAGACGGTATCATGAAGACTATAATTATCTATTTTAATCAAATGTTCTGAATGTCTAGGAACACGACTTTCATTAATACTTATCTATCATGTTGTAAAGGCATGTGCTCATGTTGTACGATAGATCGGTAGCCTTGTCGGGTGGTATTCATTTAGAATCTGGGGAAGATATGTTTTCTTTCGTCATACAGTTGCGATAGTCCAATGGCAAATTGATTGACTCTTAAATTTTCACCTTCTTGAGTTTTTGTATTAAAAAAAAAAACAAATACAAGATGTCATCTTCAAATCACATTTAAGTTTCAGTTTCCATGGAGTGTTAACAAAGTGATGTCAAACTTTTGAAGAAAAGACGAATTCGTTTATGTTCTATAAAACAAAATTCAGACACTAGTTTGATGGCAAAACAAGTAATGTTTTTATATCTGGCAACATATTAACTAAATTATAGATACATACCAGTCTATATTTTCCAAACAGAACTGCGGTACATCAGATGCCAGTGATTTACTAGAGGAGGCGATGTAGGTACTGAAATTCAATAAATGATATTACATTCAAAATATATATGTATAATTATGCTAAGGTTACTTCTATCGTAAGGTAAAGTCATAACGGAGAGAGAACAGCGATAATAGTGTGTTTGTATTTACTTTAAAAGTAAACAATTACTTTCTTTAAAGTTATTTATAGCGACTACTTAAAAAATAAACGGACAAAAACGTTTGGTTAATATCTTGCAGAATCATCTTCTTATCCATACAAACACTGACAAGAATATGACGATATTGACAGTACAAAAAAAAGAGTATGGGTAGATTTCCTGGAAACGCAAAGCTCAGCAAACACAGCCAGAGGTAGGCCCGACACAAGTAGAAACTGTAGTGGAAAGATATAGCAGACGGGTTGCTTCAAAAAACGAGAAGCACATTATATGAATAATACAAAAATTTAGGATGGGGAGAAAAAGGTGATGAAGAAAGGGGAAAAGGCAAAGGAAATAGGGAAGGGCTTCGCTCTAAAAACACAGCCAACCCAGTCCACAAACCACAGCAGCGTAAGCATGGACGCGCACAATCCCCCATACACATGCGCGTGCGTGTAGTTTATAAAGCATACATATAAGTACGATAAAACGAACAAAGGGACAAAGGACAACCCTGTGGCAAAAACACCAGTTGGAAGCTCCAGCCAGTATATGGTGGATACCTAACCTTACTCATAGTAAAAAGGAGATAAAGGTGTAAACGTAGGAGGCATGTGAGTGGCATAAAATATAACATACATAACATAAAATGCAAAAGCAAGTTGAAAATAGGGGCACCGCCTTCAAACGGGCAGTAACCTATATAATGGAAACTGAGTGTTTACATGCTTTTGGGTCTTGCCAACCTCGCACTTACCCTATTTTCAACAAGTTAGACCAGACAGTGTAAAAATAACTCCCTGCTGAGAAAAGCTCTAACGGTAGTGTCAAAATACAGGATAATACGAAGTATAACACACAAACTGAGTCAATCTAAGTTAAAAGTTCACCAATGTTCTCAACAATTTGTCTGCAGTCAGAGCACCAAGAGCCTAACTTTTGTTTTTAAAGACTTAAAATGTATGGACACTATTTCGAAATTTGCTTAAAAAAATTAATCATGCAGAAGCATTAGATATTTAGTGAGGTATGCTCAATATCCACCTTACATTTTGTCGTTGTGTTTGTATTCTGTGTACGCAATACATCTCATGTCTAGTAACTATTGTTGTTCCAAATGAGAATAAATATTTTAATGTTTTGATAATTCTTCCGTAAGACTTTAACAGGTATCAATCATGATTAAAATATATGCGCCCAAATTTATTAATTTTCATTTTATTTTAGATGGTACAAGACATTCAGCCACTTACAATGGTTGATAAATGTTAACTGGAAGTCGCATCGGGTTAGAAGTACTTTTATTATCTTTCCTACGCTGAGCAGACGATACTTGCACACGCTCACGTAACAATGACAGGTGCACGAACTTCGTAACAAGGATAAAGATGAAGAGGAGACAGTTGGAGGGTTGCACGGAAATATTCCGTTACTCATATAAGATAAAGAAGAAGGTACAACTTTTTCACGTGAGCCTATGATTTGTTTGCCAGATTTCAGCTGATAAACATATAGTTTGAAACTAAAAAATTATAATTCAGTTAAGAATAAAGAATTTTAAAAATGTCTTTTTTAATTTAAAATACATTTCGCCATAAATATTCTGTTTTATTAAGAAAATGAAAATTGTTTGTATTGTGGGTTTTCAGTCACACTTACTGAATGTGATGATTCAACTTGGCATTAAATATGGCATTCCTGGTATTTTTGAGGCACTGACGGATACGATTGATACCTTGATTTAACTACCGATCGTCTGCAAGCAATCTTCATTGTAAATAGTTTTTGTCTACAAGAAAGAATACAAGGTTTAACTAGTGGTTTCGGAACGAACAGCGTGTTGTAATTACCTTATATCCACTTAAGCCATTGTTTTTGTTATCTTTCAAATAATTTCAGTTACCTTTCTGGTCAAATTATTGAGGATAACAGTATTACTAAAGTTCAAACAAATAAACATGATATAAACATTATTAAAGGGGTAACAACAAACGTTGCACTGAATAAATAAGTAATAACTGAAACTGAAACTGTTATATTTGATTAAACGTCTATTTGTTTACAATGTCGTATTCAATGACAGTGTACATAAACAAATGGTATGGAATAATATTAACCGTAAAACTAATGAGAGTATAGACAAGGGGATTATATCAGCATTCGCCGTTTCCGAGCGTTTCTTCTGCTACTTACTTTTCTCAGTTGGACATCGTGTCTCAGTTGGAAATCAATGATTGGCGTTGCTGGAGTAATCAGTGCTACGTGTACAACGCGATCCAATGAAGCTATCGCTGTTCTCAGGGACCGCTTTCGGGCTAATGGACAAACACGAATACAAACGCATTTCAGTGATGACAGTAGGGAAACCTATAGTTTTAATCAGCTCGATCCTGGATAATCTAATAGCATGAACCTACTCTCTAAGCAATTTGCACACCGGCATGTTGTAGAACGTTCTTCCTCTGCAAGGTCAATGAAAGATTTGAAGAAAATAATACGCGAAAAGGACCTACCGCTAATATATGTGAATGTTGGATTACGTTAACAGCGATTTTGTAATCTATGTGTACACTTTACACCATTGCATGTCTGCAAACACCAGTGTCGTCTAAACGGTGCTTATTTTCGTTTCTTCGTATCTGTATGTGATTAACAACTACTGCAACAACAAGAATGCGACAAAATGGGCCCATCTAGAGTTATTGAAACAATTGCATAAAGGTTTTGCCAATTATGTTCCGATTTAATCAGTTACAACAATTACATTATAGGGATACGGAACATGGACGCCGTAGAATAATCTAAACAAGATCAAAAGCATTTGAGCTTAATCCGTCTGCAATAATTTTCCACTACATCTGACTTGCTGGCTGCTTGCTGTGCCGTGTATGGCACATGTTGCGATTGCTGTGCTCTAGTTTTCCAAAGTTTCTAAACAAAACCTTTTATTTGATATAAAACGGAGAGCCCTGATAAAACACAGCGAATGCAAAAGCAGGAATATTCTAAATCTTTAATTTGCTTATATTTAAATCGTTGCTGCTTCTTTTGTTTATCGGTCACTTTGATAGTTTGATTTAGTACACTCATTCGAAAAATTAGTAAATTTTATGGACAATTCAACAACCGCGTCTTTGGCATGTAAAAAATACCCACTATCAGGTTGAGTTAATTATTTAAAATTGTAACCAACACAATATTTAATATTCAATACATTGCGCTTCAGATACGTTATTTTACTTAAGATTTATACGTTGTCTTGAGTAGTTATGTTGATATAGAGAATATTAGGTTACTGTCTTTCTTAACTTAAGTTTATCCACCGAGTTGGAGAAAGGTTTATCCACCCGAGGCTTGCCGAGGGTGATAAACCTTTCGGAGACGAGGTGGATAAACTTAAGTTAAGAAAGACAGTAACCTAATATTCTATTTATCCTGCAGTCAATAAAATCTGTGTATAACATATATTTACTTTCAAAATGTTTTTTTCTATACAAAAATAATCCAGAATTTCACTCACTTGTGAATTCCTACGCCTTCAACCCCCTTGTCTGCTTGATGCAGTTACACACGATTCCTCACAATAAAACATTATTTCATGCCTCATACTTTGCCTTCTGAAGTTCTGTGTATTATAAATCATCGGTGCTAACAGGGCATTCGCGTACAAAACAAGCAGAATGGTTTTGACTCGGATAAAATACAGCCGAAAACCACGCTTGAGACGAATTCAAATGCCCGCAGTGTTAAATTTACTCCATTTCCGTACAAGACAATGTGAGATAATGAAATTCCTTCCACCATGAATAGTTTAGATCCAATAATTACAATAAACGACTGCTTAAATCTGGTTATTTGTGTAAATTTCTAATTAAAAATGAGTGAACGCCAAAATAAACAAAGTCAAGGACGATTCACACAGACTTTAAAAACCGTCACCGTACCATTCCGTATGGTGGTTTACTAGGTTAAAGTGAACCAATTTTTAATTTTTTTACCGTGGCTGTCCTCATAAAATGATGAAATGTTTGAGCTTCGAACTCTCGGCCCAGTTTACATTGCCTATAGCACATATACTTGAAAAAGTAGTCCGTCAGTTGCATTGACGGTATAAACCTGCATTGACTGAATAAACCTCAAGTTTACACGGCAGGCAGATATCGGCCTGATAAATGCATAGTGGTAGGATAAAATGTTTTATTTCACCAATCACCATTTAATATATTCTATTTTCTTAGTTGATGTCAGTCTGAAATACGTGTAGCCTGTAAATAAAACACTATATGAGCCACACCGTGAGAAAACCAACATTGTGGCTTTGCCACCAGTATGGATCCAGACCAGCATGCGCATCTGCGCAGTCTGGTCAGGATCCATGCTGTTCGCCTTCAAAGCCTATTGCAATTAGAGAATCCGTTAACGAACAGCATGGATTCTGACCAGACTGCGTGGATGCAAACGAACTATGTTGGTTTTCTCATGGTGTGGCTCATACATTTCTGGCCAAATTGGTTATGCAGTATTTGTGAAATACTCTACGACTTTCTTCAAATAATCACATATATATATTTCACAGCATTATTGAAAACTCGTGTTTTTGATGAAAGCATCTTCTCTCATAAACGTAGAATTGTAAACATTATAGAACTTAAGAAGACAAAATAGTAATTTTCTGAAATGAGCCATTCCTGATAAACTTTAACTCAAATGAGAACAGTATATGTAGTAATTTATTTCAATGGCAATTTATTGATCAATATCATCGTTATGTAACGACGCAGCAGTCATAATTTGCCTTTCTTCGTAAATTTGATAGCACGAGACGACTACTGAATGCCGACTTAAAACTGGATCCAAGTCTTTCCGGCTTGCATCTAAAACTGAATAAATCTAAATGGAGTAAATTTCAAGTTTCCATTTATAAAGAATTATTGATTCATTACAATGCATGCAATAATTTGCAAAATAGAAACTATCCTAAGTAAATGAAACACTGTTTCTGGGAAAATTTCAATTTTTAACTTTTTTTTTTTGTATTTTAAACAAATTCTAAAATTATCAGTATGGGCACAGATTTCGACCACAACCACAAAATTAAAAAATGCTGGCTGGGCATCGTTACAATTTCAGAAGCACCCTTACATCAGTGTCTGCATAGTATACCAAGGGCAGACTACTCTGTGGCTTTCAGGTGATGGATAGCTCGGATCGAGATTGCGTTTATGTTACTCGTGTAAGCAATATACTTTTAAATACAGGTGTTTACTTATTTCTTATATGGACGGTCTTAAATTTCTGAATTCCCCTCGTGAACATGTATTTATTTATAACGCCATGAGTGCATTTTCTATGCCAATTGAGTTTCTTATATTTATTGTTTTGTATTTACGTCCATTCGATTATCATAATTTTATGTAATTGTTGCTCTAAGTATTGGTAACCTCAAAGCATTTAGTTTACATTTTTATTTCATCATTCCTGACGTATCTAGTATCAACATTTGTAAAAAAAGGCAATGATGTTTCATTTGGACAGCATATGTTTTGTCATGCTGTGCCTTCTGAAATAAATCATTTTCACCTAATGACTGCCAGATTAACAGTTAATTTATATTTATGCCACTTTGACACCAACGTGGTATCTGTTTTAAGTCTTCTCTACTTGACGTCCAACAATCAATTTTTTCATTAAATAGCCATTGATTTCTTGTGAACTGGATATAAAGTGTTTGTTTTAGATTTACATCAACATAGTCTCTTGCTAGATAGTTAAAGAGTTTTTAAAAACGATCATTCATCTTACAATTACTGATTTTATCATATTTTCAAGTACAGATGATTTCCCTAATGTGCTGACAATGCAATTATTGTGAAAGTCTTGTTTTTACACTTCTCATAAATTGAATAGCCTGATTCAATTCCCATAAAGAAGTCTTATGTAGGACTACAAATAAAGACATAAAATTAAGACCGACGAAACACAAAAAGGGTGTTTTAGTTATGTCGAATAACAACTTTTATTCAGAATGTTATTTCAAAGTAATTTGTAAAGTCCTGACTGATTTTAAATGAGAAGTATGAACTTGAGTTTATGCCTAAAACACCCGAATTACCTTGTGAAGTGTTGAAAATATATCGTACGTAATTCTAGTCTGAGCAAAAAATGCTTGTAGATTAATCATCAATATTTACTTACATTTTGATATAACTAGCGGCAAGCTTTTGCGATATTTGAATTGATGTTGAATATGCATAAACTTGTTTCATTAGGATTGAAAGACAGGTGGAAATCTCGAGGGATGCTCTCAGAATTGATTACTTTTTTTATCGATATTATAGAGCTTCCTGAAACAACACTAAGCTATAAATCGATGGTTGATCGAAAATTGTCGTAAATTAAATAAAGAAGGAGTTACGAGCCCAAGACATAATTCATGAGAAATTCACCTTTAAGTTTACTTAAATTGACAGATAATACATCCGTGCATTGCATTAAGCAAATGGTACACACTTCGATATTATAAAACCTTTAATAAAACAGAAAGACGCAAACACTCATAAACACACATAATCACATCAATACACTCATTTATAAATTTCGCAGCCTTTTCTGATCAAATATCGGCCATTTTGACAAGAGCAATTTCTCTTAAGTAATTGAAAACGTTGGGAACCTTGAGAAGTCAGCATGGTAATTTATTTGTAAACAGAGCAATTTCTAATCTACAGAATTTAAATATGATGATTTTCTGAAGTAATCTATTTCACTACTATAAAACATCTCCTTTTCTTCGAGATGACAATGATCGAATTTATTGAACTAGATTGTATAGCAGATGCAGCATTCAATCTCAAGTCAGAATGATTTGAATTATTTCCGTAAACCAGATCGAAAGAGAAGACTGTATTGAATTTGAAAATAGTAATTATTCTAAAATTGAATACTGGCAATTAAAGATTTCCAGGAATAGTGTTTTAATGCGTGTACTTTGAGTAAGTAAATGATGGGACATTCATAATACGCAGTGTTTGAAGAAGACTTCAAAAGTTTAACGAGACGTCTGCAATACATTGACTTTTTATAAAACCAGTAAGAACGTTTGAAAATAGAACATCCTTTCTAGCAAGTATGTGCTTGTAAGGTCATTGTTAACAGATTTGCTTTGGTGCCAATTTACTATTTATTCACTTTTTGTGACATCTTAAATTCATTTTGTGATATCCTTGATTCATTTTATGATAACATTAAACATATTTTGTAACATCTTAAAAAATGTATATTTATGATATCATTTATTATGATTTAAGAAATCATTATAACGTTTTTGTGATGTCCTTAAATAATAAAAAAGTAGCATAAAATGATTTATGGATGTCACAAAATAAAATATTAGATATCTCTAAATACGAATATATTCATATCCTTAATTCGATTTAATGTTAACCTTAATTTATTTTTAGTATCTCAAAATACATTTAATGATATCAACAAATCATTTTAGGATACCATAAAACATGTTTAATTTTATGATATCCTAAATTCGGTCCACAGATATCAATAATTCACACACAGTAGTGATTTAGTACGATTTCAACTATTTAATGATATGATAAAATCGGTTTTAACATGTCCAAAACTAGTCTTTCGTTTTGGATACCAGTAATTCATTTAATGGTATCCTAAAATCGAATTTAAGATATCTATAGTTCATTACATTAAATATTAAAATTGATTTAGTGATATCAGAAAATCGATTTATTCATAATATCCTTAATCATCAATAAATATTGAGAAACAGAATTAAAGATATAAATAAATAGATTATAGGATATCATAAAATAAAACTGAAGATATTTAATAATCAAATATAGCTTTCTATAAATCATTTGTGATATCATTAAGTGTGTCCTATGATACCCAAAAATAATTAAATGCATCATGAAATGAATAGATAAAGATATCACAAAATGAATTTGTGACATCCATAAATAAATTTGTGATATCCATAGATTGATTCAAAATATCACAAAAGAGTGAAGAAATAGTAAAATAGCTTTTCTTGATTTGTGACTGCTTGATCAAAAATCTCTAAAATAACATGACCTTTTCATTACATCATCATAAAAAAATTAGCCTGAACCTGTATATTCAAACAGAAATGTTCTTGAATTTAGCATTTTGGTAAACATGGTAAAAATACATTTCTGCACTTGTTACTGATACATCTAGATTAAAAATGAACATGCTCTCTTTTACTGACATAAATGCCATTGTTTCATTTATCTTTGTATTTGCTAACATACACGCCTAATGGATTCTGTCGATTAAGTTGTTAAATATCTTATTTGTTGGCCAATAAAAGACATAAAGGAGCTTTTTATATTATAAATAAAACAAACTGTTTCCTTTTAGAATGAAATGTCAATATCAAATAATATGTTTTCAATGCCCTAATGCCATATCTCGTATTTCAGTACCTAAAATTATTTGTTGGTAGCAGAACGCACATAAATTATTCCTACAATCTCTCAGGTATAAGTCTCTTTATATTGGTTTACTCTTGACTGGTTATTGTTACGATTTAATATATCCTCTTGACTTAGGTAAACTAAAACTCTATGTAAAACAAGGGGGCCTCCATGGCCGAGTGGTTAAGCTCGCTGACTTCAAATCACTTGTCCCTCATCGATGTGGGTTCGAGCCTCACTCGGGGCGTTGAATTCTCTATGTGAGGAAGACATCCAGCTGGCTTACGGAAGGTCGGCGGTTCTACCCAGGTGCCCGCTCGTGATAAAATAATGCACGGAGGGGCACTTTGGGTCTTCCTCCACCACCAAAGCTGGAAAGTCGCCATATGACCTATAATTGAGTCGGTGCGACGTTAAACCCAAGAAAATAAATAAATTTAATTATATAGAACATATCGTTCAGGCCTTGGAATGAATTTTGTAATATTTTGTTCCACCTTGGGATAATTATAAAAAGCAAACTTTTGTCAAAATCTTTTTTTCTGCTGTTTTTGAACTCAAAAAGCTGAAGTAGGTGATTTGTTTACATTTAGAACTAGCGTCAACATCCAGGATATATTTTGCTTGATTTAAGGTACCAAAATGTTCGACAAGTTTTGTTAATTCAATCAATGGGACGGTTTTCAAATTGTTACCCAAACTTTACGTAGATTTAATGTTGTATACTCATAAAATACCGGATAAATCGTAAAATCGTGAAAGAATGTATCAAAATAGAATATCTTTAACATGTATAAAACGCATCAAGTGAGTAAAGAACTTTACAAAAGAATATCTACGTGGAACAAAAATTTCACACAACCTATAGTTGGTCTCATTCCGCCCGAGCTGATTGCCAGATTGACAGTTCGGCGAATCAGTGTCGCTCTGATATCATCATAACATCTATTCATTTTCTCCTTTTGACACTCAAAGAAATAAATCGTTCGCTATTATTCATTCATCTAATTAAATGTTTTGACGTGGTCCAGTTCGAATGCTTCTCTTGTGCCACATCAAAATTAGGGAAAATGAAAAAATAAATGCTGCGACATCTAATTTAGACACCAACGCAAACAAAGTTCTCTTTATCAGATAGTATTACAGAAATAAATCACAAATCTGTCCATCAGGTTCAATGATCCACCAGTATTTTGTTTGATAGACAGGAGAACAGTGATACTGTTGAGATTAAATATATTTTGTATCCGAAACTTTAATATTGTCTTTTCAACTGTGCAGACTTTATAATCAAATATCTATATTTTACCATTTTACTAAATATTTTCTTCTGTACGGCACATTTTGAGACTTGACAACGTAGACGTACCCGATCATTAACAAAGATGCAATAAATAAAACGGACTCACCGTTTTTTCAGTTTTTCAGTCATGTCAAGGCAGGCAGTTTAACCAAACCAATGTTTCTGGATTCTGTACCAATACAAACCTGTTCTCCAGAAGTAACTGACAACTTCCCCACATGAATCAAAGGTGGAGGTCGAAAAATTTCAGACACAAAGTTAGATTTCTGACGCTAGAGAACACGTCTCTGCAAATTAAATCTTCATGTTTTAAGTAGTTGAGCAGATTTGTTACCACTTTATTAACCATTAGCCTGCTAAATGTCTAAAATGGACTGGTCCATCATTCAATTTATGCAATACCATTTATTATTCGAAGGGGTGTTCACTAAAATATATTGACTGAATAGCGAACAGTGCAGACCATCCGTGCAGTCTGATCTTGGTCTGCACTGGTCGCAAAGGCAGAATCACTTGCCGCCAACTGGCTAAGGGTTAAAAGTGTATGATTCGTATGTGTGTGTGTGAATAACTTTCAAGATAAATACAAACTTACAAAGAGCCATTCAAGGGTATGAACCGCACAAAGGGGCCCTTAGTCCTTACAAGGAGGTATGCCAATAGGCCAACAGCTCTTACTGCAGGTCAGATCATGCGGCGTGTTTAACGTATCCACAGCTTTTGTTTATGCGCAGCTTATTGCGCATTGGTAAAAATACAGATCTCTTGACTGTGTTTGCGATTTTTTTTTGTAAAATTAATTACACATGTTTATGTTGCATTTTATCAACAATTTTCAAATCTTAGAAGTTCAATTTTCTGTGTCATGGACAGTTGACCTCAATAATAATATTTAGCGCGTTTTATAAGTTTACTTATAATTTGGGTTATTGAAAATTTATTGAATATTCAATATAATGATTTAACCACCCCCTCCCCCAGCAATGATTTGCTTAATAGTAAGAGAACAAACACTCTAAACGCGAACGCGTTTTCTTTTTGGTTGCGGGTTAACCCCGCTACCAAAGTTACAAGTGTATTTCTGACAATCATATAGCATCTTTATTTTATTCCAAATCACATCCAAAGAATGTTCATGTGCTACACAAAATAGTCCCATTCATGAACAATGCGGATGAATTATCAATGATCAAGCAGTTCTGATTCAACCTGTATCCATTCACACTGACCATTTAGATTATATAAGATCTATCAATGATAAGGTTTTCCAGCCCATGGTTACATCACAAGCTAGGTCAGGCAGAGTTCATCTTAGATATGAGGCACATTTGTATTTGTTTCCCATTCATGTATATTTATAGATTGACATTTAAGGATGACTACCCGTAATAGGCCTCAATTTCACCAAAAGCGTAAATACAACTTGATAATGAAAGCTTTGAAAATATCAAACGAGAGAAATAAGGTGCATGTTGACAAGTTATATAGTGACAGGAATTCTAAAAATATTTCTTTAGATAACCTCCCCTGATAATTTTGGTTTTTCATGAGTTATCTCCCCTGAAAACTAGAAAACAATAATTTTCTTCTTTTCCTTACGGGGAATTTTAGATTTCTTTTTGATATTTTCATATCAGAATCATATAATGCAGCTTTCTACCGCAAAATTTTCTCGAAACTCAAGTTCAGATTCTTATAATCAAAGAAATTATATATTTCCCATAGGCATCAATGTTAATTAACTTCAATACCGATTATCTCCCCAAAAAAATCATAAAATTTGAAAAATCTCTCGGTGAAACGTTTTTAATTTTGAATGTCTTTAAAGTGACAAAATTACATTTAAATATTACCATCCATGTTATCCTTAAACAGAAAATAAATCTACCAGAACCCGCAACCACCAGACGTCTCAAGGCTTTGATTTATTTAGTGTTGCTTTGTCTCTAAAAGCAAATGACAATTGTCGTTGAATCGAGATATCTACTGATATATTATCAACAACCCAAAAGGTCGAAAGGTCGATAGTATATATTATCATTTACGTGTGTTCTTTGTTTCTATGCAGGTTTCTTGTCAAGAAAGAATAATTAAAGAAGTGAAAGATAAGCAATCGTCACCTATATCTGTATTCTTTATTTTGTTTCTTTTCACACATTTGTTCACTGTAAAGATATAGTTAGGTAATACCTGAAACACAAAAATCTATCAGGATCAAACTGTTTAGATTGGTTTGTCACTTTTTCAGTTGCATTGAAAATGCCCCAGTTAAATAAGTATTCGGTAGGTGATAAAAGTCTATACCAACGCATCATTTTAGAGCAATATTAATCGACATTTTGCATTATGCAGTCATTTTTATAATCATGAATTCATAAAACAGTCATATCGATCTACATGACTATTTGTATATATTACTGAACGCAACAATTTATTTCGCTATGTCCGTAGAGTACCTGTTAGTAACATATATATGGTGTTATACAATGTTTTTGTATCGTATTAATAACAAATAAATATTCATTGTCACTTGATAAGTCTATTGTCAGGTTAAATATGTTATTATGCCACGTTCTGAAGTTTGCTTTGTCAAGGCTACGAATCCCATAACATTTCGTTTGAGTAAAACTATTCTGTTAATCTAATTTGCTTCCACTTTCACAGGATTGATGGTCATTTGAATCAATATGGCTGTATGTACACATTTTCTGAACTTCGGTCAATAGTTGAAGCGTATTATTATTAATTCTGCATAAACTGCTTTTTTCAACGTTTTGTAATCCCTCTATTAAAGTTAAAAATCTGTAATTTCTAATGATTTAGGTTAAAACCCTTATAGAAACTAAATTAGTTCAAATGTAGAGAACATACCGACATACCGACACACGGACAGATAAACAGCTACATCTAAAGCTTTATTCATCAGATAATATAAGACAGATAACACAAAACGCAGTTTTTTCTGACTCAATGTAGAACACTTAGTTTGCTTGTCAGAACGTATATTGTATTTTAGCAACAAATTTTAATCTTACTTAATGTACGATCGAAATACCCATGCACTCCTACGGAAGGAGTATTCAAGGAGATGTTTGTATGTAATATTTTGGTCGTAAAGTACTTCAAAGAAAACATGTGAAGCATTTGATCACTTACATGTTACATGTTGACTGGGAATTCTGTAAGGGACATACATTCGATATATCAAGTCTCAAATCCCCAAACACTCTCAGAGGGAACATGCATGCTTTGCTTGGATTAACATTCTCATTTATTGGCCCTTGAGGGATAGATGACTTGTCTTAATTCAATTAACTGTTTCTCTATTCATATCAATTTCACTTGGTTTTCACCAGAGCAGACATAATGACATTGCCTCAGCTTAAGGTATTGAAATACTTGATTGGTACTAGTAAGATAATGTCTCACACAGACATCAAAAGGACTACCCCAATCTATACACATGCTAGGATATGAGACGCCATACTAATGTCTACTCAAAGGACACAGGCACATCAAAAGGACTAAAAATCATCAAATGACGATTGACATTCACGACAGATTCAAAAAATTATAAGTGGTAAATGAATATCCAAATTATCCAAATGTCTTCTATTTATCTTTACAACTATTGCTAGTTCTTATTTAAAAAGATATTCTAAACTATCAATTGTTCATTGAAACTAAAGTGGGATATGTTTGAATCTGTATGTTTATGTAATCATGATTCCTCTTTACTAAATTTATTCTGGGAAACCTTTTCTATCTTGACGTCTAATTCGTTTTCTCAATTTCCAAATACTGCACCAAACAAAGCAGAACTCCGGACAATCATTTATGGTAGAAACAGTATGAAAATGATACAATTAAGTTCCATTTAAATCAATTACATCAATTGCTTTTGTGGGAACACGGAGTATTGCCGCTATAGAATAATATGACCAGTGTCAAATGTTATTGAACCGAACAAGCAGCGGTTATAGTTAATGGAATGCAACGGATGTAAATAGGAATACGTCAATTCTTCCTCTAGACTTGAGTGTTGTCTGGGTTTTTTAATCCATACGTTTGAATTTAGATACAGATTGTAGTTTAATGCAGACGGAACAGCTGAAAAAAGTAGTTATTTTTGTATAATTACACGTCACTTTCAAGTTAAGTCCAATATCTAACTTTAAAGTTATTACCAGCTAAGAGTATTATTCAGTATACTGTAATGTTAATGTGTGCCGCCTGTGAAATATGTAGGAATTTAGCTATGTCATATAAAAAGCAGGCTTTGCAAAGATATATTCATTGTAGTTGTGTAAAAATATTTTGCTTACTTTATGCAACTTTAAAATTGATGCAATTTGAAATTAAATTTGGTTCTAAGTTTTCTTCTTTATGTTTCCTTTCAACATTTTAACACGGGCATTTCTGTACATTAAACATGGAACACTGTAACCATTTCTTGTTTTTAGGAAATCATCTGGTTGGGATGATTTTAAGTTACATTGTCCCATAACTTTGGAACATGGCTGAGGTTGAGGTAACAGTTTGGGGTATCGTTAACAGGTGGTTGGTTATTTGGCTACTAACCGTTCTGAGACGGTGCCTGACTGTGTTCCGACATATGTTTTGTCTGCGTATGTATTTCTCTGAGCATGTATATCGTGGATTTTGATTAGAAGATCTGTTTTCTTACTGGATCTTTGTACTTGTTTTATTATAAATTCCATACGTTAATTGAAACCATCAAACAGCGAGTTATTTCAAACAGAATAAAATGCAGACATTTTTAAATAAGGGGTTAAAATGGTACTTTTATCTTTCAGTATGATGCACACCATATGTATCTATTCTATACCTCCGTTAATTAGAAATATATAAAAATTGTTCTCATATATAAATAAAGGAGACACGCACAAGTATTTTTAAGCCTTAATATTATAACAGGCTACAAATGTCTTTCTGATACTCCTTTCTATTTCTAAGAAGTATATCGTTATTAGGAAACTTAATAAGGTGGACGTGCCCAATAATGCACACATTTGCTAAGGTATCGCGGAATGAATATATATTTCGTGGAAAAGCCTCTTCAATAATAGATCAGTAGCATTAAGTCTGATCACGATAATATGCAAGCATCATGTGAACAAAGAAATAATCAACAACGTCAATATAGAAATGCATCAATTATAGAAGTCTCTTTTCACGTTTCTCTCAAAGGATGCATGAATGCTCTACATGGATTAACAGCTGATTTATTTGATCGATACTGTCATGATAATTTCCCAAAACTAGCAGAAATCATCCAGATTACGAGAAGCGCTCAGATTTCTGACGCTAGAAAACGTCTACAATCAGGATTTAAGAAGGGTATTGTAGCATATTATAAATATGATAAAGTTATCATAAGAGTAGCTTGATTTTGGATGTGTGGATTCTGACAGACCTGGATCACACGAGAGCTACAGTCTTAGTTGTAAAGACCCTTTTATAAGATACCTCTTTGGTATAAAATGATTTTACAAAAAGCATAGTATTACGTTATGTTAGGGTGTCATTTTTTCACCATATTCATTCAATCAAGTTTGGCATAGAATGTCTATATTGCACTGAAAAAATGATGAAATTAATAAAAATAAGTGTTAGATATTGGTAAAAATACAAGAAGACTGTTGATTTTCTCCATTATGAAGGTTTACTCTCTCCTGCATGATAGTTTTGGTTATTTATTGACATCTTGCAAAAAACAATTTGACACTAGTCACTTTCACAGTTCCCAAATTTTATGGGTTTTGAGAGAGACCAAAATATATGAACCAGTCGCTTCAAGCTCTTTCATTAAGTATGCCTTTGGAACGCCATGACGTCATTGTTGTTTATGCACGCTAGGTTCCGTGGTACGTTTATATACGATTTATTAAATAATTGGTTCGAAAAGCATAATGAAAGGTTTGAAAATGCCAATGGTAGTTTGCAATTTTATGTGGGAACAGACTTTCTTTCTATAAAGCTATCTTTTCAGTTTTTAACTCTATTTTCTGTCTCAACTACATATAGAAACGGGTCATTACTACTACATAAAGAAGTCCGAGTACACGCATAATACGCTACTAGATTTCAAAACTGCGCAGCATGGAACTTGTTTTCTGCTTTTCCGTATTTACTAATGGAATACAGGTTATATTTTTTAGAATTTATAAAGACATACAATAAAGTTATTTGTATTATGCAGGCAATGGTTTTAATTATTTATCTGCATATTTAAAAGAAGGAGTACCGTACGGACGTTGGTCCTCACAAAGATTTTATCATTACAATGGTGTATATCAAAGGGCAGTTATTTTAAAGAGAGAGTTGACAAAAACTGATCATGTACGACAATGATGAGTCTCGCAGTAAACGTCCTTTGCTCGTTAAAAACAGAGAAGTTTTTTCAACGATTTAATTTAAAAGGAAATGTATTGTGTTTGGCAGATTATTAGTTTTGTCGCTATCCCGTGGGAGAACCAACACAAATACATATATATAATGAAACATAAATGTTTTCTTTCCGTCACTTCTTTAATTATTCATATTTTGTCAAATTACACGACTAGAAAACATTTAGCATAAACATGTATGCAAACAGTATCTATGTCTTTTGATAGTTAAATCAATGACTTATTTCAAAGATTTTTGTTTTGTTTACAGATAATACAGGATGTACAGGACGAAACAAGTACAGGCCACCATAAAGTTATAAAATCCACTAACATTTAGTTCATTGTTAAAATGTTTATATTGTTTCCATGTTTGTAATAATAACCCTATATTATCTTTATTACACGACTCCTATATATCGCCGGTCCGTAGTCAGTTTGAAGTTCACAAAGATTTATTTGTTGGGCTGAAGTCAAAACTAACTAACTGATTTTTTTTTCTGATGTCATGTAATAAAACACTTATTTAAGAGTTTGCCAGACGATAGTCAAAACTTCAGACCTTGCGCAATAGTGTTTACCGTATTCTATTCTATTTCTAAGGAATTCAAATGGCTATAACACTTTTTAAAAACATTGCTATTTTAATAAATGTGTCGTTACTCCTAAAGCATTCAACACTAGATCAATTAAAACAATGTGAATGAAAAGGGAAACAAATAAAGTGATGTAAATATATTATTATTATTAAGGTTATTGATAATTAAGTTTATCAAAACAATTGTGCAGATGTCTCTGCTAGAAGTTTTGTTTCAGGCAATATTATTTAAAAATTGATAATTTGTATCAGTTTTGGAGCGTTATGTAGTGAAATGATACTGGCTTACAAAATCCGAAGATATTTGTACCCGCTTATAAATAATTGTGCGAACTGGGAAGCTTTAAGGTGATCATGTAATGGGACAGTTGCGGTAAATACCTAAACAACAAACAAAAGAATAATGTTTATGGAACTGTTCAAAGAAGTGTCTTTAAATGGAATCATATTTTGTCTGTCTGGAAGATAATTGGGTTTGTCGCCGCCCTGTGTGAAAACAAACAAAATAAAGAATACACAAATAGATAATGAATGCTTATCTTTCACTTCTTTAATTGTTCGTTTTTTAACAAGATACCTGCATAGAAACAAAGAAAACATGCAAATGATTTTATAAAGCAAAGAACTTCAGGTCTGTCGATAATATAAGTAGATAGCTGGATTCAAAGACAATCGTTATTTGCGTTTAAAGATAATGCAAGACTGACCTAAATAGAGTGAATAAAAAAGCAACGAGTTCGCGTTTAAAGTATGTTTGTTATCTTATTACAAGGCAAATTACTGCCGGGGTGAGAGCGCTTAATAATATGTCATTGTATTGAATATTTCGTTAACATTTTTTTAACTCTCAAGATATAATTAGGGTATGAACGAATCACAAAAATCTATCAGGGTCAAACTGTCTAAATTACTTTGTCGCTTTATGAGTTACTGAAGATAGCTTGTCACAGAACAATAATAATACTATAAAAGAACAACTCAAGACAGTTGTATGGTTACATTATTTTTACTATTAACAAAGTACTATAGCAATTTTAAAATATCTAATTTCGTTTTGATTAATGTTTGGCATAAATTGATCACAGTTTCACATATGTCAATATACAAATACCATATGATGTAAAGTATATGGTTAAAATGCAGATGTCGAGGCCCTGTGAACAGAGGCCTAATACAGTATACTTGAAACAAACAAAATTCTTATTACACAACGTTAAGATATTCTAGTTGAGGCTGACCTAGATCAGAATTCAACGGAGATCAGGTATATAAAAACAGGCATACATAATAAGTGACTACTTTTTTTTTTAAACGTTTATAAATGTCACATACACATTTCACAGTTCTGGAAAACAAACACTGCCGTGTCCATAAATAAACATGTGAAAACTGTCAATGTTCTTCCATAAATCAACATGTAAAAACTGCCAATATTCTATGTGAAGCTGTAACGACTGAAGGCAAGGAAGGGGTAGGCTGAACATGAACACATAAGATGTACTTTAAACTATAAAGATAAGGAGAACACGGAGAGCATCTAACAAGCAAAATAAGGGGCGTGGAGGGTGGGATATTAAACATCAGCAAGTATAAACAATCGAGGATTCCTTCGATTAGAAGCAAAAACAACCCTGACATTTATTTGCAAACGACCTTCTTTCATGTGCAGAACTTTAAGGACCCAAAAGGAGTTTAAATCGCAACAAGTATATTAATATACCAAAAAGACATTAGCTAAAACGGGTCCTTACAACAGGATTGAATCTCCTTCAGAAACCGGTTTCGAATAGTTAACATTAAAAACACATTACATGAAATGCCCCTGGTAAGTCAGTATTCAATAGGTGATAATGATTAATGTACAATTCTCTTTTAAGACCAACGTGAACAGATATGCTTCATTATGCATTCATTTTCATATTAAAATTTGGTATGTGATACTTTAATTTTAAAGTTCTTCAAAGGACTGATGTGTAGCATTGCATTATTTACATGAAAAAAAACAACTAAGGTAATATATATTGCACGTACATACAATATATAGAAGGGAATGCCGTCAAGATTCAAGTTTCTGAGCACTTGCAGAGGGAACATGCATGCTTTGCTTGGATTAACATTCTCATTTATTGGCCCTGGTGGGATAGATGACAGGACTTAATTGAATTACTGTTTCTCTATTGATATCAATTTCACATGGGACACAATTACATTGCATCAGCTTAAAGTACTGAAATACTTTATTGATACTAGTAAGATCATGTCTCACAGACAGCAAAAGGACTGCCCCAATCTATACACATGTTTGTATATGAGACGCCAGACTAAAGTCTACAGAAAGGACACATGCACATCAGACGGACCAAATATCATCAAATGACAATTAGCATTCACGACTGATTCAACAAATTATAAGTGGTAAATGAATATATAAATTATCCAAATGTCGTCTATTTCTCTTTAAGACATTGAGTGTTCATTGAAATTTAAGTTCATAGAATCTAAAGTGGGATATGTTGGGATCTATATGTTTGTGTAATCATTATGTCTCCCACCACACAGTGGTGTGGGAGACATATTGATTTACTCCAGTCTGTGTGTGTGTGTGTCTGTCTGTCACAAAGCTTGTCCGCACTCTAAGTCGAACATTTCTCATCTGATCTTCACCAAACTTCAACAACATGTGTCTGCCAATAAGTGCTCGGCCAAGTTCGATAACTAGCCAAATCGGCCTAGGCACTTCGGAATTATGAGCCTTGAATTACCAAAAATGGATCCATTCGTCTAGATCATCCAGAGAAACTAGTCATTTTTCATTGGGCAGCTCTGTCACAAAGCTTGTCTGCACTCTAAGTCGGACATTTCTCATCGGATCTTCACCAAACCTGAATAAAATGTGTTTGACCATAAGACCTCGGCCAAGTTCGATAACTAGTCAAATCCGCTCAGGCACTTTTGAATTATGGCCCTTGAATTACTGATTGGATCCATTTGTCTAGACCATCCAGAGAAACTAGTCATTTTTCATTAGGCAGTTGTGGGAGACATGCGCTTTTCTCAAAAGCATCTCTAGTTATTTCTATTTATGGAAGCACGCTTTCTATCTTGTTGCTTAATTAAATAGAGGATCTATTTTCATAATGGATTGAAAAAAGTGATAAAATGCGAGGCTCTACCGAGTATCTTATCAATTTTATCCAACGAGTTTATTAGAATCAATGTGGAAAGACACAAATGTAATATTCTATTTCTCACATGTAAGCTTTTCCGGCTGAAATGTCAACAAAACAACAGCAACAGAAAGCTGAAATAGATAATTTGTATATATTTAGATCAACAAAATACTTTTCCTGCCATCTTATTTTCGAGATAAATGAAAACGCTACCATGGATGTATTAACGAAGGTATTTGCTTCTTTCGCTGGATCATAAGGTAACGAATTTTTTGACATGTTTTGGCAGTTTTAAAGATGTTGTATTAAATTAGAATATCTTTTTCATGTTTAGAACGCATCAAGTGAGTAAAGAACAATATAGAAGAATATCTACGTGGTATGACAATTTCAGACAACCTGTAGTTGGTCTCATTCCGCCCGAGTTGATTGCCAGATAGACAGTTCGGTGAACCAATGTCGCTGATATCCTGATATTATTGCGTTTTCTCCTTTTGAAGCTCAAAGAAATAATATATATCGTTTCCAAAATGATACTATAATCATTCATTCATCTAGTTTATTTATTTTAATGCGACCCAATTCGTATGATTTTCTTGTGCCACTTCAGAATTGGAGGAAATGAAAAACAATCTTGTAACATTTGATTGATAATACACCAGTGTAATAAAGCTTTGAATTTAGACTCCAAAATACACAAGTCTCTGTTTATCACATAGTATTAGAGAAATAAATCACATGTTCAACGATTCACAAATATTTTGTTTAATAGGCAAGAGAACAATGACACTGTTTTTCAACTGAGCAGATTTTATCATTAAATACTATTCTTAACAATAAAATTAAGGTTGTAAATAACCATTTCACAAACAAATAAGAATGATAACGGCCCCGGTGGCTGTTTCTAAAACATAGTGTTTTTAGAGGATATTACATAAGTGTCTTTTCATACTGAATTTATCTAACGAGTTGAATAAAATGATAAAATGCGAGGCTCTGCCGAGCATTTTTTCAATTCTATTCAACATGTTTAATAAATTTAATGTGAAAAGTTACAAATGTAATATCCTTTTTATCACATGTTAGCTTTTCCTTTCGAAACATAAAAAATTCTACTTTATTTAGCTATTATAAACAAATCAATCAATGTATCATATTCTATATACGACGTCGACGTCAAAGCTTTATTGGCCTAGTGTATTATCAATTTTATGTAATGGCTTTATTTCACTCCCGCGACGTCAAACATAATTATGATAAAATTTTTTTTATCCAAACTTAGAAAATTTGATGCAGATAAAATAACGATATAAATTTAAAGCATAGCATGTGCTTGGAAGACATAAAGGCAGTTCATATTTGCGATACTTTCATAGATAATGAAAATATAATTACATTAGCTAGACTTATACCACGATAGAGGATCACTAGATGACATTTGACCTGCAGTACAAGGTAGAAATCGTATGATATCTTGATAGTGTTGGTGTATTTTTTAAAATTATTGTATCAACCGTTAAATTCTTTGAAGAATGATTAAGTTCAATATACTACCAGCAGTAACAGATTTAAACAGAAATAATTATCACACACTGCACATCGTCTGCTTATTTTCTGTAAAGTAATCTTTAAAAGACATTCTAGAAAAAAACGTAATGCATTTCTTTAGAAGATGCATCTAAATGCATACTTATTATTTTCAGTAAACAAACGTTAAAACCATCCTGTGTTGATTGTTTGTTCTACTTTTCCCACTTATATAGTAAATGCATACTTGATCAATATTGATTTGCATATTTTTCTTCAAGATTTAACAATTGTATACCTTGAAAACTTCGTGGCACCTGCAGTTCTCTGGTAAAAGTGCACAAAAGAAGTCACTTTTAACCATGAAGTTTTTTTAGTAGGGACGTTAAGTCTAGCGTCAGAAATCTGACTGCTTCTTGATGACATGAAACTGTCATGACAATTTCAACAAAACAGATCAATTGTTAATCCAGATAGGACACACTTTTTCATTTCTTTATTCACGGGCCAGTAATAATCTCTGGTAAAATGCAAATTCAACTGATATTAATACATTGTCAGCTGATAAAGCATATAGATGCTATATAATTACTACTGGAGTCATTGAGAGGAAGTTTTGGTTTCCATATAGACAGTCTTCTATAACTGATGTATGTCAATATCAGTGTCTCAGTTTGCGTGCAGATTATCTGAAGCCGGCGTGATGCTGCTTATCTACTACATGTGTACTGAAAAGACTTTTTACTAAAATATCCATTTATTCTGCCTTATTTATTGTAGCTTTGTTAGTTATTGGGTACGTCTACGTTATCAAATCTCGAAATGTGCCATAAAGCTTTCGATACTGAACAAAATATTTAGAAAATATGGTAAAATATAGATAATACATACAAACTACAAAGACAAGAGTTTTTAAAGTGGAACTTCGTGTGCAAAGTAAACGGGTCACTTCTTATAGCTGTGAACAGAATAAATTGCAATTCAGCAATAAGTAGTTGAGCAGATTTGTTACCACATCATCAAAAGTGAATGGTAGGAGTGTGTGTGAATTACTTTGAAGTTAAACACAAACTTAAATAGAGCCAGTTCAATGGTATGAAGCGCACAAAGGGGCCCTTGGTCCTTACAAGGAGGTATGCCAGTAGGCCAACAGCTCTAACTGTGAGTCAGATCATGAGACGTGATTGGCGCTTTATTCAATTAGAAGGTGTTATTCACAGCATTTATTTATGTGCATCTTATTGTGCATTGATAAAAGATACAGATCTCGGGACTGTGAACCTTTGTAAAAATAATTAAACATATTTATGTTACATTTTTTCGACAACTTTCAGATCTTAGAATGTTCCATTTTCTGCGTCATGGACTGTTGTCCTCAGTGATGATATTTAGCGTGTTTCATAAGTTTAGTTACAATTATTAAAAATTTAGTTAATCAAAATAGTTGATCAACTGCTAGTAGTATAGTTTGAAAGAAATATTATTTAAAAAACTGCACGCAATGATAATTTTTGTTAGTTTTGGTTTATGAAAAGGGAATAGTTCTATCTTTCAAAATCCGAAGTCTGCTGTATCTGGTAGAAATAACTAGACAAGGATGATTCAAAGAAGTAATTTAATATGGAATCATATTTTGTCTGGTAGTAATTTACAGTTGTCGCCGTCATGTGTGAAAACAAACAAAATAAAGAATACAGAAATTGATGATGATTGCTTATCTTTCACTTCTTTTAATCTAAATTGTTCCTTCTTGACAATATACCGACACACGCAAAGGATAATATATACCATCGACCTTTAGAGCTGTTGATATCAACAAATATCAGTAGACAGCTCGATTCAACAACAATTGTTATTTGCTTTTAAAGACAAAACAATGTTTATTAACATACAAATAAATAAATAAATAAATAAATAAGCAACGCGTCGGCGTTAGAGTGTTTATTGTCTTACTGTTAAGCAAATCATTGCCGGGGGAGGGGGCGATTATGTCATTATATTGAACATTCCTTAAAAATTTGTTCATTGTTAAGATACAATTTAGGTTATGCATGCAATACAAAAAATCTATCAAGATCAAACTGTATAGATCGGTTTGTCACTTTATCAGTTAAAGTAATGCATTGGAAATGTCCCTGTTAAAATAAGTATTAAGTAAGTGATAAAAGTCTATAATCAACGTATCATTTTAGAGCAACTGCATTATGCATTCATTTCTACAATCATGAATTCTTCAAACATTCATATCCAACTTCATGCCTATCTGTATATAACTATTGAACGCAACAACTTATTTTGCTCTTTCCGTAGAGTACCTGTTAGTAATATATGTTGTTATACAATGTTTTTGTATCGTATTAATTACAAATAAGTATTAATTGTCGTTTGATAAGTCTATTACCATGTTATTCACATTCTGTTTGTTATTATGCCACATTCTAACGTTTGTTGTGTCAGGGCTGGGAATCCCATAACATTTCATTAGAGTAAAACTATTCTATTAATTAATTTTGCTTCCCCTACCACCTGATTGATAGTCCTATGATAATCCTTTGAATCAATGTTCCTGTATGATACGCTTTTTCTGGATTTTGGTAAACTGTTTCAGCGTATAATTATTGATTCCTTATCAACTAGTTCTTTCGACGTTTGGCAGTTAAAATTCTGTAATTTCTAATACTGGATTTCGATTAAAAAGGTAGAGAACATACCGACATACCGACACACGGACAGATAAACAACTATATCTAAAACTTTATTCATCGGATAAATAACACAAAACGCAGTTTATTTCTGACTAAATGTAGAACCCTTAGTTTGCTTGTCAGAACGTACATTGTATTTTGGCAACACATTTTAATCTTACTTAATGAACGATCGACATACTCGTGCACTCCTACGGAAGGAGTATTTAAGGAGATATTTGTATGTAATATTTTGGCCTTAAAGTACTTCAAAGCACACATGTGCAGTATTTGATCACTTACATGTTATAGGTTGACTGGGAATTCTGTAAGGGACATACATTCGATATATCAAGTCTCAAGTCCCCAAACACTCTCATAGGGAACATGCATGCTTTGTTTGGATTAACATTCTCATTTATTGGCCCTTGTGGGATAGATGGCTGGTCTTAATTCAATTAACTGTTTCTCTATTCATATCAAGTTCACGTGGTTTTCACCAGAGCAGACATAATGACATTTCCTCAGCTTAAAGTATTGAAATGCATTTTTGTTAGGATATGAGACGCCAGACTAATGTCTATACAAAGGACACGGACACATCAGAACGAACCAGATATCAGCATTCACGACTGATTCCAAAATCAAAGGTGTTAATGAATATAAAAATTATCCAAATGTCGTCTAGCTATTTGTCTTTAAAACGTCAGCTAGATCTTAATAAAATAGATATTCTAAACAATTGACTGTTCATTGAAATTTTTGTTTAGTTTATAGAAACTAAAGTGGAATATGCTGGAATCTGTATGTTTATGTAATCACGATTCCTCACTGCTACAAGTAGACACCGTCGTTTATATGACTGAAAAAATTGTTGAAAAAGACGTTAAACCTGAACACACACACTCACACACTCCTCTTTACTGAATTTAATCTGGGAAACATTTTCTGCCTTGTCGCTTAATTTAAGCGGAACTCCGGATAATTATTAATGGTAGAAATAGTATCAAAATGATACCAATTAAGTTCCATTTAAATCAATTATAACAATTGCTTTTGTGGGAACACGGAGTATTGCCGCTATATAATAATATGACCAGTGTCAAATGCTTTTGAAGCGCATTTAGTTGTAGAACAGGCAGCGGTTATAGTTACTGACACGTACCGTATGTATAGAGGAATACGTTAAATCTTCTGTATAAATTCGATCTCAACTGAGGTGTCGTCTGTTTGGTAAATAATACTTTGAGTTCAGATACAGTTAAATGCAGACAAACAGTTGAAGAAAGTAGTTATTTTTGTATATTTACACTTCACTTTGAAATTAAGTCCTATCTCCGTGTTATTACCACTACACTACCCACAAGCATTATTCAGTATACAATACATGAGCATATTTGTCGCTTATGAAATGTGTAGGAATTTAGCTATGCAATATAAAATGCAGGCTATGCAACGGTAAGTTCATATTAATTGTGTAAAAGTATTTTTGCAGTTTTTACATTTAATCCCATTTGGAAATTAAGTTTGATTTTAAAAAATAATCTATTTCAAATATCATGAATGATGACTAATTTATTTGATTATTTTGTCTTTTTAGACCCCGAGTCAATCTTTTCAACAATTTTGTGTAACACATCAGAAGAGCGGCAAATAGTTTCACAAAAAATACATATGCACATAATTATTGAAACGCGCCTCTATACTTCTTCAGGTTTCCTTTCAACATTAACTTAGGCATTTCTGTATATTAAATATGATACACAGTGCAACCATTTCGTGTTTAAGGGATTCATTGTCCTGTAACTTTGGAACATGCCTGAGGTTAAGAAAGAAGTTCGGGGTACCGTTAACTATTGGTTATTTGGATACTTATCGTTCTAAGACGCGACATATGTTTTGTATGCGTATGTATTTCTCTGAGCACGTATATCGTGGGTTTTGATTAGAATATGTGTTTTCTTACTGGAAATTTGTACTTGTTTTGGTTATGAATTTTATACGCTAATGGAAACTATTAAACAGCGAGTTATTTCAAACTGAATGAAACGCAGCCATTTTAAAATAAATGGTTATAATGGTACTTCTATCTTTCAATATCATATGTATTTATACAACACCTCTTTTAACTAGAAATATATAAGAAATGTTCTCAAATATAAATAAAAGAGACACGCACAAGTATTTTAAGTGCTTATATTAAAACAGGTTACAAATGCCTTTGTTATACATCTTATTTTTAAAAAGTATATCGTTATAAGAAAACTTAATAAGGTGGACGTACCAAATAACACGCACATTTGTTAAGGTAACGCGGAATAAATATATATTTCGTGAAATAGTCCCTTCAATCCCTTCAATAATAGATCAATAGCATAAAGTCTGATCACGATAATTTGCACGCATCATGTGAACAAAGAAACAATCAACAACGTCGATATAGACATGCATCAATTATAGAAGTCTCTTTTCACGTTTCTCCCAAAGGATCCTTGCATGCTCTACATGGATTAACAGCTGATTTATTTTATCGATACTGTCATGATAATTTTCCCAAAACTTGCAGAAAACATTCAGATTACGAGAAGCGTTCAGATTTCTGACGCTAGAAAACGTCTACAATCAGGATTTAAGAAGTGTATTGTAGCGTATTAGAATTACGATAAGGTTATTGCAAGAGTAGCATGATCTGTGATATGTGGTTTCTGACAGACCTGGATCACACGAGAGCTACAGTCTTAGTTGTAATAACCTTTTTATTACATACCTCTTTGGTATAAAATGATCGTACAAAAAAGCATACCTTATATTCTAAAACAGTTTGCCCACGGTCGGAGTGACATTTTTCAACATATTCATTTCTATCAAATTTGGCATAGAATGTCTGTATGGCACTGAAAAAAATGATGAAGTGAATAAAATTAAGTGTTAGATATTGGTAAAAATACAAGAAGACTGTTGATTTTCTCCATTATTTTGAAAGTGTTACGAAGGTTTACTCCCTTCTGCATTATATTTTTGGTTATTTATTGACATACCTGGCAAAATTATTTTGCCACTAGTCACTTTCACAGTTTCAAAATTTTATGTGTTTTGGGAGAAAACGTATTTGCCTAAAATATGTGAACCAGTCGCTTCAAACTCTTTCATTAAGTATGCCTTTGGAACGTCATGACGTCATTTTTGTTTACGTATGCTAGTTTCCGTGCTACGTTTATATACGGGAGTTTATGCCTGCAAAGCATAATGGATTGTTTTAAAATGTCATTGGTAGTTTTCAATTTTATGTGAGAACAGACTTTCTATAAAGCTATCTTTTCAGTTTTTAAATTGATTTTCTGTCTCAACTACTTATAGAAACGGGTCATTACTACTACACAAAGAAGTCTGAGTAAACGCATAATACGCGGCTGGCTTTCAACACTGCGCAACATGGAACTTGTTTTCTGCTTTTCCGTATTTACTAATGGAATACAGGCCATACTTTTTAGAATTTATAAAGACATACAATAAAGTTATTTGTTTTATGCAGGCAACCATGGTGAGCCGCTGTAAACGTTCTTTGTACCTTAAAAACCCAGAAATTTTCAGCAATTTAATTTAAAAGGAAATGTATTGTGTCTGGCAGATTATTAGTTTTGTCGCTTCCCCATGGGAAAAGAAACATAAAGACACATGTATATTGAAATGTAAAATGTTTTTCTATCACTTCTTCAGTTCTTCATATTTTGTCAAGATACACGCGTAGAAAACATTAAGCATCGGGTCTTTTAATAGTTAAATAAATGACTTTCAAATATATTTGTTTTTGTCTACAGAGATAATACAGGATATACAGGACGAAACAAGTGCAGGCCACCATAAAGTTATAAAATCCACTAACATTTTGTTCATTATTAAAATGTTTATATTTGTAAGGATAACCCTATATTACCTTTTATTACATGACTTCTATAAATCGCCTGTCCATAGTTGGTATTAATTTCAAAACTATATTTTTTTTGGACTGGAGTCAAAACTTGAAACAAAATTAATCAACTGATATTCATTTCTGATGTCATGTAGTAAAAAAGTAATGTTAATATAAGACAAACTTTGCGGTGAACCAATTTCCGCTTAAGAATGAATTACATAGGCGTGTTAATTTAAACTGTGTGAAATGAATGTATTTCATACTAATATGTGAATTACTAAATTGCGATTAAGTTCGTAATTATTTACATGTATTTTTAAATGAATATATGCATGAATAAAAAGAATAATTACAAAATCTACCAGGATTACACTTTCTTCTGCATTAGAAATGTCCATGCTAAACCAACATTCAGTTTTTGTAGTTGATAAAATGCAATATCAAACTTGCCTTCTAGAGAATCGTAAAACAAAATGCTGGATTATATACTTTAATGTGATACAAAACGACTTTTTGAGTTTGAATTAATATTGTAATATTGAACGTCAATGCTTTTCCTTTGTCCGTTGAGTTAACGGTTGTGTTTATTATATAGCATTTACTTTTATTGTATTAATTATAAACGTGTTTTGAGCTGTTTTTTTTTGTCGCTGACCTTTTCGAGGCGGTGTCCTGCTGTTTTCCTTTTCATGTGAGCTTTTGTCCATGTTTTTGTTCATTTGTGTTTAATTAATACATGGGCCCAACTTTATACGTACTCCTTATTCCTATAGAGAGTGCTAAATTTTCGGCTGCGTTTTGCTGTTGGACGTTTGGCCTTGAATTGTTTTTATTGTCATATTGTATTGGAAGTAAATAACCAGGCTGAAAGAAAGTAAACCTTGTGTCACTTTTTACCTCCAGAAATGTGTGTAAAGACTGGGAAAAGTCCAAGCGCTACATATAGCGTCGTACATCCCCTGTCATATCTCTGGATAGAAACACTATTCTGCTTAATTGGTTAGGTTTTCGCCATTGCTAGATTGATAGTCAGTTTAATCAATGCCACAATGATACTTTCACAGCATTTGTTTGATATATGATGAATCTTTTCTGAACTTTTGTCAATAGCTATTGATTCCTCATGAAATGTTGTTTTATATCTTTCAATAGATTTGTTAAAGTTCATTTTATGAAATTCCTAATCTTGAACATTGCAAACATATATATCGACAGACAGACAGACAGACAGATTGAGAGAGGTAGAGATGCAGACAGGCACAATTAAAATTTATTGGTAGTATTCAAATAATAATCAAAATAAAGTTCCAAGGAAATATAAAGTTCCAAGGAAATATAAAGTTCCAAGGAAATATAAAGTTAGAAGGAAATATACATACAGATAATAACCATTTACGAATGAGAAATCTGAAGATTGCTTGTAAGGACGTATATTTCTTCCTAGCACCAGCTCTTTATGCACACGTTTAATTAGATCGAAAGACTCAATCGCCTCTTGGCGAAAAATATGTAGATACTGGTATAGACTTCAAACACAAAAAGAGGATATTTTCACGCAATCGTGTAATCTGAGAAAAGTTTTAAGTGATATATAAGCAATATGAAAAGACCTTTAAATCCCTCTTTTTGACCAATATACGTAGCTTAATTATTCATGATTTGTATGAATTTACTATCATCTATTGCCCGCTAAACAATAACAGTTATTCACGTTCAATGACTAGTCTTAATTCAATTAACTGATTCTCCGTTGATATGAGTTTCACATAGTTACCACTAGGGATGATTATGTTGGCTCAGCCTTAAGTACTGAAGTGTTTTATTGATATTGTTACAATTGTTTCCCACAGAGGACAATGTATCGCCTCATTTCACGTACACATAAGTTAAGTTACTACACTAATGTCTACACAAGGGACACATACAAAGTAGGAGTCAAAGTTTTATTTTAGATATTGCGCCTGAAGAAGAATCTTACTATTTATAAAGTTTTAAATACCCAGAACTCAAAACAAGCTGATGTGCCTTTTAAGATAATTCACTAAATATGTTTCGGTTTGCTGCAAATAGAGTAATATTATATACATGATAAATTAAGTGAAGATAAGACGGTCAATGCCAACGCTTGAAATGGAATAATCACTTGAAATGATGGCATTCGTTTCGATTTCGTATTCGTGTTTGCCTAACTGGTATATTTATTTTATACCAAAGTGATTAAAAATTGTATATGTGTAACAAGATTGAAAACGGCTTTGAACATCAGCTTTTCAACTGGTCAACGTACTTAAGATACATTGTAATACACATTTTACATTTCAACCATATCACAAATCAGTATACGCTTGGAATATTATAGATATGTGATTGTAAGTATATTTTTAAATTGCAACAGAATATTGTATTAATTTAATATTTGATGGTCCATATAAATAAAATTTACGTATGAATATCTTTGTTAACTAGCAATAAAGGCATCTTTTATAAAGGCATTATTGTTGTTCAGCTAGGTGCTCGCCCAAATACTTATTAATTATCTTTATTGTAGAGAAAATTTAATGTCAATACCGATGGCCTCTGGTAGTAAAAAGTGATTTCCTCTCTATCAAAATCAGTGTCATATTTACCATCAACAGGGAAAATATAATATAAGATGTTACATGAACAAATGTCGTCAATGGTTGATATGCTCGGTCTTTATAAATATAAACTCAAGAACTTATTTTACATTTCATTTTATTGTTCATAAAGGTTAAAATGATGCATTTTCTCTGGGAAAAAACAAGATTTATGATGCTTCATTATGTAACATTTGTCGCACATGATTTCATGTTAGAAGCGGACAGTTAAATAGGTTCATTGCATAACTACGGTGTTCCGTTAGCACCAGCTCCTGCTCCCTGTGAACGCGAAGCGCGACGGTACGATATCGAAGCGCGACAGTACGATGGTGACAGTCTGTCGTGCTGTCGTGCTGTCGTGCTGTCGCGCTTCGCCATCGCACTGTCGCGGTTCACCATCATATAGTCACCATCGTACTGTCGCCAGCACACTGTCGCGCTCCGCCATCGCACTGTTGCGCTTCACCATCGTAGTGTCACCATCGTACTGTCGCGCTTCGCCATCGCACTGTCGCGCTTCACCTTCGTAGTGTCACCATCGTATTGTCGCGCTTCGCCATCGTGCTGTTGCGCTTCATCATCTTTTCTCTGTTTACTTAAGTACATAACTGTGTTTTTATGGTATTCATTTCCTAAGATCTAGACTTATGCTTCGTTTTTATGTGTACTACTATAGCAATTTGTGTGTTCTGAATTTGTCGGGTCATATCTCTGTTTTCCGTATTTGCTGGGTTGAGAACTGTTGGTCTGCTTAGGAAGTTCGATTGCGTTTCATGGGACTTTTTCTCCACTTAGCAGAAAGAAATATTTTCAGACTAATCTTCACATCACTTCATTTACCATAAGAGATTGTTGACCAATTATAATATACTACAGTTACTGTTAAAATATTATCTTATGATGCAAAAGTCATTAATAGAAACAAATTCGATGGAATGATTGGGCCATGATTTTAGAATTCAAATATTGTGTCAGTTTAAAGGCTTTAAATAGTCAAAACTTTCTCAGAAAACGGTAATATTTATACTTAAACAAACTTAACATCACAGGTCATGTTCACAACGGCCATTTAGACGTTCACAATATATTATGTAGCTCTGTAGAGCAAAAACACTATTTTGTAAATAAAGTCCCTAACCTTTTTCATCATCTTTTAAATATTCTGATCCTGTTTGATAGATACGTTTAAGAAGCTACAAATAAGGTTGATCGAAAGATCTTAAGTAGCACAAAAAGGTGAAGGAAATTATCAGCACAATATTTCGGACTTGTATCTTGGAAAAATAACTGATCAATCATACGTAGTGTAGACGTTTTCAATTTGAAATTAGAATGTCTTTATAAACATGTTAAGACACAAACGTCTCTAGTCTAAATTAATGGGTTTAATATGTCGGACAAAAATTAATGTTTTTGCCCTATGCTTTAAGTTAGAAAGAAATTTCGTCTTTCCGAGCTAATATGCAAATGAACAGACTCCATCAACAGATACAAGAATACAGAGTAGAATATGAATATATATTTAAAACAGGGACTTGGTTGTTCTGATTATGTAATGAGTAATCAATGTTATGGAAACTATACGGAAATAATGGACGTTCAGAATGGTCGTCTGCGAATTAATCAATACATAGGGAGATATTCTTGCATAAGTCATAAGAATTCCCGAAAGATAGTAACATACAATGTGGATTTATCAAGAGAAATATCAATCAAGACAGAAAATCAGCATATTAAACTTTCAGGGCGATGCAACCACTTCTGTTGTCGTTCGTAACAGCACGCCCTTGCCGGGTCTTTGTTCCCATGATTATTTCACCAAAGACAAAGGAAAGATAGGAATTCATTTATTTGAATTTGCCCGTCACTAAGCACTAATCTTTAATTCTGAAACACTGATACTGAGGCATTACAAGAAAAATGTTGTCGTAGAAATTATGTTAAATTATAAATAGTGTTATAGAAATGATGTTCCACTATACTGAAACAAAGGAACACGCTGTTGAAAAAATGACGATCAATTATAGTGAAATAAAGGAACACGATGTTGTAGAAATGACTCTAAAGTATAGTAAAGTCAAATGCAACCCGCATACACTACAAAAATTCTTCCATTCAACTTTGTGTTTGATCCTACGATTGAAACTCAAATAATGCATTTGCGAAAAGCAGTTAACAAATAAATGTATAAACAGTGTTCGTTTCTGCTTAGATCATTGAAATTGGTCAATCTTTAGCGTTACATTTTTATATTGTTATGTTTGCTTTTTACTCCCATACTCACTTTTTATGCACACCCTTTAAAAGCCTGAATTGATGTTTGGTACAATAATGTTAAGTACATCTCATGTTAAATTTGAAGACCTGAAATCGTTTGATGATCAATAGGATTGATATTTTTCCAGCAATACAGCCGTGACAGCCAATAAAATAATTCATCAAAGGAAACCAGTACCAAAAGTGTCTGTCTGTTTGCAATACAACACGCAAAAATATCAGCCTGTATGCCAAAATTGACATTTATTACTCTTCAGTTGATTAATAAATCATATATTTTATCATTCTGCTTTTAAACCTGAAGCTCTAAAACATGAGTTTTTGCTAATGGGTAAGATACACAACTTTTGACGCACCCTCGATATTTTAACAATAGATACACAGTCGGTATCTCGAATTATAAGGGATCGAGCGTTTGGCTTTGAGATAATCGAAATTCGACTATAAAATGACATTTTGTGCACGTGTTCTCGGGACGGAACTTGAAAATGTCTTCGTGATAACCGGAATGTTGAAATGAGTTCAAGATATCGAGTTTTAACTGTATTTGAAACTCAAGTGAAATATCTCGTGGTTCGATGGCGACAACGAATGATTGAGATAACATTATTTTGTGAAAATTAAGTTTCATATATTTTTCTTGCATAATATTAGAAATGATCAAGATAATGACTTCAAATAATAAAAATAAAAAAAGGAAATGTTGTCTCTCTGAAAGCATTGAGCAAAGTAACCTCAACCAGAGCCAAACATTGAAAAGTAAAGAACGGAAAAATACAGTCTAACCTCCCGACAGCAAACACCATTCGGACTAAAGGAAAGTGTTTGTTGTAGAGAGGTTGTTGCTCTAGGGAGGTTCAACTAATCTTTTCTTTTTGTATACATTGCAAAATTGGAAATAAAAATGACGTTGTAAAGAGGATGACGCTCGTTGGAGGTGACGTTTGGGGAGGTTAGGCTGTATATCATTTCAACCAGATTTTATGAGATTTTACATGATCATATAACCAAACAGTGGAACACAAACAGATATATCCATTCAAGCTAAACCACGATTTGCAGGGAACCTATACAAATGATACAGTTATATATTATTTCATATTTCGTGAATCAACGTCAAAAACGAAAGTTCCAAAAAGTCTATGGAACACCACTAAACGTTCTACTTTCATTGTACTATTTTCCCGATCTTTTAAACTTTTCTCTTATTTCATTTCCCACTGAAATCAATAATCAAAGGTCTCGTTTATATATACGTGCTAAAAGGCTTATGTAATATAACCGCTAATGGACACTTTTCGTGTCAAAATGTCATCCGGATAACTTTCTTCGTTACCAGACCAATTTAATAATGCATTTAAGCAATACTTTATCCAAGACAATGTCGTATTACGAAGAACAGTCTTTTAAGTTCTCAGACTGTGTGAATACATATGTTATGCTATAAAACTACATCATGTTTATCATCGGCTGTCTCTAAAACATACGCAAAAGATTGATTACTATAGAAGTAATAAGTAGTAGCAAGAAATGTCTTTAAAAAAGACAAACGGCTTATAGGTTATAATTTTTGGCGCATGGAAAAATCAGAATTAAACAGGATATACAGACAGAAAAGATTTGGATATGCATATATAAACACATGATTCATTTGCAAATATGTCAACTCAATCATTAATAGGTATCCTGTCAGTGATAAAACGTCAAAATGACGTCCTCTTCTGATTCTGAAATAATTTCGTGTTAAGTCAGAATCCCCCATAAGTATATCGCGACCAGCATGCAATTTTAATACCTGAAATAAAAATAAAAGCCTTGAAGCTTTTGAATCACTAGTGACCTCCACAACTCTAATTACTCGATTATGTTCTCAGTTTCAATAAAACTTAAAGCAGAAAATCAAGTTGAAGTCAGTTGAACATTTGCAGGTTGGAGAACTTCAATAACTGTTGAAATCTTTTTTTATTTGAGTAAAGTAAATAGTAATCACTTACATAAATGATGGAATAGTGAGTTTTTAATTTAATTTGCACATTGTTGTTGTTTGCGTAGTCATCATTTTTATGAAATTTAAGATTTTTCAGCTGACCTACTGGCCTCCATTGGTGTTGTCATTGTTTTCGTATGCACTAAACAGACCGATACTCCAGTGGGGAACAACCCGTGGTGTCAAATTATGTAGGAAATAATAACAAAGAATTGTTAAATGTTCTGCTTTATTTTCACGACAAACTTGAATTGCCGGTAGTGCAAAACCGTTTACAGTGCGAAACCGGGTACACTGACTCTACAGTTACAACCAGCCAGCGCTCATTCATTTGTGAGTGAGATACGCAACATGGGAAGAAGTTTACTTTCGATTTCTCTTGCGATGATATATTGCTAAAATCTTTAGAATTAGAATGAATAATTTTATTTAAGAGTAACAAAACTAATAAATATCCTCTATTTAATATATGCCTTCTGATATTCAGTGTCATTTAAGATTTAGTAATAAATGATTTATCTTTTCAGCGCACACCTCTTCCGTGCCCCGATTACTACAGAATAAAGGGCAAAATCAATGTTATACAGCTACGCCGAAAAAAAAAAACAACAACGATTTTATATATACAATAAAACAGGCGCGGAGCACTGCAAACGTCAAATGGTTACGTTGCGTTTTTCAAAGTATTTCTCTTCCTTCTGCATACACTTTATGCTGTGCATAACAAAGTGTATCATACCATGTCAAGTCCCTGATAGACACTATCGTTTAGACAGTCTCTTGAGCTCGAATAACGTCGCACATATCTAAGTCTAGTCTTGAGGAAATAGCAAAGTCAACATGCCCACGGCTATATGGAGAATAAGTAAAACGTTCAATCCTAAAACTTTGAGTAGCATCAACTGTCTTCACAATGGCTTCATCCACGATTTTGCTGGAAGATAAAACTCTCTTTTTGAAAGTCTGCTTCTTGGTTTAACTTTATAGTTTTTTTCATAATCAACAGTCCGGGAACTGAAAGATTCCAAACGTATATTTCTCGTTTGGATTTATTCACATTCATTTGTGCTTAAGTTCCATCCATGTACTAAAATAATCTTTCAAAGAGTTACCTTGCTCAAGGGTAGAATTAGGGATACTTACCAAACACATCAAATATCGTCCATGATCTATCTTAACCTCTACCAATAATTGTTACTGAACAATTATTAATGATTTGATATTCGATATTCATTGTTAGACAATACATAACAAGGCTGTCTGTTATGGGTAGTGAAAGAATTGATGGTATCGGGTAGAACCCTTAAGCTGGCAGGGGTGAAGGGGAATATTACAGCCAAGTGATATTAAAATCCTTAAAGGGATTTAGGAGATACAGATCTGATATAAAATGGAAGGCTCTAACATCTGATCTTGAGTTGTGACCTTGACCTTGAGCCAACATGTCTGACTCATGAGTTCTGCACATCGCCTTGATGAGGTGATCAACTGACCCAAGTTTCATGAAAATCCTTCAAGGGGTTAGGAGATACAGAGCGGACACAAAATGGAAGGCTCAAACATTTGACCCTGAATTGTGACCTTGACCTTTAGCTAACATGGCTAACTCGTAAGTTCCTCACATTGTCTTGATGGGATGATCATTGGACCCAAGTTTCTTAAAATTCTTTCAAGGGGTTTAGGAGATACAGAGCGGAGACACAAAATGGAAGGCTCAAACATCTGACCCTGAGTTGTGGCCTTGACCTTGAGCCGAAATGACTGACTCATGAGTTCTGCACATTGCTTTGATGTGGTGATCATTTGACCCAAGTTTCATAAAAATCCTTCAAGGGGTTTAGGAGATATAGAACGGACACAAAATGGAAGGCTCAAACATTTGATCCTGAGTTGTGACCTTGACCTTGAGGCAACATGGTTGACTCATAAATTCTGCATAACGTCTTTATGAGGTGATCATTTGACCAAAGTTTCCTGATTATCCTTTAAGGGGTTTAGAAGATACAGAGTGGACACGAAATGGAAGGCTCAAACATATGACCTAGAGTTGTGACCATCTAGGAATTATGTAGACAATTATCTAGACAGGAAAATGTAATTCAGATTGATTATAGTGTTAATAGCTTTAGCAGAATTTTTTAAAAGTTTTATTAGCGTTTTCTTTGAAGTGAAAAACGATCAGATATAGAAAACGCAGGCAGAAATCCCAGAAATAATTAATACATTTCACGAAGGCCTGCCGTCAAACCATCTGGAATCAGAGAGAGTTTTCAAAAACATAAACAAGTTGGACACGTGTAAGGAACCGTTATTACTAAGAGGCAGTTATGACGAACATTTAAGGCACAATGACCTTATATGCAAATTGCCATATATGGTTGAGATAATCGTGTTCATTAGATCAAACTGCAAAACTGATTCTAATAAATGAAAATATAGACTACAAGCAAAAGCAATATAGCCGATTGATGAAAAGAAACGGCTTCCATTTTGAAAATTTTGGGGTTACAGTTCATAGTTCTTTCTTATTTAAGGCAGGACCAAGTACGATATGTATGTCGAATTACGTTTAATATGGTGAAATGAAGGCATTCATGCATGTTCTTGAACGATAACGTAGCCCTCGCAAATATGGCTGTCATTTTATTTTATGGATACGTGTAAGCTGCTGTTTAAGGTAGCTTTAATGTTTCGCCAAGCCCTTACTCAGTAGAATTCTTAATATAGCATACATCCCTTGAAATCGAGTTCAAAATGTTATTTTAAACTAAACTTTACGTTCTGGATTAAAAAATAAACAGAAGGTTTAGTATACAGCACTACATTTGTATATTTAAGAAAAAAAAAGCCAACAAGAAATTATTCCGGGACTATTACATGACACGTCATTGTATTTGTTAACGACTATTCATTAATGCAACATGGTGTATCCATTAACTAAATTACATTTATGCATAATTGCGATATTATATGTCAGAGATCTTTACAGAACAACCGGTTAAATCAGCAGCCGTACATCAATATGCAGTCACGTGCAGATTAATGCAACAAAGCGGTATTCAATTTAAATGAAAATGTAGGACGTTGCAATCAGAAAAATAACAATAAAAATCATAAATGATCATAAGATGGTTAAGATCATATAAATGGTTAAGACTAATGTTATTTGCTACAAATATTACTACCCTGTCAATATCATTTACCATTCTGCTGGCTTAAATTAGGTCCGAGGTTCAACCAAAGTTTCCGCCTAAAAATCACTAAAGGGGCAGCTGGGTCCTTCCGCCACCATCAAACGCTAGAAAGTCGCCTTATTATCTAACTTTTCGTAGGTGTGACTTTCAACCCAAGAAAACCAATCATGTAATAAATTACACGAAACCCTTTGATTGCAGTGCGCTAAAATCTTCCTCTTGTAACAGACTTCGTTGCTATACATTTTAAATCCTTGAAGTCTTACAATAAATAGAAAGTCTGATGGACCATACTCGAGACAAGTTGTCGTTTAATGTGCAAGATAGGATTTGGTCAATGGCAGTCTCAATGAAAAATGATTAATTATGCAAAAACGTTACCACTGATAACATGCAATGGAACATTATAAGAGAAAATTAAATTATTCTGATATTGTCAGTTTCAAAATGCCAAAAATATTGGTTATTTTATCACTGAACTTGACGTACTTGATGTTAATAGCTATACGACTTTCTATTTTGAAGTATTTCGTCCAGTTTCTCAATACGGATATCACCCACCTAGTCTAGCCAGATAATCCATCATTCCATGTATTTTGGTGAGTTTGTTATAGAATGTGTGTTTTGGATATGTGTTGTGGTATGTGTATTAATTATGTAATGTGTGTTATGGTACAGTGTTGTGGTTTGTGTGTTATGATGTGTATGTTATGGCATATGTGTTGTGGTATATTTGTTGTAGTATTTTTGTTGTGGTATGTGGGTTATGCTATATGTATCGCTGTATGTTTGTTTTGGAATGTTTGTTGTGGTATATTTGTTGCGGTAAAAATAGTGTGGTATGTGTGTTATAGTATATGTGTTGTCGTTTGTATGTTATGATATAATATGTTATGGTACATGTGTTGTGATATATTTGTTGTAGTATTTTTGTTGTGGTATGTGTGTTATGCTATATGTATCGCTGTATGTTTGTTTTGGAATGTTTGTTGTGGTATATTTTTTGCGGTAAAAATAGTGTGGTATGCGTGTTATAGTAAATGTGTTGTCGTTTGTATGTTATGATATAATATGTTATGGTACATGTGTTGTGATATATTTGTTGTAGTATTTTTGTCGTGGTATGTGTGTTATGCTATATGTATGTTTGTTTATTTTTGTTGTGGTATGTTTGTAGTGGTATATGTTTTGTGTAATGTTTGTGGTAGTATGTTTGATTAGGTATGTTTGTTGTGGTATATGTTTGTGGCAGTATGTTTGTTTTGGTCTGTTTATTGTGCTATGTGTATTGTGGTATGTTTGTTGTGGTATGTGTAGCTTCTTATATTTTCTTTGCATAATGTCTGCAGTAAAAGGTCTCTTAAATTATAAAACTGAGAAAGTGGAAGAAAGCAACCTTGCCATTTGTCAATCGTTTGTTGATAAACAAGTGGTACAATGCTGGATATTTATAATGGTCTCCGATATCGGAAAATTGGACCAAACCTAGGGAACTTTTATTGTTTTATTCAATATTTCCTCGGATAAAACTTATTTATTTCTTATTTTATGTTGAAATGTGATAAACTGTGTTTCTTACTTTCACACCTACAGAAAACATAAACTTATTTTGAAACTGATATGAAATAAAGCATTATTATATTAAAATTGCATGTTGTCATAAAATAGATCACGAAAACAGTACTGATTTAAGCAGTCATGCTTAGACAAGGAGAGGTTTTTAATATAAGATCTTTTATTAAGAGTTTCCATTTCTGACTGTTCTTGTGGAATCGTGAAGTTAGTAATTTACCTCAGCTCTGTGTAATTTTCGTCAAAATTGAAAGAAATAAATTCCGTCTGTCTTGTATAAATCTCTTTTCTTATTCGTGTTTACAGTTAAATCAATAGCTTTAAACTTACAACCACTTTAAATATGTGATTAAATGTCCGACATGTAATGGATGGAAGTTGTAAAAGAGACAAAACTTGAAGGTCTATATTATAATGCACGCAATAATGTGCAATAAATCTGGCAGTTATTCCTCCCATAAATATGTCACTATTTAGTACAGCATCTTTCTTGCACACCGGGCTGGCGTTTCCTGTGATTTTACCCATGCCGGTAAAACCCACCTGGCACCCCCATGTCAGATGACTCTCGTGCTGTTAATGGCAACTAGTGGTTCATGCACTGATGATACATTGTTTATGTAAAAACACGAAAAAAGCAGATACTTTGATAGTTTCTCTCCGTTCCTTATAGTATATTTCTCGATTCAAAATACGTTAGTTTACCGTAAGAACACAAAGTTACGCTACAAACGGTAAAACTAAAGTGGAACTTTGTTATTGTGCGTAACGCAAAACATCATGACGTCACTTCTGCTTACGGACGTTAATTTCCCGCTCTCTGCTATAAGAAAGAGTGCTACAAAGAAAGTTTTCTACCCGTTATTTGTAAAATACGGTATGCAAAAAAAAATAATCTGCAAGCCTCATTACCGCCCAATGCGCAGGTGCCCTCGGGACGGATATTTCTATCCGATTCGTAAACACATGACAGATATTATTATTCCTGACGCATGCAGTTTCAGGTATGTTCTGCTATGTGCGTATACATGATTTCAAATTAAAATAAATAGAAGTTTAAATAAAGCCAAATGAAATGTATCTAATTGTCATCAACATTAGAAATTTTTATATCGGTATATACGATGATGATTCTGATAGATTTTTCTACCTGCAGACGCGTCTTATGTTAATTAATTAATTGAGTGGTAAGGTTACATGTCAAAAGCATCTTATGTTAATTGATTAATTGAGTGATGGGGCTATTACAATCGCAACAAATGGAGTATATTTTGTAACCAGTTTGACACTTTAGAGCAATTAGCCTTCCATCGGCGATTTTTTTTAAGTTTAAGTTATAGACGATCGGCCAACTCAAGCTAGTGTTTCTGCGAAAAGAAATAATTAGGTAATTCCAAGTCGACTCTACCTAAATGGATGTTTTTTCTTAATTTGTCTGGCACTTTCAACTAACATTTCGGTTAATTGGCCTTTAAAAGGTGCCTTTGTATATATTTTTCAGACTTCTCTAGACGCCTTGCATGTTAAAATATCTTACAATTGTCGATAAAACATATAGTATACGAGGAAACATTGACGTACATTTATATATAGTGTTTTTGTCAATTAATTTTACTTCCAGCTGCTTTATATTGACATTCTGGTCGATTTGCAGTCTTTAAGTGGTGTTTTCATCTTTATAACTGAAGACCTAGTTTAATTTTCTACGATGTATGAAATGACTTGAATTAATCTGATATGAAGACGATAACTTACATGTTGTATTCGTGACGTTATTTAAATGCAAAGTAGGAATATCTCATGCTGTTGTTATTTTCTCAATCTTTCAGCTGTGTATGATAATCGTAATATTTGAAGTAAATATATTTTGTAAACAAAATTAAGAGTCAGTGAGAGACAATACCATAATTGTGTCCTAGTCCTAGTAATGTTATTTCACGGGATGTAGTTAAAGTAATTTGCTTATATTCAAATCTAGTATGTGACCTCCTTTGCCGTGTGGTTAAGGTCACTGACTTCGAATCACTTGCCCCTCACCAATATGGGTTCGAACCTCACTCGGCGCGTGAATTCTTCATGTGAAGAAGCCATCCAGCTGGCTTACGTAAGACCAGTGGTTCTACCCAGGTGCCCGCTCGTGAAGAAATAATATACGAAGAGGCATTTTGGATCTTCCTCCATCATCAAAGCTGGAAAGTCGCCATATGATCTATACTTGTGTCGGTGTGACGTTAAACACAGCAAAACAAACCAGCAAAAATTGTCTTGTATTTAGTAAATATTCAACTCTTCAACGTTTTTCTGTGTTTATCAACAGTCGTTGATGTCATGATTAATTTGCTTTTAAATTTTAAAGAGATATTACATAATTACCAGTGGACGCGTTGTTATAAGGAGCGCAGTACGTTTTTGTTTGTACTTTTATAAAGCAATATAAAAATGTTATGACACATAAATGTAGGTATAATGATAATATGTAACAGTTTTATTTCATCACTTCAGGACTTTATTCCATATAGTTATTTTATACTTATTATCAAATTATCTATGTCTCTAATCTAACTGTATAGAAATCTCATCAATGATCTTATTAATAATTTTCACAGATTCTTCTGTTCCATGCTGAAAATCCTTAATTTTTTAGGACAGCATTTCTCTCTGGAAACGATGGCAAAATGCTAATTTACTTTTGAACTGATTCGCGTCTGAAATGCAAGGGAATATTTTCTGTAGTAATCTATTTCACAACAAGAAAACATTTCCTGTCCTTACAGATGACAGGGATCAACAATTTATTGAACAACATTATCTCAAGAAATGCAGCAGGCAATCTCAAATCAGAAAAAATTACGTAATTTCCGTGAAATAAACCGAAAGAGACAACTTTATTGAACTGGAAATAATGTTTCGAAACCGAATACCGACATTAAAACAAGGTCATATTAAAATCCTGCCATTATTTATAAAATTAACTTTTAAGACAAGGTAAAAAGCGCATATATTTTGTATTGAGTTAACAAACAATATGCAAAGAGTTCGATTCAAACTGCAAAATATATGTAGAATAATGTTTTGAAAAAAAAATCTGAAAAAAATAAATAGTTTTCTTTGTGGGAAGCAGTATCTTTGACTTTTCCCCTGTAATAAACATCTTAGTAGATTATTGTACTAACTAGCAAAGGACAGTTCCAGTTAAAATGGAGAAATGTTGCGTTCTTCAATTTATCTATGTGCTATAAAAACAACTTCCATATATCAGCAAAAAAGCGTAGTTTCACTTATCTTTTCATATTTTAAAAAAAGTCCTCATGGAGTTTGCCAATAGGGGTTCGCCATTTGAATCTGCTGATATGTCACCTGTTCGGACATTTAATTAGTGTTACAAAACTACAGAGTTTTCATTACTAGATTTCATGCATACATCATTTCCAGGAGAGTTTTTTGCGTGGTAGTTTACCTATCAAAATTTAAAAAGGCAGACGGACCAAGTTACACTATTGCAATAAATAAGGTGGAATAAATATATACTGCGTAAAGTAGTTCTTTTTTCTCAATGATAAATAGTAGCATAAAGTTAGTTAAAGACAATTGCACGCAACCGTGTGAACAGAGAAAGATTCAAAAGCACTAATAATGACAGAATGGAATGCAACTTATTTCCCAGAGGTTCCAGACTGAGAATTGTTAATTCATGGATTAACAAGTTGGGTAGTCTGTTTTATAAATTTTCTCACATCAGTAAGTAGTACCGCCCAGCTTGCCGGTAGCAGTTATAGATACTGACGCCAGAGTTCGTCTCTAAAACCCTGCAGGATTGGAAGTGCATTCTGCTAGAATAATTTATATTTGTATTTAGGAGTTTATACCTGTAATCATACACATTTCATATAGTTTTAATGAAATTGAGCAGACGCATTTAATTTGTTTACTCAGAAAAGTCAAAATCCTATTAGGTTATTAGTAAGCCTATCATCAAACCCTAACTACTGCCAAGCAAGTGTTGTTGAATATATGATTCGCGACCGGTCAGAATGTCCGCTATCAATAGCACAAGAAGACATGAATACAAATGGTTACAGCTTACAAAACTGATGAGTATACATCACAATAAGAAGAACAAGATCATCGGGGAAATAACATAGCAAATATAGACGAAATACATCTAAATTGTATATTTCACATCCAGGGGTGAGATTCTAGTCTTAATTCAAGTACCAGATTCTATATATCTAAGTAAACACTTTTTTTTGATGTTAAACAAAATAAAACTTAACTCTAGTTTGAAGGCAAACAACAAAAGTAATCAAAGTTTAATGACAAGTTTGGATGGGCATTGTACATAAGAAAATTGCTTGAGCATTGATTATCAATGTCAGTCAAAGCAATGCAGAACACTATGTTTACCGCAGCATGTGTTTGTAGAGTACACTGCAACAATACAATTTAGGAAGAACCTTCATTTGTTGGTAATGTTTAATTGTTGTAAGGGTGGTATACTGGTTTCAGGTTGTCTCACTGTCCATCTATCCGTAAACACAATCTTGTGTGCACCAACTCTCCTCATCCCCTTGACAAAATTTAATGAAACTTCACACAAGTGATCAGTAACAACAGTAGTTGTACATGGGGAATGTTAGTTTCTTTCAAAAAAGAATTTGCAGAGGTACGGGGCTTTGTTTTTTGTTACTGTACTGTATAAATAGAGTCTGCATATGCAATCTTGTGCGCGCCTAATTGTCTGAACCCATGCACACAATTTAATGAAACTTAACACAAGTGATCAATAGTAACCCTAGTTGTGCATGGTACATGGTGCATGTTGGGTTCTGTCCGAAAAAAAAACACTCTGTAAATGGTTTAATTGTGCACAAAACTTCGCTCTTTATCAGCACCATGTTCCAAACAAAAAAGCATGAGTTTGGATTCAATAGAAAAAGTCATGTTAAAAATGTTAAAACACACAGTCCCTCACACGTAACCCCTACAGCAGAGTACTTATGAATATGTACAACTTGAAACAAACTTATGGACAAAATAAATCATGCCAACAAAGACAAAACAAATATTAAAAGAACACATTCGTGCACCGTCTTTGGAACGGTCAATGGCTAAACAACGCTGGAAAGTTTAAACCAGTTATAAGTGCATCAAACCATACCATGGACAGTGTATATAGAAGTTATCTTCCTCAATGTAACAGGACAGTGTAAATAAAGGCTACACGAATCGAATGTAACATGAACAATGGTCTTATTTTGATAATTCTTGACTAAACCATTGTCAGTAATAAATTTTCCGATACGTTGCCTTTACTTTATAAATTATAAAATGTACATATTCTGATGATTATACTCTTGTTTTGATAGTATAATTCAGTTTTTTACACTGGGATGGCTAACAGTTTTTATACACCCGAAGGGACGTATTATGTTATGACGCCGTTGTCCGTCTCTCCATCTGTCTGTACGTTAGCAATTTTGTGTCTGCTCTGTAACTTTGAACCCGTTGAAGGATTTAGAAGAAACTTGACACAAATGTTCACTACATCAAGACGACGTACAGAGCGCATGCTTCGGATTGCTTGCTTCAAGGTCAAAGTCACACATAGGGATCAAAGGTCATACGTTCAGACGTATATTGCTCCACATTGCGGTGTTGTTTGTTTCTTTTATTCAGCATCGAAGCTTTTAATTTATGAACGCATGAAAAATAATATGAAGGTTATTTCATTGTGGTAACGCTATCAAAACATCATAATAAAATCTGTAAAAAGATTATTTGGAAGCATAGAATGCAACCAAGCAGAATAAAAGCAGACTCGGTTTGATTGAGTCTGTTCATGAGAGGTAATGAAATGTGCAACACCTCTCACGCCCCCTAGCACCGGCTTAAGCGGAACTCTATTTCACATCTATTGAATAGATTCCAAGATTCCAAAGGACCAGAAAATATAACAACACTGAACCAAAGTACGGGGAGATTTTTAACAGCCGCCAAACGGCACTTAAAGATTAATAATACTTATAAAATCACTGTTTGTTTTTCACAGAACGTATTCGTTACTGTAATGACTTTCAATACGCTTGTTTTTTCCGCATCCATATTATAAAAAAAAACACGACATAATTGTGTGACTGATATTTCGACTTTTACAAATCCTTAAAAAAGCTGTATGACGGCTAACTACCATACAAAAAGACACATCTTATCAATTAACTTTATGTCCATCATGAAAGAACCAGAAACAAACAGTAGCCTAAATTCTGAAATCATTTTACAAATACCATGAGAGGGAAAATAGCAGTATTCTTTTATAACCGTGCTAATGATCAATCTATATCTTGCGGAGAAAACAAAATCTACTATTTATGACTACCGTTCTTTATCTGAAATAATAGACAGTAGTTATCTGTATGTAAGGCTTATTTCTATCTTTCTTTAAAGTACAGACGCTCTTTTAAGAGAGTAATAAATACGTTGGCTATAATGATCGAACTTTTCAGATTATAATTTTCATGCAATATATCGAGAAATGAGTTATTTCCGAAAGGTCTGTTCAAAAAGGCTTTGTTTATGTGTTCATATCGATGACATCGGAGTGGACGACAGAGCAACAAAAATTGACGACTGACAGATTTACGTAGTGGTTATTAACTACTGACCGAATAATCAATTCGCCCTATGTCGCCAGATATACCAAGGAAAATGGTTTTTTGTTTCTTAAATTGACATGTGTATGTATTAAGTGTTTTCTCTTCTGTGTGCTATGACCTTTTCCTATGACGGAAATGAGTGTTGTTTAAATTAATGGTCATTTATAATCATTGTTTCAAATAAAGAATTATGTATAATAGAAAATCTGCTTTAGCCAGTAACAGACGGTCATTGAAAAAAGCAATGTGTTTTATTTAGAAATCATAGGAAAATTCAACAATGTTGCTCAGCTACCATCGTACAAAGAGAGGAGTGAGTTCCACAGAACGCGTTTGATTGACAATACTGCTGTAGCTAAATATGTTATTTGAAGGAAGCACAAGTTTCAAGTTCAAAGGATAATAATGATTGCGGCCATTATAGACAAGCTGATTTCTATAGCTTACAACATCTAGCAGACGTCCTATAAATAGAAGAGATTTCTTGAACTTCAGTGTTGCAAAATCAATTCCTTCACATTTTGTCATCGTAGAGCCTATACTTATGGAACGCCGCACCTGTCTTATGTCGGGAAAATTCATGCTATCATGTCAGAACGCGATGTTAACTTGTCAAAACAGTGTCTTATTATGGTGAAAAGCTATGTTATCATGTCAAGTTGTGATGTTAACTTGTCCAGATAGTGTCTTATTATGTTAATTAGCCATATTATCATGTCAAAGTATGATATTGTTCGCAGAGTGTATTATTATGTTAAAAAGCTATGCCATCTTGTTAAAGTATCATGTAGTCTTGTCTACAGAGCGTGTTATTATGTTAAAAATCTATGTTATCTTGTTAAAGTACCGTGTGATTTTGTCTACCGAGCGTGCTATTATGTTAAAAAGCTATGTTGTCTTATCAAAGTGTTGTGTTAACTTGTCAAAACAGTGTCTTATTATGTTAAAATGCTATGTTATCATGTGCAATGTTATCATGTCAAAGTACTATGTGATCTTGTCAACAGAGCGTGTTATTATGTTGAAAAATCGTGTTATCGTGTCAAAGTACCGTGTGATCTTGTCTATCGAACATGCTATTATGTTTAAAAGCTATGTTATCATGTCGAAGTGTGGTGTTAACTTGTCAAAACAGTGTCTTATTATGTTTATTATAAGACAGCTGCGGCGTTCCATATATTTAGCTCAATTTGTCGGATTTGTGATTATTTTTCGGAATGTAATAGGTGAGTTAGACATTTTGGGAAAATAACTGAGCAAGCAAACAGAGAAATGAGGCTTCCCGTTTCATTTAAGAATATATTTTGACTTTACAAACGACATAAACATACATATGAATTGGCTATTTAGTTCGGAAAGAATGCTTTGACCGATGCAATGAGCAATTATGAAATTTCTTCCTCCCGAGCTTATATGCAAATGAACAGAGATTCCATCGAAATATAAAACATACGAAGTAGAGAGAATGAAAACCTTTCAATGCAGTTAAAAGTACAAACAGGACGGGACTATTCTAATCATGTCATGAATAATCAATGTTAACCATTATAGGACACTAGACAAAAGTCCATCAAAATAAATTTGAGAACAAAGACTACATGAATGAATCAATATGTAAAGCAAAATACACTAAACTGTATTCGTGAATTTGTCAAAGGAGACACCCCTCCAGCACCAATGTATATGTAATGCTTATAAATGTACCTAAAAGAAATACTGTTCAAAATCGACATTAGCCTACAAAACTAACATGGAGATACGACCAATTCCTCGGCCAGTCTTGAAGTCCAAAAATTTCTTAATGATAGAATAAATGTGCCCGTGGTCATTAAAAAATCTTAAATTGTTGTAATTACTGTAGACTTACATTGAAAGGTGTCTTAGGAAGAAGAAAGAAAGAAAAATAGTTTATTACTTGAGCCATTATGGTTCCTCGTCCACAAATCATTGTTATACAAGGTCAAAACATATATACATAATATTATATAAGGTAATAAAGGTTTAGTATGATTAAGTATAGTATTGAGGATGAACAAAAATAATATAAAAATAACATTGTTGCCTATATCATTGCATTAAGTAGCACAAAAAGGTGAAGGTTATTATCAGCACATTATTTCGGACTGGTAAACATCTTGGAAAAATAGCTGATTGACCATACGTAGCTTAAATATACGTTTTGAATTTGAAATACACATTTTAAGACGTAAACGTCTCTAGTCTAAATTAATGGGTTTAATATGTAGGACAAAATGTTTTTGCCGTATGCTATAATTTAGAAAGAAATAATTTTCTTCTAGCTGATCTGCAAATGAACGGAGACTCCATCAACAGATACAAGAATACAAAGTAGAAAATGAAAACATTTTAAGTAAAAGCCAATACAGGGACTTGGTTGTTCTAATTACGTAATGAGTAATCAATGTTATTGAAATTATATGGAAATAGATATTCAAAAATGGTCGTCTACGAATTAATCTCTATATATACGACGATATTTGTGTTCTTGTCATAAAAATAGCAATGTTGATATAAGTAGATTTACCAAGAGAAATACTATTCAAGACAAGAAATCAGCATATTAATCTTTCAGGTGGTGCAACCACTTCTGTTGTCGGTCATAACTGCGTGTCCTTTCCGGGAATTTGTTCTCATGGTGATTTCACCAAAGACAAAGAAAGGACAGAAATTCATTTACTTGAATTTTCCCGTCACTAAGTACTTATCCTGCTACACTGTTGTTTTTCTTACATCACCGAGGCATTACAGGGAACATTTTGTTGTAGAAATAATGTTCAATTATAGTAAAACAAAGAAAAGCGCTGATGACGAAATTGCGATCGAATATAGTAAAGCAAAAAGAAAAAAAATCTGTTGAAGAAATGAAGTTTTAATTATTATAGTAAAACTAAATGCAACCTGCATATACTTCAAAACTTCTCCCATTCAACTTTCCGTTTGATTATCTGACTGAAACTCAAATTGTGCATTTACGAAATGCAATTACTACATAAATGTATCAATAGTGCTTATTTTTGCTCATATCATTGTAAATGGTCATTCTTTGCCGTGGTGTGTATTTTTTACATTGTTGTCTTTGCTCTTTACTCCTATACTTAGTTTTTATGCACACCCTTTAAAAGCCTAAAGTACTGTTTGGAGTAATAATGTTAAGTACATCTCATGTTAAATTTAAAGACCTGAAATCGTTTGATGATAAATAGGATTAATACTTTTCCAACAATACAGCCGTGACAGACAATAAAAATAATGGATCAAAGGAAACCAATACCGATAGTGCCTGTCTTGTTGCAATAAAACACGCAAAAATGTCTGCCTGTATGCCAGAATTGACATTTATCACTCTTCAGTTGATTAATAAATTACATATTATATCATTCTGCTTTTAAAACTGACGCTTTAAAACATGAGCTTTTGCTAATGGGTAAGATACACAACTATTGACGCACCCTCGATATTTTAACTATAAACATACAGTCGGTATCTCGAATTCTAAGGGATCGAACGTTTGGCCTTGTGATATCCGAAATTCGACTTAAAATTACATTTTGTGCACGTGTTTTCGGACGGGACTTCGAGATAACAGGAATGTTGAGATGTCGAGTTTCAACTGCATTTGAAACTCAAGTGAAATAGATGTAAATAACTCGTGGTTCGATGATGACAACGGATAATTGAGATAACGTTAGAAACTTATGAAAATTAAGTTCCATACATTGTTCTTGCAGAATATTAGAAATGATCAAGATAATAACTTCAAATAGTAAAAATTAAACAAGAGGGCCAAGATGGACCTAGGTCGCTCACCTGAGTAACACACCGTAACAGTGTAAACATGTTTTACCAAGTGATTTCATGGAGATATCCTGACCAATTTTCATCAATTTGCACCAAAATGTGGCCTCTTAAATGTTAACAAGCTTGTTCTTTGATTTGACCTAGTGACCTGGATTATTACCCCACATGACCCAGAATTGAACTTGTCCAAGATTTTATAAAAACAAACATTCTGACAAAGTTTTGGGAAGATTGGAGCAAAAAAGTGGCATCTAGAGTGTATACAAGCTTTTCCTTTGATTTGACCTATTGACTTAGGTTTTGACCCCAGGAAAGCCAGATCTAAAATCATCCAAGACTTTGTTATAACAAACATTCTGACCACGATTTATGAAGATAGAATCAAAGTGTGCTCCCTTTAGTGTAAACAAGCTTATTCTTTGATTTGACCTGGTGACCTCTTTTGTGACCCCTCATAAATTTTCTTCCGAATTTTTATTCAAACAAACATTCTGACTAAGTTTCATGCACATGAAATGAAAAATGCAGCACCTATTGCATGCACAAGATTTTTCTTCGATTTTAACAGATGACCTATTTTTTGACACCAGTTAATCTGTATTCAAACTTGGGCTAAAGATCATCATAAACATGACCTCTGGAGTGTTCATAAGCTTTTCCTTTGCTTTGACCGTAAGACCTAGTTAGGTCCTAGTTTTTCATTCCACATAACCCAGTTTCAAACTTGATCTAGAAGTCATTAAGACAAACATTCTGAACAAGTTTCATAAAGATTGAGTCACAACTCTGGCCACAAGAGTGTTCACAAGCTTTTTCTTTGATTTGACCTGGTGACCTTGTTTTTGACCCTAAATGACCCAAATTCAAACTTTACCCAGAGGTCTGCAAGAAATACATTCTGACTAATTCACTTAAATTTCAAACTTAAATTAGATTCTTAACAAGATTTCCTTTTGATCTGGCCTAGTGAACTAGTTTTTGACTCCACATGACCCAGTTTTAAACTTTATCTATAGATCACCAAGACAAACATTCTGAACAAGTTTCATAATGATTGATTCTGTGGCCTTTAGAGTGTTCACAAGCTTTTTATTTGACTGGGTGACCTAGTTTTTGACCCTACATAACTAAAATTCGAACCAGACCTAGAAGTCATCAAGAGAAACATTCTGACCAGTTCTTATGAGTTTCAAACTTAAATTGTTGCCTTTGATCTGGCCTAGTGACCTAGTTTTTGACCCCACATGACCCAGATTTAAATTTGACCTAGAGATCATCAAGACAAACATTCTGACTAAGCTTCATAAAAATTAAGTCACAACTGTGGCCTGTAGAGTGTTCACAAACTTTTCCTTTGATCTGGCCTACTGACCTAGTTTTTTACTCCACATAACCCATTTTCAAAGTTTACCTAGTGATCATCAAGGCAAACATACTGACCAAGTTTCATAAGATTGGGTCACAACTGTGGCCTCTAGAGTGTTCACAAGGCAAATGTGGACGGACGACGCACGACGGACGCCGACGGATGCCGGGCAATAAGGAAATGTTGCCTCTCTGAAAGAATTGAGCAAATAAACCTAACCGGAGCCAAACATTGAAAAGTAAAGGATAAAAGAAATATATCATTTTAACCAGAGTTTAAAACATTTTACATGATAATACAACCAAACGTCGCTACATAAAAACAAACAGATATGTCCATTCAAGCTAAATCAGGATTTGTAGAGCACTCCTAGACAACTGATAGCGTTATATATATTTCCTATTTTGAGAATTAACGTCATAAAGGATAGTTCTGAAAAATGCAGGAAACGCCAGTAAACGCTAAACGTTTATTGTACTCTTTCCCCGATCGTTTTAACTTTTCTCTTATTTCGTTTCCCGCCAAAATCAATAGTCAAATATACGTTCTAAAAGGCTTAGGTAAAATAACCACTGATGGACGCTTTTCGTGTCGAAATGTTGTTAAGTATCCGTATAACTCTCTTCGTTACCAGACCAATTTAATAATGAATCTGAGACAATGTCGTATTACGAAGAACAATCTTTCAGTTCTCACACTGTGTGAATACATAATTATGTTATGCTTTAAAACTAGGCTTTCTCTGTGAAATACGCAAAAGATTGATGACTATACAATAAATATATAGTAAAAAAAAGCACTTTATGCTGTGCATAACCAACTTAATCATACTATGTCAAGTCTCTGATTGACACTATTGTTCAGACAGTCATCTTGAATCTCGAATAATGTCGCACACATCTGAGTTTAGTCTTGAGGAAATAGCAAAGTCCACATGTCCAAGGAACGATAATAATTATTTTAAAAGGCTCAAATCCTAAATTTTCAAGTAGCTTCAATATGTCTTCACAATGGCTTCATCCATGATTTTGATGGAAGATAACATTCTCATTTTGGAGAAAATTACGTCTGCTTCTCGGTTATATGTTTTGTTTTCAAAATCAACAGTCCGGGAAATGAAAGACCGCAAACGTATATTTCTCATTTGGATTTATACACATTCATTTGGGCTCAAGTCTAATCCATGAACTAAAATAATTTTTCAAAGTGTTACCTTGCTGAAGGGTAGAATTAAGGATACTTGCCAAACACATCAAATACCGTCCATGATCTATAAAAACATCTACCTATTATTGTTACTGAACAATAATTACTTAATATTTGATATTCGATATCCATTGTCAGACAATACATAAATATTATCTAGGAATTATCTAGACAATTATCTAGACAGGAAAATGTATTTCAGATTGATTAAAATATTAAAAGCTTTTAAATTATCAGAATTTTTTAAAAGTTCTATTAGCTTTCTCTTTGAAGCGAAAAACTATCGGATATAGAAAATGCAGACGAAAAGCTTTGAAAGAATTAATACGTTTCTTGAAAGTCTGCCGTCAAATCATCTGGAGTCAGATAGAGCTTTCAAAAACATTAACAAGTTGGACAAGTGTAAAGTACCGTTATTGCTAAAAGGCACAATGACCTTATATGCAAATTACCATGTATGGTTTAGATAATCGTATTTATTAGTCTAAGAACAAACTACAGTATTGATTCTTCTAATTAATGAAAATATAGACTACAAGCAAAAGCAATATAGCCGTTTGATGAATAAAATAAAAAGAAACGACCACCAATTTGAAAGTTGTGGTTTCACAGTTCATAGTTCTTTCTCATTTAAGGCAGGGCCAAGTACGTCGACAAATTACGTTTAATATGGTGAAATGAAGGATTTCATATTCTTGAACGATTACGCAACACTCGCAAATATTCGTATGGCTGCCATTTTACTTTATAGATACATGTAAGCTGGTGTATTATCTAGCTGTAATGTTTCGCCAAGCCCTTACTCAGCAGAATTCTTAATATAGCATACACCCCTTTAAACAGTGTTCAAAATGTTATTTTAAACAGAACGTTAAGTTCTGGATTGTAAAAATCAACAGATGTTTTAGAAAACAACTGTATATTAAAGAATAAAAACTCACAAGGAATTATTCCGGGACTATTACACAGCATGTTATTGTTTATGATAACGACTTTTCATTATATAATTATGATGTATCCATTAACTTTTACATTTATGCATAATAACAGTATTGTATGTTAGAGATCTTTGAAATCAAGAACTTGCACAGCCTAACACAATTATCAATACGTAGTCACGTGCAGATTAAAGTAGCAAAGCGGTAGTAAATGCAACGTTTCAGTCAATAAAAATCATAAAAATACACAACGGTCATATGATGAAGTCCTACAAATGGTTAAGGCTAAAATTGTTTTACTACAAGTATGACTACCCTGTCAATATCCTTTACCATTCTGCTGGCTTACATTAGGTCGGTGGTTCAACCAAAGTGTCCGCCTGAAATAATGACCAAAGGGGCAACTGGGTACTTCCGCCACCATTAAACGCTAGAAAGTCGCCTTATGACCTAACATTTCGTTGGTGTGACTTCCAACCCTGAAAACCAACCATGTAGTAAATTACATGAAAACCTTTGATTGCAGTGCACTTAAAATCTTCCATTTGTAAAAGACTTCGTTGTTATACATTTTAAATATTTGTAGTCTTGTTTGTGCCGTGTGGCGGCCGTAAAAAGTCTCCCCGTACATTCAATCCGGGCTGTTATATTTCGATCTTCTCAGATCGTTCAGCACGACTTTTATGTCGTGTCATTGGTGCTATTTAGTTTCTCAACATGACCATTTCGGCCTGGGTGGTTCCAATACTCCCGCTTTCATAGCACTGGGTATTGTATAATCACACCTTGGATATGGTGCCTGCTTTTTAAATTTGTCTTTTGACAGTTCCTGTGATACGCAGGCTCCATAACCTCAGATCCCCTTCCTAAATTCTAGTTTAGTTCTGCCCATTGTTTTCTCGTTTGGGGCAACCCCATTATTTTATCTGGGGACCAATCGCCGCTCTTCATAGAATTACACGCCTCAACACATGTATCATTGAAGGTTCCATGTTCACCACCGTTTGAATACATCTGCGGATGTCTCTAAATTGCTTTTTGTACTTTTAGCATGTGTAAATGTTGAGTTCTGCTCAACCCGGGGCTAGAGGGCGTGGACGGTAGCATGCATTTCCACTACCGTCCATGAACAGGCTCAATCAAACCGAGCCTGCAACATTTTTGTTTTTGTCGTGTTGAGCGACCTGTGAAGTTTCCACTTTTCTCTATTTTACAAAAAGTAGAAAGTCTGATTGACCTTACTCGAGACAAGTTATTTTTTAATGTGCAAGACATAATTTGGTCAATGACACTCTCTTTGAAAAATGATTAATTATGCAACAACTTCTTCACTGGAACATAACAAGAGAAAAATAAATTATTCTGATATTGTCAGTTTCGAAATGCCAAAAATATTGTGTGTTATATCATTAAACTTGACGTACGTAATGTTAATAGCTATACGACTCTATTTTCAAGTATTTCGTCCAGTTTCTAAATACGGATGTCTTCCACCTAGTCTAGCCAGATATTCTTTATCCATGTATTTTGATGTTTGTTATAGTATGTGTGTTATGGATATGTGTTGTGGTATGTGTATTAATTATGGTATGTGTGTTATGATATATGTGTTGTGGTTTATGTGTTGTTGTATATTTCTTGTAGAATTTTTGTTGTGGTATGTGTGTTATGCTATATGTATGTTTGTTTTTGGTATATTTGTGGTATGTTTGTAGCGGTATATGTTTTGTGTTATGTTTGTGGTAGTATGTTTGTTGTGGTATGTTTTTGGTAGTATGTTTGTTTTGGTCTGTTTCTTGTGATATGTGTGTTGTGTAGCTTCTTATAATTTCTTTGCATAATGTCTACAGTAAAAGGTCTTGTAGCGAATCCGTCTAAAATTATAAAATTGAGACTGGAGATTAGTGAGAGAAAGCAACCTTGCCATTTGTCAATCGTTTGTTTAGAAACAAGTGGTAAAATACTGGATATTTAAAATGGTCTCATAGATCGGAAAATTGGACCAAACCTAGGGACCTTTTGTTGTTTTATTCAATATTCCCTCAGATAAAACTTGTTTATTTCTTATCTTATGTTGAAATGTGACATACGTACGATTCTATCCGTTCTCTTAGAAATTCGTTGCTATATCAAAACTTTTTAATCAAAACGTATTTTGAAACACATGTAAATTAAACTGTTGCAGAGGTTTTTGCTGAATTAATTCACAAGTTACCTGGTAAAGTGTAAGTTGCTGCAAATCTTAAAATACCATTGTGTTTCTTACTTCCATACCTACAAAAAACACTTATTTTTAATCTGATTTGAAATTAAGCATTATTATATTAAAATTGCATGTTGTCATAAGATAAATCACGAAAAATGCACTGATTTAAACCGTCATGCTTAGACAAAGAGAGGCTTTTAATATAAGATCTTTTATTAAGATTTTCCATTTCTGACTGTTCTTGAGGAATTGCGAAATTAGTAATTTACCTCAATTCAGTGTGTAATTTTCGTCAATATTGAAAGAAGTAAATTCCGGCTGTCTTGTATTAATCTCTTTTCTTATTCGTGTCAACTTAGTTTTGTTTACAGTTAAATCAATAGCTTTAAACTTACAATCACTTTAAATATGTAATTAAATGCCCGATGTGTAATGGATGAAAGTTGTAAAAGAGACAAAACTTGAAGGTCTATCTTTTAATGCACGCAACAATGTGCAATAAACTTGACAGTTATTCCTGCCATAAATATGTTACTATTTAGTACAGCATCTTTCCTGACGCATGCAGTTTCATGTACTAGTATGTTCTGTTATGTGCGTATATATGATTTCAAATAAAAATAATTTGTAGTTTGTAATAAGCCAAATGTATCTTAATTGTCATTAACATTGGAATACGGTGAAGATCCTTACAGTCTTTTTCCTACCTACAAATACGTCTAAGGTTAATTAATTAATTGAGTGATAAGGTTACATGTCAAAAGCGTCTTACGTTAATTGATTAACTGAGTGGTGGTGTTATTACAATCTCAACAAATGAGGTATATTTGGTTCGACACATTACAGCAATAAGCCTTGCATTGGCGATTTTGTATAAGTTTAAGTTATAGACAATCGATCCATTCACGCTAGTTTGATAATGTGGGAGCTTCGTGTTTCTGCGAAAAGAAATAATTAGGTAATTCTATGTCGAGTTTACCAAAATGGATGTTTTTTCCTAATTTGTCTGGCACTTTCAGCTAACATTTCGGTTAATTGACTTTCAAAATGTGCCTTTGTATATATCTCTCCGACTTCACTAGACGCCTTGCATGTTAAAAAGTCTTACAATTGTTGATCAAAAATATGGTCTACGAGGAAACATGGACGTATATAGTTTTTGTCAATTAATTTTACTTCCAGCTGCTTTATATTGACATTCTGGTCGATTTGCAGTCTTAAAATGGTGTTTTCACCTCTCGTATAATTTTCTACGATGTATGAAATGACTTGAATTAATCTGATATGAAGGCGATAACTTACATGTTGTATCCGTGACGTTATCTAAATGCAAAGTAGGAATACCCCATGCTGTTATTATTTTCTCAACCTTTCAGCTGTTTATGATAATCGTAATATTTGAAGTAAATATATGTTGTTAACAAAATTAGGAGTCAGTGACAGACAATGCCATAAGTGTGTCCTAGTCCTAGTGTGACTTAGTTATGTTATTTCACGAGAAGTACTTAAAGTAATTTGCCTATATTCAAATCTAGTATGTTACCTCCTTTGCCAAGTGGTTAAGGTCGCTGACTTCAAAACACTTGCTCTTCACCAATGTGGGTTCGAACCTCACTCGGGGCGTTGAATTCTTCATGTGAAGAAGCCATCCAGCTGGCTTAAGTAAGGCCGGTGGTTCTACCCAGGTGCCAGCTCGAGAAGAAATAATGCACGAAGAGGCATTTTTGATCTTCGTCTATCATCAAAGCTGGAAAGTCGCCATATGATCTATACTTGTGTCGGTGTGACGTTAAACCCAGCAAATGAACAAGCAAAAATTATCTTGTATTTAGATATTATTCAACTCCTCAACGTTTTTCTGTGTTTATTAACAGTCGTTGATGTCATGATTAATTTGCTTTTAAATTTCTAAGACAATTTACATAATTATCACTGAACGAGTTGTTATAAGGAGCGCAGTACGTTTTTGTTTGTACTTTTATAAAGCAATATAAAAATGATATGACACATGAACAATGTATGTGCAGGTATAATGATAATATGTAACAGTTTTTTTTTCATCACTTCAGGACTTTATTCCAGTCTGCAATATATACTCGGTAAAAAAGTTCTGCACACACGGATGTTTTGGGTGACTGTATTTTTATCACATAACACACAACAAACATGAATATACCAGATTAAACTTAAATCAAAGCTTAACACAGAACTGAAAACGAAAATAAAATCCAAGTATCCGTTCTTGAGTAATCCATAAAAGACGTCCCCAAGGGTCCTCTGTCAAAAATGGTTAAATCACTGTTTTACTACCAAACACCAATAATGCGTATATCCTCCACGCTGAATGTGACACTCTGCTTGATACGGCTGATTAAGACGAACAACAGTACTCCGGTGAATTCCAAATATCGCTGCAACATCCTGGGGTCGCATACAAGCTTGTAAATGTCCCGGGGCACGAGCCCGGTCTTCATTAGTTAGTCGTCTTAACGGACGCCTTGGCAATACATTAGCCATTACTGTGACAGTGGCCAAACTTTGAATATGGATCGCAAGTTTATTTTCTTTTATAAAATTCATTTTACAAACAAAGTAATTAAGTGACTGGGTGTTTGATTGATCAGCAATAGAATAAATTACTCATATTCAGGACTTTGTGTGTATGGTCAGTGTGTGAGGAAAGAATGCAGGCAAGACTATTCTGAGCACTTTTCAAATTTACTTTGAAGGCTGACCCCCAGTGCATATAAACTACTGTAACTTGATCATGTATGTATCGATTTTCATTCTGTTTCAACCAGTGTCCTTGTAACAGATATCTGTTGACTATGGTAAATCCAAAAATGCATGTGATTTTTTAATTCAAGCTATAATGAAGAAAACATACAGCTGTGCAGGACTTTTTTTAGCAAGTATAGTTATTTGATACTTCTTATCAAATAATTTATGTCTCTAATCTGACTATATAGAAATCTCATCAATATTTGCATTAATAATTTTCACAGATTCTTCTGTTCCATGCTGAAAATCCGTATTTTTAGGACAACATTTCTCTCTGGAAACGATGGCAAAATGCTAATTTACTCGTGAACTGATTCGCTTCTGAAAAACGTTTTCGGATTTGCAAGGGAATATTTTCTGTAGTAATCTATTTCACAACAAGAAAACATTTCCTGTCGTTAAAGATGACAGCGATCAGCAATTTATTGAACAACATTATCTCAAGAAATGCAGCAGGCAATCTCAAATCAGAATAAATTACGTAATTTTCGAGCACTAAATCGAAAGAGACAAGTTTGTTGAACTGAAAATAATGTTTAGAAACCGAATACCGACATTAAAACAAGGTCATATTAAAAACCTGTCGGTATTTATAAAATGAACTTTTAAGACAAGGTAAAAAGCGCGTATTTTTTGTATCGATTTAAAAATTGGTAAGACACCAACAATATGCAAAGAGTTCGATTCAGACTGCAAAATATATGTAGAATAATGTTTTGAAATTATTAGAAAAAAATAGATAGTTTTCTTTGTGGGAAGTAGCATCTTTGACTTTTCCCCTGTAATAAACATCTTAGTAGATAATTGTACCAACTAGCAAAGGAAAAGATTGTTTCAGTTAAAATTGAGAAACGTTGCGTTCTTCAATTTATCTATGTGCTATAAAAACAACTTCCATATATCAACAAAAAATCCTAGTTCACTCATCTTTTCATGTTTTAAAATAGTCCTCATAGAGTTTGCCATTAAGAGTTCGACATTTGAATCTGCTGATATATCACATGTCGGACATTCAACTATAGTTATAGAAACTCCTCAAATTAAAAATAATTCAACATTTCATGACCAACACGAAATTTCATAATTCAATGCTAATGCGACATTTTTGCATTTAGCATAATTTATGCAATAACTTGCATTGTTTATTTGAACAAATCTGCACCAAAGTCTTTAACTTATTTGTATGCGCATTGTCGTACAACAAGCCTACGTATGCCTGTCAGACACCATAAAAAGAGGACGGTTGTTCAGACCTGAACTTGTTTTTATTACGCATATGTGCCCTTCACTGATGGTAATCTTAATTTGATATTCTAATTAAACTTTGAATACGTAACTGCACAATCTTGTGCTATACTTAATTATCAAAAGTTTTCATTACTAGATTTAATGCATATATATTTACCAAAAGTGTTTCCTCCGTGTTAGCTTACCTATCAAAATTTAATATGGTAAACGAACCAAGTTACTCACACCATTGCAATAAATGAGGCGGAATAAATATATACTGCGTAAAGTAGTCATTTCAATAATAAATAGTAACATGCAATTGCACGCAATCGTGTGAACAGAGAAAGATTCAAAAGCACTTATAATGACATAATGGAATGTAGTTTATTTCCCAGAGGTTCCAGACTGAGAATTGTTAATTCATGGATTAACAAGTTGGGTTGTCTGTTTTATCAATTTTCTAACATCAGCAAGCAATACCGCCCGGCATGCCGGTAGCACTTAGATACTTGACGCCGGAGTTTGTCTCTAAAACCTTTCAGGATTGAAAGTGCATTCTGCTTGAATAATTTGTAATTGTATTTAGGAGGTTATGGCTATGTAATCATACACATTTTGATATTGTGTTAATGAAAAGGAGCACACGCATATAATACGTCCACTCAGATAAGTCGAAATCCTCTTATGTAGTAAGTATAACATTAAACCCTAACTATTGCCAAGCAAGTGTTTTGTAGATATAATTTTCGACCCCTCAGAATGTCCGCTATCATTAGCACAAGAAGGCTCGAGTATAGATAGTTAAAACTTACAAAACTGATGAGTAAATATCACAATAAGAAGAAAAAGGTAAGTCATACTTATCTCTGGGGACATGGCATAGTATATATAGACGAAATACATCTAAATTGTATATTTCACATCCAAGGATGAGATTCTAGTCTTAATTCAATTAACAGATTCTATATATCTAAAAACACATTTTTTTACATATTAAACAAAACAAAACTAACTCAAGATGTTAAATCATACCAACAAGAACAAAACAAAAAATAAAGGAACACAATCGGGAACCGTCTTTGGAACGGCCAATGGCTAAACACCACTGGAGAGTTTAATCCAGTTATAAGTGCACCAAATCTTACCATGGACAGTGTAAATAAAAGTTATCTTCCTTAATGTAACAGGACAGTGTAAATGAAGGTTACACGCATCGAAGTTACAGGATAGGTTGTAACATGAATAATGGTTATATTTTATTAATTCTTGTCTAGCACATTGTCAGTTATAAACCGTACAATTGTCCGATACGTTGCCTATATAAATTGTTAAAAATCTACATATTCTGATGAAAAGTTTAAAACATTGTGAAGTCCATATTAATTTTGATGGCTTGCTACATTTAAAGACTGTTGTGAAAATTTACGCCAGTCTTGTGTGATATAGTTTTGATAGCGTTTCCACAATGCAATAATCTTCATATGTTACAACATGCGTTCATCAATTAACAACTTCGATGCTGAATAAAAGAAAAAAAAACTGTTAGCCATGCCAGTGTAAAAATACCCCCACTGAATTCATACTATCAAAATAACAGTATAAAAGCGTTATAATACTTATAAAATTACTGGGTTTTTTTTCCACAGAACGTATTCGTTGCTGTATTGACTTTCAATAAGCTTTTTTTCTACATCCATATTACAAAAAATGACAAGCGACATAATTGTGCCACTGGTGTTTTGAGTTTATCAATCCTGGAAAAAAGCCAAAAGCTGTTTGACGGCTAACATTGCAGAAAATACAAGAAGACACATCTTGTTATCAATCTACTTTATTTCCATCATGAAAGAACCAGATATAGACATTAGCCTAAATTCTGAAATCATGAGATTTACATGAGGGGAAAATAACAGTATTCTGTTATAACCACGCCAATGATAAATATACATCTTGCGGAGAAAACAAAATCTACTTCTAGTGTTTATCACATTACCGTTCTTTAACAGAAATAATAGACGGCTGCTATCTATAGATAACATAGAATACTGAAACAGTAGGACAGTACTAGCTAATGGACATGTTCAATATCATTACAGTAGTATAAATAAATATGATAAATCGTCTGACAGTACACTGCTATATTGACTGCGAAGTCTAGGTCGTCCAGCAAGTTTGTTTGAGACATTACAGATATAATATTTCCACAAACATTAAAGTATGTTTCATTTGTACTAGAGTTCTCTTATTTATCTTTGTCAACAATTCCTTTCATACCAAGCGTAGGTTGTAATGAAGTTATACTCTCCAGGGTAATTAGATAAAAAATGTACATGTTGCTGGACACATTAAAGTAGTTAAATCCACAACTAAACTTATTTACAAATTTATTTGTTTCCTCTTATTTATCAAAATACTTGTACCTATTTTTGTAATCAAGTCGGAGAACTGCATACCCAAGATTTTAGAACGGGTTTTGTTACTTAAATTGACGTGTATGTATTAAGTGTCCTTTTCGTCTATGTGCTATGACCTCTTACTATGTTGTTATAATTAATTGCCTTTTTTACTCATTGTTTTCAACAAGAATTCTGTGCTTTAGCTAGTGGTAGAGGCTGGAAGGGGCGGTGAACACTTATACATCATAAAAGTCATTCTATATTGTATTTACGAACGGAACTGATGGATTAGTTTTCGTGTCAAGGCCTCAAAGTTGCGACTTTTGTCATCTGTGCTGGAAATGGAAACACTTAGTCTAATGTCTCAGATAATTGTTTGTTTCTGAAGCAAAAAAATTGATATAGACCCATTATCTTGTCTGTAGATGGAGACAAAACGATTTCAGTTATTTTAAAACTTGGCCGTTTTCATATATCTCCCGAAACTATATCGATGGACATTTATTGTTTAAGGTATATCCATCAAAATATCTTAGAATTGGGAAAAGAGTATTTATTGTTGCTATCTCACATTCTTGGTGACAGAAGGTCATTGAAATAAACACTGCTTTTAAGAAACCATAGGGAAATTCGACAATGTAGCTTAGTTGTACAAAGAGAAGAGTGAATTCTGCAGAACGCGTTTGTTTGACAATACTGCTATAGCTAAATATCTTATTTGAAGGTAGCACACGTTTAAAGGTAAAAAGATAATACTTATTGCGGCCATTATAGATAAATTTATTTCTAAAACTTACAACATCTAGCAGGTGTCCTGTAAATATGAAGAGATTTCTTGAACTTCAGTGTTGCAAAATCAATTTCTTCATATTTTGCATCGTAGAGCGTATACCTTTACATTCAGATCTTGTTTGACAGATAAATATGAGCATACATACATGTTGTTGATGCACTTTGCATAATGTATCTGTTATGTATCGTTTATAGTCGAATAAGGTAATATAAATTCAGCTCAATTTATAGAATTAATGGTTATTTTTCGGAAAGTAATAGGACGTTTAGACATTGTGGAAAAATAACTGAGCAAGTAAACAGAGAAAGGAGATTTTCGGTTTCATCTGAGAATATTTTTTAACCTTTAAGACATAAACGTACATATAAATTGGCTTATTAGTTCGTAAAGAATGTTTTGCCCGATGCAATAAGTTAGCAAAAAAAAATATTCCTTCCGAGCTGATATGCAAATGAACAGAGATTCCATCGAAAGATAAAACATACAAAGTAGAAAGAATGAAAACATTTTCATGCAGTTAAAAGTAAAAACAGGGACGTGATTATTCCTAATCATGTCATAAATATTCAATGTTACCATTACAGGACAGATATAATGGAAAGAGAAAATTAACGGTCTTCCACCTAAATACATTAGAGAAAAAAAACCTACATGAATGAATCAATATATAAATGTACATTAAACTGTATTCGTGCCTTTGTCTAAGAAGACACCACCCCAGCACCTGAAAATCTGTAATGTTAATAAATGTACCAAAATAAATAATGTTCAAGACCGACATTAGCCGAACATGAAGATACAACCAATTCTATTACCGGCCGTAAAGGCGAGTCTGTATTAGACAAAATGTCCCCATGGTCATTACATCAAAGACAAAGAAAGTCCTGCTTGTTGTCACTACACTAGGCTTACTTCGAAATAGCACGAATTTACTTTTATATTGAGCAAGATAATTAAGACAAAGTACGAATCTAATCAAATAATTTCGCTTCAAAGACAATTTATTCAAAGGCTAAATATAGTTGAGGAATATGGTTATCCGCCGTTTAATGAAATGCAGTTCCAAGAGGTTTATCTTGTGCATGTAAAATAATAAAATCTAAATATTGGATTAAAAATATACAAAAGAGATTTAATGAAAAAAGAGGAGACATTTCTACCTAAATGTTAAAATGCAAAATTACATACAACAAATTTTTTTTTTTAAAACAGCCAGGTAAAATAGTTTAAACGGGAGCGCAGGTCGGGGTATTACCTAAACATATCAGCGAGGAAATATACAAGCATTATCCTATCAATCTGGTTTCTATCACGAATGCATAAAGGTATGTATGTATGTGTGTATGTACGTACGTACGTATGTACGTATGTATGTATGCGTAGTGGATGTTTACCTAAAAGTCTTCTGCAATGTTTGCTGTAATAATGCTAAGTACTGCTCAAACTAATTTTAAAGAAATGAAACCGTTTGATCATAAAATGGATTGTTCCCTCGCCTGTAATGTACCAGTGAAAAATCCGAAAAAAATAATTGATCAAAGGATTCCAATATCGTATTGACTGCGTTGCCATACAACACGCACGCATGTCATGCTTTATGAAATTTCTAATTTCCAAAAATGACAGTAATTACTCTACAGAGGAAATAATGATCATATAATTTTCTCAATTGTTTATTTTGTCTCCGTCTTTCAAACCTAAAGCATTTAAATGTATACAATATCATATAAATGAGTTATTGCTCTTTAATTTAAAAGTGAACAAAACTTTTTAGGTCCCGTCGATAGTTAAGAAATACCTTTTCTTTCAAAATGTATATGTGCATGCGTTCGAATTTTTTTAAGTGTACTTGAAACATTATGAAAATAATTGCAAATATTGTAATTGTGCTCGTTTAGAAGAATTGGTTACGAGTAACCAGTTAACCAGTTAACCAAGAATCAATATCAGAATTTAGAAAGTAAGAGTAGACTACCCGGATGTACATAACCAGAGTAAAGCAGACTACCAACCGATAGAAACTAATGAAAAGTATACAGTGGAAAATTTTGCAGACGGAGTGCATCAGCAAGAGGCCCCGAAAGCCTTGTCCCGCTCACCTGACCTAGTTCTTACCTCCAGATAACTTAGTATTTAGTTTGGCCTATATTTCAAGACAAACATTTTAACCACATTTTATGTAAATCAGGTAGATCATATTCAAAGTTTTTTCAATAATTTGGCCTAGTGACATAGATTTTGACCTCGGGTAGCCCACTTTTTAACTTCATACAGACAAACATCTTGACAAAAAAGTATGATTATCGAATTGAAAAAGTGGCCTCTAAAGTGTTAACAGAGTGTTTCTAGGATTTGACCTAACAACCTACTTTTTCTAAGTGACCCAGTAAAAAATTTATCCTAGATTTTAAACAGACAAACATTCCGACAAAGTATCATGAAGATCAGGTAGAAAATGTGACCTTTTGAGTGTTTACAATGTCTTTCTATGATTAACCTAGTGACTTACTTTCTGACCTATATAATCCAATTTCGAACATGACCTAGACTTCTTAAAACCTTCTGACGGAGTTCTATGAAAATCAAGTTGAAAATATGGCCTACAGAGTGTTAACAACGTTTATTTTCGATAATTCAACCTAGTGGCCTAGTTCAAGACTTCAGGTTATGTAGTTTTAAATCTGGTTTAGAATTCAAAGAGACAAACATTGTGACAAAGTCTAAATGAAAATCAAGTAGTAAATGTGGCCTTCAGAGTGTGCAAAATGTTTTTGTTTAACACACAGGTAACCAGGTTTTAAAACTGACCTAGATTTTATAGAGACAAACATTCTGACAAGAGTTATATAGAATTTCCATGATATGTTGTAGGGACTTCCAACCACTGGTTTTTTACCCCAGATGACCAAATAACGAACTCGTGCGAGATTTATTGAGGCTGATATTCTGACCAAGTTTCATTAAGTTTAGACTAAAACATGACGACGACGGACAATGAACACAAGGTGATCACAAAAGCTAATCTTGAACACTTAATGCTCAGGTTAGATAAAAAAAATCCATCAATAAAATATATTTCAATTACATGTAATACTATATGAAAGCTCTGAAAAAGAGCGTAAACAGAAGGGTATGTAAAGCAAAGGGGCACCAACATTTAAAACAACATAGCATATAAAAGAGAATGGACTAAATGGGCCGACCATTTGATAATCTGTGTGGTGATACGGTTGGATTTTTGCTTGAGCAAAATATTCTAGCTTTAACATAAAAAAAACAATATTCTGGCCCAAAGTTAACTTTTAGGAGTATATAAGTTTCCTCCTTATTGATAAGAATATATAGATTAGAAAAATCTATACTGAAAAACTCACTACAATTCTTCATTTGACTTCTAAATAATCATTAACGGTACCACTTCCTACAAGGATCTAGCACCCTTATAATCACCCTGCTCAAAAATGCACTTTTTAAAGCTAATTTGAATGATAATTTGACATAAAACTAGACTAACTGACCGCCACATTTTCAGTGCTGAAATTAGAATTCAGGATTTGGCATGCACACATTTCAAATATCTCCAAGGGAGGTCCCCCGTACCCCATCATATAGAAATTTTGCAACACTTTTAAAAATAAGATGATCAATTTATTGAAAACAGACTCGAAATATAGACCAACAATAAAATATCAATAATTATAATACTTAATTCTTTACCCTTAAAAAAATCAATTAAAATACAAACTTTTTTGCTGATAAAAAAGGCAAAACATTTCATGAAGCAAATTTCTTTCTCTTCAAACTCAGCAAAATGCAGGATTTACCGTTTAGAATTCCAAAATTTTGCAGAATATGGTCCCCTCCCTTCCACCCCGACATTGAAAAAACTCCTACACCCTGGTATACATACATATTATACTCTGATACACTATCGGATTCAGAGGTGCACCCTTCCTAAAATATGGCAAGCATATATTTTTGAAAGCCTATATTTCAGACCTTGGAGCATTTTAAAAGAAAGTTTCTGTTTGCTACGCTCGCAAACCTGGTATCATTAGTTTTATATTAAGCTGAAGTCCATGAGACCCACTGCCTCTTAGTTATACAAGATAACTTGCTTCTTCTCCCTTTTTCTACCCACCATACTGCTTCTACCTAAAAGCAGTCATCAAAAATATAGGTGATAGTCTGCCTATATATCCAAAAAAGAGGCCTAGAAATTGTCTTTGATGGCATTTTTTGTTAATGCCCGACAGCCATATTCATTGTTAACTTTATAAAAATTGGAAACTTTTCAGGGGGGGCTGTCGCCTTCTAAGGGTCATAGTAAGGTCACAGCACAAGGTCAAAGGTCAATAAGTGCATAAACTTCAGATTTTCACCATTTTTGCTTCATTGTAATACAAACTTGTATTTTTTGTGATAATTATGAATCTGAGAAGTAAAATAAATTACTTCAAATAGATTTATTGCATTTGAAACTGGCAAAATTCAAAACGACTTAGGTTATTTCTATAGAATAAGCTTAACTTTTCGTACGTTCTGATATTTTGTTCATTTATGGAAGTTATCTTTCTCGTGTTTCTAAAATTTCCGTTTTCAGGCTAACAATTTCCATCAAGGCTGGTTGGTTACCTGTATGATTGTCTGTATGAACAGTACAGGTAGAAAGAAATCTATGGCGCGTATTTTATAAAGACTAGTACAGTCAAACTTCGTTTGCTCGAACTCGGATTATCTAATTACTACTTTTGGCTCGAACTCAGCGTCAGTTCTATATAATGTATATTTCTACTGATATCTCGAACACATTTTGCTTGTCCCGTCGAGCTCTAGCAAACATACTTTGACTGTTCTAACTGTTGACAGATCTAAAGTTTCCTTCAGAAGCATAGAACCCAAGGACGTCAAAATAGCAAACTAAGTCTGTTTGTGAGATGTGCAAATTCTCGCAAGCATTATCTAAAACGATCTATGCTTGCAATCAAAACTCTATTCCAGTGGTTTACGCTTGTGATGTAGCAATTTCATGAATGTGTTGGCGTTTAGAAATACTACCTATATATCAAAGTGTAAATATAGATATTAGATAACCGCAAATGTTATGTTTTTTGTGTGTTTGATTTTTTATTTTTTTTTTTCATTACATTAGCATGGAAATGATACTTTTCATATTTTTGAATCAGGTAAAAAATATTTCATTGCAAGGCTATTATAAGAACTGGTAACCGCTCTGCAAGTGTTTCCAATATCTACAACTTCGTTATTGTTCTATAGATGTCATAACTTCAAAAAGGCTTAATAACTGAAAATATATCAAATGTTATTAGTATGATCTTTATGACTGTGAATATATATGGAATGATATTTAGGTAAATATTACACAATGCCTGCTGACTGTTAAAATTTAATCACTGACACTCCCATTGTGCTTACTAGTATAGTAATCCTGCATGCTGGCACCTTTAACACGCTTGTTGACAATGATACCATGCCTGCTGACAATGATACCATGCGTGCTTGAAGTTACAACTTTTTTGCTGCTTAGACCCTGATGTCTATATCATAATTTCATTTGGCAAAATGACAGTGCCGTGTACCGTATTGGAATTTTTCAACATGTTATGGTTATACTGGTTAATCTGTAATGCATCCAAGAACAAAATTCACGAAGTGATCAACCAGTAAGGAAAATGTAATCAGGCACTAGGCAAAATAGGAGTAAGCATAATGTAATTTCAAAAGTATATGTCACATTTTGATAACAGGGGGCGCAGTGTTCAAGTGGTCGTGTTTTTCCGTACTTTGAATAATTATTTGCCGGAAAGATTATCGAGGATATCCGAATATGTATAGAGATCTAACAATAGTTACTTCCCCTTTTTGCAAATCGCCATTTGTCTTAACTTTATTATCCCCCGCCGATGAAATCGGGAGGGGGTATTGAAATGGCATTGTCTGTCCGTCAGTCCGTCCGTCCGCAGCCATTTCTCAGTAACTAGCAGGTAGAATTTCATGAAACTTGAAATAAACATGAACCAACATACTGCGATGATGCCCGTCAAGATTTTTTTTAGATTTGTCAATTTCCCTTTGAGTTATTGCCCTTGATTTAATGAAAAATGCCCAAAAATGTCCGTCCGCAGCCATTTCTCAGTAACCATCAGGTAGAATTTCATAAAACTTGACATAAACATACATCAGCATACTGCGATGATGCCCGTCAAATTTTTTATCGGATTGGTCAATTTTCCTTAGAGTTATTGCCCTTGATTTAATGAAAAATCTACATCTGCAGCCATTTCTCAGTAACAAGCTGGTAGAATTTCATGAAACTTGAAATAAATATGAACCAACATACTTTGATGACGCCGTTCATTTTTTTTCAACTGGTCAATTTTCCTTAGAGTTATTGCCCTTTAATTGTTTAAAAATCTACAGATTTGTACATAACAAACCAACCCTTTGGTAGAATTTCATTAAACTTCTTTCATTCTTTTCCATGAATATTTAGTATAAACATGTGAAGTTTTGTACCCACACCTGGTCACCACCTTGCCTTGGTCACACACCCTCCCCCTCTCAACCCCCCTCCCCACCACAAAAAAAATCATTTTTTTTTTTTTTCAAACCTTCCATGAATATTTATTAGCATGCAGAGTTGTACCATTCCCCCACATCACTCTCCACTCGGTCTTGCCCACCACTCCAATCATACGTCCCCATCCCCCACCCATTTTTAATTTTTTTTAATTTTTAATTTTCCATCAATATTTATAATCAACAGGTGAAATTTTGCACCCTCACCCGGTCACCCCCACCTGCCCCCCCCCCCCCCCCCCAAAAAAAAAAAAAGGCATTCATTTTCTGTTAAAATGATTTTAACGAAATTATTTGCTTCTTAGTAACATCCTTAACTTTTTGCCAGAAATATTTTTTTGCCATTCCTCACCTCAAGCCGTTTCGGCGGGGGATACCAAGATACCAATTCATCGAATTTGCTTGTTTATTTTTAATGTTGCGTTTATTTACAAGTGACGTGTTATATAAATGGAAGACTTACAGTTTGAAATTCCTGAGATTTCACAAATTAAACTGGCTGTTAAGGACAGAATTTTGCAGATTGCTAATAATGTGTTAAACTGTCATTTTGAACATGTAGAATATGAACTTGAGTCAGTGATGACTGTTTTGACACTGTTTAGCCAAGAGCTAATTAAAATCCGTTATAGGCCGGATATTCCTGTTACCTTTCGTGAAAACTACAAACTTGCGCCCCCTGGTATCAAAATGTGACGTGCAATGTTGCACTTTGCATTATGCTTACTTTCAACTTGCTTAGTGGCTGATTGCATCTTTCATATTGTGTGGTCACATCGTGTATTTTCTTCTGTGAGCATTGTAACTGTGCAATGTTGCTTATATACAGTCCCGGCATGTTGAAATATTCCAATACGGTACACGGCACTGTCATTTTGCCAAATGAAGTTATGATATAGACATCAGGGTCTAAGCAGCAAAGAAGTTGCAACTTCCAGCACGCATGGTATCATTGTCAGCAAGCAAGGTATCATTGTCAACAAGCGTGGTATCATTGTCAACAAGCGTGTTAAAGGTGCCAGCATGCATGATTACTATACCAGTTAGCACAATGGGAGTGTCAGTGAGTAAATTGTAACAGTCAGCAGGCATTGTGTAATATTTACCTAAATATCATTCCATAAATATAGGAGCAAAGCATGTTTGTTTTCCTGTTACAACACCTTTAGATTTCCAAGTGATTGGTTGGTGATAGAGCCGAGTAGAGCAAACTTACCAATGTATCACAAAGGAATATACTGATGTTATATGATAAACAAATGTGAGCTTACACTTTTGTAGCCTTAAACGTGTAAACTAAATATATTGTCAATTAGATTCAGTGCGGAATGCTAGAATAAACTACCCTTATATAGAAATAACTTCTTACCCTTATATAAAAAATGAATAAACCCCATAACACTTCGTAAGCTATATGCCTTAGCCTGATGTATTCAATCGCCATTATATGTTTATTATAAACCCATCGTTTTGAACTTCAAATCTCTTCTTCATGATCTTCTCATCCTGCATGAAGTTATTTTTTTATATCTCTTGGTAACTATCGAACCACCGTATTTCATCATTTTGATTAGTTGAACCATCATCTGTCAGTAATCATGAAAATATCTCAGGGTATAACTTCAATACTACCCTGAATGAGCCTCAATGTTACTATTATGAAAGATTCCAAATCAACCTTCTGATGTTTTTATACCTTTATTTTTACATTTTTATTTGTAAAACATCTGAATATGACTAATGTTTCAGTGTCAAGACACAAGCTTTGTTTTCACAATGTTATCAAGGACTTCCTGTCTGAAACCAAGTGTCCGATCTGTAAATTGTTACGATTTGATTCGTTTTCAACTTTCGCTTTGAACAGGAAAGCAAGAGTGTAGCAGCAAAGCCAAAGATGAAAAGAATCGAAACAGAAGTAGCGTGCTGAATTTTCAGAATAAAATGATGCAAATATCGCATTAAGAGCTTCGGTGAAAGAAAATCTAGTTCTTGAAATGTGCTACTAAATTGCAAATACATAAAATATGATGATAAATGCCTGACAGATAGTAAAACAAATAGAACTATATTACAGAAAATCAAGGGAATAGTGTATATATTAACTAGTTGAAATCCTACAGATCTGTTCTGTTTAGTTTATTACCGTATATGTACTGTGTACACCTATGTTGTGACCAGTATAATTTCAGTTATTCTTCCAAATAGGTCCTATTTAACCATCACCCGCATGGACAAATTAACATAAATATATATCATGTAATGAATCATCACCAGATTTGAAATAATTTCTTTAGGGGCTGGAGAAGGATTCCATATAATATTATATATGTTACTTTCAACAGTATTTCAGTCATTAAACGGCGATCAATTAACCTAATCAGTGTTCTGGAGTCGCTAAAAGTAGTAGCCTTTTCCCCTGCAAGTAACTGCCATTTCACGACCCTTAGATATGCGCCCTACAGATTGAGCTAAAAGTACTTGTTTGTATAAATGACAGTAAAGTGATTTTAACTATATTTTCAATGAGAATTTTATATATTTATATATAACTCATTTTCCGCTGTAATCTTCTTCCCCAAAACCTATCATATTTTCTCTTTTGCACAAGCTTCTCAAAAAGTGTACAATATGTAAATATTCTTTTTATAGTCAGTTGAAAGCTTAAATTCAAATTTTATTGCTGCCTAAAATGCAAGAAATGCATTTGCAGTGTCATTTTATAATCATTTGCTCAACACTTTTTCTAACTCAACACCTGACTTTTGTTTTTATCTCTGCCAAATTTTGACAGATTTGAATGAAAATTGAACACATTGTTTAATGACCAGTTCAATTAAATTGGCAATATCAATTGTGCGTACATTCGTTCAAATAAGGTCCTCCAACCTCTCCCAAATAAATGTCATGGAATGAATGCAACTTGGTGCTGGTCTGTATGCAGTAAGTACAGTTATCTGCGGGATTAATCAATTTTGTCATTAATGTGGCGTCATTAATGACGTCACAAACCTGATAAAAAATTAACATGTTCATATTAAAAATATAGACGGATGTTCCATTAGAACTAAACAGAGTCGAACATTCAGAATATTATAATTTAAATTATATTGAATTAATAGGATTAAAGTGTACTACTGTGATTTGGAATTTCCTAATTATGTGACTTTTAATTTAAGGGTTACCTTATTGTTACCCTTACAGTTAAATGAATTTACATCAGGCTATGATCGTTTTTATGTTATATTATAATAAAATAATCATTTAACATTGTGTTAAACATTCATTCAAATCTGTCAAAATTTGGCGATGAAGAGAATAAAACAAGTGTGGAGTTAGAAAAGTTGTTGAGTATATTATTAATATACGAACTATTTTGCTAATTTTAGAGATAGAAACCATTTTTAAATGTTCAGTTTTGACCTTGACATGTCTGTGACCTTGAAATTACATTGAAATAACCCTTGGATATGACAGTTCGAAAAATATTTCTCTAGTTTATGCACATATAAAGATTAGCAAATACGTCATGTAAAACACACTTTGCCATCGTATGCCACTCTTCCCAGATATATATTATTCTATATAATATATATATATTATATATATTTTCATCAGTTTTATTTACAAAATACTAAAGGGCGTTGAGACACAATATTTAAACCAATTTAGATGGTACATGAAAATAAAACGAATGCATAACGGCATAGTTTTTTTGTAAATGCACTTATTTGACCTTTGACCCCATTATACAGTAATTAGGAACCCTAGAAGGCGACAGCCCCTTTTAAATTTCATGCTCGATCCTAAGGAACACTTTTATACTAATATCCGAGCATTAACAAAAAATGCCATCAGAAGTCACATTTTCTCTATATATTGGCAGACTATGAACATTATAAGACATTTTGCTTGAATTTACATCAGATAAGCAAAACAGGTAACTACTAGCATTATTACATGTCAAGTCCGAAGCCCCAACGCAATTATTTAGCCGTCAACATTCATTTTCTGCGGGCTGTGTCACATATAACTCATTTATACTTAATATATATTCAATACAGCATCTCTTTATCGTACTTGTTAGTTCTTTTTAAAATAACAAAACATATCAATATTCTCAGTCAAATCACCAAGAATACAACCCTCAAGATTAAATGCCTCCAGCTAGGTTAAGAATGCACAATTATCTCTGATGGGATATGAAATTGTTACTAATAACTACCATTATTTCAATTTAGACACATCATCTAAACAAATGTTCCAACGGCAAATGAGGAAGTCTATTTGACATTATCATCCCGATTTAGCCGTTACATGCAAATCAATGAAAAATATAGGACAGGGAAGAACCGCATTTCACAACAGTGTATGCATGGTAATTTACACGACAAACAAACACAGCACATACGTATTACTAAATAAAACTACGAGGACAAAAGCAACAAATATAGGAACACAGCTGATTACTGCCTTTGAATGGTCAGGGCCAAAACGCAACTGGAGAACGTAGAAACTCCACAGGTCGCTCAACACGACAGAAATGAAAGTGTCACAGGTTTGGTTTGAAATCTGATTTTCTAAGTCCAAAAGGGGCCATAATTCTTGCAAAAAGCAGGATGGAGTTATGTTTCTTGCTGTACAGTGTCAGCTTTTGATGTTGAACAAGTGTTGCAAGTTTCAAAGCATTAGCTTTGATAGTTTAGGAGAAAAGTTGACCTAAACAAAAACTTAACCAAGAAATCTGATATTTTCTAAGTCCAAAAGGGGCCATAATTCTTGCAAAAAGCAGGATGGAGTTATGTTTCTTGCTGTACCGAGACAACTACTGATAGTGAATAAGTGTTGCATGTTTTAAAGCAATAGCTTTCAAATAGATAGTTAAGGAGAAAAGCTGACCTAAACATAAAACTTAACCAGGCAAAGCCGACGCCAACGCCGACGCCGATCAAATGATGACAAAAACTCATCTTTTTTTTCCAAAAATCAGATGAGCTTAAAACGATTAAAGGCCCGACTAGACAGCCCAGAAGGCAAACATTAAACAGCACTTTACCGGTTTGATTCAGCAACTGTATATCTTGAAGTCCTTCACCTTTTCCTTTAGACACAATCAAAGGGGAAAGCGTAACACGATTCGATATGTTTCCATACAGTCAGATGATAACCTCTTTTTATATTCGTTTCTATAACTTTGCCAGATAAAGTTGAATTCCATGAGCCCAGATTTTACGATTTTTTTTGTATTGATTACCTTTACTGAAATTCTAAACGTTACTGCACAGGCTGGCAAATCGAATCAATTGAGAGTTGACGCTTTACAACCACATTCAAAATGGAAAGATGCACGACACTCAAATTATAATCATCCCTCTTGTCATAAATATTAGATTTTGTGATTCTGTGATTCTGTTATATAAAAATATGTAAATTCCAAAACATAATGCAGTAGTATCCGAATTGCTACTTTTAAAAAGTAAAGGTACAAATCCCGAAAGCAAAGAGCATCCTAAACACAGCCAGAGTGCAAACAAACAGGCTATCAGGCAAAAACAGTGGGGCATTGCCCAGGGACGACGGTGTACAAAAATATGGTGGGTACCTAACCTCACTCATAGTAAAAGCAGAGGGGACGTAAATGCAAAGGATGAAGTAGGGGTTGGGTTTGAAGAGGAAATAAACACCAACAACAAAAATAGGACAATATATGTAACATGAAATACGAAAAAATGGAAACGAGTTGTAAATGGAGGTGCTGCCTTGGAACGGTCAGTGGCCTATATAAAGGAAACTAAGGGTTTAAACGCATTAAAAGCAAGCCAACCTCGCGTTTACAATATTTTCAATAAGTTAGACAAGACAGTGTAAATAACAATTACCCGCCGAGAAAGGTTGTAAAGTAAGTGAGAAAATACCAGATTATATAAAGTAAAACATATATTTAAATAAGTCCATCTATGTCCAGAAGAAGTAGGGATATAAACCTACCCGATAAACCGATATGTCAAATAAAGTTATCACATTTTATTTCTGTTTCTTTCATTTGTATTTAATACCATTTTAACACTTTTTTTAATTGGATATTCAAATGAATGAGCAGCGGTTTCTCTGAAACGCATGAGGAATTACGTTTTTGTAAATTTGCGTAAATAAAACACCATGCTGATGTTTCGAATACAGTCACGAAATCAATTTGAATCACACAGGGAACTTCCGGATTGTCATGAAAAACGGAAATAGAAGTATTGCTCTACTGCAAAAATTATCATTCAAAATTGAAATGAATACCGAAACGAAGAAAAATGTACAAATGTTTTCATTTTATTCCTTGTATAAAACACGGCCTTACTTGTGTTAGTAGATCAATACTCCTAACTTACGCTTAAAAATGGACAGCCTGTCAATGTCGTACGTCACTTGCTCGGCAAAAATATTTTTTTCTCCTATTTGAATAAGGATATAATGTTTATATAGTTACACAACAACTTTTTACCTCTACACCTTGATTTTAGTTTTTGTTTCTGTCATATTGTTAAAGTTTAGAATCAATTTCACAGGTTTGAATGAAAATTGGACACATTGTTTCATGTTTAGTTCAGTTCAGTTAAATAAGCATAAAACTATATCTAATGTATGTAAACCTGTGTCAGTTGCAATAAGGTAACCCATAACAATAATTAAAAAAAAGTGAATGCAGCTTGGCGCTGATTGCTGTTATAAAGCTTCTTTTTAACCAGAATAGTGTTTTACATTGTAAAAGTGAATACATACAAAAAGCAAATAACGTGGTTCTAAGGTCGGGTTTTGCATGTTAAACATTTTTCCATTTTATAGTTAAGTGAAGATGACAGTTACATGTTTAAGAAAACGTGATGATCAAATTAACGATCAGGTAACTTTTAAGAAAATGAAACGTATATCTTATGGTTTCATAGTTTGGCGCTTGATCTTTCTTACTAACACTAATAGTGTTTTAGATAGAACTTGTCTGGCGCCAAAAATCGGAACGCATGTGCGGATTTGTTTTTTGTTCCACTTGCTATATATGTGAAATTATCATGACAATATCAATAAAAGACTTCAGAACTTCCAGCAGATGCACAGCAAACATCTCTGGTGATGTGCTTTTCAGTTATTTGTATCAAGACAAGTCATTTTAAAGAAAAAGAGATATTTGCTATAATAGTTGAAAGGGAAATATATAACCCATGTACATGTAACGCCGAAAATATAATTTGATTGGACTCTCTGTGTGTAAGGTAGGGTTTTTAGAACTGGATTTGTTTGCAAAATGTAAGAGCGTTTTTTCTGAAAGGTTGCTATGATTGCATTCATTGCATACGTATACACTGATTTAGCTTACCTGACTCTACTAATATCTTCTTGAAAGTTATTGTTTTCAAGGAATGAACGATACATTTATTTCAACAGGTTCATTTCATGATTTGCAGTATCCAGAATTTTCTTGTCTAACATATTTGTAATCTGGAACCCTAAAGTAAGCCAACTTAAAGAATAAGCTGATTTCAAAAATTAAGCCATCAACTCCCTACAGTAAAAGATGACTCGATGACAGAAAACTTACGAAAATAATAGTTTATCCAATGGCATATTTTGAAGACGTCAGGATATCTTAATAAAGCGTTTCCAAAAATGAAGAAAGCATTGGATTCCGTAAAAGGCGGACATATTGTTTCATATTTAACAGGTTTTACATAAGCATATACCCATACAAAGGTACATACATTTGTATAGAACAATATGACCACGATTTGTAGAGCAAAACGAGAGAACTGATAAACTTTTATGAGTGCAAGATAAAACATGAATTGTTCTGAAATTCTGTGACACAGGAAAACGTTAAACTGTCATTGTACTATTCCCTCGATCGTTTAAACTTTTGTCTAATCTCGTGTCCCGCCAAAATAAATCACAAGAAGTCTCAATATGCGTGTTAATGGATTCCAATAAAATAATCACTAATGGAACGGTTACATGTCAAAATGCCATAAATCATCCAGACAGCTGTCTTCGTCACCAGACCAATTTAATAATAAATGTAAGTAATAATATATCCAAGATAATGTAGTAGCCTATTTCCTTTCGGCGTGTTAGCATATTCATTGATGTTGTAGTCCCTCTTTGTTAGTGCTGAAAACTAACTCTCCGTACTTAGTAAATCCGCCCAAGCGTTACCTTACGCAAGGGTAGAATTACGGATAATGAACACAAAGATCATATATTAACTTACCATAGTTTGTCATTGACCTGTGAACTTGACCTTAATGAGAGTTTATATTGAACGGACGGTCAGATATTCGGACTGACTGTCATGTTCTGCGCACAAACTACGGTTTCTATTAATTTAGTAGCAATACTAGTAATTGGAAAATGAATGGATAGCTAAGACGGTTAAATAGGCAGGTGTCAAGGATGTCCTGATGAATTCTGTTTAACACTTTGTTTCTTAGTACTTTCAAGATATATTTCTTGTATACAGTCTATCAAAATTGACAAAGTTTAACATTGTTATTTATTATCTATCTTTTAAGTATCTTTTTTTTCTTACATTCAGTTCAATTTCATTTTGCGAGCGACAGTTCTCTTGTCTAAGTTTGCTTTCGCTATAAAGTACACGGCAACATTAAAATCATTTGATGATCTTTGTTGACGTGTTTTTCATTAAGATGCAAGAGGTTCTTGTATGGGCTTTGCAGTATATGGTAAATTAATTCATACCAATTAGATAATAAGTTACCATAAATCAAATAACTCATTACAGTGTATTCAACATATTTTCGCTGACTATAATAATTATTACACTAAGGAAACATCTATGATCCCAAACTCATCGATCTGTCCATCGTTCATTTTATTAATATTATCCAAACGGCTATCTCATTTTGTTTTGTATTATAGAGTTTTAATGTTTCACGAAGCTTCTTCGTAACATGCTTTGTTTTCAAAATTTGCACATTCCTTTTAGATATTGTTTACAAATCCAAAACAAATTGATCTAAATTCTGAATAGAAAGTAAATTAAATAGCTATTTTTCTTTCCAATAACAAAATATTCACGAAACAATTTTCTGGGTCTGTTAAATGATGCGCCTTAGGATTAAAAAAAAAAACAACAAGTGTTCATTTCTAAGAACACGATGTTTCCATTAAGACTTCTATTTATGCATAATGACAGCATTGCATGTTAGAGGTTGTTTTTGGTTGTTGTTTTTTTTGCATTCCTACAACTTGTACATCCGTCTAAATCAGCGGCTTAACGCTAACTTTAAGACAATTATACCTTCAATACGGCCCTTGAGGCTATGGTGGTTTATCACATACTTGTTAGGAACAGGTGTTTTTCGTTGCCTAAGCTATGGTTTTGTCTTTGTCAATTCTTTTTTTTTTTTTTTGTTCAATAGAAATCACAGATAAGTACCTTATGGAGGCACATAAGAAGAGGTATGAATATTTGACTTTTATTATATATAACGAAATATTGTTATGAAGATACCAACAATTTTGACAGTGCCCTTAATTATATTTGTGTCTAAAATTAAAATTAAAATGCAGTTAGTTTTAAGATTGTAAGATTGGCATGGATACTGTCCTTCATATTTCTTTTTTGTAATGTATTTCTTAGCTAAAAATGGTTATTTCAAGAAACAAAGATTAGTGTCGAATAGGAAAAGCCCTTCTAAGAATGCGGCTACCCCACAGCAGTGTATATATAGAAGTGTACATATGCTCAAACATATATACAATCTGACTTAATTTCTCGATGTTCCTAAGAGTTTGATCTGATGACAGATCTTTCTGTATAATTGGATTGCCAATGTTGCTATTTTTATTTCCACCGATCTATTTTTATTTGAACCAGTCACACGACTAGTTTCAACAAGTGTTTGGCTAAAAGGAACTGGAATCAGATTTGGCTAAAATATTTTTTCTTCAGAATAAAATTTCATTACAAATGTACTTTATAAAAAAAGAACATGATATTTTAGAAACAAAATATCATGTTCTTTTTTTTTTTCATAAAGTAATGAAATTTTAACTTTCTTTAAGAAATGTGAAAAAGCAAGAAAACATCACGCCCGAGTAGGGAATCGAAGCCGGGCCGCCGCGGCAATATTTTTTGTTCTGTCTTCATACTACAGAGGAACACGTACTTATCGATGGTTAAATATAAAGCTTTATAATGGAGGCAGTTTACCTCTGGAACGCCTTACAAACGCTTTTCAATTTTGAAGGGAAAAATAAGAAAAAACTAATTCTCATGTGTTTCAATAAGCTTTCTTATTAGAATTATAAACCCACACGTGATAATCACATATCGAAATCTGGAATCCCAGGTTAAACACAGATTTTTTAAACTTCTACTTTCATTTTCAAGATGTTGAAAGCAAGGCTCTGATCCGTCAACGTGAGTCTTCGGATCCAATGTGTAGCGTTAATTGGAGATGATTTTAATCAGATTGACATAATATGTAGACAAAGTAAAACATGTAGACAAGTACAACAAAATGAACAAATATAAGAATATAGGGAAACAATCAGTGCAAGTCTAACGTCTTGTTAAATGTACTTTCTCTAATTGTATGTTACAACTTCACTTTAGTTCACATCCGTTAACATATGAATTCCATTTATAGCTGCGTAGCAACATAGAAAAAGAAATATGCTGGTAACACATGCAAATAGATATGTTACAGGGCTTCCGAAGATTGAACTAGCACGTCAACTGTCAACGAATGTGTTGTTCAAACCACATTAGATTTTATTGAATTAGCAATGAAATAAAAGAGGATTACATTTTTATTACGTGAGGTCGCATAACATACACGTAACACGATACTGAATTAAGCCAACATGACATGATATTTACAGAACAAATCTGTCATACGAAATTGAGTTTAACTAGATGTGTTTGATTAAATATTAACTTTTATTGACTGTCTTTGAAGTGTGATAACAATGATTCGCTGGATAATCCATTCAAATGTAGTCCATAGTAATATTCAGTGCCGTTTTCCCGCTCAGTAAAGGCAATCTTCATATCAGAGTTATGCTTTATTGATGTTTGACTGTAAAGAAAAATGTCTGTGGATGGTTTTAAGCAACTTTATATGATTCCACGTTTGTGTCTGAACGATGTCACATTTCTCAATCACGTGACAAAAGTTTTCTTCCATAATGTTATCCCATTCTCCCATATTTTGTATTTTTCGATTGCATATTAAAAAAGCATCAAGAACTTAGTGAAACAATATAAGTTTTTTTCATCACTTTGTACTTTTAAAATATCAATAGTGTTTGATTCTATTTTCTATTAACATATCAAAATGATTGATTTGACAGCCCGTTTTCTAAATAAATTTGCACCTGAAAATAGTATATTTGTACTGTCGGTGTATTCTTCAGTAGCGTAAATTGATTATATTTGCCTAATACAGATTTACTAGATACAGTTTAACGTCATGGGAGCCGTTGTGTTCATACGCATGGGGAATCCATCTACAGACAGTCTCTGAAACGTAGGGAGATTATTTTTGAATTTCGTACTAAATTGGGGTCACGCAACCGGAAAGTTGATTTTTCAAATTTTGATAGTCGTAATTCTTAGGGCATCCTAACATCTCATTTTGTGGAACGCTGCCCAAAAAGCTTATATTTAACAGGTAATGTAAATTTAAGTGGTTAAATACAAAACAAAAACTTCTAATAAAATCATTAAGGTAGAGTGATTGTAAAAGTTGCGATTCTTATATGATAATTGACAATGCAATATAACACCTTCAAGTTTCAATATTTTAGAAAATTTTAATATAAACAAACATATGTTAACATTTACGTACAAAATGATTAACCATGCCAAGGATAATAATCTGAATATTTATTTTGTTTGAGGTAACAAAAAACAGTTATTTTATCAGGCTTATATATCATATCAAATTGCAAAACGCTGATGAATATTTTTATAATGTATCACTTTTGTTTAAATAAACAGCTTTAAGCATTTACTTTTTTCTCGTGATTTAATTACTCTTTGATGGGTGGGGAGCGGTTAACGCAGCTGCGAGTATTATTTTATGGATATAATGGTAATTTAAGCGGATCAAACAGTCTCAAATCAAGGTGGATCGTCCTCGTTTCGCTTCTTTGATATGTATCTCTTTGTGCTGTTTTCGTTGTTTTATAGCAGTTTGTTTGTTTCATGTTTGCCAGGTTGTTGACATTTTATAGCTTTATTGAATATTTTGAATTGAGGTGTAAGCCTTGAGGCAAGGTCTTTTAAGGTCTACATTATTAAACCTGGCAGGTAATTTGCCGAAAAAAAATACAACATCAGTTGAATCTGGTTTCTATTTTCCATTGGAACGAGTTCATCTGATGATCTAATGCCGTATACAAATTTTTAAGAAGTTTAGTACCATTTATTGATTTGTTTTAATATGTTATACTCTATCATAACATACTTATAAACGTCAAATGTAACACATATATTGATGGGATATCCAAATGATTTCTAAATATACATATAGAGCTACATTGTTACAATCCTTCTTGGGAGAAAAAGTTATCTGGCTGAGACAGGAATGCGATTGCATGGTGTGCTTGATATGTAGTATTCGAAATGGGAATGAAATTTGGATTAATCTGCCATGTAAACGTGTCAGACTTGAATCAGTTACAGATCATGCAGTATCAACATGTCACATTTAAGTCTGTTAATTAATGTGTTTTTTCGTTTTCATCATTATAATTTGAAAAGTTTTGATTTTTCTGCATTATGTTGTTTCTGTGTGTTTTTCTTTTTTCAGAGAAGCTGTTGAGGCACAGAAAGAAACTACACCTACTATCATAGAACAGACCAAGGTTGTAAGAAACATGGTGCGTGAGTCATTCATGTGTATACTGGTTACTCAAAGAAAACCTCCCACATACAGCCAAGTACAAGTTTATCTTAAATTTAGGCAAGTGCCTTGGATTCAAATTTGTTGACGATGCAGACCTAGGAAACAATGCTAAATATACAAGTGATCGAATCATCCATGAATTTATGGAACTTTTGCCAGATGAAATAAAAAAAAATTGTTATCAGAAGCCAGATCTGCCAGGGTATTCAGTATATTATGTGATGAAACAACATACAAAAGTATTTACAAAGATCTTGTTATTCACTTACGCTATTTAAACAGTGAGAGCAATATATTCTTTTTTTTTAGATAAAAGCTTTGCCTAACCGACGAGCAGATGAAATCACCAAATCTTTAGTGCAGTTCTTAGAAGAGCACGAGTTTCATTTGAACAAATTAATGGGATTTGGGAGTGATAGTGCCACTGTTACAGTAGGGCGGCACAGGGGTGTGGCTACACAGATGAAAGAGAAGAGCCCAGTCATGGTGAATGTGCACTGCATTGCACACAGACTGGTTCTAGCAACATGAAGACATTTTCATCATTACTATCACAGCTCTTTCACTTTTACAAACAATCTGCAGCGCGAATGCCAGGATTGAAACATATTGAGGCGTGTACATTATTTTGTTATAGTTAACAATCTGTAAATTTTACGCATACAAAATTGTATCATGTAATACACATTGTTATTACTGTTTATTACCTTTTCAGTCCAACTTTGAAGCTTAAAGAGGCCAAGTGTTGAGATGGTTGTCACACAGTGAGGCAGTGAAAGCATTGCTAGATGTTACAAACCAGTTATGATTAGCCTTGACAGAGAGGCAAGTGAACGACATGATACTGCAGGAAATGGGCTGTTAAGATTCTTCAAATCTTACTTCGGCATCGCAACAGTTTACATGTTGTCTGATGTACTACCTTTGTTGGCAATGCTGTCAAAGTCATGCCAGGTAATATATTTTGCTTATTTCATGTATTTATTTAGAAAGTGTTACTTTGTTTTGATCAGTTTTACAAAAAAATCTTACTTCATTTTACAGAAAGAAGATGTTGTCATAATCTCGATCAAAACACAATTGACTATCACCAATGAAGAACTGCAGTCTTTGTATTCCAGCCCAGGTCCTTCTTCACTTCATTAGAGGAAGTTCTTAAGACTGAACTGGAGGATCTGAATATACCTTTTGATGAAGATAAGAAAGACAAATTTACATCTAAGGTATGTGTCTAGTTTTGCTTCGTTACAGTTAATTAGTTTATTTAAAGATTATCAAATAATTTAAAAATAAAAGGCTTCAGTATTTATTCTATCGAAAAGTACTGTGATCAACACATTTTGATTGATTTCCTTTTTTCTTTTCTTAAATACTAGTTCAGGTTTACAAGGCGTTCCATCAAAATACCATAAAAATTTAGAGGAAAGCTCCCCTAACATGCCCCTTCTTCGGGTATTTGAAATATTCAAGCCTCAGTAAGTGCCAGAATCAACAATATTTACAGATGGAGATAAAATGTTGCAGGTATGTTTAGTATGAATAATATTTAAAACATACATTTCTAAAGTATTTTTACATCTTTTTGTACAAGACTTAAGCCTATATCAAAATACAACTGTTTTCAGACATTGATACAACACTACAGTCCATCCATGATAGACAGTGAGTACAAACTGATGAAAAGGACACATTCAGAAAAATGACACAAACAGACTTCATGAAACACATGGCACAAGAAGAAAGGTCCACAATTTTTCCTAATTAATCACTGCTTTCTAATATTGGATTGGTCATTCCTGTTTCAACTGCTGGTAAGTTATGTTAAAACAAACTGATAAAATATTAATTTATCTGCTTTAAATAATCAATGGAATATTCTTGGAAACTCCAAAAATATGTTTTTAGCTCATCTGATTTTTTGAAAAAAAATGATGACTTATTGTCATCACTTGAGCGGTTGTCGGCGTCGGCGTCGGCGTTGCCTGGTTAAGTTTTATGTTTAGGTCAGCTTTTCTCCTAAACTATCAAAGCTATTGCTTTGAAACTTGGAATACTTGTTCACCATCATAAGCTGACCCTGTATAGCAAGAAACATAACTCCATCTTGCTTTTTGCAAGATTTATGGCCCCTTTTGTACTTAGAAAATATCAGATTTCTTGGTTAAGTTTTATGTTTAGGTCAACTTTTCTCCTAAACTATCAAAGCTATTGCTTTGAAACTTGGAATACTTGTTCACCATCATAAGCAGACCCTGTACATCAAGAAACATAACTCCATCTTGCTTTTTGCAAAATTTATTGCCCCTTTTGGACTTAGAAAATCAGTTTTCTTGGTTAAGTTTTATGTTTAGGTCAGCTTTTATCCTAAACTATCAAAGCTATTGCTTTAAAACTTGCAACAGTTGTTTACCATCATAATCTGACCCTGTACAGCAAGAAACATAACTCCATCCTGCTTTTTGCAAGATTTATGGCCCCTTTTGTACTTAGAAAATATCATATTTCTTGGTTAAGTTTTATGTTTAGGTCAACTTTTTCTCTTAAACTATCTAAGCTATTGCTTTGAAACTTGCAACACTTGTTCACCATCATAAGCTGACCCTGTACAGCAAGCAACATAACTCGATCCTGCTTTTTGCAATAATTATTGCCCCTTTTGGACTTCATTTTCTTGGTTGAGTATTATGTTTAAGTCAACTTTTCTCATAAACTATCAAAGCTATTGCTTTAAAACTTGCAATAGTTTTTCACCATCATAAGTTGACACTGTACATCAAGAAACATAACTCTATCCTGCTTTTTGCAAGAATGATGGCCCTTTTTAGTCTTAGAAAATCATGGGTAGGACAATATTTCTATTACACAAAAAAAATCAGATGAGCGTCAGCACCCGCAAGGCGGTGCTCTTGTTTTCTCAATATTTTCAGATTGTGAGAGGTCATTTTCTGACTGAAAATAGTGAAAACACCTCTATGCAACAACCTGACAACAAAAACAACTTGAACAGGGTACTACAAGTATCAATCAATGGACCAAAACTGGAGTGTTTCAATTGTAACTATGTTGCCAACAAATGGAATTAAAAACCAAGGCGTATACATGTGCAATAAACTTTAAAAGAAATACAACAAATGTTTTATTCCATTTTATATACCTTGATTTTAAGACTTTTGCTGTTTTAATTATGTTTTAGATGATCTTACTCTGAGAAAACAATTGAAACTGTATACTTTGTTTCTGTTAACAATATATAACGACAAATTATGAAAAAGTGTACCCGGCTATAATTTTGGAGAGCCCGGCTATAAAAAAAATCCTGGGGAGAACCCTCATTGTACCTGCATAATTAAATGCCATACGTTTACATTTACAGTCGTTTGATAAAAAACATTTCAGTTTATTAGTGGTATTACATATTTAAACTGTATTCCTAATGCATAGTACTCTTTGTACTAAGGAATAATGTAGTAATTAAGAAATAATAAATATGTGCCTATATTTTATCAGTTAATAAAATATGGGCAGGAGTTCGGATGCGTAATAATTAAATCACGAGTGCGTAGCACGAGTGATTTAATATTCGCATCCGAACGACTGCCCATATTTTATTAACTGATAAAATTATTGGAACATATTTATTATTTCGATTCTAACCACGTAAATTCTTCGCATTTTACAGCACTACATTTTAGCGCGATTGTCATTCGGCTGGCCATATGCTATTATAAAAACCTCCCCACGAATGGAAAGCGTTGCATCAAACGGAATTTTCCGATATTCAGTAAATTTTAATTAAAGTATTAAGTCGTTATTGCCGTGAAAATGTTATTTTCAATAACATCAAAGGTCGGATATAGAAATCAGAGGTAAATACTTAATTCAAGGTTTATATATGCAGTTTCTAAAAATAGTAAACGTCACCTACATGATGGCACTGAAACATACACGCCAGAACATTGCGGCGGCATATAAACACGTAAAAACTTGAGTCTGGAAGATTGGAAAATTAATTATAATTTATTTACTGTCAAAGTAGAATCTAGTTGACATTTGTGGTGCCTACAACGCAGAAATTGTAAACTACACACACGACCAGACATAGATGCACTGGTGTTGAAGTTGAAACTTACCGGGCTGAAACATATTCTTACGGTAAAATATAAACAAATAAATTCATCAGTTAGATATTGTTTGTTTCAGAAAATTTGATGTACTTTTTATTACTACTACATAACACTGAAAAAGTCGAGTATTTAGTCGGTATATAACGGAAGCAGAGTAGAATCTCAGTCGTGTTACAATCGTAGGGCGGAATGGAAGAGCTATATTTTATCGTAGATTCATGTATAGGCGATTTCGCTATATGTTTATATAGCAACTGCTGCGGATCGTGTTAGAATTCTTCATATTTTAAGTCCAGAATACCTTTTAATCATTTTATAACCAAGAGAGAACACACCTTCGGCTGAGCGCGAAACTATTGTAACTGTATATAAATAAAGAACAAGATACAATAGTTTCGCGCTCAGCTCCCGATACATTTTACTTCACTTAGATACTTGATAAGTCGTACAAGATGAGGCGTATCAGAACAATAAGGTTTCGACATATATATTATCAAATCTACACATTTTATATCTTATTTCAAAATGAGAAACGATTATTCAAAATCGCAGAGCTTGGTGTAATTGTATTTGAGAAATAGTTACATCGTAAACATTTGTCATGAACATCATTTGATTTGTAATTACAAGCAATGTACATCTAGCGTCAGAATGCTTTTGCCTGAACATTTTGTGAGACGTAGCAAATAGTTTTGCAATAATGATGTAGGTACAAATATATGAATAGTTCCTGTTTTGAATCTCTTCCCCTCTCACCCCATAAATGTCCATCATGGCAATATTTTGATGACGGTCCCTTTCAGCAAGAAATTAATTTAAGACACGTCGTAAAATTGAGAAAATTTTAACATATTCAATAAAAGAATCAGAAAGAGAAGTACAATGTACACTTTTTTCTTAATGATTTTTTTTTCTAATTAATGACAGTTTTGTTTTGTTTATAGTTAAATCAATTTACATTCTCTTTTAATCTGGAATCAGATGTCCGACCTTTAATGGATGAAAACTGCAAAAAGAGACAAAATCCGAAGTGTTATATTTTAATGAAAGCAATATGAAATAAATTCGACAATTAATGTCTGTACTAAACATTTATGTCAGCAGTATGTAGCGAGGTGATTCGATGTTACAACTTTCCTTGGCGCAGGATATGGTATTTCAGGCGCTTGAGAGTAAGGCAAATTAGCCATCCACAGGTGCTTTGGCATCTATTTCAGAGACTTCATTAAACACTTCATGTTAAATGGTCTGATAAAGTGGTAATAAAACATATTAAACGTGGAAACATATGGTATGGACAAGTGTCTGTCAAATAATGCTACACATAGCTGCTTTATAGTCACGTTCTGGTCGGCTTGCAGTCAGTCTGGCGTTTTCGCATTCCCAAACGGAATGCTCGATATTTTCTGAAATGAACGAACATAAAGTGACAGGAGGTGGTTCGATGCATCCGTTGCGATGACAAAATAAACACAACAATTGTAAAGTAGGAATACTTAACTCTGTTGTACTTTTCCAGCTTTTAAGCTGTATGTTTTTTTTTTCATCTATAAGAAAGATATTTGAAATACAAATATATCATATACAAAATGTGTATGGTCAATGAAATACAATTCCATGAGTATGTCTTTTTCATGTTATTTCTTGTGAAGATATTACCAATTACCAACACGTTATCTAGTATTCAAAATACGGACACCTCTCCCAGCAAGTTTCGTTTTAGGTACGATGGTTGTCATTCACCGGGTTCATTCGAATGTAGTCCATAACCTTAGGACGGCCAGCACATGTTCATGCAACCTCGCCAGGTATATGTATGTTTATGACAACACAGAAAATGAAGTCACTCGACCTTCAGCTATTTCCGGAAGTAAATAAAATGAAAGTAGAAATGCTAAACTTGAAAACGAAAGCCGCATTTTGATTCGTAGATAGTCAGGGGTCACGCGCAGGGGTCACCCCGTCTAAATGCATGCGCGTGGACTTCTTTTTTTTTTTTTCTTTCTTTTTTTTTTTTTTTTTTTGTGCTATTGGGGAGCCAATTTTCAGCACTTTATTACGAATTAAAATTACCTGGGCTTTAGTACAGCATGTCAGCTTTTAATCTATGAAAAAGTATTTGAGCTCTGGATAAACACAAATCCCACAGGGGTCCGTAACGGACCAAGGGTACATTGATAATTTTGGAACTTTATCAAATCGCTCAAAATGTCATTTTTGATGTTGTCTGAGAGTGTCAGTATATGCCTCAGATGTAAGAAATAACCGTATTTGAGAGCTGCATACCTAGACATTTCAGAAATATTTTCAAAATAAGTTTCGTGTAATAAATGTTGTTTCTACGCAAGCGTGAAAGGGCCATCAGACGCTAATACGCTTTAGTACGTTAAGGCTGCGGAAAGGATATCACTTTAAATCGTTATATTTTTCCGCCTAGTAAAAATCATTTTCATGCCAGTTTGCTTGTAAAGAATTGTCTGCGAATGAAGTTAAGCATTTTATACGCTTCCAAGTTTCTGTGGAAACTGCTGGGTAAACTGAAAGTGAAGTAGGTACTTCAAGATATCGACCTAACAAAATTATTGTTTTAATCACGTGTCTCAGTCACTTTAGCATGATTTCCTTGCATTATGTTCAATCCTGTTTTGTTTTGGCATTTTGTGATTGCAAGTAGACAGACGTGGTCTTGCAAAAAAAAAAAGAAATGCGGGAAATTTTGACATTGTATATAGATATTTTACATAGAAAATCGGAATACAGACATTTAGTACCGTCAATATATTTATCAGTATTCATGATATATCATGATTAGTTAATTTTTAAAATGGACTGGTCAATCATTCAATGTTGGCAGTACCATTTATTATTCGAAGGGGGTTTAATTGAAAATTTATTGAGTAGCGAACAGTACATACTATGATGAGCCGGGTGTGCAGGATAATCTTGGTCTGCACTTGCGGTCTGCACTTATCGCATGCCGCCAGCAGGCTGAAGGTTACAGATTTTTTTTAAAGTTGAAGACAATTACAAATCAGTGTAAAAAGGAGTCGTTACAATGCGCAGAATATCATTTTTTAAACCAATAAACGATGTTATGGTATATATACTCTGATTGCGATAATAATTTTGAGCAATTTTATTTCATTTGCTTTTTTTTTTTCTTTCAGTTATTGTTTCTTTAGAGTTCTTAAGTTACAAAAATGACAGAAATCAGAAATATAATTGAGCCGCACCATGAGAAAATCACCATAATGCATTTGCGACCAACATGGACCAGACCAGCATGCGCATTCGCGCAGTCTGGTCAGGATACATGATGTTTGCTAACGGTTTCTCTAATTGCAATAGACTTTGAAAGCGAACAGCATGGATCCTGACCAGACTGCGTGGATGTGCAGGCTGTTCTGGATCCATGCTGGTCGCAAATGCAATATGTTGGTTTTCTCGGATTTCTCATTGTGCGGCTCAATTATATTTATAAAACGTGTTACTAGATACTTCTTATCGACTTGCGTTTCTGCGTCTTAATCTATAGAAATTCACCACTAAACGCATTATAACTTCCACAGACCCTCCTGTTCCGTTTTGAAAATTGATCAATATAGATGATGGTATTGTTTCTCTGAAACAAAAATTTGAAAATCATACATAACTTCATAAGTCAAACAGGTTATTAACTGCTGAACTGATCTATTTCTGATCACCCGTTTAGAAATTCATGGGAAGGCTTTCTGCAGTAATCTATTTCTCTGCAAGAAAACATTTCCTGTTCTAGTATGACAGCGATCGGCAATTTATTGATCACGATTACGCAACGGATGCCACCGTTGGTCTCAAATCAGAATGATTTATGTAATTTCCGTAAACCAAATCAAAGCAGACGATCGTATTATATTGATAAATAACCAGTTGTATAAAACGACAGTAGATATTAAAGGACCTTTAATGACCAGTATTGACAAGACCAATACAATTAAAAACGTTTGATGCATAGTAATGAATGTCTTCTAAAGCAGGTTTAGTTATGAAAAACGAAAGAGAAAATAAACAAATAGATAAAAAATTTCCAATCTGGCGGACAGTTTGTTTGCTAAATAACAAACACTCGTTTGTGCTGATTGCCAAAATCATTGGTTTTGTTGATGTGTTAAAGTTCAGAGAAAGTTAGGTCAGTAATAGTCATCTTTTGACTCGAATGTATTGTATTTGATAATTAGTCAGGTAAGAAAACATCATCACCAAGTTAAACTAGTATTTATATTCTAATACAGAGCGATCTTAAATTCATCAGCATTGTGCAAATGCACTTCAATACAAACAGCCAGAATAGCTAGCTTGTTGGTAATACATTCTCTACCGATGATGGTTATGAAATATTTTTATCAATCTTAGCGTTTGATAAAATTTTTGCCTAATGGATTCCCTATTTTCAATCTGTCACGTGTCAAACATTTTATTCTGTCATAAAAAACTGCTTTTTTTTCTCTGGACCCAGACATGCATTAACCGGAGGAAAATCGTGTATTAACAATACAATTTGCGTGCTGTAAATACAGGGCTGAATATTTACTCTTGTGCACATGGATATGTGGTACCTAAGTCTTGTTGTTTTTTCCATAAAGTCTCCGTTTTTATAGCATAGCAGATACAGTCCAAGCTGTATTAGTTACCAACCCCCTCCACTGCCCTATGTGCTTAAAGTGGCAGGAGCCAGTTACGCATTTGGCCCGGGTACGTTTTATAAATAAAATAGATAGATGTACTTCACAGGCATATATATTCAACTGGATATTTATGATGTTTATTGAACTAAGGATTCCTGCGTACGAGTAATTATTGTGTAAAATTAATATGTGCTTGAATCGATTTTCCTAGCTCCGTGTAGACGGCCGGGTCTAAAATCTTACCTGAGGTAACGGAAGTCAGACGAAATGGAAACGGTCATCCATCCATCCAGATTCAGCTCAAATTTGTGGAAAAAGTAAACGGTTAAGAGACACTTTTCTTCCCACCATTATTTTCGTCTGGTCACATGCTTTGAAAATATACATGTGTTTTAGGTCAGTCATTTGCAGATAATACGGTACAGGTCGCGCAAGGTGTGCATTTTGAGCCATTTTTTGCCTCAAAATTTAGTGTCCTGAAACCGGCGTTCTACTCATTTTTATCACAGAAGCAATAGAATCGGCAGGCTGTCACATAATGAAGTGCTAAGTATATGCAATACATCCGCTCAACACTTGCCTTGAATTTATCAAAATTGGATTTTTTATAATTTGTTTCGCACTGGTACCAGCGCAGATATGTGGAATTTTCAAATCTACTGACCCTTGCCCCCTTACTCCATTAATTACTCCTCCTGTTTACTCTCTTACGAATTCAGCGTTATAAAAAGAAGTTCGGTAACTGTAAATGTATTGAATCGTATGCGACTTGTGCGATTTATTATTTTAGGCATCATGTCAACGATTTTTGGGAAGCATTAATTTGTATGTTTGTATTTGATTTCTCACATAATTCATATAATGTTTGGAAGCAGGTAAACACTCAAAACTCAAAATAACTGTTCCTACTAAAGTAACTCTTACGTAAAAGATAATTCTTGAAACTGTGTTCCTATTTAGATCTACCGAATTTTTAAGTAACATGTAAAAGTATGGGAAGTGTCATGTTTGCAATAACGTAAAACAAAAATAAGCGTATAAATATATTGAATACATGCTTTTGGTAGTTTTGTTGATTTGTGCCCCCGGTTTTAGATATTTAAACATGTTGACCGTTTCCAAGAAAAGCAGAATTGTAATTGAAAATTGTTCCAGAATCTTAAAGTCATCCGCAATTAAAAGCGATGCAACAAATTTAGTCTTCGTTTCATGTTTTTATGCAAGAAAATCGACAAGCCATTTTTGTTTTATGTATAAGCATCTGCAGAAGCCCTTTGGGATATGTTGGTGACTTCGATGTCCGGTCTTGGTCACCAACAAACTATCGGGATTCTGCAGACTTAAATACAGAAAAACGTATATTATTCCTACATTAAATAAATCAGGTAGAATCGCTATTCCAGCGTTATTTTCACGAACAGTACAGAAGCACAAGGAAAACGATTTAAAAGGAAAAACGCAGTCCTCTCGACAGAACATGCACAATTCAACTATTTATAGCTTGCAAACTAATCACCTATATATAAGAACTAATCTAACAACACCCGAATTATTTCATCTAAAGGCTGTCGTCATTATTATTACATCATAGCGAAAAACGTCATATCTGCGCCTTTGAAAAGAACAAATGACGTCAAAAATGTAGCTAATAAGCCTCAATAACGTTTTAGAATTGAAATAATGCATGTCAAACAGTGACTTTCTTTGGTATAAATTAATTTTTGTCTTTTAGGTGCGTGGTATTTCATCACACGTCCTGTTCTCCAATAAAGGATTTTGTTGAAATCTAAATAATTGTTTAGGATATATATTTTTTATTTTTACATTCTGATGTGCAATGTATATACAGAACTTTATACAATAGAAAAGTCATAATCGCTCTGTAGGAATGGTTTTAATCCCCCTCGTATAGGGGCAAAAATTACAAAATATGAAAGACCTAAATAGATAAAATGCTTTCCTCCTGTTTTTCTCTGTGATAAAAAGAGTCAGCGATACTGCAATTATATGATCATTTACATGAAAGTGGAATCTATTAAAGTATCGTCTTTAGACGAGGTATTTCCACGAAAGGCAGTCGTTTTCATCCGGTCATGGCCACTCTGTCAAGTACATATAATTATCCCCTGGAGGAAAAGAATGTCGTTATTCAGCTTTTACTACCAACGATATTGTTTTTGTTTTAAATGATATAACAGACAGTTATATTCTTGCTGTAGGACCAATTTCCTTGAGGAAGATAATTGCGTTGGTTATTCCGTTAACATAAGAGTGTAACTCATTCAGGATATAATGCTGACCTGATTAAAGAAACGATGAGGTTCCATTTTTTTACCAAATTTGTATATGAGCTGCAACTGAATTTTGAACAAATCAGCTTTTTCTGCTTACAAGTATATTTCAAAAGTCAAATATCAGACTAACATTTGTCATCATCATTCGTCGTCATCGTCATATATCATTATCATTGTCATTCATCATTATCAAACATCACTATTTCATCACTATTTAGTCACTAACATCATCACATTTGCTATCTTTATAATAAAACACAAACATACATCTAATGTTGACTTGTAAGACACAGAGAATAACAAATGTCAATATAATCTTTGATGCATTTGAACAAAAAGATAACAGTGTCATAATGATAAAACACTTGTTGAGGCTATACGTATTGATCTGATATTCGCGCTGACCTCGGCAAACTGACATTCATTTTATTGTTCTACAAGTTTGGGTATATGTTCGTGACTGCATTGTATTGCAATGGTGCCCAAATACCATCCAGTCGGCTTACGGAAGGTCGATGGTTCTACCCGGGTGATTGCTCATGATAAAATAATGCATAGAGGGACACCTGAGGTCTTCCTCCACCATCAAAGCTGAAAAGTCGCCATATGACCTAAATTGTGTCGGGTTGTGACGTTAAACCTAACAAATTCAAATCTATTTTTGTAAATAAAAATTGTGAAGCATGCATGTGAGCTAGCTGAAATAAAATATATGTTTTAAAGAAAATAGGTTATCAGTGGATATTTAACACTGACTAAAAATTATTGTTTTGTTGTTCATAGTCCAAGATCAGTTAAAACACTGACTGTTGTTTTTTGTTTTGTAAGTATTGTCGTTCTGTAGTGTAGTTATTAGCAAAAATGGCTTAGATGTCTCCTTTCTCTTCAGATTGTAACTGAAATACGTATTTACTGAGAAAACGTTTGAATTGTGAACAGGCAAACCAAGCCAACAGGTGCCAATTGCATTACACATAGTTGGATAGGTGAAATTCAATAGAACACATACGACTGACAATACTGACGCAGCTAAAAGCTTACGAATGTTTGGACGATATCTATAATAAGAAAATGTTCCATGTTTGGACTTAGAAAATAATAAGAATTGCGGTTATATATATATAAACAGTTACTTATTAATGTCACGTGACATGCTTACATTAACTGGTAAATAGCTTCTGTATGGCAAATATTATATTTGCACATGGATTTCTTTTACTGTCTTTAAAATCTGATCTTGATTGACAGATACATTCAAAGGCTGCATAAAATGCTGATGCTACTCTTACCTTGTAAAGGTGACATAAATTAAAATCAATGTTTTTCTAAATGGTGAACATATTGGGATATAACTGGGCAATCAAATATACCTAAAGGTTTTCGGTAAGATATGGGAATAGTAAGCACCCTTTGTAACAGTTAATAGTACTCCAAATTGAAAGAGGGACAAGTTCATTATAAAACTTTAAAGGTAAAGGTTAATTAATGCATGCACTTAGTTAAACGTCTCAGAATATCGAGGAAGCGCTAAAAGTTTTGTAAAGATGATTGAAATAATTGAATAATTGCAGATCACGTAAGTGTGCTTTGAAGAGGATACGTTCATCTAATTCAAAACGTTTAAATGGTACGTCAGGACAATTTTTTACTTAAATGTATGTACTGATGACTGATTCAATGTACACATAATCTATAGGCACATGTAATGCCAGATAAAAACAGGCTGAAGCCAGCAATTTCTTCATAATTTATGCTCGTGTCTTACCCTTTTTATTTTATAAAAGAGGTGAATGATATTTAAAGAGCTTCGATTACTAAGAATATGCTGTATGGCTTGTACTTCATCCCTAATGTCTCTCATTCTTTAGGTGGTATTGTAAAGGTAAAATCGTGGATTCATGGTATGTTCTGAATATAAGACCACTCGGAGCTTAAACGTTTTAGGATACTTCTCGAACTGGGGTAAAAATACGCTATTATCTTTGGTGAGAATCGCATGAAATTGATCTTGACAAATTGCTATTAATCTGAACTAAGACCCTAGGACAACCGATGAAGATGTTATATCTAATTGAACTATGCCGTACCCTAGTTAAAATATTGGGAGTTTCATTCTTCACGCATTTCTGAATGTGGGTTATTTATGTAATACAAGTATGTATACATGTAAATTTACTATTTTTATTATTTAAACAGTAGTTAGATTTGTAATACCCTCCATAAAGGACAACCTAATGTTGCTCACTAGGCCTCATGTCAAGGCACTCAAGACTCAAGAAGACGTTGCATGGTGTCCATATAGAGTAAAATCATAGATATGGAACTGCGGAAGGTTGCGATGTCTCGGGATGAGCCAAGGTCGCAGCCAGACATAGTGAAGGTCCTATTCCCCGGACAATGAGATGATTTGGGTAAGTAAGTAAGTAAGTAAATGAGTAAGTATATAGATAGTAGTCTCTACTTTGTTATAATTACTTGAATGAAGCGCTGCTCACATTATTAACGTAATCAAAATTTCTTCTTATGTTTTCTTACTTGTATTAAAATTGTTCACTTGACGTGTTTAGGAATCAATTCTAGAATTCTACGTTTATATTTTATAGGCTATTGCACTAGTTTACAAAGTTCAGAAGATATTGGACTTTTACTCGATAAAACCACATGTTGAATTAAATTATATTATTTTACTTGTGTTTCTTTCATTTGTTTTAATACCATTTTAACTCTTACAGAGCAGAAATGGAAATGAACAGTCTCTCCGAAATTCATATTAAACTTGATTGGTTTACGACACCGCGATTTTCTGAATTGAGTTAATGTGAATCATGCAGAGAAATTGCGAAATGTCACGAAAAGCGGACAAAAACGAAAGGCATCATTTCAATTAGAAATAAATACCGAAAACAAAAACAATGTTTGGAACACAAAATGCATTAATTCTTTTGTGTGCCTAAATCGTTTTATATATTTTTCGACAGTGCCTATATCTAAATAAACGGGAAATAATTCTGACACGAAACTAGCAAAGTATTGTGAGATGCGACAGCTGATCATTCTGAGGTCTTAAATCTCCGGCTCAGCAAAAAAATAATTTTTACGATAATTTGACTTGGGTAATGATAGTTGAAAATAAAAATCGAAATAATATTCAACATAATTATAGGTACCCTCCCTGACAAAATTCATGGCTACTGCATTGCACAACCGCACTAACAAAAACGTTGTTAATAAAAATAGGATGTGTTTCTTCAACACAAGTTACAATAAATTATACTATGGCCAAATTGTTATTTGCCTATATTCACTCATGATCTCTTTAAACCATCAAGGAAACGTTACTCTTTGCTACAATAAGATTATCACACTCATTTATCTTCGGAAAAATTAATGATACTGAATTGCCTGAACAAAATACTTTATCAATGTAATATATTAAACTGCTCTTGCTTAAAACTAAGAACTAATAAGATCCAGCACGACCCTTCTTTCATTTACTGATATTTTGCACGTTGGTATAATGAACAGAACTATGTTATAGTAATCTTCGTAGTGTTTGTCTGCTTGAGTAGGATGTGAGCCTACATCTTCATCTACATCTACGGAGATACTCCCAGCAATCAATTTCTGATCATAACTGGGAGGTTGGGGCAGTTGTTAAAAGCATGTTGCTATGTTACATGATACATGATATTCATGTTGTTAAGAGCAGTAATATATACAGCTTGTTAAAAATAAAAACAGGATGATGACATTAGTATATACGAGTCTAGGTCAGATGTGAAGCACTGAAGGTTCACACTGTCCTTGATGTTATAAGGTAAGGCGTTCCAGTATCTGATTGTGCGGGGGAAAAAGGAGTTCATAGGATATTGTGTTCTTGAAGATGGAATGATAAAGTTTAAATTTCTAGAGGTTGTCAGGTGGTTATGATCTACAGAGACGAGGTTGTGTGATATTTTATACAACATTATTAAAGATGCATGTATTCTTCTTTGTTCTAATGTCTGCCATTTAAGAGTTTCAAGCATTGATGTGAAAAAAACTTGCTGAAATACTAATTTGTATTCAAAAGTTTGATTAGAAATATATCTCTCTGAAATAAAGCAAATTTCAAAATTTTGAAACTATAAATTGTATTAAGAGACATTTTAAACTTCGTGATATGATCATGTGTTTTTCATTTATACTGATAAATATCTGTTCGTAATGTGTCAGATCAGACAAACTGATTTCAGTAGACTTCGGAACTAATAAATTTCGTTGTACTTAAGTGGCCTTGTGTAGTAATCAATAGAATAATGCATACGAAATGCTATATGATGTTACCCGTTACTACATGTATAAAATAGAAAAAGTAGAAACTTCACAGGTCGCTCAACACGACAAAAACGAAAATGTTGCAGGATTGCTCGGTTTGATTGAGCCTGTTCATGGACTAAGCAAATATTACAACACTTTAGCTTAGTTTTGTGGATACTGATTCATTTTAGCTCGATCATGACGAAAACTTCCAGATTATTTAAAACACTGTCAGGTCCCATCACAAGTGAACATCAATTACATGCCTGATGTATTTTATGATTTTACAAAGAAAAACTAAAAATATATAATTTAGAAATGTGTGTAAGATATTCAGAGACATGTTACAGTTTCGCAAAAGGCTACCTTACTACGAGCGATTAAAGAGGCGTTAAAAACTTATACTTCGGTGTATCCATTTGCCACTTCATATAGCTGGCTTACGAAATGTCGATGGTTCTACCAAGATGCATCCCCGTGATGAAATAATTCACGGAGGGGAACCTGGGGTCTTCCCTCACCATCAAAGCTGAAAAGTCGACATATGACCTATAATTGTGTCGGTGTGACGTTAAACCCAACAAAAAAAGACTAGTTTGCCAATTGAAAATATTCTATCAAATGCATTCACTGTTTATTAAAGCGTTGATATAATGTTAAAGGTTCATGTTATATGAAAGTTTTGCTGCTCTACCACTTATTTATGCCACGGAATGTGTTACGTAAATGATAAATATCAAAGTTTGATGTCAAACCGTGTTATTCTTTCAACAAAATCGGCTATATAATCCATACTAAACTGCCACCAGCAATAAAAGAGCATTACCATATTGTCCCGTCGCATATTGGATTAAAGTTTGCACGATACTGGATTGCAGGAAAACACTGGATTTAACAGAATTGCCAGATATAAAACATGTTTGAGGAATGGCATTGATGTGAAATTTCCGTGCTTAACAGTCGTCAATGTTAAGTCATTAACAGAAAGAAACATATCAGAAATGTGAACAGTCTTTATTTAACTTAAAGGCTTTTCATAATGGAACATGGGGAATATTAGACATTTGTCGGTATAGGCTGAGCTCATAATAATCAAATATCCTGTGGAGGTGACACATGTTTGCCTTTGTTTGTCTGTCTGCCCACCCGTCTGGCTGTACGAGAACATTTGTATCATACACATTTGACCTATCATTATTACACAACAGTACTGGAATATTTTCAACTTTAGAAACTATGCACCTGAAACAATTTGCTCAGTAGGAGCAAGGTTGATCGCCCTGTGTCCGTCGTCCGCTTACGTCGTCCGTGGTAAACAATTCCGCTTTAAAGATTCTAAAGGCCACTGACCCCAGCGTAATATGTCTTTGCCAAAATGTCCTCAAGTTAACAAAACATCAAACGAGTTTGAAACATGATCGAAAATATGTCACTAGGCCAAACCATGTTAAAAACTTGTTGACATTCTAGAGGTCATTGTTTCTACTGGATCTATATGAATTCTGAATAGAATGTTTGCCTTTATGACTTTGAAGTATATTCAAACGGGATAAAAAAGACAATCATTTGTAACTACTATATTTATATTTCAATCACTCATAACTTACATTTAAACTCAAAGACGCCAACTTGCTTGTAAAATAACGGTCGGCCATTTTGTTGAAAAACGAAAGTAGAAAACCCATTCTGTTCTTGGCGTCTTTAAGTTTAAATGTAAGTTATTTAAGACTGTAGACTAGTTTACTATTTTCTAAATGCCCGATGTGTAATTGGTAGCAAGGTAGCCTGCATTGTTACTGAACTGGACATACTGGTTGTTCCACAGCGTGTCCTAGAAAACCTCAATAGCGTTACGGCAACCTTTTCAATACATCAGTATATAGGGGGGGGGGGGATTTTTTTTTTTTCGTTTTAGGATTAAAAACAGTGGTTTTTAGCTTTTTTTAAATGGGAGGACCCATATGGGCACCACCTGTGGTTTTACAAGGAAAAACACCTGCTGAAGGTCATATGATGGCATACACTTTTTGTTTTACATTTTTAACGCCCTGTATCAAAATATTGTATCTGCAGTGATGAATTTTTGTGCACACACACACATATATATATCATAGGATCAAGGATGTATGCAATGTTTTGGCATATAGGATATGTATGTATATCAATTATCATAACACATTAATTTATTAACTCAATACTTGCTTTGACACAAAGACCAGTTATAGCTGGTCACAGCATATGATATTTAACATTTAGCCGGCTAGCGGCAAGTGATTCTTCCTTTGCGACCAGTGCAGACCATGATCTTGGTCTGCATTTTTCGCTATTTTATCAATAAATTTTCAGTGAATACCCCTTTGAATAGTATAAGTGGTACTGCCCAAATTGAATGATGGACCAGTCCATTTTAGAAATTTAGAGTTGCCATTTGGGTATCCAACAGTAAATGTAAAACAAAAACGTATTGTATTTTGATGAATTCTATGATATTATGTGTATGAACAGATAGTTAGCAATCATTTACAATCTCAGTACCAAGCCTTAAAATATAAGAAAAATGATGCACGACATACATTATTCGAAAGGTTAATTTCTAATTGATCTGCAAGATGATGTGTAACCCGTCTACGTGACGTAACTTATAATTTCAACGCAACATGATTGTACTTATTTTGATGGTCTGAATCCTCCGAAAATGTGCTAGATTTATAGAGTTAATTTTGCTACCATATTATTTAATATTCAGTGTAACTCTTTATCCACGTGACATAGTCGGACACACGTGTAAACACAGCTGGAAATTTCTCTGGCCTTGCTTTACTGGTAAAACTTGCTATACCCACTTGAGTCCATTCCCCTAGGTAATTCTGGCAAACTAACGGACCTCCACTGTCTCCCTTCAAAGTAATAACATATACATTATAAAATACTAGCCTCAAAATATTTCACAGATTTTTATCGATGACTTCTGGCAGTGGTTATATAGATTTGTTATCATAGGTTATCATTTTTGTTAACAATAGCCAATTTTTATAAAATTAGCAAAAAGCAATATCTGATCTAACTGATCAGATGAAAGTGTCTGCGCATGCTCACAGAATTAGTGTGCGTGCATGCTCAATGGCGGCATTAGAAGTCTTCCTAAATGTTTTTGTATGACAACTTTTAAATGTTGGTTGTAAAATACCAATGACAAAGACGGGCAGTACAAAGTGGCAAATATCAATAAAGTAATTGCAAAAAAAATACAAACCGGACAAATTCCTCCACTGTTACTACTGGATTTGAAGCCTGCACAAAGTCTACCAAACATGGTTCGTAGATTGTAATAGTAACCACATTCAGTGTCATCTAAAATAGGTAGCTGTACGGACATGGCATAGCGAGATATACCCCCACCTGCAAATACACACAAAGTTAGTATTCCAGAGAGTCCAAGAAGAGGAACGGTCACCACTAGAAATAAGAAATTCAATTGAGCTGATACAGATCTAGTTTAAAGGATTTAACATTCTCCTCCGGAATGCAGGATGGGTATAGGAGAATTTCATTTTGTAATAAGGAAAACTTTTCTAAAAAAGCTATTAATAAAGACGGAAAACAACGGTACAATAAAATCAGTATTTTTTTCGAAGCATGTCGCTTAAAAGCGCTATAATATTATGATAATATTAAAACATACCGGCCGCAGTACATCCCCAACCAGCCATATGGCAGTTGCTTCCCTTGGCTGGAAAGCTGAAGTCGAAACCGTCTGGAAGTTGAATCCTCTTGATATGCTCGAACCTTGGACCAGACGGCACCGGGTCCTCTAGCTTGACGATAGCTATATCCTGATACCACAAATCTGAAGACACAGTAGAATCAAGAACAATTTTTTTTTTCTTGCTTTTATTTGAGCCGCACCATGAGAAAACCAACATAGTGCGTTTGCGACCAGCATGGATCCAGACCAGTCTGCGCATCCGCACAGTCTGGTCAGGATCATGCTGTTCGCTTTCAAAGCCTATTACAATTAGAGAAACCTTTAACGAACAGCATGGATCCTGACCAGACTGCGCGAATGCGCAGGCTGGTCTGGATCCATGCTGGTCACAAACGCACTATGTTGGTTTTTTCACATGGCGCGGCTCATTTGTCTATACATAATCTGTGACGAGAATCTTACTTGAATTTTAAATTTTCATTGAAAAGAGGACAGTTTTGTATATACAAACGGAGTCTATGTTATTTAATAGAGACATTAATCCTTTGTTTATAAAAGTAGCTCTCGGAATGTATAAATAAAATCATCATGCGAAATAATAGTAAAATGTTAATAGGGGATGAAAATCCCCGAGACGGTAACGTCCGTATATAGATATTCGTCTTTGCTGTTTGCACTATACTGAGGCAATTTTTTCGATGTTTTCCGGTTCCGGTTTATGTAAAATCCGCTGACTGGTTGTCTTTATGAACATCCGAGCACCCCGAATCTGTCACACAGATTCGTAAACCGCGCCAACATGATTATTTTACTTCTTTTTCGTAATGAAAACTGTACATGCAACTGAAAAACACTTTTAAAACAGTAAGGAAGTGTAAAGGCCGTCAAGTTTCTGCGTGGAGTGCAAACAAACAAAAAAATCCTAAAGCCAGTGCGAGAACGCTGAATGACGTCACCGTCACGGATTCCCGTAAATTTTGCAATGTATGATATTCGCTGTAAGAGGTATGATGACACAAAATGTAAACTACTGTTTAGAGCGAAGTTTCACTTTCTTGAGCGTTAAATATTTCTTTCTAAGTGGATATATAAAAGATAAATCCCCATGCTAGGCGGTGCCTTAATTCATATTAAAGTTACATCTCCACAAGTTCATTCAAACCCGACAAACACTGTGATATATTTCTCTCCTAGACATACGAAGCATTATTTACATGAAATGTTTTATTCAGACACGTAATTTGTGAAATATACATAACAGATGCGATTGTATGACCGAAAGATCTAATAAGGAAGACTTCCAGGATCCTTTATTATTCTGAATGTGCAAGTAATCACAAACAAATGTCGTCTGATGCAGAAGAAATATTTCATTATATGTAAATCAAGTCTGATGAAACCGTCAGATTATTCAAGAAAGCAAACAAAAGTTCTACCATTTTTATTGTATCCCGGATGTATGATGATTTTTGACACGTCTATTTCCCAGATACGCCAGTCTTTTTTTCCAAGTGTTTTTCCTAGAAAATCCATAAATCTGTCGGCTAGGGCAACCTAAAAAGATATAAACTGTAACATGACAGTACCAATGGCGCTGCATATGATTAGGTTACTACGATGATATCTCATAACAAAAACATTTACTCTGTGCTAGTAGCATTAACGCAAACAGTTGCTGGCATAGAACCCCGCTACATCGGCCCTTTCAAGGCTTTGATTAAAATGTTCCATGGAACACTATACTACTATAGCAGTAGCATTAAGCCCCCTACAGACGGTAGGTTTTTGTTGTACAACACTAATTATCCCAAAGATGTACAATTTTGAAATTGTACATTTTTCACATACATAAACATAGTGCATCAGGTACTGAAGAGAATGTAACCATTAATAATAAAAAATGATATTCACCTATTTATGTCCCATGAATTTCATTAGCATGACACAATTACGTAAGTCACGCCATGAGAAAACCAACATTGTGGCTTTGCGACCAGCATGGATGCAGACCAGCCTGTGCATCCGCGCAGTCTGGTCAGGATCAACGATGTTTGATTTCAAACTCTATTGCAATTAGAGAAACCGTTAGTGAACAGCATGGACCAGACTGCGCGGATGCTGGTCGGAAACGCACTATGTTGGTTTTCTCACGGCGCGGCTCAAATCATTTAACTTTTCAGTGTCATCCGTTTTCCATTATGCATTAGAAGCCATTTTATATTCAGATTTGTGTTTATTTTTTGGGCAGTTGTTTCTGGAATTTCATTCACTTGCCTCATATCAACTAATTATTTACCAATTTGTTGCTTGTCAACGTGGGTGGCACGTAAGGCAAAACTTACGAAACAGAACATGTCCTAATCTGTAAGTTACGAAATTAAGGAATAGCATCATACACACGATAATATTCGGCTGTACATCTTGAATTTAATTGGTGTTGTACAACAAAAACCTACCGTCTGTAGAGGGCTTTACATTACCTATTAGCCAGTTTCTATGGGGACCGCCACAAGTCAGGCTATTGCTGGTGAATAAGGAGGAATCTTTATAAGCCGGTGTTGTGTATACATGTATGTATATGATTACGGTAGTAACTCAAATGTAACTCCTTGTATTTTTTAACATTATTTATACATTGTATATATAATATTTACTTGTCAATGTTCAAACTATGTACAGCAAAAATTACGACAGATTTTCAAACCTACCTTTAGATCAACTGTTGCCAGCCTAACTTCCCACTCGTCAACATCTCGTCTTGCAATAAATAAAGGGAGATAAATAAATACCATGAAATTTCATTTTTCTGAAGAGTTGTGCCTCTTTTCTTCAAAACCTAGGCCTATAAAAATACCTCGATCTCGTATCATGAATTATAAAAGGTATACGAATCGTTTGATAAGCAAAATAGTCTAACAGATGAAGAAGAATGTTTATTTGTACCAAACCGTCAAATGAATCATTGACAAAGTGTCTAAGTAATACTAGTATAATAAAATGAAATGGCGGGATGGCCAGATAACATGTGCATTTGCACGAGTCACGCTGTATTCTATCAATTTCGGCCATACAAGATTTGTGTATTTAAATTGTTGTAAATATTTCGTTGTTAAGTTTAATATAAAAAGTCTTATGCATTCTTACCCTGAATCAAAGCAGTGTGCGGCTGTAAGGACGTATCGGTCATTGAGGAGAGAGCCACCACAATACACGTGCCTGTGACGTATTGGTATGATACCAAATAACCTCTCTGTCACAATTTTCCCGTGCAAAGACACCAGCCAAGGACTGTGGCCTTTTGAGATTTCAGTTCCACCGATCACTCGTTTTTGTCTAGATAACGTTTCTGCACCTGCAAACAAACAGATGTACGTGGTTTATAACATGTAGTCAGTATGCTATTAAAGGTGGTTACTCAGATTTTGGACAAGTAATGGATTTGTTCGAAACTTTAACAACTGTATATTTACACTTTAGTTGTGTTCTCGTAGTTAGATGTTAGCTAGGTAGGTGGGGGAGGGATTGGGATGAGGCGGAGGGGGCGGAAGGAGGTTATTACAAAATATCATAAAAAAGGTAATGAATGTTACATTTCTAATAGGGATCTAAATCTATGTAATGGATCTTTTTCTTTCTTAAATAAATATCAAATGAGATACTAGTATACAAAAAAAATGAAAAATGTCATATATGTTACTGACCAGCTTCGATAATTTTCAACTTGACACTGATATTTATCTGCAATTGTTTAGTGTAAGGTATTTCTGAAGGTATCTACAGCTGTGTTGGACCATAATTTTTCATAAATCACATTTTTCTCATCTGTGAGAAATACTATTCTATATTTCGCACGTGCGAAAGAATGTGATCTAATTTTCCCACAAACATATCATTTCTGGTAATTGTATGCAAATTCAGCTGGAATGACCTTGACATAAAATAAACAGAAAGCGACGAAATAAAGAATAGATACAATACAATGGTGAATACTCGAATTAAACTGAGGGCTCGGTGGTGGGAGAATGCATTTATAATCACTATAAAGGGAGACAATCTAATAAAATGATGTCGATAAACAGGGGAGACAATATTAAGTCCATCTACTTCAAGTTCCAAAAGGCTTTATATTTTATAAAAAAAAACCTGATAAAACAGCTGTCCAAATAGATGTTATGCAAAATGATATGGTTAGAAAAGCATTACTTTTAATACTGCACATGAGACTGTACAGGTAGAGCTACAAAGGGAGGACATCAAAGACAACAGAATTCAAAAAACCTTCTTCTATATTTATCAGTATTCAAATCTTTGTCAAACAAATATGGAAAACAATTATCATACAGAAGTAAATAAATTTTATGTTTATCACGAAAAATGTGGCAGCCACATTTTAGAAAGGCATTGTAAGCCTTTAATGATTATAATGTGTGTAAATTAAAATAACACAACTTACCAAATGCGCATGTAGCCAAAACTATAGAAGTATATATGAGTAAAACACACGTGCGATGTACGGTATCCATAACTATTTATCTTTCAAACACCGTCCGATAGAGAAAAAATCATTTCTAAATGAACCGTATACAAACAATAAACAAAATTGTATAATTGGATTGTATACAATATAGATGATGTGTTGAGTTTTGTCAAACTCGGTTGATGATACAAAGTTTATCTGTCATTTTATCATATTAAGTACTGATAAACAAAGAAGGCCTTATAGTCCACGACATGTCAAGTACATAAAGTTATTGCACTTCCGACAATGTGATATACTTGATAATCCCTTTTTAGGCTCTTTTTCCCATTTCTATGTCAAGACACACAAACATATAACTATGACTCCGCTAACTGAACATATTTACCTTTAGTTGCCTAAATTTTGGCTACGCTATGTACGTAACGTAACTTTACGCAAGTGCGTAAGTTTTATACCCGGTAGGCAAATTTCGATTTGTGTTGATGTTTAAATGAAATATTAATTAGTAACCAATATGTATGTGGCAGGACAAAAGCCGTTTAATTTTAATGAGACAGAACCTGAGCTGAATATTCGCGTGTGTTTGTCGTAGCTTTCAAATATACCGAAGATTTGGCTAGGCGTTCTACTGTAAGTTAGCTCCAGACGTTATAAAATTGGGTGGCCTCCACGTATCCACGAAAAGCAGTTGGACGAAGTGTTTGAAGAAAGTACTAAAAATTGATGACAAATGCTTTGTGCGGAGGAAAGTGTTCATTTTGCAGTCTTTGGCGCGCTTTATTTTATGAAAATCCGTCAAATAATAAGGACAATATAGGCAAAATGTTACCTGAATCGAGGCGTTTTCTCCATGTGTACAGTATTCAAAAGTGACGCATATGCGCGTTGGTCACTCTGAAGAATAATCTTTGTGGTATTATTAGCTACTGCTTAAGCATTAGGATAGGGGTGGGGTTGGAAACTGAAGCAGGAGTGTCGGTGCGGTTTAGGGAGCACGACTTTGCTGGATTCACTTATCAACTTATCAAAACACTTGACCGGGTAGCAATCACCTGACCTGCACGAACGAGAGGAATTACATGTATATAAGGTGTATTATCCTGGTAGAGGTAATATCAGCAAGATCAAAATTCTCTTAAGAAACTCTAAGAAATCCAATTACATTTTTTCAGCAATACAATGAGTTTGACCTGGTACAGTATACGTGTTTGTGAGGTATAGGTAAGTTACGGGTAATTCAGGGATTATCTTTCTTTAATCCTATCGTTAACCCAGCTTAATCTCCTGATATATACGCAGATTAACCCTTCATAGCATTTTGTGAATTATGAACAAGATCAATATATACGACTGATAATTGTTTATTGTTTTTTTAATATAGTAAATAATAGAGGATTGTAATAATTTGTAATACAACACTCATCAAGGTAGGGGTTGTCTTTCATCTCTTAATAATTTGTTTGTCCAGTGTTATTTTTAAAACAAAATATGTATTTATTTATGCGCCGTCGCGTCAACTTTGCCGAAACGATATTAGAATTTGTTAAAATTGTTACTACAGCTGCAAATCCGCGAAGCAAAACATGTTGATCATTTAAATAAGATGGCGCTTTTGGCGCGACGACGCACAGTTATTTATTTGTTAAACGGTTTTTATGCAAGCTCCGTAGCATTAGCTCCATATAACCAAGGTATATATCTTACACGTTCGGATGGGGTTATTGCTAATAACTTAATAAATGAAATCCATTTATTGAGTTTTTGCAATATGTGGCATAAATGTTAGATCCCACCTTTGATGATGCATATCAACTGTTAATATTTGTCTTTTCTTGATAAAATTAGTCACCTATCACATATCATGTATGATGCTGTAACAGAACCATTTATTGTTAATTGTGTTTTCAATTTCGTCATTTAGATATTAAATGACAGATTTCAATCAAATCTGTATTTATGCTATGAACACATTTGATAAGACCAGTTGAAACTATGATAAGAATCAACATATATGTAGATATTGCTTGGGTTAAATATCCTACTTTTTGTACTGTCGTCTGCTAGTATCTTTATTATTTTCCGACCAGATTTCTTTTTCTCAGCACACTTTATATAGCAGTGCAAGTCAGAAGTTCAGGAGGGAGTGTATCTAGTCTTAATAGTGATTAATTTAACAATAAAAAATATACAAAAAAAGAAGATTTTATTAAAATAGTTACAAAAACAATTAGTGATCATTCCTATTAACCAATTAAAAGTTATATGAGCCGCGTCTTGAGAAAACCAACATAGTGGCTTTGCGACCAGCATGGATCCAGACCAGCCTGCGCATCCGCGCAGACTGGTCAGGATCCATGCTGTTCGCTAATGGTTTCTTTAATTGCTATAGGCTTTGAAAGCGAACAGCATGGGTCCTGACCAGACTGCGCGGATGCACATGCTGGTCTGGATCCATGCTGGTCGCAAAGCCACTATGTTGGTTTTCTCATGACACGGCTCAATTATAAGTTTTAACTCTTCCTATCCTTTGATCTAGATGATCTGTTTCTGTTTGATACGTAGATGAAAGTTATTTGTATTTATATTCTTTCAATACTTTAATTTAAATCAACAAAGATCTTTTTAAACAAGTTTGTGCAATCAAACAGACTTTCCTTTAATATTATACTGGTTAATGCACTTCTTACTTTATTTTGACAGTTGTTTACGGGCCTAGTTTAGTTTTTCATTTTGTTGGGTGTCACTATTTTACACAAAAGGTCTCTTATCACATAAAATATCATAAAGGATTTAACAAGAGAATTCCTGCATTTCTATGGTAAGATCTACTAAAGAAAAGCCGCCATAACTTCACCCTTTTATCGGCCTGTAGCTTGATCTATATCATATTGCATTTGAAATGCAAGACGTTACAATTAGTGAAAAACGTTAAACAATGAAATCACGAACCACTTTTCTCTACTTTTAAATGTATTGAATTAATTGAAAAACGAAATTCAATTGAGAAAGGTCTATATTATAAAATAGGAAATATGATGGATAATTATTGTCAATTCAAATGGATAAAGAAGTTCTTCAATATTGGAGAGAAAAAAATAATTAAAACCGAATGATGACGGTGTAACGTGAAGACTGAGAAAGTGTGACAAAAATATATGGTATTAAAGAACACAGACTTCGATTTGAAAGCGCTCGTTTTGTCAAATCACTAGTTGTCAAAGGGCGGCTTAATTATATTTTCAATTTTTCACTGTAATTCAAATGTGAGCCGTGCCATGAGAAAACCAACATAGTGGGTATGCGACCAGCATGGATCCAGACCAGCCTGCGCATCCGCGCAGTCTGGTCAGGCTCCATGCTGTTCGCTTTTAAAGCCTACTGGAATTGGAGAAACTATTAGCGAACAGCATGGATCCTGACCAGACTGCGCAGATGCGCAGGCTGGTCTGGATCCATGCTGGTCGCATACCCACTATGTTGGTTTTCCCATGGCTCGGCTCATGTATTTTTATATTTAAGATATCGACGTATACTACTTCAATGAATGTATTTTATTTTTTTACCACATTTGATAAATTCTTTACTTCTTCTATCATGTCATTGATAAGTTCAAGTGTAAAACAAATATTGTGCGTTCTTTGTAAACAATCGTTCATGTTAGAATAGAACTGAAGATTTGTGTGATAATTGTAATACTGTAGATTACAGAGACACAGTTTAGAGTACATGGTACTAACAAAATATGTAAAATATCTTTAATTGTCGGATCTACTGTTTTAGCACTTGTTTGGTTTGAATTGGGAATACTGTAAAGGTATGTTACGATTTTTTTATGAATATTAACTGCATACATTGACCACAATATGGTTTAAACTCATGGACTACAAACTGCTTTAAAATGAAAGACATACTAAAATGATTATGTCTTGCGCTACGTGTTTTGTACCTCTTTAGGTTCAGTACCTCTTTTATAGCCCATGAACTACCTTTTATATAATTCAAAAACGCACTGATTACTTTTTTGAGCGGGACTACATATACATACACATGTTGTGTTGTGCAAGTGAAAGGAGCACTTTTGTGTTTCCACTTTGCGGAAACAAGAAGAGTACACAAGTCGTACCGACGGACGCGCCACCTATGACACCTGTGCCGGAACCCATGGTTCCCGAAGTAATGTCTGCGCAACCAAATCCTGTGTTGCATAACCCTGCAACCGTACCGACCCGGCCCGGTCAGGTACTACATAACTCCACAACCGTGCCAAGCCGGCCTGGTTCGCTGGCACAAAATGAAGTACACGCTAAATCTGAGCCTGTACCTACCAAGCCAAGGGTAAGGCTGATAATAGTATAGTTATATACAAGTAGTATGTGTTGATTTTCACTATATTCTGGGACCTAAACCAATTCTGTTTATGGGTGAATCTGTCACTGAAGAGTATGCTTAAATGTTCTTATTTAGGTTGGCATTACTTTTGAGGGTCAAGCATTCTTCAGTGGAGACATCAATATTTAAAGATATAAATTCTTACTATCATTTGTTTATTTTATCTTGTCATTTGAAAGCATACTTTCATAAAATCATTTAAATTGAGAAGATATCAGAAGTGTATCAACGGGATAAGATAAGTAAAAACAATTAAATTCGGACGGGCAGGTAGAGGCTCTGACAAGGTTTTCGCTGTTCGTAGGTTCATTACTCCAGTGGAACAAGAAAGCTGTGGTGCGGTAACAAAAACGTTGCAATAAGTTAGTACTGTTATGAACAATTTAGTAAAAACAACATAAGTATGATTAAGCATCTCCCCTTCAACAGTCTGAATAAACGTTTCGGGGAGCGGTGGTCTAGTGGTTAAGGTGTCGGCCGCCGAATCCGCGGGGGAAGAGTGTATGTGGCGGGAGGGGGTGCGGGGGGGGGTCTTAGCACTAGTGCACGATTTTTCAGGTAGCGGACTTGAGCGGTTCAAATAAGCTTGGGTCGAGCATTAACTAATAAACTTAAACTTAAACCTAATATCAAACTTTACTACGCCGTAAAATATCTAACGCCTATAACGAAATAAATTATGCGTAATTTGTCACTGCAAATCAATACAAGGTAAAACCTATGAAAATGCACTTGGACCAATTTAAACGTTTTGCATACGATTTAAGTGGATCATGTTATATAGAAATAAAACACAAAGTCTATTAAAAAGAATATATTTGTTTTGGAGCTCATATTTGGTAGCTACTATAAACGCATATCATTCTGTTGGATAATGATACGGGGATACGGTTGAAGTTGTGAAAAGTGATTTGTTTGTATTGGGAACAAACGGGGTGGAAACGGCAATCTTGATTAAGTCAAGTTAATTATTTCCGCTCAGCAGATTTAAACAAAGGTAGGTTGCTCGGGTCAGCGGGGTGTCTGGTGTCAGGTAATTAAGTCTTGTCTTTTTGTTTTCATTCAGAATACTGTGTCACATAAGCAGTGAACATGTTAAAAGGAACATTCGGTACATTTTGATGATTTTTTTACATTGGATACCGATCTATATGAAACAGAGAACAATGATGGTCTTCCTAAACATGTTATCTTGTTAAGAATAAAGAGACTATAATAAAGAATAAAGAAGAATATCTTGTAAGCCTGGAACGTATAAACGCATTTCAAACAGGAGGTATAATGCTTCAACTTTTCCTGATACTTTCACCAAGGTGGTTTTGGATAGTTTGACAGTTTTGAAGGACAGAAAAATAATAATCAATATTATTTACATTGGTGACAAGTGCTTTCTTTCTTTGATTAGCTTGTTGCTGGGGTCTCAAGCAGAAGTTAACCCTTAGCCTGCTGCAGGCGAATTTAACAGCCTTTGCAAACAGCTTGGAACCAGATCAAATCGGCGTCTGATCAGGTTCCAAGCTGTTTGCTACTCTGACAATATTTCTTCCAATTTTGGAGCAAATTGAATGAACTTAACAATTTTAGCAGACGACATTTCCAGCAGACGACAATTTACCTAGCATGCTAAAGGTTAATGGAAACTTTACAGAAATACAAAAATCTTTGACAAAGAAGGGAGTTTAAATTCCTGATTATACATTTACATATGAATACGCGAAATACATTAAGAAACCCGAGACATGTAATTAAGATGGAAGAACTAGCATGCACACTAGACTGGAGATTAATACTTAAGAAATTATGACTGGTGATAGCTTTATATATTGATTGCACAGATAATGATTACAAAAAATATATAAAATGTAAAAAGTGCAAACCGTATGCTTGGCAGTATGATTTTACACCGCTGTCCTACCAGTCTATCGCCATCCAGCTATTTCTAGCGCGCGTTAAAAAACTGTGACAGATTTTGTTCATTGTCTTCTTCTATCGCCCAGTTCTATCTAAATATGGTCAGTTACTTCACCCAGACGCTAATCCATTTGTGCAAAAACAATCCGTTGTTTTCCTGCACTATTAAACCACAGAAAGTCGTTTGTCATAGTCACTTTAAACAATAAAAAAAACTTTTTATCTTTCAGACGATGAGTGTTCCGGGCCGACTTTTGGCGACATATCCATTGCTGCCGTCGTTTAAGTTTAGTGATACACTTGACTGTTATGTCGACGATATCGACTCTTTAGATCCCGACATCCCAGGGCCCCACCCACCGCCAACAAAGAAAGTCGACATATTCAGTCCGGCGGACTACACTGATGTTGATGCAAGAGCTGTTAATGTAAGAAATTTTAGTTCTGTAGTGTAGTAACTTTTAACCAGCTAAATTTTTGAAATGGACTAGTCCATCATTCAATTTGGGCAATACCGCTTTTTATTCAAAGGGGTGTTCACTGAAAATTTACTGTCTGAATAGCGAACAATGCAGACGTGCAGGCTGGTCTTGGTCTGCACTGGTCGCAAAGGCATGGTCTCTTGCCGCGAGCAGGCTAAAGATTAAGTTTATAAATTGCAGATCGATGTTTATGAAAAGTTTCTGTAATCTGCCCCGCCCCGCGCAAAAACCTACCTTTGTTTCAGCCTAGTACGTACGTTATAATCAGCTCTTTCCTCTTTTTGCCTGTAACATTTAAGATGTTCAGGAGCAAAGAATTGTGAGATGCAATATGTCTGTTTGTAAATACATGCATAAACTCATATAGACTTTGTAACGTAGTTGTAAATTATAGGTGCGTACTTCATTATTACAAAAAAAAAACAACATGTTATACGTTTGTGAGGTTTAGGAAGCTGGCCGATATCTGCCTTGTTGTACATAGCAGAGGCAGGGTTGACCATCATTTGTAGTAGGATTATAGCCACCTTACGAAGCCTTAACTGTACGAATGAAATACAAGTCATATGTCAATGTAACTTAAAGCAAACCAATAGAGACTTAACAGATTTCTTATTGATAAAAAAAATGATTTTGTTTAGACACCAACAAAGTTCCTGAAACAGTCACTGAAAGATCTGGTTGACTACCTTACTGCCGGATATGACGACGACTTGTCCAAGATCCGGGTCATTTATCGCTGGATCACGTGCCAGCCTATCGACTTACTGCCAATGAAGAAAACACCATCACAGGGCCATGCAGTATTTCAACTCTGGCGTATCAAGAACAAAAAGGGGAACTATGCCCAACTAGTCAGCTTGCTTTGTAGGTAAGGCCCTCAAACTTATATGCAGAAACATCGATGTGACATGCAGGTATGTAGCGTTCTGTACAAAATGACCATACATTGTGAAATAACATTTGTATAAATGTTGAGTTTGTAATACGTCTACATTTTAGAGACATATTGCATGCAAGTATGTCATTCAAATATAATTTTCAAACACACAAACATATTCCTTTCTGAAAAGTAAATATTATAGTGGCTGATTTCTACCATGTCGCATTGTCTTGTTTGCGGGGCGGAAAAGCAAGAGAAATAGAAAAAAGAGCTTTGTATCGTGATGTTTTGTCGTGTCTTCGTTCCGCTAAGACGAAAACTCGCAATGATTCGCATGATATAACGACAGATATCGGCCGAAAACACGAGAGAACAAAACATAACGTCCTAGCAGTCTTTATATGTCTTCTAATCTCTTCGTCACATTTTGTTTTCTTCTAGTGGTTTTGCGGGACGGAAACTCTAGAACTTGACATTGCAGAAACTGGCCATCATAAAATATCCTAATCTAACATATAACTAACATAAATATAAAACAGTTTACCACACGGATCTTTTTAACGTATCTGATACTAAGTAAATTTATACTGGGAAAGGCACACGAAACTCATAAATAGAAATTATTTGTTTCTTTTATAGTATCAAGATAAGAATTTAAAAGGAGTAGTAGTGTGTTGGTGTAATGCAAACATTCAAAATGAATCCTTAAATAAATGTTTTTAAGAACGATCATTTATACGTATTCCTGTCTCAAACATATTAAAAAACATACCAGTTTAGAACTTCAAATGACACCTTCAAAGGAACAAGAGAAAAGCATGCTAAAAAGGTTGGTTAAATTCACACTTACACGAAAGACAATCGCACCTGATAATGATCCTATTTGAGGAGTACAAATAAGATCACCATGCATAAACTTTGAATTAAATTTGAGCTTCATATGATATAACTTTGTTTTAAATGTGTTTCAGATATGCCAAGATACCATGCGTTATTATCCATGGTACTTTGAAGGGATCAACATACGAGGTTGGTGATCCAATCGACGAAGACAAACATTATGGCGAATGGAACGCTGTCTTGGTGGACGAGCATTGGCGTTTTATTAATGCCTACTGGGGCACATGCGCAGAAGGTGCTAGCGAGGACGTCAGTATTCCGAATGGTGATGACGTAATAGAAAATGGCGAATCGGCGTCGAAACTGCATTATTTTTGTGATGAAAATTATTTTTTGACTGATCCAGATCAGGTTGTTGCAACACATTTACCGACTTTGCCAAAATGGCAACTCAAAAAAGATCCTTTAACTCCAGAAGAATTTGAAAAGATGACATTTGTAAAAGACAGGTATTTTAATCTTAAATTACGGACTTTAACCCATCCGGAGTGTATAGTGCGTAGCAATACAGGGCAAGTGGAGATAAAATTCACGATTCCTCGCCAGACGTCACTGAATATAGACTTTCAGTATCTACTCTTTCGGTTGAACGACGGTACGGAAAAAAGGTATTGTTCGCTTTCTTATGCTTAAGTTAATACATTTTTGATTTTTCAGTCTTTCAGTGTAGGCCTACGCATCATCAACCATTTTACAAATTTCTTTCACACTGGTGTTTTTCCTTGCCTTTAGTTTCATGTGTTGTCATGGGGTAGGGTGTAAATGGTGTCTTTCGGTGGTTTAAGTAAAAAAAATTGTGTCTATCGGATAAATATTGTGGATTTTGTTGACAAATGGTTACCCTATGGTGGATATTTGCCAAGTAAGCGAGTTTTTTTTTACTTTGGAAACATTGCATGCGTGACCACGCCATTTCTCTCCTCCCGATATTTTACCCCGAGTCGGTACCTGGCGCCGTAAAAAAGTTATTGAACGCTTTATACGGAGCTATATAGTTCATGTCCTGCTCAAGTACACTTTTTTAACGATTTTTGTAAAAGAACAGTACAAGTTCGACCAAATTTATGATAGTCAAGGCTTTTGAATTATTGATTCTTACTTACGACTGCACAACACAAGTGCAAGAGCCTTTTATTGCCGATTTTTATGCCCCCGAAGGGAGGCATATAGTTTTTGAACCGTCGGTCTGTCGGTCTGTCAGTCTGTCGGTCTGTCCGCATTTTCGTGTCCGGTCCATATCTTTGTCATCAATGTATAGATTTTCAAATAACTTGGCATGAATGTGTACCACAGTAAGACGACGTGTCGCGCGCAAGACCCAGGTCCGTAGCTCAAACGTCAAGGTCACAATTATACATTAAGGGATAGTGCATTGATGGGCGTGTCCGGTCCATATCTTTGTCATCGATAGATGGATTTTCAAATAACTTGGCAGGAATGTGTACCACAGTAAGACGACGTGTCGCGCGCAAGACCCAGGTCCGTAGCTCAAAGGTCAAGGTCACACTTAGACATTAAGGGATAGTGCATTGATGGGCGTGTCCGGTCCATATCTTTGTCATCCATGAATGGATTTTCAAATAACTTGGCAGGAATGTGTACCACAGTAAGACGACGTGTCGCGCGCAAGACCCAGGTCCGTAGCTCAAAGGTCAAGGTCACACTTAGACATTAAGGGATAGTGCATTGATGGGCGTGTCCGGTCCATATCTTTGTCATCGATGGATGGATTTTCAAATAACTTGGCATGAATGTGTACCACAGTAAGACGACGTGTCGCGCGCAAGACCCAGGTCAGTACCTCAAAGGTCAAGGTCACACTTAGACATTAAGGGATAGTGCATTGATGGGCGTGTCCGGCCCATATCTTTGTCATCCATGAATGGATTTTCAAATAACTTGGCAGGAATGTGTAACACAGTAAGACGACGTGTCGCGCGCAAGACCCGGGTCCGTAGCTCAAAGGTCAAGGTCACACTTAGATATTAAAGGGATAGTGCATTGATGGGCGTGTCCGGTCCATATCTTTGTCATCGATGGATGGATTTTCAAATAACTTGGCATGAATGTGTACCACAGTAAGACGACGTGTCGCGCGCAAGACCCAGCTCCGTAGGTCAAAGGTCCTAAACTCTAACATCGGCCATAACTATTCATTTAAAGTGCCATCGGGGGCATGTGTCATCCTATGGAGACAGCTCTTGTTAATCATTAATTTTTACTTACGACTGCATAGCTCAAGTGCTAGAACCTTTCATTGCCGATTTTTCTTGTTTAACCCTTAGCCTGCTGCAGGCGAATTTAACAGCCTTTGCAAACAGCTTGGAACCAGATTAGACGCCGATTAAATCGGCGTCTGATCAGGTTCCAAGCTGTTTGCTACTCTGACAATATTTCTTCCAATTTTGGAGCAAATTGAATGAACTTTACAATTTTAGCAGACGACATTTCCAGCAGACGACAATTTATCTAGCATGCTAAAGGTTAAGCCGATTTCAGTATCTTGAGGGGAACTTTAAAACAATTTGGTCTCTATTCGGGTCACTGTACTGTGTAAGAGTTACTAGTATGATACCATTCCAATGTACAAGGAAACTCGCCATAAAACATTTCAATAGCCGAACCGTTTTCGTAATAGCAAGCTAGCAGTTCACATTACAGGTTAACAAAGGTTGATTTGTTTTATTGTGTTGTACTGATTACATTAACTGTGCGTAAATATAAGTACATGCTAAATGCAATCAGTAATTGTGAACAGATTATGGCATTTGCACGTTAGAATAGTAAATTGTGATTACCACATACCGTGATGTTCTGTCTTACACATATAAGTACTTATAACAACGGGCTTCTATTCACAATTACTGATTGCATTTAGCATGTACTTACATTTACGCACATTTTATGTAATTCAATAAAACATGTAATAAAATAAATCCTCCTTTGTTAAATTGTCTTATGAACTGCTAGCTTGCAAATATTAAACGTCACAATTGAAAACGGTTCGGCTATAGAAATGTTTTGTAATGCCTTTCCTTGTAGATTGGAATGGTATCATACTAGTAACTCTAACACAGTATACAGAGTGACCCGAATAGAGACCAAATTGTTTTAAAGTTCTCCGTAAGATACTGAAATCGGCTTAAACAAGAAAAAATCGGCAATTAAAGGTTTCAGCACTTGAGCTTTGCAGTCGTAAGTAAACATTAATAATTCTAAAGCTATCATAAATTTGGTCGAACTTGTACTGTTTTTTACGAGTTGAGCAGGACATGAACTATTAATCTCCGTATAAAACGTTCAGTAACTGTTTTACGGCGCCAGGTACAGACTCAGGGTAAATTATCGGGAGGAGATAAATAGCGTGGTCACAGAATGCACGTATGCAATTTTTCCAAAGTAAAAGAAAAACTCACTTACTTGGCAAAATATCCACTTTATGGTGATGATTATACGTCCTACTCCCTGGTTATATTCAAAGCAAATACAAAGCAAATACTACAGAAGCGACAAGTCGTAATCATGCTTTCAAGTTCTTACTTCGTTTCTCCAAGTGTTTGTTGTTGTTGTTGTTTTTGTTGGGTTTGACGTTACACCGTCTTTTATATATTGATCATACTGCGACTTTCCAGCTTTTCATAATGGAGGAATACCCCGGGTGTCCTCCATGCATTTTTTTCAGTCATGGACAGGCACCTGAGTACAACCACAGATCTTCTGTAAGGCAGCTTTATGGCTTTCTTACATCAAAGAATTCTACACATAAGCCATGTTTCGAATTCAAAACCAAATGCGGTGAAAGGCAAGTGGTTGAAAGTCAGCGACTATAACCACTTGGTCACGGAGGCGTTAGTTTTTCTACTAATAACTTATGAAATTCAAATTCTGACTAATCTAATACAGTCGGAGAATGCGTCGCGTGTTTATCAAAGTAAACGCTTCATATTAATACTACCAGCCGAAATAAAAAAAAAAGATAGGCATTAATATTTAAAATTTGCATTAGGAAATGTTGTAAGAACCAGAAAATCTAGTCATGAAACAGGAACAATTATCTAGAGATTACTAACGTAATAATGTCAGGAGAGGAAGCTGTGATTATTGCGTAAAATACTTTATTAACATTGTCAGATCTTTACCATGTTGCAAGTGTTTTACGGAGACGGAAATTTGATTCTAGTTATCAGTGATATTCCATCTAAAATGACACAGTATATTTTGTTTTGTGGATGAACTGAATCAGGTTTCTCTGATGACTATTTATTTCTCAAAATTACTTCTATTTTTTATTGTAATTACAGGATGGATCGTTACGTGTTCATGCACCGTACAAACAACAATGAGAATCTCACAGTGAAAATACGGTCCCCGAAAGAAGATGTTTTCAGATTCGAGCTGGTAGGCAAGGATACCACTGTTACTGACGAAAACTACGATTACGATTGGATTGCTATTTATAAAATCATTTTCACGTGAGTACCATAAATATCCCCAACTTTCCCAGCTTCCTCCATCGAATAGAAATTCACTTTTCAGAACTGTTTACTGTAAATTTGGACTAAACAGGAACCAAGCAGAGGTATTTAATTAATATATCTTAAATGCAACCTCGAATTTTAAATATAAATGGTCATTATTGCATCTGCCATGTTTTCATCATTTCATCCCAAAGTATGTTTGGTTTTGGTTCCTCTTTACCTGTTATGATGTAAAATTAACGATTGAACTTCAGTGAGGGCCTAAAAGAATGCCAACCTTTCCCGCCATCTCCAGCGGTAGGATGGGGACCAGGTCGAGTTGCTGTGGAAACAGGATTGGTTCCCCTCAGTCATTTCACAGGGGAAGTCGAAATGGACGATTATGGGAAAGCAGAAATCAAATTTGGAACAGCTGATAAGATGAAAATAGGCGATATGTACTATACAGCAAAGGTTTACACCGGCGGTGATACGATGGAGGAACTTCCTGATTACGTTGTGCACCGAGTCGAAAATGGTGACGTCATATTTAACGTCATGACCCCGGAGAAAGGTGAATTCGTTCTAAGACTGTTTGTGAAAGATGGTATTGACGGTAAAACGCGAGAATTTTGTGATTATTTGCTAATTTCAAGACAAATAGAAGAAAACGGTAGATTTCCAAAAGGTTTTCAAACAAGACTTGGACCTAAAAATCCTGCTTTTGCAACTTCTGGACTTAGTCCTACGAAATCATCTGGATTTATCCGAACGGAATTTGACGAAGTACATATCGGTTTTTCTCGTGATGAAGATATTGAACTGTCGGTAAATTTCTCGGGAGAAAATGTTAAGCCAGCGGAAGCACCATTGTTGTTGTCTCAGAAAGAGGCAGGAGCTGTTGTAACTTACACAGTCCGGTGAGTCTCTTGTTGATTATTCTTCATGATCTAAACGGAAACAAATAAAATTTGGTAACTTGTGGTAATATTTTTAAGAGATGGTACGATCATAGTAGGCAGTTGTCGTCGATTGTCCATTCTTACATTAAAGAGATGTAGACCTACTTGATTCGTCCCGAAACTTTTTCGAACTTTGACAGATGAGAATATAGAACTGTATTATCAGTATGAATGATAAGAAAAGCAAGTAAAGAATGATGCGCAGTATGATAAGTAAATGTTACATAGAAAGCAGCCCAGACATAACCAATATTCCCATCAATATATATGTCTGCAAACGATTCAAGATTATTTTGTCCAAATGAAGATGTTCAGTGTGCCCTACGAAAGTCGGGTGGTGACATCATGTCTCCCATTTCTCATTTCTAATATGAAACAGAGAGACTATGAAATGTAAATTTGACATTTACTTTACTCAATTCGGTACAAAATTGAGAAATATGAAGTAACCACCGGGCTTTCGTAGTTCCCTGTACTCTTCATTTATTGTTTAGCCAAGAAACGTTTGTTCGCTTTAATCTCAAACGCACTAATATTACAGGCTGCCAGGAACCGGTCAGTATGGGGTAAAAGTGCGAGGAACCCGTGAAGATGGCACTGTTCACGTGCCACTGTATGATTACGTCATAGACTACCGGAAACCAAAGAAAAGAGAAAGAAAAGACCTAACGATCAAACAAGAAGCGGAAAGTTTCAGTACATCAGGTAGTGCGAATTTCATATTATTCAAACTTTAAAAAACATAATGTCAAAATATATTATGCTGGTATTCTCGAGATATTTTAAATCATGTCAAACGAAGGATATATAGAGAAAGCATGGTCTAACAGATATGACCCAGATAAATGTGATAACGTATTAGATAATCGACCATAGGTTTTTGATTCATTCAGCATTGTTTCTAGTGTTTCAAGTATAAACTATTTAGAAAAATTATGCATTTGTGTAGATAGATATAACCTCTTTTATCAGTTATAACTGATCGGGATGAACACATTTATTGTTCTTTCAATGATCTGTAAGTAAATAAGTGTTCAGTATTGTCTTGATACGCAATTGGGTCACTTATATTAGATAACAAACGTGTTTGTACCGAACTGTTCAACTTTTCTAAATAAATAGTACTTGTTGTGTTTTAGTATTTAAGTAAAAGCTATTACAGTCCACAAAACAAACAAACTAGTTTGTAAACATGGACGGATCCAAACGGAAGGGGAAGAAGCATTTTATAGAAATATTTCAATGGCAAAATACAATATATATCGTAGCCCTGACCAACCTATAAACCGGGCCAGTCTATTCTATAAGTACAACAACACGGTTGACCCATTTAAACGAGTTGTAGGTACCGGTATAATGATTCCGGATAATGTGAGATCTTGGATGATGTAATGTATAGTCATTGCTTGTCTTTACGGAAGTTAAGGATTAATATTCCATATAAAGAAGAAAACTTTGAGATTGTAAATGTCAAGAACATGCGTCAGTCATTGGCTAAGCTTTTAACATTACTATGTCTAACAACAAATTTATAGGTGAAAGTGAGGAAAGTGGCAAGGAAGATAAGGAGGAGTCAGAAGGTAGATTAGCTCTGTTATAGCTTACTGTTCTAGGTGTTAACATGGCAGCTTTTGAATCAGTTAACGAACCTTGCTTTACTTTGGCTTAAATGATCTCACTTAGCTTGGCTATGTTTTCAATAGAGTCAGCTTGATATAGTTAATTTTGGGGAATTAAATCGTCCATGCAATACCTATCCTTTTCCTAGCTATATGTTATCTTTTGACAAAGCTAATCCAGTTTTGCTTAAATTTTCCTAGGTGTATTTAAAAAGAATCAACAAAAGCTTTCTTCCAGAGGAGATTAACATTTACTTGACCTTGCTGTATCTTGACCGAGTGATGTATTTTTGCATAGCTATATCCTATCCGCTTTCTTGTTAGAGGGAGATAACTAATCCTTGCTATTTCTTTCCAGTTTTTCCCGCCCATCTCGATAGGTCAGTATAACGATAATAGTTTTGTTTGTAAAAAACGAAAAAGACCGAAGTTATCCTGTTTTGTGAGGTATCTTTTAACAATGCTTTTCGTCCAATGAGCAATTGACAAGCTGAGAACCAGCAAATATATAGCAATCATCTCGAAGAGACTCTCAAATTGAAAGTTGTATGCTGCTGATAGTATGCCGCGTAATATGTCTACACTATGTGTTTCGACATGACTTACAGTTACTTGTCTAAATCAGGATAGAACTGTGAAAAACTTTGGAAAATGCTTTTGTTGAAAAAAATCATTTAAATCATAATCAGCTGAGCATGGTTGCTACTGATTTTGTTAAGTTGGCTCAGGAGAGTATTTACTTTATGACTGTCTATATGTACTTTGAAGTGAATGTGAATACTGTTTAAAATTAGGTTATAGACAGAGATCTTCTAGTCCCACTTATGTTGAACCGTAGCGTACTAGATGTTCATTTAGGGCTATTGCCTACTGTCTGATAAAGGCCTTGCGCGAAGCCCTAGATCACGATGGCAGAGCACCAGATCACAGTTGCCGTCATGAAGCCCGAGGTAACGATGGCGAAGCGCGAAGTCTGAGTGATGACTTCTCATTCGTGACTTTGCCTTCGCATATCACCTTCTCATGATTACTCCGCAATTCGCAATCATGAGGACAAGATACGCGTATCAGAAATCACGATCATAACAAAGCGCGAAATTACGAATCTTCTCGATTTTGGCCTTCGTAATTTTTGGTATCGCTAGAGCAAGCAATGCGCGAAGGTGGAGATAACCAGGATCGCGAAACTTTGAAATAATTTCTTGCTCCACAATCGTGAATTCACGCTTTGCCATCGTGGTCTCGTGCTTCGACATGATCTCGCGGTTCGCCACTATGATCATGCGCTTCGCCACGACCAGTATATGAGAGCAGGTGATGACCCAAACGGAACACCGTATAAATTGCTAACAAAAAAACTAACCTTGTAAGCCTTATCCAAGCTTTATAGAAATCGTTAGTTAGTCTGGCTCCCAGCGTACTGTTCTTTCGCAGTAATATGGCAGGCGATCAGCTTACGCTAATTATACGTAACCCGTTAGAGGGAGTTAGCTTTGCCCTCTTTCCTTTCGACACTGGTACTTAATTTAGCCTTACATTATGTAAATTGTGTGAGTTTAAATTTGCCACAATTTATTTGTTTATGGATAACTTAACCATGCTTCATCTCGTGCATTATGTGATAATCTGGCTTTACTATTTTAGAGATTGTTTTGCTTCTTATTTACTAACAAATGGTTGCCCTTGTTTGTGTATTACTGATCAATAAGATGATAATATCGGATAATATCGAAATGCCCTTTCAGTTTAATTTTAATCTCATTTATTCTAAACCAACTCGTTCTTAGGATCCGGTCGGTGGAGAACTTAACTTCAAGCGTTCACATCTGATATTTAAGGCAGTATATTATAAAAAAAAATTCTGACTCGGTGGTGGTTTGTTCATGTTAAACTTAACCTTTTCGCTTAAACAAATTTTAAATATTATAATCATGATGGTCGATTATGATAATATGTTATGTTTTGAAAACGCAACTCGGTGAGAGGCCCTAGGGTACTAAGTACTACTAACATATAGAATTTATTATGTGCCTGAAATAATGCTAAAATGGGCACCTTGGGTCTTCCTCCATCATAAAAAGTTTGAAAATTGTCAGATTACCTATGATAATGTCAGATTGATATTAAATTCTTAAATAAGAACAAACACAAATGATAAAAGTAATCAGGAGGACTATGTTGGCGTTACATTTCTGGCGTGCGATAGCCTGTTAAGGTTCCGATACAGATTCGCGTAAACAAGATAAACATCGAAATAATTGTCAGGTTACCTAGATACAAATGGTGTATAAATATGTTATCAAAAATATAAACCAAACAAAGTTAAGTTTTTCCCCCCTGACATATTCGCCTTTTCGAGCTAGCTAGCAAAACGAATATGATATCGTTCACTTACATGGTTAACGCGAAAAGATTCATGTTACAAGCTTTTTATCAGTTAGAAAACTCTGAACATATTCGCCTGTTTGATAACTTGCAACATTAGTCTTACCTAGTTAAGTTATCTAAAAAGCGGATATGCTACGAGTATTTGGATTGTTCAGTAACTGGAGCACGAATCTTAATTAGTTAGTATTCTAGCTGCAAGTTAATGAAAAAAAACGAATATGTCTAGGGTTTCCCGAATGTATTTAATCCAGTTAACGCTAATCTATTCGCGAACCTAAACAGGTTATCGTTTGGCAGAAATATGCAACCATAGAACTCTATGAGGTTGTTCACTTTTAAAAGCGTCATGACGTCATTTCTGTCAACGGCCGTTTATTCACAAATAAAAAGGAAAACGTATTTTAAGATAAAAATGCATAAACATGTTTCTCGGTATTGGGTGAGTAGGCTTTAGACGACAAATAAAATAATAGAAGGCTCGCTAAACTCGCCTTTACACTCGCCTACGAAACCTAATAGAGCCGGAACTGTATTTCTTATATCAATGTTTGTCACAATACAAACTTGGTTTTCTGTAAAGATACCACTGATTTTTGTAGTTTTTAAGTAGTATATCTATATTTTCGGAAAGGAAATATAAACTCGGGTACCGCGGTGATTTAACACACTAGCGGCTCGTCAAGGCATCCGGGTCCGATTCGCCTATACAATAGTAGGCAATCAACTGAGCAATAGTTTCACATGAACTATACGCAAACAGTTGCTTATAAGAGGATCTATATTCGAAGGTTGTGCTGTGTAATAAAGCATAATGCTCAACATTTTGACAGCAAATGTATTAAGAAAGATGAAAGAATATATTATATGCATCTGACTTGTACTAAATACTTTTAGGTTTATTGAAAGATATTTTCAATTTTTTCCATAAAACACAAAAATAAACATACCGGTATACGAATTACGTAGTGTTCATAACATGACGGTTGTAAATATATTAAAAAGGAACTTCTTGCATAACGTCATTCATAAAAAGTCTTTATTTTGTGCCAATGCATTTATCATTCTTAAATGATAATAACTCTTTACTAAAATGAAAAAAGTTTTTGTTTACAAGTTTTTGTTTACAAAATGTATTATTTGGTATCATAGGGAAGGATCGCTATACCATATAAAGAAAAAAACTTCGAAACTGTAAATGTCAAGGATAATTATGTTGTATTTTGGACGTCAGATTATAGGTTAGTAATTGGCTCAGTTTTTGACAATACTCATAATGTCTAACAACAACTTTATAGATGAAAATGAGGAGAGCAGCGGAGAACACATGGAGAAATCAGAAGGTAGATTAGCTCTGTTATGGCTTATTGTTTTAGGAGTTAACATTGTCTGGTGATATGGCAGCTTTTGACTAAGTTGACGAACCTTGCTTTATATTGGCTGAAATAATTCAATTTTGCTTGGCTATGTTAACATGTAGTTAGGGAAAGGATAGGTACTGCATGGATGAGTTAATTCCTTTTTAAAGTAAACTATATTTAGCTGATTCCACGCGTAACAGACGAGAAAGTACATGTACATGAACATGTCATACCCTACGCCTAGGTATACTATAAGAACCATGATCATGAACGAGAAATCCTCACATAAAAGGTGCAGTTCGGTAAATGGGTACTAAGCATACTGAACAAGTGGTTATTTGTCTTCCATCGTGCACCAGTCACAGTGTCTGAATATTTCATATCTCAGAGACAATCCACATACAGAGAAAACTTGGATGAACTCCCCTAATATAGTTCCGGCCTGGAAATGTCTGTCAGTTGTCGTTTCACAACACATGTACGCTAGAATGTGTATAAGCAACATAAATGTGCAATGTGAATTAAATAAACAATACAAATGTGTACCACTGTATGATTCATTCATCATTTCGAGTTTTATCGTATAACTACGAATATTTCACATTCTGTCGCCTACCATGTGCACACGGCCGTGTCGGCTGGACCGGAAGTTCATTTGGGAAGTTCAGCCAAGCTTTTTCTCACGGTAACATTGACGAAAGCATAAAATAAGCGGAGAGTTTTTGTGAAATGTAATATTGACACAATGTAACTGGTGCACGATGGAAGATAAATTACCACTTGTTCAATATGCATAGTACCCATTTACCAAAATGCACGTTATAAGAGAGAAATGCGCGATTGAAATGGGTTAGTGTATTTTCCCGTTCATGATCATGGTTCTTGTATAATGTACCTAGAGATAGGATATAACATGTACAGTGACATTATCTTTTTGGTCTGGTGCGAGTGGATTCAGCTAAATATAGTTTACATTTAGAGGGAATTAACTTATCCATGCAGTACCTATCCTTTCCTTAACTATCTTTTACCTTTTGACCAAGCTAATGTAGTCTTGTCTAACTTTGGTTAGATGTATTTAAATAGCTTTTTTCCAGAGGAAGTTAACATTTACTTAACCTTGCTATATCTTGACCGAGTGATTTATTTTTGCATTGTTATATCGTTAAAGGGAAATAACTAATCATTGCTATTTCTTTCCCATTTTTCCGGCAAATCTCGATTGGTAAGTATAACGATCAGATTTTTGTTTGAAAAAAAACGAAAAAGAACGAAGCTTTTGAGTACTATGAAATACCGTTTAACAATGCTTTCCGTGCAATAAGCAATTGAAATGCTGAGAACCAGCAAATATATAGCAATCTCGCAAATTGAAAGCCGTTGCTATCGATGGTATGCCACGGAATATGTGTATACATGAACTATGTATTTCGACATGTATTACAGTTACATGGTTAAATCTAAGTCAGGATTGAACTGTGAAAAACATAAAAACGCTTGTTGAATCAAAATCAAATGGGCAGAGTTGCTATTACTTTTATTAATTTGGATCAGAAATTAATATACTTATGACTTGAAGGGAATGCGGAAGCTGCTCAAAATTAGGTCACAACAACAGATTTCTAGTCGACCGTAGCATACTAGACGCACGATGTTCGAATAGGGACATTGCCTCCTGTCTGATAACGACCTCGCGCGAAACCCTAAATCACGATGGCGATGCGTCAGATCATGATTACCGTCATGGTCTCGCGTTCCGCAGTTCTGATCTAGCTTGCCTTTGCGAGAGATGAAGCGCTAGATAACGCAGGCTTAGTGCGAAATCTTGGTGATAGCGCGAAAGTTTCGTAATTCCATGCTTCTCCATCGGATCTTGTGCTCAAATATCGCCTTCGCATGATGACTCCGCACACCGCCATCATTATGACGAGGGACGCGTAGTGCAAAATCACGATGGCAAAGCACGAGACTGCGAAATTTTCTCGGTTTTGAGCTTCGCCATCGCATTCTCGCGTTTTGGATATCGCTAGAACAAGCGATACTAGAAGGGGCAGATCTCAATTGCTTAGGTGAAGCGCGAGACCAGGATGGCAAAATTGTGAAAGAATTTCTCGCTTCCCCATCGTGATCTCACGCTTTGCCATCCCTCGTGCTTAGACATCATAACCATACGTACGACTGATACATGAGAGTAGGCAATGTCCTTAACGAAACAACACATTAATGTGCCGCGGACTTGCTTTTATAAAACGCTATCCCTTAGCTAAGCTATATACATAAATCGTCAATTAGTCTGGTTCTCAGCATTCTGTTTGCGTAGCGATAGGGCCAGGCCATCAGCTTAATTAAGCTTATTATACGTTTCCCGTGAAAGGGAGGCATCTTTCTTTCTTCTCAAAAATGTTACTTAACTTAGCCTAACATTAAGTGAATTTGTGAGAGTTTACATCTGTCACACTATCTGTTAAAGGAAAACTTAACTACGTTTCATCCTGTGCATTATGCGATAATCTGGCTTAACTATTAAGAGACTTTTATGCTTGTCATTTATTAACAAATGGTTGCCCTGTTTGTGTAATAAGATGGTTATATCGAATAATACCGCATTGCCTTTTAAATTCATTTTTAAGCTTATTTATATTTTAAGTCCACTTGATTTAAACATATTTTATTTTAAGTCCACTTGACTTACTCGAAGCGTTTCTAGAATCCATTCCGTGGAAATATTTAAGGAGAAATAGCATAAAATATATGTTAGAAAAGGGTCTAACTCGATAGTGGTTTGTTCATGTTAAACTTAACCGTTTCGCAATATTATAATGATTGTCGATGGTACAGATTTTGTCAATGGAACTAAGTGCTACTAACATATAGATTTAATATGTGCCTAAAATAATGCTAAAAGTGGCACCTTTGGTATTCGTCATTATGAAAAGATAGAAAGCCGACAAATGACCAATGATAGTGCAAGTTCGATATCAACCCCATCAACAAGAACAAAACTCAGATGATAAAACTAATCAGGAAGACTATGTCGACGTATTTCTGGCATGCGATAACCTGTTAAGGTTCTTATACAGATTCCAATACAGATTCGTGTAGAAAAATAATTATCGAAAAAAATATCTGGTTACCTAAATACAAATGTTGTTGTTGTTGGTTTTTTTGTTGTTTTTTTTTTTTTATTTTTTGCCTATAATTTAGATATCTTAACAGGAATATAAGCCTCAGAATTGCCCACACCAAATTAAGATTTTTTCCTGACATATTCACTTTATGGTGGCTAGCAACACGAATGTAAGCTAGTTCACATATTAAGGTGGTTAACGCAAACAGATTCATGCTACTCGTTATTAGTCAGTCAGAAATGTATAAAAAGTGTCTCGGTGTTAACGGAAAAAAAATGGAACCCTCATTAAAATTCTTGTATCAGGCTGGTCTGGATCCATGCTGGTCGCAAACGCACTATGTTGGTTTTCTCGTGGTGCGGCTCAAATAATTTAAATTTGTTCGGACCAGTTTTACATATATTCCAAGTGTACAAGTGCTATACGCGGCTAATATATAGCTTCGCAGGAGCTATGTACGAACAGTTGCCCCGATAATAGCTTACTGAGGAGCTATATTCAAAGAAAGCCTTACAGTGTAATAATGTAAAAGGTTCTACATATTGATAGCGAAAGTATTAAGAAAGATGAAAGAGCCTATAATATGCAACTTATTCGTACTTTTAGGTTTACTGATAGATATTTTCTACTTTTTCCATAAAACACAAAAATAAACATCCCGGTATACGAATTACACAGTGTTCATAACATGACAGTTGTAAATAAATTAAAGAGGGATTTTTTTGCATAACGTCATTCATAGAAAGTCTTTATTTTGATTAAATTTTACTAAAATGAAAATAGTTTTTGTTTACAAAATGTATTAATTCTTTTCATAGAAGATGTAGACAATCATGAATATGACACATTTAGTTGCGTATTTGTTTTTATAGCAAAATAATATCATTTTCAGAAAATCTAACGGATGTGTTGCGACGGCGCCTGCGTTTGGCAATAGAAGAAAACAACCCGGATGAATTAACTGCAGTTATCAAAGAAATGAAAAAATTAAAACTTCCGTCGATACAACCGGATATAAAATATGCAGAGGAACAACTCCAAATTCTTAAGATTAAGAAAGGTAATTGTTTTGAAAAAAAAACTATGAGATTTTGGATTCCGCTGAATGAGTCTCATATGAGTCGACGAAAGGGGACGCGAGGATCGTAGCACTTTTCATTACCTCTCATGAACAAGTTAAATAAATCTGCTTTGTTGAGTTTTATACTATCAGATGATCAAAGCATGGATTTTGTAAACTATTACAGTAACGTGGTCTTTTGGAATCATGTAATTCATTCAATACTTATTTGTAATAAAATTTGCTTTCTAAAATGATAGAAGGCGTTGTACTTATTGTTTAAACCTAGTCTGCCATCATTTCGATTGGTTGCTTTCATTCTATCACATGCTCATTGGTAGATCTTGTTATAAATTAAACATATGACTTGAGTATAAGCAGTTCCTTGCCATATTTTCAGTAAACTAGATATTAACATAACTACCAATGATTTCAATGATTTCTTCTAAAGTCAGAAGTGCACAAATAGTGGCATTTTATACTACATATATTGAGATTTAGGGAAATCATGTAAATTATATAGTTTAAGGAAATTTATGTGTAAGACTTTCAAGAATATACATCATCTACATACATGAATGATTTTATTTTCCTCCACATTACCATCTCCAAATATTTGTAACTTAATAGTATATCCTTGTATTTACAGAGTTACTTATAGCTATCCGTGACAAAGACGCTAAAAAACTGAAGGCGGCATTAAAGAAGGTCAAGGCCGCAGATATTGGAGACAAGATGGAAAAAGAAGTTTCTATAGCAAAGAACTTAGTTGAAAGGTAATTCTAGTTTGAAGCATTGCTTGTTGAGTTTATGTGGCGAGTTTTTAGTGTCGGTGACGCCTTCGTCATTTTAAGAATGTCTTGAACAGGTTTGGAGAAAATAGTTTAGACACATTTATGACTACCTTTACAACGATGAAGGGGCGTCACATTCTCCGTGACTGTGTTAGTTATCTTCATACAATAATTAAATTGCGTCGCGCCTCGTGGTCAGGTTATCTACTCAGATGTCCTACGCATGCGCTATTTGTAAACCAAAATTAATGCAAGTTAGGTAGCGTCACATTCTAGACGCAGTAAATCAAACTGCACTGACATATCTTGCTTGTAAACTGTATTTATTTCCAGACTCAAGAAATTGCAGCGACTACTGCATGCAGTATTAGATTTGGACCAGTCCACTATTGCAGAAATAAGGGGTTATAGCAATCCACCGCCAATAGTCCACACGGTGATGATGTCCACACTGCTTCTCCTGGGTCACTGGGAGGACGAAACCAAGGTGCGATTAACCTAAGTGCATGTGAACTTCCTTCGCTCGAACTTGACGAGGCGGAAGAATTTGTTCATATTTTCGGCAGATTGAGCCGTCGAGCAATAAGTACTATGTTGGGATTTTGCAGAGTCCTGATTCTGAGTTCGAATGAAAGGTGGTTTCGAAATATCCGAGTTCGAGTGAACGAAATTTAACTGCAAATCGTTAGTAATACTTGATTTAATATACCAGCGTATTTTCGGTTTGAAATACACCCTGTATTAAACTAATGAATACAAATCCCTTTGTTTAACTCCCATTGGATACAAAAAAATAATATAAGGTTGACATCAAATATTAAATCAGAAACGACGTGATGATGACATCTTAACGACCGTTTAATTATATACATATACCTTATCTACTGCTATATCAACCGAAACTGACTATAGTTTAAGACATATTAAGCTGAAAACTGTCAAAAAGTTCACCGTTTCAAACACGTTTTCAGCTTAATACATGTACCGTATTTTCCGGACAATAGGCCGCTGCACCGTATTGGCCGCAGCCGTATATTTTAACTATATCAGAAATAAAATTTAACGTATAGGCCGCTCCGGTACATTGGCCGCGGCCTATACACCACTAAGCGGCGATAAACATGTCGTATAAAAACTGTCCTCAATAAATAGTCTTTGAAATTGGTTGTATTTTAGGTAATTACACTTTTTAATCTGTCAGATGCAATGAACTGTTAAGTCCAAATGTAAGTTTCTTGAGCTGTTAAAAAAGGCCCTCTCGGCAAAATTGTCCATTCTGTACATTTAACATGATTCGAATTGCTTTCAAAATGCAAGTGAAAAATTAAAACTGTTGCATAGGCCGCATGGAAGGCCCATTTAGAAAAAATAAATTGACGCATAGGCCGCACCCCTGAAAATTTCACTTTTTTAAACGTATAGGCCGCGGCCTATTGTCCGGAAAATACGGTATGTCTTAAACTATAGTCAATTTCGGTTGATACAGCACTAGATAAGGTATTTGTATATAATTTAACGGTCGTTAAATCAGTACTTTGATCTGCAATGTTGTATACGGCTCTCATGGAGTTTGAAAGACCGGATCACACTCGGCGCAAGCGCCTCGTGGGTTCCAGGACTTGCAAATTCCACAAGAGCCGAACACAACATTGCCAATACTGAACCTGCAGATGATCAACACTTATCAAATATCAGAGATTCACAGTGTTTTATCTGAACAGATCTGACGGACTGATTGACTAGACATAGGCGTCGCATGTACTTGTATCTTCTTAAATAAAGTTCTAAGACAATTTCATGTCATTTATTCTACCGTCTAGTAAAAATTGTTCTTAGCAAAGCAGTAAAAGACATTTAATGTTAATAAACACTCCACGACATCACGATACTACGTACATTATCAGCAACAGCAGGATTTTATAACAAGTCAAAAATAATTCATTAAACCATTCATATGTAGGTATGGAAGAATGTACAGTGCGTCCTCGGGAAAACTGGCAAAGAGTCACTGAAACGCTTAATACTTGAGTTTAAGATAGAGAAGTGTCCTCTAGAAGTGGCAATGGGGGCCAAAGACTACCTAAGGGACTACAGTATTAACCAAGTACGCCTTGTCAGTGCTGGATGTGCAACATTCTTTGTATGGGTGAGTATTAATATATATGTGTTATTATTTTGAAAAAGGTAGGTATTGGTATGTGATGGAAGGTTAATCTCAATACGGGGGTATTGCTGGACATTGTTCGGTTTGGTGGAGCCTAAGATACAGGTGTCGTGTTGACAAAAACGTTATAGCGGAATAAGCGAAATTCTCTGTGTAAGTATGTATCGTGGAATTACATTTTATCATTTTAAGAGTAAGTAATGTTGTATGTGGGTTATGTTTTGATTTGGCTGTGTTGGAAAATAGGGTTCTCTATATACGTGCGACATTATTTTTTCGTAATGAACACCGTAACGCAATACAGGTTTTTGTGAACAGGTAGGCATCGTTGGGTGTGAAAAATGCTAAATTTGCAAGAAATAGCAAGCAATAGAGTATTCTTTACTTAAGATATGGATCCGATTGGTAACACTAGTGGACGTCGTGCTATTTACACATGGACGTCGTGCTATTTTGTGAAAAATTGCTCATTTCTGACGGATGTGATAACAAACACTACGGAATTCATTGTAATTCAGGATATTTTCAGTTCGCTGATGTTGGACTGCCTGAAAACTAAATACTTTAACATTTTAAAATCTGAATTTGTTGTGAAAATTATATGGAAGTTCATAATGTTTCTTTTTTGCCTTGTAAATCGTCTGTTTTTGCTATTCTAGGCAACTGCTACATGTATAGGAGTGTATGTTCATCATTTTAGCCTAAGAAATACTAAAACAAATCATGCAAAATGTGTTTACTGGCATCAAATTAACTTGTAGGTGAAAGGTGTCGTAGAAGAGCTGGAGAAAAGAGCAGGAGAAGAAATAAACAATATCCGACCTTTAACCTCAAGAAAAAGGAAAAAGAGAGAAATGACGTTTCTAGGCGACCTGGATCAGAATTCGGCGCGGTAGCATTTATCAAAAACAAATGCAAATACTTCTCATCGAGATGAGAGTATGGAATGTTTGACTAGAATTGAATCCACAATCCACACTCGTTTCACTTGAAGAGCAACTTTGTTGCAGTGAAAAAAAATGTTAGGTTTAGAAATTTGGCTTTTCAGCTATTTTTCTCACCAGCAATATCTGTAAGACTACAAACAATTGCAGAGCGCAATTTTTAAGAATAACTACTCAAAAAAACAACAGAAGTGTCCATTTTATTCACCGGCTTGTTTATCTTACTCAAAGCGTGATAATATTTTCTAGAACACGAAACCTCTTCGGACTTGAGTGATTTGTGGATATTCATTATAATAGTTTCCTGCACTTATATAATATAGGCATGCATGCTTGGTAAAGCCTTTACACTCAATTTCTTGAATTTAAAAATATTTTTCTGTCCTAATTTTAGTGATACTATTTATTATCAAATTTATACATTCATTTCCGTTGGTCTTAACACAGTCACGTGATTAGTGACGTCATGACATATGACATCAAACCAGTTGACGTCATACACAGTTTACTGTAAGAAGGATCAGTCCATATGTTTGAACTTGAATTCTCTGTATTAAGTAAGCTGTTTTATAAAAAAGTGTTGCCTTCGGACATTCGGCCCATGTAAGGATTTATCGCGCTGTAAAAAAGTGATATGAGCCTTGGGCTGAGACCTTGGTCGATGTCACTTTTTTTCGGATCGATAAGTCCTCGTACCGAATTTTAAATGCGTAATCTCCATAGATTTAGTGACGGCAACTATGGCGATGATCAATGCAGGGACACTTCTTTATTATCTACAGATTTTGTATACATTTCTAGGACATTAGAATGTATATTTTGCATACTTAAACGACGGAAACAAAAACCAGAGATGGACCATGTAGATACCAAAGTGCTACAAATGTACATTATCAAATGATTTTAATGACGATTTATTAATGAATAGAACTATTTAATATAAAACCTTCTTTTTGCGTTTAAACTATATATTTCATTTGATGGCGTTATGAATATTTACGTTAAGTTATTTGTTGTTTTGTGTGAATATGCCTATTTAAGACAGTTTTTTCAAGCTTATAATTATGTATTACTTCACCACTGAAAATTAAAAAAATACAGTGAATCAAAAGCTTCAGTTGTAACCGAAGGTCCCCCTCTTTATTGAAAATTTTGCACTTTCTGTCTTCTCCATCCTGACCTCGCTATCCTGACCTTGCTACCACTGTAAAAAGCGAATCAGGAAGCGCAAGACAACGATGGTGAAACGCGACACCACGACGGCGAAGCGCGAGATGACGTTGGCAAAACTGCGAAATGATTTCCCGCTTCGCCGTCGTGATCTTGCGCTCCGCAATTGTGGTTTCACGATTCGCACACGGCCCCTATTAGACATGACGTTGTGGCCTTAACGGGACGCCGTTGTATGTAATTCAATATTTCAAAATGTCAGAGGACATGACTAAATCACAAAAATCCAAAAAGGACAAAACAGCTATTGTATAATACGTGTTTTATTAATATATACTGTAAAACAAAAACACACTAGCACCACTACATATATGCAAAGATATAACGTTGCAAATATGTGTCTGATTGTCAAAACATAAGCTCCTTTAGTATAAAATTACAATGGCATAAAGAACAAACAATACTACATATTACATACTTATTCATAAACTCCATTCAGCTGATACTTCAATATCTCTTCCGGATTTTATATAATGACCTCAATTCTGACGTATATATAGCTTTACTCAGGGTTTTGAATAAAAACAATGCATACTAATCTAAGTAAAATTATACCTCTAAAAATTTTAATGTGTATGCAAAAAGAATAGTAATACTTTTTTATCTAGAAAGAAAAAACATATTGCTTTCCAAAAGTCGCCCAAGGACTCCGCTGCCTTGCTGTTGCATTTTTCTTGATACAAATACAACTTCCAATGTCGCTGTTTCTTTCGCGATCACTTAACAGTACGCATGCAAATTTTAACTGAAATAAGACTTGTAGAAGATGAATATTTCGATAATATTTCGATTTTCTGTTGATAAGGAAACACAATTAAAACGTCTGTTTAAGCAAATGCATGAAGGGGGTGTCAACTTTTTTTAAACAAATCAGCATGGTTTGGAGGATTTTTGTTTGGAGTCACCAAAAGAACATTGTTTTCAAATGATTCTGAAATCGTATTAATGGTTTCAGATGGAAAGATCGTCCAATGTATCCATAACACAATGCACATGGCGGTCAGGTATTTTAGCGATTCTGAAACGGAATGATTCGAAAAAATCTGGAAGTGGGTCACAGATTTGAAATTGTTTAAAGCGACATTTCTGTGAAATCATTTTAGAATGGGGCCACCGGTTTCTAAATAGAAGATTTTAAAAGATTTTTCTTTTTGTTTACATTGGAATCAGAAGTCTGCATGGTTGACCTAGACTCAAAGGAACATTCCTATGAAGTTATTGGTTGAACGAGTGGTTGACGGATGGACACTGGACGACGGAAATGAGATGATCCAAAAGTCTCACCGTGAACACCGTGTTCAGGTGAGCTAAAACGTCCAATAATTGTTTAAGTACTAAGTATTTCAAACAGATACGGCATTGTTTCAAACAGTAATATAAAGTATACAACGTTATTATTACTAGCTATTTAAGTTAGATATAACATTGTTTTATTTAGATTAGAAACAGACAGTAAAATAACATAAGCAGACTTATTAACCTTTAGCCTACTGGCAGCAGATGATCTTGCTTTTGCGCCAAGTGCGGACCAAGATCAGCCTGCACAAGCTGGTCATGATCTGCACTGTTCGCTTTGCAGTCAGTAAATTTTCAGTGAACATCCCTTTGAACCATAAATGGTGCTGCCCAGACTGAATGATGGACCAGTCCTTTTCAGAAATTTAGCAAGGTAAAGTTTACTTAGATATAGAATTGATTACCTTAAACAAGACACATTGAAAACATTTAACATTGATATAAACATTTAATACATGTTAAAATAATAGACGTATATATACAGTGTACATGTATATGAAATAGTACAATATAGTTGCATTGTCATCGTTGACCAGTATCTCAAAAAGTAAGGAATAAATATACAAATAAAGGACACAATGTCGCTAAACAAATCATTAATTAAAGGACAAGGACATTACATAATGAAATACATGTTTTACATTTACACTGGATGTTACGGCAATACTAGCAGCGGAGTATACAAAATTGCCATAATGACATTAGTCACTATCATAACCAGTAAAAGCTTGTCAAACTGAGGAAGACTCTTTTTAAGCATTTCAAATAGCGGATTACATCCAGAAGGGCTGAACCATATTACCCAGTTGTAATGCCAAACACACTGTTATTGTTTTGAGCTTTGCAGTAACAGTGCGTCTACAGATTTGTTCCAATGAGAAGAGTCACACACGTAATGTTCATAGAGCAGTTGCCCTTTAAAACCAGTACTAACTTTACTTTTAGTGCTGTTGGTTCTACTCTAACTGAATGTGAAAAGATACGTTTTTCGTGATAATTTTCCACCAGAATGGGAATAAAAAACATGCTTAAGATGCAGGGCTTCATGTTGACAACTTTTACAGAGTGAACGAGCCATGTGTTCTGAGGAAAATGAGCAAACGTTTACCTAATACGTCGATCTATATTGTGACTATTGATACAGCAATAGGGATATTTTATGCACACAAATTATTCTCAGATATCTGTTAGTATCTGCCCTTTTAGCCCAAAAGTTGTGTTTCTGTCAAGGGATAATGATCATATGGAATTTTATTCTAAAAGAGTTTGTGCTATTTGGTGTCAACCATTTACTTTAAATCCCCCTTTAAAAACAATAGCGCCTTAATATTTTACTTACTGACAGTTCGTTATAGGAATCATAGATATGTACATCTCTGCCAATTATAAATGATAAACGTGTTCATATCAATAGATAAAACACAATAATTTGTATTTATCCCATTATGTTACATTTCAGTAACAGTAATTGCACGTTTTTAATAAAATCAATTTATGAACATGAGGGTAAGGTCACTTTCACTGGTATTACTCTATTCATTATTATGTTATCAGCGATTATTGTTTGTCAACAAAATCAAGTTATCAAGTTTCCGCTACATCAGTGCAACAGGCACGTTTTCCTATAAATTTACTACACTAGCATGCAATGAACATTATACATGTAACTTGAATGCATCATTTAGGCACACGTGATATTACGGTTTTTAATTGGCTATGGCCCTAATATCGTGTAGGCAGTCTGACATTAAATGCTTAATTCCACTGATATCGCACATCACTGTAAAGAACTCGAAGTGTTGATATATAAACTGTTGAACTTAAGTCCGTTATGACATTTTTGCCCAAAACCGATTTTTACAAATTTCAGTTTTCAGCCATTTTGGGGCTTGAATTGACAAAAATGCACTCTCAATTCAATTATTTGTCCGTGGATACAAATGTACATGTAACATAAAAAATAACTTAAACAGCTTGATCGTAAGAGACTATGAAAAACATTAATAATTTTTCGAACTGTCCTTTGGCAATTACTTTCTGTTACAATTACATTTTGGCGTTGTTAATCCAGATACCGGTATCTTCGAAATGTTCCGTCCCCCATCCACTATTCGTTTGAGACATGTAAGCAATAATATATAACTTGTATAATAAAAAATTCATGCCAGACCTGATATAGATAATGTGGCTCAATTGGTATTATAGCACAATAGAAAAGAAATACATGGTAAAAACATGTTATGAAAATTGTGGATAAAATGGTAGATCTTGCTTAATAGAAAGTAAATTAACGGTAAAAATCTGTTATGAATTTGGTGGCTAAAACGGTACATCTTGCATTGTAAAAGGAAATTCACGAAAGTAAAACCCGTTTTGGCTTTTGGGGTTAAAATGGTGTACAACAGAAACGAACGTCACTATAAAATTTTGTTACGAATGTGGTGAATAGAAAAGTAGTTTCGGCAACCTTGCATTACCGCAGTTTTAAACACATTGCTGAAAACAGTTCAAGACTATGTGATGTTTCCTTCAATAAAGAATCACGGCCGATCAGAATTCATTTATTAAAAATCTATTCACATAATTAAAAGATTGAGCAGGTGTTTTGATATTCCATAGACTCAAATTCAACATCGACATATAACTTTCGTCAAACCATTTGTTTCTTCCTCTTTTTCACATTGTGCGAACTGGTTCCTCTGAATTTACAAAACAGCAATGTTATACAAAGCAAAAGCGTCAATGACGCCAGTACCAGAAGCAACATGCGTGTGTCTTTGAACAGGTACCAGACGATTTTGCCGTCCCAGCTATGCCACGAGGAATTATGAAGCAACACGAGGTAGTGACTGTAAATGGTACTGTTGATGATATAGAACTGTTGCGGATCTCGGTAGTTTAGGTATCGTCCCCACAGAAACGTGGGCCCTGTAAGATAAAGCAATTATGAAAATAACAACATTAAAAAGAAACATGCTTGAAGCATAAAAGATCACAACGTGTTCTACTTTCAATGCATGCATAGTCCTGATCTCTTTCTTTTCTTGTTGACATTGAGCACTAACCAAACAAGGAGTAAATACGTTAAACATGTCAGACCCCTGACGCTTTTTTACATAACCTCACAGAGAAGAATTATTTCCATTTGTCAAATTAAAATCCTTTGAATTATCCAATGTTATGTTCTAATTTCGGATTCATCAACGGTAGGAGTCTGAAACTTAAGTTTTGAAATGTTTGCCATACAAATTAAAATCTAATATGGTAATATGGATTTTACCGAATATGACATATCGTACAACAAAATGCTATTATTCAATTATACAAAGTTATTACAAAGGAGGCAAGCAAAAAACGTCAGACTTGATGTATTGATGAATAGAAGTCCCGGAAAGGCATGTGTGTATTAATAATAGTTTTGTTTCAATAAATTTCTTTGTTAAAAATTAATATGAAACTAACTGAAATGCAACAGGAAAGCATAAGTTATACATTTACATAAGAAATGAAATATAAAGCAACCTGTAGAAAACATGGTGTTCGCGTACGGAAAGATAAACCATCTGTTAGACTTGTCCAATGACGTCAGAACGGAATAAAGGAACGGATGACGTTCCGTGATACCAATAAAATCATTGGAAAAACCTACTGGCTCTGTTTCCCTGAGAATAACTGTTTTATTGAGCATTTTCGCCTCATGTTCTAGCGTGGGTACACTGAAAAATAGCAAACATATTATACGTTACTAAATAGACATTTTATATCTTGTTATGTGAAATTTTAAAATTCATTTTCATGTATATTTCAGTATATGCAATATAATTCCAAAAAGTGCTACTCGAAAAACAAAGACAAATATCAAACAGGGAATGCCACGTACCAAAAACGCAGCCTCCCCAAAACGAAACCCACAGCACGCAGACGCGTTCACCACAAACACACACACACATACATATACACGCGTACACACACAAAGCCAACACATTAGGACAAAACGAACAAACAAAGGAACACAGTGAGGCACCGCCTTGGAACGGTCAGTGGCAAAAACACCACTGGGGAGCTTAAACCGGTTTAAGAACACTTAGGTCTTAGTTTCTAGCATATATGTATCCAATTTATGTATAACTTTATCTTTGATTTTTTTATTTGTCATTTCTGAGATATTTTGTCAGTTTGAGTAAGGGCTTCCCTGTATTTGTCACGTTTTAACTAATATCTACCTCGGATGCATCTTTGACCTTGGGATTTCAAACATAATTAATGCAACTAAGTAAATAGATAGCAGACTCGGTTTGAGTCTGTTCATGAGATGTGGTGAAACGTGCAACATACCTCAATCACCCTAGTACCAGCCATTACAGTAAAACTAAATGAACTCCATGATCCAAAAGGACCAGAAAATATAACAAAACTGAATCCAAGCAAGGGGAGACTTTTCCCGCCCCAACACAACATTTAAAAGACAGCTGTTTTAATATTTTATACAGGCCATAGGAAGATACTTTGGAAATATAGAATACAACCAAGTACAATAATATTAAGCAGACTCTGTCTGCATGAATCTGTTCAGGAGAGGTAATAAAATGTGCAATACACCTCACACCAATTAGTACCGGTTTATAAGGAAGTCTATCATAGGACAACTAAATTGACAACATTACTTAAAAGTACCAGAAAATATAAGAACATTGAATCCAAGTTGGGGAGACAATTTACAGCCGCGGGACGGTACTACCACAAAATGTTTGAACTCACAAATTGTATATCATTGATATTTATTCCGAGCTTAATAAATATTATTTGACATTTATTACCAATAGCAAACCTTCAAACATATGACCAGTCACGATATATAAAATGAACTACATAACTTCTTTTCTTCTTTCGTATCACTAGTGTGAGTAATCAGTCAACATTTACACGTTTGTTAAACAATACAATCGGTTTAGCATGGTTGACATGACAAAAAAAAACACTCAGGCCTACAATCTGTCTTAACTGCTTACTTTTTTACTTTAGCCGGAATGGTATTCGACTGTTCTAAATTAAAACAAATGACTTGTACCTTCTCATAATTCTGTCAAATTAAAACAATTTCATATGCACATGCGCATTGATCAATAGGAAGTGCGATTTCTGTCATTCATAAATTGAGAATGCAACTACAAATATTTATAACAGGTGTCTTTTTATAGTTTGTAACAACAGGGGACAGTTTGTAAAGCAAAGATAATGCGGAGAATACGCAGCGGTTGTAAAAATAAATGAAAATATATAACAACGCCTGAATATTATATCTTCTCATAACTATTTTATGCTGAAGCACCAGGTTAACAGCTGGATCTTCAATATAAACAAATGTAAGCATTAATAGTATTACAACATTTAAAGATACTTTATATCTAGTGTAAAATGTACCTGCCTATACATATCTTATTCTGTATAATGTAAAAGGCAGGGGAAGAACTATAAAAAGGGTTCAGGTAGAGAAATGGCCACTCTTTTTGTGTACAGTGAGCAAGCAACATCAGAGGTTTATATCAAAATTTCAAAGAAATTAGAGCACAGATCTTTTTGAAATTTTGCACAAGTCTTCTTCAGCACCATTGTTATAAGTTTTGAAAAAAATATGTTGAATGATTATCTAGAAGTGTACTTTCCAGAAAAAAAATATGTGTTGTCTGCTACAATATTTGAATTTACCTCTCAGATGATTGGCAGCTTCTCCATTGGATGAGAACTAATCATGAAACAGCAGTTGTATGAGTCACACTCTCTACGTATCATTTGACATAAGGCGGGAAGTTTTCACATGTTTATGAACATGTATTACTGAATTACATAGAATTACATAGAAAACTATATTGTCCCAAAAACTATGGCTTTCAGCAATGGAAATTAAACAGCTATCTTCTCATTTATTGATAAAAATACACAGCAATGCACTAAGTCTTGTCATTTTTTTTTTGTAGAAAGATTTAAACATTTACACATAATTTTTTTTAATGGAACCAATAAGTAAATTTAGCCTATTCCACCATCACTTGCACAGCATTTTGTTTACCTTCCATTTGTCAATTGAATGGCATTGACCAAAATTAAGGGACATTATTTTCTGCTGTGTATCAAGTTATTTCTGTAAATAGGGAGTTAATACATTTACATGATTATTAAAGTTTTTGCAGTTACTTGGTGATGTAGATGGGACTTAAATTGTTACAGCAAGGAAAAGAAAGAATATGAGGCAATAACTACATTATACATGTAGAAAACTTTTTTGAAAAAAAATCACATAAATCCAGTGTTTCATTCTGGTACAAGAAAAAAAATCTGAAAAACATGAATCAGATGCTTTTAGATATCAAGCAGACGAATTTTGTGTTTATATGATCAGATTACAGTCGTCTGCTGACTCTCCCCTAATGCATATATGCTTAATTGCCTGCCGGTTGGTAATTAACTAAATCAATCCCCGGCCTTAAAACTAATTTCATTCGTGTGGAATAAAAATGACCCAAATTGTTTTTTTCTTTATTACTATGTTTGCTATGCCTTTGGCTTATAGGCAAATTCTTATACTGATATTTCATGTAGGTGTCGATTTTTTATATTTAACTGTCAAATACGATATTAGAGCAAGTTTTTACATCTAAATGCACAGTACAACATTTCAAAGTGTTGATAAATCTAATATATCATCATTTGTACGTGTGTTGTTGTTTTTTCTTCGAAAACGTGCAAACTAGTGTTCACAATAACTTCGAATCTGAAACTAAACCCATTTGATATTCTCTGTATCACAGCATCACTTATTTGATATTTTCTACGTCACAGAAACACTCATTTTTGTATTCTCTATATTCCAGCAACATGGAGAAATTAGCATTTATTGAAAACATGCAAAACATTTAGTTGAAAAGGATTTTCATTGTGCTAAACTATGTAGTTATTTAGTTGTATTAATTGTGTGCAACAGCTGCGACGAGAGAAAGTACAAAGAACAATGTAAGGTCAAGATAAATGTGTACAATAATAAATTATCAGTTTAATACGAATTACATTACATACTTAATAAGGTAAATATTTATCTCAAACTACTAACCAACAGATACTCAAACATACCTTTGAATGCATGCTACATCCAAATCCACGTACCAACCTCCGTAATGATAGAGCACGAGATACCGTGCAACATCAGCCCTTCTAACCCAGTGACCATAACTGTGATATATTTTCTTTAGAAATGGATATTTTTTATCTATAAGGTTATCTATAGAAGTTTTGTTCCATAACACGTAGCTATAATTCGGATGGTTTTGTATCCAACTGTTTTTTGCCTTTTCTAATTTATCCGGCAATTCGTTACTTGTTTCATAGAAATAAATCTGATGAATTCGGTTGGGTATATTTCCAGGTTTCGGCTTAATATTACCACAGCCAGCGCAAGGTACATTAACATCGTAATTGTGAGAACAATATATATATTCGGATATAAGATATTCGGCTATCCGACCAATAGATATCAGAAATGTTAACGTTATCACACCAAATATGAACAAAATTCTTTTCTTTAAAATTACTTTATCCATCACGTATTTTCATGTACAATATTTTGTTATCTACAAGTCCACAAAGCTTTTTGTGTATAAACAAAAATATCTTCATTTCATAGTTCCTCACCAAATGCTAGACTACATCACATAAAAAACAAACATAAAAAAACAACATTTTGCTGACTGTCAATGAAGCCGCTACATCTTCGTCAGTTTTACTGCCCATTAGTATCTAATATCTACTGCATGTACATCCGATAATATCAATATGTATACAATTTTATCTAAGTTATACCTAATTTCAAATGTAGTACTATAAACAACCACTATTTTCGACGGTGCAATATTTTTAACTCCAGATTCATTCTCATGAGACAATACTGTGTAACAGTGGTTCATTGTTGACACATTTGAGCCGCACCATGAGAAAACCAACATAGTGGCTTTGCGACCAGCATGGATCCAGACCAGCCTGCGCATCCGCATGGATCCTGCATGACCAGACTGCGCGGATGTACAGGCTGGTCTAGATCCATGCTGGTCGCAAACACACTATGTTGGTTTTCTCATGGTGCGGCTCATTTATAAACATATCTGTCTTATTTAACTGATACATTGATAAAGTATCTCTGTCAAATATAACATAGTCAGTTATAGTTTAACTTATCAAAGTATCGAAATAATGAATACTACTCACAGTTTCATTAAGAATAAGTTATTTATTTATTATTAAGTGTTATATAAATTACAAGATATAACGACTAAAACCTCGCAAAACATTTTGAATACATGATTTATTATACTAATGTAATAGATTTAGATGTTACATGCGACAGATTCACGACTGTGTTTTACAATAAACATGTGATCAATGGCCACTTATTGTTTGTGTCATGAAATGAGACACAATCTATATTTGAACGTCAGTACTGATAACTTGTCACCTTATGGGGACGTTGAAGATATCACTTTGATAAAAAGGACAGTACCACTGGATACTGGTTGAAATGAGGATTGTTTGTTTATATCCTAATCAGAAGCTAATCCTGCGAAAAATATCCAAGATACGATTTTACGAAAATACACCCGAGAGAAACGGTAGGCCAGAACGGAATAACAATATGCAGAAAAAATGTTGACTTGGTTTATTAAAACATGATTATATAATATCGTAGCTTGCGTTCAAAAACTATCATCTAAAACGATTTCCACCTAATATATGTCTAATGCCCCTTTTTATCAATGAAATTTTATGAGAAACAGTTGATCATGATATAACATATTGCAAAAATACTTCAACAATATAAATTGTAGGTAATTCAATGGCTTGTTACATGGTATTGATATAATGTATTTGATAAATTTACGTACATTTCATTATGTCTTTCAAATAATTTACTGACATATAAGGGAGGTTTCACTGGTACAGATTGTCACATTGTTCATATTCATATATCTTGGTGATAGTTTTCACAGTAAAATTACTAGATTTCGTTCTAACATTTCAATAACTCACTGAAAAGAAAAACATGGAAAAAATGTTTGTCTATAACCATTTATTCTATCATTTATGACAATCGTCAAACATACTGGAGATAAATGAAAAGGTTAACAAACCTTCTATATACAAATATGAATAATTTGCTGATAAAATGACAGTGATTACGATAATCATGATATAGTAAGTGAGAAAATATGTATATTTCAAAATAATAGCCTGCGTTAGAAAACAAAAAACAAAAAAAAAAGAAATTATCAAACTGGGAATGTCATGTTCCAAAAACGCAGCCTCCCCAAAACGAAACCCACAGCACACAGACGTGCACACTACAAACACACACACGCACTCGAAAACAGAGCAAACACACGAGGACAAAACGAACAATTAAAGGAACACCGTGGGGCACCGCCTTGGAACGGTCAGTGGCAAAGACACCACTGGGGAGCTTAAGCCGGTTTATGGTGCGCACCCAACCTCACTCTTACCCCCCACCATGTTCTAAAGACATAAAGCCAAATAACTAACCACATTAATAAAGCGGAATAAACTGGAGTTTTAATTAACAACTTGATTTCTTTGAGAAAGAAGCATTTTTTATTCGGATAGATAATATTCCTTCTGCTATTAATATCGAATCTATTGGAAAAATGATGAACGCTTTTCGTGGAGATCATTTTCTACCAAAAATACCAAATCCACGATTTTTAAATTACATTGAAATTAACCCGAGCTTAGAGACTACCGACAAACGTTCTTTGTTACTGTATATGTAAGTTCAAGGAAACAATATTCATGTTCTGCTTGGGAGGAGGGTTGTGGGTGCTAAGCTTCAGCCTTGATTTTCTTTAAGTTTAAATGTTAAAGACTAGCAGTGACTTTCGGAAAGCGAAATAACGACGGTCGAAATCTCGATGGTGATAAAACGAAACTATTATCATGATTAAAACACGAAATCTCGAAACTTCGAAACATGCGCTGCAAAAAGGTCGAAAGGCGATGTTGTAAGTCGATATCACAATAATTAAGGTCAAAAGAAACCGCTTTGATGAACGTTGAAGATACACTGATGAATGTCGGAATTGTAAGGGTGTAAGTCGAAATCACGATGACGAAAAGTGAAACCAAGGTGATGAAAGACGAAACCATGATTGTGAAAGTCAAAATTACAATGACGTAAGCTGAAAGGTGAAACTTGGAACTACAATGGTGAAAGTAAAACTACTGTTGGTAAAGGTGATATATACATATGCGACATTATAAGCATAATGAATACCGTTACTCGAAATGAGGTTTAGAATGTGTATCAGTGTGTTTGCTTTGTGTGAGAGTGTCTTATGTGTTGGTCGTGTGCACGTCCACTGGGTTAACGTTTGGGGGACTGCGTTTTGGGAACGTGGCTTTGAAATTCCCTGTTGGATATTTATCCTTGTTTTTAGAGTACTTACATGTATCGGTATATGCATGCCTATAAATGCTTGCTTTAAAGGGAAAAAAACAAGATACTATGCAAAATCTGGGATATGAAACCCTTTGGCAATATTGGTGGATGCCAATATATGTGCACATTTTTCTAAAATAAAGTCTTAAATTTTCTTATTTCATACTGCTTTAGTCACAAACAATCATGTCAGTTGTCATCGAAGGTCTCCTTCTTAAAGAACAATGTTGCAGTTTTGCGCTTCTCCGCCATCGTCATCTTGCGCATCACGTATCGGTGTAGCAAGCGATTCATGAAGCGCGAGACCACTAAAGCAAAACGCAAGGCCACGGTAGCGAAGCAAGAGATCACCACGACGACGTTGATACTTGGCAATCATGATCTTGCGCTTCGCCATCGAGATTTCGCGCTCCACAAGCATAACTTCACGTTTCACACACAGCCGTTATCAGACATCAGGCAGTGTTTTAACGGAAAACGATTTTCTGTTATTCAATATTTCATATTGTTAGAGGGAGGAACAAAGCCACTTCATAAAAACACAGTAAGGATAAAACGCAGTTTCATACAAGATTCGTAGTGTTTTATTAATGTATACTGTAAAAAACACTGGCACAATATTACATAATTATATAAAAACAAAGTAGTGTTGCAAATATGTATTGGATTGTTAAAATACTAGGTCCTTTAGTATAAGCTATCAATGGCACAAAGAACAAATAATTCTATAAATTGCATACTCATTTTTAACTTCTATCGCGGTTCACAATATTTTTCCCGATTTCATTTATAGTAGAACTTTAGCGACCTCAGACGTATTTTTGCGAGTCGCTTCGTTAGAAAAATGAATGCAAAAAATATTTAAAGTTAATGTGTATGTAACGGCATTTGATCGAGAAAGAAAAAATAATGTTGCATTTTTTAAAAGTTGCGCAGTTACGATGCAGTGCTCTTGCATTTTATCTTTAGACAAATATTATTTGCAGTATCGATGTTTCTTTCGCGCAATTCAGGAAAGCTTTACAACACACATGCACAAATAAACTGAAATATGTCTGTGTGTGCGTGTGTGTTTGCCTTCGGTTTTAACGTCTTTTTCAACACTTTTTCAGTCAAGTAAAAGACGGTGTCGGGCTGACCAGTCCTAGTTCTATCCTCTTAATGCTGAGCGCCAAGCGGGGAAGCTACTATTACCATTTTCTTTGGTATGACGCAGCCAGGGATCGAACCCCGACCTCCCGCTCTCGAAGTTGGTGCTCAATCACTAGGCTACCGAAGTGGTGAAATAAGTGTATTTGATACATCCACAGAATAACTTTCAAAGGGAAATGTTCGAAGGTGATTATCTCGATTTTTTGTTGAAAAGAAAATACAATACTAGTAACTACGTTGTCTTTAGTAATCTGTTCAAGAACATGCATGGAGTGGGTGCCATATTTTTGTTATCAACATGACTTGGAGAAATATTGCTGACAAAGTATTTTGAAATCAGACCAATGGTATCGGTTACAAAGAAAAGTTTTCCATAAAAATAAAGCAATATAGAGCCAATTATCCCCTAGTGGTCAGGGTTTTTAACGAAAATAAATTATTGGAAAGACGGACATGCAAGAATCCTAAAGACTCACCATGAGCACCTCGTGTTTAGGTGAGCTAAAATGTTCATCAGTAACTGTTATTAGCACTAAGTATTTAAATTAGAAATGACATTCTTTCTGTTTAAATAAGACTCAAAATTCAAATTTTGACAGTAAAATAACGTATATGCAGAGTACTAGCTTGACATTGACAATTTGAAATAGATAAAGTTTTGTTATTTAACATTAAAATATCGGTAACATTCGCAGATTTATAAACACAAATTATTGAGCTAAATATAGAATTATTGACCTTAAATAAGGCACATTGAAAATTTAACAGTAAAGTAATTTAAATCAGGGCCATTCAGTATATTAAGGTAAAAATACAGGCGTGTACATAAAAGCATATGAAATGGTAAAAATATAATTGCATTGTAATATGTTTGGTATTTCAGAAAGTAAGAAAAGGCTACTACATAACTATTTACATGATGTACATTTACTAGCTTTGTTGTTCCCGAGACGTGTACCAAAAAAAGCCATATCGACAGTAATCACTATCGCAACCATTTAAAACATATTATTCTTAAATCAGTTTGAACAATAATGCTTTATTACATATTGGCTATAGTTAAAAAGTTATTTTTCATTTCATTTATTTATTTCAAGTTAATATGCATAATGATCACATGCACTTTCACACGTTTCAGAGGAAACCTTAAATGATAAAATTACATCACAGGCATTCTGAAAGACCAACTGTTTGCTTTCTTAGAAACTAAACTAATTCACTATTTTTGTCGCAATTAAATATATAAAAATGTTTGGCATTTGATTTTTATATAATGGTTGATATATTTTTAAGAAGGATTTGAAACTTTGTTGACAGTGTCTATTACCGTGTTCAGACTACGTTTTTAATCCTACATTAACTTGGGTTTATTTTTTAAACTAGTTTGCGTCCACACTATATGTGGTGTAAAACGTGAATTTTGTAAAGGTCAAGTGGTTTCTGTAATGTAGCATTAAAACTACCTCAGGAGGTGGTTTTAATACTACATTAAAAAGTAATGCTACATTATTTTACAAATGTGAACGCAAATGTGGGTTATAACTGGTTTTACAATCCCAAATCCACAGATCTTACCTTTTGGAGGAAGAATACCATGTGTTTCTCTTTTGTATCAAACAATTGATGCTGTGGCTGGCAAAATTAATTGGACTGTTGTTGAAACAAAAACATTAAATTGCGATATGGAGTCATGCTGACGCTCAAAATGGACAATAGATGGAATGAACAGAAATTCTTAGATGAACACAGAAGTTTAATATTGATGACCCCTTCTTGTTTCTGTTAGCTTCAATTCTTTGTAACCTTTTTTGCTTATTGCAAGATATCTGTTAACTTCCAACATTGCATGTATATATTTAAACCACATTTCTTTGCCTAGTGTGGACGCAAACTGGATTATATTTTGATGGGTTTTGAATGTCAAATACCAATTATAGCCAATTAGTGCCTAATAAAAATAAAACCGTTCGGCTAGTGTGAACACGGTATAAGTTATGTAAACATAGGAGAATAAGTTGATCTTACTATTCTCTGTTGAAATTTGAAATGTTTGTTACTCGGTACTGAATGTAAACTACCTTAATTATAACATTTAAGATAAACGAGGTTAAACTATTAATTCATCCGCAGTGTATTGTGTTACAAACTGACATACGGGCCTCAACGTATACAGGTATTGCATCATCTTTTTTTTATAAATTTTTGAGTTATTGAGGTAAATGTCAGATTTTTTTTCTGTATTTGGTAACTTAAATTTCCATTTAAATTTCATAAAATTCGGTTCAGTAATAAAGAAGTTGATATTTTTTAAACTTTAGCAATTTATGTTTCTATCCCCAAAACCACTATCTATTTATAAATACTGCATGACACCCTTGCGAGTATTTTATGCAGGTGCGCGTCAGTGCATAAGAGTTTAAAAGCAGGAATGTACAGGAGAAATAAAGTAATACATAAAGTATTTGTGAGAATTTGAGACAAAGCTGATAGCACTAATAAAAAGGCGAGATGTACAGTAAAAGGATTAAAAACAGCCTGGTCACTCAGAAGTCCTGGCCCAGTTTGGTTACCCCTTGCCTAAACTGGTCCAGGGTAGGTGCTTGAGCAATGTCAGCCGGCAAAGAATTCCAGAGAATGATGGTAGCCGGGTAGAAAGAGAACTTGTAATAATTACAGGGTGTTTGAATTTGCCGAAAAGATAGGGAATGCATGTGTCTAGTGAGCCGGGTAGGAGGTAAAATATAAGATGGCATCGGCACTGCAACCAGTCCATGGACAATCTTGTAAAACATCAGTAGCCTGGCATCATTTCTTCTGTTTGCAAGGGAACGCCACCCCAATTGCTTTAACATGTGTGTGACACTGCTGTAATTTGAATAGTCACTGGTGACCCATCGAGCGGCCCTGCGTTGGACCATCTCGATTTTATGTATGTTGAGCTGTGTATGTGGACTCCACACTGAGCTGCAGTACTCTAGATGTGGTCTAACAAGGGTTTTGTAGGCAAATTCCCTAATATTTTGCTGTTTGGAGGGAATATTGCGCTTAATGAAGTTAAGTGTTTGACTAGCTGTTGAAGTGACCTGGTTTATGTGTTTGTTCCAGTTTAGATCTGAAGTGATGCTAACACCAAGGTATTTTGCATCACTCACGGTTGACTGTGATATAAACAGCAGTATCATCAGCAAATAACCGGACCTGTGAAACAATATTTTCAGGCAGGTCGTTTATGTATAGCAGAACGGTATGTATGTATAACGGGCCTTAAATTGTGCATTTTCCTTTCGCGCCATAATAGTCCGAGCTCACGGCTATGTCGTGATTCTCGTGCAAAATCCAATATTCGGCGGGACATTACAATACAAATTGACTACACCAGATATGCTTAGCACACACCACATTATACAGGCTAACGCTATGTCACTCAAATCGTATTTGTCAATCTTTTCATTGTTAATTATGGATCGCTGGTACTGCATTGTATTGTATAGTATAAATGTATGGTTTGACAAGTATAGTACCGTGTATTTAATTTTTAATTGCAATTTAAAGATAATGTATGCCGGTTTATTGCATATCTATAAAGTGTCCGCTTTGTTACATGTTAGTCGATAATAGCGAGTTATCCTTCATACCAGCTATTGTGTTACGTTTAATTACATTGCATTTTTGTTAATTTGTGTTGTAAATAATAGCTGCAGTTAATCATTTTCTTATCTATAATTTTTCATCGTAATCTTTTCATATCTTTATCATACTTTAACTTTAGTCTAGTAAGTAATTAATTTGAGAATTGATGGAAGTAATAAGTGACGTACTGTATTAACGTGACGTATGAACTTAATAGCACGTATACTTTGTATAAGTAGCACGTATTATTTATGGGAGCCTACAGAGGTATGGTGTACCCAAAGGACCAGTTTTGTGCTTTTATTTGTATTTGCTATTGTGCTTACCATCTGTTATATATTTTAGCTTCTTCCACAAGACGACATTTTCCTGGTGATGTCACGACCCGGAAGTCTTTTACCCGTGGTTTACTTTACTCGCCTATGTGTGAATTCCCAGCGCTGAGAGTCTACGTCCCATAGTTGTGCCTTAACCGCCAAGCTCTGACCTTTGTAATCGATTGAGATATCTCAGGGATACAGACACCGGATATGGGGAGTCAGAATGGGGTCAACGTCTTCGCGATTTAATGGGACAGTACCTTTACTAATAAACATTTCAGTGCTACCCTAAGTTCAAAGTGAAATCGAAACATCTGTATTACCGTCACAGTGATATGTATAATATATAAATAACCTGAGAATTGAACATCTTTTATAAACCATCAGATATTGAGCTCAGTTTTTTTTCTTCTACTTAGTTTACTTTTCATTCATTGTAAATATTCATTTTTTTCTGTAAATAAACTTGTAAATATTGTAATGTGTGTTAAACTGTTCGTATAGTTTCTGTCCCCGGTTCGACCATCCTGTCACATATTCTAAGCAAGCTTTAATTGTATATTTTTTATTCAAAAGATTCAAGCAATTGAACTATCAATACACTGATCAATTATATCGATGTTTCATAATTTAAACACGGAGTCGGCTATTTCTATTAAAACAATATTGAACGGTGACACACTGTCTGATGATTTCTTCACTGCGATCTTTTCAAACTGGATAACAAGATAAAAATATTTTTCTGGCCTTGCTATCATTTACACCAGGATGTAAGTATGCGTTTATATAGTTTTGAGGCACTTTCGTTAGACTATTCTTCTATGTCATTATTGATCATAAAATCACAGTTTTGTAATTGACACATTCTACTTATTCCATATAAAATAAGATTATATTGGGAATATGAAAAACAACTGAAATATCTGCTAAATGTATTTTCACAAAATAATTGTGATCTATATTTTTGCCTTTTTTTTGTTATTTTGCATAACAGCTGGACATTTTTCAAACGTGGAAAATAAAATTCAATGTGACTTATTTGGTATCAAAATGATGGCTCTAATTTGTATGAAATGAATATATGACTTTGACTTTGATAAATGTTGTTTGATTCCAATATTTTGATAAACGTCTTATTTTTCATCTTTTTAGAAAAAAAACGAATTTCATTTCTTTTATTTTAAATCAGCAAAAGTAAATTCTACATTTTCCTGTAACATCTCAACAATGATTGACATTTCCTACTTTTGACTTTGCTTTGATATCTTGTACTAGAGTAATGGTTATCACTTTTATCATTACTTAACAATATGGCTTTATTATTATTGATTGTCACTCATGACTTCCTTCCCTAAATGTTTATTGTTTTTATTGTTATTACATTTACACTTTTTGTTATAACAAAAATAGTTGTTTTATTTTAAAATGGCCTTAAAGTATAATGTTAACCATATACTCGATCTGCCGTATAAGCCCCCGTTTTTCGGCCTCTGGTCATGTAGTATAATGTTAAATATGTCCTCGATATGCGTATTGGCCTTTGCTTGGGGCCTCTAGTGATGTAGTATAATGTTAAATATGTCATCGATATGCGTATTGGCCCTTGCTTGGGGCCTCTAGTTATGTAGTATAATGTTAAATATGTCCTCGATATGTGTATTGGCCCCCGCCTCTGGTCATGTAGTATAATGTTAAATATGTCTTCGATATGCGTATTGGCCCTTGCTTGCGGCGTCTTGTCATGCTATATAATGTTAAACATACCCTCGATCTGCCATATTGGCTCCCACCTTTCGGCCTCTGGTCATGTAGTATAATATTAGTTACACTGCTTGTTGGTGACATGGTATAGGATATACGCTATCCATATCAGGCGAGAGGGAAGCTCGAACCTGATATAAATTTTGGAGACGGCGTATATCCCGTATCCTGTCACCAACAAGCAGTGTAACGATTTTATCTTGCCGACTACCTTTTACATCCTCGCTGTAATTGGCATAATTTTATATTAATAAAGATACTTACAGTTACAATGCAGACTGGAATCCTGCAATCTTCTCTTGTCATCCTGCTTTGATTATAGTTGAATGAGTTGATTAACACCAGTAATAAAATGTAAAATGAACTGTATTTTAACTGAATCAAAAAACACAGAAGCTCATTTATACAGGTTATGAACGGGTTTTGAAAAAAACTTTTTATATTCCATCCTTTCGAAAAATTATCAGATTACATGATGTCAGAAATGTCTTAAAACTTCGGCTTTCGCTTTCGTCCGTTTCCCGTTAATTCCTTTAACTTGCAGGTAGATTAAATTATCCTACAGCAACTACTGTCTTACAAATGTGTTAATTTCTTTGCTTTACGACGATTTAACTAAAATAAATCTTCAACCTGGTAATCGCGGCCGTTCCATACAGAGTTACTGTTCTTTTATTGCCACTAACTTCACGAACCTAATTTAGATAGGAAAAAAAATAGAACGGAAAAAACATAATTTTTATCTCGAAAACGATATCTAGAGCTACAGCTTATAATCTGACTTGATTCAATTACGCTAGCGATGCGGCAGCCATTTCGTTTGTAATCAAAGTTCATATCTGAAATGTACTAGCAGGATATAGAATATATCCTGTCTCCACGTGGCGTCTATTGACCAATAGAAATGCAAGAATCTTGTAGGAGGCAAGATAATGTTAAGTATGCCCTCCTTATGCGTATTGACCCTTGCTTATGGCGTCTTGTTATGCTGTATAATGTTAAACATACCCTCGGTCTGTCATATTGGCACTCAATTTACGGCTCGGTATTTGAACGAAAGACTAATGATATATTACATGTCCACATCAATAACACATTACCAAGGAAGCTAAAACCAAACCATTATTCCGACATTATTTTATCGATATTTTTTTTCTGTCTTTATTTTTTTATGCTTTTCCGATTTCGACTGCGGAAAGATGTTTGTTCTTTTTCCTGTTAAATAAAACAAAACACACTCCTAAACAGAAGATATTGACACTGGCATTTAATTATATGCTTTTGTCTACATAGCTAAACCACAGAAAGAAAGAAACTGATTTGGTTTATGTATAGGGTAGACATCGGATCCTTGTTGTTCCTTCTCTTGAGAAGGAATATATTAATTCGGTAAGTCACACTTGACTGAGCTACTGATATCGAAAGCTGTTGTAATTACAAGCTGGCCAATTAAACTCCATGACCTTAGAAGTAACCTCTGACGTTAAACTATTCTTTCTCAATTGAGGCGACTCTCTGACTGAACGCGTTCCATGGATTACATGATACTAAACCCGAGGATGATTGATTGATTCTTTAATTTCCTCTATGCTTGAAGAACATAACATATTATGTACATTTCAGCCGACCAGATAGACATATATCAGCAAACATAAATGTAAACAACCAAATATTATCGTTACCTTCAAATGTATGGTTAATATGTGAAAACAAACCCCATTGCGACCCTCTAATTATGCGCAACAGATTCACAAATCGAATCATTAAGGATTGACCGGGTCAATGTCTTATTGCCGTATTTACTCTACTGAAATTGGTAACAGATTTAACTTGTTGTTAGATTTAACAATTTTGTTAAATAACTAGCGTAAATACTTACCTGACATTTTTAGGCAGTAAAAAACAGACATTGCAACCAAACTTTTACAAGATGATCATTTTATATTCATTTAGATGTGCCCTAGAAGGAACTTTTGCTATGCTTTAACTTGTTTAACTTATCTGCAGATATTTCGACCACTCGTAGACATTTGAACCACTATCTGAATATGGCGGTATGGTCCTGCTTACTGGGTTGTATTTACATATTTCAGTCAAGTACTACGACGTTTTAATCAGCAGCTACATGCGAAGCGGTAGTACACTGACGGGTATTATTCTAGGCTGGAGAGCTGACACGTTCTATTTATATGAACCTTTCTGGAAAGTCTCGCAGTGGGCTTACTGGCATGGTAACGACACAGTTTGTCGCTCTGATTATCTAGACTGCAGGTAAGTTAGACTGCATGTATTTTAATCTAACAAAGTTTAAAGTATATCTTAGTCATCATTATTGTATTCTTATGTGATAATCATGTAGGGATAACAAAGCACATCTGCAGAATTCCTAGGGATCAGTTGGTGCACGAACTCGGAAGGGCAAAAGTACCAACGTATCCTGAGGAATTCTGAAGATATTATAATACAAAATGAACATGCGCTTACACTGTTCTAGCATAAATCGCGTAGAAATAAATAACATATGAATATAGCGTTCATCATCATTATGAAATTTCATCAAAGTCACAGGGAAGTAACTAACGAGGCCTCTGATTGGTTGAAAAAAGTATATGGTATTCTGCAGTGTATATCTACCATGTAAAGTGATCTCCCATTGGTGCAAAATATGTTGGATGTGTTTGAAAACTACCTTATTTCATAAAATAAAACTGTAATCCATGATTACTGGCTAAAATAATATGAGATGATGCACTTTGTGTGAGAAATATGCATGTTCTAACAGTAGGGCATTTTTATGAAAAATGAAAAAAAATCACTGCCGGACAACGGGTAACCGAGTTCAAAGAGAAAAAAGTGCCCAAAAGTGATGCCCAACATATATATTCCCTGCAGTGTTTCGATAGTTCTTGGATAGTTCTTTCAACCTGAGTAGGTGGCATCAAATGTTTTAATGTTAGGAAAGGCCCGTGACCGGAAACATTACAATGTGGGCCTATGGAAATTTAGTTGTTTCCCTATGACCAAAGGCGCAGGAGTATCAGTGTTTCTTTATGACGTTGGCGTCTTTTCCGTTTGAATTATTCATCTTTGGGTCGTAATACATTTACGCTTTGGCACGAAACGCGCATATCATATAAAAATGTGTTTAACAGCGCGTGAGGACTAAAATCTCTCTATTAACACACGTTTACTTAACTGTTAAAACATCCCCAAAAATATGCTTCAGTGAACAATGCATATTTCAATACAGGTGTGATTATGTTTATCATCCAAAATAAAAGTTCTGTTAGGATACTGATAGTACTAGATACAGTGCATGTTCTACATGCATTCGACTGCATATTCTTTATATATATGGTAATTTAGTTTTACACTTGTGTGAAGACCATATGAGCCGCGCCATGAGAAAACCAACATAATGCATTTTCGAACAGTTTGGATCCAGACCAGACTGCGTGTCAGAATCCATGCTGTTCGCTAACAATTTCTTAAATTGCAATAGGCTTTGAAAGCGAACAACATGGATCCTGACTAGACTGCGTGGATGCACAGGCTGGTCTGGGTCCATGCTGGTCACAAATGCACTATGTTGGTTTTCTCATGGTGCGGCTCATATGAATCTCCGGAAACTGCTTCGTCTGAGATCGAATCTAAACAACCATTTCTATTAGTGACAATTGTCCTAATTTATCAAGTTCTATGAAGCCTTTATAGTATCATCATGGACATTCAAGTTGTATTGTTTCTCTTAATTTTGACAAGACCGCCTCGGTATGTTTTTAGAACTTCCGCTTCGTGTGCAGGATATCTGGGTTCGATCCATGGCCGCGTTATACCAAAGACTTGAAAAAATGGCACTAGTAGATTCCTCGTTTACAAGTAGACACAGTTGTTTTTACCATGAGAAAACTATTGGAAAAGACACCAATCCCAAACAAACACTCGAAAAGACAGCTATAAAATGTCTAACACATGTTTAATTATCATTGTCCATATAAATATAAAACTAAAAAGATGTGTATATGTCTTTTTTCTTCAGGAAAGTAGAACCAGGGAAGGCAGTTCAAGACAAATCATTTCCTAACAACAAATACAAGTAATACAATATATCTTCACTTTATCAAAACCACAAAAATGTTTTGAAATGTTACAGCCAGTTTTGTCTTGAACAGATGGTTATGTTGTAGTCCATCTACTGTTGATATCTATTTTTTTTTTCAAATAGCCACTTGGTACTTGGTAGGGTCCGTGTCTACGAATGCTGTAACATCTAGCGTTGTCTGCGATATCGCTCATAACTAGCAAAAAACGGCATCTGTGCATCAACCCGTGGTTACATAATGAATTATTCCTGAATTAAATTTCTATAAAATAATTAAATATTTGTTTTTCATCTGTACTTATTGTCTTCCTGTGGGACAAACCCTTTTGCTGAAATGAAAACTTTCATATTTTAACGTTTTAAGAGTTATATTGGGACTCCTAAAAGCTAATGCAGACCAATGTATATTTTGCAAAATCGTTTTTATCTATTTTTTGTTTAAAAACTTTGGGTTAATCTTAAGTAACTAAGTATTCGTATCTTTTCATAAAGAATTGGCTTGTTAAAATTTTGAAAAGAATCAAAACACACCCTTAATCGAGTATTGAATGATGCCCAGTCACATGTTTTGGTCCAGTGTCAGTAAACATTCTCTTTGTTTTCAGAGACCACCCTGTGTCATTAGTCATGGCAATGAAGATATTAAGAAAAATCTACAGTTGTCAATTTGATGGCTTGAAACGGACAGTTTTTGATCGGCACATAACAGTTGGATTAGGCGGTAAGTGTTAAATATTATATCAGTGGACATTTACATCAATTTGGGGAGCTACAAAGTGAGTTCAAACTGCATTGGGTCTTTCACAAACAATCTTTAGGAGAAAGATGTCATTGTTATTTCACCGTTTTTATAACATAAGTTTTCTTATGGCCTTAGAAATTAATATAAAGTACGCCTTCATGAATTGTAGTAGGAGTGTTTCAAATACTAAAGAAATCTTTCATTTTGTAATTGAAAGATCATTTATATAGGAAAATCTGACAAACGAAATTAAAATTTTGCAATATTTAACGTTCACTACACATGTTTTGCCAACAGAGAGTAGCATATCCTGAAAGCTTGACAAGAAGAAGAATGTAAAAAAGTATACTAAAATATTGGGTCCATAAATTGTTCTTGTATCATATCAAGACCGAGGTCTGATGGTACTTAAAGTCAAAATCTATTAAGTAATACAATGTATCTTATTAAAGTAATACTTTTGTACTTAAGGTCAGGCTGAAAAAAAAACAAAAAAAAACAACATAAGTACTCTAAAGACACGTTTGCGACAATGAACATCACAAACTGTCGTTGATGCAGATGTTATTTATGGGCATCGTATAATATTTAGTAACAGCATTTTTAGTTATATATGGTAATACATAGGTTTGCTTAAACGAGGGAGTGGACCGGCTGTTTTTAAATCCATGTTCGGTGTTCAGTCTCTTTAGAGATGGACGCTACGTTTTTCGTGAAAGACAGGGCATCGTTCCAGAAAATTTGCTTAGCTAGACAAAGTGTGAACTTGGGAGTACACTGTATAAAATTGAATTACTAACAGTCCTATAGGACAAACAATGAAATAAAAGTTTGAAAAAATTATATTTAGGAGAAAACCTATGAAAATCTGAACATTTGTGAAACAGGCCCTAGTTCTCCTTAAGCCCGCTGGATCTACTAGTATACTGCTTCGTAATTGTCTTCTCACTTTTTTGTCGGGCAAGAGTGGTGTTTCTCTTGTTGGGCTATCATCTTCAATGGAGCTGACTGCAGGTTTTTAGGGTTTTTCAAGTGTGCTTATCATAAACATTTACATGAGCTTGTTGTATATATCGTGTATTTTATTGCATTTTGTTTCGATTCTCTTACATCTTTTCTCTGGCTTCGGAACATATGAGGTGTTTTTACTACTGCTTGTTTTCTATATACTCTGTATAGACCGAAATATAGAAATGTACTTTATATTTAATTACTTAATTTTTTTTCAATCTGTTTCTTGCATAGGTCCCAGCTGGAGTCAGATGCGTACTTGCATGAAAAGCAAGGGGGAATTTGAATCATGTCTTCAGAGTTATATTCCACAAAACTGTAAGAACGCAACACATCGTGTCGCCAAAGTACTGCGACTGTCAGTTGATCTGCTGGAAGATATACTTCGTGCACGTAAAAACCTGAAGGTCATTCATCTGTTTAGAGATCCAAGGGCAATCATCAATTCAAGAATTGAGAGAAAATGGTATCCACCACATAAAGAAGAACGAATCATTGAGAACGCCAAAACTTTATGCAATAAAATGCTGTATGACTTTCAAGCAGGTCAAAAATTATCTAAACTTTACCCTGATCGATTTATGTTCGTTTACTATGAAGATTTAAGCGAAAACCCATCCGGTAAATCGAAAGAATTATTCAAATATTTTGGTATGAATTTAGAGGAACATAAGTACAGACACGTGAAGAAATTATCTGTATTTAACAACGCAGCGAAACGAAGTGAACGTCAGAATAACACAGCATTCTGGTGGAGAAAGTCCTTAAAGTGGGACATTGTGCAGAAAATGGAGCCATTATGTAAAGATGTCTTTACAGAACTTGGATATAAAATTTTTACTAACGTGCAGGAATATCAAAACCTCTCAACTTCCAGTATTACTATACCAAATAAGTATTTAATCCTGAAGGTTAAAGAGAATGCATCCCAAGATTAATTTGTAGCTTTGGTTTTGTTTACGTTATAAAAAAAAATCTGTAGGAAAATCCCTCGGAAGCATAGAATGCAACAAAGCAAAATGATAGCAAATTCGGTTTGACTGAGGTTGTTCATTAGAGGTTGGGAAAGTGCAACACCTCTCACACCCCCTAGCACCGGTTTTAGCGGAACTCTTAATACACATGAGCAACGAGTGGATAAATCTACACATTCATTACTAGTTTAATTATTATCATCATCATACTTATCATTATCATATTTTTATTATTGTTGTTGTCGATATGGTTTTATTATAGTTATTTGAGAGAACAACAATCAAATCTAAACATTTATAGTGTTTCATCAATGCTCTTGATCAATACGTGTTTTAGCCCCCGCCTATAAAACAATACGTCATTTTAGGTTGTCGTAACGGATAACACATGAGTTTTTACTGTACCGGCGGCGTCGGAGGCTTGTCTAGACACGTTGTTTTAACAATTCTGAACAAGCCCATACAACGATAACACCAATTAATTGACAAAAAATCCATAACTCATGCTAGCATTTTGACATTATGCCCCTCATGTACTTAGCCATTGCTTCAACAAAACACAGTCTATGTCTGTCAGCGAGTTATTACCTCAGTATCTGTATACAGCTTAATAAAACTTCACACATCAACTTTATAATATTCCATAACATTTACTATTGTTTTCATTTCGATGCCTCTTTTTATACTTAGCCATTTTTCTTTTCTTCAACAATAGGCCTTGATTCTATTACTAAAGAACTACAGGCCTGTTTCAAACCTACCTTTTGTCTCAAAAGAAAAGTAGTAGATCAACGCATTGAGTGAAACCTGACTTCGAAGAACCTACATGAACTGCATCAGTCGGCATACAGATTTTTGCATCACTCGACAGAAACTGCACTTCTCAAAGTTCCAAATGACATTCTTCAATCCCTGGATCAAAACGAAATCACAATCTTGGTAATGCTTGACTTATCAGCTGCGTTTGATACTATCGACCATGAAACGTTGCTTAAACGCTTGGAAAAGGACTTCGGGATCATTAGCAAACCACTACAGTGGATGACTTCTTATCTGAATGACCGCTACCAAACAGTCTCAGTAAATGGCGAACTATCTACTCCAGTCCATATGAAATACAGTGTACCACAAGGATCTGTCCTAGGACCGAAAAACTACATCATGTACACAAAACCCGTTGGTTCAATCTGCAGAAGCCATGGACTGAATCATCAATTTTATGCCGATGATTGACAACTATACTTATCGTTTAAGCCAAAAATTATTTCCCATCAACACGAAGCCCTATCTCGGATTGAAATCTGTCTCAACGACATAGTCTCTTGAATGCATCAGAACATGCTGAAGCTCAATACTGACAAAACTGAGGTCATTTTGTTTCACACAAATCACACAAAAATACCCGAAGATATCTGCGTGAAAGTAGGACACTCTCAGATTAAACCATCAATTTGTGTGAAGAATCTCGGCGCTAGAATGGATTCAAACATAGTCATGACACAGGATGTTAACACTCTCTGTAGAGCTAGTTACGTACAACTTCGGCAAATTGGCCACATCAGGCAGTACATTACAGCTGATGCTACCAAGTCTCTTGTGAACTCTCTGGTTACATCGAAAGTAGACTACTGTAATTCGCTGCTGTATGGAATTTCCAAAGACACACTGCAAAAACTTCAATGTGTACAAAACACAGCGGCCCGCATCATAACCAGGACTCCAAGATTCGAACACATCACGCCGGTCTTAAAGGAGTTGCATTGGATTCCGGTTCAGCACCGCATTGAGTTCAAAATCTTGACACTTACATACAAAGCCATGCCATCCTAAGTACATTGTCGATATGTTGGACGTGTACAAGCCTCGTAGAGACTTAAGGTCGGCAAATGGCCCGGTGTCTTTGGTTGTACCGAGGAGTCGAACAGTAAAGTATGGTGACAGAAGTTTCAGTGCCCTCCCAGCAAGCATCAGAGATTCAAGCTCACTGTCCGCATTTAAAAAATCTTTGAAAACGCATCTCTTTCACATATGTTATAAATAAATAACAAAATCTGGAATACTGTTGAAAATGGCGTTAAACCAAATCACATTCAACATGTAATATCTGAAATACTGTTAAAATGGCGTTAAACCAAAAACCATGAAAGTGAGAAAGGGTTTGGTCTCGTAATGTAATTTAACGTTGAACATAATTTATGGATGAACTTGTTTTAATTACTATTCATTTTAATCTTTTACCAATATATTTTATGTATGTATGTGTATGTATGTGTTCTTTATGTTTTTGTAAAGCACTTTTGGACGTATATATTTTGTATGAAAAAAGTGCTATATACGTTAGGTATCATAATAATAATAATAATAATAATATGTTGACAATTGTCAGCAGATTAGTATTTCAGTACTTATACTTCGCAACTGAACAAACGAAACTTTACACAATTCTTTGCGATGATGGTAATGCCAAAGGAATAACACAGGCACCATAACTATTTCATCTTTTTGATAAAATACGTAAAATGTTCGTCTGCCTTGAATGCATTTTTAGCTCACCTGTCACAAAGTGACAAGGTGAGCTTTTGTGATTGCGCGGTGTCCGTCGTCCGTCCGTCCGTGCGTGCGTGCGTCCGTGCGTCCGTAAACTTTTGCTTGTGACCACTCTAGAGGTCACATTTTTCATGGGATCTTTATGAAAATTGGTCAGAATGTTCATCTTGATGATATCTAGGTCAAGTTCGAAACTGGGTCACGTGTCATCAAAAACTAGGTCAGTAGGTCTAAAAATAGAAAAACCTTGTGACCTCTCTAGAGGCCATATATTTCACAAGATCTTCATGAAAATTGGTCAGAATGTTCACCTTGATGATATCTAGGTCAAGTTCGAAACTGAATCACATGCCATCAAAAACTAGGTCAGTAGGTCTAAAAATAGAAAAACGTTGTGACCTCTCTAGAGGCCATATATTTCGCAAGATCTTCATGAAAATTGCTCAAAACGTTCACCTTGATGATATCTAGGTCAAGTTCGAAACTGGGTCACGAGCCGTCAAAAACTAGGTCAGTAGGTCAAATAATAGAAAAACCTTGTGACCTCTCTAAAGGCCATATTTTTCATAGGATCTGTATGAAAGTTGGTCTGAATGTTCATCTTGATGATATCTAGGTCAAGTTTGAAACTGGGTCACGTGCGATCAAAAACTAGGTCAGTAGGTCTAAAAATAGAAAAATCTTGTGACCTCTCTAGAGGCCATATATTTCATGAGATCTTCATGAAAATTGGTCAGAATGTTCACCTTGATGACATCTAGGTCAAGTTCGAAAGTGGGTCACGTGCCATCAAAAACTAGGTCAGTAGGTCAAATAATAGAAAAACCTTGTGACCTCTCTAGAGGCCATATTTTTCATGGGATCTGTATGAAAGTTGGTCTGAATGTTCATCTTGATGATATCTAGGTCAAGTTCGAAAGTGGGTCAGGTGCCATCAAAAACTAGGTCAGTAGGTCAAATAATAGAATAACCTTGTGACCTCTCTAAAGGCCATATTTTTCATTGGATCTGTATGAAAATTGGTCTGAATGTTCATCTTGATGATATCTAGGTCTAGTTCTAAACAGGGTCATGTGCGGTCAAAAACTAGGTCAGTAGGTCTAAAAATAGAAAAACCTTGTGACCTCTCTAGAGGCCATACTTGTGAATGGATCTCCATAAAAATTGGTCAGAATGTTCACCTTGATGATATCTAGGTCAAGTTTGAAACTGGGTCACGTGCCTTAAAAAACTAGGTCAGTAGGTCACATAATAAAAAACCTTGTGACCTCTCTAGAGGCCATACTTTCATGGGATGTTTATGAAAGTTGGTCTGAATGTTCATCTTGATGATATCTAGGTCAAGTTTGAAACTGGGCCAACTGCGGTCAAAAACTAGGTCAGTAGGTCTAAAATTATTAAAATCTTTTGACCTCTCTAGAGGCCATATTTTTCAAGGATCTTCATGAAAATTGATCTGAATGTTCACCTTGATGATATCTAGGTCAGTTTCGAAACTGGGTCACGTGCGGTCAGAAACTAGGCTAGTAGGTATAAAAATAGAAAAACCTTTTGACCTCTCTAGAGGCCATACTTTTCATGAGATCTTCATGAAAATTAGTGAGAATGTTCACCTTGATGATATCTAGGTAAAGTTCAAAACAGGGTCAGGTACCTTCGAAAACTAGGTCAATAGGTCAAATAATAAAAAAACCTTGTCACCTCTGTAGAGACCATATTTTTCAATGGATCTTCATGAAAATTGGTCATAATTTTTATCTTGATAATATCTAGATCAAGTTCAAAACTGGGTCACATGAGCTCAAAAACTAGGTCACTATGTCAAATAATAGAAAAAACGACGTCATACTCAAAACTGGGTCATGTGGGAAGAGGTGAGCGATTCAGGACCATCATGGTCCTCTTGTTATTATTCCTGGCTGTAAAGTCGTACGGGGAATATAGAAAGGAAGGTCATATATATGTGTCCGCCTGTCTGACTGCACCTTACCCTTTCACATCCTCACCCATCTACGTTCAAATAAGTATTTCTGTTACCTCAACTTCTCCAGTGTTTCGATATACAGTCACTTGATATCATAGTTTCCCATCTTTCAGCCGTCCACATTAAGTACTTCACCCCATTCCCACCTATCAGCCGACATTACACTTCCCGTTTTTTTTTTTTTTTTTGTTTTTTTTTTTTTTTGGTTTTTGTTGTTTTTTTTGCTTTATTATATTTCTTGGTGAGTATCTCCAGTCACACCCCGCCCACATTACCCTTAATCCCATGCACACAAAATGTGCATTCCACTTAAAATGATTCTAAAAATACATGTTTCGCGCCATAGAACCATAGTGCCATACCATGTCCAAACAAAAATCCGTCATTTAGTTTAATCTAACATTAACATGAGGGACGGACCAGTTTCAAATGTTGGTAAAACTTGTGCTCCAGTCCTTTTGTATTATCACACTATTGCAATGTTACGGAATGTATTTTGGTGAACTGTGGTATTATATGTCTTGATGTACTTTTGCTGTTGTATCTATCATGTCTTTTGTGAGTTTTGCAATAAAATATTATTAAACTATAACTATCATACTATGTAACCATTGATCACCGGTGGAAACGGGAAGACGGCTTCTGAAAGAAAATTCACTGTTTGTAAAAATGGTGTATCTAATTAATTTTACTATCTGTTTATATGTCAAAAATTTGTTTATTAAAGCAAAGGGTATTTGAAACACTATTTCTAAGTTAATCCAATTTTTGTTCTGTAAGAATTGTACTCTAGCACAAAGTAATGTAACCGTACTAAGTGAACTTTGAACATTTGTAGACGTAATTACTAAGAACATGTCACACTTCGATATTTATTGGAAAATTGGTAAAATATATATTACAAAAGTCTACATTATCACAGTTTGATGTGTTATGTAGTATTATATACATGTATCAGACTGTTTCATATATTTAGCTATGTTTATTGTTTTCTATTTACTTGCAATTTATTAATAGATATGCCGCCATTATTATGAAAATGGGATGCTTATATGTTGTTTACTTGATGTAGAAAATAAATGTTTTAAAGTTTGAAAGAAACGTTTGCCAGTCCGAGCTGGAGTAACTGAATATTAATATTTATAGATAATTACTACAACCACGGGCACGGACATCACAGACATCGAGGCCTTCGAGGCTGGTCTCCGTGCCTCGGTAGCAGCCTCGCCTCTGTACGCAATGTAGACAACTCATGTATGTATCATAGTTTTAACTGTATATAGTCAAATTTTAACTGCACAGCCTTTAGAGTTGTGACTGTCTTGCCCAAACCCAACCGTGGACAAAGTACAATCCAGTTATTGGAGTCCGGTCCTGTACACGGGAGAAGGAAGATTACTGAATATATATGACCTATCTGTTTTTAAATTTATTATTTGAGCCGTGCCATAAGAAAACCAACATAGTGGGTTTGCGACCAGCATGGATCCAGACCAGCCTGCGCATCCGCGCAGTCTGGTCAGGATCCATGCTGTTCGCTTTTAAAGCCTACTGCAATTAGAGAAACCGTTAGCGAACAGCATGGATCCTGACCAGACTGCGCGGATGCGCAGGCTGGACTGGATCCATGCTGGTCGCAAACCCACTATGTTGGTTTTCCCATGGCACGGCTCATTTTATGTTACTGTAATTGTACATGTATATCATTTGCATCTAGGAAAATATATATTTATGAAAGTTTCTTGTACTTACCACCAAAAAAAGCACCCACCAACATTCTTCCATCTCCCTTCTCATATACAAATTTAAATATGAGCATTAAATATGGATATTAATAGGAACGTGTAAGACTTTTGTTTGCGTAGGATATTATAAGTCAATGAATCGGAAATAAGGGGGAAAGTGACAATAGGCAGAAGGGCCAACGAATTCCAGAAAGTGACACAACTGTAGTGCTTCTTGTAAATGCTACTGAATTTATAATACTTTCACTCCCATATGGTTATAACAGACTAAACAATTTCGTCATTTTGCATTATAGTATAACATTCCCTGTTGAAGAGAGAAATTGTCTATACACTTTTTTTTTGTAATTGCATAAAATTATAATTATATTCAACTTCTTTGGCATCTTTCATTTTGGAATACTTTTAGAGGAAAAGTATTTATTTTATGGGCCAAAATTCTGCACTTAGATACAGTATCACATTTGACAATTGAATTTTAAAATGTTACTATTAGTAATAGTACTATAACATACAGTACATGTTCATGGAAAACATCATTGGTCGGTAGCATACTTCCTGTAAGCTTCTTATCACCACCGTAATAGTATTTGCTCAGACGATGTTTAAACGTTCTGCTTCTAGTTAATTATACACTTGTGGAACAATCACAACGACAACATGTACAGTGTTGCTTATGACATTCTTCATAACGGTATTGCTAGCCTTGCAAGTATCGCATATTTCATGAATAGATACCCCCCCCCCCCCCACCCCCTTTCTAAAACAGTTTCCAATCAGTGTCACTACCGTTTTAAAGCATGCATCAACATCTATAAATATCTTCCTTTATCACAATATTATGATAGTCATATGTAACGTTATAGTAGCAGTGCAAGTATTGAAACGCAATTAAGTAATGATATTATATTCGCACAACTTCCTGACAATGTATACAGCTATCACTATAATATCCATATCAGACACATAGATCATAAACTTTATACCATATTTATTCGCCTCCTACAAGATTCTTGTATTTCTATTGGTCAATAGACATCACGTGGAGACAGGATATATTTCATATCCTGCTAGTACATTTCAGATATGAATTTTGATTAAAAACAAAATGGTTGCCGCATCGCTAGCATAATTGAATCAAGTCAGATTATAAGCTCTAGCTATAGATACCGTTTCCGAGATAAAAAATAATGTTTTCTTGACGTTCTCATTTTTCCTTTCAAATTTAGGTTCGTGAAGTTAGCCGTAATTAGTAGAAATAGAAGAACAGTAACTCTGTATGGCACGGCCGCGATTTTTTTAGTTTTAGATTGTTTTAGTTAAATAATCGTAAAGCAAAGGAATTAACATATTTGTAAGACAGGAGTTTGTTTTAGGATCATTTAATCTACCAGCAAGATAAAGGAATTAACAGGAAAAGGGAGGAAAGTCAAAGTTTTAAGACATTTCGGACGTCGTGTTATCTGATGATTTTTTCGAAAGGATGGAACATAAAAGTTTTTCAAAACCAGTTCATAACCTGTATAAATAGCTTCTGTGTTTTGTGAGTAGTCAAAACACAGTTCATTTTTCATTTTATGGCTTATGTTAATCAATTATAATCAAAGCATGATGACCAGAGAAGATTGCATGATTCCAGTCTGCACTGTAAGTAGCTTTATTAATACAAAAATATGTTAATTTCAGAGAGGATGTAAAAGGTAGTCGGAAAGATAAAATCGCCTAATATGGTATTTCTCAACAGCGTATATCCCGTATCCTGTCACCAAAGAGCAGTGTAACTAATAACTTTACTGCCACCAGTCTGCTTGGAACACCAATATATCAACTGGTACTAGTTCAGGATTTTCACACACCATACCTGCAATGAGATGTATGGTTCCTGTATTGTTTTGCACAAATTCTTTAAAGTTTTTATCACCATGCCATCATACACCTTGTCTTGTTTTGCCTCCAACAACAATCTTAACATGTACAATTTATTGCATAAAACTTTATTCAAATACAATTACAAAGTAGGAAAAAGTAATACATTTTACAAGAACAAGATGTAATCAATATACTTTACATCTCTTAACAAATTGGCGAAATAGAAAATAAATTTGGCTAAGTTTCTTATTATTATTCATCTTATATGTTTTAAATAGCAAAGACTGGCTATTTGATTTCAACAAATATTTGACCATCAATATTTTTCTTCTGACAAACATAGGGATTCTGCCTAGTTCTCCATAACGTGCATCTAAGTTAGTGGAACGTTCAACACAAAATAGTTTATATTTAGATATATAGTTTCGATATCCCGGCTCTCATGGTATCCCCATACCTCGGCCCCATAGTTTAGAACTGGAGCGACAGCTTCATTTAAAATTTATGATTTATAGGCAAATCTCTTTGGTTATAAACAGTGAATAAATTATGAAGCAAAACGGACGCGTGTTGTGCGACTCTTTTTTTGTGTGTATATTTCCATCAACTACATTGTACTTCAATTTTAGAGTTATAAATGAAAATGTCGGCCATTTTCAAAGATCGGTATTTTTTTTCTTTTATTGGCGTTTAGACGTAGACCCCATGTGTTACAGTAAATTTCTATATCATAAAACATTGATTGTAAAGGTATTGTTATTTTTTCATGAGAAAACAAAACCATATCGTCAGCAAATAGAAGTAAAAACAAAAGTTCATCTATAGGAGAATGGACTTTATGTTGCTGTTAATATTATCTAGAATAACCTTTAGGAAAAACAGACAAAATAAAATACTTGCCGGAGAAGGAACAGTTAAGGTTGACATTTCACACTTGACTGAACTGGTAATGAATACGATACAGGGGTACTCAAAAAGGCATCTGATTAACTGTAGGCGCAGCCATCTTGGACCTATGCATATTCATTACGAATATCCTCTATCCCAGTGTGTATTTATTCCTTTTCAAGCAAATCTATTGTGAAATGCAAATTATTAAAAACATGCCGATTAGAAACAATAATAAGTGTAGAGTAATATCCTGTGCATAGAATATTTTATAATGTAGAATAGAGATTTATATAATGAATATGCATGATTTAAAAATAGAATCCCGCCAAATAATCATGAAATCGAATAGTCGCTGATCACGTGATATTTTTAGCTTCAAATATATTTGTGCAATTTGCAAATGGTGAAGTTCAGGTTTGCAAATGTTTCCATTCATTTATTTCTTACCTGTCTAGATCTTTTTTCTTGCGTTTCGTAAATGCATATGTGTAAAAAAAATAGACATATATACTAGTGTTCGCGTGTGTTAATCACGTGACGAAAACATCAGGGCGTAGGGATATTTCTGCAGAGAATTCTGAACGTTACATAAAGTAACAAAACAAATTTTTCATCACTGCCATACTAAACATCCGTAAAATGGTGCTAAAACAGATTTTCTTAAAAGATTTACAACGCTCGTAAGATTTGATATTATCGTTTATAGATTTAACAGCTGTGAAACGTTTACCTAATAGTTTTTGCCATAAATCTGTTCTTTTAATTCTATCAAACGATTGTTAAATAAGGTACGTAACTGTAAAATAATAAGTGTTCAAATATCGATATTCTCTGAGTCCGTAACCTAAGCATGTTTAAGTAGTTCACAATTGACAAGTTCTGTTCCTTTTTTGTAATAATTGTTGTTGCTTTTTTTAAGTAGAACTGTGGATATACTTGGATGTATGAATATCTCAGTAGAAAATTAATGAACTTCTGTAGTTCATTTCTTTCTCGCCAGTGGTCAAATAGTGCCCTAGGGCAAAGCGAAAAATTAATTTAATTGATATAAATCTTTTATCATTTCAATCTTCTTTTTCACCACATGCACTAGAAATCTTCATGTAACGTCAAAACAATACATATAATTGTGTAATGTACATTATCTTACTGCATATTGGGTGCTTTTTAATCTTTCTGATTTTTTTTTCGTGTGTGTGTGTTTTTTATGCATTTATGTACATTTATGAAAAATACAGCTCAATTACAATTAATACAATTTGTTTAACATGGAATAGTGACAATATATTTACAGATCTATCACTTCAATGGACTTATTCTAGGATTTAGACAATTTTACAGGTAAGAGCTAAATGATTTAAGCATAAATAAAACATCTGAAAGTCGTACTAAAATGTTCTCACAAGACCGACTTTTTTCGCTTCCAAATTTCGTGATCAGATAATCCTTTGGTATAGGGCGTTACATGTACATGCATCGTCCGTTAAAGGTTTCAGTACTTACGATGTTGCTCATTTTAGAGCTGGAGCGATTGTCTGCGCATGTCCGGAAGTCATTATCAGTTGGAGAGCACGGCAAAAATATGCAATTAATTGCATGTTCGTATGCATTTAGTGTATAGTATTGCCATGGTTACAAAATATATACATTTAAGGTACTTTTCATTCAAATTGCTTGAAAACGGTATATATTACGGAGTCTGTAATTTACACAGACGCTCGTACTTATACCACGTATCATTACCACGTATCATACAATACATATCGTGGATTAAAAAAGATTGACTAAGCTCAATTTTATCAATGATTACAATTTATGCCAGTGATGAGAATGTATATCTCACTGATCACTTTAATATAAGAACAGTTACAAGTTTGCCAAACGGTAATACGTTATTATGAGAATATAATGGTAGAAAATGGTCTAATGATAATCAAAATGCATCTAAATTAATGACATACAGATAAAAACATATAAATTGTGAATAATATTTGACATTGAATATAAGAAAGTATGTCAATTCAAGACTTTTGTAGATTCATTTCTTTGAATTCATTGGAACATAAGAGACACTTTCTGCTTGAGTGCGAATTATTTATTCAAATGTCGTTGCTGATAATTTAGAAAATGCTTGACTTTAAGCCTATAACAACCGAAATTTCACATTCATTCTTCGTAATAACCCTAGAAAAACAGCAAAATTGGGTAATAAGGCTGACTTATATAGGAGAAGCATTGTGTATAATTCTTAAAACTATTGTTCGTCAAAACTGGACGTCAGTCAATAGGCATGTTTGAAAGTTTGCAGAGATAAACGTTACAGACACATCAAACATGCCTTCAGTTTAGACGTACTCTATTTGAAAGTAAAATAAAGATGTGGTTTGAAAGTATTTGGTTACAGATTTTGTTAATTGTAGAAAAAACGAGGTTTCACGTGTACCTACTGTCTTAACATGTATGGCTGCCGACAGTTAAAAACTGTTTTCAACAAAAGCAAGTGGACGATCCTGATAACAGTATGGAGTACAGGTAAGGGCGTAAACCATTAACTTTAATTCCGCCTTAAGACTAAAACCTCCCCGCTAACGTAACCAATAATTCAATGTACCTGTTGTATGGACCTACTCCAGGGGTCGTTATTTTGAAATTTAACACTTTGGTCGACTTTTAGCTCGATCCCTAAAATGATAGATGAAATGTATTTTTAACAGTAGGTAACTGCTGTTCGAAAGTACATCATGAGCATGTACTAGTTACTTCTAACAATTTCTTTTTATGGCTTGTTGCGTTGAAATAGGACATATCTTGTCGTATCTGTTGCATTCGGTCCTTGCCTAAATTACTTGATTCATTAATAAATATTTTACTATTAAATCAATAATATTTAATGAAGGACTAACTCTCATAAATTTCGAGGTTGTGACAATTCACAAAATTATATACCAACAACCAAGTAAATTTCCCATTCAATTTACCCACGAATTCAAATCCACACGAGAAAATTGTTTTTGCCAAAGCCATGACTTTGGGTAACCACGAAAGTGAATGATTTCGCAGGAAATAGAGCGAATAAGACAACAATTCTAATTTTAATCGCCAGTTTTCTTGTTTATATTTTGCTATTACAAGTTTCTTGTAAAGCTAAAAATCTGTTACTACACAAAAAATATGTAAGAAACACTACTGTAGAATCAGGTATTTTTGCGAGGGATTTATTATCGCTGTATTCGCTAAGTATTCATACTCAAAAAAAAATACTTGCGAAAGTCCTTATATTTCGGTAAAAATCCCCATATGTTTCCAAATATGGCGATGTACCGCGAATTTTCTACCTAGCAAATCATTTCATTTTTTGAAAAAAAAACTTTCATGATTTTGGTGTGTTTCTACCAAACCCTTTGGTATATAAAAGCTAAATGCTCACAGTTGCTACTGACTCATTTTACACAGCGTTTTATATAATGTACATATAGTTGTATGACGTAGGATATTGCAAGTCGATATTTATTTATTGTCGGCAGATAAAATAACATTATAAACATAAGCTATGTATAGCTTAAATTTAGGCCGACATAACTAAAAGAGCAAAATAGCCGGTGAATCCTTTAAAAAATATATATGCAGTATGATGTTAACACTGGTGGCTCCAACACTGGTGCTCTAGCACCTAAGCTCGCTTAAACTGTACATGAGATCCATATTAAATTACTTCGCAAACTCACGTTGTTTTATCTCATTAAATTTTGCTATGGTAGTCATTATAAGACTGTATGTAAGGTCGCGAAAACGTGTGACAAATTGTCCAATCAATAACATAAACAGGAAACTCTACTTATTTAGTAGAAATCGAATTCCTCGTGAGGAAAGATATTGTTTATGTTGCAACAATTTAGACATTGAAGACGAATACCATTTTGTTTGTGTATGTAAATGTTACGCTAATATTAGAAAGAAATATTTAAAAGTAGAATATTGTAGACGTTCATCGGTGTATAAGTTCATACAAATCCTTAATTCAAATAACAAAACCGAACTTATTCAATTATCTAGATATGTAAAAGAAGCTCTAACCATCAGAAATGCAATTCTAACTGTCGAACGTTGATGTCTTATGTTCATTCTCCACATATTTTCTACTGTATATATAATTATATTCAAGGATAAAATACTAAATATAAATGATCCATTATGCCATGTTAATTGTCACGTTGATATTATATATGTATAGAATATGTATTATAGATGATGTACTATGTACAAGTCTTAATAAACTATCTGTTCTGTTCTGTTCTGTTCTGTTCTTATTTTCCCTTGTCCGTTGTAAAAGATGGGGGAGGGGGGAAATAAAGTGACCGGTTTAGCAGTTTCTATGTGCTAATTAAACACGGTGAGGATGCGCACACCGGATATTGCCATTTAGTGATAAGGTATTTTCCGAAAACGTGTTTATTTTTCGCCAACAAGGTAAGTAAAACCCTCATTTACTATTGTATTATACTAATATGGAAGAAAAGAGCATTACTTTTAATAACTAGATGCTGTGCATATGCTCTCACAAGCGTAAAATGAGTCAATCTTATAAAGGAATGCTAAAATTTGTGATAAAATGGCAACTTTATCATCTGATAATTGCAGGTCGGGGACGCATCTCTCCCGATATCGTCACTTATTGTCTTATGATAAAAATTCTGAATCGTATGATTAATTTAGTTACATACAAAGAAAACATATGCAAAATTTCAGCTTTGTACATGTTCAAATGACAGAGAAATCGATGATAAATGAGCGTCGGTGGTGTACTGTGTATTGCAAATATATGTACTGTGTATTGACCTGTATCACATTTTACTGTACTGTGTATTGTTAACATTATCGCTGAGTTTTGCAGAATGAATCTTACATAATGTACATTATCATTTCCTTTTCAAAGTACAAAACTGTATTTTCTTTAGTCCTGAAGATACGTGATGTTTTACATTGATATTTATAGCGTTTACTCTGTTGTAATTCATGTAATAAGCTCTAAACGTAACTCACAGTGACCATAGTTAAACAGTGGGCAATATTTTTTGTTATGCTTACCAGTTTTAAATGTATAGATAAATTCTGTTCCTCCATTGAGCATTTTGTTTAAGTTGATATTAGATGAATTATCTCAGAAACAGTTAAAGGTACATGTATCAATTAAAACTTTGTATTGGGATGCCACTTAGACTTACTCTCAATAACTTGCAGACAGCCCGGCCCTACCAATAAATATTATATTGTGATTTTTTTTCGTTGCAGATTCAACTTGTGTATATGTGTTTATGACTGGCTCGACGAACGAATTTAAGGCCATTGTATGTCACGTTGTTGAACACCACCAACATGACGAGAATATTTTCTTGTGCTAATGGCCAAAACCGCAAAAAAAGTAAATTCAGAATAGTATCAGACATAAATTATGCAGCGAAAAAAACAGAAAAAATACTGTCGATTCAGAAAATATTAACATACATGTTTTAAAAAGGAACCCGATTACAAAAGGGGCCAATTTGCAACAGAACAGAAAGAAACCTTTGATTTGGGAAAATGGTGAGGAGCCTGTTCACTGACGGTAGTGGAAATGTATGCTACCTACCACGCCATGTAGCTTAACATTTACACAATGATACCAGTACAAAAATATAATCTAGAGACACATGCACGGCGGTGTACTTGGAACTTTCAATGTTACACAGAGTGCAATTCCATGGACAGATAAGGTTTTTGGAGAATATTGTTATACAGTCGATGAAAGAATAACAAAATAGATGAATGAATAAATAGCTTTAATTAGTTTGTTTGCCAAGAAACGTTTTCTTTAAGTGATTTTATAGTTTCCTTTATTTTTTGACGTCGCAAAATGTTTTCATCGACAACTTGGTTAATATGAGGTATAGTGAAGACTGCAAGTTGTTTTGAAGAGCAGGCTTATAACTTTTCCAATGATTTTACAATTATTCAACTGCTTGCATAACAGAGACCGCATTTCTGACGCTAAATTAAGAGGAAACAGAAAAGCAAGCAGACAAATACTTATTGAAATTATAAGAAGTAGCTAGTTACTGCATAAATGTGATGAGTGTACATAAGAATTCACATAAGAGTGGGCATTGATACTGAAATAGGTTCGGTTGTGACATATTTATTTTACCAAACATTATCTGACAAGCAATATTGTAAAAGACATGTTTTACCTTGATAAAGAACAAATAGTCATGTACATTGTAATATTTATTAAACAAACTTGAAACCTAAACACAAATTCATAAAATAACAAAGGTCATAGATAGTAGAAGAACTCTTTAAGATTTGTCTTTCTTTCTAATCCTTTCCATCAACTGTACTTGTAATGTCAGTATATAAATATAGTTAAGTATATTGTTGGGAATAAATATGTTAAAACCAAAGGTCATAAACATTTTACATTCAACAGTTGAAATACATGAAAAATGTCGGAATGATCTTCAAGTCAGTTCCCGATCGTTTGTTATAGTTTGAAGTTGACCTTGACAACAAATATACTATTTTAGTTAACGGGGAAGTTGATCACATAATAATGATAACGAACTGTTTGCATAGAAATGACATATATCTTGCAAATGAAGTGTACAAGATAACACATGGCACTGTTTCCCCCTACTTCTAAAATAAATTGCTCAGTGCATATGGCACCTATTTTGTTTTGTATGAAGAAAGTGGTGAGCTAACTACCTTTCAGAACAATGCATTTAGAACAATAAAAATAGCTTTGACTATATTATTTTAAGAAAATTTCAAGTGAAACTAGTTCGAGGGTTCTACGTCAAATGAGTCTAAGGTTATTGAGGAGAAACCACTTTAAAAACTCAAAGCCCTTACGGCCTTGACCTTTGAACTATTGACACCATAAGCGATAAAGGTCTTCTATTGACCAAGGTTTATGTCTCTTTGTAGTATGAAGGTGAAAGGATAACATATTTTCATGTTTGCTCTTCTTATACGGAGAGCCCTTTTCCACTCTTATCGTCATCATATCCTGTGTTACATTATTATAAAACATCACGGCTGAATGTGTGGCTGTGCCGTTTATCTGCAATGGCTAGTCTTTAGACAGTTTCTCGGAGTGACTATTGGCATGTCGCTGTAATTGTAAATTGTAATATCAGTGTTCAAACTGGTGCTTGTTAATTTCGCTGTGAAGTCTAATGCCATCTGCAAACAGAAAAAGAAATTCTATCATTTGGGCCAATGGAACTACATGCTTTGTCTATCTAATGACCATAAATACTGAAAATATGCACGTTTTTCATTATCAATACTCAGTACACCAAACTGCAATACACAGTACAAATATTACTTTGAAAACTCAATACACAGTACACCACCGGCGCTCATTTATCACCGATTTCTCCGTGATTTGAACATGTACAAAGCTGAAATTTTGCACATTTTTTCTTTGTATGTAACTAAATAAATCGTTCGATTTAGATTTTCCCCATAATGCAAATATATTATGGTATCGAGACAAATGTGTTTACAGCATGCATTTATTAAATGATAAACTTGTCATTTTATCACAAATTTTATCATTTCTACTGAAGATTGACTCATTTTACGCTTGTAAGAGCATATACACAGTATCTAGTTATGAAAATTAATGCTCTTTTCTTCTGTAGTAGTATAATACAAAAGTAAATGAGGATTTTACTTACCTTGTTGACGAAAAATAATCACGTTTTCGGAAAATAACTTATCACTTAATGGCAATATCCGGTGTACGCATCCTCACCGTGATTAAAAGGCTGTTAATATTTCATTTACTATTTCTCTAGTGAATTATTTTGAAATACAGGAGGTGTTCTTTTAGTTATCGAATTTTGAATCTGCTTTTGATCAATTAAAGAAATAGTGTTTATACATAAGTATTTTAAATACAGAATTAAGGTATATTCATCATGGACATATTTATACTAAATGAAACCCTTTATTTTTCAGCAATCATATGTTTACACCTGCAGTATGTATCAAGTAAGTATATTTCAATAAAAACTACGTATTAAAATTTAAACACTAGTAGTGTGTAAGAGTGTTCGAGTAACTTTTGTCTCCTGTGCGCGATCATTTTCATTTGTATTACGACATTTCAACCATGTTATACGGCGGCATTGCTGGCGGGCTTGACTTTTTCAGGATTGCATTTTATCACATTTTTATTGCGCTGCTATGTTGAACGATTATTTATTTCTTCACTTACTTGCACGCTTATGACAGTAGGCGAGAGTGGCTGGCCCGCATTCTGTTGCTGGTCGTGTCGTGTCTTTACAAATACAAAGAACATGAAAATGAAAACCAGACAAGTGATATTGCATGGGAAAAATGTTACATTCTGGCAGTAAAGTAATCTAAGTAATCTTTTTTTTCTATCAGCAGGTTTCAGAACTGTCACAGATGCACGGGAGGCTTGTATGTACATTTTCGATACGGATTTTGGATAAAGAAAGGAAGCAGATTCGGATTATAAACGTTCTAGATATACATTTGTAAATTATAATGAACTTGATAAATAAACTGCATGAGTGAGGAGCTTTACAGTTTTATGCCTGGGAACAGAACCATGCTATGCACTTAAATTCTTAGTTTTGAAACAGCAAAACCTGAATAATACACTCTCAAAAATTACAGAATTTATTAAACAATCAAATACAATTTTAGATAATCATTTAGATTTTAGATAACTATTTAGATAATCATTTTAGATGAAAGGAACAATTATTAATTTGATGTTTATGATAGTATGACAATGAACAATACATGCAAACTACGTCACACAACTGTACAACTTGAAATAACTCGCGAGAACTCCATGCTACATTTGTCAGCTTAAATACAAAGTGAATATAAGACATTGCAAAAACAAGCAGAAATAAATCTTGATATTGTTTTATTACAGATCAGGACCAAGAACGTAGTATGGATGAACCAGAAGCAACCAAACCAAGAGTTCCAAGTAAGTACACCAATCCTTTTTTCAAATGTCATCTATAGCCAAGGCAATGAATACGGATAGTCGCACTACAATTTCAGTCTTTTCTAAATTGATATCATAATGCTTTCCTGTATCTACGTCTTTTTGGTTGTTGTTGTTGTCAAGAAGTTTAACTTACTTATGTAATCATTAAAGAAATATTCCAAAGTCTTGCTGTAGTTTGTCTCCGTACCAGAACATGATTCTTGTACAAACACATTTTTACATTACCTGCTCGCATGTGGTACAATACAACATAAGCTCTGACTGAGCTATTTAACCGATTACTGAAAACAAGTGCAAACAACTAGCAACAAATATTTAAGAACTGTAAATAAAATAATTTAATTAGTACATGGTTTAAAACAAATTACAACATAATAATTGGCATAAGTTCATAAAATCTTAGGGGTTCTATTAATACCAGGAGTTTACACAATTAAAATATAACTTTGTTACGATTGCATAATATCCTTAACTTCACTACTTATATAAACGAAAAGCTAAGAGATTAAGCAAAATAAAAAGATGGTTTTAAAGAAGCAAGTATCACACCAGTGCGCACTGGGCTAACACAACTGTATACATTTAAGGTGTAAGATAATGTTAAACTGGTTAAATTGGGATTTTCTTTGTTACAAATACATGAAAAAAGTGATTAGTTTTATTAAAAAAAATAACATTTTCGTACGATGTTAAATATATCCTCGATCTGACGTATTGGCCCTCCGCTTGCGGCCTCTGGTCATGTTACATAATGTCGAAACTATCTTGGATCTGTCTTATTTACATTAGATTTGCGCCTAGTGTTTGACGAAAGACTAATGATATATTGTTCATATCAATAAAAAATAAAATATTACCCAGCAAGCAAAAAAGCAAACCATTAATTAGACATCATTTCTATCTCGCAAGTTTATCTAGACTGATGCCCAGTGGAGAGTTGTTTGTTTTATTTCTTGTCAAAGGAAACACATCCCCACACACATAAGCAGATTGGTAGTCATATGGCATTTAAATATGAGCCGCGCCATGAGAAAACCAACATAGTGGCTTTGCGACCAGCATGGATCCAGACCAGCCTGCGCATCTGGTCAGGATCCATGCTGTTCGCTAACGGTTTCTCTAACTGCAATAGGCTTTGAAGGCGAACAGCATGGATCCTGACCAGACTGCGCAGATGCGCAGGCTGGTCTGGATCCATGCTGGTCGCAAAGCCACTATGTTGGTTTTTTCATGGCGCGCTCATATATGTTTTTGTTTTTCTACATAATATTATCACAAACAGAATATTTATTCGGGCAAACATTGGATCTTTGACGGACCTACCTACAGATATTTTGATCACTTATAGACATATATCCCACTATGCGATAACGGTCATGCTCACTGGGTTAGGTTTTCATATTTCAGTCAAGTACTACGACGTTTTGCTAAACAGCTACATGCGAGGCGGTAGTACATTGACGGGTATTATTCTAGGCTGGAGGGATGACTCGTTCTATTTATATGAACCTCTCTGGAAGATCTCAAGGTGGGCTTACTGGCATGGTAACAACACAGTCTGTCGCTCTGATCGTCTAGACTGCAGGTAAGATAGACTCCATGTATATAAACCTATCTTTATAATGTTTAAAATATACCGTAGTCATTATTAATTTATTTATATGATTAGGTGATTATAATATGTTTCTTTGCACAAGGCGTGATTTTATTTTTCAGCCGAAATAAAAGTTTGTTTACTAACAATAGTAGGGACAGTGTATGCAACATTTTACCTTCTCTTTTAATATACATTTACATCATGTTTTATACTCCATTCACTCCCATAGGGATATATTCCATCAGGAATGAGGTGTCGAGAGTGATTAATATATGTTGTAGAATTTGCTTCACAATCGACCTAAAATAAATCATTATAAACTATGTTGTATACTTATGTGAAGAACATAAGGACCTCATCTGAGATCGAATCTAAGTACAAGGCACCGGACTAAAATGACCATTGTCTTAGTTATCAAGCTCTAAAAAGTCTTTGCCGTACACTAATGGTCATTCAAGTTGTGACGTTTCTCTTATCCTCGACAAAGCAGTTACAAAATGTCATTCGCATGTTAAATTAACATTTTTCATACTCCTATACAATTTTAGGATGTGTATATAACTTTTTTCAGAAAGGTCGAACCAGGGAAGGCAGTTCAGGACAAATCATTTCCTGACAACAAACACAAGTAATACTTTACATCTTCATTTTACCAAGGCCACAAAAGAATGACCAGTCTCATCTTGAGCAGAAAGCTATTTTGTAGTCCACCTACTGTTGACATCTATTTCTTTAAATAGCTTGGTACTTGCTACGAATGCTATAACATTTATTGTTGTTTGCTATATCGCTCATAACTAATCATATAAGTTATCAACACGATTTTGTTTTAAAATGGGAATTATAGCTTTGCTGTGAAACTACCATTTATTAGCTATAAAAATAAAATTGAAATAACATCCTTTACTGAGATAATCGGCATTTGCTCATTAGTCCACGCTTTACTGATTATTTTTGAAAGAATTTAAAGCTGTACAAATTATTAACACTTTTTTTCCGAGACCAATATATATTTCGCAAAACCTTTTTACATATGTTTTGTTTCATACCTTTAGGGTAATCTTTCGCTACAAAAATATTCAAATCATTTTATCAAGCGTTTGATTGGTCAAATTTTTAAAAGACTCAAATACACCCTTAATCGAGTATTAAATGGTTACAAGTTACATGTTTTGGTCCAGTCTAAGGAATCATTCTCTTTTTAAATGGTTACAAGTTACATGTTTTGTCCAGTCTAAGGAATCATTCTCTTTTATTCAGAGAGCTCGCTGGGTCATTTGTCATGGCAATGAAAATATTAAGAAAAATCTACGATTGTCAGTTTAATGACTTTGAACGAACTGTCGTTGAACCGAGCTTAACAACTGAACTTGGAGGTAAGGGTTAAATATTATTATAAATAATTATTGGGAGAGCTACTTTGTACGTTCGAACCGCTTTGTGTCTTTAACAAGTTACGCTTAGGAGCTAGACGATACTGTTAATTCACCTTTTTTGGTACAAGGGTTGCCTAATGCCCTAAGAACTAAAATTGAGCCGTGCCATGAGAAAACCAACATAGTGGCTTTGCGACCAGCATGGATCCAGACCAGCCTGCGCATCCGCGCCGTCTGGTCAGGATCCATGCTGTTTACTAACAGTTTCTCTAATTGCAATTTAAAGCAAACAGCATGGATCCTGACCAGCCTGCGCAGATCCATGCTGGTCGCAAAGCCACTATGTTGGTTTTCTCATGGCGCAGTTCAAATATAAAATACGTCTTTACGGATTGTATTAGGACCATTTTAGATACTAAAATATATTTTGGTTTATGACAAAAAAAAGACCAAACATTTTTATAGGAAAGCCACTATATGTAAAACTCTTATCAAATATTGTTATAGGAAAACCCTTACCAACAAAATTGAAACTTTGCAATACTTAAAGATTACTACCTAACTACTTGTATTATCCTGAAAGCTTGAAAGTATTCTACAAATATTTGATGTCCTAAATTGCTCTTATATCATATCAGTATGAAGTTCTGATGGTACTAAAACACAAACTCTACAAGTAATAACTAATATCTTATGAAACTGACTTTTTCAAAATTCAGATCAGGTTTAAAATTTTTATCTATCTAAAGACTAAGAACACCACAAACTGTCGGTGGTGGAGATGTCATTTATGGGCATAGCATGAGCGGAACTATCCAATTTTCTCAGAGATGTTCTGACCGAACATCTCAGTATAACCAGAAAGGCCTAATACGTATCAGTCGTCCGAGCTATGACAAACATGTTTCTTTATACATAAAATTATTCGATGTGTTTTTTTGTGCATGTTAGACGTTTATAAGTACAGGGCTGTCAATAAGTTTTTTGTTAAACATGCTGAAATAAATAATTAGCCGCCCCGCTAGAGGGTTGGGGCATGCCCCCTACCCCACCCCACCCCCACCCCTGGAAAATTTTGAAATTCAGCGCTTCGTTTTCTGTATTCTGGAGCATTTAAGAACACATATTCCACAGAAATTTTATACACAATATGCCCCTTATTTTCACAGTTTTATGGGCTAATGTACGGTGCCCCTAAAGCAATAACTTATTTCGTTTAAACGAAATAACTTATTTCGTTTAAACGAAATAAAAAATAGTCTCACATTACCTACTTGGAAAAAAGTGTGTAACATGTCACTTTAGGGGCACCGTACTAATGTGTTAAATTTGGAAAAAAAAATAAAATAAAGCTTTTCTTAGAACTTCAACCAAAGATTAATGTAGATCTGTCATAAAATTGAATTACTGGTAGCTCTTAAGAAAATACAAGTTATATCCTTAGAAGTTCATATTCAGGAGAAAATTTAGGATCAATCTGAACTTTTGTGAAACAGACCCAATTCTCTAAGCCCGTTGGAACTATACTGCATTGATAATTGTCTTCTCTCCTACAGCATGGTCCTCTTTTTGGTCTGTCATCTTCAGTGGAGCTCAATGCCTGCTTTTAGGGTTCTTAAAGTGTGTTTATCATATTCATTTATATGAGCATGTTTAACAGACCGTGCATTGTACCTTATTTTTTTTCAATTCTTTTACATTTTTTCTCTAGCTTTAAATGGGAAAAATGAGTGAGGTCTTTTACTACTGTGTGTTTTGTAAATACACTGTATATAGACTGAAATATTGAAACGTACTTTAGATTTAATGACTTAAAGTGCTTTTTCTGATTGTTTCTTACATAGGTCCCAGCTGGAGTCAGATGCGTACTTGCATGAAAACCAAGATGCAATTTAAATTATGTCTGCACCGGTATATCCCACGAAAATGTAAGAACGCTACACATCGTGTCGCAAAAGTACTACGACTGTCAACCGATCTGCTGGGAGATATACTCCGTGCACGTGAAAACCTGAAGGTTATTCATCTGTTTAGAGATCCAAGGGCAATCATCAATTCAAGAATTGAGACGACATGGTACCCAACACATAAAGAAGAACAAATTATTCAGAACGCCAAAGCTTTGTGCAATAAAATGCTGTATGACTTTCAAGAAGGTCAAAAATTATTAAAACTTTATCCTGATAGATTCAAGTTCGTTTATTATGAAGATTTAAGCGAAAGCCCATCCGGTAAATCGAAAGAATTATTCAACTATTTTGGTATGGATTTAGATGAACATAAATACCCAAAAGTGAGAAACTTATCTGTATTTAACAACGCGAAGAAGCGAACTGAACGTGAGAAAAACACAGCATTCTGGTGGAGAAAGTCCTTAAAGTGGGACATTGTGCAGAAAATGGAGCCATTATGTAAAGATGTCTATAAAGAACTTGGTTATAAAGTTTTTACGAACGTGCAAGAATATCAAAACCTGTCAATTTCAAGTGTTACTATACCAAATAAGTATTTAATTCTGAACGTTAAAGAGAATGCATCCCAAGATTAGTTTGTAGCTTTAGTTTTGTTTACGTTATACTTAAAAAAGTAAAATTTCTACATTCATTATTATTATTGTTATCATTATTATTATTAGAAACCTATTTATTATTATTATTATTATTATCAATATTGTAATTATCATTTTTATCATCATTATAACTATTATTATTATTGTCTTTAAGTGCGGTAGATAGATACCCATATCGACCGAACCAAACGAGCAAAAAATGTTACTATAGTTATATGAGAAAAGAGAAATAAAACCTAAACATTTGTTGCGGTTGATCCTTTTGTCTACTCAAGTGTTTTGGTCTTAAAAGTATACGTCCGCCCGCTTAACTCCATAGGGAGAGCGCATTTCAAGGTTCACGTGATCCTGAGGTCGATCTCTAGGCGAGGCGTATGTTCGTCTTAACGAATGATTAAAGACTTTGTGTCTGAAACTATTCGTTCTCCACATCTGATTCTTGCTGGGAAGTTGGCATTTACTTGCGGAGAACAGGTTAGTACTGGCACAAAATCCAAGAAATCTGCACCGTTATAAACTAAGGCGTTAAACCCAGTACAAACAAACATAGAGTGTGTATGGCGTCACACTGTCATATCATCAAAATGTTATGACGTCAATGCTCGAGGTCACTACGTGTTTTGGCTCCGCCTACAAAACAATACATTTTTTGAGCTTGACGAATGTCACATTAGCTGTTGATGTACGTGCGGCATCGGCGTCTCGTCTAGACATGTTGTTTTAACAATTCTGAGCAAGCTCATAGAACTGGATGGAACTTCAGATAGCCTTCAGTTTTCAAATGATAATACCAATTAGATCTAAATGACAAAAATTCCATAACTAATGCTAGCATTTTGACGTTATGCCCCATTTTGGACAAAATACTGTCAACGATTTATTAGCTCCGTATATCACTGCTTAATAAACCTTTACACAACTGCATAATAATATTGAGCCGTGCCATGAGAAAACCAACATAGTGGGTTGCGACCAGCATGGATCCAGACCAGCCTGCGCATCCGCGCAGTCTGATCAGGATCCATGCTGTTCGCTAACAGTTTCTCTAATAGTAATAGGCTTTGAAAGCAAATAGCATGGATCCTGACCAGACTGTTTTTATTTCTGTGCAATTTTGCCTCTTTCTATACTTCGCCATTTTTCCTTCTTTTCAATAACATTCTGTTAGTCAGTATTTTAGTAACTGCACTTCACAACTGAACAAACGAAACTGCACACAATTCTTTGCCATGATGGTAATAACAAAGCATTGACACAGACACCATAACTATTTTTGATAAAATATGTCCATTTTCTTTCAAAATAAAAATTTGTCTGCCTTGAAAACATTTTTATTATTCCCAACTGTGAAGTCGTACGGGTAATATAGAAAGGACGTTTATACATAAAAACCAGTCTGGATTTCTACCAGGACATTCTACAATATACCAACTTATGATAAATATAACCAAACATGTAAATGGTTTGACGATAAACAATCTGTGTATGGTTTTCTGTGACACTTCGACAGCTTTCGATAGAGTTTGGCACAGAGGTCTTTTTTTAAACTTCGTGAGTTCGGTATTTCTGGAAATACATTCGCAGTAGCGACACATGCAGTCTTCGTTACTAAACAACCACTGTAGCAACGCATTCAATCTGCGTACTTAACAATCACGGTGGCAATACATTCAGTTTTCGTGACTTAAAAATATCAAAGACCACACACACAGGTAAGAAATATTATCTATAAGTGGATCCCTTGAAAGCATCGATTGTAAACTGAGCAAAGTAGCAGTACAAATGGTTGGAATAAATCGTTTAGTACGAGAAGTAATGAAACGTGCATCACACCTCATGCACCATAGCACCAGCTTAAGCGGAACTCTTATTTCATAAGAAGTGAATGAACTTTATGATCCAAAAAGGACTATGAAATTTAACACATTGAATGCAACAACGGGGCCACTGCACGGCGCTTAGCGACTGCCGTTCTGATAGTCAATAAAATCCAGAATGTTAATTCAGAATATTCTATATTATATGTCTCTAGAAAGTGTACTACCAGCCACATGATTCTTTCAATCAACATGTGCTACGAGCTTTATTTCAATCACAAGCTTGGGAAAAACTCCAATACCCCCAGTGCCACATATACTGGATCCTCAATAGTCAAAAATATAAGCCCTCGATCCTTAGGTTCTAGCATTCAATAATTGTAAAGATTGGTGTATCTGCTTAGCTTAAAAAACAGCCGATAACAAGTTCCTCCTCCTTCTTCAGTGCATAAATTGTTCATCAAAGTATAAAATGGAGAGAAGTTTCCTGCAATGCTTAAAAATAGTTCAAAAACATAAAATTGTGATAAGCACAGACTCTCAAGATTACTTTCCGAGGACCATTGTATTAGTATATTCAAGCTATGAAAATCCAAACCAAAAACAAAACAAGTATGAGAACGTCTGCCTGATAAACATGACGTCTAATCAATTTGACAATCCTAAAGGTTTCTGCTTTCTGCGGGTTATCGTAGCTTTGTATTGTGCAATCTAGCACTACAGTATGATTGTAATAAATGAATTTACTGTGACCAAAAACATTCAAACAAAATAGCAGTATCTTATTATTATTGATTTTACGCAACAAATTACGTTGATTTTACGCAACAAATTACGTTCAACGGTTTCAACGGAAAGGCCGAATATGATATGTGTTATGTAGGATAGTGTTAACTTAAGAAACATGATTCCTCCAAAATTATCACGGTACTTACGGTATATATGGAAATATAAATTTGAATTGCAGTGCATCTTAAAAGAATTGAATACTCCAAGAATACTGCTGTACAAATTTGTAAAGAAACGAAATTTGTCACAAAAAATAATCACAAATTTTCTGCAATTAATATATCAAATTTTCACAAACTCTGAGGCGTAGAGATCGCAGTATTTTGGTTCACAATCAAATTTTGTATAAAACAATTTGTGATAAATTATGTACTCTTGAATTATTTCATCCATATTTGTTTGGGATATCATGTTGTATACTGACTAATTCTTTTTCTTTCGAAAGATTCACGTATTTTCACTTTTTTAAATGTTGCTATATGATATTCCCAAGAATGAAATCAATTCAAATTTGATAGGCATTTGGAATAGCCGCTATCCTGACAATACGTCGCATAATCATATTTTCAATAACTGTAGAAGCATATCTTAATTTCTTGACCTGAAATAGCCAGGAACAACCCTGCTGTACTTTAAGTCTTGAAAATGAAATTTGCACTACAAAGATTGTCCTTTATTTGATATATCTTACCACTCCTAGTTTAGAAAATAGATTACTTTGACAGATAAGACTTTATTCGGAAAAGCTTACTATGATGCTGATTGCTTTGCCTCTTTCTTGTGTGATACAATTTTAATTTCAATGTTAATGGAGTTAATTTCCCGACTTCTTAACATTTAAAAGAGAATGCATATACATTTACGCTATATTGTGTTTTTACCAGTTATCTTTATTCTATGGTATATCTCTCATTATTTTTAAGGTTTGGGTTTTATAACTAGGCAACAGTGCTTTTATTTGGGAAAAAAAAGCTGTTTTACATAAAATTCTTTTAGCTAGACTGTTTTATGAAGAAGTCTCTCTACAATACTTTGACAATATATCGTCTAAGCTAAATCTATAGAACGTCGGAAACTTATTGAGTCTGGTAACGCTGAATGCGTTTGCCGATTACTTGCGGTCGCACGATTTCTGTCTAACTGGACCGAACAACATAGTATGGATATAGTTCCAATGGATTGTCTCAAACATCAAATAGTTTGTCGCATTAATGAAATGAACTTATCAATACGCCAATTTCATTTTATATGACCAGTAAACGGTGTGATTTACTGAATTTATTAAGTATATTTGTTCTATATACCCGGATAAAGCCATTTTTTCCTCGGGACACTTCCGCAGATTTTTCAGCAGGTCACACACGCCTAAATAGTATTCCCTATATATTCTATATAAAACTTACATTTTTACCAAACATAGCTAGACCCATTTCAGAGAACAAATCCTTACCTCATTTTAAAGAGTTAAGATAAAACTAACATAAAATGAAGAAAAAAGTAGGGGACATGTATCTTCTAAGAGAGATTTCTCTTGTCACATTTGCTTACTGTAAAATCACATTAAAATGACACTGCTGTGACCTGAAAGTACTACTCATACTAAAATTGAGTTTCATTGCACCAAATACAACCTCCTCTCCCATTTTGTTCTATAAAATGTGAAAAATACCTCCACAATGAAATTCAAACAGAAATCAGCTTTAATTTAGACCTAGTACTTCATTTCTGTTGTTGTTTACATGCACAGATTTCCAAACACAGACATGAGTGAATTTCATAGATGTTGTTCATTTATTTATGTAATTGCCATATGTTTCCGACATAACAGTCTAATTACATGATATTTTTTCAGGTTGCTGAAGACCGAAAAGTTTTAACTATATATTCATAATGTATTATGTGATTTTTATGTAATATTTTCTATTTCAGATTTGCTTGTTTGCTATTTTATCGCCTTGTCGAAATGTCGGGACGACATTTTTCGGCCGGGGGAGGGGTGGAATATGTCATAGAGTGTGTTGTATTTAACACCTTTGTTTATACACGTTTCGTACCAAAGCTACAACTATTTTAATAAGAATTTGGTTTGTTTAGTTAGTGCTAAATAGAAAGATTTTAGTCTTTATACATAGTCGAAAACACCTTATACAGTTCCGTTAGTTAATATAGTAGTTGTAGTCAGTAGTCCAAAATAGTCGTATTACGTAGAATTTACTACCTTTAGACCTTTAATCTCATATTTATGTTCGATTAATCTTCTACTTAACATTCATTTGCATGAATCAATAACCAATCACAACCACACCGCCATATTCAAAAGTGTAAACAAAAGTCATAGCCATTTTGTGCACAAATATTTCCCCATCTGTTGTCTGTACACAGTTGCAGGATCGTATCTGTCGTCAAATACATATCATACGAACCCCAGACTTGAGTTGTCATTACTCAGTCTACCGGCTGGCGAGGTCGGCGACATATACAATTTACACTTTACATATTTTTAAACCCAAAAATATACTTTTAATTCACATCAGTCTAAATAGGTGTAGTATATATATAGGTATAATTTGAGTCCATACAGAATATTTGCCGATAGTATAGAAATTACTCAATCTTGCTCGTGTTTTGATGCACTGGTGCTAGACCAGAAAGAAAAAGCCACTGTACATGGTATACTCTACCTCTGGGTATACGATAAGAACCATGGTCGTGAACGGGAAATTATACCAACACATTTCAATCGCGCATTTCTCACATAAAACGCACAGTTCGGTAAATGGGTAATATGCATATTGAACAAATGGTAACTGGTCTTCAATCTTGCACCTGTTACATTGTCTTAATATTTCTTATTGCAGAGACACTACGCGTAGGTCAAATTTCAAAAAAAAAGTTGGATTCTGTCATTATATGTTCCCGGCAGTCTAAAATAGACAGGCATATTTCTAAAATAAGTAAGGGTCACTCATTTTTCAAATCCCCATTTTCCCTTCCTAATCATCCTGATACACAATTGCCCCTCCGATGTGTTTACAATAACAAGTTTTATCAGTGACTTACTTTCCAGCTCTGGGAAACAACGGTCATACTAATAAGCTTTGATAATGTGGCAGTTGAGTCCAATAAGTCCAGGGGTGTTCAAAGATAATCCGTCACAAATCTATCGTAAAGCAATTATTGGGTTTACCTGTATTGGAAAATAAACAGTGACGATTGTATTGAGGTCAACTGCCACATTATCAAAGTTTATTAGTACCCTGGTTTGTTTGTTGAGTACTTACGCATATATGTGCATATAAAATGCCTAACCTCCATTTAATCTTGGTAAAAATACGAAACGTGTGTACTTTGCTACGGAATAAGTAAACAGCAATACGCAAATCATACATGACTCAACAATACTTATTCCTTGTCAAAATATGGCACTAGGAATTGATATAGCTTTTCTTATAACGTAAATAGTATGTTTTAGTATAATTATTTAAATTGCAGCGAATAGTGATACAGTTGCTTCGAGTAAAGAAAGTAATAAAACCTTTGATAACAAACCTTTTTCTTCTGTAGTGATATATTGTTCCTGATGACAGAAATATAATGAGCCGTGCCATGAGAAAACCAACATAGTGCGTTTGCGACCAGCTACACTTTGTAGCAGCTCTACTGTTATTGTACTGGTTTAATGCCAATGAAAGACATTAGTGTAGAACATGATAATAGGTCATATACTGTGATAAGGACATACGAATAATTAGATTTCGAAATGCTGTCCTTAAAACTGCTTTTGTTCAACAGCATATTGGCCACTGTTATAACTTTGGCTTATACTGAAGAATGTAGCGGGCTTAGGAATGATTTTGAACGCTTAAAAGAAGAATTGTCTCAAAGAATTGTTGATTTGGAGAACAAATTAGGTAATAAATCTTATATTAACTTATTCAAGCGGTTTATACCATAGATTTTTAATCCTTATTTAAAAGTTTTATAAGTCAGATTTTCGTTTAAAATTAGTGTTACAGCGTTCAATTGTATTTCCTCCCGTATTTAAGCACACACACTCACGGTTTGTCACACTAAAGATGTGAATCCAAGCGTCAACATCGGCGCAAATTAGACGTGCAGTCTGATCATGGTCTGCACTGTTCGCTATTCATTTTTCAGTAAACACCCCTTCGAATAATAAATAGTATTGCCCAAATTTAATGATGAACCAGTCCATGCGGGTAAGGGTTAAAATGTCCGATAACCGTTAAATGTAAAACCAATAATATATGGGTTTGCCTTTATTGCACCGATATACCAATATTTAATGGGCACTGTCTAAGGATGGTGGAATATTTTCATCATTATTACCATGACGATTACATGATTCAAGAAAAATTATGTACTTGTAGAGGCAGAGAAACGGAAAAGATATCTTGTAGATGAAGAATTAGATATTGAAAAGGAAGTTACAAAGCTTATCGGAGATGTTAATGGTATCAAACAAGGTAAACAGTCATTACTTCTGCAGTTAGAACTAATACAGTGTCAAGACTAGTAGAAATTACCTTAAAACTAGATGTACCCCTTCCTTAATAATTTAACTGAATCAGTCAGTTGTAAATGATGTGCCAAACAGAATTAAGAGTGATACTTGAACACGGTATATCTATAAAATACCTTTTCCTTGTGCTTACGTATATTCGCTAGATACTGAATTTTAAAGTTACATTGAGACAGGCATGGGCAGTACATATATAAGATGGGGTCGAACAGAGTGTGGAGGAAATGCAAGCAAGATTTATAAAGGTAATTGTTCAAGAAAGCAACTTCCCTATATACCCTAAAGCTTTAAAACAGTGTGTTACAGAAAGGCCAGAGTAATATATAAACGGTCTGAAAAAAATAGATAATAAAGAATAATTTGTCTTCTTGTTAATTCGCAACGTATAGCGTGTTTACATACTTTAATGTTAAATGTACTTACACGTCAAAAAGATGCATACAGAAAATAAATTAATTGTAACATTAATCTACAACTATTACTGAAGAAATACACACTTGACTGCGTATCTCTTCTTCGAAAGTGCAGACGGAAAAAGGCAGAGTATAATTTGTATACAAAACTTATAACTATTGCATATTATCTATTTTAAAGACACGTAGACAAAAGAACATTCTAATTGTAGCGAATCTATTTTATACAAAGGATACACAGGTGGGAAATGGTACGCAGATACAGGAGGTCCTGCTAATTATGTACGTATGCCAGAAGATCCTCAATGGGCAAAATACATGGACGGCTTTCAAGGTACTCGAACTGTCATACGTTATATACACTACAAACAGTGCATAGATAACTTTCCTGTATTTGTTTTATATTGTTTTAATGGGTCATTCTCAGATTTGCTGGCACTAGCCGTTTTATAAGGACACACAGCTTTGACTCACACTTTTTGGATAAATTATTTTACAAATACATCCTGTAGGGTTATAATATGCTGTAAAACACAAAGAGCATTCGTTTTATTGCAAAAGGGTTATATTGTAATTATACCGGTAATATTTTAGATATTGGAAACCGGATGTATGGTACAGAATATGAGGATAATTCCGAATCCACTTTCAATCCATTCAGTGTCCATAGAGATGACGAAGATGCCCCCTGTGTCGTCTGCAGGTCCCAAAGGGCGACAACTGTTATGATACCTGCCAGAACTAACTGTTACACCGGTATTATATTATTGAAATTATACATGCTTTTGCGCGGGTGCAAGCCGAAACTGTTACAAGGAATAAGCACCGTACTTGTCATCCGCTATTTGTGCTACCGCAGTTGCTTTTACAGGTTATTTGCTCGTTCGTTCGTCTCCGACTTGAACTAAATATAATTATTATACTCTAATGTGAACAAAAGCATGCCTTTTCCTCCGAACATGTGCATCTATTTCCAACAAAGTTTAATGAAAAGGATATTCCATATTCAGGTTGGCATCTGGAGTACACAGGATACCTAATGGCTATGAGCAGACACTATCAATCATCCAGCGAGTATATCTGCGTTGATAAAGACCCAGAGGTTATTGATCATGGCAGTCAGAGTGAAGATGGCAACTTGCTGTACATTGTCGAGGCAGCATGTGGCTCTCTTCCTTGTGGCCCGTATGTGAATGGAAGAGAATTGACTTGTGCTGTATGCAGCAAATAAAATGTGTAGTATCAAAATTACAAATTTGTTACAGTAATAACTAGATCTAGTATTTTGTTTATTTATAGCAACAAAACTCTTTTTTCTTGCTGAAATGTGACACGGTGTACCTGTAACCTGACAATAACAGGTAAAACACAACACATTTCTTTGTATATTAGTGACAATTACATTGTTCTTGTAGTGCCCGTCGTATTTTTTATTTGCCAAATTTCAGACATCCGAAGCGCACCTAAAATGTATCCATTTGCTATATTTTTTTCAACTGCGTAGCAGTGATCACTCAGTCTGAGTAAAATATTACATTTTATAATAAATCTAGTCGATAAGTAATTTTATACATGATTTATACCTTACTACTAATCGTTCAGGATCATATGTCAGTTGAACACATCAATAAAACACTTTTATGATTTTATATTTGATAAAGGTGGACGTAACTACAGTTCTGACAATGATCTAGTTCTTAACTAATTTGTTCGCCGGTATCAAATACTAAAGGAGTTCATATGTTCCTTTGCCAATCATTGTAATTATATGAAAAAGTAATGACTTTGTCTTGAAATTTGTGTTAACGCTTTCGATGTTACAAGGCGACTTTGCGGGTTCGATACGATATTTACATTTCTTTAACCCTTAACCTGCTAAATTTCTATAATGAATTTGTCCATCTTTTAACTTGGACAGAACCATTAACTGTTAAAAGGGGTGTTTACCAGAAATATACTGTCTGAATGGCGACCAGTACAGATCATGATCAGACTGCACGGATGTGCAGGCTGATCTTGGTCTGCACTGGTCGCAAAGGCAGAATCATTTGCCGCCAGCAGGCTAAGGATTAAAAATATATGTATACTAATATTTGAACGCGTAACATTTTATTCACACAGTCCTGGAACTTATGTCGGTAAATATTTCGATATTTGTAAATTTTGAAACGTGGATAAAGTTCCTTAAAAACAAGTTATTTTTATAAGATCATACGGTAGTTGAACAGATAATAGGATAAAAATAATTTCTGTCGGAAATTATTTTTTATAAAAGCATGTCTTTAACATATAAAAAGGATAAATGGGGCTTCTGCAGCCAAGTGATCAAGGTGACTCAAATCGGATCAATGTAGACCAAACCTGTCGCAGTAACTTTCAATCCAACAAATACAAAACAAGTATGATAACATATGCCTGATACACATATGTTTCTGAAGGGTTATGGTAACTTTAAATAGACCTACGATGCATCCAAATCCTATCAGTGGTGTGCCTCAAAATGTAGCATTGCGATTTGATTGTGACTACCAATATTTGGAAGGTAGTGTAATACCTAGTGCGCTTGATACGTACACAACCACAAATCATATCAATAGGTTATTGTTGTTAGACACTAAAAACAGACAAATGAAAAAATAAAAAGGCATTATGATCAAGTCGCTCCTCTGACTTTGACCTTTTAACCTTGAATATATGGCAGCCCTAAAATGCATAAAAGCGGGATTTATTAAATAAATCTGGCAAAGGTTAATCAATGATTATTCTGTCCAAATTTGGTGTGGCTCCCGTTTAAGATCCGCCAAATTGAATTTCGTTTGTTATTTTATGAAACCTCGACGATTACCTGCGAACATCCCTCATGTTAAAAACACTTAGTGCGTTTGAGCTATCGTTGAAGGTCATTTACGCACGTCAGAATTCAATATTTTAGTTTAGTTTTATTTATAATCCATGGCATATAATATGCATGTGGATAAAACAAGTGAAATAATGAAATAGTCATAAATCAATATTGTTCAAAATATTGTACAAAATGCGGTACAAACTAAACATGTCAGATATATTGTTATTTCTATACAGATGACTCCGAACCCTCTTTGCTACTTCCATAGGAGAATTAATTCCCCTCCCCCACGCGCCCTTTCACATCAGTTACAAATTAGTCATGCTACGTCCTGATGTCATTAAAACTGTGATAATGCGTTGTATTCCACAGGCCTATAAAATCAAAAACATGCACCGTTGCAATGCCGTTTGTTTGCTACAAAGAAACCACAAATTGCGTTTCTATCATTTTGAGGTGTAACATATCATTAACTGTTCTAGTTGGACGTCAACAAAAGATCTCAAACGTGATAATGGGTCATAGACTGTGATAAGAACGCTTAAAATGTAATGCAGTAAAGTAGAAACAGCTGAAATACTAAATCATCATGTCAATAAAACTGTTGTTTTTCAGCAGCATATTATTATTGGAGACTTTTATATCTTTGGCTTATAATGAAGACTGTGACGGACTAAGGAGAGAAGTTGAATTCTTGAAAGAAGAATTCTCAAATCTGCGTCAATATACGTCTCAAAGAATTAAAGATTTGGAGAATGAACTAGGTAATGTTATTAATCACTTTATTCCAGCAGTCTGCTATGAAATATTAGTATTATTGTCTATTGGTTAGATGATGACTCATAGAAGTTTTGTTTTTAAAAACAATGTCATTCTTTTAGTTCTTAAATTGCCTGCAATACGTTTAAGCGAAACGTGAATTATAGAGACTGGATGTTTAATGATTGTGTTTAAAAGTATACTATAGACCCAAATATCATACTTGAAAATATGAACAATTTCTACTTGACATCCTCTGACAATGTTGAAAATTTCAAATAGTTTCCGCTTGTTCCAATGATACGATATGATTAAATTGTATGTAGAAATGCTACGAGTGATATATATACTTATATAAGAATATAAGAACAGGACAAATGCTTTATTTGTATAATATATCATATTTGCAGAGGCAGAGAGAAGCAAACGATATCTTGTAGATGGTGAATTAGACATTGAAAGAGAAGTTACCAAGCTTATCGGAGATGTTAATGGTATAAAACAAGGTAATATAAAGTTAAATTGAAACTAAATTAAAATAGATCTATCACACGATTACTTAATCAAAGTAGATATAACAAATTTTCACTACATCGGTCAGAAGCTAATGATGTGCCACGCTTTACTACGATGTGCTGTTTCTTTTTGCCTATAGAATACTACTTATAGTCTGCATTAACTGAATTTTGAAGTTACTTTGACACAGGCATGGGCAGTTCATATGTCAGGTGGGGACGAACACAGTGTGGAGCAAATGCTAGTATGATTTATAAAGGTAATAGACGGCAACTTTCTTCTTTTCCTAGCGCTTTATGAGCGTTTTCAGAATGTTAGATGCTTAAAACGTTTCGATAAGATAAAAACTGGTAAATATTGTATACTATCCATGTAAATCTAGATTACATAAGCTCTAATGTTGGATTAATGACACGTCAAAAATAAGCATAGTGAGAATGTTATGGGGGGAGGGAGGTGGGGCCTGGGAAGCTATTGTAATTTATGACTTCGTTGCAAGTGCAAACAGAAAGACCTAAAATAACTTGTAAAAAATTTCAATTATTTATCGCATATAATCTCGTAAACCAAAGAATAGTTTATGCATGAGGAAGTTACTTTATAAAGGATATTAATCTGGATTTAAAAGATACGTAGACAAAAGAGTATTCTTATTGTAAGATTTTTTATATAAAGGATACACAGGAGGGAAATGGTACGGAGATACTGGAGGTCCTGCTAATTATGTATGTATGCCAGAAGATCCCCAATGGGCAAAATACCTGGACGGCTTTCAAGGTGTGCAAACACGCTTACTCTTTATTATTATTCCTATCAAACTACTTATATTATGTTATTAATCAAGCGATTTCATACTGGCCATGTTATTTGTTTGAGAGTTGTCGTATTTAGGCCTTGGGCCAACAGGACTTCCCGAGGACAAATAACTAGGCCAATATGAAATCACTTGTAATTAATATTATGAAATATTGTTCCCTCGATAAAATCAGCATTGGGGTGAACTTACCATATGTATTTTCTCTAGTGACATTTGGCGCCAAGCTTGGGGCGGTATAGAACTTGAATATTTAAACGGGGAGAAAATGTGCAGCCAGACCGGGACTCGAACCCGGGGCCTCGGAATACCGTTCCGATGCTCTACCGTCTGAGCTATCCGGCCGCCTACACACTTTCTCTCCGTTTAAATATTCAAGTTCTTTACCGTAACATATTTCCCCGCCATTTTGAAATTCGTCCTCGAATTTCAGCAGGTACTTTATATATAAGCAATTACACGTTGGGCGCAAAATGTTACAGGGTGAGAAAAATGTGCAGCCAGACCAGGACTCGAACCCGTGGCCCCGGAATACCGTTTCGATGCTCTACCGACTGAGCTATCCGGCCGTTTAAATATTCAAGTTCTATACCGTGATATCAGTATATTCCAGAAAATATGTCAGAATTTATGACACAAACTTGTTTACGAAATAAACTATCGAGAAACGTTATCTTCTACAAAGACGTACATCGGCATCGTAAGTCCGCTCAGAGTCGCACTTGGTTATTACATAACTCTGTTAGATGACATTTTTGTCAATACTTTTAAAAGTATTGTAACTTTATCATTCTTTTGTAAAAAAAAATGGCGTCGTTTAAAAATCAAACGGAACTATCTTCTCCGTATTTGCCCTCTCCTTAGAACCAATCAAGAGGTGGCCCTGTTTTTTTTCATATTGGCCATGATGTTCTCATATTGGCTCATATAATTTGTTTAATTAATCTAATTATCGTGTCCAATATTTCATTGTTGAATAATAATGAGATACATACTACACTACAATTATATATGTCGTGTGTAACAATACTGTGAACACTTTAGATATCGGGAACCGGATGTATGGCACAGAATATGAAGACAACTACGAGTCCACGTTCAATCCATTCAGTGTCCATAGAGCTAATGAGGACGCCCCATGTGTCGTTTGCAAGTCACAAAGGGCGATAACTGTGATGATACCTGCCAGAACAAGCTGTTACACTGGTATTGTTTAACTGAAATTGTGCACGATTTAGATGAATACTCTTGTTGTAACAAGGTTAGCTTTTTGTAAAAACTAGATAGCGACCAGTTTAATATGCTTTAATATGTTTAACTTAACTTAGACGGAAAGATCTATAAAATACATATGAGCCGCGCCATGGGAAAACCAACATAGTGGTTTTGCGACCAGCATGGATCCAGACCAGTCTGCGCATCCGCGCAGTCTGGTCAGGATCCATGCTGTTCGCTAACGGTTTCTATAATTTCAATAGGTATTGATAGCGAACAGTATGGATCCTGACCAGACTGCGCGGATGCGCAGGCTGGTTTGGATGCATACTGGTCGCAAAGCCACTATGTTGGTTTTCCCATGGCGCGGCTCATATACTGGTTAACCATCGTGGGAAACAACTTTCATTTAAAAATAGTCTCTTTGGATAAGTTCACACTGGAGCTCTAGGGAAGGGTAGGCTGTTGTGTAAATGATACTCCTACTAGTAAAGTAACCGACTAATCAAACATTGGGCCCTGAAAATATGTAAAACTTGTTTTTCCCTGCACATTGAGCGCTGTGATGAAAAGCAAGGACCCAGTTAACCCTACCTCGCAGTGGAGTTTGCAGAATTCAGCTCTTCAACAGGGAAGGTATGATTGGTGTACTAATTTATACCGTTCATGTGGGTTATCGAGTATAGAGTAGGTCTTTACTCTACCTAAGTGCTTCGATGTGAACTTACCCTTTGGGTTGATATATTGCAAAAACTGGTTTTCCATTTGTCAGTGCATTTGCAATTACTCGCACAGAAACCAAAGGCAAAAAGGTCTCCTTGGGATTCGGAAGCTTTAGCCTTCTTCATTGTTTTAAACAAAATCCCTGTCGTAATACTGACCTGCCGAGACGGGCGCATGTGAGTATTACAAATGCAAGTTACTGTGATTTATATTCCATATTTAGGCTGGCATCTGGAATACACGGGCTACCTAATGACTATGAGTAGACACTATCATTCATCCAGCGAGTATATTTGTGTTGATAAAGATCCAGAGGCTTTAGTGCATGGTAGCCAGGATGAAAATGGCAACTTGTTGTATCTTGTCGAAGCAGCATGTGGGTCTCTTCCTTGCGGTCCATATGTAAATGGAAGAGAACTGGCGTGTGCTGTATGTAGCAAATAAAACGTAACAATTAAAGTACAAAATATTTGTTGTAGTACTCTTTTCTATGCCAAAATACAGATTGCCATTGAAAATGCGACAATAAACTGGCAAAATACTGTAGCAATACGTATTTTTTGTACACTTCACTGTCTTGTTTCGTGACGTTTTTGCTAGTGTGTTGTTAAAGACGCATGTTATCTATCGGTTTTGGGTGTTGGCTTGCGTCGGTGTTTTGACTGACTTCCTTTCAAGCATTGTGACTTTTCTTCAGGATACGTTTGGTACACATGTTAAGAATAATCATTCAATCTATATAAACAAATCGTTGCACTTTATACATGAAATTGGTGCAACAATCCAAACCTATTGTATTCATTACCAGTTGCCAACACTTTCAGCGGCTATGCGTAGAATACGGTTTGTATTGAGTCAATTGTTTTGCCACTCCGCTGGTTCAATATTATGAAGCATCAAGGAATTACAAATGTCTCTAGTGTAACGTTGATTTATATCTAACTTCAATATCGTCATCACACAAATGGTCATGCATACCTTTTAACCATTTTAACTATATAGCTTGTTAATATTGCGAAAAAAATATATATCAAACTCTTGCCCATTATAACAGAAAGCAAATAGGGAAAGATTATCTGGAAAACCTGATATTTAGCCATTAATTCTCTTAATAAAATTTAAACGTCTTTTAAGTATTTTCCACAGCTTGAACAAATAATGGTATAGCCTCTGTCAATAACGCATTGAAGATCACATACTTCTCTGCAGGATTTAGACTATTCACGTAATTTAAGTTTTTCAGAGCAAACATTTCCGTACTGCTTACAGCATTCAAAGTGATGTTCTTCTTCTCCCAAGTCTTCAGTGTAGTGTCAGTGTAGAACTATATACAATGCCCAGTGTACTCGGTTATTAAGTATGTAATTTATCACATGGGTCCAGCCTCTTGTTTCGGGATAAAAGAAGTCAATCAATAGATAACTTGTATACGTGGTGACTTTTAAAGGACGACAGATATTCAAAATGCCATTAATTAGAATACACGGTAACATATAGGTGTTAGATGCCAAACGGTCAGCTTGATCTATAACTCCGTGATATGACATAAAGGAGTTGTGCGAAAGTAATTATTATCATGATGAAATAAAATCGCATTATACGTTATACACCCATGCCTTGTTAGCTTATATTACCAACATTATAGACTTTATCATATATATATATATATATCTCTCTTCCAAACTGATCGGTAAATCTCTCAACAGAAACTGGTATATGGGTACCAAAACATCGTAGTACATACAGCAAGGCATTGAGATGGCTTAAGGGTAATAACTTTATTGTATAAAGTCCAGTCCCTGAAGTGATGTCTGTACGCGTGAGAGGTCCGGAGAAAATTTGTCTAGAAATAGAGGAACATCTTAGGTGCAAGAAAATCGGAGGTGATATTGACGCATCAAGGTGCGATTCGAGAAAATTAGACACCTACAGAATTTGACCGCATGCCTATCACGTTTATATTGTGCAAGTATACATTCTGTTGTTTATGTCACATAAACGTTACGTACATTTTACAACCACTTGCATATTCTCGAATCATGTAATATTTTATCACATGTTTTACGCCGTGGTAGCCGAAATAATCTATATAAAATTGATAATACACTTCGTCACCTCAATACAAGAAGTGGATAACTGCATTAACTTAAAGAAGGACTTATTCACTTTTTGCGCTAAGGTGACGACTTGTTTAATAAGGGTTTGGCGCCAAACGTAAAGTACAGGAGATGTTGGTCAAATTGACTTGTTTATAATAGTTAAAAAGATAGATTTTTGATGTGTCTGCAGGAAAACCTTACATGTGATAAAAGAATATTACACTTGTAACTTTCCACATTGAATTTATTAAACGCGTTGAATAAAATTGATAAAATGCTCGACAGAGCCTCGCATTTTATTATTTTATCCAACACGTTTAATTAATTCAGTATGAAAAGACACTTTTATAATATGCTCTCTGTAACAACATCAGCCTCGAGTTTCCTGAATCTAATAATATGTTCCTGTAATCTATAATTTCAACTTAAAATTCAACTGGTTAAAAAATAATCAAATTTAAATAACTAAAATTTCATTTATGTTCTCCAACCTACATTCACTCCATATTTTTGCCATTTATTAAGAAATGAAATGATTTTTTTCAGTGTTCATGCGAAAAGTTTTGCAAATTCCACGCGTTGATTTACCTCACACACTTTCAGAGTTTAGTTGTTTGCTACATATAAGTGATAACATAGCATAAAACACGTTTTAAGAAGTTTTGCATAAACTGAATATCTATAACAAACATATAAAGATAATTTGAAAAGGTACTAGATTTTAAGCCATTTTTCTTTTCACCTCAAAATTCGTTAACTATTGAAAAGACCGAAACCATGATTAAGAAAAATTATTATTTTTATACAGGGACTTGTGTTTCTAATACTACAATCGAAAGTTAGTTAGATATCTTTTATATTACGTGTGTCTTACCAAAATTTGAAGTTTCTATCGTCTAAATAAAACTTGATAGTCTTATCTTGACCTTCGAAGAGGAAACTTCCTTTCTCCAACACAGTACGTGTGAACTTTCGTGCAGGTATTTCTTTAATTCTTTTCGTTAATTGTATTTTCATACAAAGTTGAGCATTCTTTACTATTAATGCCTATGTTTTAAAATGATTTTCGTTCATCTTACAAGTATGATGATGTATGTTCATACAAAAGAAAAAAATGTGTAAACGAATCCTAAAAAAGGTGGACAATCAGGTCTTATGAAATACATGTATACATTTCGTTCCCAGCACTAGCTGTATCCAGCAATTACTGGACCTTCAAATGATTGGTTTTCCTTTTCCAAGGAGCACCTACGTATTCCTAAGAATTTAACCTAAAAAAATCATTCTGATAGACTGGTATTCGATTTGTATCTTATTTTAAAGGTACATGACCATGTGGGGTTTACTACTACTTGTATCAGTGGGTGGCTGCCTCGGCATGAACCAACTGCCTATCACTGCTAATTGGAATGGCGGTTTCAAGGGCGAATTCATCGTGACAGGCGAATTGCACAACTGGAAGGTTCATCTAATTTTTGACAAACCTGTCGACCAACTTGAGGTACATAATGGAATTTATTTGGTGTCAGTAAATGGCTTAGAGATAAGAATTAGAAATGTATTGATAGTTTGTAATCATTTTTGAAAGAGGTTACTGTTAGTTAAATGTAAAGAGAAATCTGACAGTAAGTCCAAGGTTTACTACCAAACAAATATTCTGGAGTACATGTATATAATTGAGCCGCGCCATGAGAAAACCAACATGGTGGCTTTGCATCCGCGCAGTCTGATCAGCTAACTGTTTCTCTATTTGCAATAGTCTTTGAAAGCGAACATCATGGATCCTGACCAGACTGCGCAGGCTGGTCTGGATCTATGCTGGTCGCAAAGCCATTATATATATGTTGGTTTTCTCATTGCGCGACTCAATTATTGTTTCAGCTAACGTGCTGATTGAGGTGCCGTGCGATGCTTCTATTTCCTTGTGTGCAGTGACAGAGGACTGTTAACTCTTGACCATACAAAAATGTAATACAATTAAAAAAAAACATTTTCAAGAATCCGTGACTTGGTTTAGTTGAGCAGGGAATATGATGAAAAATTCGACAAACTATTGTTATATGACGTAATTCCAAGCTGTAGAACCTGTTCAAAATTAAATTTGAGTAAAACTTTTTAATCCTTTAGCCTGCTGACGGCAAGTGATTCTGCCTTTGCGACCAGTGTAGACCAAGATCAGCCTGCACATCCGTGTTAGCTGCCTAGTTTTAAATCCCATATATGGTCCAGATTCTGACTTGGCCTAGATTTTAACAAAACAAATATTCTGACCAGGTGTCATAAAAAATCAAGCGTACAGTATGACCTCTGGAATTTAAACAGTTTATCTCATATAACTTAACATAGTGATCCACTTTTGGCTCCAACTGAAATCGTTTCACATATTCCAAGATTTCATATATACAAACATGCTGACCATATTTAATAAAAATAATTTAGAAAACATGGCTTATAGTGTATTAATAAGGTTTTTCTATTATAATTTCATGCGGATCGGATAGAAATTATAATGGCTTCTAGAGTGTTAACAATGTTGATCTATGAACTAGACTTTCTACAGAGTACCCAGTTTCAAACTTCGCTTGTACTTTATGAAATTTTAAAACAAATATAACTAGGTTTCATTCAGATCAGAATTTAAGATGGATTCAGCCAAAATTCTGGCCTCTAAAGTGTTCACGAATTATTCGTGGACAACATGCGACGAAACATCATCTATAATAGTTCGCCTTTAATCTTTGGTTCCAGTGAAGTATAAACATGTACAAATGAGCCGCGCCATGTGAAAACCAACATAGTGCGTGTGCGCAGTCTGATCGGGATCCATGTTGTTCGCTTTTAAAATCTATTACAATTAGAGAAACTGTTAGCGAACAGCATGGATCATGACCAGACTGCGCCATGCGCAGGCTGGTCTGGTCCATGCTGGTCGCAAATACACTATGTTGGTTTTCTCAGCAGCGGCTCAAATCACGAAGCTTTACGCTTCCTAGAAAAATGTTCTCTGATGTTATGTTTGAATCAATCAAGGTAGATGCTGTTTTCTACAGGTCTATAAATTTTCTATTGAGAGGCGACTAAATGGGGGTAGAGAATTCATTTTACGTGCATTACCCGAGCATGCGAACCTTGCAGCTGGTACTACACTCGCGTGTGTTGTTGTTGCTCGACGAAATGGTGATGCTTATCCACACGGAAGGTATTCTATCGTGGGTAAGTAGGCGGGGATTGTGGGTAAGTAGGCAGGGATTGTGGGTAAGTAGGCGAGGATTGTGGGTAAGTAGGCAGGGATTGTGGGTAAGTAGGCAGGGATTGTGGGTAAGTAGGCGAGGATTGTGGGTAAGTAGGCAGGGATTGTGGGTAAGTAGGCGAGGATTGTGGGTAAGTAGGCAGGGGTTTACTCTACATGTTATGCTATACTTTAAAGTTCATCCTATAATTACAAATTTATTATTAACAACAAATTATGGTATGTTGCAATTTAGTTGTTTGCTATATTTCCTTAGACAGTAACCCTTTGTTGAAACTTTCTTCTACACAGGTCACTGGCACCAGATCAGAAAGAAAATGCCTCCGTACGTGTTATACCCTACCCCTAGGTATTCTATAAGAACCATGGTCATGAACGGGAAAGTGCACTAACCCGTTTCAATCGTACATTTCTCAACTTAAACGCGCAGTTCGGTGAATGGGTACCTAGTATATTGAACAAGCGATAATTTATCTTCCATCGTGCACCAGTCACATTGTCTCAATATTCCATATTGCTGAGATTATCAACATATTTTATGCTTTCATCAACGTTACAGAAAAAACTTGCTTGAACTTCCCTAATGAACATTCGGTCTAGAGGTCACGGCAGTACGCACATGTTTGGCGAAACGTAAACAAACAAAAACAGATTTTTAAAAAATCACAATTTTACACTAAAACACGAAATGATGAATGAAATTCATCTTGTATATGATCTTTAATTTGAAATCGTACATTGGTCTGCATCTGTTCTGTATATTTTATTCATTTTGCACATTTTGCTGCATTTTCACATTTTAGCGAACACGTGTAGTAAAATGACGATTGACATACATTTTCACAACAGCCAATCAGAATGGTTTTGTAATCTAGAACGGAACTTCACCAGGGAAGTTCAAGCAAGTTTTTTGTGTAATGTTGAAATTACTATAAACTACGCGTTGTTTTTCTAAGATAAAATGTATTGAAAAAATGTGACCGGTACACAATGGAAGATAAATTACCACTTGTTTGATATCCATAGTACACATTTACCGCACTGCCTGTTTTAGGTATGAAATGCGCGATTGAAACGGGTTAGTATATTTTCCCGTTCACGACCATGGTTCTTATAGAATACCTAGGGGTAGGGTATAACACGTACGGAGGCATTTTCTTTCTGATCTGGTACCAGTGACACAGGTAGGCATTTTCGGCATTGTAGGAAGCAGTTTTCTGTCAGACAATACGTGAAAGAAAATATGCAAATATTCCAGTTTTGTTTGATTGACATAACTGTTATCTATTCCTCATTTCATTCCGGTTCTATTGTATTACTACTTTAAAAGTAGATATATGTCATAAACGATGGGATTCTTATGTTTTTGTTAAGGAAAACACACTGGCAGTGGGACCAGCTCCAACGTTGGTACTAGCAGTGCGGGTACAACTACCGGAAGTTCAAGCGGACCCACTACCAGGGTTACTAGCACTGGGGTTCCTAGTATAAGAAGTACATCCTACTGGAGAAAGACACCGCCTACTACACCCTCTGGAGCAGGTTCGTTGCTTCAAAATTTATGATTTAACGAACACAACCGGTAATGAATAGTTTGCCGTAAAATTAGTAAACAATCACTAGATCGCGAACTTATCCGAGTTTAGTAGAGTCGGGTATTACGGCACAGAAAATAATGAGCTGTCGTTAACAAACACAAAAGCTATTGAAAATGCGTAAATGATTTTTTTTTATTTAAACACGGTTTAGGCTTGATAAAATAATGATTTTCAGGATTAACTTAAATTACCCATTTATGAAAAATTGTTTACATTCACGTATCGCTGATATCTATCAAAACTTGCTTCCGTTCTTTAACAAAACTTGCTCTAGCTCAAGTTTTTCTTATATACATTTAAAGATGTTCCTGTCCACGTATCTCTTATAAATAACTTGCTTTCGTTCCCAAATATCTTATATCTAACAAACTTTGCTCCTGTTCACGTATTTTTAATATTTAACAATATTTACTGAAGTTCACGTATCACGTATATTCATCAAAACTTGCTTACGTTCACATACCTCTTATATTCATCAAAACTTGCTTACGTTCACATATCTCTTATATTCATCAAAACTTGCTTACGTTGACATATCTCTTATATTCATCAAAACTTGCTTACGTTCACATATCTCTTATATTCATCAAAACTTGATCACGTTCACATATCTCTTATATTCATCAAAACTTGCTTACGTTGACATATCTCTTATATTCATCAAAACTTGCTTACGTTGACATATCTCTTATATTCATCAAAACTTGCTTACGTTCACATACCTCTTATATTCATCAAAACTTGCTTACGTTCACATACCTCTTATATTCATCAAAACTTGATCACGTTCACATATCTTTTATATTTAATAAAACCTGCTCATGTCCACATATCATGTTTAACAAACTTAAGATCGCTTACGTCCATATATTTCTTATATTTAACAAACATTGCTCCCGTTCACGTATGTCTTGTATTTTCTTCTAGGTTCTCCAATGAAGTATGATTACAACGAAGCACTCCGCCTTTCCATACTCTTCTACGATGCTCAGCGTTCCGGTCACCTTCCTCCAAACAACCCCATCCCATGGCGCGAAGATTCGGCCGTCAACGACGGTGCCGACGGTCACGATCTTAGCGGAGGCTGGTATGATGGTATGCTTCATGTTTAGACTTACTGCAAAAAAAAAGCAATTTAGAAAGTGCATGTTATAAAACCTTCTCCTCTAGCATGCAAAATCCGATTTTTTCTCTTACGCTACAATCACAAAAGTATTAAAGATGCACTGTCACGGATTGAGAAAAATGTGAAGCCAGACCGGGCTTCCAATTCAGGGTCTCTGAAAACTGTTCCGAAGCTTTACCGAGCGAGTTACCACGTTGCTTACACATGTTTTCACATTTTCTCACAAAACCTTGAATTAAGTCCGCCATAGTTAATAATATATAAAACAAACTAAATTAGCATTTAGCGATATCAACTAGACTAATGTTACATGAAACGTGTTTTGTGAAATCGTAATCCGATTAGTACACTACTATAGAGACGAGTGTGTTCTGTATTAAAAAGGTAACTGGCATGAACTCTTCGTTAATGTGGTATCCCTCTAGCCAAAACTTTTGCTGTTATAAATGTCCATTCTGTTCCTTATAACGAAATTCCAATGAACAATAGATATATCTAAACGTCGGCGTCCTCAGTGCAATACCCACTCATATACACCCTTCAGTTAGGTACATTCGGGCCCTCTCGAAGCGTAGGCTTTTGATCAGAAACAAAATAAATGTGGGGCATTTATTTCAAAGACTTTATAAGAGAGTCATGCTACTTTCATTGAAAACACATCCTATGTGTTTCTTCAAAGAAGGGATCAGTTTGCGACCAGAATATTTATTCTAGCATAAAGCTGCAGTTATTGTCACTTTTCGGGGGTGTTTTAACAGGAGAGAAAACGTGTATTAACAGAGAGATTCTCGCGATCATGTGCTGTTAAAACACTTTTTTATATATATATGCGCGTTCCGTGGCAAAGTGTAAACGTAATACGGCCCCAAAACGGATAATTTCAAAATGAAATGACGTCAACGTGAAAAACCAACGTAGATATTACCGCTCATTTCATGGAAATTTAATGACGTTGAGGGACAACATATTCATTTACATGGTTTATAAGCGTTTTATGCTAGAATAGTGTTAGCGCATTATAACAGCTTCAGAATCCCCCGGAAATCGTTGGTACCCTCGCCCTACCGAACTCGGACACTAACCAATCCCTCAGGATTCTGCAGATGTTATAACACGAAAAAACATGCGTTATCCCTACAATCATATAACAGTTTTCTTTCAAAACCTGTTTCTTTTTAAGCAACTATTTCCTATCCATCAACAATCTTGGCCTTTTCTAAGCAAGTTTTGTAAAGTATTTGCGGCCACTCTTTCAGGCGGGGACCATGTGAAATTTGGTCTGCCTATGGCCTGGTCTACCTGGGTGTTGCTGTACGGTATGTTAGAGTTCCGGGACGGGTATGAGGCTGCCGGACAGATAGACAAAGCATGCGATATGATCAGAACGCCTCTGGAATATTTCCTCAAGTGCTGGATTCCGGGTCAACAAACGCTTTATGTACAAGTAAGTCTAACAGTAGCGTCTATGGGATATGACCATAGTGAAGTATATATATTTTTAGATTAGTTTAAACACCAGTTACAGAGAAATGAGAAATGTGAAGAACACTAGATTACTGCCCTTATACACTTATACCAGAACTATATTTTGGAAGAAAGTTTTCTAAGAAATATTGCTGCCAAATTATTTTGAAGGCTGGCTTACAGAGCAGTAGAGTTTTGAAGTTTTCAAAAGTCTCTCCGTACGTGGACTCAGTGTTGTTATTTCTGGCCCTTTAGTATTTGGTTGAGCTATGAGTATAGTTGCATGATGCGTGTTCTTAATCAAAATTGCACCGAGCTTAGTCAATAGGATCATAGCATGGACCTTTCTACAATTTATTGAACTGGTTCAGCTTGTTCCAATATAGAGGCTGCAAGAGCTAGAAATAAAGAAACTTTTAAATCATCATGTTCCCACAAGCCACATAGCGGATCTTCACCGCATTTGGTTTATAACATCCTTGTATAGATTTTAGTTGAATTTGTTCAACTCTTGTATAACTCTTGGTCCCCTTAACGGAACAGGGTCCATATTCATGAATATTTAAAGTCTGATACTTAGTCTTAAGAATGGTTAAATTCAATTAGCCATAGCTTTGTTTATAGCATATCTATACTGTTGATGCGTATATTTGCCGGATGCACATCCATGCAAAGTTTCGTTAAAATCTGTGGAAATATAAGACTATGAACAAAAAAGAAGAATTGGCACTTTAAAATTCAAGTCTAAATTTCAGACTTCAAACTTGATGAATACAGGCCCAGAACTAAGACTGAAACAAATTTTTAAAACGAATACTTCTCATGAATTTTCTGTTGCATTCTTGCATGCTTTTCTCTTAAATTTGCCCAACTGACTCCGCTTTGCAACTTTTTGGGATTGCCGGAGCTAAAAATAGAAACAACATTTAAATGTTAAAACTTCGCCGGATCTTCGCCTGTTTTGCTCTTTACCATCCTTGATAAGTCATGTCTAAAAAAGTGTTCAAATTTGCTTGGCCTTTTTTGTGAACAACTTGATGTGTCTCCACCAGACTTGGTTTGTAGCTCTCTTGGATGGTCCTCAGTCATCTTTCTTTGCAGTGACTCCAGTTGACCCCTTTTACAGGCCACCAGAGCTTAAAGTAGAAAAATCTTAAAACGACTTTTTCTCAATAACCAGTGCTGGATCTTCACGAAACATTGTCAGGAATTTACTATGACTATACTTCTGAAATGTTTAATATATGTTAACAAAATGTGACAGGTAGGCGATGGTCATGTTGATCATGGATACTGGGGTCGACCAGAAAATATGAATATGGGACGTCCTGCGTACAAAGTGACCACCTCGTGCCACGGAAGTGACGTAGCTGGTGACACTGCCGCTGCAATGGCGGCCGGATATCTCGTCTTCAAGGACATGTGCGGAGGTAAATCCATAGCAGAGTAATCAGACTAGACAAAACTGTACATTAAAATTACGTTTTGTAAAACATTAATGCAAGGAGATGCCAGTGTCATATATACAATTTGTTACATTGTTTTCTTTTTAATTAGATCTCTTAATTTTTGTGTTTTATGTTATGAACTATAAACACGTTGCGGATGAACTGAAAACTGAAGCTTCTTCTTAATATACTGTATTTCAAGATACTGGTTTTGCTGACAAACTACTCGACGCATCGAAGAGTTTATATACCTTTGCAAAGAACAATCGAGGCAAATACACGGACTGTATCACACAGGCAAAGGACTTCTATTGGTAATGTTGGTTGCTGTTCTTTGTAACAGTTTTAAAACTCATTTCCTATACATGTATACATTTATTTATAAAAAAAAACATACGTATTTTAATAAAGAATACTCTTGTGTCCGCTCCCACCATCAGAACCTCCAAATCTACAAGGAAGAATAATACTGACAAAGCTAAACAATGTGACAGGAAACCTCTTTTATTAAGTTATGGGCACAAGATAGTATGGTATGACAGTATTTCCACATGTCACCTCAAGGCACAACTACTGTTTTGAATATATCTTAAATGGATTCTAGCCACTTTCTGACAGTACTAATGCAATACAAATCATTTTGTATAATATGTTTAACTTTTGATTACCTCTCTGCTTTTCTTATATAGGTCTACAGGTGAGGCTGATGAACTTTCCGTGGCTGGAGCATGGTTGTATAAAGCCACTAATGACCAGTCCTACTTAAATGACGCCAAGGAATTTTACCCCATAGGTACAGCCTGGAGCTTCAACTGGGATGATGCCAATACTGGTGCAGCCGTAAGTTTCTGTATAATTCAAATATTTCAAGTAAATAGAATCTTCATGTCTCGGGTTTATATGTGTCTTTTCTTGCATGCCAGACAGGATTTTCTCTTGTTTTTGCCGTAGCAGGATGACTCACTGCAGAAATTTATTCATACACTGCCATGATAAAATATTGCCTAAAATAAAATAGTTTATTTAATTTTAATTCTTCTTCCATTAATCAAAGAATATGGTATACAAGAAAAAGAATCGATCACTAGTTGAAAGTGCGGATTGAAATATCTGGCTCTCGGGTTACTCGGCAAAGCCTCGTTACCGCCTAAACAGTTACTCTTGAGCCAGATATTTCCGTCTGCCCCTTCAACCAGTGAAATATTCCTATAAACTAACACCCATTTAATGGCTTAGAATGCAACCTTTTTGCATTTGGCAACAAAGTAAGGTAGGCAAAAGTCCCAGTCAATGGGCATGGCTAAAACCATATCCACATATACTAGGCAAATATGAAAGTACGAAATATTAGGGACATTAGGACTTTATTTTATAATACTTTTTTCTTCCCCTAAATATAATTATTTTCTCCTGCAGTTACTCTTGTATGACATAACGAAGGACGGGAAATATAAAACTGACATTGAGAGTCTTGTGAATGCGTTTCAACCTGGTGGCGACGTACCAACTACTCCATGTGGTCTAGCCTGGAGGGACCAGTGGGGCCCGAACAGATATGCCGGTACTTTTTATATGAATATTAAAACGAACTAAGTTAACCTATATATATAGGTGCAGTGATTATGGAAGCCAAACGTCACCTTACCGACAAGTTTTTCAAATGTTTTCCAAAGACATAAATTGGACATACAACATGTGATCCCTTGTTTCAGAAATGGTGTGTGACTGCAGATGGCCTTTAACACATATTTTACTATTATCTATTTGTAAATACAATATGGAATTCGGGAATGACTGTCAAAACAAGGTTATTAGTCGCCGGTGTAATGAAGTATTTCGACCCCCATAGAATAACGACCCCCGGTCATTATTCTATAGAAAATGTGACTCCTTTCCTGTAAAATATTGACTCCCCTTATAAAAAACTGACTCCCTTTGAAAACTCTATAGAATAACGACCCCCGGTCATTATTCTATAGAAAAACTGACCCCTCCAAGTAAAATACTGACTCCCTAAAGATGACTCCCTTCGAATCTCATAGAATAACGACCCCGGTTATTATTCTATAGAAAAAGTGACTCCTTCCATGTAAAATACTCACTGCCGAAATTACTACATTCGAACTCTCATACAATATCGATTCCCGGACATTATTCTATTTAAAAAAGTTACTCTTTCCGTGTAAAACACCGGCTCCTAAAAAGACTTTCGACGATAATATCTATTAAAAAGTGATCCCCACCAAACCTAACGGACAATTTTACTAGATCTACAACTCTAATACCCTCCATTGCCAATAGTTAACATTTTGATTGTACTACTGCTACTGGTGCTGCTACTTCTATTGCTATTACTACATGTACTTCTTCTCCTTCTACTACTACTTCTACTACTACTACTACAACTGCTACTACTGATACTACTATACCTGCTTCCACTAATACGTCTTGTACATCTACCTCTTCTTCTCCTGCTGCTGTTGTTGCTGTCACTTATTCCTCTGCTGCTGCTGCTGCTGCTGCTGCTACTGCCACTGCCACTACCACTGCCACTACTACTACTACTACTACTACTACTACTACTTTCTATTATTGCCGCTACCGTACTTTACTGCCACTGCTAAGTATTGCAACTTCTATTAATACTAAGTTCTATGCTAGCAGTTTCTTGTGCAGTTTTTTTCTGAAGAATTACTTCATACCGAAGTTTGCAGGAATTATTGACACTGGTGTGTTTTGTGAACGTATTGTGAATTGTTATTTTCCTGAAAAAAAATGTATACACCAAGATACAGCGTCTAGAAATAGAATCCCTTTTCCCGTTGCGGAATGCTCTGATTTCTGTGTCAAGTGATGGTATCTGGGGCTAATGGTCAAACGGAAGGACGGACGGACGGACGGACGGACAAGGGTAAATCTATATGCCCCCCCCCCCCCTCCCCCGAGTGGAGGCATAAAATGCAGCAATTAGGCCTTAGATACAGGAGTTATCACTAAATTTGACCAAATGACCGGGGGTCGTTTTTTTATGGGAGTCAATATTCTTCGTGAGGTTCAGTTTACTTCACGTGGGGGAGTCATAGTACTATGATCTGGAGGTCATAATACTATGACCGGGGGGTCACTTTTTCTATAGAATAATGACCGGGGGGTCATTATTCTATATGGGTCGAAATACTTCATTACACCGGCCTATAAGCTAGCTACATTGGATAAACTGCCCCTTTTGCTACACAATAAGACGCATACGAACCATGAAATTACCCTCTTTATACAAGGGAAACAACCTGTTTATAGGGTGAAGCTGTTGAATGAACACTGTTTGTCAAGCCTAATCGTGTCCATGTTATATCAGTGCAACGGAAAAGTAATCTATCTATGTTACCTGCTATATAAGATAACGCAGTCATGCATCTTGCAGTCCTGGAATTATTTTCGTTTTCATTTAATTTTCTCATATTTGTAGACAGTTTTCCCACAGTTTAACGCATGTATATAGGTAGCAGTGGCTGTTCTCTTTCCGGCAATAGCTTTCACAACATATTTTTCTTGTAAAATTCTGAGGGTTTTAACCTTTTTTTTTAAAAAAATCGTCTGTTTGTAGACATGATGATGATTCCCTGTACAAATGACACACTTTCCCTAGGGTATTTCTTGATTTTATCTATACATATTTTTCTTTTCTGACCATTTTAGTAATTATACATGCTTTTTAATGCTAAAAGGAGCATCTTTGCCGGAGATAATTTCCATAAAAAACGCGAGTCGCGCGCTGTTCGCGAATATTAGCGAAAATACATTCATCTAAAGTAGGTATAAGAGCCTGGGATCTTCCAAATGTACGGTATAATTTAAGAGCTTTAGGATCTTCCCAATGTACGGTATAAGATCTTCAGTATAAGATTCTATAATATTCTACTGTATAAGTGCTTTGGGATCTTTCCAATGTACGGTATAAGAGCCTTGGGATCTTCCGTTTTTGGGGGTTTTAAATTATTTTTTAATAAAATTTTTACTATAGGTTTTAACAAATAATTTGTTAAAATCTTTTTTCTTTTTTTAATTGTCTGGCATTGGTCAGTCCTGACCAAGGGTTATATGTCAAGTGGGGTCAGATATGTCCTCGCACCATCCTTTCTTATACTACTTTCATCAAAACTTGCTCACGTTCACATACCTCTTATATTCATCAAAACTTGCTCACGTTCACATACCTCTTATGGTCGTCAAAACTTGCTCACGTTCACATACCTCTTATATTCATCAAAACTTGCTCACGTTCACATACCTCTTATGGTCATCAAAACTTGCTCACGTTCACATACCTCTTATATTCATCAAAACTTGCTTACGTTCACATCCCTCTTATAGTCATCAAAACTTGCTCACGTTCACATACCTCCTATAGTCATGAAAACTTGCTCACGTTCACATATCTCTTATGTTTAATAAAACCTGCTTACGTCCACATATCATGTTTAACAAACTTAAGATCGCTTACGTCCATATATTTCTTATATTTAACAAACATTGCTCCCGTTCACGTATGTCTTGTATTTTCTTCTAGGTTCTCCAATGAAGTATGATTACAACGAAGCACTCCGCCTTTCCATACTCTTCTACGATGCTCAGCGTTCCGGTCGCCTTCCTCCAAACAACCCCATCCCATGGCGCGAAGATTCTGCCGTCAACGACGGTGCCGACGGTCACGATCTTAGCGGAGGCTGGTATGATGGTATGCTTCATGTTTAGACTTACTGCAAAAAAGCAATTTAGAAAGTTCATGTTATTAGTGAGTAGGTAGGAAGTAAAAACTTCTCCTCTAGCATGCAAAATCCGACTTTTTCCCTTATGCTACAATCACAAAAGTATTAAAGATGTACTGTCACGGACTGAGAAAAATGTGAAGCCAGAATTCCAATGAACAATAGATATATCAAAACGTCAGCGTCCTCAGTGCAATACCCACTCATATACACCCTTCAGTTAGATATATTCGGGCCCTCACGAAGCGTAGGATTTTGATCAAATACAAAAAAAATGTTTTTGATCAAAAGCCTACCTTCGCCTTTATTTCAAAGAATTTATAAGAGAGTCATGCTACTTTCATTGAAAACACATCCTATGTGTTTCTTCAAAGTAAGGATCAGTTTGCGACCAGAATATTTATTCTAGCATAAAGCTGCTGTTATTGTCACTTTTCGGGACCACTCTTTCAGGCGGGGACCATGTGAAATTTGGTCTGCCTATGGCCTGGTCTACCTGGGTGTTGCTGTACGGTATGTTAGAGTTCCGGGACGGGTATGAGGCTGCCGGACAGATAGACAAAGCATGCGATATGATCAGAACGCCCCTAAAATACTTCCTCAAGTGCTGGATTCCGGGTGAACAAACGCTTTATGTACAAGTAAGTCTAACAGTAGCGTCTATGGGATATGACCACAGTGAAGTCTATATAGTTTTAGATTAGTTTAAACACCAGTTACAGAGAAATGAGAAATGTGAAGAACACTAGATTACTGCCCTTATACACCTATACCAGAACTATATTTTTGAAGAAAGTTTTCTAAGAAATATTTCTGCCAAATTATTTTGAAGGCTGGCTTACAGAGCAGTTGAGTTTTGAAGTTTTAAAAAGTCTCTCCGTACGTGGACTCAGTGTTGTTATTTCTGGCCCTTTAGTATTAGGTTGAGCTATTAGTATAGTTGCATGATGCGTGTTCTTAATCAAAATTGCACCGAGCTTAGTCAATAGCATCATAGCATGGACCTTTCTACAATTTATTGAACTGGTTCAGCTTGATCCAATATAGAGGCTGCAAGAGCTAGAAATAAAGAAACTTTTAAATCATCAAGTTCCCACAAGCCACATAGCGGATCTTCACCACATTTGGTTTATAACATCCTTATATAGATTTTAGTTGAAATTGTTCAACAAGTTCCTCTTAGTCCCCTTAGCGGAACAGGGTCCATATTCATGAATATTTAAATGCTGATACTTAGTCTTAAGAATGGTTAAATTCAATTGGCCATAGCTTTGTTTATAGCATATCTATACTGTTGATGCGTATATTTGCCGAATGCACATCCATGCAAAGTTTCGTTAAAATCTGTGGAAATATAAGACAATGAACAAAAGAGAAGAATTGGCACTTTAAAATTTAAGTCTAAATTTCAGACTTCAAACTTGATGAATACAGGCCCAGAACTAAGACTGAAACAAATTTTTAAAACAAATACTTCTCATGAACTTTCTGTTGCATTCTTGTATGCTTTTCTCTTAAATTTGCCCAACTGACTTCGCTTTGCAACTTTTTGGGACTGCCAGAGCTAAAAATAGAAACAACACTTCGCCGGATCTTCACCAGTTTTGCTCTTTACCATCCTTGATAAGTCCTGTCTAAAAAGTGTTCAAATTTGCTTGGCCTTTTTTATGAACAACTTGATGGGTCTCCACCAGGCTTGGTTTGTAGCTCTCTTGGATGGTCCTCTGTCATCTTTTTTTGCAGTGACTCCAGTTGACCCCAGAGCTTAAAGTAGAAAAATCTTAAAACGACTTTTTCTCAATAACCATTGCTGGATCTTCACGAAACATTGTCAGGAATTTACTATGACTATACTTCTGAAATGTTTAATATATGTTAACAAAATGTGACAGGTAGGCGATGGTCATGTTGATCATGGATACTGGGGTCGACCAGAAAATATGAATATGCGACGTCCTGCTTACAAAGTGACCACCTCGTGCCACGGAAGTGACGTAGCTGGTGACACTGCCGCTGCAATGGCGGCCGGATATCTCGTCTTCAAGGACATGTGCGGAGGTAAATCTAGACAAAACTGTACATTAAAATTACGTTTTGTAAAACATTAATGCAAGGAGATGCCAGTGTCATATATACAATTTGTTACATTGTTTTCTTTTTAATAAGATCTCTTAATTTTTGTGTTTTATGTTATGAACTATAAACACGTTGCGGATGAACTGAAAACTGAAGCGTCCTCTTAATATACTGTATTTCAAGATACTGGTTTTGCTGACAAACTACTCGAAGCATCGAAGAGTTTATATACCTTTGCAAAGAACAATAGAGGCAAATACACGGACTGTATCACACAGGCAAAGGACTTCTATTGGTAATGTTGGTTGCTGTTCTTTGTTTTAAAACTCATTTCCTATACATGTATACATTTATTTATAAAAAAAACACGTATTTTAATATAGAATACTCTTGTGCCTGCTCCCACCATCAAACCTCCAAATCTACAAGGAAGAATAATACTGACAAAGCTAAAAAATGTGAGAGGAACCTCTTTTATTAAGTTATGGGCACAAGATAGTATGGTATGATAGTATTTCCACATGTCACCTCAAGGCACAGCTAGTACTAATGCAATACAAACCATTTCGTAAATATTTTTCACTTTTGATTACCTCTCTGCTTTTCTTATATAGGTCTACAGGTGAGGCTGATGAACTTTCCGTGGCTGGAGCATGGTTGTATAAAGCCACTAATGACCAGTCCTACTTAAATGACGCCAAGGAATTTTATCCCACAGGTACAGCCTGGAGCTTCAACTGGGATGATGCCAATACTGGTGCAGCCGTAAGTTTCTGTACGATTCAAATATTTCAAGTAAATAGAATCTTCATGTCTCGGGTTTATATGTGTCTTTTCTTGCATGCCAGACAGTATTTTCTCTTGTTTTTGCCGTAGCTGGATGACTCACTGCAGAAATTTATTAATGAATGCGTAAATTCATACACTGCCATGATAAAATATTGCCTAAAAGAAAATAGTTTATTTAATTTTAATTCTTCTTCTTTTAATCAAAGAATATGGTATACAAGAAAAAGAATCGATCACTAGTTGAAAGTGCGGATTGAAATATCTGGCTCTCGGGTTACTCGGCAAAGTCTCGTTACCGCCTAAACAGTTACTCTTGAGCCAGATATTTCCGTCTGCCCCTTCAACCAGTGAAAGATTCCTATAAACTAACACCAATTTACCGGCTTAGAATGCAACCTTTTTGCATTTGGCAACAAAGTAAGGTAGGTAAAAGTCCCAGTCAATGGACATGACTGCAACCATATCCACATATACTAGGCAAATATGAAAGTACGAAATATGACATTAGGACTTCATTTTATAAACTGTTTTCTTCCCCTAAATATAATTATTTCCTCCTGCAGTTACTCTTGTATGACATAACGAAGGACGGGAAATATAAAACTGACATTGAGGGTCTTGTGAATTCGTTTCAACCTGGTGGTGACGTACCAACTACTCCATGTGGTCTAGCCTGGAGGGACCAGTGGGGCCCGAACAGATATGCCGGTACGTATTTTGTGAATATTAAAACAGCAAAGTTGACCTATATATAGGTGTAGTGATTATGGGAGCTAAACGTCACCTTACCGACAAGTTTTTCAAATGTTTTCCAAAGACATAAATTGGACATACAACATGTGATCCTTTGTTTCAGACATGGTGTGTGGCTGCAGATGGCCTTTAACACATATTTGACTATTATCTTTTTGTAAATACAATATGAAATTCGGGAATGACTGTCAAACCAAATTTATTAGTCGCCGGCCGATAAGCTAGCTGCAGGATTTTTTTTCTGTTGAGAATTTTTGTAACTTAGATAAACTTCTCCTTTCGCTACAGATACGAACCCAGAAATAGAGACTCACCCTATACCCTCTTTACACAAGGGAAATAATAAGTTTATAGAGAGAAATTGTTGGGTGAACACCGTTTGTCAAGCCTAATCGTGTCCTTGTTATATCAGTGCAACGGAAAAGTACTATATCTATGTTACTTGTTATATCCTGGAATTCTTCTTCTTTCTTTTAATTTTCTCATATTTGTAGAAAGTTTTCCCACAGTTTAATGCATGTAAATAGGTAGCAGAGGTTGTTCTCTTTCCAGCAATAGCTTTCTCAACATATTTTCTTGTAAAATTCTGTGGGTTTTAACTTTTTTCAAAAACAAATGTCGTCTTTTTGTTGACATTATTCCCTGCAGAAATGACACACTTTCCCCAGGGTATTTCTTGATTTCATCGATACATATGTTCTTTTCACATTACTGACCATTGAAGTAATTATGTATGCTTTTTAATGCTAAAAGGAGCATCCATGTAAAGTAGGTATAAGAGCCTTGGGATCTTCCCAATGCACGGTACAAAAGCCTTGGGATCTTCCCAATGAACGGTATAGAGTCCTAGGATCGTCCCAATATACGGTAAAAGAGCCTTGGGATCTTCCCAATGTACGGCAAAAGAGCCTTAGGATCTTTCCAAAGTACGGTATAAGAGCCTTGGGATCTATCCAGTGTACGGTATAAGAGCCCTAGGAACTTCTCAATGTACGGTATAAGAGCCTTGGAATCTATCCAATGTATGGTATAAGAGGCTTGGAATCTATTCAGTGTACGGTATAAGAGCCTTATGATTTATCCAGTGTACGGTATAAGAGCCTTGGGACCTATCCAATGTACGGTATAAGAGCCTTGGGATCTATCCAGTGTACGGTATAAGAGCCTTGGGATCTATCCAGTGTACGGTATAAGAGCCTTGGGGTCTATCCAATGTACGGTATAAGAGCCTTGGGATCTATCCAATGTACGGTATAAGAGCCTTGGGATCTATCCAGTGTACGGTATAAGAGCCTTGGGATCTATCCAATGTATGGTATAAGAGCCTTGGGATCTATCCAATGTATGGTATAAGAGCCTTGGGATCTATTCAGTGTACGGTATAAGAGCCTTATGATCTATCCAGTGTACGGTATAAGATCCTTGGGATCTATCCAATGTATGGTATAAGAGCCTTGGGATCTATCCAGTGTACGGTATAAGAGCCTTGGGGTCTATCCAATGTATGGTATAAGAGCCTTGGGATCTATCCAATGTACGGTATAAGAGCCTTGCGATCTATCCAATGTATGGTATAAGAGCCTTGGGATCTATTCAGTGTACGGTATAAGAGCCTTGGGATCTATCCAGTGTACCATATAAGAGCCTTGGGATCTTCTCGGTGTACGGTATAAGAGCCTTGGAATCTATCCAATGTACGGTATAAGAGCCTTGGGATCTCTCCAATGTACGGTAAAAGAGCCTTAGGATCTTTCAACAACTTAACACCTTTTGATTCTCCTTTCCAGCAAATGTCGCCTTCATAGCAACAATGGCAGCAAGGTATGGTATCCAATCTGATGCTTACAATAAATGGGCCATGTCCCAAATTAACTACCTTCTTGGAGACAACAAACTTAATATGAGTTATGAGATTGGATTTGGAAGCAACTTTCCTAAACGACCACATCATAGAGGAAGGTGAGTTTGAACTGTATGTTTTGCAAAATATATTCAGAGAAGACAGTTGTGTTCTCAGAGGACAGATGAGGGTAAAACATATACATTTGCACATGTTTCTTTGTAAATAATTAGAACCAAGTGATTCAATTTAGGTCACACTGTTTCAGCTTTGGTCGTAATGGTTCAGTATAGGTCATACTGGTTCAGTTTAAGTCATAATGGTCCTGCTTAGGTTGTACTAGATCAGTTAAGGTCATACTGGTTCAGTTAAGATGTGGTGTACTTCTGCTGTTTAGATCGTACTGATTCACTTTAGATGATATTAACTCAATTTAGGTCGTATTGGCTTAGATAAGCTCGTACTGGTTCAGTTTAGGGTCGTGCCGGTTCGTTTTAGGTCATACTGGTTCTGTTTACGTCGTTCTGGTTCAGTTGTCATCGTATTGGTTCAGTTTAGGTCGTACCGGTTCTTTTTAGGTCATACTGGTTTTGTTTAGGTCGTACTGGTTCAGTTGTCATCGTATTGGTTCAGACTTACAGGTTAACTTTAGGTCGTACTGAATCAGTCTATGTCGTACTGGTTCTGCTTAGGTTGCACTCGTTCCGTTTAGGTCCTACTAGTTCAGTTTAGATCGCACTAGTTCAGTTTATGTCGCATTGGTTCATTTTAGGTATTACTGATTCTGCTTAGGTGGTACTGGTTCAGTTTAGGTCACACTGGCTCAGGCTCGGTTTAGGTCGTACTGGTTCAATTTAGGTCGTACTGGCTCAATTTAGGTCGTACTGGCTCAATTTAGGTCGTAATGGTTCTGCTTAGGTTGCACTCGTTCCGTTTAGGTCCTACTAGTTCAGTTTATGTCGCACTCACACTGGTTCATTTTAGGTCGTACTGATTCTGCTTAGGTCTTACTGGTTCAGTTTAGGTCGAACTGGTTCAATTTAGGACGTACTTGCTCAATTTAGGTCGTACTGGCTCAATTTAGGTCATACTGATTCTTCTTAGGTCAAACTAGTTCAGGCTCAATAAGATCGCACTGACTCAATTGGGATCGTAGAGGTTCAATTGAGATCGCACCGGCTCAGTTGAGATCGTACTGGCTCGATTTAGGTCGTATTGGCTCAATTGACATCGTACTGGCTCAATTTAGGTCGTACTGGCTCAATTTAGGTCGTACTGGTTTTCGTGTTTTAAGCTGTACTCCTCTGCATTTATCTTTTTCATGTAGTTAAAACTATTTCCGTTGTATTTATACATTAAAGTCCGAATGCCTACAATTATTAACATGTAATATCTTTGGTGATTTCCGGTTCTTCTGTGTGTTGCAGAAATACATTTAGTACACAGTCTGTAGATAATTACCTGTTGTAGAAGCGTTAATTAGTCACATATGAGCCGCGCCATGAGAAAACCAACATAGTGCATTAACAGTTAGTTTCTCTGCAATAGGCTTTGAACGCGAACAGCATGGATCCTGACCTGACTGCGCGAATGCGCAGGCTGGTCTGGATCCATGCTGGTCGCAAACGCACTATGTTGGTTTTCTCATGGCGCGGCTCATAATTATGATAAATGTTTCAGTTCATGTTCGACGAGCAACGTGTGTGCCCAGGGTAACGAAACGAACCCAAACATTCTTAAGGGTGGTTTGGTAGGAGGACCTGACCAGTGGGATAACTATGGCGACAGAAGGGAGGCTTATGTGAAAAATGAAGTGGCCTGTGACTACAACGCCGGTTTTCAGTCGGCTCTAGCCGGTATGGCTACATTGCTGAAGATAAGACTCAGTCTTTCACAAATAACTATCTTATTTCTCACAAGCTGACCGATCTGTATAAATTTGCAGTTTTATGTCATTAGTTACATTTACAAGTAGCAGGACGCTTCTTTTGGTTGACTTACGCTTTTTGCAACATTATTATCGGTTACATAGCAATGGCAAGTTCACCAGCCAGCGTCTGAGGCTTGGTAATAATATGTTCGCATCAAGAAACTGACAACTTTGCAACTCAAGCTGTAAATAATACATATGAAGAACGAGTTATGTCCAAAATATACATATACTCCGCCAAGGGACAGAACTCCTTTTCATATTTGCAGTTCTCCTGACGTGCGTACACAAACTAGTAACAGAATTATACTTGCAATCATGACCTTAATGTTAGGTGTCTAATGGTTGGGTTTTAATTTTATTTTATTGTTTTTAGGTTTAATCCATTTTGCGCACAACAACAATCTTCCAGCTGCACCAGCGGCCAAGTGTTAAAAGTTCTTACTTATAGACATCCAGTGCAGATGAAAGTACTTCTTCAACTGAATAAATTTTCTACACAAATAAATAATTGTTACTGTTTTCGTTCACAACAAGTAACGGTTTACTATCACATACCGGTTATTTTCTGTTACCCAGCCTATAGACTTTCTTTATGACAGCACCACGACAGACACAGCAACACTTGGGATACAATATCATTTTGATTCAACGAGTTCGATATTAATAGAAGCTTTAAATGTCAATGTATGTTATCCTTTAGCCTGCTGGCGGTACGTGATTCTGCCTTTGCGACCAGTGCAGACCAAGATCAGCCTGCATATCCGTGCAGGCTGATCATGGTCTGCGCTGTTCGCTATTCAGTCAGTAAATTTTCAGTAAATAGCCCTTTGAATAATAAATAGTATTGCCCAAATTGAATGATGGACCAGTCCATTTTAGGAATTTAGCGGTTATCTAACGCCGATATATTGTCGTTTTATCATTACTTCTTGCGGAATTTCAACAGCTCAGTTGTTAAACTCAACAAAATTTTCTCTATGTCCTATGTTTTGCTACCTAAATGTATTATTTTTACAATGTCAGCAAAATTGAGACAGACGGACGCACAGGATGAGGTGTTGCAACAACAAGCTAAAGATTCATGTTATTTTCAAATGCAGTCTGGTAGGGTCATATAAACAGACACATAATCTTGACTTGTTGAATGTTGAAAATGGATCATTGCAATTATTTCGTTTAATCTTGTTAAACATACCCTATAATGCTAGTGAAAAAGAAATCAAGTGTTACTAATAAACTTTGATAATGTGGCAGTTGAGTCCAATAAGTCCAGAGGTGTTCAAAGATAATCCGTCATAAAATTAACTTTAGGCTATATAGCAAAGTAATTATTAGTTACCTGTATTATAAAATAAACAGTGTCGATTGTATTGAGGTCAACTGCCACATTATCAAAGTTTATTAATAGAGCATAAAGTAAACATCTTGAAAAAAAAACACAATGGAACTTAATTAAAACATGCTAAATGGCGGATTCGCAAAGTTCACGGATATATAATAATACGACAAGTTCTACCAACATAGTAAACGGCCCTTTACCTTGTAAATCATAAGTATATTGTGCAACTATATATCCTTAGTAGCATATTGCATATATCGTAAGTAGTTTTCAGTGGTATTTTGCCTCAGGCTGAGGAAATTGCATTTAAATTTATTCTTTTAAAGCCTCAATCACGCGTACTCTCTGTTCTAATAATGTATCATGTTATTATGGAATATTATGCCATAGACAACAACTACATATGTGGTCTAAATGACTCCTTTCACTACAGGACACGAACATGAAAGGAAAATTAAAAAATAAATACATTCCCATTTCGAATAATTGTAAAAAGGGCGAAGATTTATGTTTTCAGTGCTTTTACAACTTTTTTAAGGAACAGCATCTCAAGTTTCAATGTAATAAACATCGTCACTTATGAAGAAATCGACAGTACCATGCCGATGTTTTAGCAAGTCAACGTAAACGGTCTCTTGAACTAAGTAGTAGGAATATTATACCATGTTGTTGCTACTGGTGTGTCGAGTGGGACGGGGAGGGGGTGGGGGACTGGATGGTGGCGGTGTGCATTGGCATGCTGATAATGTTGGTGCAAATGTACTAACTGTTTACTACATTTAGACATTGTACCTTTGGTATAGATATTTCATGCAGAATGAATTGATACCATAAAAATTAAACAGTTTAATCATAAATCGTTAAAGTAGTATATTATACAACTATAAATCGTAAGTAGTATATTGTACAACTATAACTCGTAAGTAGTATATTGTACAACTATAAATCGTAAGTAGTATATTGTGCAACTATAAATCGTAAGTAGTGAATTGTACAACTTTAACTCGTAAGTAGTATATTGTACAACTATAACTCGTATGTAGTATATTGTGCAACTATAAATCGTAAGTAGTGTATTGTACAACTATAACTCGTAAGTAGTATATTATACAACTATAAATCGTAAGTAGTATATTGTACAACTATAAATCGTAAGTAGTATATTGTGCAACTGCAAATCGTAAGTAGTAAGTTGTGCAGCTATAACTCGTAAGTAGCATATTGTACAACTATAACTCGTAAGTAGTATATTGTGCAACTGCAAATCGTAAGTAGTATATTGTACAACTATAACTCGTAAGTAGTATATTGTGCAACTGCAAACGCAAATCGTAAGTAGTACATCGTGCAACTATAACTCGTAAGTAGTATATTGTGCAACTATAACTCGTAAGCAGTATATTGTGCAACTATAACTCGTAAGTAGTAAATTGTGCAGCTGCAAATCGTAAGTAGCATATTGTACAACTATAACTCGTAAGTAGTATATTGTGCAACTGCAAATCGTAAGTAGTATATTGTACAACTATAACTCGTAAGTAGTATATTGTGCAACTGCAAATCGTAAGTAGTACATTGTGTAACTATAACTCGTAAGTAGTATATTGTGCAACTATAATTCGTAAGTAGTATATTGTGCAACTGCAAATCGTAAGTAGTATATTGTGCAATTATAACTCGTAAGTAGTATATTGTCCAACTATAACTCGTAAGTAGTATATGGTACAACTATAACTCGTAAGTAGTATGTTATTGTGCAACTATAACTCGTAAGTAGTATATTGTGCAACTATAAGTCGTAAGTAGTATATTGTGCAACTATATCTTGTTAGGAGTATATTGTGCAACTATAACTCTGCAACTGCAAATCGTAAGTAGTATATTGTGTAAGTATATCTCGTAAGTAGTATATTGTGCAACTATAACTGGTAAGTAGTATATTGTGCAACTATATCTTGTAAGTAGTATATTGTGCAACTATAACTCGTAAGTAGTATATTGTGCAACTATAACTCGTAAGTAGTAAATTGTGCAACTGCAAATCGTAAATAGTATATTGTGCAACTATAACTCGTAAGTAGTAAATTGTTCAACTGCAAATCGTAAGTAGTATATTGTACAACTGCAAATCGTTAGTAGTATATTGTACAACTGCAAATCGTAAGTAGTATATTGTACAACTGCAAATCGTAAGTAGTAAATTGTGCAACTGCAAATCGTAAGTAGTATATTGTACAACTGCAAGTCGTAAGTAGTATATTGTGCAACTGCAAATCGTAAGTAGTACATTGAGCAACTGCAAATCGTAAGTAGTATATTGTGCAACTATAACTCGTAAGTAGTATATTGTTTGTTTGTTTGTTTTGGGGTTAACGCCGTTTTTCAACAGTATTTCAGTCATGTAACGGCGAGCAGTTAACCTAACCAGTGTTCCTAGATTCTGTACCAGTACAAACCTGTTCTCCGTAAGTAACTGCCAACTTCCCCGCATGAATCAGAGGTGGAGGATTAATGATTTCAGACACAATGTCGTTTATCTAACAGTCACGGAGAACATATGCCCAGCCCGATGATCGAACTCACGACCCCGCGATCCGTAGACCGACGCTATACCTACTGAGCTAAGCGGGCGGGTAAGTAGTATATTGTGCAACTATAACTCGTAAGTAGTGTATTGTGCAACTATAACTCGTAGGTAGTGTATTATGCAACTATAACTCGTAAGTAGTGTATTGTGCAACTATAACTCGTAAGTAGTATATTGTGCAACTGCAAATCGTAAGTAGTATATTGTGCAACTGCAAATCCTAAGTAGTGTATTGTGCAACTGCAAATCCTAAGTAGTGTATTGTGCAATTATAACTCGTAAGTAGTATATTGTGCAACTATAACTCGTAAGTAGTAAATTGTGCAACTGCAAATCATAAGTAGTATATTGTAAAACTGCAAATCGTAAGTAGTATATTGTGCAACTGCAAATCGTAAGTAGTATATTGTGCAACTGCAAATCGTAAGTAGTATATTGTACAACTGCAAATCGTAAGTAGTATATTGTGCAACTGCAAATCGTAAGTAGTATATTGTACAACTGCAAATCGTAAGTAGTATATTGAGCAACTATAAAACTTTAAAAAAAAATCACTTTTTAATGCTTCTTTGTTGCAACGCCTCTCTGAGGTGTGCATAACGTGGAAGCACAAATATTTCCGTAGATAAATACGTGTATTTTACTACCAGTTAGTAAAGAGAAAGGGATGAAAGACCTTGTTATTTTCATGAGAACGATAATAAATTATGTTGTATAAACATATATGACCTTCAAACATATAGTATTATAGGTGCAGTGAAAACTCGGCAATTTGTTTTATCAACAAACATATCTGCCAATATCATGATAATGAAAAAAGGTCATACCAGTGAAAGTGAATATACCTTCACACTTGTACGCGGTAATTACAAAAAAGCCATACATGGTCAATCACCGTTATTGGAATTTAATAACGAAAGAAATTTAAGTTTATTGATCAGCGTTTGTACCGGTTTGATCGATTTTAGATCCACTGTTATAGTGGACGCAACTTGACCCCGATCATGTCAAACTAAAGTCTTCTTTCATCAAGGGACATTACCCTGTATTTACCGTTGATAAGACAAATTAGATATGCGAGTTTCTGCCCTTATCTACCTGTAAGGTAACATAACGTATCTTATCACCAATCATTCTGATTCATCAGATGTTCGACATGGTACCCGAGATGAACCGGAGAACCATGGTAGAGCTCTGGTATGCGAGAATGCTCACCAATAAACAGTGTTGTCATTATCATCCATAAAAGAATAGGAAGGACGAAATGGGAGTCCGTATATTTAATGCAAGAATTTTAATGGATAAAATATTGTCATGATCACCTCAAATATGAACAGAATCTATAACCAACCCCATTAAAACATGGCTATGATGTAAATATAGCCATATAAATTAAAATCATAAAAATCATGGGGTTGCCTTGTATTATAATACATAGTTAGATACAACCTATTATTGAAAAGGGGTGTACGTAAAGCGCTTCAGCTCTTTGCATTCATAAATTTAAAATTGACGGCTACACTAAGCACCTCATATTTCTACAATGAAATAATCGATACACAATGTATGAATAATCTGCCTAAGGTCAACCACCGCGGTCATAGTTGCGACTACTATACCAATACAAACGTATCTCTTGCGGGGTTATATGCACTTCATGGCTATCTTACCGTAGCGAACACACAGTACAGAGAGTTACTTCATGCATGGATATAGGCAATACATCCTTGTGTTACCTGAGCTTTTATTTAAAATTAATGTTTAAATTGCTTCATTGAACGTATGTATATCCGTCTCATAAATATATAAGTGATCTACTTATCAACACTAAAACTGTCAGTGAAATTTATGAAACACAATGGATGGACTATACAAGGAAAGTCATGTTAGAATTGATACTTCTCATGGAGTAAGTAAAAGAACTAACCTCATAGATTGTCTTCAGGAGTATGCAACAACAAAACCAGACACTGAAGCGTTTGTGTTTGCATCTACAACAGCATCTCGCGAGAGTGTGACCTGGTTACACCTTTACCAAAGAGCATGCGCGACCGGAAGATCATTAATACAGTTAGGAATCAAAAGGAATGAAACGATTGCCATTAATCTTCGCACATGTCCTGAATGGCTTTATGCAGCATTCGGCGCTATGATAGCAGGGGCAGTTCCTGTAGGCATATCGTTCACATACAAGGATGGTGCCAGTGACTTGATAGCTACGATGGAAAAATTGCAGAACTGTTCTATTCTTATCATGGATCCTGGGCTAGATAATGTAAACTGGAATATTATTGCTGATCATCTTGACCATTATGACAAGGAAGGTTCTGTACGCAGCAAGAAAATGCCTTATTTGCGATATATGTTGGGTCATGCCTTTGCAAACTGCCAGGCATCTGTTAAACAGTTTCAAGACTTATTTGAAAGTGCGAATCCAGACATAGTTGTTCCAAAAATAGACGCGGAAGATGCAGCAATGATGTTGCAAACGCCCGGAAGTACAGGTATTCCGAAGTTCGTTGTTCATACTCACAAATCTCTGGTAGCCATGGGAACTTCTAACTCGCAGTACATTGATAACTGTTATTCACTTTTTAACGACAGACCCTTCACATGGGTAGGTGGTTTTCTGCTGTCCGTGTTGACTGGGCAGACGAGAGTGACTGTATCCGGGTTCTGTGCATCACCAAAAAACGTGGTTTCCTTCATGGTAGACGTGATACAGAATGAAAGGTGTTCACTTGTTCTTGCATTACCTCCCCTGATGGCCGAGCTAATGAAGCGACAGGTAAGTCTCGTATATTGTGCATACTTGATTAATTTCATAATATCTGATATGGATAATAAAGTAAACTTAATCATTTAATAGTAATAACTCGCTCAGTGCGACATTAGATTAAAGATTTTGTTTCATTATAAATACATTGAAAAAAAATAAGCTTGAATAATACATGTTTTCTGCTTTTCTTTATTACAAGAACGATCTTCCTGCTGACTGGCCGGTTGAAGTTATCATGTCAGGAGGACAACCATTGACAAAAAGTCTTGTCAAATGCATTGGTAAGGTCTGCAAGTCATTTGGCAGTCTTTACGCTGGAACGGAAGTTCTCGGCTTAACACAACTGTTGGTCAGAGATCCAGAAAACTTCAGTGAGTATGGATGCGGCAAGGCACTCCACATGAAAGGTTTTGAAATGAAGATCGTCAACGAAGATGGGAAAACAGTACCGGTAAATACAAGAGGTGAAATATTCGTGAAATCACCGGCAATGTTCAAAGAGTATTACAACGATTCTGCGAAAACACGCCAAGCTAAATCTGACGACGGTTGGTTTAAAACTGACGACATCGGGCGCATGACAAAAAATGGAGAGTTCTTCGTAGAAAGTCGAAAATCGAACACGATCATTTCCGGTGGAATGAACTTGGCTCCCGAAATCCTTGAGCAAGTCATGAAATCATTTCCTGGTGTTGATGCAGTGGTATACGTTCCTGTTCCAGATGAAGTTCTGTATCAGGCAGTTTGCGCATGCGTAATAAAGAAACCCGGATGTGACATCACAGAGGAGAAACTGCGGAGCTGCTGCGAAGAGTTTCATGCTGATAAACCAGGGTTGTTTACAGTGCTACCAAAGTATTACATTTTTCTCGACAGATTTCCTCTTTTGAGTTCAGGGAAAGTAAATAGAGTAGAACTAAAAAGAAATGCAAATGAACTATTGTGTTTATAATTAGACAAGATATGTGCATATAAATGCTATAAAACTTAAAATGTTAGTGCGCTATTTACGGACGACTTATATTAGTATTTAGATAGACTGACTAGTGAGAATTGTCGAAAGTTGCGTCGTCTTTGATTTGTGCAGCAATTTGTATTACAAGTACATTTAACACTGAGTCTGTGTTTTAACAATAAAATAGACTATTTTTCGCTTAATTTTCGTTTGTAGACATATATGATTTCAAAACTCCCGTGAATAATAAAAAAAAACAATATCTCCAAGTGTATGCTTGTTTGTTTTGGGTTTAGCGCCGTTTTTCGACAGCAATTCAGTTATGTAATGGCGGGCAGTTAACTTAACCAGTTTTCTGGATTCTGTAGCAGTACTAACCTTTTCTTTGCAAGTAACTGCCAACATCCCCCACATGAATAAGAGATGGAGGACAAATGTTTTCAGACGCAATGTCTTTTATCATATCGTCACAAAGAACATACGCCCCGCCCGGGAATCGAACTCATGACCCCGCGACCCGTAAAGCTAAGCGTGCGGGCTATCTCCAAATGTAGAACTAAGAATAAACCGCTACTTCTTAAACAAGTCACAAAATGAAGGTGATATGCGAAAATTGCCCAATATATGGACGTTACGCACGATGTTGGTATACCGAATGGTAACGTCGAAAACGTCAAAATCTGACGTCAAAATTGACGTTCTTAAAGGCTGTGCAAAAACGTTATCGTAATAGAAACAAAAATGTAAATGACAGTATTTTATAAGATAATCAAGAAACGTATATAGCTTTAATTGCTGTCTTGTCATGTATACAAATACTGGCACTTTCTGTTGAAGTCATAATAGCTTTCCTAAAGCTAAGAGTTAAATAGTGCAGTATTATGCAGTGTATTATTATAAAATATAGAAGTTAAGTAAAAAGAATCAATGTCAATATTTGACAAAATACATGGGATCAGTTTCCTAAAACTATTCTACGTATATGAATGAATACATAATCATAAACTATAGAAAAATACGCTACATACAGTACTGTAACGTCGAGGAATAAGGTACATCAGTTTTGTGACATTTTCACTGGACATTCAGTTAAAACGATAAAGTAATCATATATCTAAATATTTAATTACCAAGTACAATTTCGAAATCATCTTGAAAATAACATTGCATAAATTTTTACATTTGTGAACTATCTGTCACGATAAAGTAAATATTCAGGTCTGAAATAGTACATAAATCGCCAAAATTTGCAAGACTACGTTAATTTTCTACTTGTGACATTATACTAGACACCGACTTTGAAATTTATGCCAACTTCTAACAACGTTTGTAGCATTTAAAATATTGCAAGAACATTTAGCCTGCAACATGAAAATATGAAACAAATCTAAAATAAATATATAATTTATATAATTTCAAATAAACTCGCTTATCGTTCTAAACTTTTCGCAAAATATCCAATCGTCTACATGTCTAATGTTGAAGTTATCTTGTTTAGGATTTGTTTTGTGCGTATGACATCAAATGTTTTTAGCTCCGTCACTGAGGTCATCTACAGACGACATTCAGGGCAACGTTATTTGACTTTTTCCCGCGTTAACAAAGGATTCGGGACGGAAATAACACTATTAGGGTTAAAGAGGCTGCGGGTATTTAACTTTTAAAGTTGGTAATTCGAAAACCAAATTTTTCGCTGAGACTCCGCGTTGAGTTGTAGTTTTCTTCACTTTCACATGTTTCTAAAATGTGTATTGTATGTTCGTATATTTCTCAAATTCTTATCATCATTTCAATTAGGTATATAACGTTTTTCAAATGTACCCGCTCAAAGGAAATACTATAAAAGTGTTGCATATTTAACGCAATATGAACGTATTGAACAAATTTACGTCCGGATTAATATACTTTTTGTCCTTTATTCACATTTCGTTAACTCTTCTAAATTATTGATATCATTTATTTATTCATTCAACTTTACTTGTGTTAATTCATTTCGGGTATACAAACGGCTTCTCTTTTGTGACTATCAAACTGAAATTAAGAAGTGGCATAAATACTTATTTCTAATGAACTTGCTCAGTTTTATATATAGGGGGTAGGTATGGGCACCCGAACAGTCACTGGTATTCCAGCGGGATTCACACGAGTTTAGGAATTCTTGTGCGATTTTATTATGAAGTCAATTCTTTTTAAATTCTTCAACATTTCAAATCTTCATCTATATTTGAAAAACTGAGCGGTATTTATTATATCAATAACAGTTTTTTAAAATGTCTAAAAGCTTAAACCTTCATTACGGCTTGTATAGGTAGAGCATTACTGAATAATAAAACACTAAATTTCTGGCGAAAAAGGGGTTGCCGACCCAATCAGTTCTTATAATTTGGCCATATAACGCTACTGATCGAACATACTTGTTCATTCAGAAAATAAGTACCTTAGTTTATCTAGAATTCAATAATTATATGTTTCAGCTTTGTTTATTTATTACATGTATTTTGTAAATATTCGCACCAATTTATTTTTGTCTTCGCCAAATAGAGGTTACTAAGAGTGTAGAGATCACTTTTAATCATATAACATGGTGTAAATACATTGAATATGGTGCTACATTTTAATAACTTTTTAATTTGATGTAGGTTTTAAGGTCTCGAGTTTATTCATCTTCAGCCGACATAGGTGTTTTTTATTGTAAAAAGGCCAAGAGTTTGCATGTCTCTGGAGACTTCCTTTAGGTTAAGGGAAAGAAATAACTTGCACAACTCTATTTTCACTTCAACAGTTTAGTAATAAAACAAAGTTTTAACTAGATTTTAAAGACAGAATGCTTTACTTATCCAACTTACACTATAATCAAAATCAAAAAGATGCACATAAATACATTCAATAAAGTATAGCATCGCATCGATTAAATGTAGACAGGTTGCTAAATATTACATATGACCGAATTATAAAGCAAGGACATACCCTTGGCCTCTATCAAAACATCACCAAAACAAACATTCTTTATGATATTTACATTCGCCATATTCTTCTCCATTGAAAATTCGGACGTTCATTTTGTATGAACAGCAAAAGGAAAGGGACCAAAGTTACAGCACTGCTTAATGATGACGATGTAGGCAGGGAGAACGTTCCTTAGATGACGTCGCAGTTGTTTCGTCTGGTGAGCAGAATGGCCAGGAGGTTGATTTAAATGTTAAATGCAACAAAATGTGTGCAATTTATAATATAACCTTGTTTACAGATGGAAAGGAAAAATATTGTAAATATGAGAAATGAATATAAAAAAACGGAGTTCATGCGAAATGCAATCTGACTAAAGTACATATCCTATTACGCTACGCATAGGATCTGAGAACGACCTATTCATTGCCTCGTTCTGACGACCCTTTCGCTAGCCAATCAGAGCCTAACTTACAACATCTTGCAAATCTACCTGTAGCCTTGACTTTTGATATTTACAATTCTGATGTCATAATGTATCAGATAGCCGGTTAGCGCAGTAGGTAGGCCACTTGCTTTGTAAGCGAGGGGTCCTGGGTTCGAGCCCGGGAATAACTGCACATTTTTCTTATTCTTTGACATTCGAACATGTCGTCTGACTGGATAAAATAAAAATAGCAATACTGGAAATCCAAAATATACAGAAGACGAATGTGAATGGGTCGTTCTCAGATCTTCGTTTAGAAGATCAAGTACTTTAGTCAGATTGTGCGAAATGAACGACAGAATAGGATCGCCAAATCAAACATGAATCGCTAGAGTAATTCATGAATTTACCGATCATAATCTGTCGTTCATTTCGCATTAACTCCTAAAAATAATCATTTTTTAAAAATTTTTCTTTCTTTTTCTCGGAAATAAAAAGCACACATTGATAATACGGCAACATAAAAACCAATCTTTAACAACAGAAAATATATGGCGTCAATAAATGGAAAAATTGTAAGAATTAAAATCATGATGCAGTATTACTTTGAAGAACGATTATATGAATTAGAATTGTTAAAAACTTAGTAGTCAAATTGTTCTTATAAAATTTGATCTGTTACCGTTTAAATCATATATTCGCTAATGCATTTCTTTCTGTGTCATCCAATGAATATGTTACAACTTTTCGCTTCAAGGAACATACCCGTCCGTATCATCATTGGACTAGAAAATAAATTGTTTTTATATCAAAACTGAATTATTTGACTCATACGCCGAAATTCCCCCACTGATATTACGAACACGGAAATCACCGTTTTCTAACGATTGCAAAATTACAAGTTAAATATCATGATGAACTAAAATATAAATACATATATGAGCCGTGCCATGAGAAAACCAACATAGTGGCTTTGCGACCAGCATGGATCCAGACCAGCCTGCGCATCCGCGCAGTCTGGTCAGGATCCATGCTGTTCGCTAACAATTTCTCCAATTCCAATAGACTTTAAAAGCGAACAGTATGGATCCTGACCAGACTGCGCCGATGCGCAGGCTGGTCTGGATCCATGCTGGTCGCAAAGCCACTGTGTTGGTTTTCTCATGGCGCGGCTCATATATAATCATAATACATAGAAAATGCTGCGATATTAAATAGGTGGGGCGAGACGCATACTCGTTGTCCGAAAGTCCCGAATCAATCAATAATTTCGAAATGCTAAAATTTTGATTATATTTAAAGCTAACAGATTCTTTTAATTCAGAAATTTACTAGAAAATGGATACTGATAAAAAGACCATACTGACATGTGTGTTACTGGCCTTGTTGATTTTAGGTAGGTGTTTTAATAATCGTGCTAGTCAAAGCGTTTCAATGAGCGTTGAAATCACGTGATCATGGCGGCAAGTTGTGTTTTTTCTGAGTGGGACTTGAAAACTGAAAATTATGTGATTTAGTGTCAGTTTTGGAGGTTGAAAATTTGTGCTGGATGTATAAAAGGAATTAAGTTTACAAACTGAGAAGTATGATTTGACATTATGTTTTTGAGATGTATACTTTTTGAAGCTGAAATATTTTCACGCTAACTTTACGCGCCAGTGGTCACAGCACAGTATGCATGTATACCTTTGACAAACTCTTTATACAGTTTTTGTGCAAAATAACTTTACATATGTCAGATAAAAATTCTACTCCCGAGCCTAATACAACTAAAAAACGTTTTTTGTCGTCACCATTGGACAGTTTTGATTCGAAAAAATCCCGCACTGTATCGCAAACCATGGATGACGATTCCAGCACAACAAATGTTTCCTTCAGCCAGGATGACCTAGTGAAAATCGCTGAAGTATTAAAATCTTCTTTTCAAAATGACATTTCTGAAATGGTAAAAGAAGCAGTAAGCTCATCCGTTAGTGCTATAGTCGACGGTGTTCTTTCTGGACTCCAAGAGAAAGTAAAATCCCTAGAAACCGAAAATTTTAAATTAAAACAGGAAAATGATCATCTGAAAACCAGTGTGAAACAACTGAAACTAGCCGCTGACTCCTCTGAGCAGTACAGTCGTCGTAACAATATCCGAGTGTCTGGAATTCCCGAAACAAAAAACGAAAATACTGATCAAATAATCCTGGACACCTGTAAAAAAATTAATGTTACTATGGATCTGTCTGAAATTGACCGGAGTCACCGTGTGGGCAAACCCAATCAAACTGGAGGTCCAAGACCTATTATCGTTAAATTTATCTCGTACCGAGCCAGACAGCGTATGTACTCGGCAAGGGCTTCACTAAAAACCAATGGTCTAACTGGAACCTATATAAACGAGGATCTTACGAGACAGCGCAGCTTCGCCTTTTACACTGCACGAGTTTTGGTCAAACGTAAGAAACTCAACAGTTGCTGGACATCAGATGGTGTAGTGCTAGTGAAGGACATTTATGAAAACATTCACCGTGTAACAAGCAGTGATGATCTTGCAAATTTTGAACATTGCTAAAAGTTAGTGTTGTTGAAACTTTTTAAGTACATACCGTAGTCACAATGTGTAACGGAACATTAAATTTTGGGTCAAAACCATGACCGTTATAATTGATTGATACGCTTAGAGCTTTATTTGATATATATAATCTACTAAAGTTTTGCATAATGGTCTTGGTTGATAGATATTTACCTGTGTTTTTGTTAGCATGTTGTAAATTAGTGCTTATTATAAAAGGTATGCACATAGTGTAACATATTTGAGTCTGAGTGATATCAAGACTAGTTTTGTTTGTACGCAGTAAAATATTTTCATTTTAGGTGTATACGCGTAATACCTGTTTTTGCTATACGTTCGAAAATACTGCATATTATAAACAGTATGCAGAAGTATGCACATAGTGTAACATATTTGAGTCTGAGTGATCAAGACTCGTTTTGCTTGTACGTAGTAAAATATTTTCATTTTAGGTGTAGACGCATATTTACCTGTTTTCGCTATACGTTGTAAAGTACTGCAGATCATAAACAGTATGAACACATTTAAGTCTTAGTGATATCATGACTCATTTTGTTTGCACGTCGGTAAATATCTTTCATTTTAGGTGTCCAGGCTGAGTAAAGTAATCGTACCTAGTTCTCATCAAGACTTTACTTTTCTAGAATATTTTTTGAAAAAAATATACCTTTGACAGTATTGTCTCGAAGTCAATGCGTTTATTTGTTGATGGAGTTCTTTATACGATCGTTTTCACATGTTTGTCCATTTTGAAGTTTTGGCCAGTTCTTGCTTAATTGTAAATGCTGACTGTTTACTGCATTGTTGTTTTATAATCGGTAGAAACACAGCACTAGTGCATGAGTGCTATGCATGAACGTTATTTGGCTTTGAACCTTTCGGTCAGTCATCTACATCTAATACTAAGAGACGCCTGTCTATAGTTTTATAAATTACAATATCTAGTTAGTCATATCATTGAAATGTTTAGCTGACATATAAAACTATAATATATAAATCTTATCGTTTTTAAACCAAGATCGCGCTAGGTATATTTGTATATACTGATATTCTGTCTAGTACAACTGAGCCTCGACTCGTAATAATATCCACAATATTTTGATCCGTTTCGAAACTTTTATCGGTTTATGAAGCCTTTGCCATTTAAAAATAATTTACGCATAGTGTTCTATATGTATATACTACTTGTGTACAGTTTTGTATGAAAAGTTTTGTTTGCTCGCTGTAAATAGTTCTTATTACAGAATTTACGATCACAATAAGATGTCCATGCGATATCGAAACTTTAATTCCATTTTTGGCAGTATTGTTTTGAAGACACTTTTATTTATATGTTGATCAAGTTTCTTATAATTATATCACTATTGTTTTAGTCGATCAAAATAGTACTTGTTAACTGTTATTGTTGACTGTTTCAGTACATATTTTACTTTTATAAAGTAGAAACTTAACACTATTGAATGAGTGATATGCATAAATGTTTATTGTGTTTATTACTTATCTATCATCTTCATGCAATACTGTGAGTAGACTACCGATATACACACTTTTATAAATGATATAGTTCGCGTATCATATATACTGTACATAGGTGCTAAGCACGTGATGCTCATTGAATTTTCATAGTTATTCTGATAGCCTGTCTGGCCTTAATTCCATAAATTTACAACACATACAATTACAATAAGTAATGTACAAATTAAAATTAACAGCTTTAACTGTAAAATGGGATAAAGTATGATTTACGCATGATATGGTTAATTTAAAAGGCATAAGTCTACAGTGTGTAATATCCTGTTTAGTCGTCGTTCAAGTTATACACAGCACAGTTAATTAGCGTACACTTGCGTTGGTAAAATGTTGAAATACTACGCATTTAAAGATCATCCATACTACTTAATGAAACTCATATTATTTTACTATTGTACATGTTCATGATATTACTAGAACACTAAAATATCTGATTTATGGCGCGATCCGAACAAATTATTTAAACGCACATCAAAAATATAAATCATGTAAACTATAAAAGATATAACAGAGTATTTATTTGATCAGTCTATGTGTAACACATCTAAAAAGAAACTTTTCTTCTCACAAAACATCTCATTTACTTTATCATCACTATTCGTTCATCACCAATTTGATGGCACCTATTTCACCTCCAAATCTTCGCAAGAAACAATGTTACTCAATTTAATCTTACTCATTTCTTCTCTTTTATGCTTTTTCTCTAGGATGAACACGCACAATTTTCATTTTCATTGCTGGATCTCTTCATGTAACTTGCAACGACTATGTTCTCTCATATTGGTTATTTTCAAATTCCTGTGCCTACTGTCAACTATATCATGAGATCGATTAAGCAGTCTTCCTTAACCAAAATGAGAGTTTTTCGTATTCACTTCATGTTTAGATTTCTTATTTTACAAATCTTATTATTTATATCCGCCTACATCACCTATGTCCCTGTTTGCATTAGACTGTGTATTTATGACAACGACTTGACTTTCAAAACAATATCTTTACCTATTCACCGCCGTTTACATCCACCTGGTAAGAATCAACATTTAAATGTTATCTTTTCGCTCTGTCTTGTCTGTTCAATCATATTGCTTTTTGCCTTTGTTCAATTCTGGAACATTTCTGCTATCATCCTCCTGTCAGGTGATGTCCACAAAAACCCAGGACCTGTATCCAGTAACTATAGTACGTCACCTACATCATCTGTCTCATCTGATAGTGAATATATTGATCTTTCTAGGAACCTTTCTTTTGTTCACTACAACGTTCAGAGTTTGTTTCCAAAACTCGACACGCTCTACACCGAACTGAAGGATTTTGACTTCCTCTCTTTCTCAGAAACTTGGCTTGGCCCACATATTCCAACTTCTGATCTAATTCTTCACTCGTTTGCAAATCCCGAAAGAAAAGATCGCACAGACAACTATGGTGGAGTGATACTTTATGTTAAAGAATATATTCATTATAAAAGGCGCCATGATCTTGAAATTAATGGTACTGAATGTATCTGGATTGAAATTGTACTTTCCAACAAGCATATTCTATTTGGACTTTTTTACAGACCACCTAATACTGACCCTGTTCATCACGCCTTGATTGTCGATTCTATGCATCTAGCTATTGATACGGGGATTGAAAATATTTTAATTATGGGCGATTTTAACTTGAACGTAATGAATACTGCTGCCTTGAGAAAAGTTCATGATATATGTTCTCAATTGTCTCTGCATCAGGTTATAGATTCGCCTACGCATTATACTGAGTCATCTACCTCCATAATCGACCTCATTTTCACCTCAAGCAAACACCTTATCCATTCTAGTGGTGTTGGCGATCCTTTTCTTCCTCAAGATGTACGTTACCATTGTCCTATCTATTGCTTATTCAACTTAAAAAAGCCAAAGAGGCTATGTTTTTATCGTCACGTTTGGATTTTTGAAAAGGGGAATTATGGTCTTCTCAGACAATTAGCCTCAGAAACTGAGTGGGAATCTAAGAAAGATGATGATATTAATGTTTATGCTAACAATATAACGAGTGAAATTACAGACATAGCAAAACAATGTATTCCAAATAGAAAAGTTCTAATACGAGAAAATGAACCACCTTGGTTTAAAAATGAATTGCGATTGCTTATTAGAAAAAGAAAACGTCTTTATCGAAAAGCAAAGCACACCAATTCGCCATTTCACTGGGAAAGATTTCGAAATTTGAGAAACCAAATTACCTCTAAAATTCGCGAGGCAAAAAAACAGCACATTGACAACCTAGCCGCAAAGTTAAAACAAGAAAATCGGAACACTAAGAGTTGGTGGACCTGTCTTAAATCCTTCATTAAACCTCCTTCATCAGTCTCTATACCCCCACTTTCCTCTGGCGATAACATTATATTCAATGACACTGATAAGGCAAATCTCTTAAATGACTTTTTCGTTGCCCAGACTCGAATTGATGAAAGACGAGCCCCCATTCTCCCTGATTTGCCTGATATTTCTGATCAAACTCTGGATGACATTACTATTACTCCCAGCGAGGTGGAATTGGTACTAAAGTCACTTCCTCTAGGGAAAGCAGCTGGTCCAGACGGAATTAACAATCGTATACTTCGTGAACTTTCACATGAACTGAGTAGTCCTCTCAGCTCTCTCTTCAACTATTCAATTCAGATCTCTCAGGTTCCTGACACATGGAAGGAAGCAAATGTTTCTCCTCTTTTCAAATCTGGCGACCCTTCCTTAGTTAGTAACTATCGCCCTATATCCCTTATCAGTACTGTCAATAAAGTATTTGAAAGAATTGTATTCAAACAGACTTTCAACTTTCTTCGAGAACATGATATTCTTACTCCTTTGCAATCCGGTTTTGTTCCTGGTGACTCTACTGTCAACCAACTAACATATATCTATAACTTATTTGCACAGGCTATTGACTCCGGTAAAGAGGTCAGAGCTGTATTTTGTGATATAAGTAAGGCCTTCGATCGTGTCTGGCACAAAGGACTTATTTTCAAACTGAATTCTGTAGGTATTTCCGGACGTGTTTCTTCTTGGTTCTCTTCTTACCTTAATAATAGAAAACAAAGGGTTGTTCTTCCTGGTTGTAAATCGTCTGAAAAGTGCATTACAGCTGGTGTTCCACAAGGGTCAATTCTCGGGCCTTTACTTTTTCTTATATATATAAACGATATAGTACTAGATATCCAAGCGAATATTAGGCTCTTCGCTGATGATACTAACCTTTTCATTGTAGTAGAAGATCCTATCACTGCTTCAACTATTTTAAACTCGGACCTGCAGAATATAACTTCATGGGCAGAAAAATGGTTGGTAAAATTCAATCCTTCGAAAACTGAATCCTTACTGATATCACGTAAAACTCACAGAAATATTAATCATCAGCCAATCAGAATGCAAGGCGTACAAATAAACGAAGTCCGTAATCATAAACACTTGGGTATCAGTCTCTCGCATGATCTGCGGTGGTCCACACACATTGAATACATTAAAAGTAAGGCCTGGAAAAGAATCAATATTATGAAAAAACTAAAATTTCAGCTTGATAGAAAATCACTTGAAGTCATATATATATCTTTTATACGACCAATTCTAGAGTATGGAGATGTATTATTTGATAACTGTACACAGAATGAAAAACGAGAGCTTGAGCAAATTCAACAGGAAGCGGCAAGAATAATTACTGGAACAACAAAACTTGTATCCATTGATAAACTCATGACAGAGGTTGGTTTAGAATCTTTGGAAAAACGGCGATACAAACACAAACTTATTTTTTTCTTTAAAATGAAAAACAATCTTACCCCACAGTATCTTTCAGATCTTGTCCCTTCGTCAGTTGGCAGTGAGCATCGCTATCCACTCAGGAATGCAAACGACACGCAAAACATTCTCACACATACTGACTTTTATTACAAATCATTTTTGCCTTCAGTTATCAGAGACTTCAATGCGCTCCCACTTCAGACACAAAATGCTCCAACGGTTGCATCATTCAAGCGAATGCTAAATAACGACCTACCAAATGTCCCCAGCTTCTTCTTTTCTGGTGACCGTAAACTGCAGATCCTTCACACAAGATTACGCACTCACTGCAGCTCTCTTTCCTCTGATTTATTTGAGAAAAATATTATCGACTCTCCCTTGTGTGACTGCGGGGAAATAGAAAATTCTTACCACTATTTCCTAATTTGTCCAGAATACATAGATCTCCGACCTGAACTACTTACTACGATTTCCCAACATTGTAATCCCTCTATTAATGTTATCTTAAACGGTGATATTTCACTATCTCTCGATTCCAATATAACAATTTTTAATGCCGTTCAAAAATTCATTAGAGAAACAAAACGATTTTAGCAATAGCTAGTTAATGTAATGTTGCATAAAATACAATTGCATCTATATATGTATACACGTCATATCTAAACATTATCATTATCTAAACATGTTGATTATTTGATTGATTCAGCTATTTTCTTCACACTTTATCCTTATCGTTCATCCGTTTATCCTTTTTTCTTTTACGTGTTTAAGCTTTTTACAACTCTAAATTTAGTTTGGTGTTTAACTTACATTTTACACTTACCATTTAAATCAGTATCAAATATTTCTTTAAATGAGTTTTGCTTGTTATTTCATATCAAGTGTTTCTGAATTCTACTTTTCAAATTCATTGCTATATGTCTGAATATGTTTTCATATTTAAACTTTTATTGTACTTTACAAAAGCACTTTTTGGTTTATTGAAATGTGTCATCTTTTCATGTATTATATATAATACTGTAGTAACTGGTAATTAATTGTGCCATGAATAAACATGTAATTTTATGTAATAAGGAGAGGACAACTGTAAGCTAATATAGCTTTCTGTCCAATTCCTGGAATGTTGTATTGTAAATATTTCATGCATTTCGGAATAAAAATATGTTTAAACTAAAGCGTTTCAATGCTTATAAAGTTCTGAATTTCTGTGCTTTCCCTTTTGGGATAAGCGTGCGGGCTTTGTTCTCAATAAATTTTGAAGGAAGGTTGTTAATTTGCGACTTCTTTTATCCAGTTATTTTCATTTGGGATATGTTGTCTCAGATTGATTGACTAGTTTTCTGACGGGCATTTTTTGTATAAAATTTCATCTTAGAATTTCATGTTCCAAATGAAAGTTACTCATATCTCAATGTATGATAGTATGAAATTTATGAATTCTGAAATCATCGTTAATAGTGCACATTTTATGGACAAAGATGTATTTTGCGTGTGAAAGTCACGCCATTACGACAATATTTGTCTTTAGTGTACATAAACATTGCGTTCATACTAACTTAACAAAAATGTGCTGAAAGCTTTATCAGAATATTTTTTTCGAATGGAGTGAAACTGCAATTAAAAATATGAACGAAAGAAGGAAAACACTCCCATCAAAACGGATTTTTAGGATACATTAAATCACGGTTGTATATTCGAAATAATATAACAGTAATAGACCATTGGTGACCTTCTACCAAAGTCCTTCAAATAAAACAAATGGCCTCCAGGGAGCAGGGCTAGTTCTATTTCTTTAGGAAACATGGTCGTCAGAGGGGCGGGCTAGTTTCCATATATTATTATATGGAAAACTTGGAAAATCTTCCGCTCTCAAACCACAAGCCTGATTTCAAAATAATTTGGCAGTAATGTTTCATGGGTAACCCCTTCCGTCTTTCTTCAAGTCATGTGCATTTGTTAAAAATATAGCTGTCTATGGGCGTGTGTGTGTGTGTGTTAGCTTGTAGCAGTGAGTTCAATGCTCGGTCACAGGAACACGTTACATGATACTTAACCCAGTCATATTATACCGAAATCGAGCTGGCCAGTTCTTAAACTTTCGTCTTAGTATGTGGCATACGAGGAAGCTATAAGTACCACTTTCACATTTCTGGTATGACGCGGTCAGCGTCCAGGGAGCGAACCCATGACCTCCCGCACCCGAGGCGGACGCTATACCACTAGGCTACCAAGGCTATATGACTGCATGCAAAAATTGAAAATATTCTCCAGCTCGAACTGCCAGCTCGATTTGAAAATAAAATCTTACAGATGAATACTTCGTATCAAAGAGACCGTCTACGCATCATGAATTTACGAAATACCGTTAGGACAATTTTGCAATGGTGTCGCATCAAATATATGCAATGCCACGGCAGTACGACTGTAATGACACAATAGTGCGATGGCACGATGATGAAAGAGCGAAGGTACTATGATTAAGATTCGCCTTCGTCATGGTGTCTTGGCTACCGCACTGTCGTGCCGTCAATCGCACTGTCGCTGACGAGACACCGGTATGACAATGGCCCTAACTTCTGATCGTTCAAACTAATCCTATGATGTAAGAGGTATACCATTTTTAGCTCATCTGATTTTTTAAAAAAAAAATGATGAGTTATTGTCATCACTTGAGCGGTTGTCGGCGTCGGCGTCGGCGTTGCCTGGTGAAGTTTTATGTTTAGGTCAGCTTTTCTCCTAAACTATCAAAGCTATTGCTTTGAAACTTGGAATACTTGTTCACCATCATAAGCTGACCCTGTATAGCAAGAAACATAACCCCATCTTGATTTTTGCAAGATTTATGGCCCCTTTTGTACTTAGAAAATATCAGATTTCTTGGTTAAGTTTTATGTTTAGGTCAACTTTTCTCCTAAACTATCAAAGCTATTGCTTTGAAACTTGGAATACTTGTTCACCATCATAAGCAGACCCTGTACATCAAGAAACATAACCCCATCTTGCTTTTTGCAAGAATTATTGCCCCTTTTGGACTTAGAAAATCAGTTTTCTTGGTTAAGTTTTATGTTTATGTCAGCTTTTTTCCTAAACTGTCAAAGCTATTGCTTTAAACTTGCAACACTTGTTCACCATCATAAGTTGACCCTGTACAGCAAGAAACATAACTCCATCCTGCTTTTTGCAAGATTTATGGCCCCTTTTGGACTTAGAAAATATCAGATTTCTTGGTTAAGTTTTATGTTTAGGTCAACTTTTTTTCTTAAACTATCAAAGCTATTGCTTTGAAACTTGCAACACTTGTTCACCATCATAAGCTGACCCTGTACAGCAAGCAACATAACTCCATCCTGCTTTTTGCAATAATTATTGCCCCTTTTGGACTTAGAAAATCATTTTCTTGGTTGAGTATTATGTTTAAGTCAACTTTTCTCATAAACTATGAAAGCTATTGCTTTAAAACTTGCAACAGTTTTTCACCATCATAAGTGGACACTGAACATCAAGAAACATAACTCTATCCTGCTTTTTGCAAGAATGATGCCCCTTTTTAGACTTAGAAAATCATGGGTAGGACAATATTTCTATTACACAAAAAAAATCAGATGAGCGTCAGCACCCGCAAGGCGGTGCTCTTGTTTTTACTTTCTAATTAGCTGTTTGTGTTGGGAATAATGCTAAATCGCATTGTTTTTTCACTTCATATTTACATACATGTACTGGTAACTGACAGATGAGCGTAAATTTTTTGGCGAGCTAACTGAAGTAGCAGTTAGAAAAACGATGATTTTGATATTATAAGGAAGACCTGCTTTCTTATTTACTAGACATGGTCGAATGTCGAGGAGGTGGTGGTGGGCGTGGCGGAGGAAGTGTTGGAGGGCGAGGCGGAGGGCGTAGTGGTGGACGAGGTAGTGGACGAACAGGTAGAGGTGGAAGTGGTGCTGGTGGAGTCGGTGGATCTGGGTAAGCTGTTTATACATAACGTTGATACTATTTCGATTTCGGGCTATATTTCTTGAATTTGAAGAGATAATCGGCAATGTCCGTGCCATTACGTTTTCATGTTTACTATTACGGCAGTTTTCTCGTCCAGAACGATGCTTTCTGTAAACTTCAATGAACCAGAGAATTCGAAACTGCACACATAGAATTCGTTGTCGACTGTCAATAAGAGGTCAATACCTTATCACATTTTCTTACTTTATCAGTTACCTTCGTTTGAAGTTCTTTCTTTAATTTAATTCAGAGAATCAATTAAAATCGCCTTAAGTCTAAAATAATCTGGCATCTTTAAAGAGCATACGTCCAATTTTATGTCATTTTTGACAGATTTTAGACAGCATTGACTATTTATTTGTTGCTAATCATAAAAAGTAAAATAAAAATATTTATACAAACAAATGTGTTATCTTTATTTATTATAATGTATAACAGCTATTTGTTCATAAGACTCACAGTAAGGCTTCGAAATTAACGAAAAGCTAAGTAACTTACCTGTGACTCATCCAACTCACCATACAGTATGAACTTTTATTGAATTCAGCTGATTGAGGATTTATGTATTAAACTGTCTTTTTGAAAACAGTGCTATCTTCTAAAGTTATAAAGTTTAAATGCACATGTGTAGGCATGTCCCTTAACGGAAAAAGATATGTATTCTACTTTTTTTCCACAGTGTTTAGATTGTTTATAAAGACAAATTGAAAAACAAATTATGGACCAAGTATATTTGTTCTAATTCTTTTTATTTACTATAAAGGAAAAGAAATTGTTGTTTTACAACTTTGAAATATATATATATATATATATTGTTGATACTTACAGAGGAGGCAGCGTGTCTGGAGCCTGGTGGTTGGGTTTGGTCATCGTTGGGATAGTTTGTTTAATTGTAGTGACTGTATACCTTTGTTATAAGTGTGATGAAAAGCAAAAACAGAGAAAGAACATTCCCCGATGGATCATGCACAAATGCATAAAGTGGTAATTCACAAACCGTGTTTCCGACCACAACAGAATATGGACGTGTCGGCGATATACGGAACTTCTAAAGGACAAGGCAGACAAAAACAAACTGCACATAAAAACTTGCCTCCTGCGTACAGTCTACATGCACCTGCTTCGTTTTCAAACGTCAATAAACCATCTGTACATCAAGGCAAACAGTTCAGTGAGAATTTCATGCTATACTAGTTACTAGGGGGCACGAAACGTCCATAATCATCGATGCAGACAGAAATGCACCAACTGTCAGTGGAACAATTGAAATGATTGACTCCAGTTTTCAGAAACTTAAAAATGAATTAGACCCAATTATATATTTGAAAATATGAATAATTACTTGATAGTAGCATAAAACTATTGGTGGAATGAGCCAACTTGTAATGTGTAACAAAATATATATGCCTATATTCTAAATACCAAAGGTGTGCAATTGTATTGTTAGGCTTAATTTTCACACTAGAAACGTAGATTTTACAATCTGTCTGTAGACGTCTGAAATGGTAGTGTGTCATACGTTGTCCTCCCCAGAAGCAATGTTGATTTTAATACATTGATGTTGTTTGATGATTCAGTATGGCTGAAATCATCTTTGAAACGTCTTTTCTGTCGTCCGATTATTCATTATATATGCTATGTATTTATTAATCATACGTCATCAGACAGTTTTGCATTATGAGATGTCGGGACGTCCAAAATATTCAAATGATCTGGATTAAGAATCCATCTGCCAGATCTAGCTATAAAGCAATTTTAAATCAATGTGCCTGCACGTAGATTCTCCCTGTGGCTTAATATAACATTAAAGCCCTTATTATGCAAACACAATCAATTTATGCATTTGAAGTAAGCACCGAATGTACAAAACATCGATTGATGGTGCAAAAATTGTTAGGGAAACTGGTAGAAAAATAAATCACCACAGCTAATTTTGTAGTATATTTACTAACAAGGGCAAAGCCATTTGCGAACAGCATGGATCCAGACCAGCCTGCGCATCCGCGTAATCTGGTCAGGATCCATGCTGTTCACTTTTAATGCCTACTGCAATTAGAGAAACTGTTAGCGAACAGCATGGATCCTGAACAGACTGCGTGGATGCGCAGGACAGACTGCGTGGATGCGCAGGCTGGTCTGGATCCATGCTGTTCGCAAATGCGCTATGTTGGTTTTCTTATGGTGAGGCTCATTCTCTAAGCAAAATAACATCAAAACAAGATATTTATCACTTAATACCTCTATGGATAAAGTGCTGTTACGAATAAAAAAAAACTTCTTCTTTTATAAAAAAAACATTAATAACTCGCCCATGAAATAACAATACTTATAATATATTTAATTTGCCGTTTACGATAGCAAAGGTAAGACTGAATAAGGTTAGAGGGCATATTCGATTTAATTTGATAAATTATGCCTGGCAAACTGTCAAAAAAGCTTTTGAAATATCTATTAAGATTACCGCGATATATCCATTAGAGCCTGTCTATAGTTTTCCAACAGTCTTAGACGTATCGTTTGCCATCCATAACTTCTTCAGAGACAAAAACATGTTCGAATTAAACGATGAGCTGTTCAGGCGGTACTTCAAAGATAATCATGATGTCAACCCCTATTACAAAATGATCTGCGTGCTCTTGAATAATGGGGACGGGAATAGTCCGTGGAATTCAATTTTGATAAATATGAGGTGTAGCGTACAACTACGAAAGAGAATCTTTATAATCCAACTACATTATACATGGAACTGAATTTAAAAAGCACCGATGCCGCTTAATTCCTTGACGTGACAATCTTAAAAGTCGTATCAACAATGTTCAATCCAAAGCAAAAACCTCTCTCCGCTTCCCTAGAAGAAATATCAAGACAGATAAAAAAGAAATTAAAATAAGGATTTATAACACATGTCCGCCCCAAATTAAAACATTTTTCAGCTTTTTGGCACCCTTGGCAAAAGTCCCATACTCGCAAAAATGAAATGATTGAACAGGTCGACAGCACCCTATGTCTGTAACAACTATGACTACACAATCAGTGTTTCCAGCTTGATAAATACCCTAAACTGACAACCCCTAGAAAAACGCCGCCACTAAACTTCCCAGATTGTGTTTTGCAAAATCAAATGTAACTAGTCCATGTAGGTCACCATCACCAGGAACTTAAACTACCTAATTCCAAATTCATGCACACAATATCCATCAAATCCCATCTTTCCAAGCGAATACCCACGCAAGCAGTGTACAGTTCAACCACAGTCTTGGTTTATTTGCTGAGCGACTGGCTACTATGCGCTTTATTTAAGGTATTTCTTCTGTTTTAACCACAGCACTTTAGGGACCTCCGTGGGCGAGTGGTTAAAGTGACTGACTTCAATTCACTTGCCCCTCACCAGTGTGGGTCCTACATGAGGAAGCCATCCCGCTGTCTTCATAAGCAATAAGATTTGTACATGTAACTTATTTTCAACAGATTCTCTACAAACTGATCAAATTCTATTTTCAAAGCGGAGGTTCGCGTAACGGACAGTTTTAAGTCTATTATGTCAACCCTACATCTAAATTTAGCAAACCCCGCCATGTGGTTAAGAGGCACGAACATTTTCAAGGAACTTTCATCTGAGTACTCCTGTTTACAAAACATCTTCACTCCTTTCAAATCATTGGAATTTTGTGCCCCCCCCCCCCCCCATATTTTTGTGTGATTGCGGGTGCTCTGTCTGTCCGTCCGTCCTTTTTGAATTTGTGTCGTACACATCTCAAAGAGTATTTAATCCAGAGTCATCAAACCTCATAGGATTGTCATTCATTAAGTGACGTTTTGCACCTTGTTTTTTATTTGGGATTTCCCACAGTCAATTCTGAGCTATGGCCCTTTACTTGTTCAAATATATGCATAAAGAGGGCCTAAAAGTTTGACTCCTATGTATCCCAGAAAGTATTTGATCTAGGATTATAAAACCTGTGAAGCTGTGTACCTGGGATTTTGTTTTAGATTCCACGTAGCCAGACCAGAGTTATGGCCCTAGACTTAACAACGAATGTGCATAAAAGGCCATAAAAGTTTGTTTCGCGCGATTCTTAATAAAATCTGTAGAAAGATCCTTTGGAAGCATATAATGCAACCAAGAAGAAAAATACAGACTCGATTTGATCGAGTCTATTCATGAGAGGTAATGAAATTTTCAACACCTTTCACGCCCCACTAGCACCGGCTTTTAAAAGCGGAACTCTTTTACACATCTATTGAATGGACTCCGTGATCCCAAAGGACCAGAAAATATAACAACACTGAATCCAAGTACGGGGAGACTTTTTACAGCCGCCACTTACAGATTGCTGTCTGTTGTAATAGTTAATGAAATCCTTAGGAAGCATAGGATACAACGAAGAAGAATAATAGCAGACTCGGTTTGATTAAGTCTATTAAAGGCGTACGCTAGAATTCCCTGTATATGAGATGGGCGAAAATTTTCCCAATAACAGAATTTCTTTAAACTTTGGATATTGAAGGACAATCATCTAAGAAACAAAAAAATGCAATAAAAATCATAGGTCACCGGATTTGAAAAAGAGTTATCTGCCCTTGAAAGCGTCATTTTTGGGGGAAATGCCGTTTTCAAGGGCAGATAACTTTTTTTCGATACCGGTGACCTATGATTTTTATTGCATTGTTTTGTTTCTTAGATGATTGTCCTTCAATATCCAAAGTTTGAAGAAATTCTGTTATTGGGAAAATTTTTGCACCAAATTCTAGCATACGTCCTTAATGAGAGGTAATAGAATGTGCAACACCTCTCAAGTTTAAGCGGAACACTGATCCCAAAGGACCAGAAAATATAACATACGGGGAGACTTTTTACAGCCGCCACATGGCACTAAAAGATTACTATTGTGATAGTTTATAAAATCTGTAGAAAGATCCTTTGGAAGCATAGAATGCAGCCAAGAAGAATAGTATCAGACTCGGTTTACAACGTATTTCATATAGGGCCATGACAAATGATAGGAATATTATTGAGCATGCGAGTTTGTGCACCCGAGTTTTGTTTTGGATTTCATAAACCAGGCCCCGTGTTCACAAAACATTTTCAGTCTCAGCTGAGTTTGATAATGAAACTTTATTTGTCATTTATATCTAAATAGCCTGTTTAAAACTAAATTTTAAGTTAATAACTATTTTCAAATGACCTTTCATTATTGATGGGCAGTTTCAATTGGAATTAAGTCTTGAAGTTTTAGTAAAACTAATAATAAAATTTCAATCTCAAACTCAGCTGAGATTGAAAAATGTTTTGTGAACACGGGGCCTGGTCAAAGTTATGGCCCTGTATTTAGTCAAAAATATGCATTAAGGGCATAAACGTTTGTGTCCTATGTATCACAAAAATTATTTGACTTAGAGTCATAAAACATTAAGGGATTGTTATATATCGTGTGAAAATTTGTACCTGTTTTGTTTGAATTTCACTCAGCTAGACCAGAGTTATCGTCCTTCACTTAGTGAAAAATACACATGATGTGCTTAAACGTTTTTGTTGCATTTATCTGAAAAAGATATTTCACCTTGAGTCAGGCGACCATGTACAGTGATAGGAAGTGGGTGGGTGGGGGCGGGGGGGGGGGGGAAGGGGCACCGGTGTCCTATGGACGCACATCTAGTTTACTTTACATTGATACTTTGCAAAAAATCATCATTTTATTAAATATTTAATTTCTATTATTACGTATGTGATAAAACATGTAGCTAACTGTGCATTAAACAAAAGATTAATAAATACTTTGATTACAATAATGTTTGACAATAGCTGTATTATTATTATTATTTTTAGTCGATTTGTTGATGTTGATGATGATGATGTAGATGGTTACGATGGAAGATAGCATTACAATGATGACCAGCAATGGACAAAGCATAGGCCTGTCAACAATGTTCAGTGCCGCCAAAGGAAATCGTACACTGAGTTTCGTAAGGCTATACTAGCCGCCTACACTCGTATTGTCAGGCCCTCACTAGAGTAGGCAAGCACTGTATGGGACCCAGCAACAGTTAGAGATAGGGCTTATACCATCGAACAGGTTAGTTTTCAGTAATTACACTGGCCGAACTCCAGGATGTCTAACCATACAAGAACTCCCTTGGGCTACCTTGCAACACAACATAGCCAGAACCACCATGCTATTTAAAATCAGCAATGCAATATGGTCAAAGTGCCAAAGAACCGCCTTGTCTGCGGAAATACCAGAACTAGAGGCGACAGTAGATTTGGACGATCTCAGAAGAAGAAAAAGAAGATGATAATGAAGATAATTATGTTCAACCGAGACCAGTTGTACGACACAAACCTGTGGTTTCTACATGGTCCTTTTTAATAATTTGTTTTCCTTAGTTGAATAAGGCTGCCCAGAGCTCGATCCATGGATATGAATTTTAAAATTTGTGTTAATCCACAGTTTTCTTCATGAATACTAATTGAGCCGCGCCATGAGAAAACCTACATAGTGCGTACGTTTGTGACCAGCATGGATGCAGGCTGGTCTGGACCCATGCTGGTCGCAAATGCACTATGTTGGTTTTCTCATGGTGCGGTTCAATTAATATATTCTATATTTGTAGTAAGACAGATTATAACTTAAGGATGCACTTATTCTACTTTGCTATATGAGCTTTATAAGCAGTCCTTCTTTCTCAGGACAATACAGGACTGGAACCGCTTGCCAACCACGGTCACGGACATCCCAGACATCGAGGCCTCCAAGGCTGCTCTCCATGCCTCGGTAGCAGCCCCGCCTCTGTACTCGGTGTAGACAGCTCACATGTGTACCATAGTTTCAATTGTATATAAGTAGACAACTATTAACTGTACAGTCTTTAGAGATGTAACTGTTTTGCCCCAACCCAATCGTTGACAAAGTACAATCCAGTTCTTGGAGACCTGTCCTGTACACGGAAGAAGAAGAAGAAGAAGCTAGCTTTTATAGCGATGTTATTGAGTGTCCAACTTCGGTGTGAGAGGTCCTGGGTTCGATTCTCGGTTGGTCTGGGCAGAAATATTTTGTCTGTTATATTTTAGATCCATAAGTGTTTATATCACTTCAATAGTAAAATTATTGTTTTCTTTTGGATGCAAAGGTCGAGTTCCGAGTAGTAGCTACGGAGGTGAAGGCCCATGTTCGATTCCTGCATGGTGTGTCCTTGGGCAAGGCAATTTATCATGATTGCCTCAAACGACCCAGCCATAAACCAGAAAATTGCGGCTCAAAATCTCTACAGAGCTTATAATTGGTTTTAACTGTTCTTAAAATAGGGTCGCTCAAAATCTCTACAGAGCTTATAATGTTCATTGTATCACAAAGCGACGGTAAATAAAATTTACCTTTACCTATATGTTCAATAAGTTTGTTTTATATGTCACATGCTCTAAATGAGCCATGACTTTGAAATAAAATCTTGAAATAATTGAAAGTCTTTCCTTCCACGCATATACCACACCCTATAAACGACTGTATTGCCCCGCTTCCTCTTGCGAGTGATGAAAACAATAAACAGACACGCGGCAGGTAAGAAATCGTGTTGAAATCAATATTTTTTTGCCTTACATTGTATGTATATTTAAGTTTAATTATAATTCTAACATAAACATTTGTATATGGTGATATAATAGATGAACATGACAGGTAATGTTTACTAAATGCTGACAGATCACACTAATTGCATGAAAATTCACTCGACCAAGTCACGAAACTGATGAATAACACGTCAAATTGATTTGTAATAAAATAATCCATGATAGCTTCTGAAATAAGTATGCATACTCCATAAATGTATGTAAATAAGATGTGTCATATCTGTTGCGTTTTTGAATAAAAATAATTTTTATCTAGTCTGTGAAGAAAACATTCCCTGTATTCGGACTTGCCACTTTTGATATTTGATCTGAACACGTACTTGTGAGTGACTCTGTATTCAACTTTGCGAGGACAGCAGACGATTTATGTCCTTTTAAAGCGTAAATGAAATACAAATCCAGACAAAATTGTCTCTATTGATCAGAAGCCATGTATATAATGTCATTTAATATCGAATCCCTCGTGCTATGCTTGTACTAATCCATTGGGGGTGAGGGGTGGAGGGTCTTTGACTATTAACTACAATTTCCTTTGATTTGACCAATTGACCTAGTTTTTGACCCCTCATCACCCAGATTTAAACTTGACCTCAACATTATTATGAATAACAATCTGACTAAGTTTCATGAAGAAAAAATCATGAATATAGTAACTTCATGTATTTACCTGGTGACCTATTTTTGGATCCCACATGATCCTGATTCTAACTTGACCTACACGACATAAAGACAAACATTTGGAAGAAATATCATACAAATATTGCCATGAATGTGGCTTCCACAGTCTGAACAGGCTTTTCTTTGATTTGACCAGGTGACCTAGTGACATACTTTTTGACCTTAGATGACCCAATATCAAACTTATCCAACATTTTATTGAAGTAACATTCTGACCAAGTTTCAATACGTTTGGGCCAAAATTGTGACCACCTGTAATGTTTTAACAAGCTTTTCCTTTGATTACACCTGATGACATATTTTTTGAACCCCATGACCCAGATTCTAACTTATCCTCAAAATGTTCAATATTAACATTCTGACCAAGTTTCATTAAGATCTGCCACAAATGTTGCCTGTAGAATGTTAACTAGATTTTACTTTGATTTCACATGGTGACATAGTTTTAAGCCCCGCATGACCCAGATTTGAAGCTGACCTGAAGTTCATCAAGATTAACTTCCTGACCAAGATTCATAAATGTGGCCTCTAGAGTGTTAATAAAATTTTCCTTTGATGTCAGCCTCGGTTACCTAGTTTTTGACCCCACTTAACCAAGATTTGATATTAGCCTAAACATCTTGAAGATTAACAGTCTGACCAAGTTTCATAGAAATATGGTCAAAATTATGGCCTATGTTGAAATAACAAGCTTGTCCTTTAATTTTATCTGATGACCTAGTCTTTCACCCTACCTGACCCAGATTTATATGTCACCTGTAGATTATCAAGATTGATACTCTGACAAAGCTTAATTACGTTATGGTCATCGATGTGGCCTCTAGAGTGTTAACAAGCTTTTCCTTATATTTGACCTGATGACTAAGTTTTGTAACCCATCTAACCCTGATTTGAACACGACTTAAATATCATCAAAATTAAGATTGTGAAACAATTTTCATTAATATATACTCAAAATGTGGCCTCTAGAGTGTTAATAAGCTTTTCCTTTGATTTGACCTGATGACCTAGTTTTTTAAACCCAGATGACCCAAAATCGAAGTCGTCCACGATTTTATTGAGAGTAATATGCTGACCAAGAATCATTAAGATTGGGCTAAATTGTGAACTGTAGACTGTTAACAACATTTTCCTTTGCTATGATCTGGTGACCTAGTTTTGAACCCAGATGACCCAATATCGAACTCGTACACGATTCTATTCAGAGCAACATTCTGACCAAGTTTCATTGAGATTTGACCAAATGTGTGACCTCTACGGTCAACAGTCAAATTGTTGACGACGAACGATGACAACGGAAGACGGACACAGGGTGGATCACAAAAGTTCAACTTGAGCACTTCGTGCTCAGGTGACCTAATAAACCTTCATTTTTCCTCTAATGACACTTCTTCTGGTAAAATTTTAACTTATTTCATTCTGCGATTTTCTTTCAGTAACATAAGAAGTTTCATGTTAAATGCCGTGTGTTTATGGCAAATACAAAGACAAAACTAAAGGAGACCTGTTTACTTTGCGACGCTGTCAAGAACGTGATCCACAAAATCTAGTACCATTTCACTATAAATCACCCAATTTCTTATTTTCAAAGATTATTAATTCAATGGGTTGAAATTCCATAAAATATAGTCTTGTATGCGACACATCGTCTCATGATGGTCTCATGATGGTGAACATGTGTGCCAAGTTATTTCAGAATCACGTAATGCATATAAGTTATGGCACGGACACGAAAAACACACCCTGTTTCACCTTTAATGTCACTTTAAAAAGAAAGGGATATGAATAAAACGGACATTAAATGCATATTGCCGATTTTTGTTTTGAGAAAGGTAGGTGTAATAGTATTGAATTAAATGCACGACCAAATTTATGATGACACATATACAAAGAGACCAAACAGACAGACCGCATGGTCACTCATATATACCACCCTCCTTCAAACGTTGTTGGCGGGTTATAATTATGAATAAATACTACAGGAGCTTAGGAAACGACGATACTTTATACAAAAGTCACTCGCAAACAGAAATTCAGTTCTTTTTTTGAAACTCGCAAGCACTTGTACAGTAATAAAGCAAGTACGCATACAGTCAGGTGATCACATCGATTCTTCTTTCATTGACGGTTATAAACAAATTAGAGATATTTGCAATGCTTTTATTTTATTTTACCAAACAAGTATTGTTTCTTTATCCATGAAACAGTGTAACTGACATGTAGGTCACTCTTCAAGCAAGAAAATATGTACTTTTGACATGGACAATGTACAAATTATGGACACAATCAGTGATCAATAGAGTTTTATGCTATAATTCTACCTGTAATGAGACTAACACATTATATACAGCAAAAACTCATGTTCAGCTTCCAATGAAATATAAAAATACATACCTTCAAAGCAAATCAGTTACTTTAAAATGCTGTTTTTCACCTCTTAGCCGTAGCTTTATTGTTTTCATCACTCGCAAGAGGAAGCGGGGCAATACAGTCGTTTATAGGGTGTGTATACAGTACAGCATATAAAATGTAGATCTATTGACCCACTCTGCACTGGATTTACGTACAGACAACTGTATCTACGTTGAGGTAATTATCTATACACCCTAAATATTATTAAATAACTATTATCAGTATATGAGTTAGTTGTCCTTTGTTGAATATGGCCAAAACAAAGGTGACAAAGAAACTAGCCACATATCGGGGATTAAGCTCACACCACCTGTCTCTTTTCGCATTTACGGAGGATCACGGAAATAAACGATGTAGTACGGAAAGTATCGATCGCTTACATGGACGCCATATTGGTTTTGTCTGCGTGTGGTGGGGACATAATTTCTTGAAAACAAAGTGATTTTATGTTAGAAAGATGTATTTCAGGAAAAAAGCTGAAGTTAGGTATCAAGAAGAATATCTGAAGTATTGAAAAAAAATATTTAGGTAAGTAAATGTTGTATGATATTGTGACAATTTTCACTAGGAAAATACTTGTCATTTTTCCATATCCAGATGCCAACCGGAAGTTGTCATGTACACAATGAAAAACAAAGGGATTTGTTAAGATTTCGGACAAACATGGCTTCATTTAATAGAGAATAGTGCTAGCGTTATTTTGAATGAAATTCTTACTTAACATTAAGGTTTACTTGTTTATTATGAAGAAGAAATTAACAGACAGTGTACTGATTTGTGTGAATAAAATCTGAAAATTTCATCCTATGAATGATTCATTATATCAGTACAATCATTCTTATCTTACCATGTGCTGGATATGAAAGGTATGACATATTTTAGATGAATTTTGCCTACTATTTATATTACTAATTAATATCTGAGGAGAGTTTTCAGGATTCAAGAAGAGTATACTACCAAGAACAGAGCTAGATTATTTGTTTGGCTGTTCCACAACTTGGCACAAATTTCTTTATAGTCACGAACATTTGTTAACAAATTATTAGTGATGGGTTACTAGTAGTTATCAGAAAGGTGCAGATTGATTCGAGACATATTGAGATACAAGGGAACTGGAGATGATGCTTTAGCTCTTCGTTCTTTTGTTTGTTAAAACAAGTAATAGTGTTATGTCAAGAGTGGCGCAATGGGGCACCCTGGCCTTTTTAACGGCCGCCACGTTGTTCTTTAAATTATGCCCTCCTGCCTTTAAACTTCTGCTAAATCCCGCAAAAAACAGAACTCATTTTTTTGACATATTTACTGGGCAAAACAGTGCTAAAACCCATGAATTTGTTTGCAATTCAGTTTCAATTCAGCATTCAAGTTTTTGCTTCTTCTTTTCCTCCCTTTGCTTGCTTTGGCTTCACATTGCTACCGAATCCAATAGGTTATTCAATATACCCTTAACGATGTTTTTTGGATCATGTGTTGTTGGTTAAAAGAATGCGTAGAGCATTTGTTCACATTTTACCTTCTAAGAAAGAGACATTTTGTTGTTTTACTGAACCATTAAGTTCATTCCGCACTGGAAATTGATATTTTAAATCAACACATACCGCTTTGAAATACACTGGCTTACCATCAATATAATTCCTAACTATTTGATCTACACACACATTGGGTGTATTTAGTTTAACATAGGTTTATAGAGTACCATTCTCAATGCGTGTGTACGTTCAATGTCAGTTAAGCATCCAGATGATTCAGATTTTGTTTAAGCGAGTAAAGTCATTGTGTGCTTGTCTGTAATTTCATATACGTTTTTATACGCTAAAAATATAAGGCATGCGTATATGATTACTATATGCATTATTTCAAAGCGTTATTTACGCTAATACGCATCTTATCAGGAGCCCTGCGGTCAGTAGGTCAATGGTCATTAGGTCACATTGACACAGAACAGTAGAACTTTCTTTTGACATTGGCTTACTTTTGTGATAAGGCCGTATTGAACTTGAAGGGTATTATTTGTCACTCCTGTGACAGCTCTACTTTTACATGATGTCATTGCTGTTGAAAGGTATTTCATTCAGGGCCAGTGTCTGTCAAAAGCATTTTTTGGTTTTCGTGATTTAACTTTAGTGCAGTTAGCGCTCGAAGCTTGATTTCATTTTTATCTTAGCCAGTTATATAATATGAAATTAACTTTTTAGCTCATCTGATTTTTGAAAAAAATCTACAAGGTATTGTCGTCAGTTGATTGCTGTTTAGGTCCACCTTTTCTCAAACACTGTAAGAGCTACAGCTTTGAAAGTTTGGTCTATGAAGGCCAAGAACCATAACTCTGATATGCATTTTGTCACAATAATGGCCCTTTTTGTATTTAGAAAATTTGAGTTTATTGGTTAAAATTATAGTTAAGGTCACCTTTTCTCTAAAACTACCGTAGATACCCATGTATAATGCGCAGTTTTTTGACCCCCGGGACCACCCCCAAATCGTGGGTGCGCATAATACACAGGTATAGACAATTTTCCAACTTCAAAACAAGTTTGTTACCGATGTTCGCCATTTTGGTAAAGGGAAACTACTCCCCGCGCTTACTGTCTCCGCTAAAATCTAAGATTGCCGTTACGTTCCATAAAAGATCGAATTGTTTATTTTTCTTTCAAACAAAATTAATTTCATATAAATTTAAAAGTATTTTGACGAAAGAAATGTTTATAAATCACAAAAATTATGTTACTAATTAAAGATCGAGAATTATCTTTAACCGAGATCAAACTGTGAACAACATAATTGACACGAGGTGACACGTTGATTGCCGGTAATTACTGGCTTTATGATCGTGACAAAAAGACTATCACACCTCTTGTTATCAGTTTAAATTGAGAAGCTCATGTCATTTTGAAAGATACCATTCCGAAATATTGAATCAGCTGCTATTTATTTATTCAAAATAGTGAATTAAAAAAGGTAAAACAACAAATATAACAATAATTTACTGGTTTTATTTTCGAGAAAACAAAAATCGATAGTACCGTGAGACTGATGCTGCTTTCCGCCGTGGAGATAAAATTTATTACCGGTGTCGATGTAAACTCTACTTTCGTTTTCCATCCACCTCAAAATTGACCAAATTTTTTTTTATTTATTTTTTTTTTCCAGGATTTTGGACTAAGATCGGGGGTGCGCATTATACACGGGTGCGCATTATACACGGGTATCTACGGTATAAGAGCTACAGCTTTGAAACTTTGCACTCTTGTTTATCATCATTAGGGGACAATTTTTGTCAAGAACCATAACTCTAACCTGCATTTTGTCAAAATTATGGCCTTTTTGTATTTGAAAGTCTGAACTATAACTCTTTTCTTACATATTGTCCAGCTCTTGTCTGTAAATTGCATAAATTAACAATTACAGTTTCTTTTGTTTATGCACTGATAAGGCAAGACTTGAATATACATTTTGTATACTTTAACTTTTAAAATTGCTTTGAATAACAATTCAGTCACATTAAATTCACAAGATAAGAAAAACAGATTCACAAATATTTTCAGTGAATTTGTTTAAATTGTTATTTAATTTAAATAAACAGACTTAAACAAAGACGAACAATTTTATGAAAAGAGTTATAAATATGTATTATAATATAAATATACATTGTAGTTACTTTTTTGACTTGCATGCCGCGGCACTAAAATCTCTCCACTTCTCCCGCAGAATCTCTCAACTTTTCTCTAAAACCTCTCCACTTCTTGCTAATCTTAACAGAGGGAGAAGTGACCTCCCCAAAATCGAAGCCTAGCTTAAGCCCTGTTACATCCAGATCCCTAGCGCAGTAGTGGTCAAGGTCACACTTGGAGGTCAAAAGTCAACATTGATTTTTAGCTCCTCTGATACATAGAGCTATAGCGCTTGTCCATTTCATTTGTCAGTTCGTTAAGTTCTTGTTTGTAAGCAGGTATCTCAGTACCCACTAACGGGAATGGATTGAAACTTAAAACGCTTGTTCAATTTGACAATTTGTTGATGATGATCATTGACAGATATCAAATCTGTAGATTTTATTACACGTTTTTCAATGAATTATGGAAATAATTGAGTGAAATGTATCTGATATTTTCACACTGGTGAAAAAGATCAAATATATTTTCAGTGGTAAGTAAGAAACTGTAAAATGGGTAAGTTTAGTCAAAACATGAAAGAAAAAGCTTGTTTGTTTTACATATAAAATTAAGATCAAATTCTCTTTCACTCATGAACACCATATCTTACATTTTCTTGTCTGGCTATGTCACTCGTGAAAATACTGCATTTGGTGTTTAGTCATGAAAGATATTTCAATAGCAAACACTGAAACAAACTAATATCCTATATATGCGGCAGTTGAGGTAATTAGTCACTTTCCAGTAGGGGACTTTGTATTACCTAGAATTTCTTCCTTGTCTGGAAACTGGTCCTGTCTGTCTTTCTATTAGTTTCTAGTTGGAGTGCTAATTCAGAGGTTTTGTTACATCGTTTTATATCTTGCTGCCTTGAAATATAAATTTAATTTTGCAGTTAATACCAAACGTTCCTTTTTGGGGTATCTGTGACCAAGTTTAAGTCACTGTCTTGGCATTAATTACCTGTCGCCTGTTTTGGGGTGTAAGATCCTTTCATGTGAGATAGCCATCATGCATGCTTATAAATGCAAGGTTTATGGTTCTGCCCTGTTGCTCATCAATTTCTGAAACAATTCAAGAAGGGGCACCTGGTGTCTTTCTCCACCATCAAAAGTTTGAAAGCTGCCGTATGACAAAATTGTGTTGGTGCGACATAAAACCCAACAAAATAAATAAATAAAGTTCCTTTCTTTTTTTTATGACACAGTTTTGCAGACTTTTCTTCCAGATTTTGTTTTAAAACTTTGTTTTATTTTTGCAGATTCTGCTGTGGAGTGGTGAGGGGAATACAGTCTAGAGAGGTGAGGTACAGTGAAGAGATTTGTCTAGGGGAGATAACACAGTGTTGCGCACATCCCTAGTTTATTTGGTTTATATTGCCCAGTTCATTGTGTGAGATTCAGAGAATGAACATGGGGCAAAAAGTATCAGGTGGAATTAAGACCGTCACCTCAAGAGAACCGAGTCATTGTAAAGGGATCAATCGTGAAATAGCATACAATCCAGATTACCAAAAACCAGCGAGACTAGATATGTTGCTAGACATGCCACCAGTTTCAAAAGAACAACAAAGTGAACACGGATGGAATGCGGATGATAGATCGTTAAATATATTTGTGAAAGACGACGATAAAATGACATTTCACAGACATCCTGTAGCTCAAAGTACTGACTGTATAAGGGGTAAAGTAGGTTACACACGTGGATTACATGTGTGGGAAATAAACTGGAGTACACGGCAACGTGGCACACATGCGGTGGTTGGTGTAGCGACAATAGACGCTCCCTTACATTGTGTTGGATATCAATCTCTAGTCGGCAGTAATAGTGATTCATGGGGGTGGGATCTTGGGCGAAACAAATTGTACCATGATGTAAAAAACTTTCCGGGTGTCACATACCCAACATTACTGAACTCTGATGAGAACTTTGTAGTACCAGACAGTTTTCTTGTTGTATTAGATATGGATGAAGGTACATTGAGTTTTGTTGTAGATGGACAATACTTAGGTGTGGCATTTAGAGGAATGAAAGGCAAAAAGCTCTACCCTATAGTTAGTGCAGTATGGGGACATTGTGAAATCACCATGAGATATATAGGGGGTCTTGATCGTAAGTATTTATGTAATTTGTTATCATTTATTTCTAAATATAAGCTACCATTTATTCGTAGGTATTTGTTTGGAAATACAGAAAAACCGTCCTTCAGCTTGATTACTTTTAGATATTTCATTTTACTTAAAATTTTATATTAAATTCAAGTTAATTAGTCCCACCTTCTCTTTAGGAGACTTGTAAAAGTACAAATTTATGCACCGGTACATGTACTCTGCAAAGACATTTATATAAGCAGTATGTTATAAGCTGTGTACATTGGAAATATTGTTACACAAGTGTTAAGCTTGCCAGGTGGCATCATAAGTTAATTGTTTTCCTTCACAATTTCACAAGGTGTCTACAGATTTCACAACCAACAAACAACAGGATATGATTTCAATATAACAGTTAAGATACATGTACAATGTATTGTGCTTCATTGCATAATAATTATTGAGGAACTGGAGAAAATGAAGGAATTGGTTAGAATAAAAAAAAAGACGCCAGTTGTTAAGATGATGGTTGGTATAATCTGTTGAAGTCGCAAAACTTCCATGGTGTTAATTTCAGTTGTCTTGTCCCCAAAGGGAGGCATTTATAGTTATCACATTGTTGGCCACTTAATTTGTTGGTCTGTTCTTTGGAAACACTTTCATGTGTCAGCTCGGGGTGGGGAGGGGATTGGGGCATTTAGAATTGCCCTTGTCCATTCACCTGTCCATGTGAATTTGTGTGTTTTCACACAGCTAGACCAGAGTTATTGTCCTTGGCTTAGTGAAAAATACACGTAAAGTGCTTAAAAGTTTGTGTTGCATATATCTTGAGAATATTTCTCTTAAGAGTCATCAAACCATGTGCATTTTGTGTACAGTGAGTGAGTGACAAGAAGTGGGGGCTGCGGCATCTTTGTCCTATGGACACATATATTAGTGGTGAACAAGTTTTAAGTTGAGAGAAATCGTGTAACATTTATCAGGTTAACTGACTGAAAAATAACTTCCCTTTAAAACAGCGCTCGCGCTGCCAATCGACATTATCGCCAAATGGCGATTATTTTATTAAAGTGTCGATTAAAACGCAATTTTTGGCGATAGAAAATGGCGATTAATTTATAAAAATGCTACAAAAAAATATTGCAAAAAAATGTCCGTAAACTGTTGGAACATACGTAGTTTTATCGACAAAAACGTGCGAAGTCGGTAGCAGGAAGTGTATTTGCCCAGAGGCATAATTACCCCTTCTAAACGGTGACACATTTGTTTATCGCCAACGAGGTATACTTCACAAATTGATCTGCATGTATGGAAGTTTAAAGCAACAATTATCATCACTTTATCCTTGATCATTTAATCGCTATTAATTACCAAACAAACAAATTAATTAAACATAATTCCTTCAGATGTGGAATTCCTATGTCCGACTCGAGACTTTCAGACGGCGGACAAGTGCGTTTTTGCATTCCGTTTTTCCACGGGCAAGCACAAATTAACAGTAGGGATTTTAGCTTACACATTCTTTTTTGACCTTAAGAAAGATCTTACCTTGACTGGCTCAGTAATTTCCTTAAATCCACTTAATTTTACTTGTATTTTTCAAAACCAAGACTTTAGAAACATAATATTATCACTGACACTTCCTGTGGCTTAAATAATGTAACTTAAATTTGCCCAAATTTTTGACACCTGCCATCAGAAACTGGGTTTAACCTGTTTGACAACTGTTTCTTTTAATGTGTGCCCACATCAACAGATCAAAGAAGACACCAGCAGATCAAAGAAGACGGGTATTCCATGTGATGTCATAGTGATGTCACTGCTATTGACATGTTTAATTTAGTTCAGAACCAGCATAACACCTGTTATTTAAAGTGACTGTGACTTTGAGTGCATTATAGCACTGGGAGTTGATTTCTTTTTGCTGATATGGAATTAACTTTTTTAAATTGTATTTGTATTCAAAGGGTGTTCTTGGTTTGGGCAATCATTGCAAGATTGAAAAAAAACACACTTTAATTTGCAGTTTAATCACATTAAATTCACAAGGTTAACAAGGATAAGAAAAACAGAACCACTGACATTTTGAGTGAATTTGTTATTTACTTTAAATCAATAGACTTAAACAAAGACAGGAAATAATAAAAATAGTAACATTATATTAAGCATATTTAGTTCCTTTTTCAACTTGCATGTCATGGCATTAAACTATTTTACATTTTCCCTAAAATCTTGTCACTTCTCCCTTATATTAGCTGAGGGAGAATCTTAGCCTAGCTTCATTGAAATGCGAAAGAGCATGCGAATTACGCTCGTGCCAAGTTAGTCTATTAATTTTTTCCCGGAAAAAAATGTGGCTATTAATTTATGATGGCCAGGGCTAGCACTGCTTTAAAAAATCATGATGGTATAGCATGTCTGGTTAGGTAGAGCACAGTGCTGCTAATAGGAAGGTTTGAATCTCAGCTGGACAGATGTTTTCAGTGCCGATTGAATGAAGACAGAATTGTCAGTTTCATCCATTTTCCAACACAGTTTCATGATTACAACATCTGACTACTGTACATAATTGAACAATCAGTAAAATTAAAATGTAATTAAGATGTGACAAACAAACTTAATAATTAGTGTTTAAAAATGATAAAACAAAGGAAAGAAAGAGACATTGTTATTACACAGTTTAACTTTTTTTGTTTCAGCTGAACCTCTACCTCTGACAGATATTTGCCGTCGTGTTATACGTCAGCATCTTGGTAAGAATCGTCTCCAGGAAATTCATCGTTTACCATTGCCAACTTCAGTAAAAAATTACCTGTTATATCAATCCTAGTGAATCATTGCGCCTCGGAGTGTGTGATCATCCTTCATCAAGTCTATATAGGAACAGTCTTCATCCCGCCCAGTGATACAATACGCCTTCGCATCATAGTTTTATACGTTACTGCTTGATTCACATGTTTTGTAACTGACAACATTTTTTTCCATGAATTTTTCTTGTTGTTTATCGTTAAATTTTTTAATGAGATACTTTACACCTGACATTCTATAAAAGTTTGCAATAATTTTTATTGAGGATTTTACCAAAAACAAGGAAAGAATTCATTAGAAATTTAAATTAAGATCAAATTACGTAACAAAAGGTGTGACTCAGACAGTTACATTTTGTATCTGAAAGATGGTTGGTTGGTACTGAAGAACAGAATGATACACAGTTTCTGTATTTCATCTAAAGTTCAGCCAGTCTGAGAACTTTACATAAAATTTTATGATATTGCATAAAAGAGAAAAAAGCCAGTTTTGACCAATTATGACGAGATTTTTACGAGTATTTTACTTTTCTATATGCTATATTTTTGTCTTTAGTAACTTTAAACTGCTCAGACGTGCACTTTTAATTGAAACTTCATTTTTAAGGTGACTCCGACAGACTATCTTTACGGAGTACTTTTTCTTCTATTAGAGGCCGAAAGTGTTAGAATTTTATTTTGTACAGTAGACAGATTTTTGAATGTTTTATTACTTAACTAATTTACAGAAAAGTTCTTAAAGAGTTTTTTTTTTTTTTTAAATGTTTTTACAATGTATCCGAATTTAGTAATGTTTTACATGTTAGAAATTCCAGTCAGAAAGTAAGGATATACTTTTGCCGAAAATTTTCTTCGCATCTAATGTCAAAGGGAGATAATTACCATTATTAAACTATTTGAAATTATCTGCAGACTACATAAAATAATTGCATACCAGTACATGTGAAAAAGTTGCTGTTAGAATCTGAAACCTCATTGATTTAGTGTAGCTCATAGAATAAGATGTTTGAAATTTAACCTGTTCCTTAATTAAGATTGATCAAATTTCAAGAAAACAATATAAAAAATGATACACCTTGTTATCATATTCTCATATATGGATGTTAAATCATGGTTAAATCAAATGTCAGAAGTGAATAAGAGGTCAAGATTGTGTAAAAAAAAGGTATAGAATAGAATGAAGAAAGCAGTTGCAGAAATAAAAGAGAAAATGTCAAGATAAAAGAATGTTAATAACGAGTTCATCCCATCTAGAATGTCAGTTGATACAAGGTGAAGGTCAGACAAAAACGTGTTAATTTGTTACCTTGTATCTATAGATTTTGTATTCAAAATGATCATGCTTTTATGTAAGAAAGAAAATTAGATTTTGTATTCAAAATGATCATGCTTTTATGTAAGAAAGAAAATTAGATTTTGTATTCAAAATGATCAGGCTCAGGGCTTTTTCTGGCCATTTTGGGAAAAAGGCCCCTGTGCTTTTTGGGAATTTTCGACTCGCGAATACTGTCATATTGGGAAATATATGTATCCAAATTAGGAAAGTATTTCCATGAAAATCAGTCTTTTTTTTTTCCTTGCGTATATTTCTGTGATTTCTACTGCTAATATTCATAAAAGGAAACTGCTTTATATTCAAATTCAGGCTGAAAATTCAATAAAATCTACAATACAATGGTTGCACCACTATAATTTGCAACAAAATAGGTCTTTAAAAAAAAAAAAAAAAAAATTTTTTTTTTTTTTGCTTTGATTTGCAATTTTTGAACAGCTATTGGGAAAAAATATGCATATTTGCCGTTGGGAATGGGGCCGAATTTCGGCCCCGTGGGACACGCTGAAAAAGCCCTGAGGCTTTTATGTAAGAAAGAAATTTTTTCTGTTCAAACCAGATTTACTTTCACCTACTGGAAATAACTGTTTATGTCTACAGTTAATTTTGTGGTGGTTCAGAATAGTTCAAGCTTTTATGGTACTTATTAGCAGAAAATATTTACTGTAAACGATTTGACCTTGCAGTCTGTAATTACGAAGTTTGTACATCATAAATCTTCCCTAGACAGAAATTGCCTGCAGACTAACAGTGAATTTATCTCCCTGAAACTGTATTGTGTGATTTGGTACTGAAACTTCTAATTTTGTTTTATATACATTTTGTTATTAAGTGAAGTAATAGGAGCCTATTTATGGTTTTATAGTAAGAACACAGGTTTTAAAGTTTGTTGTCAGTTGAAACCGTTGATAGTCTCAATTTTAAAATCTTTTATACTCTTATATAGACTTTCATAATGCAGGGTTTGATTTTAGCTCACCTGAGCACAAAGTGCACAAGGTAAGCTATTGTGATCACCATGTGTTCGTCATTGTGCGTTGTCTGTCATCAGCAGTTTGACTGTTAACATGTATAGAGGTCACAACCTTAACAAAACTTGGTCAGAATGTTACCCTGAATATAGTCTCTGAAATATTTGTTACTGGGTCAGTTTGGTTCAAAACATAGGTCACTGGGTCAAATCATATAAAAGCATTGTTAACACTTTAGAGGCCACATTTTCTATTTCATTCTCATAAATTTTTGTAAGAATGTTTGTCTCTATAAAATCTATGTCAGTTTCAAATCTGGTTTACGCGAGGAAAAAAAACTAGGTCATGAGGTCAAATCATAGAAAAGCCGCATTAACACTTGAGAGACCACATTTTCCATTTGACCTTCATACATAATTGTCAGAATGTTTGAATTGTAGGTCAGATTTAAAACTGGGTTACCTGAGGTCTAAAACTAGGTCACTAGGTCAAATCCTAGAAAATCTGGTTGAAATTCAAGGGGGCACATTTTCTTCTTGATCTTCATAAAACTTTGATGAATGTTTGTCTCTATGAAATTAAAGTCCGGCTCAAAAGATGGTTATAAATCAGAGATCTTAAACTAGGTCACTAGGTCAAATCGTCGAGAAACCTTGTTTACAGTGTAGAGGTCACATTTTCCATTTGACCTTTATAAATACTGGTTAGAATGTTTGTCTCAGCGATATCAATGTCAAGTTGAAAAGTGAATGCCTTGCATTACAAACTAGGTCACTAGTTAAAATCTTAAGACAAACCTTTTTAACACTCTATAGAGGCCACATTTTCCACTTGATCTTCATGATACTTGGTCAGAATGTTTACCTGTTTACACTATAGGATAATTATATAACTTGGTCACTTTGAACAAAAAAGAGGTAAAATCATTGAAAAAGAACTTGGTTAATGATCTGCCTGATTTACATCAAATACAATGTTGGGCGGTTAAAACCACCCCCGGTTTTAACCAGCGGTTTTAACCGGTTAAAACCGCCCCGGTCAATACTCCCTGAAGTGGTCAATACCGGTCAATACTGGTCGATTGGTCAATACTGGTCAGTTAGTCAATACTGACTGTTAAGATATTTTGCAAAGTTTATGATCAATTAAATAATGACTCTTTAAGAACATCTGGGGCTTGATTATTGTAAATGCAGGCATTAGTAGTTAGTTAAAGCAACCAAATCAATACTCCCAAATTGGTCAGAAGTGGTTGATTGGTCAATACTGATTGATACTGGTTATTAAACATTTTCTGTTAGATTAGATTACAAAGATATATAGTTTTGCTGAACTTCATTTGTAAAAAGTAATTCATAAACTGTAGCAGTAAGTGTTTGATTCATAAGTGATAAATCTAATGATTTTTTATATTGGTATACATAATTTAATGAAAAACTGCTGCAAAACACCTGGACCCTTTCATGGAAGTGGTTTAATTGTGTTTTGATAGCAATTGTCACATTGCCTAATTGACAACATGTCTTACAATATACAATAGATGTTGCAGACCTGTCTATCTAGTCACTAAATAGTTGTCAAGATCAATAATCCCACTGTATTATTGAGATGCTTGAACATGGTAAAAATTAAATAAGTCATGCAATCAAAGTATTCAACTAACCAATATTGACCACTATATGTATTAATCAGGGATATTGAGTAGGACCAAAATTTGAATTGACCAGTACTGTCCGTTTCAATGAGTGTAATTTATATTAATAAAATCTTTAATTAATTTAAAATAAAGGCTACTGTAAGAAGATAAAAGCATTGAATAAACTAGTATTGACCACTGTCCACTCTAAGTATATTGTTCAAAACTGAGCCTGACCAGGACACATTGCCACAGACCAAAACTGAATCGACCAGTATTGACCACTATACTTTTTAATGAACAAAATTTTATATTATTCAAATTGCTTTATTATTTTTATAAAGCATTCTTTTTGACTCTATTATTTCAGCCTGTGCCAATCTGTGAATGTGCATTATGTAAAAGTGTTGAATAAACCAGTATTGACCACCCAAGAGTGACCAAAGTACTGAATCGACCAGTATTGACCGGTATTGACCAGTATTGACCGGTTTTAACCAGTATTGACCGCCGGCCCGGTCAATACTCATATTGACCGGCTTTTTGCCAACATTGATCAAATATGGTCATAATGTTTGTCTCTATGAAATCTACTTTAACTGATATCACAGAAATGTTTCTTTGGTGACCCTGTACCAAGTTTGTTCAAAGTATTCCAGTTTGTAAAACACATGGCCACAAGAGATGGTAGTCTCTTATACATATATGTATACAGTATTTCCTATATGCATATAATGGACACTTTGAAAAAAATGTTTTAGAAAACACTGGCCCATTTTCAAAATATTATCACATACATTTTCCATGGGTGACCCTCTACCAAAATTGTTCACTCAGGTGATTGATCTAGGGCCATCATGGCTCTCTTGTTAAGTAATTCAGGTCCTATTTATATTTTATAACAATGAATTTTTATCATAGTTTTTATTAGGATGGAAAAAAATCTTTTGTAAGTTGCAGTTGATCTGTACACTTTTTGTTTGATTTCGAATATTTTAGAACATTTTTATACAGTTACTTAATACGGACATTTTGTCTGTACGTTTGACAAAAAATTGTTTTAACTGAGCTAACGTTTGCAACTTTTGAAACTTGTGGAATTTTAGACAGTCAGGAATTCTGACTTTATATCAGAAATAGTCCTGTAAATTCTTCAGGTTATATAATAAGAAAATAATTTGTGGGACTAAGCTGACTGAATATGTAATATGTATGCTATGATAATTAAAAGCCAAGTCTACTTTTTCCAGACACAATGAAAAGTTTAAAGAATTAGTGTGTAGACTGGCTTGTTGAAAAAAATGCGTAATTTGTAATGATTAAAGCGACTATTCAGTGACAATGACTGTGTTTCACTATTCTTGTTCTATCTTGGTTCAGTTTTTGTCTTTAGCCTCGTTCATTTGTATGGAATTCAAGTATTTCTATAGCAAAGATACAATTTAGTAAATTATTAGGTATATAAATGATAAATAGCAGAGCTGAGTATACTTTTTGTACCGAAAAGTTAGAAGATGTAGTGATGATCAGATTTGATCATTTTTACAGTTCAATCATTAGATTGTGAAATGTTCTCAAAAATTAAAACAGATGCTTTTGTCTAAAGATGCATGCATTTTTATATGAGTGAGAAAAACATTGTCTTTCATTAGATGGTCTAAATAAGTAATAGCATACAACTTGTGACCTCCGTTTTAATTCATCGGCATTTTTGTGTAATACATATTTTACATCTTGTTCTAAGATAATGGAAAAGTATACTGTTGGCCTTAAATCTTGCTTGAAGACTGTCATACATTTAAACATAGATCTATCATCACTTTTTATCAATAATGCCGAAACCAGTCTTGTGCTGTTGCTGTATATTTGTTTATATATATGAGCCGCGCCGTGACAAAACCAACATAGTGGCTTTGTGACCAGCATGGATCCAGACAAGCCTGCGCATCCACGCAGTCTGGTCAGGATCCATGCTGTTCGCTTTCAAAGCCTATTGCAATTAGAGAAACCGTTAGCGAACAGCATGGATCCTGACCAGACTGCGCGGATGCGCAGGCTGGTCTGGATCCATGCTGGTCGCAAACCCACTATGTTGGTTTTCCCATGGCACGGCTCAATATATAGAATTCACTTTAAGTGTATGATGTGCGGACATTAAATAGCATTTCCTTAATTGCTTAAAACTTGTGTATATAAAATGTCTATTGTGTTTGAACCTAGAGATATTCTTTGTGCAATATTTATATGAGTGTAAGAGTCTAAGACTGAAGAGATAGGTGCTTTATATTGAATTAATTTGGAAATTCCTAACTTGCGATTTTACCCACTAAAAGTTAAGTTTGTATTATATGTTGTTTTCAGTCAATAATAAAATGGTGAAATATATCTGGTATAGATATATATTTTTTACAGGTTTTGAACTGCAAGATTTGGTTAAAACTGTTTAACTTGAAAGGTTATGATATCCTTGAATCGTGAATACTATATCTTACATTTTCACTTGACTATACTACTCATAAAAAATGTTGCATCTACCTGGTGTAGATGTTTTGATCTTACGCAGAAACAAACTTGTCATTTCGACTTTGGTGAGACAAATGCACCAATATTCATGGACAGAAGCTTAAAACGCGATAGCAGAAATTCTTCGGGCTGCAGGGATATGATGAAATAATTGTTCAGATTGTCTCATTGTTTGGTAAAATATCTACAGTCAGTTGCCACTTTAAGCCTCATTGTAGCTTTGCCACTGAAATTAAAGAGTATTAAAACATTTTCTCTAGCTTCATATGTTACAATAGATGTAGCCAGACAATAAAAGCTAGATATTTCAAGGGCATCATAGAGGATTATATACTTGTTCATGTTTCACTTTCATTTAGTGCAATAAAGATGTCTGAGAAAAGTTCTGGACAGGATTTAGAACTGTTTGCATTTAATTCAAATAATGATACTTTATATTAAGGCCCACATGGTATATGGGAAAACCCAATGTGTAGCCTCTAGAATTAAAGTTCTTTCTTACTTACTATAAATTGAAAGTGCTGAATTTAGGAATCTTGCTGCAACATGTAATGAAAGTAACAAGTTAGGAATTTCCAATTTTGAATTATAAATAGACTTTGCAAATATTTTTCATTTGATTATTTATTAATTGCTTAACCAGTGTAATTGTCCGCTTATTTACATTTTAAGGATATAAACATGAAATAATTGTTTTCTATTGCTCATGTTTCTTGAGTCAGTAGAGATGAGCCCTATGTGGTCCTGGGACAATTTGTGTATGAAAGGATCACTGTCTTACCCTTGCATGATTGTAAGAGGCAGCTTACAGAGTCTGAACACTTGGTTTTGCTGTATCTCTGTGATTCCAGCAAGTTTTAAAAGTTTTGATGTAAATGAATTGTGAAACCAAAAGTTTTGGCGCCATATAACCTGTACTGTGTTGGTGCACCGTAAAACCCAAATCAGTAGGGATAGACATGTGCAGCATGTCATTCTTTGTTTTAATAAACTTTTTCAAAACTCCGCAAGTTTTCACAGTTAAGCTTTTCACATTCAAAATGTTCTTGTTTAAACTAGATTTGAAGTTTAAAACATACAGATTTACCTTTGTACGTGTTGTGAGCAACTCTGTTAAATTTTTCAGGCAGGTTCATGCTAACCCTTAGTATTACAATTTTTTTTTACATCTTACATATCTTTAAATCTCAGTGTCTCTAGCCTTCCTTTTAGGTATTAAAAAGAAGTAGAGAAATAAACAGCATTGTCCTACATTACACTTAACCCAATTAAAACAAAACTTTTGTTTCTTTCCACTGGTAAGCTAGTGTTTTTAAAGAACATAGCAAATTTTATGCAAAAGTTAAGCATACTGTAATAAAATCAGATGAAAGATGTTTGCAGGTGTCGTATATTGAATGAGTTTCCTTTTTTACGAGTTCTGTGAATTCAAGCTTTGATATACTTGATAAATGTGCATGTGTGAGCATGCTTGGATGTGTGTTTGTTACATAACTAGTGTCTATCATACTTGTAATTCTGCTGTCTAGTTTTATCTCACCTGAGCACAAAGTGCTTCACGGTGAGCTGTTGTGATCACTCTGCTTCCTTTGTTCAGTCACACTTCTTCAAACTACCTCTCCTCTGAAACCATTTGGTGGCATTGATGAGACTTTGCTGGGATGTTCCTTGGATGACCTTCACAGAATTTTATTCCATGTAGAACTCTAGTTGCCATGGAAGCCCGGAACCGAGATATCTGATATGTAGCATTTTGTAATGGTACTCTACGAAGTTTGTTCAAATCATTCCCGTGGGGTCAAAATTGGCCCTTACATTGGTTTCATTTGTTTACATAAACTTTAATGTGAAGGGCATTAAAAATCTTTTTTTCTAAAACCATAATGCTCTGAGCTTAGATATTTGGCTGGTGGCATAGTGTAGTAGTCCTCTATCAAACTTGATCAAATCAAACCCCTTGGATCAAAATATGTCCTGCCCTGGGGTTATCTTGTTTTATATAGACTTGTATAGGAAGTACTTTTGAATGGTAATGCCCTGTGCTTAGATATTTCACATGTAGTTTTGTGTTGTGCTCCTTTAGCAAATTCTTTCAATTCATGCCCCTGGGATCAAATGTGGCCCCATCCATGGAGGTCACTTGTTTTACTCTGAATGTAGGAAAAACTTTGATATTGCAAATATGATTATCTTTTGCATACTGTTATATGTTAGAATGCATGAAATCATGAACATTAGCCTCTCGTATATCAGATGTTAAAACCACCAACTTGACTATTAGCAGCATGTACCCATTTGAGCCAGGTGAGCGATATAGGGCCATTATGGCCTTCTTGTATAGCCCTGTATTTTGTATAAAATGAACTGTGCTACACAGGGCCATGTAAGGTTTGGATATAGTTAATTCCGAGGCAACAATTAAATCACTTCAATAAATTGTACATAGATAAAATTACTAGTCTGACAATTTACTGTTAGTAGTCAAATTGTTTAATGTGGTAAAGTTTTTTTCTGTGGGCATTTTTATATGCATTGATTGTGCTAATATGATTTGACATACAATTGTATATAACTGAATTCCATTAATAGCAAGGTATTTTCAAATTGCCCACTCATGCTTGACAAATATGATATTATTTGTAAGAAAAACTTTCTAGACAGTTTATGATAAATTCAGGGAGGTAAGCCCTGATTTAAATTGTAAAACAGAAAAGTAAAACCTCACCAATGCTTTCATCAATGATTTTCATCTAAATCCAGATTCAGCAAAGGAACAGATAGCATGATTAATGCTAAACAAGGCATATCAGATACTGCTGGCAATGTTATTTGGTCATATTTTATTTCATCTTGTTATAAGATGGGTAATTAAAGCCAATTGAGTGTTGTTCAGAAATCCGGCTCGTTCTGTAGCTGTTAATTGGGTCATACTCCATGGAGATAAGAACCTTTCCCACAGAAATTCTCAGTTGTCTCAATAAGAATGTGGTCAAAAAGTCAATCGTTATTATAGTGTTCATTCTCTGCAAAGGTTATTGCAAAATTGATAACAAAGATAATCAAAAAAACTGAATGCAAATGATTGTAAAAGTACTTAGTAGTGATATATGGTGGATGATTTTGAGCAAAATGCTGCTGAAATTACTAAAGCCATTTAATTTATGGTCCATTATCCCAAAATACTTGCAAAAACCCCGCATGTATTGCCAAATGCATAAGATAGAAAGGCAGGGTGATATACACACTTTTTGGTTGCTTAGTGACACATTTAAGAATGGATATAATTTTTCATTTTTCAATGCCAAAATTGGAAGTATTCATTCAGGGTGTCCTTTAGTCAAAAACTGAAGAATGCTTTCTGTCCCCTACCCCTCTACTCAAATTGAGCTTTTTCAGTTTACCCAGCCTACATGGGGCATATATATATCATTGATGTTTGTATCTCCAGAAAATAATGGATGGGTGAAAAAGAGTTTTGTTACATATAAGGTATCTATACCTACTGGTGCATCATTTTAAGATTTCAAAATTCAGGAGTGAGAATTTTATTTTTTAGCAGTGGTTCAAACTTCAATATTTTTCTCTTTACTTTAGTTCCTTTTTTTTCTTGATGGATATATCTCAGAAAGAATTCTTTTTAGAGTACAAGAAAAGAGTGTTTTGTAATGCTGGAGTAATTGTATATACTATTATAGTGATTGGTACATATGATGAAATATGTGTTAAAAAGAATAATTTATTATCACATTTTTAACTAGCTTTTACATGTGGTATTGTACTAGATGTTGTAGATCAATTATTATATAGATATATTGTAATGCATTTTGCTGGAATGATTTGCGCAGAAATTGATTGTGTTTATTATAATACTTGATTCATGATTTTCCCTTTACCCAGAATTCTTGTATAAAGCTGAGACTGATTGATCTACCTTGTCTTTATCGCCAAATCAATTATCATATTAAACATTTTTTCGGAGCCTATTTTATCAGTGTTTTGAGTAGGAAACTTGGGCTTAAGAATTCAAAAAGCTAAATTTTCTTTTCTGTTTCTGTCATGTTAAGTCAAGACTTGATGGGGCTTTAAAGGAATACAGTGCCATTTTACTGGCTGATTACATAAACATATTACAAAGATCTGAATTTTTTTTAGCAATTTTCTATATTGTATTGTTCAAACTTTTAATAGAAAAAAAAGGGATATTTGGCACTTCTAAGTTTTAATTTTCATAAATAAATTCCATGAAGTTGGTGTATATGGATCCAAGGCTTAGCCTTGACAATTTCCTTATCACTGCAAAGTTTCAGCTTTATTTTAACTTCTGTATGAAATGTTTCCTAGTTAAGGTTACAAGAAATGCTGAAATATTCACTGCCTTGGTTCCTCTTACGTGTTGTTGTCGAAGTATAGTGATGCTTCTGTGCAAACTGTTATCAAGCACAAATTTGCTGTGCATGTCGAGACAGAAAAAAAAGACACATTTTGTTTAGATATTTCAGTCCATGTTCTGATACTGTCTGATTCACAATACTTTACCTGCTATTGTTAAAGATATTTTTGTCTCAAAAGATTACAGTGTTATTTCAGAAATAACTTTACTTTACGAAGAGTTTTTGTGCCCGCATAAAATTTTGGGTAGGGGTGGCACTTGAGTTGCTCATGTCTGTCAGTCTGTCAGTCAGTCCGTATGAATTTGCGTTGTGCATATCTCAAAAAAGTATTTCAGCTAGAGTCATCAGACCCCACAGAATTGTTAATCAGCATGTGAAGTGCATCTGGTGTTTTATTTGAATTTCACACAGCCAGACCTATTCGACAACATCCGGATTTGGTTAAGTTTTTGTGTGTAAGCTGGTGTCGCATTAACCACATGTAGGAATGGATTGAAACTTCACGCATTTATTCACTGTGATGAACTTACTTACATTGTACTGGTTCCAAAAATATGCATAAACTGTATAAAAGTTATTGTGTCCCATGTATGAAGTTCATTATATCGTGCTTAAATAAAAAATATCATATTTACATGACCGAAATAAGTATTGCAGACAAATACTACTAACCATAGTATAATTTAATTTATCTATAAAAACATTATTACAGAAAAGAAAAACAGCATTAAATAACAATAACTTAAGCGATAGCACAATTTTTAAATGACAGACTTAACTAAGTAATTACTTAAGTTTTTTTAGCTCACCTGTCACAAAGTGACAAGGTGAGCTTTTGTGATCGTGCGGTGTCCGTCGTCCGTCCGTCCGTGCGTCCGTCCGTCCGTAAACTTTTGCTTGTGACCACTCTAGAGGTCACATTTTTCATGGGATCTTTATGAAAGTTGGTCAGAATGTTCATCTTGATGATATCTAGGTCAAGTTCGAAACTGGGTCATGTGCCATCAAAAACTAGGTCAGTAGGTCTAAAAATAGAAAAAACCTTGTGACCTCTCTAGAGGCCATATATTTCACAAGATCTTCATGAAAATTGGTCAGAATGTTCACCTTGATGATATCTAGGTCAAGTTTGAAACTGGGTCACGTGCGGTCAAAAACTAGGTCAGTAGGTCTAAAAATAGAAAAATCTTGTGACCTCTCTAGAGGCCATATATTTCACAAGATCTTCATGAAAATTGGTCAGAACGTTCACCTTGATGATATCTAGGTCAAGTTCGAAACTGGGTCATGTGCCTTCAAAAACTAGGTCAGTAGGTCAAATAATAGAAAAACCTTGTGACCTCTCTAAAGGCCGTATTTTTCATGGGATCTGTATGAAAGTTGGTCTGAATGTTCATCTTGATGATATCTAGTTCAGATTCGAAACTGGGTCACGTGCGATCAAAAACTAGGTCAGTAGGTCTAAAATAGAAAAACCTTGTGACCTCTCTAGAGGCCATATATTTCATGAGACCTTCATGAAAATTGGTCAGAATGTTCATCTTGATGATATCTAGGTCAAGTTTGAAAGTGGGTCACGTGCCATCAAAAACTAGGTCAGTAGGTCAAATAATAGAAAAACCTTGTGACCTCTCTAGAGGCCATATTTTTCATGGGAACTGTATGAAAATTGGTCTGAATGTTAATCTTGATGATATCTAGGTCAAGTTCGAAAGTGGGTCACGTGCCATCAAAAAGTAGGTCAGTAGGTCAAATAATGAAAAAATGTTGTGACCTCTCTAGAGGCCATATTTTTCATGGGATCTGTATGAAAATTGGTCTGAATGTTTATCTTGATGATATCTAGGTCAAGTTTGAAACTGGGTCAACTGCGATCAAAAACTAGGTCAGTAGGTCTTGAAATAGAAAAACCTTGTGACCTCTCTAGAGGCCATACCCTTGAATGGATCTGCATGAAAATTGGTCAGAATGTTCACCTTGATGATATCTAGGTCAGGTTTGAAACTGGGTCACGAGCCTTAAAAAACTAGGTCAATAGGTCAAATAATAGAAAAACCTTGTGACCTCTCTAGAGACCATATTTTTCAATGGATCTTCATGAAAATTGGTCAGAATTTTTATCTTGATAATATCTAGGTCAAGTTCAAAACTGGGTCACATGAGCCCAAAAACTAGGTCACTATGTCAAATAATAGAAAAAAGGGAGTCATACTCAAAACTGGGTCATGTGGGAAGAGGTGAGCGATTCAGGACCATCATGGTCCTCTTGTCATGAAATTGGGGCCGGGTGTTCTGTGCGGGATTTCACTCGGTCAAACCAGTTTTATGGTCCTTGACTTAGTAAAAAAAAAAGCACACAAAGTGCTTAAGAGTTGTGTTGCATAAATCTTTAAAATATTCCACCTAGAGTCGTGAAACCATGTTCAGGTAGAGGGGGCACCAATGTCCTATGGACACACATAGATCTAGTTTGTCATAAAGATGAATTCAATTTTAGATATTACTTTTATTCATTTTAAAAGAAAGTGATTGATTTAGTTCCTTTTTAGGGATTGTTCTTATTTTGATTTTACACTGTGTTAGGAATTTATTTGACCAAACCCGAAGGATTTTTTCTATCAGTCTATTTTATAGCTTTGATATTTATAGAAATTATATGTATGATCTTGCCTTGTTTGAGAATGTGCATGTATGATAATAACTGTAGTATCGTAAATAGAAAATGTCAACAATACTACTAACTTAAGTTCTTAATTAAGTTCGTTAGTTTTTTTGTACTTATATGATATTGAACGTTTTATAGAATATTGTCATTATTGATGACATGAAACGTTCTCAGTATATATTGGCATACATACTTGAAAATTAAAATGTGTTAGTGCAAAATTAAGATTAGTTTTTCGTCTGACTTCATGAACATTTTGATCAGAAAAAGACATGTTCGCACAAAAAACTTTTTTGTCTTAAGTCTGTAACTATGATCATGGTGAGATATATTGAGAATCTTTTCATGGACTAAACTAGCAGTTATGTTACCCCCAACAGTTTGCACATGCCGCTTTGACTACAACTTTTCTCTCACACTCGAGATCTTTTACGTGGTTGTAATTGTATATGTGGTTGTTTCTTTCGAGAATAAACCATGGTTAAATATACTGTGTTGTTTTTTGTTTGCCATGAATATTTATTTTCAGATTCTGAAAATTAAAAAAAGGAGACCATGAGTTCAAGTGTAATACATTTTATGTAGCTTCACAAATGCTACTTTTGTTTCTTAATGACAAAAATTATGCCGGAGAAGCATTATTATTGCCCAAAAATAATAATTTATTATGCCTCAAGGTAGGAAGTATGGCAGTATTGGGTGCAAAATGCAAATTTGGAATCACACCCTGTTAGGTATGTTTCCGGGAACATATCTATTACTGCTGAAGAAAAACTGTTTTACCCCAATATACTTTGTATAAGATATTGGAGTCAGGACGGCCATTCTTTTTCCAGAGGCATATCTGCGAAAACCGTATACTGGATTATCAAATAACATTACAGTCCTGTTCACAATCATAATACAAGGAGATATTATGAATGACCCATATCACTATGTCTAATAGGTCAAAGTCTCTTACGGAGGTCAGTTGGCTTCATACCCTCTAATCTACTAAATGTATTTTCATAAAAATAACATGCAGTATACACAACACAACATTGTCACAGTTTGAGATCAAAGTTCGAAAAGCTTTGTGTCCACAACATATCTTTTAAACCATCAAAAGGATTGCCATAAAACTAGCAACCTAGTTTACCTTGTCAAGACGATGTGCAGAGCACTCAGTTTCCTGATACCAAAGTGACATCCTTGGATTTTTAGTCACCTTCATTGAAAACTTCCAACTTTACAAACAATCTTTTTACAATCTGTTTAGCCCATTTAGACGCTATCATCTGTCTGAGAAACTACTTAGAATAACCATTGAATTAGTAACCTTTCATGTGGTCCAAAGTTTGAATATTACTTTTCTGAAGCTTAAGACTGACATACGTCTAAGTAGTGTTTTAGTCTGTTATCTGTTTTTTCTAGGTATATCATATCTTATCTCAAAAAAGAAACATGGGTGCTGGTATTCTAAGTCTTAGGCAAAAATTGCCTATGTATTATTAATGTACCATATTGACCATTTCCCTCTAAATGAGTTTGATAAAGGTAAAGGAAAAGGTAAATTTTATTTACTCTTGCTTTGTGAAACAATGAACATAAGCTCTCTAGAAGAGCTTTTGAGCGATCATTTTAAGAACAGTTTAAACCAGTTATACCTTATCCCAAGCAATTGGCTGGTACCCATTTACATCTGGGTCGACTGAGGCAATCATAATAAAGTGCCTTGCCCAAGGATACACCACAATGAGAGTAGCCAAGTATCGAACCCAGGGCCTTCACCTCCGTCTTAGCCCTTTCAGTCAAATTGCGTCTACCGATACAAGCTTATAGAACTCTTCATGTGAGAAAACCATCCAGCAGGCATACAGAAGGTCGAAGTTCCAACCAGGTGCCCACCTGAGCCTACAACAATACCTGGAGGGGCACCATGGGTCTTCCTCCACCAGCAAAAGCTGAAAAAGTCACCAAATTGTGTTTGTGAACCCAACAAAAATTATGTTCTAGTGACACGTATGTTAAAATACACTTTGGATTCTGGCAAAGAAAGTGTTTTCTTACATTTTGTGAAGGTCTGCCTATATAGACATCCATGTTTGAGCAAAATAAAGAGTCATAAGAAAATGGAGAGAAATCCAGGCTGGTACGAAATATAAAGGGTACGAATCAGACCAGAAGCTTGATCTTATGGAATAAGCATTTGGTGACCTTGATGAAACAAATGTGGATCGACACAAATTGTGAACTTTCAACCTGAATTTTATCGATGAAACTTATGTGTCAACGCGACACAAACACGTGATCTGAATCTGTAAATGCGGATAGATGACATATGAGGCTACCACTTCGAATGAGCGTAGATCGAAATCTACGTCGCCTCCGAAACCTGCAGTCAATCCTGCGGGTGGGGGATGGTCAAGTTCTCAGGATCGAACCATGCAGAGCGTGCTCAAAGTCACCTGAAGGTAAGTTCTGTCTACTGAATGTTTCAGCTATGGTTAGAATAGTTAAATCAAATTTAAAATCAATGCCTGTTATTTTATGTATACTGTTTTTCAGCACAGACACGGCAGACTTGCTAAGTCAATACAACTCATCATGCCGGCCACTACTGGCACAAGTGGATGTGTTTTTTACAGCTAAATACATGGGTGAAAGTTTTCCGTATTATGACGGAATTCCGTATTTTGGACCTTCCTAAAGGTCATTTTTCCAAATCGTGTAAATCCGATGAGATTTTTGTGTGGGGGGGGTGGGGGGGGGAGGGTGATCAAGTCAACTCGTCCCCTAGTCATTGTTCCAGTGCGGTCATCTATCAATGGCAAAATAATGACATTCAAATTTTCCAGGATGCTAAAAATAGCGCTGATTTGCAACACTTGCATCATCCTTTTCCGTTAGGAATACCGTATGTAACATCATTCGATAGCCGAAAATAACCAAACGCTGGCGATTATTCATCCAAAAATAGACTGTAGATCAGTTATTTCCGCGGATAAGACTGCAGATTCTATTTGAAATTTCCGTGTGTAACCGTTTGTTACCGATGGTTAACGAATCATTTCAGCCGCGTGATACTTTATGACCTCCTTTTACGACAACCAAAAACCTTACTGCTAATCGGAGGCAGAAATTTCGAATGTTCACAATATATTGAAGAAATTGACCGATCTGAACATCATGAATTTATACCAACTGGTTAAAACACCAAGGAGATGGAGAAACAAGCCAAAAACAAAATTTAACGGCGATGGCAGATGTCCGAGTTAGATTCTGAGGGGTTGAAATGGTCTGATAGTGAAAGATAGATATTTGCTGTGTTGCATATTGCACAAACGATTAATTACAAATCCAATGGAAATAAAGGCATCAGACTTCACTGCGAGGACGCCAATCATCAGAAAAAACACTTTTCACACGAGTTGTGAAAACGGGGAATGAGGTGAGACTATTGTTTATTATCTGTTTATAAATGCTTAATCTATATGGAAGAGGTACTAACTCACAAGCATCCATGACAAGTATGCCTCAATTCAAATAAAAAATAAGCGTTTTAAACATACCTAAAAAGACTGAAACACAGCCTTTGTTTTTTAACTTCACACATGTACATTATTGTATCCTTACATCAGGCAATTTTGGCATGGATGTGACCCCACCCTCTTCCTTTCTTCTGTCTTCTCCTTGCTTTCCTGGCCATATACACTGTTGCTTGCTGGGACTGGTCTGTTAATTCTGAGTAAATATTAGTTTAACTTGCCCTGAACTTATGAGCCCAGCAGCAAAGTGGCAGTTTAAACCAAAGAAGCCAATTTACTAGGGGAACCCATGCCCAATTTTTAAAAAATATATATATGGTGGTCTAAATTGGGACTGTTGATGTCTTTTATGGCTCTACTGTCTAGTTTTGTATGTCATTTAATAATTGGTCCATTTGTTTACTTTCAGGTTCTGCCGGGTTCTTCTAATTGTACTAAGAACACTGAATCTTTGAAAGACAGGGTGGATAAACAACACGCCATAACCAGTGCCACATGGTGGCACATACGTAAACTAAACACACACAGCATTGCCAAAAGTTAGGATGACCTAAAGAAAAATCTTAAAGGACAGATCTTAACACTGTATACCAATGAGGCAACAAACAATAACAATGATAAGAATTTGAATGTAATCACATTGTATATTGTGAAATAGTGTGGAAATAATAAAATTACAAAATTTTTGAAAAAAAAAAATAAAAGGTCTTGAATTGTTGTTTGCAGGAGTCTCCAAAACTGAAATACAGAGGACTCTATTTATCAGGAAAAGCTTTGTACAGTACTTGTAAATTGCTGTATTTCAGGAGCTTCCGGGGGCCTCTGGCCCCCTGGACCCCTAGCCAGATATTTTTTTCAGTATTTTCAGTTTTTGCAACTTTTACCCATGTAAATAGAAATTATGCAGTGCAGATATCAAATCTATTTGAATTTTTCAAAGATATCCTTTCTAGATCATGATATAAACATTTGCCAACAATGTTCTAATTTTTAACATTTTTTGTTTACTTTTTACTGCTTTGAATCAAAGAAGTATAAATACACAGAATGGCAACAGGCGGTAATCTCGTGTCAGCTCGTTATCTTATTGAAGCGTTTGCTGACTTGATGGCTCGTGATTATTAAGGTAGTTCTGCATGTTCGGATCGAAATTTTTTTTACAAATTGTATGTTAAGAATTTGATTAAACCCTAAGTTTTCAAAACTTCAGAATATACTTAAATAACTCAGCAAATAAAAAAGATTTGGTCGTGTGCTTGATTTTAGCAAGACTGATTTGAAAAATTTTGACCTCACGCAATTTTTCGTAATGGGAGTCTATGAGAAAATCGTAATTTTCATAACATGTTCGCGAATAGAAGTTTTTCTATTACAATGTACATTTTAATGAAACTTCTCACAGTTGTTAATAAACATGTGGCATATTATAATGTGGCGAAATAAAATGTATAGGTCCGGCGCTTATTTTTGATATATTTGACCATGAGTAAAGTGAACCGCACATTTCATGCTAATTTTAGGACATTATTTCGAATAACTTCACGTGTCAGATGTTTTATTATCATATTTTGACTTTAGAAAGATAGTAACAGTGTCATTGTAATAAATCTACTCATGTACTAGTTGCCATTAATTCATAAAATATTTTTCATTTCCGTACGCCGAATCCAGGCTATATTCTACGTTTTCCGGATAAATGATGTTAAGCCATCACTTCTGGTTTATCAAACGTGCAGAACTACCTTAAAGTATTACACTGGCCGGCACATAAAAACCGATTTTCAAACAACAACTGTTGATTTCTCAGACTTCCAATCATAAGTTCATTTGTTCCCAGATAATACTTATAACATTAAAAAACACCATTATCATTATAAAAAAACGATCTGATAGAAAGTTTTTCACGACACAAATTTTTATTCTTCTTCTGTCTGTTTCATACATCGGTAAAACCAGATCTCATTCAGTTCCTACGTGATGTTGGCGAGATTCGCTCAGTATGCCTTTCAAGTTACCAATCTATTTTTATAGCTCTTTGTTCGAGTGTAGGAGGTCGTGGGTTAGATTCGGGGCCACGTCATACTAAGGACTTGAAAATGGTACAAGTAGCTCTCTTGCTTGGTGCACAGCCTTAAAAGGGTAACTGGCTTCTCTTAGAGAGGAGCCATTCATAAAATAGTATAGAATAACTTTTAGAAACTGTCTAGGGGTACGGATCCATACCTCTAGACAAGACTGTTAGGGGTTTTCTAGGGGTACGGACCTCCTTTTTCTAGAGATTTAGGGTTATATACATCTTAAATTTTGTTGAAAATGAAATAACAAATAAGACTTAACCAATTTTCACTTAAAACTTGGATCTAAATGGTTTACAGATACCAGCATTCACCTGATTGTTTACCTTTTCTTTCAAAACCTAAATAACCAAGGAACTCAAAATAAATACACTGTTTCGTGCCGATTAGTTTATTGTAAGATAAACTGTTGATAACAGATTAATGGGTGAATCTAACCCTTGAATGAATTATATTTGAAATTCAGCAGAAAAAAAATAAATTAGGCATAATAATATGCACTTATAACAAGATAATGATAATCGGCACGGAACTGATTGTTTAGTAATCAATTAACCGACATTAAGTAAAAGAAACAGTTTGTGAAAACGTTCCTTGTATCTCGTAACAGCTACCAAATGTGTGGAAAACATAAATACCCTAAGGGTTAATTATTATTAAAAATAGTTTTTTTTTTTTTTTCACATCATAATTTAGCATTATTTTTTTTAATCTTTTTTTCTGCCAGTTCGAATCCTCGTGATTTATTTGGTGTTCCTCGGTTATTTACGCTTTGAAAGAAAATGTAATTATATAACCAATGAATCGGGTGAACGTTAGTATATGTAAAGCATTTAGATCCAAATTTAAGGTGAATACTGATGAAGTCTTATTTGTTAAATTATTTCATTTTCAACAAAATTTGAAATGAAAATAACCATTAATCTCTAGAAAAAAGGAGGTCCTTACCCCTAGAAAACCCCTAACAGGCTTGTCTAGAGGTACGGATCCATACCACTAGAATCAGATTCTTGAGGTACGGATCCATACCCCTAGACACTCCCTAACTTTTATTCACCAATGCCTCAAGAATGAATTTTGGTGCCCTCAGTCATTACCAACAATCAATTAAAACAATAGAAATTATTATGTGACCAGTGAGCTTAACAAAATAATTTCTAGCACAACTGTTATAATGAAATTTATTGATATGTTTTACAGTGACACTACAATATAGTACTAAGGTACTTGTAAAACCAATGCATGTGAAGAATTGAGAGATAAAACTAATTTTGACAGATTGTGAAAAAAAAGTCGATACTTGACAAGTTGACAGGTGGTAAATGATTTATGAACTAATTTAAAGTTTATTGCCATTTATACCTTCCAGCTGGATTTTCTTAGAAATGGCTCCTCTATACTCTAGTTTACAACAATAAAAGAACTGCCTGTTAACTTACTGTGTTTTCTCTCAATATATCCAAATCATGTAAGAACTCCTATTGTTTCAACCAACTGACACTTGAGCCATTCACAATATATTGTAAATACCAGTAGTCAAAAACAGATCCCTTATTTTCACATTGATATTGAGGATTTATCTGATGAGCATTATATTCGTAATAAAATTTCAATACCTAATGTGTATTACAATAATGCTAAAATATAGCAGCCGTGACGTGTCCTTAAAATAAGTTGTACAACTTGCTTCAAAACTGACCTAAAATAAGTTAGTACAGCTAAATTTTACAGACAGTTCTTGGGATTTCAAGCTTAAAAATCACATTAGCTGTCTTAATGCTTAAGAGAGATATCGTTAAGTATGCAGACTTAACATATATCTGTCTGTTTATCTATAATTATATGAAATTCTTTTTTTTCAAAGCACAATTATTAATGTAATTAGCTTTTCAAAGTGACAGTTACTAATTGCATCTTGTATGTGTTTTTAGCTCACCTGTCACAAAGTGACAAGGTGAGCTTTTGTGATTGCGCGGTGTCCGTCGTCCGTCGTCCGTGCGTGCGTCCGTGCGTGCGTGCGTGCGTCCGTCCGTAAACTTTTGCTTGTGACCACTCTAGAGGTCACGTTTTTCATGGGATCTTTATGAAAGTTGGTCAGAATGTTCATCTTGATGATATCTAGGTCAGGTTCGAAACTGGGTCACGTGCCATCAAAAACTAGGTCAGTAGGTCTAAAAATAGAAAAACCTTGTGACCTCTCTAGAGGCCATATATTTCACAAGATCTTCATGAAAATTAGTCAGAATGTTGACCTTGATGATATCTAGGTCAAGGTCGAAACTGGGTCACGTGCCTTCAAAAACTAGGTCAGTAGGTCTAAAAATAGAAAAACCTTGTGACCTCTCTAGAGGCCATATATTTCACAAGATCTTCATGAAAATTGGTCAGAACGTTCACCTTGATGATATCTAGGTCAAGTCTGAAACTGGGTCACGTGCCATCAAAAACTAGGTCAGTAGGTCAAATAATAGAAAAACCTTGTGACCTCTCTAAAGGCCATATTTTTCATGGGATCTGTATGAAAGTTGGTCTGAATGTTCATCTTGATAATATCTAGGTCAAGTTCAAAACTGGGTCACGTGCGGTCAAAAACTAGGTCAGTAGGTCTAAAAATAGAAAAACCTTGTGACCTCTCTGTAGGCCATATATTTCATGAGATCTTCATGAAAATTGGTCAGAATGTTCACCTTGATGATATCTAGGTCAAGTTCGAAAGTGGGTCACCTGCCATCAAAAACTAGGTCAGTAGGTCAAATAATAGAAAAACCTTGTGACCTCTCTAGAGGCCATATTTTTCATGGGATCTGTATGAAAGTTGGTCTGAATGTTCATCTTGATGATATCTAGGTCAAGTTCGAAAGTGGGTCACATGCCATCAAAAACTAGGTCAGTAGGTCAAATAATAGAAAAACCTTGTGACCTCTCTAAAGGCCATATTTTTCATGGGATCTGTATGAAAATTGGTCTGAATGTTCATCTTGATGATATCTAGGTCAAGTTTGAAACAGGGTCAATTGCGGTCAAAAACTAGGTTAGTAGGTCTAAAAATAGAAAAACCTTGTGACCTCTCTAGAGGCCATCCTTGTGAATGGATCTCCATAAAAAGTGGTCAGAATGTACACCTTGATGATATCTAGGTCAAGTTTGAAACTGGGTCACGTGCCATAAAAAACTAGGTCAGTAGGTCAAATAATAAAAAAACCTTGTGACCTCTCTAGAGGCCATACTTTTCATGGGATCTGTATGAAATTTGGTCTGAATGTTCACCTTGATGATATCTAGGTCAAGTTTGAAACTGGGTCAACTGCGGTCAAAAACTAGGTCAGTAGGTCTAAAATTATTAAAATCTTTTGACCTCTCTAGAGGCCATATTTTTCAATGGATCTTCATGAAAATTGACCTGAATGTTCACCTTGATAATATCTAGGTCAGTTTCAAAACTGGGTCACATGCGGTCAAAAACTAGGCCAGTAGGTATAAAAATAGAAAAACCTTGTGACCTCTCTAGAGGCCATATTTTTCATGAGATCTTCATGAAAATTAGTGAGAATGTTCACCTTGATAATATCTAGGTAAAGTTCAAAACAGGGTCACATACCTTCGAAAACTAGGTCAATAGGTCAAATAATAGAAAAACCTTGTGACCTCTCTAGAGACCATATTTTTCAATGGATCTTCATGAAAATTGGTCAGAATTTTTATCTTGATAATATCTAGGTCAAGTTCAAAACTGGGTCACATGAGCTCAAAAACTAGGTCACTATGTCAAATAATAGAAAAAATGACGTCAAAAACTGGGTCATGTGGGAAGAGGTGAGCGATTCAGGACCATCATGGTCCTCTTGTTATATTGTAGGTACCAACTCTGTTAGCATTGGTGGCATCAACATCAAGATAACAAAGCCAAAGAATCCAGAATGTGTACCAAAAAACTATTGTAAGAATTGCTATTTCAGTGAAATAGGTGTTTCATTTTTTGAATGTGCTTTGAATACTTGCACAGGTAGCTCTGCTAATTTGTGGTATCGTACTAAACAACATTATTTTAAAGGTTTAATACATAATATTATATTAAATAACTAAATAACACAAATCTAGAGGATGGTACATTATTTATACCAGATTGTTACTACCTTCTACTGATGTTGCTATGACAGACTCCATGGTAGATGGGTGGGGTTGTGGGGGAGTTTTTATACAATAGCAATAAATCTGAAGCAGTTTTAATGTTTAAGACTTGAAATAGCATCAGGCATATCGGTAGGGGAAACTTCACGTTTGGAAAACAATCTTGTGGGGTGGGGGGGGGGGTCCCTAAATATGCAAAATTTGTTATCTAACATACTGGGTAAAAACAGTTCTAATCTTTATAATTCTTTTCTTATGACAGTGCCAGAGAAAGTACCACAGTCAGTTTTAAGACACTTGAAATGGATCATGCAAAAGGTAAGTTTTCAATATAGGAATGACAGCATTTATGGCAAAATCTGTCTCTCCAGGGCCCTCTCTTCTCTTCTGGAGAATGGAAATAGGGCCTTTTAATAATGAAAATTTTTATGGCATTTTCAAGAAAGGGGATTTTTTTTATTTGTTATAAATGATGAAATAATGGTTCAACCATGGCAGGAGAAAACATACATGATTTAACAGTCACTGTATCAGAAATCTTCCTTTGAAGAGCAATTAAAGTCTTGTTCCATTATTGTAGGTAAACAATCATATTTTAAGATATTTTTAGAGGGTATTTGAAACAAAAGTAATTGGAAAAGAATATTTTCTTTATATTTTATGAAGGGAATGGAGTCAAAAATCAAGAGAGGGCTATGCTTACCGAGAGAATGGTAGCAGAAAATTTATTCTGAATACCAGTTCTTTAGAATTCTTATATGTTTCATCATATTGTAAAACTATGAAAATAATAGTAACTGTAAATAAAGATGACATAATTATAAATGTTTCCTGTTGGCATCTTGCCATTTCTTATTTTGTGTCACTCAAATCATAGCAGAACAGAACGGTGCCTTAAATGCTGTGACTCACTAAATGAGCCGTGCCATTAGAAAATCAACATAGTGGGTTTGCGACCAGCAAGGATCCAGACCAGCCTGCGCATCCGCGCAGTCTGGTCAGGATCCATGCTGTTCGCTAACGGTTTCTCTAATTGCAATAGGCTCTGATAGCGAACAGCATGGATCCTGACCAGACTGCGCGGATGCGCAGGCTGGTCTGGATCCTTGCTGGTCGCAAACCCACTATGTTGATTTTCTCATGGCACAGCTCAAATAAACTTTTCAATGAACTCAAGTAATTGCTGTTTGCTCAAATTTTATCCACTTTCTATGTTTAACTTTAATGTTTGTAGGATTTGCTAGGACAGGATGTCTTTCTGATTGGATCTCCGGGACCATTGAGAAGACAGTTAGCAATGATGTACTTGGTAAGTTGAACATTTACTTTAAAAACAGTATACTGTGAAATATTTTAATTTTGTGAACATGCAATTTCATAGTTTTGAACAAAACAGCTGTTTCATTTGGTAGCTGAATTTGTTGATACATGGGTATAAACTTCTAAAAACAAATTGATTATTTTTAACTGACTTCAGTGAGCACTAAGTGCTCGTGGTCGGCTTTTAGGATAGTTGGATGTCTGTCGGCTGTCTGCCTGTCCAACACCTGTCTGTTATCCACTGTTCCTTTAATGAACATCTCCTCCTAAACTTTAACCACTTGTTTACCTTCATAGTCTCCATATGTAGGCTAGACTATATAACTAGGACAAGGACTTTGGCTTAGTTATGGCCCTTTTTTGACATAGATATTAATTAAGTTGCGCGTTCCATTCCATATTTTGTCTGGACTGTTCAGTATACTGTGAAATCATTAATATTCATGGGGGACTAATTTTCATGGATTTTATAGTTGAATCCATGAAATTTAATCCCAACGAACAAGTAAAATTTCCATTCATTTTATGTTAAAAAGTTGAAATCCACGTATTCATATTCCCATGAAATTGCCGTTTTGACTAAAACCACGAAATTTCATGCCCATGAAATTAAATGATTTCACAGTATGGCTTTGAAACTTTAAACACTTGCTTTCCATCATAGTCTCTATGTGTAGACATTAGACAAGAGTACATAACTTTTCTACTCACTTTTTAGCTAGACCATTCAAAATATAACCAGGAACCCATAATTACATCAATTCTTCGAACAGCCAAGCAGGCTGTTGACAGATAGCTCTTGTATTGAAGCCTGGAATCTTCTTCCATTAAAGTTACTACCAGTATTTTAACCATAGCTGTCAGTGAGACTTTGAAGGCCAACAAAAAAAACAGCATAATGTTCCTCATTAAGACATTATATGAAAGAACTAATATATACTGGTACATTTGTGCTTTAGATACTAGCATGATTGTGCATGTTCTATGACTTATTGTGTTTCCATTGACTTGCAGTATTAATTCCTCTACTTGAGTCAGAAGTGGAAAGCAAATAATGATAGACCAGTTAGTCGGAGATTTAATTACGTCCTGTTGAGAAGTGAGCTTCTTCTCACCGCGATAATTTGGTATGTCTCAGATATATGACCGATCAAAGCAGTTTTGCAGGAATATACTTTACCTAGGCTATGAGAACTTACAAATGATTGATATTGCAGGAATTGACAAAGAGGGAAGGGGAGTTTGTGTCATTGTCAAGAGACACAACAGAAGCAGATCTCAAGCAGCGGAGAGAAATACGCTCTGGTAGCGCTTTCTATCTTGATCAGGTATAGAGGAAGTCTTTGATGTGTTTTAATTGCAGAATCGCTTTAAAGTGACAAGTGTTTACTTCAAATTTGTTAACTCAGTAATTAATTTAAACTGAAATTTGACAAATTAACAACTTTAATCAGGGTTTTCACTAGCAATTTCAAGTTGCAGTCCTGGGACTCCCAAAGCTGAAAAAGTTGCAGTCCCAACTACTGACTAGACTTTTCGTCAAAACACAGGCCTCTAATTTGTACTGTCAGATTAAATGTAGACCGACAGACATTTTGTAATCACAATTCTTCACCGAAATATTGTTAAGATGAGATAAAAAGGTAAAGGTAAAATAAGTAAAATGTAGTCAAAAATTAATGTTGGACAACCTCCCCCCCCCCCCCCCCCCCCCCCCCCCCCCCATCCCTGATGTTTTTGGTCTTCCTGGACGAAATCCTCCTGTGAAATTATCAAGGTGGACAAAATCCCCCTTGTGAAAATATCAAGTTGGACAAAATGCCTCGTGATAACTTTTTCTTAACCTTTTTATTTCAGAATGGAAACGTATATAAACATACAGTGAAAAGAAAATATATGAACAATTATACTTTTATTTTAATACTTATTAAGAGCATAACGTTAAAACATTCGGTCTAAAATACATTAAGACTGCACAGTGTGTCTATGATCAACATATTAATAAATGCTTCTTCAGTAACATCAGCGATTTTGCAAAAAAATAATCACGTTACTAAGACCGACATCGACAGCATCTTAAAATTACTTGGACATTCATAATTAAGCGTAATTATCACATTTTCTAAAAAAAAAAAAACATCTTGAAAACTGCTTGGTAATTAGTACGTGAGAAAACAATCGAAGTTACTTCAAATACTACGTAATCCGTCGTAAACAATTAGAAATTGTCACCTATGCAATCATGCCGACAATCACATGTATATTCGAGTTGATCATACACATGCTATCTCGCGGTGTAGTGGAAACGGGCAACGCTGATTGGCTATACGCGGCTATCGGTGACAAGCGAGTAACTCCGCCCACATATTTTGTTTTCGAGTCAAACCTTGTGTATTCGCAGGTTTACGTAATCAATTAATTTTCATTGCGTCTTACTGCAGAAACGTGCGTCCGGGGACTCCCAAGCTGCAATAAACACGCGTATACCGGGACCAATTATGCGTACAGGGACGCCGATTTCGGCGTTTCCGAGAACCCTGCTTTAATATTTAGAGGAAGCTATCTACCGGTAGCTGGCTTATGGAAGGTTGGTGGTTCTACCCAGGTGCACGCTTGTAATAATGCACTAAGGGCACCATGGGTCTTCCTCCACCATCAAAAGCTGGAAAGTTGCCGTAATAACTCAAATTTAAATGAGAAAAATGTATGGCTTGTGTGAGTTTTAGACCTCAGATTATCGTACTGTAACAGGCAACAAGCCAGTTTCATCTGACCTCAAACAACCATTTTAACAGTTCATGTGATATCAACTGAAGAAGAATGCAGTCTATTTATGTTCATGTTTCCTGTCAATTTATGTTCATATTTCCAGTCATTTTATGTCACTTCTGGGGGTCTCCGTGGCCACGTGGTTAAGGTCGCTGACTTCAAATCACTTGCCTTTCACCTATGTTAGTTCGAGCGTCACTCGGGGCGTTGAATTCTTCATGTAAGAAAGCTTAGTCCAGCTGGCTTACGGAAGGTCGGTGGTTCTATCCAGGTGCCTGCTTGTGATGAAATAATGCACGGAGGAGCACCTGGGGTCTTTCTCCACCATCAAAGCTGGAAAGTCGCCATATGACCTAAAATTGTGTCAGTGCGATGTTAAACCCAACAAAACAAAACATTTATGTCATTTCCAGTCCATTTATGTTTGTTTGCAGTCAGCAGTAAGAGCAGCAGTGAGTGGTCACATACTGATACTGGAGGGTATAGAGAAGGCAGAGAGAAATGTTTTACCTATTCTCAACAATCTGTTGGAGAACCGTGAGATGCAGCTGGAGGATGGGCGCTTTCTTGTGGCTGCTGATAGATACGATAAATTACTGCAGGTATTAATTTATGGGAGATATCCAAGACTTCATATAATATAAACTGTTATTTTGAGATAGAATGAAAACTTCATTTGTTTGCTAGGATTTCATTTTGTGTGTCAACACAACCATGAAATCTGAAAATAATTAGCTCCCCTGGAATAAGAATGATTTTACAGTATACAAAATGTTTTTTTTTTATATATTATATTATGTAAAATTTAACACTACTGTTATTTCATTTTCAAGGACCATACTAAAGAAGAGTTAGATGACTTGAAACTAGTCAGAGTAGATGAGAGATTTAGAGTTATTGCCCTTGGTTTGCCAGTACCTCGTTACCAAGGCAACCCTCTAGATCCACCGTTAAGGTCAAGGTTTCAGGCAAGAGATGTTAACCAGCTGCCATTCAACGAGGAATTGGAACTGCTTCAGGAGTCTGCCCCAAATGTCAGATCTGATAGGTATACCTGCTTTTGTTTAGTTTATAAATATAGATTTTTTTATGTGTTAAGTGAACTAGTTATTGTGGAGAGTTCTTATGCTGAACACATTTTAAAGGCATTTTTTGTTGCAGAGCCAGGTTAATTTCTGATTTTTACGTTCTTTTCATTAACAAACTGGAATTGTATATTTAAAATTTAATACAGTATATGATGGCACCATTAACAGAGGGGTTGAACCTCTATATGCAGCCCATCTGGGCGTACTAGGTGCTTTAAGCACTGGTATTGGCAATAGGGGTAAAGCGACCTCAAGGGGAGGGGTGCGGTCATGGCTGTTTGTTACAATAAGACTGTAATGGTTATCATTGTCGTTATTGATATTGTTGTAATAACTATTATTTTTATTATTATGTACAACGCCATTGAATATATCATTTGTAAAAAGGCGTTTAATCAGATTATTCAGTTTCAGTTTTATGATTGCATATGTCATGTCTTGTTATTTTCCTACATATCTGCGATATGTCACATGTTTAATTGTAAAGCGCCCTTGAACGTATATTCCATGTGAAAAGGGCGCTCAACAAATCTGGTATAATAATAATAATAATTGATTTAGTTTAATGATATTTTATTGCTTATTATTATCCCCTGATGAAAGTTGGAGGGATATAGTTTTGGCGTTGTCCGTCCGTCCATCCGTCCGTCCATCTGTCTGTCCGTCCGACTGGAGCCATATCTAGGAAATGGTTGGGAATATTTATTTAAAACTTCATATATGTGTTCACCACTATGAGTTCTTGCGGCCCGTCAAGTTTCAGTCAGATTGCCCAAGTAACACCAGAGTTATGGCCCTTAGAATTTTCTAGTGTTAACTATATAGGGTACTATAAATATGGCAATTTCTGCATCATAACTTTTGATATATTTGACCTTGAACTATGAAATTTTAACAGAATTTAGAGCACTATAATGTGGTTGTGCACACACAATTTCGTATGGATTTCTTTTGTAACTGCAGAGTTATTGCCCTTTAATTGTCTAAAAATCCACATATTTGTACATAACAAACTTGCCATTTGGCAGAATTTCATTAAATTTCTTTCATTCTTTTCTGTATACATTTATTATAAACATGTGAAGTTGCGCACCCACACCTTGGTCACCCGGGGTGACCCCGGGGTCAAAATTGACCCTGCCCCAGGGGTCACTTGATTTTACATAGGAAAATCTTTAAAAATCTTCTTCTCAAAAACCAGAAGCCCTAGAGCTTAGATATTTGACTTGTAGCATTGCCTAATGGACCTCTACTAAAGTTATTCAAATCATGACCCCCCGGGTCAAAATTGACCCTGCCCCAGGGGTCACTTGATTTTACATAGGAAAATCTTCAAAAATTTTCTAAAAATAAACCAGAAGGCCTAGATCTTAGATATTTGACATGTAGCATTGCCTAGTGGACCTCTACAAAATTTATTCAAATCATGACCCCTGGGTCAAAATTGACCCCGCTCCAGGGGTCACTTGATTTTACATAGGAAAATCTTCAAAAAACTTCTAAAAATAAACTAGAAGGCCTAGATCTTAGATATTTGACATGTAGCATTACCTAGTAGACTTCTACAAAATTTGTTCAAATCATGACCCCCGGGGTCAAATTGACCCCGCCCCATGGGGTTACTTGATTGTACATAGAAAAATCTTCAAATTTTTCTAAAAATAAACCAGAAGGCCTAGATCTTAGATATTTGACATGTAGCATTGCCTAGTAGACCTCTACAAAATTTGTTCAAATCTTGACCCCAGGGTCAAAATTGACCCTGTCCCAGGGGTCACTTGATTTTACATAGGAAAATCTTCAAAATTTTTCTAGAAATAAACCAGAAGGCCTAGAGCTTAGATATTTCACATGTAGCATTGCCTATTGGACCTCTACAAAATTTGTTCAAATCATGACCCCCGGGGTCAAAACTGACCCCGCTTCAGGGCTTACTTGATTTTACATAGGAAAATCTTCAAAAATTTTCTAAAAATAAACCAAAAGGCCTAGATCTTAGATATTTGACGTGTAGCATTGCCTAATAGACTTCTACAAAATTGTTCAAATCATGAAGCCCAGGGTCAAAATGACCCCGCCCCATGTGGTTACTTCATTGTACATAGAAAAATCTTCAAAATTTTCTAAAAATAAACCAGAAGGCCTAGAGCTTAGATATTTCACATGTAGCATTGCCTAGTGGACCTCTACAAAATGTGTTCAAATCATGACCCCTGGGGTCAAAATTGACCCCGCCCCAGGGGTCACTTGATTTTACTTAGGAAAATCATTAAAAATTTTCTTAAAATAAACCAGAAGGCCTAGAGCTTAGATATTTCACATGTAGCATTGCCTAGTGGACCTCTACAAAATTTGTTCAAATCATTACCTCTGGGTCAAAATTGACCCCGCTCCAGGGGTCACTTGATTTTACATAGGAAAATCTTCAAAAAATTTCTAAAAATAAACTAGAAGGCCTAGATCTTAGATATTTGACATGCAGCATTGCCTAGTAGACTTCTACAAAATCTGTTCAAATCATGACCCCCGGGGTCAAATTGACACCGCCCCATGGGGTTACTTGATTGTACATAGAAAAATCTTCAAAATTTTCTAAAAATAAACCAGAAGGCCTAGAGCTTAGATATTTGACATGTAGCATTGCCTAGTGGACCTCTACAAAACTGGTTCAAATCTTGACCCCCTAGGGTCAAATTGACCCAGCCCCAGGGGTTACTTGATTGTACATAGGGAAATCTTCATAAATTTGCTAAAAATAAACCAGAAGGCCTAGATCTTAGATATTTGATATGTAACATTTCCAAGTAGACTTCTACAAACTTTGTTCAAATCATGACCCCCGGGGTAAAATTGGCCCCGCCCCAGGGGTTACTTGATTGTACATCGGAAAATCTTCCAAAAAATTTCTAAAAATCATCAGTTTGACATTAGAAACATGTAGCTCATATTACTCTGGTGAGCGATCCAGGGTGATCATGACCCTCTTGTTTTTCATTTTTAATTTTCCATCAATATTTATAATCAACATGTGAAATTTTGTTTCCTCTCCCGTTCCCCCGCACCCCCACACCCTTAAAGATGAAATATATATACATATATATATTTCCATTCCTTTTTTTTTTTTTTTTTAAATGTTCAAACCTTCAACATGTTAAGTTGTGACTGCACAAGCCTTGCCCTCAGTCATGTTCAAGATATCTTACCAGTGTTCTCATAAGGACATCTGTTTTTTTAAGTTCAGATGTACATGTTAAACAACAACACCTGGTGCCAAACCACTCAAAGACAATAATTCGTTTCAGTTAAACTTCAAGCTCATATTTCAATTAACTGCATTTAATTTTAAAAGCTAAGCTTATTACAGTAAGCATATCCCATTCAAAATAAATTCTTTAGTCAGGATCAAAGTATCATACATTTATTATGTACTCTTTAATTAAACATTTGTTTTCTGTTAAATTGATTTTGACTATTGAAATTATTTGCTTCTTTAATATTAACATCCTTAACATTTTGCCGGATATATTTTTTTGCCATTCCTCACCACAAACCCTTTCGGCGGGGGATACCAATTCATCGAATTTGCTTGTTTACATTCCTAATATTATATAACAACAGTTGTACATGTACAAAAATAAAAAAGCAAATAGGTCAGGCCACAAGTTCTTACAGCATCAGTAAACGGCCCTTCCCAAAAATATTGATTGGATTGAACAATGCAAGTTGTTTCTTATTGTTTTTAAAGTTATCGAAAATGAACTTTTTCCTGTCTATCATACAGATTGGCACACATGTTGATGTTTGCTTCCACTTTGGTGTCAAAAGAATCTACCTCACTTGGACTCCCTGATTTCCCAGTTGCAAATTTACAGGACCTGGCAAAAATCCTGGTAAGTGCTTAATTTCTTAACATAATAATTTGAAATCTTTCTTGTTCATGGGTGGCTTATTTTCATGGATGTTATGGTTGCTACTGTTAACCTTTATCCTGCTAAATTTCCGATATGGACTGGTCTATCATTCAATTTGGGCAGTACCATTGATTATTCAAAGGAGTGTTCACTAAAAATTTACTGGCTGAATAGCCAACAATGCAGACTATGATCAGCCTTCACGGACGTGCCACTGGTTGCAAATGCAGAATAACTTGCCACCATCAGGCTAAAGGTTAATTTAAAACAGGAAATGTTATGCATTTATTTTATCACAAAAGTGTAATCCAAAAATTTCGAGATGTGGAAATTTCCGTTTTGGTCTGAGCCACAACAGATTTGACTGATGAAATCAAATGATCATCATACATTCTACATCATATTGTACACACATTTAGAATTGCTTATAATGTGTTGTTCTGTTGGATGTTGGTAACTAGATAGCTTTCTAACATGACAGAATTCTACATCCAAAACAGGACTTAAACTCTGCAGTGAGACAAAGTGATACAAAGTTGGCAAAGTTAACCTTCTGGCCACAGAGGCACATGCAATAAAATTCTGAAGTCATTTACTTTACTGCCTTATCAATTCTGTGAAAACAATACCGAGTAGACTATCGTATCTGCATTGTCAGATTTAAGTTTAGTTTAAATAGACTCTCTTTATACCATTTATAGTGCAATGACTCTTTCTAGGTTCAAAGTTTAGTAAAGGTAAGTTTAGCAGGGCCTCCTCTGCCATTCACCAATGTAGCCAAATGCTACAAATTCAGAGAACTGGCTACAAGAATTACAAGAATTATTAAAATGTGGCCAAATTTCAGCAATTCAGCTTCAATTTGGCAGTTTATCTCAAAAAGTGGCTTCAACTTTCTGAGGCCCGGTGGAGGCCCTGTTTAGAGTCTAGTCTAAGAGTGCAGTATTACCATTGGTTGATTTTGAGTTTGAGCTCTGAATTAATCAATACTTTGCCAAAGTTTTGAGTCTAGTCTCAGAAGTCAGCTTTATAATCTTTGACCCTGGACTTCAGAGGATTGTAAAACAGCCTCAGAAAGCAAGTTTTTTATTGGTCAGTTGCAAGATTATGTTCGGAAAAAAAAAACAAATGAGCCGTGCCATGGGAAAACCAACATAGTGGGTTTGCGACCAGCATGGATCCAGACCAGCCTGCGCATCCGCGCAGTCTGGTCAGGATCCATGCTGTTCGCTAACAGTTTCCCAATTCCAATAGGCTTTAAAAGCGAACAGCATGGAGCCTGACCAGACTGCGCGGATGCGCAGGCTGGTCTGGATCCATGCTGGTCGCAAACCCACTATGTTGGTTTTCCCATGGCACGGCTCAAATACATGTAGTAGTTGGAGTTTAGAGACTGGATGCTTTATTTGTGTCATATTTTAAAAGATGTATGAGGACTGAGGTCAGATTAAGATTTAACTTATAAATAATTGTAATGAGATACAATGCCCTCACACCACAGTACCTCTTAGATTTGTAGTTGTGTGGAAAGAGACATACCTACATTATACATAAATAGGAAGTTTCTACATTTACAGAATGTTATGCCAGAAACCAGTCTACATACATTGATACAGAGACTGTATCCATACAAAGCTATGATGGGCAAAGAAGGACAAACTGCAGTTACTGATGCATTAGCTGTAAGTAGGGAAAAAACTCTTAATTTTTAAAACAGTCAATTTTTCGTTACAGTGTAAGGCAAATTCTGCATGTTTTTGTTTCAGTTACTGTGAAATCATTTAATTTTGTGGGCATGAAATTTCGTGGTTTTGGTCAAAACGGCAATTTCGTGGGGATTTGAATTCGTGGATTTCAACTTTTGAACATAAAATGAATGGGAATTTTACATGTTCGTTGGGATTAAATTTTGTGGATTGACTCAACCACAAAATCCACGAAAATTAGTCCCGAAGGAATATTAATGATTTCACGGTATAACGTGTAGGTATTATATGCTCAAAAGCTTAGTTCTGAAATTGGAGAAAAAATAAAATTTAGTGAGTTTGAGAAAATGTGTCCTTTTGGTACTACATTTCAGCTACATGTATAAATATTTCATGCTGATAAAAAAGTTATTACAACAATAGTAAGTCACAGCAGTTGTAATTTTTTTGCGAAAACAATTTTTTTTTGTAATAACTATAACATTTTATTGAATATGGGATTATTTATTTCCAGAAATTTGATATACCTATCTCTAAAGTAGAACAGAGTCATTTAGTCTCTGTAGAAAGATTGAAAGAAGGAGCCAATGTTTCATTGAAGACTGGGAGGAAAACAGACAATTTTAAGGTAATATCTTGTTTGTTTGTTTTAGTGGTAGAGATACTGTGCCACCTGAGACGTGCACTATAGTCTTCAAAACAACAGTTTGTATTTCTGGATGCAAAGCTAGTAATTTTTAACTTGAATATTCAAAGAATAGTCTAGCTATTCTACTCACCCTGGCGTCGGCGTCGGTGTCGGCGTAGGCGTCGACGTCGGCGTAACACCTTGGTTAAGTTTTTGCATGCAAGTACATACAGCTATCATTTAAAGGCATATAGCTTTGAAACTTATTTATTCTTTTTCTAGGTCAATTACCAACCTCACTGTGTCAAGTTCCATAACTCTGACATGTATTTTGAGCAAATTATGCCCCCTTTTGGACTTAGAAAATTCTGGTTAAAGTTTTACATGCAAGTTACTATCTCCAAAACTAATGCAGATATTGAATTGAAATTTCACATGTGTCTTTGGGGTAATAAAACTAGTTGATAGCAGCAAGTCCCATAACTCTGACCTTCATTTTGGCCAAATTATGCCCCCTTTTGGACTTAGAAAATTCTGGTTAAGGTTTTACATGCAAGTTACTATCTCCAAAACTAATGCAGATTTTGAATTGAAATTTCACATGTGTCTTCGGGGTTATAAAACTAGTTGATAGCAGCAAGTCCCATAACTCTGACCTTCATTTTGGCCAAATTATGCCCCCTTTTGGACTTAGAAAATTCTGGTTAAAGTTTTGCGTTCAAGTACATACAGCTATTACTAAAAGGCATATAGATTTGAAACTTATTTTTTCTTTTTCTAGGTCAATAACCAACCTCACTGGGTCAAGTCCCATAACTCTGACATGCATTTTGGGAAAATTATGCCCCATTTGGACTTATAAAATTCTGGTTAAAGTTTTGCGTGCAAGTACATACAGCTATTACTAAAAGGCATATAGATTTGAAACTTATTTTTTCTTTTTCTAGGTCAATAACCAACCTCACTGGGTCAAGTCCCATAACTCTGACATGTATTTTGAGCAAATTATGCCCCCCTTTGGACTTAGAAAATTCTGGTTAAGGTTTTACATGCAAGTTACTATCTCCAAAACTAATGCAGATATTGAATTGAAACTTCACATGTGTCTTCGGGGTTATAAAACTAGTTGATAGCAGCAAGTCCAATAACTCTGACATGCATTTTTGGTCAAAGTATGCCCCCTTTTGAACTTAAAACTCTTTTGATATTTAACATTTTGGGTAAAATTTTCCTGCTTCTGGGACAATATTTCGAATAGTCAAGCTTGGCTGTCTTATGGACAGCTCTTGTTTAATTACCTACTAGCTAACTCTTACAAATGATGTCTTTTGTTAAGTCAAGTTAAATTGAAAATTTATAAGACAAACAATAAAATGATTTCATAAATGACGTCATACACCCAGTATGAAATTGACATATCAGTATGGCTAACTGAGAGTGTTTAAGGTTCTATTGTAACTTAATGTTGTTTAAAAGTGAGTTTTTGATAATCAAAAGTACATGTGTTGGTAATATGTATATGTGAAAGGCACTGATCTCCAGATCGTATGACAACAATAGAAGAGAACATTTTTAGATATCAGAAAATTATTGCTATAGTTCATAAGAAGGCTTTGAAACTTACGATTTCCTGTTATAGAAACATATAAGAATAAGTTCTTTTTATTAATTTTTCCATTCAAAATTGAAAAGTGTTTGTATATGGGTACTGGAAGTAATCTGTCTGAATGTTAAAGCTTTGTATTGTACGACCTTTAAGTATGTATTCCTCCATGGTGTGTTGGTTAAGAATTCTGGAAAATTTTTGTTGCTGCAGTGGTCCTGGTGATTCCCTATTTAAGCATGTTTTTAGCTTGACTATTCGAAGAAAAGTCTAGCTATTCTACTCACCCTGGCGTCGGCATCGGCCTCACACCTTGGTTAAGTTTTTGCATGCAAGTACATACAGCTATCATTTAAAGGCATATAGCTTTGAAACTTAATTATTCTTTTTCTAGGTCAATTACCAACTTCACTGGGTCAAGTTCCATAACTCTAACATGTATTTTGAGCAAATTATGCCCCCTTTTGGACTTAGAAAATTCTGGTTAAAGTTTTACATGCAAGTTACTATCTCCAAAACTAATGCAGATATTGAATTGAAACTTCACATGTGTCTTCGGGGTTATAAAACTAGTTGATAGCACCAAGTCCCATAACTCTGACCTTCATTTAGGCCAAGTGTCCCCTTTCGAACTTAAAACTCTTTTGATATTTAACATTTTGGGTAATAATTTCCTGCTTCTGTGACAATATTTCGAATAGTCGAGCTTGGCTGTCTTATGGACAGCTCTTGTTTTTTCTTGATTTGGCATTTTTAAGATAGTTTAGAAACAGAAACTCATGGTCTAATGTTCATAATATGCCCAAACTTCAATTTTAAAGAAAGATCATTTTTAGCCAAAATTTGGAGATCAGTGCCTTTAAATGCTTAATTGTCTAGTGTGATGTTTAAAAAGATATTCTTCATCAGTATAGTCTCTAGTTACAGGTATATAAATTAATCTTTCTCACACTTTTTACAGGTAGAATCAGGCAGTCTTGACATTGGTCAGTCTGGCAGTCACCAGTTCATTCAGACCAGTTACCATGATGGCCTCCTTGCAGAAATGTTGCAGTCACATCTTGTAAAAGACTTCTGTGTTATAGGAGCTAGGGTATGGAAATTTTATACTATAAGATATCTTTGTGAGTGAATAAGTCACATTACTTTCCAATTTTTCAAAATTTGGCAAAAAAATTTCCTGCAAAAAGTCAGTTGTTATATATAAATGCTATCATTTACATGTAGAAAAATATTTCCTGGGAAAATTTCGCAGCTGTACTGAAAATGTAACACAACTTGCATATTTTGTATAATTTTTTTGCAATGAACAATTCATTTTTACTATATATGTAGGTTTTATCATAAAGAAAGAAACCTAAAACAGTCATGGGTATCTGTATTCTTTTCTGAGATATTTAGATTTTCTATGATTTAAGTAACAATGCTCTGACTCTTTTTTTTCGGCATGACTTGTTTCAGTGTTTGGATACTTGAATAATAAACTTGCCTTGTTGAGACTTTAGTAACTTTTTATGTTAATATCTCAGGGTTGTGGAAAATCAGCAGTTATAAAGAGATTTGCCAGTCTGCTTGGATACCATATTGAGCCTATTATGTTATATCAGGTAAGAGAAATCTATGAAATAATGCAAGAAGCTATAATTACATTTATAACTTTTTCATGATAACAAATTATAAACTAATGTCAAAATAATTAAATTTTATTTTGTAAGTGTATGAAATTTGCTTTTCAACTAGGTTTAAGAACAATTTTAGTTTGGGCAGTTTATTTATTTTCACTTTTTAGCTCACCTGTCACATAGTGACAAGGTGAGCTTTTGTGATCACCCTTCGTCCGTCGTCAGTCCGTCCGTCCGTGTGTCCGTCCGTCCGTCCTGAGTCAACAATTTCTTGTCTGCACAATAGTGGTTTCATTTATGATTTTATTTTAACCAAACTTGCACACAACTTGTATCACCATAAGATCGGTTCCTTTCTTGAACTGGCCAGATCCCATTATGGGTTCCAGAGTTACAGCCCCTGAAAGGGCCAAAATTAGCTATTTTGACCTTGTTTGCACAATAGCAGCTTTATTTATGATTTGATTTTTACCAAACTGGCACACAACTTGTATCACCTTAAGATCTTGGTTCCTTTCTTGAACTGGCCAGATTCCATCATGGGTTCTAGAGTTATGGCCCCTGAAAGGGCCAGAATTAGCTGTTTTGACCTTGTCTGCACAATAGCAGCTTCATTTATGATTTTATTTTAACCAAACTTACACACAACTTGTATCACCATAAGATCTTGGTTCCTTTCTTGAACTGGCCAGATTCCTTTATGGGTTCCAGAGTTATGGCCCCTGAAAGGGCCAGAATTAGCTATTTTGTCCTTGTCTGCACAATAGCAGCTTCATTTATGATTTGAATTTAATCAAACTTGCACACAACTTGTGTCACCATAAGATCTCGGTTCCTTTCTTGAATCGGCCAGATCCCATTATGGGTTCCAGAGTTATGGCCCCTGAAAGGGCCAAAATAAGCTATTTTGACCTTGTCTGCACAATAGTAGCTTCATTTATCATTTGATTTTAACCAAACTTGCACACAACTTGTATCACCACAAGATCTCGCTTCCTTTCTTGAACTGGCGAGATTCCATCATGGGTTCCAGAGTTATGGCCCCTTAAAGGTCCAAAATTGGCTGTTTGGGCTTTTGCAGCCATATAGAGACTTCATTTATGGTTTTATTTGATACAAATGTCCAAAATGTCTTCAACAACAATAAATCTTGGATTCCATGACAAATCCAGTCGTAGGTTCCAGAGTTATTTTATATCTGATTACCTCCCCTGATTGTAATCAAAATTGATTTATATCAGTAAGTACTTATGGGACGTATTTGAAATTTCATTATTGTTATTAGTTGGAGTGAGACAATCAGGGTAGATAACTATGGACTGATTTTATGTCAAATTACCTCCCTTTATTTCAAATTAAAATGGGTATATCTCCGTAACTAATGAAGATACTGATCTGAAATTTCATATATGTCAACAGATTTATTTGGCAGATCTTTCTTTTGTTCACATTTACAATATATTTTTTTTTTAATTACTTCCCTTTTTCGTTACTATAAATAGCTTATTTTTAGTAACTTTTTTATTATTGGCCGTAGGGAAAAACCGAGACCACTTTTCTGTGGTACAACATGGATCGTACCTCCAATTTTTAGGTGTATTTTGACACATCTATGCCTTGTAAGAATTTTTTTTTTCTTTTTGTTTAAATTCTTCCCTTTGTTGTTCCTGTCCTTTGGATTTAGATATTTTTTCTGAGGACTTTCTTGTCCTCAAATGCAATGATAACAGGTGAGCGATATAGGGTCATCATGGCCCTCTTGTTGTATAAATGTTGTCATAATTCTGCAATATGCTGAGAAATCTTTTATTTTCACAGACATAAAGTTTCGTGGTTTGGGCTAAAAATGGCTGTTTCGTTGGATATGAATTTGTAGATTTCAAATTTTCAGGATAAAATAAATGTAATTTTTATATGTTTGTTAACTTCGTGGACTGATGTAGCCATGAAATCCATGAAAGTTAGTCCCCCATGAAAACTGATGATTTTATAATAGTTATTGGTAATTTTGAAATGTTAATATAAGATTTCTTCCACTGGTTGAAGGTGCAGATGGGAATATCCGGCTCGAGGGTAACTGTTTTTGGCGGAAATGAGGCTCTGCCAAGTTACCGCTTAAACAGTTACCCGAGAGACGTGTACTTCCGTCTGTACCTACCACCAGTGATTGAATCTTTTTCTTGCATGCCATATTCAACTAATAACAGTAAAAATAAATTCAAACAAATGCTTTTTTTATAGCACTTTTTAGCTCACCAGAGCGCAAAGTGCTCAAGGTGAGCTATTGTGACTGGTCATTGTCCGGCGTCCGGCGTGCGCCGTCTGTCGTCCATCAACATTTGTCTTGTGAACACTCTAGAGGCCACATTTGTGACCCAATCTTTATGAAACTTGGTCAGAATGTTAGTCTTGATGATCTCTAGGTCAAGTTCGAAACTGGGTCATGTGGGGTCAAAAACTAGGTCAGTAGGCCAGATCAAAGGAAAAGCTTGTGAACAGTCTAGAGGCCACAGTTGTGATCCAATATTTATGAAACTTGGTCAGAATGATTGTCTTGATGATTTCTAGGTCCAGTTTTAATCTGGGTCATGTGGGGTCAAAAACTAGGTCACCCGGTCAAATCAAAGGAAAAGCTTGTGAACACTTTAGAGGCCACAGTTTTGACTCAATCTTTATGAATCTTGGTCAGAATGTTTGTCTTGATGATCTCTAGGTCAAGTTCAAACTGGGTCATGTGGGGTCAAAAACTAGGTCAGTAGGCCAGATCAAAGGAAAAGCTTGTGAATACTCTAGAGGCCACAGTTGTGATCCAATATTTATGAAACTTGGTCAGAATGATTGTCTTGAAGATTTCTAGGACAAGTTCTAATCTGGGTCATGTGGGGTCAAAAACTAGGTCACCCATTCAAGTCAAAGGAAAAGCTTGTGAACACTTTAGAGGCCACAATTTTGATTAATCTTGTTTATGAAATTGGTCGAATGTTTGTCTTGATTTTTAGGTCAGGTTCAAACTGGTCATGTGGGTCAAAATCTAGGTTCATGATGCCAATCAAAGAAAACATTAAAACATCTAGAGGCCACAGTTTTGTGTCAATATTATTGAAACTTACAGGCGAAGTGTCAAGTGAAGTCTGGTCATGTGGGGTCAAAAACGGTCACCTGGGTCTAGCTCAATGAAAATTGTCTTGTGAACACTTAGAGGCCACATTTTGACTCAATCTTTATGAAACTTGGTCAGAATGTTTGTCTTGATGATCTCTAGGTCAAGTTCGAAACTGGGTCATGTGGGTCAAAAACTAGGTCAGTAGGCCAGATCAAAGGAAAAGCTTGTGAAACTCTAGAGGCCACAGTTGTGACCAATATTTATGAAACTTGGTCAGAATGATTGTCTTGAAGATTTCTAGGACAAGTTTAATCTGGGTCATGTGGGGTCAAAAACTAGGTCACCCAGGTCAATCAAAGGAAAAGCTTGTCAACACTTTAGAGGCCACAGTTTGATAATCTTTATGAACTTGGTCAGAATGTTTGTCTTGATGATCTCTAGGTCAAGTTCAAACTGGGTCATGTGGGGTCAAAAACTAGGTCAGTAGGCCAGATCAAAGGAAAAGCTTGTGAATACTCTAGAGGCCACAGTTGTGATCCAATATTTATGAAACTTGGTCAGAATGATTGTCTTGAAGATTTCTAGGACAAGTTCTAATCTGGGTCATGTGGGGTCAAAAACTAGGTCACCCATTCAAGTCAAAGGAAAAGCTTGTGAACACTTTAGAGGCCACAATTTTGATTTAATCTTGAGTTTATGAAACTTGGTCAGAATGTTTGTCTTGATGATCTTTAGGTCAAGTTCAAAACTGGGTCATGTGGGGTCAAAAACTAGGTCAGTAGGCCAGATCAAAGGAAAAACTTTTGAACAGTCTAGAGGCCACAGTTGTGACCCAATATTTATGAAACTTGGTCAAGTTCGAATCTGGGTCATGTGGGGTCAAAAACTAGGTCACTCAGTCAAATCAAAGGAAAAGCTTGTGAACACTTTAGAGGCCACAATTTTGACTCAATCTTTATGAAACTTGGTCAGAATGTTTGTTTTGATGATTTCTAGGTCAGATTTGAAACTTGGTCATGTGGGGTCAAAAACTAGGTCAGAATGATTGGTCAAATCAAAGGAAAAGCTTGTGAACACTTTAGAGGCCACAGTTTTGACTCAACCTTTATGAAACTTGGTCAGAATGTTTGTTTTGATGATTTCTAGGTCAGATTTGAAACTGGGTCATGTGGGGTCAAAAACTAGGTCAGTAGGCCAGATCAAAGAAAAATCTTGTCAGCACTGTAGAGACCACAATTTAAGTTTGAAACTCATGGGAATTAATCCGAATGTTTGTCTTGATAATCTATAGGTCGTGTTCGAATCTTGGTCATGTGGGTTCAAAATCTAGGTCACATGGTCAAATCAAAGGAAAAGCTTGTAAACACTCTAGAGGCCACAGTTGTGATCTAATATTTATGAAACTTGGTAAGAATGATTGTCTTGATGATTTCTAGGTCAAGCTTGAATCTGGGTCATGTGGGGCCAAAAACTAGGTCACCTGGTCAGATCAAAGGAAAAGCTTGTGAACACTTTAGAGGCCACAGTTTTGACTTAATCTTTATGAAACTTGGTCAGAATGTTTGTCTTGATGAATTCTAGGTCGAATTCAAAACTAGGTCATGTGGGATCAAAAACTAGGTCAGTAGGCCAGATCAAAGGAAAAGCTTGTGAATACTCTAGAGGCCACAGTTGTGACCCAATATTTATGCAACTTGGTCAGAAGGATTGTCTTGAAGATTTCTAGGACAAGTTCTAATCTGGGTCATGTGGGGTCAAAAACTAGGTCACCCATTCAAGTCAAAGGAAAAGCTTGTGAACACTTTAGAGGCCACAATTTTGATTCAATCTTTATGAAACTTGGTCAGAATGTTTGTCTTGATGATCTTTAGGTCAAGTTTGAAACTGGGTCATGTGGGGTCAAAAACTAGGTCAGTAGGCCAGATCAAAGAAAAAGCTTGTGAACAGTCTAGAGGCCACAGTTGTGACCCAATATTTATGAAACTTGGTCAAGTTCGAATCTTGGTCATGTGGGGTCAAAAACTAGGTCACCTGGTCAAGTCAAAGGAAAAGCTTGTGAACACTTTAGAGGCCACAATTTTGATTCAATCTTTATGAAACTTGATCAGAATGTTTGTCTTGATGATCTTTAGGTCAAGTTCGAAACTGGTCAAAAACTAGGTCAGTAGGCCAGATCAAAGGAAAAGCTTGTGAACAGTCTAGAGGCCACAGATGTGACCCAATATTTATGAAACTTGGTCAAGTTCGAATCTGGGTCATGTGGGGTCAAAAACTAGGTCACCCGGTCAAATCAAAGGAAAAGCTTGTGAACACTTTAGAGGCCACAATTTTGACTCAATCTTTATGAAACTTGGTCAGAATGTTTGTTTTGATGATTTCTGGGTCAGATTTGAAACTGGGTCATGTGGGATCAAAAACTAGGTCAGTAGGCCAGATCAAAGGAAAACCTTTTCAGCACTGTAGAGACCACAATTTAAGTTTGAAACTCATGGGAATTAATCCGAATGTTTGTCTTGATAATCTATAGGTCATGTTCGAATCTGGGTCATGTGGGTTCAAAAACTAGGTCACACGGTCAAATCAAAGGAAAAGCTTGTGAACACTCTAGAGGCCACAGTTGTGACCCAGTCTTTATGATTCTTGGCCAGAATGTTTATCATGATGATTTCTAGGTCAAATTCGAAACTGGGTCATATGGGAACAAAGACTAGGTCAGTAGGCCAGATCAAAGGAAAAGCTTGTGAGCACTCTAGAGGCCACAATTTTGACTCAATCTTTATGAAACTTGGTCAGAATGTTTGTCTTGATGATCTCTAGGTCCAGTTTTAATCTGGGTCATTTGGGTTCAAAAACTAGGTCACATGGTCAAATCAAAGGAAAAGTTTGTGAACACTCTAAAGGCAACAGTTGTGACTCAATCTATATGAAACTTGGTCAGAATGTTTGTCTTGATGATCTTTAGGTCAAATTTGAAACTTGGTCATTTGGGGTCAAAAATTAGGTCGGTAGGCCAGATCAACTCTGATGAGCGATATAGAGCCATCATTGCCCTCTTGTTTTAATATAGTAGCGTATTGACAAAGCACAGGAACTTTACGTCCGTAAACAGGAAGTACGTCATGTCGTTACATAGACTAAAACAATGTAATAGTTCTGGTTTTGTTTTATAATCTGCTGTTAAACGTTATGTTTTTTCTGTTAAATGACTTTTTTTAATCGAGAAATATGTTATAAGGAACGAAGAGAAACTGTCAAGGTATTTGATTTTTATCCCTTTTTACGTAAAACATAATTATTACTACACAAATTACTACGCAGATGTAGTTTGTTACACATCATTTACAGCATGAGAGTCATCTTACACCCTGGGGTGGAGTTTTCCAGCACTGGTGAAATCACCAAAAATCTTAGTCTGGTATGCAAGAAAGTATATTCTTGAAGTGTCTACAGCTCCATTACAAAGTCTTCTCTTTCACACAAGCAAACGGTTTTATTAAAATGAACTCAGTCTTTGACAAGGTAGATAAACTAAATTAAGATTGCGACTGACTAAGTCTAATGAAATAATCTTCTGTAATTGACAGGATATGACATCACGTGACCTGTTACAACAGAGAACAACCTTATCTAATGGAGATACCGCATGGAGATTGTCTCCCCTGGTCACAGCAGCACTAGAGGGCAGTTTGGCAGTGCTGGATGGAGTACATAGAATTAATGCAGGCTCTTTCTCCGTCTTACAGAGGTGAATGCAAATTTTCAATGAAACTTGTTTATAAGAGTGACTTTATGAAAATCATCTGTCTTGCGCTACTTACTGATGTACATGTTTTTCTGATTTACATAACAAGAGTGTGATTTGTACTAGAAAAACAGTTCCACTTAGTACGATTTAACTTGTCAGTAAAACTTACGTTATAATACTATGTCATGTGAATTTTGAATTTTCTTCCACTATTTCTTATACTGTTGTGTAAGATAAGTATGTCTGTAGCGAAAGTACACATTTAGTACATGAAATATGCTGTTTAACAGTATTGTTCTATGTTAGATGTAAAACAGTCATTCGAATGGCAAGGAGCTTAGCGAAATGTTACCATGGTTTTGTATGATCCAACCACAGAAAATAAATGGAAAATTTCTGGAGACACATGAATTGCTGGTTGGATGATCGAGTCATCTATGCTTGACTTGAGCAAGCGGTGTTTCACAGTGGTTCAATTTGATTGACACTGTCTTAAGTTTATGTCATTGAAACATTTATGATAAATTATTTATTTGCAGCCTGTTTTGTATGGAGTAATAACTCTTCAGTTTGTAGTTAAAACTATTCAGTATGGAGTTGAGGTAACCTTTTATTGATTTAAAACATAACAAATTGTAACAATTGTATTTGATATATTTCTTGACAGACTAGTACATGATCGTGAGCTCCAGTTATTTGATGGTACAAGGTTGCTTGGGAAAGAGAGATATGATGCCATTAAAGCGGAACATGACTTAACGGATGCTGAAATGGCTGAGAGGTTCGTTTTAGTACAGATGTACTTAACCCTACTGAAAACACAATTATACAAACACAGATATATAACACCCTAGATGTACATTAAATTTTACATTTTAAAGGTCACGATTCACTAGTTAACTGTAATGTAGTGATCAGGCTTAAACCCCCAACTGCCATATAAAAGCCAGAAGATGGCGCTGGGGCAGGTTTTTATATGAATTATGCATGCTTCACATCAGAGAGCCCTTTTTTTAAAATTTTGAATTAACTACTGAATAAAAAGTTATAAAAGATTGCATAAATACACATTGAAACATTCTTTATCAATTGGTTTAACTTTTGTTTAAACAAAAACTTACAAAGTAGAGTTTTTTGGATACACAAAGTATGGTTACTGTTAATTTGTAACCATCAAAACTTCAACTGCCCACTGTTTACATTTGCTTGTGAATCATTGAAAGGGAGCTATTTTTGCTGTTTATAGCTGACAGAAAGCCCAGAATAGCATTGTTATTTGATAGGCTCCTCCTGCAAAATTTACTACCAGAGCAGTAAAAGTAGGGGCTTTAAGGCTCCAAATCTTATTTTTGGTGACCAGTCTTAGAATATTACCTCACCATTAGGCAGTTTTGAAAACTGTGCTAAATAACCAGTCAGGTGCTGCAGTTTCTTTTTGATTGGTCAGCAAAATTTTAGTAGCATTTTTAATTTTAGCCCATGATCAGCACTTTCGTATTTCACTTCTAGCAGTTTAGTTGCTACAATTTGCAGACTTTTTTTTTGTTAAAAGAAAATAATATCCTGTTTCTTTATCCGATTTGTCAACTCGTGTAGCAGGCGATTTTTGCAGTGTCATAAAGTTAATGATATGACAGAGAAAGGCTTATTTATTTCAGACATATTCTAAGTATACACCCAGGATTTAGAATTCTTGCTCTAGCCGAGCCCCCAGTGGTCGGCAGTAGTAACCAGCAGTGGCTCAGTCCAGAAATTTTGACCATGTTCCTCTACCACAATATGCGACCTTTGACCCAGAATGAAGAACAAGCTGTCATCTCCCAGCTGGTATGTGAAAACTTTTACTTTGTTGGCATAAAATGTTTGTGGTTTGGACAAAAACAGCAATTTCAAGGGTTCATGAATTTGTTACAAAGTGAATTTGTAGATTGAAATTTCTAAAGATAAAAAAAAAGAAGTTCATGTAAAAATGAATCCTCTAGATTGATAATGCTTTTACCATCATCTAAAAATCTAAAATGTGATTGCCTTTTCAGTGTGTATTAATAATATTTTCATTGACTAAATTAGTTCAAACATATCTTACTTATACCGCTCATAAGTGCAGGCTGATCTTGATCTGCACTGTTTACTATTCAGTCAGTAAATTTTCAGTAAAAACCCATTTTCATAATGACTGGTACAGCCAAAATTGAATGATGGACCAATCCATTTTAGAAATTTAGCAAGGTAAAGATTTACTAGTATGTTGCTTTGATCCTCAGCTTTACTAAAGTATCAATCTGTGTATGTTTTGCAGGTACCACATTGTCCAGATCTTACAAAGCTGCTGCAGTTCTCACATCAACTCAGAAATTCTAATGATCCTACAGTAAGTGATTATATTATGTGATAAAACATGTAATTTATAAAAATAATCAGTTTAGAGACACTCTAAACTCATTCAGATGAATTGCTGATTCAGTATTTTGAACAAGTGAACCTTGTTAGTATTATGAAACTTGATGTTAAAGTAGTTATAGCCAGTCTGGCTTTGAATCATCCTGTGAGTCCAGTACTATGATTTTTGTCTTTTGAGGAAATCAGCTGGCTTTCAGAATATACCAGCTTTATACCAGGTTTGAGGAAGTAATAAAGGGCAAAGTAAAAATTTAATCATATATCCATAGCTGAAACTGGGATTCAATATGCAAAAGTTAAATTGCACCCCCTCCCCCCAACCCCCTCGACAAAAAAAAAACAAACAAAAAAAAAACAGAAATGTGGATTCTGTGATAACTTAAAAGATGCCAGAGAGTTATCATGAAATTTCGTAAAAAAAAGTACAAGAACATTTTTCATGAAACCCATTTTTTAGATGGTTACCAGTAGTTATTTGGAGAATATGCAAGTTCATCAATTAAGTTTCAATGTAAAAAAGTGTTACTTTGGCAGCAAATAAGACAAATGTCCCATCTGGTTATTCCTTGGCAGAAGTCTTGTTGTTTCTGTCATAGTTAATTGTTAAACAGCATTAATTTTTTTATTCTTATGCTAATAGATATTTTTGTTCTTTATTACAAACTGATAATTATAGATGTTTTTATTTCAATGTTTAGGTGTCTTCTATAGCATCCTCTTTGTCAACCAGACAGTTGATCCGAGTTGCGAAACGCTTGGCTAGCTTTCCATCTGAAGATCTGTATGGTGTTATACAGAAAGCATGTTTAGCTAGGTAAGTATGTTCCATAGATATCACCATGGTAACAGATTCCTCCTTAATCAGTATCCAGTATCTTAATCGTTATCCAGCTGATATTTCTAAATATGTGCCTATCTAGTTCAAGTTATAGAATTGAATAACCAAGGCTTAAACATTTTATGCATTCAAAACCGTCTTTTCAACTTATGGTGCATTTTAAGATTATCGTTCAGTTACTGTTGAATTTGCATTATGACCACCCACTTAGCTCAAGAGGGAGAGCGCAGATCTACATATCACGGGGTTGTGTGTTTGATCTCTGATCAAAGGCGCATGTTCTCCATAATAATTTGATAAAAGACATTGTGTCTGACATAATTTATCCTCTGCCTCTGATTCATGTGGGGAAGTTGACTTTTACTTGTGGAGAACAGGTTTGTACTGGTAGAGAATCCAGAAACACTGGTTAGGTTAACTGCCCATTTTTATATAACTGAAATACTGTTGAAAAATGGTGTTAAACCCAAAACAAACAAGCAAACTTTGCATCATACATGTATTTTAGTAGTGCTGTTTTTTTATGTGTAGCTTGTTATATTTTATAAAACAATACTATATGATACCTTGTATGTTTTAGATTTTTACCTCGTCTTGCAAAGTCGGCATTAGAACAAGCTTTAGAAGAATCGGGTATAATTAAAATCAGCTCTGAACAACACTCTGTAGACGGCATAGAGAAATCTATAACCTGTAAGTTACAAACAGATGGATATACAGTCAAACCTGTGAACAAAGACCACTCTTCGGAACAAGCAAAAGTGGTCTTTGTTCACAGGTGGTCTTTATTCGGGGGGAAGGGTCACTTTTCAGTTAGCCATTATCATGCTGATAAAAAGTATTTTTACAGCTTCTTGCATTCTTTATGTTCTATGTATTAATTCGGCCGGTGCAAACTTGCAAATTTTCAATCAAGCAGTAATTATTATGTTTGCTATAAGGCGAAAGTCGTGAAAATTCGGCGGATTTCAAATATTTTCAAGCCGGAACGGTCCATCTTGGTCGTTATTGGGGGGCAAATATGACCCTTGAGAATCAATTTGGCAGATCGCTGGTTGTGATCGCCAGGTGGTCGCTATTCACGGCCTTTTTATGAGCATTTTTCTATGGGGGGACCAGAGACCGGTCGTTGTTTAGCGGTTGTCACTATTCACGGGTGGTCGCTAGCACAAGTTTGACTGTAGTGGTGCAGGGGAGGTTTTGGGTCTTTACACTAGTATTGCCTTGGTTACATCTGACAGCTAAACTGTATGAATAATTTGGAAACTTAAAAACAAGGTAGAACAAACTCTTGTTTTTCTATGTGGGTATTAAGGGCCTTGGTGGGCGTGTGCTGACTTCAAATTGACCCTCACCTTTGTTTCTTACTCGGGTCACTGAATTCTTCATGTGAGAAAGTCATCCAGCTGGCTTACATAAGGTCGGTGATTCTACCCAGGTGCCCGCCCGGGCACAGAGGTGCACCAGGGATTTACCTCCAACATCAAAGCTAGAAAGTCGCAATATAACCTATAATTGTGTCAATGCAACGTTAAACCTAACAAAAAAACAAAAAAAACAAGAAAAAGCAAATCTTTGTGGATATTGGAAAAGATGTTATCATGTGGGCACTGATGGTCACCACCTTTAAACTGTAGTAAATAAATTGATATATCTAACAGTGTAGGATGATTGCATGTTTTCTAATTTTATTCAAGACAACATTCTTTTGAACTTTTGCATGCTAGTCTTTATATCAGCTAACTTTATATCATGTTTAAATTTTGTTTTCTCTGTAATATGAATGAATATTAATTTGAGTCAGTGGTGAAAAACAGAAGAATTGCCTCCCTTTATTTGGTGTTGAAAAAATATGAATCAAGTTTTCTTGAAATGGAATATTCAGTTATAAGGAAAATGAATGAATTTACTTTCTGTATCTTTATAAAGTAACCCACCTTTTGTTTTGCTGATATCCATATTTGTCTAATAAACATTTAATCCTGATTCGGAATTTACTGAAAGTAAGATTTGAAGAGCAATGTGTTGTGAGAAATAAAAGCTTAATTGGATTAGGCAGTTTCCAACATTCCTGGTCATTACAGATGCACAGGCCAGCATGACCAATATAACACCTATTGTAACAATTTCGAAATATTACAGGTGAAATAAAGGATAACAAGTTACGGATAGGCAATACAGAAGTTGATGTATATAACCCCGGAAACAGAACTAAAGTTCCTGATGTACTGTTCTATGAAAATGCACAGGTATGTTCAAAAAAGCAGAAATCGGCCCTGGATTTTCAGACTATTAATACAGTTTCACATGACAGATTGTTTGTCTGCATATTGAAACTTGCGCCATTTTTGAATGGCGGACCTCACTTACCCCTCACTGATGTGGGTTTGAGCCTCAATTGAGTCATGGAATTATTCATGTGAGGAAGCCATCCATCATTCTGGTTTACAGAAGATCAGTGGTTTTACCTAGGTACTTGCCCGTGATGAAATAATGCGCAGAGGGGCTGCTAGGGTCTTCCTCCACCATCAAAGCTGAAAAGTTGCCATATGACCTAAAATTGTGTCGGAGTGATGTTAAACCCAATGAAAAATTAAAAATAAATGTAGACCTTCATTGGTGACATCAGAAATGCATTGCTTATACTGTAACAGCTATTAGATGAGGTAAACATTTTTATTACAATCTGATCAAATGTATTACGCTCGTTTTCTAACTGATTTATATGGGAATGATGTCAGCAACTTGAGTTGGAGAACAAGTTTGTTCTACTGTTGAATCTAGGAATACTTGCAGGTAAATGCTTTTAACGGCAATTATCCCTTATGATTCTGAACACGTTTGATTCTACCTTTGCGACCCGTGCAGATCATGATCAGCCTGCACATCCATGCAGTCTCATCATCTCCTGCACTGTTTGCCATTCAGTATCTGGTGTGCACCCCTTTTAATAGTTAATAGTACTGTCCAAATTGAAAGATGGACAAGTTCATTATAGAAATTTAGCAGGGTAAGGGTTAATCAAATGCAGTGCCTTGTAGTTACTTATTCTCAGGCAGTGCATTAACATTTTTTGTTTTCTAAATAATACTAGAGGCGGTATGCCAGCAGTTGCTTTGGTGCCAGAAAATAAGTTAGTGCAGGTGTAGAATCCAGGAATACTGGTTAGGATGACTTAAAAAATGTTGAGCTTTTGTGAAGCAAACATCCAGTTACATTACCTGGCCTATAAAAAAGAATCAGTGTAATGCTTAAATTGATTTTAAAACTTCCTGTTTTTCAGCATTTATCAGTAATGGAGGACATGGTAAAAGATTTTATACTTGGAGAACAACTACTGCTGGTCGGTAACCAAGGTGTTGGCAAGAATAAGATTGTTGATAGATTCCTACATCTTCTCAACAGACCTAGAGAATATATACAGTTACATAGGTAATGTGCAAGAGGCAGCTATATACATGTAGGTTGTGGCTTTAGCTATCATTGACTTATCTGCTTTGGAAAAGGAGTGTAGATAGAAAAAACTCAAAGAACAATGCTGTAAAATCATTTATTTTGTGGGCATGAAATTTCGTGGTTTTGGTCAAGATGGCAATTTCGTAGGGATATGAATTTGTGGATTTCAACTTTTGAACATAGAATGAATGGGAATTTTACTTGTTCGTTGGGATTAAATTTCAAGGATTAACTCAACCACGAAATCCATCAAAATTAGTCCCCCAAGAATATTAATGATATTACAGTATTAAAACATAAAACAAAAAATTAGTAATATTTTCAATTTTGATTTACTGGTAGTTACAAATGATTGATGGTGTGGCAGATAACTTATCTACAACTCAGCCTGGAATTGGCAGTTTGAAACCTGCTAGGGTCAGGTCCATATTTTTATATTCATAAATTAAGGATCTTTGAAATTGTAAAGATTTCATGCAATTATAGTATAGAGTTAACTAAATATGATTGTAGCTAATTCTTGGTAGTCATGCTAATATGTAAATTGAATACAGTGTAAACTAAACAATGTGTATGATACACTTGACAATATGTGAAATGCCCAAACCCGTGTTTCTTGTTTCAGAGATACCACAGTACAGACACTCACCTTGCAGCCCACTGTTCAAGATGGTGTCATCATTTATGAAGATTCTCCTCTAGTAAGTTGTTCACCTTTCTGTTTTTTAATTAATATTTGTAAATGAATGGACATAAGCAAACATGTCAGAATAGATTAATCCTTGTATTCAGTGCTCTTACACAGAAACATTTACATGATTGATAATCAAGGAAAGATCAACATAACACTTTTATGGGTTGTTCAGTTAACCTGACCATCACTGCTGTGTGGTCAAAACCTGGCAAAGGTGTAGAAGTTTTCATGTGGTGAGCCATGCTGGCTTACAGACGGTTGGTACTTATACCCAGGTACCTACCTAATCTTTAACCTGCTAGTTGGAGAAGGCAACTCTATCAAGCATTTTGACTGAATTATGGCCCCTTTTCGACTTAGAATAAATGGAAACACCCCTGTCAACAGTTAATGGTACTGTCCAGATTGAAAGATGGACAAGTTCATTATAGAAAGGGGTGGTCCCAGTTAGGTGTCTGCGCAAAATGTTTTTTGATTTTATTTGTACTTTGTTATAATATACCTATATGTATTAAGTTTCATTAACAAGTGTTACTGGTACCAGTTTTGACTTACTTTTATAGATATTCACATTTAAAGTGGGTTGGGTAATCTGACATGTGACCAGCCAGGAACACAATTTCTGCTATTTTTTTAAAAATGGTTCAAACTTTTTACCTGAAACTTTCATGATAAAATAACTAAGCAATGGCCATTCACACAACATGTTGCATTTTAAATTGTACTGAATACTTTTTTCATCACAGAGCCACAAAGTGGTCTAATCAAATTTACTGATTTTCAATGGACGAACTTTACCAAAAAGCTAAAACATTTTTCATTAGTTGAGATATTAAGGTGTTATTTTCAGCAGATATTGTAAACTAAATAAACATTAAAATGACAGTATATCAGTATATTCTGATTAATATTGGAATAGTGGTACACTCTCAAACTGGGTAAAAGTGGGTGGGGTAAATAAATATTCGAAGCAACACTACAAAATTTGTGCATTTGTTACGAAATGGCCTCAGATTGTCTATTACTATCTTAATTGTGCCCCCATGAGTGGTGGAGCATATAGATTTGCTCTTGTCCGTGCGTCCGTCCGTCCATCCGTCAGTGCGTCCGTCCGAAGTTCGTGACGTGCCTAGCTCAAAAAGTATTTGATATAAATTGATGAAACCTTGCAAGAGTCTTTATCATGATATGGACTTGCGCACCTTCTATTTTTCGTCTGGCTCCGCCCCCTAATTTTAGAGTTACGGCCCCTGAAATAGTAAAAAATGCACATTTTCACCTTGTGACATGCCTAGCTCAAAAAGTATTTGATATAAATTGATGAAATCTTGCATGAGTCTTTATAATGATATGAACTTTCACACCTCCTATTTTTTCGTCTGGCTCCGCCCCTATTTCTAGAGTTATGGCCCCTGAAATAGTAAAAAATGCACATTTTCACAATGTTACACGCCTAGCTCAAAAAGTATTTGATATAGATTCATGAAACCTTGCATTAGTCTTAATCATGATATGAATTTGCGCATCTCCCATTTTTAATCTGGGTCCGCGCCCTATTCCTAGAGTTATGGCCCCTGAAATAGTCAAAAATGCACATTTTCACCTTGTGACACGCCTAGCTCAAAAAGTATTTGATATAAATTGATGAGTGTTTATTATGATATGAACTTGCGCACCTACTATTTTTTATCTGGGTCTGCCCCCTATTTCCAGAGTTATGGCCACTGAATTAGTAAAAAAATGCACAGTTTTACCTAATTATGTGCCTTACTCAGAAGTATTCTCGGTGCCTAACTCAGAAGTATTTAAATGTAAATTCATGAAACCTTGCTTGAGTCTTTATCATAATGTGACCTTTGCACACATGGCATTCTTCTTGAGAATTTTAGCATTCATTACAGAGTTATGGCCCTTGAAATGGCCAAAAAAGTGGATTTTTTGTTTGTGATGCTCATAGCTCAAAAAGTATAAGGTATAGAATAATGAATCATTTTCATTTTTTTTTTGAGACTATACCCCATTAAGACTGCAAACATTTGAATTATTTCCCCTTATTTGTGACAAATGTACCAGTCGGAGGTGGGGGGGGGGGGGGGGGGGGGGGGGGGGGGGGGGGACACACCATGTGTCCTACAGACACATTCTAGTTTTATTAAATACAGACTTGGTTGATAAATTCAAAACAAAATTTTTTTCTCTTTAATAAGACTTTATACATGTGTGCCATGGAAAAATCAATGCAGAAAATTTAATGTTAATTTGAACAATAGCTTTCCTAAAAATATACTGCCTCAGGCAAAACCTTTTGTTAAATACTTTGAGCTTTCAGGGTTAATTTGGTTTGTCTACATGTCATGTTCAAGGTCCATGCTTTTTCCATGACACACATGTATAAAGTGGGACATTTTTTGTTAATTTATCAATCAATGCTGTATTTAATAAAATTAAGATAGTAATAGACAATCTGAGCCCATTTCTTAACAACTGCACAATTTTTCTAGTGTTGCTTTGAATATTTATTTACCCCACCCACTTTTTCCCAGTTTGAGAGTGTACCACTCTTCCAATATTAATCAGAGTGCACTGATATACTGTCGTTTTAATGTTTATTTAGTTTACAATATCTGCTGAAAATAACACCTTAATATCTCAACTAATGAAAAATGTTTTAGCTTTTTGGTAAAGTTCGTCCATTGAAAATCAGTAAATTTGATTAGACCACTTTGTGGCTCTGTGATGAAAAAAGTATTCTGAATTTCAGTACAATTTAAAATGCAACATGTTGTGTGAATGGCCATTGCTTAGTCATTTTATCATGAAAGTTTCAGGTAAAAAGTTTGAACCATTTTTAAAAAAATAACAGAAATTGTGTTCCTGGCTGGTCACATGTCAGATTACCCAACCCACTTTAAATGTGAATATCTATAAAAGTAAGTCAAAACTGGTAACAGTAACACTTGTTAATGAAACTTAATACATGTAGGTATATTACCACAAATTATAAATAAAATCAAAAAACATTTTGCGCAGACACCTAACTGGGACCCCCCCTTTAGCAGGGTAAAGATTAATATAATGAGGAGACACTTAAGAGTCAGCATTTCTTATGTTTTTCCTCAGAAGTATTATTTTTAGGTCGACTATTGCTTTCATATTTTGCATACTTGTTTACCATCATGACCCCAGTCTGTAAAAAGGAGGAGGCAACTCTGTCAAGCATTTTGACTGAATTATGGCCCTTTTTCGACTTAGAATAAATGTTAAAGTTTGCGTACAACCCCAAATATTTTCAAAGTCCATTGAGATATTGCTTTCATATTTTGCATACTTGTTTACCATCATGACCCCAGTCTATATAAAGGAGGAGACAACTCTATCAAGCATTTTGACTGAATTATGGCCCCTTTTCGACTTAGAATATGCTTATTGTAATGTTAAAGTTTTACTCATTGCTTATATTATACTATCAAGCACTGAGAATAGTCGAGCACGCTGTCCACTGACAGCTATTGTTTATTTTCAGGTGAGGGCAGTTAAACTTGGTCATGTGTTAGTTGTAGATGAGGCAGACAAGGCCCCGACAAATGTGACCTGTATATTGAAAACATTGGTAGAGAGCGGGGAAATGCATCTAGCTGATGGCAGAAGAATAGTTGCAGGTATTTCACAGAGTTACTTATTTAAGCTTCATATTATAATTGAGCCATGCCATGGATCCAGACCAGCCTGCGCATCTGCGCAGTCAGGTCAGGATCCATGCTGTTCGCTTTCAAAACCCTATTGCAATTAGAGAAACTGTTAGCGAACAGCATGGATCCTGACCAGACTGCGCGGATGCGCAGGCTGGTCTGGATCCATGCTGGTTGTAAATGCACTATATTGGTTTTCTCATGGTGCGACTCATATGTTACTTTTGCCTTCCTAACTAGGTCAGTAGGTAGAACATGTTACTGTTGTAGTGGGGTCACAAATTCAATAACAAAATGTTAAAGCTGTTAATGTTTTGAAAAATTGCTATACAGTTAAACTGATGACTCAAGGCGGCAAGAGGATGAACAACATGTTCTAGTTATCCAAGGTTTCCATGATTTTAATGGCTCCCTTGATTTTGTGAAAATGGAGTCTGCTTACAATTTGTCAAGCAAGTTCTTTGTAAATTAACAGACATACAAATAATTATGCTTACTTTCTGTAAAGCACAAAAAATGAGTTCGAAAATGTGCTTTGGAAATGTTTACAAAACTCGATGTTCTGCATGTGTCTTGTTATTTCACCGTCATTTGTACATTTTGTATCAAAATCGTAAGTTAATGATGGTTTTAGAACTGTGAAGAAGTAGCTTTAAATCAGTTAGAAACAATCAAACATACAAGAATTATGTCAGTAATGAAATAAAACACAGGCAAGTGATGGTGATATGAGATGTTGTGAGGCACTAGAAGTTTTCAGTGGTTGACAATATCCCCTTACACCCTCACTGGCCTGTAGTATTTATTTTATTATACAGAAAACTGCAACACGAGATAGTTAAAAAACAAAAAACTTAAAAGTCAGCATGTAAGTTTTTCTTTAGCTTGGCTATTCGAAGAATAGGGGAGCTATTCTACTCGCCCCGGCGTCGGCATGAGCGTTAGCGTCACACAAATGTTAAAGTTTGCGTACCACCCCAAATATTTTCAAAGTCTATTGAGATATTGCTTTGATATTTTGCATACTTGTTTATCATCATAACCCCAGTCTGTAAAAAGGAGGGGGCAACTCTATCAAGCATTTTGACTGAATTATGGCCCCTTTTCGACTTAGAATATGCTTATTGTAATGTTAAAGTTTTACTCATAGCTTATATCATACTATCAAGCACTGAGAATAGTCGAGCGCGCTGTCCACTGACAGCTCTTGTTAGCTCACCTGTCACGAAGTGACAAGGTGAGCTATTGTGACTGCTTGATGTCTGTCATCCGTCGTGCGTCGTCCGTCGTCCGTCAACAATTTGTAAAAAAATCAGAATTACACCAAACTTCACAGGAATGATCCTTGGGTGGCCCCCTTTCAAAATTGTTCAAAGAATTGAATTCCATGGAGAACTCTGGTTGCCATGGCTACCGAAAGGATAAACTTTAAAAATCTTCTTCTCAAAAACCAGAAGCCCTAGAGCTTAGATATTTGGTGTGAAGCATTGCCTAGAGGACCTCTACCAAGTTTATTCAAATCATGACCCCCACAGGGCTCACTTGATTTTACATAGGAAAATCTTAAGAAATCTTCTTCTCAAAAAGCAGAAGCCCTAGAGCTTAGATATTTGACATGTAGCATTGCCTAGTGGACCTCTACTAAAATTGTTCAAATCATGACCTCCGGTGTCAAAAATGACCCCGCCCCAGGGGTCACTTGATTTTACATATGAAAATCTTCAAAAAATTTCTAAAAATAAACCAGAAGGCCTAGATCTTAGATATTTGACATGTAGCATTGCCTAGTGGACCTCTACAAAATTTGTTTAAATCATGACCCCGGGGTCAAAATTGACCCCGCCCCAGGGTTCACTTGATTTTACATATGAAAATCTTAAAAAAATCTTCTTCTCAAAAACCAGAGGCCCTAGAGCTTAGATGTATGGTGTGAAGCATTGCCTAGTGAACCTCTACCAAGTTTGTTCAAATCATGACCCCAGGGTCAAAATTGACCCCGCCCCAGGGGTTACTTGATTGTACATAGGAAAATCTTAAAAAATCTTCCTCTCAAAAAGCATAAACCCTGGAGCTTAGATATTTGACATGTAGCATTGCCTAGTGGACCTCTACTATTCTAAAGTTGTTCAAATCATGACCCCGGGGTCAAAATTGATCCCGCCCTAGGGGTCACTTGATTTTACATATGAAAATCTTCAAAAATTTTCTAAAAATAAACCAGAAGGCCTAGAGCTTAGATATTTCACTTGTAGCATGGCCTAGTGGGCCTCTACAACATTTGTTCAAATCATGACCCCAGGGGTCAAAATTGACCCGGCCCCAGGGGTCACTTGATTTTACATATGAAAATCTTCAAAAAATTTCTAAAAATAAACCAGAAGGCCTAGAGCTTAGATATTTGACAGGTAGCATTGCCTAGTGGACCTCTACAAAATTTGTTCAAATCATGACCCCGGGGTCAAATTGGCTTCGCCCCATGGGGTTACTTGATTGTACATAGAAAAATCTTCAAAATTTTCTAAAAAAAAAACCCAGAAGACCTAGAGCTTAGATATTTGACATGTAGCATTGCCTAGTGGACCTCTACAAAATTTGTTCAAATCTTGACCCCGAGGGTCAAATTGACCCCGCCCCAGGGTTACTTGATTGTGCATAGGGAAATCTTCATAAATTTGCTAAAAATAAAGCAGAAGGCCTAGATCTTAAAGCTTTAGCTAAGAAATTTGTTCAAGCAAGCAACTCTACTCAGGTGAGCGATATAGGGCCATCATGGCCGTCTTGTTTTTGTTTTCTAATCATTTACAAACACATGCTTTTTCACTGAGTTCTTTATAAGGGTCTACTGTCAGTTGCCTGGATGCTTGTCAGTACAAGTGTTTGTGGAAACAAATCACACTCAGCCAGGTGGTATTCGAAAGAATTATCACACCTTCGTACTGTTCAAATAATTTATTCAGAATTTATTCTTGTTGGACTGTTGAAATTTTTTACTAAGTGTTTACTTGGGGCGTATTGCTTATACAAGGCACATTATATATATATTTCAGCCAACTCTGGTATGAAACCATCAGACCAGGTGATAGTGTCCCATCCAGATTTCAGAATGATTGTACTTGCAAACAGACCAGGCTTTCCTTTCCTTGGAAATGATTTCTTTGGTGCTATGGGTAAGTTTGTATTCATGATACCCACACAATCATACAATAGATACTTCGGCTGTTCAGATATTTGAATAACCTTTTTGTCAAGACAAAAGGGTTAAGTGAGACACAGGTCTCTGGGTCCAGGATTAAGGTCAATTGAATGTATGTTGTTGCTCACGCCATATTTTCTCAGCTGCAGGAAGGATTTTCATAAAACTTGCATCAATTGTTCACCCCTTAAATGGTTTGCAAAAACACCACATCCCTGTATCAAAGAGCTGTCTGACAGTATTGATCAAAGTCACTGGTAGCTCTAGTTTATTGACATGGTAGTTTATTGACATGGTTTCAGGAAGGAGGAGTGTTGGTTTAGATAAAGTAGAGCTGTTTTTCCATATAAAGTTACATGATCAAGTTGGTTTGGTTTTGCTGCCTTGTATACTTTCATGTGTATTACAGTTGAACAGTTATGCCATTCCACATTTCTAAATACAGTATTATTAAACTCTAACTTTGGTTTCACAATCTGGGATTTGTGTGATTCGGCCCCCCTCAAAGTGAGATCCTGTGATAACTAAAAGTACAAGAACTTCTTTCCTAACCTTGGCATGTGAAAAGATGGAGTCATCCTTTTATTTTGTTACTGTGGCAGAAAAGAAATGTGGTTGCTGTGGCATAAATGTGACATAAAATTAGATTCTGTGACAGCTGAAAAAGTACAATAGATTTTTATGCCCCTGAAGGGAGGCATATAGTTTTTGAACTGTCTGTCGGTCTGTCCGTCTGTCGGTCTGTCCGCAATTTTCGTGTCTGGTCCATATCTTTGTCATCCATGGATGGATTTTCAAATAACTTGGCATGAATGTGTACCACAGTAAGACGACGTGTCGCGCGCAAGACCCAGGTCTGTAGCTCAAAGGTCAAGGCCACACTTAGACGTTAAAGGTCATTTTTCATGATACTGCATTGATGGGCGTGTCCGGTCCATATCTTTGTCATCCATGGATGGATTTTCAAATAACTTGGCATGAATGTGTACCACAGTAAGACGACGAGTTGCGCGCAAGACCCAGGTCCGTAGCTCAAAGGTCAAGGTCACACTTAGACATTAAAGGTCATTTTTCATGATAGTGCATTGATGGGCGTGTCCGGTCCATATCTTTGTCATCCATGGATGGATTTTAAAATAACTACGCATGAATGTGTGGCACAGTAAGACGACGTGTCGCGCGCAAGACCCAGGTCCGTAGGTCAATGGTCCTAAACTCTAACATCGACCATAACTATTCATTCAAAGTGCCATCGGGGGCATGTGTCATCCTATGGAGACAGCTCTTGTTTTATGAAATTTGGTAAAAGAACAATAGGGAGAACAAAAGAGTAGCCACATAAATACTCATTTGTAGGAATGTCCATACGTACATCCCACAATCTTGTATGTCCAACTTCTCCCACACTATTTGCCTGATTTGTCTCAAACTTTCACAGATGAGCAAGTTAGATGTACAGATGACCATAAAGGAAGGAATTTTGTCTGTGACTATTTTTACTGCAGTTATGTCCCTTTGATAGTTTCGCTATATAGAATATAGTAAAAAAATCATGTCAAACTCCTTCCACACTATTAGTCTGATTTGCTTCAAACTTTCACAGCGAACAAATAGAAGTACAGATGACCATAAAAGAAAGAATTTATTTACCACAGGTATGGCCCTTTGGTAGTTTTTGCTATATAGAGGATGGCACAGTATGTTTGTTTATTTTGGGTTATACCATCTTTCAGCAGTATTTCAGTTACATAATGAAAGGCAGTTAACCTAACCTGTGTTCCTGGATTCTGTACCAGTAGAAACCTGTTCTCAGCAATTAACTGCCAACTTCCCCACATGAATCAGAGGACGAATGATTTCAGACACAACGTCTTCTATCAAATCGTCACAGAGAATAGGAGCATCCGTGTCTTATTTTTCTAGTTTATTACTCAGTCACCCCCATCCACCTGCATACCACACTCCGAAATACTCTCACTTCCCCTTTTCAGAATGTGTTCTTGTAAAAATAATCATTTTTTGTGGTTTTATCTGCTGACAATTCATCTTATGGGGATAAATTTGTTATTATTTTACTCATACAAGACTTAGTATGCATATTTGTTCATATCCAGGACAGCAGAAATGTCTTTAATAAAAAAATAACTTTACAAAAAGAAATATTTTGTGAGTTTTTATTGAGGTCCGATGCATGTATGCAGTGCAGTCCATATGGCACAACAGTATACAACTTGATCCATCTCCAAATTATTACAAAGTGTCAATATTTCCATATATACAACAGCATAAACTAAATCCTTCAAACATCATTAAGAACCAATAAGTGACATCATAAGGTATTCATCAGCACTAGAATGTGGTATTCATCAGCACTAGAATGTGGTATTCATCAGCACTGGAATGTCATCAGATTCAATGTATGATACAGTGGAACACTGTTGGGCATACCCATTCTTCCCTGTGAGCCTCAGATGTACATGTATACAGTAAACACAAATTAACAGATATGTAAGGGATTTAAATGCATAATACTAATAGCAAACATATGAGCCGTGCCATGGGAAAACCAACATAGTGGCTTTGCGACCAGCATGGATCCAGACCAGCCTGTGCATCCGCGCAGTCTGGTCAGGATCCATGCTGTTCGCTTTCAAAGCCTATTGCTATTAGAGAAACTGTTAGCGAACAGCATGGATCCTGACCAGACTGCGCGGATGCGCAGGCTGGTCTGGATCCATGCTGGTCGCAAAGCCACTATTGGTTTTCCCATGGCGCGGCTCATATAAAATTAAATATATTAAGAGGAATACATGGCATTTATACATTGAAAGCAAAAGTAATGGAATAAACAACATGGTTTTAACATAAAGTTACACTGAAAGCAAAAGTAATAAAACAAACAATATACATACATTTGTTAATTATTTACATTTTTAAACAGATATATATCTCATCTGGTTGTTAGGTATTGTTGCCCATTAGAGATACTACACTTTTAACAATTACCTTTAAATATGTTTAAGTTCACCAATGTTCTTATTTTATAAGGATTCAGTGAGTTCAGAGTATGCCAAAGATTTTCTGCAGTTTTGAAACAAAAAATAGTCTTCGAGCATATGATTTCAATGAACTACTGTGAAATCATTAATATTCGTTGGGGACTAATTTTCGTGGATTTCGTGGTTGAGTAAATCAACGAAATTTAATCCCAGTGAACAAGTAAAATTCCCATTCATTTTATGTTTAACAGTTGAAATCCACGAATTCATATCCCCACGAAATTGCCGTTTTGACCAGAACCACGAAATTTCATGCCCACGAAATTAAATGATTTTGCAGTATTTGAATTTAGGGAATAAATTGTGGTTATGCAGTTGCCCTCTGGATAATGAAAAAAAGTGTTGATCTGTTTAAAGTATGTGTCAATGCCTTTTGCCTCCACCCTGAGTATTTTATATCCTATGGTAATTACATTACTACAGTATATTCTTTAAGCTTTACCCTGCTAAATTTCTAAAATGGACTGGTCCATCATTCAATTTGGGCAATACCATTTATTATTCAAAGGGGTGTTCACTGAAAATTTACTGACTGAATTGCGACCAGTGCAGACCATGATCAGTCTGCAAGAATATGCAGGCTGATCTTGATCTGCACTGGTCGCAAAGGCAGAATCATTTGCCGCCAGCAGACTAAAGGTTAAATAAAGGTTCATCTGCACAATATAGAACAAGCATAGATGTATAGTATAGATTGCCTGGATGTGTAATAACTGATAAGCCATTACTTAAGACAAAATCAGAAAAGGTATGATTGGTCAATCATATTTTCCAAACATGCAAAATTTTGTCTAACAAGTGCACAAAACTGAACAAATATCATCAAAAACAAACTACTGGTATGTTTAATTAAAGGGTCTAACCCACACATTTTTAGCAAGAAGTAATTTTTCACGTAAGTCGATAAGAAATGACTACTTTTAAAGTGTCTAGTTGTACAAAGTTATTGAAATAAGATTTTACAAGATATTTTACAAATAACCAAAAATATTGTGCAGCGGGAAGTAAACAGTTGCAACGCTTTTGAAATATTATGCAGAAAATTTACATTCTTGCATTTTTACCAATACCTTTAGAACTTTATTTCACCCGCTTTTAATTGTCATTTTTCAAAGTCATATGTACATCCAATGCCAAACTTGGTTGAAAAAAATTCATCTTAACTTTGGGCATGAGCATCCTAACTTTAAATATAGCTTAAGTGTAAATGTAGTTGCAAAAATAGAGAAGGCCTTCAAAAATATTTACAAAATTCTCTATAAGTAACAGGAACTTTTGATATGACATTGAAATGTTTGTAATGAATTGATTTCATTACCTGTCAGCTGCTCTAACCAACCATCAGTATCTTTTATAAGTTTTGATATTTTATAGTCGCAACAGCGGACATTTTGTGCTGTGTAATAGCTGTAGAAGGTTACCCCATTAACTGTTAAAAGAGGTGCTTACCAATAAGATACAGAATGAAAAGCAGGTTATGATAAGACTGCACAGATGTGCAGGTTGATGATGATCTGCACTGGTCACAAAGGCAGAATCAGTCGTGTCCAGCATGATAATTAGTTTAGTTTATATAGAATTTATTTTAGGTCGATTGTGAAAGAAGTTCTACACATTATATTAATCACTCTCGACACCTCATTCCTGATGGAATCCATCATCGCCACCAGGGTATGAGAGAAGTGGCCAGTTTCCCTTTTAATGCTGAGCGCCAAGTAAGGGAGCTACTGGTACCATTTTTTTACGTTTTTGGTATAACAGCATAATAATAAAAGTTAAAGTTAAAATAGATTGGGTAATTTATTTATTCATCAGGATTAAATTTTGCAAATTTATGCAACCACAAATACCACAAACTTTTTAACCCATACCCTATTAAATTTCTATAATGACCTTGTCCATATTTTAATTTGGACAGTACCATTAATAGTTAAAAGGGGTGCATACCAAAAAGATACTGACTGAATGGCGAACAGTGTAGATCATGATCAGACTGCACGGTCGCAAAGGCAGAATAAATTGTGTAACAGCTCAGCATGATAAGGGTTAACTCCTCCGCAAATACTGATTTCTCAATACCTTTTATTTAATTCCTGAAAGAAATGTTTTTAAAACCTCTTTTACTGACTTAAAAAAAAAGGAAGTTTATTTAAATACATGCTTTCACACCCAGGAAGTCTTCCTGAATTAATTTGATCATATTTCTAGTTCTTTAATAGATGTTAAATTTTATTTTATTGCCTCATTCCGATTTTAAGTAGAAAAATCGATTATTATTTAAATCATGATTATAGCTTTGAAATGCAAGCTAGAATGAACTATTTATCTCACTATTCAGAATTGAAAGAGAGAGGTGGATTTAAAAGGATATAAAAAAATTAATTTACCTCCCCTCACCCCAGCACACACAAATCAAACCTAGCCAGTTAAGTTAAAAGTAGGAGGCTATCTTTGCTTATTTGATTGTCATTTAAACAAATGGAACTGTGATAGATTTTGTCCAACATCCAAGACAAAACTCTGATACAATGCAATGCATTGCAATACAATGTAATGTTATAGGTTTTTTTATGCGCTTGAAGGGACGTATTCTGTTATGATGCAGGTGTCCGTCTGTCCGTTAGCAATTTTTTGTCCTCTCTGTAACTTTTGAACCCCATAAAAAGATTTTGAAGAAACTTGACACAAATGTTCACCACATTGAAAGAACATGCAGAGTGCATGTTCTAGATGACTTGCTTCAAGGTCAAGGTCACAGGGGTCAAAGGTCATATGACTTTGTTTTGTGTCTGCTCTGTAACTCTTGAACTGCTTGAAGGATTATAAAGAAACTTGGTACAAATGATCACCACGTCAAGGTAACCAGCAGAGCACTTGTTTTGAATGGCTCATTTCGAGGTCGAAGTCACACTTAGGGGTCACAGGTCATACCTGAACCACTTGACGGATTTCGAAGAAACTTGACACAGATGTTCACCACATCAAGACAACGTGCAGAGAGCATGTTCTGGTTGTCAAGGTCAAGGTCACACTTAGGGGTCAAAGGTCATAGACAATGTTTGATGTCTGCTGTGTAACTCTTGAACTGCCTGAAGGATTTTAAAGAAACTTGACAAAAGCTCACCACATCGAGAAGACATGCAGAACGCATGTTTTGGGTGGCTTGCTTCAAGGTCAAGGTCACACTTGGGAATCAAAAGTCATACCTTCAGGTGTATATTGCTCAGCATTGCGGTACTCTTGTTTTAGATTTGAAGACTGAAATTAAGATTCTAAAATTAAATAGGGTAAATTTTATAATTTCTTTTCTCTTCAAATCTATTATTTTAATAAATTCATTTTACTCAAATGGAATGATCAAGTTTTCCCCAAAAATGTGAATGGGTCAATTTTTACATCAAAATTTGAATGAGTCAGTTTTTACCTCAAAATGTTAATTAGTCAGTTTTACCTCAAAATGTGAGTTAAAATTTACCTCAAAATTTGAATGAATCAGTTTTTTTTATGCCCCCACTTTGGGGGGGGGGGGGGGCATATAGATTTGCTCTTGTCCTTCCGTCCGTCTGTCCGTCCGTCCGTTCGTCCTTCCGAAAATGTTGTGTCGGGCGTAGCTCTGAAAGTATTTGACGTAGAGTCACAAAACTTTACAAGAATGTTGGTCAGCATGTGTAGTTGTGCACCTGGGTTTTGCGTCCGGATCCATTCAGTCATGTAGAAGTTATGGCCCCTGACTTGTAAAAATTGGTCATTTTAATGTTGTGTCGTGCCTAGCTCCAAAAGTATATGACCTAGAGTCACAAAACTTTACAGGGATGTTGGTCAGCATGTGCAGTTGTCACCTGGTGTTTCGCGTCTGGATTCATCCAGACATTATAGGAGTTATGGCCCCTGACTTAGTAAAAATTGGTCATTTTAATGTTGTGTCACGCATAGCTCAAAAGTATTTGACCTAGAATCACCAAAGTTTACAGGAATGTTGGTCAGCATGTGTAGTTTTTGCACCTGGGGTTTCGCGTCCGGATTCATTCAGTCATGTAGAAGTTATGGCCCCTGACTTTGTAAAAATTGGTCATTTTAATGTTGTGTCGTGCCTAGCTCCAAAAGTATATGACCTAGAGTCACGAAACTTTACAGGCATGTTGGTCAGCATGTGTGTTGTGCACCTGGGTTTCGCATCCGATTCATCCAGTCATGTAGGAGTTATGGCCTGACTTCGTAAAAATTGGTCATTTTAATGTTGTGTTTTGCATAGCCCCAAAAGTATTTGACCTAGAATCACCAAAGTTTACAGGAATGTTGGTCAGCATGTGTAGTTGTGCACCTGGGGTTTCGCATCCGGATTCATTCAGTATTGTAGGAGTTCTGGCCCCTGACTAATGTCATGTAGTGGGGGCATCTGTGTCCCATGGACACATTTCTAGTTTATTTTTTTTAAATGTGAGTCAGTTTTTACCCACAAATGTGAATCAGTCAAAATTTTACAACAAAATATGAATTCATTTTACACAGAAATGAAATGATTAAGTTTTTCCCAATGTGTATGAGTCAATATTTACCTCAAAATGTGTATGAGTCAATATTTACCTCAAAATATAAATGAGTCAGTTTTTACCTCAAAATGTGAATTAGTAAGATTTACCTCAAAATATGAGTCTGTCTTTACCTCAAATTAGAATAAGTCACTTTTTATTAGAATTTAAATTGAGTCAATTTTTTCTCAAAATGTGAGTCAGTGTTCACCTCAAAATGTGAATCAGTGAAAATTTTACAACAAAATATGAATTCATTTTACCCAGAAATTCAACTGATTACGTTTTTCCCAAAAAAGTGTACAAGTCAATTTTTATGCCCCCGAAGGGAGGCATATAGTTTTTGAACCGTCTGTCGGTCTGTCAGTCTGTTGGTCTGTCGGTCTGTCCGCAATTTTCGTGTCCGGTCCATATCTTTGTCATCGATGGATGGATTTTCAAATAACTTGGCATGAATGTGTACCACAGTAAGACGACGTGCAGTGCGCAAGACCCAGGTCCGTAGCTCAAAGGTCAAGGTCACACTTAGACGTTAAAGGATAGTGCATTGATGGGCGTGTCCGGTCCATATCTTTGTCATCGATGGATGGATTTTCAAATAACTTGGCATGAATGTGTACCACAGTAAGACGACGTGCAGTGCCCAAGACCCAGGTCCGTAGCTCAAAGGTCAAGGTCACACTTAGACGTTAAAGGATAGTGCATTGATGGGCGTGTCCGGTCCATATCTTTGTCATCGATGGATGGATTTTCAAATAACTTGGCATAAATGTGTACCACAGTAAGACGACGTGTCATGCGCAAGACCCAGGTTCGTAGCTCAAAGGTCAAGGTCACACTTAGATGTTAAAGGATAGTGCATTGATGGGCGTGTCCGGTCCATATCTTTGTCATCGATGGATGGATTTTCAAATAACTTGGCATGAATGTGTACCACAGTAAGATGACGTGTCACATGCAAGACCCAGGTCCGTAGCTCAAAGGTCAAGGTCACACTTAGACATTAAAGATCATTTTTCATGATAGTGCATTGATGGGCATGTCCGGTCCATATCTTTGTCATTCATGCATGGATTTTAAAATAACTATGCATGAATGTGTGACACAGTAAGATGATGTGTCGCGCGCAAGACCCAGCTCCATAGGTCAAAGGTCCTAAACTCTAACATCAGCCATAACTATTCATTCAAAGTGCCATCGGGGGCATGTGTCATCCTACGGAGACAGCTCTTGTTACCTCAAAATTTGAATGAGTCAGTTTTTACCTCAGAATGTGAATTAGTCAGTTTTACCTCAAAATGGGAGTCAGTCTTTACATCAAAATTTGAATGAGTCACTTTTTACCAAAATTTGAATGAGTCAATTTTTTCTCAAAATGTGAGTCAGGTTTTACCGCAAAATGTGAATCAGTCAAAATTCTAGTCCAAAGTTAATTCCAAAGTATGAATGAGTCAGTTTTTACCCTAAAATATCCATTGGTATAGTGAAATTTAGTATAGTAAGGAACATCTAATAAATTCTTTATAAATAAGCTTCTTTTTCTAAGTGAGTTTGTTCAATTTTAACAAGTTCAAGAATGGAGGTACATACATTTTCCCAGGTAGTTTTAAGCTGGTAATCATTGCCGTGGTTCTCCCACAAGATACGAGTGTTCTTTCTAAATATAATACAGAGGCTGGGAACCATTTCTTCTTCACTGACTGCCTCTTTTAACATTAGAATGATTGGCTTATTCATTCTTAGAGCATGGTCAAACTCCATACGACAGTATTGGCTGGTGCAGAACTTTTTAGATAAAATCAAGATAATAACTGACGACTGTTCTAGACTTCGAACTATTTCATCATTGATGGGTTGACCGGGTCGGAATTGTTTGTCACCATACGCAACTAAATCCCTGTTAGTTCCAACAATTTTTTGCAGGCATTGATTCATTGGAGGGTATACATACGTGCTCATAAATTCTTCGTCGTCACTGCTGAAAATAGTAAATACGACGAATTTTGTACCAGTGGCATCTTCTTGAATGAGTCGAATCTTTTCGGCCATGTTTAATGCGTATTGTTTGTAGCGGCGGTACTTCAGTATAGAATATGTGGTTGCAATAATTAAAACGATGGAGACAAGGGGTACAAAGGTTCCTAGCAGAATAATGTTCCTGATATGTGTTTGTCTGTGACATATTTCCTGGACAGAGGTAACAGCATTTCTGTCGACAGGGACAAAGTTGTCATGATTATCATTTACACAAACTAAGTCTGATTTGGAGTGAATGATAGAACGACTTTCAGCAAGCCATCGTATTGTCTGTAAATTATCACATTTTGAACAGGAGACAGGGTTGTGTCTTACATCAAAATGCCAATTAGCATTTGGTTGGAATAATTTTAAGTTGTTTAGGGAAGTGATGTCCAGCATGGTAATTCGGTTGTACTGAAGGTTTAACAGTGTAAGATTTTTCAGATGTTGCAGATGGAATGTCACTTGTTCCAGTCTATTATGCGATAAATCTATTACTTCCAGCAGGCTGTTTACTTGAAATAGTGCCGCAGGAATGCTGTTTAATTCATTTGAAGTGAGGTAAATTTCCTCTAGCCTTTTGTAATGATTGAAAATTTGGGAGAACAGTGAACTATTTAACGCAGACATTTTATGGAGTTGGTTGTAAGAAAGTTCAATTTTCTTTAAGTTGAAGCAGCAGGAACAGAAAGCAGGTCGTAGGAAGGTTATTCCATTGTAAGAAAGATCGATTGTCTCCAATGAAGAATTAATGCATGGTATGGTCACATCCAGATAGCGCATATTATTTCCTTTCAGTATCAGATTTTTTGTATGCCATTTTTCATGCTTAGAGTTCAATAGTAAAATTGTTAAATTTTTTAGCACTAGTGGTAAATGATTGATATTGGAATAATCTATGGATTCAAATTTTGTGAATATGGTTGTGTTCTTCATATCCAGGGGAAACTTGGAGTTTGACAGTAGATCAAATGGAAATTTTGTGAAACGAAGCAATCCCATTGGTAGAGTTATGAAACTAATGTTAAGTAGCTGGGGCTGTTCAAAAATTAAGGACTCGATGTCGTCGTTATCGATTTGGTTCAACGTAATGCCAGATCCGTTTATAATTTTCAATGAATGCATTATGGGTCCTCTAAAATATTTTACTTGGAGGTTGTTAACAAGAATTTGATGCATATCAAGAAGCTGTAGTGGTTTTGATGATATAGCAGTAAGAGTGTCTTTGTCAAGGTTAACACCATTTCCTGTATTGATATAAGTCATTGATAATGTTTGAAGATTTGGCACAGTCTCAGAACCATTAATGGCTTTCGCAATATTTTCAAGCATTAAGTGCTCACATGTTTTGAAACTTAAAACTTTAAGTCTACCCAGTCCAGCAAACGACCCGTAGTCTAGCCCTTCAAAAGAATTTGATATATAGTTCTCAGACTGTAATTCTCATATATAGCTTCAATGATTGATATGTACGTTGTGATCTGTTGTTTTGTTGTTCTATTCGCTGGATCTTAAAAATGGCAGTATTACTTGTTCTTTCTACCATCAAGCCTTTTTAATTTCCACATTTGAGTCTTGTAACGATATGGTAATGTTGGTACGTATGTGAAATGTGATGAAGTTTTGTGCTATCTGTATTCATTTCTTTCATTGTATAGCACAGTTAACGTACCTGTCGGTATACGCTACTAAACAACTTATCCAAAGAAATTTCACTTGTTTTCATTTCCATTGTTGATCTTACTCATTATATAACCATTATGTTAACTTTGTCACAATGAGTATCACTTAATGTGTTTAATTCATTTGTTTTATTTATTAAGTACTTTGTTATATCATGTACATATACATCTATTTATTCCATTAAATCCAACCGCAATGTTTATTAAATTAAATTTAAGATGTACAACTGCTTTTCTGCTGTAAACATACAATGAGTCATACTACAACTCAGAAGGTTTTATTCCATGTAAAGAATAGGCATTTCATTTTTATTACATATGTGGAATTGATAGCTTTTATAATAATCCATTCAATAAACTAAATCCCGATGTCAAAGAATATGTAAATCAGGCACTGTATAGGCTTTTATGGCAGAGTTTTTATTTTCTATATTCGCGATTTGTAATATCAGCAAAGTATAAAACAATTTTAAATCTGAACAAGTTTTATATAATCATTGTAATTTAAAATTAGAAACGCTTGTTCCTGAAATAACATCAGATAAGTTAAGTCTGAAAATAGCTTCATCTAATGTTTTACGTGTTTGTTATCTTTCATAACATGGGGTTATTTCTAATTAATTTATGGAAACTTGATACTTTATAATAAATATATTCAAAATCATCGAAAAATGTATCAAAGCATAATTTCAACTTTAATAATTTATTTAAATTCAGTAAGGCTAAAAAAATTTTTTGTTTCCGTAATTGCTGAAAAAAATAGGTAGTATGTCGAAAATGTTTTTTTTGGAAATTTTTTTATATAGGAGATTTTCAAAATTAATTTTTTTGTCAAAATGATTACAAATAAGGGTTATGCTTACATCGTAATTGATTTTACATCACTGGCATGTTTTAAGCATAAAAGTGCAATTTTGCATAACTTATTTATAAAAAGTTGAAAATATCTCATATAAAAACATTTAGGCGTCAGCCAAAAATTAGGTAGTCGAGATACGAAACAAACAATTTTTTTTTTTACCACTTAAATAAACATAATTTATACATAAATATATAAAGTCTATATTATTTGATCGTCTGCATTTACTCTAATGGTTGATAACTGCTTTTATTGATACATGTACACAATAGCTGTCTGCCTGAACAAAAGCGCTTACTCTAACAGTTTTTGTTGGGGGTGTTTAAACCTGCCGATACAAAAGATCTTTTTAGGAGCTTAGTTTCTAGTGACAGTTTATTAAAGAGTTTGTCATCCATTGTGAGTTTTGATCTTTGATGTTTGACACTCTTAGATCAATATTAATTTCACCTATGTCAAAGGGGAGTGGTGGTCTAGTGGATAAGTTGTTGGCCATTTAATCTAGGGGTTATGGGTTCGAGCCCCACTGGGGTCACGACCATGTCTTCTTATATGACAACAGTACTGGTTTTTCCAGGAAGCGGACTCAAGAGTGGTTCCAATAACTTGAAGCTTTCTTCACAATCGAGCTAAAACAAATTAGTATAAACCTATGTCTGTATTTGAGGTTAATGCCTTTGGAACTTGGCTGGCATAGTAAGCTTGGAATTCTGTGCCAAGATGCTGTTTAAAGGTGTTATTTGGTATTCAGTCAGTTAGTATTCAGTGAACTCCCCTTCGAATAATAAATGGTATGGCCTAAATTGAATGATGGACCAGTCCATTTTAGAAATTTAGCAGGCTAAAGGTTAATGATGATTTATAACAGTAATCCCCTGTGTTGTGAGCAAATCAAATTGTTTATGAGTACCTTATTTATACCCACTTACGGTGTTGCAATTTTCAAAACATGTGCTAAAAAGCAGACAATCAGAAACGCAGTCAAGTATACTCTATTGGAAAAAACACTTTGGGGAAAATATCATTTCGCATTTTATGAAAATGCACAAATTACAAAACTTAACCAGCCCGTTTTGGAAAAATAGCGAAAAAAAACCTCAGCAAATTCAAAGTCCTATACAGTACATCCTAGTATGTGTTTGAAGCATCACACGAAACTGGGTTTTTCCAGTGACTTAGTTGTGGCATCTTGCCAAATTAAAATGTACATGTTTTATAGTTCCCAGTTTTAATAAACAAAATTCTGATTATGCTACTTTGGTTGTTCTTTCAAATACTATTTTAAAATAATAGAATTTTAATGGATATTGAAATACTTTTATTGAGAAAAACATTAGTTTAAATTGACATTTTTTTGTATTAAATGATAACATATTTATGTTATTGACAGCACCAATATAAGTGCAGTGTCAAATATGAAGATTTTTCTGAGTTTTCTCATCCAATGGACACCCTTCAAGCCACTGATGTTTTGATGACAAGTTGTTACTCCATTAGCCACTGGTGTTTTGATGACAAGTTGTCAGTCCAAGCCACTGGTGTTTTGATGACAAGTTGTTAGTCCAAGCCATTGGTGTTTTGACGACCAGTTGCCACTTCAAGCCACTGGTGATTAAGTGGCCATTTGTCATTTCAAGCATCTGGTGTTTTGATGACCAGTGGACACTCTTAAACCCACTGGTGTTTTGATGACCAGTTGTAACTCCAAGCCACTGGTGTTTTGATGACCAGTTGTAACTTCAAGCCACTGGTGTTTAGATGACCAGTTGTCACTTCAAGCCACTGGTGTTTTGATGATCAGTTGTCACTTGAAGCCACTGGTGTTTTGATGTACAGTTGTCACTTCAAGTCACTGGTGTTTCAATGATCAGCTGTCACTTCAAGTCACTGGTGTTTTGATGTCCAGTTGTCACTTTAAGCGACTGATGTTTTAATGTCCAGTTGTTACTTCAGGCGACTGGTGTTTCGATGTCCAGTTGTCACTTCAGGTGGCTGGTGTTTCGATGTCCAGTTGTCATTTCAGGCGACTGGTGTTTCAATGTCCAGTTTTCACTTCAAGTGACTTGTGTTTTGATGTTCAGTTTTCACTTCAAGCGACTTGTGTTTTGATGTTCAGTTTTCACTTTAAGCGACTGGTGTTTTAATGTCCAGTTGTCACTTCAGGCGACTGGTATTTCGATGTCCAGTTGTCACTTCAGGTGGCTGGTGTTTCGATGTCCAGTTGTCACTTCAGGTGTCTGGTGTTTCAGTGTCCAGTTTTCACTTCAAGTGACTTGTGTTTTGATGTTCAGTTTTCACTTCAAGTGATGTGTTTTGATGTTAAGTTTTCACTTCAAGTGACTGTTGTTTTGATGTCCAGTTGTTACTTCAAGCCTCAGGTGTTTTGATATACACTTGTCAAGCCTCAGGTGTTTTGATATACAGTTGTCAAGCCTCAGGTGTTTTGATATCCAGTTGTCACTTCAAGACACTGGTGTTTTGATGTTCAGTTTTCACTTCAAGTGACTTGTGTTTTGATGTTCAGTTTTCACTTCAAGCGACTGTTGTTTTGATGTCCAGTTGTTACTTCAAGTCTCAGGTGTTTTGATATACAGTTGTCAAGCCTCAGATGTTTTGATGTCCAGTTGTCACTTCAAGCCACTGGTGTTTCGATGTCCAGTTGTCACTTCAAGCCACTGGTGTTTTGATGTCCAGTTGCCACTTCAAGCCACTTGCGTTTAGATGACCAGTGGTGTTATTTTGGCAACCAGTTGTCAGTCCAAGCCACTGGTGTTAAAGTAGCCAGTGGACACTTGAAGCCACTGGTGTTTTGATGGTCAGAATAACTTACAAGGACTAGTTCAGTTGAATGGTGTTTTGATAACCAGTGGTTACTTCAAAACATAGGTGTAACTAAAATTGATGAGCAATGGATACTTCAGGGCACTGGTACTTTTATAAGCAGTGGATATTTCAAAGCATTAAAGCTGCATGCCTCCAGACATATGTTGAAGTTTTAAAAGTTTAGTAAATACTTTGATTAGTTAGCAGTTACAATAGAAACAAATTTTATTGTTATTCTGCGTGTTTGGGCAAGTCGTATCTACAGAAACTCTTCGTAGTCAGTAAAACATGATTGTAGAAAACTGAAAGCATTATGTCAGGCTGTTGAATAAAATAGATGGTTAACCTTTAATTCCTGTCACACACATTTCAAAAAATGTCTGTTTTTGGACATTAAGTATCAGTCATGAAATCCACAAAAATTAATCACTCACAAATATTAATCATGACTTAATTAACGGTATTGCATGTTCAGATGCCTGTGCTTTTAGGGTTTCATTCTGTTTAAGTATTTAAAGTATGAAATGTCAAAATTCAGTTTATATAATTTTTCTCAAAATGTAATCGAACGTTAAAACAATTTTTAACATGTATATGTGCAATGTAACGAGCTACGCATATGTAAGCAAATGATTTTAACCATATATAGAGATTTGTTACACATGTGCATCCAAACAAAAGTATGAAACCTCTTAATTTTCTTCTGTGAAAAAAGAAAATTGTACAAAGCAAGGAATTTATTATACCCGGCTGTCAAAATTCCAGAAGTTTCCATGGAATGTCTTTGGATTTCCATGGAAGTCCGGACTCTGGAGTAATCGGACAAACTTTCCGGAGCTTGATATAGAATACTGCAGAAAAATGTCCAGGGATTTCTGGAGAACTTTCCATGGACAATTTTCCGGAGTGATTCCATGGACGTCCGTGAACAATTTTCCGGAGTTATTCTGCAGTTGTCCAGGAAGTTCTGCTGACAGTATTATTCAATAGCAATAAATGTGATTTATAGACTTTTTTGCAGTACTGGTTGGGAACCTGTTACCGGACAGGGACAGTTTCCGGACACATATAATATCCGCTTTATTCCGTTGTTATTCATGTTATTTTTTCATCTAGATCATTAAGGTGTTTGTTCTTCATGTCTACAACAAACCATTACATTACAAGGATGTTTTATGTTAGTTTTTATGATGATAACTCACCCGTGTTTACAAAACAACTTTCTGTCTTAACGGGGCATGAAGATAGCATTGCGCATGCGCAGTAGTTCGCACTTGCCGAGGTATCAAGTGGGGAAGAAATAATTAAACTACATATTGATTGTCTGCTACTTATAATTTCACGGTAATAGTTACATAAAATGCAGGGCTGTCGATTTTTGCACTAATTTTATTCTATATCTATTGGAATAATCAAGAATTCGCGTTAGACGAAATTCTTGATTTTATTGTCAACTTTGGTTTGTTTTCGTAGCTGCTATTGAACGTCAGGTTATGTTTCATGTGCGTTTTTGAAGAGATGAATGATAAAGAAATGTGTAAAAATAGTTTAATTACTTATTTCGATATCAAATTAACAGCAAAAAAACGTCAAAATATGTGTCCGGATACTGGTTTACCTTACGGGGAAAATAACTTCTTTTAGTGACCCCACTTGAGGCCCCATAGAACCCATGCTTTACGTCACAACGCGATGCTGATTACAACATCGGATGCGGAAGGAGCTGAAGTTTGTGCAGTGTGGGCTTCATTTATGTCAAATATTTGTTTGGGAAATAATGGAGCAAAAATATGAAAATGTGTCCGGAAAATGGTTCCCAACCAGTACATGTATAGTGAGCAATAACACTTCAGTACAAGCAATATGATTTTATTGCATGTGGTCACTTTTGCAGTTTCAAACACTATATGATATATATGAACAAGGAAAATAAATCTTTGCCAGTTAAAAGTGACTGATTAGAATATTTTTTAAGCATATACATAGTTTCGAACAAAGATTAGTTACACCTAGATAATGATGAAATTATTCAAAGAAAGTACCTGAAGATATCTGTTTTGATATTATAGTGCATATTATTTATAAAATCTTTGTGAAGCCTTTGGTTATTCTAGCATTCATTGTTTTATGCTGTTTAATGACTGATGTACAAATATACATGCATGTGTTAATTAGCATAATTACAAATGTATGTATTGTTTCATTGGTCAATTATGTAAACAAACTTACTTGAGCAATTTCTAGAATCCTCAATATTATCTTTGAACTAAATTACCTCACATAATAAAGTTTCACTAATTTTTACACAACTTGTTAACACCAGACTTCCAGTTACACATTTTGAAAATTCCTCTGTAAGATCAGTTCATCTAATTGGCTGAGCTTGATCACATGGTATTCCCAGTCTGATGCTAATTGTTTTCTGATGTGTTTAAAATCTCTTAGAAAATGACAGAGTTATTTTCCAGAGTTAAATGACCAGAATTTTTTCAAAGTGCTACATTTCCGCAGTGTTGGTGAATATTCCATGAACATTTTGATAGATGCCCAGAGTAATTTCCAGAGATGTCCATGGAAAACAAAAGTACCTACTTTCCATGGAAGTTTTGCATTTGTCCGCAATTTTTCCACAGTTACTCTGGAATATGTACAGCCAGATTATGATGTCCTGAAATAAAACTACCATCCAAAACATTATTTCCTAAAAATATGAAAAAGCAGTCTAACCTTTAGCCTGCTGGCTTAACCTTTAGCCTGCTGGCTAAAGTGATTTGTTTGCCTTTGTGACCGATCGGCCTGCACATCCATGGAGTCTGATCATGGTCTGCACTGTTCGTTATTCAATCAGTAAATTTTCAGTGAACACTCCAGACCTTTGAATAATAAGTGGTACTGCCCAAATTGAATGATGGACCAGTCCATTTTAGAAATTTAGCAGGGTAAAGGCTAATCTACAATAAGGTGAAATCCTATAATTCGTTATTCAATCAGTAAATTTTCAGTGAACACTCCAGACCTTTGAATAATAAGTGGTACTGCCCAAATTGAATGATGGACCAGTCCATTTTAGAAATTTAGCAGGGTAAAGGCTAATCTACAATAAGGTGAAATCCTATAATTTCTTTGACAAAACATCTATTTCATGAGGATGTAAATTCATGGTTTCAGTTATTGAAGAGAACAGGAGAGGAAATTTTATTTGCTCATTGGGATTGTCTCAGCTATCAAATTCTCAAATACTAGTCTCCCACAAATATTTATTAGTCCCCACATCATTTTCAGCTTGTCTGATTTTTTTTTTAAAAATCTACGAGGTGACTAATTGATGTCGTCTGCATTGGTTAATTTTTTTGTTTAGGTCCGCCATTTCTTAAAAACTGTAAGAGCTACAGCTTTGAAACTTTGCACACTCGTTTATCATCATTAGGGGACTTTGTAGGCCAAGAACCATAACTCTGGTTTGCATTTTGTCAGAATTATGGCCCTTTTTGTATTTAGAAAATTTGAGTTTATTGGTTAAAATTTTTGTTAACGTCACCTTTTGTCAAAAACTATAAGAGCTACAGCTTTGAAACTTTGCACACTCGTTTATCATCATTAGGGGACTTTGTAGGCCAAGAACCATAACTCTGGTTTGCATTTTGTCAGAATTATGGCCCTTTTTGTATTTAGAAAATTTGAGTTTATTGGTTAAAATTTTTGTTAACGTCACCTTTTGTCAAAAACTATAAGAGCTACAGCTTTGAAACTTTGCATACTTGTTTATCATCATTAGAGGATTATGTAGGCCAGGAACCATAACTCTTACCTACATTTTATCTCATTTATGGCCCTTTTTGTATGGCAACCATAGTTGGTGCTCTTGTATTTGATATTAACCTTTGCCTTTGCCACCAGAGCAACAAGATTATCTGCACTGTTCACTATTCCGTGTATTTTCAGTGAACACCCCTTTGATAAACAAATGATACTGCCCAAAATGAATGCTGGGCCATTATTCATTTAGAAATTAAGCAGGGTAAGGGTTAAAAAGACTTCCGGTGCAGTTATTTAATAATAAGATTTTCCATTCGATTTCAGGTGATATATTTAGTTGCCATGCAATAGACAATCCTGACAAAGCCTCGGAAATGTCGATGTTGCGCCAGTATGGACCCGACGTTCCAGAAGCCATACTTGAGAAACTTGTGCTATCATTTGGAGAGTTGAGAGATATGGCAGACCAGGGTCTTATAGCCTACCCTTACTCCACCAGAGAAGTTGTTAACATGGTTAAACATCTGCAGGTATGTGATACGGTATATTGAAACTGCTTTGACCTATTAAAGACATTCCCTAGATTTAATTTTTATGCATACATACATTTATGTCGGAGCATTATAATGTTACTGCTGTCTGTATGTCCAAAAATCTTGAGTGTCCAACTCCTGCCACATTATAAACCTGATTTGCTTCAAACTTTCACAGATTAACAAGCTTGATGTGCAGATGACCATAAAGGAAAATTTTCTCTGACTATTTTTACCGCAGTTATGGCCCTTTGATAGTTTTTGCTATATTGAATTTAAAGAAAACGTTTGTGTGTCCAGCTCCTCCCATACCTGATTTGCTTCAAATACAGAATAACAAAGCTTAATGTGCAGATGACCTTGAATTGCTTGATAGATTTACACCAAACTTGGCCAATAGCGTCACTGTATAGACCAGTTTGTTAACATAGTTCTGCTTAACCCTTTTTTCGGGGCTGCCATTGGCAGTTGTCAGTTTCACTGTACTTAAAGTTGTCATTAATTTTTATCTCTTTCAGAAATACCCAAATGAAGGCCTTACATCTGTGATAAAGAATGTGTTTGACTTTGACTCGTATAACTCTGAATTGCAAGAAGTCCTTATTACAACTATGCAAAAACATGGGATTCCTTTAGGGGCCAGCGCGGACAGTGTTCAACTTGCCAAGGAGTAAGGACATACTGTTCAAAAATGTAAAATAGAATAAATGTACTGTGGTTGAGATTTCGTAATTTTTTGTATCCATGGTAAGAATTTAATAAGGGTGACCGTCCAAGTTTAAACAGCAATGCAGAGGTATCAAAGAGACTTTCATGAGACCTGTAATGTAACTTTTTCTGTAACAGATGTCGGACACTGGCATAATTGCTTTTTTATAAGACCTGTATGATGGTATATTTTGTTTGCAGACTGTGAAATTTGAGAGGTTGATAACATTTATGCAGTAAAATGAAAGCATTTTAAATTACTTACAAAGGTATCAACAAATGTAGCAAATAATCACAACTTAACATTGAAATACCCGACTTGTTTAAAGTTGAAAAAAATATGCTTGCTATGATTACAGGTATTTGAAAAATATCTGAGCCGCGCCTTGAGAAAACCAACATAGTGGCTTTGCGACCAGCATGGATCCAGACCAGCCTGCACATCTTTGCAGTCTGGTCAGGATCCATGCTGTTCACTAACAGTTTCTCCAATTCCAATAAGCTTTAAAAGCGAACAGCATGGATCCTGACCAGACTGCGCAAATGCGCAGGCTGGTCTGGATCCACTATATTGGTTTTCTCATGGCACGGCTCATCTAAATCATGAATGTTGACAACACTTGCAACAAAAACAAGTAAAATGTTGGTTGGGAAAATATTTTTAGCAGAATTTTAATTGTTATTTACTCATAGCATTGGCTTTGAATTTTGAATAACTTACAGATGACTGTCTTTATTTCTCTCTTTTATTTATGCATGTAATTCACACTATGTAGTATTCTATGACTTTAATATTGTTTACTGTGATAATGAATTTGTCATAGTTTTGCTGCAGTTATGATAAAATAAAATATATCCAGCAAGTACATGTGTTATGTTTTTAATTGGAAAATGGAAGTATGGTACAGTTTACTTATTCAGGAAAATTTTTCAAAACTGTTTACACTGATTGGATATATTTTATTTTATATTTTGCTTCATGTGTCATAAAAAAACAAAATCAAAAACAAGTAGAGCCCAAAATCATCTATGTTCTAAGAATAAACTTTTAGACTTTAAAAATGCTAGAATTTCTTTTTAGTCTATTCCTGTGGAGCTAGCAATCTTAAATGAAATTTGGCATAACTTTGGTGCCAGTTTGGACACGACATATAAATTATATTATGAAGTTAAAAGAAATGACTTTACCAGACCAGTATGAAATCAGGACTCTGAAATTTAGATGCTAAATTTTTAAATGATAAGAATGAAAATATTTGAGTAAGCACATATTTTAATGAAGCTTTGCCTGTGTATTGCTCCTGTAGCTACAGATCTATATATCTGCAGTATCTGGCAATTTTCACTTTTGTCTTTAAACTCGGAACATTTCTTAATTTGGAATTTGAATGATTATAAACCTTGATGGATTGCCTGACTATTTTTAGAGACAAGGTTTTATGGCGGTGTTACTGTACCATACTTTCAGATTCCCTCTGCCTGACTTTGAGTTGGCTGGTCAGTGGAATATACAGCGTCAGGGCGGGAGGAGAAAAACTGCTGTAATGGCCTTACCTGTACAGACAAGAAAACTGGGACTGAAAGTACGAATCTTTTGTGAATATAGTTTTGTTCGTATATTATCTGAACATCTGTGTAGGAAGATTTAAATTAGGTCTTGAAAGCTTGATTTGGCAAAGTGCTAAGTCATCAGTTTTTGTTTAATGGTGGTTTCTTCTGTCCGAAGATTAGGGCTTTAGGTCAAAGCTACATTACTGTTTATGGGGTGTCCTTGGCTGAATGGTTAAAGTCATTGACTTTAGATCACTTGGCCCTCATTGATGTAGGATCGAGCCTCATTTGGGGCCGTGAAATTTTCATGTGAAGAAGCCATCCAGCTGGCTTACGGAAAGTCAGTGGTTCTACCCAGGTGCCTGCCCGTGATGACATGCAAAAAGGGGCATCTGGTGACTTCCTTCACCATCAAAGCTGGAAAGTCACCATTTGCCTATAATTGTGACAGAGCAATGTTAAACCCAACAACCATTACTGTTCAAGTCTTTAACAGAGATTTGACTGCAATAATACTACACACTTCTTCATTTGTTTTGTAAGAAAAAAAGGATATTTTAAAAAAGTCTAGACAGAGGTTTTAAAGCACTGACTACATTAAAAAGTAAGAAGTTAATTTTTGGGGGTCAGTATTACATACTTTCTCTTCGCTACTTTGGGATGTTTTTGGCTGCGTGGATATGGTGATCAGAACTGTTCCCTTGTAGGTTTGAACCCAGTGTGGTGTTTTGAATTCTTTTATATGAGGAAGTTGGCTTGCAGAAGATCCATGGATCTATTATTAGGTGCCCATCTGCACCTGAAATAATACACTGAGGCCCACATTAATTTTAGTCTTGTTCCATTAAAATCTGGAAAGATCAGTTTTGTGTCTGGATGACTTAAAACGCACAAAAATCAATAGAAAGTCATATATTACTGTGTAAGCATTAAGTGACAGTTTCTTGAGTTAGAGATGTTCATCTAAACATCAATTTTAAAGAAAACTAAATACATGTGATTTTTTAAAGTAAAACATGGAATTGCATGCACATTATATACAAAGTAGCTAGTTTGAAACACTATTAATTAAATACTCCTAGACTAATTTCGACATAAAATAGAAACATGTCTGCGGCTGTAGCTGGAGATCACTTGGGGGGCACCCTACTAAGGTCATGGTGACACAGTGTCTGTAGCTGGAGATCACTTAGTCTTGGGGGGGGGGGGCACCCCACTAAGGTCATGATGACACTGTGTCTGTAGTTGGAGATCACTTGGGGGGCACCCCACTAAGGTCATGATGACACAGTGTCTGTAGCTGGAGATCACTTGGGGGGGCACCCCACTAAGGTCATGATGACACAGTGTCTGTAGCTGGAGATCACTTGGGGGGCACCCCACTAAGGTCATGATGACACAGTGTCTGTAGCTGGAGATCACTTGGGGGGCACCCCACTAAGGTCATGATGACACCGTGTCTGTAGCTGGAGATCACTTAGGGGACACCCCACTAAGGTCATGGTGACACTGTGTCTGTAGCTGGAGAACACTTGGGGGGCACCCCACTAAGGTCATGATGACAGTGTCTGTAGCTGGAGTCACTTGGGGGCACCCCATTAAGGTCATGATGACACAGTGTCTGTAGCTGGAGATCACTTGGGGGCACCCCACTAAGGTCATGATGACACCGTGTCTGTAGCTGGAGATCACTTGGGGGCACCCCACTAAGGTCATGATGACACAGTGTCTGTAGCTGGAGATCACTTGGGGCACCCCACTAAGGTCATGGTGACACCATGTCTGTAGCTGGAGATCACTTGGGGACACCCCACTTAGGTCAAGGTGACACAGTGTCTGTTGCTGGAGATTACTTGGAGGGGCACCCCACTAAGGTCATGATGACACTAGTCTGTAGCTCGAGATCACTTAGGGGGCACCCTACTAAGGTCATGATGACACAGTGTCTGTAGCTGGAGATCACTTTGAGGGCACCCTACTAAGGTCATGACACAGTTTTTGTAGCTGGGCAGGCAATTAACTGTCATGATGACACAGTGTCTGTTGCTGGAGATCACTTGGGGGCACCCCACTAAGGTCATGGTGACACCGTGTCTGTAGCTGGAGATCACTTGGGGTGGCACCCCACTAAGGTCATGATGACACCGTGTCTGTAGCTGGAGATCACTTGTAGGCACCCCACTAAGGTCATGATGACACCGTGTCTGTAGCTGGAGATCACTTGAGGGGCACCCCACTAAGGTCATGATGACACAGTGTCTGTAACTGGAGATCACTTGAGGGGCACCCCAGTAAGGTCATGATGACACCGTGTCTGTAACTGGAGATCACTTGAGGGGCACCCCACTAAGGTCATGATGACACCGTGTCTGTAGCTGGAGATCACTTGGGGGTACCCCACTAAGGTCATGATGACACAGTGTCTGTAGCTGGAGATCACTTGAGGGGCACCCCACTAAGGTCATGATGACACCGTGTCTGTAACTGGAGATCACTTGAGGGGTACCCCACTAAGGTCATGATGACATCGTGTCTGTAGCTGGAGATCACTTGGGGGCACCCCACTAAGGTCATGATGACACAGTGTCTGTAACTGGAGATCACTTGAGGGTACCCCACTAAGGTCATGGTGACACAGTGTCTGTAGCTGGAGATCACTTGAGGGTACCCCACTAAGGTCATGGTGACACAGTGTCTGTAGCTGGAGATCACTTGAGGGGCAACCCACTAAGGTCATGATGACACCGTGTCTGTAACTGGAGATCACTTGAGGGGTACCCCACTAAGGTCATGATGACACCGTGTCTGTAACTGGAGATCACTTGGGGGCACCCCACTAAGGTCATGATGACACAGTGTCTGTAGCTGGAGATCACTTGGGGGCAACCCACTAAGGTCATGATGACACAGTGTCTGTAACTGGAGATCACTTGAGGGGCACCCCACTAAGGTCATGGTGACACAGTGTCTGTAGCTGGAGATCACTTGAGGGGCACCCCACTAAGGTCATGATGACACCTTGTCATAGACATCTGGACCTGAAGTTGTAACAGTAAGTTTGGAGGCCAGTTTAAAAATGAAGTCATACCATTGGTTAATTTTAAGACTAAGCTCAGGAGCGACCAATCGGATAACAAAACAATGATTTAGATAACCCTGGACTGAGTGCTGTGTAACTTGTTTGATTCAGATAAGTTTAAAGCTTTCTTCACAGTCGAGCTTAATTAAAATTGGTTCAAAGTAAAGAAATGCTTTTTTAGGGCCCAGTAACTGTGCGTGTAGAATCAATGCCTATAGATAGAACTGAAGCACGCTCGGATAAGTTCACGGAGCAACAAGCATTTTGGAACGTCCCCCTTCATGAAACAAACATCATTTGTGATATAGCTGTTACAAAAGGTAAGATTTGAAAAAAAAACAACTGATATTTGTAGATATTTATGAGATCTGTTTCCAGTAAAATGAAGGAAAGATAATGTGTTGTTAGCTCACCTGAGCCACAGGCTCATGGTGAGCTATTGTGACCGCTCAATTTCCGTCGTCCGTCGTGTGTCGTCCGTTGTGTGTCCGTCAACATTTTCTAAAAAAATCTTCTTCTTGAAAACCACTGGGCAAAATTACACCAAACTTCACAGGAATGATCCTTGGGTGGCCCCCTTTCAAAAGTTTTCAAAGAATTGAATTCCATGCAGAACTCTGGTTGCCATGGCAACCGAAAGGAAACACTTTAAAAATCTTCTTCTCAAAAACCAGAAGCCCTAGAGCTTAAATATTTGGTATGATGCATTGCCTAGTGGACCTTTAGCAAATTTTTTCAAATCATGACCCCCAGGGTCAAAATTGACCCCGCCCCAGGGGTCACTTGATTTTACTTAGGAAAATCTTAAAAAATCTTCTTCTCAAAAACCAGAAGGCCTATAGCTTAGATATTTGACGTGTAGCATTGCCTAGTGGACCTCTACTAAAATTATTCAAATCATGACCCCGGGGTCAAAATTGACCCCACCCCAGGGGTCACTTGACTTTACATATGAAAATCTTCAAAATTTTTCTAAAATAAACCAGAAGGCCTAGGGCTTAGATATTTCACATGTAGCATTGCCTAGTGGACCTCTACAAAATTTATTCAAACCATGACCCCCCTGGGTCAAAATTGACCCCGCCCCAGGGGTCACTTGATTTCACATAGGAAAATCTTCAAAAATTTTCTAAAAATAAACCAGAAGGCCTAGAGCTTAGATATTTCACATGTAGCATTGTCTAGTGGACCTCTACAAAATTTGTTCAAATCATGACTCCCGGGGTCAAAACTGACCCTGCCCCAGGGGTCACTTGATTTTACATAGGAAAATCTTCAAAACTTTTCTAAAAATAAACCAGAAGGCATAGATCTTAGACATTTGACATGTAACATTGCCTAGTAGACTTCTACAAAATTTGTTCAAATCATGACCCCGGGATCAAATTGACCCCACCCCATGGGGTTACTTGATTGTATACAGAAAAATCTTCAAAATTTTCTAAAAATAAACCAGAAGGCCTAGAGCTTAGGTACATGTATTTGACATGTAGCATTGCCTAGTGGACCTCTACAAAATTTGTTCAGATCATGACCCCCGGGGCAAAATTGATCCTGCCTGAGGGGTCACTTGATTTTACATAGGAAAATCTTCAAAAATTTTCAAAAAATAAACCAGAAGGCATAGAGCTTAGATATTTGATATGTAGCATTTCCTAGTGGACCTCTACAAAATTTGTTCAAATCCTGACCCCCGGGGTCAAAATTGACCCCGCCCGAGGGGTCACTTGATTTTACATAGGAAAATCTTCAAAAATTTTCTTAAAATAAGCCAGAAGGCCTAGATCTAAGATGTTTGACATGTAGCATTGCATAATAGACTTCTACAAAATTGTTCAAATCCTGACCCCCGGGGTCAAATTGACCCCGCCCCATGGGGTTACTTGATTGTACATAGAAAAATATTCAAAATTTTTTAAAAATAAACCAGAAGGCCGAGAGCTTAGATATTTGACATGTAGCATTGCCTAGTGGACCTCTACAAAATTTGTTCAAATCTTGACCCCCAACCCCCCAGGGTTAAATTGCCGCAGGAGTTACTTGATTGTACATAGGGAAATCTTCTTAAATTTGCTAAAAATAAACCAGAAGGCCTAGATCTTAGATATTTGATATTGTAATAGACTCAGAATTTCATTACCAAATTTAACCTCAAGCTTACATATTGCTATTTTTATAAATAAACAATTAGACAGTATATCTTAAATGAAACATAAATATATAAACTTTGGATGACAATGTAGGATACTTTACTAACAGAATAAATTGATAATGAAGCTTATATTTGGAGGTATTTAAGGCACTTACCTGCCAGGATTTCTGAACTTCTCGAGACTGTGACATTTTTCCAATATTTTATGTATTCTAAGAGAATATCTCACAAATTAAGATATTAATACAATGTTATAGGACATCTTGAACATATAGGACTTTATAGGACATTTATTAAGGGTTATATTTGAAGAAATCCTTGATTTTTACCTTTTTGTAAACTGGCTTCAAATGGCGGACAAGAGTTGTCTACCTTGGGTCAATTTCCAAGGCCTCTTATAAATAATTAGTTGCTAGTTCTTCACATATTATGTGTCACATGAAACCTTTTAATGTTTTCTCATCTAGAAAAATATGTAACTTTTCTATCTTTCACTATTCTTGCAGTATTTTGTAATAATGATTTGTCCAGCTATTGACCTCTAAGTTTGGCAGGCGGGAATATTCAAAATCCTTGCAGCTAGGAATTTATATTCCTTAATAATTCTTTCCTTTTATGAGTTTTTATTAAAGCTTTTGGTTTAAACATTTGAAATGACTAGTAAGGCTTGTATTTTAAGTGTTTTTAGCATATTATCATTCATATTATTTATGTAAATTCACTTTTTCTAAAATATTCCTGGCAATATGGCCGCCATTCCAATAAAAATCCTGTCATCCTGCCAGACTTACAGGACAAATGGAACCATATGATTGGTCAATTCTGACAGTCCTGGCACTTCCAGAGCTTATATAAGTGGCCAGGCTGGTCATTTGGGACACTTTTCAACTTGGTTGACAAACAAGGTCGTGAAAACTTGTGACAAATCTCTGGTAAATGATTTTAGACTATTATTGACATTAAATTCTCCCTGGTGTTCTGCTGAAATAAACAACTAAAACTGTTGAATTTCTTAACCTTATTTGATATAAAACATGATTTGTTTACAATATGTTACATTGCCTAGTAGACTTCTACAAACTTTGTTCAAATCCTGACCCCCGGGGTAAAATTGGCCCTGCCCCAGGGGTTACACTGCCAAAAATATGTGCATATACGGGAGTATACGGTTCCGTATATGTCTAATATACGAATATCATATAAAAGGTATCTTTCCTGAAAGTATGATCAAAACCTACGCCTTAAACATACTTTTGGACCTTGACAATACCTAACTTTGAATACAGACATAAACTGTTGAAACGTATTTATGCTAAGTATGAATAAACGGATCCATGTGAGAAAAACATGAATGTCCAATTAAAGAATACGGGATTCCCGTATATGGAATGTTCCATATACGGGAAAAATGTTTCCGTATACGCCCATATATTAGGAGTATACGAAATGCGTACACTCCTGTATACGGAACCATTTTCCGCAGTGTTACTTGATTGTACATCGGAAAATCTTCCAAAATATTTCTAAAAATCATCAGTTTGACATTTGAAACATGTAGCTCATATTACTCAGGTGAGTGATCCAGGGTCATCATGACCCTCTTGTTTATGTTTCTGTATCCTTCTACTTGTACTAAAAAGTTTTATCCTCTTAATTAAACAATGAACATAGCCGCATCTCTTCATAAGTCACAGTTTTTCCAGGTAGCAAAAGCAAAACAATGAAGTTTAAATAAGTAAATTGAATGGTGAACATGTTTTGTGCCAAAAAATTTATGATGCTAATAATTGATTCTTGCTATGGATTTTCAGCAATTAACAGGAGTCCAGGCCACACCACTTCAGACATTATACATATCGGAACTGCTAATCCTGTAGGACTGTACTCAATGAACCCACGTACTATGACTGCAAACTTTATCGACATGTATGATGTTTTCCCGATGATAAGTGGCTCATTCAGACCATATGTCAAACTGTACCCCCTTGGAGCCCCACTAGATGATAATGTCATCCTCCATGAAGAAGTGGTAGGTAGATAACATTATACAGAGAATTAGACATTACAAAGTGGTAGGTTTTATAGTATCATACAGAAAATTTGACATGATAAAGTGGTAGGTAGATAATATGATACAGACAATTTGACATGACAAATTTGCAGGTAGATAACATTATACAGAGAATTTGCCATGATGAAGTGGTAGGTTTTATAGTATTATACAGAAATTTTTACATGATGAAGTGGTAGTTAGATAGCATTTTACAGAGAATTTGACATAATGAAATGTTAGGTAGATAGTATTATACAGAAAGTTTGACGTGACAAAGCGGTAGGTAGATCGTATTATACAGAGAATTTGACATGACAAAGTGGTAGGTAGTTTAGTCAGGTTTCATATCTACCTCACCTACATCCAATCCAGGCCAAAGCTGCTGGGAACAGTACCAGTTTAAATGTATCACTCAGCACTGAACACTTGTTGGGATATCAGTCTCACTCAAGAATTGAACCTAGATTGCTATGGTTGTAATCCAACCTGCTAACCACTGCGCCACTGACTCCAAATACAGAGGTAGACATTGAGAAGTGGTAAGTAGATAGTTTAATACAGAGACGTTGACATGAAGATGTGGTAGGAAGGTAGTATAATACAGAAAGTGTCCAATCCCATTTTTGTAACATACATGTGCAGTCCATTAGTCAGCATTCAAAACTAAATTATCGGCATGTTAACCTGGATTATGATTTGAAGAGTAATCCAAATGGATGAAGAGCAACATGTGTATAAGAAAAGACTTGATGAAAAAAAAACATGAAAGAAAATTTTGTGAGACATCACTGCTACCTGATTTGAAGTTTACAAATATTGATATTTGTTTTGCTTATCTTTTGTTTGTGCTTTAATTGCTTGCATATATGCCAATATTTCAGACAAATACAGTGCTGAATGTGAACTTTGAGACAGGGGAGATATCTCGTATTGTGATAGACAGTTTACCTCAGACAGCACCAGACCGTAGTAGATTTGTATCAGCAGCAGCAACCAAGTCTGTATGTTGACTATAGATTATCTTTTACAAAACAAGCCATCAGTAAAATATTCTTCAAAAACAGTGTCTTTTATCTATTTTTAGTGGGAAAGAATACACATATATTTTAATATTAGTTTCTTGTTTATATATTCTCTTAGTATCATGTCTACATCCCCTCTGTTCGCATTTCTCCCTTCCCCGTTTCTTCCTACAGATTATTCACTCCTTCCACCAAAAAAAAAAAAATAATAAAAAAAATACTGATTTGTGTCTAAGTATATCCTATGTCATCATTCCCACACCCTACCCTTCACCCCCCATGATACTATTTTCATAGAAAAATCCCTTGTGTGATTTTCAAACAAATCTGTTCAAGCACGCTGTGAAACATTCAGAAATTTTCAAGTGTGTGCATATCTCTAAACCATTGAAATGATTTCTTAATTATTTTCAGAATATTCACTGGTAGGTGATCTGCATAGCCTGCCCGTCCGCTTAGCTCAGTAGGGAGAGCGTTGGTCTATGGATCGCAGGGTCGTGAGTTCGATCCCCGGCTGGGGCGTATGTTTTCTGTGTCGATTTGATAAAAGACATTGTGTCTGAAATCATTTGTCCTCCACCTCTGATAATTCATTTTGGGAAGTTGGCAGTGACTTACGGGGAACAGGTTTGTACCGGTACAGAATCCAGGAACACTGGTTAGGTTAACTGCCAGCTGTTACATGACTGAAATACTGTTGAAAAATAGTTTTAAACCCGAAACAAAACAAACAAAATGTTTATTGAAATATGCATGATTCGTAGCATTTGTATTTGAAACTATCTACTACATCAGACTTGAAAATGAAACCAAATTGCTATGAAGTAAAATTTCATTCAAAGTTAGATAAATAATAGTATAGGCCAAGTGTCTAAGTAAATAAATAATTGGAGGAAATAAATATTCAAACCTACGAGACTCGAGTTCCCCATTCCCACACCACCAGTCAACTCCATTTCCCCCCAAATCTTCCCCTCCCCCTGCATGCACACTTTATTTCTAATAGTTAAAGCCTACCTGCTCACTATATCTTGGCACTTTGTTTTATTCAAACAGATAATAAGTGTACTTTTTATGGTGGTTTAAATTATACCATCAGATACTTAAAAATAAAATCTGCATAAAATCATGTAATAACAAGTGAAACATTTATTTTTGTCTTCAGAGTCCATACAGACTGTGCTCAAGTAATGTTCCAGATCCCTATGGTACAGTTGTCTTCTTTGAGAAAAATGGGTAGGTTCATTATGATATTGAGGCGCGCCATGAGAAAACCAACATAGTGGGTTTGCGACCAGCATGGATCCAGACTAGCCTGCACATCCGCGCAGTCTGGTCAGGATCCATGCTATTCGCTTTCAAAGCCTATTGCAATTAGAGAAACCATTAGCGAACAGCATGGATCCTGACCAGACTGCGCGGATGCGCAGGCTGGTCTGGATCCATGCTGGTCGCAAAGCCACTATGTTGGTTTTCTCATGACGCAGCTCATATAGTCCTTTATTTCTTAGGAGACTACTCTTATCTTGAAGGTTTAACATGCCTTCTGTTGCCATGGCATATGTTAGGGTTTCATTGGGTAGGGATAACTTATATTTACACTGCCCTGTGACTTTGAAACATGGTGGGGGTTAGAGTAAGGTTTGGTGCACCATAAATAAAAATTATGCTTCCCAGTGGTGGTTTTGCCAGTGACCGTTCCAAGGCAGTGCCCCACTGTGTTCCTTTATTTGTTCGTTTTGTCCTTGTGTGTTTGCTTTGTGTGACTGTTTGTGTTAGTGGTGTTTGCATCCATGTCTGGCTTGGCATTTAGGGAGGCTGGGTATTTGGAATGTGGCTTTCCCAGATGGATATTTATCCTTGTTTTTATCTACATGCAGCTGGAAACAGACAAAAGAATGACTGACTAGAAAACCATAGTCATATGACTAAGACTTGTGGTAAAAGCACTTACATTGTGTTTTTGTTAGATATCTGGAAATATCAACTCTCTTTTTCATTTTTAAAAGTTACATGAAATTATATGCAATGTTTCCTCTTTACTGTGTAAAAAATGCTTTTGAAAGTCTAAAGATAGCACTGTATGTTTATATGGATTACCTGGCCAGTCACTACTCTGCTAATTGCAGTATTGTTACCATTAAAATTGCAAACAAATCACACTTACTTAAAAAAATAATTAGCAAAGCATCTTAGGAGGGAATGCACTGTACATTGATACATGTATATATAAGGAAAGTTATAATAATTATTATTCATATTTTTCAGAGACTTTCTGGAGATAATGAGTTTGTTAGAGGGTATCTCTCACAATGTATCTTTACCAATGCATGTGGATGACGTGCACCAGATTGGCTTAAACCAGTGGATACTGACTGAGGCCAAAACTAACAAGTAAGTAAGCGTAAATTGTTCTTACTTCAAATGCTTTGTATTTTATACCAGAAATACCATGGACATAATATTCTCATTAACTTGCTTTGTATCAGTTACTGTTATATTCCAGAACTTTACTAGTCATAGACACTCTATATATTATGTTCTGTTTTTAGCTCACATGTCAAGTCGCCATATGACCTATAATTGTGTCGGTGCGACGTTAAACCCAACAACATATAGCTCACATGTCACAAAGTGGCAAGGTGAGCTTTTGTGATCGCGCAGCGTCCGTCGTCCATCCGTCCGTAAACTTTTGCTTGTGACCACTCTAGAGGTCACATTTTTCATGGGATCTTTATGAAAGTTGGTCAGAATGTTCATCTTGATGATATCTAGGTCAAGTTTGAAACTGGGTCATGTGCGGTCCAAAACGAGAAAATAGAAAAACCTTGTGACCTCTCTAGAGGCCATACTTTTCAATGGATCTTCATGAAAATAAATCAGAATGTTCATCTTGATGATATCTAGGTTAAGTTCGAAACTGGGTCACGTGCCATCAAAAACTAGGTCAGTAGGTCTAAAAATAGAAAAACCTTGTGAACTCTCAAGAGGCCATACTTTTCATGGATCTTCGTGAAAGTTAATCAGAATGTTCATCTTGGTGATATCTAGGTCAAGTTCGAAACTGGGTCACGTGCCTTTAAAAACTAGGTCAGTAGGTCAAATAATAAAAAAAACCTTGTGACCTCTCTAGAGGCCATATTTTTCATGGGATCTGTATGAAAGTTGGTCTGATTGTTCATCTTGATGATATCTAGGTAAAGTTTGAAACTGGGTCAACTGCAGTCAAAAACTAGGTCAATAGGTCTAAAAATAGAAAAACCTTGTGACCTCTCTAGAGGCCATACTTTTGAATGGATCTTCATTAAAATTGGTCAGAATGTTCACCTTGATAATATCTGGGTCAAGTTCGAAACTGGGTCACGTGCCATCAATAACTAGGTCAGTAGGTCAAATAATAAAAAAGCCTTGTGACCCTCTAGAGGCCATATTTTTCATGGGATCTTTATGAAAGTTGGTCTGAATGTTCATCTTGATGATATCTAGATCAGGTTTGAAACTGGGTCAACTGCGGTCAAAAACTAGGTCAGTAGGTCTAAAAATAGAAAAACCTTTTTGCCTCTCTAGAGGCCATATTTTTCAATGGATTTTCATGAATGTTCACCTTGATGATATCTAGGTAAAGTCCAAAACAGGGTCATGTGCGGCCAAAAACTAGGTCAGTAGGTATAAAAATAGAAAACTTTGTGACCTCTCTAGAGGCCATATTTTTCAAGAGATCTTCATGAAAATTGGTGAGAATGTTCACCTTGATGATGTCTAGGTCAGGTTCAAAACTGGGTCACATGCCTTCAAAAACTAGATCATTAGGTCAAATAATAGAAAGACCTTGTGACCTCTCTAGAGGCAATATTTTTCAATAGATCTTCATGAAAATTGGTCAGAAGTTTTATCTTGAGGATATCTAGGTCAAGTTCAAAACTGGGTCACATGAGCTCAATAACTAGGTCACTATGTCAAATAATAGAAAAAAACGACGTCATACTCCGTTCAAAACTGGGTCATGTGGGGACAGGTGAGCGATTCAGGACCATCATGGTCCTCTTGTTAGTAAAATTTGTTGAAATGCAACAAAAATATATTTCTGATATGAGTTTAGCATATTACAGCTAATCAAATTGCAGATTTCAAGCAAAATGTATGAAATCTACTCTATGTCAGAAAATGATTCTGAAAAATGATTGGCCACCTAGCTGTTTATATTTAGCTCACTGAATATTTGTCTTTATGTTGCAGGAAATATATGATAGTTAGGGATGGAATTGAAGACTTCAAGTTAAACACTATCATTGAAGAAGGAGGTAAGTCTTTCTAGGAAAAAAATGAAACAACTTTCCAACATATACTGCTTGATAAAGATTCTCAAAGATTTGTCCTACAGAATGTTGATTCCTATATTAATTAAGGATGCTTATCTATATACTAATTACATATGCTAATTCCTGCACCAATTACATATGCTAATTCCTTTACCAATTACATACGCTATTTCCTGCACCAATTACATATGCTAATTCCTGCACCAATTACATATGCTTATTCCTTTACCAATTACATATGCTAATTCCTTTACCAATTACATATGCTAATTCCTTTACCAATTACATATGCTAATTCCTTTACCAATTACATATGCTAATTCCTGCACCAATTACATATGCTAATTCCTGCACCAATTACATAATGTTAATTCCTGCACTAATTACAGATGTTAATCCCTGCACCAATTACAGATACCTATTCCTATACTTACTAAAGATGCTAATTTCAGTTGCTAATTCCTGTTATAATTACAGATGCTAATCATTATTTAAAAAATGTTATGACTGAAATTAGATCTGTAGTGAGTATAGGAATTGGCATCTGTAATTGGTGCATGGATTAGCATTTGTGATTTGTGCAGAATGTTAATTTGTACACAAATAACAGATGCTAATTCCTATGCAAATTACAGGTGATAAATCCTTCTTTAGTTACAAGTGTTAATTTCTACACTAATTACAGGTGCTGGTGCTTATGTGCAGAAGTGTTCTACAGTACCTATGTCTGATAGTGTTCTATCTGCCACACTTGGAGAGAAAGTATCCTCACCAAACAGAGTGCTGGTCACTCCAGATTCCTATGGTAGTGTACTGAAGGGATTTCCAGATCTGGTATGTATTTTGTTGTTAGGGAGTGTCACCAGTAACCATAATGTAGTTAACAAATACTACATGACACTGCTATAAATATTATACAAGACCTAAAGCGTTAGGTGTACTAAAGCATATTTTGTTCATTTAATATGAACTGCAGTGTGATATATAATTTTCAATATACCGTAATGTATAATGATAAGGTTTTATCATATTGTTAAAAGGTAGTGTTGTCTCAGAAATTGGCTAAAGAACCTATACACATAAATTAGAATAAATTTATCTCTTTAGTAAACATAATATCATCTAGTCTGTGAAAATGTATAATAACTAATATCATAGTGATATGTGACCATGTGTTTTACATGTATATGGACCAGAATGACTTCACACTGATTACAGAGCAAAGAATGCAAATGAGATATACCTTAATTTAGAATTGATATTTAATGAGAATGCATTGATGCTACTGAGATGATAAGGAAGTTGGACGAATATTACTGACGTTAAGTGTAATTAAACCAGTCAAGAGTATTAAACAAGAAAAATTGGCAGTTGCAGCATGATTCTTTTCCAAGGAGAAATTTCTCTTTTGAAATTTATTTGCTACCGGGTGTATTGTCACTTGCTATTTAGACTTTGTCTTCAGTATTTCAATAAACAGGGGCCTCCGTGGCTGATTGGTTAAGGTCACTGACTTCAGATCACTTCCCCTCATTGATGTGGGTTTGAGCCTCACTCGGGGCGTTGAATTCTTTATGTGAGGAAGTCATCCAGCTGGCTTCTGGAAGGTCGCTGGTTCTACCCAGGTGCCTGCTTGTGATGAAATAATCCACGTAGGAGCATCTGGGTTCTTCCTCCACCGTCAAAGCTGGAAAGTTGCCATATGACCTAAAATAGTGTTGGTGTGACTTTAAACCCAACAAAATAGATTAATTCAGTAAACAGTATAACAGTGATTTTTCTATGTCGCAACGGGATGAACAAAATGTTTTAGTTATTACCAATCTTATTATTAGCAATCCAAACAATGTTGTATGAAAATGGCTGGAGACCATATTAATAGCTTGAGCCACTGGTGCTCGAGGGGCCTCCATAGCCAGATGGTTAAGGTGGCTGACTTCCAATCACTTGCCCTTCACTGGTGTTGGTTCAAGCCTCATTTGGTTGGTGTTCTACCTAGGTGCCTGCCTGTGATGAAATAATGCACAGGGAGTACTCTTGGGTCTTTTTCCACTATCAAAAGCTGGAAAGTGGCCATATGACCTGTAATTGTGTCATAATGATGTTAAACCCAACAAAAAAATAAAAGCAAAAAAAGAAAAAGGAGCTGATGTTTGAACTAGCAAAGTTTTACTGTATATATACTTTCAGAGTCAGGCAGATATATACAAAAGTCCAAGAGAACCATTGAAAAATGAACAACCCAGTTCAGGGGACCAGCTGCTTGGATTTACACGGAAACAAGACAAACAAAGCCAGGCACCATCCATAGTGTATCTTCCAGGTTGTGGCCAGGTTGTCAGGACAATACCTACATGGAAAGCACCAGAAGGTGTTCTACCTAAAGGTTCATTATTTTGCATTTTATATTTGATTTTATGAAATAAGTTGCTGCCTATCCACTGGAAAACCCTGAGCATGCATGGTCAGTTTGTCCTTTCTAAGGAAAAGTTTCTTTTCAATACTTTCTGTGGAAAATTTAGGGCCTTTTCCAGTATTTTTGGAATGGCAAAGGGAGTTAAAAGTAGACTGGGGAAATATAACAGGGTTATTATAACAGTATTCTGGCATACCAGACTGGGATTTCTGATGATTTCACCAGTGCTGGAAAACTCTCGTGCTGTGAATGACGTATAAAGAGCTACATCTGTATAGTAGATTTGTGTAATAATTATGTTTTACGTAAAACTGGATAAAATTCCTATACGGTAACCTTGATAGTTTCTCTTTGTTCCTTATAACATATGTCTCGATTCAAAAAACGTCATTTTATGGAAAAAACATAACGTTTCACTGCAGATGATAAAACGAAACCAGAACTATTATGTTTTTTCGTCTTTGTAACGTCATGACATACTTCCTGTTTACGGACGTAAACTTCCTGCGCTTTATTAATACGCTACTATAAGAAAAAAGTGCTATAAGAAAATCATTTGTTTGAATTTATTTTTACTATTATTTGTTGAATATGACATCATTGGCATGCAAGAAAAAGATTCAATCACTGGTGGTAGGTGCAGATGGAAATATCCGGCTCTCTGGTAACTGTTTAAGCAATAACTCGGCAGAGCCTCTTTAACCCCAAAAACAGTTACCCTCAAGCCAGAAATTCCCATCTGCACCTACCACTCGTGAAAGAATCTTATAGTAAAATACACAAGAGCCAAATACAAAATCCCAGATCTAGCTACTGTTATAATGACCCTTTTATTATATATCTCGACCATTTTGTTTGTTGTTTTGTTATTGAACAAAATCTTCAATGTTTATGGATGTTAAAATAGAACAGAGAGTAGTTTTTTTGTGCGCTAATTATAGAATTTTGTCAGGTCATGTATATAAGATAAAAGTAGTCCTGCAACATACAATACAAAAGGTACAGTACAGAATTTTTCCTGCATGTTCGTATTTACTTGTGAAATACAAGCTTTTGACAGAATTTATGCAGGTATATAATAAATATATAGACACATCACAACCAGTTCGAAAAGTTTCACAAGTCGAAAACATGTGTAAGTTTACTTTCTAACATAAAACAATTGTATTTAACTTCAGTTGGAAAAAACATGGCAGTGTTTTTCTGTATACATTGTATATGTACTAATAGAAGATTTCTGTTTTTTGACTACCATAGAAATCAATCTTTAATTATTTTTTTACAGACAAGCGCCCTTACCTAAGTGGTTTGTTAGAAGTGTCAGATTTAGCCAATCACAAACTACGATACATACTGGTTCCTGGGTAAGAAATTGGTCACATTTTATTTTTATCTCTTTAAATATATACTATTCAAACTCAGATACTGTGAAATCATTAATATTCGTGGGGGACTAATTTTCGTGGTTGATTCAATCTACGAAATTTAATCCCAACGAACAAGTAAAATTCCCATTTGTTTTATGTTTAAAAATTGAAATCCACGAATTCATATCCCCACAAAATTGCCGTTTTGAACAAAACCACGAAATTTCATGCACACGAATTTAAATGATTTTACAGTAACTGATTACCAAGAGTAAGTAGTAAACATAGTTCTGAATCTGTCTTCAGTGTTTAAGTATATCTGAATTCTCAATTTACTTCATAACGGATGACTTTATGGATAATTGTTCAGGCAACGCTGCAATACAGTAGTTTATTCTATACCTATTGTCTCTTCCAACTGGTGATTGGTATTTGCATTACATGACCATACAATCTATTTCCCTAACTCATTGATTGAAGCTGTTGGCATATAAAAGTAGTCATATGAAATTACATATCAATATTACTGTATTTCCAGTATACCATTCCTTACAAGTCATTTCAGTCACTTGGAATATAGATTTAAGGTATTAGGCCCCTAATAGTAATATTTAAAAAATGGCATTTGCTTTGTATATTCTTACAGTTGACCGTGCTTGGCACTTATATGCAAATTTTTAAAAACTTTTACCGTGCCGTTTTTTATAAATTTTGTGCAATTTATGGTATTTCCTAAAGCTCAAGTAGAGACAAATTTCAAAGTGGTGGCCTTTATCCAAAACGTTTGTAGAGAATTCATTATTCCATTATTTTTTATGAAAGAAACATCAAACTATTGGTAAACAATCATAAAACTTAAAATAAAAACTTTCTTTATCATTTTTAGCTCACCTGTCACAAAGTGACAAGGTGAGCTTTTGTGATCGCGCGGTGTCCGTCGTCCGTGCGTCCGTCCGTGCGTAAACTTTTTGCTTGTGACATCTCTAGAGGTCACATTTTTCATGGGATCTTTATGAAAATGGGTCAGAATGTTCATCTTGGTAAATTCTAGGTCAAGTTCGAAACTGGGTCACGTGCCTTCAAAAACTAGGTCAGTAGGTCTAAAAATAGAAAAACCTTGTGACCTCTCTAGAGGCCATAATTTTCAATGGATCTTCATGAAAATTGGTCAGAATGTTCAACTTGATGATATCTAGGTCAAGTTTGAAACTGGGTCACGTGCATCAAAAACTAGGTCAGTAGGTCTAAAAATAGAAAAACCTTGTGACCTCTATAGAGGCCATATATTTCAAAAGATCTTCATGAAAATTGGTCAGAACGTTCATCTTGATGATAGCTAGGTCAAGTTCGAAACTGGGTCACGTGCCGTCAAAAACTAGGTCAGTAGGTCAAATAATAGAAAAACCTTGTGACCTCTCTAAAGGCCATATTTTTCATGGGATTTTTATGAAAGTTGGTCTGAATGTTCATCTTGATAATATCTAGGTCAAGTTCAAAACTGGGTCACGTGTGATCAAAAACTAGGTCAGTAGGTCTAAAAATAGAAAAACCTTGTGACCTTTCTAGAGGCCATATATTTCACAAGATCTTCATGAAAATTGGTCAGAACGTTCACCTTGATGATATCTAGGTCAAGTTTGAAACTGGGTCACGTGCCATCAAAAACTAGGTCAGTAGGTCAAATAATAGAAAAACCTTGTGACCTCTCTAAAGGCCATATTTTTCATGGGATCTGTATGAAAGTTGGTCTGAATGTTCATCTTGATGATATCTAGGTCAAGTTCGAAACTGGGTCACGTGCGGTCAAAAACTAGGTCAGTAGATCTAAAAATAGAAAAACCTTGTGACCTCTCTAGAGGCCATATATTTCATGAAATCTTCATGAAAATTGGTCAGAATGTTCATCTTGATGATATCTAAGTCAAGTTCAAAAGTGGATCACGTGCCATCAAAAACTAGGTCAGTAGGTCAAATAATAGAAAAACCTTGTGACCTCTCTAGAGGCCATATTTTCCAAGGGATCTGTATGAAAGTTGGTCTGAATGTTCATCTTGATGATATCTAGGTCAAGTTCGAAAGTGGGTCACGTGCCGTCAAAAACTAGGTCAGTAGGTCAAATAATAGAAAAACCTTGTGTCCTCTCTAAAGGCCATATTTTTCAATGGATCTTCATGAAATTTGGTCTGAGTGTTCATCTTGATGATATCTAGGTCAAGTTCGAAACAGGGTCATGTGCGGTCAAAAACTAGGTCAGTAGGTCTAAAAATAGAAAAACCTTGTGACCCCTCTAGAGGCCATACTTGTGAATGGATCTCCATAAAAATTGGTCAGAATGTTCATCTTGATGATATCTAGGTCAAGTTCGAAAGTGGGTCACATGCCATCAAAAAGTAGGTCAGTAGGTCAAATAATGAAAAAACGTTGTGACCTCTCTAGAGGCCATATTTTTCATGGGATCTGTATGAAAGTTGGTCTGAATGTTTATCTTGATGATATCTAGGTCAAGTTCGAAACTGGGTCAACTGCGATCAAAAACTAGGTCAGTAGGTCTTGAAATAGAAAAACCTTGTGACCTCTCTAGAGGCCATACCCTTGAATGGATCTTCATGAAAATTAGTCAGAATGTTCACCTTGATGATATCTAGGTCAAGTTTGAAACTGGGTCACGTGCCTTAAAAAACTAGGTCAATAGGTCAAATAATAGAAAAACCTTGTGACCTCTCTAGAGACCATATTTTTCAATGGATCTTCATGAAAATTGGTCAGAATTTTTATCTTGATAATATCTAGGTCAAGTTCAAAACTGGGTCACATGAGCTCAAAAACTAGGTCACTATGTCAAATAATAGAAAAAACGACGTCATACTCAAAACTGGATCATGTGGGAAGAGGTGAGCGATTCAGGACCATCATGGTCCTCTTGTTTCTAGGGTGCCTCGAGTAAACGGATTTAATCAGACAGAATTCCAACTCCAATATTGAAAAATTAAGGTCGCATCCTGGGGGTCTGTTTTGAATTTTGCTCACTTCATTCAAAAATAACCTTGGGGCAGAAGTAAAACCTACCTACATTTCTTCCACAATATGTAATATAAAGAATGAAGGCAAAATAGAGAACTTTTACCGCATGTAACTCATTATTTTTAAAGATGTCTAACTCTACCCCTTCTGTTTCAGAGGTAAATTCACTTTGAATAGCAAGAAATCGCATATCAAATGATTTTTTTCCCACTTTTGTACAATAAATCAATAACAAGCCTTGAAAGAAGTAAAAACTTACTAGAAAAAAAGGAAAATAAGGGGAAAAAAATTTGGTCTCGGGGGGGGGGGGGGGGGGGGGGATGAACCTACGCACCCCTGAAAATTGCAGTCAAAGTAGGTTTATGGTAAGAATTGAATACTCTTCAAAAAGGAGGTACCCTATTATGGGCCTAATACCTTAACTGCATGTGTCTGACCTATTTTTACTGAGAAAAATTAACACAGAATGAAAATGGTATTCATAATTTTAACATTACCAAAACATTGCAGAATGATACCAGGAATAATGTATTACTATTATGTATCTATTTATGTCCCTGATGATACCAATTTCACTCAGTTACATTTTACTTGGACTTTATTATAGACTGCCTGTGTGGAATCTCAAACTTTGAATTAAAATCAAAGTACAGAATCCATATAATATTTAAATGAAACTTTGAAGGTTTGGTGTTTGTAGTATGCTCCAGGCCATGTATAGTCAAAAGACTGAATTTGATTTCTGAAATTGACTCATCTAGAATGGCTACATGTTTCTGCTGGATTCTCATTTAAAATATATACCTGTAGAACTAGAACTTTTACTATAGCCAAAGGGGGGGATCCCAGTTAGGTGTCACGCGCAAAATGTTTTTAGCTCACCTGTCACATAGTGACAAGGTGAGCTTTTGTAATCACGCAGCGTCCGTCGTCCGTCGTCCGTGCGTCCGTTCGTCCGTCCGTCCGTAAACTTTTGCTTGTGACCACTCTAGAGGTCACATTTTTTGTGGGATCTTTATGAAAGTTGGTCAGAATGTTCATCTCGATGATATCTAGGTCAAGTTCGAAACTGGGTCACGTGCCCTCAAAAACTAGGTCAGTAGGTCTAAAAATAGAAAAACCTTGTGACCTCTCTAGAGGCCATATATTTCACAAGATCTTCATGAAAATTGGTCAGAATGTTCACCTTGATGATATCTAGGTCAAGTTCGAAACTGGGTCACGTGCCATGAAAAACTAGGTCAGTAGGTCTAAAAATAGAAAAACCTTGTGACCTCTCTAGAGGCCATATATTTCACAAGATCTTCATGAAGATTGGTCAGAACGTTCACCTTGATGATATCTAGGTCAAGTTCGAAACTGGGTCACGTGCCATCAAAAACTAGGTCAGTAGGTCAAATAATAGAAAAACCTTGTGACCTCTCTAAAGGCCATATTTTTCATGGGATCTGTATGAAAGTTGGTCTGAATGTTCATCTTGATGATATGTAGGTCAAGTTCGAAACTGGGTCACCTGCGGTCAAAAACTAGGTCAGTAGGTCTAAAAATAGAAAAACCTTGTGACCTCTCTAGAGGCCATATATTTCATGAGATCTTCATAAAAATTGGTCAGAGTGTTCACCTTGATGATATCTAGGTCAAGTTCGAAAGTGGGTCACGTGCCCTCAGAAACTAGGTCAGTAGGTCAAATAATAGAAAAACCTTGTGACCTCTCTAGAGGCTATATTTTTCATGGGATCTGTATGAAAAATGGTCTGAATGCTCATCTTGATGATATCTAGGTCAAGTTCGAAAGTGGGTCACATGCCATCAAAAACTAGGTCAGTAGGTCAAATAATAGAAAAACCTTGTGACCTCTCTAAAGGCCATATTTTTCATGGGATCTGTATGAAAATTGGTCTGAATGTTCATCTTGATGATATCTAGGTCAAGTTCGAAACAGGGTCATGTGCGGTCAAAAACTAGGTCAGTAGGTCTAAAAATAGAAAAACCTTGTGACATCTCTAGAGGCCATATTTATGAATGGATCTTCATGAAAATTGGTCAGAATGTTCATCTTGATGATACCTAGGTCAAGTTCGAAATTGGGTCACGTGCCTTCAAAAAGTAGGTCAGTAGGTCAAATAATGAAAAAACGTTGTGACCTCTCTGGAGGCCATATTTTTCATGGGATCTGTATGAAAGTTGGTCTGAATGTTTATAAACTGGGTCATATGGGAAGAGGTGAGCGATTCAGGACCATCATGGTCCTCTTGTTTGATTTTATTTATACTTTGTGGCAATATACCTACATGAATTAAGTTTCATTAACAAGTATTGTTGTTACCAGTTTTGACTTACTTTTATAGATATTCACATTTAAAGTGGGTGGGGTAATCTGACATGTGACCAGCCAGGAACACAATTTTTGTTATCTTTTTAAAAATGGTTCTAACTTTTTAACTGAAACTTTCATGATAAAATAACTATGCAATGGACATTCACACAACATGTTGCATTTTAAATTGTACTGAATACTTTTTTCATTACAGAGCCACAAAGTGGTCTAATCAAATTTACTGATTTTCAATGGACGAACTTTACCAAAAAGCTAAAACATTTTTCATTAGTTGAGATATTAAGGTGTTATTTTCAGCAGATATTGTAAACTAAATAAACATTAAAATGACAGTATATCAGTATACTCTGATTAATATTGGAAGAGTGGTACACTCTCAAACTGGGAAAAAGTGGGTGGGGTAAATAAATATTCGAAGCAACACTACAAAAATTGTGCAGTTGTTAAGAAATGGCCTCAGATTGTCTATTACTATCTTAAATTTATTAAATACAGCATTGATTGATAAATTTTAACAAAGAATTCCCATTTTATACATGTGTGTCATGGAAAAAGCATGGACCTTGAACATAACATGTAGACAAACCAAATTAACCCTAAAAGCTCAAGGTGTTTAACAAAATGTTTTGCCTGAGGCAGTATATTTTGAGGAAAGCTATTGTTTAAATTAACATTTAATTTTCTGCATTGATTTTTCCATGGCACACATGTATAAAGTCTTATTAAAGTGAAAAAAAATTGTTAAAATTTATCAACCAAGTCTGTATTTAATAAAACTAGAATGTGTCTGTAGGACACAGGGTGTGTCCCCCTCCCCACACCCCTACCCCTCGCATGGTACATATGTCACAAATAAGGGGAAATAATTCAAATGTTTGCAGTCTTAATGGAGTATAGCCTCAAAAAACTATGAAAAGGATTCATTATTCTATACCATATACTTTATGAGCATCACAAACAAAAAATCCACTATTTTAGCTATTTCAAGGGCCATAACTCTGTAATAAATGCTAAAATTCTCAAGAAGTGCCATGTGTGCAAAGGTCACATTATGATAAAGACTCAAGCAAGGTTTCATGAATTTACATTTAAATACTTCTGAGTAAGGCACCGAGAATACTTCTGAGTAAGGCACATAATTAGGTAAAAATGTGCATTTATCAGTTACTATTTCAGGGGCCATAACTCTGGAAATAGGGGGCAAACCCAGATAAAAATAGTATATGCGCAAGTTCATATCATGATAAACACTCATCAATTTATATCAAATACTTTTTGAGCTAGGCATGTCACAAGGTGAAAATGTGCATTTTTGACTATTTCAGGGACCATAACTCTAGAAATAGGGTGCGGACCCAGATTAAAAATAGGAGATGCGCAAGTTCATGTCATGATTAAGACTAATGCAAGGTTTCATGAATCTATATCAAATACTTTTTGAGCTAGGGGTGTCACTAGGTGAAAATGTGCAATTTTTACTATTTCAGGGGCCATAACTCTAGAAATAGTGGCGGGGCCAGACGAAAAATAGAAAATATGCAAGTTCATATCATTATAAAGACTCATGCAAGATTTCATCAATTTATATCAAATACTTTTGAAGCCAGGCGTGTCACAAGGTGAAAATGTGCATTTTTTACTATTCCAGGGGCAGTAACTCTAAAATTAGGGGGCGGAGCCAGACGAAAAATAGAAGGTGTGCAAGTTCATATCATGATAAAGACTCTTGCAAGGTTTCATCAATTTATATCAAATACTTTTTGATCTAAGCGCGTCACGAACTTCGGACGGACGCACAGACAGATTGACGGACGGACGCACGGACAAATGCAAATCTATATGCCCCACCACTCATGGTGGCACAATTAAGATAGTAATAGACAATCTGAGGCCATTTCGTAACAACTGCACAATTTTTGTAGTGTTGCTTCGAATATTTATTTACCCCACCCACTTTTTCCCCGTTTGAGAGTGTACCACTCTACCAATATTAATCAGAATATACTGATATACTGTCATTTTAATGTTTATTTAGTTTACAATATCTGCTGAAAATAACACCTTAATATCTCAACTAATGAAAAATGTTTTAGCTTTTTGGTAAAGTTCGTCCATTGAAAATCAGTAAATTTGATTAGACCACTTTGTGGCTCTGTGATTAAAAAAGTATTCAGTACAATTTAAAATGCAACATGTTGTGTGAATGTCCATTGCATAGTTATTTTATTATGAAAGTTTCAGGTAAAAAGTTAGAACTATTTTTAAATGAATAACAGAAATTGTGTTCCTGGCTGGTCACATGTCAGATTACCCCACCCACTTTAAATGTGAATATCTATAGAAGTAAGTCAAAACTGGTAACAATAACACTTGTTAATGAAACTTAATACATGTAGGTATATTACCACAAAATATTAATAAAATCAAAAAACATTTTGCGCAGACACCTAACTGGGACCCCCACTTTATCACTTTATTTTAAGGAATAATGAATTTTAAAAGTTTATGTATGATAAAAGACCAATGTCAACCACACAGCTAAGATTTAAAAGACTAAAATTATAAAGAAAATTACATTGAAGTTAGTTTAGGTACTACTGATTTTATAAATCTTGAAGAAAAATGTGTCAGTCTTAAAACATTAACCAAAGTACTGTATCATTTCAGAGCTACAAGACAATCACCCTATGCATCCTGGTTATTCAATATTTCTGACACAAGTATACTGATGGCGGAAACCAGTAACGATGGTTTGGTTACCGTAGATGTAGGTGGATGTGTGCGATTGTGGGAGACTTCAGTCATTAACCTTGAAAGGTCAATGGCAGAATGGAAGAATATGATTGGCTGGCAGGATACAAGACCTCTACAGGTACTTTGTTACAGTTTTAAAGGGTCTAAGGTGGTGATGAAAATCTCTTAGTTATAGGTCTCACAATTATTATAATACTGCTTTAATGAAAAATTAAGAACATAAATGACTGTCTGTCTGATGTTTGGAACCATTGGAAACAAATTTATACAGTAAAGTCTTATTTTCTGGAGGTAAATAAACAACTTCTTAATGTACTACAATTCCTAAAATACATTTTAATACATGTACACAAGTTCAAGGTTATAAGATTGAGTTTGAAGACCAGTCACAGAATACAGTCTTGAGAACTTTCTGAGGAAATGCATTACAGGAGACAAAAAGATCTAACATTAGTCTCACAAGTAAAATGAGCATATTAAGGAGGAAAAAGTATAATGCATTTTAGGTAACCTATGACAGAGAAAGTGGTCGCACGGCTGACGATCCTAAACATGGAAAAGTTGACTCGAAAAATGAACCTCATGTTGGTGGCAATACATGGGCAGGTGGCACTGGTAAGGCCATTTTTATTTTTGAAAAGATAATTGAAATAATATTAATAATTAGAAGATGCGATTGTAAAAAGGTTTCATTATCCACAATATATCTTGATGTGAAGAAGTTTAAGATTTCAATTCCTCAAACTACAGTACAGCAAAACCTGTATTAAGTAGCCAGTCAGGGGAGCGACACAGTCTGGTTCCTTAAACCAAGTGCCAGTTTAAGAAAATTGATATAAGAATAAAAAATGAATTTCGGATGTAAGCTTACTGACTGCTTAAGGCAAGTAGCTATTTAATACAGGTTTAAATGTGTAACGCTAAATATATTTCCTTTATAGTCCAATTTTCAGCACTATATTACTTATTAGCACAGTTTTATTTTGAAAGATAAGCTCTGCCTAAAAGCGTGTCTTCTCATTAAGGGGACACAACTCAATTCTTATTAAATACAGGTGGTAACTAATGCAGGTTTAAGTGTACTTGCTTCACAGTGCAATTTACAATGTTTTAATCTTGCATTGGTCGTATCAGTTTTTAAAGAAATCCAGTAGTTTGGCTTTAAGTCCTTTGTGTAGTTCATGCAGTTATCGCAATACATGTAGGTAGATGACTTCTGGTCTTGAGGTAATGGGACAGTATTAGGTTCAGATCTCTGGCAAGATGTATATGCTAACTGACGGGTTTCTGAAGACAATGTTTAACTGTCACTCCCCACCCACCTCTGATACATTTAAGGAAGTTTTAAGTTACTTATGAAAAAGAACAGGTTTAAAATATTGGCAAGGAATTAAGAAAAAAATATGTTAGGTAAACTAAGCACTGTATAATGTATATAAATGAAAACTTACTGAAAATTATATTAAACCAAAAGACAGTCATTTGTTTCACATGTGGTTTGGTGCTATATCTTTACAAATTCAAGCGCAGATTTTGCAGTGGACATGTTTATTAGCTCACCAGAGCCAAAGGCTCAGGGTGAGCTATTCTGATCAGTCAACGTCCGGCGTCCGGTGTCCGGCGTCCGGCCGTAAACTTTTACTTTAAACGACATCTCCTCATAAACTGCTAGGCCAATTTTATCCAAACTTCACAGGAATGTTCCTTGGGTGAAGCTCTACAAAAATTATTCAAAGAATTGAATTCCATGCAGAACTCTGGTTGCCATGGCAACAGAAAGGAAAAACTTTAAAAATCTTCTTCTCAAAAACCAGAAGCCCTAGAGCTTAGATATTTGGTGTGAAGCATTGCCTAGTGAACCTCTACCAAATTTATTCAAATCATGACCCCGGGGTCAAAATTGACCCCGCCCCAGGGGTCACTTGATTTTACATAGGAAAATCTTCAAAAATCTTCTTCTCAAAAACCAGAAGCCCTAGAGCTTAGATATTTGACATGTAGCATTGCCTAGTGGACCTCTACTAAAATTGTTCAAATCATGACCCCCGGGGTCAAAATTGACCCCGCCCCAGGGGTCACTTGATTTTACATAGGAAAATCTTCAAAAAATTTCTAAAAATAAACCAGAAGGCCAAGAGCTTAGATATTTCACGTGTAGCATTGCCAGTGGACCTCTACAAAATTTGTTCAAATCATGACCCCGGGGTCAAACTTGACCCTGCCCCAGGGGTCACTTGATTTTACATAGGAAAATCTTCAAAAATTTCCAAAAAATAAACCAGAAGGCCTAAATCTTAGATATTTGACAGGTAGCATTGCCTAGTACACTTCTACAAAAAATTTTCAAATCATGACCCCCGGGGTGAAATTGACCCCGCCCGATGGGGTTACTTGATTGTACATAGAAAAATCTTCAAAATTTTCTAAAAATGAACCAGAAGGCCTAGATCTTAGATATTTGACATGTAGCATTGCCTAGTGGACCTCTACAAAATTTGTTCAAATCATGACCCCGGGGTCAAAATTGACCCCGCCCCAGGGGTCACTTGATTGTACATAGGAAAATCTTCAAAAAATTTCTAAAAATAAACCAGAAGGCCTAGAGCTTAGATATTTGACATGTAGCATTGCTTAGTGACCTCTACAAAATTTGTTCAAATCATGACCCCCGGGGTCAAAATTGACACCGCCCCAGGGGTCACTTGATTTTACATAGGAAAATCTTCAAAAATTTTCTAAAAATAAACCAGAAGGTCTAGATCTTAGATATTTGACATGTGGCATTGCCTAGCAGACTTCTAAAAAATTTGTTCAAATCCTGAACCTCAGGGACAAATTGACCCGCCCCATGGGGTTACTTGATTGTACATAGAAAAATCTTCAAAATTTTCTAAAAATAAACCAGAGGGCCTAGAGCTTAGATATTTGACATGTAGCATTGCCTAGTGGACCTCTACAAAAGTTGTTCAAATCTTGACCCCCCAGGGTCAAATTGACCCAGCCCCAGGGGTCACTTGATTGTACATAGGGAAATCTTCATAAATTTGTTAAAAAGAAACCAGAAGGCCTAGATCTTAGATATTTGATATGTAACATTGCCTAATAGACTTCTACAAACTTTGTTCAAATCATGACCCCTGGGGTAAAATTGGCCCTGCCCCAGGGGTTACTTGATTGTACATCGGAAAATCTTCCAAAAAATTTCTAAAAATCATCAGTTTGACATTTGAAACATGTAGCTCATATTGCTCTGGTGAGCAATCCAGGGTCATCATGACCCTCTTGTTTTAATCTTGTAGGTGGTAGTAATACAGCTGGGCTAGGAGGTATTGGAGGACCATACAGACTGGATGCTGGTCACAATGTAGCTCAGGTAGCACAGTGGGAGAAAGATAATGTACCGGAACATGTACGTAAAGCTGCTAGAGAGATGGCACAAAAAGCTTTCAAAGAAAGGTACAACATTTCCTAATGGCATTTAAAACAAGTGGTACTAACAACTTTGTCTTTTATGATTTAATAGCAGATTATCTTACGGAGTAAAATACATGTAAAAATGAACCCATCTTGTTTATGAATCCTTTAGTGTTAATCAATGATAATCCCTTAGTATTAATGAATCCCTTACTTTTAATGAATTCTTTACTGTTAATCAATGATAATCCCATAGTACTAATGAATCCCTTACTTTTAATGAATCCTTTAGTGTTAATCAATGATAATCCCATAGTATTAATGAATCCCTTACTTTTAATGAATTCTTTAGTGTTAATCAATGATATTCCCATAGTACTAATGAATCCCTTACTTTTAATGAATCCTTTAGTGTTAATCAATGAAAATCCCATAGTACTAATGAATCCCTTACTTTTAATGAATCCTTTAGTGTTATTCAATGATAATCCCATAGTATTAATGAATCCCTTACTTTTGATGAATTCTTTAGTGTTAATCAATGAAAATCCCATAGTACTAATGAATCCCTTACTTTTAATGAATCCTTTAGTGTTAATCAATGATAATCCCGAGTATTAATGAATCCCTTACTTTTAATGAATTCTTTAGTGTTAATGAATCCTTCAGAGTTATTCTGTAAGCTCTTAGTTAAGTAGTGTACTAGATAAAATCAGAAAAGTAAGAAACAGACATAAATCAGTAACATAGGTGGATGGTCTGGCACCTGTCATCTGTTGTTACCATTTTAAGTTAGAACATCTTCTCCACTGAAACCTTTGGTTAGAATTATACCAAACTTGACATGTAGCATCCTTGCAAGGTCCTCTCTCAATTATTTTGATGTGGGCTCCTTCTTGGTGCCTCTAAAGCTAAAGATAGAGAACCCTATAAAGGACTTCTACTCATGAAGTGTTTAGATCTTCATGCCTGTAGCATCATTATAAGGTCCTCTTCAAAATTTTTTCAATTTGGGGCACTCATCCCCTACAGATAAAAAAGAATAGCCTTCTCATGAACCACTTTACGGATCTTATCAAACTGTGGAGCATCATTATAAGGTCCTCCCCTCATTTTGTTCAGATGAGGGCATTTGCCTTCTTTTTATGGCCACTAGAGCTGAAAATTAGAAATACCTTGAAACAGCTTTTCATGCAGCACTTAATAGATCTTCATCAAACTTGGTCTGTATCATTTATAGAAAGTCCTATGTTAAATTTCTTCAAATTGGGTCACTTGGTCTCTTTAAGGGATCACTATAGCTAAGAATAGAAATATCTTAAATAACTGTTCCTTTGAACCTTTTGGCGTATCTTCATTAATCTTGGTCTGTAGTATTCTTATACGGTCCTCTCTCAAATTTTTTCAAAAGAGGACACTTGACCGGGTTTTTTTTTCTGTACTAAACACATTTGTTACTATTCATGGTCAGTGTGCTATACATGTGTTAAAGGTCAAACAGTCGAGGTCAGATGAGCAACTTACAGCCCTCTTGTTGTTAGAACTTCTACTTCCTTACCTTGAATGTACGAATATGTGTAATTGTCTAACTTGTCTATATGGTTTATTCCAGGTTGAAGGAAATTCAAATGAGTGAATATGATGCTGAAAATTATGAGAATTTTGCTGGCCACGTACGAAGACAAGTTCAATCACTGAGGGTCATCATAGACAGCCTGCAGGTAAACTATAAATTTAGAATAAGGGTAACATGTGAGTTCATTGATACAATGATTATGCTTTGTCCATGCAAGAAAATCTTAATATACTGGTATTTGCATTAAACACTCGCTAAATTAGTACTAATTAATTTCAGTTGGCTTCGATTAAGTTTCTTATATTATTAATTGGCTAATAAGAAAAGAAATTGTCTGACTGAATTCCCAGTCTAAGATGTTTTTTATATGTTCAGGATTTTTTTCTGAAATGGCATGGCTTTGATTGATTGTTTCCAAATTATTTAAGGCAATTTCAAGACTCTGCCATACTGTTACATCTAATGTTGGTAAAATTTTAACTTCAAAGGTGTCAAATAGCACTTTATGAATTTTGATTTTTTTTAAATGTTCAAGGGATTTTTTCGTTTTATTGTATTTAGAAAGTGTACAAGTCTATACAGTGTTTAAAGGTCTTTTAAGTGTCTTTACAAATAAAACAAAACTTAATGTGGCCTTTATGGCTACAGAAAGGTAAAGGTCACTGGATACAGACATCCAAATTCAGTTATGGGTAAGATTTTTCATTCTTTCCTACCAAGCAGGGAAAGACAAGGTTATCTGGGTAGGAGATCACCTTATTTTTCCCCTAGGGAAAAGATAATCTGCACATGTACATACTGACATCATAATTAAAATTTTATATGACATGATTTATGAGCGATTTTTAATTTATAATATCTTTGAAAATATTGCAATAATATCAACGATAGGCAAGAAAAATTATCTAACATGACTGCCTGAGTAAGGCAAGTGTTTTCCAAACCCACGGGACATTCTGGATAATAAACCTAGCTAGCACTGGATTTTCCATTCCAAGCTGCCCCTCGGGTTTGGGAAAACCCTGTCTTACATGGGCAGTCATATGAGATCCTTATATTCTCTTTATTGAACTCAACTACATCTTTCTGTAGTCATAAGGAATATGTTCAGTTTGGTTTTATTTGTCTAATGATCTAAAAGACTTATAAAAATGTTTGGGTTTGTATATTTTCTAAGAGTAGAAAAAAGTACCGATATGAAGATTTTTAATGAATAAAATTTAATAAAGCATCCTGGTAACATGGTTTAAGACAGTTTTGTAAAGCTTTTATGTATTTCTTTATTGATACTATTTAGGCAAAGAGTAAAGAGCGCCAGTGGTTGAAGAACCAGACATACGGGGATTTAGATGATGCTAAACTGATTGATGGCCTCACCGGGGAGAAAACTGTGTATAAAAGACGCGGTGAAAAAGAACCAGAGGTACATAAGTTTACAATATATTTCTGGTATTAAGATGATATTAATTTTGTACCTGTATATTAGCACCAGGTAATAGGTAGGTTTATCTACCAGGGTGTTCAATCAATTATTTTGTTTCTGAAAATACTTCTTGATGATTTATCTTGTTTCTGTACTGGTAAATTATCATTTGATGAAGCTATCCAACTAGTTTGCACAAGGTTAGTGGAGTTTCACAGGAGCCCTCATGCCTAAAATAATACTGAAATGGACACCAGGTGTCTTACTGTGAAATCAATTAATTTTGAGGGCACGAAATTTCCTGGTATTAAATTTTCGTGGGGATGTGAATTCATGGATTTGAACTTTTAAAGGTAAATTGAATAGACATTTTACTTGTTCATTGATATTTAATTTCATGGATTGATGCAAACCACAAAATCCACGAAAATTAGTCCCTCAAGAAACTTAATGTCACCGTGTTCCACTTTTAAGGGAGTTCTGCACGTTGGAATCAAAGGGATAAAAAAATTTTCTATAATGTAGAATTTGATTAAACCCTGGTTTTTCAAAACTTCAGAATATACTTAGAAAATTCAGCAAATAAAAATGATAGGGTCGTGTGCTTGATTTTTTGCAAGACTGATTTGAAAAGTTTGGACCTCACGCAATTTGGGAAAGTCATAACTTTCATAACATTTTCGCAAATAGAAATTTTTCTACAATGTAGATTTTAATGAAACTTCTCACAGTTGTTAATAAACCTATGGCCTATCATGTGGTGAAATAAAATATATATGTCCCTGTGCTTATTTTTGAGATATTTGACCATGATTAAAGTGAACTGTACATTTCACTCTAATTTTGAGCCATTATTTTGAATTATTTAACGTGTCAGATCTTTTAATATCATATTTTAACTTAAGAAAAATAGTAACAGTGCCATTGTGATAAATTTACTCACAGGTTGTCATTAATTCATAAAACGATTTTCATTTCCGTATGCCAAATCCAGGATTTATTCTACGTTTTGCGCCATCACTTCCGGTTTATCAAACGTGCAGAACTACCTTAAGGCTAGAACAGCACCGTGCAACCTGAACCATGTCATTGCCACTTAAAACCCAGACAAAACAAACAAATATTCAGGAAGCAAATATTCAGCAAGTTTTTCCACTTCTTCAAAATTTGGAACAATTATGATGAATAATTTCCCATATATGAATAGGAGAAGAAGTAGTTAGTATATGATTTTATTATACGCCCGAAGGGACGTATTATGTTATGACGCTGGTGTCCGTCTGTCCGTCCGTCTGTCTGTCCGTCCGTCTGTCCGTTAGCAATTTCGTGTCCGCTCTGTAGCTCTTGAACCCCTTGAAGGATTTCAAGGAAACTTTACACAAATGTTCACCACACCGAGTCGATGTGCAGAGCACATGTTTTGGATGTCTCGCTTCAAGGTCAAGGTCACACTTAGGAGTCAAAGGTCATATCACTTTGTTTCGTGTCCGCACTGTAACTCTTGAACCCCTTGAAGGATTTCAAAGAAACTTGACACAAATGTTCACCACACCAAGACGACGTGCAGAGCGCATGTTCCGGATGACTTGCTTGAAGGTCAAGGTCACACTTAGGGGTCAAAAGTCAAGTTCTTAAAATTTTGCTCCCATCCTATGATGTAAGCCTTCGGGCGTATATTGCCCCGCTTGGCGGCGCTCTTGTTCTTTCTTAGTAAACTTAAATGACAGTGTGGTTTCGAAACAAACATCAATATTCTTCTTTCTATATAGAATGAAAATATTGGATGTGTGAGGTTAAGGTTTTTTAAATTTAATTGTGCATTTGTTGATAGTGTTACAGCGTAAACAACATGAATGTTTTCATTTTGGCAGATGGGAGCTAAGCAAGAACTACCAAAGAAGTTACGATTATTGATGGATGTATCGGGAAGTATGTACAGATTTAATGGCCATGATGGAAGGTTAGAGAGAGAGATGGAAACTGCTATAATGGCTATGGAGGCTTTAGAAGGATATGAGGACAAAATCAAGGTATGTACAGGTTCAGTGGACACATGCAAGGTTAAAGAGAGAGAGGGATGGAAATTGATATAACAGCATTATAAGCTGTATAAGAATATTAAAAGAAAATCAAGGAATGTACAGATTTTAATGGCCATGATGTAAGGTGAGAAAGCGAGATAGAAACTGTTTTAATGGCTGGGGAGGGTCTGGAAGGATATTAGAAGAAAATCAAGGCATGTACTGATTTAATGCATGATGCAAGGTTAGAAAGGGAGATGGGAATTGTTTAAAAGGCTGGGGAGGGTCTTGAAAGATATATGATGGAAATCAAGGAATATACAGATTTAATGGCCATGATGAAATGTTAGAAAACGAGATGGAAACTGTCTTAATGGCTGAGGGGTGTGTGGAAGGATATAAGAAGAAAATCAAGGAATGTATGGATTTAATGGCCATGATCAAGGTTAGAAACTGGAATGGAAATTGTTTTTAATGGCTGGGGAGTGTTTGGAAGGATATTTAGAAGAATATCAAGGAATATACTTATTTAGTGGCCATGAAAAAACTGCAGTAATAGCTATGAAGGCTTCAGAGGAATGTGAGGAATTAATGTGAGGTATGTTTACATAATTATGTCTCCCACCACAGAGTGGTGTGGGAGACATATTGATTTACTCCAGTCTGTGTGTGTGTCTGTCACAAAGCTTGTCCGCACTCTAAGTCGAACATTTCTCATCCGATTTTCACCAAACTTGAAAAAAATGTGTTTGACCATAAGACCTCAGCCAAGTTCGATAACTAGCCAAATCGGTCCAGGCGTCTTGGAGTTATGGCCCTTGAATTACCAAAAATCGGTCTTTTTTTTTCTCTTTTTTGTTTAACTGGAAATCCAATCGAGCCGTGTTAGAATTCTATTTTAATGTGAGTAATACTATTTTCTTTTTATTTTTGTTTAACTGTCATATGATTAGCCACAACATACATAAAATTTAGAAACAGGAAATAGCTGCAAGTGCAAATTTTCCAAAGGCTCGGATCAATGAGAATGTTTGGAATTACGAGAAAGAGGCATATATTGGTCCTTCAAAGTTTTGATATTTAGATTGCCCGTCACAAATATAAAACAATCTGAACGTCAAATTATTTTGACTAATTCTAGAGGTAGACAGCTGGGACCTGTAAGTGGACACTTACGTGTTCTGCGAGGTCTACACGTTTTACACTATCTTGTATGACAAAAATAACGTCAATAACATTTGCTGTGGATATTATATGCATTCTTCTAGTAATGTAGCCTAACTATCCTTTTGCTGCTTTCTCCTTGATTCTTAAATTACAATGTTATCTTCTTTTATATGTACTTTTTTTGCACGAGACTGAAGAAGGTCAAACTCTACATCATTTCAAAACTTTCTCATTGATTCGAGCCCTTTGTTAAGTAGGTTAATCAAGTGTTTATGTTTGCACAGATTATTTCCATAAAACAAATTTCTATCAAGATTGATTTCTTGTTCACTTGTTACAACCGTCGAAATATGCTCAGGATATGCTTTTAATTTGAAATTTGGGCTCACAGTATTACCCACTGTGTAATTTCCTTTTTTGAAATAAGCAATTTTTGATGCAAAATATTAAAACAGGTATTTACTTAATTTTTCAGTGGTTTCATGACTAATATTTTCCAAGGTATTTTAAAATGTAAATGACACAAGTTTCTGATGGAAGAACATGCTACCTGAGTATGAATTTACTAAAACACAAGGGCTCGAACAGATGAGAAAGCTCAAATTGACAAGAAACAGGCATACTCGTTTGGCATATCGGGATGACTTATTTAATGATCTGATATTTTATAGTTGTCATCCCTCTAAGCCTTACCTGTATCTGCATTGTACTCTTAGGAAAATGAAGACATTAAAAAATCCAAAAAAGTCATAATATACTGGTCAGACTAAGTTACTTGCTCTAATAAATTAGACATTAATATTCATGTATAAACTTCAAATGGGTTGAATATAACTCATGATTTTAAATAAGAGACTTAAATCTTCGAAAATATGATGTGACAGGTGTGAGGAGATATCTACCCTGACACCTGTTTCATTACAGAGCAGACTGCAAATGACACTGAATTTCAGAAACTGTGACAGGCCCAGTACCCACCCTTATCTTTTAGACTTCAACTGTGTAAATGACCTACATGGATGACACACACATTTTGTATTACACCGGCTAATGTTCTATTATTTGACATCTGGTAATTGTCGTCTGCTGCTACAAGGCATTTGATTGGAACGAGCACCGCTAATAACCTATCATTCTTATCTATGTCATCTTGTGCATGGTTGGTCAGTTGCACTTACGGAAAGTTACAAAGTTTTGTTTTGTAATGAGTTGTCTGGATACTATAGAAATGAAATAATTGTTAGATATATTTGGGTGGTAAAATGTGCATAAATATAAAAACGACAACTGTTCCGGAGGGTTCCTTCTCTTGCTGCACAAGCGCAGGCTTTCAAATAGCCCTACTTTTTCCTACTTTTTAGGTCTGTTCCTACTTTTTTCCTGCTTTTTTTTTTTTAAAAACTCCTACTATTGATAATTCCTACTTTTTTATCTAAAGAAGAAGAAATATGTTAACAAATATTATAAGTCTATATATATAATTAATTTAGTAACATAATGCTCTAGAGACGATGCATTAGGATGATTGGACATGCATGATAGATGAACACTACAGATTTTGGGTTCACTTGATCAAAGGTCAAGGTCACAGGGGCCTGAACATGGAAAACTGTTTTGAATTTATAACTTGAGAACCGCCAGGCCCAAACTGTGGAAACTTAGTGGTATGACTGGACATGCCAAGTAGATGATCCCAATTGCAGCCAACCATCAGTGTCTCTTTGACTTTCGCTCCTGTCCCCTATCGACTTCTTGCCTATGCGACTATACACTGGGGGAGACACGCGCTTTTTTACAAAAGCATCTTGTAGTTAAATCTTAAAAAGACTGAACTTATCCATTTGATAAAAAGAAAATTATATCACAATCATATTACTGAACATTCTTAAATGAGAAGCACACCATTTCAGTACATATCCTGAACTACATCTCGATTACATGGTAGCATGCATGCTTTTATACAGCCTCGTACCAAATGTTTTGCACTTGATTTAAATCATATGTTCAGAAGTATTTTATTCCTTGCTTTTCATACTTACACAAATTGACAGGTCTTATTCTCAAATCAGGATTTTGACCCTCCTGCCTGGGAGATCACATGTACGCAATATTGGCACTCAGTTATAATGTATACAAGTGTACATGGAAAATAACTAATTTTGCAACAAAGATGAAGAAATAACCATCAAATATTTTTATATTTAGAGTCAAGGTCAATTTAAAAAAATACTTTTTCAGTTAGGAAAATAAGCATATATTCATAATTTCTGAGTAAATTTTCTCTTAATTTTATTGGGACATGCATATCCGATTACTGGTAAACAAACAACAGATGCAGCAAAAAGATATAAATAACAGTATTATACTGTGATAATTGTTTATCATGAATACAGGTGAAATCCATTTCTGGTTAGTAACTTGAGAACCATTTGACCTAGAACCGTCAAATTTCATAGGGTGATAGGACTTACAGAGTAGTTGACCAATATGATTTTTGGGGTCACTCCATCAAAGGTCAAGGTCACAGGGGCCATCTGTCACACTTCATTTTTGATCATTAACTGGAGAACCATTTGACCTAGAACCTTCAAACATCATAGGATGTTAGGGCTTACAGAGTAGGTGACCAGTGATATTTTTGGGGTTACTAGATCAAAGGTCAAGGTCACAGGTGGCTGAACATGGAAAACTGTTTCCAGTCCATAACTTGAGAACCACTAGGCCCAGAATGTTGAAATTTTGTGGGATGATTGGACATGCCAAGTAGATGATCCCTATTGCAGCCAACCATCAGTGTCTCTTTGACTTTCTCTCCTGCCCCCTGTTGACTTCTTGCCTATTACTACTATGCATTGGGGGAGACATGCACTTTTCTACAAAAGCATCTTCTAGTTATGGTATGAGACTGGAGAAGTTAGTTTAGATTGTGTGCTTTGCCAAGGGAATTCTAATGAAAATGGTCTGTAAATCATGTTCCAGAGAGTGTCAGTCCTTTATTGACTGTGGTGTTTTTCATTTTGATGATATGTGCCGCACCATGAGAAAACCAACATAGTGCATTTGCGACCAGCATGAATCCAGACCAGCCTGCGCATCCACATGAATCCAGACCAGCCTGCACATCCGTGCAGTCTGGTCTGGATCCATGCTGGTTGCAAATGCACTATGTTGGTTTTCTCATGGTGCGGCTCATATATGTAACAACAGATTTCACATCAGGTAAAATTAGACTGTTTTTTGTTTGCGAAGTGCATGTATATTTTGATAATGGTTGGCACATACATTCAAAAGTACTTTTCAATTTTATATCTACAGTTTGACATAGTTGGCCACTCCGGTGAAGATCATAAAGTTGAGCTCTCCAGTTTCGAGAAACCACCAAAGAATAACAAAGAAAGATTGAAGGTTGTCAAGGTAATACAATGTTGATTGTAATTTTCATGTAAAAATGTCTTGGTTTACTTGAGTTGTACAGTTTAACATATCTATAAAGATTTACTTTAAGAATTATTTTGGTAAAGTATAGAGCACTACTCACAGACATTGCTCAAAATTCATTATAATTATAAATAATTTTCAAGAACATGAATCAAATGTGTAAAAATATTACATTAGATTAAATTATATAGATTAAGTATATCACTTGTTAATGAACCTTAACACTAATTTTTAATCTTAAACAAACAAGGAGTTCATTCTTTCTCATGTTTATAAATCTGTTACAAGTTTGACCCCCCTCCCGTGTGAAACATAGGATACATGTGGTTCAAAATATTTGTGTATTATAACATAGCATATTTTGTATTTTTACAGACAATGCATGCACATTCACAGTTTTGTCTGAGTGGAGACACCACACTAGAAGCCACACGCTATGCTATTAACACATTAGCTAAGGAAGAAGCTGACGAAAGGTTCCTCATAATTCTAAGTGATGCCAATTTTGACCGTTACGGCATCTCTCCCGCCAAGTTTGGTCAGATACTGCGAAGTGATGAAAATGTGAATGCCTATGCAATTTTTATAGGCTCTCTGGGTGATCAAGCTCTTAGGTAAATAAAATACTTATTTTGAAATTCCTTCATATGATTTTCATAGATTTTCATAACTGAAATGAAGTTGCATTCAGATAGATTTGATTCATTTGAACTTGAATTTTTATGCCACCTCCATTAAAAATGTGGGGGCATAATTATATAGTTACCCCCTGTCTATGTGTACGTCTGTCTGTGCTCAAAATCTTTTCCAGCCTGTAACTTTGTTATGCATTTTTATACGCACGTCTCTAATGCGGGGCGTATTTTGTGAACACCCGTGGCGGCGTCTGGCGGGCGGCATCCAAAGCATGTCCGCTCTCTAAGTCAAACAGTTTTCATCAGATCTTCACCAAACTTGCTGAGAATGTTTGTGGGCATAATATCTCAGCCAAGTTCGATAACCAGCCAAATCGTCCCAGGCACTCTTGGATTATGGCCCTTGAATTACTAAAAAAAACAACGAATTTAGCCTTGTCTGCTCTCTAAGTCCAACAGTTTTCATCCGATCTTCACTAAACTTGCTGAGAATGTTTGTGGGCATAATATCTCGGCCAAGTTCAATAACCAGCCAAATCGCCCCAGGCACTCTTGGTTTATGGCCCTTGAATTACTCGAAAAACTTCGAATTTAGCCTTGTCCGCTCTCTAAGTCCAACAGTTTTCATCCGATCTTCACCAAACTTGCTGACAGTGTTTTTGGGCATAATATCTATGCCAAGTTTGATAACCAGACAAATCGCCCCAGGCACTCTTAGATTATGCCCCTTGAATTAGACGAAGTTCCATGACGGGCGTATTTTGTGACAGTCTGGCACTCTTGTTGGATTTTGAAACAATTTGGCACAAATATCCACCATAACAAGTCTCTTGCAGCATCCATTCTCTAGCTCTTAGGTCAAGGTGACACTTAGAGGTCAAATATTTAAGGCTGACTAAGTTTGATAACCAGCCAAATCGCCCGAGGCATTCTTGGATTATGGCCCTTGAATTACTCGAAAATCTGCGAATTTAGCCTTGTCCGCTCTCAAGTCCAACAGTTTTCATCCGATCTTCACCAAACTTGCTGACAATGTTTGTGGGCATACTTTCTCGGCCAGGTTCAATAACCAGCCAAATTGCCCCAGACAGTCTTGGATTATGGCCCTTAAATTACTAAAAAAAACTGCGAATTTAGACTTGTCCGCACTCTAAGTCGAAAGTTTTCATCTGATCTTCACCAAACTTGCTGACAATGTTTGTGGGCATAATATCTCGGCCAAGAAAGATAACCACCCAAATCGCCCCAGGCACTCTTAGATTATGCCCCTTGAATTAGACGAAGTTCCATGACGGGCGTATTTTGTGACAGTCTGGCACTCTTGTTGGATTTTGAAACAATTTGGCACAAATATCCACCATAACAAGTCTCTCTTGCAGCATCCATTCCCTAGCTCTAAGGTCAAGGTGACACTTAGAGGTCAAATATTTAAGGCTGAATTTATTGTCTGCTCTATAACTTTTTAGCCAGTGTTTTAGCAAGTGGCTATAGCTCTAAATCAACTACCAAGTTTCAACCTTGCGTCATTTGAGTTTTCCTTCTATTTCTATGTGACCACATCACACAAATATTCTTGTCGTGTAAAAAAATAGTCCCATTTTTATTTTTTATAATCTTGGTATTGAGTGAGTGTGTGAGCAACTGAGGACTACTGTTTTAAACAACAAAAACAAAAACAGGCAGCAACCGATTCTAGAATAATTATGAACTTTATATTCACATTCGAAATATTCGGTGTCTCCACTCCGCTCTAGGGTTAGGGTTTAGAGTTTAGGGTTAGGGTTGAAATTGTCCCCACCCTGGGGCAAACTTAGTTTTACATAGAGTTGTATAGGGAAAACCTTTAAAAACCTTCTTGTCTTGAACCACAATGCAAAGAGCTTAGATATTTGCCATGTAGCATTGTCTAGTGGACCTCTACCAACATTGTTCAAATCATGACCAGTCTATGCACAATGAAATGTTGATTCTTCAGGTGTATCGGTTTAAATATCACTCAATAAGCACTGGCTATTAGTCCTTTCAGGGCTTTGATTTATGCATGTATGGATATTCAAATAACTTGACACAAATAACCAACATAACAATATAACATATGGCTTGCAAAATCCAGTCCCGTATCTCAGAGGTCAAGGTCACACTTAGAGGTTCAAGATGTAAGGTAATTTTCCTTGTCTGCTCTTAAAACTTTGTTATGCATGCATGAATGTTTAATACCATGGTACAAACAATCACCATATCAAGATAAAGGGTTGCATTCAAGATTCAAGCCCCTACCTTAAAGGTCAAGGTCACACTTAGAAGTAAAAAACATAACAATTTTTCCTGTCCTGTCTATAAAAACTTTTATATGAATGGATGGATATTCATGTAACTTGGTATAAACATCCACCATTACATGTTGATGTGTTCAGTTTAAGATCTAGACACCTAGCACAAAGGCCAAGGTCACGGGGATCAAAGATTTTACTAAATTTTTCGTGTGCAGTCTATAACTTTTGTATTTTATAGACATAGATGGATATTCAAATAACTGAGCACAAGCATTCACCATAATAATACAGTTAATCAAGTGCAGACTTAAACCGCGAAATATCAATACTTACACGCCTGAGATTTTATGTTGTTTTTCTTTTCTGGTGTATTACTTTTATACGCATAGCAGGATATTCAAATAACTTACTACAAACATTCTCTTTACCAAGACGATGTAATATTGAATCATTTAAAAGTGAAATAGTAATGTCCACTCATATTTCTCCTCCAGTCCTATTTTCAAAGTGCCATTACTCACAGGACTTAAACTTTTGTGTCCTAACATCACACAGCAGGGGTATCCATGTCCTGTGGACATATTTCTAGTTTTAGATTTACAATATCTAATTTTCGTGGTTTTGTTTTAGCATTTTCATGTTTGAAATATTGCTAAGTTATTATGGGTTAAATTTAGAATTGTTGCCCAAGACTGCTGACTTTGTTTAACAGAAAATTCAATGATTTACTACATGTTTTGACTGATGATACTATGGTCATGATAGATGTCACGTTCAGTCATTGTGATCAAAAACAAAAGTTCAGCAAAATTTGGTATGTTCCATTCACATTACCTGTATTTAGATAAAACCTTTAGCAATAGAATTCTGTATATACCTGTCTTTTTCAGGTTACACAAACAATTACCAATGGGTCACGCCTTTATCTGCCTTGATACGAAAAACTTGCCACAGATATTGCAGCAGATCTTTACTTCTACCATGCTGTCAAAGTAAATATAAATTTATGCATCACAAGGACCTGTGTGAAATATGATACAAAAATGTCTTAGACAAGTCCCTTTGGTTATGAAGGCCTGTTTGTTTACTAGAGCCAACATTATCTTATCTTGGCAATCTTCTAGAACATGCTGGAGCCAAGTAGCAACAACATTTTATCATGGCAATCTTCTAGAATATACTTGAGCCAAGTAATAACATCTTATCGTGGCAATCTTCTAGAACATGCTGGAGCCAAGTTGCAACATCATCTTATCATGGCAATCTTCTAGAACATACTGGAGCCAAGTAGCAACAGCATCTTATAGCAATCTTCTAGAACAGGCTGGAGCCAAGTAGCAACAACATCTTATCATGGCAATCTTCTAGAACATGCAACATCATCTTATCATGGCAATCTTCTAGAACATGCTGGAGCCAAGTAGCAACATCATCTTATCTTGGCAATCTTCTAGAACATGCTGGAGCCAAGTAGCAATATCATCTTACCATGGCAATCTTCTAGAACATGCTGGAGCCAAGTAGCAACATCATCTTATTATGACAATCTTCTAGAACATGCTGGAGCCAAGTAGCAACATCATCTTATCATGGCAATCTTCTAGAACATACTGGAGCCAAGTAGCAACAGCATCTTATGGCAATCTTCTAGAACATGCTGGATGGAGCCAAGTAGCAACAACATCTTATCATGGCAATCTTCTAGAACATGCAACATCATCTTATCATGGCAATCTTCTAGAACATGCAACATCATCTTATCATGGCAATCTTCTAGAACATGCTGGAGCCAAGTAGCAACATCATCTTATCTTGGCAATCTTCTAGAACATGCTGGAGCCAAGTAGCAACATCATCTTATCTTGGCAATCTTCTAGAACATGCTGGAGCCAAGTAGCAACAACATCTTATCATGGCAATCTTCTAGAACATGCTGGAACCAAGTAGCAACATCATCTTTTCATGGCATTTCATTAACTGTGATATGAAATATACAATATTGAAATTAAAGAAAGTCAAAAAATAATGCACGGGTGTGTTTTGTAGAATTCGTTTTGTAGTTATGTGCTTAATCTTTTCTAATTACTGATCTCATGCAGCAAAGAAAACATGAGGTTACTACTTCATTGAACAAGTTGATGGCTTAGAAATTACTGTATTGTTTACTGTCCATTATTGCCCACTTTCAAAGATATCCAATGTGCATCTTTCATTTATTTTTAGATACAACAAATGTACTTACTTTGAATGAAGATAATACATAGAACTGGTTATACACATAAACTGTATTGTTTGCTGTCCATTTTTACCCCACTTTTAAAGATATCTAATGTGCATCTTTCATTTATTTTTAGATAATTTTCTTTAAATGTAGAAAATCCCCATCAAATGAATTGAAACTAACTGTGATTGTAAGGCTACACTAAAAATTATATGTCATTTATACACATATGTTAAAAACACTCCCAGTATTTTTAGTGGTAGCACACATTTATACCAAGCATAGGGGTAGTAGGTGTTTTAAACCTTTAACACAGTATTGTTTATACACACAGACATGTTAATTTTATGTTTACATAGATACTGTGAAGTAATTGTTCATATTTTCAAATATGACATTTGGTCTTGTATATCTTTAATGGAAATATTTATAATTTATATGCATTTTCTTTTAAATGAACTATCTGAGGAAACTGGGTCATATATTTTATGTTACTTGTCGATATAATCAAATTATCAGAGAGAGGTGAATTGGAGATTTTTGTGTGCATGTGTATATATTTGAAACAATTTGAACTGAATAGTTTACATTTTACATATATTAACCTGTAGGTAAATCAGTTATTGTGGAAAGTAGAAGATCATGGGTCTTTATGCTTTAAGCAAATGTATAACTAACTGAAATATCAGTGAAACTTGAAATGATTATGTTGAAGTTATATATACAAGTATGAAAAACTGTCTTCCCAGAAAGTGAATTGGTATAGATTTTACTGAATTATGTGATAAAAGTTAAATTGGATATGTTCATGTTGTATTTAGAAGTGTATAACGGAAAGAAATGAAATGTATTGGTAAACACTGTTCTCTGTTAAGGATGAATTGCTTTTTGTAATGATAGTTGTCTTAATGATTCTTGTAGGGCGGAGCTTGAAACTACTGTATCTTGTTCTCTATTTATATACAATTACAGTAGTTTCACGTTCAACCTTTGACTTGTGTATTAAATTGTATTTATTTTATGATTGGATATTATTATGCAAATGTTTGTTTTGATAAGGCTATGTCAGTGTCTTAAATGAAAGACTGTTTTGATGTCGCTAGTTGGAAAAATTCATTCAAAATTAGTGTAAATAAAGTAATGAATTCTAGAAAAAAGTTGTTTGTGTCCTTTACAGAATGTTGGAAATACTGGTGATGTAAAACCATTTGAGACAGACAATACCAAGTGTAAATATATTAAACATCTAATCAGTACAGAGTTGATTTAGCTACTCTAGTTACTCTAAGAGACAGTTAAAGCCATATATTCAAATTGTTTCTACCGTTTGGTCGTATAGTTGTTCCAAGACATAGTACTGTTGTCAAGGGAATCTATAACAATGACCTTAATGTCCATAAGCGGTTGATTAATTAGGAACAAAGTCAGTTTGTCTTGTGTTACAGTCTTTTGATCATGGGGTATTTTTGACAAGTATAAAGTGAGCTTTCCTACACACCTCGTAGTTCATGTCAGCACTGGATTTTTAGCTCACCTGAGCCCACCTGAGCCAATTGCTCATGGTGAGCTTTTCTGACCGCTCAATGTCTGTCGTGCGTCCGTCAACATTTTATAAAAAAATCTTCTTGAAAACCACTGGGCAGAATTACACCAAACTTCACAGGAATGATCCTTGGGTGTCCCCCTTTCAAACTTGTTCAAAGAATTGATTTCCATGCAGAACTCTGGTTACCATGGCAACCGAAATGAAAAACTTTAAAAATCTTCTTGTCCAAACCCACATGTCATAGGGCTTTTATATTTGGTATGTAGCATCATCTAGTGGTCCTCTACCAAGATTGTTCAAATTATCCCCCTAGGGTCAAATATGGCCCCGCCCTGGGGTCACATGGTTTACATATACTTACATAGGGAAAACTTTGAAAATCTTCTTGTCCGAAACCACAAGGCGTAGAGCCTCAATATTTGGCATGTGATATCATCTAATGATCCTCTATAAAGAGTATTCAAAATATGCCCCTGGGGTGAAAAGAGGCCCCGCCCCAGGGGTCCCAAGTTTCACATAGATTTATATACATTTATTACTTTAGTAGTTGGGTTCAGTTGTACAAGAACAAAAAGTACAATAAGATTAAGAATGGTAACAGTAAATAAAAGTTAAAAAGTTCAACAACAAAAAAAAGATGTATATGTCGCAGTATTAATAGAGGTATAATGCCTACAGCTAGTACTTTTCCCCAGACTGTTTATCTTAAAAAATATTTGATACTGACAACAATAGACTTCATAAGAGTACGAGTTCGAAATTTACGCCAAATTATGATAAAATCAGTAAGCACCATTTCTAGCTAAATGCTGTCAACGAAAACAAAACTGATTATATGGAAGAACTTAAATGTAAAACTGAAAGAAATATGTAAAGTGCTTCATTTTGGCACATTGATATTTTCATTTTGTCGCATTGGCGATGCGCTAAGACAACACAACGAAACTTTAAAATTTACTTATTGCGCTACAGTTTGTTTGTTTTGGGTTTAACGCCGTTTTTCAACAGTATTTCAGACATGTAAGGGCGGGCAGTTAACCTAACCAGTGTTCCTGGATTCTGTACCAGTACAAACCTGTTCTCCGCAAGTAACTGCCAACTTCCCCACATGAAACAGAGGTGGAGGACTAATGATTTCAGACACAACGTCGTTTATCAAATCGTCACGGAGAACATACGCCCCGCCCGAGGATCGAACTCGCGTAGATCAACGCTCTACCTACTGAGCTAAGTGGGCGGGCGGCGAGCGCGCCAGAACAACACAACCAAATGTGCTACATAAACCACAATCCTAAGTCATCCTAATCTAAATGCCCTAAGTCAGCCACCATACTATCGTACGAGTGGTTTAGGTCGCTGACTTGGAATCACTTGCCCCTCAACGATGTGGGTTCGAGCCTCAATCGGGGCATTGAATTCTTCATGTGGGGAAGCTATACAGCTGACTTATGGAAGGTCGATGGTTCAATTCAGGTGCCCGCTCGTGATGAAATAATACACGGAGGGGCACCAGGGATCTTCCCCCACCATCAAAGCTGGAAAGTCGCCATATGACATATACTTACGTCGGTGCGACGTTAAACCCAACAAAAGCAAACAAATGTGTAAGTTACACTCGTAAACGGAACTTTACAGAAGTGATCCGTGAAAACTAATGACAATATTTGACATCTTAACCTTATCAAAAATTTGCTGTTGTTTCTACTTTCGAGTTCGATTTTCTCAAAAAGCTCATATATTGTAGCTTACAACAGTAAAACATCTTGATTGTTAATTTACTACCGTTTTCTTTGTCTGAGTCGCGTACGAATTTCTATTGTTTCAATTATCTGACACTAATTGGGGTCATCCAAAATGTTGCAATAGTCAGAAAAGGTCCCTAAAATTTCAATACCAGTTTTGTATTACAATAATGCTAAAATATTCCAATCATGCCTTGTCTTTAATTATTCCTTGAGATATAGGCTTTTTGATTTTGTTAAAAGGTTGTTAGAATTTTCAGTTATAGAGCTAGTCATGGCACGCGTTTTCGTACACAAATATATATAATATAAAAAAAAACGCGTTGTTTTTCATTCTTCAGACTTCAAAATATAGATTTTTTTATAATCGAGACAGTTTACCTCGAGTCAAGCGTTACAATCGCTTTTCGATTTTCATCATTAAAGTAGTAAAAACAGCAAATTCTCATGTATTTCCGTAACATATAGTTTGTCAGTAATTACGTTTTAAAGCCTTCTTAAGAGATATAGCATTTATTTCCAGATATTTATAAAAGTATTTTTTCTAGTTGTCGAACGATATGTTGGCCAGTGCCTTTAATATTTAAAATACATGTGTATTTCAGGTCTCCTTGAAAATGTGTCTTTTCAGTTTAAAAAGTTTTTAAATATTATGGATCCGTGGCCTATAAATGCATTTTACTTTACAATAATGTGAATTTGGATTTTGAACGTTAAGATAAATTATCAAAATTTATAACTTCATATCCATAATTTATATTTTAACTTTAAAGTGCTTAGACAAGAGCCGTAATAATTGTCCCTTTCCGCGGGGCATGTCAGACAAACAGACACTAATCCAATTAGTAACGGTAATAAACAGAAATATGTCGGCATTTGGTTAACTTATTGTCAAACGTGTTATTTGACTTTATCATACATATATGCAATCATTACAAAAAGATAAGATAAGAAATTTATAATAACAATATCATGAAACAAGAAACATGAAATTTACACCCGACCCAATAGACTTGTATATCTAAGAATGGAGATAATAATATTTGAAACAATCGTAGAATATAACAATGAAATGAAGCCCTCCCTTTGAATGAAGACTTGAATAAATGAATTTTAGAATTATCAGTGATACAATAACTGCAGCCGAATAATATGTTTTCATATTTGCCCATTACTTTTAAGTGATTTATGTGAAAAAAAGAGTAAACTGCAAATGTATGTTTTAATGCGAATATTACTTTCATTGTCCATGTGTTATATTTACACACATGTACAATATTCAAGTTTAACTATGAACATGTAGTTTTATATGTTAATCAACTTTATGTTATGTTTTAATGCAATAAATAACTCTGGTAGTGAAACTGGTATTAAATGAATTAAAAAGTGGAATATTTTTTATTTAAACATGTAATTTAAAATATTAATTTAAACTGTATTTTTATTTAATCTGACAAGTAATGACATTAAACACCATGTCTGTCTAATTCAGAGACATACCAGTTTATCCGGTGTCATCAGTACATGTGTACTATGACGGGCAAAATTTTCCAAATTAGTAAAATCAGTGATATTCAAACGTTTAGGGAAGCAAGAAGACATAAAAATAACTTAAAAATAAACTCATTGAAAGAAAGATTAACTTTTCTAGTTTACTTCAATAACTTTATAAATGTTGTGACGTTATTATAAATATAAGAATAGATCATTTTAAAAAACCATGTAAAGCTTAAAATCTATCATTTCCTACAGAAATCAATGGGACTCGGAATCAAAATTAGTTACTTATTTCAAACGCATAGGGAAGCAAGAAGATCATATTTTATTTTATCAAAAATTATATTGAAAGAAATTGCAAACATTGCAGATTAATTCAATAACTTAATAAATATTGTCAGATAATGCTTTTGATGTAATTTGATGTGTTAAAGTTTTTCTCCTTCTATATTTCAATAGGCGTAAATTGACCGATAATCGCTAATCGATACACTCAATAAGCTGTTTTCAGGGGAGACAATTTCGCCAATAAGCCAGCAAATTGGCTGAGATTTCTGGGTATGAAAAATTAACTGTATTTCCATTTTCTATGGTGGCTGATTTCTGCCAGTGTCGTTCTGGCGCCCCCGCCATAACGAAAGAACGACGTATTCCTCTTTTGGCGTTGTCTCGTTCTGTCGTTCTGGCGCCCCCGCCATAACGAAAGAACGACGTATTCCTCTTTTGGCGTTGTTTCGTTCCCTCGTTCTGGCGCCCCCGCCAAAACGATATAACGAAGAATGCAACGCGACAGAACGAAAGAACGACACTTATAAACGGCGCCCTAAAAAACGTCGTCTTGGCGTTCTTTCGTTCTGGCGCCCCCGCCACAACGACGGAACGAAACAACGCCAAATGTGAAAATATCGTTCTGGCGTTCTGGCGCGTTCCGGTAGAGCATGCGCAGTGTTGTTATGTTTCGGCAGAGTAACTCGGAGTTACTCCCTTTTAGTGGAGACTGCCTTTTGGGTTGTTCCTAATTCCCATATCGTACCTGTACCGTACATTCATATTCGGCAACTTTCGATTTTCACGGAGTGTGGCGGAAACATACGACGAAAAAAATCTATTTTTAGACGTATTTAAGGGGCTGTTGTTGTGGTCTTAGCCGATTTCATCATGTTTATGATATGTATATAATTTAATGTCATTTTGAAAATTGTATCTTAAGGTTCATTATGTTTGCTGCTAATTGATGACCCAGTTTTTCGTCATATTTAAACATGTAGTTCACAAAGGGAGTGGATATAACCACATGTTTTCTGATATTATTCTTTTCCATCAAAGCTAGAATGAATGCATTAAATAAAAAAATATTAACTTGTGTTTAGAGTAAAAATATGGCTAAGATGTTTTAAGTATATAACCGTATACATATTTAACACAGTATGTTTATTTTTTTTCAAATTTGAATAACATGAGTATTATAGCTGGATATATACGCTAAGTCGCTGTTATTCTCAGCTAAAGCTTGAAACAAAACCGGGTGATATGAATAAAATGAAGTGTGAAATATGAAAGATAGATGCCGTTTCCAAACTTGTATGGATTCCGTGAAAAAGTGTATCTATCTATTTATGAAACAGTAAAAATGGGCTTAAGCAAAATACGAAAATTGTGACAACACTGCGCATGTTGTTTCGTTCCGTCGTTGTGGCGGGGGCGCCAGAACGAAAGAACGCCAAGACGACGCTTTTTAGGGCGCCGTTTATAAGTGTCGTTCTTTCGTTCTGTCGCGTTGCATTCTTCGTTATATCGTTTTGGCGGGGGCGCCAGAACGAGGGAACGAAACAACGCCAAAAGAGGAAAACGTCGTTCTTTCGTTATGGCGGGGGCGCCAGAACGACAGAACGAGACAACGCCAAAAGAGAAAAACGCCATAACGACAGAACGACACTGGCAGAAATCAGCCACCATAGTTTTCATTAATACAAGGTTGCGTTCATTAGAAGTAATATATCTCGGACCGGTCGAGATAGACTGTTAATAACAACTCTCGTGCTGTGTTATATACGAGACACTTCCAGGCTGTAAAATGCACGATTTTAACTCGACAGTATGACTTAATTGGCGTACAAGCAAAACCATTTGAAACATCGAATGAAGTGCATTTGGACAATACATAGTTATATTTTTGATGAACTAAAGGAACAACAAGTTTAAACAAATAACATTTATTAAACAAACAGAACGATACCCTCCAAAACGATCAGCAATGTTCGGAAGGAGTGTACCACAAAAAATATAATTAAAATATTTACCAAATATTACAATGATGGTGAATGGTATAGCAGAATCGTATTTAATATATTCCACGACAATGATAGTAAGAACGATCACAGCAAGCATTTTGAAGTGTAATTCCCGACGTTAGCTGAGATGCAATACCGGTGAAACTGACCTACATTTGTATACGTAATAAGAGTATCTCTTCATAGACACGTTTCCCATCAAATCTCCTTCGTGGCACATGTATGTCATTTCAGCTCACCATGCTTTTTATATTCGTATTCCTGGAGTTCCAGAAAATGTAGGAACTATTTTTATCTGTTCGAAAAATAAGATCACTGCGCCACAAAGCCAAAGGTTTGAACATATTAGTGCCACGGAAACAGTATATTATAGAACAGCTTGATATCCGCAATTTAAGCTATGAAACAGTATTAAATGTGACAGGTGTGCACCGTGCATAAACAAAATACAAATACGGTCAGTACTCCACATTTCCTTATTGTTGACCGAAAGGTTTGGTGTAACCGGACTGGTCAGTTTTGGTGTACGCTGACCTACTCTGTCTTTTCTTGTCAAATATGGACGCTGGTCTTGCACCTAAAACAGGGAAAGTAAGTGTTAACAACTCATAACTATAGTACTAGATGTATCCAAGAAGCTTCAAGTCAAAGAAGTGCAAATCCGGCTGGTTCTGTCTGACAGTTTAAGACTATGATGATGCGCACTGTGTTGATACCAGTTACGTAAATGAAGCCTGTTTTTTTTATCTGACATACTTTATTTCATTTTATAGTGCTTATCCCAATTTTTGTTTCATTCGTTAACTTGTTGTGTGCGTTCATTTAAACATTATCATTTATTGTGCACAAAATTAATACATAAACATTATGGAAACAATTTCCACACTGTTTTAAAGAACATCAGAGATCTGATAAATATTTTATAAAACGATTATTTCGGGGTTTTTTAGGCATAAAACATGGGTATGCGGTCAGTAGTTCTAATAAAATGGTACCAATACCGTTTGAACAATGTCAATATAATTGTTCAAATAACCTTAACAGACACCCTATTAGTGTCACAATATACGCCCGTCAGAGCAAATTTCTTTACACTAGCACTGTATTTGCATATGGAATTTAAATTCTGTAGTTGTGTTGTAATTCTTGGAGAGCATCATTTCAAAATGGCTGATGAAAAAAAATTCTAAGTCGACACGAAACTCCTTACCAGGTAGAGATAGGCCAAAATACACCTAAAATTGGATGTAACATACATGTTGTACCACAGAAAAGTGGTCTCGATTTTCCACTACGGCCAATAATAAAAAAGTCATAATATAACCTATTTATAGTAATAACAAAGGGTGCCTGATGGTGGTGAACATTTGTGCCAAGTTACATCAAAATCTCTCCATGCACGAAGAAGAAATGCTCCACACAAAGCTGTCATTCTTGTATCTGACCTTTGACCTCTAAGTGTGACCTTGACTTTAGACCTAGGGACCTGGTTCTTGCGCATGGCACTCCGTCTCATGGTGGTGACCAATTGTACCAAGTTACATCAAAATCCCTCCATGGCATGAAAAAGAAATGCCCCGGACAGTCATTCTTGAATTTGACCTTTGACCTCTAACTGACCTTGACCTTAAACCTAGGGACTTGATTCTTGTGCATGACATGGTGAACATTTGTGCTAAGTTACATCAAAATCCCTCCATGCATGAAGAAGAAATGCTCGGACAAAGTTTAGGTCTACATTTACCAAACGAATTGGGTTACATTTCTGCTTACAGGTCTTCGTAGCGGTATAGGTCAATGACTTCAAATCACTTGTCCCACACAACTATGGGTTAGGAACCTCGCTTGAGGTGGTTTTTTTTTCATGTGAGGAAGCCAGTGTTTGAGTCTACCCAGTAGCCGCTCGTGCCTGAAAATAACGCTCTGAGGGGCATCTAGGGGTCTTCCTGTATTAGTAACAGCTGGAGAGCCGCCTTATGACTTATATTTATTATGTCGGTGTGACCTTTAACAAACTAGATAAATACTGAGCATGCTGAGCGTTATTACAATTTTATCGGCTTTAATATTTCATTTGCATACACATATACCATTTGTTCCTATTTTTGCTCCCACAAAGATAAATAGCTGAAAAATTGCATGAAAATTAAGTAAGTAAATTGTAACCATGGATATTTGTTTGTTCAGATGAGTACTTACTTCATTGAATAAACACATAAGATCTGGTATTCAGACAAAATAGTGTTTCGAAACAGTGGGAGCATGTTACAGAGATATAAAATACCACTATATTTCAGTAACTTACTAGAATCATGAGCAAAAAGCAATCAAATATTTACCTGATGATTCAGCCTTTGGTAGTTCGTTCTCTAACACTTTAAATGTTTTTGATGTAACGTCTTGGTATGGGCTATCACTGTCACTGACTGACATCCGGGGACGTTCCTCTTCAACCACAGACCCTGCTGGCGGGTTGATGATTCCACTACAAATGAAACAATATGGTAGGAAAATTCTGATCAACAAATCTGTGAGCAAATCTGTCACATTTACAATGTATTCTAATGAACGAAGAAGTTAGCCATGAAGGGTTGATGTCAGCTCCTGGCTACCCGTCAGATCGATGCTCAGGCTAGACTAATTCGTGAATTAAGATCACATGATAAGATACACAAGTGATTAGTATATTCTATATTGCATAGTACAAGTTTCCGCAAGTTTTATTCCCCCATTTCTTTCCATGGAAAGAACTTCTCTTTGAACGAATTTTCATGCGCGCTGCCTACGGGTAATGTTTTACTTAATCATACTAAACTTTACCGAGAACATGCGGTGCTTCAAATATAAACAAGATCAATAAATTAGTATTGTATCAGCACCGGTTCGTCGCAAGATATAGTTATAAGTACGAACCTTTGAACGGTAAGGTTTACATCGTTGCCACAGCGGAGCATTTCACCTCTGGCTTGCTCGTGAGTGAATCCAACAACATCAGCACTACCGATCAGTAGTATAGCGTCACCAGCTTTCAACCCGGACTGTCCAGCGATACTGTTCGGAGAAACCTGTCAAATGTATTACTGGTCATAAACATCATGTCAAGGAAACTTGCTTGGAGTTTATGTATTTTTCTGCAATGCGTTAGAGCTAATTCAGTATAACACTGGCAAACAAAAAGAAACCGGGCGAGTTTATAATTATATGACTTTGAGTAATTCCATTTAGTTTCGTGCCTATGTATCTAAAATAAACATGATTAAGGTACTAAATATTTCAAGCCCTTGTGGAATGTGGTTTGTGTGTGTGTGTGTTAGCACCATGAACATCCGGCTGGAAACTGGAGGAGTAACATGCATTACTAGTATTAGATCTGGCTTAAAAAAACACCTACTAACTGAAGATGTATATCAAATTGGATTGAATTGTTTAAGTAAGTGACCAAAAATGACGTCTTTTTTTTCTTGGAAACATTGCACAGCCAAATGATCTAAATTTATGTTGGTGGAAAATAAGAACACATTAATGCTTCTTTTAAAATAATGTTTTACTGTCGTGCAAAGACTAGAGAATATATTGCTTTGAATATGATTTACCTATTCCACAGCTATTAATGTATAGTGTATATGCTAGTTCCTATATATATGTTTTGTTACAGAAGACAACTTCCGAGGCTATTCAAATTGTGTGTTTATATCCCTTTTCTGCGCGTAACAAATATTTAGAGCTAATTAAGGACATTGCAGAGATAGAGAGAAAACGAAATAAAGGACACAGAAATATACTTTTTTAATGAAAAAAGATTATCCATTCGGCAGACATACTAAGCACATGCGTGTTTGTTATTGTTTACCTGCAGTTGATGCACTACTCCCCTGCTACGTGTTATGATAAAAATCTCATGAATGTAGAGGATCAGATTTTTATTATCTCTGACTGATCAATATGGAACTCACTTCTTATTCTATTGTCTATGAAAGCCACATGGCTTATCATACGAGTCAATAGGATTTCCTGCTTGTATTAATAGTTTTTTTTCTATAATTACTGAATGCAAAATGCAGATATACGAAACAGTTGCTATGGTAACCCACTAGATTCCGGAAAAATGTACTATACAAATGATATTTGATATCATAATAATCCACATTGAAAATACTGTTATTTCATTGACTAAAATATCTTTCAAGACAGAAGTTTACCTTTCAAAATGTTATTAAACTTGTTCATTTGAACATTAAACTTGTTTTTACAACTTCTTAACGGGCGGATGATCGGAAAGCCTTATGGCAAAATACCTGTGTACAGAATATTGATATATGAATAAACGAAATATGTTTCTACAATATACATCAAGTTATATGATTTAGGTAACTTATAACTTTAGTACTAAACTATTTGCACTGCATGGAGAGAGATAAAATTAATTTAAATGCTTATCACTTATTCGTTAATTAAAACACATTCTAACACGACCGATTTGTTATTATCTATTTATATATTTAAAGAATATTTGTTTTGTTTCAGTGTAAGATAGAAATACTTTCATGAGAGAACATCAGATGCACTATTTTCACGCGTGAATAGCCACGAGTAAAAATGCAAGATATGGTTGGAAGATATTATATATTTTGATCTTACAGCTTCTCTTCTCATTGCACGTTTTGATTAAATTGACCCATTTTATATATCTTAATTCTTAGCCTACCAGTGAATAATTCACTGGGAAAAAAAACGTAATAAAAACGCTGTAGTTTTATATAAATGAAAATGAAACATTTTGGACTACAATATCAGAATTACTTAATAATTTAAAAGTGAAAACGGTGAAAATCTATTCCCCGACCGTCACTCGATCATCTGTCAAAACAGGACTTCTGTATTAAGCAAACATGGAGAAAGAATTCGCCTTAAAAGTAATAATTATAATGTACAGAACAAAAGAAAAATATTACTTACATGAGCGACGAAAAGTGGCATTCCGACGTCCGTACCACCCTGCATTTTGAAACCCCAGGGCTGACTAGTATTATATCTCCTTAATTCAACAAGTCGAGACATTTTTGATATGTAAAATTAACACCCTTTTTAAAATCACACTTAGTTAACTTTTGATCAATCAGTTCAGATGTAGTATATAATAAACATCGGCTACTGTATACCCCAGAAACTCGTGTTAATGTAACGGTGGTTGAATCATGAATCCAAAGTACAGAAACACAGGTAAGTATCGGGAGGCAGGTATGTGCACTGTGGTGTTCTTACTTTCTCAATTAATGTTGAGTGTTACACACTGAATGCTTATCTTTACGTAGATAGATTTACATATTATACTCTATCGTAATTACTTAGTAAGCTGAAGTAGCAACTATGTATATATAGGTAAGAGAATTCATGCATATAACCCGCAAAGCGGGCTATAAGAATTGCGACAACACGGTATATACACTGTCACCAAAATTAAGGATTCCAGGATAAAATTTAGAAGTATAAAATAAGATAGGAATAACTAATACATATAAAATTCAATGCATCCTTCATTTGAGAATGCTTAACTGATCAGAAATAAGCAAGAGAAAAAGTAGGCAAAGATGATATTATCCAAATCAAAGCGGCGGCCCTTTAAACAGAACCAAATTAAGGAACACATGTTTATTTTGTGTTGCTTACAATATGCTTACATCTAATGAACCCATTGTTCCTAATAAATTTGATAAATGCCAAAGATTAGTTTTTATTTTCGTATCAATTATTGACAAAATATCCATGTTTGTTCAGTTTTAAAAAATTTGGTATACAGGCAGCAGGGTATATTTGCAATTGCATAATTGACATGTTTAATTCCACCAGTCATGCAAAAGTGCTGTCTTTTTTACTTCAGAGTTTATCTAATTTATTAAGTTACAATTGGTTCATTAGATGGAAACAACAATAGGCAATACAAAATAAAATATGTTTCTTATATTAAATAAAGTAAAGTAAATTTTTCCGTTTAATGGGTCGTTAACTAAATATGAATATTAAACATTTGGTGACAGTTTTAAAAGAGTTAAAAAACTAGAGATTGTTTTTCGTTTTTCACGAATAACGTATGTCTTCAACTAATTAGCACGCAGACAATAGTAAAATAACACAAATTAAGGACCCTAACTCCAGTAAAAATCACTTAACATAACATTCCATCAATATAATATCACCCGTGAGGTTTAGTGAAATCAAGTCAAGTGGTATAAACACTAAATATGACGGTCATAACTCCAATGAAAATCACTGAACCGGGATATGCCAATGATATGCATAACTAGGTTTGGCACTCCTGTACGGCCTTGTGGAAATACGATAGGCCATAACTCTGCTGAAAATCACTGAACTGGATTATGCCCATAATTAAGCTTGGATGTGATAACTTTTATGAAGTTTGATGTCATTCCACCTTGTGGTACCGGTATATAAGCAGTTGCACAGACAAAGTAAACTACGATAAATCAAGGGCTATAACTCCACTGAAAATCAATAAACCGTAACATGCCGTAATATGAACTGAAAAAGATTTTTCTTTTTTAAGGTCTAGCGGCCCCTAAATGGGGCAAAGCACCCCTATTTCAAGACATTTCATAGATGACCTTACAATGATGCAACAGACCAAGACTGATGAAGTTCCATCAAGTGGTACATGAGGAATCATTAAAATGTAGTTCTATTTTCAGCTCTAGCGGTCTCTAAAAGGGGCCCAAGTGCCTCAATTCGATCAAACTTGAGAAAGGACCTTATACTTATGTTAAAGACCAAGTTTGATGAAAATTCATTTGGCAGTTTATGAGAAGAAATTATATAAAGATATTTCTATTTTTACCTCTAGTGGCCCATAAGCCGGGCCAAAGACCACTTTTAAAAACCTTGACAGAAGCATATAGCGGTTCATAAGAAGATTTGTTTAAAGGTACATGTATTTCTATTTTTAGCTCTAACAGCCCCTAAATTGAGGAGGCAAGTCCCCCATTTGAACAAATTTGAGAGAGAATCTTACAATGATGATACAGAAAAAGTTTAATGAAGATCTATTAAGCATTTCATGAGAAAAAATGTTTAAAGGCATTTCTATTTCTAACTCGAGTGGCCCCTAAAAAGAGGCCAATTGCCCCCATTTGAAGAAAATTGAGAGAGAACCTTACAATGATGCTACAGATGATAGTTTGATGAAGATCCATCAAGCGGTTCTTCAGAAGTTGTTTAAAAGTATTTCTATTTTTAGCTCTAGCACCTCCTTAAATGGGACAAAGGCCCCGTTTAAACCAGTTTGAGAGAGGACCTTATAATGATGCTACAGACCAAGTTTGATGAAGGTCAATCAAGTGGTTCATAATAAATAATTTAAAACTTTTTCATGTTTAACTCTAGCGGCCCCTAAAACAGGCCATGTGCCCCCATTTGACCAAATTTGAGAGGGGGGCCTTGCCAGGATGCTACAGACCAAGCAAAGTGTAATTCTAACCAGTAGTTTCAGTGAAGATATTTAGGGTAAAATGTTGACAACAAACACTGGACCATGCTCACCCAGAAGTCTTGGTTCAGGTGAGCTATAACTAAAAAATAAAGTTTTACATGCCAAACGAAATCAACTGTATCTAAATCTGTTATGTATTTTATAATATTGCTTATGGAGCTAAGCATGTTGTTCATTTGGAACATGATAGGAGAGGATGTATATGGCAGAAGAGTGTTTCACGCTGAATTTTGCAGAAGTATATTTACATTCAGCTGCATTGTTATACCGTTACTAGTTTCATATCGCACATAAATATTACCTATCATATTTTAAGATTCAAGTTATATAAATATAAAATATTTGCTGTTAAAATGTGTGTAACATAGTGACCTAGTTTAATTTTGGTCTTAGATAACCCAGTTTCAAACTTGACCTATACTTCATAGAAACATTTTAGCAAAGTTTTATGAAATAGTAAAGTAGAAAATGTGGTTTCTAAAGTGTGAACAAGGTTTTGCTGTGATTGACAAAGTAACCTTGTTTTTCACCTTAGGTAACTCGGCTTTGAAAATCTGTGCAGTCTGATCATGATCTACACTGTTCGCCATTCAGTCAGTATCTTTTCGAAAAGCAGTGACCAAACACCCCTTGTAATTGATAATGGTATTGTCCATATTGAAAGATGGACAAGTTCATTATAGTAATTTAGCAGTGTAAGGGTTAAAACAAGTATCTATGACAAACATGTAGAAAATGTGTCCTCTAGAGTGTTAGCAAGTTGACCAAGAGAACTAGTTTTGGTCTCAGGAAACCCATTTTCTAACTTGATCTAGACTTCATAAAGATAAACAATACTGTTGATATATTATGGAGATCATGCAAAGAAAATGGGTTCTATAGTTCTAACCATGTTTTTCTACAATTTGACCTAGTTACCTAGTTTCTGATCCCACATGACCAATTTCAAACAAGACTTAGATGTCATAAAGATCGGTCGACAAACATTCTGACAAGGGTTCAGAAGGATAAGGTAGAAAATATAGCCTCAGGGTGTCAACAAGACTTTTTCTATGGTTTGACATAGTGACCTAGTTTATGAACCTGATAACCAAGTTTTAAATTAATCCAAGATTTTATTGCGGCAAACATTCTGACCAAGTTACATTCAGACTTGGCAAAAAGTGAGACTATCCAAGACTAGAGTATTAACAGTAATATATAACGAAAAGTTACCTCGCCCTTTGTTGTTTCTCTTTTGAAGGATCAATATATCTTGAACAACCATGGTATTGTGTCACCCATGGAACATTTGCATGAAATGATTTGAAAATGGAGCAAGCTGTTTGTGACAATATTTTGAAAGCTCCAATGATATACATAAAGGGAAAAGTGCCTTTTGAAGAATCAATATATCTTGAACAACCATGGAATTGTGTCACCCGTGGAACATTAATAATTTGCATGAAATGCAAGATTTTAAAAGCTCCAATGATACACATAAAGGGAAAAGTGCCTTTAGAAAAATCAAAATACCTTGAACAACCATGGTATTGGGTCACCCATGGAACATTTGCATGAATAATTTGAAAATGGAGCAAGCTGTTTGTGACCAGATTTTGAAAGCTCCAATGATATACATAATGGGAAAAGTGCCCTCTAGCAGCCATGCTTAATGATGAAACAGAATAATTTGAATAATCTTGGTAGAGGAATACTCAAGAAACATTTCTGTTAAATTATTTTGAAATTGGGAAAGTAGTTTCTGACAAGAAGATTTTTAAAGTTTTTTTTTCTGTTGTTCTCTTCTGTTAACCAGATTTATATATGGAATAAATTCTTTTCATAAGGTTGTTAAGAGGATTATCCAAGGAACATGCAGGCTAAGTTTCATCTACTTCCACCAGACAGTTTCAGAGATGTCCTTTAGTGGAAAAATTGTGGAAGGGCAACGGACAAACAGATTGATGGACAGATGGAAGACAAACAATGTATGACTGACAGTGAGTGGTCACAATAACTCCAACAGCAATTCCTGCATAAGTGAGCTAAAACATACAGACAAATCAAGAAATGAGGACGACAAGGAGTATATTCAAAACCAAATAACAGTTACAAAGCTTAATACCTACACATGAAACAAAGAGTACAGCAATGACTTTAATACCTGGTTAAGCATTCCTTTTCATTTTAACCATTATAAACCTGAACAAGTGCTACAACTTGGATATAAATATATGCTTAGAATTACTTGTATTTATACACAAATTGTAAAAGGGTCATAATAGCTTCGTTTATAATGTAAAAATAAAAAATAATTTCTTCCTATTTCCTATTTTCTTAATTGTTATCTCTGATATTTTCTATAAGTTTGAATTTTATTTCAGTAGAAAAATGTAATGTTAATTCCTAGATTTTTCATTACCTCCCTGTATGACTCTCACTGCAATATTGGAAGGTAATTACTGTAGAATCAATAATATGTGTTTCAGACTTATTTTCATAAATTATGTGGTTGTGAAATGAGGTGACGTATATTAACATGTGTTTGTAGGCTGTAAAAAAGAGGTAAAACATCACGGTTGTAACCTACTATCAATGGTATTAAGAACTTGTTTTTATACATTTACATACTTCACAAGTGATTTACGTCTTCTTAACTGTGTATTAATAATATCATTTTTACGTTTCATTACACATTATCAAACCCTTGTTTTACATCATATTTTTTATTGTGTAACAAACACTACAGACTTTCTACATGTTTGATAGACTACAAGACAAAAGTCAAATTCTGCTTTAAAATCACTAAATATGTATACATCACTCTGCTTTAACTTTTTACTTGAAAAAAAAAACAAAAAACAAAACAACTAACAAAGTCAAGCACTTCCTAAATTTAGAAACAAGAATATATCTGCAAAATCGATGAATGCTGACCCAGATATATGATTACATTGTATTGCATATTAAAAGATCGAAAAAGAAATTCACTGACTGGACACATACAGTTTACTAATGTTGAATAACCAAATGGCAATTACGTCAGTTAAAAATCATTGGACCAGAACATACAGACAATAGTTGGGAGTGAAGCTTCCAATGAAGTTTTGATGAATTCTAGCAAGTGGTTGCTGAGGAATACCCCAGACAAGAAATGTTACTACTGTACACTATGTTGAATACTAAAAAGGCAATAACTCAGTGAAAATTCATTCAACTGGAACATAAAGAAAACATGCATATCTCCTTTTGATAGTGAAGCATCCAATGAAGTTTGGCTAAATTCTAACCAGTGGTTGCTAAGAAATATACCAGTAAAAAATTGCAGGATGGATGGACAAAGTGGCAACTATATGCTTCCCCTTAGAGAGCACAAAAATTGGCAATACTCTTGAAATGAAGGCATCTAAACTGCAACAACTTTTTTTATTTATTGTATCAACCATATTGCTGTTGTAAAGATCATAAATAACTAGAGCTGCTTTTGAGAAAAGCGCATGTCTCCCACAACTGCCTAATCATCTAGATTGGTGTTTCTTTTCCATTTTGTATCTGAGTCAACCATACACCAAGACCTGTATCACTGGCATCAGTATTTTCGGTAATTCAAGGGCCATAATTCCGCAGTGCCTGGGCCGATATGGCTAGTTATCGAACTTGGCCGAGGACTTATTGGCAAACACATTTTGTTCAAGTTTGGTGAAGATCAGATGAGAGAACTGTTCAACTTAGAGAGCGGACAAGATTTGTGACAGACAGACAAACACAGACAGGAGTAAATCAATATGTCTCCCACCACAGTGGTGTGGGAGACATAAACATAAAAGAAAATAGAGAAAAAATTATCTTAAATAACAACTTTCAACAATTATAAGCATAAATCACAGATTGCTTGGAAACAGTTCAATCAAAATTCCAACAATTATACCAAATAACATATAAAAATATTAACAATTTATAATACGAAAATAATTTGTAATGACTAGCATTATTCTGACCTATCTTTACTCACTCTTATCAGATACTGCTTAAAATTATTAGGGGACTCATATATGGTACTTAGTATAAAATTCACATATGGCTAAAAAAACTCAGTTTCAACATCTTTGCCTAAGACAATTTGACTGTGTTAAAACTACAATATGCACTGAAAGCAGCATTTGTTTTGTATTATCACTATCAGAGACATTTTTTTTGCATATCCAACGTCATTACTTTTACAAATTTACATATATAAAATAATCATAACATTTTTATTGTTAGATATTTGAAACCTTTCTAGTTTTTGCTTTTTTTCTTTTGTAAGTGTTTCTCTTTTAAGAAGTATTGACTCAAATATCCCCTAACAGTGCAGTAAACAGTCTGTTACCTTCAGGTACAGAAACACCACTCTACTGTTCCCAACATCAGTATAAACAGGGGAGATAATGTAAATAAGTTACTGTCATTATGACAGAAAAGGGAGGTAGTTGAGAACATAACTGTCCTAGCCAGCACTATATTTTGTTACTTTGTACAGGTAACTTCTTTCCTGGCATAGCTTAATATATCTTCACTGTTCTAACAACTTAGTTAACAATGAAAGACGGTAACTTCAAACTATTGTTCTTACAACACAGGTACTGTCTTAAACAGTGAGCCACGGTAATTTAATCCTTTACCATTCAACCGCAGGAACCAAGTTAAGATTTAAGGAATCTTTGATTTTTAGTGTCCCCAAAGCACTGCAGTTAACACTAATCAAAACTCATCATTTTTGAATGGTTAGTCTTCACAGAAATTGGGGATTATTTCAAATCTCAGTCTTCTGAAGTATTGCTGTAAACAGCCATTGGAGGTAAAGTAAACTGTAAAGGAACACTGCTTCAATCTTCATTTCCTCATCCGCTCACTGCTCCAGCTAAACAGGCGACACACACCAATACTGCATGGTCACATAATCCTCAGTGGTAAGGGGGATAATATTTCAATCTTCACTGCTCTCCATCAGGGTTTTCAGAATGACAGAGGCAAAATCTGAAATATCTTCTGTCGGAATGCTTGTGATCTTACTCAAACAAACCATAACCTGTAATATACAATAATCTGTGAGAATAATATAATGATCATTTCAAAATAAATATGGGTAATTTTTCATGTCTGATGAAACCAATGGAGGTCTACTTGAAGCACCAATGTGAGAGCAAAAAGATGTCCAAAGCAAAGTTTGAAGATTGTAGGTAAAGGCATTCTCAAGATAAGAAGTAGACAAGGTTACAGTTTTGTCACTGTGACCTTCACCTTTCACACACTGCCCATGGGCAATGTGCTTGCCAAGGTTGAGGACAGTAGGTCTAGAGGTTCTCAAGACTGGGAACCATTTTCATCCACTGCCTTATAATGAGCCATGTGGAAGTCCGAGGATCACAGGTCAAAGAATTTTAAAGTTATTGAACGGAAACAAAATTGGTAACAAGACATAGACAACCAGCGCCATCACATATGTCCCTTCAGGCATATAATATTAATTATTGGGTTTGTTACTGACCCTCTACGGAAATATGTAGGGTCAGTATGTTGTATAGAGGGCGAGGCGAAGCTGATATGTAGGGTCAGTATGCTTTATAGAGGGCGAGGCAAAGCCGAGCTCTCTATAAAGCATACTGACCCTACATATTTCCATAGAGGGTCAGTAACAAACCCAATAATTGATTTGTTTTATCGACCACTTAATTACTTCTCCCGGGCAAGTAGGATAGCTCCCTCATTCATTGAATAGTCAACCTAAAAAATGAAACGTTAAATCATATAAATTAAAGAAGAAATATTTTGCTTTAATTCAACAACAAAATGCAAATTTCCGCCATTTTGAATTGCAATTCTCATGTAGGATCACCAACTGACCCTCTATAGAAATATAGAGGGCAACCACGTGACACTAATCTACCAATGAAAGGGCTAGAATCTGGTGGGAAGTAAAACAAAATTTGAATAATATGTTCAATAATTTTGGACAGCAAAGACATGACAGTTTTCAAAAGAACTAGAACAGCAAAATGAGACTGGTCAGTAAAGGTGTACAAACTACCAAGGAGAAAGTAAACATTGGTATTTACATGTAGTTTACACCATACCTTCTCATGTGAGTCCCTGTCTATGATATAGGCACCTGCTGTAATCAGTGTCACCATCAACAACATTTTATCTGCTCTCACACTCGCGAAACATTCCCTGAAAAAACAAATCAGTCAATTAGCTCAGAGATTTCAATTTCCTGAATATCTACCTACCTTACTAACTTAGTTGTCTTGATTTTCATGCAGTGGTAGGATACTAAGAGACAATTTCAAGAAACACGAGACACAAAATATTTGTTTTTGCCAGAGGGATGGGGGCGGGGGAATGTATGGGGGATAAAGTGGGTGGTGATGTAATACTAAGAAACAATATCAAGACAAACAAATAAGGCTCCCACTTTTACAGAATTTTGTAAATTTTGACATAATATTTCAAAAACAGAACATCGTTTAAACAGCCTTAATTCAATTATTGCCTTCAACCATGACTTGTGCCTTAAATTTTTCTCCATGGCAATGGGGAACACTTAAACCTTTCCAGGGAATCTCCATTGATAGCCTTGTATTTTTGTTTGGAAGTGGCTATTCCTACGGTCCCGTAAGAATAGCCTCACAGGCTATTCCTACGGCTCTCCCGTAAGAATAGTGAAATAGCCCGCAGGTGCTTTCCTACGGCTCTAAAGACGTTTGATTCCCAGACTTGATTTGTTTGTTTTTGTTCGATGGTTATAACACTCCGTTTTTCAACAGTATCTTCATCAATTGGATTATTCAATCCAGTCTTCGAGTATACCTAAACACATTGGGTGAGACTGAAGTACTGTAAAGAACACTGCTTCAACTCATTTCCTCACCGCTCACTGCTCCACTTAAACAGCGACACACATACGCAGTACATAATCCCAGTGGTAAGGGGATAATATTTCAATCACAATGTCCAGGTTTTCAATGAAGCAAAATCGAAATATCTTCTGTCGGAAAACTTGTACTTACTCAGCAACATAACTGTAATATACAATAATTGTGAGAATATAAATGATCATTTCAAATAAATATGGGTAATTTTTCATGTCTGATGACATCCAAGAGGTTACTTGAAGCACCATGTGAGGCAAAATTTCCAAAGAAAGATTGAAGATTTAGTAAAGGCATTTCAGATAAGAGTAAAAATCCTGTTTTCACTGTGACCTTGACTTTCACACAATCCCTCATGTACTGCAGGTGAGCATAGTCTAGAGGTCCAAGACGAACCATTTTAACCACTGCTAAATGAGCCATGGAATCCAGATCAAGTCAAAGCATTTTAAAGTACTGACGAAACAAAATTGGTAAAAGACATAACATGCCATACTAATATGTCCCTTCAGGCAATAATATATTATTGGGTTGTTATGACACTTGACAGAAATATTAGGTCAGTGTTTATAGAGCGAGGCAAGCGCCAGTCTCTAATAAAAGCACTGACCACAATTCCGTAGAGGCATAAAATCCAATTTTGATACTTTTTATGACCACTAATTCTTCTCGCAATAGATGCTCCTCTTCATAATAGTCAACCTAAAAAATAAACGTTAAATCATAATAAAGAAGAAATATTGCTTAATTATCAACAAAATGCAAATTTCGCATTTGAATTGCATCTCAGAGATCACCAACTGACCACTTAGAAAACAGAGCAACAGTATAACAGTGTTGAATCTTACCTGAAGTCGAATGGCAAATCTGAAGCAATAAAACATAAAGAATACATAGGTCAATATTTGGAAGCAAATATATATTCAGTTTCAAACCACAGATTGTGGTCCGTCATAAGTGTGAACATCCAAAAAACATTTATACATTGCTTTACACTACTTCATTATCCAGTCATTATAGAGCTTAATCATGTCCTAAAATATCTAGTCTACCTTCAAAACATTTCCCTTGAAAACAAATAGTAAGAAGTTCAATATTCCAAATCACCTGAACCTATCTATTTGCAGCATGTAGGTTAAAAAATCAAAAAATAACACAAAAATTATTTTGCAAGTTGAGGCTGAAGGTAGGGATAAATGGGTGTGATGGAATACTAAGAACAATATCAAACAAAAATAGCTCCATTTGTACAGATTGTAAATTTTACATAATAATTCAAACAGAACATCGTTTAAAAGCTTATTCAATTATTGCTTACATACTTTGCTTAAATTTTTCTCCATGGCATTGGGAACCTTAAACTTCCAGACTCCATGATACCTGTTTGTTTGTTGATATGAGCCATTCTAGAATTTATATAAAATTACATTTATTTCACCCTGTCTTCATGTGACAGGAACCCACAGCCACTGGAAGTCTAGAGTTATCTCACATTACTGAAGATAAACATATCTACCTTCAAGTCCAGTAACATTTCACTTAAAAGCGGATCATGCTTGACCTAATAATTACAGGCCATGATGCCAATACGCATACTTATCATTGGCAATGAGACAAGAAGGTCCTCAGTAAATACAAAGTGCTAAAGACAGGAACACAAAGAAAAATTAACCAAAAGAAAAAAAATCTACAGGTGTAGATATGTCAAAATACACCTAAAATTTGAGCCTCCATGTTACACGAATGTCCGTTTTCTATGCCAATAATAAAAAGTTACTAAAATAACTATTGATGAGAAGGTAGTAATTAAAAATAATTTCGGTGTGATAAAAAGATCTGCAAATAAGCTTTGACATAATGAATTTCGATCAGTACATCATTAGTATGGTGATAACCCATTTAATTTGAAATAAACGGAGGTAATTTGACAAAACAGTTCATATTATACGATTGTCTCAGTCCAACTAGTAACATAAGTGAAATTCAAATAAGTCCTATAAGTACTTACGATATAAATCATTTTAGATTACGGAATCTAGGGAGGCGTACATTTAAAATACATCCGTGAAACCTACATTGGATCATGATTTGTCATGAATCAAGATTTATTTTGTTTGAAGATATTTTGGAGTTTGTATAATAACATAAATAAAGTCTCTATATGGCTGCAAAAGCCAATAGCCAATTTGACCTTAAGGCCATAACTTGGAACCCATGAGGAATCTGGCAGTTGAAGAAAGAAGCAATGACTCGTGGTGATACAAGTGTGGCAAGTTGGTTAAAATCAAATCATAAATGAGCTCTATTGTGGACAAGGTAAAATAATAATTTTGGCCTAGGGGCAACTGGACCCTTGTGGATTGCCGATCAAGAAGGAACGAATCTTAGTGACACAAGTTTGTGCAAGTTGATTAAATTCAAACATAATGAAGTGCTATTGTGCAGACAAGGTCAAATAGCTAATTATGGCACTTTCAGGGGCATCACTCTGAACCAAATGGAATCTGCAGTTCAAGAAGGACCAAGATTTTATGGATACAGTGTGGCAAGTTTGTAAATTCAATATCAGGAAATGAAGCTGCTATTGTGCAGGACAAGGCAAATAGTAATCGGCCATTAAGGCCATAACTCGGACCCTAATGGAATCCGGCCATTCAAAGGAACCAGATCTCGTGTGATAAAAGTTGTGTGCCAGTTTGTAAATAATCAAATCATAATAAAGCGCTATTGCAACAAGTCAAATAGCTAATTTTGCCCTTCAGGCCTAACTTCTGTGACCACTAGGGAATCTGCCAGTCAAGAAGACCAACCTTAGTGATACAAGTTGTGAGTTGTTACATAAATCGAAATAAACCATATCGAGCAGCAAGAATGTTGACGTCCGACTGACTGACACTGTGACGGTGATCACAAAAGCTCACCTTGTCACTATGTGACAGGTGAGCTAAAAAAACGTTCAAACTTACAAAAATACAAACTAAGTATATCTTGTTTGATGCTATTTATGCAGTTCTAAGGAAATAAACAAATCCCTTAAATAAATCCCCTAATCTCTACAAATATTATTTCAAACAGAAAATTATTTTTCTAGCCCTTGTTTACTTTTTAATCCATATCATTTCTGGTACATGTGGCCTTCACTTTTGCCAAGGGAGTTAATTCTAACTTTGCAGTACAGTAACCTAGTAGTACATGATATAGCACTTTTTGTGAAAGTCTAAGTTATTGGACATAATTTTTTGGAAAATTTCAGGAATAAGACATATATAATTATTGCAATGTAAAATCAAAGCAGTGTAAGGGTAATTTTATCAAATATTTGGGCAGCACAAAATTCATTATCGGGTTTACTCATTAAAAGATTGGTGAGAGCATTTAGAAAATAATCATTCTACTTTTCTCAAATATGGTGTGAAACTTAATCAGCTTTCAAAGTAAGTCAAATTAATTTTCTGTTGATAGTGATGTAATTTTTGTTCTCATAAAAATTGTATACATTGAGACCAGATATGATGCCAAAATAGTAGCAAGTAAAAATTACCAGCAAATTCTGAATCATTTTTAATTATAAACTGATTATACAGACACTAAGCAGCTGAGCATTTGCAAATTATACACAGCTTGACTCTCATGCACCACTATGCTTAATAAATGGTTCTTTGGATTTCAATAGCCATAAGAAACTAAATTCTCTATAAAAAAAAATATTCCCGAACTGAAAGACCTGAAACAAACATACTGCTTAAATACTGTCGGAAGTAAATGGTCAATTCAAAAAAGCTTTAATTGCTCAAAGGTTGGTCTTGGAACTTAATATAATTTGCACCTATTGCTTCCAGCAAGCACTCCAGGTACACCAGTGGTGAGGGTACAGACACATGAAAGTTTAGTGTCTTCAGGATGCGTAATTCAGACTGCAGGATACTCTCTGTGTTGTACCGATGTCCAGAATCTATCAGGAAACGTCTCGCCTTGTGAGGACTTAAAATCTGTAATAAAAGTAAAAGTAGTCAAGTTTATTGACAATAAAAGAATGGTTCAAAACTGGATAGGATAACTGCTTCAATAACCCTTTTAAAAAATCTGTTAGAACACACTCTCATATTTACACAAAAAGATCTCAGTTTTCTGTATCACATCGAGAAATATATTAACCTAAACTGAGTAGAACCTTCAGTCTCTCCACATACACAGGACATTGGCAACCATACATGTACCTACACTAAGTAGAACCTTCAGTCTCTCCACATACACAGGACATTGGCAACCATACATACCTACACCAGTAGACCTCATCTCACAACACTGACTTGCAACTACAGTACCTACCAGTAACCTCAGTCTCTCCACATACACAGGATATTGGCAACCATACATGTACCTACACTGAGTAGAACCTTCAGTCTCTCCACATACACAGGATATTGGCAACCATACATGTACCTACACTGAGTAGAACCTTCAGTTCCCACATACACAGACATTGAAACATATGTACCTACACTGTGTCTCCACATAACAGAATGAACATACATGTACCCAAAACCTATCTCTCCACATACACAGAATTGCCGAAATTGCCTACTGAGTAGAACCTTCAGTCTCTCCACATACACAGGATATTGGCAACCATACATGTACCTACACTGAGTAGAACCTTCAGTCTCTCCACATACACAGGATATTGGCAACCATACATATACCTACACTGAGTAGAACCTTCAGTCTCTCCAATACACAGGATATTGGCAACCAAATAACCTACATGTAGACTCATCTCTCACATACACAAGATGGAACCTAATACCTACACTGCAACGCTTCATCTCCACATACACAGGACATTGGAAACCATACATGTACCTACACCGAGTAGAACCTTTAGTCTCTCCACATACACAGGATATTGGCAACCATACATGTACCTACACTGAGTAGAACCTTTAGTCTCTCCACATACAAGGTATTGGCAACCATACATGTACCTACACCGAGTAGAACCTTCAGTCTCTCCACATACACAGGAATTGGCAACTACTTACTACACTGAGCAAACTGCTCATTCCCACAACAAATGGAAACCTACATGTACCTACACTGAGTAGAACCTTCAGTCTCTCCACATACACAGGATATTGGCAACCATACATGTACCTACACTGAGTAGAACCTTCAGTCTCTCCACATACACAGGATATTGGCAACCATACATATACCTACACTGAGTAGAACCGGCCTTCAGTCTCTCCACATACACAGGACATTGGAAACCATACATGTACCTACACTGAGTAGAACCTTCAGTCTCTCCACATACACAGGATATTGGCAACCATACATGTACCTACACTGAGTAGAACCTTCAGTATTTCCTAATGTATAGGTCTTTGCCAATAGCAAAATAGAAACAGGATCCACAGCCATGGATATTTACCCTGTAATGAGATGTGAGTTTGCTAGCAATCTGTATACAAGACACGACACGGAGGACAACCTGGTTCCTGACACGGTTCTGTATTTCATGCCAGTCTTTTCCACGCGTTTTCATACCGCTTGTGTTTACTACATGTTCATGCAGATCCTGTACATGTTGCACCATAAACCTGACAAACAGAAATATTCTTCATTTAAATTAAATTTATCATCATTTTAGTTTACACTTAATTTATTTAAGCTCGACTGTGATGAAAGTTTCAGGTTTATTTGAAGCACTCTCGAGTCCACATCCTGGAAAAACTAGTACATATACTTGTGTCATATGAGAAGGTGTGGTCATGACCTGTGGGGCTCAAACCCTAGACCAGCAGGTTGAGTGGCCAACACTTTTAAAACAACAGACCACCGTTCTCCTCATTTTCAACTGAATTGCAACAAGGTGCAGGTAGACTTGCACACATTAACATTACGTAGATAAAGACTGAACTCTAATGGACTGTGTTCATTATGTATTATGTAACTACCCCATATGTATGCAGGTTCTTTGAAATTTTACCACTGATCTCTTCTTTATCCGAAAACTAACATTCCTAAATGTCTTGAAGTTTAATAATTAAGTTGGAGATAGGTGCGAGGATGGGAGCTGTTGAGCTAAATGAACTTTAAAGTTAAGATCAAACACATGTGTATTGATAAGGACATTGGCCTGCAATATTCAACTGGAAACATTTTATGTTTGAACTTGCTCAAACTTTACTATTAGGCTCTTACTTCTACTTCTTTCCTGCAAATATCACATGGATTTGGTGGCTTTCAAATTAAAACCCAATGAAAGGTAAAGTTGTAATTCACTTAAAATTACCTTGCATGTTTCTTTTTGAAACATCAGCATTATAATTAATGTCATGGTTTTCTTTTACAAAGCTGCAGACAAGCTTTGAGAATCAAGTTTGGGTATTACCCTAACATTTTGGTTTGAATGGGGTATTGGCTTAGACTGAACTGAGTATTTAACAAGGAATCAGTTAAACCGAATGATGCTCCCAAATGCATGTGCTTGTCCCAATATGGGGAATAACGTGTAAGAAAAAAACAAAAAATGTTGATTATAAAAAGATTAGAAACCAAAAAAAATGTTGATAGTAAAAATAAGAAAATTGAAATGCCAAATATTAATACTTTTAAAGTAAGCCTTATTTTGCATGATAAAGGGAGATAATTCAAAAATTAGGTAAGGTAGAGTTATGGTTATTTGACACTGCACTTCACATCAATGGCCTCTATCATTTTGTGAAGTTTCAATGAAAAGCCATAAATACTTTTCAAGTAATGCTCCAGACAAGTCTTATTTTGTATAATAAAGGGAGATAATTGAATAAAAAAACTAGGTAAGGTAGAATTATAATTCTTTGACAATGCACTTTGTCTCAATAGCCTCTATGATTATGTGAAGTTTCAATCAAATGACATTAATACTTTTCAAGTTATACTCCAGGCAGTATCTGTGATGGTTTCCGATAGAAGTTTCCAGTAAAATTTTGGAAGGTCCAGTGTTCAAAAGTCCCACTGTATTTCTATCTTTAGCTCTAGCAGCTCTTATAAGGGGCAAAATGTCCTCTTTGAAAAAAAAATGGGCGAAGATCTTATAATGATGCTAATGAAGATCCATTAAGTGGTTTGTGAGAAGATGTTGTTTAAAGGTATTTCTATTTTTAGCTCGGCTGAGTGTCCCCATTTCAACAAAATTGGGGAAGGACCTTGAAGATGCTATATTACCTAGATAGATGAAGACCCATCAAGTGGTTCATGAGAAGAAGTCATTCTAAGGTATTTCTGTTTTTAGCTGAAGTGGCCCATGAATGGGGACAATTTTTCCCCATTTTTACATGTTTTGGAGAAGACCTTATAATAATGCTAACGACCAAGTTTGATGATGATTCTTCTAGTTGTTCATGTGAAGAAGTTGCTCAAAGATATTTCATGATTTAGCTCTATCAGCCCATAAAATGTGAAAATTGTCCCTATTTGAACAAATCTGGGAGAAGATTTATAATGATGTTACAAACCAAATTTGATGAATATCCATAAAGTGGTTCACGTGAAGTCGTATAAAGGTTTTTCTATTTTCAGCTCAAGCGGCCCCTAACTTAAAGCAATCAATCTGAGCCACTGAACAAAAAATGAGAGAAGACCTTGCTGTGATTCTGCAGACCAAGATTGGTGTAACTCTACTAAAAATTTCAGAGAAGGAAATGTTTACGTAAATTGTGGATGATGGACACTGGACCATAAACCTATACTAATATCTCACCCTGACCTTCAATTCAACTGAAGGGGACTCCGTGGCCGAGTGGTTAAGGTCGCTCACTTCAAATCACTTGCCCCTCATCGATGTTGGTTCAAGCCTCTCTTGGGGCGTTCTTCATGTGAGGAAGCCATCCAGCTGGCTTACGGAAGGCCGGTGGTTCTACCCAGGTGCTCGCTCGTGATGAAATAATGCATGGCGGGGCAACTGAGGACTTGACCATCAAAACTGGCAAGTCACCATATGACCTAACTGTTTTGGTGCGACATTAAACCTAGCAAAAAAAAATCAATCAACTGAGCTAAAAATATAATTATTTACCTATCAAACAGTTCAAGACTTAGGTATTTCACTTCGCTTGACATCTTCATACGATCACAAGTAAGGAACAAGAACTGTACACTGTCCTGCACTACAGATGCTCCCTAAAAGTCAATTACGCAGATTATGTAAAAATCCACAAAACAAAACATACTTAGTAAATAAGTATTTTCATTATCTACATGAACCTGTACATGGGTCATTGAACATGAATTCATAGAATATAAAACTGAACCTGCAAAGTCATGGCACATCAATAGAATTTAAGTATCAGAGTGATCTGCAGACAGTCTAGCCTGGCTGCATGGTTATTTTCTTTATTAATTTACTGCAAACATTTTAAAAATAAATTTTTATAAATAGCTCATTTTTATCTGATGGCTAAACCACTTATGTGCTGAGTCAGGGGCAATAACAAGAGCTGTCGGATGACAGCGCGCTCGACTATTCGAAGAATTGATTGAAGAATGGGGTCAAAATATTTCCATAGATTTTCAGACAAAAGAAAAAAATGGATTAAACAAAATTTTTTCCTGTATTTGTGGATTTCGATTAGTCTTGCACTAAGTGGCAATGTGTGACCATGATGGCAAATATGTTATTAAGTTATATGTTAGGCAAACACAGACTTGTATGAAAAGTTTAACTAATTTCCAAGTCCAAAAAGGGTCATAATTCAGTCAAAATAGTTGACAGAGTTATGTACACTTGCCTACAGATGGAAATCATGTTGATATACTAGTGTTAACAGTTTCAAAGCCACAGTTCAAATATTTTGACAAAAATGTCAAAGTCCAAAAAGGGCCATAATTCAGCTAAAATAGTTGTCAAGAGTTATGTACTCTTGCCTGCAGATGGAAATCATAATGATAAACAAGTGTTTAAAGTTTAAAAGCCATATGTCAAATAGTCTTGACAAAACATGGACATATATGAAAACAGAACCAATTTCCAAGTTCAAAAAGGGCCATAATTCAGCCAAAAAAGATGACAGAGTTATGTACTCTTGCCTATTGATAGAGACTATAATACTGAACAAGATATAAAAGTTTCAAAGCCATATGTCAAACACTTTACACAAAATATAAACTGGTACGAAAAACTTAACCAAGACTTCTAAGTCAGAAGGGGCCATAATTCAGCCAAAATGCTTGATGGAGTTATGTACTCTTGCCTACAACTGGATATGGTGATGGTAAAGAAGTGTTGAAAGTTTCAAAGCTTTATCTCAAAAGACTTTGTCAAAATGTAGACTGGTATGAAAAACTTAACCAAGATTTCTAAGTAAAAAAGGGGCAATAATTCAACCAAAATGCTTGATGGAGTTATGTACTCTTGCCTACAATTGGACATGATGATGGTAAACAAGTGTTGAAAGTTTCAAAGCTTTATCTCAAAAGACTTTGCCAAAATATGAACTGGTACGAAAAACTTAACCAAGATTTCTAAGTCAAAAGGGGCCATAATTCAGTCAAAATGCTTGACAGAGTTATATACTCTTGCCTATAACTGGACATGGTGATGGTAAACAAGTGTTGAAAGTTTCAAAGCTTTATCTCAAAAGACTTTGTCAAAATATGAACTGGTACGAAAAACTTAACCAAGATTTCTAAGTCAAAAGGGGCCATAATTCAGTCAAAATGCTTGACAGAGTTATATACTCTTGCCTATAACTGGACATGGTGATGGTAAACAAGTGTTGAAAGTTTCAAAGCTTTATCTCAAAAGACTTTGTCAAAATGTGGACTGGTACGAAAAACTTAACCAGGGTGTGACGCCGACGCCGACGCCGTGGTGAGTAGGATAGCTCTACTTATTCTTCGAATAGTTGAGCTAAAAATGTTAACATGTAAACAACCTACTGGAGTTACTTCCACTGTTGATAAAGAAAATTGATATATGAGAAATATGACAGAACAAAGATAGGGACGGGAGCCAGTCTACAGACAGTCTAACCAATGACTTCCTGTTTACTCTCAGACAACCTGTATTTAAAGACCATACTTTTATTACTTACATTTAAATTGAAGTATTTACATGTTGCATTCTTTAATTTCCGAAAAGACAAATTGAGAAGATATCTCATTATTCAAATTGATTTGAGGCTTATTATTTGAACTTAGGCCTAAAAAAAAAATTCTTTGTTTCCGGTAACATGCTCAAAAAAATTAGGGTAGGTAGGTCGGAAAAAATTATTTTTTTTGGAATATTTTATTAAGGGAGACTTTTCGGAAATTATTTTTGTGTCAAAAAATGAATACAAATAAGGGGGTTATGCCTTAAGAGCATCAGGAAATTGATTTCTAACATCACTGACCATGTTTAAAGCAAAAGAAGTGCAGTTTGGCAATTTTTTGTCAAAAAGTTGAAAAGATTGTTCTCAAAGACCATAAAAACATTTAAGGCCGGGCCAAATATTTAGGGTAGGTCGGGATACCAGAAACAAACAATTTTTTTTTACGCCTTACAGTTAAATATACTGTTTCTTTCATACAGATTAGAAAATACAAAATATTTCAAACATGTCTTACAGTGTCCTGCTTTTCAATTTACAATATGCCGAGCATAGGTACCCTTCAAAGCAGGATGCACCAGCACTACTCAATCTGTAACTAAATGTGTGTGACATGTCTGTGGGACACTGATGACCCCACTTCCTATCACTGTACATAGTTTCATGACTCTAGGTGATTTTTTTAAAAAATACAAAATGTACATGCAAAACAACTTAATTTTCAGCACTTTGTGTATTTTTCACTAAGTCAAGGATCTTAACTCTGGCCTTGCTGAATGAAATCCAAACAGAACACCAGCTGTACAACTTCACCTGCTGTATAACAATCTGCCAATGTTTTATGACTCTAAGGTGAAGTACATTTTGAGATACAAACTTTTTATGCACTTAATGCATATTTCTGTCTAGGTCAAAGGCCATAACTCTTGTCTTGCACAGTGAAATCCCAAACAGAACCTCAGAAGACAAATTCTAATGCTGAATTATATTCCTATCATTTTTCATGACCCTAGATCAGGTATGTTATAAGATTATGTGCACCATAACCTTTTATGCCCTTTCATGCATATGTTTTACTAAGTCAAGGGCCACAACTCAGGTCAGGCTAAGTGAAATCTCTAATAAAACCCAATGTGCTCAACTTCAAATACTGAATACTATTCATGTAATGTTTCATAATCCTAAGTCAAATAGATTTTGAGATACATGTACATACATCATAAACTTATGCATATTTCTGAATAAGTCAAGGGCCATAACTCTAGTCTGGTTGAGTGAAATCCCTATTAAAACCCCAGGTGCAGAAGTTCACATGCAGGATAAAAATCCCGTGAAGTTTAATAACACATGGTCAAATACTTTTTGAGAGAGAGATGTGTGACACAAATTCGGATGGATGGATGGACAAGGGCAACTCAAAGTGTCCCCACCCAAACCCCCCAAAAAAATTTGAGGGAGCACAAAAAGTCATCTTTTTATGAAGTCACACTTAAGAATGCCAACTCTGAGCTTAGATAACTCTTTCGTTTGGATTGAAAACAGAAAAAGATCATATCTGATAAAGAATGCGTATAACTTTGTTACAATTCCACACAAATCATAGTAGGTGGAGAGGTTCCACCACTTGAGTATTCTGGCTATTTCAACCTACTGCCTGATTTGACTGACATTGTAAGCATTACCTGTACTGGCTTTGCATTATCTACTGCTTGCAAGTTTTTCTCTGTCAGAAGTACAATCCAGTCTTTAAGCATTTCTGGTGAAGCACCACAAAGTTTATGGTTGAACAAAGGCTCAGGAGGAGTACCAAATACTGCTGAACTCTTCTCTGCAGCAATTCTGTCCATTCTAGAATTAAGAATATGAGGTAATAATGTGCAAAAACAATTAAAATACCATTCATGACAGTATTGAATTGGGACGTTTGTGGGGCTAAATTATATCAGCCCCATTCCTTGTTCGTTTTTTGGACCCTTAAAGTATGTTTTTGTCACGGTATAGAACTTGAATATTAAAACGGGGAGAAAATGTGTAGGCGGCCGGATAGCTCAGTCGGTAGAGCATCGGAACGGTATTCCGAGGCCCCGGGTTCGAGTCCCGGTCTGGCTGCACATTTTTCTCACCCTGTGACATTTGGCGCCCAACATGGGACCGTGACGGCATTACACTGGTTAGTCTCCGACACCTGTAATTGCTTATATATAAAGTACCCGCTGAAATTCGAGGACGAATTTCAAAATGGTGGGGAAATATGTCACGGTATAGAACTTGAATATTAAAACGGGGAGAAAATGTGTAGGCGGCCGGATAGCTCAGTCGGTAGAGCATTGGAACGGTATTCCGAGGCCCCGGGTTCGAGTCCCGGTCTGGCTGCACATTTTTCTCACCCTGTGACATTTGGCTTTTTTTTTTTTTTTTTTTTTTTTTTTTTTTTTTTTTTTTTTTTTTTAAATTTATCAAAGATAATATTTATTTTATATCATGTATGTCCTTATGGAAGGATAAACATCTGGCAAGTGCAATGATGCATTGCACTTGTCCAGATCATCGATTCCTAAGGGCATAGGTGCACGGTTAGCATGGATAAGTAGAAGGGAATATAATAGGATTAACGGGATAATTGTAAGGGTGATATATAGGCCAAATAAGAAGTAAAGGGAATATTGTATGATGAATATATATATCTTAAAGCTGTCATTTTACGATATAAAGGAATGTACATATAATGAAAAACAACAACCACTTTATTCATTTTATTTATATGTATTATAATTTTACCCTATCGATGATCTGGACAAGTGCAATGCATCATTGCACTTGCCAGATGTTTATCCTTCCATAAGGACATACTAATAAACTTTGATAATGTGGCAGTTGACCTCAATACAACCGACACTGTTTATTTTCCAATACAGGTAAATCAAATATTTGCTTAACAATAGATCTATGACGGATTATCTTTGAACACCCCTGGACTTATTGGACTCAACTGCCACATTATCAGAGTTTATTAGTACATGATATAAAATAAATATTATCTTTGATAAATTTACTTGCAGGTTAGTTATTGTTTATTGTTTTAACTTAGGTCTTCCTCAATAAGATATAATTGTAATTTGACATTTTAAATAGTTGTATATCTTTAGTAACCATAATAGCATTGTATATTATCATTCTATTCTTTTGTTAATGAAATGCATCATGGCACTTGCCAGATGTTTATCCTTCCATAAGGACATACATGATATAAAATAAATATTATCTTTGATAAATTTACTTGCAGTTGCAGTCTTGTATTGGTTCGACCCAAATTACAAGAACCTACAAATATTTGACGAACACCCCTAGCCGTGAGCAGTACGTTTAGTACATATAGTGAGGATGACTACATATAGTCACCACTTCGTCATTTTTTTCACAATTTTTGAGCAAAAACTCTGCCCCCCCCCCCCCCACACACACACACAAATGTCATGCCCCACCCCGCTACCTCTCCCAATTTTCTTTACAATTATTCCAACCAAAATTCTTAGTAGATCTACACAATTACGTAAAGTCATAACATTTAAAACATGGCCAACATGCTTTAAAGTCATTTTGATTTCCAATGTCACATATCAAGGATATTCACCCTTTTCTTGTTATTTCAGCTCCTTTCAAGAGGATGTTAATTTGCAAGATTTTTTGCCAACATTATAATACCACATCAAGTGAACTTAAACTTAAAAAGGAAAAATTATGAATTGTTGTCACTGAACATGATTTAAGATGCTAAATGATTACCTCATCCCCTGAATCAGCGAGATACTTTCTTGTTGAACAGAGACCTGTGATCATTTGTACTAGACTAGTTCACAAAAAGTTAGACATTTTCTGAAATCTATATTTTTTCTTAAACTGAGAGCAAGTATAAAATTGTGCTTGCAATTAAAAAAGGTCTAGTCAATATATATGGTTACTGTTTCCCATTACAAACACTTGGAGGTCAGGCCCCGCTCTCCTCTCTGTACTTTTTATTGCGATAGTAAATGGTAATTTTTAAAACATGTTGAATTTGTAACAAAACCTGTTTAATGATAAAGACTACTGGTACTGATGATAAACCCGAACAGAAAGAGGTTTTTTACCTGTAACTTTTTTATTTCTGCAAATTGTTATCAATGGTTGGTATCACAATAAAGCTTAACATTTGCTGAAAACTTTACATTATTCAAATTTATGTTTAGTAAGCAAACTCACATGAAGTGAGGCCCTGAAACGGGTATGTCAAATGGGGACTTACGAACGTTGACTTATGACAAATTCGACCACTTTGTCATTTTCAAAATTTTCTTTCCTAGTATTGTATTGAAACTTTCCCAAAAATACTGCAACAGTTATTCCGAATCAAATAATGAAAAGTGACCCGATGTCAGGCCTTCATGTGTTTTGAGATTGCACAAAATACATCCTCTTCCCCAGTAATTTTTGATAAATATTTTTTATGCAGATAAAACTCAGTCATTTATTTATACAGAATATTTACCAATTTTGTTTTTGTTTACACTAGTTGGTGTTGTAAGTGGTTGCTATTAGACCATGTGTTCAGTTATATAAATAACCGATTGCAAACGAATAATTTCAAGGTGGTCAACTTTATCATCTGTCAGAGTTTATCATCAGTACCAGTATCAACAAATATTGGCTCATGAATACTTGGCAGGATTGGAGAGAAGAGGGGGGCTTGACCTCCAAGTGTCTGTGAAAAAAAAGCCTTGAAACAGATGTGCGAAATGCCTGTGTTCATTCAGCTTCACGCTTCTTGTGGTGATGTGTGCAGATTTATACGATTTCCCCTATTTTAGTCGTTACACTTACAGTGCAATGTCCACGGATCCTGTTGACTATACCAAGGTCCCTAGTCAGGGTTTTTTTTCGGCTGTTTTTATAGCCGTTATTCGGTTATATTCCCAATGCCAAAAAGTATGTATTTTTCCCAAAATGAGTGCAAAAATTCCCAATCTACATTCTGGAAAAAAAAATCATCAAAATTGCACAAACATTGACCAAATTATGGACAATTTTGTAATGGAAGTATGTTAAATTGGTTGTACAATGTGAAACAAGTGTATGAGAAAGTGCTTAAACACATCCTTACTATATCCTATGGAACTAAATATTTCCCAATTTGGAACATTTACGCGTCAAATTTCCCAATTTTGGGGGTATAGGCTATGTTCCCAACTTAGCTAGAAAAAACCCTGCTAGTGGGGCTCGAACCCCGGACCTCGTGATCTGTAGGCGGACACTCTAACCACGTCGCTAAAGGGTTAACCCAACAGCAAGGCTGTTGGAAGTGGCCTATAAACCTACTATCACTACACTTCTCCCCCTTTACTTTTCAGAGCTTACCAGCTCTCCAGAATGACACTCCATGCCCATCGCATGAGTCCGTCAAACACTTCTGACACCATTAAAGTATTTAAACCCTGGGAGAGAAAATACCAAGGTCACTAGTTGGGCTCGAACCCCGGACCTCGTGATCTGTAGGCGGACATTCTAACCACGTCGCTTAATGGTTAGCACAACAGCAAGGCTGTTGGAAGTGGCCTACAAACCTACTATCACTACATGCACAGGAGTCTGAAATTCTATCAATAAGACCATAGAAGTCTATCTTTACAAAATTTACCCCCTTTATATATAAAAAAATTACCCCCTATATATATAAAATATTTTTATATATATATAGGGGGTAATTTTTGTTAAGATAGACTTCTATGGTCTTATCAATAGAATTTCAGACTCCTGTGCTACATGACAGATGGCGGGTAAAGGGCCGTAACTCTCTAAACATGATAAAAAATAATAAACTGGCCAGTTAAAACAAAGTTCGACAATTTACTCGTCATTGAATAGAAGCAAATGCATACAGAGACATATTTCTGAACTTAATTATCACAACTCTATAATACATTAGTGAAAATGCATTTAATTTACCTGCGTTATGAAAGAAGTAAACTTGCGTCGTCTGAAAATAAACGGTGTGAACACACTTTTTTACTCGGAAATTTGCAAACTCCAACGCAGTGATCTCCCTTGCCGCTTCGCTCATTGATCACTGCCAACACAACATTCACGTGACCATGGTTCATCACGTGATGTCAGATCGGTTAAAAAATTAACTTATATAATTATTAATATGTCATTATGATATACCAAACTTTTGACAATAACATATCTTGGCCAACAGGAAAATAATCAAACACCTCCATCTGTTTCGGCTTGTGTCAAATGGCAGCATTATAATAGTGAACCGCGTCAAAGATCAACGTTGACATATTCATTTGTTTACTTTCAGTTTCGTTTCAGGATACTTACCGGTCGTGTAAATAAATATCTATTTTCATTCAAAATCATTATTGTTTTCATTATGGAACATTCGCCTGTGCTAAAAGAATTGTAAACTTCGAAAACATTGGGGAAAAAATAACTAAATAATCATATAACTAAAAGAAGTCCACTTAGCTGAATTTTAGCTAAAAACATTGTGTTGGCAGTGATCAATGAGCGAAGCGGCAAGGGAGATCACTGCGTTGGAGTTTGGGAAATTTGATCCCAACTGTAACGTAAAATTTATTTGTGTCACAAAATTTTACGTACAACTGGACAGTGTCATTTTTTAAAAGTATCTTGTATAATAAAATGTAAAGTAGTAAATCATCTAGCCTGGGAATCCATGCTGACAATTTCTGTTTTTTATCTGCAATTTGATATCAGAAACTTAATGTGACATAGTCACGATCTTAAATGGAACACACATATCTCAAGAATCATATCTACTGATGCAAACAGAAAACTAGGTTCATAGGCGTAGGAGCAGGAGGGGGGGGGGGGGGGGCGGGGGGGGCCCGCCCCCCCCCCCCCCCCCCAAAGCTAGGAGATGGGGGCCAAACTATAGATTGCCCCCCCCCCCCCACCCCCCTCCCAATATTTTGGAAAAGAGATATAACTTGCAGTCTAATATAACATTTACTTAGCATCATATAATTCTTTTCAACCTGATTTCTGATTTGCATTTGGCCTTCCCTTGTATTCTGACTTGTCTCTTTCCGTAGTGTGAGTACTGAAATCTGTACGCACCACGCCAAGGATTTTTTTATTACATTTTATAAAAATAACAAATCATTGAGCGCAATCACTACAGTTCCGGTTTGAGCGTCTGCAAAATCTGTATAACTATTAAGCCTGTTTACGCATGTTTACAAACGTTATGTATTTTGTTTTTGTTTTTCATTGTCCATTAAAGGGAAATGATATTTCCACAACTTTATATCACAATTAGACAAATGCAGTGCTAATTGATTGCATGTTCAGGGCTTCAACAGAAGAATGTAAAAAAATGGCACACTTAATTAGAACAATAGATGTACATAAGGCCTAAAAAAAAAAATTCTTTGTTTCCGGTAACATGCTCAAAAAAGTTAGGGTAGGTAGGTCGGAAAAACTTTTTTTTTTGGATTTTTTTTTATTAAGGGAGACTTCGGAAATTATTTTGTGTGTCAAAAAATGAATACAAATAAGGGGGTTAATGATGTCTCTAGAGCATCAGTAAGTTGATTTATAACATCACTGACCATGTTTAAAGCATAAAAAGTGCAGTTTTGCAACTTTTTGTCAAAAAGTTGACAAAAATGTTCTCCAAGGCCATAAAAACATTTAGGGTCGGGCCACGCCATGTACCCGGATAATCCTAACTCTGTTCAGCGACCCTAACTCAGTGCCAACATGGCTGACAGAAAGACAATGTATGTAGTTAATTTCCTCGTCTTTTTTCATGTTTTTATGTGAGTATGCAATGTTAGCTTAAAACTTTTGATAGTCTAATATCCGTATTGATAACATGTTTTGTGTACTAAATATTTCAATCGAAATGTCACATTATGTGGCTGGAATTCATTAAAATGTACTCAAAAAAGTCTTCAAATGAACATGTTTTATGTTTCTAACTGTTTTAAAGTACCAGAAATTGAAGTAAGACCTTACTTATTAAATGTATTAGTTCCATAAATATCTCTTTGACAATGTTTAACAGTATCAAAGTTTGAAATTGATTTTTATAGCTTAAAAATTGTATTGATTATGAGGTGGGTTTAAATTTGCGGATAATTCCTAACTGGTATAGGAAACAGTGCTGGATAAATACAAACTTAGAACGGATAAACACTTAACCAAACGAAAACGGCTGTTCGTCTGTGCTTTTTTTATGGACTTTTGATGCTCGAAGTTCTTTGATCTACCCACCCCTGCAGGGATGTGGGATTCCTATGTCGAACTTATCCGACTCGTGATTTATTTTTTTTGCTGGCGGACAAGTGCATTTTTCATTCTGCGTGTCCACGGACAAGCATACTTTTTCGGGTATAAAATGAGAAAACATAAAATATCATTTAGATTGTGTGTTGCTTCAAGTGTATGGAGGTATAAAGATAATGGGTTCTTTGACTAGGTCTCGCGCACACTGTAACTCGGTGACTATGAAAAATATCAGAGAAGATTTAGATACAAGAAGATTTATTTAACGTCGGATAAGTATAAACATATAACACTAGCTTTAAAGCTATTTTCCGGCAAACACATGTAAATAAGCTCGACATAAGTAAATCAGCTGTAATAAAATGCAAATATGTTAAAGCACATCAAAGCAAATAAAGCATCTGGCTCTAATTAAGTAGATAAGAAACAAATCACAAATTATCACATACATGTTACAGCGCATTAAAACAAAATAGCACATAGGTACTAGCAAGTAAAAGGAAAAGATAATTTACCACATACAGATTTAGCACATTTAAAGAACATAAAAAAAGATTAGCTGACACTACACAAAAATAAGAAGAGTCACATTTTAACAACATGCATTAAAAAAAAATAAAAGAAAAATCTATACATGCTAAAGGGAACATAAGAACTACTTAAAAGTAGCTAAAGAAAAATATTTGCATCATCAGCATATAGCATTCTGTAACTAAAACTAAAAGCGGAAAACAAGGGTTACACACAGAGAACTAAAATGACATTTAAAGACATCAGTAAACGTAAACAACTGTAAAAAAGTATTATGACAAGTTTGTAAGTAGAATTCCAACTTTTTTGAGACAATAAGTCACTGTCAAAGGAATATTTGAGCCAGTAGTCAGCCAAATTAAAATCAAAAGCACACAGAGATCGCAAAATGACTAAAACAAGTCGGAACGTTTTAAGAGTCTTTCTCTGAATTCATCTGGCTTTGCACCATTGCGTGGGCAGTGTTTCAGGCATGACCTCAAAAGATCCCGAACACTGCTTACGCGATTTCAGACTTTTATAAACGTTAAAAGGCAAATATTTCAACAGCTTATTTTTTACCACAGTTACTGTGATATGCTTTTCTTTTCATTGTCCTAAATAAAGAACTCGATCTCCAGTCTATTTGCGCTTTCATGAAGGTATGATATTACAAATCATAGCAAGTGAAATTTGACTATGGACCCAAGTGGATTTTTAAGTTCCGTGGACAATGTGAAAAATGTAAGGATAACCCACCCCTGTCCCGTCCCGTCCATCCATCACTCCCCCCCCCCACCACACCCACCACACCCACACACACTTTTCTTCCCTATTTACCGTCTGAAAAATATCAATTTAATAATTAATTATAAGAGAGAGAGAGAGAGGGGGGGGGGCGGGGGGAGAGAGGGTTGGGGACTACAGAACTTCGAACATCGGTGGTATTAAATAATTTCTTATATAAATATAATAATTTTGACTTTTATACTGAGTAATTTTTGAGGGTTTATCCAGATTTTTCCAAACATTGCTATTTGTATAATATTAAAATTATGAAAAAATATTTGACTGTAGTGGGCATACTATAACATCTTGTAAAATTAATGACAAATTAATAATGAAGATTTTTATCCTTACATTTTTCACATTGTCCACGGAACTTAAACCGACAATACCGCTGTATAAAGTAATGTTTACAATAATCACAACATGTGCATGTCAACTCATTCGTTTCTATAGAATACTAGTCAGTTAGGTGTTTGTCCGTCACGCAATTTCGTGTAAGTTAGGTTTTTATCCATTCCTCATGTAAACTGAGTTCGGTTTTTATCAACTCAAAGTTAGGTCTTTATCCTTTTTCTCGCTGTCAGTACATTTGAACATGTATTGTGTCAACATGTAGTGGGTTAACAACATAGTGTAAACGGGCCTATAAAGCAGTATATCTTTGCTTTCAAACAACAAAACACTCGAGGCATCAAAAGCATAGAAGTATTTTTAAAGATTTTTTGTAAAAGTTTTCATTGAAAAAGTTGCCTTGTTCGTCGTTTTTCCACCTGAAAACACAAGGGCTGATATATTTAACATGATGCATTTTGAAATAAATATACACTTGATCAATGGAGAGAGATATAACAACAGGAACATTCCTTTATACATCGTAATTACACAGAAAACAAAGTTGTATCGGCTTTACATCCGCCATGTTGACACTGAGTTAGGGTCGCTGAACAGAGTTAAGATTATCCGGGTACATGGCGTGCGGGCCAGAAATTTAGGGTAGGTCGGGATACCTGAAACAAACAATTTTTTTTACGCCTAATATGACTGATTAAGACAGTTCAGTGCCTAGTCGTATGTGTATCATCAGAATATCTCAATGATTGCCAAAACATAGAGGCTTGAGGGGGCCTATGGCCCATTTGGCCCCTGTACAAGGCTTTGAGGCTTTGTCATGAATAATGCACCGGGGATATCTTGACACACTCCCCCACGCCCCACCACCACCACCCCGCCGGTCGAAAAGGTTTGTGCCCCCCCCCCCCCCCCCCATTTAAACTCGCTCCTACGCCCATGAGGTTTCATCAAACGTAACATCAAAACAAAACATGTAAGCATCAAAACTCTAGCATATAAAACATTGGTCAGACCGCAGCTTGAATATGCCTCATGTGCATGCATGGTCACCACATACACAGGTCAACATTCACAAGCTGGAAATGGTCCAGCGTCGCACAATCAGATGGGTCAAGAATGATTATTCCCGCTACTCCAGCTTAACACAAATGCAAAATAGCTTTGATTGGCGCATGCAGAACAGACGTCTAGACTCTAAGCTCGTCATGTTCTTTAAGATATACCATGACCTGGTAGCTATCTCCCTCCCCAATTACTTACGGGCCCCTACCAGGTTTACAAGGCACATGCATCCATTAAGTCTCCGTCAAGTCCATGTCAATTCAGATAACTTGAAATATTCCTTTTTCCCCACACTACAGTCTTGTGGAATGGGTTACCACCGAATATTGCAGCCCTGCCTGACCTTGAGTCCTTCAAGCAGGCAGTGGCCCAGCTCAGTTACTAAGTAAACTGCAATTGTTTTTATCCTTTTACTCTATCCTTTTAACATTTTAACAACATTCGTAACTTTCACGCACCCTGCCCATAATACTCGTGAGATGTGTGAGGCAGGATAGATAGATAGATAGATAGGCAGGTAGGTAGGTAGGAAGGTAGATAGATAGAATGCCAATAATTAACACTTATTAGCACAAATTAAATGCAAAGGTGTTAGGTATGATTTCATAAGATTAACGGCTTCCAAGGCTATATATCTCCATACATATTTGGGTTGACCTCGCGAAACTACTTTCTGACAGTATCACAGCCAAAACATTTAGAATAGGCTTCTTGAAAAGGAATCTCAGACATTGTTCTGACATCAAAAGTCAAAGAACAGGCTTATCAAACACAAGTTGGCCAAAATTGGGGAATAGTTCACCAATTTGGAATCCACGAATTAAACAAATAGAACAGTTTAAAAAAAAGCCACTGCATTTCTATTTAACCAACGTTAAGGCAACTGACTTAACAGTCCTTGAAGGAATACATCCTCAATCAGAAATAGGCCTACTAGTTTCAAATAGATGTCAGTTGCTGAAATTCGTGACATCTACATGTTACCTCATTCATTTTGTCTTCGGGCTACAATTGTTCTACAACCATCATTGAATGATTTTAAGATGGCAGTGCAGCTCCCCAGACTTTTCTGAGAACCATCAGAACGAAATGAGCCGCTCCATGGGAAAACCAACATAGTGGCTTTGCGACCAGCATAGATCCGCGCAGTCTGGTCAGGATCCATGCTGTTCGCTAACAGTTTCTCTAATTCCAATAGGTTTTGAAAGCGAACAGCATGGATGCGCAGGCTGGTCTGGATCCATGATGGTCGCAAAGCCACTATGTTGGTTTTCTCATGGCGCGGCTCAATTGTACGGTGTAAATAACTTGTTTTAAGGAGCACGTTTTGAGAACAATCAAACAAATAAATAACAGACAAGTAGCTAACTCCCAGACGCTTGATGCCGAATAAAGCCGAGTATCTACTTGCTTTGATGCTATTAAGTTAAAAGCTCTGGCAAGTACATTAGACATATAGCAAACATTGTACATGTATTAAGAATCCCCAAAAAGTGATCTATTCATAGAATGGTATCTTAAAAGATTTTGGTAAATCTAGAATGAAGTAAAATGCTGAAAGCTGAGGTACCCCCATGCGCACAAAACTATAAAAATGTTTTTTTTGTTTGTTTTTTTTTTTATGTTTGTTGTCGACTGTTAAGAAGTTAATTATATATTGTGAAAAATAAGACTGGCGAAAATGAGATGTTTTGTCACGATTCGTTTAAAAGTCTAATACTTTGCAAACACGCCAAAAACCCGGGATTTTAATCTGTTCAGCGACCTAACTCAGTGCCAACATGGGGATGTAAACCCGATACAACTTTTTTTTCTGTTAATTACGATGTTAAAGGATGTCCTGTTGTTATATTTCTCTCATGATAAAGTGTTATTATTTCAAAATGCATATGTTAAATATCGCCTTGTGTTTTCAGGTGGAAAAAAACGACGAACAAGGAAACTTTTAAATGAAAAACTTTTACAAAAAATCTTTAAAATACTCCTATGTTTTGATGCCTCGAGTGTTTTGTTTTTTGAAGCAAAGTATATGCTTTATAGGCCCGTTTACATATGTTGTTACCCACTACATGTTGACAAAAATACTGTTCAAAGTACTGACACGAGAAAAAGGATAAAGACCTAACTTAGAGCTCAAAACCAAATCCGTTAAAAGGATGATACAACTACTTTATGCAATTAAGTTAAAAGCACGGCAAGTACATTAGACTTATAGCAAACATTGTACGTAATAAATCCCAAAAATGTGATTTTTAAAATGGTATCTTATAAAGATTTTGGTCAAATCTAGAATGAAGTGGAAAAGTGAAAACGGTAGGAACTCCAAAATCTCAAAATTGTTTTGTTTTTTTTTTGTTTATGTTTTTTCTCGACTGTTAAATTTTTAATATTAATGTGAAAATAATAAACTGTTTGAAAATGGAGTTATCTTGTACACGATTCGTTTAAAATAAAATATATTTTGCTTAAAAAAATTAGATACCCCGTGTTAATTCTTCAACTCTCGTCGCCGACCCTAACTCATGCCAACATGGCCGTGAAAGCCCCACCTTTGTTTTTCCGTAATTACCAGTATACCGCACCCCTCCCCTGTTGCATACCCCTCCCTCCCCCCCATCCACCATTTTCCCACCCTCCACACAACCTCCCCCCCCCCCCCCTCCATGTCTAAATCCCCCCCCCCCCCCCCCCTTCTTCCCCCCCCTCCCAGGCTCGGACAACACCCCCCACCAGCCCCCCCCCCCAACCTCTCCAATCCCCACCCCACCTTCTCACCACAACACTCCCTTCACACCCACCATCCACCTCCCCAGCTTTCTCCCCCCGACGCTGTTTTCTCTCGAAAGCACACCCATACCTCCCTTTTAGGCCCCGTTTACACTATTTGTTAACCCACTACAGTTGACAAATACTGTCAATGTACTGACAGCGAGAAAAAGGATAAAGACCTAACTTTAGTTATAAAAACCGAACTCATTTACATGAGGAAGGATAAAACTACTTACACGATAATTGCGTGACGACAAACCACAACTGACTAGTATTCTATAGAACGAATGAGTTGACATGCACATTGTTGTGATATGTAAACATTACTTTATAAGCGGTATTGTCGGTTAAGTTCCGTGGACAAGTAAAAATGTAAGGAAAAAAATCTCATTAATTAATTGTCATTAATTTACAAGATGTTAATGTGCCCACTACGTCAATATTTTTTCTAATTAAATTATACAAATAGCAATGTTGGAAAAATCTGGATAAACCTCAAAAATTACTCAGTATAAAGTCAAATTATTATATTATATAAGAAATTATTTAATACCACCGATGTTCGAAGTTCTGTAGTCCCCAACCTCCCCTCTCCCCCCCCCCCCCCCCTCTCTCCCCTCTCTTATGATAATATTAAATATGATATTTTTCAGACGTAAATAGGAGAAAAGTTGTGTTGTGTGTGGTGTGGTGTGGTGGGGTGGGGTGAGGATGGACTGACGGACAGGGGTGTGGGTATCCTTACATTTTTCACTTGTCCACGGAACTTAAAAATCCACTTGTCCATAGTCAAATTTTCACTTGCTATGATTTGTAATATCATACCTTCATGAAAGCGCAATAGACTGGAGATCGAGTTCTTTATTTAGGACAATGAAAAGAAAAGCATATCACAGTAACTGTGGTAAAATAAGCTGTTGAAATATTTGCCTTTTAACGTTTATAAAAGTCTGAAATCGCGTAAGCAGTGTTCGGGATCTTTTGAGGTCATGCCTGAAACACTGCCCACGCAATGGTGCAAAGCCAGATGAATTCAGAGAAAGACTTAAAAACGTTCCGACTTGTTTTAGTCATTTTGCGATCTCTGTGTGCTTTTGATTTTAATTTGGCTGACTACTGGCTCAAATATTTCCTTTGACAGTGACTTATTGTCTCAACAGTTGGAATTCTACTTACAAACTTGTCATAATACTTTTTTACAGTTGTTTACGTTTCTGATGTCTTTAAATGTCCTTTTAGTTCTCTGTGTGTAACCCTTGTTTTCCGCTTTTAGTTTTAGTTACAGAATGCTATATGCTGATGATGCAAATATTTTTCTTTAGCTACTTTAAGTAGTTCTTATGTTCCCTTTAGCATGTATATGATTTCTTCTTTTATGTTTTTTTTTAATGCATGTTGTAAAATGTGACTCTTCTTATTTTTGTGTAGTGTCAGCTAATCTTTTTTTATGTTGCTTTAAATGTGCTAAATCTGTATGTGGTAAATTATTTTTTCCTTTTACTTGCTAGTACCTATGTGCTATTTTGTTTTAATGCGCTGTAACATGTATGTGATAATTTGTGATTTGTTTCTTATCTACTTAGAGCCAGATGCTTTATTTGCTTTGATGTGCTTTAACATATTTGCATTTTATTACAGCTGATTTACTTATGTCGAGCTTATTTACATGTGTTTGCCGGAAAATAGCTTTAAAGCTAGTGTTATATGTTTATACTTATCCGACGTTAAATAAATCTTCTTGTATCTAAATCTTCTCTGATATTTTATCATAGTCACCGAGTTACAGTGTGCGCGAGACCTAGTCAAAGAACCCATTATCTTTATCACCTCCATACACTTGAAGCAACACACAATCTAAATGATATTTTATGTTTTCTCATTTTATACCTGAAAAAGTATGCTTGTCCGTGGACACGCAGAATGAAAAATGCACTTGTCCGCCAGCAAAAAAAATAAATCACGAGTCGGATAAGTTCGACATAGGAATCCCACATCCCTGCAGGGGTGGGTAGATCAAAGAACTTCGAGCATCAAAAGTCCATAAAAAAAGCACAGACGAACAGCCGTTTTCGTTTGGTTAGGTGTTTATCCGTTCTAAGTTTGTATTTATCCAGCACTGTTTCCTATACCAGTTAGGAATTATCCGCAAATTTAAACCCACCTCATAATCAATACAATTTTTAAGCTATAAAAATCAATTTCAAACTTTGATACTGTTAAACATTGTCAAAGAGATATTTATGGAACTAATACATTTAATAAGTAAGGTCTTACTTCAATTTCTGGTACTTTAAAACAGTTAGAAACATAAAACATGTTCATTTTGAAGACTTTTTTGAGTACATTTTAATGAATTCCAGCCACATAATGTGACATTTCGATTGAAATATTTAGTACACAAAACATGTTATCAATACAGGATATTATGACTATCAAAAGTTTTAAGCTAACATTGCATACTCACATAAAAACATGAAAAAAGACGAGGAAATTAACTACATACATTGTCTTTCTGTCAGCCATGTTGGCACTGAGTTAGGGTCGCTGAACAGAGTTAGGATTATCCCGGTACATGGCGTGTTAAAGTTTTACCTTTTGGACTCGGTCTGGACGGTCATTTAATGAGATGTATGTGTAAAATAAAAAGCGTTCAAACGGTAGTTCTTAAAATGGAAAAAATCTCTTAATACAGGGGTTGGCGAATTTTGCGCGAAAGAAGAAATAAATATGGACGAAATGAGACATTTCCGGTTTTGTATGACTGTGAGGATTTTCTACTTTTTTTTATACAAAATCAAATGAAAACGGTGGCTACACCTATAACACATACGGGTCCGTTTCTTACTAAGCACGTGTTTTAAAATTTCTAAAATTGACATTTGAGTGTAATTTATCTAACTGTACAGCCCGAAGGGGGAAGGAGATTATTGTCCACTTTTGAGAATATCCCATCAAATACCGCGCACCCGGGAAAAATTCATTATTGCAACAATTCATATTCAAAGTTACACTTATTCTTAGGACAATGCATGCATTTTTTCATTGAATTATTAGGGCTTATTTCTGAAAAATCGGCCGGAAAGTCCAACCCGTTCAAAATTGATAAAAAAATCTCCTTCCTCCGTCAGACTGTACAGAAGGCACAAACATTAGCTAAACAAACACGTGTGATGTGAAACGAACTCATTTGTGCTCCAGCGTGACTGAAATATTAAAGTATTGCAGACAAATACTACTAACCATTGGGGCCAGGTCCATCAATCGCCGTCATTTGATTCGGTATATAAAGGACAGAAATCATTTTAAATCCTACCTGAAAGAAAAAAAGAAGAAATACATCTATGCCTTTTTTTTACATGGCCATTACGTAGTATTCACCTCTAAAACAACGTTGCATCCACATGATCTGAGAATGCTTTAAGCAGTATGATATTTAAATAGCATTTAGTTTTGTGTGCCAGATTGTAGCTCTAATGGATACCTTTCATACCGAAGGAGTAGACTGTAGATGTAATGTTACATGTCATAGAGAATATTTCTTTGAGTTAGGGATCAAACACGACCTTTTTGATGGTTTGCCCCGTCGAGTTAGTGGCCAAGCGAAGAAGGGATATCCTAAACTAGCCTTGAAACCCCTCATGCCTGTGTATTGTTTTACGTCGTTGTGTATCCAACAACGCCTAAGTTTAGTTTATACTAGTTTGCTTTAAGTCGATTGCGAAACAAGTTCTACAACTTAAAATGTATATTAATCACTCTCGATACGTCATTCTTCATGGATGAGAGAAGAGATCAATGCTGAGCGCCGAGCAAGGGATCTGCTGGTACCATTTTTCCAAGTCTTTGGTATGACATGGCCAATGACCTCCTGCACTGGAAACAGACACGGTTTAACAAAGCTATTGAGGTGGTGTATCTAAGGAACTGACTATACATATGAGCAATGCCATGAGAAAACCAACACAGTGCGTTTGCGACCAGCATGGATCCAGATCAGCCTGCGCATCTATGCAGTCTGGTCAGTATCCACTGTTCGCTAATGGTTTCTTCAATTGCATCAGGGTTTGAAGGCGAACAGCATGGATCCTGACCAGACTGCATAGATGCGCAGGCTGATCTGGATCCATGCTGGTCGCAAACGCACTATGTTGGTTTCTCGTGGAGCAGCTCAATTATGTACTTGGAAAATGCATGTCAAATCAATAAAACAAAACCAAATACTATAGTTCATTTCCTTTTATTCTTTCATAAACACGACATAAACTGAAGCAAATACTATTTACAATATGTCAGCATTTTCAATACATGTGTATATAAATACAAAAATCTGCATATTAATGTAGCCATCTCATAAACACATATAACATATAAATATTCACTGGTAGCTTATACCAGTATCAAAGAATTAAAAAAATATGTATTAGTTCTTTGCATATACATGTATTTCATTGTGTCTTGTGGTAAACAAGATCAATAACAGTCTATACAGTTCTCAACATAACCCAACTTTTTGTTTAACTCCTATTTTATAGTTCTTTGTTCTGACAGACTGCAAGTTTAATTAAGCTATTTAATCATCCTGTGATAATAAACAAAAGTTAAAAAAAAAAAAATCTAAACCATAGTTATCATAGTATTCAAGAAAAGTGGACCTTGACAAAAAATTCAACCAAGAAATACCAATTTTCTAAGTACAAAAAAAGGCCACAATTTGGACAATGCAGGTCAAAGTACCAGTTATTGGCCTACCTACTAGCTCACCTTATAAGGACAAGTGTATTAGGTTATAAGTTGCATCGCTGTTAAGAAAATCTGGACCTACACAAAAACCTTAACCAATGCAGACGATCAAGTTATGGAAAAACCTCATTTCAATTAAGGAAAGGCAATTCAAGAGTAAAGTCTTTTTTGTGTGTGTATATTATACACAATACTAGCGACATTCTAGCTTTTGACAGTGGAAGAAGCCCCTGTGTGCCCCTCAGAGCATTGTTTTAAACATGTGCTTCATGGCAGTTTGCATCTGTACAGATCCATCAACCTTTTGTAAGCCAGCTTTATGGCTTCTTCACATCAAATAATTCTATACACCAAGCAAACCCACATTAGTGAGAGGCATGTGATTTAAATTCAGTAAACTTAACCACTTGACCTGAGGTCCATAAGATTAAATGAATCCTCCAGAACTAATATGTGCTCAAATATATAAAACAAAAATTCTTTCATAAAATGTGCTCCAAACAAGCTATTTGTGTCTAACTTATAATAAATATACATGTATATGAAATAAATGGAACAATAACTTAAAGCCAATGATAACTAAGACAAAAATGATGATGATGATGATGATGAAATTCATGAGAGATCTACTGAATTTGTGACATTTATTGGACAAATGAAATATCCAATGTCTAAGTACTTTATCTTCTGACAAAAAAAAGAAGACAAAACTACATGTATTCATTTTTTAAGGCATAACAAAAGGGATTTAGAACCTAAAAAGCTATATAGAAAACAAACATGTAGACACAGTTTCAAAATATAAATAATTTTCACTAAGTCAAATTCCAAATGTAGCATATCCATCTTCCAAAATCCTAGTGTCAACTACAGCTGTCAACAAGGGTGCAGAATGTCACAATATACGCCCGTCACAGCAAATTTGTTTACACTAGCACCTGTATTTGCAAATGGAATTTTAATTTTCTAGTTGTTTACAATGTTGTTTTTTTTTAGAAATTATTGTAATTCTTTTATTTTTCTAAGTCCACAAAAAAAATCCTTACCAGGTAGAGATACCTTAAAATACACCCAAAATTTGAAAGTAACATCAATGTTGTACCACAGAAAAGTGGTCTTGGTTTTTCCCTACGGTCAATTATAAAAAAGTTACAATGTAAGTTATTTATAGTAACAACTAAGGGAAGTTAATCTTTAAAGAGAAAAAAAAAAAAAAAAAAAAAAATCGAAAAAAAAAAAAATTACAAGTCCACACAAAAATCCTTACCAGGTAGAGATAGCTCAAAATACACCTCAGAATTGGATGTAACATGCATGTTGTACTACAGAAAAGTGGTCTCGATTTTTCCCTACGACTTGTAATGAAAAAGTTACAATATAAGCTATTTATAGTAACAGCAAAGGGAAGTAATTCAAAAGAAGGGACCAGTGCATGACACTCCGTCTCATGATGGTGTACAATTGTGCCAAGTTACATCAAAATCCCTCCATGCATGAAGAAGAAATGCTCCGGACAAAGTCATTCTTGTATCTGACCTTTGACCTTTAAGTGTGACCTTGACCTTAGACCGAGGGACCTGGTTCTTGCGCATGACACTCCTTCTCATGCTTGTGAAGATTTGTGCCAAGTTGTATCAAAATCCCTCAATGCATGAAGAAGAAATGCTCCAGACAAAGTTTTCATTCTTGTATCCTTTGACCTCTAAGTGTGACCTTAACCTTACCCCTAGGGACCTGGTTCTTGCGCATGACACTCCGTCTCATGATGGTGAACAATTTTGCCAAGCTACATCAAAGTCCTTTCATGCATGAAGAAGATATGCTCCGGACAAAGTTTTCATTCTTGTATCCTTTGACCTCTAAGTGTGACCTTGACCTTAGACCTAGGAACCTGGTTCTTGCGCATGACACTCCCTCTCATTATGGTGAACAACTGTGCCAAGCTACATCAAAATCATTCCATGCATGAAGAAGATATGCTCCGGACAAAGTCATTCTTGAATTTTTCATTCTTGTATCCTTTGACCTCTAAGTGTGACCTTGACCTTAGACCTAGGGACCTGGTTTTTGCGCATGACACTCCGTCTCATGATGATGAACAATTGTGCCAACTTTCATCAAAATCCCTCCATACATGAAGAAGATATGCTCCGGACAAAGTCATTCTTGAATTTGACCTTTGACCTCTAAGTGTGACCTTGACCTTAGACCTAGGGACCTGGTTCTTGCGCATGACACTCCGTCTCATGATGGTGAACAACTGTGCCAAGTTTCATCAAAATCCCTCCATGCATGTAGAAGATATGCTCCGGACAAGGTCTCTGGACGCCGCCCGCCCACCCGCCCGCCAACCGCCCATCCGCCCGCCCGCCAACCGCCCATCCGCCCGCCAGGGGCGTTCCCATAATACGTCCCGTTTTTCAAACGGGCGTATAAAAAAGACAGCACACATAACTACTCTTAATGCTGAATAGCGAAATACAACACATCTGAAAAAGCTGGAGCTATCATTGGAGAGTTTAATGACAATATGGATGACAATACTAGACAATCATTGAACTCTTTGGCTAATGTATTTAGTAACAACAGAGATAGAGTGAAACTCTATCAACACTATGTATAAAAGGGACATAATCCATGGAATATTTCTGAAAGAGTATTGCTCCATGTGTCATATCATGAGGCTAATAATTTGGAACAACCACTTCAAATTTGAATGATCAAATCCACGTAGTAATCTGTGATATAGAGCAAAAGCACATCACAATTTTATACTGAAAATCTTAGTAAAGAAGGGGGACATAGTTCATAAAATATAGGTGCCACAGTTATGGACCTTATGTTGTAGTGTTGGTGATGATAAGGAAATGCTTTTAAGTTTGAATTAAATCCATGGTGAAAAGGCACCAAAATAAAAACTGAAATTCTAAGTAAAAGGGGACATAATTCATGAAATATTTGTGTCATAGTTACTGATCCTGTGTCATATGAAGAGGACAATGATGTGGGAGAACTGTTTTATTCTAAGTAAACTGGTGACATAATTCATGAAATATTTGTGTCATAGTTATTGATCCTGCTTCATATGAAGAGGACAATGATGTGGGAGAACTGTTTTATTCTAAGTAAACTGGGGACATAATTCATGAAAAATTAGTACAGTAGTTACCAGTATGGCCTTAGTGTCAAAAGATGTGGGTGATAATATGGAACAACTGTTTTATGTTTAAATCAAGTCCATTTAGTAATGAAAGAGCATAAATACTCTGACCTGAAATGTTATAAATGTATAAAGGGGAATGATTTATTAAACATTGCTGCAACAGTTATGGCCCTTGTGTTATTTGATGTGGGGGATGATGTGGGCAATTATTTTACATTTGAATCAAATTAGAGATACAGTGAAAATGTATCAAAATCAGCATTCAAGATTTAAAGGCACTGACCTACAGATCTACAGCAACAAAAATATCAGAACTGAAGTGTTTGAAACTCGGTACTGCCTTAATTATAAAATCTTATATTCAACAATCAATAATTGAGCCGCACCATGAGAAAACCCAACATAGTGCATTTGCAACCAGCATGGATCCATCCAGACCAGCCTGCGCATCCTGGTCAGGATCCATTCTGTTTGCTTTCAAAGCCTATTGCAATTAGAGAAACTGTAATTGAACAGCATGGATCCATGCTGGTCACAAAATTTAATGCACTATGTCGGTTTTCTCATGGTGTGGCTCAATATACTTATTAATTTCAGTAGGAGTAGAAAGAAGTTGCCAAACTTGAAAGAGCATGATCCAGCCGCATGCAGTATGCAGGCAAGAGATGTGTGGTGATTTCAAAAACTGTTTCTTGCAAAAAAGTGGATGCATGAATTGACAAGAACTGAAAACGGTTCCGCTCTTACTAAAACTGCCCCTTCTTACACCAGTGGGCCAAATGCTTACTCGTACTTTGTCAGTATTTTGGAACAAGGCTCTGTAGATATACCAACATTTATGGCAAATGCTGGAGGCAACTTCAAACTGAAGAAAAGTCTAAATATGCAAAAGCTGCTGCTGCCATTAGGACAGATCCTTTTAAGTGCTGTAGCAGAGAAAAAGTCATTCAAACATAGCTGAAAATAACTGATCAGGGAATGTGTGCTGTCATCAATAGATTTTTAATTTGGAGGTGTGGGTCTGGACCAAAGAGGAGAATAGACTCAACCACCATTGGTTCTAGTCTTGCTCTTGAGTTCATGAACAAAGAATTAAAAGTATGTTCAACAGTGTCAATGCTCGTACAAAAGCTGAACAGATGGAAAACAAACGAGATGAACTTCATGAACTTGTACATCAGAAGTACAGAGCATGCTGGGAAAATGCTACTGGGACATGAAAAGCAGTGCCTTAACTTGACATTAAGAAAGGAAAAGTTTAAGTGAAAGTTACTGGTCTTCCTACTACTGTTTGCAGATCAAACTTCCCTTTTGCCTTATCTTAAATTGATAGACTTGTACCTTTACGTCACAAAAGCAGCAATGCTGAAGCTATTTTTGGAACTCGTCTATACAGGTAACTCCGCCTTTCCGATACGAGTAAAAAATACTGAATGAACTTGTTTACATTGGCTGCATGACCGAGAAATGATGATTTAGATACTGTTCGAAAGGGTGTTTAACCAGATTGTAACAGATGTACTAGATCTAATCTTCATTTAAAATTTAAATGAATCTTGCCACAATGCACACTACCTTTAGGTAGCGTGGATGTGAAAAAAGACACCCTTTTATATAGATACATTACAGGCCTTTTTTCTGCCTAAATTTCAGTAACTTTTGCTACAGACTTTTCTTTTAAATAACGTATCTCGTGTTTAGTTTTCACAATAATTATAAAACATGACCGACTCGAGATGTTGGATTCGCTCATCATTGATTGAATTAAGGGCATAAGTTCGATTCCCGGAACCGACCATGCCTCTTTAGTTGAAAAAAGTCAGCAATTTCTTACGGAATATGTGAGTCTTAGTCTAACTATTTTGACGCGATCCTAGGAAACAGTTACGAGTTATTTTCTCTACTCGAAAGAAATTGTCATCGCTAGATTTGGGTTTAGATGCTGATTTGTTGCGAATATGAGATAAATTCAAATAAAACTTACATGTATCAAAAGGTAGTCCAAATAATTATACTCAAGAGTTGAATATCGTTATATTTTTTGACTGGTCGATATCCACTTTAGGTAGACAACGTAAAATTTCGAAATGTAAAATCGGTCTACCCGAGGTCTCATTATTTAGACTAATCAAAAGGGGAGATTAAATTCCTCATTAATTTATGTAAAAGTTATCATAATTCCCCTTAACATGATTAATGTTACACGTAATGTGTAAGCAATAAAACCAATGACTTTAAATGACGGTGTGGTGTTATTTATCCTCATTTATTTTGTTCCTTTTAGAGTGACCATTACAAATATAAAACAAGAGCGCCGCCAAGCGGGGCAATATACGCCCGAAGGCTTACATCATAGGATGGGAGCAAAATTTTAAGAACTTGACTGTTGTAGCCACAAAGGACTGGAACAACAAAACGAAAACTTCAAAAAACAAATCTAAGTCCACAAAAAAATATTCGAAGTCTACAAAAAAATCCTTATCAGGTACAGGTATGTAAAAATACACCTTAAAATTGGAGGTACCATCCATGTTGTACCACAGAAAAGTAGTCTCGGTTTTTCCCTACGGCCAATAATAAAAAAGTTTCAAAATAAGCTATTTATAGTAACATAAAAGGGAAGTAATTAAAAATTTTTTTATTGTAAGTACAAAAAAGAGACCTGCCAAATAAAAACAAGAGCACTGCAATGCAGAGCAATATACACAAAGCAAAGTCATATATGACCTTTGACCCTTAAGTGTGACCTTGACCTTGAAGCGAGTCATCCGGAACATGCGCTCTGCACATTGTTATAATGTGGTGAACATTTCTGCCAAGTTTCTTTAAAATCCTTCCAGCAGTTCAAGAGTTACAGAGCGGACACGAATCAAACTGATATGACTTTTGACCCCTAAAGTGTGACCTTGACCTTGAAGCAAGTCATCCGGAACATGCGCTCTGCACGTCGTCTTGGTGTGGTGAACATTTGTGTCAAATTTCTTTGAAATCCTTCAAGGGGTTCAAGAGTTACAGAGCGGACACGAAACAAACTGATATGACCTTTGACCCTTAAGTGTGACCTTGACCTTGAAGCGAGTCATCCGGAACATGCGCTCTGCACATTGTTATAATGTGGTGAACATTTCTGCCAAGTTTCTTTAAAATCCTTCCAGCAGTTCAAGAGTTACAGAGCGGACACGAATCAAACTGATATGACTTTTGACCCCTAAAGTGTGACCTTGACCTTGAAGCAAGTCATCCGGAACATGCGCTCTGCACGTCGTCTTGGTGTGGTGAACATTTGTGTCAAATTTCTTTGAAATCCTTCAAGGGGTTCAAGAGTTACAGAGCGGACACGAAACAAACTGATATGACCTTTGACTCCTAAGTGTGACCTTGACCTTGAAGCGAGACATCCGGAACATGCGCTCTGCACGTCGTCTTGGTGTGGTGAACATTTGTGTAAAGTTTCCTTGCAATCCTTCAAGGGGTTCAAGAGTTACAGAGCGGACACAAAATTGCTAACGGACAGACGGACGGACAGACAGACACCAGCGTCATAACATAATACGTCCCTTCGGGCGTATAACAAACAAAACATGGAACTATTTTGACTTATGTCAGTCTATAAATGGTTCTTTCAATGAACGAAGACAAGGCTTATCAATTGCCTGTATGTAAATAACTGAAATAGTGTTTAAACGACTTCAAATAAATAGTAGATAAATTCACATACATGTAAACCCCACCAATAAAATAAAAATAAAACTAGATCTAAAATGGAGTTAGATTTGCGATAGTTAAGCTACAGAAGACTCTGCAAAAGTTTGAATATCAAATAAATCAGTGTTTATGAATCTACAAGTGTTACGTAGCTTGAAGATTCAACGAGATACCTTTCTATAAAACCTTGTATACCTTGCGTGGTCGGAAATTTTGTCGATAATAATTGTCATAACAAACAAAAAGTGCTGTTTTCATTTGAACGTAGTTGAACTATTCTATATTCTATTTTTAAAACATATCCATTATCACCTTATTGCATTTTACAATGTATGCAGGTACGGCAATACTTCAAAGACTGAGTCAGAGCTTTGTGTGACGTCAAGATAAAGAATAAAAGTTTCACAAGGTGAATGAATAATTTATTGTGGGCGAGGCGGGGTTAACTCCAAAAACAGCTCAAGCTTCACAGTTTCTGTGACGTAAACGTGCAACTCTATCGATTTGAAAAAAGTTGAAGGGGCAATTTGATCTGCAAACAGTAGTAATGGAATACAGTTAGAAGACCCAAGCAGTTATAGATAACAAAAAATGAAGGAGATTCTCGCTTGAAGTATGTGATGTTTCCAGCACAGATACAGATATTGATGGTCAAAGAACAACAGCTGGGACAGTTGCTCCAAGGACAACAGAAATGGCAACGGTTGCTTCAAGTAGAACAAGAGGTGATAGTTGCCCCAAGGACAAGGGTACCCCTAACACCCTCAATTCATTAATGATGGATCAAAACATAAGAGAATTGACAGATAAAAAACTTTGTACTTGACAATCCACTTGGGAGAGTACTGGTCAATAAAGGAAATCAGTTGTGAGATGCCAAGTTTCTATCGGCAAGATAACGTACATCTTTCTGATGTAGGTAATGATATGTACCTGTTGCAATTAACAGATGCAATTTCAATTTTCATTATACAGCATGCTGCCAAGACCAAAGGTTTAGATAAGTAGTTAGAATTTAGGAGGTCAAATTGTAAACAATTTGCTGTGGCTGAAAAATCTAATCTGTCATTGGGCAGAGGTAGAATTCCTGGCTTCTTTCTATACATAAATTCACATTTTGCAACATTTATTATCACTATATTTAATTTATTAACTGGGACACATCCACTCTCTCGACTTGGTCCCTCACAGAAAATAACATAATGTGGGGCGGGCTGGTGTTTCCCAGTTCTCTGATTTTGTGTTGAAAATACAGTCGAGACTGCCTTAACGACCCCCTGAATTTAGCGACTCCCTGTCATATGCGACCCTATTTTATGCTCCAGACGCAATTTACTATTAAAAGAGTCTGAATTAAGCAACCCCCTGCCTTATGCGACAAGCGACTGTGAAATCAGGCTCCCGAATCGATTATCAGACCGTTTCCAGCGACTTTGAGACGTTCCCTCACAAGATTTTACACGATAGAGTTACCGTTCGTTATCTCGCGTGAAGTTGTTTGTGACGAGAACTTACTTGTTTACCAAAAATTGCCAATGAAAAACATAAAAAAGAACTGTTTTGACATTAGAACAGCGTGTTAATGCACTTGAATTGACTGGAGAAAACCAGCGTATAAAGTCGCTGAAGAATTCGGAGTCGGTGCATAAATTAACAATGTTCCTGATGAAACAAAAAGATGGCGGTATTTAACAGGAAACAACGAAAAAAACACGGATTAAAGATGCAGTCAATAAACGAACAAATGTCAATGAACCATTAATACACAAAAATATAAATATCATAAATCTCAGTGTGTAAAATAGTTCGAATGGAACATTTATATTTTACTGCTCCCCTTTATTTTCTTGCCAGATAATGAGCTTAAATTTGTTTTATCAACATCATACGAATGATGCAAATTATTTGAAATTTATATTTTATCAATATGCAATTAAAGAAATAGTATTTAATCATTTTTCACTCCTACCTTAAAAGAGGCCTATATGTAAGTATCCGATATACATGTACTTTAACTGGAAAAATATATGAAACCAGCGTCATCCAGTTATGTGAGACTGTTTTAAGAGACTCCCTGTCATATGTGACCTTCTTTGCTGCTTCCCAAAGTCGGTCTCTTAAAACAGTCTCGACTGTAGATTCAATTTTGTGCAAAGAAAATATCTTTGGCATTTGAATGGTTCAGATTAATATACATTCTATTGGTTGCTTTAGTGTGGTATAATGCAAGCTCAAAGCAGCATATAGACAGCATTAGTGTGGTGTATAGAAGTTTAAAGTAGCAGAGATAATTGCAATGAGCAGCAATAAATAAAGAGTATGTGACAATTGTACAGTGTATGCTGCAATTGCAATATTGATCCGATTTATCCAAAGCCTCTGTTTTGTGGCCGAGTGGAATTTGAAATATTCTATATGGTTCCAATAATCAATGGAGACAACCATGAGAAAACATTGCAAACTATGTTCCACACATGATTAATGTTACCTTATATGTTTTATGATCAATAACAGAATGTAAAACATTTTGTAATCAAAATAATAAACAGTGATTTCTTTGATTTATTAACTGTTCTGCCTTTGAATAAATATGCATTCCTCTGAAGTGTATTGGTCATGAATGCAGGAAAGTGTTTTATTGCCATGGCGGCCCAGGTTTAATTCCCAACTACGGCATTTTGCTGTACTTCAATTTTAAAGAATCATTTTTTAGCCAAAATCTGGAGGTCAGTGCCTTTAGATAAAAAGGGCATAACTCGTAACAAGGCAGTCTGAAAGACAGTTATATCCCCCACCACTGTTATGGATAGTGAAAGGGTTGATGGTATTGGGTGGAAGCACTGACGTGTGCACTGGACACTCAAAGTACATGTACTGACCTCAAATCTATAATTATGGTTCATTTACCACTTCTAAGTGACCTATGTATCAAATGTGATCTTAGACCAAAGCATTCTCTAGCTATATGGCAACATATTTTCTACTGTTCTGGGTCAATATGACCTTGACCTTTGGCCCACTGACCTCAAAATCAATTGGGCTCATATCTACTGGTCATGACCAATCAAATTAGATAATCCTTGGCCAAATGAAACATTGTCTGGAATTTGTTTTATTGTTTTGGGTCAATGTGACCTTAATCTTTGACCCACTGATTTCAAAGTCAATAGAGGTAATCTGCTGGTCAAGATCAACCTCCCTATTAAGTTTTGTGATCCTAAGCCAAAGCATCCTCAAATTATTGTCTGGAAATGGTTTAACTGTTCTGGGTCACAGTGACCTAGACCTGACCTATTAATCTCAAAATCAATATGGGTCATCTGCTGGTCATGACCAACCTCCATATCAACTTTCATGATCCTAGGCTTAAGCCTTCTTGAATTATCATCCAGAAACCGACTGGTCTACAGACTGACAGACATTAGCAAATTTTTCGAAGGGAAGCATAATAATAACACACTCAGATAGACTGCAAATGCACCAAAACTTTAACCTGAAATTTTCAGTGAAAAGAAGGTGAATCATGAAACACTGGTGCAAGAGTTCTGGCCCTTGTATCATATGAAGTTTGTAGTGATGAGGAGTATCTACCGTAAGTCTGAAGAAAATTCATGAAGTAGTAACAGAGATAGAGTGAAAGTGCATCAAAACTTTAACCAAGGTGGTGACGCAGACACGGAAGCGAGTAGAATAGCACTCCATATACTTTGTTTTGTTGAGCTAAGAATCACCAAATCGAGATAACAATTATACATTGTATCATAAATACTATGACCACTTCTTTTTTAACACTAATCATTCAAGAAATGTTGACAGACACCTGATAATGTAATAATAATGCAATCTGATGGAAACGAATAAAAACTGTAAATACTTACTATAAGCACACGCTAGAGTAAGAACATCACTGTCATGCTTTTATACTGAAATCTATTGTGAAAATGAAATTATTATCTAACAGAAATGCTATCCTAATCAAAAGTTCTGAAAGTTACTATTAAAACATCTTATCTGAAAAAAATGCACTCAATATGCACCCCATTCCACCAACCCACTCTTGAAAGCAAAATTCGCAGATGTTTACCATGTGGATTTTAAAGACTCAGATTTTAAATAAGCTACTATCAGATTTTTATGCTTGGGTTTAATTTCATATTTACTTCAAACCTTAAAAATTATCTAAAAGTTGAAAAAGAAAAAAAAGGATAATAAAAAATGTTGCTTGATTGGGGTTTTAACCCACAATGACAACCTGAGAACTATTGGGAATACAACTTTTGCCTGATAAACAAGAGCATGTCATACTGGCACAATTTAATCACATAACTTCTACATTTCAACATAAATACCACCCAAGATAACCTGCATACAACAGAACTTATAATATCACTAAGTCAAAGTATCAGCAGACAATACCTTGCAAAGCATTTATAATTATACTAAGATACAGTGCACCATTTCTAAAGCAAACACTATTAAAATATGAAAAGATGAAAGGCTGTCCTTCGGAAAATGTTAACTATTATGAAAGATTTTCCACTTTTTACTATGGGATTGGAGGGGTGAAATCTCAATCTTTATGAACCTGAGTATACATGTTTCAAGCTATGGCAATGCTTGTGAAAATTTTAACATTCAAAATGAGCCGTGCCATGAGAAAACCAACATAGTGGCTTTGCGACCATCATGGATCCAGACCAGACTGTGTGGATGCGCAGGCTGGTCTGGATCCATGCTGGTTGCAAAGCCACTATGTTGATTTTTTCATAGTGCGGCTCAAATTATGTTAGCAGGTACATGACTGCTAATGTAATGACTACCTTGTTCGTCACCCTGACATTTCAATACTATCACAAACTATCTATTCACAACTCTATACTATTTACTAGTTCCCAATTAAGAAATAATGTATAAAAAACTCGTGTTTAAATGTTATTCAAAGAAATTACAAGTCCATGGAATAGTCTCACGAGGGCGTAGCATAAGTGAATTATTCTGGCAATGTGTAACTGATTTTGAGTGTACATTGTATTAATTTAGGTAAAACACGATTTTGCTAAATATTATTTCGATTCTAATATGCCCTTAAGCTGTATTATAACAGTAGATAAATATAGTAGCGCTCTTTCTTGGTTGCAACAAAAACACTGACTTCAATGCATGTTAACGTGATACAGAAACAAGCCTATTAGAATTTTCAAATAAAACTTTTAAGTCTAAGACTGGTCTTAAACTGTCAAGCAACTGACTGTTTGTGAGCAACATGCTTGAATATTTGGGGACTAGCTTCCATTTTCAATTTTAAAATCTTGGGAATCCGGAGTTCAACAAGTTTTCAAACACTGATTTAATGTTTAAATGTGGAATGTGTAAATGACTTCATGATGGAGAGTAAGACACAGAGAGAGAAAGAGAGTTGGAAGTACAAAATGAACACAGCTCCATGGTGGAAAGAAAAGCAATGTTTCACATATTCTCCTTGTCCCTCACAATAAACCTGGACAAAGAGTTCTCCTGGGCACATGTCATTTTCTTATCAAGATCTTTGATCTGTTTTCTCTGTACAAGCTTTGCCGGAGAGTTCATATCGACAGTTCTAGTAGATAATGGCGAGCGTGTGTTCTCTTTTGTGTTTGCAGCATTTTTAATTGGGAACAACTCCTTGGGCTGTGCTGCTTTCACTTTCTTTTTCTTCAATCTGATCTTATCAGTAACATCTGAAATAATGGAATGAACAGCATGTAAGATTGTGAAAAAGAAAACAGGCATACTTTACAGTATACAATAGCTAGGACTTGACTAGGCAATAAGTATATTTTTTTGAGGATGCCTCAGCAGGCAGCTGTGCATTGTCAACCATTTATACTAAACTGAAAACCACTACACCATTTGGCTCAGTTAAGATGCTTCATGTAGATAAGATGCAAAAAGCACCTGACTGGGTGAATCCATTCACTTTTAAAACAGGCCTGAGGTTCTGCCAAAATCCAACAGCCTGAAAATCTAACTTCTAAAGCCTGAATTCAATTTTTTCAATAGAGTCATAAGGAAATTCTGGCAGTCAAAAGCCTGAAATAAAGCCGAGGTCAGGACCAGTCCTGAAAATTCACAGGCCTGTTAACAAACATAAAATATTGGCAAATTTTGCCAGATGTTCAACCAGGGAACCATGGCTGATCTGTGATCTAGGTGAGAATGAATCGAACAAGGAGTCAAGAGTCAAACTGTAGTTATGTCCTTTTTACTGTGTTAACAATGCTTTTCACTATGTTCAAAGTCATAGATCTGATTTTCTGCTTCATATAGAAAGATTACCTTTTTCTAAGATATGGATTGTTAAAACATTTCAAATCACATTTCTGAAATGGTGACCAAAGGAAATTACCTACAGGTGCTATATAAAAGGCCTATATACAAATACTGTATTAAACAAGAAATTGTAACAAAGTTACCAAGTCCTCAACCTGGGGAAATGTTTCATAAAACATGTTGCCAGCAATACAAAGTCCTTTTCTACATAAGGGGGCAACATACTAAAAATGTTTATCAAATTTCTGCCAACAAACAATCACTGATGGGCCATACCATGAGCAAACCAGTATTCATGACATATGACAGAATTATTGCTCCAAATCTAAAAATTCTTGAAAATGTTTTTCAAGTCACTTAGTGATTATGCATGAATGAAATTAGTTTACTTGTGTATTTTAATATAACTATTAACTTATTAAGCCATCGGAGACAAATCTTATTCTTAGATTTTTGGTTCAAATGTTATTTGTGTTGTCACTGCAACAATTGAGACCTGTAGCCGAAAGCAATCGTAATTATCAGAAATCGCTTTCAGTCTCAAACCTAAAATCGGTAGGGTCATCTGCTGGTTACGATCAACCAGCTTACCAAGTTCTAACTTGTGCAAAAGTTAAAGGAACACTTCTTCAAAGTTTCAGATTTCAAAGGTGAAACAATGTTCTAAATGATTATATTGATATCTTAATTGTTTTCTTTTGTCATAATTACAATTTTTTTCATCAAATGGTCCATACATATTTATGTAACTATTAAGTCTACTTTTGGTACTTTCAACGCAATGGAAAATTCGATAAATTTACTGCAAACTTTATATATGAAATACATCCAATTTTGTACTGTTTAATGTTTACATGGTAACTGTAAAGGCCTTAATAAAGTCTGTAAAGATATAAAACCTGTGCCTTACCTAACATCATCTGTTCATCTAGGACCAATCGTGTAGACTCACAGTTGGGAAAATCTTCCAATGAGATATCCTCTATACCAGTAACACCAAGGGTATCGATGACTCCTGGAAGATTATTCTTATCCTCACACTCACACAGAGGTTCAGTCTCATTTACCACATTGTCATCATCTACCTCATGCTCCTCTGTATGAAGTTCAACGTTTTCAATCTCTGGTGCAGCTAAAACATATTATAATAGTTACTTCATGTAAAACATTCCCTCATCACAATGAACAAATATGTTAAGCTTCAATCCATTCCCATTAGCAGTTAACCAAAATAACTACTCCTAATCTGTTTCCATTTTAGGGTTCCTACAGACAGATATAAAAATTTCAGGACTTTCCACGTTTTTTTTCAGGACCAATACGATCTATGCCTTTTGGTTCAGCCACTAGACTAACAACATACTTCCCAATTAATAGACTTAGAGTCATAAGAGTCACTATATATGTGTATGAGGTTTCAACCCAGTCCCATTAGTTGACAGTGAGATACCAGCTTACATACTAAAAACTTTACCAAAACTGGACACTTGCAAAAATGAAGAACAGCTGAGTGCAATGGTTCAACCTATTCTTCAAATAGTCAGAGTCTAACTAAAATGGTAAATATCTTATACTGATACTGGCAACTGCCTGCTATTACAAAATGTCAGTTGCTTTAAAGGCAAGGTATCAAGGTATTCTTTCAATTACTAGCCAAACCTCTCTATAGATAAGATCATAAACAGTACCGGGTCAGTGACTTAGGATTACACAACTAAAAAATAGGGGAGGTAGGATTAGGCATGTTGTTTTCTTTTCTTTTTTTCATTTCATGGAGAAATCTTGTATGAAAGTAAATTTAGATTTTAACTAAAGTTCTTTGATCAATGAATTTCAAAATTGTTACCAAAACATCCCTAAAATTCATTTCAGACAGACAAATTTATCAGCTTATGATGGTGAACAAGTGTTGCAAGTTTCAAAGCAATAGCTTTGATAGTTTAGGAGAAAAGCTGACCTAAACATAAAACTTAACCAGGACATCTGATATTTTCTAAGTCCAAAAGGAGCCATAATTCTTGCAAAAAGCAGGATGGAGTTATGTTTCCTGCTGTACAGGGTCAGCTATTGATGGTGAACAAGTATTGCAAGTTTCAAAGCAATACCTTTGATGGTTTAGGAGAAAAGCTGACCTAAACATAAAACTTAACCAGGCAACACTGAGGCTGATCAAGTGATGACAATAACTCATCATTTTTTTTCAAAAAATCAGATGAGCTAAAAATGGAATAAGAACTACTAGTATTTAATTTACCATTTTTTGCACTTTGCAAAGGTGCCAGTGGTGTGCGATCGATCCCTACAGTAGGGGACCTGGGATCTAGCGGATCATGCAGTGCTCCCTCAGGAGTCTTGTTCACAACAATAGGTGTCCTTGAGATCTCCTCTGATGGGGATCTTGGATCTAAAGTCAAAATGCGACTTCTACCATCCGACTTGGGTGTAGTCACACTCTCAGCTTGATGGCCATTACTGTTACCCATCTCTAATTGTTAGTTTTTGTAAAGGATGAGTATCTGAAATAAACAAATACTGGTAAAACCTTGTCAATACAAAATAGCTAAATAAATGTTACTGCTGCTACCATGTGAACAATGTTTCTTGCCATGAAACTAAGGTCAAAGCCATACATCAGTCTGTCAAAGAAACTAATATTCATTTCATTCTGAACATTCATCATGTTCATATTATCATTTCCTATCACATGAAGTTGTTTTGTTTATTTATAGGTGACATTAAAACTTTTTATTGGTAATTTTGTTTTCATTTTCATGTTAAATTTTGAAGAAAACATTGTATTGTCCAACAAAATGGCCATCAGGTAAGTTTTTCTAATCCACAGGGGGATGTACATTCCCCGAGTGTCTAAAAGTCCTGCAACCATACAAGTAATTTCCACAGGGGGATATACATTTCCCGAGTGTCCAAAAGTCCTGCAACCATACAAATAATTTTACTGATACAGCTTCCATGCTACAGTTTTAACTATACATGTGTGTTCATAAATAATCACTCCTGTCATTGTATGCATATATCTGACTAGGTCAACGGCCATATGTTTGGCTAGTATGGCTGTGTGAAATCCAAATTAAACAAGAGCTGTCGCAGGAGACAGCGCACCCGATGCTGGATAGTGAAATTGGGCACATCTGTGGAAGCTGAAAGCTGTCATTGCAGTGTTTAATGACTCAAATGTGGATGAAGACATTGGACAATAGCTTAAGTCTCAAAACATTAAATCAGTACAAAGAGCTATAAAAATAAAAAGATTGGCAACTTGAAAGGCATACAGAGCAAATCTCACCAACATTTAAAGCCCGATCGGGCAATGTTACCAGCCTGTTTAATAAGCGTCTGTTTAGTTAATCACAAGTGACCAAGTTAGCAAATGCTTCAATAAGTTAAAGATAACACGGTGACACGAGCTTACGCAATATTATCTCCTGTTGCCATTCTGTATATTTTATAATTCTTTGGATAGATAGATAGATAGAAAGACAGAGAGGAGAGACAGACACTGGCACATCAACGGTGATCAACCCCAGACAAACTAAGCCCATCTCTCCCAGTCATGGAATATATTTTGTTTAACAATTTCTTTGGAAGTGTGGCTAGAATGCACTTTACTGGTAGGCACTTCCTGCTAGGATTGTGTAACAGTCTCAGGAAAAATGTGCAGCCTCGACCAGGATTCGAACCTCGGACCTTCGCCTTACCGTGCCAACGTTCTACCAATTGAGCTACCGAGGCTACCCGATGCGAGAACCACTACACACCTTCCCTCTTATTGCGAGACATTGGCACTCCTGGCCAATGTCTGCCGCAGACTGTTAACCGAATTCAGATGCACACCCCAGCCAAACTGCTTTGCTCGCATGGGCTCCAAGGGTGAGCATCCCGGACGAGCCCCCAAATGTAACAGTCTCAGGAAAAATGTGCAGCCTCGACCGGGATTCGAACCTTGGACCTTCAGCTTACTGTGCCAATGCTCTACCAATTGAGCTACCGAGGCCACCCAATACGAGAACCGTTACAATTGTAAAAGGCAGGGTGTGCTTGTTACAATCATTAAAATAATTTGTAACAATAATCTATTCATTAAAGAAAAAAGAAAAAATGGGGGTGTGGGGGCAATAGCCCCCATAAGAATAAATGTGGAGTATTTATTGAATGTGCGTACCGGTAAAGTGCAAGTGTTGCACTGTTATTTAGTTGAACTAATCCGACGTTTACAGTTTGTTTTATGGCAGTGGCTAGGGTTACGGTACCGTAATCCTAGCCTCCGATTCTAGGATTACGGAAGTTCCGTATTTCTAGACAACCCTGTGAGAATAGGCTAGGATTATGGAAGTAATTCTTAAACAGGAATCAAATATATATATTAGGACATGCATAAATGATGTTTTAAACTTAATAGCGACTTTTTATGCCTGTCGTATTATTTCGTGTTATCGATCCGCCATTTTGGGTTAGTAAAAGAAGAAAGAGAAAGAGAAAAGAAAAAAAAAAATAGGGAAGAACAATTAAAAATGAAAGAAAAAAAAAATGCAAAATCATGACTATGAAATAATAACGTACTCTTAAACAAAAACAAAATTACAACAATATTTTTAAAAAACAACAACAAAAAACAATAAAAACGATTATTTTTTATGGAAATTGAAAAGAAAAAGAAATGGGCCATGAACTGAGCACCTCCTCGTGATGTGGCCCGGATATAGTTGGACAATTATGTAAACATTGTAACATTACTATTTTCATTAAGAAGATTTTAACTTTTATCATTCATAACCATTCATCAACAATGCATAAATAATTGTCCATCTATATTTTACTAACCCAAAATGGTGGATCGATAACACGAAATAATATGGCAGACATGAAAAAACGCTATTTTAAGTGAAACAAGTAAGTTAACAACATCATTTATGCATGTCCTAACATATATATTTGATTCCTCTTAAATACTTCTGTAATCCTAGCCTGTTCTCACAGGGTTGTCTAGAAATATGGAACTTCCGTAATCCTAGAATCGGAGGCTAGGATTACGGTACCGTAACCCTAGCCACTGCCTTGTTTTATCAGGCTGGGCACATCTCCCATTCGGGGTAAATTACCTCATTCGGGGTAATGTACCCCGATCGGGGTACAACTAGAACAATAGAAAAGCACAAAAAATTTGATATTTCTTTTTACTTTAAAGTGCTAACATAAATATTTTTACTAAAGCTTTATATCATCATTACAAACATGCCTATGTACCATTTTATCAATTTGGCATATGTTAAAAAATGGTGAAATTCTGAAATTTTTACATCAAAAATCTGTTGAAAAATTATCATATTGTCAACTGTTTATATCATACGAAGTTGACCCGAAAATATGAGCATTAGCACTTCCTTAATAAAAAAGTTATCAAAAATTTTGTACTTTTCTATTGTTCTTCTTTTACCCCGATCGGGGTATATTACCCCGAACGAGGTAATTTACCCCGATTGGGAGATGTGCCCAGCCTGTTTATATAATTAACAATTTGTGACGTTATTCAGGTATATATGTTGTTTATAGATATGGCACAAAATCAAATGCATATAGTAGGTTACAAATGGACACACATGTGCAGAGGTGCACATTTTGGGCCATATATGGCTGTTTAAACGCTAACTTAGCGGCTAAGGAATCTCAATTTATTGCCGTGTCGCGAAAACTAGTGACGTTTATATCAAAATTCAAAACACACAGTACCAAACACTACAAAGATATAAAGTCAGTGCTGTACGATACTCTATATAAAGAGACATAAATTGTTTAAAATGAAACATAACCCAAACGAAAGACAATGAAATATAAATCAATTTAAAATAATGAAATGTTTACATTTTCGAAATTCCCGCTCGGCCAATCAAATTGGAGGATTTAAGATCTTGTCTAACATTTTACCCCATAAAATAACCGTTGTCATCCAGTTCAGCTGACAGTTGAAACAGGTATTTCACGAAACTAACCGGTACAGTTATTGAACAACAAACCAGTTATATCAGGAGCATAGGTGTTTACTGCAATAAGTCTGGAGCAATGATATAAAAAAATTCTATCTTCTTCCCAGGTCTATTGCCGGTCACATGTTCATTCCATTTTTTAGGAACTCCTGTCCCCCAGCTTTTGAAGTATATTTTTTATGACAATAATGAATATAAATCATGTTAGTTACCTTTAGTAATACACATGTTACACATATCAGTTGCTTATTTTAATTTTTTATTGTATTTCTAATGAAAATTTTCTTTTTATCATGACCAGGGACAAAGAAATATAAAATACATTTATTTTATGTCGATATGGTCAACAGGTCTTTGCCAGGGATAAGGAAAACTACGTGTCCCTCAAGCGGGCGTGACTTCAACAATTATTAACTAATTTCGGTTGACTTGTTTGCTTGAACTAAATTTATGAGCTACTTGCAAGTAACATCATAAAAATTACTGGCATAAAAATTACAACTAATACTGACTTTCATCTGTCCCTTTCCGTAAACCCATGTGGAATCCCTGTGATATCTGAATAGATTTAAGCATTTATTATCATTCAAAGGGGTGTCATAGAAGAATGTTGTGATTTTTTTTTCATTTAAAGAACTTTGCCTTTTACAAAATATTATGGAATATGTATATTCTGATGGTCAACGTGTTTTATTTTTAGTGAGTATACCTTTTGTTTGTCATTACCGTAACGCTTATTTTAGCCATATTGCTGTATCTAGATTTAAGAGCATAACACCCACTTGTAGATTTTGCGTACATGGTTCCACACCTTGAATTTAAAATACTTATTTAGACTAAATAAAGTAGTGATGTGACAAAATTTAAACAATTTGTCATTTCCGTAACTGTCATTTCCATAACGTGGTCGTTACGGAAATGACATTTTGTTATTAAAAACAGAGATTTCATTACAGAAAACAATTCTGTAATTTATGTTTTATACAATTGTTAAAAAAAAACATTTGGAAACCTTACTTTAAAAAACGAAATGTTAACGTCAAATATAGCGCCTGTTAACCGTACTATGTCATTTCCGTAACGCTGATTGTGAGCAGATCTCTCATAATCTGTGTAGAAATAGTTTTCATTCTACGAAGCCTTTAAACTTTTGAGACACTTTTGTTTCGCAAAATAATGTTTTCAATGATGTCGACATATTCAAGTGTGTTCTAGTAAGAGGAAATTGTATCTGTTGTTACGGTAATGACCAAACGTTTGGAAAAGGCAAACGAGAAACATATTTAAAATAATGTCAAAACGATATTTTCCCCACTGTGGATTAGTTTTCTAAATAGAGCGGAGATCACAGGCAAATTTCGCCATGTTGTACAGGGTTGTCCATGGAGCGGAGATCACAGGCAAATTTCGCCATGATGTACAGGGTTGTCCTTGGAGTGGAGATCACAGGCAAAGCTCGCCATGATGTACAGGGTTGTCTGTGGAGCGGAGATCACAGGCAATGGTCGCCATGATGAACAGGGTTGTCCTTGGAGCGGAGATCACAGGCAAAGGTCGCCATGATGTACAGGGTTGTCCATGGAGCGGAGATCACAGGCAAAGGTCGCCATAATGTACAGGGTTGTCCATGGAGCGGAGATCACAGGCAAAGGTGGCCATGATGTACAGGGTTGTTCATGGAGCGGAGATCACAGGCAAAGGTCGCCATGATGTGCAGGATTGTCCGTGGAGCGGAGATCACAGGCAAAGGTCGCCATGATGTACAGGGTTGTCCATAGAGCGGAAATCACAGGCAAAGGTCGCCATGATGTACAGGGTTGTCCATGTAGCGGAGATCACAGGCAAAGGTCGCCATGATGTACAGGGTTGTCCATAGAGCGGAGATCACAGGCAAAGGTCGCCATGATGTACAGGGTTGTCCATGTAGCGGAGATCACAGGCAAAGGTCGCCATGATGTACAGGGTTGTCCGTGGATTGGTCGATGCGCCAACATCATACCTCATCCATCTGACCACAGTCAGAGGTCATGACATAAGATTTCTGGTGCCTTTTGCACGGACCCTCAACTACCAGAAGTCGTTTTTCCCCAGACACCATCATGTTATGGAACAGCCTTACCCAAACAGTGGTAAGCTGCCCCTCAGTAGACAGATTCAGGAGGGAATTGCAGTCTGTAGAGCTTTGCTAAACTCGTACTGGATGTTTTTTTAAGACACACTGTAATACAGTATATTTTAACAAATTTCAAATTTCTTACACCACACAAGCGCCTGTACGAGTATATGCCAGATAATTGGTATCTGTACTATAAAATAGAAAAAGAAGCCCGACTCCCACAACCTGCATTGAACCGTAATTATTTTGCTTACACCCAGAAATATTGCAAATAAATTGCACACTTCGGTCAATAGTCTCTTAATGCACACAATTGTCTTGAAATGAGCACCTGTAGCGAAAACCAAAGCCATCATTCAGATCAGACTGCATATTTGTGCTGACATTGACCAACAAAAAAATATGGATTTCAGTAAATTCCAGTCATTTCACTAAAACTTTACCAGTTTAAACAAAGGCCCTGGTAGTTATAATCACTCAATTCTATATATAAAGGTCAGTTCTTCTCGATCGGTTATACATGTATTCACCTTTTCCCGAAATTTCCAGGAAAGAGGTGTATGTTCGCTTCTTTGTTGTACTTCAGATATATCAGTTTGATTTGTAGTCGAAAAGTGAAAAAAACAACTATAGGCCAGTTTAATTAATCAGTTTATTACAAACAAGTATAGCAACATTCCATGTACAATGTATACATATTAGTCATTTTGCATACTGTTTGCAAAATCATATAATGTATAATTCGTCGTGGAAGGCTTTCATATAGTTACATCAATATAAAGAAAGAAAAATAGTATATATATGCTATTGTTTCTATGGAATAATTTCATTTATCCCATAACACAACAGTCTTATCAAATTCACCTAAACCATTTTGGGGATATACGCTCAATGTCCCCAATTAAAAAAAAATCAACAATATACAAAATATTTACTGATAAGTAACAATTACATGCAAGCGTGGAGGAGGACCACTTCCGAAACAGGTCAAACATGTACTTGCAATCTAAAACCGATCATGATCAAAATCGACAGGAGTTTAAAGACTGAATGAATATTGACATTACAAAAAGCTCATGTAACATGTAAACTAAACTATAAACTGAAACACTGAAATATGGGTTATAAATAACATTCTACCAAATTACTGTGGCGTTTGCAGTTGTTTTGTTCGACTTGCTCAAAAGTGTCAAAAATACCATCATATGAAGTAGTAGCTCGGACAAGGTTCAAATCTGTGGATTAATGCATCAATTTTTTCATAAGTTTTTATGTAAATAAGATGTTGCAATTGAACCTCCCTCCAATAACTATAAAACCTGGCTTGCAATGAACAAGAATTAAAACAAACTCTTCGAATGAGCTAAGACTCCCATATCACACATAAAGTTTCTGCAAAATATGAATGTATACAAACAATTTTCACACATAACACATAAGAATAAAATGTCTGAAAAAGACATAATACAAAAATATCACGTATGAATGGTATGCAATATTAAAGTGTGACAATGTCTGCAAAAGTATAAACACATATAAAGCAATATCACAATTATGGTTTTAAAAGTACAAACACGTACAAAGCAGTATGTATGGAGGTTTCGCAATGTTCTGCAAAGTATATAAACACATTCAGAGCAATGTCACGTATGACGACTCTGCAATAGTATAAACATATACAAAGCTATGTAACGTATTAAATTTCTGCAATAGTATAAACATATACAAAGCTTTGTCACGTATAAAGGTTCTGCAAAAGTATAAACACATACAAAGCTTTGTCTCGTATAATGGTTCTGCAAAAGTATAAACACATACAACGCTATGTAACGTGTTAAGGTTCTGCAAAAGTATAAACATATACAAACTTTGTCACGTATAAAAGTTCTGCAAAAGTATAAACATATACAAGCTAGATCTGAACTAAGCGTACAACGTACATTCAGTAGTTTTTGGTCATGGCTTAATCATGATAGAAAAAATATTTCTCTTCTCAAATGCATGTATTCTCTTTAAATAGTGTGTCATGGATAAACAAAATTAGCACCGAGAAACCGCTTGATATACAGAAAATGTATTTCACTGCGCGGTGGAAAACAATTCAAAGGAAATAAACGTTGTCTGCAACAACGGTATATACATTTAAAATTGATATAACATTATATGCAGAAGTACAATGATATAGATAATATATATTAGAAATGATATATAGCAGGACTGTGCTATTCTTCAATACATCTGTGGTGATGCTATATTTCGTTTCAGTTTTAGTATGTCTTTTAAACCATCAAGTAGATGAAAAAGGAAATATATTGTGACAGATACAGTAGGTCGACGTAACGTCGATGCGTAATCGTGCTGTAGTAGGCCCCTATTATTAAAATACAGCTTTCATCACGATCGAGCTAAAATATATTAGTATAAACTAAAATATTTAAACTAATTCTTGAATAATGTTGTCTGTGTTTGATGTTAGAAAGTGACATAAATAACGCCATACATATTTTTTTGAAAAGAAGGATAAATTCATTGGTAATGACAGCAGTACTTAAAATTTATCTGACATGGAGCAATACCATATTTTTGGTATTATTCTAGTGTAATATTATTTTGACGTTGACACCTTTTCAAGTACAGAAGACGCTGGTTAAATTAATTTTGTCTATGAACAAAAAAAAAAGAAATTTCGAATTTTTTTGGCTTAAAAGCTAACATGTGGCAAAAATATCCTTACTTTCTTCATGTCTTTTCACATGGGATTACTGAAACTTGTTACTGGTAACAATATACAAAAAAAAATATCATGGTCTGTTATGATCCATAAAACAATGTAACAATATGTGTATACAATTATTATGAATATAATGATCCATAAAACTATACAACAGTGTACAACCATTATCACATTAATGATTCATAAACCTAGGTAACAGTATACAACTATCATGTCTATATTGATCAATAAACCTAAAACATCTATAAACATATGGAAAATAGCTCTATCAATATAAAACATACAAATATTCAGTGTATTGGAATTATATATGAGCATAATATATGAGAATTACATATCAAATATTTACAACTTTATATATAACTTTAATAATTCAAAAGCAAGAGATGATAACTAGACACTGACACCTACAACATGCGTAAACTTAAGGAAAAACCACGGAGTTGACGAGAATTAACGACCAGGAGGAAATTCCAATTTATTAAGAGGTTAATATACGACTTGGTTGTGCCGGAACACCTTCTATCATACTTGTCCGAGGGCCTTAGCCTGAGGGCCATTATGAAACTAGGTGTGCCATTATGGCTTGAAGGCACAACCAGTCGTTTATTGACCTTTTTTATTATATACCTTCGCTTCATATTTATCTTGTTTTTTTTCGCTTTACATATTTTCCACAAACTTAAAAGCATCATCAACAATGCCACCATAACTTGAGAAGTGATCTAAAAAGATTCAGGACTCGTTCACCCGCCATAGTGACGTTGCTTTATGAATGACGTCAACGGCAGAACGCGCGGACGTTCCGGTTACCCGGGGTCATTATAATTATGGATACGTCAGCTGTGGCCGTAATGGCCGTTGTTTACGGCGTTTTTGTTACTGTTTAAAGTAAGGTATATAATAAAATAAACTTTAACAAAGTCTTAGTATTTACAGAAGCAATTAAAAATACGAAATTTTAAATCTAACTGAACGGAAAAGAACATATTATTAAATAATTAAATATAAGCATAAAATGTTTTCCTTTATTCTCCGTTACAAGTCAGCGGCTGAAGAAATAACCCAGTCAGGTAAAGCATATTGAAATGTAGTTGTGTAAACACAACTGGCAATATTTATGCACCTGTCAATATTTTGCCCGCCCGGGGGAGCGGCGGGCATACACGGGACTTTAGACAGAAGACCATTCCCGACAGGCGGGAATTTGACAAACATTTGATGTACCAACCAGGCTCTAGGGTGGGATTTAGACAAAAAAGGTTGTCTCTGGCGTGGGGATTTAGACAATAAAATTTTCAGCCCGCCGCCCCCCCCCCCCCCCCCCCCCCCCCCCCCGGACGGGCAAAATATTGACAGGTGCATTATACATAGTTATATATGTACATATAGCTAGTTATTCCTAAAACATTTTTCTCTTCAAAGCAACGATTCGTATTTGCAACTCGTGATGTAACAAGTTGATAATAAAGCTGTCTGAGGACAGCAACGCTCGACTATTCAACAGCCTTGTCAATGGAATGAATAAAAAAGTAAAAAAACGGGGCACAATTTTGTAAATATACAAAGTAGAGTTATGAAACCTGATCTTTACACTAAAAAGTGAGCGAAATTTCAATTCATTCCCATTAAGTAGGTTCTGTGTTACCAGCTCACATACAAAAACTTAACCGAAGCTAAGTCGAAAAAGGGGCATAATTTTGTAAACGGGCAAAATAAAGTTACAGAACCTGTGCAGTGTAAGTTAGTGTGTCACGGAAAATACGTATGTGAAGTTTCATTCCATTCACACAAATGGTTACAGAGATACCAGTTTACATAAAGAAACTCAACCAAATCGGGACGCCGATGCCGATGCCGAGGAATAGACGAGCGCAAAACGAGCGGTGAATGCGAAAGAGTTCTAAGTGCTTCTTTATTTATACACTTAGAACTCTTTCGCATTCACCCCTCGAATTATAGCTCTACCTATTCTTCGAGTAGTCGAACTAAAAATAAATATATATTATATATGATTATATACTGTTTGATATGGGCACGAACTTCTATGTTTAAACTAAATCGTTGTCAGTTTTCAATATTTAACGGAAAGGACTTCATCACTTTATGGGCAATGCCCGTCCGAGTTGTTTTTATTCTTTTAACAATTAAACATAAAAAGATTATTAATTTACAATTTTCAGCAGATATACCGGATGTATATGAGTTTGAACGCGTGTCCAGCCCCTTCACATTGTACAGACCAGTGTCAAGTAGCACCATTTATTATATTTAGTATATTCATTAAACAATAACTTTAACCGTTGAAGGTCATCAAATCTATTTCTATATACAACTACTTTCAAGACAAAATATATTCCAATACATGTCCAAATTTGAACTATAACATACTAAAACAACATAAAGCATATATAATTAAACATATGAAACAAAATTTTCATTAATTATCAGAAAGTTAAGTTTTACATAAACAGTGAACAGTAGGAAGTTTTGTTCACATATTCACATGACGAATGGCCACATGTTCAGGAGCAAGTGGAGCTTGCACTTCCAGTAATGTCACACGACTTTTACTCAAATTCATTGTACAAGTTCAATCAATTACTGACATAGCGGTATAGATAAACCTACCCCTCGAATTTTAATCCCGAGAGGAAATTATCGTTTGCACTTCATGTATGATATCTTGAGCAATTTTGACCACAATTTCTCCATTAGCTCTACTATAATTGTCAGAGGGAATTCCGGGTGCTGTTACTGCATTAGGGTAGCGCATGCGTGTATGCCATCCCGTCACTTCTGACAAACGACTTGCGTATGTCCCCAGTGCTGACGATAGACCTATGAAATAAATAAAGTAACATAACAAAATTTCGAACATGGTTCGATTTGTTGTCACAACACATGGGTTATCGGTATACCGTACACACGAGGAAAATCGCTCGGTTTAGGTAGTGGTTAAAATTTCCTTATTACTTAATTGATGCTTCTAAGATAACAAGAGGACCATGATGGTCCTTAATCGCTCACCTCTTCCCACATGACCCAGTTTTGAGTATGACGTCGTTTTTTTCTATTATTTGACATAGTGACCTAGTTTTTGAGCTCATGTGACCCAGTTTTGAACTTGACCTAGATAATATAAAGATAAAAATTCTGACCAATTTTCATGAAGATCCATTGAAAAATATGGTCTCTAGAGAGGTCACAAGGTTTTTATATTATTTGACCTATTGACCTAGTTTTCGAAGGTACGTGAGCCTGTTTTGAATTTTACCTAGAAATCATCAAGGCCAACATTCTCACTAATTTTCATGAAGATCTCATGAAAAATATGGCCTCTAGAGAGGTCACAAGGTTTTTCTATTTTTATACCTGCTGGCCTAGTTTTTGACCGCACGTGACCCAGTATCGAAACTAACCTAGATATCATCAAGGTGAACATTCAGATCAATTTTCATGAAGATCCATTGAAAAATATGGCCTCTAGAGAGGTCAAAACGTTTTAATAATTTTAGACCTACTGACCTAGTTTTTGACCGCAGTTGACCCAGTTTCGAACTTGATCTAGATATCATCAAGATGAACATTCTGACCAACTTTCATAAAGATCCCACAAAAAATGTGACCTCTAGAGTGGTCACAAGCAAAAGTTTACGGACGCACGCACGGACGGACGGACGACGGACGCCGCGTGATCACAAAAGCTCACCTTGTCACTGTGTGACAGGTGAGCTAAAAAGCGTCGAAGAAACGAAAAGCAATGACTTTCTCAAATATTTACCTTCAACAAAGGATACCTAACAGTGACTCTCTGTAATATTTACCGTCAGCAATAGATACTTAACAGTGACTTTCTCTAACACTTACCTTCAGCAATGGATATTTAATCTCTCTAATATTTACTTTGAGCAATGGATACTTAACAGTTACTCTAACAAATATTCACCTTTAAAATGGATGCAATGAGTGACTATCTCTATCATTTACCTTCAGCAATAATTACTTTACAGTCACTTTCTCTAATATTTACCTTGAGCAATGGATACTAAACAGTGACTCTCTCTAATAGCTTCGATTTTGTTGGCATCTTTTGCAAACCATGCTGCTTTTAGAGATTTCTCTGCTGCCTGTACATAAAATATAAACTCGTGATAATTTAACAGAGTAAATAATACAGTTTATTCTTTTGTCTTTCTCCTTTATTCAGTAAGGGTGAAGTTTTCTCGTGATACCTTAAACCACGTTAAATGCACATAAAGGTTTTAGCTTGATATCAACAGTTTCTAAGGTTTTATGGCATTTTCAGTACCACAAGAAAAAGCGTCAGATTTTGTCAAAAATAGCTGTCGCGACATAATTTTGAAGCAGTTACCCTAAATGCAGCCTTGTTTTGCCCTGTTTTGACTTTTTCTACTCTGATATGCATACAAATTACACATTTAAACTGTTAAATATGTGCACTTTTACCTCTGATGGCTAGAAATTAGCAATCAGTAGGCTATGAATATGCAGTTTTTGAAAAAAAAATACACTCAAAACAGTGAAAGTGTGATATTTTGGGGTTTTATCCTCATTTTCAACAAAATTGCAATACATTTGTCATTTTCTATCAAATTCTAATCGAAGTAGCCCATTTCCACCATCATCTGGCCAGATTTCAATTTTTACCAATGTCATCTTATAGGTTATAACACACTAAATAGTTTTTGTTCTTTATTCTATATAAAATTGACCTATTTCCAATGGCCGCAGCACACACCAGGACCCATTTTAAATGTCTGTAACCTACATTTTCTTGAAGAATATTGTTAGTGCTAAAGAAAAATCAAAAGAAAAGTAGGGGTCATGTCTGATGCAAGAAAAATAATTTCAGTCAAACACACAAACTGCAAAATCAGCTAAAACATGAGACCCCAAATTATACTAGTGGTGTATGATCTAAGTTTCCATGAAAAATTTCGTCATGTTGTTATTTCATTATGAAAATGCTACCTACATGTCAGTCATAGATCTGTCATGTGATTTTAGCAAAAAAATTGCAAGAAAATAAGGAAAATAGCTCTACAGAGCAAAAAAACTGAGGACTATTTGTGTCCGCCATTATGCGACTACCATTTTTTTCGCGCCATTTTTCTATTTAGTGTCTGTATGCCAATAGGTTTCCGCTTTGCTACGGAACGCGCATATACAAAAAGGTATTACAACAACACGAGACCGTGGGAATCTTTCTGTTAATACAAGTGTACTCTCCTGTAAAACACCCCCAAAAAGTGACAAGAAGAGTAGTTTTATGGTAGAATATTAAATGATACGAATCACAAAAACTGTATTCGTTCATAATTAGGAAATCAAATAACTTTGGATAAAAATTTCGCTATTACATTTTCATTACGTTGGTACTAGAAGGCTAAGGTTATAAGGTATTTAAAGTTAAAGTGGCAAAATTTCTGTTAATGACTTTGTTCGTGGTATTGGAGTCAAGGTAGGATGATTATTTTGTAAGTTGTTCTTACTTGCGCTTGTATAAAAATATTCCGATCATTAACATCATTGTGATTAATAAAGTTTCGTTCTAGTGCCGCTTGATTAGAAATATTTCGCCAAATGTTATACTATCAAAGTTTTGAATCATACGATCTATTAATTGACAAGATAAAAATAATAAAGATTTGTTTTACCTGATGAGCCTGATAGCACACCCAGTTGTAGGTTCCACATGTAAGTACCGTTAATGATTCATGCGCATAATCTAGATCACGGTTTGCTTGTCTTTGCCATCTTTCAGCCTCTGAATAGCAGTGGGCTGGCTCCCGTTCAGCTCCTTCAGCTTCTTCGTCATTCTGATTATTGACAGCCGTTACAGACGCACTCTTATAGGCTTCAATTCCATCTCTGTCGAGAATTTCTTCACACGACTCAGGGTTTTTGCACATGAATACCTTTTGAGCAGTGAATAAAAGTTCATCTACCAAACAACCATGGACTTCTTTCAGTTTTAAAATAAGGCAATTTGTGACTTCAGTGTACCAATTGCTGTTGCCAGTGATATCAAAGTAAACAAGAGTTTTATTACCTTCGGTTTGAATATGGACTTTCTTTGCCTCACATGTATTTTCAATGACTTCGTTATTCAAAAGAAGATTTGTACGAATACCTTTAACATGTTTCAATCTTATTTTCAAAATCCAGGAAGATACGTCTTTTTCTTTTTCAACGCTCCATTGCTGTTGTAGTTTGTTTCTTATTCCATGCCGTGCAAGCCTGCATACACTTGTAACAAACAGTTGATTGTGAATGAAGTGCTCAACATCTTCTGCTAGATCACTCTCTATCTGGGAAACAAGTGACATATCCACTTCTTCTTTCACGATTTCCGTTAGTAACGACGGACGAGAAGTTTTTTCTATTTTCCTAAGACAATCTATAATTTCATCCATCCTTAATCTGTTTAAGGAAAATTCCTCAAGGTTAGTCATACACTTCAGCTTGATGCCTCGTTTCAGCCGATTGTGCATGTATCTGTTGTTATCAATCACTAGATCTCTAGCTTCAGTCAACACATTTTCATCACTGAGAAGATAAAGTGAGTCTAACTTCAGTGGTATCTGTGATGTCTGTTTCCTTACCTGCATGAAAATATTGAGCATAGCTTTTAATACAGCTTCTCTCTGTGTTGAAGACGTTTCCTGACCTTCAAGCTCACGTTTGATTGTTTGTATGACAGATACATACATGCAAATATCTGGTTCCCTTTCAGCTCCCAATTGCACAAACAAATTTTCAAACTGGCCATACTGTGTAGGTGACTTTTGCAAATAAGGTATTACTTCTTCGTCCGCGGAACAACCTATCACGACTGACGAAGCCACTTTTAATGTGTCTCTTTGGGGAAAGTAAATGATTGGAACATCCTTGAGAGTGCTGGCCTGGTCTTGTCTAGTGGCTGATTCGCTGATAGCTTTGTATATGTTTTCCATAACTTTAGTTATCAGCTCACGATAACCCACCATTATTGACAAATTCTCATTCAGTTTCCTTCCAATCTGCTCACAATGATTTACCACAAGACTAATGTCCGGATGCGAACAAATGCCAAGTTTCTGCATAAATACATCTGCATTGTTTCTTACTGGATCAGCCCATACTGGCAATATATTTGCTGTCGTCCAACATGTATATGTAATGTCTTTTTGATCCCGAACGGAACCAGCGAAACAAAAGCGCTGCGAGCTATTAAACGGTTTATGTATTACAGACAAACCTTCTTTTAAGGCATCTGGCATTATAAATGGAATAAACGAAAACCCCATGAAGTCGTTTCGCTGGTAAAAGTATGCTCCCATTTTAAATAGTTTATCTACCAGTAATTCTGATTTTCGTTGGACATGTATGCTGGATAAACTTCTATCAGTTGCTATCTCATTGGCAAATCTTTCGAACAACTTTATATTCATATCGCACTGTAGGCCCAGGCGTTCAAATACATCAGTGATGTGCGACTTGTGGTAAACCTTTGGCAACATTTCATGTTCCTTACAGAACATTTTAAAAAAATTCCTAACACGAGGACGATCGTAAAATGTATCTTTCACGCGAACACGGATATTTGCCTCTGTTTCTATAAACTGCAGTTCTTTCATTGCAAATAAAATGTTTTCATTTTCTGTTGTCTGTTCTACCAATACATATCTACAAAGGTAGTCGACATGATCATAAAACTGATCCCTTGTTAAATGGTGTTGATTCGGAAATATCAATTCAGTATATACCTTATCTACCGAAATGTAGTCGATATCAAGAATTTTGAACAGATCTTCCACATCCAAATCCCGCAGTAAAACTGCATTTGAGACTTCAGTAATCAAACGAAGTCCTGATCTGGGTAGTCCTTTTGGTACTACAACTATACGATCAAAACTGTCTATTGGTGTTATATCGCCGGAATGTGTGACAAAAACTGGGACCTTTTTCAGGACTTCCACACAATCTTTGTTCTGTAGTAAATTGGCGCGATCAGAAAAGTATTTCAATAGTAAGTCAGCTTTTGCAACGTCCAAAGGAGCACGTTTAACTTTATTAATGTTCCTAACTAAACACCGTATGCATTTTTCTGGTTCTTCAAACTTTGGTATTTGTTCTAGAAGAAGTTTATATGGCGAAATAGTGAGGACACTAAAGGCTTCAATATTTGTATCAATCTGTTGATCATGGTCCACATTTTCGGTTCTGGCGACATCCAATGATAAATCATTCCTTCTGACTTGCTGATCACGGTCAAATATGGACTTATCTAATTCAGTAAATCCAAACAGTTTAATCACCTCATAAAGCTTTGTACCTCTCTGAAAACTGTCTAAATCGATTAAGGTATCGATGTCTAACGCTGTGAGCAGTAACCTCTTGTCAGAAGTTGGTTCTTTGGATGGAATCAAATGTAATGAATTGATGACGTCTAAACATTTACTAACTTCTTTTCGACTGCAATCAGGCAACTGCTCTTTGAAGAAGTCCCAGAAGATTCTGATCAGTGCCTTTGATGGATATTTCTGATTCCACGGATCATTTATCTGTTCATGCATTCCAAACAAACCTTCAGACCCAGTTAAAGTCATAAATTCAGCAACTGTAAACCGCTTCATGAGCCCGCCTGACATCTCTGTAAAGTATTCACGTTTTTTCTTCTTCTTTTTCTGAGAAACTTTGAGTAAACAATGTGCCAACAATTTGTGTATAAATTGGTCATGTCTTCCTCGAAAAAAATCTGTAAACTCAGTAACAAATACTGTACTGGATGCACTCAGTCTTCTCAGTATTCCATCTTGCGTGAGAATAATGGGCAGGTCTTGTAACTTTTCAAAGAATTTTTTGTTATCCGTCACACAGTACTCAAACACCTTTCGCAAATTACTCTCATTTTGAAAGCCTGTTTGACTAACATGAAGATTTAAGAATACATAAGGCTTTCCATCTTCTTTTTTGTCAAAAGTACTTAAGTAGTCAATAACATGCTCCGGAGATAAAGTGTCAATTTTCAATCCACAGTTTTCAAATGAATCTCTGATCTTTTTTGGGACACTGGCAATTTTCATTCCAACCGACCTTAGAATATTGTTAAAGGACGGTTTGTCGCTAATTGCATGAGTTTCGCAACTGTGGTAAACCGTATATTGATCGTCATCTTCTGAAGAAACTGGAATCCAAGAAAGCCTGAATTCTGGTGAATGGCCTTTCAGATTTGCTGCTAAGTTTTCTTGCAAAGCTGGCATGAAAGGCAAATGTTCTGTTGATATGCGACTGTAGACGTTCTTTGTGAGTTCTTTCCAGTAAATATCGGACGCACATTCAGATAAAGGAAAATGAGAAAAGAAACAGTCCAGAGTAGATTTTACAAACGTGTGCGGGAAGTATTCATCTGAGAAAGACTCAAACAATACAGAGTGAAGTATTTGCAGATAAATGATATACGATCTTGCAATAACATGATTCAAAACAGTTAAGTTCCACTGTGTCCGGTAACAACTATCTATATGATCAGACTTCCATAACGATCTCCTTGTTTCGTGGTCAAGAGTAAAGTGTCCATTTACATGTACTGGCAAACCAGTATCAACTGGGAGCGGCAGTAAACAAAACGCCTTTCCAAACGTTTCTCTCTTCGCTTTCTTTTCACAGACTGCAATTCCTCCTTGAGGCAGCAGGCCTATATCCCCTTTGTCAAATGCCACTCTTACTAGTTGAGGTATTTCAATAGCTCTATCAAAGCCAATAGTTTGAATTACATGGTAGGAAGAGGAGATGCATCTATCAACCAATGTTTCCCTTAATATAATCCTGTAGTTTACTGATTCTTGTCTAGTATTAAACACTTCTCCTCTTCGATCTCGAAAGTCTCTACACATCGTAGACTGGCTAGTTGCAAATTGACTTCGTTTGCACAAATCTGTGTCAGACAATTTGGTTTCAATTGTGTACTCTTCTGTGTATTCACCACTGTCAAACGAATATATTTTTACTGTTTCCAGATATTTCAGGAATATCATCGAGTATCTCAATTCCTCACAGAATATTTTCAGAATATTAGACAGTTCCGACAAATCGACAACGTCATCTTTAATGTCCGATGGTTCAGTTCTTAAAGGAAACCTAAACATAGTTCCCTTCTCTCTAAGGTTTGGAAATCTTTTTTCATGGTAGCCTTTCAGAACATCCGCATGGTTTTCTCGGAGCCATTGTACATTCTTAAACCGCTTTCCAGGCTTGTGCTCTGAAACCCGCGGGACAAAACGGGCAAGAGGATCAAATATACACAGGGTTTCGCCGTTTTCAAGTTCCTCTCCGGCAGTATAAAATGATGGAGCATCGGTAATATGATAAACTGCATTAAACCCGACTCCATATTTACCTGTTTTTGACGGATCATTAGCTTTGCTTCCTTTACCAAGTTGAGTTATTCCCCTTAAGTCTTCTTTGGAAAACGCGCTGTTGTTGTAAACACATAAAGCCGGCCCCTGTAAAGGCTTGAACGTTTCGACAGGTATATCATCAGTTGAATATGAAGTGGAGTCTTTAATGAAGACGATTTCGGTTGCTTTTGCATCGTCGGCATTTTGTAGCAATTCCTTGAATATTCCCGTGTCAAACGAAAACCCGTCAACTAGCCGTCGAAGTCTTGAACATAATGGTTCGATTTGATAGAAGTCTTCAACGTCCTCAGTTGTTTCTTCAAGCCGTTGAAGTTTTTTACCCTTGATGTTCAATGATTTTGCTAAATGTAGTGGTACAAGTTCATGTACATAAATCATTGTAGCTGTTCTTTCAACATCGTCTGAATCGTTTAAACATAATGTTGAACAATCTCTTAGAATGCAATTTTCGTCAGGAACATAAATTGCACTCACTGGTCCTTCTTTAGACAGAATGATATTTAAGTCTTTCATTTGTTCTTTTTCTAGACATTTATGTAAAAAGTGTAATAAATTCACATAAGCATGTATTTGTGTTTCATTACAGGGCGTATTTTTCTTACCAACTGCAATCCTTTGTAGAATTTCCGCGGCATCTCTTGCATTAAGTTTTTCAAGAATTTGCAGAGAAAGACAAAGTTTCGGACATCGTGAAATTGAGGACTCTTTCGCGTTATACAGATACGGCTGGCAACCAACAAGCGCATTGTCATCTGACACGTTTTGAGGAGAAACAAATGTATCTCTTACCCATATTACTGCCTTGTCTTGAAAATCTTTCACTTGATCGGAGTTACTGAATTCCTCTAAAAAGTCATACACTTTCTCGCAAATCCGTTCCGTAGCATGCTTCATATCTATATCTCTAGGTATGTCACTGTTATATTCCGTAATAGCTGTAAGCTGACTGACAACTTCATGCACGTGCTGTTCCTTGCAAATTATTCCATGCACTCCTAGTCTACAAAACAATGTTTCAAGTTTTTTCTCAGGCAACTGCAATTTGTCACAAAAGTTTTTGTCAACAATTAAACGATGGCAGGCAACAAGTTCAATGAATTCACAGGTGTACAGACTACCAGGTCGTTCTAAACCAAGATATGTTTCCAATGCTTTATGGTCGTTGCATCCTTTCCTAAGTGGAAGTCGTTTGGACTGGAACATCAAATTATCTGCATGCCACATGAAAGGCCAATCTTTTGGTTTCAACATAACTGGCAGGAATGGCCATTCTTTAAGTTCATTAAAAAGTTTCTCGTGCAGTTCAGTTTGGTCACACAGGTAAGACACAAGAAACAAAGACCGATCGGCGGCACAATCAATACATGTTCTTTCCTCGGTTGTAATCGTTCTTACTATATTCAAGACCATGTCGTCTGACAGTTCTTCAGTTCGCATACCAAGTGCTCTCAATTTCTCATAAAGACTTTGATCTTGGTCTACAAATTCAGTTTCAGGAAAATATCCTTCTGCATGACGAACTAATTTTGCTAGCTTTGACCTAGGATCAACAATTTCAGTTGTTTTTTTCAAGCTGCCATCATCAGAGGGAATACATTTATTTTTCATGAGCCAGCTATTAACGGATTCTATGTTTTGATTAATAGCATAACGAAGTATACTATTCCTTTCCGCGTTGGTGATTTCTGACGACAAACAGTCGAGTTTAGGGAAGAAATAGCGTACAAGGAAACGTTCTGGCGTAATAGTGTTTTGTTTCATCATGCTGCCATTTGAGTCATTTAATAACGTATAAATATCTCTCGGCATATCAATGGCATATTCATCATGGTGATTGTCCAGTATTTTGAATGTTGTATCTCCTATCTCCTCGTCTTCACGTATGTCTGGGTCCAAAAATACACATTGGGAAACACTTACAGCGTTTCCATTATGTTCAAATACCTGAAAACTTGTTCTGCTGGTGATATAGGAGTAAAATGTTTCAACAAAAGATTTGTTTAAAACTTTGTCATCGATTTCCTCCCTAGGCCATAGCTGGAATGCTTCTTTTTGTGGCATTGCCATACTTTCCAGTAAAAAAAGTAGGGCAGATATCACAGGATCGCACATAAGCTTTTCATTCCATTTCGTTTCTTGTGTATTTTGCACGTCGTCCGACTTAATTTTCAATCGCGTCCGATCCGCAGACAAATGAAATTTTCCGTTGATGTGAAACTTAAAGGAATGTTTATGTGGAGTTGGAAGAAAACAAAAAAAGTGTCCGGTGTTATAGAAAAAAGGCAAACTTGCAATATCTATTAATCTATACCTCTTGTTTTGTTTCTGTGCCGGGTTAAGTGTGCAACTTTCAAAAGGTATAGCGACTGAGGCTAGAGGTAGTAATGCATGTTTGCTATATGTATTCGTTAACAGGACAGGATCTGTTCCAGTTGCCCAGGAGACCAGCCATTTTACTGTACTGCTTTCATTTCTGTCATTTTCAAACCAGCATTTGGTTGTAATGTTTACTTCCTGCAGCTGTTTTAAAGGTCTGCTCTCTAATGTCTTATTAATCTTCTGTTTATTGACTTCATGTAGCACCGTTTTTCTCTGATGTGTGTCTGGTACAACTGCAACGCCTTGCTTATGAGCTCCAACTTCAAACACTAACTTAGCTCCTGATGGGTCAGAAACGCTTTTGGGTAAATGGTACAATCTGATTGATAATGTATTCTGATTAAAAAGAAACAAGTTACTAGCCAATTTCATTACTGAGTCCATAAGATGTTTGGCTGCACTTTTTGTATAGACAGTGTCACTTATTTCACTTTCTTTTGTTCGCAGTGGTAGTCGGAATAACGTTCCGTGGAAATATGGAGATGGATCAGAGAGTATTTTGCATCCAAATACATTTTCATATGGTTTAAATTGATCAGTAAATGTGCGAAGTACTTCCGCATTTCGTTCTTTAAGGTCTATACGAACACCAGGGCTTCCCTTTGGCAATGCTGTCTCGAGAAATGTTGTATGAGGATCAAACATAATCAGATTTGAACCTGACAAAATACTTGGGACATCTGTTAGATTATACACAGCGCAAAATCCTTGACCAAATTCCCCTATTTTCTCTGCATCGTCGCGTTTTGTTCCTTTTCCAAGTTTTCTTATGTTAACAAAATCCTGTTCTGAAAACAGGGCGTCATTGTACACCCAAAATGCCGGTCCTTGACATTCCGACATACGCTCGCTAATTAAAGTTGTACTTGCTTCGTTGTTTTCACGTTCATCGTACATAATGTAACACTGGCTTGCACCGGCATCATCTGCGTTCTGAAACAATTCCTTGACAACTGTGAAGCCATCTTCATACCCATGTTTTATGATATTTCGAATTCGCATAACTAATGGTTCTTCTTGCCCCCAACTCTCAAAGAAGTCTGATTCTGACAGCATTTTTTGTGTAAGGTTTGGAACCCCAATAGCTTTAGCTGTTTGCATCGGTACATCTGGATGGATAGGCACTGCATTTCGTGTCAAAGAAAACGAATTGTCGAATTCACCAGCTTCAAAATACACGCACTCATTTACAGGTTTCATCACTACGTCAGAGGAATTGTTTTGGTAAACTGGACAAAATAAGTCTGATGTGCTCACTTCCTGCAGATAATCATCTTTCAACTTATTTAAAATTGTAATTGCCATTTTACGCAATGAAGTTTGCCTTCTGTTTCCATGTTGACCTTCAGTTGCTAGTTTTATCCGGCCAAGTGCTTTGACAAACATATTAGAATTCGGACATCTGGCACAACCCAAATCAGAAAACAACCCCGATAAGTGTTGCAATTCAGTCGGAAGTTTTGACATAAATGGATGCAAGTCTTCATAATTCCCTTCTAAAGAGTCTATATATATGTCGTCCGGAGAAACAAATTCATCTCCATTCCAAATAAACTGATCATTTGGTTTCTGAAAGTTCTGAAGTATTCGTGTAACAACATCGTCTCTTTGTTGTGTACATTCTGCAAGCCATTCATATATTTTTGAAATCATCTGTAGGCACGCTGATTTTTTTGTGACGTTGTAGCTATCAATCACGTTCTTAAAATGTGTTATGACATCGTTAACTTTTGGAGGTTGTGTCCATCCAAGTTTGTCTGCCACGTTTTGTACTACTGTACAGTCGATTGTATAGTAGACTGAACCTATTAAATGTATATATTGTGATGACTTTACTTCTGATGGCAAAACCAGACGGCAGTCACAACTGCGGGCTTTCAACATAATGGACTCTGGGTAATTATCCGGACCGACATGCTTAATTGGAATAATGCGCTTGTCGCAAAGAAATGCTTGATCAATTAGCTCTTCGTTGCCGTTCAAGAACTCAAGCAGCGCTTCAGCTTTTCTTACATTTTCGTTTTTATTTTCTCTTGAACTTCTATTGATATTCTCAGATGTTCTTGTAATATCCATCGGCTTTATGTCAGCTCTTGTCTTCAGACCTAAATGCTTTAAACCTTGTAAAATCAGTTCATCTTCATTTCCAGATAACTTTGGAAAAACACCTTCATTTTTGAAAAGCTTTGTTAGTAGTTCATCTTTTGGATCAAAGAGAGCAGACGGTTCCTTCCACTCCCCATCTTCCGACTGAAGAAACTTTATCCGTTTAGCAGTTTGAATAATCTCCCGGTTTTCCACCATTCCAGGTTGTTTTAACAACCATAGAATAAATCTTTGTTTTTCGGCTGGTGTATAATGAAATGAATTCTGTAGAGTTCTTATGTTAAGCTGCTTCTCATCTAATATTTCTGCGCCAAGTTTAGCTGCTAGCGTTAGCTCTGTATCCGATGATATAAGTATCATGGGCTTGTATAATTTGACCGGGAACTGATGTCCTCGGCACAGGGTATAGTTTTCATTGATTGATACTAAATCAAATCCATCGTCAAAAGTAGACTTGACTTGCTTAAACAGGCGTATCTGTTTCAGAACGTTTAAACTCTGTGGTGTCAACTCCGTGTGAAGTATATTTGATACATATGTCAGAAGCGCAATGTTGTGACTACTGTCGTCTACATTTGTGTTGAATTTGTCAATCTCTTTTGTGCCTATACGCTCAAAAAGCTGAACTAGCTTCGAACTTTTGTCATCAGTAATGTAAGTGTCAATCAAAGCAGTATTGATAAAGTCAGGAACGTTTCTCACAATGTTTATTGATAACAACTCAAATGCATGACTAACACTTTCGGCCTCTGTCTGGTCTTCACACTGAGGGAAATACATCATCAGTGATGACAAGCTGCACAATTCAATTTCATTCGCAGTTTCCCAGTTTGGTTTAACACTGAATGGAAACATTGGTAATGATGCAAAAACAGATATCGACTCTCTATATCTAAATTGTATGAATTTCCACACATTTTCTAGCCACTGTTTCCATTTTGATACGTCCGACATGTGTAGAGTCAATAACGTTCCTGTTCCTAGGTTTTCCGTCAGAACTGAATCAAGCATATGAGCTGCACTTTCCGCATCGAGAGATTTGATTCGATGTGTTCCTAGCAATTGAAAATGTGCCATAACTTTTTCATGAATGACAAATTCCAAATGGAATCGCATAATAACAAAGGAAGAAGTAGTTGATTTTCTACAAATATTTGAATAACAACTGTATGAGTATAATATGTTTTCATAATAGAGAATTCAGGCCCCGAACCAAGGCTGGACCGAGGGGGGATGGGGGGGGGGGGGGGGGCATGCCAGTTGGCTGAGAAGTGATCTACACTCATCAGTTGCACCCCACTATGTTGGCAAATGTGTATGTTTTCTCATTTTTTTTTTTACTAAAATGCACAAGAGGCCACCGTTTCATACCTATATTTTAAAACAATTCAAGGGGAGACCCTCTGACCCCACTAACACGAGCATAGCCCCCTCCCAAACTTACCCCCTCTTTGCGCTATGCAACTCGCCGGTGACGCCTTCGTTCTAACAAAGAGCCCCCAATAAAATATTTCCGGATCCGGGCATTGATATGCATTGATAATTAAAGTGTGATCGAGATTGCATATAACCACCTTTGTCCGGCAACTTATGTCGTAACCGAAGAGCGAATTTGTTTTTTAAACACTTGAGTAGAGTAGAGTCGGGTTAGATAAAAATAACACCGAGAACAATATAAAACGAATGTAGCAAAAGAATGCCTAAAATTTACTGTATATTTTTCTGGCAGTGAGCTAGAACATGAGATCACATGGCGCAAATGAAAGTATGCAGAACTCGCTACATGTTTACTGATCTCTTATTTACATGATCAAACTATGACACTGAATATGCAGAATAAATGAGAAAAAAAAGCATTTGTCTCAAACTAAATCCTCGCGGCTGTATTTAAAAAGCATTATTACAAAGACGACTGAAATGTTTTATTGAAAGTCAAATACAAATTTTGAGAGATCTATTTAAAGTTTGAAACATCACAAAAATTAACACGAGGGTCATAATGACCCTGTATCGCTCACCTGCGTAATATGAACTACATGTTTCAAATGTCAAACTGATGATTTTTAGATTTTTTTGGAAGATTTTCCGATGTACAATCAAGTAACCCCTGGGGCGGGGTCAATTTTACCCCGGGGGTCATGATTTGAACAAAATTTGTAGAAGTCTACTAGGCAATGTTACATATGAAATATCTAAGATCTAGGCCTTCTGGAGTATTTTTAGCAAATTTATGAAGATTGCCATATGTACAATCAAGTAACCCCTGGAATTGGTCAATTTGACCCGGGGGTGGGGGGAGGTCAAGATTTGAACAAATTTTGTAGAGGTCCACTAGGCAATGCTACTAGTCAAATATCTAAGCTCTAGGCCTTCTGGTTTATTTTTAGATAATTTTGAAGATTTTTCTATGTACAATCAAGTAACCCCATGCGGCGGGGTCAATTTGACCTCGGGGGTCATGATTTGAACAAATTTTGTAGCGGTCTACTAGGCAATGCTACGTGTCTAATATCTAAGATCTAGGCCTTCTGGTTTATTTTTTAAATTATTTTGAAGATTTTCCTATGTAAAATCAAATGACCCCTGGGGCGGGGCCAATTTTACCCCGGGGGTCATGATTTGAACAAAGTTTGTAAAAATCTACCAGGTAATGTTACATATCAAATATCTAAGATCTAGGCCTTCTGGTTTATTTTTAGCAAACTTATGAAGATTTCCCTATGTACTATCAAGTAACCCCTGGGACTGGGTCAATTTGACCCTGAGGGTCAAGATTTGAACAAATTTTGTAGAGGTCCACTAAGCAATGCCACATCTCAAATATCTAAGCTCTAGACCTTCTGGATTATTTTTAGAAAATTTTGAAGATTTTTCTATGTAAAATCAAATGACCCCTGGGGCTGGGTCAATTTTGACCCAGGGTCATGATTTGAACAAACTTTGTAGAGGTCCACTAGGCAATGCTACACGTCAAATATCTAAGATCTAGGCCTTCTGGATTATTTTTAGAAAATTTTGAAGATTTTTCTATGTACAATCAAGTAACCCCATGGGGCGGAGTCAATTTGACCCCGGGGTCATGATTTGAACAAATTTTGTAGAGGTCTACTAGGCAATGCTACTTGTAAAATATCTAAGCTCTAGGTCTTCTGGTTTATTTTTTATTTTTTTTTGAAGATTTTCCTATAGAAATCTATGTAAAATCAAGTGACCCCTGGGACGGGGTCAATTTTGACCCCGGGGTCATGATTTGAACAACTTTAATAGAGGTCTACTAGGCAATGCTACATGTCAAATATCTAAGCTCTAGGCTTCTGGCTTTTGAGAAGAAGATTTTTTAAGATTTTCCTATGTAAAATCAAGTGACCCCTGGGGCGGGGTCAATTTTGCCCCCGGAGTCATGATTTGAACAAATTTGGTAGAGGTCCACTAGGCAATGCTTCCCACCAAATATCTAAGCTCTAGGGCTACTGGTTTTTTAGAAGAAGATTTTTAAAGTTTTTCCTTTCGGTTGCCATGGCAACCAGAGTTCTGCATGGAATTCAATTTTTTGAATAACTTTTGTAGAGCTTCACCCAAGGATCATTCCTGTGAAGTTTGGATGAAATTGGCCTAGCGGTTTATGAGGCGATGTCGTTTAAAGTAAAAGTTTACTGACGACGGACGACGGACGCCGGACGCCAGACGGTGACTGATCAGAATAGCTCACCCTGAGCCTTTGGCTCTAGTGAGCTAATAAACGTATCAAAAAGACTGCAGATGTATCCTATATTCATGTAATAAAATTTTAGGTTCACTGTAAGAAAGATAAACGTTGAGAACTAATAAGTGCGACAACTCGAGACGAGCGCAAGTGAAACAAAAAAGCTAATGCTTTCTAAACCCTTATATGTAACACTGTGACGCTTGGTCTGCGATATAATAAAAGAACAAGGCATAACATAAGTTTTTTGTCGTTATAAGCAGTTTACATGGGCCTTTTAGTCGATTCCGAAGCATACTCGGTTTGTTCTTCCGATTGTATTTCTTCCGACAGCATTTCAGTCATGTAATAGCGGGCAGTTAACCTTACCTGGATTCTGTACCAGCACAAACCTGTTCTCCGCAAGTAACTGTCAACTTCCCCACATGAATCATAGGTGGGGGACAAATGATTTCAGACACAATGTCTTTTTATCAAATCGTCACGGAAAACATACGCCCCCCCCTCCCCCTCCCCCAGTGATCGAACTCGCGACCCCGCGATCCGAGACCGAATGCTCTACCTACTGAGCTAAGCGGGCGGGTGTTCCGATACTGTATTTTTGTGCTTTTTAATTAGATTAAGAAGAGGTAGATCTGTAACACATGTTCAACTGCGTATTTTGTTGAAAATGATATTTATTAAAACTTGCAAAACATTTTTCCCATTAGTTGTGCCAAAAAGATACCTAGATTTTGACCGAAGATGACATGTGTCACTTAGCCTACTATATTTTATCTATGAAATCATGTGACAGACTGAGATGATAACCTTATTGATCTGTATTATATCTGTGAACTTTCTACTTTCGTTTTTATCATGATAAGTGGCCCGGTCATAGATTAGGCTAACTTCATTTAAATCAAACAAATCGAAACGAATACTATCAACATCATCTAATTTCATATAACATACCTGCATCAGCGACCTTCTGTATGATGACAGATGTCTCTGGAAGAAGATTTGTGGAAACAAACTTGGACAGCATTCCAGGGAATAACTCCAGCACCTCCGCGTGTTCCAGGAAAATCGTTTCCGTACCTTCAAAGAAAGTAAATGATCCATCCGCAAGCGGAAGAAGTTCCAAGTTGTTCAAAATCATGTCGGGAAATGATTCAGATGTAATATATTGTAGGAGATGTTCCTTTTGCTGGCAAGACAACTCCATGTAGCTTGTATTACTAAGCATATGGTTGCCTAGAAACTCTGGAGAAATTTGGTTGATTTTTTCTGTTAGATGCGGTAACGAAGCAATTACATTTCTCGGAATTATGGCAAAATTCATCTGTTCTTCAGTCAGCAGTTTGGTTATTGTGTCAACACACGTTTCATCTTCAGACAGTAAAGTAATTTCACTTGCAGGTAACCAATGACCACCCTCGTTCCTTGTAAAGAACTGTTTGTCCTTTCCGGCTTGCTGCAGGAATTTCTTCCCCAGCTCGATCCATCTTTCGTCTGTGTTTTGAATGTCTGGAACAATGCTGTAAACAGATGCCACACAATGCTTTTTGTTGTCATTCCTCTTACTTCGATTGATCATTTCCTGGAAGAGTAAATGATATCCAAATGGCAGTATTTCTGAGACTAATGCGTGATTCCATTCTATTTCCTTGTCAGTATGCATACCGAAACTATCTTTATCTTCCCATTTTATCTGCCGCCTGTTATTCCCTAAAGCAAATAAGGCGTTTATGTATATGGGAAGACCTGTGTGATTCTCTTGAGGAAGAGGTTGGTAACAAAACACACGACCTGTATCTGTAGTATACTCTTCCGTGTCTTCCTCTTTTATTCGGGCGGCTAATCCAACAAAATGGTGATAACATAAATTTTCATCTTTCAACAGCATCTGTATATGATCGGACAATTCGCCTCCCTTAAGATAATTCACAATAAGCCATCTTGATTTAGACTCCTTCGTTTCTCCGTTGTTCAGTATTTTCGTACTTGTGACAACAGCATCAGTGGTCCAATGTTCTGTGGTATCAGGAACTGACTTTCCCATTGTTTGTAACTTTTCATTCAGCTTCCTCCTTTCCGCTTTCAGATTTCCATTTTCATTATTTATCTCAACTGTGTATACTGCCGCCTGATTCCAAACGCTAGCTTTATACAAATGCTGCTTTGACTCATTTAACTCGTCCATGCAACCTTCTTGTGTTCCATTCATTTCTTCAACTTCTGACCTCTCTATAAACACTTGTATTTTGCTTACAGTTTTAGCAAACAAAATGTTTTTGTCCGATTCTTCGATAAATGAATCTAGCAACTCTATAACTTCTGATTGGGAGTAAATGGTGTCTGATAATTGAGACGTCTTCTGTCTCAGTGGAAACCAGAAAATTGTTGCAGGATATTCACCATCTTCTAAAATTTCTTCTTTAAAGTCGAAAGTGTTTTCAAAAACTTTTAAAAAGTCGGACACCTTAAGGTTTTTAGACCGTTTTAGTTTCTTTAAATTTATCGTAGTACAAACCTTATTTTGATCTTGTTCTTTCGGGTTGATAAACATAATCTTGTCGCCACTCAAGATAGTCGGGTAGTCTGTAAAATAAAGTAATACAGTGACTACGATGCTTTGCAAAGAAAATTCGGAAATGTTCATGGTAAAGGCAACAAAAGCAATATTATATTTGGCAAACATGCCTACAGATACTTCTAGGTTGAAAGATGTCTTCTACGTTGCTGTTCGAGTCTGCGGGCTTGAAAATATTAAAGGACATGCCAGTAATTTTACAATAAATGTCAAATTGTAACTGTTTTTGTAATTGTTTGCCACATGATTAACATTATAGTCTTTTATAAGATTTTTTTAAATACCTGAAGACGTGTAAAGCATTGAAATAAAGTCTATTATAATTATAAAAGGAAATACTTCAAATAGTCAATTGAACACATTATCTGAGACTGTAAACGAAAATGCATTTCTCTGTTTAAAACAAAAACATTGATTACATACGTAACCTATCAAAACCATGGAATGTATCTAAAACACCACCAGAATTGTAATAGCTTGAATGAAACAATGGCATGAAAACTTCAAATGCTGATTGATATTAAGTTTTTAGGTTCTGCACTTAGGAAGACTTAGGGGACATGAACTGTCAACATGCCATTTTACAAAATAACTTAGTAATGAGCTACTGGTAATTCCAAAATAAATTTGTTATTATTTTGAAAATATTTTCAATTATATTCCAAAAATACTATTTTAACATACCTGTCATGTGGAATACGGACTTGAAGCCCAGACCGAACCGTCCAATTTTTAGTGGATCGTGAGCTTTTTCACTGGTGTAGATCGACCTGACACCTTTCCAATCTTTCTCAGAAAATACAGCGTCATTGTAAAATACCAATGCCGGTGCCTGAAAATGATTTTTGTGGCTTTTAGTATATATGTAGCATGCTGCACATCTTATCTCATTCCGAGGATATTTGATTATGACTTAACTGTCAGTTAAAGAAAATGCCACTGTACATGTTAATCCCTACCCCTAGGTCCAAAATGCACTAAGTCATTTCAATCGCGCATTTAACACACAGTACAGTAAATGGGTACTTTGCATACTCAACAACTGGTATTTATCTTCCATCGTGCACCGTCACATAGTCTCAATATTTCATATCGTAGAGACATTCCACATATTTCATGCTTTCGTCAATGTTGTTGTTTTTATCATATATATCATTTTGGGGCAAAAATGATTTGTTCACAGTAATAAGAGTAAACAAAGGGAAAAAACTATTTGAGAGGGCATTATGATGTACTTGTAAGGATTTTATACAATGTCCATTGCCAAGAATGTTTTGTTTTCTTTGTTTTTGTTTTTGACTGGTCGACCCACTCTTGGACTCCTAACTACGCCGCTATTATTTTAGATGTTTCTTACCCTAAGAAATTTCCTGAATTTGGTTTCCCCGTCCACTTCCGGGTTGATACATTTCCCTTGGTACAGTATCTTCATCTCGGACGCCCCGGCATCATCGGCATTCTGGACAAGTTCCTAAACATATTAACACATCATATAAGATCATTTTAAGTTATTTCTATGCAGTTTTATGAAACATGATTTGTATACTACATCTAAACTTCATGATATAGCTTAATATTATAAGATATTCGTATTCCAGGGTAAACAAAGAGTTAATTAGCAGCCAAACGACCCTTAAAATGTACATTAAGGGTCTATATCTTGGCTGTTGGTCAAGGGAGTTCTGTGTTCATCAGCACATTTGGGAGCTAATGACTGTCACAGTATGGTTATACTGTTTATTGGAAACAGTCTACCCTATAACTGTATCAATAAGCGAGAAGAAATTTTAAACTTTGATTGTAAAAGATATCTTATAAATATTTATTAACTTTACACGTTATAACTATCTATTTTCTTTTGCATTTCTTTGTTAAAGGATAATTATTTATTGTTCAAATATAATAACAAAATAATAAGAAATTTATTTGGAATATATTACAAATTTCAACATGTTTTAAGGAAGAAAGCAAAGTTTCTATTTTTTTTCAAGTTCTATCACATTCAGGTTCGATATTTAAAAGAAATGTGACATTCACTCATCTAAAGTTTCTACTGCTTTCTGAATATTGTAAAGTACATTCGTCTAAGATTGAAACCCTAATGTGCATTTCAGTGTTATCAAGCACAGCATGAAAAAGGTACACTTTATGCAACTTAATAATGAAAATGAAATTCAGTATAGATGAAACACAATACTTTGACTTTATCCTGTCATATTACATTCCAGTGATGGCGATTGCAGGTATAAGAGAATAATCATTTTTCCATTCTTTTTATCAGTATCGTATATAAATATAATGGCAAGATCACATTTGCAGATATGACCTTTGTCATTATCATATTGACAGATATTGTGTGCCAATGCAAGGAAATTATTAAGTTTTACTATACCCGTGTTTTATCATAATTATTATTATTACTATACTTATCATTATCATTATCATCATCATCATTAACATCATTTTACATTTACTGAAGGAGTATTATTTTTTCCAGCTATCTTTAGGGGACCCTTGTCATACTAACTGCCCATCAAATAGCTACTGTTACATAATCGCTGATAAGCAGTAGACAAGACCGGAATTGTTTATTGGATTTGGTCGTTGGGGGCATTTATATAACCGTGAAGAAGTTACTTTTCCTCCATAGAAGATACAGGCAATCATTCATAGATTTTTCATCAAACATGTGTCTAAATATATCAGTTTTTTACAAATATTATAAATTAGTTTTCAAGTCCTAACAAAATTGACAATATTGATATAAATAATAAATGACACAACAACATACATTAAACTGACATCACGCACACTAGAAATTCGGACACTAAAATGAAAGAAATAAGGCTTCCGGTTCCCTTGTAACTTAACAAAGAGTAAGTACGAATATGTAATAAGTTTCATTCTGTTTGTGTTAATAAAGTGCACACATTCATTAGTGTCGTCTTTGTAAGTATATAATTTAATTTGCATTTAGACTCGGAAATGAACATGTAGAACATATAGGCATATAGAAAAAAGTTGTGTCTCGGTTCAAATAGGCGAATGTAATAGAGCCAAGCTAAGATTTCGCACGGACCTATACACTATTTATCCCTTAGCATGCTGGACACGATCGGTTCTACCTTTGCGACCAGTGTAGATCATGATCAGCCCTCACATCCGTGTTGTTTGATCATGAACTGCACTGTTCGCTATTCAGTTGGTATCGTTTTGGTAAGCACCCATTTTAACAGTAAATGGTACTGTCCAAATTGAAAGATCAAGTTCATTATAAAATTTAAGCAGGGTAAAGGTTAAACAATACATTTGTAGAGGAGTTCTTATCTCTGACTGTTTTCAAATTAAAACAAAAATGTTTCTCACATAGTTTCGATGAGTTTGGCTCGTCGTTCAAGTAAACGCTTGTAAACATTTGATGTGCTCTCAATTACTGTTTAGGTAAACGCTTGTAAACATTTTATGTGCTCTCAATCACTGTTTAGGTAAACGCTTGTAAACATTTGATGTGCTCTCAATCATTGTTTAGGTAAACGCTTCGTGTGTTTTCCATGCGTTGATATTCAAGTTACCATTTGATGAGCTCACAATCACTGTTCAGTCCGTCGCTGTTCAGGTAAAGACATGATTAGATCTTTACTGCTGCCGGGTTGGTTAACACTTGGTGTACTCTCCCCTGCTTGTATGTAAACACTTTGTGTTTTCTCCACGTCTGTCATGTGAAAACTTGATGTGTTCTCCGCTGCTGTCAGGTAAACACTTGGTGTGTTCTCTACTACCGTCAGTTGAACACTTGATGTGCTCTACACTGCTGTTCAGGTAAACACTTGATGTGTTCTCAAATGCTGTCATGTAAACACTGTGTGCTTTCAACTGATGTCAGGTAAATTTATTTATACTTGATGTGCTTTTCATTGATATAAAGTAAACACTTCATGGGCTCCAAACTGTTGTCAGTTTCGTGTGGTCTCTTCTGCTGTCAGGTAAAAACTTGATGTGTTTGGTTTGCTCTCAATTTCTACTTGGTGTGTCCTCTACTGCTGTCAGTAAAACACTTGGTGCGCTCTTCACTACTAGCAGGTAAATATATGGTATGATCTCTACTGCCGGCAGGTAAACACTTGGTTTTCCCTTTACTGCCGGCAGGTAAACACTTGGTGTGCTCTTCAGTCTTGTTCAGGTAAATCCTGGATGTGTTCTCTACCCGTGTGGTGTGCTTTCCGCCGCTGTCAGATAAACACCTGATGTCCTCAGGTAATCATTTGGTGTCATCATTCCTGTTCAGGTAATGTAAAAACATGTAAATTCGCTGGGTCAAAATGTATTTAGTATGTTTGAGGGGTTTAATATTCGCAAATATAGCGAAATTTAAACCCTAGCGAAACTTCATGTTTTTACAGTTAACATTTGGGTGCTCTCCACTACTGTTCAGGTAAGCACTTGGTGTTTTCTCAATCGCTGTTCAGGTAGTCACTAGGTGTGCTCTCCAACGCTGTTCAGGTAGTCACTAGGTGTGCTCTCCATCGCTGTTCAGGTAGTCACTCGGTGTACTCTTCAACGCTGTTCAGGTAGTCACTAAGTGTGTTCTCCATCGCTGTTCAGGTAGTCACTCGGTGTGCTCTCCAACGCTGTTCAGGTAGTCACGAGGTGTGCTCTCCAACGCTGTTCCGGTAGTCACTAGCTGTGCTCTCCATCGCTGTTCAGGTAATCACTCTGTGTGCTCTCCAACGCTGTTCAGGTTGTTACTAGGTGAGCTCTCCAACGCTGTTCAGGTAGTCACTAGGGTAGCTCTCCATCGCTGTTCAGGCAGTCACTCGGTGTGCTCACCAACGCTGTTCAGGTAGTCACGAGGTGTGCTCTCCACTGCTGTTCAGCTAATCACTTGGTGCACTCTCTACTGTTGTTCACGTAATCACTTAGTGTGCTCTAAACCACTGTTCAGGTAATTATTCGGTGTGTTCTCTACCGCTGTTCAGGTATTCACTTGGTGTGCTCTCCACCGCTGTTTAGGTAATCACTTTGGCTGTACTCCACACTGCGTTTCAGGTAAACACTTGATATGCTCTCCACCGCTATTTAGGTAATCACTTGGTGCGTTCTACGCCGCTGTTCAGGTGATCATTTGATGTGCTCTCCACTGCTGTTCAGATAATTACTTGGACTGCTCTCTACAGCTGTTCATGTAAATCCTTGCTGTGCTCTCCACCGCTGTTCAGGTATTCATTTGGTGCACTCTCCATCGCTGCTGAGGTAAAAACTTGATGTAATCTGCATCGCTGTTCAGGTAATCACTCGGTGCGCTCCACATTGCTGTTCAGGTAAGCACTTGAATACGTTCTTCATCGCTATTCAGGTTATACCTTCATGTGCTCTCCATCGCTGCTCGGGTAATTACTTGGACTGCTTACCACTGCTGCTCAGGTAATCACTGGGTGTGCTCTCCAGGTAATCACTGGGTGTGCTCTCCACCGCTGTTCATGTTATCACTTGGACTGCATTCAACCGCTGTTTAGGTAATTACTTAGTGTGCTAATCACTTGGTGAGCCACCGCTGTTCAGGTGATCTCCACCGCTGCTCAGCTAATCACTTGTTGTGTTCTCCACCGCTGTTCAGATAAGAATGCTCCCACTGGCATTTAAAACTGGGGGTAAAAACTGAGTTTTTTTTGCACTTTTGCACACCTACACTAAGAGATCTATTCTTGCACTTTTGCACCCCTCCACTAAGAGATATATAACAGCTGTTTCCAAAAGTGGGGGTGCAAAATACCATTCTGGGGGTGAAAAGCCCCCATAAGGGGGTTTCTGGGAACACTGCAGATGATCACTTGGTGCGCTCTCCATCGCTGTTCAGGTGATCTCAACCGCTGCTCAGCTAATCGCTTGTCGTGTTTTCCATCGCTGTTCAGATAACAATGCTCCCACTGGCTTTAAAACTAACAACTCAGTTTTTGCACTTTTGCACCCCTTCACTAAGAGATATATTCCTGCACTTTTGCACCCCTTCACTATGAGATATATAACAGCTGTTTCCAAAAGTGGGGGTGCAAAGTACCATTCTGGGAGTGAAAAGCCTCCATTTGGGTGTTTCTGGGAACACTGCGGATAATCACTTGGTGCGCTCTCCATCTCTGTTCAGGTGATCACCTGGTGCGCGCTCCATCGCTGTTCAGGTGATCATCGTTGGGTGTGTTCTCTAATGACAAAATTGTAAGGAAAATGGTGATGGTACTTACAGCTATAACTTATAATATAAAAACTCATTTTGTAGAAGGAAGGCGACCATTTTTTCTTTGATTACCCTAAATCTTGTTATCGCGTACAGCTCACACTTTAAAGTACATGTGTTAAGATCATATATTTCCCAGGCAGATTTGAACTTAAGGTCTGGATTAGAATGACAGATATTTTGTCGATACGATTTTAAATCTAATCCGCGTTTCTATGTAACAATCATATTTTAATGCTTATAATGCTAAATTACGGTATCTGTTCTAGTCATTTCGGTCAGGTAAAAACTGTTATCATTTTAGTTCAAATATCAACATGTTTGATTTTTTCCACACGTCATTGTTGTTTAGGTCATGTCCAATCTGCGATAGAGGGAAGATAAATGACCAATCAATAGACTCTTCAAAATTATCTTTTATTCAAGAAATAGCATGAAATTATTTGTCTGTGTTCCCTCTATTGTTTCTAACTCCACTGTCTAATTAAAAATTTTTTTATAAGAAATTGCAAACTGAAATTATCAAAATTATCACTGATGGTAATTAATGCTTAACTGTAATTAAAAAAAATTCTTAGTAATACTGCAATACTGTCTTTGGTATCACTGTGCGTGTGGTTGCATTCCCTTCGCATTAGTTTTCATAATATTGCAATGATAACCCTGGGCTTACTTAAGTGAGCTTACTTCAGTAAAAGACACTTCAGTTACCCTCAGTTCCGATAGTACAGGCATTGAGTGCTTACTTCAGTACAGGCACTCTCTCTGATTACTTAAATAAACACCATTTCAGACACGATCAGTGCTTACTTCTAAACGTCCCTACAGGCAGATTCAGTGCTTACTAAAGTAAACGTTACTATAGAAACACTCAGTGCTCAGTCAAGTACACATCACTACAGACACACTCAGTACTTACTTCAGTAAACGTCATTATAGGCACAATCAGTGTTTACTTCAATAAACGTAACATCTAGCACACTTAGTGCTTACGTCAGTAAACGTGACTAGTGTAATTCAGTGCTTACTTCAGTAAATGTCATTTCAACTGAATATACTAGTGTTATATTGATATAAGAAAGAAATATCTTAAGAAATATTACAACAATAGGCCACCACCAATGACGAAATTCATTGAACTGATTACTACAAATAAAAGGAAATAGCTAAATATAATAATGAATCAATTAAAATAAGAATTTCTGTTATTTATTGCTTTGTGCCTAATGTAAGTATCTGACTGTCCAATTATATAGCAGATTTCGCTATTACCGAGTCGTCAACTACGGGGAATCTACACCTGCGCACTCATGTGTAGCTCACTGCGCAACACTGGGTGTTCTGCCATGAAGATGGTCTAAATGTGACCCTCTCCTGGCGGCTTGGAACTCTGCATTATAGTGGTAATACGTTTCGTTAAATACATTTTACTAAATTCATTTGTCAATTATGCATCGCGACAATTATATGTATTGTTATTTATGTTTGATACACCCTTAGTGCAACTGACTTTACTTGGTACTCTTAATGCATGTATAAGGGTGTAACGATATATCGAAATTTATTGTATCACGATATATTACTCTGGCGATACGCGTATTGTATCGTAGGCCTGTTTCACGATACAGAAACGATACAGTGAAAAGTAGAATCACTGAATGAAACTTTCATAAAATCAGTGTTAAAGATAGTAGACTAATTTACTTTTTATAACAGTTCCTTTAATTTTAAAGCAAATTTCATGTAATTTCCAAGTGTAAGAACATTGATTTTTTTATTTTGTCACATGAATGCTTACTTGCGGTACTCAATGTGTATCGCGATACGTACCGTATCATTGCATCTGTATCCGATATGTATTGTATCGTGAGACTAGTGTACCATTGTATAAGGTTAAATTGTCTTACATGTTTCGGTGCAGTCTACAAATAATTGTCAACGTTTAGATACTTTTTATAAAATCGAATGTATTACTCATCCTCAACACTATGTTAACTTACACTTTAACACGTGATAACATGTTTAATTGTTTATTTTATATATGTATATTTTGAAATTAAAATAAAACGTATATTCTATTCTGTTCTGTTGTTTCAACAATCGTTCTACCAGAGGACCGTCGTGTCATGGAATAGTTTTCCGGAAACTGTCATAAGTCAAGAATAAGATAACTATCGAACGAGTGTGGGAGTGTGAAGGAGGCGGGAGGGGTTGGAGGAGGATGTAACTCTACGATAAAGAAAATTTTACCTTTATGATTTGAACATCGTTCCGATACTCCCTAAGGATTTTTTTGATGTGCTCCAAGATTGTAGGCTGTAGTATACCCAGGTTCTCCTCGACATCAGAGTCCGCCGAGTCTCCTGTAAAAGTGTTAGAATAATTCAGATGTGTTATCATTATTTCATGTTACCAAGGAAATGTAGCAAAATTGCCTTGTCACCTTCCCTCAATTATCAAACGCCATTTTGATGTACAATACAGCGTTCCTGTCAATTAACATGTAGATACTGTTTTCCTGATCGAATAGGATCATAATTTCCTATTAATTAATTAATATTCATAGAATGGTTGACATCCAAAACTATTTTATATGGTAAAACAGGTGATTTGATAGAAATTCATTAACAGTTTGACAATACAGACGGTGCTTTATTTAACCAATGGAGGTAAAAGTTAAGCTTGACAAGGGATCCAAATGTAACCAGTAGAGGGTGCGATATTCAGTAGATATAGAAACACTGAAATGTCTCAAAGAGTTATGAGCGGACGCAGTGATACAGTAATAAAACTGACTACGAAAGCATGAATCATGTGTGTGTGTGTGTGTGTGTGTGTGTGTGTGTGTGTGTTCGTGTTTAACGTCTTTTTAACAATTTTTCAGTCATATAAACGATGGTGTCTACTTGTAGCAGTGAGCATAATGCCCAACCATATAGTGCTGTCTCACTGGAATATCACGCTGTAGACACGTGGCATGACACCCCACCCAGTCACATTATACTGACACCGGGCTGACCCAGTCCTAGCATATCCTCTTAATGCTGAGCGCCAAACGAGAAAGCTACTAGTACCATTTTTTACGTCTTTGGTATGCCGCGGCCGGGAATCAAACCCACGACCTCCCGCACTCGAAGCGGACGCTCTACCACTAGGCTACCGAGGCGGTATATCATGGGTAATGAGTTCGAGCCCCTGCTCTCCAACTAAAATTACTAATACTGGAATAAGAGACACGTGTATGGCTGCTTTACGGAACCAGGGAAACTTCAGCGTCTTCTGTATCTTGCACTATCCACAAACTAACATTACTAACAGTCTCCTGAAGTAGTCACCCATATGGGTTCCCGGTGGTGACTACCCATAAGCTTACATACATGTAAACAAACAAAGAAGTTATATAAAATAACGCACTGCATCAATCGGGAATCGATCCGACTTAATCTCATCTCATAACATTTGAAAGGAGCACAGAATGACACAGTTTTAATTCGATAGTAAATATTTCATTCGGTATATCGCATGTAACCGTAGAGGGATCGATCCCGATTTTCGTCGCGAAGTTTTTAAGAGTTGGCTCTACAACTTCTTCGAAGGATATTTATTGAGTTATAACACATTGGCATTGGAATAATATAAACGTTTCAACTTCACTAAATGTAGAATTAATTAAAGAATAAATGTTATTATTTAATCAGATTTGACCTGGCTTAATTAAGTTTTAATTATTTTTCCGACAAAGAGTGGTTAGATCTCAACTCAACGTCAAAGTAGTATCATAAACAGATAATGGTAGTTTCACTAGTTTGTTATCGTAATAAAACTTGCTTTGTCACCTCCGAAATGTATATATGACAAGAGTCGAAAGTAATATGATATCTGCATAAGTAGGTGATAGATAAAGTAAATGATAAAGTTATTTGCTTGTGACTATTTTGACTTGTTATTTTTGTTATTAGCTCTATAACACACACATAGCCAACAAATAAACCATAAATTTCGATTTAAATGCTTCTTTACGACATTCAGAACTATCAAGAATGAGCAAATTTTGAGTATTTTAAAGAAGTAATCAAACAAAAAGTTGAATACGCCTGTAGGGCAAATACGATAGATATCGATCTACAAAGCCGACACTGCAGTTATAGTCCAGTCGCATACCATTATTTCATGATATTTTTTTCAGCTCGACTATTCGAAGAATACGGGAGCTATCCTACTCGCCCCGGCGTCGGCGTGAGCGTGAGCGTCACACACAAATGATAAAGTTTGCGTACCACCTCAAATATTTTCAAAGTCCATTGAGATATTGCTTTCATATTTTGCGTACTTGTTTACCTTCATGGTCTGTAAAAAGGAGGAGGCAACTCTATCAAGCATTTGGACTGACTTATGACCCCTTTTCGACTTAGAATATGCTTATTGTAATGCTAAAGTTTGCGTACCACTCCAAATATTTTCAAACTCCATTGAGATATTACTTTCATATTTTGCATACTTGTTTACCATCATGACCCCAGTCTGTAAAAAGGAGGAGGCAACTCTATCAAGCATTTTGACTGAAATATGCCTCTTTTCGACTTAGAATATGCTTTTTGTAATGTTAAAGTTTTACTCATAGTTTATATTATACTATCAAGCACCGAGAATAGTCGAGCGCGCTGTCAACTGACAGCTCTTTTTTATTTTATTGCAAACTGAAGGTCAAAACTGATATATCTCTGTTACAAAAATATCGTACTTCCTTAGAGAAGAACGTCTCACCGGCACAAAAACATAATATTTTATCAGTCAACCACTTTTCATATAGAATATATAGATCTACAGGGGGTTATCTTCTATATTACGCAAGCTTTCCGTGTGTCATGCCAATATTGGTATCCAAAGATGCAAAACAGGTGTTAAATTAGAAACAATTTTAGCATCATCCAAGTCAAATAAATTTCAAACGTTACTTACGTATGCTCGAAAATAACCTGGGAATTCTGTCTAGCAATGTTCTTTTTTCTTTCTGTCGGTACTGGTAGTACCAGACTACTGAACAACTTACAATTTTGATTTTTCACGGCATTGTATACAAAACCGGAATTAAACTGACATATTAACTGTACAGAGTTATTTTCCCTCGTGCAAACAGCGAAAGTTAACAAATATCTACAAGATGAATACACACTTACCCATGTCTTTTCTTTATATTCAATCTAGCTCCTTTTGCTTCTAAATCTTCACAAACAAATAAATATTTTCTAAAGATCTGATGTCTTTCCCCCTAACCAATCTAGGTTTCGCCGTTTTCTGAAAAGCAGAAGGCCGCTCAACATTAACATACGGCGAATGTGTTATCACATGCGTATTGATTATCTAAATCATCCAGGTTATCATGTTTTCGGAAAATTGCAACCAGAAAAAGCCTTTTAATTATTCACTTCCGATTATATTGCAATTATTGCAAGAAATGAAAATATCTCATAACAACTAAATATGCAACATACGTTTTATGCTCTCCGAAGAGTGGGTGGGTGTGGTGGGCATATAGTCGCCAGCTTGTCCGTCCGTCCGTCTGTCACACTTCTTGTCCGGAGGATAACTAAAAAGTATCAATGGTACCAAGTTATAACTTTATACAATTATAGAACTCACTGAAAGGGAGTGCATTGTCAAGGAACCAAAACTCTAGTTTGTCCTGTTTCTGAATTTAATAATTCCCTTTTTGAAAAATGGGGCATAACACAAATACTTAAAATATAAAACTTAAAAAATATATTACAAAAAAAATAACTCAAATACTGTGTAAAGTATTGACTTCATACTTTACATACTGATAGAAATCAGTAAGAGGGAGTGCAGTGACAAGGAACCATAACTCTAGGTTGTCCCATTTTTTAATTATCTCCCATTTTGAAAACATTGTTCGGAGCATAACTTGAATACTGTGGAAGGTATTTACATCATACTTTGCATATTCATTGAAGTCAGTGAGAGGAAGTGCAGTGACAAGGAACCATAACACAATGTGGTCCAATTTTTTGAAAACCTTGTCCGGGGCATAACTCGAATACTATGTACGGTATTGACTTCATACTTTAAATATTGATAGAGATGATAGAGATCAGTGAGAAGGAGTGCAGTGTTAAATAACCACATCTCTACCTGACCATATTTCTCTTTATCATAACCTCCACGACTGAAAAGCCGCTTATGTTATCAATCGTCTTTTTTATAATTAACAATTTGAACTTACTCATATGGCTTTACCAGCCTTTCAATGTAGTGGTTTCTTAACATAAAAAATAACGATAGCACACAAATATTGCAAAAGTCAACACACGGCACTGGTTTCAATTACGAGGATCGTGGTAGTAAACAATTGTGGCACCCTTTAGCAACGCCGTTCAAGTTTCGGAAATTCGTTATTATATTTGTAGCACTCTTTGGAAACGGACGTCATGAGGATTGTTCAAGCTTTGATATACATTTGTGGCACTCTTTGGAAACGCTCGTCATGATTGTTCAAGCTTCGTTATACGTTTGTGGTACTCTTAGAAACGCGCTCGTAATAAGGGTTGTTCCAGCTTCATTATAAGTTCGTGACACTCCTTGAAAATGCTCGCCGTGAGGGCCGTTGCTTCGTTATATATTTGTGGCACTCTTGAAAATGCTCGTCACGGAGGCAGTTCTAATTTATGGCACATACGTAACACTCTTTGGAATTGCTCGTCATGACGGCCGTTCCAGCTTCGTTATACATTTGTGGCACTCTTGGAAACGCTCATCGTGTGGGCTGTTCTAGCTTCGTTATACATTTGTGGCACTCTTGGAAACGTCACAGGGGCAGTTCTAGCTTCGTTATACATTCGGGCACTCATTGGAAACACTCGCCACAGAGGAAGTTCTAGTTTCGTTATAAATTTGTGGCACTCTTGGAAACGCTCGTCACAGGGGCAGTTCTAACTCCGTTATAAATTTGTGGACTCGTTGGAAACTCTCGTTACAGAGCAGTCCTAGCTTCTTTATACATTCGGGCACTCATTGGAAACGCTAGTCACAGGGGAAGTTCTAGCTTCGTTATAAATTTGTGGCAATCTTAGAAACGCTCGTTACAGGGGCAGTTCTAACTTCGTTATAAATTTGTGGCACTCGTTGGAAACGCTCATCACAGGGGCAGTTCCAACTTCGTTATAAGTTTGTTGCTCTCGTTGGAAACGCTCGTCACAAGGGCAGTTCTAGTTTCGTTATAAATTTGTGGCATTCTTGGAAACGCTCGTCACAAGGGCAGTTCTAGTTTAATTATAAATCTGTGGCACTCGTTGGAAACGCTCTTCACAGGGGCAGTTCTAACTTCGTTATAAATTTGTGGCACTCGTTGGAAACTTTCGTCACAAAGCAGTTCTAGTTTCGTTATACATTTGTGGCACTCGTTGGAAACGCTCGTTACAGGTGCAGGTCTAGTTTCGTTATAAATTTTTGGCACTCGTTGGAAACGCTCGTCACAGGGGCAGTTCTACCTTCGTTATAAATTTGTGGCACTCGTTGGAAACGCTCGTCACAGGGGCAGTTCTAGTTTCGTTATACATTTGTGACACTCTTGGAAACGCTCGTCACAGGGGCAGTTCTAGCTTCTTTATAAATTTGTGGCAATCTTAGAAACGCTCGTTACAGGGGCAGTTCTAACTTCGCTATAAATTTGTGGCACTCTTTGGAAAGGCTCGTTACAGGGGCAGTTCTAGTTTCGTTATAAATTTGTGGCACTCGTTGGAAACGTTCGTCATGAGGGCCGTTCCAGCTTTATTATAACTTTAGGGCACTCCTCGGAAACGCTCGTCATGAGGGCTGTTACATTGGAACGCTACTCATGAGGGCCGTTTCAGTTTTGTTATTACTTTAGGACACTCCTTGGAGACGCTCGTCGTGAGGGCCCTCCCAGCTTCTTCGTTATACCCTTTTGACACTCCTTGGAAACATTCATCAAAAGATCCGTTCCATTTTCATGGCACATTTGTGGCACTCTGGTAACGTTGTTTACTTCAAAACAGTGTCTTATTATGTCAATATGATATGTTACAAAATGTGGTTTTAACTTGTCTAAATGATGGCTTATTGTGTCAAACAGATATGTTATCTTGTTGAATACTATTCGATCATGTCTATCTTTTCAGCATATTAACACCCACAGTAGACAAGATCATGCGTCTCTTTATAAGAAGATCACATAGCGATTAAGCATAATAGCGTGCTCAGTAGACAAGATCACACGCCTCGATAGCCCAGTGATAGAGCGTCCGCGAGTGTGAGAGGTCGTAAGGTTCGATCACCCAGCCGCGCCATACCAAAGACATGAAAATGGTACCGGTATCTCCCTTGCTTGGCGCTCAGTATTAAAAGGGAAACTGGGTTCTCTTCTCTCATACCCTCGTGGCGATGGTATCAGGAATTCTATCAGGAATGAAGTGCAGAGAGTGAAGTTGTATAACTTGCTTCACAATCGACCTAAAATAAATTAGTATAAACAAAGATCACCAGCTATTTTAATACGATAACATAGATAATGTTATGTTGACACGAATATCGCACGTTACTTTGACGTGATAACATAGATATTTGACATAAGACATTATTTGGACACGTAAACATAACACTTTTACCTGATAACATAGCTTATAAAAAAACAAGACACTCTTTGACAAGTTAACACCACACTTTGACATGGTCGACACTATACAGCTGCAGCGTTTCACAGATGAGTTCGGGAAGGCATGTTGAATTACAGCTTTTATTAGAAAGGCATAGGCTGAACATCGTCTTTCGGTCATTTTCACGTAGGAGATTGTCATATATAGTATATTATGTAAAAGATGCGTTTTCATGATCAGCACAGGTTTATACTTTAAACTACAATGCTTGGATCTCTTTTAATCTAATAATATGGACCGTAGAATAAAATCCATGATCACAATCAACATTAAATTTTGTTCAAAGTCTTGCGTATTTTTTTGTCTTTCTTTGCTCGAAAAAGGCCATATTGGACAGACACAAGTATGCGGCCATCGGTGTAGTTATCAGTCATACAGCGATTAGGGTATTGAATACAAAGGTGAGTTAACAAGTATAAACATATACAAATGAGCTGTCAATGCTAAAATCAACGCCGATTCAGGTAAGAAACGTCTTGTAACTAATTAGTTCAATTCTGCAGCTTTAGAGATGAGACAAATAGCACCATATCCGGCCAATAGCGCACATTTAAGAGAGCGCGTTCTATGTTAACATGTGTGTTAGTGATTTTCTGATAATACTAACAGTTGAAGAAACAAAAGCATTAGCACTTCAACGCATGCATACATATGTTTTACTGACGTTGCATTATCCGTCTGCACACGGCGGTTTACAATGTGCAGAGGCTTAAGGTTCAGATAAAATGTTTTGAAACAGCCCTTCGGATAAATTTTTGTTTTAGTTTTTGTTCGCCTCATAAGCCTTTGTTTTTCATAAATTCAGAATATATAGAAGTGTCGTTGAAGAGAGGTTGTTGTGTTTGGAATAATAAAGTTTCTCTTGTATCACATGCACTTTGACTGCTCACGGTCAGTTTTGTAGAAATTACTAAAAAATAATTCCAGAAATATTTGGACATTATGTCTACAATTATTATGTGTCTAACATATTTCTTCATGTACTCCCAAAGTTGAAAATGTATATTTCAAAACATTGCAAACATTGCTAAGGCTTAAAAAATTCTTTGTTTCCTTTAACATGCTCAAAAAATTAGGGTAGGTAGGTCGAAAAATATTTTTTTGGAATTTTGTTTTATTAAGGCAGACTTTTCGGAAATTATTTTTGTGTCAAAAATGAATACAAATAAGGGGGTTCTGCCTTTAGAGCATCAGTAAGTTGATTTCTAACATCACTGGCCATGTTTAAAGCACAAAAAATGCAGTTTAAAAACAAAATTCTCCAAGCCCATAAAAACATTTAGGGTCGGGCCAAAAATTTAGGGTAGGTCGGGATATCGGAAAAAAACACATTTTTTTTACGCCTAAATAAGACCGAAAGTAGTGCAGTTAAATCGACAAACGTAATATTTCCGTTTTCTTGAGAATAATTCAGTATATTGTAAATAGTAATGGTGTATGAGGTATAAATTTCCAAAATAGGGGTGGTCTCCAAACAATTTTGATAAACCTTAAGAATGTATTTCATACCAAACTGACAATTCTCAAAATCGTGATTCATACGTCTTATTTTGTTTCAGTCTGTTAATTCAGTGTGTGGAGAACTTTTAAAATCATAAATCTCCGACAAGTAAAAAATCATCAACCATTTTCCGATAATTAAATATTCCATTTTTACTGTAAGTATTTGAGATGAATGTATGTGTTGAAAAAAATAATTTCGCCTGAAATAAGGTATTCATGCAGTACTTCAATAACGTTTGTTATGTTTCAGTGTTAATTGGTAAGAGGCTTTATCTTGCCTCCTACAAGTTTCTTGCATTTCTACTGGTCAATAGGCGTCACGTGGAGACAGGATATATTCCATATCACAGATATGAATTTTGATTAAAACAAAATGGCTGCCACACTGCTGGCGTAATTGAATCAAGTCAGATAATTTATTAGCTCCAGCGATAGTATCGTTTCCGAGAGTAAATTTAGTGTTTTCTTGCCGATTTCATCTACTTAAGTTGAGGCTCATGAAATGTGACAAAAGTTAGCCATAAAAGCGGAATAACTCTGTATGGGATACATGGACGTTGGAATCTTGTTCTTAGTTAAATCATCGTAAAATAAAGGAATTGACATATTTGTTACTCAGCAGTTTGATGTAGGATCATTTAATCTACGTGCAAGATAAATGATTTAACTGGAAACGGGATGAAAGCCGAAGTATCAAAATATTTGTGACATCGTGAAATCTGGTGACTTTCGAAGGGATGGAACAAGAAGTTTTTTAGTGTTTCTGATCTAAACCAGTTCATAACCTGTGTAAATGAGCTTTTGTGTTTTGTGATTTAACCAAAACACAGGTCATTGTGCATTTTATGGCTGGTGTAATCAACTATAAACAAAACATGATGACCAAACAAATGATTGTAGTATTCCAGTCTGCACTGTAAGTAGCTTTGTTAATAAACAAAACGTGTTAATTATAGCATGTAAGTAAAGGGCAGTCGACAAGATAAAATTGTTACACAGCTTGTTGGTGACAGGATACGGGATATACGCTGTCTCGAAATATGGATTTCCTCGACAACGTATATCCCGTATCCTGTCATCAACAAGCAGTGTAACTAATAATGCATGTAGCGGGAATACGTAACTTGAGAGATACATTCTGCGTTACAGCGTTTCACGGGGGCCACCATTATCTGTGCTTGAAAACTCAGTATTTAGATATTGCTTCCTTTTTGCAGGAAAACAGCCATTGTTTGTCATTAAGAACAGAACAAAACCATAAGTTTTTTTTCACATTTTACTGCAAAATATCTAATTATACATGTATTAAGAAAATACATTCTCTGATTCTTTAATTGACTTAAGCTTGCAGATACATCTGTATGTAACTTAAAGGACCATTTTAATCTGTTTTTGAGAATGAATTTGTCCAGTTTTCAAATTCATATTGTAGAAAAAGTCAAAATCATACATTATACAAAGAAAATATACAACTAATGCGTGTAGTTTTATGGCATCGCAGACATCTGATTTGAAAATAATACTTTTTGTCAGACATCGCCACAATTGTGTATAAATCAACTTTTAATGTATATATTTTTAGGAACATGTATTTTATATACTAGGGAGGCTACTATGATACATTCGTATTATTATATATGGTGGAATAACCTCCCTTTGTACAACTTTAGTGTACATATTAGTCAACTTAAAGTTGTAAGTAAATTGTTTTTCTAGTCGGCCCGATATTCCTTTAAGAAAGGAATTCCATTCACAGTTTACATGTTCTGTACGTGTCCTGAAACGTGAGTCTTAAATAAAATAAACTAATTGTATTATATTGCCGTACATATAATTATTGTTGACATTTCTTGACTCCAAAATAAAGTCGAGGAATTTTTCTGTTGTAACACCAGCTATTGGATATTTCTGTCTTCATTTTTCATTTAGTCATGTTTTATTCTGTTAAACTTCTGCGTAAGTCGCCATATGACCTGAATTGTGTTTAACCCCACCAACCCCCACCCCCACACCTACTCCCATCATACATAAAGAAAATAATGCGTAACGCACATTGGGGACCGAACGCGAAACTGTTGTTACTGTATATAAATAAAGAACAAGATACAATAGTTCCACTCAGAGCACGGTATGTTTAAATCATTTTATATGTTTCACGTTGAAGTGGTTCATGACTTGGTATCTAATAACAAAAAAATGCTAAATTTAGAATATGTCAGGTCATAGGAAGATTTAAGTCTGCGTTGCAAATATATACTAATTTCGAAAACTAAATTTCATTTGAAATCAATTAGAATAAATGAACATTGAATTCAATGGAAAAATGAAATACTGCTTTATAAGATAATATGTTTTCGATGTAGATAAACCCGCCTTTAACATTGAAGTGTGATAAGTTATCGACAGTATTTTAAGTGATGCTCTAACATAAGACATCGTCTGCCTATCTAACGAATTCAGTTTCGGGTAAGTGTGAAACATCATGGTAATATTACTCAGCATGTGCATTTTTCGAGTTTTTTTTTATTTCACTTTGCAAGACCAGGGTTATGGCCCTTAATTTTGTGTCCCATGTATATCAAAAACGTACGAGAGTCATAAAAACATTCGTGGATTAATATGTAGTTTGTGAAGTTGTGCACATTGTTTTCTCTGGGATTTCACTCAGCTTGGCAATAGTTTTTGGTCCTACTAAAGAAACATATAACTGGGCCGCGCCATGAGAAAATCAAAATAGTGCGTTTGGATCCATCTTCGCAGTCTGGTCAGGATCCATGCTGTTCGCTTTGAAAGCCTATTGCTATTAGAGAAACCTTTAGCGAACAGCATGGATCCTGAGCAGACTGCGCGGAGGATCCATGCTGGTCGCAAACGCACCATGTTGGGTTTCTCATGGCGCGGCTCATACCATGGTGATATTGACACAAGAGCGTCGGAATGTTGCTAACCGGGACATTGACGACATGTGAGTCTTATTTATTGTTGCAATTTCAAAAAAAAAAATGATATAATTTGTTTGCAGCTGTTACTTTGATAGTTATTTCCAGTTTAAACTTTTTTTCCGTTTACAAGAACCTTCAATCGGTGGCTACCGAGGTTTTTTTGAGAAATTTAACCCAAGTACAATTCACTGAAGTGTCTGATATTGGAATTTTGTTGTAAAATTCCGACAGCTCGGGCGCATTGCTCTTGTGTCAGTTTAACCATGAGATGTATATTTCTAGCAGGGCATTCGTCAGTTATTTCAAAATGTTTCATGAACACGTGCGTATTGGTGCACATGCCCTTCACGTGCAAAATATGCTATACTGGTCAAAACGCCGAATACGATTACTTCAGCCGAGAGTAGCCAAAAATAAATCAATCATTACCTGCAGTACCTATTCAAATGTCGGTATGTGAAATTTCCTGTAAATACATGCATTATTAACAAAATAGTAATACAATATAAACTGACCGATTAGGAATTTTGTTAATTAAATGTATAATATACATTTGCTAACAAATATCGTATAATGGTCTAAAATACATATTATCTTAAAATTTACATTTAATCTAAAATACATGTTGTATATCTTTTCTGTTGAAATTATTGTCTTAAATAAAACTTCAAAGTTTTACAAAAAGAAATGTACTTCAAGTAATCATTAAGGTATTGGCAATAAAACAAATAAAACAAGTTTTGTGTTATTCAATTGATTCGTGTTTTACAAAACCCATAGAAAATATTACAAAAGCGTTGATATTCTATACCGAATTGACGTTGTCAGGTGGGTATTGCATTACAAATACAAACTTGTTTAGTTAAAACTACGTTAATTTGTAGTCATTGAATAACTTTGTCAATTTTCCTGTAGCTGTGATATGGCATTGACATAAAAATATATGATATTTTCTAATTTCGATTTGCTACAAACTAATCGCATTGAAAACAAATGGAAACTTACTATTCGTAACGCTTTTTTTCATAAAGTAAACAAGTGTTCAACATTTACAGTGTGATTCATTGTTTTATGTATTTACAGTTTAAACATTTCTAAATAAATAGTAAAGTGAAGTTTGCGATACCGTTGTTTCTGTTCAACAACATGAGGTATAATTGACAAGAAACAGCAAAGGTACGTCGTTTGTTTTGACATTAATTTTCCTTGTTTACAATATTAAAGCGAGGAACCGCCTAGAGACACTTTTGCTGATATTTAAGCTTGACTATTTCCTTTCTTTACAACGACCTTTATTAGTAGCTTTCAAATTGTCAAAATCATTACTTGGACATGGGTGTAGGAGCGACTTTAACTTTGGGTGTGTGTGGGGGGGAGGGGGGGGGGACCTTTTCGACCGGCGGTTTGGCGAGGGGAGGGGGTTAGTCATATTATGCATTGTTCTAATTAAGTGTGTCATTTTTACATTCTTCTGTTGAAGCCCCGGACATACAATCAATTAGCGATGCATTTGTCTAATTGTGATATAAAGTTGTGGAAATATCATTTCCCTTGAATGGACAATGAAAAAAAAAATACATAACGTTTACATGCGTAAACAGGCTTAATAGTTAGGCCTACATAGATTTTGCAGACGCTCAAACCGGAACTGTAGTGATTGCGCTCAATGATATATTATTTTAAAGTTAAGTGTAATTCTGACAATCATATAGCATCTTTTTTGATTCCAAATCACATCCAAAGGATGTTCATGTGCTACACAAATTAGTCCCATTCATGAACAATGCGGATTTATTATCAATGATCAAGCAGTTCTGATTCAATCTGTATCCATTCATAGATTGTTTAAGATTATATAAGATCTATCAATGAAAAGGTTTTCCAGCTCATAGTTACATCACAAGCTATGTCATCTTAGATATGAGGCACATCTGTATTTGTTTTTCATTCATGTATATTTATAGATTGCTATTTAAACAGAAAATAAATCTAACAAAACCCGCAACCACCAGACATCTCAAGACTTTGATTATAAAATGTAATCAAACAATCCTTCATGATCCTTGGCATGGCGCGTACAGATTTCAGTACTGACACTACGAAAAGAGACAAGTCAGAAGTCAGAATAAATGGGAAGGCCAAATGCAAATAAGAAATCAGGTTGAAAAGAATTATATGATGCTATGTAAATGTTATATTAGCCTGCAAGTTATATCTCTTTTCCAAAATATAAACTATAGTTTTGCCCCCTCTCCTCTCCTAGCTTGGGAGGGGGGGGGGGGGCGCTGCCCCCCACCTCCCCTACTCCTACGCCTATGTTGGGCGGATCCTTTGACCTAATATTTACTCCTTGCAAGTGAAAATTATGATACACCTTGCGTGCAAAGCAAGAAAACAGTATGATCATTTGCATTTCTACTAAAAGTTCTAAAGAAATTACCTTAGCGATAATGCTTCCTTTGTGTTTCACTTTACTTAACATGTCTGCTGTTGCCATTGCGTTTGTTAGGGTTTCACCTTGCGGGGATAACTTTTATTTACACTGTCCGGTTCTTTTGGAACACTGTGGGGTTAATCTTGAATGAGGTTAGGTGCACCATAAATCGGTTTATGCTTTCAGTGGTGATTTTGCCACTGACCGTTTTAAAGCGGTGCTCCACTGTGTTCCTTTATTTGTTCGTTTTGTCCTGGTGTCTTTATGTAAGTATGTGTTGGTCGTGTGCGCCTCCACGTCCGTGTGCTGAGTTAAGGTCTGGGGAGGCTGCGGTTTTGGAACGTGGCTTTCCATGTTGGATATTTATCCTTGTTTCTTATATACTGGTTTCAGTATATTAATAAAAATATATCTTGTTAAGTGAAACAAATGGTTACATTCCATTAAAATGACTAGCCAATGGATGTACTTGTAAATTTATTACATTTAACATTTATCTGGATGAGTGTAAATCAAATTACGTTTTGTTAATGTGCTTTAAAGAGATGTATTTTTCATCGTTAGAATCGTAATAATATTTATTTTTGTAATACCATTAGTTATGTACACGTTTGAATTCTTTTTTTTAGTTCCGTCGACCAATATACAAGCCCGTTTGTCTTCTCTGGAAAACCTTTTTATATGTCTGTTTTATCAATACCCTTTATTAACCAGATATATCAGATATGAAAAAATTTGCAAATTAAATGATTAAACTAGTGATAACATGTCTTTATGAATCGTTTTTGTAAAACCCATACAAATCTTTACTCAAAGCATTGATATCCTAGGTCTACACTCAGGAAATTTAGAAACGCTACATCTAATCACAGGAAGAAATTGTTTCATAAACAGTTTTGTAATGTCAATCTGATCACCTCGGCCTTTATGCTATGCATTTTACGGAGGATACGGAAATACCCGGTGTTTCACGATTGGCGTTATGTGTGTATTTATCATACATAATAAACGCCGGTGTCAGCGGTAATTTTTTTGTGCTGCTTGAAGCGTGACTACCGCTCGTGGAACATGTGTGTGACTATGTTTTATTCAAATACTGAAACTGTTTGTTATGACGTAACACATGCACTCATTGAACGTCATAATTATTTCGGCATAGCATCAAACTGCATAGCGGCGCGTACACAAAACAGGCTCCTCCGTGATATAATTCATTTTTCATCTGAACTCCAATGATTTTCTTCAACGACAAATGACCGGTTTTAAAGTATCATTTCTTAAATAAATTGACCAGGATTTCCGATGATAAAATTCTGAGTTGATTGTTACGTAGCAAAGCGCTTTCGTAGATGACGTTTGCGTGATTAAAATGTTGACTTGTTGGTGCCATGTTTTTGTATGACATTAATTACCACATAAGCTCAATGTTAACGTTTAAAGTATCACATAATGAACTAGCATTTAGATCGGATTTAATGAATAATGATAGCTATACATCAAAATATGTGTATACAAGTTGCAAGAATGAACTATTTGCCATAAGTGGATGTTGCGTTTTTAATTACCTTGAGTGTATACCAAGCTGTCTTACATCTGATCAATATCCAAATACTTAACTATCATTGAGATTGTCGAAACTCCGTGTATTTATAGGTCTTTGTCAATAAAGAAATATTATCATTTTTGGATTTTGCCATTTGGAGGTGGCCGAAAAACAGGTTTTTATTCTTTACAAATTGGTATTGTTTTTTTTTTACAATAGTCCCATTGACAACAAATCAAAACTTATTATGATTTCGCAATTAATTTAACCATTTAACAGAAGTGTAAAAATGAATATATCAGTATAAACAGTCAGGAACCATCCACTTCGTGAATTTGTTTAAAAAAAGATCAATATTAACAAAAGTATGTCATTGTAAAAATATTGTTGAACTAACCAAATTTATATCGCAGTAATATGAGATCATTTCATCATTTTACATTTGCAAAAGATTAATATCTATCCCTTCATGTATTTGCTACTTGAGTTGGATATATCTTTAATCAAATTCGCGCAAAATTTATCTATGAAATGTTTTAAAACAGTGCGCGCACGCGCGCGAGTGTGTATTAAAATGCACACGAAAACATAGAAAAAGTAAAGCATACAGAACGCGATGACACCACTGGACACCACTCTGGAACGGTCAATGGTAAAATACCACTAGGAAGTTTAAACTAGTTAACGGTGTGCATCAAACCCTTACCTTAACACCGGCATGTTCCATAGTTACATGACATCGCAAATAAAAGTTTTATCTGCCAGGTGAATATATAAAACAGGCAACAGTGGCAAAATGTACAGTATTTAAAACACAAATCCTCGTGTAAAACATATTAAAACAAACTGTTAAGAACCACATAGGCATGATCTTAACACCTTTGCAGATGTTACATCAACAAATGAACCATTAAGGGCACGAAACAAGACAGCCAGCAGTTCAGTTCCACTGGGCTCGGCTTTTAGAATGGCCTATCATAGAGTTCACAACCTGTCCGCTAGACACAATAAAAAAAGAAGGCGCTCGTCTGCAAGTAAAGAAACAGAAACTCAAATATGTGTCTTTAATCAGCCGGATCATAGCATTGTTTAATGAAACCTTTTATCATTTTACAAATACAATAGGAAAGGACCGAGAATCTTACAAAGTATATAAATAAATTCACCATTAAAGTAAGGGATTGATATCCCACACCCATTTTGTCTGAGTTCAGTAGCAGAGAAAATATTCAGTTACTTCGCAACATGAAGAATTCATCCACTTACTTACGGTTCTACCCAGGTGCCCGTTTGTGACGAAATAATGCACAGAGAGGCACCTGGGGTCTTCCTCGGTAAACAATTCCGTAACATACAATTTAAGGAACTCGTTGCTATACATGTTGTCAGTCAGTCTCTACTAATTTTCAGTGGTTATAGATCCATTATAACTGTATTATCTCCGACGAGTCTAAATGTATGCTTACTAATTCTACGTATCCTTGAAACTAGCCCAAACAATTAAATGGTGACATTCGATATTGATATAAAATGTTTCAAAATTAATCATTTGATCATAGATGTTTGTGCTAGATAAGAAAAGCTGTCTACCGCTGCCGGTACGCAGTAAAGATATAGTGTGTAAAATTGAAGAAACGTTATTAATTTATGATTTTAATTTGCAAAGTCCTTCTTTTTATTCATTTGGTCGTCTGTACGTATTTATTCATTCGTTTATCATTTTTCCTGGCTTGTGTGAACCATGTGAAGAGGTGAAGAGAGAACTGTCGACATCCTCGTGCGTTCTAGACCGATGACAAATGAAAGTGTTTTAATATTTCATCACGCTTTTTTTTCAAAACGTCTGTAAAAGTACTTCATTTTTAGATATACTCAACTGCTGTAAACAAACAAAGCCTACCGCAATATAAGCACTCTATTGTATAATGTATTACCACCTCAGGTATACTGCATATTCATTATGAAGTTTTTTTAATTTTCAGAAATGGCAGGGAATATTCCTAAATTAGTTGATAAGGGGTTTCAGAACTGGATAAAAGCCAATCTAGCATTAAACATTACTAAAGAAGGAATAGAAGATGCCGTGCTAACTGAGATAAACACCTTTCACCAAGACACGTTAAACGACATATTATCGCCGGAACAAATTCTTAACAATGATCTCTGTAGACAATGTAAAATCGAAAACCTCTTGCCGTGCCCTACGAGAGGTATTTGTATTGTGAAAAAAGGTCTCTGTTCCTTCCACTATACGCAACAGAAATTGTTTCGACCATGTCCGAAACATATCTGTGATCGATTGAGAGATAACATAAGACGATGCCACAATTTCAACTTTCCATCTTGGAAAAACACAAAAGCGGAGTATTGGTGTCAGAATCCATGGGAGCTGGCAAAGTGCTACCTGCCTCCAGATGGGTATCTCGGTGTCAGTTCTATAGCAGAAACAGATATAAATGGTATTGTCAGTGTCATCATGAACCTTTCGGCCTTCAAAAACAAAGTCAACATGCACAACTGTGGTCAGGTAATGATTTACTTGAACAAATTTTTATTGGGTATTGATCCTGTACATGATCCATTAGCTCGACTTTACCAAGTATTATGTGAACTATCCTACTCACCCATGCGTCGGCGCCCGCGTCCAGAGATTGATTAACGTATTTCAGTTATTAATCGATGTACTTGCTTAAAATAATTCTTTTCCATCATAGCCTCCATCATATGATACAAGGTCCATTACTATGGCAGAAATATTTTTACGAACTATGACCCTTCATACTTACTATATATATACTTTCTTGTCAATGTTTAGGAAATACTTTTACGAACTATGGCCCTTTTATACTTAGACTTTTCACTACAGATATGTAGAATCTTTGGCGGATGTTTGCGGATGACGTAACCTGGTGTCCGTGTCTAACGGTTGGAAAGCTCGTGACTGACGTCTGCGCTCGTATTTATAAGCTTTTGGCCGTTGGAATATATATACAAACGAAATTGTCCGCCGTCAAACTTTCAAATGCACTCTCGTCCAATCAGCAACGATTGCGGAAACGATTGACCAGTCAAAACGTTTCGCTAAACTTAGCATTGTCATGGCTCTTACGCCTTCCGAAAAGATAGACCCGCTAAGGATTCCGCTAATATAAGATTGTTCTGCATTTATAGCGACGTCGGAGGGCCTGCTCGAGAATCGAACTTTACGGTAACGCAAGTATACTTTCACACTTGGTGATGGATTTTAAAAGTTTCGTTGGAAGTTGTTAAAAAGCGCACCCTAGCGGACAGGTCTTGACAGGAAGTACTTCTCTCAGCAGTGAATACAGAACTTCATTCGATTGCTGAAAATTATTCATCACTCAAAGATAATGCAAGAAAGATTTCCAGTTGTTTGAAAAAAAAAAATCTTTTAAAAGATCAAACATTGGCCAGAAAATGGAAAACATGTCATTAATAATCGATGTAACTCATTGCAGACTTGGAGCGGTCTTCTGCGCATGCCCGAAAGTGATTATCAATTGTAGCGCACGGCAAAAATATGCATATTTTTGCATGTCCGCATGCATTTAATGTACAATATGCATAAAATACTGACTAAAGGTTAGGGTTAGTATCACCTTGGTTACAAAATATATACATTTAAGATATTTTCGTTCAAATTTAGTTAATCCGGTATGTACCGGAGTCTGTAATTTATACCGGCGCTCCAAGTCTGCATTGAGTCACAGTCATTAATAATCATAAAGCAACGAGAACGCGGCGAATAGGTAATGACGTCACCGCAACACCGACTTCCCATAAATTTCGCAATGTATGATATTCGCTGTTATAGGTATGCTAACACTAAATGTAGACTTTCTTTTCAAGTGAATAGGTTCTCGCGAATTTTTTTGAGTAGTGAACAGTTTCTTTGTTATATATAAATGATGTACATTTGTATATATGTTTAGCTAAACCTGGTTTCTTTGAGCTCGCTTTGAGGCTTTGCCTTATTTCATATTATAATTAATGCACAAATGATTTACAGTCCGATATTGAGCAGACGATACAGTATCGGAACATACTTAGGGTAGTTTTGTTGCATTACGGTAGTGTTTGGTCGTTTGCCTGGAAACGGCACTTGTTTCCTCTAAATTTCTCCGATAAATGTAAACATAAGCGAATTGTGTATTTTCTACGAAATGATACACCGAAATGGTTAGTTGCAGTAAAAGTACTGATATAGAGTTACATCTATACAGTGGTAAATGTTTCATCCGTTTATTATTTATTCGTGATTGTAATGTAATTTCGCGACCCGAATGGGTTTGACAGTTGTACTGCACAAAGTTCAGGACAATTTAGATGCACTGCTAAATGAAATCACGGAGTGCTGGTACCATTTGTAAATGAATTAGGATGTGTATCATGCCTATGCTGCAGATTTCATATCAGGAAAGTTTCGTTCACACACGTTTGGAATTTGAGGTCCAGTGATTAACAATACAATGAGTGTATAATTAGATTCTTATTTCTAGGTCCGAGAGGTAACTAGAACAGTACGAAATTCTCTAGACCTCTGTATAAATGATCAAGATTTGAACAATATTCTCGACACACTGGTCGCCTTTCTAAGTGCTAGTCTGTTCCATGGAGATTTAAAGGCAGCAACATCTGTTCAGAATATAGCTAAGGTATGATTTAATTAAGTTTTTATTTCATTTGTCAACAGTACATGTTTCCAATTTACATCTATATATTTTAAATGGCAAATAGTACTTATAATGTAGATTCTAATCCCTGCGTTTGCATATAATGGCAATGTTGATCTTGTTTTAAAAATGTTTCAGTTGAAAATGGATTCCCTCACAATAACAACAAATTTCGTCACAAACATTCTTCAAGATGTTACACATGAAAACACAAAAAAGTCCATGCAAGTGATGAATGAAAAACAAGCTGAACGCGTACACGAAATTAATGTTGATCTTGATAAACTCTATGAAGTAGCCAAAGTGTCAGCAATTGATGATATAGAGGGTTCTAGAAGAACTGTCATAGATGATATCAAATCAACTACTGTACAACTTAAGACGGAACTCAATAGTGATATTGACAAAGTAAAGACACAGGCAGTTGCAGAGATAGAAGAAATGAAGCAAACTTCTATCGAGACTGAGTATCAACGTCTGAAGACGGGTAAGTAACTATAATTGTTCATAGCTTTGTTTTACCATTTTTTTCATGATTTTTAAGGATCAAGCGTCAAGATAAACATTGCACTTTTAAAATATTTTCAAAAAGAAAGCAACATAAATGAAATATCGAAATATAATTGTATAGAAAAAGTAGAAACTGCACAGGCCTCCCAAAAAGACAAAATTCAAAATGCTGCAGGCTCGGTTTGATTGAGCCTGGTCATTGACGGTAGTGGAATTGACGGTAGTGGAAATGCATGCAACAGTCCACCGTCAATACTAAATTATTTTTATGAATGTTTACTAATATTCAGTATCCCGGTACAAGAATAATACCTCTACCTTGATTCCATTCTGAATTATGTTCCTAATATTAAGTTTACTAATATAACACGCTTGTCCGTAGAAATGCGCTAAAACGATCAGAGGAATTTTGTTGAAATAAATATCATGCAATAATTGTATCAATGAGAACACATCGCGCAGAAATAAAGTATACTTGTAGAAACCGTTACACTTCTTTGCACCCTTTTTAGCTCATCTGAACTTTGTTTAGGGGGAGATATCAGTATAGGTAGATGGTCCGGCCTCCATCGTTATTAACATTTTAACTTAAACATCTCCTCTGAAACTACTGCGCAGACTTACACCAAACCTGACCAGTAACATTCTGGCATTGAATCCTATCAAGTGTGTTCAAATGGATCACCTTGTCCCTTGTAGGGACCATTAGAGCTAAAAATAGAAAAAAAGTCCTTTAAAAGACTTCTTTTTGTGAACCACTTGATAGATTTTCATCACACTTGGTCTGTAGTATAATTATATAGCCCTGTTGAGCCGTATATGTCACAGATCGAATATATTCTACCGTAAAATTGACATTTTGTCAAGTGTGACATATTCGTCAGGCCGTTTTTGACAGTTAACACCGAAACGTATATGTCACATACGTTGTGATATAAAAGTGAATGAAACAGCGAATTATAATTTTGTTCAACTCATTCCAGGAAGGGGGTCGGAACCCACCCATCCCTAGCAGGAGCCTGCTTATAAGTGTCTTGTTTTTTTTTAAAGTTATAAAACGTTCATTGGCCTCTTTAATTAGATACCCCTAATAAGCACATTATTATGTGATCTAAACGGTGATTGTAATGTGAGCTAAACGGTGATTGTCTTACGTGCATATTCATTATGATTTAATATTTAAGCAGCCCTGGTAGACGAAAATCAATCTTTGTTCCGAATGATTTCTTTTTATCCTAAATTAAAAGTGTTGATGCAAGTAAGGATGCCTCAAATCATGATTAAAGAAAATTCAGTTTAGTTGAAAATATATATAATGTAGCTTTTCTCTCACGTCAAAAATCTTAAAATTATTTCATGCTTCCCCCAAAATTTACTAATTTAGTACAGGCTTTTACTTAATAGTATCGGACTTATTCCTTGAAATATATTCCACGACTACCACTATTACCGCTATCACCACCATGACCACCATCCACCACCAGTAGTTGTAGTAGTGGTGGTGGTGGTGGTAGTAGTGGAACATTGAAAGTTCTCTATTTGCTTAAATGCCTGCTTCTACATATAAAAAATATTCAGTGGCTGTGTACAATAATAAACATTTAATTGATAATAAAGCATCAATTATTACATTAATAAACATGCATGCATAAACAAATCAGTTGTCAAAGCTAAAATACACAACATAATATTATAGTACATTATTTGCAGAAATGCATTATCTTTATGCCAGTGATATTTAAAAAATGACAGACATCAAATCAAATTTATCGCCAAAAGAAGACGTGGAAGTGGTGGTAGTGGTAGTAGTGGTAGTGGTAGTAACTGTAATGGTTGTGTTGGTAGTGTTAGTAGTGGTGGTAGTAGTAGCAGTAGTGCATGTGGTAGTGGTGGTGGTAGTGGAAGTGTTGGTGGTAGTGGTAGTAGTTGTGGTGGTAGTGGTGGTGGTAGTATTGGTAGTGATGGTGGTGGTAGTAGTAGTAGTTGTGGTAGTAGTGACTGTGGTTGTGGTGGTGGTAGTGGTAGTAGTGGTAGTGGTAGTGGTGGTGGTAGTAGTTGTGGAGGTAGTGGTAGTAGTGGATGTGGTTGTTGTGGTGGTAGTGGTAGTAATGGTAGTGGTAGTGGTAGTAGTGGTGGTGGTGGTAGTAGTAGTGGTGGTGGTAGTAGTGACTGTGGTTGTGGTGGTGGTAGTGGTAGTGGTGATGGTAGTAGTAGTGGTGGTAGTGGTAGTAGTAGACTACCACCACAGTTTCCACCACAACAACTACTACTGCCACCACCACTATCACTACCACTACTACAACAACCACCACTACCACTTTTACCGCTGCCACTACCACCACTACTACTACCACCACCATTACTACCACTACCATCACTTGATGGTGGTAATGGTAGTAGTGGTGGTGGTAGTTGTAGTGGTAGTAGTGCATGTGGTAGTAGTAGTTATATAAATACCGCAGCGAGCGTTATTTGACCCCCCCTGACCCCTTGTCCCTATTCTATAAGTGGACTTTAACCTTGCCCTAAACTTAAAATACTAACTTAGTACCCTTAATACCCTGAAAATCTTTTAAATCTTTAGTTAAACCGAATGAAAACCTTTGGTTTAACCAAAAAAAGATTTAGTCTTTGGTCCGAACTGACCCCTTGTCCATATTCTAAAAAATCCAATGCCGGACAATTTAAAATACTTTAAAAACCACAGATTCTAAACAGACTAAAAAGTTTTAAATATATATAATATAAGATGAGTTTACAAAATAAAATATATTGTTTGAAAGAAAGAAAATTTACAGATAATGTAAATCCTCACTTTGTTACAGCAAAAAACGGGAGGCTAATGATAAAAGCAAAATGTAAATCTTGCGGAAAAACGAAATCAAAATTCGTTAAAAACAAAACTGGAGGTAAATTAGATATCCATAAAGCAATGTTACCTTTGTTACCTAAAAAAGGTTTAACACTTCCAGGATATAATTATTGTGGGCCAGGAAATCCCCTAGATAATGGACCCCCTGTCAATGAACTGGATGCAGTATGTATGGACCATGATTTTTGCTATGACAGTGGTGTAAAAAAGGGTACATGTGATAAGCAAATGCTTTCCAATTTAAATAAAACTAAATCAAAAACATTTGGAGAAAAGATTGCAAAACATTTAGTTGTAAAACCAGCTATCAAAACGAAATACACACTTGGTCTCGGACAAAAGTCAAAAAACGGGAAAAGGGGGTAGAGCAAACTTTTACTACCCCCGGAATCACTGCACCAAGCTACCGCTGGAGCGATGAATTAGCAGAAGAATTACACAAACCAATTAAAAGAAAATTTAGGAAACGAAGAGTGATAGTTAATGATATTGATGATACTTGGTCAGCTGATTTAGTTGACATGCAAGCTTTTTCAAAATATAATAAAGGAGTAAAGTACTTGTTAACCGTTATTGATATATTTAGTAAATATGCTTGGGTTATTCCATTAAAGAATAAAACTGGAGAATCTGTTACTGAAGCATTTGAAAAAATAATTTCTGAAGATAGAATTCAGGGACGAAAGTCCCCGAAGACTGCAAGGATTCCAACAAATTTATGGGTGGATGAAGGAAAAGAATTTTATAATAAAAAGTTTGAATCATTTTTGAATAAAAATAAGATTAATATGTACCATACATTTAATGAAGGAAAGGCTGTAGTAATAGAAAGATTTAATAGAAGTTTAAAAAGAATAATGTGGAAATATTTTACAGCAAATAATACTTATACTTATTTAGATAATTTGCAGGATATGGTTGATAAATATAACAAAACAAAACATTCTAGTATAAAAATGACACCAACCGAAGCTAGTAAAAACTTAAATAAAGGTACTGTTTACTTTAACTTATATGGTAATTTAAAGACACCAAAGAGCAAAGCAAAATTTAAAATTGGTGATCGAGTTCGCTTAAGCAAACTGAAAAGACATTTTGAAAAAGGATATACACCAAACTGGACAGAGGAAATATTTATAATTTATAAAATTAATAATACAAATCCCAGAACATACACTATTAAAGATTTAAATGATGAAATAGTTCAAGGTTCATTTTATGAACAAGAACTTTTACCTACTACACAAGAAATTTTTAGAATAGAAAAAGTTATTAGACGAGACTATAAGAAAAAACAAGCTTTAGTAAAATGGAAAGGTTACAATGAAAAATTTAATAGTTGGGTACCATTTAGTGAATTGGAACAAATTTAATTTAGAAAATAAAAAGTTTAATTATATAAATGAGTAATAAAAATCTTATTTCTAATAATAATGGAATAGAAACAATAGATCAATTAATTATTCACTTAACTAAACTAGCTGCTGCTTACAGAAAAAGTTATAAATTTTGTGGGAGAGTAAGTACTGGGTTATATATTACAGCAGGTGTTTTTGGTTGTTCAGCTGCATTAGCACTTGTTCCAGCTATTCCTATATTTGTAGCAGTTGCTGGCGCTGTTCCATCAGTAATTACCATATTTACTAACAGACTAAAACTTGACGACAAGAAATTTATTTTAAAAGCACATCATCACAAAATAAAACAACTAATAACAAAAGCACGGATTGCAGCTTTAGCTGTTCATGACCCTAATGATCCTGAAAAAGTAAATAAAGAAGATCCAAATAAAGTTATTCAGGATATTTTTACAATACTATTAGAAATGCAGAAAGAAAAAAATTATTCAACACCTCTTGAAATGCACATGAAGGAATTTAAACTTAACGGATATAAAAGTAAAAAAGAAGAAGAGTTGTATTAAAGATTATTAAAGATTTTTTCTATAAGTATTTTATATAAATGAGAAAAATTATATCAGTTGAAGGTAATATTGCATCAGGAAAAAGTACGTTTTTAGATATTATTAAAGAATATAATCCTAATTTTAATATAATTCCAGAACCAATTCACGAATGGCAAAATGTTATGGACTCTGATTATAATTCATATAACCTTTTTGAACTTGCTGCTCAAGAACCTTCCAAATATTTATTTCCTTTTCAGCTAACAACTTTAAACAGCCATATAAAAATGTTATCTTCTGCTAAACAGTTTGATGGTGTTTCTGTTCTTGAACGTTGTTATTTAACTAACAGTAACGTTTTTACAAAACAACATCACGACAATGGTGTTATAAATGACCCCGAGTGGGCAGTATACAATCTTTTCTTAACTGATCATATTATAAAACCATATGGAAAAAACCCAATTGATGGATTTGTTTATGTTAAAACCGACCCAGAAATATGTTTTAAAAGACTTCAAAAAAGAAACAGAACGGAAGAAAACAAAGTTGGTTTAGATTATTTAGAAAAACTACACAAATTACACGAAGAATGGTTAAACAGAATGTCTCAAGAAGGTATTAAAATTTTAACAGTTGATAACAATTTAGAAAAAATGACTTTAAAATCTTATTCAAAAGATATAGATAATATAAACAAATTTCTCAAATCAATATAATTTCATTAGGTGCGTTTTTAAAGATTTTTTTCTATAAGTATATTATATATAGATGGTTAATAGAAAGGTAGATAGAATGATTATGTCAAAATTATCTAGCACTTTAGGAGAAATAATGAATCCAGACAAAAATTCATATAAGAAAGTTCTTAAAAGAAGAAATGTTATTAAATCAAAACTTGATCAAATAGTTAGCGATGAATATAAAAATCACGTTATTGATAAATTACAAAATGTTATAGATCCCATATAGCTCTACCTTTTTTTTTAATAGTCGAGCTAAAAACTACTCGCGGTGTTGATAAACCCAACAATACATCATCGTTGGTCCGTTCCAATATTTTCAATACTCAGACCTAAAATTTTACTTAATGATTTTTTTTCATGCATTTTTAATGCATTACAAAAACGATATGTTAATGAAAATGGTAAACAATGAATAAATTGTATTATTATACCTCACATAAATGTCCAATGCAAATTTCCCATTAGTTTAACTTGAATTTTATATCATATTCCCCAATGATCTTATGACTCATGTGCAAAACCGTTATTTTCAATTTCTGCGCAGGTGATATGATCCATGATTTCATATCACATGCGCAACAGCGTTATTTTGTTTTTCTGCGCATGTGATATTATTTTTTCATATCACCCGTTGAGAGATTGATACTTACGCATTGATTAAAAGACTGAGTCGATAAATTTCAAGACGAAGCGTTTATATAATTATACTTTAGGATTAAATTACCCTTTTCTGGTGCTCTTGCATGTGCGAATCCGGCCGAATTTTCTTTTTTATGCTACGTGCAAAATATTTCGAAAACAACTTTTCATTTAATATTGAATCGAAACTACCACCATGAGATTGGAAATGATCTAACTAAGAAAATGAGTACTCACACTTATATGTTTCGTTTAGAAAAAAGAAAGTTATCGCCGTTTTTCGAATGTTAGGCCTACTGATTGACGCAATGTTGAAATATTAGAATAAATATACTGTAGGGGTCAGCGATATGTAAACGTCCCGACTGAATCTGTCAAAAAAAGTCTTATTACACAACAAAGTCGCCAAAACAAGTAAATACTCTTTAATTCTGTATTCATTATCTGGTTAGTAATTACTCTTTAATATTAAATAAATTACTATGTTGATTTTCCAGTAAATGCTTTGACCCTTATAATCTTTCGGTATAATAAAATAAATATTGCATTCCTGAGAGGGTGATATGAAAAATGTTCACCCTTCGAAATATGAATATAGACCTCGGCTGGCGCCTCGGTCGATATTCATATATCTCGCGGTGAACATTTTTCATATCACCCTCTCAGGAATGCAATATTTATATAATATTCATTGCCTTTTATTGTCTAATATAAATAGTGAATCATGTTTTTACATTTTCTTTTCAGAAATGGCAGAAAATATCTCAAAATTAGTGGATAAGGGGTTTCAAAACTGGATAAAAGCCAATCTTGCCTTGAACATTACCAAGGATGGAATTGAGGATGTCGTGTTAACTGAGATAAACACGTTTCATCAAGACACACTTAACGACATATTATCACCGGAACAAATTCTAAACAATGATCTCTGTAGACAATGTAAAAACGAAAACATCTTGCCGTGCCCTACGAGAGGTATTTGTATAGTGAAAACAGGTCTCTGTTCCTTCCACTATACGCAACAGAAATGGTACCGTCCATGTCCGAAACATATCTGTGATCGATTGAGAGAAAAGATAAAACAATGCCACAAGTACAATTTTCCATCTTGGAAAAACACTAAAGCGGAGGATTGGTGTCAGAACCCGTGGGAACTGGCAAAGTGCTACCTGCCTCCGGATGGATATCTCGGTGTCACTTCTATAGCAGAAACAGATATAAATGGTATTGTCAGTGTCATCATGAACCATTCGGCCTTCAAAAACAAAGTCATCATGCGCAGTTGTGATCAGGTAATGATTTCCTTATACAAATTTATACTGGGTATTCATTCTGTGTATTATCCATTAGCTCGACTTTACGAAGTATACATAGAGGGTATTACATAAGTGTCTTTTCATATTGAATTTATTAAACGAGTTGAATAAAATAATAAAATGCGAGGCTCTGCCTAAAACTAAAACGCTTTTATACTCGGACATTCTTGTTAATGTTTGATGCACTATTCAAATTCACCATATAGCAGTTATTACTAATAGGAGTTGATTAACACTTGAAACAGCTGTTCCGCATCTGCACCCATATGACAGTGTCCAAGATTTCTAGATGTGGCTGACCTGTTTTGTTTTGTGGTGGACGAAGATGAGGGCACAAATACCCTCAATTTTCTTAACTTGATATTAATATTTATATGCTTTTAGCTTTTTTTTTATCTCTGAATGTTTCAGTGTTTCGTTTTAAAGACAAAGCAGGTATTAATTACTCCAGAGATAGCTCAAGTTCCTCTGAGTTGCCCTATTTAACTATCTGGCATCGAACTAGTCGAGTGCGCTCTCCTATGGCCGTTGTCATTTTCATCTCATGTTAGATTTTCTTGCCTGAGGAGCATTTTCCTTGTTGTACCTGATACTTTGTAATGGTAATTTTGTTACATATATTCAATTTAATGAAAGCACAAACTTTGTTCTGTATTATCAAACATACAATGAATTTATAATCAGATTCTTATTTCTAGGTCCGGGAGGTAACTAGAAGAGTACGACATTCTCCAGACCTCTGTATAAGTGATCAAGATATGAACAATATCCTCGACACACTGGTCGCTTTTCTAGGTTCTAGTCTGTTCCAGGGAGATTTAAAGGCAGCAACATCTGTTCAGAAAATAACTAAGGTATTATTAGCCTTGCTCAACTGGCTTATCGGGATGACTTATTTTAAGATCTGATATCTTATAGTTGCCATCCCTCTGTGAAGGGACGGCAACACTCAAAAGTTGTCACGCGGTCCCTAAACGTCCTATTATTTGGACTAAGGTATGATTTCATTAACTTTTTATTTCATTTGTCAACAGTACATGTCTCCAATTTACATCTATATACTTTAAATGACAAATAGTACTTATAATGTAGTTTCTAACCCTTGCGTTTGCTTGTAATGGCAATGTTGATCTTGTTTTAAAAATGTTTCAGTTGAAAACGGATTCTCTCACAATAACAACAAACGACGTCACAAAAGTTCTTCAAAATGTTATACATGAAAACACAAAAAAGTCCCTGCAAGTGGTCAATGAAACACTAGCTGAACGCGCACGCGAAATTAAGGTTGATCTTGATAAACTCGATGAAGTAGCGAGCAAAAGCATAAAGGACATATTTATTGCCAAAGTCTCAGCAATCGATGATATAGAGGGTTCTAAAAGAACTGCCATAGATGATATCAAATCAACTACTGTACAACTTAAGACGGAATTCAATAGTGATATTGACAAAGTAAAGACACAGGCAGTTGCAGAGATAGAAGACATGAAGCAAACTTTTATCGACACTGAGTATCAACGTCTGAAAGCGGGTAATTATAAGTAACTATAATTGTTCAATAGCTTTGTTTTACCATTTTTTCCTGATTTTTAAGGATCGAGCGTCAAGATGAACATCACACTTTTAAAATATTTTCAAAAAGAAAGCAAATATATTAAATGCAAATCGACAAAATTCAAAATGTTGCAGCCTGGTCATTGACGGTAGTGGAAATGCATGCAACCGTCCACCGTCAAGACTTTATTATTTTTATGAATGTTTACTAATATTCAGTTTCACGGTACAAGAATCATAACTCTACCTTGATTCCATTCTGAATTATGTTCCTAATATTAAGTTTACTAATATAACACGCTTGTCCGTAGAAAAACGCTAATTGTTGAAATAAATATCACGCAATCATTGTATCAATAAGAACACATCGCGCAGAAATAAAGTATACGTGTAGAGACCGTTACACTTCTTTGCATCCTTTTTAGCTTACCTGAACTTTGTTAAGGGGGCAAATATCCGTATAGGCAGATGGTCCGGCGTCCATCGTCCGTTATTAACATTTTAACTTAAACATTTCCCCTGAAACTACTGTGCAGACTTTTACCAAACCAGACCAGTATCACTCTGGCATAGAATTCTATCAGGTGTGTTCAAATGGATCACCTTGGCCCCTTGTAGGGGCCACTAGAGCTAAAATAGAAAAATAAAATTTAAAAGACTTCTTCTTGTGAACCACTTGATGGATCTTCATCAAACTTGGTCTGTAGTATAATTATATAGCCCTGTTGAGTCGTATATGTCACAGATCGAATATATCACACGTGTGTGATATATTCGACCGTAAAATTGACATGTGTCTAGTGTGACATATTTGTCTGGCCATTTTTGACAGTTAATTAACACCGAAACGTATATGTCACATACGTTGTGATATAAAAATGCATGAAACTGCGACTTATAATTTTGTTCAACTCATTCCAGGAAGTGGGTCGGAACCCACCCACCCTAGCAGGAGCCTGCCATGCAAATATATCAAGTTTAGCCTGTGTTTAATTTGATCGCTTTCCAATAAATGCATTGTTATTGTTATTGTATACGAAAATTAAAGTTATGAAACGTTCATTTGGCCTCTATAAACACATTGTTATGTGAGCTAAACGGTGATTGTCAAGTGTGCATACTCATTATGATTCAATATTTAAGCAGCCCTGGTGGACGTAAATTAATCTTTGCTCCGAATGAGTTCTTCTTATCCTAAATTAAAAGAATTGATGCAAATAAGAATGTTTCAAATCATAATTAAAGAAAATTCAGTTTAGTTGGAAATATATATAATGTAGCTTTTCTCTCACGTAAAAAATCTTAAAGTTATTTCATGCTTCCCCAAAAATTTACTCATTTAGTACAGGCTTTTACTCATTAGTATAGGACTTTATTCCTTGATATATATTTTGAGAATCGGTCCACGACTACCGCTACTACCGCTACCACCACCATGACCACCACCAACATCGGCAACACTACCACCACCACCAGTAGTTGTAGTGGTGGTGGTGGTAGTAGTGGAACATTGAAACTTGTTTATTTGCTTAAACGCCTACTTCTACATATAAAACATATTCAACGGCTGTGTACAATAATAAACATTTAGTTAATAATAAAGCATCAATTATTACATTAATAAACATGTAAGCCTAAAATAAAAAAAAATCATTTGTCAAAGCTTAAATTCACAACATAATATTATAGTACATTATTTACAGAAATGCATTATCCTTATGCCAGTGATATTTAAAAATAGACAGACATCAAATCAAATTTATCGACAAAAAATCTGTGAAAGTGGTAGTAGTGGTGGTGGTAGTGGAAGTAGTGTTAATGATGGTGGTAGTTGTAGTAGTGGCGGTGTTAGTTACTGAAGTGGTTGTAGTGGTAGTGGTAGTAGCCGTGGTGGTATTAGTAGTACTGTGGTGGTAGTGGTAGTGGTAGTAGTGCATGTGGTAGTGGTGGTGGTAGTGGAAGTGTTGGTGGTAGTAGTAGTAGTGGTGGTAGTGGTAATAGTAGTGGTGGTAGTGGTAGGAGTGGTAGTGGTAGTGGCAGTGATGGTCGTGGTGGTAGTAGTAGTGGTGGAAGTAGTGACTGTGGTTGTGGTGGTGGTAGTGGTAGTGGTGGTGGTAGTAGTAGTGGTGGTAGTGCATGTGGTTGTGGTGGTGGTAGTGGTAGTAATGGTGGTGATAGTGGTGGTAATAGTGGTGGTGGTAGTAGTGGAGATGTAGTAGTGGTAGTGGTGTTGGTGGTAGTGGTTGTGATTGTGGTAGTGATAGTAATGGTGTTGGTAGTGGTTGTGGTAGTAGTAGTAATGGTGTTGGTAGTGGTGGCGGTGGTAACAGTGGAAGTAGTGGTGGTGGTAGTAGTGGTATTGGTGGTGGTGGTGGTAGTTATAGTTGTGGTGGTAGAAGAGGTGGTGGTAGTGGTACATTGAAGTAGTGATGGTGGTAGTGGTAGTAGTGAATGTGGTAGTAGTAGTGATGGTTAAAGTGTTTGTGGTTGTAGTGGTAGTAGTGGTTGTGGTTGCAGTAGTGGTAGTGGTAGTAATGGTGGTGGTAGTAATAGTACTGGTGGTGATAGTGGTGGTGGTAGTAGTGGTGGTGGTAGTGGTAGTAATGGTTATGGTGGTGGTGGTAGCTGTAGTAGTGGTTGTGGTAGTGGTAGTGGTAGTGGTAGGAGTGGTGGTGATTGTAGTAGTAGTGGTAGTAGTAGTAGTAGCAATGGTGGTGGTAGTGGTAGTGCTGGTGGTGTTAGTGGAAGTAGTAGTGGTGGAAGTGGTATTAATGGTAGTGGTGGCGGTGGTCGTAATATTGGTATTGGTAGTTGTGATGGGGGTAGTGGTAGTAGTGATGGTGGTGGTGGTGGTGGTGGTAGCGGTAGTGGAAGTAGTAGTAGTAGTAATGGTGGTGGTAGTGGAAGTGGTGGTGATTGTGGTGGTGATGGTGGTGATATTGGTTATAGTAGTAGTAGTACCAGATTTACTGCTTTCTGTTTCTTTTTCAGTTTTTATAGCAATCACCTGGCCACGCGATAACTTTTTGATTTTTAGCTCACCTGTCACATAGTGACAAGGTGAGTTTTTGTGATCACCCTTCGTCCGTCGTCCGTCGTCAGTCCGTCCGTCCGTGCGTGAGTCCGTGTGTCAACAATTCCTTGTCTCCACGATAGTGGTTTCATTTATGATTTTATTTTAACCAAACTTGCACACAACTTGTATCACCATAAGATCAAGGTTCCTTTCTTGAACTGGCCAGATCCCATTTTGGGTTCCAGAGTTATGACCCCTGAAAGGGCCAAAACTAGCTATTTTGACCTTGTCTGCACAATAGCAGTTTTATTTATGATTTGATTTTTACCAAACTGGCACACAACTTGTATCACCACGAGATCTTGGTCCCTTTCTTGAACTGACCAGATTCCATTATGGGTTCCAGAGTTATGGCCCCTGAAAGGGCCAGAATTAGCTATTTTGACCTTGTCTGCACAATAGCAGCTTCATTTATGATTTTATTTTAACCAAACTTGCACACAACTTGTATCACCATAAGATCTTGGTTCCTTTCTTGAACTGGCGAGATTCCATTATGGGTTCCAGAGTGATGGTCTGTAGCATCCTTATAAGATCCTTTACAAAATCTGTTAAAATGTAGATAGTCCCTTTTAGGGGTCGCTAGAGCTTAAACTAGAAATATCTTTAAATGATTTCTTCTCATGAACATCTTAAACCACTCTTCATCAAACTTAGTCTGTAAAATCGTTATAAAGTTCTCTCATAATTTTATTCAAATCGGGGAACTTGGTCCCTTTTATCTCTAGTGGCTATGAGCTAAAAATATAAAGATCTTTAAAAAAATTCTTCTCATGAACCGCTTGATGGAGGTTTATTAAAATTTGCCTTTAGCATTAATATAAGATCCTATCCTTATTTTTGCAAATAGAGGTACTCGACTCCTTTTAAGGGCCACTAGAGCTACACATACCTTAAACGACTTCTTCTCATTAACAGCATGACAAATCTTCACCAAACTTGATTGGTAGCATCATTGTAAGGGCCTCTTCCAAATTTGTTCAAATGAAGATGTTAAGCCATTTAAGGGACCACAAGTGTTAAAAACAGAAACACCTAGAAACACCTTCTTCTGATGAACTGTTGTCTGAACCTTCATTAACTTGTTCTGTAGCATTATTGTAAGGTCCTCTCCCAAGTGTATTCAAAAGGGGACAGTCAGCCTCTTTTACAAGGCCACTAGAGCTAAAAATCGAGAAAGAAAAACTTACAAAATGACTTCTTATGAACCGCTGGATGGATCGTCATTAGATCTGGTTTGTAGCGTCATTGTAATGGTTTCACTTGGTCCCTTTTAGGATACACCTGAATCAAAACTATAAAACTATTCAAACAACTTAGCATCAGGTTTGTTTTAATGTTTACGCATTTTTTGGGCTGACATGGCAAAGTCTAGAAAAAAATCTATGATTAACTTTTATTTTAATGAACTGATCACCATACCTGCTAAGAAGTAATGTGAGATGGCCAAGGTCCTCGTCAGGTGGGCGCCTTTAGTCCATTTTTGTCTCTTGTTGAATCTCCCTTTATTGTTGGCAGGTATAAATAAGATCATAGCTCTTAATAATGCCGATTGGAATTTATTTGAACAGCATACAAAGACAAAGGACATTTAGGGAAATTGTAGTAAGCAAGAAACATAACACTACCTGGCTTAAGTTCTGACACTTTATTTAATCTACTCATATAACTTTTGTCACGAGAATTGTTCGATTAGAGCTATTTTGTTGAATTTTACCAACAGTGACAGGTGGGACAAACTGGAAGTGCAATGTTTCATAACTCAAGCAATTTGAATGATTTCCCTTGTTTAAACAAAGTTGTCCGGGTCATAACATGCTAAAAGGGAAATTATTCAAATTAGATAGAATTTCAATATAAAAAAAGAGTCATAACCCTGCTTTGCTTACTTTTTGAACTATATATGTGCTGCCATAATCCGATTAACATTAACCCTGCTAAATTCTATTTAAACTTGTCCATCTTTCAATTTCGACAGTACCATTAACTGTTAAAAAGGGTGCTCACGAAATAGGCACTGACTGAATTGCAAACAGTGCAGATCTTGAGTTGCAGTTATTACTCCATAAAAGGATAGAGGATATTAAGAGGTAGAATTATAACTCATTTTACTTTTAATTTTTACACCTTAATATGTTTATTTTACTTATCATAAAGATATCTCAAGAAATGTCTAAGGGGTGTGATTCACAAAATGATAGAGAACATTTAGAGAAAGTGCATTTTCCAAGGACTATATTTCTACTATGCCAAACTTTTAATTATACCATCATTATTTATCCTTTTCCAGAAGGAATTAAGTTAATAATTTACTAACGACAGAGGACATTAATATGAAATCAAAGAGAGAAAATTACATTTTTTTATACTTTTATTTTATTGCTCTTTGATGAAATGTAATATGTAGGAACACTATTTTTTACAAAGTTTGATATTTTGGTAGGAAATGGTTTCTGTATAATGGAAAATAATTTTTATTCAGTATCTTCAACTTCAATAAGCTAGTAGGCAACAAATACACATTGAAAATAGTTTTGATTCGGCAGAGTCCTATGAGCCCTTACAGAACAAGCCTTCTCTGGTGAATGGAAAGTTAATAGAAAGTTAATGGAGCTATTCACAGCAGCAGTTCGTGGTTCATTCACCGCATCCGGTTAATGATTGGCGATCAAATATTTTTTAACATTCTATTCACCACAGACTGCAGTGTTCGCTTCTTATTCACCGCAGGACTTGTTATTTTTAATATTGTATCATTAATTCACTTTCTATTCCCCGAAGAAACTTGATTTTCATAATTTGTGAATAAAATAGCTGCGCCAATTTTGGCGGCAAAATGATTGGTATAGTTTGAAATTCTGGACCATGCAGAGCATAGCGGATTATGTTAATAGCATGGTATCAGCTACAATAAGTGCCTTTTAATTGCCTGTGATATGCACAAGGGTGAGCTTTTGTGATCGCCCTTCGTCCGTCGTCCGTCCACAATTTCTTGTGAACAAGATAGAGACCACATTTTGCAAGCAATTTTGATCAAACTTGTACAAAACTTGTATTGGCATGATATCTCAGTTCCTTTCGAAAACTGGCCAGATCCCATCATGGGTTCTAGAGTTATTGCCCCTTAAAGGGCCGGAATTTGCTATTTTTGTGCGTCAACAATTTCTTGTCTGCACGATAGTGGTTTCATTTATGATTTTATTTTAACCAAACTTGCACACAACTTGTATCACCATAAGATCTTGGTTCCTTTCTTGAACTGGCTAGATCTCATTATGGGTTCCAGAGTTATGGCCCCTGAAGTGCCAAAATGAGCTATTTTGACCTTGTCTGCACAATAGCAGTTTTATTTATGATTTGATTTTTACCAAACTTGCACACAACTTGTATCACCATAAGATCTTAGTTCCTTTCTTGAACTGGCCAGATTCCAATACGGGTTCCAGAGTTATGGCCCCTGAAATGGCCAGAATTAGCTATTTTGACCTTGTCTGTACAATAGCAGCTTCATTTATGATTTGAATTTAACCAAACTTGCATAAAATTTGTGTCACCATAAGATCTTGGTTCCTTTGTTGAATCAACCAGATCCCATAATGGGTTCCAGAGTTATGGTCCCTGAAAGGGCCAAAATTAGCTATTTTGACCTTGTCTGCATAATAGCAGCTTCATTTATGATTTGATTTTAACCAAACTTGCACACAACTTGTATCACCACAAGATCTTGGTTTCTTTCTTAAACTGGCCAGATTCCATTATAGGTTCCAGAGTTATGGCACCTGATAGGACCAGAATTTGCTATTTTGACCTTGTCTGCACAATAGCAGCTTCATTTATGATTTGAATTTAATCAAACTTGCACAAAACTTATGTCACCATAAGGTCTTGGTTCCTTTCTTGAACCAGATATCATTATGGGTTCCAGAGTTATGGCCCCTGAAAGGGCCGAAATTAGCTATTTTGACCTTGTCTGCACAATAGCAGCTTTATTTATGATTTGATTTTAACCAAACTTGCACACAACTTGTATCACCGTAAGATCTCGATTCCTTTTTATTCGCCCGAAGGGACATATTATGTTATCGCCTTGGTGTCCGTCTGTCTGTATGTCTGTTGGTTAGCAATTTCCCTTCCGCTCTGTAACTCTTGAACCCCTTGAAGGATTTCAAAGAAACCTGACACAAATGTTCACCTCATCGAAACAATGTGCAGAGCACATGTTTCGGATGGCTCACTTCAAGGTCAAGGGCACACTTAGGGGTCAAAGTTCATATGACTTTGTTCAGTTACAATAAATTTTTTTAATTACTTCCCTTTTATGTTACTATAAATAGCTTATTTAAGAAACTTTTTATTATTGGCCGTAGGGAAAAACCGAGACCACTTTTCTGTGGTAAAACATGGATGGTAAAACATGGATGGTACCTCCAACTTTTAGGTGTATTTTGACATATCTGTACCTTGTAAGAATTTTTTTTAATTTTGGTTAAATTCTTCCCTTTGTTGTTCCTGTCCTTTGGACTTAAATTTTTTTCTGAGGACTTAGATTTATTTTTAATTTCTTCCCTTTGTTGTTCCTGTCCTTTGGGCTTCATCAGTCAAAATTTTGCTCCTAACCTCCTCTGATGTAATCCTTCAGGCATGAAACTACTGGCCTGATTTGAAAATAATTTTATTTGAAGTAACTTTAAGAAAATTTCAACTATATTTTCTCATAATTCTTTTGATTGATCTTGATTATGATTGTTTGACCTTCTTGTCCTTAAGTGCAATGATAACAGGTGAGCGATATAGGGCCATTTTGGCCCTCTTGTTTTCATTTTATTTGATTCATGTAATTCTAAACAGATGCAGACTATTTATGCCATTGAACAGTATTCATAACTTTGAATTCTTGTACATGTAAATATACAGAAGTGTCAAGCTAATATACTAGCTTATTAAATCATCTGCCACTAAGTGCCAGGATGAGCTTTTGTGATTGTTCATTGTATGTCCACCTTTTCATCTATCAACTTTACATTTTCTTAAAATAACATCACTTCTGAAACTACAAGACGAAAACTTTCTGCAGACATGCAGCTCGCAGCTCATTCACCACTGACTGTTCGCAGCTCATTCACCACAGACAGTTCGCAGATCATTCACCGCAGACTGTTCGCAGCTCATTCACCGCAGACTGTTCGCAGCTCATTCACCGCAGACCTCATTTGCATGTGAAAAGTTAATGAAAAGTTAATTATCCCAACTTCATTCACTTTCTATTAACCAATCTTTCACCGATCATTTACTGCATCCATTCACCACAGACCATTTTCTGTAAGGGAGTGCTGATGCTCAAATTTACGATAACTTTTTCTAAATTAAAGATAAGTACATAGTTATTGAGGCGTGATGCTTTTGATCAAATGACTTTTCTTTAGCTAATATTTTACCGTCCATGATTTAATTGTATTTCAAATTAAATGGGAAAATATTCTCAGTAATATTTATGCCCAAAATCATTTGGCCCAAGAAGATAACATCTTCCATCTAAAAATGCTGAAATTACATTATTTTAATATGCCATATAACCAGAAATAATTTTCAATTTTTACAATTCTGAATATCTCACTGTCGTCATGAATTACATTATTGGTTTCCATATTTTATAAACAGATATTAGGTAGATAAGCAATTGATGGAAAATGAAATCGGTACGAAGATGAAATCTACATTTTTGTCTCTGCTTATTATTTAAACTGTATATATATTTCAGATTTCAAGTCTGACCTACTGGAATTTAACCAACAGTACCACAGCACCATTCCTCTCTCGTCTATATTCGATGAACATGATACACATCTTCAAGGTTTCTACGTTCAACCTACTATGAATTCAATTGAAGTGCAAAAGACAACATTAAGTGGTCCTGCTGTAGAAGTACGGAAGCCAATTAAATCTTTACAAGACGTTTTCTATAGGAAATCGAAACCGTGTTCCAACATATACTTGACGTCAGGAGCTGGCCTAGGGAAGACCGTGTTTTGTAAACAGTTGGTGTTGGCATGGTGCCACGCCCATGGAAATCATAGTAGTGAAAGTAAATTGTTTGTAGAATACATGCAGGTAATGAAGGACTTTGAATATATTTTTCTACTTTCTTTGAGAAATTCTACCGCACAGTGCGATGTTGATGACATGATTGCAAGTCAAGTTGTTCAGAATTTAGCAAACGACTTAAAATATACTCCAGATTTTATGCAAAGACTTCTCCATCGCGAAAAGTGTTTAATTCTTTTAGACGGCCTTGACGAATGGTCCCATCCCGAACCAAGTGTGTCAATCTGCACAAAGACACAAGATGATTTACCACATAGAAAACCTAGACAAAACTGCACAATCCTCACTACAACTAGATCTTGGAAATTAAGCATTGTTAACCTCAAATCCAGCCAGATAGATAACCATATCGAGATAGGATATCTTGATGACGAATCTTCACGACAGTTAATAGCAAATGCTGTTAAAAAGATCTTAGTTCAGGACGATACTGATACTTGTATTAACGATGGAACAAATAGTCAAATTGAAGATACAACAACTGAAATACGCTCAAGGTCTACTCCGGAGTTTGAAAAGAACCCGCTTATACTTACTTACATGATTTGCTTGTTATGTGATGGAAAATCTCTAGGACAATCAAAGAGTGAATTATATGCAAATATCATAGATTTTCTACTTCATCGATGGGAAAAACGACAAAAAAAGGTTACAAAAGTCGTTTTCGCAGATAATGCTGTTGATACTGTTTTACTGCCAGCCGTGTTCAGAAATTGTGGTCATATTAAAGCATATGGGAAAATCCTCCTATCGTTAGGGCAGTTAGCGTTTAAAGCTTTGTTTTGTGAAATAGAAGAAAGATCTCTCGTTTTCAGATGTTCTCTGATGGACAGCTGCCTTAATGAAGACGAAAAAACGTTCTGCTTATCAGCTGGACTTCTGATACAAAACAAACTTCCGGGAAGATTAATATCGAATGAGACTACAGTTTCGTTTTCACATAAAACGTTTCAGGAGTTCTTAGCAGCCTTGTACATCTACGCAAAAGCTGATCACAATGATGCGAAAGAATCGGTGTTAGAGAAGTGTAATTCAGTTGAAAATATCCTTGAAATGTCAAATGTCTTTATATTTCTTAGTGGACTTTGTCCTGAACGGTTGCACATTCTCACAAAAGAGCTCAGCAAAATTATTAATGGTGATAAAATGATAATCCAATTCAGAAGTAAGAGTACGCTTTCCTTTGGCCAACACACTCTCTATAAAACAGTTAAAGATCTCCAAGATATGTATATCGCGTGTGTCAAAGAAAGTAAGGATGCTAATCATGCATCTGCTAACCCGCTACTTCAGGATGTTATCATAGACAGAGACCGTTATAAAGAAGGACATCTTCAAATGTTGCAGCAGCTAATAAAAACGAATACTGAAAACATCAAATCAATCTGGCTTTCCAATTGTGAATCTGAAATGGACACCCAAAATCTCATCAGAAATCCTAATCTGGAGAACATACATACACTCGAGAGTCTATTCCTATTTTGTCCAATAGTGACCGAGGACCTTGACCATATCCTTGCTGGTTCTGTCAATACGCTGAATACTCTAGTTGCTGCTAGCGTGATGTGGAAAGGTGAATCAAGGGCAGGTATATATCGCACACTGTCAGATAGCAGTGTAAAGTTAATACGAGACATGAACTATCTGACATCTTTAAGTTTATTTAACTTCAGAATGTCTCATTGTTTGCTGCAGAGTCTGATATCACACCTGACACATCGGACATGTATGAAACATATAACATTGGTTCACATCACATGTATAGATCATGGTGAGTCATGTCCCGGTTTCAGTATGGATCTGTCTCAGCATGATCAACTCGTTACAACTGGACTAGGTGGTCTACCTTTAATACATGTGCTAATAAACACTTCAGTATTAGAAGTGTGTTATGCTGGACCGTTGCAAACGTCAAGCTCATTTTCTTCCTTCCTGAACTGTCTACCCGATGCAAAGAAATTAAGACTATTTTACTATTTTCAATTACACGAAAGAGGAAATGACCTTAGTAATATGATGGATACAATTCCACGACTAAATACTATCAAGGAACTTGTTGTTGTAAATACTGATATAAAGAACAAAGTATTGAAACTATCGTGTGATGCAAATATTGAATATATTCATATGATGAATACAACAATGACAAGTTCATCACTGGAACAGCTTGTACAGCAGGTTGAACAGCTCCTACAGTCAGTTCAGGTAATGCTAGAAGAATGTACTGTAACACCAGCGGAGGAATATGAGAGGATAACTGATTATATAAAATCTTCGGGTAGGTTTGAAGTGATTCTGGATGGAGAAAATGAAAATGTTTATGGAGTGAAGTCTAATAGCTTTGTATTCAGAACTATTAGAGACTAAAACTATGCGTTACATCATTAGCGTGTAAGAATCAGCATAGATAAGGGCTAGGCAAAAGCAATGAATTGAAATTGTACACAACAGATATGAGTCTATTCTGTTTTTAAAAAAATCTTCAGTCTACATTTCTCCAAACTTTATTTATGTATACCAAAGTTTCGATTTTTTCCCCAAGTCTAGAGTCAGCTTAGAATATCAACAAGTAAAGTATGGCAAAAAATAGTGTGTGTATGGTACCAGTCTTTGGATTGTTGGTGATTTGAGGTCACTATGGACTTGTTCTTTGACCTACTGACCCCTTAACAAGTATGGAAGTAGACCAAATCTTTTGTTAGATATTTAGTGGCCACTTTTTTCAGTCTAGAGGTCACTGACCCTGACCTTTGACTTTCTGACCCCCAAAACTAAAGTAGCCATCTACTGACAACAGGCAATCACCCTACGAAGTATGACAACTGTAGGTCATAGAACTATTAGTTCTTGAGCATAATCTTTTCAGTCTCAGTGTCACAATGACCTTGACCTTTGATTTACTGACCAACGTAACAATAGAGGTCATCTCATAAACACTGACAAACATCTATTAAAAGAACAAGGACTCTAGTCACTGATAGGAAACCAATTGATTTACCGACAGACGGACAGTGTGAAAAACAATTTATCCCTTCTTCCAAGTAGGACACACAATGCGTAACAAAATCAGTTAGTTTGATACATAATGCCTCAAGTTTGTCGACTTTATCATGACATATAAATAGGCATTGTAACTAAAAATGCAAAATAATAGGCACTAAGTAGTAAAGTAATTGTTTGTTTTGAAACAGTATAACCCCATTTAACCTTTAATCCCCGGTCCGAACCAACTAATGCCGGACAATTTAAAATCCACAGGTTTAAACCCAGTAAAAAGTTTTAAAGTTAAATTTAAACACATATAATATAATGAGTTTACAGAATAAAATATATTGTTTGAAAGAAAGAAAATTTACTGATAATATAAATCCTCACTATGTTACGGCAAAAAAACGGGAAAAGAATGATAATGGCCACCTGTTCGTCTTGTAGAAAAATGAAATCAAAGTTTGTTAAAAGTACTATCACAGCAGGTAATTTAGATATTCATAAAGCAATGTTACCTTTATTATCTAAGAAAGGTGTAACACTCCCAGGATATAATTATTGTGGACCAGGAAATCCTTTAGATAACGGACCTCCTGTCAACGAACTGGATGCAGTATGTATGGACCATGACTTTTGCTATGACAGCGGTGTAAAAAAAGGGTACATGCGACAAAGAAATGCTTTCCAACTTAAATAAAACTAAATCAAAAACATTTGGAGAAAAGATTGCAAAACATTTAGTTGTAAAACCTGTAATTAAAACGAAATACAAACTTGGGCTGGGACAAAAGTCAAAAAACGGGAAAAGGGGGTAGAGTATACCCCCGGAATCACTGCAGAGCCGGTAACTCTGAGTTACCGCTGGAGCGACGAATTAGCAGAAGAATTACACAAACCAATTAAAAGAAAATTTAGGAAACGAAGAGTGATAGTTAATAACATTGATGATACTTGGTCAGCTGATTTAGTTGACATGCAAGCTTTTTCAAAATATAATAAAGGAGTAAAGTACTTGTTAACCGTTATTGATATATTCAGTAAATATGCTTGGGTTATTCCATTAAAGAATAAAACTGGAGAATCTGTTACAGAAGCATTTGAAAAAATAGTTTCAGAAGATAGAATTCAGGGACGAAAGTCCCCGAAGACTGCAAGGATTCCAACAAATTTATGGGTAGATGAAGGAAAAGAATTTTATAATAAAAAGTTTGAATCATTTTTGAATAAAAATAAAATCAACATGTACCATACATTTAACGAAGGAAAGGCTGTAGTTATTGAAAGATTTAATAGAAGTTTAAAAAGAATAATGTGGAAATATTTTACAGCAAATAATACTTATACTTATTTAGATAATTTGCAGGATATGGTTGATAAATATAACAAAACAAAACATTCTAGTATAAAAATGACACCAACCGAAGCTAGTAAAAACTTAAATAAAGGTACTGTTTACTTCAATTTATATTATAATTTAAAGAAACCAAAGAGTAAAGCAAAATTTAAAATTGGTGATCGAGTTCGCTTAAGTAAGCTTAAAAGACATTTTGAAAAAGGATATACACCAAACTGGACAGAGGAAATATTTATAATTTATAAAATTAATAATACAAATCCCAGAACATACACTATTAACACTGCGAAAAAAGAGTTAATATACGGGAGTGTACGGGATCCCGTATATTACCCATATACGGGAAGAAATACGGGAAAACTAAAATACGGGCGTGTACGGGGCTTGTATATTTAAATGTCCGTATACTAATAAAATACGGATTTCCGTATACTATGATATACGGAATTCTTAGTATACGATACCCAGTATATTATTGAAATACGGGAAATTCTAAAAAGGGTTATTCTGATCGTATACAACACCGTATATTTCCGTATATGTCTGGTGTACGGGAATACATAAATCCGTATATTACGAAAATACGAGACGTATATTTTCCGTATATGTTTCATATACAACCCCGTATATTCTGGATATACGGGATATGTATAGTTTGTATATTTCGAAAATACAGGGATTAAATTTCCCGTATGTTCTTCGTATACAACTCCGTATATTTCCCGTATATGCCGGAAATACGGGATTTAAATAATTTGTATATGTCGAAAATACGGGACGTATATGTCCCGTATATGCTTGGTATACAACTCCGTATTATTCCCGTATATGCCAGAAATACGGGATTTAAATAATTTGTATATTTTGAAAATACGGGACTTACATTTCCCGTATATTCTTTGTATACCACTCCGTATATTTCCCGTATATTCTGGATATACGGGATATGTATAGGATGTGTATTTCGAAAATACAGGGATTAAATTTCCCGTATATTCTTCGTATACAACTCCGTATATTTCCCGTATATGCCGGAAATACGGATTTAAATAATTTGTATATTTCGAAAATACGGGACGTATATGTCCCGTATATGCTTGGTATACAACTCCGTATTATTCCCGTATATGCCAAAAATACGGGATTTAAATAATTTGTATATTTTGAAAATACGGGACTTACATTTCCCGTATATTCTTTGTATACAACTCCGTATATTTCCCGTATATTCTGGATATACGGGATATGTATAGTTTGTATTTCCCGTATATTCTTCGTATACAACATCCGGGTTCAAACGTCGCAAATAGATCAGGTACAAAGTACAAGAAGTCACACATTCACTGATTCAGCATCACTGTCATATTTGCTCTAAATAATGAGCAATGTTTGTAACAGCTCGGTAGATGAAAGGGATTTTTTTACGGCTAAAAAGAAGTTTACAGTTTATGGTAACGACTGCCTAGTAGGAATAGAAGTGTTGGGGTTATGTAAGGAGTGTTAATTACTCTTTTTCTACAGAACCGTCTATATATCGGTCAAACCGTTTACAATAACATTACCAGACATTAATTTGAGTATTTTAGGGCGGATGATCAGATTTATCTATTTTGATAGAATACCATTTTTAATCTGAGAGTTGATTAGAACAGACTACAGAAAAAAACCCACTGAAAATGATGTCATGTCCAACATAAAAGAAAAACTTGGAAGTGAGTTTCTTTTATGACCATGAGTATGGTAATCCATATAATGACCAGTGAGCGGACAAACCGAATTAAATTGTACTTTGTAATTATGTTAATATTTATCATACAATATGTTACAATATAGAACGATGGTATAAGTGAACAATTTGTAATCAGCTGTGTATCTCATTTTATCATCATTGACAGATCAGCCTATTGATAAAAAGGCACGTCAACATTTTTGAACTTTTTATATCACAATTTTGAGATTTTGAGGACAGATAATTGTGATTACTCTGTCCTTCCAAAATAGGTTGAACTAAATATCGGTGAAATTTAATTCACTCGTACATGCATGTACATCTGTTTGTCTCATATGTGGAAAAATAATAACATATTTCGGTAGGATACGTTTTACAAAGTGTCTCAAACTGAGTCTTTTTTATTTTCTTTAAGTTACCTGTTTTTTTTCTCTATAATTCTAAAGTACCTTTTTATCTTTGACAAATCTGATGGACATAGTTGGAAATTATAGCTTATTTGTGTGAAATTACTTTGTTGCTGCATTGCCCGACATAAAAAATGAAATAAAAAATAATGATTTCAATGGGAACCTAATTTAATTTACAACCTCATTATCATGTTTGATGTAAGTATATCAAACAAAAAAGTAATCCAGCTTTCTTTCTTGTATGACATTTTCTGCTTATCTACAGCTAATAAATACAGCTAATAATGACCTTTTACGAATTATTTTAGCACAAAAAACTGGACGAATATATGAGTTGAAAGAATAAAAACCAAGGTACAAGTTCGTGTACACCTAAATGGACAACAATGGATAAACCAAGTTAATATCATGCCATCTATATACATAATTTTCAGTCAAGGGGTTTCGAAACTAAAAAGAAAGTAAGCAATATGAGCCGCACTTTGAGAAATCCAACATAGTGATTTTGTGACCAGCATGGATCCAGACCAGCCTGCGCATCCGCGATCCATACTGTTCGCTAACGGTTTCTCTAATGGCAAAAGGATTTGAAAGCGAACAATACGGGTGATGACCAGACTGTGTGGATGCCCAGGCTGGTCTGGATCCATTTTGGTCGAAAATGCACTGTGTTAATTTTCTCATGGTGCGGTTCATGTAATTATCTCTCGACTTACTACAACAAGTGAAGTGGCTAGCGGAAATGCCTTATAAAAGTATCTCAACCTTAATGAGTATACTGTAGGTTATAATGAAGAGTAGTCTACGTTTCACTTACTTCCAATCAGCAATGGACAATTATTTTATATTTGTGTGTGTGTTTTGTTTGTTTGTTTTGTTTTCATAAAATATCTTAGACATTCATATGAACCATTTCGCAATGTTTCAAACATGTATATTTTTTATCTAAATAATGGAAGTTCTACTAGCTGGACTTCTAAAGATGCATGATAAAATCTAATACTTTTTTTCCAAATCTAATTAAATATAAGAAAGCACTTTTTTGTTACTTTTTAGAAAATATAATTATGTAAAAATGTGATAAAAGTGAGTTTTGTGTATATTTATTATATAATCGTGTGTTAAACTATTGATTGCTCAATAACAGCTAAAGATCAAAGGTTTATGTTAGGAGTTATGCAATGATTTAGACTATTGTCGGGCAAGGCTTTCAATAGAGTTAAAAAATGAGTCATGGAATACTGATGAACGTAATAAATCATAATGATAAGCAGGATGTATCATACATATGGATATGATATATAAGACATACTACTGATCAATTGATAAATCTAATATGGCGCAGTACGGTGTTCCGTTTGGACAATCGCGACTTCTTACTGAATTCCAAACTGCGATGTACGATGGTACGATGTAGAAAACGCGATGGTGCGATGACACGATGATGAAACAACGATGGTACGATGGTGAAAACGCGATGGCACAATGACGAAATCGCGATGATGCGATAGTACGATGGTGAAATGTCGATTTAATATCGCAGTTTCATCATCGTACCATCGCGTTTTGACCATCGTATCATCGTACCATCATGTTTTTATCATCATACCATCGCGTTTTCACCATCGTACCATCGCCTTCCGGTGGTCATGCGCAGTGGTACAGTATATGTATCAGTAAAATACAGGCTTGATACATTGCACTATATGTACCTTCTACATCCTAACAAGAATAAGCTGAATTTGAATAGTATCATGTGATTATTACACCCAGCTTTTTATTTACTTTCATGCATACAAAAAATACAAAGGACGTGGCCTTGAGTTTTTGCAGTTTAAATGAACTGAGCACTGAACACTTTGTGAAAACAATTAACAAAACAGCAGAATCTAAATGGTAAATTTCTTCTCACAAAATACATTTAGATATATTCATCTATTGTTGACAAACACACAAGTGCACGGAACTACGCATTTCTAACCGGAAGGTGATGTACGATGGTGAAAACGCGATGGTACGATGGTGAAACCGTGACGGTACGATGATAATATCGCAATGGCACGATGGTGAAAACGCAATGGTACAATGGTGATATCGCGATGACACAATGGTACGGTGATGAAAACACGTTGACACGATGGTACGATGGTGAAAACGCGATGGTACGATTTCACTATCGTACCATCACCATCGCGATTTCTTCATCGTGCCATCGCGTTTTCACCATCGTACCATCGTTGTTTCATCATCGTGCCATCACGCCATCACATTTTCGTCATCGTACCATCGTGCATCGCGGTTAAGTATTATATAAAAAGACACAATTGTCCAAACTGAACACCTTAGCGCAGTAAAAAACGAGCTGCGCAGCGTTTCCTTGATTATCTAATGCATATCTTGAACGCTTCTTCTGACTGTGCTTATAGTTTAGCTAGTTAATTAGGCGGTTAAAGAAACAACGATTCTGTCACATGAAAATAGTACGTGATTCAGTCCTCCTAATGAGAACAAGACAGACAGATTTTGTACTTTAGACAATACTTTCTATTTGATCGGCGCACGACATTCAGCAAATGTGCTGTGCAATAAATGCTTATAGCTGTGTAAGAGAGGATACAGTCTTCACAGACATTTCTTTTCGGTCAGACACTGCTAGAGAACTTCTAATTTATGTGACTTACATTTGAATAAAATAGATAAAATATACAGAAGAGGTTTTATTATTAACTGTCATCTTAAAATAATACCGAGTAAATTGTGACCTTGACATTTTAGTGAAAGAGCTTATTTTTTGTAATGAAAGCAATGGCATACATTCATTACATTACAAGTACGGCTTAGTTCAGAAGTAATGAGAAACTGAAAAATTGTTTTCGAGCAAAAAACATAAGAAGGCATTTTGTCGAATAGCATATGTATTACCCAATGTAGACCATATGGGGATTTATCAGTTATTAAGGATGGAGGATACCAGACACCTTTTAAGGATGAAGGACATCAAACATATTTTAGGCACGGGTTTCATCTGTGCAGTACCTTCCGTAAATCTAGCAAATGACTTCTTAATGTTAAAAAATGTTTAGCTCAGAAGGGCTGAAAATAATAATAATAATAAAAAATGAATATCCAATCGGTATTAAATTTTGGGCAGGTTAGAAGTTCAAAAATTGAAATTAAAAGAAAACACCGGATGTGGAAATTGAATTGAAATTAAAGTCAGCTTGAAGATCGAAGTTCAAATACTTTGCATTTCTAGTCGCAGTCAACTCGATGACCGGCATTTTAGAAAAAAATGAAAATTCAGTGCCTTCTTTAAAATCAGCTTCACAAAAACTAAAAATTAATCATTTGAGCTGACTTGGAATTCAACGAAAGACTGACATTCATCTTTATTATAAAATCTATATGCATATAGTCCTTTCCATTGGCCTAGATGTAGTCACATGATCAATGATAAAAAGTCTGAGCCCTCGGTCGATATCGCTGTTATCAGGTCGATAAATCCACATATCGACCTCACCAAAAGGCAATAATTGTAAAATATCACTTAGAAAAAAAGAGCTGGCTTTGAATTAAATTTAAGCTGGATATTCAACTTCTTCAAAAAAAATTAATTTTTATATTCGAGCGAAGTTGGAGTTTAATACTGTAATAAAATATAGTATTTCCAAAATCTAATTTTTCAATGCTAGATTAATAGTCAGTTTTCTTTTATTTTTTTAGCTTAATCAGTTCCAATGCCAGCTCAAAAGTTTATTCATTGTTGTTGTTGTCGTTCTTGTTGATTTTTAACTGGGCTCTAAATTCAATACCGGCTCTATATTCATCTTTTTGAAAATTTGAATTTCGATATTCGGGCTGTTTCAAAATTCAGCACTAAATTAGCATGTTCAAAATAAACAAACTCAGTGCAATAGGTTTATATTCAATTATCCTGGACTTTTCGAGCATTTTTAATAACAATACCAGGAGAATCTTGAGTAGGAGTAGGTCCGAATTGCAACTATAAACTTATATCGAATTTCATTTAAGATGTTCAAGCTGGGTTGACATTCAGCACTAGCTCGATGTTCGAATCTCAAGCTCCGAAATTCTGTTTTTAAATGATACGAATTTGGATCATTAAGCAGTCTCGAAATTAGAAAAAAGCTATTTTGAAATAAAACTTCTTGCAGATTAGAATTTTGAACTTTTGGAACAGCTCATATTGAAACTGGACATGGTAAGAATGTTGTTAATTAAGAAGCTGAATATCGGCATTCGAGCTGGAATAAGATTCAGTGTCACTGCCACATCCTCACACATGCACACGTTTTAAACATTTCTTAACAGCGAACGTTTGATAGTAGAAATTATCTTTACTTAGTGATTAATTCCATTGTGATATAAAATTTGAGCAGTATATCATTTGAGCAGTATATCACCAAACTACAGAACTATTTGGTAAAAAAATATGCTTCTAACATTCGAAAAAGTTGTCCCCTTTAGTACATGAATGTCATTTTCTAAACAAATGCTGAAAACTACATTAAACCGAGTTATGTGAAATTAAAGCAGTCAGACATTATTGGAGAACGAAGACATACAGACCTAATTGTTCTTTGGAAATGGTGAGTTTTAAGGCGCTAAACTGTCCAAAAGTGAGACTGTTTTATTCAGCCTTTTTTTTCTCTTGAATGTAATGCAAATATCAGTAAATTGACAATCGTTTTGTAGAGTAATATATGTGTTTTATATGATGTCAATTTTCATGCGAAACAACTCTTCTCTATAATTTGATGTCGTTTGATGTCCTTCCATTTAAATATGGACCTAGCCGTTAATGTTTTGGGAATAGACCATTATTAAAGTACTCTGGTTAGTTCACCAAGCAGCATTTAGGTTCCGATTGGCTAACTGATTTATTTTTCTTAACATCGTTCTCACTTATCTTTGAAAACTTAACATGTCTAAAACATTAATATAACGGTGAACTTGCGAAGAATGAATTACTATATGACAGAGAGAAAACTAATATTCAGCCGATTTACCTTGCAAATCATTAGCAAAATTGACTTTATTGTTTTTTAGGACGGGGTTTGTAATGGCTTAAAGTCAACAAGAGTAAATAGAGTTTATGAAACAGACGTTAGTTATATAGAGAATATTAGGTTACTGTCTTATAAGGCGAGTCGAAGAAAATATATTAGGAGAAGCTCTGAGGCCCATTTTTTCGTAGACGAACCTAATAATTTTTTCTGACAGTAATCTAATAGTTGTATATTTCGAAAATACGGGACGGATATGTCCGTATATGCTTGGTATACAGCTCTGTATATTTCCCGTATATGCCGGAAATACGGTATTTAAATAATTTATATATTTCAAAAATACGAGATGCAATCAATATGTGTAGTGAAAATGATATTCTCTGGCCATTTCAAAGGTCAAACGTTTTGCATGTTTTCGAACTTGTACGTGTATGTAGAATGAATGCCATATATTGAAAGAAAGAAATGTTTAATACTAATATGACATGAACTGAAAAAAAAAAGCATTCACGGATCAAAACAGGTATAAAATCAAACATGAATGAATCCATCATTTCATCTAGCGCGTTCCCGATTTATTTTAATATTTAATCTAAATAGCCGATTGAGAAAAGAAAAAGATTAATCAATTCATCCCTATTTATTTGTAGTGATAAATACATCCGTGGATAATCGCCATTGTAAAAATCAAATGCAAGCATAAATTAACTCCTTTTAGGCACATTTCCAACGCTTGTGCATACAATGCAAATACATATAGAAAAAAAAGGAACTAATTCATTTATATTTTGTACTGAAAAAGTATATAAGACATGTATTGATACTTTACTTATGAAATCAATTCTATTGTTTTTTACAGACGCAAAATAATCGATATAATGCGTCTGCGTCCAAAGATTCGAACAAACGCCTTTCGTTCGATTTAATACATTACACAACCGTTCTATTGTTCTCTGCAGGTTAATAACCAAAATGAATACCTACATACCATACCTGCGCACGTGCACAGGTATCATACCATACCTGCGCTCGTGCACAGGTATTATACCATACCTGAGCACGTGAAAAGAAAGTTAGATGAGTTACAATGTAATGTTTATTTAATTAATGTCATGTTATTGTCTGTAAGGAATGATCTAACACTCAAGAATATTCCCTATATTTTCAGTAAATTAATTTTTGGTGTCTGAAGTTAAATAGCGATATAAATATTTCTTTACTGTATAATTTTTACAATGTCAAATGTGCAAATAGCTGTGTGGACAAAACGTTTAGCTGCTTAACTGTATTTATGGTTCAACTCCTGCGTATGTACCCCAAATTTTATCGGTAGAAATATTGCCATACTTGTCTGATCAAACCTTATGGTCTATTTATAAACGTTATGGAAAATATTGAATAAAACATATTTAAAAGTATCTTAGATAGAAAGACAAAGTATTTCTCACCAGCGTTTCCTGAAAATGAATACTAGATCTACAAGAGAAAACAATCAGATTTCGTGAAATATGTTACACAGATAATGTAAAAGTAACATCAATAACAACATTACATTGAATTTAAAAAATGGTCTGAGGTGATTTTGAACTCGTGGTATCGTGCGTGGCAGTCAGACAGCTACCACTATGCCACCGTGCCATTGGCTATTTATATTGGTTATTTTAGGATAAAAATATTTCGTAAAATAATGGAAACCCCCGAAAATACTGGTGAAGATTAATGAGTGCCAGGTCAAAACTTATAGAAAATAGACAATACCTTCGTCAAGTAGCATTTACAAATGTATACTTCTTTTTTAAATATTGTATATTTTGACCTTTGAATCACGATCGTCATGTTTTCATCTACACGATACATTCACGGCTTAGTTCTTAACAGGGAGGAGTAGAAGAAGATAATCATTTTCACTATTGTTGTTAGATGATGATGATGATGATGATGATGATAATGACCACGACGAAACTGTAAATGCAGAGTCCGAAACTAAGTTTATCGTGATAAATGTTTTATAAACATGCAACCGAAGTGTAAAGTTGTGCATTAAAAAAACTCCCAACAAATAATTGGTGAACAAAAATGCATTTACACTGGCGAATTAGCAGAACTTTCATAAAAAAATTTAATATCATTTTACGTATTTCAATTTACCTGCTGAAGTTAAAGTAATTCCCAATATAATTTATTTTCTGACTGGGAGGAGGAAATACTTATAAGTAAATGAATAAATAAATAAAAACTAACAAATTAAAATGACGTTGTGTAAGTCAGTTACTTACCTCTTAGATCGGTGTTCATGAAATGAAAATACCCGCGCTCGTGCGGTAACACCTCGAGCGCTACACGCTCTCGGTGTCACGATTCGCACGAGCGCGGGTATTTTCATTTCATGAACACCTCCTACTCGGTTAGTAACCTACACGTATCGTCTGCTACCGACCGAGTAGGTCGGCTTTTTGTGTTTTTGTTGGGATTAACGTTGCGCTGACACACTTATAGGTCCTTTAGCGACTTTCCAGTTTTCTTGGTGGAGGAATACCCCAGGTGCCCTAACGTGCATTATTTCATCACGAGCGAGCACCTGCTTAATGTCTTCCTCACATGGAGAATTCAACACTCTGCGTGAGTCTTGAACCCGCATCGGTGATGGGCAACTGGTTTGAAGTCATCGATCTAAACCACTCGGCCACGGAGACCCACTCCGGGTAGGTCGGACCTTTAAACCAACATGTAGATAACATAGCATTTGGTAATAAAGAAAACACATAATTAACCGAAGTCATTCAGTTTAATATAATTCAAAGCGCTATAAAATATGTATTTTATACCTTTTTGTTCAATGTTCACTTTCAGCTGTTACTTAATTATAAATATTAAGCAAAAAATGTTTTCATATCCGTTGACTTTTGTTTCAAAGTAATTCTGCAGATGTTCTATGTATAGTACGGTGGCATAACGAGGACATAGGAAATTTTTTTTCTGTGCGCACGTGTTAGCTACCATGTGCGTATGTGGTAATTCACACGTGCACGGGTGATAACTATCACGTGCACAAGTGACAGCTATCACGTTCGCACGTTATACTACCATGTGCGCATGTGATAACTAACACGTGCGCACGTGTTAGCTGATCAATGAAAGATCAGTGAAAGATCTGCAATTTTTCTAAATGGATGTCTTTCATAAGGAAGTGTTATCTATAGTTAGCTGTAATTTACGAAGTAAGTGTTTCTTGTTTTTTTGGAAAAAAAAGACTGATATCTCGGTTAGTTTCGTTGGTAATTTTTCACGTTCGCACGTGTCAGCTAACAACTGCGAATGTGATAGCTATCAAGTGTTAGCTAAGACAGTTATTACGTGCGCACGTGTTAATCAACACATTCGCACGTGGTATCTAACATGTGCGAATGTGGTGCTAACATGTGCGCACGTGATAAATAAAATGTTTCCTATGTCCCCTCTATTCCACCGTAGTATTCACTGTTCCAAGACCATTTCATTTCTCGTGGATGTAGTGTCCTTTAGTATTGACCTAGCACATGTGAATATTTCGTATATTTCCGTAAATTCATTTTCAATGTCTAAACATAATAGCGTTGCACATATTACATAGTTAATTCTTAGTTGATATTATACTGTAGCATGGGAGCCTCTGTGGCCGAGTGGTTAAGGTCGCTGACTTCAAATCACTTGCTCCTCATCGATGTGGATTCGAGCCTCACTCGGGGCGTTGAATTCTTCATGTGAGGAAACCATCCAGCTTGCTTACGGAAGGTCGGTGGTGCCTGCTCATGATGAAATAATGCACGGAGGGGCACCTGAGGTCTTCCTCCTCCATCAAAGCTGGAAAGTCGCCATATGACCTATAATTGTGTCGGTGCGACGTTAAATCAAAAAAAAAAATAATACTGTAGCATGTGCAGGTAGCTGAGCGGCAAAGCGTTTAGTTGCCAATATCAGGGTAGTGGGTTCGAGTTTTGGCCATACCTTTTCCCCTAAATTTTAGTTGCAAACTTTCCACTTATTTGTCATCAAACGCACCGTGATATTTATGGTCCATTTATTAAAAGTTACCATATTCATCCGTGGTAAAAAGTCGATTATTTAAAATATTCTAGACAAAAAGATACATTACCTGTCACAAGCGTACTAGAAAATAAATACTTTAGAGAAAATAAATAAAATTCATAAAGATAAAACAGGTAGCGATAACATCACATTACTTTACTTTAAAGAAATGATAACCGTGGTAACGTGGATGGCGTGGCACTGATTAACTGTATAAAATATAAATATTGCTTAAAATTAACGAAAACGCTGGAAAACTATTGACAAAGATTAATGAGTGTCTTTCATTAAATCAAATGATATAAGCATTTACACTGATTTACCCATCTCCACGAAAATAAACTGTACATATAATTTCTGTCGAACAGTTTTACTGCAACATTAATTGATAATAATTGTATGCATATTAACTAAATCAGATAGATAGCCCATGTACCCTAAGCCAGTCTGACAATTTCTAACATTTTTCTACCTGCAAATTGACAATATCAGAAACTCGATGAATGCCAGTTAACACAAATTAGCGCAAATTACTGTAAAATTATTTAATTTCGTGGGCATGAAATTTCGTGGTTTTGGTCAAAACGGCAATTTCGTGGGGATATGAATTCGTGGATTTCAACTTTTGAACATAAAGTGAATAGGAATTTTACTTGTTTGTTGCGATTAAATTTCGTGGATTGACTCAACCACGAAATCCACGAAAATTAGTCCCCCACGAATATTAATGAACAGAACAGAACAGAATTATTAATGATTTCACAGTAAGTGGGATCTTTAATGCATGATTTCTTCCGTCCAATCAGTTGAGAATACGCTTCGCGCGTTCATTCCCCGAGGCGATAACATCTGGCTCAAGTGACCGCACGCGATAATCTGTATATTGCATATTTCGGAGGGAAAGGAAGTCACGAGTAAGTACTTATTTGATTTAATATGTTTTATTTTTTAATAAACTGATTATTTTTGTGAGAAACCAGACCATATTTCAATTAATTGGAAACACGGGTTGCGTTTCATTGCTTTAACAAATTCAGAAGCGTCAAAAAGGTCAGTTTAATTTTGTAATCTTAATATAAAAAAGAAATTCAGAATAGCCGTTAAATAGTTCATTCATTCATTCGATTGATTTTTTTTACACAACCCATCATTTAACTATTATTTTATTCATTCTTTCATCCAATAGTCTACAACGATGTCAGTCATCCAAAGTTGATGTTGCAAGTGTTTGAAATAAAAAAAATATCGTGCAAAAATCATTTGATGAATACCATTGGGGTTAAACGAGATTAAAGTTGCAAGGACAAAAACAACTCCTGATAGAAGTTTATTTCGTAGAAGCTAGGTAGCTGAATAAGGCGGCACGCACATTCATTCATTTGATCAAAACTGGAATCTCGGAAAAGCATTAATGAAGTTAATAATTACAATCTTTTATATTTAGAAAATGGGTACCGGTAATCTGACAAAATGAATACCAGTCGTTTCATTGCCAATTTTGTAGAATTAATTCCTTATTAAAACGAATAATCAAATTTTTAGGTCCTATGTTTTACTTATTATTATTACAGGTAGAGGTAATGGATGTTGAGGTTGAACCAGGTATCATGGTAGACCAGCTCAACCAATCCTTTACAGTGTTTATGTGTACAGATGAAAGTGGTCATATTTGTTAAAATATTCATGTGATATTAAATATAAAAGTGTTTTTTTTCCAAATGTGCTTACATATGTGTTATTGATGATTACATAAGGACTAAGTTCTCTGTGATTATATGTGCATAAATGAAAGTGGTGATACTTGTTAAGATATTTATGTGATTTTTAAAAAAAATTAATGTGCTTATTTTTGAAGGAAAATACTTAAATAATATATAATATAATAAAATATATGAAAATACAAGTGTTTCCTTGTTTAAATTAATTCAATAATGAATTAAGAATGACCCTTTCTGTCTTTAGTTATACTTTGTCTGGAATGTAGAATGTGTATCAAGTGTCAGCTGCCAATCAGTGACACATTAATTTCACAGGAATTTCAAAAATGAATTGACATTGAATTTCACAGGAATTTCATAGAAATTCACACCTCCCTGAGTAGCCACTCCCCAAACCAACTAGCAAAACCTTGCCATTTTATCTTTAACATCCATTAAAATTAGGTATTTTTGGCTTTTTCTTTTAAATTCTATATTCTGAAACAAATATGCAGTTTTTACATTCATTGAAATAAGCCTTGTTGTGTAATGATTTTTTTTTTTAGAAATTAGTATGTAGTCATTTTGTGTTGATATAACTAATTAATTTTACACTGATTTTTTTCCCCATTTGACTCAAAGTTATCTACACATTTTGCCTAAAATAAACATTCAAGCAAATTGATTTATTGAATAATTTACAAATTTAACAATAATCTGCAACAACTTTTTAAATACTACAGAATTATTATTAAAAACTTAATCAAAATTATTCTGTAATTCAAGAGGTATAATAAATTTTCTAAGTTTCTAAATTTTGTAGTCTATTTTATTGAAATAAATAACAATTTTTTTACTGGTTCTTTTTTTCAGTTTGACTCAAAGTTATCTTCACATTTTGCCTAAAATAAACATTCAAGCAATTTTATTAACTAAACAAATTTACAAGAAGGAATATTATAATTTTACTTTATTTTATATTTTTGCAAGTTTTTCTAAAAAAAAATACTTAAATTGTTTTGATTTATTCAGGAATAAAAAATATATGTACAAAAATTAACATATTTAATTCAATAGACCTATAAACTGCAAAAACTGTTGTTTTTTTTATAAGACTACAGAATTATTCTTAAAAACTTAATCAACATCATTTTTTATTTCCAAATAATAATCAAAGCAGCTGAATATGTTGATTAAGTATGTGCTAAAGTTCTGCTGTTATGCTTCTTTGATCTGAGACTGCTCAACACCTACCATGAATCAAAGATCAATCAAATATAACAATAGATCATTTAACACCTATTTAATCACTATAAATAATCAGGGGGTGAAACATCTAGGGGTGAAACAACCAGGAGGTGAAAAGTCTAGGGGAGAAACGTCTAGAAGGTGAAACGTCTTGATACCGACAAAATAACGCTTTTTTCTAGAGGGCACTTTTGAAAAAAAATGCTTACATACCATAGATCTTTTGCACGTCGAGTTTCACCCAAAATTTTGCGTAATGACGCCTGTATTTATTGAAACTGCCCAATTTTTTGAACAATTTTGAAAAAGCGTACATGATTTCATTTACTATCGATTCCAAAAATAAAAAAGGAGAAAAATGGAGGGGGGGGGGGGGGGGGGGGGGGGGGGGGGTCACCATTTAAGAATTCGATCTATTTACCATTGCGCTTCCCCTACCCCAGTAAAAATAATGATACCTTAAGTGTTTTCGTGAAATTTGGGCCATGATCTTTACTGTTCGATATTCACTTAGTATATGCAACTCTATTAACATGTCCATTACGATATCTTATTACTGTTAATTCTAAGGCTGGGTAATAGTTTGTACTGATTCCTCCGTCTGTCATAAGATTTCTGACATGAGTGCAAAAATCATGAAAGTTAAATCCCCGAGAGAAAGAAAAAAGACGATATAAAGACAGAAGAAGGAAAGTGATATGTATATTACAAAACCATAAAAAGTACCTATCACTTGTCGTAAGTGGGTTAACATATTTTTATGACCCAGCTTGAAACAACACTGACCGGATATTACTTATCTCAAGGCAATATTGTAATACACAATGAAATTTAAAAGGTGATTAAACATCTGAATCAACTAAATTATTTTATTTTTAATGTAACTATATGCAATCTTGGGGCTAAAATAAATTTAAGAAATAACGCAATTTTTAAACGAATACTTAAAAAAGGCACTGGCCTCCAGATCGTTCGACAAGAACAAAAATATATAATTGAGCCGTGCCATGAGAAAACCAACATAGTGTGGGTTTTCGACTAGCATGGATCGAGACCATAATAATCCTTTCTTAACAATACAGTTGAGCCGCGCCATGAAAAAAACAACATAGTGGCTTTGCGACCAGCATGGATCCAGACCTGCCTGTGCATCTGCGCAGTCTGCTCAGGATCCATGCTGTTCGCTAACAGTTTCTCTAATTCCAATAGGCTTTGAAAGCGAACAGCATTGATCCTGATGCACAGGCTGGTCTCGATCCATGCTGGTCGCAAACCCACTGTTGGATTTCTCATGGCACGGCATTATATTTTTTTAAGATATATGGAAATTAATGGTGTATATGCTACGTATACTGACCGGCAGACTATAATGTTGCGGAAACACATGAGAATTAGATGTTTCAACTAATTTTTACGACAAAATTTGTATATTTAACGCGCATTAAACACTAAACCCTTCATTGCTGGTAACGACAGCGGAAAACTTCTTTATTGCCGCTGCGGTCAGGGTTCGATTTCCGGCGCGACCATCTATTTTAAGTTTCATAATGTGACAACTTCAGCTTAAAGGGTATCCTTGATGAACTGATAATTCTGCTTTTTAATCGAACCGAATTTGTAGAATTTTATCGTAAAGTATATCCTGTGCATTTAAGGAATATTGATTAAGGAATATTAAAGCCGGTTTGCCTAGGGTCTATATATTTCGAAAAAAGAAAAAACAACTGTGAGAACAATAAACATCTCGCGGGAAAGTCTATCTTTGCATGTCTACCGTTTTTCTGTTACTCTAGCCAGGCCTGTTCACGTGCACGAATAGACATGCGCTTGTGCAAAACCAAGCATTCTGAAAACGAAGTGGTCATTTGTTAGGAATGAAATCGAGTATGTCTGAAAATTCGATCTTCAAACATTCAATCAAACTAGTACTATTTCTTTCATTTAACCACAGATTAGACATGTATTCGGCAACTCTTATATGAAATAATGTAAATTATATTGATACTCTGATATTATTTGAGCTGCGCCATGAGAAAATCAACTTAGTGGCTTTGCGACCAGCATGGACCAAGACCAGCCTGCGCATCTGCGCAGTCTGGTCAGGATTCATGCTGTTCGCTAACAGTTTCTCCAATTCCAATAGGATTTAAAAGCGAACGGATGCGCTGGTTGGTCTGGATCCATGCTGGTGGCAAATCCACTATGTCGGTTTTCTCATGGCACGGCTCATTTATTATATTTTAGTTAGGTTAATCTATAAGATTTGGATAATTTTAAATCCAGATTTACATTAAGTTTTCTATTTTGATACTTTAATACAGGATTGCTGAATTAAAAACCGAGATGCATTACATTTATTTGAACATAAAGAGATGAGACGTTTATGATGAATATTTTACTTGTCTAAGAATATTATACTGACCGCGAAATTGGAAATTCTGGAAACTCTTCAGATTGTTTAAACCAAATATTAAAACGTTTAGAGGCAAATATATCGTTCAGAACTTGTTCAGTCACAAAGTTTAAAGAGATGTTTGAAAAATTAAATTTAAAAAAGCTTAACAACGCGACTGTTATGTCACTCTGATATATTTTATCAAAACTGTACAAAATATTTATTGTGCATTTTGAATAAGTTCTCACACGGAGGATTGCGTAATGGCGGACAGGTTGAGGAACACTAATTTAGCATAGTAGCGTTGGTTTAAATTATACCGTGGCTGTAGTTTTGACATTTTGGTAGGAATAAAATGGGGAGGTGTTATTTAGATCCCATTACCGCACTTTATGTGCTTTTGAAGTTTTGTGACAGGTAAAGTCTCTCTTGAAAAAAGTCTCTCCTGTACTTACGTTATTACTGTATGTCAGTTTGAAGACAATCCATCAAAATGAGGTGAGGATTGACCGGACAACCTATGACGGCACTATGAACACCATGCATTTTATATTAAATATAATTGGGAGATAGATTTTAACGTAATATAACCATAAAATGCAAATAAAACACTGTAGATAACTTGTATTAAATATCAACAGGCACATTTAATGATATCTAATTTCTTTTGGCGACGAAACGAGTATGGTGCGTTCTGACACTTAAATGAGGTCGTCATCCCTGCCCACATGTCATTTTATTCGTCATAATTTTCACATCATTTAATAGATATAATTATCAGTATCTATGAATTGCAAGAGTCCATTTTTATAGCTTTTAATGCGTGCATTTTATTATTCCAGGCTGACACAAGAGTTGTTTACTGGAATCAGAAAACGGGACGACTATTTATTTTCACGATAGAGAATATACTTATGTGTGAAGATTCTATTAGTTTGATCAACAGATGCAGACAGACAGCCCGGATGAGCCATTCGTTCTCAGTGACATTCGCAACAACAGATAAAAGATTGTACTTATTGAGATCAGAAAACTGAATATTTCCATGGGGTTCATCATTTGTAACCTGCTTACATATCGTGTTCCAGCCCAGAACCAACATGCGTCTTTTTAAAGCGCTCGTTTTGAATACATCTTCAGGCATTAGAAGGGGTGTACTGCTCTTTTTAGCAGACGGCAAATCGAAACGCCTATAGCGGTAATCAACATTCATGGGAATAACGAAAACATGTACAGACAGTAGTGCGAATTGCTAGTTTTTCAATTAGAAATGAACATAATTGAGCCGTGCCATGAGATAACCAACATAGTGGGTTTGCGACCAGCATGGCTTCAGACCAGCCTGCGCATCCGGATCCATGCTGTTTGCTTTCAAAATCTTTTGCAATTACTGTAACTTTTAGCGAACAGCATGGATCCTGCTCAGACTGCGCGAATGCGCAGGCTGGTCTGGATCCTTGCTGATCGCAAACCCACTATGTTGGTTTTCTCATGGCGCGGCTCATATTAAGAAATGCTTGATGTTATTGATTACTCATATTTTAATTCTGCTTATTTCATTTGGACAAAAAATGAAAATGATTCATAATCGTTTGAAAAACTGATTTAAAAAGTATTTAAGTTGATTAAAATGTTAATTTAATCTGACATGTCTCCAATTAATAACAATATGAATTTTTTCTCATACACTGTCTTTGTCTTGCTTTTTTCTAACATACCGTATTCTGCTGTAGGTATGACTAACATTCATTTTGTCATCTTTAAGTGTGTGCCCATAATACGAAATCGTTCACATAAATGAAAACTACGGATTTGTATACTACACATAGTTGCATATACGGAAGTCTGGTAAATGTATCTTTTAGAAATACTGGTCCGTGAATTCCCCGAATACGAAAACCAAATTCAGTCTAAATGTGAGACAAATATGGAATCTGTATACTCTGCATATCTTGCATAAACGGGGAAAAAACCTGGCCCGTATATCAAAAGCTACAGGTTCGTATATCCCCGTATATCAGATGCAATTACATTCCATATATGACACAAGTACGGGATCCGTATATTGCGTATACCATGCATATACGGGACTAGTCTGTAGTCCGTATAGTAAAATATACAGTTTCGTATATTCCACGTATATGACACAAGTACGGGATCCGTATATTGCGTATACCATGCATATACGGGATTAGTCCGTAGCCCGTATATCAAAAAGTACAGTTTCGTATATGCCCCGTATATGGCAAAAGGACGGGATCCGTATACTTAGTATATCATGCGTATACGGAAAAAATCCGAAGCCCGTATATTAGAAAATACAAGTCCGTATATGTCCCGTATATTCGATGCAATCACAGTCCGTATATGACAAAAATACGGGATCCGTATATTCGGAATATACAGGCTCGTATACGTGTTCCGTATATTCTAAAATACGGAAAGTATATGGGAAAAAAGTCTCAAGACCCTTCGAATACATGAAAATGAAACTTATGTTAAAAGCAGGACACGAATAAACACCATTCTAGGGATTTTTTTTTAAAGTTCGTATATTGCATATATACGGGAAATATACATTTATGTATATTCGGCGTATACGGGATCCCGTATATGCATGAAAAATATACGGACTTCCCGTATACTAGATGTTCCGAATACGGGATCGTATATTAGGTACGTATATTTGTAATATACATCCCGTATACTCCCGTATTTTCGAAATATACGGGACCGTACACTCCCGTATATTGACTCTTTTTTCGCAGTGTAAAGATTTAAATGATGAAATAATTCAAGGTTCATTTTATGAACAAGAACTTTTAGCTACTACACAAGAGGTTTTTAGAATAGAAAAAGTTATTAGACGAGACTATAAGAAAAAACAAGCTTTAGTAAAATGGAAAGGTACAATGAAAAATTTATAGTTGGGTACCGTTTAGTGATTGGAAGAAATTTAAGTTGAAAAATATTAATATTAATTATAAAAATGAGAAAAAAAAATCTAATTTCAAAATAATAATGGAATAGAAACAATAGATCAATTAATTTTCATTTAACTAAACTAGCTGCTCCCTTACAAAAAAGTTAAAAATTTTTTGTGGGAGAGTAAGAAAGGGGTTAATATTACAGCAGGTATCTTTGGTTTCCCCTTGCTGCATTAGCACTTTTTCCGCTTTTCCCTATATTTGTAGCGTTGCTGGTGCGGGCCCCAAACAATAATTACCATATTTACTAATAGACTAAAATTTGAGAAAAGTTTTTATTTTTAAAAGCACTTTCATCAAAAAAATAAAAAAAACAAAATAACAAAGCAGGGAAATCGCGCTTTAGCTGTTAAGGGACCCTAATGATCCTGGAAAAAGTAAATAAAGAAAAAGGGAGAAAAAAGTTATTCAAGAAAATTTTTACATACTTTTAGAAATGAAAGAAAAAAAAAAAATTTATTCAACCCCTCTTGAAATGCATATAAAGGGAAAATTTTAAACTTAAGGGTTTAAAAAAGAAAAAAAGAAAAAGAGTTGTATTAAAGGTTTTTAAAAAGTTTTTAAAAAATATTATTAAAGATTATTAAAGATTTTTTAAAAAAGTTTTTTTTTCTAAAAGTATTTTATTTAAATGAAAAAAATTTAACTTTTAAAGGGGTAATTTTTTGCACAGGAAAATTTGTTTTTAGATATTATTAAAAAAATATAACCCAAATTTTTAAATTTTAATTCCTAAAACCCAAAATTTCACAAATTTGGCCCAAAAGGGTTTTTGGCCCAGGGGCCCAACCCAAAGGGTTCCCAGCCCCGAAAGTTAAAAATTTCAAAAAACCTTTTTTTGAACTTGCTGTCAAGAACCTTTTCCAAAAAAAAAATTTATTTCCTTTTCAGCAACAATTTTTTAAACATTTCAATAAAAACGTTATTTTCTGCTAAACATTTGAGGGTTTGTTTCTGTTTTTGAACTTTTGTTATTTAACTAACGTAAGTTTTTTCCCAAAAAAAACATCACGAAAGGGTTTGTTATAAATGCCCCCGGGAGGGGGGGCATTTAAAAAACAATCTTTTCAAAACGGGATCATTTTTTAAAAAAACCATAGGGAAAAAAAACCCCAATTGATGGATTTGGTTTATGTTAAAACCAAACCCAAAAATTTGGTTTAAAAGCCCTTCAAAAAAAAAAAAGGGAAGGGGGAAGAAAATAGGTTGGTTTAGATTATTTAAAAAAAACTACACAAATTACACGAAAAAAAGGGTTTTAAAACAAAATTTGCCCCAAAGAAGGTATTACAATTTTAAATTGATAAAAATTTTAAAAAAATGATTTAAATTTATTAAAAAGATTTAGAAAATAAACAAATTTTTTAAAATTAAATTATAATTTCTTTTAGGGGGCTTTTTTTAAAGATTTTTTTCTATAAGTATATTATTTTTAAAAGATGGTTAAAGAAAGGTAGATAGAATGATTTCCCAAAAAATTATTAGCACTTTAGGAGAAATAATGAATCCAGAAAAAAATTATATAAAAAAGTTTTTAAAAAGAAGAAAGGGTTTTTAAAAATAAAAAAATTAAAAAATAGTTAGCGTTGAAAAATAAAAATCATGTCATTAATAAATTAAAAAATGTTATAGACCCTTTTTTTTTTAAAAAATAATTTATTTGAAGGGGGTTTGTGGTTTTTCTTTTAAACTGAAAAAAAATGCTAAAAGGGTTATGTGATTGGGCCCCAGCCAAAAAAATATTCGAAACAATCCAAAAAAAATTTATTGCAACCGATTGTGACACTAATGAAGAAAAAAAATAAAAAAAGCACTTTTTGCACCCTCCAAAGACCTTTAATTTTTAAATTTCAGGGGTTAATAACAATGTGGGCAAAGGAAAAAAAACCAATTTAAAAAAGTGGAATTCAAAATCCAGCGGAAAAATATTATAAAAAAAAATATTTTAGTTCTTCTTAAAATTTTAAATTTACTTTATTTTTTTTTTAAATCCTTTTTTCCTTAGAGATTTTTTTCTAAAAAAAAATATATAGAGGGAAAATTTGGGAAGATCTAAAAAAACAAATATTAAAAAAAAAATTTTAAATTTAAAAATTACATTTTGGACAAACCCAAAGAAAAAAATTTTTTTAAAATATAAAGACTCTTATGAAATATTAAATCTGAACTTAAAACTTTAAAAAGGTTTAAAAAAAAAAGGGTTTTTTAAAAAATAACTTTTGCAAAAATGGATTTTAAAACTGATACAATATAAAAATTGTTTATTTCCCAATCAAAGGCTTTAGAAATAATTAATACAAAAAAATAAAAAACCCACTTTACATAAAAGCCTTTAGATGAAATAATAAATGGGAATTTTGGGTAATTGGTTTTTCTGAAGGAAGTGGGGGAAAGAACAGAGTCAGTTGATTGCTCATTATATAAATAGATTTAATTAGTCCACTGGCTGCTTCAAGTTTTTTTAGAGTTCCCCAAAAACCATTACAACATCCAATGAAAGGTTTAATAAAATAAGAATGATGAAAAACAAATGTTTTAGATGGTGTCATTTAGCTTAAAAATTTTCCCTGTTAAAAAAAACCCTCTTAGATTTTTCAAAATATAAAAAAAAATATAAACTTTCTTATTATACTGGAAAAAAAATTTTTTGTTAAATTAAATCAAATACCTAAAATAAAATTTTTAAATGATTTTATCATTTAATTATTTGGTTATGAAGAACCTACGGGAATTTATCCATTGTTTTATCAAAAAAAATCAATACAAAAGAACACTGTGACATGTTGCTAATTACTAATAAATAAGTTTAACTGATGATGACGGTAAGGGGGGTTTTTAAAAGCCACTTTTAGTCCAACTATGTTTGGAATAAAAGGCTTTTTTTAGATTAATGAAAAAAACAAAACAAAAAATAAAAACCCAAAAAAAAAAATTTTTTTTGTAAAGTTGTTAAAAAACATTTTACTCAAGAAAGAATTTTTAAATAAAATTTTTCCCAAAAATTTGTTTCCCTATTAATGGAAACCAAGGTTTAAAAATCCCAAAAAAGGGGGGAAAAGAAAAGTAAATTTTAAAAAATTTTTAAAAAGGTTTAGCGTCCCTTTTTGAAATTTTAAGGGGGGGATTTTGAATCAAAAAACTAAAAAATTTTTAAAACTGCTTTCCTTTCAACTGAATTCCTTTTTACTAAACCCAAATTTTAAAAATCATATAGATTGTGGTTCGGTTATAAAGTTGTTTGGTTGTTTGATAAAGTTTAACCCAAAACCACCCAGTTTTTCCAGAGGTCTTAAAAAAGCATTTCTAAGTTTATTAAAAAAATGCTTGGGGGAAGGGGGAATATTGTAAAAAAATTTTTAAAAAGAACTTTTTTAAAAAAAAGATTTGAGAATGTCTAAAAAAGCGAAATTGAATTTAAAAAAAAAATGGGTTTTTTCATATCGGGTAAAAAAGGGAATAAAAGGGAAAAAGGGAAAATCCGTCGGGATCATTGCCCATATAACGGGGAAAAATTTTCAGGGGGAAGTGCTCACTCAAATGTAATATTTTTTAGACTTCCCACCCAAAATTCCTTTTTATTTTTAAAATTTTAAAGAGGTTATGACGGTCATTTTATTATGCAGCAAATGGGGAAAATTAAAAAAGAAATTAATGTTTTTTTCCTAACAATTTTGGAAAGTTTTATGGCATTTTTTGTTTTCCCGGGACTTGGTCTTTTTTGATTTTTTCCCAAATTTTATGTTCCAATCATTGGTTAAACCTGAAAAAAATTTTCCAGAATTTAATTTACACTTCAACTAAATTTAAATTTGTGAAAGTGTTGAATTTTTAAAGCCCAAAAGGGGTTTATCCATATGATTACTGGATTCTTTTAAAAAAATTCAAAGAAAAAAAAATTCCCTTTTAAAAAGAAGTTTTTTTATTCAATTTTAAAAATGAAACAACATTTCTGACAACGAATTAAAAAGAAAAAGTTTCTTTGGAAAAATTTTTTAAAATTTAAAAAACAGGGGGGGAGAAAATTCAGGGAATTTATATTTAAAAACTGACTTTAATTACTTTTAGCTGATGTATTAAAAAATTTTTTGGGAAAAATTATGGTTTAGAGTACTCCAGATTAGACCCTTTTGCCCATTTTTTTTTAGTATTTTCCGGGGTTAGTTTGGGGAAATGCAATGTTAAAAATGACGGGAATTTAAAAGTTAGATTTAAAAAATGATATTGATATGAAATTTTTATTAAAAAGGGACTGAGGGAGGAAAAAGTTATTTTTCAAACAGATCCCGAAAAAGCAAACAAAAAAATATATAAAAGATTATGATCCAAAAACTTAAACAGAAAATTTACATTATGTACCTCGAGGGCAATAACCTTTGGGTTGGGGCCATTTTTTCAACCTTTCCCCTCGGGAAAAATTTTAAATTTATATCCGAAAAAAAAATTTCAAAAAAAATTAAATTGAAAAAGGAAAAACAAATTTTTAAAATTGAATGGATTTTGAATTTCCAAAAGAATTACATAAAACCCACAACGATTATCCTTTAGTCCTGAAAAAATTAAAATACCAGACGAATGGCTTTCTGACTTATTTAAAAAAATTTTTTAAAAAAAAATTTTGAAAATAGGAAAAAAGTAATGTAAAAAAATTATTTTCCAAATTTTTAAATTGAAAAAAAAAAAAAAATTATGTAGTTTATTATAAAAATTTTTGAACAATAACACAATTAGGGTTAAAAGTAACAAAAATACAAAAAAAAATTATTAACTTTTGACGAAAGCCCTTTGGGTTTAAAAAAAAGTATATTGTTTTTTAATACTAAAAAAAGATCTAAAGCAAAAAATTATTTAAAAAGGGAAATTTTTTTAATTTAAATTAAAACAAGTCGGGTATTCGGAAAGGGACGATGGAGAATTTACGCAAGGGGGTTTAAATTTTAAAAATTTAAAAATCATGATGGAAAAAACCTTTTTTTAAAAAATATATACCCAAAACCCTTTTCATTTGTTAGTTCAACGATTTTTAAAAAGGAATTTTTTTGGGTTATTCATAGAATAAAAGAAATTTTGGGTTTTTAAAACCCAGACCTTGTTATTTTGGGAATGTGCTTCTAGATTTATCAAAATATTTAATGAGATTTTTTTTAAAATTTTATTAAAGGAAAAGTACGGGGAAATTGAAAAAATTACTATTCACTGACACTGATTCATTATGTTTTGAAAAAAAAAACCAAAAAGAGGGCATAGGGAGGATTTTTAAAAGGACAAAGTTTTTTTTGTTTAATAGTGATTTTGTTTCAATTCAAAATTTTATTTCGACAATAATAAAAAAGAAATTTTGGGAAAAATTTTTAAAGTTTAAAGCGGGCCGGCATTCCCATGTGAATTTGTCGGATTAAAAAGGGAAAATGTTTCATTTTTAAATTTAAAAAAACGAATTTTTAAATTTTAAAAAAATGAAAAGGAAATTTAAAAAAACTTGTTGTTAAGAAAAAATTTAATTTCATAAAAATTAAAAAAAAAGATACTTTTTTTAAAAATTTCAACCCAAACTAACCCACCCCTTTTAAAAAGTTATTCGCTTGTTTAAACACAATCTTTCCATTTATGTTATAAAAAAAAACATTTTTAAATAATGTTATGACGAAAAAGAAAATTATTTTTGATAAGGGTTTATTGTTTCATTGGGTTTTTCTTTTTTTAAAACTTTTTAAAATTTAATTTTTAAAAATTAATTTTTAAATTTTAAAACTTTTAAAATTTAAAACTTTTAAAAATTAAACCCCTTAAAATTTTATAAAAAACCGTAAATTTTTAACTGAATATTCAAATTTTTAAATTTTTTAATAGAAATAACATCATTTATTTTAAATTTTTTGAAAAATTTAAAATGGGAAATTTAGTTTCATTTTTTTCTGTTATTTTTTGCTTTTGTAACTTTGAAAAATTTTATTTTTCTTTTTTTTTTAAGTTGTAATTTAGCTTTTTCCTTTATCAATTTTAAATTGCATCAACAAGAATAATTAAAAATGAAATTTTAAAATTAATTTTTACTTTTTTAAACCCTTTTGAAAACTAAACCGGATTTGGGCATTTCATTTTTCCCATTGTTTTTAACCCAAAAAGGGTTATCTTGATTTAAACATGTTAGAAAAATGGAGGGTTTTAAAAATTAATTGTCTTTCTATTTGTTTTTCTATTTTTTTTTTCTATTTATTTACTTTTTCTTTTTAAAATTTTTAAAAATTTTTTCCCCTTTATTTTAAATTTTTTCCAGTTAAATAAAAAACAGAAATTTAAATTAAAAAACTAAATTTTTTAATTTTAAATTTAAAAACTAAAGTTTAAAATTAAAAAGTTTGTTTTCATCTTTAAAATGCATTTTTCTGTTATTTTTTTCTGATGAAAAATACCCTTTCAAAACCCCTTTAAAAATTTATTTCTGTAGATTTTTTCCTGTCAAAAGGAAGAATGCCCAAACATTGCCCCTTTGGGTTTTAGAAAAATTTTTAAATTTTTTTTTTCCCTATAATAGTATTGTTTTGTCCGATCCAATGTAAATTTTCCTCGGTTTACTATATTTGTATTATAGGAAAATTTTACTAAGGAAAGGGAATCAAAACCAGCTTTTCCACACCTAAATAAAAATGCGATAAGGGGGCCCTTTTTCCTCTTTTTCATTTTTAAAAAAGGGCCCCCCGATAAAAAAATTTAAATATCTATTTTTTAAATTTCCGGCTTTTTCGATTTTAAAAAAACCCCCTTTTTTTAAAAATTTATATTGGTACAGCTTTTTTTTTGTTTTTGGGTTTTTTTTCTTTAAAAAATCTTTTTTAATCTACGTTTTATTTCCGATCCTAACGGAAATGCTTTTTAAATAGTTCAGCCCGGTCATCTTTTCATTTTGTTGAATGAAATCCAGGCACCCAGACGGTCAAAATATTTTTTCTTTTTTATTTATTCAGGGGGACTTTTTATTTAAACCTTGGTTTCTGTTTAAAAAAAAAAACGTTATTTTAAAAAAAGAAACATTTAAATGTTTTCTTTTTCAAATTTTTTTTTCCCCAATTCTTCTCTATCTTTTCTATCTTTTTTTTTAAAATTTTAAAAATTTTATTTCGCAAAAATCATAAAGTCGTTTTTTTTGTAGCAACTTCAAAAGCAGTTAAACTATCAAACAACCCCCTTTTGGGTTCTAGCTAATTGTGTTTCTTGTTTTAGAAAAACTTTTTTATTTTTGTAATTTCTTGGGTATTAGTAGAAATTTCTTGGTATTAGAGAAATTTTTGATTCCCCCTTGTTTGGGTTGTTTTTTTAATACAGAGTCAGATCATTTATTTTTTTTTTAATTTTATTTTTAAAAATTCTTTTGTTTTCTTTTTCAACATTTCTGAAAGGTTTTTTTAAATTTCTGGGGACTTTAAATTGTGGCGGTTGTCAACAGTACAAAACAATTTCCCGAAGTTTTTTTTCTTAAAATTTTCTAGGGGTCTTTAAAATTGTGTTAATTGCTTTAGCATTAGCAGTGATTGATTCTCCTTTTTTTAACTGATTTTTAAAACTACAAAGTCCATTTAATTTTTAGGGTTTTTTCAACTTTGAAATTAAAATTCTTTAAAATTCTTTTTGAAAATTTTTTTTGTAATATTATTTAAGGGGTTGCATATTTTAAATTTTAGGGACGGTTGTCAACTTTTTATAACCCAAAAATCGAATTTTTTTTTTTTTTTTAAAGTCATCTTTTTTTAAAATTTGGGAGCTCTTTTTTAAGGTTATTAATGCTTTTAAATGGCCCTTCACCTTTTTGGTAAAGGGAACCTTTTCCCAGTTCAGATTTTATTCTGCAAAGGGGTTTATTTTTGAAAATGTATCGGGGTAAATCTTTTTTCCCCTTTTAAACCATTTCAGTTTTTTAGTTTATTTATTTTTTGTTTTGATTTTAATGTACATTTTTTGTAACTTTTTCTCAGCTTCATTAATCTTGTTTTTTTATTTTCTTCATGTTTAATCTTTACTATCTTTTAATTCCATATTTTTGCTTGTTTTAAAAATTTTTTAAATTGACTCTAAAAAACTTTTTTTATGTTGTATCTGTCAAATCTTTTTTTCTCTTCAAGTTCTTTAATAAAAATAAAACTATAGCTTTCATTTTTTTCCGAGTTTCCCTTTTTAATTTTTTAAACTTTTAAATTAATGATTTGGGTTTTTTAAGTTTTTTTTAAAATTTTCCCAATATTCTTTACTTTTTTTCTTCTAATGTCTTTTTTTTATAGATTTGTTGTCTTCAAGATTATGTCATCTATTACATTTTAAACTTTTTTATACAAAAAACCCGTCTTAAAAACTGCTCTTTGGGGGTTTATTGGTCTCCTAGGTTGTTTTATTTCTTTAAACCTCCCATATCTAATGTTTTGTTCTTTTGGGGTTATAAAGTTACTTTTTTTTTTAAGTACGTTTCCTTTTCCCTTTTTTAGTTTTTTGTTGTTTTTTTGCATAATCACTTAAATCAATTTTCCAAATTTTTAATTTTAACTTATACTGTGGGTTTCATTATTTGTTCTATATTTTTAAAAAAACCTCCCATTTTTATTTTCCCAAAGAAAAAGTTTTTTCTAAAAAATTCCTTGGTTTAAAAAATATATAAGAAATCATATTTTTGATTTTTTTGCATTAGAAAAAGTTTTTGGGTTTAATTTTTGTTCATTACAAATTTTCATTTTCTCGTTTCCCCTGTACTTTCAAAAAAAAAAATTGTGAACTTTTAATTCGGATTTCTTTTGGTGTTTTATTTTTAAGACGGGATTTAAATAAATAACAAACAGTTTTTGTGACGCCCTTGAATAAAGTTTTTTTGTTTATTTCATTTTGAACCTTTTTATTTCAATAAAAAAATCATAAAATTTTTACTCCCTTTTTGTTTTTTTTTTTTTCAAGTTTCTCAAAAGGGTTCCTTTTTGGGTTTGGGAAAACCCGGCCCGAAATTCAAGTATTTCTTTGGATTTTATTTTAAAATTTTTTTTTGAAATTTTGGGGTTTAAGCTGTTAATTAAATCTTGAATTTTTTAGATTGTTCTAATTTTTTGCTTTTGGTTTTAATTTATCATAATATATAAAAGGTTTTCGAAGGTATGCATTTAAAGTATTTGTTTTTCCGATCCAGAAGAACCCAATATTAAATTCTAAAACTTGAATCTGGGATTTTAAAGGGTAATATTTTTTAAAGTTATTAGATTTACATTTTTTTTATCATAAATTTTGGGAAATTTATTTATATTTAAATTAATTTTTTTACATTATCTTCCCCTTATTTTTCATTATTTTACTTTATTTTACATTTTCTTACGTTTTTTATATTAAAAAGCAAACAAAAAATTTTTGAATAAAAATAAGAAAAAATTTTTGTCGGGGAAAAGATGGAAACTCTTTGAGAAAGAAATTTAAAGAGAGGAAAAAAAATTGAAAGCTACAAACCCGGGATATGTACATGAAATTTTTTAAACCAATTTTTGAAGGAAAAAGAAAAATCAAAAAAAAAAATTTCAAGTCAGTTTAAAAAAAATTTTCCCGGGGAAATTTAAAAAAACAATTGCGTTTTTAGGTGATGAAATGAAAAACAACAAACATATCAAGGGGTTTTCCCCAGTATTCCAAAAAAACGCAACCTATTACGGTTCCCTGGGAAAAATTTGGAAAAAAACTAAAAGCAACAAGGAAAAAATGTAAACCCGTTGATTGGGGGGGGGGGGGGGGGGGGGGGGTGAAAACCTTTTTAGTGGATACCAGGAGTAAATTAAAAGGGAAATTTGAAGTTTGGAAGGAAAAAATGGGGGAAAAACTGAAAAAAACTGATATACAACTTTAAAAATACAAAATGAAAAAAAACAGAAGAATTTGGGGGGAAGACCAAAAGAAATTTTTAGTTGGGTTTTAAAAAGACATTTATTTGAAAATTTTAGGTGAAAAAAAAATAATACACCACTAAAAAAGTGTTTGGGAATTTTTTTTACTGCAAATCTAAAGATTTTCCCGATGAAAAAAAAAGAATTGAGAAGAAGTAAAAAAATATCCTGAAAAGGGCCCTAAAGGATATTTTAAAAAAATTTTTGGGGAATGAATCTGGTGGGAAAAAACTAGAAAGAAAAAAAAAAACAGATCTTGATTTTAAAGCAAAAGGGGAAACAATTATAGCTGAGTCGAATAATTTAAAAAAATACAGAGGAAAAATATTAGGGAAAAATTCTAAATCTTGGGGAAAAAATTTTTTGGGAAAAAAAGGAAAAAAAGGGTATTTATAACCCATTATAAAGTTTCACCAAAAGGGGCAATATTTGGGAAAATTTTTTTATTAACTTAAATAAAATTTCGGACAAAACAAATTTGGTTTTTAAGGATCAAAGAACTGGAAAAAAAAGTAGATAATTTATTTGATTGGGTTTTATTAATAAAATTTTAAAAATAATAAAAAACATTCAATTTTAAATTCCCCCCCCCCCCCCCCCCCCCCCCGGGAAAAAAATTTAAAAAAAATTAACAGAAAAATCAGGAATACCTTAAAATAAAAAAATTATGAAAATTTTAAAAAAAAAATTGGGACAAGGGTTTAGACGTTTGTTTTCCCTTTTAATCCGGGAAAGAATTGGTTAAGACTTGGAGTTAATTTGTGGTTCAAAATTTAAAGCTGGAAAAAAAATAATGAAGAACTAAAAAAAAGGGAAAGGGATTAGAATAATTGAAAGAATATTAAAAAAGAATTCCCCTCTTACAAAAAAAACATTTTTTTTTAAATGTTATATAAAAATTATTTTTCTTGAATTTTTGATTTTTAAATTTTATAAAAATGGGAAAAAAAAATAGTATTAAATTCTGAAAAAAGTTTGGGTTTAAAAACCAAAAAAACCGGTGATTTTTTCAAACAGATTTGGGCGTTCTTTAATTTTAGATAAAAAAAAAAACTTATGTTGGGTTTGGGTTTTGGGTAGTATTAACACTATGACCTATTCCTGGGATAATATTTGTGGGAATATGGCAATAAAAGAATTCGGGTTTTTTTAATGGTAAGGATTGGAAAATTCCCCCCAAATTTTCAAATGGTTTTTACGTTACAAGATATTAATATTTTTAAATTTGGGAAACATTAATAAGTAAAGGTTTAAATTTTGGGAAATTTGAAAAAATCAGACATTGCTCCCCAATTTAAATTTGGAATTTGATTTAAATTTTTTTAAGATTTTGATTTCAAATTAAAAAAAATTTTTTGTTGGATTTGAAAAAACAAAATTTTATACATTTCTTGGATTTGGGGGAAAAAAATTGTAAACAAAAATGAAAAGGGGAACTACAAAACCAAATATAACTAACTTTTGTGGAAAATTTTCAATTTAACAAAATTCCCCTTGTGGGAATTTTTTCTTTAATTTATTAATTTAAAATTCAACTTGTAAAAAATGGTTAAATTTCAAGGTGAAATTTATTTTTATGCTTTTTAAGTTAAAGCAGAAAATTTTAAAAAGATTTTTCCATTTACAAAAGAACCAAAGAGGTTTGGGTATTCGGAAAATTAAAAAAAAATATTAAAAAAATTCAAATTTGAAAAATATATTACAGATTTTATTTGGTTTGAATAATTAATTTTAATTTAGGGTTTTAAAAAAAGTTTTACAATTTAAATTTTTAAAAAAATTTAAAATTTAATTTTGAAAAATTTTAAATTTTTTGTTTTAAAATAATGTTTCAAGGAAAATTTATGATAAAAAAAAGGAATATTTTTTTTTTTTGTTGATTTCTCACAGGGAAAAAAATCATACATGGTCAGGGATCTTTGGGCATTTAACTAAAATTTTTTTTCAAGCGGGGTTGCATTCTTTAAATTTGCCCCAGCTTTGGAAAAAAAATCTTTGGGAAAAAGCAGGAAAAAAACGAACACTTGAAAGTGGAAAAAAAAAGGGGGGGAACAGAAGTTGGGGAAAATTTTGCTGCTAAAAAAATTGTTGAAAAATTTAAAAAAAAAACCCGCTCCCCGGGGGAAATTTGGGAATTTAAAATTTCTAAGGAATTACAAGAAAAGAAAAACAGTAAAAATAACAGTAAAAATAATAAAGGGTAATGAGGAGGGGTATTTTTTATAAAAATTTTAAAAAATTATTGTCAGGATCTGGAATTCAAAACATTTATAAAAAGTATTTTAAAAGTTTTAATTTTTTTAAAAAAAAAATAATTTTTAATTTTACATGTTTTTGAACAAAACAATATTGTGAAAAGATATGAATTTTAAATCCTATTCAATTAGTTTCAGCCCTTTAAAATTTTGTCTTGGGAAATTTAAAGTTAAGCAACAAAAAAAAAAACGGTTTTCACTTTACAAATTTAAAGATAGAAAGCTCATTTTTGATTGGGTTTTTTGCTTATTTTGAAGGAAGGTTTTTTAAATAAATAAGTTTGTAATTTGGGTTTAAAAATTATGGTTTGGGGGAGGGCCAAATTGCTCTAATTAAAAATGCAGCTTCATTGAAATTTATCAGTTAAGTGGTTAAACCCAAAAAGGAAAAATTGTTTTTTGATTTTAATAATTTTTACAAAAATAACAAATGTTTAAAAAGTTTTTGGGTTTAAATATCTGAAGTTTTTGCAAAATCAAATGGGAAAAAAACGAAAAATATTTATTTAGTTATACCCGGTTTCTGCTGGGCCCCTGTTTAAAAATTTTTAAAGGTTTTTAAATTTAGAAAGGAAAATTTCTCCCCAAGGGGGGGTTTTAAAAAGGGAAAAAAAAGCTAAAATTCCATTAAATAATTTTTTCTTTTTTTCCCGGGGTTTTGAAAATAATATTATACCTCCCAAATCAAATTCAAATAACACCTTTCGCTGACAGATGATGATTTAATTTAATTTTTTGGTAAAAAGTGCTGATGTGGAGAGTAATTTTAACAAAAAATTTAAATTTATGGGGGTTTCCCGTTTGGTTTTTTTAAAGAATTTGGGGGCTTAAAATTTTAAATTTTGAAAAAATTTTCAAAACAAGGGTGGGCATACCTGCGGGGAAATGGTTTACGGGAATCAACTGAACCAAAAAAACTAAAAATAACCTTTTTGAAAAAAAGGGGTGGTTTTAACGAACCCCCAACATGTATTGTTTATTTACAACGACCTTGTTTTAAAAATAATTCCCAAAAACAAAACCCCCTTTTTAAATTTGATAATTTAAAGTTAATGCAGCAAATGAAAATTTTCCCCTTTTAGCCCCTTGTCGTCTTGAAATTGGGAATGGTGTTTTTTATCCGGAAAAAAGAATACACCAAAATATTCAAGGAAAAATATGATGATGTAATTTAAAATTTTTATTTTAAACAAAAAAAATAAGACCACTGGAAGTCTCTTAAATAGATTTAATTTTTAAAGTTTGGGGTTTTGGGGTTTTTTCATTTTAAAACCCTTTGGGAAAAAAAAAGGAATTTTAAAATACAGAAAATTTCCCAAAATTTTACATTAAACAAACTAAATTAAATATTCCCACCGGGAGCTTTAAAAATTTGTGTTTTTCGCCCAAATTTTATTTTATGAAGAAAAAAGTCGAAATTTAATTTCTTTTGGAAATGAACTTGTTATTGTTTAAAATTAAATTAAAATATAAATTTTTTTATAATGCAAAACCCAAAATTTTTTTGAATATAAATTGTTAAACCCAAAAAGATGGACAAAGAAAAAATTTAGCACAAGCTTTTTAAAAATAAATTCCCCCAAACTTTTAGATTAAAACATGAAAAAATTTTAAAAGGAAATTCCCTTTTTCTATTTAAAAAAACACAAAATTTAAACAAATTTTAAAAAAACTGTTGTAAATTAAAAAGGGATTAGAAATTAAAAAATTTTAAAAAAAAAAAATGGTTTCCCGGGCAAGGCCAAAATTTGGGGGAATTTTTTGGAGCTTTGGCTGGTTTTGTTTGGGGGAAAAAAAAATTCTTTTCCCAATTTGGGGAGGCAAAAAATTTGCTCCAAAAAATTTTAGCCCCCTTAGGGGTCGGGGGCCCTTTGGGCTGGCCAGTACTGGTGGGTTTGTTTAAATACTTGGGGAAAAAGGTTTGAAATTTTAGTAGCCAATGGGTAAGAGAAATTTTGATATCACCAGCTAACAACCCCAATTTAAAGAAAAGCAAAAGTAGGATCTGGAGTTTTTTTAAATTTTAAAAAAAAAAACAGAAACAAAATTGGGGGGTTTTTCCCGGGTTATGGCCCGGCTGCTAGGGGCTAGGGTTTCCTTTTGATTTTTCAATTTTTTGTTAAGGGGGTAAGGGCATGGCCCCGGGTATTTCGGATTGATTCTCAAGAAGGCCTTACAGAACGGGAAATTTCCCATAGTTAAAAAAAAAAAATAAAATTTTTTTAAAAAAAACCAATTTTTTTAACTTTGAAATTGGGAACAAGGGATTAAAACCAATTTAAAAAAATTAAAAATTTAGGGGGTATTTAAATGAAATAAAATTTTTCTTAAAAATTTAAAAGTAAAAGGACGAGGGGTGGAATTAATCAAAATTTAGATGACTTTTGTTGGGTTTTGGAAAAACATTTTTGGGGTTTTTTTTTCTTTAAAAATTTGTACTTTGATTCATTTGGGACTTCCTTCCCTCCAAAAAAAAAGTAAATTTAAATTATTCCTTGGGGGGTTTTTAAATATAACAGATACAATTTCCCAAAACAAAAAAAGTTACCTGTGGTTATTATTTTTTAATTTTTTTAGTAAAATGTTTACAAGATGGTTAAAAAATTTATATTTTATTGTATAAAAAAAACTAAAAGGGGAACCCCCAAACCCAAAGAGTAAAAAGAACAAATCAATTATAAAATTTTTTTAATAAAATGAGTTTTAAAAAGTATTTAAAATGTAAATTAAAAATGTACCAAGAAAAAGGAATTTTCTTTAAATATTTAAAAAAAAAAGGGTTTCATAAAACGTTTTTTTTCCATATACTCCCAAAAAACTTATACGGAAAGTGACGTGGTTTTCCTGTAACGTTATATAAATAGAAGTATAGATAATAAAAATTTAAAAATTGAAAGGAAAAGACGTGCGTTTACAGTGTTAAAACGGGTTTCTATTTAAAAAAAAGTTAATATATAGAAATTCCACTAAAAGTTAAAAATAAAATTGAAAAGGGGTTTTCGGAAGTGACGGGCGTTTCAGTGTAAAAAACCCCTTACTATTTAAAAAAATGTGAAATTGGGACATGGAAAATTTCCCACTAATGTTAAAAATACTTGAACGGAAAGATTTACTTTCGTTTACGGGTAAAAAGTTACTATAAAATAAATTTTGAACATTATTTTTTTTGGAATCCTTTTAAAAAGATTTTTACTGTTAAAAACGATTTTGTTTTCCAAATTTTAACTCTGTACATATTTTCTTCGATTTTAATTTCCATTTTTGATTTTAAAATTCCAGGGGTTTTTTAAAAAACCCCCTTCCCAAAATTTCGGGGGAATTTTTTTTTCTCAAATTTAAATTTATAAACTAAGGCCGGGGTTTCGACAGTAAGGGGGAATTTCTGTGTAAGGGACACCCCCTGCGATTTTAAAATAAAAATCCCCGGGGTTACAAAACCTTTGGGCAAAAAATTTTCTTAAAATTTTTTAAAAATAAATTTCCAAACTGAAGGTACCAAAAAAAGAAAAATTTTCCCTTTTGTTTCTGTATATTGGGTTTTCTAATTTTTTAATGCTTTCAAAAACATTTGTCCTCGCTTGAAAAATCCACATTAAAATTTTTCCCTTTAAAAACCCCCTTTTGCCTCCCAATTGATTTCGTTTTTTTCTTTTTTAAAGCTTTTCTTTTTAAAACGTAACCCCTTTGGGTTTTTCGCTTTGTTTTGGGTTAATGTTCAAAAAAATTTCTTTAATTTTTTGAACTGGAAAGTTGTAGCCCATTCTTTTGGGAACAAAAAATTTTTTTTGTTTAAATTTCTTTTAAATTGGGGGGGTTTAAATTTCCCTCAAAACTTTTAAAAAGGTCTGCTGTTGTATTTTTTTTCCCCAAAAAGGGAAAAACCCAAACTAAAGGGAAATTCATAAAATAAAGGGAGGTAAAAATAAATTTATCTCTAAGAAACACAAAAAAATATTTCTAAAGTTAGTGAAAGAGATCCATCAAAGATTGTAAAAGCTTTTTAAATAGTGGGGGTAAAGGGGTTTTTTAAAAAGTACTTACATTGTAATTTGTTTTTCCCTTTTTTTCTGTTTATCGTTGTATGTTTTATTAAAATCAGGGAAAAAAATGTTTGGTTTTTAAAAACGATTAGGGTTTTTGTTGCAAAATACGACCATTTTTTTAGAAAAATATCACGTAAATCCCCCTTAAAATTTTTTTGAATAATCGTTAAAAAAGAAAAAATTTAAGGAAAAATGTCAGTTATTTTTTAAAACCCGGGGGTTTTTTCCCAAAATACGTTGGGGAAAAAGAAAGTAAAATAAAATTTTTTCCCGTTATTTATAACCCGGGGTTTTGGAAAAAAACATTTAAAACAAAAATAAAGTTAAAAAAACCCGTGGAAATTTTTAAATTTTTCCCGGGATTAGTTGGTTCGGGGCCGGGGAAATTTAAAAGGGAAAAAGGGGTTTTACTGTTTCAAAAAAAACAATTACTGCACTATCTATTTTAGATTTAAGTGTAAACTAAAATGCCCTCAAAGTCGCAGTCTTAAAAAAAATAATTTAAAATTTCCCTTTTTTGGGAAAAAAAGAACTATTATACTTCACAGCACTACCAAAAGTTGCAAAAAATTTCTGTTTAAAAGGGGAGGGGCATTGAAAAGAAAAAACCCCCTAATGTTTTAAAAACGTTTAATGCCTGGGGGAAAGGTTTTGACATTTTTGTGGTGGGTTTGGGGTTTTTTGTTTTTGGGGTTTTTAAAAGCCTTTTTTTCAAAAAGTATTTCAGGCAGGGCTGGATTTTAGGATTCTGTACCCGGTACAAAAACCCGTTTTTCCCGAAGTAACTGCCCAAATTTCCCCCCTTTAAACAGAGGTGGTTGGGCTTAAAGATTTCAACCCCACTGTTGTTTATCAAATTTTGTCAGGAGAAATTACGTTTTAGGCCCCAGGATCAAACTCACGACCCCCCCGTTTCCCCAGACCCAAAGCTCTACCTACTGAGCTAAGGAGGCGGGGTTTTTTTTTTTGGTGAAATTTTTTAAAAAAGGATTTGGGGGTTTTTTTTTTTGGGGAAAAATTTTTAATTTTTTTTGGGGGGGGGGGTTTGGTGAAGGGATTATTTTTAGGGGGGTGGTTGGGGGGTTTCTTTGTAAAAAAGTTTTTATGGGGGGGGGGGGGGTTAGGGGGGGGGGGGGGTTTATTGGGGGGGGGGGGGGGGGGGGGTTTTTATTGGGGGGGGGGCGGTTGGGGGGGGGGGGGGGGGGGGGGGGTTTAAAGTGTTTTTTGGGGGGGTGGGGGGGGGGTTGGGGGGTTGGGGGGTTGGGGGGGGGGGTTTTGGGTTTTGTTTTTTAAAATTTTTGGACCATATAAAAAGGGGTTTGGGGGGGGTTTTTTAATTGGTGAAAAAAGTTTTACTTGTTAATTTTAAATTTGAAAGGCGGGGGAAAAAAACTTTTTAAGGAAAAAAGGGGGGGAAGGGTTGGGGAAGTAAAAACTTGTGGGCCTTTCTTTTTTTTTGCTTTATTTTCTTTTTTAAGGGGGTAAAGGCTGAGGTCAAAATTTGGGGTTTTTTATATTTTAAAAGTTTGGTGTCAAAAAATTTTAAAGTTTTTGGGGAAAATGAGAAAAAATAAAAATTTTTTTTAAAAAGGCATGGGGGAAAAAAAAATTTTAAAAAAAAAAAGGGAAAAAAAATTCTGAAACCCAGGAATAAATTAAAATTAAAGGGAAAAACCAAATTTCCCTTTTTGGAAAATTTTTTTGATGCGGGTTTTTTTTTTATTTCCCAAATTTAAATTTTAAAAAATTGCCCGTTTGTTTTTCCTTTTAAAGGTTTGGTTAAAACATAAATACCTTAATTTTCCATTGGGCCCGTTATTTAAAGAAAGGGTTGGGGCATTTTGGACCCCCAAAGGGTTTTTGTGGGGTTTGTTCCCTTCAAAAAATTTTTTTAGCCCATTAAAAAGGAGTAAGTAAAGGTTTCCCTTAGGAAAGGAAAAGGGGGGGCTTAAAAAGGGTTTTTTCCCTTCTTTAAAAATTGGGGTATAAAATTTAAAAATGTTTTTACCCCGGGGGGTTTCCCGGGTTTTTAAAGTTTTTTTAAAAATTTTTCAAGAGCAAATAAATAAATTTTTGTTTTTTTTATTAATTTTGAAAGGGAATTTGGTTTAACAAATTTTTTTGTTTTGACATCCCCCCTTTTAATTAAAGGTAAAAAAGAAACCGGTCACAATGGCCCTTTTTGGAAAAAATGGAAAAAAGGTCCCTTTGGGGGAAATTTGGTTGAATTTTAAAATTTTTAAAAATCCCGGATTTAAGTCCAAGGTAATAAACTTTTTAAAATGGTTCCAAATTTCTTTGGAAACAATCTCTAAATTTATTGCTGGTTTTTTGCCCAGGGATATTGTTACAAATAACATAGCGATAACAGAGTAATTCAAATGAAAGGACCTACTTAATTTTAATAGAGTATGAAAGGGAGATAACTGACCAAAGTCTCCCATTGTTCTAAGTAAAAGGTATTCATTGATAAGCCTTTTTGTATTCTTTGTTTTGAAGATACATTTCTGCATTTATTTAAGCTATTCATTAAAACATGTGAGCAAACAATAGTATTGTTTTTTCTACATTCTCCACAAGTAACAGACAACTTACCCAAATGTATAAATCACCTCAGTTCTCTGTTTATCTATGCAACCTCCTCGGTAGCACAGAAGATCGTGGGTTCGCTCCTTGGTCACCTCATTCCAAAGACGTGAAAAATGTTACTAGTAGATTCCGCGCTTGGCGCTAAGCACTAAGAGGACAGCACTATTATTTGTCAGCCCAGTGACAGGATAACGTGACTGGTTGGGTTACCATGTTTACGGCATGAGATTTCAGAGAAGCAGTACTATAAAGCAAGGCATTGCACTCACTGGTAAAAGTAAACAGAGTCATAGCGATTGATGAACAAGAGCGTCGTGATGACCCTGGCTCGTTCACCTGAGTAATATGAGCCACATGTTTCTGTTTCAAATGGCAAACTGATGCTAAAATAAAGGTAAAGGTCTTGTTTAGTATAGTGTCACCCCTATTGAAAAGGCCAGCCAATTTGGCTTATGAGACATCTTTATTGTGCGTACCAATTACCTCCTACCACTATACCTGGCGCCAGGCGGATAGAAGTCAGTAACCATTTAACTAGCTCGCGGCTCACGAATCGGCCTTTTCGGAACAAGTCCCATGACAAACATAACCCGGACCAACGCTCCCCATGGGGCTCGAACCTTTGACCTCCTGAATCCGAGGGGGACTCCTTAACCACTGGGCCGCTAGGTCAGTAAGTCACACTCATGGTAACTGAAAGTCAGTTTTAAGATCGGTGTGCAAAGGTGTAGGTCAAGGTCACAGTCAAGTGAACTCTAACTACTTATGGTGTTCAGGTAATTATAATTAAAAAGTCTAGGAAATATGATTTGATAATTTTTTAAGTACTTTTTCCTATATAACTCATTACAAGTGGCCCAAAGGGCGGGACCCCTTTTCACTCCAGGGGCATAATTTGAACAAACTTGTTAGAGATCCACAAGGCAATACTACATACCAAGTATCAAACCCCTAGGCCTTGAACTTTCCAAAAAAATTTTTTTCCCTATATAGGTCTATATATTAAATTTGGGACCCTCAGGGCAGGACCTCTTTTCACCCCAGGGACATAACTTTAACGATTTTGGTAGAGAAACACTAGGAAAGGCAACATACTTAATATCAAAAACCTAGGCCTTCCAGTTTCAGGCAATAAGATTTAAAAAAAAAAAAAAAAAAAAAAAAAAAAAAAGGAGTATGTAAAACTTGAAACCCCCCCGGGGGCAGGGCCTCTTTTCACCTCAGATGCATAATTTCATAATTTGAACAATTTTGGTAGAAGACCACAAGGCAATGCTACTTACAAAATATCAAAGGCTTAGGTCTTGTGGTTTTAGACAAGATTTTTATATTGTTTTACTATATAAGTCAATGTAAAATTTGTGACCCCTGGGGCAGGGCCTCTTTTCACTCCAGGGGCACAATCTGAAAAATCTTGATAGAGGACCATAAGATTATGCCACATGCCAAATATCAAGGCTCTACGCCTTGCAGTTTTGGACAAGAATTTTTTTAAAGATTTTTCTTTTGGTTGCCATGGTAACAAGAGTTCTATATGGAATGAAATTTGAACAATTTTGAAAGGAGACTACCAAAGGATCATTCCTGTGAAGACTGGTGTAATTCTGCCCAGTGACTTTCAAACAGACACTTGTTTTGGGTTGTAGAATACTGATGAAATAAAAAATAACACAAGGCAAATATCTAAACACTTTCTATGTTCAGGTATGTAAAGAATGACAACTGAGTAGGACTAACAAGTGAATCTGACACTTTGGTGAGGCAATAACTAAATAATTCTCTATTGATTTATATAACAAATGGCAAATTTGAATCCGTCTGTGCATGACAATTCAGTTCAACAATTCCCTTATATGCAGCAACTCGCTCTTTCACCACAGTCCTGCTGGCAGTTGTTACAACAGATGTATGAAGTGGAATCAACTACTTAAGATGTTTAATGCATTGTCAAGACTCTTTTCCCTTTCAGTTGTATATTTCATGTGGCAAAATATATTTCCCTAACTAACAGATCTTAATAGAGGACACATCTTCCATTTATGAATTTCAAAACATGTCTGCATAAAACAGTATTCAGATGTATAGAGTGTCATTATGGTCCATTTCATTAGTCTGGAAAAGTATATTTTTCTTGCTAGCAGACCTTATAAATCTTACATCTGTTTCCCTTTAATATCTTCACAAAATGGTCGCCTATATTCAGATGTCAAGGTCGTCATCAGGATCTTCTTCATCAAAATCGTCCGCCTCATCAGGTTGGTAAAATATCTTTCCCTCTCCAACGGACCTGGTAAATGAGTCATCTTGTCTATAATATAATAAGGCAAAAAGTTGCAAATGTGAATAAAGCAAATCTGTCTTCAGTGGCAGTTGTAAAAATGAAGGATATAATAAACTACAATCAATAAACCTCAGTGGTTCTAAGATAGGAACAACAAGGATTGCTCATTAAAACATTTATTTGTATAAACCTACATGCCTCCAGACTTACATAAACATTTTATATTTTAAACAGTCAACAGCTGATAGAAGATGTCAACTGGATGTGTGTCCATATGACACAGCTGGCCATATTCCTGTCACTGTATATTGCTTGATGACTCTAGGTGAAATATTTTTTAAGAAATTACAACATAAACTTTTAAGAACTTTGTGTATTTATCACTAAGTGAAGGACTATAACTCTGACCCAGCTGAGTAAAATTCTAACGAGAACACCAGGTTTACAACTTTACATATATATATACATTTGCTATATATCACTCTTCTAATGTTTTATGACTCTAGGTCAAAAGCATATTGAGATACGTGGGAAACAAACTGTTATATTTTGACTAAGTCAGTGGTCATGATTCTGGTTTTGCAAAGTGAAATAAACTAAAACTCAGGTACACAAATTCACATGCTGGACAATATTCTTAGTAATGCATGGTTTCATGACTTTAGGTGAAATATTTTTAAAATATATTCAACACAAACTTTTCAGCATTTAATGAGTATTTTTCACTTAGTCAGTTAGTCAAGGACATACATGTAACTCTGATTTGGCTGGCTTTCCAAAATAGAACACCAGGTGCACAACTACACATGCTATATAACAATCCCCTAATGGTTTATGACTCCAAGTCAACATGCCACACAAACATGTCCTTTATGCATATTTTTGACAATCAAGGGTCATAACTCTGGTCTGACTGATAGAAATATAGAACAAAATCCCATATATAACAACCATTTGCGTGAAATGTTGTAATTGGGTCAGCAGTTTCTTAAAGTTTCACCTATACAGAAAGAGACCACGTCCTCTGGCAAGCATGTTTTAAAATGAATTAATGATCAATTTGAACAATCTTGGTGGAGGGTTACACAAGGATCATTTGTATAAAATCATTTTAAAACCAGGGCAGCAGTTTAACAAAAGATGATTTTTACAGTTTCTACTTTATACAATTGCCCATGAGGTTGGTAGGTGGTTACATAAGGACCTTTATTTCTCAAATAATTTCATCAAAGTCGGACCAGCGATTAGAAGATGCCATTTAAAGATTTTTCTAATTTTTGCCCTGGCAGCCTCCATGTGCAGCCAAGCGTAACCACCTGAACAATTTTGGTAGAGGACCACCGAAGGAACATCCAGGCCAAGTCTCATTAAAATCCTTCCGTTGGTTTGGAGGAGATGTCATTAAAAAAAAAATTGCTAAAGACAGATGGGCACACGACTGACTAAGCATGACCACAATAGCTCACCATGAGCATTTCTTTCAGCTCAGGTGAGCTAAAACATTGCTGTGGGGGAGGGGGGGGGGACAATAAAATCCATCAATATGTTCATGAAAAGTTGTTTGAAGTTTTTCTGTCTGACAAACTTTGCAAGAGGTCAAAACAAGAATGCTACTATCAGACTTCACATTGTGAAAATCTATCCGATCCATAAAGAGGCATTAAAATCCATGTCAGAATGTCATACTAGACCTGTTGACATCATACAGAATGTTCTACAAGACCTGTTGGCACCATATAGAATGTTCTAAAAAACCTGTTGGCACCATATAAAATGTACTACAAGACATGTTGGCATCATACATAATGTTCTACAAGACATGTTGGCACCATAAAGAATGTTCCACAAGACATGTTGGCATCATATAGAATGTTTTACAAGACCTGTTGGCACCATACAGAATGTTCTACAAGACCTATTGGCATCATACAGAATGTTCTACAAGACCTGTTGGCACCATATAGAATGTTCTACAAGACCTGTTGGTATCATACAGAATGTTCTACAGGACCTATTGGCATCATACAGAATGTTTTACAAGACCTGTTGGCATCATATATAATGTTTTACAAGATCTGTTGGCATCATATAGAATGTTTGACAAGACCTGTTGGCATCATACAGAATGTTTTACAAGACCTGTTGGCATCATATATAATGTTTTACAAGACCTATTGGCATCATACGGAATGTTTTACAAGACCTGTTGGCATCATACAGAATGTTCTACAAGACCTGTTGGAATCATACAGAATGTTCTACAAGACCTGTTGGCATCATACAGAATGTTTTACAAGACCTGTTGGCACCATACATAATGTTTTACAAGACCTGTTGGCATCATACAGAATGTTTTACAAGACCTGTTGGCATCACACAGAATGATCAACAAGACCTGTTGGCATCATATATAATGTTTTACAAAACCTGTTGGCATCATACAGAATGTTCTACAAGACCTGTTGGCATCATATATAATGTTTTACAGAACCTGTTGGCATCATACAGAATGTTCTACAAGACCTGTTGGCATCATACAGAATGTTTTACAAGACCTATTGGCATCATATATAATGTTTTACAAGACCTGTTGGCATCATATATAATGTTCTACAAGACCTGTTGGCATCATATATAATGTTTTACAAGACAAGTTGGCATCATACAGAATGTTTTGCAAGACCTGTTGGCATCATATATAATGTTTTACAAGACCTGTTGGCATCATATAGAATGTTTTACAAGATCTGTTGGCATCATACAGAATGTTTTACAAGACCTGTTGGCATCATATATAATGTTTTAAAAGACCTGTTGGCATCATACAGAATGTTTTACAAGACCTGTTGGCATCATCTTACAAGACCTGTTGGCATCATACATAATGTTTTACAAGACCTGTTGGCATCATACAGAATGTTTTACAAGATCTGTTGGCATCATACAGAATGTTCTACAAGACCTGTTGGCATCATATATAATGTACTACAAGACCTGTTGGCACCGTACAGAATGTTCTAAAAGACATGTTGGCATCACACAGAATGTTCTATAAGACCTGTTGGCATCATACAGAATGTTTTACAAGACCTGTTGGCATCATACGGAATGTTCTACAAGACCTGTTGGCATCATATATAATGTTTTACAAGACCTGTTTGCATCATACAGAATGTTCTACAAGACCTGTTGGCATCATATATAATGTTTTACAAGACCTGTTGGCATCATAGAGAATGTTCTACAAGACCTGTTGGCATCATATATAATGTTTTACAAGACCTGTTGGCATCATACAGAATGTTCTACAAGACCTCTTGGCATCATATATAATGTTTTACAAGACCTGTTGGCATCATATAGAATGTTCTACAAGACCGGTTGGCATCATATAGAATGTTTTACAAGATCTGTTGGCATCATATATAATGTTTTACAAGACCTGTTGGCATCATACAGAATGTTCTACAAGAACTGTTGGCATCATATATAATGTTTTACAAGACCTGTTGGCATCATACAGAATGTTTTACAAAACCTGTTGGCATCATATATAATGTTTTACAAGACCTGTTGGCATCATGTATAATGTTCTACAAGACCTGTTGGCATCATACAGAATGTTTTACAAGACCTGTTGGCATCATACAGAATGTTTTACAAGATCTGTTGGCATCATACAGATATTTTACAAGTCCTGTTGGCATCATATAGAATGTTTTACAAGACCTGTTGGCATCATATAGAATATTTTACAAAACCTGTTGGCATCATACAGAATGTTTTACAAGATCTGTTGGCATCATACAGAATGTTCTGCAAGACCTGTTGGCACCATACAGAATGTTTTATAAGACATGTTGGCATCATATATAATGTTCTACAAGACCTGTTGGCATCATATAGCATGTTTTACAAGACCTGTTGGCATCATATATAATGTTTTACAAGACCTGTTGGCATCATATAGAATGTTTTACAAGACCTGTTGGCATCATATAGAATGTTTTACAAGACCTGTTGTCATCATACTGAATGTTCTACAAGACCTGTTGGCATCATATATAATGTTTTACAAGACCTGTTGGCATCATACAGAATGTTTTACAAGATCTGTTGACATCATACAGAATGTTCTACAAGACCTGTTGGCACCATATAACATGTACTACAAGACATGTTGGCATCATACAGAATGTTCTACAAAACCTGTTTGCGTCATAAGTGTAAGGCAGCTTCACTTCGCTCCTGGCTTTCTTTTCCTTATCTGTCAAGGTCAGGTTGAAGGTCAAATTTGCTGCAGGGTCAACCTGTATCAAAAGATTTTTAAATCTGCTTACACACTTATATATGAAAACCATAATAATTGTCTATGTTGACACTATCAGCGATTGAAAAGATCAAATTGAAGTTATTATGTATATCTATATCAAAATGTAGAAAGTAGAGTTTATGAACTTTATTTGAGTACAATGCAATTTGAGAACGATCATTGAACTCAAGTAATTTTTCCTGCTAAAGGTGAGATTGATATTTAAAAATGTGTAGAAAATTCCAATACATAGTTCTGCATAACACTATCAGAAAAACTAGAAAAAGTTGTTCTGTCGACATATTTCCACATGTTGATAGCTTCAGACTAGTTATACAAGTGTGTTTTGATGTGTACAATTTAAGTGGAGTGTGTAAAAATTGCAATGTTTTCAGGCTTGTGAAACCTCAAACATTTACTGATAAGGAGTGAAATATCGATCTCTATTATCTGTATAAAATTACAATTACATTCTCATACAAGTATGAAATATCTACTTCAATTCATGTATGTAAATTAAAAAACTTCAAGACATTTAAATTAATACTCTATTTTCTGTGTAAAGTTACAATGTCAGTTTGGTTCAATTTTCTCAATCTCTCTACTATCTGTGTACGATTCCCGAGTAGCACTTCATTAGTTCTTAAGTTCTTGTTAAACGCTCTCATGATATGCTGACAGCATATAAATAATGTGTTAGCCAAATGAAATTGAACTGCTACAATCTGGAATTGAGTGAATATTATCAAGTGTTGTTTTCATTAAAGCCCTCGATTTACAACACACTGCACTGTCTATCTTCTCCAGTAAGCATGTCATCAAAGTCAAATACAACCACGAGAATACCTGTGTAGTTTCCATAGCAACATCTGATGCATCCACCTTCTTTACCTCTGTAACATCCTGTATACAGTACTGATCATCTAGATTGAAATGCTCATCCTGAAATGGATTTTGTTTCTAAACTAATAAAGTAATTATAAAAGTAGTTTCCTCTGGGATGTTGTATTCTGCTAAAAGTGGGTTTTTCCAAGCCTGTATATCATAAGGGGTGCAAACAATGAACGTGAGACCAGTATGGTAAAATTGACAAGATCGAGTTACTATATAGCAACCTTCAACTGTATACCGCCACCTAATTATGCTTTAGTTTAGAATCTATTAAAAAAGACTACACACTCCAGAAGAGATGTACTATAATTCATTTATTGGGTTATGAATAAAACAATCATCTTGAATGAAACTAGTCCAGGCAAATACAAAATACAAAAGTTTCCATAGTTCGTATTATTATTTTGATTATATAAATACAAGCATACGGGTACATATAGTTTCAATTATTATTTCAACAATGTTTTGTCTGGTAAAAGAAATAAACAGACACAATGATATGTCAAAAAGCAAAAAAAAAAAAAAAAAAAAAAAAAAAAACATTGTGCATAAGAAGGTGCATGGAAAGGTTTAAATGTTTTTCTTGAAATAACCATTGTTTCTGAATGAGATGGGTTGAATGTGACTAGCCATTTGTCAGCCCAATCTGAGATTTTGTTGATATCGGACTGAAGAATACCTGCAGTAGATACCGAGTGATCAAGAATTATGTGAAGACTAGTATCATCGGCAAAAAGGTGAATATGAGAACCTATGTCTTCCACTTTGTCGTTGATATACACTAAAAACAGGAGAGGACCAAGGATAGAGCCTTGGGGAACTCCTGCCGTTATTGTAGAACAACCAGACATGGTACCTTGTAGAACAACAGCCTGCCGTTTATCAGAAAGGTAATCATGACACCAATTTAGAAGAAGTTCCTGCACACCAGCTTTTTGGAGCTTGAGAATTAAGCCCTGGTGCCAAACTTTATCGAAAGCTTTGCTTATATCAAAAAAGACTGTGCGAACTTCAAGGCCATCATCTAATGCCTTACAAAAGCCATTATATAGATATGTGAGTTGGTTAACTGTTGAGTCTCCAGGTTTGAATCCAGACTGGACAGAAGAGATTACGTTATTTTCATGAAGAATGTTAAAAAGATATTGAATATGATGTGCTCAGAAACCTTTTCAATACAACAAAGAAGAGAAATCGGTCTGTAGTTATTAGGCAGAGATGGGTCGCCCTTTTTGAAGATGGCACAGACATGAGCATCTTTCCAGTTCTGAGGCACCTCAGCATATTGCAAGGAATAGTTGAACAATGAACAGAGTGGACATTTTATTTCTGAAGCTGTTTCTCGCAGGATACGGTTGCTTATTTCATCAGGCCCTGAGGCTTTATTAATTTTTAAAGATTTGAGAGCGCCCTCAACGTCTTGGGGTGTGATGGAAATAGATAGGAGCTTATTGAAGGGTTCCTGGTAGAAGTTATTTGTCAAGTCTTTATTAGAGTTGTTAAGTGACGACTGACTACTAAAAAATCGTTTAAGAGTTCAGATTTTATTTTCTTATCTAAAACGAGTTCTTGTGTGTTAGGTTGTTTTAGTGTAGGTATTGTTGTTTAGTATACTCTAATTTGAGCGACTTTGCCATTTTGAGGAAGTGATCATGTTTTGCAGTGCGAATAAGTGTTATAACTTCATTTCGGATTTGTCTAAATTTTTGCCAGTGAGATGCATTTTGTGTTCGCTTTGATTTGTGATATAATTTCTTACGTTTACGAATTATCCATGGATTGTCATTTGGTTTCACAGTGATGGTTCTTGTGGAAATACATTCTTTTGAGAGTTGAAGAAGTCTGTTAGTGAATGACGTTGTGTAGATATCAATGTTATCATCCTTTAGAAGATCCCAATTAGTGTTTCTGATTTCACGTGTTAAAGCATTGTAATCACATCGATCGTATTAAAATACATGCCGTTTGAAGGAATTGACTGGAGGTTTAGAAAATGCAAAAAGGGCATAGATAGGACAGTGATATCGTTGATTCTGGTCAAGTATTTGCTCTCCGACTCCAAAAGTTACAACACAGTGACTACACGAAACGAGTAAGAGATCAAGTAAAGAGGAAGAGAACTCTGTAAAGTGTGTTGGCTCAGTAACGTGTTGGTCAAGATTGAACTGTTGGCAGATAGAAACAAGTCTGCGACACAAGTTCGGATGTGAGGGATTGAAATTAAAATCACCAGGTACAATGATGTCTTGTATATTTGTGTCGAGTGCCAATCTAAGAGATTCTTCAATCATGGTAGCGTAATGTATATCTGCATTTGGAGGACGATAGAAGACTCCGATGAGAATTCGCTTGGAGTGAGAAGGCATTACTTCTACACAAAGCCACTCTAGACCTCTGAGCTCGAGGTCAGGCCGTCGCTTGTAATACAGAATTTTTAAATAAACGATTACTCCCCTATGACTGTCTCCGGTTCTATCTTTTCTTTCTGGAAAATGAAAGTTTGGAATCTTTATATCGTCATTGGCTCAACATTAATAGGTCGACATGACTTCGACGCTAAATTGTGTTTTAACAGTGTTAACATCCGGGAAGTAACCAGTCCGTTAAAAGTTCTTAGACGTCTAATAAGTTGTTTTTCGGGTTTAATAACCTATACAGTGTGAATTAAGTATTACATTATTCCGTTTTATTTTATGCTTTTCAATGAAATACTGAAATTTATCGGTGAAATAAAATTGATATTTCCACTGTTTCAAACAGTGAAAATATCATTTTTATTTTTCACTGGTACGGAATTACACTTGAATGCGAAAGAATATGAATTATAAATAATGGAAAATTTCATGAAAATATACTTCAGTAAAGACATAGATATACATTAATATTTACAGGATCATGAAGATATACGTTCCATTATTAAACAATCTAAAAGAAGTCTGGAAACGTCATAGGACTATTTGACAGTTATACACTAAAGATATCGTGACGTCATGAAATTATGACGTCATGATGCGATGCACGTGACGCTGCGCGGGTAAAATTGACATAATTTGTTTAAAACCATTGAAAATACATAAAATAAAAAGAAAATTTGTTTGTTTCAATGTAAGATTGAAATATATTTCACTCGTAAACACAATAATTTACATTTTCACTCGTGGCTACGCCACTCGTGAATATATTTAATTATAGTGTTCACTCGGTGAAATATATTTCGATCTTACACTGAAACAAACAAATATCCTCTATATATCATTTCGATTCTCAAACGTCTTTTATATAAGAAAGTAGATCAAATATAATAACACACTTTCTTGATGCCTGTATGGTGACAAATAATACTTCGACGTGGCGTAAGATTATCGTGTTTTAACTGAAATGTACAAGAATTTTTATATCAGAACAACCTATAAAATTGAGCTTCAGTATCAGTAACGTTCATCAATGAACACGTTTTCAAAACTCACTGTATAACAACCCGCCAATGATTATGTGTACCGGCACTCACACTAATCAGTCAAGTACTCAATATAAATACTGCATATTTGACACTGCCAAGTAATAAACAAACAAGTGTATATACTTAACTGGCATAATCGATAGTTCCAAAAGAAATGTTTGTTTTTTTATTTCATATATGATAAACTTACTTTTTTTAGAAAATATGTTTATTATTATCACATTTCTATTTTATTTCATTTTGAAGAAAGTAATATTCCAACAAATACAGTAGTGCCATGTCAGCCAGGCAAATCAAATTAATGATGGTGTAAAATGTTTCTAGAAAAAGTAACAATGTTTCAATGATAGGAAATGCGTATTTGCTATACACACCGACACTTTCAGTTTTGTACTGATGTGAATGGACTGTTTAACACTTCAAGAAACATTATTTCATTGACCTTTTTCATGCGAAATCATCCTTAAAAATATGCCCAATTTTTACAAAGTTAGATTATCTGTCTAAAAATAGTTTACCATTCAAACAAAAGCGGATTTAATTCGGCTGCGCCGAAAAATGGTAAAATTTCTTGATTCATGTGGGTAGTCGACGAAAGCCTCCGCCTGGAATGTATGGGAAAACTTATTTCCAGCCGAGCTCATGGCAGGTGTCATATTATCCTCCCCAACATCCAGTCCATGTTTATACTGCTGATAATAGTATCAATTACAAATAATTCACCCTGCTCGGAACACTAGTCGAAATATCAGCCGCGGTAAAGAATCGTATCTGGATCGTTGGCAATGTATCCCAACTAAATAGCTAATCATGTGCCACCAGCTCCCTCAGAAAATAATCACTAGTTACAATTTTCTTGTTTAATATGGCTAACTTACTGTACTACCATCAAGCATGCTCAAAATAATTTGTTAGTGTTTTGATAAAAGTAGCAATATTCGGATAACAATGAATAGTTGATCAGGATTTGTTTCGCTGTTTACTGTTACAAATGATCATGTACTAGTGTTCTTATAACAAAACTTATTTGTGATTACCTATTTTTCATGTTGGTATTGACTAATAGTGTTTAACTTGATTATTGAACGGCAAGAAAATATTTGCTAATGTGTTTTTTTTATTTTAGTTTTTATCTTCCATTCAGTGTAGATATAAAACATTTTTCGTCATGTTATAACATCTTCATAATATCGAGGGATTGGCTTGTGCCCGAGCCAGGCATGATATGAAATAACCTGTTGAATATAAATGCAATTAAGATACATCTACCTACTTTAATCAGAAAAGTTACCCGAGATACAATACTTAATATTCTTTTACAATAATGAAATTTGAACAGCATGTACAACAGTAGAAAGCACATTATATCAAGTTGAAAGCACAGCATATACAGTTAAATCCGCATAAACCTGGAAGCATAGTGTACACAGTTATAAGCATAGCATATACAGTTTAATGCGGCGCATATAATGTTGAAAGCACCTTATAAACAGTTGGAAGCCCCGCATAACACAAAATAAAATGAAAGCATAGCATATACATCTGAAAAGACCACATAGTTAAAGGCACCAAATATACTGATGAAAACACCCCATAAACAGTGTTAAGCGCATCATATATATATGAATAAGAACTGCATATATAAGTAGATACACTTCGTATACTGATATACGTACAACATACAATGGAAAATAAAACTTGGATGACAGCTATGGATTTTCATTTAAAGATATCAACCTGGAAGTTTACACTGTCAATTAGCAATCAATTAAAACAAAGAGTATATTATGTTTTAAATCCTTATTAGAATCATTTTACCGTATTTTATCAACAGCATGGGACTATATTGGACTACTCCAAATGTAACATTTCGTACTTACTCACTTCCTATTGACGCATGCCCAGTAGAGACGTTGATAATAATGCGAAAGTCTATACAAACTTGAAACGGGCGGATATACAGAAAAGTGTTAGCTTTTTCCAATTCTATGAGTTTTTCCTTTGTGGAGTGCTGGGACAAAACGGTGAGAACACTTGAATTTAAATGATTCATAATGAACAACTGAGGGAAGCAATATGCTAATTAGATTCATACTAACCGATAACATATTTATTGAAAACATGCATGATATGCAGGCGCATTCCTTAGCACGGTACGCATGTTTTAAATAATAAGATGTTCTCCTTTATTACATACTCGTTTCTTCTCTCTGTTAAGCTACAGTGGAAACGTAAACAAAAATATTTTCCATATTGGCGTCTGAATTTCGTATCATTTTAATGAGTGTCGTTACATTATTTTTTCATTTACGTCAGTATTGTCAATTTTATTCAAGCTATTGAACAAATTCATAATATTTATATGATATTAATAAGTGTAGATACGTATGCGATAAAATAATTATTATCAGCTTTGCATGGAGAAATTTGCTCGAGTTCTGCAGCGGAAATATATTGTGTGGCTTTAGGAGACTAATTTTATTCCGCTGGGGAACAAGGCTATACAAGGCTAATAAGCTATATAATTGATATTCGTCCATTCTGATCTTTTGGTGATGTTCAATTAAAGTGTACAAACCCAAGTTAATGTGCTTTTTTACAGAAAGGCAAATAAGCACAACTGATATAGAATCTTTTAACAATGTACAGTTTCCGAGATTATTTAAATATGACACTTAACAACTGTCATATCATTATAGATTTTCTTGTCAGTGGTTAAAACAATGTAAACATGATACACTTTGATACATGCACATGCATTGTTTAGATTATAATAAAAATAAGTGTCTTTTTCCTGCTGCAGTAATGTACTTATGGTGCATCTGTTTCCGTTGGCAATCGTTAAAGTTTTATATGTATGATGTCAATTAAGCACAACAATGCTTGCATAAAAGGAAGCTAGCAATTTCTGTTATCTATGGTGGCATATTTCTGCCAGCCACAAGTGGATAACAAGCAGTTTTGCTACTTGCCAGATAATAACTTAAAAAAAATCTAGATAAGTAGGTGGATATCCTTTCCACAGCCTTAACGTACTAAAACGTATTAGCGTCTGATGGCCCTTTCACGCTTCCGTAGAAACAACATTTATTACACGAAACTTATTTTGAAAATATTTCTGAAATGTCTAGGTCTGCAGCTCTCAAACACGGTTATATCTTACATCTGAGGCATATACTGACACTCTCAGACAACATCAAAAATGACATTTTGAGCGATTTGATGAAGTTCGAAAATTATCAATGTACGCTTGGTCCGTTACGGACCCCTGTGGGATTTGTGTTTATCAAGAGCTCAAATATTTTTTTCATAGATTAAAAGCTGACATGCTGTACTAAAGCCCAGGTAATTTCAATTCATAACAAAATGCTGAAAATTGGCTCCCCAATAGCAAAAAAAAAAAGAAGTCCACGCGCATACATTTAGACGGGGTGACCCCTGCGCGTGACCCCTGACTATCTACGAATCAAAATGCAGCTTTCGTTTTCAAGCTTAACATCTCTACTTTCATTTTATTTACTTCCGGAAATAGCTGAAGGTCGAGTGACGTCATTTACTGTGTTGTCAAAAACATACATATGCCTGGCGAGATTGCATAAATATGTGCTGGCCGTCCTAAGGTTATGTGGTTGGCGGAAATACGCCACCATACATAAATACATTAATGCTGATAAGTTACATTTAAAGTCCCAAGTCTTTGCAGTGCGCTAAGGGGTCTCTGTCTTCATTAGCTCAGTTGGGGGCAAATTCATCTCAGAGTAGGATTCCAATAAAGAAGGATCTTTGTTTATCAGAAAATCAGTCTACCTTTAAAGGCCCATAAAGACTTTGTTTGAAATGTGGCTGCCACATTTTCCGTTATGAACATAAAATACATAAATTTCTTGTTAAATCCCACTTCTGATGATTGCTTTCTTTGACATTTGTCAAACATCTGGTAAATATACTAGAATATTTTATTGAAACTATTGTTTTAATTACCTCCCTTTATGGCTTTAACTATAACAGTGCGATATTTAAAGTAGTGCTTTTCTAACCATGTACGTACGCATAACATCTATTTGGAAAGCTATTTCATGTGTTTATAAGATAAAAATTTAAAGTATTATCACATTTGATATAAAGTATAAGAATATATTTACAGTTCAGATATCATAATAGAATGACAAGGAACTCAGATAGGAGTGTATTATTAATAACGAATTTCACTATAAGTTTAGGATGAAAAGCTAGTTTTTCTTTAGGTTCTATCTGGAGATGTGTTTAAATTATTATTGAAACTGAAAATTCAGTGTAGATGAAGCATAATAATTTTATTCTAACATGTAATATTCCAATCATGATGGTAATTGTGCGATGTGTTTTTGTTTTCTTTTTTTTTTTTTTTCTTTTTTTTCTTTTTTTTTTTTTTGAGAAAAAAATGCCCATTCTTTTTGTATATAGTAAAACGGTTCGGGAATCGATCTTATCGATTCCTCTACGGTAACATGCGGTATGTACCGGATGAGATATACTATCGAAGTAAAAAATGTGGTCTTCCGGCACGTGCACAGAGCGTCTGACTTCGGATTTTTTTGGAATAATACGCTTTTTCCTTGTGCGTAATAAGTGTCCGAATAACTTGTCCGCAACGCAACGACTTACACATCAGTACAAATATGTGCAATATTGCTTTTTATTCCAAAATCTACCTTTAAATTGATACAAACGCATATTTCTGGGCAAGCTAATGGAGTGTAACGATTCCCGATTGAGGCACTGCCTTATTTCATATTATGATATTTGTTATACAAAGAAATTATACAGTTTTCACTATACCTGTGATTTATTATTACTATTATCATTATTACTATTATTACCCCTGCTGTGCTAACTGCCCTCCAATTTACATTATCGCTGATTAAGATTACATAACCTAATTATGTTTAACCCATACACATTCAGTTTTTGTTTTAATGGTTGTCATACTTAAAATTATGCATGCCCAAGATCATTTTATTCAATATTATAAAGAAATGTAATTTCTGTCTGGAAAAGGGGCCTAAAACCTGACTAAAGGCAATAAAGATATATGTTTGGAATACTTGCTCAAAATATGACTTTGAACATTATAACGATTGCAAGCAAGACTATTGTTTCAAGGCAACAGTCTTGTAAGATTTTAGTTTAGTTTTGAGAGGCTCATAAGTGTCAGGTCAAGCTTGTTTCTTAGTACAAGAATACTCCTTTCGATCCGATTTGAGTGTCATTGTGACAGAAAGTTTTATACATTCTTTTCTTTTATAGATATGTAGCTTTCCTACATCATTCTAGGTTGTTTGAATCAGTTTTGCTTATTATATGAATACTTATGAATCAGTGAACCATAATTCTCTTACACATGCAATTCAGTGTAAATATATCTCAGTTTTCCTAATTGGTAAGTTTCCAATTCAGGAGGCTTTGACAACTTAAAATTTAAAAGTTGAATCAACATTTTATAATGATATTAAAAAATGAATGATAGAAATTTAGAAAAAAATGTCAGGGTAACAATGATGTATTTAATGATACCATGTATATTGTTACAGTCCTTCTGAATGAAACAAGTAAGAAATGGTGAGTTTGATTTCTGGGCGGGAAGCAAATAAGTATATTTAGTACCAAATTTTAAATGTAATTGAAGATGTATGCATGTGTTTAGTGTACAATATACTAACTTTAGGTTATGGTTAGGTTTTACATAGGTTAAATAGTGAACATTCAATGCGTGCGTGCCCTCAATGTGGACCTTCTTTATGGTTTCAGACTGCAAATAGCAATTATTTTATTCAAATAATAATTGAAAGTACAAGCTGTCGCTTTTATTTTTAGATTTGGATTTTCAAGTTGTTCCATTTATTAAATAAGGGTTTGAAATATATTTTAATAACGCTGATAAATCGGAATCTTCAAAGTTACGCAAGGAACTGAAGTGTGCCAGTAGGAATAAGATATACTCTCCTAATTCTATTTATCGTTCGTTTGTAGAGAGAGTTGAGTGCCATTTTCCTTGCCAAACTGAGTATGGCTATTTTCTCAATGTGGCAGAGTATGTAATATGCAAACGATAAAACAATTTTTATCTTCGTGAAAATCGCGCACTCCCGTGCAAGTACATACCATGTTGAAAAAGTTACAATCAAGAAGATATTTGAAAAACCTATGTTATATGCGAGAACGCAAAATAATGCTAGTAGTGCAATTCAAATACATATTAACATTATCATCATTTTAAAGTGCATGTTAGCAAAATATAGAAAAAAATATAAAATAAAAACAATATTGATCTCCGTTGGAATTCGAACTCACAAAAGTTAGATTCTAGAGCCGTCACGCTTACCGCTGCACAACGGCGTCTTATCATCGAAGGAAGCAGTCATTTAAATATCTATTATAAAAATATGTTATTAAAAAGTAGGGTACCCCTCTACTGAAGTGGTTTATTCCAGTAACCTTTCAAATCTATAAATAAAAGTCACAGCTAGTAATTGCTTTGCTATTTTTAGAACTGCTAAGTGTCGTCGACACTTAGTACATGTAGTTTACCACTAAAATCTTTGAAAGTACGCCGAATTTAACAATTATCAATGTTCCACTATTGAAACCAGAATTATTTGACCACGTACAAGTAGATTTGCTTTCTTTAACAAAATTTAATTAGACTGTGGAAAGCAGCTTTAAAATGGCATTGCCTGATAAATTCTTTGGAACAACTTTGTCCTATGGACACATGTCCAGTTTTGTCATTACAGCAATACTGTACTATAAATAATTGGAACGCATTTCTAATGGCAAATTTTCTACATTTTTTTTCAGAAATGGCAACATATATTCCTAAATTGGTTGATAAGGGATTCCAGAATTGGATAAAAGCCAATCTAGCATTGAGCATTACGAAGGAAGGAACTGAGGACTGTGTGTTAAATGAGATAAACACGTTTCACCAAGACACACTAAACGACATATTATCACCAGAACAAATTTTAAACAATGACCTGTGTAGACTATGTAAAAATGAAAATATCTTGCCGTGTCCTACGAGAGGTATTTGTATAGTGAAAACAGGTCTCTGTTCCTTCCACTATACGCAACAGAAATGGTATCGACCATGTCCGAAACATATTTGTGATCGATTGAGAGAAAAGATAAGACAATGCCACAAGTACAATTTTCCATCTTGGAAAAACACCAAAGCAGAGGATTGGTGTCAGAATCCGTGGGAACTGGCAAAGTGTTACCTGCCTCCAGATGGGTATCTCGGGGTCAGATCTATAGCAGAAACAGATATAAATGGAATTATCAGTGTCGTCATGAACCATTCGGCTTACAAAAACAAAGTCGATATGCGTCATTGTCAAGAGGTAATAATCATAGTAACATATTCTAAATTCATTTTTTGTTTATTCACAGATGGCTTTTGAAAGTTCATTCTTTGTGAGGTTATTATAATTATATCTTATACTGAGCACTTTATCATCTGTTAACATTAAATTTACTTCAATGAAACCTTTTATGTTGTCGTATATGCCTCTTTTAGACAATAGTTTCGTAATCTTATGTTGAGCAAAGTCCAGCTACATAACAAACATAGAAGTACATTGTACAATCAATTTACAAGTGCACACATAATTATATATTTCTAGGTGCGAGAGGTTAGTAGAAAATTACGCCATTGCCCAGACCTGTGTATAAATGATCAAGACTTGAACGGTTTCATTGGAACACTACACATGTTTCTGAGTTGTTCGAAGTTGTTCCAGGGTGATTCAAAGGCAGAGCTTTCTGTGCAAAAGATAACTAAGGTAAAGTTTTAAAAACAAATTTATGATATTGTTTTAAAGCTCTTTAGTACGAAATTCGTAAATCATATCTAGATATAGACTGTCTCAAAATAAATGAGATATAAACAAAGTGCACATTATTTGCAAATTTTGTAAAACTATGTTTCAGTTGAAAGCAGATTCACTCACAATAACAACACATGACATCACGAAAGTTCTTCAGGATGTTATACATGAAAGCACGCGAATGTCGTTTCAACAGATCGATGAAAGAGTAGCTGAACATGCAAGAGAAGTTAAGGCTGCGCTTGATAAACTAGAGATAGTAACAAGCACAAGCTTAAAGGACATACTAAGTGCCAAAGCAAGGGCAATTGACGATATAGTCAACCAAGGACAAGTCGCTTTAGATGATCTCCAATCAGCCACTGAACAACTGAAGCTTGGTGTTAATAAAGAGATAGATGAAGCAAAGAAAATGGTATTTGCAGACATAGAAGATTTAAAAAGGACTCCGATCAAGGAAATGAATCAAACATCATCAGTAAGTTATTCTCGTCGACTCTCTGCAGCTGATTACCAGCAGTTGAGGAATGGTAAACTATTAGGATTCGTTACCTCTTATATTTCTTAGTTTATTTCTTATCAAATCTAAAAGGATCCAGTAAAAGCGTAGGGCGCAACCGAAAAATAGCATTATGTGTTTAATTAGTTCTGTCCGTGAAATGTAATTAAAAGTGAAACAAGAACAAGCAATTGTGCCCCGCCTTTTTCGAAGGACAATGAAACGGACTGCGTCCTTTCGTCCGTCCATCTTTCTGTCCTTCACACTTCATGTCCGGTTCATAATTCTGCCATCCATGATGAGATTTTAAAATAACGTGGTACAAATGTTCCCCATAATGAGGTTACGTATAACGTGCAAGACCCATAACCCTAACTTCAAGGTCCAGGTGACGCTGCGAGGTCAAATGTTTATCATCAGGGTCTGTTTCGTATCCCGTAAATAGCTCTGCAATTCAACAAGGGAATTTGAATGACTTTGAACAAATGTTCTCCATAATACGAATACATGTCATGCGCAAGACCAAGTCCCCTAGCTCTTAGGTCGAGGTCATATTAAGAGGTAAAAGGTTAATATGACCTGTTTCTTGTCCATCAATAACCTTGCAATTTATGAAGGGATTTTAAAATCACTTGGCACAAATGTTCCTCATAATCAGAAAATATGTCATGCACAAGACCCAGACCCCTTGCTCAAATGTCAAGATCACATTTAGAGGTCACAAGGTTAGAGCGTAAGTTTCATGTCCTGTCCATAAGTCAACCATTCATCAAGGAATTTGAAAATCATTTTGCACACATTTTTAGCTCACCTGTCACATAGTGACAAGGTGAGCTTTTGTGATCACCCTTCGTCCGTCGTCAGTCCGTGCGTCCGTCCGTCCGTCCGTGCGTCCGTCCGTCCGTCAACAATTTCTTGTCTGCATGATAGTGGTTTCATTTATGATTTTATTTTAACCAAACTTGCACACAACTTGTATCACCATAAGATCACGGTTCCTTTCTTGAACTGGCCAGATCCCTTATGGGTTCCAGAGTTATGGCCCCTGAAAGCGCCAAAATTAGCTATTTTGACCTTGTCTGCACAATAGCTGCTTTATTTATGATTTGAATTTTACCAAACTGGCACACAACTTGTATCACCATAAGATCTTATCTTGGTTCCTTTCTTGAACTGGCCAGATTCCCTTATGGATTCCAGAGTTATGGCCCCTGAAAGGGCCAGAATTAGCTATTTCGACTTTGTCTGCACAATAGCAGCTTCATTTATGATTTTATTTTAACCAAACTTGCACACAACTTGTATCACCATAAGATCTCGGTTCCTTTCTTGAACTGGCCAGATCCCATTATGGGTTCCAGAGTGATGGCCCCTGAAAGGGCCAAAATTAGCTATTTTGACCTTGTCTGCACAATAGCAGCTTCATTTATGATTTGAATTTAACCAAACTTGCACACAATTTGTATCACCACAAGATCTTGCTTCCTTTCTTCAACTGGCCAAATTCCATCTTGGCTTCCAGAGTTATGGCCCCTTAAAGGTCCAAAATTGGCTATTTTGGCTTTTGCAGCCATATAGAGACTTCATTTATGGTTTTATTTGACACAAACTTCCAAAATGTCTTCAACAACAATAAATCTTGAATTCCATGACAAATCAGATCCAATCATATGTTCCAGAGTTATTTTATATCTGATTACCTCCCCTGATTGTAATCAAAATGGATTTATATCAGTAAGTACTTACAGGACTTATTTGAAATTTCATTATTGTTATTAGTTGGACTGAGACAATCAGGGTAGATAACTATGGACTGATTTTATGTCAAATTACCTCCCTTTATTTCCAATTAAAATTGTTATATCTCCATAACTAATGAAGATACTGATCTGAAATTTCATTTATGTCAACAGATTTATTTGGCAGATCCTTCTTTTGTCCACTTACAATAGTTTTTTTTAATTACTTCCCTTTTACGTTACTATAAATAGCTTATTTTAGTAACTTTTTTATTATTGGCCATAGGGAAAACACGAGACCAGTTTTCTGTGGTACAACATGGATGGTACCTCCAATTTTTAGGTGTATTTTAACATATCTATACCTTGTAAGATTTTTTTTTCTTTTTGGTTAAATTCCTTCCCTTTGTTGTTCCTGTCCTTTGGACTTAGATATTTTTCCTGAGGACCTTCTTGTCCTCAAGTGCAATGATAACAGGTGAGCGATATAGGGCCATCATGGCCCTCTTGTCTATGATTTTTACTGAGACGATGTATCACGTGCAAGAGCAAGACCCCTGTCTCAAAGATCAAGGTCACAGATAAAAGAGTTCAATGATAATAGATCTTTTTTGGTCTTGTCAGTAACTTCACTCTCCTTGGATTAATGGTCAAGCAGTCATCATAACGAAATGATTTGTTTAAATCTCAAACCTCTAGCGCATGGCCAAGGTCATCTCTAGAGATAAATCATGTTTGGTACTTTTTTTGACTGGTGTGTAACTTTTTAATGCATGGATGTATGTACTGAACAGCATAAAAAAATATCCAGATGTATAACTGGTATATTTTGAAATGAACAATTAATTTTTCAAATTTGAATTGTGTTTTCATACCAAAATTACACTTGAAGGTCTTCATGTGATAATATTTTAAAAATCAATCAACCGTGAAGTCAGTAGTCCCACAATAACCACCATTTAAAAGGCTATATCTTCTTTGCGTCTGTTGCATTGTAACATCCCAATTGGGCGCTTGCGCTAAATTTGATTCAGTTGTGCGATGCAACCAACAATATTTTTAAACTTTATGCTGTTTTTCAAGTTAGCCATTGATTTTTAAAATATTATCACGTGAAGTTCTTCAAGTGTAATGTGATATGAAAAATACAAGTGATTTATAAATAAAAGTTTTTAAATAAAAATTACCCTAGTTATAAAACTGGATAGTTTCTTTTGCTGTTCAGTATATATTAATAACTTGGCATAAATATTCACCATTTCAAGACAATGTGTCAAGTGTTACGGTCATAGTCAAAGACATCCAAGTTAACATTCTTTTTGTGTTGGTACATGAAATTACTTCCTTTTTGTATGATACAGTACAAAACATGCGTGTTTATATTATTTTTCCCATTATTTTAAAAATGAAATGTTTTAAGAAGTATGACTGTAATTGATAGATACAAAAAGCTGTTAACAATTATAAACTTCCAAAATTCTAACACAGGCACACTATATAACTTTAAAGTGTATATATATATATATTAGTAAAAACAGCATTTAAATAATTGTAACACATTGGGTTGATATTTTGTACAGCTCTACTCGTATTAACTTACTCTTGGGTGCTCTTTAGATACAACTTAAATTTGCATATAAAGGCATGTATTTGATTTGTTCACGAATGACCCCCTTTATATCAAAATATAATGTAAAACTATTTTCATTTATTTTCATACCAATTAGAAAATTAAATATGAATATTACATTTAAAACTATTCACCAGTAGTAGACTTCCTGATATTTTCAAACTACATAACTTCTTCATGAACATCTTGCTGTTCTTGTATTTTGAGATTACAACAATTTGTATGATTCTATGAATGTAAAAATGTGACTAGCTCGTCATACCGTATTGATCGGATTTGTCCAAAGTCAACATATTTTTGTTTTTAATATTTTCCTCTTCATTTGCATAAAGTTTACCCTTGTCATTAGTGTAAGATAAAAAAACATGTCACTTCTAAGAACCATGTCCCTAGTTTCAAGGTTAAGTTCCGATAGGGTAAGGGCAAAATGGTAATGTTATAAATAATATTTCGTGCCCAGGTTAAAATTCATCTTTACACAGAATGGTCTCAGTGAAATTTGAAAAAAAGCAAATATGTTTATAAACATTTGTCAAAATATTAATTGGTTTTCCGTCAAGGTTACAGTAAATGATTTAAACTGAAATCGGACATCAATTTCGGTGTTCAGACTGAACTTACCGCAGTTAATTTGAACTTTTACAAAATGTTTTGAACTATCAAACAGAACAATCCCTCTTGAAATATTATTAGAGGAGCATAATATAAAGGAACGCTTTATAAAATTTTACATTCAACCAGATAATCTATTTCAGATTTCAAGTCCGATCTACTGACATTTAATCAACAATACCACAGCACCATTCCTCTCTCATCAGTATTTGAGGAACAGGATACACACCTTCAAGGTTTCTACGTTCAACCTGATATGAATTCAATTCAAGTGCAAAAGAAAACATTAAGTGAACTTGCTATAGAAGTGCGGAAGCCAATTAAATCTTTACAAGACGTTTTCTATAGGAAATCGAAACCGTGTTTCAACATATACTTGACATCAGGAGCTGGCCAAGGGAAGACCGTGTTTTGTAAACAGTTGGTGCTGACATGGTGCCACGCCCATAGAAATCATAGTAGTGAAAGTAAAACGTTTCAAGAAGACATACAATTAATGAAGGATTTTGAATATATTTTTCTAGTTTCTTTGAGAAATGCTACCGCACAGTGCGATGTTGATGACATGATTGCAAGTCAAGTTGTTCAGAATTTAGCACAAAACATAAAATACACTCCAGATTTTATGCAAACACTTCTACATCGCGAAAAGTGTTTAATTCTTTTAGACGGCCTTGACGAATGGTCCCATCCTGAGCCGATTTTCACAACCTGCACAAAGACACAAGATGGTTTGCCACATAGAAAAGCTAGACCAAACTGCACAATTCTCACTACAACTAGACCTTGGAAATTAAGCATTGTTAACCTCAAATCCAGTCAGAAAGATAACCATATCGAGATAGGATATCTTGATGACAACTCCTCACAACAGCTAATAGCGAATGCTGTAAGAAAGATCTTAGATCAGGACGATAATACTGAAAACAGTGTCAATGATGAAACCAATAGTCAAATTGAGAATATAAAAACTGAAATACGTTCAAGGTCTACTCCGGAGTTTGAAATGAACCCACTTATTCTTACTTATATGATTTGCTTGTTGTGTGATGGAAAATCTCTAGGCGAATCAAAAAGTGAATTGTATGCAAACATCATAGATTTTCTACTTTATCGATGGGAAAAACGAAATAAAGAAATTGCAAAAGCCGTTACCGCAGATAAGGCATTTGATGCTGCCTTAAAGCCTGCCATATTCAGAAATTGTAGTCATATTAAAGCGTATGAGAAATTCCTCCTATCTTTAGGACAGTTGGCGTTTAAAACTTTGTTTTGTGAAATAGAAGAAAGATCTCTCGTTTTTGGATGTTTTCTGATGGACAGTTGTCTAACTGAAGACGAACAAAAGTTCTGCTTATCAACTGGACTTCTGATACAAAACAAACTTCCGGGAAGATTAACGACGAAGGAGACTACAGTTGCATTTTCACATAAAACGTTTCAGGAGTTTTTTGCAGCCTTGCACATCTATTCAAAGGCCGATTTCAATGATGTGAAAGAACCAGTGTTAGAGAAGTGTAACTCAGTTGAAAATATCCTTGAAATGTCAAATGTCTTTGTATTTCTTAGTGGGATTTGTCCTGAACGGTTGCGCATTCTCTCAAAAGATCTCAGCAAAATAATTCATGGTGACAAAATGATAACCCAATTCAGAAGTGAGAGTTCTTCTTCCCTTTTCAAAGACACTCTCTATGAAAAAGTTAAAGGTCTCCAAGATATGTATATCGCATGTGTCAAGGAAAGTAAGGATGCTAATCATGAATCTGTGTACCCATTACTTCAGGGTGTTGTCATAGACATGCGCGGTAACGAAGAAGTACATCTTCAAGTGTTGCAAAAGCTTACACAAACGAATATTGAAAACATCAAATCAATCTGGCTTATCCATTGTGAATCTGAAATGGACACCCAAAAACTTATAAAAACCTTAGTCTGGAAAACATACATACTCTCGAGAGTCTACAACTAGTATGTCCAATAGTGAGTGGTGATCTTGAGCAAATCCTAGCTAGTTCTGTTGATACGCTAAAACAACTATGTGCTTCTAGTTATATGTGGAAATGTGGATCCATGATACCCATATATAGTTCTCTGACAGACACCAGTACAAAGTCAATACGAGACATGAACTATTTGATGTGTTTACATTTATTTTACTTCGGGATGTCACATAGTGTGCTAGAGAGTCTGGTTACACACCTGACACGGAGAACATGTATGAAACGCATAACGTTGATTGAGGTCATATGCAAAGATCATCTAGAGTTATGTCCCGGTTTCAGTATGGATCTGTCTCGGCATGATAAACTCATTACAATTGGACTAAGTGGTTTACCTTTAAAACATGTAGCAATAAATACTTCAGCCGTAGAAAATTGCCTCGCTGGACCGTTGCAAACATCAAGTTCATTTTCGTCTTTCCTCAACTGTTTACCCGAAGCAAACAAGTTAGGAGTATTAGTGTGTGATTCACTGCAAAATGAGAATGACCTTCATAATATGATGGATACAATTCCACAGCTTATTAATGTCACGGAACTTGCCTTTACAAATGCTGATATAAAAAGCAAAGTACTGAAACTATCGGCTGATAATGCAAATATTGAACATATTTCTATGCAACAAATAACAATGACAAGTTCATCTCTGAAGCAGCTTGTACAACAGGTTGAACAACTCCAGCAGTCGGTTCAGATATATCTAACAAACTGCACTGTAACACCGGCGGAGGAGTATGAGAGGATAACTGATTACATAACGTCTTCAGATAGATTTGAAGTGATTTGTAATGGAGAAGATGAAGATATATATGGAATTAAGTTGAATAGCTTTATATTCAGAAACTGAATATATCTGCTGAATCATTTGGTTTAAACTGGAAAATCATGCACTCCACAAAATTCCCAATCGGTCAGTGTATATAGTATTACTATTTTGTTACTAATGCGAGCATTCACACAAAATTTCATATACTGATATTTTAATAGATACTCCAGCTAATTATTGATTTATATTTGGCAGACTCACGGCCAAAGTAACCGCATTAGGCGTTTAGGACAAAACTGCATATTTTGCACGTACAGAGCATGTGCACCAACGTGCACGTATTCGTTTACATTTTAGGCATTACTGACGAAAGTCCTACTAGAAAAACACATATCATCATGAAATTGACACAAGAGTAACGTGATCGTGCTGTCGGAATGTTGCTAGCCGGGACACATTTACGACACGTGGGTAAATTTGTTTCGCAATTTCAAAAGAATTTTGAAATAATTTGTTTGTAGCTGTTACTTTGATGGTCATTTCCATTTTTAACCTTATTTCCGTTTACAAGAACCTTTAATCGGTGGCTATCTACCATCCGAGCTCATTCGGCGAAATTTAACCTAAATACAATTCACTGAAGTGACCGATTTGGCTATTTAGAATTTTGTTATGAAATTCTGACAGCTCGGGCACGTTGCTCTTGTGTCAATTTCACAATGGTATGTGTTTTTCTAGTAGGATATTCGTCATTAATGCCAAAAGAGGCTATGAACACGTGCATATTGGTGTACATGTCCTGCACGTGCAAAAGATGCTATATTAGTCAAAAGGCTTAATGCGGTTACGTTGGTTGCGAGTCAGCCAAAACCGAATAAAAAATTAGCTGAAGTTCCTATTCAAATGACGGTATGTCAAATTTCTTGTGAATACATGCATTATTAACAAGATAGCAATACAATATAAACTGACCGATTAGGAATTTTGTTGAATGTATGTACAGTAACTGGACATAAAACAAATAATAAATAAAATGCATTCCATAGTAATACCATATATGAAATACTGTTTTCACACATAAGACCATAAGAAAGATTAGAATCGGAATATCTTGTAGCAGAATGGTGTTCAACTATATATTCCATATTGGATATATATACATCGTGCGGAATAATTCACTTGTTATGTCCCTTTTAAGATATTCTACCAGAAGTAAAACCTGTGCGTGGTGTCTTGGTTAATTGAACCATGTTTCTGCTTTAACTTTCTGAAATATATAATTCTAAAATATACATGTGGTATACCTTGTCATTAGATACATTCGCAATTTATACACATGTCTAATGAAATGTAGCAACTTATAGTTCTTTGACTTTTTCAATTATTTATCTGCTAAAAGTGGTATCACAGGTCTCGGTCCCTATATCAAATCATCATGACTTGGAAGTACATGACCATTAAATCAAGCTTAGATATAAAAGTAAGAAGGAAAACGTAGATATTTAACATTGGTTTTTATGTAGGTGCAAAGTTTCATTGAAACATCTCATATGGTATTCCGAGAGTCTTTTTGTTTTATTCATGGAAGATATGTTACCATGATAGCAATTACATTTGTTGCCGTAGTATCAAAATAAAAGAATGTGCATATTCTCCATATTGCCATAACTCCGTTACTGGGTGTTTCGTTGTTCCTTTCAACAAGCACAAAACGTTCAGCGACAGAAGTTTTGGTACTGTTGGACCTAAACTCTGGAATGAATTGCCTCTCGAAATAAGGAAATCGGACACAATAGATGTTTTCAAAAAGAAGTTGAAAACTCATTATTTTGGAAATTACTTTGCACTCTTTTAGTGACTGTGACTGTAATTTTTAAGAAATTGAAGTAACGTGAACTGGATGATTTTATTGTGTAAATACATTCGAATATGAACTATATTATAACAAATACAAAATACAGTTGTTTGTAATAACTTCTGGACATGTCGCAATAACCCACTTATTCTTACTTGATAACAAACAGCTGTCTAACTCTATCTTAATATTCTAATATTTTATTAATCTTATCTGATGTCTGATCTTTTTTTAATGCTTACTAAATAGTTTATTCACAATGGTATTTATGCTCATTTATGTTATATGTCATTAAATATCTTAATTTTTGTCGTATTTTTATGTATTTGTAAAACGCCATTGAATATGTTTTGCGTAAAAATAGGCGTTTAATCAAATGAACAGTTTCAGTTTCAGTTTTTTATTGCCATCTATCGATAATGAAAAAATATTTTGCGCTTATAAAATTCTCAGGACCAAACTATGTGTAACTGACTGATAAACAGACGAGAAAAAGGTTAACCATACATCCCTTCTGAACAAAATTGCATATTTTGCACGTGCAGAGCATGTGCACCAAAGTGCACGTATTCGTTATATATTGGACTGAGTCTTGTTATATTTTGTTATATTTTCTGGTCCTTTTGGATCATGGAAGCACACTCAGTTATACTATAATAGAAATCCGCGTTAGCCGGAGCTGTGGGGCGTGAGAGGTGGTGCATATGTCATTACCTCTCCTGAATAGACTAAGTCAAACCGAGCCTGTCATTATGTTACTTTTTTGCATTCTGTGCTTCGAAAGGATCTTCTAACATTTTTTTTCTAACAATATAAAATTATCTTAAGTTTGTCATACAATATATTGTAAAACGCCTGTGTTTGTAATTCAGTACCGTTTATTTTGATAGTCATTGATATTATCGTGAATTATGGATATTAACATGTATTCTAAACCTTCTCCGCACATCATTTTAGACTGTATATGTATGTTGCACACTGTCTTGCCATATATCATGTATTGTATGTTCTCATGGGTCATTTGGCTTAATGGAATATTGAAAATAAACTATTAAACTATGACTATGTTTTTATGCCAGTAAAAATACACACTTTATCTAAATTACGTATACTATTTTGTCTGGGTATGGTTATATTAACAATGCATGAAGGTGTAAAAGACTAAGACAGCTTTGACCTTGTTCAGGTAAAACAGACATAGATGGGTTCAACTTATTTTGGTTAATAAGAGCTCGTAGAACAGGAAATCCCTTGATGCATTCAGTAACTGCAAAGGAACAGAAATTGTTTGGTCACTTTATACTGGAAATTTGACGTACTGACCTCAGATCAATAAGTATGGGTCATTTACCAGTCATAAGTTACCTCTGTATCAAATGTAATCTTAAACCAAAGCATTCTCTAGTTATTTGCCAAAAAAAAGTTCAACTGTTCTGCGACCACGTAACCTTGACATTTGACCTACTGATCACAAGATCAATACGGGCTCAAGCGTACTCAAGTTATCGTCCGGAAACGGTTCAACTGTTCCGGGTCACTGTGACTTTGACCTTTGACCTTTGACCTGTTGACCTCAAAATCAAAAGGGATCATTTGCTGTTCATAATCAACCTTTCTATTTGCCCAAGCATTCTTCAGTTATCATCCGGAAACCGTTTAATTGTTCTAGGTCGTTTTTACCTTGACTTTTGACCTGTTGACCTCAAAATCAATAGAGGTCATTGACTGGTCATGACCAACCTCCCTATCAACTTTCATGATCCTAGGCCCAAGCATTCTTTAGTTATCATCCGGAAACCGTTTAACTGTTCCGGGTCACTGTGACCTTGACGTTTAACCTACTGACCTCAAAATCTACAAGAATTATTTGCTGGTCATTACCAACCACCTTATAAACTTTCATGATTCTAGGCCTAAGCGTTCTTGAGTTATCATTCGGAAGCCGTTTAACTGTTCCGGGTCACAATGACCTTGACGTTTAACCTACTGACCTCAAAATCTACAAGAATCATTTGCTGGTCATCACCAACCATCTTATCAACTTTCATGATTCTAGGCCTAAGCGTTCTTGAGCTATCATTCGGAAACCGATTGTTCCGGGTCACTGTTGTATTGACGTTTAACCCACTGACCTCAAAATCAATAGGGGTCATTTGCTGGTCATGACCAACCTTCCTATCAACATTCATGATTCCAGGTCTAAGTGTTATCATCCGGAAACCTATTTGTCTACATACCGACCGACCGATCGACCGACCGACCGACATCTGCAAAACAATATACCCTTCCTTCTTTGAAGGGGTGCATAATTATATTAGGCCAAGCCTACAACAATTCGAGAAACGGGAACTATGTAAAACAAATAAATTTCGAGGCTCTTTGCTAGGTCCAAGCAAACCCGTTCAAGATATAGATCGCTCGGCTATTTCGAAGCTGGATAGTGCAATAGAGCAAATCCGAGGAAGCTGGAGCTATGTTAAAAAATGTTTAAAAACTGCAATATGTGTGAAGATATTGGATAAAAGCTTAAATCTGAGTCAAATATACTAAGTAATAACAGTAATAATAGAGAGAAAATTTGTGTATTTAAGAAATAATTTATAACAAAACAGTGCTATATCACTATTCATACACGATGGGCCGTTACACGTCGGGCGTAATAATTTCACGAGGGCGCAGCCCGAGAAAAATTACTTCGGACGACATATAACCGCCCGAGTTTTGCTAAATTATTTCGATTCTAATATGTTCTTTATTGTAAAATTTATTTCAAATATGGTGGAACTGTTTCTTCGCGCAAGCATGGCGCCCATATTAGGTTTTTGTTTATACACGCCAGGGCCGGAAATGATAATACGTCTTGCGGCAGAATTCAGTTCGGGCAAAAATTATTGCGAATTATTTAGCAAAGCGAATAACTAACTCAGTATATTTGTAAATTAATCAAAACATTTGTGCAATGTGACAATTCGTTTAAAACATGTTATTAAGTAAAATATTTCATGAAATTTGAAAGCCCTATTTCTTGATGCGTACATGGCGCTAAACGTGACGTCAACATAATATCGCTGTGATGATTAAAGCATTGTTAGTCATATTAGAATAAGATATATAATAAGTACAAAAGGGGCGTAATTCAAGAAGTATTTCTCCAAAAGTAATGCACATTTGTCATGGATCATGTGGCTAAAATGTGGAACAACCATTTTAAGTTTGATTCAAATCCTTTTAGTATTAACTATGATAGAGCAAAAGTACATCGCAACTTTAACCTGCAATTCTTAGAAAAAAGTGGGGACATCAGTCATACGAGGAATGTTCGAAAAGTATTCGGAAAAGTTTTGTAACTTATTTATTTATAAGGTTATTAGAATGAAAATTCTACAAGTGATACTTTGATATTTTTTGTACATAATCAAAATGATTAAATGATAAAAATCGACTCTTGCAAAATCAACAGTCAATATGGTAACGTTGGGTAACGTTGGGCGGGGCAAACTACTCAAGACGGGAATTTGGTATCTGACACCTCTAAAAATTTACATCTTTTCGAAATATTCGCCTTTGCATGATACACATTTCTCCCACCTACAAATCACCTTATCAAAGGATGACCTGAGATGCTCCTTTGGAATTTTACGGAGTGTTTCCCGGGCAAAGGTTGGTAACATCATCATCAAACCTACTGTCGCGCAGCTCTGATTTCAAGGTCGGAAAGAGCCAGAAATCGCACAGTGCTAGATCCGGGGAATATGTCTTTTTTTTTTATTTTCTGGGTCATATACACTAATCCATGTTTCATCTGCAGTGATTATTGAGTTCGTGAAACGGTAGCCATGGTTACGATACTGCCTAAGAAAAGACTTGGCGTCTTCTACTCTCTGTTCAAGTGTTAGAATTCGAAGAATCCATCGAGCGCATACCTTAGACTTGCCGAGTTCCCTAGTAACTATTGAATGGACTGTCGACGTGCTACGTAAGTCCAACTTTTAAACCTATGTCTCATATTGTAAGCCTTCTATCAATCCGCAAAAACTCCCTAATTTCGTCTGCTTTTCCTGACGTCGTGCATGGGCGTCAAGATCTTGGGCGGTCAGCAACATTGCGCAAAGGATTGTTCTTGAAGACGTTGAACCACTCATATATGCTGGTTTTTCTTCATTGAAATTTTGCCGTAAGTGTCCATTTTCATGGAGATTTTGTTTTTCCCATTAATACACAAAAAATTATGGAATATCGCTGTTCAAGTGCCATATTGACGGCTTCAGCAAGACGAATGTTCTCTACTTCCGTTGTTTACGGAAATGACGTCAGATGTCAGCCCATGATGTTACGCAGGAATTGACAAAAGAAAGCGAAGGATGCACGTATATTTTGGGCAGTTTTTGACGTCGAGAATATGTCTTTATGTACTCTTTAAAGACACATAAACACTTGACATGTTAAGTATCACTTTTGAAATGTTTATTCTAATAACCATATAAATATTATGAGACTTTTCCGGATACTTTTCGAACACCCCTTGAAAACTATTGGTTCAAGAGTTATGGACCTTACGTCATATGATGTTGGTGATGATGTGTGGGAACACCCATTTTTAGTTTGAATCGTATCCATCTTGTAACAACAGAGATATGGTAAAAAATTATGCTGAAAAATTAAGCAACATTGGGATATAGGTCATGAAATATTTGTGTCAATGTTATGGACATTGTGTAATATGATGAGGACGATGATGTGGTAAAACTAATTTAAGTTTAAATCAGATGCATTCAGGAATAAGAAAGATATAGTTAAAGTGCATCAAAATTAACCTGAACTTTCAGATGAAAAGGCGGGATAGTTATTGAATTATTGATGCAAGAATCATATGATATGGGTCATGATAAGGAAATACTGTCTAAGTTTGAATCAAATCTGTAATAACAGAGTTATAGTAAATATGCATTAAAATTAACGTAGAATTCTAAGTACAAAGGAGCTTATAGTAGCAAAATACCACCATGAAAGACTATTACAATTAATATACCGACGTTTCGCCGAAAGGCTTCATCAGAGTAATACATAAATAGCGGAACTGACATAACGCCAGCGTGTACAATAAACAACGTTACATACATAAACGACAAAATGCATTTAACAAAAATACGACAAAAGGTATATATATATATATATAACCACCAAATCTTAAAAAGTTATTAACAAAAGCAAAATTTACTGAAAACATCAGAAAACCAGTAGTAAGTAAATGCAACAACTCAAAATGTGGTGTGTGCAAGCATATTATAGAAGGAGACTCATACACATTTAGATGCGGAAAGACATTCAAGGTGAACCAATCAATATCCTGTGATGTGAAAAACGTAATATATGCCATTCAGTGCCAGGAATTTCAACAAGATTACATCGGTGAAACTTCAAATCTTCGAAACAGAGTGACCTTACACAACCAACACATCCGTGACGCCACCAAAAGGGTACTTTACGTAAGCGAACATATTGACGTTTGTGCGGGACCTAAGTTCCCTAAATATAAAATATTTCCATTTTTCAAAATGTTCACGGACAGTATAGTCGGTAGAAAACAACGAGAAGTAATGTTTATAAGGCAGCTTAAACCTTCACTAAATAGATCAAAGGACACCATATTGTTTGTAACCCTCCCGATGATAAATTTTGAAACCGATTGTGGAATAAATCAAATATACAAGCTCAAAAGGATTTGGCTATTTCCTTAAAACCCTTTTTTTTCAATATTTCCACCCGTACCGTGTAAACCATAAAATGTGCTAGTTTTAAAATCAAAATTGAGTAAGAAATCATTTTCCTGTTTAGTTAAGTTAGAAATATGCTCCGTCAGTTTTCGTATCTTTTCAAAAAGTTCTTTTTTCTTTTTATTACTACTAGGAATAGATGAATAATAAGTTTCATTTTTTTATCAATTCTAATACTTTACTTTTGTAGTAATCTGTATTCATCAAAACAATACCTCCACCTTTATCTGCTTCTTTAATAATAATAGATTTATCATTTGCTAAAGAATTTATAGCCCTTCTCTGTTCTAAAGTAATATTATGTTTAATTTGTTTGTCTACATTAGGAAAGTTTGAGCACAATGTTTTTGTAGTCAATATATATGCATCTAATTTATGATTGCGCCCACTTGGTGGGGTAAAGTTTGACTTATTTTTATCCAATGACATGTTATTACTGTCTTCTCCATCAAACTACTCCCGTAATCTAATTTTGCGAAATAATTCGTTGACATCAGTTTCCAATTCATTAGAATTATTTAAGGAGTAGGTGTAAATTTAAGACCCATCAACAAAACACTTTTTTCTACTGCATTAAGTTTACGTTTAGAAAGATTATAAACTTTTTATTTGTTTCAGCTAGGTTACCTATTTCTACATTTCGCTGCTCCAGTTGTGGTCCTCGTCCAGAAAAGAATGAACAGTTTCTGGTCTGACCACATCATCTACATTAGATTGGTAAGAATTATTTGACCTGTCTCCCTAATTTCTTCTTTGTTGTTGGTTTCTTATTCTGTTTGGCTGTTTTGGTGAATTTTGATTAAGTTTTGAGACAAGTTGTTGGAGTAAAAATTGAACACTTTGCCTTTCTCATTGTTCTTTCTCTGGCTTCTGTTTGGAAATGGAATACTTCATACTGCATCTGAATAAGTTCTTTGTATTGATTGTTGTTGGTGACATTTTTGTTGGAACTCGCGATTTGAATTTGCTTTTTTGAAAAAAGGTTTTGAATTTTCATAATTTTTGCAAAATCGCTTTTCATAAGATTTGAGCCAATGCTCATTGTTGAGCCATCTTTTATGCGAAATTTCTTCATTTCGTTGGATGTTCTTTCTCTATAATCCTATAAGACAATCGGCGACTTGTCCTGAACATTTTGAAAAAATAATGTCTTCCATTTCTTTGTCAATTCTTCTTATGCGTTCTTTACATGAAGCTTCTCTCAACTTTTGCATCTCGATTTCCATTTTCAAATCATGGACTACGGCCCTTTCTCTTAGTATTCTCTGCTCTTCATTTTCATTTTTATATTCAATCTTTTGAAATATACGCGGTATTATTATAGGGTTAGCCGCTACCCACTTTTTATAAAAGGAAGTATTGCCGCTGTTTCGAACCATTCCCCAATAAGCATATTTTCTATTATTCAGTTTTCTCTCCCTGTTTGAGGCAATGCTCGCTTTAATTCTCATTGCTTCCGCTTCGAAATAATTTACATTTTCTTGCATTTCTATATTGTTACTGTCACATTGCTGGTTTGTTTTAGTGTTTATTTATTCATGACCTTTATTGCTCTTGTAATTTCCTCTACTGCTGCTTCAGTTTTTACTGGAGACAGGCGCCTATTTATTTCCCTTACCGCATCCGTGAGGTCTTGAATGGCAGTTAAAATAAGTGATAACTTTGCGCTAATTTCTCCCAGCTGTTTATCTCCTTGTTCTACGTTCATCGATGACTCTGATATTGATGGCCAGCTGTCCTAGCTGCTATCATCGGGTTTTGCCCTTTTAGGACCCATAATAATGTTCCTTGACCCGGAAAATTATATATAAAAATGCAAAAGTCTGTACCGGATCAACTATATTATAAAGAAAAAATAAACAACATTACATGAGTTACATAATATTTGCCTACCGGTTTCGTTTATACTCATTAGGGCAAATAAAACAATATAGCGTCAATAAATGTGTAATTGCTAAGCAACGTCATTTCTGCGTACACATGTGTACACACTGTTAAGATTGTAACGTCATCAATTTTGGTTAAGTTTCGGTTGAAAATAACAATGAAATGTCAATGAATTCTAAAGAACGCTATTTCATTGACTTAGATTTTCTTAAATTTTAATAGAAAAGTCACAAATTAGTTTCGCTAGAACTACTGAATTAATTCCATTTCTTTTAATGTTATATATTTAGACACACTGATAAGCCATTCACGGCGAAACTACTTTGTGACTTTTCTATTAAATTTAAGAAAATCTAAGCGAACTGCAAATAGATACTAACGATAACATTGTTATTATTACAAATATAATAATCGTTATGCATGGTAGATCACTTTGGCATTCATACCGTCTCGATATAATGTTTTTAGTTTGTGTATCCAGAAAGATTCTTTGCACAGTCTCTTCATATCATCATAACGTCAACCGGCATAAATGAAAAATCCCCAAGTGAATGATCATTTTCATTAAAGCGAACAGCGACATTAGACAAATAACTTGAAATCGATTCATCATAATTTCTAATGTCATGACGATCTCTATTCATACGTTTGTGACATTGTTTACAAGTTATAATATATATAACATCTTTCGACTAGTACAATCTGTAGAGCATTTTAAACTGGCTACCAGTAACAATATTTTTACAATGTTTACATCTCCGCCTGTCACATGTCTGTGAGAAATTTGCATCACTATCTTGTAAAGATTTGAAAGCAGAACGTACTAGAAAGTCCTGAATATTTTTGGCACGTTTAAATGCTAGAACTGGTTTGAAAGTATGTAAAAATGTGACATTTGCATTTCTTTGAAAGGCATAACAAGTCCCAGTACTGGCACCTAGAAGAATACTCTACATACTGATGAATGTTAGTATTTTTCACATAAACACTCGTTTCAATACATAATGAATCAGTTTTTCTAACAGTCACACCCAGAAATGGCACCTCCTCCAGAGAAATAGCGTGGGGCAATTTTATTGATTAAAATGGATGTCATTGATGGCCCTTATGATAAGTTCATTGTATGAATGGTCCAAGATCAAGAAAATATCGTCCAAGAAACTGAACCATAGTGTCGGCTTCAGATCTCTTGAATTTAAAATGTCGTTTTCAAACTTTCCCATAAATATACATGTAGATGCGTACGTGGGAACCATGGAACTACCCATAGCTGTTCCCATACACTGACGATAATTCTCACCATCAAATTGAAAACTTTTCTCAAGAACAAGTTGTATTTTCACTAGAAAGTTCACTACTGTCATTAGTCCCGTGGTTTACTGATTTACTACTGTGATAAGTACAAAGGAGCATAATTCGTAAGGATTTATACCAGAGTTATGAATCTTGTGTCATATTATATTGATGATGATGTGGAACATCTATTTTAAGTTTGAATCAAATCCATCTAGTAATAATAAAGATAATGTGAAAGTGTACCAAAACTTTACTATGAAATCCTAAGTAAAAAGGGGGATAATTCATGAAATCTTGGTCCAAAAGTTATGGTCTTTGTGTTATGTGATGTGAGTGATGATGATGAACAACTTTTTTATGCTGAAGCAAATAGCTCTCCATAAACTTCGTACTATCAAGCTAAAATGCAACTGCTTTGTCATTCGTAAGGAAGACAGAATGTACAATTATTTCCATCCTGGAGGAAACAAATTATCCCTTGATTGCCTATTTGACAACTGCTTTAAGTCTAAAGCAAATCAATTTAGTTATAACAGAGATAGAGAGAAATTGCATCAAATCTTAACTTAAAATTAAAAAGGGGACATAATTCGTGCATTATTAGTGTGATTGTTATGACGTTAGTGTTATAGAATGCGGGTGATGATAAGTAACAGTTATTATAAATTTAAAGCAAATCCATCAAGTAACAAGACAGACAAAGTGATAGAACATCGAAACGTTACCCAAGCTCTGGACGCGCACGCTGACGCAAGAGTGAGCAGGATAGCTCTCCATATATTTCGTATAGTTGTTATAGAAATACAACATAGTTTACACATTTTACCAATGTGTAACACTTTTAAACAATGTCTATGAATTTACGAATTAACCATTTAGATAATGAATTAAGATAACAAAGAATTTGTGTTCACTATCTTGAAATACTTATTTCTACAGCAAAAATGCATACAAACAGTAACTCTGTCTAAGTATTTAAAGATGTTTGTGTTAATCTTTCTTCCAACATCTGTATATCATTTTTATCACTGTCTCAAGCAACCAAATCTTAAGTACTTATTTCTACAGGGTTTTCATTTAATCTGAGAGACAGTGTGTTTGTCTGTTGCCTTAGTTATTAAACTGCAGCCTGTATGGGGGATGACTGGGATTGGCGGGTCTGATTCTCTCCATATATTGAGAACAGCAGTCTGGTTATGAACCTATCTGAGAGATTCCTGTCTCTGAAATCATTAGTTCTCCACCTCTGATTCATGTGGGGAAGTTGGCAGTTACTTGCGGAGAACAGGTTTGTACTGGTTCAGAGTCCAGGAACACTGGTTAGGTTAACTGCCCGCGGCCGTTACATGACTGAAATACTGTTAAAAACGGCGTTAAACCCAAAACAAACAAACTGTCTGGTTATCTTTAAATATTGGGAAGGCAGTCTGTTTTCTCGAACTGTATTGGGAATAGAAGTTCTGGTTGTCTACCTGTATGTGGACAACAGTCTGGTTCTCTACCTTTACGTGTATGATAATACTGTTCTATACCTTATATAGAGATAGACCCTAACATTTTCATTGATAGAAATGCATTAAATAAAGTCTAGAAATTGATTTCCAAGTCCTTGAAATTAACAAAAATGATTTCACAAATGTGCAATGTATGATAGTTTTGCTAATATCAGTAACAGAAATTTTAATATTTTATTCAAAGTTGTGATCCGCAAAGAATGTCAACTCTTGCCTTGGGCTAGTACTTTAAAGCAGAGATATTTATTAGTTTACTTCCCTTGCAATTACACAATAGAGTAGAAAATGAAAACGGTTTAAAACACAATATTATACATTTTTGCACAACAAAATCGTATAGGATTTATTAATATGTGTTTGATTTACCCTGAAACACTGGTTCCTATGATTTTGTCAACTTACTTATGGTAAAAATTAACTTTTAACAAGCCGATAATAAAATGAAATACCAGTAAGTATTTTATAGTGCAGATAATACAGTTTTGCTTGTATCAAAATGTCACAATAGAAGCATTTTTGTAATACAGAACACCTGGTAGGATTAGTAAAGGTGCAATTATATTGATCTCTTTTTCCTATGCCTACCTTATATTAGGGTGACAGTCTGTTTATTTAACTATAGGGTACCAGTCTAGTTCTCTACCTATATGGGGAATTGTAGTCTGGTTCTTTACCTGTATTGGGAATGGCAATCTAGTTCTCTACCTACATTGGGGATGGCAGTCTTGTACTCTACCAATAAAGGAAATGGCAGTCTGGTTCTCTACCAATACAGAAAATAGCAGTCTAGTTCTTTCCCTACACAGGAAATGACAGTCTGGTTCTCTACCTATACGGGGATGGCAGTCTGATTGTCTACCTGTATGGCCACATATATTAAGATGTTAGGGTCATCATCAGTACAGGATTTTCTTCATCAAGATCGCTCGCCCCAGCTGGTTGGTAAAATATCTTTCCCTCTACAACAGACCTTGTTAACGTGTCATCTTGTCTATTATATAACAGGATAAAAATATGAATGAAATATATAAAACCAGTACTCTGTGATAATTGAAAAAGTGTAAAACATGTAATGCCCGAATGATAGCCTGTCCAATTGTCAGTCCCGGCGATCACTAAATGCAAAATTTTAAATTAAAATACCAGTTATCAGATGTTTTAAGGTTTCTATCAATACATCGATAGAACACTTTCTGTTAAATCCATCTTTTCCTTACCAGTTTGTTTCCTTGATTTCTCTTTAAATAAAAGATAATACCATCGGGTGAGCTATTGTGATCGCTCAGAGTCCGGCGTCCATCCGTCCAGTGTTTTTTTCCACTAGTTTGGGAAGCGGGCTGGGGCCTTTACAATTGGGAAAAATGCGTCGTAAAACACCCAAATTGGGATTTTATGTTTTAGAATTAATGAACTAACAATACATTTTAGGAAAGTTTTATGGTAAAAGATAGTATAGTTATCATATTCATTCATAAAAATATAAAAACAACAAACGTCTACAAGCAAATATTCATCTCTCATTGAGCTTGCAATACAACAGATATGACAGTATCTCATGTTTCATTATAGCTTAGATCGTTACCTGAATCAGTCGTCACTGACGCTGTTAGTTTTTCTTTATTTTTACTTTCGGTTTTAAATTGACTAGACATAGCCGTTGTAGGTGTAATAATTTGAGTGGTAAACGAATCTGTAGTTAAAATGTTCATCTGATGAACAAAACATCAATTTTGGCGTACTTTTAGCATCACTTTTATTGATTTTCTTTGTATATAATACTTACATTTGTAGACGGCATGTTTACGATCAGCAGACGCTTGCATTATCATGCCTTTCAATGACGCGACTTAAGGGGAAGTAACTACAATTGACTCTTTACAAAACAAAAACCATTTACACAAACACCAACGTAATGTATTTCGGAACCTACTTTTCGTGTCATGTTGTTAAAATTTGCAGACATTTTTTTCAACTTTCAATTGGGAATTTTGAAGGTAAAATTGGGAAAAATACATACTATTTCTCACTGGGATTGGGGCCAAACTTTGGCCCCAAATTGACCTGGAAAAAAGACACTGCCGTCATCCGTCCGTCCACACTTTCCTTTAAACAACATCTCCTAGACCACCAGGTCAATTTTGATGAAACTTCCATGGATGGTCCTCTTTAAGAATTGTTCAAAGAATTGAATTCCATACTGAACTCTGGTTGCCATGGCAACCAAAAGGAAAAACTTAAAAAATCTTGTCCAAAACCGCAAGGCATAGAGCCTCGATATTTGGCATGTGGCATCATCTAATGATCCTTTATGAAGATTGTTCAAATTATTACCCCGCCCCGGGGTCCCAAGTTTTACATAGACTTATATAGGAAAAAACTTTAAAAATCTTCTTGTCTGAAAGTTCAAGGCCTAGGCCTTTGATATATGGTATGTAGCATTGCCTAGTGGTTCTCTAACAAGATTGTTCAGATTATGACCCTGGGGTGAAAAGAGACCCTGCCCTGGGGGGTCACTTGTATATGAGTTATATAGCAAAAAATACTTCAAAAATTATCTGATCATATTGCCTAGACTGTTTAATTATGATTACCTGATGGCCCCAAGTAATTAGGGGTTACTTGACTGACCTTGACCTACTGACCTACTTTCTTGTTTTTTAAGATACAACCTTGAAATTTGGATGACATACACAGTTTTACACACCGATTTTAACACTGACTTTCAGTGACCATGAATGTGACCTACTGACCTACTTTTTTAATATTTTAAATCATGACCTACTGACCTACTTTCTTGTTTGTGAAGTTACAGCAAAGAAATTTTGACCACATGTATAATGTTTGATACAGATTTCAATACTCATCTTGAAAAGTCTTAATCTTGACCTACTTTCTTGTTAGCTCACCTGAGCACAAAGTGCTTGGGGTGAGCTATTGTACGTCATGTAGTGGGCCCAACTAAACTCAGGTGAGCGATATAGGGCCATCATGGCCCTCTTGTGTAAGATACAGCCTTGAAACTTGGGTGACATGTACAGTTTTGCACACTGATATTAAACCTGACTTTCAGTGACCATGAACATGACCTACTGACATACTTTCTTAATATTTTAGCATCAGTTTGACATTTGTTACATGTAGCTCATATTACTCAGGTGAGCGATCCAGGGTCATTACAACCCTCTTGTTTACAAAGAGTTGGCTGGAAAGCCTGCTAGGGTCCTCTACCATGAAAGCTGGAAATCTCCCATGTGATCTTAACTGTGTTGTGTGAGATAATGCCGTAACTAACAATCTATATACTCTGGAATTGTTTGTTTGTTTCCTGACATACAAATCATATATAGCTTTGATTAAGTGGAAGAGAATTGTAAGGTGCACTGGTTGTTTACCGGAGTATAGATGATCTCCATTATAAAGGCAAAGCTGGTAGCAAGGTCACTAAGTTTCATGGCAGTGTACACAGGTAGAGCTTGTAATAAGGTCACCAAATATCATGGCAGTGCAAAAAGGTAAAGCTGATAGCAAGAGGTCCCCAAGTTTCATGAAAAATTACAAAGGTGAAGATCACTAGGCTTTATGGCAGTATACTCAGGTAAAGTTGGTAGCAGGAAAGTCACCAGGCTTAATGGCAGTATTCACAGGAAGGCTTAGAAAAATCACGACAAGTGAGAAAAGTTATTACATCATTAAAAGTTAATAACAAAACAGTAACTCAAACTGAAGATATTTTAAAAGCAGAAGTTGAATTTTATCAAACATTATATGACTCAAAAATAGATATAGATAGTAAAGACTGTGATTCCTATATAGATGAAGTGCTTACAGAAAACGTAACACTAAATAACCAACAGGCAGACTATGCGAAGGCAAATTCTCAATAAATGAATGTTTCAATTCTTTAAAAGATATGAAGCTAAACAAAAGCCCGGGCTTAGATGGATTAACTGTTGAATTTTACTTGAAATTCTGGCATCTTATTGGAGAACTTGTTACGTATTCATTAAACGAAGGATACGATAAGGGTCAACTTTCAAATAGTCAAAAACAAGGTATTTTTTTTCATTAATTTACAAAAAAAGGCGACCCAGAAAATTTACAGAATTGGAGACCTATTTCATTGCTTTGTATTGACAATAAAATTGCAGCTAGAGTCCTAGCAAAAAGACTACAAAAAGTTCTTCCTTATATTGTAAGTTTAGATCAACAAGGGTACATTAAGAATTGATACATTGGATATAACATTCGACAGATTCAAGATATTATAGACTATACAGATATTTTAAACATTGACAGGGCGATTCTATTTTTAGATTTTAAAAAAGCTTTCGACATGGTTGAATGGAATTTCATGTTTACAGTTTTAGGAAAATTTGGATTTAAAACATCATTCTTACACTGGGTCAAAGTGCTTTATACGAATATTTCAAGTTGTATTTTAAATAATGGATGGAAATCTGATTCCTTCAAAATATCTAGAGGATTTTGTCAAGGCTGTCCATTGTCAGCCCTTTTATTTATAATCTTTGCGAGATTTTAGCTTTAAAGATATGAAAATGTGAAAATATCCAAAGTATTTCCGTTAAAGACAGTCAATTTAACCGAACTCTAAAATTAACTCAGTTAGCCGATGATACCACTTTATTCTTAAAAAACGAAAATGATATTTCAACAGCCATACTAATTATCGATGAATTTGGAAAATATTCTGGTTTAGAATTAAATAAAAGAAAAAAAAAAGGTTTATGGATAGGACGTTCTAAAACAAAAAGTCTTGACTTTTTTGAAAAAATACCATTCACTAGTTCATATGTCAAATCTTTAGGAGTTCATTTCGGAAACGATTCAAAAGAATGTGACAAGTTAAATTGGGATTCTAAATTAAACACATGTCAATCACTTATAAACGCATGGAATAAATGAAATCTTACTATGTATGGTAAAATTCTGAAGGCTCTCCAGCCGTTCTTAGTTTTTCCTAGTTTTTTCAAAGTGCTCCTAGTTTTTCCTAGTTGTTTTCTAAAATGCTCCTAGTATTGCTAGGTTTTCATTTGCAGCATTATGTCTGAAAGTTTCTAAGATGTTTAGCTGACTTGCCTGTGCTACTGGCAGTAGTGGTTTGGTGTCACTGATACATAGTTTGGCCATTTCAGGTTGGACTATGCTTAAGTGATGTCAAACAGGAACTGTAGAAGCAAATTTACAGTCAGCTGAACACTTATATGTATGGTAATTGGATTTGAATTGAAAAACAGCAGCAAGGTAACACTTTCTGATAATACCTCTTAGTTTTTGTCTCAGTATTCTTAGATTTTCCTAGTTTTTTCCTAGTTTTCTGTGTGAAAAATTCCTAGTTTTCTCCTAGTTTTTTTCAAATGTATTGCTGGAGAGCCTGCACAGGTAAAGCTGATAGCAAGGTAACCAATCTTAATAACAGTGTACACATGTAAAACTGATAGCAAGAAGGTCACAAGGCTTCATGGCAGAATACACAGGTAAAGCTGATAGCAAGGTTACCAATCTTCATGACAGTGTACAGAGGTAAAGCTGATAGCAAGGTTACCAATCTTCATGACAGTGTACACAGGTAAATCTTGTAGCAAGGTTACCAATCTTCATGACAGTATACACAGGTAAAGCTTGAAGCAAGGTTACCAATCTTCATGACAGTGCACACAGGTAAAGCTTGTAGCAAGGTTACCAATCTTCATGACAGTACACAGATAATGCTGGTAGCAAGAAAGTCACTAGGCTTCATGACAGTATACACAGTAAAGCTGGTAGCAAGAAGGTCACAAGGCTTCATGGCAGTATACAGAGGTAAAACTGATAGCAAGGTTACGAATCTTCATGACAGTGTACAGAGGTAAAGCTGATAGCAAGGTTACCAATCTTCATGACAGTGTACACAGGTAAATCTTGTAGCAAGGTTACCAATCTTCATGACAGTATACACAGGTAAAGCTTGAAGCAAGGTTACCAATCTTCATGACAGTGTACACAGGTAAAGCTTGTAGCAAGGTTACCAATCTTCATGACAGTACACAGATAATGCTGGTAGCAAGAAAGTCACTAGGCTTCATGACAGTATACACAGTAAAGCTGGTAGCAAGAAGGTCACAAGGCTTCATGGCAGTATACAGAGGTAAAACTGATAGCAAGGTTACGAATCTTCATGACAGTGTACAGAGGTAAAGCTGATAGCAAGGTCACCAATCTTCATGACAGTGTACACAGGTAAATCTTGTAGCAAGGTTACCAATCTTCATGACAGTATACACAGGTAAAGCTTGAAGCAAGGTTACCAATCTTCATGACAGTGTACACAGGTAAAGCTTGTAGCAAGGTTACCAATCTTCATGACAGTGTACACAGATAATGCTGGTAGCAAGAAGTTCACTAGGCTTCATGACAGTATACACAGGTAAAGCTGATAGCAAGGTTACCAATCTTCATGACAGTGTACAGAGGTAAAGCTTGAAGCAAGGTTACAAGTCTTCATGTCAGTGTACAGAGGTTAAGCTTGTAGCAAGGTTACCAATCTTCATGACAGTATACAGAGGTAAAGCTGTTAGCAAGAAGATCACTAGGCTTCATTGCAGTATACACAGGTAAAGCTGATAGCAAGGTTACCAATCTTCTTGACAGTGTAAACAGGCAAAGCTGGTAGCAAGAAGGTCAGTAAGTTTCATGACAGTGTACACATGTAGAATTGGTAACAATGTACACAGGTGAAGCTGTTAGCAAGATAACTAATCATCATGGCAGTGTACAAAAGTGAAGCTGGTAGTAAGGTCACCGAACATCATGGCAGTGTACACAGGTAAAGCTTATAGCATGTAAACCAAGCTTTATGACAGTGTACAAAGGTAAATCTAGAAGCAAGGTCACTGAGGTTCATAGCAGTGCACACATGTAAAACTGATAGCAAGGTCACTGAGGTTCATAGCGGTGCACACATGTAAATCTCATAGCAAGGTCACTGAGCTTCATTGCAGTGCACACAGGTAGAACTGGTAGCAAGGTCACTGAGCTTCCTGGCAGTGCATACAAGTAAAACTGGTAGCAAAGTGACTGAGCTTTATATGGCAGTGTGCACAGGTAAAACTGGTAGCTAGGTCACTGAGCTTCATGGCAGTGCACACAAGTAAGGCTGGTAGCAAAGTCACTGAGTTTCATGGCAGTGCACACAGGTGGAACTGGTAGCAAGAAGTTCAGTGAGCTTCATGGCAGTGCTCACTGGTAAAGCTGGTAGAGAAGTCACTGTCTTTCATGGCAGTGCACACAAGTAAAGATGGTAGAAAAGAAACTGAGCTTCATGGCAGTGCACAAGTAAAGATGGTAGCAAAGAAACTGAGCTTCATGGCACACAGGTAAAACTGGTGGGAAGGTCACTGATCTTCATGGCAGTGCAAAAAAGTAAAGCTGATAGCAAACAGGTTGCTGAGTTTCATGGCAGTGCACACTTGTAAAGCTGGTAGCAGTGTTACTGAGCTCAATGGCAGTCTGCACAGGTAAAACAGGTAGCAAGGTCAATGAGTTTCAGTTTAATACACGCATGAAAATCTGGATGCAAGAACGTTGCTGAGCTTCATGGCAGTGCAAACAGGTAAAGCTGCTAGTAAGGGCACTGAGCTTCATGGCAGAGTTCATAAGTAAAACTGGTAGCAGGAAGGTCACTAAGCTTCATGGCAGTGCACACAAGAAAAGCTGGTAGCAAAGACACTAAGCTTCATGGCAGTGCACACAAGAAAAGCTGGTAGCAAAGACACTAAGCTTCATGGCAGTGCATACAGGTAAAACATGTAGCAAAGTCACTGGCTTTATAGCAGTTCCCTGGGTAAAGCTGGTAGCAAGGTCACTGAGCTTCATGACAGGACACACATGTAAAACTGGTAGCAAGATTACTGAGCTTTGTGGCAGTGCACACATGTAAAACTGGTAGCAAGTTTACAGAGCTTCATGGCAGTCTGCAAAGGTAAAACAAGTAGAAAGGTCAATGTGTTCCGAGGCAGTACACACAAGAAAAGCTGGTAGCAAGGATGTTGTTTAGCTTCATTGCAGCGCACACTGTTAACGCTGGTAGCAAGGTCACTGAGCTTCAAGGCAGTACACACAAGTAAAGCTGGTAGCAAGGATGTTGTTTAGCTTCATGGCAGTGCACACTGTTAACGCTGGTAGCAAGGTCACTGAGCTTCAGGGCAGTACACACAAGTAGAGCTGGTAGCAAGGTCACTGAGCTTCAAGGCAGTGCACACAGGTAATGCTGGTAGCAAAGGTCAGTGGTCTTCATGACAGTGTACACAATTAACGTTGGTAGAAAGGTCACCGAGTTTCATGGCAGGGCACACATGTAAAACTGGTAGCAAGGTTACTGAGCTTCATGGCAGTGTACACAAGTAAAACTGGTAGCAAGGTTACTGAGCTTCATGGCAGGGCACACATGTCAGACTGGTAACAAGGTTACTGAGCTTCATGGCAGGGCACACAAGTAAAGATGATAGCAGGAAGATCACTAAACTTCAAGGCAGTGCACACATTAAAAGCTGGTAGCAAGATCGCTGAGCTTCAAGGCAGTGAACACAATTAAAGCTGGTAGCAAGATCGCTGAGCTTCAAGGCAGTGAACACAATTAAAGCTGGTAGCAAGGTCAGTGGACTTAATGACAGTGTACACAAGTAAAGTTGGTAGAAAGGTCACTGAGCTGTATGGCAGGGCACACATGTAAAACTGGTAGCAAGGTTACTGAGCTTAATGGCAGGGCACACAAGTAAAGATGATAGCAGGAAGATCACTAAACTTCAAGGCAGTGCACACATGAAAAGCTGGTAGCAAGATCGCTGAGCTTCAAGGCAGTGAACACAATTAAAGCTGGTGGCAAGATCGCTGAGCTTCAAGGCAGTGAACACAATTAAAGCTGGTAGCAAGGTCAGTGGACTTCATGACAGTGTACACAAGTAAAGTTGGTAGAAAGGTCACTGAGCTGTATGGCAGGGCACACATGTAAAACAATGAGCAAGGTCACTGAGCTTCATGGCAGTCTGCACAGGTAAAACAGGTAGCAAAGTCAATGAGTTTCAAGGCAGTACACACAAGAAAAGCTGGTAGCAAGGATGTTGTTTAGCTTCATGGCAGTGCACACAGGTAAAGCTGGTAGCAAGGTCACTGAGCTTCAAGGCAGTGCACACAAGTAAAGATGATAGCAGGAAGATCACTGAACTTCAAGGCAGTGCACACATGAAAAGCTGGTAGCAAGATCGCTGAGCTTCAAGGCAAGGCACACAGGTAAAGCTGGTAGTCAGTGGACTTCATGGCAGTGCACACATGTAAAACTGGTAGCAAGGTCACTGAGCTTCATGGTGGTGCACATATGTAAAACAGGGAGCAAGGTCACCGAGCTTCATGGCCACTGAGCTTCATGGCAGGGCACACATGTAAAACTGGTAGCAAGGTCACTGTTCTTCATGGCAGTGCACTGACTAGATAGTTCAGTATTGGGCTGAATATGACAATATTTCTCAATGATATAGGTTGGCTTCGAGCAGAAGGTGGTTTTTGACCTTTAGCCACTTGTTATGCATTTGGAGAGTAGTTAAAAAGCTTGCGGACTGCAAGGTTTCATTTACCACCATTGTTCATTTTGCGTTGTGTATCAGTTAGAAATACCATATAGCATAACTAGTTACTGTAAATAATTTGATTTAGAAACACTTACTTGTCATCTTTTTGCTCCAGGTGACACTATAATTAAGCTTTAGCCTGCTGGCGGCAAGATATCATGCTTTTGCGTCTTGTGCAGGCTGATCTTGGTCTGCACTTTTCGCTATTAAGTCAGTAAAATTTCAATTAGCACCCTTCCCAATAATAAATGATATTGCCCATATTAAATGATGAACCAGTCCATTTTAGAAGTTAATAAAGAATTTTATTTTTCAGAGTGATGTTTCTAACTCCTGATCATATTAACATGATACATCTAGAGAGGCAGGTACACGGATTTGTATGACCTAACTGGAGTGCACAGTCAGACAAAATGGCTCCTGATGCTGAGGTCCAGCTTTCTCAGGAATAGAAAAAGATGGATTATTATGTAAATGTTTTAATTTGCATATGGAATGACCAGCAGTTGCAACCCAGTTTTCTGCTGTAGTTCTAATATTTGTGACAATTTTACCAGTACTAACACAAGCAGTGTGACACTAAAATTAGAACCAGGAGTTATTAATGTATAAACCAATATTGTTTTCAGAAAATAGGAAGTAGTCTAAATTGTAACTTGGTGTAAATGGAATGTTGCTGTTCTCTGTGTCAAAGAATATCAGTTTAAATAATATTGATCAATGAGCTATGTTCCATGCTGTCATGTTAAAAATATTCAATATTTTGATGTTTTTCCCACTTTTAATAATGCTATAATTTTTCACATATATTTATTAAAGGCATATTACAACATTTTCAGACCTGTTGAAACCAGTGGTTTTATTTTTTGTGATAACTAAATAAAACCAATTGTAAAAGAGAGTGAGATAATATTTTGTTGGAACCTCAGTGTTACAGGTATTTCTCCATACAAAAAAAAAAGATCTGAATGATATTTTAATTCTGGTGTGTAGTTACCTTGCCTATATGTACGCTCCTTAGTTAATTCATCCATACTTAGCACAAGGTAATGGAGCTATTACTTTTAAACAATTTAAGGGATTCTTAGGAAACTTTACACAGATTTTATTGTTGGGTAGTTGTGTCAGGTGCGAGTCCGGTTTGTACCTCCAAGGTCAAGGTTATAGCTGAAGGCACTTCACTTCTTGGATTCTCCTCTTTGACAAATGCCACGTCATGTTTAATCGTCCCATATGTTTGTGCTCTGACTTTCATTAGTGAGTCAGTTTGTTATTGTGGGGCCTGGGCCTAGTTGTCAAAGTTACAAAAGTCATTAAAAATTTTAATCAGAAGATTTTCCAGCAGATTTACAGGCATTTGAGACTTTTTTAACAAAGATTTATTGTGAGTTAATTTCTTTTTGACATACCTGCCAACCAAATACATAGTGAAACATTTTATATTTCATTTTGCAAGAAACTTACTACACACACAACTATCCATCATGAAATTCCTATTGTTCTTAGGGGCTCATTTTTGTGAATTTCAACAAAACAGCAGAAAATCCCAAATTTTTATGCTAACAGTGATAATATTTTATGATTTTGTTCCATCATATCCATACTGATTTTTTTTTCAGGCATACTCCGGTTACAGATTTGCAGTAGCTGTCAGCAGCCAAGAAGAACCAATGGCCATTCTGAATAAAAGACCCACATGATCAGACAAGTTGGCAGGATGACAAATTCATGCAAAGAAACTGACATTCTGCCAAAGATTCAAGTCTGCAGATATCACCGGCAGACTTTAGACTCTTTGTTTTAGATTTAAGATTAAAAGATGATTGTGACTTAAGACTACATGTATGTAGTTTTCAGTCAAACACTTTTTCTGTTTTTCTTTTTTTGTATTTTTTCAACATTTCAAGGTCTTGAAAATGATAATATTGGATACATGGTTTTATCATAAAATAAAAAAGTAGGTTTTCATTGTTTACAGGTGTTTGGAATGAATATTTATAAGGTGACTGTGTCTTTAAGGTATTGAGTGTTTCTGCAAGAATGCAGTAATTCGTAATTTCGTTTTTGAAAAGTTTTCAGGAAATTCAAAAAATTCCTTCTTTGTAAGGAAACAGATCTTTTGATACGAAGATATGTAGGAACAAATTAAAAAACGTTTACAAAGAAATTCTTCATTTATGTCCAGAATCACATGTCTGAGATAATTTACTTCCATTTACTTACAGCTGTATTGCATGACTTCTCTAAGTTTTAGCAGTCAAATCATTACTGCAAAAATGTTGTAACTTTACTTACTACACTTTTATACTTTTTACTTTTTTATTATTTCCATTGATACCTGTTAGATCTACTACCACAGTTTTACATTTGACATAAAACTAGAAATGATTCTTTTCTAATTATGTTTTTGACAATTTTGCCCATTGTTTCATAAACAAAATAATCTGGAAATTAACAACTTGGTACAATATGTATCATTACATGACAGCTTCTATAAGTTTGCAAAGTTTGTGCAATTGATCAGTCTATAGTTCAACACATAATTTTGCTTGGCTAAAGTCAGAATTTGGAATCATGTAATATAACATTTATGGAATGGCATGCAGACATTATTGTAGGGATAATACACGTTTTTGTGTGTATTAACGTCTGCAGAAGCCCGATGGATTGTTTGTGACCGAGACCGAAGGTCAAGGTCAAAACATATCCCAAGGGCTTCTGCAGACATTAATACATAAAACAAACGTGTATTGTCGCTATTCTTGCATAAAAAACATTACACAACGACTTAATGCATTGTTTTCATATTTGATGACTTTACGATTCTGGTACTTTTTAGTTACCATTCGGTTGTTCTTGGAAACAGTAAACATGTTTTAAATATCCATAACCAGGGCACACCTGTCAACAACACTACCAAAAGCGTGATTTGAAGGTTTTTGAGCATCTTATTTTTATTTCTAATTATTACAAACTTTATATTACCTATAATTTTGCATATGACTTAATAATTTGATTAACAGGAACACAATTTTAAGAATAATAAATTAACATTCGAATTATTTGGAGTACGAACACATTTAGAGTACGGATGAGTATGAGGGTTGTGACTATCTTTCAAGGTTTATTATATGAATTCTGCGAAAAATCAGGTAAAAACATGCCGACTGATACTAACAAAAATCATAAATATAATACTTAAAAACGAGCAATAGCACAAGTTACACGTAATAATTATTTATTCACAGGTATTTACAATAACTGAACAGACGCTTTGTAAAGGGAGTGAACTCTAAGAGAAGGTAGTGCGTACATTGATGGGGGCAGTACGTTTGAGGTTGGAAACTGATACAGCTAAACATACTATGGATTACATTGTATCTGTAATGCTACAAGAAGAAGTTGTTATGGAAGAAACAAGACCCCGATGCCAAATATCAGTGTGCGCAAAAATACATATATACGTCCCTGGCAAAGCATTTCAAAAATAAAAATCATGTATTAACAGCACGTAAATTGCCTTGTTTGCACACGAGTTTTCTCCTGTTTATACATGGGCGGATCCAGTGAAAAAAGTAGTTTTTATGCAAGAATCGAAGTTATTACATGACTCCTTATATAAATCACCAGGCTATAGTTTGTGCTATGTCTGTATTCATGAGTCTTCATCAGTCAGTCTTAAACAACTTTGTGAATTAAACCTCTTTGACAGTGACAAATTTCAACAAGTTAATAAAATGTCCGACATTGATATAACTGTAGAAGATGTTTTGAAAATGCTCAAGGATTTAAATCCAAACAAGGCGTCTGGTCCGGATCAGCTGTCGCCCAGATAACTTAAAGAACTTTCTCTTGAAATAGCTCCTTTTCTCACTAAAGTCTTCCAGAACTCACTGAGAACTGGTATTGTTCCAGAGGACTGGAAAACTGCTATTATTGCACCTGTATACAAAAAGGGTCCTAAATATAAAGCCAGCAACTATCAGCCAATTTCTTTGACCTGCAAAGCTTCCAAACTAATGGAGCATATCATGGTCTCAAACATCATGCGCCATCTCGACAGCAACAATCTTCTCACACCTTTCCAACATGGCTTCCATTCTAAACATAGCTGTGAGACTCAACTGTTATCCTTCACACAAGAAATTTTTGACAATCTCCAATCTGGAAAACAAACAGATCTTACTGTAATGGATTTCTCGAAAGCTTTCAACAAAATCAATCATCAACTTCTTCTCTATAAACTTTTGAAACTTGGTGTCAACAAAAAATCTCTATCCTGGATTCAGTTTTTCCTTAGTAATCGTTCTCAATCTGTAGTAGTTGAAGGCTCACACTCTGATTCTTTACCAGTTCTATCAGGGGTTCCCCAAGGTTCAGTGTTGGGTCCTTGTCTCTTTCTTTGTTTCATCAATGATCTTCCTGACTCTGTTAAAAGTAGAATACGCTTATTTGCTGATGATATCATCATATACCTCACTATCTACTCATTAGTAGACTGCTACAAACTTCAAGATGATTTGACAAAATTAGAAGAATGGGAACGTAAATGGTCTATGGAATTTAATCCTGATAAATGCGAAATCATAAGAATCTCTAAAAAAAGAAAAAACATCATCTTTCCATATAAATTACATAATCAAGAACTAAAAACCACAGAAGATGCTAAATATCTTGGGATTACTATTAGTGATGACTTTAGTTGGAAAAAACATATTGAACTTACATCTTCAAAAGCTAGTAACACCCTCAAATTTATAAAAAGAAATGTAAAATGTAATAACCGTAATATCAAAGAAACTGCCTTCAAAACAAACGTTCGCCCACAATTGAATACTGTAACACCATATGGCATCCATGGCATAAAAACTTAACATATGAGACAGAAAAGGTACAAAGAGCTGCAGCCAGATATGTTATGAATGACTTCTCATACCAAAGCAGCATAACATCAATGCTTGAAACTCTTAAATGGCAGACATTAGAACAAAGAATACATGCATCTTTAATAATGTTGTATAAAATATCACACAACCTCGTCTCTGTAGATCATAACCACCTGACAACCGCTAGAAATTTAAACTTTAAAATTTATCATTTCATCTTCAATAACACAATATCTTATGAACTCCTTTTCTCCACGCACAATCAGATACTGGAACGCCTTACCTTATAACATCAAGGACAGTGTGAACCTTCAGTGCTTCACATCTGACCTGGACTCGTATATGTACTAATGTCATCATCCTGTTTTTATTTTTAAAAAGCTGTATATATTACTGCTCTTACAATCTTAACAACATGAATACCATGTATCATGTAACATAGCAACATGCTTTTTACAACTGTCCCAACCTCCCAGTTATGATCAGAAATTGATTGTTGGGAGTATCTTCATAGATGTAAATGTAGATGAGATTTTTACTAGGCTACTAAATATAAAAGAATTATCAAGAAAACTATGAAAACTGATTACAGTAAACCTCGCTTATAAGGAACAGCTAGGGACCTCTAAAAATTGTTCCTTATAACCGAGGTTCCTTATATCCATATAGCGAACTAGTTCCTTGTAACCAAGGTTTGTATAACGAACACAATTTATATAGCGAACACTATTTGACTGACGGTTCATAAGGGCTATGTGTTCACACTCCGGGCCGACCTTGAATCTTTATGTGAGGAAGTTGCTTTTCTAGTACCGGTCCTTTCCTGGAGAGATTGTAAGGTTAACTGCCTGCATGTATATGACTGAAATAGTGTTGAAACGCGGCATATAACCTTAACCACGCCAAAATTGTTCGTCGGTAGAATGACCGTAATTTATGTTTTTAATTTGTCGGTCATTTCTAACTTCCTTTTAGAGAGCGCTACATGACGTCTATAAGATATGTTGCAGTTACTCCCCTTACCTTGATTGACTGCATGTTATGTGAATAGTCATCACTACTAATATAAAGTAAATGTTCAATTTTTCATTACAAAAATGTTAAATTAGACTACCCATTAAAATTTAAAAGTAGGGTGTTTATGACATACAGTGTATTACGACTAGACAACGGCGCCATACATACGGATTAAAGTGTAAATTATATCTAGATCTATACTTTTGCTATTGTCCATTTTAGCACATGCTGTAATTTTTCATTGGCAAATTGGTAAACTGGACTGTTTGCCATTGTTAATCACGTGTAATTAGCACATTTATTTAGGATTTTCATTCACTATTGTTAACATGAAATACCAAATACATGTAGCTGTCGAACATAATCTTGAGTAGATATAGTCTACTATCGTTTAGTAGGACTATTTGGTAATTTGATGATATTATATATTTTCTTTTTATCGTATCAGTGAATTAACAAACTAAAAATCATAGAAATGAAATAATTTGTGTTTATTCATGTGCATGGAAGCGATTTTCATGTACATGAAAGCGCGTGATAGTGCCGACGTTACTCTGACGTCATCAGCGATTCTCATGTTTATTTCCGGTATTCAATAATTTTTATTCTTTTGTCTGTTCGCTATAACCGAGGGGTTTTCGATTGCATTTTGTACTTTGGGACTGGAAAAAGTGTAAAATCCTTATAACCGAGTGTTCCTTATAACCGAGTTCCCTATAACCGAGGATTTTTACATTAAATAAAGAAGGAATTAGATCGGGGAATTGAAAACTGTTCTTTATAATCGAGTGTTCCTTATATCCGAGTTCCTTATAAGTGAGGTTTACTGTACTTACGTCACATTTATAAAATACTAAAGCTAATGGCTTGCAAGTAAATAGTCAAAACTATTATATTTGGTCAGTTTTCTGATTCAGGATCTTCTGATAGCAGTATTATTAGTTTTGAATATTGTCTTTATTGACCGGCAAGCCATTCAGAAAGTTTATGCTCTTGACCATTGGTCCCTTTGGACCTCCATCAATAGTATACAGCTATCTACCTTAAGTTGTCAATGGTTAAAATTATTCAGTCAAAGAAAATGACTATTGACGGTTAACAGAAAACTTCTGACCAAGACAAAGTCTACAGTAATAGTTGACTGATGATGGTCAATATAGATAGTACTGTGAAATCATTTAATTTTGTGGGCATAAAATTTCGTGGTTTTGGTCAAAACGGCAATTTCGTGGGGATATAAATTCATCGATTTTAAAATGAATGGGAATTTGACATCTTCGTTTGGATAAAATTTCGTGGATTGACTCATCCACGAAAATTAGTCCCCTACGAATATTATTGATTTCACAGTAGTTGTTTGAAGTGGGACATATTTCTCAATGGCTGTTATACCTCAAAATATGCAAAACAAATACAGAAGCTAGTTTAGTGTAAATCGTACTTATCACGTACTTGTTTTTATTTGCCATTGTTACTGTGGAACCAGAAATGTCAGTATTTTTGTTGGTGTCTGAATTTTATGTTGGATGGGTGACATATGTCATTTTAATACATGTTTTCATGTTAATTTATATCAGTATTCTCATTTTTATTCTCGGTATAGAACAAATTTGTAATATTTCTTTGATGTAGATATGTATGTAATGAATAGACTGTTAGCTTTTTATTAAGAAATGTGCACTCATTCCTTAGCAGAATAATATTGTGCTCCTAGATTTGTGCAATACCGTATAATGGGTTATTTTTACTGCTATAAAAATTTATGGATTTGGTGTAAAAAGACATGATTTTATTATAAACAGTTTTAAAATTTACGAAATCACAAGGTATACCAGATTGCTTGACATTACATGGCGAATTTATACGAAGCCAATATTTACCAATCTGATATGGTCGTAACAATTAGCAGCAAGTAAAAAATACCTGTTATACGGTATTTCCGCTGCTAAATATATGGCATATTTCTCAATACAAAGCTAATAACCAATAAATATGGTAAGAATGTATCTACTAAACACACAATAATTGTCAAGCAGTTTTGTAATCTTATATGAGAAAGGGATAATAAAATATTTCCAGTAACTAAATTTAGTAATAAAGTCAACCAATGAATTTTACACCGGTCTTGTGATAAGATCTCTGACTCAATCCCATACAAATAACCATAGGACTGGTTCAGTTCCATATCTTTTTTGTTCTCATTTTAATTCTTTTGTAACATTATTCTGTGTCTATTAATTATGCCCCCACCCCACCTCTCCTTTTCTCCTTTGAAGAAGGAGGGGTATATTGTTTTGCAGATATCGGTATGTCTGTCAGTCAGTCAGTATGTAGACCAATCTGTTTCTGGGTGATAACTGAAGAACGCTTGGGCCTAGGATCATGAAAGCTGATAGAGAGATTGGTCATAACCAGCAGATGACACCTATTGATTTTGAGATCTGTAGGTCAAAGGTCAAGGTCACAGTGACATGGAACACTTCAAATGGTTTCTGGATGATAACTCATGAATGCTTTGGCCTAGGATCATGAAACTTGACAGCGAGGTCAAAGATCAAGGTCACAGTGACCTAGAACAGTTAAATGGTTTCTGTATGATAACTAAAGACGCTTAAGCCTAGGATCATGAAAAAAAACAGGAAGATTGGTCATGACCAGCAGATGTCCCCTATTGAATTTGAGATCTGTAGGTCAAAGGTCAAGGTCACAGTGACATGGAACACTTCAAATGGTTTCTGGATGATAACTCAGGAATGCTTTGGCCTAGGATCATGAAAGTTGACAGCGAGATTGGTCATGTCCACTAGATGACCCCTATTGATTGAAAGGTCAGTACGTCAGAGGTCAAGGTCACAGTGACCCAGAACAGTTAAACAGTTTCTGAATGATAACTCAAGAACGCTTGGGCCTAGGATCATGAAAATTGATAGCAAGATTGATCATGATCAGCAGATGTCCCCTATTGATGTTGAGGTCTAAGGTCAAGGTCACAGTGACCCAGAACAGTTGAACGGTTTCTGGATGATAACTGAAGAACGCATTGGCCTAGGATCATGAAACTTATTAGGGAGGTTGATCATGACCAGCAGATGACCTCTATTTATTTTAAGTTTAATAGGTCAAAGGTCAAGGTCACATTTACCCAGAACAAAAGAACTTTTTCACATTTTGCTTGTTGTTTTTTTTAGCTCACCTGTCACAAAGTGACAAGTTGAGCTTTTGTGATCGCGTGGCGTCCATCCGTGCGTCCGTAAACTTTTGCTTGTGACCATTCTAGAGGTCACATTTTTTGTGGGATCTTTATGAAAGTTGGTCAGAATGTTCATCTTGATGATATCTAGGTCAAGTTCGAAACTGGGTCATGTGCCATCAAAAACTAGGTCAGTAGGTCTAAAAATAGAAAAACCTTGTGACCTCCCTAGAGGCCAAATATTTCATAAGATCTTCATGAAAAATGGTCAGAACGTTCAACTTGATGATATCTAGGTCAAGTTTGAAACTGGGTCACGTGCCATCAAAAACTAGGTCAGTAGGTCAAATAATAGAAAAACCTTGTGACCTCTCTAAAGGCCACATTTTTCATGGGATCTGTATGAAAGTTAGTCTGAATGTTTGTCTTGATGATATCTAGGTCAGGTTCGAAACTGGGTCACGTGCGGTCAAAAACTAGGTCAGTAGCTCTAAAAATAGAAAAACCTTGTGACCTCTCTAGAAGCCATATATTTCATGAGATCTTCATGAAAATTAGTGAGAATGTTCACCTTGATGATATCTAGGTCAAGTTCGAAAGTGGGTCACGTGCCTTCAAAAACTAGGTCAGAAGGTCAAATAATAGAAAAACCTTGTGACCTCTCACATTTTTCATGAGATCTGTATGAAAGTTGGTCTGAATGTTTATCTGGCTGATATCTAGGTCAAGTTCGAAACTGGGTCACGTGCCATCAAAAACTAGGTCAGTAGGTCAAATAATAGAAAATCCTTGTGACCTCTCTGAAGCCATATTTTTCATGGGATCTGTATGAAAGTTGGTCTGATTGTTCATCTTGATGATTTCTAGGTCAAGTTTGAAACAGGGTCATATGCGGTCAAAAACTAGGTCAGTAGGTCTAAAAATAGAAAAAACTTGTGACCTCTCTAGAGGCCATACTTGTGAATGGATCTCCATAAAAATTGGTCAGAATGTTCATCTTGATGATATCTAGGTCAAGTTCGAAAGTGGGTCACGTGCTTTCAAAAAGTAGGTCAGTAGTTCAAATAATGAAAAAAGGTTGTGACCTCTCTAGAGGCCATTTTTTTCATGGGATCTGTATGAAAGTTGGTCTGAATGTTTATCTTGATGATATATAGGTCAAGTTTGAAACTGGATCAATTGCGATCAAAAACTAGGTCAGTAGGTCTTGAAACAGAAAAACCTTGTGACCTCTCTAGAGGCCATACCCTTGAATGGATCGTCATGAAAATTGGTCAGAATGTTCACCTTGATGATATCTAGGTCAAATTTGAAACTGGGTCACATGCCTTAAAAAACTAGGTCAGTAGGTCAAATAATAAAACAACCTTGTGACCTCTCTAGAAGCCATACTTTTCATGGGATCTGTATGAAAGTTGGTCTGAATGTTCATCTTGATGATATCTAGGTCAAGTTTGAAACTGGATCAACTGCGGTCAAAAACCAGGTCAGTAGGTCTAAAATTAGAAAAATCTTTTGACCTCTCTAGAGGCCATATTTTTCAATGGATCTTCATGAAAATTGATCTGAATGTTCATCATGATGATATCTAGGTCATTTTCGAAACTGGGTCACATGCGGTCAAAAACTAGGCCAGTAGGTATAAAAATAGAAAAACCTTGTGACCTCTTAGAGCCCATATTTTTCATGAGATCTTCATGAAAATTAGTGAGAATGTTCACCTTGATGATATCTAGGTAAAATTCAAAACAGGGTCACGTACCTAGGTCAATAGGTCAAATAATAGAAAAACCTTGTGACCTCTCTAGAGACCATATTTTTCAATGGATCTTCATGAAAATTGGTCAGAATTTTTATCTTGATAATATCTAGGTCAAATTCAAAACTGGGTCACATGAGCTCAAAAACTAGGTCACTATGTCAAATAATAGAAAAAACGACATCATACTCAGAACTGGGTCATGTGGGAAGAGGTGAGCGATTCAGGACCATCATGGTCCTCTTGTTTCATTTTTGTGCTGAAAATATTTGGATATGCTGAAAGTAAATCATGTATGTTTAGATCTCAGATGGTTTAAAGACTATCTGGTCAGCATTTTCTACTTTGATTTACAGAGAATTACATTGAAATCTTACTGGTACATTTCTTTCAGTAAATGAATCTTTAAAAAAATTCCGCTAAACCTGACACTTGTATATTCCCTTGTTACCTGTTTATGGAGAAATACCTTCTTCTTTAAATATGCCAGTTGTAAGACTCAAACCCACATGAGTGCTAACTAAACATGATACACCCATCTGTAAATAAGATATGTTCATATAGTAATAGTTTAAATATAATTTAGTAATATTGCTATTTGCCAGGTAAATCAGTAAATAAGAACAATTCTTGGCCTAGATCAATAAGATTTTTGCAAAATAACCCGACAAGCTTGCCTCGGAGTCAGTGTACATTTTACATGTTTATTAGAAGACAATTTATTAATCTTGTTGTTTTATAAATTCATACTGTGGTGCTGCATAGATTCACGTCATTGATTTTCTGTTCAAAACAGTGTAATGTAAATTGTGTTTTCCACAAATTTCTGGTTTCCTAAGTGCAATTTTCATTGCTTTTGTTGATTAAGACTTGTGAACAAGAACAGCTTTTTATTGTACATGTTTTTCAGCGAATTATCAAAATATTAGAGTGAAATATATTTGGTATTTTCACAGTGAAAAACATCAAATATATTTTTCTGTGGTAAGAAACCACAAAATGGGTAAGTTTAGTCAAACATGAAATAAAGAGAAAATTTGTTTATTTTACATGTAAGATCAAAACATCTTATACTCAGGAAGACCATATTTTTCATTTCAGTTTGTGCGAAAATAATTTGTATCTGGCATTCACTTATGAAAGATATTTCATTATTACACTGAAACAAACAAATGTCCTCTATATATTTATTTGTTTTTTGCTTGACTATTTGAAGAATATGGAGAGCTATACTACTCACCCCGGTGTTGGCATTGGTTAAAGTTTTTGTGGGCAGCGAAGCGTGACCACAGATTTACCATACCACAAATTTATGGTCAAAATGCTTATCCGAAACCGAAGAACAAGTAGTTCCATGTCATCAATACATTTTACGTAATTCAAGTCTGTTTAACTTTCAGAAAGCTTCTGAAGTTCATATGATCAAAACATTTCTTCATCACGTGACCAAAATAAACTATAAATAACCTGTAAATGTGTATTTCATCACCATCCGCGTAGATCTATAATCGGTATTAAAACCAAGTTCCCTTACAGAACAAGGCTTCTCTGGTGTACATTAAGTTTACTATATGTGTACTATTCGCATACAATGAAGTTGCGGCAGGAGTACACCAGATGTTCACGGCAACGGGTGTATAGTTCGCATACATTTATTTGATGATCGCGAATAGTAAACGGGAGGACCAAAGTACGCTAACAGTATGCTGCAGAAATTGATAGTATACAAAACATACATAACAGGGACTTAAAATTTATATTGAACAATTTTTTATTTGCTGAATGTTCACAGCAGCAACTTGAAGTTTTTTTTCCATAGTTAAAGTACACGACACATACACCGCAGGGACTTAAGATTGGTATTTCATAATTTTTGGTTTGCAGACTGTTCGCAGCCAAAACTTAAAACTTTTATCTGAAACCATATGTTATAATACGAAACAATTACACTGCAAGGACTTAAAATTTATGGTTAATTATATAAGATTTGTTGAAATAAACATCATTACTTTTTCTCCTAGAGTAGATCTAACACCAAGAAGAACATCATTAACAGTAGTTGCATAAATAATATTGCATTTTTTTCCACCTGGCTATTAAGGGGTGATAAATTAATCTACTGCAGTGTACATGCTGCTTGTCTCACAACAGGAGATTACCACAGACTGATAAGATCTTGCCTGCTTTATATTTAGAAACTCTACCGGCCAAGAGGTCAGCCAATGAAAATAAAGTGAGTGAACTACTTCTGGGGGCTGTGCATGTACCACAAAAAGTAATCCTTAACTTTTTTCTTTTTTTTTTATCAGAGTAATCTTTAAAATTTATGAGTATCTAAATGGAATAAAATCTTACTCTAGTACAGATATAGTTTTAACATCCTAGATATATCCTTCATTAGCTGACTGTAAATGACACATTTGCCCAAGAATATCAAAATTTCAAATCTATAAACAGGATCGAAGTTCTTTGAGAGCAGGATGGAGTTATTTTACTAGGCTACAAAGAAGTTTATTTATATGGCTCTTTGTTTACAATGTGCAGTTTATATTTAGCATGGAATTTAAGAGTAATGAAAATAATACAAATTAAATGGTGAGTCAATATATTATTTATTCATTTTCCAACAGTTATCTAGATTACCTGTAACTATAGTAGCTCTAAAACATATATATTGTTCATATGTAGCTCAGTGTGAGCTATTTAAATTATGGAAAAATGAAAAAATACTTTGTGCATGTATCAATTTATTTTTTCATGGAACTTTGTAAGAATATAATTATCTTCCTATATTCAAACAAGTATCTGGATTAAAAAAAAAAAGATATATGTTATAAGTCTGTTCATGAGAGGTAATGAAATGTGCAACACCTTTTACAGCCCCTAGCACTGGCTTATGTGGAACTCTACATATGTTGAATGGACTCCATGATCCCAAAGGACCAGATAATATAACAACACTAAAACATGCCTATTGGCATGATTATGAGGCATATTATATTAATCTACAGCTGAAAAATGACTGAATGCAACCCGAAAATCATGATGTGTGCTGATATTGGAGACAGTAGTAGTTGTTTTGGTTGTTTTAAAATTGAATGAAACATTTAATTTCATTGTAAATATTCTTATATGGTTGCTTTTAGTTTAAGAACTATTCTGAATATATTCGTAGCCTGCTTTTACCAAGATGAGATCTCATTTGAAAATTTTTTTTAAAAAAGTCACCTGTCAATGTCACAGGGGCCTGAACATGGAAACCCGTTTCTGGTCAGTAACTTGAGAACCACTTGACCCAGAATGTTGAAACTTTATAGGATGATTAGACATGTAGATAAGATGACCCCTATTGACTTTTGAATCACTTGATGAAAAGTTATGGTCACAGGAACCAGAACTTTGAAAACAGTTTCCAACCAACCACTTTAGAATCATTTGACACAGACCCTTCAATCAAGATGATAGGAATTACAAAGTCGATGACCCTTAATGTTTCTGAAGTCCCTTGACTTAATGGAAAGGTCACAGAGGCATGAAGATGGAAAAACTCTTTCTGGATCAATAACTTGAGAATCACTTGACCCAGAATATTGAATAGGATGATTGGACATGCAGAGTAGATGACCCCTGTTGATTTTGGGCTCACTCGATCAATGATCAAGGTCACAGGGGCCTGAACATGGAAAACGGTTTACTTGAGAATCACTTGACCCAGAATTTTGTAACTTCATAGGGTGATTGGACATGCCAAGTAGATGAACTCTATTGCAGCCAATCATTAGTGTCTCTTCGTCTTTCGCTCCTATCCTCTATTGACTTCTTGCCTATTACGACTGTGCATTGGGGGACTAGGGATACAGGAGGGGTATATTGTAAATATTAATGTTTGATTATGGATGTAGGTTGGTCTGTAGACAAATCAGTTTCCGGATGATAACTGGAGAACGCTTGGCCCTAGGATCATGAGATCGGGAGATTTGTCATGACCAGCAGATGACCCCTATTGATTTTGAGTTCAGTAGGTCAAAGGTCAATATCACATTGACAATAGAACTTTTTTGCCAGAAAACTAGACTATGCTTTGGTCTAGGATTACATTTGATACAGAGGTCATTTAAGACTGGTGAATGACCCATAATTATTGATTTAAGGTCAATACGTTATATGTCCAGTGGGCAGTGACCAAATAATTTCTGTTCCATGTCAGTTACTTCATGCAAGTGTTCTACAAACTCTTGTAATAATTAGAATCTCCAAACATCATATAATTATCAATTAGTCCATGACCTTTGCTCACATTTACTGTTATTCCCCTTGTTCCAGTAAAAGCAGTGTGTTCCCCATTGATTTGTTAAAAAATGCTTATAATTCAAAAAAGATTTTGAGCAAAATTAACCAAACCTCACAAAATTTTCAATAAGCACATGAGCTTTGCTCATATATCATTTTATGCCCTTTGACAGAGATTTACCCCTTGATTTGGTAAAAGAAAGGTTAAACATGCTTATTAATCAAAAGTTGTTTAACTAGAATCACTAAACTTAAGCTAACTGTTCATGCCCATTATCAGAAGCTGTCAACTGCTGCCCACATCAGTTCTCTCAGTGCTTTGATTATGATATGGTAATATCTTATATACCATTAAAAATATTTACTTCAAACTTGGAACACTTGTTTACTATAACAGTCTCTACCTACAGACAAGAGTACATAACTCTGTCAACTATTTTGGCTGAATTATGGCACTTTTTGGACTTGGAAATCAGTTAAATTTTTCATACCAGTCCATATTTTGCCAAACCTGTTTGTCATATGGCCCACTTGTTTACCATCATAGTTTACATATGTAGGCAAGACTACATAACTAGGACAAAGACTGTAGCTCAGTTAAGACTCCTTTTTGACATAGAAATTAGTTGAGTTTTTCGCATACCATTCTATATTTTATCTAAACTGTTTCATTTACGGCTTTGAAACTTTGAACACTTGCTTACCATCATAGTCACACATTGCCATATAGTGCAAGACTTATCCAAATCCACAAATACAAGTACATTGTTTGTCTTATCTATTTATTTTTCTTCTTTTGTCTGAAAATCTCTGGTAATATTTTGACCCATACTCCTATCAATTCCTCAAATAGTTGAGTGCACTGTCAACAGACAGCTCTTGTTCAAATGTGGTAATTTTGGCCCGTCTGCTTTTTGAAAAAAAATTCTACATAGTATGATCATCAGTTGATCTTCCATGTCCATTAAATTTTTTCTTTAGGACTACCTTTTCTCACAAACTATGAGAGCTATAGTTTTGAAACTTTGTACATCTTTTATCATTCTTTAAATAAGATTGATAAGTAGGCCAAGAACGCTAACTAGCAGTTGTCAGAAATATGGTCCTATTTGTACTTAGATAATATGAATTGTTAAATTTTGCTTGGATCCACTTCTTCTCAAAAACTGTTAGAGAAGATAGCTTTGAAACTTTTTTATAATCATTAGTTGAGTATCCTTGTCAAGAACCATAACTTTCACTTGCATTTTATCAGAATTATGGTCCTTTTTATAATTAGACTTTTATGTCCACTTTACATTAATACTTCAGGAGCAATATAGCTTTGAAACATTGCAAACTTGTTTATCATCATTAGGCTAAATATGAAGGTCAAGAAATATAACTTAATGTACATTTCTTCAGAAATATAATGGGCCATTTTTACTTTTATCAACCTACCTGTTTTCTTCTTTTTACCTGTATATATATGTGTATAATTATATATTCTCGTTTTTCTTCTCATCCTTATCAGTTTGACATACCATCTGTCTATCACTCTGCAAGGGGTTCAGATGGACAAAAGATGTTAGTATCCATTGGGTATCAAAACTAACCCGCGTTTGCAGTAGATCTTCTGGTGTTTTTTGGTAACTATTTCTTGTTGAAATGTTTAAATAAAATCAAAAGTGTATGTCAGTTGTGTATGTACTATTGTTAGATTGTTTTAATTTGCTTTCCATCAAGTGACTGTTTTCTTTTTCCTCAAATATATATCATGTACCTCAGTATGATTGTTTGTTTGAAATAAAAAATGTCCTTTATTTTGTTGTTTTCATTTTTATAGGTCATAGACATCTTCGTGCTGAAGGAACACTAATTATTTAACAAGTTTATGTTCATTGTTGGTACTGTTGTGAATTGATACTGATATATATAACAGACCTAAATCAAAATTCTAATATGATAAAATCAATAAATAAATCAAGCTATGGATAATGTCCCATCTACCTGCTTATATTATAAAGAAACCAAAAAATTACACTATTAAAGGTGTAGGATATTTTGATCTAGTATTTTACATGCAAGACCCGAAGAACCAAATATTTTATAGCAGATGCATGTTTAATTAGTTTTAAAGTTTTTTAAGTTCTATGTTAAAAACTGATGAAACAGCTACGGAAATAGATGTTACGCATAATTACATGGGTAGAAAGGCGCTATTTTTGATGCTGCACGTGAAACTTTGCAATTACAGCCATAAAGGGAGGTAATAAAAACCAATAGATTCAACTTCAAATTTTAGGGGAAAATATTATTGGAAATAAGATTTAACAAGAAATTAATGTATTTTATGTTCTTAATGGAAAGTGTGGCAGCCACATTTTAAACAAAAACATTATGAGCCTTTAGCCTGCTGGCAGCAAGTAATTATGTCTTTGTGTACTGCTACTGAAAAACTGGAAGTCTTTTTTTAGCTCACCTGTCACATAGTGACAAGGTGAGCATTTGTGATCTTCCTTTGTTCGTTGTCAGTCCGTGCGTCCGTCCGTCAACAATTTCTTGTCTGCATGATAGTGGTTTCATTTATGATTTTATTTTAACCAAACTGGCACACAACTTGTATCATCATAAGATCTTGGTTCCTTTCTTGAACTGGCCAGATCCCATAATGGGTTCCAGAGTTATGGCCCCTGAAGGGCCAAAATTAGCTATTTTGACCTTGTCTGCACAATAGCAGCTTTATTTATGATTTGATTTTTACCAAACTTGCATGCAACTTGTATCACCATAAGATCTTGGTTCCTTTCTGGAACTGGCGGAATTCCATTATGGGTTCCAGAGTTATGGCCCCTTAAAGGCCCAAAATTAGCTATTTTGACCTTGTCTGCACAATAGCAGCTTTATTTATGATTTGATTTTTACCAAACCTGCACACAACTTGTGTCACCATAAGATCTTAGTTCCTTTCTGGAATTGGCCAGGTTCCGTTATGGGTTCCAGAGTTATGGCCCATGAAGGGGTCAAAATTAGCTATTTTGACCTTGTCTGCACAATAGCAGCTTCATTTATGATTTGATTTTAACCAAACTTGCACAAAACTTGTGTCACCATAAGATCCTGATTCCTGTCTTGAACCGGCCAGATCCCATAATGGGTTCCAGAGTTATGGCCCCTGATAGGACCGGAATTAGCTATTTTGACCTTGTCTGCACAATAGCAGCTTCATTTATGATTTGAATTTAATCAAACTTTCACAAAACTTGTGTCACCATAAGATCTTGGTTCCTTTCTTGAATCGGCCAGATGCCATAATGGGTTCCAGAGTTATGGCCCCTGAAAGGACCAAAATTGGCTATTTTGACCTTGTCTGCACAATAGCAGCTTCATTTATGATTTGATTTTAACCAAACTTGCACATAACTTGTATCACCATAAGATCTCGATTCCTTTTTATACGCCCAAAGGGACATATTATGTTATCGCCTCGGTGTCCGTCTGTCTGTCTGTCTGTGTGTTGGTTAGCAATTTCCCTTCCGCTCTTTTATGAACCCTTTTATGGATTTCAGAGAAACCTGACACAAATGTTCACCTCATTTAAATGACGTGCAGAGTGCATGTTTCGGATGGCTCACATGTCAAGGTCACACTTAAGGGTCAAAGGTCATATGACTTTGTTTTGTGTGAATATTGCGTTGCATTGCAGTGCTCTTGTTTTTATTTGGCAGATCCTTCTTTTGTTCACTTACAATAATTCTTTTTTATTACTTCCCTTTTACATTACTATAAATAGCTTATTTTAGTAACTTTTTTATTATTGGCCGTAGGGAAAAATCGAGACCACTTTTCTGTAGTACAACAAGGATGGTACCTCCAATTTTTGGTGTATTTTGACATATCTGTACCTTGTAGAATTTTTTTTCTTTTTGGTTAAATTTCTTTCCTTTGTTGTTCCTGTCCTATGGACTTAGATATTTTTTCTGAGGACCTTCTTGTCCTCAAGTGCAATGATAACAGGTGAGCGATATAGGGCCATCATGGCCCTCTTGTTTTCTTTTTGTTTTTGGTTAAAGTAATGGAACTCAGGTGAGCTATATAGGGCCATCATGGCCATCTTGTTTTTAGCTCACCTGTCACAAAGTGACAAGGTGAGCTTTTGTGATCACCCTTCGTCAGTCCGTGCGTCCGTGCGTGCGTGCGTCAACAATTTCTTGTCTGCATGATAGTGGTTTCATTTATGATTTTATTTTAACCAAACTTGCACACAACTTGTATCACCATGAGATCTCGGTTCCTTTCTTGAACTGGCCAGATCCCATTATGGGTTCCAGAGTTATGGCCCCTGAAAGGGCCAAAATCAGCTATTTTGACCTTGTCTGCACAATAGCAGCTTTATTTATGATTTTATTTTAACCAAACTTGCACACAACTTGTATCACCATAAGATCTTGGTTCCTTTCTTGAACTGGCAGGATTCTGTTATGGGTTCCAGAGTGATGGCCCCTGAAAGGGCCAGAATAAGCTATTTTGACCTTGTCTGCACAATAGCAGCTTCGTTTATGATTTGAATTGAATCAAACTTGCACAAAACTTGTGTCACCATAAGATCTCGATTCCTTTCTTGAACCGGCCAAATCCCATAATGGGTTCCAGAGTTATGGCCCCTGAAAGGGCCAAAATCAGCTATTTTGACCTTGTCTGCACAATAGCAGCTTCATTTATGATTTGATTTTAACCAAACTTGCATACAACTTGTATCACTACAAGATCTTGCTTCCTTTCTTCAACTGGCCAGATTCCATCATGGGTTCCAGAGTTATGGCCCCTTAAAGGTCCAAAATTGGCTATTTTGGCTTTTGCAGCCATATAGAGACTTCATTTATGGTTTTATTTGATACAAACTTCCAAAATATCTTCAACAACAATAAATCCTGGATTCCATGACAAATCAGATCCAATAGTAGGTTCCAGAGTTATTTTATATCTGATTACCTCCCCTGATTGTAGTCAAAATGGATTTATATCAGTAAGAACTTATAGGACTTATTTGAAATTTCATTATTGTTATTAGTTGGACTGAGACAATCAGGGTAGATAACTATGGACTGATTTTATGTCAGATTACCTCCCTTTATTTCAAATTAAGATGGGTATATCTCCATAACTAATGAAGATACTGATCTGAAATTTCATTTATGTCAATAGATTTATTTGGCAGATCCTTCTTTTGTTCACTTACAATATTTATTTTTTTTAATTACTTCCCTTTTACGTTACTATAAATAGCTTATTTTTAGTAGCTTTTTTATTATTGGCCGTAGGGAAAAACCGAGACCACTTTTCTATGGTACAACATGGATGGTACCTCCAATTTTTAGGTGTATTTTGACATATCTATACCTTGTAAGAATTTTTTTTTCTTTTTGGTTAAATTTCTTCCCTTTGTTGTTCCTGTCCTTTGGACTTAGATATTTTTTCCGAGGACCTTCTTGTCCTCAAGTGCAATGATAATAGGTGAGCGATATAGGGCCATCATGGCCCTCTTGTATAATCGATTGATATTGCATGGTATTTAATTATGAATGTAGCTCCTTATAAACAAATATTTTACAAACCTAGAAAAATTTAACACATTGGATAGGGATTTTCAACGTCTCGTTATCTGAAGTAAATATCAAAAGATGAAATATTTTAGTGAAAGTTGGGCATTGGATATCTTTAATCAAAGACTCCTGGGGGAAGTATTAGTGTGGAAGTTTGTCAAATAATCAGAGTAGCTATCAACTTGTAGTACATTTTCTTATCTCGGTTTAGCCAAAGCTAGAATTCTACTAAAGTCTACAATGGGAATTCATTTCTTAAAATCGTATTTGGTGTGTGGGTCACACAGTCTTTGGAGTTTTTACCAGTACCAGCAACTTTGCCATCATTTGTAATTTTTGGTCGTTAAAGTAACTCTGACAAGCGAGACGGGATATTCTGAAATAAGATACTGAAAATAATCCATTACCTTGAAAAGTATAAAAAAAATTATGCAAATTTTGATTGTGCACAACTTATCAAACAGAACTTTAATTTTGAGATGTCCTTCTTGTAATCAGTCGATAAGAAGTTTTTTTCTTTTTTAGAAGCGTTGAATGCAACCAAGCAAAATATTAACAAAGTCAGTTTGGCTGAGTCTGTTCATGAAAGATATTGAAATTTGCACCATGCCTCCTAGCCTGGCTCCCTGGCTGCATGGTTATTTTTTATATTAGTACTGGAAACATTTTATAAGAAACTTTTAAGCCTCTTAAAATAGCACAGTTTTATCTGATGGCTGAACCATAACTCCTACACAACTGAATGAATCCGGACGCGAAACCCCAGGTGCACAGCTACACATGCTGACCAACATTCCTGTAAAGTTTTATGACTCTACGTCAAATACTTTTGGAGCTAGGCGCGACACAACATTCTCGGAAGGACGGACAGACGGACGGTCAAGGGCAAATCTATATCCGCCCCCCCCCCCAAAGTGGGAGCATAAAAAATGCAAATGCAATTGGGGCAATTTCTAAAGTTAAGCTTTTGCCGCTGCCAGTTAGTCAACAGAATAAAACATAATTTCCTTTTAAATATTTTTTATAACATGCTTTTGGTTTGGTCTTATTTGTTCATATTTTAAAACTTTTAAGTATAGCTTCATCCATTTCAAGGGGCCTCCGTGGCCGAGTGGTTAAGGTCGCTGACTTCAAATCACTTGCCCCTCATCGATGTGGGTTCGAGCCTCACTCGGGGCGTTGAATTCTTCACGTGAGGAAGCCATCCAGCTGGCTTACGGAAGGTCGGTGATTCTACCCGGGTGCCCGCTCATGATGAAATAATGCACAGAGGGGCACCTGGGGTCTTCCTCCACCATCAAAGCTGGAAAGTCGCCATATGACCTATCATGCGTCGGTGCGACGTTAAATCCAACCAACCATCATCCATTTCATCATTAAAAGTGAAGTTTAAAATGATTTAATTCTTGATCATGAGATCACAAATCCTCTGATAAATATGTAAAAGCACATTCCAGTTGTCTGATAAGCCAATACAAGCTGATGGCAGGCCATAAGTCGGTAAATTAGCTGCAGCTCAATAAATGATGAAACCCTTAGGTAACACATCCCAGTAATAGCAGCAGTTTGTCACTAAAAGAAATTAATGGGAATTTGTTTGTGAGACATTGGTAGCCAACTTTCACCAGTCCCTATGTTTGGAGCCAGGGGCAATAAAAATGTCAATGTAGAAACAACCTTCTGGAGTTACTTCCCTCTTAATGAAGATAACTGATACATGTATATGTAAATAAGAACAAACATAGGGACGGGAGCCAGTCTAAATGCCTCCACTCAGTCCGTTTCATTGTTATATAGTTGAATCACATTTTATTGCTTCAGAAATAAGACAATTCAGTACTGTACAGTATCTGCAAATAAATAATCCAACAGACAATAGAAGAATGAACACGTGTACATTGTATTAATAAAGTAGCTATCAAAATCAAAAGCAAAATGGTCAACTAAGTACATGTATTTTTCATCTCGGCAACAAGGTGTGCATAAAGGTATGAGATTACTAGATCCTTCACATTTTTAGCTCACCTGAGCAAATGCTCAGGTGAGTTTTTCTGATCGCTCGATGTCGGTCGTCTGTCTGTCGTCCGTCAACATTTAGCTTGTGTATGCGATAGAGACTGCATTTTTCAACTGATCTTCATGAAATTTGGTTAGAATGATAACCTTGACGAAATCTAGGCCGAGTTCGAAAATGGGTCACTTGGGGTCAAAAACTAGGTCACTAGGTCACATCAAGGAAAAACCTTGTGTATGTGATAGAGGCTGTATTTTTCAATTGATCTTCATGAATTTTTAGCTCACCTAAGCACAAAGTGCTCAAGGTGAGCTTCTGTAATCGCCCTGTGTCCGTCGTCATTCATCCGTCGTCCGTCGTCAACAATTTGACTGTTAACACTCTAGAGGTCACAATTTTGACCCAATCTTAATGAAACTTGGTCAGAATGTTACCCTCAATAAAATCTTGGACCAGTTTGATATTGGGTCATCTGGGGTAAAAAACTAGGTCACCGGATCAAATCAAAGGAAAAGCTTGTTAACACTCTATAGGTCACAATTTTGACCCAATCTTAATGAAACTTGGTCAGAATGTTACCCTCAATAAAATCTTGGACAAGTTCGATAATGGGTCATCTGGGGCTTAAAACTAGGTCACCAGGTCAAATCAAAGGAAAAGCTTGTTAACACTAGAGTTTACAATTTTGGCCCAATCTTAATGAAACTTGGTCAGAATGTTACCCTGAATAAAATCTTGGATGAGCTTGATATTGGGTCATCTGGGGTCAAAAACTAGGTCACCAGGTCAAATCAAAGGAAAAGCTAGTTAACACTGTAGAGGCCACATTTATGACTGTATCTTCATGAAACTTTGTCAGAATGTTAATCATGATGATCTCAAAGTCCAGTTTGAATCTGGGTCATGTAGGATCAAAAACTAGGTCACCAGGTCAAATCAAAGGAAAAGCTTGTTAACACTCTATAGGCCACATTTTTGACCATATCTTAATGAAACTTGGTTAGAATGTTAATCTTGATGATCTATAGGTCAAGGTCGAATCTGGGTCAGTTGGAGTCAAAAACTAGGTCACCAGGTCAAATCAAAGGAAAAGCTTGTTAACATTCTAGAGGCGACATTTATGATTGTATCTTCCTGAAACTTAGTCAGAATGTTAATCTTGATGATCTTTAGGTCAAATTCGAATCTGGGTCATGTGGGGTCAAAAACTAGGTCACTGGGTCAAATCAAAGAAAAAGTTAGTTAACACTTTAGAGGCCACGTTCATGACCATATCTTGATGATCTTTAGGTCAATAGTTCAGGTGAGCGATACAGGGCCTTCATGGCCCTCTTGTTTGTCAAAATGATTACCTTGATGATATTTAGGCCGCGTTTGAAAATGGGTCATCTGGGTACAAAAACTAGGTCACTAGGTCAAATCAAGGAAAAACCTTGCGTATGCGATGGAGGCTGTATTTTTCAATTCATCTTCATGAATTTTTGTTAGAATGATAACCTTGATAAAATCTAGGCCAAGTTCGAAAATGGGTCATCTGGGGTCAAAAACTAGGTCACTAGGTCAAATCAAGGAAAAACCTTGTGTATGCGATAGAGGCTGTATTTTTCAATTGATGTTCATGCATTTTGGTCAGAATGATAATCTTGATGAAATCTAGGCCAAGTTCGAAAATGGGTCATCTGGAGTCAAAAACTAGGTCACTAGGTCAAATCAAAGAAAAACCTTGTGTATGCAATAGAGGCTGTATTTTTCAACTGATCTTCATGAAATTTGGTCAAAAAATGATTATTTTGATAAAATCTAGGCCATGTTCGAAAATGGGTCATCTGGGGTCAAAAACTAGGTCAAATCAAAGAAAAACTTCATGTATGCGATAGAGGCTGTATTTTTCGATTGATCTTCATGAATTTTGGTCAGAATGATTGCCTTGATAAAATCTAGGGCAGGTTGGAATATGGGTCATCTTGGATCAAAAACTAGGTCATTAGGTCAAATCAAAGAAAAACCTTGTGTATGTGATAGAGGCTGTATTTTTATATTGATCTTCATGAAAAGGTCAGAATGATTGCATTGATGAAATCTAGGTCAGGTTAGATAATGGGTCATCTGGAGTCAAAAACTAGGTCACTAGTTCAAATCAAAGAAAAACCTTGTGTATGCGACAGAGGCTGTATTTTTCAGTTGATCTTCATGAAAAGGTCAGAATGATTGCATTGATGAAATCTAGGTCAGGTTAGATAATGGGTCATCTGGGGTCAAAAACTAGGTCACTAGGTCAAATCAAAGAAAAACCTTGTGTATGCGACAGAGGCTGTATTTTTCAATTGATCTTCATGAAATTTGGTCAGTATGATTGCCTTGATGAAATCTAGGTCAAGTTTGAATATGGGTAATCTGTGGTCAAAAAGTAGGTCACTAAGTCAACTAAAGAAAAACCCTGTGTATGCGATAGAAGCTGTATTTTTCAACTGATCTTCAAATATAATTCAAATTTGAATATGGGTCATCTGGATTCAAAAACTAGGTCACTAGGTGATATCAAATAAAATACTTGTTTAAACTCAAGAGACCATATTTTTGGTCCAGTTCTAATGAAAATTGGCCAGAATATTTGTTTCCATGAAATCCCTAGGTCAAACATGTTTACATTGTTATGGTGTGTTTCTCAGGTGAGCGACCTAGGGCCATCTTGGCCCTCTTGTTTTGTGTTTTATGCCTGTTTATAGAGATAACCCCAAGTCTGGTACTGGTAGTTTTCATTTGTGAACTTTGCATTCCATCTAAAATTTATCGTTTGCATGCTGTGATATTTTCCAGAGCTACGACGTCTCCGGGACGCCAACCAGGCTTGAACGCTTAAGCTTGCAAGCTGTTCCAGACAGTTTTACCACTCCTGTGAAAAACTAACTCAATAGCAAGGCCTTTGGAAGTGCCTTGTATACAATCTATATAATGCCAATGATAATTTAAGGTGTTATTTTGTTCCATGCCCCCTTACTGGCGAAACCCCATTCAGTTATTGTCTCTGCCAAAGGCAAAGACATAGGCATAGGAAATAGAGATCAATATAATTGCACCTTTACTAATCCTACCAGGTGTTCTGTATTACAAAAGTGGTTCTATTGTGACACTTTGATACAAGCAAAACTATATTATCTGCACTAATATTTACCTACTGGTACTTCATTTTATTATTGGCTTGTAAAAAGTTAATTTTTTACCATATGTAAGTTGACAGAATCATAGGAACCATGTCTTAAGGGGTAAATCAAACACAAATGAATAAATCCTAAATGATTTTGTTGCGTAAAAAAGTATGATATTGTGTCTGAAACAGTTTTCATTTTCCACTCAATTGTGTAATTGCAAGGGAAGTAAATTAATAGATCTCTACTTATAAATACTAGCCCAAGGCAAGAGTTGTCATTCTTTGTGGATCACAAATTTAAATTTAAAATTAAAACTTCTGTTATTGATATTAACAAAACTATCATAAACTTCACATTTGTGAAATCATTTTTGGTTATTTCAAGGACTTGGAAATCAATTTCTAGACTTTATTTAATGTAATACTATCAATAAAAATTTTAGGGTCTATCTCTAAAAGACAGTGTCAGAGAATATCCCTCGCTTACCTTACAAAACCACATCCATGCGTAATGGTATGTATGTATGTATATATGTATATACATGAACCATAGTGTACACAGTTTCAGTGGAATTAGTTTGATTCGTCATACAGACACAATTTAAATATACAACTTTGAAACAATAACAATAGATATACTATATGATAATTTGATCTTAATACAACAAATTGTTTATGACCCAATAACTCGCTCTATGTTCTTTTACTTGTTTATTACGAATATTTCAAAGTACATAGGCGAAGTTCATAATCATATTAAACTTCATCGCTAACACATATTTAGCTTGTTCGAGAAAAAACTAAACGGGCAACAAAATTTCTCAGCTACATTGTATAAGGGGGGTAATTCAATGTGATTCCATGTATTTGAATTGTACGTGTTGCTTCCCATTATTTAGTTCTATCTTAAAACGCATTAATTTCATACGTCTTGTATCTTTTTAAAATGTGTCCTTAATTCAATTTAAGCACGAATTTATCTTATTTTTGTTTGGTTTAAAATAAAATATTCTAAGAATGTAACAATGTTCATGAAACACCTTATTCCTAAGTTAAAACTGTGTCCTAAGTAGGACACGTCCCTGTACAGATGACAAATTTTCACACAATATTGTGTTGAATTATTCATGTATACAATGAGGAGTGTTTTGTATAAATTGGTTCAATCTTACATGTACGTACCTCGTATCATATCAATTATAATGAAACTTCTCCAGTCCAGAACCACTACTATGGTGGTTGACTTCTACCATTTTGTTTTGGTGTTTTGGTTTGTTACCCATTTTTTTTCGTATCGGCGTGCTTATTCGTCGTTCTGGCATGCTGGTGGCCCCCGAAAGCGTCAACACGCCAAAACGATTGATTTAGCGCGCAGAGACGAGTATGCGGGTGCCAAAATGAAATCTGTGAATTTGGCGCTTGCACGTTACACACCAGAACAACAAATAAGCCCATCGATACGACAAGTTTAGTTTCGCAAAGGTTGTCCTGGCGTGTTGGCGCTCCTCAACACACTAGAACGAAATGGCAGAAGTCAGCCATCATAGTACGTATTTTGTGCATTTAAAGATCCCGCTATAACTGATTGCCTCCGGACTTTGCAGCCTCCGCCAGGTACCTGTGACGTAGATTTTCACCCTTCTTGTCATTTCTTTACCCATGGCATATTAAGTTGGTGTCTAAATGCTCTGCAGATTCCCAGCACTGAATTAATTCCAGAGAGGCTGAAGTCCACTACATTTAAAGCGAAAAAAAAAAAATGCCCTCTGTGGCTCTTTGTTTTATGAATATGCACGTCACATTTACTTGAAGAGATACAAGTTAGAATTATTCCATCCGCGCATTAATTCAATGTTGCATGTAGAAGCACAGATCGCTTGAAATTCCAGAAAATTGTTCCAATATGTACAGCTAGATCTTATGCAACAAACCCGAGACTTTAAAACATATGCAGCAATACTTCGGCAGACGTACGACCTTTGCCTGTTCCCATCGAAGGGTATTTTCTTTCCAGTGCCAACATCGACTGTTAAACAGTTACGTAAGAGATTTCATTAACACTGATGAGTCTCTGTATTCTTTCATAACAAAAAGGAACTGAAAAAAGTGGTTACTTCATGCAAGTGGTCTGTTCGTATACGTGGTGTCTCCGACAAGCTTGACTGTACGTTGTATGGCTAAAACTGAGACACGACCCAAATGGAAGTCAAGTTTCGAACTTTGGAGCCATCATCGGACCAGACGCAAATTTGCCCAAGATACATCTATTGAAAAAAAAACAACAACAAACAAACGAAAAAGGAAAGAAAAACAATACACCAACAATCGTTCTGCAATAATATTATGATCTTGAGACCATATCATGGTAGTTTTGGCAATTTTTTCGCAATCACTTTTTCAGTAACTGCATCTAGGTGTAGAAAGCGCCGGTGTAATGAAGTATTTCGACCCCCATAGAATAATGACCCCCCGGTCATTATTCTATAGAAAAAGTGACCCCCCGGTCATAGTATTATAACCTCCAGATCATAGTACTATGACTCCCCCACGTGAAGTAAACTGAACCTCACGAAGAATATTGACTCCCATAAAAAAACGACCCCCGGTCATTTGGTCAAATTTAGTGATAACTCATGTATCTAAGGCCTCATTGCTGCATTTTATGCCCCCACTCGGGGAGGGGGCATATAGATTTGCCCTTGTCCGTCCGTCCGTCCGTCCGTCCTTCCGTTTGACGATTAGCCCCAGATACCATTACTTGACACAGAAATCAGAGCATTCCGCAACGGGAAAAGGGATTCTATTTCTAGACGCTGTATCTTGGTGTATACATTTTTTTCAGGAAAATAACAATTCACAATGCGTTCACAAAACACACCAGTGTCAATAATCCCTGCAAACTTCGGTATGAAGTAATTCTTCAGAAGAAAACTGCACAAGAAACTGCTAGCATAGAACTTAGTATTAATAGAAGTTGCAATACTTAGCAGTGGCAGTAAAGTACGGTAGCGGCAACAATAGAAAGTAGTAGTAGTAGTAGTAGTAGTAGTAGTAGGAGTAGTGGCAGTGTTAGTGGCAGTTGCAGTAGCAGCAGCAGAGGAATAAGTGACAGCAACAACAGCAGCAGGAGAAGAAGAGGTAGATGTACAAGACGTATTAGTGGAAGCAGGTATAGTCGTATCAGTAGTAGCAGTTGTAGTAGTAGTAGTAGAAGTAGTAGTAGTAGTAGTAGTAGAAGAAGAAGTACATGTAGTAATAGCAATAGAAGTAGCGGCACCAGTAGTAGTAGTACAATCAAAATGTTAACTATTGGCAATGGAGGGTATTAGAGTTGTAGATCTAGTAAAATTGTCCGTTAGGTTTGGTGGGGATCACTTTTTAATAGATATTATCGTCGAAAGTCTTTTTAGGAGCCGGGGTTTTACACGGAAAGAGTAACTTTTTTAAATAGAATAATGTCCGGGAATCGATATTGTATGAGAGTTCGAATGTAGTAATTTCGGCAGTGAGTATTTTACATGGAAGGAGTCACTTTTCCTATAGAATAATAACCGGGGTCGTTATTCTATGAGATTCGAAGGGAGTCATCTTTAGGGAGTCAGTATTTTACTTGGAGGGGTCAGTTTTTCTATAGAATAATGACCGGGGGGTCGTTATTCTATAGAGTTTTCAAAGGGAGTCATTTTTTTTATAAGGGGAGTCAATATTTTACAGGAAAGGAGTCACATTTTCTATAGAATAATGACCGGGGGGTCGTTATTCTATGGGGGTCGAAATACTTCATTACACCGGCAACAATTGATAGATCTACATGAAGCTGGGTCTTCTTTTGAAATGCAGTTGAACTATTTTTTTAATGATTTTGAACCCGGTTTCTGTTTCGTCGGGAAACTGTAGAGATGATATGAAATATTTCCGAATAGTAAGGAAAGCACTTGGTATCTATAGAGCTAGACCAAGTTGGTCCGGCATGTCCGTATTTAAAAAAAATTCTCTCTGTTCCGCGGGCTTTCTCTCATTCTGTCCCTCTGGTCAGATCGCTCTTTATGCCTGGTAGAGGATGAATTTTGCGCCCTGAATGACTATCATGTGTGTAAAGCGTCTTTGGATGTGTTTATTTTAAAAAGCAAGCTATATTAGTCAGGTATAATTTATAAAAAACAATATCAACAACAACAACAGACCGTTCAATGGCATATTTTCAGAGGGACTGAATTTAGATCTATTTGAAATTTGAATATTGCGCTTTGTCGATTAAAAGTTGGATAAAATTCGGTGCAAATATTATTTTAAAGATTGATGTTATTACTATAGCCCTAAGTTGAAAAATGAATTAAAAATAACGCGATGAACTTTTGTTTTCGCATTTATTCAACAAAATGGCACTTTTAACACACCATAACTTACTGAATATATATTACTTTAAACAGGAAACACAGACATGCTCTTATTTCATGCTTCTTTTTATAGAAATAAAGATCTTAAACATATTTTGCGCCAACCGATTCTTGGATCAAAATACTTACAAGGGTGGTAAACGCGCAATACAATTCCCGCTGGGAATACGCTAAAAATGGGTTGCGCGACTTCCGGTGCTGGTGTTGCGCATCAATATATACAAAATCGAGGTAGATGAGTTTTTGTTTTTGTAAATAATGACACATTTACGAGCGTTTTCGCGCAACCCATTTTAAGCAGGAATTGGATTGTGCGTTAACCACCGTGACTTACCTCAATATAGATGCCAGCAAAAATATCGGAGAACTGTTTTGCCCGCCACGAACTGTTTAGCTCGCAACCGGTTAACGGGTGTATCGCACAGGCCCCATATTTAGACATATACATGATCACGTGACATTGCGAGATGTGTTCACCCTGTTGCCGCCATAACGAGTTTGTTGTTGTTAAGAAAAAGAAAAAGAGAAAATAAAATGTAGAGGATCTACAAAGGTTTGGCTGGAGATGATTCGAAAACGCCAGGTTAGTAAATATGCATATACCATTTAGATCTAGACAGCTTAGCACGTGCTAGGTGGAGATTTTTTCACACACTGGATATTCAACTGTTCAAATTTAGATTTGAACAGGTCTAGGAAAGTGGAATATTTACAGATTATCTGTAAATTTACAGATAATCTATAAATTTACAGAAATTTCAATCTGTAAATTTACAGATTGTGTGTATGAAAACTGATGAAATTACATTTATCCTCAAAACTGCAGCTTGGAATCAATCGGTTTATTTACAGCATGCATAAATTAAGGTCATTTGTGGGTTTCAGCCATTTTTGTTGACTTTGAGTTTTTGGCATTTTAAGAAAAATCAAAGTCAACAGAAATGACTGAAAGTTGCAATTGACCTTTATTTATACATACCATAAGTAAATCAATTAATTTCAAGCTGCGATTTTGTGTCTAAATATAATTTTAGCAGTTTTCAAACACTTGATCTGTAAATTTACAGATTGAAAAATCTGTAAATTTACAGATTATCTGTAAATTTACAGATAATCTGTAAATACTCCACTTTCCTAGACCTGTTGAACTCTGTCATCGGTTCTCCAATTTTGTTTCGGCTAGTGGCAAGAAAAAGAGAAAAGCACCTGCCAAGTGTAATCAATGTTGAGTGTTTACGGCAGTATAAAGTTGAAGTTGCATGAAGGTAAACAGATATAATACATGTGTAACAGTCTCAGGAAAAATGTGCAGCCTCGACCGCGATTCGAACCTCAGACCTTCGGCTTACCATGCCAACGCTGTACCAATTGAGCTACCGAGACCACCCGATACGAGAACCGCAACACATGTAGAATAGAAATTAATAGGCAGAAATTAGTCCAACTAATTTGACGCGATCCTAGGAAATAGCAGAAGGCAGTGGCTAGGTAGCCGGTTCCGGCTACCTAGACCAAAGGTCTATGTAGCCGGTTCCGGCTACCTAGACTAAAGGTCTACGTAGCCGGTTCTATATATATACATATCATTATATGAACACGGAAGTCAAGGTAGCCAGCTTTAATAAACTTTGTTATAAAGGATCATTATATAAGTTAAATAAAGTACATTTTTGTGACTTATTATTTTACTAAAAATTTATGATTTACCTGTTTATTTCGCCGTATTTACGCACTCGTATAATATTGGCCGATATTATGTTAAGTTATCAACAAATGATCAAAGTATCGTTGTCGGCGTGTTTAAATGGCATGTTTTTGATAACGATACTTTTTAATGAATTTTTGTAGTGTATAAATTGAAAAAAAAAATTGATAGATGATTTCAATTGTCGGCGATCCTTTAGAATTTAGTCTTTTGATATGTACATGTAATTTTACATTTCACATTTATCACGCTACCTTAGGATAAATGTTCAAACAAATAATTAGAACCAATCAAGATCATTGACTTATAGACAAATCGGCGAAGAAATTAATAAATAATTAGTTAGTTAATTAAAGACGCATATAGAAGTGCGAAAGAGATGATTACTTAAAATTTTCACTTAAAAAAGGCATAGGAAATGATCAAACGCCGTTATATTTGTTTTCTTTTAAGATTGAATCACTGTATCTCGAATATGTATCGAGTACGTTCTAACATAAAATGTCCGCCGATATGATATGAGTGCGTAAATACGGCAAAATAAACAGGTATTTAACACGGGTAATAAATAATAAATCACAAGAAATATGTTTTATTTAACAAATATAATGATCCTTATAATTCTTTATAGATATGCAGTTTATTAAAGCCGGCTACCTTTACTTACATGTTTCATATACGATTATGTATATATAGAGCCGGCTACCTATACCTTAGGTAGCCGGAACCGGCTACCTAGCCACTGCCCATAAAGGTCTAATACGGGGAGTAGACAGTCCGTATAAATCAATACATTTATCAGTATTATGCTGTCGTCCATACCTGTAAATATCAACCAGTCGTTGGTGATCGATATTTTGTTTTCATGTAGTTCATGTAGAGTAGAAGCCCGGAACATCATTAAACAGGTCCCAGAAAAGTCACAAATTAGCTATATAGCTAAATCTAGCTATATATAGCTAGAAATAGCTATAAAACCAATAACAATTGTTTAACATATATGTATATTAAATGTAAAATAATTATTATCCCATTCAAATGGTTTATGAGACAGAAGACAATCGCAAAGAATGGAGATCTATGCAGTTTCAGTTTCAATACATGTTGCGAATTTCTGCAATAAGTCATTTATAAATTTGTCTTATACTACGATGATTATCACAAGTGAAAAATTCAGTGATGATTTATCGCAAAATACTGCCACAGTTATTGAAAATGTGACTACAAAGATCTTGGATTTGTGTTATTGTCTTTCATCTTATAAACCTTTTGGACGTAATTATGACCATTTTGCATCTTGTTTTCACATATTTTGCATTATTGGTATTGGTTTTATAGCTACTTCTAGCTATATATAGCTAGATTTAGCTATATAGCTAATTTGTGACTTTTCTGGGACCAGTTAGATGTTAAGCGTAAATGTCGCTTCTTAGGCCCATTTGTATTTGTTTTCCCAAATTGGTACTAAATTATCTTAATTTTGGTTGTCATGAATTATCTTTATATTTATTCTATTCCATTTTAAATAATTGTCATAATATTGGTATACATTCTGACATATGTTATCAGGGATGTAAAATTCCACTCGCCCGCTCGCATTGGCGAGTTAAAGTCTGAGTAGGACGAGTGGACCTCGCTGTATACTCGACCGATCGGGCGACTGGTTTTTTACGTCCTTACTTTACCAAAGTTCAGAAATTACATCTACAAAACGTCAACAAACTTTGAGATGGTTCAGTCACTTAACCCGGCTGTAGAATGTCCATGGCCAGATATTTTTATCCATGGTTAAAACATGGATATCCATGGCCAGAGCATGGATATCCAGGTGAATTAGGAGTTTTTCCATGGAAAAGTTGAATCCATGGACAGTTGTCCAGGGATGAAGGCAGGGATATCATGGACATTGTCCATGGAAAGTGAATAGCAGCATGGACATGGTCCATGGTCAGCTTTTCTGTTCACACTTAGAAATTCTCTGATGAATAAGGCAGAAAAAGTTCTAAGTCGAAAAAATGGGATTTTTAAAAAAAAAAAATTATTAATTCATTACTGTCCTTAGTTTTATGGTCATATAGGTATTCAAATTAATTGAAATGAAACAAGGAATGTAACTAAATAAAATGTTTTCATTTTGCATATTAAAAAAAATGTAAATTAGAATTATATCATTTTATTAATTCATCTTGACAGTTGATGTAACAAGATATCATACATCATTGAAAATATATCCCACTATATAAGCTATTTATTTCTTTCAGTTTGTTATTGAACATCTCAAACAATGGCACCAAAAAAAATACAGTAGTTCATAAGGATTAAATGTCATATAGTCAAAGAAATTGTTATGAAATTATGCTCATATATGTAAACTCATCATATTATAAACTGAATTAGTCTATGCCTTTGATAATCCAGGCAGTGATTAATTATCTAGCTTTTACAGCCAGTTAATACACTGCTGTTCAATGTGTACTGTTGTATAAATGAACACACAGAGATAGCTGATAACATCTGGAGATTCTGACCAAGATAAAGACCAATGGAAATGCAGGCTTCTAAAGCCGTTTTACACATGTAGCCCCAAGAAATAATCCCAATACTTTTTTATTTTTTTCTGTGATCTTTGCAAATTCTGTGAGCAAATAAATGGAAAAATTCTCATGAACTGTATATATATTTTAAGAACATTCCAGATATTCCCTTCAGTAACTATACTGTACCAAGGAATATTGCTCATGAATACAAAAATTTGAATGTAAACAGGAAGTGCTTTGTTCTAGATGTTGGAGGCAAAATGGAATGGAGCTAAATAATTTTGTACCTTGAAATTCTAAAATGCTTTTAGAGAGATATCAGGTAAGAACATTAAACTTTCTGAACTAAAATATAATTTAAATCTATATAATATTATCATAGAACTAAAATAAATAGACTGAAGCAGGAACTTTATTCATCTCAGTGGCTTAAACTTTCACCTGGTTACAGGTATTTTTTAAGGTATATGTGAATGATACATAATTATGCTTCTGTATCAACAGTTTATTTAATGCATATAGTTCTTGCAGTTTTCTATTATTCATTTCTTGTAATTAGTTCTACAATCACTTTGGCTTACAAGAAGTCTAAACATTATCTTATAATTTTACTTTGCAGATGCAAGAGTGTACATATTTAGTTATTAGAAGCATTGTCTTCAACATGTATGAATGAAATGATGTAATCAGAGATATTTGATGGCTTTAGTGACTATGCTACTGGATGAAATGAGATCACAGACAGAGACCCCATCAAACACTAAACTGTAAGTAAATATTTGCAAACACTTACACTAGTATATTTATTTCTATAAAAGGTTGATGATGTGTTAATTTATCTTGTTGGGGATAAGGTTTCACTGACAGGCTGATAATTCCATCAACATTTTATGACATTAATTTTTTGTCAGTACGAAATTCTAAAATTTCTTTCATCATTATTAATAAGCATTTACTGAGATGAGGGATAGTACCCACAGATTGTGCTCTTATTTTCTTTTCAGTGTCCAATTATAAAGTAATTGGTTTTGATACAACATTTAAATGGTAACTGCAAATTAATTCTGGATTTAGAGTTTTCATTTCACATAGGTAATATTGTATTGTCTAAACATTTTAATTGCAATTATTAATATAAATTGTTTATATCAATTTCAGAAATGGCTGGAATGAGGTTCCTGACCCTGGTGATGGTTTTAGCAAAGCTACAAGAGACATTCTAGTGCCACCTACATTGAGCCAACATAACTCCAAAAATGATTTTGTTGTATTCATAACTTTCTATTAAATCATTTTTATATTTAATATATCTTTTAGTTTAATTTTTTAGTTAAAGCTAAGTGAATATTTATCATTCTTAACCAGACATCCACTTATCTGATATGTAGATTTGAACAAATGCCCTGTTACGGTAGGAAGTTCAAGCCACAATTGCCAGGTTAGGCTAAGAAGTGCTGCATGATGACAGGTCCTTGGATGGCATGGACCCAGTCCACGGATGGCATGGACACCATCCATGGATGGCTTAGACACTGGACAATGTCCATGGATGGCATGGCCACTGTCCATGGATATGCCCTGGACACTGGCCATGGATGCCATGGACATTGTCCATGGCCACTGTCCCTGGACAGGCATGGATTTTTATCCAGGGATACACAGTTTTTGTCCATGGATATGTGTTCCAATACTCCATGGACAACAGACCATGCTGAAATCCATGGATTCCATGGACATACTACAGCCGGGTACCTGGATTGACTGGAATTTACCCGCGAATCGTAAAGATATCAAAACATCGTGCCGGTATTTTTCCATTCCACAAGCACGTGCGACCTATCATAATATCTAATTTACATCGACACGTACACAAAAACCGTGCGTAGTGCATTCATTTTTTTAACATTTTCGCTTCAATTTTTCAACACCCCTTGAAAAATAATACAATAAATTATAATGATTTTAATAAGATATTGACAGAAATGTAGGCAAAATTCTATTAAAACGGTCGAATTTTCATATAATCATTTGTAAAATTTCAAACAGCGCGATCTTAGTTACTTATTTCTTTCTAAAAGTAAATAAATGATGAATACTCTGGGCATAAAATTCAGACTTTTGACCAGAAAGTACAAAAAACAGAATAAAAAAATCTTGAATAATAAAAAAGCGGCAGCAATTACAATACATGGAGTAAAACGAATTTCTGTTAGTGCGGCAGAATAGGTTACTTGACCTCGTGAATGTAAATAGACATGCGATTTTAAAATAAAGCAATGTGATGTCATTGCGGTTTTTAATAAGTTTTAAATGAATCTTTGTACATGTATAATTGTATTTTTTGATACGACAATTTAAAAGTTTTTCTTGTCAAACAATATTAAATGTATTCCTTGAGGGCAAATAGGTCACAGAGGTAGGATATCCACTACTATCGTTTGAGACATTTACCTTTTATACGGGATATAGCACATTCGCTTTTGATAACAAATTAAAGAAGAAACTTTTTATTGATTTCTATTTCTCAGCAATTTTAAGAACCGAGGCGGTACGATCAGACAGTGATGTGTCACATGGCGCGAAAACATGACATAATGCCATGACAATCTCGAGCAAAAATACCGCTTTGATCTCCACTTCAGATGTCAAGATATCGACACACTTCTTTTAGCTCTTTGAGGGGGTGTAAATTCATAATGAAAACAAGGTCAATTACTTAGTTTACACAACTGTTCTATTGTTCTCTGCAGGTTAATAACCAAAATGAATACCTACATACCATACCTACACACGTGCACAGGTATCATACCATACCTGTGCTCGTGCACAGGTATTATACCATACCTGAGCACGTGAAAAGAATGTTAGATGAGTTAAAAATGTAATGTTTATTTAATGTCATGTTATTGTCCTTAAGTAATGACCTGACACTCAAGAATATTCCGTATATTTTCCGTAAATTAATTTTCTGTGTCTGAAGTTAGTAAATAGCGATATAAATATTGCATATATATTTCTTTACTGTATAATTTTCACAATGTTACATGTGCAAATAGCTGTGTGGACAAAACGGTTAGCTGCTTAACTGTATTTATGGTTCAACTCCTGCGTACGTACCCCAGATTTTATCGGTAGAAATATTACCATACTTATCTGATCAAACCTTATGGTCTGTTTATAAACGTTATAGAAAATGTTGAAGAAAAATATTTAAAAGTATCTTAGATAGAAAGACAAAGTATTTCTCACCAGCGTTTCCTCCTACTCGGTTAGTAACCTACATGTATCAACTGAATAATTACCAATAATCGTGAACGTGTGTCAATTATTAGGGCGAGTGGCTGTTCACTAAGGGCGAGTAGATATTACTGGCTACTAGTCCTGCAGGGCGAGTGGTGTGAAAAATTTTTTTACACCCCTGATTATATTACTACTATTTACAGTTAAAATTCCTTATAATGGTGTGTTCTTAAAAAGATAAAAATCAGTTATCTAGCACAGTCTATGCAATATATACTTGTGTATGTACTATCAATTGCGTGTTTGGGCACAGTATCCATTGCTTGAATTAGACTGGCATTACATTTATACAGTAAAAACAAGTTATTTTGGTGTTTGTTTTTTTTTTTTTTTTTTTAAAAAGAACATAATTTATCTTCACAGTCATATAATCTAGATTTTACAAGTTAAGACCATATAGCACCTATGCTTGGGTTCAGACTGGCCTAATTATTAGCTGCTGACATTTAAAAATATCAATCAATAAAATTTCTAAAAAGGAACATTGTTCCCTAGCACAGTCTTATCACCCTTTATGTCAATATACAGAACTTTTACTGAAAGGGGCTGTAGCTCTTAGCTATGAATTTTGACCGCCCTGACCAGTGCTTATTTAGCCTTGATTTGAAACTGTTGAGAGTTGGAGCTTCAATTGTACTGGAGGGGAGTGCATTCCATGTGTCAATTACTCTGTGACTGAAAGTATTTTTTCTTGTGTTAGAACTGGCTCTTAGGCTTGAATAATTTCTGTGTGTTCCCCCTTGTATTAGTATTAGTTCTAACAGTTAGCAAGTTTGTGGAAGTTTTATCTAGTTCATTTCTAAGTTTGTACACTTCAATGACATCTGCTGTAGTTCTCCTATACTCTAGAGTTGGCATCCCTAGTTGGATTAACCTATCGCTGTACTCTAATCCTTGTAATTCATGAAGCATCCTTGTGGCTCTCCTCTGCACATTTTCTATGGCGACTGCATCTTTCTTGTATTTTGGGGTCCATATTTTCGCCACTATCCGTCCATATTCAACAGATAGAGGAGCAACTCCAATTTAAACATGTCGGCACAGTTCAGCTTTTTATACTTTCTGGTATTATCATTATTTTGCTTTCAAAATGAAGGAGGCATGTTTTATACTGTCTAAAATCACTGAAATGTCCACTAGAGATAACTAATTTTCGAAATCAGACGTTTAACACATGCACATGAGATCAAACATCTATGTCGGCGATCTAGGGTTGAATTAAATTGCATGGTACTGAAATTTAAATAATTATCTGGACAATTACTAAACTGTTATGCTCAAATTATTATAGTTAATGATATACATGCATCTTGAACAAAATATCGCCTTTTTCAATATGTGTCAATGGTATGTATATTGACCACATACCTTTTGTGTCAGCAATTTGGACAACAGATACATTACAACATCTATTCACTTCAAATACTCAGGTGCGTAACGAATGTTCCGGAATGACTATTGACAGTTTGAATGTTTAATGATATGATTATCGAAATAACATTTATGTATTAACGAAATAAACATATTGTAGAAAATAAAATAAGATGATGTTCAACTGCCACCGTGTTTCAATTTGTTTTTAACGGATACGTTACGAAGTGTTTCATTCAGCATACATTTATATTGCATTTATCTAGAAATGTTACTGCATGGACAGTGTAGTAGAACACGTGTTTAACTTTGTATCCAAGTTAAAGTATTTATCTTTTAGTCCTGATTTCATATTTTTCACTTGAGAAAACAGATACGTTACAAACAACAGATAGATTATACGACTCCTATAAAGTGTAAAAATGTTTGAATTGTTTGAATAATCATCACCTTAACTTAAAGTTTCAGAAAATAGTTGATTACGGTTTTATTATTGATATCTGGAGTTAATCCCCCTTGTTATCCGGATAATACGAAATGATGTGATAATTCCAAAATACTACAAACTGGAGGAAATGTCAAACTTGGTATGGACATTGCTTTTGTCAATATTTTCTTATTACTCATTCTGATCGTTTAAAGTATTATAACTGATTTAACATGGTTTAAAAGCTGTACCATTTGCACTAAACAATTTGAATATGGGACATACTGTTCAGTATGGAGAGCCCCAAACAATGTGTACATTTTGCTTCTGAGAATGAGTTTGGCGATTCAAAGCGTTGTCAGCCTCATTTAATGGACTTTAGGTAATGAATATTATTTTGTATTATTCAGTTATTATATAAACAGTGATATGAACATGTTCAAAAGTTTTTATTTTAGATCAAATAACCCACATTGACAAATATATAAGCTTATGAGTAGTCGATGGACACTGACCCAAGTGTTCATAGAAATTTCGAAGATAAAGCCAAAAATGCTATGAGGATAATAGCCAATATTGTAGTTTGAAATTTTGCATATGCTGTTCTAAAGGTACTGATTGTTGTATACTGAAGAAGTATACTCATAAAATGTGGTAACTAATGGTTGTAGCATGCCCAAGGTAATGTTTTATACACATGGCCAATACCAGATGTTCCTGAAACATTTTATCAAAAGGGTAAATGTCTATATATCTTTGTAAAATTCTGTTTTAAAACTCCAGTCCACTGTCAGAAGGTTCTACAGCTTACACGCTTGTATCTTTTCTGCTAGATTTTGGTAAAAAATTAAACAATTTAAGCCAGAACAGGTAAATTTAACACCTGAATCTAAATGTGCTGAGATTCCACAGGGGGAGTGCAGGGTACACCCATATTTAGAAATTAAGTATGCTAGGGGTCTGTTAGCATTTTAAGAGTGTGAAAATAATGGCACTTTTGCTGGAATATGTTGAATACTGCTGTGAATTCATAGAAGTACATTCCCATAATCCCTTAACTGATAATAGTTTGATATTGTACTTAATAATTTAGTACATTTGTTAACTTTTTCCCTTACCAAAATTTCATCTGCAGTACAAGACTCACATGCATTTCTATACTGAAATATAAAGAGTTGGTCCCAGCTAGTGTATAGGATAAGATCTACGTTAATTAACTTAATATTTGTTCAATATCCCCTTCCCTCTTCTTCTGTAAGCTCAATACATTAAGTTGGTGTTATGAATTGTAATTGAGATCAATTTTTTTTTGCTTTGTTCCTTGGGCTATAATAACCATGGTATTTCGACTGCTGTTCAAAATTTGTGGTATGTTTTGTGGTGTTGAAAATCCTGGTCATTTTTTAAGACAGTAATATACGTCTCGTAGATCTAGGTAGGATGAAGATAACCTCCAGCCAAACTCCAAAAGCCATTTCTAAAAGAGCTAAAGATCTGTATAGGTTGACTGCCGGGTACCCCTACCAGCACTGAAACAAGCGTCAATATATGCCCATATCTTTTCGGTATTATTTATCGGGTCTTTATCCAAATCATCCTTCGGACTATCTCTGTAACTGTAAGAATTACATTCATGGAAAGAGAGTGTTAAATTTTTTTTTTCCGATAACATATGAGGCAAAAACTCTTAATCTGCATTGGGTTTCATATGCTGTACTTATTAGGTTGTTGTGCCTGTTCCCAGTATAACAAGAGCTGTCGGAGGACAGCAACCATCGACTATTCAACAGCCTTGTCAACTGAATGAATACAAAAGTCGAAAAGGGGGCATAATTTTGTTAAAATGGGAAAAAGGTTTATGGAACCTTCACAGTGCTTATCAGCTCATGACTGAGTGTGTGAAGTTTCAATCCTTTCCCATTAGTGGATACTGAAAAACTAGCTTACATGCAAAAACTTTCAAAAACCTAAAACTGCTAATTTGAAAAAGGGGCATAGTTTTGAAAAGATGCAAAATAGAGTTATGGGACCTGCACAGTGCATGTCAAATCATGACAGTGAACAAGTGTCTGAAGTTTCAATCCATTCCCAGAGCTCCAGATAAGCTTTTGGTGCAATTGGGTATTTACCCATCACTTTTTGTCTGAATTGGGTATTGGAAATTTGAACTGGGTAAAAATAATATCATTACCCAGCCTTTTCAGAAGTAATTGGGTATTTTCTAAAACCAGTTGGGTATTTTACCAATCTCGCACTAACAATTGAGTAGTTTTGCTTACAGTATACATTGGTATATATCATTAGACAAGATTGACTAAGTACCTGAGCATATTAATGGCGCCCTTCAATGTTTAATACAAAAATGTATTTAAAACTGTAATGAATGTTCCATACTGTTGTTTTCTTTTTCACTTTTAATGCAGTCGGAGATCAGTTATCCACAGTATCCCGAACGTTGTGGTCACCGCAATATGCATTCTCCCACAGATAACTGTCATATACCCTACTAATTTGTTTGTGCTGCAACAATGTTCTCGTACCCATTCTAGTATTAAGAAAAATGCGATACGCAAGCAAATTTTTACAAATTGGGTATTAGGAATTTAACTTGCATTTCAGTACGCACACTGTATGAATTCAGTTGGGTTTTCTGCAATTTTAATTGTGTAAATACGCAAATACGCAGCTTATCTGGAGCTCTGCATTCCCCTTAGTGAGAACTGAGATACCAGCTTACATACAAAACCGAAAAAGAGCCATAATTTTGTAAAAATGCAATATAGAGTTATGGAACATGTGCAGTGTAGGTCAGTTTATCACAGTGAATACGTGTGTAGAGTTTCAATCCATTCCCAGAAGTGGTTACTGAGATACCAGCTTACATAAAAAACATTTACCAAATCGGGACGCCGACATCGACGCATGGGTGAGTCTAGTAGCTCGACTATTCTTTGAACAGTCGAGCTAAAAATCATTAACAAGTTCATATCATCATGTTGTTACAAACTCATTCACCAAAACATGTCCATGCACACAAAACTGGTCAATGTGTAATGGTATGTAAATGAAAGAAGTCAATGACGGCTATTATCCACTTTCAAAGACAACACATGTAGGGCATTATCCTTGGTCATTTTTGGCTATTATCCATTTTTCACACAAGGATCAATATAAATGGTTTTGACATAAAAACGGCAAACGTAAACAACTTACTCTAAACTATGTCAGATAGTGAAATGGTAGAGCTGTATATACAGTGAATTACAAGCATAAAAAAAAATCTAAATATTTTTTATGAATTTTCAAACTAAATTTACATGGATTTTGTAAACTATTTAACATACTGTGTATTATATTCACAAAAATAAAGTGAAATAATTTGAGTTCTATGGAAACAAATCACCATTCGTTCTTTTTGCAACATCTGGTGGTTAAAATCTCTTATCAAGCCACAGCAACTTACCGAAAAACCTGAAATTTTCAGAAGCGTTCATCTGTCATTTTGTGGCATTTTGGAATTATCACAGCATTTTGTATTATCTGGATAACAAGGGTGTTAATAAGACATCATAAATATTGAATAAAACAGATACGTTACAATTTCTATTTTTTATGTTAGATGTTCAAATTAAAGTTTTTCTATACAAAACATAAACATTTTATGTTATATTTCTTTATTTTTAAATAGAATCATATCAAAATGTATGAAATATAAAGCAAATGTAACGCCAGTTAAGCAATTTAAAAAGGCGACAGATACGTTTATACGAAATGGGTAGACTATTTTCACCAAAAAGACTGTATTTTTGGATATATCTAAGAACCAACAGTTATATTGTTCAGATAGTATGTTTCCCTCATCAATTCTAGTACGTTAATCTACATGATGATATAGATCTTATTTCATAATCCAATCGATATGAAGTGCGTTTTATGACAACTGATATTTGTGTACATTACGTTAGTTTTTCCACACAATTTGATTTATTTCATCAATCATAATATATAAATAACTTCATTTCTTATAAAACTATAAAGAGTATTTAGTCTGAACAGGTAAATAACGGACACAAATATTGTTATATGTTATATTAAAATATTCTTTTGAATGAAAATTCGCACTGTAATGTATCTGTCGCTGATTTACAGCTATCTTTGCAAAATCAATGAAATAACGAAAAATTGTCGATGGTTAACTAAAATATTTAATATGTGTACTCCAAAGGCATGAAACAACTAAATAAAAACAAATCTGATTATATTTGGGAACATCAGATGTGGGGACATTTTTGCTGTCCAAGTTGCTCCTCTATCTGTAGAATGGACATATCGATTAGCGTGTAATTAGGATATTACCTCATGTTAATCACTTGTTCAAAGGGTTTACCAGTCACATGTTAAGTGGCGATAATTAGATGATCAGAGATTGATCTAAAGGGATTCTGAAGGAAAAACAGCATGCGACTGCATGTAGTGATATACTTAATTATTATGAATTAACTCGAGCTCACTTCCCTGTATAAATATTTCACAACGTAACTTCAAACCTTTATCGAAGGACCGATTTTTGTTGGATATGAATAAATAAAATGTCAACAGAAAGCTGACACTTTTCTTAATATTGTAGAGCCATAATTATAATTATTGTTTATAATGTCAGATTTCTACATACAGAAACATTCTTTTTGCACTCAGAGAATGACTCAAATGAGATTGTTGTTTAAACTCCAAAAATTAATTCAATCTTAAATCCGATGTGTGAAAAATACGATATATTTAAGTTAAAATAACAATGACCACGAATTTAAATTTAGTATTCTGGACTTTTAGACAAATCCGCGGAAAAAACTCTAGGTTTAACACGCATTTAAATGGTGAAGAACAAAGCAATATCATAAACAAATATTTTCAGGCAACAGTTTACAGTTTCGACTTGCTAATTTCATCAAAATATGTCCTAATTTTATTGTTCTAATTACTCTGAATCAGCAAGGCAAATATCATGTAAAAAACATCTTTCTCTCTGGGTAAGACAAACCTAGATTTAGCCATTTTCACAGAGCGAAATGTAACATTAATGTAAATATTTTCCATTTAAAAACATATGCAGGCAATAATTTCATGGCAGAACTTTTGTTTTCAACAAAAAATTCTACAGATGCTTCCCTAGACTTTCACTGAAAGGACGAGTTAATCTGTAAGGCGTAAGTGTGTGGGTAATAGCAGAATAACCTACGGCATTCACTTCGATTGGACGACGGCATGAAATAAGATAAATGCAGCATTCCAGTCCCCATATCAGTTGTTCCAGGAAATAGAGATAATTTATCTATCTATCTATCTATATAATCCTCTTTCGGTGTTATAGACATGGGGTGCATGTCGACTTATTAGTTACGGTGAAAGAGTTGTAAAAGACAGATGGTCCAACATCAGCTAAGGTGAGAATAGGCTAAAAGAATGTTAGCATTGTGTGATTTGCAAGAACAAGCATTAAAAGATAAAGATGAAAACATTGCTCTCTCAGCCTGTCTAGTACTGTGTGGATGCCACAGCCACCTTGAAGGCATCAAGGTCAGGAATGGAAACTATATGGCTAGGCAGGTTCTTCCTGAGTGTAGAAAGAATGAAATTTTCTGGTAATCAGAGGTGACCTGTACTTGTCTGAATGTAACTCGGGAGATCACAGGAGTCTGAAATTCTATCAATAAGACCATAGAAGTCTTTCTTTACAAAAAACACCCCCTATTCTATATATATATAGGGGGTATTTTTTGTAAAGATAGACTATAGGGGGTATTTTTTGTAAAGATAGACTTCTATGGTCTTATTGATAGAATTTCAGACTCCTGTGGTTTTATAAAGCCAAGAGTTTTATTAGCATTTGAAGATATTCTAGTGATACATGTATTCCAACTAAAATCTGCTGTTATGTCAGCACCAAGATACATTTGTATTTTGCACTGGGAACTGATTCTAAAATATATCCATGGAGTAAATATTTGGTTTTGATGACAGTCTTGTTTTTGTTTTGTTAATTTCGCGGGCTTAGCGCAAAAGGGTTTTAACTTATATGAAATAAAGAAGGAGTTACAACCGTTTTGCGCTAAGCCCGCGATTTGTTAATTTTTCATAAGGGCAGTATTCTCACTCGCTGATATTCAAAACCACAGAACACCACAGTAACCTAACTGAATTCCTTAATCGCTGTTAAAAGTGGAAAGTGGTCAGTTTAACTCTTTTTTATTGTCTCCCTTGATCTCCCTCTTAAAATACCACAACCAACAGTGAAAATCTAACTAGTACGAAGTTTGGAGTGGAAATGCCCAGATATTGAAGTTACATTTAGCAAACCTGCCACTCAGCCAACCTCCAGATTTTAGCTAAGATGAAGTTGTGCACCTACTGTTCTGGGATTTCACTTGAACCAAACCAGAGTTATGGTCCTTGACTTAGAAAAAATATACAAAATTCTTAAAAAATTGTGTTGCATTTATCTTTAAAAATATTTCACATAAAAGTCAGGAAACTATGTAGGAATATTTGCCAGTGTGAATTTGTGCACCTGAGGTTTTTTAGCTCATCCGATTTTTTGGGAGAAAAAATGATGAGTTATTGTCATCACTTGATCGGCGTCGGCATTACCTGGTTAAGTTTTATGTTTAGGTCACCTTTTCTCATAAACTATCAAAGCTATTGCTTTGAAACTTGCAACATTTGTTCACCATCATAAGCTGACCCTGTACAGCAAGAAATATAACTCAATCCTGCTTTTTGCAAGATTTATGGCCCCTTTTGGACTTGGAAAATATCAGATTTCTTGGTTAAGTTTTATGTTTAGGTCAGCTTTTCTCCTAAACTAGCAAAGCTATTGCTTTAAAACTTGCAACACTTGTTCACCATCATAAGCTTAGCGGAAGCTGTATGTCAAGAAACATAACTCTATCCTGCTTTTTGCAAGAATGATGGCCCTTTTTAGACTTAGAAAATTATGGGACGGACAATATTTCTGTTATACAAAAAAATCAGAGGAGCGTCAGCACTGCGAGACGGTGGTGCTCTTGTTTTTATTTTCCTTTCGCAATGAGTTATGGCCCTCGACTGAGTCAAAAAATAAAAGTTTGTGTCCCATGTGTCTCAAAATTTACTTTACCTACTAAATACCTAGCATTTTTCATCTGACATCTCAAAAGGTATTCCATAAGAAACAGCTTAACTTTGAAATAAGTATGTAGAATTTCAGCATGTCATATCAAGCAAACAGATTTTGTGCAAACATGTTCAATATTGTTTCAGGTCTCTTAGCAGAGATGTTCACTGGGAGACAGTTCCATTGTTTTGTTCTGGTTGTGGCAGAGAAGTTGGTGATCCGGTAGATAGTTTCTTGTTGTGTAGAGGCGATGGCAGTGATGTAGCCGAAAAGGTAATTAAAGTAGAACAGATGGTCAGTTATCTGCATATAACTTGTACATTGATAAAATGACATGTTACAATTTCTTTGAATCATTTCCTTGTTGGAATTAGTAACCATTTATTAAAGAAATTGTATGGGTATACAATCTAATCTGTTAAAGTGGTTGGTGAAGGGACTGAAAGTGACCACTACTATACAAAGACAGGTGACCACAACACCAAATAGGTCGTCAACTTCAGTTTAAAACTTAATTTTACTTGTTGTGTAAAAATTTAATTATGATATTCTTTCACTGGTTGTAGGAGTTGATGGGATATCTGGCTTGCAGGTAACTGTTTTGGCAGTAATGAGGCTCTGCTGGATTTTCCCATCTGCACTTACAGCCATATATAGAATCTTTTTCTTGCATGTCATATTCAACAAACAATAATTTAAAATAGAATCAAATTAATGACTTTCTTTGTAGCACTTTTTTCTTACAGTAATACATTTAAACATAATTAGAACTCCTAATACTATATTGGCACTTGGGCTACACCCTGGTGCAATACGGTTTTGTTGTGTTAATTACCACTTCAGGCTCATCCTTGCCGTTTATATGTATATACTGGTAATATGAACTTTACAGCTCTTATAAGTTAATGTTCTACCTATTGCTTGATTTACATAAATTTTGATACCTTTTCGATAAAACAAGAGAAGATTTAGTCATAAGTGACCTTTTACTTCAAAATCTTAACTGCTTTTATCGAACAAAATTGTTTCAAAAATGTTCATTTTCAGATTCATCTATTACTAAATTTAGATAGAAAAGATAGTTCTGGTTGTTTGGTCCATGCTTGAGTAGAGATCAGATCTGATGTAGATGATGTGTATGAAATTGTATTTGTCAAGAGACCTTGCAGAATGAGATGCGGCAGAATATCTTGTTGGGGAAACAGTAAAGCAAGGTGAGGTAGAGATTGCTTCTTTTGCTATATTTACCGTTTAAGGTTTTGAGTCTAATCTGGATTCAGATTTTTTCAAGCAAAGCTGCAAGCTGGCCTTTTTAGCTCGACAATACAATGCTCCTCATCATCAAATGACACAATGTCAATAACTCTGGCACTAATATTTAATGAATTATATTCCCTTTTTACTTAGAATTATGTCTCCCCCATAGATGGGGGGAGACATATTGTTTTTGTGTTCGCCGTCTGTCTGTCCATCAGTCCGTCCGCGTTAAGCTTGTCCGGTTTTCACTGGTCAAACTGCTGACCGGATTTTAACGAAACTTCACAGGAGTGATCAGTACCAAGCCTAGTTGTGCATATTGCCGGCATGTCCAACTTCACTGCACAAAATGGCCGCCAGAGCTAAAAATAGAAAAATCTTGACTGGCTTTCATGCTTAATTTCGACAGAACTTCACAGGAGTGATCAGTACCAACCCTAGTTGTGCATGTTGCCGGCACTATCCACTCCACTGCACAAAATGGGCACCAGAGCTAAAAACAGAAAAATCTTGTCCGGCTTTCACAGGTCAAACAGCTTGCTGGATTTCGACGAAAGTTGTCAATTAGCGGTATACAGCTTAATTATGTTGTATTGTTATATATCTTGCGGACTTAAAGATAAAAGTGATCTTAATAGTACAACAAATTGGATAATTAAAATCATTATTTTGTGTGCTTGATACAATTTTATGAGCCGGTCAGCCGTTACGATCTATAGCAAATTATTAGTCCCCTACTGGTTGAAAACCAGTTTCGGGGACTATAGGAATGTGCTTTTCCGTCATTACGTCTGTCCGTTCGCAATTTCGTGTCTGGTCCATAACTCTGTCATCCATGAAGGGATTTTAATATTACTTGGCACAAATGTTCCCCATGATGAGACGACATGTCATGCGCAAAACCCGGACCCCTAGCTCAAAGGTCAAGGTCACAATTGGAGGTCAAAGGTCAACAGGGCTTTTTAGCTCGACTATTCAAAGAATAAGTAGAGCTATCCTACTCACCACGGCTTCGGCGTTGGCATCACACCTTTGTTAAGTTTTCGTACCAGTCCACATTTTGACAAAGTCTTTTGAGATAAAGCTTTGAAACTTTCAACACTTGTTTACCATCACCGTGACCATTTATAGGCAAGAGCACATAACTCCATCAAGGATTTTGGCTGAATTATGGCCCTTTGACTTAGAAATCTTGGTTAAGTTTTTCGTACCAGTTCATATTTTGACAAAGTCTTTTGAGATAAAGCTTTGAAACTTTCAACACCTGTTTACCATCACCATGTCCAGTTATAGGCAAGAGTACATAACTCCAAGGATTTTGGCTGAATTATGGCCCCTTTTGACTTAGAAATCTGGGTTAAGTTTTTCGTACCAGTTCATATTTTGTGTAAAGTGTTTTACATATGGCTTTGAAACTTTTATCACATGTTCAGTATAATAGTCTCTATCTGTAGGAAAGAGTACATAACTCCGTCATCTATTTTGGTTGAATTATGGTCCTTTTTGGACTTGGAAATTTGTTCTGTTTTCATACAAGTCCACGTTTTGTCAAAACTATTTGACATATTGCTTTTAAACTTTGAACACTTGTTTATCATTATGATTTCAATCTGTAGGCAAGAGTACATAACTTTGACAACTATTTTGGCTGAATTATGGCCCTTTTTGGACATTGAAAATGGTTCACACATTGCCATTTAGTGCAAGACTTATCGAAATCTACAAATACAGGAACATTGCTTGTCTAATTTTTAGCTCACCTGAACACAAAGTGCTCAAAGGTGAGCTTTTGTGATCGCCCTGTGTCTGTCGTCCGTCGTCGTCTGTCTGTCGAGCCCACAAATGAACATTTGTTGGGTATAGAGAACAATAGGTAACGGTAAATTCTATTCATTCTGTAGTGTTTATTGGGTACTTTTTGTAGCATATTGGGTACTTTTTAACAAAAGAAATACCCAATAAAGGTCCATCTGTAGAAACTTCCGTCCATCCGTCCGTCGTCGTCAACAATTTGACTGTTAACACTCTAGAGGTCACAATTTTGGCCCAATCTTAATGAAACTTGGTCAGAATGTTACCCTCAGTATAATCTTGGACGAGTTTGATATTGGGTCATCTGGGGTCAAAAACTAGGTCACCACGTCAAATCAAAAGAAAAGCTTGTTAACACTCTAGAGGTCACAATTTTGGCCCAATCTTAATGAAACTTGGTCAGAATGTTACCCTTTATAAAATCTTGGACGAGTTTGATATTGGGTCATCTGGGGTCATAAACTAGGTCACCAGGTCAAATCAAAGGAACAGCTTGTTAACACTCTAGAGGTCACAATTTTCTCCCAATCTTAATGAAACTTGGTCAGAATGTTACCCTTTATAAAATCTTGGATGAGGTTGATATTGGGTCATCTGGGGTCAGAAACTAGGTCACCAGGTCAGATCAAAGGAAAAGCTTGTTAACACTCTAGAGGTCACAATTTTCGCCCAATCTTAATGAAGCTTGGTTAGAATGTTACCCTCAATAAAATCTTGGACGAGTTCAATATTGGGTCATCTGGGGTCATAAACTAGGTCACCAGGTCAAATCAAAGGAAAAGCTTCTTAACACTGTAGAGGCAGCATTAATGACTGTGTCTTCATGAAACCTGGTCAGAATGTTAATCTTGATGATCTCAAGGTCCAGTTTGAATCTGGGTCATTAAGATCAAAAACTAGGTCACCAGGTCAAATCAAAGGAAAAGCTGGTAAACACTGTAGAGGCCACATTTATGATCATATCTTAATGAAACATGGTCAGAATGTTAATCTTGATGATCTATAGGTCATGTTAAAATCTGGCTCAGATGGGGTCAAAAACTAGGTCACTAGGTCAAATCAAACGAAAAGCTTGTTAACACTCTAGAGGCCAGATTTATGACTGTATCTTCATGAAACTTAGTCAGAATGTTAATCTTGATGATCTTTAGGTCAGGTTTGAATCTGGGTCATGTGGGATCAAAAACTAGGTTACCAGGTCGAATCAAAGGAAAAACTTGTTAACACTTTAGAGGCCACATTTCTGACCATATCTTAATAAAACTTGGTCAGAATGTTAATTTTGATGATCTTTAGGTCAATAGTGGGGTGACGTACGGGCCTTCAGGCCCCTCTTTTTTTTTCTTTTGCGAAATTCGTGGTAATTTTTTGCCCCCATTTTTCAATAATTTTCGAATAGCGAGCGCGTTTTCTCGAAGTTTGTTTCCTGCCCGGCCCCTAACTTCCCACCTTGAGGGTTTTAGTTTTACTTTGGCAAATTTCCCCATGATGAGATGATTTGTCTTGCGCAAACTGGACCCTGGCTAAAAGGGGTAAAGGGTCAAAATTGGGGGTAAAGGTAAAAGGGGTTTTTTTCCTGTCGGTCCTTAAAAACTCCCCCCATCCTGAGGGATTTTAATATATTGGCAAAAATGTCGTCATAAAAAAACGATGTTTCATGCAAAAATTTCGACCCCAGCTAAAAGGTAAAGGTCCCCCTTGGGCCAGAAAATTTAAAAAGCAAAAGGGGGTCTGTTTTTGTCTGGCCCTAACGTGACATTCATTTAAGGGTTTTAATTTATTTGGCACAGTTTTTCCCCATGATGAGATACTGTCGTCGCAAACCCCGGGCCCCCTAGCTCAAAGGTCAAGGCCCAAAATTTGGGGTCAAAGTCAACAGGTTTTTTTCCTGTCCCGTCCAACTCTGCCACCATAAAGGGTTTTTAAATATTACTTGGCACAAAGTTCCCCTGAGAGCAACAGTATTGCCCAAACCCCAGACCCTTAGTCGAGGCAAGGTAAAAAATTGGAGAAAAAGTCAATAATTTTTTTTCCTGTCTGACCCAGAACCCCTCAAGGGATACAATTTACTTGGCATAAATTTTCCCGATGAGATGCTCTACTTTTCCTCAAAAAGTGTCAAAGGGGGACATAGTACATAGTCCTAGCTTAAAAAGGCAAGGTCACATTTTGAGATCAAAGGTCAAGAGGTTTTTTTTCCTGCCGGCTAAAAAACTTTGTCATCAAAAAGGATTTAGATATATTTGGCAAAAATACCCCCTGGATGAGACAAATTCTGCGCAAACCCAGGCCCAAGGTCTAATGTAAAGGTCACATTTTTAGGGCCCAAAGGTCAACACAAAATCTTTGTCTGGAGCATTTCTCCTTTCATGATGGGGGGGTTTTGTGTTTAAACTTGGCACAAATGTTCACCAACAAAAGGGGGATTGTTGCCAAGAACCGGCCCCTAGGTTAAGGCCCAAAGTCATATTTAGGGGTCAAAGTAAAATTAAAGAAAAACGTACGGAGCTTTTCTTATGCTGGGGGTTTTTTGATGCCCTTGGCCCAAATGTTCACCACCGGGGGCACCCTTGTTTTTAAAATTTACTCCCTTTTTTTTACTTTAAATAGATTTTATTGTAACTTTTTTTTTTGGGGTGGGAAAAAAAATGGACCACTTTTCTGTGGACAACTTTGGTTACATCCAATTTTTAGTGTTTTTTGACCTATCTCTCCTGGAAAAGATTTTTTGGACTTTTATTAATGATTTTTTTTTTCAGCCCCCTTCACATAGGAAAAGTGAGCTTTTGTGTCCCCCTTCGTCCTCGTTAGTCCTGCGTCGTCCGTGCGTCAAAAATTTTTGTCTGCATATAGGGGTTTCATTTTATTATTTTAACCAACTTGACACCTTTATCACCTAAATCTCGGTTCTTTCTTGAAATGGCCAGACCCCCATTAGGGTTCCAGAGTTTGGCCCTGAAAGGGAAAATTAGCTTTTTTGACCGCTGCACAATAGAAAATTTTTATTTATGATTTGATTTTTACCAAAACTGGACCAGTTGTCCCTAAGATTGGCCTTTGGAATCCCCAAATTCCTTTTGGGTTTCCAGATTATGGCCCCTGAAGGGGGCCAAAATTTAGCTATTTTGACTTGTTCCCACAAGCGTTTCTTTATGTTTTGAATTTAATAAAAATTTCAAAAAAACTTGTGTCCCATAAATCTCTTTCCCTTTCTTAAACCGGCCAATCCCATAAGTGTTCCAGATTAGGGCCCCCTAAAGGACCCAAAAATTAGTTATTTTGCCCAGTCGCACAAAGCAGTTTATTTATGTTTTGGGTTTTAAACCAGATTTGGGCAAGAATTGTTCACCAAAAGACGGGTTCCTTTTGTGAACTGGCCAGATTCCATCAGGGGTTCCAGAGTTAGGGCCCCCTTTAAAGGGCCCAAAATTGTATTTTGGCTTTTGCAGCCATATAAGAGTTCATTTAGGTTTTTTTTTGATAAAAAATTTCCCAAAAATTCTTCAACAACAATAAATTTTGGATTTCATGAAAATCAATCCTGTAGTTCCAAGTTATTTTATATTGATTACCCCCCTGTTTGAAATAAAAATGGTTTATTCAGTAAGTACTTATGGACTTTTGAAATTTCATTTTTGTTATTAGTTGGACTGAGAAAATCGGGGTTAAATTGGGACTGTTTTTATGTCGATTACCCCCCTTTATTAAAAAAAGGGTTTATCTCCGTAAAATAATGAAGATATGATCGAAATTTCATTTTTGCAACATTTTTTTTTTGGAGATCCCTTTTTTTGTTCACTTACAAAATTTTTTTTTTTTAGCCCTTCCCAAATGACAAGGTGAGCTTTTGTGTCGCGCGTGTCGTTTTCCGTCGTGGTGCGCCGAAACTTTTGCTTGTGCCCCCTCTAGAGGTCACATTTTTCAGGGGAAATTATGGAAATTGGGCAGAAAAGTTCATTGATGAACTAGGTCCAAATTCGAAAAATGGGTACGTGCCTTCAAAAACTAGGTTTAGTAGGCTTTAAATAGAAAAAAACCCTTTTGGGCCTCTCTAGAGGCATTTTCACAGATCTTCATGAAAAATTTGGTCAGATGTTACCCTTTATGATATTAGGTCGTTCGAAAAGGGGGACGTGCATCAAAAACTAGGTAATAGGTCAAATAAAAGAAAAACTTGGGGCCTTTTAAAGGCCATATTTTCATGGGATCTTTTGAAAGTTGGTTTTTGAATGTTCATCTTGATGATACTAGGAAGTTTAAATGGGGCACGTGAATCAAAAAGGTCAGTAGGTCTAAAAATAAAAAAACCTTTTTACCCCTCTAGGGCCATATATTTCTGAGACTTTGAAAATTGGAAAATGTTCACCTTGTTATCTAGGCCAAGTCGAAAGTGGGGCACGTGCCATCAAAAACTAGGTGTAGGTCAAATTAGAAAAAACTTTTTGACCTCTCTAGAGGGCCATATTTTTAGGGATCTGATGAAAGTTGGGGGCTGAATTTCATCTTGGATAGTAGGTCAAGTTTGAAACAGGGTCATTGCGGGCAAAAAAAAAAGGGCAGTATCTAAAATAAAACCCTTGTACCTCTCTAGAGGCCAAATTGAAAAGGATCTCCTAAAAAAATTTGGTAGAATGTTCCCCTTTTATGATATTAGGGCAAATTTGAAACTGGGGCACGTGCCTTAAAAAAAATAGGGGCAGTAATCAAATAAAAAAAAAACCCCTTTGGGGCCTTTAAAGGGGTAATTTTCATGGGGTCTGTAGAAAATGGTTGAAAGTTCATTTGATGTTTCTAGGTAAAATTTCGAAAAAAGGGTCTGTTTTTGGGCAAAAAATAGGGCAGTGGGCTAAAAATAAAAAACCTTTTGACCTTTAGAGGCCATCTTTTGAATGGATCTCCATAAAAAATTTGGGGGAAGTTTACCCTTTATAATTCTAGGGCAAGTTTGAAATGGGTCACGTGCCTTAAAAAAAGGGCCCGTGGGATAAAAAAAAAAAACCTTGTGACCTCTCTAGAGGCCCTATTTTTCCTGAGATCTTTTTGAAAATTTTTGGGAAAGTTCAATTGATATATCTAGGTAAAATTCAAACGGGTCACTACCCTTTAAAAAATGGTTTAATAGGTCAAAAATGAAAAAAACCTTTTGATCTTAAGACCTATTTTTCAATGGGTCTTTTGAAAAATGGTCAAATTTTTTTTTGATAAAATTGGGCGGTTTTTAAAACTGGGGCGTTGTTCAAAAAATAGGTCACTATTTCAATAATAGAAAAAACGACGTCATATCAAAAATGGGGGATTGGGGGAAAAGGTGAGCGATTAGGACCTCAGGTCTCTTGTTTTTAATTTCTTCCCCTTTTTCATCTACAAATGCTTATTTTTGTAATTTTTAGCTCCCCCGTCACAAAGTGACAAGGGAGCTTTGTGATCGGCGGTGTCCGTCGTCCGGGTGCGTCCGTCCATGAGCCTCCCTCCCTTAAAAATTTGTTTGACCCCTTAAGGTCACATTTTTCATGGGATCTTTTGAAAATTGGTTTAGAAGTTACCTTGTGAATCTGGGCAAGTTTGAAAATGGGTCAGTCCATTAAAAAAAAGGTCAGAGGGCTAAAATTTAAAACCCTTTTGACCCCCTCAGAGGCCCTAATTTTTACAAAACTTCATGAAAAAATTGGTCAGAATGTTCACCTTGATGATATCTAGGGGCAAATTCGAAAAGGGTCACGGGCCCTTTAAAAACTAGGTCTAGGTCTAAAAATAAAAAAAATTGTGCCCCTCAAGGCCTATATTTCACAAAATCTTCATGAAAATTTGGGCGACGTTCCCTTGATGATACTGGTCAATTCGAAACTGGGGCATGTGCCCTCAAAAAAGGGCGTAGGGGAATATAAAAACCTTGGACCCCTCTAAAGGCCAAATTTTTTATGGGGTCGTAAAAAAGTTGGTCTGAAGTTTGTCTTTATGATATCTAGGTCAAGTTCGAAATGGGTCACATGCGGGGCAAAAACAGGTGTGGTCTAAAAAAAGAAAACCTTGGCTCACTAGAGGCCTATATTTTATGGTCTCAAAAGAAAATTGGTCAGAATGTTCACCTTGAGATATTAGGGCAATTGAAGTGGGGGCCGTGCCATAAAAAATAGGCCCAAAAGGCAAATAATAGAAAAAAACCCTTTTGACCTCTTAGAGGCCTATTTTTTTTTGGGATCGTAGAAAAATTGGGCTGAATGTTTGCTTTGGGGAGTCTAGGTCAAATTGAAAAGGGGGGAGGGCCTTTAAAAACTAGGGGCTAGGCAAATAATAGAAAAACCTTGTGACCTCTCTAAAGGGCCCTATTTTTCATGGGCCCGTATTTAAAAAGGTTTTTTTTTGATGATATCTAGGGCAAGTTCGAAAAAAGGGCATGTGGGATCAAAAAAAGGGCGTAGGTCTAAAAAAAGAAAACCCTTTTACCTCTCTAGGGCATACTTTTGAATGGATCTCCATAAAATTTGGGCGAATGTTCACCTGATGATTTAGGTAAAAATTTTTAAAAAGGGGGCACTTGCTTAAAAAAAATAGGTCGTAGGCAAATAAAAAAAAAAAAATTGTGACCCTCAAGGCCATATTTCATGGGATTTGTATGAAAGTTTGGGCGAAGTTATCTTGATGTATCGGGCGTTCGAAACGGGTCAGTTCGGTCAAAAACTAGGTAGTAGGTCTAAAAAAAGAAAAAAACCCTTGACCCCTTAGAGGGCCCTACTTGGGGACTCCAAAAATTTGGGAGATGTTTACCTTGAGATTCTAGGTCGATTTTAAATGGGTCAGCCTTTTAAAAAAAAAGGTCAGTAAGGTAATAATAAAAAAACCATTATTCTCTCAGGGCATATTTCAGGGTTTTTTAAAAAAGTTGTCTGAATGTTCATCTTGGATATCTAGGTCAAGTTTGAAAACGGGGGGCAATTGCGGTCGAAAACTAGGCTAGGTCTAAAAATTATTAAAATCTTTTATTCTCTAGAGGCCCTATTTTTCAATGGACTTCTTTAAAATTTATCGAAAGTTCACCTTAGAATCTAGGTCAGTTTCGAAACTGGGTCACGTGGGGTCAAAATAGGGCCGCTATGTATAAAAATAGAAAACCTTGTGACCCCTTTTAGGGCCATATTTTTCATGAGATCTTATAAAATTTGAGGAATTTCACCTTGATATATTTAGGTAAATTCAAAAAGGGTCTTACCTTTGAAAAATGGTCAATGGTCAAATAATAAAAAACCTCTTAAGACCTATTTTTCAATGGTTTCATGAAAAAGGTCAGAATTTTATTTTAAATTTGGGCAATTCAAAAAATGGGGCACATGAGCTCAAAACTAGGGCACATGTAATTAGAAAAAAAAGGAAATCTACCCAAAAAGGGTAATGTGGGAAGGGTGACGATTCAGGGCCATCATGGGCCTCTTTTTATTATTGGCCGTAGGGGGAAACCAAAACCTTTTCTGGGTACAGCATGGTGGTACCTCCAATTTTGGGGTATTTTGCATTCTATACCTTGTAAGAATTTTTTTTCTTTTTTGGTCAAATTTCTTTCCTTTGGTTCCGTCCTTTGGATTTTGTTTTTTTTTGAGGGCTTCTTGCCCCAAGTGCATGATAAAGGTGAGGATATAGGGCCATCATGGCCCTTTGTTTTTTTTTTCCTTTGGATTAAATTTCCCTGATGTATTTAAAAAATTTAAAAGTTTAATTGATAAATTTTTTATAAACCCCAAAAAAATTTAAATGGAAACAATGTGGGTTTTTTATATGCCATTTAATCCAAGTGTGTTTTTTAACATATTATATATATAGTACAATATTGTTTTTAAAATCATTGACGATATGTTTATTTGTTATATGCAGTAGAGAAAATTAGGTGCCTCCTTTGGGGCTTTTATTTTCAGGGGAGTACTTATTCATTGTTTTCATTGCGGGGGGGCTTTATTTGGGGCCAAAAAAAAATATAAGTGCTGTAAATAAACAGAATTAAAGTATTGAATGGTTGGTGAAAACAAAAAAAATTAAAACGTATTTTTTCAAGAAATTTTAAAAGTTCTCTTTTGTTTTTTATATTTTTCACCACATTTTCGTAACATGATTTTCCGACATTTTTTATCATTTCTTACAAGATTTTCTAGTACACTGTAAATAAAAAGTCTGCATTTAAGAAAAATATGATAACTGTTGCAAAAGCAGCTCTTATTTTGAAGCATTTTTCGAGAATAAAAACATGCAAAGGCACCAAACCCCATCCACTTTTAGACAATGTACTAAGACAACTAAACTATGAATTGTTTAAAAAAGATATGTAATGATTAATGTACTTGTTTTAGATAAATAATTTTTTTGGCTAATGAGTATTTACTCATCATATTTTTTGTGAAAGAGTAAAATTGTAAATTTGAAATTGACTAGGAGTAATTTTACTCCTGAAAATTTATAATGAATGTGAAAAAAAAAAACAACCAGAAATGAGTTTTCTAACATATTTATTGGGTACATAACACCCATGAATTTGTTTGCAGTTCAGTTTCAATTCAGTATTCAAGTTTTTGCTTCTTTTTTCCTCCCTAGGCTTGCTTTGACTTCATTCACCAAAAAATATGAAAGTTCAATATTCAATATAAGTCTACCTTTAGTTATATTTTTTGGATCATTGTACCCCCCGACAACAAAGTTGTAAGGGGGGGTATACTGGTTTCAGGTTGTCTGTCTGTCTGTCCGTCTGTCCGTAGACGCAATCTTGTGCGCACCATCTCTCCTTATCCCCTTGACAGAATTTAATGAAACTTCACACAAGTGATCAGTACCAACAGTAGTTGTGCATGGGGCACGTTAGGTTCTTTTAGAAAAAAATTTGCAGAGTTATGGGACTTTGTTTTTTTGTTTACTATACTATTTACATAGACACAATTTTTGGCGCACCATCTCTCCTCATCCCCTTGACACAATTTTAATGAAACTTCACACAAGTGATCACTACCAACAGTAGTTGTGCATCGGGCATGTTAGGTTCTTTTTGAAAAGACATTTGTACCAACAGTAGTTATGCATGGGACATGTTAGGTTCTTTTAGAAAAAAAAATTCCAGAGTTATGGGACTTTGTTTTTTGTTGTATACTATATACATAGACACAATCTTGTGCGCACCATCTCTCCTTATCCCTTGACGGGAATTTAATGAAACTTCACACAAGTGATCAGTACCAACAGTAGTTTTTGCATGGGGCATGTTAGGTTCTTTTTTGAAAAAAATTTGCAGAGTTAGGGGACTTTGTTTTTTTGTTACTATACTATATACATAGACACAATCTTGTGCGCACCATCTCTCCTCATCCCCTTGACACAATTTAATGAAACTTCACACAAGTGTCCAGTACCACAGTGGGTTGTGCACTGGACATTTTAGGTTCTTTTTGAAAAAAAAATCCAGAGTTATGGACTTTGTTTTTTTGTTTACTATACTATATACATAGACACAATCTTGTGCGCACCATCTCTCCTCATCCCCTTGACAGAATTAATGAAACTTCACACAAGTGATCAGTACCAACAGTAGTTGTGCATGGGGCATGTTAGGTTCTTTCAGAAAAAAAAATTGGCAGAGTTATGGGACTTTGTTTCTTGTTAACATACTATGTACATACAGTCTGCATATGCAATTTTTGCGTGCCTAATTTTTACCAAACCCTTGCACACAATTTAATGAAACTTCACACAAGTGTCAGTCCCAAACCCCTAGTTGTGCATGGTGCATGTTACATTCTTTTAGATACATATTCTGCATAGTTATGGGACTTTTTTTTTAGTTACTATACTGTATCCATACAGTCTATATATACATACAGCCCAAACATAATTATGCAATCTTGTGTTGGTCAAATTGCTTGTACTGTGTCAGTGCACGCGGGGGTGGGGGGTGGGGGGTACATTCTTCACCTTTAGTGATAGCTCTAGTTTTTGTTAGTTTATAGAATTCATAGTGTTTGTTCACTTTTCCATTCGTAGAGAAAAGACATTTTTAGCTCGACTATTCGAAGAATAGTCTAGCTATTCTACTCACCCTGGCGTCGGCGTCGGCGTCGGCGTCGGCGTCACACCTTGGTTAAGTTTTTGCATGCAAGTACATACAGCCATCAATTAAAGGCATATAGCTTTGAAACTTATTTTTTCTTTTTCTAGGTCAATTTCCAACCTTTTCTGGGTCAAGTCCCATAACTCTGACATGGGATTTTGAGCAATTATGCCCCCTTTTGGACTTAGGAAATTTTGGTTAAAGTTTTACATGCAAGTTACTATCTCCAAAACTAATGCCCGATATTGATTTGAAACTTCACATGTGTCTTCGGGGTTATAAAACTTAGTTGATAGCAGCAAGTCCCATAACTTGACTTTCATTTGGCCAAATTATGCCCCCTTTTGGACTTAGAAAATTCTGGTTAAAAATTTTGCGTGCAAGTACATACAGCTATTTCTAAAAGGCATATAGATTTGAAACTTATTTTTTTTTTTCTAGATCAATTACCAACCTCACTGGGTCAAGACCCATAACTCTGACATGTATTTTGAGCAAATTATGCCCCTTTTAGACTTAGAAAATTTTGGTTAAAGTTTTACATGCAAGTATTATCTCCAAAACTAATGCAGATTTTGATTTGAAACTTCACATGTGTTTTTGGGGTTATAAAACTAGTTGATAGCAGCAAGTCCCCTAACTCTGACCTTCATTTTGGCCAATTATGCCCCCCCTTTTGGGCTTAGAAAATATGGTTAAAGTTTGCGTGCAAGTACATACAGCTATTTTTAAAGGCATATACATTTGAAACTTATTTTTTCTTTTTCTAGATCAATTACCAACCTCACTGGGTCAAGTTCCCATAACTCTGACATGTTTTTTGAGCAAATTATGCCCCCCTTTTAGAAATTAGAAAATTTTGGTTGAAGTTTACATGCAAGTTATTATCTCCAAAACTAATGCAGATATTGATTTGAAACTTCACGTGTGTCTTCGGGGTTATAAAACTAGTTGATAGCAGCAAGTCCCATAACTCTGACCTTCATTTGGCCAAATTATGCCCCCTTTTGGACTTAGCAAATTCTGGTTAAAATTTTTTCGTGCAAGTACAAAACAGCTATTACTAAAGGCATATAGATTTGAAACTTATTTTTTTTTTTTCTAGATCAATTATAACCTCACTGGATCAGTTCCATAACTCTGGCATGTTTTTAGGCAAATTATGCCCCTTTTGGACTTTGAAAAATTCTGGGTTAAGTTTTACATGCGATTTCTATCTCCAAAACTAATGCAGTATTTAATTGAAACTTCACATGTGCCTTAGGGGTTTTAAAAATAGTTGATAGCAGCAAGTCCCATAACTGATACGCATTTGGTCAAATTATTCCCCCCTTTTTAACTTAAAACTTTTTGATATTTAACCTTTTTAGGTAATATTTTCCTGCCTCTGAGATAATATTTCGAATAGTCGAGCTTGGCTGTCTTACGGACAGCTCTTGTTGTTGTTTACTCTGCAGTGGGAGTTGATATTATAAATCGACGCTGCTTTAAAATACTCTACTGTACCGTCAATATTGATTCCCAACTATTTGATTTACACACGCATTGAGTGTATAATAAAGTTTAACATAGGTCTATCTAGTACCATTCAATGCATGGGTACGTTCAGTGTGGGAGAATGCCTACCGTGCTGTGTTACATTAAGCACCCAGACGAACCAGATTTTGTTTACGCTAGTAAAAAAGTAATTGGATGCGTTTCTGTAATTTCATATATGTTTTTATACGCTTAAAAATTATCAGATATGCGTATATGCATTATTTCAAAGCGTAATTTACGCTAATACGCATCTTATCTGGAACCCTGATAAAGTCTGTGGAAGTTGCATTTATAAAACTAAAGCTTGACCCCTGAAGAGCTGATCTTGACTCTTGAAAATCTGATTTTAATTTAGGCTGAATGACTCTAGAGTTTCAGAACTTACAAAAGCTCTGAGTTATGTCCCCCTTTTAGCTCAACTTTTCGAAGAAAAAGTAGAGCTATTGCACTCACCCCGGCGTCGGCGTCGCAATTGGTTAAAGTTTTTGATAAAGTCAAATATCTCTGTTACTATCAAAGCTATTGACTTGAAATTTAAAATAGTTATTTACTATCAAAGTCTACACCAGGAGAAACAATTCCAATAACTCTGTTTGATTTTTGACAGAGTTATGTCCCTTTTTAACTTAGAATTTTGGTTAAACTTTTTATACGCCCGTTTGAAAAACGGGACGTATTATGGGAACGCCCCAGGCGGGCGGGCGGGCGGGCGGGCGGGTGGGTGGGCGGGCGGCGTCCACAGACCTTGTCCGGAGCATATCTTCTAGATGCATGAAGGGATTTTGATGAAACTTGGCACAGTTGTTCACCATCATGAGACGGAGTGTCATGCGCAAGAACCAGGTCCCTAGGTCTAAGGTCAAGGTCACACTTAGAGGTCAAAGGTCAAATTCAAGAATGACTTTGTCCGGAGCATATCTTCTTCATGCATAGAGGGATTTTGATGAAAGTTGGCACAATTGTTCATCATCATGAGAAAGAGTGTCATGCGCAAGAACCAGGTCCCTAGGTCTAAGGTCAAGGTCACACTTAGAGGTCAAAGGATACAAGAATGAAAACTTTGTCCGGAGCATTTCTTCTTCATGCATAGAGGGATTTTGATATAACTTGGCACAAATGTTCACCACCATGAGGCGGAGTGTCTTGCGCAAGAACCAGGTCTCTAGGTCTAAGGTCAAGGTCACACTTAGAGGTCAAAGGATACAAGAATGAAAACCTTGTCCGGAGCATATCTTCTTCATGCATAGAGGGATTTTGATATAACTTGGCACAAATGTTCACCACCACGAGACGTAGTGTCATGCGCAAGAACCAGGTCCCTAGGTCTAAGGTCAAGGTCACACATAGAGGCCAAAGGTCAGATACAAGAATGACTTTGTCCGAAGCATTTCTTCTTCATGCATGGAGGGATTTTGATGTAACTTGACACAATTATACACCATCATGAGACGAAGTGTCATGCGCAGTTCCCTTCTTTCGAATTACTTCCCTTTGTTGTTACTATAAATAGCTTATATTGTAACTTTTTCATTACTAGTCATAGGGAAAAATCGAGACCACTTTTCTGTAGTACAATATGCATGCTACATCCAATTTTGAGGTGTATTGTGACCAGTCTCTCCCTGGTAAAGATTTTTGTGAGGACTTTTTTTTTTTAAGATTAACTTCCCTTAGTTGTTACTATAAATAACTTATATTGTAACTTTTTTATAATTGACCGTAGGGAAAAACCAAGACCACTTTTCTGTGGTACAACATAGATGTTACTTTCCAATTTTAGGTGTATTTTAAGGTATCTCTACCTGGTAAGGAGTTTTTTTGTGGACTTAGAAAAACAAAACAGTTAGTTATTACTAAACAACCACAAAGTTAAAATTCCATTTGCAAATACAGGTGCTAGAGTAAAGAAATTTGCTGTGACGGGCGTATATTGTGACATTCTTGCACTCTTGTTGATATTAAACATCAGATATCTTTGTTTCTGTCAAGCTATTTTGAAACTTAAAATAGTTATTTACTGTCAAAGTCTACACCAGGAGAAACAATCCCCATAACTCTGATATGAATTTTGATGGATTTATGCCCCTTTTTGCCTTAGAATTTTTGGTTAAAGTTTTTGATAAAGTCGAATATCTCTATTAAGGCTATTGACTTGAAACTTTAAATGGTTATTTACTATCAAAGTCTACACCAGGAGAAACAATTCCAATAACTCTGGTTTGATTTTTGACAGAGTTGTGCCCCTTTTTAACTGTGAATTTTGGTTAAACTTTTTGATAACATCAAATATCTTTGTTTCTATCAAAGCTATTGACTTGAAACTTAAAATAGTTATTTACTATCAAAGTCTACACCAGGAGAAACAAACCCCATAACTCTGATTTGAATTTTGACAGAGTTATGCCCCTTTTTAACTTAGATTTTTTTGGTTGAAGTTTTATAAAAAATTTACTGGCAAAGCTCTAATTCAGAGTCAAGCACTGAGAAAACTCGAGCGCGCTATCTTACGGACAGCTCTTGTTACTAATAGAATCCAGGTTCAAGTTTTGATGCACTTTTGCTCTATCTCAGTTATTTCTGAATAGATTTGATCCAAACTTAAAATAGTTGTTCAGTATCATTAGCCACTTTTTCAGAAGTTTTCCGTACATTTTATACTTACTTAATGTTTTGATACACCATACTAAATCCATTTGACACAGACTTAAGCTATTGTCCAATATCTTCATCCACATTTTGAGTCATCAAACACTCCAGTGGCAGCTCCAGCTTCCTTAGATGTGCCCAATTTCACTATCAAGCACTGAAATAGTCGAGCGTGGTGTCTCCTGTGACAACTGTTGTTAATAGCAGTTGTTTGTGACTCTGCGGACGGACTGTCAGGAGAGATAACTAGAGTCATAGATTATGACCAGAGTGTTCCATGAAATAAGTATATTTATACTTAGTATTTTGAAACACTATAATACTAAATTCATTTTACTCAGACTTAATCTATTGCCCAATATTGTCAACCACATTGGAATCATTAATTACACCAGTGATAGCTACAGCTCCCTATTTTACTATAAACAGCTCGTTTATTATTGGGTACTAGTCCTATTTTAAAACAACTAATTCAAAGTAAGATATAAAATGATCTTATTGTAATTTTATGTTTTGTCATAATCCTATGAAAATTTATTTCCAGGTAAAAACAAAGATGTGTGTGTCAGTTGATGATGATACAGCTCCCTGTGTACAGGCAAATTGCGTTCAGAAAACCTGGCCTACTGGGCTTAGACAGCTGGAAGCAGATATACCGTGTGACAAATATTACATTTTATGGAGGTATAATTGTGAAGCAGGGACGAAATGTCAAGAAATGTCCTGTATGGACAAAAATGACAACAGGGAGTCAAAATAAGTATGCAGCAATTTAGAAAATCTTAAAATGGTATAGAGCTTAAGCAGACAGGGTTTTAGCCAAGAGCTTAATAGTTAGATTTTTAACAGAGTTGAGGCAAACAAAGTTTTAGCAAAGATAAGACTAAGAGCTGAGGCACACAGAGACTCAGCAAAGAGTTAATGCAGATAAAGTTTCAGCAAAGAACTGAGACAGACAGGGTTTCAGCAAAGAGCTGAGGCACACAGTTTCAGCAAAGAGCTGAGGCACACAGAGTTTCAGCAAACAGCTGAGGCACACAGAGTTTCAGCAAAGAGTTGAAGCAGATAGAGTATCAGCAAAGAGCTGAGGCATACAGAGTTTCAGCAAAGAGCTGAGGCACACAGAGTACGTGTTGGCAAAGAGGCATACAGGCAAGGAACTGTGTTTCAGCAAAGACCAAAGAAAAAGAGGTGAGGCATGCAACGTCATTCACTTAAAGGTAAGTTAGCTCATAAGATTTAGATGTGACATAAAAAGTAATAAATTAAAAAAAAAAAACATTTGTAAGTATTGCAGTTATTGAAAAGCCAGGTTTTCTCAATCATAAATGTTAATTTTACAGTTAATAACAAAATAACCTTACCTGTTAAAGGTCCAATACTAAGGAAAGTGAACATTTTAATTTCTTTTAAAAAGCACAGAAACTATTTCATTTTATTGGAAAATGAAAGTTGGTATGTAGAAATTCGAAATAAATCGCAGTATATGTACAATTATTTTTCTATGAAGTATGAAGAAAGTTAAAAAAGACCTGGGGGGTCATTCTGTCGATTCATTGAAATTTCAACATAATACACATACATTTCTTTGAGTTCCAAAGACCTTCTGTAAATTTTGACCTGCCAATCTTCATTATTTAGTGTCTTGCAGAAGTCTATGCACTGGCTATGAAAAAAATTGCCAACTCACTTTCCCTTAGTAATGGACCTTTAAGTCCTCCCTATGTATTGTTATATACTTTTTTAAATTTTAAAAATGGAAAAAGAAATAAATATGTATGTTTAAAGTTTTAGAAATTATTTTTTTTACTACAGAACAAATGCAAGTAATTTGAAATAAATTTAACAAATCAAGTAGTTTTCTCTTATGGTTTACTTTCATGGCAATTTGGTTTTTGGTTTAGGTTTTATTCATTTGTTCTGTTAACAAAATCCCTATGCTGTATAAAATGAAAGTATGGATAAGGTATTGTGACTTTTCACCATTTAAGAAATTTATTAAAAATTGCAAGTTAGTATATTTTCTCAAAAGCATCTAAAAATATTTTTAAAAAATAGTTTAATATCTATCTTGATACATTCACATTTCTTCACCAGGTTCAAAATTTCAGTAATTACACAAATTATATGGCATCTATATTGATGTCAAGTTTGGATTAGGGGACTTAGAGTTACTGCTCCTTGGATTGGTCAAAACTGCTCAATAACTAGATAATTTTTTTCTTAGAACTTATTCAAACTCATACTATGTACCTCCATATTCAAAGATGGGCATATTATATTTGCTTTGGAGCTACGACCCTTGAATTAGTTGAAAATGAGAAAATTGTCGCTAGTTTGCACAGTAAGTAGGAGTATTTTAAAACTCAGAATAATTACTGTGACAGTAATTGTCGCAAAGAGGTCAAACTTTGTCAGTTGAAAAATTTTGATTTCCTTTTTACTGTACAGTCTGTTGCTTTTTATATGGCTGAATATGTAGATACTTTGGCCTAAATGTGTATGGCAAGAGACATGTCCATTACTCATAGCTAAAAGGTCAAGGTCACCATTTACCGGTTTGCTTATGTCTGTATGTGTTTATTAGTCCCCTACTGGTTGAAAACCAGTTTCGGGGACTATAGGAATGCGCTTTTCCGTCATTCCGTCCGTCCGCAATTTCGTGTCCGGTCCATAACTCTTATCCATGAAGGGATTTTATTATTACTTGGCACAAATGTTCCCCATGATGAGACGACGTGTCATGTGCAAAACCCGGACCCCTACCTTAAAGGTCAAGGTCACAATTGGAGGTCAAAGGTCAACAGGGCTTTTTTCCTGTCCGGTCCATAACTCTCCCATCCATGAAGGGATTTTAATATCACTTGGCACAATTGTACCTCATAATAAGACGATGTGTCATGCACAACTTTCAGACCCATGGCTCAAAGGTCAAGGTCACACTTAGTAGTCAAATGTTAACATGGCATGAACAGGGTCTGTTTCGTGTCCGGTCCATAACTCTCTCATCCATGAAGGGATTTTAATATCAATTGGTAAAATTTTACGTCATAATATGACGATGTGTCATGCACAACTTTCAGACCCCTAGCTCAAAGGTCAAGGTCACACTTAGTAGTCAAATGTTAACATGGCATGAACAGGGTCTGTTTCGTGTCCGGTCCATAACTCTGTCATTCATTAAGGGATTTCAATATAACTTGGCGCAGATACTCTCCATGATGAGACAACGTGTCATGCACAAATCCCAGAGCCCTTGCTCAAAGGTCAAGGTCATACTTAGAGGTCAAAGGTCTAATTCAAGAATGACTTTGTCTGGAGCATTTCTTCTTTATGCATGGAAGGATTTCACCATGAGACAAATTGTCTTGCGCCAGAACCAGGTCGCTAGGTCTAAGGTCAAGGTCATACTTAGAGGTCAAAGGTCAAATTCAAGAATGACTTTGTCCGGAGCATTTCTTCTTCATGCATGGAGAGATTTTGATGTAACTTGGCACAAATGTTCACCACCATGAGGCACACTTTTTTAGAATTACGTCCCTTTGTTGTTACTATAGATAGATTACATTGTAACTTTTTTATTACTGGATTAGGGAAAAATCGAGACCACTTTTCTGTGGTACAACATGCATGTTACATCCAATATTTAGGTGTATTTTGATCTATCTCTACCTAGTAAAGATTTTCTTGTGGACTTACATTTTATAATTTTTTGTACCCCCCGACAACAAAGTTGTAAGGGGGGGTATACTGGTTTCAGGTTGTCTGTCTGTCCGTCTGTCCGTAGACGCAATCTTGTGCGCACCATCTCTCCTTATCCCCTTGACAGAATTTAATGAAACTTCACACAGGTTATCAGTACCAACAGTAGTTGTGCATGGGGCATGTTAGGTTCTTTTAGAAAAAAAATTTGCAGAGTTATGGAACTTTGTTTTTTTGTTACTATACTATATACATAGACACAATCTTGTGCGCACCATCTCTCCTCATCCCCTTGACACAATTTAATGAAACTTCACACAAGTGATCAGTACCAACATTAGTTGTGCATGGGGCATGTTAGGTTCTTTTAGAAAAAAAATTTGCAGAGTTATGGGACTTTGTTTTTTTGTTACTATACTATATACATAGAAACAATCTTGTGCGCACCATCTCTCCTCATCCCCTTGACACAATTTAATGAAACTTCACACAAGTGATCAGTACCAACAGTAGTTGTGCATGGGGCATGTTAGGTTCTTTTAGAACAAAAATTTGCAGAGTTATGGGACTTTGTTTTTTTGTTACTATGCTATATACATAGACACAATGTTGTGCACACCATCTCTCCTCATCCCCTTGACACAATTTAATGAAACTTCACACAAGTGATCAGTAACAACAGTAGTTGTGCATGGGGCATGTTAGGTTCTTTCAGAAAAAAAATTTGCAGAGTTATGGGACTTTGTTTTTTTTGTTACTATACTATATACATAGACATAATCTTGTGCGCACCATATCTCCTCATCCCCTTGACACAATTTAATGAAACTTCACACAAGTGATCAGTACCAACCCTAGTTGTGCATGGTGCATGTTACATTCTTTTAGATAAATATTCTGCATAGTTATGGGACTTTGTTTTTTGTTACTATACTGTATACATACATTCTATATACATACAGTCCACATAATTATGCAATCTTGTGTGCATCAAATTGCAGTGTACTGTGTCAGTGCATGAGGGGGGTACATTCATCACCTTTAGTGATAGCTCTAGTTTTTTTTTTTTTATAGGATTAATTTCACTTTGTTGTTACTATAAATAACTTTTATGATAACTTTTTGTATATTGGCCAAAAAAATTCCAAAATGAAAACAACTGTTTGTTTTTATATATGCAAATTTTAATCCAAGTGCTTTGTTATATTATATTGTATATATAGTACAATATTGTTTATACATCATTGACAGATATCAGTTCATTATGTTATACTGCAGTAGAGAAAATTAAGCGCCTTCCAGTAGGGGACTTTTTATTGCATGGCAATACTTCATTCACTTATTATTATTATTATTATTATACCTAACTTATATAGCACTCATTTCATACAAAATATGTACGTTCAAAAGTGCTTTACGAAAACATCAAGAACACATACATACACATACATGATTGTGTTTTTAAGTAGACAGTTTAGTTCCTGATCAGTAACTTACACTCCACTGATCAAAAGTACAAAGGGTAGTTGTATGTGGTCAGTTGATTCCCCCTGTTGTTTTGAGAAAAGGTCAAACATCAGAGTGATATTGAGACTAGACAATTTAAATTTGTATCAATAACCGGAGAATGGCTAGGCCTGCAGAGATCAAACTTGGTAAGATGATTGAATGTGGTCACCATAGGACCCTTTAAGTCAGTATGTAAAAGGTCAATGTCACAGTGAACCACAAGACTGAAAGAAATTTTATTTTTATAGCCAGAGAATGCTTTTGCTTAATCCATGAGATTTTTTAGAGTGATTACCTGATGTCAGTAGATGACTCCTGTTGATCTGGTTGATCTGGAGGTGATGGTTAGAGTCAGTGATCTTCGGACTGAAAATGGTTTACTGTCAAAAACCGGAGAAAGCTTTAGTTTAGCATTAATAATCTTCAAATGGATATTGCTGATGGTAAGTAGATAACCCTTTTGTTTTGAGGGTCAGTAGGGCAAGGGTAAAGGTCACAGTGACTTCGGGACTATCCATGGTTTCTTATCAACAGCTGGAGAATGGTTCAGCCATTGATTGTCTATGGTCAGAACATGACCTATTGTTTTGGTGTTGGGAGGCCAAAGTGTCAAGGTCACAATGACCTTGAGATGAAAAATGGTTCAAGATGTATAGCTGGAGAACACAATGGCATATGGTCAACAAATGTCTATGGTAAGTAGATGACCCATTACTGTTTTTGTGTCATTCAGTCAAGGTGAAGCTCACAGTATACTTAAGGATGGAAATTGCAAATACATTTCCCTCCAACAGGCCATCATGGAGAGTATATCACAAAGAGGGAATATTTTGTACTCAGCAGAGACATTCTTAGAATGGGTTTTTATGCTCCCACATGTTTATGTGGGGAGTGTATAGCATTGCTGCTGTCTGTAAGTCCGTCCGTATGCCCCGAAATCTTGTATATCCAACTCCTCACACACTATTAGCCTGATTTGCTTGAAACTTTCAAAGATGAACAAGCTTGGTGTTTAAATGACCGTACACGAAGGAATTTTTTCTGTGACTTTTGTTTCCTCAGTTATGGCTGTTTAATAGTTTTTATACGCCCGTTTGAAAAACGGGACGTATTATGGGAACGCCCCTGGCGGGCGGGCGGGCGGCGTCCACAGACTTTGTCCGGAGCATATCTTCTACATGCATGAAGGGATTTTGATGAAACTTGGCACAGTTGTTCACCATCATGAGACGGAGTGTCATGCGCAAGAACCAGGTCCCTAGGTCTAAGGTCAAGGTCACACTTAGAGGTCAAAGGTCAAATTCAAGAATGACTTTGTCCGGAGCATATCTTCTTCATGCATAGAGGGATTTTGAAAAAAGTTGGCACAATTGTTCATCATCATGAGAAGGAGTGTCGTGCGCAAGAACCAGGTCCCTAGGTCTAAGGTCAAGGTCACACTTAGAGGTCAAAGGATACAAGAATGAAAACTTTGTCCGGAGCATTTCTTCTTCATGCATAGAGGGATTTTGATATAACTTGGCACAAATGTTCACCACCATGAGGCGGAGTGTCATGCGCAAGAACCAGGTCTCTAGGTCTAAGGTCAAGGTCACACTTAGAGGTCAAAGGATACAAGAATGAAAACCTTGTCCGGAGCATTTCTTCTTCATGCATAGAGGGATTTTGATATAACTTGGCACAAATGTTCACCACCACGAGGCGGAGTGTCATGCGCAAGAACCAGGTCCCTAGGTCTAAGGTCAAGGTCACACTTAGAGGCCAAAGGTCAGATACAAGAATGACCTTGTCCGAAGCATTTCTTCTTCATGCATGGAGGGATTTTGATGTAACTTGACACAATTATACACCATCATGAGACGAAGTGTCATGCGCAGTTCCCTTCTTTAGAATTACTTCCCTTTGTTGTTACTATAAATAGCTTATATTGTAACTTTTTCATTACTAGTCGTAGGGAAAAATCGAGACCACTTTTCTGTAGTACAACATGCATGCTACATCCAATTATGAGGTGTATTTTGACCAATCTCTACCAGGTAAAGATTTTTGTGTGGACTTACAATTTTTTTTTGGATTTTTTTTTTTTTTTTTTTTTAAGATTATCTTCCCTTAGTTGTTACTATAAATAACTTGTAACTTTTTTATAAATGACCGTAGGGAAAAAACAAGACCACCTTTCTGTGGTACAACATAGATGTTACTTTCAAATTTTAGGTGTATTTTAATGTATCTCTACCTGGTAAGGAGTTTTTTTGTGAACTTAGAAAAACAAATGACTTACAATGATTACTAAACAACCACAAAATTAAAATTCCATTTGCAAATACAGGTGCTAGAGTAAAGAAATTTGCTGTGACGGGCGTATATTGTGACATTCTGGCACTCTTGTTGCTATATAGAATATAGAGAAAAATCTTGTGTGTCTAACTCCTCTCACACTATTAGCCTGATTTGCTTCAAACTTTTACAGATGAACAAGCTTGATGTGCATATGACCATAAAGGAAGGAATTTTTTCTGTGATTATTTTTACTCAGTTATGGCTCTTTGATAGCTTTTTCTATATAGAGGATGGCACAATCTGTGGGGGCATCAGGATCCTGTGCTGTATCCTGTGGATACAATTTCTAGTTGTTATTAGAAATATCACTGAGAAAGTGCACATTGCATTCCAATACATCTAAGATATACATAAAAGTAATAAACTATGAAGTAATGAAAAGGAGTTGAAACTTATTATCTTATATATGCAACTGAATGATTTCATCGTGTTAAAATGGAATCTTAAATGGAAAAAAAATACTGGTAATTTTGCTTTTTCATTATTTCATTCCAAATGAAGTGTGTGTTAGTGGATTCTAAAGCTATTGGGATCATGACAGGGCACCATCTCATTTCTCATCAGTGAATCATTAGTGGTTCTCTTAGGAAGCAGACTAGGGCATTATTTAAATAAGCTTTGAGCTTTGCAAAGCAAATATCCAATGCTTAAATTGCAATGCTCTCAAGTACCCAGTACATTCGATTCAAATGTAGTCAGGTACCAAATACATAAGATTAAAATGCAGTCAGGTACTAAATACATTAGATTAAAATGCAGTCAGGTACCAAATACATTAGATTCAAATGCAGTCAGGTACCAGATACATAAGTTCAAATGTAGTCAGGTACCAAATACATTAGATTCAAATGCAGTCCGGTACCAAATACATTGAATTCAAATGCAGCCAGGTACCAAATACATTAGATTCAAATGTTGTTGGGGCAATACATTAGATTCAAATGTAGACAGGTACCAAATACATTAGATTCAAATGTTGTTGGGGCAATACATTAGATTCAAATGCAGCCAGGTACCAAATACATTAGATTCAAATGTTGGGGCAATACATTAGATTTAAATGCAGCCAGGTACCAAATACATTAGATTCAAATGTTGTTGGGGCAATACATTAGATTCAAATGTAGACAGGTACCAAATACATTAGATTCAAATGCAGTCAGGTACCAAATACATTAGATTCAAATGTAGTCAAGTATTAGTTGCAAATACAGTCAAGTATATATGTAGCCAGTACTTAGAATTTCAGCGTGGTCAAGTTTGTGTCAATAATACTTAAGCTTTAATACAGTCAGGTACATTAGATTCATATGTCGAAAAAAGGTATCCAGTGCTAAAGATTACAATGCATTCAAGTATATTTATCTGATACTTTCAATTCCAGTGCAATCAAGAACATTAATCCAATGCATACCATAAGATTCCTGTACATTTAAATGTATGTGTCCAATACATTTGATTCAAATGCTGTCAAGTATTAAGATTCCCATTCAGGCAGTAAAGTATACATGTATGCAAAACAATTGGTTACAATGCAGTCAAGTTCATGTATCTAATACTTAAGTTTCCATCATAAAAGCAGTCAATTTTAGGGATTGTCATTGTGTGTACATGCACAAGTGTGCATGTAATTTAAGCAATCAAATAAATAAAAAAGGAATTAACAGTACAAACAGGTTTCAGGTTTATCTTTTATGTATATTGTATAAAAATTAAAACAAAATTGTGTTGCATTTTATAGACTTCATGGTACAACAGTGAGTGTCACATCTATAAATGTACATTTTGTATTGATGAACTGTTCATATCGCAACACAGTGTCATTCATGTTTTCAACACAGGTTCAGTCTACCAAAAGAAGTTACTGATTTTGTTCTGTTTTACACCAGTCTGAAGCCGAAAACCAGTGAATGCCTTCATAGTTCATTGCACAATCTTAACATTTCTTGCTGTCCCTTTTCAATAGTGAATTCTTTTAACCTGGCAATACAGTCAATGGCCTCAGTGAGGCTAATAGGGACATGGATTGGTTCCTGAACCTCTTTACTGTCACTGACATCCTCAGTGTCCTCCTCAAGAATTTCTTGTGCAGTTTTGACCCATTTGCTCATGTCAGTATCACATATCGTGAAATCACTGTCGATTTTAAGTAAATCCATGAAATCACAGTCAAAGAGTTGCCGTGTCTTTGTGCACAGACAGAGGGCAGGTGTCGTCCTGTTCAACAAGTGAGCCACTGATGATGATCTCAGGCTCACTAGCCTCAGCATTGACACTATCATCACTTTCATCATTGTTATCACTTAGCACATTAAATACAGAGTTTAAAAAGCATTTCTGAATGTTTTTTTAAAGGGTATAACACATGTTGCAGGGGGGATGGGCAGTGTGGGAGCTGATATCCTCTTCTAGGTGATGAAGGTATGTGAGGGCCTTTCCCCTCCATCACCACCCCCACCAGGTATGTGAGGGCCTTTCCCCTCCATCATCCCCACCACCCCCACCACAAAAAACAAAAAAAAAAACAAAAACAAATTATATTGATTTCAAATAGTGCACTCTGGTCAAGAGTTTGGAAGTCAGTAGATCAACATATTAATTAAAGGTGATCTGTCATTTTTGAGCAACAGTTCATGACATTTTTCAGTTTTCATATACATGTATTCTGAGATTTATTTAACAAGTATATCTTACTACTTTTTATGAAATTTTGTAGTTGCCTTCCTTTATATAAAAGTATTTAAAAAAGGGACTGTTTGTTTTGATTTCAATATTATTTCTTATTTTACATTTGCATTTGATAAATATTGGGATATTTCAAATACTTGAAACAAAAGATAAGTTTTAAAACAGCGTTTTGCTTCAGCATTCATCTATTTCCAATCTTACCTTGGTTGCGCGACCAAGGTAGACAAAGGGAAGTAATAATAATTTTATAAACTTGCATTTATAATTAATTTTGGTAAAAGATGTACTTGTCAGTGCATATTTTTGACTACTTTAATGCAATAATTCTTATATTTGTAGTATTCCTTAGGCAGACTTTATTTATTAATCCCCCGCCGTGGCGGAGGGATTATAGGAATGGTCTGCGTCCTTCCGTCTGTAACAAAATCGTGTCCGGTCCATATCTCCTAAACCCCTTGAAGGATTTTCATGAAACTTGGGTCAAATGATCACCTCATCAAGACGATGTGCAGAACCCATGAGTCAGCCTTGTCGGTTCAAGGTCAAGGTCACGACTCAAGGTCAAAGGTTTGAGCCTGCCATTTTGTGTCCGCTCTATATCTCCTAAACCCCTTGAAGGAATTTTATAAAACTTGGGTCAAATGATCACCTCATCAAGACGATGTGCAGAACCCATGAGTCGGCCATGCCGGCTCAAGGTCAAGGTCACAACTTAGGGTCAAAGGTTTGAGCCTTCCATTTTGTGTCTGCTCTATATCTCCTAAACCCCTTGAAGGATTTTCATGAAACTTGGGTCAAATGATCACCTCATCAAGACGATGTGCAGAACCCATGAGTCAGCCTTGTCGGCTCAAGGTCAAGGTCACAACTTAGGGTCAAAGGTTTCAGCCTTCCATTTTGTGACCGCTCTATACCTCCTAAACCCCTTGAAGGAATTTTATCAAACTTGTGTCATATGATCACCTCATCAAGACGATGTGCAGAACCCATGAGTCAGTCATGTCGGCTCAAGGTCAAGGTCACAACTTAGGGTCGAAGGTTTGAGGCTTCCATTTTGTGTCCGCTCTATATCTCCTAAACTCCTTGAAGGATTTTCAGCAAACTTGGGTCAAACGATCACCTCATCAAGGCGATATGCAGAACTTATGAGTAGCCATGTCAACTCAAGGTCAAGGTCACAGCTGAAGGTCAAAGGTTTCAGCTCTGTATCTCCTAAACCCCTTGAAGGATTTTCATGAAACTTGGGTCAAATGATCACCTCATCAAGACGTTGTGCAGAATTCATGAGTCAGCCATGTCAGTTCAAGGTCAAGGTCACAGCTAAAATCGGAGGTTTACCCTTTCACTATCCATAGCAGTGGCGGGGGATTTAGCTGTCTTTCAGACTGCCTTGTTGAATTTATACTTATGCTAAAATAAAGCTATCTTGGTAACCAGGATAGTAGATTCAAATTCTAAAATCATTTCCAGTGACATGTATGAAGAACTCAGTGAACATAAATTAAGGAGTAAATGATCAGTTGGATAAGTTTTGAACAAATCCATTAGTTGACCTAGGTCAGATTAACCACCTTTAAAAACAGCAAACCACTTGCTGGATCTTCAAAGAACTTGGTCTGTAGTAGCATTCTTGTATAGTCCTCTTTGAAAATTGTTTAAGTGGTAGTGACCACTAGAGCTAAAAATAGAAAAACTTCTTTGCTTGCTGTGCCTGATGGATATTAACCAAACTTGGTCTGTAGCACTCCTTGTGTGGATCTTTCAAATTTGTTCCGATTGTAAGTTTGACCCCTTTCAGGGGTCACTAGAGCCAAAGATCAAATAAAGCTTTAAATTGCAGTATAATTTCTGTGCTCTGACCAGCCCATCAAAATTATCCCATGGCAGGTCAAATGCCAGGGAGACAAAGGTGTGAAAAGTGCCTAGAAACTGGATTTACCAGTGTTTGGTTTGAACAGAAAGAAGAAAAAGCATTTAGGAAAAGTTACTTTGCCATAAAAGAATTTCAAGTACAGAAAGTAAAAAAATAAGGATGTCCATAATTTTTTTTTATGCATGTATTTTGGATGAATTTCAAGAAAAAAAGGATGATACAGAGAATAAAGATCAGCTATTGAATATTTTTGATATAATTGAAAATATGAATTTGAGATTTGGGCCTAAAGTTTTATTCTGAGATAAATTTTAACTGATTTTTTCTCTTTTTAAATGAAAAGATTCCACTAGATTGATTTAATTATCTTGTATAACCCAGAGGTGTTCAATGAAGTCTATATAAAACACAATGAATGATTGTATTAAAATGAATTATTCTGTAAAACACAGTGAATGAATGTTGAATGAATTGTTTTGTTAAAAGTCAATGTTATAAAACACAGTGCGTGAATGAATATAAAATTTTAAAATGTATCTTAATGAAATTGTCAATTATATTGTAAAACGGACTGGCATTGTTTAGTTAAATGGGTTTTAAAACACAGATTTATTTTCTAACACACAGTGGCAAGGTTTTTAAGTGGACTCAGTGGCATGGATTTAATTTCTTACTCACTGGCAGGGTCTTAGTGGATATAATTTAATATCTGTACAGATTTATGTTTGCACTGAAAATGCTTAAAAAAGAAAAGTTAAATGTTTTTAGATATGTGTTAAAATCGTGTTTTCCAAATTCAAATAATTTACAATGCTACTTTCCCAATGCTATTTGTTTTGGTGACTGTATGATTCCCAAAATGATGAAAAAAAGATCCTGATGCTGCATTTCCTTGGGTGATCCTCTGCTAAAAATGTTTGAACTGATTGCACGTGTAACTGTTCATTTAATTAACTTGGACATGAAAAGACATGAACTTAAAAATCATCTTGCTCTAATATTTACACAGATTTTTCATGGTTTCTGAAGCCATGTTGTTTGGTCAAAAATTGAGGTTGATAAAGGGTAGGGTAAGATTTCATAAAAGATATATATGTACCATTACATAGAGTTACAATGTTTTATATGTGTGAAAAAGTTACTGTTATTCAGCATATAGTTATCCATGGTGACAATGACAGACCCACCAGTACTTGACTTTTCAGAAGAATCAAAGTTTTTGTTCCTTGATATTATTTTTTTCTGAAGCATTTATGCTTAAATGATAAATTCAGGCTTTTCTGGTTGTATCAACTTTTTGTTATTTCCAAATATTAATCTTCGCTAATTCCTGCTTTTAAAGATGCAGGTAACTAAAATTGCCAAAAACCTTGGTTATGTTTTTGATGCTAACTGCTCCATGTTCATAATGCTAATAAAGCATTATTTTGATATTTATAATACAGTTTATAATCCACAGGAGATGTGTTCCATTATGATTTATAAAGCAAAGTTGTCATTTTGTAGCTCACATAAGGGTTGGGAGGCATAAACATGCCCAATAGAAAGCAGTTAAGGTGGTGAGAAAAGGATGATTTTCATTCTGGTCACTGTCATGACTCGGTGTTGTAGAGCCTGTCTTGCTGAAGGGTTTGACAGCTTTCAATGTTGAGTTGTTCAAAAGTCTGTCGTGCTGAAGAGTTTGACTGTGCTTTTGATGTTGAGTTACTCATAAATGACCATTGACACAGATGCATTGGTAGAGAGAGTAGGTCGCTTTCATTTGGAGTGAAGGCTCTAGGTGCGATTCCTTGCTACTCCCATTGCAGTGTAACCTTAGGCAAGCACTTTATCATGATTGCAGTCCACTTAGCTGTAGATGGGTACCAGCAACTTGCTGGGAATAAATTCAAAATTTACCTTATCATAATGAATGGTGATGCTACAGAAGCTATTTTGCTTTTTAAATCAATAATGTACACATTCTACTGTAGGAACAAAATTTTAACATGTCAGATAAATCACTTTCAATATTATCAGAGAGTAGTTAGCATCAACATATAAGACAGACTTAACAAGCTTACTGACAGTAGTTATGATAGTGTTTCTAAAGTTGACATCTTGGAAAGCTTTCTCCACACATTGAAGATATTGCACATATGATGCCAATCATAAGTCAGTAACCAGACTGACGGACAGATTCATGGACAGACAGACAGTCAGGCAGAGTAATTGCTATCATGACCAAATAACTTGGCTTCTTAAAACATGAACATCAATTGGAGGGTAGGGAATAACCTTCCAGTGGGGGCAATATTTGCCAAGAGTTTGGGATGAGACTTGGAGGGGCTAATATTAAATTCCCCGTCATGAGTAGGGGGTGCGGTTATAGGAGTGGTCTCAATCTGTCCATCCTTCCGTCCAACCACTTAAAGGATTTTCATGAAACTTGGGTCAAATGATCACCTCAGCAAGACAATGTGTCAGCCATGTTGGTTCAAGGTCAAGGTCATAACTCAAGGTCAAAGGTTTGAGCCTTTCATTTTGTGTCCGCTCTGTTTCTCCTAAACCCCTTGAAGGATTTTATTGAAACATGCACTCAAATGTTATGAGAAAGATAAGGTAACCTTCTTGCATGCCTAACAGGATTTTTCCATTTTTTCTGGTAGTATTAAAACTCTTCTTACACCGAAAGACGTAAGTTGTCTTGCGTGCTGTAATTTATTACTTTAGTAAGATACTGCATCTAAAAGAAAAACATTCATTTATTTGTTCTATTAATTGAAGAATATGGCATGCAAGAAAAAGAATCTATTACTGGTTGAAGGCGGGGATAGAAATATTGTGGTTCTCAGGTAAGTGTTTCATTGTAACTCGGCTCTTTTCGTGGTAACTCGGCAGAGCCTTCTTACTGACTAAACAGTTACCCTCAAGCCAGGTATTTCAATCCGCACCTTCAGCCAGTAAAAGATTCTTATATGTTGTTACAGTGTAATCATTGACTGGAATTCCATGCACGAGGTCATAAATAAAATTTGAAAAGATCAGTCGTCTTAAAAAGTCTGCTAAGGCCCTTTTTTGTACAGAGCAAGGAATACTTCAGACCAGTGTCTGTAGAGTTATAACTTTAACTTTTGAATACATATTTTAAGTTGCAACTACAAAATTGACACAAAAACTCGAGTTTTTTTGCCCCCACTATGAATGGTGGGGGCATATAGATTTGGTATTGTTATTGTTATTCTGGTAATGGTATATAGGGAAAAATGACTTGTAAATCATTGATTTTGGAAAAGATATCAAATATTAAAAGGTACCCTTCAGAAAGGGATTTCTATTTCTGAGCATAAATACATCTAAGCAACTTGTGTAGGGTTAGCTTTTGAGATGACATTCAAATTTTATACATCTGATGATTATGGTGGGGACACCACTTGTTCAATTTAGTTTTATTGCCTCAAAGCAATTTTTTAGTACTCATTGCATTTCTGCCATTTGTGTGACCTATTCATTTTTTTTTTTTTCACAAATGTTTTTGTACATTTTCACATTATAGCAAAACAGTGCTTTACATATAAAGAGAATGAAACCATATCAATACATTCGCTTTTTAAAACCTTGCCAGTGGTGAACTAATCTCAATAACCTTTTGTGCTTTTCCATAAAGACAGAAGTGACCAAAATAATGATAATAATGACAGTTTTAGAGGCTGATTTTGGTGACAAGGCTTTGTTTCTGATCAAACATTAAAATCTTGCTGCCAATTTGGAAAAGTCCAGTATATTATTATAATACTTATATAGTCACTAGATGACCCCTGTTGTTTTGGTCAGTAGGGCAAAGGTCAAAGTCACAATGAAAACAATTTCTGATCAATATAAGTGGAGAGTGCTTTAGCAGATGACTGTCAAACTTTGTTTTACAGAACAAGATATTGAGAAAGTGCATTATCTGCCTAATAAGTAAAGGAGGGTTATTTAAATGAGGTTTTCATGAATATTGCGTCAGTGGGGTCATGATTTCTTTTTATTGGGTGATATGGAGCCATAAAAAGGCCACCAATACAATCATATAAAAACTTTTTGCTAATTGACTCTTAATGGAACGTACTCCATGCAGGGCACTAGTTTGGCCATTTTTTGGGCCGCATATGGGCCCCATTCCTTTCATAAAATAATATGTTTTTCCCCCTTTCTCAGAAGAAATTTCTCCTGATAATAGGTTGTTTGACACAACTAGATTATGAACTCTCAAGTTATATTATAGTGCCTCTAAGGAAGGTTACTGCTGCAATATAGTAACATCTGTTAGAACTGATTGAAAACAGTATTAATAAGTGCGAATAGTAGTAACATATATATGGCTAAAAACTTCCCCTTTTTGTCTTAAAACGACAAAAAATTGCCCTTCCTGAGGGTATGGGTACCTGTCCCCAAATGTTGTCTAGAGCCCTAACCGTGTGATTCTAGCCCATTTATAAAATGTAATGAATCTCGACAGTCTCATACAGTTTAAATGAATCTCGTACAGTTTAAATGAATCTCATACAGTTTAAATGAATCTCGTACAGTTTAAAGGTAGTAAATCAGACTTTGTTTAACTTATGGATTTGCTTTAAACTTAAATAATTAATCATTTACACTTATTTGTTCACTGAATTCTCAATACTAGGTATTAAATTTTCACTTGAGGTATTTTTATGCCCCCCTTTGAAGAAGGAGGGATATATTGTTTTGCAGATGTCTGTCGGTCTGTATGTAGACCAATCCATTTCTGGATGATAACTCAAGAACACTTGTGCCTAGGATCATGACTAGCAGATGACTCCTATTGATTTTGAGATCAGTAGGTCAAAGGTCAAGGTCACAGTGACCCAGAACAGTTAAACGGTTTCCAGATGATATCTCAAGAACACTTGGACCTGGGATCATGAAAGTTAATATGTTGGTTGCCCATGACCAGCAGATGACCTCTAGTGATTTTGAGATCAGTAGGGCAAAGGTCAAGGTCACAGTGGCCTAGAACAGTTAAATCACTCAAGAATGCTTGGGCCTGGGATCAAGAAAATTGATGAGGTTGGTCATGAGCAGCAGATGACCCCTTCTGATTCTGAGGTCAGTAGATCAAAGATCAATGTCACATTGATCCAGAACAGTTAAACTGTTTCTTGATGATAACTTGAGAACGCTTGGGCCTTAAGACCACAAAACTTGATAGGGAAGTTGATCATGATTAGCAGATGATCCCTATTGATTTTAAGGTCAGTAGGTCAAAGATCAAGGTCACACTGACCTGGAACTGTTAAACAGTTTCCAGACGATTACTTGAGAGTGCTTGGGCCTAGGACCATGAAAGTTGATAGGGCAGTTGGTCATGACCAGCAGATGACCGCTATTGATTTAGAGGCCAGTAGGTCAAAGGTCAAGGTCACAGTTACCCAGAACAGTAGAACTTGTGTACAGTGACCAAATAATTTCTGTTCCGTGTGCAATTACTGAATGTATCAAGGGGGGCATGTCGTGTTCTACGAGCTCTTGTTAAAATTTGATTTTCCTATCCAGTGGTTGCCCACCTGGATAGCATTATTTTAGCGTAAGTATAAATTTAATAAATATATTTTGCTTTAAGGAATGATATATAATATAAGCACAAATGTATTAAATTTGTCAAAGATTTCAATCAAAAAGAATCTTGTTTGCCAAAATTCATTAGAAGTGCAAGTTTATATGATTATTTTTGCCTTCCTTTGCCTATATTAGATGCGCAACCAAGATAAGATCGAAAATAGCTGAATCCCGAAGCAACATGCTGGTTTAAATCTTGCCTTTTGTTTCAGGGAGTTGAAAAATATTCCTGTATTTATCAAATAAAAGGTAAAACTAGAAATTATATTGAAATCTAAGGAAATAGACCACTTCTTAAATACATTTATATTAAACGGTGAGGAAATTAAAAACTTTCATGAAATGTAATAAAATATACATTTCGAGTACAGATCTAACTCTTATGTACCGGGTCTTTTTGTTCCTTGAATAAATCTACAACAGAATAATTACATGATAACTGAAAAATGTCATAACATATTGTTCAAATGTGATCTTCCACATTTAAAGGATAATCTTCCCAGAAAAAAAAAAAAAGATAAGAAATTGTACATGTATCCCAGAAGGTGAAACTATAGTATCTGGTTACAAGATGTTTTAATAGCAGTAATTTCTTCATACTTTTTTTTCGACTGACAAGCTCTCCGTCATACTGTCAGAGACGTTCGTAGAATGATGGGGTATGTGCACCGACAAAGAGTTTAACCAGTCCTACCTGTTTAAGGGCCTCCACTGAGAAAAGTTTATGCATCTTTTTAGCTCGACTATTCAAAGAATAGTCTAGCTATTCTACTCACCCTGGCGTCGGCGTCGGCGTCACACCTTGGTTAAGTTTTTGCATGCAAGTACATACAGCTATCATTTAAAGGCATATAGCTTTGAAACTTATTTATTCTTTTTCTAGGTCAATTACCAACCTCACTGGGTCAAGTTCCATAACTCTAACATGTATTTTGAGCAAATTATGCCCCCTTTTGGACTTAGAAAATTCTGGTTAAAGTTTTACATGCAAGTTACTGTCTCCAAAACTAATGTAGATATTGAATTGAAACTTCACATGTGTCTTCGGGGTTATAAAACTAGTTGATAGCAGCAAGTCCCATAACTCTGACCTTCATTTTGGCCAAATTATGCCCCCTTTTGGACTTAGAAAATTCTGGTTAAAGTTTTGCGTGCAAGTACATACAGCTATTACCAAAAGGCATATAGATTTGAAACTAATTTTTTCTTTTTGTAGATCAATTACCTACATCACTAGGTCAAGTCCCATAACTCTGACATGTATTTTGGCCAAATTATGCCCCCTTTTGGACTTAGAAAATTCTGGTTAAAGTTTTGCGTGCAAGTACATACAGCTATTACTAAAAGGCATATGGATTTAAAACTTATTTTTTCTTTTTCTAGATCAATTACCTACCTCACTGGGTCAAGTCCCATAACTCTGACATGTATTTTGGGCAAATTATGCCCCCTTTTGGACTTAGAAAATTCTGGTTAAAGTTTCACATGCAAGTTACTATCTCCAAAACTAATGCAGATATTGAATTGAAACTTCACAGTCATGTGTCTTCGGGGTTATAAAACTAGTTGACAGAATCAAGTCCCATAACTCTGACATGTATTTTGGGCAAATTATGCCCCCTTTTGGACTTAGAAAATTCTGGTTAAAGTTTTACATGCAATTACTATCTCCAAAACTAATGCAGATATGGAATTGAAACTTAACATGTTTCTTCGGGGTTATAAAACTAGTTGATAGCATCAAGTCCCATAACTCTGATATGCATTTTGGTCAAATTATGTCCCCTTTCGAACTTAAAACTCTTTTGATATTTAACATTTTGGGTAATAATTTCCTGCTTCTGTGACAATATTTCGAATAGTCGAGCTTGGCTGTCTTACGGACAGCTCTTGTTTATGTACAGTACTTCCACCTCAGTATCATGCTCATTGCCAGGGCAAAAACCATAATATTATGCATATTTGAGCAATTATTTCATCTCAACATTTTCTGCATATTTTAGCTGAACTTTCACCTCCTTATGCTCAAAGCCAGGGCAGAAAACCCCTTTTCTCTGTATTAAGCTGTTACAGTTTTCACCTCCTTTTCAGTGACTGGCAAAGAATTTATGTCTATTGGACAATGGTCCATCATACACAAATTTAGTTATGTGATATTTAAAATTTTTATGTGACATTCTGAAATTTCTATGGGACAGTTGCGACTTGTGTACTAGGAATCAGTACTGTAGTTTTGTGTATGTATATCTTTGCAGATTAAAGAAGCACTTAATTACATCTATATAGTAACTAAACAATGTGACAGCTTCACAGCTTTAATTTCAATAAATTTCAAAGCAGTTTACATTTGATACTGGATATTTGAGAATGTTAAACATTCGTATGTAGATACTGGTAGAACTGAACAGTACTCCTTACCATTAGTCTCACACACTCAAAACAATGCTCTTATCATAGTACCCTGAAAACTTCTTATCGAAAGGTAACACTTTAAAAAGCATTTTACAACCAGGTACCTTTAAGTGACAAAAGTAACATTGCTCAAAATTTAAAACTTTGGAAGTTATAAAACTTCAATGAACAGTCATTGAAGAAATAAAAGAACTTTACTCCTAAACACATGCAACTTCACATTAACAGTAAACATCCTCTCAGTTTTAGAATAGGAATGATACTAAGAGTAGTGTTATACTTCTTGCTTATTTATAATAATTTAAAACTTCAACAATAATATCTAGAAAAAAAAGAGTGTTGTAGCAAGATCAGTGCTCTCATCAGCTAAGACTGTAATGTATATGAGCCGCGCCATGAGAAAACCAACATAGTGGGTTTGCGACCAGCATGGATCCAGACCAGCCTGCGCATCCACGCAGTCTGGTCAGGATCCATGCTGTTTGCTTTTAAAGCCTATTGGAATTGGAGAAACTGTTAGTGAACAGCATGGATCCTGACCAGACTGCGTGGATGCACTATGTTGGTTTTCTCATGGCATGGCTCATATGGTGATTAAGCTATTTTCAGATTTATTTCATTGTGAGCAGCACTTATGGACACTTGAGATATGAACGAAGAAAACTTCAAAAAGCTTTCTTCTCATATACCGCTTGATGGATATTCTCAAGAGCTTGTTCAGAAAATAAACAACTTATCATAAACAGCTTGACAGATGTTGACCAAACTTGGTAAAAAGCATCCATATTTACCTCTTTTTGCATGGACTTTTCTCAGATTCATTCATAAATATCCACTTAATCTTCATTTCGGGGCTGCCGGAGCAAAACGGAAAAAAAAACCTCTGAATAACCTCCTCATAAAATCTTTATTGATCTCCACCAAACTTGGTCAAAAGCATCTTTGTGTACTCGTGTCTCAGTGCTAATGTTTCTTTGTATAGTTCTGCTTGTAAATTCACTTCGACATAGAAAAAAAGAAAAACAATTCATAAACAGCTATCTATGGATGTTCACAGAACTTGTTTTAAAGCATGCTTATGTGGACCTTAATCAAATCTGTTCAAAGGGATGTGCTTAACTTATGTTGCCCATGAAATTTAATGATTTTACAGTAACTGACTTTTTCTCATTTATTTTCTGTGGATCTTCACATGTTTTGGTGGGAAGAATTGTTGCCTGAATACTTGACTGCAGTAAAACGTCATACAGATTGTTATACATAATATAATAGCTTCATTTCCTTTTCTTCATTGTTTATCATTTTTATGTAGATCTTAGATATATTGGAAAGCAATATGCACTTACACAGTGATATTTTTAATAGTGCTTTTTTGTAACCATACAATCTGAAGCTGCTTTATTAACCAGGTTTTCAACGAAAACCTGAGTTATTAGATTGGGGTAGATGTCGGTCGGGCGGGCGGGCGGCGGCAGCGGTGGCGGCGTCGTCAAACTGGTGTTTCCGGTCAATAACTTTTGTTTCGGTAAAGATATTTGAATAAAACTTGGTATGTATGTAGCTTATATCAAGACAAAGGCTGGGATTGATTTTGGGGTTTCTGGGGTCAAGGTCAAGGTCACTGTTACTTAAAATAGAAAAAGGGTTTCCGGACAATAACTTAACTTAGGAATGAGCTATCATGATGAAACTTGGTGTATAGAAAACTTATATAAAGTTGTAGCTTGGGATTGATTTTGGGGTTTCTGGGATCAAGGTCAAGGTCATTGTTACTAAAAATAGGGTTATGGTTAGGTTAGGTTTAGGGTTAGCATATCTTCTACATGCATGGAGGGATTTTGATGAAAGTTGGCACAATTGTTCACCATCAGGAGACGGAGTGTCGTGCGCAAGAACCAGGTCCCTATGTCTAAGGTCAAGGTCACACTTAGAGGTCAAATGATACAAGAATGAAAACTTTGTCCAGAGCATATCTTCTTCATGCATAGAGGGATTTTGATGTAACTTGGCACAATTATACACCATCATGAGACGAAGTGTCTTGCGCAGTTCCCTTCTTTAGAATTACTTCCCTTTGTTGTTACTATAAATAGCTTATATTGTAACTTTTTCATTACTAGACGTAGGGAAAAATCGAGACCACTTTTCTGTAGTACAACATGCATGTTACATCCAGTTTTGAGGTGTATTTTGACCAATCTCTACCTGGTAAGGATTTCTGTGTGGACTTACAATTTTTTTTTTTGTATTCTGTTTTTGTTATCCCCCGCCGATGAAATCGGGAGGGGGGTATTGAAATGGCGTTGTCCGTCCGTCAGTCAGTCCGTCCGTCCGTCCGTCCGTCCGCAGCCATTTCTCAGTAACTACTTGGTAGAATTTCATGAAACTTGAAATAAACATGAACCAACATACTGCGATGATGCCCGTCAAGTTTTTTTTTTGATTGGTCAATTTCCCTCAGAGTTATTGCCCTTGATTTAATAAAAAATGTCCGTCTGCAGCCATTTCTCAGTAACTAACAGGTAGAATTTCATCAAATTTGAAATAGACATGAACCAAGATACTGTGCTGATGCCCGTCAAGTTTTTTTTTTTGATAGGTCAATTTCCGTCAGAGTTATTGCCCTTGATTTAATGAAAAATGTCCGTCTGCAGCCATTTCTCAGTAACTAGCAGGTAGAATTTCATCAAACTTGAAACAGACATGAACCAAGATACTGCGACGATGCCCTTCAAGTTTTTTTTCGATTGGTCAATTTTCCATATAGTTATTGCCCTTTAATTGTTTAAAAATCCACAGATCTGTACATAACAAACCAACCAATTGGAAGAATTTCATTAAACTTCTTTCATTCTTTTCCATGAACATTTATTATAAACATGTGATGTTGTGTACCTACACCTGGTCACCACCTTACCTTGGTCCCACCCCCCCCCCCCCCCCCCCTACCTTTTTTTTTTTTTTTTTTTTTTTCATTTTTCTTTTTCTATCAATATTTATAATCAACATGTAAACTGTTGTATCCTCACCCCCCACCCAGCCCCACCCAAACAAACCATTCATTTTCTTTTAATTTGATTTTGACTTATGAAATTATTTGCTTCTTGGTAACATTCTTAACTTTTTGCTGGATATATTTTTTTGCCGTTCCTCAACTCTGACCCTTTCGGCGGGGGATTCCAATTCATCGAATTTGCTTGTTTAATTTTTTTTTTTTTGAAGATTAACTTCCCTTAGTTGTTACTATAAATAACTTATATTGTAACTTTTTTATAATTGACCGTAGGGAAAAACCAAGACCACTTTTCTGTGGTACAACATAGTTGTTACTTTCTAATTTTAGGTGTATTTTAAGGTATCTCTACCTGGTAAGGAGTTTTTTTGTGGACTTAGAAAAACAAAAGAATTACAATGATTACTAAACAACCACAAAATTAAAATTCCATTTGCAAATACAGGTGCTAGAGTAAAGAAATTTGCTGTGACGGGCGTATATTGTGACATTCTGGCACTCTTGTTTATTCTTATGAAAAGAGTTGAAAACCTGGTTTCGTGGCATTGCCGCGTTTCTTGTTATAGATCGTTCTAGAAGGTCTCAGTAGGACATAAATGTTCCCTCTTTATGATATGATCTCTATGACCTGTTGCAGGGAAGTGTGTTTGTAATTCTTACTCTCAAGTATGCTGTGATCTTGACCATTGACTGAATGACTCAAAAACAATATGGATCATCTACTGACCATAGACATTTGCTGACCATATGTCAGTGTTCCCCTGCTATACATCCTAAACCATTTTCTATCTCGAGGTCAGTGTGACCTTGACCTTTGAAGTCTTGACACCTAAACAATAGAGAATGTTCTGACTGTAGACAGTCATATGGCTAAATCATTCTCCAGTTATTGATAAGAAACCATGTTTAGTCTCTATGTCACTATGACCTTGAACCTTGACCTACTTACCATCAAAACAAAAAAGATTATCTACTGACTATGGGCAATACTCCTTTAAGTTATTAATGTTAGGCTTCAGCATTCTCCAGTTTTTTTGACAGTAAATTATTTTCAGTCTAGAAGTCACTGACTTTGACTTCGACCTCTTGATCCACCAAATCAACAGGGGTCATCTGCTGACAGTGGGCAGTCATTGTTATCTTCTCATGATAGCCGGGGGGCACCCGATTAGCTCAGTAGGGAGGGCACAGATCTATGGATCATGGGGTCAGGAGTTCGATCTTTAGGCTAGGCTTATGTTCTCTATGATGATTTGGTAAAGGACATTGTGTCTGAAATATTCATCCGTCACCTTAGATTCATGTGAGGAGGTTGGCAGTGACTAGTGAAGAACAGGTTTGTACTTATACAGAATCCAGGATCACTTAACTGAAATACTGTTGAAAATGCTGTTAAACACAAAACAAACAAAAACTCCTTATGATAGTCTATTATGGTCTAGCAGATTTGCTGTATAAACTTGGTTAGAACAATGCCAAAAAGTGAAGGTCAGTCACTGACTTAGGTCTTTTGTGAACCTTTCTTGAATTTCTTCAGAAGGTACCTGTTGACTTCATTTTAGGTCCCCCCATAGCTAAAAAAGGAACAAACTTTTAAACTTAAAAATCTGCCTGATGAACCACTAGAGGGATGCTTCTAGCATATCAAGCATTTTGACTGAATTATGGCCCCTTTTTGACTTAGAATATGCTTATTGTAATGTTAAAGTTTTACTCATAGCTTATATTATACTATCAAGCACTGAGAATAGTCGAGCGCGCTGTCAACTAACAGCTCTTGTTACTAACAATCTACCTGTCTAATAATACATGTTTTACCTTACTGTTCTGTACAGTTGGATACTTGAAATATTCTCAAAAGTTGTCCCCCTTTATAAAAGAATGCCATTTGTAAAGAAATAAAAGTAAACAATTGTTCAAATCGATGTTTAACCTAGTTACGTGAAGTTTAAGCAATGGGACATTATTGCAATTGCATCAAAATAAAGACATGTAACAGTTCTTTAGAAATGATGAATGTTAAAAGGCATTGAACTGTCCAGAAGTATTATATGGTCCCTTCAGTCACTTTCCAGAATTCAGTACATATGTGAGCGAATTGATGATGCTTTTGTAGACTTATAAATATGTTTTATATGCTGTTTAATTTTCATGTAAAACAACTTTTTCTTTCTATGATTTGGTGATGTTCGATTTTTTTGTACCCCCTGACAACAAAGTTGTAAGTGGGGGTATACTGGTTTCAGGTTGTCTGTCTGTCCGTAGACACAATCTTGTGCGCACCATCTCTCCTTATCCCCTTGACAGAATTTAATGAAACTTCACACAAGTGATCAGTACCAACAGTAGTTGTTGCATGGGGTATGTTAGGTTCTTTTAGAAAAAAAATTTGCAGAGTTATGGGACTTTGTTTTTAGCTCACCTGAGCAATGCTCAGGTGAGTTTTTCTGATCACTCAATGTCCGGCGTCCGTCGTCTGTCTGTCTGTCGTCTGTCGTCTGTCGTCTGTCAACATTTAGCTTGTGTATGCGATAGAGGCTGTATTTTTCAATTAATCTTCATGAATTTTGGTCAGAATGATAACCTTGATGAAATCTAGGCCGAGTTCGAAAATGGGTCATCTCGGGTCAAAAACTAGGTCACTAGGTCAAATCAAAGAAAAACCTTGTGTATGCGATAGAGGCTGTATTTTTCAATTGATCTTCATGAATATTGGTCAGAATGATAACCTTGATGAAATCTAGGCCGAGTTCGAAAATGGGTCATCCCGGGTTAGAAACTAGGTCACTAGGTCAAATCAAAGAAAACCTTGTGTATGCGATAGAGGCTGTATTTTTCAATTGATCTTCATGAATATTGGTCAGAATGATAATCTTGATGAAATCTAGGCCGAGTTCGAAAATGGGTCATCTCGGTTCAAAAACTAGGTCACTAGGTCAAATCAAAGAAAAACCTTGTGTATGCGATAGAGGCGGTATTTTTCAATTGATCTTCATGAATTTTGGTCAGAATGATTACCTTGATGAAATCTAGGCGAGTTCGAAAATGGGTCATCTCGGTTCAAAAACTAGGTCACTAGGTCAAATCAAAGAAAAACCTTGTGTATGCGATAGAGGGGGTTTATTTTTCAATTGATCTTCATGAATTTTGGTCAGAATGATATCCTTGATGAAATCTAGGCCGAGTTTGAAAATGGGTCATCTCGGGTCAAAAACTAGGTCACTAGGTCAAATCAAGGAAAAAACCTTGTGTATGCAATAGAGGCTGTATTTTTCAACTGATCTTCATGATATTTAGCCAGAATGATTACCTTGATAAAATCTAGGCCGAGTTCGAAAATGGGTCATCTGGGATCAAAAACTAGGTCACTAGGTCAAATCGAAGAAAAAACATTGTGTATGCAATAGAGGATGTAGTTTTCAATTGATCTTCATGAAATTTGGTCAGAGTGATTGCCTTGATGAAATCTAGGTCGAGTTTGAATATGGGTTATCTGAGGTCAAAAACTAGGTCACTAGATCAAATTAAAGAAAAATCTTGTGTATGCGATAGAGACTGTTTTTTTCAATTGATTTTTATGAAATTTGGTCAGGATGATTGCCTTAATGAAATCTAGGTTCGAATTTGATATGGGTCATCTGAGGTCAAAAACTAGGTCACTTGGTCAAATCAAAGAAAAAACTTGTGTATGTGATAGAGGCTGTATTTTTCAATTGATCTTCATGAATTTTGGTCAGAATGATTGCCTTGATAAAATCTAGGTCGAGTTTGAACATTTGGTCACCTAGGGTCAAAAACTAGGTCATATCTAAGAAAATGCTTGTTTTATCGCAAGAGACCAATTTTTTGGTCCAATCTTAATGAAAATTGGTCAGAATATTAATTTTTGTTTCCATGAAATCACTAGGTCAGACATGTTTTACACTGTTATGGTGTGTTTCTTAGGTGAGCGACCTAGGGCCATCTTGGCCCTCTTGTTTTGTTACTATACTATATACATAGACACAATCTTGTGCGCACCATCTCTCCTCATCCCCTTGACACAATTTAATGAAACTTCACACAAGTGATCAGTACCAACAGTAGTTGTGCATGGGGCATGTTAGGTTCTTTTAGAAAAAAAATTTGCAGAGTTAGGGGACTTTGTTTTTTTGTTACTATACTATATACATAGACACAATCTTGTGCACACCATCTCTCCTCATCCCCTTGACACAATTGAATGAAACTTCACACAAGTCATCAGTAACAACAGTAGTTGTGCATGGGGCATGTTAGGTTCTTTCAGGAAACAAAATTGCAGAGTTATGGGACTTTTTTATTTTGTTACATTACTATATACATAGACACAATCTTGTGCGCACCATCTCTCCTCATCCCCTTGACACAATTTAATGAAACTTCACACAAGTCATCAGTAACAACAGTAGTTGTGCATGGGGCATGTTAGGTTCTTTTAGCGACAAAAATTGCAGAGTTATGGGACTTTGTTTCTTGTTAACATACTATGTACATACAGTCTGCATATGCAATCTTGTGCGTGCCTAATCTACCAAACCCTTGCACACAATTTAATGAAACTTCACACAAGTGATCAGTACCAACCCTAGTTGTGCATGGTGCATGTTACATTCTTTTAGATAAATATTCTGCATGGTTATGGGACTTTGTTTTTTGTTATTACATGTATACTGTATACATACAGTCTATATTCATACAGTCCAAATAATTATGCAATCTTGTGTGCGTCAAATTGCAATGTACTGTGTCAGTGCATGCGGGGGGTACATTCATCACCTTTAGTGATAGCTCTAGTTTTTTCTCGAAAACCTGGACCTGACTTAAGAATTATTTTAGTCCTACACTACAGGAGCTGTAGTTTTAAAGTTTAGTAAATAGGCCAAGGACTGTAACTCACAATTGCAAGTCATTTTATTAGCTCACATGAGCCAAAGGCTCAGGGTGAGTTATTGTGATCACTCACTGTCTGGCGTCTGTCTGTAAACTTCTACTTTAAATGACATCTTCTCATAAACCGCTAGGCCAATTTCATCCAAACTTCACAGGAATGTTCCTTGGGTGAAGCTCTACAAAAATTGTTCAAAGAATTGAATTCCATGCAGAACTCTGGTTGCCATGGCAACCGAAAGGAAAAACTTTAAAAATCTTCTTCTCAAAAACCAGAAGTCCTAGAGGTTAGATATTTGGTGTGAAGCATTACCTAGTGGACCTCTACAAAATTTGTTCAAATCATGACCCAGGGGTCAAAATTGACCCTGCCCAAGTGGTCATATGATTTTACATAGGAAAATCTTAAAAAATCTTCTCAAAAACCAGAAGCCCTAGAGCTTAGATATTTGACATGTAGCATTGCCTAGTGGACCTCTACTAAAGTTTTCAAATCATGACCCCGGGATCAAAATTGACCCCGCCCCAGGGGTCACTTGATTTTACATAGATTTCTATAGGAAAATCTTCAAAAAATTTTTTAAAAATAAACCAGAAGGCTTAGTGCTTAGATATTTGACATGTAGCATTGCCTAGTGGATCTCTACAAAATTTGTTCAAATCTAGAGCCCCGGGGGTCAAAACTGACCCAGCCCCAGGGGTCACTTGATTTTACATAGGAAAATCTTCAAAAAATTTCTAAAAATAAACCAGAAGGCCTAGATCTTAGATATTTAAGATATAGCATTGCCTAGTTGACCTCTACAAAATTTGTTCAAATCTTGACCCCCAGGGTCAAATTGACCCAGCCCCAGGGGTTACTTGATTGTACATCGGGAAATCTTCATAAATTTGTTAAAAATAAACCAGAAGGCCTAGATCTTAGATATTTGATATGTAACATTGCCTAGTAGACTTCTACAAACTTTGTTCAAATCATGACCCCTGGGGTAAAATTGACCCTGCCCCAGGGGTTACTTGATTGTACATCGGAAAATCTTCCAAAAAATTTCTAAAAATCATCAGTTTGACATTTGAAACATGTAGCACTTGAAGCCTTGTACAGGTGAGCGCTTTAGGGTCAATGACCCTCTTGTTATGGAACCAAAGGTTTTGAAACTTAATTAGTCCTAATGATGGAAGAATTAAACAATTGAAGGTAATTGATGAAGAAATGTGAATAAGCAAGATGAAACTTCAGAAAAAATGGTAATTATTTAAAATATTTCATAGAAAAGTTTTTAAACTAATGGTATTTTGTTAATACGTATCAGTCAGTCTTATTTCAGGAAAATGGAAGAATTTTTTTACTAATATTAAATGCAATCACTTGTGATTTTATAGAATTTCAGTACATAATAAGGTTTTTGACCTCTTGTCATGGAATATCTGTACTTGTGTCTCCCACCACACAGTGGTGTGGGAGACATATTGATTTACTCCAGTATGTGTGTGTGTCTGTCTGTCTGTATGTCTGTCACAAAGCTTGTCCGCACTCTAAGTCGAACATTTCTCATCCAATTTTCACCAAACTTGAACAAAATGTGTTTGACCATAAGAGCTCAGCCAAGTTCGATAACTACCCAAATCGGTCCAGGCGTCTTGGAGTTATGGCCCTTGAATTACCAAAAATCGGCCTTTTTACTCTTGTCCGCACTCTAATTCAAACATTTCTCATCTGATCTTCACCAAACTTGAACAAAATGTGTTTGACCATGAGACCTCGGCCAAGTTCGTTAACTAGCCAAATCGGTTCAGGCATTTTGGAGTTACGGCCCTTGAATTATCGAAAAATTGGCAGTTTTACTCTTGTCCACACTCTTAAGTCGAACATTTCTCATCCGATCTTCACCAAACTTGAACAAAATGTGTTTGACCATGAGACCTCGGCCAAGTTTGATAACTAGCCAAATCGGTCTAGGCATTTTGGACTTACAGTCCTTGAATTACCGAAAAATCTGCCTTTTTACTCTTGTCCGCTCTCTAAATCCAACATTTCTCATCTGATCTTCACTAAACTTGAACAAAATGCGTTTGGCCATAAGACCTTAGCCAAGTTCGATAACTAGCCAAATCCACCCAAGCACTTTTGATTTATGGCCCTTGAATTACTGATTGGATCCACTCATCCAGACCATATAATTGGATCCACTCGTCTAAACCATCTAAGGAAACTAGACATTTTACATAGGGGCAGTTGTGGGAGACATGCGCTTTTCTCAAAAGCATCTCTAGTTTCTCTATGTTTTACACTTCACAACTTCATTGCACTTATCACAGCACTGTTACCTAACTTTAACCTTCAAGACCTTTTCCGGCGTGAAATAACTCAAGTTGAAACCTCACAATTTAGTTTGTTCAGTAATCTGTTTTCTATGAGTTAACCATTGAAAAAAAACATTTTTGAACTAGTTTTCATTTTCATGAGTCAGAATATTAAATTATCAATATTATTTAAAGGTCAGTAGTAATTGACAGTATTATATTCAGCTGAGTTGTCAAAAAATATTCAAATATCAGTATTATTAAGTGACAAAGACTTTGACTTCAGTCTAATCCTGAGATAATGCAAACTTTTAACTTTGAAAAAAATATAACAAATGTAAGGTGTTGTTTTTGACTCCTTATTGTCGAGCACACTTGCAGAAGCAGAGACAAATTTGTCCAAATGGCAGTTTGGTGTATGGGCATGCATGCATCAGTGCGTGCATGCGTCCGCATGTGCGTCCGTCCATCCCGATTTGTTTGTCCAGACCATAACTTTGATGTGCATGGAGTAATCTGGCATGAATGTTAACCTTAGTGAGACAATGTGTCATGCACAAACCCAAGGTTCCTATCTCAAAGGTCAAGGTCACAGATGGAGGTCATGTCAGATCTTGTCCGGCCCATAACTTTGACATACATTGAGGAATCTTGTTTATATTTGGCATTCATGTTTAACTCTTTGAGACTAAGTGTCTTGAGCAAACCTCAGGTTCCTGTCTTAAAGGTCAAGGTCACAGGTAGAAGTCAAAGGTCATTTTAGGGTTTGTCCAGGCCATAACTTTGATAAGTGTGGAGCAATCTTTTTTAGCTCACCTGTCACATAGTGACAAGGTGAGCTTTTGTGATCACCCTTCGTCCATCGTCAGTCCGTTCGTCCGTCCGTGCGTCTGTCAACAATTTCTTGTCTGCACGATAATGGTTTCATTTATGACTTTATTTTAACCAAACTTGCACACAACTTGTATCACCATAAGATCTCGGTTCCTTTCTTGAACTGGCCAGATCCCATTATGGGTTCCAGAGTTATGGCCCCTGAAAGGGCCAAAATTAGCTATTTTGACCTTGTCTGCACAATAGCAGCTTTATTTATGATTTTATTTTAACCAAACTTGCACACAACTTGTATCACCATAAGATCTTGGTTTCTTTCTTGAACTGGCCAGATTCCATTATGGGTTCCAGAGTGATGGCCCCTGAAAGGGCCAGAATTAGCTATTTTGACCTTGTCTGCACAATAGCAGCTTCATTTATGATTTGAATTTAATCAGACTTGCACAAAACTTGTGTCACCATTAGGTCTTGGTTCTTTTGTCGAACCGGCCAGATCCCATAATGGGTTCCAGAGTTATGGCCCCTGAAAGGGCCAAAATTGGCTATTTTGACCTTGTCTGCACAATAGCAGCTTCATTTATGATTTGATTTTAACCAAACTTGCACACAACTTGTATCACCACAAGATCTTGCTTCCTTTCTTGAACTGGCCAGATTCCATCATGGGTTCCAGAGTTATGGCCCCTTAAAGGTCCAAAATTGGCTATTTTGGTTTTTGCAGCCTATAGAGACTTCATTTATGATTTTATTTGATACAAACTTCCAAAATATCTTCAACAACACTAAATCTTGAATTCCATGACAAATCAGATCCAATCATAGGTTCCAGTTATTTTATATCTGATTACCTCCCCTGATTGTAATCAAAATAGATTTATATCAGTTTGTATTTATAGGACTTATTTGAAATTTTATTATTGTCATTAGTTGGACTGAGCCAATCAGGGTAGATAACTGTGGACTGATTTTATGTCAAATTACCTCCCTTTATTTCAAATTAAAATGGGTATATCTCCGTAACTAATGAAGATACTGGTCGGAAATTTCATTTATGTCAACAGATTTATTTGGCAGATCCTTCTTTTGTTCACTTACAATAATTTTTTTTTTTTTGATTACTTCCCTTTTACGTTACTATAAATACCTTATTTTTAGTAACTTTTTTATTATTGGCCGTAGGGAAAAACCGAGATCACTTTTCTGTGGTACAATATGGATGGTACCTCCAATTTTTAGGTGTATTTTGACATATCTGTACCTTGTAAGAATTTTTTTTTTTCGGTTAAATTTCTTCCCTTTGTTGTTCCTGTCCTTTGGACTTAGATATTTTTTCTGAGGACCTTCTTGTCCTCAAGTGCAATGATAATAGGTGAGCAATATAGGGCCATCATGGCCCTCTTGTTTTATTTGGCATAAATGTTCACCTCTATGAGACAGAGTGTGGGCAAACCTCAGGTCCCTATCTCAAAGGTCATGGTAACACTTTGGGGTAAAAGGTCATTTTAGAGCTTGTTCTGGCTGTAACTTTGCTATGCATAAAGCAATCTTTTTATTTGGCATAAATGTTTGCCTCAATAAGACAGTGTCGTGTGCAACTCCTAGACCCCTACTTCAAAGGTCATACAGAGAACTTGGTGCTGTTAGTCCTTCTGACAACTGTTGGGCCCAGCATGTTGCCCGTGAGCATCTAATATAACTTACAAGCCTATATTATTTCATGCAGTTTGACTGAATTGTATAAAACACATGTTTACAAGGATAATTATTCAAAAACTTAATAGCATAAAGGAGGAAAAAATTAATTTCTGACTCATGATATAAAATGCTTATTAATGGCTTGCTATTCAATAGTCAGAACTTGTGACTGTCGATCCTTTGGACCTTGGGCAATAGTTTTGGCTATTGACAGGCAACTTATTCAACAGGTTTATAGAACAGATAGAAGTCTGTAAGGAATATATAATGCTTTAAATATTACAAACAAATAAAAAAAAATTAGATATGTATTTTTTTCAGTATTAAATTTGAATTAGATTTTTATTCAAAATTTGACTTTATTTTGTGAATGAATAACAGATTAGTATGTAACTGCTGTAATATTAAACTGTCCCATTCTGTTACATACTGAATAATATGCTGGTATTAAACTCTGTTTTAGCAATTGATGACTTAAGAATTATTTAATATGTACTGAAAATTGCCCTTAAATCTTTTCAAGTTAACAACAAAGTATGTAATTGTTGGTTTTGTCTGCAGAGGCATGTTGCTTAAATTCCAGTAAGGATTTAAAAATTGTTTTTTCATTTATTTATTTTTTGAACTAGGATATTTGTGTATTCGTATAGCTTCAAATATGTTTTTTATGGAGGATAATAAGGAGTCTGTGTTCATTTTAAGAATAATAAATATTTCAACTTTGTACTCATACTGAGTTGTATAATTTCATTAAGTTTTGTAATGATATAATGTTGTATAATTACAAAAAGTTTAATAATTACATTGTTAACTTGTATAATTGTGTTTATTGAAGAGTATTAATTACTACAGAAAGCTTGGACCTGCAGCCTTCTGACATTGCCTGTGGTCAGTATATGACTCCATTTGTTCTTAGGGTCATAAGGCTCAATGGTCAGTATGAAGATGAAAAACTGAAAACATGTTGTCAGTTAATAACTTCTACATATTTTGTTGAGTCATTTGGTCACCCCCACTTCCACATTGACTGGGAACTTTAAACAATTCTTCTCAGAAATTGTTGCCCAATTTTAAGCTCACATTTGTATTAATCATAGCTGTTGGCATTCATGATTCAGTTTGTCATATATGTACTAAAGGTCACATAGACAAGTTCAGGTGGGTGACTCAGAGCTACTGTGGCCTTCATGTTTGTAACTTTTTATAGGCCCATCTGAAAGATGGGACATATTATGGGAACGCCCTTGTGTGGAGGGCAGGCCGGCAGCATCACAAACTGTCCGGAGCATTTCTTTTTCATTCACGGAGGGATTTTAATGTAACTTGGCACAACTGTCAATCTGACTAAAGTACATCTCCTATTACGCTACGCATAGGATCTGAGAACGACCTATTCATAGCCTCGTTCTGACGACCCTTTCGCTAGCCAATCAGAGCTTAACTTACAACATTTTGCAAATCTACCTGTAGCCTTGACTTTTGATATTTACAATTCTTATGTCGTAAAGTGTCAGATAGCCGGGTAGCTCAGTCGGTAGGCCACTTGCTTTGTAAGCGAGGGGTCCCGGGTTCGAGCCCTGGAATGACTGCACATTTTTCTTACTCTTTGACATTCAAACAAGTCGTCTGATTGGTTTAAATAAAAATAGCAATACTGGAAATCCAAAATATACAGAAGACGTAATGTGAATGGGTCGTTCTCAGTTCTTCGTTTAGAAGATCAAGTACTTAAGTCAGATTGGCACAACTGTTCACCACCATTAGATGGAGTGTTGTGCACTAGAACCAGGTCCCTAGGTCTAAGGTCAAGGTCACACTTAGAGGTCAATGTCAAATATAAAAATGAAATTTTCTTGTATGGCCTTTTAGTGGGTTGATGAATGCTCCTGCCTATTGTTACCAAACTTACCATATGCCAGTCATCCATGACATTCATTTTAGGCCAAAGTCAGTAAGTCAGATGTCAAGGTCACTGAATTATTTTATCAAAATGCGTATGAAAGGTAAATTATTTCATTTATGTCCCAGGCCAGTCTATAATTGTCTCATAAAAAATTCCTCTGTATGTCAAAGACCCTGTTCAGTCTACACTGATTTTGTTCTCCCACAAAAGTACCTCTTTACTTATGTCCCAGGCAAGTCTATACAATTGACATCCACAAAATGTCAGTTCGCATATTATGTCTCTGGCTAGTCTACAATAACCTCCCCATCAAGTCTTCAAGTCCCTGGCAGTTATATACAATACACATCCAGAAAAGACCAGTTCACTTAGCCCCTGGCTATTCTACAGTACTCTCCCACAAAAGAATAAATTATGCCCTTGGCAAGTCTACAATACACATATATACGAAATTCCTTTTCAAGTCCCTGGAAAGTGAAGTCTATACAATACACTTCCACAAAATCACTTATGTCCCTGGCCAGTCTATAATACTCCTATACAATATTCCTCTTCCAATAAGTCCCTGTTAAGTCTACAATACTCTCAGACAAAAGTACCACTTAACCTATGTCCCTGGCAAGTGTTCAAGTCCCTGACAAGTCTGTACCATGTACTTCCACTGAATGATTATTCACTTAAGGTGGTTCGCGGGGTTCCTACGAAAATTTCGAAGTATGAGATATAAGACTGATATTAAGTCTGTATGTACTAACATATCCTGTCTTTCATTTGGAGAAAAAAGAAAATCGTTTCGAGTCCATATTTCCTTTGAAGAGCGCCACCTAGCGGCACATGTATTTTTCAAGGGAAAACGCCGTTTTTCTGTAATAATCGCATTAAAATTAATGTTATTACATTTTTTTAACTCAGGAATATAGCTAAATTCAATGTTTTTGTTTACATGTTGCATTTTGTAAATTATTTCATTTAGAAAATGCTTAAATAAAGAGATATCCGTAGTAGGGGTGGGGAAAAATGGCGAAAATATTCAATGTGTTTCATGGCCGTTTAGCCGAAATAAAATAAAACGGAACGGTCAAAATTCTTGATTTTCGAATATATTCTTCTTTAATCATTTCTGAACGAGAAAATAAAATAAAAATAGGGGGTCTTCACGGCAGATTTTTTGTAAATTTACTTTTTATTTGTTTTGGTTCAAAGTTCAAATTTTTTTTTTTATTGGCAAATCAGCAAAGTACTTGCCTTTGGCCATTTACATGGTAATGTAAATATTGAGACGCTGATACGTCATTTATGGTGTTAACGTCACACAAACGTTTTGTTCATTATGTCCTATAAAGATACATTTTTAGCTCACCTGTCACAAAGTGACAAGGTGAGCTTTTGTGATCGCGCGGCGTCCGTCGTCCGTCGTCCGTCCGTCCGTCCGTCCGTGCGTGCGTGCGTCCGTAAACTTTTGCTTGTGACCACTCTAGAGGTCACATTTTTCATGGGATCTTTATGAAAGTTGGTCAGAATGTTCACCTTGATGATATTTAGGTCAAGTTCGAAACTGGGTCACGTGCCATCAAAAACTAGGTCAGTAGGTCTAAAAATAGAAAAACCTTGTGACCTCTCTAGAGGCCATATTTTTCACAAGATCTTCATGAAAATTGGTCAGAATGTTCACCTTGATAATATCTAGGTCAAGTTCGAAACTGGGTCACGTGGGGTCAAAAACTAGGTCAGTAGGTCTAAAAATAGAAAAACCTTGTGACCTCTCTAGAGGCCATATTTTTCATGAGATCTTCATGAATATTGGTCAGAATGTTCACCTTGATGATATCTAGGTCAAGTTCGAAACTGGGTCACGTGCCATCAAAAACTAGGTCATTAGGTCTAAAAATAGAAAAACCTTGTGACCTCTCTAGAGGCCATAATTTTCAATGGATCTTCATGAAAATTGGTCAGAATGTTCAGCTTGATGATATCTAGGTCAAGTTCGAAACTGGGTCACGTGCGGTCAAAAACAAGGTCAGTAGGTCTAAAAATAGAAAATCCTTGTGACCTCTCTAGAGGCCATATTTCTCAATGGATCTTCATGAAAATTGGTCAGAATGTTCAGCTTGATGATATCTAGGTCAGGTTCGAAACTGGGTCATGTGCGGTCAAAAACTAGGTCAGTAGGTCTAAAAATAGAAAAACCTTGTGACCTCTCTAGAGGCCATATTTTTCAATGGATCTTCAGGAAAATTGGTCAGAATGTTTACCTTGATGATATCTAGATCAAGTTCAAAACTGGGTCACATGGGGTTAAGAACTAGGTCAGTAGATCTAAAAATAGAAAAACCTTGTGACCTCTCTAGAGGCCATATTTTTCATGAGATCTTCATGAATATTGGTCAGAATGTTCACCTTGATGATATCTAGGTCAGGTTCGAAACTGGGTCACGTGGGGTCAAAAACTAGGTCATTAGGTCTGAAAATAGAAAAACATTGTGACCTCTCTTGAGGCCATATTTCTCAATGGATCTTCATGAAAACTGGTCAGAATGTTCAGCTTGATGATATCTAGGTCAGATTCGTAACTGGGTCATGTGCGGTCAAAAACTAGGTCAGTAGGTCGAAAAATAGAAAAACCTTGTGACGTCTCTAGAGGCCATATTTTTCACGAGATCTTCATGAAAATTGGTGAGAATGTTCACCTCGATGATATCTAGATCAAATTTAAAAGTGGGTCACGTGCCTCCAAAAACTAGGTCATTAGGTCAAATAATAGAAAAACCTTGTAACCTCTCTAGAGGCCATATTTTTCAATGGATCTTCATGAAAATTGGTCAGAATTTTTTATCTTGATGATATCTAGGTCACTTGTGCTCAAAAACTAGGTCACTATGTCAAATAATAGAAATAACGACGTCATACTCAGTTCAACACTGGGTCATGTGGGGATAGGTGAGCGATTCAGGACCATCATGGTCCTCTTGTTTATTATTGGCCATAGGGAAAACAAGAGACCAGTTTTCTGTGGTACAACATGGATGGTACCTCCAATTTTTAGGTGTATTTTAACATATCTATACCTTGTAAGATTTTTTTTACTTTTTGGTTAAATTTCTTCCCATTGTTGTTCCTGTCTTTTGGACTTAGATATTTTTTCTGAGAACCTTCTTGTCCTCAAGTGCAATGATAACAGGTGAGCGATATAGGGCCATCATGGCCCTCTTGTTGTATATACAGGATGATGATACTGTGTTAAGTAATTTACAATCTAAGTATATCATCTAGAAATATACTTCTGAATACTGGCGTCGTAATTAGCATTGCGTGCAACCAGTACGCATCTGCTAAATTGTTTTATCCATTTTTGAAACAATTTTAGAGCTAATTTAATGCATTAAGACTTCACTGTAATCAATTCAAGGTTCATTTTTAAGCCATGGATCTCCAACGCAATGAACACAGTAATTCATTAAGGAATACAACCTGTGTAGAATAGTAAACATAAACCAAAAACAACATTTATTTATCCCCCCACCAAAGGCGAAGGGGATATTAGAAATGCTCTCCGTGCGTGCGTCCGTCCGTCCGTCCGTCCGCAACGATCTTTGTCCGGAGCATAACTTCAAAAGTACTGGAGGGATTTTCTTCAAACTTCATACACTGATAGAACACATTGGGAGGAAGTGCAGTGTGCAAGAACAATAACTCTACCTTGCCTATTTTTTGAGTTATTCCCCTTTATCTTATTTTCTTAAAAAAATTTGTCCGGAGCATAACTCCAAAAGTGCTGGAGGGATTTTCTTCAAACTTCATACACTGATAGAACACATTGGGGGGAAGTGCAGTGTGCAAGAACAATAACTCTACCTTGCCTATTTTTTGAGTTATTCCCCTTTATCTTATTTTCTTAAAAAATTTTGTCCGGAGCATAACTCCAAAAGTACTGGAGGGATTTTCTTCAAACTTCATACAATGATAGAACACATTGGGGGGAAGTGCAGTGTGCAAGAACAATAACTCTACCTTGCCTATTTTTTGAGTTATTCCCCTTTATTGTATTTTCTTTAAAAAAATTGTCCAGAGCATATCTTTTTCAGGCATGGAGGGATTTTGATATATCTTGGCATAAATGTTCATCAACACGAGGCGGAGTGTCATGCGCAAGAACCAGGTCCCTAGGTCTAAGGTCAAGGTCACACTTAGAGGTCAAAGGATACAAGAATGAAAACCTTGTCCGGAGCATTTCTTCTTCATGCATAGAGGGATTTTAATATAACTTGGCACAAATGTTCACCACCACGAGACAGAGTGTCATGCGCAAGATCCAGGTCCCTAGGTCTAAGGTCAAGGTCACACTTAGAGGCCAAAGGTCAGATACAAGAATGACTTTGTCCGAAGCATTTCTTCTTCATGCATGGAGGGATTTGGATGTAACTTGGCACAATTATACACCATCATGAGACGAAGTGTCATGCGCAGTTCCCTTCTTTAGAATTACTTCCCTTTGTTGTTACTTTAAATAGCTTTTATTGTAACTTTTTCATTACTAGTTGTAGGGAAAAATCGAGACCACTTTTCTGTAGTACAACATGCATGCTACATCCAATTTTGAGGTGTATTTTGACCAATCTCTACCTGGTAAAGATTTTTCTGTGGACTTACAATTTTTTTTTTTTTTTTTTTTTTTTAAGATTAACTTCCCTTAGTTGTTACTATAAATAACTTATACTGTAACTTTTTTATAACTGACCATAGGGAAAAAACAAGACCACTTTTATGTGGTACAACATGGATGTTACTTTCCAATTTTAGGTGTATTTCAAGATATCTCTACCTGGTAAGGAGTTTTTTTGTGGACTTAGAAAAACAAAGACTTACAATGATTACTAAACAACCACAAAATTAAAATTCCATTTGCAAATACAGCTGCTAGAGTAAGAAATTTGCTGTGACGGGCATATATTGTGACATTGTGGCACTCTTGTTCCCTGTTAGCTTTCCATTCTTTCTTTTTACAGTAACCATATAGAAAAACATCATAGCTATACTGTTCATGAAAATTAATAAAATTTAGCAGTAAACCACCTCACCACTGACTTATTCTTTCTTCCACATCATTAAAACCCCTGATGTGGACCACAACTAAACGGTTCTTCAAAGCTTTCCCCAAAATTAATACTTTCAGACACTAACTTGCCAGGAACTTTAGCCTTCAATTATAATATGCCCGGCGGGGGGATTGGCCATGTCTAACATGGCTCTTGTTTTATAATGAAATAAACTAGTATTCTAGACAAGCGATTTTCATGCCAGTTTGTTTCACTGAAGCAAACTATAACTAAAATACAAGCACAACATACATCGTCGGAGGGAGGGCGGGTACAGACTGTTTGCTGCCAATCATAAACCTCGGGTGGGGAGAACAATATCAGTTCACACTTAAATACGCCGAAATATTTCACGAAATTTACGTGACAAAGAGCGCCCAAATATATACTAGCATAAACTTCAGACCAAGCTAGTACTGGGATAAACTACCAAGAAAAGTAATTTTGAAACGCGAATAACTTTATTTTGATGCTTGCATATCGTAGCTTCTGTTCACTTTGCGCTCAATGTCACGGACATTCTTTATGCGATGTTGCTCATTGCAGTCTGTCATAGCTGGAGCGGTCTTCTGCGCATGTCCTGAATTGATTATCAATCGGAGCGCACGGCAAAATAAGCAAATTATTGTACGACAGCATGCATTTAATGTATAATATGTATAATATACTGACAAAAGGTTAGGGTTAGTATTACAATGGTCACAAAATATTTACATTAAAGATAATTTTCATTCAAATTGCTTGAATCCGGTATATTCTGAGGTCTGTAATTTATAAAGGCGTTCCAGGTCTGCAGTGAGTTGCAGTCCAGAAATGTCCGAATTTATTTGCATCTGCGTCAAAATGCACTTTTACACTGAATACCAGTCAAATATTTTGTTTTCAGCATTCTGGCAAAAACATTTCAAAGTACATGTAAATGGTGGTTTTATTTATTTCTTAGTTTTATCCGTCTTTTAAAATTTTTGAAACACAAAAAGAAAATGCACGAGATGAAATCATAGTGGTTACTTTTTAGCTCGACTATTCGAAGAATAAGTAGAGCTATCCTACTCACCACGGCGTCGGCGTCGGTGTCGGCGTCGGCGTCACACTTTGGTTAAGTTTTTCGTACCAGTCCACATTTTGACAAAGTCTTTTGAGATAAAGCTTTGAAACTTTCAACACTTGTTTACCATCATCATGGCCAGTTATAGGCAAGAGCACATAACTCCATCAAGGATTTTGGCTGAATTATGGCCCCTTTTGACTTAGAAATCTTGGTTAAGTTTTTCGTACCAGTTCATATTTAGACAAAGTCTTTTGAGATAAAGCTTTGAAACTTTCAACACTTGTTTACCATCACCATGTCCAGTTATAGGCAAGAGCACATAACTTCAGCAAGGATTTTGGCTGAATTATGGCCCTTTTTGACTTAGAAATCTGGGTTAATATTCTGTACCAGTTCATATTTTGACAAAGTCTTTTGAGATAAAGCTTTGAAACTTTCAACACTTGTTTACCATCACCATGTCCAGGTATAGGCAAGAGCACATAACTTCATCAAGGATTTTGGCTGAATTATGGCCCTTTTTGACTTAGAAATCTGGGTTAATATTCTGTACCAGTTCATATTTTGACAAAGTCTTTTGAGATAAAGCTTTGAAACTTTCAACATCTGTTTACCATCACCATGTTCAGTTATAGGCAAGAGTACATAACTTCATCAAGGATTTTGGCTGAATTATGGCCCCTTTTGACTTAGAAATCTTGGTTAAGTTTTTCGTACCAGTTCATATTTTTTGTAAAGTGTTTGACATATGGCTTTGAAACTTTTATCACTTGTTTAGTATAATAGTCTCTATCTGTAGGAAAGAGAACATAACTCTGTCATCTATTTTGGCTGAATTATGGCCCTTTTTGGACTTTGAAATTGGTTCGTTTTTTTTTATACAAGTCCATGTTTTGTCAAAACTATTTGACATATGGCTTTTAAACTTTGAACACTTGTTTATCATTATGATTTCCATCTGTAGGCAAGAGTACATAACTATTTTGACTGAATTATGGCCCTTTTTGGACTTTGAAATTGGCTCATACATTGCCATTTAGTGCAAGACTTATCGAAATCAAAGAAATACAGAAACATTGTTTGTCTAATCTATTTATTTCTTTTGTCTGAATATCCGTGGAAATATTTTGACCCCATTCTTCAATCAATGCTTCGAATAGTCGAGCGCGCTGTCATCAGACAGCTCTTGTTTGATATTACATTCAGCACTGGAATACCATACTTCGATTTTGGAATAAAACCTTCCTCAAATAAGAATGATCCCAATTTGCCGCCAAAATTCTATATTCGAAACTTTTTGTATGTACAACAGTGAACCATGCCGAAAGTGCATTTCCTTGAAAACATCTGACAGAAACAGCGGGTTTGAACAATGAACGCATGCCTCTAAACCTTTCGCAAGAGCAGCCTCAGTTAAACCACCCTTCTTCCATCTTTCCATCCTAAAATATTGTCTGCGTCGACTGTATCTGTTTTATATTGTTTTCTGAATGTTTTGAAGCGAAACGAGTTAAGAGTTTTATTTTTGTTCTGTCATTTCGAAGCAAGTTTTCCCTCAACACGGTTTGCATTGTGCATTCACGTTGACGTTATAAATTTAATGCACTAAGCGGCACCAAAATGAGCTTTATTCAAGTAACGGTTTCAAGTTCACAGACTGAAGTACATTTTTACCGTAAGAGGCATTATCTCATTTATCCATCATCTGCTTAAGATTCCATGATTTTATTTATTGAAAATATTCAATATAGGTTTAAAAAGCAATAAATATAATACACAATAAGAATTATAATGAAAATCAAACCTCTAAATAAAGTTACATATCATAACAAAAAAAGAAACATATTGATGTTTTAGCCACCCTTCAAAATGTTCCTTTTCGTTAAAAATGTATTTCATTTTTGTCTGGAAAACAGTTTCACCACATTTCGTATCTTGTATCTTCGTTGTTAGCTAGTCACTTGAAATATTGAAAAACAGTAAGGAATGTCGTTCAGTTTCGCACTTAAACATTTCATACAAAAGGTAAAATGAGCCGCGCCATGAGAAAACCAACATAATGGTTTTGCATCCGCGCAGTCTGGATTCCATGCTGTTTGCTAACAGTTTCTCTAATTGCAATAGGCTTTGAAAGCGGATCCGCAGTCTCGTCTGGATCCATGCTGGTCGCAAAGCCACTATGTTGATTTTCACATGGCGCGGCTCAATGTAAATTTGCAAATCACTCTTTTTTTTCTATTTTCTTGTCGAGGAATAATTAAAGAAACCTATGTTTGAAAATAAAGAATTTTGACAGCTCTGTTTTAATTCATAGCGGATAAACTGATAAGATTTTTTTCTACACTCCCACCCCCATCCCCCAACACCTTACTAGCCCTTACATACGGAGCCAGATACGCGAGTTATGTAAGATTATACATTTTCATAAAAAAATCACCCACTTATACTATATTCAGTAGTTATAGTACATGTTTTTACGCGAGTCATATTCACATTTTGTGAACGATTTTCTTTTTTCTCCAAATGAAAGACAGGAGATGTTAGTACATACAGACCTAATATCAGTCTTATATATTTACTTCAATTTCTTTAGGAACCCCCGCGAACCCCCTTAAATATGTCCCTGGCAAGTCTTGCATTTACCTCATTCAAAATCCCTTCTTCCTGTAAGTATACAATACTCTCCCATAAAATACCACTTTCCTTATGTCTCTGGCAAGTCTTCCCAAATTTGTCAGTCCATACAATTATACTAAACAAAATACCACTTCATTATGTCCCTGACCATCAAAAAATACTCTGATACAAAATTCCTCTTCTTTTCCAGTTCAACAATGTCCCAAACATGTTTTTCTCATCCCTGGAAAGTCTGTACAATCACTACAACAAAACACCAGTTCACTTATACCCTGGCCAGTGTACAAAAACTTCTACAAAATGCCTGTTTATTTAAGTCCTTGTTAAATCTACAATACTCTCCCACAAAAATACCTCTTCACTTTTCTCACTTTGCAAGTCTGTTCAATACAATGACAAAAAATAACAGTTCATTTATGTCCCTGTCCAGTCTACAATAACCTCCTTCAAAATTCCTCTTCCAGTAAATAAAATCTGGAAAGTAGACTTTGTTAAATCTGCAATACACACCAAAAGAAGTACAACTGATGTCCCTGGCAAGTCTGCAAGTCCCTATAAACTTACAAAAAAAATGCAAGTTTACTTATTCCTTGATAAGTCTCAATACTCTGATACAAAATTTTCTCTTCATGTAAACCCCTTGTAAAGTCCTCCCACAAAGTACCACTTCACTTATGTCCTTGGAAGTCTTCAAGTCCCTGGCAAGTCTTTATGATACACTCCCCAAAAATACAAGTGCACTTGTGTCCCTGGCCAGTCTAAAAGTACCCTTCTTCATATTCTCTTCATGTAAGTCCCTGTTAAGTCTACAGTATTCCACTTTACATAGGGTCCCTGGCAAGTCATATAATAGACTCCCACAACATACCTGTCATTTATATCCCTGGTCAGTTACAATAAGATCCTACCAAAATTACCTCCATTTTCCAAGTCCCCAGAAAGTCTTAGAAAATACAATGTAAATAATGCTACAGTAAACCTCATTCAAAATACCTTTTCCTGGAAGTTACGGGGGCCTCCTTGGCAGAGTGGTTAAGGTCGCTGACTTCAAATCACTTGCCCCTCATGGATGTGGGTTCAAGCCTCACTCGGGGCGTTGAATTCTTCGTGTGAGGAAGCCATCCAGCTAGCTTACGGAAGGTCGGTGGTTCTACCCAGGTGCCCGCTCGTGATGAAATAATGCACGGAGGGGCACCTGGGGTCTTCCTCCACCATTAAAGCTGGAAAGTCACCATATGACCTATCATGTGTCGGTGCGACTTTAAACCCAAACAACCCTTCCTGTAAGTCCTTGTTTTAGTTTTACAATATTCTCCCACAAAAGTTCTTGGCAAGTCTATACAATAAACTCTGATAAAATACCAGTTGATTTATGTCCCTGACTTACGTCACTGACTAGTGTGCAATACTGTGTTACAAAAGTCTCCTTTATGTAAGCCCATGATCGCTCTACAATACCCACCCACCAAAGTACCACTTTACTTATTTCCATGACCAGTATACAGTAAATTCATACAAAATCCCCCTTTAAATAAGTCTACAATACCCTCCCACAAAAGAACCAGATCATTTATACCCTGGAAAGTCTTCAAGTCCTGGCAAGTCTATATAATACACTCCACCAAAATACCGTTCACTTATGTCCCTGGCAAGGCTGCAATTTCCCTCCTAAATTATTCCCCTTTATGTAAGTCTACAATACTCTTCCAGAAAGTAGCACCTTTAAACTTAAGTCCCTGTAAGTTACAGTATTTTTACTTCAACAAAATTCCCAGTTAACTTCTTGTTAAGTGGTACAGAACTATCCACAAAAGTACAACTTCTTTTTCCTGGCAAGGCTTCAAGTCTCTTTACTTCCACAAAACTCCAGTTCTCTTATGTCCCTTGCCAGTCTACAATAACTTCCTTCAAAATGCCTCTTCCTGTAAGTCCTTGTTAAGTCACAAACTTATGATCCTGGTAAGTCTTAAGGTACCAGCTGGCCCCATGTTCACAAAACATTTTATGGTCTCACCTGAGTTTGAGTTTGAAATTTTAATATCACTTTTGCTAAAACTTCAAGGTTAAATTCCAACTGAGACTGACCACCAACATGGAATAGCCACTTGACAATGGTTGTTAACTTAAATTTTAGTTTTATACATGACATTTTCATTATCAAACTCAGTTGAGACTGAAAATGTTTTGTATACATGAGGCCTGGCAAGTCTATGCAATACACTCCCACAAAATACTAAATTAAATTAATTTATGTTCCTGACCAGTCTACAATCCTTATACAAAATTCCTCTTTATGAAAGCCCTGTTCAGTCTACATTTCTCTCCAGCAGAAGTCCCTGGCATTGACACCCACAAAATATCAGTTCACTTATATCCCTGCCCAGACTACAATAACCTACAAAAACTCCCTCTATATCCAACTACAGTACCCTCCCACAATGGTACAAGTTCTTGTATATCCCTGGCCAGTCTACAAAAACACCCTCCATATCAAACTACAATACCCTCCCAATGAAGTACCACAAAAAAGACAAGTTCTCGTATATCCCTAGCCAGTCTACAATGTCTGTCTACAAAAAAACCTACACGTCTTACTACAATACCCTCCCATGAAAGTACAAGTTCTTGTATATCCCTGGCCAGTCTACAATAACCTCCTACAAAAATCCCTTCCATTATCCACCACAAAAGTACAAGTTCTGATATATCCCTTGCCATTCTACAATAACCTCCTTCAAAAAAAACCTCCAAATCCAACTGCAGTACCCTCCAATGGAAGTACAAGTTCTCATATATCCCTGGCCAGTCTACAATAACCCCTTTCCAAAAAAGACTCCATATCCAAATACAGTACCCTCCTATGGAAGTACAAGTTCTCGTATATCCCTGGCCAGTTTACAATAACCTCCTACAAAAACCCCCTCCATATCCAACTACAATAACCTCCCATGAAAGTAAGAGTTCTTGTATATCTCTGGCCATTCTACAATAACCTACAAAAAAACCCTCCATATCCAACTACAATACCCTAGCTCCCACAAAAGTACAAGTGCTTGTATATCTCTGGCCAGTCAACTAAACCCTCTCCATACCCAGTTACAGTACCCTCCCATAATAGTACAAGTTCTCATATATCCCTAGCCAGCCGACAAAAACCCCTTCCATATCTACTACAATACTCTCCCATGTCAGTACCAGTTCTCTTATATCCCTGGCCAGTCTACAATACCCTCCCACAAAAATGCAGGTTCTCGTTTATCTCTGGCAAGTCTACAATAACCTCCTAAAAACACTCCATATCCAACTAAACTAACCTCCAATGAAAGAATAAGTTCTTGTTTATCCATGGCTAGTCTACAATAACCTCCTACAAAAACCCCCTCCATATCCAACTACAGTACCCTCCCATGGAGGTACAAGTTCTGGTATATCCCCGGCCAGTCTTCAATAACCCCTTCCCAAAAAACCCTCCATATCCAAATACAGTACACTCCTGTGAAAGTTTTTGTACATTAACTGGCAAGTCACAATATCATTCTACAAAATCCCTGTCCATTATGCAACTACAGTATCCTCCCAAGAAAGTACAATTTTCTCTATATCCCTGGCTAGTCTACAATAACCTCCTACAAAACCCCCCTCAATATCCAATTACAACACCCTCCCATGAAAGTCCCAGTACTCTTATATCCCTGTCCTGTCTACAATACCCTGCCACAAAAATTCAAGTTCTCATGTATCTCTTGCAAGTCTACACTAACCTGATACAAAAACCCACTCCACCTCCTACAACAAAAAAACCTCTCCACATCCAATTACTGTACCCTTCTACAATAGTACAAGTTCTCATATATCCCTGGCCAGTCTACAATAAACCCTTCCATATCCTACTACAATACCCTCCCATGTCAGTTCAAGTTCTCGTATATCCCTGGCCAGTCTGCATTACCCTCCCACAAAAATACAAGTTCTTGTATATCTCTGGAAAAGTCTACAAAAAAACCCCTAAAAAACCTCCATACCAACTACAGTACCCCCCTACGGAAGTACAAGTTTGTATATCCCTGGCCAGTCAAACAATTAAACCCTTTCCAAAAAAAACCTTCCATATCCAAATACAGTCCCCTCCTACAAAGTACAAGTTTTGGCATATTACGGGCCAGTCTACAATAACCTACAAAAAAAGACCTCAATATCCAACTACCCTCCCATGGAAGTATCAGTACTCATATCCCTGGCCAGTCTACAATACCCTCCCACAAAACTACAGGTTCTCGTATATCTCTGGCAAGTCTACAGTAACCTCCTAAAACACTCCATATCCAACTAAACTAACCTCCAATGAAAGAATAAGTTCTTTTTTATCCCTGGCCAGTCTACAATAACCTCCTACAAAAACCCCCTCCATATCCAACTACAGTACCCTCCCAGGGAAGAACAAGTTCTCGGATATCCCTGGCCAGTCTTCAATAACCCCTTCCCAAAAACCCTCCATATCCAAATACAGAAACCCCTCCTATAAAAGTTTTTTGTAATACTGGCCAGTCTACAATATCATTCTACAAAACCCTGTCCATATGCAACTACAGTATCCTCCCAAGAAAGTACAAGTTCTCTTATATCCCTGGCCAGTCTACAAAAAACCTCCTACAAAAACCCCCCTCAATATCCAATTACAACACCCCCCTTGGAAGTACCAGTACTCTTATATCCCTGTCGTCTCAATACCCTCCCACAAAAATTCAAGTTCTCATGTATCTCTTGCAAGTCTACAATACGCTACAAAAACCCACTCCACCTCCTACGACAAAAAAACCTCTCCACATCCAATTACTGTACCCTTCTACAATACTACAAGTTCTCGTATATCCCTGGCCAGTCTACAATAAACCCTTCCATATCCTACTACAATACAATCCCATGTCAGAAACAAGTTCTCATTTATCCCTGGCCAGTCTACATTAACCTCCCACAAAAATACAAGTTCTTCTATATTCTCTGGCAAGTCTACAATAACCCCTAAAAAACCTCCATATCCAACTACGTACCATCCCACGGAAGTACAAGTTCTCGTGTATCCTGGCCATCTACAATTAACCCTTTCCAAAAAACCTTCCTACCCAAATACAGTACCCTCCTACAAAAGTACAAGTTTTGGCGTATTACTGGCCAGTCTACAATAACCTACAAAAAAAACCATAATATCCAACTACCCTCCCATGGAAGTATCAGTACTCGTATCCCTGGCTAGTCTACAATACCCTCCCACAAAAATACAAGTTTTCATATATGTCTGGCAAGTCTACAATAACCTGCTACAAAAACCCATAACTTCCTACAAAAAGCCCACCATATGCAACTACAGTACCCTCCCAACAAAGTACAAGTTCTCGTATTACCCTGGCCAGTTTTACAATTAACCTCCTTCAAGAACAAAATCTATAGCCAACTACAGTACCCTCAATGAAAGTACCAGTTCTCGTATTATATTAGCCCTGGCCAGTCTACTTTAAACCCTCCCACAAAATTACAAGTTCTTTTATATCTCTGGCAAGTCTGCAATAACCCCCTAAAAACCTCCATATCCGACTAACCTATCCTCCAGTGAAAGAAAAAGTTCTAAATTTTTTCCCTGGCCAGTCTACAATAACCTCCTACAAAAAACCCTTTATATCCAATTACTGTACCCTTCAAACAATAGTACAAGTTCTTGTAATCCCTGGCCAGTCTAAAAATAACCCAAACCTATCCTACTACAATACCCCCCCAAATGTCAGTACCAGTTCTCTTATATTCCTGGCCAGTCTACATTCCCCTCCCACAAAATACAAGTTCTTTTTATACTCTGGCAAGTCTACAAAACCCCCTAAAAAACACAATATCCAACTAAATTTATCCTCCAATGAAACAAAAAAGTTCTATTTTTCCCTTTGGCCAGTCTACAATACCTCCTACAAAAAAAACCCTCCATATCCAATTTACTGTCCCCTTTCTACAGTAGTACAAGTTCTCGTATCCCGGGCCCCAGTCTACAATAAACCCTTCCATATCCTACTACAATACCCTCCCATGTCATACCAGTTCTCTTTATATTCCTGGCCAGTCTACATTACCCTCCACAAAAATACAAGTTTTTGTATATCTCTGGCAAGTCTACAATAACCCCCTAAAAAATCATCCATATCCAACTACAGTACCCTCCCATGGAAGTGCAAGTTTTCGTTTATCGCTGGCCAGTCTACAGTAAACCCTTTCCAAAAAACCTTCCATATCCAAATACAGTACCCTCCTACAAAAGTACAAGTTTTGGCATATTACTGGCCAGTCTACAATAACCTACAAAATAAAACTCAATATCCAACTACCCTCCCATGGAAGTATCAGTACTCATATCCCTGGCCAGTCTACAATACCCTCCCACAAAACTACAGGTTCTCGTATATCTCTGGCAAGTCTACAATAACTTCCTAAAAACACTCCATATCCAACTAAACTAACCTCCAATGAAAGAATAAGTTCTTCTTTATCCATGGCCAGTCTATAATAACCTACAAAAAAACCCATAATATCTAACTACCCTCCCATGGAAGTATAAGTACTCATATCCCTGGCTAGTCTACAATACCCTCCCACAAAAATACAAGTTTTCATATATGTCTGGCAAGTCTACAATAACCTCCTACAAAAACCCATACCTTCCTACAAAAAGCCCACCATATGCAACTACAGTACCCTTCCAACAAAGTACAAGTTCTCGTATATCCCTGGCCAGTTTACAATAACCTCCTTCAAGAACAAAATCTATAGCCAACTACAGTACCCTCCCATGGAAGTACAAGTTCTCGTATTATATTAGCCCTGGCCAGTCTACATTACCCTCCCACAAAAATACAAGTTCTTGTATATCTCTGGAAGTCTGAAATAACCCCCTAAAAAACCCCATACCCGACTAAACTATCCTCCAGTGAAAAAATAAGTTCTCATTTACCCCTGGCCAGTCTACAAAAACCTCCTACAAAAAAAACCCCTTTTATACCCAAATTACGTACCCTTCTACAATAGTACAAGTTTTTCGTATCCTGGCCAGTCTACAATAAACCCTTTCCTTATCCTATTTACAATACCCCCATGTCAGTACCAGTTCTTTATATCCCTGGCAAGTCTACAATACCCTCCCACAAAAATACAATTTTCTTGTATATCTCTGGCAAGTCTACAAAAACCCCCCTAAAAAACACAATATCCAACTAAACTATCCTCCAATGAAACAATAAGTTCTCATTTATCCCTGCCAGTCTACAATAACCTCCTACAAAAAAACCCTCCATAACCCAAATTTTACTATACCCTTCTACAATGTACAAGTTTTCGTATCCCTGGCCAGTCTACAATAAACCCTTCCATATCCTAACTACAATACCCTCCCATGTCAGTCCCAGTTCTCTTATATCCCTAGCCAGTCTACATTACCTCCCACAAAAATACAAGTTCTTGTAAAATCTCTGGCAAGTCTACAATAACCCCCTAAAAAATCATCCATATCCGACTAAACTATCCTCCAATGAAAGAATAAGTTCTCATTTGTCCCTGGCCAGTCTACCATAACCTTCTACAAAAATCCCCTCCATATCCAACTACAGTACCCTCCCACGGAAGTACAAGTTCTCGTATATTCCTGGCCACAATGGTCTACAATAAACCCTTTCCAAAAAATCCTCCATATCCAAATACAATACCCTCCTACAAAAGTACAAATTCTCGTATATCCAGTCTATAATAACCCCTTTCCCGAAAAACCCTCCATATCCAAATACAGTACCCTCCTATGAAGTAAAAGTTTTGGCATATTACTGGCCAGTCTACAATAACCTACAAAAAAAACCCTTAATATCCAACTACCCTCCCATAGAAGTATCAGTACTCTTATTCCTGGCCAGTCTACAATACCCTTTCACAAAAATACAAGTTTCGTATATTTCTGGCAAGTCTACAATAACCTCCTACAAAAATCTACTCCATATCCAACTACAGTACCCTTCCACGAAAGTACAAGTTCTCTTATATCCCTGTCCAGTCTACAATAACTTCCTACAAAAAGCCCTCCATATGCAACTACAGTACCCTCCCAACAAAGTACAAGTTCTCGTAGCCCGCCCACTTAGCTCAGTAGGCAAGAGTGTTGGTCTGCGGATCTCGGGGCCGCGAGTTCGATCCTCGGGCGGGGCGTATGTTCTCCGTGACTATTTGATAAACGGCACTGTGTCTAAAATCATTAGTCCTCCATCTCTGATTCATGTGGGGAAGTTGGCAGTAACTTGTGGAGAACAGGTTTGTACTGGTACAGAATCCAGGAATACTGGTTAGGTTAACTGCTGGCCGTTACATGACTTAAATACTGTTGAAAAATGGCGTAAAACCCAAAACAAAACAAAAAAAAAAAAAACAAGTTCTCGTATATCCCTGGCTAGTTTACAATAACCTCCTTTAAGAACAAAATCTATAGGCAACTACAGTTTCCCTCCCGAAAGTACAAGTTTCGTATATCCCAGGCCAGTTTACATTACCCTCCCACAAAATACAAGTTCTGGTATATCTCTGGCAGTCTACAAAAGCCCTAAAAAACATGCCATATCCGACTAAACTATCCTCCAATGAAAGAATAAGTTCTCAAATTTTCCCTGGCCAGTCTACAATAACTCCTACAAAAAAAAAACCCCCATATCCACTTACTGTAAACCCCTTTTACAATAGTACAAGTTCTTGTATATCTATGGCCAGACTACAATAAACCCTTCCATATCCTACTATAATACCCTCCCATGTCAGTACCAGTTCTCTTATATCCCTGGCCAGTTTACAATTTCCCCCCAAAAAATACAAGTTCTTTATATCTCTGGCAAGTCTACAATAACCCCCCAAAAAAACACCATATCCAACTAAACTATCCTCCAATGAAAGAATAAGTTCTCATTTGGCCAGTCTACCATAACCTCCTACAAAATCCCCCTGAATATCCAACTACAATAGCCTCCCATGGAAGTACAAGTTCCCGTATATCCCTGGCCAGTCTACAATAAACCCTTTCCAAAAAACCTTCCATATCCAAATACAGTACCCTCCTAAAAAGGTACAAGTTTTGGCATATTACTGGCCAGTCTAAAATAACCTGCAAAAAATACCCTCAATATCCAAATACCCTCCCATGGAAGTATCAGTACTCATAATCCTGGCCATCTACAATACCCTTTCCAAAAAATACAAGTTTCCATATATCTCTGGCAAGTCTACAATTTAAACCTCCTACAAAAACCTACTCCATATCCAACTACAGTACCCTTCCATGAGAGTACAAGTTCACTTATATCCCTGGCCAGTCTACAATAACTTCCTACAAAAAGCCCTCCATATGCAACTACAGTACCCTCCCAACAAAGTACAAGTTCTTATATCCCTGGCCAGTTTACAATAACCTTCTTCAAGAACCAAATCTATAGCCAACTACAGTACCCTCCCATGAAAGTACAAGTTCTCATATATCCTTGGCCAGTCTACAATAACGGCCTACAAAAATTTTCTCCATATCCAACTACAGTACCCTCCCGCAGAAGTACAAGTTCTTGTATATCCCTGACCGGTGTACATGAGAATTAATTTTCGTGAGATGTATGGCCTCGCGAATATAGCGAGAATTAAACCCTCGCGAAAATTTCTGCTTTTACAGTATATGCTCTGTTTCCCTATCCAGCTTCAAAATGTCTCCTCTGACAGCTCTTGTTGTGCTGAACACGTCCTGTAATAATTGCAATCATTTTATCAAAGTATTTATCTCCATTGGTAGAGACAATTTTTATAATGGGCTTTAAATTTTATGTAATGAAAAAAAGAGGTATAAAAAGGGAGATAACCTTATTAATTTGTTAAAGATATGTCAGTTATGATTCCTTCCTAGTTACACATCCTCTCATGATCATCTTTCCAGGGTTCGAATTTAAGCTCGCATACTCGCGAAATGCGAGTGCAAATTTCAAAACTGCGAGGTGAGATTTCAGACACCCGCAATTTTTTTGCGAGTGAAAAATTTTGGCTGAATAAAGTGCATTTTCTAACGGTCGTCTCGATCTTACACTGTTCTTTCTTTAACAACTCGCGGTCATTGCAGCGCATTGTCATTTGCAGGACGAATTTCGGAGCACTCTTTCATCTTTCGTCGTAAACGGAAGTTTACACTCGATACATGCCCCGTGCGCATGTCTTTTCAACTGCTGACAAGTACCTGCGCTAATTTTGATGACGTTTACCGCATTCGGTGGTTTTTTTGGTAATAATAAGTTACTATTTACATAGCGCAGATACGATTGGCTTGACTCGTCACATGGATGTTTGTGTTAATGTTGTAATAAAGTGACAAGTCGCGGAAAATGCAAGTTGTTTTTTCATTTAGCAAGTTAAAAAAAATACCACTTGCGAAAAAATGCAAGTAGAAAATCTGGATAAATTCGAACCAGGCTTTCATTGCCATAAAAGACAGCAAAACAGACAAAAAAATAAATGAACATAGAGTCTTTATTTCCTCCATAAAAGGAGTAACTCTTATTTAGATTACAAAGTGCATCATTCCGTTATCTTGAAAAGGCAATTTGAAAAAAAAATGAAATACTAGAAGATAATGAACATCAAGAATGTTCTGCATTCAAGGATAGTTTCTGATGATATAAAAGTAAAATATTTTTAACCTGATAGGAACCTTCATAATCAGTAGTGGTAAACAAACATTTGGTGGTGATTAACTTGTATAGTTCAATTTCAGAAAAAAAGATACTTATTTATGAATATCTGCCACAAATACTTCAAGGGAAATCAAAGGTCACTGGAGACTCTACCAGGACATACATCTGACCGATACACAAGGTTTTGCCAGGAGATATATCACACAGTTAATGGCCTACAAAGATGCAAAGGTTTAAGGCAGTACAACATGCAAGACAACCAAACAACTAGCCTATACAATCATTACCAAGTAAGTAGAAATACTAAAGCCTTTAAATTTAGTTTTGTTAAATATGAATAAAAATGTTATTTAAGGTCATGCCAAATTGTTAAGTAGTTCAATAGAACCACCTCATCCAGGAAAAAAATTCACTGGCTGGCACGTACAAAAAAAATCTCCGTCGTCTGGCGTCTGTCGTCTGTCAACATTTAGCTTGTGTATGCGATAGAGGCTGTATTTTTCAACTGATCTTCATGAAATTTAGCCAGAATGATTACCTTGATAAAATCTAGGCCGAGTTGGAAAGTGGATCATCTGGGGTCAAAAACTAGGTCACTTGGTCAAATCAAAGAAAAAACTTGTGTATGTGATAGAGGCTGTATTTTTCAATTGATCTTCCTGAATTTTGGTCAGAATGATTGCCTTGATAAAATCTAGGTCGAGTTTGAACATGGGTCATCTAGGGTCAAAAACTAGGTCATATCTAAGAAAATGCTTGTTTTATTGCAAGAGACCAATTTTTTGGTCCAATCTTAATGAAAATTGGTCAGAATATTTGTTTCCATGAAATCACTAGGTCAAACATGTTTTACACTGTTATGGAGTGTTTCTTAGGTGAGCGACCTAGGGACATCTTGGCCCTCTTGTTCAATTAATCTTCATGAATTTTGGTAAGAATGATTACCTTGATGAAATCTAGGCCGAGTTCAAAAAAGGGTCATCTGGGGTCAAAAACTAGGTCACTAGGTTGGATCAAAGAAAAACCTTGTGTATGCGATAGAGGCTGTATTTTTCAATGAATTTTGGTCAGAATGATTACGTTGATGAAATCTAGGCCGAGTTTGAAAATGGGTCATCTGGGATGAGAAACTAGGTCACATCAAAGAAAAACCTTGTGTATGCGATAGAGGCTGTATTTTTCAATTGATCTTCATGAATTTTGGTCAGAATGATTACCTTGATAAAATCTAGGTCAATTTTAAACATGGGTCATCTGGGGTCAAAAAGTAGGTCACTAGGTCAAATCAAAGGAAAAACTTGTATATGCGATAGAGGCTGTATTTTTCAATTGATCTTCCTGAAATTAAGTCAAAATGATAACCTTAATAAAATCTAGGTCGAGATTGAAAATGGGTCATCTGGGATCAAAAAGTAGGTCACTAGGTCAAATCAAAGAAAAACCTTGTGTATGTGATAGAGGCTGTATTTTTCAATTGATCTTCACGAAATTAAGTCAAAATGATAACCTTAATAAAATCTAGGTCGAGATTGAAAATGGGTCATCTGGGATCAAAAAGTAGGTCACTAGGTCAAATCAAAGAAAAACCTTGTGTATGTGATAGAGGCTGTATTTTTCAATTGATCTTCATGAAATTTGGTCAGAATGATTGCCTTGATAAAGTCTAGGTCAAGTTAGAATATGGGTCGTCTGGGGTTAAAAACTAGGTCACTAGGTCAAATAAAAAAAAAAATACTTGTGTTTGCTCCAATTTTAATGATACTTAGTCAGAATATTTTTTCCATGCAATCACTAGGTCTATGTTTACACTGTTATGGTGTATTATGGTGTGTTTCTCAGGTGAGCGACCTAGGGCCATCTTGGCCCTCTTGTTGTAGGTTATTCATAGTTTATTTTGGTCATGTGATAAAATATAGATTACGACAAATTTGTACTTAAGCAGTGCATTTTTTGATAAAGTTGAATCTCAGAAGCTTTCTGAAAGTTAAACAGACTTAAATTACGTAAAGTTTGTGGAGGACATGGAACTACTTGTTCTTCGGTTTCGGGTAAGAATTTTGACCGTAAATTCGCTGCCCGCAAAAATCATCAGATCATATTTCCTAGACTGTTTATTTATAAATACCTGATGACCCCAAGCGCTTAGGGGTCACATGACTATGACCTTGACCTACTTTTTTTTTTTTTTAAGATACAGCCTTGAAACTTGGATGACATGTACAGTTTTGCACACTGATCTTAAAATCAGTGACCACGAATGTGACCTACTGACCTACTTTCTAATATTTTAGCATCAGTTTGCCATTTGAAATGTGGCTCATATTACTCAGGTGAGCGATTCAGGGTCATCATGACCCTCTTGTATTGTTAGCTCATCTGTCACAAAGTGACAAGGTGAGCTTTTGTGATCGCGCGGTGTCCGTCCTCCGTCGTCCGTGCGTGCGTAAACTTTTCCTTGTGACATCTCTAGAGGTCACATTTTTCATGGGATCTTTATGAAAATTGGTCAGAATGTTCATCTTGGTAAATTCTAGGTCAAGTTCGAAACTGGGTCACATGCCGTCAAAAACTAGGTCAGTAGGTCTAAAAATAGAAAAACCTTGTGACCTCTCTAGAGGCCATAATTTTCAATGGATCTTCATGAAGATTGGTCAGAATGTTTACCTTGATGATATCTAGGTCAAGTTCGAAACTGGGTCACGTGCGGTCAAAAACTAGGTCAGTAGGTCTAAAAATAGAAAAAACTTGTGACCTCTCTAGAGGCCATATATTTCATAAAATCTTCATGAAAATTGGTCAGAATGTTCACCTTGATGATATCTAGGTCAAGTTCGAAACTGGGTCATGTGCCATCAAAAACTAGGTCAGGAGGTCTAAAAATAGAAAAACCTTGTGACCTCTCTAGAGGCCATATATTTCAAAAGATCTTCATGAAAATTGGTCAGAGTGTTCATCTTGATGATATCTAGGTCAAGTTCGAAAGTGGGTCACGTGCGGTTAAAAACTAGGTCAGACGGTCTAAAAATAGAAAAACCTTGTGACCTTTCTAGAGGCCATATATTTCACAAGATCTTCCTGAAAATTGGTCAGAACGTTCACCTTGATGATATCTAGGTCAGGTTCGAAACTGGGTCACATGCCATCAAAAACTAGGTCAGTAGGTCAAATAATAGAAAAACCTTGTGACCTCTCTAAAGGCCATATTTTTCATGGGATCTGTATGAAAGTTGGTCTGAATGTTCATCTTGATGATATCTAGGTCAAGTTCGAAACTGGGTAACGTGCGATTAAAAACTAGGTCAGTAGGTCTAAAAATAGAAAAACCTTGTGACCTCTCTAGAGGCCATATATTTCATGAAATCTTCATGAAAATTGGTCAGAATGTTCACCTTGATGATATCTAAGTCAAGTTCGAAAGTGGGTCACGTGCCTTCAAAAACTAGGTCAGTAGGTCAAATAATAGAAAAAACCTTGTGACCTCTCTAGAGGCCATATTTATTTTCCATGGGATCTGTATGAAAGCTGGTCTGAATGTTCATCTTGATGATATCTAGGTCAAGTTTGAAAGTGGGTTACGTGCCGTCAAAAACTAGGTCAGTAGGTCAAATAATAGAAAAACCTTGTGACCTCTCTATAAGCCATATTTTTCAATGGATCTTCATGAAAATTGGTCTGAATGTTCATCTTGGTGATATCTAGATCAAGTTCGAAACAGGGTCATGTGCAGTCAAAAACTAGGTCAGTAGGTCTAAAAATAGAAAAACCTTGTGACCTCTCTAGAGGCCATACTTGTGAATGGATCTCCATAAAAATTGGTCAGAATATTCATCTTGATGATATCTAAGTCAAGTTCGAAAGTGGGTCACGTGTCTTCAAAAAGTAGGTCAGTAGATCAAATAATGAAAAAACGTTGTGACCTCTCTAGAGGCCATATTTTTCATGGGATCTGTATGAAAGTTGGTCTGAATGTTTATCTTGATGATATCTAGGTCAGGTTTGAAACTGGGTCAACTGCGATCAAAAACTAGGTCAGTAGGTCTTGAAATAGAAAAACTTTGTGACCTCTCTAGAGGCCATACCCTTGAATGGATCTTCATGAAAATTGGTCAGAATGTTCACCTTGATGATATCTAGGTCAGGTTTGAAACTGGGTCACGTGCCTTAAAAAACTAGGTCAATAGGTCAAATAATAGAAAAACCTTGTGTCCTCTCTATTTTTTGGTTTTTTCAATGGATCTTCATGAAAATTGGTCAGAATTTTTATCTTGATAATATCTAGGTCAAGTTCAAAACTGGGTCACATGAGCTCAAAAACTAGGTCACTATGTCAAATAATAGAAAAAACGACGTCATACTCAAAACTGGATCATGTGGGAAGAGGTGAGCGATTCAGGACCATCATGGTCCTCTTGTTTTAATTTTATATTCCATGCCTGATCTTTAAAAAAGTATAAAAGATTATGATGTTTCTCCCACTTTCAATGATGCTATAAGTTTTCACATATTTATCAAATATTATAAATACAATATTTTCAGACCCACTGAAACCAGAGATTATATTTTATGGTGATGTAGTGTGACTTTTGCAGAGTTTGTGCAGAAGACAGTTACATAGAGTGAGTTTACATTTTGTTTGAATCCTTGTTGCAGGTATTTCTCCATTACAAAAGGAAGTAAAGGCCTGAAAGATGTTTTATAACCACATATGATTACTGTGCCCATTATGTTAGTTATAACTCGTAAGTTTTAAGAACTTAGTGTCCGAGTTATTTTAAACAATTTTAAGGAATTCCAACAATACTTCAGACAGATTTTAATCATGTTGAGAAGTTGTGCCATGCACAAGAATTGGGTTTATATCTCCAACGTTAAGGTCACAGCCAACTTGGCACTTTACTTCATCGGAGTTTGTCCTTTACTAGTGACATCTTGTTCAGTCTACCCTTATAATATATTTAGGTAATTCTGTTTATTCTCTGCCTATCACCAATGAGACAATTTATGTGTATGACTGTATGGGCCTCTCAGATTAGAAAATTCTAATCAGGGGTCTCTTTTGCAGTTTTTTGGCAATTTAAGCTATTATTGTCAGACAAATAAACCGCTTATATTTCATTTTGAGAGAAAGATAACTCTTTCTTGCACACCGGACTGGTGTTTCCGGTGATTTTACCCATGCCGGCAAAACCCATCTGGCACCCCCCATGCCAGATGACTCTCGTGCTGTTAATGACAACTAGTGGTTCATGCACTGATAATATATAGTTTATGTAAAAAAAACGAAAAAAGCAGGTACCTTGATAGTTTCTCTCTGTTCCTTATAGTATATTTCTCGATTCAAAATATGTTAGTTTATCGTAAAAACATAACGTTACGCTACAAACTATAAAACTAAAGTGGAACTTTATTGTGCGTAACGCAAAACATCATGACATCACTTCTGCTTACGGACGTTAATTTCCCGTGCTTTGTGTTCATTCTCTACTATAAGAAAGAGTGCTAAAGAGAAAGTATTTCTACCTTTTGTAAAATACGGTATGCAAGAAAAATAATCTGCCAGAATAAAATGCTGACATGTATACGATATGCAAGAAAAATTATCAGTCATGTGTTTATGAATTGGATGGAAATATCTGTCCCTCGGCCACCTGCGCATGGGCGGTAATTCGGCAAGCCCCATTACCGCCCAATGCGCAGGTGCCCTCGGGACGGATATTTCTATCCGATTTGTAAACACATGACAGATATTATTATACTACACTGATAGATATCAACTGTGAAATTCTTCCTATCAGAAAACAGCAAAATACACAAAATCTTAAAGTGACAATATTTTATGATGTTATAGTATTTCAAATCAATAATGAATTTTTTTTTTCAGATATACTCGGGTTACAGATTTGCAGTAGCTGTCAGCAACCAAGAAACCAGTAGCCACTCAAAATAAAGGACCCACATGACCAGACAAGTTGGCAAGATTATAAATTCAAGCAAAGTGTGCCAAAGTTCAAGTCTGGAGAAATCATTGGCAAATCTTAGACATTTTTAGATATAAGTTCAGTCAGTCAGTGTTAAATTACGATCCATCCGCCCTTTCAGACACAAATCGTGGGCTGAGCGCGAAACTATTGTAACTGTATATAAATAAAGAACAAGATACAATAGTTTCGCGCTCAGCCCTCGAAATAAGCATAACTGCCACATAGAGTAGTATTAGACCGATTTTGCTTAGATTAAAGTTTTAAAATGACATCATGTATATACTTTGCAGTCACAGGCTTTTCTCGGTATTTGTATTTTATTCTACATAAGTTCTGGAAAATAATAATATTAGAGATGAGTTTTTATCAAAAAATAAAGAAAATTAGATTTTATTGTTGATGTGTTTTTAGAATAAATATGTATCAAGTGACTATATCAAAGGCAGAATTACTTGCCATCAGTAGGCCAAACATTTTTAGGGGCACAAAGTTCTATGCTTTTGGGCTAAAAAGCTATTTTCGTGAGGACATTAATTTGGGGATTTAAATTTTGAACATGAAGTGGACAAGAATTATGTCTCCCCTCTGGGGGAGATATATTGTTTTTGCCCTGTCCGTCCGTCCGTCCGTACGTACGTCACACTTCAGTTCCGGTTTATAACTGGAGAACCATTTGATCTAGAACCTTCAAACTTCATAGGGTTGTAGGGCTGCTGGAGTAGACGACCCCTATTGTTTTTGGGGTCACAGGGGCCTGAACATTGAAAACCATTTCCGATCAATAACTGGAGAACCACTTGACCCAGAATGTTGAAACTTCATAGGATGATTGATCATGTAGAGTAGATGACCCCTATTTTTTTGGGGTCACTCCGTCAAAGGTCAAGGTCACAGGGGCCTGAACATTGAAAACCATTTCTGATCAATAACTTGAGTACCACTTAACCCAGAATGTTGAAACTTCATAGGATGATTGTACATGCAAAGTAGATGACCCCTATTGATTTTGGGGTTACTCTGTTGAAGGTCAAGGTCACAGGGGCCTGAACATTGAAAACCATTTCCGGTCAGTAACTTGAGAACCACTTGACCCAGAATGTTGAAACTTAATAGGATGATTGGTCATGCAGAGTAAATGACCCCTATCGATTTTGGGGTCACTCTGTTAAAGGTCAAGGTCACAGGGGCCTGAACATTGAAAACCATTTCCGGTCAGTAACTTGAGAACCACTTGACCCAGAATGTTGAAACTTCATAGGATGATTGGTCATGCAGAGTAGATGACCCCTATCGATTTTGGGGTCACTCTGTTGAAGGTCAAGGTCACAGGGGCCTGAACATGGAAAACCGTTTCTGATGAATAACTTGAGAACCTCTCAACCCAGAATGTTGAAACTTCATAGGATGATTGTTCATGCAGAGTATATGACCCCTATCGTTTTTGGGGTCACTCTGTTAAAGGTCAAGGTCACAGGGGCCTGAACATTGATAACCATTTCCGATCAATAACTTGATAACCTCTTGATCCAGAATGTTGAAACTTCATAGGATGATTGAACATGCAGAGTAGATGACCCCTATCGATTTTGGGGTCACTCTGTTAAAGGTGAAGGTCACAGGAATCTGAACATGGAAAACAATTTCCGATTAATAACTTGAGAACCATTTGACCCAGTATGTTGAAACTTCATAGGATGATTGAACATGCAGAGTAGATGACCCCTATTGATTTTTGGGTCAGTCTGTTAAAGGTCAAGGTCACAGGGGCCTGGTTATGAAAAATCATTTCCGGAAAATAACTTGAGAACCACTTGACCTAGAATGTTGAAACTTAATAGGATGATTGGACATGCAGAGTAGATGACCCCTATTTATTTTGGGGTCACTTGATCAAAGGTCAAGGTCACAGGAGCCTGAACAGTGACTTGAGAACCACTAGGCCATGAGTGTTGAAACTTAGCAGGATGACTGGACATGCCAAGTAGATGATTTCTATTGCAGCCAACCATCAGTGTCTCTTTGACTTTCACTCCTGACCCCTATTGACTTCTTGCCTATAGGACTTTGCATTGGGGGAAACATGCGCTTTTTTACAAAAGCAATTTCTAGTTTTATTTAATATCCACTGAGTTTTAATTTTGTGGATAAACTCAGCCCCGCAAAAATGAGTCCCTCAGAAAAATGTATGATTTAACTGGTTTTCTTTTCTTGTTTTTCAAAGCTCTTTTCTGTGTTGCCTGAAAACTCGTAATATTTATATGAATATATATGACACATTTTGCACAGCAGGGAATAAAGAACATAACTGTGGCATGGATTGAACTTCTGTATCATAGTCTTGTACATTATCATCTATGCTAAATCATTTGGCTTGTGTATCATAAATACCCATGATTGATGTTAGGAGAGTAATAATAAGCAAATATAAAAATAAAATTTGATTTGTGCCATGTGAAATACTGGAATATATCAATGAAATAAAATTGATATTTTCACTGTTTGAAATGGTAAAAATATCTTTTTTTGTTTTTCACTGGTATGTAACTATACTTGAATGTGAAAGAATATGAATTATAAAACATACTTCAGTAAAGTTAAGATATATATATAAATACCTACACGAACATAAAGATGTGTGCCCAACCATAATAAAGGGTAAATGAAATGTGGAAACATCATAGAACTATTTGACGATTTTTAGCTCGACTATTCGAAGAATTAGTAGAGCTGTCCTACTCACCACGGCGTCGGCGTCACACCTTGGTTAAGTTTTTCGTACCAGTCCACATTTTGACAAAGTCTGTTGAGATAAAGCTTTGATACTTTCAGCACTTGTTTACCATCACCATGTCCAGTTATAGGCAAGAGTACATAACTCCATCAAGGATTTTGGCTGAATTATGGCCCCTTTTGACTTAGAAATCTTGGTTAAGTTTTTCGTACCAGTTCATATTTTGACAAAGTCTTTTGAGGTAAAGCTTTGAAACTTTCAGCACTTGTTAACAATCACCATGTCCAGTTATAGGCAAGAGTACATACCTCTTTCAAGGATTTTGGCTGAATTATGGCCCCTTTAGACTTAGAAATCTTGGTTAAGTTTTTCGTACCAGTTCATATTTTGACAAAGTCTTTTGAGATAAAGCTTTGAAACTTTCAACACTTGTTAACAATCACCATGTCCAGTTATAGGCAAGAGTACATAACTCTTTCAAGGATTTTGGCTGAATTATGGCCCCTTTCGACTTAGAAATCTTATGTTTTTCGTACCAGTCCACATTTTGACAAAGTCTGTTGAGGTAAACCTTTGATACTTTCAACACTTGTTTACCATCACCATATCCAGTTATAGGCAAGAGTACATAACTCCATCAAGGATTTTGGCTGAATTATGGCCCCTTTTGACTTAGAAATCTTGGTTTAGTTTTTCGTACCAGTTCAAATTTTGACAAAGTCTTTTGAGATAAAGCTTTGAAACTTTCAACACTTGTTAACAATCACCATGTCCAGTTATAGGCAAGAGCACATAACTCTATCAAGGATTTTGGCTGAATTATGGCCCCTTTCGACTTAGAAATCTTGTTATGTTTTTCGTACCAGTCCACATTATGACAAAGTGTTTTGAGGTAAAGATTTGAAACTTTGAACACTTGTTTTCCATCACCATGTCCTGTTATAGGCAAGAGTACATAACTCCATCAAGGATTTTGGCTGAATTATGGCCCCTTTTGACTTAGAAATCTTGATTAAGTTTTTCGTACCAGTTCATATTTTGTGTAAAGTGTTTGACATATGGCTTTGAAACTTTTAGCACTTGTTCAGTATTGTAGTCTCTATCTGTAGGCAAGAGCACATAACTCTATCAAGGATTTTGGCTGAATTATGGCCCTTTTTGGACTTGGAAATTGGTTATATTTTTGTACAAGTCCACGTTCTGTAAAAATTATTTGACATACGGCTTTTAAACTTTGACCACTTGTTTATCATCATGATTTCCATCTGTAGGCAAGAGTACATAATTCTGACAACTATTTTGGCTGAATTATGTCCCTTTTTAGCTCGACTATTCGAAGAATAAGTAGAGCTATCCTACTCACCACGGCGTCGGCGTTACACTTCGGTTAAGTTTTTCGTACCAGTCCACATTTTGACAAAGTCTTTCGAGATTAAGCTTTGAAACTTTCAACACTTGTTTACCATCATCATGGCCAGTTATAGGCAAGAGCACATAACTCCATCAAGGATTTTGGCTGAATTATGGCCCCTTTTGACTTAGAAATCATGGTTAAGTTTTTCGTACCAGTTCATATTTTGACAAAGTCTTTAAAGATAAAGCTTTGAAACTTTCAACGCTTGTTTACCATCACCATGTCCAGTTATAGGCAAGAGCACATAACTCCATCAAGGATTTTGGCTGAATTATGGCCCTTTTTGACTTAGAAATCTGGGTTAATATTTCGTACCAGTTCATATTTTGACAAAGTCTTTTGAGATAAAGCTTTGAAACTTTCAACACCTGTTTACCATCACCATGTCCAGTTATAGGCAAGAGTACATAACTCCATCAAGGATTTTGGCTGAATTATGGCCCCTTTTGACTTAGAAATCTTGGTTAAGTTTTTCGTACCAGTTCATATTTTTTGTAAAGTGTTTGACATATGGCTTTGAAACTTTTATCACTTGTTTAGTATAATAGTCTCTATCTGTAGGAAAGAGAACATAACTCTGTCATCTATTTTGGCTGAATTATGGTCCTTTTTGGACTTTGAAATTGGTTCTGTTTTCATACAAGCCCATGTTTTGTCAAAACTATTTGACATATGGCTTTTAAACTTCAAACACTTGTTTATCATTATGATTTCCATCTGTAGGCAAGAGTACATAACTATTTTGACTGAATTATGGCCCTTTTTGGACTTTGAAATTGGCTCATATATTGCGATTTAGTGCAAGACTTATCGAAATCAAAGTAATACAGGAACATTGTTTGTCTAATCTATTTATTTCTTTTGTCTGAATATCTGTGGATATATTTTGACCCCATTCTTCAATCAGTTCTTCGAATAGTCGAGCGCGCTGTCATCAGACACCTCTTGTTGGACTTGGAAATCAGTGTAATTTTTCTTATCATTCCATATTTTGTTTAAACTGTTTGACTTCGAACACTTCATTATCATCATGGTCAGACATTGCCATTTAATGCAAGACTTATTGAAATGGTTTGCCTAATTTATTTTTTTTCTTTTGTCTGAAAATCTGTGGTAATATTTTGACCACATTCTTCAATCAATTCTTCGAATAGTCGAGCTCACTGTCATCCGACAGCTCTTGTTTAAGGTAGATATCTTGACGTAACAACATTTTGACTTCATGACAAAATGCACGAGCAGTTGCACGGGCAAAATGGGAGTAATTTACCAGTAGTTAAAACCATTTAAATCGTATTATAAAAACATCATTTGTTTGCTTTACATGTAAATTCAAAATACATTTTGTATATTTCATTTGTAAACACCATAATTTACATTTTCACTTGTGGCTGTGCTTCTCGTGAAAATATTACATATGGTTTCACTCAGTGAAATATATTTCAGTCTTACACTGTTCAAAGCAAACAAATTTCTTTTAAGTGGCACAGATTACTCAAAAAAGGAAGGTTTATTAATGATTGTTTTATCTTATAATATGCAAAACATAAAGAAGCAAGTTTAGTATAAATCTTGCTTATTACAAATCCATTTTATTAGCTCATCTGATTTTTTGAAAAAAATGATGAGTTATTGTCATCACTTGATCGGCGTCTGCGTCGGCGTTGCCTGGTTAAGTTTTATGTTTAGGTCAGCTTTTCTCCTAAACTATTAAAGCTATTGCAACATTTGTTCACCATCATAAGCTGACCCTGTACGTCAAGAAACATAACTCCATCCTGCTTTTTGCAAGATTTATGGCCCCTTATGGGCTTAGAAAATATCAGATTTCTTGGTTAAGTTTTATGTTTAGGTCAATTTTTCTCCTAAACTATCAAAGCTATTGCTTTGAAACTTGCAACACCTGTTCACCATCATAAGCTGACCATGTACATCAAGAAACATAACTCCATCCTGCTTTTTGCAAGAATTATTGCCCCTTTTGGACTTAGAAAATCAGTTTTCTTGGTTGAGTAATGTGTTTGTCAGCTTTTCTCATAAACTATCAAAGCTATTGCTTGAAAACTTGCAACACTTGTTCACCATCATAAGGTGACCATGTACAGTTAGAAACGTAACTCTGTCCTGCTTTTTGCAAGACTTATGGCCCCTTTTGGACTTAGAAAATATCAGATTTATTGGTTAAGTTTTGTGTTTAGGTCAGCTTTTCTCCTAAACAATTCAAGCTATTGCTTTGTAACTTGCAACAGTTGTTAACCATCATAAGCTGACTATGTACATCAAGAAACATATTTCCATCCTGCTTTTTGCAAGAATTATGGCACTTTTTGGACTTAGAAAATCATGGGTAGGACAATTTTTCTATTTTACAAAAAACAAGAGGGCCATGAAGGCCCTATATCGCTCACCTGACCTATTGACCTAAAGATCATCAAGATCAACATTCTGACCAAGTTTCTTAAGTTTAATTAAGATATGGTCATAAATGTGGCCTCTAAAATGTTAACTAGCTTTTCCTCTGATTTGACAGGATGACCTAGATTTTGCCCCCACATGACCCAGATTCAAACTTGACCTAAAGATCATCAAGATTAACATTCTGATTAAGTTTCATGAAGATACAGTCATAAATTTGGCCTCTAGAGTGTTAACTAGCTTTTCCTTCGATTTGACCTATTGACCTAGTTTTTAAACCCACCTGACACAGATTTAAACTTGACCTATAGATCATCAAGATTAACATTCTGACCAAGTTTCATTAAGATATGGTAATAAATGGCCACTACAGTGTTAACAAGCTTTTCGTTTGATTTGACCTAGTGACCTAGTTTTTTACCCCAGATGAGTCGATATCAATCTCATCCAAGATTTTATTGAGGGTAACATTCTGACCAAATTTCATTAAGGTTGGGCCAAAATTGTGACCTCTGGTGTTAACAAGCTTTTCCTTTGATTTAACCTGGTGACCTAATTTTTGATCCCACCTGACCCAGATTCGAACTTGACCAATGGATCATCAAGATTAACATTCTGACCAAGTTTCATTAAGATATGGTCATAAATGTGGCCTCTAGAGTGTTAACTAGCTTTTCCTTTTATTTGACCTAGTGACCTAGTTTTTGACCCTTCATGACCCAGATTTAAAATGGACCTTGCGATCATCAAGATTAACATTCTGACCAAGTTTCATGAAGATATAGTCATAAATGTGACCTCAACGATGTTAACAAGCTTTTCCATTGATTTGACCTGGTGACCTAGTTTTTGACCCCAGATGACCCAATATCGAACTTATCCAAGATTTTTTTGAGGTTAACATTCTGACCAAGTTTCATTAAGATTAGGCCAAAATTGTGACCTCTAGAGTGTTAACAAGCTTTTCATTTGATTTGACCTGGTGACCTAGTTTTTGACCCCAGATAACCCAATATCAAACTTGTCCAAGATTTTATTGAGGTTAACATTCTGACGAAGTTTCATTAAGATTAGGCCACAATTGTGTCCTCTAGAGTGTTAACAGTCAAATTGTTGACGACGGACACAGGGCAATCACAAAAGCTCACCTTTGAGCACTTCGTCCTCAGGTTAGCTAAAAATCAGATGAGCGCCAGCACCCGCAAGGCGGTGCTCTTGTTCTTTGTTAAGTTACAGTGGAACCTGAAACTGATCTTTTTTCATGTTGACGTATAAATTTTACATCAAGGAGCATGATATATGTCCCTTTTTATGTGTGTTTCACAATTTGTTTATTTCCCTTGCAGAAGAAAAAGGCCTGCTGCGTACTCTTGCTGTGTACATACAGCGTATATGATGCGTACATGATGTGTACTGAAATCAAGGGCTTTAAATAGTACGCAGGATATACACCGCACATACACCGATAGTACGTTTGTAGTACACTTTTGACATGCAAATGAGCTCTGCCGCGTACTACTTGCTGCGTACATGCTGTGGACTACATAGTACACAGGATGTACGCTGGAGGAATTTAGTATGCGGGAAATAGTACGCAGCATGTACGCGGCACATACACTTTTCACATGCAAATGAGCCCGAGGTGTATTGCCCCTGCGGCGTACATGCTGTGTACTCCTGCAGCGTACATGTTGTGTACTCTGGCCCGAGTCCTGCGGCGTACATGCTGTGTACTCCAGCTGCATACATGCTGTGTACTCTTGTGGCCAAACTGCTATGATAATGTAAATTCCTTACCCCACCTACTTTCGTATGCAAAATGCTGATCATTTGGACAGAAAAAAACTGAAAAAAGATAAGTGACATGCATCAATAAGTATTTACCCTTACCAAAATAATGTAGATTGATGTTATCAAATAAATTAGTATGCTTTTCTTCATCCACTTTTCAATGAAATAAATCAATTTTTGTAGCATGTAATTTGGTAAACATTTGAAGAAAATGGCATAACTGCATCAAGGGGAAACAACTTTAATGCAACTAAATATAAGTGTTATGATTTATTATAGACGATGTGCGCGTAGTATGTATTTATTTTGATTAAAATCCATCTGAGAACAATCTAGGACTGGAATTATATAAGCATTTATACACTTTTACGTCCGTAAAAAGTAGCGCACCAAAAATTTTGGATTGATTTTTTCCAATGGGGCGAGCGCAATTAGCCAAAAAATGTTCTGAAAATATACGAGCGGCAAATCCGATGAACAACTTTTTAATTTGGTGAGGCCTTAATGAGTTAACATAATGAGCATTAAAGCCTTTATAAAACATGATAGAATGGTGTTTTGCTTAAGAGTATTCAAATAACAGTGAGAGCTATTAGTCCTTCTCATTCGGGCGCTTTTGAGGCATTATCTTGGTAATTATTTCATGTATTACAAAATGTAATGCAACAAAGTTCAAATAAGGCTTTTCAATTATCCAAGTTAGAAAGCTCCAGGATTAATTCAAAATGAAAAAGAATATATTTTTACACTGCATGCAAGGTGCAGCTCAGAAATCACTGAGATGTAAGCTTCACAAATGAACATTGCAAATAGTTTGGCAAATTTTCATTGTTCAGAATACCGGTTATCTGAACTATTCTATGCTATTAAGATAAAAGTTACTCGGAAATCAAGTTCTTGCTTCCAAAAAAAAAAATATACAAATCCTTCCTGCATGAAGTGTACTTCAGACTTTTACCTAAAAAAATTCAAAGTATAAACACCAAAAGAAAATGAAGAAATCCCTCCCGCGTATATGAAGTTTACTTCAGACTTTAACTTATAAAAAAAAAACTAAGTATAAACGCCAAAAGAAATTGTACAAGTCTTTCCCGCGTATATGAAGTGTACTGCACAAATTTCAAAGTATCTGTGGTGTACATGCAGTGTACTATTTTCTTGTACAAGTCCCTCCTGCGTACATGCAGTGTACTCCTTAAATTTTCAGAGTCTGTGCTGCGTACTTGAAGTGTACTAGTGACCTCCTGTGTATATGCTGTGTACTCGTCGAAATAGTACGCGGCTTATGTAAAATGTACTCCTCTGGCGTACTACTGTGTTGGCGGCATATACACAGCAAATACGCAGCATGTACGCCACAGAGGCTTGCTTCTGTAAGAGTTACATCAGTTTTATTCTGGGTATTGAACAAATTCATAATATTAATATGTGTCGATAATATTGTATATGTAATGAATTGAGTGTTAGCTTTGTTTTAAGAAATATGTACTTATTCTTTAGCAGAATAATATAGCGCTCCTGAATACGTGTAATATTTCTGCTGCAGAACTTGAGGCATATTTCTCGATACAAAGCTAATTAATAACCTATAAATATTGTACTGAAGTATCAACCAAGGTTCAGTTTTGTTTCGTCTTTATGTTTTTGTTGTGAATGTTCTAGTTTACACTTTGTTGTAACATTATTTTTGTCAGTTAATTCACATTTTGTTTCTAGAAAATATTTGGGTATGCTGACAGGAAGTCAATTTTTGTATTTTTTCATCTCAGATTGTTCAAAGACATCTTGTCGAATTTCTCTACTGTAATTAAAAGATCGAGAACATTGAATAATAACTAGTATATTTCTTTAAAGAAATGAACATTTACAGATTTCAGCTCGATCTTGCTTTTTTAGCTCACCTGTCACAAAGTGACAAGGTGAGCTTTTGTGATCACGCAGCGTCCGTCGTCCGTCTGTCAATCCGTCCGTGCGTGCGTGCGTAAACTTTTGCTTGTGACCACTCCAGAGGTCACATTTTTCATGGGATCTTTATGAGTATTGGTCAGAATGTTCATCTTGATGATATCTAGGTCAAGTTCGAAACTGGGTCATGTGCGGTCCAAAACTAGGTCGGTAGGTCTAAAAATAGAAAATCCTTGTGACCTCCCTAGAGGCCATATTTTTCAATGGATCTTCATAAAAATTAGTGAGAATGTTCATCTTGATGATATCTACGTCAAGTTCGAAACTGGGTCACGTACCATCAAAAACTAGATCAATAGGTCAAATAATAGAAAAACCTTGTGACCTCTCTTGAGGTCATATTTTTCATGGGATCTGCATGAAAATTAGTCAGAATGTTCATCTTGATGATATCTAGGTCAAGTTCGAAACTGGGTCACGTCCGATCCAAAACTAGGTCAGTAGGTCAAATAATAGAATAACCTTGTGACCTCTGTAGAGGCCGTATTTTTCATTGGATCTGTATGAAAATTGATCAGAATGTTCATCTTGATGATTTCTAGTTCAAGTTAGAAACCGGGTCAACTGCGGTCAAAAACTAGGTCAGTAGGTCAAATAATAGAAAATCCTTGTGACCTCTCTAGAGGTCACATTTTTCATGGGATCTGCATGAAAATTGGTCAGAATGTTCATCTTGATGATATTTAGGTCAGGTTCGAAACTGGGTCACGTCCGATCCAAAACTAGGTCAGTAGGTCAAATAATAGAAAAACCTTGTGACCTCTGTAGAGGCCATATTTTTCATGGGATCTGCATGAAAATTGGTCAGAATGTTCATCTTGATGATTTCTAGGTCAAGTTCGAAATTGGGTCAACTGCGGTCCAAAACTAGGTCAGTACGTCTAAAAATAGAAAATTCTTGTGACCTCCCTAGAGGCCATATTTTTCATGGGATCTTCATAAATATTGGTCAGTATGTTCATCTTGATGATATCTAGGTCAAGTTCGAAACTGGGTCACGTGCCATCAAAAACTAGGTCAGTAGGTCAAATAATAGAAAATCCTTGTGACCTCTCTGGAGGTCATATTTTTCATGGGATCTGCATGAAAATTGGTCAGAATGTTCATCTTGATGATACCTAGGTCAAGTTCGAAACTGGGTCACGTCCGGTCCAAAACTAGGTCAGTAGGTCAAATAATAGAAAAACTTTTTGACCTCTGTAGAGGCCGTATTTTTCATTGGATCTGCATGAAAATTGATCAGAATGTTCATCTTGATGATATCTAGGTCAGGCTTGAAACTGGGTCACATGCGGACAAAAATTAGGTCAGTAGGTCAAATAATAGAAAAAACCATGTGACCACTCTAGAGGCCATAGTTTTCATGGGATCTGTATGAAAGTTGGTGTGAATGTTCATCTTGATGATATCTAGGTCAAGTTTGAAACTGGGTCACATGCGGACAAAAATTAGGTCAGTAGGTCAAATAATAGAAAAAACTTTGTGACCACTCTAGAGGCCATAGTTTTCATGGGATCTGTATGAAAGTTGGTCTGAATGTTCATCTTGATGATATGTAGGTCAAGTTTGAAACTGGGTCACGTGCAGTCAAAAACTAGTAAGTCAAATAATAGAAAAACCTTGTGACCTCTGTAGAGGCCATATTTTTCATTGGATCTGCATGAAAATTGGCCAGAATGTTCATCTTGATGATATCTAGGTCAGGTTTGAAACTGGGTCACATGCGGACAAAAATTAGGTCAGTAGGTCAAATAATAGAAAAAACCTTGTGACCACTCTAGAGGCCATAGTTTTCATGGGATCTGTATGAAAATTGGTCTGAGTGTTCATCTCGATGATATCTAGGTCAAGTTTGAAACTGGGTCACATGCGATCAAAACTAGGTCAGTACGTCTAAAAATAGAAAAACCTTGTGACCTCTCTGGAGGCCATATTTTTCATGAGGTCTTCATGAAAATTGGTGAGAATGTTCACCTTGATAATATCTAGGTCAAGCACAAAACTGGGTCACATGCCTTCAAAAACTAGGTTATTATGTCAAATAATAAAAAAACCTTGTGACCTCTCTAGAGGCCATATTTTTCAATGGATCTTCATGAAACTTGGTCAGAATTTTTATCTTGATGATATCTAGGTCAAGTTCAGAAGTAGGTCACATGAGCTCAAAAACTAGGTCACTGTGTCAAATAATAGAAAAAAACGACATCATACTCAGTTCATGTGGGGGCAGGGGAGCGATTCAGGACCATCATGGTCCTCTTGTTTTTTTAGCTCACCTGTCATGAAGTGACAAGGTGAGCTATTGTGACCGCTTGATGTCCGTCGTGCGTAGTGCGTCATCCGTCAACAATTTCTAAAAAAATCTTCTTCTTGAAAACCACTGGGCAGAATTACACAAAACTTCACAGGAATGATCCTTGGGTGGCCCCCTTTCAAAATTTTTCAAAGAATTGAATTCCATGCAGAACTCTGGTTGCCATGGCAACCGAAAGGAAAACCTTTAAAAATCTTCTGCTCAAAAACCAGAAGCCCTAGAGCTTAGATATTTGGTGTGAAGCATTGCCTAGTAGACCTCTACCAATTTTTTTCAAATCATGACCCCGGGGTCAAAATTGACCCCGCCCCAGGGGTCACTTGATTTTACATAGGAAAATCTTAAAAAATCTTCTTCTCAAAAAGCAGAAGCCTAGAGCTTAGATACTTGACATGTAGCATTGACTAGTGGACCTCTACTAAAGTTGTTCAAATCATGACCCCGGGGTCAAAATTGACCCCGTCCCAGGGGTCACTTGATTTTACATAGATTTCTATAGGAAAATCTTCAAAAAAAAAAAAAATAAATAAACCAGAAGGCCTAGAGCTTAGATATTTGACATGTAGCATTGCCTAGTGGACCTCTACAAAATTTGTTCAAATCATGACCCCCGGGGTCAAAATTGACCCCGCCCCAGGGGTCACTTGATTTTACATAGGAAAATCTTCAAAAATTTCCAAAAAATAAACCAGAAGGCCTAGAGCTTAGATGTTTAACATGTAGCATTGCCTAGTGGACTTCTACAAAATTTGTTCAAATCATGACCCCCGGGGTCAAAATTGACCCAGCCCCAGGGGTCACTTGATTTTACATAGGAAAAGTTTCTAAAAATAAACCAGAATGCCTAGATCTTAGATATTTGACATGTAGTATTGCCTAGTAAACTTCTACAAAATTTGTTCAAATCATGACCCCCGGGGTCAAATTGAACCCGCCCCATGGGGTTACTTGATTGTATATAGAAAATCTTCAAAATTTTCTAAAAATAAAGCAGAAGGCCTAGAGCTTAGATATTTGACATGTAGCATTGCCTAGTGGACCTCTACAAAATTTGTTCAAATCTTGACCCCCCCAGGGTCAAATTGACCCAGCCCCACGGGTTACTTGATTGTACAGAAGGAAATCTTCATAAATTTGCTAAAAATAAACCAGAAGGCCTAGATCTTAGATATTTGATATGTAACATTGCCTAGTAGACTTCTACAAACTTTGTTCAAATCATAACCCCTGGGGTAAAATTGGCCCTGCCCCATGGGGTTACTTGATTGTACATCGGAAAATCTTCCAAAAACATTCTAAAAATCATCAGTTTGACATTTGAAACATGTAGCTCATATTACTCAGGTGAGCGATCCAGGGTCATCATGACCCTCTTGTTTTCCATTGTTATCTAGATAAAGTCAGTGCTTTAAAGATTTATTTCATAGTGCTTTATAGATTCATATAAAGTTCTTTTTCTGTTCACAACATGATCGACACTGTAACATAATATATATTTTGTTTTCCACAAATTCTTGGATATCTCAATGAATTTTCATTGGTTTAGTTTACCTATACGGCTTTTGGTAATAAAAACTGCTTTATATTTACTTCCTTTTGAAATATTTTTTTGTAAAACAAGAATAGTTTTAATGCATTTCTGTTTTGTTCCAGTTGTGTTCCTTGCAATTGTACAGTATTAAATCATGTCACTTTATAATAATCCCATGGTATCAACATATTAGTTCTTCTTTAGTTTCGAAAATGTTTTGTATAATATTGTTGGGGTTGAGACTTGGTATAGATTCATCTTCAGTAAAGTGACGACATACTGAGTTTCATATGTATGTTTTGTATCACTGACTGTAGCAAAAAAATGTGTTATCCAAAACATGAACATGTGAACATGATCAACAACTCAGTTTGATCAATCATTTCATTTATAATTGTAGTCCTTCTTTCTATTGGTCTTAACATATTCTCATGAAGAATGATGTTCTGGTGTGCATGTGGATTCAGAAACACAGCATTTATTGTAAATGTTTTGTGAACACCAAGGCCCAGTTGTTCAAACTTTACCATGCTGTTAAACTAACCGCCTGTTAAATTTTGATTCAAAATACTAGTCTTAGTGGGAAACACCAGTACGATGTTTTAATTTTACTGCAGAGACATTTTTGTGTTCATGATAATTAACTCTACATTTGTTTTTGTAAGTTTCCTAAACAGTCGAAATACAGCCCTTAGAATTAATCAACCGTTAGCTTAATCGCCTGTTAAAGTTTCGAACGACTGGGGCCAGACCTGATATTTCAAATTAAAATGGAACAAACATTTGTAGGTATCCCTTTGTGTCCCTGTCAAAACTGATTGGTGACTTGACTGCTGTCTTACTGCTCACTGTGACTTAGTCCAATCAGTGACCCTAGTTACCTCTCCTGATCCGTCCACTGAGTCACAAGACTGAAATGGGAGTGATAATCATATGCCACAAGTTGGACTATTTGCGACTGAACTAATATAATCATGTTTGCTGTAATTCTTCTGGTTTATTATGGCAACTTTGCCTAGCTTGTTTCCTTCTCAGCATGTTGTAATATATAAACTAGACATGTGTCCATGGGACACAGATGCCCCCACTACATGACATTAAAATGACAATTTTTTCCTAGGTCAGGGGCCATAACCCCTACAATACTGAATGAATCTGGACGCGAAACCCCAGGTGCACAACTGCACATGCTGACCAACATTCCTGTAAACTTTGGTAACTCTGATTCAAATACTTTTAGAGCTACGTGCAACACAACATTAAAATGACCAATTTTTAGCTCACATGTCACAAAGTGACAGTGTGAGCTTTTGTGATCGTGCAGCGTCCGTCGTCCGTCGTCCGTCCGTGCGTAAACTTTTGCTTATGACCACTCTAGAGGTCACATTTTTCATGGGATCTTTGTGAAAGTTGGTCAGAATGTTCATCTTGATGATATCTAGGTCAAGTTCGAAACTGGGTCAACTGCGGTCAAAAACTAGGTCAGTAGGTCTAAAAATAGAAAAACCTTGTGACCTCTCTAGAGGCCATATTTTTCAATGGATCTTAATGAAAATTAGTCAGAATGTTTACCTTGATGATATCTAGGTCAAGTTCGAAACTGGGTCACGTGCCGTCAAAAACTAGGTCAGTAGGTCAAATAATAGAAAAACCTTGTGACTTCTCTAGAGGCCATATTTTTCATGGGATCTGTATGAAAGTTGGTCTGAGTGTTCATCTTGATGATATCTAGGTCAAGTTCGAAACTGGGTCACGTGCTGTCCAAAACTAGGTCAGTAGGTCTAAAAATAGAAAAACCTTGTGACCTCCCTAGAGGCCATATTTTTCTATGGATCTTCATGAAAATTGGTCAGAATGTTCATCTTGATGATATCTAGGCCATGTTCGAAAGAGGGTCATGTGTGGTCAAAAACTAGGTCAGTAGGTCTAAAAATAGAAAAACTTTGTGACCTCTCTAGAGGCCATATTTTTCAATGGATCTTCATGAAAATTAGTCAGAGTGTTCACCTTGATGATATCTAGGTCAAGTTCGAAACTGGGTCACGTGCGGTCCAAAACTAGGTCATTAGGTCTAAAAATAGAAAAACCTTGTGACCTCTCTAGAGGCCATATTTTTCCATGGATCTTCATGAAAGTTAGTCTGAATGTTCACTTTGATGATATCTAGGTCAAGTTTGAAAGTGGGTCACATGCGATCAAAAACTAGGTCATTAGGTCTAAAAATAGAAAAACCATGTGACCTCTCTAGAGGCCTTATTTTTCAATGGATCTTCATGAAAATTAGTCAGAATGTTCACCTTGATGATATCTTGGTCAAATTCGAAAGTGGATGACGTGTGGTCAAAAACTAGGTCATTAGGTCTAAAAATAGAAAAACCTTGTGACCTCTCTAGAGGCCATACTTTTCATGAGATCTTCATGAAAATTGGTCAGAATGTTCACCTTGATGATATCTAGGTCAAGTTCGAAACTGGGTCACGTGCCTTTAAAAACTAGGTCCTTAGGTCAATTAATAGAAAAACCTTGTGACCTCTCTAGAGGCCGTACTTTTCATGAGATCTTCATGAAAATTGGTGAGAATGTTCACCTTGATGGTATCTAGGTCAAGTTCGAAACTGGGTCAAGTGCCTTCAAAAACTAGGTCATTAGGTCAGATAATAGAAAAACCTTGTGACCTCTCTAGAGGCCATATTTTTCAATGGATCTTCATGAAACTTGGTCAGAATTTTTATCTCGATATCTAGGTCAAGTTCAGAACTGGGTCACATGAGCTTAAATACTAGGTCACTATGTCAAATAATAGAAAAAAACGACGTCATACTCAGTTCAAAACTGGGTCATGTGGGGACAGGTGAGCGATTCAGGACCATCATGGTCCTCTTGTTAACTAAGTCAGGGGTCATAACTCCTACACAACTTAATGAATCCAGATGCGAAACCCCAGGTGTACAACTGCACATGCTGACCAACATTCCTGTAAATTTTGGTGACTCTAGGTCAAATACTTTTGGAGCTACGCACGACACAACATTAAAATGAGCAATTTTTAACTAAGTCAGGGGCCATAACTCCTACATGACTGAATGAATCTGGACGTGAACCCCCAGGTGCACAACTTCACATGCTGACCAACATTCCTGTAAAGTTTTGTGACTCTACATCAAATACTTTTGGAGCTAGGCACGACACAACATTATTAAAATGAGCAATGTTTACAAAGTTAGGGGCCATAACTCCTACATGACTGAATGAATCCGGACGCGAAACCCCAGGTGCACAACTACACATGCTGACCAACATTCCTATAAAGTTTTTTGACTCTACGTCAAATACTTTTGGAGCTAGGCACGACACAACATTCTCAGAAGGAAGGACGGACAGACAAGGGCAAATCTATATGCCCCCCTCCCCTCCCCCAAAGTGGGGGCATAATAAAATGAAAGTTTGTCCAAAATTACTATTGAAACATAGGTCAAAACGTTTTAACAATAATTTTATCTTAAGATTTAAACTGTTACCCATCAAGTGACTTTGCACATTGTTTTATTTTTAGCTCATCTGATTTTTTGGAAAAAAAAGATGAGTTATTGTCATTACTTGATCGGCGTCTGCGTTGCCTGGTTAAGTTTCATGTTTAGGTCAACTTTTCTCCTAAACTATCAAAGCTATTGCTTTGAAACTTGCAACACTTGTTCACCATCATAAGCTGACCCTGTACAGCAAGAAACATAACTCCATCCTGCTTTTTGCAAAATTTATGGCCCCTTTTGTACTTAGAAAATATCAGATTTCTTGGTTACGTTTTATGTTTAGGTCATCTTCTCTCCTAAACTATCAAAGCTATTGCTTTGAAACTTGCAACACTTGTTCACCATCATAAGCTGACCCTGTACATCAAGAAACATAACTCCATCCTGCTTTTTGCAAGAATTATTGCCCCTTTTGGACTTAGAAAATCAGTTTTCTTGGTTGAGTATTATGTTTAAGTCAGCTTTTCTCATAAACTATCAGAGCTATTGCTTTAAAACTTGCAACAGTTTTTCACCATCATAAGCGGACGCTGTATGTCAAGAAACATAACTCTATCCTGCTTTTTGCAAGAATGATGGCCCTTTTTAGACTTAGAAAATCATGGGTAGGACAATATTTCTATTATACAAAAAAATCAGATGAGCGTCAGCACTCGCAAGGCGGTGCTCTTGTTTCTAAATTGATATTTTCATGCACCTCAGTGGAAATTTGTGCTTATTTGTTTGAAATAAAAAATGTGTTGCTGATTTTGTTGTTTTCATTTTTGTAGATCATTTAGTGCTGGAGAGACACTAATCCTTTTTATGCCCCCGAAGGGAGGCATATTAGTTTTCAACTGTCCGTCCGTTCGTTCGTTCGTTCGTTCTTTCGTTAGTCACAACGTTAACTTTTTGCACGAAGGCACTTTACTCACGAACCACTGCACCCAGGACCTTCAAACTTCACATGCTAATAGTACTTATTGAGTATACCACCCCTACTGATTTTGGGGTCACAGGGGCCAATGTTAACTTTTTGCGTGAAGGCACTTTACTCGCGAACCATTGCACCCAGGACCTTCAAACTTCACTTGCTGATAGTACTTACTGAGTACACCACCCCTAATGACTTTGGGGTCACCAGGTCAAAGGTCAAGGTCACAGGGGCCAATGTTAACTTTCTGCATGAAGGCACTTTACTCGCGAACCACTTCATCCAGGACCTTCAAACTTCACGTGCTGATAGTACTTATTGAGTTCACCACTCCTACTGACTTTGGGGTCACCAGGTCAAAGATCAAGGTCACAGGGGCCAACATTAAATTTTTTGCATGAAGGCACTTTACTCGCGATCCACTTCACTCAGGACCTTCAAACTTTACATGCTGATAATACTTTATGAGTACACCAACCCTACTGACTTTTGGGTCAAAGGTCAAGGTCACAGGGGCCAAGGTTAACTTTTTGCATGAAGGCACTTAACATGCAAACCACTTCACCCAGGACCTTCAGACTTCACATGCTGATAGTACTTATTGAGTACACCACCCCTACTGACTTTGGGGTCACCAGGTCAAAGGTCACAGGGGCCAACATTAACTTTTTGCATGAAGGCACTTTACTCGCGAACCACTTCACCCAGGACCTTCAAACTGTACCTGCTGATAGTACTTTATGAGTACACCACCCCTACTGACTTTGGGGTCACCAGGTCAAGGTCACAGGGGCCAACGTTAACTTTTTGCATGAAGGCACTTTACATGCGAACCACTGCACCCAGGACCTTCAAACTTCACATGCTGATAGTACTTATTGAGTACACCACTCCTATTGACTTTGGGGTCACCACGTCAAAGGTCAAGGTCACAGGGGCCAACATTAACTTTTTGCATGAAGGCACTTTACTCGCGAACCACTTCACCCAGGACCTTCAAACTTTACATGCTGATAGTACTTTATGAGTACACCACCCCTTCTGACTTTGGGGTCACCAGGTCAAAGGTCAAGATGCTGCGGGGGCATTTGTCACCATTAGTGGGAGCTCTTGTTATGATTGTAAGTGAAAAACCAGTGTATGTACATTGTTATTACAGTTGTGAATAGACACTGATATATTTTAGGGACCTAAACCATGATTTATTAAATCATAATTGTGTCTCCCAACATACAGTTGTGTGGGAGACATATTGATTTACTCTTGTTTGTGTCTCTGTCACAAATCTTGTCCGCACTCTACGTCAAACATTTCTCACCTGATCTTCACAAAACTTGTACAAAATATGTTTGACCATAAGTGCTCGGCCAAGTTCAATACCTTGCCAAATTCACCCAGGCACTTCGGAATTAGGCCCTTGAATTACCGAAAATCGGCCTTTTTACTCTTGTTCGCGCTCTTAGTCAAACAGTTCTCATCCGATCTTCACCAAACTTGAACCAAATGTTTTTGACCATAACTCCTCGGCCAAATTCATTAAGTGACCAAATTGCCTAAGGCACTTCAGAATTATAGCCTTTGAATTACCAAAGTAAGCCTTTTTATTCTTCAAATATATATTTGTAGTGAATAAACAGTATATAAAGACTGACTTACTATTTAGATGATTAGGCAGTTGTGGGAGGCGCTTTTCTCAAAAGCAGCTCTAGTTCTTAAATGTTTTAAAGATACATAAGACCCAGCCTCATATTTGAAAGTATGAACAATGACTTCATAGTTATTAAGTTAACATAAAAGTAATGTGTCAGTACAGTGTGTCAGATTCAAAATAGTACTTAATACATGTGTAGCTGTGCACAGTGTATATATGTGTGCTACCACTAAAATCCTGGAAGTTTTTTTAAAACAAATGACAGTTTTTACATGACATTAAATTGTGATTGTAGCTCTATAGACATGATAAGTTTATATAGTTGGTCAAGATGAGTTAATTTGATGGGGATATTGAAAGAAAAGTAGACTTCACTTGTGGGAATAGATTGAAACTTCACACACTTATTCACTGTGATAAACTGACTTACACTGCACAGGTTCCATAACTCTGTTTTGCTTTTTTACAAAATTATGCCCCATTTTCGACTTAGAAATTCTTGGTCAAGGTTTTGTATGTAAGTTGGTATCTCAGTACCCACTAATGGGAATGGATTGAAACTTCACACACTAATTCACTGTCATGATTTGACATGCACTGTTCAGGTCCCATAACTCTACTTCACACTTTTTCAAAATTATGCCCCTTTTTCTGACTTAGCAGTTTTTGGTTTTTGTATGTAAGCTGGTATCTCAGTATCCACTAATGGGAATGGATTGAAACTTTACACACTTGTGCACTGTCTTGATCTGACATGCACTGTGTAGGACCCATAACTCTACTTTGCATTTTTTCAAAATTATGCCCCTTTTTCGACTTTTGTATTCACTCAATTGACAAGGCTGTTGAATAGTTGAGCGTTGCTGTTTACCTTAAAGTACATTATTTTAGTGAAAGATGCACATTGACTATCTTAAGATAAATCAAGCTTGATGTCCCATCTGCCTACTTATATATTATTGGGACCAAGACCAAGAAATAGGTCTACAATATTTGATCGAGAATTTTATTTAATCAAATAATTTATAGCAGAAGAACATTTAAATGAATGTAAACACATTTGCTTCTGTTTATCAATATTTTTAAAGGTATAAAAGACCCAAATTTCACATTTGAAAATACAAACAGTTACTACATATAGTTTGTGTAAACATAAAACTAGAGCTATCACTAAAGGTGATGAATGTACCCCCCGCATGCACTGACACAGTACATTGCAATTTGACACACACAAGATTGCATAATTATGTGGACTGTATGTATATAGACTGTATGTATACAGTATAGTATATAGTATAGTAACAAAAAACAAAGTCCCATAACTATGCAGAATATTTATCTAAAAGAATGTAACATGCAGCATGCACAACTAGGGTTGGTACTGATCACTTGTGTAAAGTTTCATTAAATTGTGTGTAAGGGTTTGGTAGATTAGGCACGCACAAGACTGCATATGCAGACTGTAGGTACATAGTATGTTAACAAGAAACAAAGTCCTATAACTCTGCAATTTTTGTCGCTGAAAGAACCTAACATGCCCCATACACAACTACTGTTGTTACTGATCACTTGTGTGAAGTTTCATTAAATTGTGTCAAGGGGATGAGGAGAGATGGTGCGCACAAGATTGTGTCTATGTATATAGTATAGTAACAAAAAAACAAAGTCCCATAACTCTGCAAATTTTTCTTCTGAAAGAACCTAACATGACCCATGCACAACTACTCTTGTTACTGATCACTTGTGTGAAGTTTCATTAAATTGTGTCAAGGGGATGAGGAGAGATGGTGCGCACAAGATTGTGTCTATGTATATAGTATAGTAACAAAAAAACAAAGTCCCATAACTCTGCAATTTTTTTTTTCTAAAAGAACCTAACATGCCCCATGCACAACTGCTGTTGGTACTGGTCACTTGTGTGAAGTTTCATTAAATTGTGTCAAGGGGATGAGGAGAGATGGTGCGCACAAGATTGTGTCTATGTATATAGTAACAAAAAAACAAAGTCCCATAACTCTGCAATTGTTTTTTCTAAAAGAACCTAACATGCCCCATGCACAACTACTGTTGGTACTGATCACTTGTGTGAAGTTTCATTAAATTCTGTCAAGGGGATAAGGAGAGATGGTGCGCACAAGATTGCGTCTACGGACAGACGGACAGACGACCAGACAGACAGACGGACAGACAGACAGACAGACAACCTGAAACCAGTATACCCCCCCTTACAACTTTGTTGTCGGGGGGTACAATAAACAAATTTATGTCTATGGCCAGTACCATGCATTAGGTTTATAATAGAACACACTTCAAGCATGCTTAGCTAAACTCTGTATAAATGTGTACTACCACTGAAAACTGGAAGTTTTTTAATCCCCCACCATGGGTGGTGGGGGTTATAGGAATGGTCTCGCATCCGTCTGTCTGTCAATAACAGTTGTGTCCATGCCAGATAACTTAAACCCCTTGAAGGATTTTCATGAAACTAGGGTCAAATGATCACTTCATCAAGACAATGTGCAGAACTCGTGAGTCAGCCATGTCAGCTCAAGGTCAAGGTCACAATTCTAGTTCAAATGTTTAAGCCTACCATTTTGTCTCTGCTCTGTATCTCCTAAACCCCTTAAAGGGTTTTCATGAAACTTTGGTCAAATGATCACCTCATCAAGATGATGTGCAGAATTCATGAATCACCCATGTTGGCTCAAGGTCAAGGTCACAACTCTAGGTCAAAGTTTAAGCCTTCCATTTTGTGTCCGCTCTGTATCTCCTAAACCCCTTAAAGGGTTTTCATGAAACTTTGGTCAAATGATCACCTCATCAAGATGATGTGCAGAACTCATGAATCAGCCATGTTGGGTCAAGGTCACAACTCAAGGTCAAAGGTTTGAGCCTTCTATTTTGTGTTCGCTCTGTATCTCCTAAACCCCTTAAAGGATTTTCATGAAACTTGGGTCAAATGATCACCTCATCAAGACGATGTGCAGAACTCATGAGTCAGCCATGTATGCTCAAGGTCAAGGTCAAAGGTTTGAGCCTTCCATTTTGTATCCACTCTGTACCTCTTGAACACCTTGAAGGATTTTCATGAAACTAGGGTCAAATGATCACCTCATCAAGGCGATGTGCAGAACTCGTGAGGCAGCCATGTCGGCTCAAGGTCAAGGTCACAGCTCTAGTTCAAAGATTTGAGCCTTACATTTTTTGTCAGCTCTGTATCTCCTAAACCCCTTGAAGGATTTTCATGAAACTTTGGTCAAACGAACACCTCTTCAAACCATTTGCAGAACTCATGAGTCAGCCATGTTGGCTCAATGTCAAAGGTTTGAGCCTTCCATTTGTGTCCACTCTGCATCTTCTAAACCCCTTAAATATAGCTGTCTTTCAGACTGCCTTGTTTTTTTATGTTTTATCTACTTCTCTTACACCATTGGGCAGATTTCCACAAAACCTTACAGGACTTATCAGTGTCGCGTGTAGTTATGTATATCTTGGACACGTTCTGGTTCAGTGGTTCACAGTGGAGTTGTGGCCCTTAATTTGTCATATTTTATTGTGTTGGCACTACTTGCTGTAAACCACTGGGCTAAATTTCACCAAACCTTGTGAGTGATCAGTGTGGAGCATAGTGTTCAGTGATTTTCACTTGAGTAATGGTCCTTAATTTGTGGCGTTTTACAATGTCTGCATGTTAAGTGGTTTTTTTTTTTTCATGAAAAACTATCTTAAGTCTGTTTTAGAGCTGTGACCTTTTTCTAGACTTCGAAATAGTAAAACTACATCAGTATATTGTGTACTCGACTCGTCCTTCGTTTTTCATCCAGTTGAAATGAAACTTCCTAAAAATAAAATCGAGATGCGCATATTATTGGGACTTTTATGCCTAGTGTTTTCTGGCTCTGGACTTCATTTATTTGCCCCAATCATAGAAGAGGGGGTACATTATTTTCCTCATTGAATATGATTATCTAGTCTGTAGATCTGTCAGTAGACTGTTTGGTTTCCAGTCAATAACTAGAGAATGTTTGGATCACAATGGTCAAACTTCACAGAATGATTGCCTGTGACCAATGAATAACTCCCTACTGTTTTGTAGATCAGTAGTTCAAGGTCGAGGCCACAAGCACAATTTTGGGATTGAAAACAGTTCCTGCTCAGTAACTAAAGAATGTCTTCGCCTACTGTTATCAAATTTCATAGAAAGATTGCCTGTAGTCACTAGATGAACACTATTTTCTTAGGCTTTTAAGATTACAGCGATATCGAAACTCAAAACGGTTCAGTGTACACACCGTAACTAAAGAACTCCTTGACATACAAACACCAAGCTTTAATTGATTATTGCCTGTGGTCAGTAGTTGCATCGCACTGCTTTTTACGGAACATAGGTTAAGGTCATAGTGACGTCAAGACTGAAAATGGTTTCCTCTAAATAAACCAGGTAATGTTTTGGCCTACAGCCGTCAAACTTCATAGAATGATTGCCTGTTGACAGTAGATGAACCTCACAGCTGTAGTCACTTAGCACTAGGTCAAAGACAGACTGACATGTAGACTGAAAATGGTTTCTGCTAAATACCTTAAGAATTAATTTAATCCCTTGAGCTTGCTGTCTTCAGACCTCCTAGAATATGATTGCATGTCAGTAAATAAGGCCTACCTTTTGTGGGTTTTTTTTTGGAACCAATAGGTCAAAGGATCGGAGGACAATGTCACAGTACTCTCGGGACTGGAAATGGAAAAGGCCGTCTTGGGGCTTACATGTCTTACAAACAGCTCTTTTTCCGTCAAGCATTTTAGGAGGCATGTTAACATACAATGTTGTTCAGGACTATGAATTGCCATTGTAACTGTAAATACTGTATACGGTGTAAAATATTAGCTTTCTCAATTTGAATATATTGGCAATATTTGATTCTGGTGGAACTTGATGATACCGCAAAACAATTTCACCCTTCTAAATTTTCTGCAACCGGGAGGGCAAGGGAAACAACTGTGTGCTTATTCTGCAAACTCCAACACAGTGTTACTTCCCCTTATCTGTGACTATTCCTGCCCAGATTTACAAATGTTGTCTCTATGCCAACTAGACTACGATATTCTGAAAATTTTATAATAATCTATCGGCAAAGTTTGATTTTTTCCCCTAAACTTACAATTAAAAATTATTTCATCAAAATGAGATTTAAAAAAAAATTGGTATTACCACCCTCGGAGTTCTGTATGATGTATAATCTCAAAGGCATTGTAAAATAATCTGAAGACTGACAGCAACACTATCCGACTACGAAGCCTGGAGTCGTTCGGCACAGCCTCCGGTTACCACCAAAACAGTTGCTCTTAAACCGAATCTACAACAGATTATAATGCTCGGAAATTGAAACGTTTTCTGTATCCTTCTAGTATAGTAACACTGCATGAGTCGTCCATGATGGTTACCAGTGGCAACTATACAGAAGCTTACACCGAACTAGCAAAAACTGACAGTTGGCAGAGGCGGCGGAATCTGTTCGGCTCTGTGGATGTAGGATGCTGTTGCAGCATTGTTCTGCAAAGGTCATACTAAAATTTTGATTTTTTCACACACAGTTCATGGCCTCGGGTGATTTATGCTTTGTCCATAAAAAACATACCAAAACTCAACGTCGGCGCTGACTGTAGGAAGGATTCAGACAAACTGTATTCTAAGGCTACACATAATAGTGTAGAAAATCTGGTGACCACGTGCACACGATAGTAGTCAGAAATTAACGTCTACAAATATAATATTTAAATATTCATTAATGGGCATTTCTCGCTTTTAAAGAAAATTTCCTTTGATGATGTACATAATGTCTGTCAGTTTGCTTCGTGCGGTTCCTGACGACTTTCGTATAAATGCAGACCTCAAGCATCGGCACGTGCTCCACTTCCCCGTATTACTTAATGAATGTAACCTTAACCATGTATTAACAGTGTATGATCTGACACTTTTTTTAAATTTTGAAACAATGTATACGGGACAGACAAATCAACACTATCCAAGAGGTTTGAACGAGATAGGGATACTTTAAGTGAAATCAATTTAATTATATGGAAACTATGATACATAACGAACTGTGCATATAATTTTTAGCTCGACTATTCGAAGAATAAGTAGAGATATCCTACTCACCACGGCGTCGGCGTCACACCCTGGTTAAGTTTTTCGTACCAGTCCACATTTTGACAAAGTCTTTTGAGATAAAGCTTTGAAACTTTCAACACTTGTTTACCATCACCATGTCCAGTTATAGGCAAGAGTACATAACTCTGTCAAGCATTTTGACTGAATTATGGCCCCTTTTGACTTAGAAACCTTGGTTAAGTTTTTCGTACCAGTCTACATTTTGACAAAGTCTTTTGAGATAAAGCTTTGGAACTTTCAACACTTGTTTACTATCACCGTGTACAGTTGTAGGCAAGAGTACATAACTCCATCAAGCATTTTGGTTGAATTATTGCCCCTTTTTGACTTAGAAATCTTGGTTAAGTTTTTTGTACCAGTATACATTTTGACATAGTCTTTTGAGATAAAGCTTTGAAACGTTCAACACTTGTTTACCATCATCATGTCCAGTTGTAGGCAAGAGTACATAACTCCCATCAAGCATTTTGGCTGAATTATGGCCCCTTCTGACTTAGAAATCTTGGTTAAGTTTTTTGTACCAGTTTATATTTTGTGTAAAGTGTTTGACATATGGCTTTGAAACTTTTATCACTTGTTAAGTATTATAGTCTCTATCAATAGGCAAGAGTACATAACTCTGTCATCTTTTCTGGCTGAATTATGGCCCTTTTTGAACTTGGAAATTGGTTCTGTTTTCATATATGTCCATGTTTTGTCAAGGCTATTTGACATATTGCTTTTAAACTTTAAACACTTGTTTATCATTATGATTTCCATCTGTAGGCAAGAGTACATAACTCTGACAACTATTTTGGCTGAATTATGGCCCTTTTTGGACTTTGAAATTTTTGTCAAAACTCCTTGAACTGTGCCTTTGAAACTTTTAACACTAGTATATCAACATGATTTCCATCTGTAGACATGTGTACATAACTCTGTCAGCTATTTTGACTGAATTATGACCCTTTTTGGACTTGGAAATTAGTTAAATTTTTCATACAAGTCTATATTTTGTCTATACAAGTCCATATTTTGCCTAGCATATAACTTAACATATTTGCCATCATGGTCACACATTGCCATTTAGTGCAAGACTAATCGAAATCCACATATACAGGAACATTTTTTGTTTAATCCATTTTTTCTTTTGTCTGAAAATCTGTGGAAATATTTTGACCCCATTCTTCAATCAATTCTTCGAACAGTCGAGCGCGCTGTCATCTGACAGCTCTTGTTAAGAATCTTATCCCAAAATATTTACACCAAAAAATCAAGGTTGATAGCATTTTATGACCAAATTAATAGTTTTTTTTATGTAATTTCATTTTGTGATTGATAACAAACTCAGAACTCTTATTTAAATTTCACTTCACTAGATCTACTCTACTCCATGAGCAATATGTCATTCGGGTGTCGTATGTTTTCACAAAAGAAGGATTAGCGACTATTGTTGCGGTGTTCGTTCTTCCAACACACCTGAGCTGTGTAGATACCTGTATCATCACCTTATATGGAAAAGCTGTTCTGTGTATTCACATACTAGCATCTGCTACGCGAATTACATTACTAGTATGCTCACACAGTGAAATTAGAATCATCATATAACCCAATTTCTCGTTAAGTATGGACTTATTTTGCTGATACATTTGGCTTATTACATGTGTCCTTTAGTACGAATTGCAATTTTAATGACTTGCCAACATAATTAACTATATTACATATGCTCTACTCAGAAGAATCCCTATACATGTACAAAGCATATCTCATTTGCTGTACCTATCATTATGTACAGTCCGTTAAATATCGTCTGTTCCTTCATCAAAATAAGTCAGTTTCTTCATTATATCTCGTCTGTTCTGTCATTGCAGCCCGTCTGTTCCTTCATCATAACTCGTCTGTTTTCAGATCATCTGTTCTGCCATTGCAGCCCGTCTGTTCCTTCATCATAACTCGTCTGTTTTCAGATCATCTGTTTTGCCATTGCAGACCGTCTGTTCCTTCATCATAACTCGTCTGTTTTCAGATCATCTGTTTTGCCATTGCAGACCGTCTGTTCCTTCATCGTATATCGTCGTTTTCATCATTATATATCATCTGTTTTGTTATTGCAACCCATCTGTTCTGTCATCATATCTCGCCTGTTTCTTCATTATATATCGTCTGTTCTGTCAGTGCAGTCCGTCTGTTCTATTATTATATCCCGCCTGTTTTTTTTTTTTATCATTATATCCCGTTTGTCCCACCGTATCCCGTGTGTTTTATCATTATACCTCATCTGTCTAACTATTATATCCCGTCTGTTCCATTTTACCTCGTGTGTTCCATCATTGTAACAGGACTATTCCTGTATTATATCCATTCTGTTATATCATTGTGTATAATTGTTTCAGACTGGTTATAATGAAGTTAGAGGCGCGGTAGGATATGATGTTTGTTTATTTTTTGGTAAAGCGACGTTTTCCAAAGTATTTACTTTATGTAATGACGGGTAGCTACCTGGATTCTATACCAGTATTATAGTCCGTTCTCTGCATGTAACTGACAGCTACTCCACATGAATCAAACGTAGAGGACGACTGATTTCAGAATAAAAGCGTCACAGAGAACACACGCTTCGACTGGGTAGATCCAGCGCAAACTAGAGGCCGTTTTATTAAGTTCTCTGTAACTATTTAATAAAAGACATTATGTCTGAAATTATTCATCTTCCATGCCTGTTTCTTCATTATAACCATTACAGCAACTTATTAAGAGGAGTAGTGGTTAAGGTGTCGTCTGCTCAGCCTCGAGGTCGGGGATTCGAGCCCCACGGGGGTCGCGCCCATGTCTTCTCATATGACATCAGTTACTGGTTTTTGCAGGAAGATTCAAATAAGCACCAAGCTTCGATCACAACCGAGCTGAAATAAATTAGTATAAACTAAAGTAACAATTCATATCTCGTTCGTCTGTCCATCTAGCCTATTCATTTCGCCCATGTTCATATGTGAAAAACAATTATACAGTATTTTTTTCGCCAGCAGGATCGTTCTGTTTTGGTGTTGCCCTTCACGAATGCAGTAAAATATAGCCACTGCAGTGCAGCCCGTGGATTCAGAATTAAATTCCATTTGTTAGCTAAATGTTCTTTTTCTTAGTGCTGGTAGAGAATTTTTGTTCAATTTCCTATAAAAACGAAAAGGTTTGCCAGCATTTGGGTGACACTGCTTGTTTGACCATAGTTGTTACATACGTATCGAGCTGCAGATCATTTTGTATGTGAGGGATTTTTGCCAAGGGAGCCATATGGAGGAACAGTATTCAAGCTGTGGGTTGACATTCTAGTAAGAGTTGTAAGCTGTTTCTGACAGTTGAACCAGTAGCCCCACTTCGAAACTAGCCGCAACAAAAACCTAAGTTGTGGTTTAGAAAAATGAGCAGTGTCGTACACAATATGATATGTCGCTAGACAACACCGCAACAACATCGGTTGAATTGTTATCATTGTGTAGCAGGTAATGGCTAGTGAACGTGTAGAGAAATTGCCCGAAGAGCGAATCACGTGACATTTGTGGTTGTAGCCAGTCGTTGGCGGACAAAGGAGGACAAAGAACGAACACAGGAAGGAAGGTAAAATTAATTTTAAAAAAGAAATGTTTAATTAAAGTTTAGCTTTTTAGACTTTTATTTGATGTTCAGGGTGTTTTTTAATATCAGCATGCAACAGTTTTCCAGATTGTCTTTAGAGCAGTTTTGCAAGAAATATTTTTTGTGGTAAAGCAGGGTGTCATGATGTGTTAGGCTTGAACCAGTTTCCTGTCAATGCAATATGGTTACAAAATAATATTTCCTTTCATGGTTATTTTCCAAGTCTTCTTGCAGTAAGGTCAACATGTCCTTAAAATGGCTGTTAGGTATGTTATACATCTGTCCATTGCAGAGCAATATTTGTTTATTTGGCATAAATGTTTGCCACAATTTGAAACCGTGTTTGCAGTAAGATACAGGTTTTTGTTCTTAAAAGGTCAAGGATATATTAACCTATAGGGTCAAAGGTCATGTTAGATCTTGTCTGGGCTGTAACCTTTTTACCAAGTTATTTGATATCTGGATCTTTCTTTTTATCTATAAGAACAAAGTTTTGACTATGAAGAAAGTATAGGAGAAGATATATATTCGATACAGAGTTATGGTTCTTGCACATTGCATTTAATCTTGTGTTTTTTGTCAAAATATTCAGTGCAATTGAATTCTGTTTTTATTTGTTGGAGTTACAAAGTTACAAAAATATCAGGTTAAAAAAGGGGAAATAAAATTATAAATATCCTTGCATCGAGATATAGTTAAGGCCTTTGCATTTCATCTTGTTGCCTGGAACATCATTCCGTTTGTCACATACGAAAAGTGGGGGGGTTGGTGGCTTTGCTGATTTAATACATAAACAGCTTAATTTGTAAGTAGTACTGTCAGTAAGTGTTTAGGCTTGTCCAAAAAAAAATAACCGAAACAGATTTGTTTGCTATCAATGGCAATATATTTGGATGTGGTGAACCATGAAAAGGGCCATAACTTATTTATTTTGCATAACACATGTATATCCTGATTATATGATGAAATTTGTTGAAGTCGAGTACTTTTGTTTGTTTGGGTCAGGACTTAATCAGTTATCTTTAAAATAAAATGCAACATCTTGATTTGCCAGAGAAATGAACCAGTAGGCCTATACTCTAAAATTAATTCTCTAAATAAATTAATTGGATAAAAATAATTATGTTGTAGCTCTAAAACCAATACTCTGTCAAAAGTCATTGTCTTGATTTGCAATTGATCTGAACCAGTATCCTCTAAAACATTAATTTGGGAAAAACATGTCAATGCTGTGAACCAACAGCCTCTCAATAGACATTTTCTTGGTTTACATTAGATCTGAACCAGTATCCTCTAAAGGGTTAATTGGGAAAACACTGTCAGGTCTGAACAAGTAATCTCCCAGTAGTCAATTTGGTTTACAATAAAACTGATCCAGTATCCTCTAAAAGGTTAATTGGGAAAATCAATGTCTGGTCTGAACCAGTAATCTCTCAATTGTTACAATTTGGTTTACAATAAAACTGATCCAGTTCGTATCCTCTAACAGGTTAATTAGGAAATATCAGGTCTGAACCAGTTATCTCTCAATAATCAACTTGGTTTAAAATGAAACTGAACCAGTATCCTCTAAAAGGTCAATTGGGAAAACCAGTGCCAGGTCTGAATCGGTATACTGTCAATAGTCAACTTGGATTACAATATATTTGAACTGGTTAATTGGGAAAACCATGTCAGGTCTGAACCAGTATCCTCTCATAGTCAACTTGGTTTTCAATAGATTAGTACCAGCTATCATCCTCTAAAAGGTTAATTGGGAAAACCAGTGTCAGAGCTGAACCAGTATGGTCTCATTAGTCAACATGGTTTACAATATATTTGAACTGGTATCTCTAAAAGGTTAATAGGAAAACCAGTGTCAGGTCTGAACCAGTATCTTCTCAGTAGTCAACTTGGTTTACAATATATTTGAACTGGTATGTGTAAAAGGTTAATAGGAAAACCAATGCCTGGTTTGAACCAGTACCCTCTCAATAGTAAACTTGTCAACATGGTTTACATTATATTTGAACTCAGGTATCCTCTAAAAGGTTAATTGGGAAAACCAATGACTGGTCTGCACCAGTATCCATTCAATAGTAAACATGGTTTGCAATATTTTTGAACTGGAATCCTCTAAAAGGTTAATGGGAAAACCAATGTCTGGTCTGAACCAGTATCCTCCAAATGGTCAATTTGGTTAACAAATAATATATTTGAACCAGTATCCTCTAAAAGGTTAATTGAACCAGTTAGTGTCTTTCCAAAAGCCATTGTCTTAATTTGGAACGGATCATCAGGCTCTCGACCAGTTTTCTCTAAAAAGCAGTCATTTTGGCATTTTAATATCTTTCCATCTTAATAATGATATTTTCCAAATTGGTTACACTTTCTAACATATTTTGGGCAGACAAATTTAGCTAATAATTTTCTAGAAATTTCAAAATTAATGCAACTTGGTAAAATGTGGAGGGCAGACTTTTTGCATAACGTACTACATCTGCTGGTAACATTATCATTTTTAAGGTTCTAGAATCTTCTAAGGTACTTTATACTACAATTTTGACATGGGACTTTATGTTCATCCTTCCTTTGCATCCTTCCCTTGCACTGTTCTCCTGCATTGTTCAGCATCCCTGCACACACCCTGCATGCACTAAAGTTCCAAGTCAAATTGAGTGTAATGTACCATTAAATTTCAACCATTTTCATGTATTTTCATAAGTCTACTTTAGTATATAAGTAATTCATTTGAAATGTTCAGCATGATGTTATGTTGTGTAGGATAGTCTGGTCAGTAATCAGATCTCAAGGTCACAGACAAGGGCACATGTATTATACACATTCATTTAATTACTAGTACTTATTTTGTGTCTGGCAAATAATAGTGAAACTTAAAAAATGTTATAATAATGAAATGTGTTGAGAGTCTGGTCTGTTCCTCAAATATTAGGTCACACATGACAGCACTTTGTCCAGATTCATCATATAATAAATCAGGTTTAATATGCAATGGATTTTAGTGAATCATTATAACTTCCATGTTGCAGTTCTGAAAATCCTGGTGACCACATGGGGGTACTTAAAGTAACGTATTAAGGTGGGCTGACAAGCCGGCTCAGTCTGTGTTGTAGGTCAAATTGATACTTTTGTCACCAACTTAGTGTGTGTAGTAAACTTATATAAATTTAGACCTAGCTTTCTTTAATAACAAGAGTTTTTGGCCAGTAACAGGTTTCCGTTTATGATTTGGTTAAAGAATGGGGCTAACGGCACCAATTGGGGCTGCTGGTTAATAATTTATGTCCAGACTGACATAGTGTCACCAAACCTGGTGTGTAGCTAGTTGAGGCCATTTGGTTCAGGTCTGTGTTGCTTTCCTAGTAAACTTTTGTTTGTATTGACATATTGTCACAAAGAGGAATGTATAGCATTTAGTATATAATATTATGGGGGCCTAGCTTTATAATATAGTATGTAAGGCTTAAGGGATCGAGGTCAAAATTGGGTGTTAAATTACAGTTAGAGCCACCAGGGCCAAGGTCACTGTTACTGAAAACTGGGATAAAACTTCTGGTCAGTAAGATTATTTGGAATGACCTATTCTGACCAGTTGGAGTTGCATATAATATAGCATGATCTAGCTTGGGATGTATTTGGGGCTTTTGTGCTCAAGGTCAAGGTCACTTAACAGTTATTAAAACACAATCCTGTCACCAAACTTCTTGTGTATATAAGCAAACTTAAACAGTTTGTAGTCAGGTCACAGGATAATAAAAAAAAAACGAAACAGTTTCTGGTCAATACTTACTGAAGACAAAATGACAAAGAGGTACTGGGTAAAGGTTTATAAATAAATCGTAATAAATTTTTAAGGACAGATTTATTTATTTTTGGCAACATATTTGTTACAAAATATCTAAAAGGGACTAGATTCTGTAAAGAATAAGTATACAGTTTAAAAGATCATGTTTTTGAAAGCTTGTCTACATAACATCTGTTTGTGATTATTCGAAATGGGGGAAATACTGCTACTGGTTCATGTTTAAATATTGCATTTAAGGACAATGTCGTTTATTTTTGAAGCATTAATTTTGTAATCTTTTAGCTGATTTCATAGCAGATAGGGAGAAATTGTAAAGTAACATGTGTATATTGGTGTTGTCAGTTTTAGGTAGTTAACTGTTTTGACAAAAATGCCATTAAAATTTCAAAAGGTAAGGGTATAGGTCATATTTCAAAAATACTGAAAAATTCTTTCATAAAGGAAACTGGGTGACTGGCTGCTGGTTCATATACCGTATCTGCATTAAAAGACACATTGCATTCATTTCCAGGGAATGTTGTTTATGTTACAGGTCAGCTGATTTTGTCACACAGTTCAAAAAAAGTTACTTTTCTCTCATGTTTAGTCAAAATTACTATATAGCATTGGTCATCTTTTGAAAATACTTTGTAGCTCACTATAATTGCTTGCTACGGTTAATATCGGAATACAGCATATTTGTCAAACAAATTTGTAAAACTTAGCTGTTTGGAATATGGTAGGACTAGGTAAAGAAATAGTGGCTACTCACTAATATTGAACTTGTGTATTTCAGCATTAACGTATAGTCCGTAAATTCTCATTCGACTTCCAGCCCAGTTTGCCACATACAAATGTATCATGTATTTATTCAATTTCTGATCTGTCCACTCTACATTTATGTTATTTATTCAGAAACTCAAAGCAGTAGTATATATTTTAGGATTTTTAAGTGTTACACATATATATATATATAGGGGAGCATTATGGGGATATGGTATAAATTCTTTTTTGTTAATGCTCAATTTAGGAACTTACTTTATTTATCAATGTTATAATTCTTTCACAGACATTGCATGATTTTAAACTTGTAGGTCAGGAAACCTATCTTGGGAACTACTTTAAGAAACAAATGGTAAAAAGATACCTTTCTTTAAGTTTTGATTTCTGAGCATATATTTTATAAACTGATTCAGTCGGCAACTATTGAAGTAAAGTTTTGATTAGAGCATTTCTGTCTTTGCAGTCGGGAAGAAAAAGTGTTTGTATTCAAAACTGTGAGATGGTCATTTGGAAGCATTTAATGCTATTAGCAAAATTGTAGCTAAAAGAAAAAATGTCCAGGTTTTCATTTTCCTAAAATGTCATATATATATATACATATATAACTTTTTACAAATTCTGTGGAAAGTAGCCTGATGCTACATACATGTGGAATAAATTTTTGAAAAACACCTTTGGCAATATTTATTGATTGTGGTTTAATTTGTACTATGAAATAAATACCAACAGTTCACTACTTTGTGCTGAAAATAAAATGTTGAGTTTTAATAAAATTCTAGTATTGACTTAGTACATATTTTTTATGATAATGAGGCCACTTAAAGTCATGTCAGTTCAAGGTCAAGGTTGTATGATGTGATCAAATGCAAAATCTTTATCTTTTTACCTGTTTAAAAGATTTTATAGAAGTTGGCACAAGTTTTACCAAAGTAAGATGACTTTCAGTCATGTTGGGTCAGTGTCAAGGTCATATTTTGAGATCAAAGGTCAGGTTTTCATGTACATTCCATATCTTTAACACAGAAAAAGACCTATATAACTTGGCAAAATTCTTTTCATCATGCAACTTTCAGTCATGTTTAGTCAATTTAGTATATATTGTAGGGTCAAGTTTACGTGGTGAAAGGTCAAATAGGCAGTATTTCAAGTATGATTTACATTCTTTTTATATTTTCAAATAAATTGGGACTAGCATATCTCTTTATTCAACATAGAAATGTTACATATAGTATACTTACACATCAAGTTTAATGAAGCTGTATGTGGTGAAAAAAATCACAGAAAAAGGTTTTACATTGGTGGATTGAATTTAGTTTAAACATTATTATATGTCTTAAGAGGATATTATGATTTGGGAATAACCATTTTAGTGCAGAGTTAGAATCTTTTACTACATAAGATCAGTGAGCAGTTTCATACTGCACACCATTTTAGTCTTTAAAATGAATATGTTCAAAATTTAAAAAAAAAAAAAAAAAAAAGAATGTAGAAGATCCTTTGAATGCTTTGTTTTGAGAGTTAATGAAATGTGCCATACCGCTCATGCGCCCTAAGCTCAGGCTTAAGCAGGTTACTATAAGTATTGTTTACTTCTAAGTTTACCATATTTCATGACTTGTCTTTACAATCCGTATGAAATTAGTTCAGCATAAAATTTATTAAATGAAGTATTTAAAAAAGCTCCATATTTAAAGACTGAAAGATTAGATCAGTTCTCTTTATTTTACTCTATTGCTTTTCTATCAATACAGCTTATTCGCTGTGCTTGTATCTTCATTCAGCTAGCTTTCCCATCCAGCTTCCTTTCCTATGCTGCTACAGTGTCTCTATCACATCCACCTATAGATCTCTCACTAACTATCCCATGGTGTTCCTCCTTGATGCTACTTTAAGGGTCTATATATCTTCCTTCTAACTATCACACCCACCTAGCCTTAGATAGCTATCCCATGGTGTCCCCCATGATGCTACTAGGGTATATCTTCTATCACATCCACCTAGCCCTATCTAGCTATCCCATGGTGTCCCCCATGATGCTACTAGGGTATATATTTCTTTCTTCTAACTATCACATCCACCTGTCTCTAGCTGCCTATCCCCTACTGCCATTAGGGCCAAAATTATATCTAGCTCTTGCATGTACTGCCGGGTTGTATATTTCATCCATCAAGCTAGCCAAAGCTGCTACCAAGAAAGATGTTGCATACAGCCAGCCAGCCCATGTTTCTTCTAGGGAGCACTTTACATTCTTTGCTTCTTAAAGCCTATAGCCTATATATTCCAATATCCTATAGGTCTTATTGGCAGTATATTACATTCCGCAAAAACATCTCCTTTATACTAGCTATACATTAAATCTAAGTAGCTCTCCTTTGTGCTACCAGGTTGTATATTTCATCCATCAAGCTAGCTAAAGCTGCTAAATTGTATGGTTGTATACAGCCAGCTAGCTTTTCATCTAGCTATTGTTCTTCTTGACCTTAGTCTTTCAGTGTTTTAATATTTAGCAACTTTTAATTACAAAAATATTTAAACTAGAAAACTGGTTTATCATCATGGAAATATGGTAACTATGAAGAAGCAATTTCACTTAAATGGCCTACCACAGAAATAAATTCAAAACAATTCAGCCCGTATGAGTTTTTGCTGTTTGATAGAATCCTTTCTAAGCAATTTAAAACTTTAAGCTTTTAAGCTCTGCAATATAATGGTTTTCAAAAATATTTGAAAAATCATTGCTTTTGGTTACTTACGTTCTAGTCCCAGAACCAAGGGATATTCTTTACATTGTTTTTAACCACCAAATTTGTTAGTTTGTATCTCTGTAACAATCTAGACTAAATTTGACAAGTAGCCTTTTTGGACCATTTTCTCCACAGTTACTATCCTTTACTGTCAAATTGTAAAAAATGACTGTCTTCTGCTCACTTTTTACTTTCCTTTGATCTCGACTACACTGTTTCTATATAATATAGGTCAAGTTTCATAACTGTAGCACCAGAGTCACTGCCCTTGAATTAGTCAAAATTCTGAAACTAATGATGTCTGAACAGAGTATTTGCTCTTTGATCTCATAAACTCTGCTACAGAATAGTTTGCTACATGAATATTTAGGTCATTTTATATAATCTGCAAGTGAAAAAAATTCCAGAGTAATGACGCTTGAATTAGTCAAAATTGCAAGTTTGACATCTCTCGTAGTAGAGAATTTTAAAATTAGAATTAATTTGATTTGTATATATATTTGGTACTTTAGTTGTTTCTGGCATAATTAATGTTTGACAAGGGAGTGAAGTGTTGGTTGCTATTTCTTAGTATTTGTACTATACTCAATGGCTGGTGCTTTAAAGTAAATTTAAGGTATGAAAGTCAGTCCTGTTGAAAGTGAATCTATTTTGGTTTATGGTGCATTTAGTTCAAACAGGGATCTTTAGTACTGACAAGGTTACCAGGTTACAAGGTCACAAAGAAAATTAATAAGATTGCTAAGGTAGAAAATTGCTGTATCAAAATTTTTGCGGGTAATGCTACCAAAAAGGTCTTTCTTGACTGTTTGTATTATTAATGTGGCGTTTCCTGCAATTTAACTGAAATATTATACTTTTTCAAACTTTGGCATTGTTTATCAAAAATGTTTTCTTTATGAATTTAATTTACTGAAATTAATTGGCATTTAGGAAGATCATTTGCAATGCCTGTATAAGAATAATTTTGTAAAATACAATGGTTCTAAAAGTTGATATAATGTGTAATGTTTAAGTGGCCAGGTAAATGAGTTGAATGAATGCCCTAGAGTAGTACCAAAAATCACCAAGCCCTAGAATTAGCATAAATTGTCATATTTTATATTGTTACTATATTCCTTTATCCTAAAAATGTATGAACTTTGTCATCGGTCATAAACTAGGTCACTAGGGCAGATCATTAAAAAAAATCCTTGTTGCACAACACAGGAGACCTCTACCTATCTTATATACAAGCTAGGTCATTGTGGGTAAAAAAGTAGGTAATGATCGAGGTTAAAAATCATAGAAAACCAATGTTAACACTGTAAAGAGGTATTTTCTACCCCTATAAATTAAGGTCAAAGTAGAAACTTGGCAATTTTATGTTAAAAAGTAGGTCACAAGGTCAATTTTGAAGTCTTACCAAGGCAGAGGCCAAATTTTCTAGGTAACCGGAATAAAACCATTTTGAATGGTGTAAAATAAATTTGGTTCATCTGTATTAAAATCCACCAGGTATTATCTGATACAACCTATAACCTTATTTAGTGAGAGGAATGTTCAAAATGAATCATTTGAGGTCAAAAGTTGGATCACAGAAAAATCTTGGTTACACTCTAGTTTAATATAGTAAAACTTGGTCAAGCAATCTAGCACTATTGTGACCCTCTTCATTTTTGTAAAAAAATTTTAATAGTGTAAAATTTTGAATAATTTTGGTGTGTCAGTTTAAATTATTTTTATGCTTGATATTGTATTAAATTCTGGTTAGGATAAGGACTTTTTTCCATCTTTAAGAGGTGAGTTATTGTGATCACCACATATCCATCATCTTTCATCATGCATCATAAAGAATTTGACTGAGAATACTGTAGAGGTCACAGTTTTAGCTCATTCTTTATGAAACTTGGTCAGAATCCTTGATAAAATCTCAAGTCTTTTAATGGGTCATCTGGGATAGAGGCAACACTATGAAACTATGTCAAAATGATTTTCTTTATAAGAAATGAGGATAAAATTTTAACTGGGTTCCTGAGGTCAAAACTAGGTCAACCAGTCAAATCATAGCAAAGACACATTTACTACATAGTCTTTATAAAACCTGGTCAGAATAATTGTCTCTTTTAAATCAAGGTAAAGTTCAAAAACTTGGTTATCTAGGTCAAAATCTTTGTCACAAGGTCAAATTATAGAATGACATTTACACTCCAAATGTCACATTTTCTACCTTATCGCCATGGAAAAAAACTAGGTCATTTATTCAATCATAGAAAAAATTTGTAAAAAAAAAAAACTGTAGCGGTCACTTTTCCAACTTGATCTTCATAAACTTTTGAGGGAATGTTGGTCAGTATGGAATCTAGGTCATGTTCAGAAGTGGGGTACCTGAGGTCAAAAACTATGTCACTAGGTCAATTCATTGAAAAACTTGATTAATGATCTACCTGATTTACATAAGAGGTGGTCAAATTGTTTGTCTCTATGAAATCTAGGCTAAATAAGGCACCAGGTTATCTAGAGTAAAACGAGGTCAGGTGAGCAATACAAGGCCTTCAGGGCCCTCTTGTTTTGTTTTGTTTTCCTGCCAATCTTCCAGACTGCTGAGGAGGAGATGCTGCTTCAAAAGATTGGCAGAGTTGCTTTTTGTTACAGCTGCCAAGGCCTTACAGATCCCTTAACTATTGATCAAGACTTATCATCGTTACCATCGAGGATAATCCGGTGTCTATATATCCGCTAGATGAAAAACGTGTGGAAGTGACTGGTCTACAATTCTGCGCCGGCAGTGTTTAGATGAAGGTTGTTCCTTTGTGTTTTGAGAGATGGTAATCGGGGATTGTGAGGATTTTATTTCTTTCAGGTCCACAGCCTGCCAATGACAACTGACTGTATGTCCCGTCCATACATGCAGTCGGCAGGATTTTCTTTCAGTGTCAAGACCTGCCTAGGACCATCTCTATGAGGTAGGCAGGATTTCTTTTTTTTTTTTTCAGATTTCAAGGCCTGGCAGATCCCTTAACTGTTGATCAAGACTACTTGCTTAACCTTCGAGGACCCGGTGTCAATATGTCCGCAAGATGGGAAGCGTTAATGGGGGTAACTGGTCTACAATTCTCGCCGGTGGGTTGCTAGATGATAGTTGTTCCTTTGTTGAGAGAGACGGAAATCAGGGATTGCAAGGATTTCTTCTTTATTTCAGGACCATACCCTGCCTAGGTCTTCTAATGCATGTTTTACTTGGACGGAACATACATTGGGCAGGATTTTATTTCTTTCAGGTTCAAGGCCTGCCAGGAACGGGCAGGATTTTCTCTCTTTCAGATTTCCTTTGAATTTTTGCCTTCCGTTACCAGGACAGGCCAGATTGTCAGATTTGGTTTTTCATGTAGCTCACTTCTGCAGTATTAAATTCTTGCCTTATTAGTTACTAAGTAACTTTTTTAACATAAAATAATTTCACGTTCACTTTTTCCTGTTTTGGCTTTTTTCTAATTACAAGCTTGAGAGCCAGAGACTCTGTATTCCCATGGAAATGTGAAATCGTGCCAGTCCTTTAGTAGGGACAATGAGGGAGCCAAACACGGTGCAAGTCCTTCTGTATGTTCCCTGCCTTCAATCTTCTAGACCTCTACTGCTGGTGTCTTCTGTTCATAAGTATATTCTCTTTAAGGTAATTATGTCTCCCCCGCTCTTGGGGAGACATATTGTTTTTGCCCTGTCCGTCCGTACATCACACTTCATTTCCGAGCAATAACTGGAGAACCATTTGACCTAGAACCTTCAAACTTCATAGGGTTGTAGGGCTGCTGGAGTAGACGACCCCTATTGTTTTTGGGGTCACTCCGTCAAAGGTCAAGGTCACAGGGGCCTGAAAATTGAAAACCATTTCCGATCAATAACTAGAGAACCACTTGACCCAGAATGTTAAAACTTCATAGGGTGATTGTTCATGAACAGTAGATGACCCCTATTGATTTTAGGGTCACTCCGTCAAAGGTCAAGGTCACAGGAGCCTGAACATTGAAAACCATTTCCGATCAATAACTAGAGAACCACTTGACCCAGAATGTTGAAACTTCATAGGATGATTGGTCATGAACAGTAGATGACCCCTATTGATTTTGGGGTCACTCCGTCAAAGTTCAAGGTCACAGGGGCCTGAACATTGAAAACCATTTCCGATCAATAACTAGAGAACCACTTGACACAGAATGTTGAAACTTCGTAGGATGATTGATCATGAAGAGTAAATGACCCCTATTGACTTTGGGGTCACTCCGTCAAAGGTCAAGGTCACAGGGGCCTGAACATTGAAAACCATTTCCGATCAATAACTAGAGAACCACTTGACCCAGAATGTTGAAACTTCATAGGATGATTGTTCATGAAGAGTAGATGACCCCTAACGATTTTGGGGTCACTCTGTCAAAGGTCAAGGTTACAGGGGCCTGAACATTGAAAACCATTTCCGATCAATAACTAGAGAACCACTTGACACAGAATGTTGAAACTTCATAGGATGATTGATCATGAAGAGTATATGACCCCTATTGACTTTGGGGTCACTCCGTCAAAGGTCAAGGTCACAGGAGCCTGAACATTGAAAACCATTTCCGATCAATAACTAGAGAACCACTTGACCCAGAATGTTGAAACTTCATAGGATGATTGGTCATGAAGAGTAGATGACCTCTATTGATTTTGGGGTCACTCCCACAAAGGTCAAGGTCACAGGGGCCTGAACATTGAAAACCATTTCCGATCAATAACTAGAGAACCACTTGACCCAGAATGTTGAAACTTCATAGGATGATTGATCATGAAGAGTAGATTACCCCTATTGATTTTGGGATCACTCCCTCAAAGGTCAAGGTCACAGGGGCCTGAACATTGAAAACCATTTCCGATCAATAACTAGAGAACCACTTGACCCAGAATGTTGAAACTTCATAGGATGATTGATCATGAAGAGTAGATGACCCCTATTGATTTTGGGGTCACTCCCTCAAATGTCAAGGTCACAGGGGCCTGAACATTGAAAGCCATTTCCGATCAATAACTAGAGAACCACTTGACCCAGAATGTTGAAACTTCATAGGATGATTGTACATGCAAAGTAGATGACCCCTATTGATTTTGGGGTCACTCCATTAAAGGTCAAGGTCACAGGCGCCTGAACATTGAAAACCATTTCCGGTCAGTAACTTGAGAACCACCTGACCCAGAATGTTGAAACTTAATAGGATAATTGGTCATGCAGAGTAGATGACCCCTAACGATTTTGGGGTCACTTCCACAAAGGTCAAGGTCACAGGTGCTCGAACATTGAAAACCATTTCCAGTCAGTAACTTGAGAACCACTTGACCCAGAATGATGAAACTTCATAGGATGATTGGTCATGCAGAATAGATGACCCCTAACGATTTTAGGGTCACTCTGTTAAAGGTCAAGGTCACAGGGGCCTGAACATGGAAAACCATTTCCAATCAATAACTTGAGAACCTCTCGACCCAGAATGTTGAAACTTCATAGGATGATTGTTCATGCAGAGTAAATGACCCCTATTGTTTTGGGGTCACTCCATTAAAGTTCAAGGTCACAGGCGCCTGAACATTGAAAACCAGTTCCGATCAATAACTTGAGAACCGCTTGACCCAGAATGTTGAAACTTCATAGGATGATTGAACATGCTGAGTAGATGACCCCTATTGATTTTGGGGTCAGTCTATTAAAAGTCAAGGTCACAGTGGCCTGTTCATGTAAAATCATTTTTTGGAAATAACTTGAGAACCACTTGACCTACAGTGTTGAAACTTAATAGGATGATTGGACATGCAGAGTAGATGACCCCTAATTATTTTGAGGTCACTTGATCAAAGGTCAAGGTCACAGGAGCCTGAACAGTGACTTGAGAACCACTAGGCCAAGAGTGTTGAAATTTAGCGGGATGACTGGACATGGCAAGTACAGAGTTCCCACTCACGTAAAATACTACGTAAATCACGTTATAAAAATAAAATTCACGCAAGTATTTTTTAACCGGTACGAAACTGCCGGGGACGAATCCGCTAAGCTGGAATCCCACACTGTGTACAAAAATAAACCTTGGAAATACTGCCGCAGTGCGTCATCTACGAATTGATTGGCTTACAGCTCTCTGACGTCAAAAAATGTAGACGGGTTGTATCTTTTAACGCATTGGTAAATGAATGTACACTTATTAAACGGTTACCGATCTACATCCGGGTCCCCGGAAATTGTCTCATCTGCAAGAATGTCGCAGTCGAAGCTTTCGGCGTTTGGCTTCACGGCAAATTTCATACCCCCAAAATTTGTGTTTTACCCCCAGTTTTTGTACCCAGGGGGTAAGTTTACCCCTGAAAAAAAATCTGAGTGGGAACACTGAAGTAGATGATCCCTATTGCAGCCAACCATCAGTGTCTCTTTGACTTTCGCTCCTGACCCCTATTGACTTCTTGCCTATAGGACTTTGCATTTGGGGAGACATGCGCTTTTTTACAAAAGCATTTTCTAGTTATGTCTCCCACCACACAGTGGTGTGGGAGACAGATTGATTTACTCCAGTCTGTCTGTCTGTGTGTGTGTCTGTCACAAAGCTTGTCCGCACTCTAAGTCGAACATTTCTTATCCGATTTTCACCAAACTTGAACAAAATGTGTTTGACCATAAGACCTCGGCCAAGTTCGATAACTAGCCAAATCGGTCCAGGCGTCTTGGAGTTATGGCCCTTGAATTACCAAAAATCGGTCTTTTTACTCTTGTCTGCACTCTAATTCGAATATTTCTCATTCAATCTTCACCAAACTTGAACAAAATGTGTTTGACCATGAGACCTCGGCCAAGTTTGATAACTAGCCAAATCGGTCCAGGCATTTTGGAGTTACGGCCCTTGAATTATCGAAAAATTGGCCTTTTTACTCATGTCCGCACTCTTAATCAAACATTTCTCATCCGATTTTCACCAAACTTGAACAAAATGTGTTTGACCATGACACCTCGACCAAGTTCGATAACTAGCCAAATCGGTCCAGGCATTTTGGAGTTACGACCCTTGAATTATCGAAAAATCGGCCTTTTTACTCTTGTCCGCACTCTAAGTCGAACATTTCTCATCCGATCTTCACCAAACTTGAACAAAATGTGTTTGACCATGAGACCTCGGCCAAGTTTGATAACTAGCCAAATCGGTCCAGGCATTTTAGAGTTACGGCCCTTGAATTATTGAAAAATTGGTCTTTTTACTCATGTCCGCACTCTTAATCAAACATTTCTCATCCGATCTTCACCAAACTTGAACAAAATGTGTTTGACCATGAGACCTCGGCCAAGTTGGATAACTAGCCAAATCGGTCCAGGCATTTTAGAGTTACGGCCCTTGAATTTCCAAAAAAATTGGCCTTTTTACTCATGTCCGCTCTCAAAGTTGAACATTTCTCATCCGATCTTCACCAAACTTGAACAAAATGTGTTTGGCCATAAGACCTTACCCAAGTTCGATAACTAGCCAAATCCGCCCAGGCACTTTTGATTTATGGCCCTTGAATTACTGATTGGATCCACTCATCCAGACCATCTAATTGGATCCACTCGTCTAAAACATCTAGAGAAACTAACATTTTTCATAGGCGCAGTTGTGGGAGACATGCGCTTTTCTCAAAAGCATCTCTAGTTAATAGTTATGAATATTTGTTCTTGGAATTTGCACTTGAATATTAAATACCGTTGTCATAATAATAATTTAAAAAAAAAATAGAATAAATCTGCAGGTTTCTAAATTTTCTTCAACAAAACAGTTAAATGGATAGAAATTTCTTCAGCAAAACAGTAAAATGGATAGAAATTAAGCCTAATTTCTTATTTTCTCAGCTGGTAACTGTATGAAGATAAATTATATTCAAGACAGAGATGCTAGTATAAGAAACAATTTATCAACAAAAGCTTTTTCAGAAGAAAAATATTTAAGCACATAAGCTGCACTTTAGATCCTAATTGATTATAATGATAGAATTTGAGTACATGATTTATAAATTCTAAGATGTTTAAGGTTTCATGAAAATCTAACATTGCTTACTTTTTAGCTCCACTATTCTAAGAATAGTCTAGCTATTCTACTCACCCTGGTGTTGGCGTCGGCGTCAGCGTCACACCTTGGTTAAGTTTTTGCATGCAAGTACATACAGCTATCATTTAAAGGCATATAGCTTTGAAACTTATTTTTTCTTTTTCTAGGTCAATTACCAACCTCACTGGGTCAAGTCTCATAACTCTGACATGTATTTTGAGCAAATTATGCCCCCTTTTGGACTTAGAAAATTCTGGTTAAAGTTTTACATGCAAGTTACCATCTCCAAAGCTAATGCAGATATTGAATTGTAACTTCACGTGTCTTTGGGGTTATAAATTAAGTTGATAGCAGCAAGTCCCATAACTCTGACCTTCATTTTAGCCAAATTATGCCCCCTTTTCGACTTAGAAAATCCTGGTTAAAGTTTCGCGTGCAAGTACATACAGCTATTACTGAAAGGCATATAGATTTGAAACTTATTTTTTCTTTTTAGCTCACCTGTCACAAAGTGACAAGGTGAGCTTTTGTGATCGTGCAGTGTCCGTCGTCCGTCGTCCATGCGTGCGTAAACTTTTCCTTGTGACATCTCTAGAGGTCACATTTTTCATGGGATCTTTATGAAAATGGGTCAGAATGTTCATCTTGGTAAATTCTAGGTCAAGTTCGAAACTGGGTCACGTGCCTTCAAAAACTAGGTCAGTAGGTCTAAAAATAGAAAAACCTTGTGACCTCTCTAGAGGCCATAATTTTCAATGGATCTTCATGAAAATTGGTCAGAATGTTCACCTTGATGATATCTAGGTCAAGTTCGAAACTGGGTCACGTGCGGTCAAAAACTAGGTCAGTAGGTCTAAAAATAGAAAAACATTGTGACCTCTCTAGAGGCCATATATTTCACAAAATCTTCATGAAAATTGGTCAGAATGTTCACCTTGATGATATCTAGGTCAAGTTCGAAACTGGGTCATGTGCCGTCAAAAACTAGGTCAGGAGGTCTAAAAATAGAAAAACCTTGTGACCTCTCTAGAGGCCATATATTTCACAAGATCTTCATGAAAGTTGGTCAGAATGTTCACCTTGATGATATCTAAGTCAAGTTCGAAAGTGGGTCACGTGCCGTCAAAAACTAGGTCAGTATGTCAAATAATAGAAAAACTTTGTGACCTCTCTAGAGGCCATATTTTCCATGGGATCTGTATGAAAATTGGTCTGAATGTTCATCTTGATGATATCTAGTTCAAGTTCGAAAGTGGGTCACGTGCCATCAAAAACTAGGTCAGTAGGTCAAATAATAGAAAAACCTTGTGAACTTTCTACAGGCCATATTTTTCAATGGATCTTCATGAAAGTTCGTCTGAATGTTCATCTTGATGATATCTAGGTCAAGTTCAAAAGTGGGTCACGTGCCATCAAAAACTAGGTCAGTAGGTCTAAAAATAGAAAAACCTTGTGACCTCTCTAGAGGCCATACCCTTGAATGGATCTCCATAAAAATTGGTCTGAATGTTTATCTTGATGATATCTAGGTCAAGTTTGAAACTGGGTCAACTGCAATCAAAAACTAGGTCAGTAGGTCTTGAAATAGGAAAACCTTGTGACCTCTCTAGAGGCCATACCCTTGAATAGATCTTCATGAAAATTGGTCAGAATGTTCACCTTGATGATATCTAGGTCAGGTTTGAAACTGGGTCACGTGCCTTAAAATACTAGGTCAATAGGTCAAATAATAGAAAAACCTTGTGACCTCTGTAGAGACCATATTTTTCAATGGATCTTCATGAAAATTGGTCAGAATTTTTATCTTGATAATATCTAGGTCAAGTTCAAAACTGGGTCACATGAGCTCAAAAACTAGGTCACTATGTCAAATAATAGAAAAAACGACGTCATACTCAAAACTGGATCATGTGGGAAGAGGTGAGCGATTCAGGACCATCATGGTCCTCTTGTTCTAGATCAATTACCAACCTCATTGGGTCAAGTCCCATAACTCTGACATGTATTTTGGGTAAATTATGCCCCCTTTTGGACTTAGAAAATTCTGGTTAAAGTTTTACATGCAAGTTACATCTCCAAAACTAATGCAGATATTGAATTGAAACTTCACATGTGCCTTCGGGGTTATAAAACTAGTTGATAGCAGCAAGTCCCATAACTCTGACCTTCATTTTGGTCAAATTATGTCCCCTTTTGAACTTAAAACTCTTTTGATATTTAACCTTTTTGGGTAATATTTTCCTGCTTCTGGGGCAATATTTCGAATACCGGTAGTCGAGTTTGGCTGTCTTAAGGACAGCTCTTGTTGAATTACTTCCCATTTTTTACAACACTTTACCCCAGAGTATGACTCCAAAACAAATAATTTGGTCCCTCAGGCTTTTAATTTTAGGTTAAAAACAGACAATCGGCTGTCAAAATAGAAAATAATACATAATTGCATTGTAAGAAAAGCATATCTTTCATACAGACAGAACCATAAAGGGAGGTAATAAAATCCGTGGATTTATTAATAATTTTAACTATTTTAAATCTGATGTTCAAAGCTGTGATAAATATATAGAGAATATTTGTGTTGAAATATATTTCACCAAGTCAACACTATAATGCAATATTTTCACTCGTGGCTTTGCCACTCGTGAAAATATAAATTATGGTGTTCACGAGAGAAATATATTTCGATCTTACACGGAAACAAACAAATTTTCTATTTATTTTATGCATTTTTGATGGTTTTAACCAAATTTATTGAGTTTGCCTGCGCAACGTCACGTGCATCGCACCTTAACGTGATGACATCGTGACGTCAGGATGTCTTTGAAGAAGAACTATAATTAGTTCTGTTATGTTTTCTGATTTCTGTGACATTTTATTGTGATAAAATGTAAATATTTATGATCCTTTTATTATTTATAACATATTTACCTTTACTGAAGAGTTATTTTCAAGGAATTTCCTATCATTTATAATTTATATCATTTTGAAAATAAATGTAGTTCCGTACCAGTGAAAAATAATGATATTTTCACTGTTTGAAACAGTGATAAATTTCAGTATTTCACAGAAGAGTATAAAATAAAAGAGAAAACCATCATTGAAAACAGAATTTAACTAAAGAGTAACGTGTTTTATGTTTTTAACAAAAAATGCAGCAGCTACAGCATAGTCATTGTGGCCCCTCAAACAGAACTTGTTAAAATTTCACACACTAAAAGATGACATTAAGATTAAGTGCAGTGTACATGAACCGTAACTCAACTTTGCTTACTTAATAAAGATGTTCCCTGTAGAAATTATGCCTGAAACTTTTGAAAATAATTAAATTTCACATGACACTGTGTGTTTGAGAACTGAGTTAAACCTTAATTACAATGATCCTGCCTTTGCAACCACTGCAGATCATGATCATCCTGCACATCCATGAAGTCTGATCATGACCAGCACTGTTTGTCATTCAGTCAGTATCTTTTTGGTATGCACCCCTTTTAACAGTTAATGGTACTGTCCAGATTGGAAGATGGACAAGTTCTATATAGAAATTTAGCAGGGTAAGGGTTAAGGAACTGCAGTGTACATAAACCGTAACTCCTGCAAACACATTATTCATGGTAGTTCCTGACATTGCTTTTACTTTCTGCATACATTTCATTTAGTTTTGGCGCAGACAGTGTTTGGTGAGACTGGCAAAAATGACTGATGAATAAAACTACAACAACACCAGTTAAGCAACATCAGATCAGCTAACTCGGACGCTGAACTACCAGTAGCTGCTGGAAATGTGGGACAGAGTTAGCATTGAATAACTTCCAGCTGGAACTTTCTGGAGTTCATTTGAACTACATCTGTACAGTCAACACTATAATTCAGGTAACACAAATGTTTTAAGTTACACATTGCAGGAATAGAATCTCTTTAACCTTTAGCCTGCTGGCGGCTAGTGGGTCTGCCTTTGTGACCAGTGCAGACCAAGATCAGCCTGCACATCCGTGCAGTCTGATCATGGTCTGCACTGTTCGCTATACAGTCTGAAAATTTTCAGTAAACACCCCTTTGAATGATGTGGTACTTCCCAAATTGAATGATGGAACAGTCCATTACAGAAATTTAGCAGGGTAAAGGTTAAGGATTGAGTGCTGAAAAAAGACAAAAGTCACAATGGCAAGGCAGGTTAGCTGATTGACATTTTAAGCCCCTCTCTTATTTGGTTTAAATCAACAAATGGAATTTACAAGTTTGTTTGTTCTGATGTCTGCCGTGATATCACTTCAGTCTACTGTCCTGAGAATCACCATGGCCATGGCCTAGGTGTCAGAACGCTAACAAGAACATACCTTATTGAAAACCATTCTCATTCTTCCAGCGAGTTACCTGTATATTAGTTTTGCCAGTGAGGGTTGGATTTTCTTAATTACATATTCAAAATGAAAGCTACATTGCAGCTTTGCCAAGCTACATGACTGTAGTTATTTGCCAGGATTAGCTTCAGATTATACATTGAAAATATTCTATATATATATATATATATATATATATATATATATATATGTGAGAAAATTAAGTGAAACAGTTAAAAAAAACTATCAAACACAATGGATCCCAAGAGGTTACATGAACTTAAAAATGAAATTGCACACCTTGAGGAAATAAAACAATGTTAATTATTTAAATCATTAAATTTGTATACATATATTGAATTACAGATCTGTCGTAGGGTTCATGGAGGTCATAGCCAACATAATACAGATGCCCCTGTTCCAAGATTCATTCCTGCAAACCATTGGACCAAACTGATGGATAAAGTATCGGCTAATTCATGTAAGTTTTTTTTAGCTTAATTGACTATTCAAAGAATAAGGAGGGCTATTGCACTTGCCCTGGCCTTATGCGTCGGTGTTAGTCAAGGCTTTATGTAGTCCAGTATTTTCTTCATTAATTAATATTCAATTAAAACATGCTGTACTGGATAGTACTGATAATGTTCAATAGTATGTTAAGCTTTGTAACTCCACCTGCAGTATTGTCAGAATTTTGCACCTTTTTAGCTCACCTGTCACAAAGTGACAAGGTGAGCTTTTGCGATCGCGCGGTGTCCGTCGTCCGTCCGTGCGTGCATGCGTCCGTCCGTAAACTTTTGCTTGTGACCACTCTAGAGGTCACATTTTTTGTGGGATCTTTTTGAAAGTTGGTCAGAATGTTCATCTTGATAATATCTAGGTCAAGTTCGAAACTGGGTCACGTGCCTTCAAAAACTAGGCCAGTAGGTCTAAAAATAGAAAAACCTTGTGACCTCTCTAGAGGCCATGTATTTCACAAGATCTTCATGAAAATTGGTCAGAATGTTCACCTTGATGATGTCTAGGTCAAGTTCGAAACTGGGTCACGTGCGTTCAAAAACTAGGTCAGTAGGTCTAAAAATAGAAAAACATTGTGACCTCTCTAGAGGCCATATGTTTCACAAGATCTTCATGAAAATTTGTCAGAACGTTCACCTTGATGATATCTAGGTCAAGTTCGAAACTGGGTCACGTGCCTTCAAAAACTAGGTCAGTAGGTCAAATAATAGAAAAACCTTGTGACCTCTTTAAAGGCCATATTTTTCAATGGATCTGTATGAAATTTGGTCTGAATGTTTATCTTGATGATATCTAGGTCAAGTTCGAAACTGGGTGACTTGCGGTGAAAAAACAGGTCAGTAGGTCTAAAAATAGAAAAACCTTGTGACCTCCCTAGAAGCCATATATTTCATGAGATCTTCATGAAAATTGGTCAGAATGTTCACCTTGATGATATCTAGGTCAAGTTCGAAAGTGGGTTATGTGCCTTCAAAAACTAGGTCAGTAGGTCAAATAATAGAAAAACCTTGTGACCTCTCTGGAGGCCATATTTTTCATGGGATCTGTATGAAAGTTGGTCTGAATGTTCATCTTGATGATATCTAGATCAAGTTCGAAAGAGGGTCACGTGCCGTCAAGAACTAGGTCAGTAGGTCAAATAATAGAAAAACCTTGTGACCTCTCTAAAGGCCATATTTTTCATGGGATCTGTATGAAAGTTGGTCTGTTCATTCATCTTAATGATATCTAGGTCAAGTTCGAAACAGGGTCATGTGGGTTCAAAAACTAGGTCAGTAGGTCTAAAAATAGAAAAACCTTGTGACCTCTCTAGAGGCCATACTTGTGAATGGATCTCCATAAAAATTGGTCAGAATGTTCATCTTGATGATATCTAGGTCAAGTTTGAAAGTGGGTCAAGTGCCTTCAAAAACTAGGTCAGTAGTTCAAATAATAAAAAAACGTTGTGACGTCTCTAAAGGCCATATTTTTCATGGGATCTGTATGAAAGTTGGTCTGAATGTTTATCTTGATGATATATAGGTCAAGTTTGAAACTGGGCCAACTGCGATCAAAAATTAGGTCAGTAGGTCTTGAAATAGAAAAACCTTGTGACCTCTCTAGAGGCCATACTTATGAATGGATCGCCATAAAAATTGGTCAGAATGTTCATCTTGATGATATCTAGGTCAAGTTTGAAACTGGGTCACATGCCATCAAAAACTAGGTCAGTAGGTCAATTAATAAAAAAAAACGTTGTGACGTCTCTAGAGGCCATATTTTTCATGGGATCTGTATGAAAGTTGGTTTGAATGTTTATCTTGATGATATATAGGTCAAGTTTGAAACTGGGTCAGCTGCGATCAAAAATTAGGTCAGTAGGTCTTGAAATAGAAAAACCTTGTGACCTCTCTAGAGGCCATACCCTTGAATGGATCTTCATGAAAATTTGTAAGAATGTTCACCTTGATGATATCTAGGTCAAGTTTAAAACTGGGTCACGTGCCATAAAAAACTAGGTCAGTAGGTCAAATAATAAAAAAAACCTTGTGACCTCTCTAGAGGCCATACTTTTCATGGGATATGTATGAAAGTTGGTCTGAATGTTCATCTTGATGATATCTAGGTCAAGTTTGAAACGGGGTTAGCTGTGGTCAAAAACTAGGTCACTAGGTTTTAAATTATTAAAATCTTTTGACCTCTCCATATTTTTCAATGGATCTTCATGAAAATTGATCTGAATGTTCACCTTGATGATATCTAGGTCAGTTTCGAAACTGGGTCACGTGCGGTCAAAAACTAGACCAGTAGGTATAAAAATAGAAAAACCTTGTGACCTCTCTAGAGGCTATATTTTTCATGAGATCTTCATGAAAATTAGTGAGAATGCTCACCTTGATGATATCTAGGTAAATTTCAAAACAGGGTCACGTACCTTTGAAAACTAGGTCAATAGGTCAAATAATAGAAAAGCCTTGTGACCTCTCTAGAGACCATATTTTTCAATGGATCTTCATGAAAATTGGTCAGAATTTTTATCTTGATGATATCTAGGTCAAGTTCAAAACTGGGTCGCATGAGCTCAAAAACTAGGTCACTATGTCAAATAATAGAAAAAAACAACGTCATACTCAAAACTGGGTCATGTGGGAAGAGGTTAGCGATTCAGGACCATCATGGTCCTCTTGTTTTTTACTGGCAAAGCTCTTATTCAGAGTTAAGCACTGAGAAAAGTGGAGCGTGCTGTCTTACGGACAGCTCTTGTTGTGTGTCCTTTCTGTTACTCTTTAACTGCTAGAAGGATTTCAAGGAAACTTGGCACTAATGTTCACCACACTGAGACGATGTGCAGAGTGCATGTTTCGGATGACTCACTACAAGGTCAAGGTCACACTTACGGGTCAAAGGTCATATATGACTGCTTTTTGTACATTTCTATGTATATTGCTCTGCATTGCAGTGCTCTTGTTTTTATTTGGCAGATCCCATTTCTCTTCACTTACAATAAATATTTTTTTTTGGAATTATTTCCCTTTTATGTTACTATAAATAGCTTATTTTGAAACATTATTGGCCGTAGAGAAAAACCGCGACCACTTTTCTGTGGTACAACATGAATGGTACCTCCAACTTGCAGGTGTATTTTGACATACCTGTACCTTGTAAGGATTTTTTTGGACTTAGAATTTTTTTAGGAATTTCTTCCCTTTGTTGTTCCTGCCCTTTGGGCTTCAACAGTCAAGTTCTTGAAATTTTGCTCCCATCCTCTGATGTAACCCTTCAGGCATATATTGGCCAGCTTGGTGGAGCTCTTGTTTCAGTTAGACTATTCTTAGAATAGGTAGAGCTATCGGACTAGCTCACCTGTGTGTTGTTGTCGGCATCATGATTTTGTTAAGTTTCTGTATGTAAGCTGTTATCTTACCATTGGTTAAGGTTTTTGATAAAGTCATATATCTCTGTTATTATCAAAGCTTTTGACATGAAATTTGAAATAGTTATTTACTATCAAAGTCTGCAGCAGGAGAAACAATTCCCATAACTCTGTTTGAATTTTGACAGAGTTATGCACCTTTTTAACTAGGTTAAATTTTTGATAAAGTCAAATAACTCTTGTTACTGTCAATGCTTTTGATTTGAAACTTTAAATAATTATTTACTGCCAAAGTTGACACAAGGAGAAACAATCCCCATAACTTTGGTTTGAATTTTGACAAAGTTATGTCCCTTTTTAACTTGGAATTTTTTGGTTAAAGTTTTATAAAGTTTTTACTGGCAAAGCTCTTGTTAATGTAAGCTAGCAGCTCATTAACCACTAATGGGAATGGATTGAAGCTACACACACTTGTCCACTTTGATGAGCTGACATACATTCTACAGGTTTCATAACTCTGTATTGCATTTTTACAACATTCTGCCCCCTTTTCAACTTTTAACATTAATTCAATTAACAAGGCTGTTGAAAAGTCGAACCCTGCTGTCCTCTGACAGCTGCTGTTGTTTTATACATTCCTAATTTAACAATTATAGATTGCATTTAGATATATGAAACAGTTTAGTAACGACTATAATATACACTTGCAAATCAATACCATTTGGGCCCAGTTGTTTGAAACTTTTAACAGGTGATTAAGCTAACGATTGATTAACTTTTAGGGTTATATTTCGACATTTTAGAAGACTTAGTATACATTGAATGTATGAGGAAAGGATTATGAACACGAAAGTCTTTACGGTAAAATCGAAAACTTTATATATATTTAATGTTTTCCACATGTGGGCCACAGACTAATATTTTGAATCAAAATCTAACCAGCCCGGTTTGTTAATCATGTATCAATTTTCTTGCATTATTTCAGTTGTGTCCCTTGCTTGAAGCTGCTTTCCATGGAATTTTTGCACGAAGTCATTGGTTGTCAACGTGGCACGAAGATGGAATGCACTGATCAGACCAAGTTTCTCACTGTTTCCTGGCAGCCAATGGAAGAGCTGAGAATACCAGTGGGAGTAAAGTGTTGAATGTTCCACAAAATAGCACAGATTCCAAGCATTGTTTCTCTCTGGTCAGAAAAAAAATCAGAGAAATAACTTATCAATGATATATTCCTGTCTGTTAGTAATAATTGATCGCAGACTGAATGTTACCATGGGTCTACTGGCAAGCTGGAAAGATACAAAGATAAATATGATTTATTAAACTTATTGAACATGACGTTAGAGAATATTCAGTTGTGAAAGTGAAATAGGCATTAAAAATTTTAAGATCAAGTGTAAATTTGATGGTTCATGATTGACATTAACTCTTACTGAATGTAACATTAAAGGATGTTCAAGTGTGACAGTGAAATAGACAAACATTAAAGATCAAGTTGTGGTTTAAGATAAAATACTGAAAAGATCAACACCAGGATGTTCACAATAATGTTACAATTTATTTTATGGCATTTAGAACCTTAGCATTAATATAAATTTTGATATTGTACTTACCAACTTTATCTTTGCTTCATCACGCTCACATGAGACATTGTAATTGACAAGATCCTTGTTAGTTAGCTTTCAGTGTCTTCTAACAACTTTGGCATAAACACTGCTGTAACATCAGTTTAGTTGATCAATGGTCAATGGCAAAATAACACCAGTTGGCTCATTTTCGACTCTGTATGTACGCTCAAAACCAAGGCAGTCTTTGTATTAAAATTTGAAGTGTTGTTTTCTTTATTGTATTTGTCACTGACCTTAATCTTTGCTCCATCATGCACCTGGTTTTGAAACATTGCCCTGTGACATGCTAAATGCCACCAATTCTGGTGTGAGTAAAAGCACTTTTCCTTTTTAGCTCGACTTTTCGATAAAGTCAAATATCTCTGTTAATATCAAAGCTATTGACTTGAAACTTAAAATATTATTTACTATCAAAGTCTACACCAGGAGAAACAATCCCCATAACTCTGGTTGAATTTTGACAGAATTTATGCCCCTTTTTAACTTCGAAATTTTGGTTAAAGTTTTTGATAAAGCCAGATATCTGTTACTATCAAAGCTATTGACTTGAAACTTAAAATAGTTATTTACCATCAAAGTCTACACCAGAAGAAACAATTCCCATAACTCTGATTAGAATTTTGACAGAATTATGCCCCTTTTTAACTTAGAATTTTTAACCAGGTTTTCAACAAAAACCTGAGTTATTAGATTGGGGTAGATGTCGGTCGGGTGGGCGGCGGCGGCGGCATCAAACTGGTGTTTCCGGTCAATAACTTTTGTTTCGGTAAAGATATTTGAATAAAACTTGGTGTGTATGTAACTTATATCAAGACAAAGGCTGGGATTGATTTTGGGGTTTCTGGGGTCAAGGTCAAGGTCACTGTTACTTAAAATAGAAAAAGGGTTTCCGGTCAATGACTTCCGTTTCGGTAAAGATATTTGAATAAAACTTGGTATGTATATAGCTTATATCAAGACAAAGGCTGGGATTGATTTTGGGTTTTCTGGGGTCAAGGTCAAGGTCACTGTTACTTAAAATAGAAAAAGGGTTTCCGGTCAATAACTTAACTTAGGAATGAGCTATCTTGATGAAACTTGGTGTATAGAAAACTTATATAAAGTTGTAGCTTGGGATTGATTTTGGGGTTTCTGGGATCAAGGTCAAGGTCATTGTTACTAAAAATAGGGTTAGGGTTAGGGTTAGCATATCTTCTACATGCATGGAGGGATTTTGATGAAAGTTGGCACAGTTGTTCACCATCGTGAGACGAGTGTCTTGCGCAAGAACCAGGTCCCTAGGTCTAAGGTCAAGGTCACACTTAGAGGTCAAAGGATACAAGAATGAAAACTTTGTCCGGAGCATATCTTCTTCATGCATAGAGGGATTTTGATGTAACTTGGCACAATTATACACCATCATGAGACGAAGTGTCTTGCGCAGTTCCCTTCTTTAGAATCACTTCCCTTCGTTGTTACTATAAATAGCTTATATTGTAACTTTTTCGTTACTAGACGTAGGGAAAAATCGAGACCACTTTTCTGTAGTACAACATGCATGTTACATCCAATTTTGAGGTGTATTTTGACCAATCTCTACCTGGTAAGGATTTCTGTGTGGACTTACAATTTTTTTTTTTTGTACTTTTTTTTTGTATTTTTTTTTTTTTTTTTAAGATTAACTTCCCTTAGTTGTTACTATAAATAACTTATATTGTAACTTTTTTATAATTGACCGTAGGGAAAAACCAAGACCACTTTTCTGTGGTACAACATAGTTGTTACTTTTTAATTTTAGGTGTATTTTAAGGTATCTCTACCTGGTAAGGAGTTTTTTTGTGGACTTAGAAAAACAAAAGAATTACAATGATTACTAAACAACCACAAAATTAAAATTACATCTGCAAATACAGGTGCTAGAGTAAAGAAATTTGCTGTGATGGGCGTATATTGTGACATTCTGGCACTCTTGTTTATTCTTATGAAAAGTGTTGAAAACCTTGTTTCGTGGCATTCTGGCACTCCTGTTTTTAGCTCACCTGTCACAAAGTGACAAGGTGAGCTTTTGTGATCGCGCGGTGTCCGTCGTCCGTCCGTGCGTCCGTAAACTTTTGCTTGTGACCACTCTAGAGGTCACATTTTTCATGGGATCTTTATGAAAGTTGGTCAGAATGTTCATCTTGATGATATCTAGGTCAAGTTCGAAACTGGGTCACGTGACATCAAAAACTAGGTCAGTAGGTCTAAAAATAGAAAAACCTTGTGACCTCTCTAGAGGCCATATATTTCATAAGATCTTCATGAAAATTGGTCAGAATGTTCACCTTGATGATATCAGGTCAAGTTCGAAACTGGGTCACGTGGTTTCAAAAACTAGGTCGGTAGGTCTAAAAATAGAAAAACCTTGTGACCTCTCTAGAGGCCATATTTTTCATGAGATCTTCATGAATATTGGTCAGAATGTTTACCTTGATGATATCTAGGTCAAGTTCGAAACTGGGTCACATAGGGTCAAAAACTAGGTCATTAGGTCTAAATATAGAAAAAGCTTGTGACCTCTCTAGAGGCCATAATTCTCAATGGATCTTCATGAAAATTGGTCAGAATGTTCACCTTGATGAAATCTAGGTAAAGTTCGAAACGGGGTCACATGGGGTTAAAAACTAGGTCAGTAGATCTAAAAATAGAAAAACCTTGTGACCTCTCTAGAGGCCATATTTTTCATGAGATCTTCATGAATATTGGTCAGAATGTTCCACCTTGATGATATCAAAGGTCAAGTTCGAAACTGGGTCATGTGGGGTCAAAAACTAGGTCAGTAGATCTAAAAATAGAAAAACCTTGTGACCTCTCTAGAGGCCATATTTCTCAATGGATCTTCATGAAAATTGGTCAGAATGTTCACCTTGATGATATCTAGGTCAAGTTCGAAACTGGGTCACGTGCGGTCAAAAACTAGGTCAGTAGGTCTAAAAATAGGAAAACCTTGTGACCTCTCTAGAGGCGATATTTTTAGCTCGACTATTCGAAGAATAGTCTAGCAAATTCTACTCACCCTGGCGTCGGCGTCGGCGTCACACCTTGGTTAAGTTTTTGCATGCAAGTACATACAGCCATCAGTGAAAGGCATTATACTTTGAAACTTATTTCTTCTTTTTCTAGGTCAATTACCAACCTCTCTGGGTCAAGTCCCATAACTCTGACATGTATTTTGAGCAAATTATGCCCCCTTTTGGACTTAGAAAATTTTGGTTAAAGTTTTACATGCAAGTTACTATCTCCAAAACTAATGCAGATATTAAATTTGAAACTTCACATGTGTCTTCGGGTTATAAAACTAGTTGATAGCAGCAAGTCCCATAACTCTGACTTTCATTTGGCCAAATTATGCCCCCTTTTGGACTTAGAAAATTCTGGTAAAGTTTTGCGTGCAAGTACATACAACTATTTCTAAAAGGCATATAGATTTAAAACTTATTTTTCTTTTTCTAGATCAATTACCAACCTCACTGGGTCAAGTCCCATAACTCTGACATGTTATTTGAGCAAATTATGCCCCCTTTTAGACTTAGAAAATTTTGGTTAAAGTTTTACATGCAAGTTACTATCTCCAAAACTAATGCAGATATTGATTTGAAACTTCACATGTGTCTTCGGGTTATAAAACTAGTTGATAGCACAAGTCCCATAACTCTGACTTTCATTTTGGCCAAATTATGCCCCCTTTTGGACTTAGAAAATTCTGGTTAAAGTTTTGCGTGCAAGTACATACAACTATTTCTAAAAGGCATATAGATTTAAAACTTATTTTTTCTTTTTCTAGATCAATTACCAACCTCACTGGTCAAGTCCCATAACTCTGACATGTTTTTTGAGCAAATTATGCCCCCTTTTAGACTTAGAAAATTTTGGTTAAAGTTCTACATGCAAGTTATTATCTCCAAAAATAATGCAGATATTGATTTGAAACTTCACATGTGTCTTCGGGTTATAAAACTAGTTGATAGGATCAAGTCCCATAACTCTGACTTTCATTTTGGCCAAATTATGCCCCCTTTTTGGACTTAGAAAATTCTGGTTGAAGTTTTGCGTGCAAGTACATACAGCTATTACTAAAAGGCATATAGATTTGAAACTTATTTTTTCTTTTTCTAGATCAATTACTAACCTCACTGGATCAAGTCCCAAAACTCTGGCATGTATTTTGGGCAAATTATGCCCCCTTTTGGACTTTGAAAATTCTGGTTAAAGTTTTACATGCAAGTTACAATCTCCAAAACTAATGCAGATATTGAATTGAAACTTCTCATGTGCCTTCGGGGTTATAAAACTAGTTGATAGCAGCAAGTCCCATAACTGATATGCATTTTGGTCAAATTATTCCCCCTTTTGAACTTAAACATGGTTCGCACAGGTCCTTGAAAGTCCTTGAATTTGATCCTAAGTCCTTGAAAAGTCCTTGATTTTTTTCTTCCAAAAATCCCCTGAAAAAGTACTTGAATTTTGAAAAAAAAGGTAGAAAAGTCCTTAAATTTTGCTAAAAACGGGGGTGCAAATCGTCTTGTAGGGGAAAAATACAAAAAATAAATAATAAATAAGTCAAAACGAGCGAAAAAACGGTGTAAAATAAAAATACATGCACACCCACGGAGGGAACGCTAGTTGAACACCGTTTCGGTACGGAAGTTAGATATGGAATAGCGATTTTCACAACATTAAAATATTATGCGCAAGGTCATTGTAGCGTGACTATCAACAACAACAATGAGTGGCCCAAAAAATAAATGTAGTTTCGCCAATAAATGGCTTACACAGGATGATTATTCATCGTGGTTAAAGAAGTTTAAGTCAGACAAGCATAAGTGTATGTGATAAACTCATTGATGTCGGAACTATGGGAGAAAGTGCGTTGAAATCACACGCGAAAACAAGAAGTGAAGTCCCTTGAGGACAAATTGAAAACTACAAATGTAGTCTTGAGAGCTTGAAAGACTTATAAGAAACATGTACTAAGTATGTATACAGGCAAATATAGCTCATAAAAGGTAATCCCATTGAAGATCTCATAAAGGTTAAGATATGCTATTGTAGCTTATGGAAAATAAAACTGTTCTGTGACTTTTCTTTTGTCATAATGCCTTATGAAGAGCCTAAATGGTTTTGTAATTTAAGATTTTAAGCGATTAAAATAGTCCTTGAAAATCCATAAAAAGTCCTTGAAAAGTCCTTGAAAAGTCCTTGAATTTTTTTTGCCAAGTCCTGTATAAACCATGTTAAAACTCTTTTGATATTTAACTTTTTTGGGTAATATTTTCCTGCTTCTGGGTCAATATTTCGAATAGTCGAGCTTGGCTGTCTTACGGACAGCTCTTGTTCAATGGATGTTCATGAAAATTGGTCAGAGTGTTTATCTTGAAGATATCTAGGTCAAGTTCGAAACTGGGTCACGTGGGGTTAAAAACTAGGTCAGTAGATCTAAAAATAGAAAAAACCTTGTGACCTCTCTAGAGCCCATATTTTTCATGAGATCATTCATGATTATTGGTCAAATGTTCACCTTGATGATATCTAAGTCAAGTTTGAAACTGGTCACGTGGGGTTAAAAACTAGGTCAGTAGATCTAAAAATAGAAAAAACCTGTGACCTCTCTAGAGCCATATTTCTCAACGGATCTTCATGAAAATTGGTGAGAATGTTCAGCTTGATGATATCTAGGTCAGGTTTGTAACTGGGTCATGTGCGGTTAAAAACTAGGTCAGTAGGTCGAAAATAGAAAAACCTTGTGACCCCCTCTAGAGGCCATATTTTTCACGAGATCTTTATGAAAATTGGTGAGAATGTTCACCTTGATGATATCTAGGTCAAGTTTAAAAGTGGGTCACGTGCCTTCAAAACTAGGCCATTAGGTCAAATAATAGAAAAACCTTGTGACCTCTCTAGAGGCCATATTTTTCAATGGATCTTCATGTAAATTGGTCAGAATTTTTTATCTTGATGATATCTAGGTCACATGTGCTCAAAAACTAGGTCACTATGTCAAATAATAGAAATAATGACGTCATACTCAGTTCAACGCTGGGTCATGTGGGGATAGGTGAGCGATTCAGGACCATCATGGTCCTCTTGTTTTTTAAATTGATAAAGTCAAATATCTCTGTTACTATTACAGCTTTTGACTTGAAACTCAAAATAGTTCTAAACAATCAAAGTCTACACCAGGAGAAACAATATCCATAACTCTGATTTGAATTTTGACAGAATTATGCCCCTTTTTAACTTAGAACTTTTTGTTAAAAGTCAAATATCTCTAATACTGTTAAAATGTTTTACTTGAAACTCAACATAGTTATTTACTATCAAAGTCTACACCAGGAGACACAATTCCCATAACTCTGATTTGAATTTTGACAGAGTTATGTCCCTTTTTAACTTAGATTTTTTTTTTACTGGCAAAGCTCTAATTCAGAGTCAAGCACTGAGAAAAGTCGAGCGCGCTGTCTTACGGACAGCTCTTGTTATATGCCCGTCTGAAAGTATGGTTTATTACGTGAACACCTGTGGTGCGCGGGCAGCATACACAGCATGTTCGCTTTTTAAGTCGGTCATCATCCGAGCTTTCTGACAATGTTTGTGGGCATAATATCTCGGCCAAATTAAGCATTAGGCAAAGTTAGATGACTGGCATATTTTGTGATAGTCTGGAACTGTCGTTGAATAAGGACAAACTCATTCATTCGTTCATAGTGCATTTGATCCAATAATAAAAACAAGAATCACCAATCCAAACGTGCCTCCAATGGTCAGCACAGGCCGATTTCAACTTCTGAAAAAAGAATGGAACAAAGTGGGGCAACACCTTGGTGTGGTCAGTGACAAAAATACCAGGAGGCAGAGTTATGTTTTTCCCATTATAGAATTGAACCAATGTGGTGCCTCACTGTGTTCCTAGATAGAGACACTTGCATTTCTCTCTGTACATTGTGCCATCAAGTTCGTTGTTTTTACATCAACATCGCATTGCAAATCAAAACTGTGCCCCTTTTTCGACTGGTTTCTCGGTACCCTGTAATGGGAATGGATTCAGATTGAAACTTCACACACTTGTTCACTGTCATGATCTGACATGCAGTGCACAGGTTCCATAACTCCACTTCGCATTTTTACAAAATTATGCCCCTTCGACTAGGCAGTTTTTCGCCAAGTTTTTCTATGTAAGCTGGTATCTCAGTACCCACTTACGGGAATGGATTGAAACTTAACACCATTGTCCACTTTCATGAACTGATATACATTTTACAGGTTCATAACCCTGTTTAGGTTATAATGCAGTAATTCGGTCAAAAATGTGCTTTCGTGGTGCTGTCGAAAGAAGTCCCTAATAAATAGATCCTAATTTTCCCATTTTTCGCGCATTTGTGCGTAAATCGGGGACCAAATGGGCATTATTTTACTCTTGGAATGAATTTTACATTAAAAAGGACACTTTTTTCATGCTAATATTCGCATGTTGTTGAGTTGTTTACTTGAAAACGAAAGTAAGGTGTTTATTCTGTGGACCGCTTTCTGAAATGCGGCAATATGAGGGTACCTGACTTCAGTTGACTTGCATTTCACTGCATACTATTCAACACCCCTTTTTGTTTTCGTTTTCTTGAAGCAAATGTATGGATATCTTGTGGAAAATAGGTCTATGATGGAGTGAAAATCTAGAAACTGTAACAGAATTGTTCTGAAGTAGCTGAATTTTATATGAAACAAAGAACAATTTCTTTTATTAGTCCCCTACTGGTTGAAAACCAGTTTCGGGGACTATAGGAATGCACTTTTCCGTCATTCCGTCTTTCCGTCATTCCATCATTCCGTCCGTCCGCAATTTCGTGTCCGGTCCATAACTCTTTTATCCATGAAGGGATTTTATTATTACTTGGCACAAATGTTCCCCATGATGAGACGACGTGTCATGTGCAAAACCCGGACCCCTAGCTTAAAGGTCAAGGTCACAATTGGAGGTCAAAGGTCAACAGGGCTTTTTTCCTGTCCGGTCCATAACTCTCTCATCCATGATGGGATTTTAATATCACTTGGCACAATTGTATCTCATAATAAGACGATGTGTCATGCACAACTTTCAGACCCCTAGCTCAAAGGTCAAGGTCACACTTAGTAGTCAAATGTTAACATGGCATGAACAGGGTCTGTTTCGTGTCCGGTCCATAACTGTTTCATCCATGAAGGGATTTTAATATTACTTGACACAAATGTTCCCCATGATGTGACGACATGTCATGCGCAAAACCTGCACCCCTAACTCAAAGGTCAAGGTCACAGTTGGAGGTCAAAGGTCAACAGGGCTTTTTTCCTGTCCGGTCCATAACTCTCTCATCCATGAAGGGATTTTAATATCACTTGGCACAATTGTACCTCATAATAAGACGATGTGTTGTGCACAACTTTCAGACCCCTAGTTCAAAGGTCAAGGTCACACTTAGTAGTCAAATGTTAACATGGCATGAACAGGGTCTGTTTCGTGTCCGGTCCATAACTGTTTCATCCATGAAGGGATTTTAATATTACTTGACACAAATGTTCCCCATGATGTGACGACGTGTCATGCGCAAAACCTGCACCCCTAACTCAAAGATCAAGGTCACAGTTGGAGGTCAAAGGTCAACAGGGCTTTTTTCCTGTCCGGTCCATAACTCTCTCATCCATGAAGGGATTTTAATATCACTTGGCACAATTGTATCTCATAATAAGACGATGTGTCATGCACAACTTTCAGACCCCTAGCTCAAAGGTCAAGGTCACACTTAGTAGTCAAATGTTAACATGGCATGAACAGGGTCTGTTTCGTGTCCGGTCCATAACTCTGTCATTCATTAAGGGATTTCAATATTACTTGGCACAGATGTTCTCCATAATGAGACAACGTGTCATGTGCAAATCCCGGAGCCCTTGCTCAAAGGTCAAGGTCATACTTAGAGGTCAAAGGTCTAATTCAAGAAGGACTTTGTCTGGAGCATTTCTTCTTTATGCATGGAGGGATTTTAATGTATCTTGGCACAAATGTTCACCACCATAAGACAAATTGTCTTGCGCCAGAACCAGGTCGCTAGGTCTAAGGTCAAGGTCATACTTAGAGGTCAAATTCAAGAATGATTTTGTCCGGAGCATTTCTTCTTCATGCATGGAGAGATTTTGATGTAACTTGGCACAAATGTTCACCACCATGAGGCACACTTTTTTAGAATTACGTCCCTTTGTTGTTACTATAAATAGATTACATTGTAATTTTTTTATTACTGGCCGTAGGGAAAAATCGAGACCACTTTTCTGTGGTACAACATGCATGTTACATCCAATATTTAGGTGTATTTTGATCTATCTCTACCTGGTAAAGATTTTCTTGTGGACTTCCATCCATTTTATAGATTTTTTTTTTTTTTTTTTTTAAGGATTAATTTCACTTTGTTGTTACTATAAATAACTTTTATGATAACTTTTTGTATAATCGGCCAAAAAAATTCCAAATGAAAACAACTGTACGTTTTTATATATGCAAATTTTAAACCAAGTGCTTTGTTATATTATATTGTATAGATAGTACAATATTGTTTATACATCATTGACAAATATCAGTTCATTATGTTATACTGCAGTAGAGAAAATTAGGTGCCTTCCAGTAGGGGACTTTGTATTGCATGGCAATACTTCATTCACTTGTTTGTATATAGCCTTGACAGATTTATTTCATTGCACATAGGGGGCCTCCGTGGCCGAGTGGTTAAGGTCGATGACTTCAAATCACTTGCCCCTCATCGATGTGGGTTCGAGCCTCACTCGGGGCGTTGAATTCTTCATGTGAGGAAGCCATCCAGCTGGCTTACGGAAGGTCGGTGGTTCTACCCAGGTGCCCGCTCGTGATGAAATAATGCACGAAGGGGCACCTGGGGTCTTCCTCCACCATTAAAAGCTGGAAAGTCGCCATATGACATATCATGTGTCGGTGCGACGTTAAATCCAACAAAATAAAATAAATAAATAAATTCATTGCACATAGTTGTTTCCAAGATAGTTATTGAAAATAAACAAAAAATGGCACAGTTTAGTCTCTTTTCTTAACATAGCCTTTTTAGTTGTGTATATACTGGGACATCGTTTAATTTTGGGGGCAGGAAATTCTTGTATGGGGAAATGAATATGAAGAATTCAACTTTTAGAAAATTGCAATTTCAATTGTTCATTGGGATTTAATTTTATGGATTGATGCAGCCATGAAATCCACAAAAAGTAGTCGCCTTTAAATATTAAAAATTTTATAGTATGACTTTAAATGTCTGGTTTGTCTGTTAATTTTTAGCCCGACTATTCAAAGAGTATGGACAGCTATACTAATCACCCCGGCATCAGCTTCGGCATTGGTTAAGTTTTTATTATAATATCAAATATCTTGAACACTATCAAAGATATTCAACTGAGACTTGGAATACTTGCATATAGTAACAGTGTGCAGATGTATGAGAAGGGACATTACTCTGTCAGCAATATAAAAGTTGATTCTGCCTTTGGGACCAGTGCAGATCAAGATCAGCCTGTACATCTTTGCAGTCTGATCATGGTCTGCACTGTTCGCTATTAAGTCAGTAAATTTTCAGTGAACTACCCTTAGAATAATAAATGGTGCTGCCCAAATTGAACGATGGACCAGTCCATTTTAGAAATTTAGCAGGCTAAATGTTAAACAGCATATAAAACATAATGTAAGTCTACCAAAGCATCATCAATTTGCTCACATAGGTATTGAATTCTGGAAAGGGACTGCATGAAGGGGCCATAACTCTGGACAGTTCACATCTTTAAACACACACACAACAAGGTTTGCGGGGTGTGTGTGTGGGGGGGGTGTATATAGGAGTGAGCTTGGCGGTCGGTCTGTTGGTTTTTGTGGTTTCCGGATGATAACTCATGAAAGGCTTGACCGATTTGAAAAATATTTGGTACACAGGTGTAACATCAGAAAATACAGGTCAAGTTCGAATTTGGGGTTAATAGGTCAAAGGTCAAGGTCACAGTGACCCTGAACAGTTAAACAGTTTCCGGATGATAACTTGATACCGCTTGGATCTATGATCATATATTTTGGTACACAGAACTGGTGTAACATCATGAAATACAGGTCAAGTTCGACTTTGGGTCTGTAAGTCAAAGGTCAAGGTCACAGTGACTAGGAATAGTTAAATGGTTTCCGGATGATAACTTGAGAACGATTGGGCCTAGGATCATAATTTTTGGTACACAGATGTAACATCACGAAATACAGGTCAAGTTCAACTGAGGTCTGTAGGTCAAAGGTCAATGTCACAATAACACAAAACAGTTTAACGGTTTCCGGATGATAACTGGAGAACGTTTGAGGCTAGGATCATGAAAATTGATAGCAAGGTTGGTTATCACCAGCAAATGACCCCTAATGATTTTTAGGTCAGCAGGTCACAGGTCAAGGTCACAGTGACCCAGAACACAAACGGTTTTCAGACAATAACTTCTCAGCGCTTGGGGCTAAGCTCACGAAACTTAATAGGGAGGTTGGACATGACCAGCAGATGACCTGTAATTATTTTGGGTTCCAAAGGTCATTTAAACCTTTTCTGGACAATAATTTGAGAACGCTTGGGCCGAGGATCATGAAACTTCATAGGGAGGTTGATCATGACCAGCAGATGACCTCTATTGATTTTGAGTTCAGTAGGTCAAAGGTCAAGCAAGTTCAGCTTTGACATTGGCTTAGTTCTGTGACAAGGCCATATTGTGGGGGTATAATTCGTCACTCCTGTGACAACTCTAGTTAAACTAAAGAACTGTTACATGTCTTTGTTTTGATGCAACTGCAGTTATGTCCCAGTGCTTAAACTTCACATTTGAACAGTTGTTTACTTTTATTTCTTTACAAATGGCATTCTTTTATAAAGGGGACAACTTTTGAGAATATTTTAAGTATCCAATGGTACAGTAAGGTAAAACGTGTATTAATAGACAGGTAGATTGTTGGTTAAAATGTTGTTCCTTTACAAAACATTTCTGTGATTTGTAGATATACTGCTAAACCTTAAAATAAATTATTCATAATGATAACTATCTTTGCAATGCATTGATACATTGAATTCAAACTTCACACATGTCTTTAGGGTCAGTAAATACAGTCACAGGTCCATTTCCTAGAAGTCTAAACTTGTATTTTTACAAAATTATGTGCCTTTTTACACTCGAAAATTGTGTTCATTCACCTTTGTAAGTACTTGGATGGATGCTGGGGCTGGGGGTGGGGGTTATTGTATTGAAACTTCACACGTCTTTGGGTCATTGCACACAGTCACTGGGCCAAGTCCAATAACTCTGAATTGTATTTTAACAGAATTATACCCCTCTGTCTACTTAGGTCATACTGAGGTTTTGCATGCAACTTAAAATCTTTTAAGATTGAGACTACAAAGCTATGTTAAGGGTCGGTGTACAAGGTCGCATATCTTAGACTTGTATTTCGACAGAACTATGCCCCTTTTGTACTCTTAAGTGTGTAAATACTGAATACAAATTTCTGTCATTGTATATAAGTACTTGTAAATTACAGCAGGTTTTATAATTTTGACCCTTACTGTGATATAGTTGTAACAGTACTAATCTAAAATCCATTTTATTGACGAGCCTTTGAATAGTCGAGTGCGCTGTCATCAGACAGCTCTTGTTTTTAGCTCACCTGAGCAATGCTCAGGTGAGTTTTTCTGATCGCTCGATGTCCGGTGTCTGTCGTCTGTCTGTCGTCTGTCTGTCCTCTGTCTGTCAACATTTAGCTTGTGTATGCGATAGAGGCTGTATTTTTCAACTGATCTTCATGAAACTTGGTCAGAATGATTACCTTGTTGAATAAGTTCGAAAATGGGTCATCTCGGGTCAAAAACTAGGTCACTAGGTCAAATCGAAGAAAAACATTGTGTATGCAATAGAGGATGAATTTTTCAATTGATCTTCATGAAATTTGGTCAGAGTGATTGCCTTGTTGAAATCTAGGTTGAGTTTGAATATGGGTTATCTGAGGTCAAAAACTAGGTCACTAGGTCAAATTAAAGAAAAATCTTGTGTATGCGATAGAGACTGTTTTTTTCAATTGATTTTTATGAAATTTGGTCAGGATGATTGCCTTAATGAAATCTAGGTCGAATTTGAATATGGTTCATCTGAGGTCAAAAACTAGGTCACTTGGTCAAATCAAAGAAAAAACTTGTGTATGTGATAGAGGCTGTATTTTTCAATTGATCTTCGTGAATTTTGGTCAGACTGATTGCCTTGATAAAATCTAGGTCGAGTTTGAACATGGGTCATCTAGGGTCAAAAACTAGGTCATATCTAAGAAAATGCTTGTTTTATCACAAGAGACTAATTTTTTGGTCCAATCTTAATGAAAATTGGTCAGAATATTTGTTTCCATGAAATCACTAGGTCAAACATGTTTTACACTGTTATGGTGTGTTTCTTAGGTGAGCGACCTAGGGCCATCTTGGCCCTCTTGTTTATCTCACCTGTCACATAGTGACAAGGTGAGCTTTTGTGATCACCCGTTGTCCGTCGTCGGTGCATGCGTCCTTCAATTTCTTGTCTGCATGATAGTGGTTTCAGTTATGATTTTATTTTAACCAAACTTGCACACAACTTGTATCACCATAAGATCTTGGTTCCTTTCTTGAACTGGCCAGATTCCATTATGGGTTCCAGAGTTATGGCCCCTGAAAGGGCCAAAATTAGCTAATTTGACCTTGTCTTCACAATAGCAGCTTTATGATTTGATTTTTACCAAACTTGCACACAACTTATATCACCGTAAGATCTTGGTTCCTTTCTTGAACTGGCCAGATTCCTTTATGGGTTCCAGAGTTATGGCCCCTGAAAGGGCCAGAATTAGCTATTTTGACCTTGTCTGCACAATAGCAGCTTCATTTATGATTTTATTTTAACCAATCTTGCACACAACTTGTATCACCATAAGATCTTGGTTCCTTTCTTGAACAGGCCAGATTCCATTATGGGTTCCAGGGTGTCATGGCCCCCGAAAGAGCCAAAATTAGCTATTTTGACCATGTCTGCACAATAGCAGCTTCATTTACGATTTGATTTTAACCAAACTTGCACACAACTTGAATCACCACAAGATCTTGGTTACTTGAACTGGCCAGATTCCATTATGGGTTCCAGAGTTACGGCCCCTGATGGGGCCAGAATTAGCTATTTTGACCTTGCCTGCACAACAGCAGCTTCATATATAATTTGAATTTAATCAAACTTGCACAAAACTTGTATCACCATAAGATCTTGGTAAGTACTTTCTTGAACCGGCCAGATCCCGTAGTGGGTTCCAGAGTTATCGCCCTTGAAAGGGCCAGAATTAGTTATTTTGACTTTGTCTGCACAATAGCAGCTTCATTTATGATTTGATTTTAACCAAACTTGCACGCAACTTGTATCACCATAAGATCTTGATTCATTCTTATACGCCCGAAGGGACATATTATGTTATCGCCTCAGTGTCCGTCTGTCTGTCTGTCTGATGGTTAGCAATTTCCTTTCTGCTCTGTAACTCTTGGAACCCCTTGAAGGATTTCAGAGAAACCTGACACTAATGTTCACCTCATCGAAACGACGTGCAGAGCACATGTTTCAGATGGCTTACTTCAAGGTCAAGGTCACACATAGGGGTCAAAGGTCATATGACTTTGTTTTGTGTGTATATTGCTCTGCATTGCAGTGCTCTTGTTTTTATTTGGCAGATCCTTCTTTTGTTCACTTACAATAATTCTTTTTTTAATTACATTATGTACTTCCCTTTTATGTTACTATAAATAGCTTATTTAGTAACTTTTTTATTATTGGCCGTAGGGAAAAACCGAGACCACTTTTCTGTGGTACAACATGGATGGAACCTCCAGGTGTATTTTGACATATCTGTACCTTGTAAGATTTTTTTTTCTTTTTGGCTAAATTTCTTCCCTTTGTTGTTTGACTTTCTTGTCCTTAAGTGCAATGAGAACAGGTGAGCGATATAGGGCCATGATGGCCCTCTTGTTACTGTATTTTCATCAGGTACAGCAATTCGTAATTCCATCAATACTGAATTTCCTAAATACTAATTCCAGTCTTTGCAAGTAAGTGACAACTTTTCACATGAAGTACTAACTGGTTCCCTGCAAGTAATGACAAAAAAATCCACATGAATCTCTGCTAGTAATGATAATGTCTCGAATGAAGTACTAATCTTTCTGCAAAAAAAACTAGAAACTCATGAACATCTATCCTGTTTTCTGAAAATAACTGATAATGTCTCCAAGTGAAGTACTTGACTGTTCATAGCAAGTAACTGCCAACTTGATGTTAAAGTATGCACCTGTTTTTCTGCGAGTAATGACATCTCCACATGAAGTACGAACCTCTACAACTTCTCTTCACATTATAACATGTTCTCTGCAAGTGACATCTCCATTGACATCTTCAGGTGCATTTGGTATTGTGTAAAGCTGACTTACTTTTAATCAAAATTTAGATCACCTGAGCCCTCCTTGTTTGGGGGAAGCTGCTATAACAACTCCAAAATCCCTTTTGTAGAAGTATGGACAGACAGACAGGGAAAGCAGTGCTAACCCCACTCTTTATATATTTTTTTCTAAAGGAACCTTGAAAACAATATCAAAAGGTAATTTTGGGGTACGAAACAGTCAAGTCAGTCAATCTTGAAAGTTGGTGCCAACTGTTTAACTGCACTGGGATGATTTCTTGGTTGATCGGAATCGATTTGATTACTAGGTGACACCGGTTTCAATTTTGCAAAACCGCTAATCGCTCTTAAACAATAAACATCACAAATACTTTATCCTTATACATTTCTTTTACCAGCACATACAGACCCACAGTATATTTCTGCAAAAACATATCAACTTGAATATAATCAATAGTCTAGATTTGCTTGTCGTGATATATCTAAAATAAAATACACCAAAATATGACTTATTATTTGTCACAATGCTTCCAAACGATAGTCTGTAAGTTCCTAATGAAGTCAGCTGCTGAAAGTACCTTTATAAGGTCTTCAGGAAAGAAAACAGCATTTCAGATATGGCCGACGATTAATCGGTTCGATTCGACTTCATACAAATGATTAACCGGTTTCAAAATTTTGAAATTGTCCCAGCCCTACTGTTTAATGACGTCATTGTTTGGACAGGTTAATGTTCAAAACATTTTAGCAATTATTATTTAATATACAGTTGAATATCGTTACCTCGATATCGGTTAGCTCGATACTCCAGTTAGTACGATGTGTTTTGGTCAGTCCCGACTTTTCTCCATAAATTTTAATGGTATTGTTTTTCATTACCTCGATATTATTAGCAGGATATTTTGTTTAGCTCCATGGGATTTTTCAGTCCCGTTAACTTACCTGTGCTGTTTTACAACTGGTTTCGTCGATATCACAGCTTGTCAAAAAATATTCGTGTTTTTTGTAAGGTGTAAAATTAACCTATTGTTATCCGGCGATGTATTAATTATAATCAGGTTAGTTTGTGTGTTTGTTTTGTTTGTTATTTAGTGTAGTCTTAGATAGACGATATGTGGACGCATCGGTCGAGAGGGCTAAGACGCTTTCCTACAGAGTTGAAGGCCCCTGGTTTGAATCCTGCCTACTCCCATTGCGGTGTGTCCTTGGGCAAGACACTATATCACGATTGCCTCAGTCGACCCAGCTGTAAATGGGCACTAGCAAATTGCTGGGGGATAAGGTATAATTGGTTTTAACTGTTCTTAAAATAGGGTCGCTCAAAAAGCTCTACAGAGCTTATGTTAATTGTTTCACAAAAGCGACGGTAAATAAAATTTGCCTTTTACTTTTAATCATTATGTCGAACTTCGGATACGTCGATGCAATTTTTGCAGTCCCTTGAATATCGAGGTAACGGTATTTAACTTTATAAAATCGGGGCCTGTATTCAAAGTTTTAAGTCTGAAATGTAGACATACACTTGAGAATCCCAAATTTTATTGTGTTATATTTGCTTTGACTGTAATGAAATTTTCTTTAAAACATTATTTAAAATTAATTAATAAATTAATTAAAACAATTATCATTATAATTATGTTTGTTATAAACAAAATTCCAGTGAATCGAATATTCTTTACTCCTTAGTCTAAGTCTGAAACTCAAATTTTTAATGTTGAAGAATATGGGCCCGTAATTACAATTACTTGAAATGATGATAACAAAACAGTAAGTAAACACAGGGCTACACAAAGGAAATTTGAAACAAAATGAACTTGTCTCAGCTATCAGCTCACCAGTGTACATACATACATATTTATATATATATACATACATACCCAGTAAACACCTGACGTCGTACCGACGTTGGTTAGACGTTGGATTTTGGTCGCGACGTCGGCGACCTGAATCCAACGTCTAACCAACGTCATAACCACGACGTGTAATAGACGTCAGACTTAGACGTCTTGGAGACGTTGGAATTAGGTTGGATAGAAAGTCTGTTTAAATGTTTTCATTTATGAAATTAACTGGTGTAATTTTGCTATAATAGTTTAAAGATAGTTATGCCTGAACATACGCTTACAAATAATAGTTCATTAGCACATCAAACATTATCATTAATTATGTTATGTCGCATGAGATTGTCTATTTTCGGAAACGGATTTTATTTTACCAATTTAAAACTGTTCAGGAACAAATTGCATTCTATACACATGTATAAATTATTCTAAATTCACCTAAGAATCTTCTTCTACACATGTTGTTTATTTGTCATGCCTTCGCCGCGAGATAAGCCTGCATCGGTTTACACAAGTCTTCCGGTAATTTGATATTTGTGGGATAAGATAGCAAGTTTATAAATACTTTACACAAAGGGATCCGCAACGTGAGTAGCAGATTTTTGAAAGTTGTACTTAGTTTAATAGTTATTCTTTTTAATGTTACGTATTCTTTCAAAAATTGATGCATTATGTTTATTACTTTAAAAATCAATTGCGTTTAACATAAAACTTCATTACATTTTATGAGGTTATAGAGAATTCTTTTAGAATTTAAAATATAACATGTTTGTTTTGCACGTAGCAATTAAGTTATTTAGTAATAGCTCTAGCATACTTGTATAAGTTTTCAAATTTTATGAAATGATGAAACTGTCAAATTCTATACATTTCAGATGGGAATTTTAGCGGAGTTGAAGAATCATGCAGACATGACTAAACTTGAAAGTTTCAATTACTGGATTACCTTTTTTGGATTTATGATATTAGACTTAAGTCGCTATCATGTGAAATAAAGATGATAAAATACATGTGTTGATTACTTGTTTGATTTCAAATTCTGTTGAAAATTTGGTCAGATTTTGGTTGGAAAGTGGTTAGATTTTGGTTGGAAAATGGTCGGATTGCGACGTCTAGCCAACGTCGGGATCCGACGTCTAAACGGTTTGCAAATCCAACCAAAATCCAACGTTAATCCGACGTCGGGGTCTGACGTCTATACGACGTCTAACCGACTTCAAATGCCTACTGGGTACATACATATATATATATATATACATACATACAGTCTCAGCCATGCAGAAGAGGAATATGGTGTTTATTTTTAATCATGCATATTGATTTAAAGTTATTTTGACTGAAAATTCTACTTTTGGCTCATATTAAACATTCATACTGGAGAGATGCCTCATTTATTGCACATTCTAAATGTTGCATACTGTTTACATGTTGAAATGTGGACCAAAGGCTGCATCCATATTAAAATCAATGCATACAGAAATTATAATTCATATTTAATACTTCCGTATAATTTTGAAGCAGAAGTACATGTTTATGTTAAATCCTCTAATTTCAACAAACTGTGAATAAGGGATGGCTTACTAAAATATTCATATCTATATCTGTAATGTAATATTTCAGATGAATGGAAAAAGAAAGTTATGTAAACTTATAGGGACACTTACCCTTACCCTGCTAAATTTCTTTAATGAACTTGTCAAACTTTCAAGTTGGACAGTACCATTAACTGTTAAAAGGGGTGCTTACCAAAAAATACAGACTGAATGGCGAACAGTGCAGATCATGATCAGACTGCACAGATGTGCAGCCTAATCATGATTTACACTGGTCACAAAGGCAAAATCAGTTGTGTCCAGCATGATATTGGGTTAAAATGTCTCCTAAAAAAATGCAGGGACTTTAATGGAGACCTTATTTGTACAGCGATATAACAGAAGCTGTAAATTTTACAATATATAAATATGTAAATAATACTAGTTCGTTCCCTCGAACTCGTATAATTTTAATACAGCTCTTTGCTCGAAACAATAGACAGATCCTTACACAATCTTTGTATAAATTTTATATATATTACTGCTCACAAAATCTTTGTATAAATTTTATATATATTACTGCTCACACTGCTAAAAACTGAACAGATTAGTCTGTCCTGTTGAGTTCGAAAGAAATAAGTTTGACTGTATGACTGTCTTAGATTATATACTCGATCATAACAGCAAACCATGCCTTTTTAGCTTGACTTTTCGAAGAAAAAATAGAACTATTGCACTAGCCCCAGTGTCTGCACTGCCGAGCCGTTGGTTAAAGTTTTTGATAAAGTCAAATATCTCTTATTATCAAAGCAATTGACTTTAAACTTAAAAATTTATATACTATCAAGGTCTACACCAGGAGAAACAATCCCCATAACTCTGATTTATATTTTGACAGAGTTATGCCCCTTTTTAACTTAGAATTTTTATTTAGTTTTTGATAAAGTCTAATATCTATGTTATTATCAAAGCTTAAACTTGAACTAGTTATTTATTATCAAAGTCTACACCAGGAGAAACAATCATTACAACTCTTATTTGAATTTTGACAGAGTTATGCCTCTTTTTAACTTAGAATTTTTTGGTTAAAGTTTTTGATAAAGTCAAATATCACTGTTACTATCAAAGCTTTTGACTTGAAACTTAAAATAGTTATTCACTATCAAAGTCTGCACCAGGAGAAACAATATACATAACTGAATTTTGAGTTATACCCTATTTTAACTTAGTTTTTTTTTGTTGAAGTTTTATAAAGTTTTTACTGGCAAAGCTCTAAGAGTCAAGAACTGAGAATAGTTGAGCGTGCTGTCTTACGGACAGCTCTTCTTAATCAAAAACTATGTTTATTATGGATTGAACAATTATAAAGAAAGCATTTTACATCTGTATTTCACTGTAATATGACTAAACAGATGATTTACCGATGTACAGTTTTACGTTGTATTCCATCTTGTTGTAGGCACTTAAATCAGGACCATAGCAAGAAAACATTTTACCAAACTAGTGTTGAAAAAATGGTGATAAACCTAAAACAAGGAGAAAATATGTATTTTGAAACATTCCTTTTGCATAAAAGTGCAGTTAAAATTGACTGTTAGAGCAGAAGGAAACAAAGTAAAATATGTCTGTTTTTCTGAAACTCTAATACTCCTGCATTGTTAACTTAACTAAAAGATGTTGTTGTACTTTTGTAGAAAGCGCGTCTCCCCCAATATAATTAGTAGTAATAGGCAAGAAGTCAATAGGGGACAGAAGTGACAGTCAAAGAGACACTGAGGGTTGGCTGCAATAGAGGTCATCTACCTGGCATGTCCAGTCATCCCACGAAGTTTCAACATTCTGGGCCTGATGGTTCTCACTTTATGGATTGGAAACGATTTTCCATGTTCTGGCCCAGTGGCCTTGACCATTGATCGAGTTACCCCTAAATCAATAGGGGTCATCTACTCTGCCTGTCCATGCAATCATCCTATTAAGTATTGATTTTCTTGGTCAAGTGGTTCTCAAGTTATTGATCGGAAATGGTTTTCCATAGTCAGGTCCTTGTGACCTTGACCTTTGATTGAGTGATCCCAAAAACAATAGGGGTCGTCTACTCTATAAGCCCTGTCAGCCTATGAATTTTGAAGGTTCTAGGTCAACTGGTTCTCCAGTTATTTATCAGAAATTAAGTGTGATGGACGTTCTTACATATGACTAATCTTTTGTTCTCTCTATTGGTCTTTTAGCCACATAAAAGAAAAAAAAATGCCACGTAAAAGCTTACCGAATGAATGGCATCAAAGAAAAAGTACAGTTACCTATTGTTCTTATAGCCAAGTAAGTATATGTGGGATAGTATCTATCTATTTACCATCCCTTACCAAAGAAAAGGGCCTGCCGTGTACTCTTGCTGCGTATATGTGGCGTGCTTGTCGCGTACATGATGTGTACTAAATTCTTGGACTTGAAATAGTTCGCAGGATATACACCTCATATACACAAGTAGTACATGTGTAGACAGTACACTTTTGACATGCAAATGAGCTCTGCTGCATACTACCTGTCGCGTACATACTGCGAATATATATAGTACGCAGGAAGTACACCGGAGAAATTTAGTATGCGAGAAGTACACCGGAGAAATAGTACACAGCATGTACGCAGCACATACACTTTTCACATGCAAATAGGCTCTCCCATGTACATGCTGTCAACAAGGTGCATTAATTATGTATTCTTTTCTGGTATTTTTGCATCAATATATAAAATTCTTTACACATCCAGTCAGTATAACTTAATTTGTGCAAAGACATTTAGGCAATGGAATGCAATGTATTTTAAGTAAAGTAATGAACGTAAGTTTTTTAGCCACATCAAAATGTAAAAGAAAAAAAATGTTTATTGATTACTATAATTGAAAGAGAACTTGAATTACTAATTAATATAAAATAAGTTTTGCTGTGGCAAGTTTGTTACATTTAAAATCATAACCTAAATTATAATACATAATATTTCCTTTATATATACTGGTATGTAAGTTGTCTTGATCAAGTTGCTAAGTTATGAAAAGAACAATTATAATTCAAATACAAAAGTCAAAGACAGCTAAGTATGAAGTAAATAATTACATTACACGAATATTTTAACTTCAGTTAAAATACAAAAAGCAAATTCAACTTATAAAACTTTGATACTGTATGTTAGTCCTTTATTTTAGTATATTTTACTCTAAGAGACTGTTGTCATTTTAGCTCCAATTTTCAAATAGACAGGAAGTTATTACTGGGCATGCTCCAAAGAGATCACATGACCAGAGTTGCTTGCTGTGTATATGAAGTGTACTTCTGAAAATTTCAATCACTGTGCCACGTACATGTTGTGTACTACTGTCCCCTGCGTACATGCTGTGTACTCTGTGAAATAGTACGCAGCATGCAGTGTATGTAAAATGTACTTCTCTGGCGTACTACTGTGTTCGCAGCATGTACGCAGCAAGTACACATTATGTACACCGCAGATGCTTGCTTCTGTAAGGGATAGCGTTTGAACATGGAAATTACAGAAACACTGCGGTCAGTCACTGTCTGTCCAGCAAGCTCATTCCATCCCTGAGACATTAACCAGCTTTATCAAGAGCAAAAAATTTTCGATATATTCTACTGAAACACTCGTTCATACATTTTGAACTTAATTAGTAACAATTAATATACGCTACAACACCCACAAATTGTAAACTTAATTTGTATTAATTAATCTTTTAAAAAGGAGACAGATCTTGTACATGGAAGTTACAGAACTGCCTGTGAAACAAGCTCATTCTTTCCTGGTGTGATTGTTACCGTCTCTGAAAAAAAAATTGGGCCAAGAGTTTGGGAAAAGTATTGAGAATGTCTGGCAGACGTTTTGTGTCGAGGAAAGCACTCGTTTTCCTATGGAAATTGTAAGCTTAGCAAAGATGCTACCTGAATCAGCGATTTTCCGGTTTCTACTTAACCAAAATGTCACGTGAGTTAGTAACCCTGGTGACTGGTCCATTACATTTATGCTCATAAATACTTTTTAGTTATATTTAACGTCATGCGAGGAAGTCATCATTCGAATTGAGGAATATCGGTGGCTCTATCCTGGTGTCCGCAACTGCGCAACGTATATTGACACTATTCACACGTGCCTAAAGAACCACAAAAACTCGTCATCAAATCGTGATTTTAAAACTGGCATCGACATCAAAACTGTTAAATTCGCGTCTTCCAACCGTGACATCTCAATATTTTAATAAGGTCAGTTAAAACAAAATATGATCAAATGACGCCTTTAAATATTAAAAAAAAAAAAAAAACAGAAAAAAAAGAGTTTAAATTCACAACTTTGCTTTGATGGAATTCGTGCAATAAGAAAAAAGTAACGTCATTTGGAGTTTGGAAGTTTAATATCACAAAAAAAAGTTTCTGCAAAAGTAAAGTTGAATTCTGTAACCTTTGTCATGGTAAAAGGGTAACATGCATTGGAAACAAAGAAAATCATATATAGTTAATCAAAATAAATAAATCATTTTCCGTGCTCAGAAAAGCAGCAACATCAGGAAATCCATTCCGACTTTTACATTTTTTAGAAGTACAAATCTGAATGTCGTTACATTCCAATGTGACATGGTAGGGTACTAAGATTTTCATAACTTCCTTTATGTTAATTTGGATCTATGTCTGTACGCTTGTTACATAATACGGATATTTGCCTTGTAATTTGTAATTAGCCATCTGTTTCTTAATAACATTGTTCTATGTTTTAAAACTTATTGTACAACGTCCCCAAACGAAAAAAAAGGGGAAACAAAACACTTAAACAAAACACTAATACTACACTGTGTTTTGATGATGTTTTATTAGTATAGCAAATGACATGCAAATGAGGTAACAAAACACTAACAAAACACTAACAAAACATTGCTAACGAAATACCAACAAAACATGATATGCAAATTAGGCTTATACAAAACACTAACAGAATACTTTATGTTTTATTAGTGTTTCATTATATGTGCTAAAGAAAACACTAACAAAACACTGCTAACAAAATACCAACAAAACATATGATATGCAAAAGAGCAAGGTCACAAATTTAAACAAAACACTAACAAAATATTTTATGTTTTTTTTAGTATTTCATTACCTGTGCTGACAAAATACCATAAGCAAAACATTATTTACATACATGAATTTATATATGAGCCGTGCCAGGAGAAAACCAACATAGAGGCTTTGCGATCAGCATGGCTACAGACCAGCCTGCGCATCAGCTCGATTTGGTCAGGATCCATGCTGCTCGCTTTCAAATGCTATTGCAACCATAGAAACCATTAGTGAACAGCATGGATCCTGGCCGGACTGTGCGGATGCAAGAAAAAGTATACACACAATATGGTGCTAAAATGTCACCATTTTCTACTCAGTTCCAAAGTCATTGAAGTATATTGATCAGTATTTTCCACTTTTTGCCATGGCTTTTTTCAACAACATTCTGATGTATAGTCGGTGTAAGATATGCTACCCTTACAGAAGAAAAAGGCCTGCTGCGTACTCTTGCTGTGTACATACAGCGTATATGATGCGTACATGATGTGTACTGAAATCAAGGGCTTTAAATAGTACGCAGGATATACACCGCACATACACCGATAGTACGTTTGTAGTACACTTTTGACATGCAAATGAGCTCTGCCGCGTACTACTTGCTGCGTACATGCTGTGGACTACATAGTACACAGGATGTACGCTGGAGGAATTTAGTATGCGGGAAATAGTACGCAGCATGTACGCGGCACATACACTTTTCACATGCAAATGAGCCTGCGGTGTACTACCCTGCGGCGTACATGCTGTGTACTCCTGCGGCGTACATGCTGTGTACTCCTGCGGCGTATATTCTGTGTACTCCTCGCCAGAGTCCTGCGGCGTACATGCTGTGTACTCCTGCTGCATACATGCTGTGTACTCTTGTGGCGAAACTGCTGTGATAATGTAAATTCCTTACCCCATCAACTTTCTTATGCAAATGCTGATCATTTGGACAGAAAAAAACAGAAAAAAGATAAGTGACATGCATCAATAAGTATTTACCCTTACCAAAATAATGTAGATTGATGTTATCAAATAAATTAGTATGCTTTTCTTCATCCACTTTTCAATGAAATAAATCAGTTTTTGTAGCATGTAATTTGGTAAACATCTGAAGAAAATGGCGTAACTACATCAAGGGGAAACAACTTTAATGCAACTAAATATAAGTGTTATAAATTTCGAAGTATCTGCGGTGTACATGCAGTGTACTATTTTCTTGTACAAGTCCCTCCTGCGTACATGCAGTGTACTCCTTAAATTTTCAGAGTCTGTGCTGCTTACTTGAAGTGTACTAGTGACCTCCTGCGTACATGCTGTGTACTCGTCGAAATAGTACGCGGCATGTACGCGGCATGTGGTGTATGTAAAATGTACTCCTCTGGCGTACTACTGTGTTCGCGGCATATACACAGCAAATACGCAGCATGTACGCCACAGAGGCTTGCTTCTGTAAGGGTATTACTTTCAATTGAATGTCACTATTTTCTGTAAATGGTAGCCATCATCAGTATAAAATGCCACAGTTTTTCACTAACTGCCACAAAGCCATTGTCACCATTCGTCTCACTGCAAAACCTGTAGATGTAATAAACCAAGAGATATTAAATCATAAAATCAGTTTCTTCATTAGTTTTTTCCTTTGTTTATAGTTTCAAAATTAAATTATCATAGTCATAGTAATATTTGGTATTCAAAATAGTGCATCTTTATGATACAGGCAACACTGCAGATTTAATCCAGTAACAACTGTAACATTACTTGTTATATTTTCAAGAAACTTATTTTTTTAAATTTGATTTCAAATGTTGATAAGGTTCCAGCGATGGCAGACAGATATTTAATGATTTGGGAAAATGATTAATAGATTGGACTTATGCATTGCTATTACCCTAACCATATTGTTGTAATAAATAGTAACTTAGTTTGATTTCTGCCAGTTACCTGCACTTACACCTCAAGTTGTGATTACTTAATTTGGTATTTTTAATTATTATATATTGATTTGGACTTGATATATAGGAGATAATTATAAAACCTGCCATGAGTTTGCTGGAAATAAGTTTTAAAATTGATCTATTAAGTCATGTTCAGGAATTTTTTTCAATTGCCCACATTCAATCAAACATACAACTATGGTATTGATAGTGTATACATGTATATAGTAATATATAATGCCAGTATATATACTTACATGTTTTTGAACTGCTGGATTCGTTAGGTCTTCTTTGAACACAATACATTGATAAGGTCCCAATTCATTCATGTGTGCCATACCTATATACATACATGACATATGGTGCTATACCTGAAAATAGATTTAGTTTAAAACTTAAAATGTTCATAAAAACCTTTGGTTTATTATTGGGTATGTCAATGAACTAAAATTTTAACTGTATACATTGTGATGATGGGGCCAAAAAATGTCACTAACTCTACCAAATGTAAAGCAAATAGAGGGTTACATTAGTCTTTATTCTTATTACATTATACTCTTCAATAGATTAAAAGAATTATCTGGATGAACATGATTAAATTAATAAATTTAATTACCCCAGTCTTGTAAAATAAACAATATGAGCCGTGCCATGAGAAAACCAACATAGTGGCTGGTTTTCTCATGGCGTGGCTCATATAATCATTTATAAAAGCAAGTAAATAATCCATAAACAATTATTTTTGTTAACAATTATTTTCATTTACCTTAACATAAATGTGTGCAACACCAATAGACTAATTAATAAGTAAAAACAGGTTAAAACACTAATTTTAAAGCAAAATATTATTCTCTGAATTTACAGACTGAAGTAATTGGAGTGCCATGGTAAGCAGACTGGTAGCATTGTTTACCCTGTGATTGGGGAGATAACTCTACTGGTTTAAAGTTTTTGTCTCCGTTGAATAATTTCATTTAAAAGTATCCACTTTTTATTTAGTAAATTAAAAGCATGATAAACTAAAACATACAGCTGTTTAATTTGCAAAACAGAAGCATTTGAACAAAAAAAATATGTGAAGCAACAGTCATTTGTGAAAGCTACCAAAACGAAAAGTAAACAACCTGCTTCCAGTTTGAATCCATGATTTATCATAGTTACAGGTAATCTAGATTACTGTTGGAAAATAAATAATTATATTGACTCACCATTTGTATTATTTTCATCACTCTTAAACTTCCATGTTAAATATAAACTGCACATAGTAAACAAAGAGCTATATAAATAAACTTCTTTGTAGTGAAATAACTCCATCATGCTCTCACAGAACTTCCTGTTTAGATTTGAATTTTTGATATTCTTGGGCAAATGTGTCATTTACAGTCAGCTAATGAAAGATACATGTAGGATGTTGAAACTATTTCTGTTCTAGAGTAAGATTTTATTCCATTTAGATACACATAAATTTTAAAGATTACTCTGATAAAAAACCCAAAAAGTTAAGGATTACTTTTTGTGGTACATGCACAGTCGCCAGAAGTAGTTCCCTGACTTTATTTTCATTGGCTGACCTCTTGGTAGAGTTTCTAAATATAAAGCAGACAAGATCTTATCAGTCTGTGGTAATCTCCTGTTGTGAGATAAGCAACATGTACACTGCAGTAGATTAATTTATCACCCCTTAATAGCCAGGTGGAAAAATTGCAATATTATATATCTATGCAACTACTGTTAGTGATGTTCTTTTTGATGTAACTCTAGGTGAAAAAGTAATGATAATTATTTCAATAAATTTTTAATTAGTTCAAAATGAACTTTTCTGCAAAGTGCATGAATACATTATAATATATACAAGTTGCATTACAATTCATGTTTTAATCCCATTTGTTCTGTTACCTATCTAATTGAGTTTATTGTAGTTATTGGTCATAAAAATACTTATGCATTAAAATATTTTATGTTCACAAGAAATACCTCCCCAAACTTCTGTGACTATAGTTTCCATCACAAAAGCTTTCTAAGTTATTATTTTTCATGCTATTTTCCATTCCAAAATTTTACTAATTAACCCTTCCCCTGCTAAATTTCTATAATGAACTTGTCCATGTTCCAATTTGGACAGAACCATTAACTTTTAAAGGGGTGTTTGCTGAAAATTTACAGACAGCATAGTGAACAGTGCAGACTATGATTAGACTGCACAGATGTGCAGGCTGAACTTGGTCTGCACTGGTCGCAAAGGCATAGACACTTGCCGCCAGCACGCTAAGGGTTAAGTCCAACTTTCCAAGACAAAAGCTCCTGTTTCTATAAGTCAAATTAGATACCAACAAAATGTAGCATGTACAAATTCAAGTGTAATGAAACACTAACAAAACATAGTTTACATTCTCCAAAGTGTAATAAAACATCAATAAAACATTACTGATATAACAAAACATTAACAAAATACTAACCACTTAAAATCCTGGAAGTACAGTATTGGTGTTTTGTTAAATGCTGTACTAACAAAACATCCTAACAAAATATCAAAATATGTTTTGTTGATGTTTTGTTAGTGTTTTGTTAGTGTATTGTTAATTATTTTTTTCGTTTGGGGTCATTGAATATGACAGTTTTAGAAGTAGGTGTTTACATTTTGACGAAATCATATCAATTGTAAATTTAAGCTAGTGTGTGCCTCACAGTTTTGGTAAGGGCGACAGTGTGATAATACAAATCGAAGACTCGATGATAGTGTGATAATACGATGTGAATATAGTACATGAACTCACATTTGCAGAAGTTTTATATTAATATTGCGCCTTTGCATTTTGTTTTTGCAGTGTCGTCCCTTCGATTCGTCCCTTCGACCTAAGGGTGATATTATGAAAATGCGATAGTCACCTTCTATATATCGCACTTTTGTATCGTAATTTATCACACTAAGAGTCGATATTGCAATGATTCAATGCAAATACCATATACAGATATCGCGTCCTCGCATTGTATTATCGCGCCATCTTATCGTGTCTCCGCGTCTTCGCACTATCGCCCCTATAATCTACAGGCAGAAGGGAAGAAACAACGATGACCCTAACAGAAGACCATACTTAAAAGACATAAAAGCAGCTCATCTATTTGAAGAAAATCATAAAATGAAACAGTGTTTTAGTATATATATTTATATAGCTGTATAAAATTAACATTGCTTAACATGTGTTCGAAAATTATCCATGCCTTGTTGCTGGAACAAGAAAAATCGACAATATGTAAAATGCAGAATTACGGGATTAGCAATTCGTTAGCAGAAATAATCACAGGCACCAGTATCGGAACTGGGACAAAGAATATGGCCTTGTTTTTCATCCTAAATGAGTTCAAAATGAATGTAATGAAATATGAGCCCCCTTCAAAAGATACACATGTCTACAGTAGACATATGTATCTTTTGAAGGGGGCTCATATTTCATTACATATTTTTCATTTTGAACTCATTTAGGATGAAAAACAAGGCCATATTCTTTGTCCCAGTTCCGATACTGGTGCCTGTGACATGCCCAACAAAATCAAACTTGAAGGGACATATGAAAAAACACAAAGACAAATTCTCCATTGTAACAGACGTAATAAATCATACTGTTCTGGCGAGCTGATGTAAACATTCATGGAACATGGAACCCGATGGCATGTCCAAAACGTGGAACGCTTTTTTAGCTCCACTATTCGGAGAATAGGGGGGCTATACTACTCACCTCGGCGCCGGTGCCGGCGTCGGCGTCGGCGTGACCCTTCTTGGTTAAAGTTTTTCGGCAACCTTTGTTTTTCTGTCATATCTTTGTTACTGTTGCTTATATCTTTCTGTAACTTTACATAAACATTGTCCAGCATACAAACAAAGTATGCAGAGGGACTGGGCCCAATATACCCAAGGTCAAGGACACCAAGGTCTTATACTTAGGTTATTTTTAAGGTTAAAGTTTTTCGGCAACCTTTGTTTTTCTGTCATATCTTTGTTACTTCATAGGATGATTGTACATGCAAAGTAGATGATCCCTATTGATTTTGGGGTCACTCCGTTAAAGGTCAAGGTCACAGGGGCCTGAACATTGAAAACCATTTCCGGTCAGTAACTTGAGAACCACTTGATCCAGAATGTTGAAACTTAATAGGATGATTGGTCATGCAGAGTAGATGACCCCTAGTGATTTTTGGGTCACTCTGTTAAAGGTCAAGGTCACAGGGGCTTGAACATGGAAAACCGTTTCCAATCAATAACTCGAGAACCTCTTGACCCAGAATGTTAAACACTTCATAGGATAATTGGACATGCAGAGTAAATGATCCCAATTAATTTGGAGTCACTCTATTAAAGGTCAAGGTCACAGGGGCCTGAACATGGAAAACCGTTTCGGGTCAGTAACTTGAGAACCACTCGACCCAGAATGTTGAAACTTCATAGGATGATTGGTCATGCAGAGTAAATGACCCCCCCTTTTTTTTTGGGGGGGGGGGGGGGGGGGGGGCGGTCACTCCGTTAAAGGTCAAGGTCACAGGGGCCTGAACATTGATAACCATTTCCAATCAATAACTTGAGAACCTCTTGATACAGAAAGTTGAAACTTCATAGGATGATTGAAGATGCAGAGTAGATGACCCTATCGATTTTGGGGTCACTCTGTTGAAGGTCAAGGTCACAGGGGCCTGAACATTGAAAATCATTTCCGATCAATAACTTGAGTACCACTTGACCCAGAATGTTGAAACTTCATAGGATGATTGTACATGCAAAGTAGATGATCCCTATTGATTTTGGGGTCACTCTGTTAAAGGTCAAGGTCACAGGGGCCTGAACATTGAAAAACATTCCCTGTCAGTAACTTGAGAACCACTAGACCCAGAATGTTGAAACTTAATAGGATGATTGGTCATGCAGAGTAGATGACCCCTATTGATTTTTGGGTCACTCTGTTAAAGGTCAAGGTCACGGGGGCCTGAACATGGAAAACCGTTTCCGATCAATAACTTGAGAACCTCTTGACCCAGAATGTTAAACACTTCATAGAATAGTTGGACATGCAGAGTAAATGACCCCAATTAATTTTGGGATCACTCTATTAAAGGTCAAGGTCTCAGGCGCCTGAACATGGAAAACCGTTTCGGGTCAGTAACTTGAGAACCACTCGACCCAGAATGTTGAAACTTCATAGGATGATTGGTCACGCAGAGTAAATGACCCCTATTTTTGGGGGGTCACTCCGTTAAAGATGACCCCTATTGATTTTTGGGTCAGTCTATCACAGGGGCCTGGACATGTAAAATCATTTCCGGAAAATAACTTGAGAACCGCTTGACCTAGAATGTTGAAACGTAGTAGGATGATTGGACATGCAGAGTAGATGACCCCTATTTATTTTGGGATCACTTGATCAAAGGTCAAGGTCACAGGAGCCTGAACAGTGACTTGAGAACCACTAGGCCAAGTGTGTTGAAACTTAGCGAGATGACTGGACATGCCAAGTAGATGATCCCTATTGCAGCCAACCATCAGTGTCTCTTTGACTTTCGCCCCTGACCCCTATTGACTTCTTGCCTATACAACTTTGCATTGGGGGAGACATGCGCTTTTTTACAAAAGCATCTTCTAGTTCATTTTACTGTCAAATCCCCAAATAGTGGAGCGCGCTGTCTTATGGACAGCTCTTGTTATTACAACCAGCATAAATTGTATACCTTAAGAATCAGTACTGCATGATTTCAAGTTCTTAGATAAATTATAAATTGATGCCATCAGGTTATTGTTAATCTATTCATTTTCCATATACTTCAATTTAGGAGCAACCTTGTGACATGACTTTTATCAGAGAGGAGCATTAAATATCTTTTTGATCGTGTTATTCTTTGTGTTGCCACTACTTATCACTGTTTTGATAGATAAATGAAATGACTAAAAGTATTTTTTCCTTGTAAATTGATGAAAAAGAACACAGAAGAAAATCCCGAAGCTCTTATGTTACTGTATTTTGCAGTTGCTTATCCTATGTCTCCTGCGTTACTGGCCAGCACGGTCATGAATCGCCTTATATTTGTCTTCCAAGAAACATAATTAATCATTTATGATAAAATACATTACAGGAATGTATCAGTGATACTCGAAAGTGTTAATTAAGTGTTTTTGCCAAAGAACGTTATGAAATAATGCTTTTTCTGGGTTGCGTTATTGTTTACCTGCTTTTTTCACGTGGTTTTCCAAAGTAATAAAAGAAAGTGCTTAGATTTGCTGGAAAATGAATTGCAACGAGTACTTCATTATACTCGGAGCACATCTTCCACTATATGCCGTCTTTGACAATGATTTACAAATAACAGAAAAATATAATTTCCTTACCCCAAATCACCAAAACCGCTCCATTTGGTCCGAGATCATGCGTTACTGATACGGTTTTTCAAGGTAACAACTGGACTCGGTGTTTTTACCTTATCCATTTATGACAGTTTCAACGTAAAAAATACTATAGCCTGTAATAGTGAGTGTAAGCATAAAGTGCACAGAAACATTTTTAAATCTCCATGCTTTCAGATAAATTAATTTTAATTTCAAAGGTAAAATATATGTTAAGAATGTTAAATCAGGGTGCCTAGCTATACCCTCAGGCAGGCATATTATTCTACCAAAGGGACTATTGCAAGAAATGAGGGATTCTGAGGTGGCTTATATACTGAAACGTACATTGGGACTGTTGCTTTTATTGTATTAACTTTACTGTTAATGTCTCATTAATCAGCAGCAGCTTTTACGAGCCTTTTCAACTCAAGCCGACCAGAAAACTTTACAATAATATATACATTTATAAGTTGTATATTTAATAGCTCAGCATATTTATCTTTTATAAGGAAAGCTATACCCGGACTGCTGAGTCGACATCACAGGATTCTCTTGACAGTGATTGTGAGCTTTGTCTTCCCTCCCTTGTATTTCCATGGCGAAAACTCTTGAGCCTAGTATGTATAAGCTTTCTGATTCAATTTGTACCATAAAGTGAATGAATTATATAGTACTAAAAAGTCAGCAACATTGAAAGATTTCTTAGAAATATTAGCAGAAAACCTGGTAACGTAGAATTTCAATTTAAAGATTTTTAATTTAGACATTTAACAATTATCATTGTGTACGGATTCAATTTTTTTCATTGCGATTTCAGAACTTTATCATACTTTTGTAAAATTATGATTCTTAACATTTCAAGAATAACTGAGGGGAGCTGTCACAGATCTAGTGGATAAGGTGTCGGCTGCTCGATCCAGGGGTCGTGGGATCAAGCCCCACTGGGCTCATGACCATGACTTCTTATATGACACCAGTACTGGTTTTTCCAGGAAGCTGACTCGAGAGTGGTTCCAGTAAGCTTGAAGCCTTCGTCACAGTCGAGCTAAAACAAATTAGTATAAACGAAGAATAACTGAAACATTTATAGTTGAACGGTATAGTAAAGAATCCTGTATTTTCAGAAATATCCAGTCCCAACAGATCCGACTGCGGCCTTTCCAGACTCGACAAAATCAAACTTACAGACCTACACTGCTTGATTTTGAAGCAGACCTTAATAAAACTGTAAGTATGTTTTATATTTGACAGGGGACTTCCAGTTCTGCTGGCATTACTTTTGTATAATGTTTTTTTAGCCTTTATCTACATTCTTTTGTAAATTTCGCTAGCCATTTGACAAGTTTATAATAGACATTTTCGAATTAAGTCTACGTGGACTGTGAACACCTAAGACGATCGATTTTTCAAGGGGACCGTCTCAACATGATAATTTTAATTTATGTTTGGTAGAATGATGGTAAGGTCTGGCTTATTATGTCGCCGAACAGGATAAGATTTTTGTTTGTTTGTTTGTTTTGGGTTTAAAGCCGTTTTTCATCAGTATTTCAGTCATGTAACGGCGGGGAGGATAAGATTTGGATTTGTCTTTCCGGCTGTCTGTTTACCAGAGAAATGTTTTGTTATATATATATCGCAAAAAGTATTTGATCTAGCGTCATAACACTTTCCTGAAATATTATTTAATATTAGAAGTTGCGCATCTGCGTCTAAGTTGCAAAGATGAGCTAGTCTGATTGCAATGTATCCATATTCCATCGTCGTCGTCGTCCGACATGAAAAAATCTAAAGTGGGTCAGCTGGGATCAAAATGTAGGTCAGAAGGTAAGTCATTGTGAAAGCTGTGGAAAACGTAATACTAGTAGCTTGCGCCTCCATTCCTTTGTTATTATTATGAGGGGACGTATTTTGGGATACCTCAGGTGTTCATCTGGCCGTCTGTCTGTCTGTGTCCGTCTGTCCGTAAGCAATTTCGTTTCGACTCCGTTCTGTAACTCGTGAACCCCTTAAAGGATTTTAAACAAACTTGACAAATGTTCTCCACATCAAGACGACGTGCAGAGCGCCTGTATCAACTTTAAGGTCAAGGTCACACTTAGGTGTCAAGGTCATATGACTTTGTTTCGTGTCCGCTCTGTAACTCTTGATCTGTTTGAGGGATTTTAAAGAAACATTGCACAAATGTCCACCACATCGAAACAAGGTCAATGTCACAATTAGAGTGGGGTCAAAGGTCATATAACTTTGTTCCGAGTGCGATGTGTAACACTTACACTGCTTGAAGGATTTTAAAGAAACTTGGCACAAATTTTCACAACATTATGACGACATGCAGAGCGCATTGCTCGCTATAATACTTTTTTGCGATATGTGTAGCATATTTTTCTTTCTGATGGACAGAAACACCGAACAAGAGCTGTCCGTAAGACAGCGCGCTCGACTTTTTTCAGTGATTGACTCTGAATTAGAGCTTTGCCAGTAAAAAGATTCTAAGTTAAAACGGGACATAACTCTGTCAAAATTCAAATCAGAGTAATGGGGATTAATTCTCTGCGTGAAGACTTTGACAGTAAAAACGTATTTTAAGTTTCAAGTCAAAAGCTTTAATAATAACAGATATTTGACAAAAATTTATCCAAAAAAAATCTATGTCAAAAGGGACATAATTCTGTCACGATTCAAATCAGAGTTATGGGAACTGATTTTCCTGGTGTAGACTTCGATAGTAGTTAAGAGGGGCATTATTCTATCAAAATTCAAACCAGAGTTATGGGGATTATTTCTCCTGGTGAAGCCTTTGATGGTAAAAAAGTATTTTAAATTTTAAGTCAATTTCTTTGATAATAACAGATATATTTGAGTTTATCAAAAATTTTAACCGAATATTCTAAGTTAAAAAGGGGCATATTTCTGTCAAAATTCAAATCAGAGTAATGAAGATTGTTTTTCCTGGTGTAGACTTCGATAGTAAATAACTATTTTAAGTTTCAAGTCAATAGCTTTGATAGTAACAGAGATATTTGACTTTATCAAAAACTTAAACCAGAAATTCTAAGTTAAAAAGGGGCATAATTCTATCTATATTCAAATCAGAGTTATGGGGATTATTTCTCCTGGTGTAGACTTTGACAGTAAATATTTTAAGTTTCAAGTCAATAGCTTTGATAGTAACAGATATATTTGACTTTATCAAAAACTTTAACCAAAGGCGACGCCGACTCCGACGCCGGAGCGAGTACAAGAGCTCTATTTTTTTTTCAAAAAGTCGAGCTAAAAACAGGCACATCCGAATTTATATCACCTACCGCATAGTGATGATATAGTAACCCAAACCCTATTGCCGTTATAAACTCTTTTTCCTACCGCCCATAATATAATCAAATTATGTTGAGATGGTCCCCTTGAAAAATCTATCGTCTTAGGTGTTCACAGTCCACGTAGACTTAATTCGCAAATGTCTAATATTTTGTCGTGGTGGTTATTTCTCAATTCAATGTTCTTCACAAACAAAATCATATAAACTCTGTATGTATTACACAGATATGTTTCACCATAACAGGTACAGGATTTAGCAGAGTAGGGAACTTGGAACTGTGTTTGTACGACAGCAAGTCCAGAGTGCAACGACAGACGATTACCTCACTTTGACAAAAACAGTAAGTTACAACACCTCTTCAAAATTGTATTAATTACATTTGAATGTATGAGGAATGTAAGAGAGAAAATTTTAAAAAATGGCTGTAAAAAGTAGATTGACTTGAATAGTTGTGTTCAAGCAATGATCAAGATTAGTTTGAGATTTTGGTACCTTTCAACTTAATTTTGGACAAATAGGATTTCTATGAAATCTGTGAGATCAAGAAATACAAAAACTAAAGATTGAATTGACTTGAATAGTGCAGTGATCAAAGTAATGTGTAGATTTTTACATTACAAAGTCCTTTTTTTGCACATTTTCACCTAATTATGTGCCTAGCTGAAAAGGTATTTGATGTAAATTCATGAAACCTTGCTTGAGTCTTTATCATAAGCCTTGCACACTTGGCATTCTTCTTGAGAATCTTAGTGCTTATTACAGAGTTATGGCCCTTGAGATAGCCAAAAATAGTGGATTTTTTGTTAGCTCACCAGATCACAAAGTGCTCAAGGTGAGCTATTGTGACCGGTCATTGTCCGGCGTCCGTCGACGTGCGTCGTCCATCGTGTGTCGTCCGTCGTGCGTCGTCCGTCAACATTTGCCTTGTGAACATTCTATAGACCACATTTTTGTTCCAATATTTATGAAACTTGGTCAGAATGTTTGTCTTGATGATCTCTAGGTCAAGTTCGAAACTGGGTCATGTGGGGTCAAAAACTAGGTCAGTAGGTCAAATCATAGGAAAAGCTTGTGAACACTCTAGAGACCACATTTTTGACCCGATCTTTATGAAACATGGTCAGAATGTTTTTGATGATCTCTAGGTCAAGTTTGAAACTGGGTAATGTGGAGTCATAAACTAGGTCACTAGGTCAGATCAAAGAAAAAGCTTGTGAACACTCTAGAGACCACATTTTTAACCCAATCTTTATGAAACATGGTCAGAATGTTTGTCTTGATGATCTCTAGGTCAAGTTCGAAACTGGGTCATGTGGGGTCAAAAACTAGGTCAGTAGGTCAGATCAATGGAAAAGCTTGTGAACACTCCAGAGACCACATTTTTGACCTAATCTTTATGAAACTTGATCAGAATGTTTGTCTTGATGATCTCTAGGTCAAGTTCGAAACTGGGTCATGTGGGGTCAAAAACTAGGTCAGTAGGTCAGATCAATGGAAAAGCTTGTGAACATTCCAGAGACCACATTTTTGACCTAATCTTTATGAAACTTGGTCAGAATGTTTATCTTGATGATCTCTAGGTCAAGTCTGAAACTGGGTCATGTGGGGTCAAAAACTAGGTCAGTAGGTCAGATCAATGGAAAAGCTTGTGAACACTCTAGAGACCACATTTTTGACCCAATCTTTATGAAACGTTGTCAGAATGTTTGTCTTGATGATCTCTAGGTCAAGTTCGAAACTAGGTCATGTGGGGTCAAAAACTAGGTCACCTGGTCAAATCATAGGAAAAGCTTGTGAACACTTTAGAGGCCACATTTGTGACTCAGTCTTTATGAAACTGGGTGAGAATGTTTGTTTTCATCATTTCTAGGTCAAGTATGAATCTGGGTCATGTGGGGTCAAAAACTAGGTCACTAGGCCAAATCAAAGGAAATCCTTTTCAACTCTCTAGAGACCACAGTTTAAGTTTGAAACTCATGGGAATTAGTCAGAATGTTTGTTTTGATAATCTATAGGTCAAGTTCGAATCCGGGTCATATGGGGTCAAAAACTAGGTCACCAGTCAAATCAAAGGAAAAACTTGTGAACACTCTAGAGGCCAGAGTTGTAGCCAAATATGTTTGTCTTGATGAGCTTTAGGTCAAGTTCAACTCTTGGTCATGCGGGGTCAAAAACTAGGTCATTAGGCCAGATCAACTCTGGTGAGCGATGTATAGGGCCATCATGGCCCTCTTGTTTGTGATGCTCATAGCTCAAAAAATATAAGGCCTAGAATAATGAATTCTTTTTATAAAATGTTTGTTTAGGCTATACCCCATTAAGACTGCAAACATTTGAATCATTTCCCCTTATTTGTGACAAATGTACCAGTGGGGGGCACAGCTGGTATCTCAGTATCCACGAATGGGAAAGGATTGAAACTTCATACACTTGTTCACTGACATGATTTGGCATGCAGTGCGAAGGTTCAATAACTCCACTTTGTATTTTACAAAATTATGCCCCTTTTTTAACTTAGCAGGTTTTGGTTAAATTCTTATATGTAAACTGGTATCTCACTACCCACTACTGGGAATGAATTGAAACTTCACACACTTGTCCACTGCCATGAGCTAATAACTGTGCAGGTTCCATAAGCCTGTTTTGCAATTTTACAAAATTATGCCCCTTTTTCGACTTGTATTCATTCAATTGACAAGGCTGTTGAATAGTCGAGCATTGCTGTCCTCTGACAGCTCTTGTTATTGAAGTTTTTGTTGATGTATTTGTATTTACACTTATACATGTAAAAAAAAGAAGATTTTTAGGACTATGAATCATGTCTGGAGTATGTCACCTGATAAACAAATAGAGAACATTAGTTATATTTGTATATCTTTTGAACAAATGATAAAAAGTTATCTTTTAATATTTTATTGAAGTTCCAATAGCTTTCTTGGAGCTTGTAGAAAATATATGCCTTTAAATTTTCATTGTTATTTATATTTTCAGTTGAGTTAATGCCAGAACTGAACAAGAGAGCTGGTTTCCATCTATCTACTCCACTCATTCTGTTTGAGGTAAATATTTGTACCTGTAACAAAAAGCGTGGCTCAAAATATGGGGTTTTACAAAACCAAGGGAACTTATAATTCCTTGGATTTTATATAATTCAAATGTTGGTACTTAAAAAAAGTGTTGAGAAGTTGCCTGGCAACATTGTTTCTTACTTATCATTTGGGAAATAGTGCTTTTAAACTACTGCATCTGTTTCATTTCAAATGGATGATCTCTGGCTAGAAAATAAGTTTATGTGATATGGAAATAAAAAGATACTCAAATGCCTTTCCATGTTGAATTACCAAATTACTTTAGTGGAATGATGTTTTAAGCCCACCTGAGAAAAAGTGCCAAAGGTGAGCTTTTGTGATCACCCTGTGTCTGTTGCCATGTGTGGTTAACATTTTTACAATTTTAGCCAAAAGTTTTAGAACTTTTTAGAAAAGTTTGAAACTATGTCATCTTGGGTAAAAACTTAACACTTAAGAGTGGGGCCTATGTGACACCTTGTCAGAATGTTTGTCTTACAAAGTCTTATTCAGATTTGTAACTCTGTTGTCAAGGGTCAAAAACTAGGTCACTAGGTCAAAACATAGAAAATCTTGGTTAACACCTTTGTCTGATTTACATTAAACCAGGTCAGAATGTTTTAGTGAAATCCAGGAGATATTGGATACTAGATATTTGCTTTAGAATACAGGTGAAGGATATTCAGCCTTCTTCATCCTCCTGTTGATGCTTAAGGGTTAGGACTATGATGTGATAGTCTTTATAAGTATATATGTAAACTTTTGTTTTCTACCTTGCTTTTATGTTGATAAGTCAAATTTCTTACTTGAAGAACAGAGTCATTACAGTGGAAGGTTAAATGCATTTAACAAGAAGAAAATCTTCAGCTGGTGTAAGAGCTAGCCATTTATGTATAATTTTTTTTCTTTCAGAGACCTTAATTTATTACCGTGTATTACCGTTTGAACTATGACCAGACGGCCAACTCTTTAGCCTGATATCTCTGTATTGTGAACACGCTGTGTCCGTCAGTGTGTGTGTGGGTCAAGTCGTCCGTCGTCAATATTTGTGTTTAAACGACATCTTTTTCAAAACCACTGAATGGATTTTGATGAAACTTGGCCATGATGTAGGCATAGGAAAAAGAGATCAATATAATTGCACCTTTACTAATTCTACCAGGTGTTCTGTATTACAAAAATGCTTCTATTGTGACATTTTGATACAAGCAAAACTGTATTATCTGCACTATAAAATACTTACTGGTATTTCATTTTATTATCGGCTTGTTAAAAGTTAATTTTTACCATAAGTAAGTTGACAAAATCATAGGAACCAGTGTTTCAGGGGTAAATCAAACACATATTAATAAATCCTATACGATTTTGTTGTGCAAAAATGTATAATATTGTGTTTTAAACCGTTTTCATTTTCTACTCTATTGTGTAATTGCAAGGGAAGTAAACTAATAAATATCTCTGCTTTAAAGTACTAGCCCAAGGCAAGAGTTGACATTCTTTGCGGATCACAACTTTGAATAAAATATTAAAATTTCTGTTACTGATATTAGCAAAACTATCATACATTGCACATTTGTGAAATCATTTTTGTTAATTTCAAGGACTTGGAAATCAATTTCTAGACTTTATTTAATGCATTTCTATCAATGAAAATGTTAGGGTCTATCTCTACATGATGTTCCTTTGGTGGTCCTCTACCAAATTTGTTCAAACAGTTCCACTTAATTACACATAGGGGCTGCCAGAGCTAAAAATAGAAAAAACTTCAAACGACATCTCCTCCTAAACCCATGGTCCGCATTTGAAATAATTTCACACAAATAGTCCTTATGCTACCCTCTACCAAGATTGTTCAAATTATACCGATCCGTGAAAAAACATGGCCACCAGAGGGCGTGGTTACTTTTCCCTATATGTATAGAGGAAACTTTAAAAATCTTCTTGTATGAAACTGCTTGTCCGATTTTAGAATAATTTTACACAAATGGTCCTTGTGTGAAACTAATGGCCTGATTTTAGAATAATTTTACACAAATGGTCTTTGTGTGACCGTCTACCAAGATTGTTCAAATTATACCGATTCCTCAAAAAACATGGCTGCTAGAGGGCGTGGTACCCCTTACAGAAGAAAAAGGCCTGCTGCGTACTCTTGCTGTGTACATACAGCGTATATGATGCGTACATGATGTGTACTGAAATCAAGGGCTTTAAATAGTACGCAGGATATACACCGCACATACACCGATAGTACGTTTGTAGTACACTTTTGACATGCAAATGAGCTCTGCCGCGTACTACTTGCTGCGTACATGCTGTGGACTACATAGTACACAGGATGTACGCTGGAGGAATTTAGTATGCGGGAAATAGTACGCAGCATGTACGCGGCACATACACTTTTCACATGCAAATGAGCCTGCGGTGTACTAGCCCTGCGGCGTACATGCTGTGTACTCCTGCGGCGTACATTCTGTGTACTCCTGGCCCGAGTCCTGCGGCGTACATGCTGTGTACTCCTGCTGCATACATGCTGTGTACTCTTGTGGCGAAACTGCTGTGATAATGTAAATTCCTTACCCCACCAACTTTCTTATGCAAATGTTGATCATTTGGACAGAAAAAAAACAGAAAAAAGATAAGTGACATGCATCAATAAGTATTTACCCTTACCAAAATAATGTAGATTGATGTTATCAAATAAATTAGTATGCTTTTCTTCATCCACTTTTCAATGAAATAAATCAATTTTTGTTGCATGTAATTTGGTAAACATCTGAAAAAAATGGCGTAACTGCATCAAGGGGAAACAACTTTAATGCAACTAAATATAAGTGTTATAAATTTCGAAGTATCTGCGGTGTACATGCAGTGTACTATTTTCTTGTACAAGTCCCTCCTGCGTACATGCAGTGTACTCCTTAAATTTTCAGAGTCTGTGCTGCGTACTTGAAGTGTACTAGTGACCTCCTGCGTACATGCTGTGTACTCGTCGAAATAGTACGCGGCATGTACGCGGCATGCGGTGTATGTAAAATGTACTCCTCTGGCGTACTACTGTGTTCGCGGCATATACACAGCAAATACGCAGCATGTACGCCACAGAGGCTTGCTTCTGTAAGGGGTCACTTTTCCCTATAATATAGTGGAAACTTTAAAAATCTTCTTGTATGCAACTTTTCGTTTGATTTTAGAATAATTTTACACAAATGGTCCTTGTGTGACCCTCTACCAAGATTGTTCAAATTATTTTGATTCGTCAAAAACATGGCCGCCAGAGGGCGTTGTCACTTTTTCCTATATGTTTATAGTTGAAACTTTAAAAATCTTCTTATGTGAAACTGCTGGCCAAATCCTAAATTAATTTTACATAAATGGTCCTTGTGTGATCCTCTACCAAGATTGTTCAAATTATTTTGATTCGTCAAAAAGCATGACCGCCAGAGAGCTTGGTCACTTTGTTCCTATATGTATATAGTGGAAACTTTAAAAATCTTTTTGTATGCAACTTCTCGTTTGATTTTAGAATAATTTTACACAAATGGTCCTTGTGTGACCCTCTACCAAGATTGTTCAAATTATTTTGATTTGTCAAAAACATGGCCGCCACAGGGCGTTGTCACTTTTTCCTATATGTTTATAGTTGAAACTTTAAAAATCTTCTTATGTGAAACTGCTGGCCAAATCCTAAAATAATTTTACATAAATGGTCCTTGTGTGATCCTCTACCAAGATTGTTCAAATGATCTTGATTCGTCAAAAAGCATGGCCGCCAGAGGGCGTGGTCACTTTGTTCCTATATGTATATAGTGGAAACTTTAAAAATCTTTTTTGTGTGAAACTGCTGGCCTGATTTTAAATAATTTTGCACAAATGGTTCTTGTGTGACCCGCTACCAAGGTTGTTCAAATTTTTTCGATTTGTAAAAAACATGGCTGCCAGGGTGTGTGGTCACTTTTCTTCTCTGAATCAATAATAGCTCAGAGCCTTGATATTTGGCATGTGATATCAGATTTGTAATGTGCACCATAATTGTTCAAATTATTTCCCTAGGTTCTAAGTGTGTGTGTCATTGAAACGGAAGGTATGGAAATAATATGGCTTGAACTGAGACCATTCAATCAAAAACCTTTTATTTTGGGATATATGTTTACTGGCCACCAGGAACTGCCCCTAATTACCACACACAGATATATCAGTAAGAATAAGAATTAATCACTAGCTCATTTACCTAAATTTCGGTGAAATATAATGATCTGGACATATTTTGGTAAATTATTTAAATTCAGTTGTTGTAGTTTTGTTTTGCTCAGTTTGGAAATGAAATAGTAGATTTCCACTTGCAAAGATGATCTGGTTTAGGAATTTCACGATGATCCTAGAAGATTTAGCGTTGTTCTGCATTAGCAGAGGAAAAACAAGATAATAAGGTAAAACCGATGGATTTTCCCCAAAGTATGATCATTGCAGATTTCTAAATACAAAAGAGGAATTCACCGATTGAGAACATACCTCGTTTTTTTTGTAGCGAACCTTCCAATAAAATTTCTTGGAACTCCAGAAAGCATTTGTTGAGCGAAACTTCATGGGTTGAGTGAAACTTCCCATGAAGTTTCGCTTGATGCTAGCCTGGGATTGGTAAGGTTCTCTGGACAAGGATGGCACTATAGTTTACTTATGTTGAATAATCAAAAGGCAATAAACCTGTGTAATAATCATCCGACTAGTACATGAAGACAATACGTATATCTCTTCTCAAAAGTGAAGCTTCCAATGAAGTTTTATTGAATTCCAGCCAGTGGTGGCTGACAAATACTTCGGATAAGAAATGTACTAAATAGCATACTAATGTTGAATGATCAAAGGGCAATAACTCAGTGAAAAAATCACCCGACCAGAACATGAAGAAAAAGTGCGCGTTTACTCTTGAAAGTGAAGCATCCTACTAAATGTCGCTGAATTCCAGTCAGTAGTTGCTGAGAAATATCCCGAACAAGAATTACAGGACAGACGGACAGACGAATTCAGGAAGCATTCACTTACTTGTGGAACTAACATAACCTTTTTACATTTTCGGCCCGACTTTGGTAATAGAGCTCGAATTTAAATTCGTTCATGTTTTCGGTTTAGTTCGTTTTTCGGTTTACCATTCGTACCCGTTTCGACGTATATGTGAAATGGCTCATTGATGATAGTGCATTTCAATTTCCGGTTCCGGCTTAGAATATATGTGAAAGTTAATTCCTCACGAATGTTTATGATTTGAGTTTTAGTCTTTCTAAAAACATGACCAAGTGGGTTGAAGAATTGCATGGTCAAAGTATACTACCAATCATTGGCAATATGTAAAGTATTAAAACAGATTTACATGTATATAAAGAAATATATGTAGACACAAACATTCACATTAAACGGGTAAGGTTCAGTCCGCTAAATCTAATACATAGCCTTATTAATCATATAGATACATCTGTTTCGAAAATCAGCAAATCGTGGCGATATACAATCTATTTACATGTTTACGTATATATACCTTATAATGTGATTTAAATTCAAAAACCTGTTGGCGCTGTTTTTAACAACATTTTTCACACACAAAAAAGTTAAAACAAAAAAGGGCCCCATCTGGGATTGAACTTACGACTGAAATGTTACTCGGCCAACGCTGTACCACCCGCAGCACCGAAACCTTTTTAAGTTCAGTACTCTTATATAACACAATTAAAAGGGAGACTTTCAACGGATAGTAAACGTAGCTACATTTCAAAAAGTCGTTGAATGTTATCTTTTAAATGCTACCCTACATTTAGAAACGAATGGTATCTCATTTGACTTAATGCAATAAATAACATGCGTATATGTTTGATGATACATATAGGCCTTTTCAAAATAATTTACCGGACGCCTAGACAATCAAACAGGTTAGGTCCGGTCACCGGACACATAGCCAAAGTGTACAGTGTCGTATTTTTTCCTTGGTTAAGCGGAAGCTTCCGAGCACCAAGATAAAAACGCCCTCTGGTATCATAATGAGAAATGTACATTATGGTAACTTCATTATGCTTAGTGCAAAGCTGCATTCTGCATTGTGACAAGTGAGATTGTGTGTTGTCTAAAACTTCGTTAGCTGTTCATGAGAACGAGTAAGCACATTCATACCGTCCAGGAGCCTTTTCTATCTATATCATCAGCACATAGACAGCATAAACACATGAGGAAGGAATGCTTAGGTTAACCACTAGCTAATAAACCGAGTGATGCATGTCACATTGCAACATGAAGAAGTTATGTTAAGAAGTTATCAAAATTAAACAATTAAGCATGCATAAATGTAAGACAAGAACACGTAAACATCAGATGCTCAAATGATCATGTAACAATGCATAATAGGATGTCAGAAGGAAGCATGTGAACATGAGACTCACAAATGCATATATGTAAATAGCAAGATTGGATATACGAAAGCACAATGCAGTTTTTGCCCTAATTCTCTTCCATATGTATGTCATAAATTAATGTGCTTTTCTTATCAGTCCTATTTTACCATTCCTAATGCAAAAGATTTACCCTATTGGTCTGGTTTGTGTCTGCTAGTCCCCCAACAAAAACAAGAGGGCCATGAAGGCCCTGTATCGCTCACCTGACCTATTGACCTAAAGATCATCAAGATAGTTTCATTTAGATATGGTCATAAATGTGGCCTCTAAAGACTAAAAAGCGTTAACTAACTTTTTCTTTGATTTGACCCGGTAACTTAGTTTTTGATCCCACATCACCCAGATTCAAACTTGACCTTAAGTAATCAAGATTACCATTCTGACTAAGTTTCATGAAGATACAGTCATACATGTGGCCTCTAGAGTGTTAACTAGGTTTTCCTTTGATTTGACCTAGTGACCTAGTTTTTGACTGTACATGACCTAGATTCAGACTGGACTTTAAGATTATCATGATTAACATTCTGACCAAGCTTCATGAAGATACAGCCATAAATGTGGTCTCTACAGTGTTAACAAGCTTTTCCTTTCATTTGACCTGGTGACCTAGTTTTTGACACCAGATGACTCAATATCAAACTCATCTAAAACTTTATTGAGGATAACATTCTGACCAAGTTTCATTAAGATTGGGTCAGAATTGCGACCTCTAGAGTGTTTACAAGCTTTTCCTTTGATTTGACCCGGTGATCCAGTTTTTGACCCCAGATGACCCAATATCAAATTTTTCCAAGATTTTATTGAGGGTAACATTCTGGCCAAGTTTCATTAAGATTGGGCCAAAATTGTGACCTCTAGAGTGTTAACAAGCTTTTCCTTTGATTTGACCTGGTGACCTAGTTTTTGACCCCAGATGACCCAATATCAAACTCTTTTAAGATTTTATTGAGGGTAACATTCTGACCAAATTTCATTAAGATTGGGTCAAAATTGTGACCTCTAGAGTGTTAACAGTCAAATTGTTGACGACGGACGGACGACAGACACAGGGCGATCACAAAAGCTCACCTCGAGCACTTCGTGCTCAGGTGAGCTAAAAGCAAAGAAGTAGGTCAGAAGGTCAAGGTAACAGTTGGGTTACCCCTAATCACTTGGGGTCATCAGGTAATTATAAGCAGTCTAGGAAATATGATCTGATAATTTTTAAAAAACATTTTCCTATATAACTCATATAACAAGTGACCCCCGGGGCGGGGCCTCTTTTTACCCAGGGGCATAATTTGAACAATCTTGTTAGAGATCAAATAGGCAATGGTACATACATACAAGAGGGCCATGATGGCCCTATACATCGCTCACCAGAGTTGATCTGGCCTACTGACCTAGTTTTTGACCCCGCATGACCAAGACTGAACTTGACCTAAAGATAATCAAGACAAACATTCTGACTAAATTTCGTAAAGATTTGGTACAACTGTGGCCTCTAGAGTGTTCACAAGCTTTTCCTTTGATTTGACCGGAGACCTAGTTTTTGACCCCATATGACCCGGATTCAAACTTGACCTATTGATTATCAAAACAAACATTCTGACTAATTCCCATGAGTTTCAAACTTAAATTGTGGTCTCTAGAGTGTTGAAAAGAATTTCCTTTGAAATGGCCTAGTGACCTAGTTTTTGACCTCACATGACCCAGATTCATATCTGACCTAGAAATGATGAAGACATATATTCTGACTCAGTTTCATAAAGATTGAGTCACAAATGTGGCCTCTAAAGTGTTCACAAGCTTTTCCTTTGATCTGGCCAGGTGTACTAGTTTTTGACCCCACATGACCCAGTTTCAAACTTGACCTAGAGGTCATCAAGACTAACGTTCTGACCATGTTTCATAAACATTGGGTCAAAAATGTAGTATCTAGAGTGTTCACAACCTTTTCCATTGATCTGACCTACTGACCTAGTTTTTGACCCCATATAACCCAGTTTCAAACTTAACCTAGAGATCATCAAGACTAACGTTCTGACCATGTTTCATAAAGATTGGTTCACAAATGTGGTCTCTAGAGTGTTCACAAGCTTTTCCTATGATTTGACCTACTGACCTACTTTTTAACTCCACATAACCCAATTTCAAACTTGACCTAGAGATCATCAAGACAAACATTCTGACCAAGTTTCATAAAGATTGGGTCAAAAATGTGGTCTCTAGAGTGTTCACAAAGCAAATGTTGACGGACGACGCACGACGGACGTCGACGGACACCGGACAATGACCGGTCACAATAGCTCACCTTGTCAATAAACGCCACTAAAACCATGATCCGCAAGCGAGTTGTTAATCCAATAAACACCATCAAAACCGTGTTCTAGTTTCATATGCAAATGAGCTAATGGATCGCTAATTAACATAAATGTGTCATTTAACAACACGCTAATGGAGCGCACAATAGATCGCTCAATGGAACGCATAACAGATCGTATAATGGAACATATAATAGATCGTATAATGGATCGCTTAATGGAATGCATACATAATAGATCGCTTAATAGATCGTTCAATGGGATGCGTTTCATCAAACTGATACATTCCTAACTACAGGCTGTATATTTCATTGAAACCTGATGCATTCAGTTTTGGCAAATCGTTTATGTGACTAGGTGTAGCCTGGATTTGCAGAGATATGCAGTAACTGTTGAAAAGGCCTTTCTGTTAAAATTACTCAGATATTAACTTGTTACAATAATGTATAGTTATTATTATGACACAAATTTAGCAATCATTCAACATTTTCATGATCATTTGGATTCAGTTTTATACAAATCATTTGATAAATCATGCAGCTAACAGAAATTCCATCTTTGTGAAATATGGATAGACAAAAAGAAACATACATTTATTAACTGGTTTCCATATAAGAAAGTATACAGGTCATTTGAATCAGCATTTCGAAAACTATTGTTGTTTTTTTTTAATTCTAACATACACTTATTTTAATGAAATCTATAAAGAATCACAGTGTAAACATGCATTTATTTATACTGCATTATAAGAACATGTATTAAGAAAATACCTTTTGTTGTAAATCATAGAAATTAAATGAAATAAAACCAACATTTTCTCTTCAGTAGATCCATATCGTGTCCATCCTCTACATTTATTACCTACAAAATGCACTAATTTCTGTCCCTCTATATTATACCTTAGATGAGATTACATAACATAACCATAGCAACTAGACGATCTGCTGTTATGGTACATTGGATGGATTAAAACCATATGTTTCCTGATAAAAGAGGAGAAAGCCTTCTGAATGTCTCTGTAAAGTTAATAACTCACTTCAAAATCGCGATCCATTTAATGGAACATGTTCCGTTAGCGATCCATAGCAACCATTTCTTGATTGTTTCAATGGATCACTAATGGTACGCATTAACAAATACCAAAAAAGCGGTTTTGATGGTGTTTATAAGGTGTTTTTATAGCGTTTATTTGAAAACAAAAATTGTTTGGGCCGCTATCAGTTTCCAGTCAACAATTTCAAAATATTTTATTTACATTGGCCGTTTACAAATCATTTACCTATTTTTTTTTAAATATTTCTAGACACATTAGTGTAAGATCATAAACATGTCACTTCTAAGAACCAAGTCCCTATCTATGAGGTTAAGTTCCCATACGGTAGGGCAAAATGGTAATGTCAAGTAATAATTCACACCCAAGTTAAAATTAATCTTTATACAGTATATGCAAAGCAAAGAATTGAAATTGTACACACACAGATATGAGTCTATTCTGTTTTGGAAAAAAAATTCTTCAGTCTACATTTCTCACCAAAACTTTATTTATGTATACCAAAGTTTCGATTTCCCCCCCCCCCCCGAGTCTAGAGTCAGCTTAGATATATCAAAAAGTAAAATATGACAAAAAATAGTGTGTATGGTACCAGTCTTTGGAGTTTTGGTGATTTGAGGTCGCTATGGACTTGTTCTTTGTCCTACTGACCCCTTAACAAGTATGGAAGTAGACCAAATCTTTTGACACCTTTTTCAGTCTAGAGGTCATTCACCCTGACCTTTGACTTTCTGACCCCCAAAACTAAAGTAGCCATCTAATGACAACAGGCAATCACCCTACGAAGTATGACAACTGTAGGACATAAAAGTATTAGTTCTTGAGCAAAATCTTTTCAGTGTCAATGTCACAATGACCTTGACCTTTGATTTACTGACCAACGTAACAATAGAGGTCATCTCATAAACACTGTCAAACATCTATTAAGAGGACAAGGACTCTAGTTACTGATAGGAAACCAAATGATTTACTGACAGACGGACAATGTGAAAAATAATATCCCTTGTTCCAAGTAGGACACACAATGCGTAACAAAATCAGTTAGTTTGATACATAATGCCTCAAGTTTGTCGACTTTATCATGACATATAAATAGGCATTGTAACTAAAAATGCAGAATAATAGGCACTATCTATTTTAGATATAATTGTAACTAACTGCATCAAAGTACGAAGTCTGAAAATATTAAGAAATGAACTATTTTACTCTCTCAGCAAATGTTGCAAAATTACTATTAAGGTCAAGACATTGAAACGAAAAACATGTAAAGATGAAATTGTTTAATGCCCTGGGGGAAAGTGTGACATTTTTGTGGTGATTTGTTTGTTTGTTTCGGGTTTAACGCCTTTTTTCAACAGTATTTCAGTCAGTCTGGATTTCAGGATTCTGTACCAGTACAAACCTGTTCTCCGCAAGTAACTGCCAACTTCCCCACATGAATCAGAGGTGGATGACTAATGATTTCAGACACACTGTCGTTTATCAAATAGTCACGGAGAACATACGTCTAGCCCGAGGATCAAACTCACGACCCCGCGATCCGTAAACCGACGCTCTACCTACTGAGCTAAGCGGGCAGGTTTTTTTTTGTGGTGAAATTTGTCAATAAACGGATGTTGTTTTTTTTAAAACAAAAGATAAAACCCACTGAATTTTACATTGTTAGCTCAACTGTCACATAGTGACAAGGTGAGCTTTTGTGATCACCCTTCGTCCGTCGTCAGTCCGTCCGTCAACAATTTCTTGTCTGCACGATAGTGGTTTTATTTATGATTTTATTTTAACCAAACTTGCACACAACTTGTATCACCATAAGATCTCGGTTCCTTTCTTGAACTGGCCAGATCCCATTATGGGTTCCAGAGTTATGGCCCCTGAAAGGGCCAAAATTAGCTATTTTGACCTTGTCTGCACAATAGCAGCTTCATTTATGATTTTATTTTAACCAAACTTGCACACAACTTGTACCACTATAAGATCTTGGTTCCTTTGTTGAACTGGCGAGATTCCATTATGGGTTCCAGAGTTATGGCCCCTGAAAGGGCCAGAATTAGCTATTTTGACCTTGTCTGCACAATAGCAACTTCATTTATGATTTGAATTTAATTAAACTTGCACAAAACTTGTGTCGCCATAAGATCTCAGTTCCTTTGTTGAACCGGCCAGATCCCTTAATGGGTTCCAGAGTTATGACCCCTGAAAGGGCCAAAATTAGCTATTTTGACCTTGTCTGCACAATAGCAGCTTCACTTATTTTAGGACTTCTCAAGGCAATAACTAACAACAGCATACAAGCAGTAGCACTTTATTCCAGGTCAACACTTCTATACAAACAAGATATGCCAAAGATATCAAACAATATTGTATATCAAATTATCAGTAGTATAAATTAGTGGCAGAAAAGGCCGCGTGATATCAGGCCCACTGACTGACAAGCAAGCAAGCGCATGTTTTCATCAATAAATTGACTTAAATAGCAACTGCGGACTGCGGGCTTGTGAAACTAGGAATTACGCTACGTAGTAATGGGCAAAACCTAGTTCACACTGTAAACGGACCTATCCGCTAACCAACATAGCGGTAACACACTGAAAACTGACCTAGCTGTTAACAGACGACCTAGCGGTTAACAGACTTTAAATCGACATAGCGGTTAACAGACTTTAACCGACTTAGTGGTTAACACACTTTGACCGACCTAGCTGTTAACACACTTTAAACCGACCTAGCGGTTAACACACTTTAACCGACCTAGCGGTTAACACAATTTAACTGACCTAGCGATTAACACACTAAAGTGTTAACAGAGCTAGCGGTTAGCATCACTTTAACAACAGACAAGCAACCAATGGTTCGATATACTGTCAACCGACCTAGTGGAATACATCACTATAACAACAACATACAACAGTAAAAAACAGTTGTTACACTTTCAACTGCCCTAGTAGCTTACATCACTACTGCTACAGGGAACCAACCAGTGTGTTGAAACATTATCCCCGTTTAGTTATATTATGAGAATAACACATTAACTAAAATGTTTATTGGATATAGGCAAAAGCAGTTAGGATAAATTAAGTGTGTAGATGATAACCCAAACTACCTAAGGAGCATTGTGACCTTAGTCACCCATAGTATAGCAAGTTGAAATCTACAAGATCTCAATTATCACTGCAAAAACTGCCTTATTCACTCAAATATTAAACTGATTTAGATAAATTTAATGTAACTCAGGCAAATTTAGCATGTAGACAAAAAACCTAAACTACCTAAGGAGATTGTGACCACAGCCACCCAAGTTACCAAAGACAAGGAGCATTGCGACCATAGTCACCCGTAGTATAGTAAGCTTAAATCTACAAGATTTCACATATCACTGAAATAAATTTAGACTTGAATTGGATATGTGATGTTAATACACATGCTTACTCGATGTGTTGGAGATCCTCATCAACGCGACAGAATCCTATAAATTAAAGTATATAATAGGTTATTAAATCATTGCATTTATATGTTTTCATTTTCTACTAAATACTGTACATTCAGAGGCAATGACAGAATCCTAAAAAATGTTTCCAATCATATAACTGAACAGAAACTTCATAATGTATTTTTCCACAAAAAGAGTAAATATGAGATTGATTTCATATTCAAATAGTAACTTTCCTTTTTTAAAAATAGGATAAGGATAACATAACTGGCTATAGCCCGTCTAACATATGGTCCTCTAACATGATGTAAAAAATTCATCCTAGATACATAACACAGACGGTGAAGTGAAAGACATGAATCAGAAAAAAGCATTATAAACAACTTAGTTCTTTGTGGCATAACAGTAAATAGTGCAATGAACAGAGACTAAACATGGTAAAATTATGTACAAGTGTTATTTGTAATCCGCGCACTAAAACCCTAAAAACTCTTTGAGAGAAAAGTATGGGAAAGCGTTGGATTACATGACCTGGATGACTATACAATTTATATAACAACAAAAGTACATCAATTGTATTTACAAAACAATAACTGTTTAAATTTCATATCGATCCAAGTTCATTGCACTATTTATGCAAGTTTCAACATGTAAAAACAACAATGGCTAATTTACACACAACAAAAAGTATCATTGCAACTGAACATTTCTGAAATGAATCATGGAATATATCTTTCACTCTGCTGAAAAAGTACTTTGTGTTCCTGTTCAGACTATTGCTGAGACATCCATTGAATAATATTCTTCGATGTTAAAGGAGATGGCCGCTTTTTAGTTTCAATTTGCCCCAGTCTGTTGATAAAACTACATTTGAACAAACATGCTTCCAGGCTTAAGTGTTTCTGTTACGTATATTTAAATTTAGTGTTTTCTGTTCTATATATTAGTGTTGTAAGTATTTAAGCACTAATTACACTTAATTGTCTTAAAGTAATGTATATAACTACAAGAGAGTATACTTATAATTATCCACTTGCTATTGTAATACTGTTTATCTTATTCACTGTCCTGTCCTGACATTCTAAGCTTATGTCTTGCTAAGTGTGCCACTGCAGCTGATTCCCGGTTTGCATGTCTCCTAGTTTTGTTACAGGAAATTACTGTTTGCCTGTGACAAGGCCGGCCAGTAGACAAAGCAAGTCCAATTTGTACGCAAGTTTAAATATTCCAGCGTTTGTGAATCTTCCTGCTTTCTGATCAAATGACTCATCAGAAGGTAACTGATCAAATGACTCCTCATAAGGTACTTAAATGTTCATGTTAAAACCATTATTGTAACATTTGTAGCTGTTTATAGTTAAAGTCATTCTCCTTTCTAAACTTCATTACATTCAAGTTTCTATTCCACGAAGGCCTTGGATAAATTCGAATTATACAGTCCACTTGACTGGGCCGCTTAGTTAATCTGGCTTGTATGTATATACATGTTCGACTGATGTCACATTATGACTTCAAATTATGTTTGTACTTGTTCCATTTTTGCTTGGTATACCATTTGTGCTCAGTATATTGTTCATTTTTATTTACTGTCTGTAGTCAATGTTCCTCCCTTTACTGCATCGACAGCCTGCAAATATATAAAACTCCACCGGCAGTATACTACAAAACACATGGATAAAATTGTAAGTAGCAAAAAATGTCACCATACATGTACCAGCTACACCACAAAAAACAAACTTGTATAACTGTTCTCTGTGAAACTTAACAACTTGAGTATATATGCTCCATCTATACAGAGAAATGTACCTGCAAAACGTCAGTAATCCAGAACCATTTAGAATAGATCACTTCTGCATCTTTTATATATATATATATTATAAGTAACAAATGGTGACATACTAGATATTCACTGACATGTATCATTAACAACATGGCACCTAAACGGCATGGCACCTAAATGGGTGTGGTGGGTGGGATTTTGAAACCATTACATTTTCTGTTGGTTGTACACGTGCCGACAATCGAATGACCAGTGGTCACATACTAATGATTACTGGTTCGGAAAAAGCCGAGTGTATCCAAATACCAAACTTAGATTGGTAGGTAACCTTGGATACACACCAAGCTTGATGCGCCAAAATAAACATTATTATTTCTTAATAAAATAATAAGAATTATGATTTGATTTTAACCAAACTTGCACACAACTTGTATCACCACAAGATCTTAGTTCCTTTCTTGAACTGGCCAGATTCCATTATGGGTTCCAGAGTTATGGCCCCTTAAAGGTCCAAAATTGGCTATTTTGGCTTTTGCAGCCATATAGAGACTTCATTTATGGTTTTATTTGATGCAAACTTCCAAAATATCTTCAACAACAATAAATATTGGATTCCATGACAAATCAGATCCAATCGTAGGTTCCAGAGTTATTTTATATCTGATTACCTCTCCTGATTTTAATCAAAATGGATTTATATCAGTAAGTCCTTATAGGACTTATTTGAAATTTCATTATTGGCATTAGTTGGACTGAGCCAATCAGGGTAGATAACTATGGACTGATTTTATGTCAAATTACCTCCCTTTATTTCAAATTAAAATGGGTATATCTCCGTAACTAATGAAGATACTGATCTGAATTTTCATTTATGTCAACAGATTTATTTGGCAGATCCTTCTTTTGTTCACTTACAATAATTTTCTTTTTCATTACTTCCCTTTTACGTTACTATAAATAGCTTTTTTTGTAATTTTTTTATTATTGGCCGTAGGGAAAACTGAGACCACTTTTCTGTGATACAAAATGGATGGTACCTCCAATTTTTAGGTGTATTTTGACATATCTGTACCTTTTAAGAATTTTTTTTTCTTTTTGGTTAAATTTCTTCCCTTTGTTGTTCCTGTCCTTTGGACACAGATATTTTTTCTGAGGACCTTCTTGTCCTCAAGTGCACTGATAACAGGTGAGCGATATTGGGCCATCATGCCCCTCTTGTAATTAATATGTTGAGAAAACTATTGCTGGAATGAGGATTTTACATTGTAATTAATATGTTAGGAAGGCATAGACTATTCAATTTATAATATGATGAGTTTACATATATGAGCATAATTTCATAACAATTTCTTTGACTATATGACATTTAATCCTTATGAACTACTGTATTTTTTTTTGGTGATGTTCAATAACAAACTGAAAGAAATAAATAGCTTATATAGTGGGATATATTTTCAATGATGTATGATATCTTGTTACATCAACTGTCAAGATGAATTAATAAAATGATATAATTCTAATTTACATTTTTTTTAATATGCAAAATGAAAAAATTTTATTTAGTTACATTCCTTGTTTCATTTCAATTAATTTGAATACCTATATGACCATAAAACTAAGGACAGTAATGTATTAATAATTTTTTTTAAAAATCCCATTTTTTCGACTTAGAACTTTTTCTGCCTTATTCATCAGAGAATTTCTAAGTGTGAACAGAAAAGCTGACCATGGACCATGTCCATGCTACTATTCACTTTCCATGGACAATGTCCATGATAACCTTGCCTTCATCCCTGGACAACTGTCCGTGGATTTAACTTTTCCATGGAAAAACTCCTAATTCACCTGGATATCCATGCTCTGGCCATGGATATCCATGTTTTAACCATGGATAAAAATATCTGGCCATGGACATTCTACAGCCGGGCTTGACTTAACACTTTACGTAGATTTTGCAGATTTTAATGTGGCTGAGTGGTTAAGGTCACTGACTTAGGATAGCTGTGGGTTCAAAACCTCTCTTAGGGTTTATAGAATTCAGTGATGTCAGAAAGTCATCCAGCTGGCTTCTAGAAGGTCAGTGGTTCTACCCAGATGCCTGTTCATGCCTGAAATGGTGCATGGAGGTGCACCCGGGGCCTTCCTCCAAGATATGAAGAGATGGAAAGTTGATTTATGATCTATAATTATGTCGGTGTGACCTCAAACCCAACAAGAAAAGAAAAAGGATTAAAGAAATTAATGTCAGTTTTCTCCTCTTTTGTCATTTATCAGTGTCTAATACATGTGTGTAAAAGAAGAAATTCTAAATAACCCCAACTATGACCCAGTACCTTTGAAAATTTTTACAAATTATGTCTCCCACCACACAGTGGTGTGGGAGACATTTTGATTTACTCCAGCCTGTGTGTCTGTCTGTCTCTGTGTGTGTCTGTCTGTCACAAAACTTGTCCGCACTCTAAGTCAAACATTTCTCATCCCATCTTCACCAAACTTGAACAAAATGTGTTTGACCAAAAGACCTCGGCCAAGTTCGATAACTAGCCAAATCCGCCCTGAGGCACTTTTGAATTATGGCCCTTGAATTACTGATTGGGTCCACTCGTCTAAGCCATCTAATTGGATCCATTTGTCTAAACCATTTAGAAAAACTAGACATTTTTCATTGGGGCAGTTGTGGGAGACATGCGCTTTTCTCAAAAGCATCTCTAGTTTTAATTGTTCTCCTGTGTAATAAGATATACATAGTAGTACCCATAAAATGATTTGGACTTCTTATGACAAAAAGTTAGGTAAGAATATGTAGATGGCATATTTAATTGCTGTATAGTAAATGTTACAGGACTGTGATTTATTTTTGATATTTCTGCTCTTAGTTTTCGATACAACAAGAGAGCACAGCTTTTTCCATTGTGCTAAAACTTGCCAAGAAATGATGTAATTTTAAAGGGATAGGAGTACCTTTATGCTGTTTATGCTTGTTAATACTTGTAGCTATTGCTTTCATGTTGAAAGATTTTGACAGAACAGAGATAGAGAATTCTTACAATTACATGCAGGACTTCCAGTATTATCTGTGCTTGAATAAGTGCCTGTGGGATCCAAGCATAGAACATTTCTAGTACTGGTATTTGCTAAACACTTGCCCCTTAAAGTCATGTACATTCTATGTGCATATTGGGCAAATCAACTAAATGTATTAGACCATTCTAGCATAATGCCTTTTTCTTGTATAAAATAATTTTAAATTACTACATATCTCTCTAAATAGATGATAGACTTTTATCAGCTTGCTTATAGTCCATCTTACCTGTTAAAAATAGGACGGAAAAGCAATATTGCTGCAACAGATTAAAATTTTTGTTCTTTATCATTGAACCATTTCAAAACTAATCCAATTGTAACCTTATACAGTGAGACCTGTATATAAAGATCATGCCATGCATAGGAGTGCAAGACAGTGACCTTTATCAACCTAATGGACTTTATTCACAGAAAAATTTTCATGAAAATTTGAAAAAGAAAACTTAACTAAGTCTCAGAATTTATGTTCAAACTGCTGCTCCTAAATTAACTTTGCACTAATATAAAATGCAATAATCGTTTAAACTTGGTTTAGCAGGATCATACCTTTTTTATGTAGATGGATGAGAGAATGCCTACTGGTATAAAAACTTTTACATGTATTCTCATAAACCTTTTTAGAAACTTTAAATTGGAGACATACTTAGTATGTAAATTGGAATATCCTTATTTGGTAAATACCGGTAAAACTTTTAAAGATGTACGTTTACAAATTCTAGCAAACTTTATTAAGGTAAAAAATTTAAAGTTGATACCGATTCATAGCTACGATAATTGTTATCATATTATATTTTGTCCCATATAGTCCTCATTTGATAAGTACAATACTGCAGCATAAATTGCAGGGTATTTTGTATGTTAAGCTTCTTGCCTAATTTGTGAATGTACATTTTGTAGTTTTGATATCGCGTTGACTTTGCATTTATTGTTTTAAACCGATTATTTTTACAGATGTAAGAAATTTCTAGTTTTATATTATGTCATGCAGTTTTTGTTTTGTTACAAAATCTTGATACAGTTACTGCTTTGTCAGTGTTCAGATAGATTGTGACAATAGAAATACTAAGATTTCTAGCTGGATATGTACACCTACTTACAGAAAACTTGTATTCAGTTGAGCTTGCCCATTGTGCTCACTGCTACAAGGAGACACCGTCGTTTATATGACTGAAAAATTGTTGAAAAAAGACATTAAACCCGAACACACACACACTCAGTTGAGCTTGTCTTAGTGGCCAGCTGTATTAAACAGTCACTTGCCTTAAAAAGCCAGTCAGTTTACTTCCAAAATTGAAAATTGGTTGCCATAATTAAGCAGCCAATTTTTGTTTCTCCCGTGGCTTGCCACTTAATACAGGTTTGATACTATTTAACTGTTAAGATCATTTGAACATTGTGCAGACAGTTCAGTTCATTTGCTGTTTCTCCGTACTAAGTCTTGTAAATCTAAGCTTTTTAAAAACTTGTGAACAGGTTGAACTTGCTAAACTCTGTGATAATTACAGTGTCCTTCCTCCATTTGCACACATCATTAGGCTTTTATTTAAGAAATAATGACGTGTAGAAAAATTGTTTTAACATGATTGATACATGAAAAAGAGGTTATATGTTTGCAGAATAATTATTCTGGCGACATATAACTGATTTTGAGTGTATTAAGTAAAAACTATTTTGCTACCATATTTGGATTCAAATATGCCCTTAATCTAAGACTGAAGATATAATATAGTTGCGCTCTTTCTTGGTCGTAACAAAACATTTTATGTCATCGCCAGTTAATCTTAGATGTCATTTAAGTGTAAGCATGTTTAAACTGAAACAAGCATATTAGAATGAAAAGTAGTATGAAAATACAACTTTATACTGTACAGTGTTACACATATAAAAGCTCAACTTATTATATTAGTTTCTTCAGAAAGGTAGTAGTTCAAGCACTTGGTCACTGTAGCAAGATTTTGTAGAGATTCACTGCTTCCATTCACTGCTGTCATTCCGTCCAGAATTGTGATATCGTTAGATTGATAGTTCTTTTTGTTTTAAATTATTTTTACTACAGTCATGTGATATTATTATTAAGTCTGTTTTCTTTTAATTTTTAAAAGGTATATCTTTCTCGTATTTATATATCAATACAATAATTACACTGTTAACTCTATATATATAATGCTGCAAAACCAGAAAGATTCAGTTCCCTACATATTACATTATTGTAGAGTTTGGAGTACTAGTCTAAGAGTAAATATTTTTGAAGGGTGTAGACTTAGAATATTCATTATGAATTACAATAATAAATTTTTTAGAAGAAATAATAATTTAAACAGTTTTGATAGTTACATTTTCCTGTTTATGGCATTGGATATTGTCTTTGTACTTTAAATACAGGAAAAATAACCTTGTTTGTACCAGTTTTTGCAGTGATTTATATAGATACAGATGAAACTCAGTGTTTCAAATTTCAAAATAGTTCGAGATAACCGAAATTCGACTAAAAATGACATTTTCAGCACAAGTTTTAAAGACATGACTTGAAATGAGCCACACCATGAGAAAACCAACATAGTGCATTTACGACCAGCATAGATCCAGACCAGCCTGCGCATCCTCGCAGTCTGGTCACTGGATCCATGCGGTTTGCTTTCTAAGCCTATTGCAATTAGAGAAACCATAAATGAACGGCATGGATCCTGACCAGGCTGTACGGATGCGCGGGCTGGTCTCAGGATCCATGCTAGTCGCAAACGCACTATGTTGGTTTTCTCATGGCGGGGCTCAAATATATTTGAGATAGCTGTGATTTTGAGATAAGAGGGTTTGACATATCAAGTTTGATCTGTAATTTCCAGGAGCTAGGGGATGTATACTGTAACATACAGTTTGTACACCAATGTGCTAAGTTATCCATTACTAAATGTTTAGACATTAATTTTATTCGTTATTTATATCAGAGTAAAACAAAATGAAGAAAAAGGGCATTTTGATTATGTATAAGTGCTGCAGCCTTTTAACTGTTATTTTATTATGTGCCATAATGTTTTTAATTAAAACTGATTTTAGAATTAGCACGTAGAATCTCTTTCTAAAACTTGCTAGGTATTTTCTCTAGAGTCAAAGCTAACAAGTCATCCTTTGATAATATATAATAAATGAATATCTCTCATCACTTGTAGTCATATACTTAGCTTATAGCTGAACAGCAAGAAAAAAATGTGGCCTAGCTGTCAAAGTGGTTTAGAAATCCTCTGTAGTTTGACTAGTTCTCATGAATTAATACAATGTAAACACAAGACTATTTAGTTTAATCACGTTACCAGCATAAAGATAATCAGGAGCTTAGTTAAAATAGCATTCTCAGTTCCTGTAAATATATTCCAATTTCTAAATTATTAGCACAAATTCTTCAGAACATAACATATTTCTAGTACAGAATGTACAGCTACTGGTGTCAGTAAAACGTGTCGTGCAAAAACCCATTGTCACATAAGCAGTTCATGAGAGTATTAACCCGTAGCCTGCTAAATTTCTATAATGGACTGGTCCATCATTCAATTTGGACAATACCATTTATTATTCGAAGGGGTGTTTACTGAAAATTTACTGACTGAATAGCGAACAGTGCAGACCATGATCAGACTGCACGGATGTGCAGGCTGATCTTGGTCTGCACTGGTCGCAAAGGCAGAATTACTGCCGCCAGCAGGCAAAGGGTTATCAAATAGGAAACTTATGGCATAAATTGAAAACAAAATTTATGGACAGGGTAACATTCTTCAAGCAGTTCCAAACGGGAACCACAGATAACCACATGCATATGTTTAGATAATATTTTATTATGTTGATTTGAGTTCTGTTACATGTCACAGGATTTTTATTTAGTGCTGTTTTGTGTTAAGGATAGAATATGTACCATATTGACCAAATTAGATTATTTATTTGTTATAAATGATATTTGAGTATAAATTATATTATTATTGAAGAATTCATAATTAAAGCTTGATGTAGAATGAAATTGTGTGGAATTATTACAGCTTTTTGTTAGCTCAGCTGTCGCATAGTGACATTAGGTGAGCTTTTGTGATCGCCCTTTGTGTCCGTCCACAATTTTCTGTGAACACGATAGAGACAACATTTCTCAAACAATTTTAATGAAACTTGCACACAACTTGTATTGGCATAATATCTCAATTCCTTTTGAAAACTGGCCAGATCCCATCATGGGTTATAGAGTTATTGGCACATAAAGGGCCAAAATTTGCTGTTTTGGCTTGTAAACACAATAGAGACCACATTTTGCAGTTAATTTTAATCAAACTTGCCCATGTTATAGCTTACTTTTATTCAGACATTTTTGTGGTTTCTTTAATTCTGGTCATTGTGACTGTGACTTACAGATGCTTCACAAAATATTGGTCATCTAAAAACAAACAGCAGTAATTCTGTGAAGTTTAAAAGACAAAGGTCCAAGTGTTTCATTGGCAACTGTTTTTGACCTTGACATTTGTCCTGCAAATCTGTAAAACAAGGAGTCAGTCATCTCCTCATCACCTGACTTCAGGCAATCATTCTATGAAGTTTGATGTCTATAGGCCTGTGCTTTCTCCCATTTTTTTACACCCATTTGAAAAACGGGACGTATTATGGGAACGCCCCTGGCGGGCGGGCGGCGTCCACAGACTTTGTCCGGAGCATATCTTCTACATGCATGAAGGGATTTTGATGAAACTTGGCACAGTTGTTCACCATCATGAGACGGAGTGTCATGCGCAAAAACCAGGTCCCTAGGTCTAAGGTCAAGGTCACACTTAGAGGTCAAAGGTCAAATTCAAGAATGACTTTGTCCGGAGCATATCTTCTTCATGCATGGAGGGATTTTGATATAACTTGGCACAAATGTTCACCACCACGAGGCGGAGTGTCGTGCGCAAGAACCAGGTCCCTAGGTCTAAGGTCAAGGTCACACTTAGAGGTCAAAGGATACAAGAATAAAAACCTTGTCCGGAGCATTTCTTCTTCATGCATAGAGGGATTTTGATATAACTTTGCACAAATGTTCACCACTACGAGGCAGAGTGTCATGCGCAAGAACCAGGTCCCTAGGTCAAAGGTCAAGGTCACACTTAGAGGCCAAAGGTCAGATACAAGAAGCATTTCTTCTTCATGCATGGAGGGATTTTGATTTAACTTGGCACAATTATACACCATCATGAGACAAAGTGTCATGCACAGTTCCCTTTAGAATTACTTCCCTTTGTTGTTACTATAAATAGCTTATATTGTAACTTTTTCATTACTAGTCGTAGGGAAAAATCGAGACCACTTTTCTGTAGTACAACATGCATGCTACATCCAATTATGAGGTGTATTTTAACCAATCTCTACCTGGTAAAGATTTTTGTGTGGACTTACAATTTTTTTTTGGATTTTTTTTTTTTTTTCTTTTTTTTTGAAGATTATCTTCCCTTAGTTGTTACTATAAATAACTTATATTGTAACTTTTTTATAATTGACCGTAGGGAAAAAACAAGACCACTTTTCTGTGGTACAACATGGATGTTACTTTCAAATTTTAGGTGTATTTTAAGGTATCTCTACCTGGTAAGGAGTTTTTTTGTGGACTTAGAAAAACAAATGACTTAATTACAATGATTACTAAACAACCACAAAATTAAAATTCCATTTGCAAATACAGGTGCTAGAGTAAAGAAATTTGCTGTGACGGGCGTATATTGTGACATTCTGGCACTCTTGTTACTGAATGGTCAACCTATAGACTGAACATTGAACAAAACGGGCAAAACAATATATCCATCCTCACACTTGACATTGGACATGAATTAGAGTTTCTGAATCTAGAGATTTTGAAACATTGCCTGTCTCCCCATACCACTTCTATTTGAATGGCATGATAAATGGATATGCAATACCCAAATTCAACACAAAGGATAGCCGTGGTGGCCCTTTATGCCGGCCCCCTAACCCAAGGTCCAGTTCACAAAGACCCAACCTACCAAAAACAAACATGCACAGTTCACATACCAAGTTTTGTGTTTGTGTGCCTAGTAATATAAGAGTTAAATTGCATATGAGTTTTCTTGACTTAGTAATAATTTCCATGTAACATTTATAATACAGTGTAACTCACGTATAACTACACATACATTGCTTAGTTTGACCAAACCAGTACCCTGACTTCACACTTACTTTACAAGTGTAAACATGATTCACTGAAAACTGATAGTTCTAGAAATTGTAAAACAGTAAAATAAGGCTTTTTAAAATTCAAGGGCAAATAACTCTAAACCTACTAATTTGATCTGGCCAATATTCAAACTAGAAAGAGATCTCACTCGTATACACATTCTGTGTACATATGATTAGGAAAAGAAATGAAGATGCTCAAGCATAAACAGTGAAATATGGCATGTTTGATCGATCAAGGGCATATAATTATGGAGTTACTACATGTACTTTGATCTGGCATATTATTAAACAAGAACTTATAGATATACACTTTGTATAAGTATGAACAGGAATGGTAAAAAAATGATCGTGCTAGAGTATAAACATAGCAACATATCGAACAACTGGCTGTGTTCTCGGCTCGCTGAACGTGTACATCAGTACTGTATTGATAAAACGAGAACCAGTTCAACTGAATAATAAAGGCCGATTAATCCCGAATCCTTAGCAACTAACAAACATTTTAAGTCTCGAGGAATAAATGAAATTATTTTAAAGAAATAATTTATATTATTGCAAACAACAAAGAACCAGTTTTCAGCATTATATTTATTCTATTCTTGGAAGAAAAGCATATAATATATATTAAGAAGTAACGTGCCTTTAACATACTTTAACAATAACAACAACACTGTAGTTCAACCACATGTGTAAAACAGATAGTTTTGATCAATTGTGAAATTATTTTAAAAGTATTATTATTGTATACTACACTTGGTGATAAATCTCATGCGATGACCTTATACACATAAGTTACACAAAAAAAAAAATTTATAAAATCAGGCTTAAGTTTATCCCTTTGCAGCCATGATTTTTAACAAAACAAAATTATTTGAAGGAATTTAGTAGAGGGTCACCCAAGGAACATTATGTGAAATTATTTTCAAATCTAGCAAGCAGTTACAAAAGAAAATTTTTTCAAAGTTTTCCATAATAGCCAGGTATAAATTGCAAAACTTTCCAACTAAGTCAATTTCAAGTCAACCAATAAAAATGTGCATATTATAAATTTTAAGCGAAGTATCCAAATAAGATTGAAGCACATTGCACATAGGTGAGTTTACGAATGAAGCACTAAGTTAACTGACATATTCCAACCTGAAAATATTTGATCTGTCATGACTTTGTGTATTTATCAAGCAATAAACAAACTTCACATTCTCACTCATTTTATCAACTTTTCAACCTTTTATAGGCTTTTTCAGTGATAATCATGCATGAAACATTCTTATTGAAAAATGCCTTGAAGCTAAAAACTTGATAACATTAGGATAAGAAGTGCAAGGCCACCTCAGTTTCTGACAATGACAAACTGCTCAGTTATACAGAACCACTGACATTGAAAATACCCATTTCAAATGTTTTTGTTTTATGCATTCTTGTTTGATTGCACTGAGCTAGGTACCAGCTATAGGTACCAGTAAAAAATAATAATCTTATGCAAGACATTCCTATTTTGATAAACACATCTCTTGAATCATGCTGTTCTTTGACACTGACATTGTATACTCCAGTCCCCCACCCCCCCCCCCCCCCCCGCACCCCAGTGACCCCCATGGAATTGGCAAAATCATGCATTCATGCATGCATGTTGCTGGAGTGACTATTATAACAGTCTAATAATTTGAAATATCAATAACAGATTTAAACTTCTTTTTCTATCTTCCACTTCTTTTTGCACAAAACCAGCAGTGATCAAATCAAATATATTGGTCTAAAATTGCCAGATTTTTTTTTTTTAATTCTTTTTTCATATTCATAAGGGGTAACACATTTAGTCTTTATGAAAGGATTTTCACATTTGAAGGGAAAAAAATTACCATTTAGTATATAAACATTGACAAAACAACAAAAATATGGCAACCAAACTAGCTAAAACATGGCAACTAGAGTACTGCCATATCTTTAGTCTTTACTACATGTAGTATACATAGGATAATATTTATGATGGTTTTACCTTTGGTAACATTCATGATCGGTGTAACTCAAAAACTAAACAGTCACGAATATAAGCCTGCACTCTCTTTACAAGTGTAACCAGCTATGAAGCTAAAACTTCTCAATAATGTGAATAAGTCACTGAAAATTCCAATAAAAGCTACGTCAAATAATATACAAATGAGCCGTACCATGGGAAAACCAACATAGTGGCTTTGCGACCAGCATGGATCCAGACCAGCCTGCGCATCTGCGCAGTCTGGTCACGATCCATGCTGTTCACTAACAGTTTCTCTAATTGCAATAGGCTTTGAAAGCGAACGGCATGGATCCTGACCAGACTGCGCGGATGCGCAGGCTGGTCTGGATCCATGCTGGTCGCAAACCCACTATGTTGATTTTCCCATGGCATGGCTCAAATAGTACCCAATCTACAGTAACAGTTGAAAACTGGTGCATCTAACTCCAAGTGACCAAAGAACTAACATATACAGACAAACGGACTCCTGCTATATTGTATCGAAACAAACTTTTTACTGTATGATTTTCAGACATATTCATGCCTTTTGTCAATTATTTTAACTCTGACACAATGAGAGGTATATACATAAGAATTTGAGTGAAAACACGTTGAAGCTCACTAAATACAACTGGAGTATAGTATGTCAGATTTTTCTGAAACTGAAGTCAAAATACATTCATCAAGGAGTTTGAAAAGGTTTGTAAATAACTTAACCCTTATCTGTGCAGTCTGATCAAGATCTGCACTGTTCGCCATTCAGTCAGTATTTTTTTGATAAGCATCCCTTTTAACAGTAAAAGGTACAATCCTAATTTCAAGATGGACAAGTTCAGAACAGAAATTTAGCAGGGTAAGAGTTAAAGGTAATTGAATTTCTGGGAGAAGTAAGTTTGAGATACTTATTTCAACTGTATATTATTTCTATAGTACATCTTGTGATCAGACATATCTGATAATCCACGTAGACAAAATAATGAAAGGAAAGCATACAAGTAACAGGAATGTAAATAGACAAATTAATGCGATCTCAAAATATATAATCTAATATATCTACTTGGAATATTTCAAATCTTGAAGTAATTTCTTATAAATCTTTGATGCAATTTAGTCAAAAAATATCATATACTCGTATAACAAAAATTTGTTCCACATAATTTGATTCTGTGTGCAAAAACATGTTAAATGCCTTTCTATGCAAACAGCATTTTACCAGAATTCAAACAAATTCAGAATAAACATATCACAGTTCAAGTTAACAAACATCTGTATTAACTAATAAATCTATCTTTTCATCTTCAACATGTTCAAAGAGCAATACATCTTGTAAATTAAATTCATACTTAGACTGAATTTCCTAGAAATAAGATTTTTTTTTTTAAATGTCTAAACCATTTTGTCAGAAAAAATGCCATACCAGTCTAACAATGCTGGATCCCAAACACAGATTAAGGGCATGCATACATTACTATACCCATGTAAGATAAAGTATCAATAAATAGGAAAGACACTGCAAAAATGGAAAGGTAGAAATAATATGTAGAAAACGACTTACAATGAAGGAATTATGTACAATTTTACTCTGTTTTAGTAACATTTAATATGTACATAACGGTAAGAGAGCCAATTTATTCTTAAACACAAGAATATTTAATTAATAAATTAAATATCAAACAAAAATCAATGAATTCATCCTATTTTTAGTAACACAAATGATGCAAAACCCATAGTTAAGTCAGTAGAAATTGCACAGACTCAAGGAAAAAGCAGGATAAATATTCTTTGTTGTTCTACATATCACATTGTAGACATTTTTTTTTCCAAAAAATCAGTTACCTCTCGGTGTTTACTACTTCATTGAATTGTCAAGCAATGAGTTAAATTGTTGAATATTCACTGGATTTAAACCCAGAGCAGCTACACTATTACTGCAGTGTTCTCTACATTTAGCTATCTGGACTGACTTCCTGTATCACAAGCAGTTCTCTAGGCTTCAAATTTGTGCTAAAACTTATCATACCAGCCCCAAATTTAATGAACATGTACATTAATTTTAATGACAGCACCTGTTAGGAGATTATGAGATATCACAAACATTAACAGAATAAAAAAACAAGTCATATAAAACTAGAGCTGCTTTTGAGAAAAGCGCATGTCTCTCACAACAGCCTAATCAGTAATCTAGTAAATAGTAAGTCAGTCTTTCTATACTGAAACAAGAGCTGTCTCCATAGGATGACATATGCCCCCGATGGCACTTTGAATGAGTAGTTATGGCCGATGTTAGAGTTTAGGACCTTTGACCTACGGAGCTGGGTCTTGCGCCCGACACGTCGTCTTACTGTGCCACACATTCATGCTTAGTTATTTTAAAATCCATGCATGAATGACAAAGATATGGACCGGACACGCCCATCAATGCACTATCATGAAAAATGACCTTTAACGTCTAAGTGTGACCTTGACCTTTGAGCTACAGACCTGGGTCTTGCGCGCGACATGTCGTCTTACTGTGGTACACATTTATGCCAAGTTATTTGAAAATCCATCCATGGTTGACAAAGATATGGACCGGACATGCCCATCAATGCACTATCCTTTAATGTCTAAGTGTGACCTTGACCTTTGAGCTACGGACCTGGGTCTTGCGCGCGACACGTTGTCTTACTGTGGTACACATTCATGCCAAGTTATTTGAAAATCTATCCATCGATGACAAAGATATGGACCGGACACGCCCATCAATGCACTATCCTTTAATGTCTAAGTGTGACCTTGACCTTTGAGCTACGGACCTGGGTCTTGCGCGCGACACGTCGTCTTACTGTGGTACACATTCATGCCAAGTTATTTGAAAATCCATCCATCGATGACAAAGATATGGACCGGACACGCCCATCAATGCACTATCCTTTAATGTCTAAGTGTGACCTTGACCTTTGAGCTACGGACCTGGGTCTTGCGTGTGACACGTCGTCTTACTGTGGTACATATTCATGCCAAGTTATTTGAAAATCCATCCATCGATGACAAAGATATGGACCGGACACGAAAATTGCGGACAGACTGACAGACTGACAGACTGACAGACCGACAGACTGACAGACCGACAGACCGACAGACGGTTCAAAAACTATATGCCTCCCTTCGGGGGCATAAAAATTACTCACTACAAATATACCTTTGAAGAGTAAAAAGGCTGATTTTGGGTAATTCAAGGCCATAATTTTGAAGTGCCTTTTTTTTTTTTGATAGTTAATGAACTTGGCCGAGGAGAATGGTCAAAAACATTTGGTTCAAGTTTTGTAAAACTCGGATCAGAACTGTTCGACTTAGAGCACGGACAAGAGTAAAAAGGCCAATTTTCGGTAATTCAAGGGCCATAATTCCGTAGTGCCTGGGCCGATTTGGCTAGTTATCAAACTTGACCATGGACTTATGGTCAAACACATTTTCTTAAAGTTTGGTGAAGATTGGAAGAAAAATGTTCGACTTAGAGTGCCGACAAGATTTGTGACAGACAGACACACACATGGATGGACACACAGACAGGAGTAAATCAATATGTCTCCCACACCGCTGTGTGGTGGCAGAAATAATAACTATGGCTAACAGTGATAACTGAGATGCTTTTGAGAAAAGCACATGTCTCCCACAACTGTCTAATCATCTAAATAGTTAGTCAGTTTTTATATACTGTTTACTTAATCCACATGTGCATGCTCTTTCTTGACACCAAAAGGACCCCTAACTACTAGTAGTATAGGCGTCGGTTTAGGTGTAAAGCTGCGCAAGAAATCTGAGTGTTTTTGTTAATTCAAGGGCCATAATTCCGAAGTGCCTAGGCCGATTTGGCTAGTTATCGAACTTAGCTGAGCACTTATTGGTAGACACATTTTGTTGAAGTTTGGTGAAGATCGGATGAAAAATGTTCGACTTAGAGTGCGGACAAGCTTTGTGACAGACACACACACAGACTGGAGTAAATCAATACGTCTTCCACATCACTGTGTGGTGGGAGACATAATTACATTTATAGGAACATTTAATTAACAAACATGTACAGCTATAAAAATATAGAATGGATTACATAATTACATATTTAATCTGTGACCAGCATCTGAGCATAGATATTTCATAGCACTAAACAGCATTAAACATAACACACATAAACATTATTATGCACATAAGATGAGCACTTGTTACACATATACATGTATATACCCTGTAAATCAGATACTGTAACCTTTAGCCTGCTGGTGGCAAGTGATTCTGCCTTTGAGACCAGTGCAGACCAAGATCAGCCTGCGCGGACATGCAGGCTGATCATGGTCTGCACTGTTGGCTTATTCAGTCAGTATATTTTCAGTGATCACCCCTTTGAATAATAAGTGGTCCTGTCCAAATTGGATGATGGACCAGTCCATTTTAGAAATGAAGCAGGGTAAAGGTTAACAAAACTTGCTAGAAAAATGATCAAGCATTACTTTTTATCAGTAACTTCTAATCAATTTTTACTACATTCTTCTTTGTTTTAAAGAAATCAATAGTTATAGATTCTACTTATTGAATCATAATATATTAAATATAATCTTAAAAGTTTTACACACAAAACAAGTCCGTAAAACAGAATGTATTTACTATGTTGTTACTGTGGATTTCCACTTATCATTTTTCTATTTTCAAAGTGTACAAAAAAACTCAACTTAATTCAAAAATAAAATGTTAAGTATCAACAGTAATAAATTTGATATAATATCAACAGAAGTTTCATAGAAATTAGAAACATATTTGACATAAATTTGACCTGTTTTTACAGTTCTTTTTATATAATTTTACAAAACTAAAGAATCATACAGACATATTTGATTGTCTAATGAAAGCTGAGCTCCCTCTGGATAAATGATATAAAACTTTGTTCAGCAACAAAAACCCCTGGCAACTATGGGGAAAAAGCTACCTATAAGTTATAATGACAAAAAAAAATACATCTAAGTCAGCAGGTTTTATGATTTATCAACAGTCATTTCTTTTTGTAAATATAAGGAAACATATATTTAGCTTTAGCCTGCTGGCGGCATTTGTATCTGCCTTTGCGACCAGTGCAGACCAAGATCAGCCTGCACATCTGTGCAGGCTGATCATGGTCTGCCCTGTTTGCTATTCAGTCAGTAAATCTTCAGTGAACACCCCCTTGAGTAATAAATGGTATTGCCCTGATTGAATGATAGACCAGTCCATTTAAGAAATTTAGCAGGCTAAGGGTTAGTTATACTAATCTATTTCAGCTTGATCGTGATGAAAGCTTCCAGCTTATCAGAACCACTCTCGAGTCCGCTTCCTGGAAAAACCAGCACTGGTGTCAAATAAGAAGGCATGGTCGTGACCCAGGTGGGGCTCAAACCCATGGCCCCCCGGGTTGAGCGGCTGACACCTTGACCACTAGACCACCACTTACGCATATTTATATAATCATATGAAAGGCCAAATATCCAATACATGTAATTATAACCCAAATACACTTTAACAATATAATCGGTGCATCAATTTTACAATGTTGAACTGAATTTTAAACAACACTTGAATCAAAGAATGATGAGAAATGAATGGTTTTGTAACTTATTATGCTGGTCATGTGAACAACCTTCTAATCATTAAATCAGTGTGTCCAGTCTAAAATACAACTATTTAAGTGACTCTTGTTTCACTGCAAAAAACACTGTGCAAAATGAACAAGTGCCAAGTTAAAAAGAATAAGATATTTCAAAGTAAATAAAAACATACAGCCTTTTTAAATGATCACTTAAAGGAATGTAAAAATGTACACCAAAGTAACATGAACAGTGCATATTTTTAAAATCCTTAAATTTTCAAACATAATCTCTTTGATTATCCAAACATACTTTTTGACCAGCAGGAAAGAACATAGATTATCTATAAAAATCCAAACACTTAGACAATAATGCTGTAAGAGTTTCATGTCAACAAAATATTTTCCACATGACAACATCTCTACAACGGATGTTTATAAATGGAATGATCAAGCTTATAAAATAAAAATGTATAAACAAATACATGTCTATACAACACTAACACATGTTTAGGCCAATTCTTGCTTATTTCTAAGTCAAACAGTAAGAACATCCAACTGCTTTTCACATTTTTTTTTTAATTTATCAAACTAACTTTACTTTACTGGTTGGGAACCAGTCTCTGGACAGAACCAGTTTCCAGACACATTTAGTACATTTAGGCATTATTCATCATGCATATGTTTCGTCTGAATTATTTCTATGTTTGTTCTTTATGTATAGTAAAAACACTACTTCTCAAGACTGTAACATTATAAGTTTTATGATGATATTTTACTATCTGTGATTACAAAGCGAATTTTGGTCTCTGGAATAAGCAGATTGCACTAACATGCATAATATGTTCAACTTGTTTAGGTGTAAATAGGAAAGAAAGAATTAACCCTTACAATGCTGGACACGACTGATTCTGCCTTTGCAACCAGTGTAGATCATGGTCAGCCTGCACATCTGTGCAGTCTAATCATGATCTTCACTGTTCGCCATTCAGTCAGTATCTTTTTGGTAAGCACCCTTTTAACAGTTAATGGTACTGACCAAATTGGAAAATGGACAAGTTCATTATAGAAATTTAGCAGGGTAAGGGTTAAACAAAATTTGAGTTATTGAAAGTTGCTTCTTTTGCTTTTGTACAGTCAGGTTATCTTTCATATGTAGTAATGGAAAGATAAATGCTAAAAGTATGCGTACAAATATTCTAATTACTTGTTTTAACTCAAAATAACAGCAATTTATTGTCAAAATATTTGCTCAGCTACTGGGAAAATTACTACTTTTTATGACCCCATTTGAGTCTCTAAAAAACCCACACTTAACGTCACTATGTTGTGCTGAATAAATTTGCAGACGCAGCAGGAGCTGAAGTTTATGTGGTGTGGGTTTCATTTATGTCATATAATTTCTGTGAAACTAATAAAGGAAAATCTGTAATATGTCCAGCAACTGGTTCTCAGTCAATCAATTTTTTTTATCAATTCAAGCTCTTCATCAACAAGTTTTCAGAACTTGTACATCCAGAATATAAGACAAGGTTCCTCTGGTCTGTAGTTTGGTAGACTCTGCCTCTTCTTCCAGTCTTTATAGCCATCTCCACCACTGATCACCATTATTGTATTTGTATCCTGCTTCCGTAGCGTATCCACTGATGATCCCTGGGAAAAACTGGTACCAACAGAGGACTTGCGCTTATTTTCCATCGTGGCGTCTTTATTAAATGACACAGATCGCCTTTTTTCTTTTGGAGGCGTCTCCTGTTTTGACAAAGTTGAAGACTTTTTCCCTTTTTTCTTTGACTCTTTATTAAGACTTCTCGTAGAAGAGAAGTCTGGTTTCTTAGCTTCAATTGCACTGCTCATAAATGGTCGCCGATACAAAGATTCCTTCCTCGGCTCAGAAATATCCGGCAAACTTGTTGCATAATAGCTGTCTCTTAGAGATTTAGCTGGATTTGATATCATTCTTGGTCTCAGTAATGTCGGGTACAGGTTCCCTACCTCGTCCTGTGTCAGATCTCGATCGGTTAAATCCTCAAGCGACTGTCTGCGCTTCAAAGCATGTTTTAATTCAGATTGAAACGCTACAGATTTTCTTTCATAAGTTGCATCAAATGATAAAGTCATTGATCTTCTATCTATTTCAAAATTTCTATGTGACTGTCTCTGAATATCAATATTTTTGTTCTTACTCTTTGGTCTCATAGACACATGTTCAAAACCATCAGTTCTATCTATACCACCTTCATTTACATCACTTTTATCCATTTCACATACTTGCTTAGTGTCACTTGTCTGAGGTTCTAGAATGAAATATTTGTGTTCATCAGACTGTATCAATTCTGATTCCTGGTCCTCAACTTTTTCAGCTTCTGTTTGTTCCACTTTAGGCCCTTCCTTAGCAATCTCACTGGTTGCGATTTTATTACATGGAATTTCTTCATAAATCTGACTATCATTGTCCTGTTTGTAACCTTGAAATTCAACATCTTCATAAACGTTATCTACTGCCATGGCAGCTGCATCTAAACTTACATAAGAATTGGGTCTACTTTCTGCTGAATCATTTTCTTCAACAACAGATAAATGTTTTATCACCGAGTCATCAACTCTGTATTTTTTCAGCACAGATTCCATCCTTCTTCTGATTGGTGCACCACTAACTGGCCCATAATGCATTGGTAAAAGAAACTTGACAGCTCCACTATGACTGTGCAGTGCCACCTGTGGGCGCTCGTTGATTCTAGGGACTCCATCACGAAGGCGTGGCAGAGGATATACCAGGATTATTCCAACATTTGTACCGACCCAAAGCAGTCCGAGACTTGCCATTAAACAGGAAACCTGGAAATACTTCCTCTCTTCCACACCGGAGTACACTGAAATATAGATGAGAAAACTTAAAGGAACATGCCAGAGTAAATCAAAATATAGAAGAAACAAGAGCTGTCCATAAGACAGCCAATGTTCGACTATTCGCATTGTTGTCCCAGAAATGGGACTTGATGCTATCACCTAGTTATATAACCCCGAAGACACATGTGAAGTTTCAATTCAATATCTGCATTAGTTTTGGAGACAGTAACTTGCATGCAAAACTTTAAGCAGTCCAAAAGCGGGCACAATTTGCCAAAAAATTTTGGGACTTGACCTAGTGATGAAATTGACCTAGAAAAATAAAATGCAAGTGTCAAAGCTATATGCCTTAAATAGCTATAATTTACGTACTTGCACGTAAAACTTTAACCAGGACTTTTTAAGTCCAAAAAGGGGCATAATATGTGTATCAGAGTTATAGAACTTGATGCTATCACCTAGTTTTATCACCTCAAAGACACATGTGAAGTTTCAATTCAATATCTGCAGTGAATTACTTTATATTCAAATTACAAAATGTACTTTTAAACTTAAAACTGAGGGATGTTCCTGTAACTTTAAAACGTTAATTAAAGATTTTGATTATAGTATTCAGTCGATCATGATAACTGTATTTAGTCAACCCTGACCACTGTATTCAGTCAATGCCACTGTATTCAGTCAATCTTGACTACTGTATTCAGTCAATCTTGACCACTGTATTCAGTCAATCTTTTGACCACTGTATACAGTCAATCTTGACCATTGTATTCAGTCAATCTTGATCACTTATTTCAGTCAATCTTGACCACTGGATTCAGTCATTCTTGACCAATGTATTCAGACAATCATGATCACTGTATTCAGTCAATCTAAACCACTGTGTTCAGTCAATTTTGACAACTGTATTCAGTCAATCTTGACCAATGTATACAGTCAATCTTGACCTCTGTATTCAGTAAAAATTGTGGGGTATGTGTCGTGGACTAGGGTGAGACTGGGTATATAAATGCAGGTGGAGGTGTGGGTATGGACAGTGATGGGAGTATCTGTGGGATGGATATCTGGGTGGGTGTGGGAGGAAACTGCTTACCACTATTTTACCGCAGCATTTCAGGTATGTTCAGTTACTTACAGTGTTACAAGTAACTGACAACTTTTCAGCAAAGTAGTGGAGATGTGGATCAAAATGTCTACAGTTCTAACTAGATGGTTATTGAATGCAAAAACATATCTCTCATCCCAATCTGTGCTGGATCTTAAACATTAGACACATAGCAATTTGTATATGAGCCGTGCCATAGGAAAACCAACATAGTGGGTTTGCGACCAGCATCCGCGCAGTCTGGTCAGGATCCATGCTGTTCGCTTCCAAAGACTATTGTAATTAGTGAAACCATTAGCAAACAGCATGGATCCTGACCAGACTGCACAGATGCGCAGGCTGGTCTGGATCCATGCTAGTCGCAAACCCACTATGTTGGTTTTTTCATGGCGCGGCTCATATAATTGATCTCCGAGTATAACCAAGTCCAACTTGTGGCATTTTTATCACTTTCATTCCATTTCATTCTGTTGACAGACCATCAGGACTGGGACTTAATGTAATCATGACCTTGAATAAGGGTGGCTGAAAGATACACTATACAAACAACAAATATGTGTGCAAAGCACTATAATAATCCATCCAGGGTTAAAAAGATGTTGAAAGGATAACCACTTGTACCTACCTGACCTTTGATCTCCCTATTCAAACCTGACCTTAAATCAACATAGCAGAATGTGCTGCTCTATTCATCATGTTTTGTTTTGAGAATATTTTTGCCTTGTAAAATTAGTTCAAGGTGTTGAAAATTGTCTAAATGACATCTGAAGTCAATGTAAGACCTTGACCTACAACTGACATGGTTGGAAAATCATTTGTTGAATGATCTTTCCAAGGGGTAAACAGATATTACGCAAACAAAAACTTGTCCATTTGACTTTTGCCTTCACTGTACCTCACTGACTTTAAACCAACATAGCTGAAAGTTTAATTCAGCACTTTGTCTCATTTTGATGGGAGTAAAATTGAGTAAAAAGATATGGAATGAACATCAAATTCTGTCTACGTGACCTTTGATCATGTTGATCTCTAGATTCTCATTTAACAACCCAAACACTAAACCAATATGGCGGAAAGTTCTGTTCTGCTCGTTTATCAATCTAAGAAATCTTTGAGCCAAGTAATACAAAAATTGTTCCAAGTGGTTAGAAAGATACAGAATAGGCACAAAGCAATGTCTACTACACTTTTGATTTCACTATGATCTTGGACAAATATGGCTGAAGTTGCATTCTACATTTTTTTCTCTTCAAGTGATTAAAAAGGCAAGGAACCAACATAAAGTACTGCCTATCTGACCTTTGATATCACTGTATGACCTTGACCTTAAATCAACATGACCATTCCCTTCTCTAGTCATCGGGGGTGAAAAGCTACTTAAGGACCAGACAAGCTTTTAAAAGACAGGTATACTGACAGACAGAGTTCTTGAAATACACATTACCACTTATCAAACAATGTAATCAATTACTTTAAACTTTTCAAACAGACTGAAAAGGCTTTGGTAATACATGGAAAGACTTTGTTTTGTGTAGTTTTAACTTTTAGAGGGTTAAATTATGCCAAGTATTTACAATACATATCGTCGTCTTGTTTCCACAATGCAGTAAGTACCTTTTTGGCAAAAAAGAGATTTCAATGTGATGAGGTATGTTTCTATGACCTCTGTATGGTGGTGAATTTGTGACCTTGTAGAACTAGCATAAACAGGCTAAATTTTAGTTCAACAAGGCTGTAAGTAGTGTAAAGTCATTGACACTCAAATCTTAACGTCATTTCCAAAAACCATCAAAAACCTAGTTACGGCATTGTGGAAATAAGGCGACAATATTTGAACATGTTTAATATATATGTTTCCTAGCATGAAATTTCCTATAGCATGTGAATGCCAAATAATCAATATGTTTGTTTCCTGCAACTGGTAAGTGCTCAATGACATACCTTTAATAAAATCATGGACAGCAGTACAGATATTGAAGTCTTGGAGAAGCCGACGACTCTCGCTATGGTACAGGCAGATATTTGGCTGACCAATGAATGATGCCCACACACCTACACCGGTCTTCACTAAATATTCAAAGTGTTTATCATTGTCATCTGTCTTCACTAACTGATGCTCAACTTTACCCTGAAAAAAATGTAATACTGTTAATACAGTTCTTTCCCTATGTCTGAATAAACTCACCTATCTTTACCCTGCCAACTGGTCCATCATTCAATTTGGGCAGTACCACTTATAATTCAAAGGGGTGTTCACTAAAAATTTACTGACTGAATAGCGAACAGTGAAGACCATGATCAGACTACAGTGATGTGCAGGCTGATCATGGTCTGCACTGGTCGCAAAGGCAGAATCACTTGCTGCCAGCAGGCTGAAGGTTAATGTGTAACAGAAACTGAGTATACCCAAGATTCAACAGCTGATAGTTTTACAATTTAATTTTTGAACAAAACTCAGAGGAGACCTAACAATGATGCTACAGAATAAAGTTTGATGAAGATCCATGCAGTGGTTCATCAAAAGTTTTTTAAACATATTTCTATTTAGCTCTCGTTGCCCTTAAACAAATTTTCACTTTTAATTTCCAAGTGTAACTTTGACATTAGGCCTAATGTGGAATGTATGATCTGCACTTTATCTTTATGATAACAACTGATGCTAGTTTTATGAAAAATCTTCCCAGCAGCTTTGAAGATATGGTGCAGACACAACCAAGTGACAGATAAACATGTGTGCCTAAAATATAGCTGCCATATACATATACCTTGTATCTCGGGGTATCGTAAGTTAGAAAATATCAACTTCTAAACTCTGTCTTATGCAAACAGATACTTCAAACTATACCAGCAGCACACATGATTAGTGTTACTCTACATTCTGCAAGTTACTACCACCTGTAAAAGTGGTACACCACTGAATATGGCACATCCCTAATACTGACCTGTATCTCGTAGCTATCTATATCAATAATGAAGATATTGATCCCACAGGCAGCCCACATATTGTCTCCTACACAAATAAGGGAGGTAATGGGATGTACACCAAGAGTTATCCTCCTTGACTCACTCCATACACCATCTGAAAGAAAGGCACCGTTCTAGCAGTTCATGCTTTATTTCATTCATGCTAAATTTAATTTCATCATTCCAAACACATTTATATTTAAACATTATAATATGCAGCCAACTCCTACCGGTAATATGAGAATTTTGCAATGTGAGCCATTCTTTACACAAAATATAGAATCTGATTATTTCAAAGAAGTATAAAATATTTTATTTTTATAGCTCTTTGATTATTTCAAGCACTGTGATCATTAACTTTGAGAACTGTCATTTCAGTCTCAAAGTGTATATCTACATTTAAATTCAGCTTGTAGAAAACTTTCAGAACTAAACCCATGTCATGGTCTAAAATACTGAATACATATGTCCAGGGCTTCGGAAATTTGCCCGTTTGTCGGTTTTGGACCGATTTTTGACTTTTCAGACCGATTCTTGAAGAGAAAAAACGAAAAAAATCGGTCCCGTAAAAATGGAGAAAAGTATCAATTTCGGTCTGAAATCTCAATACACGATCACCTGCCAAGCAGGAAATTGTTAGTCGCACCCTCAGATAATCAATAAACGTGATTGTCACCTTGATAATCGGTCCGTAATTAGCACATGACGCAATCAGTACTCGTGCAGCACATCCTTTACCTCAATGTTTGCAGACAGCCGACTGCAATGTATTAAACATTTTTGACTTGTTTCCAAATGTTTCTGACTGGATCCAAATAATTTTGACGGGGATACCCTTCTTTTATTTAGAATCCGACGGATGATTTATTTCAAACGGCTATGTTTGATGACGGGTAAAAAACAAATTGTCACTGCATTTAATGAGGCATCACACGGGAAACCGATAAAAATAATTTTTATAATTACTTGATTTGTAAAAATTAAATGATTCATTTGTTGGGGCTCCAGTTGAAACAAGTGCAGAAAATCATCTTTGCAACCCGACTGTACAAATAAAAAGAAAAAAAAAATGGACTGACAAACATGAATGATAAAGAAAACCGGAGTGGCACAGTTTATCAAATCGGTCTTCTAAAAAAACGTTTCAAATTGAAATTTTGCTTACATCAGAAAAGAACATGTTACTTAATAAAATGTAGTTGCTTATTGAAGTACAACGCCAGTAAAATGAAATATCCAAGGCGTGACCTTTTGCATGCGGGGAATTCGATCTCAGCGTTCACATAACATACACATTCGGTCCGCGGCAGAGTATTTTTAAAATACTGAGGCTATTTAGCAGAGAATATGTGTCGTGTAATTCACTTTGATGCATTATATTTTATAAAATTCCGTCAAAGAATGAGGAAACATCACGAAGTATCTGCCGTGTATACGGTACCGAAGTCACGTGCATTGGCTTTTAGACTAGTTACGTACTCAGTGCCAATGCCTCAGCAATTTTATCCTTGCAAGTATTTTCTCGGAAAACATCGAAATTTAAACAAAGAAACGATCACATATAACACTGAATAACTGTCTTCATTGTATGGTAACTCACGGTGACCGGTAACTCAGTTTTAATGCATGACATGCTTATTTTTTACTCTATCACGTTTTACAAAAGGCAGTGGCTAGGTAACCGGTTCCGGCTACCTAGCCACTGCCTTTTAAAATTGCCGGTTCCGGCTACCTAGACTAAAGGTCTAGGTAGCCGGTTCTATATATATACATATCATATATGAACACGGAATTCAAGGTAGCCGGCTTTAATAAACTTTGTTATAAAGGATCATTATATAAGTTAAATAAATTACATTTTAGTGACTTATTATTTACTAAAAATTCGTGATTTACCTGTTTATTTTGCCGTATTTACGCACATGTATCATATTGGCCAATATTATGTTATGTTATCAACAAATGATCAAAGTATCGTTATCGTCGTCGGCGTGTTTAAATGGCATGCTGGCATGTTTATTAATTTTAAAATTAATAAACATGCCATTTAAACACGCCGACGACGATAACGATACTTTTTAATGAATTTTTGTAGTGTATAAATTGAGAAAAAAAAATGATAGATGATTTCAATTGTCGGCGATCCTTTAGAATTTAGTCTTCTGATATGTACATGTAATTTTACATTTCACATTTATCACGCTACCTTAGAATAAATGTTCAAACAAATAATTAGAACCAATCAAGATCATTGACTTATAGACAAATCAGCGAAGAAATTAATAAGTAATTAGTTAATTAATTAAAGACGAATATAGAAGTGCGAAAGAGATGATTACTTAAATTTTCACTTAAAAAAGGCATAGGAAATGATCAAACGCCGTTATATTTGTTTTCTTTTAAGATTAAACCACTGTATCTCGAATATGTATCGAGTACATTCTAACATAAAATGTCCGCCGATATGATATGAGTGCGTAAATACGGCAAAATAAACAGGTATTTAACACAAATAATAAATAATAAATCACAAGAAATATGTTTTATTTAACTAATATAATGATCCTTATAATTCTTTATAGATATGTAGTTTATTAAAGCCGGCTACCTTTACTTACATGTTTCATATATGATATGTACAGAGCCGGCTACCTAGACCTTTAGTCTAAGTAGCCGGAACCAGCTACCTAGCCACTGCCTTTACAAAATATGGTATATAATCTGGTAATGCGGTGGGTGGGGTCAAGCGCCGATGTCAGGATTTTCATTTCGGACCGATTGAGTTATCAAAATTTTCGGAGCCCTGCATATGTCACTTGTCAGTATGGAGAACAAAAAAACACTATGCCAGAATGTGTTGTCCTATACATCAAAGTACATAAAATGCATTGGTGGAATATACACATCTCTATGGCCTGCATTAATTCTCCGATACAAACCAATCAGCATAATAACCATAGAACTAAAAAAAAATTATTATGCAAACCATCATTTCTAGAGAAAATGATAAGTTTTCCAGTTCTGTTTCCACAAAACACAAGGTCGTCTATGTACTTCATTGAGATAACTATACAGCCCAGCTCAAATGTGTAAACACAACGTCTGTGTAAATCAGCTTGCTTCTCACTCAGCATAAACACTTGTATCCTAATAAAGAAAATACTGATGGTCAAGGGCGAAGCATGTATTTCAGGAGCTATGTAATGACAGTGCGATTGACTACCCAGAATTTAAAGCCCTTTCACATAATACTAGCTGACATACAAAAGCTTTAGCAACATTTTCTAAGTTGAAAAAGAATCCTGCTTACATGCAAATCTTTCACCTTAAAATATATATACTTTTCACAAATTAAAAGCTAGAACTTGCCCAGGGATGTCATCTCATGATCTGAAAGACATGTGTGAAGTTGGAAAGCATTTGACGCTGTAGCTTTTGAGAAACCTACTTACATGCAAAACTTTAACCTTTTGTGACACGGACATCAATGAAAGGCTGATTTCAAAAGCTCTACTATTTGAAAAAATTTAAAACAGTGGAGCTTAAAATGAAATTATGTCCGCAACTGTTTGTCTATGGTGTCTCGCAGAAGCATTTCACTCCACAGTAGTTCTGGTTTCGTGCTACCTAGTGTGTGGACCTGAGCTATGATCTAGCTATTACAGGTGTTCCAACTGCTCTACATTTTTTGCTTGTTAAATTCTATCATATCAGAGTTATATGCAAAGACACAGTCCACTAAAATGCCTATATGCCACTTTCATGAGCAGTCTAAAAAATGCCAACTTAATATCAGTTAATTTTAAAATTTTGCTTGGAAACAACCAATCGAATGTTGAAAGTTTTAGGCTACATGTACAATGTTTATAAACTTACTCAGAGTCTGTAGTACTCATCCAGACTGTATCCTCCTCAAATGCTGCTTTCTTTTTCACCCTAGCATACCCTGGTACACTCTCAGCACAGATGACCATACACTTGGTGGCCTGGAAGGATTCAATCAGTGAAGGTTTGTCTGTATGTAGTGACACAACAGAGACCTGACCATGACCCTCAGTGGAGGAACAGATCCAAAGATGTTCCATAGAACCTTCATTCTTCCTTGGAAAGTACACCTTCACACCACAGGATACCTGACATAATAATATATCTTCAAATAATCATATTTAAAAAGTTGTTTACTAAGTACACCACAACCATGTTGCTTCTAATTGATTAAACAAAATGGAACAGAATCATTTATCATAGCTAAACAGATTTCTGAGTTTTGTGGTTTTGTGTTCTATTAAAACAGTTTGAACCTGTTAATATAATAAGTGTCTTATTTTCAGCAACTTTTAGAAATCAATTAAGAGGGCACACAGATCCACAGGCTGGAATGTGTTCAATTTCACAACCTGTACTGTGGTTTCATTACCCTGACACATGTCCTCTGCATGTCAACTGACAAGTGTCTCATGAGTAAAGATGCCTGAACAGAGTCAGTACACGATTTTGACTTTGACTTACCCTGGTAAATGTCCTCTGCATATCAACAGGCATGTGTTTCATGAGTAAAGCATGTTGAACATGATCTGTACACAGTTTAACTATGACTTACCCTGGTAAATGTCCTCTGCATATCAACAGACATGTGTCTCATGAGTAAAGCATGTTGAACATGATCTGTACACAATTTAACTATGACTTACCCTGGTAAATGTCCTCTGCATATCAACAGACATGTGTCTCATGAGTAAAGCAGGTTGAACATGATCTGTTCACAATTTTACTACGACTTACCCTGGTAAATGTCCTCTGCATATCAACAGACATGTGTCTCATGAGTAAAGCATGTTGAACATGATCTTTACACAATTTAACTATGACTTACCCTGGTAAATGTCCTCTGCATATCAACAGACATGTGTCTCATGAGTAAAGCAGGTTGAACATGATCTGTTCACAATTTTACTACGACTTACCCTGGTAAATGTCCTCTGCATATCAACAGACATGTGTCTCATGAGTAAAGCATGTTGAACATGATCTGTACACAATTTAACTACGACTTACCCTGGTAAATGTCCTCTGCATATCAACAGACATGTGTCTCATGAGTAAAGCAGGTTGAACATGATCTGTTCACAATTTTACTAAGACTTACCCTGGTAAATGTCCTCTGCATATCAACAGACATGTGTCTCATGAGTAAAGCAGGTTGAACATGATCTGTACACAATTTTACTATGACTTACCCTGGTAAATGTCCTCTGCATATCAACAGACATGTGTCTCATGAGTAAAGCTGGTTGGACAGGGTCCGTACTGTCAGGTTTATGCCAGCTGGGAATATTAACTACATCTGAAATATACAACATTTTAAGTTTTTTACTTTCTTAACTTCAAACCACTCAACACTCTGATATAAGTCTGCTTTATATCTATTAAATATAAAGTGAGAATGACTGATTTATTTGTGTGAAGGAAAATATATTTATATTTGGCATTTCCAATGAAAACCTACAGGTTTAAAACATATTGTCTAAAGAGAATATTCATCTTAACTTGGGACGGAATTATCAACATATTGTACTCAATATACTGGGCTTACCAGGTAGATTTATATTTTGAAGGGATTATGTTTTTTTTTCAACATTAGCATGATATCTATTTCCCTATCATACAAAGAAGACTGAAACTGTGATGTTATTATACAACAAAATCCTGTTTGTATGTCAGAATGATTATGTCATAGCACTAAATGTCACAGCTGAATAAGAATGTGACACAAGATGGCACATATTTGGTGGATGTCATCAAGGATGTAGACAGTAATCCTTGATATTTTGTTAGAATCAAAATAATATATCTCAAGTAGTGACTTTCTCTTGAATAAAATCATTGCTTAGATGTGTATTATCTGATCACTTGGTTTGTGACCATATATTACCGGTACCAATAAAATTCCTTTGCATCTGATATACAAACAATAATATTATTCAACAACAAAATCACTAAAAGGGATATATTATTTCTTAGACTACAAATGTCATGGAAAAGCTCAGACCAGAGAGTTAAAAGTTAAAAATTCAAGAGTCTAAAGTTTGATTCAATGACAAAACATGAGGTTCTACTTAATAGTTCTTAAGACATAAGCCATGTTAAGAAGTCAAATAGCACTTTTTTGTTTGTTTCATTTTGGTTTAAAGCCATGTTTACACACAGTATTTCAGTTAGTAATACAAAATATTAGTCAGGTCTTCAAACCAGTGTTCCTGAAATTCTTACAAATTCTCATCTGGAATTAGGTGTTGAGGAGAATGAGACTTGGTATTGAGCAAACAAGGCACAATTATCAATGACAGAGAAAAGGTAACAATTTTTAAGTTGTCCAAGAATATTGCTGGATTAAGTTAATATTTTACTGACTAAATTACTGTTGGAAAACAATGCTCAAACAAACAAAAACAACTACAATTTAAATACATTATATCTAGTGGGTATCTAGTATCTGTTATACTATAACTATCTTTCATGTGAAGAAGTCATCCAGCTGGCTTACAAAAGGTAGGCGATTCTACCCAGGTGCCAGCCCACGTACCAAGTAGTGCTCAGAGGGGCATCTGAGGCCTTCCTCGGCCATCAAAAATTTGAATCTTACTGTATGACTTAAAACTGTGTCGATGTGACTTTAACCACAACCAACAAAAACAAAGTACTATACTAAATAATTGAAAATGATTAAAACTGACAAAAGAACAGAACAACTAGTAACTAACGGTAAATAGAAAATATAACCCTTTGTTGGCTGACAACACCCTCAGAAAGGTAATAAAACTCTTCTTTTAATCTTTAGCCTGATAAATTTCTAAAATGGACCAGTCCAACATTCTATTTGGGCAGTTCCATTTATTATTTGAAGGGTGTTCACTGAAAATTTACTGACTGGACAGCGAACAGCCCAGACCATGATCAGCCAGCACAGATGGTCAGGCTGATCATGGTCTGCACTGGCTGCAAGGGCAGAACCACTTGCCGCTAGCAGGCGAAAGGTTAAATACATGAACTTAGCAAATTACAGGACAATATATTTAGACCTACCTTGAGCATACTTTGATAACAGGAAGTCAATACACCATTCCTGTTTCACATTAGCATTGGTGGCACTAAATACATACTTTCTTTTCCTGAAAGATATACAATCAATTTAAGTAACTCTAATGTTAACACCATACTATAAATCACATTTAGTTAAGGGACTGGGATCAACAACTGTATATTATAGTATGTAGTGAAAATTAATGTGCAGTTGCTGTTCAGCCTGTCTAGAGTGATATCAATGGGAAGAAAACCAAATATGTCTGGTCAACAGTTGCTGTTGCTCTGGCAAGATTAATTCATTTATTTTCTAGCCAAGTCAAACAGAAAATTTCTCTTTTTATGGTTTACAGGTGACTTTATCAATACTGTATGTGATGTTATCCGAGGTTTTAAAACATATGAGCAACATTACTATAACAAGGCAAATTAACTGCCCAGCAGAATTGCAAGAGACTTAGTTTGGAGATGTCTCAAAACTCCCAAGATCTTACTGAATGATTTTGAGCTAATTCTTAAAATTCACCAATAGCAGGGCAACATTTATGGACTAGTGCCCCACCTGGAACCTAGTATTTTTAAGTACTACTGTTACAGTGGAACACCTATAAAACAAATAGCCTCAGAACCAAATAGAAAGTTTAATTTTGAGGGTTTCCAGTTTAGAAGGGTTATTTTCAAAAGAGCAAACTTAACCTCAGTCTGGAGCAGTCTCCAGGGATTCTCTTTTAGAGGGTTTCCACTAGGAACAGATTATCATCATAGTAAATATTATTTATATTACAATTTGTTAGTGCAAATGTAAATTAATGCCAAACGGAAGCCTTTCTTCTAATAGCTACATGTAGATCTGGTGAAACAGGAGGATTTGAGGAAAAAAATCAAGAAAGTTATTGAGCTTCCATGTTAGAGTAAATGGTAGCATCTGGATGACTGTAGCATGCTGCAAGCCACATATTTATATTTATCCACATCTGGTTGTGCACATGTGTAGTGCAGATTTCTTTCTGTTACAGCAATATAATTACCTGACTTTATCTTGCACTATTATAGTACTGGAATTCAGCATCTGTAGTTGGTAATCTTTACTCTGTATCTCTTTCTGTAGTTTTGTGATAATGCCATGTAAATTGTCCTCCGAAAGTCCCTGTAGATACAGTTAGAATGAAGATCTTCAACATTTTTAACCCTTATCATGCTGGACACGACTGATTCTGCCTTTGCGACCAGTGTAGATCATGATCAGCCTGCACATCCATGCAGTCTGATCAAGATCTGCACTGTTCGCTATTCAGTCAGTACCTTTTTGGTGAGCACCCCTTTTAAAAGCTAATGGTACTGTCCAAGTTAAAAGATGGACAAGTTCATTATAGAAATTTAGCAGGTTAATAGTTAAAAATAATTTTCAGGATATGGGAGATATGTAGAAATATAACAGATCAGAATAACTTGCATTATACAAAGAGCTATAAAAATAAATAGATCGGCAACTTGAAAGGCATACAGAGCAAATCTCGTCAAAGAAACGTGACAACTGAATGAGATCTCGTTTACCGGAAGTGACTCGTTTTCCACGCGCCATTTTGTATGAGAAAGCAATTATTCATCGGTAAATTGCTTATCACTGTATGACCACGCTTCTTTTGAAGATAAGAAACGTGTACTTTGTGTCTTAAGACTATTTCACATTAAACAAATGTTGTTTTAGAAGCTAACATGTATTTCAAATGTAGTTTTACAGGCACAAATTGTAACTCCATGCTCGCCGATGTTTGTTTTTACTATAATAGCGCAGATTCACGCTCTGACACGAGATCATGCCAGATTACAGCCAGTTGCCATTCTGTGTATTTTATACTTCTTTGCATTATATTAGAGTTTGAGCATTGAGTTATAAAGGATAAGAAGAACTTAAATATTATTAGAGTTTGAGTGCTGAGAAAACTTACAGGATATGAGAACTTGAGTGTTGAAACCATCTGGTTAATCTTAGCTAGGACACTGATATCACGCATCATGTCTGTAAGTTCTGATGCCACATCATAGGGATCCTCTTCTGATCTCTCTAAAATTATAACAATACAAACACTTTATTTTTCTTATTTATATTTGTTTTGCTGATACAGATTATCTGGTTTAACATATTTTGTCAACAGGTATCAGTTTTGTGAAGTAACTGACAGTCAGTGAATCTACTAAATTAATGTTATAGAATTTCATCATGGGCGGGCACCTGGGTAGAACCACCAAGCTTCTGTAAGCCAGCTGGATTGCTTCCTCACATGAAATATTCAACACATCAAGTGAGGTCTAACCCTTATCCTGCTACATTTCTATAATGGACTTGTCCATCTTTCAATTTGGACAGTACCATTAACTGTTAAAATGGGTGTTTACCAAAAAGATACTGACTGAATGGCAAACAGTGCAAATCTTGATCAGACTGCATGGATGTGCAGACTGATCATGATCTACACTGGTCACAAAGGCAGAATCAATCGTGTCCAGCATGATAAGGGTTAAACCCAAATCAGTGAAGGTTAAGTGATTTGAAATCAATGACCTTAACCATTCAGTCACGGAGGCCGCACCAGACATAAAAGAGGTAGAGGAAATATTACTAGATGCAATAATTACTTTTCCCTTAGTTGTCACTAAAAATTAGCTGAATTATCAAGGTCCAAAATAACTTCCCTTTATTGAAAATAATCTATCAATTTTAAATCTAGAAATCAACAAAATCTGGCCCTGTGTTCACAAAACATTTTTTGGTTTCAGCCGAGTTTGAGCTTGAAACTTTCATATTAATTTTACTAAAACTGCAAGACTTAATTCCAACTGAAATTGACCACCAATACTGAATAGTCACTTGAAAATAGTTATTAACTTAAAATTTAGTTTTAAATATGCTATTTAGATATAAATGGCAAATAAAGTTTCATTATCAAACTCAACTGAGACTAAAAATCTTTTGTGAATACGGGGCCAGGTCCTGAGGCATTTTGGATAGGTTCCAATGTACAGGTTAAGACCTTCATTTTCCGCTGTGATTATAACAGGTTAAGTAATACTGTAAAGTTTTCTGGTAAAATATTTTCACATTTATACCTGTTTTAGGTGACATGATTGTAGAACTTGTGTTCCCTATATTAACTGTTGTCTGCATGTTAGGCGTGATAGCTGAAGTCGTCAGGTCCAAATCCCGTAAACTCTGATGCCATTTGTAGGTAAATCTCTCTGAATTTATACCATCTTGGTCCCTATATAGAACATAATTTAATTCTTTTTCTAGAATTATAACTCAAATATGATTTATATCTTTATGAAAGTTTTATATATGGTAATAAAATAAAAGATTGTCACAACAGTTATAAGAACCAGCAATTTCTGGCATTTCACATTAAGATTGTGTTGCCCCAACAGACCTGAATAATAAGATTTATTTCATACATATCTGACTAAATCCTAAATCAAATAAATGAGCCATGCCATGAGAAAACCAACATAGTGGCTTTGCAACTAGCATGGATCCAGACCAGCCTGCGCATCCACGCAGTCTGGTCAGGATCCACGCTGTTCACTAACAGTTTTTCTAATTCCAATAGGCTTTGAAAGCGAACAGCATGGATCCTGACCAGACTGCGTGGATGCGCAGGCTGGTCTGGATCCATGCTGGTCGCAAAGCATCTATGTTGGTTTTCTCATGGCATGGCTCAAATATTTTTTTAAATAAACACTGCCTACTCAATAAAATTATTTTCATTTTGTCCATAATTACTTACACATGAAAGGGAATTCTCAGATTAAACAAAAGCTACTATTAATCAAGAAGCAGTCGTGACTCATAACATTCTGACTAGTCACTTGAGTCTTGGACTTGCATATATCAACATTCAAAGTTTAAACATACGATGTAAAAATTTAAAAGAGTTGTTTCAGCCTTCTTAAATAATGGACACACTGAATGACAAGGTTACTCCTACCAAAAAAGTTTACTTCGCAGTTAATAGATGCTTTAAAACAAAGGAAACTAAAAATTAGATATTCAGGCATTTTTCAATCTAACTCTGATTTCAAATCTGTGTCAAGTACATAAAAATAATTTTAAAGACTATAAAGCAAAGCTATTAGTGATCATTATGGCATAAAATAACATAAAAGTTCAGGAAGTATTTTAGAAGAGAAATTACATAATATACATGTGGCTTTTATTGCATTTATAAAGACTAGCAGTTTAGTAACAAACACAAGGCAGGTTTGTTTAGTTCTGAAAAACCACGAGCATAACATTAGGGAACAACTGTAGAAAATATAAAATGTCATCATATACCATCAAAATAAGCAGTTAATGTGTAAAAGATATTTTGTACTAATTACTATGCTCCATGCAAACAAAAAGTTTCTTAAAAATATATTTTCATAATTAACAAGAGCTGTATATAAAACACACATGCACCCCATGATGGCCTGCCAAAGGTGAATGGATGGGACATTAATCTTTGGATTATAACAGGGATCATCTAAAGACCATAGATAACTAAGCTATGAAATTTGATGGCTGTAGGCCAATTTATTCTCCAGGTAGTGATCAATAATCATTTTTAATCTTTGACTTTGAATTTTGTCCCAGAACAATTGGCCACAGGCATCCAGCAGGTACAGCCCAAAGCTTTCTCCACTTGTCGATTGGAAAATGTTTTAGTCTCAACATCACTGACCTTTGACCTTTGGCCCCTTAAAGTATAGTGACTGTTTACTGACCATATGTAATCATCCCAAACTGTTTGACAACTGTAGGCAAAAGCATTTTGACACTTTTTTTTCAGTCTAAATGTCAGAGAGACATTGACCTTTGCCCTAATAACCTTAAGAATAAAAGGGGGAGAGGGGGGCATCTACTGACCACAGCAATGACCCTGCAAAGTTTGACCCCTGTTGATACAAGTCTTCTCAAGTATTTGAGCAGAAACCTTTTACAGTCTGTAGTCACTATGACCTTGACCTACTGACCTTTCAAACAATACAGGTCATTTAGTGACCACAGACAATCATCCTATGAAGTTTGATCATTGTGAACACAATCATTTTCCAGCTGTTGACTTAAAATCAAAGTGTCTACCAATGATATACTAACTGATATACAGTATGGTCAGCAAACTTTCTTTACACTCTATACATATCTTTCTTTGAAAACACTGAACCAATCTTGTGTAATATAAAAGGGTTTCTACACAGACAGCTGGACTAACAGGCAGACAAACAGATGGAAAACCTGTAATTTTGCCATATTTCAATATGGTACAAAACTATAAAAACATTCGCTATAGAGGTGAATGAAGAATGGCAAACTAGATTTAATGCATTTGCTTAATTCGGCAAAGCAACAAGCATTCTGCTAACTAAAAAGCTTAAGAACTACACACATTGTTTCATAATTACCAGTCAATTAAAACAAAATGCATAAGAGAATGATTATAAAACATGTTAATGTATATTGTCTAGATGGTTTAAGTCTGTAAATTCTAAATATGAAATACTTTCCTGTACCTATGTCATTTTTTTGCTTGTAGACAGTTTTGATTGATATGAACATGCAAATTAATCTTTTACATTCCAAGCCTTTGTAATTAACCCTTAGCCTGCTGGCGGCAAATGATTCTGCCTTTGCAACAAGTGCAGACCAAGATCAGCCTACACGTCTGATTATGGTCTGCAACTGTTCACTAGTCAGTCAGTAAATTTTCAGTGAACACACCTTCAAATAATAAATGGTACTGCCCAAATTGAATGATGGACCAGTCCATTTTAGAAATTTAGCAGGCTAAAGGTTAAAGCACATCAATTACTGATTTATGTATACAAACATAGAACACGTCCAAGCGAGATATCTATTAGAGCTAGCACATTTATTCTTACTTCGAACCCAAAATTGATTTTCTTCTCGCTTCTTTTCCAAATACAACCAAACTTTTGTTCAACAAAATAACCCGTAACTTTTCCCTAAAACCCTAAAAGCAAAGTACAATATACAAAAGAAAGGTATTAATTTTATATAACAAAATCTCACACCACAGCAATAATAGCATAACTAAGTATAGAAAACTATAGCATGTAAATCACTTATTAAATAAATTTGAACTATATCTGAATGTATGAAAATCTCACTACCATCAGAAATACGTAAGTTTGAGGTCCAAAAAAGCTACCTCTTAGGAGTACTTTTGTTCAAAAAAATGAATTTTAACTTTGTTATTTTGGCAGCTACCACGTCAGACCCTCAGACGATGCTTATATGTACCAGTATTTAGAGTATGTTGTAATTTTCCAGCAGATAGAGACAAAAATATTTCCAAAAACAATTACATGTATTATTTTCTTTTCAAAATAGTTTTACACAACTGGATCATACATTTTTAAACAATGTAGAATTTTATTAAATCAGAATTCTTCTACAAAGTAAATTTCAATGAAACTCCTCATAATAAAAAAATTGTTTAGGTTTGTGTGCTTGTTTCTAAGATATTTGCCCATGATTAAAGAGATCTGCACATTTCACTCTGATTTTAAGACATTATTTGGAATTATTAATATGTCAAACTTTCTCACTCGATTTTATATCTCCAAAAAATCATAAGAAAATAACTTTTCCAATTTAAGGAATTTACTTGCAGGTTTCCATTAATTCATAAAATATTTTTTGCCTCCCTATGCCAAGTCCAGGCTTTATTCTATATTATCAGGATAAAGGACGTTACGCCATTACTTTTGGTTTATCAAACATGCAGAACTACCTTAAAGTCACACAAACTGTAGACGCATGACAGATTTTTAAAATACATGTCAGGTGTCTGCCTCCACAAGATCCACCTATACTATATAGCGGAATATTAACCCTTATCATGCTGAACACGACTGATTCTGCCTTTGCGACCAGTGCAGATTATGATCAGCCTGCACATCCATGCAGTCTGATCATGATCTGAACTGTTCGTCATTCAGTCAGTAACTTTTTGGTATGCACCCCTTTTAACAGTTAATGGTACTGTCCAAACTGAAAGATGGACAAATTCATTACCGGTATAGAAATTTAGCAAGGTAATGTTAACAAGAGGGCCATGAAGGCCCTCTATCGCTCACCTGACCTATTGACCTAAAGGTCATCAAGATTAACATTCTGACCAAGTTGCATAAAGATATGGTCATAAATGTGATCTCTAAAGTGTTAACTAGCTTTTCCTTTGATTTGACCCGGTGCCCTAGTTTTTGACTCCAGATGACCCAATATCGAATTCGTCCAAGATTTTATTGAGAGCAATATTCTGACCAAGTTTCATTAAGATTGGGCCAAAATTGTGACCTCTAGAGTGTTAACAAGCTTTTCCTTTGATTTGACCTGGTGACCTAGTTTTTGAACTAACTTGACCTAAAGATCATCAAAATTAACATTCTGACCAAGTTTCATGGAGATACAGTCATAAATGTGGCCTCTAGAGTGTTAGCAAGCTTTTCCTTTGATTTGATCTTGTAACCTAGTTTTTGACCCCACCTGACCCAGATTTGAACTTGACCTATAGATCATCAAGATCAAAATTCTGCCCAAGTTTCATTAAGATATGGTCATAAATGTGGCCTCTACAGTATTAACTAGCTTTTCCTTTGATTTGACCTGGTGACCTAGTTTTTGATCCTACATGACCCAGATTCAAGCTGGACCTTGAGACCATTACGATTAACATTCTGACCAAAATTCATGAAGATACAGTCATAAATGTGGCCTCTACAGTGTTAAAATCTTTTCCTTTGATTTGACCAGGTGACCTAGTTTTTGACCCCAGATGACCCAATATTGAATTCGTCCAAGATTTTATTGAGAGTAATATTCTGACCAAGTTTCATTAAGATTGGGTGGAAATTATGACCTCTAGAGTGTTAACAAGCTTTTCCTTTGATTTGACCTGGTGACCTAGTTTTTGACCCCAGATGACCCAATATCGAATTCGTCCAAGATTTTATTGAGAGTAATATTCTGACCAAGTTTCATTAAGATTGGGCCAAAATTGTGACCTCTAGAGTGTTAACAAGCTTTTCCTTTGATTTGACCTGGTGACCTAGTTTTTGACCTATGATGACCCTGTATCAAACTCATCCAAGATTTTATTGAGAGTAACATTCTGACCATGTTTCATTAAGATTGGGCCAAAATTGTGACCTCTAGATTGTGACCTCTAGAGTGTTAACAAAATTTTCCTTTGATTTGACCTGGTGACCTAGTTTTTGACCCCAGATGACCCAATATCAAATTCGTCCAAGATTTTATTGAGAGTAACATTCTGACCAAGTTTCATTAAGACTGGGCCAAAATTGTGACCTCTAGAGTGTTAACAAGCTTTTCCTTTGATTTGACCTGGTGACCTAGTTTTTGACCCCAGATGACCCAATATCGAACTCCTCCAAGATTTTATTGAGAGTAATATTCTGACCAAGTTTCATTAAGATTGGGCCAAAATTGTGACCTCTAGAGTGTTAACAGGATTTTCCTATGATTTGACATGGTGACCTAGTTTTTGACCCCAGATGACCCAATATTGAACTCGTCCAAGATTTTATTTATTAAGATTGGGCCAAAATTGTGACCTCTAGAGTGTTAACGAACTTTTTCTTTGATTTGACCTGGCCTCCTAGTTTTTGACCCAGATGACCCAATATCGAACTCGTCAAAGATTTTATTGAGGGTAACATTCTGACCAAGTTTCATTAAGATCGGGCCAAAATTGTGACCTCTAGAGTGTTAACAGTCAAATTATTGACGACGGACGGACGACGGACACAGGGCGATCACAAAAGCTCACCTTTGAGCACTTCGTGCTCAGGTGAGCTAAAAATGGCTACTAAGGAATATAAGGGAACTTCACAAGCTTCAACATAGCACTGGTATATTAAGGAAAGCGTACAATATTACATTTTATTATATACCTATATAAATTCTGTAAAACATTTGTCTTGTATTTCACAATTAAATATGAACAGGCAGAAAAAAAAATGACGTATTGTACCTTTAAAATTTTGTATTGTACCTTACGTATTGTATGCTGCCGGACTACTTTCATTAATATGCATGACCTGATACAGTTCTATAAATAGGGCACATAAAAAAAATTCACTTAGTTCAATTTTAATATTGATAAACACTAAAGATTTCATTCAATAACAAAACAACAAACAAAAAGGTACAGGTATATAATAAAAGGGTCATTATAACAGTAGCTAGATCTGGGATTTTGTATTCGGCTGTCATGGATTTTGCAAGGTTGGATCACACTCGGCGCTTGCGTGTCTCATGAGATCCGATCTGGCAAAAGTCCACTCGATTCGAAAACAGAATCCCAGATTGAGCTAATGTTAAAATGACCCTTTAATAAAAGATAGTCAATCTCTTTAAAGCAAAACCATGAACCTTCTTAAGAAACTTTTACAGAAAAGTGAGATACCTCAAGCAATGATTGTAAATGATTTCAACCTTGAAACAATCAATGTTAAACAAGCATTTCCTATACAAACATGCCAAGAGGTTAATGGGAAAGTGCTCTATGTGCATACAGATAAAGAGGCACTTGCATTGCAGTACAAATACTTTCACCATTATCAAAATGATTTCTAACCGTACCCTTTCAATGGTGACCTTTGATATTTCAGTTGTACCACAGAATGAGAGCCAAACCTTTAACACATTGAAATCACTCTAATTAACTAAAGGCCTATTTTTTTGCTTTAATGATCAAATTTTCCTGAAAATGTCAGCATTTTCTTTACATTTTCATCATTAAATCATCATGTATGTCGGAATATGCAGTTTTAGCATTTAATCCCTTGTTAAAACCGTAAGTATTAAAATATGAAAAAATCTTTTAATGAAAGATCTGACATAGTCACTAAGTAGCAATTCTCGTTAATTTAGCAATTTATTCTTATTTTGTGAAAATTTGTCCTTGTAAAAACTTGGATATCAATTACTTGAAAAATTCATGGCTTACACAAAGACTAAACCTCACAGCATCAGACTGTTCATAAATTTCACAAAACTGAGTCAAACAAAAATATCTGAATTACAGTAGTACAAAAGTAGGCAAAAAATTTCTGATTTCAAGTGTTTACTAGTTTCTATATTTAGTTATGCTATGGTAACATCCTACAGTTGCTTGTTTCTGGTCTTTATTCTGTAAAGTGATTTTTTTACAAAATTAAAATCTACAAAACATTTAAGAAAGTGTATTATTCATTTCTCTTACAAGGAAACCATACAATAGTTTTTCAATGATTCTGAAAAACTATTTTCTTACCAGAAGCAAGCAATGTTTGTCTAATATGTAACTATTAGTAGAAATGGGATAAAACTGTGAACCAGACAGACCTGTGTGAAACATGGACAGAAACCAGTCTGTCATTCATCAGAAATATTCTCCTCTGCTTTACATTGTGGGAACCAGTTGCATCCTGTTGAAATATTTATAATCTTCAGAAACTGCTTGGATGTTCTCACTTTTTTCTATGATACTATGAAATCATCAAGTTTTGTTAGCCTAACACTTTAAAACTTCGGCCACAAACCTTGCAAAATCCAATCCCCATGATTAACAGTGATTTTGCAGCATGTCAGCAATTGTTGGCAATGTATTTAATTTAAGTAAGTGTGATGTCAACTTTGTATGACTGGCCCCCTAAAATTGCTTGATAGAAAATATGATAAAGTCCAAAAATGTGGTATCACTAAAAAAAAAAAAATCAGAAATCTGTGCATGTCGACTTCATGCTGATGATGTATACCAAGTTTCATTTGAGATGGAAGCCACAAGTCTTGAGTACAGTCTGACAAGCCTTCCAGCATGGCTTTGCAAAAAAAGTAGGAGAAAAGTAGGAGGTCCCTGCACAAAAAAGTAGGAAAAAACAGGAGGTTTGCGGACAAAAAAGTAGGAAAAGTACGAGTATTTTAACATAAATTTTGCAATGCTTACCTTAATAGCTGTTAATACTACACCTACTTTGGCAACCAAATGATGACCCCAGATGTTTGGACTGGCAGTTTATGTGCTTGATATTAGTGTGCTTATGGAGTTTCCAAAGGTTAAGATATGGTTTGGTAGGATTATAGGTATCTTGATATTGCAGGAGGCACTAAATGGCTCCAGAAACTGCCAGCAACATATCAAGAGTCCATCATCTGCAAATATAACTACTTAAAAGGCTGTTTATTCTTTTCCTTTTTTATGTCAAGCAAAAAAGTAGGAGAAGTAGGAGGTTTTCATCAAAAAGTAGGAAAAAGAATGAGGCATTTAAAAAAAGTAGGAAAATGTAGGAAAAAGTAGGAACACCGGAAGGTCTGAGTCAGTGTGACAGACAGCCACTTCAAACAATGTATAACTCCCCAGTCTTTGACACCTGGGGTATAAAAACTGGCAGATCCTTAAACACATATTTATCAAGAAAAAAATGGTAAAAAATTGTTAAACAAGAGGACCATGATGGTCCTGAATCGCTCACCTCTTCCCACATGACCCAGTATTGAGTATAACGTCATTTTTTCTATTATTTGACATAGTGACCTAGTTTTAGAGCTCATGTGACCCAGTTTTGAACTTGACCTAGATATTATCAAGATAGAAATTCTGACCAATTTTCATGAAGATCCATTGAAAAATATGGTCTCTAAGAGAGGTCACAAGGTTTTTCTATTATTTGACTTATTGACCTAGTTTTCGAAGGTACGTGACCCTGTTTTGAACTTTAGCTAGATATCATAAGGTGAAAATTCAGATAAATTTTCATGAAGATCCATTGAAAAATATGGCCTCTAGAGAGGTCAAAAGATTTTAATAATTTCAGACCTACTGACCTAGTTTTTGACCGCAGTTGACCCAGTTTCAAACTTGACCTAGATATCATCAAGATGAACAATCAGACCAACTTTCATACAGATCCCATGAAAAGTATGGCCTCTAGAGAGGTCACAAGTTTTTTTTATTATTTGACCTACCGACCTAGTTTTTTAAGGCACGTGACCCAGTTTCAAACTTGACCTAGATATCATCAAGGTGAACATTCTGACCAATTTTTATGGAGATCCATTCACAAGTATGGCCTCTAGAGAGGTCACAAGGTTTTTCTATTTACCTATTTACCTTTACTTACTGACCTAGTTTTTGACCGCACATGACCCGGTTTGAACTTGACCTAGATATCATTAAGATGAACATTCAGACCAATTTTCATACAGATCCCATGAAAAATATGGCCTTTAGAGAGGTCACAAGGTTTTTCTATTATTTGACCTACTGACCTAGCTTTTGAAGGCACGTGAGCCACTTTCGAACTTGACCTAGATATCTTCAAGATGAACATTCAGACCAACTTTCATACAGATCCCATGAAAAATATGGCCTCTAGAGAGGTCACAAGGTTTTTCTATTATTTGACCTACTGACCTAGTTTTTGACGGCACGTGACCCACTTTTGAAACTGTCCTAGATATCATCAAGAAGAACGTTCTGACCAATTTTCATGAAGATCTCATGAAATATATGGCCTCTAGAGAGGTCACAAGGTTTTTCTATTTTTAGACCTACTGACCTGGTTTTTGACCGCATGTGACCCAGTTTCGAACTTGACCTAGATATCATCAAGATAAACATTCAGACCAACTTTCATGCAGATCCCATGAAAAATATGGCCTTTAGAGAGGTCACAAGGTTTTTCTATTATTTGACCTACTGACCTAGTTTTTGAAGGCACGTGACCCAGTTTCGAACTTGACCTAGATTTCATCAAGGTGAACGTTCTGACTAATTTTCATGAAGATCTTGTGAAATATATGGCCTCTAGAGAGGTCACAAGGTTTTTCTATTTTTAGACCTACTGACCTAGTTTTTGAAGGCACGTGACCCAGTTTCGAACTTGACCTAGATATCATCAAGATGAACATTCTGACCAACTTTCATGAAGATCTTGTGAAATATATGGCCTCTAGAGAGGTCACAAGGTTTTTCTAATATTTAGATCTACTGACCTAGTTTTTGAAGGCACGTGACCCAGTTTCGAACTTGACCTAGATATCATCAAGGTGAACATTCTGACCAACTTTCATAAAGATCACATGAAAAATGTGACCTCTAGAGTGGTCACAAGCAAAAGTTTACGGACGCACGGACGGACGGACGACGGACACCGCGCGATCACAAAAGCTCGCCTTGTCACTTTGTGACAGGTGAGCTAAAAAAAAACAAACAGGCTTTGTTAAACAAGAAGCATGGCAATTATTAGGATACAGCACAATTATCTCACATATCTTAAAGTTTCAAACTTAATCAGAATACTTCAGAAGAGGTTTTTTCAATTTGATTAAAATCAATGACTTTTAATTAATATGAATATTTTGGTCCAAAATGGCAGCAGTTGCAGTAAAGAAATCTGGTGAAAGGCCCTGCTTTCTTCTTTCAACAAGTTCTGTTATTACCTGTAAATATTCTTTAATAATTCCGCAGCCTTCAGTGTCTCCAGAAACGTATGACAAAAGCAGTTAAAAAGTCTGAGCTCTGAATAATTTCTACATACAGTCTAAACAATACTTAGGAAGTTGGGATAGACACAGAAATATGTGACTAAAAAATTGCCATTGTTCATGACATATAAAGTATTATTTTTTGAATATGTCATGAACAATGACAATTTTTAATCACATATTTCTGTGTCTGTCCCAATCCATGGCTTTTTTCCCCATTTATTTGGGCCTTAATTGAAGATAGGCCATGGCTTTCTAATAAAAGACCCATAAATATTTTATATACAATCATCAAACAAAATGGCAAGTACATGCAGTAAAGTATTACCAAATTTAATCTATGAATCAGTACAACCACAGATCCAATCAATAGCACACTGGACAGCTTTATTTATAAACTTTAAAAGCAACTTAAATTGAAGTTACAATAAAACAACAAAGCAATTATACCAGACAAGTAAAGCACACACATATACCTGTGAAAGTTGCTCCATATTATCTTGTCGTATAAGGTAGACATTTTTCTCTGGATGCATGCGTGGTGTAAGCTTGTTCATAATCTGCTGACCGTGGAAATATTGTTCACTCTGACGTTTGCGCTCGTTCAGTTGGTGCGCCACGTTCTCTATCCACGTCACAGCTTCCTGTAATGGTTCCCGGTCATGGTGGTCTCGTGGGCTGTATTTGAGCAAATCCTGAATAATCAAATTCACAAAACTGAATCTGTCAATTTTGCAATAACACAAATACGTTAAAGGCAACATTTACTTACAGATTATCAGATCTTCCCCATGAAAACTTTTTTCAGCAGAAACTTTGCATGGCTTTTAGAACAAAATATTGCTCTAAAACAGAAAGAGTTCATATCTATTACTGCAGAGCTAGTTAAAACTTTTCTGTTTATTGCCTATGTATTTATTACAAAATGATAAATAGCAAAATTGCACTTTTAAATTAATTAATTTTAACATTGCAAGAAACCATAACCCTACATCCTGCAGAATTATTCAGTGTAGCATGTAGCCAATTCCAGTGTTTAAATCAATTTAGACAGATTTCTGCTATAAACCCTACCACCGATAATTTGCTTCTAATATATCATACATTTCATCATCTTTCTTAAACATACCCCACCAAACAGAATCTGCTATTAACTTGCTTTGTTACATTCAAAGGCTCCTCTTACAGGCTTTATTAACTATCACAAAATTTATGTAATCTATAAGTGTAGTGTGGCGACTGTGACAAGTTGCCCAATGCTTTGACTCGTATTTAGGTAAATTATCTTTACACACAGTAAATATTTCAACCTCTGTTGTTTATACCAAACAGTACTTATAGAAAACAGTACTTCTAGATAAAGAATTTCTCTAATCAATACTTTTATCACTACAGTATATTGAATTTCATAAATCTTAAATATTCAAGACAAAAAACTGCACTTAACTTAAACCTACTCTACCCCATAAATCAACAATGGAAGAATCTAACCTTAAAACAGAGGAGCCTATTACAGAAATAGGGGGCACCAATGAGAAGCAGCTAGACTTTACCTTTATGATCATGATAAACTGAGGAAATCTCTGTACAGGTTTCAGCATGAGCCCCGGCAACGACAACCTGTCTACACTTTCCATCTGCTTTTTCTGTAAAATACAATTCAACATGATGCAATCATAGAGACATTTTAACATTAAACTACAGTGAGCATGCAACAAAATAAACATTTTGGCTCAAAACTATTGAAATAAATAAATTTCTGTCAAAAGTCCTGCATCTGTTAGCTTATCTATATAAGTACCGGTAGCCTAAGGAATTGTCAAAAACAATGTGTAAATAGAGAGAACTTTAGGTTTGTACCCCATCTGTCAATCCATCCAGAATAACGATGCATCTGTGACAACAATAAAAATACTCAAGATATCTTAATAAAACTTGGTATATAGGTAGAAGACAGTTAGAAGATTATATGCATCATATTTTATTTGTTGATATAACAAAACTTGTAATTGTGCTGGCAATGAACACTGTCGGTCAGTAAAAATATATAGAAGTACAGATCCTATATTATTAGCAAATGAAATACTTTTGTGAAACTGGGTATGTTGGCAGAAGGCAAAACTATTTTGGCTAGCAATGGTCATAATTATTGCTCTGAATATTTTTTTTACTCAAGTTTTAACATTAGCCTGTAGCAAACTTGTGTTGAGATACAGACTGGCAAGTAGCACAAATTATGAATGGGTGATTTATTATGTTTTATTCTGTTATCTGATATAGAAAAATAAAAGCCGATTCAAGTAATTCAATTTAATTCTACAAATGAGCCGTGCCATGAGAAAACCAACATAGTGGCTTTGCAACCAGCATGCTGGTCGCAAAGCCACTTTGTTGGTTTTCTCATGGCATGGCTCAAATACTTTTAACATTTGAGGGTATAATCTGTGGTTCTTTAGATAACATAGTTACTACTGAAAAAAAATCTAATCATTCTGATGCTATTATTTTAGTGATATTAACACCTGTGTTGGGACCTCAAATAATGTGTAAAACAGCACAAGGTTCAGATATCTGAGTTCAAAGCTAACTGTAGACAGCCACGTCATTTATCTTATATTGTAGATATTGATGGTCAGCACAAATAAGTTCCATGAAGTTAGGCCGTTTCTCATCTGTAACCAGCGGATAACATTTCAAGCAATTTTGTCCTGGAAGCAAGCTAATTCTAACTTGTGTAAAGACCTACCTTGAGGAATTCTTTAAAACTTTGTTTTGAGTTCTCCATCTCTCTGATATGTTCTGTGGCTGCTTCATAGTTGTTCACATAATCACTGTATATATCTATAACCATCCGCTGCGAAAACTGTAAATATCACATAAAATTACACAATGAAGATTTACTAGGCAGTGAAAATATAAAATACTGCCTTTTATGTGTCACAGTTTTTGACAGAGTTAAGCAGTGAAAATATAAAATGTTGCCATATGGTTTGAGTGTTTAGAATTTTACAATGGTTACATACCTCACTGCTGGCATTTCTCAATTTATGAAACAACATTTATGAGTTCTGACTGCATCAGTAACCTAGTGGTAGTGTTTTCACCCGGAGTGTGAGAGGTTGTGGGTTCACTCCCTATACTAGGAGCTTTCTAGCTTAGGGCTCAGCAATTGAGGATAGTTTTAGAACTGGTTAGCTTAGTGTCAGTATAACGCAACTTGGTGGGGTATCATGTCAAGTGTCCATGGCAAGATATTCCAGTGAGGCAGCACTATAAAGTTCGGCATTTGCTCTCTGTTACAAGTAGACAACGTCATTTATATGAAAGAAAATTTGTTGAAAAATATGCTAAACCAAAACACACACACTAGATTATACCTTACCACATGAAAAATACTGCCAATTTCTTCATCAGTGTTCCATTTTTTCAGTTTCTCAGAGAATTCAATCTGAAACATCTTGTGTATGGATGCTATCTCATCTACTTTCTGGAATGTGACCTTCACCTCTGACTTCTTAATCTGCGAAACGATTGGTTCCTTATAATCCTGTAATCAAAAATATCTGATAAAATTTCCATGCTTTTTAAAAGAATTGAGGTAGACTAAATTTCAATATCATTACTGGTACATGTGAACCAATAACATTAAATGCATGGTTGTAAGCATAGATTTCCATATATGATTTACATGTAAAATAATTGAATAAAATGGACATAACACTCGATCACAGAGATGTGAATAAATTGTTCATAATTGAAACATTTCATCAATCTGTTTAGAATAAACAAGAATCTGTGTTAATCTGCTCTTCGTAGAGTAACCAAGAATCTGTGTAAATCTGCTGTGTGTAGAGTAAATAAGAATCTGTGTAAATCTGCTCTGTGTAGAGTAAATAAGAATCTGTGTAAATCTGCTCTGTGTAGAGTAAATAAGAATCTGTGTAAATCTGCTCTGTGTCAAAAAAATAAGGATCTGTGTAAATCTGCTCTGTGTGGAGTAAATAAGAATCTGTGTAAATCTGCTCTGTGTAGTGTAAATAAGAATCTGTCTAAATCTGCTCTGTGTAGAGTAAATAAGAATCTGTGTAAATCTGCTCTGTGTAGAGTAAATAAGAATCTGAGTAAATCTGCTCTGTGTAGAGTAAATAAGAATCTGTGTAAATCTGCTCTGTGTAGAGTAAATAAGAATCTGTGTAAATCTGCTCAGTGTAGAGTAAATAAGAATCTGAGTAAATCTGCTCTGTGTAGAGTAAATAAGAATCTGTCTAAATCTGCCATGTGTAAGCTAAACAAGAATCTGTGTTAATCTGCTCTGTGTAGAGTAAATAAGAATCTGTGTAAATCTGCTCTGTGTAGAGTAAATAAGAATCTGTGTAAATCTGCTATGTGTAAGCTAAACAAGAATCTGTGTTAATCTGCTCTGTGTAGAGTAAATAAAAATCTGTCTAAATCTGCTCTGTGTAGAGTAAATAAGAATCTGTGTAAATCTGCTCTGTGTAGAGTAAATAAGAATCTGTGTAAATCTGCTCTGTGTAGAGTAAATAAGAATCTGTGTAAATCTGCTCTGTGTAGAGTAAATAAGAATCTGAGTAAATCTGCTCTGTGTAGAGTAAATAAGAATCTGTGCAAATCTGCCATGTGTAAGCTAAACAAGAATCTGTGTTAATCTGCTCTGTGTAGAGTAAATAAGAATTTGTCTAAATCTGCTCTGTGTAGAGTAAATAAGAATCTGTGTAAATCTGCTATGTGTAAGCTTAACAAGAATCTGTGAAAATCTGCTCTGTGTACAGTAAATAAGAATCTGTCTAAATCTGCTCTGCGTAGAGCAAATAAGAATCTGAGTAAATCTGCTCCATGTAAGCCAAACAAGAATCTGTGTAAATCTGCTCTGTGTAGAGTAACCAAGAATCTGTGAAAATCTGCTCTGTGTAGAGTAAATAAAAATCTGTCTAAATCTGCTCTGCGTAGAGTAAAGAAGAATCTGTGTAAATCTGCTCTGCGTAGAGTAAATAAGAATCTGTGTAAATCTGCTCCATGTAGGCTAGACAAGAATCTGTGTAAATCTGTTCTATGTAAGCTAAAGACAAGAATCTGTGCAAATCTGCTCTGCATAGAGTAAATAAGAATTTTGTAAATCTGCTCTGTATGGAGTAACCAAGAATCTGTGTAAATCTGGTTTATGTGAAGTAAATAAGAAGCTGTGTAAATCTGATCTTAAAGTTTGTGAATTCTATGACTTTCATTTCTATTTCCAATTTAAGCATTTACACTGTGTTTTACCTTTTGAGTAAAGATCATACATGTACAAATAATAAAAATTATTTTGCCTAAAAATAATTACATTTATTTTCTCATGAAATTTATGGCTATCTTGTTGCTAGGTGTGTAAACTAGAAACTATCATTGTTGTCAAGTAATCCAGTTTTGTGATTTATTGGTTACCTGTCTAAACACAATAGAGTAATGATGAACACCTTAGCGTCTGGGAACCACTCAAGCGTTATATTAACTTCATATCATGTGCAATATTCACAGTTGAATTTAAGGTGTACTGGCAAGCGTTTCAGATCGATGTTAAACTGCCCACCCGCCACACCCCAATAATAAAAAAATCTGTTTTTATGCTAAAATTAATTATATTATTGCATTTTAAATTCTGCTATGGCAATCTGACTGTTCTGTGAAGTACTTATGTTACAGATGATATGCTGCCATTGGGATGCTAACATCGGAAGTGAACAGAATGCAGGCACCTTACATAGATACGGAACTGAACAGATTCCTGGGCTACAAATCAATCGAGAAACAGACAAATCCAATTTGGTATTAACATTTTTCCCCGATGGCTGATGATGAGAAAGCTAGATGATAATTTACCAAGTTATGGATTGAAAAGACATTTTAAGTTAATCTTTTTTATCTTTATACTTATGTCACTCCTAATATATTAAGGGCCGAGAAAAATTCTGTCAACCGCGGGGGCGATCGGGCGTGCTTTCGAACGTTGTCATAGTTACCCCAAGGTAAAAGGTATTGCTGTACTGCTTTGGCAATATCTGACTAGCCTTGCTTAAATGTATCATAGCCTTGCTTATGTCATAGCCTTGCTCATTATAGTATAGTTGCCTTGCTTAGAATTACAGTATGTTGCCTTGCTCCGTTGGTCCGCTAAATATTCCTTCATTACTTCGGCAGCCAACCGTCGAGTTATGGGGAATGTTAATTTACTGTGGTGTACTGTAGCCTTGCTCATTATAGTATTTGCCTTGTTTAGAATTACAGTACGTTGCCTTGCTCCGTTGGTCCGCTAAATATTGTGGTGTACTGTAGCCTTGCTCGCTTTGCTTAGAATCACAGTACGTTGCCTTGCTCCGTTGATCCGCTAAATATTGTGGTGTATTGTAGCCTTGCTCGCTTTGCTTAGAATCACAGTACGTTGCCTTGCTCCGTTGGTCCGATAAATATTCCTCATTACTTTGACAGCCAACCGTCAAGTTATGGGGGGTGTTTAATTTACTTTGGTGTACTGTGGTATCCCTTGCGTTTGTGTGGTGCTGAATGTTGCTTCCACAGCAAACCGTGGAGTAATGATGTGGTGCTTTACGGCCGCGCCTGGTTTCCTCCCGGTCGACAGGGTTACTACAAACAATGTTGGAGTGGCCAAACTTTGCCAAACTATTTATAATAACTTTTATATATAAGTGTGAATTACATATTAAAGTTGTTGCTTGCAGTATCATATGCACCTATAATCAATATAGCCTATGTGAATGTCATAATACCTAAATTGTACAAATAAACATGTAGTAAACTGTGAATATTGCAGTTGTTTCTTGTGTAGAATTTCGGGTAGTAAAATAAAGAACCCAAGCATGTTCTATGATATATAGGTTTGTACTATAATGAACTACTTACATTGGTAAGTCTTTCCAGAGAGGTGATGTAATTTCTTTCACTGTCTATTAAGCTCTGTAAAACACCTCGTAACTTTACCTGAAATGGTGACAATGCAAGATATGTTACACAGAAGGCCCTTATTATTTGTTGCTTAGTTTACACAAAGGTATTTTAGGTCAAATACGAAAAAAGTAAAAAAAAACTTTCTTTTAATAATCTTCAATACCACATTTCTGATTGTATACGTTGCCACAAGGTTGTGAGAAAACAGCTACTAATTTCCCTTTTAAATGCTGAGCACCAAGCAAGAGAGTTACTAGTAAAATTTTACATGTCTTTTGTATGACATGGCTAGGGTGCAAACCCACAACTTTCCAAACTGCCAGCCATGCACTACCATTGTTATATCTTGTGTCATGCTTAGGGGGAAAATTTGCACTAAAGAGTTAAAGTGACATTAAAAACTCATGGAAAATATCAGGCTGTAATGATTTAATAATCAATGACTCATAGAAAAAAGAAGACAGGGAGCTTCATTTTTTACTGTCTGATAAGTGTCAAGAAGAAGTACTAATATAGGATTCACCCAACTTCTTGACCAGTTTTCATTTTACATGTTCTAAAATAGGAGTCGTGCAGTTAAAGATTTAACCAGATTTTGGGTAATAGTTCCCATGTTTTCCGCTAAAGCTGGTATTTCTTGACCATGATTATTATTTCATAGGAATCATGCAATTTAAGTTCTACCCAATTTGTGGTTATAGTACCCATGTTTTCCAGTAAAGCTGGTACTTCCTGAACCAATTTTATTTCATACGAGTAATGCAATTTAAGTTTTACCTAATTTGGGGTAATAGTGCACATGTTTTCCAGTAAAGCTGGTACTTCCTGAACCATTTTTATTTCATACGAGTAATGCAATTTAAGTTTTACCTGATTTGGGGTAATGGTGCACATGTTTTCCAGTAAAGCTGACAGTTTTTGACCCATTTTCATTTCATTGGAGTTTTACCTGATTTGGGGTAATAGTGCCAATGTACTTCCTGAATCATTTTTATTTCATACGAGTAATGCAATTTAAGTTTTACCTAATTTGGGGTAATAGTGCACATGTTTTCCAGTAAAGCTGGTACTTCCTGAACCATTTTTATTTCATACGAGTAATGCAATTTAAGTTTTACCTGATTTGGGGTAATGGTGCACATGTTTTCCAGTAAAGCTGACAGTTTTTGACCCATTTTCATTTCATTGGAGTTTTACCTGATTTGGGGTAATAGTGCCAATGTACTTCCTGAATCATTTTTATTTCATACGAGTAATGCAATTTAAGTTTTACCTGATTTGGGGTAATAGTGCACATGTTTTCCAGTAAAGCTGGTACTTCTTGACCCATTTTCATTTCATAGGAGCTTTACCTGATTTGGGGTAATAGTGCCCATGTTTTCCAGTAAAGCTGCTAGTTCTTGACCCATTTTCATTTCATAGGAGTTTTACCTGATTTGGGGTAATAGTGCCCATGTTTTCCAGTAAAGCTGCTAGTTCTTGACCCATTTTCATTTCATAGGAGTTTTACCTGATTTGGGGTAATAGTGCCCATGTTTTCCAGTAAAGCTGCCAGTTCTTGACCCATTTTCATTTCATAGGAGCTTTACCTGATTTGGGGTAATAGTGCCCATGTTTTCTGGTAAAGCTGGTACTTCTTGACCTATTTTCACTTCACAGGAGTTTTACCTGATTTGGAGTAATTGTGCCAATGTTTTCTGGTAAAGCTGGTACTTCTTGACCAATTTTCATTTCACTTGTTCTTGTACAGGAATCACACAATTTACGTTTTACCTGATTATGGGTAATACTGCTGCTATTTTTCAGTAAAGCAGGTTATCCTGACCCAATTACATTTCACCTGTTCTAAAACTGGAGTCAAACAATTTAAATTTTACCTAATATTGGGTAATACTGCCGATCTTTTCTGAGAAAGCCTGTACTTGGTGACCCAAGTTCATTTCACTTGTTTTTCTAAAACAGAAGTCATGCATTTTAATTTTTACCTGATTCTGGGTAATACTGCCAGTATTTTCCGGTAAAGCCGGTGGCTCACGACGTCGATTAAGCCTCACTGTTTCTAAGATAGGGGAACCATCATCACTTTCTTTCTTCTGATGACCTGGTAACATTTTATGAGCAAATTCTTTCAACTGAAAATATAATGTAAACATGCTGAACTTCTAATATTAATTAGCAGACTTAAATTCATTTGAATTGACTTAAACTACCATGAAATGAACATTATGAGGATTTTGAATTTATTTTTTGTTTATTTGGGCTGGGTTTAGAGTCAAACTCTCACAGTTTAGGTCACATGGCAACTTTTCTAGTTTTTGATGGTGGTAGAAGGCCCCAGGTGCCCCATCATCTATAAATTTAGGCATGTGCAGGATTCTGCAGTAGAATCGAATATTACTGAACATAGAAAAATCCTGTATATTTAGTTTTTCAAATTTGAAATCCATAAATTCTTCTCCCCACAAAGTAGCCTTTCTGAAATCACTAGGGATGGGAACGAATACTGAAATCAATATTCGAATATTCGGTTTGCCATATTCGAATATATTCGAATATTCGGTTAGTTTTAATGGAAGCTTTAAATTCTTATTAAGTGATTGGCATATACACAACGTATTCATTTGTTTAAAGCGTGGATCATCGTAAATAAGGCCAAAAAAATGTTTATTTCGGGTAACCCGATCCTACATAGCGAAACCCGCCGATCCTAGCGTTTTATTTCACGATTCTGTCAGTATAATCATGAACATATTTAACTAATTCAGTGTTTTAGCTTCAAAATGATACAAAAAATCAAAACGATTATAATTTAGACCGTCGCAATTTTATCTAAAAATAGCAGGTCGTCCCATTTAAACACGTGACGCGCTGTTGTTTTACCGCCGCCATTTTGAAAAATTTCAATCGGCGTGTAAAAATCGTCGTGTAAAATGCAAGTAAGGCAGACTTAAACCTCCTTCAACATGAACTTGTGCATCAGTCATACGTTTTTCTTGATTTTATTATTAACTACTTCAAAATTTAATTCGAATACGGCCGATTGCGGATGAAAACCGATTCTGCGGATGATCTGAAACGTCGTACAAAATATTGTGAAAAGATCGACAATATCTACAAGTTTGGTATTGTTTTCGAAAAAAAAATCTACAACTTGTTACATAAAACAGGCGCCAACAAAAATGAACAAAAGATAAAAAGATATCACATTTACGCCTAATACAATCTGTTAATCCGTAGCGATGACCCCAGGTAATTATGCATTGCAATTTTCTTGTTAATTGGACATCTTTTGACATGCATCTGACACATTGACGCCTGTTGCAAACTGTTAATAAGTAACGATGGCCCCTGTCAATTATGCATTGCTATTTTCTTGTTAATAACTGGACATCTTTTGATACGTAATAAACTAACATGACATGGTTTTATTCTGTATGTCTGGTTCATATTGCCCAAAATCAATGAAACTTATTTTGAAAAAAAAAATATACAATAATTTACGAATATTCGAATTTGATTTTCATATTCGAATATTCGACCGATTTTCGAATATTCGAACATTCGTTCCCATCCCTAGAAATCACATATTTTTATGCCCAAAAAATAGTATTTTCATAGTTTACCCATAGTTTATTGCCCAGTACTCAATTTTTATGTCTGAAACCTTAATACAATTCAGAAGTAAGTTTTCAATGTTTAAATTAATACGCCATATATTATAATTCTAAGCATTTACAGGACTTTAATCTGATAAATTGTTTATCATTTACCTGCAGGAATCAAAGTTTTAACATGCTGAAAACAAATGATCATCATTAAGCTCAATTCTAAATTCTCAATTTAAATTTAAGAAATGCCATGGGCTCTACCATCATTCCCTCAAGTGTATCCATAAGGGGTTATACGATCCTGATCATTTAAATAATGGATCAACCTCTGAACTGTGTAGTCCCAGAAAGAAAGACTTGGATTTGAAAGCTACTCATAAACTACAGTGAAACCTGTAAACAGCAAACGCAACTTGAAAGTGGCAAACATGTTTGTTCAAGCAGAAGGTGCATGCTCCTCAGATTCATGTATTTTTTTGGTACTGCTGTCCTATACTCCTACATAAAAAGCATGTTTTTTCCCATACCCAAAAAGAATTTGTTTCCATATCTTTGATAAAAAATTCATCTACAAAAACCTCTTAGTAGGTCTACATAATTATGTTATCTATACCATTTTAAATATAAGACAATTTACTGTAAAGTCATTCTCTTTTCAAGGGTAACATATTTATGAAAAATACTGTTTTTGTTATAAAGAAATTTTTTTGCGTATTTAAGTATGATTTTCCACTCCTAATGCGCCCTACCACCATTCCCCTAAAACTGAAAAAAAAAAACGTTGGTGTAAGCTCCTAGAAGGTGTATGTTCCTTGAAGGTGTAATTAACAAAGATTATACAATATACCTGATGATCCTTCTTTGGTTTAGGAGGTAGTGGCTTATCAGGAAAGAAGTCTTCATTATCTTGATCAGTGTCTGAAGTACTGTCAAATGTTGAGTCAGTGAAACAACTACTGCCAGAGTCTGAGTCTTGACTGTCCAGATTGAATGGATTAAAGTGTCCCACTGCTTCATCCTCTGCCTCAGGTATAGCTAGCAAATGAAGGAACATTCTTATCTGAGTGTTACTATTAATAATCGTACATAAAAATCTGATGATTTAAGTTGAGGGGTTAGAGCCAGAATGTTCTATGTACATATAAATTAGGAAGGCACTTACTACCTTCTGACACTAACTTCTCGTAGTATTTTCACACCTTTATCATATCATGAACATTGAGTTACTTTAAGAGACAAACTATGTTTTCAAAGTCATATTGATACACTATAAAAACTAAAATACATATACATAGTGTGTATTGCCAAGGCAAAACAGGGGACAAAAAAAATCCTTTCATTACTGTCAACCTGACATATATGTCATCATCATCACTGCAATCACCACAATCATCATCATCATGCTGATGCTCACCATCACCATCATCGTCATCATCCCGCTCATTACAACTATCATGCTCATAATCATCCACCGCCAATTATTATCATCATCTTCATCATCATCACCATCAAAACAATACAACTGTCATCATTAAAGAAATGAAAGAACATACCTCCTTTATGAGGGTCATCAAAATGATGATGTTGTGTGAAGGGATTGCCCTCTTTATCTGAAAAAGGAGGGTAATGTAGTTATATTGCTGTGAATATAATAAAACATAGCAAACCTTTATAGACAAGTACAGAAAGTATAAACAAAGTAAGAATTAAAATAAGAAAATAATGTGATACTACACAATAAAAAAGGCTGCCAGTGTTAATGGCTTTATATAAAAATTGTAACATGTGCATCTACCATTTCTGAATCATCCCTATTTGTATGTTGTTTATCTGAAGACTGGATGTAACAACAATTTACTTTGTTTTTGTTTGGATTATTGTATGGTGCTTCTGAACAACTGTTACAATTACAATGTTATGAATATTCTCTGTTTGACATTTAAAACATACCATTAGGCCAGACTTCATATTTAGAGTACCTTAATACTGTAGTGACTAACACATTATACTCAGCGTTAACACACAAACACTGTAGTGTTACACATTATACTCAGCGTTAACACACAAACACTGTAGTGTTACACATTATACTCAGCGTTACCACACAAACACTGTAGTGTTACGCTTGTTTACTTGACACTCTGTAGTGTAACGCATTATACTCAGCGTTACCACACGAACACTGTAGTGTTACGCTTGTTTACTTGACACTCTGTAGTGTAACGCATTATACTCAGCGTTACCACGTTACACTTGTTAACTTGACACTCTGTAGTGTAACGCATTATACTCAGCGTTACCACACGAAGACTGTAGTGTTACACTTGTTTACTTGACACTCTGTAGTGTAACGCATTATACTCAGCGTTACCACACGAATACTGTAGTGTTACACTTGTTTACTTGACACTCTGTAGTGTAACGCATTATACTCAGCATTACCACACAAACACTGTAGTGTTACACTTGTTTACTTGACAGTCTGTAGTGTAACACATTATACTCAACCTTACCACACAAACACTGTAGTGTTACACTTGTTTACTTGACAGTCAGTAGTGTAACACATTATACTCAGCGTTACCACACAAACACTGTAGTGTTACACCTGTTTACTTGACAGTCTGTAGTGTAACACATTATACTCAGCGTTACCACACGAATACTGTAGTGTTACACCTGACACTAATTGTTACCACCTAAATACTGTAGTGTTACTTAATACTCAGTATTATCAACTGAACACTGTAATGTTACACTTGATACTCAGTGATACCACCTGAATATTGTGTGTTACACTTGATACTCGGTGTAACCACCTGAACATTCTAAGTAGTGTAACACATGATACTCAGCGTTACCACCAAGATACTGTCGTGTTACACTTAAAACTCAGTGTTACCATCTGAATACTATAGCGTAACACTTGAAACTCACTGTACCACCTGATTAAGTGTTATGCTTGAAACTCAGTGTTAACACCCAAATACTGAAGTGTTACATTTGAAACTCGGTGTTACCACCTGAATACTGTAATGTTACACTTTAAACTCAGTCCTAGATGCTGTGGCCAGGCAAGGCCAATTGATGGTAGACCAGTCACTCAAGTAGATGTGGATGGTACTCTGCTTGACGTGGAAGCCGGTTTCTGCTATCTTGGCTACATGCTGTGTGCTGGTGGAGGCTGTGAACTTGCCATCATTTCCAGATGTTGTACTGCCTGGGGAAAGTTCAAGAAACTCCTGCCAATTCTGACTTCCAAGCATGTATCCCTCAAGACTCGTGGAAAAGTGTTCAATGCCTGTGTCCGTTCTGCCCTACTGCATGGTAGTGAAACGTGGGCGCCTTCTGCTCCAGATTTACAGTGACTCCGTCGAAACGACAGGTCAATGATCCGTTGGATCTGTGGCATCAAACCCAATGACGACGTACCCATAGCAGCACTGTACGCAAGGCTGGGGTTACAGGAGGTGACAGAGGCTATTCGTACCAGACGCCTGAGGTGGTATGGCCATGTCATTTGTGCATCCTCATGCATCAACTCAATCTTGAGTATGTCCATACCAAACTCCAAAGGACGTGGGAGACCTAAAAAGACCTGGTTGGAATGTGTCAAGCGGGATTTGAAGGCTTACAACCTTGACAGCTTTGACCCACATGACAGAGAAGCATGGAGACTGGGTGTTAAACAATCTAGCCAGCTGCTGCCTACCCTAGTTACTGGGACACCCGCAGCAGTCGACAAATAAACACAGGATATGATGATGATGATACCTTCTAAAAACTATAGTGTAACACTTGAAATTCAGTGTTACCACCCAAACACTGTTATCACCTGAATACAGTTGCTTTGTTGATACATTGTATGGGTTTTTCAACACACTAACACAGTACAGGTTATATGGTGTCAAACTGATTGGTGTCCTATCTCCTTTTAATTGAAATAAAATTATGAAGTATGGGATAAAAACTGAATTACAGTGATACAGCAAAACTAATTGTTCAGACCCTATTAGTCCCTTCTTTTTATCATGCAAGGAAAGTACAGTGGTTCTAATTCAACATACAATTTGTCAAAGAACCATACTTGACACCAGAATACTGCAGTGTTACACTTGTAACACAGTATTACACCTGAACACTGACAATTTAATTACATTTATCCTAAGGCCAGGTTTAAGTTATATGGAGTGGACACGATTGTTACAGATGGACAAACAGACCATTCTTATAACCCCCACCACATGGGCGGGGGATTAATAAAACTGAGTTTGAGACCAGTCCAAAATCCCAACCTTGCCATTGGCTGATTTAAAACTGTGCTAAACAGCAACCAATCAGATATGTGTGTTTTGAGACTGGTCTTCAATATCAGTTTTATAACCTTTGACTGTGTACTCTTCCTCTGGAGCTAACTATGAAGGGCTAGATGAAAGTGATAATTTACAATAACTCATTACACAACTGTACACATCTAAATTAAGTACCTTTTTTGAAGGAATGTTTCTTGTAAATTCTCATGTTTTTCATAAGGAATAACCTCCAATGCCAACAAATATAGTATCATGCCTTTAGAAATTAACACAACTTTCACTTTTTGAAATCTTGTCCAGCATACTAGTATTACGTTACATATAGTATAATGTCAAGTGTAGATATATTCTAACTTAAACTTCCTTAACACTGACACCAGAATTATTATAATACAATGTAGCTAATTTTCATATAGGTAAGGCATGACTGTGAATTAATTGCCACAATTATTCCCCACTTAAAAACAGCAGTTCATTTTTGTCATAACATGTTGTTGAAAATAATTTTACATTTAGGTTGTGCAAAAATGAATTAACTAAAAGCAGCAGATAAATGCTAACCATAAATCACTGTAAGAGAAAAGAATAGTTTATCAAGCTTTAATGAATCAAATGAACAGTACCGTAGTAAATCTACTGACAATTTTTTACAAATTTTCCATGGTTGTGCATATTTGGCTAAATTGCACGATTATTTGTGTGGGCGCCTCAGTGGCAGCTTAATCTGCACTTTTTCCATTGTAATGAGAGACTTCAGTTTGTATGTTATTACATTTGTACCTTGTTATCGCAGAGATATTTTAACAGTTATCATGTTAAAGTGCACTACCATGTGATTTTGAATGGCTATAACGACTTGAACCATGTTAACACATTTGTATGATAACACAATTAATGATTTAATATATACTTGCACATGATGATCTTATAGATAACCTTCTATTTTGTTCTACTTCATTATACGCAATAACATTATTTAATGTTTCTCTCTTTCTTTTATTGTTTAATAATATGGTTAGTGTTCAATAATGATATACCTGTGTGTGGGTTTGTGGGGGGGGGGGGGGGGGTTCAAATTAAAACTTTATTATGGCAATGATAGCAGCAAATAAGGGTCATGATTTTAATCATCTTAAACCTAGAGTTCTCTAACTTGTGTAATAATGTAAATATGATTGATGAGAAGGATGCCTTGTGTGAAGTTTCCATCATTACTGTGATACAGCTTCGGTGTTAGGTGCAAAGTTTATATTAAATCCAACCTTATTGATTTCAGTAGGTCTTATAACTGGGAATCATTGTGTGGTGTTTCAGTCTAATACATACTGTTATTGCAGGCAAACCTTAACCCAAATTTCCCCCCAAAAAAGGCCATAATTTGTATTTAATTCAACCCAGTGTTACCTAACTTGGTTATTTTACTAGGTTTGATGACCAGGAAGCCTTGTTTGAAGTTTCAATCCAATACATACAAGGTTTCTGAGATATGAACTTGCACGCAAAACTTTGACCAAGGTCTGCACTTATCGCTATTCAGTCAGTAAATTTTCAGTGAACACCCCTCAAATAATAAATGGTATTGCCCAAATTGAATGATGCACCAGTCCATTATAGAAATTTAGCAGGGTAAGGGTTAAATAGTAAACAGATAACACTGGTAATCAACTAGAAAGGGTTGTCTAATTGACTTGCATAACAATTCTTCTGCAGTAACTGTTTTTCTCTTTTTAAACAATAAATAGAAATAAATTGAGCCAAACCATGAGAAAATAAACATAGTGCATTCATGCGACCAGCATGTATACAGACCAGCCTGCGCATCTGCACAGCCACAGTCTGGTCAGGATCCCTGCTGTTTGTGAACAGATTCTCTAATTGCAATAGGCTTTGAAAGAGAACAGTATGGATCCTGACCAGACTGCGCCGATGCGCAGGCTGGTCTGGATCCATGCTGGTTGCAAATGCACTATGTTGGTTTTCTCATGGTGCGACTCAATTCATTATTGCCAAACATCACCAACCAGTCAAAAATTATTTTGTTATTTTATTTTTGGATCAATTTCAACACGAACGAATTTGTTATGGACTATTCAAAAATGAATCTATACTGTGATTATAATGGTTAGACTAAGTAATGAATGAACTGACCCATTAAGTATTACACTTATAACAGGAAATTGTCCTTGTAACATATAAAAAGTACAATGTATTAATGCATGCAACAATATCAATAATATAAACAGTTGTTTCCCCTCATTTATATTAATTAATATCCTCTCTATAACAACTGTCCTTCCTGTTTTCTATCCATTTTCCCACCAATGTGAAAACGCCAATTATGTTAAAAGCTTATCTGCCTTTGATTACCCAAAAAAAAACAACTGCTTATGTTTTTTTTTTAATTTAAGTATGTACTTAATGTGGATAACATCTGATGAAAACTAAAATGATTAATGATATAAAGTACAGCTATATTTTATCTAATATCTCTACCAGCTATGTGAATCATGCTTTAGAGAACTTTTCTACATGATATGCAGACTAGAAGAAAAGGTTTCAATAATCGAAAACGGCATAAAACTCACTGAATAACTTCATTTTTTTTTTACTTTAAAATTTCTTTATTGATGCTAACAAATGAAAGCACTTGAACACATTATATTACTCATTAATGGTACATACCAACAGGCTAACATTCCTCACAGGCTAACATTACTCACTGGTATCTACCCACAGGCTAACACATTTATTCAGGTACCTACATTTTGTACCTACAGGCTAACATCATTTATTCAGGTATCTACCTACAGGCTAACATTACTTACTGGTATCTGCCAACAGCCTAACATTACTCACTGGTATCTACCTACAGGCTAACATTACTCACTGGTATCTGCCCACAGGCTAACATTAATCACTGGTATCTACCCACAGGCTAACAATACTCACTGGTATCTACCCACAGGCTAACATTACTCACTGGTATCTACCCACAGGCTAACAATACTCACTGGTATTTACCCACAGGCTAACATTACTCACTGGTATCTACCCACAGGCTAACATTACTCACTGGTATCTACCCACAGGCTAACAATACTCACTGGTATTTACCCACAGGCTAACATTACCCACTGGTATCTACCCACAGGCTAACAATACTCACTGGTATCTACCCACAGGGTAACATTATTCACTGGTATCTACCCACAGGCTAACATTACCCACTGGTATCTACCCACAGGCTAACATTACTCACTGGTATCTACCCACAGGCTAACATTACCCACTGGTATCTACCCACAGGCTAACATTACTCACTGGTATCTACCCACAGGCTAACATTACTCACTGGTATCCACCCACAGGCTAACATTACTCACTGGTATCTACCCACAGGCTAACATTACTCACTGGTATCTACCCACAGGCTAACATTACTCACAGGTATCTACCCACAGGCTAACATTACTCACTGGTATCCACCCACAGGCTAACATTACTCACTGGTATCCACCCACAGGCTAACATTACTCATTGGTATCTACCCACAGGCTAACATTACTCACTGGTATCCACCCACACTCTAACATGTATGCTCACTGGTATCTACCCACAGGCTAACATTACTCACTGGTATCCACCCACAGGCTAACATTCCTCACTTGTAACTACACACAGGCTAACATTACTCACTGGTAACTACCAACAGGCTAACATTACTCACTGGTATCTACCCACAGGCTAACAATTAACATTACTCACTGGTACCTACCCACAGGCTAACATTACTCACTGGTATCCACTCACAGGCTAACAATACTCACTGGTATCTACCCACAGGCTAACATTACTCACTGGTACCTACCCACAGGCTAACATTACTCACTGGTATCTACCCACAGGCTAACATTACCCACTGGTATCTACCCACAGGCTAACATTAATCACTGGTATCTACCCACAGGCTAATATTACTTACTGGTATCTACCCACAGGCTAACATTACTTACTTACGGTATCTACCAACAGGCTAACATTACTTACTTACGGTATCTACCCACAGGCTAACATTACTTACTTACGGTATCTACCAACAGGCTAACATTACTTACTTACGGTATCTACCAACAGGCTAACATTACTACTTACGGTATCTACCAACAGGCTAACATTACTTACTTTTTTGTATCTACCAACAGGCTAACATACTCTAGTATCTACCCACAGGCTAACATTACTCACTTATGGTATCTACCAACAGGCTAACATTACTCATTCAGTATCTACCCACAGGCTAACATTACTCACTTATGGTATCTACCAACAGGCTAACATTACTCATTCAGTATCTACCCACAGGCTAACATTACTCACTTATGGTATCTACCCACAGGCTAACATTACTCACTTATGGTATCTACCAACAGGCTAACATTACTCATTCAGTATCTACCCACAGGCTAACATTACTCACTCAGTATCTACCCACAGGCTAACATTACTCATTCAGTATCTACCCACAGGCTAACATTACTCATTCAGTATCTACCAACAGGCTAACATTACTCATTCAGTATCTACCCACAGGCTAACATTACTCATTCAGTATCTACCCACAGGCTAACATTACTCATTCAGTATCTACCAACAGGCTAACATTACTCATTCAGGTATCTACCAACAGGCTAACATTACTCATTCAGTATCTACCCACAGGCTAACATTACTCACTTATGGTATCTACCAACAGGCTAACATTACTCATTCAGTATCTACCCACAGGCTAACATTACTCATTCAGGTATCTACCACAGGCTAACATTACTCATTCAGTATCTACCACAGGCTAACATTACTCATTCAGTATCTACCAGTAATTACTCTTCGATCTACCACAGGCTAACATTACTCATTCAGTATCTACCCACAGGCTAACATTACTCATTCAGTATCTACCCACAGGCTAACATTACTCATTCAGTATCTACCCACAGGCTAACATTACTCATTCAGTATCTACCCACAGGCTAACATTACTCATTCAGGTATCTACACACACAGGCTAACATTACTTCAGTTTCCAGGTACATTACTCATCAGGTATCTACCACAGCTAACATTACTCATTCAGTATCTACCAACAGGCTAACATTACTCATTCAGTATCTACCAACAGGCTAACATTACTCATTCAGGTATCTACCAACAGGCTAACATTACTCATTCAGTATCTACCAACAGGCTAACATTACTCATTCAGGTATCTACCAACAGGCTAACATTACTCATTCAGGTATCTACCAATATCAAAACCAATTCATCTAAGAATACGACATTATATTGATGTGCGATTATGTCTTTTAACATTCAATCATGAAAACTATAGTGGCATCCTCGAGGATTAAAGCTTGAAATGTAATGCAAAGACTGTTCTTGCTTATTGATAAACATATCAATTTCTGACGTCAATAATGTCATTAACTTCAATACCATGCTTTCTGTGCATATCAATATTTCAATAGCTACAATTTTTTGTGATATTTTTTAAAACTATAGTATTGCAAATAGATCAAGCAGGAATTTTTTTTTTGTTGTTTACTTTTCATTATACACATTTTTATTGCTCCAGTGTTATTAATTTTGGATCAACCCTCGAATTAAATGATGTCAATGTCAAAATGTTATTACACTAATATAATTACTTCATAGTAATAATACATGACATTGCTATATTACACTCTCATGATGGCAAACATGTGACAAACTACTCTAATGTTAACATAAGGGTATATCTTACTGACCCGGACAAAATTCAGGCCAGGAAGCTTATATCATAAAAAGAATAATTAAACTGTAACATATTTTACCTGTTTTTGATGGTCTTTTCAATGCTCTAGATTTTTTCTTAGCTTGCTGACGTTTCCATTCATAGTTCACATCTTCTGCAAGTTTCTTCATTTTCTTTTTCTCTCCAGTTCTTCCAGTGCTATGCTTCTTTTCGGGACTTGAGCTAGCCATAGGGCGTGAAATAGCAACATGTTCATGGTTTATAATTTCAAAACCCCCGCTGGTGGGGCCACTTCTATTATCTAGTGAGTTATGAACAGAATCGTACAGATTGTCTTCTTCAATATGTTCGAAGTCATTTTCAAAGACTTTCTCCACATGTCCCATATTACCTGGTATATCATGCACGACATGCAACTCATCTGGTGAATTACTCTGATTTTGTAAAGTTACCTCGTTCTTATTTAAGTCTGACTCCTTGTCATTTGCAGTAACTTCAGCCTGTTTAACAAATGTTTCTTCCTTCTCAACAAATTTATTAGGATGACTGTAACCAATACTGTCTATTAAAGACTCAACACGCCTCTGTCCTTCAGTATGTTCTTGACCTTCATTTGCAGTTTGACCTTGAACTCCGGTAGTGTCGCTTGTATGAGGCTGAGAAAAACAAACATTGTCAGCCACATCCTCGGGAAATGGTTTGGCAAAGCAATAAGCTGATGGAATATTACCATCTTGTGTTTCATTTACAACAAATGCTCTTTTATGGTCATCAGCGGCGGGCTTATTCTGTGAGTTACTGGGTATATCAAGCTCATGTATCTTCTGTAGAATTAGGTTAGCATCACTAGCTGTCTGAGCAGATCCTGCACTGTGAGAGCTTGGATTATCAGCACCCTTTCTCAAAAACTGACTAGCAAGCTGTGACACACGACCTTGGCTTTTACATTCTTTTCCAGCAGGTTGGACATTAATGCCAGAAACAGTGTGGTTCTTGTTTTTTGTTACCGAGTTCGGCTGGTAAATTGTTCTCATGCCATTATAATCTTTAGATGTTGTATCATTATGACTATGAGTTGAGATTACATCACTGGGTTCTTTTGCTACACTACTACCTGGAGACTGGCTGTCTCTAGACTTCAAGTCACGATTATCCGTTTGAGCACCATGGCTGCTGTCGCCAGTTTGAGGAACTGCTGTATTTCTGCCATTCCCTCCTTTTGAACGATCTCCAGTTGAAATAGCATCATAATAAACATCATCTTCAATGTCTGACATTGTTATATTTCTGGTGAAAACAATGATAACTGGAAGTATATGAAGGGCATCTGTTGTATTCACACAATCAAACTAGTCTCAGCAGTTCAAGTAACTTTAGTATCCTGTAAAATAAAAGGAAGCTCTTGAAATACACATGTGGTAAAATGATTTAAATGCTCTCCCCTTCATATGAATTTCATAATTTTATTAAACATATGAACAAGTTTAATGAGTATTAAAGAACATCTGGAGGTGTATAAGAGCAAATCTCTCACAGCTATTAATTTTGGTAAACACTAAATCCTCTTGAAAAGTTAACAAGCTGTTCATAAGACATTAAGCCCAATTACTGGACAGTTTCTTAGGGTTAAAAGGGCCACAACTTGTAAATTTTAGTACAATTTATTACAAATTCAAATTAGGCTTAATTCAAATATATAACGGTTATGATAAAAACTTATATGCAAAACTTCAAACACATTTTTTTGTCAAACATGGGTAATAATCTGATGTAATTTCAAACAAGGGTTCTCTGAACTGGTAATGTAGAAGTACATTTCGTAAGAAAAATGTCTTGTGTGAAGTATCCACCTAATACAACAGCCATTACAGAGATACAGTTTGTAGCACATAGAACTTTAACCAAATTTTCTAAGTTGAAAATGGGACATAATTTGGAACAAGAGCACTGCATTTAGGCAGAATGTGGTGAACATTTGTGCGAAAATTCTTTTAAATCCTTCAAGCAGTTCAAGAGTTACAGAGCGGACATGAAACAATTTTAGTCATATGACCTTTGACCCCTAAGTGTGACCTTGACCTTGAAGCAAGCCATCCAATACATGCACTCTGGCAGGTAGACCAATGATTGCGGCATGTTCGTGAGAAGAACTTAAAAGATTATAATCTTTTGGTAAACTGTTTATAATGAAGAGCTGTGATTAGAGCAGGTAATTGTAGATCAATTAATTTATAACATTATCTGTAAGGTCACAGTATGAGTCTGAGGGAAATCTGTGTGCATAACAGACATTTTTCATAAGTGATTCTTAGAGGTTGATAGGAATATATTCTTTTTTGTGGTAAGTCAGAAAATTTATGTTTAATATCTATACACTAATTTAACACATATATCTGAATAAACATGTGGAATTTTGAAAATGAAATAGGTGTTTAAACTTTTGCAGTGCTGAATCAGATTATCTAAAAAGATCGAAATATAAAACTTATTATGACAATTTCTAAGCTTCATAAGTTTGATTATGAACATGTAAAACTATGACAGATTTGTAGTGATACATATAACTTATAAGCAGTGTGAAGAAAAAACATTGGGATGAAATGAATACATGCACTCAGACACTGTTATTGAAATGACAATTAACAGTTAAAATTAAAACATACCCAGTATATTTTATCATTAAAATTCAAAACGCGCCAAATATGATATGAAATAGTTCAAACATTGACAATTTGAACATGCTGAATTTGTTACAGCCTCAGTGCTCAAGTTTATTCAATAAATTTATATCCCTGATTCCTATTAATTTATAAATTTTGTTTTCGCACTTTTTCTGTGCATGCTTTTTTTGTACAAAATTTCTGTAGTGATGGATTTCAGTCAGTTCGCAACATGTTTGCAGCAACTAGTTTGCGGGATGATCGCAGCAACTTGTTCGCGGGACGCTCACTACAACTTGTTCGCGGCAAAACTAATTTGCATGTGAAAAGTGAACAGCAAACAAACATTCCGTGAACAATTATACCATTTGTATCAAAAGTGTTCGCGGCATGTTCGCCTGATATTCGTGGCATGCTCGCAACAAGTGTTCACAGCAAACTAATATTTCCGTAAGGGAAGATAATACAGTGACACGAACTTACACAAGATTATCTCCTGTTGCCATTCTGTGTATTTTATACTTCGTTGAGCAGTTCAAGAGTTAGAGAGAGGATACCGAACTTTTTTAAGTCATATGACCTTTGAAGACTAAGTGTGACCTTGACCTTGAAGCGGGCCATCCAAAACATGCACTCTGCACATTGTCTCGATATGGTGAACATTTGTATCAAGTTTCTTAGAACTCACCAGATATTAGATTCATTGCCTCAGTCAAACAGCAGTAAATGGGTAGGCAGTGGCTACGATTACGGTACCGTGATCCTAGCCTCTGGTTCTACGGTTACAGAAGTTCCGTATTCCTTAGACAACCCTATGAGAATAGGCTAGGATTACAGAAGTATTTAAGAGGTATCAAATATATGTTAGGGCATGCATAAATGACATTGTAAACTTACTTTCTTCACTTAATTTCACTATTAGTTCGTGCTATCGATCAGCCGTTTTAAGTTAGTATAATCTTAACAGAGGCACGGGGAATATTACAGAATTATCTATGTTTGGTATATACCTGTAATTGTTTCATCAAGTCAACACAAACGGTCTTTAATAACATACAATACGGTCATAAAGCATAAAATTCAAAGTATAGAATATTTTTTTAAATCTAACTTTGACACTCATATTTCTATGGTACTTCCGCGCGCCACCATTAAGATTATACTAACCCAAAACGGCAGACAGATAACACGAAATAATAGGCCTAAGGCAGGCATGAAAAATTGCTATTTTTATAAAGTGGAATAATAAGTTTACAACATCATTTATGTGTAGCAGTGTGTATATTATGTATATAATTTGTCTAAGATACCGATTGTCCGCTTAGCTCAGTTAGTAGAGCATCTGACTTGCAAGCAGAAGGTCACAGATTCGAGTCCTGTTTCGGGCTGCACATTTTTTCGCTCCTATTACACTGATGCCATGAGTGTGATGACTAGCCTTGGAATCCTAGAGCTAGGGTGAAGCAATGGCTGGGTTAGTCAAAAGAATCTGAGTTTGCCTTTGAAAAAATGGAGAGAGGAATGTAGCAGTGTGTATAAGCCATGCCATGGGAAAACCAACATAGTGGGTTTGCGACCAGCATGGATCCAGTCCAGCCTGCGCATCTGCGCAGTCTGGTCAGGATCCATGCTGTTCGCTAACAGTTTCCAATTCCAATAGACTTTAAAAGCGAACAGCATGGAGCTTGACCAGACTGCGCGGATGCGCAGGCTGGTCTGGATCCATGCTGGTCGCAAACCCACTATGTTGGTTTTCTCATGGCACGGCTCATTATAATGTATATAATTTGTCTATGATATCGACTGTCCGATTAGCTCAGTTGGTAAAGCATCTGACTTGCAAGCAGAAGGTCACAGGTTCGAGTCGTGTATCAGCCTGCACATTTTTCCGCTCCTATTAACAGTCAGGGGTGTAACTGTTTTAAGTTATGTAACCTATTTCAGTTACTTTTTCAAGCATTTTATAACCTGTATAAGTTATAAAATTCAAGTTAACTCAGGTAAGTTATTCAAAAAAAGTCTTTTTGCTGTTCTCACAAAGTGACCTATACAGTGAAATAAGTAGCAATCTGTGGTTAATCAAATTCTCTTTTAGTCTGATAAAAGAGTTCAAGGATTCAGGAAATAATTGCATTAGTCACATTCAAAATGAGGAATTGGCACAGGAGGGCTTTGAAATATTTCATGATAACTGAAACAAGTTATGGAAATATAAGCAATAACTCAAATGGGTTATAAACCGGGATAACTTGAAAAAATTACACCCCTGACTGATTAATACATATGCGACATATATTTGATGCCTCTTAAATACTTCCGTAATCCTAGCCTATCCTCACAGGGTTGTCTAGGAATACGGAACATCCTAGCCTCCGGTTCTAGGATTACGGTACCATAATCGTAGCCACTGCCAAATGGAAAGTGAGCAAATTGCTGGGGGTATTAAAAGGTAAAATTGGTTTTACTGTTCTTAAAATTTGGGTCGCTCAAAAGCTCTACGAAATTTATGAAGTTATGTTCTTTGTTTCACAAAACCACGGTAACTAAAATTTATCTTTTCCTAATTTTTTACTTGTGTTAGGCCGGATGTTCACATGTCAAGACTATTCCTGAAGTTGAACACCGCAAACAAGTACATTAGTCCAAATAATTGTACTCGAGAGTTGAATATCGTTAATATTTTTTGACTTGTGGATATCCGCCTCCGAGTACAAACCAGAAAACAGAAAAGGAAAAGAAAGTGATAGCACTGTCCCCTTTGCGTAAATAACACCCAACGGAATCCGTTGGGCGGGAATTGTGTTATAATAAAGCGACGGATCAAAAAAAGAAATAGATACGAAGAAAGCCTGTAATTTTTCCTTTCCAATGATGTATATATTATCTAGATGCCTTAAGGGGACGCATACTTTGAAATTAGAAAAAAGTGGGTGGGGTATTATAAAATTTACCTGCAAAAAAGTACAAGGTTTTGGTAAATGAAATGAATACTGTTTCAACTGTTATAAGTACACAAAGGATTGCTCACTAAAATAAAAATGAGAAAAACTGAAACAAGAAAGTTATTGTTGAATTACATAAGACTTCTTGTGTACATTCAAAGTCAACAATTAAGACTTTTTGGTGCGAAAATAATAGTGCTTCACTTTGTCCAAACATTTATCAATGTCCTACAGATTCTAATTTAAAGAAAGAATGTGAAATAAGTTCACTGTCTTGCTTTTCATTTCGCATATGTAAGCTAAAACACATTATTTAGTTTGTTTACAAAGTAGTGCATAAGAAAAGATACGGTGGTCAAGGAATGCCACATTCCAAAACTAAAAGAGTATATTCCCCTTAATACATTAAACATTTATCGTTACAGAAGTCTAGTGGCTTACAATAAAGGCCTAGATATGTTGCCATTATTAATTTTTAACTTGGTATTCATGAACTACAATGCACTTAAATATCAAAACACATTCAACAAACTTTTGAAAATGTATTGTCTTAAATATCCCTAAAATAAGGTATGAAATTTGGTTGAGAGGTCCAATCAATGTGTTTATGTGCAAAAGCAACATTCTAATCTTGTTCACAAAAGTTACTAATACACAGCAGGAATGTCAATGATCAAAACTGGACGAATATACAGTTATCCTCACTTTAATGTCATTTATAATCTGTCCTTGAATTCTCCACCATACTTTTCATAACTCTGTTTGCACGAGTTGCACGAGAATGCTGTCATTCACGTAAAAAAACGGGGTCAAATAAGTTGTAAATTGCAATATCATCTAAACGTAATTAATGGATTATGCAGTTCAAGATAAACTTTATCTCATAACGTAACGAACATGTATAATGTTGTAACAACAACTTTACTTACACTGATTTAAGTAGCAGTCAGTTTATAAGTGACTTTATTGATTCATTTTGTGTTTTGTTATTGTTGTCAAAAAGTATAACGGAAGTGCCTCACAACTGAAGCGGAAACCAGTTTGATACGCAAAGTAGTCCACTGTAAGTAATATTTTTTGACAAATGTCCACAGAAATTAATAATTTTCTAATATTAAAGACGAATATCTGAATAGGATTCATTATTTGATAAGAAATTATAATCATCGACATGTTTTTTTAAAAATCGTACACGTGCTGACACCTAAGTTGTCTCCCGTTGTTTATTAGAGTTACCTTTCGTCCGGCGCAGTAATACATTTGCAGTGAATCGCCGAGAAGTCGTGGGAAAATCAAAAACCATGTAAACAAACTAAAATTAACCACCTTTTCAAGATGAATTTCAAGTGATCGACATTATGCATTTAACCCTCCTGACCTGTGTAGCATCTTAGATATCTGCTCTAAGGTATTCATTGTGTAGAATGTCATGTTATGCCCTTGCAATGCTAATCCGACTCTGATTTTTTTGTTTACATTTTTTATCAATGAGAAATATGGCGTCCATCCCGAGATGAACAGACGTGGCGTTAAATTTTTACATGTTTAAGCAAACCTGGTGTGTTAGAAAGAAAATCTCATCCCTTCAACATTATTTGGAACACTGTTATTGTAAAAAACCTGTATTTTCCTTATACAAAAGCTTAATATTTTGTGTTGAATGTACTTTCACAAAGACCTCTGTTTTCCTATTACATTCATAGTACCACATCCTTATCCACAAAATACTGAATATTACAGGTGTCCATCAGTATTATATCAGTTTAGGAATATGTTTTTTGTTTTCCCACCATCAATTTCTTGAATATGCACCCCTTCCGCATTGCTGTATGAACTGTGAATGTAGCAATATGCGTCCCCTTAAAAAACTTTCAAACTATGGCAGTTAAAAAAAATTCAGAGGTTTAAATCGCGTGTACTACATATTGGAAAATGGCCGATACAGGTAAACACATTACTACACGAAGCGTTTTCATTGGTCACACCTCTGACCGCCATTACATCAAGACGATTGAAACGTTAGAGTTTTAAATTTTTTACAACAGAATTTAAATTCTTGATAAATATGTCGATCCTGTTCTTACGTTTTTTATTTACTATTTATGATTTAAAACAACAGGTAAGCTGTTAGGGCTAAAGAAAAATCGTGACTACTGATAAATCGTAATTTCAATCGACCATAGTTTCCACCACAGTTTTGATTGTTTCTGGTTGAGACCTCTAGGTATATAGACAACGTAAAATATCAAAATGTAAAATCGGTCTACCCGAGGTCTCATTATTTAGACTAACAAGTACATTAAACGCACATGACAATAAGAATAAGCTAAAACGGAACAATTTTAATAGAAAATGTTAGCATGATCTTTTCATGACTGAAAGAAAATGTAAAAATTATGACAAAACAAACCAGGAAGTAGATGCAATCCGCCATTTTGTATATCACGTGACAATTATGTCTAGCGTAAAATCTGATAGCCGTACAATATCGGGTACAGGCTGAACACCACTAAATCCAGCTGTTCTTTATTTCATATAAAATCCACTCACTTCATAACGGTTTTTCGACATTTACTAGCATATCAGATTTTCAGAGACTTATATTCCCATAAAGAACTAGATCGCTACTTTAGAAAAACAAAAAGAAAAGGGGGTGTTAACTTTTATATAAGAAAACTACAGTTCGTTAAATACAACCCGCTGAATTTACTACTTTTCGCTTCTTTCAGTTTCTCTTTTCGTGACATTAAATTCTTACGCCGCCATTTTTATCTAGCATGCGATAGGAACATGCCGATTTCAATAGAATGCAAAGTGATACATACTGAAACGCGGTAGGGTAAAAGTAAACACGCTGCTGCCGAGAAAATGCACTAGGATAGGAAAAAAGATTAGTACTATTTATATTTGGACTACTTGTGACTAGACCTGCGGAGGCTTACATTCTATTTGGTAGTGATCAGCCTATAATTATATATTATATAAAGAAAAAAAGTATTATATAGCACATATAGAACATTAAAGATAGTATGTTTCAAGCACCTGTGCAGTAAGTCAAAATAGAAAAAAATCCGCCATCTACGATTACACCAACCTTGCATGCAAATCATCGTTCACTGCTTAAATTAAAATAATTTATAAATTAGGGCAAAGAAGTATAAAATACTTTTATTTTTATAACTCTTTGATTCTACAAGACAGCGCGGTACTTTCCTTGGATGCAATAGTTTTAGCAGGGCATTTCAAAGATGAATTTTGAGTGACCCTGGTTTTAGTTATTATTTTATCGATATATCCGGATCTGGCTAATTATAGCTCATCGTGAAATTTGGCTAGCATGCAGTTATGATATATTCGGTTATATTACTCCACGTGTAATACGGTGGGTGTCAAATAACACTCTGAACAATTGTTATTTAGTATAACATCTCTGGATATTATAAATACAATTGTCATACTATTGTGATATAAGTCTAAACATATCAATTCTCTGATACGCTTCGAGGGAGAAAAAAAATCCTTCTCCAATTTTCACACATAATAGGCATATACTGACTAATTCAAGGTTTAAATATGACACCTTTCATTAAATCTTACAGGACTGAATTTAGATCAAAGGTGTTGATTTAATTAGATTTGGTATTGACTGAATCAAAATTGACGCCACAATATTTATAAACTAACATTATTACAAGTTCTCTTTCTACCCGGCTACCATCATTCTCTGGAATTCTTTGCCGGCTGACATTGCTCAAGCACCTACCCTGGACCAGTTTAGGCAAGGGGTAACCAAACTGGGCCAGGACTTCTGAGTGACCAGGCTGTTTTTAATCCTTTTACTGTACATTTCGCCTTTTTATTAGCACTATCAGCTTTTTCTCAAATTCTCACAAATACTTTATGTATTACTTTAATTCTCCTGTACATTCCTGCTTTTAAACTCTTATGCACTGACGCGCACCTGCATAAAATACTCGCGAGGGTGTCATGCAGTATTTATAGATAGATAGATAGATGATATTTAAGAATATTATATGTAACAACCAAATGTTAATTTCAATCATTATCAACGACTTCAATTTGACCCTGAAGGAGGAGTGATTTTCTTTTATCAAACGCTTTCAACAAATATGTAGCATTTCTGTATAACAGTTCTGTATTACAAGATGAGAGTAATTCTATGAATTTAACAATGTTTGGCCTAGTCCTATATCTATGGGGTATGAACTGGGTTTTAAAATGACAAAATAGAACGAGGACAGTGAATGGAGAAACTCAAACATTTTGTTTAAATCTAAAGGAACTCAGATTTATGGATGATAATTCACAAATGTGATTATACTTTGCAGTTACTGTGCGACATGCCAAAATCTATTCAAAAACCGATGGTCTTTATTGAATATCATGTCATGAAACTTTCTTTCTCGGAAGAAGTGATTAGATCTACTGAAACATCCAGCGACATTACAATTCATTAACATATTTATAGTGTCCAAAATGTTACTTAATGCAAATAAAAACGAAGAAATCTAGTGAAACATATAACGCTTTCTGACTGACTATTTAAGTTTATTACGGGTCCATCCGCCCTTTAGGGCACAGTGTAGCTTTTGCTATTTAGAGTATAGACCCCCGGCATGTCACCAGGCATGCCGTTAAAGATATATATATTATTTTTTTGTCATATTTAGGTCACATGGGTATGTTTTTAGTAGTGAGCACACTCGGGGACCACAAAAATATTTTGACCATAGGTCCAGCTTCTTTCACAGAATTTATGGTTATTTTTTAATTATGGCCGACAGCTGTGCTCATAATGAAAATTTCAGATTTGTTTAAAAATTTGGTTAAGAACTGAAGATTTCCAATACCCTTAATGTTAAAAGTATTTTCATTTATGTCATATATTTTCTTCGATAATGAATGAATTGTAAAATATTTCATGCAGTTTGATAAAACAATACTTCTTGATGAAAGAAAACTTGTTCTTCACTCCATTTTGAGACTTCAGTTTTTAGGCCATTTTTAGGCAAAAGTGAACCTTCTCCTTTGTTACAATAGTAAAATGCCCGACTTGCTACGCACCTGTAAATGTGTTTGTGAGCAAAGACATTGCATTTGTATTGCATGAAAAACCCGTGCGCATTCTTAATTCATGAAAAATTACAGTCTCTTTCTGATGTCAGCCATGTATGTCTAATAATCTAATATATAAATCGTTAAAACAGATCCTTTTATAGCATGGATTTGTCTGGATTTTATAAAGACAGTATTTTATAAGTTTTTGAAAAATCTTTTAAGAAACTTTAAGTTGTTTTTCCTTCGCTTCTTGAAAATAAATTGCCATATACATTGATCCGGGTAAAAGTATTAACACACACACACACACACACACACACACACGCACGCGCGCACACGCACACGCACACGCACACGCACACACACACACACACACACACACACACTTGTACGCACCGTCAACTGAGGACTCCAGAAATTTCGCGTCCAATTGAGGACACATTAAAATAGCCAATTTCTGACGATAATTTGCACGTCGGTATACTCAAAATAATTACTATTATACAATTTTCGGTTTTATTTGAAAATTCAGATATAAATGATAAGCTTGAAAAAAGACCTCCAATTCAGGACCGACCTAACCACCGCCAAATGAGGATCTAACTGCTAAATGAGGACACTCGGACTGACTGACCCACACATTCAACTAAGGACGCACTATCAAATGGGGACTTAACATGATAACATTTTATTTATTTTGTTCGCACCGACACAAATATAGGTCATATGGCGACTTTCCAGCTTTGATGTTGGAAGAAGACCCCAGGTGCCCCTCCGTGAACTATTTCATCACGAGCGGGCACATGGATAGAACCAGCGACCTTCCGTAAGCCATTAACATGAAGAATTCAACCGCCCGAATAAGGCTCGAACCCACATCGATGAGGGGGAAGTGATTTGAAGTCAGCGACCTTAACCACTCGGCTTAGGAGGTCCCTAACATGAGAACAGGTTTATACATACCCATACATAATAACCATCGATGTATACGTGAGAGCAACCTTAAACGGAGTACCTAGTGTAATAAAGTCAAGAGAGTATTCGGCTAAGACATTAATTTACGTTTTTAATAACCTCGTCGGATTGTTTCGATATGTTAAATCATGGATCTGCTATGTGTATATCTAAAATAAGTATAATAGGTTTTGATAACGAGTATGATTAAGTTCATTGTTTTACTCATAATGAACTAAAGGTAGAATGCGTCTAAGACGAAGTTATAGATTTCCGTTCAGAGATTTTATTTAACATTAATGCGTATTTTACATTTTTTTATATTTCTGTAACTATTTTCTCGAAACACTTTTCTCGTAAATTACACTACCACAACCACCAAATCACAAGATAGCGTTTCCTATGCCTCATCTTTTAAGACAAATTAATGCTTTTATTTTATTATATCAGGGGCGATTTTTTTCAGTGTAGAACTCTGATTTTAATGTCAAGATAATATTTAATATATTATAAGACAAAAACAAATCGAACTACCACCACCACCAATACCACAACCAACTTAATATCATTGAACTGAATTAAATTAAGCAAGTCCTCCCACAGATGACAAAACTGCCTTATCGAATTTAATTTCTGTCTCATGTTTTTTTTTCTGTCTTTTTTCTTTTTAACACATTTTTAGTAGAATTAATATAATGAGACCTTTATAACTGTGCAGCATTAAATCACTATGATCAAATTTAAACTTTTATCATCGCAAATCAAACATAACACACCAGTCGATGTACAATGTCATTGTACATTACATTTACAGAAATAAATATAAAATCAACAAAATATTATAAAGATCCCTTATAAATTATTCAAATTATCTTAACATTTAAAAATATTTTTAGTTAATATAAGTGTCTATTTATGGACGCGGATCAGATCCAACCACTCGTCTAAAAATAATACTGCGAACTACAGAACTTAGCGGACCTCAGCACAGGCAAAACAGAGTCAAGTTCTTTTTAAAGTCCATTTATTAAGGACTTTACTGTAATTTTCTTATTAATCAAAATTGACACCACGGCAAGGGGAGTTCCAGAACAGGAAAAAAATGGCAATGTTCTCTTATCTACCAACTTTGATTTGAGAACTTTTCGCATGAGAGGATTTTTCCTCCGTTTCAACATAGATAAGGCGTATATTCTACTGACAAAAAGGGTTGAACATTCCCACTTTTAGCAAAACGTCACTGATTAGCATGTCTAACTATTTCATATACATTTCCCTTGATTTACAAATATGGCGTATATTCTACAACTGAAATCGTTGGAACATTCTTCCCTTTTCTTCCCTTATCTGAAATTAGTTTTCCGACATCACTCTATTTTGGTAGTCGTTGATTCTTTTTCATGAATCCAATGTTGATATACAAAATGTTTTAAGGATGTACGAGCGAAATTTTTCTAACGTTAAGAATTTTTTCATACCCTGTGAGCTTGAAGAACATTAGTTTCTAAGACACACAAGAGCAGAAAAAATATAGGTCACCGAACTCGTTTTAATGTTATAGGGTATTTTCTTCACCCGCTGTTTACGCATTTCTGAAATTTTGTAAAATTGAAAAAACGTTGGTACTTTATAAAACATATAATATCCTACTTAATCTTATAGGGATTTCAGGTCTTAAAGGTTAATATGAATACATGTATATGATGATGTCACTACATGTATTATATAAGCATAAATGTCACTAACAAATCTCTTTAATTTTTACATGCTGACATAATTACCCCACCCACTTTATTTTCAATGGAAAAAAAACGTATTTAGATCTGCAAAAAAAATTCTGACGTTAAGATTTTCAAAATATTTTCCAGCATTAATGACACACAAAAATGCTTCAAAATGGAAAGAAAAAAGTTGGGGTCACCGTGCATCTAAGAGATTTATTAAGAAAAAACTGTATAATAATCACGTAAGTAATGTTTTCCAGTTTCTGGCCCCATACAACACTTAAGGTTTTCCATGTCTGTTGCACTAAAACACTTGGGAATGAAGTTGCCCCACTCTTTTTGCACCATACAATGCTAAAGTTGTTCATCCAATCTGTTCTACTTAGCCTGACACTGGGCAGGTGCCAAAAAAGCAGTGATGTAGACTTTCTGTATTGTGTGTGGCAAAAGTCATATTAATATAGTAATAATAGTAATAACAAAAGATGATGGTAATGATGAGATAAAAATGATAAAGAGTAATAATTAAATAATATAATAATAAAAATAATAAAAATAAAATAAAATGATAAATTTTGATGATGAGATAAATAAAAAGTAGTGGTAGAGTAGTAATAAAAATAATAATAATGTTAAGCAGATTTTCCAGTTTCTGCCCCATACAAACACTTAAGGTTTTTCCAGTCTGTTGCACCTAAACACTTAGGAAGAAGTTGCCCCCCTTGTTTTGCACCATACAATGCTAAGTTGTTCATCCAATCTGTTCTACCGCCTGACACTGGCAAGTGCCAAAAAACAGTGATGTAGACCTTTCTGTATTGTGTGTAACAAAAGACATATTAATATAGCAATAATAGTAAAAATAAATGATGATTATGATGATGATGAAAATGATGATGATGATAATGCTGATAATAATAACAGTAAGTATAATTATAATCATAAAAATAATAATAAATGATGATGATGAAAATAATAATAATAATAATAATAATAATAATAAAATAATAATAATAATGTAAGTAGAGTTTTCCAGTTTCTGGCCCCATACAACACTTAAGGTTTCCATGTCTGTTGCACTATAGCACTTGGGAATGAACTTGCCCCACTTTTTTGCAGCATACAGTGCTAAAGTTGTTCATCCAATCTGTTCTACCTTGCCTGACACTGGGCAGGTGCCAAAAACAGTGATGTAGACTTTTTATATTGTGTGTGGCAAAAGACATATTAATATAGTAATAATTGTAAAAATGAATGATGATGATGATGATGATGATAATGATGATGATAAAAATGATGATAATAATAAGAGTAAAAATAATAAAAATAATAATAAATGATGATGATGATGATGATGAAAATAATAATAGTAATAATAATAATAATAATAATAATAATGTAAGTAGAGTTTTCCAGTTTCTGGCCCCATACAACACTTAAGGTTTTCCATGTCTGTTGCACTATAACACTTGGGAATGAAGTTGCCCACCTTTTTTTGCACCATACAATGCTAACGTTGTTCATCCAATCTGTTCTATCTTGCCTGACACTGGGCAAATGCCAAAAAACAGTGATGTAGACTTTCTGTATTGTGTGTGGCAAAAGACATATTAATATAGTAATAATTGTAAAAATGAATGATGATGATGATGATGATGAAAATGATGATGATGATGATGATGAAAATGACGATAATAATAACAGTAAATATAATAATAATAATAATATTAATAATAAATGATGATGATGATGATGATGATGATGAAAATGATAATAATAATAGTAGTAATAAAATAATAAAAATAATAATCATGTAAGTAGTGTTTTCCAGTTTCTGGCCCCATTCAACACTTAAGGTTTTCCATGTCTGTTGCACTAAAACACTTGGGAATAAAGTTGCCCCACTCTTTTTGCGCCATATAATGCTAAAGTTGTTCATCCAATCTATTCTACCTAGCCTGACACTGGCTAGGTGCCAAAAAACAGTGATGTAGACTTTCTGTATTGTGTGTGGCAAAAGACATATTAATATAGTAATAATAGTAATAATAAAAGATGATGATGATGATGATGATAAAAATGATAAGAGTAATAATAATAATGATAATAATAATAATAAATGATGATGATGATGATGAAAATAATAGTAGTAGTAGTAGTAGTAATAAAAATAATAATAATGTAAGCAGAGTTTTCCAGTTTCTGGCCCCATACAACACTTAAGGTTTTCCATGTCTGTTGCACTAAAACACTTGGGAATGAAGTTGCCCCCTTTTTTTGCACTGTACAATGCTAAAGTTGTACATCCAATCTGTTCTACCTGGCCTGACACTGGGCAAATGCCGAAAAACAGTGATGTAGACTTTCTGTATAGTGTGTGGCAAAAGACATATTAATATAGCAATAATAGTAATAAATAAATGATGATGATGACGATGATGATAATGATGATGATGATAATGATGATAATAATAACAGTAAGAATCATAAAAATCATAAAAATGATAATAAATGATGATAATGATGATGATGATGAAAATAATAATAATGATAATAATAATAATAATAATAATGATAAAATAATAATAATAATTTTCTGTATAGTGTGTGGCAAAAGACATATTAATATAGCAATAATAGTAAAAATAAATGATGATGATGAAAATGATGATGATGAAAATGATGATGATGATGACTATGATGATAAAAATATTAAGATTTATAATAATAATATTAATAATATTAGTAATAATAAATGATGCTGATGATGAAAATAATAATAATAGTAGTAGTAGAAGTTGCCTTCCACCCTTTTTTGCACCATATAATGCTAAAGTTGTTCATCCAATCTGCTCTACCTAGCCTGACACTGGGCAGGTGCAAAAAAAAGGTGATGTAGACTTTCTGTATTGTGTGTGGCCAAAGGCATATTAATATAATAATAATTGTAAAAATGAATGATGATGATGATAATGATGATGATGAAAATGATGATAATAATAACAGTAAATATAATAATAATAATAATAATAATAAATAATGATGATGATGATGATGATGATGAAATTAATATTATTAATAGTAGTAATAAAATAATATTAATAATAAATAATAATAATAATAATAATCATGTAAGTAGAGTTTTCAAGTTTCTGGCCCCATACAACACTTAAGGATTTCCATGTCTGTTGCACTAAAACACTTGGGAATGAAGTTGCCCCCCCCCTCCCCCTCCTTTTATTTGCACCATACATTGCTAAAGTTCTTCATCCAATCTGTTCTATCTGGCCTGACACTTGGCAGGTGCCAAAAAACAGTGATGTAGACTTTCTGTATTGTGAGTGGCAAAAGACATAGTAATATATTAATAATTGTAAAAATGAATGATGATCATGATGATGATGTTGATGATAATGATGATGATGAAAATGATAAATAAAATGATAATAAAATAATAATAATAATGTAAATAGAGTTTTCCAGTTTCCGGCCCCATACAACACTTAAGGTTTTCCATGTCTGTTGCTCTAAAACACTTGGGAATGAAGTTGCCCACCTTTTTTTGCACCATACAATGCTAACGTTGTTCATCCAATCTGTTCTACCTGGCATGACACCGGGCAAGTGCCAAAAACAGTGATGTAGACTTTCTGTATAGTGTGTGGCAAAAGACATACCAATATAGCAATTATAGTAAATATAATGATGATGATGATGATGATGATGATGATAATGATCATGATGATAATGATGATAATGATAACAGTAAGTATAAAAATAATAATTAATAATGATGATGATGATGATAAAAATAAAATAATAGTAATAATAATGATAATAATAAAAAATAATAGTAATGTAAGTAGAGTTTTCTAGTTTCTGGCCCCATAGAACACTTAAGGGTTTCCATGTCTGTTGCACTAAAACACTTGGGAATGAAATTGCACCCCCCTCCTTCTTTTTGCAACATACATTGCTAAAGTTGTTCATTCAATCTATTCTATCTGGCCTGACACTGGGCAGATGTCAAAAAAGCAGTGATGTAGACATTCTGTATTGTCTGTGGCAAAAGACATATTAATATAGTAATAATAGTGATAATAAATGATGATGATGATGTTGATAATAATGATGATGATAATGATGATAATAAAACAGTAAGTATAATAAAAATAAAAATAAATGATGATGATGTTGATGATAATAATAATAATAATAATAATAATAATGTAAGTAGAGTTTTCCAGTTTCCGGCCCCATACAACACTTTAGGTTTTCCATGTCTGTTGCTCTAAAACACTGGGGAATGAAGTTGCCCCCCTTTTTTGCACCATACAATGCTAAAGTTTTTCATCCAATCTGTTCTACTTGGCCTGACACTGGGCAAGTGCCAAAAAACAGTGATGTAGACATTCTGTATAGTGTGTGTCAAAAGACATATTAATATAGCAATTTTAGTAAATATAAATGATGATGATGATGATGATGATGATGATGATGATAATGATCATGATGATAATGATGATAATAATAACAGAAAGTATATAATAATAATAATAAAAATAATAATAAATGTTGATGATGATGATGATAAAAAAAATAATAGTAATAATAATAATAATAATAATAATAATAAAAATAATAATAATGTAAGTAGAGTTTTCAATTTTCTGGCCCCATAGAACACTTAAGATTTTCCACGTCTGTTGCACTAAAACATTTGGAAAAGAAGTTGCCCCTCCCCGCCTTTTTTTGCACCATACATTGCTAAAGTTGTTCATCCAATCTATTCTATCTGGCCTGAAACTGGGCAGGTGCCAAAAAACAGCGATGTAGACTTTCTGTATTGTGTGTGACAAAAGACATATTAATATAGAAATAATTGTTAAAATGAATGATGATGATGATGATGATAATGATGATGATGAAAATGATGATAAATAATAACAGTAAATATAATAATAATAATAAAATGATGATGATGATGAAATATATATATATATGTAATAATAATAAGTAATAATAATAATTAATAATCAATAATAATCATGCAAGTAGAGTTTTTCCAGTTTCTGGCCCATACAACACTTAAGGTTTTCCATGTCTGTAGCACTAAAACACTTATGAATGATGTTGCCCCCCCCCTTTTTTGCACCATACATTGCTAAAGTTGTTAATCCAATCTGTTCTACCTGGCCTCACACTGGGCAGGTGTCAGAAAAGCAGTGATGCAGACTTTCTGTATTGTGTGTGGCAAAATACAGATTAATATAATAATAATAGTAATAATAAATGATGATCACGATGAGGATGATTATAATGATGATGATGATAATGATTATAATAATAACAGTAAGTATAATAAAAATAATAATAAATGATGATGATGATGATGATGATGATTTTGAAAATTATAATAATAATAGTAATAATATTAATAATGATAACAAAATAATAATAAAATAATAATAATAATAACAAAATAATAACAATAATGTAAGTAGAGTTTTCCAGTTTCTGGCCCCATACAACACTTAAGGTTTTCCATGTCTGTTGCACTATAACACTTGGGAATGAAGTTGCCGCCCTTTTTTGCACCATACAATGCTAAAGTTGTTCATCCAATCTGTTCTACCTGGCCTGACTGAGGTGCCAAAAAACAGTGATATAGACTTTCTGTATTGTGAGTGGCAGAAGACATATTAATATTTAAAAGTGATATATAGTAAATAATAAACTGATTGATATGGAATGTTGGCCCATCAATGGATGATATGAATAATTTATGATAATAATTAAAAAGTAACGTGATAAAAATTAAAAAACTAATAATAAAAAAACTTGATGATGAGATGATGATGATGATGATAGATGAAATCATGTAAATAAAACTAATAATACATATAGATAGTAGTAATAATAATAATAATAAATTAAAAATAATAATAATAATGTAAGTAGAGTTTTCCAGTTTCCGGTCCCATACAACACTTAAGGTTTTCCATGTCTGTTGCTCTAAAACACTTTGGAATGAAGTTGCCCCCCTTTATTTGCTCCATACAATGCTAAAGTTGTTCATCCAATCTGTTCTACCTGGTCTGACAATGGGCAAGTGCCAAAAAACAGTGATGTAGACTTTCTGTATAGTGTGTGGCAAAAGACATATCAATATAGCAATTATATTTAAAATAAATGATGATGATGATGATGATGATGATGATCACGATGATAATGATCATGATGATAATTGTGATAATGATAATAACAACAGTAAGTATAATAATAATAATTAAAATAAAAATAAATGATGATGATGATAAAAAAAAAAAAATAATAATAATAAATAATAATAATGTAAGTAGAGTTTTCCAGTTCTGGCCCCATAGAACACTTAAGGTTTTCAATGTCACTAAAGCACTTGGGAATGAAGTTGCCCCCCCCCCCCCACCCCACTTTTTTTGCACCATACATTGCTAAAGTTGTTCATCCAATCTATTCTATCTGGCCTGACACTGGGCAGGTGCCAAAAAACAGCGATGTAGACTTTCTGTATTGTGTGTGACAAAAGACATATTAATATAATTATAATTGTAAAAATGAATGATGATGATGATGATGATGATAATGATGATGATGAAAATGATGATAATAATAACAGTAAATATAACAATAATAAATGATGATGATGATGATGATGAAAATGATAATATTAGTAATAAAATAATAATAATATTAGTAATAAAATAATAATAATAATAATCATGCAAGTACAGTTTTCCAGTTCCTGGCCCCATACAACACTTAAGGTTTTCCATGTCTGTTGCACTAAAACACTTGGGAATGAAGCTGGCCCCCTTTTTTTTGCACCATACATTGCTAAAGTTGTTCATCCAATCTGTTCTACCTGGCCTCACACTGGGCAGGTGTCAGAAAAGCAGTGATGAAGACTTTCTGTATTGTGTGTGGCAAAAGACATATTAATATAGTAATAATTGTAAAAATGAATGATGATGATGATGATGATGATGATAATGATAATGATGAAAATGATGATAATAGTAACAGTAAGTATAATAATAATAATGATAATCATAATATTAATAATAATCATAAATGATGATGATGATGATGATGATGATGATGATAATGATGATAAAAATAACAGTAAGTATAATAATAATAATAATTATAATAAATGATGATGATGATGATGATGATAATAATAATAATAATAATAAAATAATAATAATAATGTAAGTAGAGTTTTCCTGTTTCTGACCCCATACAACACTTAAGGTTTTCCATGTCTGTTGCACTAAAACAATTGGGAATGAAATTGCCCCACTTTTTTGCACCATACAATGCTAAAGTTGTTCATCCAATCTGTTCTACCTAGCCTGACACTGGGCAGGTGCCAAAAACAGTTATGTAGACTTCCTGTATTCTCAGCGATTTTAACCAGTATCGAGTAAAGAGACATATTGAGGAAGGAAAAGACTAGCAACTCGAACAAGTTCTGATTGAGTTGTGCAAGAAGCGCGGCGGTAATGTAGCTTTAAACCGCATTTGATGACAGTACAATTTACACTCTCATACTGATGATGATGGTGATGATGATAATAATAATAAAAGTAATAATAATAATAATAATAATAATAATAATAATCATGTAAGAAGAGTTTTCCTGTTTCTGGCCCCATACAACACTTAAGGTTTTCCATGTTTGTTGCACTAAAACTATTGGGAATGAAGTTGCCCCACTTTTTTGCACAATACATTGCTAAGGTTGTTCATCCAATCTGTTCTACCTAGGCTGACACTGGGCAGGTGCCAAAAACAGTGATGTAGACTTTCTGTATTGTGTGTGGCAAAAGACATATTAATATAGGAATAATAGTAATATAAAAGATGTTGATGATGATGATAAAAATGTTAAGAGTAATAATAATAATAATAATAATAATAATAAATGATGATGATGATGATGATGATGAAAATAATAATAATAGTAGTAGTAGTAATAAGAAAAATAATAATGTAAGCAGAGTATTCCAGTTTCTGGCCCCATACAACACTTAAGGTTTTCCATGTCTGTTGCACTATAACACTTGGAAATGAAGTTGCTCCCCTTTTTTGCACCATACAATGCTAAAGTTGTTCATCCAATCTGTTCTACCTAGCCTGACACTGGGCAGGTGCCAAAAAACAGTGATGTAGACTTTCTGTATTGTGTGTGGCAAAAGACATATCAATATAGCAATTATAGTAATACTAAATGATGATGATGATGATGATGATGATGATGAGGATGATTATAATGATAATGGTAATAATGATAATAATAATAATAATGTAAGTAGAGTTTTCCACTTGCAACACTTAAGCTTTTCCATGTCTAATGCACTAAAACACTTGGGTCATGTAAAATTTCATTATGTAGGCTAATTTGAACCTTTCAGATGGCGTCAGCGGTTTTAACTAGTATCGAGTAAAGAGACATATTGAGGAAGGAAAGGACTAGAAACGCGAAAAGGACTGAGTTGTGCAAGAGCTGCGGAGGTAATGTAGCTTTAAATTTATTATTATTTTATGACAGTACAATTTACACCCTTCTACTGATGATGTTGGTGGTGGTGATGATGATGATAATAATAATAATAATAATGTAAGTAAAGTTTTCTAGTTTCTGGCCCCATACAACATTTACATTTAACGTTTTCCATGTCTGTGGCATTAAAACAATTGGGAATGAAGTTGCCCCACTTTGTTTGCACCATACAATGCTAAAGTTGTTCATCCAATCTGTTCTACCTAGCCTGACACTGGGTAGGTGCCAAAAACAGTGATGTAGACTTTCTGTATTGTGTTTGGCAAAAGACATATTAATATAATAATAATAAATAAGAAAAATCAACAACAACACGTGTAGCGTTTGTTCATAGATAATTATTAACTTCCCAAAGTTTCGGCGTTAAAACCTTCCTCAGGGAGGAATAACAAAAACCTCGATGACGTGTTAAAATAGTCGACGTAAAAACAATGAGGAAGGAAAGGACTAGACAAAAAGTGAGTTAGTCAAGGCGCGGAGGAATGTAGTTTAAATTTATTATATTATGAGTAATTAATTACTATAAGTGGTGGTGATTGAATAAGAGATATAATATAAAATACAGTAAATTGTCGCTAGTGTTTATAACAAATTTTCCTGTCTATGACTATAAAAACAATAGGAAAACCCCACGTTATTCGCATTACATATGCTATATTGTTCATCCAATCTCTACTAGTGAATTAGGTGCCAAAAATATGCAACTTAACTTTTTTTTTTTAATAAATAATAATAGTAATAATAAAAAATGATAATGACGATGATGATGACGATGATGATACAAATATTAAGATTTATAATAATAATATTAATAATATTAATAATAATATATGATGATGATGATAAAAATAATAATAATAGTAGTAGTAGAAGTTGCCCTCCCTTTTTTGGACCATATAATGCTAAAGTTGTTCATCCAATCTGCTCTGTCTGGCCTGACACATGGCAGGTGCCAAAAACAGTGATGTAGACTTTCTATATTGTGTTTAGCAAAAGACATATTAATATAGTTATGATTGTAATAATAAATGATGATTATGATGATGATAATGATAATAATAACAGTAATAATAATAATAATAATAATAATAATAAATCATGACGATGATGATTGTGTGTGGCAAAAGACATATTAACATAGTAATAATAGTAATAATAAATGCTGGTGATGATGCCCAGTGTCAGGCAAGGTAGAACAGATTGTATGAACAACTTAGCAATGTATGGTGCAAAAAAAGGAGGGCAACTTCATTCCCAAGTGTTTTAGTTCAACAGATATGGAAAACGTTAAGTGTTGTATGGGGCCAGAAACTGGAAAACTCTACATACATTATTATTATTATTATTATTATTTCTACTATTATTATTATTATAATTTTCACCATCATCATCATCATCATTTATTATCATTATTATTATTAATATAAATGTTATTTTTTTTATTATTATTACTGTTATTATTGTCATCATCATCATCATCATCATCATCATCATTAATTATTACTATTTGAATATTTCTTTGTCACACACTATACAGAAAGTCTACATCCCGTTTATTGGCACCTGCCCAGTGTCAGAGTTTTCCAGCTTCTTGCCCCATACAACACTTAAGGTTTCTCGTGTCTAATGCACTAAACACGTGGAAATGAAATTGTGCCCCTCTTTTGCAGCAGGTGCCAAAAAAAATCTGTGAAGAAGACTTTCTGTATTGTGTATGGCAAAAGACATATTGATATAGTAATAATAGTAATAATAAAAAAGATGATAATGTTGATGATGATGGTGACGATAAAAGTAATGATAATAAAAAGAATTGATAATGAATAATAATAATAATGATAATGTAAGAAGAGCTTTCCAGTTTCTGGCCCCATACAACACTTAAGGTTTTCCATGTCTAATGCACTAAAACACTTGGGAATGAAGTTGTCCCCCTCTTTTGCAGCAGGTGCAGTGAAGAAGACTTTCTGTATTGTGTGTGGCAAAAGACATATTAATATAGTTATAATAGTAATAATAAAAAGTAACAATAATAAAAAGTATTTATGATGATGATGATGATGATGATGATGAAAGTAATGCAATAAATAGTATTGATGATGATGATTATTATTTAGATTATAATAATAATAATAATAATAATAATAATAATGATGATAATAATAATAATGTAAGTAGACATTTCCAGGTTCTGGCCCCATTCAACACTTAAGGTTTCCCAGGTCTAATACACTAAAACACAGCAGGTGCCAAAAAACAGTGAAGAAGACTTTCTGGGTTGTGTGTGGCAAAAGACATATTAATATAGTAATAATAGTAATAATAAAAATTAATGTAATAAAAAGTTTTGATGATGATGATGATGATTAAAGTAATGATGATAAAAAGAATTGATAATGAATAATAATAATAATTATATTAAAAATAATAATGATGATAATAATGATAATGTAAGTAGAGTTTTCCAGTTTCTGGCCCCATACAACACTTACGGTTTCCTATGTCAAATGCACTAAAACACTTAAGAATGAAGTTGCCCCCTCTTTTGCAGCAGGTGCCAAGAATTAGTGAAGAAGACTTTCTGTATTGTCTGTGGCAAAAGACATATAAATATAGTAATAATACTAATAATAAAAAGTAATGATAATAAAAAGTAATGATAATAAAAAAAGTATTGATGATGATGATGATGATGATGATGATGATGATGATGAAAGTAATGATAATAAAAAGAATTGATGATAATGATGATGATGATGGATAATGTAAGTAGAGTTTTCCAGTTTTTTGGCCCCTTACAACACTTAAAAGGTTTTCCATGTCTAATGCACTAAATCAATTCGGAATGAAGTTGTCCCCCTCTTTTGAAGCAGGTGCCAAAAGGCAGTGAAGTAAACTTTCTTTATTGTGTGTGGCAAAAGACATATTAATATAGTAATAATAGTAATAACAAAAAGTAAAAATAATAAAAAGTATTGATGATGATGATGATGATGATGATGATGCTGAAAGTAATGATAATAAAAAGAATTGATGATTATGATGATGATTAATAATAATACTAATAATTATTACAATAACAATAATGATAAAGTAAGTAGAGTTTTCCAGTTTCTGGCTCCATACAACACTTAAGGTTTTCCATGTCTAACGCACTAAAACACTTGGGAATGATGTTGTCCCCCTCTTTTGCACTATACCATGCTAAAGCCTTTCATCAAATCCGTTTTACATAGCCTGACACCGGGCGGGTGCCGAAAAAAACAGTGTTGTAGACTTTCTGTATTACGTGATGATGATGAATAATGTAAGTAGAGTTTTCCAGTTTCTGGCTCCGTACAACACTTAAGGTTTTCCATGTCTAATGCACTAAAACACTTGGGAATGAAGTTGTCCCCCCGCAAAACCCGCAACCACCAGACATCTCAAGGCTTTGATTATATATGCGCGTTCCGTGGTAAAGTGTAACTGTATTGCGGTCCCAAAATGGATAAATCAAAATGAAATAATATCAAGGTGAAAAAAATAACGTAGACTTTACCGCGCATTTCATGGAAATTCAATGACGCCGAGGGACAATAAATTTATTTACCTGATTTTTACGCGTTTTATGCTAGAATAGCGTTAGCGCATGGTCTTTTCTTGTTCTAGCAACAACAGAATCCCGAGGGAATTTTTGGTACCCTCTCCCTAACGGGCTCGAGTACCAACCAATCCAGAGGGATTCTGCAGATGTTGTAACACGAAAAAATATGCGTTATCCCTACAACAAAATTATATAACATTATTCAAACTCAAACTATAATTATATGAAAAAAATAGTTATATTTCATTAATTCAAAATTCAAAATGTTGCCATTGTAAAATGTTTGCTTGGTATGCATATCTAGTAAATTTATTATTCAGTTTACTTTGTGAACCATTTACGAGTAAAAGAAATTTCAATGTGACCAAACTTAGTCAGTGCCATTTAATGTTCTGGAAAATGATGAAGCCTTGGGTATATATATAAAAAGGTAATATTAAGAGGAAATAATATTTTTTTCGGTGGTAATGACGGGTTACAACACACTAAATAGATGTTCTTCGTTATTCTATATAAAATTGACATATTTCCAATGGCTGCAGCACACAGCAGGACCCATTTTAAATGTATGTAACCTACATTTCTTGAAGAATATTGTCAGTGATGAAAAAAAATCAAAAGAAAAGTGGGGGTCATGTTTGATGCAAGAAAATTATTTCCAGTCACACACACTGCAAAATCAGCTGAAAAATGAGACCCCAAATTGTAGAAGTTGTGTATGACCTAAGATTCTATGACAATTCTGTCATTCTATCATTTCATTATGAAAAAATGTTTCCAAAATAAATGTCAAGCATAGATCTGTCATGTGATTCAGCAAAAATTGCAAAGGAAATAAGACAAATAGCTTTACAGAGCAAAAAAAAAGAACAAATAAAAACAACAAACAAACAAACAAACTTAGGACTATTTGAATCTGCCATTATGTGACTACCATTTTTTCAAGCCATTTTCCTATTTAGTGTCTGTATGCACAAACATGAGAATGTTGAAGTTGGATATGGATTTCAGTCTCCAAAGTGTCCAGTTATTCTCGCTAAGAGAAAGAAACGTTAATATACCCTCACAATACTACTTACATGAAACACTCCTAGAATCCTAGTCATTGTATATATGATATTTGAAATTTGTTTTAATTTGTGTTGTACCATACCATGTATTGTATATATTGAAATAAATAAATCAAAAGCCTTTGATCGATGCATTCACAGATTGTAAAGCACATAGGTCGATGGGAAACGTATGATATCGCCGATACAAGGTCAATTGATTTAAGAGGTCATTTATCATATAGCCTTATTGCATAAAAAGAAAGACAAAATATCAGCGTCTGTAATATTTCCATTCTTGACTTGTTGAGCCATCTCTGGGTTTCCACTTTTTTCTTTTTCTATTGTTACCATCAAAGCTAGCCAGTACTTATCGAATGGTATTTCAGTCGATACACCTGAAGAAATACCATTCCATCATGCATAGGCCGGTCATGATTTGAACTATGTTGGCATTTGTCCGCTAGACAATGCTACATGCCTAATATCTAAGTTCTGTGCATTTTGGTTTAAGACAAGAAGATTTTCAAATTAAGGTTATCCCTATACAACTCTATGTAAAACTATGTTTTCACCCTCACCCCACCCCAGAATGTGGCCATATTCAATCCTAACCGTAGAACAAGTGATTCCGAATGTGAATGTAAAGTTCATAATTATTCTGGTATCTGAACGTTGCAGCTTGTTTTTATGCCCCCGGAGGAAGGCATATTAGTTTTCAACTGTCCGTTCGTTCGTTCGTTCGTTCGTCACAACGTTAACTTTTTGCATGAAGGCACTTTACTCGCGAACCAATGCACCCAGGACCTTCAAACTTCATATGCTGATAGTACTTATTGAGTACACGACCCCTACTGACTTTGGGATCACCAGGTTAAAGGTCAAGGTCACAAGATTAAACGTTAACTTTTTGCATGAAGGCACTTTACTCGCGAACCACTGCACCCAGGACCTTCAAACTTCACGTGCTAATAGTACTTATTGAGTACACGACTTCTACTGACTTTGGAATCACCAGGTCAAAGGTCAAGGTCACCAGGTCAAACGTTAACTTTTTGCATGAAGGCACTTTACTTGCGAACCAATGCACCCAGGACATTCAAACTTCACATGCTGATAGTACTTATTGAGTACACGAACCCTACTGACTTTGGAGTCACCAGGTCAAAGGTCAAGGTCACCAGGTCAAAGGCCAAGTCGCTGCGGGGCATTTGTCACCAATAGTGACAGCTCTTGTTGTTGTTTAAAACAGTAGTTCTCAGTTGCTCACACACTCATACAATACCAAGATTATAGACTATTTTTATACGTCAAGAATACTTGTGTGATGAGGTCAAATAGCTCAAACGACGCAAGATTGATACTTGTTACTTTATTAAGAGCTATAGCCAGTTGCTAAAGAACTGGCTAAAAATCAGCTCATGCTCTTGATGACTTTAAAATCCGCTATGACGCAATCGATGTATTATATAAAGAGAAATATTGCATATAGGGTGTTTTCTTTATCATATTTCAGGAAAAGTCGCTTACACCTTGCAACATAATTTTAAGATTAACCGAACATGAAATTTGTAAGGTTTTACTTCCGTAGCAGTGCTTGGGGCATTATACTGATGGCGGTTGTCGATGCTTTTCCAGTGTTTCGAATCCTCAACATTGTGGCGGTAATGTCAACATCTGGTATGTCTTAACTAGATGTGAGCCGCGCCATGGGAAAACCGACATAGTGGCTTTGCGACCAGCATGGATCCAGACAGCCTGCGCATCCGCCCAGTCTGGTCAGGATCCTTGCTGTTCGCTAACAGTTTCTCTAATAACAATAGGCTTTGAAAGCGAACAGCATGGATCCTGACCAGACTGCGCGGATGCGCAGGCTAGTCTGGTTCCATGCTGGTCGCAAATCCACTATGTTGGGTTTCTTATGGCGCGGCTCATGTAATAAGATGTTTATTCCTTTTAAATATACTCACATTTGTCATAAGCTTATCAAGTTACGTAGTTCTAACATTATTTTATGTTGCATGTTAAGCAGAAATAGAAACAAACCCGAATAATTCTATGACAAATGCATTGTGTTACATAATTGATATTGATAGTCATTGTGTATATGATGCGGTACAAGTATTCTAAAAAATCTCCTTACAAAATCGCCTTTCCCCCGTTTGACTGTACGAAATTGTTTTAATAAACGACACAAATGAAGATATATGATAGGAAACTGACTCGTTTGCGCCCCAGTTGTACGTATGCAATGCATCGGTAGAAATTCCTTTAAATCATACTCTCATGTGTAATTTCTTCCATATTTGACCATTTTTTTTTCTGCATAAGAATCATCTACCACTCAAACAACGTTGAAAACATCTGATCAGATGACGCTTTGGCAAGCCTTAATAGTTGAATTCTTAACCATATACTTTATGTTACATATAGTGGTATGTTGTTACATATAGTGGTATGTTAACGCTGACAATTAAATCTAAACCAAACATAACATGACACGAGTCTTGACTAAGTCTTGCTTCTTTTAATTTGCGTTTAATTATTGACAGTATATATTGCGTGTGATCAGCAGGTTGCTTGAGAAGACGCTTCTGCTTTATTGTGATAGTGTTATTGCAGGGGAGCGGTTATCAACACTAGCCATACCCAATGGCCATATTCAAAATTCTTTTCGAAATTACATACTGGTTATCATTATTCGCCAACCTTTGTGCTGAGAAACTTTAGTTCGAAAAAAGGTTTGAAGTGTCTTAGCGTGTCTTAGGAGATTTGTTTTGTCGTTAAAGAAAATAAAGAAAGAAAAAAACAGCACAATTTTATGATATGACCATAAACCATCAAATCAAAGAAGCCAACATTCTAAACTGGAGTTTTGTTCACACCGCAGTGCAATGCAGGTGAGTCGGAATCGCGACATCAGCCAGTCTAGCAGTTCTAATGAAGCATTCTGGTTTATGTACATGTAATGGTCTGATCACCTCCTTTAATTATATTCAACAAAAGTACATTCAAGTACATTGATAGTAACTGTCTTAACAGTGTAGATAATCAACATTGGTGTTGTACGTGAATCTCATAAACATTGAGAATTGTCTGCCATTTCCTTTGTCATTCTCTATCAAACTTAATTGTGTTTCGCTTCGGCAAGTTGTAGGACACGTGACATCTCAATGTTGTTCTTTGTTTCTTTTTAATAATTTGTCTAATATAATAGAAATTGACGTTATGTATGTAATGTAATGTATTTGCTTGCTACATACTTTGTCAGTCAATATGTGTTCTGTATTTGTATATAATGCTATGTATATTGTATATATTTATGTGCTATACTCTCCCTATGAGGAGGCAATAAAGATATCTATCTATCAAACTAGACTAGAACTAAAAACTCTTATTTAGCATATTTATAACGCAACGTCGAAAATGGCGATTTAAAAAATATATATATATATACATTGTATATATTTACATTGTATATATAAATATACACGCGCACATCGTAGCGAGTTGCACATTTATGCGCAAGTTTATCTTTGTTCTTCGATGTTTAAAATATTAATAACCTAAATGGGGCTACGCCTATGTAATGAAAAACGCGATTACTTCCCCTCACAGTACACAGCATTATCGAGTGTATGTTATACTAAGAGGTTACGCGGATAAACAGATGATTTGCTTTGTATGATTAATAGGTATGATAATTTTCTGTCATTAGAGCATTAGCGGGATATGGCATCTGAAAATAAATTAGCTTCCTATTACTCGATTTTAGTTATGATTGAATTACATTAACTGAAATGTTATTAAACGATTGTACTCAGTTCTGACGAATACAAAATAAAGCATTTCACCGGCGGCGGAAAAGGTAAGCCTATTTCTACTTCTGTATCAATAAGCTGTTTAGTGTAGAAAAATATATTAACCTGCTGAAAATGATATTTGAATATCTTTTGTTATAATGTTAATATAGCTTTTATCTTGTATTTATGTTTCTACAAATTCAAAAAGATGAACAATATTTAAATACATCATGTAACGCTATCTCTTGATCACTGAAAAAAAACCAACGGAATCTTGAGTGCTCATATGTCATCATGATGTAAGGTATGTGTGTTTTATAGTTAATACCTTTTATGTACTTAAACGTGCTCTATATTAATTTAAGTTTATCTAGAGGTTTTAAATACTGTAACAGTTACTGTCGCTTTAACTTGTATTTAAGTTAAAGCCTTTTGCTTCTGATTTCAATGTATACATTACGTAACATGCTTTTCTAATTTCAATTTATCTTATGTTAAAATAACGCATCGAGAGCTCAGCGCGAAACTAGTCTATCTGCTTCTATTTCTATATACCCTTAAGCTAGTTTCGCGTTGAGCCCTCGGTATGTGTTTATTTGTATTATAAACATGTATCGTTTGCAATAAAATATGTTTAAACTAAAGTAAAAGCGATACTGTATGAAATAAAAACTGTCTTCGCGAACATGTTTTTATTTTCCGTTGCTGGTCATGCAGTTTTCACACGGAGGTCTTTACCTCCATGGTTTTCAGTAGCAATGTGGAAAGATTTCTAGAAATAAAACCCAGCTTTAAAGAAAACTTCACCAGTACATATAACATCATGTGACATTGTCATATATATCTGGGTCAGACTGTATGTACTATGCCCCAACGATAACTTGATATTTACAAACATGACTATAAATAGATTAAAATGGAGCATAGGGAATTCAACATTTATCTAAAATGTTACAATCTAAATATTTCCAGGTTTTGTACCAGTTACGAATTAGCTCAGTGGTAAAGCATACAGTCCATATTCAACAGATCTTTTGCCGTGTGGGTTCGAAAGCATCAATATTTATTTCTTTTTAAATTTATATTTCACCTTTGCTAAAATTTAGATTCTTCATAGCTCTGTGCAACACGACAGAGAGGTATCGAAAGGCGATATTGCAGATGAGAATAGTTTTTGAGTTTATTACACAACAAAATGATTTTGATTAAATGCATGCACGTAGCCATGCAAATATGAACATACTAGTGTTATATAAAGACATAATACAAATACAAGTATGCCACGGGCAAATGTCGAGCCACCAGCACATTTGACCTCTTAGTGCGACCTGGACCTTTGACCTAAGGACTGTTCTTACGCATGACACTCCGTCTTATAATGGTGAACATTCATGCCAGTTACATCAAAATCCTACCATGCTGAAGGAGAAATGCTCCGACAAACTTCAATTTGACCTTGAGATAGGAACATGGAGTTTGCGCATGACAGCCTTCTCATTGAGTTAAATATTATTGCGAAACTCTAAACAAGATTGGTCCATGCATGTCAAAGTTATGGTCCGGACAAAATCGGACAGATGGACGTACGCACGCACATACACAGAAAGTGGCGACTATATCGAGCTCACCGCAAGCGTGCTTGACAATAAACCATCAAAGAAAGAAACAAAAATACGGAAGCAAAAATGAAAACGAATAGGAAAAACAAAAACAAAAATCTGAAAAAAACAACAAAACAAACCCTCGTGAGGATTCGAACCCACAAAACGATCCGCTTACACCCAATCATTGTCTGCATTTTATCCCACTGAGCTATGTTGCCATATACTTTTACTGGATATTTGAAATGAAACAAATACTAATATTTGCTTGTCAAGTAATGTGCAAGCATTATGAATGGTTATTTCATCAGTTATCATGAATTAGACTCGTCCTCGCGTTTCGGCGGGAATCACGTTATCATTGGGGATTAGTATAAACCGGACCAGTTTATTTTATAAGTACAATAACACGGCTGACCCATTTAAACGAGCTGTACTGAAATGAAGTCTGTGTTTGTACAAATAAAAGAATTTAGCATCCAGTTAGGACAATTTAAAGGTAAGTTAGATCCAAATTTCATATCAAAAGATGAAAAATTACTTCATATAGTTAGTAACAAGTTTGTATATTAACAGTACTATGCACTAGGTTTAAAATAGTACATACTGTATGTATAGATACACGTACTAGATCTACCATTGAAAATACAGGCTGTTTTTTAACAATCTAGACTATTTAATATTAAATTTCATTATGAATTTAGCTCTATGGAAACCTACTTTATATATTTAGTATAGGTAAGTGTTTATTAGTAAGCATTTATAAAATTAAATTGGTCTGGCGCGGTGCAGACAAAAGGGCAGGCTTGCAGAACAATGGTATGGAAAATAAACAGCAGGATAGGTTTGCAGAACGATGTCACTATGTGAAGTAAACAACAGGATAGGTTTGCAGAACGATATGTCATTATAGGATAGGTATGCAGAACGATGTCACTATGTGAAGTAAACAACAGGATAGATTTGCAGAACGATATGTCAGTATTGGGTAGGTTTGCAGAACGATGCCACTATGTGTAGTAAACAACGGGATAGATTTGCAGAACAATGAAAATATGGGAAGTAAACAGCAGGAAAGGTTTGCAGAGCGATGATCATGTGGGATAGGTTTGCAGAACGATGTCAATATGTGAAGTAAACAACAGGAAAGGTTTGCAGAAAGATTTCAGTATGGGAAAGGTATGCAGAACGATGTCACAATGTGAAGTAAACAACAGGGTAAATTTGCAGAACGATATGTCAGTATTGGGTAGGTTTGCAGAACGATGCCTCTATGTGAAGTAAACAACGGGATAGATTTGCAGAACAATGGAAATATGGGAAGTAAACAGAGGAAAGGTTTGCAGAACTATGACAATATGAGATGAATTTCAGAACATGTCAATATGTGAAGTAAACACAGGAAAGGTTGCAGAACGATTTCAGTTGGAAAGATATGCAGAACGATGTCACTATGTGAAGTAAACAACAGGGTAAATTTGCAGAACGATATGTCAGTATTGGGTAGGTTTGCAGAACGATTTCAGTATGGGAAAGATATGCAGAACGATGTCACTATGTGAAGTAAACAACAGGGTAAATTTGCAGAACGATATGTCAGTATTGGGTAGGTTTGCAGAACGATGCCACTATGTGAAGTAAACAACGGGATAGATTTGCAGAACAATGGAAATATGGGAAGTAAACAGCAGGAAAGGTTTGCAGAACTATGACAATATGAGATAGAATTGCAGAACGATGTCAATATGTGAAGTAAACAACAGGAAAGGTTTGCAGAGCGATGATCATATGGGATAGGTTTCCAGAACGATGTCACTATGTGAAGTAAACAATAGGAAAGGTTTGCAGAGCGATGTCAGTATGGAAAAGATGACAATATGGGATAGTTTTGCAGAACGATGTCACTATTTGAAGTAAACAACAAGAAATGTTTGCAGAGCGGTGATCATATGGTACAGGTTTCCAGAACGATATCACTATGTGAAGTAAACAACAAGAAAGGTTTGCAGAACGATATCACTGTGTGAAGTAAACAGCAGGAAATGATTGCAGAACGACGTCACTATTTGAAGTAAATAACAGGAAAAGTGCATGCAGAACGATGACAGTATTGGATAGTTTTGCAGAACGATGTCATTATATGAAATAAATAACATGAAAGGTGTGCAGAGAGATGATAATATGGGATAGAATTGCAGAACGATGTTAATATGTGAAGTAAACAACAGGATATGTTTGCAGAACGATGACAATATGTGAAGTAAACAACTGGATAGGTGTGCAGAACGATGAAAATATTGGAAGTGAATAACTGGATAGGTTTACAGAACGATAAAAATATATAAAGTAAACAGCTGGATAGGTGTACAGAACAATGAAAATATTGAAAGTAAACAACTGGATAGGTGTACAGAACGATGAAAATATTGAAAGTAAACAACTGGATAGGCGTGCAGAAGCGTGAAAAATGCTTAAGATAACTTTTCTTACTTAAAAAGGGGGCATACTTTTCCAGTGTGGCATACGGTAATTATCAAGCCGTGAAAAAATTAAATTAGCAAGCCAACTAAGATACCACATCTTATATTAATTCAATGCCTCGTATTTATTCAATGTCACGACATGTTCAAGTTATGCTTAATCATTATTACATGTACATACAATGGACTTTGCAACGTAACTTGTTTCATGTGTTTTTATCTTCCATTGCATTAACATAATTAAAACGGTCCCTGACATTCACATTATTTTTTTTTACTAACCTTATAACGGTATTTCTCCATCAAAATTCTACGAGTGCACTTGTGAGGCATTGTAGCTTTCAGTAGGAGAATCTACATGTAACAACCTGTAGATCTTAAGTTTATGTTGCCCATTTCCTGTTTGTGAAGTTTTATTTTTATATATTATATTCTTTATTTATCAAAGTTCTTCAATACAATAGTTTAGCAAATACTTAGTACTTTAAGTTTACTATTTTATTCATCTAATTGATGGCGATAACTAAATCTTTGATACAGATATTACTTCCTTGGTCATTCGGTCTAACGCAACTCCATTAAATCTTTTCCCTTACATTAGATCATAATTGAGCCGCACCATGAGAAAACTAACATAGTGGCTTTGTGACCAGCATGGATCCAGACCAGCCTGCGCATCCGCGCAGTCTGGTCAGGATCCATGCTGTTCACTAACGGTTTCCCTAATTACAATAGGCTTTGAAAGCGAACAGCCTGGATCCATGCTGGTCACAAAGCCACTATGTTGGTTATCTCATGGCGCGGATCATATGGATACTAATGATCATATGAATAGTAATACAGTACTATGATTTTTTTAGATTTTTCTTTCTTCCACACGTTTGGTCTTTTATGCTTTTCCCTTTAATGGGACCTTCTGTTTCCTCACATACATATTACTATAGAAGATTGTTTTTTTTTTTTTTTTTTTTTTGTTTTTTTTTTAGATTTTACTAGTTTAGCAAGCTCAAATTACAAAATGGTCATAAATTGCATCTTAACCATATTAATTATTATTCTCAAAACGTTTTCGACTGGCATCTCTTGTCATAACATCAACGTCAATGACTACAACAACAAGAGGGAAAAAAATTCCCTGAAGATGCATGTATATACAAATGTACTTGCTTTTTTGTTACTGGCCATTTTGTCATATATTTTCCGCAAAATAAAGACAGATTAACAAAACGAAAAAGCAATGATGAATTGGTATAACTTATTGTCTGATATTAAAGCTTGCACCATTTGCCTTTTGTTGTAGAAATAATTGCTTAACAATTTTGTGTAATCTTACGTCCTTGTTTTCCCCCAAATACCGCTATAAAATTTGACAAACTGAGCCATCTTCATAAAAAAGGCCATTTCACAAGGTATTTTACCTGGTTCATAACTTTGATTCATTTTCTTTGTAGAATGACAGAAGAAAAGAGAAAGCGGAACATATCAGAAGTGAACTCTCTAGCCTACGATGATTTCATTGCGATATTTGGTAATGTAGTAGAGCACTGTGCGCTCTGCGCAGCGGTAGTGTGGGGAGACAGACCATTCCGAAACTACGGAGAAATGCAGTCAAAATTTAATGAATTTATAGAACAGCTTCCTCTGTCAGGTATTACAACAGTTGTTTTAAACTTTATGTGTAATCGGATAGGTATGACTATATGGATGTGTTTGATTCATGTATAATTAAAAAGATATGATTGAATGAATGTGTTTACTTTAAATATGTGTATGATATGTTTGCCCCGCTTTAAGTGTAATTAACATAGATATGACTAAATGAGTACGTGTACTTTGTGTGTGGTTAAAGTAATTATGATTGTATGGATGTTTTTACTTTATTAGCTACTTTATTAGCTCACCTGAGCACGAAGTGCTCAAGGCCGAGCTATTGTGATCAGTGATTGTCCGTCGTCCGACAACACTTTCTTTTAATCAACAGATCCTCCTAAACTACCAGGCCTATTTTGATGAAACTTCACAGGGATGTTCCTTGGATGGTCTTATTTAAACATTGTTCAAATAATTCAATTTAATACTATACGCTGGTTGCCATGGCAACCGAAAGGAGAAACTGAAAATATCTTCTTGTCCAAACCAACAGGTCCTAGGGCTTTGATATTGTGTATATAACACCATCTAGTGGTCCTCTACAAGGATTGTTCAAGTTATCCCCTAGGGCCAACAAGTATATACTGTAAACACCTTGTTGTGCGAAAGTCAGTTTAGCTTGTGTTCGTACCTTTTGCTTGTAGAAAGTCATATCGCAAACGGACATTAATTGCAGAATGATGTTTTAACTGAAACTAATTGTATTTACAATAAAAAAATCAGTTTCTTATAGAGACAACTTACTTATTTAAATTCTTCTGCAGGTAAATCTGGAGTTCTTCGACTTTACCCGGACCTTGCCGGTAAACTTGCACAGTCGAACAGTCTTACATCTGAATCCACAAGAGAACATGCTAGTGCCGGGCTAGATAAAATGACGGAGGAGGAGAGAGAGAAAATGTCGAAGTTGAATACGAAATACAGGGAGAAGTTTGGTTTTCCTTTTGTTATATGCGCTAGAGAAAACAAAAAGGAAGCCATTTTGTTTGGTTTGGAAAGAAGACTCAATAATTCTGTCGAAGTAGAGGCAAATACAGGCACAAATGAAGTGAAGAAGATATGCAATCTTAGGTTAAAGGATCTAGTGGACGAACACTCTGTGGCTAAATTGTGATTGCAGAAAAAGCTAGTTGGATGTTTATTACTTACATACACTGAGTAACGTAATTACCTGTGTCATATTTAGAGATTTTTATTGAAAGACAATCTGAGAGTACTTTTAAGTATGTCATAATGTTTCTAACAGAAACCGAATAGAATGATTAATAAGGTGATTGGAAAATTAAATATGAAAGTTTTTGTGGTTATATCAATAACAAATCTGTGGAGAAATCTAAATACCAATGTCAGAACTGTCCTTTTTAACAAATTTCAGAGCCCGCCCGCTTAGCTCAATAGGAAGAGAGCAGATCTTCGGATCGCGGGGTCATGAGTTTAATCCCCGGTTGGGCCGTATGTTCTCCGTGACAATTTGATATATCAAGACATTGTATCTTAAATCATTCGTCCTCCACCTCTGATTCATGTAGGGAAGTTGGCATTTACTTGCGCAGAACAGGTTTGTACTTGCACAGAATCCAGGAACACTTGTTAGGTTAAAATGCCCGCCGTAACATAACTGATATACTGTTGAAAAAAACAACAACAACAACAAACAAACAAAAGCCTATGTCAGAATTATCCTTTAAATTAGCCTGTAGATCTTCAAGTATCTGGTACCACCATTCGTGGAATAACTTTATGAACGTAGCCTCATGAAAACAAACCCTACAGCACTGTGTATATCGATGTGTAAGTGATTTGCATTTCCATATAAATACATTTAGTAAAACAGGAAAACATAGGGAAACACAGCGGGGCACCGCCACGGAACGGTCAGTATATAAAACTCATTATTGTTACCTGGGTGTTTAAACCGACAAAAGAGGAGCACCGGCCTTCGGTCTTAATCCCGTCGTGTTCCAAAGTTACAGGTCAGAAAAAATAAATGTTATCCCCGCCAGGTGAATCCCAGGTACATGCAATAGTAAAATTACAAATCAGTGACTGACCTGAAAGCAGCCAGGTTCACCGTTCTGGTGGATTCTGTACATGAGTTGGATTATACATCTACTGGGATCTATAAATGGCCGGTTACAAAAATAGTGGACTGAAGTCTGTATAAATTAAACAGAATATAATATGTTGTATAGATCTCAATTAATATTCAGTGGTTTGTTAGTATTAGAAACACTTTATCATTTTTTGAGAACCAGAGTGGGAAAGATAATTATTTTCAATGGGTAACATGAGTATCAGCGTGTGGTCCCACCAGAGAGTATAACCTCCCAATCAAGATGCTGCGAGTTTGTGTTTTGACCTGGGCAGTGATGTAAGTGACGATCTCCAACTTGGGGAATGATCTCAGTGACGATCTTTGACCTGGAAAAGCGTCCGCCCGTTTAGCTCAATAGGGAGAGCGCATGTCTACGGATCTCGGGGTCGTGAGTTCGAGCCCTGGGCGTATGTTCTCCGTGACGATTTGATGAAAGACATTGTGTCTGAAATCATTCGTCCTCTATCTCTGATTCATGTGGGGAAGTTGGCAGATACTTGCGGAGAAGAGGTTTGTACTAGGACAGAATCTAGGAACACTGGTTAAGTTAACTGCCCGCCGTACTGTTGAAAAAAAAAACGGCGTTGAACCCTAAAATAAACAAATTGACCTGGACAATGATCTTGGTGACTATCTCTGACTTTGGCAATGATCTTGCTGGATGATGATTATTTTCGGCAAATGTTCTCGGTGACGACCTCTGACATGGGCAATGATCCTATAGTGACAATGTCTTACCATCGCAATGATCTCAGTGAAGTTTTCTCACCTACGCAAGTATCTCAGTGACGATCTCTCACCTACGCAAGTATCTCAATGACAATCTCTGACCTGCGCAACGATCTCAGTGACGATTTCTCACCTACGCAAGTATCTCTGTTACAATCTCTCAGCAACGCAAGTATTTCGGTGATGACTTCTCACCTACACAAGTATCTCAATGACATCTGACCTGGGCAATGGTCTCAGTGACGTTCTCTCACCTACACAAGTATCTCAATGACATCTGACCTGGGCAATGGTCTCAGTGACGTTTTCTCACCTACGCAACAATCTCGATAGCAAGTATCTCAATAGCCATCTCGAGATCTGACCTAGGAAATGATCTCAGCGGCATCCACCCGCCTACACAATTACTAGTATCCCACTGACAATCTCTGACCTGGGCAATGGTCTCAATGACGTTCTCTCGCCTACGCAAGTATCTCGAGCGTTGGTCTACGGATCGCAGGGTCGCCATTTCGATCCCCGGGCGCGGCGTATGTTCTCCGTGACGATTTGATTAAAGACATTGGGTCTGACATAATTCGTCCTCAATCTCTGGTAATTCATATGGGGAAGTTGGCAGTTACTTGCGGAGAACAGGTTTGTACTGGTACAGAATCCAGGAACACTGGTTAGGTTAACTGCCCGCTGTTACATGACTGAAATACTGTTGAAAAACGGCGTTAAACCCAAAACAAACTGACCTGGACAATGATCTCGGCGATGCTCTCACACGCAAGTATGTCATTGATGATCTTTGACCTGAAAAATCTCCGACCTGACTTGGGCAGTGATCCACTGTGGCGACCTCGGACCTGAGCAAATATCCTTATGACGATCTCTGATCTGGGACAATCTCTAACCTTGGCATTAATGATTTCAGTGACGATCTCTGGGCTGGGTAAGGAACATTTTAGGGAGGAGAATGTTTTTATTCAATAGACATGATACTGAAAATAACAGATAAGTCTATGGCTTTTTCAGATACTACATTTAGCATAACATAAATGTACTACTACATTCTCTCATATTTATGTACATCTTGCAATTTTCAATCAAAATTAAATTTGTATGCATCATTCCCTTTTATATGGTATGAAACAGAAAAAAAGACAAGTACAATAAACATAGTATACAGTGCGAACAATAAATATTACAGATTTTCACACTATTCTGTGAAGTTAGCAATTTTATTAGGTAATTATAAAATATTAGTTTTTTTTTTTAATTTGCCCTACAATGTTATTTAGCTCAAACAATTACTTTTCGAATGTAGGTATTATGAAAAAAAAGCCTTACAAATGTCCATGTGTTAAACACTAAATTAGTTTGATTTGAGGCTTGATATATCTACCACGGAAAAGACTATTTCTTTACCCAGTCCCTACAATGCTCAACACACCACATGTCTTTGTTTCTTTAGTCTAAGTATATGTACACTATCAATGGAATCACTTCAAACACTGCTCTAAGTTGTGAATTTCTGTTCAAAGTAAAAGACAAAAATGTATTATATGAACTTTATACCTTTGCTCCCCTCTCATGGACAATTTCCTTTATTTGTCTGCCAACGAATCAAACTGCTTCATTCTTCAGTTTCGTGTATTAATAGGTCGACAATTTTTGACATTATTAACACTTTCATTGTATTTACAAATAATTATAGGCATCTTGATCAAGACACAAAGTTTTTTCTTCTCAAGCACGAAGATGTTTTTTTAAAGGATAGAGGTGAGACAAATGCAAAATGTAATGGGTAAAAACGTCAAAAACGAGAATGTTTATTAGTTTATTAGCCATGATGTCTTGAATCACAGAAAAGCTGTACTGCTGCAACGTGTAAAGCTCTGCAGTAGACTGGTCCTAGGTTGTTAAAGACATGTCCTTGACATTGTGACGAAAAGCAACAGGAATTTGTAGATTTGACTCCAGATAAGTTTGTTTTTTTACCTTGGATCTATATCTTTATGAGAAGAAAAACAGTATTAAGAGAACTTTTTAAATTTCGTCAGACATGCTTGTTTGAAGACTACAATACTTGTCATCATGTGCTTAGTTCCGAGGAACTACACTGTAACAGAACTATTTACAAACAGACCATACTTTTTACAATCTACGACAGCTGTTGCTTTATTTCCGCCTCTTTCACGTGATAAATCGTATTTTCCCTGAAGTTGTCGACTGGTTTCTTTGGTGGCGTGTACGCTGGTGGTTTGACCTTGGTGTTCACGCTGTAACCATGAAATTCGGAGAATTTTGTCGTCGGCTTTACTGTACCGCAATTTGTTTGTTCGCCGGGCAAGATTTCTTTGCTTACTTTCTCATTTTTCCTTTTCTCAATCGATTCATGGACACAGGAGTACTGATATAATGTGAGAAAGTTGTTGACAAACATCGGTAGTGTTACCGCGAGCAGCAGAACGCCGCATATTGCGCAGATCGAGGCAATCACGCGCCCAAATCCCGTTTCAGGCGAGATGTCACCATAGCCAACTGTAGTCATTGTTACAATTGCCCAGTACCATGCATTCGGAATGGAGGGAATTGTCTCGCGAGATTCTGCGAAGTAGAAGAGACAGGCGAACGTAGATATTCCGACGATTAGGAGCAGAGCCAATAAAGTAATGTCACGGACATCTTGGCTCAGTGAGTACGCAAGCACTTTGCTAGCTCGGACATTTTTCACCACCCGAAAAAGCCGAAGTGTACGAAACACTTGCATATAGTTTAACAGTAGGACCCATGTCGAGTCCATATACAGGTACTCTTTTTCTATCGTCACAGTTACTTTGTAAACATAACAACAAATTAACGCCACGGTGTCCAAGATGTTTATCACAGAGCGGAAGTATTGCAGGAGAGAAGGGCAGGAAACAAGTCTAAGAATTAGATCGATGGTGAAAAATGCATTAACCACGTGATCAATGACACAAAAAGGCAGTTTTGGTACCGTGAGATCGGGTATATATATCTCCTCCTCTTCTGGAACCTCGGTAGTCTTCGCTCCTCCTTGTAAAATTCTTTGAAGCATATTTGGCCTTTGTCCGCTGCTGTTTGCTGTGTTTGTGTCGTTATTTGCGTTATTTCTCTGGAAGGTGGACCAGCCCCAGCTGAACGTAAAGAACGTCCATTTAAAGTTTTCCTTATAGAACGGTTTGTCCCAAGACTCGCTGTTGGAACAATCGGGATTCCCTAATATACTTTGTACCTATAAAATAATATGATCTTGAAAGATATTTAGAAGTGAGTGTGGCACTTTTAATAACATATTGAACATGAAAATGAAAAATGTACACTTTATTAAACATAAAAAATTATTCGTACTTAATACGTCTGGGTATCAATTAAAGCTTCAAAACATGTTAAATTGAATATTTCATGCATGTTCCTGTTAATTCAGACGTGACAACCATGTTTTGACAATGATTTGCCAGTCTTTTGTTACTTGGAAATATGTACATGATGATGTATTGGTAAATTCAACAGGACATCAGCAAGCCAATATGTGATAAAAATCACCACATGTATTTTTTTCTCTTTCATCATTCTATCATAATCAGTGAACCGTGTCAATAATATACGTAGACAAAACAATAAAAGCATTGAAACGTAACATGCACGATGTTCTCTATATGCGAGGACTGTAATGAGCACGATGTTCTCTATATGCGAGGACTGTAATGAGCACGATGTTCTCTATATGCGAGGACTGTAATGAGCACGATGTTCTCTATATGCGAGGACTGTAATGAGCACGATGTTCTCTAAATGCGAGGACTGTAATGAGCACGATGTTCTCTACATGCGAGTACTGTAATGAGCACGATGTTCTCTAAATGCGAGGACTGTAATGAGCACGGTGTTCTCTATATGCGAGGACCATAATGAAAGGCAAACCTTGCTTGCGTGAATATTTTCAGAGTGTTGCATATATTCTATCATCTCACATTCAGACACCGGACGTCTCATGGAGGGCTCTGTGCTGTATGCCATTGATACTATAGACAGTAACACCATGAAGAACACGAGGTAGAAATACACCTGAAATACACAAGTCAAACACAATATTTTGTGCTGTACAGAAACATACACGAGATCATTAATCTAGGCCGTTAGATGAGGTCTGGCACCATTTTCAATATGAGCCGCGTCGTGAGAAAACAAACATATAGTGGGTTTGCGACCAGCATGGATCCAGACCAGCCTGCGCATCCGCGCAGTCTGGTCAGGATCCATGGTGTTCGCTTTCAAAGCCTGTTGTAATTAGAGAAACTGTTAGCGAACAGCATGGATCCTGACCAGACTGTGCGGATGCGCAGGCTGGTCTTGATCCATGCTGGTCGCAAACCTACTATGTTGGTTTTCTCATGGCACGGCTCAATTATATCATTGCAAAAGAAAATTGAGCCTTTACCTTTGCCTGGTATAAATTTTATAAATAGATATCCGCATCTAAGGTCAAAGACAAATCTTAACCATCAATGAATATTTTTTCTCTGAGATCTGTACTTTGCGTGGTCGAGGAGTAAGTACCAATAAGCTGTTTTCACCTCAGACCAGACATGTTTACAGTTTTGTTTTTTTATTGTAAAGGTAAGGCTTGATCCTCAAATGTAACGCTTACCAACTAGTTCCGGAATTCTATACTTCGCCATAATATAGATGGACTTGCAGAGAAGTTGAACTTCTTTGTTAATAAACTGTGTTAATCATATTTCATTTCCAAAGTATTCAAGATATGAAACCGGTAAAAAAGTTTGAGCAAATCTTATACTAGAAGAAATGCGGGTCAATGTTTTATTTTTTTCTGACTTGCGACATCAAAAAGACCAGCTTGCAACTGCATTTAGATTGTCGTTCGAACTGACCATTTTCCCCCAAATAATGCAGTCATTATTATACAGCTGGAAACAAAGAACTCAATTTAAAAAAAAAAATGTTTACATAACTTTAAAATTATTTTTTTGAACGCATTAATATCCAGGTCTTTTCTCCCTGCCAAACTGTTGCTTTACTTTGGTTTTAAAATATATAGAAACATTCAGTCTATACATACTTTTGCAAGAACTGAGGTTTCATTGTTGTCAACGATTTTCCAAAGTCGCTTTCTGAATTTCTGGTATTTTCCGATGACAACCGAAGAATCAGCGGCCGAGACATCTGCCGCTGAGGTCACCGCTTTGTCTAAGAAACTATTTCGCGTTTCCTCGTCATCAATAAAGGACTGGTACCTGCAGTAAGGATCAGTTAAATAAATATTACTGTACCCAGCAACCTTTGAAAGTACAACTGTATCAAGATTTCCTCTTAAAGGAGCGTAGCATGAGTAATGAAGCTTTGTCCAACATGCACAAAAATATACATATGTAATGTCTCACTCAGGAATCTACATTTTCGTTGTTTTTATACTAAAATGTATCTTGGAAGAGGAACTCAGAACCCCCTCCCCCACTATGTTTATAGAAGACATTCTCTCCTTTCATCTCTTTCTTTTGTGCGTTATGTTAAGATGAGCACAACCCCTGATGTACAAAAAAAAACAAAAAAACACTACCAAAATACGTTCCATTCCATGATCCTTAACACATCATATGTACCCTTGCAACGTATTTTGTCGCTGCCAAAACTCGGCCGAATTTTGGTCATGTTGGTAGTGACTACCATTTTGAGGTTTCACAACGCTATTTTATCATATTGAAAGTACTTCCATTTAAGAAACATACATGTTCATTGAATCCAATGATTGCCGTTTTAACTGAAGGCATCCAATCATCAAAAACACTGGCCTTATACATTGCTTATTTTATACTGGAAGTTAGTCATTTTATCAAGTTAATTGTAAACAGTGGCATTACTTTTGATGCAGGATACATGGATGAAAAATGATGTATATTTGCTGGTCATCAAAATCTTTTTTGTCATCAAAACCGAGGTAGTTTTACACCGACGTCAATGGAGAAACAGGTTTAATATCAACTTTCAAATCTATCACTACTTTTTACAAATATTACAGTATTTCCGGATTTCTTCTAACAATAATTTTATGTCTGAAAATTCTTCTATTATAGAGAGAACTGCATTAGTCAATAACGTTTTGTTCAAATCATTTTGGTCTGTGGGTATAGTTGTTTTAAATATTTTTCGGTGACTAAAATAAAGAACATACAGGCTAGAGAAGTAGCGCAGAAAAAAAAAGTATAGAATAATGGCGGCTTCAAACAGATCTCGGCTCTTTTTGTTCTATAGAGCATTTAGCTCATTTTCCTTGCTATGTTCACAGGTGCGCGTCAAGTCTTGGTGCCCAAATAGGTGCGATCCCCTCAAAAAAGTTAAAAACCACTGTTTTAATCCTAAAACGAATTTTTTTCCTGTATACTATTAAATGGAAAAGGTTCTTATTTATGTTGCCGTAACGCTATGGAGGTTTACTAGGTCACGCTGTGGAACAACCAATATGTCCAGTTCAGTACCAGTGCAAGCTACCCTGCTACCGTTCACACATCGGGACTTCAGAAAACAGTATACAATCCTGTTCTACCTAGCATACAACCTTAAATAATTTGCATTTAAATCCAAAGACGCCAAGAACGGCATAGGGTTTTTATTTTATAAATGCATGATGTGTAAATGGTAGCAAGGTAGCCTGCATTGTTACTGAACTAGACATTTTGGTTGTTCCACAGCGTGTCCTAATAAACCTCCATAGCGTTACGGCAACACAAGCACCTTTTCCATCTAAGGGTATATAGAATTTTTATTCTCAATGTTGTTTTTTTTCGTTTTAGGATTCAAACAGTCGATTTTAACTTTTTTTGACGGGGCGGTACCCATATCGGCACCAAGACTGGACGGGCACCTGTGGCCATGTCGGGCTTTGCAGATCTATGACCGACATTTAAATGTTCATAGCATTTTCATCATGAAATAATTGCGTTATTGACTTAGGTCACACACCACCAATACAATTTGAGGTTTTGACTGGAAATATTTTTCTGGCATTAAAAAATGAATTCCTTTATTCAGCAGTGACAATGTTATTCAAGAAAATGTAAGCTCACGACATTTAAAAAAAGGTCTTGGTATGTAATGCTGTCATTTGAAGTTTCTCAGTTTTATAAAAAATAAAGAAGGCCCTCTATTTAATGTTTATGTCTAGATTAAGTATTTGGACTAAAGGAGAGTTGATTCGAACTAATAGCACTCAGAGTTTCTTTTACGAAGGTGAATATAATTGTTTATGATATCTACGAAATAAAGCTATCAAATAGTGTCCGCTTTGCCTCTTATCTCTAAATATTAAAATGGATTTACACGACGTTATAAAACAACAAAATGAACACGCGTATGTAACACAGTTTCAACCCCTAAGTGTTCTATAACATATTTATACATTTGTTTCGAATTATTTAGGTTTTAACAAAGTTATTTTCGCATACTTATTTTCCTTTCAACAATAAATGCACTTAGCTTCAGATACTTGTTAAAATATTGTAACTTACTTATACAGACAGCATTCCTGCATAACGCCATAATCAACTTCCCAGTATTCAAGTTCCCGACGGAATGCGCCGGGACAAACTCCTGTAGGCATATGTAACTCTCCGGTCTGATAATGCGATAAAATAGCACTGAAACATCCGGCTGGTCGGTTAATTTTGAACTCTAAAGGTTTACCGGCTTTCGATGCATCATAACACATTGCTGTTAACCTCTGAAACCCACTGCCCTCAAGCTCTTTTATGTCAATTTCAAAGATTGTTCCGGAAACGTTCAGTTTGACTTGTGCCATGTTTAAACGTTAGTAACGCTCATACGAAAGCGGCGTACATCTTTGATAGAAATGACATAAAACCTACTCGCATCAAAGACCAAAGTCTGACTAAACCAAGCTCGCAGTATTAATCAGTCGGTCTTGTTATATAAACAATATTTAGATAATTATGAAAGTCAGTATCGTTACCAATCTGTGCTTAATCCACAACTATAGAAACATTTTTGTAACCCATTTAGATACATTAACACATCAAATATACCATTAGTCCTCGTTGGCAAATATAATACAGATATAAAAAATGTTTTTGTGTGTATTGCTTTGGTCTGAAAGTGACCCATTAAATTTATTGAAAATATTTTTCTCGGACAATTTAGAATGTAAACAAAACAGACAACCACTTTAAGGTCAGCTCTTGTATTCTCTTTGTAAACAATGTATTAAATGATTGCTAAAAATTAAACAAAATGAGAAAAATAATCCAAAGTTGCTAACCCGAGTACCAAAGGCCAATGTGATCAAACATTAATAAGTCGAAAACAATCTTCGAGGTGCTGCCTTTTTCAAATCATAGACACCAAATGAAATCAAAACATTATAATTGTTCTAAAAATAAGAATACTTGTTAAAGTAGTAATATTCGAGACCTTAGATCAGGGGTTATATCCCACATGAATTGTTGTCTTGTATGGTAAAAACATGCATTTGAATGGCATTCATGATTCTCCTCTTAAAATGGACTAAGCAGACCTTTGATTCGATTTTTTTGTTGGGTTAAACGTCGCACCGACACGATTGTAGGTCATATTGCGACTCTCAAGCTTTGATGGTGAAGAAAGACCCCAGGCGCCACTCCGTGCATTATTTCATCACGGGCAGGCACCAGGGTAGAAACACCGACATTCCGTAAGCCAGCTGGATGGCTTCCTCCCATGAAAAATTCAACGCCCCGAGTGAGGCTCGAACCTACGTCGATGAGAGGCAAGTGATTTTAGACTATTTAAAGTCAACGACATTTACCACTCGGCCACGGAGCCTTCCCCCACCCCTCCCCCCTTTTTATTCGATAGACCAATTAGTTTGATTGTTCGAAATTGCAAACTACCACGTATTTTATTTTATAAAGACAAACGTTCTCAACGTGTTCATCAAATCAGATAATTATGCGACTTCTTAAATATACACGGGCCATTGAGCGCCTTCTCCAGAAAAGTTTATGATGACGGATTGCTCATAATAGAAATGGTGCTGCTGTACCACGAAGCCAAAGTTTATGATGGCATAGTACCAGGAAGGTTTTTATATTTTTTAGCTCCGGTGGCTCAAGGGAGGGGTCATCCAATATTAAGAGAAGGCCATGCAAGTTTGGTAAAGATCCATAAAGTCGTCCACGAGAAATCATTTCAAGACTTTTCTATTTATAGCCTTTGGCAGCCCATAAAAGTGGCTAAGCCCAACCATTTGAATAAAATTGAAAAAAAAAAACATATAAGGATAATATAAACCAAGTTTGGTGAAGATCCATCGATGGTTCATGAGAAGAAGTCATTAAACTGGTTCAAAAGGCGTCATTAAAGACGTTTATACTTCTAGCTCTAGTAGCTGCTAAAGAGGCCAAGAGAAATCACCTTTAAGTTAACAAAATTGAAAGAGGTCCATGCAAGGATGCAAAAGCAGATAAAGTTCGCTGAAAATCCATCAACTGATTTATGTGAAGAAGTTGTTGAATGGTTTCTTTTATTTCTAGCTCTGGTGACTCTTTAAAAGGGTCAAGCGGAACCATTTGTATACAGTTCAGGGAGGTCCATACAAGGATGCAACAGACCAACTTAGATGAAGATCAATCATGTGGTTCAAAAGGAGAAATCATTTAAAGTGTTTTTTTTTTAATTTTTAACTATAGCAGCTACTAAAAGGGGCCAGTCTGAAACAGTTGCACACATTCAAGAGGTTTATACAAGCTAAATTTGATGACGATCCATCAAGTAGTTCACGAGAAGTTGTGTCAAGATTTACTTCTACTTTTAGCCGCTCTGGTGGGCCCCTGAAAGTGGCTAAGCCAAGCCTTTGAACAAAACTGAGAGGTCCATACAAGGATGCAACAAAGCAAGTTTGGTGAAGATTCATCAAGTGGTTCATGAGAAGTGTGTGTTCATGTTTAGCAGCTTTTTCCAGTTTTCAGTCATATAAACGATGCAGTGAGAACAATGCTTACTTTATAGTGCTGCCTCAACTGAATATCACACTACAGACATGATGTTCATCTGAAGAAGACATTTAATAGTGTTTTCTTTTTTTAGCTCTGGCAACCCTTACGATTTGAAAAACGTGATAAAATGTATTAACAAAAATCTTGACAGAACACAATGGGTGCCTTATCATCCACATACCCTGATTAAACTAATGAGTATTAGATGAAAAAAAAAAAACAAAAAATAGTTTTACATACATTTATTTGAGATATTAGTACACATAACAAGCTAATGTTAAGTGATAAAGTAAGACTAAAACCTACCTAACTATATTTCAACATTTTGATTTAACTTCCTGCTTAAACATTACCATTCTGTCACTTAGATAATATACAATAATCTTAAACTGATAATTTATATACAAAATTTACTTTTAACAAAGTTTCAGAATGTCACTGAATAAAATACACTAAAACTTTGCTCGAACTCAGATAACTGTAACAACACTCTTGGCTTGAACTCGTCTTCAGGTCCTGGCAAAATTTCTATTCTTGTTATTATTTTCATAAACATATATAAAAATAGTGATGTTGTTGGAAATCAACAGCATTTGCAATGTTTATACATGTAGTTCGGAGCCTTTCAAATCAAAGGTCATCTTCACGAATTGCTATTTATAGAAGTTATGCATGAATATAAAAAAAAAAAAAAACAAAAAAAAAAAAAAAAAAAAATACATGGGGTTCTCAATATTATGTAAATGCAACTAGGTCATGATTTTGCACAATATACTAATTTTGTTAAAAATTCCTGTTTATTTTGACTCTCCTAAATGATTAACTACTCAGTACTTAAGTTTAGCTATAAAAAGTTTCGTTCAAAAATTCTATGTTTTAGAATTTTATCTTTCTTCTTTTTGAAAATGCTCTTTTTAGGGGTTGTTCATTAAATTCTAATGGTCAAAATATAAGTATGACTTATAGATGATGACGTATAAGAATTAAAAAACCTTCTTAACCTGAATGTTTATTCATGTTCAAGCCAGTATGAATCTTTTCAAGGCTTCTATTCAGAAATGCTTACACAATATTATATAGTTTACATTACTTTCTAAAAACATCTAGCGTTAAAGCCTTTCAGAAAGGAAGGCAAATATAGGTAATGATATTTTCACTTGCCAAATTATAGATTATGTAACAAAACAATACTGAACAAGGAACTATTATGCCTGGTTAGTAGTGTCTGACACTAGCAGTAAGCACATGATGTAGGCTACACAACATAATATATGATGATGGTATAATTACAATGCAATGTTCATTAAATGAACACTATGGTCAACTTGATATGAAACTATACAAAACTTCAAAACTGACTATACTTAAACCAGTAAAAAACATGATGAAAAACATTTAAAGCTGTATTTGAAACTATCTTGCTTACTCTTAACAGTCTTCAACTAGTTTAAAGTTGTCTCCCTTGGTACGATAATAGAAGTCTGAGATGAAGTTTTGTACAATGACAAATGAATGAAATGTTTGTTTGTTTGTTTTGGGTTTAACCCCGTTTTTCAACAGTATTTCAGTCATATAACGGTGGGCAGTTAACCTAACCAGTGTTCCTGGATTCTGTACCAGTACAAACCTGTTCCCCGCAAGTAACTGCCAACTTCCCCACATGAATCAGAGGTGGAGGACTAATGATTTCAGACACAATGTCGTTTATCAAATAGTCACGGAGAACATATGCCCCGCCTGAGGACCGAACTCGCGACCCCGCGATCCGTAGACCAACGCTCTTACCTACTGAGCTAAGTGGGCGGGCAATGAATGAAATGAGTATTGTGCATGGTGAATGTACAAATTAAATGCTGTTTTTTGATACAAAAGTCAACAAAAATTCTATCTGCAAAGTCTATTTTGTGCACAATTGTATCTCCAAAATAATACTCGTAACATGACTATGGCATCTTAGAATCTCTAGCAAGAGGGCCATGATAGCACTATATCTGCTCACCTGAGTATTTGGCAATATGTTTGGTTGATATGGTATTGTTCAGCACTAACAATGTTAACATGAAAATTATATACATTTATAAACAGGAAATCCCAAATACCCCATATGGCTGTCATATTTTATTTGAAAGATGAACTACCTTTTCAGCTTGACCAGAATGTTTTGGAAAACTTTATCGGACAGTTGCTTATTTTGGCCAATGAAGTTCCGCAATTACCATACTGTTACAACTTGAAAGATATATTGATGAACATAAAAGCTACAACTTGTACAGTTTAAACTACTTACCTAAGTTAATTATTGACCTCAAGGATTCCAATCTTATACATGTATAGTAATGTTTTAAAGAAGATAACCTGTTAGCAATATTCAGGGGCCTCCGTGGCCGAGTGGTTAGGGTCACTGACTTTGAATCACTTTCCCCTCACCAATGTGGGTTTGTGCCCAAGTCGGAGTGTTGAATTCTTCATGTGAGGAAGCCATCCTGCTGGCTTATGTATTGTTAGGCGTTCTACCCAGGTGCCCACCTGTGATGAAATAATGTGCAGAAGGGCACCTGGGGTCTTCCTCCACCATCAAAGCTGAAAAGTCACCATATGACCTATAACTGTGTCGGCGCGATGTTAAATCCAACAAAATCAAAGCAGTATTTATATTAAATGAATAAAATAACAGTCAATTGAAAATTATGTCAAAAACATTAACTCCCTTTATTATACAGCAACTTATAAGGTAAACACTGCTAAATTTGTAATACTATTATTATGTTCTCTAACCTGTTCATGAGCTAATTGTTTTCATTAAAATGGTTAGCATATTTGTCAATTTAAACACTTCAGAATGTTCAAAGTTAACCCTTAGCCTGCTAGCGGCAAGTGATTCTGCCTTTGTGACCAGTGCAGACCAAGATCAGCCTGCACATCCATGCAGTCTGATCATGGCCTGCACTGTTCGCCATTCAGTCAGTATTTTTTTTGATTTGATAAGCACCCCTTTTAACTGTTAATGGTACTGTCCAAATTGAAAGACAGACAAGTTCATTATAGAAATTTAGGGTAAGGGTTAAGTGAAAATCAGATTTTAAGTTTAACAGAACAAGCAATGTTTTTAAAAACTCTCTTGTGTAAATATTATGTTTAACAATTACCCTTGTTGCTTATTCAACTCTGTACATTGAAAATATCAATACTGGCAAAAAACACTGCAGATAGGGCATAAACATGGATATGTATGCATTATTTAATAACACAAGGACTACATTTCTTGATTCACTGATCCAAACAGGCCTAAGTTCAAGCTCGACCATCATCTTCTGACCATATACCTTGTCTCCAAGTTTCATTCAGAAATTTTGTCACTTGAGAGCAAATTTAACAATTTGAAAACGGTGTGACTGAAGACGCACATCCAACGATCCCAGCTCTGCAGGAGTGTTTCATGCTCAGGCCAACACATAAGAGTTAAAACTCATAAAGTAATGCTGATTAAAAGACAATTTCAATTACATAATGTATATTTAAAGCATACATTTAAAACAAAAGAGACAGAGAATAAAACGGAACATGTAAATACTAAATGGATACAAAGCACCATAAGAATTAGCAGTTCTCACTCATGAAGACAGAATGTGTACATAAAACAAGAGGACCATCATGGTCCTGAATCGCTCACCTCTTCCCACATGACCCAGTTTTGAGTATGACGTTTTTTCTATTATTTGACATAGTGACCTAGTTTTTGAGCTCATGTGACCCAGTTTTGAACTTGACCTAGATATTATCAAGATAAAAATTCTGACAAATTTTCAAGAAGATCCAATGAAAAATATGGTCTCTAGAGAGGTCACAAGGTTTTTCTATTATTTGACCTATTGACCTAGTTTTCGAAGGTACGTGACCCTGTTTTGAACTTTACCTTGATATCATCAAGGTGAACATTCTCACTAATTTTCATGAAGATCTCATGAAAAATATGGCCTCTAGAGAGGTCACAAGGTTTTTCTATTTTTAGACCTACTGGCCTAGTTTTTGATCGCAGGTGACCCAGTTTCGAAACTGACCTAGATATCATCAAGGTGAACATTCAGATCAATTTTCATGAAGATCCATTGAAAAATATGGCCTCTAGAGAGGTCAAAAGATTTTAATAATTTTAGACCTACTGACCTAGTTTTTGACTGCAGTTGACCCAGTTTCAAACATGACCTAGATATCATCAAGATGAACATTCAGACCAACTTTCATACAGATCCCATGAAAAGTATGGCCTCTAGAGAGGTCACAAGGTTTTTTTATTATTTGACCTACTGACCTAGTTTTTTAAGGCACGTGACCCAGTTTCAAACTTGACCTAGATATCATCAAGGTGAACATTCTGACCAATTTTTATGGAGATCCATTCACAAGTATGGCCTCTAGAGAGGTCACAAGGTTTTTCTATTTTTAGACCTACTGACCTAGTTTTTGACCGCACATGACCCTGTTTCAAACTTTACCTAGATATCATCAAGATGAACATTCAGACCAACTTTCATACAGATCCCATGAAAAATATGGCCTTTAGAGAGGTCACAAGGTTTTTCTATTATTTGACCTACTGACCTAGTTTTTGATGGCACGTGACCCACTTTCAAAATTTACCTAGATATCATCAAGATGAACATTCAGACCAACTTTCATACAGATCCCATGAAAAATATGGCCTCTAGAGAGGTCACAAGGTTTTTCTATTATTTGACCTACTGACCTAGTTTTTGATGGCACGTGACCCACTTTCGAACTTGACCTAGATATCATCAAGGTGAACATTCTGACCAATTTTCATGAAGATCTCATGAAATATATGGCCTCTAGAGAGGTCACAATGTTTTTTCTATTTTTAGACCTACTGACCTAGTTTTTGATGGCACGTGACCCACTTTCAAACTTGACCTAGATATCATCAAGATGAACATTCAGACCAACTTTCATACAGATCCCATGAAAAATGTGGCCTTTAGAGAGGTCACAAGGTTTTTCTATTATTTGACCTACTGACCTAGTTTTTGACGGCACGTGACCCAGTTTCGAACTTGACCTAGATATCATCAAGATGAACGTTCTGACCAATTTTCATGAAGATCTTGTGAAATATATGGCCTCTACAGAGGTCACAAGGTTTTTCTATTTTTAGATCTACTGACCTAGTTTTTGAAGGCACGTGACCCAGTTTCGAACTTGACCTAGATATCCTCAAGGTGAACATTCTGACCAATTTTCATGAAGATCTTGTGAAATATATGGCCTCTAGAGAGGTCACACGGTTTTTCTATTTTTAGACCTACTGATCTAGTATTTGAAGGCATGTGACCCAGTTTCGAACTTGTCCTAGATATCATCAAGATGAACATTCTGACCAACTTTCATAAAGATCCCATGAAAAATTCGACCTCTAGAGTGGTCACAAGCAAAAGTTTACGGACGCACGCACGGACGGACAACGGACACCGCGCGATCACAAAAGCTCACCTTGTCACTTTGTGACAGGTGAGCTGAAAAACTATCTAAATACAAGCATGATAGCTGCAGAAATTACAATGAACGTTGTATACAATTTCTAAATGGTATTGAAACAGTACTAACAACAACAGTGCATAAAATGAATATAGATACCTCCTGTAGAGTAAAAATGTCCAATTTGGACAGCGATCTTGAATGGAAACCAAAAGAAAAGATTTTTTTCCCACAGATTTTGAAATAAAATCATTAAATCTACAACATTCTAAATATTTGACCATGAACTTGAAACAGTGTAAAATGAATCAATTTGTCTAATTGTAATAAAATCTCTTTTTGTCTAATGTCTTACTAAAAAGGCATTTCATTTCACTTTTATATTTTTTTCATTGTTGTAACTTTGGCATTGACCTTGACCTGGAACAACTGATACGGGGACTGGAAACCGGCATTTATCTTATCTTATGCTGTTGTCCAATCGAAGCGTATGCCGTAGGATATTCTGCTATTACTCAAACACTTACGCCTTACAGTTTAACTTGTCCTTTCAGTGAAAATCTGGGAAAGCATTTGTTGAATTTTTTGTTGAAAACAAAAGTTCTGCCATGAAATTATTGCCTGCATCTGTTTTTAAATGGAAAATATCTACATTAATGTTACTTTTCGCCCTGTGAAAATGGCTAAATCTAGACTTGTCTTACCCAGAGAGAAAGATGTCGTTTTTTACATGATATTTGCCTTGTTGATTCAGAGTATTTAGAACAAAAAAAATAGGACATATTTTAATGAAAATAGCAAGTCAAAACTGTAAACTGTTGCCTGAAAATATTTGTTTATAATATTGCTCTGTTCTTCACCATTTAAATGCGTGTTAAACCTAGATGATTTTCTGCAGTTTTATCTAAAAGTTCCGAATACTAAATGTAACTTCGTTGTCGGCCTTTAAAAAAAAAAAAATATTGTTATTTTAATTTAAATACATTGTATTTTTCACACATCAGTTTTTAGATTAAATTTATTAAACTAATTTTTGGAGTTTAAACAACAATTTCGTTTGAAACATTCCCTACGTTCAAGAAGAATGTTTGTTTCTGTATGTAGAAATCTGACATTATAAACAATAATTATAATTATGGCTCTACAAGATTAAGAAAAGTGTCAGCTTTCTGTTATTTTCCATTTTTTTAATTCAAATCCAACAAAAATCGGCCCTTTGATAAAGGTTTGAAGTTACGTGGTAAAATATTTCTTCAGGGAAGTGAGCTCGAGTTAATTCATAATAATTAAGCATATCACCACATGCAGTCGCATGCTGTTTTTGCTTCAGAATCCCTTTAGATCAATCTCTGATCATCTAATTATCGCCACTTAACATGTGACTGGTAAACCCTTTGAACAATAAGTGTTATAGCTCCATGATTAACATGAGGTAATATGCTAATTACACGCTAATCGATAGTGGCGAAAACAAAATATCGATCGCTAACGACTGGTCGATATTTACAGGTATGGACGACAGCATAATACAGATAAATGTATTGATTTATACGGAGTTTCTACTCCCCGTATTAGACCTTCCTGCCTTGACCTTGAATTAAAATGACTGCATGTTGACATTAAGCATTACACAGGTTGCAATACAATATTCAAAACATTTTGTTAAATGTTTTCAAAATGCAGAAACATTTTAAGTACAGCAAAAACAAGAGCTGTCGGAGGACAGCAACGCTCGACTATTCAACAGCCTTGTCAACTGAATGAATACAAAAGTCGAAAAGGGGCATAATTTTGTAAAAAAGGGTTATGGAACCTTCACAGTGCTTATCAGCTCATAAAGTGAACAAGTGCGTGAAGTTTCAATCCTTTCCCATAAGTGGATAATGAAATACCAGCTTACATACAAAAACTTAACCAAAAACTGCTAAGTCTAAAAAGGGGCATAATTTTGAAAAAATTGCAAAGTAGAGTTATGGACCTATACAGTGCATGTCAGATCATGACAGTGAACAAGTGTGTGAAGTTTCAATCCATTCCCATTAGTGTGTACTGAGATACCAGCTTACATACAAAACCTTAACCAACAATTTCTAAGTCGAAAAGGGGGCATAATTTCATTAAAAAGCAAAACAGAGTTATGGAACCTGTGTAATGTAGGTCAGTTTATCACAGTGAATAAGTGTGTGAAGTTTCAATCCATTCCCACAAGTCGTTACTGAGATACCAGCTTACATACAAAACCTTAACCAAGAATTTCTAAGTCGAAAAGGGGACATAATTTTGTAAAAAAGCAAAATAGAGTTATGGAACCTGTGCAATGTAGGTCAGTTTATCACAGTGAATAAGTGTGTGATGTTTCAATCCATTCCTACAAGTGGTTACTGAGATACCAGCTTACATACAAAACCTTAACCAAGAATTTCTAAGTCGAAAAAGGGGCATAATTTTGTAAAAAAGCAACATAGAGTTATGGAACCTTTGCAATGTAGGTCAGTTTATCACAGTGAATAAGTGTGTGAAGTTTCAATCCATTCCCACAAGTGGTTACTGAGATACCAGCTTACATACAAAACCTTAACCAAAAATTTGTAAGTCAAACAAGGGGCATAATTTTGTAAAAAAGCAAAATAGAGTTATGGGACCTGTGCAGTGTAAGTCAGTTTATCACAGTGAATAAGTGTGTGAAGTTTCAATCCATTCCCACATGTGGTTGCTGAGATACCAGCTTACATACAAAACTTAACCAAATCGGGACGCGGACGCCGACGCGGACGCGGACGTCGACGCATGGGCGAGTCCAATAGCTCTACTATTCTATGAATAGTCGAGCTAAAAAATCTAAAAATAATGAGCAAATCAAGCAGGAATGTAAAACAATCCAAACAAGCAAGAAACTAACACATCTAAAAGCATACTGTAAAATCATTTAATTTCGTGGGCATGAAATTTCGTGGTTTTGGCCAAAACGGCAATTTCGTGGGGATATGAATTCGTGGATTTCAACTTTGAACATAAAATGAATGGGAATTTTACTTGTTCGTTGGGATTAAATTTCATGGATTGACTTAACTACGAAATCCACGAAAATTAATCCCCCACAATTATTAATGATTTCACAGTGTTGTAAGATAAAATGTTCAATAGCTTAGCATAGCATTTAAACATAAAAACTCATTTAGTATAAATCCTGTTTTGCACACATTTAGATTGTATTACTGGACATGAATGAATAAAGAAGGCACTTGGTACCTTTTTGCATTAAGGGGGCGATATGTAGGGGAACAATGCCTTCAAGCCCATTGTATTCTGTTAAACCATAAATTTAAAGACAAAGAACTTTGTGCATGCCATCTGTGTTTTCTAATAGAACAGTAGCCATTACTGTAAGTGAGAAATGCTTTATGTTTATGCCTAAACTCACTTTCCCTTAAAAATATCAAATTTTATCTTGCTAAGAAAAGTTATTGTACTTTACATATTATTACTTTGTCTGTTTGTTAAAGCTAGAGTAACTATACATATGACAACTGAGTTGAGAACTGATTATAAAACAATTACACATTCACGCTGAAGATTCTATCACTAGCAAGGAGGAAAGACAACTTTAAACCTAGACTCTCAAGACTGAAAATTTTGTTGCGTATTACATAAACACACCTGTAAAAAAGCTATAAAATATTCACTGGTATCAAACCAAATGAGATCAAAAATTGAAATGGCAATTGTGAATAATGGCAAAGAATTTCTATAATGTTACAATTTGTGTACAGTTTTTGAACTACTATGGCTTGAAAAATGTAACTGTATTGACCTAAAAAAAATCTAAGAAATCAAATCTAGAGCATGAGACAGCAGCATGATGTTCTTTTATAAACCATCAAACCATTTCAAACTTCATGCAATACCAAAATTAAATAAATGCATAAGAAAGAACAAAAATTCCTCCAAAAATACCAGAAAATTAATGATTAGTATTGTTCAACCTAAATAATTAGTTTAGCCAAACATTAAGCACCATATTTAGCACAGGAAAGGAAAATACTGTTAGCATAGCACCATTTCTGGTCTGTAAAATGTGAAACTCAAATGTTGAAACAGATTAAAAAATTACTTGTAATATGTTAGTAAATTAAAATTATCAATTAAAAACACCAAACAAGTTAAGGCCTGGGAAATATTTACAAGGAGGACCATTATGGGGAAAAAAGAAACTTTCTTATTTGTCATTATATAAGAAAAATGTCAAGTATCCAATTAAGATACTTAAACTTCCCCCCCTATCATATTTACATAACCTTAGTAAAGCAGGCCTTGGTACAATTAATCACTTGCAGTCGAATTTCTACATCTAGTACAACAGGAAATATTCCAATACAGTTACAAAGAGTATATTGTCATTGGTGCCATATACAATCTGTGGAATGGTCAGAGTCAATTTCTTTTTCCATTTTAAAAGCATTGGTAAATCAATAGAACAATATATAAAACAAACAGACAATGAAAGCAAAGCATCTTGCTAAATAAAAGCAATGATCTGGCAAAAGTTTTCTATAACAAAGCTTAATATTGGCACTGGGTAAAATATGTAGTTTCCTTAAGAACCACAGGTATCTGTGACACTTTGTAAAATATCTTAAAAAGCATAAAACAGAAAAACATTAATTAACAGGTACAGTATAACAATCCAAATCATGTTAGCTTGTATTTTATCAAGTTATTTTATTACATAACTTCTTAAATAAATCACCAGTCTATATTTTCTGCTATTGACCAGTTAACAGTTCAACACTGAATTTGCCATGCTACTGTCAAAACTTGAAGAAAAAAAATGAAAATTTAGTTCTGATGTCATGTAATAAAACATTCATTGAATGGCTTGCCAGTCAATAACCAGAACTATTGGCCATCTGTCCTTGGGCAACAGTTTTGACTATTGACTGACAAGCTATTCAATAGTGTATAATATCAAATGTTTCAACTGTAAGTTCTTTTGATTCTTTTAAAAGAGACATAAGGATCAATATCTGACAACAATGGTTAAGAAAAAAAATCAATAATTGATTATAATTAACACAACAAACACTAATACTAAATTGAGCCCATTTACCCTATACAACTCTTTATCTAACTATAACATACATATATGGTACACATGCTAGTGTACATAGATTTCCGGAAATTCATGTAGCATTAGAAGATTTTTTTCTTGTAATGAAATTGTAAACAACAATTTTATTATGGAAATACAGGACTTGGCTGCATAAAAATCAATAAAATTCAAAATTTACCTCTGATATATAATATGAATTGTAATTGTATTATTATGTCAAAATGTAATATGTCATACCTTCTCCACTTATATGTATGCACTATTCGTCATATATTGTAAATGTTGCCACCATGGACTTAAAAGTCCAGTGGAATATATATGAATAAACTTGAAAAACTTGAAACTTCTTAAAAATTTCAAAAAATGACTTTAAACCACAAACTTAAGGGCTAAGATATTCTACTTTGTTATACTATATCTTGAATTTGTTATGAAACCAACAAAACCTAGGTTTTGTTACCTATATGATGGAAACAATGTGAAGCAATCCAGGCATAAAAATCTAGTACCATCTAAATATAAGCCACCAAAATAAAGTAAAGAAAATGCCTCTTTTTTCTGATATGGATTTACAGTATAGGATTATGATTTTTAACAAAATTTAGGAAATATATTATGATAACAACTAGTGGGGAAGGAAAAAAACATGATACTTTTTTTCCTTCATATTCATATTATGTAAACCAATAAAAAATATTCTTCCCTAAACCTGATAAGTAATCAGTTCTCTAGCTTGTTCAACTGGGAAGTTTCTGGTAATGTCCAACTTAAACTGTGTCCATACTTCAACGGTGTGCATATAGACACTTCCTTAAAAGTAGGTATAGCTACAAACACTACTGGAACTTCTTTCTAGTTAAGTAATGAAGAAAGAACTTGTGTGCTCCATTGTACATTAGTTCTTGATCAGAAACAACAAACAAGAGGACCATGATGGTCCTGAATCGCTCACCTCTTCCCACATGACCCAGTTTTGAGTATGACGTCGTTTTTTCTATTATTTGACATAGTGACCTAGTTTTTGAGCTCATGTGACCCAGTTTTGAATTTTACCTAGATATTATCAAGATAAAAATTCTGACCAATTTCATGAAGATCCATTGAAAAATATGGTCTCTAGAGAGGTCACAAGGTTTCTCTATTATTTGACCTATTGACCTAGTTTTTTAAGGCACGTGACCCAGTTTCAAACTTGACCTAGATATCATCAAGATGAATATTCTGACCAATTTTTATGGAGATCCATACACAAGTATGGCCTCTAGAGAGGTCACAAGGTTTTTCTATTTTTAGACCTACTGACCTAGTTTTTGATGGCATGTGACCCTGTTTCGAACTTGACCTAGATATCATCAAGATGAACACTCAGACCAATTTTCATACAGATCCCATGAAAAATATGGCCTTTAGAGAGGTCACAAGGTTTTTCTATTATTTTACCTACTGACCTAGTTTTTGAGGGCACGTGATCCACTTTCGAACTTGACCTAGATATCATCAAGATGAACATTCAGACCAACTTTCATACAGATCCCATGAAAAATATGGCCTTTAGAGAGGTCACAAGGTTTCTCTATTATTTGACCTACTGACCTAGTTTTTGAGGGCACGTGATCCACTTTCGAACTTGACCTAGATATCATCAAGATGAACATTCAGACCGACTTTCATACAGATCCCATGAAAAAAAATGGCCTCTAGAGAGGTCACAAGGTTTTTCTATTATTTGACCTACTGACCTAGATTTTGATGGCACGTGACCCACTTTCGAACCTGACCTAGATATCATCAAGGTGAACGTTCTGAACAATTTTCATGAAGATCTCATGAAATATATGGCCTCTAGAGAGGTCACAAGGTTTTTCTATTTTTAGACCTACTGACCTAGTTTTTGACCGCACGTGACCCAGTTTCGAATTTGACCTAGATATCATTAAGATGAACATTCAGACCAACTTTCATACAGATCCCATGAAAAATATGGCCTCTAGAGAGGTCACAAGGTTTTTCTATTATTTGACCTACTGACCTAGTTTTTGATGGCACGTGACCAAGTTTCTAACTTGACCTAGATATCATCAAGGTGAACGTTCTGACCAATTTTCATGAAGATCTTGTTAAATATATGGCCTCTAGAGAGGTCACAAGGTTTTTCTATTTTGAGACCTACTGACCTAGTTTTTGATGGCACGTGACCCAGTTTCGAACTTGACCTAGATATCATCAAGGTGAACATTCTGACTAATTTTCATGAAGATCTTGTGAAATATATGGCCTCTAGAGAGGTCACAAGGTTTTTCTATCTTTAGACCTACTGACCTAGTTTTTGATGGCACGTGACCCAGTTTCGAACTTGACCTAGATATCATCAAGATGAACATTCTGACCAACTTTCATAAAGATCCCATGAAAAATGTGACCTCTAGAGATGTCACAAGCAAAAGTTTACGCACGCACGGACGGACACACGCACGCACGGACGACGGACGCTGCGCGATCACAAAAGCTCACCTTGTCACTTTGTGACAGGTGAGCTAAAAAATACACAAACAAAAATATGCATAATCAACATAAACATACAAAACAATTGTGCATAATGTGTAACAAATCATTCCTCAACAATCCTTGACACACACACATGTCATTTACCAAACTTCTCAACTGTTTAAATTGTGATAGCAATAGAGTATATATATCAGTAGATTTATAAAACACCTGTTATTTTATAACTGGCAACTAAAGCACTGTTCGTAGGCCTGTATATTCTCTTATATGAGCCGTGCCATGAGAAAACCAACATAGTGGCTTTGCGACCAGCATGGATCCAGACCAGCCTGCGCATCCGCGCAGTCTGGTCAGGATCCATGCTGTTCGCTAACAGTTTCTCCAATTCCAATAGGCTTTAAAAGCGAACAGCATGGATCCTGACCAGACTGCGCGGATGCGCAGGCTGGTCTGGATCCATGCTGGTCGCACACCCACTATGTTGGTTTTCTCATGGCACGGCTCATATATTAAACTATTTACTCAGTAACTGCTGAATCTTTCTCAGAATGTAAAGGAGCTGCGCCATGAGAAAACCAACATAGTGACTTTCCAACCATACTGCGCGGATGCACAGGCTGGTCTGGATCCATGCCATGGTTCATACAGAATATTAGTGACAAAATTCAAGTACTTTTCAAGGACTTTTTACAATTTTTCATGCACTATTTTTTTTCAAAACCACGACCTAATCTGAACAACTTTTATTATATAATGCAAAAATAAAACAACCATCACTTGTCACACCTTTGAAAATGACGTAATTCAATTATTAGATTGATGTGATTCACTATTTTGCTGAGGTTTAACGCTTTTCTTGTGATTTTTTAGCGCCTCCTACTAATGATACCTCAAAATTTTGTCACACAACGTACAAATACACTTCGTTTTGTCTGCTCTATAGGGCTTCAGCCACTGTTTATATTCGTCTTTTGTCTCCCGCTTAATTGAGTAAACATGTTTATTTTTCTTACACATTTTAATTCACTGGAAACACTCACAAATAGCTAAAAATTGCGAGTTATTATTCCCCGTATTTTTTTAAACGGAAACGGAAACAAGCAAACGGTGATATAGTAGAAATAGGCCTGTGCGAACCCTGCATGCTGTTCGCTAACAATTTCTCTAATGTTTTCTCATGGCGTGGCTAAAATAATGAAATCTGTAGCAAAAAAATATGTTTCCTAGCTGAAATAGATATTATAAGTATTAACTTCTACAAAAGCCTCCATCAACTAAAACTATGTCTATAGCATACAGATTTAACATTGTTTTTTTTTAAAATTCACAATGGAAATAACACCATAAAAATTCTTAATCAAAGATGAAAATCTAATCTAATTATATGACAACTCTCAAGTCAAGAGATTTTAAACAATTTACACAAAGGAATGACTAAATACATTATTTTTTATACTGAAGTTCCTTAATATATTTTGCCTACATTTCTCACAGCAGACGTGTTAAATCCCTGTCAATCAACTTTCATGTGGAGAATTATACAGCAAGAAGTATCTTGTAAAGAATGCTGTTTCTAGTGAAATGTGGAGAAACATGGACAAGGGACTACAGCCCTTGGTCATAACATAGATATTCACTCACTGCATAATTAAGTTAAATATAGTTTAATATAATCATCGAGCTCTTGGCAAAAGGCTTGCAGCTAAAAGTTGACCTCGTGGCTCATTACATTGAACCTGAATCATGTTTTCAATCAAACTTCTTACTGTCAAAATAGGCTTTTAAAGCTTTGCTTTTCATTACACTTGTCTGTTTAAATAGATTATGGTTTCAGTATTAAATTAATATACTTTATACACTGTGTCTCCTTCAGTTTCTGCAGCAGTTATTTATTTTACTGTCTCTTTCTCTCTGGTTTCCTCCACTTCGTTACCTGGGCTGTCTTCCTCTTTCAGTAAAGCCATCCCAGCATCTCCACATTCTGCACCTCCAGATGCTCCTTCCCCTAATGTCACAGATTCATTCTGTTTAACCATTGCTAAATAAAATGTAAACATTAAGAAATTGTTTATTTAGTTAAAATCTCAGTTGAACAATGATTGTTCAAGGGTTTTTATTCACACCAACACAATTTAGGTAATATATTATTAAAGACTTTCCACCTTTAGAAGAAGATCCCAGATGTCCCTCTGGGCTTTATGTCAGTCAGAGGCTGATTACTGGGTAAAACATCACATCTTGTTAAGTTAATAAGACAGCACAATGGCTTCCTAAAGAAAGCTACATCCTAGACACAGTTTTGAACCCTAAGAAGTTTAAGGCAAGCTGACCACTTTAACCCTTACCATGCTGGACACGATTGATTCTGTCTTTGCGACCAGTGTAGATCATGATCAGCCTGCACATCCGTGCAGTCTGATCATGATATGCACTGTTCGCCATTCAGTCAGTATCTTTTTGGTCAATGCCCCTTTTAACAGTTAATGGTATTGTCCAAATTGAAAGATGGACAAGTTCATTGTAGAAATTTAGCAGGGTAAGGATTAACCACTCTGCTACACAGGCTCCCCTGTTGAACAGAATTTCATTAGTCTGTCTCCACAGTACTTAATCACATGCTGAAAAGCATTAATTCAGTACTGCCTACACTCAAACACTGGATAAAACCAACTGCAAACAATTCCCAACTGGTTTAAAGGAATTGACCTTGACAACATTCTGCAGGGTATGCAATATGCAGTAAATTTCATATTGCATGATATTCAACAAGCAATAAGTTTAATATCACATGGTATTCAACTAGCAATAAATTTCATATTACATTGTATGTAACAACCAACAAATTTCATACTGCTCAGCTTCAATATGCAGTAAATTTCATATTGCATGATATTTAAAATGTAGCAAATTTCATATTCAATGATATTCGTTATCCAGTAAAATACATACTACTAGATATTCATAAAATATAAAAACGAAAGTAACTTACGAGAAACTGCTAATGTTTGCTTAGTGTCTGTATTATTCTCATGGGGAATATCACCATTCGGAGGAGCTGCCTCTGGAAAAATAATAACACTTCATTAGTAATTATACCTTTGTGTAAAACAAATCTACAGTAACATCTCAATTTTACAGCAAGTTAAAGAGCTTTTATAGTGCTTGGTGTTTTAGTTGACATTGACCCACATAGCCTCACATTTTGTCTCATCTAATCCTATGGAACCTGTGAATCATAGTTCAGACCACAGTAACCATGCAATCCATTCCCTCAAGTGGTAACTGAGATACTAGCTAACATACAAACACCAACGTGGATTATGTTAACATTGTACAACACATGCCCCCTAAAAATGTTTGACAGAAAAAAATCCATAGCAAGGTAAGAACACCAGAAATACAACAGACATTTGTAAAACACATATGCCCCCCCCAAGATGACCTATTCCATTTTCAAAAAAAAAAATTGAATTCACAGTTATCTTGACCTCTAACCTACTGACTCCAAACTAAAGACGGGCAATATACTAACCATAGGCAATCATCTGATTACGTTCGACAACTGTAGGCTAAAACAATCTTTACATACAGAAGGGAAACAATCTTCAGTTTTGAGGTCACAATGACCTTGACCTTTGATATACTGACCACAAAAACATCTTCTAACAATAGGCTATCATTCAATGAAGTTTGAAGACAGTAGGCCAAAATTTCAGTCGCGAAGTTACTGGGATCTTCACCTTCGACCTGATGGCCTAAAACAGCAGGTGTCATCTACTCATTGCAGGCAATCATCCTATAAAGTTTGACAACTGTAGACCAAAGCGTTCTTTAGTTATTTTCAGTCCCAATGTCACTTTGAACTTGACCTTTGACCTGCTGATCTCAAAAAATGTACGGGACATCTACTGACCAAAGATAATCATGCCATGGGGCTTGACAACTGTAGGCCAAAGATTTCTTTACTTTAAGTTACTGACCCCAAAACATAAGGGGCCATCTACTGACTGACCAAAATGAACCAATAAAATCTGTAAAAAGATCCCTTGGAAGCATAGAATGCAACCAAAAAAGAATAATAGCAGACTCGGTTTGATTGAGTCTGTTCATGAGAGGTAATAAAATGTGCAACACCTCTCACGCCCCCTAGTACCGGCTTAAGCGGAACTCTACTACACATCTATTGAATGGACTCCATGATCCCAAAAATCACCCGTTTTTGTGAAGTGTCAAAATGACACCGAAGAAGAAACTGAAGTGTTGGAAAGCCAAAATTTGCTTCCTTTAGTGCGGACGAGTAGCGATAAGAATAACAACAAGGTGGAGAAACCCCTGGTGAAGTCCCTTCATGAAAAAAAACAATAAAAAGCTGAATTCCCAAAATTCCAAACGAAATGGTTGTAATTGAGGGAAGTGTCATTAATGTGTTTGACTTCAAAGCTGTTCTGGCCTAATGTAAGTGTATCAAATCCAGAACAAGAGCTGTCTGTTGCCAGCGCACTCGACTATTCGAAGCATTGATAGAAGTATAGGGTTAAAATATTACCTGAGATTTTCAGACAAAAGAAAAAGAACAGATACGACAATTTACCTGCATTTGTGAATTTGGATAAGTTTTGCACTATATGGCAATGTGTGACCATGTTGGTAAGCAAGTGTTCAAAGTGTCAAAGCCATATATCAAACAGTTGATAGACAAAGATATCGAATGGTATGCAAAACCTAACTTATTTCTATGTCCAGAAAAGGGCCATAACCGAGTTCAAGTCCTTGTCCTAGGTAAGTAGACTATGAAGGTAAACAAGTGGTTCAAAGTTTCAAAACCATATGACAAACAGGTTAGGCATAATATAGACTGGTACAAAAAACTTCACTGATTTCCAAGTCCAAAAAGGGCCATAATTTAGCCAAAATAGTTGACAGAGTTATATACTCTTGCCTACAGATGGGAATCATGGTGATAAACAAGTGTTAAAAGTTTCAAAGTCACATGTCAAATAGCTTTGACAAAATATTGACTTGTACAAAAATGTACCAATTTCCAAGTCCAAAAAGGGCCATAATTCAGCCAAAATAGTTGACAGAGTTATGTACTCTTGTCTACAGATCGAAATCATGATGATAAAGACTTGTTCAAAGTTTCAAAGCCACATGTCAAATAGTTTTGACAACACAGACTTGTACGAAAACTGAACCAATTTCCAAGTCAAAAAAGGGTCATAATTCCATCAAAATAGTTGATAGAGTTATGCACTCTTGCCTACAGATATAAATCATGATGATGAACAATTATTCAAACTTTCAAAGCCACATGTAAAGTAGTTTTAACAAAACATGGACTTGTACACAAATTGTACCAATTTCCAAGTCCAAAAAGGGCAATAATTCAGTCAAAATAGTTGACAGAGTTATGTACTCTTGCCTACAGATAGAGACTGTTATAATAAACAAGTGATAAAAGTTTCAAAGCCATATGTCAAACACTTTACACAAAATGTGAACTGGTACGAAAAACTCAACCAAGATTTCTAAGTTAAAAGGGGGCATAATTCAGCAAAAATCCTTGATAGAGTTATGTACTCTTGCCTACAACTGGACATGACGATGGTAAACAAGTGTTGACAGTTTCAAAACTTTATCTCAAAAGACTTTGTCAAAAAGTGGACTGGTAGGAAACACTAAACCAAGGTGTGACGCCGACGCCAACGCCGTGGTGTGTAGGATAGCTCTACTTATTCTTCGAATAGTCCAGCTAAAAATTAAAATATAAATGAACTTCCACTTGGACAGAGCAGCTTTGAAGTAAAAGCTCAAAGTTAACTCCTTACTGAATGGAAAATACATGTGGACCCTGCACACAACTTTCATCAACCTATTCAGGCACAGAATTCTGAGTTATGTTGAAAGTTTCTCTGAAAGGGACTGTTTTGATAATTTACAAAAATAAATTGTTCTTACAAATAAACAGATATTTGCTTTTCAGTGTAATAAAGGCTGTCCCTCATGTAAAACCTCGTTATAAAAAGAAACAAGAAGCTGCGTTCAATAAATGCTTGATGCCCCCGGTGGCATCCTTGTCGATACAAAGCAACCTAAGTCCAAAACGAGGTCAAGGTCAAGGTCAAACATAAGTCAGGTGATGTTTGAAGATGAGAAATGGTCACAGGTTACATCTGTATTAGTATCAATTCATTCTTGTAAGTGGTATTGATGCTAGACGAAACGGTCCCATTTGGTTAACCAGGAGATGGCCCATATAAAGCAACCTAAGTCCAAAATGAGGTCATGGTCAAGGTCAAACTGAGGTCAGGTGATGTCTGAAGATGAGGAATGGTCACAGGTTACATCTGTATTAGTATCAATTCATTCTTGTAAGGGGTATTGATGCTAGACAAAATGGTCCCATTTGATTAACCAAGAGAATGCCCATATAAAGCAACCTAAGTTCAAAATGACCATCAAGGTCAAGGTTAAACTGAGGTCAGGTGATGTCTGAAGATGAGGAATGGTCACAGGTTACATCTGCATTAGTATCAAGTAATTCTAGTAAGGGGTATTGATGCTAGACGAAACAGTCCCATTTGCTTAACCTCGTACGGACGGACAGAAAGGACAATCACTATATGCCTCCCGCATCAGTAGATGCCGGGGGCATAAAAATCCCATTCATTTTGTCAAAATCTCATTGATTCAAGCAAATGTGAATTAATCTCATAAAGGTATCTGCCAAAAGTGATCACTGCTGAGAAACATTTGTGTAATATTATTTTTAAACTGGGCCTCCATCAACACAACCAGTCTGGTCTTTAAAGAGATCACAACCCCTGGCAGCCATGTTTTTTGACAAATCGTAATTTGAACACTCTTGGCAGAGGGTTACATAAGGAACATTTGTGTGAAATTATTTAAAAATCGGGCCAGCAGTTTCATACAAGAAGATTTTTAAAGTTTCCACTATATACATATAGGGAAAAGTGACAATGCCCCCTGGCTGCACGTTTTTTGACGAATCGTAATAGTTAGCACAACCTTAACAGAGGATTACATAAGGACCATTTGAGTGAAATTATTTTGAAATCGGACCAGTGGTTTAAGAGGAGATGTTGAGGAGATGTTGTTAGAAGATGTTTCTATTTTCAGCTCTGGCAGCCCCTACACGCAATCAAGTGGAACCGTTTGAACAACTTTGAAAGAGGACCACCCAAAGAACATCCATGCCAAGTTTCATCAACTTCTATCCAATGGTTTCAGAGGAGATGTTGTTTGAAGAAAAGTGTGGACAGATGGATGGCGGACAGACAGATGCCAGACAGTGAGAGATCACAAAAGCTCACCCTGAGCACTTTGTGCTCAGGTGAGCTAAAAACAGTCTAGCGTTTGAGCCTCCATCAACAAATCTAGTCTAGGTTTGAGCCTCCATCAAAAACCAGTCTGGAATTTGAGTCTCCATCAAAAACCAGTCTGGAGTTTGAGTCTAAATAAAAACCAGTCTGGAGTTTGAGTCTCAATAAAAACAAGTCTGGAGTTACAGCCTCCATCAACAAAATAGTCTAGGTTTGAGCCTCCATCAAAAACCGGTCTGGAGTTTGAGCCTCCATACAAAACAAGTCTGGAGTTTGAATCTCCATCAAAAACCAGTCTGGAGTTTGAGCCTCCATTAAAACCAGTCTGAAGTTTTAGCCTCAATAAAAAACCAGTCTGGAGTTTGAGCCTCCATTAAAACCAGTCTGAAGTTTCAGCCTCAATAAAAAACCACTCTGAAGTTTGAGCCTCCATCAGTTACTTTCTTCTTGCCTATTTTTACAGCAAGTTAGTTGTAATATGAAAACCTTACCCTCATCCTGACCCCGTCTATATCTCTCGCTGGAAACCAATTTCCGGTAACAAACGACCAGTCTGGAGTTTTCATCTCCATTCTTTATCTTCTTTTTGATGTACAGGGTGAGTGCAATAAGGATAGCAATAATCACCAAGATGACAATAATAATTATCCTACAATGTAGAAAAATGTTTTCCTATTATGTTTCAAAACCCTACATCAAATATTTATGCCCTTTTATGTATATATTTGATTAAGTTCAATGCTTTTAACTGTGGTCTGGCTCAGTGAAACCTCGAAACAAAATCCCAGGTGCACAACCAGACATACTGAAAAATATTCCTATCATATTTCATAATCCAAGATCAAACACTTTTTGAGAAACATCTGACACAATCTTTAAGAGTATTTTTGACTTAGCCAAGCCCATATCTCAACAGACTGTGCAAAGTCCCAATTAAGGCACCAGGTTCCCAGCTTCACATGATGAATCAACAATCTTGTTAGGTCTAATGCATATGTCAAATACTTTTTGCGATAGCCACACCACAAATTTATCAAGTTTCCTTTTACATATCTTACCATCTTCACTATTAACTGAAGACAAGATCAGTTGGGATCTTTCCATCTACCAAACAACATTCTCCAATCTATCAAAACCTGGTAAAATATGGTAAAGACTTTATTTCAAGCAGGTCAACCCACGTGACTTTAAGGTATCACACACAAGGGAAAAATAACTAGATTTAGGAAACATTTTTGCATATATCTACTACCCGACAGATTTCAATAAGATAAATGAATGTTTTTGTCAGCATAAAGGTTCTGCCGCACATTCTCAATTCTTTCTTCAAAAACTTTGACCAAATCCTAGTGTGCACCATACCTGCACTATTGGTCCATGGAAAAAGAATTTGGGCAAAGTGTTAAAAGTGTTGAGAATGTCTGACAGATGTTTGGTGTCGAGGAAAGCACTTTTTCACGTTTTCCTGTCTTCGTTGCTTTTTATATTATCAAAATAAGGAAATATAAGCAAACATGTTACTTGAATCCTATTTTCTGTGTGTACAAAACCGAAATGTTATGTGGGGTGGCCACCCTGTTATTTTCAACATGCTACACTATTTGAGCTCAACTAGAAAACAAGAGCTGTCCGTAAGACAACCAATGCTCGACTATTTGAACTGTTGTCCCAGAAGCAGGAATATTACCCTAAATGTTAAAATATCTATGGAGTTTCAATCCAGTATCTGCATTTGTTTTGGAGATAGTAACTTACATGCAAAATTTGAACCAGGATTACAATTATAATTTGGCCAAAATACATGTTAGAGTTGTGGGACTTAATGCTATCACCTAGTTATATAACCCTAAAGACACATGGTGACATTGTGAAGTTCAATTCAACACCTGCATTAGTTTTGGAGATAGTAACTTGCATGCAAATTTAACCACGATTTTCTTGTCCAAAAAAGGGGCATATATTGGCAAAAATAGACATGGCAGATTATGGCACCTTGACCAGTGAGGTTGGTAATTGACCTAGACAAGAGTGTTCCATAGGGGGACACATGCCCCCGATGGGCATTTGAAGGAATATTATAGTTATGGCTGATGTTAGAGTTTAGGACCTTTGACCTACGGACTGGGTCTTGCGCACGGACATGTCGTCTTACTGTGTCACACATTCATGCGTAGGATATTTTAAATTCCATGCTATGAAATGCAAAGATATGGACGGACAGCTATCAATGCACTATCATATAAAATGACCTTTATGCTAAGTGTGACCTTGACCTTTGAGTGCGGACCTGGTTTACCACACCCGTCTTTGCGCGCGACACGTCATCTTACTGTGGTACACATCATGGCAAGTTATTGAAAATCCATCTTTCGTGACAAAGATATGGACCTGACACGCCCATCAATGCACTATCCTTTAATGTCTAAGTGGTTGACCTTGACCTTCGAGCTAAGGACCTGGGTTCTTGCTGGCGACACGGTTGTCTTATGTGGTACACAAGTCATGCAAGTTATTTGAAAATCCTTCCATGGAATGACAAAGATATGGACGGACACGCCCATCAATTGCATATCCTTTAATGTCTAAGTGTGACCGTGACTTTTTAAGTACGGACCTGCGGTCTTGCGCGCGACACGTCGTCTTACTGTGGTACACAACTTCATGCCAAGTTATTTGAAAATCCATCCATCGATGAAAAGATATGGACCGGACCCGGCCCATCAATGCACTTTCCTTTAATGTCTGAGCTTGTGACCCTTGACCTTTGAGCTACGGATCTGGGTCTCGTGGCGACAGTTGTCTTACTGCAGTACACATTCATGCCAAGGTTATTTGAAATCCATCCATCGATGACAAAGATTTGGCGGACACGAAAAATTGATGGACAGACAGGACGACAGACCGACGGACGACAGACCAACAGACGGTTCAAAAATATATGCCTCCCTTCGGGGGCATAAAAAGAAAAAGAAAGTTTCAAAGCTATTTGCCTATATATGATAGCTACAGAGTTATGTTGGGTAATACCGACATTCGTCAGTTATCAACACCTTAACTGTAGTGTCCATTTATATAACTGCTATTACAGTCTTTAACGTTTTCTGTGATGTTGTCATGACATCACAGGTTCTTCCTAAAAGTCTGCGTATCTAAGCGGAACTTCGGCATGCTATTGTTTTACATTAAGATACTGTTCTTAATATATGGAAGAGTTATCGCAAGTCGTGAGGTGGGTAGTGTTCTCCTCCTTGAAATTGCTTCTGAAAATTCAGTTATTTTCGAGGTTTGCAGCAGAGGATAAATGGGTATGATGTCCGTGACCAGCAAGTATTGAGGATAATATTACCAAGACTGCCAAGGTTTAGGGACTGAGTGGGATGTCAATTATCTGTTCTACATAATAACATTGTGTTGGCAGTTTTCGACCCCAGTAGAAAGTTCATAGATCGTTTCCCTAATTTGTCGATTTAGATCTTTTATGCTTCTTTCAGAACAGAATAGATCAAGACATTTAGAGCTTCCCTTATTTGAACTACAGCGTAAGTGCAATTGAGCTCTTGACTGGTTCCTTAGAAAAAGTGACAGGGATTCTGTCTGTGTGTTTATTAATGTGTCTGTCCGCTTGTCAGTCTAAGAAACATTTTCCATAGCCTACATTATCAGATCTAGACTCTTGATATAAACAAGATTTACTGCTGTTATTAACAACAGTATGTCCATGATTTGGCTAGGTTTACATGTAACTGTGTATGAAAACTTAACCCTGCTTGCTTGAAAAAATGCTATGAAATTTAAGGGTAAGGCTAAGATGCTTCGACACTTCTTATATAGGGTTCGACAGTTGTATGTTCTAGATATTAAAAATTATTGCGTTTTGTCCTTTATTGGCTTTAAAATGTTCTACTGAACCTTGACTAAAAGTTCATTTGCTTTAGTTAAACTTACAAGTTTAGAGCTATTCTAGGTCTACTCGCTTCTTGTTTAAGTTACGTGTGTATAACATCAAGGAACAAGAGCTGTCACTATTAGTGACATAATGTTCCAGAGCATTTATGCCAAGTAAACTTTAAAAACCTTCAGCGTTGGCAGAGTTTGGACTAGCGAACAAGTAACAGACCAGGGAACCTTTAACCTCATAAAGTGTGACCTTGGACTTTTAGGCTAGGGGTCTGGATCTTTCACATGACACATCATCTCATTATGGGGAACATTTAGGCCAATTTATTTCAAAATCCCTTGATGAATGGCAGAGTTAAGAACCGGACACAAAACAAGACCCTGTTAACCTTTGACTTCTAAGTCTGACCTTGACCTTGGAGCTAGGGGTCTGGGTCTTGCGCAAGACATACGGTCTCATTATGGTAAACATTTACGCAAAGTTATTATGTCTCCCACCACACAGTGGTGTGGGAGACATATTGATTTATTCCTGTCTGTGTGTCTGTCTGTCTGTCACAAGCTTGTCCGCATTCTAAGTCGAACATTTCTCTTCCGATCTTCACCAAAACTTGAACAGGAATGTGGGCGATAAGTCCTCGGCCAAGTTTGATAAACTAGCCAAATCGGGCCCAGGCACTTCGAATTTTGGCCACTAATTACGAAAATCGGCCCTTTTTACCTCGTTCGTGCTCTCTAAGTCCAAAAGTTTCTCATCCGATCTTCACCAAACTTGAAACCAAATGTTTTTTGACCGGTTACTCCTTGGCAGGTTTCATCAACTAGCCAAATTGCCTGAGCTCACCCCAGAATTATGGCCCTTGAATTACCCAAAATCGGCCCTTTTTTACTCTTCAAGGGTATATTTGTAGTGAGTAAGTAAACAGGATTTATATTAAGTCTGACTTGCTATTAAGTGATTAGGCGTTGTGGGAGACATGCGCTTTTCTCAAAAGCAACTCTAGTTTAAAAATCCTTTCATGGATGGCAGAGTTATGGTCTGGACACGGAACAGACACTGTTAACCTTTGACCTCTAAGTTTGACCTTGACCTTGGAGCTAGGGGTCTGGGTTTTACGCATGACAAGTTGTCTCATTATGGTAAACATTTATGCCAATTTATTTCAAAAATCCCTTTATGGATGGCAGAGTTCTGGACTGGACACGAAACAAGACCCTGTATTTAACCTTTGCCTCAAGTGGACCCTGAACCTTGGAGTACGGGTCTAGCTCTTGACATGGACTCGTCGGTGTTCATTTGGAGAAAATTTTTGCCAAGTTATTTTAAAATCACTTTATGGATGGCAGAGTTAAGCCTGTACAAGGTATTACATGGACGCCAGACAGGGCGAGTTTAATAGCCACCTTTGGGGCTAAAAAGAATGGCCTGTACTACGCCCAATATGTAAAATCATTTAATTTCGTGGGCATGAAAATTTCGTGGTTTTGGTCAAAACGGCAATTTGTTTGGGGATATGATATTAGTTGTGTGTCCATTTCTACTTCTTGAACATAAAATGAATGGGAATTTTACTTTTTCGTTGGGATTAAATTTCGTGGATTGACTCAACCACAAAAATTAGTCCCCCACGAATATAAATGATTAATGATTTCACAGTCTACAACAGAGAGTCAAAATGTTGGAAAGTCTATATTAAAACACTGCTACTTATTATCAGTTATTATTTATATATCTTTAAGCGTTACAACTTCAGCTTACTATATTCTCTGTTATAAAACTTTGTTAGAGTGTCCATAACTGCCGAATCATGTTGATAACTGCCTCCACGACTTTTTTTATCTGCAGTTATCTTATATTTGTATTGCCTTACTGCTGTTGCTATATGGACTATTTCATGATGCAGATGAATAAATAATAATGCTGAAAATTGGTTTCAACTAAGATTATTATTAGTAAACAATCAGTTATCCTCCGCTAATGCTTAAGGTGTCGATAACTGCCGACATTGCTTTACATACCTGCATACAAAGCTTTAACCAAAGTGTGACGCTGATGCCGACACCAGGGTGAGTAGAATAGCTAGACTATTCTTTGAATAGTCAAGCTAAAAAGGTACCATAAACTTACACAACTGTCGTAGAGACTCCATCCTCCTCTTTCCCCTGACCCTTTTCTGTTGTGGTGTTGTATGTACTTGCTGTTACTATGTTGTATGCAGTCTCCCCTGCTTCAGCATTGTCCTCGGCAGAAACTGATGACGGATCTAACTTAGTCACCACTGGTTTTGATTTTGTGGTAACTGAAATTCATGACAAGTACAGCATTGCATATGTATCAATGAAAACTGCCTTTTTATAGCTATTTTGTTTTTGCTGGGTTTTAACACTGACAGAATTTTAGGCCATATGGCAACTTCCAAGCTTTAAGGGAGATCCAAGGTGGCCCTATGAACATTTTTAACCAGGCTTGGGTTAGCGTATAAGTAAAACCACAAACTTTCCATATGTCAGCTTGACTGTTTGCTCACATGAAAGAATGTTACATCCCATTTAGAACCCACAGCAATGATGGGCAAGTGATTTGAAGGCAACAACGTTCATAACTCCATCATGCTGGCTGACAATGATTACTGCAGAGTGGGTACTATTCACAAGACATATTTTCTTTCACATTCACAAGAAGTTCATCTCATAACAGGCATGAACATTACCAAGCATATGTTCAACAACATGACAAAATTTTTGTTGCAAATTCTTCACAATGGTAATAAGTTGGCCGATTATTATGTCACAAAACAAAACAGGAAGAAAAGTGACACTGAAGTACACTGTATGCAAAACGGAAAATTGAAATTTAGCATTAAAACGAACAGTAAGATTTTGTAGCTTCGTCATAGTATTAATGAATTCCTTACAGCTGACATCTGTCTCTGTCTAAAACATTTGGTAAAAAGCTGGAGCTATCATTAAATGTAATTACTAACTCCAGACATGGCTTCAATACAATCTTGATAATGTCAACAGCTGACACTAGTTTTATGAGAATCCTTCCAGCTGTTCAGAAGACATGGAGTAGACATGAAATAACGCTAGTATTTGAACTTGACCTTGGACTTAAAGCCCAGGGTATTAGACTATGAATGTCATCTTAATGAAGTAAACAACAGGTGCTAGTTTAAGAAAATCCTTCCAGTTAGATATTTGGTATAGAGTGGGCAAGGAAGAAGGCTTTTTGATGTTTCACTTCTGTGATGTTTCACTTCTGTGATGTTTCACTTCTGTGACTTTACTAATAGTCAAACCTGCATTTTGTCATATATTATAATGGCAAACATTTGTGCATATTCATCAGAAAATCCATTTAACAGTTTTGCAGAAAGGCCTCCAGAAATGAACTCTGGACAGATACGAAATACTGCTATATCGCCTTAATATAATTTTCATCTGGAGGTATAATAAGTGATCAATGAAATGATCAATGTAATAAAAACAATCTAAATTTTAGTTTTACCTTTTTGTGAAGAGCTGGCATCCTTTGTGAACAATCCTTCCTGTCTCAACCTATTAAATAGTTACAGCGAAATCAGAATTTTTCATGAAGGATTTATTTTCACAATATTATCTAACTGTTTGTATTACGAAAAAAAAAAAAAAAATACATGTGAAAGTGTCACTTTTGTTATCAACAGTCTCCCTGCCATATATATCAAACATTTTACCATGGGAATCAATTCCAGTTATAAATAAAGTAATTTTCAAGCCTAAAAAAATGTCTGCGTTTTTTACTGCAGTGTTTCAAAAATTAATATACCGGTAAATTATTCTTCAGTCTATCTTGTTTCATAAAAGTTTGTCTCTGTTCCTCACACGTGTCAGTCCATTTCCTTATAATATAATGCGAAATAACTATTCTTTCAGGACTGAGGTTTCCCAATTAAATCTGTCTTTAACAAGACTGTTAACCTGTTACAGCAAATCATTTTCATCTAAAATGCCATACTTACTTATTATCTCAAGTTTGATGAATTCAAGGGCCATAATTCTGGACAAAATTTCAATCTTAACTTAGATTTTATAGAGATACAGATTTTATATAAGTTAAGCTTTGTTCTGAGAGAAAAAAAAATACTCAAATTATATAGGAAACCCAATTTCATTTGCTGGTTTGTAAAGGGTGAAAACAATAATACATATTGATTTTCATAAACAGGTTGTAAAAATTCTGATTCCACATCTTTCATGTCTTGTAAAATACCTTTTTGGTCAAAAATCAATGGAGTTTCTGTTTTCATAAATTAAATGATTTCAAAGAATTTATAATACTTTGTATCTGCAAAAACTTTTATCTATTTGGTAATTTAACTTTTTTTTCTGTACAATACGACAATATATTTGTCTGTGCACTCCTTTAAAGAAACATACTGCACTGTTTTTGTAGGCATTCAAATGTATGCCATATTGTATAAGGCAGTGTTAAAGAATTTTGTAATTGTATGCTTATTTTTCTCAATTAAAACTGGTCCCGTTTTATCATTGGTCGTACGGCCGTTCTTAGTCCACGTCGCGTTTTTTACAAAAAGATCGTTGGTACGATCGTCGGTAATCGAGTCTTAACTTCCCCCCCTTACGTTCTTGGACTGGTTCTGAGTAGGTTCCAAGTTGACTGGAAAGCTCGAAAAATGGCGGGGACGGGCTGGATATTACATGCTGCTCAACCCCTTGCGTTGGCGCTGCGCTTGCCTGTGTCTTTCATGCCAGGATAGTTTGGAGAAATGCCTGCTGTGGACATTCTGGCATTAGGTATCGGCTTACCAGCGATGTAATAGGAGTCCTGGAGGAAAGAACTTAGACCCAAATCTTAACGCGGGGGTGACAGCAGGTCACAGTAATACCCGTTTTGACTCAGGTATATAAAAACACCTGCGAATAATTAAATTCTACGTCAATTCTTGATTTTGCGTACATTTTTCCCGTCAGTTACTGTAGTAGATTAGATTCTATATTTAGCAATTATCCATTTAAAGATTCAAGGGACACTACTATAAAGTTTCGCTCTGCAGCCTGTCATGAAAAACAGGAAAATAATCCTCCTGCAGGATTATTTCCTGTTTTCATGATACCCTTTACCAGATACACAGATACTTGTATTCAGTGAATATCAAAAAATATTATGCACGCTAGGAGGATTCTTTATATGAAGGTTACGTTTCTGATTTGTTAATAGATTCTAATCGTTTGCAATGAAAGTGTGTGTGACTGAACACAGTGTGTAACGTAGGCAAAATTATTCGTACTCAGCCATGTCTTGAAATTGTAGTAAATTTACTAATACGATAATTTCACACTGAAAAAATATTGTAAGGCAGAACTTTTGAGATGGTGAGCAACCTGTTACACTTGCATGTGGTGCATTTTACATGTTTATCTTAAGAACTTAACAGATTACAATAACAAGAGGGCCAAGATGGCCCTAGGTCGCTCACCTAAACACACCATAACAGTGTAAACATGTTTGACATAGTTGATTTCATGGAAACAAATATTCTGTCCAATGTTCATTATGATTGGGACCAAAATGTAGTCTCTTTGAAGTGTAAAACAGTATTTTCTTCTCAAATTTAGCATAATGACCTAGTTTTTAAGCACAAGGTAACCTACATTCAAACTTGGCCTAGATTTGATCAAGCAATCATTCTGACTAAATTTCATGAACCTCATTGAAAATTACAGCTCTATGCATTCAAAACCTTTTTCTTTGATTTGTCTAGCGACCTAGTTTTTTGATTCCCAGATGACCCGGTATTCAAATTGACTTAATTTCTCAAGGCTATCATTCTGACCAAATTTCATTGAATGATCATTGAAAAAACACAGTCTCTATCGCATTACACAAGGTTTTTTTTTGTATTTGACCTAGTGACCTAGTTTTGAACCATAGATGACCCATATTTCTATACTTGAATCTAGATTTCATTAAGGCAATTCATTCTTTTGACTAAAGTTAATTTGATATCCAGTGTAAAAATGCAGCCCCTATTGCGTACACAAGTTTTTCTTTTAATTTGTCCGCGAGTGATAGTTTTTGACCCTAGAGACCCATATTCAAATTCGCTAGATTTCATCCAGCCAAACATTCTGATCAAATTTCATGGAAGATCCGGTGTAAAATGATGCTGCCCTACTGCATACACCAAGGTTCTTCTTTGATTTGACCTTGATGTCCTAGTTTTTGACCAGATGGACCCATTTCGTAACTGGGCCTAGATTTCATCAAGGCAAATCATTTGAACCAATTTCATGAAGATCAATTGAAAAATACAGCAATCTATCGCATACACAAGGTTTTTCTTTATTTGCCTAGTGACCTAGTGTTTGAGCCCAGATGACCCATTGTTCGAATCAGCCTAGATTTCATCAGGTTATCATTGACAATAAAATTCATGAAGATCATTGAAAAAATAACAGGCCTCTATCGCTTACACAAGGTTTGTCTTTGATTTGACCTAAGGTGATAGTTTTTGACCCCAGATGACCCATTTTCGAACTTGGCCTAGATTTTATCAAAGTAATCATTCTGACCATATTCATGAAGATCAGTTGAAAAATACAGCCTCTATCGCATACACAAAGTTTTTCTTTGATTTGACCTAGTGACCTAGTTTTTGACCCAGATGACCCATTTTTCAAACTCGGCCTAGATTACATCAAGGTATCATTCTGACCAAACTTCATGATGATCAGTTGAAAAAATACAGCCTCTATCGCTACATAAGCTAAATGTTGAGACGGCAGCAAGGACGACAGACGGACGGGACAGACGGACAGACATCGAGCGATCAGAAAAACTCACGTGAAGGCATTGCCTCAGGTGACCCTAACAAAACAAACAAAAAAAACAAAAAAAAAACACAATAGTCAATATCAATAAGCAGGTTGTCAGGTTCTGCCTTTTATCCTGTCATAATTGTATGTGGGCATGGGTCACGGCTTCCAAAAATAATGATTGCACTGCAAAATTAAAGTCAAGTCAAGTAATATTTATTTATGAAAGTCTGGGATAAATAAGACTGGTACATAGTGGAGAGGTATGAAAGCAGTTTAGAGTAGATAGATACATAGTACACAGAAATCACAAGTTCTGAAGAGCTTTATAGCCGCCTAACCACCAGTGTTGAAACGTCAACTTACCATTTTAAAACGCTATACATATTGGTTTGAAACATACTACATCTGAAATATGTTTGTGATATCAAAGAGCTTAAAATTAATGTATACACTATATATAGTTGGGTTATGCTGAGATTGATAAGGGTGTGCACTTATACTCCTTGCTAATAAGCTAGCTTTTTAAATTTATAGCGACATGGTAGTGTACCCTTAGACGTGGTTGAGAGGTCCAGGGTTCGATTCCTTGTCAGGCCTGGAGTATTTCAGCCTGTTACATAAATTTATTTTATACTTCTTGTGGTGATATGGACTAAATCAAAGGACTTAAAAATGACAGTTTCCTGGTTTTTTAAGTATCCGTTGTTCTGCAGACAGCGCCAGCAAGTAAGCATGCCCAGTGTTGCAACTTAAAGCTTCTTATAGTTATTTACCAATTTTGGATAAAAGTTTGGTTTTTTCATGGTACCTTTAATTGTCTCTACTGTTTTACTCATTTCATGAATTAAGCATTTCAATACCAAACTTTGCTCAAAGGTTTTTGTTGCCAGTATTATATTAGGGTTGTTTTCAGGTACTTATTGGTTTGAGATTACCTGGCCAAGGGTGATTTCTTGTCTGAAGTGGCACAGATTTACATGGGAGTTAGTAGGTAAATGGACATTTCTTTATTTTCATATGACCAGTGCAGCTGTTGTAATCAAGTTGAAGATGAATTCATGGTGGTTAATATTCAACAGCTTGATCGTAACTGACTTTTATAATGTTGTCTTTATGTTTCTCTTTTATATCTTTTTTGATGATGCAGCTATAGAACAAAAATAATTTATGTAAAGAAACATAAAATTTGTTACTACCCTTACCATGCTAAATTTTCTATAATGTATTAATGAACTTGTCCCCTTTCAATTTGGACCAGTACTATTAAACTGTAAAAGGGGCGTGCTTACCAAAGATATGACAGAATGGCAAAACACAGCAGATCATGATCAGACTGCATGGATGTGCCATCTGATCATGATCTGCTCTGGTGTCAAAGGCAGAATCAGTTGTGTCAAACATAAAAAAGTTAGCTTTTTAACTGTTTTAAACTTTTTTTTTGTTATATATAAAGTCCATTTTCTGCTTCAGGTCCAGTGCATGCTATATCAGTGATAGCTTTGTAGAAGCAGTAAATGATAGACTTGACAATTATCAGGTAAGGTAAAAAGTTTGCTTCTATTTTAATCATTCTAAGTGGTTTGTAAATTTTGTATGAAACAAAGAGACTTTTAAGAGGTTAAAAGTACTCAGAATATTAAAACATTTTGTGATTGAAGTGACACCAATTGCAGTAATTTACAATGAAGGGGCTACCATTTTGCAGGGTCTGCATCAGCTATGGGCTGCAATTTAATGTGTTGTTATATTGATATGTTTTTCATTCATTGATGAAAGGAATACATGAAAAGGAATCAGCAAATACATATCTTACGATAGAACACCTTTTATATATTGATTTATTTTAATTATAGATAAGTATTTTTATTGCCTCAAGATTCCCAGTGAGGTATGGATTTGGTTATGTGAAGCAGGCCTATCTTCAGAAATGCAATATTCCCAATTCAGTTGGCGCTGTAGACGGGACGACAATCTGGCTCCGTCACAAAATGAAGCGGTGTAAAGTCTGTAGAAAAAAACTACCATGCAATTAATGTTCAAGCTGTGTAGATCACAGAGCAAGGTATTGTGTTTAATGGTTTCACCTAAATTGACAGTTAGTAACTGTTGTTGGGCGCCGATTCAGTCTTACATACATTGTACAAACTTTTGCTTCTTGAATCTTTAAACTAACATTGTCTGTTTATTATCACATGTATGAATTTCCTCTCAACCAGTCATTTGGCAAATCATTTGCTTTAGTGGTTTTTTAGCTGTTAAAGTAAAGCAGTTATTGTGCTAACTTCATAATACTGTATTATCATAGATAGAAATCAATTTTTTTATTTGTTTAGGTTTATTGACTTGGTAGCTAAATGGGCAAGGGTCAACACCATGATGCATCTTTCTTTGAAAACTGTGGACTCAAGGTAAATGCATTACATCTTTAATATCTGTATGGAAGTGTTCTTAGCTCTGAGTCAAAGGCTCAAGGTTAAGCTTTTTGGTACCATTAATGTCCGTCGTCTGTCTGCCACATTTCTGGTTTTGCATCAACAGTTGTCGCATTTATGTTTTGATTTTAACGAACTTGCACAGAAACTTATATCATAAGATCTGTTGGTATGTAAACCATTGTTTCTGGAAGATAACTCAAGAACGCTTGAGCCTAGGTCAGGACAGTTTGATAGGGAAGGTTGGTCATCAGCAGCAGGGTGACCCCTATTGATTTTGTGTCAGTATGTTAAACGTCAGGGTCACAGTGACCTACAACAGTTAACGGTTTCCAGATGATAACTCAAGAACACTTGGGACTAGGATCAGGAAAGTTGATAGGGAGGTTAGTCATGACCAGCAAATGGTCCCTTTTGATTTTAAGTTTATAAGGTAGAAGTTCACAGTGACCAGGAACAGTTAAATGGTTCCTGGACAATAACTAAAGAACTCTTGGACCTAGCATCATGGAAGTTGACAGTCAGGTTGGTCATGACCAGCAGATGATTGATTTTGAGGTCAATAGGCCAAAGTTGAAGGTCACATTGATCCGTAACATTTAAACACTTTCTTGACGATGACTTGAATTTGCTTGGGCCTAAAATCATGGAACTTATTGAATGTTTCTCATTGCAGAGTTGGTGCAGCCGTTAGGCGCATGCACGGAATTATTATCAAATGTGTATTTAGTCACAGCCAATGGAACGCAGGGCAAAAATACTCATTTTTTTGCATGTCGCTTGATTAGTGTATAATGTGCATCCTGTTATATATTGACTCTAAAGGTTAGGGTTAGAATCACCATGTTACAAAATATATTCATTTAAGGTATTTTTTGTGTCCCAAATTTGTTTAATCCTGGTATATACGAGAGTCTGTAATATATCACGGGCGCACCAATCTTGTATTAGTCACAGCCGAACGTATTAGGGTGGTTTATCTTGACCAGCAGATGGCCCCAATTTGATTTGAGGTCAATAGGTTCAAAAGTCAAGGTCACATTGACCAGAATTGTAGAACTTTTGATATGATACAGTGACCAAATAATTTCTGGCTCCTTGTGCAATTATGAATGCATCAAAAGGGGCATTTCGTGTTCTAAAAGCTGGTCAACACCTAGAGCCCACATTTATGACCATATCTTCATGAATTTAAGTCAGAATTGTTTAACTTGTTGATCTTATGCCAAATTTGAATTGGGGTCAACTATAGCCCAAATCTATGTCACCCTTTCCAAGTCAAAGGAAAAAAACTAGTAACACTCTGGTAGGCCAAAATTTAAGGGACTTATCTTCATGAAACATAGTCAGATGTTTATTCTTGATGATTTTAGTCCAAGTTTGGAATCTGGGTCATGTGTGGTCCAAAAAAGTAGGTCACTTACCTCAAATCAAAGGAATGCTTGTGAACATTCTATGGGCCAAAATGCATGACCTAATAACGAAAGTTGATAGGATTGGTCATCTTGATGATCCTTAGGCCATTTTTCGAATCGGGTCATATAAAGGTCAAAAAGTGGACACAAGTTCAAATCAAATGTAAAGCTTATTTATGTGTAGAGGCCTCATTTATGATCCTGTTTTCATGATGCCTGGTCAGACTGTTTTTATTGTTGATCTGTAGTCATGTTTGAATTTGGGTCCGGTTTGATAAAAAACTAGGCCGCTCAGTCAAATGAAATGTAAAGTCTTTTTAACACTCGAGGCTATTGGCCCAATTAATCAGATAAACAGTCCAGGTTAATCATGACCCTTTTGTTCTGCTTGTCAGATTTTTGGTAGATTTTTAGCTCACCTGAGCAATGCTCAGGAGAGTTATTGTGATCGTTCAATGTCCGTTGACTGTCTTGTCTGTCGCATTAAGGCTTTGGTTATGCGATGAGGCTGTATTTTTCAACTTAGCTTCATGATGATTTGTCAGAATGATAACCTGATAAAATCTAGAATAGGTTCGAAAAATTGGTATTGAGGATAAAAAAACTAGGTCACTAGGGTCAAATCACAAGAAAAACTTGTGTATATGTGATAGTGGCTGTATTCTACCATTGATCATCATGAATTTTGGTCAAACTCATTACCTTGATGAATTCTAGGCCAATTTCGAAATCTGGACATATGGGGTACAAAAACTAGGTCATAAGGTCAAATCAAAGAAAAACCTTGTGTATGCAATAAGGACTGCATTTTACACCGCATTTCATGAATTGATCAGAAATGTTTGTCTCGATGTGAGTATATGTCGATTTTTAATATGGGTTATCTAGGGTCAAAAACTATATCTCTAGGACAATTCAAATGAAAAAACGTTTTTTGTATGGCTTATAGAGGCTGTATTTTTCAATTGAGGTTCATCGAAATTTGGTCAGAATGATTGCCTTGATCAAAAGTTTGAATGAGGTCATCTTGGTCAAAAACTATGTTCTGGGGTCAAATTGAAGAAATTACTTGTTTACACCTTAAGAGACACTTTTTTTGGTCCAATCTTGGGTGCCCCCCCTTTCAAAAATTGTTCAAAGATTTAATTCCAAGCAGAACCTTGGTTGCCATGGCAACCCAAAATGAAAAACTTAAAAATCTTTCTAGTTCAAAAACCACAGAGGGCCTAGGGCTTTGATATTTGGTATGTACATCATATTGTGGTTCTCTACAAGATTGTTCAAATTATGCCCCTAGGGTCAAATATGGCCCCCGGCCCCGGGGGTCACATGGTTTATATAGACTTATATAGGAAACTAGAAATGTGTCCATGGGACACAGATGCCCCCACTACATGACATCAAAATGACATAATTTTTTCCCAAGGTTAGGGGCCATAAAACTCTACAATACTGAATGGAATTGGACACGAAACCCCAGGTGCACAAACTGCACATGCTGACCAAACATTCCTGTAAACTGTGGTGTCTCTAGGTCAAATACTTTTGGAGCTACGTGCAAAAACTACATTAAATACCAATTTTTAACTAAGTCAGGGCCATAACACTACACGACTGAATGAAATCCCCAGGAAGCGAAACCCCAGGTGACAACTGCACATGCTAACCAACAGTCATTTCTGTTAAACTTTGGTGACTCTAGGTTAAATAACTTCTTGGAGCTATGCGCGAAACAAACATTAAATACCAATTTTAACTAAGTCAGGGGCTATACTCCTATAAGGACTGAATGACTCCGGGACGCGAAACCCAGGGTGCACAACTGCACAAATGCTGATCAACATTCCTGTAAAACTTGGTGCTCTAGGTAAAAACACTTTTGGAGCTATGCGCGACAAACATTAAAATGTCCAATTCTTTTTACAAGGCAGGGGCCATAACTCCTTCTGACTGGATGAATCCGGAGTGAAACCCCAGGTGCACAACTTACATATGCTGGACCAACATTCCTGGAAAGTTTTGTGACTCTATGTCATACACTTTAGGAGGCTAGGCGCGACAAACACTAAAATGACCAATTTTTATGAAGTCAGGGGCCATAACTTCTACATGACTGAATGAATCCGGACGCAAAACCCCGGGTGCACAACTACACATGCTGACCAACGTTCCTGTAAAGTTTTGTGGCTCTATGGCAAATACTTTTGGAGCTAGGCGCGACAACAACATTCTCGGAAGGATGGACGGACGGACAAGAGCAAATCTATATGCACCCCCCAAAGTGGGGGCATAAAAACTTTAAAAATCCTCTTGTCTGAAACCACAAGACCTAGACCTTTGATATTTGGTATGTAGCATTGCCTTATGGTCATCTACTAAGATTGTTCAATTTATGCCCTAGGTTGAAAAGGGTCCTGCCCCAGGGGGATACAAGTTTTACATAGATTGTATAGGAAAAACTTTAAAAATCTTTTTGTTAGAAAACTGCAAGCCTAGACTTTTGATTTTAGATATATGTAGCTTTGCCTAGTGGGCCTTTACCGAGATTACTCAAATTATGCCCCTTAGGTAAAAAGAGGCCCCACCAAGGGGGTCCCAAGTTTTACAAAACTTGTATAGGAAATTTTTTTTCAAAAATCTTCTTGCCTGAAACTGAACGGCCAAGGCATTTGATATTTGGTATGTTGCATTGCCTAGTGGTCTTCTACCAGAATTGTTCAAATTATGCCCCTGGGGTGAACAGAGGCCCTGCCCCGGGGGTTATTTGTATACAGTTATATAAGAAAATATACTTTCAAAATAAATTATCTGATCGTATTCTAGACTGTTTTAATATAATTACCTGATTGCCCAGTAAATTAGGGGTCACTTGACTGTAACCTTGACCTTCTGACCTATTATATTTTTGTTTTATTAAGGTAAGGCTTGAAATTTTGATAAGACATATACAATTTGACACGATCTTAACAGCACAGAAATTTGAAACCCGTCAATAACTTTCGAAAAGACTTCATTCCATCTTTAGTGTTCTTAGCCCTGACTATGACCTACTTTCTTGTTTTTGAAGTACAGCAAAAGATTTGGGACCACATGTATTATGTTTGATACCGATTTCAATACTCATCTTGAATAGTCTTAATCAGGTCAGCAATATAGGGCCATCATGGCCCTCTTGTTTAGCAGATACCATGATAAAGGTTCGTCATATAGCAGTTTTTATTTCCAATAATTATGTTTTCATGTAATTTCCAAAATGTTATGATCCAGACACTTATTTAAAATGATACAAATGTTTGTACCTTCATTCACATTGCTGGACATAATTGATTCTGATTTTGCAACCAGTGCAGATCAAGATCAGACTGCACATCCTGAACATTAATCTGCACTGTTGAAGCAGTTTATTATAAGGTAAGCATTCATTTTCACTGTTAATAACTCTGTCAAATTGAAAGCTGGACAAGAATTAAAGAATTTTAGTATGGGAAGGGTTTATATAATTAGATGCTTATGTACAAGTAAAATGGTTATAAAACTTCCTTAACAAATCTGAAGGATCTGCAGGGAAAGCATTGCCTGCAGCAATTTACAGTTCTACCTAGTTTAATTGAAATCCTTCTATTCTTACTGGCCCCCCCCCCCCCCCGTAAGGTCAGATAATACGGTTTAAAACCACAATGATGTTTACATGAACAAAAGGAACATACCTCTTGTCGTACTAAATACAATTTGAACAAGCGTTTCCCCCCCCCCCTATGCTGGAGATTTAAATTTCAATTCTACCATGTTTTATTTAATTACTCCACAGCAAGTAATTGAATATAGTTTTGGGTGGATGAAAGTTGGCAGTCCAGACAAAGCCACTGCTATTTTCCTCTGCCTTCAACTTGCAGACAGTAAATGTGCTGAAACCATTAAGAAAACAACAAAGTAAATAAGTGCTACAAGAAGTTACTTTTTATCTCAGTTTTTCAACTTTGTACATTGAATTTCATCCTCCTTGTATATGCTGTCCTCGTTTATCTGAAATTAAACAAGAAAAAATGAACATATGTGTTGAAAATCTATCTTTTTTTATACTTCTTTTAAATAAGGCATAAATGCTTGCGACTTAATGTTCTAAACTATGTTTCTGGTAAAATGCTTATATGACATTCAAAATATAAGCGTGGTCACATGACCTGATTTATATGCAAATCTAAAGAACAGAATTAATTTGTGTGTGAATGTGACTTGTAGTTATAAAACTGTGTGTTTTCAATACACCCAACCATTGAAAAGGAAATGAAATAATTTGACTATGACTACAAGGTAAAGTTCTATTTATAAAGAGTTGATTCAGGCTAGCTATAATGTAATTTTTGTCATGAGCACATGCTTTCCTTAGCTGATATCATATTTTGCTATCAACATGTTGAAATTGTCAATATCCATTTCTGTCTCAATACAAAATTTTCATAGAAAAGATCCACAAATAAAAAAATTGTTTTAAATGAGGATATCCTTCAATATCAATGGTGTGAAAATTCTTCTGAAAAATGGTGATAATTGATTTTGAAAATTGATGTTGTAGTCTTTTTCAATTTGAATATCAATTCTTTGTATCATATTACAATGTATATCAAACAAACTTGGTAAAGTCTAAAAAAATTCTATGTTTCTGTAAAATGCTTATATGACATTTCCCCCAAAAAATATAAAAGCGTGGTCACATGACTGCAGTTTCCTTTCGCTTGGTCACCTGTCAAAAAGGATTTGAAAAATAATGTTTTTGCGATAGTCAAAATATCTCTTTCCTGGGTAATTGGATTTTTTCGGCACATGACCTGACAGTTACTTTCGCTTGGTCACATGTCAAAAAGGTTGGAAATAATGTTTTTGATATTCAAAATATCTCTTTCTTGGGTAATTGGATTTTATCGGTCACATGACCTGACAGTTACTTTCGCTTGGTCACATGTCAAAAAGGTTGGAAATAATGTTTTTGATAGTCAAAATATCTCTTTCTTGGGTATATTGGTTTTATTCATTGTAGACAAGCGGAGGTTGAATTATGAACCTATTTTTAACCTAGAATATTAAATGAATGTGTGGCATATAAAGTAAAGTAAACTTACTGTTCTGTAAAAAAGGATCCAGGGATGCGGACAAATAATTCTTTTTGCCTGTGTCTTGGTTGCCAATCTTAAAAAACTCCTATTGCACAGCAAGGTTTTCACTTTGCTGCTCATGCACCTTCCTCTGACTTCTGCAGAGCGTGCAGTGTTTTTTCATAGAAGTTTAACTGCGCCTCTTCTAAATCAGTCAATGATCTAATGAAATAAAACAGAGTAAGAAACAACTTAAGTAAACACTACAAAAGATAATCATATCTTAATGACATAGCCAGCTTTCAAATGCAACACTAAGTTATTTTCGCAAACAGATTTCAAACAATAAGGCCCTAAATGTCCTAGCTACAATGTAGTTAAGTTCATATTCAGTGTTTCTTTATTGATATGCCTTAAAATTCTCATCATTTTACCTACTTTACATACAGGTCATAGTGAGACTTGTAGAGAAAATTATGACTTCAATTATGATGTCAAAATTGCCACAAGACGTTCTATATTACATTTACTCCGCTAGGGGAAATAAAGTCAAGCATAATATTTATTAAGGTATGTCAATGAGCATGTCAGAATGAAAACAATCAAGGCCTTCTAGTGATTTATCCTCTCATTTACCATGGTTTAGAGTTCAGATGCTTCATAAGTTAACTGTGGCAAATTAGACAATAAACCACTCGAGTCATGATAGTTTGATTCGGAAAGGTAAAATACCTTTGGCTCCTTTCTTGCTCTCTCTCCCTTCATCTATAAACATTCTTTTGTGCTTTCAACCTTGCAATACAAGCATTTTTCTTCAGATTGTGGGTATTTTACATTAAAGGACATTTGGAAGCTACATACTGTTAAGTTTATTGCAATGAAATTCCAAGAAAAATGGAATGATATTTGGTCTTATTCAGATGGAATCCTCATTCATAGATCTCAGTTTTTCGGTATGAATTTTATTTCCCACAGTTTTACATTAAAAACTATGGCGTCAAATTTTATTATCAGACAGGTTAACTCAATTTGCAAGAGGGACTTGAAAAAATGTCCTCGTATATAGGTGCTATAAACACTGACATGTAAAAGAAGAAATCTGTGTCTCTTGAATGAGACACCACATATGTTGAAGTGCCCTTAAAAACTTTAATAACTCACCTTGCGCTTGGGCATTGCCATATGGGAACTTGTACAATGCTTTTTAATCCTTAACTGACAAACTAAAGTGTGAACATAGCTGGATTTTGGGGGATTTCGTTAAGGACTTCATTTCCACCTGACACCTTTTCTGCTTTCATGCATCAAAACTAAAAATAATTTGTACTTTTACTTTTAGATTTTTCAATCAAAGGCAGTCATTGATAACATTATATAGATACCTGACACTGAATAGTACTAGGGTGGATTACCGCTGTCTCTCCCCCTCCACCTGCACCAATGGTCTCACTCGTACTGGTTAGCATGTGTTCCTTTTGGCACCGTATTGATAGTGGGGGCTATTAAATATTTGAGACGTGCCATGAGAAAATCAACATAGTGGGTTTGCGACCAGCATGGATCCAGACCAGATTGCGCATACCGGCAGTCTGGTCAGGATCCATGCTGTTCGCTTACAGTTTCTCCAATTCCAATAGGCTTTAAAAGCGAACAGCATGGATCCTGACCAGACTGTGCGGATGCGCAGACTGGTCTGGATCCATGCTGGTCGCAAACCCACTATGTTGGTTTTCTCATGGCATGGCTCATTTACTCTTACAGTGAATGACAGACAAAGATATATAATTCAATCTAATTCAGTCTCTTAATATATAATATAATCACAGGATACCAATAAGACCACGAAAGACTGTCATCAAGAAAATAGTATATACCCACTTTATACAAAATAAACACTTTAAATTATACATCACTTAATAATGACCTGTGTTTTCACTGTATGCATACATTTTATTCCCTAATGAAGGCTAACTACAAGGGCTGTTCAAAAATAACGTAGACTTTTGCTGTCAAATGATCCTTATTGTGTTAATACAAATGTGAAATATATCGTTGTAATTCGGAATCTTTCTTTAATTTGGTCATATATTTTTTGTAACATTCTTGCTGATTGGCGAAGCGCATCGAACGTTTTTATTACCATAGCTGCGCATTCATAAAGGCCACAGTCGTTTTTGAATTCTGTCGCGATTAGAATTCGATCACTCATGTTGCAGCTAAAAGTACACTTTTGCCCAAAAAATACGCCAAAGTGCCAGAACATGTCAGGGCGACTTGTATTTAGAGTAGGGCGTCATTCTGACGTGGGAGGACGGAAGGAAAACAACATTTGAACCTAAGTGAGTATTACTGTTTATAATGCATGTAATGGTCGTCATTGACTAACATGGATCGATAGACAGTTGCTTAGTTATGGCGAAAGGCTATAACTGCAAATCATAATTCAATGAAGCAGACGCAACACAATGTACAGATATGTGTTTCTTTACCTTATGGTGGTCTAAACGATCCTCAAATGGTCCTGGACTTGTCAAAAACAGCGGAAGACGAGGGAGAAAACACGAAAAAAATTGCGACATGGACGTTAACGCCAATGTATGATGCCGTAGATAAAGACCAAGTACTCATGTTTTGTACCCTATCTGAGATGCGTGTCGGAAGTGCATACATATTTATAGTATTCTAACCAAACAACTTGTTTTGACTTAGTATTGCTCAAGAAAAATTTATAAAAATAAAATTTATAATTATGAATTAATGCAAACTTAATGAAAGCTCACATGAAGGCCACGACGTCGTTAACGTCGTTGAAATATGATCGCCGTTGCGCCGGGTAAGTGACTGTTTTTGAGGAAGCATAACTGCTGAATGCATGATCATAATCATGTCAAATTTGCAGTGCAGTTAGTAGAAAGACTGCAAATTATGATGGTATATTTCTTGTTTTGCTTCATTAAAGTATATAAAAGCTAGAGAAAAAGTCTACGTTATTTTTGAAGAGCCCTCGTAAATGTCTTAACTTTGGAATTTAAATATCGAAGAAACCTTTTTGAAGTTGTGTATACTTTTACATCTATATGAAGTCTTTCTTACTGGTAGAATTTCAAACTCATGTGATATATTCAAAAATTTCTCATTCAGCTTTCTGATTATCAGACGAAATCCTCTACATAAGACATTGCAATGATGTTTGAAATATAAAAGTTAACAAATATATATAAAACATATATTTTATTGTCAGCCCAGTTAGCTTGATCAGTATTCACACAAAAAGTTTGAAACTTGTAATTTCTAGATGAGGGTTTAAATTGAGATCCACTGGATGGTTACTATATATTGTTGAGTAAATTACTAAATGAGGAACAAAGTGCTAAAATAATAGATCTTTTGTAATAAGACTGACCTCACAGAGATTTTCTGTATTTTATAATTTTTTTCTGTATTTTATAATTTCACATTCATTTTTTAGATCATCAAATGAAATTCAAAGAGTATACCTTCAAATCCTTCCATTTTTTCATCACCTCCTCCACCGACCTGTCTGACCCTCCAATACTGTTAATTCTGGAAGAAAATATCAAAGGTCCAATATTAAATGAGTGCATTAGGTACAAACTGAAAGGTCAAATGTGTAAAACAAGAGGGCCATGATGGCCCTATATCGCTCACCTGAGTAGAGTTGCTTGCTTGAACAAATTTCTTAACTAAAGCTTTAAGATCTAGGCCTTCTGGTTTATTTTTAGAAATTTTATGAAGATTTCCCTATGCACAATCAAGTAACCCTGGGGCTGGTCAATTTGATCGTGGGGGTGGGGGGGGGTCAAGATTTGAACAAATTTTGTAGAGGTCCAATAGGCAATGCTACATGTCAAATATCTAAGCTCTAGGCCTTCTGGGTTTTTTGTTTAGAAAATTTTGAAGTTTTTTCTATGTACAATCAAGTAACCCAATGGGGCGGAGCCAATTTGACCCCGGGGGGGGTCATGATTTGAACAAATTTTGTAGAAGTCTACTAGGCAATGCTACATGTCAAATATCTAAGATCTAGGCCTTCTGGGTTATTTTTAGAATTTTTTTTGAAGATTTTCATAATTATGTAAAATCAAGTGACCCCTGGGGCGGGGTCAATTTTGACCCAGGGGTCACGATTTGAATAAATGTTGTAGAGGTCCACTAGGCCATGCTACATGTGAAATATCTAAGCTCTAGGCCTTCTGGTTTATTTTTAGAAAAAATTTGAAGATTTTCATATGTAAAATCAAGTGACCCCTAGGGCTGGGTCAATTTTGACCCCGGGGTCATGATTTGAATAATTTTAGTAGAGGTCCACTAGGCAATGCTACATGTGAAATATCTAAGCTCTAGGCCTTCTGGTTTATTTTTAGAAATTTTTTGAAGATTTTCATATGTAAAATGAAGTGACCCCTGGGGCGGGGTCAATTTTGACTCCGGGGTCATGATATGAACAAATTTAGTAGAGGTCCGCTAGGCAATGCTACATGTCAAATATCTAAGCTCCAGGACTTATGTTTTCTGAGAAGAAGATTTTTTAAGATTTTCCTATGTAAAATCAAGTAACCCCTGGGGCGGGGTCAATTTTGACCCTGGGTTCATGATTTGAACAAACTTGGTAGAGGTCCATTAGGCAATGCTTCACACCATATATCTAAGCTCTAGGGCTTCTGGGTTTTGAGAAGAAGATTTTTTAAGATTTTCCTATGTAAAATCAAGTGACCCCTGGGGCGGGGTCAATTTTGACCCTGGGGGTCATGATTTAAACAAATTTTGTAGAGCTCCACTAGGCAATGCTACATGTGAAATATCTAAGCTCTAGGCCTTCTGGTTTATTTTTAGAAATTTTTTGCACCTTTTCATATGTAAAAGCAAGTGACCCCTGGGGTGGGGTCAATTTTGACCCGGAGGTCATGATTTGAACAACTTTAGTAGAGGTCCACTAGGCAATGCTACATGTCAAATATCTAAGCTCTAGGGCTTCTGGTTTTTGAGAAGAAGATTTTTAAAGATTTTCCTATGTAAAATTAAGTGACCCCTGGGGCGGGGTCAATTTTGACCCCGGGGTCATGATTTGAACAAATTTGGTAGAGGTCCACTAGGCAATGCTTCACACCAAATATCTAAGCTCTAGGGCTTCTGGTTTTTGAGAAGAAGATTTTTAAAGTTTTTCCTTTTGGTTGCCATGGCAACCAGAGTTCTCCATGGAATTCAATTCTTTGAATAATTTTGAAAGGGGGCCACCCAAGGATCATTCCTGTTTAGTTATGTGTAATTCTGCCCAGTGGTTTTGAAGAAGAATATTTTTTTTAAAATAGTTGACGCACGACGGACATCAAGCGGTCACAATAGCTCAAAAAAAAACTTAGTATTTATCTACTTGTAAAAGAAACTCTATTGGTTTGTAAAAAACAAAAGTCAGAGTAGTCAGTTAAAAACTCAGTCAGAGCTTATATTGTTTTGTTAGATCTTATATAAGTCTTGTCGACTTAAAATAAAATCTGTCTTGTCAAGTGTATTTATTATACATGACACTTTCAAGTTTGTTTTGATTATAAACGATTACATAATTCTATAATTCATCAGTCATTTGTAGATCTATCTGAACACTGTGTTTGTGTCCACAAAACACAAAATTACAGCATTTGCAAATGAAGAAATTATTTGCATAACACTAATCCCTTATAATTGTAGCCTTACTTATTTGGCTTATCAGGATGACTTTTTTTAGGATCTTATATTTTTAGTTGTCATCCTTCTAAGACTTGAAGGGACGGCGACAGTCAAAAGTTAGCACACGGTCCCAAAACGTCCTATTATTTGGACTATAATTGTATCTATACTGTATGGCGTTATTTTCAAAACATTTTTTCAGCTAACGACGGTCTTTGTCTACAACAGATCATTCACAGTACTTTAGATAAATAGATATAGATATTTCGACGTGGAAATACGAAATGAAAAAATAAACCTTTTACAAATATCCCTCCAGAAATCCCCTTTTTCCTTCTCACTGGTATCTCTGTGCCTACCATAAATGGCACGTGTGCATGCGTTGACGAGGACGTTGACTTCATTCGCTTGTGGCTTTTACTTTTGTAGTACATGTAGCGGACATCTTGTTTTCATTAGAAACAGATGATTTTGACATAAGTCACGTGACCCGGATGTTTACATTTCAGACTGCATCACTGTTTTTTAGGTCATACGACGGAAAACAGTCTTAGCTGCGACCGAAGACGTATGACCGTGTTCATAAAACGGTTTGGCCGCAGTCGCAGAAAAAATCTTAAATATCTGTCTTACGATGCGACCGGCCTTACGACCGACCTCGATGATAAAACGATCCAGTTTGTTACACATGTACAGAAACACTGCCTCAAGCATTTAATGATGTTGATATTCATTCAGATACTTTTATTGGTCAATGACTTTTATCATTAAGTTAACACGGAGTTTTGAATTAAAACTGTTGCATCATCCAATATGTAATATGTATCCTGTATGGAAATATAATGGACTGTCATGTGGTACAAATGCTAAATGGAAAAGAAAAATAGCTACAAAATAATATGATTTACAAGTTACAATTTTGGATGCTTCATTTACCTTCCACCAGTATAATAAAACTATGTAAATTTAACTGAGTGTTTGATCAGTATACCTGCAACATGTTTTTTGTCTTTGCATAATTGTTTTTCAAGTTAATCATCAGCCTGGACATCTCCAAAGCTGATGATAGAACGATCTTTTTTTCATGGTCAGAAATGTATTTTGCCTGTGTAAAATTCTTGCCCGTGAAAAAATATTTTTAAAACTAGAAAGTGTCACCGACATCGATGCCCCCGCAACATGAGAAAGGTCACAGGCATGGTACTGCTCACAAACTAAAAGAAGGACCCTGGGCCCTATTTATTTACAAAAAAAAATATTGTAGGAAAACCAGAAAATTTAGTAGTATTCTGTATATGTAGTGAAAATTGGCTAAGTTCAACCAAGGACTGTGACTTTGACCTTTGAGCTAGTGAAACTGTTGTTGCGCATGACACATCGTCTATCCATGCTTATCATTTTAGTCAAATTATTTTGAAATTGGACTGGTCACGAAGATCACATTATCAGTGTATATGTAGTGAAATTGGCTAAGTTCAACCAAGGACTGTGACCTTGACCTTTGAGCTAGTGAAATGGTTTTGTGCACGACACATCGTCTATCCCTGCTTATCATTTATGTGAAATTATTCTGAAATCGGACCATGCCTGTCAAAGTTATGGCCCGGACACGAACATCACCCTTTCCCGAACACACAAACAAACACACACACGGACAGGGGTAACACTATATGCGCCCGCCCCCCATTTTATGTTGGGGGCATACAAAAAATATAAACAAAACTCTTGTGTGTAAATACTGCTTTTATGCTAACAATTTTATAATAATCCATCAATAAATACGGTCAAAATAGAATAAAAAATTTTTTCAATGTTGCTTGAACATGTAGCCCCTGTCCGAAACATACACTACTGTGCTAGCCAAGCTGGCTCTCTATAATCCTTGCATTCCTTTATGTTGGTTAAGTGAAGGACAGTAATAAGCAACATGTAACTACTATTTATCATGAGTTGACACCATTATCTGTCATTCTTTAAACAGCTTTATTATCTTGCTATGGAACTGCACTGGTATTTGATAAACCAATATTTAAGCATGGCATGAAAACTAAAGAGATTTTTTTAGCCTTACCTCCATGCTGTTTCATTAAAAATACATGGTCCACAGCCAGCTGGGCTATTCATCAGATCTCCACATGGTTCACAGGCTTTCATTTAAAAAAAAAAAAAGATCTAAAAAATTTAAAATATTTCACCTTTCATTGAACAATATTGTATTATTACATAACGTTAGAAGGAAAATCATTTCCCAATGTACTATCAAAATTTCTTATATTATGACCTGCAAGTAAAGCTTATTAACCAATGTTTAGAGTCTAGAGTCAAAACTTCACTAATCTGATTGGCTCTTTCCAGGCTCCTTTTTAAAATTTACCAAATCAGACGCTCATCTGATTTTTTTGTCTCTTTATAATATAAATATTGACCTACCCAAGATTTTCCAAGTCCAAAAGAGGCCATAATTCTTGCAAAAAGCAACGCAGAGTTATGGTACTTGCTGTGCAGTGTCAGCTTTTAATGGCGAATAACTGCTCCAAGTTTTAAAGGAATAGCTTTGACCGTAAAGGAGAAAAGTTGACATAAACGCAAAACTTAACCAAGAAATCTGATATTTTATAAGTCCAACAAGAGCTGTCTGTAAGACAGCGCGCTCCACTATTCGGGGAATTGACAGTAAAATGAATATGTCTCAATAAGAGACCTCTACTTTAAAAGGATACACCAAGGGGCATAATTCTGTCAAGAATACAAACCAGAGTTATTGGGATTGTTACCACACATGCAGATGATGATGGTAAAAATATATTTTGAGTTTCAAGTCATTAACTTATATAGTATCAAAGTTATATCCAGAAACGAAGACTGTCAAAAATTTAAGTATGAAAGGGGCATAATTTGGTCAAATCAGAGATATGGGGATTGTTACCAAACATGCAGATGATGATGATAAAGATACATTTCAAGTTTCAAGTCTTTATCTTATATTGTACTGAAGTAACATCAAGAAAGCGAAGATTGCCAAAAAACCTTAAGTATGAAAGGGACATAATTCTGTCAAAAATACAATTAGAGTTATGGGGATTGTAACCACACATAATAAAGAAATATTTTTAATTTCAAGTCATTATCTTTTAAAGAACCAAAGATATGTCTATAAACAAAGCTTTCGAAAAAAACTAACAAGAAACAATTCAAAGTGTACCAACTTTGTGACCTTGACCTTGGTTATAATGGGCCCTGCCCCTGCACATACTTTGTATGCTGGACAATGTTTATGTGGACTAACAGTAAGATATAAGCAATAGTAACAAAGATATGACAGAAAAACAAAGGTTGCTGAAAAACTTTAACCTTAACAAGAGCTGTCCGTAAGACAGCCAAGCTCGACTATTCGAAATATTGTCCCAGAAGCAGGAAAATATTACCCAAAAAGGTTAAATATCAAAAGATTTTTAAGTTCAAAAGGGGGAATAATTTGACCAAAATGCATATCAGTTATGGGACTTGCTGCTATCAACTAGTTTTATAACCCCAAAGGCACATGTGAAGTTTCAATTCAATATCTGCATTAGTTTTGGAGATAGAAACTTGCATGTAAAACTTTAACCAGAATTTTCAAAGTCCAAAAGGGGGCATAATTTGCCCAAAATACATGCCAGAGTTAAGGGACTTGATCCAGTGAGGTTAGTAATTGATCTAGAAAAAGAAAAAATAAGTTTCAAATCTATATGCCTTTTAGTAATAGCTGTATGTACTTGCACGCAAAACTTTAACCAGAATTTGCTAAGTCCAAAAGGGGAAATAATTTGGCCAAAATGAAGGTCAGAGTTATGGGACTTGCTGCTATCAACTAGTTTTATAACCCCGAAGACACATGTGAAGTTTCAAATCAATATCTGCATTAGTTTTGGAGATAATAACTTGCATGTAAAACTTTAACCAAAATTTTCTAAGTCTAAAAGGGGGCATAATTTGCTCAAAAAACATGTCTGATTTATGGGATTTGACCCAGTGAGGTTGGAAATTGATCTAGAAAAAGAAAAAATAAGTTTCAAATCTATATGCCTTTTAGAAATAGCTGTATGTACTTGCACGCAAAACTTTAACCAGAATTTTCTAAGTCCAAAAGGGGGCATAATTTGGCCAAGATGAAGGTCAGAGTTATGGGACTTGCTGCTATCAACTAAATTTATAACCCCGAAGGCACATGTGAAGTTTTAAATCATTATCTGCATTAGTTTTGGAGATAGTAACTTGCATGTAAAACTTTAACCAAAATTTTCTAAGTCTAAAAGGGGGCATAATTTGCTCAAAATACATGTCAGAGTTATGGGTCTTGACCCAGTGAGGTTGGTAATTGATCTAGAAAAAGAAAAAATAAGTTTCAAATCTATATGCCTTTTAGAAATAGCTGTATGTACTTGCACACAAAACTTTAACCAGAATTTTCTAAGTCCAAAAGGGGGCATAATTTGGCCAAAATGAAAGTCAGAGTTATGGGACTTGCTGCTATCAACTAGTTTGATAACCCCGAAGACACATGTGAAGTTTCAAAACAATATCTGCATTAGTTTTGGAGATAGTAACTTGCATGTAAAACTTTAACCAAAATTTTCTAAGTCCAAAAGGGGGCATAATTTGCTCAAAATACATGTCAGAGTTATGGGACTTGACCCAGAGAGGTTGGTAATTGACCTAGAAAAAGAAAAAATAAGTTTCAAAGCTATATGCCTTTAATTGATGGCTGTATGTACTTGCATGCAAAAACTTAACCAAGGTGTGACGCCGACGCCCACGCCAGGGTGAGTAAAATAGCAAGACTATTCTTCGAATAGTCGAGCTAAAAATAACCTAAGTATAACACCTTGATGACCTTGACCTTGGGTATAATGGGTCCAGTCCCTGAACTTACTTTCTTTGTGTGCTGGACAATGTTTATGTGAAGTTACAGTAAGATATAAGCAATAGTAACAAAGATATTACAGAACAAGAGGACCATGATGGTCCTGAATCGCTCACCTGTCCCACGTGACCCAGTTTTGAACTGAGTATGACATCGTTTTTTCTATTATTTGACATAGTGACCTAGTTTTTGAGCTCATGTGACCCAGTTTTGAATCTGACCTAGATATCATCAAGATAAAAATTCTGACCAATTTTCATGAAGATCTCATGAAAAATATGGCCTCTAGAGAGGTCACAAGATTTTTCTATTATCTGACCTAATGACCTAGTTTTTGACCGCAAATGACCCAGTTTCGAACTTTACCTAAATATCATCAAGGGGAACATTCAGACCAATTTTCATGAAGATCCCATGAAAAATGTGACCTCTAGAGTGGTCATGAGCAAAAGTTTATGCACGAACAGACGGACGCACGCACGCACGGACGACGGACGCTGCGCAATTAAAAATGCTCACCTTGTCACTTTGTGACATGTGAGCTAACAAGAGCTGTCCATAAGACAGCCAAGCTCGACTATTCGAAATATTGTCCCTGAGGCAGGAAAATATTACCCAAAAAGGTTAAATATCAAAAGAGTTTTAATTTCAAAAGGGGGAATAATTTGACCAAAATGCAAACCAGTTATGGGACTTGCTGCTATCAACTAGTTTTATAACCCCAAAGGCACATGTGAAGTTTCAATTCAATATCTGCATTAGTTTTGGAGATAGAAACTTGCATGTAAAACTTTAACCAGAATTTTCTAAGTCCAAAAGGGGGCATAATTTGCCCAAAATACATGCCAGAGTTATGGAACTTGACCCAGTGAGGTTGGTAATTGATCTAGAAAAAGAAAAAATAAGTTTCAAATCTATATGCCTTTTAGAAATAGCTGTATGTACTTGCACACAAAACTTTAACCAGAATTTTCTAAGTCCAAAAGGGGGCATAATTTGGCCAAAATGAAGGTCAGAGTTATGGGACTTGCTGCTATCAACTAGTTTTATAACCTTGAAGACACATGTGAAGTTTCAAATCAATATCTGCATTAGTTTTGGAGATAATAACTTGCATGTAAAACTTTAACCAAAATTTTCTAAGTCTAAAAGGGGGCATAATTTGCTCAAAATACATGTCAGAGTTATGGGTCTTGACCCAGTGAGGTTGGTAATTGATCTAGAAAAAGAAAAAATAAGTTTCAAATCTATATGCCTTTTAGAAATAGCTGTATGTACTTGCACGCAAAACTTTAACCAGAATTTTCTAAGTCCAAAAGGGGGCATAATTTGGCCAAAATGAAAGTCAGAGTCATGGGACTTGCTGCTATCAACTAGTTTTATAACCCCGAAGACACATGTGAAGTTTCAAATCAATATCTGCATTAGTTTTGGAGATAGTAACTTGCATGTAAAACTTTAACCAAAATTTTCTAAGTCCAAAAGGAGGCATAATTTGCTCAAAATACAAGTCAGAGTTATGGGACTTGACCCAGAGAGGTTGGTAATTGACCTAGAAAAAGAAAAAATAAGTTTCAAAGCTGTATTTACTTGCATGCAAAAACTTAACCAAGGTGTTACGCCGACGCCGACACTGACACCGACGCCAGGGTGAGTAGAATAGCTAGACTATTCTTCGAATAGTCGAGCTAAAAACAAAGGTTGCCGAAAAACTTTAACCTTAAAAGTAACCTAGCTATAACACCTTGGTGACCTTGACCTTCAGTATAATGGGCCCAGCCCCTGCACATACTTTGTTTGTATGCTGGACGATGTTTATGTGAACGTACAGTAAGATATAAGCAATAGCAACAAAGATGTGACACAAAAACAAAGGTTGCCAAAAAACTTTAAACTTAAAAATAACATAAGTATAACAACTTGGTGACCTTGACCTTGGGTATAATGGGCCCAGCCCCTGCATATACTTTGTTTGTGCTGGACAATGTTTATGTAAAGTTTCAGTAAGATATAACCAATAGTAACAAAGATATGACAGTAAAGCAAAGGTTGCCGAAAAACTTTTAACCAAGAAAGGTCATGCCGACACCGGGGCAAGTAAAATAGAGGAGCTAAAAAGGGTCATAATTCTTGCAAAAAGCAGGATGGACTTACGTTTCTTGCTGTACAGAGTTAGCTTTTGATGGTGAACAAGTGTTGCAAGTTTTAAAGCCATAGCTTTGGTAGTTTAGGAGAAAAGCTGACCTAAACACACAACAAAGGAATCTGATTTTCTAAGCCCAAAAGGGGCCATAATTCTTGCAGAAAGCAGGATGAAGTTATGTTTCTTGCTGTACAAAGTCAGCTTTTGATGGTGAACAAGTGTTGTTAGTTTCAAAGCAATAGCTTTAATAGTTTACGAGAAAAGTTGACCTAAACATAAAACTTAACCAAGAAATCTGATATTTTTTAAGTCCAAAAGGGGCCATAATTCTTGCAAAAAGCAGGATGGAGTGCTGTACAGAGTCAGCTAATGATGGTGAACATGTGTTGCAAGTTTCAAAGAAACAGCTTTGAAGGTTTAGGAGAAAAGCTGACCTAAACATAAAACTTAACAAGGCAACGCAGACGCCGACGCCAATCAAGTGATGACAATAACTCATTTTTTTTTTTTTTTCAAAAAATCAGATGAGCTAAAAGAGTTGGGGGAGCATGAAAAATAGGAGATGATAATTAAGCCATTAACTTATAATGGCCAAAATAAACTCCAAGTTATAAGGCATACCTCCTGTTTTAGCATTCATCTGTTCATTGACACCACACGGTGTTCCTTTTTCACACATTCCACAAGGGTCTCCATAGCGACAGTCCTCCGTATTACAACTACAATGCATGTGCTCACAAAACTCAGGCTCAGTTATAGGAAAAGTGTCTTCTGAAACAAACACATCCTCTACAGTGGATAACACAATATCTTATAATACTGAATTCATTAACCTTTAGCCTGCTAAATTTCTAAAATGGGCTGGTCCATCACTCAATTTAGGCAATACCATTTATTATTTGAAGGGGTGTTTACTGAAAATTTACTGACTGAATAGCGAACAGTGCAGACCATGATTAGCCTGCACGGATGTGCAGGCTAATCTTGGTCTGCACTGGTTAATCTTGGTCTGCACTGGTCGCAAAGGCAGAATAACTCGCCGCCAGCAGGCTAAAGGTTAAATGAGTTGAATAAGTTGCAGGGCTCTGCTTTGTTTTGTTTTGTTGGTAAATTAACATAACAATGACACAATTATAGGTCATATGGCAACTTTCAAGCGTTTGTTGGTGGAGGAAGACCCCAGGTGCCCCTTCGTGCATCATGGGTATGCACCTTGGTAGAACCACGGACCTTCTGTAAGCAAGCTGAACAGCTTCCTTACATGAAGAATTTTATGTCCCGAGTGAGGCTCGAATCCATACTGTCGAGGAGCAAGTGATTTGAAGTCAGCAACATTAACCACATCCACTAATGCCATCTTTCTTCCTTCTGTACCCTATTATAGACAGATACAATTCAACCTTTGTCTCCTTAGATAGTTAACCTCAACATCTAAGCTTTATTATGCTTGTGTAATACCAAATTATGTAACGGATATTTCACTCCCATGACATCACACATGTTATAGAATTTTGAACCACATGGCGGATAGTTCATCATGACAGGTTAGTAGATGAACATTATTAGTCAATTGGGTACTGTGAAATCATTAATATTCGTGGGGGACTAATTTTCGTGGATTTTGTGGTCGAGTCAATCCATGAAATTTAATCCCAACGAACAAATAAAATTCCCATTCATTTTATGTTAGAAGGTTGAAATCCACAAATTCATGTCCCCACGGAATTGTCGTTTTGACCAAAACCACAAAATTTCATACCCACGAAATTTAATGACTTTACAGTATTTTTCATGTAACATAAATTTTATGATTTAACAGACAGCAAAAATATTCACACTGTTAAGAATTCATGTTTTTAATTATGTATTCTGACTGCCAAAGATTCTGATTTTCTATAAACTAAGTTTTGGATTCACATGTCTGTTTGTGAATATAAGTAAAAACTAATTTATTTATTTATTTTGTTGGGTTTAACGTCGCACCGACACAATTTTAGGTCATATGGCGACTTTCCAGCTTTTAATGGTGGAGGAAGACCCCAGGTGCCCCTCCGTGCACTATTTCATCACGAGCGGGCACCTGGGTAGAACCACCGACCTTCCGTAAGCCAGCTGGATGGCTTCCTCACGTGAAGAAAAGTAAAAACTAAACCATCACAAATAATACTCGAAGTACAATATCAATAATCTGAAATTGTTTTAAAGGTACTCGCCCAAGTTTTGGTGATTATTTTTCAATATATCCATTTTAACCAAGTTTGGCACTGAATGTAGTAATTTTTTGGAAGATTTTCTGATGTACAATCAAGTAACCCCTGGGGCGGGCCAATTTTAACCCGGCGGTCATGATTTCAACAAAGTTTGTAGAAGTCTACTAGGCAATGTTACATATCAAATATCTAAGATCTAGGCCTTCTGGTTTATTTTTAGCAAATTTATGAAGTTTTCCCTATGTACAATCAAGTAACCCCTGGGGCTGGGTCAATTTGACCGTGGGGGGGTCAAGATTTGAACAAATTTTGTAGAGGTCCACTAGGCAATGCTACATGTCAAATATCTAAGCTCTAGGCCTTCTGGTTTATTTTTAGAAAATTTTGAAGAATTTTCTATGTACAATCAAGTAACCCCTGGGGCGGGGTCAATTTGACCCCAGGGGTCATTATTTGAACAAACTTTGTAGAAGTCTACTAGGCAATGCTACATGTCAAATATCTAAGATCTAGGCCTTCTGGTTTATTTTTAGAAAATTTTTGAAGATTTTCCTATGTAAAATCAAGCGACCCCTTGGGTGGGGTGAATTTTGACCCCGGGGGTCATGATTTGAACAAATTTTGTAGAAGTCTACTAGGCAATGTTACATATCAAGTATCTAAGATCTAGGCATTCTGGTTTTTTTGTAGAAAATTTTTGAAGATTTTCCTACGTAAAATCAAGTGACACCTGGGGCGGGGTCAATTTTGACCCCAGGGGTCATGATTTGAACAACTTTAGTAGAGGTCCACTAGGCAATGCTACATGTCAAATATCTAAGCTCTAGGTCTTCTGGTTTTTGAGAAGAAAATTTTTTAAGATTTTCCTATGTAAAGTCAAGTGACCCCTGGGGCGGGGTCAATTTTCACCCAGGGGTCATGATTTGAATAAACTTGGTAAAGGTCCACTATGCTTCACACCAAATATCTAAGCTCTAGGGCTTCTGGTTTTTGAGAAGAAGATTTTTTTAAAGTCTTTCCTTTCGGTTGCCATGGCAACCAGAGTTCTGCATGGAATTCAATTCTTTGAATAATTTTTGTACAGCTTCACCCAAGAAACATTCCTGTGAAGTTTGGGCGAAACTGGCCTAGCGGTTTGTGAGGAGATGTTGTTTAAAGTAAAAGTTTACGGACAACAGACGCCGGACGCTGTTCGCTTTCAAAGCCTAATTCAAGATTGTTGTTTCCATTATATCATAGGTGTTGCAATGGGTTTACTACATACTACTCTTGGTTACTGCGGTAGTTAGGATATCTTGCAAAAATCAAACATCAACATGTTTTAACCACTAGTCATTTTCACTCTGCCCCCATTTTATGGGTTTTTGAGATTACAAAGAGCAGTGTAAATGAGCCACATGAAGCCATCTTTATTTTTGTCACAAGTCTACTTAACCTTAAGCTTGTTGCCAGCAAATAATTATGCCTTTGCGACCATTGCAGACCAAGATCAACTTGCACATTTGGGCAGGTTGATCATGGTCTGCACTGTTTGCTATTCAGTCAGTAAATTTTCAGTGAACACCCCTTCGGATAATAAATGGCAATTGCCCAAATTGCACAAACTACATAGCTGCGCAATTCATCTATCTTGGTCTTTATAGACAGGTGGTCTGCGTTCACAGGTTAAAGAACTCCACCAGTCATGTGTTTCAAGGGGAAATATATGGTTTGATGATACAATTCCTTCAATCTGAACTCCAAACAAAGATTTTATTCCATGACAAATGACTGTTTAGGATACATTATTTCTTAACTGATAATTATAAAGTGTTTTTTTTTTATCTGCGTCACTCAAATTAAAACCTGGCTTTAACTTACGCATAGGACAGTCTTTGTGTGATTCTGTCTGATTGAAACATACACGTCGCTTCATGTCAACAGAGGACGTTACAAATGGGTTAATGGCTTCACCATCACATGGAATGCACCTGTCTGTTCCCCCGTCCTGCAGGCAGAATACTATCTCATGGTCTGTAAATAAAGGTAACTATTACACTAAAACGGAAATGAAAGCAATTTGATTTAAGGACATAATTTTCAATTATATAACTCTTTCATTATTCTTTATTTCTTGTCAAAATACATTCCCCTATTTAGTAACAGGCTTCAAATTCTTAATGAATTCAAGATCTCAACACCAGTTCTTGTCAGAAAGCCTTACTTACAGAATTTCAGAACTTCTAACCTGGCTGTATAAAACACTCGCTGTGATGCGTTTCAATCCATTTAAAAAGTGAGTGTACTACAAAGCAAACAAATTAATTTTAGCAGAGCAGTTTTTCAATAGTACTTCAGTTATTTAATGGCCAGCAGTGTAAACCTGTTCTCTGCAAATAACTGTCAACTTCCCCACATGAATTAAAAGGTGGATAAACAATTTCAGACACTGTATCTTTTATCAAATTGTCCCGCAGATCATATGCCTTGCCCTTGGATCGAACTCATGACCCTATCGTCTATAGATCTGCCCTATCCCCATTAAGCTACACAGGCAAGCTATTAAAAGAGAAAACCGTATATGTAAAACTTGGCTAATGCACTGCTGTACATTTAGTTGTGAGAAAACCATGTAATGTGTAACATGGCTATTGTACCATCGTATATTTAGTTGTCAGGACCTGGAGATAAAAATAAATACTGACAAACCTTTAGTACAGTTGAATACAGGCTTGCAGCATACAGTGGTGGAGTCCACAGTGTGAGGTACCTGGTATTGAGGGCATGCTGCACAGATGAAGTCCACAGACAACTGCAGGATTGTGCTGTAAATCAGAATTTGCAGTTTGAAAACTTTTCTCATTAATATTCTTGAAATTTGTTCTGCACATTCCAACTGTTTTTCTAAGTGCTGTAAAGGTTTTTGTGACGAACATTTTGCAAAACGGCAAAGGTAGATGTATACAGGAATGTTTCATTTTTCCCCGTTAAAATGTGATAAATGAATTGTAAGTCAATGCTGCAGTCAAAAAATTAACTACTGATAAGGCCTAAAAAAAAATTGTTTCGTTTCTGGTAACATGCTCAAAATATGTATTGGGGGAGTGGGGGGGGGGGGATTTTTTTTTTATAGTGAGACAGGGTTTTCCCTGATGCACAAATCCTGCATCATAGTCACACTTTCCTGACAAATGACCCATAAAAATAAATTCTGTGTGTCACAGTGAACGCAATTTCTTGAAAATCTAAATCAGGCCAAATCTGTTTACAAAGAGCGATTTTCTGAAAATGTACTTTCAGTTTCGTAATTATATGCAAACTGTGTCACCAATTTTCTATATTTGCCTCGATTCACGTTTCTCAAATTTAATACCCAGTCTGATATTTTGACTGATTAACACTTTGTAACAGTAACTGTTGTTATCGCTGCTCGCTACTACTACCAGTAGTACTAGTCTGCTGTTTACTAAAACAAGAGCTGTCCATAAGACAGCCAAGCTCGACTATTCGAAATATTGTCACAGAAGCAGGAAATTATTACCCAAAATGTTAAATATCAAAAGAGTTTTAAGTTCGAAAGGGGACATAATTTGACCAAAAATACATATCAGAGTTATGGGACTTGGTGCTATCAACTAGTTTTATAACCCCAAAGAAACATATTTAGTTTCAATTCAATATCTGCATTAGTTTTAGGGATAGTAACTTGCATGTAAAACTTTAACCAGAATTTTCTAAGTCCAAAAGGGGGCATAATTTGCTCAAAATACATGTAAAGAGTTATGGAACTTGACCCAGTGAGGTTGGTAATTGACCTAGAAAAAGAATAAATAAGTTTCAAAGCTATATGCCTTTTGGTAATAGCTGTATGTACTTGCATGCAAAACTTTAACCAGGATTTTCTAAGGCCAAAAGGGGGCATAATTTGCCCAAAATACATGTCAGAGTTATAGGACTTGGTGCTATCAACTAGTTTTATAACCCCGAAGACACATGTGAAGTTTCAATTTAATATCTGTAGTAGTTTTGGAGATAGTTACTTGCATGTAAAACTTTAACCAGGATTTTCTAAGTCCAAAAGGGGGCATAATTTGGCCAAAATACATGTCAGAGTTATGGGACTTGACCCAGTGAGGTAGGTAATTGATCTAGAAAAAGAAAAAATAAGTTTCAAATCTATATGCCTTTTAGTAATAGCTGTATGTACTTGCATGCAAAACTTTAACCAGAATTTTCTAAGTCAAAAAGGGGGCATAATTTGGCCAAAATAAAGGTCAGAGTTATGGGACTTGGTGCTATCAACTAGTTTTATAACCCCAAAGACACATGTGAAGTTTCAATTCAATATCAGCATTAGTTTTGGAGATAGTAACTTGCATGTAAAACTTTAACCAAAATTTTCTAAGTCCAAAAGGGGGCATAATTTGGCCAAAATACATGTCAAAGTTATGGGACTTGACCCAGTGAGGTAGGTAATTGATCTAGAAAAAGAAAAAACTAGAAAATGCTTTTGTAAAAAAGCGCATGTCTCCCCCAATGCAAAGTCCTATAGGCAAGAAGTCAATAAGGGTCTGGAGCGAAAGTCAAAGAGACACAGTGACTGATGGTTGGCTGCAATAGGGATCATCTACTTGGCATGTCCAGTCATCCCGCTAAATTTCAACACTCTTGGACTAGTGGTTCTCAAGTCACTGTTCAGGCTCCTGTGACCTTGACCTTTGATCAAGTGACCTCAAAATAAATAGGGGTCATCTACTCTGCATGTCCAATCATCCTATTAAGTTTCAACATTGTAGGTCAAGTTCTTCTCAAGTTATTTCCAAAAAATGATTTTACATGAACAGGCCACTGTGACCTTGAAATGGAAATGGTTTTCAATGTTTGGGCCCCTGTGACCTTGACCTTTCACAGAGTGACCCCAAAATCGTTAGGGGTCATCTACTCTGCATGACCAATTATCCTATTAAGTTTCAACATTCTGGGTCAAGTGGTTCTCAAGTTATTGACCGGAAATGGTTTTCAATGTTCAGGCCCTGTGACCTTGACCTTTAATGGAGTGACCCCAAAATCGATAGGGGTCATCTACTTTGCATGTACAAGCATCCTATGAAGTTTCAACATTGTGGGTCAAGTGGTTCTCTAGTTATTGATCGGAAATGGTTTTCAATGTTCAGGCCCCTGTGACCTTGACCTTTGAGGGAGTGACCCCAAAATCAATAGGGGTCATCTACTCTTCATGATCAATCATCCTATGAAGTTTCAACATTCTGGGTCAAGTGGTTCTCTAGTTATTGATTGGAAATGGTTTTCAATGTTCAGGCCCCTGTGACCTTGACCTTTGACAGAGTGACCCCAAAATCAATAGGGGTCATCTACTCTTCATGACCAATCATCCTATAAAGTTTCAACATTCTGGGTCAAGTGGTTCTCTAGTTATTGATCGGAAATGGTTTTCAATGTTCAAGCCCCTGTGACCTTGACCTTTGACGGAGTGACCCCAAAAACAATAGGGGTCGTCTACTCCAGCAGCACTACAACCCTATGAAGTTTGAAGGTTCTAGGTCAAATGGTTCTCCAGTTATTGCTCTGAAATGAAGTGTGACGTACGAAAGGACGGAAGGACGGACGGACAGGGCAAAAACAATATGTCTCCTGGGGGAGACATTATAAGTTTTAAATCTATATGCCTTTTAGTAATAGCTGTATGTACTTGCACGCAAAACTTTAACCAGAATTTTCTAAGTCCAAAAGGGGGCATAATTTGGCCAAAATGAAGGTCAGAGTTATGGGACTTGGTGCTATCAACTAGTTTTATAACCTTGAAGACACATGTGAAGTTTCAATTCCATATCTGCATTAGTTTTGGAGATAGTAACTTGCATGTAAAACTTTAACCAGAATTTTCTAAGTCCAAAAGGGGGCATAATTTGCTCAAAATACATGTTAGAGTTATGGGACTTGACCCAGTGAGGTTGGTAATTGACCTAGAAAAAGAATAAATAAGTTTTAAAGCTATATGCCTTTAAATGATAGCTGTGTGACCAAGGTGTGACGCCGACGCCGACGCCAGGGTGACTAGAATAGCTAGACTATTCTTCGAATAGTCGAGCTAAAAATGGCTCAAAAGCAAAGCAAGCTGACGATGTTTATGACATTGTTGACAGCAAGTACAGTAGGACCCAGTGGTTCAGATCGCCTGTTTCTACTTTAACACTGCCTGGTAAAAAGTACTAAAACCTATTCTAGCACATATATATATATAAAAGTCAAACATCAGCTGTTTTTATCATTTTATTCAGTGACATATATGAGGAAAGACTTCAATCTGTATAATCACTAGTATAAGCAAAAACAAAGTTTTATTCAAAATACTAATTTTAGTATATCTGTATGACCCCCCAAATTTGGAAATGACCCCCAGATGTGAAACACTGGGCAATGACCCTCATTTTCAAAAGTCAAGGGAAAACACTTGTGAGACTTTTTGGAAATCATCTTTGTGTAAAAAAATGAATACAAAGAAGGGGGTTATGCCTTTAGAGCATCAATAAGTTGATTTCTAACATCACTGACCATGTTTAAAGCATAAAAAGTGCAGTTTTGCAACTTGAAAAAAATTATTCTCCAAGGCCATAAAAACATTTAGGGTTGGGCCAAAAATTTAGGGTAGGTCAGATACCGGAAACAAACAATTTGTTTTTTTACATCTAACAATATTTTTCTTTCTATTTCCTAAATAATTTATTTGAGGAAAGAAAGTCATTTAGTGTCTAATGCAGGAAACAAAATTTATCTGAAGCTCGAGGAGTTTTTAAAGGTCCATTACTAAGTGAAATTGAGTTGGCAATTCTTTTCATAGCCAGTGCACAGACTTCTGCAAGACACTAAATAATGAAGATTGGCAGGTCAAAATGTACAGAAGGTCTTTGGAACTCAAAGAAATGTATGTGTATTATGTTGAAATTTCAATGAATCGACAGAATGACCCCCAAGGTCTTTTTAACTTTCTTCATACTTCATAGAAAAATAATTGTACATATACTGCGATTTATTTCGAATTTCTACATACCAACTTTCATTTTCCAATAAAATGAAATAGTTTCTGTGCTTTTTAAAAGAAATTAAGATGTTCACTTTCCTTAGTATTGGACCTTTAAGGAGCACTGCACTCAGTATGTTGTAAACCTTAATATAAGTTTTGCATGACTTGCAATTACAAGAGAGTGCTCGTCTTAATTGAAGCTCTTCCACCATGAATACTAGCTTACATATTAAAACTTGAACAAAATTTTTTAAGTTGGAAAAGGGGCATAATTTTGCTGAAATGTAAGTCAAGAGTTATAGAACTTTCTATGTAAGGTCATCTCATGATGCAAAAGATGTATGGAGAATCTGAAAACATTTTGTCAAGTATTTCCTGAGAAACATGATGTTTATTCATTCAATAAGCTGTCAACAAATTTCTATGTTAAAAAAAGAGGCATAATTTTGACAAAATAAAGCTAGAGTTATGTAACTTACAAAAATAAGGTCACTTTAAAATGCCAGTCATGAATAAAGTTTGAAAGCATTTAGCCAAGTAGTTTTTGAGAAACCTGCATACATGCAAAACCTCTAACCAAATTTCTATGTTAAAAAGGGGAAATATTTTGAAACAAGAGCACCGCCTTGCGGGTGCTGACGCTCATCTGATTTTTTTTGTATAATAGAAATATTGTCCTACCCATGATTTTCTAAGTCTAAAAAGGGTCATCACTCTTGCAAAAAGCAGGATAGAGTTATGTTTCTTGATGTACAGTGTCCACTTATGATGGTGAAAAACTGTTGCAAGTTTTAAAGCAACAGCTTTGATAGTTTATGAGAAAAGTTGACTTAAACATAATATTCTACCAAGAAAATGATTTTTCTAAGTCCAAAAGGGGCAATAATTATTGCAAAAAGCAGGATGGAGTTATGTTGCTTGCTGTACAGGGTCAGCTTATGATGGTGAACAAGAGTTGCAAGTTTTAAAGCAATAGCTTTGATAGTTTAAGAGAAAAAGTTGACCTAAACATAAAACTTAACCAAGAAATCTGATATTTTCTAAGTCCAAAAGGGGCCATAAACCTTGCAAAAAGCAGGATGGAGTTATGTTTCTTGCTGTACAGGGTCAGCTTATGATGGTGAACAAGTATTGCAAGTTTTAAAGGAATAGCTTTGATAGTTTAGGATAAAAGCTGACCTAAACATAAAACTTAACCAAGAAAACTGATTTTCTAAGTCCAAAAGGGGCAATAATTCTTGCAAAAAGCAAGATGGAGTTATGTTTCTTGATGTACAGGGTCTGCTTATGATGGTGAACAAGTATTCCAAGTTTCAAAGCAAAAGCTTTGATAGTTTAGGAGAAAAGTTGACCTAAACATAAAACTTAACCAAGAAATCTGATATTTTCTAAGTACAAAAGGGGCCATAAATCTTGCAAAAAGCAAGATGGAGTTATGTTTCTTGCTATACAGGGTCAGCTTATGATGGTGAACAAGTATTCCAAGTTTCAAAGCAATAGCTTTGATAGTTTAGGAGAAAAGCTGACCTAAACATAAAACTTAACCAGGCAACGCCGACGCAGACGCCGACGCCGACAACCGCTCAAGTGATGACAATAACTCATCATTTTTTTTCAAAAAATCAGATGAGCTAAAAATGAAAGCAAGAGTAAGGAATTTAGTTGTAAAATAACAAATATATGATTTTTAATATTCTATAGATTGGTCACCTAATCTCAGAGCTTAAACAAGTTAGAGAGCGTGCAACTTTGGAAGAGGACCAAAATATGCTCCTGTCCCATGTCAAAAGTGACTGGCAGTAGAAGTTAATTACATTAACCTTTAGCATGCTAGATAAATTGTCGTCTGCTGGAAATGTCGTCTGATAAAATTGTAAAGTTCATTCAATTTGCTCCAAAATTGGAAGAAATATTGTCAGAGTAGCAAACAGCTTGGAACCTGATCAGACGCCGATTTAATCGGTGTCTGATCTGGTTCCAAGCTGTTTGCAAAGGCTGTTAAATTCGCCTGCAGCAGGCTAAGGGTTAAATAGTGTGAGATAACAAAATTTATGGTTCAAACACTATTAATTTTGGCTTTCAGCTCAAAATTGGTGGAAAAAACATACAAAGACAAATGAAGTAGGCTGAGGGTATTTTGGAAGGTTTCTTTATAATGGTACTATTTTAACCTCTGGCAGCCCCTTAGCGGGCCAAGTATCCTTGTTTGTACCAAACTGCGAGAGGACCTAATAACGATGCTAAAAACCAAATTTGATGAAGATGCATCCAACGGTTCATGTATAAGAAATTATTTAAAGGTATTTCTATAATTAGTTCTAGTGGCCCATAAAAGGGGACTGTGTTTCCATAAGAACAAGACTGAGAGAGAGGACCTTGCAGTGATTCTGCAGACCAAGACTGATGCAGTCCCATCTAGTTATTCATGAGAAGAAGTCCTATAAAATATTTCTATTTTTAGCTCTAGTAGCCCCTCACAAGGGTTTCATGCCTCATTTGAATAAATTTGGGAGCAGAACTTAGAATGTTACAGACCAAGTTTGAAAGAGATTCATCAAGCACTTCATGAGGCGTCCTTTAAAGGTATTTCTGCTTTTAGCTACTGCTGCCACTGAAAGGGAACAAGCTCTCTCATTTGATTACAATTAGGTGAGGACCTTAAATAATGCTAAAGATCAATTCTAATGAAGATTCATCCAGCGGATCATGAGAAGAATTCTTTTAAAGGTATTTCTCTTTTTATCCTAAATGGGGCCAAGCTGAAACATTTTAACAAACTTGGAAGAGGACCTCACAATGGTGCTACAGACCAAGTTTGATGAAGATCCATCAAGCTGTTCATGAGAAGACAGTTATTTAAAGATTTCATTTTTAATGATACATTTTAATATATTACAAACGTAAAGTATTGTCTCATAAATGTTAATAAAGTGACATAATGTTTTTTCATAGATCAAAAATGTTTATTGTATATATAATTATATTGAATACCACATTGGCTTATCTCCAGATCCAAGGCTATGGCAAAAACATGTGTGTACATAAAATTTGTACAAATATTTACAGTGTAACATTAACTAATCAATTAGGGTATTAGGTGTCAGATGAGCATATCAACATGAACAAGGTTGTTATTTGATAATACACCAACAAAATACCTATCAAGAAAACGCTTACATTATTATTTACTGATCTATTATTGTCAGTACCACAGCAGTTTTCACCTATATCAGATATCAAATATTAAATTTGTTTAAGCTGACCTGCCCACCTGACATGTTATCTTAAATGATCAGTAACTGCATTATTTATATTAAAACTCTTATCTAATAAAACATACAGGGATATTTATCTTTTCTTATCTACCAGTATTTTCATGGGACTTCCCACATCTCCATAGATCTGCTGTAAGGAAAAAAGATTTATGAAATGAGCCATGCCATGAGAAAACCAACATAGTGGCTTTGCGACCAGCATGGATCCAGACCAGCCTGCGCATCTGTTGGAGGAAAGGGGCAGATAATGTGGATTGTTGCACTTCTCAGGATGTCTCATGACCTACCAACCAAATTTATTCATGTGGTCTGTGCAGTGCATACTATGTTGATGTTGGATGATGGGCTCACAGTGTTTTTTTCACTTCTAAGGGAAGGGGATCGGTGCTCTTTGGAGGGGGGAAAAACAACATAAATCTAAGAAAAGGGGAATTTTTGTTAACAAAAAACATAGTGAAGCACTTCGATAATACTGATTTATCAAGGGGAGTTACTTGTGTCATACTGGTGTTTATGTAAACAAAGCGTGAGATATCTAGGTATCATGGCTGACTGTTTTCTATATAAAAATTAGTGAATTATGATTCAATTGATTGGCAATTTTTTTATTTTCGGAGGGGAATTAAACGCATCGAGAAAAGGAAAAAACATACTTAAAATAAGTTAGAGGGGAAATGGGGCCGAATTTTGCTGAATATCTTGGTAAAAAACCACGCTGGGCTCAGGACGATGGACGACAACCACCAGACCATCCACCTATACTAATAGCTCACCCTGAACCAAGTTAAAGTGAGCTCAAAAGGTGTGCATTTAATATTCATTATCCTGTATTTTTAAAGTTTATGCCATATTTGAAAAATACCACATCAGAAGAGGTCACACGTGCAGAAATGCCCAATATAGCAGTGTCCAGTGACATATGGCGAGTACTGGCAAAAATGGTACTTGTACTCATAATACTCGAGCATTTATGTACTTGACCCAACCTTGCATTAAATAAAACTTCACTGAATTTCAGCTGTGATAAAAAAAGAACAATCTTGATCATTATAAAACAATAAAATGTGGTTTTAAAAACTTTCTGCTTGTTTGTTTTGCATTTCAAGCAGACTGTCATATAGATATCAATCCTAGTAGTCTGACCCAGTGTTAACAGTTGCTGGTGCAGATCACAAGTTACTGCTTCATTTATCAAGTGCTTGTAACACAAGCCTATCAATTTACACATGCAACTTCACTTTGTATTCAGAGAAAATAGTAAAGTATGCAGTTTCAGACTATCAAGTTTAAAGTTTGTGTTCAAGTTTAGACTACCGGTATTCAACCTTTAATAGGCAAGTTCAAAACAGATAGTTGGCACATTGCCCAGGTACAGATCCTGTTTCAAGTTGAATAAGATTATTTACATATCAGTGTTTTTTTTCCTCAGTACACAAAAATAATAGTAGGGGTGACTATTGAGGCCAATTTTGACTATTGCAATACTATTGATATTGCTTAAAAACTATTGCGATACTATTCTATTGCAGGTTACTATTGCGATACTATTGCAATAGTTATCGGCCATCATATTTTATACAGTAAAGCTACCAACTGGCATTGTTACACAGTGTAAGAGACGGCACTGTTTATAATTGCTGTTAACACACATTGAGATGTTTGTATAACTGAAACGGACAGAAAAAATTCTAACATTAAATATTTCTTGCCTTCCTTGGCTTCGGAAAAATAAGTAAAACAATAAACCGATATATGCAAGGTATACTCAAACGAATCGGCCATTTTGTTGCGAATGTCAACATGTTTAGTAACCCAACGCATCAAAAAAGACGAAAATTAACGGATCGGATTAAGGTGTACAAGCACTAAATGAAGGGCCCTACCGAACAGTTTGCTGTATAATACAAGTATATAGCCTTCTTTCTCCATGTCCATAGTATATTTTCTCATCTAAAATTAACTGGTTATTTAAATATATGTAATCAAAGTTTCTCAGAAACTAAATTTATTAATTATCTCCCAGACTGACTTCTCAGTCCTTTATGGTAGTTTAATTCCGTGAGGGTAATTATTGTAATTGAGGCGTAAACATTTTCCGAGTTGCAAATGAAAGCTGGCTCTGTTTCTTGGTTTATAAATTATAAATTATTTCTGTATTTACAAAAAAAATTCAAACCTATCGAAACTATCGATTGTTGAAGGAACTATCGGCGATTGTTATTGGATCGTGACTTTTCTATCGATGCATGCTATTGGGACACTTAGTATCGCAATGCATCGATAGTTCGAGGTATCGTTACACCCCTAAATAATAGGTAAACATCTGTTCATGCATTTAATACTCTTTCCTAGAACTAAGGAAAATCATAATTCAGAATGTACATGATTACATGGAAAATTGAGAAACAAACAGCTATGTTTTGACTATTTTAAGTTGTTAAGGTCATAATAAATTAACTCCTAAATTATTATCCCTAGCCAATGATTATTTTTTTCATGCCTCCCTGAACTATGCAGGGATTTTTCACATTGCAAAATTTCTTTCTCAACCACTATTAAACACAGATATTATTTTTATAGCCTAAGAATGAATGATTCTTGAAGACCTTCTTGTTTCAATTTCCTCCTATTTTAAACCTCCTAGCATGATCTCCCCTCAAGTGTCGCATCTTAAAATGAAATGTTTGCAAAGACAATATCAGACCACTAGCCACTTCCTACCATAGAAACGTAATAAAAGCAACTTTATGACAACTAATAATAACTTTTTCCAGCAATTATCTTTTACAGTGGTAATAAAGTACATAAAATTACATGTTCATTGATAACCGGACCTATAGAGTCCGGGACCCTAGACCCCAGGCCACTTTCAAAATGTGAATGCTGGAAACAAAGGAGGACTTGCTTTAGTCAGATCTAGGAAAGTGGTATATTTACAGATTATCTGTAAATTTACAGATTTTTCGATCTATAAATTTACTGATTGTAAAAACTGATAAAATTACATTTATTCTCAAAACCGCAGCTTGAAATTAATTGGTTTATTTACAGTTTGCACAAATTCAGGCCATTTGTGAGTTTCGGCCATTTTTGTTGACTCTTGAGATTTTGGCATTTTCAGAGTTGAGTTGAAGCTGTTCTGTAAAGAGTCCATATAAGTTGTGTATTAGCGTAAATTACATTTTGAAATAATGCATATAAGCATGTCTGATAACTTTTAAGCGTATAAAAACGTATAAGAAATAACAGAAATGCCCGCAATGACTTTTTACTAGCGTAAACAAAATCTGAATGGTCTAAATGCATACCGTAACATGAGCACGGTCAGAATTAAACGTACACACACATTGAATGGTACTATATAACCTATGTTAAACTATATTATATAATCAATGCGTGCGTAAATCAAATAGCTGGAAAACAATATTGATGGTACGGTAGTGTATTTTAAAGCAATGTTGATTTATATAAAATATTAACTTATGGTGTGGAGTAAACAACAAAATGTCTCTTTCTAAGAATGTAAAAAGTGAACAAACACTCTACGCATCTTTAAACCATGAACGATCCCTAAAACATATTTAAAGGTATATTGAATATTCTATCGGATTCAGTAGCAAGTATTTTAAGCCAAAGCTAGCCAAGGGTTAAAAAAGCAAAAACCAGAATGCTGAATTGAAACTGAACTGCAAACAACTTCATGGGTGTTACACCCAATAAATATGTTATAAAACCGATTCCTGGTTTTTTTTTTTACATTTACAAATTTTCAGGAGTAAATTTAATCCTAGTAAATTTCAGATTTTACCATTTTACTCATTCACAAAAATTATAATGAGTAAATACTCATAGGCCAAAAAAATTATCTGGATCCCTGGAAAGTAGGTATTTCCTGATGTCTACCTATGCAATATAAGCGTTTTCATCACATGTCTCAGTCAGGTGATCATGGTTTCACTGCATTATGGTCAACCCCATATTTTTCTGGTATTTTTTGATTGCCTAAAGACAGATCTTCAAGACAAGCGTAGTCTCACAAAGTGAAAGGCTAGAAATGCTGATAGGGGATGAAAATCCCTGAGACGGTAAAGTAAAGTTATTCATCTTTGTTGTCTGCATATACCAAGGTAACTTTTTCGATGACTTCCGGTTCTGTTTTGTGTACAGTCCACAGACTGGTTGGGCTAAAACAAAAATATGTGTGGTTTAGGGAACATTGCCCCAAAAAGTTAGGAGGGTAGGTAGGTAATTTTTTTTTTTGAAATCGTCTCATTTTCATATGTGCTGTTTAACTTGCTTTAATAACTACAAGATTGACTCTGACAATGTTGAGAGAAGTAGAAAGGTCCCCCCTTGGCCTTGAAATTAATGGGGGATTTTCAAATTTAATGGGGCTTTTTAATTTCAATGAAAAATATCACGGGTTGGGTCGTCCAGACAGTATTCTTTTTCAACATGCTTTGCGCTATTCATTTCAAATGCAAATCAAACAAAAACTACTCATGACTAATACTAATAGATATACCTTTCTAACGATACCTGGCTGAAAATAAAATTCACATTTTTACTGGTTGTAATCGTCAATACATTTCTTATTTTTATAATTTCTCAGCTACTACTGAACGCAGAAAATCCAGCCTACCTGTGACGTGAGGAGATTTTTCTAATGAACATTTTGATTGGATCGCTGCATGCAACGCTGTGGAAACCTATTTATTTTAGCATATGTATCCCCGGAAAGTTCACTGACTCGGTCTCAATAATCAATTCAATGGTATATTTTTTACCGACTTTCGTGACTTCGTTTTTTTTCTGCCATGATTTTCACCCATTTTATGGGAATTTCAATGGATCTTCTTTAAACTGAATGTGCAAAAATGCGCATTGTCCCCTCCTTTCCTAACCACTGTATATTAACGATAAATCCCAATTCTAGGCGGTGCCTTAATTCATATTAAAATTATGTTATAAATTGTTATTTTTACATAGAAAATAATAGCGGAGGCATTTAACCCCTTCTAACAGGTCCAGGAAAGTGGTATATTTACAGATTATCTGTAAATTTACTGATAATCTATAAATTTACAGATTTTACAATGTATGAAAACTGATGAAATTACATTTATTCTTTATTAAACCGCAGCTTTGAATTAATTGGTTTAGTTACAGCATGCATAAATTAAGGTCATTTGTGAGTTTCAGCCAATTTTGTTGACTATGAGTTTTTGGCATTTTCTGAAAAATCAGGCATTTTCTGAAAAATCAAAGTCAACAGAAATGGCTGAAAATTACAATTGACCATTATTTATGCATACCATAAGTAAATCAATTAATTTTAAGCTGCGATTTTGTGTCTAAATATGATTTTTGCAGTTTTCAAACATCTGTAAATAAATACACTTTCCTAGACCTGTCTAACCGAAAAAGATCTACGAAACTATCCGAAAACTACGCAACTTGCAAACTATAATTTCAGGCAGATCAAGCAACATTTAAACAAAAAACAAAATATATGCAAGCCATAAGTTATAAACAACATAGAATAAATTTGAATATTTTGCTATATTTACATTGAAAACACGAGTGTCACTCTCTGAATGTTCATTTTGGTGCCAAAATAAATCACATGCAACTTCTAAACAGGTGTTCGTGAAATTCAAGCGTTGTATGAAGTATTACTGCACAACACCGATCTTATAGGTTACAACACACTAAATACACGGGTATGAAACGTTGCCTGCCGCACTGAAATGAAGACATCGCGCCTCCGACGGCGCAGGCATTGCGCAGGATGTTTACAAAAATTACGAGCAAGGTGCGTAAAATTGAATGTTTTGGTTATTGTCTTTTTACAGTAAAAACTTTTTAGAAATCGGGGAATGCAGCGGGATTTAGTTGTGTCTTGCCGACAAATCCATGCCCAGTTTGTGAAGAAATATGTAATATTGTTATTTTGCGGGTGTTTTTCATCAGATACGGTTACATGAAAATTACAAAAGCAGTGAATATTCCGAGTCATTTCATATCCTGCTGAAAAAGGAATGATGTATTTCTGTAGTATATTATATAAAGACATGACATCTGATCGATTGAGATAAAATACATGTCAAGGAAAAGGCATATCCCCTCGTTCTGCTGACTATTCAGTCCATCTCGATGGTACCGCAGACATCGTGACAGGCGCAGTCATCTTGAATACTATTGTAGTCGGTAGTACGTGTATTTCGACCTTCTAACATGTATTTAAGTACAAAAATATCAATAAAAATGTTGTTCCTCCAGTTATTGTGTAAAACAAATCTTCTCAATCCGAACTTTGTAATATTAATAACCTTAAGAAGTTTGCAATACTTTTTTCTTGCTCTTTTGAGGTATGGGACCAGGTGCCTCCCAGTTGAGAAAATCACGTCATTTTGTATCGAATTTGGTTTATTTTCTCCTAAAAAAAAAACAATATTCAATTACCAAACATTCTCATTTGTAACAATTATTGATGCTTAGTTCAAAGCAAGGTATGAAAACCAGCATTGGAGCATAAAAACTGTCATAACTTTTGTCATTTTTCAACCAATTTTGATGTTTTTGTTTCAGCATCAAGTTTTGTTGTTGTTTTTTTTTCTTTACAGTTTGGGCGTACTATTCTGATAAGCGATGAGCTGAATTTCGCCCCCGCCCCTTCCTCCCCCCAACCCCCCGAAAAAAAAATGGCGAAAAATCACTGTTTTGGCTTTCCGAAGAAAAGGAACGCAAAAAGACACACCAAAAAAAACAAAAAAACGCAAAAACATGAAACTTCCCTTAAAACAATACCGTCCCCAAGTTTTATGTGGAAAAGAAGCAATGAAGTACTAGTAATCGATAGTTAAAAATCTTGTTTATATTATATTTTCAGATGGATGTACATGCATTCAGTGTATATTAAAAGGAAAAAGAAAATCATTTCTCCTTATGACGAAAACCTTATGTGTACAGTCAGTGCACAGACCTAAATCATAGTTAAACGACAAAGAGTGAGTAAAATACGTTAATATTTTTGTAGAATTTCAGAAATAATACGAACAAGTTAAGTCCCATTTTGGACAATTTTTTTCATTGGTTCTTTTCTACACAAAACTTGGGAACAGTATCGTTTTAAATTCTTCGTTCGTATCTAAATATCTTGACTTAACAGTGAAATTTGTGCTGATATACTGTTACAGAAAAACATGTCGCGAGATGAGCGAGAGAAATTTCATGTTTTGTGTGTGTGTGTGTGTGTGTGTTATTGCGTTCCTTTTTTTCGGAACGTCAAAACTGCGAATCTCACCATTTATTTATTTTTCTATTTTTTGGAGGGCGGGGGGTGAAATTCAGCTCGCCGCTAATAAAAAAGTACGCCCAAACTGTAAAGAAAAAAAAACTCGATGCTGAAACAAAAAAATTAAAATTGGTTGAAAAATGACAAAAGTTATGACAGTTTTTGGGCTCCGATGCTGGTTTTCATACCTTGCTTTGAAGTATAAGCATCAATAATTGTTACAAATGGGATGTTTAGTAATTGAATATTGCTATTTTACGGGAGAAAAAGAATCCCAAATCGATACAAATGACGTGATTTTCCCTGGTCCCATTCCCAAAAACAACGAGAAAAATACTACAAACTTCTTAAAATAGCTATTTATATTACAAAGTTCGAATTGAAAAGATTTGTCTTACTACTACAATAACTGGAGGAACAACATTGTTAATGATATTTTTGTGCTTAAATACATGTTAGAAGGTCGAAATTACACGTACTACTGACCTCAGTAGTATTCAAGATGACTGCGCCTCTCACGATGTCTGCGGCACCATCCAGATGCCTGCGGCACTGGACTGAAAAGTGGGCAGAACGAGGGGATATGCCTTTTCCTGGGCATGTATTTTTTCTCAATCGATCAGATATCATGTCTTTATATGATATACTACAGAAATACATCATTCCTTTTTCAGCAGCAGGTGAAATGACTCGGAATATTCACTGCTTTTGTAATTTTCACGTTACTGTATCCGATGAAAAACACGCGCAAAATAACAATATTACATATTTCTTCACAAACTGGGCATGGATTTGTCGGCAAGACACAACTACATCCCGCTGCATCCCCCGATTTCTAAAATGTTTTTACTGTAGAAAGACAATGACCAAAAACATTCAATTTTACTCACCTTGCTCGTTATTTTTGTAAACATCCTGCGCAGTGCCTGCGCCGTCGGAGGCGCGATGCCTTCATTTCAGTGCGGCACATTTTGTGCCGCAGGCAACGTTTCATACCCGTGAAATAACTGTTCTTCTTTATTCTATATAAAATTTACATATTTCCAATGGCCGCAGCACACATCAGGGCCTATTTTAAATGTCTGTAACTTACATTTTCTTGAAGAATATTGTCAGTGCTGAATATTATTTTTTTTTAAAAAAATGGGGGTCATATTTGATGCAAGAAAAATATTTTCTGTCAAACACAGAACCGAATACTTTGCAGACATTACTGCTGCAGTGCAGACACTATACTATACAGAAAGAGGGATTTTGCAGACAACATAGGTAAAGAAGGATATTGGGTTTTGCAGACACTATATATAATAAAGAACAAAATATCTGGGGGGTTTGAATGAATGGTTGTCCTGCATTATTTTTAGCTCACCTGTCACAAAGTGACAAGGTGAGCTTTTGTGATCGCGCTGCGTCCGTCGTCCGTCCGTCCGTGCGTCCGTAAACTTTTGCTTGTGACCACTCTAGAGGTCACATTTTTAATGGGATCTTTATGAAAGTTGGTCAGAATGTTTATCTTGATGATATCTAGGTCAAGTTTGAAACTGGGTCACGTGCCATCAAAAACTAGGTCAGTAGGTCTAAAAATAGAAAAACCTTGTGACCTCTCTAGAGGCCATACTTTTTAAAAGATCTTCATGAAAATTGGCCTGAATGTTCAACTTGATGATATCTAGGTCAAGTTCGAAACTGGGTTACGTGCCTTCAAAAACTAGGTCAGTAGGTCAGATAATAGAAAATCCTTGTGACTTCTCTGGAGGTCATATTTTTCATGGGATCTGCATGAAATTTGGTCAGAATGTTCATCTTGATGATATCTAGGCCAAGTTCGAAACTGGATTATGTACGATCCAAAACTAGGTCAGTAGGTCAAATAATAGAAAAACCTTGTGACCTCTGTAGAGGCCGTATTTTTCATTGGATCTGCATGAAAATTGATCAGAATATTATCTTGATGATATCTAGATTAAGTTTGAAACCGGGTCAACTGCGGTCAAAAACTAGGTCAGTAGGTCGAATAATAGAAAATCATTGTGACCTCTCTACAGGTCATATTTTTCATGGGATCTGCATTAAAATTGGTCAGAATGTTCATCTTGATGATATTTAGGACAAGTTCGAAACTAGGTTACGTCCAATCCAAAACTAGGTCAGTAGGTCAAATAATAGAAAAACCTTGTGACCTCTGTAGAGGCCATATTTTTCATGGGATCTGCATGAAAATTGGTCAGAATGTTCATCTTGATGATATCTAGGTCGAGTTTGAAATTGGATCAACTGCAGTCCAAAACTAGGTCAGTAGGTCTATAAATAGAAAATTCTTGTGACCTCCCTAGAGGCCACATTTTTCATGGGATCTTCATGAAAATTGGTCAGAATGTTTACCTTGATGATATCTAAGTCAAGTTTGAAACTGGGTCATGTGCGGTCCAAAACTAGGTCATTAGGTCAAATAATAGAAAAACCTTGTGACCCCTCTGGAGGTCATATTTTTCATGGGATCTGCATTAAAATTGGTCAGAATGTTCACCTTGATAATATCTAGATCAAGTTTGAAACTGGGTCAAATGCGGTCAAAAACTAGGTCAGTAGGTAAAATAATAGAAAAACCTTGTGACCACTCTAGAGGCAATAGTTTTCGTAGGATCTGTATGAAAGTTGGTCTGAATGTTCATCTTGATGATATCTAGGTCAAGTTTGAAACTGGGTCAACTGCGGTCAAAAACTAGGTCGCTAGGTCTCAACATAGAAAGACCTTTTGACCTCTCTAGAGGCCATATTTTTCAATGGATCTTCATGAAAATTGGTGAGAATGTTCACCTTGATGATATCTAGGTCAAGTTCGAAACTGGGTCACATGCGGTCAAAACTAGGTCAGTACGTCTAAAAATAGAAAAACCTTGTGACCTCTCTGGAGGCCGTATTTTTCATGAGATCTTCATGAAAATTGGTGAGAATGTTGATGATATCTAGGTCAAGTACAAAACTGGGTCACATGCCTTCAAAAACTAGGTTATTATGTCAAATAATAGAAAAACCTTGTGACCTCTCTAGAGGCCATATTTTTCAGTGGATCTTCATGAAAATTGGTCAGAATTTTTATCTTGATGATATCTAGGTCAAGTTCAGAAGTAGGTCACATGAGCTCAAAAACTAGGTCACTATGTCAAATAATAGAAAAAACGACGTCATACTCAGTTCATGTGGGGGCAGGTGAGCGATTCAGGACCATCATGGTCCTCTTGTTTAGGTAATATATAGTTTGTCCACACTGTAATGCAAAAGATGATTTAAATGTCTATACAATAATAAATAAGATCTTTTAAGATGGAAATTTAGAAATTATGAAAACAATATGATATTAAATGCCCAATTTATGATGATATATTCTGTAATTAGACAAATAATGTAAAATATTAATATTAAAGTATCCATAGAAATTCTGTTCTGTAGAAATGGAAATTGTAGTTGTGATAATTATATGAGTTTATTTACCATTATTCTAACCATTATTCTAACTGTGAATTACAAATGAAAATAAGTAAATATAAAGTGAACTAAATAAAAAAAAATAACATTATGTATTTCATAATTTACAAGAAAGTATATCACTGCATTTTAAAAAGATCATTTGATTAATACAGTGAAGTTTCTGTGCTTTGACTATTTCTTTGGATTATATTATAAATTTAATTGTCATTTGTGACAGTGTGTAGTGTTATAAGCATGGCTCTTGTGATTGGACATTCTGAGATTAAATACTTGTCAGAGTATTTGAGTAAGGAACATTATATTGTATTCTCTTACCCTGGTTATACCGTGAATAAATTTCTAGGAGAAGATGTGACATTTGAAGGTGTGCCATTCTTTTCGGTAAGTATGACATAAGTCAGGTTATTGATTCTGAACTGTTCTGAAAAGGTTTTGTCTTGATGTCATAATTTGAAATTATATTTAGCATACGCATGCTTTCTTTTTAATGAACTGGAATATCATTTAAAACATAGAACCCCAAAATTAAAAACTGTTTGAATTATTTCTAATGAAGGAACAGTTCAGTTTATGATAATATTATTCAATAAATATTTTATTGGTCTTTTATTCATTGAAATAGAATATATATTGCTTGTTTGTCACAGACTACTGTCATGTTACATGTCAGATATTTTTGGGGGAATGTAAAGCCTTTATGCATTTAATTTAATTATAGGTGTCACACTTAAAGATGTTCTTGCAGTAAATGGCATACAGATGTCTCTTCTGTATATTTTAACAGCCTGGGGCTAACTTTTTAAATCCTTTTATCACCTATAGCCACTTGCAGACAGAGTTTTTAACTGTCTCAACCAGACAGACAGACATACAGACAGATTTCTTTATTACTACCCAAGTATACATTTACATATACAATATGGGGATTTTCTAATAAAGTTATTCATAACAGTATATATCCAGTAGTAAACATAAAGATAGATTCACAAGTTTAAACAATATCAAATTCAAGCGTTAATGATGTCATACATGATCAAAAATTTGATACAGATGGTGGGGGAATTCATATATTTTTCTGATCAAATTGTGTCTTCTATATACTAACATTCCAAAATCCAGTTACAGAAAGCGAAAACTATATTTTAAGAGAGAAGACAGTATTAAGATACCAGAATTAGACGATGACCTATCCATTACCAATGAGAACAATGATTTAGTTGAGTTAGAACCTAGTCGTGACGAAAGCACTAAATTACAAGAAACATCAACATGGTGGATTGAAGACCTACAGCTTACATTGGAGGATAAGTCAGCTATTACAGAAGGGGGCAAGTTAAATTCACATCATATGGAAGCAGTCAACAAACTTCTTAGAAAACAAGTGGGAAATTCTGTCAATGGTTTACAATTAACTGAAAAAATGCCGGTATTTAGTGAGAAAGAAAATCGCTGGAAGACTAAATTCCCCCTTGATCCAGTAAAACAGTCACCAGCATGTCAAATACATCACACGCATAAAGATCGATGTGTTGTTTCCATGTTTCACAACAATAAAGTGTATTTGTTGGACAGTTTAGGTAATGATAGAAATGTTAATAGAATTATACCTGATGGACTGAAAATACAAATGTGTCAAATTTATGGTAAAGATGAAAAGTCCTTACATTTTAATTTACCTAGTGTAATGTAACAAACAAATTCTGTTGATGGTATTTTTTTTTTGCAGTAGCATTTGCTACATCATATTGTTTAAGAAAATCTCTGTGTTTTGATCTAATATTTGATATAACAACATTCCGAAGAAAGACATTAAGTATTCGGCGGAGAAAAAATTTAAGAGTAGTAGATGTAGAACAATACTGCATTTGTAATATGCCAGCATGTATTGCTGATATGGTCCAATGTGATCAATGTCTATGTTGGTATCATAAGTTTTGTGTAAATGTTAACTGTGGGTTATGTTGAGAAAGTTATGTATGTGTTATTCTGAAAAATGATTTCTGCATGTAGAATTACGTTTTTTTTGTATTGACTGTCATATATATATAAATATTATTATGCTTGTTAATTTATCCTTTTGTTTAAAAAAGATCATATCAGAGTAAAAGAAACCAGAAACATTTACCTTTCTTGTCTTATTTGAATATACATTTGTATGTCAAAGTGTTAGTAACTCACTTATATGGCCTTGTACCCTTATAGTATTTAACTATTAGTAATGATAAAATTTAAATGAGACTTATGGTTATAAAGTATTCAAAAATTATTTACAACTATTGAGAAAAAAAATTAATAAATAATTTAATTAATTAAATAAATAAATTAACAAAAATAATAATTACAAATAATGATAATAATTATAATAATTACTATTATTATTAGATTTTTATCATTATTACCTTATATTATTATTATTAATTGTAAATACTGTTATAATTTTAATATTTTATGAACCATAATCCTCATTCAAATCTTGGTCTTGACTTGAAAATATGTTCCCTTAACGTAAATGGTCTCAAAAAGCGATTAGACTATCCGGACTTTGTTGACTTTATTAAAATGCATGACATATTTTGTGCTATCGAAACCCATACTGATAGCTTTGATTTGGTTGAGATTGATGATTATGTTTACTTGGCAAAAATAGAGAACAGAGTTACAAACGTAAATCTGGTGGTATAGGTGTATATGTCATCAAGAATATTTCTGCATACGTTAAAATTTTACCAAACAATAATGAATACGTTCTTTGGTTGTCCGTCGATAAACAATTGTTACGTACTAGTGAAAATGCTGTTCCTGCCCCCAGAAAACTCACGTTTCTTAAATGACTTTGATTTAAACACTTTTGAAAATGAAATAATCACATTTTGTAGCCAAAATAGATTCGTGTTCTTAACTGGCGACTTTAACGGCAGAGTATCTCAGTTAACCGATTTTATACCTTCAGATCCGTCCCTTAATGAAGTTTTTCACATTGATGAAGATTTGCAGACTCATTTTGATAAATATACTGCCTTGGAAGAGTTAGGAATTCCCTTGTCACGTAAATCTCGAGATAAAAAAAACAAATGCTCATGGACTTATGTTGATTGAAATGTGTCGAAATAATAACTTATTTATCGTTAATGGTAGATTTGGGAATGATTCAGGGTGCCTAAACTTTTAGGGATAAGTCCATTATTGATTATGTGATTACAAGTGCGGAAGGGTTTATTAGTCTAAACGAATTTGAAATAATTGAAACTGATTCACTCTTTTCGGATGGTCATAACGCATTGATTTGGTCGCTAAAAATACATATGAAAGAGCAAAGTGCTGGGGTGAACAGTCCGTCTATTGGGTCGAAACCAAAGTGGAACACAAATAAATGTAACGAATTTATACAGAATATTGACATAAAGCAGGTAAACGATATTCTAGAAATGTTCCATGCACCGCAAACTGAACAGTCTATAGCAAATATTACTTACGAAATAAAGACACTTTTTGAACATTCAGCCAATATTACATTTAATTGCGCGGATAACAGGTATTTCAGAAATGATAAAAATAAACCTTGGTTTGGTCCAAAATGCCATAGAGCAAGAAATAATTACCATGATGCCAAGTCGACTTACAGAGATAACCCAATACAAGATAATAAATTAAGACTTAAAAACGCAAGTAAGGCATATAAAAGAACTATGGACTTTTATATTGGCAATTACAAATTTTCAAAAGCTCAAAAATTGAGATCTATTAGTTCGAAAAATCCTAAAAAATACTGGAGTTTCCTAAAAAGTTTAAAACCAAAACGAAAGGAAGACAAAACGCCATCCATTCAAGAGTTTTATGAATATTTCAAGAAAATAAATACCAATTTGAATGACGATCAAGGATAATGATCCGTTAGATAAACAAATTTTTCTCGATAACTCGAATGAATTTCTTAATTCGCCAATTAACGACATCGAAATAGTTGCGTGTATTAACAAGCTTAACAACGGAAAAGCATCGAGTCAATCGGACAATATCATTAATGAATACATAAAGAGCACGAAACGTATTTTAATGCCAATATATGTCAGGTTATTTAATAGCGTGCTTGATACTGGATATGTCCCTTCTTCTTGGCTTGAGGGAACCATTATACCTATTTTTAAAAATAAAGGAAACTCGGAGGAACCTAATAATTATAGGCCAATTACAATACTAAGCTGTTTAGGCAAACTTTTTACCGCAGTTCTAAATTATCGTCTCACAAAATATGTCGAAACGTTCAATTTGTTAGATGAAAATCAGGCTGGGTTTAGAAAAGGCTATTCTTGCTTAGATCACATTTTTACACTTCATGCCCTTATTGAAATTCTAAAGAAAAAGAAGCAAAAACTTTTCTGTTCATATGTGGATTTTTCCCAGTGCTTCGATAAAATCTGGCGCTATGGGTTGTGGCATAAACTGTCACAGAATCTAATACATGGGAAGTTTTTTAAATTAATATTTAATATGTATCAGAATATCAAATCCTGTATTTCCCACAACAGTAATAAATCGTTAGTCTTCCAGTCTGAAATCGGCTTACGTCAGGGAGAAAATTTGAGTCCCATACTTTTTCCCCTGTATCTTAATGATTTATAATCTTTTCTAGAGGAAAATGGTGCTATGGGCATAGAGTTATATAGTCCCGATGATGAGATCTGGCCGAAACTTTTACTATTACTCTATGCTGATGACACTGTTATTGTTTCTTCTAATGCGTCTGATTTTCAGAACTCTTTAGATCAATTTAATACATACTGTGATAACTGGAAATTAAAAGTTTTACAAAAAACAAAAATAATAGTCTTCGGTGCAAGAAACACCAATAACTTTAACTTTACCCTCGGAACACAGCAAGTTGAAATTACGAATAAATATCATTATCTAGGTCTTACCTTTTCAAGTAATGGTTCGCTCCTGAACGCCAGGAAACATGTAGTCCAGCAAGCAAACAATGCAATGTACCTTTTATTTTCAAGGGCAAATAATGCTGATCTCCCTGTCGATCTCATTTTAAAACTTTTCGACCATACAGTTTTACCAATACTGACATTCGGATCGGAAATATTTGGTTTTGAAAATATTGATTTGCTTGAAAGAGTTCATAATGATTTCCTTCGAAGGATAACAAATGCGCGCAAAAGTACTCCAATGTATATGCTCTATGGCGAATTGGGTAGATATCCAATATCTATAATAGTTAAAACAAAAATGATCTCTTATTGGGCTAAACTGTTACTAGGCAAAGATACAAAATTGTCTTCTATAATTTACAAATATATGGTATCTCAGGACCAGTTCGACTATAAATGGATAAGTAAAATCAAGGAAATTCTAAATTCTGTTGGAAGACCTGACCTATGGTTACACCAGAATACTTCTGTCACAAAACATTTGCATAAGCAAATTAAACAAACTCTCATTGACCAATTTCAACAAGAATGGCACACCCAGATGCAACAGTCTAATAAAGGAATGATATATAATAGTTTTAAAGATAACTTAGAGTATGAAAATTATTTCCGCATTCTTCAGAAGAATGATTACCTTACTTTTTTTCAAATTCCGTACATGTAATCACAGACTGCCGGTTGAAACCGGGAGGTATGATGGCACATCTTTTCTGGATCGAACATGTTCAAAATGCAATAGCGGAGCTGTAGGCACTGAGCAGCACTATTTGCTCAAATGTAACTTCTTTGAGCAACAACGAAACCATTTCTTAGCGAATATTAATGTTACTGATTCTGAACGTTGCTTTCGAAATTTACTTAACTCAAATTCAGTATGTATTTTGTCAGAAACGTGCAAAATGATTTGAGCAATAATAACTCGGTTCTAATTGAATTAACTGACCTACTTTTACCTTAGTTTATAATCCGCCCACACATGTTTACTCCATTATGAATGAATAATATGCTTGAGTAATTATTATAACCGCGCTACTATCATAGTAAAACTTAGTGCGCGTTAAAAATAGTGCGATGTAGCCGCTATTATTAGAATAAATCCCACGCGTAAGTGACTCACCTTTGACCACATTACCCAAACAGAATTTAAATGCAGCGTCCGCATGATATTCATGACGACCTTTTTTTGTCGATTCGTTCTTTAATAACTACATAACTTGCTAGGATTCCTTTTATTTTATTTTTTTACCTACAACTTAAATTAATGTTTGTAAACTATAAATACAACTTGTAGTCTCTGTAATTTTTGAAATACTGATTTTTACTAGATGTATAAAATTTCTGATACATTCATGATTTCCCCCAACAACAAAATAATATTTGCCTGTCGAAAGTTCATGTAAACATGTTATTATATACTGTCATTATATTTAATCCCCATATTGTATAATTACTTGGGTGTAATAAAGATCATGTTCTGTTCTGTTCTGTTCTTAAAATATAATACAAAATCAGTGACATAATAAAACCATAATCAGTTCACTCAACCATCCCTTATAACATTCACATCTTTTGTTCTTTATATATAGTGTCTGCAAAATCCAATATCCTTATTTACCTATGTTGTCTGAAAAATCCTTCTTAGTTTTTAGTGTCTGCAGATCTTGTCTGCAAAGTATACCGTCCCGTCAATCACACAAACTGCAAAATCAGCTAAAAATGAGACCCCAAATTGTAGAGGTGGTGTATGATCTAAGTTTCCATGAAAATTTTTGTCGTGTTTTTACTTCATTATGAAAATGCTACCTACAGGTTAAACATAGATCTGTCATGTGATTTCAGCAAAAAAAAATGCAAATAAAATAAGGAAAATAGCTCTACAGAGCAAAATATTTGAATCCGCCATTATGCTACCATTTTTTCCACGCCATTTTCCTATTTAGTGTCTGTATGCCTATAAGAAAAACTTTTACACATTCAAACTGTTAAACCAAACTTCGGCCGGCCGTATGTCGCCCCGCGAAAGGTCGTTATGGCGCCCCGCCAAAGGCCGCCCCGCCGAATGTCGCCCCGCCAAACGTCGCCCCTTTGGCGATTATTCCGACAAACGTCGACTTGCCGAATGTCGACCCGAGGGGAATTTCGAAAACGGAGGAACATTGCATAGTATATATTTCCCATTACCTGGTTAATACTGCATTTTTTTCACGAAAAACAGTGTCTTTTTCCCCGGAAGATATTGCCGGCCCTATTTCACAAAAGATGAAACGTTCAGTGTTTAGTAAATACATATTTTTAAAGAAACGACTTAATTGAAAAGTGATTATATTATATTTATCGATATTAAGAAACACGATCATCATCTAAAAGCGCATTCGTTCAAGTTTATTAAAATAAGAAAGAATGAACCTCTTTTTCGGCGTGAGCTCTATAACATGGATTTTGACCTATATTCTATAGTAATCGGGGCACGGGACAAGTGTGCGCTGAAAAGATAAACGCTTTATTACTAAGACTTAAGGTATTGGACCCCTAATACTAATGTTTGAAAAATGACATTTGCTTGGTATATTCTTAAAGTTGACCGTGTTTCTTACTGTGTTTCAATTTTTAAGGCATCGCCACAGTCACAACTCAATATCAGTTCAAATTTTCAGACCGAGTATTTCTCTCTTGAAAAGTGCACAAAAGCCTGAACTGTTGGTCAAATTATCATCAACATAGAAAGAAGCATATGATAATTTGTAGTACACACGCCGCTTGTAAAATGTTTGAGTCTCGTTTACACCGAAAGTTTACCCAAAAATATAGAAATCTTACGCGCAGTCCAACTCCATTATAACACATATTGCACAGTCAAAATTTAGTTCTTTTTGAAGTACAATATGTATACTACAAACTCTGATGGATTTTTTTTGTCGAAATTGTTCCTGGTTATTGCATTAGACACAAAAAGACAACCCCGTGTGAATTTAATTTAAAATGTTGTTTGTTCATGCATTACTAACCACAGCTAGCTAGGTAAACCAGTACACAAATCCTACAAGTCAAATGGTTTATCGCGGCCAGAAATTTGTACAAACCGGACAGAAGTTGCGAAATTGTCATTTGTGCAGGAAAGAAGCGTTTACCATAATGTCCAGTACTGGACAGGTATAGTGACCATGCACGGACACAGCCAATTTTCTCAGAGGGGGTCTGATCCCCTGCTCCCCCCACTGGAAATTTTGAAATTTAGCTCTTCATTTTTTGCATTCTGGGGCAGTTTTATGGACTAACCTGTTAAATTTGGGAAAAATGATAAAATCAAGCTTTCTTGAAGGTAAAATTCTTAGTTTCTTTTAGATGAATAATATGAATTATGTCGAGGTCGTATGTAGCAGCAGCCGCATATACTTTACATGCAGTCCTAATGTTGCCTTTTTCGAAAAACATTTTCTTTCCTTCTTGTTTTTTTTCCTTTTTTAAACATTTTCCAGAGGGGGTCCGGACCCCCGGTCCGCCCCCCCCTCTGGATCCGCGCATGGTGACATATCACGCTTTCTGTTTATGCAGGTAAACTTGTATTTGTTTAAATTTCAACAGAGCACAATTGTCTGAACAGTGTACAAACTCATTACTGTTTTTTTTTTCAGACAAGGGTGGAAAAAAAGTGGTACAAAATAAAAGCAGTAACATTTTTATTAAAAAAAAATAAACAATGAGACAAACATTTCCAACATCTTTGGACGGTTCAAAAATCCCATGTTAAACGTACGGAAAAGCCCGAAACGCGTGAAAATGTTCCGAATGTAAATCGGGTGAAGTAAGCGCTCTATGTATGCGTCTAGATTGATTAAACTGGGCGAGTCTACTTACTTATTACTTGAGGATGAAAAAAACGTGTTTTTTAAATGTTGCTCTTAAACAAGGGTGGCGGTTGAACTACTAAAAGTACAACAACAGTTAATTCACAACAAATCGTACGGTATGTTTTATAATCAGTAGAAGCTAGTCGTATTTACGCTTAGGAGACATGTTTCACCCACAAGTAAAGAATTCACAGGTCCATCATGAAATAAATGGTGTTGAACTTATCCCATGTGAACCCGGTCCTTTCTTATCCGACCATCGTGTAGTAAAAGTCATTACAAAAGTGAAAAAGGAAAACATCATCAGCAAGTCTATTACTTACCGGAACTTTAATGACATAAATGACTCAGATTTTGCTAGTGACCTTGCTGATTTGAAAATTGAAAGTGATTCAATTGAGATATATGTTGACATTTTCCAAGATGAAATGAAAAATATCATTGACAAGCACGCTCCTTTAAAAGAGAAAACTATTATTTGTCGAAATCCGAAACCGTGGTTTAATGAGGATATCCGCCACTTAAAACAAATTCTGCGCAAATCCGAACGTTTGTGGAGGAGGTACCAAAATCCACAGGACTATGAAATTTTCAAGACTGCTCTTAATAAATATCACCATGAACTGAAACTAGAAAAACAGAGAACTCTTAGCCAAAAAGTGCTCGAATACAAAGGTGATTCCAAAAAACTTTACAAATTTGTGACAGATCTCACCGGCGGCAAGTCGGAGAATCCAATGCCTGTTGTTGAAAATGAAAATACGCTAGCTGACAAATTTGCTGACTTTTTCATGGAAAAGATTCAGAAAATGCGGGACAGCTTAAAAGATTTTGAAAACTATAAACCATCAATGAGAAATGTCCCGGAATTTGGAAAATTTGATGAACTTAGTGAGGATGAAGTTAGAAAACTCATTAACCAGTTACAAACAAAGTCGTGTGAAATTGATGTTATTCCAACAAAAGTGTTGAAGTCATATTTAAACGAGCTCCTCCCAATTATAACTAGACTAGTGAATCTTTCATTGACTCAAGGAGTCTTCCCAGTGCAGTGGAAACAGGCAATAGTTAGACCTCTGTTAAAGAAAGCTGGTCTCGAACTTATATTCTCAAACTATAGGCCAGTGAGCAACTTATCATTCTTGTCCAAATTGATAGAGAAAGCAGCACTGTATTTACTTAATAAACATGTAAATGAACATAATCTCCTTCCGAAAAATCAGTCCGCATACAGGCAACATCATTCGTGCGGATCGGCTTTATTGAGACTTATCAATGACATCTTGGACGCTATGGAACATCAAGAAGTGACTGCATTGATAGCATTAGACCTTAGTGCAGCTTTTGATAGGGTAGATCACGATATTCTTTTGGACGTTTTGAAATGTCAGTATGGTGTCTCTGGTGTTGCATTGGACTGGTTGAACTCATATCTGAGGCCACGGAGCTGCCGCGTGAGTGTGAATCAAACAGTGTCATCAGCACGTGAGCTTACGTGTAGTGTCCCCCAGGGAAGCTGTTTAGGGCCGTGGCTCTATCTCACGTACGCAGGAACGATTTTTGACATTGTTCCCCCGTCCATTTCCGTCTATGGCTTTGCCGACGACCACACCGCAAGCACACGTTTTAAGCCCGAACCATCCATCGAGGCTGAATCCATTGGTGAACTAGAGGAGTTTGCTACAGATTCAAATGAGTGGATGAACAGTAACAAACTAAAAATGAATTCCTCAAAAACTGAACATATTGCCTTTGGAAGTGCCCCTCAGTTGAATAAGTTAAACATTCACGAGATAGATATTTGTGGTGATAAAATCAAGAGACAGAGTAACATCAGATATTTGGGGGCCTATTTGGACGAAACTTTAACTTTCAAAAAGCATATAAAAATAAAGTGTAGAACGGCAATGTTGAATTTTTTCCGAATCAAAAACATTCGCAAATATTTGACTCAGGATGCAACTGAAACCTTAGTGCTATCGCTGGTTATTTCGCATTTAGACTACTGTAATGTTATTTTTATACGGTATTTCTGATTGTGACATCGCAAAACTGCAACGCATTCAAAATATGTGTGCGAAGTTAGTTCTGAATCGTAGAAGAAGAGACAGTTCTAAGCAGGCACTCTACGATTTGCACTGGCTGCCGATCAAAGCCAGAATAAACTTTAAGATCTTGACGTACATGTTCAATTGCCATGTTGGAAATGCGCCTGCATATTTGACTGAACTCTTAACACCGAAAATCCCCCAGCGCTCCCTCAGATCCTCGGAGTCATCAGTTGACTGTTACACCGTCCCTTTCAACAAGCGAAAAACTTTTAGTGATAGAAGCTTTAGTACTATAGGGCCAAAGTTGTGGAACAATTTGCCGCTGAACATCAGACAAAGTTCTTCAATTGACTGCTTTAAGAAAAAGTTGAAAACGCATTTCTTCAGAGACTACTTTGCATTATTCTAAGTTTTGACTAAGTTTTAAAACAGTGATGCTAGTGACAGTGATAGAAATTTAATGTTTGTCTGTGATAATTATATGTTAGTAATATTTTAAAATATAGTATTATCATTAACTTTAAATTAATAATTGCTATTTTGATTCGTTTTAATTAATCTTATTTAAAATAGTTTATATTTAATATTTTATTTCAACTTGTATTGTAAAACGCCATTGAATATGTTTTTAATGTAGAAATAGGCGTTTAAGCAAATAAACCAGTTTCAGTTTTTTCAGTTTTTATTTTCCCCAGCACGTATATACTTGTCCTATTCAAAATGATCGCGGCCGCCGCGATCAATAATATCACCTGTACATGTAAATTATGTGTGAACGGATAAATTGATGGTGTTTCGATTTTTTGTGTATAATTCAGTAACCAGGTAAAATTTCAAAATAAACCCCTAAGACTTTGTTCTTCATGGTCTGCTTTACAATTGGCTATAATTATTTTTTACATGTATTGAATATTTATTAAGTTTTACTGCAGTAAAATTGCAAAATTTTGTCATTTTGGCCAGAGAAAAATATCGAATAAAGGCATAATACAGGTAGTGAAATGCACACGCTTTTTCTTGCATATATTCAAATAGATATTTAGAACACAATTATGACAAAATTATTGACTTTATTGTTACCATATAGTCATCTTTTATTTTTATGAAAATTTGCATGTAAAATTTTGAGTAAAATGGTCGCCACTGTGGCGATGCTTTAAACAACTTTTACCGTGCCGTTTTTTTCCCATAAATTTTGTATAATTTATGGTATTTCTTCCAGCTCAAATAGAGATAAATTTCAAAGAGATGGCCACTGTCCAAAACATTTGCAGAAAATTTGTTATACCATTAATTTTGATAAAAGAAACATCAAACTATTGGTAAACAATTATAAAACACAAAATAAAATAAAATAAAATTATTTTTAAGTATCACGATAGCTACCTTTGCTTGCTTGCTTGTTTTTGGTTTAACGTCGTTTTTCAACAGCATTTCAGACATGTAACGACGGGCAGTTAACCTAACCAGTCTTCCTTGATTCTGTACCAGTACAAACCTGTTCTCCACAAGTAACTGCAAATTGCAACTTCCCTACATGAATGAGAAAATAAATTGGACGGTCTAGTGTTAGAATATGGCATTTCCTAGCTCTTAGTCGAATTAAAGCTGTGTACCAGTTAAAGTCTCAGAAAGCTATATCTCTTGAAAACAGTGGATATTATCAGTGATAAAATATTTCCAGTTCAATTTTAAAACGTACTTTATATATTAATGTCTTTTAAAATATTAGGAGTTTGAAGGGTCCTTATCAAAAACCCATTATAGAGTCGTCTGTTTAGTTGAAGGATACAATTATTGCTATTGTATTTTTGCACATCCTCAAATCTAAAGATCACTTATGGTAGAGAAGTCCCTCTTTATCATTACTATGCATGTTCTTTTCTATAAGGTTTGGTTCATTTATTAGCTCATTTATTATTACCTATTCGAAGAATAGGGGAGCTATCCAACTCGCCCCGGCGTCGGCGTGAGCGTTAGCGTTAGCGTGAGCGTGAGCGTCACACAAATGTTAAAGTTTGCGTACCACCCCAAATATTTTCAAAGTACATTGAGATATTGCTTTCATATTTTGCATACTTGTTAACCATCATTACCCCAGTCTGTAAAAAGGAAGAGGCAACTCTATCAAGCATTTTGACTGAATTATGACCCCTTTTCGACTTAGAATAAATGTTAAAGTTTGCGTACCACCCCAAATATTGTCAAAGTCCATTGAGATATTGCTGTCATATTTTGCATACTTGTTAACCATCATGACCCTAGTCTGTAAAAAAGAGGAGGCACCTCTATCAAACATTTTGACTGAATTATGGCCCCTTTTCGACTTAGAATAAATGTTAAAGTTTGCGTACCACCCCAAATATTTTCAAAGTCCATTGAGATATTGCTTTCTTATTTTGCATACTAGTTTACCATTATGACCCCAGTCTGTAAAAAGGAAGAGGCAACTCTATCAAGCATTTTGACTGAATTATGGCCCCTTTTCGACTTACAATATGCTTATTGTAATGTTAAAGTTTTACTCATTGCTTATATTATACTATCAAGCACTGACAATAGTCGAGCGCGCTGTCCACTGACAGCTCTTGTTTAACCACGCGATTCGTGTTGCAATAAAACGGAACTGTCGTATCAAACATTAGTAACTGTATAAAAGTTTCAGCTTTGAAATGCTGTTCTTTGAATAGAGAATAACAAGTAAGATAAACCTAATGTAGACCTAGTTGTATTATTTCAAAGTCCGAAAAATGGACCATAGCACTAGGAACAAAATCGGACTAGGAAAAACAAGAGAAGTTATCTGCGCCAAGACGTTGATGATGTGATCATGTGATTTGCATTAGCCAATCGAAGAATGTCACGACAATTGTAGAATTAGAGTCTGTAACTGCCACACATCTAGTCGAACAGCAGACGTATCTTCAATAAGTCATTACGCTACTTACAGAATGACGGGAAATTATTTGCTGTTTCTTCTGTTATTGTATTTATGTTGTCGGCCTGTAGTAGTACAAACGAATGAAGATACGGGAGGTTTGTAAACATTTTTTCTTCTTCAGTTTTAAATAATGCTTGTTTAACGTTTGTATAATTCTTTTCTCGATGGATTTCCTAACTATCTGACTAAAAAAACTCAGTGGAATGTTATAATATTAAAATGGGTTAAGTGGAAGTTTAGTTTGGAAACAAAGATTTACATCGTGGTATATTCTTGACTTGATATATGTGTTATATATGCTGAAAATAGTCAGATCTTCAGTTGACAACTTTAGTTTTGTATAGTCACGCTTTAAAATGGGTAATGTCATGGATACATACCATGGTGGCATACTTCTGCCACGAGATAGCTAGGTAGCTATCAAGATAATATTGTAAACTTTCCAAGAAATTTGTAACATTTCAGCAAAACATGATATTTTATTTGTTTCCTGAAAATACTTAAGCGCAAAATTTCACGTTATTGTTTGAAGCTGCCACGCTATATACCTAGCTATAACGATAATATTTTAAACTTTCCAGAAAAATTGTGCATTTTTCTGAAAACATTGTCGCAATAAACTATAGTTTTCAAGTTTCCTAGAAACTTAAGGTTATTGAGATAAATTTTCTAGAAATGTTCAAAATAATAAGATAATTGCTGAAAGTATCGGGAATAAATGGCAACTGTGGGCACCTACGCAAACATATCGAGTTACTAAAGCAAATTATCGCTACGGCAATAATATGTCCAAGAAACTTTCGACTATAAAGCTAATCTTTTCAGAAAACTTCGCTTTATCAAGATAACTTCTTTAAGTATCGCTACCTAGCTATCTCGTGGCAGAAATATGCCACTGTAACAGACAACGCAAAGTTCCAACAGCCAGTTTCACTAAAGTCTTGGCCTAAAGCTTTGATCCTAGACATGAATATTAAGGTGCACTTACTCTTTCCTAACAAATGTTGTCATGATCTTTTTACGTCTAATCGAATAATAAGATTTCATTGTTTGTTTTGGGTTTAGTGCAGTTTCTCGAAAGTATTTCTGTTATGTAACGGCGGACAGTTAATCTAACCAGTGTTCCTGGATTTTGCATCCGTGCTTACCTGTTACTTCCTTCTCTATATGAATCAGATTCGAAGGACTAAACGAGTTTAGACAATTTGTTTTATCACATCGGCACGGAGATCATACACATAATCCAGGGATCGAACTCACGATCACGTTCTCCCTATTGGGCGGGCAGGCGGCTAAGAACCTTTTGAAGCAGGGAACTTAACCAAGCAAAATTAATCACAGGATTGGATTGGCTGGGTCTGTCAATAAGAAGTAATAAAATGTGCAATTCCCAGTGCGCCCTCTAGTGAACTTTCGGGTATGTGACAGACCGGCAAAACTTAAGTGTTTTTTTTTTCGAATGAACAGTTAAAGGAAAATGATTTAAAGTTAACTTCTTTGATTTCTTGGGCACTCTAGTGTTACAGTAGTCGTTTTCCCCAGACTATGCACTGTATAATTCTAAGATGATACGAATTGATCATTCTTGTGCACTTATTTTACCATCTAACTACTTGTTCTACTGAACAATGTGTTCAGAAAAAAAAGTGAAAATGTGAAAGGAGTATTAATACAGATAACTTCTTTTTGTTTCATGTGTAAGCGAGTTGTTTCAACATTTCATATTGTAAAGACTTAAGAGAACAGAAATAGCCCTAACCTCAGCAGAAGAAGATATTTACAAAAGGTAAACAAGTAATGTTATGTAAAAGTAGAGTTAATTTACTGTCAATTTGATTTTATTGTTCTACCACACAATAAAATGTATACGTTTTCCCATTTTCTGCACATGCGAGCCGGTGAGTTTTAATAGTTTTTTTTCTTCTGAAAGACGAAGTTGTTAAAGGGGTCGTTTCGGAGAACTACGATACAGTTTGAGGTGACCTACTTCACTATAAATAAACTGTTATTCGTTTTACTACAGTGGAAGATGAAATACAAAATCCCTAGACATTTAAATAATTTGAATCGCTGTGAATTAAAATCCATTATTGGTCTCTATGAGCAAAAAATATGAATGTATTTATGCTATATCCTTTTTAAAATTTCGAGATTTTCCGAGCCTAATATACATTGCTTTTTTCCAGCATCAGTTTCAGCCCTTATTTTTCAAACCATTTTGTTACTGTTTGTTTATGTTACGTAAAAACTATATATAAAACAATATTGGGTCAATAGTGGGCTGTTGCATAACATTACAATATTGCTCTTTAAACTTTGATTGAGCTTAAATGACTTCTTTTGAACATTAGCTTTAAACATATATCTGCTATATTAAAAATAGAACAGAAAATAAAACGTACATGTACATTAGCGAGAATGATTGTGTTGAAATAAAAACCTCGTTTTTGAGCTGCTTGTAAGAAAACATAAACATAAATAATGTATTTATGGCTTCGTCTGTTCTGCTTCACTAGAAGGCTCGGTTTGATAGAGTTTGTTAAGGGACGGCAGGATAGTGGGAATGCATGCTACCGTCGACGCCCCCTAGCCCTAGTTTAATCAGAACTCAACATTTACATATGTTACAAGTACCAGACATCCACTGATAGGTTGGCGTATACTTAGAATCTTTAATGGTACACACGAGAGCAAGTCCATGAATAGCGACGTACGGTTCCTAGTTAAAATAATTTACCGGTACTAGTCTTTAAGAAGAAAGCAATGGACAGAACGCAGGCGTAAGATGATTTGTATTTCTTGGATATTATTTGTATTGGATTGAACATCCATTTCTCGGCACATTTCTTTCGCCGTTTCTTATCCAATGGTTGTGCTTTAAAATGTTTGATGCAGAACGCGAGAGAATTAAATGTAGAAAGTGATATACATGTCAGTGTAGAAACACATTTTGATGGAGAAATGAAGAAAGTTATGCATTAGGAAATTAAGACATTTCAATGAAAGTGAATGATGTTGCAATATTCCTTTGTTATTCAATAGGCTTTTCTGCAAGTCATCCGTTATTTATTTCGTTTGATGTAAATTTGAACAAAGTGCTTAGTTTTGAAACTAATTGGAAACTTGTTTATTGTCACTAATGAAACGCTTGATATTGGAGCTAATTGGTGGAACATCAAACAGTTTAATTTAACTTAAGATCTCCCAGTTCCTTTTGATGTCGTACGATTGCACAACTGATGAACAAATTTTATGAATCTTTCTTAGGTCGTGTGCATACGGATGCGCATATGATTTAACCCATTTCGCTATTATAAGACGGTTGAACTGTTACCCTGCTAGATTTCTAGAATGGACTGGCTCATCATGCAGTTTGGACAATACCATTTATTATTCGAAGGGGTGTTCATTGAAAATTTACAGACTGAATAGCGAACAGTGCAGACAATGATGAGTCTGCATGTCCGTCTTTATAATTCGCAAAGGCATAATCACTTGCCTGCAGCAGGCTAAAGGTTAAGTTGTTATGAAAAAGTGTAGTGCGCAGCAATAACAAGTTGTGCCATAACCGCATTTTTCGGTATTTCTGATATAAATATGTAGAATATCTCCGTGGGTCTCTCATTCAATCCTCTCTCTCATTCGACGCATTTTTTTTTTAAATATAATTTTGCGATTCTTCCGGTGTGACATCGCATGCCATCAGAGAAGCTTCACTACGAAGTAACTGTTACGACAGATATTTTTTTTCAGCCAGAACAGGTTAAAACTGGTAAATAGCATGTAAAATACTCACAAGAAACGAAATATAAAATATTGCACAATATTGTCAGGTGATAATGACCCAAAGCTCACATACAGGGCTGTGTTGTGCTTTAAGGCGATATTGGCATACTTGGAGAGGTATTGGCCCGGGGGCAAATACCGGTCTAGTATGCCAATATCGCCTTAAGGCACACCAGCCCCGTTTTATAACCTTTTTACTGCATATGTCCCACTCAAGATTATTTTCTTTTATGTCAGACAGCGTCATTGAATGTTCATGTAATGCGCGGGAACGCCAACGTTGTCTGATAACGTTGAAGCCATTTCCTTCCAAACATTTGTTACAAATTTATGCATTTTTGGGCCGTAGTTTCTTCTGTCAGCTTTATTTAACTACGCTAAAAGAGACAGATAGTGAAATAATGTTAATTTACCATATTTTCTTTTGTATTATCAATCTTAATTTGTAGATACTTGTCAACCTGTCGGTGGAAGTATAAAATTTTGATGTTTTGCGCAGCCGGATAATATATCGGCCTCATGCTGTTCATATACGTTTAAATTCAGTGCAAATTTGATACTATAGTTACATATGCAATAATAGTATGTTAACAACTGGTATTATAACACTATATATGCATATATTTTTATATAAATGTTTTAAGAGACGTTTTTCAATTTACGCATTAAATATAACTTCTTTTCAGTGATACATGACTTTTTGTGTCGATTCGCCGCAAAATCCAACACACTCACTCACTCACCCATTCGCTCACTTAATATAAGACCATTGTTGTCTGTGTATTTCAATAAGCAATATTTTTGTTACATACATGCGGCATGATGCGGGACAACGTTAGGCGGAGCGAAATTCGGTTGGGGCGACGTTCGTGGGGGAGGGGTGGGGGCAACATACAGTGATATTTATACACACAAACATTAATTTTCTGTTTACATATATGCTATGAAGTAATTGTTTATTATTTCAAATATGAATTTGGGTTTATATACATATATCTTTAAATCCAGTAAAACAAACAATCTTGAAGTCCTGAAAGTCCCTTCTAAATAATTCACGTGGACAAATCAGTTCAAATACGGTATATCTTCTGCTAGGATTTCAGTGTCATAATTTTAATTAGAAGATAAAGAGAGATTCTTGGAAGATGAAACTGTTTTGCATTTAGGAACAGAAATACTAAAACCAAATCCTCATACAAAATTGCCATTATTTTGGTCTCAGTTCAGGTGGCACGAAGTATGTTAACATCCACAGGGTTAAGAGTTAGAATAACAGTGAAAACAAAAACATAACCGATTCATGAGTTTTGCAATAATTTCTTAAAGTCATATTCTGTTTAGGGCCGTTTTGTGTATTCTTCACACGATTAACGGTAAAGCGACACGGACCTGTAAAAAATCATGTTAAGGGTACAGATACCAATGGTGATAAGGCATCAGTTATGACTGATAAATAAAAACTTGTTTCTTTTGTTACAGCTGAATTTGGGACAAGCAACGGAGATGATGGAAATTTTGCCCAAAAGAGATGCATACAAAGAGAAAACCGCACAATCCACTGCCAGGACGTCGAGGAAGGTAAACCACTACTATTATTACATGCTCAAATATATACACCAAATATAATGCTCAAATTGTCATCGAAAACAGAAACTTTTTATTTTCAGTGATGTAGATTTAAATCATAAATGAATATCGTTAAACCTGAAATGGATAGCCTCTAGATTACCTGGATTATCACGGTAGGGGATTCTAACCCTATAAGGCAGAATTAATACTATTAGAACACCGATTTATCAAGGTGGCCTTAGATTCTGTTAATGAACAGAACACTGCAGTATTCAATGGACTCTGGCTGTAGAGAGGTTGATTCATTTGTAAGACTACCGTTCATTGGTCGGTATAGTCACATGACGTCTATCCGCAGTTCTGATTAGCTGTTGCAGTTTGGTTTCAACTACACTTCAATCTCGGTCTATTAGGAAGGTAACCGCAGGAAATCGTAGTGTGAACTATATAGTTGACCACAAGGTTCATTTACACAAAGATAGGGTACTTTTCAGGATGTCATACCAGCAGAAGTTATCGTCGGGGTTTACATTGACAAAAAAAAAAAGATACAAAGAAACACAGACGAGAAGAGTAAATAAAACTGGAAGATTTCCCGTGGCAACGTATCACCATTTAAAAATGGTTATGCTACAACTCTATTACGATCCCATATAAATGTCACGGGATACCCTTGGAGATTGATCTAAGATAACCAATAACTTTCAAATGTTCTTAATGAAATATTGCACCCAGTTCATGGGATACACAGGTTGCCCTTTAGAAACAAGACGTTATAAGCCTTTGCCTGACTGACACTTGCTCAATCCAAAGAACATGGAACACACTTGAAGACTTTGAGGTGGGATGTGCTAACTTGCCACAATTTAATTCTTGAAAATCGAGTAAAGAGGGGTATGTACTACAGAACGTATGAAATCCCCCATACTCATAACAGGAGACCCAAGACTTTAAGGGAAACCTTAAGGAAATGTCTTGTAATGGTAACCCTGGAATGCCCTGGGAGTCGGGATGTAAGAAAAATACTAGAAATGCTAGGGACTGTTTTTACAAGGATAACACTGAGATGCCAAGCTGGAGGACCAAATAAATCGTCACAATTTATGGGTCTTCTTACCAGTCTGGGATTTGCCTCAGCTGACATATAGTGACGGCTTGTGTAAAGGTTCCCTCAACATCTGAAGGAGAATCTGCAGTAGACAAGAAGTCCCTTACCCCAGACCTCTTGTCTATGACTTTCAAGTATTCAAAACAGACTAGTTACGCGGCAGATCCCAGAATTCATTTCATTTCTCATCTTGTGGAGACACGAGCTTCAAACCATTTGCCACAAAGAATATCTTGGTTATGCTGAAACCACCAGACTGTATCAAGTACCCATTAGAAAAGCTGATGTCGATCTGACCTGCAGTCCCTTGATACAATTATTGGATGAGTTAATCAACACAAAGCGACACGCAGCTCCAACAGCCAGACTACAGCATAACGGACTGTTTACAGCCATATACAAAATAATGTCTAAATGCAACCAAACATCAAATACAAAAAGACCCTTCCCAGTAAGGGGAAGGATCAAGCCAAGTGCCACTCGAATTCGCGTTATCCAACACACAATCCCCGGTGATTGCACAGAAAAGTGTAAGTAATTACCTTACCGTCTCTGACTTGTGGGAAATATAACACTTAGGTGAACATAAAAGGTGCAGTGAGTAGTATTCGAAATGATAATGCGAATACGTTTTATTACTTTCCATAACCTTTTCAAGTAAGGCTTTTAGCGGGAATATAAATCACATTTAGTGATAGGTCTGGTTTAGGTCTAGTTTCCATCAGTTAAGGTTATTTCAGTACATGTGTACTAGTATGCTGATGTATTTGGATATAAGGAAGATAATGAGGACAGTACTAGGACTGACCAGTCCGGTGTCAGTATAATGTGACTGGGTGTGGTGTCATGTAACCTGTCTACGGCGTGTCATACCAGTGAGGCAACACTATCAAATTGAGCAGTGAGCTCTATGCTACAAGTAGACACTACCCTTTCCATGACAGAAATTTGTTTGAAAAAGACGCTAAACTCGAACACACACGCACTTACGCACCCGATCACACACATAACCAAAACATGTCGTTTACCTGTAGATGTATATAGATAATTAAATACTCGAACCATAGAGCTACAAAGTTAAAAATAGGGCAAAGCAAAACTTCAAAACGAGCTCGAATCTACTTCATTAAAATTATTTATTCACTACTACGTAAATAATGCGTACATAATGCGAGACTCCATTTGCCTCAAAACGACACCATAGAAATGAAGAGTTAAATATCTACACTTCGTCAAAATTACACGGCGCCTGAATCGAAAAAAAACAGCAATAAAAAATAATAGTGATTTCATGTTGGAAATTATATACTCCTATTGATATACAAACTAGTCAGCGGCCCTTATATTGTACTACTACTGTTCAACATAACGGAGATTAAAAGATGTGCAGCCATGATATTATTTAGACGCGTCGCAGACAAGGAAATTGGCACATGGAACAAGTCATAAAGAAAACAACTCTCGGGCCAAATTAATAAAAACTAACAATAATACTCTTTTCTTACAGGAATCTGTGGTTCGATATGGAGGATTTTATTCCCATAAACGGGTTTCCTATATTTTTCATAGATTTAGCCTCATTTAGACTTTATTTCAATTTTCAGTGACTTGTAAACTGTAATCCACGTGGAAGCACAAACTATAGTAAAACACACCACTGCATACCATCGACAGAAAAAAGCTCTTTCGTTTAGAGAATTTCTGTAGTCTACTTGCGGTGGGTTTCCTCAGTGGCTAGCAATCTTTACAAACTGAGACATGATATTTAAGCGAGCATGATAAGAACTTTTCTCTCATTGTAGTAAAATAAACTATTTTTCAGTTGTAGATATTACCAACAACATTTTACATAATACTGATATATCTTTTTCCAGAACCAATAGAAAGTCAATGGCCGACCGGTACATATGCACTGCCGATGTCACGTTATGGCTGTCCGGAATCGTATATACAAGGATGGCATAAAGGTCATCTATCATTAACATGGCGCAATCCACGAGCAGTTCACGTAGAAACCGAACACATGTATGCCAGGGCTAGTACAACTGACTTAACAAATGAACCATTAGATGGAGAAAGAAGCAAGACATTCGGACAAGCGACAAAAGACTATTTTAAATTACATTTTTGTTATAAATACAGAAAAGAGCCTTTGTTGGATGTGGGTTCATGGCCAGTCGGGAATTACAGTATTTATGGAACCAACGATTCCTGTCCCGACGGTGAAGTACTTCTTACATTAACTCTATTACATCTTGTTCTTTTTTAGCGTATACCAATGCACTGAATATGCTTGTACATTTACGACCATTTCGAAAAAAGTCACGAAAACATATAAAAGAATTAATTTTATTTTTAGGAAGAAATTGTCATTTTAACAACAAAAAAATCCCTTAAGCTTTACGATAATACCATTATTTTACCAAAGCTAGAAAGAAAATGAAACTGCTTCACCGTATTTTTGAGAAAATTAATAATTCATAACTTTGTGTCCATTTATACAGCTTTGCTTGTAAAGCTAGTTGTGTAAAAGTTCTGTTACTATTATAAAAACCTACGAATACACATGATTTGACGAATGCATCTCTGACATCTCATAATGGATAATCGACAAATATACGCACATTTCATTTTAATCCTCATTACAAAAGGGATGAGATGCCTGGTGAATTTGCAGAAGTTCATCCGGAATAATCATCTCGCATGCTACTTCTAAAGTATAGTTTAGGTAACTCCGAATAACACAAAATTTTTACAGAAAATGCTATGTCATGGCCGAATATTTATTCTTGCGCGGAATACTTTTACTTTTGTGTAGCATAAAAGTTGCAATCCAATCCATAGTATGTTTTCCTATATAAGCTACCAAACCCAACGCACTGCCACATTACCCCATAAAGAGCTTTTACTCCCCATGTTTATTCACTTTCCATTTCGGAATCGATGATATACAGGCAGGTACGTTTTAATTTATTCTCTCACAAAATACACATAAATGTTGCGAGCAACTCTATTCGATAACGCACTAAAATAATTCGCATGAAAATTACATGTTAAATTGTGTCCCTGTTTACCGAAATTTTAAACTCTATGCAAAATATCGTTAATGTCATTTTTGTAATAAAGATAAATAAAAAATATCAATTAAAATACTGAATGCATGATTTGATAGTGACGTCGATTTATGCGCCAGGGTTATAGGTATTTAATACATGTTGACGGTTTCAAAAAAAAAAAAAAATTGTACCGGAATCGTTAAGTCATCGGATATAAAAAAAAGATACATAAACGATACATTTAAAGTATGTGAAATGTTTTATGCAAGAATAGCGACATGACACGTCTGTTTTGTTTATTAACGTCTGCAGAAGCCCAAGAGATTTTTGCTGACCGAGACCGTTAGCTAAGTCAAATTGCAGAAGTTCATGTGGAATAAATATTTCAACGTTAGCTTGATCGATTTACAGAAGTTCTTGCGAAATAAATATTTCTCCTTAGCTTGGTTGAATTGAAGAAATTGATGCGGCATAAATAGCCAGAGGAAAATCTTATATAAAAGATATATATTGGTATTACCAGCTGTATGTTATAACAAAGGACATTCGACATCCTTTGCCGGCTAGTCTAAGACATAGTCGCCTAATATAAGCGATTGGACCCATTTTCTTGTTCAAGATATAAAAGGCAGCATAGCAACGTCAGTGAAATCCATTATTTTTCAACACTGTCACAGGGCCATATGTAATTAGATCAACTAATTACTTATAAAAAGTTCATCATGTTCAAGCTTGTTTCTTTTCTCTTTTCAGGTTTTGAAAGTAATTTATGGAAAACTTCTCTTCCCGAGGTATCTAGATGGACGAAACATGGCTATACACCTGAAATGGAGATACTTCTGGGTAATCCAAGTGAGTATGAATACTTCTGAAATAGATCCTAGGAATTACAAGGGTTTTTTAAACATTCAAAGGGTAGAGGCAATTTTGTTTTGTAGCAAAAGTTACCACTTGAATGAGCTATGTTAAATAAACCGAATATATAAATATTTTTTACGGCTCTTCATAACATTTCCTGATACCGCTCTGTTACATATTAATGAGGAAAATAATGATGTAGTTACTGTCGGGTAATAAATACAGATGTGAGATCGAATTCTTCATAGGTGGCGTGCTTTAATGCACGAATGAGTTTGATTTTACGGCGAATCCGCACAAAAATACCATGTATCGCCGAACAGAAGTTAAAGTGGAAAATTCTAGAAACTGTTTTAAACAACTCCTCTAAAGATTGCACTGCAACATATGTACATGTACTACGTTGTGGATCGAAGTCCACGTGTTCATTCAGTCTGTCCTTCCTTCTTTAGAAGATATCTATAATGTATAATTAAATCAGATGGGCTAATTTAAGAAATCAGACTCGAGATGAATAGAACGGTTTTTACAGATCTGGTAACTAATGGCAGAATTATTGGAATACCAAACGTTCGGACTTCGCTTGATTTCCACTACTGTCCATGAACAGGTGCAATCAAACCGAGCCTGCAACATTCTCATTTTTGTCATTTTTGTGGTGCTTGGCGACCTTTGTAGTTTCGACGTTTATATTCTGTGGGTAACATCTGGTAAAATGCACGTTTGTCATATGATTACGTGACTAAGCTATAGACAGTTGAGCAATGTAGTGTCTGGAAATCTCCGTGTGAAGTGTCCAAGTTTTTATGGGAATTGGAATGCACCACTTGCAAAACATATACGAGGTTCATGTATAGGAAATGCATTTAGAGGTTGTAATTTTATAAATACTTACAAGTAAAAAGCGTTTTTAGGGATGATGTAGTGCCAGTGAGATATTTTGACTATAAGAGCGGAACATTTCAAAAGTCACATGACTTGATTGGCATCCAGCGTTTACTTTTTTCACATGGTTATATATTGTTAGATATCCATTGTTCGAGACATATAATATATAAAGTATGCATTATGATGTGACGTTAAAAGGCTTTTAGTTGAAGACATGTCGTTTCAGATGTATATAACTACATTAAATATACGCAGCATTGGATCAGTTGAATAAATAAGAACGGACGACAAGCTAAAATAATAATACATGGTTGTGTTAATGTTAAGTTTCGTTTCAATAAAAGAGTACACCCAAATAAACAGAATGACTGTATATTTTGTATTTTCTTGGCGGTAATTATACATGGTTTGCGTGAAAAATTAACAAATACAAATATCTAGTGACAGTGTTAAATATAAGGCCAAGGCATTGTGTTCTATATCTTAACAATTTTTTTCAAATGAATGTAGCAATATTCACAGTATATTTGATGTATTAAGCTGAGTTTAGCCCACAGTTTGTTTCTGCAGGGTAAGGTATTTATTTATCTATGATTTTTAAAAACTATCATGAAAAGAGATTGATTGAATCAGTTTGCAGATGAAGTTGAAAAGAAATAATTCATGGAGGGCCTAAATTGACCACTCCTGTCATCTTGTAGTCCACTTGTCATCTTGTAATATACCTGTATTCTACCAATATTATGAGAACGATTTTCACGAAGTTCATGTGGGAGGAAAAAGTACATGTAGTTCATCAGGTTGTGATGGGTCTTTATTAAGATACATCACACATATCACTGAGCTCTAAACGTTCTACAATCTAAGTATATATGCAGAAGAAATGAAGATACACATGTACAATATATACAGTAGGTAGTTACAAAGGCAACAACAGACATATCTTAAATGCTACTAGTCAGATACAATAATTTGCAATAACTTGGAAGTCTCATGCTTGTATCAGTATTGAGCATTTCAGCCAATGACCAATAATTTACGAATAACAATACATTGTTAGTTTGAAGTAAACAAGTAAGTTTGTCATTAAAAATCTATGGAAAAGTATATACTTAAACATAGGATATAGGAATATCAAAAACGTATTGCAACTTACTGCATGTAAACTGTGAAAAAAAAAAGTTTTTAGTAGTCCACTGGGTTTTCTCTTCGTTTGATCTATAAAGTATGAATTTTATTTTGCCTTGAAATGTTTCGGGAATAAGATATATCAATGGAACAGACCTTTAATTTTTAGTTCATACTCAATGGGAACTGCATAACTGTGATAATTCTTTGAAAATTACAGATTATTAAATATATCTGATATATTTTCAGCCATTCTACAAATAAAAGTTTGTATAAAAACTGCCAATGAATCTGCGATGGATGACATGCATTCATCAAGAAACAAATCATTTGGACAAACTAGTCAGACACATTTTTTATTAATAAAGGTACGCACGATGTTGAATAAACGTATTTAATGGCTTCCAGTGAAATAAAGAGTGTTGTTTATGACATTTGTAATGCTTGCAAGGTTTCACCTAGCAGACTTTTATGCTCCCCGAAGGGGAAGCATATAGTCGCCGCTTTGTCCGTCCGTGCGTGCCGCTATTTTTGTCAGTAGTCTTTTTTCAGAAACCACTATTTAGAATTTAGCGAAACCTCATAGGAAGCTTTACTGTCAAGGGGAGATGCGCATATTGTCTTCGTGTTCCGGTCAGATGATTTTTCACCAAGTTATTGCCCTTGATTATTCAACAGCAGTACACTGTAGTGCGATTCTTGTCGGAGTGTTCTCAGCAATCACTAGTTAGAATTTAGCCATAATTCATAGGAAGCTTTACTATCAAGAGGAGATATGCATATTGTCTTCGTACTCCAGTCAGATAGCTTTTCGCCGACTTATTGCCCTATAATTATTCAACAATAGTACACTATAGGACAATTCTTGTCCGGAGTATTTCTCAGCAACCACTGGTTTGAATTTAGGCATACTTCATAGGAACTTTCACTTTCAAGAGGAATTGTGCATAATAATATATTATTTTCGTGTTCCGGTCGCATGATATTTTTCACCGAGTTATTGCCCTTTGATTATTCTACATACGTATACTATAGTACCATTTCTTGTCCGTAGAATTCCTCACCAACAACTGACTGAAATTCAACGAAACTTCATGGGAAGCTTCACGCATGTTGTCTTCATGTTCTGATCGGACGATTTATACAGAGTTATTGCCCTTTTAGTATTCAACATAGTATACTATAGTACCATTTCTTGTCCGGAGTATTTCTCAGCAACCACGGGCTGAAATTCATCATAACTTCATCGGAAGGTTCAGCACTAAAAGGAGATCAAATATGTCTTCATAGGCCGGTCAAATGATTTTTCACTGAGTTATTGCCCTTTGATTAATCAACTTTAGTATACGTTAGTACTATTTCTTGTCCGCAGTATTCCTCAGCAACCACTTTTTTGAATTCTTAGAAACTATATAGGAAACTTCACTCCGAAGAAGAGGTGCGCATATTATCTTGATGATTCGGTCCAATAATTTTAACGGAGTTATTGCCCTTTAATTATTCAACATTAGTAAACTATAGCGCCATCCTAGTCCGGAGTATTATTCAGCAACCACTGACTGGAATACAGTGAAAACTCATAAGATCACCTCAAGAGAGGAGGTGCGCATATTTTCTTCATGTTCCGGTGGAATGATATTTTTCAATGCGATATTGCCATTTGATTATTCAACATTAGCAAACTATATGTTCCCAGACAGTTTATATTCCACTTTTGTTCTGTTAATAGGCAATAATCATATTTCGGGGAGCATCCATCGGTTAACCGATATTTTCTTGTTGTTATTATTTTTTACGCTTTATTTCTATTTACTTTCAAATGAAGTTGTTTATATTTGTGAAACATGCCTCTTTTAGATATGGAATCTTCAAGTTGTATTTCATTTAATCGGTTTGTTTTATTAATCATGATATTATTATACTCCAATTCTAGAATCACGGCAAAGGGTCATGTTCTGCTCTTACGTTTATGGAGGTCACAGAAGAGGTCTTATACATAGAGCATGACTTAGAGAAAATACAAACAAATAACTCGATAAACGTGACATCCTTCTCGACATTTTGTTTTTATAGATCTTATAGTTTTATACCTTACCTAGGTATGTATGAAAATATGTATAGCTTATGTTTTGTACTATTTTCAAAGGGATTCAGTGTCACTTGATTATCAATAAGGCTACATTTGTTTTGTTCAATAGGGATGTAATTTCAGGTGTATATCTTTATTTGTGTAATTTTATACAAGATGGCAATCGTAGATCATAAAATAAATACACTCCGACATGGTTAAATTGGAAATGTATGCATTTGACACGCATTTTTGGCATGACTAACACAGTAAGGACTTTTTACATGCTCTTTTTGTACCCCGCGAATAACGAAGTTGTAAAGGGGGATATACGGTGTCTCAGGTTGTCTGTCCGTCTATCCGATGAGACAAAATCTTGTGCGCGCACCAGCTTTCCTCATCCTCTTGATACAATTTAAAGAAACTTCACACAAGTGATCAGTAACAACAGTAATTGTGCATGCTGCATGTTAGGTTTTTTTCAGAAATGTCTTTTGCACAATTATGGGACTTTGCTTTTTTGTTAATATACTCTATACATACAGTCTGGATATGCAATCTTGTGCACACCTAATCTCCCGAACCACTGCACACAAATTTAATGAAACTTCACACATATGATCAGTACCTACCCTAGTTGTGCATGGTGCATGTTACGTTCTTTCAGAAAAATATTCTGCAGAGTTATGGGACTTTTTTGTTACTATACTATATACATAGAGTATATATACATTCAGTCCATATTCTTATGCAATTTGTGTGCGTCAAATTGCAATGTACTGTGCCAGTGGTGCGGGAAGGGGGAGTACATACATCACCTTTAGTGATAGCTCTAGTTTCAAATAATATTTGTATTTTAATATAATTATTGTTTACACACTGTTTTTATGTGTAAAGAAAATTTCGTAACTAAGTAATAATGTTAAAGAAGTACGTGCGACATTCGCTCAAATTGAAAGTCAATCAAATATGATATTTCGCAATGGGCATAAAAGCTTTACAATATAGTTTATAAAATTAATGTATCATTTGTTCTGTAAATATTTTCCAAAGAAATATCTTATGAAAAATTAAAAAAGAATAAAGTAAAAGAATATTGTTATCGTAAATTATTTATTTTCATTTTAGTTTTTCAGTTTATTTATAGTCAAAGTATGTAAAATACCGGTATGTGGAATTTAATCAGTGTCACCTAAAGATGATTAGCCAAATGTAAATGTCTAATGTAAAATCTCATGTATCTTATATAAATATAAAAGTCATGTTGATAATTTAACCACACTGAACAGTTGGTAATTTGGAAAATTCTGAATAGTCTCTTTTTTATAACCCTTATATTAAATAACATTTTGCTGTGTGTAATAAATGTCTTTAAATGATTCTGATACGAATTCAAAATGAACATTTCTTTTCAGGAGAACTACGTGAAAAACTTATCATAACCGGTAACTATAAGATATTTAATAACGTTATTTTTTATAGTTTACTAAACTTGTATCAAGAAATAAGAGGGAAATATATTTCTCGATATGAAGGAAACAATAGAAAGCAAGGTACGAGGATGAGCTACCTGTGACCACTCACCGTCTATCGTACGCTCGTCCTTCCGTCAAAGGACATCTATAAAATATTTCCGCGAATGTGTTGTAACCGTGGTAACAGCAGCATTGTTTCTTTTCAGAAAAATTTAGAACTGTAAACAGAAGATACCCTGGTCAGAAAAAGTAAAAGCGCTACTGGAGTCATCCAATTCGTATTCACATTCATCTCCTCATTACCAAATATTGGACAAATCATAAATAAATATTAGGATTTATTAAAGTTCACTAAACAGCACAGTGTCCGTGACACGGTTAAATACAACTCTATTGTAGCATATAAAAGGCTGATGGATCTGAGTAAAATTTTGGTGCATTCAAGTCTAATAAAACCAGCGAACTGCGGTGGTGTTCAAAATGCAACAGGTCCAGTTGCTCTCTTTGTAGTAGTATCTCAAACATTTACAAGCAGCAATGCTTCAAAACGTTTTAATAAAACATGATCTGTCTTGCATGTCAGAAAACATCATTTGTTTCTTTGATCACATGTAAGACGTGTTATTTTCAGTATGTAGGTCAAGCACGTCAGAAATGTTTAACGAAATGTTTAAATAGAATGAATAGCCAAAATTTTGATATTAGACACTTCTTATACAATTATTATAATAAATGTTTAAGAACATTTCAACTTGAGCTACCGCAGTATCAATGATTTTCTTTAATGCCTTTAATGGTTTGACTCTTTTTATAAGGGAAATTCTTAATCAGTTTTTACTATGCGGCATGTACTCCAAAGTATTGTTTTAATGGCTAGTCTGATCTGCTATTCTTAACAAATTATAACCAGTTTCCGTTTTAACGTAGTTTTTGCGTGTCATGAGTGTTTGCTTTTTTATTTGGTATATTTTGTTCTGAATGTTTTTTGGTAATCTGATCCAGATGCCTTCTTATAACAACCAAAAGTGTACGCATATACGTAATAAAGTCATTTGACATAGGATGACGTTATAAAATTAGTTGCTATTATCTGTGAAGAAAGGCTTCAAGCCCACACATTAACAACACAGCTTGCCTCAATCGCGTATCAAAATTACTAATTACAAAAAGGTGATAAATACTTCTATATTGTATCACCTCTTGTAAAATGAACCAATGAACGCATTTAACTTTTCTCGTTGGTTGTGAAATTGCTGTACTTAGAAAGTAGCAGTGATGAGCTTTATATCACGAATTGTTTCAGGGGTTTACAAATAAGTTAACACAATGTTTGTCCTATTAACATGCACACGTCTACTGACCAGTACAGCTTTGCCGCCGCTTTTTATTTTACATTATAGCTTAAAATTGTTGCAAGTATCTTTTTTTTCTAAATTTAATCACATTGGTGATCTTTATCAGATCAGCTGATTTCAAAACTGTTTGAGGGTTGTTTCTTAAAAAATGTCAGAAATGCTTATAATTCAAAAAAGAATAATTTGCTTTGCTCACATTCAATATTGCACCCATTGACCCAGAAAAAATATAGCGTTTTCCTTGATTTTGAAAAACAAATAAGAATTTTTACTGTATCTAATCAGCCAGTTGATGGATCTTCATGAAACTACAGAAATGTAGATCATTAAATGACGTTGTACACGAGCAATTGTTATCATGACCTCTTCAATAACTTATGAGGTCTAGCCCTTTAACTATTTTAAAATCTGTAAATTGTAATGTAAAAAAGTAATCCATCAATGGATCTTTATGCAACTTAACAGATACATTGATAATTATAGAATAGTGGTGGATGCGCATTTTTAGAATGATCTTTTCAGTAACTGCTGAGTTATTTTCCTTAAATTGTTTTAAAATTCATAAACTATCACATAACAAAATAACTCATTGATAGACCTTCATTCAACTTAATAAAAATATAAATCATTATAGGATGGTGGTGCAAACGAATCTTTCATCAGAATCCCTTCAGTAACTGCAGAGTTATCGTCCATTAATTGTTTTAAAATTTTCGTCAATTTCCACATGATAAATTTACCCAATAATTGATCTTCATAAAACTTAACACTAATATAGAACACTGTGGGGTAGTTGTTCACATTGAAATTTTGTCAATATATCTTTAATTACTTCAGAGTTATTGCCATTTATATATTCTAAAATGCACCAATACCTACATAACGAAGAAACCAAAAGACCGACATTCATTATATTTTCAATATACTAGCATTTAAACTAAATATACAACAGCACAGTGGAGTGACGCACTTGCAACTTTTTATCAGGATCACATCTATTTTAAAATCCTTAGATAACTACAAAACCGAAAAGCCAGTTGACCGGATTTCAGTAGGATTTAAAAGCATTTCTACCCGTTACATACCAAATCAAATGAAACTAATGGGTGCACCTGGAACGCAAATGAACCCATTTCTTAGCTTATTTGTTCTTTTAGCTGTTATTTGTGTCGTTTATTCAAAACATTTCAACGGTCCACCAGTGTAAAACTGTACATAAGTGTTTGAATAAACAGCACAAATATCAGAAAAATAAGCTATCTTCTAAGAAAAATACTCACATGCGCTCAAGGAGCATCCATTGTTTTCATTGATTCGGTATATAACTGGTAGAAACCTCGTTAAATCATATTTACAAGACCGGAAATGTGTCATTTTGTCCGCTCGTTCTGTGTAGAATTCGTTATTCAAACAACATTGCAATCACCTTATCTGATAAAGCTTTGACTGGTTTGTTTATATACACTAAAAGCACCATGTTGTTGATAAAATTTCAAAATTGCAAAATAGACACGCAATATCTCATATGAGCCGCGCCATGAGAAAACCAACATAGTACGTTTGTGACCAGTATAGATCCAGACCAGCCAGCGCATCTGCGCAGTCTGGTCAGGATCGATCCATAGTGATCGCTTTCAAAGCCTATTGCAATTAGAAAACCCGTAAGCGAACAGCATGGATTCTGACCAGACTGCGCGGATGCGCAGGCTGGTCTGGATCCATGCTGGTCGCAAACGCACTATGTTGGTTTATTCATGGCGCGGCTCATATAACGATTTTAACCTATATTTGAAAAATTACAAAACTGCATCAACATGTTTAGAGTTTTCAATGTAGCGAAACGTGTTATGAGGAAGGAAATGTCAAGGAAACCACAGAAGTCATTGTCTTGCCTCTCGAAAAAAGGACATTTAAAATGTTTGTACTATTTAACAATTTTCCAGTTAAAAATCAAAGTCTACATCTCCGAATTCTCATAAATTCTCCCTCGTTTTCTAAAATCACAACGTATTTTTTTTTTGACATTTTATAATTATGTGTGATAGTAAATGAATTATATCATACTTTAGCGTAATTTGATATTTTTGAAATTTTGATATATTATAAATAACATTTTGATCTAAATTTAACCTTTACTTCAAAAATGTAACCTTTTATAACTGATTAGATGGTGGCAAGATATCAAATGACAGGTTACTTGTTTTATACAGTAAATGAGTCTATGGCAACCCCTTTAACACGAAATACCAATAACAAGTATGTTTTTCAAAGTTTGGTTATCTCAGTAAAATGCTCGATCTTTTTGAATTCGAGATATCAAACTTCAGCTGGTGCAAACCGTATTTATTTAATAAGTTTATTAAATAAATAACATGTTTGAATAATTATTACTGTCTACTTTAGCTTATAAGTTGCATATTGCAAACATCACTAAAGGATATGCAAGCAGTTTTGGGAACCTCAGAGATTTTACAGCGACTTTCGTCCAAGGTAATACACGGCATATTTTGTAAGATTCTACACAGTTTTTAAGTTTTAAGGAATTGACGTGACAGTCATCCAACAAAATATAATAATTGGTATCTTAATACTTAAGAATCCTTCGAAAAGAGAATTCTAGTTATGACAATATGTATTTTTAACTAACCTGAGCACACATTGCTCGGGGCGAGCTATTGTGATCGCTCACCGTCCGGCGTCCGTCCGTCGTCCGTTTCTTAAAAAACATGGCCGCCTGGGGGCGTGGTCACGTTTTCCTATATGTATATAATGAAAATTTAAAAAATCTTCTTGTATGAAACGGATGGCCCGATTTTGAAATAAATTCCCACAAATGGTCCTTGTGTAATCCTCTTCCAAGATTCAAATTATTCTGATTCTTAAAAAAAACATGGCTGTCAGAGGGCGTGGTCACTTTTCCCTGTATGTATAATATTATAATGGAAACTTTATAAATCTTCTTGTATTAATCTGCTGGCCCGATTATGAAATAATTTCACACAAATGGTCCGTGTGTGACCCTCTATCAAGAATATTCAAATTACTTTGATGCGTCAAATACATGGCCTCTAGGGGGCATGATCACTTTTCCCTATATCTGTATGATGGAAACTTTGAAAAGCTTCTTGTATGAAACTGCTGGCCTGATTTGAAAATAATTTCTCATAATTAGTCCTTGTGTGACCTTCTACAAAGATTATTCAAAATAGTTTGATTCGTAAAAAGACATGGCCGTTGGGGGTGTGCCCATTTTCTCTCTGAATGTATATGTTGGGAACTTATAGAATATTCTTGTCAGAAACAGCAGGTCCAAATTAAAAATAATTTTACACAAATGTTACTTCGATGACCTTTTACGAAGCTTGTAGAAATTATTCTGTTTCATAAGAAAGCATTGCCACTAGGAGATGTGGTCTCTTTATCCGTTATTTATGTAGTGGAAACTTTCAATAAAAAAGCTTCATGTTTGATATTTTCATATCACATCACCCAGCCCCCGTTGTCTTACCCCACCGCTTCCACCGCTCTCCCAGCCCACCCCCACTCCAACCTCAACACACACTTACACAGTAACTGCCTGTATTTATTTAGTAGGAACTTTTAACTGTTCAATCAAGCAAGCAGCTAAGCTCATGTGAGCGATATAGGACCATCACGGCTCTCTTGTTTGTCTTTATAGGGCTGATTTCTTCGACGGCTTGATCTTTGCCTATTTTTTATGGTAATGTTTTATATCATTTATCCTCAGTATGCTTTGCAAATTACTGTTTGTTATACAGATGTGTTCAGCACTCCCATATCTCCAATATCTGAAGGAATGACTGCCTGGCTAATTGTGGACTTTGGAAGAAGTGTCTTGGTGTCTGCAATAAGTATCGGTCTTCAGAAAGGTTCATTATATTTTTCTTTCTTTGCTTGATCACACACAGTTTGTACAAAATTCACCTTTACATGCATACCTTAAAATGCTCCCTGAACAGTAGTAGTTTGTTTCAGTGTTTGTTTCGAGACCCGAAAGGGCTCTGTTACATGAATGGTTTTGTTGGAAAATGCATATGACAGCTTAGCTGGCGGGATTCATTTCAATATCATTGAGTATTTTTTGTATACTAGTATTTTATAATGAAATATTTAGGAACAGTCTTCTTTCAAACTGGATTATGTTCTGTGCATTTTTATCACATTTTAAAAGTCAACAAGATGTGTTTGCAAAACACGTTTGCCCCCAATGAAGGCCAGTCCCATTTATAGTCCCGATATAACCGGGCCATTGCCATTTGGCGCCTACACCATAACACAATTTGATTCATTTACTGACCACAGACAATCATCCTAAGTTAATGGATTGTATACATTGGTTATCTACTGACCATAGGCAGTTATTGTATGAATTTAAACGACTTTATACCAAAGCGTTCTTAAGTTAACGATCAGACAGCGATTTTCGGTTCAACGTCACCTCGTTTTGCCCTTTGAGCAACTGATCTCAGAATCAATAGTGGTCGTATGGGTCATATGTCAGTCGCGGCCAACCTCTCCATTACGTTTTAGGAGTTCTTCATTTATCGATTAGAAATCAAGGGGACAGACGGACTGATAGATCGACGTTCAAACGTGGGTATTTTCTTTGTTTTAGAGCCCAACAAGCAACAGAAAGTACACGGTTGGCATTAAATCTCCCGCATCGGGTGTACGCACGTATTGAATGTACACCATTAAACCTATGTTAAAACTAAACCTAACCCTAACCTTTAGTCAGTATATTGTACACTAAATACGTGCGTACATCCAATAAGGGCGATTTAATGTTGACGGAAAGTACACACTTAGCAGTACATAATGATTAGAATTTACAGTAACATATATTCTTCAGTGCCCAGCAAATGACATTTCGTTTACTCGAACAGACGGACAGTCCGATTATTACATTATTCGTGGCGGGAGGGGAGCATAATGAATTTGACAGTCTATTTTTTCAGATTCGTGACTATACCGTTAAGAATGATTTTTTTCACCAGAATCTATGATAATTTTACTTGTACTTCTTTTATGTATGCAAATAGTAAATTTTCAGAAATGAAATATCACGTGCATTTTGAAGAAAGAATATGAAAAGTTACTAATATTACAGTTTCACAGCATTTCTGAAGTCTAAGAAAATTCAAAAAGATGTTGTTGAGGGGGTTCAGTCAGGCACAAATATATCGTCGACGAGCTCATTAAGGTTCTTTATCCATATGCTGAAGAGCCCGTATGTCTCTCAACTAACGATATATGCCGGAATTGATTTTAAGTATTTCACTTGTCCTTGGAGAAAAGAAAAACAATTGTATAAGAAGACACTGTTCCTTTGTGTTGAGGGATTAATTCCTAGAAAATGTAGTCACAGTTATCTTGTTTCATGCATTATAAGAACATGATGATGATGATGATAAAGGAAACAATGAACGTTCCTGTTACAATTACACATAAGCTTATGAAACTAAAAGCGCAGTCCTGAACACTATTTACTGGATGGAAACAATAGGGTGATGTTCGGACAACATCATCTTTTTGAAAAGTAAGATGATTGCTCTTCATCAGCGTCTGTGACCAAATTGTTAAGTTGTTGTACTATATTAGTTTTCAGCACGTAGGGACAAACTCAAATACAGCCATTCATTTTTATCTCTGCCCTTTCTTTTTTTTTTAAACGGACGTATTACGGAATGACAATATCCGTCCGCCCGCTCACGTTTACGTTTAAGTCAGAAAGTATATTAGCTACAGCTGATGGCTAAGCACCACTTGAGGAGAATTCCCATTTTTGTTGAAGTCAATAAGTTAAATGACCTGAAGACTACGTTCTTTCTGTGCAGTCTGATCATGGTCTGTACTGTTCGCTATTCAGTCAGTTTTTCAGTAAAACACCCTTTAAATAATAATTGGTACTGCTCAAAGTAAATGATGGACCAGTCCATTTTAGAAATTTAGCATGGTAAGGGTTAAACACATATCCACATCTACACACATCTCGCTCGGTTTTTTCCTATCCTGTCTTATTCTGCGTGAGTACGGGCGTATTATGCCTCAGTAGGCTGAGCATTTGTCAACCGCTTATAAAAATATTTATATTTTTTACAAAGAAATAATGAAAATACATATGTCAAATAAAACCAATGAATGAAAATTCTATATTTTTGAAACAAATGGTCTGGAGGATGCATTTGCAGTATTTCGAATTGACTCGATGGAAAAAAAAACTCTTTAAATATTTTTGGAAATGTATGTGTCATTATATGTGCTTTCAATATATTGAAAGTTTGTAAGGATTTTTCTTATTGCTTGTTTTGGAATGAATACCTCAATGACCGAAATTCAAAAGACTGATCGGAACTAAAACTATGAAGTCGGATTTAAAGGTTGGCCCATTTAGAAATGCTAATATGTCATTCTATTTTAGATTTGCAGGGACTTCTAGAATATTACAGTACTTCATTATACTTTATTTTGAACATCGAGTGCACTATAGGTGACGATAAATGGACGGTGCTGTATCCGCATGCGATAACATGTTTGTATTATCGATTATATGACGCTTCTAATGGAACTTTGGAGCTTATGTTTCATAGGTATTATAAACTTCTATTTCATTTATATATTGAAGAGCATAGATAAAAAATTTAGTATATTTTAAAAAATCAAATGTATTTTGTTTTATATTGTGAAAACAGTTTCATACTTTTATTTTTGTCCTTGTAAACACAAAACTAATAAAAGTTGGCCAGTTACGATTGTTAGATTTGAGCATATGTTAAAGATGTATTTTATCATACTTTAACACAACTTGTATTCTAATCTTCCAGTTGTTCTTCGAGTAAGAATATAAAAACGTTTTTCAATAACGTGGTGTAAAAGCACATATATTTCTCAAGTAAAACCTACAGAAGTCTTTAAAGGCCATTCATAACATTTTCAGTTAAATGTTTAGGTATACCTAGCATCAGAGCAAAACGAGAATATGATTTTTTTGGCATAAGATTGAATTAGGGACATCTTTTTATCAAATCGATCCTAATAATATCACATGAAAGAAATGAGTTCTAAGGTTTACACTTGAGAGAACTAAGAATATAGCTGCTGAACGTTTGTAAAACAAGCCTGTTTTGCTGTTACAAGAATGGGAAAACAACACTACTGTTCGATTATTAAACGTTTCATGACTCTCCCAAGCTTCGCAGATGGAGCGTATTAATTCCGTGGGATGACAAAAAAGAAGCATGTCGTCACAAAACACCTTATTGACACTCACATTGAGGATAGACATGCCACATGTTAATTTGTAACTGTCATTTTATTTCTATTCGCTGAATTGTCACTGTCTCAGTCAGGTTTCCAATTTCTTTGGCAACTAAGTTTCAAAATCCTCGGCATACTTTTCTTTTTTTTCTACTCCATAACAATTATAGATTAGTACGCCTTGATATATCATGTCTTTTTGACTACAACAATCCTTCCTCTTTACCACCGCCGGTGCCTCATCTTCCATTTCACCGAACATGTTGTCGAAATTATTCCATTGAGGAGATCTCTAGAGATATGTATTTTGACACTGCCTTGAGCCCAGTCACCAATCATAATCCTTACGTTAGTTTCGATCTTCCTCAAGACTCACATCGGTCTGAACACAACTCAGACAAAAACAGTCACTTTTATTTACTCTGCAACAACTGTCCTTACGTACTTAGCATTGTAATATTTACTTGGTTTTGTTATACATTCTGGTCCTTTTAGACAATGAAGTCTATTTTATGTTTCTGTTTCAACCGGATCTGCTATAAGTGTGCTAGTTAGCGTTCAGTACTTTAAAAATATCGTTCTTTTATTTTATTACATAATATTAATTTATATAGTTCGATGTTTTAAAGAAGATCTTATCATGTTTTAAATAATATCTATAGAAATATTTATAGCTAATAAGATTTGTTTCGAGAAATATGCATGGGTTCTGCAGAGTTGCGCGACTTTAGGAGAGTAATATTATTCCGCGAAAGAACGAGTGCATATTTGTCGATGCAAATCTAGTAATCTTTTTATTATCCCCCGCCGATGAAATCGGGAGGGGGTATTGAAATGGCGTTGTCCGTCCGTCAGTCCGTGCGTCCGTCCGTCCGTGCATCCGTCCGTCCGTCCGCAGCCATTTCTCAGTAACTAGCAGTTAGAGTTTCATGAAACTTGAAATAAACATGAACCAACATACTGCGATGATGCCCGTCAAATTTTTTTGGATTGGTCAATTTCCTTTAGACTTATTGCCCTTGATTTAATGAAAAATGCCCAAAAATGTCCGTCCGCAGCCATTTCTCAGTAACTATCAGGTAGAATTTCATAAAACTTGGAATAAACATGTACCAACATACTGCAATGATGGCCGTTAAGTCCTTTTTTTGATTGGTCAATTTCCCTTAGAGTAATTGCCCTTGATTTAATGAAAACTCCATGTCTGTAGCCATTTCTCAGTAATAAGCTGGTAGAATTTCGTAAAACTTGAAATAAATATGAACAAACATACTTCGATGATGCCTATCATTTTATTTTTTCAATTGGTCAATTTTCCTTAGAGTTATTGCCCTTTAATTGTTTAAAAATCTACAGATTTGTACATAACAAACCAACCAATTGATAGAATTTCATTAAACTTCTTTCATTCTTTTCCATGAACATTTATTATAAACATGTGAAGTTTTGTACCCACACCTGGTCACCACCTTGCCTTGGTCACACCCCCTCCCCCCATAAAAAAATCAATAAAAAAAATCTTAAAAATTTCTTTTTATTATTATTTCTTTTCAAACCTTCAATGAATATTTATCAGCACGCAAAGTTGTACTGTTCCCCCACCTCACTCTCCACTCAGTCTTGCCCACACCCCGATCATGCATCCCCATCCCCCACCCATTTTTTTCATCATTTTTAATTTTCCATCAATATTTATAATCAACATGTGAAATTTTTTACCCTCACCTGGTCACCCCCGCTGCCCCCCTCCCCCCAAAAAAGCATTCATTTTCTGTTAAAATGATTTTGACTAATGAAATTATTTGCTTCTTAGTAACATCCTTAACTTTTTGCCGGATATATTTTTTTGCCATTCCTCACCACAAACCCTTTCGGCGGGGAATACCAATTCATCGAATTTGCTTGTTACATATGCATCTACATTCAAAAGTGTTATATAAATGATTCAAATTTGTTATCAAACCTGAGATAATAAATTAAACTATCGTCTTTAAACAACTTTTAAACGCAACGGCATATATGAAACTGGCGTCATTAATGACGTCACACACACGAGATGAAATTTGAACGTCAATATGGAAAAATATTGACGTTTCAGGTTCCATTGAAACTTAACTGTGGTTTTAAATGAATATGTAATAAATCAGTGTGACGACATCTGAGATATACTTTCTCGGAATGATACGCTAAAATGATATTAATCATTTTTATACTGACTTTCACAGTTGTTCTATTAAACGACACACTTTCGAGATATTGTAGTATTTACTTTTACTTAACATATTTTAGCAGATAAACAACTGTTTTGAATGTCTTAACTAGAGACACCTTTTTAGTATAAGCTTTCAATGAGGTGCGGCATAACTAATTTCTTTTGGTTTATGTAATTATAGTTCTGCTTGTTTTCTCTAAATACCTTATCCAGGGATATGGAAGGACGATTTCTGTCGTTATTTGCACCAGCGCATCGGCTGAATATACCTGATAAGTTTACCTCTATTGATGTGTTCACCAAACATGTAAGATATGGTAAGATAACCTGACTAAAATCAGTTAAATATTTTGTTCTTGTAAAGTTTGTTTTCCTTATTTCACATATATCATAAACTTAAGGGAGGAAAATAAGTTGTTCTTTTTTTTTTGCTAGATCTATTAGAAGTTACTTTGAAAAAATAGAGGCTTGTAATTATAGGGCTTTGATACATCTGAGCTGACATGAAATGGCAATCACTATTGATAATTCCTTTTTGATTTACTTTATCCTTAAAAGATATTTTACTGAATATCTTCCTATCTACAACATATGATATTTTCATTTTATGAAAACTGAAATATTTTGAAAGCGCCTGAAAAGTTAATTATGAATCAAAGGTTCATGGAGAGCTTTTATGCTGGTTCTGTGACATTCACCCGTCGTCTGTCGTCCGTCGTCTGGCGTAAGCTTTTTACCTTTAAACGACTTTGTTCTCATAAACCACTTTATTGGTCATCACCAAACTTGGTCCATAGCATTTTTACGAAGTCGTCTCTCAAATTTGTTCAAATTGTTCTGTTTGACTAATTATAGGGGCCACCAGAGCTAAAAATAATTAAAACATCAACTTCCTGACTTCTTCTTATGAACTGCTTGATGGATCATCATCACGCTCGATCTGTAGCATCCTAATAATGTCTTACATAAATTTGTTCAAGACTGATTTAAGGGGGCAGAGATATAAAAGAAAAAGACTTAAACGACTCATCTCATGAACCACAGGATGGATCATAGCCAAGTTTGGTTTAGCATCCTTGCAATATCCGAACTCAAATTTATTCAAATTGTTCAGCTGATTAAGGGGGCACCAGAGCTAAAAAGAGAAAATACTTTTAAGCTAGTTTTTCCCATGAACTGCATGTTTGACCATAAACACATTGGCCTGTAACATCCTTGAAAGGTTCACTCTCAGTTTTATAGACAAGGTTTTGCTTGACTAATTGTAAGGGCCACCAGAGCTTAAAATAGAAAAACAAACGACTTCTCCTCTTGAACTGCTTGATTGATCATTATCAAACTTTGCCTGTAGCAGCCTATTAAGGTTCTTACTACGTTTTTGTTTCAAAATGGTTCTGTTTGACTGATTTAAGGGGCCGTCGGAGAAAAAAGTAGAACACAACTTTTCTCCTCTTGTACAGCTTGATAGATCATCACTAAACAAAGTTTGCAGCACCCGTGTAAGATCATCTTTAAATTGTTTTTCAAATGATGGATATTTGTGGCCGCCAGAGCTAGAAATAGAAAAAAAACTGTTTCAAACGTGGTCTGTAGTATTCTAGCAAGGTACTTTCAGTTTTGTGGAAATGGTTCCGATTTACTTATTTTAGGGACCACCAGGGCTATAAATAGAACCTTTAAGCAATGTCTTCTTACGAACCAGACGAAAGATCCTCATCAAACATGATGTGTTATAGCATCCTCATCAGACATGATGTGTTGTAGCATCCTCATCAGACAGCATCCTCATCAGACATGATGTGTTGTAGAATCTTCATCAAACATGATGTGTTGTAGCATCCTCATCAGACATGATGTGTTGTAGCATCCTCATCAAACATGATGTGTTGTAGCATCCTCATCAGACATGATGTGTTGTAGCATCTTCATCAAACATGATGTGTTGTAGCATCCTCATCAGACATGATGTGTTGTAGCATCCTCATCAGACATGATGTGTTGTAGCATCCTCATCAAACATGATGTGTTGTAGCATCCTAGTAAATTCAAATGATTCCGCTTGACTGTTTTTCAAGGCTGCCAGAACTAAAGATAGAAACAGGGCTTTAAGCGACTTCTTCTCATGAACTGCTTTATAAACAAACACCAAACTTGGTCTGTAACATCCTTATTTAAACCTGTTTCACATTTGTTCAAACGCGTTTAGGGGCTGTACCTTAAAAAATCTTTTAATGAACTGCTCAATAGATGTTCATTGAACTTAGTCATAAGCAAAGTCACGGTCCTCCTCCGGCGAGCGAATTAAGCCCCATTTGGACATCTTGTTCAAATTGTTTTCCCTTAACATTCCTTAGTTTGTCATTTTGTGCAATTATGTTAATTGGGGTATATTTCAATTCGTTTCTGAAGTTTCCTACCAAATTTTGTTTCTGTATCTGTAAATTTAAATTCGAATCTTCTCAGATTTGTTTTTAACAAAAACTTTGTACAAAATCTGTTTCCAGTATTTTGTTTCATGATACTATGGACCAATGTCGGTTAAGAAAGGTTCTAATATTATGACATTACCCAATATATATTTATCTTTGCAGACTCAACTACTAGTTGCAACATTGATCTTGGAATGATTGGTCGGGACATTAAAGATGAAGCAATTTCGGCATCGTCGTCTCTAGATAAATTTCCACCAGAACATGCAAGGCCGTATAATTCAGGCTGGTGTGCTGACGCTAAAGATGAGAAACCGTATATACAAGTAATCAAACAAAAACATTATATTTTGTACTCTTTTGCTGTTCATGCATGCCTTCACATTGAACAGGGGAAGCAACATTAAAATTATTTAATCATGTGACTTTTTAGGTCATTGCTGAATTAACTGGAATGATAAACAGAACAAGTCGCCCATATTGTCAGCGTGGGCAGGTCTGCGCACTTCGATATTTTAAAATTTAATTTATACATCCGAAGATTACAAAACTCATACGTGTATTCCGTTTCGGTAATGTAGTACCGTTGTAAGCACTGCAAAAGTCTTTGCTACATTTAGAGCAACTTTATCTTCATCTTTTTAAATTACCATACAGAAGTCATGAAAAGTATTTATTAATAAAAATCGTGTAGTAAGAAAAAAATCAAAATGTATGATTTATTGAATAATACTTGAGAATTTAACAAAATGATTTTATCTTCTGTAACTGAATGATAAGGTCACACTTTGAACTCTAACTTATCTTGTGCAATAATCAAACGTTTGATGAAAATATTAACTTAAACCGTTAGACGTTTGTTTACACTTTTTGTATCTACGCCACTTTTATTAGTTTGACAATATCTTAAATATTACTGAAAGTACTTTCTTCAAATTTAAGGAACATTTAGAACAAGATGTTACAAATAGCAAGTCAAAATTTGAAAAAAATAAACAATCACAAATAAATCATATCCAGTCAATTTTAATCTTAAAAGCTCACAAACAACAAAACAAAGATTTATTATACTGCATTTTGGCCTCAGAACGGGCTATGTGTCGACCTTTTCAGGTTTTGATTGTTTGGGGATTTTGAACTTGATACAATATTATAATAAAAGGATAATCTTAATATACATTATGTAATGTATCTACAGAGTTTCTCACCGTACCCAAACCGTAAAATTGAATATTACTTTTATTTACGGGAAGGAAACACACATTTTGAACCGGCCAATATGGCAGTTATCTGTCCATTATTCTAATTTGAAGATAGAATTACATTTTTATATTAATAAATTGCATTTTTATAAAGCTAAACATTTCATAATCAAGTGCCAAATGTTTGAAAGTGGGCAATAAATGCAATGTATTTGTTTTATATTGGTATTATAGGAATTTAATATGCCATTTGCAATGATAAAAACATCAAAAACAACAACAACAAAACACGTTTTCCTTAGCATGAGTGAGAACATATATAGTAAGGGGAAATCAGTGCGGACAGTAAAGTAATGCTATAACTTTTTATATTAACATTATTTCATGTGGTTTATTATTTTTGATCTTGAAGTATCAGCTGTTGGAGGGTGGCAAATTGTATGCAAGTGATTAAGAAAGGGTAGGTTGATATGATAATTAATCAACATGATACTTGCTATACAAAGTAATTTATATTACATATAAGTAATAAGATACAGATATAAATAAACATGCACATTACAAAATACCTACTAAAAAGAAAGAAGATTACAGAGAAAATAATTATACAAACCCAGTACAATAAGATTATAAATAATATAATTATATATAACCTCATTAAATGAAAATACAGTTACAATAACACCACGATACATACGATATAAATCAAAATGTATTAAAACCAGATTGAGTGCAAATACATATTACACATATTTATGAAGATATATTAAAACCAGATTGAGTGCAAATACATATTAAATATATTTATGAAGATATATTAAAAACAGTTTGAGTGCAAATACATATTATACATACGAATGAAGATTTCGCATTTTCGTCTAATAACGTTAACCGCATTGAAACAGCACATTGCTGATTTTCTATTACACATTTGTTTCATACAATTTGTTTATGTAAGAAAGAAATAATCGTAAACATTGTCTGTCTGTCTTAAGAAATTTAAACATTGTAATATTTTAGATTGTGTTTCCTGCCGCAATTGACGTTGAAGGTATTACGATATATAACTGGGATGATCTTTTTATGTCCAACCGAACAATGCTTAAAAAGGAGGCTGTATCGTTTGGAGTGAAAGAATTCGAAATTTCATACTCGGTAAAAACTCCAACAGGTTCCCTTATTTTGTCTGAGGTACGTATCTCATGAAATAAAAAAAACAATGTCAATTATCTTTTGACAGAGGAGTACTTACTGTACCCTTTGTCCAAGAGGTTATGAAGGATACAAAGCCTACCCCCCCCCCCCCCCCCCCCAGCGTGCCCTAGCGGTTATCCAAGGTACAAAACACACAGCACACCTTACCATTTACAAAGGGATGTCACTTTAGCTTACATTTACCTTTTTAAGCGTATTTAAACCTTATGTAGCTTTAAACACGTATCTAAATTTATGTAGATGACATTCTATAATATAGCATGGTTATGTTTCAGTTTAATCAAATTCAGAAAATCTGCTTTTTAATTATTTTTGTTCGAAATTTAGACGGTACTCCCATTTCATGTAACAAAGAATACATATAGTTGATGCATATTCATTCTGAATAAACGTAACTACATTAAATATGAAGATTTTATTTAATATCTATTACAGAATTTCTATATAGACACATCGCGGTCATTTACAACTCCACAAACGTTTTGGTTCAAGGGGAAGGTGGAAACAGACTTTATAAGAATATATATATTAAAATCTCTTACAGAAGGTCTTAAATGCTTACGATTCGAATTGCATGGATGTAAAACAGCTGGTAAGAGCATATACAAACGAAAAATTGTCATACCTATGAATAATTTGAATCCAGTAAATAGGTATCTCGGAAATGAAAATTTTAGTTTTCGTATGCCACATGATATATCTAAAAACAAATTGAATATATCTTATAAATGGAGGCCAGTGTGTACAAAATATGAAGTAAAAGAAACACGAAACGCTTGGTAAATTTCGAATTGTTTCGAGACGTTTATGTGAATATCCAAATCCTGGAACGATTACACACCTTATAACGTGATAAGGCGACACCACAAGACACCTTGACACTGGATCGGACAACGTGACACTTTCCGAGATTGTTTTCTTTTTATACTTATAAAGTCTATATACAGTTTTAAAGTCCCTTACATGTATGAATTTGGTATTTTAAAATTGGACTGAAACATTAAATAATGTACAGCTTCACTTGTTTTACTGAAAATACATTCTGAGAATGAAGTAAGGCCCCATTTTACACGCAAAAGTGCAAAAAATGAAAAAGTGAGGGATTTCTACGGGTATTTCTTTCTACTACACCACGATGGCACATTTTCGACCGAATTACGATGAATTGCTACATTATGACCTATTCTCTTATTAGAAAAATGAATTTAACGACCCGTTATACATGTACCCGAAAACACGCGTAAATTCGATAAAATACTAGAAACAGAGCGAAATAAAGGCAAGGAAACGTAAGATCAAATGCTGGTGTCTGATAAAACATCTTGTAATCAGAACTGTGTGTCAGTAAGAACCTTCCCTGCGAACCATGTGGTGTCAGACAGAACATTTGTGGTCTACCTATCCGACTTGCTTCAGAAATGAGAAAAAATCCTCGGTTCAATATCCAAAACAATGAAAATCTGGCCGTGGATTAGGCATCTTTGTGATTATTTGGTGGTCTTTTTATTTCAGAAAACATTCGATTAGATGCCTCTTTCTATCTTCGAAACCTGATAGGAATCTGGTTTTCATTGATTCACATTGTGTATAGACAATATTGAAAATACTTACTGCAAAACGAAAACAATCTCGGAAAGTGTCACGTTGTCCGATCCGGTGTCATGTTGTCTTGTGGTGTCGCGTTATCACGTTATAGGGTGCGGATTACATTACGTTTTTATACTTAGATAATCAAAACTGAATAACTGTAGGAAGATGAACTCACGTGTACCTAATGAATAATACACACTTGATAATTGTGTATTGAATTCTTAGTATACACTTATCGAAGGACCGAACGCAAATAGGTTTTACTTTTGACAGATGAGCCATTCAAAAATATTTTCTTACATGGCATCAGAAATGAATTAAAAAGTATATTTCTTCATTTGATTTTAAAAAACCTTTATGATCCAATAAATATATGTTGAATTAACGACCGGTAAGTAGCAGAAACAACAGACAGGGGATTTATATAAGGAATAATGTTATAACTTTATTTAATACACGCTTAGCAATTAATAGTTTCAATAAATACAATCATTGATAAATATCGATAGCCGAGGTTGCGTTTAACCCCTCTATCTGCTAACCATAACTCATCTTCTTGTGAGGAAGCCATCCAGCTGGCTTACGGAATGTTTGTGGTTCTACCCAGATGCCTGCCCGTGATGGAATAATGCACGGAGGGGCACCTGGGTGTCTTCCTCCATCATAAAAAGCGGAAAAGTCGCTATATGACCTATAATTGTGTCGGTGCGACGTTAAACCCCAAAAAACATACAAACAAACAAATATGCTTACCGTTATTTTAATTTGTAATTTATTATAGGCATATACAAACTGGTTAACAGGATGGCCAAGTCGAGACAGAGGGATTACGAAGTGGTATCATTTGTAAATGAAATATTTGAAGATTTTACACGAATTTCTAGCATTGGATATCCTTTACGTTATGGAGGTCAAACATATTTATGGATTGTCAATCTGCCGGAACGACGTTACATTAAACTACGATTTCAGGATATTTCGCTGGGTTACTATCAGGTAATTAACAGCTGTAGAAAGTATGTATGAGATGTTCACATGGATTAAGTGACAATGAAGACTACCTTTAACTACAAGTAAAACATGAAGATATGTATTGCTCGGTGCGGTTATTGATTGATGATTTCTCTGTTCAGGTTGAAAATAAGAACTCGGACACAACAGTATGTCCACAGTTTTCAGGGACAGATCAAATATAATTATAAGTTATTGTTTGGGTCCAGGAGAATGCCCCACCCCCTCAGAAAATATTCGGCAAGTATACCCTTAGTGGCACAGTCTTATGTATATTTTACAGTTTAAGGACGAATACATATCTGACACAGTTGTCATTCTTTTAACTTTCATGTTGTCTGAAACAAAAAAAAAGACTTTCGTTCGGTCTCTTTACTTAAGCATTTATAAATAGTAGTGAAATATTTCCAATCGTAGTGAACTGAAGATTGTCACTGAAACAACTGATGATAGATTTTAGGCTATCAAAATGTGTGTTCGTTGTACCTTTTTTCTTTTTTGCGGGGGAGGGAGGGTGAGAGGTTGTTGAGTGCCGACTGGGCCCCTCCCCTTGGATCCGTCCTTGGTCTTAATTCAATTTATCAAAACTCTTAAGAGGCTAGTTTTGAAGCAAAAATGCATAAAACATTCCAAACAACACCGCTTACACACCATGGTGCGGGTTTGAGCTGTTATACAGTAACATTAAATGGGTGATATGAGTCGGAAATGTAATAACAATGAGTCAAAAACCTTCAGGAAATTTGACAAAAGGTGTATTATATGCAAATATGTCATTAAAATCCCTTTTTATAGCTTCATTGAGTCAGAAGATTGTCTTATTAATCTTATTACTGCATGTTCTGATATTTACATCATTTCAGGATGATTTGTCACCTTGCAATGATACCATAACAATATCGCGTGATTTACGTGCCACTGGTCAAGACAGGGTGATTGATTACAGCTTCGTTGTAGAAGAAGATTATACTTTGTCAGTTGAAACTGACGTAACAAGTATCGTCATGTCTCTACGAACCTGTGCACTTATGTCAGATTTACATGATGCGAAGGGTTTTACAGCATTTCTGAAATCTGAACGTGAGTATTTTACTATAAATCTATTAACAGTTGCTTTTCATCGTGGTTCAGTTCTATAGCCTAACTTGTATTTAGAATGAAGATATCTAGGTTCAGAAATTATCACGAATGAATACTTCTTGGTTTAGATATATAGCATGCTGCATGGCTAATTCTCACAATTAACACGCTACGCAACGTTTGTACGCGCATGTATTTGGGTTAATTTTATCTTAAGCCACTACCATTAAACATTAACATACTTCATATCACTTTGAACTGCCGTTTCGTTTGAATTCTAAAATATTTTTTATACAGGTTGAATATTTCTATGAGGATCTTATCTGTTTTGTTTACTGCATCGTTGTATCTGTGCCTTATATATTTTCAAGTTTTAACAATAATTCATTTATAGAAAATTAATACTGGCATAATCTTATGTTTCCAGATTTCCAAAGTGATATGGTGTTTCCGGATGTTCCATTCCGACATAAACCTCTTTTTGTTCAAATGTGCCTTACTGGCATACTGTTACGTTCCAGAGATTCCAAACCGACCCACTGTTCTTTTTCGAGATGTTCCATAATAACCCCGTAACATACTGACACAGTTTTATGTTTACACAGATTCCATTCTGACACCCTGTTTTGTTTCCAGATGTTACAAACTGACATAGTATTAGGTTTCACCGAATCCATACCGACACACTGGTCAGCTGTTACATGTTCCATATTGTCATAGTATTATGTTTTATACAGATTCCAAACCCACTCACAGTTACGTTGTCAGATGTTCCACACAGTCATACTACATGTACTAGGTACTCCACACTGGCATACTGATATTTTTCACATGTTTCATTTACTTTTCCGTTTACAGATGTTCCGTCTTGTTTTTCTCTACAAGAAAACATTCCATGGCATCTGGGGTTAAAGGAGACATGCAGTCAGCCAGCAATGATACTTACTTCAATGTCCTATTTAGGATTTCCGTTTAGACAAACCATTGAAGAATGGACAATACATGTACCATTACACCAAATACATCTACAGATATTTCACTTCAACGTTGCCTGTCATCGTGGTAAGTAAGATCAGAAAATATTATATCATATTGACCCGTATCTTTATAAATAATGACACACACATACGCACATACGCACGCACGCACACAAGAAGTCCCAATGTGGTGTGTACCCGTACAAACACACAACAACAGTATTTGAATTTTAAATAAATACATACTGCACAGAAGTCACCTTAACTTTTATCATTAGCAATATCTTGTAGAGGACATCATAGAAAAAAGATAAATCTAAAATTACCTTCTTATTTTGCAGATCAAAAGGATTTAAAATTACCAAAACAACACATTCTTTACTAGTTTCGACTTTTATGTCTTCGTCAGGAATAACAACGTACAATACAAACGACGTCACGCCCGTTTGGACGTGAACGTCAATGTGACAAAAAGCGCAAATATAGAATATATTTTTATTAATGTACATATAGATAAGGATCATAATGATACGGCGGGTATTTATCGAAAAGCATATTTCTTCAGTATGAAGTAAAGAAAAAATAAATCCCAACATATCTACATGACAAAGTTTGAAGTATACACGTGAAGCATAAGCGATAATTAATAATACTTATAATAGTAATAATTAATATTATTATCATTAATTTAAAAGCTAACCACACATATATAATTACAGAAACAAACAAAAAGACAAAAACTTAAATAAGAACTACAAATTGTAGAAAAAATGCTGTCAAGCGGTGGAAAAGGATACATTGAAGCAATGATAAGGGGAGGTAGTAAAATGGCAATAAAATATCAAAATGATAGAAATTAGAACATATTTATTCTTTACTTTAACATAACATATTAATATTATTTTAAAGTCAGAAAATAAATTAAAAATAATACTATACAGTTATAATATTTTGCACAAATCTTAAAAGGTGTAAATTTAAACACATGTTTTTGAAACATATGAGTGGTTTTCAAAATAATGAAGCAAAAGTGTGACATATGGGCTGAAAATTCAAACCTATTTCTTATGGTGGTCAGCTATTTTATATGACCGCAAATACTTCAAATTTCACGAAAATAAGTTTTGAAAAGTGTTGTGAAGTACCAACCAGAAAATATTTCAACCTTTAATTCGAACGTTTTGCGAATAATGATACATGCTACGGTATTTTATGACATGGAAATATATATAACAATAATTTTGTCTACACATACATTATGTATGATAAGTAATAGGTGTGTGTTTAAGGTTTGAAGCTTATCTAATCATATGTTTGTGGACATTGTTTGTTTTTTTTAAATCACCCTTTCTGCATGAATTTGACATAAGATAAAATTTTACCTGAAAAAGTTGTTTCTGAATGAAATATAATTTAGCAAATTATTACAAAACCTATTTTTTCTCACATTTTACATGTTTATAAAACACATGCAAAATTTCAAAATGTCTGGTAATTTCAATTGCCAAGTTGTTCACTCAGAATTGAGGTATTTTACAGGTGCACATGGGAAACACATTACAAATCAGTGTTATATTCATTCATTATTGGTTTTCTGTTCTTAAAATATATTACTGGTTATCAATTAAAGACATATCCTACCAAACAATTAGGGAATTCTATAAAATAATAATTTTTTCACAACAAAAAATCACTTAATTTCATACATTGCTTTATACTAGTAAGTAAAAATGACATAATGTCATGAATGGTAGAATGGAACACTTAATTCATACATACTTTGTAATGCACAGAAGACAATTTACAACAAAAATATATTTCTAGAATACTGGTTCCTTTCAACTATACAGCATTCACTTGTGAACATTAGCATAAGTGGGTTAACATACGGACTTAAGAAGCCATATAATTCATGTGAAATATTAGTTAGAATAAGATGTAGTTTATGAAAAAAGGTATTTTGATTTAAATGCGCAGAGTTTAAGTTAAATAAAAAGCTGTAACAAGAATGCTTGGTTTCGTTTTGTGGAGGTTGCGTTTTTGGTACGTGGCATTCCCTGTTTGATATTTGTCTTTGTTCTTTTTTGAAAAAATGAAACAGTTAAAACATAGCCTTCATGTAAAATGTCACACTTTTTGGTGTGCACAGGGTACAAATTTAGCTAAATAATTTAATATAACTGCTTGAGCCATTTAGCTGAATTTGCACACATTTATTGACTGACTGCATTGATTTGGATATAAATTGCCCAAAATACTTGCTAAAACTGAACTAAATTAAAGTTAGGTGAGAGAAAAGAAAAAAAACAACTAATTATTTGAAATCCACCCATTTAAACATTCAGTGTTTTTGTATTTTGTCACAAAAACATGATGTATCTGAGTGAACATTTGATCTATTTTCAGACTATTCGCTGTCTCAGTTTAAAGTCATCGATTATGAAAAAGAGATTTCATATTGCAACTTCAACAGACCCCCAGAGGTGATAAATTCTTCCTATGATACACTCAAAATCAGCTTTTATAAAGACGTAGATTCCAACATAGTTTTTTACAGAGAAGGATTTAGATTGTTATACACTTCCAGCAGGGAGAAAATGCAGTATTTGATAACCAATAATGAAACGCATTATTCTGAAGGTAAGAACTGAGATAGATCTTTCAATACGAGTACACGCAGTTAATTAATTGAAAGTTGCCCGCTTGACGTTAATGTACAGTGTATAAGGGCGTTTGGAAAGGCAAATCTAGGTTTTATTATTCATCTTTATAATATTACGCACTGTATTAGATCAATTGCCTACATCATATGAAACAAGTAGAGCCAATACAAAGCATAACTAAGCCAGTATGAGAAAAGCAGGGCCAATACGAGAAAACAGGGCCAATAAGGAATTCAAGCATTCTGATTGGTTCAAAAGAACGGGCAAATATGGATAAATCACTTCTGTCAGATTGTTTAATGACGTCGTTTTGTTTTACATAAAAATCATACATTACAATAGTTTTCACATTTTGACAAAAATATTATCTAGCCTGTAATTGTTCATGTAATAACCAAGTAAGACTGAGGCACGGGGTGTATAACATGTGACTGGATGGTTGTATTATCTTGATCAACTCATATGTGTACAATTTTTGTCTTGTTGTCTGCAGCCTACTAAAATGACATTTAAAGCAGTTTCTATCACAACTCAAATTTTATGATAAGATACTCACTAGAGAAAATAAATACGGTAAGTCCCAGGTATTGCTGAATATATTAAGGCTTCACAATATCTCTCAAAATTATTCATATTATTTATTGTTATTTGACCACAGGCAGTCGTATTGGACCTTGGCCTACGCCCTCGGGCCAATACGACAACCCTTGGACAAATAACAAGGCCAATATAAAATCGCTTGATTAATTAGATTATATTGCACGCGTTTTCTTTTTGATCGTATACGTCTAAAATTGAAATATAGAATTAAAATCTTACACCTAGTTGTCTGTACAAGTAAATATATAAGCTCAAAATCAAGATATCTTTGCTTATTTTGCCTGTTCTTACTTACTGTTGGACGAACTTCTTTCGAACTTTTGTGGATGACTGAACTGTTGTTTATGTCACATGGTGATAAAAAACTATAAATTCCCGAAGTAAGTTCGTCCTTCCTTTTAATTATTCGTAATAATACAAGCCTAAAGTATAAAATGAGATTAGCAGTCATGATCACATAAAAATAGAATGATAAAAAAATTCACAAATAATAATACACGCGTTGTGTAAAGAAATACAAAATACAGTATCTGATGAATTTATGAAACATAATTCAAACTGATTTGAATTAGGAATGTTTCTCTTTAATATGACGTCTAAACTCGTGAAACTGGCAATACATTCTGAGGGCCAAAGGACTTTGGTGGTGCACAGTGGAAAGATCAGACCAGTGCTTTTCTTTCTTTAATTCTGTCACAGACACATAAACGGTTGGACTTGCACGGACGAAGAAACAGATGAATAAACCCGAAAACTTCTCTTAATTTCCTTCATATATTACGGAGGACCCCCGATTCAATTACGTAGATGAATACAAGCTGCCCTTGGCGACTGTACGACGGTTAAGTAAATGTTTCCCGCGGTAGAACATAAATAAATATCGAATGATTGCCAGTGGTCGTCAAATTGTAAGGGTGATTGCATGTTGTCAGTACACGAGCCTTATTGATTTGTGGCCATTAGGTCGGTGGTCAAGGTGAAAATGGCTGTAAATATTTCATATCAATAACTTGATTTTACTTTAAACTAAATGGGTGAAGTTGCTAGCCAAATTACAGATCATCTTGGACGACATATGTGTATTTTACATGTTTTTATGTTTAATTGGCCTATCACGAGGGTGATACGTTTGAACATTTTGAAGTTTAAAAAAACAAACAAAGTCAATCCTTCTCATAGGACGGGAATAAAAATAAATAGTTTAGTGTGACTTTGTCATTTGGCTCAGTGATCATACTTTAATCAACGGCACGTAAAATTAATTATTGTAAAACAGCTGAGTCCTAGCCTACATATGCGAAATAAACTAGGAGTTGAATTGTTGCATATACTAATTACGAAGTTCACCTTTCAGTTAAAAATATCGCATTTGGAAAACCAGCAATTATGTCGAGTGCCGACTTAGAATTTCGTCTAGGTATTGACACTCGAGCTAGTACAGCAACTGACGGAATAACTCATCAGGAATTAAGAGGTGGCTCCTGTTTCCTTACGTCATATGAATATGAACCATGGTGGATGGTCGACTTACAGGGCGTTTTCAGATTAGAATATGTAGTTATTTATAAGAGAATAGATTGCTGTGGTAAGAAAATGCACTTAAATTTTTCAAACGTTCAAAATATTTCTTATCAACATGACCACTAAAAGCTTATGACAGTATTCAATGTACTTTGTTGAGCAGAGTTTGTTTTCTTAGCTCAACATAAATGAAGATAACCCCCTTGCATCCCCGATTGTGCATTGAATCGCTTTGTTACTGTTAGAGTTAGTCGTAATGCAACAGAAGTCTAACCTAATAATAAACACAATAATTATCAATTCTGCCTTTGTGACCAGTGTAGATCATGATCAGCCTGCACATCCGTACAGTCTGATCAAGATCTGCACTGTTCGTCATTCAGTCAGTATCTATTTGATAAGCATCCCTTTTAACACTAAATGGTACTGTCCAAATTGAAAGATGGACACGTTCATTATAGAAATTTAGCAGGGTAAGGGTTAACTCTATTCTGGATGAGCTATAAGTATGTTAACAGGATTTACGGCATTCGTCATCTATTGCTCGCCGTTTTGCGCCTGTCACCAACTGTCCTACGTCAGTGTTTAACTTAATCAATTTTCTCCCCTGACACTACTGGTCAGAATCACATCCAATTTAGTCGGTAGCATCCTGGAATGTACAGCATTCAAGTTTGTTCAGATTAATATAGAAGAAAGTTTTCTTTGCATGAATCAGTTGATAGATTTCACTAACCATGGTCTGTGTCATCCTTCTATGGAACTCTCCCAAGGTAATTTAAATAGTCCTGCCTAGCTCCTAACAGGGATCAGCACTGCAAAATATAGAACATACATTTAAACGACTTATTTTTGACCATGAAAAACTGACTCGATGGTTATTTCCACCCCTAGTATGTATCAGCATGTCTGAATAATAGGCGTGGAAGTGGGACGTAACTGACTAGTTGGTTCTTTCCCGTCCCCTAGTGAACATGTATCTGCATGAAGGGTTAAGAAACTATCTAGTTGGTTCTAAATCTCTCCTCCAAGATTCAATAGGGAATGTTATTATTTCAATAGTCTGATTATTATTGTTGATAAAGCAATCTAGCCGCAGTGCTTCTAAATTTTCGAAAGAAATTAAACTACAGTGCCGGTTTTTATAAACCCACACACGTGATTTTCACACCTGTACAGTAGCAGAAATACCTACAACCTTTTTACCTCTGTAAATTTGTGCAATATAGACATACACACCTACATTTCATGTCATTTGAAGGTTTAAAACAAACCTTGTTGTATCGTGAACCTGACTTCAATCAGGTATAATACAGTTATGAAGCTACTATCATAACTTTCACAACACCCTTTGTACTTTAACAGTGGTTATTGCCCTTACGAATGCAGATGGATTTGAGTTACGTTGTGTAGAACACATATATGAATATACAAAAAGTTAACCCTACAAGGACAAAATGTGTCTATTCGTGACATATTAAATTGTGCTGGATGGTCAATAAGTAGCACTGTTGCAATGGTCATGGAGTCCATTCTTGGTATTTGTTTGCTTTAGTTGGTGCTGCTGTTGCGGAGGTGTGTGTGTGTGTGTGTGTGTGTGTTTGGAGGGTGGGGGGGGGGGGGGTGGTTGCAGGTAATAGTTTTGCATTGTATTGCACGGTTTTGCACATTATTTCATATAAACAGACTCAAACTAAGCCGAGTCTGCTATTTACATGGTTCTTAATACAGTTTCTGTTAAATAACGTTCATTAAGATATATTTATGGTGAATGTAGATATTCTGTTAAAGAATGTACAACGAGATATATTTATGGTAAATATACTTAAGTGTTGAAATGGTTCGAATGGTTTACCATTCTGCTTTAAACCCCCATTTAGTATGATCCAAATAATTGTTAACGAAACATAATTTCGAAATGAAACGAGACTTGCGTTTTAATATAACCTTCAATTGAAATTTATTGAGTTCATAGAATCATTGATAAATTAATTAAATGTCCCAGTCACCTCCTAACATTAAAATTTATATAGCTATTTCATATATACACGTGAACATGTGTTTAACCAGAACCATGATAATGCTGAGAGCGTGATCTCAATACCTTAATAAAATTTATGAATGCTTAGATCATCAGTTGAACTTCAACTTTCAAACGTTCAATGTAAATTAAGATAATAAGAAGATGATTTGAAAACATAAAACTCAGCCAAGTGGAACAGTATCAGACTCAGTTTTATTGGGTCTCATTTATATAGGAAACTCAGCCAAGTGAAACAGTATCAGATTCAGTTTTATTTGGTCTCATTTATATAGGAAACTCAGCCAAGTGGAACAGTATCAGACTCAGTTTTATTGGGTCTCATTTATATAGGAAACTCAGCCAAGTGAAACAGTATCAGACTCAGTTTTATTGGGTCTCATTTATATAGGAAACTCAGCCAAGTGGAACAGTATCAGACTCAGTTTTATTGGGTCTCATTTATATAGGAAACTCAGCCAAGTAAAACAGTAACAGACTCAGTTTTATTGGGTTTCATTTATATAGGACACGCCTATATTTAGAAATTATAAGAATATAAGGAAATGCTGGTTGCATGCTTAATGTACGAAATATAGATAAAGCGCATTTAGCATTTCGTCATTTAAATCTCTTTTGACCATTTTAGAAACATAAATTGTCCCAGGAATAAAAATAGACTTGCATTCAATATTTTTTTGCTGACAAGTGTACACTCTTTAATTTGATTTAAATTTGTCGTTATTCAGAAAGAACCCAAAACAAGGCCTATTTCCAAAGTATTCATCCAGACAGCGATATTTCGAACCTGCAAATATCAACCGGCTTGAATGTGAACGAGTTACATGCTTCAGGCTACATCTGTGAAGTACTTCGTAAAGTTGAAGTAATTCGTCAATCAGGCATCATAGCAAGATTCTTAAGACTTGCGGTATTGCGTTTATGGATTCGACTAAGTCTATGTGAGGTTCAAATATATGGACAGCCAGGTACTAGTATTGTCTAGTCTAAGATTTTCCTACATTTGAAATATATTTTTACTTCAAGTCGCATTTTTAGTCGAACCTGTACTGACTGCCTCCAATAAATTTTAATTGTATCGAATATGGTATAACATAGTATATATCACTAGCTGTAGAGAAATTGGCTTGCAAAAAGTGTTTCGACAGATGAAATAAACCACCGTACAATTTTGATTCCATTAAGTATTGCAATCTAACAGAGGCAATATAATGCCAGAATTCAAGTTAAACACATTTATCAATAGATGCATGCAACTTCGTTACAATTTTTAAAATGTAATATTATATTTGGAGTATGAAACACAATTGATATATCTGACTGATTGAATTTCACAAGTCAAGTTGTACAGGTGTGAATATATTAACCAGTGAGAAAATGTGACCACTCTCTTGTGGTAAAAGTTAACGCGGGAGTTGAATATAATAATGTAATAAACTGTCACTCGTTGTAGATGCAGATAGGAATATCCAGTTCGATGGTAACTATTTAAGAGGTGAGGAGGTTCTGCCGAATTACCGCTAAAAACAGTTACTCGAGAGCCGGATATTCCCATCTGCGTCTACTACCAGTTGTAAACAATTTTTCTTGCATACCGTATTTTGTAAATCAAAGAATGAAAAAAATTAACAAAATACTTTTTCTAGTATACTTTCTTAAAACATCGTGTTTAAATAAAGCGCGGAATATTAACGCCCGTAAACAGAAATAACGTCGTGACGCTTTCAATGACGCACAATAACAAAGATTCGGTATGGTTTTATCGTTTGTGGTGTATCGTGATGTTTTTTCCATAAAATTACTTATTTTGAATTGATAAATATACCAAAAAGAACCATCAAGGTATTTGATTATCCCCCGCCGATGAAATCGGAAGGTGGGTATTGAAATGGCGTTGTCCGTCCGTCCTTCCGTGCGTCCGTCCGCAGCCATTTGTCAGTAACTAGCCGGTAGAATTTCATGAAACTTGAATTAAACATGAACCACCATACTGCGATGATGCCCGTCAAGTTTTTGTTTGGATTGGTCAATTTCCCTTAAAGTTATTGCCCTTGATTTGATGAAAAATGCCCCAGAATGTCCGTCCGCAGCCATTTCTCAGTAACATTCAGGTAGAATTTCATAAAACTTGAAATAAACATGCACCAACATACTGCGATGATGCCCATCAAGTTTTTTTTGATTGGTCAATTTCCCTTAGAGTAATGGCCCTTGATTTAATGAAAAATGCACGTCTGCAGCCATTTCTCAGTAATAAGCTGGTAGAATTTCATGAAACTTGAAATAAATATGAACCAACATACTTCGATGATGCCTGTCATTTTTTTTTCAATTGGTCAATTTTCCTTAGAGTTATTGCCCTTTAATTGTTTAAAAATCTACAGATTTGTACATAACAAACCAACCAGTTGGTAGAATTTCATTAAATTTCTTTCATTCTTTTCCATGAAAATTTATTATAAACATGTAAAGTTTTGTACCCTCACCTGGTCAGCACCTTGCCTTGGTCACCCCCACCCCCCCGCTCAAAAAAAAAAAAAAATCATTCCTTTTTATTATTATTTCTTTTCAAACCTTCCATGAATATTTATCAGCATGCAAAGTTGTACCGTTCCCCCACCTCACTCTCCACTCAGTCTTGCCCACCATTCCGATCATGCATCCCAAATCCCCACCCATTTTTTCATCATTTTTAATTTACCATCAATATTTATATTCAACATGTGAAATTTTGTACCCTCACCTGGTCACCCCCGCTGCCCCCACCCCTCCCCCCAAAAAACATTCATTTTTCTGTTAAAACAATTTTGACTAATGAAGTTATTTGCTTCTTAGTAACATCCTTAACCTTTTGCCGGATATATTTTTGCCATTTCTCACCACAAGCCCTTTCGGCGGGGGTTACCAATTCATCAAATTTGCTTGTTTTTATCGCGTTTTACAAATTCAATATCTAGTTTATGCACCAATCGTAAGTTATGTTATACATCACATGGCATGGGTAAAATCACAGGGAACGCAAGAGTGGTATACAAGTAAAAAATGTCTGACCACCTGAGTCTAATGAGGTTCTGTGTAATTACCAGAACGGCGGACCATAGGTCATAAAGATTTTGCCGAAGTTAGATAACTGAACAACCCTTAAGCTCCAGTCACACTGTTTGTTATATTCATTTTTATTTACGTCATTCGTCTTTCATTTCATAATTCACTTTACAAAATAAAATTGTTCACAAAAACAGTTCCTGTTTAAGGCAACATGATAACTGTGGGGGTTATGAAAGGCCAGATGTTTGGGTCGGTCTGTCACTGTCTTGAGCCAGGGACACTTTTCTTATCTAACGTCAAGTTATCATCAAATACAGACCACACGAGTAGTCAGTCTAACGATGTATTCGATCTAAAAAACTGGATTATGACCAATGCCCTAGTTTGTACCTTTTATGTATAATATACCATTATCATTGCGCAGTTCGTCATCGCATTTGTAAATATACCTTTAACGTACAAACTAATAACTATTTTATAAGTACTCTGGCATCATTTATGAGTAATCGTTTAGATGGGAAGGCTGCTAACAGAATGTCTTGTATTAAAGCTGGATCGGAAGTATTGGTATCTATAGTGACAGACCATATATTACACAAGGAACTTGTGCCTAAAGAAACGAGCGGCATCTATATTCAAAGGGCTGTCCATAAATATTTAATTACACTGATTTAGAAGAGCTAAAAGTTTGTATATACAGGCCATTATAATTGGTTGATTTGCTGAAATATACAATTTGCCTTACGTATTTTGCATGGTTGAATTCTACGCTTCCAAATGATAATTTTTACAGATTTTATTATCTACTATTGCTCGTTTTATAGGTTGAGAGTTTATAGGAATTGACAGCATGATAGCGTCTATGAATGAAGATACAGAACGAACATTCCAGGATTAACATTACTTATTTGTAAACATTAGGTGAAATTCTGAGAATGAAGAAAAGTTATTTATCCTGAATATAAACATGGATGACCATTACTGATAACATGCATTTTTCCCATTAGAGTAACAAGATGAAATCTTTCGCGTAAATTTTTAGACACAATTCGTATGGGCTCAGAAATGGTCGATTAACAAGGAAGATAATCCATTGAATGAGCATGCTTTGTTCTTACTACACAAATAAAGGGGAAACAGTCATAACAAGTATGCAGTGGAAATAAAAAAAGATCGAAAAAAAAAAAAAAAAAAAAAAAAAAAAAAACCACACAGAGTTGGAAAATTGGAAAGATCAAATATTGCAACTTTTGACTTGACATACTTTGCGTAATCATTTGCTTTACTATTTATATCAGACGGAAGTACCTGCATAATTTCGATTAATCTGAACGCACACAAACAACATCCTTTTGTAATTAATATTTTTTTTATCATCTGGTAGCTTCTATAAGATGACAGGAAGACACACACAGCTCACATTATCTCTTCTCATTGCAACACCTTTTTTTTTATAAAAAATAATATTACTGCTTTTCCAGAGCAGGAACACAAGTCACAAACGGTCGAACAGTTTATGTTTCCTAGAAAAGGTGAGAAATATTTAAACTACGTAAAGTAATAATAATGATATCGACTCGGGTTTAATCATAAGTTAATGTCACTGAACAATCATGATAAATTTGTTATACTTTATCGCCTTTGAGAAGCGAGCAATTAAAGGTGACAGGTGTAGAAACGCATGTTTTCTTTAACGCAATGATAAACTTCCGAGAAAATTAGCATCATTATTGCTATTTTTATTACTGCTACTATTATAATGATAATTATTTTATTATATCTTTATTCATTATCATTATTATAACGATTATAAAAGTTATTATTATTATTATTATTATTATTATTATAATTATTGTTCTTAATACTTTAAAAGATAATCATTATTGATATTACTATGTTTATGATGAAACTGCTGATGCACTCGGTTGTCTGTAAATATCAGCTATGTTAAAGGTTATTGTATTGTTCTCCTTTAACTTACGTGAAGTCCATGGTAACTGGGGAGATTGGGCATCTTGGGAGAATATATGCTTCTGCAATGGAACACGAAAGAGAAGTCGTGAATGCGACAACCCTCGGCCGGATTATGGAGGAACACCATGTCCCGGAGTAAAAGATTCATTTAAATCTTGCACAAATGAGTTTGATTGCACAAGTAAGTTTGAAACATACTTTTGATTTGACATATGACTGTAAGTATCTCGGCCGTTTTATGGTTATCTACAGATGAAAACTCCATTGGTAAAAAGATCTCAAAGAATTCATCGTTTGATTGGTGATAAAATAAGACTGCCAGGGGTATTTAACAGAAAGAAACAAAAACCAAATAACAATGTGAACATAAATATATTTTTTTCCAGTTACTCAAGTGCCAATTCGATGCTAACGAGTGTTAATATGTATACTCTAACATAGCTTAGTATTATTTTTTTCATTTCCTTTTCTTTTGTTTTAAATATGTGGTATGTATGTAGTCAGGTCAAACACACACATATTATCTCCTACGGCCTTCGTGATATATTCTTACGCATAAGAACTCAAAACTCGGGTTATTCTTCGATAAACCACGTTTGGGAACTTATTATTTCTGAAATATATTAACAGGACGATTCTTATCACCAGATATTATCGTTTAAGATTTTGCACTTTGAAATGAATGTAAATATTGTTTATTGGTGTCCGAATATATTTTAGATATTTACAACTGTGTTGGAAGAAAAAATATATGCACCATATCACAGGTAATTCAAAGAAATTTAATTAAAATGCTGACCGGATGATACCGTTGTTATCACACCTGAGAACGAATGCTCAAGGGTAGCTATTAAGGTCAGTGCTTGTCCGGCGTCGTCAGTCGTCCATCGTCCGTCGACATTTTCCAATAAACAACATCTCCTAGACCACCAGGCCAATTATGAAACTTCACAGGATTGTTCCTTGGACGGTATTCTTTAAAAAAGATTTAATGAACTAAAATCCGTACATAACTCGGCAACCAGAAGGAAAAACTTTAAACATTTTCTTGTTCAAAACTACTGGTCCTAGGACTTTGATATCTGATATGCAGCATCATGTGTATATGTGTGCGTGTGTGTGTTCGGGTTTAACGTCTTTTTCAACATTTTTTCAGTCATATAAACGACGGTGACTACTTGTAGCAGTGTGCAGCATCATGTAGTACTCCTCTACGCAGATTTTTTCAAATTATCCCCCTGGGTCAAATAAGGTCCTGCTCTATGGACCACATGTTTATATAGACTTATATAGGGAAAATATTAAAATCTTCTCGTCCAAAACCACAGGGTCTAAGGCTTATATATTTGGTATGTAGCTTTATCTAGTGGTCCTCTTCTAAGATTGCTGAAATTATCCCCATAGGGTCAAATATGGTTCTGCCATGGGGGCCGCATTATTCATATAGACTTATATAGGGAAAAACGTTGAAAATCTTGTTTCTGATAAAATTCCATCAATATACTATGTACGCATTTATACAGAAAACGTTTCATAACAGACCTATGGCACTTCATCATGTAAAACAGAGTGAATTATTTTTTCGTGGTGGTTCCTTTATCAGAATTCGATCTGTATCATAGCAACGGTGAAAGGAAGTAACTATGCTAGGCATATGGCCACCATATTTTATCTTTCTAGATTTCCAACCCCTTGTGCAAATGTGTTATTGAAAGATATTAATACTAAGAAATAATGTTGAAAAACGGCGTTAAACCCAAACAAACAAATATTCTTGTGACAGTTACATGTTTGTACTCGTACAGAATCTAGGAAAGCTGCTTCGGTTAACTACCCGCAGTTACAAAACTGAAATACTGTTGAAGAAAAACGCTGTTAAACTCCAAACAAACAAAAAATAAACGTACTCGAAAACGTTGACATAATGTTGTCACACGTAGAACCCTATATAGCTCCGATTCTGCAGTTTAACTGAATGATCTTCAAATATTACATTTTGACGTCCTAACTGCTACATATGTTTGTATTTGATTATTTTCTCTGTATCCATTTAAACTTCAAGATTAAGGATTTAATAATAGAACAATTGTTGCCTTTTAAGTTCGGTCAATATGAGGATTTACCGAACTAGAATTTGAAAAAAAAAAAAATGAAAAAAAAGTGTTTCTTTTGTTACCTTGCCTGTTGTAGAATCGTTGGCTCACGTTGAATGTATTGTTATGTACATATCCAGAATGTAGACTTTCATATACACACTGCTGCATAGACTGTGTCATGTTAACTTGTTTAATCGTAATGGGTCGTTGCTCATTGCTCTGTGTAGCAATGTAATAATATTAAAAGTGCTCCCGCTTGCACATTTATTCAGATATGCCCATGTCCGTACGCCGTATCAAAAATAGTTTTTGCCTTACTCTGTAAGTTTATGTCAAACGTTCAAAGGTGTTTACCTTTTGTAAATGCTGGAAACGTTTATATCACAATCATATTATATAGGCAAGTACAATTGCTTGTATGTTATAATCTTTTTTTGTGTCGTATTTTGCAGTATATAATGTTGCTCTAAATAAGTCAACTTTCTCTTCGTCTGAAAACGACGGGTTTGACCAAGTAAAGTACAATTACTTAGCAGTCAGAGGGCTAAACAGAAGCGGATGTTTTTCATCGGCTTGGGAATTCCAGCCTTGGTGGATGGTTGATCTAGAGGGAGTTTTCAAACTTGAACGAGCCGTTGTATATTTGGATAATCAAGGTTTCCAAGTTTATATTACTTACACAACTTTTCTTATTTTTCTCGAAACGTACTTAGATTCAAAAATAAGTTTTGTTTACATATTCTGTTACAGTACATCTGTTTTCTTTTCTTCGCAAAAATCTTCCCCTGGAAAATCTTATGATATTGAATAATTATTTATTTAAAGAAGGAATAAAAACATTCTTAGCACTTTAACAGTAATTATCGGAACCTTCTGTTAATGTCTTTTGTTCTTTTTAAACACGCCAAGCCTGACAGGCACATGATGGAATTACATGTTAGGGATTAACGCCGAAGTCTGTATTCATATTTTGAGGGGTGAACATGTTTCATATCACTCTCTCAGGAATGCAATTATACCGAAAACATTTAAAGGTCAAACTGGAAAATCAACAAATTGAGTTGAATGCATTTATTGAAATAATCATTGAAAAGTAGAAGATTAACACCAACGAAATAAAGACATGTCACAGCAGAAGTCTTTTTATCCGACTAGATAACAATCAGAATTTGTGGCGAATTTGCCGTAAATCTTTCTTTTTTCTTTTTAGTGAAAACCTTGTCTGTCATTTGACGAACGATTTATAAGTATATACTAAAAATTTTAATATCTATTATGAAGCCATTCGATTGGTTTAGCCGAGACGTTCACACATTGGTAAACCCCTTGATTTATGCGCGTATTTTACCGTTGCCATAAACAACGGCGATGACTTTCTTATTTTTGAAAGGAATATATAAGTGTGGACACTTATTTTCTTAGTTAGATAATTTCCTATCCGATTATTGTAGTTTCGAATCAAATATGATTTGATAAAAAAGTTGTTTTCGAAATTTTTGACAAGGACAGCAAAATCATTAGGAATGAAAAGTCGACGGGATTTACATAAATTATGTATAAACACTAAGAAAATAATTAATATTTAATCCAGTAATATATATATATAAGCGCCTTAAATCTGATCATTGCAGTATTTGCCTCGGTGCAAAGGTATCATATCATCCAACGGTAGATATGGAAGACAAAATCACAATAGCGCTGTTATAACGATTTTGCGCCACAAATACTTTGCGACTGGACATATTGCCACCATGTTGACTACTCGCCGTGATTCAACCGTTATTTCCTTCTATTTGAAATTCTTTATAGTCACCATGGTCACCAAATAACCCACAATTTTCGATTTGAATTGATGATAATAAAAATGACAATTCTCATAACGGAAGTGGATTGAGCCCGGCTTAGCAAAGAAATGCTTGCACACGCCAGGAACCTCGCTCGTGAGAATTACCTTGTATTTTTTTGGTCATCATAGACGAATTTTGAATATTTTAAAGAATCATCATCAATTTAAGTCGAAAGTCGTGGTTTATTTGGTGACAATAAATATAAAGATTTTCAAATACAGAAATATCGGTCAAATCACGGTGGAAAGTCAACACGGCAAAATGTCTAGTCGCAGAGTACGTGCGTCCATCCGTCAAGTCGTCCGTCGTCAACAATTGTGTTTAAAAGACATCTCGTCCAAAACCATTGACCTGATTTTGATGAAACTTGGCGTGGATGTTCATTGGATAGTCCTCTACAATAGTTGTTCACACGGTTCCGCTTAATTATAGCTAAACATAGAAAAATCTTCAAACAACATCTTGTTCTTAACTGCTTGTCTAATTTTGAAATAATTTCATACAAAATGTCCTTAAGTCACCCTCTACCAAGATTGTTCAAATTATACCGATTTGTCATAAAAACATTACTGCCAAGGGACATGGTCTCTTTTCCCTATATGTATATAGTGGAAATTTAAAAAGTCTTCTTGTGTGAAACTGCAGACCCAATTTTAAAATAATTTAACACAAATAGTCCTTGTGTGACCCTCTACCAAGACTGTAAATTTATTTTATTCATCAAAAAACATGGCCGCCAGAGGGCGTGGTCACTTTTCCCTCTTTGTATATAGTGAAAAATTTAAAAATCTTCTTGTGTGAAACTGCTTGCTCGATTTTAAAATAATTTTACACAAATGGTCCTTGTTTGACCCTCTACCAAGATTGTTCAAATTATTTTGTTCCGCCAAAGGGCATGGTCAGGATTCCCTCTATGTATTTAGTAGAAACGTACATAATCTTCTTGTATAAAATCTGTTAGACTGATTTTAAAATTGATTCACACACAAATTGTCCTTGTGTGATATTCCACTGTAACAAATAGTGTTCAATTTTTCTGATTCGTCAAAAAACATGGCTGCCAGAAAGCGTGGTCACTTTTCATCAACAATTTCTTTAAACAACATCTCCTCAAAAACCACTGAATGGATTTTGATGAAACTTTACACAAATGATCTACAAATGTTCAAATGGTTCCAGTTTATGTAATTTTTTTAGGTTAAAATAGGTAATGACCGTCTCGTTCACAATTTTGTGTTATGGTTTAAGAAATGACTTTCAATCGCGCGGGAAAGGGACGCCCTTGATAGCATTGCATATAAACGCTTCTTTTTTTTATACAAAATACATAGTAAATGAAAATACAGTGCATAATGTTTTCATTTGAAATATTTAGAACCAAGAAAAAAAAAAGAATAAAAAATAAAAATTTACGATTAAACATATTTCTAAAATAACGAAAACTACTATTATTTGGTATCCTTGAGCTGTTTTTCTTTCGCTATTAAAATCCAAAGAAAATGAAACCGACATGGTATTCCTGAATTTAACCTTTGTCCTCTTTACCAGCTTACCAGAATTTAAGAAATATTGCTTAAAGGCTATTATTTATCATTCAGGAGACGACTTACTTCAGAACGAAATTGGTAAGTACCTTTTGATACAAAGTTTTGAATAATTTATCACATCAATAGAAAATTCGAAGAAAAGTAGTCCTGCATTGTCAAAACCATGTTACCCGTCCGGGCATTAATTACGTAACGCGCAGTACTATGAAGTTCGGTCTCTGGTGGGACAGGCATATCTTATTTGAGGACAGTGCATCTGAATTTATTCTTTCTCTTCTTTCTGATATATGTTGGTTACTTGCGGCGAAAAAATAATAAGGTTAACTAACGATTGCCACAGGACTGAAATACCTTTGAAAGACATCGTTAAATCCAGGAATAAACGTGAACAGTAGACCACGTGATCGAACCTTATGACCTATTTCCATCATACTTAATTTCATGATTGTAAAGCATAACTTTGTTTAAGTTTTTGTTATTCGTTGATTTTGGAGTAAGTAGGTCAAACGTAAAGATCACGATAAGAAAACTGGTTCCAATGAATACGGGGACAAGACATGATCCTGCTGGCATTATACTTAAAGAAAGACTAATCACTGTTAGTTGATGACCTGTATGACAGGTTTCAGGCGGGATAGTAGTCTTTGCACATTTCGTAACATCTACTAAACGTATTCAATCAAATCGATTGCTCTATTATTTTGCTTAGTTGCTTTCTATGCGTCTATTGGATCTTATAGACAACATTCTGGAGCGCATATTGAGGAATCGTTGCTCCCTTCAAATAGAATATATTCGCTACCAAACTTCGGCAGTGTGTGTTGCAGGATGTATGTATCTGTCTGTCTGTGTGTGGGGGGGGGGGGGGGCGGGGGAGCGGGATAGGGGGTGCATATAGAAATCACTTTGTGCCGTACATACCTCCAGTAATACAAAGTAATACAAATCAAGATCAGTGTTTTATTTTGACAAAAGTATTTCCCCTTTTGGCTTAAGAGGTATGTATTGAAAATGTAACAAACTATTATATGCTCGACTATTCAAAGAATAGGTAGAGCTATTGGAATCACTCGTGCGTCGGCGTCGGCGTCGGCGTTAGCGTTGGCCTCCGCTTCGGCGTCGGGGGCGGCGTCCGCGTCACGATTTGGATAGTTTTTTGTATGTAAGCTGGAATAGATTGAAATTTCACACACTTATTCACTGTTATAAAATGGCTTGCATTGCACATAACTCTATTTTGCTTTTTAAAAAAATTATGTCCCTTTTACAACTTATAAATTTTTGTTAATGGATTGAAACTTCACACACTTGTTCACCGTCATGATCTGACATGTAATACACAGATTTCACAACTCTTCTTTGCATTTTAACTTAATAATGCCCCTTTTTCGACCCATTAATAAAAACAGCACGTGCAACTTCACACGTAAACATGTGGACGCAGACAACTGTGTATTTGAGACTGTAAATAATTGCAAAACAAACCTGCTAAATCTGCTAAATATCTCATATTGACATTTATATTACTTTTATATACATTATTTGTATATCAATCAAACGTGTAATCCTTCTGAATACGAGTTATACAGTTTTGTCGTCGATATTTTGTTCATGCTACAGCGTCCATGCACCTGGAGCTATGTCACTAGCTAATTTGCATTTCTTGTCATTAAAATGTAATAATGTCCTAGTATTGTCCCTTTATCAATAATTTCGGACAGGACTTCGACCAGATTTTCAATCCCGACCACGATAAAATCAATATTTGAACAAATATGAAAACTTTACTTTCTCCATAAATGTCATAAATATAAATTATTTCCATTGACGGACAGTAACTATAGATGTGTTTATAATCAGAAGCGTCTTGGTGTGACTTTAATTAGCAATGGACAATGGTATAAGCACATCGAAAATAGTATTTTGTCTGCTTCAGGTATATTAGTCGTTATGCGCGAACCTATTTCGCTGCGCAGGGAAGTTTTGAATCAAATTTATATATTATTCAATCGAATATGCAGCTGCCGTATGGAATAACCGTAGAATGTTTTTATTTTGAAACTGTAGGAGCGTTTAAAACTGATAGTACTAAAAAAAAATAATAAAATGTTTACTCTACATCACCAGGACCAGTACATTTTGCCTAGTTGTATGAAACTTTGAATGTTGTTGCCAGACCATTAAGTGGTATATATCTAAATATATTTTAATGTTCTTGCAATGTTATTGAGATGTAAATATTTTATGATGTGAATTTGTAATGCAGAAAAATCGTTTATATTTATTAAGGTATAATCATATTAATGTTTACTGAACTGTAAATGTAGAAAAACAGTATGTTTTAATTTAATTTAACTAGATTAAAACATATCAAACGATCAAAAAATAACATCATAACGTCACTAACTCCCCTATTTGACGTCAAAATTAATTTCCTTGTTACCTTGACGTCAGAACTATTGAATTAAAGAGAATTTATACAAACTAATCACCATCACAATATACCAGACCGATTACGTCAAATCACATAGCAGTACAAACGAGCGTCCACATTTCACAACAAGTCCTCTAAGGCCTAAAAAATATTTCTTTGTTTCCGGTAACATGCTCAAAAAATTAGGGTAGTTAGGTCGGAAATGTGTTTTTTTTTTTGGATTTTTTTATTAAGGGAGACTTTCCGGAAATTATTTTTGTGTTAAAAAATGAATACAAATAAGGGGAATATGCCTTTAGAGCATCGGTAAGTTGATTTATAACATCGCTAGCCATGTTTAAAGCATAAAAGTGCAGTTTTGCAACTTTTTGTTAAAAAGTTGAAAAAAATATTCTCCAAGGCCATAAAAACATTTAGGGTCGGTCGAGATACCGGAAACAAACAATTTTTTTTACGCCTAACCCAAAAAGAATAGTTTCGATGCTGCTATATATACACATCAGAATTGTGCTACATCGTTCAACATTGCATATATACTCAACTCTCTGTAATCATCGCTCATATATACATACATCAATATATAATCTAATAATATATCTAATGTTAAACCAAGTAATAGAACAGGAAATGATGGCAATATTGTGATGAATTTAGAAATAACATGTCTTTCTTCATTTATTTACAAGATATAATCTATATTTTTCTTCCCCGATATTATTCATCTTTGGTATATACAGATACAGATACTGTACAGTTCAGTTATGAAAGAAATCTGGAAATCTCAACGGGATTGGCATCATGTGACATGAAAGTTCGGGATTTTGTATGTCAGAGACAGTTCATAAACATGATCGTTGTGCCTTTACTTGGTATCACTAGAAGGTTTGTGAAGTTACAGATTGTCGGAAGAACTAGTGAGCTATCTTTATGCGAAGTTGAAATATATGGACAAGAAGGTAATATCCTACTTCGCCTGTTTTTAATATTTATTATTTGATACGCGTCAGACTTAAAAAAAACAGCTTAAAATACTAGAACAGTTTTGTTATAGATTCTATCTAAATAGCATTCTTTAATTGCAATATGATAGCTTTAAAGAAGTTTCAATGGAGTATATTTTCTGGTTCTCTACGATCATTGAACCCATTTAATGTATTTGTGTAACATATTTATGGTCAAGCCGGTGCGTTAGGGTGTTCCACATGTCACTTCCACTCACACTCAGTTAACCTATCGTTTCATACATTGCAATTCCATGTAAATATTCAGTAGGTAGGTTTACATATGAGCCGCACAATGAGAAAACCAACACAGTGCATTTGTGACCAATATGGATCCAGACCAGCATGCGCATCCGCGCAGTCTGGTCAGGATCCATGCTGTTCGCTAACGGTTTCTCTAATTACAATAAACTTTAGAATCGAACAACATGGATCCTGACCAGACTGCGTGGATGGTCGCAAATGCACTATGTTGGTTTTCTCATGACGCGGCTCATATGATCTTACAATGATTCAGGGGGTGATTAAAACTAAAGGAAAAACGAAAGTGTATTCGCAGAAATCTTATAAGGTTCTTATATTTCAATCTTTTCAGATCGTTCAGTACGAAGATTTTTTATGTTAGTTGTACTGTTTAGTTTTCAGCTTAAACAGCTTGGATAGTTGAAAGAATCCAGCTTTCATAGCTTTTAGTATTGTCTAATCACCCTTTGGACGTTTTATTTTGTCTTTTGGCGGTTTCCGTTTTTATACAAGCACAATAACCTCAGATCGCCTCTTTAAATTCCAGTTTGTTTAGTTATACCCATTGTTTCTTTCTATTACTTTAACTGGGACCATTCGCCACTTTCTGTTGCACTTCTGTGGAATTGCACTCTTTATATCAATGAAGGTTCCGTGTACACCGCCGTATGAACACGTATGCGGATATCTCTAAAATGTTCTTTGGTACTTATAACAAGTGTAAATGTGGTTATCTCTAAATTGTTATCTGACACTTGTAACATGTGTAAATGTTGAGTTCTGCTAAACCCGGACTAAAGAAAATGAAAATTAATCAAATCGAGCCTGCAACATATTCATTTCTGTCGAATACAGTTTCCACTGTTTCTATCATTTTGCTATATAAACATACATACAGATAAAACTGATTACTGGGCTTAGGACTACAAAAAGATAGAGGTCACAAAAGGGGATAGAAGTTTTTTTACAATTTCATATACAGATCCAATAAGTTATCCCTGACTTCTGTTTGACCCAAAACCCTTTTTCACTTTGAAAATGTCCCACAAATGGCATTTCTTCAATATTTTTGAACCTGCTCATGCATGTCATTGCCTTTAATAACATGATGTGCGTTTATACACCTATTTCCGTATCAACGTTTTTTTGACATAATTATACCCATTTTGTACTTAGAATTTAGCTAAGTGTAAACCTTCGACGATGTTTCTGGAAGTTTGCTTACATTATGTTTTTACGCATTTTCCTTATACGCTTGACAGATGTATTTGGTCTATAGAAATCTTGCGCAGATCTTCTTTGAATTATTCAAATGAGCTCTCTATAAACTGCAACAAGAACCACCAGATCTGAAAGTTAAAAGCAGCAATACTGAAAGTATTTGATGAATCCTCATACATTTTTTTTCTATAGGGTCCAGGCATGGACCAATCCGCTGCTCAAACGGTAAAATAAATTTTGTAAGCCATCTAAGGAAACTTAGCCCTCTTATTTACGTACAGTTTAACTTCTTTAGAGTATGTGAGTGCCCTGAATGGGTTGAACATTTTAAATTGTTATTATATACTTGTAATACTTTGTAACTTTTTACAGCTAGAGATGGAGCATACGACAATCATACTGATTATACCGAGTGCAGCCCGCACAATAAAGGTATTTATACTTGCAAAACTAGTCAATAGTGTTTCTCTTTGTGCTCTGTCTACTGCAAAACGTTGTTTGGTTCTTAATGTTTGCTTTTTTTATAAATCAACAGGTAATTTTTGTGTTTGTCCTGTGACTCTGGAACAAAGAGTGCTATGAGTGAAGTTAGATGCTCACGATAAAACTTTTTAAGCTACATAGTGGTGGTTTTGCCACTGACTACTCAAAGGCGGTGCTCCACTGTGTTCCTATGTTTTTATACCCCCACAATCGCAGTTTTAGGAGGTATATAGGAGTGAGCTTGTCGGTCTGTCGGTTGGTCTGTCTGTTTGTCGGTCGGTCCGTTGGTTTTCATGGTTTCCGGACAATAACTCATGAAAGGCTTGACAGATTTAAATAACTTTTGGTACACAGGTGTAACATTATAAAATACAGGTCAAGTTCGACTTTGAGGTCTGTAGGTCAAATGTCAAGGTCACAATTACCCGGAACAGTTAAACAGTTTCCGGATGATAAATTCAGAATGCTTAGGCCAAGGATCATAAATTTTGGTATACAGGTGGAACATAATAAAATACAGGTCAAGGTCACAATGACCCGTAACAGTTAAACGGTTTCTGGATGATAACTTGAGAAGGATCATAAAGTTTGGTAAACAGATATTACATAATAAAAAACTGGTCAAATTAGACCAAGAGTCAAGGTCGCAATGACCCGGAATAGTTAAACGGTTTCCGGATTATACCTTGAGAACGATTAGGCCTAGGATCACGAAAGTTGATAAGAAGGTTGGCCATGACCAGCAGATGACCTCTGTTGATTTTGAGGTCAAAGGTTAAGGTTACAGTGACCCGGAACAGTTAAACTATATCCGGGAGATAACTTGAGAACGCTTAGGCCTAGGATCATGAAAGTTGATAGGAAGGTTGGTCATGACCAGCAAATGACGCCTATTGATTTTAAGGTCAGTATATCAAAGGTCAAGGTCACAGTGACCTGGAACAGTTAAACCGTTTTCGGACGATTACTTGGGAACGCTTGGGCCTAGGATCACGAAACATAATAGGGAGGTTGATCATGACCAGCAGATGACCCTATTGATTTTAAGGTTCGACTTTGACATTGGCTTACTTCTGTGATAAGGCCGTACTGTGGGGGCGGTCACTCCTGTGACAGCTCTAGTTTATCTTCGTGTGTTTACTTTGTCTGTGTCTGTGCTTGAGTGTGTGTATTTGTTTGTGTATTTGTGATACTCATGTGCGCGACTGTGTGCTGTTGGTTGCGCTTTGATTTAAATAATGAACACATTCATACACTGCTGTTTTATTTTGCAACGTGGTTGTTCCTGTAACATTTGTATGCTTGTTTTAGTATGAATGATATTTAAAGAATATTTTCAGAATTTAGTAAGCATTCAATTACATATTCTACCAATTATCATTATGTCGACATAATACGAAGTTAGGCGCTGCATATTCGACGGGAAATCTTATCATGTGGAATAAGTTTGGTCCTTTTCAACGGAAAGTCTTAAATACCAACTGTCTCGGTTGAAGCAATCATTCCATATGGTTCTTTCCAATATTTCATATAGGGTTGACGTCATTGCTGTTGACTTGTGTTTGAACAGTTACGAATGAAGGCATACCTTTCTAAAATAAATAAATCCTAATTTATTGTACATAATCAGTTTTTCAGTTGTGTGAGTATAGGATCGAAATATCTTTTCACTGAGTAACATGCAATCTAGTAAAGATAATTTTGAAATTGAAATACAGTTATTTTTTCATGTCTTTTCAATAGTTTTATCAAAACCAAGCCCAGTTCCCAAACAAAACGCCACGCGAAGCCTCAAGATGTCCACGCAGCTTCCTGACGTCAAGCAACATCACAACGTCACAGCATTCTTGCATAATGACCTTTTTGTTTTAACAATATATATTTTTAACAGACCATACTTATGTCAATTAATTGCAAGCCAATTTTGAAGGAGTTTTGAATAGTAAGGCCATGCTAAATTAATTAGTAGTTTGTCGGAACGACCTCATCATGATTTGATTTCCGAGAAAAAAAATTTCCCCGCTGGCATGTACAGAAATAAAATCATCGAAATTGTATTTTTGAATGGGCGGCCAATCAGTTACGGCAAAATGTTCAGTACACAGATTTTCAATACTACTTACCCTGATCTCATAAAATATAAACCATTTCTGCGGCCAAGGCAATTACTATTCTCTTGAAAGTGAACAGAATATTTGATTTCAAAACATTGACTTATAAAGACTTGAAAATCATGACATCCTGATTTTAATTTCCTTTTTTCTTTATGAACACATTGCTCTGTAGAACCAGTAGTTTTATTTTATCATAGTTTTACAGAAATAAAATTCATTGATAAACTTGTTACTTAAAAGCGGAATAAAATGTATATATTCTGGAAAAAGCGACTATTCTTGACAATGTCAAGACAGTTTATGGCACATGATAAGAGTAGTTGACTTTAAACTACCACCTTTTCACTTGTGGATTCGAAAAAAATCTAATATTTTCAGTCTTCTGAAATAACTGCAACTCTATTTATACTTCTTGAAAAAAATAGTCTAAAATTAGAATAAAACTTAATGAAAATACTTATCAGGAAAGCAAAAGTGCATCTGAATATTTTGTCTCTTTGGCCAGAGAAAAATATCGAATAAAGGCATAATACAGGTAGTGAGATGCACATCCTGTTACTTGCATATGTTCACATAGATATTTAGAACACAATTATGACAAAATGATTTACTTTATTGTTGCCACTTAGTCATCTTTTATTTTTATGAAAATGTGCATGTAAAATTTTGAGTAAAATGGCCGCCACTACGGCGATGCCTTAAGTAATATATTTGTCATGCACAGTGGTTTTATTTTGAAACGATTAATTAAATGAATTGAAATAACTGTAAAAAAGAAATATATCCCGCTCGCTTCGTTAGAAATGTAAATCAAAATAAGGAAAAAACAAGGAGATACGTTGTCAAAACACAAAATCATGCCCAATTTTTGAGGTTTTAAGTTTAAATGTGAAGATCATATTAAGGTCAAGATCATCTATAAATAGGTTAGTTTATATGTCTTGCGACAAGAATTGTTGAGTGGAGTACGAACTAAATCAGGTAATTGATGTTGGCTATAGGCGAAACGGCACAAATCTGGTTAACAAATATGTTGTTTTTGAGGTTTTAAGTTTTGTGGTGTTGTCATATAAAGGTCAAGTTCAACTATATTAGGTCAGTTTGTACGTCTGGCTACAAGGTTTAGTGAGTGTGAGGATTAACTAAATTGAGTAAACGATGTAGACTGTAGGGCCATTAAATGTTGTTTCTAAGGTTTTACGTTTGAAGGTGAAGGTCATATGAGGTTCATGGTCATCTGTATATAGATCAGTTTGTGGGTTTGGTCACAATAATTGTTGAGTATGAATATGAACCAAATCAGATCATTAATGTGGGCTATAGGCAAAACGGTATACGAAATCTGGTTTGTATGGACGGTTCTGTCGCTATATGCAAGAGGGTATAAAGTTTAGAAAAGATTTCGACAAATTACTTATCAATTTAGCATGGCCATTTTATTGAATGTAGTCGTACACTTATTTATTGCGAACTGGCAGTACCGAAAGACGGGAAATATGGGTAGAAATAGACAAACAGTGCTGATGTAGAAAAAATGTTGAACTGTATATAAGCTCAACTTGAGGTATACACCTTCGGTTTTCCCATTAAATCATTGACCAAATTTCATTTTCTGAACAGTTGATGGAGGTTTTAGTTTCTGGTCTAATTGGAGTTCATGCTCAAATAAATGTGGACATGGAATCAGGTCACGAGTACGTGCATGTAGTAATCCTTCACCGAAAAATGGGGGCAGAGATTGTTATGGGGAAAGGAAGGAACTACAAGTTTGCTATGGAAAGGAAAGCTGCCCAGGTAAACCTATTATTTTTAATAATGAAATTTTATAATGCAAAATACTTTAACATTTCTACGAAAAAAACTTATAAGAAGCCTTTAGCTTTTCACGACTTTATGATTAAACCTTGTGAAATCCTAACAATAGGGTATTGATTCGTTTCGACACACGGCAAGGACTATATAAGCAAATTTCATGAATTAGAATCTAAAAAGCATTTTTGTACACATGAATACCTACTCTTTTGTCATAGCATTACATTTCAGTCTGTTCAGAAGCTCTTGGAAAATGTTACAGCATATTCCTATCAATGTCGGTGTGGATCAACGCTCGATATGATTGTTGGAAAAGACAAATGCAGCTTGTCTCTATTTTTTCTATCGAGGAATTACGTTTCATCAAAACTTTGCTACGAGAAAGAAGATATTCCGATCACCCTTTAACTAATAGTTTATTCAATACTAGTTTCTTTGTTCATATAGGTATGCATGTTTGGATTTCTTACTATATAAATAGTGACAAATAATCAAAACTGTAGACCAGGTCTAACTGGAAACGGGCACAGAAATTTTGCTCGATATCTTTCTAAAAGCGAGAGCACCAAGAAAAGCATATTTAAGAGTACAGCAAAGCAGGGCAGGAGACAAATACCATGGAGTCATCCACATGTCTTGTCAAGGAACAATCAAAGAGAAAATTGTTGTAACAAACTTTAAAAAGTACTGAACACGAAACATGCAGTGTATCTATGAACAATACGATCACATCTTTTCTAAATTGTTTGTTTAATAATTTCAATAAATAACGGCCAGAAATGACTAAGGCTGCAAAGCCATGTCGAAAATCAAATTCTTTGGTCAACATCGTAGATTGTCTCGGTCGAATGAAGTGTCACTGTAGAAAAATATGTAAATTAAACCAAATCATAATAAAAATCGACCATTCTATCTGCGAAGTTTGCCATGTTTAGGTATATAATAAATTTGGAAAATTAAGGGACATGAGCACATGTACCTGCAAACTAATTTAATTTTATTTGTTTTATCTTTTTTATCTTGTTTTTTTTTCTGATATAAAAGAGTACTTCCCTTGTTTATCATAGCTATGTTTTCTTCGTTGCGTTCTAAGTCGGCAAAGTTTTTTTCGTATCAAAGTTTAGCAGAGAAACGTTCCGGATATAAAATATATCTATTTTGGCAATTATATTGATTTTTTTGACAAATTCAACACATTTTATGTAATTACGGTAATTGCGTATTTTTCATCATATTAACATTGACCAATTAAAGGATGGTCGCAGAATGCAGTTTTGCAACATGTTCTATAAAAAAACTCCTTACACTGCGGCAAAAAGTATATAGCCAAGACAATTAAATAAGTGCAACTATTGGGCAAGTTCTTTATTAATTTAGAACATTAAATTTTGTGATACTTTTCAGGATTGAAATTTCAAGATAAAGAAAATATTCCTGCTTGGGAGAACAAGGTTCTTGCACATTTTCTAGCATGGTAAAGGAAACTATTCGTTTTAATTTGTTTTATGAATTTATTTTATTTACAGTCATAGGAAATTGGAAATACATTACTGAGAATTCCTTTCCAAGGTTTATATCACTTATACTATAATGATTTGTGTCAATTAATTATTTAGGCTAGCACTTACACTAGGTTCTGCTCTGTTCGAAGCCCGCCTGTGACTGGGAAATATTCAAAAATGCTTTATAGTCCTTTGCCGATAACGCTAGTACGAAATTAAATAATGTTTATCTTTACAATGCATACATACATTAATACAGGGCTATGACGCTGTTGCAAACATTTACAATATGAAAGAAAGTTCAGTGTTTTATTAACAAACACAGTACTTTATTTATTTGGTACTTATATCTGTAATAGAATAATGCGTTTTCAAGGGCCTCTTTCCTGTGTCACCATGAGGTCGTATGTCAGTGCCTCGATATTATTAACATGCTTTGGTTTGGCACAATTTATGAGTAAACTCACACGAAGTTTAACAATTGTATATCATTGTTACCTAACCTAGGAAACCTGGGCAACCTTCAATTGGATCATGCACTCGTATGAATTTTCAAAGTTATATAGACGATAAAACATGGGAGTCAGAAGATTGTGAGCTGGATTTGGCAGAATATTTCATGTGTGAATATCAATTAGACGAAAGGGATAAAGGTGAGATTCTAAATACCTAAAAACTAGAAATCATTCTTGCTTGATATATCACATTGCAGATAGAATGATCCAAGAGTATTATTTTAAGTTAGTGACATTCAGACATTTTCAAAGATAAACATTACAAAACTTGTTTCACTAATTTTAAAAAGGCTTAGGGTCATATTTTGCTTGGTTCCATGGTTCCACATGACAGAGATTGTTTTTATACATGCGGTCTATGATAATTATTTGTGCAATTATATTATCTGCAGTACTTTGTCTTTAAGCAACGCTTCGTGCTATGTGTTTGAATGCCTACCTAGACTTTGGCGTAACAAAATTTGCTTTTCGTAAAATATTCTTCTACTATTTCATATATCTATATTAGTACATGAGCCATAGGGTTGATTGGTACCATCTCGGGGGATTAATTCTCATGGTAATTTTTGGAAAGGTATACAACCCTGGAGTAAGATAATATATGATAGCAATGTATCGACGGTAGCTTTTGGTGTGATATCATCCTGTTATATACCTACACTTAGATACAAGGTCAGGTGAGCTAAAATATATCCAATGTAGACATACGAATTATGGAACATATGCTATCCAGTTGAATGTATTTGTAACAAGTATTTAAGAACAAATAAATAAAATATTTCCTTAATTCTCGACATTTTTGGGTTTGCTTCTCTGAATAAATGTTAATTAGAATAATGATTATAAAGAACATCTTAACAGCATGGACAACTATTAAGCATAATTACAGTTCATAATTAGATTTTCTTCAGATAGATGTTAGACATTGAGTTACCACTTCCCCCTGCCTTCCCTAAGGAATTCAACATTATGGCTTTCGAAAAGTACTTACTGAATGTTTTTTATTCCTACATAAATGCCGTTTGATTGTTAGGGCTTTTGTAATTTACGGGACATTTAATATGTTTCCTAAAAACATTTAAGACGATGAAATAGTGTTACACAATGATTAAGAAAAAGTGCATTCTGTAATTTATTAACAGTCTTATTTAACCATGAATTGAATGTGCTTTAAAACAAGATTTCTTTCACGTACACGTTAACATCTAAATTAGTGTAATTTACGTAACAGTGATTTTATTACCAACATTATAGATATTTTACTCGTACTTTTAACCCAATAACCAAGATGTTATGATTCTTCAATACAACTGAAAGTACAGACTAAATAGTGTTTCTTATAACTATTTTTTTTCTGCGGCGGATGGACCTTTTCCATGATGTAATCTCCGTATAAGTTTGTAATTTACCAAAATGTTACAAAACTGAAATTTCTAAAGTGAAGAAAATGCCCTACACAGATCGGGAAAAAATTATAATATTTTATATTAACTATGCATAATTTGTATTGTTCAACTAGATATTTACTAGAATGCAGGGAATCACCATCTCATTTCAATAGTTGTGCGATTTTTACGTTACAATAATATTTGTTACCAAAAGCAGTACAAATCAATTATAAATGTTCAAGAACATAATTTTACATGTATATATTGTAATACGTTTTAGAATATGGTTTTAAACAAATAGAAAACAAATAGATATTCATTGGAACACCATGGCTTCATAAGGACACTATCATTCTTAGTTTAAATGTTAGGAATCTTCTGACACTTACTTATTAACAGATGACATATATATTCAACCATAATTATTTGACCTTCAACCGATGTCAATGTAAACAAGTCAAGGAACTTGCTGACAATCCAAGCCTTGAAAATCTGTTGCGTTCAAAGAGTACTTTCAAAGGTACCAACACCTCAAAAGTGTCAGAGAGAGACATCACGGAAAAGGGCACACTTCTGTATATACTTTATTGATATCATTCATTATATACTGGCATTAATAGAGGCCACAAATGTCAAAGACCTGGAGGTGCATATAGGAGTCTGGCACAAGTTGTGCCCATTATCATTTGCGTCCAATCATCTGAACGATGCAATGTATCTACCTGCTTATCCGCTAGTTTATACTAATTTGTTTTAGCTCGATTGTAATGAAAGTTTCAAGCCTATTGGTAACACTGTCGAGTCCGCTTCCTGGAAAACTAGTTCTGGTGTCAATAGAAAATTCATGGTTCTGACCCCAGTGGGGCGCGAACCCACGACTCCTGGACTGAGCCGACACCTTATCCACTAGACCACCGCTCCCTTATCTATTCCTTATGGTGAATCTTGAAGTAACCCTCCCTTGTGCAGAAAAGCTTTTGAGGGGTCATAGCTTCAGTGTGTCTAGATCAGCCGTACCAGAATCACAGAATGCTGTAAAACTTACTACAGAACAGACTATCAACCTTCATGCCAAGAAAAAGAAAAGCATCATAAGTTTCAGCTGAAAATGTTCTTCATTCTTCAGGTGTTGTTTGACACAGCACATGCGAGCTAAATATGTTGAAGCTACACAACCGAAAGCAGACATGACTTTAGAAGACAAATCCACAAACAAAGAAGTGGAACCTGCGCAGATCAAAGCCGATTATTCGGATGTAAACAAGTGCTGACAGTTGTAGAAAGATTTATGTTTCCATTCAAAGCTGAAAGAAATATGTCTGGACTATTCGTGATATTAGTTGTTGAACGCGCATGATGTAGACATAGAATTTCCTGTGTCCTTGGCAAACTACGGAAACAAAGACAGACAAAGCCAAACTATTATACTACGTTGAAGGAAGTATCGAGCTGCAACAATCATACCATTCTATTGAAAATGTATCTTACATCATTGATGGCGATGCTTTCATAGTAGATTTCGTTGCAGATACATACTTTTCCAAAACAATCTAGTCTTTCATCGAAAGAAAACGACGTGAAACTGCACCAACACTTCTGTTTTCTGGTCAAAAATACCAAAACATCCGTAGAATTGGAAATATTGCATGAGCAATGATGACAACAAAACTCAATTATGTTCAGACAGCTTAACATGTGGGACGTCAACATGTGTGCTTCGACGACGTTTTGGAGTACGGAGAGTCATTTGTATTTGCAGTATAATGGTCATCCAAAATATCGGAACATCAACAAGGTTAGGTACGAAATGTTTGTCAAGAAGAACGGCAACCAAGACGGCGTTCTTGATAGTTCCAGCGGCATAGACATGACACTGTTGCCACCATATCAGACCAGTCAGCTATCAGTTATTTATTCATTTATTTATATTAATCTACAAAATTTTTAATATACATATTTGCGTAACTATTGTAAAAAATAGGAAAACTTTATTATAATAGACTCAAATTTGATACAATCACTTAATGTTTTTCTACATTAAATTAATACTTTTGTAGTTTTATTCATATAAAATTAAACGACCTTGATCTTTTCTTTAAGGTGTATATTTGGTTACATCCCCGTGAAAATAGCCTTTATCTTCCTGGTGTTGATAAAAATTGTTGGGACTTTGATGACGAACAACAGTTAGTGTACAACTTGAGTGACAAAAAGATTGTTCCTGATAAACTTGTTGACATATTGTGCAACACTGACATAAACGAAACCAGTGAAACTGATGAAGATTATGAGCTAACCAATATTGACGATATCTTATAAGATTCAGACAGTGATGAAGAGTCATAACTAAGAATGTTCTAGTATGTTGAATATATAGAAAATGTGGTTTATTGAAAACAAAGAATAACCTTGACATGTTATACAAAGACAATGACTGAAAATAATAACAGCAGCATATTACCGATTACGGTAACATATTGTAACATAAATTACATTTTTCCATTCAGTTAATTAACATGACATTTGATATCTAATTGTAGACTGATTTTATTGATTAGTTTAAATGTTTCTTTTCTAAACATAATACTAAATAAAAACCACTTTATCATGTTTATATGAAATATTATGAAAATCTTGATTTTATGGTAACGTATTTTACTGTATAAAAGTGCCATCTGGTATTATTCAGCATAAGAATGTTTACTGTATAAGCATAAGAACATTGATACAGAAGTAGGCATGAGTATGCACCTTTTAGACAGATCAGATAGTAAAACATCATGTTTGAACAACATATTTTGTATTTTGCGTCTACACGTGTATTGTCACGTAAATTACAATAACAACAAGGTGACGTTGATATTAAAAACTAATGGCCTGCGAATAACTGTCTAATTGTAGATTTAACATATCAAAACTCGTTCATAAATTTCTTTGATTTAACGATATTTATACTTTTCTGTTCCATATCATTTATAGAAGTATTAATTAATTTCAAACAAGTAGGTAACGCACATTAATAGGCCGTAAATTACAAGCGCCCCAACAGCCAATGGCAGACAACTTGATTTTGTGATCTGTAGAATTCTACTGCCATATACTCTATGTATTTAAACATGTCATATTAGTTCAAGAATGAGCAAAATACCTTTCTAACTGCATATTATGAAACAATATTTGTGTTCTTTAATTATGTTTAAGCACTGGTCTATGTGTGTCTGTAATTGCAATCACTAAACGCTAAAGGGGCAATAGTTCAACAACAGTTTTATAAAATACATAAAATACATAAAATACATAAACTGAGCTGTTTGTCTATCAAATTCCAAGCAAATATAGTCAAAAATAAGAGAGAACCATTAGTTTGAAATAGAAAGTCTTCTTATGTATAACAGAAGTTTGATAAAAGTCTATTTTGGGAAGGGGTTACTGCACGGCTAATAACTCACAAAAAGCTACCACCACTGCAATGCTATCACATAGTTTCTGAATTGTCAGATGTTTACCTATCCAAAAATAGCATTGAGCTTTAATCCCCTCGGATGGTACCGCTAGCCAAAATTACTGGGTCTGGCTCATCGACTATATTGCAAATTGTAAAGAAATGTAAACCATGGTGTAATGATGATTGTAAAACCGCTGTTCGAAGATGTAGAGCTGCAATTAAAATTCAATATACGACCAAATGATGAAAATCTACAATCAGTTATAATTTTGAGAGCAAAAGCGCGCAGAAAAATTAAGTGAAACGAAGAAAATGTCTTGGAATATATACTTTCCTAAATAAAAACCCAGATCATCGGTTAAAAAGATTGGGATACGATTCGCAAAATTAGTAATGAAGGACAAACCTCCAACTTTGGTCATTTAACTAAAAATAACCAATCCTTTGCATCTTCTAAAGAAGATATTGTAAACACTCGTGGTGAATTTTTAAAAAGAAATCAACGAATTATGATAATTATACGTTTTCAAAAAAATAATTTATTGAAAGAAATAAGCCTTTAAATATTAACTAAAATAAAGATGGTGATTTTAATAAACCTTTTTTCGCTGACAGTATTACTTGACTGTCTTGCGAAACGTCAAGATACTACAGCAGGCCCAGACAAGACCTGTTATCAACTTTTAAAACATTTATCACAAGAATCATTGGAGTTCTTCCTTAAACTTTAAGTTTAACTCGCACCAAGCGTTTATCGATATTGATATGCATGTTAATAACAGCTTTTATCGTTCTTTTAACAGGGAGATTCTAATTAAAGCATCGTATAATACGGAATATTGTATCTAATTCAGAAATATATTGAACTGTCTCGCAGTGCAAATGTAAATTGTGAATAGGTAAATAATAATTGTAACTTCCGCAATAAAAAGCATTCTAAGGACTGTAGCTTAACACATTAAATTAATTTAACTTTTTTATTATTTTCCAGTTGTATATATTGTGTCATACTTGTTTTTATCAATTATTCAAAAAAGCATTATTTAATTTTTCACAATCAGCTTCCTCAATGTCGAATCTGATGTATAGGCGGACACTGAAAAGTATTGATACAACATATAGCGGAAAAGTCTGTCAAAGATGGGACCAACAGTTTCCACACCAGAACGATATATTCGGTTCTCATGTTACTCAGGTATTTCATTAGAATATGTATCTTTCAAAAACATAATTCATTTTTACATACTAACTTTAAATGTAGAAAACCTTCCTAGAATGCAATAAACTTAACTAATTATATATAATATATACACTGACTGTGTTTGTAAAGCTATAAATGTAATGTATAGCAGTCACTCTGTAAAAAACTTCCAGTAGTTTAGTGATCATACACATTTATTCTGGGCATAGCTATACATGTAACGGGTAATATATATATTTTAATAATTAGCATATCCGCGTCGCATAGCAACAGCTGAACGTCCGAAGGTTATATTCCATACGGATGACGGCGTATAATAAAGTATAGTAAGAGAAAAAAAATTGTACAATTTGTTGATCAAAATAAAAAGCGCATATCTAATACACAACAAGGATTCGGACACACCCCATGGCCGAAGCTGACAATTTACTATGACAATCTTAAATCGTCATGGAGGCTCTTGGCATGTATTATTTTGGTATACTTTCCAGAAGTTTAAACACTATAACGACTTGGGATAATTTAACCTATCCAAATCACATATCCAAAATACAACTGACTCCTAACTTTGAAGGCTGCAAAATGTGTAATTTTAATATTGTATAGACTTTTACGGTGCTGCTATCTTGGAATATCGCTTTTACCTATTAGATATATATAATATTTCTTCTAACCATCCCTTTCATAAAAGCTTCTTGAACAATGTAACACTACAGTTCGAACAAGCAATGCTGGATATCATTGTCCATCAGATGCAAGTCAACCAACAAAACAGAAGTAAAAAATGCGGTAGCACGGTTGCATGATTATGAAACTTCAAAACAGAGTAAAAATTGACTTTGGAAGCTTTCTTAAAATGCAATCTTCAAATTCGAGATTTTTAGGACAATTTTGAATGTGGCCAAATGCAACGTTTCATAGTGAGACTTGTCTCTAACCTCAGTTTATTAGTCCCCTACTGGTTGAAAACCAGTTTCGGGGACTATATGAATGCGCTTTTCCGTCCGTCCGTCCGTCCGTCCGTCAGTCCGCAATTTCGTGCCTGGTCCATAACTCTGTCATCCATGAAGGGATTTTAATATTACTTAACACAAATGTTCTCCATGATGAGACGACGTGGCATGTGCAAAACCCGGACCCCTAGCTTAAAGGTCAAGGTCACAATTGGAGGTCAAATGTCAACAGGGCTTTTTTCCTGTCCGGTCCAGTCCGCAATTTCGTGTCCGGTCCATAACTCTGCCATCCATGAAGAATACAATGTATTACTTAGTACAAATTTATTTCATAATAAGACGATGTGTCTTGCACAACTTTCAGACCCCTAGCTCAAAGCTCAACGTCACACTTGGCAGTCAAATGTTAACATGGCATGAACAGGGTCTGTTTCGTTTCCGGTCCATAGCTCTGTCATTCATTAAGGGATTTTAATATTATCTGGCAAAAATGTTTTCCATGATGAGACGACGTGTCATGCGCAAATTTCAGACCCCTGGCACAAAGGTCAAGGTCACAATTGGAGGTCAAAGGTAAACAGGGCTATTTACCTGTCCGGTCCATAACTCTGCCATAAATGGAGCGATTTTAATATTACTTGGCAAAAATGTTCCCCATGATAAGACGACGTGTCAGGTGCAAAACCCGGACCCCTAACTCAAAGGTCAAGGTCACAATTTGAGGTCAAAGGTCAATGGGACTTTTTACCTGTCCTGTCTATAACTTTGCCATGCAAAACTGCAAAACAGGATTTTAATATTACTTGGCACAAGTATTTCTCTGGATGAGACAATGTGTCATGCGCAAAACCCGGGCCCTTAGCTGCAAGGTCAAGGTCACATTTGGAAGTCAAAGGCCAAAAGGGCTTTTTTCCTGTCCAGTCTGTAACTCTACAATCCTTAAAGGGATTTTAATATTACTTGGCACAAATATTCACCACCATAAAACGGAGCTTCGTGTGCAAGAACGTGGTCCCTAGGTCTAAGGTCAAGGTCATACATAGAGGCCAAAGGTCAGATACAAGAATGACTTTGTCCGGAACATTTTGTCTTCGTGCATGGACGGATTTTGATGTAACTTAGCATAAATGTTCATTACCATGAGACAGGTTGTTATGCGCAAGAACCAGGTCCCTAGGTCTAAGGTCAAGGTCACACTTAAGGGTCAAAAGTCAAATTCAAGAATGACTTTGTCCGGAGCATTCCTTCTTCATGCATGGAGGGATTTTGATGTAACTTGGCACAATTGTTCAGCACCATGAGGCACCCTTGTTTTTAGAATTATGTCCCTTTGTTTTACTATAAATTGATTATATTGTAACTTATTTATTACTGGTCGTAGGGAAAACTCGAGACCAGTTTTCTGTGGTACAACATGTATGTTACATCCAAGTTTTAGGTGTATTTTGACCTATCTCTATCTGGTAAAGAGTTTCTTGTGGACTTTCCTTTTTTTTGGTTACTATGAATAACTTATCTGATACCTTTTTTGATAATCGGCCAAAAAATGCCATATTAAAACAACTGTAGGTTTTTATATATACAAATTTTAATCCAAGTGTTTTGTTATAACATATTGTACATATAGTACAATATTGTTTATACATCAATGACAGATATCAGTTCATTATGTTATACTGCAGTAGAGAAAATTACGTGCCTTCCAGTAGGGGACTTTGTATCGGCAATATTTCATTCACTTGTTAGTTTGAACTTTTAATGTAGCTTGGCTTAAACCTACATCAATATCTTTTTTAATAGATTGTAGACTTGCCACAGTTTGAAGACAATAACTGTAGAGATATATGGGACAATGGTTATCTTTGGTGTTTTGCGAGAGATCCATCCACTAGATGGGAAGCTTGTAACGTCAGAAATGGTATATATCTGTATTTTTATACAGTAATATCTGTCATCAATAAAACTGTTCTTCTGTTTTGTTTGAGATTAAACTTTATATTTGTATAGTTATCATAATATTGGATTAGAAAAGTCACTATGTTGAGAAGTTTGTTTTAAGTCACACCTTTTGCTGTCCGCTACAAATAATATGACTTAATGTGTTTTCATTTTGCCATATTTTTCCTTCGAGACGAAAGTACTGAAAGGAAAACACTACAACATGTCCGACTCTCGGAATCGATAAAACATGATAAAATGTTAAAAAATGTTCCTGTTCCAATTGTTATTATAATTACAAACTTTGAAAGGCGATTTGAAAATGAGCGAGATGACAGCGACAATGGCCGTCCACATTTTGCTTCAGTTTGTGACTCCACTCATTGGAACCTTTGTTCGATAAAAACAATAGAAAATACATTAGTGACTTACGATATTAGAACACTTACAACATGTTAAACACTTTTTAGTTTATCTATACAAATTTTATTATGTTACTGAGTTTGTAAGACAGAATTTATAACCTGAATTAATTACTTCGCATCGCAGAATTTTAATAGACCCCTCATCCGATTGTACAATCGATACACCCACCAGTAGCATCGAACAGTGCATATTTTGTTTTATTTGAATTTTGTGGAGACATACATAGCTAGAAAATATTACTGAATATATATTTACAGTAATGTGAACATTTTAAGGTGATGTCACTTTTTGAATTTCCGGTGAATAACAAAAAATCAAAGAATATTCAGTTCTTTCCAAAAACCGTTATGTTATGATTCAGCCAAATAGTTTCCTTTGTCTACCAGAAAGGAACAATTGTTACATCTTAATATTGAGATTTGGTACCTTTATAACAGACAATAAACTAAAACAATAGACATTCATATGTGACGTCGGTGAGCTCAACAAAGCAATTTCAAGCACAAATATTAATGTGGAATGTAAAGTAAGTTACACACTACAATATCCATTCAAGATACTTTCAAAAACAATGCATATGCAGAATAGAGAGATAAAAATAATTTTGACAGCTCGTGAAAACTAATGACAAATTTTGACAGGTATATGATGACTCATGACCTAATTAATTTTTTTTCTGTTATTTCTAACTTCCAGTTTGATTTTCATAAAATGGGTATTCTTTATTGTAGCTTACAACTCATACATTAAAACAATAAAAGAATATATTGTTACATCACTGTCGTTTTGTCTATCTATCTCTCGTACGAATTCCTATTGTTTCAGTCATTTGTCAGTAATTGGAGCAACTCACAGTGTTGCAATCATACAAAACACATCCCTTATTTTCACATAGATATTGAGGATTTATCTAATGAGCACATGTATTGGAAACACAATTTCAATACGGACTGTGTATTGTAATAATGCTAAACTATCTCAGCCGTGACGTGTTCTTAATATATGTCATTAGTTTCGTTATTATTATATACTTCACCTGCTGAAAATATTTACCTGGCATTTTGTCTCAATATTTTAGGTGTATAATCATACATCAAAGCGATACAATTTTGTAATATTTTAGTATAACTAGAAACCTTTATTTTGTACTACCACGTTTGTTCACGTTGCTAAGACTGATAACGTAACTACATTTTTCTATGGTTATATGAGCCGTGCCATGAGAAAACCAACATAGTGGCTTTGCGACCAGCATGGATCCAGACCAGCCTGCGCATCCGCGCAGTTTGGTCAGGATCCATGCTGTTCGCTTTTAAAGCCTATTGGAATTGGAGAAACTGTTAGCGAACAGCATGGATCCTGACTAGACTGCGCGGATGCGCAGGCTGGTCTGGATCCATGCTGGTCGCAAAGCCACTATGTTGGTTTTCTCATGGCACGGCTCATATGTGTATGGAAAGTGAACGAATAGTTTTGTTATTTACGTCAGGTTAACTCTGATAATTTATAATTGGATTATTTACGAATTCAATTTTGTTCCGAAAGCATGTAAGGGTAGCGGTGACATAACGTGCATCGTAGATTTAACAAGAAACCTGATATTTCAAGTGATATTTCCATACTAGTACTGCATTCAATATCAAAAATTTCATAAAAATACTGCAAGTTCAAACACCAAAGTAATTAATTTTAGAATGTGAATACTGTTATGACTGGGAAGATGAGGCAAACAATAATAATAATAATAATAATAATCAATTAAAGTCAGGCTATTTTCATTTAATCATCTCGTGTACAGTTGAGCATACCTTTTAGCAGCCACCGTCCTTACACAATCAATCAGTTGACTTCCTAGATTTATTATTGTTAAAATTCAAACCTGTCTTCACACTATTGGCTGGTTGCTCAATGCAGAATTGACAGTATATGCTGCATCGTGACAATGGCATGTTTAATTGCATATTTCCTTAACCTCTGACACTGTTATAATAAGCTTGGCCGACGTAAGATATATTTCTCAGTTTTTACAAAAAATTACATACAGATGAAGGCGGACCCTAGTAATTTGAATACACCTGTATTTAATAGATATGACAGTGGAAAGAGGATGCAGTATCGATGTCTACAATAATGGGAGAAATAACATGACTACATCAGGAAAAAATTGTTTGAGTTGGAAAGAAGCATATGATGAAAATCTGCGGACATTGCAAAATTATTGCCGTGACCCGTTTGCCGACGGTTATGCTTGGTGCTTTGTTAATGCATCCTCTGGAAGGGGAAACTTCAACAGGGAGATTTGCGAGATTGGAGGTTGAAAAAAAAGTTCATTTGACAAAATGTGCTTTATAGTTTTTTAAGATTTCCAAATGATATAATTTCGCTGAATTTACCATAAAAAGCTCCGTTTTAAATCAGTTAAAATTTTAGGTGTCTAGGTTAGTGTAAAAACAACATATTAATGAAAATGAGCTTTACGTCTTTCATGAACAATTAATTTACACACGACCTTTTCTCAACGTAACGCATATTGGCAGAACAATTTATTCAAAAATTGAAAAATTCCTGCCTATATTCACAGAATCATTTTGAATGTAACTTATTAAGAAAATGAAAGAAAATGATTTTTTTTTTAGAAAGTAAGTTTGCGGCTTCCGTTATTTTTTAACATTTCATCAAGTACAGGGATGCGTCAATATGTGTTTAAGAAACCTAATCATAACAGTTAAACATTTTACATTCTGAATGTTTATGCCTCGCCATTCGAGGGAAATGGCATTTTTGCTTAGCTCACATCGGTGGGTGTGTCCTTTGGTTGGTTTTTCGTTTCAAAACAGGTTCCCGATGAAAAACATGTCTGGAGTATGTTGCTGTCTAGATTTTGAATAATGAGTACCTCTTATTTGCAATGACCCACCGTGACCCTAATCTGTATGCAGTCTTCATGCATTGCCGTTCATTGCCTGGTATAAATTAGGAAACGTAGATTAATGACTGTTTTGAATAAATAGCAGCAATTGCAACGGTCACCGCGAGGTAAATGGTCAAATGTCAATGTAAAAGCGACTTCGATGAAAGTTAATTAAATGAAAATGGCGATGAATCCAAAATACTTTTCATGAGGGAAAACTGTTGCAATAAAGTTTTTATACAAAAACGATATATGCATCATATTAAAGATATCAAATGGCCAGTTTTCACTTAGATATTTTATCTTTATATATTTACTTCAAATGTATAAAATCCTCATCAAATGTATTTATCTTTACTAAACATGTAAATTAAGTTTGCATATATGAGCTACATTCATAATTAAATGTTATGTAGTAACACTTGATTGTTAAATAAACAGCCATTTTTAGCCGAAGTACACATTTATACTGTGCTTATCTATACATGTAAACAGTGCCTAATGCATAGTACTATTAATACAAATAAACTTGTTAATTTTATATTTACATAAACTATATGAAGTAATTGTTCATGTTTTTAATATGAATTTTGGATCTAATATACCTTAAATTGTCTTTAGTTCGGCAGTTATTATTGCATTGTTCAATTGTTGATTAGAGTTCTGTGTAATCGAAGAGTTTGAAACCCATCATAAGGAAATCGGGAAGGTCAAAAAGGAAAAGCCTATAATTTCAAATTAAAACTTAAAGTCAAAATCGGTCAATAGAAAATGAATGATCGAAGGGAACAGTAGACAGACTAAGTAGAAACTTTGGGGCATAACCTGGAAGACCTGTAAAAGTGTGGTAGTTGGAACAAATCTAAGATTTTATAACAGCTTTATCACTCCCAGTAATGGAAATCCTGATAGTCCAGACCTACTTGCGTCTACTAAAACCTCACGGTCTAAATTTAAGAATAATAAGCCCATCGATCTAGTCTGGCGTTCTAGTCCTTAAATAATGCAAAAAATATGCATATCACAAAATTTTAAACCATAATGAGCGGTCACATATAATCGTTAAGAGTAAACAAAGTATGAATTTTTATTCGTGTTCTGAACTATTGATGTGTCCTTCACAAAAAATAAAATTATAGTATATTTTTTCACAGTTACTGCGTATCACATACCAATCCCTTTTGCTTAATAATGTTGAAAACAATCTAAAAGCATGTACTTTATTAACTGTATTATTTGATTGGATGTTTTATTTTACCATCAATATTAAAGTTATTTAACATACTTATTGCTTTTGATATTGCCACCTTGCAATAAATATGCCATTAAAAAATGAAAAAGAAAAAAAGAGAAAAAATACAACAAAAAAAAACCCATAAAAATATAAATTTCCGTAGTAACGAAATACAAAAATTCCTTTAAGTGTAAATTTTACAAAACCTGAAGCTTGCAACGAAGATAAATTATCAAGATAAATTTAAGAATTTCATTTCTATAGATGACTTTCCACGATTTTCAAGATTTTTTATCGTTCTCTAGAAATGTCTAAAAACATAAATATAAAACATTTTCAATTTATGACTCGACTTCAAAATTAATATACATTGCTGAATTTCAGTGTCAACTGAAAATTTAAAGTATCAATGTTGCTTTTATTATATTGAGTTGTTTATTATTATACATGTATTTCAAAATCAAATTACTCTCGCATGAAAAATCAAATATACTTACTTTATATATATTTACATGGTAACAATAATTGTCGTTTTTTAAATATAAATCAGTAACATTATTACTTTTTTTACATAATTTTTACAAGTAAGATATTATGTAAATATTTAAAATGTTTTTCATCGCGGGTAGATTTTTTAATTATATATAGGATACTAAACTCAACTACAGTTTTCTTCCTTTACGTTTCTTTCCTTTTTCTTACTAATTGCTCTGTAATTTATATCCATTTTAATACAGTCATGTAACCGTCCAACTGCACGTGTGTGTGAAAAACGGGCATGGAAATCCATTTACTAATACTGTTAGAAGTAGTCGTGGTTCAACCCCGTTGCTATGTTTTAAATATCATATAATATATATGCACAATTATTAAAATACATAAAGAACTATAAAATATGTTTAAACTTAACAACTCTAGGCCTTCGACATTTTAAAACAATTAAACTTCCATTTCTGATCCTTAGTGTATTTTGGTTGACTTTGTGGTCATGGTCGCAGTAATCCTGAGACTGGGAACGGTTTCCGTTCATTAGCATGGGAGTGTCTAGATTTCATAGGATATTCCCGTAAAATAAGAGAATAATCACTATCCCTATTGGTCTGGAGTTATTTGGTTATCAGGCCAAAAGCCATGGTCACAGGACAAGTTCACTGAAAACCATATACCTAGTTTTCTCCAACAGGCAACCATTGAGGGCACAAACATATGTTTTATTATTTATTGAAGGCTCCATAAACCCCAGATCCCATTTCTAAATTCCAGTTTGTTTAGTTCTGCCCATTGTTTTCTCGTTTAGAGCAAACCCGTTATTTTAACTGGGAACCATACGCCGCTTTTCAAGGAATTACATGCACGTGTATCATTTGATTTAATCATATTTTATTGCTTTTTAAAACATGTAACATAAATAGTACACAATAGAATAAATATGGAAACAGGAACATCTATTTTTTTAAAGCAAATTGGTCGGACCACAAGTTTTACCAACATTAATGAAGGTCCTTCCCTAACGTGTATCATTGAAGGTTCCATGTGCGTCGCCGTATGAAGACATGCGGATGTCTCTAAATTGTTTTTTATACTTGTAGTATGTGTTAATGAGTTCTTCTCAACCCGGGGCTAGAGTGCTCGGACGACAGCATGCATTTCCACTACGGTCAATCAAACCGAGCCTGCAACACTTTTGTTTTTGTCGTGTTGAGCGCCTGCGGAGTTTCCACTTTTTCTATTTTATTATATATTCTACTAGAAGTTATTATTTATTAATAAAAGATGTTGAAGTACAAAAAGTCACAAATACAAATACGATGAATAACACTTGAAAACTATTTGAAAAACTATTACAACTTTAAGCATGTGTAAACATTATATAGTATTTAGACAGATTAAAGACATTAAACATCAGATGTTAAGCTTGCAATACATATTTCGAGAAGTCTCAAAATGTAAACTTGTCAATGGTCAATTTTAAGACTGTGTGAAGAATCAGCCAATCACATGCTTGACCTTTGAGACTGGTCTGCAAACTCTGTTTTATAGCAGTGGAACAAGAATTTGTTAGAAACATGTCATTCAGTAATGTATACAAAAACTGGAGCTTTGTTTTCGGGCTATTACTTTGATACATTTTCCTCATGATTCATTACGCGAGCTAATATCTCATTTGCCGCTTTCATATGATATGCTTTATCTTATAAAGGAGAAATAGAGAGTTCACCAAAAACACGTGAAAGAATTGAAGCACGCGACTTTTACTGTGACAGTGGAAAGGTTGTGCCGCATTACTATAAGTGTAATGGCAGATTTGATTGCAAGGATCAATCGGATGAAAATGGTTGCTACATGAATTATAAAGGTTTGATTTAGTCATGTAATATATATGGAATTTGTCACGTATTTGCTTTTAAAGCGGTTTGACTTAAATTACTCTTTGTACATTATTTATGGATCAAACGGATGAAAATGATTGCTACATGAATTATAATTTGATTTAGTCATCTAATATATATGGAATTTGCCACGTACCGTATAGCGGGTTAATTCTGCGGGCAAAAAATTCTGCGGTTTTGTCCTAAAATGGGCCTAATTTATTTCTGCGTTTTTTTTTTAGTTCTGCGACCTTCGAGAAAAGCAGGAATTATTTTTTTTTGCGGTTTTCATAAACCGGAAGTAAATTCTGCACATGGGAAATAGCTATCGCATTTACTACCCATAATTAACGACTCAAATGCATATCGTTCTCGTCAGTTATTCTAGTACAGTGAAGTTGGTTGAAATGGGTCATTCTTTTTAAAATATCGCAAAATGCTCATTTTTATTTTTCCAAATTTATATAACGTTTGTCAAACTTCATAAAACAAGCACGTTTTATGATATACACTTGTTAAGATTACACGCCCGAAACGGTAACCATTCATTCGTGGACAATAGATTGATACAATAACAAAAGCAACAGCAACTACAATCGATACAACAGAAGACGAAAAACTCGTGAGATAAAATACCGGGTCATTATATCAAGCGAAATATCAAAGTTTATTTCTGCGTCAAAAAAATCTGCTGATAGTTTAAATGTGCGGAATTTATTTCTGCGTGACAGCCTCGACCCGCAGAATAAGCAGGAATAAAACCCCGCTGAATTAACCAGCTATACGGTATTTGCTTTTAAAGATGTTTGACTTAAATTACTCTATGTACATTATTATCTTAGTAAGAATTAATTGAATGATCCAGCAACATCACTGTTAGAGAATAAATGAACATGCCGAAAAGCTGGAAATGTCCCCCTGTTTCATAATATTTCCTATAAGGATATAATAAATGCGAGGTATTAACTTTGTTATGTTGTTCGTTTATGTTGGACATAGTGAATATGCCACACCCTTGAGTTCGTGTAAGGGAATTAAACCAAGGTTGAGATTTTGTCCCAAAACGAAATTTAACCTCATTTTGTGAGATTCTCGCAATACTACAAATGACGCGGTAGATTTACTTTCGCAGCATTTCTGCCATTTTTATAACGCTAGTTGTCTTAGAAACTAGTACGTACTTGTTCTTCACAGGATAAAAAAGAAGTAAGTGACCGTTTTGAGACAGGCGATGTGAGATAGGAGTATTTCATGCCGGTATTTTATTCTGAATATTCTGTCTCATAGTTGAGAAAAGTGTTTCCATACGTGTAAAATGAGCGTTGTATATGTTTAAAATATTATTGTGATGTAACATTAAGTGTAGAAGTTATGTCACACCGTATATAATATGAAACCACGCATTACATATTTTCTCAGCTATGAGACAGAAAACTTGGAATCATATATGTATTTGTACAGAACAATCTATTCTCACATCGCTTGTCCCACACCGGTCAGCGACTTCTTTTAAATGAGTTTTCATATTTTGTTCGCATAATTCGCACAATATATATGATAAATAATAAAAGCTGAAAAAAATCCTTTGGAAGCATAAAAATGCAACCAAGCAGAATAATAGCAGACTCGGTTAAATTGAGTATGTTCATGAGAGGTAATGAAATGTGCAACACCTCTCACGCCATCTAGTACCGGCTTAAGCGAAATTCTATTACACATCTATTGTATGAACTTCATGATCCCAAGGACCAGAAAACATAACTACGGGGAGACTTTTTAAAGCCGCCACACGGCACTTAAAGATTGTTGTTGTGATAGTTGAGTGTTTCTGTGTCAGATAGACGTGGTATCAATAAAATCAAACCTTTCTCTACTTGACGACGTCATTGTCATAAGACGTCATTATAACGGTCTGGTTTGATTCCATGTTTGGGTAATGAGTTAATAAATTGTGATAACTGCCATAGCAGTTTTGGTAATAAAAATCCCATCCTCGGTCCAAAATATGTCAAACCACTTGACAGAATCTCGTTTTAGGGCAATATCGACCTCGGTTAGGATTTCCTTATATACTACTAAAGAGCGTGGTAAACAGTCACGTTATCTTCGTCTGTATTATATTAATTTCAGCACATCAGCTGATGCCACATTTCAATGACAGTGGAAATGCATCATTTAGATACACAGGAATGTTCTTTTTATGCTCTTCTAACGAATGGATAAATATAATTGCCGTCTGCGATACAACTATAGATTGTTTTGATGCTTCAGACGAGATAGGATGCAACGTATCGTCAGACAATACCGATTCGGTAAATTTGTTTACTCTCGCCAAATGTTTTATTCCTGATATGTTGAACTAATTTTAAACTTAGCATCCAAATATTGAATATGTACATGTAGTGGAGTAAAATTTATGAACTTGTCAATTTAGCTTTAAAGCTGAGAGTTTTCCCTTGCATGAAAGTCGAAACATTTTTACAGCATTTGAAGGCCAAATTTCAATGATGTGTTTCAAATATGTGTTTTTTTTTTGGCCTGAGGGCTCAAACGATAATTGCTCTAAGACTGAAAGTATTTAAGATTTGAAACTTTATCCCATGACTTTCTACTACATGAGAGAGACGGAGGGATGTATACAAATTCACGGTTAGAAAGACTCAAAGGTTCTTTTCGTTTCCAGAATTCAGAAAATACATCTTAAAGACTTAATATGACCAGCTTCCATTATGATGTTTAGGTCTATTGCTCAAAGGTTACAAGGTCATATGTTTACATATAACTATATTACTATGACTTTTCATGCAAGATATATGCTGCTTTTGTTTTAAATTTTTGATATGTTTTAATGGGAAGTACAAAAACATTTAACTGTATCTCACTTTTCTAGATATTGCCACCAGGACAAACCTCGTGCATGGTGGATCAGTTCCAGTGTGATGACGGAGATTGCATACATATCAGCAATGTGTGCGATTTTAAACCTGATTGTATTGATCATTCCGATGAGTACTGTGGTAAGTGGTAAATATTTAGATCCAGTGCTGTAGTCAGTATCTGCATTATGTACTTCTGTAAAAAGTTAGATCAGGTGCTGTAGTCAGTATCTGCATTCGATACTTAAATAAATAGTTAGATTCAGTGTTGTGGTAAGTATCTTCATTCTTGATTCTTCGGTAAATAGTTATGTCTCCCCCCCGGATGAGGGGAGATATATTGTGTTTGCCTTCGCCGTTTGTCTGTCTGTCTGTCCGTCCGTCCGCATTAAGCTTGTCCGGCTTTCACAGGTCAAACTGCTTGCCGGATTTCGACAAAACTTCACAGGAGTGATCGGTACCAAGCCTATTTGTGCATTTCGCTGGCACGTTCCGCTTCGCAACACAAAATGGCCGCAAGAGCCAAAAATAGAATAATCTTCTCCGGCTTTCACAGGTCAAACTGCTGCCCGGATTCCGACGAAACCTCACAGGAGTGATCAGTAATAAAACTAGTTGTGCATATTGCCGACACGTTCCGCTTCGCTGCACAAAATGGCCGCCAGAGCTAAAGGTATACATAGGTGGGAGACATATGTTTTTGTGACAACCACCTTCTAGTTAGATCTAGTTCAGTGGTAAATATCTGCATTAGATACTTCGGTAAATATATTTTTATAGTTACATAAGAGCATTTATGTCATTGTGACATGCTGCTTTAACTAATTGTTTCTTTTTCGATCATTAGCCAATCAATAGCTAGCTAGCCATTACGTAATCTTCATAATCCGATCAATTCTAGGCATCGTCATTATTCTCGTAGAGTAATAACGCTTACACACAATATTTCTGATGATTAACCTCCTCCTCTTATTCCTCCACCTAATACAGTTGATGTAATTTTATGGGTTAAGCCTTTCATCAAGTATTTTAGTTTATTGTTTAGATGAATTGGTTTCAGACCTAACAATTTTCCTTACTGTACTATTCATCTTTTTTTGCACACGTGTAGAAGTTGTACATATTAAGATAACAAGATTTAAGCTACTCATAATTAATATCATCTTTTATGCTACTTATCTTTTATACGATATGTTTTCCGTTCAAAGTTTTCAATAATGTAAGTTCATATGTAAATGTTGTACATATTTGGCATTTCAATAAAATGCCCATTTTCACTCTATCTGTACTTCACTGCTAACATACTAGTGCCCGTTTGCCCTCATTCTGCCCTAAGTCATGCACCAATACATAAATAACTAAATCCAGTGCAGTGTTGTTATAAGTTTCTCCATTAGATTCTTCGGTAATTAGTTAGCTCCAGTGTTGTGGTAAATATCTGCATTAGATACGTCGGTAAATAATTAAATCCAGTGTTGTAATAAGTATCTCCATTAGATATTTCGGTAATTAGTTAGATCCAGTGCTGTTAAAAATGTCTGCATTAGATACTTCGGTAATAAGTTTAATCCAGTGCTTTGATAAGTATGGTGAGAACTTACAGTTAGTACTGAGGTAAGCTTTTATATCTAAGTCCAATACTGCAGTGAAAATTTAATTACAGTATTATATTAAGTAGTTACATCTGCTACTGATGTACATATTTACATCAGGTACTGTGATTAATATTTAAATTTATTATATACCTTTATAAATTCTGTCAAAAATATGGCTTGTATTTTTTAGCTCACCTGTCACATAGTGACAGGGTAAGCTTTTGTGATCACCATTCGTCCGTCGTCCGTCCTTCCGTCCACAATTTCCTTGTGAACACGATAGAGACCACATTTTGTATTTGACTTTAATCAAACTTGCACTCAACTTGTATTGGCATAATATCTCGGTTCCTTTCGAAAACTGGCCAGATCCCGTCATGGATTCCAGAGTTATGGCCCCTTAAAGGGCCAAAATGTGCTATTTTCGGCCTGTGAACACGACAGAGACAACATTTTGCAATCAACTTTAATCAAACTTGCACACAAAACTGGCCAAATCCCATCATGTGTTTCAGAGTTACTGCCCCTTAAAGGGCCAAAATTTGCTATTTTTGGCTTGTGAACATGATAGAGACAACATTTTGCAATCAACTTTAATAAAACTTGCACACGACTTGTATTGGCATAATATCTCGGTTCTTTTCGAAAACTGGCCAGATCCCGTTATGGGTTCAAGAGTTATGGCCCCTTAAAGGTCCAAAATTTGCTATTTTGGCTTTTGCAGCCACATAGAGACTTCATTTATGGTTTGATTTGATACAAACTTGCAAAATATCTTCAATAACAATAAATCTTGGATTCCATGATGAATCTGTCTGATCCAATCATAGGTTCTGGTGTTTTTTTTTATATCTGATTACCTCCCCTGATTTTAATCAAAATGGATTTATATCAGTAAGTACTTACAGGATTCATTTAAAATTTCATTATTGTTATTAGTTGGACTCAAACAATCAGGGTAGATAACTATGGACTGATTTTTTGACAAATTACCTCCCTTTATTTTTTTATATTAATGAATATACCTAGCAGCTTCTAATGAGATTGGTTTGAAACGTTATTTATGTCTTCCATGGTAAGAAATTTATACTTTTACTTACTTTTCTAATGAATTGTTGTAAAGGCTTGTACTCTGTATTTTTTACATGCATATACCAATGAATGATTACCTCCCCTGATTTTAATAAAAATGGATTTATCTCAGTAAGTATTTATAGGACTCATTTGAAATACCATTATTATCATTAGTTGGACTGAGAAAATCAGGGTAGATAACTTTGGACTGATTTTATGTCAAATTACTTCCCTTTGTTTCAAATTAAAATGGGTGTATCTCAGTAACCAATGAAGATACTGATTTGAAATGTCATTTATGCCATCAGATGGACTCTGACAATCAGGGTAGATAACGTTTGACTGAATGTATGACAAATTACCTCCCTTTATTTTATGTAAATGAATATACCTCAGCAGCATCTAATGAGATTGGTTTTAAATGTTATTTAAGTCTTCCAGGGTAAGGAATAGTCACGCTAGTACAAAAATGCAGCATTTGAGCCTAGGACCCTCAAACTTGGAATGGAGTTTGGCCCTGACTAGTATGTGACCCATAGGTCAAAAGGGACTGTTACAAGAAAATATTTGTCCTGATGATAATTAATGTGTATGCCTATGTGATCTATGTCAAAACTTCATCTTATCATTAAGAGCAATGGTACTCAGGTGAGCGATATAGGGTCATCATGGCCCTCTTGTTTAGAAAATACTAACAGACAGAAAAAATCCATATTGTACCTTTTGTATTGTATGTTGCCAGACTACTTTCATTTAAAATGCACGACCTGAAACAGTTCTATAAATAGCGCACACAAAAAGAAAAACCAATGTGGCTATTTAGATTACATATTGGCATAATTTAACATTGAACTGTAATGCCTTATAAAAGTAAATTTAAGGATACAAAAATTGGGAATTAACAAGATTTTATAAAACATATATAGGATATATTTCAGGATTTACTCTTTCATCTATGTGTTTGCGAAAGTTACTACAGTACAACCTCTCCAGAGCGACCCTCTCTAAAGCTAAAACCTCTTTATAACAACATCATAAAAATTTCTCTAAGCTGAAATATACTATCAAATTTACCTCTCCAGAACAACAACCTCTACATAACAATCAATATTTGTAACTCCCAAATGACGTTGCTCTACAGAGGTTGCACTTATTTCAGTTATGAAATGTTAAAACTATAAAAGCATAAAATAGGTAAGAATAATTAGTGTTTATAAATTAAACCTGGGTTAACGATAAGTAACTCTAAAAACCACTTTTAAATATCTTTCTCGAATAACTGCATAAATATATGGATCACCTTTTTTTATTATTTAATATAATGTACACGTAAATCAGAAAGGCTCGGACAATCCACACCTTCAAGCGTATCTGGTTGTTGTCATTTTTATCATTAAACAATTGTATATGAAAAGCCCTCTTATGAAATTCTGTCGGAAGATAAAATCGGTATGTCTTTATTGCAGACTTATTTACCAAACGCGCAAGACAGCTACCTTGTGCGTTTAACAAATGTGAGCGTTGCGCAAATCGCAAATTGGTTATTTGCGCTGTGCGATTTACAAAAGCGTAGACTGTTTATTTGCGCGTATCATTTTGCGCAGCTAAAGCCAATATTATAACGAAAACAGTAATCATTGCAACGCACTGAACAAAATATTTAGATATGATTACCTTTGAAATGATATTGGTAAGCCATCAATATGTGCTTGTGAAATACACATGCACATGTTTTAGAGTTTATGGAAAAAACATGCTCATCAAAACTATTTCTTTCTGCCGCATTCATCAAACTGAAAAGGAAAGGAATTTCCCACGTGATATCTGACAAAAATTGCTTTCGTTTCTGCTCTTTAATTTCTTTCCTGCTCTTTTTCTTCTTATGAAACTTATTTACTTATTTTTGTGTGTTTTTGTTTTTGTTTTTAACATCTGATGCCATTGTTATAGGCAAGGCCAAACATTAAATGAAAATTTGAAATGTTTCAAATCGAAAGGACAAAATCGTCATTTACGACATACATTGCACTCACAAAAAGCCATTACAAATGCTCCGCGCATGTGGGTGTGGATTGTTCAGTACATGACGTAAAAAAGTTACAAATGCATGATGGTCCAACCCATATGTATCATATTGCTTAAAGAAAACCAGTACAAAGATTCAGTACAGTAGAAAACCAGTACAAAGATTCAGTAGAATAATTACGTTTCAATAACATAGCCTTCAGTAAATAAACACTTCAGGTGTGTGTAACAATGTATGTTAGTGTAAACGATAGACACAAACACACATACATTAAAACATAAAGGAAGTAAAATTGAAAACTAAACGATCACCGTTATATCAAGGCTGCATAGGTCTATCTGATGAATATCAACTTTATACAGTAAACATTTTCGTCTGGCACCTAATTATGTAGATTTATTTTTGAATTCTGAATATGAATTTTGACGATACATTTTTGCAGAACATGATGTGTGCTTCTCATCCCAATTCAGATGTGACAATGGAGAATGCATATCCTCTGAACAGCGATGTGATTCTATACGACAATGTTTGGACGGGTCCGATGAAAATGATTGTGGTTTATTGACATTTTTACCTAAACTATCTTACTTTTCTTTACTAAGGGAGTATGCAAGGACATTTTGAGGCGTCAGATATGAAATATGAATTTTGGAGTTGAGGTTATAACGATTTTTGCATGAATTGGCTTCTAATAGTCTATTTTAGCACTATGGCGTACAACCATGTTACTTTTGTCATTGCAGTTCTACGTGTATCTGGTCTGCAATGCGTTTAAAGTATAGAGGAGTAATATTTAATATTTTTGAAATATAGTTGCAAACTGCATAAGCTAGTTGGACTTGTGCTTTGAATCATTTACTCAATAAAATAATTGTTCAGTTTGCTTTGTCAAGCAGAAGGAGACGTACACAATTGATAATTTGATGCACTTTTTTTATTACCTTCAAAAGAAATTTAACTGAAATGTTTGGAAATTTTAGTTACTATGTCTATATAAATATAACAAACATAACGAAGTGTAGCTACAATTTCAGACGTATGCCAGACAGATGTAGCATTTCACTGCGATATTCTCAGATGCATTCCGAAAAGATTGAAATGTAATAAATATGCGGATTGTGAAGACGGCAGTGATGAGCTGTTCTGTGGGAACGAAATTTTGAAATCGTGCAAAGAATGGTGGAGCGCTGGGTACAGACAAAACGGAAAATACATAATAGGTAGCAATATGTATTTTAACATTTAAGCTGCTAAATTTCTAAACAGGATTGGTTTATCCTTCATTTTGGGCAGTACCATTTATTATTCAAAGTGGTGTTTAATGCAAATTTACTGACTGAATAGCGAACAGTACAGACCAAGATCAGCCTGCACGGATCTTGGTATGCACTAGTCGCAAAGACAGAATCACTTGCCACCAGCAGGCTAAAGGTTAAAATGTCACACCATTAGTATGTTATGTATTTTGTTTTGGAATCATATAAACAGTTTAATGGAAAGTAGTTTAGTTTCAAATGCATTCAAATTTCTGATTAAATTAAGTTTCAAGATGTGTTTGTTTACTTAGAGTGCCACCTGACTAAAATCTGACTATTGCGTAGTATATTTTACTTGTTTTTATTGTGTATAGCTTTTATATGTTGTAAAGTATAAACATCAAGTACATGGTATACAGACAAAATGGGTATAGATATTTATAGCCCAACTTAACCAGAGGTCAAGAGCTATAAGTATAGGAAAATTGTCACTCTTTTATCGTCTGTCATCTGCGAAAACACATTCTTCTTTGAAACTGCTGAACAGAATAACACAAACCTTTGTCTGGAGCATTAGAGCATAAACATCTCTCCAGTTTGTCAAATAGTTCTACTACGACCATCTAGATATAAAACTAAAACAAAATAACTTTGAACAATTTCTTCTCGAAAAACACGTTATGGATGTTCACTAAACTAAGTATGTAACGTCATTAGAAAGAACGAACGACATTGATACTGATAAAGATTATAGCTGTTGGTATCCTTTAGGTGTGCCGCCAGAGCTAAAAAAGAAAACAAATTATCTGAAATATCTTCAGTCAGTACATACGAGTTTTCTTCTGTGTATACCACTTCAACACATAATTTGATAAATGACAAAGTAACTGCCCTAATTTAAAAGACATTTGCCAGGGGGAAATGCTGCATTATTAAACAGTATACAATGTAGACCTGTGACGAAGTTTGTAAAGCCCTTTCATTTGTATTGAACAACATTTACGTCAGGTTTGGGAATGCAGTTTTAAGACACATAATTGGTATTCCCATGGGAACAAATTGTGCACCACTTGTGGCAGACTTGTTTTTATGTTGTTATAAAGGAGGCTTTATGTTCTCCAGATACGCAAACAGACAATATTACTGCATTTAATAATACATCATGCTATCTGGATGATATTCTTAATATGAATAATCTGTTATGGTCAATTGGTGGATACCATTCATCCGCTGTAGCTCCAGTTAAATAAAACGGACAATTCGGATACAACTGCTTCATTTTTAGATTCACATAGAAAAAATATGACAAGAGGGATGATTCTAATTTAATTATTGTGAATCCCGCCCCCTCCATTGGGATAGGAATGTACCTCAGGCTACATCTTATGGGGTATATATTTCTCAATTAATTCGGTTTGCCAGAGCCTGTAGTCATGTTGAGGATTTCAATGAACGTAATCAATATATTACAAAAAACATTACAAATGAATATTACTTCTTCAGCAAGGCTACCGTTATTACAAATTGCATATATATTTTGCTAAATTTTTGCTATTGTCATTCTGATTTGGTTTTAAAATTCAGTAGTAATGTAAAACCACTTCTGCGAGAAGGCATTTCTTTGGGGATGTGGTGTACAAACTTCTTAAGATTTTGGGTCATGGTTATTTTTCAACTGCATTTGGTAAAATTATAAAACGTTTTATTAAAAGCTGTTTTGAGACACATCGCATGTTTAGTGTTCCACCTGTTTACAGTTGGACGCTACGCTTTCCTTTTTGACTGTGTCTGTCGGAAGAGGGAGAGGACTCTGTGATAAACAGTTTTTATAAATCCTATCAGGACTACTGTTTTGATTTCTGTCTTCTGGCCTGTTTCGTCGGGTCCTTTAGGGTTTTTCTGTTGATGCTCTGTCTTCTGCAAAGGCATTGTGTACATGCGTTTTTGGTTCTTACGGTTTGCTTTTTATATAGTTAATATACAAGAGCATTTTTGTGTTTTACATGCCATGCATTCTGTTTCCATTGCGTGTGTTGGAGATTCACCTGGCGGGGATTATTTATATTTACACTGTCTCGTGCCTTTGAAACTTTGGAGTGAGGTTGGGTGCGCACTATAAACCGGTTTAAGCTTCCCAGTGGTGTTTTTGCCACTGACTGTACCAAGGCGGTGCCCCACTGTGTTCCTTTATTTGTTCGTTTTGTCCTTGTTTTTTTTACTTGTCTGCACTTACAGGCCATTAGAGCAAACAAAAGAAAGAAACACCTTTACAAAAGCTTTTCTCTCACATCACACTTAAAGACTGATGAGACAGGCCTGAACTGAAAAATAAAAGAAACAACAACTTTAAACAGCTTCTGCTCTTTAACTGCAATTAATCTCCACCAGACTTGATCAGAATCATTCATGTATGCGTTCAAATTGCTTTACTTTTAGAGGTTTCTATTGCTATCAATAGAAAATCCTTAAATGACTTTTCTCTTTAGAAATAATATATAATAACATAACTATACTTTGATAAACAATACGAAGCGGTTAAACGCCTGTCAACTAATTTAATAATCCTGTTCTAGAAAAGTTTTATTTCAATGGTTGCCTTATTCTTTAGATGGCATACTAGTAAGGAAAGATTGCGATTACTACCTTATTAGATATGACATATTTGTAGAGGATATAATCCGACGACAACGTTTCAAAATATCTTATATTTATAGAAGGTCTGTTATATAACGTTTTTCCAAGAACTATCATATTGAATATAATTCATATTTTAGAATTTGTAATTCCGATGATTAACTTATTAGATAATATTTGTATTAAGTGCTACCAATAAAGAGTAATAAAACGTTATAATGTAGTTTAAAACTTGCGGTGGATGTACTCTGATTATTACAATATATCATATATATTGCAGATGAATAATAATGATAGTGATCACGATTATCATCGTGTTAAAGTAACTCCAATATTTTTGCAGAGGGGATACAAGTACAGTGTAATTTCGATGAATATCGTACTAAGGGTATTATATATACAGTTATTGAAGCTCTTGACTGGTATGGGGATATGATAGTCGGCATGAATTCCAATATGAAAGATGACGTAGTGCACCTATCTTACACTTATAATTGTATACAAAAGGTAAGTCAACATAAAATACTTTTACCGTACTGTTCCTGTAAACATATCAACAATAATTAATGTTTGATGTTTAAGTAGAATGTTCACTTCTTAACAAATTCAAGATTATGTGCATTTCCACTTTAAGTTATTAATTGCTTTATGGACTTGCTTGAATGTTACGTACATTCGTCTTGAACAATGAGGCCCATAATTATTTTTGTATTGATTGATTGATTTATTTCGGCAAAGGAAAACATATAATGGTTTACAACATTCTTATAATGTTAAAATTCTAACATATTGAAATATTAAATAAATAAATAAATAAATAGATAAAAATGGATAAATAAATAAATATTAAGTAATACAAAATTAAACCATGATATGCATCCAATACCAAGGATAACACAAAAAAGCGCCAGCGCTTGTTTCCATTGTGGTCCTTTGGCACTGGTGGTATGACATAGAGAGGCACTATTTAAATTTAACACATATTACAAACATTATTAATATATCACAGAATAATTCTAAATAGAAATATCACAGGTGACTGACATCAATTATTATGAAAATAATATCCTATCGTACAGAAATTTATCTCAGGAAAATATATCATCACAGTAATTACTATATGTATGGGAAATTGAACACTGTAAGCACATCATGGATAGATGGTTAAGAATGAAGATGTTGGTAAAATATTAAGAAGTAGTTTTACCTTAGCCGAAGAAAACAACAAATTTTAAAAATGTATTACATGTAACATTAAATTTAAAAATTCGGAAGATATTTAAAAACTGTTCATTAAATGTTTTTGGAGGCATCCTTAAAAACTGCTAATTTTGTAATGTTTGTGATTTCAGAAGGTAGCCCATTCCATAGTTTGGCTCCTAAAAAACAAAATGATTTTGATCCCGACCCCTTTACCTTAGGAAGTCCATAACCCCCTTTATTCCTGAAACGGGTATTATATCTATGTAAAGAATATTGAGCAACAAAATAATCATTCATATACCCAGGGGCCATATTGTTTCTGACTTTAAAAACATGACACAACATCAAATAATTAACCCTTTTATCAACTGGTAACCAATTAAGTCTATTAAAATGTTCAGAACTAATATGGGATCTGGGATCAAGATCAAGTACCAACCGAACCATTTTATTTTGAGTAACTTGTAATTTATTTTTCAAATTCTGAGTCAAACTATTGTACCAAACTGAGCTAGCGTAATCAAAGTGACATTGAACCAATGACATAACAAGTAACTTTTTAGTATATTAAGTAAGAATTTCTTTTTTACGATAGAGAAACTTTAATCTAGCATTGGCTTTCTTGATAACAGAATCTCCCATAATACCAAATGATAAATGTTGGTCTATGGTAACTCCAAGATATTTTACAGATTTTGTAGATTCAGTTGTAGTGCCATTACAAGAAATATTCAGGGATGACTTTGACCTTAGTTTTTGTTTGGAGCCAAAGACAATGGACTCAGTTTTACCTAAGTGTAACGACAATTTATTATCAATGAGCCATTGACTTACTGATTGTAATTCATCCGTCAAAACCTGTTCAACATAGGAAAAACATTTATGTGAAACTAAAATTGCAGAATCATCAGCATAGAGTAATAACTTGTGTTTAACCACTGCAGACATGTCATTTACATAAATTAAAAAGAGCAAAGGCCCAAGTATTGAACCTTGGGGTACACCACAGGTAATTTCTGCATTAGAAGAATATGTACCAGATACATCTACAAGCTGCTTTCTGACTGAAAGTATCTTATTTTCAAGAGATTCCGTTTAACATTTTCGTATGTATATACTCTTTTTATTTCAAAATTACTCACCAAATTTTCTTTAAACTTAAAATTGATTATAGTTTCGACTGGAGTTTCGGTCCAGCACAATTGTAGATTTGATGTTTAGAAAAGCCATGATTTTCTGAGTCGAAATCCTTAAAATGACATATTGTTAGCATCTTACTCATTTGTTGCATATATAAATGTGTCGTATGGGCGTGAGGGGTGTAACACTTTCTATAACCGCCCATGAACAGACTCAGAGGCAGCTTTTACATTGCTTGGTTGCATTTTATGCTTTAGAGATTCTTTTTATAAATGTAATTTAACATTTACCTTGATAAATTTCTAATATGAACTGGTCCATCATTCAATTTGGGCAATACCATTCATATTTAAAGGGGTGTTCAATGTTCAATAAAATTTTACTGACTGAATAGCGAACAGTGCCGACCATGGTCAGCCTGCACGGATCTGCACTGGACCCAAAAGGCAGAATCACTTGCCGCAAGCAGGCTAAAGGTTAATGTATTGAAATCATAACCCTATAAATATACCTTTACTCGCCCTAGGATCTTAGTTTTGAAAATAAAGTATTTCCCTCAAACTGCAGGCGTAGGCATAAGTGACAATTGTGTATGAGTTGTTAATGGTCTCCTATTCAGCTTATTCATGTTGAGTGCCGTATGTCTATAGCTGGAAGGTGAAAGGGATCGGTGATTTATTTATGATTTGGTCGGATAAATTTCAAACACACCTTTTCTTTAAAGACGAAAGTTATTTTATTCTTCAAGTTTCCAGTGTTGTCGGGCCCTTGAATGTGCTTATCTTTTGGCTCTGCTTTCAGCAAACATACCTTATTGTAAACACAAAGTCACAACCTAAATTCTGCATTTTTAGAGAGCACAAGGTAAATCAGTTCACAAGACTTAACTCTTCGAAAACATCGATACTTTCATAGATACTTTTATTTCCTCCAAAGCGTTTAACAAATAAAGCAATACATGCATATATAAAGAATGTAAGAAGCAAGTCAACTAGAGTTATGTAAACAATTATGTACAGACAATAAAAAAGTAACGAACGTATTTATTTGTTGTGTGACAGTTTGCTATTATTAGCTAAGCATTAAACAGAAACTACAGCTCAGCGATTATCTCAATATACATTAACATCAAGTTATGCAAACAGACATTGCTAACAATTTACACTAAACACATAAGCACAACCCAAATTCTGCATTCTTGAGAGCGCAAGGAGAACAGTTTACAAGACTAAACACTACAAAAACATTTCGGTTACTAATACAGAGACAGTTCTCAATGACAAAAATAACTAAAATAATCCGATGCATATATGAATGCAAGTCGTACAACTGATAAGAGGCAATATGTTGATTACTGGAAAAATTAAGTTGTTAAGTCATGTTAAATGATTTTTCTTGCGGTCTGTCGATCTGCAGATATAGTATTTATTGTTGTGCTTGAAGTTCCATTTAGAAAATATTTACGTGGAATACAGACAGTTTTCTGTTGGTGTTGCTATTTAGCTGATGTCTATTGATTACTTATGGGTAAAGTTGTTTCTGAAATATGATTCGTAATAATTTATCCCCCCACCAAAGGTGAAGGGGATATTAGAAATGCTCTCCGTCCGTGCGTCCGTCCGTCCGTCCGTGCGTCCGCAACGATCTTTGTCCGGAGCATAACTCCAAAAGGAGTTGAGGGATTTTCTTCAAACTTCATACACTGATAGAACACATTGGGAGGAAGTGCAGTGTGCAAGAACAATAACTTTACCTTGCCTATTTTTTGAGTTATTCCCCTTTATCTTATTTTCTTAAAAAATTTTGTCCGGAGCATAACTCCAAAAGTACTGGAGGGATTTTCTTCAAACTTCATACACTGATAGAACACATTGGGAGGAAGTGCAGTGTGCAAGAACAATAACTCTACCTTGCCTATTTTTTGAGTTATTCCCCTTTATCATATTTTCTTAAAACATTTTGTCCGGAGCATAACCCCAAAAGTACTGGAGGGATTTTCTTCAAACTTCATACACTGATAGAACACATTGGGAGGAAGTGCAGTGTGCAAGAACAATAACTCTACCTTGCCTATATTTTGAGTTATTCCCCTTTATCATATTTTCTTAAAAAAATTTGTCCGGAGCATATCTTCTTCATGCATGGAGGGATTTTGATATATCTTGGCACAAATGTTTACCACCACGAGGCGGAGTGTCATACGCAAGAACCAGGTCCCTAGGTCTAAGGTCAAGGTCACACTTAGAGGTCAAAGGATACAAGAATAAAAACCTTGTCCGGAGCATTTCTTCTTCATGCATTGAGGGATTTTGATATAACTTGGCACAAATGTTCACCACCACGAGACGGAGTGTCATGCGCAAGATCCAGGTCACTAGGCCTAAGGTCAAGGTCACAGAGGCCAAAGGTCAGATACAAGAATGACTTTGTCCGAAGCATTTCTTCTTCATACATGGAGGGATTTTGATGTAACTTGGCACAATTATACACCATCATGAGACGAAGTGTCATGCGCAGTTCCCTTCTTTAGAATTACTTCCCTTTGTTGTTACTTTAAATAGCTTTTATTGTAACTTTTTCATTACTAGTCGTAGGGAAAAATCGAGACCACTTTTCTGTAGTACAACAAACATGCTAAATCCAATTTTGAGGTGTATTTTGACCAGTCTCTTCCTGATAAAGATTTTTGTGTGGACTTGCAATTTTTTTTTTTTTTTTTTATAATTGACCCTAGGGAAAAAACAAGACCACTTTTCTGTGGTACAGCATAGATGTTACTCTCCAGTTTTAGGTGTATTTTATTAATTTTATTATCTATAAGGTATCTCTACCTAGTAAGGAGTTTTTTTGTGGACTTTAAAAAACAAAAGACTTACAATGATTACTAAACAACCACAAAATTAACATTCCATTTGCAAATACAGCTGCTAGAGTAAAGAAATTTGCTTTGACGGGCATATATTGTGACATTCTGGCACTCTTGTTCCCTGTTAGCTTTCCATTCCTTCTTTTTACAGTAGCCATATAGAAAAACATCATAGCTATACTCTTCATGAAAATTAATAAAATTTAGCAGTAAACCACCTCACTACTGACTTATTCTTTCTTCCACATCTTAAAACCCCTGATGCGGACCACATCCTTCAATTATGATATGCCCGGTGGGGGGATTAGCCATGTCTGACATGGCTCTTGTTACTACTTAAAATACCATACAATCAAGTTAATTGTTTTGGTTTGTGTTGCTGGGTAACGTAACTCCCACGCAAGTATATGTCATATGACCACTTTCTAGTCCTTAATGAAATCTTGGATTGTTTTGCTGGATAACGTCAGTCCCACGCAAGTATATGACATATGACCACTTCCTAGTCCTTATTGAAGAAGTAAGACTTCAGGTGAACCCACGGGCGTATGTCAGATATGGGCGCGCACCTAGGTAGTACAAATGACTGATTGTCCCAGAAACGTCCTTGACCAGGCTTAATCTAACCAAGTCTGTACCATTGTTATATTTTGTCGTGTTTGGGGACCTATGTGTCTCCAGTTTTTCTATTCTATTATCATAGCAGGATCTTTGGGTCGTGTGACGGCTGTAAAATATATCCTCGAACATTCAATAACAGCTGCTGTATTTCAATATTTTCGGGGCAATCAGCTCTACATTTATCATTTTGTGATAGTGGTACTTATTAATGTTCCAGCTTGAAGATCTCGGCTTGGGGGGTTTCAGTACTCCAACTTTCATTATTTTGGGGTACTCTTAATAACCCTTTAGATATGGTGCCTGCTATTTAATTATGTCTTGGATCCACTTTCTTAACTCTTTTTTGTTTAGTTTACCAATTATCATCTAATTTAGTCCATTATTTCAACTTCAAACTATTTGCGGCTTTCCTGAAAATGCACTCTAGTGTAGGTTGTATGTCACTATATCAAATCTCCTTCTTTTAGGAAGTGTTTGTGTTTTAGAACATATTGCAGATCAAAAGTAACCTTTAGCCTGCTGGCGGCAAGTGATTAAGCCTTTACGACCAGTGTAGACCAAGACGGATGTGCAGGCTGATCATGGTCTACACAGTTCGCTATTCAGTCAGTAAATTTTCAGTGAACACCCCTTCTAATAATAAATGGTATTGCCCAAATTGAATGAAGGACCGGTTTTAGAAATTTAGCAGTCTTAGGGTTAAAGTTTAGGAGTATATCACCAAAACACAGAAATATTTTATAAACGAACAACATCGTTACCAATATTTTACCTGACCATTACATGTTCTGCCGTACTGTCCCGTACTGAAAATATTCTGAAAAAGTTGTCCCCCTTTGAAAATGAATGTCATTTGTAAAGAAATAAAAATAAACAATTGCTGAAAACTGTGTTCCACCTAGTTATGTAAAATTTCAACACTCGCACGCTATTACAAATGCATCAAAACAAACATGTGTAACAGTTCCTTGAAAATGGTGAGTTTTTAAAGGCGCTTGATTGTCTGGAAGTGGGGCCTATTTAGACAGTCCTTTTCGGAATTCAGTGCTTATACCTCGAAATTCAAGGGACTGTAAAAATTGCATCGACGTATACGAAGTTCGGCGTAACGATATCGACCATCTGGGACGACACTGTACTTGTGTCTGACGTCTATATTGTCATTATATCCAATGCTTTTTTCAGAGGGTTTGAGAGGGGAAAGAAATTATATTAAGCGTAAATACGATTTTAATTTTATTGACAAAACATCTTAAAACATCTTAATTAAATAGTATATACATACAACTTTTTAATTTCTCAAAATATACGTGTAAACATTAGCATTTTTATTCCTTCCCTAAACAAGTCTGAATGCAGCGGTAATGTTCCTAGCTGAGTAGTCATTTTGACTGTGCTTCGATAACGAAAATTTGCCAGTTAAATACGCATATTGTTACTCAATTCTAAATGGCAGATTACTCTGTCAAACAGAAAATATTTCATCCAAATTTGTTGTTACATTGGATAACAGCTTGCCCGCTTGCACGCTGTTATATAAGACTAATTACTCGGAATTAAATGCAACCTTCCTGACATTTAAATTGGATTAAAGATTAAATAACAAACAAAACAAACATACAAACTAACTTGACTATGATTAATACATCGCCGGACATCAATAGATTGGTTTTCACACCTAAAAATAACATGGATATTTTTTGACAAGCTGTGATATCGACGAAACCAGGTGTTAGAACAGGTAAGTTGACGGGACTGAAAAATCTCATCGAGCTAAACAAAGTATCGAGCTAATGATATCGAGGTAATGGATAAATAATTACATTAAATATATAGGGAAAAACCGGGACCGACTGAAACACATCGTGCTAACCGGAGTATCGAGCTAACAGATATCGAGGTAACGATATTCAACTGTATCAGTAAACTGACACTTGTTTTGTAGAGTAATATACACGCTATCATTACAAAAACGACAAAACAACTGTCAGTATACTAATATAAACATTGAATTCCGAAAAAAAGGACTGCCTAAAGGGGCCCCACTTCCGGGCAGTCAAACGCCTTCAAAAACTCACCATTTTCAAAGAACTGTTACACATGTTTGTTTTGATTCATTTGCAATAACATGGGAGTGTTGAAATTTCACATAACTAAGTGGAACACAGTTTTCAGCAATTGTTTATTTTTATTTCTTTACAAATGGCATTCATTTTCAAAGGGGGACAACTTTTTCAGAATATTTTCCGTACGGGACAGTACGGCAGAACATGTAATGGTTAAGTAAAATATTGGTAACGATGTTATTCGTTTATAAAATATTTCTGTGTTTTGGTGATATACTCCTAAACCTTAATGAATAATTGGAATTCGCAAGTGCGAATATTAACAAAAATAAAACAATCGAAAATATTGATTTATCTACAGCTCATTCGGAAGCCAGCTTGGTGCTTCCTCACATGAAATATTTTTGCATTCTAAGCGAGGTTTCGAACTTACACATGTATGTGGTAAGTGATTCACAGTTGGCCACGTAGGTTTCTAAAATTAAAGTTCAGCAAATTAGACTATGTTTCAATCTAAAATATATGGCGTTTTATCATTTATTATTTATTTGATCCGAGACCGCAACATATTCATTGGGTGTCCACTTTTTCTGTTTTGTAGTATTGCACTGTAAGTGTACTGTTTTAGTTTAAGCCCCTTTTCAAATCACAAGCTTGTCACCTTTTGGTTCTCTTATCTGGTTAGCAGTCAATTTAGGATTGAATTTCATAAATTTTCTCGTGTATCAAACGTAATTCCCGTGTTTTACCTATTTCAGATCAAATTGGTTTGTGAATACAGTTTACGCAGAAAGCACGAGGCTGAGACTGACCAATGCCTTTGCATGATACATATTTACGATCCAGCAGTCGGGTATTTTTACCTTTCCCATCGTCATGTTTTTTTAGTGTATCCAATTCTGCACCGATAGGATTATTTTTATGTGTAAATAAAAATACAACCTGTTTTTTTTTTTCATTTACCTAATAGCATTGACATGTACAAAATTTCACCGTAGTGCTACGTTTACAGTGTTTTTGCGGAAATAAGATAAATTTCCGATATATTCCAAATGGCGTTTTCATAGTTTCTGTACACAGCAATCAGCATTTTTAGACGAAGTTCATATGTTTGTTGTTCCTGTCATAAAATAACTGTGCATAAACAAAACGTAAATATACGACATATGCATATTTAACCTTCATATAGTCAGATTCAAACTGACTGTTCCGATAAAACCTGATATAAATTCTTTATTTATATAAACCAGTTTGATCTAACAGAGTGCTCGACGACTGAACGGTAAAATACTGGACAAATTCAACCATGCATTTCCTACTTGAAACGCACAGTTCGGCATATTGTTACTGAGCATATTCGAGAATGGTTAATTAATCGTGCACCATTTACATTTTCTCAATGTCTTTTTATCGCAGACAAAATCTGCGATTAAATTTTTGTACATGCTATACACTTTTCTTCCACAAAATCCCCATTGTGCCAACAAAGCCGTGTGCACATTTAGGCGTAGCGTAAACAAACAAAAAGAGAGAAGCAGTCACAGTTACAGTAAACCCGAAATTGTGGATGAAATTCGTCTTTTTAATGTGTTTTAAGTGTGAAATCATACAATGGTACATATTTGTTTGGTTTATTGTATCTAAAATTTCACATTGTAAATCCATGTTTCATATACACGTTTCAACGTAAAAATTCATGTTTCATATGAACATTCTAGAGTAAGAATTCATGTTTCAAATACACATTTTAGCGTAAAAAATTATGTTGAATATACATATTTTAACACAAAAAATATGCACAATTTAACGTTAATATTCATGTTCGTATTAACATTTTAACATAAAAAATTATGTTTCGTATACATTTTCACGTACACACGCGTTACATTCCTGTTTACATAAGTCAGTCAGAATATTTGTTGCCGTCAAAATCGAAAATGCATAAAAAAATGTAGAAAGCAATGTCTAGATGGCGTGGACTAGAGGGCTAGAGGGCGTGGACGGAGGCGTTAACGAACAGGTTCAATCAAACCGTGACTGCAACATTTTCGTTTATGTCGTGTTGGGCGACCTATGGTTTTCCACTTTTTCTTTTTCATTATCACAACATTGTTATTTGTGCCATGTGGCGGCCGTAAAAAGCCTCCCAGTGCCTTCGATCAGAGTTGTTACATTTCAATTATTTTTGATCGTTCTGCACGACACTTATCTTGTGTTAGTGTACTGTTTAATATTTCGGCAAGGGTGGTTCCAATACTCCTGCTTTATTAGCTTTGGGTATTGTTAACTCACCCCTTTGATTTGGTGCCTGCTTTTTAATTTTGTCTTTTGGCAGTTTCTGTGATATGCAGGATATGCAGGATCTATAACATCAGATCCCCTCTCTAAATTCCAATTTGTTTAGTTCTGCCCATTGTTTTCTCGTTTAAGGCAACACCTTTATTTTAACTGGGGACCATACGCCGCTTGTCATGGTATTGCACTCTGTGTATCAATGAAGGTTCCATGTGCAACGCCGTAATAATACATCTGCGGGTGGTGTCTCTAAATTATATTCTGGTACTTTTATTACCATGTGTAAATGTTGAGTTCTGCTCAACTAGGGGCTAGAGGGCATGTACGGTAGCTTGCATTTCCACTACTGTTCTTGAACAGGCTCAGTCAATAAAATCTCAAAAATAGATCCCTCGGAAGCACCGAAAACAAGGCAAACAGAGAAAATTGCAGACTCGGTTTGATTGAGTCTGTTCATGAGGAGTAATGGAAAATGCAACACTGCCCACGCCCCCTAGCACCGGCTTAAGCAGTATTCAATATTCAAATCTAAATGAGTTGAAGCCGCGCCTGCGACATTTTCGTATATGTCGTGTTGGGCGACGTTGATATAAAGTTTAATATTAAGAGAAAATGACCACTTAAGACAAATGATCCATTATTGAATATGTACCCTTTTGTCGAACTGCTCGTTTCATCATTTTTCGATAACCGTGTTTGCTACTTTTTTAAAAGATACAGTCATGTTTTCACAAATTATTACAGAGTAACAGCATATTTTTTCATTATAGATTTGGTTTTATGCTCAGTAATGATAACCAATCCTGTGCTGATATTGTGATAGGAAACAGATCTGTATCCCATTATTTTCATGATTCGTCTCAACGCCTTATAATATCTAACTTTCGCGAACAGAGATTTCTTGTATGTGGATGGGATAAGCATCTGTGTAGATCAATACATATTGGACCTGCAGTATGCAATGACTTTAACGGAGGTAACATGTTTCAAAAGTGCACATCTTTTACAAAATTGCTGACGCTGTTATTATGCTATTGTTGTAGTTATTATTCTATTTTTGTGGAATACTTATATTATTTGTCAACTACGTATCCATGTAAACATGTCCGTAACGCGTTTTGTCCTGAGCGTAACTCCAAAAGTTCTGAATGGATTACAATGTACAAGAACATTTTCATTTATTATTTCTTGAATTATTGTCTTCTTGATGATTTACGCATAACATTTTTTTCGGAACATAACTCCAAAACTATTCATGGGACATGAAAAAAATTCACACAGTGTCAGAGGATATAGTGACGATGTGCACTTTACAAGAATTACAACTTTACCTTGCTTACTTTTTTTAATTATCTGCCATTCTTTCAATTACCCATAAAACCTTTGTCCGGAACATAATTCCAAAACTGTTGACTGGAATGTTCATCAAAATATGACTATCGTCTCTGATCTGAAGAATGTAAATATAGTATATAAATATGAAGCCGTATCTAGGGGACTTGATACATATTTGTGGACCACTTATGGATATGTAAATACACAAATAAAACCAACTCTTCCAGGTTGCGCTTTGTGTTTCCGAAGGATCTTCATATTGCTTTTATACTGATTGAAAACAAGCATTTTTAATTTAATTTCAATGCACTTGGTCTTTAAGTTTTCTATCCCTCGACAGCCAATTCAAATACCAATGACCCGAGCTCGATATCAAGATCCTGTTGTGCTTAAAGGCCGATCGAATGATGTGGTTTAAATGCATGGTCTTTTCTGTGCCCAACAGTAACATGAAAAAATTAAAATAATTAACGTTCGCGACAAAAGCCAAAGTCATATTTCATAGGCAAGTATCATAGTTCAGTGTATCTAGGTTATTGTTCTTTCCCATTCTGCATCATGTTTTACGAATGGAGGGATTTAAAATAATGAGTTAATGACCACGATGCGATAATGGTAAATTGCGCAACCGCACTACAAGATAAGGACAAAGTTATAGAGAATATTAGGTTACTGTCTGATAAATTTAAATTTATTAGGCGAGTGGAAGAAAATATATTAGGCGAGGCTCTGCCGAGCCTTATATTTTTTCGCAGACGAGCCTAATAAATTTAAATTTATTCAGACAGTAATCCAATATTCTATTTATCCTACCTGTTCAGGAAATTAGGAAAAAGTCGTTGGAAAGAGCAACAGCGTGCAGACTTGACGTCATATAATATGACGTTTGCTAGTGTAATTCAGTTTGTGAAAAATTGAAAAAATGCAATAACTTTTTTGTTTCTGGATAAAAACGTTTGATTTTACCACTTATTTTCTTAGTTAGAACATTTCCAATACAATGATAACAGTTTCAATGAAACATTCGGAAAAAATTGTTTCCAAAATTTCCGGCTGAATTAAGTGCTGTAAAAGTGAAAAATAGCAATAACTTTTTTGTTTCAGGATAAAAACCTTTGATTTGACCACTCATTTTCCAAGTTCAGACATTTCCAATACAATGGTGATAATTTAAATGCAAAATTTTGATAAAATAAGTGATTTCAAAAGTTCCCGCAAAAGTGATATCTTGACACTGACTAGATAAAGCAAAGTTTATTAGGCAGGCCGATATTGCGCTATATCTTATATGAGGGTAGGATAAAAGATCTTATACGAATATCCGCGTTTTGAGAGAATATATTTAATCTACATCTAAAGATCAAAGCCACATCATATTATGTTACGAAACATACGCATTACGATAAGAGAATACATCTAAGATACATTCTATCTTGTGAAGTGAAGACGTATATTTTCAGATTACCACCAAAATCAATAAAAATTAAAAATAGAAAGGAGAAGGGTGTTCCAGCGTTAACTGGACTGTTTTAATATTTTCTTTTACTTAAATCAACATTTTGTTTTTGTAAAAGTATACTTTAACACATTTAACAATTTTTATTCGTCATTCGCCAGTCCCGTGAAAAATATAATCCCAATCCATTTAAATTACGACTCTTGCGTTTGGCCGGGAAAACGAAGCAATGTATTTAATGCAACATGTCAAGTTCATTACTTTTCTGATATTGAATCTTAACATCCTACTAGTTAGTACAAAACCAAATAGTTTATCATATTAGAAAAATCTGAATGAAAGTTCAGATTACTATTATAGGAGAAGTTTATTGATTGGTTCATTCTCAGCCAAAGTATATATTCACAAGGTCTTTAAAGTCATCTTCGTCATCTAGTGGTTTTTCCTTTCAATAGGTGTACTAACTGACACACTTATATTTAAGACAATCATACTTCATCGGCCGATATGGACGACATTTCTTGTGCTGAGACTGGACAAACTTTTCCAGTTTCACAAAAATGTTTATTCGATGTTGACAATGCAGGATTTCCTACAGGATGTCGAGACGGAAGTCATTTAACTAACTGTGGTAAGTTCAATTTAATCGCATGTTTTACGTCATTTAAATGATTGTGATAATTTCAATTTAATCGCTTGCTTCACGCCATTTGACTTATTGTTACACAGTAGTAAATTCAATTTAATCGCGTAATTTGACACATAGTAATCCTGTCAAACTTTGTTTGGTTGGGGTCTTAAAGAAATCACTTTGTCCAGCCCCGTTCATCCTTGTCTGGTTCGACCCTGTCCCTTCCCGAATCGTTTTCATTGAATATCATTCAAGCACATACGGTATCACATTGAAATGTTTTATCGAACAAAGGACAAGTTAGCATATCAGGTCTTAGCTCTGATTTTTATTTCATTTTGTTCAATTAGGTAATGTTGGAGAATACATGATGCAGTCAATTATTTCGAAACCTTTTCATAAATTTGACCAAAACTACTTGTGGCTCATGATGTAATTTCACTCGTCAAAGACTCTGTCTTTTAAATTCAATACTCACTTTTCGTTTTGAACTATGAATATGTGGAAAATTATAGTTGAAGGGGCGTAGAGGATATTGCACATTTACATTACCTGTCATAAACATTCTGAGCCAAAGCGAGGCTTCTTCTATTTTGCTTTGCTCAGTTGCGTTGCATACTTCCAACGTAGCTTTAACAAAAGAAAAAAAAAAAAAAAAAAAAAAAAAAAAAAGAAAAATAGTTCACCTATTAAAATTGAAAAACATTTATTTTTACGTCTTTAAAAGAGATATTATATTCATATAATTATGTTTGTACAGAAGTTCATTTTATAAGAATATTTCGACTGAATATAACTCCTTACCGTACCAGTTTGATAATCTCATTGTGACATAACATATAATCCGCACATGTATTTAAATAAATCATAAACTCATTCAATCGCTGTTCTCCTAACTGAAAGAAAGCTCGAGTAGCTTGCAGCAGGCCTTACACGCACGATTTTCTTGATATATTTCAGAAAACTTCAGCTGTCCAAACAACACTGTAAAATGCCCTGGCAGTTACTGCCTGCCGGTACGGTTTGTATGTGATGGACACATCCACTGTAAAGGAGGACAAGATGAAGAAAACTGCGGTAAAGACGACTTCGTTTTAAATAAACCCTTGACTTATTACGTAAGCCCGGTTTAACTCGCTCAATCCCTCTGCTGTGTCGGTGATATGTGTTAGGATTTCCTGTCATGTCGGCTATACACACTATTAATGAGCAGTTGTATCGGTGTTAGGTATTTAACTTTCCTGTTGGGGTGATATTTCAAAACCAAAATAACTAAAAAACTGTTTTAACCAGGGGAAAACATTTATCTCAATTTTAAGAGTTTGGATTCTCGACTACATACAAAATTAATTTCAGTTTTAATTTAAATAATACTTTTTTTGTAACTTGAAGAAACTTGCTTGTCCGAGCACTACTTTTGTTTTTAAATTATTAGTATTATTGGCACATTTTACGATAAACCTGGTGGAAATTAACATAATGAAGAATTTCGTCCCAACAGTGGACGAGTAGCTTTAACAAGAAAACAAATCAAAATGAAACCAGGTAAAGTTTTAGGGTAGATATCGATTTATAACTTGTGTACACGTATGTCTAGTAAATCCTTCCATTAAAATCTCACTTCCGTGCATTACGAAGGAAACGGATTGCCCATGCAGGTCAGACATCTTTTAGACATTTGCAAGATTGTCTCATTTGGAGTATTTAATTTGCCGCACCATTATGGCTGAAATTTCCTTTATAGCTTTACAAAAATTTGCAAAAGATATTATACAGTACTTGAAACATGACCTGGTTAGTGATTAATACAGCAATAAATATTATGGATTGGATTGCCTCTTTTCATATTATAAAGGAATATTTATGAAAGATGTATGCACTAGCATTGTATTTCAAAAACAAAAATCGGGTATTAACAGTACGTCAATCGCCTTGTTAATACATACATGTTCCCGATAGTGCATGCCATGATCCAGTGAAAAAGTAATTTTTATACAAGAAATAAGTATTTTATATGATCGCCTGTGTAAGACAGGTATTTTCACAAACCTGACGGACAGCATGAAACGAAAAATCAAGCGGTAATGTGACTTTTTATTCACGTAAGGTAAACTCCAGCCCGGATAACATTGTCATTCCTTGCCAGTTATGCATGAAAGGCATTTCTTAAAGCCAAATAAGTCTCATCCGCTTTAAACTACGTAAACGGTCCTGTTGACATTATTTCACGAGCTGTTCTGCCTTCTGCAAAGGTATGGAGTACACACGTATACACGTTTACAGGATAATTGTTGTGGCTTAAATATCCTGCCTCTTAATCCTTGTGTGTTTTAAAAATTCGTCTGGCATGGAAAAGGTTTATTTACACTATTTTGTGGAACATGGTGGGGCGTAAGTGTGAGTTTTACTCCAATCGATTGACCGCATTTAATTCCTCAGTGGTATTTGTGACTTGACTGTACATGTCTTGACATGACTGTATATGGAGAGGTATCCTAATCATACTTGCTTTGGCGTCCGCATGCTGTAGTGAAGATCCGTATGTCTGGCACCAATACTTCATAATTTACCTCTATTTTGAGAATTTCAGTTTAATTTGATGCACTTCCTTGATTTAAAGGAAGGGATTACTGCAGTGGCCGCTATTCTTTGATATTACGATTGTAATATGAGTTACCTTGTGAACGCTAGTAACGTGTCTTATCGCCTAGATTCTTCTTTATCAGGATGTGAGCCGTTGCAAAATGAGGTACTTATTCTATATGAAAAAGGCACATCAGAGGAATCATATATTAGTCAATTTTCCAGACAGTTTTATACAGCAACAAGTATTGTTAGAACATTGAGTTTTGAAGTATCAAGGCCTTTAAGGACATTTGGCATAGACAGCACACAGATACTTGTTACAGACAGACAAATTGATCAAAGAGGTGATACAACATGGCTTCCAGAATGTAAATTCAAAATCATGTCCAAGGACTTTCTTAAATCTGTAAAATTCACAAAGAACGGGACAAAAGGATTTATTTACATTCAGAACAGTGCAACATCTAAAGAAGTAGCCGATGAGATCTTTTCAAATTTAGATTATCTTATCGGAGATCATAAGCTGTATCGTGTGACACAAGAGTTACATATTGATTATGATAGTGAAAGCGTTGTTCCGAAAGTGATTCCTGTACGTGTTAAAAGATGGAAAACATTAACAGCTACCGGGGCGGAATACTTCAGTGATGTATGTAAAGGTTTGTACAATTTATGGTTTACTGTCTGTGGATTGGATTATATTTATAAGGGCTTTGTTTTTACTACTGATCAATTTCACCGGGATAGGAACATAAGTCTTATTAATAGAGAACAAATACTTGTAGCCCAAAAGGAGGAGCAGGTTCGATCTCTGGACTAAGAAAATGCTTTCATTAGCAATATTGTTGATAAACACTCAGTCTCCTGGTCTTAGTAATGTAGGGAAGTTTATACGGTTTCCTGCTAAGTAAGAAGCGCAAATGAATCTTAAATTAATACGTGCTAGGGCAACGTGTCTTTGTAATGTCTACGTCTTTAATCAAATGCTGAATGACAACGTTTGTATCTTAAACCAAAATGCAGCAAAAAGATGGCGTCTTGTCTTTAACTTAAATGATGCTAAATGATGTCAATATTGTCTTTTTCTGAATGATAGTACCTCGCCTTTAATTAAAATAATGTTGAAACTAAGTTAACGCTGAACGATTGCGTTTGTGTCTTTGACTGAAAGAACTTTGAATGACAGCATCTATGTATTTTGAAATTGTAGTGAATGTCATCTGTCTTTTCTGTGAAATAAAGTTGCTAAAAGGCGTTAAAAGCCAACACACGAAACAACTACATGTTTATTAAAACAGATTTGTATATTTGCAGTAAGTTCAAAGGTGTACTGCAAGGATCAGTACAAATGCGCCGCAAGTAAAACATGTTTACCACTGGAATTGGTATGCGATGGCTACAGACATTGCGTACATGGAGACGACGAACTGTTATGCGATTTTACATGCCCGTACTTGTGCTTTTGTAGCGGGTTGTATGCAAACTGCAGTGCAACAAAATTTGAATTGTCGGCAATTGATTTTATCCCAAAGTCTATCAGAAAATTGGATCTGAGTTTGAACAAAATGTTAAACACTGTTTTACAACAACCTGCGCTAGATTTTATCCTTTTGTCAGTTTTAAATCTGTCACGATGTGATATAAATGACTTGTCTAGTAATGCTTTCAACAGAGTACGGAACCTGCAATTACTGGATTTAAGCTTTAACTTGATTTCAACATTACAAGATCGTGTGTTTAGTAGTTTGACTAAGCTTAAAACATTGCATATATATGGAAACCATTACCTGTCTCGGGTAGATCCCTATGCATTTTATAGTCTTTCTCTTATTCGTGAATTGAATCTAGCAAATTCGATGCTTACGAAAATTTCAGCAAATACCTTTGCTGGTTTAAGATTGAATAGCATAGATCTGTCGAATAATAGACTAGAAGATATAGAAGCATTTTCGTTCAGTAATTTATCAGCGAATGTTATAAACTTTGAAGGAAACATAATTAAACAATTTAACAAGGAAACATTTACTGGAGTGGCAGATTTGAAATTGCTTAGAACACCCTCTTTCAAGTTCTGTTGCATTCGACCAAACTACCTTGATGAACATAATTGTTTCCCGACAAAAGATGAATTTTCCTCCTGCGAAGATCTCATGCGTCATTCAGCGCTTCAGTTCTTATTGTGGTTATTTGGCGTGTTAGCCCTGTTTGGAAATTGCCTTTCTTTAATATATAGACTCAAGGTAGATCGGAAAAGACTCAAGCTTGGTTATGGAATATTCGTAACGAATTTGGCCGCTGCCGATTTTCTTATGGGGGTGTATTTGTTGATAATAGCAATTGCTGATGCTGCTTTCAGGAAAAGGTAACTGCAAGTACCGTACATTGGAGATGATTTTGTTTTTGCTGCTTTTTTCAATGGAATTGACGAATTGAAAGTCGTTTACATATATTTTGCCATTTTATTTTATGGATATTTGGAGTATAAATAAAACTGTCATTACGAGGAGTTAGCAACAACTTTAGTCCATTCACGAAATAAATAATTCATTACCTTGTTAGTAACTTGAAAATAAAGTTTCAAATATTTTTTTACTCAGTCGAATACGGTTTAACACTTTGTGAAAAACTTCTAACTGTTCGAATCGTTTCATCTATCACACAAGATTGATACAGAAGTAAATGTTGTCTCTGTATATAAAATAAGAAATATGACTGCTTCATAATACAAGCATGAAAACAACTGCTAATTATCTCATCGCAAATACTGCTAATTAATGTTTAATCGCGAATGGGTATGCTGAATTTAATATCACAAATGCGTCTGCTGAATATATTATCGTGATTTTGGTTGCTAAGTATTATATCATTAATGTGGCTGCTGCGTAACACATCGCGAACGCGACTGTCATATATTAATTTGAGCGAAATAAAACCGACTGGAATATACACAATATACTGCAGTTGGTGGCGTCTAGTATAGTTACTATCGTTAAATGTAATGAATTACAAGTTTAAGGTCATCATGCAGGATAAAAGAAGCTATAATGCCCAAGATCAAAAGTGCACACTATTAAACGAAAATATCTGTAAAATAATATATGAAAGATCACCATATGTATAATGCAAAACTAGTATATTTAGTACAGAACGGTTATGACAGGAAATGTTATGAAAATGCACACAAATAATGGGGTATTTGTCTACAATAATTTATTATATAATAAGAATTATATATTTTTCAGGTATATTTATGTAGATGATTACTGGCGAGGAAGCTTTTTATGTAATCTTGCTGGTGTTTTGTCTACAATATCGTCGGAGGCTAGTGTATTGTTTCTGTGTTTGATAACCTTAGACAGGTTATTAGTTATTAAATATCCGTTTGGTTCAAAAGTTTTCACCACAAAGAAGTCAGTTATCTGTGTAACAATAGCGTGGCTTTTTTCAAGCTTCATCGCGATACTACCAGTGGCATATGAAGGATACTTCCAAAACAAGTTTTATTCCAGATCAGGTGTGTGCATTGCTTTGCCTTTGACAAGAGAACGTCCCCCCGGTTGGGTCTACTCCATTTCAGTTTTTGTAGGCTTGAATTTCATCACCTTTCTCCTAGTTGCAGTTGGTCAGTGGTCAATATTTTTCGAATTGCAAAAGGCTAGTGGAATGGCCACGACAGCACAATCTTCACGAAAGAGAGACTTGAAAGTTGCAAGAAATCTCCTCCTTGTTGTAGCGACGGATTTCATGTGCTGGTTTCCAATTGGAGTCATGGGTAAGACAATAAAATTATTTCTTGCATTCCCGACATGTACAGATGCTACCAAGATACGCCACTGGATTCTGCAGTTATAACTTTTGCGGCGTAGTTAGACATGAGAATGAAACTCGTCTACAACACAAAAGTTTCTGTTACGTTGCCCTAATGCATGGTCAATATACAAGGTTTTACTACAGAACAGCGTTACGTCTTAACTGTAATTACACATTGCTATCTTTAATTATTTCGAGATAAGAACATGTATCAACAGCATTGCATATTCAGCATTATGTCTGTTTGTATTATAATATGTGCGTCTACAGATTTATTTAAAATCGAATTGACGGGCTGTCTTGACTTGTTGCGAATATTACTTTTTTTCTTGCTACCATGTAGATAACATGTTAATTGTGGTGCTAGTTTTGTACTTCGTTGATTAACATTACGTTCATAATTTATAAATCAGACAATATGAAGTGCTAAAACGTTATGATTTTTCAAACTGAGTAAATGTTCGTAATAGGCCGTGTAATCATGATAAAGCAGCATCACATTAATTAATTTCAGGTGTATTAGCACTTTCCGGTCATCCGATATCTGGAGATGTGTACTCATGGGCAGCAGTATTCATCCTCCCTGTTAACTCCGCAGTTAACCCGATACTTTATACATTATCAGCGATCATCGGAGGAAAGGTATAAGTATACTATTGGTCACTCACTTTGAATGAGTTTAAGAATGAAACGGTTTCCTTCCCCCCACCACCACCCCAAATGCTTTGGGGGCACTTACAAGTACCCTTGTCCGTCCGAAATTTTGTCGTGCATATCTCAAAAAGTACTTGACCCAGAGTCATCAAATCTCACAGAATTGATATTCAGGATGTACGAGTTGTAACTGGTATGTAAATTGGGAAATAAGACAGCCAGGCTCGAGTTCTGGCCATTGACTTTGTAGAAAATATGAATAAAAAGGCCCTAAAAGTTTGTGTCACACTTATCTCAAAAAGTATTCTACCCAGGGTTTTGAAACGTTACATAAATATTATTCAACATGTGAAGTTGTGCACCTGGTTTTTGTTAGAAGCTTCTCTCAACCAGACCAGGGTTAGAACCCTTGACTCAATGAAATATATGCATGAAAGGGCATAACAAATTGTGTCGTACGTATCTTAAAATGTATTTGTATCACTTTTACAACGATTGCCGCCGGTACGACTTTCGACCCTACTTGATCATCGTTCGGTCCCTAATAAAACTACATACAATATGTATAATGATTGATGCATTTTCTATTTCGCTTTATAAAGCGGGCATATCAGTTTCTTCTTAGACTGAGATTTTGTCAAAAATAATGATTCATCGATTTCTCTGGTAATCGTGCACTTATTCATTTGCTGTCTTATTTTGATTTTTATCTTTTATCATTAGGATTTTCGACCTAGTACGAAGGAACATTCAAGGCTGACGAAGATTAAAGGTAGAACGTATATTCTGCTCTAAAAATGTCATTAATCAAGAACAGATACGGAGAATCATGTAACCGACGCTAGAAATACGCCACTTCAACACGTTTTCAAATAAAATATATAAATGTAACAATTTTAAGTATTTTAAATATTTAGTGAAATTGCTCTTACGTGATAAGAAATCATTTACCACGGCGAACTTGACTATTACTTGACAAACAAATGTTTGTTTTTTCTTCAGAAACTGGAGAAATTGTTATGAACTTTCATTCAATAAGTCGACGGTTTGCTTCGAAAGATGACCTCCCGTCTTCGAAATACTGGAGTGTTCGCAAGATTTCCGTCGAAGAGCTAGATGTCCCAATGATTGTTATTCTAAAAAGTGCTGCACAACTTGTTGAATTTCTCGACGTGTTACATTGCAGTTGCTTAGGGATACAATCACTTAATGAGAGGTCTGTCCTTCTCAGAGTTCGCAACAGACAGGTTTGTAGTACTGAAAGTGTTTTTAAACGAGTTTTTATACTCATTTTGACAGACATAATATAGATAAGAAGATCCTTTGGAAATAAAGTTGGTGAAAAGTTTATGTTTATTTTGGAAGGATAAACGTAACTATGATTGAGACCTTTAACAAGTGGTAATGAGATGTGCAACACCGCTCAACCCCACCCCACACCTCCCTCCCACCCCCAACCCCGCACTCTATTATCGGAATATATAACAACAATGAGCAAGTACGGGGAGAGTTTTTACACCCTCCATATGCCATTTTAAGACCTAACACGCAACCAAAGTAGCTGTGGCGAATATTACTATACAGATAATTCAATGGACTCCGTGATGTCAAATGACCAATAAATAAAACTACATTTAAAAAAGAATGATAGAAACATATAAAAATCATGGAGAGTAAGCACGCACAAAAAGTGCACCATGTGTTTGACTGGATCGGTCTATGGTTCATTAAAAAAAACATTTACATTCTTCCTATTTTAAAAAATGATGATGTGCACTTTGTATGAACCGCAAAAGAAAAGATAACACCGCTTTGTGATAACATGCCCTTGTTTGGAAGGCGCCCTTATGTAGTCAGAAATAATGTTCCTAAGATGAAAAAGTTGTTCTGTCTGACAAAAATTATGATTGGAACACAGATTCAAATATTACATACAACAAATATGCCCAGTTCTTCTAAAGGAATGACGTTAATATTTTAGTTTTTGTGTGTGGTGCAGTATGCATATTACAATACTTAGAAAACGTCATTTGTGGCCCGATGGTCTAGTAGTAACACACTTGACTGCTAATCAAGAAGTCTGGAGTTCAAATCCCGGTTCATGCACTGGAAAGTTCTGAAATGCTCTTGAGTTTCTTCCACCTAACTAAGATTAAATTTTCAGTTTTGGTTATTCCCAGGAAAGACGGCTTCGCGTGTATCGGTAATACATATTGGGCACGTAAAGAACAAGACTGTCTATTCGCAAAGAACTAGGCTAAGTTAGCCGTACAGGCCTGTAATTAAAGGGTTCTTTCTCTGTTCTGGGGGCTTTCTATCTCTGTGTCCCTCTGGACAGATCGCTCGCTGTACCAGTAGAGGCTGAATTTAGCGCCCTGAGTGGCTGCCTTTGTACCTGTATGCAAAGCGCCTATGAACGTGTTTTTCATGAAAATGGCGCTATTTAAATATGTTATAATATAGTAGTATTATAATATGTTTGCTAAAATATTGATTTTTCTATAATTAGGTACTATGCGACGTCAAGATTACAGGAGAACCTTTCGTCTCTGTTAAACCAGAGAATAAAACCGACGACATTTATCGTTTTGGGATATTGCTGAGAAATATCTGTTCTCTCTGGATGAAGCTAAATAGACCCGCGAAAAGATTTTAAATGAACATCTCTTGTAGATGTGGCCCGTCGGCAGTTGACATTTAGCTATTTCACATTTTATGCCATTGGTGTCTGTTTTTTTTTTTTTTTTAAATTTTATTTAGTTCTAAATATCCATTTCCCTTTTTGCTTGTCACTTTGTCAGATATGTCATATTTATTAAAGACTAAATATTATATGGTTAATTTTTCGTTTGGGTATGCCTGTGGAATCTTAATTCTGTCGGAATAAATCTTATACAGTTGTGAAGAAGTTTTGGAGGCTAATATATTTGAAATATACAATTAGTCCGCGGGACATTTTAGTATCTCTTCTATTGAGCAAATAATGAAGGTCTTTGCGAGGTTTATCTGTGATCTACTACGGTTAAGTAGTCAGATACGTTGGCGTTGAACGTGATTTAATAGTCGAGCATCTGAACGATGAACCATGGTATTTCATACTATAAACCATACAAAGCATTGGCAGATTTTTGCTTGATAAAAATCATGCTAAACGTGCACGAGAAGTAATGAACCGGACGTCATGTGGCATTTTGACGTCATAATTGACGCCATAATATTTTCTAATCAGTCGGCACAACTATTGTTTTTTCCTGCAGATTTTCTTTCATTGTTTAACTACACAACAAATATTAGAGATTATGTTAAAATGGAAGGTTTTTATTTTTTAATTTAGTTCCAAAATATCCTTTTACTTGCTATTTTATCAAATTTATAATTGACTTTGGTTAATGCTTTTTGTGTTTTTGTTATTATTATTTGTTATGGATAATGTAGAGGAGTAGCAGTTCTGAAGGGTGAAGGTAACTTGAGCAGTAAAGAATTTTATAAATCGTTATTATTTAATATATATTTAGTTTGTCGATAGCTGCGATCAGGATGTCTGTAAAGTTATTGATTGTTTATTGATTTTGATTTAATCTATTTGTTTTCAATATCCTTTTTTTTATATTTATAAGTGATTCAACTTTTTATTTTCATTATTTTCATGTCTGTAGAGTTCTGTTTGGTAAAGCTAAATAGAGTAGTGAAGAAGTTTCGAAATGTTAATACATGTATATATTTAACACACCATATTACCTGATAACCCCCACGCCGAAAAATGTTTCAACCGTACAGTAACAACATCAGTAACGCAAGGTAGTGATGTTAGTCTTTTTAGAGCTGTAATTGTTCAGTTCCACTTCCCATTAGTATGTTCTAGTACATGCACATGTGTAAATGCCTAAAATATTATACGGTTAATCCTGATCGCTATCTAAGTGAAATAAAGGAAAATTCAACTGTTTATATTGGACGTTTAGTGAAAAAGATGCGAAAATTTAATCAACGGCCCCGTTCAAAGTGTTTATAATAAACTTTGAACACTTTGACCTAACATGTCAAACGATCAACCATTTAGAGATAATCCTGGCAAGTATTAGGGTTTCTTTTAAATGTTGTCAAACGCGCCGAGGAGTCAGTGTACAGGATGGATTTTACGACAGGGGAAAGCTGCCGTAGAAACGTCGATTCTGGCTGTTTGTTTCGCTTTTAAGACCTAGAAGGTCGTGGAATTATTTTAGTATGCATTGTTTAATTTCAGTGCCGAGTGCACCTGTAAAACAGTGATGATCAGCCAAGGTTGTATTTCTAATAATCTCTGACTGTTCTTCGCAAAATAAAATCACAATTTGGGAAGTCAGTATTCTTTGGAATGCTTTAATATAGGTATGTGGGGAAATCTGTGGTGGCCTCTAACATATACAAGAACTATATATACCGGTATAATAATGGCTCTTGTGACAAGGTATTTCACCTAGTGTATAAAGTAAAATGTGCAGGAATGCATTTTATGCCAAACACCGAGTGATATTTAGATTTATGAAAAAGCTTTAGCCTATTATATGCGTATCAGTGTCCATTTCCCCCCAATTATTTGAGGCAGAATGGCTTACTACTATTCATAAATTTCAAAATAGGTAACAGTATTATTACAGTACAAGTAATCTCTTATTAGTTTTAAAATTCGTTATATATTTCAAATGTCTGTGCCTAAAAAACTACTCTACTACTGTGATTGAAGAATCATACGAACTGATGTTTATTTTAAGATAATGAAATCTTTAAATTTGAAAAGAGGATAATATTTAACATTAACCGTAAATTCCACACTAATTACAGCAACAACGCATACCGATACGTAGGACATCATATGGTCTGTATACTTTATGATAAAAGAAAATGAAACAAAGAAAATTTTACGAACAGAATATTTTATCAATGAAAAAAAAATACCTCTGTATTATACATGTATGCTATGTCAGATATTAACAGAAATACAAACTAGACTGATAATCAGTTTTACAGATGCTCTCGGCATAACAATGCATACTTAAAACAGTTCGCCGACCTTCCAAGTCTTAAATTTTCCTCCGCCGTAAACGGCATCCTGTAGCCGTGGACAACATTTAAAACATCCCTCTGCGATAAAGTTTATCATATGTGTCCATACCGGCGTCAGTTTGGATGGCCAGAGCGTCGGTGTAGGATTACGAACATATTTTAAACTTGTCAGGATTATCCCAAGATGGTTGATCGTTTGACGTGCGAGGTAAAACTGTTCAAAGTTTATTGTTAAAACGTTGCATTGGGCCGTTGAATATAATTTCTGTCATTTTCAATAAACGTCAAATATAAACAGTCGAATTCTTCTCTATTATGCAAAAGATAGCAATCAGGATTAACTGTATGATATATTTAGGCATTTGCACGTGTGCATGCGCTAGAATATCTTAATGGGAAGCCGAAATGAAAAATAATACAGAAAAATAATACAGCTCAGACACATTCCACAGCGTGGGGGATATCAGGTAATAGGGTGTGTTTAATGTTTATTTTGTCAGTTCGAAATTGACATTTAGATACAAAATGTGTCTGGCATTATATGTGTTATTGATAGTTTCTTTTAATTCAGGTTTCTATACCTTGCCTATTTTACCTTTTTTTTTATCAAACTTCATGTCATGACAACTATTAATGATTCACTACAGATTTATACAAAATAACCTTTGATCATTGAGATTATATAAATTAATATACATAAAAACTTCTTCGCATTATTAAAATCCAAGTTGCTGGACCGTGCATCACTCTTACGTATTAGAAATACTTTTAAGCAGACAATTGCACTGAAGTGGAAAAAATAGGGCTTATCTATTAAAGTTTTTTTTTTGAAAACTGCAGATAGCTATGTCAACAGAAATACAGTAATATTCCTGATATTTATGGAAATGACGCAATTAAATACTCATTAGTAATTGCACCTTTCTTTAATGTGAATTATCCAAAATACAAATAATAAAAGTAAATGCAATGGTCAACACTGTATCTATAACCTGTTGTAAACGTTTACTTATCATTTTGAAAATAACATAGATGCTCACTTTCAAAAATAACGATTTTTTTTCTGTTTTTAACGGTTTAAAAAAATTCAACATTTTGGTTAATATGTAAGCGTTTTGATAAGGATAATATTGTTATTTATTATTTCAGTCTTTTTAATATGAAGGAAATAAAGCATTGACTACATTTTGATCAGTTTTTAACATAAATAATTGCATATAAACTACTTTTTTAACGGATCAAGGCATGTATTTACGTTAACGGGGAAAATGTGTATTAACGAGACAATTTACGTGCTGTACATGCTGCAATATTTGCATTGTTGCGTTAGGGCAGTATATTTATTCTTGAGTCGCTGTTTACTGCCTCTCAAATTATGCGCTACGAAAGCCGTGAATGTATAGAATGGCATATAACATCTGCGATGGTTTATTTTTTAGGAATCATACATCAATTTCAGGAAGTATCAATCGGTTATGTTTTTATTCAATACTTCACAGAATTCATATCAGCCTTGGAAGCTGGTCTACAAGCTGAACACTGTTCGCGCATGTGAAATTATTATTCTTTAAATTGTGTTCCTGTTTACCGAATTTTTAAGTGACAAGCAGAACTATGGTGAATGCCATGTTAAACAAAAATGATAGTTAAGAACGTTTGGTAGGGTTATTGAAATGAGCGCCCTGATTATTCAAAACAAATTGACCGTTTCCAAAGAACAACAGAATGTTAATTAAAAATTGTGTGAGTATCGTAAAGTCATCACTTATGAAAACGATGCATTAATTGTCACGTTTATTAATGCAAGAATATTGACGTTTGTTTTATGTATTAACATCTGCAAAAGCCCTTTGGATATGTTGGTGACCTCTATCTCCGATCTCGGTCACCAATTATCTTATGGGCTTCTGCAGACGTTGATACACAATAAATGTATTATCTCTATAAAGTTATAACTCGTTAAACAATCTAGATTTTGCTGTTCTTAATCGATTGATTTACACTCATTAAATTGTTAAAATATCTACAAAATATAAAGATGAAAAAGACCAACGACCCCTTTAAAATCCCAGAATGTATTCTATAACAAGTAGTAGATTCGTATAACAGCATGACTTATACTCTTTAAAACACTAAAAGAAAATATGTGAATTTAAAGTGAAATGTTTTTTTGGTCAAACTATGATATAACATTATTTAGCAGCCCGTGTCTGCTATTAATGACCTGTCATGTATGTGTTGTGTTTTATTTAAAACAAGTTTTATGTTTGGATTTGAACTAATTATGTATGTTAAAATATAAGATTTTTGTTTTCATATTGTGTAATTTTCAAATTAAAAATAAATATAGCAAACACTTGCAGTACTTTTATTCAGTGAACGCTCCACATGTTTCTAGCACTTGAGGCAGACCTATGCAAGATTGCTTCTGACCAAGTTAAGTCAAATTCTACGTTGCTATTGAGCGGATATCATTTAAAGCAGAGATTTTAACGCCGGGCGACTGTCACAGAACCACCCTGATCAGGAACCATGTTCTATTAATGTAGCGTGCAAGACTTTCGTAAAATGAAAATGAAAACAACAACAACTCATACTGATCAACCCTCCAGTCTTCTTACATTAAACGCTTTGCCATTGTCTCACAAATGAGTATGACACTTTATTTCAATGATCAGTAACATCTGATCAATGCAGCAGTTTCATTATAGCTTTAGAAGGAAAAAGCGGTTTGTCGTTTTGCCATTCTAGCTTCATTCTTTTGGCTTTGTGTTTGAAATATAACTGTGATTGTAATAGACATACACAAAAAAGAAATAAATCTGAACCTGCGATGAAAACTGACTTAGTCTATGTTAAGTAAACTATTTTGTACATGTGAAAATACTAGAGAAATGTACTTTTCAAGCGGCCAGTGATATAACATCCGGTATTTATCCAGTTTTTGTCTTCTAAAGCTATAATGAAACTTCTCAGGTGTGGAATGTGTGCATGAACTGAATACAAACCTTAACAAGTTTGTTCTGTAACCAGCATTTGTTTCATTTTCTATGTGGAATTTGAGAGCGATATTGTAAGCTTTAACGAAAAGTAAAAATTAAACACTTTATCTGGGGCATATGTCATTTTTTATCATCAGTTTCTACAGTTTCTACGATCTTTCATTAAGTGGTGCCACACTAACTGCAGTTAGTAATTTAATCAGCAACCGGTGACTTATTTTTCATAATTTACTCTTGTTGTATCGTTTAGTACTACTATCATTTTATCTTTGAAGCCATACAGTTAAATTAAAATTGATATATAAATTTAGAAACCTTGACAAACGGGACCGACTCCGAATCTTTCTGACAAATTTATCTTAACTATTGTAAAAGTTTATTGCATGTGTGATAAAGATACAACAATATTTTTGGTTTCATACTGTAAACGCATAAGAGGAACGGTGATCAATGTTTGAAAATCAATACCAAACGCCAACAACAGGGTTACTCTATATTTAAGCATGATAAAAACTAGATATCTGAACAACTGATGGTTGGATTTTTAATTTTTTTCTGCAGGTTTATAAAAAGGGTGTACAAGCACTGAAAAAGTCCGTTGATCAAAACCTTTTCATTGTTTTCAATTCTTTTTCAAGTCTATAATCAGTAAAGGAAAATCAAGCATTTTCCTTAGCTGTTTACCATCATTCGCATGACAAATGATCAGGAAATATTCAGTTATAATTGACAGTCAGCTCAGTATGCAATGTAAAGATGAGGCCAACTTGCAACTAAAATATGTTAGTTTCTATAAGAGGAGTATAGGGAATATTCTCAAACGATAATTCAATACACTGCACTGGGCTTTATTTGTAAATTTTACAACTGTCCAAGAGTGCAGGACATTTAAAGCGAAACTGACTATTAAACTGTAAGGTTGAATGAGGAAAGACAAAACTATACGTAATTTGTTTTCTTAGAATACAGATATCAGGGTGCATGTACCACGTGACTTTTTCGCTAATCTGTGGCGCAAAAACATGGCGGATTCCTCGATAAAGGTAACACTTTCTTAAATATCTTTTCACCAACCTGTTCAAATAAAAGAAAATATAGGTGAGTGTCGTCTCATATGAAAATCCGACACTCGGCTACAAGATTTTTGTTTCAGAGTCCGTTCGTTTTCTCTTAAAGTGTTACCGCACAACTGAAGTGAACAAAGTTGATGATGTTAAGACTGGGGACATTTTCGTAAATTCAATAAATTAACCTTTTAAAAGACAGTAAAAGACTACTCTGTGACACGGATATTAGTACGAGTATTGTCTTGGCATATACACTTTAAGAAATTACAAATTATATTTAACATAAAGGTATTATAATAAAATTTACAGGAAGATCTTTTTGAAGAATAGAACGCAACTAAGCAAAATGATAACTGACTTGCTTTAATAAAGTCTTTTCATGAGAGGTAATGAAATGTGCATTTCTCTAAAGTCCACTAGCGCCGGCTTTAGCAGAACTCTATTATAGCAAATTTGAATGTAAACAAAGACCACAAAGGACAAGAAAACAGAGAACATTAACCCAAGTACGTGCAGAATTCTTACAAGTACCATGGTACTTAAAGACTGTTGTTGTGATAGTAAATGAAATACACTTCTTATTTTGCATTTCATGAATTGTTATAAATGATATATTATTTTGGTACAAGCATTTCCATAACGTGTACCAAGTATCGGTATTTTAATTTTAAGTGTTATACACATTTTATGCATTAAACAAATTCAGTGAATCTGTATCCTGCTTTGATAAGTATAATGATAAATATTTCAAACTTAAATAAGCTACAGTTTATCGATATTAGTAAAAGTACATTATCTTTAACTGACATTATTCAGTTAAAAGTATTGACTTCTTTAGTAAAGAGATTTTGAAACTGACACAATTAGCTTAAATTTCAACTACTAAATTCCGTGAAAAGATCCATAGAACGCAACCAAGCAACATAGTAGCTCGGTTTGATTGAGCCGTAGTGACTGAGCGAGTACCATTTCGTAACAAAAATTATACGAAACTCAACTAAACTCATCTAAAAATGAAAAATAACATAAAATGCTGCTCAAATGTGATTGACCGCCTTTAACACTGTAGGACACAATTCTAGCCCAGTCGTATCCAGGCTTGGTCAGAATGTCTGTCTTGGTAAACTATCGAAGTTTAAAACAGGGTGATTCTGCTCAAAAACTAGGCCGCTATTTCTTTACCTTAAGGACGCTCGCTACAGTTTCGTATTTTTTTCTCAATAATAGATTTTGATAGAATGTTTTGTATTAAAAGATCATGTTATGATGTATTGAAAAATGAAATAAAAATTCTAGGTCACCAACTTCGTTTCAATTTAATTTGCCCCTAGATATGGTGCTATTTTTAACATTTTTCAAAATTTCTATAATCCTAAAATATATTTCAGTAAAGTACAATAATCAGTACAAATTTGATATCTAAGCATTTTTATAACGGAAAACAGTATATCTATTTGAAACATGCTCAGAGAAATCAAAACAAAATGATTTTGTAAAGAAAGGAATATATGTTCAGCAGACCCAAGGGCTATTTTTGCATATTTTTGTCAATTTTAAGTTGGTACTTCTGCTATTTTATCGAGTTTCACATAATAGAATTTAACCAAACTCTGCACATACCTTTGGTAATGTCTACCTTATCTAAAACAAAAAGAAAATTGATAGGTCACCATATTAGATTTCGCTTCAATCAAATTACAACGAGGAGGGGTGTGGCGGGCATTTATACAACGCAGGTTGGTACGAAATACGTTTTCAGTGTTTGAGCAAATGACTTACAGATATATCAAATTATCAAACGGCAGATTTCTTAATAAGCGGATTTTAAGGTGTTTCTGAAGTATTTTGATGTCATAGAAAAATGAAAGTTTCCGCCTTTCTCCGAACAAAACCTATAGTTTACGAATAAGGATGTGCGGTATGGGTACGGTACGGGATTAGAAACAGCTGTGACTCAATGCCGAGTTGCACAAAGACAAGAAACCCAATCAACGACAGCAATATACCAGAATAATAAATCTGTCAATTTCTTTATCTTTATACCGCGTGGGGCCTGTTATGTCAAAGCAGACGAAAGCCACTTCAAGCGAGTATAAACTCCACAAGCCCAAAAATTAATTTAAGCCATTTTTTTCTGTTAAAATGACATACGTTGAATGCAAATGATACTGAGCAGTTATCAAGGACCTGCAGGGTAAGAAACCATTTTTCTCTCGTGGTTTTCTAAGAGATAGAAAAAACTAAAATGCATGAATTACAAATTTCATAAACACCTTTAGTTCTATCAGGTGCTATATAACATTTTACTGAGTGTTATATAAATAAGACTGTTTTCAGTATGCTAGAAGATATTTTTCAATTATATATATATAATAACAGAAAAACAAAAACAAAACATTTGCATGTAGAAGGTGATCGACCTTTTGATTATCCTAGCTACAGGAATTTCACAAGCGGCCTTATTCTACTTTTAATCTGTTTGCAACAGCTGGAAATAAAGTCGGAATATCAAAGCTGTTTAGTTGTCACTTAACCACTGGGTTAAGCCGTGTTGTATATATTTATAACGACTTAGTCAGCAGATGAATATCTGGGCACGAGAAAAGTTAATTAGCGGTAAGACGCTTCGTTGAATGTATTAACATGTTTATGGTGAGTGACGAAGGCTTAAGCTAATACCTTGCAAATATACGCGCCGAGTTTAAAGTAAAAATTCGTTAGAAACTATTACTGGTTTAAACCTCCGTTAGAGCCAGAGTTGAAAAACTGACCAATAGCCAATCAGCGTTGAATACCAATTATTGCACGCCAGACCGGATTTCACTGTGTTTTTGCCGCTGCTGGAGAACCTCATCTTAAAGACGAGCACCAACAGAACTGTATTCTTTTGTGTTTCCATGATGGTAATTATACATGATTTGCACGAAAAAACAAAACAAAACAGAAATGGAAGAATCTAGTTACAAAATGACATTGCCATATATTAGGCCAAGACAATGTGATGAATGTCAAAATGTATTATTACATTAATGTAGCAGTATGCACAGTAGTTTAATCAAGATGAGTTTTGACCATACTGTGTAAGATAGTTCTTTTTTACTTTTTTAAAGCTATACTGAAAAGGGGTTGACTGAATATGTTTGCAGATGAAGTTTTGAAAACACATTAATTCAGGGAGGGCCTGAATTGTCCACTTGTCACCTTGTAGAAATGCCGTATTGTACCTGTATTAATTATCAAAATGATTTGCACGACGTCATGTGGGAGGAAAAAGTAGGCCACTATGTTGTAGTGGGTCTTCAAAACCGGGGATGTAAGATGACTCACGAGCTGAAATTTATGGATGAATGGGTAAATTCATACGCTACTAAAATAAAATGGTGCTTAAAAGAAAAGCATTTGTTTTATTGTATTTCTTCTTTTAGTTGAAGTGTACGGTATGCAAGAAAAAGAATCTATCACTAGTTGAAGATGTAGATGGAAATATCTGGCTCTCGGGTAACTGTTTCGTTATAACTGCCTCTTTACTGCATAAACCGTTACCTTCGAGCCAGATATTTCCATCCGCACCTTCTGCCAGTGACAGATCCGTATAATATGGAAACTGTTCATGGAAGCTGCGCATGTCACATGTCAGCGCTCAATTTTTGGGCGGAGCAAACTTAGAAGTCGGATATAGATGATATAGAGATGTTTTAACAAAATTTAAAACTCTCATTTCGTTTCGCTACGCCCCACTCATCCGAAAACATCTATATATGATTTATATCTAATGCATGTAAACTTCGTCAAGTGTGGACAAATTTTACACTAATGTCTATGTCGGTATTATTTTTAATAAAAAAAGTGTGTAACATGTCACTTTTAACGAAATGATTTCGTTTAAACGAAATAAAAAAAGTCTCACATTACCTAATTGGAAAAATGTGTGTAACATGTCACTTTAGGGGCACCGTATATTTTGACCTAGTTAACAGTTATCTGCTTGGCTATTTTATTCAAAGTCAGGCCGTTTATGCGTGATGACAATACTACAGTGAACAGAATATGTCATTAAAAAAAGGTAAATATGTTTTGTTTTGTTTTCGTACAAATAAATGTAAGATTGAGATTAAATATGTTTTTATAATTCTTTATACATGGGGTTGTCTTTCTATATTCTTGTCTGAGTAACAAACAGCGCTCGACTATAGGTCGTGAAACTGATCCACACCGGGGCTTTTAACTAATATAAATAAAACGTTAGATATGCTGCTCTAAAATATAAAAACAAAGTTAGATAAACTTTTCTGTTGAGTGCCCATGTTACCGTTTTAGGGCTTATTGAAAGACTGCAAAATGGAGGGTCCATTATTATTGCCGAAGGATATCTTTTTGAATTTGAGAGAAGAGGCTATCTTCAGGCTGGGGCATTTGTACCGGAAGTGACGCTCGAACATCCAGATCTTGTGAGACAGCTCCACGAAGAATTCGTACACGCTGGAAGTGACGTAGTTTTAGCTTTCACGGTATTTATTTTATTGTGTGCATTTATAGCGAATAAAAAGCCTAGTAAGTCGTCAAAAATGCAAAATTACAAGATCACGGTCTTTTCGATAACACTAAAATCCAAGACTGAAAAAATGAAATTGCCGAAAGTTTATGAAAATTGTTAATGACTCAGCGGTAAAAACTTTTTAAACGAAATGAATCTCCCAAAACTTCTGACCAATGTTTTTGCTTCAGAGCTAACAGCCGATAGAGCTGTACAAGTACCGCACAGTATTATGGCGCTTTTATTTTTAGCAATATGTATACAAACAATCAGTAGCATAAAAGATATACGAAGTAAAATCATTAGTTGACTTGATGGCGCAATAGGTTGAGTGCATGGACATGCTATCATATTGCAGTGATAGTTTTGACAATGCCAAACGTTATATGACTGTCTCAGTAATATGTAATGTCACACCGTAGACACGTGACATCATATCCCTGTCACCGGACCTTCATAATCTTCATTTCGTAATTGGTTCTTTCCCACGGCAACTGACCATAGTTTGCACGGAGCATTAATGTCAGTTTGACGGCTCTGAAAGACCCACCAAAATATAACTGTATTCTTTTGTGTTTTCATAATGAAAATAATACATGATTTTGATGGAAAATGAGAAATGCCAGTATCTACGTATTTAATCTGTCAATACCATTTTCAATTTAAAAAAATTACAGCAAAATTATATCATACTCTGTAGAAACAAAGTGCGGTCTAAACTTAATTAAATATATTAAGTATTGTGCATACTGGTACATTGGTTATAAAAATCAACGCTTGAATAGGAAACATTTTGATCTGCATCTTAAATCCCACTGTCATTTGTAAAAATTAAAACAAATTAGGTACTGGCATTTTAAAATTTTCCACGCAGATCATGAATAGTTACCATTATTGAAACAGGAAAGCGTACAGTTATTCTGCGATAGGTTTTTAAATACTCATGTGTATCCAGTATCGTAATGCTTCTATATTTAAGTGAGAAATGTTCACTGTTCTTTTTCTTTTACATCTCTCTTATAGAGCAATAGCATGCACTTTAGTTTACAGTAAAGGCGATGTGCAAAAGTAACGTCTCCTATTATTTGTATGCATTATAAATATGTTTTTTAAGACAAAGTAATTATTGTACCCATGTTTATTAAAGACAACTATGGTAACTACACTATAAAGAAGGAAATACCCACACATTTTTTACTTAAGTGTTTCAAATGTATTCTTATAAATCAACTGACATCTTTTACATGGAACACATTTAGTACTACGCAAACCGTGAAAAACTCCGAGTCATTGGCAGAGAAAAAGATTTGGAAGAAATAAATAAGAGAGCATTAAAAATAGCGCGTGAAGTTGCTGACCAACATGGATGTCTTATGGCGGGAAATATCTGCAACTCTACTGTATACGTCACTGGCGATGAAGAATCACACAAGATCACAGAGGCTATGTTTAAGGTAAGTGAAAATGACTATGCAATAATGTTATACCAAAGTTTCATTTTCCAAGCCGTTAAAACGTTAATGTTTCCAATGTAACAACATGATGTTACGCGACCCTAATACGGCACATAAGCCTAATATGATTTGAGGTTTACCTGTTAGAAAAAAAAAGTTAGCGCCACAATTAACCAGCATTGAATATGGGCTGGTTCCTCTCGTGTAAGGAACTTGTTTGAATCACGTTAAAAACAAACTCCGGATACAGCGACCCATTATGGTGGCTGACAAAATTAGTAAAACTATATCAAACATCGTTTCGGTTTGTTAAGCGCGATCGATGACAACAAAAACTTAAAAAACTTAAAAAGGGAAAAGAAAAAAACTAATCTAAATGAAACAATAATATAAAGTTAACCACTTTCATGTAATGCTACTGGGGTATATAAACTCTGGATATTTCCACTTTTGGTTTGGATGCGCTAAAGATAGCAAGTAAATGAAATGCTTAAACGTATTTCCAGCAAATGCTTTCATCACATACGATGGTTATAATTTGATTAAACTATGAAATGTTGCTTTAACTATAATAGATCAACTTTTTGCTAGGCATTTTCATATTCTTAACGTAGAGTAATATATTTTAGAACTGGTTCTACACATGAAGACAACGTCTTCAATAAAGTCATTAACATGTAACTAACTGCGTTCAGATGATTTTTTTTTTTTTTTGCATTCTTATAAAAATAACTTTTCATTCTATTTATTTTTGTATTGATAATGATATACAATGTAGGAGCAGATTGAAGCTGCGGTTGACATGGGTGCAGATTACGTTGTCGGTGAAACGTTCTCTAGCTTTGGAGAGGCTAAATTAGCTTTGGAGTGCATTAAGAAATACGGCAAAGGTATGGAATCGTGTTTTGTCCCTATTCATTCACAAATTCGGTAAAAAAAATGTTCATAATTTCACACAATTGTTCCAGCACACAAAAACTGTACGAATTAGTAAAAGAAAAAGTGTCAAACAATGAAACACATTTATCATGCTCCCTGCAGAATGTTGATTTAGCCGCATCATGAGAAACCAACATGATCCATACTGTTCGCTAACAGTTTCTCTATAATTGCAATATGCTTTGAAAGCGAACAGCATGGGTCCTGACCAGACTGCGCGGATGCGCAGGCTGGTCTGGATCCATGCTTGTCGCAAACGCACTGTGTTGGTTTTCTCATGATGCGGCTCATTTTAGAAAATTTACCCATTCCAAGCATTATGAAGCAATTTTATGCGCTGTACAGTAAGGATTCCAATACTAAGTAAAACGATCTGACAAAACACCACTTCATCAAAATGATAGCATTTCAAATATGTGGTTGACAAAGTGTCTTTGACATTAAAATACGCTTTTTCGTGACTATTCCTCCCTGGTGTAGTGTATGTGCATTTGAGTTATCTGTAGTAGAAATAGGTGAAATTCGGTGATACGTAAATTATCATCAAGGCAACTAGTTAATATTGTCGAACGTAGAATGATAAATCATCTATTCAGTATGGAAGACAATATCCGCGAGCTATTTATTATTTTTTGTCATAATCTAGTGATCATAGTGGAATATCATTTTACTTAAACAGCCTCGTTAACAAGTTGCATGTAGGGTTATCTAGTCAAAAGCACTCAAGCCCTCAGTCCCTTGCCAGAAAGTACTTCTCGTTTAAAGGCGTACGCCTTATTCTCCAAGAGACCCGCCCGCTTAGCTCAGTAGGTATAGCGTTGGTCTACGGATCGCGGGGTCGTGAGTTCGATTCTCGGGCGGGACATATGTTCTCCGTGACGATTTGATAACGACATTGTGTCTGAAATCATTCATCCTCCACCTCTGATTCATATGAATCATGTGGGGAAGTTGGCAGTTACTTGCAAAGAACAGGTTTGTACTGGTACAGTATCCAGGAACACTGGTTAAGTTAACTGCCCGCCGTTACATGACTGAAATACTGTTGAAAAACGGCGTTAAACCCAACACAAACAAACAAACTTTTTCTCTAAACATTTAGGATTTTATATCGCTTTATATGTTACGTAATACTATGTCGTTTTATACATTTTTGAAGATGATCCCGAATCCACCACCTCACACACACATGCTTACATCGATTTAATGTTAGTAATATATCTATTCTATACATTTGTGATGTATCTTGTTGATGGTTTGATTCAGTTTCTTATGCTTAAAGTTTCAGCGATTCTACGTTTACTTCGTATTGTCCTTTTTATTCTATGCTAGTTCCTTTATAAAATCAGTCTGTCGGTAAAGTTCTCAGAGGAAACATTTGTTGTTTTCTCTAGTTCCTGGGAGGCGAAACAGTTCTTTTGAAATTCATCTCTTTTATATAAATAATGTTAAGATAGCGTAATTTATAATTCTAAGATGACACCTATAACGTTGTCTAGTTGAGACTTTCTTGTTTTAGATATTAATGATTTTATTGAAGGGTATGTATATTTCAGGAGTCCCAGCAGTGATAACACTGTCGGCAGTTGCCAATGCAGTTTTTATTGACGGAGTCACAGTAATTGACGCTTGCAAGCTACTGGAGGAAGCCGGAGCAGCAGTTGTAGGTTTGAATTGCGGTAGAGGACCAGCTACTATGCTTCCACTTTTGAAGGAGATTACAAAAATCTGTAATGTAAGTTGCTTCTGTACTCATTTCGTTCCTTGGAATTGAATATTGTCTGATAGATTGTGTACACTTTATCAAAGTTAAACCAGGAACTTGAAGGTATTTGTATGCTGAACTTTGGCTGCCGTTGCAGAGTTCTTTTGTTGATTGCACGGTCATCATATTGCTTTTTATCGTACCCATTCAATGTGACTCATTTCTGTCAAGATTCATCATAAAAACTCGTCTACCTGCCTTTCAATACGTTTGTCTCAGTAAAATAAACTACTGTTGTTAATGGCGTTACATTTATGATTGTATGATTCAAATTAACAGTTCCACCATGAAAAGTTATGCCTAAGTGCGAATTAATACAAATAATTCTTTCCTATTGCCAAATACGATTTCGTTTCAAATTGTTGAATTAATGTAGGAATTTAGGAAACATGTATATTCATTTTTATTCAAGGGTCCTAATGCTGCACTTCCGGTTACTTACCGTACATCTCTACAGCAGCCAACGTTTATGTCGCTGAAAATACCGGGCACAGGTACTATATACTACAAAGTTTTTGTCTCTTTTTACAATTCTTTTTGTATATAAACTGAGAATGAATTCTATTCTCTTGATATGATCAAACTTTAAAATTTGTAAACAGCGTCACTGTATGTATAGATTAATTTTACACAATAGAAATTATGTATTGTGACTGTGCTATTCTCGACTTTGTTTCTACGAAATACATGCGGAAGCCCGTACTCGAAAACTACTCGACTCAAATCAATGACTTTCGAGTTTAGAATGTTATATTAACATTAGTTTTGAGGTTTAAAATACATTTGAGCCGTGCCATGAGAAAACCAACATAGTGGGTTTGCGACCAGCATGGAGCCAGACCAGCCTGCGCATCCGCGCAGTCTGGTCAGGCTCCATGCTGTTCGCTTTTAAAGCCTATTGGAATTGGAGAAACTGTTAGCGAACAGCATGGAGCCTGACCAGACTGCGCGGATGCGCAGGCTGGTCTGGATCCATGCTGGTCGCACACCCACTATGTTGGTTTTCTCATGGCACGGCTCATTTATAAAATGTTTAAAGCTCCCATTATACATTTACAACAGATGAACGGGCGTTTCCGCTTGACCTTTGTGCATGTCAGTGCAGTCGCCAAGAAATAGAGGCATTTGCTGCCGAATGTCGCGAGATTGGAATCCAGTATGTGGGACTGTGTTGCGGGAATTCTGCAAATTTAACTCGCATCGTGGCGGAGAAATATGGCCGTACCCCACCCGCTAGCAGGTACTCACCGGATATGGCGAAGCACTACATGTTTGGAGACAAGACCAAATTTAGAAAGGAGTTCACAGAAGATCTGAGAGCTAACAAGGGAGGCGACTTTGATTGAGCCGATTTATTGACGTTCATAAAAAGCCGATCTAGATAAAACTTTTTTATAAATAAATGAAAACCCGAAAACTTTGTTCCACAATAAATAAAAAATAACATAATTATACGCCCTATTTTCGTGAATGAATATTTAAGTTATGAAAACATGTGCATGAATATGCATTTATACTTATCTTTACCTATCAAATATGGTGTACAAAGATACCTCTACATGCTACAAAGTGTACACAGATATCTGTACATGTTACAATATGGACATAGATACATGTATATGTTAAAATGTGTACACAGATATCCGTTCATGTTACAATGTGTACACAGATATCTATCCATGTACCAATTTATACCTTTACACGTATCAATTTGTACATAGATACCTGTTTATGTTACAACGTGTACACAGATACCTGTTACAGTGTGTACACATATATCTGTTCATGTACCAATGTGTAACAGATGTCTATACATGTTACAATGTGTATATTAATGATACATTGTTACACAGATACTTCTGCGTATTAAAATGTGTATACAGATTCCGGTTTTTGTTACATTTTGTACACAGATAACTCTACATGTTATAATGTAGACACAGACTCCTGCTTGTGTTACAATGTGTACGCAGATACCTGTTCATGTTGCAATTTGTACACATATACCTGTCCATGTTCCAATGTGGTCACAGATACCTGTTCATGATACAATGTGTACATAGACACATGTTCATGTTTCAATGGGTACACAAATACCTGTTCATGTTACAATTTGTACATATATACCAGTTCATGTTACAATGTGTACACAGATACCTGTTCATGATACAATGTGTACATAGACACATGTTCATGTTTCATTGGGTGCACAAATACCTGTTCATGTTACAATTTGTACATATATACCAGTTCATGTTACAATGTGTACACAGATACCTCTTCAGGATACAATGTGTACATAGACCATGTTCATGTTTCACTGGGTACATAAATACCTGTTCATGTTACAGTTTGTACATATATACCAGTTCATGTTATAATTTGTACATATATACCAGTTCATGTTACTATGTGTACATAGATACACATGTACCTGTTCATGATACAATGTGAACACAGATACCTCTTCATGTTACAATGTACACTGGCATCAATGTTGAACGTAGACATGCCTGAAGTATTACTTCAATATACATAGAAAATATTACATGAGTGTCTTTTCATATTAAATTTATCGAACGAGTTGAATAAAATGAAAAAATGCGAGTTTAATAAATTCAATGTGGAAACAAACACATGTAATATTCTTTTCATCACATGTAATCCTTTCCTGCTGAAACATCAACACTTCTTCTTTATTTACCTATTATAGACCAAGTCAAATCGACCAGCGTCTCCTGTATTTAAAAAGACGTCAACGTCAAAGCTTTATTACAGTCGTGATACTAAATTTATTCACTCACACGACGTCAAACACGTTGATTTTCGCCTATATTTCAAAGTAAATATGCGCGAATATAGGTTGCATCGAACTTAAAACTGTAAAACTGGTATCAAATACTATGAGATTCTGCTGATATGCATCGTGTGTCAGATTAAAGCTAGTATATGAGAGAAAATTGCGTGTCATTTTGTGAGTTTCTTGTCTCCAAACAAATATACACTCTTGATTTTGATTGTCTCCTTTTATACGCAATAAAGAATGACTTACAGTGCTATGTACTCAATATTCAATATCATTTTAACCATAATATATGCTTCAAACTGGAACTGTTAACCCTTAGCTTGCTGGCGGCAAGTGATTCTGCCTTTGCGACCAGTGTTCGCCATTCAGTCTGTACATTTTCAGTGAACATCCCTTCAAATAATTAAAGGTACTGTCCATATTGAATGATAGACCAGTCCATTTTAGAAATTAAGCAGTGTAAAGGTTAAGAGCTATGATAGGTATGCGTTTTCAAAGTATGTATATTTTAAAAAGGTAATACAGCAAAGACCCTAGTTCAGTGTTATTTAAAATGTGTGTTTATGATTAGGCTGTTTTCATAACAAATCTATCTAGAACTTTCTTTCTATTGATTTTCGCAATAACTAGCAAACGAAAGTGTTTTCAGAGTTCTACATTTTGCAAAAAAAAAAAAAACAAAACAATTCAACAGACATGTCCGTTGTTCTTCCTCTAAACCAATCAGTATAAAGTTGCTACAAGTAAAACAACTGGAATGGACGAGATTTATTATGTTTTTAGTTAACATTACTCTACTTGACACTAATTCATAATCAAGTTAATTCTAGTATTCCATAAACGGTTTAAATTGTTTTTTTTTCTCTTTCAGTCTTAGTTTTGCTTTTAATTCATCAATTTGCAAATAAATCAAGAGTGGCTTCATCAACATAAAACATTCAGGCAAATGTTAGGTAACCAGTCAAATTTTGGACACAACCACTATTTGTTTGTAGGTACAAAGTTGACTAAAAACTTTGCAGTTCTTATATATAACGTTGACAAAAACTTAAAACTCATGGTCTATAAGATTGTAGTTCATCTGTTACCTTGTTTTTGATGAAGCTTATGTTTGATAATCAGCTAGGAATAAAATGATTGCATGCACAATCTTGTTTTCAAACCATTGAACTCATTACTTCTTTTACTTATGTTCTGACGCGTACCTGCTTAAAATGTAAATAGTAAAAGTATTTGACAGTATTTTGAGTATAGTGAAAGAATCTGACGAATCATTTATAGTAAAACATAAATTTAATACTTTTATTGCGTTCTATTCACAAGACGTTGCATTGTCAAACTCTTATCATCGCCACGTGATCTTTTAGGAAGCGCGGATGATTGTTAGACAAAATTCCTGCTCTGAGGTTGATTGTTACCATTATTTCATGTAGATCATATACACAATGTGAAATGTATGGTGTTAAGAATGTTTTCAATTAATTGTCCTTATGTTATGATCACAATTGTCTTAAAATATCTTAACACAAACATTCTGAATAAGTTTCATTTGGAAAAGGCCAAACATCAAGGCATCTGAGGCGGTATCAAGTCAACTGATGACGAAGACCGACCACGGACGTCAACAACGGACAGGGACGGTCACATTCCTCAGTAAGCTTAAAAACATCTAAAGAAAGGCATGAACTATTTGACAAATGTAACAACATGTTTAAGATGGCTGAAATTGCATCAAAACTTAAACTCCCCATTTCTGTCGCTAACCCACTGTCCATCACATCGCGGTAAATCGCACATAAGTCTGTTACGACCGACATATGGCATGTATGCATGTTATACTTCCGTATTATATTGAAAGCATTTCTATACGGTTATGACGATAAAATCAGATTAAAACTCCCATGCAAAAATGATACTCTTAATTATTAAATGTTAGTAGACTGTCATTATACCATGTGATTAGTATAAATGTGGATTAGGCAATACAAACAACTTAGTGCTTATATCACTTTGAAGACCAACCACAGCACCGAAGTGTTAGTCTAACAAAAGTCACTGCGAGTTTGTAACTGTAAATACAAAGGAGATTCTATAAATGTATTTCTCCATTTTTCGATGTTAATCGTTATATATAATTACCACGGTGACAATGGAAACACTGTTTTGGGTCTTTTGTAGATTACCAAAATGTTATCGTTACCGGGTAGTATTGACCGGTATAGCTTGAAGTATGCAGTAGTGCTAACAGGCTGATTACGTACGAGGCAATTATGCAGATAGAAATGTGTAAACACAGTTGTAAATCGGACATTGTTTTCATCTTACTGTTCACGCCGATACAAAAACGGACACACGATGGCTAGTTAATTTACGAATAAGGTGTGAAGTAAGTTAATTTTGGGAGAAATTTTGTTCCTATAAAAACATCAGAAACATATAATATCTGTTTCATGTAATATGAACACATTAAAACATACTTAATATAGAATATGGAATAACGGACGTTTTTCCCCTAAATTACTGAAGAAATAATTCTGTAATGTAGTGTTATTCAAAACCTGACACAGAAGGAACGCCTCTGATATTACCACACAAACGTGTTTAGTGGGGCGGGGCGGGGGTGGGAGCATCAATTTTAATCAGAACAAGGACAAGGAAACAAATAAATGGAAACAATTTGATACTGTCTTTGAAATATTATTTGGGCGATAAATCTGTTAAATAGGTAAACATCTTACTCTACATTTCCACTATATTCTAAAGATAAGAAACAGTAACAACTTGACAACAAGAGAAAATAAAAAATTGTAATGTCATTTATTGATATAAAATGTGCGAACATTTTAAAACGCATTTCATGGAGACAGTTGCCACCCAGAAAACGTTGCTCGCATATATTGACTATTTACAGCAGAACAACCTCTTCCTTGCACACGCCTGATAAAGACATGGTCACCAGCATTCACACTGGTCACAATAAGACTGGAAGAGGGACTCAGTAGCAAACTTTGACTAGTACCGTCTGTGATTGTCCATCCTTTCTTCTCCCCATTTACTACTATTTCTGTTACAGCGTACTGTGCATAGTCTGCAAGAAATGTCCATGTAAAGACATACACTCCCGATACAGGCACGACATATATTCCGTCTTTTTCATTGTATCCATTGCCAATGTCCAGTTCTTCACCGTCGTAATCAATCACTTCATGGTCGTTGTAACAGCGGTTTGAGGTAAGGTAGACATGGAACGCATGTTATAAGCAAATGAAAGACATGGAACGCAACTCGGCCAGTTTGTCCTAACAAGCCTAAATAAAACAACATTATATCAATTCGAAGTTCATACTCGTTAACAATTTAATATGTTTAGCTTTGCTCATTGTCGCGAATTATTTTAATGAAAAATGTCCTATAAAAGTGTACGTGTTTAAATTTGATTACAATACAATCGCCGTCATGCGATTTCAGTATCTAATCCCTTACACAAGGTATGATTTTTCATTGGAAACAATCCGCAAGATGCAAAAACCTAACCTATGTGAGTTTTGTGGTGGCTGATTTCTGCCATTTCGTGTTGTCGTGTCGGCGGGGCGAAAACACGACCACACGAAAACACGGCAAATACCTAATGTGTCGTGTTTTCATGTTTTTGTGTTGTCGTGTCGGCGGGGCGAAAACATGAAAACACGACAAATTTTACACAAAACTCGATGCTTAAAGGGCGCCAACACGACAAATTTGTCTGTCGAGTTTTCATGTTGGCGGGTTTAAATTTGTCGTGTCGGCGCCCTTTATTTGTCGTGTTTTCGCCCCGCTGACACAACACGAAAACTCGACAAATGAGGTATTTGTCGTGTTTTCGTGTTGACGTGTTTTCACCCCATCGACGCGACAACACGAAAACACGACAAATACATTATTTGTCGAGTTTTCGTGTTGTCGTGTTTTCGCCCCGCCGACACGAAAACTCGACAAATTAGGTTTTTGTCCAGTTTTCGTGTTTTCGCCCGCCGACACGACAACACAAAAGCACGAAAACACGACAAATTCTTTTTAGACATTTCTTATGAAATGTAGAGTTATTCTGAAGCCAGTGGCAAAGGGTTTTAGAAGCATTTTTCTTTCTATTCTAACGAACCGCCAATTCAAAATTTATTTATATTCCTTAAAGCTGCATTAGGAGATTTGAGATTATAAAACAGTACAATAATATGTCAGATGTCAGTTATCGTTTTAAGCATACGAAGTGTATGTATTACCGACCCAGTTCCAGAAATATTTCATTGGGGTGCGGGAAGCGGCAACAGTTAAAGAATGAAGGCGGCATCGGCGAACTGAGTGGAGTGATGGGTCAGGGCATTTCTGCTTTTAAGTATTTGAAATACATATATAAAATGTTGGCTTCTGCTGAAAATATTGAGATACGATTAACACCCTCCTGACAGAAGAGTCACAGGGTCTTTCCCTTGTCATTTTTGAAATATAGGTATAAAATGGTGGTCCCTGCTGCATTTTTGTTCCAAAATTTGAGATACGTTAGGGGGTCATGCCCTCCGATTTAGTGGGTCAGAGGGTATCCTCACGGACATTTTCGAAATATAGGTATGAAATGATGACCTCTGTTGTATTTTTGGGTCTAAATTCTGAAAAAAAATCCTTTGCCAAAGTAGTTGGGTTGGGTGAAACTATGACGAGTACAGGTCACTTTGGGTGTTGGAGTTTGGGTTGGGGCTGGGGAATGGCACGGCCATCGGTCCTTGCCCAGGACCCGAGCCTGTACAAATAGAAAAATAATTACGTATATGCGTGGGCCTCAATGAAGATTAACTTATTCACACGAAATACCCAACCCTCGTACCTCAAACTTTGGGCTCAAAAATGCAGCAGTGGCCACCATTTTATACATATTTTTCAAACATTTAAAGGCAGATACGCCCTGATCAACCTAACATGAGGGTTTAACCCTTTCCGTATCTAACCCCATTCGGCTCGCCGATGCCGCCTTCATTCTTTACCTGTTGCCGCTCCCCGCACCCCAATGAAATATTTCTGGAACCAGGTCAAGTATACATACATTTCATTTTACTCTGAAAAGAATTTGTCGTGTTCGTGTCGGCGGGGCGAAAACACGACAACACGACAAATACTTAATATGTCGAGTTATAGTGTTTTCGCCCCGACGATACGAAAACGACAAATAAAGTGCGCCGACACGACATATTTATACCCGCCGACACGAAAACTCGACAAATAAATCTGTCGTGTCGGCGCCCTTTAAACGTCGAGTTTTCGCGTTTCGGGTCAAGTTTGTTGTGTTTCCGTGTTTTTGCCCTGCCGAAACGACAACACGAAAACTCGACAAATTAGGTTCTTGTCGAGTTTTCGTGTTGTCTTGCATCACAAAAAAAGTTAAATTACGTTGATGGTACGCAACTGGGCATTTTTTCAAACAAAGACTAATAAAATGTGATTGCGCTGTTCTTCAAAGTTATATACCCGTTTGCTTATTTTGGATGCTTTCAAAAGACAAATAAATATCATAATAATGAAACCACACTTTGTAAGTTTTCTTCCATTAAAACATGACAAATAAAGTGCGCCGACACGACATATTTATACCCGCCAACACGAAAACTCGACAGATAAATCTGTCATGTCGGCGCCCTTTAAACGTCGAGTTTTCGCGTAAAATTTGTCGTGTTTTCGTGTTTTCGCCCTGCCAACACGACAACTCGGCAAATTAGGTTCTTGTCGAGTTTTCGTGTTGTCGTGTCAACACGCTAACACGAAATGGCAGAAATCAGCCACCACAGAATTGTTAAATCTTTGTGGGCAGAAGAGCAAAGAAGATGTTAAGCAATAAATGTGTTTGCAACTGAAACTGTCGACAACTCCTATATATATACATTTTATGACTGTTGTTCGTTCGTCAAATTAAAAACTTAGCACTGCATCACAAGAAAAGCTAAATTACGTTGATGGTATGCAACTGGGCATTTTTTCAAACAAAGATTAATAAAATGTGATTGCGCTGTTCTTCAAAGTTATATACCCGTTTGCTTATTTTGGATGCTTTCAAAAGACAACTTAAATATCATAATAATGAAACCACTCTTTCACATTTTATTTCGAAAAAGAAAGTTCTCTAAAATGTGTCAAAGACAGCCATCCATCATGTTTCAGCAATGCTGTTATAAGCAAATGAAAGACTGTGGCATTTTACTTAATGTACAAGAAGACACAAAATTATAATATCATGCACATCCATGTGCTGATCAAAATGGAAATATAAGATAAAGCGGTTGGCAAGTACAGCTCTATCGAGCAACTTGAGTGTCTCCATAATGACAATCAAAAAACCTACTAATATCATTTAATTTAGTAAAGCATTATTTGAATAGACCGAATGTCGTGTTAGACCTCTTCAAAAAACACCATTACAATTTTTTTATGGTTAAATATATTAAATTATTTGATTCTTTAAAAACTTCCGCCTCGATAGCCTGGTGATAGAGCGCCCGCTTCGAGAGCGGGAATTCGTGGGTTCGATGCACGGCCGCGTCATACCGGTCAAGACGTTAAAAATTGTACCAGTACCTCCCTTGCCTGGCGCTCAGCAAAAGGGAAACTGGCCTCTTCTCTCATACCCTCGTGGTGATGGATTCCATCAGAAATGAGGTGTCGAGAGTGATTAATATAAGTTGTAGAACTTCCTTCACAATCGACCTAAAATAAATTATGTATAAACTTCCCAATCCTAAGTAAAACATCTGAATCGGTACAATATAACAGAAGTTATCCGATAAGCTGTGTACACATAACATTGTCTTACGTTTAGATATTCTTCCAATGAATTCGTTGGATTTCCTCTTCGAAGCCAAACTAATCTTGTCATTCACACGGGATGTTCCTTGTTATCACTTATGAGACTTATGTCTGTCTCATTTTTTGTGTAAGCGAGATCGTTCTTGTGTCCGAGAGTAATAGGTTCCTTTAAATCTTCCGGTTTCGCGGTTTTTGTCAGTCTTAAAACGTTCATTTCCAGATGTGTAACGCGGTTTTTAAGTTCACTGTTTTCATGTTTCAGAGAATCAATTGTTAACCTCTGAATGTCAACAATGCGTTCTAAATTATTCAAACGTTCTTCAACGGAGTCTGCTCTGGCACAGACAAAACAACAAAATACCATGAAAAAAGTAAGCAACATAACTATAAATGGCTGAAGTTACACCGAAATCGGTGTTTTATCTTGTCTTGGCGATTCCTCACTGGCGACTTATGTTCATGTCTTTATTTAGATTTTCTTATCTGAATGATTTTGCTAACTCACTCAGGGAGAGGTATGTTCGAACGTAAGTCATGTCTCAACGATAACATATGACAACCTCTCAACGACAATTGGTTACGGTATCGGTCGATGTAACCTGGTTGAGAAAATTTACATTGATAATAATTCTATTGATTACACATATAAGTTTTCTTCCATTAAACTGTATTCAGATTCTAAAAGTAAACGCACAAATTAATTAAACATAAAAAATTGAAATAGATAGTGAGTAAACAGAAGCAGTAATCTACATTCAAGAACAAAAGAAATTTATGTTATATGTTTTCAGAAGCAATGGATATAGATAATTAATGGTGAATTAAATACAAGGCAAGTTTTTATCTTAAAATACACTGACGAGATAAAGAAACGCCTCATTCAAACTCGGTATACAATTTTTCGTTAACCGTGATTCAAAATTAGAAAAGAACAATTCCATTCGCAAATTAGATGCTTTACAAGAATTTATGGTCAATAAGAAATCATTGCATTGTCGCATTAAGCTTAAATCTTGAATTTTAATACCCCGGTCGGAGAAATTGCATTTGAAAAATCAGTAGCGCGTGTGGCCACCTCTGCTAGCAACCACAGCAGCAAGGCGACGCCTCATAGAGCCGCACCAGTTGCGTAACAGATACCGTGGGATTCTGGCCCACTCCTGGTGCAGCGCTGCTACCAGTTCCCGGACGTTTGCTGGCTGGGGTTGACGTTGGCGTAACCGCCGTCCGAGATAATCCCAAGCGTGTTCAATCGGATTGCAGTCCGGTGAACACGCCGGCCAAGGTAAAACATTAATGTTTCTAGCCTGTAGAAAGTCCCTGGTGACGCGTGCAACGTGAGGTCGCGCGTTGTCGTGCTGATAGACTAATCCTTGACGTTGACGGAATAAAGGGACAACAACATGACGTCATATCTGGTCGATGTAACGCCTGGCTGTGAGATTACCTTGGCAAACGACGAGTTGGGACTTAAACCTATGGTTGATTGCTGCCCACACCATTACTCCACCTCCACCGTAACGATTGTGCTCCAAAACGCAATTGTTTGCGTAGCGTTCATGGCGTCGTCTATAGACACGGATACGTCCGTCGGCGTTCCACAAGTTGAAACGCGACTCGTCACTGAACACTACGTTCTGCCAACGCTGGCCGCGATGGTTGCGGGCCCAAATAAGACGTTTGTGACGGTGGCGTAACGTTAGAATTAGACCGCGGTAGGGCCTACGACAGGTAATTCCGCGTTCTCTGAGTCGATTTCTCACTGTATGTCGACTAATTGGACGTCCACGGTTACCTACAACTATACGTGACGTAGATTGCGCCGTCACAATCTGTCACGTAAATGACGTTGACGTATATAATTATCCTGTCGTATTGACGTTACACGCGGTCTACCTGAACGTGGTCTATCGATAGACGTTCCCGTGTCTCTAACACGTCGAATAAGACGCACAATTGTCGAACGAGAGACGTTAAAACGTCTAGCAACTAGTTCCTGCGTTCGCCCATATTCAAGCATAGCCAAAACCTGAGCCCTCTCTTCAGAATTCAGCCTCGGCATTACGAAAACTAATGTTTTTTTCAGAGAATAGCTAAAAAAATATGGTTGTGTGTCGTATTACACATGTACATGTGCAAAAATCGTTCAATCAAACCACATGGTTTACATGCACGGACTGCACGAGGAAATCATGACCAGGTACATGAAGTGAACAAATGGCTGAATGAAATCGCGCGAGTTTTTGTTCACTGTGTTTGTCGGTCAGAGTACATGTAGATTTACTACATTTCACAACAATTAAAAGCGTTAGGAAAAAAATAACGCCAAATTTCAATGAGGCGTTTCTTTATCTCGTCAGTATATTTTATTTATTTCATAACATGTTCCACGCCCTTACCGATGATGTTACAAACACTTCACGAAGACATGGACAAGCGTTACAAATTCTCATTGAAGAATTGCGGTTAAATATGTTATTTATTTTAAGGTATTGGACGCTTAATAGTAATGTTTAAAAAATGGCATTTGCTTGGTATATTGTTAATGTTGACCATGTTTCGCACTGTGTTGCAAATTTTAAACAACTTTTACCGTGCCGTTTTTCGTAAATTTTGTATAATTTATGGTATTTCATCAAGCTCAAGTAGAGACAAATTTCAATGTGATGGCCACTATCTAAAACGTTTGCAGAGAACTCATTAGAGCATTAATTTTGATAAAAGAAACACCAAACTATTGTTAAACAATTATAAAACACAAAATAAAACAGTAAATATAATTTTTTTCTAGGGTGCTTCAAGTAAACAGATTTAATGAGACAGAATTCTAACTCCAACATTGAAAAATTAAGGTCGAATCCTCTGGGTCTGTTTTGAATTTTCTCACTTCATTCAAAAATAATCTTGGGGCAGAAGTAAAACCTACCTGCATTTCTTCCACAATATGTAATCTAAAGAATTAAGGCAAAATAGAGAACTTTTACCGCATGTAACTCCGTATTTTTAAAGATGTCTAACCCTACCCCTCCTGATTCAGAGGTAAATTCACTATGAACAGCAAGAAATCGCTTATAAAATGAAATATTTCCACTTTTGTACAATAAATCCATAATAATTCTTGAAAGAAGTAAAAACTTACTAGAAAAAAGGAAAATATGGGAAAAAAATGTGATCCCAGTGGAACTTGAACCTTTACAGTCAAAGTAGGTTTATGGTAGGAATTGAATACATTCTCTATTTTGCTTGTGCCCCAAGGTTATTTTTGAATGAAGTGAGCAAAATTCAAAACGGACCCACAGGATTCCACCTTAATTTTTCAATGTTTGAGTTAGAATTCTGTCCCATTAAATCTGTTTACTTGAGGCACCCAATAAAAAAATGTTATTTTGTGTTTTATATAAATAGTTTGATGTTTCTTTTATCAAAATTAATGCTATAATGAATTCTCTGCAAGCGTTTTAGATAGTGGTCATCATATTGAAATTTGTCTCCACTTGAGCTTGAGGAAATACCATAAATTATTCAAAATTTATAAAAAAAAAGCACAAAAAAAAAACAACAACAAAAAACGGCACGGTAAAAGTTGTTTAAAATTTGCAACACAGTGCGAAACATGGTCAACTTTAAGAATATGCCAAGCAAATGCCATTTTTTAAACAATACCATTAGGGGTCCAATACCTTAAGTTATTACGTGCTCACGTATTAGATATTACGTGCACACATATTCATTACGTGTGCACGTGTAAGATATAATGTACCCACTTAGTAACGTTACAACGACTTAGTTATAGGTCATATGGTGACTTCTCAGCTTTTCACGATATGAACAGACGGCCAACGGAGTAAGAACCATCGATTATCTGCGAGCCAACCGGATGACTCGAGGTTTCGAACGCACAGCGGAAAGGAGTTATTGTGATTCGAAGTCAGCGACCTTCACCTTAAAATGCCCCTTTCAATGTTTTAGTAAATTTACATAAGTCCTGTAACAGATGACATAGACCAAACAGTTAGTATGTAGGAAGATCTTTTGGAAGAATATCTAACGCAGCCAAACAACATCTTTTCATAACAAATAAAGGAAAAAATCAAAACCATATATAGGATTTAAGTAAATTCATGCATTTTGTTAAATTACAGCTTTAAAAGAACAAGGAAAGAAACAGTAAAATAGTGTAACGAATTTAGGTAGATCTACATACATTAGTCTATTGCGAAAGTGCATGGAATTTAAGTGAATGTGCAAGTTTTAATTTGTTCCCGAGAAAGGGACGCGGTAAAATGCAAAATTATCAGAAATACAAATAAAATGCTGCGCTTTTCATGACTCAGTTTATGAGGAAACAAAGTACGAAATAAAATGCCAAAGTATCAATGATTAGCCTCATGAATTACGTTTTGAAAAAGAAACGGAACAAAGAATGTAAATCTGCTGTTTGATGGAGCCTATTAAATGCATCAGTTTCGGGATTTTCGATAAGAGATGCAATGAACCATGAAATAATCAAATACATTTATGTAGTTTAAAAAAGGTTTGGGTAGAGAAAGACATGCAGTAATTGAAAAGTGAAATGTTACCAGAGACATGAAAAGGGTATCCACAACTGAAGAAAAGAAATGCAGATAACTGCGGAATTATCAGAGATTCAAGTCATGAAATGAGTTTTCATGACTTGCAGTTTTGAAGAGAAGAAATGAAAAGACAGAAATGCAGTAAACTGAAATATTGTGGGAGATTTCAGTAACTGTACGAGTTAAATAAGTACCACTGCAGCAGGAGCAATGTCAAGTTTCAGATATTCGCACACCTAAATTGTCGTGGTGACATTCCGTACCATACATGTTAGGGGCAGGAAAACCGTATATTAAATTGTTTGCGTTAAATTCCACCTTTTGCTTTGATTAAAAGTGAGGAAATATTGTACATTGAGCGGTATTTGTCATGATTGTCTGCGGTTGTGAAAACAACTTCCGGCACACTTCGTGTGAAACCTAGTTCATTTGAACATGTAATACCAGTATTATAAGAGAGTTCATGCGGACCTAGTATACAAAGTTTACAATTGCATATCCATATAATTTTGTGTGTTTAGAAGTTTAAATGAGTGACCACGACCTCGGACAAATGTAATGCTCAATTCAGCAGCTCTGGGCTACGTTAGTATACAACTAGTTATGATGATGTCAGGTTTGTGTATGTATTAAATACCATGTCAATAATTGTACTCATCTTATTAAAAAAAGAAAGAAGAGAAGGGAAATAAAAGAAAGAAACAAAATATAAATTAAACGGAAATCAATAAATTATAGCGGAGATATGTTTGACGCCTGTTTTCTATGTCTTGGATGAAACTCAGAAATTGACTGAAAATCTTAATCGTAAATGCTTTCAAGATGCAAGAAAAACGCACCTGTTAGTCCTCAAAATCTAAAAATTATTAGGAAACACGATGGCAATTAAAGAGCGACTGAGTTCACAAACAAAGGAAATAACCGTTCGTTTTTTTTCCAGAGTCACTCACTGTAAAATAGTAGAATTGCCGAAAATAGTCAGGAAGATTTGCAACAGAGACAGTTATATATTATGATATGTATTGTGCATACCAAACGATTTTAAGAGCTGGTTCCATTGGATTAAAAAAACTCTGAAAAATATTGAATTCAGTAGGGAATGCAATCAAATATTTCAAAGCAAAAGAATAAAACTTTATGAATGTTCTTTTTGAAGAGTCATTATGATCAGAAATTACTGCGAAATCATTAATATTCGTGGGGGACTTATTGTCGTGGATTACGTGGTTGAGTCAGTCCACGAAATTTAATCCCAAGGAATAAGAAAAAATCTCATTAATTTTATGTTCAAAAGTTAAAATCCACGAATTCATAATACCACGAAATTGCCGTTTTGACCAAAACCACTAAGTTCCATGCCCACAATATTAAATGATTTCACAGTAATTTACTTCCTGATAACACGAGTCTAAGACAGAATTGAATGTATTAACCTTAAATACATGAATTATGCCACTAACTTATCTGTGTTTAACGTCGCACCGACACAATTTTAGGTCATATGGCGACTTTCTGTCTGTTCGTGTTTAACGTCTTTTTCAACATTTTTTCAGTCATATGAACGACGGTGTCTAGTTGTGGCAGTGAGCACAATGCCCAAGTTTAAAGTGCTGCCTCACTGGAATAGATTTCTATTACGCCGTAGACACATGACATGATACCTCACCCAGTCACATCATAATGACATCGGACTGACCAGTGCTAGTACTATCCTCTTAATGCTGAGCGCCAAGCAAGAAAGCTATTAGTCACATTTTTTACGTCTTTGTAATGAAGCTGCCAGGGATCGAACACACGACCTCCCGCACTCGAAGCGGACGCTCTACCACTAGGCTACCAAGGCGGTTTGGCGACATTCTAGCTTTGATGTTGGAGGTGCCCCTTCGTGCATTATTGCATCATGGGCGGGCACCAGCGTAGAACCATCGACTTTCCATGAGCCGGCTGTATGTCTTCCTCATATGCAGATTTCAACGCGAACCCACATGTGTGAGTGGCAAGTGAATCGAAGCCAATGACCGTAACCACTCGGCCACGGAGGCCCTAAAATATCTTAAAATGTCTTTTTTTTCTGATATTCAAAGAATACTCTATAGCAGTAGAGGAACAATAGAGCTTATAGTACAAAGTAACGGGTACAATACGAATTGAACGTTAGTTTAGAATACATGATACATTATCTCAAAAATGTGCCAGACTATTTTTGTCTGCGTTTCATTTCCTAATATAACATACATCTTTTCCGACACAATAAAGTTTATGTTCAACCCAAAAAGTTAAAATGAACATAGATATACTTTAATCAAATGTAAAGTCACGGTCTTATCTACGACTAAACGTTCATTTAGATAAGTATGTACAGGCACATCTAGTACATTTATGTACGTATGTTTGAGAAGTAAAATGTCGGACATTAGAAAAGGTAATTTTTGAAAACTCTCTATAGTTCTTAAATACATGTGTTTGATATGTTATTAAATATATCTTTTAATTTTACATTACATCTTAACATCTTTAGACATTTGTGTTGCTTACATATCGTGTCTTTGTTACCATTAAATACGCTTACTTACAGATTCAGCCAGCGTTGACATTTATCTACATGTTTTATGCATGAAAAAAATTACTCGTGGTGTTGAATCTACTGACAGTTCTTAGGCGGTGCTTATCTTGGTGCTTTAACTTCTTTACTACTAATGTCACCCCATGTACAAATCTCTTCTTAAAAGCATCTCCTTTAGAACATCTCCTCGTTAACAACATCATGTAACAATATCTCATCCTCACCAACATCACCTTTTTATCAATATCTTATCAATAACAACAGCCTCTCCTTCAGAGCATCTGTACATCTATCTGTGACATCAAGTCTTTACCAACACCAAGTCCATAAGAAGCATCATCTCCTTAATAACTTCTCTTCCTTAAATGCATCGCCTCCTTAACAACATCTCCTTAAGAGCATTTCCTTCTTAACAATATCACCTCCATAACATTAAGCCATCCTTGATAACATCTCGTCCTAAATAAGATCTCCTGCTTTCCTTAACGGCACCTCCACCATAAAAAAATCTGCTCAATAACAACACTTCCTCATTAAGAGCATTTCTATCTTAAAGTTTACAAAATTTCTTCCTTAAGAGCATCACCTCCTTAGCAACGTCGCCTCTTTAGCGACATGACTTAATTTTCAACATCCCCACCATAATAACATCTTATCCTTGACAACATTTCCTCCTTTACAACATCCCCACCTCATCAATAGAATTATCTCCTTCCCAACATCACCTCCTAAAGGTCTTCACCTTAGTTACATGTCGTTTGTGTAAATCGAACATCTGACATAACAGCCGGAGTGACTGCGGGAGTAATTCACCGTCTAAAAGCGTAACAAATTTCTGCTCCTATTCATAGTTTTATCTAGATATTTCTCAGGGAAAAGAACGTTACTTGCAAAAACACAAAAGGTGTTACGTTTCCTGGAATTACAGTTTCAGCTTGTTTGAATTTCATATTCAGGTTTGATTGACAGGCTTCAAAATGGAGGCACGGTTATTGTTGCTGAGGGATATATTTTTGAATTTGAAAGAAGAGGATATTTGCAGGCCGGCGCCTTCGTACCGGAAGTGACGCTTGAACATCCGGATTTGGTGAGACAATTATACGAGGAATTTGTGCACGCAGGAAGTGACGTGGTTTTAGCTTTCACAGTACGTATATCAGTACACACTTATTTAATCGCAATGGCTTGCTCGTCAATAGTCAAAACATTTTGCCCTTAGTCCGAGAAAGTGTTTAATAAAATGACATCAGAAGTATAATCTGTAGTTGTTTGTCTTACGCGTTGACTTTAGCAACCCTGTGTTGAGCTACAAACTGTCAGATAGCATAAACACTGGCCGCGACTTTATGAAAGGACTAATTAATAATTTAGTCTTTAGGCCCGTACACACTAAGTACTAAAGCAAACTTAAGTGTTTTACTTTTAAGACACATATCCAGCAAAGTTTAACATTTGTTATGATTGTTTTTACGAATAACTATATCATTAAAACCATCTTTTCTTTAAGAAACGTTTTCTTGTCAAATTAAATGTGATTAGGAGAGCATTACAACTTTAAACGTTAAAAGAAATCTTGATATGTTTTATATTTTTACTTGCAGTATTACGCACATCGTGAAAAGCTGCGTCTTGTTGGGAGGGAAAATGATCTAGAAAGAATAAACAGAACGGCTTTGAGGCTAGCACGTGAGGTTGCAGACGAATATGGTTGTCTAATGGCGGGTAATATCTGTAATTCGGCTGTTTATGTAACAGGTGACAAGGAATCGCACATAATAACTGAAGGCATGTTTAAGGTAAGTAGAAATACATTCTTTTTTGATGTTCCTCATTAACTTGTAATATCAATTGTATAAAACAACATTATACACAAATCACTATAAATAGTAACAAAACTGCATAGGACATACTCCTGTACCCTTGTTCAAATTACCGAATGAGGGGATTGTAACCGCTTATTGGACGCGAGGAATGAATGACGTCATGTGATCGTCATTTTATCCAGTTTTCGTAACAATAAAAACGACGATATTTTATATGAATAAGTGATTCAAGAAAGCAAGTAATCGCTATTATGTTGATGTAAACAAATCGTTAAAAGGCAATGGCATTCTTTAGGTGGTTTTAGCACTCTTACGCCTATAACACTAGGGCTAAGTCCTCATGCAATACAGGTTTAGTCTTGCTAATAACCAAGGCCCGCCATTGCTGTTTAGTAAGTGTATAATAATAAATATGTTAAATCAAGAATGCAAAGAAGTGTCTGCCGATCAAATACTTAAAGTTAAAACCATCTTGTTATCTTTAACAAGGAATTTATTGCGAAGCCTTTGTTTTGCCCTCACATGATATGGTATTTACTACATATTAAACCTCTACTGTATATACACATATTTGTAATTTTGTCTACTTACAGGAACAAATTGAACTTGCGGTAGAAATGGGAGCTGACTATATTGTTGGTGAAACCTACTGCGGCTTTGACGAATCCTTATTGGCACTGGAATGTATCAAAAAGTACGGAAAAGGTAAACTTACTTCACAATGTGTTCCTTTTCTTGAAAAAGGTAAAGTAAAAAATATATAATTATTCTTACCTGAAGTAGCTATGGTCAATAAACGATTTAAAGCGTAAGCTGTCTCTAGCTGGTAAAATTACAGATAATATTCACTTTAAATGATTATTCTGTTGTAAGTATGTGTATGCAGGTGCTCATAAGCATCTTTCGTTGGGAAGTTCGGTATCATCGTTATATATATCAACACATTTTGTTGACGAACGATGTTAATATTCTGTTTATTGATTGAAAATAACGTAGTCGCAAAAAAAAAAGAAGAAATAACGAGACTGAATAAAAATTTTTCTATTTCATTATTTGTTACAAACAGATGTTTTAATGTCTATGTTCAGCTGCAGAATATATACAAGCAAAATTGTTTGGCCATATCTACTGAACACTGAGCTACATGAAGACGACAAATTTCTATAAATTTTCTATAACCCTTACCATGCTAGATACGATTGATTTTGCCATTGAGACCAGTGTATGTCATGATCAGCCTGCACTTCCGTGCAGTCTGATCATGATCTGCACTGTTCGCTATTCAGCCTGTAGCATTGGTTAGCACCCCTTTTAACAGTTAATTCTACTGTCCAAATCGGAAGACGGGCACGTTCATTATAGAAACTTAGCAGGGTAAGGGTTAAACAACAAAGTTTTAGAATGACTAAAAACTTATTTCCCTAGGTTTACCAGCGGTAATTACATTGTCTGCTCCCTCAAACGATATCTTGGTTGACGGAGTGACCGTGATTGACGCCTGCAAACAATTAGAAGATGCTGGAGCTGCTGTAGTTGGCTTGAACTGTGCACGTGGCCCAGCCACAATGCTTCCTCTCCTGAGAGAAGTCAGAAAAGCTTGCAAGGTGCAGTTCATTAAAATGTGTTCTTTGACCCATTCGAAATATTTGTAATGCTGGCTCATTTTCATTTTCATGCTAATTGAAGTGATACAAAATGACTATGCATAAATAACTATCATTCAGAGACACACGGATGAATAGTGCATCGGGAGCTCTTGTCATTTACATTATTCGACGTGCATACCCAAGAATCCCCGATTCAGTTGCATATCAGACGATATGTGAACCTAACACAGTTTTGCGCCTGCGCAAGGGTTACGTGCATTTTTTCGCTCCTGAAAAGACTTAAAGCACGGCACACATTATTGTTAATATAATAATATGTACAAAGATATTTCTACCCATCTATGAAAGAATTAACAAACTGTTTTTATTATTTTTATTCTTAAAAAGCATTTCCGTTGCAATAATACTGTACGTTTTATTTTGTTCTATGTAGGGACCAGTTGCAGCACTTCCGGTAGTTTACAGGACAACAACTGAACAGCCGACATTCCATTCGCTGACTATACCAAATACAGGTAAACCTTTCAGACTAAAACTATTTGAAGTCAGTTCCTATCAAAATAAAGTTAACCTATAGAGGCTACTGTCGTTTATTTAACTTTGTCGGTATTAGACTAAAACATTTATAATGCCTGTCTGCAAGGCATCTCTACACAAGATATCCTCAGTTTGTTCTAAAATATTTAAACTTCAACATTAATAATACGAATGTTAGATGTGTATCTAAATATATGTTCGAGTGTTGCTGTTGAGAATCGGCGCGATTTCAGGATATCATACCACAGCAGAGCTGGAATCTAATGCATGTGGATGCAAAGTTTATAAGACTATGTGTTTTTGCCTAATGGTGTATCTTGAATCTGTTATTTCTGTCCGATCGTTCCTATTGTAAATACACGGAGAAGGATAGCACATAAAATGCGATAATTTTCAAATACAACTGGGCGGGTGGAGACATTTGTGACGTAATTCTAATGTGTAGTACCACGTTTACTCTTGAAATGTAGATAATCAAATTAGTACACATATGTATGTAACAGCTTTGCATGTAAACGTTTTAAAGGGCCATGTAAAGGGCATGTATTATATATACGTATAAATTTAGGAGTTTTGATAAGATACAACCTGCTTTTTCCTTTTTTTTTCAGATAAGCGTGCCTTTCCACTCGACTTGTGTGCATGCCAGTGTAGTCGCCAGGATATAGCAAGTTTTGCCTCCGAGTGTTACCAGCTTGGAATCCAGTATGTGGGCCTGTGTTGCGGGAATTCTTCAAACTTGACTCGCATCGTAGCGGAGAAATACGGCCGTACCCCACCCGCTAGCAAGTACTCTCCGGACATGGCGAAGCACTACATGTTTGGAGACAAAACCAAATTTAGAAAGGAGTTCACGGAAGGTCTAAGAGCAAACAAGGGAGGCGACTTTGATTGAGCCGATTTTGTTACTTATTTAAAAAGCCGCCTTATATGTTTATCTTTCGGAAACATGTCGTATAATGAACATAAGTTCTGGATTAGAACTGTTGTATATACATAATTCAGCCGTGCCATGGGAAAACCAACATAGTGGCTTTGCGGCCAGCATGGATCCAGACCAGCCTGCGCATCCGCGCAGTCTGGTCAGGATCCATGCTGTTCGCTTTCAAAGCCTATTGCAATTAGAGAAACTGTGTGCGAACAGCATGGATCCTGAGCAGACTGCGCGGATGCGCAGGCTGGTCTGGATCCATGCTGGTCGCCAAGCCACTATGTTGGTTTTCTCATGGCGTGGCTCATATGATTTATGATTAATACGTTATATCCAGCTTTAATTTATAAAATAATGTACGCTTGTTAATAACTTTAACATTAATCGTATTCAATGCGTTTTTTTTATCATGTATGTAATAAGTTTTCCTGTTTTAGACATTTTTCAGTTAAAGTTGATAGAATAACCCGAACAAGCACGCGTGTATTCTAAAATGTAAACAATTACCTGAGAGTCGGATATTCCCAACAGCAACTACGGCTAGTGACAGAATCACTTTTTTTCATACCATATTCAACAAGTAATAGTGAAACATCAAATCAAACGAAATACTTTTTATAGCACTATTTTTTGGAGCAGCGTATTTAAAAAGAACATACGGGAAATCAACGTCCGTAAAAGTAGTAATTGTAATTTTTTCAAAGAATGTCTTATTATATGAAAGTCGTATTATTATACCTTAGCTTCATCAACTCGGGTGCGAAATACATGATTCCAAGCCATATTTATTATATACCTTCATATGATAGATACAATTTTAAGTATTTCTGTTTTATTCGTGTGTGTCCTTGAAAACTTGAATGGAGACAAGTCCACTGGTAATGCTAAATATCCGCAAACAAATTCAAAAATGCCATGCCATTATCACAAACACACTCAGTCATTTAAGACATTAAGCTTAACTATCAAACTAGAATCAATTAAAACATGAAATATATGCTCTCATAAAAGAACAAAAACCCGAAAATTTTGTGGGTATGGAGTAATGGCGTTCCTCCAAACATCCTATTGCTGGATTTTTCCAAAGTCTTTGGGCTACATATTAGAAGGGATAGATCCGGGTCAAAATATGGTGGTGTCTATATTTCAGTCCGAAAACCTATTACTGAAACTGTACAATCGGAACTACCCACTGACTGTGAAACACTATGGGTGAAACCTGAAAAAGTGTTAACCAGTTTATATACATGTATATATATGTATTCTATCGTCCATGAGAGTCCGACATTTATGGAACTGAACTGTTGAGACTAACTTTAGAAGGTAGTATCCGAATGTTTGGTGAATTTTGGTTATTATTAAGCCTATACTCTATCCAGCAAACCTGGCTGTCCGTATCCTCAAATATATGAACATTTTTTAAATCGTGATGATTTCAATTTGGTCCAAATGGTCTAGGAAAGCAGTAGACTAGATAATACATTTGACCTTTTTTAACATCCAATTATACAATCCCGAGCACCACCCGCAATCTTTCTGACCTCTCAGATCATGAATTGTAAAAAATCAAAGCTTCAGTAGAACAAGAGAGTTTTATTTTGTTGGGTTTAACGTTGCACCGACACAATTATAGGTCATGCATTGATGGAGGAAGACCCAGGTGCCCCTCCGTGCATTATTTAATCACGTGCGGGCACCTGGGTAGAACCACCGACCTTCCGTAAGTCAGCTGGATGGCTTCCTCACATGCCGAATTTAACGCCCCGAGTGAGGCTCGAACCCACATAGATGAGAGGCAAGTGATTTGAAGTCGGCGACCTTGACCACTCGACTACGGATGCCCCTAGAACAAGAGTCAGCAATTAATTTATGATCATGAGTGAGTCGTAATGATGTAATTGGACTCTCTTTGAATTCATATTAAAATTAATTAAACGTATCTGAGGAAAGAAATCTCTGTCCGGAATAAACATGGAAGTTAAAAGACTGGTTAGAAATAGAGACGAATTATTGAGCTGGCTAAACATGCTGGGCATCTAGTACTTAAAAATTAATAAAACAACAGATTCAAGCATCATACAACACTTATTTTGGAAATAATTTTGGGCTTGACGGTTACAATCCTGATCAAAGCTCATTTCCTTCAAAAAGTATCTTCACGTATTAAAATAATAGACAAGACACACAAGGTATTGCTATTAGGCATTTCAGCGGTTAATTGAAATATGGCAACACTGACAAAGCAAATATTCTTAACTGCCAATTTCAAGTTCATTTCACTCCACTAAATCTCCTCAGTCTCGAAAAGTCCTGTCTGCATACTATGAGGGACAAACTTCATCTTGATAGAGAATATGTTCATGTCAGAGATAAAGCTGCAGGTCCTGACATCATCAAACTTACTGTCCGTCAAGAGCTTAACGAGCGCATACGGTTTCCTACTATCACCTATTATTGATAATGTGATATTTAGTTGAATGTCTGTTCAACTTGGTCATTTTTAAGTAATAAAGCTTGGACTTCTGAAGTATATCCTAGCCAATGATATGTCTTCCATTTGTGTTTAAATCATGTTGTCATAAATGATTTTCCTTTTCTCTTGCTTACATCGAATCGTTTAGATAACATTTCCTTCGGCTGTACTCACCATGTACATTAACATTAACGGTTACTCTTTTCTTTGTAAGTAAGGTAAGTAAATGAGAACTGCTTGTGACAGATCGACTAATGAATTGCGCTCAAACTCTTTTAGACCAGGGTTTAACCTCTATTGACCAGACTTAACGCGGCTTATCTTAATGGGGAAAAACAAAAAACAGACAAATGACCGCGTCGATAAATCTAAAGAATTGATTGAACATTTAAGATGATCAGACCAGACATTATATTTTCAGAAAAAGATTGCATTTTACACCAGGACATGATCGTGTTAATATTTTACGACTGTGTGTACAAGATATAAACACGGCTGTGTCGGCATATAGAAAATTAAAAATTATGACTTTGTGGAACATTTTAAGCTGGAAAAAGTATACATTTTCGTTAGAGTGATCCTTTGCTCGTGTAGTCCAGTGGTTATGAGTCGGATATTACCAATAAGTGACGCGTTAGCATGGGATACAAGAACGTAATAGACAAGATTGAAATAGACCATTTACCTCCCTTGCCTAAATTTATGTTATTTTTGGTTCAGTATAAGATGTAGAAGTTCCAATAAAGTAAAGCGTTTGTTTGTTTGGGGTTAAGCACCGTTTTTTTTCGACGGCTAACCCTTAACCTAACCAGTATTTTTTTATTCTGTACTAGTACTTCTACCTGTAAGGCTAAGTGATTATTATATATATAATAATATATTATTATATAATAAGTAAATTTTACATATTTTGTCACAATTAGATGCCCAAGGGCAACATGTCGAGCCCGCCAGCTGTCAAAAGAACCGTGAGTTGCACACAAAACTCTTTCTAACTGAGACAAACTTTTGTGCCAAATAAAACAATTGTGCCAGGTTATTTTATAATCCCACATTCAATGGCGAAGTTATTGTCCGGACAAGGTCAATTATAGCCTTATATGACCTTTAAACTCCAAGTGTGACCTTGACCTGTAAGATGTTGACACGGGTGTTGCGCACGACACGCCGTCTCATGGTGTTGAACAATTGTGCCAAGGACTTCGGACACTATCATATGCTTCTAGCCTACATTTTGAAGGCAAAATTCTCATTAGGTATTTAATCAATACCCAAATCGTTTCGAGTCATTTCGTGCCATGAGAAAACCAACATAGTGCAATTGCGACCAGCATGGATCCAGACCAGCCTGCGCATCTGTGCAGACTAGTCAGGATCCATGCTGTTCGCTAACGATTGGTCTAATTCCGATAGGCTTTGAATGCGAACAGCATGGATCTTGCCCAAACTGCGCAGATGCACAGGCTAGTCTGGAACCATGCTGGTTGCAAAGCCACTATGCTGGTTTTCTCATGGCACGGCTCAATTGGCTTAAACATGTAACACAAATGTATCCAGGTCGCTGCATAAAAATCCACCTGAAACTCGGCTGGACCTTTTAGTTTGTTTTCGCGTCTAGCCGTATTTATATATGACATCTGCATGGAAAGCGACTTGAAACATCACTTTCGTGGCATCACACTGAATGTGAAACCGTCACTGATATGACCTGCCATGAAGCTACTGTTCTTGACCTATGCATCACAGGCATATCAATGCCAAGCGTTATTTCTGTTGGATAGACTATAGTCAGGATCAGATTAACTGCTGTGCACATATTGCCTTGTTTCTGTGGTGTTTAGGCCTAATCCGCCGCAAAGAACAGTTTTCAATTCAGTTTTCACAGAAGGAAGAACATGAAGTGATGAATGCGTGTGACATTTAGTATGTGTCTAAAAAATAATTATAAACGCACAGAAGAAGATGAAAAAATAAAGAAATGAAAAATATATAAGAAATACAAAAAAAAAAATAATAAAAACCAAATGGAAAACAAATTACATCCTCATCGCTAGTGGCGTGCGCGTCGCGAAGGGGGTGGGGGTGTGGGGGGAGGGGGGCATGCAGAAGATTACCTGGTGTGTTGCATGTATGTTAAAGCACATATTTGTCAATCTACTGCAACAAACAACCAGGATAAGCCAATGAAAAGTTAACCCAACGAATAATAAGGAATTCACAGTATTTGCTTCTTTCACTACTTTTGACATGTATAACATGCCTATGTTAACCCTTTCAAACATTTGTATAGTACTTGAGTTACAAATAGATGTAAAAATATGTGACTATCAATTTATTAAAAATTAATATAAAAAGTATTGGTTACTTTACATTTGGGAACACTCTGTAGTTATATTTTTTATTTAAAAGTACTGTTCCACCCCTTGCATCAACACTATAGTCACAGAAAATGTGTATAATTAATATCTACATATGCTGGCCAAATATGGTTTTGATGCATGGGTGGGAACAATGTTGTATAAAGCAAAACACTTTTTATAACTATATAACAGGGTACGTAATTCTAATTAGAACAAAAATTACTGTTCTATGAAACAAATATTGAAAATTTGACTTTAAGAAATAATCTCAAATATGTATTTTGATGGCATTTGTAATTAAATACTTATTTCTTAGTAGTTTATTTTTTACACTTGGAGTAGGCAAATTCATGTAGAAAGTGTCCGAAGTCCTTTATTTTAAAATCTTACAATCAATGACAAACTTATGGTCCGGACAAAGAAATCCGGACGGACGCACTGACTCACGCATGCACGCACGCCCACCAAACAGCCATTTGGACAACTATGTCTTCGCTCCCTTGCGGGATCGACAAAAATTAAGCTCTCTATTGCGATAGTGGACCGGTAACAATCTGATGGGAAAAAAAGAAGAAATTTAGCTTTCATTTATCTCATATTTTAAGACAATATCATTTTCGGTATTTTGTTATCAATTTGCAAATTCGTTATTTTCATGACTTGACATTGGGTTTAAATACAGTCGAAACTTGGTATCTCGAATTTCAAGGGACGATACTTTTTATTTCGAGATAACCAAAATTCGAGTTATGCGGATGGATGTATTATGGACAAATGATGAAAAATGTTGGTTAAGTTACGAAAAGATTTAATAAAAAATAAAAACTGTTTCTCTGATGCCGTGTATACGCTCTCGGCACTTTACGCGTACACGATTCCGTAAAGTTTGTGTTTTTCAAAGTTTTTAGTTTTTCGAAGAATAAAAGTGATACTAACATCAAATGTTTTTGAGTCAAGTTTTCTTTTTGTACCACGTTTCTCTCCCGGAGGATTGAAAGCATTTCGATCAGAAATTTTGAACGAATGATGCTTTTCCCCAAGAAGTTAATTTTTTATTCAGTCTCATCGCGATTACCTCTAATTAATCCTTATTAAAGATCCCAGCTGTTCAAACTAATTAATTCATTTAGTTTAAATTAAAAGCAACTTTCATAACGTCTTGAAAACAAATGATCGCTGACTAAGAAATCTAATGTTTACATCAAACAATAATCATTGAGGCCCGTGCAAACAAGTGTGACGTCATCTCACAATGGCAATCGCCGCACCTTTGATATGTCGGCATCAGGGCTTTCTGGTTAGGCAATAAACATGAACATGTGTTAAAAACCAACCACATTCGCAATGAGATGTGTGAAATTTTATCGCATATTTTTCTCACTTCGACTTACCGAGTAATAATGCATTTGAATTTTATTGACGGGACTGAAAATCCCTTTCGACACATCTGGAATCTCGGTAAGTCAAATTGTGACGTAACCGGAGTTTAATTATAAGTATGAAGAAGGAAATTTGACGGGACTTGAAAATTTCTTCGACTTAAGCGGAATTTCGAGGTAAGCGAGTTTGAGATACCGAGTTTTGGCTGTACATCTAAAGGTATCACCTAACAGGATGACCAAAATAGATTTTTTTTGAAGATTTAATTTACAAATAACAGCCACCAGGATATCTTTGCAAAACCAGGATTTTGGCAAACTTCACTACCATTTCTAAGTGACTTAGAAACTTCTGTTTTAGCTTGGATGGTAATTTAGGATCCAAGGAGCAATGAATGATATAGTTTTTAATTTACTTATGTACAAAAAAGAAGATTTAAAAAATTTGTCCAATTGGATTTTTCCAATTTCCAATCGGATATATGGCGCCCGATTGGAATTTTTGAAAATCCAATCGGATATTTTTCCCATATTTTGGCGTGCTGAGTTTTTTTCCGGGCGGAAAACATATTTTTGTTCTAAGTGTGTAAAAACAATTGGTTATTGTATATATTATATATGTGAACATAATTTGTATCAAATAGCGGTCTCTTGAGAATTTTTCAAAAATCCAATAGGATTTTTTTCCAACATTTTTTAATGGAAAAATATCCGCCCGGACGAATTTCCGGTTGGAAAAAAAGTCCAGTTGGCTTTTTTTTTTTTAATAAAAATTTGAAAAAAGTTCCATTTGGAGTTTTTTTTATTGAAACGTTTTTTATATTATTTTTTTATTTGTATAACACAATTGTCGTGTGTGGCGAATGTTATTCTTATATACGAGGGTTGTCGCAGAAAATCGCGAACCTGTCTTATTATTTCGAAAAAAGCGACGCATGAAACAATTATTTTAACTGATGGTATTTCAATGTATAATCGACAAGACTATAGAGGTTTTTTTTAAAATTGAATACCTCTCATGTTATTTGAGTATTCTTTAAATAATGGACGACAGTCAATGATTAACGACCGTATAAATTTCAATTGTGTGAGATGTATATCGGGAAAGTTACACGGTTAAAACGAAGCCGCTTCTTTTTGTATGCCGGTAAAAATATGTGTTCGCCGACTAGCATTGACTTTGATAAAAAAGTCCGCCATTTTCTGGACAACCCTTGTATTCTTTTATTTTTGTTTATTATCAAAGATAAATTACCGATAACTTGTTTCACAAGTCTAACACAATATCTGTCAAATCATTTAAACAGTCATTTTTTTCAAATTACTCATCATATCCGTTTTGCTATTTTTCTTAATACTATGCAAAAAGTGTTTACAATCCTATTTAATAACGAAGAACATAATACATCATGGCTTTAAATTTTATTACAGTAGACTGACATGTATCTACTTAAAGCTTCCAGCCAGAAAAGGTGGTCCTTGCGTATCCATTTTTGCCAATTGCTGTACATCCTCTCCCACCTACTCGCCTGATGAACACGTGATCACCTGCGTTGACACTCACCACTACAAGCGCGGTTGCTGGCGACCAAAAGCCGACATTTGTTGGATCATCGGAGATTGTAGACCCTTTCGAAACGCCATTAACTACTATTTCAGTTTGAGCCCATTCGTGGTAGTTAGAGAGATAACTCCAGGAGAAAACGTAGATTCCTGTTTCCGGAACTACGTATATCCCGTCATGCTCGTTGTACGCGCTTCCAATATCAACTTCTTCACCATCGAAGAGGAGCACCTGCTGATCGTTGAAGCAGCTGTTTCCAGTCAGGTAGACATGAAAAGCAATACTCTCTGCCTGTCCTGAAATATAAAGCTCCCAATATATTGAATACACATTTGTATGGACGGTAGCATAATAAGTAGAAGCTAAGTGAATTTGTGGGGTTAATGCAATATTAAGTCATAAACATTGTCATGGAGTTTTTGAAATCTATAGAAAAAGTAAGTTACTGTAGTGAAAACAACAAATTAACAATGAAAACAGAACAAACAAACAAAAACATCGCCAATAGGAAACCAACACTGTTTGCCTGTGTACAATTTCCCACTAAAAATCGTAAACCCCAATCACAGGAAAGTGTAGATAAAATGTATCACCCGTAGGCGAATCTCTAATATAATATCAAAGAAACAGATGGTGTGATAGGTACACCATACCATAGCAGGACAATAGCCAAGAACTTGAAATTTGATATACTTTCACAGTTTGACATTTATCAAGAATTTAGAAAAAATGCACAGGAATTGGAACAAACAAGGCATTGTTTGATTGAATGAGTTTGTTTAGGTCTGCAGATGTTTAAATTCAGCTTTCAGTATTACATACAGTTGCAACCCGAACAGTTATATTTATCTAGGAGGACCGACAGTCTTGTCTAATTGTCTTTATACAAATCAAGGACAAGGTGTTCGATCTCACTAGATATCAAGTGTCATTTACAGATGTTTTGAACATACATGGAAATACAGGGTAACACTTTGTATTGTACAGCCGTACGAACAGCTCCCCCCCCCCATCCCACCCCTTCGGACACCTCATCAACCTGATTGTGTTTATTGGGTGCTTTTAAACATTCAATTTAAAATCATCTGAATATCACAGATCTGAAATTGTCATAGAGATCCTTTCGAAGCAACGAAGCAAAATAATTATAGTGGACTCGGTTTGACTGAGCCTATTGATGAAAGGTACTAAAATGGGCAACACCCCTCAATGCCCCCTAGCACTGGCTTAGGCGGAATTCTGTTATACATGCACAATGAATGGACTTTATGATCCAAAAGAACTAGAAAACACTAAACATCATGTCAAAGTACGGCGGATTTATTAGGTCGCACGACAGCACTTAAAGACTTCTATTTAGCTGTTAGTTAAATTGACATTTGCATTTGCAGTACAGGCCATGTTAGCATGCATGTATAATAATATCATATTGCGAAAGGCCATTGTGCCATGCTAATTACCAAATAGTAAATGACATATATTTAATAATTATTTCCATTTTTTTTTCAATTTAATGACTTTTACCTCTAAAATTAATGAATGTTATCATTTCAAAATATATAATGGTCTACTAGTCTGAACTAAGGCACTAAAATATTCTACTGGTGATGTGAACATGGGATCCAAACTTTTTACTCTTAAATGTAAAAAAATGTTTTATCAGAGACAGAATTATATAAGAAGGCCAGTGACTTTAAAAGATGTATTCATCCACTGAGATATTAAGCTCGTTATTTGAATATGCGCTTAGCATTAGCCATTTAATATTGTTTTACAAGTATCATTTATCATTTAAGAATTTTCGTTTGGCATGCAATATTGACATTAGTCATTTAGCATTTTATATCTAGCATTTGGCAATTAGCTTAGCGCTCCGGCCTTCCAAACAATAAAACCTGTATGACTACAATCTTGTGAGTAAACTCCTTAATCGTTTTGTTTGCATCATAAATAATATATAAAGGTTTATATCTTAATTGGCCTGGGTGCTTAATCATATTGTTTTTGGTCTTTTTCATACAATATTACAACATCAATTTCAACCAAGCTATCAAAAAACAACAACAAAAAACACAAAAAAAAAACAACAACAAAATAAAAAAAAAAATGTCCTTCCCCTCTCGATCCCTCTTCTGCTGTAGAGTGCTGTTTATTTCATGATTTGCCTGATATCTTATAATTTGTATTGACTGCTGTTAGAGATATGAAATGTAACAACATTATATAAATATTGATACGCAAATAAAACTTATATTGCGGAATTAGGAATATATGATAGGCTTTAAAATGCATCCAAATATCACCGTTTGTAAAATGTCTAAAAACAATTTTACATTATGCTACATGACGACTTTTTTAGTGAATTTTCAAAATTATTGTAACAAAGTTCTGCAACATGTGTTCTCATGCTTCAATTGTCTAATCTTTAAATTAACTAATTTCATATTTAAATGTGCTCTTCCCGGTAACGTTTTGAATTGTTCAATTAGCTCCCAGTAATTGAAAATAATACGAAATTCTCTCAAAGTTGGCGATGTGATGGCGCTACTGCTTTCAGTCTTCAGTCTCGGATATTTGCTATTCGTATGCGATACTTGTCATTGCCTTTTTAGATATTTTCTGGTCTTTTGAAACCGTGGAATCCAGAAGTATATTTTTCAAAAAATATCAGATTTGTTTAAAATTAATATTATTTCGTATTCAAATGTAGTTCCGTTTCAGTAAAAAAACAGATATTTTCACTATTTCAAACAGAAAATATCAACTTCATTTCGCTGATAAATTTCAGTATTTCACTGAACAGCATAAAACGATGGTTTGCCAGTTCCGCAGTTCCGGTGCTAGGAAGCGTGAGGGTTGTTACACATGCCATTACTTCCCATGAACAGACTCACTTGTGCAACCAATATAAATGGTAGTATACTCTGTTTGGTTTCGAATCTTCTTTGTATAGAATGAGTTCATAAACCTCGGAGTAACCTCGCTTAATATCGTTGTTTATTTTTCTTTGGGGAGGGGGGTGGGGAGGGGGGGTGGGGGTGGTGTAATGTCGCACCGACACAATAATAGGTCATATGGCGACTTTCCAGCTTTGATGGTGGAGGAAGACTCCAGGTGCCCCTGCATGCATTATTTCATCATGAGCGGACACCTGGGTAGAACCACCGAACTTCCGTAAGCCAGCTGGGTGGCTTCCTTACGTGGAGAATTCAACGCCCCAAGTGAAGATCGAACCCACATCGGTGAGGGACAAGTGATTTGAAGTCAGCGATTTTAACTACTCGACCACGGAAGCCCCTTGGCTCGGTTTAATAAATAAGACCTATACTTTATATTTACTTACGTTTCGCTAGTCTATTCAGTTTAGTGCTTTTATTAGTCATACTCGATTTCAGGCCATCCTGGATTCCGACTTTATCGAATGTTGTGGCTGTTCTATTGTTTGTATTTTTGTAGTTGTTTCCAAAATTGCCATTCATAGCTCCCATCTCATCATCACGTTCCTGGACACCCGACAACCTCACTACCTCTATTTCTAACTTTTCCACGCGGAATTTCAGTTCGCTGTTTTCATTTTTAAAGAGATCAATCATAGCCGTTTGTTTTTCCACAATGCGTTCTAGCGTATTTAAACGTTCTTCCAAGGAGTCTGCGTGTGCAGAGAATATGCAACACAGTGCTATGCAAATAATACGTAAAACAGTAACTGTTGTCATTTTTGTCCGAAAAGAACTGTGAGACGTTGAACTTCAAATGAACCTTTATATAGCTTTTACTAAGTTCATGAGATTAGCATGTACTACTTATCTTGACGAAATGATGACATCATTTGTGCCCAGATTGCACTCCTTAGCTTAAGTCTGATTTTCATTTAACATAAAAACAAAGAACATGAACATATAATTGTTAATGCAAATATCTTATAAAGAGACTGGGAGTATGCTTAAATCGGCAAATATTTATTTTGAATTAACCGTCCTATCCATAATTTAATATTACATTAGGAATACGTTTGGATTACTTTGCCATTAAATTGAGTTTCTGTTATGTTTAGATACACAGGCTTCATAATCTCAGATTTCCACTCAATCCCGGATGGTTTACCTCTGCCAAATATTGTTTCGTTTATGACAATCATAATTACGATCCATGCAGACCAGCGTATCTGCGAATGTCTCTAATTCAAAAATTGTTGTTTTTTTTTTTTACTTAATATGTGCAAATATAGAGTCCTGCTCAGCTCAGGGCAAGAGGGCGTGGAGACAGCATGCAATTCCAAAACCCAAAACTATCGAACAGGAGTGCAACATTTTGTCGTGCTTGGCGACCTCTGTTCTTTCATTCGGAATCTAGGACGTTTTCAAACGATGACTATTAAACAGCTATAGTTCTATTTTATAACCACGTGGATCACATGCACTACCATGATTAATTGTGAGGTTAAAAGGTCTTGCTTTTGTAAACGTAACAATGACTTTCGTTCATAAAATTGTCATTGTGTAATAGAAAGGTTATATTCTTGAATTCTTTTAAGGGACTGGCCTCCAGATTGTTCACCAACAAAATATTTTTAGGTATCTGGAATTAAATGCTATTTTTCCTAAGAAAACTTAAAAACTTAATTACTGTCAAACTATATGTTTTTCCTACTTTTTACGATGAAAATCGAAAAGGGTTTGTAACGCTTTACTCTAGGTAAACTGTCTCGATAATAAATATATATATTTTTAAGTCAGGAGTCACTAGATTAATTCCGCAATAGCGCTATTGGTTACGTCGATGGAAAAATGTTATAATTGCCTCGGCGGTTGGGGGTTCGATTCCCGACGCGGTCTTCTTTCTTTCTTGATTTTGATTTTTAAACAAATATTTTAGAAACAAAAGCTCATATTTTAATGTTCAAAATTTGACCAAATTTCAATTTGAAAGAAATATTTCTTTTATCCAAATCTGGAGGCTAACTGCCTTATATAAACTTTGTACGCTTTTTAATTACCGTTAAAAGCACTTGTTAGAATTATAAACTCTCTTTTGCATTTTGTAAGAATTATGTTTCTTTTTTTATTTTTAGTTATACATGTATTTTGTTTAAATGCACCTTTCTTAAATACTATAAGTTTGATCCTCTCTGCATTATTTTTCACAATGAAAAGAGATATCGATGATCGTGCACTTATATCTTTTGCGTACTACCTTATGTCAAGCACTTACAAACGAGCATTTGCACCCACAGGCGATTAACTAGTTTATATACTGTTTTACTTGTTCATTTGTATTAAATTTCGTGGATTGACTAAACCACGAAATCCACGAAAATTAGTCACACACGAATATTAAAGATTTCGCAATAATATAGTGCCAGACAATTTGCAGCATGTGTTCATGTTATTTTGTTTATTTCTGTTTAATAACTTTCCTGCAATTAACGTTTTACGGAAACCGAATAGTAAAACAATGGAGGTCATTTAGGTAAGTTTGTCCGCTTCAATCGCTTGGTTCACAATCCCTCACCATGCTATTCCACGAACAATAGATATGACATAAGATCTAGCTTTAGAAGATTTTGAGTACATTTTCTTTCTACGGCTAGTATATATATTATATATTTGAGATAATTCTGAACCAACAAAGATTGATTGTTTTCTATCAGAGAGTCATTTGTCCGTGTTTACAACTATAACGCAAGGCTAAACGGTTGCCGATAAAGGACCTTAGAACCTTAGATATATAGTTGTGACAAGTTAAAGAACATAATGTGGAAAATAGCATGCACAATGTATGTCAAATTCTGTTCAGTATGGCTAATTGAAATAGCAAATATCGACCTTCGGTTCGTTGATAACCTTTCAGACCTAAGCATGGTAAAGTAGTGTTATTTTTTCTTTATGTGAACATTGGCTTATCTCTAGCAATGGTCCGCTAGGGCTATCCTAGACAGTAGTTCATAGTTCAGAGACAGTATGTCAAAATTTCGTGTTATCAAATCCCATCAACCTATCACAAATGTTCTTCCATGTTTGAGTTTGCCGCTGACATTTTAATTTTTAAAGAGTGCATGTACATTATCATATGCTCGAATCATACCATAACATACCATGTTTACGGAAACCTCTAATTTTATACGTAGAAGACAAAACTTTTGGCCATAATGCCATTCACCGTTATCTTTATTTGCACTGCACTACATGTGACCTATCTATCCAGAGATCAGGTAATCTCCTTGACATGTCCTGAATACTGCTGTTTGTACGTACACGCGCGATTTCCATTTCAGAAAGTTAAGCGCACTGGTTTGTTTAAATGTTTAAGTATAAATAGTTTTATCTTATACCTTTATTTATCGACAGACCGTATAAAGAGTGCATAGGTCCGCCTCAAAATGAAATACAAAATCAAAAACATCAACTTGACAAGATTTTGAAGATTTCTAAAACACATCTATGAACTGCGGCAAATATCAGAATGCCCTAATCTATGCATTTTTTTCTCATTTTGGTAAGTTGTATTTTAAAGCCATGGTCGTATTAATTCTAGTTTCACACTAGCATTCTATAATAGAAAAAGTGGAAACTCAAAAGGTCGCTCAACACGACAAAAACGAAAATGTTGAGGGCTCGGTTTGATTAAGTCTGTTCATGGACGGTAGTGGAAATGCATGCTACCGTCCACGCTCTCTGGCCCCGGGTTTAGCAGAACTCAACACTAACACATGCTACAAGTAAAAAAATAAATTTAGAAACATCAGCAGATGTATTCATACGGCGATGCATATGGAACTTTCAATGATACACTAGCGTGTTATCCCACGAAAAGCATCGTATGGCCCCCAGTTAAAAATAATGGGTTTGCCCTGAACGGAAAAACAATGGGCACAACTAAACAAACAGGAATTTAGAAAGGGGATCTGAGGTTATGGAGCCCGCATATCACAAGAATTGCCAAAAGACAAAATTACAAAGCAGTCACCATATCCAAGGTGTGACTATGCAATACCCAAAGCTATGAAAGCTGGAGTATTGGAACCACCCAGGCCGAAATATTCAAGCTGATAAACTAAACAGTAACAATAACACGACATAAAAGTCGTGCTGAACGATCTGAGGAAATCGAAATATAACATCCTTGATTGAATGTACGGAGAGTTTTTTTTTATTGTCACCACACTGCACTAAGTTTAATTGAACGATGAAATTGTTTCTGTTACATGTAGGTTACAGCAGTTACTCGATAATGTACTTTGACGAAAGGGTAACTGCCAACTTCTCCCAATAATTATTGTATATAAAGATTCAGATAATGACCAACCCCAAAATTCGATATCGTATATGCCACAAATAAAACAACAAAAAATATAATGAGTATGATCAATAAATAAAGTTATGTTCACAATTGTCTAAATGCCGGCCGATTATATTTCTAAATAGTATTACTAAATTGATTTCAGTGTTCTTAAATAATGAACATTTCATGTATCTACAGAACTTCGTAATGTTTCTTATACAGGAAAAATAATGCTCTTACCACATTGATAACACTTTCAAATAGGAACACCCTTTACAAGCACACATCTGTAATTCTTTCAAAACTTGTCTTTCTAGCCTTTAAGTCCTTAAGAAGGATAACGTTAGATTTACCAGTGATATTATTGAACCTTAGCTATTTGGGCTTTGAGCCAGTTTCCGTATAATGCATGAACGTTTAACGCTGGAGTGTTTGTATTGTATGTGAGCTTATTTATAGCCGCCACTGGTAACCCATATGGGCGACTCCTCCAATACACTGTAAGTAATGTTAGTGGGTAGATAGTGCAAGATAAAGAAGCCGCTCTAATTCCAGAATCTTTCCTGGTTCTTTAGCGTGCAGGGTGCAGGATGTAAAGCACTATGAAACGGGGCTCTTATCCTTGTGTTAGTATTTTTTAGATGGAGGAGCGGAGGCTCGAACTCACGATCCCGGGATTTGTAGTCAGACAGTGAACCATTACGTCCGCTTTTTAACGCTGAAATATAAACATATTAGGTCATAAATATTTAAATTTTAAGTTTGTCTGACGTAGCAAATCATGTAATCATACAGATTTCATTAAAATCTATATAAATCAACTTTAGCAAATTTAACCATTGCTAAAGGTTTAAATTTGAGATGTTGATGATAAGGAGTCGTGAACAATCATCGAAGTTTTTCTAGAGGTAAAACACGCGTAACAAGTACTTTTATTTAAGTATCTTTAAGCATAACTTTTGTATCTAGATTGTTGCCAACAGCTGCTACAAGATATTTTTGTAATAAGAGAATGTATGATATATGTGGCATTAAAAGGCCAGGCCACGGACGGATCAAACAAAGTACAAAGGAACATAAATCTTGTCTTCCTCCACCAAACTTAGTGAAACTTGTAGAGGCGCATTATCCTATAGCAGTTAACATTTCTACCATGTTTATCCATCTGATAGGTATGACTACGGACGGACATAAAATGGAATCAAACATTGTATAATTATGAACAAATGGCCATAACTTTTGTATTTCTCATGCAACCTGACCGAAACTTGCTGGGTGGCATTTTCCTACCGCATTTAACATTACATATATACTCCAGACCATGTCGACTTGATACACCATTGAAAGACATAAAAGAGATGATGCACTTGAAAGGAGCGGTCACATACAAGAAAATGTTAGAACGACGTTTAAGAAGCTGGCTATTAAACGAGGAGACAATATCTGAATTCATGGGATCTATATGTATTTTTTTTCAAAGCTAAATACTACTTAGGTAATACGAATTAAGAATGAATTTCAATACTTTCGACGGGCAACAGTTGCTTAATCGATCTGGCTTCTCAGATTTTATGAATTTGTATCTGAAATCTAGCAGGGGCGGTGCGGGGGAAGGGTCTGATCTTCAAGTGTTTCTGGCTTTTACCACATTGCTTACCTTGTAGACCACTCTTGGATACTTAAATGTAGAACGACATGTCGGACATACACTTTATCTGAATTTTGCTACTTAATGTGCTTAGAAAAGAAAAGGAATTTCTTACTTCATTTTTGTTTAGGTCTACTTTTCTAAATAATATAAAACAAAAGCTTCAGCTTTGTACACTTCTTTATCATTATTAGATTAGTAGGTACATTAAGAGTTACAGCTCTCTCTTGCAATTTTGTTTGAATTATGGCTCGACATTGTAATTGTTTGTTCTAGTTTATTATCTTGTTTAGATGCACTTTGTATGCCCCCGAAGGTGAGCATAATAAAATCGCACTGTGTGTGCGTCCGAATTCTTGTCCGGGCTGTATTTTTTTTAAATAACTTAGCATAAAGGTTCACTATCATGAGACAACGTTTCGTGCGCAAAACCCAGACCCCTAGCTTTAAGGTCAAGGTCACACGTACAGGTCAACGGCTAACAGGGTCTGTTTCTTGTCCGGTCCATAACTCTATCATACAGGAACGGCTTTTGAAATAGCTTGACATAAATGTTTACCTAGTTAGACAATACGTTTTGCGGAAGACCCAGACCACTAGCTTCAAGGCCAAGGTCAAACTTAGAGGATAAATGTTAAAATAGTTTGTTTCTTGTCCGATCCATATTTCTGCCATCTATGACCCCTAGCTCCATGGTCAAGGTCACACTTTGAGGTCAAACGTTAACAGGGTCTGTTTCGTGTCCGGTCCATGCTTCGGGGGACATTTGGCACTAATAGTGACAACTCTTGTTTAAATACTATAATTTTGAACCTTTATACATTTTTCACCATCACAAGGTGGACAAGATAGTCATGAATCCATAATTTGGTCAAGCACTTATAAACTAGCATTTTCACCCGCAGGCGGCGCCCTTGTTCATATCACATTGTGTCCGGCAATTTATAGTATGTGTTGTTGTTTTTTTGTTTTTGTTTTTCTTACTTACAATAAACGTTTTACCGAAACCAATCAGTAAAACAATGGAGCATGTTGGTGAATCAATTCGCTACACTCGCTTTGTTCACAAATTCCTCACAGACAAACATGTATATCTATTCCTCTATCAATATTTATAACCTAAAATCTAGCTTAATAAGTAAAATTTGAGTGCAATTTATTAAACGGCCAGAAGCAAGCAATCCTAATTTTAATCTAAAACGTACGTATATAACATCAAATTATATTTAAAATTTGCAAAATGTTAAGCAAATGGTGTATGGGAAATAACCTGTGGCAGTACAGAGAAGATCGGTATCACTCAGTTATCTTGTTTTTTGTTTTACTTTTGTGTAGATTTGCAGATGTTACCACATGAAAAATGTGCATGTTAAAAGGAAGTTGCAACCACTGCTAGTAGTTCCGGTTTCGTTTTATTATCTGTAGTGAAACGTTATTTTTTTTCTCAGTTAAATGTCGTTTTTGAATCGAGACATATATTATAAAGAATAAAGAGAAACTATGAAGGTACGGTCAAACCTGTGTTCAAGACCACCTCTTAAAGGGACCACCTGGCCTTAAAGACCACATGTTTTGTTTCCAATTTTAACATTTAAAGTGGATTTTAACCTGTGAATAAAGACCATCACCCAATATAGACGACATTTTGGCTCTCCCAAGAGTGGTCTCTATAGACAGGTTTGACTGTATTTGATTTTTATCCCGTATTACGTGAAACATAATTATTGCTACACAAATCTAACATACAGATGTAGTTCGTTATACGTTACTTACAGGTGTCAGATGGATTTTTTTTTCAGCACTGGTGACGTTAACAGCAATCCCAGTCCCAATCGTTTGCACCCTTATAGGTATATCAAACAATCTTCATGCTGGTATTATAATGCCCGGTCTGTAATAAAACGTATTTATTGTTATCATGTTATACGGACATTTATTTCTAATAATCTGAATAAAGAACACTTTTTTCTACATTAACGGTTTATGCTTTCTGTTCACCCTAGCTCTTCATTAATATTACCGACTATAATGTTTTCTGCAAATGTAAGGGCACGTTTATCTTCTTATTGAGGAGTATTTCTAAATAAGTTTGCCCCTTTTAAGACACGTTATCACTAAACTTAATTAAATCGTTTAGCTATTTGAAAACAATATTGAGTGCAATGTCAGATATTAATGGAATTGCTTGCGTTACAGCTTAAAAATAATCTGATATTACAATAAATCGGCGCTGATTGATGTCATTTTTGCAAGTTTTCGGGAAATCCTAATCATTGTCTGATTAATTTCGGCTTTCTGGTTTATATATTTTAACTAAAATACTTATACAAGCAGTATGGCAATGCGCCGTTTGTAACTGAGTTTATTTCACAAAGAAATGCCATCGCTTGGTTTCCTTGCTGAATAATTCTTTCACCTTCAATTTCTGATATAATTGTTTGATCTTTTGTTGTTGGCTTTAACGTCACACTGAAACAACATTAGGTCACATGGCGACTTTCCAGCTTTTTATGGTAGAGGAAGGTTTCATCACGGGCGAGCATATTGTTGGAACCACCGGCATCCCATAAGCCAGCTGGCTGGCTTTCTCACATAAAGAATTTTACATCCCAAGTCAGTTTTCGAAACTACATAGGTGTTGCATAAGTGACTTTTGAGACAGAGTATATCCCATATCCGGTCAGGAACAAGCCATGTAACGATTTTCTCCGGCCCACTTCCATTTACTACCGCATTCTCTGAATTTAGACAAACAAAATCCGTACTTTGCCGATTACTCAGTGTGTAAATAAATCGTAACTGGGCAACTGAACGTAAGTGGACCGAAAAAGGTACAGGCTAGTTTCGTGCAAACTGGGTGAAAGTGGTATTATTTTGTAAACTAACATAGCCTCTTATAGTGAAGACTGGCATCTTGCAATCATGACTTCTTTCGTTCATGACATCAAGTTTTTTTTTTGTAGCAGATTAATACCAACCGTAAAATGCACAATGAACTATATTTTGACAAAACACAAACGTTCTTTGATACAAATTATGAAACAGTTCTATTCAGAATCACTTAAACGTTACGTTTCATGCTTTATGATAATATTGCATTTTGTCATGTCATAAAATTCTAAATGTGAAAAGAGCTGGTTGTCTTAAAGGCCTATAAGCATTTTTAATAAGATATTATCTAATACATCCAACACTTCTTTTATATTAGTTTGCTGTTTCTTTTCATTGAATTTAATAGTGATATATTGTATGCATGCATGCATGGGTTATTGATAAATCAAAATGACAATTTAATCGAGTCTTGAAAACTCTTGGCTGAATATTCATTCCATATCATGATTGCTGTCTTTTCTGTTAAATTTGAACCTCTGTTAGACAATTGTATTATCTTATCTTCTCTAACATTACAATAACGTTTCTATCGAGACAAATTCTTTGCAATAGTATCAGAATTTCTCAAAACAAAAGGAAATTTATTGAAAACAGAGCCCTTTTCATTTCGATCCCGAGATATAAGTTTTTATTTAAATATTTTAACAATTTGCGACTAACTATTATGACCTGTCATGCCTAATCCTACATTGACGGTTCAACATTTGTTCGAATAACCAAATCTGTCTAAATAAATGTGAATTGTTAGTTCTCCAGTGTGGAAAAGCTTATTACATATTTAATATCTTAGGAGAAGACTCCAACTCACAGATTGTGAAGAGATCGGGTTGTTAAACGGAAGTTATTCACTACAAATGGATCAGTTCCCCTGACACACACTGTACAAACAATTTCAATTCTCCTAGAATGGTCCTGTTTTGTTTGTTTTTGTTCGGTTTAATATCACACCGAAACAATTATAAGTCATATGGCGACTTCTACTGGTATTTAATGGTAGAAAAAGACTCTAGGTCCCGCCCCCCCCCCCCGCCTTCCCGTGCATTATTGCATTACAGTCGGGCACCTGGGTAGAACCATCAACTATCCGTAAGCCAACTGGCCAGCTGGATGGCTTCCTCATATGAATAATTCAAAGCCCCGCGCGAAGTCCTCGCTCGAACCAACATCGACAAGGGGCAAGTGATTCGAAGTCAGCGAGCTTAACCACTCGGCCACGGAGGCACCAGTTGTATGAGTCCGACATCATCTCTATGGAATCAAATGTAAATCGTTGTTTTATTATATTTGATGCATCAAATATAAATCACTTGTTCTATTATCTATGGGGTGTCAAATGTAATAAAATCTGATAAAGTAGATCCTCGGAAGCACCGAGAACAAGGCAAACAGTGAAAATTGCAGACTCGGTTTCATTGAGTCTGTTCATGAGCAGTAATGGAAAATGCAACACTGCCCATGCCCCCTAGCACTGGCTTAAGCAGTATTCAATCTTCAAATCTAAATGAGTTGAAATCAATGATCCCGAAGAACCGGCAAATATAACAACACTGAGATTAAGTCATTCAGCTACAACAGTTAATTATTCAATAGGTAGATGGATTAAATGACCAGTGCATTAGACCACCAAATTACCATGTTCAGACAAATTTGATCAGTCTCGACAATACACTCATCAGTACAACCCTTTAAGATTAGTTTCGATGCTGCTTTATATACGAGCCCGAATTGTACTACACATTCGTAATGGTTCAACATTTGCATATATATACTCAAATCTCTGTTTTCATGTCTCACAAATCAGTAGTGACATTTTAGTCTTTTTAACTAACTGGGACCAGAGAAGCTATATTTTCTCTCTCTGAAAGTTAACTGGATCTCGAGGATACATTGAATATATAGAGATAGTTTGCATTAAGGGATATAATCATATTCAGAACAGTTGACTTTCCCATACGTGAGATCCGCTAGGATACAAGTTCGCATTATTAATTATTATACAGTAGAAAGAATTTATACGAACTAAATCACCACCACAATATACCAGACCAATTACGGCAAAGCGCCTAGCAGTACAAACGAACACGCACATGCCACAGCAAGTCCACTAACCCTTTAAGATTAGTTTCGATGCTGCTTTATATACGAGCCCGAATTGTACTACACATTCGTAATGGTTCAACATTTGCATATATATACTCAAATCTCTGTTTTCATGTCTCACAAATCAGTAGTGACATTTTAGTCTTTTTAACTAACTGGGACCAGAGAAGCTATATTTTCTCTCTCTGAAAGTTAACTGGATCTCGAGGATACATTGAATATATAGAGATAGTTTGCATTAAGGGATATAATTATATTCAGAACAGTTGACTTTCCCATACGTGAGATCCGCTAGGATACAAGTTCGCATTATTAATTATTATACAGTAGAGAGAATTTATACGAACTAAATCACCACCACAATATACCAGACCAATTACGGCAAAGCGCCTAGCAGTACAAACGAACACGCACATGCCACAGCAAGTCCACTAACCCTTTAAGATTAGTTTCGATGCTGCTTTATATACGAGCCCGAACTGTACTACACATTCGTACTGGTTCAACATCTGCATATATATACTCAAATCTCTGTTTTCATGTCTCACAAATCAGTAGTGACATTTTAGTCTCTCTCTCTCTATATATATATACTTAAGCAGTATAAATACACACATTAATTTTAGAGGTAAACATAAATGATTTATGGACGAGACACGAAAATACATTGCAAGAATATACCGATTTCCTGATACAGATTATTCCTAAAGGAGGCCTACACTTCATTTTAGTGTCTTTTATAACTAAACATCTTTTTATCAAGTATGTATTTAAAGGTATTTGCAATACGTGTAAGAACTGTAACCATCAATAAGTTCGTTGGTGTTGTCGCCATCAGTTAATATGGGATGCGTTTGACAGGTTGAACAATTATTACGTACGGAATCGATAAGTGCCGGATTTGACCTCTTTAAACAAGATATAAGACGGTTTATCTTAATGGCAAAAAGACAACTAAGTGCCAAGTTTAGAGTAAGTGCGTAATAACCAGAAAAACACATTTTGTAATAAAAATAACTTCAATGGAAATAAAGGTTATGAAAGAACATTGTACGTGCTGACGAACGTGCAGAAACTATGACTATAGATCAATGGTACATGATTGGCATGGTTTATCGGCTCACTTGTAACATTTAGACTAACCAGATGATGCCATAAAAAGTGCAAGTATTCAGCAATAGTTAAAACCATATAGAAGTTCAGCAGTTTCTATGAAAAAATCAGTTGGAATTGTAAACCGCAACTAAGTAAAACACAGACTCGATTTGATTGATTATATTCATTTTATGACGTTTACATTAACTTGCGACACATTGCTTTCATACATGTATATTCCAAATTAAACACATTTTTATGTTTATTAGATACATATTTTCACAAGAAGGATAAGTACGTAACGCAAGTTTATGGAGTTCTTCTTCTAACTGGTTCCCTTTAGGACTTTTAACAAGATTTGTACAGAAAACGCTTTAAAGAAAACGAAGATGTCATAACGGATGATTTCGCACATTGACTCATTTAATTAGATTGTATAATTATGGATAATCATAGACTCAGTATGTTACATCTTTCTAAATTCTACTCTGAAGGATCCAATTTTACGTAAAATTGAATTTAGCGGCTGAATTTATCTTGTATATGTTAAACCCTTGAAATATTAAATGAAGCTCGTATTAATGAACTCAAACCAAACAAAAACATTTCAGTTAATTAAACATCACAACAGCAATATTTTAAAATTGTACTTTTTGAACTTGATCTTGTTATCATGTCTGGCACTTTTTGATAATTTCACCTATTTATTTATATCTTTCATAACAGAATACCACTAAGGCGAACGATAGGGTATGTAAGCGGTTTAGCAATTTTCATTTTTCATGAACAGGCACAAACTCCAAACAAACGCGCGACCTTTACAATACGGACGCAGTACTAGATATATTCATCAATTTGGTAAATAATTGTAGGTTATTAGATTTGTATCGAGAAATATGCATGTGTTCTGCAGCGGAAATATTGCGCGACTTTAGGAGCGCAATATTATTCCGCGCAAGAACGAGTGCATATCTCTTGATGCAAATCTAATAATGTTTTTATTACATACGCATCTACACTTAAAATTATTATATAAATGATTCAAATTTATTATTAAGCCTGTGTAAAATTGAAAATATCGTCCTTTATAAACGCGACGGTATACATGAAACCGACGTCATAAATGACGTCACACACCCGATATTAAATTTGAACTTCAGTTGATATGGAAAAATATTGACGTTTCAGGTTCCGTGGAAAGTTAACGGATTTTTTGAATGAGTATGTAATAATAGAGGTAATCATCCATGAAGGATTGAAGGAATCAAGAGATACATAGACCATAATATCATCACAAATGACAATACGAAGATACTAGAAGCATTGTATTAATTCAACTACAAACTTGTACGAAACAGGAAAAAAAGACGAGACTGACAACCTAGCTGTTTAATACGTTTAATGCAAGCCAAACACACACTTCTGTAATTGTCCTACACATCTGCAGGAAAATGAAACCCCTCACAGAAAAAAAAGTAAAGAAAATAAAAAAAAAACCAAACTTTCTAGTACGAAACTTATTTTAAGTAATCTGTAATCCTAGTCCAATAAATAGGCTATATTCAAGGACGGCTAACTGAAGCTATTCCTTTTATGTATTCTGTTTTGACATAGGATTGAAAACTGCGTGACTGAGAGAAGATTTCCACAGTATTATTGCCAGTCCTACTTACGAGTAATTGAAATAAATCACTTTGGTTCTTAAAATACTTCAATAAGAAGATAAACGTGCCGTAACATTTAGCGCAAGTATTATTTTCAAATACATTATGGCGGAGATTGGAGAAAGGGGAACGTAAATGTTATAATATAAAGACTTGAGTGTGAGATAAGAGTAAACACTTCCAAAGAAAAAATGTCACGTTCAAAAGCCGCCTGCATATCACTACACATGCAAATATAGGTAGGTGTAAATACCTACACGTACACAGCGACTGAGCATGTGTACCCATAAACATAAATGAAGGCAATAATAAGACAGAGAAAGAAAACAAACATATAAAACATACACCAGAAGAGAACACACTCAAACATTGTAGTGATCAGTATTAAAACCACTACTTGAAAGTTTATTCTTGCTTATTGGCGAGCGGATAAAGTCTCTGACATTGGATCACATGCCCCTTACGCTGCGTGGTCAAATCCTCGCTTGGTGTGTAGCATTCTTTCATGTCAGAAAGCCATTTAGCTAGCAGAGATTCTACCCAGGTCCCGACGGTGAATTATAACAGTTACTACATGGACACATTGTAAAACAGAAATATGCACAAGCAAAATGGTATTAATCAAAATTCATTGAACCCTTAATTCGGAGTCATTATAATTGATGACCAAAGCAAGAAAGGGCTGAATTGTTGTTATAAAGACATTTCATGATTTATTGCTATTGGTTGTACTTCAGGGTATATATTCATGAATTAAAATAATTAGGCATTTAAAAATCAATAAAAAAAGTGAAATGAAATGTTTAAGAAAAGATTTCGTCGTTTCAATAATTCAATATTTTATATATTCTATGCATTTCATGGACGCTTCAGTAATGTTTATTTACCAGTAGCAAGGAACTTAATGATACCTTACAGATTTCTTATCGCTGTTAACAGATTGTCTGGCATTTAGAATTACACTCAAAACAACTGACTTTATATAATATTTGCTATAAAATGCCATGGTTTTAACTATAAATCTTGCCTGATATGCTATATCACCATTCAAAAAATGAAGAAAGTGGATGCAACAAATAAAAGTATAACGTAGATGTATGCCATTGCAAATATAACATTTTACTACATTTATCATTCTATATGGATCGATTTGCTATAATGCCATTATCTGCTGCAATAAAAAGCAGCATTAAATATCAATGTTAAAATTAATACCCTCAACATGGCCTTTTTATGTCGATGCGCCGTAAAATCTAACTCACTCACTCAACATTGATTTTTGATTTATTTAGCAATAAGTATTGATTCTGGATTCTTGATTTGTAATTTTCTCAACCAGCTCATCGTACTTTCGAAATATGTTATTGTACGAGCACATGAAATTACTATCATTAAAATGCTAAATAAAACTATATCCAATCATAGCAATCAAAGTCTAGAAAACACGTTGGTTTATACTATTTCCGTTGAAATAAAATTAATTTGAAAAATGCGTTGCATGATTTATGTTACATTTGATCTATAAATGCATGGCATGGCAAATTCATTATTACCGTTTCAATCAGTAGAAAAATGACATATTACTAACAGAAATATATTTTATAAGAATAAATAAAAAAGAGTAGTAATTTCTAATTGATAACTTATTCTTAATGGTGGCTCTTTGTATAAAAAACATTATCTATTTCTCTATGCTGTTTATAATCTGTGAGTTTGACTTATCCTTTGTGAAACTTAACATTATACAGATTTTAATACGATATTTCCGGTTAATTAACTTACTCGTATAAATGTAAGACTTCGTATCTAAGGTCGGTATAATTTAAGTCTCTTTGTCAGTAATTGGTTATGGATGAGACTCAAACACGAAGATTGCGTTTAGATTAGGGCATTAGGCAAAATTAAAATATCAAAGTCTGGCGAAAATCAAAGTTATTACAAAGCAGTGAAGCATAGAACGCCACCACTAAACAAGAACAACATGTTTAATTTGCCGATCCTATTCTGTCGTTCATTTCGCATGAACACCGAAAAAAAGTTTCATTTCTTATATTTACATTATATTTCCTTTCCATTTGTAAACTATATAATATCATGGATTGCATATAATTTGTAGAATTTAACATTAAAATCAGCTTCCCGGCCATTCTGTTCACAAGACGGAACAACTGCGAAGTCATCTAAGGAACGTTCTCCCTGACTATACGCGGACGTCGTCAAAGCAGCGGTCGGTTATCACTAAGCAGCGATGACATAACTTTCGCGCCTTTCCTTTTGCTGTTCATACGAAATGAACGTCAAAAGTTTCAATGGAAAAAGAATATGGCGAATGTAAATATGTATCTCATTAATTCTGTTCAATAAGAAAGCATCATCTTAAGTGTCGCATTACATTTTGAATTAGTATGCGCTAAAACCTTTAAGGGATATATGCGCATACATTCCCAAAGGTTTCATATTTTGTCGCCCTTCTATTTAGTGTCTTATATTTTGTCGGCGAAAGTTATATATTCAACTGTGTAGATGATGCTACATTGCCATTTAATTTAAAATATGTTGACAAACTAAAACGGAAGTTAGATGTTAATTTACAAGTTCACGTATAATAAAATATAGGCAAACACTGACTTTCTGGCAGTGTCAGTTAGAAAAAAAAATCTAGTTCTGTCATATAAAATGCCAAAAAAGGCGTGTGATCAAATTATGAAATTGCTTGGTATTGATATAGACTTTAGGCTTATACTTGATCATTATATCAGATTTCTGTATATTTAAGCAAAAAAAGCATCATGATTTATGTAAACTAATTTTCATATTTGTATCTCATTAATTCCAACTTTTGTAGTATGAAATTCTTGTTTAAATAATGAGATTTAAATAAATTGGTTGACTTCAACTTAATTTCCTTTTCCAAACGATTCAACCTTATCATCTTGAAATGTAACGACTGTATATGTACACTTCTGCTTTATTTATACTAATTTAAGAAAACATCCCTTTTATATTTCCTTATGTACAGTAGAAAGAAAAAACTTTTAGATGGCACTGTTTTATTTATTTCTATTAACAGATATCTTTTTAACTTATTATCGGTACATATTTCCATCAAGACGAAAAAACTGTTTTTTAATAATTTTAGTTACAGTGGCCAATATGAAATTATCCGTCTTGAAAATCCGGTCATGTGTGGTCATTTCAGTCGTCCCGTAGAACACTTCATATAGGCTCTTTTCATGGTATATAAGTAAACCCTTTTGTTATTTTCTGGTATTTTCAGAATGATAAGTTGAGAAATATTGGCAATAAAATCTATAAGAAGATCCTTTGGAAGTATATCATGCAACCAAGAAAACTAATAGCTGACTTATTCGGTTAGTCTGTATGTGAGATGTAATGAAAAGTGTAACGCCTCTTACAACCCCCTGGCACCAGCTTAAGCAGAATTCTATTATAATAAACTGAATGTATACTTCTTGATCACAAAGAACCAGAAAATGTAACAACACTAAGTTGGGGAGTTACATGTAGGAAAGTTACAAACGTCTGCCTAACATCAGCCGGATATAAATTGATCCACAAGACAAGCGGAATAGGCTGCTCATTCATCATTTGTGATTCAAATGACTTCATGATAATTTAAGGTCCTATATATGCCGGCAATTTAATGATAGAACTATCTGTTAGACAAATCGCGATGGTAAGATAATCAACTTTGGCAGTTGATTGATGGCATTAATGATGTTTTAAGGTCAAATGGGTTCTCGTTGTTCATTTTAGTTTGACGCATCTCGTGAAGTTCACATAAATGACATTTTTACTAAATGGAAAGTAAACAGTCATGATATAATCATGCGCATGTGTTTTGAATACTGTCCATGATTTTAGTGGGACATTTCTAGATAAAACACTAGATGAGAACTTGAAATAACAGTTTCACTCGTATCCTAAAACGTAACTGCAGATTAAATCATAAATAAGTCGGAAGGAGAAATGGAATTTATTACTCATGATTACTTACATGACTGGTATGATCACAGGAAAGAAAACATCATTCAAAAAAAAAAAATGTGTATAGACTATATCGAATGCAGCAACATTTATAGTATATATTTTCCTAGAAGAAGGGCACCATATGCACAAGAAAAGAGAGATAGAAGGTGTACATTCTACCTGCAATCGTAACAATACCAAAGTATTTTTACCGAATAAAGGTATTCCATTTTCTATGATACGATTTTTGTGTTGACAATTGTACCCAGTTTGCACATCGGCCGAGAAGTCCTTAACAGTACTTGCCGTAGGCTACTGCAGTTTCTTCCGTTGATGCAATGCAAACGTTCTCTAGTATAAGCAAAACGTTTGTGCTGGTTAAAAGGAAATGACAATCACTTTTCTCTATAGCGTGTCAGTCATAACAGCAAAGCCGCCGGTGTCGTTGTCACTATCTCGCTCATTTACCCCACAATGCATGCTGAATTCTCGCTATCGTGAAAACAGACAGTGATACGTAATTCAGTTTTGCATTAGGGACCATGATTATGATTAGTTGGGCATAATGCTTTGGCTAATGGTGTCCTATTTACTTTAAGGTAGTACAGGCCCTTTCTTCCTTTTTTCCTTTAATGACTTCGATCAATACCGATCATCACGCCATGCGTCACCTGAAATGTTAACTGAACCGGTCTGTACGGTTTGCAAGGAGTTTTCTCTCTTCGTGTTTCAGAGATATTGACACAATTACTTTTGCCTTCAATATAGTCTGAAAAATGCTTGTATTTAAAAAAAATAATACTCTCCTATCTAAATCACAGTTCTTGATTAATGACTTCGATTTTATACGTTTAATCAATTCCACCTCCTTTTTAAACGAGATTTAATGTCATGGAATTTCAAATATTTCAGACCTTAGATGCAATAAATTACATTTAGAAGAGACAGGTTTAAGAAATATCGAATTGTAATCCAACTTTATTTACAAGTTATGGCGCCTTGAGATAAACCAGGCTAGAGAAATGTTTTTAGAATTGAATTATTACATCTAGGAAATTCATCATCTGAAAACCGTAATTTATGACTTCTGTAGTTTCCTCCTTACTGTTAGATTCGTATTTAAGTAACACTTGAACATGATTAATCAAAGATTATTATATCCATACCTTTATAAACATTATTTTTTAAAGTGTGACACTGTTACACACTTCCCAACTTCATCAGAAGTTCAAGCTCGAATTTCAGTGAGTATTTTAAACCAAGTATCGTTGTAGCGACCTACGTGGAGGGCCAAATTTCACCGATAGACAACGGATCGAACTTATAGACCAAAGCTCGAACTTGGGCCTTATGAGAACCGTTATGGTACCGTATTCAACCGAACCTAGGAAAAAACCCCACTAGTAGTGAACTAAAGTCTAAAACCATGGCAATTTCCTCCACTCAGTGTAAAATTCGTCCCTAAAATAAAGCGAATACTGCAACAGAGAGTGCGCACTACAGCTTTCCCAAAAATATTTAAATTTAACCAAATTATGTCATATCTGGTACTGCCGAGACAGTATGTTTACGTGGGTGTATTTGTTAAGCCGCTTCACAGTGTTTCGGATGCTTTTCTTCTTAAATAAACAATAATCAAAATCCATGGTACTAAGCAGTTTTTAAGGGTTAACATCTTTATTTGCGACCTTACGATATAGCACTTTCTATAACACCCACTTTGAAACTTTATATATAGCCTACGTACATGTTATATTCAATCGTCCAGCCTAGAAAACGGAAGAACAGACACTACAACACATAACATTAGCAACATAGGCAATAAAAATATCATAACGTTTCATAACGTGCATGTATTTCAGATGTTACTCGAAATGAAAATTCCAATCAATTTTAGCTCACCTGAGCCAAAGGCTCACGGTGAGCTTGTGTGACCGCTCATTGTCCGTCGTCTGTCGTCAGTCGTGGGTAGTCCGTCGTGCGTCCGTCAACATTTTCTATAAAAAGTCTTCTTCTTGAAAACCACTGGACAGAATTACACCAAACGTCAAAGGCTTGCTCCTTGTGTGGTCCCCTTTCAAAATTATTCAAAGAATTGAATTCCATGCAGAACTCTGGTTGCCATGACAACCGAAATGAAAAACTTTAAACATCTTCTTGTCTAAAACTGCAAGGCATAGAGCCTTGATATTTGGCATGTGACATCATCTAATGGTCCTCTAGGATTGTTCAAATTGTTTCTCTGTGGTAAAAAGAGACCCCGTCCCGGTAGTCACAAGTTTTACATAGACTAATATTGGAAAAATCTTTACAAATCTTCTTGTAACCACAAGACCTAGCCCTTCGATATTTGGTATGTAGCATGACCTTGTGGTCCTCTACCAAAATTGTTCAAGTTATAACCCTGGGGTGAAAAGAGGCCCTGCCCCGGGGGTCTCATGTCCTACATAGACTTATATAGGAAAAAACTTTAAAAATCTTCTTTCCTGAAACTGCAAGGCCTAGGCTTTTGATAGTTGGTATGTTGCATTGCCTTGTGTGTGTGTGTGTGTGTGTGTGTGTGTTCGGGTTTAACGTCTTTTTCAACAATTTTTCAATCATATAAACGACGGTGTCTACTTGTAGCAGTGAGCACAATGCCCAACTTTATAGTGCTGCCTCACTGGAATATCACGCCGTAGACACGTGACATGATACCTCACCCAGTCACATTATACTGACACCGGGGCTGACCAGTCCTAGCACTACCCTCTTAATGCTGAGCGCCAAGCGAGGAAGCTGCTAGTACCATTTTTTACGTCTTTGGTATGACGCGGGCGGGGATCGAACCCACGACCTCCCGCACTCGATGCATTGCCCTGTCGTCTACTACCAAAATTGTTCAAATTATGCCCCTGTGGTAAAAAAAGGCATTGCCCTGGGGTCCCAAATTTAACATAGACTTATAAATGGGAAAAAAATCTTCTTTGTTTGAATCTCTATCAACATTGTTCAAATTATGCCCCTGGGATGAAAAGAGGCCTCACCCTGGGTGTCACTTGTTATAAGAGTTATATAGGAATAAAAACTTTAAAAATTATCAGATCGTATTTCCTAGACTGTTTAATTATAATTACCGGATGACCCCAAGCAATAAGGGGTCACTTGACTGTGACCTTGACCTACTGACCTACTTCCTTGTTTTTTTTTTTAAGATACAGCCTTGAAATTTGGATGACATGTACAATTTTGCACACCGATTTTAAAACTGACTTTCAGTGACCATGAATGTGAACTACTGACCTACTTTCTAATAATTTAGCATCAGTTTGTCATTTAAAACATGTGGCTTATGTTACTCGGGTGAGCGATTCAGGGTAATCATGACCCTCTTGTTGTTTTGATAACATTTCCTTACACAACACATCTGCTTGATATAACGCATTGCTTACATATACAAATGATAATGTTTATGTATAAATTCTTCTAAATCAGAAGTTGTGTCCTACATAATAAAGCGATCATCATAATCATTCTTCCTCGTGAAAAAAATCAACGATTAAGTTTTCAGCAATTTTTAAGTTATGCAAACAGTAAAATGTTAGCAGCTCAGCCATTTGTACCCTATGGAAGTCTCTAATAGGATATAACATCTCACTATTACGTGTATGTGCGGGAAATTCATTATTATGTTTTGTGATGATTTATTATATCGACACGTCTTTATAGATAAGTCTTCCTATATTCATTATATAAGCCGTACTATAGTTTTGCGCGATATGCGAAAAAGTGAATTTGAGATGAATTTCGTTTCTTTTTATTCACAAAATTGAACTATAAATTATAAGTAAATGAATGTAGAAAACCGTGTAGCAGTACATGTTTGCCATTTTTCTCCATGCTGAATATTTCTACAATAATGATAATAATGATGTATTGATATAAAGTGTTTCTGATCCATTACTTGTCTTATATAAAAGCAAATGAAATAACTTTTGATGTAGAATCTGTCTGAAATTTCATTTTAACACCTAATTTTTGCAAATGTATTCTGGGAAAGCGATGATAAACAAATTTATTTTAATCCATTAACCGAAATAATGGTACAAAAACGGAACTAATTTTTGATACATCTGTCTTAGGTGGCATTTAGATATTCTGTCCCTCGTTTGTCATTACAACAAAATCTAAGTCATGCGCAACTTTCTAGCTGATAACAGTGAAAGCCATCAAAACTTCCGACATTTTACAGGTCATCTCGGTTCCATTTTCTTCAGGAAAACTATTATCATTGACTTAACCCTGCTTTTTTTCTAAAATGGACTGGTCCATCATTCAATGTGGGCAGTATAACTGATTATTTGAAGGGATGTTCAATGAAAATTTACTGACTGAATGGCGAACAGTGCAGACCATGATCAGCTTGCACGGATTTAGTCTGCACTGGTCGCATATTAGGTAGAACCGTTGCCGACAGCAGGATAAAGTTTAAACAGTAAGCGTCAAACGGTAAATGAATTTAACCCTTTGGTACTTGTTTTCATCACGGGAGCCAATACGTTAAGTTTTCAAAGCGTCAGTATTTTAAGATATTCAACAATCAGAAAACTTATTTCAAGCTGAAATTTAATAGCACCCTATGTGACCGTTGTCAAATATTGTCAAACAATCTATTTGCTCGTTTTTCTACTGTTAGACTTTAAATCGATTATTAATTCCTATGCTACAAAATATTTCTTTTCAATTTTGGCATACTAGCGGCTATTTTGAGTTATGACATTTTGGATCTTTTGTAGAGACAGTTTATAAATTCGCCAAATAAATAGTAAAGAATTAAGAACATTTTCCAAATCTTTGAAAACATCAAAGACATATAATAAATGTTTTATCAGTAAATAGAGCATCACGGTCTTGTCTACTTTGCTACTGTATGTTCGAGGAATGACCCTTTTGAATTTTTCTGTTCTTCAAATAGTCATTTTTATATTATATAACAAATGGAAAAGAAGGCCGACACCTTTAACCGAGGATATATTCGATGTTGTGCAAAATAACGAAGAAAGAATTAGATTGTTGTTTTGCCTACTAAACAAAACTTTATGTGGCACTGATCATATCCAAATCTTAATAATTTTAATTTGAGTGTGTGTTTGAATTTAGCGTCTTTTCCAATACCCAGTCGTATAATCGACGTTGTTTACTTGAACAACCCGCCCAGTCGATATGTACTGACAACGGACCATTCATTTCTAGCACTATCCTGTTAATGCTAAGCGCCAAGCAAGAAGATACTTATATCAGTTTTCACGTCTTAAGTATGATGTGACTATAGGCAGCATATCAACAACCTCCTGCACTCGAAACGGGCGCTCTACCACTAGGCGGTTAATTCTAACTTGAAAAGAGACTGACTTGAACACATCGAACGTACAGACAGCAACCATTAAATTCTTTCTATTTGCTAAAACAGGCATTGTTTATCGAAACGTTGTATAATTGTCCCAGTCTGTTTAGAACCACTCTGCATGCAGTTCGCATAATATAAAGCTGATATTCGTCTGCTTCTTAAATGTAAGTATCGTGATGAATAACTTTATATTCTGCTAAACTGGATAAAGTAAATGACGTCTGACAAAAACATGCAATATAAATCAATGTATTGTTGATTTACCTGTGGCACAATGTAATTACATTCTAACAAAACTGAAATTATTTCTATTCCCTCCTTACACTCTAGGGAATTACCAAGTAAACACAATTGATGGTATTGAATGTTTTGTATGTCTGTTTTTTAAGTTGTGCATGTTAAGCTATTATATATTATTCTGAATGCATTTTCTATAATGACTAATGGGAATGTTTGTCTGCTTTACCGTTACAAGTTGGAAAACGCTATTCCTTTTAATTTAATCTCATCAGAAGATAGGGAGAAAGATTGTTTTAGAAATGGCGACGATCAAAGTATTTGCTAATGTCTAATGTATTCAACAGGAAAAAGATAAGTTTGAAACAAATATCAATATAGGCCTTAAAATGCATATCAATCTGATTATTTTTAAAGTTACCAGAGAAGTGAATGCATAACAAGATCATTGTTTTGTGAGCACATATATTTTTTCAAATTTTAACATCTACCCTTCAAAAATAAAGTGCCCAAGTGTAAAGGTATTCCGCAAGACAGTATGTGGTTGATACGGCAGGTGATGGATGTCTGCTAGAAATGTTTTACTTGGAATGTTTCTAAGAAATGTTTACTAGAATTGTAAGTCAGCTGATGACAATGATATATTGTTCTGAAAAGCGCAGTAACTGTTGAAGATTAAAGTTTAAGTGACATTCTTATAAGCAACTGAAATTTTAGAATGCAATGTTTCATTAAATGCCAGATGTGATCGCCTTAAACTTTGATTTGCCTACAATATGCAAACTACAATGCCTATTTACAGATTCCGCTTGCCTCTTTGTAAAAAACATTCCTCTGGACAATATTTCACCTTATGTTTGTCTACCGCGAAACCTTAAAACTTACACGTGTAAGTTTCCCCCATTTTACTATTTCTCCTGCATACGAATATAGTTAAGTTTTTTGTACTTTTATATCAGCAGCTAATTAAAGCAGATGCTATAATTGATCTGGATTTGTTCAACCTCCAATCAATTTTTGAGACATTCTATAACGTCGGAAATAACAAAAGCTATCTTTGAAGGCTATACATAATATTAATGGAAAAAACCATCACAATAAACTAGAGCTTTCACTAAAGGGGATGAATGTACCCCCCGCATGCACTGACACAGTACATTGCAATCTGACGCACACAAGATTGCATAATTATGTGGACTGTATGTATACAGTATAATAACAAAAAACAAAGTCCAATAACTATACAGAATATTTATCTAAAAGAACGTAACATGCACCATGCACAACTAGGGTTGGTACTGATCACTTGTGTGAAGTTTCATTAAATTGTGTGCAAGGGTTCGGAAGATAAGGCGCGCACAAGATTGCCTATGTAGACGTTATATACATAGTATGTTAACGAAAAACAAAGTCCCATAACTCTGCAATTTTTTTTGAAAGAACCTAACATGCCTCATGCACAACTACTGTTATTACTGATCACTTGTGTGAAGTTTCATTAAATTGTGTCAAGGGGATGAGGAGAGATGGTGCGCACAAGATTGTGTCTATGAATATAGTATAGTAACAAAAACAAAGTCCCGCAACTCTGCAAAACATTTCTCTGAAAGAACCTAACATGCTCCATGCACAACTACTGTTGTTACTGATCACTTGTGTGAAGTTTCATTAAACTGTGTCAAGGGGATGAGGAGAGATGGTGCGCACAAGATTGTGTCTATGTATATAGTATAGTAACAAAAAACAAAGTCCCGTAACTCTGCAATTTTTTTTCTGAAAGAACCTAACATGCCCCATGCACAACTACTGTTGTTGATATTATTGAATTTCTCCGTTATTCAAAGTTTTTGAAAGATAAAGTTTCGCTGCAGCAATTTCCGGTTGACATTTATCTGTAGTGTAAAGTTATGTGTTTTTCGTGTACACATGTATGAACAGTTTTGATAAAAATATTATATAAGCAAACTTGTGAAACTAACACAGAATTGGATTATTCAAATTCTATAAGCATTATAGAAAAATGAAATTTAGAAAATAAATCTACAGCATAAGTATAACTCACTATTTCGTCATTTGCATCAAAAATGTCATCGTACCCTGGTTGTAAGACAGATGCTTCCACACATGCGGAAACTCCAAAACCTCTGCTTGCAAGTGTCAAAGGCTATTGACATATATCTACAGATGTAAATGTTCGACATGTTAATGTCTGTCTTATTACAGTCAAGCTTACTGGCGCCTTCATTCACGATGAGGTTTTTATTCAATTGTCAAAGAAGAAACGAGAAAAGCATAAATCAACACGATCAAGAGTTCGAGGAAACATTATCTAGCTACATGAAATTGTCTCTCAGATACTTCGATCATTCTGAGTCTAAAATATTGGTCTAGAAAATTACTTTGTTCTTTTCAAAAGAAGACTGTTCAATCAAAATGATTTATGGAGCTACTGACTATGTCTCTATAATTTATAAGGAAAAAAGATTACAATTATCTCGTCAATCACATGTGATGGGAAGTTTGTTTCAAGAGAAGATTCACGTCTGATTGGGATATAAAGAGTGGCTGAACTTAGGGAGTAGAGAAATTCAAACATTCAAACATTCCCAACCCAGATTATGGGGGAAAAGTGTTGTCTATAGTAACATGAAAATGGAACATCATGTAAACATGTATATTGTTCTTCAAAACGATTGTCAATTTACTAATAAATTTTGTAGGGTTGCATGAACATGTCACACTTCAGGAGAGTTCAACATCTTTAAAATCCCAACATTTTCAAAAATATATTATACAAATGTAAAACTTCGTTACCTAAGTGCTGAAATCTCACGAATCGTAAATCAGGGAGCGGACTCATAGAAATAATATTATATGATCGAAACACTTTTTATTTCAATTTTAGGACTTGGACAGTCTTTCAAATACATTGAACACGTTTTACTGATCTTAGACTAAAGTATCGTACTAAAAGCTTTGAACTATTCTGAAGTGTGACCGTTCATGTAGTCGCTTTCTGGACTTTTTGTAAATGACAATACAACAAAATGTTTTAGTGGCATAATAAAATAATTCTTTATTTGCTGTTCAGTTTAGATATAAACAAAAATCAGGGCTGTTATATTTCGATCTTCTCAGATCGTTCAGCACGACTTTTATGTCATGTTATTGGTACTGTTTAGTTTCTCAACATGACCATTTCGGCCTGGGTGGTTCCAATACTCCCGCTTTCATAGCCTTGGGTGTTATATAATCACCCCTTGGATATGGTGCCTGCTTTTTAATTTTGTCTTTTGACAGTTCCTGTGATACGCAGGCTCCATAGCCTCAGATCCCCTTTCTAAATTCCAGTTTGTTTAGTTCTGCCCATTGTTTTCTCGTTTGGGGCAAACCCTTTACTTTATCTGGGGACCAAACGCCGCTCTTCATGGAATTACACGCCTCAACACGTGTTTCATTGAAGGTTCCATGTTCACCGCCGTTTGAATACATCTGCGGATGTCTTTAAATTGCTTTTTGTACTTTTAACATGTGTAAATGTTGAGTTCTGCTCAACCCGGGGCTAGAGGGCGTGGACGGTAGCATGCATTTCCATTACCGTCCATTACAGGCTCAATCAAACCGAGCATGCAACATTTTCGTTTTCGTCGTGTTGGGCGGCCTGTGAAGTTTCTACTTTTCTCTATTTCTTTACCATGTTTCATTACAATCGGGTAAAAACTGTTAGGTAGCCGATAACACAAGTTAGATGATGAACATTCTATACGTCTTTACTTGCAGTCAGATTATAATATTTTACTTCAAACTGACCTTAGTTACGAGTCAGTGGAATATGTAAAATATAAGAAGAGTTCTTGATAGCGAAGCAAGCAAACTGTTTTAAGATTCTAGGATATCATTTCTGGAACTGAAGTTTGCTTATTCATTTACTTTTTTAATGAGACCAGACTGCTGCCTTACTTTCAAACGTACATATGATTACCGTTATCAAGTCTGAATCTATCACTGGAGCGTCAAAAAGATAAAGAAAAATCACACTGAGCTACACACACAGCTACGGACCGGAACTTGTGGCCGGAAGGAAGAAGTCGCTTGGCGAATTAAAATGCTTTGTATCTTTCAATTCAGTAAGGCGACAATTGAGTCAGTTCTTCCTTGGGTGCTAGGACTAGCCTGTGTCATGACTGCCAGTGGAAAACACATGTGCTTTGTGGTATTAACATTAAGTAGTGATACGAACTCCAGTGGAAATGTTTTTCTATTCATCATTGTCTTGAGAAAAATCGCAAATTCGAGGGAAGTACATAATACATGTACTTGTACTTTGTCGTGCACATACACGAAACTCTTCATACAATACAACTTGAACCTTCGAGCTGTTTTTGAAACAACAGAGGTTTCAACGTTTATGCAACAAGGCACAGTTTTCATGCCTAACGTGCTAAAAAATAAATGTTTCATAAAAAATAAGTCAGTTAATATAGATTAATAAAAATATCATATTGTTATTGAATCAAATGGAATGTAATAATAACAAATGCATCCTTTGCAGATGTAACAACTTGCTACAATTCCAACACTCATTGGCAACAACAATACTACAGAGCATTTGCTGATGGTTTAAAGCTCGTTTTCAACAGTACTTCAGTTACGTAACGGTGGGGACCAAGGTACTTGATATCCCCCAAAGTCCACATAATATATCAAAACAACAGCTAATAGTTTCTTAAACAACATACAAACGAGCTGAAAAAAGGTATCTCAATACAAGTTCTTGCTGATTATTCCTGGTTTCTCCAGCAAACGTGACTGTATTACCGTTGCTTTTCTTTCTAAATCCCCAGAGTATGTACGTTTAATCATTTTAACTTACATTTTCGTTTTTAATCAAGACATTTTTATTATCACGCTTAGATATTTCAGACCTAAGATGCAATTACTTATATCTGGAGAATACAAATTAAAGACATATCGACTTGAAATCTAACTAGATTTACAGTAGAATCTTGATTTCGGAAATAAGTCATGGAAGTGAAACGCTTTATACTAAATTAATACATCTAGCCAAATTCTAGCATCTCGGCATTCCATTACTTGTTAAGGAGAAATGATGCTCCATTCAAGGATACACAATAGTTGTTAGTGTACTTGTATCGACTGCTTTGTGGGACTCGGATGCCTTTTGGGGTGAGTCATAGGGGAAAACCCATGTCAACACCACCGCACTCTCGTCGAGAACAAAAAGAGCGGAGGGACACGCCTGGATCTGTCATTTTTACGATTCCTTAAACAATAGACCGCACTCAACAATCAGATATAATTTCTATTTGAGGGTGCGGCTGTGTTGACATGGGTTTTCCCCTATGCCTCACCCCAAAAGGCCTCCGAGTCCCACAAAGCAATGGATACAAGTACACTAGCACTAGGTTGACCTTACATACGTCGTCTGCACACCGTACACCGTTAACTCCACGCCTGACTGATTTCAAAAATTGACCCCACAAAAAACAAAATGGCGGTTTATATAGATAAAGAAGGAATCAGACTTGCTATACGTATGTAGTTAACTACTGATTCTTTATTAAACATTATTACTTTAAGTACTTGCACTATTGTGCCATTGTTTCGATACAGCCTTTAATAATAAATGTAAACTTCTTTTATATGTCTACAACATACGAATTAAATGCAGCACTAGAACAGACCTACAATTCGGCTGAATGGTTGTATGATAAATTTTACTTATTTCTGCTTGGTATACGTTAAAGAATACAAAATGGTTTAGGTCATTAATCGTGGAACTTGAAAATGTTCGGGAATTGCACGCATCTGCTTTTCAATATTGGTGTATTTACTGCTTATATTAGGAAATGATATCGACATAATGGATATTTATTACTTATTTAGGTCTCAAACGTAGTATTTAAAGACATACAAGATGTTATGTGTGGGAGCAAGTCACGCTGGTACTACTTTGAAAATGAGTTATTAGTATCTATCTTTGCCAAGAAACTGTGCGATTTTATGAGCATTTAAATATCGACCGAGGCGTATAATTTTATTATAACGAAAATATATGCAGGGTCTAAACATTGTTTGGAATAAACAATATTATTGGTTGAATACGTGTATTGAAATGATAAAAAATAGAATATCAACGCATATTAAATATCCTTTCGACTACCGCTATCGTACACCGACGCACTTCCTGAGACGCCAAATGCAGACTATAATTTTGGGGTTCTCCATTACCGCTACTGTTTTGCAGGCGGGCTACCGCAGACGACTAATACGTACCAGAAAAATGGGGGTGCTCATTTCCATAGCGCATTATGCAGTATTTGGGTAAAAATTGCATTTTTTCGCAATTGAAAATAGAATGAATTAACAAAAATATACTACATTTTTATGCTGCGGTAATTTTTATGTAAAACGGTTGCTACACTATGGTAGTTATGTCCATTGTGTGGTTATTGGTATAACTACACTGTGGCACAACTTATAGTTTCTTGTTTCCTGCAAAAGTCTACAACGGTATTTACATGCAGATAAAACAAACAGTTAATGTTATTTATTAAAAGTCACATATTTAAACGGCCACTGCATCACTGTGGCAGTACATGCCATTTTGTGTGAATATGTATTAATACGCTGCGGCACTCTCTTTGGTTTCGCATGCACTGCATTAAACTACTGTGGTAATCGGGGGAATAAATAATGTCTACAGGATAAGTTTTGATTTCTAGTATAATCCTTTCGCAGGGTAACTTTCTCAGCACTGTGGAAGTGCACTTAATTTCATTTAATATGTATAACTACACTATGGCACTGCCTTAAAATTCAAGTTTCTCACAAAAGTCTAATATAGTTCTTAGTAACAGGACGAGTAAAACTACACTGCGGTACTACATTGAAATTCGTTCTTCCTGCAAACGTCTACTGTGGTAATTATTTGCAGAGTGGTTTGGTTGCTGTACCACTTCCTCCCTATGTCAGCACCTCCCACTCCCCAATCCCGTCTAACAAGACATATGATCCCCACTCCTATACCTAGATCCTCACTCCCTGTATTTACTATAAGTACTCTTTTTTTCCAGGCACCATAGTGCTTTGGAATTCCTTTCCAGTACAACTTGTGCAAGCCCCAACCCTGAACCAGTTTAGGCAGGGTGTAACCAAACTTGCATACAATGCTTAACATGATAGACCTGTTTCTTTAAACTGCTTTTATCTGTAAATCCTTCTTGTTTTTAACACTGTCAACTGTATTCATGCTTGCAATACACATCCTGTGTTACTTTTATTCTCCTGTCCATTATACTTTGAAAGTTCTTGTACAGGCGCGCAGCTGATGCAGTATAAAAAGATAAATAGATAAACATTTAGTTAATAGTATGTATTAAAGAGAGGCTTTAAAATATTCGTTTTAGCAGATGCAGTTTCTGCATATCTTTGGAAGTTTAAAGTTTATATTAGAGGGAAAAAAAAGAAAGAAGTAGAACTAACGAGGAAGGTTGTTGAACATCTGGTTGAACCGTATAGTGCTTCTAGACACATCCCTTTGGCACAGGCGTTCCTTGCCAGCTCAACCCATCTTTGTGGGTCTTTTAATATGGGCAAAAATTCTTGCCGTATGATTTGAAACCACAGAAATTAGTCCGACAGAAGGATGTGTCGGCAGGAATAAAGTAATACATGTAATACATTATAATTCCTGGTTTCGGTTAGTACAATGAACAAAGGACAGCATATGACACGTCAAATCAAAGATGGAAACATGGTAACTAGAGTAAAGAAGGTTACCGTTCAGGAATTAGGAAACCCAAACAAACACAGGTAGTTGATACCATTGACCGAGAGTTTGTAGACTCACATGAAATTATCTCAATGTCAGGGCGAACAAATGCTTGTCAGTTTTGCAGTATGAAGAAACTAAAGACCGCCGGTGGTCTCCGAACACCAACGTCATCATTTGGTTGTAAGCAGTGTAAAGACAATTTACACAGGTATAACAATACTCTTCTTCTTAAAAAGTTATATTGATCTAATGAGTAGTTTTAAAGATTTCATGGTATTATTGAGTCATTGCTATGTTACGTGAACGTACTTTCTTTTACTCCATGTATATAAATTAGGTCTGAGTCAACAAGTCGCTCAAATCCAAAAATGTACTCAAATTATTGCTCTGGGTCAAATTTTTCGAAATATTTAAGCATGTCAGAAGAGGAAAAGTCTGTTATTGCATTATATATTTGACTGCTCTTAACAGGTTAATCTTCTTAGTACAAGATAAAATGTTTCGGAAAATTCAGCCCTTAAGTACAAAAGCCAGTTCCAGAGAAGTTGTGCAATAATTGTAGTTGAAAATCAAAATGTCTTGCTTACATAAAAATATTTGTCATCTATTTTCAGGGTTAATCCCCGTGATCTTTTAAATAATACTTTCAGGGAATGCTTTCTTTCGTATCATGCGTCCAGAACTGGGATTGGCTAACTAAAGGACAAGTCCATACAGACCTCCAATCCGAAAACGTCCGTAAAACATATGGCAACAAGAGCAAAATTGGAAACTCCAGAAAATCGATTTTAGTATATATAACCATTGCAAATCACTAAATGTTATAACTTGATACGTTTTGTTACTGCTCATTATTACTACATTTTAATAAGAAATCCCTTCCTTCAATTTAGCTACATAACGGTTGCAAAAAATCACCCAGGAAAGTAGATATTAAAATAGAAACACCCCGTAAAATGCCAACAAAATTATCTTGGAAATCGACGAAGAAGAAATGACTGTCTGACTAGCGGACATTAAGCACAAACTGGAGAAAGAAACAGACGGTGTCTCAGATTAGTGACAACATAACACGGTGTACACATTTTTACTATGTGTCGTGTGTATATGTACGTTATGTTTTTAGTACGAATGAGAAAGTTTGATTGATTCATCTTTTGATAATTAATTTTCACATGCAATATACTTTTCTAATATGAGCTGTCTCAAGGGAAAAGGTGTTTAGAGTTAAAGTTTTGAAATTCAAGTAAAACATGTTTCATAAAGTTTGGCTTCTTGTGAATTTTGATACATTGTAATATGGTATAGAAATAATAATCATACAACCGGGCATATTAAATATAGACACATAACTAACTTATTAAACAGTTCTACCGATGCCATGTTTTTAACACAGTGAATTTTGGACATTTTATCTTTCTATGCGTCATTAACAATGCTAATTACCCTACCCCAACCCCCTTGACTTTAGACGGCTATTAATAACAAGAGGACCATGATGGTCCTGAATCGCTCTTCTCTTCCCACATGACCCAGTTTTGAGTATGACGTCGTTTTTTCTATCATTTGACATAGTGACCTAGTTTTTGAGCTCATGTGACCCAGTTTTGAACTTGACCTAGATATTATCAAGATAAAAATTCTGACCAATTTTCATGAAGATCCATTGAAAAATATGGTCTCTAGAGAGGTCACAAGGTTTTGCTTTATTTGACCTATTGACCTAGTTTTCGAAGGTACGTGACCCTGTTTTGAACTTTACCTAGATATCATCAAGGTGAACATTCTCACTAATTTTCATGAAGATCTCATGAAAAATATGGCCTCTAGAGAGGTCACAAGGTTTTTCTATTTTTATACCTTCTGGCCTAGTTTTTGACCGCACGTAACCCAGTTTCGAAACTGACCTAGATATCATCAAGGTGAACATTCAGATCAATTTTCATTAAGATCCATTGAAAAATATGGCCTCTAGAGAGGTCAAAAGATTTTTCTAATTTTAGATCTACTGACCTAGTTTTTGATAGCAGTTGACCCAGTTTCAAACTTGACCTAGATATCATCAAGATGAACATTCAGACCAACTTTCATACAGATCCCATGAAAAGTATGGCCTAGAGAGGTCACAAGGTTTTTTATTATTTGACCTACTGACCTAGTTTTTATGGCACGTGACCCAGTTTCAAACTTGACCTAGATATCATCAAGGTAAAAATTCTGACCAATTTTCATGAAGATCCATTCAAGGGTATGGCCTCTAGAGAGGTCACAAGGTTTTTCTATTTCAAGACCTACTGACCTAGTTTTTGATCGCAGTTGACCCAGTTTCAAACCTGACCTATATATTATCAAGATAAACAGTCAGACCAACTTTCATACAGATCCCATGAAAAATATGGCCTCTAGAGAGGTCACATCGTTATTTCATTATTTGACCTACTGACCTACTTTTTGAAGGCATGTGACCCACTTTCAAACTTAACCTAGATATCATCAAGATGAACATTCTGACCAATTTTTATGGAGATCCATTCACAAGTATGGCCTCTAGAGAGGTCACAAGGTTTTTCTATTTTTAGATCTACTGACCTAGTTTTTGATCGCACATGACCCTGTTTCGAAATTGACCTAGATATCATCAAGCTGAACATTCAGACCAACTTTCATACAGATCCCATGAAAAATATGGCCTTTAGAGAGGTCACAAGGTATTTCTATTATTTGACCTACTGACCTAGTTTTTGATGGCACGTGACCCACTTTCGAACTTGACCTAGATATCATCAAGATGAACATTCAGACCAATTTTCATAAAGATCCCACAAAAAATGTGACCTCTAGAGTGGTCACAAGCGAAAGTTTACGGACACACGCACGGACGACGGACACCGCGTGATCGCAAAAGCTTACCTTGTCACTTTGTGACAGGTGAGCTAAAAATACATGTATATATAGATTAACGGTTATTGTCGTAAATTGTTGACAAAATTGTTTCATTCTTACTCAGTTTAAACGGACTACAGTACAAATTCAACAAAAACAGGAATTATTTCATGACTTTTAGTGAACTTTTTATGTAACATTAAATATGCTCTATGTTACCTTTTGTGATGATTTGTAAGTAATGAATGATCCTCCTTTTACAACTTGCTTTCGTTTAAATATATGTTTTTTTTTTTTTTATTTTCTGTCAAATGTTTTTGTTTGCTTTTAATGTTTTACTTTTAGTCTCCTACCCGTTTCTCCGGATCGGACTATAAGTAGACTGTCTATCATGAAATTTAGTCCAAAATACGTTGTTCAGGTTGTGTAGCATTTGATATATGATTCTTCTTACTCATACCCGTTCATAGGAAATTGCCTGTACTATAGTGTTTTCATTCAGTTGTTAATTTTATTGTTTTATCTTATTATTTTCTGTTATAAAAATGTTTTTGTTGCATTTTACTTTTAGTCACCTACCAGTTATGTCAGCGGATCGGACCATGTAAACGCGTCAACTATACGTTATTAAGGTTCATTTAAATTTATTCGTATTCATAATCTGTTTTTGTGGTGTATACGATGCAAGTGCCAAAACAAAACTCAAAAATGTCGAAATACACTTCGTGGTAAAACTTATAATAGTAGCTAAAAGTGTCTTTTTCTTAGTTTGTTATGCCTTACTGACTTTCAAACAGATTTTAAAATAACTGAATTTATTAATAGCATTATATCTAAATTAGAGCATATCCCAGTTGCGAGCTGTATTCCGTTGTTACTTTTCTTTAAAGTCACAATTAAGGTATCAATTGTTTAATCATATAATGAAGAATTATAAGATCTCACTTCACCGAAAGCACATTCATGTACGGTTTTGGAAACAGATCATTTTAAAGTCTGTTTTTGTTTGAATTTACGGCCATTTTCAACATTATTCCAGTTATATAAGGCAAATAAGTTCAACTAACCATCGTTCCTGGGAAAGACCAGTACTAGACGCCAAAGTCCGTAAGCAACTGCCTACTTTCTCACATAAAAAATCCTAGTCGGTAGCACAGCTCGAACCTGCGACCTTCCTACATTACGGACCCGGACTATAAATTAATATAATGAGTATACAAAGGCACATGTGAAATACTGAATACTGTACCATTTATTAAGCATTCCAGAGTATCCATGCATTATAATGCATAATGCATGGAGCTCAAGGTCAAAATTACCATTGTGTACTTTGGGATAATTTAAATGCATTCTTACCTAAAGTTTGAGTTTTAAATTTGAAAAGTACAATACTTCCATAGTGGATAAATTTACACACGTCTAGTATGCAAATGGAAGAAGCGATGTGTGCATATGTATTACCGTTGCGGCGTAAAAACGATGAAGCGTTCTGTAGAGAATTACCACAGTGTATATATGTATGTTCCATGTGCAATAACAATTTAAAATATTACTGCCGTAGTGTATAAATGTACACTATTTCTGATTACCACAGTGAAATTTTGTATTTCATCGAAAAAAGTTCAGAAATACCGTAGTGCCACAGTGAAAGTAACTGGTGAAAAGTCTACAAAACGCATCAGTGGCAGACCCGTGGTTTTCAGACTTCTAGAATGCCAGAGCCGCATAATGCAGACGTAGTAAAATAGCTTTAAATACCGTAGCGTAGAAATGAGTAATTAATTAAGTTTTAAAAACTGAGTTCGGTAATTACCGCGACGAGCAACCATCAAAACTAATGGGTATTTTTGGAGAGTAATGATCCCTTAATTGTCTGAAAACGATTTTCTTGTCAACAAATTGCGATAACAATAATTTTAGAACATTATTGCGCACGAGACGTTTGGTTTTGTTTTTAAATTTTATGGAGACCTGTAATTTGTTGCGTAATATTATTTAATATGTCATATGAATGATTAAACTTATTAGTTTAACTGATTTTATACCGTTTTGTTAATAACATAAATGAAAGTTTACACTTCAGATCAAATTCTGCAATAAATGAAAAGCATTCAGATTCCCCCCAGATACAAAGAAAAATTAAAAACTTCCGGTAGTCCTACGCTGTACGATGTCGGTAATCTGGACCCTCGTTTTGATGGTACGTTTTAGGCGTCTGCGGTAGTCAGTCGGTGTATGATAGCGGTAATAGCGACCCCCGTTTTTATGGTACGTATTAGTCTGCTATGGTAGCCGAAAGGATATAGACATATATATGTTGTATTTTTATCCGGTAATGACTGGAGAAAGATCACATTCGATTCGAAATTGAGGCAAATATGATATCAGACATATTTTTTTTCATTTTGGTCTGTTATTAGAAGAACCCTTTCACAAGCAAATATCAATAAGCACCCAGTCAATTTTGAGTCTCCGTGTGCAAGCAGTAGAAAACATGAACAATAATATCACATATCATATTTAAGAAGATCCCTTGGAAGCGTAGATAGCAACCAAACAATATTAACATAAAACGAGCCCGCAACAGTGTCGTTTTACGTCGTGTTTGGCGACCAGTGGTTATATAATTTTCCACTTGTTTATTTTATCGAGTCTGTTGATGAGACGTTATGAATGTGCAAAACCTCTCACAACCCTTAGCAGCAATTAAAGCGGAACTCTAATACCCATAAACATTGTATGGACTCCATAATACCAAAAGAACAAGAAAACATAACAACACTGAGTCCAATTATGGGGAGGATTTTCACAGCCGCCAAACTCAACTTATGGACCTCTGTTGTGGTAGAAAATATAATCTATGAGAAGTTCCATAAGCGTAAAATGCAACCAAACAAACAAATAGCAGACCCGGTTTTACTGAGTCTATTTATGAGGAGTAATGAAATGTGCAACACTTCATGCCCCTAGCACCGACGTAATCAGAACTCAATTATTCTATGGACATTGAATGGACTTCATGATTCTAAAGGTCCAGAAAATATAAGAACACTAAGTATGGGGATACTTTTTACAGCCGCCGCACATTATTTAAATACTGCTGTTGTGATAGGTAATAAAATCTATACGAAGATCCTTTGTAACCGTAATAATACAACCTAGCAAAAATAATAGCATACTCTTTAAGCCAACACACAGCACAAGAAATAACATAGAGTCGGTAACCAAGACAACCTTTGTTTCACGTGAATCATTCAAATACCACAATTAAATGTTGAAAATATTTCTCTCACCTAGCATAATAAATCGTCAATCAGGTTAGATTTCAATTTGATATTTCTTTAAATGTCTCCACTAAATGTAATTTATTGCATCTTAGATCTGAAATAGTTTGGATTTCTGATTAAAACTGAAATAATTTACATTCTTTGTCATGTCATGTCGACTGAAAGCAGAGAAATTATTAGACGCATAGAATCTTTAATCAGGAACTGATGATTTGATAGTAAAATATCATTAAAATCATCGAATGAATTTTACTGATATTACAAGAGGTACTGAACATTTAATAACTATTAATTCCACGCCAGTAATCAGTAATGTTCAGTTCACATTTTGAGCAACTGGCAAAGAAGCCATACCTGTAACTTTTGTTTTGATTGTCAAAGTTTGACAAATACATGATATTTTCATTTCATTTAAAAAGGCCTCATCTACTCCACGTTCGATAATAATGTATATAAATAATGATAGTCATATGATTGATCACATTGCATGTTGTTGTGATTTATTACCTTGAAAGATAATTGAGTTATATATTGCAAAAAATCTAAAGGAAACCTGAAAGAGATGTCACAGTGGACGAATTTCTTATTGGGTATATTGTTGATTGATCAAACACATATCACTATACTAATTATTTCACACTATAGATTCTTGTTACAAGATGCAGGAATGGCTTCAATATGTCAGTTTTTCTTGCACTTTCAAATGTTACATTTTCGACTTTTGTTTATATCAATAAACAATAAAGATATGAAGTAATTACAAATGTGTATCAATGCTTTATGGTATTAACTCATTTATAAGCAATATTGCTGTATTAATAATTTATAGTCAATAAAATCTGTAAAAAGATCCTTTGGAAGCATAGAATGCAACCAAGCAGAATAATAGCAGACTCGGTTTGATCGAGACTGTTCATGAGACGTAATGAAAATTGCAACACCTCTCACGCCCCCAAGCAGCGGCTTAAGCGCAACTCTATTACACATACATTGTATATTGAATGGACTCTATGATTCAAAGGACTAGAAAATGTAACAACACTGAATCCAAGTACGGTGAGACATTTTATAGCCGCCACACGGCACTTAAAAATTGCTGTTGTGATAGTTAATAAAACCTGTAAAACATAGAATGCAACCAAGCAGAATAATAGAGACTCGGTTTGATTGAGTCTGTTCATGAGAGGTAATGAAATGTGCAACACCTCTCACGCTGACGCTGTCGTTCAAGGAAAAAGACGGGAACAAAAAAGGAGTGAAGAAATTGCTCCTGAGCTCTAGGAGACACTTTAGTTCCTTGGAAATGCGAAATGATGCCAGCTATGGTATATCTTCTTCCTTCTTTAGCTACAGGAAACTTCTATTAGGTTTATAAAACACGACAATGACAGACGGTGCTGAATTCAAATCGGAACGGATTGGAAAGAGAGAATACATCCAATGTGGAAAACTTTAGTTATTATATTTTAAACCAGTTTAAATTAATGACCTTAGAAGATGGAAAATTATTGGTAAATATCAGTTTGGATGGAAGAAAATGTGTAAATATGAACAATGCTGACATTTCCAGAATGCACATTACTTTACCAAGGAGCCAAATTATACAGTTGTACAGTAAAACTGTCAGAAGTTTGACAATAAATAAGACATTTTATAACTTCAAATAAATATGTAAGTGCAATGTCTTTGACTCAACTTCTAAAAAAAGAAAAAAGTCATAGTATTACATCAAGTTCAAGCAATATTTCTTAATATATTAATACTTTATGATAATACAACCATTATAAGCAATGATGCTGTATAAGTGATTTATGGTATTACATCAATTATAAGAAATTCTGACTAAAGTACTTGATCTTCTAAACGAAGATCTGAGAATGACCCATTCACATTCGTCTTCTGTGTATTTTGGTTTTCCGATATTGCTATTTTATTTTCGCAAATCTTTTTTTTATTTGAACCAATAAGACCACTTGTTTCAAGAAGCATTTGGCTGAACCATCAAAATAGCGTCGAATGTCAAAGGGTGAGAAAAATGTGCAGTCAGTCCGGGGCTCGAACCCGGGACCTCTCGCTTACTGAGCGAGTGCTCTACCGACTGAGCTATCCGGCTGTCTGACACATTACATGACCAAGTCTGTACCATGACATATGATTTCTCTCAAAACATGAGGTCGTAGTCGCGATGTGGTCGTCATAAGAATTGTAAATATGAAAAACCCAGGCTAAATATAGATTTTTTAAACATCTACTTTTACGTATAAAAAGTTGTAAGTAGGGCTCTGATTGGCTACCGGAAGGATCGTCAGAACGATGCTGTCAATAGCACGTCTTCAGATCCTATGTGCGTAGCGTTAATTGGAGATGTACTTCAGTCAGATTGAAGCAATATTACTGTTTCAATGATTAATGATATTACAACAAGTTTTGGCAATATTACTCATTATAATGAATTATGGTATTACATCCATTATAATCAACGATGCTGTATCAATGATTTATTATACTATATCAATTATAAGCAATATTGCTGTATTAATGATTTATGTCACTTTATCTGTTACAAGCAATATTGCTTCGTGGAATGTATATTACTTGTACATGCATATTAATTCCCAAAATATGACCACTGAGTTACAGAAAGAAATGCTGAGTAATTAGGAAAGAGGTTTTCATTAAAACATGTAAATTATTAAGTTGTGTTTGGGACTTTAAGCGATATTGAATCACAGAAAATTAGTTGTCAGGCTTTGATTTCATACATACTTTTGCATTCATTTCATTACTGCCCAATTTATATCAATGGCGTAAACATCTTTTTAAAATCGTTTTCGTAACATTCAAGAGATTTCCAAAGCCATACCCGATACTGGAAAAACAACTCTGACATAAATGCATTATTTATACCATCAGTCAACTTCTTGGTTGGTTATCTTATTACATCAATTTATCAAATAGGTACTTCCTACATTAGAAGTTTTATAGGACGGACAAATTGCTGTGAGCATTTCTTAAGAACATATTGATCACAGAAGATGATTCATGTACACCTTCTATATCTCTTCTCTGTTTTGTAGTAGGGAGGAAACCATCCCAATTATCTCCTCAATAATTTTGGCGGACACTCCATTTTAAGATAAAAATAGAAAAAAAGAGTATATAAACATTCAATCTAATAAATTTTCTGATAATGAGCACAAGTTCAACCATTAAGTCTAGAATTTGCACCGAAAGACATTTTCTGTGTATGTGTATGTGTATTACTTTCTTTAACTCAAGTCAAGTTGAGGTGGTATGTAAAAATATACTCTCCTAATCATATTACTGGTAACTAAACACAATGCTTATTAGGTTTCTTAGTAAAGCTATTAATAACGCAAAGTATATTCTCTCTGTGAATTGGACTCTTGAGAATTACAAAGGCACCAATTCGTTTAATTGTTAACAGAGATATTACTTTAAAATTGAGAACTGAAATGAAAATGATTGTTCGATAGTTTAAAGAAGATTTTGGTGATTATATATAATATAAAAACAACTCTCATTTTTAAAATGCATCAGTTGAAACGATATTATTTTTGTTTTGTTTTGTTCGCTCATTTGCTAGGCATTGGAACTAAAAATACAAACTTCAAGTCGGCACTATCTGTTTTAGATATATGTGTATCTAACTGCATCAAAGTACACATTTTGAAAAAGTATTTAAAATATCTCTTTCTGAATAGAAGTTATTTGAGCTGAAAAATATGATCCTGGCTAAAAATTGCTGTAATGGTCAGCACTTCGAACAAAAAATTCATTTAATGCCCAGGGGAGAGTGCGACATTTATAATGGTGAAACATGTCAACAAACATACAGTTTTCTAGTTAAACCCACATAATTTGATAAGGTAAAATATGCTGAGAAAGCTATTCCTGGAAAGAGAATTATCCTTGCTACCCATATATATGCGTTAAAGTATGGGAAAAATGTCTAGAAATATGAGAAAATCTAAGAAAATAATTCAGTTTCAGGACTGTCAGATACATGACCGTGACATCCTGCACAGCAGATAACATAGAGAGCCTTTTTTACATTGCACCGATATAGCATAGACTGGATTAGGATTCAATTTGACAAACGGTGTCCACGCAACAATTTCACTCTATAAACAGATTATTTTCCCTTGTGTAAAGAGGGCTTAGGGTAAGTCACTACATTTGCGGAACATTCCACTTCGGCGTTTGTTGGCATATATCTTATATACAATGTAAATTAACAAGGCATCTCTCGGGATTTTCAATGTTACACCATAGGCTTAACAGAACGTACATCTGTAGAATATTCACCTTTCTGGTTTCAGTTTGACTGTCTCTAAATGCGAGATATTCTTTTTCATCTTTCTTCAACCCAACATATCACGATGTTCAGCAGAATCCCTAAAGTCCAAAATAAACAGCATTTGAAAACCCAAACCTTTTGTAATCTGTAACAATAGGCATATCAAATACATTTTCACATGTTCTTTAGTTAAAATTGGAAAGTTTAGGTTAAACACATTTCAAACGATGACAAAATCTTTTTTGTACTACATTTAAAATCTAAACACTTTCAGTCATGAACATCAGATATTATCTTTTCACTAGAGCCTGTGCCACTTGTAACAGTATTGCAACTGGTGTTCACTCGCCGAAAAGTATTTCGATCTGAAATCAGATTGACTCGGACCAGTGACAATAAATACAAAAATATTTAATATTTACATTAACATCATAATCTTAGTTACAGCTTTTGTATTTTAATATAACACATTGACATTCATCAGCAATTTCATGTTGATAATCTTTATAGCATGCGAAAGTGAATTAAATAAACGCTTGCAGACACAAAACTGAAGCTAAAAGCTTGATTGATAATTAAACTGTGGCACAATGTCAATGTGTTACAAATTTAATGTAATTACTTCCGTATCCTCACAACTGTAGCATTCATCAACATTACCTCGTTGAAACATCATGATAAACACCTTGATAGTGTGAGAAAGTAAATTAAATTAACGGTTACAGGCATACAATTTGCAATGGAAGTTAAACGTTTCTTGATTGAACTGTGACACATGACCGACGTGTTCTACGTTAGAATAGTCGCAGGCATTACATTTGCCAGTCATAGTCTTTTCTTAATGAATAGTAAAACACTTCCCTTCATAGTTACAACATGGTAAACTTCTTTTTTTGCCGAGTACAACCAGATATTTCACCAATTACCTCTTACTCCTCTTCTTGAAATTGAATTGTTTATTAATTCGCTTTCCAAACAGTTAAATATTTCATTTTGGCGTGTCGGTTTGCGAACCAAAACGAAGTTAAATGCTTCGGTATGTCGCACTGGCATGCGTGTAATTAATTTGATTGTGTCGTCCTAGTTGGCGCAACAACACCCAAAACAAAATCTTGGTTGATGGCACGCACGTCAACGTGCAAAACGAAACATTTTATTGCGTCTTTGCATGCGCAACACAACATAAATTTTGTTGAAAGTGCGCTTGCCAGCCCGAAAAAGAAAATAAAATGTTTCATTCTGTCGCGTTCTATAATTTGTTATGTTAAGGAGTTTGTTTCGCAAAACGATACATTAAACTTTCAAAATGTCTTATTTCGCGTATGCCTGCGAGCCAGAACGACACCTTAAATATGCTGCATAAACCGCGCTCACGCCAACGTGACCTAACGAAAAATGTCCTACATTAGCCATCATGTAATATCCTTCTCGATAACACTAGGTAACTGATGTACTAAATAGTTTGCTTTTTGACTTCCATCGACATTATCCTGTGGCAATATCTTCATGCTGTGCGACAGTAAATTAAAGATTGTAGACAAAACACGTGTACAAGAATTAAAAACATTTGTCGATTCAATTGTGCAATATCATACACTTCTGAATCCTCTTTATTTTCATAACCCCATGGGAAATATGTTGTAAACATTTTCAGTCAACATGCCATTTGTAGCGGTTTGCTTGATTAACAGGAAATGCTGGTAAAAGTCCATTTACTTTGATCAAGAAATCATTCTACGTAATAAAAAAGCTTTATCCCATTAGCTAACATTTTCTTGGAAATGAATATTCTTTAAATATTAACTGTTATAGTAAGTCATAATTGTTATGTTTACACTATTTTATATTATAATTCCCTATTTGAGTGGATGAACCCTGGAATAGTTTGAAGACGAAATTCAACAACACGTTTTTATGTAAACATTTAATTTCGCAATGACTTCACAAACCTTATATTGATACGACATATGACAGTAACTAGTTTCAGAGTACCAGTACATAACACACCCCCACACTAAGATTAAATTTATCAAGTTCCATTTTTGAAATAATAAACAGGGGTGGACTGAGTTTAAAATGTTCATACAATTTAAACCAACATTACTTTTAATCAGAGAATAAGTATAAAGAATAATAATGATGTTGAACTTCTAAATGTGAAATGAATATTTAGTCACAGAATGTTACTCTTAAACAATAGTCACACAAAACAATACAAACATTTAAATGAATAAGACTAGAAAACACAGACTAGAACTATAAAAATCCAAGTTTGAAATATCTTTTTGTATTAAGTATGTGTTACTCCACACAGTTTAATTTCAAATCAAAACGAATATAAGTTCAACACAGAACAAAAAAAAAAAAAAAAAAATTGAACACATTATATCCACTTAAGCAATATCACGCAAAGGGGATTATTATGCCCCATTAACACTCGTGATATTTTTCATAGATCCATTAATACACGTTTCTTGACTGTGCGTGAAGAACGCCTCAATTCGACAACAGGAGGCGGTTCTTTCGGCTTCGGTGTCGTAACTTTCGCCTTCTGAGGTGATGTAGGACCTGAACTTTCCACAGGCTGAGAAACACTTTCAACTGATGATTTAGACCGAGTTGATGGAATCCTGGATCAACGAAAATTTCAGGGCTTCCTGCAGGTGTTACATTAGCGGCTCTGAGCTGATCTGCGTGACGTCTCCAGGTAACTCCAGGATATATTTCCACATTGTAAGACACTGGACCAGTTTTGGTTTTAACTACTCCTGGAATCCATTTCTCATGCTTGTCACGGTAATCACGAATCATAACACTGTCCTGAACCTCGAAATTTCGCTCTACGTTAGAACGCACCATTTTTTGCTTGGTTTTTGCTTACACGATCTTCTAAGCTGGGTTTGATTTTATCCAAACGCGTAGTCAGATTGCGCCCTAACATAAGTTTGGCAGGCGTTTCTCCAGTAGTTGAATGTTCAGTATTCCGGTAGTTCATTAAGAAACGAGACAATTTTGTTTGCAATGTTCCTTCGTCATTTGTTGAGGATTTCAATGCCTGTTTAAAACTTTGAACAAAACGTTCAGCGAGTCCATTCGTCTTAGGGTGATACGGAGCACTAGTAATATGCTTAATTCCATTAAGTTTCATGAAAATCTTGAATTCCTCACTAGAAAATTGAGGACCATTATCACTCACTAACTCATCACAAAGTCCAAATTCTGCAAACGTTGCTCGTAATATCTCAATAGTTTTACTGGTGGATGTTTTGTTCATGATCTTCACAATCGGCCATTTGGAATATGAGTCCACAATTACTAGAAACATATGGCCCATAAATGGCCCAGCAAAATCCACATGAACTCTTGTCCAAGGTTGATTCGGGTATTCCCAGGGATGAATTGGAGCTTCAGGAGGACTAGGCTTCGCTGTGAGACACCCATAACATGATTGAGCAATTCCCTCCAAATCTTTATCGATTCCTGGCCACCAGACGTAGCTTCTTGCCAAGGATTTCATCTTGACAATTCCAAGATGTCCAGAATGCAACTCCTGTAGTACAGAATTCCGCAAGGAATAAGGGATAATTACTCTGAGTCCCCACATTAAGCATCCTTGGTGAACCGATATTTGTGATTGTCTGTTCATGAACGGTTGATACACTGCCGACATTTCATAACTATTCATCGGTTTTCCTTTCGCGACATATTCAAGTACATTTGATAAAATCCTGTCACGTTTTGTTTCAAGCGCTACTTGATCACTACTAACAGGTAAAGTATCTAACTGTTTACTAAAGAAGACATCGGTTTCATCAGCTTCTAGAGCATTTGACGTTTCAAGCGGTAACCTTGATAGTGAGTCACAATTTCCATGCTGCTTTGTATACCGGTAAACAATATCATACTGGTATCCACTTAGAAACAAAGCATATCGTTGTAATCTAGCTGCGGTCGTAGCGCTAATTCCTTTGCTGGGACTAAAGATCGACAATAACGGTTTGTGGTCTGTCACTAGAGTAAACCTTCTTCCGTATAAGTAAGAGTTAAATTTCTTGATTCCCCAGATCAAGCTAAGTGCTTCTTTGTCAATTTGACTATAGTTCTTTCAGCTTTATTGAGACTACGCGATGCAAAAGCTATCGTCGCTCTGTACCATTAGGTAGCTTGTGACTGAGAACTGTTCCGATTCCGAAAGAGCTTGCGTCGCACGCGAGAATAATCGGTAGATCAGGATCATAGTTGATCAGTACTAGATCAGATGTTATCATCTCCTTCACTTTGGTAACTGCATCTTGACACGCTTTGGTCCACTTCCATTTAGCATTCTTGGTCAATAGTTGATGCAGGGGATGTAACACTGTTGCCAAATTTGGCAAAAACTTAGCGTAATACTGGACAAGTCCTAGGAATGATCTTAGATCTCTGACATTTTTAATTGGCGGTGCATCTTTTATCGCGTTAATTTTCTCAGTTGTCTTGTGGAGACCATCTTTGGTAATCTCATGGCCACAGAACACCACTTTGTCATTCATGAACGCACATTTCTCGACATTCACTTTTAACCCATATTCACTCAACCGACTCAGAACTTTTTCGAGTGTTTCTAAGTGTTCATTGTCATCCTGTCCTGTGACTATCATGTCATCTAATATCACTTCTACGTTAGGAATATCTCCTACAACCTGTTCAATCAATCTCTGAAAGATTGCTGGGCTGATGCGATTCCAAATACGAGACGATTATATCGAAAAAGACCTTTATGTGTGCTAATTGTCAGATACTGTTTGCTATCCTCATCTACTTCAACCTGTAGGTATGCATTTTTCAAATCAATCTTTGAAAATGATTGCCTTTCCCTAGTGACGCAAATATGTCTTCAATTTTAGGCAAGGGATGTTGGTCCACTTCCACAATGGATTAATGGTCACTTTGAAGTCCCCACAGATCCTAATGCCTTCCTTCTTAGAACAGGTACTATAGGGGTTGCCCATTCACTTGTATCGACTTTCTCCAGAACTCCATCTTTACAAGACGATCTAACTCTTCTTCAATCTGTGGCTTCATAGCGAATGGCACGCTTCTAGCCTTTACAAACTTTGGCGTACTTTCTGGCTTTAACTTCAACTTAGCCTTAAAGTTCTTCACTTTACCCAAGTCTCTGTCAAATACATCCTTGTATTTGTTCTTAAGTTGTGCAACTCTGTCTAGGTTTAAGTTCCATATTTCTGTCCAGTCTAACTTTAGGGCGTACAACCATTCTCTTCCAAACAAAGGGACTTTTCCTTTTCTCATTACATACAACTTCAAATCCTTCTCTTGACCGTGGATATTAACTTTGCACTTTATATAACCTTCTGGTAACAAGGTTTCATTTGAGTATGTTTTCAATTTCAAGTCTGATTCATGCACCGTGTCATTTGGAAACAAGGTATCTTTCATCTCCATAGGTATTATAGAAACTCCCGAACCAGTATCTAATTCCATTCTGACCTTTCTGCCATTTACTATCGGTTGTAACCAAATAGGTTCCCTATTCGTTCCGGTGTCATGTTCATCTAGTTTGAACAAGCTATCTATATCAATCTCTTCCTCCTCCACTTGATGTAACTTAGCTCTACCCTTTTGTTTCTTTTGCTGTTGACTAGGTCTTTGTTGCTGATTGCACGCTGGGAAATGTGTCCTTTCCGTCCACACTTATTACAGGTAGCGTCTTTGAATCTACATTGGTCAGGTTTATGGTTTGTTCTGTTACATCTGTAGCATGGTGATTCCCTTTTTAGTGCCTGTGGTTGTGTTTTTGCTATTTGTTTCTTTCTTAATGTCAGTTTATCCAGAGATTGGGTAGCTCCATGCAGCTCCTTAACGTCTTTCTGTGCACATTCCATTGCAGTGGCTAATTCAATGGCTTTCTCGTAGGTTAGGTCCTTTTCAGATATAATCGCTTTTGGATACTTTCGGTCTTTAAACCACAAACAAATCTGTCTCTTAAACAATCATTAAGATTTCCTCCAAATTTACAATGTTCCGCGAGTTTCCTGAGACTGACATTGAATTGACTCACAGTCTCATCTGGTCTCTGGTCGCGTTTCCAGAATCTAAAGCGTTCCGCAATTAACAGGGGTTCAGGGTTATAGTGCTCTGAAAGCAATTTGCAGAGTGCGGCATAAGTTTTATCCTTGGGTAAATCCGGTGAACACAAATCCCGCAATGTACCGTACGTTTTTGAACCGATCAGAGATAGCAAAGCTGGTACCTGTTTGCCATCGTCTACTTCATTGACAATAAAATACTGGTCTAATCTTTCTTTATAGCAAGTCCAATTTTCACTTGAATTGTCAAAAGGCTCAATTTTTCCAATGGAGGCCATTTCAATTTCAACTGTGTGTAGAATTCACTTTAGAAATTTTTTAAGCCTGACACAGAATCTTCATCCGTTATTATATAGATTTGTATAATCTGATGACAACGATGGAAGAATAGTTCGAACAGAATTTAGTCCGTGCCCAACAAGTAGCGTACAATTCGGACAGTACATAAATTCGGATAAAATTTCCGGCGATGACTGTCACTCTCCTGTGAAATTCAGGAATTTTTTACCACTATCATAAGTTAATCCTCGTCGCCAATTGTTATGTTTACACTATTTTATATTATAATTCCCTATTTGAGTGGATGAACCCTGGAATAGTTTGAAGACGAAATTCAACAACACGTTTTTATGTAAACATTTAATTTCGCAATGACTTCACAAACCTTATATTGATACGACATATGACAGTAACTAGTTTCAGAGTACCAGTACATAACAATAATGTCAGTATAACACCACCCATTTTAATACTGGCTCTGTTAAAATAAGGTATTTAGATGTATTTTGCGGAGCAGTACACAAAGGTTTTCATCACAGATAATGCAGTGTTGATTCATTGTATCGCATTATCTAAAACAGTGCATTGTGTAACGCAAAATCAACTTGTCTATTCCTCTAATTTTACAGTCTCATTTTAATATAATGTTTCGCAGAAATTCTATGTAAGGAAATAGAATTTTAATTCTTTACGATGACTAAGCTGCAATAGTTTGAATGAAGCTGCAAATAATCGTGTTTCTATGAGTTATTGCTCCATAATGGAATAAATCAATCGTTACAAATAGTTTACTAAACATCGGAAGTTTAGATATTTTTGATACAAATATAAAACACAAATTCAACTGCAAAGGCAATATATACATTCACACTTATATACAGTAGCATAATACCAAACAGATATCGAACAGCTTCAAGTCCATAAATTACAATTCCAGTGTAACTCCCTTGCGTGTGTTAGAGAAAGGAGAGATAGGCAGTAATTGCAGTTTTGTTACAATGTGATCACATTGCCTCACAGCTTTAACGACAAACTATTAATATTTATTGCATGTTTTGTGTCTGCAAGCGTTAATTTTATTTGTTCTGGCGAAATATAGAGACATTTATCAAGATGTATTCAAGCGATAGTGCAGCAGAGTATCGAAGTTATACAAGTTGAAATGAAAAGAAATAGGTTCTGATGTAACTGCGACATTGTTAATCAAGGTTTGTAATGTTTACACTTTTGTACGATCATTGTGTTTCTCAACAAATTCTTTTATATTGAAATTACTAAAAGTACGGTCAGAACGATATAGCAGACGGGGTGCTTTAATTTACTGTCAAAAGATGATTCTGTTGGTTGGAATTTTTTCTCTGAAAATCAACGTACATTCCGAATCTATCTTCCGTTAATGTCAAACCCCTCACGGGGACAAAATCATTATTATTATTATTATACCAGATTTATATAGCACCCTTTTCATGATAAACACGTTCAAAGGCCCTTTACACATAGCAAACGCAGCCACACAGGACGCGAAATTCATCCTCTACCAGAAAGACACACAGCGATCTGACCAGAGGGACAGAGTGAGATAAAGCCCCCAGTACAGAGAGAGAGAGAATCCTTTTTAGATACAGACTTGTCCGGCTTACTTAGCCTAGCTCTTTGCGAATAGACAGTCTGGTTCTTTAACGTGTCCGGTGTATAGCACCGATACACGTGAAGCCGTCTTTCCTGGGAAGGACCAGTACAGGCTCCTAAGGTAGATGGGAGACACTCAAGAGCATCTCAGAAAATTCCAGTGCCTGGACCGGGATTCGAACCCCGGACCTCTGGATTTACAGTCAAACGTGTTTCAACTAGCGTGTTTCTTCTCTGAAATTGTGAAATTGTCGTTGGACGTAGCAATTTGGTCACTGTACGAAAGACCCGTGGTGACATTTCAACTTCATTATTTCACGATATCTGCTTCCTGATTTCACGATTTCCACTTCATGAATTCACGATTTCTGCTTCCTGATTTCACGATTTCCACCTCATGAATTCACGATTTCACGATTTCCACTTCATGAATTCACGATTTCCACTTCACGAATTCTCGATTTCACAATTTTCACTTCATGAATTCACGATTTCTACTTCACGAATTCACGATTTCACAATGATGAAGTGGAAATCGTGAATTCATGAAGTGGAAATCGTGATATTGTGAATTCGTGAAGTGGAAATCGTGAATTCAGGAAGCAGAAATCGTGAAATCGTGAATTCATGAAGTGGAAATCGTGAAATCAAGAAATCGTGAAGTGGAAATCGTGAAATCAAGAAATCGTGAAGTTTTTTCATGAAATCGTGATTTCGTGAATTCATGAAGTGGAAATCGTGAAATCGTGAATTCAAGAAGTGGAAATCGTAAATTCAGGAAGCAGAAATCTTGAAATCGTGAATTCATGAAGTGGAAATCGTGAAATCAAGAAATCGTGAAATCATGAAATCATGAAATCAAGAAATCGTGAAGTTTTTTCGTGAAATCGTGAATTCGTGAAATCGTGAATTCATGAAGTGGAAATCGTGAAATCATGAATTCATGAAGTGGAAATCGTGAAATCAGGAAGCAGAAATCGTGAATTCGTGAATTCATGAAGTGGAAATCGTGAAATCATGAAGCAGAAATCGTGAAATAATGAAGTTGAAATGTCACCACGGGTCTTTCGTACTGTACTTTACAGTTTGTTAGGAAACCCCTGCAAATTTATTTAGGCTATTATTCAGAAAGATCCTTGATTATGGCTGGAATATTATGCACTTACTAATGTACCTCAGTTTCCATTTAACAGAAGGTGCAAACTAAAGAGACATCAGTTACATTTGAATGATGACAGAATATAACCATTCGCTAAAAAATGAAGTAGTTTGAACTAACTTCAGAGTTTCTAATTTTAAAGCCCCGGATAAGATTACAGCGTCTGTAAACGTCCGAACATAACTGACAAATGAACTACTCAATTATGCGAACGTTCCTGGTATAAAGATTCGACAGTTTATTAAGGTCCTTTCCTTAAAAATAGAATAAGTTGTAATAATAAAATTATTAAAGGTTCACATTATGCGAATGCCTGATCGCATATTGAACGTTTTATGTTTACTTTACTAGGAAGGTGGATTGCGACAAACAATAGAAGATAAATAAATTGTCCTATTTGGGTTCCCATTGCATAATTAGTAAAAACTGCAATTGGTTCACATACACAATACCCTGTAATAGGAAAATAGAAAATAATATTTTTGAAAGTTGCTTTACTGACTTCGTTTTAACTAATATTAAAATATTTCGCACAATATTATTGAATATTTGTCATTGGTAAATTAATTCATTTTATCTTTTACCTGTATATATGGTGCATGTAGGGGTATGGTTTCATCTTAAACGTTTTGACCTCTAATTGTAGATTAAATACGAAACCATGTGTGTGCAGTAGTTTGGTCCCATTATATCCATAATGTTAATCATAAGCTTATCTCTCGTATGTTACTAAACTCTGACGAATTGTACTCTTCTGATGATTATGACGAATCATTTGTTTTGAAATGACATTTAAGGAGGTAGGTTACCTTGATATTTGTAAGTGCGCATGTCCAACCGGAAGCTAACGTGACGATTTACGACGACGTTTACGACAAACTAAATGTGTTTGTATATCCATTCTTCTGGAAATAAATCTTGAACCTGCCTCCAATCTTATGTTTAATGGTTTATTAATGCAGAAATAATGAATGAATTGCCGCAGAAACGCTTCAAAACATTGTTGCCTTAAAATGACGTCATTGACGTCATGACGTTACGTGTCAGTTACAACGCAAAATTAATAGCTTTTATTTTGAAAGTACGTTATTCTGTGCTTTTTCTTTATTTGAACTATTTTTAAACAGCCATTATTTGCTGAAATACTTTTTATTAGTTATTTGCTCTAAAAAAATGATCAATATTTTGCTTCTTTTATGTAATCATATTGTAATATTATGCGGAATGTAAGAAAATGGATGATGGTAACTGATGTGTTTGGGAATATAGTTGGCTGAAAGGTAACTTATTACGGTCATTTACAAAAAAAAATTGGGCAGTTTGATTTGTTATACCTATTTCCCAGTTTCCGTTGATAATTTGTTACTTAAATACTAAAACTAAGCTCTAAAATTGTTCAAATTTCAGTAAAAAAATTGTGGTGTCTTGAATTAAATTGATGTTACCACGGAAACGAAGCCCGTGACCAATATGTCTAATTGTAAAATTCAAAAGCGTTGACACTGGTCTATTTAAGGAACACAGCTTCGGCTTTTTATTTTCATTTCAACAATATCCATGAGAATAATAGCAGCATGCAGAACGATTTTTCAATAAAAATGTCAGACGACGGGCTGCTGTAAGTATTTTAAGCTGTGAAATTTGTTAAATTAACTGCAATTCATACGAAAATACTACTAACGTTAGAAATAAGATGTTTTAAAGCTACATTAACAAGAAAGATAATTTTATATAATATTTTTTAAAAGAAATTACGATAAAAAGCAACATATAAGCTACTTTAAACATCTCTGTTGCCATGGTTACTCTAAACTTTAAGAGAAACATAGTACCATGTAAAGTTCTTGGTATTTTGCTAATCATAATACCCAAATATTCCATGTTGGTCAATAACAGAATGGCACTGAAGCCGTCGAAAAACCCGTTTTCATACATAATTGTTGCAAAATGAGAGAAAATGCGTTACCATGGAAACACGAGCCCCGCGACATATACATTTTAAGCTTTTATTAGAAAGCTAATGCGCATACTAGTAAAACTATTAATTATGCAGACTTCTACGGATAACAATGAAACCAAAATACACTGAAAAGTGTTAAATATCCGTATTTTCCTTCTTCTTTCTATATAAAATACCTTAAGAGGGTCATGTACTTCAAACCTGGATAAAAATTGTACTTGAAGGGACAGAGATAAACGGAACTGAGATTGTAGCAGTTAAAACATTAAATTACACGAAATACAAAAAAAATCACTGCGGTTCAACTAATTTGAATTTACCCTGGTAACAAGGTAACCTACCTCCTTAAGATAAAGCTTTGCATATTACAAATGCTGATCTCCACGTTTTATAACATGTATATTTTTTTCAGATGTTACACGATACAGCTTCGATAGAATTAAATCTTATTATTCCCACAACTGAAGGACTAAATCGGGATATAAATTCTTATAATTTCGTTTTGGTAACATTTTTTTTTCAAATCTGCTTGATATGACTCAATGTTAAAACTTCATAATAATAATTAGTGTATAAATTCTACTGAAATAGTACTTGTGTCTATACAGAATGCAGCGGTCATCACAACCATTCTCCGTCGTAAAAAATAAAGAAATGCTCAATATAATTTCAAAATGACATATTTATAAGCTCTCTGTCATGGCATAAACAAACGCGCGGAAATTTTAAGAGGTTCAGTGTTCTTTAAGTTTTAAATTATGCAAATAGCATACAACTCAGCTATATGTAAGGATGAATCTAATAGGATAGTTCTCATGTCGCCCGAAAGATGAATTTGAGGGAATTTCAGTATCATGTTTTGAGATACTGTTATAAAGATACATTTGTATTATACTGACAGGTCTTAGTAGGTAAGACTTTTTTCTATATTTATAATATAAGATAAGATGTAGTGCATTTGCGTTTGTGCAAATGAAATTAAGATAAATTTATTTCTTTTTATTCATAACATGGAATTAAAGTTATCAAACTGAGCAAATAATTTGCCTTTTCGAAATGATCACGAACATTAGAATAATTTGAAGAGGTGATTTTTTTTTGACTGAATGTTAGTAACTGTGTAGCAGAACATGTTTGCTGTTTTTGTCCGTGTGGAATATTTCAACAATAATGTTGTATTGATAACAAGTAATTCACCCAACCATTAGTCGTCTTATATGAACGAAAATGAAATTAAGTTTGATGTAGAACCTGTCTCGAATTCCATTTTATAAACCTAATTTGTGCAAATGTGTTCTGGGACTGCGATGATATAAAATTCCATGTCCATCACGTAAAAACCAACATAAGTTTGTGATACTCGATACGATGTAAAAATCCAGACCAGCCTGCGCACCCGCGCAGTCTGGTCAGGCTCCATGCTGTTCGCTTTTAAAGCCTATTGGAATTGGAGAAACTGTTAGCGAACAGCATGGATCCTGACCAGACTGCGCGGATGCGCAGGCTGGTCTGGATCCATGCTGGTCGCAAAGCCACTATGTTGGTTTTCCCATGGCACGGCTCATATACAAATTCATTTGAATCCATCAACCTAAATAATATTCAAAACGGAAAGAATTTGTGATACATCGATACGACTGTATGAGATGGTCTTTAAATAATTTATCTCTTTGTTTGTCATAACAGCAGCATCTAGGTCATGTGCTACATTTTAGTTGACGTTTAGCAGGTAATCTTGATTTTGCAGGGAAAATATAAGCATTGACTAAAACGGTTAGCGACAAACGGCAAATGATTGTAAGTCAGTCGCTTTGGTAGTTTTTATTTCGATCACGAGTGTCAGCACATTAAGTTTTCAAAGCGTCAGTATTTTAAGATATACAACAATAAGAAAGGGTTTATATCTGGAATTAATAGAACCCTATTTGACCATTGATCAAATCATTTATTTGCTCATTTTGATGTTGTCAGATTTCAGATTGATTACTTAATTTAGTTCTTTTGATAAACTTCAAGATTTATCCAGCTTAGTAAACTAGCAGCTATTTTTGATTATGACATTCTAGATATGTTATAGAAATAGTTTACAAAGTCACCAAATACATAGTAAAGGATTAAGGAAACTTATCCATTTTTTTTCGAAATGTAAAGGCATATGATAAAATAATCAGGAAATAGAATACCACGGTCTTGTGATGAATGCTTGTCCTGTCTAATCTACATTCAAATACTCATTTTTATATTATACTAAACGAAAAAAGATGTACTGTTCGACTTCTTTACAGTAGTATAATGTCGACTTCTTTACACATGGGTATATCTATTGCGCGAAATTATGAAGAACGGAGCAAATCATTTGCTATTTTTTTCTTTTAGCACTGATCATATCCAAAGATACCAGCTATTTTAGAAATTTCAGTTTCCGCGTATGTGTGTTTTCGGGTTTAGCATCGGACCATTCATCCTCTTAATTCTAAGCAAGGAAACTACTGATACCAGTTTTCAAGTCTTAAGTATGATGCGACCAGGGAGCAGACCCACGACCTCCCACACATGAAGCGGGCGCTCTACCATTAGGCTACCGAGGCGGTTAATTTCAATTTGAAAAGGAACTGACTAAACACATTGACAGTATAAACAAAAAAAGAAAAAAAAAACACATTAAATTCTTGATTTGAAACTTGTATAATTGTCGCAGTCAGTTCAGAACCACTCTGCATTTAAAGATGATATTCGTCTGCCTTTTATTTATTCTGCACATTGTCTCGTCACCACCTATCGATATTGAATTCCTAGTTTTATCTCGATACATTGAATGGTAAATAAGCTATGCTCTGGGCACGAATTATTTAGGGCAGATTTTGACCTTGGCCTTTCATCTACTGACACGATTCCACAAGAACACATGGCAAAACATTAAGATGCTCCTGAAAAGATATAAAAACCAAAACACTTGGAATCGCTGACGTATGTACTTAACAGCTTTGCTGGAGCCAAAACACTGCCTATTTCTTAGTGTACATCTTCTCGACAGTTCAGCCCTTAGTTGTATCTGTAATTAGATTTTAACTACAAAAATGAAAATTATAGAAAATGTAGTGAGGAAAACTGTTCAACAAATTCCTGAGGAAGTATAATAAAACAAGAAAATTACATGCTACTGTTACTGACATAAAAAACTTAGTCTAAAATGCGAAGATGGTGTTGACGTTTATACCACATTAATTATTTTCATAGTTTTGCGTGCGCTTTTATAGACAGTAGTCGACATTTTTTTGCCGTATGGGAACGGTAAATTGCACTCCAATTTTGCTTTCTTATTGCTATTGCCTGTCATTTGGACATCTTACAGTCTTTTGTAATTTAAATGTCTACAATGACCGATAAATACGTATGATAGGCAAGTGAAGAGATATAAAGAGGTCGTCTGTAAAAGATTTTAAAAACAATGTAAATTTTACAAATATCACACGCATTTAATTGTTTTAGTTACAAATATTAGCTCTAGAAATATGATGTGAACCGTATGAATATATAATGTGAACCGATGCTGACATTATTTTTCAAGGGTTCACAATATTTGTAATTTATTTAAAAGCTTGACATGTGATATTTATTTTATTCCACAAATATATATATGATAAGGCATTTTTAACGTTTCACAAAAGGATGATTAATCTTTCTTAACTGATATGATATTTAAAGGGTGTAACATCATAATGGTATATAGCTAATATTAACCGCTGCGAACTAGGAACTTTTTATGGGAAATACATGTGGGATATTAAGCGCAATTGTCTTATCTCTAGTACAGCAGGAACGTACTTCCCATTTTGTGACTGTTAGCTTCGATTTTCGCGCATGCACAATGCAGCTGACAAGTACTTATAATTTTAATTTCACAAAATAACAAATGAACTATATTTGTATTAACTGGAGACATTGGACCCTCAAAACACCTTAACTGTAGCAAAAGCAACATTGTCTTTCATAGTCGGAAGTTATGTACTGGACAAGCAGTCGTGATCTGTACAAAGCGTTCGCTTAGTTTGTTGAGATTGCAGATATCAGTGGAAATTAGGTATCTCGATTTCCAAAGGACCAATCGTTTTACTTCGAGATAAAACAAATTGGACTCAATATGATACATGTACTTAGTGCAGGAGCTTGTTCTACTTACTGTCAAGCCTTTGTAAAGAAAACGATTTCTTTTACTTTGACACAATGCTATGGACGTGGAAGTACTTTGAACTTTGTCTGACAAGACTTCATATCCTAGTCAAAGTTAATCGAATTAGACTTTTGTTTGTAAACGGAGTGAAAATACATGCATTAAGATGTCTTCCAGAGAATATATTTTTTGGAAAGTGCCGTGGTTCGACAATTAGTGTTCTACATAGCCAAATTTAACAAACTGATACTCTTAAGTTCCCTTTTTGTGTTGTCATTAAGAATAGGGTAAGAGGTGTTGTTTTTGTAAAACGTCGTCCAAATCCCTGTCTTTTTATTAGTTTGATTGATTTTCCTAGAGCACACCCGCCACTGTCTTGTGCATGATCAGTTTCTTTTCTATAATTGCAATCACATTCCAATCTGTCAGCATTTGTAACAATCGTAACACATACTTCAGTTGCCTTTTCATTCTACAAAGTAATACACATACTTTATTATATGTTTTTTAGTGAATTATCGAATTATTAGACTTAAGTACATCTGGTGTTTTCACTGATAAGAACTGTAAAATTGGTAAATTTAGTCAAAACATGAATGAAAAAATATCTTTGTTTTATAATTGAGATTGAAATATCTTCCACTCATGAACACCATATCTTACATTTTTCCGGATATGCAAATATTGGATCCGGTGTTCACTTGTGACATATATTTTAATCTTCCACAGAAACATACATATGTCCTATATGTGTAAAGTAGTCATCTTTGTACTTATTTTCATCTTTTTAACGAAGATATGGTACGAGTTTACATACCACAGATGTTACATGTCCTGCGTATAAATTTCAAGATGGCGTTGCCCGAATGAACAATTCCGTGCGACATTAAAAGAATTTGACATTGTTTAAATCAATTAACACTGACTTCTGTTGTAATTTAATTCGATTATTTTACTTTCTTAGCGTTGAATAGTAGATCAGAAAATGGCAGCGCTATTTCTTCAGCGCTACAGTAAGGCTGACATAGCCTCACAGTTACAGGGCATTATTACGAAATGATACCTCTTTTGCATTAGTATACGTCTGTTATAATAAAATATCATCATCCATACAATCAAATTCTTGTTATATGTATTCTTGATATTCGTCCCTGGACGGGGCGTATGTTCTCCGTGACGATTTGATTAAAGACATTGTGTCTCAAATCATTCGTCCTCCACCTCTGATAATTTATGTGGGGAAGTAGTTACTTGCGGAGAACAGGTTTGTAATGGTACAAAATCCAGGAACACTGGTTAGGTTAACTGCCCGCCGTTACATGACTGAAATACTGTTAAAAAAAGGCATTAAACCCAAAACAAACAAAATCTTGATATTTGTGGTACATCATTCCATTCAAATCAAGTTAGATTTGTATTCTCTTAAATTTGAACGAACATTGGTTTGACATTTCTGTTATATGGTCTTCTGTAACATTGTTATATGGCAATGCAAATCGTCTTAAAATAAGTCTACGCATCTCCAACAAGGAAACACAATGTTCGAATTTCTAAGAACGAAATAAAACTATTGTTTTTTTTCTATCAAGTGAAAAATGATACTTTAGGCAGTGTTTCTTTTGATTTAAGTTCCTTCAGCAAGCATAATGATATCCGTTTTGATCTTTATGATTTGTGCCGTTGAATCGATAATTTTTCCGCTACATTTGAAATCATACTGACAAAAAGACAAACTTGTTGTGAAGACGGAACGTTTGATCCGTTAAAGCACGGACATTTTCAATTAGATCAGAACTGACATAATTTACTCTTCTTAGTATAACGTTAAATGCCTGTATTATGTAAGTGTCATTGACAGTATAAAATTGTTAATAAGGCTTAAAACTAGATTAGGTTGTTAAGCAAAAATAAATATATCATTTTCTGATTGAAAACAAGTCTACATGAATATTCTTTGCTAGCATAGGAGATATCCAAACTACAACAGATTCAGTTGTCCGTTATTCAAAGTTTTAGGCAAATACAGTTTCGCTGGAGCAGTTTCTGGTGGCTAACATATTAATCTGTAGTGTAACGTTATGTGTAAGTATAATTTCCTATTTCGTCATTTGTTTTATCTACATATGTAAGTATTCGAACATGTTAATGTCTGTCTTACTACAGTCTAGTTTACTGGTTCCTTTATTAGCGATGCGTTATTTTTATATTTAAAAAAGAACTAACGAGAAACGAGAAAAGCATAAATCAAACTAATCAAGACTTCAGGAAAACATTATCTAACTACATGGAATGTCTCTCAGATACTTCTATCATTCCGAGTCCAAAATATTGGTCTAGAAAATTACGTTTTTGCTTTTCAAAAGAAGACTGTGACTGTTCAATCAAAATGATTTATAGAGCTACTGACTATGTCTCTATAATTTATAAGGAAGAAAGATTAAAATTATGTCGTCAATCAAGTGTGATAGGAAATATGTTTCAAGAGGAGGTTCACGTCTGAATGGGATATAAAGAGTCGCTGAACTTAGAGAGTTACAAGGAATGAATTCGAACATCACCAACCCAAATTATGGGGGAAAAAATGTTGTCTAACATGAAAACGGAACGTCTTGCAAACATGTATATTATTCTTCAAAACGATTGTCAATTTACTAATAAATCTTGTATTCTGAAGAAGGGTTACATGAACATTTCAGACTTCAGGAGAGTTCAACATCTTTAAAATCCCAACATTTTCAAAAATATGTAATATAACTTCGTTACCTAAGTGCTGAAGTCTCACGAATCACAAATGGCGAGCGGACTCATAGAAACATTAGTATGTTATCAAAACACTTTTTATTTCAATTTTAGGGCTTTGACAGTTTTTCAGATGCATTATGTTTTACTGTTCTAAGACTAAAGTATCGTACTAAAAGCTTTAGACTATTTGGAAGTCTGACCCATTCCTGTAGTCGTTTTCTGGACTTTTGTAAATTGCAATAAAAGAAAATGTTTGAGTGGCATAATAAAATAATCTTTATTTGCTGGTAAATTTACACATAAACAAATTTCTTTACCAAGTTTTATTACAGTTGGATGAAAAGAGTTAAGTAGCAGAGAACACAAGTTAGATGAATATTCTATGAACGTCTTTACTTGCAGTCAGATTATACTTTTTTTCCAAACTGACCTTAGTTACGAGTCAGTGGAATATGTACAATATGAGAACAGTTCTTCAGAGCGAATGAAGCAAAATATTGATTAAGATTCTAGGATATCATTTATGGAACTGCAGTTTGCTTAATATTCATTTACTTTTTAAATGAGACCAGGCTGCTGCTTTACTTTCAAACTTACATGTGATTACCGTTATTAAGTTTGAATCTATCACTGGAGCGTCAAGTGATAAAGATAAAAGTTTCACACTGAGCCACACACAGAGCTACGGACCGGAAACTTGTGGCCGGAAGGAAGAAGTCGCTAGGCGAATTAAAATGCTTTGAATCTTTCACTTCAGTATGGCGACAACCGGATCAGTTCGTCCTAGTGTGCTAAGAGTAGTCTGTGTCATGATTGCCATTAGAAAAACACATGTGCTTTGTGGTATTAACATTAAGTAATGATACGGACTCCAGTGTAAATGTTTTCTATTCACCAGTGTCTTAAGAAATATCGCGGTTTCGAGGAAGGTACAATCATAATACTTGTACTGTGTCGTGCACATACACGAAACTCTTCATACAATACAGCTTGAACCTTCGAACTGTTTTTGAAACAACAGACGTTTCAACGTTTATGCAACAACGCACAGTTTTCATGGCTTACGTGCTAAAAATAAATGTATCTTAAAAAATAAGTCAGTCAATATTCTCTAGCATATTGTTATTAAATCAAATGGAGTGTAAAAATAATAAATGCATCCTTTGCAGATGTGACAATTTGCTACAATTCCAAGATTCATTGGCAACAAAATTCTACAGAACATTTGCTGATTGTTTAAAGCTCGTTTGCAACAGTACTTCAGTTACGTAACGGTGGGAAAAATGTACTTAATCTCCAAAAAGTGCAAATACATATATCAAAACAACAGCTAATTTCTTTAACAACAGAAAAACGAACTGAAAAATTTCTCTCAATACAATGTCTTGTTGAGTATTCCTGGTTCCTCCGGCAAACGTAACTATATTACCATTGTTTTTCTTTCTAAACCTTTATACTAAATTAATACATCTAGCCAAATTCTAGCATCTCCATTACTCGTTAAAAAGATATGATGCCCCATTCAAGGATAAACAAAAGTTGGCTGTTTTTTGTGTACTTATTGTTTTTATATTTACATCTCTTATTAAATGTGTCGATGATGTTGATTAATATATTTTATATTTTGGACTTAGCCTGAAATCGTAACATACTTCTAAACTCGAAGAGATATTCGCCCAGCATTTCAGTATGTAGTATACAATTCTAAAAGGATTGTTAAACAAAGTATAGTCATCCTTCCCTACTTTACTGTTTCAGAATAAAGTACATTTAGAAAGAGGTTCGAATCACAGTTTTGGAATATTGTTCCAATGTCCTAAGCTTCTTAGCTACTGTGTCCTTTACACATTTTGACCTCAAATTGTAAATCAAGTACAACACCATGTGTGTCCAGCACTTTAGTCACACAATTTCCATGCTTACATCTCGCCTGGTACAAAACGCTGATGTTTATGATGAATCGTTTGTTTTGCTAGTTCGCCGTGTTTATAAAATGTTCCGCTTTATTCATACATCTATGAATCAACGCTAGTTATATTATCCACAAAAGCGCTTCAGAAATATAAATATGTATTAACGTTTTTAGTTCATCCACAAATGTTAGTATTCAATTATTCTTTATTAAACATTATTTTTTTGAGTACTTGCACTATCGTGCTATTGTTTCGATACAGCCTAAATAATAAATGTAAACTTCTTTTATAGTCTCTGCAACATACGAATTAAATGCAGCACTAGAACAGACCTACAATTCGGCTGAATAGTTATATGATAAATTTTACTTATTTCTGCTTGGTATACGTTAAAGAATACAAAATGGTTTAGGTCATTAACCGTGGAACTTCAAAGTGTACGGAAATTGCACGCAGCTGCTTTTCAATATTGATGTATTTACTACTTATATTAGGAAATGCTATCGACATAATGGATATTTATTACTTATTTAGGTCTCAAACGTAGCATTTAAAGACATACAAGATGAAATTTATGGGAGCAAGTCACGCTGGTACTACTTTGAAAATGACAATTTACACGAGTTGTTGTAATAACATTTATTACAAACTAGTTTTTACTCTGCGTTAATGTCTAATTTAAAATGAAACGGTCAGTCTTGTCATTATTCTTGAATAAATGCAACACCCGGGTAGTCAAGGCAGCTTAAACATTGCAATAAATGTAATCAGCAGCTGCATCTTCACAACACCCTAAAAAAACACATTTGGTCTTGGTGTTTAATTTGTTAGTCAAACTAATCCGACGTATACAGTTTGTTTTATATTGTGACGGTCAAACTGTGGCAGCCGCTACAAAAATCAGAAATTAAAAAGCAGCCACTCAGCGACAGTAAGTTTGACTTCATTTTCCATAAAATTTGCAAAATAAATACTGGAAAAAACATGGAAATACATACAACATCAACACAAAATAGAACAGCACTAGAATGAGTGCGGAAGTTGTCCAGAGTGGTGTGGCATTGTGCCTGTTAATTTATGGTTTACAGTTCCCAAAAGTCTGGTGAGTCATGTAAATAATATTGTTTTGTCATTCGATACTGTAATTGCTTATTCATTATTTTAGTTCATTCTAAAGCCCTCAACAGACGGTAGGTTTTTGTTGTACAACACCAATTAAATTTAAGATGTACAGCCAAATGTTATCGTGTATACGATGTTATTCCTTGATCTTTCTTGACTTACAGATTAGGACATGTTCTATTTCGTACGTTTTGCCTTACGTACCACCCACGTTGACAAGCAACAAATTGGTATAATTAGTTGATAACAGGCAAGTGAATGAAATTCCAGAAACAAATGCTCAAAAATAACACAAAACTGAATATAAAATGGCTTCCAATGCATAATGGAAAAAGGATGACACTGAAAAGTTAAATGATTTGAGCCGCGTCATGAGAAAACCAACATAGTGCCTTTCCGACCAGCATCTGCACAGTATTGTCCATGCTGTTCGCTGTGAAACTGTTTCTCTAATTGCAGTAGGCTTTGAAAGCAAACATCATTGATCCTGACCAGACTGCGTGGATGCCCAGGCTGGTCTTGATCCATGCTGGTCGCAAAGCCACTATGTTGGTTTTCTCATGGCGTGGCACATTCGTGTCATGCGTAATCAAATTATTAGAATATTATTTTTTATTAATAATGGTTACATTCTTTTCAGTACCTGATGCACTATGTGTACTAGGTAAATCTCTGTTATTTATATGAGAGTGGAATACTGTCTGAATGTGAAAGATGTACAATTTTAAAATTGTACATCTTTGAGATAATTAGTGTTGTACAAGTAGAACCTGACGTCTGTTGAGGCCTTAAGGTTCTTTTATCTTTTCTGGAGTAACGGACCACTGTGCTTAAATATGTTTTATCGTGATGATTTATGAATAAATTAATAAAGACCTAGTATACATAATTTAAAAATATTTAATAAGTAATCAAGTTATTATTCTGTAACAATGCGAATTGTATTGATTGTCAATTTTCAGAATCAGGTATGATTATGTCTATTTTCAGAACCAGATATGAGTAGAGTACAGTTTGAGAAATGTCTTGGTAGAACAGATACTAAGGAAATAATAAAGAACAGAACAGACCACATTTCTCCTTATAACTGGTAAAGTTCAAAGTAAGAGCGAGTACAACAATGCAGCCCCAGTGAGAGTTGAGTGATGAGCTGTCAACTGTAAATGTGTGGTTGTTAAATGATGTGCAGTCAGATTGACAGGTAACATTAATTTATAAATTAGTTCTGAGAGAAATTTTTGCTGAGCTTTGTGCAGGATACTCTTAAAACACATGAACCAGAATTTTATATTTTAAGTACAATGTCAGATGTACTCCAGACTGCACACATATGTTGATGTTTATGCATATGTGGTGATTAATTTGTCAAGTGAAGAAATTTTAGGAATAATGTTAGTGAGTGACAGAACAGAAGTACAAAGTCAAGTACAGAGGTCGACAACACTGAGTTTAGGATACAGAAAAAATCCGGTGATTCTGACGAATCAACATACATAGAAAGATTGTACTAGTAAAACGAAAACGTTTAGTGTATGGAAAAGTTTGGAAACAGGTTTACCATTGACAGAAGAGACAGTATTTACAGACTGGTCTACACTTTTTTTTATTTGACTTTTACACAGTGATTCCTTCAGTAAACAGCTAGTGGTCTGATAGAATTGTGTTCATCATATCATAAGGTGTTGAGTGAAATGTAAAATTAATGTGTATTTAAATCAATCAAAATTTTTCAAAATTGGATGTTGAAACTTTACAACTGTTTAGTATTTCAGTAATCAGTTAGGATTTTTGAGTGATTTCAGTAAAGTACAAATGAAAAAAAAAAAAAAAAGAAAACAGCCAAGATGATCTGCTATTGTAAAAGATAGAAAGAAAGAAAATTCACAAATCACATTAACTTTGTAAAAGGGATTTTAACAGAATTAAACTAATTGGTGAAGGATTCTGCATGTTGTATCAAATAGCTATAATGTATTTTGTAGTTCATTGGATGTATTTTCTATCTATCTATTTTCCAAACCAATTTTTATCTCTTAAATCTATTGAAATTGCCATCAAAATAAATATTTCTTTTAAAAACAATATTTTTTAGACTTGCCTAATTTTTTTTATTCAGTTTCTGGATCCCCATTTATTAGTTACAGTACACATTTTGGGATTCCAGCAATTTTCCACATCCTCATTACAAGATAGTTTTGATTTTCCATTGGTCCAGTGGTTAACTAATTTTAGCAGAAAGTAAAATTGTTCTATTAATAGATTTTCAGAAAATCTGTTTGTGTAATTATACAATGTGTTTTACATTAAAGTGGGATACCCAGTATATAAAATTCATGTACTTTTATTTCATTTGAACATTACTGTTTAATTTTAGCCTGAACAAATTACAGGTTTTCTTTGTATACGAGAATTTTGGTAAATTTCATTGGTGAAAGGTCTAAGGTACTTTTCTCAAATAGTCAATTAATAGAAATTTTCAAATATAATATCTTGTGTAGTGAAATAAAAAGAAATATATTTACTTCAGTACTAGTCAGTTATGAACTTGAAAGATAATTTGATAGATATTTGGTCTACTACACACTTTATATGAGCCGTGCCATGAGAAAACCAACATAGTGGGTTTGCGACCAGCATGGATCCAGACCAGCCTGCGCATCCACGCAGTCTGGTCAGGATCCATGCTGTTCGCTTTTAAAGCCTACTGCAATTAGAGAAACCGTTAGCGAACAGCATGGATCCTGACCAGACTGCGCGGATGCGCAGGCTGGTCTGGATACATGCTGGTCGCAAAGCCACTATGTTGGTTTTCCCATGGCACGGCTCATATATTTTTGTGGCCTGATTAGAAATAGCCTGTTGATTAATTCAGTATCTTAGGAAGAATTATCTAAGGTAGCTGAACACAACTTCTGGACATTAAGGTGATTTATTATCATATAAGATATTTTTCATTGAGAGTCCTACATACCAGAACATTTTTGAGTGACAATTAGAAATATTTAAGATTGCTTGATCATATATATGTAGCTAACTGCATCAAAGTACACATTCTGAAAAAGTATTTAAAATATCACTTTCTGAAAAGAAGTAATGCGGGCTGCAAAATATGATCCTGGGTAAAATATTTGGAAAAAATGGAGACAACTCCGCTTAAACTTTATTGTAGACTTAAGTGACTATGTACATAGTATCTCATGTAAACCATGTACTTTTTACCTCTAGGCATAAAACATCATGCATAATTGCTGCAACGGTCAACACGTTGAAAAGAAAAATCATCTAATACCCTGAGGAGAGTGTGAGATTTTTTAATGTGAAATATGTCAACAAACAGATTTTTTTTTTGAGAATTTCATAAGGCAAAATATGTTGGGAAAGCTATTGCTGGAAAGAGAATAATTTTTGCTACCCATATATATTCGTCAAAGTATGGGAAAAATGTCTAGGAATATGGGAAAGCAATTCAATTTCAGGACTGTCAGATACATGACTGTGATATCCTGTACAGCAGGTAACATAGAGTGCCTACATTTCTATTGCACCGATACAACATAGACAGGATTAGGATTTCAACTTGTGTATAGAGGGTTTAGGGTAAGTCATTACATTTGCAGACTGTCACTAGTCACGGACAAATAATGTCTTGATTTGTCCTACCAGCGTTGCATATTCAGTTCTTTTAGTGTGGAAAGAATGTTACGGAACAAGTATCTCACTGTGAAGTCTGCAATTCAAGTTCTTTACAAAAGGTGAAAATTTAATTATAAGGGCACATTTACGTGGTGTAAAATATAAATGTGACGTAATCGTTTAATAAGGGAGTCATTGATGCAGTGGTTAGCAGGTTGGACTACAACGCCTGCGGTCCCCGATTCCCGGTCGCGGCTGATATCCCGACTAGTGTTCAGTGCTGGGTGATTTACATAAATTGGTACTGTTTCCAGCAGTATCGGCCTAGACTGGATGCTAGGGAGGTAAATATGACACCTGCCGTGGGCTCGGCTGGAAATAAGATTTTCCATTCATTCCAGATGAGGACTTCCGACGCCTACCCACATTAAACAAGAAACTTTACCCTTATTAGTATTTCAAACGCACGAAGACACATCAAATAATGACCGACGACATGACAGTTTTGCCAATACAATGTTTACAGTAGAATATTTCATATGTCCGTCCATTACATAACGTTTCGTTATTTTGCCTTAACTGTTTCGTGTTATCGTGTCTAAGCCATTACATGTCAGACACATTTAATTTAGTAGTTGTTGTGTTCTCGAGTCTCCTCGACCGCATGACATCGCATGGATTTATAATTTACATAGCTCAGACCGGAAATATCTCAGAACTGTCTGGGACTCAAACCCTTGTGCATCCTTATACTCTACTCGGTTACATATACCTTTCATATTTACACAAGGGTTAAAACAAGTACTTTATCTAAGGCAGATATTGCACCGCGTCGCTAAAAAACCTAGGTTTGTATATAAACGGTATTTGTGCACACTATAAACTACAAAATTTATCAAATTTAAACCATGTACTAGGTAGATTGTATTTCAGTTGATAATCACTATGACTACATATTATATTACGTATATCAGGCCCGGTTAAATTGATTTAGAAACATTAGAGGTAAACATTCAAGTGAAGAAAGGAAATTTGTGTGACCTGAATTATGTAACGTAATACAGTGAGAAAAAAAAAACATAATATATTTATGGTCAACATTGTGATAGAATCGTTTTTGTGATTTGTTAATTTGCATAACAAACATGTCCGACGAGGTAAGCGGGAAGAAACAACAAAGTGTTTTACCCAGAGAAGGTACTTCGCGTGGAAAGGCTTTCAGTAGCTCTCATATGTCAGTGTATAAAAGTTCTGAAGAAGAATCAGTACGCACAATAGAATCAAAAGTGTCATCTGTCTACACAAGTTCTGAGGAATATTTCGAGTACACCTGTGAGCCTTGCAAAACTGTCGGAGATAATGCCGAGGCTCAGGGATTTTGTACTAATTGTGAAGAATACCTCTGTGGCACATGCTTTCGGAGTCATTCTACAAGCAAGTTATCAAAACATCATGTTCTGTTGCATATGTACGCTACGCCAAAAAAAGGCAGCTAAACAGTGCGATCCGTGTAAATCAGCAGGGGACGAAATTGAGGGAGTGGTTTATTGCAAGGATTGTAACAAATATTTGTGTGGTAGTTGTTACAAGAGTCATACGAGAAGTAAATTATCGAGGCATCATATAATGGTAGACAAGGACAAAATATCCGAACAATCCGGCCGTGATGACCAGTTATCATTCGCTAAAATTAATATTAATCGTTGACAAGAAGTCTAAAAAGGAGTATAACTACATCAGAGATGTCGATATCAAATCCGACGTAGACAAGGAAATCTGTTATATTACTGACATGACTTTAGTCTCAAACAACAATCTAGTTTTATGTGATTTCACCAACAAATCACTGAAATTGTTTGATGCTGAAAATATCAACATAAAAGGTGTTTTAGCATTAGAAACTAGGCCATGCGGAATCACAACTATTCCCACAGATCAGATAGCTTTTGTACTCGAAAACAAATGTCAGATACCTATTGTATCATTAAATGGAGGACTATCTGTAATTCGAACATTAAAAACAAACGGTATATGTTTGGATGTGAAACATGTCAATGGAATGTTCTATGTGTCGTTTAAAGAACCTGTCAGGTTCCAGATTATTCAACTGTCAGGTGAGATATATGAGACGATTACACCTGATTCTGAAGTTCTAAAACACTGTACTGTTCCAGGATACATTGCAGTTAGTCCAGACGAGAGTCTGATCTATGTGTCTGACTGGAAAAATAACAAAGTGATGTGCATTAACAGGCAAGGGTATATAATATCTATATATCAAGGTGAGCTGGGTTACCCGACTAGTATCGCCATTTCTCCATTCGGATCAGTCTATCTGTGTAACACAAAACAGCACAACGTGAACATGATGACGTCAGATCTTAAACAATCCACCACGATACTAGGACAAGGAGATAGATTAAGTTTCCCCGCAGCCTTGTGTTTCAATGAAGCCAAACACCATTTATATATCAGTAGTGTAAGTAAAAATGCAGGCTATAGAAATCGTATGAAAGTATATGGATGGAAATGATTGAACATCTTGACTGTCAAATAAGCATTTTGGTGAATATGAATCAAATTAATGCTATATAATGCAGCATTCTACTACTACTAATAATGATAATAATGACATTCATTATAAATTTTGTGTAATTTAATGATTATCTGACAACTATGCAAATTGAGACTATGTAAGTAACGTCAAAAAATCTAGGAATCTCAAACGCTTCATGTGAAAGACAGATCAATGTGTTTCTTAAACTGCTTTCGTGGCATTTAAACTTTTAAAAAATCTGAATAGTTTGAAAAGAACCTTAAAAAAGTCCACGAAACAAATCACGTGATCAAATGGTGGCGCGGCGAAAGCAAAACTTTTTTTCGATCAGCAAAAATTTGAAATTTATCATGATTGACTGGATTCAGTTGATGGTATTAAGTAGTTAGGGGTAAAAATATTTAAAAGGCCGTCAGGAATTGGGCAATCAGGAATATTTTGGAATAATCGTATTAAAAGCACAATACTTAAAATTTCAAAAATATAGCTTGTGGATTTAAATTAAGGATTTGAACAATGGACACGCGTAACAGGACTGTCCCAGTCGAATATAAACAGATTTAAGTTATATGATATTGCCTGTCTATATATGTTTGACTGGCTTTTTCAATCATGACTAATTTTTATACAATTCACCAATCTGTGGAATAACGTAAGCATAGTAATGATAGTGTTAAGGTTCGGAAGAAGAAATCGATAAAGTTCCCACCTTAAATTGGAAATGGAAATGAGAAACCTTAATTGCCTGCAGCAGATCTATGTAACGTTTTAACTTGCGCGTCTCTGGTAGTAGATATTGTATTCACCGCGTTGGAAAAAAGCCTGTAAATCTACCTGACGCAAAAGATCTCAATACTGCAATATTGTAGTGAAGTTTACGTTTTTTGCAAAGGTAGAAGGATTGTACGACGTAGAAGCCCAGTTTTGAAAGTCCAGTTTCTATTTAAATAAGCATTTCCAAAGGAAGTGGCTTACTCCTATCGAGTTTAACTGCTCAAATTATGCAAGGCGCGTACTACTTACGTAAAGAAGTCCGGGGTCAGTAAAAAAAATTCTACAAAGATGTTGTGTTAGTCTGATCGATGGAATCAAATGGCAGATAGTAAAAAGGGGACAACACTAGAAGTGATGGTGCTGTCACGGAGAAGTCTGAGTTCGGAGTACTTCCTAGGAAAATAAATGATTTAAAAGAGATACTGACTTTGTTGATATTATGTCTAACGGTAACCAAAAGGAAAAAAAACATTTGACTGGCTTCATCGAAAGACTTGACGTATACCATTGCGATTCTAACACGATATTAAGGATTGTTATGTGACGACATCCACCAAATATTTGTCGGTTTCGTATGGTTACTTTTTTATCGCGCCACTATGACGTCATATCTGTGACATACACGTAGTATTCAAAGTACCACTATTGTGTTTCACAGAAACATTACAATAAAGAAGACTCCCAACAAACATTACCTGGTAGTTACCAGAGTTTTATACTTACTTGTGATAATGTTGATAATGGAATAAACATTTTAAAAAACACATTCGTGCCTGCTTTAAACGCATTTAAAAACAATAAGCACCACGGGCTGACAATAATGGTACTATATTTTAAAAAAAGTGCTGAAAAATTAAATTGATGATATTTTAGACAAATCTTGGAAAGTAATAAGTCTGACTCTAAACCTTTGAGTAAAAGTCCTAAGGATCTTAATCAGCTGTCAAGGAAGTGTAAATCTTCAAATACTATTTATTTTAACAGTGAGAACGAAATTTATTTGACAAGCTTGAGTTGCAGAAAAGTGGAATTCCTTTAAAAATCGGTTGCATACGTATTACTTTAAAATTTCTAAGGTGTGTCAATTACTTTGTTAAATGCTTTCTATGCTTCCAATGGATTTTTGTATAGATTTTATCAACTTTCAAAACAACACAGTACCGTGTGATTGTCTTGGATCTAGAAGTCAATTCAATATCTATGTAAAAGAATTCCGCTTAAGCCTGTCTTGGAGTGCGTGAGTGGTGTTCAGATTTGATTACCTCGTATGAACAGACTCAGTCAAACAGAGTCTGCTATTATTTTGCTTATTACATTTTATGCTTTCAATGGATGATTTTTTTGTATACAGTTTTTTCTTTTTTGCAAAGAAGCAGGTCATTGCCAGAAGTCATTCGTTTGCAAATGTGATTGAAAATAATCTCTGTGAAGAGTTTGATTTTGCCAATAAAGCCACAGAAGTGATGGTATACCATCTTGTCCTATTTGTAGCTCTGCCTGTATCATGCACATATTATTAATCTGAGGACTACCCGGGTGTTGCATTTATTCAAGAATAATGACAAGACTGAAAGTGGTAGTCATGTTTCTGTATTACACATTATGTCGAAAGTGTAAGAAAGATTACTGTATGATCAAAATAAAACGAAAATCTTTCCGGGTTTAAAACAAGGTTCAACTGACACGTCTTTAATACAAATTCCGAGTTTGTTCATTTTCAAACGGATAAAATCACGTTGTCGTAACGGTTCTTCTCAATTTACAAACGGCATTCGATTGTGTTATAATGGAAATTCAAGCACTTGATTTTATGGAATCTGTGTTAAGATGGTATTATTGTTATTTGTCTGATAGGTAACGGGTTTATTATGTTTCATTTACATTTTGCACAAAGGCTAGTATTACTTGTGCGTGAAGGATCAGTTCCATATTTTTTCTACTTTTAAATAACATGGCAGCAGTCATAAACAAATGTTACTTTAATAAGCTCATAACTAGGCAATTTTGATCCCTTGTAAACATTCGCGTAATACTTAATGTATTTCCAGCCATGAACCCAATACAGTAAGTAAATAGCATATCTGCAATAAGCATTCCTTGAACCTTTGTAAAACCGATTCCATTTTATTTGGTTTAAACATAGGTTAACTTATATCACTTGTAAGGTTCGTTTTATTGATTCAAAAACTTCAGCACAGCTTGTTGCAACGATTTACAACAGTTTATCTTCTGAGGTCGTGGTAATATCAGTAATGAAAGAAAACCAATTTTAGATTTGACATTTTTACATAGCATACAAAACTATTGATAGTGTCTATTGTTTTGTATCATTTTTGACTTTTCATTTACTGTCTTGTTTCATAGTCTAGCACATAGATAACACACAAGTAATAGGTTACTCAAAAGAAGATTATTAGGCTATGTTGTTTGAAAAATGTGTTTTATCATGGTTTAGATGTGCAATGCTGTTGGATGAATACATAATTTGGGACATTTTTTGTTTTGATTTTGACTGTAGTTATAGCTAGAAGAGATATATTTGTGCCCAAATCTCTTTGCATTATATGATTTGCTGGGAAATTGCTATTGCTCTATTTCTGGAACGTCGTTTTTGCGTGCACTGTGATCTGACAGTGGCTTATCAGTGTTGATACCTGAGCTCTGAACAATACTTTTCATTATGAACCGCAATTGCTTATACCAACATAATTACGTTTGAACCTGGTGTCTTCGTCACATGATAAAGGTTATATTGTTGCAGCTATCTGGTTCGTTCAGAGTTACAATTAGGGCGTTTGTTGGCATGTATTTTATATATATTGTCAGTTTAAATTTAAACGTTACACCATCTTTTTGTCTTTTTGTCTTAAAAGCACGTACTTATGTGGCATTTTCGCCTTTTCCGGATTCAGTTTGATTGTCGGAAAATTCATTTTCATCTTTCTTCAACCTAACGTATGTCACGATGTTCGGCATATCTCTTTAAGCCAAAATAAACAGCATTTTAAAAACCAAAGTGCTATCAGGAGTGCTTGCACCCATTTGCTTGGTTTCCGATAAGAGATTTAACTCTTATCTGGGATGGCCTCACTGTGGGAGGTTTCCTTTGCAATCTCGCTTTACCTCTCGTGCCTGCGTAAAACATGGTCCATTAGCCGAACTTTTAAGTATATGTGTAGAAACTTAGTAGACCTATGAAATAAATACTAAAACCTTTGGATACAGAGTTACTCTTTCGTTGATACTAAATTTCGGGTATGTCGGATAATGCTATGGATCAATAGTACATGCGATATTTGTCGCATGAAACATTTTCTAGATGCATGTCTTTGATAAAGGAACAATGTTGCGCTGCCCAAAATTCTCGCTTAGTACATGTATATCAGTACAATTTTCAACTATAAAAATGGCATTCATAACAATAGGCATAACAAATAGAATTCCACGTGTTCTTTAGTTAAAATAAGAAGGATTAGGTTAAAAACATATCAAACGATAACAAAACTTGTTTGTACTACATTTAAGATCTGAACAAATTCATTCATGAACATCAGATATTACATTTTCACTAGAGCCTGCTTGGCACAATATTGCAAATGTCGTTCACTCGCTCAAAGGTATTTCAGTCTGAAATCAGAATGTCTCCGACCAGTAGCAATAAATACACATATACTTAATATTTAGATTATCATAGTCTGAACCATACCTTTTGTATTTTCAATATTACATATTGACATTCATCAGCAGTTTCATGTTGATAATCTTTATGGCATGCGAAAGTGAATTAAATAAACGCTTCCAGACACATTAACTGAATCTAAAAGCTTGATTGATAATTTAACTGTGGCACAATGTGAATGTGTTACACATTTAAATTATCGTAATTACTTCCTTATTCTCACAACTGTAGCATTCATCAACATTATCTTGTGGAAACATCACGATAAACACGTTTATGGTGTGCGAAAGTAAATTAAATTAGCGCTTACAGGCATAAAACTTGCAATGAAAGTCAAACGTTTCTTGATTGAACTGTGACACAATATGGACGTGTTATACGTTAGACGTTAGACTGACCACATGCATTACATTAGTCTCTTCTTAAATTAATAGTAAAACACTTCCCTTCATTGTTACAACATGGTAAACTTATCTTATTGCCGAGTACAACCAGATATTTCACCAAATAAAAATGAAAATTACGTAAAACAATTTTCAGGCAAGGTGCTAGTCTAGTTCTTTAACAATTACCTCGTACTCCTCTTTTTTATAATTAGATTGTTTATTAATTCGCTTGTCAAACAGTTAAAACTTGCTTTAAGTCACTTCAAAGGCACGTCATATTAAAAAATTGATAAAACTGTGGTTGCTGATTTAGGACATTTCGTTAGATCGCGTTGGCGGCCGTGCGGCTTTTGAAGGATATTTGTGTCGTCCAGGTGCGCCAACGCACTGTAACAAAATGTGACGTGACGAAACAAAACAAAAGAAACAATGCGATAAAACGAAACGTAAAACGCGACAGAAGAAAACATTTTACTCCGCGTTCCGCGTTAACAAATATTCCATTTTGGCGTGTCGGTTAAATGCTTCGGTATGTCGCATTGGCATGCGTGTAGTTACATTTGATTGTGTCGTCTTAGTTGGTGCACCAATACCCCAAAACAAAATTTTAGCTTATGGCACGCACGTCAACGTGAAACAACGAAACATTTTATTTCATTTTCGCATGCGCAACACAACAGATGTTTGAAAGCGCGCTAGCCAGCCCGAAAAACGAAATAAAATGTTTCATTCTGTCGCGTTCTATGATTCGTTATGTTACGGAGTTTGTTTGCCAAAACGACACATTAAACTTTCAAAATGTCTTATTTCGTGTATGCCCGCGAGTCAGAACGAGAATGAAATATGCTGCATAAACCGCGCTCACGCCAATGCGATCTAACGAAAAATGACCTAAATTAGCCACCATGGAATATGCTTATCGATAGCACTTGGTAAATGATCCACCAGATAGTTTTTTTTTTTACTTCAATCGACATTATCCTGTGGAAATATCTTCATGTTGTGCGACAGAAAAGTACATATTGCAGACATAAAATCTGTACAAGAATTAAAAAGTGTGTCGATTTAACAGTGTCATATTATGGATGTGTTCCACATTTACAGTAGATACTTCTGCATTCTCTTTTAGTTTCATTAAACTCTTAGGAAAATACTTTGTAAACACTTACAATTAACGTGCCAATTTTAGAGGTTGGCTTGATTAACAGAAAATGATGGTAGAATTCCATTTACTTAGATAGGAAATCATTCTACGTAATAAAAAATCTTTATCCCATTAGCTAACATTTTCTTTGAAATGATTATTCTTCAAATGTTAACTGTTAGTAAGTCATAATGCTATTATTCAAATCATCTTTATCACACAAAGAGAGGAGATGCGGTGTTATCCCCGTATAGTTCCATCAATTTCGGTACTGGTTCTGTTAAAATAAGGTATTTTAGATGTATTTTGCGGAGCAGTACACAAAGATTTCCATCACAGATAATTCAGTGTTTATTTATTGTATCGCAATATCTAAAGCAAAGCATTGCGTAACGAAAAAGCAACTTGTCTATTCCTCTAATTTTACTGTCTTAAGAGATGCATATGCATAAAGAACGCGTGTTGCAACTTTGTTCAACAGCAAAGGCGAACTATACATTCACAAGTATATACAGTACCATAATACCAACAGATATCGAGCAGCTTCAAGTCCATAAATTACAATTTCAGAGCAATTCCCTTGAGTGTGTTAGGGAAAGGAGAGATAGGCAGTAATTGCAGTTTTGTTACAAGGTAATCACAATGCCTCACAGCTTTAACGACAAACTATTAATATTTTTTGCATGTTTTGTGTCTGCAAGCGTCAATTTTATTTAGTCTGGCGAAATATAGAGACATTTATCAGGATGCATTCAAGAGATAGTGTAGTAGAGTGTCGAATATGAAAACAAATAAGTTCTGATGAGACTGCGACAATGTTAATCAAGGTCTGTAATGTTTACAGTTTTGTACGATTATTGTGTTTCTCAACAAATTTGAATGTGTGTATTGGGGAAGCTGTAATTACTCACAAAATGTAAGTGAAAGACATTTAGTATCTCAATTTAATTAAATTGTCAGTATTTAAAGAAGTTGTCATTACTCTAAAACTTCACATGTTAGTCAATATGACTATGACGATAACCAAATGTCTGTAATGGTACAAACTGTCATTATTCTCAATGTTCATAATTTATAAAGCACATTCCGACTATGATGGAGTTCTGTATTGCAATACAGTCAGTGGTATCTTAACATGATTAAATTGCCCAAAGACTTTCACATGGTTTACAGCAATTACTCCCTAACAGGATAACCATCTACCTGGCAGACCGTCAAAAATCACTTCATACAATGTTAGTTAAAGGTCGATAATATCTTTAGCATGAACTGGTTTCATTTGAACACCCCAGAGTTTTACACTTGTTGCCTAAGTTTGCTATATTAATAGATATCAGACTGCAATGCATCAACACTGTCTTTCATAACCCGGAGTTATGTACAGGACAAGCAGGTAGAGCTGTGTAATGTAGAAAGAGTGTCGTTGAGAAAATGATAGCGTTTCTTATTCTTTGCATCTTTTATTAAATATGGTGATGATGATGCGGAGTAACTTATTTTATATTTTGGTCCAAGCCTGCCATCAATAAAGGGATTTTGAAATAACTTGGCATAAATGCTCATCATATTAAGACAACGTGTCATGCACAAAACCCAGACCCCTAGCTCCAAGGTCAAGGTCACAATTAGAGGTCAAATGTTAACAGCGTCTGTTTCGTGTCCGGTCCATAACTCTGCCATCCATGAAGGGATTTTGAAATAACTTTGCATAATGAATGTTTACTACAACTGTATATTGAAATTATTATAAGAACTGTCAGAAAGATAAACATAGACTGAATTAGTTATAATTATAGAATTATTAAAGGCAGAGTTCATCTTGCGCGAATGTCTGATCGCATATTGAACGTTTTATGTTTAATTTACTAGGAAATGTCCTTAGGTGGATTGCGACAAACAATGAAAGATAAATTAATTGTTCTTTTTGTGTCCCCATTGCATAATTAGCAAAAACCGCTATTGGTTCACATGCACAATACCTTGTAATAGGAAAATAGAAAAAACAAGTTTTGAAAGTTGCTTTACTTACTTTTTTTAAGACTAATATTAAAATATTTCGCACAATATTATTGAATATTTGCCATTGACAAATTAACCCATTTTCTCTTTTATTTGTATATATGGTGCATGTATGGGTATGGTATCATCTGAAAAGTTTTGACCTCTCATTAAGTTTTAGCAGTATATCACAAAACAACAGATTTTTTAACGAATGAACAAAAACTTGACACACAACTTATCTGTCTAATACATGTTTTACTGTTCTGTCCCACAGAGTTGGATACTTAAAATATTCGTAATGAGTTGTCCCCCTTTAAATAAAAATGCCATTTGTAACGAAATAAATGTAAACAATTGTCAGAAACGATGTTTTACCTAGTTATGTAAAGTTTAAACACTCGCACGATGATGCAAATGCATCAAAACGAAGACGTGTACAACAGCTTTTAAAAATGGTGAGTTTTTAAAGGCGCTGAACTGTCCGGAAGTGTGGCCCCTTCATGCAGTCCCTTTCCGGAATTCAATACATATTTCAGTAAATTGACAATGGCTTTGTAGAATAATTTAAATGTTTTATACGCTTTAAATTTTCATGTAAAACAATGCTTTCTCTCTATGATTTGATGACGTTCGAACTTTTTTCTCCGAAACATGGACCTATACCTTACGTACAAAACCATGTGTGTGCAGCAGTTTGGTCCCATAATATCCATTATGTTAATCATAAGCTTACCTCTCGTATGTTTCTAAACTCTGACGAGTTCTACTGATGATTATTATGAATCATTTGTTATAAAATGATATTTAATATAAAGCCTTGTATATCACATCAATATATGCAATAAAAAATTCACGTTTTATAACATAGATGGTACAGAATACAACTTCAACAGAATCAAAATGTAATATTTCCACAACTGAATGACTAAATTTGAATACAAATTCTTATCATTTCGTTATTTTCCTCTTAAAACATATTGTTCTTTTTAACATGTTTAAAATCTGCTTGATATGATTAAATGTTAAAACATCAAAATAATAATTAGTGTATAAATTATACTGAATCAGTACTTGTGTCTATACAGATTGCAGCGGTCATCACGGCCATTCTCCCCCGTAAAAATAAGATATGCACAATATAATTTCAAATAACATTTAAAAGCTCTCTGTCATGGCATAAGCAAACCCGCTGCAATTTTAAGAGATTCAGTATTCAGCAAATTTTAAGTTATGCAAACAGTTTACAACTAAGCTATATGTATGGATGAAGGTTATTAGGGTGAAGTTAACATTTCGCCCGAAATTTAAATTGCGGGAAATGCCTTATCATATTTTGTGATTTGTTATTAGTATACATTTTTATTAAACTGACATGTTTTATTAGGTTATTTTTTTTTCTGTATAATTATATAAGATATGATGAAGTGTAATTTGCGCGGTATGTGAAAAATGAAATTTAGATTAATTTATTTCTTTTTCTTCATAACATGGAATTAAAGTTAAATTGAGCAAATAATTTGCCTTCGCAAAATTATCACGAACATTAGAATTCGAAAAGTTGTTCTTTCTTTTGACTGAATGTTGTTAACCATGTAGCAGTACATGTTTGCCGTGTTTCTCCGTGCTGAATATTTCTACAATAATGATAATAATGATGTATTGTTAAGAAGAAATTCCCATCCACTGGTTGTCTTATATGACGAAAATGAAATTACTTTTGATGAAGAACCTGTCTTGAATTCCATTTTAACTCCTAATTTGTGCAAATGTATTCTGGGACTGCGATGATATACAAATTCATTTGAATCCATCAACCTAAATAATAGTCAAAACGGAAAGAGATTGTGACACATCGATACGATTGTATGAGGTAGCATTTAAATATTTTGTCAACAGCAGAATCTAGGTCATGTGCTACTTTTTAGTTGACGTTTTGCAGGTAATCTTGATGGTATTTTCGCAAGGAAAATATTAGCATTGACTAAAACAATTAGCGACAAACGACAGATGATTGTAATTCAGTGGCTTTGGTAAATGTAGTTGTTATTTCCACCACGAGTGTCTGCACATAAAGTTTTCAAAGCGTCAGTATCTTAAGATATACAACAATACGAAATTTATATCTGGAATTAATAGAACCCTATGTGACCATTGATCAAATAATTTACTTGCTCGCTTTCCTCTTGTTAGATATTAGATTGATAATTAGTTCTTTTATAAAATTCCAGATTTATCTAGCAGCTAGTTTGGGTTATGACATTCTAGATATATTATAGAAATAGTATACAAAGTCACCAAAATAGATAGTAAAGGATTAAGGGAACTTGTCCAATTTTTTCAAAGGAAGCTACGTCTACCAGTTTTCACGTCTTAAGTATGATGTGACCAGGGAGCGGACACATACCTCCCGCACTTGAAGCGGGCGTTCTTCCACTAGGCTACCGAGGCGGTCAATTTCAATTTGAAAAGGGGCAGACTTGAACACATCGAACGTATAAACAACAAACATTAAATTCTTTGTTAAACAGACAGTATTTCTCGGAAATTGTATAACTGTCGCAGTCTGTTTAGAACCACTCTGTATGCAATTCGGGTAATATAAAGTTGATATTCGTCTGCCGATTTTGTTGATAGCCAGACTGAACAAAGTAAATGACGTCTGTCAAAAACATGCAATATATATATCAATTACCTTCTAACAAAACCGCAATTATTTCTATCCTCTCCTCACACTCGGGGGAATTATAAAGAAAACACAGTTGATGGTATTGAATGTCTGTTTATTAAATGGTGCATGTTAAGCTATTGTATATTAGTCTAAATGCATTTATTTGTAATGACTTATGGGAATATCTATCTACTTTACCGTTACAAGATGTGAAACGTTATTCCTCTTGATTTAGTCTCATCACAAGATAGGGAGAAAATTTGTTTAGGAATAGCCACGATCCAAGACTTTGCTTATGCCTAATAAATTCACTTTCAATAGGAAAAAAAAACAATTTTTGAAACAAATATTCTTATAATCCTCAAACATTCCTACTAATTTGTTTATCTTTAATGTTACCGTCAAATACCGTCTTTCTTTAGTTTCGTAAAATTGGTATAATACCGCTAAGACGAAGGCATTTTGAAATGATTCAAAACCAGATCAGGCTTTATTCTGCAAAGAAAAACATTGATGTGCCATGTTTAAAGTGTATTCACATAATCGCTTCTGACTCGTATCTTTCGCAATCATTGAATAAATATAACAACTATTTACTGCTGTACTTGTGAGTCACTTTAATAGAATCAGCAAAATAGCTCCGTAAAACGGAGCAATAGGCCTCACAAAACGGAGCAATATATGACCGAAGGTTCAGGTCAGAGAAGGAAGTAAAATCTAAAGAAAAATTTTGGGATGTTTTCTTTTCTGTTGGAAGCTGAGGGCGAGGAAGAATGTAGCGGTGAGAGGGTTGTATGGCGGCGGTAACTGGGTTCTTAGACACAAGAAATTAAATGTTTTTGGAAGGACTGGGGAAGTGGGGTGGGGGGGGGGGAATTTGGGTGGGAGGTGGGGGGGGGGGGGAGGTAAAATTATATGCAGGCGTGAATTAGTGAGTAGTCTGGATTGTTTCAAATCGTCTCATCATCATCTGGCTATATTCCGAGATTCAAGTCAATACTTTGAATAGTTTTTTAAGTTGTGCTCCTGACACGAAATAGTGAGAACAGATTTGACATCTGAGCTCATTTTATGATTTATTATCATATTTTACTTTTGATATATCGTTTCATACATTCTGCATATCGTCTCATTACCACGTATCTATATTCAAAGTTTGATATCGATACATTGAATGATATTTAAGCTATGCTCTAGATACGAATTACGAAGGACAGATGTCACCTTCTTTTGACCTTGCCTTTGACCTTCTGAAAAAATAAAAACACTAATCGCTAACGTATGTTCTCATTAGCTTTGCAGGAGCAAGAGCACTTCCTGTTTTCCATAAATTCATCTTCACGACAGTACAGCCTTTAGCTTTATCTGTAACTAGATTTTAAAATACGAAGGTGGTGTTGGCACTTATATCACATATATTATTTTCACAGTTTTACGCGCGCATTTATAGACAGTAGTCGACATGTTTAAGTTTTCCGCCGTACAGGAACATTAAATTTTGTTTTCCTATTGCAAATGCCTGTCAGTTTTAGCATCTTATAAGCTTTTGTAATTTTACAAATACAAATACAAATTGTTTTTTGGAATTAAACTGATACATAAAATTAAAGTGTTTTCCAGGGCATAAACTGAGCAAACAGCATTAGCATACCGTTAGCATAACATGATTAACGAGCACATATACAAAAAAAAAAAAAGGAACAATTGCAATACTATTAATGATATACCACATTACATAAATTTTCGGGTATTGAAATCATATTCATGGATATAAAGGAACATATTTTTCTGACCTTACTTTGTCACTTACTTTGCAAATATCGTTAATTATCTCTTGTTCATTAGATTGTGTGTCATTGATTGTGAGATTTAACCAATCAAATATACTCTTCTCTATTATAAACTCTCCAGCAATCAAGTAAATAATGTACTTCGTCTTCAACTGTATTGCAGACATTTGAATGACTACAACGACCTATAAATACATATGATGGGCAAGTGAAGAAATGTAAAGAAGTCGTCTGTAGAATGACTATAGAATCAAAGTAAATTTTACAAATAACACATGAATTTAAATGTGTTGGTAGAAAATAGGAGCTCTAGAAATATAATGTGAACCGTAGGAATATTTAATGTGAACCTATGCTGATATTATTTTTCAAGGGTTCACAATATCTGTAACTTACTAAAAAGATTGTGATATTTATCTTTAAGCTATTATATGACAAAATGACTAGAACAGATTTTACATTTCAACAAAAAGCAAGATAATCTTTTCTTAACTTGTGTTCGTGGTGTAACATCATTATATTGACCACTGCGAAACAGGAACTTTATATCGGAAAAGCAAGTTTGGTATAAAGCGTTATTGTACTAGCCTATATTTAGTGCGTCTCACAATAACAACAGGAAATTACATACGTTGCGACCTTGACCCAGTTGTGTCTTATATTGCGCCATCTACAGACTGTGTGGATAATATCTTTACACTAGATGATCATTCAAATAAAACAAATATTTGTAGAATGTTTCTCATTGCAGAGTTGGTGCAGCCGTTCGGCGCATGCACGGAATTATTATCAAATGGAACGCACGGCAAAAATACTCATTTTTTTCAATGTCCGCATGCATTTATTGTATAATGTGCATAATATATTGACTAAAGGTTAGGGTTAGAATCACCATGGTTACAAAATATATACATTTAAGGTATTTTTGTTCAAATTTAGTTAATCCGGTATATACCGGAGTCTGTAATATATCACGGGCGCACCAACTCTGTATTTAGTCACAGCTATATTTGTAGTACAAGAGTTTCAGGAAGTGTAATACTTATCAAATGTGCAAGAGACAGAAGAATTATTAATATCCTAAAGTTTGTTACATGAATTTCTCCTACAAATACTTCTCATAAAAACTTACTGTGACGTATACATCAAATTGAAATATATTAAGCAAGTGTTCTTTAAATGAGATGTTTTGCAACAGGTGTTTCAGGTGTCTTTAGGAAATACTAGTCCGACGGAAAACATACAGGAACATTGATGGTGGTGGATCAGCCAGATTTTAATTCCCTTAACTGGGAAACAAATTAAATAGCTTCCAAGAGGAATTTTCCACCCAGATAGTATGCGGTTGGAGCTACATCAACGGCGCTTTGGTTGTAAATTTACAACAGACAAAAGACATTCTGGATATGATTATGACTGAATGTCTGTATTGGGGAAGCTATAATTACTCACAAAATTTAAATGAATGACATTTAGTATCTCAATATAATTAAATTGTCAGTATTTAAAGAAGTTGTCATTACTCTAAAAGTTCACATGTTAGACAATATGACTATGACGATAACCAAATGTCTGTAATGGTACAAACTGTCATTATTCTCAATGTTCATAATAATTCCGGCTGTGACTATGATCGAGTTCTGTATTGCAATACAGTCAGTGGTATCTTAACATGATTAAATTGCCCAAAGACTTTCACATGGTTTACAGCAATTACTCCCTAACAGGATAACTATCTACCTGGCAGACCGTCAAAAATTACTTCATACAATTTTAGTTAAAGATCGATAATATCTTTAGCATGAACTGGTTTCATTTGAACACCCCAGAGTTTTACACTTGTTGCCTAAGTTTGCTTTATTAATAGATATCAGACTGCAATGCATCAACACTGTCTTTCATAACCCGGAGTTATGTACAGGACAAGCAGGTAGAGCTGTGCAATGTAGAAAGTCCTGTGTTCGTTGAGAAAATGATTATTTTCTTTCAGAGGTACAGTTGATACTCGGTATCTCGCTTTACTTTGAGAAAACAGCAATATTACTTAAAATGAAACTTCGCAGGAGTATGTTTCGCTTACTGTCACGCGTGTGTGAAGAAAACGATTTTTGCTTGTGAAGTTTTCTAAAGGAACGTATGGTAATACCCTAACCTAACATATAATGGTTATGTAAAGCAGTTGTAACGCTAATATTGTTTTAATGTTAGACGTTAATTAGTTTTACGACATGTTTGAATCTCCACTTAGCTTTCTTTATGTCCAACAGTTTATACTTTATTTGGGAATAAACCATAGCTTTGTCAAACGCATTTGGTGTGTCAAATTATTTCAGAAACGTTTATGCATTACAGTGCCATTATTTTTCAAGCACATACTATTTTTATTTCCAATTGTAACATCTGCTCTTCAGAAATAACGTATTCACGTGCAAACATATTCAGTCGGTCAATCTGTGGTTGATACGGTAGATAATGGTTGTTGACTAGAAATGCTTTACTTTAAAAGGTTTACTAGAAATGTGAGTCAGCAGATGCAATTGATATATTGATCTTAATAGCGCAGTTCAAGATGGATGTTTAAGTTACATTCTGAAAAACATACGCAATTATAGAGTGCAGGGTTTCAGTAAATGCCTGATGAGATCTTCCTAAACTTTGTCACTTTTTATACAAACTACACAGCCCATTTACAGATTCTTCTTCACTCTTTGTAATATACATTACTTAGGGCAATATTTCATCTTATGTTTGTCTACCAGCATGACAGGCGAAATCTTATCACTGACACGTGCAAATTTCCTTCTTTTAACAGTTTTGCTGCACATGAATATTGTTTAGGTTTTACTACTTTTGTATGAGCAGCTAATTAAAGCAAATACTATACTTAATCTGAATTTGTTCAACCTCCAAATTGTTGATACTTTCTTTAACATCGGAAATAACGAAAACTTGTATTGAAGGCTTTGCATGATATTATAAAATAATCGTGAATTATATGAAAACATTGCATAAAGAATTTCACTGAAATTGCACTTTACATTACAGCCCAAGTAGGTAGTGCCTTAATACATGACATCGTATGTTCCAGCCGACGAGATAATGGGATTTTACATTATAAATCTTCACGATTTTTTTAGCTGCGCTTATTTTCAATATACACTGAATCTGTTAGTCAGTTTTAATGAAAATACAAATATTTCTTTGTTTCTATCCTAGATAATGGATACAGGAAAGGTACTTTTTTGTTTTTTCATTAAACGTATCAGGCAATCATGTGAAAATCTACATCCATGTTTTGTGAAAAGTCGTTCAAAACCCTGTTACTTCATTAGTTGATTGATGTTCCTAGAGCGCATCCGCCCCTGTCTCGTGCATGATCAGTTTCTTGTGTATAATTGCAATGGCATTCCAATCTGTCAGCGCTTGTCACAAGCGTAACGTCCTTCAGTTATGCAGGAATGCAGCTTGTAGTGTACGTTTTTATTTCTGCAGGATTTCCCTTTTCAATACGACAAAATAAGACATGTACTGAATATATGAGTCATCTGTTTACTTCGTTTTATCCTCTTAATGAAGAAATAGAATAAGTTTACACAACACAGATGTTACATGTCTAGCGTAATCATTTCAAAATGGCGTTGCAAAGTAAACAATTTCGTGTGACAATAAAAGAAATCGGCATGTTTAAATTAATTAATACTTCCTTTTGTTGTAAACTACTTCATTTCTTATACTTCTTAAACGTTGAATTGTAGAAAAAATGGTAACACTATTTCTTTACCGCTATAATAAGGCTGTCATGGTATCACAGCGTGTATTTTTAAGACATTATACATCTCTTGCATTAGTACATTTCTGTTATTTTACAATACCATTATATGTACAAACAAAGCGGCAGCTAAAACACACAAATGTGTCTTCTTCTATCTATTCTTGATTTACATGGTTAAACATATCACCAAGATCAAGTTAAATATGTCTTCTCTTAAATTTTGAACGAACATTGACATGGTTAAACATTTCACCAAGATCAAGTTAAACATATCTTCTCTTAAATTTTGAACGAACATTGACATGGTGAAACATTTCACCAAGATCAAGTTAAAGATGTCTTCTCTTAAATTTTGAACGAACATTGACATGGTTAAACATTTCACCAAGATCAAGTTAAATATGTCTTCTCTTAAATTTGAACGAACATTGATTTGACATTTGCGCTATCTGGTCTTCTGTAACATAGCTTTTTATGGCATTGCAAAAATTGTATTGAAAAAACGTATTCCTAACAAAATTGTCTTTTTCGATCAAATGATAAATGTCACTTCGGGGTGAGTTTCTTTTTATTTCAGTTAAAAGAAGCAGAAAGAGTGGAATTTCCACAGATCGCTAAAGATGACAGAAATTAAAATTGTGCAGTCTCGCTTTGTTTATTTATTTATTTTGTTGGGTTTAACGTCGCACCGACACAATATTAGGTCATATGGCGACTTTCCAGCTTTAATGGTGGAGGAAGACCCCAGGTGCCCCTCCGTGCACTATTTCATCACGAGCGGGCACCTGGGTAGAACCAGTCTCGCTTTGATTGAGCTCGTTCATGCATGGTACCGTTCGCGTCCTCTAGTCACGGGTTGAGCAGAACTCAATATTTACACATGTTACAAGTAACAAAAACAATTTAGAGGCATCCGCAGATGTATTCATATGGCGGTTCACATGAAACCTTCAGTGATACATTGTAGTGTCATTCCATGAAAAGCGGCGTAAGGTCCCAAGATAAAATAATGGGATAGCCTTAAACGAGAAAACAATGAACAGAACTAAACAAACTGGAATTTAGAAGTGGGATATGCGATTACGGAGCCTGCAAATCACAGAAACTGCCAAAAGACAAAATTAAAAAGCAATCACCATACCAAAGAGGTGATTATACAATACCCAAAGCCAAAATGTTCAAGCTGAAATATTAAACAGTACAAATAACACAACATAAAAGTCGTGCTGGACGATCTGAAAAGATTAAATTATAACAGCTTAATTATATTCCCTTTGAACTTAATGACTTGTGTCATTTATTCAATAATTTTTGCGCTACATTTGAAATCATACCTACAAACTTTTATGAAGACGGAACGTCTGAATCGTTTTTTCCATCTGGCCTACTTTAGGAAACCAACATTGTCAATTAGATAAGAACTGACTTAATCTAATCTTTCTAAATAAAACGTTCAATGCCTCCGTTATGTTAGTCTCATTTACTGTATATAGTTATTAATGAAGATTTTTAAAACATAAATTAAGATATTAACCAGAATAAATCCATCTTTTTCTGACGGAAAACAAGTCTACAAGACTATCCTTTGCAAACATAGAAAATACCAAAACTAAAACAGATACAACCGATATTCAAAGTTTTTGAAAAATATAGTTTCGCTGGAGCAGTTTCTGGTTGACATTAATCTGTAGTTTAAAGTTATGTGTGTCTCATGTATATATATATACATGAACAGATTTATTCAAACATGAGGAACCTAGTGAAGCTAACACAGCATTTGATTATACAAAGATAAAGGTAAGGGTAGATTTCCCGGAAGCACATGACATCCCAAGCACAGCCATAGAGCCATGTATTATAGTCGAGTTCACCTGCGCCTTCATTCGAGATGAGGGCTTTATTCAATTGAAAAAAAAAAAAAAAAGAAACGAGAAAAGCATACATCAAATCAATCAAGAGTTCACGGAAACATTATCTAACTGCATGGATTGTCTCTCAGATACTTCTATCATTCCGAGTCCAAAATATTAGTCTAGAAAATTACTTTTTTTTCTTTTCAAAAGAAGACTGTTCAATCAAAATGATTTATGGAGCTACTGCCTACATCTCTATAATTTATAAGGAAGAAAGATTAGAATTATGTCATCTATCACGTGTGATAGGAAGTTTGTTTTAAGAGGAGATTCACGTCTGATTGGGACATAAAGAGTCACTGAACTTAGGGAGTAGAGGAATGTTTTGTTACAAGAAATTGGAACATCACCTACCCAACTTCTGGAAATAAATTGTAGTCTTACATGAAAATAGATCATCATATAGAAATGTTTATTATTCTACAAAACGATTGTCAATATACTGATTAAGGTCTTGTATTCCAAAAATAGGTTGCATGAACGTGTCACACTTCCGGACAGTGCTACTTCTCTAAAATTTCACCATTTTCAAAGAAATGTTATATGTGACGTCGTCTTTGAAAACCGGTCCAGATGCGGCATGACGTAACATCGAGAAACGACGTTTAAAGTTGCGCCAAGTTTACGCGCGCAGCTTTTTTACACATGTTTTAATTAGCAAAAGTTTGACCGTTAAAGTACGACTGCTTGTTACATGATTGATGACAGCCTACTACAGAAAGAATATTTAGACATCAGACCTGTAAAAAAATAGTGGTATTCTGTTCTGTTCTTGTAAATTCCCCCGTCCGTATCGAGGCACTCCAACAAAGGATATTTGTATAAATCCAGTACACTTTAAAATCCAATATATTCATGAATAGCAGGTCACTCTATATACACACACACTATGTTGAATCAATATCTACACGCTTAGATGCTCGCTATAAATAACTTTTTATGGTTCATGCTTAAACTGTTCTATTTTTAGCACTGGTATTTATTTTTAACAGTGCTATTAATAATTCCCTTATTTTATACTGTCTGCTTTTAAGTGCCTTTCTTTAATAATTGCAGTCCTTTTAAGATGCAATTTATATACCATATTTTGGGAGAGTCTCTCTATGTTTATAAGATCTGCTGTCTTTGGAACTATGACATTTTGTACTTTACTGTAGGTACAGTCTAATATAAGTTGTAGTAGTAGTCCTTCTTTCAAGATTTCATTGTAGCTTCCTGACTTAATGTTATTACATATCACTTCAATAGTATTTAAAGGTTCTGATCGGTATGAGTGTAACTCGGTGCATCTTAATATAAAATGTTCTAAATTTTCATTTTCTTGTTTGCACAAAAGACAAATTGGAGATGTTTTTACACTATTATAACGTGCTGCATTAGTCTGCAGAATATATGTCCAGTAAGGAGTCTTGCCTTTATCTCTGCTTTACGAATTTCATGGTGTTTAGACTCTACTGCTCTCCATATATTATGCGGTGATCCAGTTGGGTTTTCTTGCAGATACAAATATTTAAGAGTTGATTTCTCTGTTTTTTCTGTTTCCCATAGAGTTTTCCAATATATGTTAACTGCTTGTTTGACCATGTTTGACCATGTATTCTTTTTGGGTAGATTTATAAAAAGTTCTTCCGGTGTTGGTAAGTCTAGTTTACTTAGTGACTGTCTCACCTTGTTCAGAAGACTTTGTTTTGGTTGGTCCCCAAATGTAAGTTGTCGCTCTATAATATTGTATTCACAGGATCCTGGCAGTCTTATGAGGTTTGTGAAGAGAGAGATTATGTTTTTGTCTATAGCAGTCTCTATTGGTTCTGCTCCAATTAATGCATATACCGCAATATTTGCTGTTCTATCCGGTAGAGCTTGAATATGCTTTAAAATCCTTTTTTGCATTAATTCTAATTTCTGTAGGTCTTTGTTTGTTGTGTGAAGGACCTCTATACCGTAAAGACATCTTGGGATTGCATATGTTTTCCATATATGTAGGGAGACAAGTGGTGAGAAATTCTTTCTAGCGCTAAGGCTAGGTCCTAACAGTGCGTACATTGTCTGTATTCCAGTTTGCACGCGTTTATTCTATGTCTACACTGTTTTTATTATTACGCATTATTCCTAAATGTTTTGCTGTATCTACTTCATTAATTGCACTGGAGTTCAAAGTAACATTAATTGAGTCTGTTAATCCATATTTAATAATTTCAGACTTTTCCGGGATTATGATGACACAATCTCTCTTAGTTTGAAAATCAACGATGTTAAGCATACTCTGCAGTTCTATTTCAGTGTTTGCAAGAAGAGCTGTATCATCTGCGCATGTGGGGACTGATACTTGGACCTGTCCTATCTTTGCGCCTAGATCACTGTTCGCAATGGAGTCCAATAAACTGTTGTGGTATATTTTATACAGGGTTGTTGATAACTTTGCTCCTTGCATTGTGCCTTGTTGAAGTTTAAATTTATCAGACAATTGGTCATTCCATTTCACTTGTATAGAGATGTTTCTGTAGAAGTTCCTAAGTAATACCCATAAATGACCTTCCACCCCTATATGAAATAGCTTGTTGAACATTATTTCATGATTTACACGATCAAAAGCTTTTTGAGCATCCAGGGTTGCAAGTATCAGTGGTTTTTTCATATCCTTGTGCCAGGCTATTGCTTCCGATAGAATAAACGCAGCATTTAAAGATGAGCTGTTACTTGTAAAACCCCTTTGTAGTAAATTCTGACTGGGTTGAAAAATACCATCAATTCTGTTTTTTAATATACTTTCTAAAATTTTGGATATTATGCTAGTAACCACAATTCCTCTGTAGTTGCCTGTATGTAATTTACTTTTCCCTTTTTTATGTACCGGTGTTAAGATTCCACTTTTTAACTGTTCAGGAATATCAAGATCACAAAATATCTGATTTATTATTTCAGTTATTGGTGTTACAAGTTCTTCTTTAGCGTATTTGAAATTTTCTGCTGATAGACCAGCTAAATCTGGCGCTTTGCCTGTATTTAATTCACTTATTGCATTCATAACTTCTTCTTTTGCTGTTTTGTGACTCGACAGCCTCAATGTGTACATTTTGCATTGCTGCTAACTCAGGTTTCCGTAAGGGACCATTTGTTTCAATGTTGATATCATCTGTACTGGGAGTGGCCAATGTTTCAAAATGGTCCTTCCAGGCACTAAGTATTTCGGTTGGTTCGTGAATTTCTCTACCTTCAATTTCTAAAACGTTAGTATTACTGTTCATACTTTTTCTTTGGGTTTTCACAAGTTTATGGAACATTTTTGAGTCCTTTTTTCTTGCATTCATAATATCGTTGGAATATTTATATGCACATCTTGCATGAGCCTGTCTTTGGAGTCTTCTCAAAGTTTTCTTTTGTTTATTTAATGTTTGTTTTAACTCTTTGTTAGTTCTGCCTGTTTTTTTCCACAAGCCAAAAAGGGCTTTTGATTTCTTTGATGCCTCACTTATATCTCTGTTCCAAATACTTTTTCCCTTTGTCTTGATCAATTTATTTTTCCTATATTTCGGTACAGCGTCATTTCCAGCACTGTGAAGAATTTCAGTCAGTTTATTTATTTTCCCTTCTAATGAGGGTTCACTCATCATACCCGGTATTTCCTGTCTAATCTTTTCCTTATACTTGCTATTATTTATCTTTTCCCATTTCGGTTTTGTAATTATATTCCTTCTATTAGTAGTCTTTTGTCCCAAGTTTGTTTTTGAATTTTGTATATTTATTGTACCAATTTTTAAAATATCCATTTTGCTGTCGTTGCTCTGCCCTTGCACAAAAAATAATCCTGTTGTACGTTACACCGTTTCTTTGGGACTGCGAGGATGCGTGGGAACTTAAAGACTTTGTTCACTCAGAGGTACTAGATTTTTTGCAGTTTTACCTTCATTTAAAGTGGTTTCAATCTTCGTGTACTTTTGGAGTAATCTGCTCATTTAACTGGTGGTCTCGCTGATGAGAGTATGGGATGCCTTAAAATTTACTGTACGTCAATATCATCTACTGGTTCTTCTTGTTACAATCTCGCCCTCATCTGCAGAACTCACTTTAAATGGTTTAAGTTCATCGGGTGGCGATGTATTGTGCCTTGGGTTTTTGTTTAGTTCATGCTGTAGTTTGTCATTGTTGACTGCTGAACATCATAGTCTCTAGTGTGCCTGTTTGCTGCCTTCCTGGCATAGGCCCGTGTTCTTCCCCAGAGTATTGTTGTTGCATTTTCGCTTTGAAGGTGTAGATGTTACCCTTGTGCTTCCCGTTGCATTAGATCACTAGTAGCATTGGTAGAGATTGCTGGTAATTTGGTACTGATATCGTATGTGTATTTGTGACTGTGGTACGTTTTGCTGGTGTGGTATTCTAGAATTCACTGGTTTGTTTCTTGATTAAGAGAAATTAATTGAGAACCATCCACCCATATCTAAATTGTTAAATTGTCTATTATCACTATTCTGTATTAAGTTGCTGTTATAAGAAGGCATTGCATAAGGTACCTGCTGATTGCCAAATATTGTAGGTCTAATAGTGGAGGTGGGGGGGGCATCATTGGTGGCGGTGGTGGCATCATTGGCGGCATTGGGGGTATCATCTGTACTGGTGGGGCATCATCGGTGGCGTGTAGGAATATGCCCAGATATTGGGGTTTCTTAATGTATAGGCGTGTGGCAATGGATGAAATGGAACTAAACCAGGAGTAATTTGGCGTTATTGGGATAAGATAGTTTTAGTAAGTCTCTTTGTAGTTCAAGTATTCTTACTGGGTATGTAGACTATTCGCATGTACTTGGTGCAGGATTCTACTTTCCATGGCACCAAGTTTGCTGTCTCTGATTTCATTTAAATTTTTGTCTGTATTGGACTGTTGTCTCTATTTAATGCTGACTTTTTCCTCTCTTTATTAGATGTTATTAATTTTATGGTGTTATAATAGTCTGTTTTTTTCTGCTTCTAAGTTTGCTTTTTTAGTTCTATTTTTCTGCTATCTGTATTTCCATAACTTTTTTTCTGTTTTTTGCTTCTTCTTGACCTGTGGTTACACTTTGTTTTTAAAAAATTCCTTCTGGTTCTGGTGTCTTATTTTTTGATTTTTGTATAATTGAGGGATTTGATACTTTTCAATTTTTCCGGGGACTCCTTTCTTGCTGGACCGAGAGCACATCCTTTTGAGTGGCATTATCTTTTTACTTTTTCCATAGAGATGTCAAGGGTGGACTTATTATGGTTTGATACCGGACTATTTTTTTCCATATCAGCAAGTATTCTACAGGATATACATTGATATTCAAGTTCCGGGTTATCACGATGTGATGCCACTTCCGAGTCTGATAACATTTCACAGGCGATATTGGCCAAAATGTCACAAGAGCTACACTCAATATTTTTCAGATGTGTCAAAAGAAGAGCTACAATGCGGGCAGTATAAGAGTATTTGTTTTTCGTCCACTATTTTGTTGTGAACATTTGTCGCAATCAGACATATTTCCTGAAATGTTGAGTAAGCGGTCCATTTCCCAGCATTTGTTTCATCTTCCTCAATGGTCTCTGCTCATCAAGCACCGTAATAGGACTAGGACTGTAATTAAACTCAGTAGGGTCGGTGGATCTATAGAGGTATCCTGAGATTTTGTGATGTTTTATTAGCCCCCTTCAAGTTCTAATGATTCTCTTTTTGAAGTTTCACTGTCAATATTAATAGCAGTGTGTTCTTGATAACTATTTGTTTTCCTAGCTGTGTGACAGCGATCTTTTTCAAAATTCTCACTTGGTTCTTTGCATGTTTTCTTTTCAAGCATAGAGTTTATTACCGTACCACATTTTTCAAATATTTGTTTGTCCATAGATTTTATGGATTCACTACAGTTCATGTCTTTCAAAGTCCTATAAGAGTGTCAAAAATTCAAGATACTTATACCCGTTTATATCTATTCGACTTGTGGTGTTGAACATATTAATGCGGTACAACTGTCTTCCACCAGTATTCCGTCTGACCGAGACAGATTCTTCTGTGACTGCATCTGTACCTACAGCCCTACTATAGCTAACTTTGTTATGAACAATGTATGTTACCGTTGCTGATGAATTCAAGTGTTGATAGATTGCCTTTTTAATTAATTCATAAGCTGCTGCCGAAAAAGTTATTACTACTGTCCCATTTTTGAATTCTACATCACACTGTATATTTCTACTAGCTGCTGCTTGTTTTTGCTTAAGAGTCTTTTTTGCATTTATTTCGTAATCTAGCTTTTTTGTTTTACATTGTACCTTGACGCTATTGCTTGGTGTATATGGTTCCTTCAGAACTTTCACTCTTCGACTTCTGGTCGATACTATCTGTGAATCATTCTCCATTATCAACAATTTTATGTGTGAAAGGCGTAAAGCAAGACAGTAAATATTAAAAGTTTTAAGACCCAGTTGATAAAAGAGCCGATTAAGATTAATAAGCTGATTTGTTGACGCTGGCGGTCTTCTGTTGCTTATATTTACAGTTAAAATCACTAAAAAGCTTAAAATGTTTTTAAAAGTCTGTCACACGTACTTGTGGTTAAAAAAGTTTATAAAATTATTAAAATTCACTGTTGAGCATCAACTATACCACTATACCTGATTGTCACTATTCTAAGTATACAGTATCTAGGTTTCAAGAATCGTTCAAGTACAGCTGATATCGCGAAAACGTGTGATAAATGTCTGATAATCACTTCAAAACTATTCTTATTGTAGTGTGCCCGTTGGCACTTTAATTTGGCTCTAATATTTAGTCTTATCATAAATTATATAGCCCAGTACACTGCCTATTTTATAGTATTGCATGTATAGCCAGTTTGTAAATTACCAGCTGGTCAATCAGCTGATCGTCAATGGCGGGAATTTTACAAAGAGATAAATTGTCCTATAAATCCACGCGAGCGAGCTTTTTTATATCCTATCCTATTTCGGACTTTTGGGGGAACACCTGTACACTGTTTCTGTGCTGTAAAACTCTGTGCAATCATACATAAAAAGTTAAAAATTCAATAAAATGTGTGCGTGATTAAAAACGTGTTCACTCCTTCATCCGGGCATTTTCATACGCCTGAGGCAAAATATTTCGTTGAAAATCAGTTGTTTCCCCTTCGCTATGGATGTTTCCGGTTTCGGATTTTAACAGTAAAACGGGGAAGCATATGAGGTTTACTTTTGTTTAACTACCTTTTGTTCAACGATGAAGGGATCTGAGACTTGTAATACTGTTTACTGATTTGGTAAGTACCTTTTTAAAAACAGTTGTTAATGAAGTTCTCTAATATATTTGAAACTTTCACTGAAATAAGTCGTTTTTTTTTAAGTGAATCCAAAACATACACGTCCCGGGGGGGAAAAATTTATGAAATTTAATTGTGGCCACTAAACACAGATAAATTTCAGTATGCCTTTGTATTTAATATAAAATGGCCAGTTGGGTTATCACAAAGATTATTGAAGGCAGGCACTTCTTACTCGAGGTGACCAGGATCATCAAATTAATTCATTGCCCCATAGTAAGCATATTTATGGAAAATACAATATACAGTACTGATGTAGAAATTGATAATTAATAAATTTTGATGCAGACTTATAGATGCCTGCCTGTGTCACATCATTTCCGAAAAGCCCCCCTCTCACGTAGAAGCCAAGGTTTTTAAAAAGGGTAAATATGCAGAGGTCCGGTAACCGGACGCCTACCCTGCATTCTAGCTTCCGGCAACAATACGACTAGCCTCTCCGCGAATGTTTTTTCTAGCTGTTGGGTGATCTTTATATATGAATACTGTTATGAAATAAATTTATTGTATCATTTTTGCATAGGTTTGAATATTCACCTATAAGGCTTATCAATTTTTTGAAAATTGTTTTACCGGACACCTAGAAAACCCCTATAGGATAGAAATTTGGATGGGGCTAGGCATCCTGTTACCGGTTGCTAGAACACCGGCTAGGTTTCTGGTTACCGGATGTCTAGACACTTCCTTTAAAAAAAGGTAACTGTTTTTGCTGGGGTCTCATTTATAAGTTATGTTAATTCTATCTGGTGACTGCTCTCTTTTTCTATTATTGTTGATCTATTATTGGTTTATTCAGAATGTTTTGTACAGGATATTTTTTTTTTTGGATAGTGGGAATTTATGCCATATAACATGTATATGAAAATCTTTTAATTTTTAAGTTTTTGAGCCTTGCTGTGTGTAAAACAATTTATGATCCTGTAAAAAATAGTTTCATAGTATAAAAATTTTATAGTATTTTGTGGTAATTAATGAAACCTTCACAGTCACATTTTTTATTTAGTATTCATGAAGTTTTGATTTAGTGATGTTTACAGTACATGTAATGTATCTTCTTTCAGAGATATTCCTTGTTTCCTTTGATGGTTCATTCCACATAAAAGCTGGTTCATATACCTACAACAGCCAGGAATTGGCCTGTTTTCTTAAGATCCCAAGAAAATGGGAACATTTTTGGATGTGCTTTGAGGAATCAAAGGGAATAACATGCAGCTAAAGGCTCTTATTAAATTTTAATGCAATATATTATTTATTTATACCTCTGTCTATGTTTGTTGGAGTCAATCAAAAAAAGTCTAACTTCTTACACTTATATTTGTACATGTATGGTACATGTACTATGACTATTAAAAGGCTTAAACTGTCAAAAATGGCATTACTGAAATTTAATTTCAACAATCTGGTTTTGAGGAGGATCAGTTTGGTGTTAAAATCTTCATTACATTGGCTATTAGCCTGAGAAAGTCTGTGGCACTCAAAAAAATACATGGATGAATTTAATGCTGAACACAACATGTACATGTGTATAAGTTGATATCTCATTAAAATTATAGAATATAGTTCTAAAGATAGGAATTTTAATTAAGTATTCAAAGTAAATCAATTTAATTGTAATTTAGTTTTAATTGTAATGTGATTATTTTCAAATTTAAAATTTAAACCCCTTCTTGACTTAAAATTGTGATGTGATTGAATTTTTTACCATTTTATTGCACCAAGAATATAGATTAGAATGAAGACTGTAAAGGTTCCTGAGATACATGAAGATAACAGATTACTTTTACCAAAGACTTTTAATTTTTTTTCAGGAATGCAAGTGTTTCCCCTTGTTTATGAAGCAACCCAGTTGGTTAAGGGGCAGACAACTTGTGAGCATGGTACATCACTTCCTGTATTGGGTGTTTCCATTTGACAATGTTACTTGCAGAATAGAAATAACATCTTGCTGTGGGACAGTCTGTGGAGACTTTTACTAGGTAACAACCATTTTTGATAGCTGTTAAAACATGTATACTTTAACCTTAGGCTGCATAGGCAGCTAAAGTCTGTCTTTGCAAAAAGTGCAGATCAAGATCAACCTGCACTCTGTGCAGTTTTGATCATGATCTGCAGTGTTTGATACCTCTGCAAATTTCTATGAGAACCCCATATAAGCTATAAATGGTACTGTCCCCTATTTAAAGATGGAGTAGTCAATTTTACAATTTAGCAGGTTAAGAGTTAACCCAATAAATGCAAACAATATTTTTTTGAACATCCTATTTGCAGTAATCAAAATCTACAAACAAAGTACATTTTATATACTGACAGCACGCTGTTGTCAGTCTGTTTGTCAATATTTTAGAGCATTGGTTGTAAGAAATTAAAGATTCATCTATTATCAAATAGTGATAACTCTGCCTTTATTAAATAAATAGACTCCTAGGTTAATTATTTAAAATAATATGGTTAATTATTTAAAATAATATGTTTTACTTATCACAGATGGATTGAATATTCAACAATGATTACAGACCATGCAAAGTTTGAATCTGACTTGCACTTATGAATTTAGAAGAATCTGTTGTGGAGGGTGAATGCTGAGACCTTTAAAATAATGATATTGCTGACACAGTGTGTCAGTCATGAAAGAAGGCCATAACACTGCACGGGTTTGGGCAACAGTGATTTAAATCCTGTCACATTCTACCATGACGAAATATCTTATCACAATATTTTAAACTTTGAAGAAGATAACCCAGTGTTACACTTTATCATGTCTGCAGAAACACCTGGATTTTTTAGTGTTAAAAGTGACAGTCCAGTTTTAAATAACTAAAATCTACTCCCCCTTGCCAAACGAATATTATTGAAAAGGAATGACACAATTCTGTACAATGGTACCTGTTTTGGACTTGTAAGAGAATAGTATTTGTCTGAAAAGTCAAAGGATTTTGTTTGTCCCAAACCACTTCAAATGAAAACTGAAATTGTGATTGCAGGATTTTTCTGAGAACTGAAAAAGGAAGTGAATGTAAAAGATAGAAAATTTTTGTTGAATTCAAATGTTTTAATACACAACACCTTAGCCTGTTTTGCTGTTCATATAGATGTGTTTGCTGTTCAGGGTTAAAAAATCAAATAAAGGTTGTAGTTTCAGCTACCAACATTAAAGTATGGCTAGAAAAAATTTCTACTTTTCATCAGAGTTTGTTGCAGTGTAACCTTCTCAAAAATTAAGCTGTTTTTGGGTTTAAATTTTTAAAGTATTTTTTGAAAAAGGAATTTAGTATGTATGTTGCCATGGTGACATAATTCAAATTATATTTCATTGAAATTTGGATTTGTATTTCAATAAGGATCTACAGATATAATGTAATGGGAAAAGAATGTTCACTTTTTGTATTGTCAGTTATAACTAGCCAGTGAAAAAACAGATTATGAGGAAAGGGAATGACTGAAATGTTTATTCTTACATAAACTATTTTGTTACAGAACATGGCTGTTTTAAAGTTTTTATGTGAAATTTTCAGATTTTTTTCCTGAATACTTATACTTTCAAATATTTAACTTATTGAAATACTTCTTTAAAAAAAGCTCTTGGCTTTTAAGTATTATTGTAGGAAAAAGGGAATTTTAAAACATACGTCCCATGGTAACACAATTTTCTAGAAAATATGGAAACCCTTTTAGTTAGCTGTACTTTCTAGTAATTCTACTTTAAAATAAGCATAAACAATAAAAAATCCCAAAAGTAATATATGTTTTATTTACTCAAAATAGTAATTTATACCAGCAGGTAAAAGGCAAATTTTGAAGAAACAATGCCATAAATGTCTTATTCTTACAGTTAAATTTCTCATGTTACAAACACTGCATAAAACAAAACATTTTAACTTTTTAACTGAAATTTTGAGATAGTATTTTTGAAATACATACCATTTATAATATTCAAGTTATCTGAAACACTTTTCCAAATTAAGCTCTGTTTTAAAGTACTATTGTAGAAACAGAATCAAATGCATATGTTGCCATGGAAACATAATTTAATAATGTTTTTATAGAAAATCTGAAGGACTTTAGCCAGCTAGATCTTTGCACTTTAAGTGAATTCTAAATATTCTTTGTAGAAGAAGATTCATTTATTAAAAAACAGCCAGTGAATTCCAATAAGGGAAAAAAACAAACTGAAGAAACAATGACTGAAATAGTTTTTTTCTTGTGGTTATTACCCGTGTTACAAAATCTGTCATAAAACCAAACATTTATATCTTTTCACATATAATTTCAAATTTTACTTTCAAATACATATACTTCATTATATTCAACTTACAAGAACATTAATTTTAAATTTAAAACTTTTATTTTAAGTACTGTTTAGAAAAAGCAATTTAATTGCTATGTTGTCATGGTAACGAAATTTGAATAATGCTTTCATAGAAAATATGAAAGATTAAATTAAACTGTATTTCTGTTTTAAGTAGCATCCACAAAAATAAAATTTCATAGTAACAGAAGGTTCTTTTTTTTTCCAAAATATCATTTATTATCAGCAAAGTAAAAGACAAGTTTTGAAGAAACAATGACAGATCTGTCTTATTCTTATGGTTTTTTACCCATTTACAAAAACTGTCAAAAAACCAAACATCTTAAATTTTCATGGGAAATATTTAGTTTATTTTTTTAAATACATATGCCTTTAAAAAATTTACTTTTAAAATCCTTATTTCAAGCTAACATGTTTTTTCTTAAGTTTTATCATAGAAAAGGGATTTTAATATATTTGTTGCCATGGTAACACAATTTTAGAAATATTTTTATAGAAATTGTTGTAGATTTTAATTGATTATCATTTTGTGTATTAAGAATGGGATCTTACTTATATCATGCAATTGTAACAAAAGATAAATTTATTTCAGAATTGTTAACCATTACCAGTATGTGAGAAATAAACTAGAAAGAAAGGAATAACTGAAATGTACTGTTTTTATTTTTAATATCTATGTTACAAAATCTGTCATAAAATTGACAATTTTGAAAATTTTCATCTGAAATTTTCAGGATTTATTTCTGAATGAATATACTTTCTGAATATGCAAAAACCTGAAAATGTCAAAATTCCTCATCTGGACCCATTTTCTCAGTCATGGTCACATATAATTTCACTGACTAGCTGATGTCTCAAGAATCGCAAATGGCGGGCGAACACAGATAAAAATGACTGTATAAATCAAATACTTGTTTTTCAATTTTATTGCTTGGTACACAGATGTGTACACATTTTACTACGGTAACCCTAAGACCATAGTATCGTACCAAAAGCTTTGAACATTCCGGAAATGTGACCCATTCCTGTAGTCCTTTTCCGGTCTTTTTGTAAATGGTAATAAAATAAAAGCGAGAAGGATGGATGGACGAACAGACGACGGACAGACAAACAAAAAACAAGTCAGCATCTTAAAATGGCCTACATAAGTTAAAGTATATTAAGAAGTACTTAAATAACAACTGCAAGTGGGGCAAAATACATGTTGTATAAAATTATATGATATCCTTAGTGGAATGGGAGCAATTTTGTGACCAAATTTTTCTTCTTACGGACTGTGTAGTATATAGAAAAAAATGGAATAGTTATTGCGAGCGTAGCAAACACATTTTTATGAACATTCCATGAAAGACTTTCCTTGTGTTCAGATTATATTTTTTTTTCTCAAACTGACCTTAGATACGAGTCCGTGCAATATGTAAAATATTGAGAGCGAAGCAAGCGAAATCTTTAAGATTCTAGGATATCATTCCTGGAACTGATATTTGATTATTTATTTACATGGTAAATAAAAACAGACTGTTATTGCACTTTCAGACTTACATGTAATTACGGTTATCCAGTTGGAATATAATCACTAGAGCGTCAAATACTAAAGATAAACATTTCACACTGAGCCACACACACACACACACAGCTACGGACCGGAAACAGTAGGACGGAACGCGGAAGACGCTGGGCAAATTGATATACAGCCATATTAAATTACTTTTAAAATCTTGGCACATCATTACTAGTTAAGATGAAATGATGTCCCATTCTAGGATAAACAAAAGGTATCTTGGTTGTTGAGGCATTACAGCGTTTCTTATTCTTTGCATCTTTTATTAAATATGGTGATGATGATGCGGAGTAATTTATTTTATATTTTGGTCCAAGCCTGCCATCAATAAAGGGATTTTGAAATAACTTGGCATAAATGCTCATCATATTAAGACAACGTGTCATGCACAAAACCCAGACCCCTAGCTCCAAGGTCAAGATCACAGTTAGAGGTCAAATGTTAACAGCGTCTGTTTCGTGTCCGGTCCATAACTTTGCCATCCATGAAGGGATTTTGAAATAACTTTGCATAATGAATGTTAACTATATGGAGACAATGTGTCATACGTAAGATTAAGACCCCTAGCTCCAAGGTCAAGGTCACACTTAGAAGTGAAAACTTAACAGGGTCTGTTTCATGTCCGGTTCATAACTCTGCCATTTATCAAGGGATTTTTAAATTGCTTGGCATAAATGTTCCCCATAATAAGACGACTTGTCATGTGCAAGACCCAGACCTCTAGCTCTAAGGTCAAGGTCACACTCAGAGGTTAATGGTTAACAGTGCCTGTTTCTTGTCTGGTCCATAACTCTGTTATCAATGAAGTGATTTTAAAATTACTTGGCATAAATGTTCCCTATAATGAGATGACGTGTCATGCGCAAGACCCAGACCCCTGGCTACAATGTCTCCGCATTGAAGTCAAATGTTATCATGGTCTGTTTCTTGTCTGGTTCATAACTCTGTCATTTATCAAGAGATTTGAAAATAATAAGACACAACTGTTAACCACATTGAATAGGTGTGTCGCGTTTATGACCCGGGTCTCTCAGGTCAAGGTCACGAGATGATTTATACCTAAACTATCCTGGCATATTTTGGCAGACAACTGTATCATTCTAGGGCACGCTTCGGGGGCATTTGTCATTAATATTGACAGCTCTTATTTGTTTCTCAGTAACATTTTAAATTTTAAAATGTGTGCATGTTTGATATTAAAAAAAAACTCTTGTCGATCATTGTATGATTACCCTAAAAAATAACAACCTCGTCAATATTAAACATGCAATTGAAAATTAGATAAACCGTGTACGCTTCTGGCAAAATCAAACGAAACTTCTGTAAAAATCTGTAAAAATGAAGTAGTCAATTAATATCTTAAGCCATCAATTTAAGACGGAAAATACATATGTACGAGACTAGTCACGTTGCCTATAAGTTTGCCCTATGTCAGCATTTCCCTGATATATCATAAAGTGACATAAATCAACGTAAAATGTGATCAACTGGATACACTTCTAAAAAAACAAAGCTGGCCTAGTTGATAAGGTATCCGGCTTCGAACGACTTGACCTTTACCGCTGTTGTTCCGATACCTCGCTGAAGGTGTAGAATTCTTCCATATAAGGATGTCATCTAATTGTAGAAACATTGTTAGTGTGATTAATCCACCGCGGACAGGACCAACAAACAGTCTTTGAAATTCTCCCGTAAGATTGATATTTGAGGTAGAATTTGAATGAATGGTAACGTGTAGGAGCTCATCTGATTCAATGGATATGCTGCGTAGTTTGGAAGATGTGTTTTATTAGAATTTGGATGTGCATTGTTGCTGGATGAATTAAGGTTTTGGGACAGTTTTATGCTGATTTTCATTGATGTGACTGTAGTTAATGATACATGTAGAGAAGATATTTTTCATCCCCAGATATTTGCATTCTGTGATTTGCTATTGAACTAGATATTTGCGTACACTGTGATTTAAGTGTTAATTGCTGTGCCCTAACTGCAATATGTTAACACCAACAGAATTATGTTTAAACCAGGTGTCGTCGTCACAATGTATGGGTTTTATTGTTCCAGCTATATAGAACGGATGGGCTGTTTCAGAGTAGGGCAGTTTTTTTGCATAATCTAATTTTATTTCAGGGCATCTTTCTGGGTTTTCAATGTTACACCATATTTTAGGCTTAACAACACGTACATGTACATCTCTGTGATGTTCGCTTTTTCTGATTTTAGTTTATCTGTTTGTAAATTTGAGATATTCATGACAATTTTCATCTTCCTTCAACTCAATGTCCCCAATACTATCAATATGTTCAACACAACCCCGTAAGCCAAAATGTAGAGTATTATAATAAGTCCAAATATTTGCGCCCATTTGCTTGGTTTCCCACAGGAGAGATAATTCTTCATCGAGATAGACTTACTCTTGCGTAGTAGGTTTCCTTTGCCATCTCGCTTAAGCTGATTTTGGTTGCTCTTAAAAACCTGACTTACCTGAGTTTGTATGTCCTGATTCGGTGGCAATGTATTCATCAAAATTATACCTGACATAGTGTACAAAATATTACGTCTTAAATTATACAGATGCGTATAGATAGGGAACTTGGTAGACCTATGGGATAATTACTAAAGACTTTAGATAAATACATGTATTTCATTATTCAACATACCATACTTAATGAATAACATGCGTTATTACTTTATATTTAATATTATAGTCCTGTATTTTTGTAAAAGAAATAAAACAGCTGAAATGCTCAAAAACACGAGAATGTGGGTTGTGTACTGATCAGATAGATAAGGTGGGGTTATCTAATATCTAAGTAACTGCCGGTCGAAGCTTGACACCATTCCCCCAAGACTTGTTGGTTCATTGTCCGCGCCATTTGACTTTTCACACTCTGGTGAAAACGGCTCAGTAATAAAAAAGAGTTCGCTAACGGGAATTTCGTGTAAAAGCCGCGGATTCTTTAAGAAAATGACATCAGCAGTTTTTGATCATACATTGTCTTACTCAGTATTTCTATTTTATTGCTGTTCGATACATTCGCTGGTATCATCACAATTTACGTTTTTGAACCGGGTAGTGTTAGGTTTGACGGTCGACTGAGTAGTTTTCGTCTGCATGTACACTTTGTCACTCTGCCCTTTCTCAGTGATCCGGCCGCCACCCTAACTCTCAATCTAAACAAAAATTAGCCTCACTGAAACAAAACCCGACATAAGTTTATGTAATGAAATTAGCCTCATTGAAACAAAACAAGACATACGTTTATGTAATAAAATGTGAATTTATTACATTTACACAAACGGTAAAACAAAGCAAAACAATAAGGCAATTATAACAGTCAAAACGAACAGATAATGGAACACAATACGGCACAATCGTAGATCAATCCCAACACCCAATATAACCAGATTTGGATTCTATTATTTTTATTTAATTATTTCTTCCAAACAAATTTGTAAAATATTAATGTCGAATCCTTACATGGTATTAATATTTTACTGATCTTTTACAAAAACTATATGGAATTTCGGACATGTCGGATTATGCTTTTGACCAGTAATATATGCGATACTTGCGATCATTTAAGTTTTATTTCAGATAAATCATTTCTAACAAGAAACATCAGAAAGATAGAAAGGAAGCATCTCTTTAATGAAGGAACAGACTGAGTGCAATGTTGCCATAAAAGCTCGTTTAGTATAGTGGACGCAACTTGACCCCGATGGTTGACCTTTGCATTATAATACATAATAAGGCACAACCTATTATTGAAAAGGAGTGTACGTAAAACACGAGCTGCACGAGAAAAAGGAAATATAATTTTGTGTAAATATAAATTAGTGTATTGGAAAGTTTTAACTGATCAAATGAAAGTATATATACTTTGATACTGCACTGTATACAAACTAATTCCATATAAATATACACGGCTACCCTAAACACCCTTGATTTCTATAATGAAATAACCGATATGAATAATCAGCCTAAGGTCAACCATCGCGGTCAAGTTGCGTCTACTATACATGTATCTCACTGAATTATTCAAATATAAAAATGAAATACATCAAAATAGGCATATCAAATAGTTTTCATTTGTTGTGCGGTAAAAATTGGAAAGATTAGGTTAAATACATTGCAAAGGATTATGAAAACTTCATTTTTGCTACTTTTAAGATCTAAGCACTCAGTATTACTTTTTCGCTAGAGCCTACGCCACTTGTCACAATATTGCATCTGGTGTTCACTCGCTGAAAAGTATTTCGATCTGAGATCAGAATGTCTCAGATCACCATGAAATACAAAAAATACGCAATATTTACATTATCACAATTGTGTATTTTCAATATAACATATTGACATTCGTCAGCAATATCATGACGATAATCTTAATGGCATGCGAAAGTGAATTAAATAAACGCTTGCAGACACATAACTGAATCTAAAAGCTTGATTGATAATTAAACTGTGGCACAATGTGAATGTGTTACACATTTAATGTAATTACTTCCGTATCCTCACTATTGTAGCATTCATCAACATTATCTCGTGGAAACATCATGATAAACACCTTTATGGTGTGCGAAAGTAAATTAACTTAACGCTTGCAGACATAAAAGATAAAATGTAAGAGTAGATTTCCCGGAAGCACAGAACATCCCAAACACAGCCATAGAGCCATGCATCGCAAAGTAGGCCCCCAACAAAAAGAAGCTGTAACAGAAAAATATTGTTTACGGGTTGCTTCAAAAATCCAACAATAAGTACATTATAAATATATGCAAAATACAGAAAAATGAGGGTGGGGGGATAAAGGGTAGGTAAAAGGATCGGATGTAGTGGGAAGATGGACCAAGGTTGAATATTCAACAGGCAAAGCCACGCTCCTTAAACGCAGTATTCATACAACGTCGCAGACACGCACGTACAAAACACACACACATATCCACAACTAACATACACAGATAAACAAACAGAAAAGTAAGAAAGAAAAAACACTGTGGGACACCGCCCATAACAAACACGCACAAATACACATACACACACATATAAGCAGGAACAACAACAGTAGGCACCGCCTTAGGACGACCGGCTGTCAAAATAATGGTGGGTTGTAAACTTCTCTTATTGCCGAGTACAACCAGATATTTCATCAATCAAAATTAAAAATTACATAAAACAAATTTTCAGGCAAGGTGCTTGTCTAGTTCTTCAACAATTACCTCAGTCTTACTCCTCTTTTTGGTGAATTATTTATTATTTCTCTTATCAAACTGTTAAAACTCCCTTTAAGTCACTTCAGAGGCACGAGATAAATCGAAAATATGTTACGTCTTGCATTTAAGATTACAATATATTTCATTCGTGAACACTTTATCCTAAATATACACCATTTTGCTCGAAAGCGGACTGATTTAATGCATGAAGAAATATTTTGATAACAATATGAGGAAAAAATATGTTATAACAACAGAAGCGCGGAAAATCATTTTTCTGCATTTGACAGCTAAAAGATATCTTAATTGGGTTAAACGTATATTTTGAACTATCGAATTACTTTCGGTGTTATTAAATTAGCAAAAAATGTCGACTAGTAAAAATGTAATAATGCCTCTATAGTGCAAGATCTCCATGAGTGAATTGTGCACCTTCTGTGAAAAGCACGAAACTTGGCGCAATAGTAGACAAACATAATACGTTTCATTTAAGCCAGGGAAGCGGTTTGATGAAATCCAAGATGGCCGCAAAATTCCAAGATGGCTGCAATAAGTCACAGTTTCAGAGAAAATCAGAGAAAAAAGCTTTAACATTAGAATGGCAGTGGAATGTTATACTATGCTTTCAATAAATCTGCGATTAATATCGAAAAAATCAACATGGCGGCCAAAATCTTAGATGGCTGCCAAAAAACAAATATTATTTGAAAATAGCAAATAATTGTTTACATCACTAAAACATGATTAAATTGGAACAGTATTACATAACATATAATATGAAATAAGGCAAAGCCTCAAAGCGAGCTCAAAGAAATCGGATTTAGCTAAAAGTATTATGCATTATTTATTTGTCACAAAGAAACTATTCACTACTCAAAAGAATTCGCGAGAACCTATTCACTTGAAAAAAAGTCTGCATTTAGTGCCACCATACCTATAACAGTGAATATCATACGTTGCAAAATTTATGGGAAGCCGGTGTCACGGTGACGTCATTACCGCGTTCCCGTTGCTTTCTGCTTATTAAAGTCTGTTCCACCTATTACGTTTACCTCGTTTCTGAATTATCAGTATCGATAAAATCGTCCAAAAAACATATTTATATACCATACATCAATATCTCTAGACCTTTTTTCATTTTTTCAATAAAGTTAATTTTAAAGATATAATCTTGGATTTTTCTTTTTTCCCCATAGGCCGTAATGCTATATGACGTTACGTCGACTTTCCAATATGGCGGCGTCCGTAGCGCAACAAACTAGGGGTCAACTCAAAATTAAAACGCCCGAGTTAATATTTGAAAATACTGTGTTTGTTATCGTATTATGCTAATTCTTGGGGAATTCATGTCAGGCCACCTCAACATGAATAAATAAATAAATGAATAAGAAAATAGAAAGAAACAAACACAAAAATCAATGACATTCTAAAAACAAATGTGCGTGCGAGCGTCTCGATATTTTAATAACACATGGGTATTCTTCTTATATTATGTTTTCTGTTGTTAAACCGGAAAATTATAATATAACTTGACTTCTGTTGATGTGACCTAGATAGATATTACCTCCCGGAAGTATTTTATGGATTTAATTAATAAAAGTGGGAACTAAACTTCGCAGTCCGTCAGGATATTCCCTTTCAATCACGTCACATTAATCTGAACGGACAGGACAAGGAAAAAATGTTTTAAACATAAAATGGTTAGATGTCTACTACTCGAAATATTTGCGTTGAAATATGTTCATAGTTACAAAAACTATCTTGACCGTTTAGAAATAGAAATATTGGGTTTTCCTAAATAATTTTGTTAATATTTCTGTATTTTTAGTTATATTTAGGACCCAGATCTAATTTATAAAGAAATATCAGTTTATGTAAATGTTCCACTGAATAAATACTGAAAAATGTCAGAAAATGTTCCTCAAAATTAATGTGATTGACTCCCTTTAAGAACCGATGCGGTAAGATCAGACAGTGATGTGTCACATGGCGCGAAAAAACATGACGTAATGCCATGACAATCTCGAGCAAAAATACCGCTTTGATCTCCAATTCAGATGTGAAGATACTGACACACTTCTTTTAGCTCTTTGAGGGGGTGTAAATTGATCATGAAAACAAGGTCAATTACTTAGTTTATCAACTGAATAATTACCGATAATCTTTAACGTTTTTTTTTCATCTCTTTCAACACGGGTGGATGGACGATGATTATTGTGTCCAATTTTTTAGACACTTTTCAAAATAAATATTTTTCTGGAAATAATACTATTGTACATAATACTCCTTTCATAAAAGTGACAGTATTAAAAGTGTCAATTATTAGGGCGAGTGGCTGTTCACTAAGGGCGAGTAGATATTACTGGCTACTAGTCCTGCAGGGCGAGTGATGAGAAATTTTTTTTACACCCCTGCAGTCTAAATTCTTATATAAATGCTCTCTCAAATGGGCTTTTTCTGTTAATTCTAGGAAAAAACCTCTTGTTTTAATTAAAAGTGCGGGAAACGACGGGGAGGTAAGATGGGGGGGGGGGGGGGGGGGGGCAAAATACATGCTGTACACCGGGTGTCCTTCAGGTCCCGCTGCTCCTTACACTTTTTGCTTATCAGTTTGATCATTCTATCATATTTTCTTCGATCGCGCGCCTCGTCACGTGCCAAATGTTACACGTGTGAGCACCGACCGAAAAGAAAAGAATTATCAATCTGTCTCCGTGGACCTTATTAACAAGACTTTGTGCCATAAACAATAATTAATCTGTGCTCGTTAAATCCAGAAAATATCTGAAGTTACGTAACACTTGCGACGATTGCGCTCATACCTTTGTGGAATTTAAAAGCATACTCGAGACTGCAAATTCAACAGGAATATAGGATATATAAAAATAATGATTAGAAACAAAAAGAAAATATCAAACCTTTGTTAAAAAAACCCTGACTGGAGTAATGTAAGACTAAAGCAAAACTTTAACGGAAAGAAAACAAGTCTCAGCTCGCATTTAATTTAGCGTTAATTATTCATGAATGATTTGAAAATAGTTTGTAAATGTTCAAATCTGTTTCTGGACATCGTAGCTCTGATGGACAATAAAAGTTGATAAATGATAGTTCGGGGATATTTTTTTTATAATTGAAATCGGCGGTTATAAATAACAATATTTTACGTTCTATGACTGCTCTCTGGACTTTTTACCAGTTATTTAAGTCAAATGTAAATCTGGCATAATAAAGATAATAATAATAATTTAATAAAAACAGAGAATGGGTTCACGATCCGATTTCGCTTTTAAAAATATAAACTGCAACATTATAAAAAAAAAATAAAACAGATAGGTTGACGAAATGATAAAGAATTAATCATTGTTTAAATAGATCTATAAATTTCAAAAAGTAAAATATGATTATAGCATGACACACGTCAAGATTTCTATCTTCTATCGGCTGATTGTACACCTATGTAAATTTTCCCTTGTGCGCCTCATATAAATCTGCATAGTGCCAGCAATACTATGTCATTTATCTCATACGTCATAAGTTTCTTTCAAAGAAAAAGAAGCATACACAACTGGGACTCGATGGCGTGAATATTGTGTTCATTGTGAAAGAAATTGGATATGTGGCGGACTGTAAATACTTCATTAAGGATGCTAAAATACAGGTTATCTTTGAACCATGCGTTTGGAAATGATATTAAATTGAACAAGTCATCGTTTCAAGGGCATGGTGCGATTGATGCCTGAATTTCATCGATGTGTAAAAGAGCTTGTTTGTTTACAACTGATTCATTTAGGATTGAATAGAACTATTGAAGACTTGGAAGAATTTTGGAGTGTTTACAACTTTGATAGGTTAAAAGTGAGTCAATTTACTTTTTTTTCTAGTTCTAAATAACATGTTTTTTAAACACAAAATTTCATTTCACTCATGCATTCACTTGTAGGGAATTGTGAACGAAATGAGTTTTGAGTCGCTCCCGATAAAATTCACGAGAATTTTCCCGCAATACTTCAAATTTAGAGAGCAAACTCCAATGGCGACAAGAAATTACAATGGGGGACTGCCGTTGAAAATATAAATTTGTCATTTATTTGGATATTTGGCAAAGCAGAAAAAAATCGTTAAATTTCTCGAGGGTGACTTTTTTTTAGTTTATCAAACCATGTTTACTTTGCCGGTAAGTGTCGTAGTTTTGTCATATGACTCCAAAGCTGGGGTAAACCTTTGGAATGGAACAGACTTTAATGACATTCTTTCCATTTTCTGGCCGATGCTTGATCTTTTAAATGAAAATATTTATTTTTTACAAACAACTGGAAATCTTTCTTGCATTATTGTTGAGTGATGAAATTTTTTTAGCAATTGAATGAAGTTCTGTATTCACTCCGGAGAGAAGTATTTCCTGTGAGCACCTGTCCGCTAGGGTGCGCTTTTTAAGAACTTCCGACGAAACTTTTCAAATCCATCACAAAGTGTGAAAGTATACTTGCGTTTCCGTAAAGCTCGATTCTCGAGCTCGCTATGAGCCGTGCCATGAGAAAACCAATATAGTGGCTTTGCGACCAGCATAGATCCAGACCAGCCTGCGCATCCGCGCAATCTGGTCAGGATCCATGCTGTTCGCTTTCAAAGTCTATTGCAATTAGAGAAACTTTTAGCGAACAGCATGGATCCTGACCAGACTGCGCGGATGCGCAGGCTGGTCTTGATCCGTGCTGGTCGCAAAGCCACTATGTTGGTTTTCTCATGGCGCGGCTCATATATCATGACATAATCCAGACAACTATAATGAGACATAATACATTATTGGCATCATATTTTAAGACGGCCAGCACCCTAAATCTACTGACATTGATTGTTTTTTTCTAAAGAATACAAGCCATATTATACTATCTGGACTGAAAATACACATTTTCTTATATAAAGTTTAATAACGTGTAATCTTGACAGTTATGTATAAAAGCTGTTTCTGTTTGTTTGTTTAGTTGTCCCCCTTAGAAAAATAAAAAACAGTATTTAAAATATCAAAGGCTTAACAGGACATAAGCTCATTAATTGATTTCCAAACCTTTCAAATAAGTCAAATATTCATTTACCAACTTATTTTATGTGAAATATTTATTAATATTTATGATAATTCTAAATTAATGCATATGTAAGTGTACGTTGCATACAGAAAAATGGAAACTGTTCTTAGATACTGATATTATTTTGTTTTCAAATATAAGGCAAAAAGTGTAAAATAACTTTGCAACACAGACACATGTTAACTGTGTATAATGATATTGTATAATTGATATCAAATACTAACGAAAGTAGTATACAAATACAATTTCCATTCCAGATACGTGTGTCAAAGGTGTATAAACTAGCGAACTACACATTCCAATGTCCAATAAAGTATAATTTGAGCAATAACATACTGTTTGTAAATGTATTATTTGAATGAACTTCCAAGTATCTAATTTGTGTTATTGCCCATTTATTTTTTCTGTGTATAATCAATCCTGAACTTCCATACCCATTAATTTGTAAACACTATTTGAGGTTATGCATTGTTACAGTGCTGAAATTACTATACCTGATCCTGTAAACATTTTATTTTTAGCATTAAACAGTTGTAGCAATATCGCTAGCGTTTGGTTTCTTACAAATCAGCATGTCAGATGTAACATCAACATCAGATAAGGAGTGTATTGAAGTTAAGCTTCGTCCAGAAACTACCAAATACCCACTGCAATGTCTTGCAAATCTGAATTCTGCAGACATTTAAAAGAAGTTTTACCACTCAATATACATTATCAAGGCCGCTGTCCACCACCACAATATCGACTGGACTCCAGTAACAACATTCGAGCAACCTCTATATGCAATTGCTACACAGTCGAATAGGTCATTGACATATTGAGAATAAGATTTTGATCACACTGAGTGGATTGTATATGCCACGAGGTCCAAAACCACTGAATATAAGTATTTTGTATACTAGTAGATGTGTTTTATTGTCCTCGTACCTTCTATATATTGTATAAAATGTCTTTATATGATATTATTTTGTATTATTTCCATACAGCCCAATCCTATACGAGTTCCTATATCATTTTTATTTGATTCATCAATCTAACATTTTCTAACACTTCCCAGTTTATTAAAGGCCTTAACAAGATTTGCATGCCGGGCCTCAATTTTTTTTCAAATTTTTCCCGGATGTAACAGCGCTTGTAACGTAACACTTGGTCTGTGTACCTGAAGTATGTCTTGAAAACAACACTATTATGCCAGTTCCAACATTTTAATTTACTACAACAGCAATGCACATACTTATGAATGTTCGGTCTAATTTCACAGATATAATAAATGTTCAGTAAGCTTTTTAAAACAGTTCTGTTAACAACTCTATAAACATAAGTTCTTAATTATAAATGTACTTCAGCCTAGCTCTTAACAATGCTTATTAAGTTTCAGCTCATGAGAGCGGAAACAACTCCCTTAGCCCGCACCTGGGCACTTCTTTTCCGATCACAGAGTAAGGATTATACAGGAAAACACAGCCGACACATTATTTCACTTCCTGTCCACCTGGTAATTAAACTTGGATATTAACGGATGTTTTACACCCTGAAGCTACTGTAGGGTTGACAAGTTTTGTCTGACTTTTGAAATGTACAGTTAAAATCTTAATTATCCGAAAGAAATACCAAAATAGAAAATTATAAACCTAGGTATTACATTACAACAACACACATGCGCCTTTTTGTGCCTTTACAGGTAATTGTTACTGAACTGCTTTTGTCATGTATTCATGCATCTTTCCATATCATATTTATGTATTTCGGCGCTGTACGTATTGAATGGCACTTGGAAAATATATTCTTGATGGCTCGCGCCTGAAGTTTTTCCTCTGATATTTCCATTTATCAAGGTTTTTATTTTTGTGCCTTTACAGGCAAAAACGCCCCCACAAAGAAAAGGAACACACGACACATATAAAAAAGGCCGCATGGAAACCTATTTGTGACCTGCAAGACAAATGAATGGAAACCTTCTTTGGCCCACTCAAATATTGCTTCGATAGAAAAGGCAGTTTTCTCCAGAAATGTATGTCCTGGACAAGTCTTGTCCATTAGGTTACTGTTTAAAGTTTGTGTAATCTACAACAGAGAGCATACAATGAGTACGAGGTATCTCTCATGGCATCTTTATATGAGAAAATTGTGTAAAAGTGGCATAAATTCAAAATGACCGCCATAGAATCATTGTGCCATTGTGCGAAAAGTGTGAAACGTTGCATGATAGTACATATATCTGTTATGTACGCTCCTCAAACAATCTTTATACTAATATTTGTTTAACCAATCAAATATCGCCAACAGAATACAAGATGGTCGCTATGAAATCATTTTCTCATGAAAAATAAACTTCAATTTGGCATAGTGTGTAAAACTTATGAAAGTTTCTATGGTAGTAAAATTATATACTTGTAAAATACGCTCCTCCTGGAGTCTTTCCTTTGAAGTTAAATATAAAGATGAATAGTTATTGACGCTACCCGGCGATTCGAGTTAATGGAATAAAATGTTTTTGCAAGGAGGCTACCCGAAAAAAATGCAGAGTAAATATTCAAGTAGATTTACGTTAAAAAAAAAATATGTTCGTAGAGAAAATCTCTAGGAAATGTCTGTCATATAATTTATTCAGAGATTACAACAAGCCTTTAGCTAAACCGGTCCAATTCCAGTTTTTCGCTGAGCAACAGCATGATTCGTAACTAGCGTGAGTATTTATAAGACGTCTTCCTGCAACCTTAGATGTGTCTCCATATGAATATGTTTTATTCATCACATCAGTTTGGAGGATTATGATACCCGTGAAAATGGACTACACTGCTCAATACTTGATAAAAAATTAAATGAGTTTAGTTAAAAAAACCCTGATAAAATAGATTCATATTTTCCTATTTATGACCTTTGTAAAAAAATATCGCATGAGTGCCTGTATAATATGTTACCTTTACTCATTAAAGTTTTTTGAATGGACGAAAACGGCCGTCTTTGAGCAGTTTCGCGTTTCAACCAGTTTGATAATAAAAGTTGAAATGTCTCAAGTTTTAGTATTCACATAGGTTTGTATACAACCCGTCAGGGCTAATCAGCTCATAATTTGCTGATATATATCCATATACTCAACAGTGTTGAAAAGTATTGTTCATGCCTAAGTTTCAAAAATGCCCGAATAAGTAGAACACAACACAATACCGAGACACACCAGTTTTTTTTTTAATTATTACTTATATTTTCATAAAGTATTGTGAATCGATGTTGTGTTGTTTGTTTCTGCGATATCAAGCAGACTTATTCTTGACACATGGCTTTCAACACTATCATTCCTCGTAAACATACATCATCAGAAGCGCGTAAAGAGCTGATAAGCCCAATTTTGCCTCTATGAAAAGCATATATGAAATGCTGAATCTTCTTAACATTTGCCCTGCAAAATTTCTAAAAGGGACTGGTCCATCATTCAATTTGGGCAGTATAACTTATTATTCAAAGGAGTGTTTACAGAAAAATTACTGACTGAAAGCGGTGTGCAGGACATGATCAGCCTGCACGGACTTGCAGGCTGAGTTTGGTCTGCACTAGACGCCAAGGCAAAATCACTTGCCGCCATCAGGCTGAATGTTAAGTGTCTATTCTAAAGGCAACAAGTGCATCAACACTAAAAGTTGAGACATTGAAAATGTTTTTACTAAACTGTTCTTTATTACACACCTGGTTCGCTAGTAAAAGTTTTATCCCAACAACTTGTGTAATAAAATTATTACAATTATACTGGTTTTTATTTCAAAACTGGTTGTAACATACAAGCGGGTATTTCAGAAACAATTTTGGGTAATGCTATCCTCCATGTATATGCTTCGTGTGACTTGTTTATTAGATAAGATACTACATGTAATTAAATAAAAGCAAAGTGTTTTATACGAAGGAACGGGCCGTTTGCTGATGTTGATATAACTCGTGGACCAATCCATTTGTATATATTACTTTTGTGTTCATATTATTGTATATATGCCTAATAACAAATACAAAAAAAATACTATAATTAAACTAAAACTAAACTAAATTTTAAATGAATCGGGAGATTGTTTATGTAAATTCCATGCACTCTTTTAATGTTCGTCAATCGGATAACAGGCAATAATGACCACAGCTAATCCTAACAATTCTAAAGAAGCAACCATACGATATCAAAGCCAAGCACTGTCTCAATAACGTATATACAGATGTCTTCCCCGCAACAAAAGTGCTAACAATGCTAAAGGAGGCAGACCCGTAATGAAGCTTGGCAAATTCCGTCATGACACTCGGTAATTTCCATGTAATTACTTTGTGTCAAATGTAAATACAGCTCAATGTACACACATGGCCTTCCGTAAAAAAAACGGAGAATGCCGAAATTGCATGCAGAGAATTCGAAATTTGCCAATTGTCGTTACGAGTCCACGGCACCAGAGCTAAACGTGATACCAATGAACAAGGAATATTAGTTATATTGGTTATTCTGTGACGTTTTGTCTCTTTTGTGAGTCAATACACCTTCCGGTTCAAATATTATTTGCAGATGTTGAATATGCTATTAAACCGACGAAGACAAAGAGAGATGTTTACAGTTTTATTTCATATATTCAAGTTTTCTGTCTTTCTTTCACATGTCGTCATTATAATCTGCGGGAATGCTACAGTTGGTGAAAGTTATTGCTTATAATAAAAAGAAACTCCGATAATCAATCCTTCTTGTTGGTACTAATGTTATGTTTTCATATGACCAATCAGCCATACATTTGTTATCTCTTGCATTATCGATTATTTTGCCTGTCCACCTTGGATCAAAACAAGCGCCTCTTGGATACCAATGATCTGGAAAGCAAGTACAGTATAGAAATGCAATTTTCGTCCACTCGTTTTTCTTCAGTAAGACATTGCTTCTTCTGCATGTATATTCTGCAAGGAAAAAATAACATGGAAATGATAAGCTATTTGCGAACGAATAACGACTTACAATGATTGAATTGACCTTTGCGCCATTATCTAATAAAGTTTGAATTATCTAAAGAAATTTGGCGTCAAAATAACACCACTAAAACATTTGTAGTGATAAAACTGTTCTAAGTACCACACAGTATTATGGCGGTTTTATTCTTAGCAGAACCTGAAGTATTCTCGTTTAAAAAAAAATATATTGAAGGTAGATCATCAGCTGGCGTATTGGCGGAGGGAATGAGCGGATAGAAATTTGATCATTTTAAAGTGAATACTTTTGTTGGTTCGAATTTTCAATCCGTCCTTTTTTTATTTTGCATTACATACTTCATGTAAGCTTGTTTATTCATTGTTTTGTTCTTTTTTCGTATAACAATCGGTATTATCTTGAAATTAAACAATTCTGATATAATGGCCGGGCTCTTTAAAGCGACGTATACGATTAACATAGAATTTATAAAACTAACTCATTGTGCTTTAAAATATCACAGGAGAGCTTCATTCGTTGAACGTTATTAAAACAAAAATACGAAAATAGTCAGATAATATTTGAGTAATAAAAATTATACTTGTCTGGAAATCGAACTCACGATAAAAACGTACGAAACGGAGCACGTTAACGATCGGCCAAAGAGGAATTAGTATTTGTATCGAAAATGTTGTATATGGACATAATGTTTGGTTAATAGTTTGTTTGTTTACATTTTAAAACGCCATAATACTGTGCAATGCCTATAGGTCGACAACATTTGTCTTTCCCGATTATAGCGACTTCTCCTGTACCATATTACAACGATAAATAGTGAAACATTACTAACTTCGTATCTAACGGTTATCAACATAAACATGACAAAATGCACTTGCATCTACACGAACATGACACAATGCACTTGTATCAACATAAACATGACGCAATGCACTTGTATCAACATAAACATGACGCAATGCACTTGTATCAACATAAACATAACACAATACACTTGTATCAACATAAACATGACGCAATGCACAATGCACTTGTATCAACATAAACACGACGCAATGCACTTGTATCAACATAAACATGACGCAATGCACTTGTATCAAAATAAACATGACACAATGCACTTGCATCTACACGAACATGACACAATACACTTGTATCAACATAAACATGACGCAACGCACTTGCATCAACATAAACATAACACAATGCACTTGTATCAACATAAACATGACACAATACACTTGTATCAACATAAACATAACGCAATGCACTTGTATCAACATAAACATAACACAATGCACTTGCATCTACACGAACATTACACAATGCACTTGTATCAACATAGACATAACGCAATGCACTTGTATCAACATAAACACGACGCAATGCACTTGTATCAACATAAACATGACGCAATGCACTTGTATCAAAATAAACAGGACACAATGCACTTGCATCTACACGAACATGACACAATACACTTGTATCAACATAAACATGACGCAACGCACTTGTATCAACATAAACATGACACAATACACTTGTATCAACATAAACATGACACAATACACTTGTATCAACATAAACATAACACAATGCACTTGTATCAACATAAACATGACACAATGCACTTGCATCTACTCGAACATGACACATACACTTGTATCAACACAAACATGACACAATGCACTTGTATCAACACAAACATGACACAATGCACTTGTATCAACACAAACATGACACAATGCACTTGTATCAACATAAACATGACACAATGCACTTGCATCAACATAAACATGACACAATGCACTTGCATCTACATAAACATGACACAATGCACTTGCATCAACATAAACATGACACAATGCACTTGCATCAACATAAACATGACACAATGCACTTGCATCAACATAAACATGACACAATGCACTTGCATCAACATAAACATGACACAATACACTTGCATCAACAAAAACATGACACAATACACTTGTATCAACATAAACATGACACAATACACTTGTATCAACAAAAACATAACACACTGCACATGTACCAACAATAACACTAACAGCACAGTTATATGTTTTACTCGAAATAAAATATAATGACACCGAGGGACAATATATTCATTTATTAGTTTTTAGCGTTTTATGCTAGAATAGCTTTAGCGCATGCTCATTTCGTGTTGAAACATCTTCAGAATCCCTCGGGAATCGTTAGTACCCTCCCTCTACATAGCTGTAACCAATCTCTCGGGATACGGCAAATGCTATTACACGAAAAAAACGTGCGTTATTCCTAAATTAACGCTATTCTAGCATAAAACGTTTTGATACAAAATGCCTGTGGGCATTAAATGTGTTTATATTATGCGCTGTATACCGTAGTTACTTATGTTTATGCCTCGGCTTTCATTGACTGCGTGTGTATAGAAAATGTTAAAACAGCACGTCCTCTCCGTATCTACGCACAGTAACTATTTTTTCTGCACAAACTAACTCCCCTTGTCATCATCGGATGTAAAGTCTGCTACAGATAATACAAGAATTTCCCATAAAGCTGTGAAATAGGTTTACTGATAATAATTGTATTGTTGCTATCTATGTACTTTTAACATGTATAAAGAATTATTACAAGTGCTCTTATACTCTCACTATTTCTTTTGCTGAATATAGTTTCTAGAAGTCGGATAAATATAAAGAATATTAGGAACTACATGTATCTTTACTCACCATCAGGACATTCAAACGTGCAGTTACTGCCATTCTTCGTAGCCGTAGGATTAACACATTCGAGTAACCTTCCGGGACAATCGGCGGACCTACATGTAGAAGTGCCGTTCTGGTGGCATGTGCATCTGTTACATGATCCAAAATGACCTGCAGGGTATTTAATACTGTTTTAAATATATTCATTCCTCATCAAATTTGTTCAGATCTTTAGCTAAAGTGGTCCCAATAAAGTATGTAACTGGCATAAGTAGGTTTACTTTAAATTGACACAATATATTGTTATAAACAAGATCAATTAGTTAAAATAGGAATTAGTGTTATATGTACAAGAACATTTAGTCGAAATAGGAATGACTTATATGGACAAGACCATTTAGACGAAATAGAAATGACAGTTGTACGGAGAAGATCGTTTAGTCAAAATAGGAATGAGTGTTATATGTACAATACCATTTAGTTGAAATAGGAATGACTTATATGGACAAGATTATTTAGACGAAACAGAAATGACCGTTGTACGGAGAAGATCAATAAGACCGTTGTACGGACAAGATCATTTAGACGAATCAGGAATATAACCGTTGTACGTACAAGATCACTTAGACGAAATAGAAATGACCGTTGTACGGACAAGATCACTTAGACGAAATAGGAATGACAGTTATATTGACAAAATCATTTAGACGAAATAGAAATGACCGTTGTACGGAGAAGATCAATAAGACCGTTGTACGGACAAGATCATTTAGACGAATCAGGAATATAACCGTTGTACGTACAAGATCACTTAGACGAAATAGAAATGACCGTTGTACGGACAAGATCACTTAGACGAAATAGGAATGACAGTTATATTGACAAGATCATTTAGACGAAATAGAAATGACCGTGGTACGGACAAGATCATTTAGACGAATAGAAATGACCGTTGTACGGACAAGATCATTTAGACGAAATAGGAATGACTGTTATATGAGTCGATCACTTTGACGAGAGGGGAATGACTGTCATATGGACAAAATCATTTAGACGATATATGAGTGACTTTTAGGTGTAAAAGTTCAAAAACGAAAGAGAAATTTCCTCAGGTAAATCCTACAAAATTACTTTCCAATGACTTCTAAAAAATGCCTTAGATTTGCCTTCTCTGTGTCTTAACCCGCCGTTTTATGGAAGACAATATCAACAAAAAGGAAAGAAATTCAACTGTAAGTCCATCTTGTAGAAGAAATATAAACAGAAAACATAAGGCGTCATGAAAACAAAAAAATAAACTGCTTGCAAAAATAGTACTACATTAAAACGTACACCAATGCAGAGGGGTACAATGTTTTCAAAGTTTGTTGAGAGCACGAGAACACCGTGATTAGCTTTTTCTTGTCTGATTGTTCAATCAAATAATGTTTATGTTCCTATTGTTTGATCAATTGATTTTGTTTATTACCGTTCTCAAGTTGCAATGAAATCACCGTAAAGTTATGTGTATTTTGGGAGACATGCTTTGTCCTTACTTATTATAAAGTGTTCCATCCAAATTGGCAGAACTCATTTTTCACATACAATATAAATAATATACTGTGATTATTTTAATATCGGGCCAGTCTTTTCACATTTAATTTATAGGATTTTAAACGCGTTCTCGGTAGTTTTTTCGGACGGGTCAATATTTACACCAGCACCGTGCAAATTCGGTTGTTCCTAATCCCCGCACCGTACCTTTCCCCTACATCCATATTCGGGAACTATCGGGTTTGTTCTGAAAATGGCGGAAACCTACATCTATGACATCAGAATACTTCAGAAACACGTAAAAATTCGCTTATTAAGAAATCTGCCTTTTGATAATTTGATATATTACTAGGTCACATGTTCAAAGCATTGACGTCCACACACTGAAAAGAGTTCCTCAGCATTTGTTGAGAAGCCTTTAATCTGCATCCTTGTAACTTAGTGGGGTGATTAGCCAAAGTAGATAACTGCTATTTCTTTTAAGATCATTATGTTAAAGGTTAAAGATGCAGCAGTCGGAATGATTCCTTTCTGTTTCTTCCTTTAAAAATACAGAAAAAGAAAACAGTTTCTTGAGAGTTTACTCCAGATGTTCCCCAGTTGAGCGACCTTGGGCCATTTGATCCTCCTGTTAACTGTCTTTGCCTTAAGCTGTGGACAAAAACAGAATACTGTCAAAGACTTTGGCTTAATATAGCCATTGTTTGAAATAAAAAAAGATTACGTATTTCGTACCAACCTGCGTTCTATAAATGCAAACCACACCACACCTCGTTGTAATTTGATCTAAGCCAAATCTAATAGTTCAAAGCGACATTGATTTCGTCGAACGGCGACGACGGACGACGAACACTGGGCGATCACGCTAGCTCATTTGCCCACTTTGTCACAGATGTATAACTTGTAATGTCGAAGAACATTTCAGTCAAGTATAATGACGGTAAGTCAAATTCTTTTGGCGATATTTTCTCTGATAGACAAACAGGCAGACGAACAGACAAAACCAAATCTGTATCCCCCACAGCAAAGTGATGGCATAATAAGCCAGACCTTATCACCAATTATGGGCATGTTTTTCTTACCGCACATAATATAAATTATGTTAAGATGGTCCCCTTGAAATATCGACCATCCTAAGTGTCTACAGTCCACGTATTCTTAATTCGCAAATGTCTAAGATCTCGAATACGAGAAAAAGCTCTTTTAAAGCTTTTTCTTAATTATAAATAACAATAAATTTTTAAGCCTAGTAGTGTGGTTAACTTCGTTTAGAACAGTGTAGCTGTCTGACTTCTCAACCTCTGCGGGACCCCCGTGGCCGAATGGCTATGGTAACGACTTTTACATGCCCTCGAGTCTGTAGGTTCGGACATGTCAGGAGAAGAATCTTTTTACATGAGAAAACCATGCAGATGCAAAAAATCACTATTTAATGTTGGAAATGTGCACATATTACCTTAATAATATGGTTGTGTTTTCTTTTAACCCAACAAAACAAGAAACTTAAGCTAACGATAGAGTCACAAATTTTGCAAACTGAATACTCCATCGTGTTTGTGAAAATGTGAAACAGCCATTTGGTTACATTTTACAACTGTTTTCAATGAGTGGAGGTGTGCTTTTTTGGCAAGATGCAAAATTATAAAAAAAAGAGCTGAAAAGAGAGTTCGAATTCCTAAAATTATTTTGTTCACACGTGTGAAAATGCATTCATAACAAATGATGTGCAATATGGCCTATTCTGGCCGTTCCCGGAATCCGTTGGTTGAAATATAAACGAAACAGAATTCACATATTCCTTCTTTTGCAGAAACTGTTAACCTGCTTAATTGTGTTTCGTTAAATAAATTCGGCATAAATTTTTATGAGCCTTTCAAGGACAATATCTGACTTTAATAGTTATGCAACGAACACATCCTAAATACTAGTATAGAAATATCTTTTTTTTAAAGATGGTCGGCGCAGTGTAGTTGGAGTACACTATTTGCTGTTCTCTATCTAAAACAAGCCAAATACTTTGACTCTATACTAAGGTTTCCAGTCTGACTATCCTTGATTTGAAGATCTATCTATCCACAATGAACACATAGCCGTAAAAGACAAGTTATCCGTTATGCACTAAAGCCATGATCACGTGTCTTAAATAGCTGATGGAAACAACTATTCTTCTTCACAAAACACGGGATACTAACTTTCGTTTCGGACATATCTTTCAGGTATACCCCATGAATGCTGTATTCGTCATATCACTCAGCGTTTCAAAAATCACTGAGTGAAAATAAACGAGCACTTTCATCAAATTAGCAAATAAGAAATTTGAATCTCTTGTGTAGCTAAAAATACATATGATACGTTATCGAGCAATAATAGTCCCGTGGCATAGGTCACTATAGGTCATGAAAACGAGCTTCATACAGCTGCGACGAAAACTATTAAAATAAGCGTCTGCATTCACTCAGATCTGAATACGCATTGGAACATTGCTTTTGATTAAGATGGGACCAACAGTTTTAAAGAACATTATATTCTTACCACGAACAAGTTTATTTTTTCAACTGAAGAGACGAAAGTGAAGTTATGCGTTCCAAAATGTGAAAAAAGTCTTGTACCCCTCGAGAAATGGCAATATACAACATAGTTATTATCTAGCAACACATACCTAGAGGCACTGTATCCATTGGCCAGTACGTGTCGCGCAGATTGCATCCGCATGATGGACAACAAGCGTTTTTGTGATACGCATATCTATCCTCGGAACAATCCAGCGATGACGTACTGCAGTTGGCACTGTTGCATTCAGGCATGCACTCCAGACAACAACCATCCGAAGTATTCTGTTGCTTCGATATGCCACAATTTAGCGTCGGACATTCTTTAATTAGGCAGGTAAACGTTCCATTTTTACAACACTCGCAAACTTTGCAGTGATCTTCAGGATGCTCAAAGGTATCTAAAAAAATATTTATATGTTTTTTTTGCATGAATACTAACAATACAGATCAGTTTATTCATAAAAAAATATCGCGTTACCAATTTGATAATGTAGGAGAATTACACGTTCTTTTTTTGTGTGAATTAACGCGGGAATGCTGAATCTACTTAAAATGATGCTAGTAAAACACCTTACACTTTAGTTCTAACTTTGTCTCAAGAAAGCTTTGTGAATCTGACCTAACCTATTAAAAACTCGTTTGACATAAAACAAAATTGAGCACAGGGGATGAGAAAAACCGTACCTAAGGTAACTAGAACGAAGAAATATTTTCATTTATTTTGATTGTATTTAAATCTGATATGAACGTGTTGTTGCAATACCTGCAGATCATTTCTTTGCTTCAGTGTAAGACTTAAAGTTTTTCTCAAGGTAAACACTAGCTGTTCAACAAATTTTCTTTTCATTTCGTGTCTTTTAAATGGTTTAAAACAAGATTGTAGTAATTATGTAGTTTCTTATCAACGAAATTGATATTTTCATATATGTCCGATTTCATAAATTCAGTGCAAAAGCATGTGACGAATGTGCCAAAACATTATGTATTTATAAAAAAGATAAACGCTTGTTATTTCAAACAAACACGAGAAATAAGATTGTCGATATCGAAATGATACATAGAACAAAACTATAATTTATAGTTAAAAATTCAATATAAAGGGGATATTATATTCGTGAAGTGATGCAATTCTTTCACAAGAGGCGCGCAGTCAAGACAGAAAATGAAAGATCTAGTGTTCTAGAGAAATGTACTAAAACTAACAAATTTTGATCATTTGAATTTGACATTTTTATACTTAAATTATCAGAAATATTTTTCTATAATATTTCAATAATTCACTGCTAAAGTATCAGAAATATTTCACTATAATAATATTTCTTTAATTTACTGTAAAAAAATTCACTTTAATATTTCATAATTTATATATATAATTTACATCAATATTTGAGTCTTATATTTCAAAAATTCTCTGCAAAGATTGTAATGTTACTGACCGTGGAAACAAAATAATTATTTTTATTACGTTTTGCCTTAAGCTTAAATTTCATAATGTACTGTCTACAAAGTTTTCTATTCTCAGAAACGGTTACTTCAAGTTCTTTACTCTTACAGTATACTACCACTTAATTTTAAATTCTTTAATCTCTTTTGCAGATTGAACACTATTCATGTGTGATTTGAATTTGATTCGAATAAAACGGTATGGTGTACCTTTTAACAAGTTCTATTCTTCACTTCTCTTCAAAAATGAGACAATGTACTATTCCTTTTAAACATCATTCCAAAGAACCCCGAACGCTTCTTAATAAGTTTAGAAACATTTGACACGGTAAGATTAATTTCACTTGTTTCAGGCCATATTGGACACAAAATGTTTTAAATCTTAAGTTATAACTAAATTTATTGCGGGGTTGTTTCAGAATTATAGGTTATCTTAGTAGGCATCAAACCAATATTTCATATAAAAAAAGAGTGCAATTTCAATGAAAGTATTTATTCAAAATGTTTGATCTGCCAAAATTATACTTGGTGAAAATGCATCTTTGGCAATAAAATTAACATTTTGAAAATATCTTGAAAATCCAAAAATATCCTACAACCACACTAAGTCTTGAAGGTCTCTAGAATGCCTTACAGATTATAAAGATTATGTCTGGATCTTGTAGACTAAAGCCGAAATTTTAGTAAAACCATATAATTACGGATTTAATAGATCAAACTAGCAACAGTAAAAAGGTCTTACCACCCACTGCGTATGATATACCGTTCACTTGACAGCGCCCATGTGTATACGCTATACCAGTAAGTACCAGTAGAACGCTAAAGGTAAATGTCAGTTCCATATCTCTACTCGTAAAATATGTTTCGTCGAAAATGAGGGCTCGCTTCAAAGTGATCGCTTATTTATACTGGACGGTGTATCAAAACTGTTGTCAACCTTTGGTTTTACTTGCTTAAATATGTGTTTGCCTAGTAGCTCACCAGTAGTAGCGAATGGAACAAGGGTGAAAAAAACATTAGAATCATATAGAAGAATTTTGTTTGTTTCAGTAAAAGTAGCCGAGTGAACATCGAATGAAGATTATTCACGAGCAAGTGAAAAAAAGTTTGATATTAATGTTAAACAAAGAGTCATTTTCTTTTTATTTCATGCATTTTCCAAGAAACCAAAGGTTAGCAGGCAGTTTCATCCGTTTGATCTGCGTAACCAGTGAAAAACATACCTGATATTTTCGCTTTGAAGTTTTAATATATCTTTTGGTTATAATTTACTATTTCATTAAAAACATAATGAATGAATAGTCTGTTCTGTAAAGTTTTTTTTGTAACTTTAAGCAGGTAAGTTCATTTCCAGTCAAACCCATGAAAAGTGTCATATTAACATCTCCAGCAACGAGCCTGAGCTGATGCCTCTGGAAAGTAAGCCTGCTTGGGTAAATCACCTAGCACCGAACACTGGTCAGGATATCAGCCGCGACTTGGAATCTATCCTGGATCGTCGCGACTTTGAATCAATCTTAGATCGCCGCGACTCCGCGACTTTGAATCGATCCTGGATCGCTAGCGTGAAACCTGTTCACCTCTTCGCACTTGCTCATTGAAAAACCGATTTTAAACAACACATTTTGGAACTTTTAAATGCGATTATAATATATGAACTCTCTTTCGAAGAAACATGTAGAATAATCGTAAAGGCGGTTTCTTATTCTTTAACTTGTACTCTTATTCTTTTGATCAAACATGATATGTCACCGCAAATGAAAAAGTAGCTTTGATAGAAGATTGTAATGTCGCTTACAAAAAGATGAAGGAAAATTTGTATTTTCAATAAAACAAAATATACGTTAGAAGAACAAACTCTTCTGCAATTTACAATTGCAATCATGCCATAAGCTACATTTAGGATACGAAAATAACGGGGCGCAGCGTTATGTGAAAGCGTTAAACGTAAACAACGTAAACAAAGACTCCATCTGTCTCGCAAGCTGTTTGCTTGACACTGAGTCGAATAATTGGTGATTGTAAAGCACCACAGTCCGTTATTCTAAATTCTGCAAGTAAACAATATCTCAATATTGGAAGGCATTGGTGCATGTAAAAAGTAAGTAATTGCGTTTTCTGATTCAGTAAATGTGCAGTAAATGTGTACTGCAACGATCTGCATGATACATCATACGGTATTTCAAGGACGTGTTGCCATTTGCGTATGTTATGTTGTATACTTTCTTTTATTTACTTTAACTTAAACAGGCAAAAAGACTAACACTTGGTATGCAGTAAAGTCGTCTCTGTGAAGTTAGCAGAATAGCAGAATAACTCCAGCAGAATAGCAGAATAACTCTTTTAACTGACAAAAATTGTTTTCTAACAAATTATGGTTACACGTTTACCGCAAAAATAGTCTTAGGCTAATCTTAATTGTCATACAGATGCGGGGTAAAATGAAATAAAGTTATTCTGCTATTCTGCTGGAGTTATTCTGCTATTATGTTATCCTGCTGGAGTTATACTGCTGTTCTGCTGGAGTTATTCTGCTGTTCTGCTGGAGTTATGCTGCTATTCATCTAGCTTAGGCTAATGTTAATTGTGCGAGGTAATATGCGAGACGTATAACATTTAAAGTCGGTCTTGAAGTTGTTATATTAACTGACAAATACCGCAGATATAGTGTTAGGCTAATTTGGATTGTCATACAGATGCGAGGTAAAATGAAAAAAGTTTTTTTCTGCTATTCTGCTAGAGCTATTCTGCTATAATAATTCTGCTGGAGTTATTCTGCTATTCTACTATTCTGCTAACTTCACAGAGAAAGTAAAGTCTTAGAACAACACGGCCACACCCTTTTTGATTTGATACTTTCGGAGATGGATAGGCTTGTAAATGGCATCGTCATACAAATCTTGTTGTGATATACTTTGTCGCAGAATTGTCTTTAGATTTTTTAAAACTTAGACATATGGTGATAAAATGTATTACTCACGCTGAAGCTGTGAGTAAATTAATTATTCTCTAATCTCTATCAACCCTGAACTGAACCAATAAAACTGAATCAACTACTAGTACTAGTGAATACAAAGGCAGAATTTAGGAATAAGGCTTGTATTTGGAAGCACATATTTCTCGCGGAGTAAATACAGCATTTCATATTTTGTAGTCCTTGAGTAGTGGTTTGGATAACAACTTCGCTTGTGCGTCTTCGGAAAACTGAAACGAAACTTAAAAGAATTGAGACAAAGTACAAATCGCGAATACATTTTATTGGAAATTCCGTTTTTCTTGTCAGCTCGATAACCTATGCAGGAAGAAAGATAAGTTACTAACTATTCTGAACAGCTACTCATGTCAAGTAAACCTGAAAATAAGAGTTAGCCATTAGCCATTAGGGTATATAATTTTGCTGCCAAAAACCTAGCCTCGAGTGTAATAAACCGCGCAAGCACTGCTTTCATATCCCGGTAAAGCGATACCGCATGAAAAACACTGATGAATACCCGCCAAAATGTACCGCTAACTTGACCAAAACTAGCAAAACTGGTTAATATCGGAACGCGAAAAGGTGAGTATGATTTTATTTCATACCAGTAATATTTGTTGGCAAAATCGGTCTTTTGCCATGGCAAGAAATTTTTAAGAAACCTTTAAATATGCTTAATATGCTTTTTTTTGACGTCCATTTTCATTAACATATATATTACTTATACACGTTTATAAGTATTTATGATGGGACCTTCTGGATAGCCATAGTATAATAACAACTTATTGACATACATGATGTCTCAAAACTAGAACAGGCTTTACAGTAAACAATGAATCCTCAACATATAAAATGAAGGCAAGTGAACACAATGGGGAATGACATGTATATAACACATAACAACAGTGACCAGAGTTCTGTACTTACTAGTGATAATGTTAATAATGGGATAAACATTTTTAAAAGCACATTATTGTCTGCTTTGAACGACAGTTTGCATTTAACATCATTTAGCAGAACGGGCTGACAATTATGGTACTATGATTAAAAAAGTGTTGATAGTCTAAATTAGTGATATTTTAGACAAACCTTGGATAGTAATTATCTGACACTAAACCTTTGAGGAAAAGTCTTAAGGGTCTTAGTCAGCTGGCAAAAAGTGTAAATCTTCAAATATTATTTATTTGAACATCGACAATGAAATTTATTTTTGACAAACCGGAGCTGCAGAAAAGTGTAATTCCTTTAAAAATCAGTTGCATACATATTACCTTAAAATTGCTAAGGTGTGTCAATAGCTTTGTTAAAAGTTTTCTATGCTTCCAAAGAATCTTTGTATAGATTTTATCAACTTTCACAACAACTAGTTTTAAATTGCCGTGTGTGGGATGGGAGGGGGCGTAAACAGTATCCCTGTAATGAATTCAGTGTTATATTTTCTGATCCTTTCGGATCTTAGGAGTCAATTTAATATCTATGTAAAAGAATTCCGCTTAAGCCTGTGTTGGAGTGCGTGAGTGGTGTGCAGATTTAATTACCTCGCATGGACAGACTCAGTCAAACAGAGTCTTCTATCATTTTGCTTCTTGCATTTTATGCTTTCAAATGGTTATTTTTATAGTTTATTTTGTATATGCATGTAGTTTCATGCAAAGAAACCGGTCAGTGCCAGAAGTCATTTGTATGCAAATATGACTGAAAATAACCTATGTGAAGATTATTATTAATTTATGTGCCAATAAAGCCTCAGACGTTGATGGTATACCGTCTTCTCCTATTTGTGACTCTGTCTGTATCATACACACATTATTAATCTGAGTTATGCATTTATTCAAGAATAATTACAAGACTGAAAGTGGTAACTCTCGTCTGCCAGCCCGAAAAACAAAATTGAATGTTCATTCTGTCGCATGATGTCGCAGTGCTTGTTTCGACAAACGTAACACTTTCAAAATGTCCTTAAGATTTAGCAGCATATCACTAAACAACAGAAATGTTTGATAAACGAACAACAAAAACATCTGTCCAATACATTTTACCGTTCTGTCCCGTAGAATTGGATACTTAAAGTATTCTATAAGAATTACCCCCCTCCCCCACCCCCCTTTAACAAAGAATGCCATCTGTAAAGAAATAAAGTTAAAATACTTCTGTTTCCTCATTTATTATCATTATCCCATGGGAAATACATTGTAAACATTTTCAGTCAACTTGCCATTTTAGGGTTTACTTGATAAACAGAAAATGATAGTATTTACTTTCATCAGGAAATCATTCTCTGTATTAAGAAAGCCTTATCTCATTATCTAACAAATTCTTGGATATGAATATTCTTCAAATGTTTACTGTTATAGTAAGCTATAATACAGATATTTAAATCACGTTTATTCACACACAGAGATACGCTTCTACTTTATCGTGATTTATCCGTGAATAATCTCACAAATTATTAATACTGATTCTGTTATAATTACGTATTTTAGATGTGTTTTGCGGAACATTACTTCAAAGGTTACACAGATAATACAATGTTGACTCATTGTATCGTAAAACCTAAGGCAAAGCATTGCGTATCGAAAAAAATAACTTGACAAAGTCCGTTCCGCTTATTCTAATTCTTAAAGGTGCAAAATAAAGACAAGTGAATAGACATATATCTTAAAACAAGACTACACATTACGATAGCCGTGCAATATTCCCTTGACATCAACACATGTACAGAGAAACAAATTCGGGTTCGTAAGTAGTCGAAAAACGTACTTTCGGTTTGAAATTGGCAATTTGTTTTGTTTATTTGTTGGTTATTCTTGAATATATGCATGACTACTCGTTCAGATCCGATGCAGTGGGTCATATTTTCAGTAAATATGAAGTCTCAGCTACAAACTCTGGATTTCATATAATACTCGTCCGGGTGTTAGTAGTGGACTTTTAAGAGGTATATACGTATAAAGAACGCGTGCTGCCACTTTATCATACGTTTAAAATCTTGTTACGTATATACTGATATAATATATCACAGACATGCTATGTAACGCAATAAAAATATTAATTACTTTACTTGAATGTGATAAAGCTAAAATAGTTCGAATCATGCTGCACATTCTACGAGTAATCACTCCATGAAATGAATCAATCCGTACACAATAGTGTACTAATGGGAAATTTAGATATTTGTCAGAATAACAAATAAAAGACACATATTTTGTTCAAGAGCAAAGGTAAAATATACAACAAGATTTATTTACAGAACCATAATACTAAACATGTTTCGAGCAGCTTAAAGTCTATTAATTACGATTCCGCAGTAATTCCCTCTAGTGTTTTAGAGAAGGGAGAGAGTGGCAGTAATTACAGTTTTGTTACAATGTAATCACATTGCCTCACAGCTTTAATGACAAACCATTAATATTTATTGCATGTTTTGTGTCTGCAGGCGTTTATTGTATTTAGTGTAGCGAAATACAAAGACAATCATCGAGATGCTTTCAAGCGATAGTGCAGCAAAATTTTATTGGTTGAAATGAAAAAAAAAAAAAGAATAGGTTTTAAACAGATTAAGTTCTGTAACTGTTTACCGGTTTGTACGATCATTGTGTTACTCAACACATTTCTTGAATATTGCAACCATCATAAGAACGTTCGGAAAGATATCGCAGAGGGTTGCTTCAAATTACGGCTTTTTTGTTTCAAAAGACGTTTTGTGGGTTGGGAGTTCTTCTCTGAAAGTTTCAAATTGTTTCATTACTTGAAAATGTGTGTAATTGTCACTGGATTTAGCAGTTTGGTCAGTGTACTTTACAGTTTGTTAGGAATTCCCTTCAAATATCAGGCACTTCTGCAATGCAAAAGTGCTTTAGCAGAATGAACTGTTTGGTTTAGTCACTTAACACTATTATTCATTACGGCTGGAACATTGTGCACTAATTATGCACATTATTTTCCATTTACAAATATATTTGAAGGTGTAAATTGAAGAAATATAATCCAAACAGAATAATGACAACATATAACGTATCGCTGAAATTGACCTAAAATTCAGCGTTTCTGGTTTCGAGCTCCCAGTTATAAAACTACAGCGTCAGTAAATGCCTGAATTTAGTTAAAAATGAACTACTCAATTATGCTAACGATCCTGGTGCTACTTTCCCGACAAGCCTGAAATACAGTAAAACTATTATGAATATCACATTAAGATCTTCATTAGTTTAAACATATATTATTTTAAACGTCTGTAAGTATGAACAACAACGAATGGGTGAAAATTGATTAGATCCGGAGGTATAAGGTTATTAATGTCTTTTCAAAAAGCATAAACTTGATTATAGTCGCAAAATGAATTGATTTAATAGCAGAGTATAAGTTTACTAAAATCTGATAGTAGATTGAATTGTGTACGTAAGTGTTTTAGGTAAACTGCGAAAAACGATGTTGAAATCTATACATTAGTCTCTAGCAAAGATACGTGATGCTACATGAAAAGAGAGAGAGAAAGAATGGATGGACATAGTATGATTACATGTAATACTATAAGCATGAAAAGATGAAGTTTGAAAAAAATCTATGTATGTCACTTAATATCGTTGATAAATGTATAAACTGCAAGAAAGATGTTAACATTGATGTTGTCATAGAGGTTCGAATCGACAAAAAGCAGTAAATGAAGTATTGCAATATAATAGAAATCTTGTTTAGTAAAGTGTTTGCAAAGTGTGTGACGAAGACAAAAGTCGTGATGAGTTATTTCAATGACTCAACAGTCACACACCGGTATTGGAGATTGGTCTGCTGTTCCCCCCCCCCCCCCCCCAAAAAAAAAAGAAGTGTTGTTTTAATGAACCGCAGTTCATGCGAAGTCAATGACGACTCTCGATGCATGTCGCCCTGATGTGTTGCTGTATTTAGACTTATTATCTAGTAAACAAGTGTACTATCAGTGACAGATGACAGATTTTATTGTTGAATATACATAATTGTTTTTTTTTCTAACGTCCCCGACTTCTCCGGCCCTTTCTATATCCCTGAACTAATTTTTGTATTTTGCATATGATTAAAATTTACTTGTCGTTTATTTAAAGTATAATACAAAGTCAAAACGGATAAAGACTTCTTCTTACATTCAAATTTAATGTATTAACTATTTGAATTAGAAGCGCTAAGGTAAAATATTTAAGTATAAAAACAATATTCGATATGAGAAGTAAAAATTGAAAATGAGCATTAATTCATCAATTAATAAGGGCCACCTTTGAATCTATTTGACAATGGTGCTGGTTAATTACACCAATTAGTCTGCATTTGTACCGTGTGATCTTGAAAGGAATATCTCACCATGACTAAAATGTTACATCCAGAGGTATCAATTTATGTGGGTACCGTTAGATAAATACGCCACAGCCTCAAGGAATACTCGCAGTTCTATATTTTAATGTAGACTGTGTACTAGATAAATTATTTTGGCTAACATTATTCTTTTAAGCCTACTTGGAGACAGTAAATCTATTGTTTGTTATATCTTACAAACAATACAAAAAAGCATTTATAACTATTTCATTTTTTTACACGCTATACAAAATAACGAGAACCTACCTCGTACATAGCGAAGCTCACTTACACCAGGTTTCACCTGGATATTCAGGAACCTACCCTGACAGAGCATAAACACAATAACAGGCTTTGATAAAATCTAACATGAATCCGCGTTATATATTAATTACTAATTATAAATGAAAATGAATACAAATATTAATACAGATACATAAGATTCTACTAACGTAGGATTTAGATTTTATAGCAACTGAAGAAGACCTTCGGGTCGAAAGCGCTTTAGCGTCAGGATATTGTTTTCCTGGTAAAATCTTCCAGTCCTATGCTGGTGTATTAATTATAAAATGATACAAGTAATTGACAAAAGTACGTCATTAATTGACAACGCAAATACCGCAAAAATTTAAATTACAATATATGATAACGTGTCAGCGGTATGCATACATACAGGGATATGTATTCTTGAAATACACGTTAAGGAGTTGGGTGAGATTAAACCCATGAGGTTACCTCAAACTTGGCACGGGGCCCTTATGAGGCATTCTGAATCATCAGCTGTGGTCGGACACCCGAAAACCCATTTACATTTTTGAAGCAGAAATTCTTTTTTGTCACGGTCTACTTTTCGAAGCATGGCTCTCTCGTTGTGTTTAGAGTATTATGCGTTTTCTGGAAATACCTTTTAATTTTTACATGTAACCCTAATGATACTGCCAAAGAAACCAACTTAAATATTTACCGTTGAAATTGGGAAGTGAACTTTCGCATTTCACAAGAATTCAATGTTCAATATGATTTCTCACAAAATTTTTACCGATTTCAGACAAATAACATTTAAAATTTACATATGTTCAGAGGTCTATAATGCCACTCAATATTTATGTGAGATAACATGTGAGTGTTATACTTGAATAGATTCATCAATGTTTTCCCTGTCGAGTAATAATAAAAAAATAAACTCTTATTTCCACTATTATTGAATTATATCTTATTTGTGTAACAAACCACATTTCAAGGAAAAACAGAGTCAACTGCTCGAACTGTGTTTGATATATTCACTCAGTGTAGGCTTATGTTATACTTACTCCCTTATCTGAACGATGTATATAGTCACTTCTAAAAGCAACCATATTCCTTCGACAAACAATCCTTGCCTTTCCTTGAGTTTTGCCATGCAATTCACAGAAATAGAAATATATGGAGATTTTAGAGTCTATACATCGGACATTAAAACTTCAATAACACACATTCAACCTTAACGTCATACAATATGAAAATATATCACATTTTAAATGCTTTACCGTTATATGTGAATGTACATGTCATCATTTGGGTTCTATTTCAATATTAGCAGAAACTTTGGTTGACCTACATACCAGTAAGGTGGAATGCGCCTAATTTGAAGTTGCTGGGTTCCGTTTCGAAATTTTGTCTAATATAAAATTCAGCATATTTCTCATAGAATGCGTATTTTACTTTTTTGATATTTCTGTAACTTTTTTCTCTACACACCTTCAAACACGACCATTGACGTCTATATTTGATGAACCATAATTTCACGACCGTCAGACTGTTTTCTTAAATCGTTCTGTTCCATCAACAAGTATCGATTTGCTTGTTTCTCATCATATTTTCACTTCAAAATGTCTATGAAATGGTGTATAATTTGTGGAGATCATTTTAACGTTGAAGCCGATATTTACGTTAAAGTGACGTCAGAGCGACAAATATGACGTTTAGTTTTGAATAAAAAGTTCGCGTTAATCTTGTCTCATGTAAAACCCAAACGATAGATTTTGACAAAAAGCTAACATGATCATAGAAACTTTATTTTCTGTCGATTGAAGGGAAAAAATGTGGGGTCACCGAATTCATTTTCACGTAAAATTACGTTACGCTACCCCTACCCCCAAATAACAGCATAACTTAGTTTGGCTGTCTTTCCCGATATATCTCTTTTCAAATCTTAGTATTTTACATTCTCATTCATCAGTTATTCACTAGATGCGTTAAACGAATCATGGAACGTGAGAAAGAGAGTTTTCCTTTCAAAAGAGGTCCTTATAGCTGTTAAATTGGCGACTTTATTGAGAAATGGTTTGAAAGCAGAATGTATTACATACGCCAATACGACAACTTTGATTAAATTACTGATCATGTTAATTTTGAAAGTCGCTTTAAATATACTTTCTATATGATTAAACACGTTTTTCGTTGTAAAACACTGCTAACATGAAGAATATTTGCATATGCAATTGTGTTTATTGTTCGGAGTTTTCATACTTGAAACACAAACAGAAAGCATCATTATTGTACAATATCATTGATCAATATTATACAACAGATTCAAATATTCTAAAGGTTGTGATTTCAGACATATGACCCTTGACTCAACCGCCCCTCCAAGGGAGTAAAGGTTGTTTGTATCTTGTTTTTCACAATATTATCCCTAACCCTCCCAAAGTACGCACGCACGCACGCACATTCCGAGGTCTTGCATTTTTACTATTTCGTTTCTTACTTCACCACTCTAGTAACGTCTGACCATGAGATAAATTACTATGGGCTTGCCCGGTAAATTACCCGCTCCACGCATATGTTCGCATAATTTGATGGTGGAATTTGGTTTTTACGGGTCAGACTTAATTTTTCGTTATTTTGAAATTTTATACCACAGACGCTATTGGAAATAAATCATAACTTCTACAAGTTCAGTATTCATGATATAAGAGAGGTTTCGTTGAGTTACAGCAAGTGTCAGTCACAACCGCTGCTTTCTTTCTTTCTTTTACCCCATCCGCTTAGCTCAGTAGGAGCGCAGATCTTTGGATCGCGAGTTCGGTCCCTGGGTAGGTCATGACGATTTGATAGAAGGCACGTGTCCGAAATCATTCGTCCTCCACCTCTGATTTATGTAGCGAAGATAGAAGTTATTTGTTGGGAATACAGAATCCACGAACACTGGTTAGGTTAACTTCCCGCAGTAACGTAGAAAAAGAGAGCTAAAAAAAATATTCTTTCTTTTTTTGTTGTCTTGGAATGTTTTCTTTACTCGTATTTCTTATGTTTCAAATATTAGGAAAAAGTATTATGTATGAAATATGTTTCTATTATGTGTCTATGAATACAAGGATAACATTTGTACACACATCTCCGGAGAGCTAAAACCTCTTTGCAAAGGATGGTGTTTCTATCGAGCCAAGTTGCTAAATAAATTAACCTTTTCAGAGCAACAGCCTCCTTACAACAAATATGCTCTTTCTCCGCGGTTCTGAGGAGGATTCACTTTATTCGAAATCGGAGTGTCCGACTACTCTCCAACCAATCGAAATATTTCCAAAACGTAAAATTTGTAATACAGTTAGATAAAATAATTTTTACTCGAACATGATGTTATAATTACATAAAGGCTTTCTAAATTTTAAAAAGTTGTATTAGCACTTTTTTCCGAGTTATGTGTTATGTTAAAATGAATATTTCTCATTTTCACCTACGTTTTACTTTTTTCGTACTGTGCCGAGGTTGGCCAGGTTCTGTTTACCCAAGTATTATTTTCTGAAGACTGCTTCATTAAGAATACACCTATATTAACTAATAAGATATTTATGACATATATTTATAATGTAGGCCTGTATTTGTTTGCCTCAGTTCTATTAGATGCATAAAATTCATGTAACATTTTTTTACGCAAAGATAAAACGTCACGGAAATAGCGGCCTGTGATGGAATTCTATACTGGCACTTGTTAATATTAAAGGGTTGAGATAATTCAAATAAAGGATTTTCACTATATTCTGTCGTTTTTTAAAATTTATTTTAGTCAATGTTAACAATTTAATGTGCACCGATACATTAGTTTTCATGTATTATCATTAACTTGCGAGATAAATCATTTCACTTGTAACGTTGAATGAAATCATTAATAGTTGTAAAGGCCTCTTTTGATTAAATTCTACTTAAATAGGTTAAAGATGAGTATGTCTTGATCGCGAAAATCAGAAAATCCATTAAATTACGCATTTTATATCTGAGGTAGGAGCAGAGTAATGTAATTCAGCGCAAAGGGTAACGGGGTGTTGATTTTGTCGCTTTCTCATATATCAAATATAATATAAACGTTAAAATCTGAGTTCTACACAGAAATTATTTCGCTAATGTAACAGAGTTTTAAAGGCTATTTTGATTTAATTTTACTAGGAAAATAAAATAGTAGAGTTTATCCTAAAAGTAGGAGATACTTGAAAAAATACTCAATTGCGCTATCTTGTGATTTGTGGGGTAGGGGTAGCGTAACGTAATATTACGCGAAAATGAATTCGGTGACCCCATAATTTTATTCCTTCAATCGACAGAAAATACAATTTTCATGATCATGTTAGTTTTTTGTCAAATTCTGTCGTTTGGGTTTTACATGAGACAAGATTAACGCGAACTTTTTATTCAAAACTAAACGTCATATTTGTCGCTCTGACGTCACTTTAACGTAAATATCGGCTTCAACGTTAAAATGATCTCCACAAATTATACACCATTTCATAGACATTTTTAAGTGAAAATATGATGAGAAACAAACAAATCGATACTTGTTGACTGAACAGAACGATTTAAGAAAACAGTCTGACGGACGTGAAATCATGGTTCATCAAAAATGGACGTCAATGGTCGTGTTTGAAGGTTTTTAGAGAAAAAAGTTACAGAAATATCAAAAAAGTAAAATACGCATTCTATGAGGAATATGTTGAATTTTATATTAAACAAAATTTCGAAACGGAACCGAAGAACTTCAAATTAGGCGCATTCCACCTTAACAAGAAAATTAGTGCTAAAATGCACGAAAGAAACGAATTTTAACACAATTTTAGTAAATGGATACCAATGACATGAATACCTAAACATACTTCGACTAATCGATGCATAATCAAGCAGTGTGCATGTAAAATTGAAGAGACTAGATCAAACCGAACCTGGTATTACCTTGCTTAACTGTGTTCTATGCTTCTAAATGATCTGTTTATTATGAAAACATCAATTTTAAAGTGCCTTATGATGGCTGCTTAATGTCTCAATGTACTTCGACTCAATGTAGTTGGACTGTCTTGGTTTATTATCCATTCACATAACATTCTTATAGAAAGCTCTGAAAAATGGTGTGAGTATTTGCATCATCAAGAAGACTGTTCAATCCGCTGTAACAGTAAGGGACAAAAGAGTTAAAGTTAATTGAAGTGGTAACTGATGGACCCACACCGACGTATAACATCCTATAATCTTTAAATGTTTCCTTTGAAAACTATATAAAAGTAAATATCCATTTTGCAAATGGTGTTCTCTAATATAAGACATCACATGAGGATATGTAGTGAAAATAAATTTTTCAGGTCACATTATTTATGACCTACGGGAACTATTTACTTGAATATATATTCAGTTGAAACAAGTAAACCTAACCGTTACGCTCCAAACCAAAATACTTTATGTGTCTGGAGTAGATAGTGGAATCAATTTTTTTTTAATTATTTGAAGAGATTTATTGTATACCGAAACACTTATATTATAAATCAGTCATATAAACATTATTTAAAACTTATAAATATGTTGCTTTGTTACTTTCAGTAATTATCAATAAGTTTTAATAAATAGAGGCAAAACTCAAACGTTCTTTTATCGATTAACAAATGTATGTTCTGAGAGGCTTTCAAATGAGGAATATGGCTTGCACAGTTAGTAGGAAGTTGATTCACACTTGGTAGTAAATGTTGCATTATGTGTTGCAAAAAGGGGCTGGTAGTACAAAAATCGAAATATGCTCTCTGAACGTTTTTTTATCGATTAACAAATGTATGCTCTGAGAGGCTTTCAAATGAGGAATATGGCTTGCACAGTTGGTAGGAAGTTGATTCACACTTGGTAGTAAATGTTGCATTATGTGTTGCAAAAAGGGGCTGGTAGTACAAAATCGAATATGCTCTCTGAAATGCGAAGCAGGTGAGATATATTTGAACTAGAATACATCAATGACTTAAAAAGTAATCGGCCCATGTTTCCGCTAAATCAACAATTCAGTATGTTCTTCGTGTGGTATACAGACAATGTCAGGTAATGTATCCCCCGCCCCTCCCCACTCCCCCAACACACACACAGCCTGGAAAGTAATTGTTTATATAATAGCACATTTACAAATGCTGATGACTGTTCAAGTAGTAATTGTTTACGTTCTCATTTGCAAAACATTTTCTATTTACATATGTAGAATGTGCCCATAGAAACCAGTAGTTCATTTTTTGAATTGATTTAAAAGTTCAAAACGAATTGAACAACACTTTAACTAGAATTATTTTTGAAGTTGTTTTGCCACCATTCTGTTTAAAATTAATTAGATTTCTGTTAGATTTGTACATAGAATGAGTAGAAAATGTCATCAAAATTTAAAGTGTACTTTGCGTTTTATGAGTCCCCTACTGGTTGTGCGTATTTATTTCAAGAAAAGCAACATTACAGTTATACAATAACTGATTTTTAATTCGCTCTAGCAGTCAGTACCCAAGTCGGAACATGCGTAAACTGAGATTACTTTTATGTTAAAAATTGTAATTAAGATAGGATTTATCAGAATTTTATGATGTGATAATGAAACGTATTCTGTCTGTTTCGTATTATGTTTAAGTACAGGTAGACTGCATAAATTATAAGATAGTTTTGTTGATACACATAAATAGCACTGGGGCCAGAAACGTCTATCAATCATCCCTCCTAGACTTTTTTTTCACAGCTACCAATTTATTCGGCAGGACTAACTCTTTCAAAATAAAAAAAAAATCCCATGAAAAAACTCTTTTGAACTATATTTGATTTCACTGTTTCCATGGCAACCGTTCATGTTTGGAAAGGACACTCATATGGATGATAATCAGTCATATCTTTGTCAGTTTTGGTGATAAGACAATAAAAATGGTATCAAATTGAGCTGAGACATTGGCATTTTAATAGCAGTACTTTTATGTTAATTAGCTAATTTGCATATGCATAAATATTAAAGAGAATATAAAAATATGACAACATTTTGTTAAAAAATAACATTTTCTAAAATATAAATCAATTTAACTGTACCAAACAGTTTTGATCTGGTCTTAAAGTCTCTCATTGTTTTCTAAAATAATATTTTGTTGCTCTTATGGTATTTTATGTACTCCTTACTAAGTATGCTTAGCTAATTTGCATAAATTGAACCAGTGCCACAAACAACGAATAAAAAACTGAGACAATTAAAACTGAATAAAATGATATAATTAGCTGTTATTAATGAGATAACAATTTCATGTGATCTATATTGTTCGCAGATATAGAGTAAATACTTAATAGAAGGAGGAATCATAATGTAACATACATTACACATGTTACGTCACCGTTTCAACAACCTGTTTTATTGCATCAATTATCTAGAAAATATTCTAGAAGCATAATTAATATTAGTTATTTTGAACTATAAGAACTCAATATGTTTGTTTACTTGTCAGGCAGTGAGACATACTTTTTTCCGTAACACACTTTAAAATACGTTACCACTACCATTTATTAAAAAGATATTTAAGAAGAAATTGAAGCCGTACTTATCACATACAGATTTATTTAAACTGTTAGGGGTAAATTTTAAGATATCTTTCTTCTGTTAACTCAGAAATTTCCTAATATTTATATTACACCATCGATGTAACTATTATTTTAGATTGAATATCAATAAAACACATAATACTATCAATCTGTGCATTCATATGATCATTAAGCTTACATGTGCAGTCATTCCTGTGAGTAAAAACCAGGTTTATTAAAAGTGATTTTTTTCTTTAAATTTCAGAAATAGTAGCGTAATAAGGAAATATGCGAAACAAACCCAGTTAGCTCAAAAGGAAAAACACATATCTATGAAACATAGGGTCTTGAGTCAGATATCTGGATGAGACCTTTGTTGTATTTGACGATTTGATAATGAACTCGTCTCTGAAGTCATTCGACTTCCAACTGTTTCATACGGAAAACTTAGTACTTACTTGTAGAGAACTGATTAGTTCTGGTACAGATTCCACCATCACTGGTTAGGTTAACTGCTCAACGTTACATGACTGAATGTCTGTTGCAAAGTGGTGCTAAACCAAAACTACCAAACTGTAGAAAATATGCAGGTATTTAAAGTAAGAACTATAGACTTAAAACTTTTACCAGATTGTCAAAACTGAGTTTTTATTAATAGCAAACCAAGATATAAGAACTATATTTAACTTGATAGATATGAAATGAAGGAGATTATTGTAGGCATTTTGAAACATTTACAAGAATGACAGTGTTCAAAATATTTTTTAATATTTTATATTGTACAGACAATTAAAGACTAAAATGTACTATGTTGTGGAATATACTGGAACATTAAGAGAAATAGTAAGAGAAACTGTGCATCAATCATAACAAAAAAAGTTTGAGTATCAATACAATTAGGTATCAAAGGCTATATGCTTAAGGCAGGTCCTCTTTTTGTCAAAAGTCCAAACTGTATAATAGACTTGAGAGCATTTGTAATGAAATTATACAAATTGCTTCAGAATCAAAGTGTTATCAAATGTCGTTCATAAAGATAAAGTAATTCTTGGATAGGTTATAATCTTCTTTTGTCAGTTGCTTTCTATTTCATAAGTAATATGATATAATGCAATATATAATTCATAACAGCTAACCAACAAGAAAGCAAATATTTTGTAGTAGGTAGCATTCAAGTGAAACTATCGTAAGTCACAGCTTAATCAAGATGCGCAGAATGTTATTCTTGTAACACTCCTGCCTCTTCTTTTTGCACTTCTGTGATTTGTATGATTTGACAAGAAAACATTCTGAGAACCATCAACCTCTGCGTAGCAGATTAAGTGGTACCCACGTTTGAGATCACCTGGGTCACTGATGCATCATGTTAAACGGTGGGGGGGGGGGGGGGGGGGTGATGGTGTCCAATCAGAGCGGGTCGTTCAGAATGCCTTACAAGGGCCCCGTGCCAAGTATGAGGTTACCCCATAGGTTAATCTCATCCAGATTACTAGTACGTTGAATAAAATTTGTATTATAACTACTTTGTTATTCAATTTCTTCTCTTATCTTGGTCAAAATTTGAAGAAATCATAGCTATCACGCTTGACATGTCCAATATACAGTTAAGTTGGAGTTTTGTACATGTATAATTTTTAACAAATTTAATTTCAAGTAAATGTGAGATATAACGTTTACTGGATTTTACGTTGTATGAAATTGACCTGCATTTGAAATATACTTATAACAAGTTTACTTCAAATTTACTTGCAGTAAATTCGAGTTATATTTTACGCTTGAAATCTAAGAAGTAAATTCCAATTTTTATGCAGTGCCTCATCCATGTTTTCAGACAGGTATCGGTTTGAAAACACGGCTAAGCGTTTTATGGCTTCAGAACTTTAATATTAAGTTTGTTTTTACAATTTTATTGCATGTAATTTTGCTTCTCCTTCATATAAATATAATTTCAGTCTCATAAATGTCAATTTGATTATATTTCCTAGCATAAATTGAATGCCCAATTTGCTTTATGGCCACTTATTTGAGACACAAAAATGGATCCCATACAAAAAGACGTTTTTTCGTCTGTTCGCTGCTTGCATTTATAACCAAGAATATGCTGGCACGCATATAGTAAATTAATACTTAAAAGCTTTATTAAAAATAAAGAACAACACTAAATGCAATACGTAAGAGCTTATAGGGTTTTAGAGGGTTCGTGTTTAATGTCAGTCCAACTCAATTTTAGGTCCTATGGAAACTTTTATGCCGTTGATCGTGGAGGAACAACCTAGATGTCCATACGTGCATTATTTCATCACTGGCGGACACTTGAATCAAAACCTACGACCTTCCGTAAGCTAGCTGGCTGGCTTGCCTACACGAAGAACTCAATGCCCCAAAGCGAAGATCGGACCCACATCGGTTTGTGGGAGGGTCAAGTTATGTGAAGTTAGCGACTTTAACAACTCGACCATGGAGGCCACTTACAGTTTCATGCAGAATACTGACTGAAATTAAGACATTAGAAAGTTAAATTCTATGCATTTCCTATGAGATAATTTCAAATGATTTTCAATGACATTTACGTCGCCTTACTCGAAGTTATGCTAAGTGCCAATTTGGAGATATTAAGATATATATATAACCAACAAGGTCGGTCCAAGGTAAGTATCATATAATGACGCATCTATAGTTGTTCTCTAATACCACGCATCTACATAAATTGTCCTAGTAGTACATATCAGTGCATTTGTTGTAAACCACAACATACAGTTTGTTTAATTTGCAAGTTATGTCTATGGAGGGACATGTTGAAATGTAAATATTACTATATACGCCAATACCTTGTTTAAAAAGATGTGCAGCTTCTCAGAAGCTTGGTCCTTAAAGTGCATATTTCAAAACGTAGGTTATTACAAAGATATCTGCAATTTGTTTTAACTTAATTATGTCAGCACGTACTGTACCAAATAGAAGCTATGAAAATGCTATGCAGAGAGTTATGCTCATGACTAGTGGTATGTCTTACTCGTCGAGGAAGAGTCAGACCATATATTAATTATTAAAAACCAACAGGGCTCACGTGCCTGATTCGTCTTGGCATGGATTGGTTATGTAAAGGGAACATACGGTCTTTGATAAGCCACAACGAAATTTTATACAGTTTCAGTGATTGGTTAGAGCTGATGTGAGGGAATACAAACTTGTAAAGCAAACATACGCTTTTACTGTCAGATAATGTTGATAGTCCTCATGACCAGTCAGTAGACAACTTTTGCTGTACCAACAATAAAATGATACCGACTATGGGTTAGACGATGGTAATAACATTGACATTTTCATACTGAATAATAAAATCCGGAGCGACAAATTAATTTAATATTTATTTCAGCTGAATGTGATAGTCGTACACAAAGAGAAAATATATAATGTATAAAAGGCATATATTAGTTTTGTTTTGGAAATTATGATCTACAAAGATTTGTTCAAAGAATATAGAAAAAAAAAGAAAATATAGGAATTCAGATTGAACACCCATTTCTATTGATGTTTTCCTGCTAGGACTTATGTTCTATACGTTTAATCAGCTATTATAATTTGCCATATGGCGGTCGTAAAAGCTCTCCCTTATCTTGAACTAAGTGCTGTTATACTCAATGTTGTTATACATTCTGATCCTTAAGTATCTCTGAGTCCACTTAAAGTATCTGTATATTCTCATGCATCACGCACATTCCATCAGTTTTCAGTCACACGGAGTCTGATATTATTTAACACAGTTTGCTTCCAAAGGATCTCTTATACATTTTGTTATCTAACATGATAAATAACCAGACTCTAAGCCTGACTGTGGGAATCGTCTGCAAAATATTGTTAAAGTTTTTGTCTGCTATTTGTAGAAACAAACGTTTTAAGGACACATTAAATAGTAATGGGGTGCCTCGATTAACATGATTATTCTCCACTTTTTCGAGATAAAACATGCTATATAGCATATTAAGATAAAGAATGTAATTGTACCGTGATACATTATGTATACAGATTCTGTTAAGGTAACAAAATATGTAAACACCTATTCTTATCTTCAAACAGATTCAACTATCTCATTAGAACTTCAAAAGAGTTAAGCTTTTCTGTGCAGTGTCAGGATCCCATATATCACAGATTTTGCCTAAAGTGTCAGGAAAATAAGTTGCACTTGAAAACACTATTTTTGGGTATCCGTTTCCTTCCCCATTGACCTGAAAGTGACATATTTCAAGAATTGGTTGATTTATTACAAGCCTATGAAATTCTTTTATAAAACACCCTTCAAAGAAACAAACTGCCAATTGTTATGCAATTTCCTTAGAAAAAGGAGTTAGATCACTTCAAATACTTCAAAGTTGTATCTTTCTTTTCTTAGAAAAAGAAGAAAATGTATTATATATGGACTAAACCCTAAGGCCCATCCTTCATATAAGACTGAATGCCCTTTAATTTTTGGCGGACGAACTACTTCATTCTACGAATCTTTGTTTTAATTGGTTGCCATTTTCTCTTATTGACAAAATATCACTCTTACCCAAGACAGCCAGTCAAAATATGATATCTTTACCTTGTAACAGTTCGTGTCCATTTGAAAGGAAACGTATGTATCGAAGTGCTATGTTACTTTCGGAGGACTCGGTAATGTCACTCATTTACCATCATGCGACAGAATCCCGTTGATAAAAAATTTAAAAAAATCCTGTTGAAATGACGAGCTGACGAACGCCTCTGGGTGTGCTACTCGTGTTTCATACAATAAACAAAAAAATAAACAGCAATGTAAAAATTAAGTAAATCGACATTGAGGGATTACACTATCATAAAGAAATCTAATATGCGTTACAGTCTGACATTACAATCAATCAATTTAGCAATAATGAACGTGTCAGAAAGAGAGGAGGCTACGGTGATTGAGATATTTTTATTGAATAATGTAATTTGTAAAAGGCATGATGAAATTAGGAGCGACAAATGAACTTTTCAGTTAAACAGATTATGATTATGTCACAATCAAAACATCTTCTGTCTGGTCTTGGTGATAGAAATTCAATATGTCAGCCTAATAATCCGCTTTTGACAAACAACATTCATTTTTGTTGTCAGCATCTAGACAATTGGTTACGTTAGTTACAATGTTTTATTAAGAAAGCTCCTACAAATGCATATACACCAAAACCGTAAATGTTATGATACATGTATGAGAATGTTACCTTATAACACTTACGTCAATATTTTCACGACAGAGAAAAACACATTGCCGGAACGTACCAAATTGAAGCTATGAAAAGGCAATGCATAAAGTTATGCGCATGACAAGACTTAGTGTTAAATCGTTTTTTTTTCCAACCAATGCAACTCGTTCGTTGTAATTTATTTGCTTTATCTTTTTATTTGTTCCTCTTTTGTTGATGTGAATTCAATATATCGTCCAGAAAGACAAGACCACAGGCCAATTGAAAAGTGTTACGAAATTCAAAACCAACGAATAGGATGTAAAATTTCAAAGCAAACGCATATGTCTATTTTCTAATAACGATGGCAGTAGGCGACAATGCAATTAATCAACCTTGCTCTAAGTACAAGAACTTGACATAGGATATTGGAGAGACAACAGAGTTTTAGATGGCATATTTATATTCAGTAAAGCTGAATGAAGCGACAAGTAAACCCGGTTGATAAGTCATCCGTATTGTGGGATATCGTTAACAACATATTGAGCTAGAGATCGAAGACTATACCCAAAGGTCATTCGGTATAGAACGCAGCCAAGCAACATAACAGTAAAGTCGGTTTGATTGGGTCTTTTCATGACAGGTAATGGTATATATGCTACAGCCCTCTCTCCCCAAAGCACCGGTTACAGCGGAATTCTATCATAGTAGAATTGAACGAACTCAATGATTCCAAACGACCAGAAAATGTAACAACACCATATCCAAATACGGGGAGACGTTTTACAGAGCCACCCAGCGCTTAAAGCTGATGTTGTGATAGCTAAATTGTGAAAAGCATATTTTTGAGAAAAATAATTGTGATAATTGTTCATAAAATGCCTAGATTTTCTTTTGCATTGATTAGAGTCTATCATCACAATCAAATCGATTTTTTAGAGAAAATAATCCTATAGATTTTGTTAACATTCAGAACGGCAGTCTGTTAGTGCTGTGTGGTGGCTGTAAAAAGTTACCCCATACTTGGACATAGCCTTGTTAAAATTTCCTGCACTTTAGGATCAAGGTATCCAGTAAATTTTACTGTAATGAAGTTCTGCTAATGTAGAATGTTTTAAATTTTGTCACCCATCATGAACAAACTCAGTTGAACCTTGATTGCTATTAGTTTGTTTAGTGGTGTTTTATTCGTTCAAAAGATCTTAAAATTGGTAGTGTTAGTACAGCAACAGTATTATGGCCATGTCCATTTACAAAGACTCTAATATATGTCCAATTGCAAGCTTGTTAGTCAGTCTACGCTTTGCTTTTAAGATGACAAATTACCTGACCGTCAGTTTTTCCTTAAGAATTCTTCTTTGACATTAAACATTCCTGGCGAAAATAATATCTTCTAAAATTTTGGTATAGAAATACTTAAGTCTAGGTTACAAGTTAATATGACACTAATTTGATACACAAAATATGAGAGGTAAATGCCGGAGTCACGGTGAATTTCAGCTCACTGCTTTAAAATGTATAATAGGTATACAACGACAGAAGAAATATTGTTGTTAGTTATTCCAGCTGTTTTATTAATCATAAGGTAATATCTCACTTTTTATGTATTAAAGCGGTCGACTTACTAATTCATACGTACGACTTTCTGAATCATACCTACGTCTGATAAAAAGACAAATATCAAACAGGGAATGCCACGTACCAAAATCGCAGCCTCCCCAAACCGAAACCTACAGCACGCAGACTTCACACCACAAACATACACACATACACGTGCACACACACAAAGCCAACACACGAGGACAAAACGAACAAAGGAGCACACACACATACACGCGCATACACACAAAGCCTACACAAGAGGACAAAACGAACAAACAAAGGAACACAGTGGGGCACCGCCTTGGAACGGTCAGTAGCAAAAACACCACTGGGGAGCTTAAACCGGTTTATGGAGCGCACCCAACCTCACTCTTATCCCCACCATATTCCACGGGACAGTGTAAATAAAAGTAATCCCCTCCAGGTGAATCTCTAACACACGTAATGGAAACAAAAAGGCATGGCATGTAAAACACAAAAATGCTCGTGTATAAAAATATAAAAAGCAAACCTTCAGAACCAAAAACGTATGTACTCAATGCCTTTTCAGAAGACAGAGCAACAAGAGAAACGCCCTTAAGGGCCCGACGAAACAGGCCATCGTACAAAGTACTATGTCTTGTCTAGGATTTATGGAAAAGGAAGGAGTGTCAAAGCTGAAAAAACACTAACACAACATAGATGGCATGATGAAAGATATAAAAAGATCGAAATATAACAGCTCTGTCTGAACGTACGGGGAGACTTTTTACGGCTGCAACACAGTACAAACAACGCTAATGTGATAATAAAGTGGAAAAAGTAGAAAATCTTTAGGACGCCAGACACGACAAAAATAAAAAAAACAGATTTGGTTTGATTGAGATCTGATGGCATTAGAACGCTTCCAATTGTGGCGGAAGGTTGTAAAGATGAAATGAATGCCAACCATATACATGTCAGCTGAATATCGTTACCTCGATATCGGTTAGCTCGATACTCCGGTTAGCACGATGTGTTTGAGTCGGTCCCGATTTTCCCCTATTTATCTTAATGTAATTATTTATCGTTACCTCGATATGCTTAGCTCGATATTTTGTTTAGCTCGATGAGATTTTTTAATCCCGTCAACTTACCTGTACTGTTTTTACACCTGGTTTCGTCGATATCACAGCTTGTCAAAAATATCCGTATTTTTTGTAATGTGTGAAAATCAACCTTTTGTTGTCCGGCGATGTATTAATCATATTCAAGATAGTTTATGCGTTTGTTTTGTTTGTTATTTAATCTTTAAATAGACGTCTGACACAAGTACAAAGTAGTCCCAGATAGTCGATATCGTTACGTCGAACTTCGGATACGTCGATGCAATTTTTACAGTCCCTTGAATATCGAGGTATCGGTATTCGACTGTATATGTTTCAATAACAAGATAACCTTTCGCCGAAATGGGGCTATGTTATGTAGTTTCTGGTATCAAGTTACTTGGTGCAAACATTCACTATTTCACTATTTCAGTCTATGGTTAACAGCATTAACAATTTACTATTAGCAAAATATGCATGTAAAGCTACAAGTCTGAGAATGTTATGATCTATGATGACGAACCGCATTCATAGTCAACAAAGAACGCAGTGGATGAATTGTATTGTTTGATCCAACTGTTTGAAACACTCCCAACGTAAAACGTTTCATGTTAAAATCAATCAAATAAAAGATATTATAAATGTATGACATTTGTTTTCTTTGCTACGGGCATTATAGAGTTATAATATTTATGACTATTACATAAAGCGTATTTACAAATTGATATGAAGTAGAGATAAACTTTATGTTTTGGGGGCTTAGACATTTTTTGAATTAGAAATAAACAACTTAAAGTGTTTGAAAGCATTAATTATACCATAGAGCGCACAAACAATTGACAAAGTGCATCAGTAATTGCTCGGAGATAACTACATTGTTTTATTAATAGCTGAAATCAACAAACTACTTTTGCCGCATGTTTTAACTTGTTTAGTAAGCAGCGTTCATTGAACGTAGCTACTGCTGTTTAAAGGTCGTCTAGTTTGTTTATCGGAAAGGCTTATTGATATTTATTAATGGTAACAGGATAGTACTGAGGATTGTCAAAATAACAATTTAAAGTCAGTTTATTTAAACCATACAAGTCTAGTATGTATATATTATGTATAAATGTGTTTATTTCGAACGTTATTCTTGTAAAAACCGCATCCTAAGATTAAAGAATTTATTGGCAAGCAATAATCTACCTTATATGCTTGCAAATGTAATGAAATGCTTAAACCACATTGCATCGTAAGCTTCAACTATTACGTAACAGCCAAGAGTAAGTATTCTGCATGGTCGATATTCTACAAAAATATGCTTCAACCGCTGTGAAGAACCGTTAGAGCATAATTAATTGTTTATTTACTAACCCTTAGCCTGCTGGCGGCAAGTAGTTATGCCTTTGCGACCAGTGCAGACCAAGATCAGCCTGCACATCCGTGCAGTCTGATCATGGTCTGCACTATTTGCTATTTAGTCAGTAAATTTCCAGTGAACACCCCTTCGAGCATTATTAAATGGTATTGCCCAAACTGAATGATGGACCAGTTCGTTTTAGGAATTTAGCAGGGTAAAGGCTAATTATCGGAATTGCTTTGTTTCCTTTCCTCAATTGATCTATGTCCAGATAGACTAACTTGGTTTCATAACAGTATGCTGTCGAATTAGTCCGTTGGAACAAACTTAGTAATAAACTAATGTCTGTCTTCTTAGGTCTAAAACTTGCACTAAATAACGTTTTTGCTGTGACTGCAATATTTTTCATTCAACCAGGAGTATGTCTGTGGTTGAGTTAGAAAATGCCCAATGTTCTACAAATATTATGTGTTATGTTTTCATTGATGATAACCCCATTTGTTTCTTATTCGCTCTCTGTTTATTGTAGTATTTATAAAATTTTGGACATGAATTTTATATGGAGTATGTTTTTAGAAAAGCAGCTGAGGGAGTGTCGTACATAATGTTGTTTCTTGGAAGTTAGTACGTGGTCTTAGAATAAACGCTATCAATCAATATCAGTCCAACAAAACAGTATTTTTAACAATTTATAACCTTTCTACATAAGCCATTAGACACAATGTAACTATTCTAAATTATCACATTAAAATATTTAGGTGTCATTGCTTTAGTTAAAATCTGCTATCGTTTTGACAACGACCTGTCTTAATTTAAGAAATAATAAGTTCCCAAGCATGGTTTATCGTAGAATAACCCGTGTTTTGTGTTCTTATGCGTAAGAATATATCACGAAGGCCGTATGCCTGAGTGATATATTGTTTCGCATAAGAACGAAAAACTCGGGTTATCCTTCGATAAATCACACTTGAAAACTTGTTATTTCGATTCTAACAAGACATACTAGTATCAACAGTGTTAGAAAAATTGGTAACTGCTTTTTACGACATGAACTACACTTCGTGCAACGCGCCTGGATCATTCTATACATAGAGGATGACGTCACTACTTTGCACGCGCATGGGTTATTGCAAAATAACCGTTGATTGATTTTCTTCTATGTGTATATAGGTTATTTCTGGTCGTGTTAGAATATCAAATATTAAAATGCTAAACTTATACGTTATCCTAAATGATCAATACCTGTTATAGAGGATATTACATGAGTGTCTTTTCATATTGAATTTATTAAACGGGTTGAATAAAATAATAAAATGTGAGACTCTGCCGAATTCAATGCGGAAATACACAAATGTTATATTTATTTTGATATCACATTTAAGCTTTTCTTGTTGAAACATCAAAATTTCTTCTTTCTTTACCTATATTAAACAAAGTAAATTCGACCAACGTCTCCTATAGATAAACGACGTCGAAGTCAAAGTTTTAATACAGTAGTGTATTATCAAATTTATGTAATGACTTTATTTAACTCCCACGACGTCAAACATGTGATAAACATATTTTCTGTTACCTGTTTGCAATATTTTGTTTTACTTAGTTGTTGGCTGTAAGTGTTTTGTTTCGCTTGGTGCTTTTGAATACACTATTTGCTTCAGATTTTTAGAACAGAATATGATTTTGTAGTATACTTTAATCTTTATTTTTTTTTTTTTTTGCAAACGCTCATTTGCAAAGTGAAGCAAAAATAAATGACTTTTCTTTCTTCATTCATATGTCAGAGGCAATTTTATGACAATCATATGGCTGTAATTATTAAAAAATATTTTAAACTTCAGTGTTGTAGCAACAAAAACGGAAAATAAATTCTTTCTTACATATATATCTTTCAATTTATGGAGTGAAACGTTTACTTCATGTAATTATATTAAACGATTTCATTCTACCATTGAATTTCAATAAATTTATATTCTCTGCATCATATTAAATAAGCATAACTGCGCGCTTAAATTGCGGTTTAATATCCGAATGTCTCCCAGTTTCTATTCGTTCTCCTTTTTCATTTCCGATGTTGTTTCCGCTGTGCTAAAAATAATTGTAATTGAATTTAATCAGAAATAGTTTTAAGCGATACGCAAGCTCATATTTCCAGTTACTGGCATATTCCCTACAAAGTTACAATAATGTTCATTATGAAAAAAAAAACTGAAGTTTGACTACATACATATCTGAAATCCCTCAATTAAATTTAAATGACATTCAATTGTCTTTTACATTCTTCTACTATTTCTCTGTTCAACACATGTGGTCGCAAATATCAAATAGTAAAGGTTTAACATAGTTTCTAGAACAAAATGGGGTTTGTGGTGGAATTTTAATAGACAAAAAATAGGCTCGAATCATGCCCTTTGTAAAAGAGTCATACATTAATTTTATCTATAATCCAGAACCCAACTCTATCAATCCTCCTTATAGTGTAGGCTATAAGCCAGATGATTGTGCACTTTTTAGAAGAGTTTTAAATTTGTATGATTCTTGCGCATTGTATCATAATATTACAATTTTGACGTAGAACCCATCGCTGCATGAACTATTTTACAAAATTTAGACCGATTTTTAGGAAACTTTACCAGTGCAGATTTTCATTGTACTTTTCATAACTTTTTTATTTTTTGCTCAATTCTAAAAATATCTTGTACAAATATTTGTCTTTTAAATGCCGATGCGACACATATATTTGTTTGGTGTTTGTTGCAAAATTATTGGAGCGTGTCGAACTTTATTGATTTAAGCTATTCTGCATGTATAACATGTATACATTGACTTAATTTGTAAAAAATTCATGTAAAGATTAAGGTTGGAGCCGTGCCAACTAGAATTAACAAAAAAATGGATAAAATATCAATGTACGCATAAGTAGATTGGTCTGAAACATTTTTTAGTTGACAATTTCATTGCAAATTTTTCATACAATGTTCAGAAGCTTATGACAAAAACAAATGAACCCTGACAAATTGTATTTATTGCAAGTATGCACGTATTCATTTGTAAGTATTGACAAATACTATAAACAAATCATGCAGATGATAGCCAAAAAGACGCAAGTGCTAAATGCATCACACAAAAAATACTCATTCAGTTTTTTTATGTCATCAACCAGTACAGTCCTCTAACCGGACGTTTTCTCTTCACTGCGCAAAAAAGAGAAACATTTTCTCCAAGACAGTTTTAGAATCCATCAAATGTATGAAAGTCGATTAACGACTCGAGCTCTATGTTAAATACGAAATTAAATGTATCTTTATGTCGAGTTCTGTTTATCTTTATCAGTTTGTTTTGTCAAGTTGTGCGCATACCAAACCAACACACATACTTTCAAAATTGTGTTATGATGTTTGAGGTTTGTGCCAGGATGACACAAAGAAACGTGTTGCCTAAACCACGCGCACGCCAATGCAACATCACGAAACACCCATAGATAAATCAATGACATCATTTACATATGACCACATACTGAAATTATCACGTATATCGCAGAATAATTGAGGACGAGTTTCAGATGTTATCATCGGCGAAATGAAATTGTTTAACGGGCTGAATAGAAAACGACAAGTTTTATATAAAAAAAGTATACATCAGTTGACAATTTTGCGGCAATCTTTTCCGCATGTTCAGTGCCGTAACTACGTTGAGGCACATCGAGGCAGATTCCTCGGTGTTTTGTTTTTAAGCAACGTGTTTTTTTTTTCTTTATTTTTTTACATTTGATGTATCTATAAAAGTTCTGTTTTCGCTCTAAACAAAACAGATACATTTGATAAAAATATCTTACCTGATTTGTCTATATACTCAGGTATTTTTGTAAATGGTTTATTCAAATCCTCTTCCTAGATGTAAATATTTCTTTGTCCATTTTAGGATTTCTGTGTAGTGAAAACTCATTTTGATGTTTCCCATCAAGAAATGCCTGAGTCATATATACATAATGATGGAAATGATATCTCGACTTGACTTTTTTTACACTGGCGTACGAAAGAGACATTGAGTTTTGGTTCTTGTGCGGTTGTAGAGTCAACGGTAACTCCTAAACATAGTCACACATTTCCGTCCAATCATTTCTCATATAAGCATTCAATTTTGTACTTTTGCTTGTGAATCACACAAAGTTTTACTAACAATTTCATAATCTGGCCTTAAAAACGTACCATTTTCTTGTGGAACTTAAGAACTTCTGAGCCCACTACCTGTTCTCCGATTTACCAGTCTAGTATTGTAAACCTGTCAACCTGAGTTGCTCAAATTCATTTTTCTGAAATGAATTTTAAATGCATAGTTTTGCCTCATTGAATTTTCCACATTTCTCTAAGAGGGTCCCGAACCCCACTTCTACTTTTACTCAAATTACACAGACGAGTAGTCGTATGCGTACACTTTAACCTGATTTGCTAAGGTTTTTTGTCAGAGATGGTGTAAATGTCCCATTTATCTTCTATCAATTTAAAATTTCGCGGGGAGGACCCTGGACCCCATCTCTATTTCTACTCTAGTTATGCAGCCGGAAAATGTGTACATTTCAACCTGATTCTCTCAAATTCTTTATCAGAGATGTCTTAAAATGCACAATTTTGTCTTTTATACTATCAAAATACTCTTGGGAGGACCGTTGAAATCCCATCTTTACTTGTATACCAATTATGCAGGCGACTAGTGCAAACTTTTTAATCTTATTTCCTCATATTTTGTTTTCGAAGGTTGTGTAAAATGCACAGCTTTGACCCCGAACACAACCCTCTACGTGTACTCCAATTAGGTAAGCAATTAGTGTGACATTTTGCTCAGAATTTTGTCTGAAATCGCTTGAAACTAACACAGCTGTATTGTATAGTGTCAAAACTTTTCAAGAACTCAACTTGGCTCCAATATTGCAGACGAGTTGTGTGTACATTTCTAAAATGTTTTGTCGACATTTTTTTAACCTGAAATAACTGAAAATACACCATTTTGTCTTGCAGAATTTCAAACAAAATCTCAGGATGGGCCCCTGTAACCGTGCATTAACATATGCTACAACTCCACGTGCTTTCTATGGTTGAAGAAAAAAAAATGTTCAAATTAACTGATGACTTGTAAAATCGTAGTTTGTACCTAAGCCCATATATGAAACACTATAGGGTAGTCACACCCGTAATTGTATAGTTGCTAACAACAAGTTCAGTTACAAGGTTTACTACAACTCATATTCTTACTTCATGTTTACTCATATAAAATCAAAACAGAAAAATGATAACGAATCTCAGAACACACATTTTTATAGCACATAGACTATATCTTGGGGTCTCACAATTAGATCTTGTCCAAAGGACTTACAATAAAACATCTTTGATTGGCATTTAAGTTATAATTTTTATCTACTTTGGTGGCATGGCAGATATTACACATCACGCACTAGCTAGAATATTGATTAGATAGACATCATATATACCACGTCTGAATTAACATAATACTAAAGTTACGAATTATGAATTTAAACGCACGTGATAAAGCTTGAAAAATACAAGGATACTGTTAATAAGGAACGTGATGTAGCACACATATAACATCTGTTGTTTACAACATTGCAAAAAGAATTCGTGACACGACAAATAGCCGGTAGCATGCTTAACTTTAAGACAAAATTGAAATGCAATTTATATGTAATACATATAATTTCGTACATTGAATAGACATTAAAAGTAAATAAAATCAATTACAAAACAATAATTACTAAACACATGATAATACAAATATGTAACTATGTTATAACTCTTTTTCCGAAAGAATTCTGCCTCCGTGTTTTTTCAGGGCTTGTTACGGCACTGATGTTTTAATCATGTCTATTGTATAAAGGATAATGTTAAAGGTCTTGCTTATTATCGTGTCACCCCTTTTAAAAGGGCTAGCCAGTTTGGTTTATTGTGCCTACCAATTGCCTCCCAACTCCTAGCACTTTGCTAAGGACCGGGCGGATAGAAGTCGGTAACCGTTCATCTAACTTGCTCGTGGCTCGCGAACCGGCCTTTTCGGAACGAGTCCCATGACAAACATCCCCCTTCGACCTTTGATCCCGAAGAGGACGCCTTAACCACTGTGCCACGGTCACTGGTAAGTGTCGATATAAAGAACATGAAAATGTGAATAAATACAAGGGCCAATCCCCCGCCCCTGTAGATTCCCAATGACAATCGTTTTCATATTAAGTTCAATATATGCATGTATGAAGACAAGGTTTTGACATGTTCATTTATAACAAAACAATTTATACTTTGCGTTGCGGATACTGAAAGGTTATTTTTGTTTATGACATCTGACCTTGATCTGAAGGTTTAAACTTGTTCTTGACCTTGAGAACAAATTATATTTGAAGGAAATAAAACTGAAATTATAACGGTGCTGAGAGCAAGAATCTGATATGTGTCGGACATTGACAGCCAAAGACAGTGTATAGAGACGGACAGACAGACAAACTGAACTATTGAAAAAAAGCTCGTAGAACACAAAATGCTCCCCTCCACCCCTTGGATACATTCCGTAACTGCACAAAGAACAGAACCTACCGGGTCATTGTGCACTGAACGTGTGACGTACTGACATCAAATCAAAATAAAGGGTCATTTACCAGTCATAAATGACCTCTAGATCAAATCTGATTTTAGACCAAAGCATTCCCCTGTTATTTGACAAAATATTTTAACTGTTCTGGGTTAATGTTTTACCTTTGATCTACTGATCTTAAAATCAACAGGGGTCATCTGCTGGTCATGATCAACCTACCTATCAAGTTTCGTTAATTTCGTGATTCTAATCCTAAGCGTTCTCAAGTTATCATTCGGAAACGCTTCAACTGTTCCGGATCGCTGTGAACTTGACCTTTGACCTACTGGTCTCAAAATAAATAGCAGTCATCTATTGGTCATGATCAACCACCCGATAAAGTTCCGTGATTCTAGGCTTAAGGGTTCTCAAGTCATCGTCCATAAACTGTTTGACTGTTCTGGATCCCTGTGATCTTGACCTACTGATCTCAACATCGACAGAGATCATCTGCTGGTCATGCCAAATCTCCTTATCAACTTTTAAAATCCTATGCAAAAACATCCTTGAGATATCATCTGGAAACGGTATACCTGTTCTTCGTCAATTTGACATTGACCTTTGACCTACTGACCTCAGTATCAGTAGTGGTCACCTGCTGGTCATGATCAACCTTTCTATTAAGTTTCGTGATTCTAGGTCCAAGCGTGTCCAAGTTATTGTCCAGAAACTGTTTAAATGTTCCGGGTCACTGTGACTTTAACCATTGACAAAGTGACATGAAAATCGATAGAGATCATTTGCTGGTCATGACCAACTTCCTTATCGACTTTCACAATCCTATGCACAAGCATTCTTGAGTTATCACCTGGAAACTGTAGACCTGTTCTTCGTTAATGTGACCTTACCCTTTGACCTACTGACCTCAAAATCAATAAAAGTCATCTGCTAGTCATGATCGACCTTTCTTTTAATTTTCGTGATTCTAGGACCAAACGTTTCCAAGTTATCGTCAAGAAACTGTTTAATTATTCCAGGTCACTGTGACCTTGACTTTTGACCTACTGACCTCAAAATCAATAAAAATAAATTTGCTGGTTATGATCAACTTCCATATCAAATTTTATGATCCTAGGTTTAAGCATTCTTGAGTTATTATCCGGAAACCGATTGTTCAACATATTAAAAGACCTACAGACAGACCGACCGACTTCTGAAAAACAATATACTCCTCCTTCTTAGGACGGGGGCATAAAAATAGGGCTTCACAACTAATTAACATGTCATTTACTACTTACAACATCGTTTTCTGAAAATAGCTAAACAAAACTATTCAAAAATCAAACTTTAAATGTACCATTATAAGTGTTGTCCATTTTTTCTATAATTTTACAAATTCAAGGGCCGTAACTCTAATATATGCATATCTATTTCAATTTCTAGCCCCCAGACTGATAAATAATTTCCTCTACATAAAATGTCGGGAATTTGTAATTCATAAAAAAGTATATGGTGAGTGTTGTATACTAATACCTTTTATAAATGATTTCAACGGGCATAACTCTGACCCTTATTATTTACCATAAAAGGCTTGGTAGAGGTGGGTTCTACATCTTAAGTGTTCCGTTATAGATATTAGTATTGTATTAGATAAAGATCAAAACTCTTCTAAAAAGTGCACAATTCGGCAATATTTTCAGCCTTATAGCCTACACTATTATGATGAATTAGAATGTCAGAGTTATGTCCAAGGTACAAGGTGTTGGTATACAAACGCTACCATATATAATTACTAATGTAATACATATGTCCGAAAATATCATATATGTCGGGAATATAATTAATCAGTTGGATGCTCGAAGATGAATAAAGTGTAAATGTGAGAGTTAAGGCCTTTTAATTTCTTATTAAATTATAAATATAATAGCTTCGAGAATAAACTTTACATTGTATTTTTAATTGTTTTGTTGTGTTATCTTTTCCAAAATGATGTTGTACATAGTAAAGGTCCTGCTTCTCTTTAAAAAAACTTGCTCAGTGACATACGTTATAGAAGTAAAAACCAGATTGCATTATTTTTTTCCCCTGCTTTTCTTTCCAGACAGGACCGATGTTGTGTTTTCTGATCTATCTAATATATTATTTTCAAATGAATCGGAAACTATTAAACGCTTTTTTGAAAAACTACTTTTGCAAATAAGTAACGACATAGACATAGTTTGAAATTCATGGCAAGACCAATGAAGCAGGTTGATAATCTGCATTTATTACTGAGAATTACAATAACATATAACAATCAACTAAAATGTTTCAGCGAATTCGGCTTATGTCTACATTGATATTTTATCCTCTTATTACTTAGTTCTAATTGGCACTACTTTCTATGCTTTGTAATAAAACAGCTCAATATTTACATTATTCACGTGCAAAATTGCTATAAATCAATAAAGTTCGACACATAATTTTGTAATAAACATAAAACAAATACATTCGTCACTTCTATTTATAAAAGACAAATATTGATACAGTTTCAATAAAATCTGCCTATTATTTGTAAAACAACTTCTTCAGCAATGGGCTCTACATCTACCTTTTAATATTATGATATAATTCCCACAAATCATACTAAAAGAAACTCCAATCAGAACAATATTTCGGCTTTGGCAAAAGCAAGTTTACTTGCACAAGTTTATAAATAAAACTATAAAGTAATTATATTTCTTTGTTTGTAGACAAACTACCAAAGGTGGTCGCAAAGATTTAAATATTTTTTAACAATTTTGATACTTTACAAAGTCTGTCAATCTCGGCTTTCAGCAATGGGCTCTACATCTACCTTTTAATATTATGATATAATTCCCACAAATCATACTAAAGGAAACTCCAATCAGAACAATCTTTCGGCTTTGGCAAAAGCAAGTTTATTTGCACAAGTTTATAAATAAAACTATAAAGTAATTATATTTCTTTGTTTGTAGACAAACTACCAAAGGTGCTTGCAAAGATCTGAACATTTTTTAACAATTTTGATACTTTACAAAGTGTATCAATCTCGGCTTTTTTTCTCAATAGAAAAAGTGGAAAGCCACAAGTCGCCCAACACGACAAATGAAAGCTTTGCAGTCTCGGTATGATTCTAATCGAAATATAAGAAAAATCAACCTCATTATATCATTTTGATGCTTTTAACCTAAGAAAGGATCCAACCATGCATCATGCTAACAACTACAACATAACAGAATGTAAAGTACACGTTTTGGGCAGAAAATAACATTACGACAAAAAGCAAGATATAAGCTAGTGTACTAACTATGACAGATACCAGCGACACTGCACATGGAGCTACTGCAGTAACTATGACAGATACCAGCGACACTGCACATGGAGCTACTGCTGTAACTATGACAGATACCAGCGAAACTGCACATGGAGCTACAGTGACTGCAGTAACTATGACAGATACCAGCGGCACTGCACATTGAGCTACTGTACTAATTATGACAGATACAAGCGACACTGCACCTGGAGCTAGTGTACTAACTATGACAGATACGAGCGGCACTGCACATGGAGCTACTGCAGTACCTATGAAAGATACCAGCAACACTGCACATGGAGCGACTGCAGTAACTATGACAGATACGAGCGGCTCTGCACGTGGAGCTACTGCAGTAACTATGCAGTAACTATGACAGAATACTGGCGACACTGCACATGGAGCTACTGTAGTAGCTATGACAGATACCAGCGTCACTGCACATGGAGCTACTGCAGTACCTATGAAAGATACCAGCGGCACTGCACATGGAGCTACTGCAGTAATTATGACAGATACGAGCGGCTCTGCACGTGGAGCTACTGCAGTAACTATGACAGATACCAGCGGCACTGCACATGAAGCTACTGCAGTAACTATGACAGAATACTGGCGACACTGCACATGGTCCTACTGCAGTAGCTATGACAGATACCAGCGACTCTACACATGGAGTTACTGCAGTAACTAAGACAGATACGAGCGGCTCTGCACGTGGGGCTACTGCAGTAACTATGACAGATACCAGCGGCACTGCACATGGAGCTACTGCAGTAACTATGACAGATACCAGCGGCACTGCACATTGGGCTACTGCAGTAACTATGACAGAATACTGGCGACACTGCACATGGAGCTTCTGCAATAACTATGACAGATACCAGCGGCACTGCACATGGAGCTACTGTAGTAGCTATCACAGATACCAGCGGCACTGCACATGGAGCTACTGCGGTAACTATGACAGATACCAGCGACTCTGCACATGGAGCTACTGCAGAAACTATGACAGATACCAGCGGCACTGCACATGTAGCTACTGCAGTAACTATGACAGAATACTGGCGATACTGCACATTTAGCTACTGCAGTAGCTATGACAGATACCAGCGACTCTGCACATGGAGTTACTGCAGTAACTATGACAGATACGGGCGGCTCTGCACGTGGAGCTACTGCAGTAACTATGACAGATACCAGCGGCACTGCACATGGGGTTACTGCAGTAACTATGACAAAATACTGGCGACACTGCACATGGAGCTACTGCAGTAACTATGACAGATACCAGCGGCACTGCACATGGAGCTACTGTAGTAGCTATGACAGATACCAGCGGCACAGCACATGGAGCTACTGCAGTAACTATGACAGATACCAGCGACTATGCACATGGAGCTACTGCAGTACCTATGACAGATACCAGCGACACTGCACATGGAGCTACTGCAGTAACTATTACAGATACCAGGCACACTGCACATGGACCTAGTATACTAACTATGACAGATACCAGCACATGAACATGGAGCTACTGCAATAACTATGAAAGATACCAGCTGCACTGTACATTGAGTTACTGCAGTAACTATGACAGATGCCAGTGTCAGTACTGCACGTGGTGCTGCTGCAGTAACTATGTCAGATACCAGCGGCACTGTACATTTAGCTACAGCAGTAACTATGACAGATACCAGCGACACTGCACATGAAGGTACTGTAGTAACTACGACAGATGCCAGCGCCGCTAGTACTGCAGTGTAGCTACTGCACTAATTCTGACAGATACAAGCGGCACTGAACATGCAGTCACTACGAAAGATACCAGCACGGCTCGTACTGCATTTGGAGCTACTACAGTATCTTTGACAGATATCAGCGTAATTTCACATGGAACCACTGCAGTAAGTATGACAGATACCAGCGGCACTGTACATGTAGCTTCAGCAGTAACTTAGATAGATACCAGCACTGAACGAGAAGCTACTGCAGTAACTATGACAGACACAAGCGGCATTGCACATATAGCTTCAGCAGCAACTTTGACAGATACCAACGCCACTAGTACTGCACATGGAACTACCACAGTAAATATGACAGATCCCAGCGAGATTGTACATATAGCTTCAACAGTAGCTTTGACAGATACCAACGGCACTGCACGTGGAGCTACTGCAGTAACTATGACAGGTACCAGTGGCACTGCACATGAAGCTACAGCAGTAACTACGACAGATACCAGCGGCACTGCACATTGAACTACTACGGTAATTCTTACAGATACTAGCCTCAATACATATGGTGCTGATTCAGACGTTACTTGTATTCGACGTACAATGGCCGTCGGCTTTTTCGATAATACCTGTTAACACCTTATTATACCAGGTATGCTTTAAAAATAAATGATTTTATATTGTAAATCCTTCATCAAGCTTTGTAACATATAACAACACATGACAATGTTCATTATCCACGGCAACCAATACATCGTAATGAAATTATACATTATGAAAATATATCTAATATTTCCATGCATGTAGTACGTAAATATCATAATTAGGCACAAACCCAGTATTTTGGATTGCCTTTATAAAAAATTGTAACTATACATACTTCATAATATGACTTGTATATTTTTCCAAATACTTAGTATAGTCCGTATATAAATCAGTGAGGAGTGGTGAAATCCGCACCTCAGTGAAAAAATGCAGAATCTTCACATCAGTACTTCACACTACAGAGGAGGGCTAGATCCTAAACATCAGTGATGAGTGTTGCAATCTTTACATCAGTATGGAGTGCTTGAAACCTATTATCGCAAATGAGTGATGGAAGTTTAATATCAATGAGGAGTGCTGGAATCTTTATATCGGTGAGAAGCAAATTGTTAACGTCAGTGAGGAATGCTGGATTGTTCGCATTCTCATCTATGTTTATCTACATTTGTAGATCATACTTTCGGACTTGAAAATGCTATGACGACGCGCAAGGATAATAAATGTACAAAAAGAAACAGATAAATTAAGAAGTGGAACTATCCAATGTGTATGGACAGTTGCTAAGGAAGGAACAGTGTAAAAGTGTTACCCAGCTACTTTTATTACCATCAGGACATGACGTCCGTGACGGTACCAAGGCGTGGAACCCCGACGATATAACTCAAGTCCCTCGTTTCGGGCTAACAAGTAGCTGGAACGAACTCTCCTTATCGGCGAGGACTGCTGAAAGATTCATACCAGTGAGAGTTCTGGAATATTCACATCAGTGAGGAATAGCGAAATTCTGCCATAAGTGAGAAATGCTGGAAAAGAATGCTTGAATCTTCAAGTCAGGAATGAAAGCTTGAAGTTTCATATCAGTGAGGTATGATGGAATCTTGACATGGAAAAGAATGCTCGAATTCATACATCGGTGAGAACTGCTGGAATCTTCACATCAGTGATGAATAGAGGCATCTTTACATAAGCTATGAATAATTGATTTTAAAGGTGATTTCTTAACATCAGTGAGGAGTAATGGAATGTTCATATCAATTAGTTTTAGCGGAATGTTCACATAAATGAGGAGTGATAGTATATTGATTGATTGATTGATTGATTGATTCATTCATTCATTTAGTGAGAAGTTGTGGAATCTTTTCATCAGCGAGTAGTGGCGGAATCTTTCCATTACTGAAGAATAACGGAATCTTTACATTAGTGAGTAGTGACGGAATCATCACATCAGTGAGGAATTGCGGTATCTTTAATATTAGTTTGTTTGTTTGTTTGTTTTGGGTTTAACGCCGTTTTTCAACAGTATTTCAGTCATGTAACGGCGGGCAGTTAACCTAACCAGTGTTCCTGGATTCTGTACCAGTACAAACCTGTTCTCCGCAAGTAACTGCCAACTTCCCCACGTGAATCATCAGAGGTTGAGGACTAATGATTTCAGACACAATGTCGTTTATCAAATAGTCACGGAGAACATACGCCCCGCCCGAGGATCGAACTCACGACCCCGCGATCCGTAGACCAACGCTCTACCTACTGAGCTAAGCGGGCGGGCTTTAAATATTAGTAGGGAGTGGTGGAATCTTCATATCATAAATAGTGACAGAGTCTTCGCATCCGTGAGAAGTGACAAGAGTTTCATATTAGTGAGGAGTGGCGGAATCTTCATTTCAGCGAGAAGCTGCGGAATTTTTGCATCAGTGAGGAATGGCAGATCCTTCACATCAGAAAGGAGTGGCAAGCATTTCATATAAGTGAGTAGTAACAGGATCTTAACATCATTCATAAGTGGCAGAAACTTCATATCAGTGAGTAATTGCGGAATCTTCACATGTGTGAGAAGTGGTGGAATCTTCATATCAGTGAGGAGTAGCGTAATCTTCACATCAGGGGGTAGTGGTGGAGTTTTCACATCAGTTAGTGGTGGCATAATCCTCACATTGGTGGGGAGTAGAAGAAAATTAATCTTTACCTTAGTGGCGGAATCATCACATCAGTGAGGAATGGCTGAATCTTAATATTAGTGAGTACTTTGGTGAAATCGTCATATCAATGAATAGTGACAAAATCTTCATATCCGTGAGGAGTAGCAGCAGTTTCGTAATAGTGAGGAGTGGCGGAATCTTAACGTCAATGAGGAGTGGCAGAATTTCACACCAGTTTGGAGTAGTGGAATCTTCAGTATGAAGTTGCAGAATTTTCACATCAGTGAGGAATAGCAGGATATCAATATTAGTGAGCGGTGGTGGAATCTTTAAATCAGTGAGGAGAAGTCAGTGAGGAGAAGCAGAATTATCAGTAAATAGTTCCGGAATCTTCATATCAGTGAGGAGTAGCGGAATCTTCACATCAGTGAGCTGTGCAGGAGTTTTCACATCAGTGCGGAGAAGCGGAATCTTCTTATCAGTTAGTGGTGGCAGGTTCTTCACATCGGTGAGGAGTAGAAGAATCTTTACATTAGTGAAGAGTTATATAAATTCCAGTCAGTAAGTAGTGGTTGAATCTTCACATTAGTGAGGAGTGTCAGAATCTTCACATCGGTGTGAAGTAGCCGAATCTTCACAGTAGTGAGTACAGGCGGAATCTTTACAACAGTGAAGACAGAAGAATGTCAGAATCTTCACATTAGTGAGGAGTGGTAAAATCTTCACATCATTGAGCAATATCAGAATCTTCACAAGATAAAATATGTCAGCCTTGAACCTCAAACTTACGTGATTTTTAAACAAATGATTTGCATTATATTTATTATAATTGCCTTACTCGCATTACTAACGCTAATATATCATTACAGTCATTTCACGTTTCGGTGTATTTTCTCTTCCTGTTTTGGAAGAAAAATATAGAAGATGTAAACACGTAAATAAATAATTCAAATAGCTTATGCAAGGGTTGTGAGACTATACCTTTTATCTAACGGTATAAAGGGTTATCTGATAACCTTACTACTAAATCAGTGTCACACAACCAAAACGGCGAAATCAGGGGAATTACGAATAGAATATGAAACTGATCAATTTGGAAATTCGTATACCGGAAGGTTTAAAAAATACTTAGTGGTAGACTACGTAACATATCAGAATATAGAAGGACGCTAAATAAGTAAGGAATGTCAAATAGAGTTGCAACGTGATAATAGAATATGTCTGATCCTGTGTCGAACGAAATATGGAATAGCTTAAAGCAAATTCCTAACCGGAGTCATATTAAATAGAATATGTCCCGCCCAGGGCCGTACCAAATAGTATTGTCTTAAAGCTAAATCGGCATTTTCCAGACTAGCACAGCGTCTTTAAAATCCATTTAATTTGGTTCAAAATGGTAAGAAGCCACTAAGTATGTAAATTAACGTTAAAATAAGACAATGCCTTGTATAAGGTCACCCAGTAAATTCATTTGTTTGTGTTATGAAGCGTTACGTGATATTATGTGGGATTTCCAAATATGAATAGAACGTTAAATTAGTAATGTGCAGATGGGGAGCTATTGATATTAGGACATGAGGCATACAATAATAATGATCAAAATGATTAGGACGTTTCTTTGTTTCAACTGTATGATTATATATTTCCACTCAACAACAGGTAAGCTAATCAATATATTGTTTGTTTTTGTAATTGATTATTAAACACTTTAACATTGTTGTTTAAAAGTAGTGACCGTGGGAAAGGGTTATTACTACGCATAGTATGTTTTATGACTTCCTGTATATGGTACCCAAGCTCAGTACTGTACCCATACATCATTGTCAACATACAAGTAAGAGATGAAAAATCACCGGCCAGCATCAGTTTTATTGGTTTTATTGTTGAAACTGGCAGTATGATTTTGATCATTACGTTATTAGTTCAGTATCATGAGTATGGTGATCATTTTCTAACTTTAATACAGTTTTAATCTTATATCATACCATTACAACGATTATTTAACACAGGTAAATAAATTTGAATGATCTAAATATCGTGTAGTTGTTGTCAAGCTATGATTACTTTGTTTACGCCGTAAACCTTTTGTTTCGTATTTATATCAATAGATATTTTCAGTGTGAGAGCCGACATGCCATGCTTAAATCTGCATTGAAAGCAGAGAGTATTAATTTTTTCAGTGAATAAGTAAGTGAACATTTTGTATGAAGTTTATTATTTCAAACAATTTAGATACTTCCTATATTATTTGAATTGTTTATGCAATTATTGTCAGGCCTATGCAAGATACGACGTACAAGTAATTGCCCCTTCTAATATAACACCTGTTTATACAGGTCACAATTTTCTTTTCACATTTTACCATAAATAGTATCAATTTACCTCTGTAGAGACATCACCTGTCCTCAAAGGAACTTTTTTCAATTCTCCAAGTTTGGTCTTTACAGGTTATCAGGATGCCAGTTCCCATGTAATTCTAAACAGTAGGTCCTTTATAAAGATAATCATGACAAACTCTGTCATCGGAAGTAGATTTTAGATATATAAGCTACCATGAATAGGTCAGTTAAGCGTAAAAACGTTTTGAATATTTTATTTATCTAAATGTTAATAACATTTTAAGGACAATAACACGTATTCTAAAACGACCCGATTGCTTTCCTATTACAAAACAAAATAGTGTGCTTATTTACTTCATACACATACTCAAAAATCCTTGTGTCAAGACCTACAACTGACATAATAACCTATATAGATGACATTGACACTGATATGACTTGCACCTTCCTACTTCAAAACCTTAATAGATAGAATTTTGGCCCTACAGCCCACATGAATCAATCAATCAAGATCATACTTATACGCACAAGACATACTAACTGACCTATGACATTGACCTTCATATGATCTTCACCTCCAAAACAGCATCTTTGGTCTTACAACCAGGGACATGATTCTGCATTTTGAAAACACAGCTTTTTGTCCAGTCAAATAAATGCTTAATAGATGTATTGTACCCCATTCACATCTAAGATTTTTCTTACGATATATGACGGATTGCACAAAATCGTAAAAGTTCACCGATTCCCCACATTTACGAGCTACTTAAGAGCTGTTTACGATCAAATTTCGATTTATTTCGAGTTACATGTATTACGATGCATTTACGACTAAAATTACCGATTTGTTCCGAGTAATTACGGACCAATACGATCGTTTTACGAGCTATTTACGTGTAGTTTACGAGCTGTTGCGAGTGAATTACGGAATATCATGATTCACCAAAGGCTTTACGAGTACATTACGATTTGTTTACGAGTTGTTACGAGTAGTTGCGTGTTAGATACGAGTATTTACGAATATCATGTTTTTGCAATTTAAATTTGCACGAAGGCGAGCGTGCTCTCCTCTTCTTGTTGACTACCTTCTTTTTAGGTAGCATTGTTGCAGATATGATTGAGGTCTCACTCCTTTGACGTATTGACAGCAAATGAAAGGAACTGTTCGATTTGGCAGCTTTTATAATCATAAATCGTAAAGCATACGTACGTACGCGTAAAGTACTCGTAAAGTTCCCGTAACAAATCGTAAACCCCTCGTACCGCATCGTGAAAGAAATCGTAAGAACTCGTAAACATATCGTAAACATATCGTATTTAATCGTAAAACGAAGTCTTTACGATACATGTATGAGCGCTTACGAGTGGTTTACGTGTTGTTTACGAAACTTACGGCTTGTTACGAGCTCTTTACGAGCTACTCACCGATTATTCAAATCGCGGACGATCGTAAGAAATTTTTGACATGTCGGAAATATTACCTCAACGTTCACGATTGCTTGCGATCGTCTTCGAGTAGTGCCGAGCTATTTAAGACTACCGACGAGCTATTTACGATTGCGTTCGACTGCCTACGAGTTGGCAAATCGTAAGGAATCGTAAGAAAAATTGTAGATGCGAATGGGGTATTAGTAAATATTTCTAGTTCGAACTAGTAAGAACAACTTCATTTTACATTTCCGATAAGCTGATGTTTTAGAAGAAAATGCTACTTTCATGCTTTTATACAGGTATATACCATACTGGGACTAAGTGAAAATCTATGGATCGCGCAAGCGATTCTTGGGTGATTCATAGAAAGTCCCAATGTAGTAAATATCCATAAACGCACATAATAACGAAAGCATAGAGGGAACATCGGATTTTTTATTTTAATTTATGTCGTGGCCACGAGATATAACTAATAAAAAAACGAAAAACAAAAAATGTTATCTCGTGGCCACGAGATATAAACTAAGAAAAAAACAAAAAACAATTTCTTAATTCGTGGCCACGAAATATAATTAAGAAAAAGCAAAAAACGATTTTTGCTAACACGTGGCCACGAAATATAACTAAGAAAAAACAAAAATACTGTTGTTTTTTTTTGCTAATTCGTGGCCACGAAATATAACTAAGAAAAAAAACGAAAAACGATTATTGCTAATTCATGGCCACGAATTAAACAATTTTGTTTTTCGTTGTTCTTTTTTTCTTAGTTAAAGTGTTCGTGGCCACGACTTAGCAAAAGTCGTTTTTGTTTTTTTTTCTTAGTTATATTTCGTGGCCATGAATGATTAGCAAAAATCGTTTTTTGTTTTTTTTTCTTACTTATATTTCTTGGCCACGAATTAGCCAAATATCGTTTTTTGTTTTTTTTTCTTAGTTATATTTTGTGGCCACGAATTAGCAAAAAAAATCGTATTTTGTTTGTTTGTCTTTTTTTGTTATATTTCGTGGCCACAAATTAGCAAAAATCGTTTTTGCTTTTTTCTCAGTAATATATATTTCGTGGCCACGATTTAGCAAAAATCGTTTTTCGTTTCTTTCTTACTTATATTTCGTGGCCACGTGTTAGCAAAATATTATATTTTTTTAGTTATATTTTGTGGCCACGAATTGGCAAATTAATAGTTTTTTTTCTTAGTTTTATTTCGTGGCCACGAATTAAGAAAATGTTTTTTGTTTCTTTTTTTTCTTAATTATATCTCGTGGCCACGAGATAACATTTTTTTTTGTTTTTCGTTTTTTTTTTAGTTATAACTCGTGGCCACGACATAAATTAAAATGAAAAACAATCCGATGTTCCCCTCCATGTTTCCGTACATAATAGTGTAACATGTTAAAAAATACAATTAAGCTAAAATTTAATGTTCTTCTTGAAATTTTGGCATCGAATTTTGAAAGATTTTTGTTTCGAAAATCACCATCTGTGGATATTTTTGTAAATGACTTCAGAATGTGCATGCGGTCTCGCGAAAATATCCATCCTTGATAACATTAGACCAATGTTGTTTATATGAAAATGAACGCCTTTTTTCTTTCCCAAAAAGTGACATAGTGAGTGTTTGGCTGTATGCGCTGCGCACCGATATTTTTTTTTTACTGTTACAGGATTTTTATTAACCATACGCACGTGTACTCTTCATGACACCTAGGTCATTCCCTGATGCTACTAAATAGTTCCGCAAGAACAGAGCAAGTACAAAATATATGTTTTACTGCAGTGAAAGTAAAGGAAATATGCCTCACTGTTATGGAAAACAAATGAAACTTTGTCCTCAATATTTCTCGATATTTCATTAGAAAGTATATAAAAAGAAGCATTTAAAACGATTTCGTATATTAAAGATTTATAATAAAAAGATATGTTTCTTGAAAAGATATACTTTGCTGGAGGGGTCGAAAATTGAAATATTTAACCTGTAACCATTTTTGTTTCATTTTGGATTTCATTCTTTTGCCTATATTTAGACCTGTCACACGTATCACTTTTTTATTTAAAATGGTCATAAGAAAAACTACTTAGTCAATAAATCGGTTGAACATCCTTTTTCAGATATCACTAAGCAAGTTTGTTATGTACTGGATTGATATTGTTTTAGCATCTTTGTAATAATCATGGGATATTGTGCGATTATCCTATTAACCCTTAGCCTGCTGCAGGCGAATTTAACAGCCTTTGCAAACAGCTTGGAACCAGATCAGACGCCGATTAAATCGGCGTCTGATCAGGTTCCAAGCTGTTTGCTACTCTGACAATATTTCTTCCAATTTTGGAGCAAATTAAATGAACTTTACAATTTCCAGCAGACGACAATTTATCTAGCATGCTAAGGGTTAACGTTGCCGTATACTCTTAAGTATAACTTATTAATAATACCTAAGACATTCTCAACGAAAGGAGTTTCAATACGCTATAAACTATGTATAAAAACAATGTTGTTTAAACTATAATTGAAAAGAGATGAAAAGGAACGACAATTTGTTGTTTTAAATGTAGATAAATTGCACTTATGTGCACCCGATTTCACTTTATTTTTACTCGTTTTGCATAATTGGTAGAACAGTGATGTTATTCATCCTGCAGGACCATCACAAACAAACTTGGACTCTTAAGCGATGAAGGTATGAAAAGTAACAGTTAACCCTGCCCTAGAGAGAAACTCACGACCCCTCGACCCCTAGTTTCTTAGTCAGACAACTATCTTTCTTTATGTAGCCAATCGTGCATTGTTATTACGCATATCTGTTTACATGCATAGCCTTATAATAGTCATTGAAATTAACGGGCAATTGTAAAACGCATTTGAGGCGGTTAAATCGGAACAGATAAATGAATTGTATACAGAACAACGTAACAACAAGATATTTCCTTTTTATGTCTACTAATATGGGGGAGGTCATATCAATATCAGACTTGTTTCAAAACTGACAAATCTAAATTCAATTTGTGTTATGAAATACTTGTAGCTGGTAATAAAACACGGGTAAATTTCTTTACGAGTGAACTACCCACAATTGTATAAAATGTTGAATAAATAATTTGCAAACAGGAAGCTATTCGTTTGCTAAAAACGCATATACTTTTGTAAGGACGCCATACAATAATAAATAATAACAAGCAGGTAAGCAAAAGAGTGTAATTATACGCTCTGCAGTGAAACACGCTGTGACTCAAATAACATAAACCGTCTGTATACACGCTCACACGCTATGATTCATATCAATGTGTACGGTCTGCAGTAAAACACTGTGTATCATAAATACATATACGGTATGCAGTGAAACACGCTATGTATACGGTCTGCAGTGAAACACGGTATGTTTCATAGAAACATATATGGTCTGCAGTGAAACACGCTATGTTAGAAATAAGCGTGAACTGTCTGCAATGAAGCACGCTATGTTTCGTATTAACATATATTTTCTGTAGGGAAACGCTAGGATTCATATAAACCTAAACGGCCTGCAGTAAAACACGCTATGTTTCATATAAAATATACGGTCTGTGAAGCACGCTATGTTTAGTTTTAATATACATACGGTTGGCAGTGAAGCACGCTATGTTTTGTTTTAATATATACGGTTGGCAGTGAAGTACGCTATGTTTCGTTTTAATAGATACGGTTGCCAGTGAAGCACGCTATGTTTCATTTTAATATATACGGTTGGCAGTGAAGCACGCTATGTTTCGTTTTAATATATATACGGTTGGCAGTGAAACACGCTATGTTTTGTTTTAATATATACGGTTGGCAGTGAAGTACGCTATGTTTCGTTTTAATACATACGGTTGCCAGTAAAGCACGCTATGTTTCATTTTAATACATACGGTTGGCAGTGAAGCGCGCTATGTTTCATTTTAATATATATACGTTTGCCAGTAAAGCACGCTATGTTTCATTTTAATATACACGGTTGGCAGTGAAGCACGCTATGTTTCATTTTAAAATATACGGTTGGCAGTGAAGCACGCTATGTTTCTTATTTATTAATTACTGGGTTTGTTACTGACCCTCTACGGAAATATGTAGGGTCAGTATGCTTTATAGAGGGCGAGGCGAAGCCGAGCTCTCTCTAAAGCATACATACCCTACATATTTCCGTAGAGGGTCAGTAACAAATCCAATAATTGATTTGTTTTATCGACCACTTAATTACTTCTCCTGGACAAGTAGTATAGCTCCCTCATTTATTGAAAAGACAACCTAAAAAATGAAACGTTAAATCATATAAAAGAAGAAATATTTTGCTTTAATTCAACGACAAAATGCAAATTTCCACCATTTTGAATGGCAATTCTCATGTAGGGCCACCCACTGACCCTCTATAGAAATATAGAGGGCAACCACGTGACACTACTCAACCAATGAAATGGCTAGAATCTGGTGGGAGGTAAAACAAAAACATATATGGCTAACAGTGAATCACGCTATGTTTCATATAAATATGAACGGTCTGCAATGAGATAATCTGTGTTTCATATAAATATATATGGTCTGCAGTGAAACACGCTATGCTTCATATAAACATATACGGCCTAAAGTGTAACACGCTAAGATTTATAAAGTCTAACCAATTCTTTCATATAAGCATATACGATGCGTAGTGATATATATTTCTTTTATCAACATAATAACAATAATATACGCTCTGCAGTGAAACACGCTATGTTCCATATGAACACATAGGTCTGTAGTGAAACACTTTGTTGTGCTCCCCCTCCCCCTCCCCCCCACACATACACCGTATGAGTGGTGGGGGCATATAGATTTGGTTTTGTCCGTCCGCCCGTCCGTCCGAAGTTCTTGACGCGCCTAGCTCAAAAAGTATTTGATATAAATTCATGAAACCTTGCATGAATCTTTATCATGATATGAACTTGCGCACCCTATTTCAAGAGTTATGGTCCCTGAAATAGTCAAATATGCACATTTTCACCTCGTGGCATGCCTAGCTTAAAACGTATTTGATACAGATTCATGAAACCTTGCATGAGTCTTAATTATGATATGCACGGAGGGGCACCTGGAGTCTTCTTCTACCATTAAAGCTGGAAAGTCGCCATATGACCTATCATTACTGTGTCGGTTTGACGATAAATCCAACAAAAAATGAACTTGCGCACCACCTATTTTTCTCCTGGCTTCACCCCCTATTTTCAGAGTTATGGCCCCTGTAATAGTCAAAATTGCACATTTTCACCTTGTGACGTGCCTAGCTCATAAATTACTTAATGTAGATTTATTAAACCATGCATAAGTCTTTATCATAACATGAACTTGCGCACCTTCTATTTTTCATCTGGATCTGCTCCCTATTTTCAGAGTTATGGCCCCTGAAATAGTCAAAAATGCAAATTTTCACCTTTTGACACGCCTAACTCAAACAGTATTCCATATGAATTGATTGAACCTTGCATGAGTCTTTATCATGATATGAACTTGTGCACCTCATATTTTTATCTGCTTACGCTCCCCCCCCCCCCCCTCCCAATCTTTAGAGTTATGGCCCCTGAAATAGTCAAAAATGAACATTTTCACCTTGTGACGCACCTAACTCAAAAAGTATATGATATAAATGGATGAAAACTATCATAAGTCTTTATCATGATGTAAACTTACACACCTTTTATTTTTTTGGCTGGCTCCACCCCCTATTTTAAATATTATGGCGACTAAAATAGTAAAAAGAGCACATTTTCACCTAATTATACTAGCTCAAAAATATTTGATGAAAATTCATGAAATCTTGCTTGAGTCTTTATCATGATGTGACCTTGCACTCTTGGTATTCTTCTTGAGAATGTTAGTGCTTATTACAGAGTTGTGGCCCTTGAAATAGCCAAATAATGGATTTTTGATTGTGATGCTCATAGCTAAAAAAGTATTTGGCCTAGAATAATGAATCCTTTCCTAAAATGTTTGTTGAAGCGATACTCCCTTACGACTGCAAACATTTGAGTTAATGCTCCTCATTTGTGACAAATGTACCAGTGGGGGGACACACCCTGTGTCCTACTGACACATTCTAGTTTCAAATAAACATATACATCGGAACGCTATGTTTCGTATAAACATATTTGGTATGCAGAGAAACGCGTTTAGATTCTTTAAACATATACGGTCTGCAATCTCTGATCAACCTATTTTTCATATATTCAACTTTTAATATACATGACCAAAACGTCATATTGAATTCGCAATTTTGTAAACAAAATGACAATGTGTTCATATACAAATGGCCCATGGATATATGTACATTCACGAAGGATTTTTCATATCGTATTTGTCATTTTTGGAAGGAACATAGAACTGTTATTGCGCCTATAGCGTATAAATGTTGCTTCTACATAAAAATTAAAATTGAAAGTTAATCATTTATTATGTATTTATCCCGGGTTTATTCTTTCTTGCCTTTTGGTCTAAATTTATTTTCCTTTAATTTCAGCGTAGGTGAAGCCATACATAATATAGATTTACGATTAGGGTATCATAAAACAAATTTTATTCAAATAAATAAAATCTTTCGTTCCAAGAATAAGACAAGATATATGTCTACTTATATAGGAATGATGCATACTCACAGTACTAAAAGTATTTAATATAAGTTTAATAATAATATATGCAATTAAGAATGCCTGGTGATTCAGTGAAGTTTCCGGTCTAAACATTGAAATGTTTGTTTTCTATAACAGCCCAGTTATCTCAAAAGGAAACGTTGAAGAATATAACAGAATGCGATCTCAATGCCGGTATTAGATTAACCTGTGCAAGGGACGAGATGATTGCAATACATACCCTACAATATGCCTACAATGTTAGTTGTGAAGGAATATGTTGTCACACCTATGCAAGTAATGACTGCTTTGTTAATGCTGGTGATACAGACATTCAAGACATCCGTCGTGCCTGCTCAGGCAGGTCGTCCTGCAACGCACCAACCCCTCCAGACAAAATAGCCTTCACTACCTGCTCATTAGGTGTAAATGACATTTCGTATATATTTCTACAATACTTTTGCATTCCAAGTAAGTATAAAACATACGTGTTGTTTGTACTATTTACGATTTGTAATGCTTATCATCATGTCGATTTTATATTGTATCACATGAATGTTTTCTCTGTTCATAAGGCAAGATATTGCCAAATTATGTAATAATATAAACCTTGCTGTCATGTTTTCTATCAGTCAGACAGTATTATAACATACCATTCGATATCACGTCAGTGAATATACAGTCACGTTTTCTTGAATAAACCTTATGTAAGATTAATTCATTATAATTTTAGGTTCTCATGCTTAACTTTTTTGTTGTTTTGTTTTGGTTTTCTATTCCCAAAATGATATATTGTGTACCTACAGAGGAAAGGATATCTTCCATTTGTTCAAACGGACAAACGCTTACGTCAGACGATGCTCCACTCTATCTGACAAATGAGAATTATCCAAGTGTAACGACCGGAAGTGCATCATGTTCCTGTTCCCTTGAAGTATACTCCTGCTCTTCCAGCATTAACATGTACATAATGGACGCAGATCTGTACTTAGATACAAGTGCTTGCTATCAGACCTTAGAATTTCTAGATGGATCTAATAAAACACTGTATACCATTGGTTGTGAAAGTCACGACTCAAATCAAATAGAAAGCAGCACAGCGAATAATCATTATCTAAAAATAGATTTCATCAATAACAGTACGTCAAACCAAGAAGGATATTTTTTCATTGGCCTCGAAGGTTAGTTGAAACTCATTCTAAACAAGTAGTTCATGGACTTTATAATTAGAAATACAGTTTTGTTATTGTGAGATAGTTTTCAAAAATATCAAATATTTGCAATAAATAAAATATTTGCACAGCATAGCTCATATTATGTCAAATACATGTATATATTTTCTACATAAAAAAAAACATCCATTATCAATAATGGATTAAATTTAAATCATGAAACACATGTGTTCTTTTGATATGTTTAAAATCTGACATGAAATTTTAGCGATGTGTTTCTATTATAGTAATAAACAGTCTGTAATGAACTCAAAATACAGGCAACATGTACATGTACATAATTTCTTACAAGAACACAACAATATATGCATCCTCTAATTAAAATGCAATAGAATTTATGTTCCGTAGAAACATTTAACTTTTTTCAACCAACATAAAAATTGGCACGTGACTGGCCGGGTAAATGGGTAAATTTTAGTAAATACATACAATAAAAAAGAAAAGCGCATTTTATTTCTCGGCTACGCCACTCGAGAACATGCAGTATATGAACGATAGTTTGACCTTTCAGAGGATAAATTAAATTTCCTCACTATCCGTATATACAGCTAATGAAAAGTGGTTGCTATTACAAATGTATTTATTGGCTAAGAGTTTGATACCATTTCCAATTATTTGAGAGGCTAATTACGTATTGATATCTATGTATTAAATGCATAGTTACTATAACATGCAATTTTTTCAATCTCGTTCAACTCTCATTATTATTATTATTACCCATATTCCGTGTAAACATACAGTATCATCAAACAACGTTTATTTGCTTTTTCTTTAAACAAACTTTAGCTCTATCTAAAGGTATTCATTTTGTTTTAGCTTCTGAGTCTGGAGCATCTTTCCGCCTCAGCTGCAGCTATGAAGAAGAAACATGGTGTGTCGGTAAATATAACATTTTACTTCCACGTGGTGAACATATTATTTGTCGCCGAAATACATGGTTATTGTCATTTTGCATAAAAATAACATTCATAATTTAAAAATCTAATAATTTCTGTGTTCATGATGATGACGATATGATATCATAACAATGTGTTAACCATCGACTTAGAAGAGATTATAAAAATAACTTTGATATAAGATTTATTTATTGTAGCATTTTAGAAATATTAATTGCGTCAGGCCCAGAGACTTTTAGTTTGTTAAGATTTGTAAACATGAAAACTATTTGTGTGTAAAGGATGTGGTGATGTACCAGTGATCGCGAATGGAAATATAGAACTCAGCAATGTGAACGATTCCTCCTACGAAGCAGCAGCAAATGTTATCTGTGATTCAGGTTATGAAACAAATACGTCTACTATAAATTGTCTTGCTAATGGTACATGGCCTGATCCTGTTTGTACAGAGAAAGGTAGGACTGTTTCTGAGGACTGATTGTAGAATGTATTTGTAAACGTCATTTTCTGTAAGACACTACATGACAAGAACATGAAAAACAAATAGCTGGTTCTTGTATATAGTCTTCTTGTGCTCGCGTTTATTGTACAATGAAAAGATAGACTTAATGAAATAGCTAAAGTAATAATAAACTAAAAATATCATATATTAATGGTTTATATAAGTACATATAAACAGATATCATGTCAATGATACCAGCAGTACCATTGCCACAGATATATGAATGATATTCCTAAAGATATTCGAGCACAGTGCTGGTTCATTTGCCTGAACCGCACTTTTGTTTTATCTTCTAAATGTAATAAGACTTCCTTCGAATTTTAAAATTAAAGTGCGTTTGTTTGCTTAGATTGTTAGCATTGATGACTAAAGTAATACAACAAATAAGCATAGTCATTTTAATTAGGTGTACGGTAATATCTACACATTAATGTGACTGTATGATACAAGTTTTTTCTGTCAAGGTAAATTATTATACAACAAACTAAAACAGTATAGAAATGTATAATTAATGATTGAACATTATGCATGTAGGTATATGTTATTATATTGTTAAACAGCCGCCTGTACAGAAAGTCAATGGAGATGTACTAATGGAGACTGTGTATTAGCCAGTCAGAGATGTGATAATATTCCCGGCTGCACGGACCTGTCTGATGAAGTCAACTGTGATGGTAAGTCCAGTAACGAGTACATAAATCACAATCAGTTAAATGTAGTAGTAAAAAACGAGGTAAATTACAAAGCTGATGTGAAAAGTGCCTAGATAAAGTAATCTTACTTGACGGGTGCTGAGAATGAATGTGGTAAAATGGACATTTACTTACTATATATTGAGTAAAGCATGGATCTTTATTTACGAAAGAAACATTTGAATATTCAAATCAACTACAAATCACATCTCCAGGTCATTCACTTTGCTAACGGTTTATTTGTTTTAGCTCCAGTCTGTCCAGAAGGTCTAGAGTTTTGCCCCCATGATAACGGAACCGACGTTTGTGTCGACAAAGCAGTTGGATGTAGTAAGACTCACGATTGATTTAACAATTATTTTGAATTTTAGTTTGAACAAATAGCAATTAGCTTACAGTATGCAATGTTTTAGACACCAGTCATTGACTAGTTTAATCTCAGAGCATAATCAACCAGTAATGATGTTAGAACATATATCACAACCATTTTCTGTTTATTGCTTCACTGTAAATGTGTATACGACCATTATGTAATGCTGTAACTATTTAGCTTCTTGTAATTGCATAGTTTGAGGCAGTAAATATACAAATCTTCTTCGAATTTACGTTCATTAATGTATTTAATATGTTATACTATATTTTATTTTTCTGATATTCAGACTGTGGCACAGTTCCGTCGATACCAAATGGAGTAATAATAATTGAAGACAATTCAACAATTGGGTCCGTGGCTAACGTTACATGTAATGAAGGTTACATTCCGAGTAAACAAACTGTTACATGTCTGACTACCGGTTCGTGGGAGACTGTGTCTTGCACTGCTAAAGGTAATTGCAATCCAAATAAATACTTTTGACTTTTGAAGTGTTGTTTTATTTAATGTTACTTAAATAGTCGTGTTGCTGTTACGCATTTTCCTTCTGTACACAGCATAATTTTATCATATAGTTTTAAACTAAACCAGGAAAGACATACTTTAATTTAAGCAAGAGCATAGCAAAATATATAACATATCTTTAATATTTACGCCTTTCAGGAATGACTGTGTACAAAGCCAAAATGTTTCAAGAAATAACAGCCGTGTAGCATAAATCTGATTTAGAAAGAAGACAATGTAATATTCCATTAACTACGATGATATATTTTATATACGTGTAGTACAAACGTTCAAAGACAAACAGTGTTTTTGATGGCGGATGGAAACGTACAAATAAATCATATAACATTGATGATAACAAGACGAGGATTTACCTATTGCATTACATGATATATCCTAAGAGCTGTAACACTAGAGGTTATTGTGTACTTATATCTATAGACAGTAGTTTTCAGTTTTATGTCTTAATCTAATACAATTTGGTTAAATTTTACAGCCTGTGGGACACTGCCAGCAATTTCTTCAGGAAGATACGAACTAGTCGGTTCCGGTACAACATTTGGAGCTTCGGCAAGAGTCATTTGTAGCACAGGGTACACAGCTGATAAACAAAGTGTAATTTGTCAGTCCACAGGGATATGGGAATCCGCTGTCTGCACGTTGGCAGGTACAGACTTTAGTTACTCCTGCCCCTATTTCTGTTTTCTGTATGCAAACTTATCTTCTGAAATAGAGGATTGAAATTATTTAGTACGGCCATTCTCGCCTCTTGGAGTAATTATCCCATGCATCTTAACTTCGTTATTATCGCTATATAGCCTGGGAAGCCGTTGATAATATTCGTGCTTTGTTAGAAGAAATCCTAATATCTATGCATTAAAGATTCCACTTAATTTGCGCTAATAAGTGTTAATTGGCATTTATCGAGTTTCTGTAACTTGCAGGTAGAAAACAAGTTAGAAATTGTCAAACTGGATTCCTAGGATAACCGCTATGTTATTTATCTACCATTGTCATTATTTTCAGTTTACAAGGTTCCGAATACAAACAAAAAAGAACAGTTATGTTTGTAAAAAACAAACCTTTTCAATTAATCACTAATATACCACGTATTTTCACTTCTGCCGGAACTCTGTATGAACAGTAAGCCTAACACTGGAAACCAAGCTGTGCAGTTTTATTTGTTGTCGGTTTATATTTGTTCTGTCTTGCCTGAGTTTCTTTTCTATGCTTAAAGATTGTGGAACAGTGCCGGACGTAGTCCATGGTATTGTAACTCTTAACAATGACAACAATACGACGTTTGCAGCTACTGCTTCTGTAGTATGTGAAAAGGGATATCAACCAGCTAAAGTCTCAATTACTTGCCAGGCTTCAGGAATGTGGGAAACGCCGTTGTGTGAAACTACCGGTAAGCGGACAGTAGATAGTTCAAAATTGACTATACACTAGTACTTAGCTACTACACGTAATTACGGACACATTATTATTATTATTACACTGCTACAAAACTGATTTTACGGTATCATTTCGTCACGAAACTGACTATACGTTACGTCTGTACTTTTAAATATTTAATGCTTAAGTTTTTCGCTAGAATTACAGTTATTAGCGTAAAAATACATTTTAGTTTGGTTCTCAGGTAGTGCTAGTTACTTGTTAAATATGTACAATGAATAGTTAACAGCTGGTGTTACCATACTTATATTGGCTTATCTTATCACACTGACACATTTTATATATATTTACAGATAACAGCACACCTTCAAACGGTGGGTCTAAGGATGACAAACCTACATTAAGCCTTGTGCTTATCATCGTTATTGTAATTCTGTGCGTGCTATTTCTTGTATCCCTTGTACAATTCGTAGTTATGTGTTTTCTTCAGTGCCAGATACATAACATACGCAAAACAGCAGCAGGTATATTACATTGTTTTACTGTAAGTTACATGAACCAAACCCAAAGTCTGTTGTTGGTCATTGAAACGAAAGAAACGATTACTCCGTTTACTGTGAATGCGCTATATGCATTCGTCATTTCTTTATGTTTCAGTTATCTTTAGATCAGACACTGCTATAATTGTTTTTATTCAATAGACGTTCATTATAAAAAAAATGACCATGTAACATACCCCAAAATTGAGAAATGACCATTAAAATGTGATTCTTTCAGTAAGACAGCATTTCAAACACACAAAAATACAAATTTTATATAGGCTTATCCAACCAATTTTTATTACAATATTTCTTCAGATAAATCGTGGCATTTAGAGGCAAACTGCCCACTGACACCTGCTATACTAAAGAAAGAATTGGAAAGTCGAGCATTCAGCCAGATACTTGTAAAATACTTCAAATTTCACAAAAAAATACTTTGTATTGCTTCATTTTGACACAAATTGTATGAACGTAAACATAACCGTTTTATCCAATCAGCTTATGTCTCATTGACTCTTACGGGTTACTCTACACTTTTTTTCATTCAGTCCAAAGCCGCGTTTCAATTACAACATCTAACCTTTATCTGTCCTGCATAATGAAAAATGTTCATCAATCCGTCAGAATGAAACCATAATTAAGCCTTTTCCAGATCACAAATAGGATGAAAACGTGGCGGTGGAAAAGTGGGAAATTTTTATATCGAATGAATGTGTACATTTTTGCCTCTGATCAAGCATTTTATCGACCGCATTCGCTTATGTTCAGCGCTTCGAGGCACTTTAAATGTAAGCAATATATATCAAACAATTTTAATCTAATTTATTGAGCATTTTTATGTCAACTGGGGAAATAACACAATAATATCTTGGGTGTTCGTACAGTAAACACTATTATCCCGCGGTATCTTGGGCGCTATCTATCTCAATCTGGAAACAAATCTAACGTGATCGAAAATATTGCATCTTTGTTGAAATTGGTTTAAAATCTCAAGTTCATTTGTTGCAGATACAATCATGTACCGGCACTATGTTTTCTATGCAACTTTATCCAAAAGTATGTTGGAAGCCAAAGCCGTTTATGCATATATTCATAATGGCGCCATACATTTGCAGAACTTGCTTTGATATACTATTTATCGAAACATTCACCTGTAATTGCAGGAGAAGATTCTGAAATTTCTAAAAGGATATGTATGACTGTTTTGGGGAGTGTTCCAGTTTTAGGATGGATACCTATATACATTACCTGGAAGGTGTTTTACAGAGACGTGTATCAAGGTGAACCCTCTTGACTTTTAGATTTAATATTATGTCCAAATGTTATGGTTTTAGTTTCTTATATTATCAGTTTATCTTTATGCTTTTCATTATTATATGCCAAGTTTTGAAAAACGGACGTATTATGTGATGGCGCGTGCGTCTATCTGCCCGTAATAATTCGTGTCCGAAGCATAACTCAATAACTATTTAAATCTGGCATGTAGGTAGCTGGCGGTAAAACAATGTGAACATAATTTTATAGCAATTCTTTAATTTGGCACATGGATAGATGGCGCATGAAATAAGTTTGTGGGTCAAAGGTTATGGTCACATATAGACGTTTCATTATATTTTGCATTGTCAAACTTTTTGTTTGCACAAAAATTTCATCAAAATTGTGATTTCTCATTAGAAGCTCAATGTGACAATAGACCGATTGATAAATAATGTTCAGATTACAGTGACGTAGAATCAAGTACACGACCCTACTTTTTTGTCTGCTGAATTTCCTTCGGATACAAAGACGCTTCGTAATTTGATATGATAATGTGATGATATGTATTAATAAATGTTGGGTAAAAGTAATAATTGTTGCACAATATATATGAATATAAAGTCGTAAATTTGAAATTAAACGCCGATTCATTATTTTACGTTCTTGAATAAGAGTTGTATTGGAATGTGACTTTGTTATTATTCGAATGTGATCTTATGCTGATGTAATATGCATACCGAAATGTTAATAATAAAGATTTGGAAACCTTGGAAAAGTAGGGTTTAAAAATCTAGATTTGTAGAGCCATATTAATTTTGTATTAAATGTGCAGAGTTACCTTAACGCGACGATACATATATGACGTCATATATGCATAGCTGGCCAATAATTGGATACCGTGCAGGTTCCTGATTACTGTCATAGGTTGTAGTAAGGAGATTTGAAGTAAGGATATGATAACAAAATTTAATGTTTTTCGAGTTCAGTACCTATACTATATCGTGTGCTGAAACAAATGAAAATAACATTTTAGAGAAATATCATTTGCACTTTATTATTATTGTAAAATATATTGCTTTGTTAATTTTACAATGCCGATATGTATATAAGTTCTGAAATAAATATTCTTTCCAAAACATCCAAATTGCGTTATAGGCGTAAACTTGTATTTCCAATGAGCATTCTAAGTTTAGTGTAATGTATGGTGGCTAATTTCTGCCATTTCGCGTTTTCGCCCCGCGACTCTTGCCGAGCGAAAACAAGAATTAACAAGTTAAAATGGCGGGAGTGCGGGGCGAAAGTTCGTTTTTTAGCGGAGGCGCGGTGCGAAAACCCGCTGTTTTTGCATGATTTTGTAACTGGTATGTCGGGGGCGCGGGGCGAAAACACGATAATTAGCGCTGCTTAAACGTCGAGTTTTCGCACCGCGCCTCCGACATTCCAATTACTAAATCTCGACTTTTCGCCCCAGAGCCCGCTATTTATCGTCTTTTCACCCCGGGCCACCGCCATTTTATCCCTCTTTATCCTCGTGTTTTCGCTCGACGAGGTCACGGGACGAAAAATCGATAGTGCACAATCAGTCACATAGATAATTGCAACATGTAACACTTACAAAACGAAAATGCAAAATGTCGAAATTAGAGAATTAAAATGGCGGGGTTGCGGGTGGACAACCCGCTAATTGGCGAGTCGTGGGGCGAAAAGGCGATATTTAAGAATTACTGTTGCAGGGGCGCGTGGAGAAAACTCGCTAATTGTCGGAGTCGCAGGGCGAAAACTCGAGATTAAGTGACTAAAATGGTGAAGGCGCGAGATGAAAACACGATAATTAGCGCTCTTCAAAAGTCGAGGGTTCGCATCGTGTCCCGCATTTAGAGTTACTAAATGTCGATTTTTCGCCCCGCGACCCCGCTAAGTGTCCTGTTTTTACTCCGCGCCCCCGCTTAATAGCGAGTGTTTGCCCTGCACTTTCGTCATTTCAACTTGTTAATTCTCATGTTTTCGCTCGGCGGGGTCGCGGGGCGAAAATGCGAAATGGCAGCCACCATAGTAATGAGTTACATTATTTTTTCGAGACAAGTAAGATATATAAGGTTTTAATCATCGAACCTTTGTTTACGAACTTTGTTTACAAACTTAAGTCATGTAAAGTGTATGACAATGGTTATTTGTCCACTTTTTGCACATAAAATAGTCAGCAAATCTAAGCTTGTGCTAGCAGACATGAGGAATGTTGCAAATTTCTTTTCTACTATTTTTTTAAAAATATACTTACCAGTTCGTGCTCAAATGTTACTTGCGCCAATGTAAGTTCTTGGGATATAGAGAGCTAAATTTAGTACTTCTGCGCTGAAAGTTGCCTCTTTGGTTTTTGATAAAAATAAATAAATAAATACAATTTACAAAGAAGCAAAACTTTAGAGTGTATTTTTTGCATATTACAGTTAATCATAGAAAGCAAGATAAGAAAGATAAGGGTTCCAAGACAGCCTATTCTAATAACTCGTACAGTGATGTAAGTTGGAGTAAAAATAGGATGAGATCAGATGAAGTCAATGAAAACGAAATAAGGTTGGAGCACCAAAAGACAGAAACAAACGAAAAGGCAAACAGCAGCCATACAGAGGATAATGCAGGCGTACAGAATCAAAGTTCCACAATGAAAGCTGCCCCATCCATCGAGCATGACGGGTAATACTTATGACTTTATAAATAAACGGCAATGTCGTGACAATAGTGTTAGTAAGTACGAGTAAACTAATATTTGCACATGGGCAAAACTCGAGTGTCAGTAGTTAGGTTTAGTCATTTTTACATGTCACATTTATACAGACTTCGAAACAAAAACATAGAAACTAGTTGGACTAACATTTATTCCAGTATTATCAAGGGTCAGCCTCACTCAGTGCTAATACAGGCTTACGAGTACTTGAAAGCAAGTAAGTATGTCATATCTGTTCACCGTTATCTTAATGCAGATTAACCGTAAGTGACAACATAACGTCACTTATCCCGAAAACTTAAAGTAATGCATGGTAGCCGTTACATAGGTAGCTATAATACTGCCGTGCCCTATTAGATCCCCTGTATTAAGTGTTAAACATTCAGCGCTGCTCTCGTCCTTAAATTTAATTTTGACAATCGATAGGTTTCGACGTAAAACAATTCAAACAATGACTTGAAATGTTAGCAATGCGAGAACTGCAACTGATATTTGGCGATTTGTGAGAAAAGCAAACGGACCAATACGTTGAAATATGGACAATTGACAATATGTAAACCTACAACTAAAAACACGAATATTTTATTAAATCCTGCATTGTCAAACTTTTTGTTTGCACCAAAATTTCATCAAATTGTGACTTCCCATTAGAAGCTCAGTGTGGGAATGGACCGCCTGATAAGAAATGTTCAAATTAGAGTGACGTAAAATCAAGCACACGGCCCTAATTTTTTACCGGCAGAATTTCCTTCGGATACAAAGATGCTTTGAATTTGATATGATAATGTATTTATTTGTATTAATGAGTTCTGAGTAAAAGCAATAATTCATTGCACAATATATACGAATATAAAGTTCTAAGTTTAAATTTAAACGTCGATTCCTTCTTTTACGTTCCTGAATAAGAGTTGTCCTCTAAAGATCACGAGACTTTATTTTTGGATTTTGACTTTGTAATCATTGGATTGTGATCTCATGTTGATGTTATATGCAATCTGAGAAGTAATTAATAAAAAACTTGGTACACTTGGAAAAGTAGGGTTTAAAACAATCTTCTTTCAATTTGTAGAACCATATTAAATTTGTACCAAACGTGAAGAACTACCTTTAATAGTCTGTGGCAAATTGTAATCCTGTGAATTTTTTTCCTATATTTTGAAAAGTTATGTTTTTATGAAAGCTTATGTGATACATTTTAAGAATTCCATTGGTAACATTTTTTCAGCCATCATGTGGCAGCCATCTTGAATTTCAAAATGGCTGCTATATTTCAGTTAGTATGCCCATATATATTCAATCTAGCCTTCAAATAAACCTGTTTTTCTAATTAAGAAATGGAAATTGATATTTCTAAATAGTAAAGGATTGTATTTATAAGGTTTCTTTAAAGTTTTAATCAAATATTGATTTTATATACATGAAAAACATAATTTTCAAATGAAATTATAGGTAGAAAATCGTCTTTTTTATACATCTATTTTTTAAATGGTAAAATGTGGTCATTCTTTAAAAGAAATAGTATATTTATCTAAATACATGCTTAAGACATTCACATTAAACATAGTATCAATTATTTAAAGACATTGTATTTATAAATCTTAATTGACAGGATGTAGAAAAAAGTCCCTGCTGCAATGAATACCTATTATAGTGTAAGAAAACACAAATATGGATAATGGTGATGAAATAAGAGTTGTTATCTGATTTTCTTTTCATTTAAACATCATTGTAACTTGAACTCTCTTTACATGTAAGAGTACAGCTTTTCCAAAATCTAATACAGGAAGCCTGCTACAAATAAAATATGATAGTGGATACTGTTGTAGAAGGCAACAAAAATTAGCATTAGCAGTTTTGAATTACTTTAAGTATAATAGTAAGATATGACTAATAAACTTTCTGCAGCTTTACTAAAGCAAGCACAGTGACTGTTAATAGCCAATTTCAGCATATGAACTTGTTGGTGTAACATGTGTGCATATAAATTTGGACATAGATAAGCATATCTGTATGAAATATGACGAATTCCATCCCACCCCTTTCCCTCACACAGTCGCTGTATTTGATAACTCTTTCATTTTAACTGTAACTATTATAGTCCCAGACATCTATATGAATTAGAAATCCATTGCTGTGCTACGGAAGGTATACGTCAAACTGTGAATAAATACTTGCAGTTTAACTACAAAATGATATATTTTTCACACACAGAAATATTTGATATGTGTTCTTTCGGGATCTGATGAATTCAGTCTTATTTAATCCAATATCTTTAGACAACTGAGTATTAACAGTTGCAAAAAAGGGACCATAAGTATTACAAGCACCCAATGAATGAGTCCTTAACAAGGCCTTATTGAAACAATTTTTGAAGAAAAAATGCATTTTTGAGCGCTACCACTTAATTAAATACCTGTTAACATTTGTTCACAAAGCAAGCTTAATGGCTTGCCAACCATAGATATTGCAATAACATTGTTAGACCTTGCTTGTAGGGGAATTAATCTTCAAATCTACAACCTTTTTATATTGTATTTACCAGTTTGGTTTAACGATTACTTGAAATGTCGACTATCTATTGAGACTAGACTGAAAATGCCGCAGAAAACTGAAGTGCCTTTACTTCATTGACCTCTTGTGGTATTTAGAAATGGTAAGCAACCACATCTAAAAGGTTTTTTTAGTATTGTATGAAATTCCTGAGATGAGGAAAAGTTTTACTACACATGCTGATATGTATAAATATTGTCATTTCTAGTTAAAATTTACTCTGGCTGAGCATCACCGAGTTTTACATTGGCACTTCACTTTATTCTTCTAAATTTAACGCCTTTGGTCCTCTTTTGTAATCTTCATTTCATTCATCTTGGTCCAGTTAATGTTGAACTTTTTCTACATTTTAAAAGGATATTATTGACATACAAATTGAATACTCAGTTATATGTAAATAATTTACTACATGTATTAAAAACTGGAAACCATTGATGCAAGAAAAGCAAGGGAAATATCTTTCTACTTGTGTAGAACCTTATCTCTTTAAAAAAATCATAATTAACTCATTGAACAACACATTACATTTTACAGAAATGTAAATAATATTTTATTTTTGACAATCTAACTGGTCATTTCGTACAGTTAGCAAGGTACCTGTGTAGCCCAGTGGTGAAGGATGTCGGTATCAAATCACTAGACCATAGTTTCTGAGGGTTCGAGCCCTGCTTTGGTCATCATGTGAGTCATCCAGCCTGCTTGCGGAAAGTAAGCGGTTCAACTAGGAGCCCACGTATGCCCGAAATAATGTCAAGAAGGGCACATGAGTCTTCCTCAACAATTACATATAGAAAGTTGCCATTTATCCTGCACTATGTCAGTGTGACGTAAAACTTTAAACATATGTAATTATGTACAACATAAGAGTGTCTTGAAGAAGTGGGCCAAGAAGTTTTGTTTAATTTTAGGGTTCATGTCCCACCAAAACAATTTAGGAATATGGCAATTTTTCAGCTCTGAATGGTAAAGGAAGGCCCAGGTGCCCGCCGTTATAGGCATGAGCAGATGCCCGGGTAGAACCAATATTCTTCGGTAAATAGCTCCATTGCTAACCTAACTGAAATAATTTTACGTCACTTGAAGGATTTAAACCCTACATAAGTGGTGGCAAAGTGATTTGAAAGTCAATGTCCAGCTTTGAATGGTAAAGAAAGATCTTTTAAGCACTCAGTCATACATTGCTCTGAGACAGCCGCCATTTAATAAAAGTATAACACCACAAAATGAACATTTGATTATAATCACAACAATTTACCTTAAAGTTACTTCCCGGTATTTCCTATTTATTTAAGTTAAAACTTTTATAATAAAGCATTGTATATGATAACTGAAGTTCCAAAATGGAGAAAAATTGGTACAGTGTGAATGTTCATTCTAAAATATCTGGATATATTACTCACATTTTATCATTATCTCCCTTTTAATTAAACCAAAATGATAAATACTGATAATAACACACAAGGTTTACCTTGACTTATTTAATGTAATAAATGCAGTTGCTTTGCTGATAATTGAATAATTTCAATGATATAGGATGCCAAGAAGCAAATACACATTTTTGCTTTTTACCTCCCTTTACTTTGTCTTTATCATGTTATCGCTATGCTTTAAATTGTAAAGATTAACCTAAAAGGCATGCAGTATGGCTGATTTAGACATATTTTTTATAAAGAAATGTATTTTGTTCATGTCATAATTGTATTTTGAAGATATTGCAAATTATACTAAATTCGTAACATTACAAGCGAATTATCTCCCTTTAAGCAACAATTACTCCACTTTAAAACACAAGATAGAATTAAATGTTCAATTTAAACTTGTTTAATAGCAGAGATACCGGCGCGGCGAAGCGGCGCCGATAGCGTCGCATTACGGTTAAACGTGTGAAAAACAAAATGAATAAAACTGTGTAAAGAATTACTATCGAGTTGAAAATTCGTGGTACTTTTTTGGAATCGGTGTTGTTCGGGTTTCTTCCAGCACACAATGCTCATAGTAATTAATCAGTAAGACGTCAGTAGACGCTTGCTGTTTACGGTTGACAAAAGCGTTTCGCTTACTGCTTTGAACGTTGAATAAAAATGAAAATGAGCGTCTGATAATAAGAATTTAATGCTAAATACATTTTCTACGAAGAAAAAAAAGATAAAATACAATATTTTCAATGCGAAACGATTTTCGTCACGCTTCCATAACTGAAATTTATTATATATACTTATATTTGAGTTGATGACGTTATACTTCCACATTGGTGCAGTGGTTAGCGAGTTCGCGTTGAAAACCAGAGATCGGGAGATCGATTCTCACCAAATGCATTTTTATTATTTCAGTTTTCTGTTGTATTTATTCATTTATTATGAGTTTTGAAAGCATTGTAAAAAATAAAGTCATTCATGTGAAATTTAACAAGTGTTTTGTTAGTGGTGTCAGGTTCCAATGTACTATCTGTAGATAAAACTTATTTTTAAAAAAGGTTTTTGGATCAAAATATACAGGCATTGAACTGTGAAAAGCACATAATGCTCTTCTCCCCGTTCACATATATTTCATCCACAAGCTTAAAAATCACTGACCAGAGTTTATTACTAGGAAAAAAAAACTATTGCCTATGAATTATCAATAAACATCAAAAAGGCTCCTACTACCATTCATATTCTATACCAGTACTGCTAAAAGATTAACCATAAAATGTCATAGACTGTTAACTTAGCAGTTCAGTAAATAAAACAGGAGTTTTCGAGAAATTCGGCAAACAGTGATTTTCTCTGGGTAAAATTCTCATCACTAACTTTTAAAGATGGCTAGTCTTTTGGATTTTAAACAAGCTTTTTACATGTAGATGATTTTCATTTTCCCATACTTGACGTCTATCATAGCAGTATATTTGCCTAAAAGTTAGACACATTCTTCCTCCTAAAAAGAACCGTAACTTTCTTTAGTTCGTATATAGCATATTTGTTGAGTTTTCGCATGTCAAGATTTAATCTTAATGCATTCTAAGACATTCATTCAGAAATCATGAATTATCATCAATTCTTAAAATTTTAATAGATCTTAATGAACATAAACTTCCTAAAACGGATCCAGATAATTCCAGCAGCACTCCTTTAATTTCAAGGGGCACTGGTGATTTTTCAAGGGAGCTCTGCCTTCTAGGTAGCACCTAAGTTCATATTACACCCTAGCATTTATGTAACATACAAAGTGCATACAGTACATTTTAGAGAAATTTAATTGGTAAGAAAATGGAAAATAGCATAATTTGAGGCGGCCATTTTGAAATCAAGATGGCCGCCAAAATAATGATGATAAAAAATGTTACCAATGGATTTTGAGAGGTTGGGTGTTTAAACTTTCAAAAAAACACAACTTCGTAAAATATAGCAAAAAAAATCACAAACTCTTATTTTCAGATAATTGGACACAGACTATAATGCGACGATACATATTTGACGTCATAGATGCATGGCTGGCCAATATTTGGATACCGTGCATGTTTTTGATTACTGTCATAGGTCATTTTATTATCGGCTTGTTAAAAGTTACTGATAAAATCATATGAGGCAGGCTTTAAAGGGTTAATCAAACACATACGAATAAATCCTAAATGTTTTAGTTGTGCAAAAGGTATGATATTGTGTCTGAAACTGTTTTCATTTTCACTCAATTGTGTAATTGCAAGGGAAGTAAACTAGTAGATATGCCGGCTTATAAGTACTGGCCTAAGGCAAGAGTTTTTATTCTTTGTGGATCTCGGCCTTAAATTAAATTAAACTATCATAAATTTTCCATTTGTAAAATCATTTTTGGTTAATTCAAGGACTTAGAAATCAATTTCTAGACTGTATTCAATATATTTATATAATTAGTATGCTCGCCGTCAAAAGTACAGCTTTGTATGCTTGTATGAATTTGATATTGTATATATTGTCCTATCCCGAACGAATGGGAAGTTCCCGTAATTTCCATGTTAACTAGTTTTCATTTTTCTTCCTGTGTGTTTTGTAAGTATTGTTTATTGATATATATCTTGTTTTAGAAAAGACGACTAAAAGGAAACAAAATTCAAATGCTCGGACGTGTCAGATATATAGGAAATTAACAGTATTGAGCAAGGGGAATTAGCGGAAAGGAATTAAATTGTAGTAACTGTCAGTGTAAATAAACGAGAATTTATTGCATCGCGGATTATCATTGCATGGAGTCTTACTATATATTGTGAAGACAACTATGTAGGCATAAAATATATTTCTGCCTATATGTGAACAATATTATTGTGCCTTTTACATATGAAGTTGCTTACTTTGCTATATTTATGTCTTTGAATGTTTGATAGATGCATGTTTCAGTAATTATTTATATTTCACTTGATAAAGTTGTTATAAGTTATGCTTACTACGTTCGATAACTGCTTCCTGAACATCTGACCAGTACTCGCTCGCCTCAATTCGAACCTGCGACCTGCCTGGCGGGAGATCTCTTCACTTTTATGCAAAATGTTATACCGTACTTACTGTTATATCGTAGTGGTCATTTCTTCTATGCCTGGATTACCTTAATATTACCTTGAGTAAGATATGTACTGATTACTGTACATTTATCATGCAATGTAAACTAAGCAATTAACCTGTTTTCTGAAATATATTTGTTACTTGAATAAACGCCTGTTTCAAAGATATTTTGTTTTTTAGTCTTAACATCTTATCAAGGAAAGCATATATTTGTAAATGTATTATTTGCCTCAGTGCAAATTTGCATATACAATTCTTTTCGTGATTCGGGCCTGTAAGCGCACAACCAACACAAAGTCTTGTCAGGAAGAATATAATTAAAGACATCTGAGATTTTCTTTTGCTGTCACTTTTTTTCTGTTTATTTTTAATTTACTCTTTGATCATTATGTACCATTTAATACAACTGTGATCTTACGGGCTATAGAAACCTGGCAGCGTTCTGGATTCAAAATTGTATTTTTGTAAATGTCCTGAACAAAAATGGCTACAAGTTACAACATAACATAATATTTATATATTTTTGATTAATTTGTTCAACACAAGTTTATGTTTATATATTTTTAATGACAAATCGTATTAAAACTTTTCTAAACTAGTGTAAAGAGATTTTTATTATTAAATTCTTAACGAGGGATAATTCACTGGTATTTGAGTGGTAGTAACCTTTAGCCTGCTGCCAGCAACTGATTTTGCCTTTGCGGCCAGTGCAGACCAAAATCAGTGTGTACATCCGTGCAAGCTGGTCATGGTATGCACTGTTCACTATTCAGTTAGTATATTTTTTGGACCTCCTTTGAATCATAAGTGGTTCTGCCCAAATCGAATGAAAGACCAGTCCATTTAAGAAATTTAGCAGGGTAAAGGTTAAAACCAAATGTGTTAAATATCATGGCTAAAATGCATCTTGTAAGTCAGGGCCGAGCTGTAAGATGCTAAATTGTTGAAGTATTAACTGGTGAGTTGTTTGATTTCCATTATATCATCAAATTGAATGCTCTCCATGACATTACTATATCACTGCACCTAGAGTTTTCCATGTCATTTCCTGTACAGTAAATAGATAGTGAAACTGTTGTTCCATATTCCTGAACTTAATAACATTCAAGCCTTTTAACCCATAACTTGGTTGTTTTACTCTTTCTCTCTCTTTCTCTCTCTCTCTCTCTCTATATATATATATATATAAACTTTCAAAAATTCTCTGCAAAACTTGTAAAGAAAAGTTACTGGCCGTGAAATCGGAATATTTTTATTATAATTTGCCATGAGCTAAAATTTCATAATGTATTGTCTACATCAATACATTATTTGTATTACATACATAATTATTTATAATTATCGATCCGATTCAAGGTATAACCCAAATATTTAACACCACAAACAAAATCTGTTTTGAATGAAATACAAAGTTTTCTATTCTCACAAACGGTTACTTCAAGTTGTTTACTCTCACAGAATACTACCACTTAATTTTAAATTCTTTAATCTCTTTTGCAGATTGAATACTTTTCATTTATATTTTGAATTTGATTCTAATAAAACCGTATGGTCAAGCTTTTAACAAGTTTTATTCTTCACTTCTCTCGAAAATAATATGAGACAACGTACTATTTATATTATACATCATTCTAAAGAACCCCGAACGCTTCAAATTTTAGATTTCTTAATAAGTTTAGAAACATTTGACACGGTAAGATTATTTTCACTTGTTTCAGGCCATTTTGGACACAATATGTTTTGAATCTTAGGCTAAACTAAATTTATTGAGGGCTTTTTTCAGAATCATGGGTTATCTTAGTAGGCATCAAACCAATATTTCATATAAAAAAAAATAATGAAATTTCAGTGAAGGTATTTATTCAAAATGTTTGATCTGCCAAAATTATACTTTGTGCAAATGCATCTTTGGCAATAAAGTTAACATTTTGAAAATATCTTGAACATCCAAAAATATCCTACAACCACACTAAGTCTTGAATGTCTCTAGAATGCCTTACAGTTTATCAAGATTATGTCTGGATCTTGTAGACTAAAGCCGAAATTTTAGTAAAACCCTGTTACGGATTTAATGGATCAAACTAGCAACAGTAAAAATGTCTTACCACCCACTGCGTATGATATACCGTTCACTTTACAGTGTCCATGTGTATACGCTATACCAGTAAGTACCAGTAGAACGCTAAAGGTAAATGTCAGTTCCATATCTCTACTCGTAAAATATGTTTCGTCGCAAATGAGGGCTCGCTTCAAAGTGATCGCTTATTTATATCGGACGGTGTATCGAAACTGTTGTCATCCTTCGGTTTTACTTGCTTAAATATGTGTTTGCCTAGTAGCTCACCAGTAGTAGCGAATGGAACAAGGGTGAAAAAACATTAGAATCATATAGAAGAATTTTGTTTGTTTCAGTAAAAGTAGCCGAGTGAACATCGAATGCAGATTATTCACGAGCAAGTGAAATATAGTTTGATATTAATGTTAAACAAAGAGTCATTTTCTTTTTATTTCATGCATTTTCAATGACCAATGGTTTGTAGCCAGTTTCATCCGTTTGATCTTCGTAACCAGTGACAAATATATCTGATATTTTCGCTTTGAAGTTATTATATATCTTTTGGTTATAATTTACTAGTTCATTAAAACATAATAATAAATGAATAGTCTATGTTCAGTAAAGTTGATTTTGTAACTTTAAGCAGGTAAGTTCATTTCCAGTCAAACCCACGAAAAGTGTCATATTAACATCTTCAGCAACGAGCCTGAGCTGATGCTGCTGGAAAGTAAGCCTGTTTGGGTAAATCACCTAGCACCGAACACTGGTCAGGATATTAGCCGCGACTTTGAATCGAATCTGGATCGCTAGCGTTTTAGTGCAACCTGCTCACCGCTTCGCATTTACTTCTAGAAAAATCGATTTCAAACAACACATTTTGGAATTTTTAAATGCAATAACTACTTAACTACCATTTATTTCATATATTACAGTGTTTTATATTCATTTCACATTGATTTAAAAGAATTCAATGTTGAAGAGTTTAATAGAAACGACAAAGTAACTAACAGCTCCTGTTGGAATTGCAGACGTTTTAACCTAGCATTGCATGAGCAACTCCAGGGGAAAATGTACCTTTTTTCACTTGATGGCTTGACTTATGGACAGTCATAGCAAGACGAGCGAAGTGGCGTCTTAACCGATCCACTTTGGGAATCATTAGATTTGTTGGAATGTGGTATGCCTCAAATAAAGGATACAGTGCAAAATGGAAATACACGTATCTTTCATCGAGTGAACATCAGTCGCCATATTTTCAAGAGTTGCGTATCTACGAATGATAATATAAAATCGGATGTTCAAGAGTGATTTTAACTTAATCAAACCATACCCATTTTACCCGCGATATGTCCTGTTTGTAGCATCATGACGTCCCAATTTATGAAGTGTCATTATCTATGTTGAAAATAAGATGAATAGTTCTATGAGACTTCTTGTCTTTTTCATTAGAATACGTCGGGTGTATATTTGTATGTAAGTATAGATATTTTTACATCTATATCTTTATTGAAATATATTTTTGGAGAAATGCGAGTATTTATAATTCATATTCTTTTTTCACATATTCCAGTATCAAATCGAAAAGCATAACACAAATATTTATAGTTTTGTCAATGCAACGTGCTTGGACGGTAAATATTCATTGCTGGAAACAAGTAACGTGACTTTGACACCGAGAACTAATTGCAAAATTATATTTCAAGTAGATTGTAATAAATAGCTAATGGTTTCTTTTTGTCACGACGGTATTTGGCAAACTCAGCCTATATTTATACACGCTTCACATAAATGAATAGCAAACTGTTTTAAATTGTTGCTACTAACCTACTTCAAAGTTAGTATGATTCTATTTCATACCAGTAATACCGGTATTTTTTTTGCAAAATCGGTCTTTTGTCATGGCAAGAACTTTTATATGAAACCTTCAAATATGCTTATTGACGTCCATTTTTTTAAAAAATATTATTTATTCACGTTTATCAGTATTTGTTATGGGACCTTCTGGAAAACCATAGAATAATAATAACTTATTGACATACAGTCTCAAAACTAGGACAGGCTTTATACGTGACCCACCTATCCAGATATCAGGCAATGATGACACAACACCTTCATGTTTTAGGTACTTCCGTTTATGGTAAACAAGCATACTCGTTTGCTTAATTGTTAAACCATCAATTACAATTATGTTTGTTATACTTATATTTATCGACAGACCGTATGAAGAGTGTATAGGACTGCCTGGAAATCAAATATATTAAAATCAAAAACAATAAGTGATATTGTAGCTATTTACTTGAAATATGATTTTGCAATTAGTTCTCGGTGTCAAAGTCACGTTACTTGTTTCCAGCAATGAATATTTACTGTCCAATCAGCTTGACATAGGCTTTTACAAAATTCTAAAACACATTTATGACCTGTGGCAGATTTCATGCCTTTATATACGAATTACTTTCTCTTTTTTGTAAGCTGTATTTCAAAGTCATTGTAACAGCGTCGATTCAGATAGCGACACACCAAACAACACGTTGTCATAAGTTAATTATTAAGCCAAAGGAATGTTCCTTGCTGCTTGTTTGCTTGTTAGTAAGTAAAAGGGTGTGTAAACATTTCGAGCATCTATTTATATGAAAGAAATTATTTACAATGGTTGTCAGCAGATATAAAAGAAACACAATAAAGTAGAAATAAAAATATATGGACGGATGGAGGATGGGGATTGAGGTGGGTAATGTGGGCCGGGGTGAGGTGGCGGAATAGGAGACTAAGAGACAATATCAAGAAACACAAGAAACTAAAAGTAAAGAAGAATCCTTCAAAGTTGTGTGTGTGGGTGTGGGTGGGGTTGGGGTTGGGGGAAGGAATACTAAAAGACAATGACAAGAGCACAATACACTAAAAGTAGAAACAAATGTTGTTTTTTGTGTGTGTGTGTATATGTGTGTTGTTGCAGGGGTGGGATGAGAGTGATGTGGTCGGTGAGTTGTGACAGGAAAGTGTCATACGAGGAAGCAACATTGGACGTGGGGTAGAATGGGGAATATGGTTGGAATGGGGCAAGTAGACTGGATATGAAGACACAATATAAAGGAACGCAAGGACCTACTGAAAATAGAATAAAAATTGATTTTAGTGGGTGACGGTAAATTAAAGATTGTAGACATAAAACATGTGCAACAGGGAAGGCCTGTAGGAAGCTTGCCATGATGCGTATACGTGCTGGAACAACGTGGGGAGCAAACGAGCACATACTCAAGACAATATATCAGGGCACAGTGAGACCCCATTTAGAGTATAGCTCAACTTCCTGGTTCACAAGGTTCAAAACCAAGCATTGCGGATCATGACAGGTGCTACAAAGTCTACACCAATCTCCTTCATGGAGAAGCTAACAGGTACACAGCCGTTATAAGACAGCAGACATGCTAGGCTCCTGCTTCAAGCAGAGAAGTTCAGGTCTTTTCAAGACCATCCCATGAAAGCCAAGTTGGATGGCTACACCAAAAATCGGCTCAAACGTAGCAGCTACGATCATGAGGCAAAGAAACATAATCGAGAGTTCAAAACTGACCTGAACATACCAACGACTCCCCAAGGTAGAGAATACAATATAAACCCTCTAGCGAATGATCTGTCCTCGGTGACTGTGAGTCTTGCTGTTCCTCATCTTGACCGCGGGAAGCAAGAGGATGAAGGTATTCAGAAGAGCCTCACACTGGCTATGATCAATGAAGACTATCCTCCGGAAACATGGACTCATGTCTATACAGAACTCATGTCTATACAGATGGATCAGCCACATGCGCCATCAAAGATGGTGGAGCAGGAGTTTTCATTCAATACCAATCTGGCAAGAGAGAAACACTACATGCAGCCACAGGAAATGACTGCAGCAATTATAAGGCGGAGACTGTAACACTCATGAAGGCCGTCTCAATGATTGAAGATTCGGCAGAAGAAAGCTCCTAGGTCGTCTTTCTCACAAATACATTTACACTGTCTGTCATGGAAGCTCTGATCAACCATAAAGCTCCGCAGCTAACCAGGAGAATGCAGAGCCTGGGTATAACCTGCAAAGTAGTAGCAAGAAGCTCAGTCAGAACAACCAACAACACCTGTGAGTTACAAGAAGAAAGTCGCCATCATCAAGGCACTAACGAGACCAACGATAGAGGAAGATGCTTTTCATCTCTTTGATCGGTCTGAACAAGTGATGCTGGTCAGGCTTCGCTCAGGGCACAACAAGCTCAATATTCACATGTTCAAGAAATACAGACAGGCACCATCACCAACCTGTCCATTGGTGAGGAAGATCAGACTACGGAGCATATACTCCAGAGATGTAAAAGGCATGACCAGGAGCGAGCTGCGACTGGGCCGATAGATACCTCAATCTACCAGAAACTGTATGGAGGCATTGAGAATCTGCGGCAAACCACAAGTTTCATCGGGGCTACTGGTCTGACAGTGTAGTTGCGTACGAAGAAGAAGAAACATGTACAACAATTAAAAAGTTTGTCGATTTAACTGTTACACATTAATGATGTATTCTACATTTACAGTAAATACCTCTGTTTCCTCATTTATTATCATAATCCCATGGGAAATACCTGGTAAACATTTTCAATCAACATTTTAGAGTTTGCTTGATAAACAGAAAATGATAGTAGAAATTCTATTTACTTTGTTCAGGAAATCATTCTGTGCATTGAAAAGCTTTATCTCATTATGTAACATTTTCTTGGATATGAATATTCTTTAATGTTTACTGTTATAGTAAGCCATAATGCTGTTATTTAAATCACGTTTATCACACAAACACACGTACGTTGGCACGCACGCACACGCGCACACACGCGCGCACACACACACGTTATAATTACGTATTTTAGATTTATTTTGCGGAACATTACACAAAGGTTTCCGTCACAGTGTTAATTCATTGTATCGTAATATCCGAGGCAAAGCATTGCGTATCGAACAAAATAACTTGACACTGTTCCGCTTATTTTACAACCATAAGTGGTATATACGCATTAAGAACGTGTGTTGCCACTTTATCATACGTCTAAAATCGTGTTACATATATACTGATATAATATCTCGCAGATATGCTACGTAACGAAAAAAAAAATTTAATTATTTTTTTTGTGATAAATTTAAAATAGTTCGAATCAAGCTGCACATTCTACGAGTAACCACTCCGCGAAATGAATAAATCCATACATTAATAGTGTATTACAATGTAATGGGAATTTTATATATTTGTCAGAATAACAATTACAAGAAACAGATTTTGAGCAAAGGCAAAATATACAATAAGATTTATTTATAGAACCATAATACTAAACATATATCGAGCAGCTTAAAGTCTATTAATTACGATTCCGCAGTAATTCCCTCTAGTGTTTTAGAGAAGGGAGAGAGTGGCAGTAATTACACGTTTGTTACAATGTAATCACATTGCCTCACAGCTCTAATGACAAACCATTAATATTTATTGTATGTTTTGTGTCTGCAGGCGTTTATTGTATTTAGTATAGTGAAATACAAAGACAGTCATCAAAATGCTTTAAGCGATACTGCAGCAAAATTATATTGGTTTAAATGAAAAAGAATAGGTTTTAAACACATTTGTTTTGTTGGGTTTAGGGTCGCACCGACACATTTAAACATTTTAGGTATGTACAACAATCTATTTTACAGTAAGTAATCAATTGTGTTAAAATGGATTAGATCTGGAGGCATAAGCTTATTAACCTGGAATTTAACATTTAGCCTGTTGGCGGCAAGTGATTTTGCCTTTGCGACCAGTGCAGACCAAGATCAGCCTGCACAGATGTTCGCTATTCAGTCAGTAAATTTTCAGTGAACACACCTTCGAATAATAAATGGTTCTGCCCGAACTGAATGATAGACCAGTCCATTTTAGAAACTTAGCAGGGGGCAAAAACATAAGATTGATTATAATCACAAAATGATTTAATAGCAGAGTATAAGTTGTACAAAAGTCTGATAGTAGATTGAATTGTTTATGTTTATTTTACAAAGAAGTGTTTTAGGAAGACTGCGAAAAACGATGTTGAAATCTTAACATTAGTCTCTAGCAAAAATACGTCATGCTACATGAAAAAAGATAATAATAAAGAGAGAAAGAATGGATGAACATAGAATGATTACATGTAATACTATTAGCAGCAAAATATAGTATGAAGATAAAATTATGTAAATCACTTAATAATATCGTTGATAGATATATAAACAGCAAGAAAAATGTTAACATTGATGTTGTAAAAGAGGTACGAATCACCAAACAGCAGTAAATGAAGTATTGCAATATAATAGAAGTCTTGTTTAGTAAAGTGTTTGCAAAGTGTGTGACGAAGACAAAAATAGTGATAAGTTATTTCAATGACTCAACATTCACATATTGGATTGATCAAGACTGTTTTCCAACAAAATAGGCGTTGGTTTAATGAACCGCAGTTCATGCGATGTCAATGACAACTGTTCACATTACATGCATCATTACCAGTTATTATAATACTCACATAGTTAAAACCTTGTTAACTTCCGTTTCCCACGTCCAAATGACGCCATACTGTCGAAGCATGTCGCCCTGACGTGTTGCTGCACTTCGACGTATTGTCTGGTAAAAAGTGTACTATCAGAGCGAACTTTAGAGATCGACTTCAGATCATGACATCCCTGTTGAATATTCGTCATTTTTTTTTCTAATGTCCACGACATTCCCATCCCTTTCTTTATCCCTAAATCAATTTTTGTATTTTGCGTATAATTACAATATACTTTTCGTTGGATTTTTGAAACAACCCATTCACTCTATCGTTCCAGAAGAGATTCTGTTTTTCTCGTTGCGGGCCTATTTTTCGAAGCATGGCTCTCTCGTTGTGTTTAAAGAGTGTTCTGTGCCCTCTGGAAATCTATCCTTACCTTTTGTTTTTTACATGTTATCCTAATGATACTGCCAAACAAAAACAACAACTAGATGCCCATGGGCAACATGTCGAGCCCGCCAGCTGTCAAAAGGACTATGAGTTGCACATGACATCCTGTCTTATTGAGGCAAACATTTATGCTAAATAAAAAATGATTGCAAAAAGTTACAATATAAGTTAATTAGAGTAACAACAAAGGGAAGTAAATCTTTGAAAAAATAAATGTCCACACAAAAATCCTTACCAGTAGAGATAGGTCAAAATACACCTCAAAATAGGATGAAACATGCATATTGTACTACAGAAAAGTGGCCTTGATTTTTCCCGACGACCAGTAATAAAAAGACGGTTACATTACAAGCTATTTATAGTAACAACAAAGGAAAGTAATTCTAGGTTCTTGCACATGACACTCCGTCTCATGATGGCGAACAATTGTGCCAGGTTACATCACAATCCCTCCATGCATGAAACAGAAATGCTCCGGACAACGTCATTCTTGTATCTGACCTTTGACCTCTAAGTGTGACCTTGACCTCAGACCTATGGGTCTTGTTGCTTGCGCATGACACTCCGTTACATGGTTGTGAACATTTGTGCCAAGTGACATCAAAATCCCTCCATGCATGAAGAAGAAATTCTCCGGACAAAGTCATTATTGAATTTAACCTTTGACCTCCAAGTGTGACCTTGACCTTTGAGATAGGAACATGCGGTTTGCGCATGACACTCCATCTCAGTGAGGTTAACATTCACGACAAATATAAACGAGATTGCTTCAGGCATGTCAAAGTTATGGTCCGGACAAACAAATCCGGACGGACGCACGCATGCACAGTCATTTGGACAACTATGTCTTCGCTTCCGCAAGCGGGCTCGACAAAAACGACCTTAAATATATATCGTTGAGATTGGGAAGTGAACTTTCGCCTTTCACAAGAATTCAATGTTCTATCGACAATATAATTTCTCCAAAAACATTTACCGATTTCAGACAAATAACATTTAGAATTTACATATGTTCAGATTGTTAACCTCAGGGTCTAATGCCATCCAATATTTATATGAGATAACATGTGAGTGTTATCCTTGTATAGATTCACCAATGCTTTCCCTGTCGATTTGCATAAGGTGCTACAAACACTGACCCTTATTTATGCCACTGAAAATAAACTCTTATTTCCACTATTATTAAATTATATCTTATTTGTGTAACAAACCACATTTTAAGAAAAAAAAAGCAGAGTCGACTGCACGAACTGTGTTTGATATACTCAACCAATGTAGGCTTATGTTATACACACTCCCTATCTGAACGATGTCATACACATTACCAAGTAATAGGAATGTAAACCAGTGCTAAAACTTATCAAAGAAACTACTTTTAATACAATTTTAGTAATTGGATAAAAATGACATGAATACCTAAATATACTTCGACTAATCGATGCATAATCAAGCAGTGTGCATGTAAAATTGAAGAGACTAGATCAAACCGAACCTGGTATTATCTTGCTTAAGGTGGAATGCGCCCCAAATTTTTTTTGCCGAATATTGTCCTGAAATTTACACTGTACAAAATTCAGGATATATGCGATTGAGTTCCGGTTTTACTTTTTCGCCAGATTATTCGTGTTTTTTGCTGTTGTGTCACAAACATGGCCCCTGACGTCACTTTTCGTGCAATGCCGAGTTCCGTGTTTTCGGCATTTTTCCTTTCCTGCGCTCTGAATGTCATATAAATGAAAAATACAAAATAATGTTCATTTTGCAAACAGAAAATACTACTCAATGGTATAAAATTCAGTGAAATAAAATTGACATTTAGGACGTCAGTGACGATTTTGTGACGTCAGAACGGAAAATATCACATCAAGTTTTGCTAAAAGTTTTGCCTTAAAATTCAGTTTATTAAAAATTGGCTCGATGAAAAAAACGTATAATTTTGGTATGTTGTTTCGCAATGTGTGTACGTCTAGTAGACACATAAATACTTGGGGGTCACCGACTTTAATTTTTCGCAGTATAACATAACCTTACCATTACCCCCACATGGTTTGTGGCTAAATGACGTTAGAGTAAAAAAGAATATGTTTCAACTTACACAACTCACGTTCGTGTTAAAAAACGAGATGTATTTATTTAAAGACATTTTCACAATATATTCGATCTCAACTTCAGATGCCATGTACTAGTGAAAGGAAACACCTTTGACAAAATGTATATATTATACAATTGTCCGCAAGTATTTGACATGACACTCATCGATCTTCGCTAATATTTTCGGACGTCTTCGTTACTTTACGCAATATTGTATCCTGAAAAGATCTATAATTACACAAATAACCTTTATAGTTAACCGTCTGACTTCCATGCACGTTACCACGGGTACGAAATTACCGCAGACCATTTTTTAAATTCAATATAATGAAGTGTTACCGTACTTGCTTTTATTCTTACAATGTCTTTTGCAACGATTTTCACGAATTCTAATTGTTTTGTGTTGTAGTATCTATTTTCGGGAGTAATATATCTTTTTATCTAAGTTACCTTTCAAGATTTTATTCGACACTTACTTAAAAATATCTTGAATACAAGTATATTTCTTTCAATAAATTAACCATAAAAAATAAATAGATAATTGTATTAATTTTCCGTCTTGTAAAATTTGGAGTGAAATTTGAAAAAAAAAATAAATAAAAAAAAGATGTTAGACTGAGAACTACAACCCACAACTCCGAGTTTGATGGCTAATCGTTTTGTCCCCGCAGCTACTTGCACATGCGATATATTTTTTAAAATTAATATGAAATAAGACAAAGCCTCAAAGCGAGCTCAAAGAAATCGGATTTAGCTAAAAATATTATGCATAATTTATTTGTCACAAAGAAACTATTTACTAGTCACAAGAGAGAACCTATTCACTTGAAAAAGTCTACATTTAGTGTCACCATACCTGTAACAGTGAATATCATACGTTGCAAAATTTATGGGAAGCCGTTGTCACGTTGACGTCATTACAGCGTTCCCGTTTCTTTCTGCTTATTAATGACATTTTTTCCATTTTCTGGCCGATGCTTGATCTTTTAAATGAAAACAATATTTTTTTTTCAAACAACTGGAAATCATTCTTTCATTATTGTTGAGTGATGAATATTTTTTAGCAATTGAATGAAGTTCTGTATTCACTCCGGAAAGAAGTACTTCCTGTGAGCACCTATCCGCTAGGGTTTGCTTTTTAAAAACTTCCGACGAAACTTTTCAAATCCATCACCAAGTGTGCAAGTATACTTGCGTTACCGTAAAGCTCGATTCTCGAGCAGGCCCTTTCGGCCTGCTCTTCGAGCTCGCTATAAAGAATACTTACGCAGTAGTTATTTCTCTATTGAGGGTCAGGTCAATACTTATGGACAATTTATCCACTTTTCACTCTCCATTTGTTATTCCTATTGATGGTTTCAAAATGCAGATTCAAAGTTTGAAGAATAGATGTCTTTTCTGTGACTAATCTCCTCAGTCATATGCAAAATGCTAACTTAGCTTTGTAAATAAAGCTAGTATGCGGTCAGTTGATGATTTATTTTCGTGAAAATAGGCACTTAAACATGTTTTAAACATTTAGAAATTTCGTTCATATGTACTTTTATGATATGAAGGATTGCCTGATTTTACCAGAAATATATATCGACGCATGTCGGACTGTTGCTCCATTTCACATGTATAATCAGCACGAAAATAGTATATCAGATCCTCTATCTGATATGAAATTTATATTTTTACACGGGTTAATTTACTACCAATTTAGACATCAATCTCCACATCTCATTCGTGCGAGATTTCGAGTTGAGAGAAGAGTCTGTTCTATACGCATAATGCTGAGCAACTGGTATCATTTTTTTGTATCCTTGGTAAACGACTAGCGATCAAAGTCCCGACCTTCCGCACGAGAGAGACAAAGAGACAAAGACAGTGAGGTCATAGTAAGACAGAGTAACTAGTCCAGCGAACAGACTTTATTCTTAAAAGAAAAGATCTTCGATGATTATAACGTATTGCAGCTGGTCAGACACAGAGAATTTACTCTTGAGACAGTGTCTTTTTATTACAGTCACGCACAACTGCTGCTCCGATGCAAATAATCTATTTCTTGGCAGGAACCTTCAGATCAAGTGCAGTTACAAGCTCTTAATAATGAATACTAGAAAATATTTCATAAAACACTCACTAGTTGCAGCTTTCAGATTTAAGAAGTACGGAAAAAGTAAAAGCCATATCTGTTCCTCCGGATGATCTGGGTATAAATGTAGAAACTGTAGTTTCGAGTTCACAAGCTGAACACTTTAATTTAAATAATTTTAAGTTATATCAAGGAATCAACACACATAATACATGTTCAATGTTGATTAACCAATGATCAAAAGTGTTTTTTTCGATAATATCCTAAGATGCGAAATGTCGTTTACATAATTTACACCCTTTATCGAATATCTCATTAAGATATTTCATATCTACAACTCTTCTTTTCGGAATATGTCCGTAATCACCTGAATGTTCTTACATGTTTAAAAAAAAATCGACTTTTTCTTTAACGCTTTCTTAGCAAATCTCACCATATGTCTCTCAATACTTTCATGTCGATTCATTTCATCAATTCATTCCGAATTTGCATGCAGCTTCGCATATTCTTTAGATTATTTTGTTATGACGATTAAACGTGTCATTTCTTAATGGGGTAGGGGTAAAATATTGTCAAATATTGAAAAATTAAAGTCGGTGACCCCTAAGTATTTATGTGTCTACTAGACGTACACACACTGCGAAGCAACATACACAAATTTTACGTTTTTTTATCAAGTCGATTTTTTATGAACTGGATTTTAAGGCAAAATTTGTAACAAAACTTGATGTGAGTTTTTCCGTTCTGACGTCACAATATCGTCTTTGACGTCCTAGGCGTAAATCTTAATTCGCTGAATTTCATACCATTAAGTAGCATTTCCTGAATGCAAAGTGACAATTATTTTGTATTTTTCATTGATATGACATTCAGAGCGCAGGAAAGGAAAAATGCCGAAAGCACCCGGAACTGAGCGTTACACGAAAAGTGACGTCAGGGGCCATGTTTGTGACACAATAGCAAAAAACACGAACAATATGGCGACCAAGTAAAACCGGAGCTCAATCGCATATATCTTGAATTTTATACAGGATAAATTTCAGGACGAAATTCGGCAAAAAAAATTTGGGGCGCATTCCACCTTAACTGTGTTCTATGCTTCTAAATGATCTGTTTATTATGAAAACATCAATTTTAAAGTGCCTTATGATCACTGCTTAATGTCTCAATGTACTTCGACTCAATGTAGTTGGAGTGTCTTGGTTTATTATCCATTCACCTAACATTCTTATAGAAAGCTCTGAAAAATGGTGTGAGTATTTGTATCATCAAGAAGACTGTTCAATCTGCTGTAACAGTAAGGGACAAAAGAGTAAAAGTTAATTGAAGTGGTACCTGATGGACCCGCACCGACGTATAACATCCCTTAATCTCTAAATGTTTCCTTTGAAAACTATATAAAAGTAAATATCCATTTTGCAAATGGTGTTCTCTAATATAAGACATCACATGAGGATATGTAGTCAAACTAAATTTTTCAAGTCACATTATTTATGACCTACGGGAACTATTTACTTGAATATATATTCAGCTGAAACAAGTAAACCTAACCGTTACGCTCCAAACCAAAATATTTTATGTGTCTGGAGTAGATAGTGGAATCATTTTTTTTAATTAACTGAAGAGAGTTATTGTATACCGAAACACTTGTATTATAAATCATTCATATAAACAATATTTGTACAGATGTTCCTTTGTTACTTTCAGTAATTATCAATAAGTTTATATATATAGAGGCAAAACTCAAACGTTCCTTTATTGATTAACCAATTTATGCTCTGAGAGGCTTTCAAATGAGGAATATGGCTTGCACAGTTGGTAAGAAGTTGATTCACACTTGGAAGTAAATGTTGCCTTATGTGTTGCAAAAAAGGGCTGATCGTACAAAAATCGAAAACCTAATAGTAACATGAAGCTTATAGGTAACTACACCGAACTGATATGTCAACTTGATGTCCCTGGTTTTATGCTCTCTGAAATGCGAAACAGGTGAGATATATTTGAACAAGAATACTAGCCTATGTTTCCGCTAAATCAGCAATTCATTTTGTTCTTCATGTGGTATACAAACGATATCAAGTAATATATCCCCGACCCCCAACACACACACAGCCTGGAAAATAATTGTTCATATAACAGCACATTTGCAAATGCTGATTATTGTTCTAGTAGTAATTGTTTACGTTCTCATTTGCAAAACATTTTCTATTTATATATGTAGAATGTGCCCATAGAAACCAGTAGTTCATTTTCTGAATTGATTTAACATTTCAAAACGAATTGAACAACACTATAACTAGAATTATTTTTGAAGTTGTTTTGCCACCATTCTGTTTAAAATTAATTACTTGTCTATTAGATTTGTACATAGAATGAGTAGAAAATGTCATCAAAATTTAAAGTGTACTATGCGTTTTATGAGTCCCCTACTGGTTGTGCGTATTTCTTTTTCGAGAATAGCAACATTAGAGTTATACCATAACTATTTTTTTTTAATTAGCTCTTAGACTAGCAATCAGTAACCAAGTCACAACAGGCAGCCACTGCGTAAATTGAGATTACCTTTATGTTGAAAATTGTAATTAAGATAGGATTTATCTGAATTTTATGATGTGATGATTAAACGTATTCTGTCTGTAACGTTGATGGGAAGAAATATGTCGATTGGCTTTCATTATGTCAATGGAAAGATCTTTTGTTAATGAGCTGTAATGATTTTTTTTTCTTGTATAGTCACTATATCATAAAGACAATTACGAGGCAAGTACACTTAATAATTCAGCTACACACCTTGAACTATAATGAAACCTAATACTTTAAGTCACAATGGAAGTGTGTAAAGGTAAATGTAAGAACATCAGGTACTTATTTTATTTAATACAGATGTCAGTTAAGACGATCCCCAGTCATATGTATTAACGCTCAAACAATTATCAGACTATTTTTAATGAAGCAACAAAGTTATCACCTTCTTGCCGACCAGTAAATTTAACAGTGTTTGTTTACATTTCAATGAACTATAACAAGGGTTGTTCATATAGATATATGTTTAAGTTTAGTAGATTGCATTTTTTTTATTAAATTATTAGATAGTTTTATTGATACACATAAATAGTACGGGGGCCAGAAACGTCTTCCAATCATCTCTCCTAGACTTTTTTTTCATAGGTACCAAATTGTTCGGCAGGATTAACTCTTTCAAAAACAAAATCCCACAAAAAAACTATTTTGAACTATATTTGATTTCACTGTTTCCATGGCAATCATTCATTTTTGGAAAAGACAATCATATCAGTCATATCTTGGTCAGTTTTGGTGATAAAACAATAAAAATGGTATCAAAATGGAGCTGAGACATTGGACTTTTCGTAGCAGTACTTTTATGGTAATTCACTAATTTTCATATCAATGAATATTAAAGAGAATATAACAAAATGACAAAATTAAAAAAAAATAACATTATCATTTAAATGTACCAAACAGTTTTGATCTGGTCTTAAAGTCTCTCAGTGTTTTCTAAAATAATATTTTGGTGCTGTTACGGTATTTTTTTTACTCCTAACTAAGTATGCTGAGCTAATTTGCATAAAATGCCACAAACAACGAATAAAAAACTGAGACAACTAAAACTGAATAAAATGATATAACTAGCTGTTATTAATGAGGTAACAATTTCATGTGATCTATATTGTTCGCAGACATAGAGCAAATACTTGATTGAAGGAGGAATCATAATGTAACATACATTACACATGTTACGTTACCGTTTCAACAACCTGTTTTATTGCATCAATTATTTAGAAAAGAAAATATTCTAGAAACATAATAAATATTAGTTATTTTGAACTATAAGAACAGAGTATGTTTGTTTACTTGTCAGGCAGTGAGACAGACTTTTTTCTGTTACACACTTTAAAATACGTTACCACTATCATTTTGTAAAAAAAGATATTTAAGAAGAAATTGAAGCCATACTTATCACATACTGATTTATTTAAACTGTTAGGGGTAAATTTGAAGATATCTTTCTTCTGTTAACTCAGAAATTACCTAATATATACGTTACACCATTCATGTAACTATTACTTTAGATTGAATATCAATAAAACACATAAACTATCAATCTGTGCATTCATATGATCATTAGCATACATGTGCAGTCATTCCTGTGAGTAAAAATCAGGTTTATTAAAGTTTTATCTTTGAATTTCTGACAATAGTAGCGTTATAATTAAGGAATTATGCGAAAAAACCAAGTTAGCTCAATAAAGAACTACAAATCTTGAATATAGGTCTTGAGTCAGATATCTGGATGTAGACCTTTGTTCTACATGACGATTGGATAAAGATCTCGTCTCTGAAGTCATTCGACTTCCAACTGTTCCATACGGAAAACTTACTTGCAGAGAACTGATTAGCTCTGGTACAGATTGCACCATCACTGGTTAGGTTAACTGCTCAACGTTACATGACTGAATGTCTGTTGCAAAGTGGTGCTAAACTAAAACTACCAAACTGTAGAAAATATACAGGTATTTAAAGTAAGAACTTCAGATTTAAAACTTTTACCAGATTGTCAAAACTGTGAGCTTTTATTAATAGCAAACCAAGATATAAGAAATATATTTAACTTGGTAGATATGAAATGAAGAAGACTATTGTAGGCATTTTGAAGCATTTACAAGAATGACAGAATGTTCAAAATATTTTTTAATATTTCATATTGTACAGACAATTAAAGACTAAAATGTACTATGTTGTGGAATATTCCGAAAATACTGGAACATTAAGAGAAATAGTAAGATAAACTGTGCATAATCGTAACAAATAAAGTTTGAGTATCAATAAAATTAGGTATCAAAGGCTATGCTTAAGGCAGGACCTCTTTTTGTACAAGAGACTTGAGAGCATTTGTAATGAAATGATACAAATTGCTTCAGAATCAAAGTGTAATCAAATGTCATTCATAAAGATAAAGTAATTTGTGGATAGGTTATAATCTTCTTTTGTCAGTTGCTTTCTATTTCATAAGTAATGTGATATAATGCAATACATAATTCATAACAGCTAACCAACAAGAGAGCAAATATGTTATAGTAGGTAGCATTAAAGTGAAAATATCGTAAGTCACAGCTATATCAAGACGTGCAGAAAGCTATTCTTGTAACACTGCTGCCTCATATTATGTGCAGTTCATATTTTTCAGACATTTCATTATGATTTTAGATTACGATTTAACCAATCCATTCAATTTTACTATAAAGAACACTGTTTAAGGTAGTGCCTGTTGTGTGAGGGCAGTTTCACTACATCTAATGAACAGACACAAATCAAGTCAGCTATCGTTATGCTTGGTTGTGTTTTATTCTTCCAAAGGATCATCTCAAAAACAATTTCTTTACTATCACAGTAACAGTCCTCATACTCGGATTCAGTGTTGTTAAATTTTCTGGTCCTTTGGGATCATGGAGTCTATTCAACTCTTCTATAACATAATTGCGCTTAAGCCGGTGCTGGGGGGCGTAAGGGGTGTTTCTTTTTATCAGTCGCTTTTTGCACTTCTGTGATTCGTATGATTTGAAAAGAAATCATTCTGAGGAGGACCATCAACCCCTGCGTAGCAGACGTTTGGGATAACCTGGGTCACTGGTACATAATGTAAAGGGGGGAGGTGTCCAACCAAAGCGGGTTGTTCAGAATGCCTCACAAGGGCCCCGTGCTCAGTTTGACGTTACCCGATGGCTTAATCTCATCCAGATTATGTTGAATAAAATTTGTTTTATAACTACTTTGTTATTCAATTACTTCCCTTATCTTGGTCAAAATTTGAAGAAATCATAGCCATCACGCCTGACATGTCGGATATACAGTTGGAGTTTTTGTACATGTATCATTTTTAACAAATTTAATTTCAAGTAAATGTAAGATATAAAGTTAACTGGATGTCATGTTGTATGAAATTTACCTGCATTTGAAATATACTTAAAATAAAGTTACTTCAAATTTACTTGCAGTTAATTGGAATGATATTTTACACTTGAAATCTTAGAAAATTTAATTTAGAAGTCAATTCCAACTTTCATGCAGTGACTCATCCATGTTTTCAAACATGTGTCGGATTGAAAACACGGCTAAGTGTTTTATGGCCTCAGAACTTTAATATTTAGTTTGTTTTTGCAATTTTATTGCATGCAATTTTGCTTCTCCTTCATACAAATATAATTTCAGTCTCATGAATGTAAATTTGATTTTATTCCCAAGCATAAATTGAATGCCCAATTTGCTTTATGACCGCTTATTTGAGACACAGAAATCGATCCCCTACAAAAAAACGTTTTTCGTCTGTTCGCTGCTTGCATTGATATACAAGAATATGTTGGCAAGCATACAGTAACTGTTAAAAACTTAAGCTTAAGTAAAAGTAAAGAACAACACTAAATAACAGCTGTATAGGGTTTTAGAGGGTTCGTGTTTAACGTCAATCCAACACAGTTTTAGGTCCTATGGAAACTTTTATGCCTTTGATCGTGGAGAAACAACCTAGATGTCCATACGTGCATTATTCTATAACGGGCGGACACTTGAGTAACACCACCGGCCTTCCGTAAGCTAGCTGGTTGGTTTGCCTACACGAAGAACTCAATGCCCCAATGCAAGGATCGGATCCAATTCGGTGGGGGGCAAGTGGTGTGAAGTTAGCGATTTTAACCACTCGATATATATATATATATATATATATATATATATGTACAGCTGAATGAATCTCATTATGGTCCAATATCCTGACAAAATAGAACCAACAAGGCCGGTACAAGATAAATATCATATAATGACGCATCTAGAGTTGTTCTGTAGTATCTACATAAATTGTCCTAGAAGTACATATCAGTGCATCTTTTTGTAAAGCGCAACATACAGTTTCTTTAATTTGCAAGCTATATCTATGGATGGACATGTTGAAATGTAAATATTACTATGTAGGCCTATACCTTGCTTAAAAAAGATGTGCAGCTTCTCAGACGCTTGGTCCTTAAATTACATATTTCAAAACGTAGTTTATTACAAAGATATAACGTAATTATGTCAGCACGTACTGTACCAAATAAGAACTATGGAAATGCTATTAGAGAGTTACGCTCATGACTTGTGGTATGTCTGACTCGTCGAGGAAGAGTCAGATACTAATTATTAAACAACCAACAGGACTCACTTGCCTGATTCATCCTGGCATGGATTTGTTATGTATAGTGAACATACAGTCTTTGATAAGCCACAACGCAATTTTATACAGTTTCTACGATTGGTTAGAACTGATGTGAGGGAATACAAAATTGTAAAGCAAACATACGCTTTTACTGTCAGATAATGTTGATAGTCCTCATGACCAGTCAGTAGACAACTTTTGCTGTACCAACAATGAAATGATACTGGCTATGGGTTAGACGACGGTAATAACATTGACATTTTCATACTGAATAATAAAATCCGGAGTGACAAATTAATTTAATATTTATTTCAGCAGAATGTGGTAGTCGTACACAAAGAGAAAATATATAATGTATAAAAGGCATATATTAGTTTTGTTTTGGAAATTATGATCTACAAGGATTTGTTCAAAGAATATAGAAAAAAAAGTAAATATAGAATTCAAACTGAACACTTATTTCTACTGATGTTTTCCTGCTAGGACTTATGCTCTATACGTTTAATCAGCTATTACAATTTGCCATATGGCGGTCGTAAAAGTTCTCCCTTATTTTGGACTAAGTGTTGTTATACTCAATGTTGTTATACATTCTGATCCTATGGTATCTCTGAGTCCACTTAATGTATCTGTATGTTCTCATGCATCACGCACATTCCATCAATTTTCAGTCAAACGGAGTCTGATATTATTTAACATATTTTGCTTCAAATGAGTAAAGTTTTTCTGTGCAGTGTCAGGATCCCATATATCACAGATTTTGCCTAAAGTGTAAGGAATAAAAGTTGCACTTAAAAACACTAGTTTTGGGTATTCGTTTCCTTCCCCAGTGACCTGAAAGTGATATAATTCAAGAATTGGTTGATTTATTACAAGCCTATGAATTGTTTTTATAAAACACCCTTCAAAGAAACAAACTGGCAATTGTTATGCAATTTCCTTAGAAAAAGGAGTTAGATCACTTCAAATACTTTAAAGGTGTAACTTTATTGTCTTAGAAAAAGAAGAGAATGTATTATATATTGACTGAACCCTAAGGCCCATCCTTCATATAAGACTGAATGCCCTTTAATTTTTGGCCAACAAACTACTTCATTCTACGAATCTTTGTTTTAATTGGTTGACATTTTCTCTTATTGACAAAATAGCACTCTTACCCAAGACAGCCTGTCAAAATACGATATATTTACCTTGTAACAGTTCGTGTCCATTTGAAAAGAAACGTATGTATCGGAGTGCTATGTTACTTTCGGAGGACTCGGTAATGTCACTCTTACTTGCATGATTTACAATCATGCGGCAGAATCTCGTTGATAGAATTAAAAAAAAACCTGTTGAAATGACGAGCTGACGAAAGCCTCTGGGTGTGCTACACGTGTATCATACAATAAACAAAAAATTAAACAGCAATGTAAAAATTAAGTAAATCGACATTGAGGGAATACACTATCATAAAGAAATCTAACATGTGTTCTTAGCGAATGACGACAGTCTGACATTACAATCAATCAATTTAGCAATAATGAACATGCCAGAAAGAGGGGAGGCTACGGTGATTGAGATATTTTTATTGAATAATGTAATTTGTAAAAGGCATGATGAAATTAGGAGCGACAAATGAACTTTTCATTTAAATAGATATGATTATGTCACAATCAAAACATCTTCTGTCTGGTCTTGGTGAATGAAATGCAATATGTCAGCCTAATAATCCGCTTTTGACAAACAACATTCATTTTTGTTGTCAGCATCTAGACAATTGGTTACTTTAGTTACAATGTTTTATTAAGAAAGCTCCTACAAATGCAAATACACCAAAACCGTAAACTTCATGATACATGTAAAATACTGTTAATCTTTTCACGACAGAGAAAAACACATTGCCGGAACGTACCAGTTGAAGCTATGAAAAGGCAATGCATAACGTTATGCGTATGGCAAGTGTTAATTCGGTTTTTTTTTCAACCAATGCAACTCGTTCGTGGTAATCTATTTGCTTTATTTTGTTATTTGTTGCCTCTTTTGTCGATCTGAATTCAATATATAGTCAAGAAAAACAAGACCACAGGCCAATTGAAAAGTGTTACGAAATTCAATACCATTGAATTAAATATACTTTAGAGAATGTAAAATTTCAAAGCAAACGCATATGTCTATTTTCAGATAACAATGGCAGTAGGCGAAAAGGCAATCAATCAGCCTTGCTCTAAGTATAAGAACTTGACATAGGATATTGGAGAGACAACAGAGATTATATTCAGTAAAGCTGAATGAAGCGAAAGTAAACTCGGCTGATAAGTCATCCGTATTGTGGGATATCGTTAACAACATATTGAGCTAGAGATCTAAGACTATACCCAGAACGCAGCCTAGCAACATAACAGTAAAGTCGGTTTCTCAACATGACCATTTCGGCCTGGGTGGTTCCAATACTCCCGCTTTCATAGCCTTGGGTATTGTCATTTGACAGTTCCTATGATACGCAGGCTCCATAACCTCAGATCCCCTTCCTAAATTCCAGTTTATTTAGTTCTACTTATTGTTACCTTTACTTTATCTGGGGACCAAACGCCGCTCTTCATGGAATTACACGCCTCAACACGTGTATCATTGAAGGTTCCATGTTCACCGCCGTTTGAATACATCTGCGGATGTCTCTAAATTGCTTTTGATACTTTAAGCTTGTGTAAATGTTGAGTTCTGCTCAACCCGGGGCTAGAGGGCGTGGACGGTAGCATGCATTTCCACTACCGTCCATGAACAGGCTCAATCAAACCGAGCCTGCAACATTTTCGTTTTTGTTGTGTTGAGCGACCTGTGAAGTTTCCACTTTTCTCTATTTGATTGAGTCTTTTCATGACAGGTAATGGTATATATGCTACACTCCTCACTCCCCAAAGCACCGGTTACAGCGGAATTCTATCATAGTAGAATTGAACGTACTCAAGGATCCAAACGACCAGAAAATGTAACAACGCCATATCCAAATACGTGGAGACGTTTTACAGAGCCACACAGCGCTTAAAGCTGATGTTGTGATAGCTAAATTGTGAAAAGCATATTTTTGGAGAAAAATAATTGTGCATAATTGTGCATACAAATACCCAGATTTTCTTTTGCATTGATTAGAGTGCATCATCACAATCAAATCGATTTTTTAGAGAAACTAATCCTATAGATTTTATTAACATTCAGAACGACAGTCTGTTAGTGCTGTGTGGTGGCTGTAAAAAGTTACCTCATACTTGGACACAGCCTTGTTAAACTTTCCTGCACTTTAGGATCAAGGTATCAAGTAAATATTACTGTTAATGAAGTTCTGCTAATGTAGAATTTTGTAAAGTTTGTCACCAATCATGAACAAACTCAATCGAACCTTGCCTGCTATTAGTTTGTTTATTTGCGTTTTTTATTCGTCTAAAAGATCTTAATATTGTTAGCGTTAGTAAAGAAATAGTAATTTTGACCATGTCCATTTATAAAGACCCATATATGTCCAATTGCAAGCTTGTTACTACGCTTTGCTTGTAAGATGACGAATTACCTTTAGAATTTCTCTTTGACATTAAACATTACTGGCGAAAATAATATCTTATAAAATATTGGTATAGAAATTCTTCAGTCTAGGTCACAAGATAATCAGAGACTAATTTAATAAACAAAATATGAGAGGTAAATGCCGGAGTCACGGTGAATTTCAGCTCACTGCTTTAAAATATATAATAGGTATACAACGACAGAAGAAATTTTGTTGTTAGTTATTTCAGCTTTTTCATTAATCATAAGGTAATATCTCACTTTTTATGTATTAAAGCGGTCGACTTACTAATTCATACGTACGACTTTCTGAATCAAACCTACGTCTGATCAAATAGAGAAGTCATACCGTTACTTATAACTCGTACAAAGTACTATGTCTTGTGAAGGATTTATGGAAAAACAAGGAGTGTCAAAGCTGAAAAAACACTAACACAACATAGATGGCATGATGAAAGATCTAAAAAGATCGAAATATAACAGCTTTGTCTGAACGTACGGGGAGACTTTTTACGGCTGCAACACGGTACAAACAACGCTAATGTGATAATAAAGTGGAAAAAGTGGAAAATCTTTAGGACGCCTGGCACGACAAAAATAAAAAAAAAAAATAAACAGATTTGGTTTGATTGAGATCTGATGGCATTAGAACGCTTGCAATAGTGGCGGAAGGTTGTAAAGATGAAATGAATGCCAACCATATACATGTATTTTTCAATAACAAGATAACCTTTCGCCGAAATTGGGCTATGTTATGTAGTTTCTGGTATCAAGTTATTTGGTGCAAACATTCACTATTTCGCTAAATCAGTCTATTGTTAACAACATTAACAATTTACTATTAGCACAATATCCATGTGAAGCTACAAGTCTGAGAATGTTATGATCTATGATGACGAACCACATTCGTAGTCAACAAAGAACGCAGTGGATGAATTGTATTGTTTGATCCAACTGCTTGAAACACTCCCAACGTAAAACGTTTGATGTTAAAATCAATCAAATAAAAGATATTATAAATGTATGACATTTGTTTTCTTTGCTACGGACATTATAGAGTTATATTTATGACTATTACATAAAGCGATATGAAGTAGAGATAAACTTTATGTTTTGGGGGCTTAGACATTTTTTGAATTAGAAATAAACAACTTAATGTGTTTGAAAGCATTAATTATACCATAGAGTGCACGAACAATTGACAAAATGCATCAGTAATTGCTCGGAGATAACTATATTGTTTCCTGAATAGCTGAAATCAACACACTACTTCTACCGCATGTTTTTATTTGTTTAGTAAGCAGCGTTCATTGAACGTAGCTAACTCCTGTTTAAAGGTCGTCTATTTTGTTTATCGGAAATGCTTATTGATATTAATTAATAGTAACAGGATAGTACTGAGGATTGTCAAAATAACAATTTAAAGTCGGTTTATTTAAACCATACGTGTCTAGTATGTAAATATTATGTATAAATGTGTTTATTTCGAATGTTATTCTTGTAAAAACCTCATCCTAAGATTAAAGAATTTATTGGCAAGCAATAATCTACCTTATATGCTTGCAAATATAATGAAATACTTAAACCACATTGCATCGTAAGCTTGAACTATTGCGTAACACCCAAGAGTAAGTATTCTGCAAGGTCGATATTCTACAAAAATATGATTCAACCTCTATGAAGAACAGTTAGAGCATAAGTGTTTATTTACTAAATTATCGTTAATTACTTTGTCTTCTTTTCTAAATTGATCTATGTCCAGATAGACTAACTTGGTTTCATTACAGTATGCTGTCGAATAAGTCCATTTGAACAAACATAGTAATAAACTAAAGTCTGCCTTCTTAGGTCTAAAACATATAAATAACTTTTTTGCTGCGTCTGCAATGTTTTTCATTTAAACAGGAGTATGTCTGTGGTTGAGTTAGTTAATGCACAATGCTCTACACATATTATGTATTATGTTTTCATTGATTATAACTCCATTTGTTTCTCATTCGCTCTCTGTTTAATGTTGTTTTTTTAAAGTTTGGACATGAATAAAATGATTAAAGCGTTACTTTTATATGGATTATGTATTTAGAAGAGTAGCTGAGTGAGTGTCGTTCTTGGAAGTTGGTCAATCTGAATACCTCGGTCTTTATGCTACGCAATATTCTAACGGAGGATTACGGAGATGGCCGAGGATTCCCGATTGGGAAGTTGGGTACGAGGCTTCCAACAAATACCAGTCCAACACAATAGTATATTTAACAATTCATTACCTTCCTACAGAAACCATCAACAAAATGTAACTGTTCCTAATTGTCACATTAAAATATTCAAGGTGTCGCCACTTTATTTAATATATGCTGCCGTTTTGACAATGACCTGTCTTAATAATCAAATAATCTGCTAATTTAATAAAACTTATACGTTATCCTAAATGATCAGTATCTGTTATTATAGATGATATTACATGAGTGTCTTATCATATTGAATTTATTAAACGAGCTGAATAAAAAAATAAACTGCGAGGCTCAATGTGGAAAGACACTAATGTAAATTTTTTTTATCTCAATGACATGTAAACGTTTTTCTGTTGAAACATCATTTTTTTTTCTTTCTTTACCTATTATAGACCAAAAAGATTCGACCAACGTCTCCTATAGATAAACAACGTCGACGTCAAAGTTTTATTACACTAGTGTATTATCAAATTTATATAATTGCTTTATTTAACTCCCATGACGTCGAAAATGTGATAAACATTTTTTCTGTTGACTGTTTGCAATATTTTGTTTTACTTAGTTGTTTGCTGTAAGTCTTTTATTTCGCTTGGTGCTTTTGGATACACTATTTGCTCCGGAGATTTTAGAGCTAATGTTAATACTATTTCTGTGTTATATATGTAAATTTAAACCAATATTTCCAATAGAATATCATTATGTATTATACATTGAATCGTTAAAGTTATTTCATTGCAAATGATCATTTGCAAAGTGAAGCAAAAATAAATGACTTTTCTTTCTTCATTCATATGTCAGAGGCAATGTTATGACAGTCATGTGGCTATAATTATTAAAAAAAAAATATTTTGAACTTTAGTGTTGTTGCAACAGAAACGGAAATAAATTCTTTCTTACATATATATCTTTCAATTTATGGAGTGAAACTTTTACTTCATGTAATTATATAACGATTTCATTCTACCATTGAATTTCAATGAATTTACATTCCCTGCATCGTATTAAATAAGCATAACTGCGTGCTTAAATTGCGGTTTAATATCCGACAGTCTCCCAGTTTCTATTCGTTCTTCTTTTTCATTTCCGATGTTATTTCCGCTGTGCTAAGAATAATTGCGATTGATTTTAATCAGGAATAGTTTTAAGCGATACACCGGTTCATATTTCCACTTACTGGCATATTCCCTACAAAGTTACAATAATGTTCATAATGAAAAAACTGAAGTTTGACTACATACATATCTGAAATCCCCAAATCAAATACAATAGGTATGATTGAAATTGCATTCAATTGTCTTACATTTCTTCTACTATTTCTCCGTCCAACAGATGTGGTCTCAAATATCCGATAGTAAAGGTTTAACATACTAGTAGTTTCTAGAACAAAATGGGGTTTGTGGTGGAATTTTATAAGACAGAAAATAGGCTCGAATCATGCCCTTTGTAGAAGATTTAGACATTACTTTTGTCTATAATCTAGAACACAACTCTACCAATCCTCTTTATGATAAATTAGAATGTCAGACTTATGTCCTTTAAAATTATTGGTAAAAGGTGTTGGCATATACTTACTAATGTAACACATATGTCCCAGAATATCATGTATGTCGGGGATAAAATAAATCTCTTGGGTGCTCGGAAATGAATAAAATTATGTTATGACCGTTTAATTTCTCATTAATATAACACTTTGAATTTTTAATTGTTTTTTTTTTTTTTGTGTTATCTTTTCTAAAGTGATTATATACATAGTAAAGGTCCTGCTTCTCTTTGAAAGAAAAACTTGCTCAATGACATACGTAAAGCATTATTATTTCTTTTCCTGCTTTTCTTTCTAGACAGGACCGATGTTATATTTTCTGATCTATCTAATATATTATTTTCACATGAACTAGAAACTTATAAACGCCTTTTTAAAACTATTTAAAACTGCTTTTGCATATAGGTAACGATGCAGACAATATTTTGAAGTTCATGGCAAGATCGATGAAGCAGGTTGATAATCTGCATGTATTAATTTGGATCACAATTGAATATAACCATCAACTAAAATGCTTCAGCGAATTCGGCTTATATCTACATTGATATTTTATCCTCTTATAACTTAGTTCTAATTGACACTACTTTGTATGCTTTGTAATATAACAGCTCAATATTTACATTATTCACGTGCAAAATTACTATAAATCAATAAAGTTCGACACATAATTTTGTAATAAACTTAAAACAAATACATTCGTCACTTCTATTTATAAAAGACAAATATTGATACAAAATATTTTAGAGTTAGATAAAAAAAATAGGTAAGCCAAAGAGAATGTAAATTTCCACTAATAAAGTTTCAACAAAATCTGCCTATTATTTGTAAAAAAAACTTATTTTAGCAATGGGCTCTTCATCAACCTTTTAATATTATGATCTAATTCCCACAAATTATACTAAAGAAAACTCAAATGAGAACAATCTTTCGGCTTATAACATTGATTTTTGGCAAAAGCAAGTTTATTTGCACAAGTTTATAATAAAACTATAAAGTAATTATATTTCTTAAAGTTTGTTTGTAGACAAACTACCAAAGGTGCTCGCAAAGACTTATACATTTTTAACAATTTTGATACTTTACAAAGTGTATCAATCTCGGTTTTTTTCTCAATAGAAAAAGTGGAAAACCACAAGTCGCCCAACACGAAAATGAAAGTTTTGCAGTCTTGGTTTGATTCAAATCGAAATACAAAAAAAAAAACAACCTCATTATATCATTTTGATGCTTTTAATAACCTAAGAAAGGATCCAACCATGCATCATGCTAACAACTACAACATAACAGAATGTAAAGTACACGTTTTGGGCAGAAAATAACATCACGGCAGGTTTATCTTTCAACTTTCTGCTCATCCGATTGAATTGAAACTGGTGATTCTACCACTTTCGATCAAACATTTCTAGGGGACACAAAGAGCCGTCTGACTTGACCTTGCATTCTACTTTACACATCTCAGAAATTGGTAAAATTTGGCTTCTTTGCCCGCAGACAAGGAAACAGTCATATATAACATTACAGAAGGAAGTCAAGATATCATTACAAGATGGTCATCTACAGATATTATTGAGAATAAATCATTTTACATCCTTTTGTCTAGTAGTTAAACCACTCTTTCTCACAAATGGTTGACGTGTAGACACCATAGAACACTTACATTAATTCGAAAGAGGACGCGCATATTCTTGGCTTAAATTAAATACATTCTGTGTAGTTTGATGGTACAGTGGAACCTCCCTTATCCGAACCCCTCTAATCCGAAAACCGCTCTAATTTTACCTAACACTAAAGTAATCTACATAATGCTTACGAATTGACTATTTTATTTGTCTTTTCACAAAACGATGAATCTACACATCATGTATAACAAATAGCCTATTTTACGTTCTAAAATAGAAACCTTTCTAATCCGAAAACCCCTCTAATCCGAACTTATTTTCTGGTCCGAGCATGTTCGGATTAGACAGGTTCCACTGTACTGGTTCGATGTTATTGATATATGATAGGTGTAGACGGATTTGATATTTTGATAGACCACACCGTATAATCCTAGTTAAATTCTATTGAAGAGTGTAGACATCGTTTAAACGCTTGTTTAATAGTTTTGATAGGCGATGACGCCGTAATCTAGTTTGAGGTAATTGATAGGTGTAGACGTCGTTTAAATTTTGTGATGGACAATGGCGCCGTATAATCCTAGTTCGATGCTATAGGTAGGTAATAGCATGTTAAACTTTGTAAAATAAACCATTTTAGAGAAAATGTGCATTGGATGTTTTTAAAGTTATATTGCACCAATGAAACACAAAACTACTTTTATCAGTTCGGACAAGCTCGAATTAAGTTTTATACATTTTCTAGACTTTAGCATTTAGTCATAGAATGTGTCACATTGGAAGCAAACAAAATATATCGATAATAGCAGTTGTTGGTGCTGGTTCACTGTCACTGTTATACGGTCACGTTGTGTTGTGTCGGTGCTGATTCCCTTTTATTTCTTTATGGTCACACCGTTTCGGTACAGTTTCAATGTAATGGTCGGACAGTCATGCCGTGTCGTTACTGATTTAATTCTAGACGGTTACGTCATGTAGGTGCTTGTTTAAATGTTATTTACATGACGGTCACACCGTGTCGGTGCTGATTACATTGCCAGGCAATCATGCCGTAATGGTGCTTAGTTTAAATATACTAATTTATTTTAGGTCGATTGTGAAGCAAGGTATACAACTTATATTAATCACTCTCGACACCTCATACCTAATGGAATCAATCGCCACGTTGGTATGAGAGAAGAGAAGCCAGTTTCCTTTTTACTGCTGAGCAAGGGAGCTACTTGTACAATTGTTCACGTCTTTGGTATGAAGCGGCCGGAGATTTTGGTATGACGCGTCCTGGGATCGAACACACGACCTCCTGAACCCGAAGCGTGAGCTCTACAACTAGGCTATCAATGTTATCTAAGTTACCATAATAAACAAAATGACATTTATATTACATTCCTCAGTTTTATTTGCATTTAATAGCCCTTAGAGTCCTCAAATTCCTATTTTATTGGCCCATTAAGTTTAATTTATAATAATTAACTAGTATAAATAAAATTTAATTAGTTTTTTTTTGAAAGACTCCAAGATGATAGTAGCAAAAACAATATCTTTGTCTTCTCAACATATCTGTAATGCATATTAATAATTTTATGTATTTTGACTGTCATTCCTAAATTGATAAATCATGAATTTGAATTTTAAGATGTCAATTATGTTTTGAAAAACATGCGGTTTGTCTAGTAAACTTTCGGGGACTTGAAAATGAAAATACATTTAATAGGGTGATAAACAGGAACGACTCATACTGCATTACACACACTTAGTCTAGATCGAGACATCCAACAATGATATAGCGTGTGTCGTATTTTAAGTTCGATATCATTATAATATAAACTCTTGCAAATTTTAGTTGCTTATTTTCTGGGTTTTGTAATTGAAAAATTGTTATTAATGAGTTGTAAAATTTGAACAATTTAGAAAGGGTAACCAATAAAAGAAAGTGTGAACTGTGGATTATTTTGTTTTCTTCAAAATATATTCCGAAACTAAAAATTGATCGAACCTGGGACTTTCAGAGCTCATAATTTTGGCTCCGGATCCTGTTACAAGTTAATGGAACTGTCCAAATTGAAGGATGGACAAGTTCATTATAGAAATTTAGCAAGGTACGGGTTAACCGATCGCGTCGTTGGTACAGGTTCAGATATGTTATTTATAATTATAGTCCACACATTTAGATATTTATAATAAACCTTATTATGTCTATGACAGGCCTGCAAGCGCTAGCAAATCTTCCTCTTTCAAAATAATCCGTATTTTAACTTTAGCACGAGATTCTAGATATTCCATTGAACTGTATTAAGTTGGCTGTGTCTTATGGCATTATGAAGTCATTTTGAGTTATCAGCTACGAGTTAAAGAAGAATTACACGTGTAAGGGCACAGCACGCACACATTAAATCATGATTAGAAGATTCGTGTTTGGTTTCAACCTCATTTTCAATAAAGAAAAACAGGACTTATTGCCAGATTGTTTTCTTAAACAAAATATAATAATGTCATAGCCTTTATTTTACTATTGTCACAGCAATTCCCGGCGCCGGTTCGTTACTCTCTTTCTTATTCCGTAATATAAAAAGCCTAACATAAGATAAAATAGGCCTAATACAAAATTGCACAAACAATAACTCACGCATTATGTAAAGAAATACAAAATACAATATCAACAATATATCTATTATTTTTTACCACAACTGAAGTGAATAAAATAATTCAAAATGATTTGAATTTGAAGTAGACCTAATAGTAGATTCTATATGTAAGATTTACCATCTTACAATTAGGGGTAGAAATAAAATCTGGAAATAAGATCCCTGGAAAATAGATCGTAGGAGTAGAAAGACTGTTCTGAGGGCCGAAGGAATTCAGCGGTGAAAAGTGCAAAGGGATTTAAAAAAAAACAAAAAAAAAAAACACCAAAAACAGATCAATGTATTTCTTTCTCTCATTCAAATTTTCATTCAGACACGACGATTGGACATATTAAAAAGAAAGAAAAAAACATGACAAGTGTGCACAAAGACTGCATGGACAAACAGACGGATGAATTACCTCTGGAACCTACGTTAATATCTGTGATATTACGTACATTACCGTGGATCCCCGATTCAGTAAAATAGCAGACGACACAAACATAACCCTCGGGAACCTTCGTTAATATTCGTGATATAACGTACATTACCGAGGATCCCCGATTCAATGAAAACGGAAGAATTAGCGAGCGGATCAGTGTTTATGGGGATGGGTTCCTATTCCTTTGTGAAGGTCAACAAGCAATTTACCAATTGTAGTTTTACTATTTTAATATTAGTATCTCCATAGTATTTAGTATAACACATCCTGAAAATACATAATCTGAACAATACTTACTATAAATATCATGTAAGACACAAAGTTGTTACACAAAATATCATACAGTTCATATTAAACATATCTCTTAATCAAATAATAACATTTCAGGCTCAAACATATACATGTGTGAGTAGTGGCATATTATGGCTAAAATACATATACTTCAGGAAGTGTCTAAACTAAAATGTACATTGCTATGCAATTAATTACAGGCTACAAAAACAAATTATGCATACCAGGTTGTGGACCTAAATGCAACATATGTCACAGCAATATCTCAGCACAGCATAACACACACACTCTGTGATCTGGTAAGAGGTCTGTAAATGATTAAATGGTTTGTAGCGCAAATATAGAATGAGACCGTGATATAAGAAAGTTTGCCATTTATGAAACAAAATATTAACAAACTGTCTAAATAGAATGAGCCAATAGCATAAAAGATAAAATCATTACTAAGCACTTTACGAGACCATTGAATTGATAATTACAAACTGTAATGAGTGATATAAAAAAATCTGTATTTAATCCAATATGAATTCAACTGTTTTAAAATAAAAAGATCAATACATGTATTCAGGGATATAAATTAGCATGGGCCCAGTAGCCCATGGCTCGTAGATTTTGGGATGGGCCCCTTAATTGTTGGAGAAAATGCCCATATACCTAATCTTAAACATTTATTTTTGACAGTCTGGGTCCAAGTACATAAAAATAGCTAGTTTATATCCCTAGTATTCAGTTACATGACTATACTGACAATGACCAGGTATCTTATGATAGCCTAATCCAATGAAATTAAAGCATTTTAGAGGGAATATTTTGACCTAGGGTCAATACACATGAATGCACACAAAACACAATAAAACTAACAAAGGGAGATAACTCTAATTTTAAAATATTACTATCCAAACCCTTAAATTCAGGGCTGTCACATATTCATCCATGTTTATGTGTATTTAACTATTCTAAAGCTGAAAATAATATCATCATCATATTGGAAGTTGTTTATGAGAAACCAGCTTGCATGCATTAATCTTTAAATAATTATAAAAATTTTCTAAATTAAAAGGGGCACAATTCTGACAAGACTGAAGCTAGAGTTATACAACTTGCCCTGTGAGGTTATCTTATGACAGCAAAGTAATTTATAAAGGCCTAGTAGTTTTTGAGACACAGGCAAAACTGTTACCAAAATCTCTAAATTAAAAAGAGGCATAATTCTGACAAAATAAAAGCTAGAGAGCTCTATGTGACCTGTCTGTGAGATCAACTAATGATGATGAAGACATGTGTGACTGACCTTTTAAAGCATTTCATAAAGTAGTGCTTAAGAAACCTGATGACATGTAAAACTCCTGTGGCACATTATTAAACATGATTGATTAATTTTTAAATTGTAGAAATTTCAGCTAAAATCTAATTTAGTTCATCAAGCTATATAAGCATATTTTCAGTTCATTGTGGTGTGTTCAATGTTACTGCTTTCTTGTTAACATCAAAACATAAGGAACTTAAGGGTAGCAAACTATTTTTTTAAGTATGACTTTCAAGCTTTTGATGTTGGCAGAAGACCCCAGGTATTGTTTCAGGCAAGAGCAGGCACTTGTTTTAACAACCAACACTATGTAAACTAGCTGGATTATAACTTTCCTGCATGAAAGAACGCTATACCCCTAGCGTGAGTTTCAAATGCACAGCAACAAAGGGCAACTGATACCGCATCAATTGCGAAATGTCAAAATATATTCAAGCAAATAAAAGGTGTACTCTGTATGGACAAACAGTACTGTGTGCTATCTGGTATGACATATTATTTGATAAATTCTGAGAAGTAAATATGTATAGCATGTATAAGTCTTAAACATGCCCAAAAGGTCTTAGGAAAGTCAAAAATAACTTACTTTGTTTCACAATTTAAAACTCTGTACTTGCAGACCTCTAAAAACCTGTGTTGACTCCAGGTTTCATACTTGAAAAAGTTAAGCTAATACATGTTCAAACTTATCCTGGTTTATTAAAGCTAGTTATGACACAAGAGCTGTCACAGGAAACAGCACGCTCGACTATTTCGATGCTGGATAGTGAAACTGGACACATCTGAGGAAACTAGAGCTGTCACTGGAGTGTTTAATGACTCCAATTGTGGATGAAGATATTGCACAATAGCCTGAGTCTATGTCAAAAATATAAACTTAAAGTAATAAGAGAGGTAAAGATAAGATGTATCAAAACACTACATAAGTATATCCTAAGCAGAAAGGGGCATAATTCATTAAATATTGGTGCCAGAGTTATGCACCTTGTGTCATATGGTGTGGGTGATGATGTTGAACAACTATTTTAAGTTTGAATCAAATCCATTCAGTAATAACAGAGACAGAGTGAAAGTGCATCAAAACTTTAACCTAAAATTCTAAGTAAAAAGGGGGAATAATTAATGAAAAATTGGTGCCAGAGTTATGCACCTTGCATCATATGGTGTGGGTGATGATGTTGGACAACTGTTTTAAGTTTGAATCAAATCCATTCAGTAATAACAGAGACAGAGTGAAAGTGCATTAAAACTTTAACCTAAAATTCTAAGTAAAAAGGGGAAATAATTCATGAAAAATTGGTCCCAGAGTTATGCACTTTGTGTCATATGATAAGGGTAATGATGTTGAACAATTGTTTAAGTTTGAATCAGATCCATTCAGTTATAACAGAGATAGAATGAAAGTGCATAAAACTTTAACCTGAAATTCTAAGTAAAAAGGGGAATAATTCATGAAAAATTGTGCCAGAGTTAGGCATCTTGTGTCATATGATGTGGGTGATGATGCTGAACAAATATTTTAAGTTTGAATCAAATCTATTCAGGAATAACGGAGGTAGAGTGAAAGTGCACCAAAACTTTAACCTGAAATTCTAAAAGGGGGAATTCATGAAAAAATGGTGCCAGAGTTATGCACCTTGTGTCATATGATGTGGGTGATGATGTTGAACAACTATCTTAAGTTTGAATCAAATCCATTCAGTAATAACAGAGACAGAGTGAAAGTGTATCAAAACTTTAACCTGAAAATCTAAGTGAAAAGGGGGGATTATTCATGAAATATTGGTTCCAGAGTTATGGCCCTTATGTCAGATGATGTGGATGATAATGAGGAATAAGTATTTCAAGTTTGAATCAAATCCATCAAGTAATTACAGAGACAAGTTGAAAAAAGGGAAAGTGTAAAAAAACTTTAACCAAGGTGGGGACGCGGAAAGACGCCGACGCCGGGTCGAGTAGGATAGCTCTCCTTATACTTTGTATAGTCGAGCTAAAAATGTAATATCAGTAATATGGTCTGTCAACTGTTTTTTCAGAAACAAACAATAAAATCTGCTTTAATATGAAGAATTATTAAATTATTTATAACGTGCAATACATTTATTACTATCACTCTAAGATAAGAAGGAATATATATATTTGCTACTATAATTCAGACAAAGACATATATCCTTAGAATGAAGTAATTTTACGATTACTTCCTTTTGAACATTTTATAAACTTTAATTGACATTTTCCCTGGTTCTATATACATAAATTCAAGAGGACGGAAAAATACTCAATGTTGTTTTTTTGTCACATACCACCAAGAATATCTGACTAAAATTGGACTGGGAAACAAGACGTCTGCTTTACGTCATGCTGCTATCTGCAGTTGACCGAGATTCCAGGACTTCAACTCAATGTTCAACATTGTCCACCATCTGTTACAAAAATAATGTCACTGTTTAGAATTTTATTTATAATACAATATTATGAAAACAGAAAGAGTTGGTTTAATGTGACAAACTACCTTTGAAGGGTTATAATGACTTTGCTTATAATTTGGCAGCCATTTTTTTTATTATGAACATAAAAAATATCAATTTCTTGCTATTTCCTATTTTCTGTAATTATTACCTCAATAATAACTCATATATTTGTCATAGGTTTAAATATCTGCTTAACAGTTTAAAAGGTATTATGGATTCCACTCCTTTTATTACCTCCCTTTATGACTTTGACAGTTGACTTGCAAAATCTCAGTTTGTGCGTAAACCCATGTATGCAGCACTCTGTCCCAAAAGTTTGCCTTGAGCAGTGTTTTTTTCCAGGTCTGGTTACTGCACTGAGCAGTCTTGTTGTCTGTAATATCTTCTGGCATTCTGCAACATTAATTAATATGGTAAATTGAAATATTAAAACTATTGACCAACCCTGCCCTGACGACTGCAGCGAAAAAGCAAGAATCATGAAAAAATTATGAATTAAGCTACAGTCTAATACTGGATAGTTTAAAGGTGCAAACCAATTATTTAAAAGATGGTACAATATGCAAGCAAAACTGCAATAAAAAGACCCTCAAATAGGAGGCAAACATAAGTATTTATCACCTAATTACTAATTACTAAGCTTGTGAAGTCCCAATAGGTACAAAACATCATTTAAATAAGATTTAGAAAAAGTGACCATCATTATACATGTATATAAAACAGTATCACTATATGGCATGAACCTTTAAGGAGAAAATGTACTGAAAACTGGTTAAAGTAAAAAATAGAATGCACAATTGATTTAAGGTGGCTTTATACCAGTTGAAATGAGAATATACTGACAGGTATGTACATGTACTTGAAAATATCATTCCTGCTACAAACTGTTAAAAGGTGTGCTTACCAAAAGGATACCAACTGAATGGCAAACAGTGTAGATCATGATCAGACTGCACTGGTCCCAAAGGCAGAATCAGTAGTGTCCAGCATTATAAGGGTTACAATTTTCACTGTTTGCTTTGTTCTCGGTGCTTCCGAGGGATCTACTTTCCAGATTTTATTTACTTCACAACAGCGCTGTGTGGCGGCCGTAAAAAGTCGCCCCGACTTCATCTCAGTGTTGTTATATTTTCTGGTCCTTCGGGATCATTGATTTCAACTCACTGCTTAAGCCGATGCTAGGGGGCGTGGGCAGTGTTGCATTTTCCATTACTGCTCATGAACAGACTCAATCAAACCGAGTCTGCAATTTTCACTGTTTGCTTTGTTCTCGGTGCTTCCGAGGGATCTACATTCCAGATTTCATTAGTATAGAATTCCTGAACGTATGACAAACTGTAATTCTAATGTCAAATATCAAACATGTACTCGTTGCGTTGGCACCTTCGAAATGTTTCGAATTGTAAATGTTTTAGCTTTCTGAAAGTGGAGTGTAAAGATCATTTATGGCTGTATTTGATATAAATTCAAATAGCTGCATTGACTTACTCCAGAATTTCATGGTTAAATTCCAAAACTTTATAACGGCTGATGAAAGGGACTTCGTGTCTTATTGTTGTTTTGATTTTCAAATAATGTTGCAGCCATTGGTAACTGTACGGTAATGATAATTCAATACGAGTGGTTTGTTGTTAGAAATCTCCTGTATCCCATTGCATCTTTTGTTTATATATTTACTCCTGCTGAGACCTGGCATATAATAATATTATAATAAAAATTCGACACCAGATTCAGCAACCGGCGGGGATCTTTCTCCATGCCGAAAATTTTACCTCTTTTTGATTCACTGCCGTGAAGTGTGATTTGCTTTTTCTGTCTTACTTTATGACTACTAAAAACCAAGATAAAGGTCTAAACGGACTGAAAATTAAGGTAATGGAGCCGTAATGAAAATCGGCAATTTCCGAGTGATTACGTATTTTCAATCACGGATTTCGGCATTCTCCGTCTGGTTGCTCAAGCGAGTTTCTTTAGCAGCCGAAGAATGCCGAAGCAGCATCGGGAGATTACGTAATGTCACGTAAATTGCCGATTGTCATTACGGGTCCATTACATTTCATCAAGCATTTCCGTTAAATATGTGATGGCGATTTTTCACATAATAAACCAAAACTATTTTATAGATTACTGAAAAACGGAAATTCGGTACAGTATCATCTAAAACAAATCATCAAATGATTCAAATGGTTGTATTTCATAGTCGAAATAAACTTGTTCTTAGTGTTCTGTCTGGCCTGATAAAAAATTGGTTCAGGGTCAAAACAATTACTTTTAGGGCATCTAGGGCATAATTTCTAGTCAAAGATACCCGGTTTTTACTATGTGGCGACAACGTCGTATTGAAATATCTAAATGAAAACAAAACCTACAAAGTGATGACTGTTTTTTACAGTGGCTACTAAAACTTACATTTTCATTTGGAACGCAGACATAGAAACCACAGACGAAACATAAAAACAATTCAAACTTCAAATTTTATTCAGGCTTTTAAGTGTATTTGAATATTTGACAAAGATATTTCAAGCTTTGATACTTGAACCTTTCGCCTACATTTATCCACCAAGTAATAAGATACCGACTATTCATCAATGTTGAATACATTCTGATTCATTTTCTTTCTACTTCTTTTCATTTTTTTCTCGGCCATTACGGGATAGTCAAATCAGAACAAAAAAATAGAAAATGTTCATCAATTACACCAGTAAACTGTCTCAAGTTGATTACCTTACCAAAGGCATTTGTCTAATAAATAGTTCCATCATTATATGACGGATATATAGGACTGACAAATTACAACGAGCATTTTAGAAGAAGTTATTTCAATCAAAACTGATTCCTGAACCCCATGTCTGGGTTTCTGTAGTATATTAGGGAGAAAAGGAAACTATCACAATCAGATCATCAATCATGGCGACAGACACTCCATTTCTAGACAAAGTTTGCGTAATTAATGCCTGGCTAGGGTAAAATTCCTGATGCTTTGTATACATTGAGCGTTTAAGGAATACCGAGAGCATACTTTACCGTTAAGCGTGGTACTTTTTCTGAGAAAGATAAGGTTGTGTCGTTTTACAAACACTGTGTCCAAATGCTGCTATAACCTACTATATCAGTTCGTCTTGTGAATCTGTTTATTTTTCGGCAAAATTTTTTGTCATAATTCCATCCTTAGACGTTCCGAGAATTCCAGAAAAGATCTTTTCTGTTGAAAGAACTGAAAACTGTTGTTTTTGTTCGCAAAAACGGCCGAAATGACCATACATAATAAGACGGAAATAACACTCAACAGACATTTCGTCTACTAGTAGACTAGATAAGATGTATTTAAATGTCAACACGTGCCAATAACTTTTTAAACGGATATAATAATTGAGTGTCGTATCAGCAAATTAAAATCTACAGAAAGATATACAAAATGACTGCTCCCTTTGGCAAATATAATTATGGCAAAGTAACTATAAATAGGACTAGAATCGAAATATTGCGTCTTGACCGCTATTTATAGATAATGCAAATGTGTTCCGGACCATATGGTAACTATCTAAGTCAGAATGACCTTTAAAAACAGAATTCTTAATACAAGTTAGCATTAGTTGCAAAATTTGAATGAAATGTAAATTACCTTTGATACAACACGTAACACATCACACATGCATTAAGGAAAATAAAATGCCATCTTATCCAAAGGCTATAAAATATCCTACGAGTCGAAGGCGAAGGAAGTTACGAGTGTCACGAAATTATAATATATATATATATATATATATATATATATATATATATATATATATATAGCTACACTGGTCGAGCCAATTAGTAAATAAATTACTCGGAATGGGGACATATAGAGATCAACTACACGTAAAAGCAGGAATATTAACATCGATTTTTATTTCATTGCAAGTTTGGTATAATTCTAAAGTATAAATATGATATCTAATCGGACTTTACATTTCACACATCTAAACAATTGTTAAAATATTACTTCAATTTTTCTATTTTTATTCTTATTCTAAATGGTTGTGCATCACGTTCGAACATTTATTACATATTGAGTAAGGAAATATTGTCGGTAGGTGCGAAGGTTCGTCATTTCTTTGAACATATCAAATAATACTGACCGTCGCATCTGATAAGTTTCGAATAGCACCGTTACGTGATAGCAAATGTTATTAATTAAACATAGATGATAGGTTAATCAGTGGTATTACTTTTGCTGCCGTTAAAGCAAACAATAATGTACATGGAACAGAAAGAATTGCTGCAGCTGATTGCAGCCAACAGCGCAGTATCCTGTCAGCTGAGGGTTTGTATATACCATTGTTAGAATGACAGATGTAGTTAAGCATTGTTCTAGTTGCGCATTCAATCTTTTGTATCTTGCGTAATATATATCACACTTTCAGTTTAAGTAGCTTTTCTGTTCATTACCAGACGATCAACATGATCTATTGCTGTATATCTTCAACTGTGTTACAACATGGAATGCTCTTAAGTTGTTTTATCTGGAAAAATATCACTTATGATTCAGTTGATACTGAGGTTGCACATTTCTGGTGAAATGAGACTGTTATTATTTTGTTTGTGTTCTGTACTTCCAAATGATCGATTTATACACTTCTAAAAATCTTCAATCGCAGCGCTTACACCTTTCGTCAGTATCTTTTAAGATACTTAATTAACACTTTGACCATTCTTCACGTATCCTGCAAATTGTGTTGCTAAAAGATACCAAAAGTATAGTGACATTATATGACTTTATTTATGTTGATGCCTCCACCCATTCCGAAAATATCGCATTTTTTAATGTGAATTGACATGAACGTCTGCAACTTGACCCACTTACGGTCAAACTATTTCGAAATCGTGGGGGTGGATGGATTGTTGGGGTGTAATTTTGTAACTCATCCAAACACAATTTTGAAAGGATGAATAAAACGAAGATATGCGTATGTTTGACATATATTTTATTTGGATTTCTCTTCTGTAATTTGTCCCATATCAGAAATACTTTCTACATCAGACTAAGAATAAGTTAAGATGAGTAGTATAAGCGAGTAGCTTAAATTGAGCGAAACTTCATTAAATGGACACAAAGATGTACTTATATGAACATGTCACATCACGCTGCTCAATAACAGTTTATATAACAAACAGCATATCAATGTAGCCCAACGTTCGTGTACGGCCATACGTTTGTGTGATGTCTGTATGTATAACAATTTTATCATTTTTTAAAAGCCGTTGGTTGTTTGAGAAATATTTAAAATCACGGTATAATTCATCTACTGGAGCAGCTCTGTATACATATTTGATTGATTGGCTTGAAAACGTCGCTTGTTTGCGTTTTTTCGAGATATGAATAATAATGGAAACATACCTACAAAGTAAAGTCACACATTGCCTTATTCTGTGTTTGTATCAAAACCATACATGTCCATTCTAAGTGTATGTGCGGTTAGTTATCACGCGTGAGACATATACTGACAGTTAGGCCGGGACGTCACTGCAATTATACGGAAGAAACTGATCATGCACGAGTCAGTAGCGGATGAACGGCGGAAACATCAATCAACAGACTGATGGAATGAAATTTCAAGGGGAAAAGACTTCTTGTAGGCTACTAGGAAGTCTTGACATTTACAAATCATTCATACCTACTTTTAGCGGTTAAACAAGATGCCCGATTATCTAGGAGCAAAATTAAGAAGTGTCATTATATTTTGTTATATTGATAGTCAAGTTGTCTGCAATAACTGAATGCAAACCTTACTCTGTATCTAAAGGGAAGTTTTGGATGGTTCTCGTCCCGAAATACATGTAAAGCATTTTATTTTCAATATCTTAGAAGATAAATAGGAGGTGGACGAAAAGTAATTACTGAATCAACAGCATTTGATTGTTCTTCTATACGTCCCCCAAAACGGGGAGTTCCGGTAATTCGTAATAAATAACAACCTTTTTGACCAAGAAGGACATACTTTTCATGTTTATGTAACGTTCCTTTTTGTGTAAACAATGGCTGTGACTAAAAACAGATCTGACGCACCTGTGATATGTAACAGATTCCGGTATTTACCGGAATCAAGCAATTTGAACAAAAAGTATCTTAAATGTATATATTTTGTAACCATGGTGATACTAATCCTAACCTTTAGTCAGTGTATTATACATATTATACACTAAGTACGCGCGGACATGCAAAAATGTGCGTATTTTTGCCGTGCGCTCCAATTGGTAATAACTTCCGGGCATGCGCAGAACGGCTGCACCAGATCTGTAATGAGAAACATCGGTAAACAATATATGAACACTTCCTTTTTTGACGTAACGTCATTTCCCGTAAAAAAATGTATCCTACCTTCATGCGAAATAAACGGAAAAATCAAGGGGTATAATAAATTAAAATAATAAATTTTGTTTTATTAGGTCAGTGACTAAATAAAGCTTGCCGGACTACTTTTTTTACGTACAATTCCGAGTTTTGACAAATGATACAGCCATTGGCAAAAAATCAATAAATAAAATTTTGATGTAAAGTTGAATAAAAATTAGAATCAATAATTAAAATAAAAATATTAAAAAAAAAATAAAAAAAGTATTGTTTTGTTTTATTTTTCAAATTGGTAAGATTGTTTTAAATAGGACTGATACAAATAAAAATCACAATTTCACAGAACAGTGTTGTTGTTGTTGTTGTTTTAGTGCCAGATTCATTTAAAATGGCTGCGCACACTGGCTTCACTGATGCTGAGTATAATTTTCTTTCAAGTTAAAGAAACACAAAATGACACTGGAACTACAACTGTCAAAGAGATGTCTTTAGAATAATTTTATGACAGAATTTGGCATTGATGCTAGGGCACTTGATGATAGCTTTGAAGTTGAGAATGTTCAGGTGTCTGGGAATAAGTACTTTATGATGATGAAACAAAGTCTGTATCCGTAGCTGTTCCTCCTCAATCAGAACGAGAACATGAAAAAGAAGAGTTAATTGAGATGTCATCATGAGCGGTTAGGATGTAACTGTGACTATCAACGGGCAAGCAAACATAAATACGTCTAAAAAACAGAACATGACTATAAACTGTGAACACTTTATAATAAAATAGAAATATGAACAATAATCAGCCTCAATTAACTACCTTAACATAAAATGTTCATATAGGTAACAAATCTAATGCTGCTGTCACCCACTGAAGACGAGATTAATACACTGTTTGAGAAAGGAGTGTTGGGTGACTGGTCCCCGCAGGCTCTTCTAAAAACTGTATGGCTCAACAACTGAATTACTTTTGGTCTACTTGGATCTATTAAAAATAACAATTTAAGGCAAATACGATACCTAAGTTGGAAACATTCTGTACACTTAACAAGAGAAAAAATGAAAAATAAAAAAACGTAGCAATTTATCTGTTCAATCAACTTGATGTAATTTACGAAGATCGTGAATTTATAAAATTCATTGCAAAGGAAATACGGACCTTTTGACTTCTATTTTTTTCTTGTTAAGGCTTCGTGGGTTACTTGAAATTAATGTCTGTGTCAAATAGCTTTTAAATTTTGTAATACTGCTTTTACATTTTTGTACAATTCCCTTATATAATAAAATGAACCGTTCTCAATGACAGAAAGACACAAAATTTCCCAGTGTATTACTTTTTGTTTGCTACATTTTTTTCCATATAGCATTTTTTTGAAACAAAATAAAAGCCCATTCGCTACGCCTTCATTGTTTTTTTTTCAGATGGGGAGATATAACCCTGAAACAACTTCCAGATGGAACTGAGTATCTACATTTAGAACTAAATGAAAGACAAAACAAAACCCGCACGGGCGAGAATAGTTCTTATATCGGGAAAGTTTCCCCTCAAATATTTGCTAACGGAGACCATGACCCTGTAACATTTTACAAAATGTATGAAAGTAAGAGGCCGAAAAACCTCTGTCGGTATGATGACTCGTTCTATATTGCAACAAGGACTAAGGCAATAGATCCAGTAAATCCAACCAGTCAGTGGTTTATTAGCCAGAGGATGCGTGTTAAAAAATACAGGGCCTGCTGAAAACAGTATCTAAAGAAGCCGGTGTAGCTGAAGCAGGGAAGCGACTTACTAACTACCCGGCCAGAAAACATTTAGTTCAGAAATTGTGGGATGCGAAAGTTCCACCGACAGAAATCATCTAAATATCAGGTCATACGAATGTCCAAACCATGAACAACAGTGGTATAACAGAGGCAAAGCAAAAAGAATGTTCATACCTGCTTTTTAATCATTCTTTAAGCTCCAGTTGAAGTTTTGCAAATTAATGCAACCCAATCCATATGTACTGATACCTGTTGTAGGCCTTCTGCCAATCCAAAACCTGAAGTCAGTCAAGCTCAAATGTCCGCATATACCAGTCCTTGAATGAATGTGTTGATTCCACTGCCCGTAATGCCGCGGAAGCAAATTTTCCATTCGTGCCCTTTTGGACCTCCCCAAGGCCCGAGTCAATTGTACTAAAATATTGACCAAGTTTCTCTATCCGAAACGAATTCACTAAATTCTCATTTTTTTCACAGTGTTTCATGTCCAGAACTTCAACATGTATCACAAATGATCTACCGAATTGTTTGATAACATTGTTGAACAGTTAAAAGTGTTAAGAAATTATTAAGACAAATCTTTTCCAAGTTTTTAACCGTTTTTTGTTTGTTCCGTCACAATATGGCATGGTTTGTGCATGCAAATGAGTCACTGTGTAATGTTAACTTTAATGAAAATCACTTTGATTTGAGAGGATATAATGTTTATCAAAGCAAAATAAAGGTTAGAATTAAATAAATGGTTGTAAAAAATAGACATTATTTTTCCTTTGTTGCTATATTCTAAATGTTTATTTCGTGACGTGTACGTATAAATGAACAAATGGACAGCTCACGAATGTACATGTATTCATGCGCTGACGGAAGGTCTACAGAAGGGTAGCAAGTGGGTGAATTTACTTGAATTTTCGTTTATTTAAGAGAAGGTAGGATAAATAGAACATTAGGTTACTGTCGTAATAAATTTAAATTTATTACGCTTGTCTACGAAATAATGTTAGGTAAGGCTAAAGCATCGACTTTGATGCGCCTGATAAATTTAAATTTATAAGACAGTAACCCAAAGGTAACAGTAAAGGAGAGGACAACTGTAAGCTAATAAAGCTTTTTGTCCAATTCCTGAAATGTTATATTGTAAATATTTCATGATTTTCTGAATAAAAATATGTTAAAACTAAGACAGTAACCTAATATTCTCGGAGTACGTGTCGGTGTGACGTTAAACACATTCAACAAATGACTCATGGGCATCCTGGTCAAGGCACTTGAAATATATCTGAGATGCTATACACCGGGCACGTTAAAGAACCAGACTGTCTATTTGCAAAGAGCTAGGCTAAGTTAGCCGGACAGGCCTGTATCTAAAAGGATTTCTCTCTCTCTGTTCTGGGGGCTTTGTCTCACTCTGTCCCTCTGGTCAGAATGCTCTATGTGTGTACTAGTAGTGTGGGGCCCTGAGTGGCTGCCTTTGCGCTGTGTAAAGTGCCCTTGAACGTGGGCGCTATATAAATTTGATATAATAATACAAATCTGGTGTAATAATGTAAATAATAATGGCTCTAAATGGTCCCCCTGCGACGAAAAAGAAAATGAAAAGAGAATATATTGCTTGTTGTCACACGTACCTAAATATCTTACTATATGTTCTTTTTAAAATGAAATTTTAGTATAATGTTAATATGAATGAACACAGGTAGACCCATTTCAGACTAAAAGAAAAGTTGGAGTCATAAAACTTCTACGAGGGATTTTTCCTGTAACATTTGCTTACTGCTAAATCACATCAAAATCACTGCTGTGAACTGGTAATATGAAAATAGGCGCTGCCTACACTACTGGATGCACATACCATTAAACATGGTTTAAAACTCTGTAAAATATTCATTTAAATAGGAAAAACCGTTAATTAACCACATTAATACTTGCATCACTTTATTTAACAGGTTTCACAATATTAATGGGTAACATGCTAAAATACCATTAAAACACCCATTTTTGACCATGAATCATGCCGTTAAAAATTTGGATTGGTAGCTAAAAAGGTTAATGGCTTTGAAAAAATAATGAAATTCTGTATATTTTGAATTTAACAGGATTATTCATGGCCCTTAACTTTGATTAAATGCCCATTAAATGTTTAGGTTCTGTACGATTTCATTTAAGAGTAAAATTGATAGCCCTTAACAGCAATGTGATGCCCATTAAATCCTACATTCTGTAAAATGTGATTCGTATATTTTCAGAAACACAAAAACAATTTTTTTTTTTTGTTTTTGGCTTGCGCTCGCCCCATTGAATGCTTATCATTCCAGTTCCATATTGTTCTAAAATGGACTTTAATCACAATAAATACATACTACGCGCACATCATCTATAATATATCATGATGTTATATTTAGAAAAGACAGAGATAGCTATAACACAAGCGACTGCAATATAAAGAACTATAAAAAAGCAACACAGCTTTAGAGGATGCTAGTATTCTTTCTCTGAATACTATAAACTGTCACATCTTTAATTTCATACACGTTTACAAAATGAAATGAAATTAAGGATTTTATCCCTTATATAGAGTTAGAAATGTGTGAATATTCACCTAAATGTATAACCAATGAATGGAATATTATATCTAGTGCAGTAAATACACACTAATAAAATGTAGATATAATACAATGTAATCAAAATAGGATATTTCAATTCATATTGCTCAAAAAGTACCTTTAAAGTTAATAGATAGATCACATACATTATTGAACTGTGTGCTGCATAATTATCGAGTCCAATGATATAGGATGCGTATATTGATTTATAGCTTTGTGGATATGGAAAGGTATGAAATAATCATGAACATATTGAAAATACTAGACAGGCAGTTTTCTGTTCATTTTATTGTCATAGGTTCTAACAGCAAATTTTGTCAGTTATTAGTACGAGGTGAAACAGTAAATTGTTCTAGACCCATCATAATGACTTTGATTCTGATTTTAAACAAATTGATATGGTTTATACGGCAACTTGTTTCTCATATTAATGGTCATTTTCTTGTTGTTAAGCATGAGTTAGGGCAAATAAAATGTAAAATTGCACCTGACAGACCATAGCCACATTATTCTATCACAACATCAGTAATTTAATAAAATATTTAATTGCAAAATCTAAAAAAAAATATGAACATTGCCAAATGTTTCTATTTCGCATTTGAAGTAATTTTGTTTTCAATTAAGCATGATTTGGTAGCAATAATGTGGCACCTCAATGTCTTGTTTTACCCTCAGTTAACAAGTCGTCTGCCTTTTTCAGTCTTTGGGGTTTTTGCCTCAAACAAAGGACTTAATTTTTAGAACGATGCTAGACCAGATAACGGAACTATCAACTCAATGTTAGTTCAGCTCTCAGAGAAAACAATTTATCTTGATTTGAACGGAAACGTCACTCATGAATTCTCTAGACGGGATAACAATGGCATCTGGATTGTTTAAGACCCATGTGTACAGAAAACATTTCACATTAAATGAATCCTATTTTCAAACAGTGTCAAAAATGCATAAGAACATAATCGGGGAAATAAACTGAGTACTTCTTTGGACAGAACTTTGGCGAGCATACGTTAACAAACAAAACAATTTAGTTGAGACAATGTTAGTTACTTTTTTTACTAAAAAAGAAGTAAACCATCGACCTTCCATAAGCCAGCTGGATTTCTTCTTCACATATTCTTCACCCTTAGCGGGATTTCAAATGGCGGCAAGTGAATCGTAGCCGACATAAAACATACGCCATCAATAAAGATGGTTTCCATACTTTGTTTTTTAAAGATATTGTTGTAGAAATTAAACAACAACAGCAAAATAATAAAAAATAGCCAAAAAAAAAAACCCAAAGAAAAGCCCCAACTTACAATGATTTTAAGGTGGGCCGATGGTCTAGTGGTAACACGCTTGACTGTCAATCCAGAGGTCTGGGGTTTGAGTCCCAGTCCAGGCACAGGAAATTTCTGAGATGCTCTCGTGTGTCTCCCACCTAAGAGGCATGTACTGGTTCTTCCCAGGAAAGACGGCTTCGCGTGTATCGGTGCTATACACCGGGCACGTTAAAGAACCAGACTGTCTATTCGCAAAGATTTCTACAGGCCTGTATCTAAATAGGATTTCTCTCTATCTGTTCTGGGGGCTTTATTTCACTCTGTCCCTCTTGTCAGATCGATCTGTGTCTGTACTAGTAGAGGATGAATTTCGCGCGATATGTGGCTGCGTTTGCTATATGTAAAGTGCGTGTATATAAATCGGATATAATAATAATAACAATTTGATTGTTTGCGTTTGTTAAAGAGAGAAGTAATGCATTGTCTTTGATTTTTACCGACGTTCATGATATGCTCGAAATTGCAAAGTATGTAAACTTAAACACAATCATTAAATATTGTTTTCTTAGAGAAAACGAATTGAAATTATTCTGGTTTCTCGAATGAAGCGCACATTACGTAATACCACGTGCTGACGGACTACAAAAATGATTGTATATACAAGAATGTTTTAATCAATATCGTTTATCGCAAACACATGAACATCAGATTGCCCGCAAATAGCCGTTTCAAATGACACGTATAACAGCAATACAAACAACAGTTTACCATGATATTCAACATATACACCTTCTTGTTATTCTTTCATTCTCCAATATTTTTGAAAAAGGAAAATACATCAGAAGAAATAGCATACAATATAGCGCAAACTACTTAAATCAGTTACTTCAATGTATTTAAATACAAATATAATACATCGTAGTGTGGATATAATAGTGTAACTGATTTATTTCTTAGTCGTTAAGCGTAACCCGCAGGTATATAAACTACTGCTATAAACCTGTCTAGATTAACTCTAGGTATTACAATGCACGCGAACATAACAAACTGTGTCGTGTCATCCTGCAAAAACAATCTCAGCATCTGGATAGGCTAGAAATGCCTAACAGTAGCTGGACAGCTATAGACCTTTACAAAAGAGACACATCTAAATCTCTGAAGTATGAACATTGGTCATTTGATTACAAGAATATTGAACAAGTCTTCTTTTTTTTTAAGTTTCATTCGCTACATGTACATGTTGTCTTTAGATGAACCATAGACCAGTAATCAATAACAGTCTTTAAACTTGAAATTGCACAGATGAGTTTTATTCACCTCAATAATGTCACCATTTTATACCGGACATATTAACTTAAAATTATTATGTCTGAGTCTCCTCAAATGTCATATGTCTAATTCAGTCTAACTCGTCCTGTTCGGCTGTCTAAATAGACAAGTCCGTCTGTGGATGCTCCAATGAAGTTGTGGCTTTACAACTCAGCGAAAATTACGCAGATGACTTCTATTTTTACATTACATTGCCAGTTTTCACAAAAGCCTGGGTATACGCTGAATGTTTAGACTCAAGTTGCTTATGATGAAATGTATTTTTAATAACAAGTACAATTTATTGTTTTCTTGTGGTTCGTAATGGCACCAAAAATAGGGAATCTAACCTTAATCCTTCTTTGTCATTGCCACTTATAATGTCTCCGCAAGCTTGTCTGATATTCAATGCAGTTCTTTATTTGTGGCATCGATTTACTTCCAGTTAAATGTGAGACATTTCTTAATGTTGCATTATTTAAGGAAGTAGTAATGTATACCATCAAATGCACAACCGGAAGCAAAGATAGGGATTTACGACAGTATTCACGACAAACCTTATGTATTCGTTTATTCATTCTTTTGAGCAACTACATTTCTTTTTCATAGTAAGAATTGTTAAATAATGCAATGAATAAATTACCGCAAAAACTAAAACACCTTTGCGTAAAAAGACGTAATAGATGTCAATACGTTATGCGTTAGTAGTCCTGCAAAAATCATTTTAGGTAGGATTTTGAAATGTCATGCAGAATGTAAGGAAATGGTTGAAGACGACTAATTTTATTGGGAAGTTATGCTGGTGCAATATTAATAGTCATGGCAATTTTTAAACAAATTGTGCATTGTGATTTGTAATACATTGTTTTCCTTTTCATTGGCATTTTAGTATGTATATACTAAATTACTATTCCTATATTTTCCGTATTTTTGTAGTAACAATGGTATTGTGTATGTTAATGTTACCACGGAAACGAACTTGGGACCTATGCATCTCACCTACTTAAGGAAACATTTTCAGCTTTTTATCTGTATAACAAAAGACCATGAGGAAAGTAGTTGCAGAAACACATGATTTTTCCTCATAAAAGTCAAAATCAAAAGAGGAGTACCACTTCAAGCTGTTTAAATTATGAAAGTTAAATATTTAATTGCTTTAAAAAACGTTCTGAAGCTATATGTAACAGTAAGGTTAATTATTCATTATCCATGAAAGCTTGATGCATTGTAAGATATATGATGTATTTAACATCACTGTTACCATGGTTACAAAGTTCATAGAAATACGATAGAGTAACATGTTAAGTGTCTTAAGCTCCATTCATAACTTAACCCAGATAATCCATATAATCATTTGTATGGTAATTTGTAACAGTAATTTACCTGATAAATGCCAAACAGTACAAATATCTTTAATATTTTGGTGTTCCATTGCCTTGAAAACTAGCAAAAATCTATGTTGGTATACCATTGTAAATCCTGGCAGTATTTTATTTTATATCTATTTTATGCAACTATTACATCACTTGCATGTTAATTTATTCATTTTATCCTGTCTCATGTTTGCTACAAATATTCACGTTGCAACTTTACTTGTGTACATTTTTTACTGTGTTGGATGATTGCTTTTTATGTCTGCAACAAATTTAATAAGCTATTACAATGTTAAAAGTATATTTATTTGTTTATGAATAATACAAGAAGTGGCTTACGAGATAGGATTAATATAGATTTGACAAATCACATACCAATGCCTTAAAACAGACTGAAATCCATGTAATAAATCCTGCTACAAAAGAATCCTAGAATCTTTAGATTCTCTTTGCCACCATTTCATTCATATCAAAGTCGTTTGTGCCAAGACAGCCTCATTAGAAGTACGTGTTGCACAATTCCCTTTACAGTCTCCAAGAAGACGTGCTTCGTTTCGTGATTTGTTGACAGTTGATATTTTTACACTGAGCTAAGCTACACTAAATAAACTATTGCAGACTAAAATATGCAATAAATATTAATTGCTTGTTCTAGCTATGACAGTTTTAGATTACAAATTGCAGTTACTTCTACTTTCTACTCGTTCTAACGCTCTCCAGGGAATTACAAGAAACACAATTGGAAGAAACGATGTTTATTAAATGTCACATCTTAGATTACTTTATATTAATTTTAATGGCTTATAGGAGTATATGTCTCATTTAATATGACAAGAGGCAAAACTAGTTTCCTGTTATATTTGCAACTTATAACTTTGTAATAGAATATTAATTTATCTGTTGTAAATTTGAGAAAAATAAAAACATGTATTGAGAAAACCTTATCCTTATTTTATCGCACATTGTTTTTGGAGAACCTACCTATTGTATGATGTAGTAAAGGGCACTCTTTTGTACTTTATTTTGTCACACATTCTCTTTTAGGAGCCTACATCATTTTGTATGGTGTACCCCAGGGTGATGTCACATGCACTGATGTTTTATGTGTCATGGTATTGACAGTATGTTTTCTATTTTAGCTTTTTACCCCAGACATTTATACCTGGAGGAATATATCTTTCAGCCCAGACGACATATACTACTACTTTTATCCACAAAAGGCCTAGACCTAGGAAGCACTTACTTTTACCCACAGATTATCCTAAACCTGGAGGAACTTCATATTCCGGTTATTAACTGTGCGATCCTTCTGTGTGCACCCAAAGTCGCAGAGCTCTACTTTCGGGAGATAAGAAACAGTTCCAGGAGCCGAAACAGAAACATGGCTGTCCGGGTTTGACGTTTAATTACCATTTAGTTCTCTGACGATCTTGTCATAGTCTTATTTGTGTTTGCGTCACTAGTTAGTGCTTCATCGAGGATGGACAATATTTCGAGTAATTTATAGAACATTTATTTTCTTTTCTCTGTTATTCATTGTGATTTTTTTATCTTTATCATTTGTAAATAAAATTGTAAATATTTTACAGAGTTGTTTGGTATTGTTTGATCTGCTTTTGTGATCTGTTTGTCCGTCTGTACCTCGTTCGTCTTGTGACATAGATAGAGATGGCTAATAGTAATTATTTTTAATATATATTTTACACATCATAAAGTCCATATCCTTTGAACATAAATGTTGCAAATATTTGTTAAAACGTGTGAAATATAAACAGGCTGGAAAGGGTTTGAATGAAAACGGTCATACAGTTTGATGATGTTTTACGGCATTACATATTGAATCATTCGACGCCGCCCTGAAGGCGGTGTCGAGTATATGGGATACACTTTTATTTCGGACCCTGTAAAGATGGTAATGAATAGTTTTGGAGTGTTAAACTGAACACAGTGAATAGTTTGTAAAGGATCAACGATATTGCACAATACATTTTAGTGAATAAACAAAAAATGGCAACAAGAAAACATAAAAATGTATGTAATGCAACTTATTATGTGATTTAAAACAATGCTATCTGTCTTTCCTCTCCTTATTTGTATAGCAGAACATATTTTTTTATTTACAATTTCGTCAAAAATGTTGATCCGATTTATTGATAACCTGTAAGTCAAGTTTTCTATTTCTATTCTTAGCATGACCTACTTACCTATCTCATTTTCTATAAAAAGAACACACCACAGAGCTGATATACCATATACTGCAACGCGTGAATCGCCTGGACAAGGGAGCGTTCGTGTATTTTACAATAATCTTGCAGTAAACTTCGAAGAGAATATTTTTAAAAACAAAACAATTTACCTGCATAAAAATTCCTTGGAAAAAAACGTATTTACAAAGTAAATAAAGGAATCAATAAGCATAGATATGTTGAAATAAACGAAGGAAGTGCCGCTGTTAACTTATTTTTGACCTTTTGTCTTATTTTCTTTGTTGATAGGTACAGTGATGTAATTTCAGAATGCGCACACTTTAGAAAATTCCTATTTCTATTTGTTTTTTTTTTGTTTGTTTATTTTTTTCTTTCTTTGTTTTGCTTATGTGTCATATAGATGTACTCATTGTTTACAGATATACACTGTCAACTAAGGTGTGCAATAGCCTAAAGAGCATTTGGCTGAATTTGTTAGTGACAAGTTAATACTTCTTTAAATGTGGTTAGATCGAAATATCAAAAGCCATGGGACCACAACTTATCAAAGCATCAGTGACTTTAAAATAGAATTCCTTGTTGAATTTATATGTTCATTGATCTTATATGACTAGTCAGTTGCTCTGGTTTTATTATATCTTGTTACTTGCTTCTTTATTTCTTTTCTTTTTTAATTTAATAGACAGTTTTTGTATTTGTCCATTCCTGACCAAAAAAAAAAAAAAAAAAAAAAAAAACATTTTCATTGAAATATTTTCTACACTTTGGCAGTGGGTTATTATGCTTGCTAAATTTCTTGTAATATTAGATTTGAATCTAGACACTGACACTTGAGGACTTCAAGTTTATCGTTCGTCCGAAAAAAATGAATTCTATGATATTCAAAAGTACATAAGAAAGATTCATGCTTTGTGAATAGGGGCAATACAGAGATTATTTATGTTATATCATTCTTTTCTTGGACAAAATTGTTGGTTGTTTTTGGCAACGGAAACAGTAAATTGCTGTGTATAATCTGCATTCTGAAATCTATATTGTAGGTGACTAAGGTAAAAAAAATCATCAGTAAATAGAAAACACTCATTACATTACATGATAATAAAAATAATGGTTTCAGATCTGTGAACCACAACTTTGAAATAATTTCAACATTTCCTCATTTCCCAACAAACTGCATTTCTGTGAAACTTCATACACACGCTCCTGCATATAAGAACTTTTCACAGGAGGTGATCTTAGTTAGTGAAATAATTACTTTAATTTTGTATGTAAAGGGACCATCTACTCGCAATGTTAATGTCATTGCAGGTAGAGGATTTGTATTGCATGGTAAAACTTTTCTATCATGTTTATTCTTCATGCTTTAAACAGTTAATAACATATATTGTTTTATGTGCTAATGTTGATAACTTGTAGCCAGTCAGACTAATAAAGTAATGATTAGGTGATTTCTCATATTGCAAAAAATGTACTTCAGACACAACACTTGGCGGCGTCTTTGATGCTTGCATCAATGAATTTCCTTGTTTTATTTTGAAATATGGATACGTCTGATATATGAAGTGCCTCACGTAACCTCTCCGATGGGACTTACGGATCGTCTTGTAGATTTTGTTAAATATCACAACAACAACTTTTAAGTGACGTGCAGCGGCTTTAAAAAGTATCCCAGTACCTTGACTCAGTGTTGTTATATTTTCTGGTCCTTTTAAATTATGGAGAACATTCAGTTTTACTACTGTAACAACAGAATTCCGCTTAGACCTGTGCTAGGAGACATGAAGGGTGTTGCAAATTTCAATTACTCTCATTAACAAACTCATTCAAGCCGATATTGCTAATAATTATGTTGCTTGGCTGATCTTCGTATAGGTTTAATCATACACTCCTTTAATTAATGAGGCATGCACATTAAGAATTTAAATCATTTGCCCCTAACCAAAATGAGTTCGAGTCTCACTCGGGGCGTTGAATTCTTCATGTGAGGAAGCAATCGAACTGGCTTACGGAAGGTCAGTGGGTCTACCCTGGTGCCCGCTCGTGACGAAAAAATGCACGAAGGGGCACCTGGGATCGTCATCCACCATCAAAGCTGAAAAGTCGCGCCATATGACCTATTATTGTGTTAGTGCGACGTTTAACCCAACAAAAACATCAAGAACTTATTATTTATCTTATATACCAAGCAATACAGTTTTTTTCTGATGAAGAACCTGTCAGTTATTCGGCATCTAACGCCTTACTTATGCAAATGTATTCTAGGGAAATTCATTGAATATATTATATGTAATAAAAGTCGCAACGGAAACAATTTCTGGTAAAAAGGAATGTATAACTCAATTGAAATACAGTTTTGAAGACGCCAGTGTAGAAAGAGATATATTCTTTGATGGTTTGATATGTTTTTTTTTACAGATTTAGGAAAAAATGCTAGGTTATCTGACTGACGTTTAATAGCTGAAATAATGTTTGAAAATAACTAAACAAAAATTAAGAGTAGAATCTCTGCAAAACTTGATCGTAGTAAACACCATCTGATGCAGTAATGTTAGGCAAAGCTGACCACTCGCACGTTGGCACTATAATAGAAAATTAAAGTAGACAGTGAGATTCATATATCAATGATAATGCAATAAAAACATGGACAACATGATAGACGTACAAGGAGCATGCATACTATTAAAAACAAGGATAAAAGCGCTACAGGGCAAAGCTACATCAAAGAACGCATTCATCCACATAACTCTTCCCATAGCAATGAATATAATTGTATATAATGCTGGGGTACGTTACAAGACAAAATTGTAGCTACAGACTACGTTTTGGTGTGTCCAGCATGTCGTTGTCGCAGTTATTAGCTGTTCCAAGTTATCATGGTGTATAAGTATAAATCTGAAACATATTTGTCTTAAATATTCTTAAATGCCATATTAAATGAAAATGAAATGTCAGTAAGTATCTTTGTTATTCAAGAGTTTACAATTTAACGAAACGTCCCTCCTACATATTGAAGATCATAATATACCAGACATTTTTCTTACAGAACAAACTTACACCTGTTACTGGAATTTCAATTTTACTAATGAGACTGGATATATTGCAAAAAACGTAAGTTTAACATAGATAAAATGTGTCCGTGTTTTTAACAATCAATAACGTATATATCTACATTTCCTGTATTCACAACTTTTATTTTAATCTTTCCAAAATTATGTGTGATGTTTCACTTGTATTTTACATGTATACCCTTAAACGTAACCCTGCCCGCCCGCTTAGCTCAGTAGGGAGAGCGTTGGTCTACGGATCGCAGGGTAGCGAGTTCGATCCTCGGGTGGGGCGTATGTTCTGCGTGACGATTTGATAAAAGATATTGTGTCTGAAATCATTCGTCCTCCACCTCTGATAATTCATGTGGGGAAGTTGGCAGTTACTTGCGGGGTACAGGTTTGTACTGGTACAGAATCCAGGAACCCTGGTTAGGTTAACTGCCCGCCGTTACATGACTGAAATACTGTTGAAAAACGGCGTTAAACCCAAAACAAAAAAAAAACAATACACGTAACCTTAGTTTCATATAGAGTGATGCGTGGGCGTCCGCGTTCTTAGAATGAGGCTGTTCCTGATTGATTTTTGTCGAACAATAAAATCTTGATATTCACTTACAATGGTCTGTCATTTGTCATTTTATATATTCTGATAAATGAAATCAAGTTAAGCCAGTAGACAGAAAATTTGAATTAGAAATAAATGGCTTTTTTTATTTACTTGTGAGGTAGTCTTGTTACAGTTAGAATGCTTTATATAATGCCCTTGTACCGAAACATTCAATGTAATCATACCGTAAACACAATAAACCGAAATGAAGTCACAGACTCTCTGTTTGATAAGGGTAGTTTACTGCATAACACAAGGGCGAGTCTCAACATGGAAATAAAAATAGCAGAAGCTGTTTGTAAAACACAAATACACAACCCAGCCCCAAACCCACGGTGGCCTATCGGAGGCAAGTTGGTTGTATTTGCAGTGACTTTGACCTGTGACCAAATGATCTAAACACAGGGTCCTCTACGTTCCACACCCTATGAAGTTAAGCGATTTCAGTTGTAGTTTCAAGGTCACTATGACCTTAACATTTGACTTACTGACCAACAAAACAAAAGCATTCATTTACTGAACAAAGGCACTTCTCCTGTTAATTTTGAACAATATAAGGCCAAGTATGCTTTAGGTATTGACCGGAAACGAAATGGCCTACCGATTGACAGACGGCCATATGGTATTATCCCCTATTATTCGAAAAGAGGTGGAATAAAAATGAAAATTAAATAAAACGGATTGTACTTCATGTCATACATCGAAAATCAAAAACAGCGTTCTTAAAGGAAGTCAATGTAAGATAATGTAATAGTACAGCTAAATGTCTCCCCGTACTTGGATTCAGTATTGTTATATTTTCTGATTCTTTGGGATCATGGAGTTTAAGCCGGTACTAGTGGGCGGCGTAGAAGGTGTTGCACACTTCATTTCTTCTCATGAACAGACTCATTCAACCGAGCCTGCTATTATTCTTCTTGGTTGCATTCTTTGCTTCCAAAGGATCTTCTAACATATTTTATTTTTAAAATACTATTTCATTTTTCAGCGGTAACAAATGCGTTACCCGAGGGCCTAATATTCCCATCTGCATCCACAATCTATGGCAGTTTTGGAAATACTTCCTTTGTGAAACTCTTTCTTACAGAAGCGAATTTCATCGAAGCGCGGAAAATGAACGTCTGTAAACAGAACGGATATCACGACATTTCAAAGATGCAGAACAACAGAGTTCCGATTTAGTTTAATCATCTATTCCGTAATGTAATGTTTTCCCCAGACAACAACTTTTGTAATCGAAAATATTTGCTATATATTAGGACCCAACAGCAACTCACAAGTTTATTCAAAGTTTAGTTCAAAACCAATATATTATCCATGAACTTATCGCTAGTCGCCATTAAACAGCACAAAAGTTATCTGATATGGGGTGCCATATGTGTTTCGGTTGGATGTGTAAAATTATCATAAACGGTAAGACAAGAGAGTTGGTGTACAAGAGTAAAGTTTTTCTCTCATTATAGTAACATAAAAATCCCCCCTCCCCCTTAACGTTGGTTCCTCATTTTGCTTCCTCATGTATTGCATTAAAATAAATAAATAAAATGACAAATTCAAACAAAAGAGACTATCATTCATAAAACACAGCCACCAATGTAGCCAACTACATATCAACATGGAAACGTGTAAATACATATACGTGCACACAGACTGAAAGATGAATGGTATGATACGAAAACAGATTTAACAATTAAGAACAAAATAATATGAAGTTAAAATTAAGACAGAGCAACCCCAAAATGGTGCTTGTTTTGTCATTTAGAATAGGTAGGCAAACCTCGAGACTTCTAAATGGTAGTACACTGGCAGAAATGTTACTTCTCCAATCGAGGTTACAAGACATTGATTGATGTTCCTTGAGTAGACCTGCTGCTGACTCATGCATGAGCAGGTTTTTCTATTTCAGTGACATCCAAGTGTAACTGCCACAAGCGTGACATATTGAAGACGGGATAAATGTTGACGGGATGGTGGCAAATTTAATATAATTGTGTACGGTAAATATGCATTGACATAAATTCAAACACAAAATTATGCAAAATCATACGGACGTGGTTGCGCTTTAATTTGGTGCAAAATGTAGAAGACGAAGTAGGAACAATCTGCAAAGTTGATTTATTCAAGACAATTCTAGCATCAAAATAATATCATGATCAGGCCTCATGGTCTGACAAATAGTCATATGTCTTGTTTTGTCTGCTGGTCCTTACATATCATGTCTTCTTTTGCGTATGCACTTTTATTGACGCTGTCTTGTAACATTGGAAAGAGTGGAGATACTTTGTGGTGTTTTTCGAAATAACATTTTGCCCAAATATGAAAGTTTAGTTGAGTTTTTTTGTTTCATTCTTGTCGTCTATTTGTTTAACTTTGTATTCTTGTGTTAGTGCTAATCACTTGTATATTCATAAATATTCTGCTAAAGGATTTAGTGTTGGAGATAATGTGTTCAAAGAAAGTGGTTGTACTCCAGCTGAATCTGTGTCCTTGTTTTAAGAATTATTTTGTTAATAGGATAGGTCAGTTTTGCTAAGTATAGTTATGACGGTCTGAATGAATTTCCTTTTTAACATTTTAATTTGTATAATATGTAAGTAAGGTTATTTAAACGCAAAATTCATTCAAAACTAAAACGAACGTTTAAATTAATTTAGTTGATTCAATCTGTTAACCGACCTTACATACTATTCAACGTCATCATCTGTACAAGACAAACATAACTGTATGTATTGCATTCATTATTAATCTCTGTGGAGCACATAGGTAAATTCATTAATCTTCACTGTGTTATTTTGAGTTTCTCCGACTTGCAGAAGATATACCTATTTCCGCATGAAAGTTTTTTCTTAGTCACACGACAATAACAAAGGGCCACATTTAAAGAATGCAAATGTCTCAAATCATAACCCTGAGAATTACTCTGTAACTAATCCAAAAAAAAAAATAGTTTTATTACAATGGTCATATATTGACCCCTCCAGCTGATAGTCTAAGAGTGGACTCAATATCTAATATTAATGGCGTTGAAAAGCTGTAACACAGACTTGCATTCAGGCGTAAAGACTATTATGACATAAAGTAACACCCAACAATGCAATGGAAACGAAATTTATATGTCCCAATTTTATGAAACACAGTCAAGTAAAGCAATTATATTGTCTGGTTGGAAATGTGTACATTGTCCTTGATTTTGACCACGATTCAACTGACTCTCTTGATGCAAAGTTCTTGGCTTAACGGTAGGATTTAAACTCATTATTTGGAAACTAATTAGACTGAGTATTGTGTATTTCTATTACAGTCATCTAGGCATGTAGTAGCAAGTAGCTTGATTTTCCTATGCGTGTCCTCTTTACTAATGTTATTTATAATTCAGTTTCTGTTATAAGAATTAAGACAAAAAAAAACAACAGTTTGGTTTATTTTTTTTATAAATACCTATGGCAATGAACCTAACATGATACACGTTTGCTTTCCAATGGTGAGGAATGGTTAGGTGCCCTCTAAATGGATTACAATGGTAGCAGTGTTGCTCTTATTGTATTGTTTTGTGCTTTTTGTAATTCTGACCATCACCATCACATGACTGTCATGAATAGTTGTCTGTATTAAAGGATCAAGGAAGTAATGGATAATTATATTGATACATACAAAATATATTGTCATTCATGTGCAGTACATGCATACCTTAATAATTTAGTGATGCCATAATTTTCACTATCACAGTTTACAAGAAGGTTATTCTAATGTAGAAAATTAAAATCCATATCGATATAGAAATTAAATCAGCTTTTTTCATATTTAACATAAACATACAACGGTTTTTCAGGTTAATGAATATTGACTATAACCAACATTTATGTTGTTTAATATATCTTTGTCTGTTCATGTTGAAACTCCAAAGTTTAGAATTAAACAATGTAAGTTTTATGAAAACATTTAACATAGATGTACTTAAAACAGGACGAGCAGCTTAAACAGTTTATGGTCAAGGGTAGATACAAATTACAAATTTTCTACGTGGTACCTATATAATTATCTTGTTCCCGTAAATTACGTCCTATATCCCTCAAATTGCCGTACATTACGTCCTATATCCCTAAAATTGCTTTCTAAATACGTAATATATATCCTTAGGGCAAGTCACAGTTCCTATTATTACCAGAAAGTATATGATAGATACAGGTTTCGTGGAACAGTATTGTTCAATGTATATTCAATATTTCATTATACAACCATTCAGTCAAAATATACTGAGGGAAATCCAAGTAGTGTTACAGCTATTGCAAAGACAGTATGATAAAGAGAAGCACAATTTACTCATCTACTACCAGGGACGGATAATAATTATATGAGCCGCTCCATGAGAAATCCAATAGAGTGCGTTTGCGACCAGCATGGATCCAGACCAGCCTGCACATCCGCCCAGTATGTTCCATATCCATGCTGTTAAAGCCTATTGCAATTAGAGAAACTGTTAGCGAACAGCATGGATCCTGACCAGACTGCGTGGATGCGCAGGCTGGTCTAGATCCATGCTGGTCGCAAACGCACTATGTTGGTTTTCTCATGGTGCGGCTCATTTATAATCTTTGATCTTAGAAATGATGTCTCAAATCTGTCTGATAATGCGTAAATAGAACATTTTATTTCTGAAATGAAATTTCTGAAAATGTGTATATTGCTATTTATAAAAATGTAATTTGCGATTTGCCTTCGGCATCATTGGGAAAAAATGATTCTTTAGATAAGAATTGCAATTCCTAAGTTGTTTTTGATTACCCAAAGCTACGTCGGAACAGATAACAACCAGACAATGAAACTGTCAAAGCAATGTTATATCAACTTGAAGAAACAACCCATTTGCTCTAATAGGACCTGAATATTGAGCCAAGTGTATTCTAGACTAGATAACATTATAGTTGAGTCAAGACCTTTGCACACATTGAACTTTCACAGCAATGTTGATCATACATTACGTATAACTGGAACAAATTTATTAATAAAGAAAACTTTAATACAGTTTGTTTGTTGGGTTTAAAGTCACGCCGACATAGTTTAGTTCATATTGCGACTTTTTCAGCTTTGATGGTAAATGAGAAACCCAGGTGCCTTTCCATCATTATTTCATTCTGTAAGCCTGCTGGATGACTTTATCACACGAGAAATGTTACTCTCCAAGCAAGATTTTTTAACTCACGTCGGTGAGGGACAAATGGTTCAACCATCAGTCCAAGGAGGCCCCTAATTTTAAGCACGATTTACCATACGTCCGCTACTTACTAGACAGAAGATGTATGTTGTGTGATATATACATTCTCAGTTTGTATTTTTTTTTTTTGTTCTTTTTTTTGTTGTTGTTGTTGTGGGCGGTGTTGTTTTGTTACGATAGTATCATTTGGCAATTTGAAGCGAACACATCATATGAATAGTGGAGGAAACTATTACAAGTCATATATATGATCTATAATGATCGCAACCCGCCGAATGTATTATGTTTTTGGTTTTTATACGAGTACATCGAGTTTAAACTTTTGTAAAGGGACATAACTCGGGAGACCGTTTCCCATTCGATTTCAGACACAAGAAAATAAACTGGCAACAATATGTGAAATTGTGTGGAACTTCAAATCGTACAGAGCTCGTATACCTAAACTTTCTTCATTAATGCAGTAAGGGTAACGCTCTTCAGATAAAATGTATTGTTGCTGTTGTCGCTAGTTCTAAATGTAAACGAATGACGTTTTCAGTCATTTATCTATAAATACATAGAATTTTCAAACCTTTATCAAGACTAACGTTTTGATTATGTGATTTTTTATTTGTTCAAACAATTCTATGTAAAAAATAAAAGCCTTATTTATGAAATGTCTTAAATATTCTCTATTTATTGTTATGTTTGTACAGAGACGCTCGTACTAAAGAATCTGTTATCAGTAGAAAATATTATTCATTCTTAGATATTACGATAGCTGTTATTATTGATCCTCCTTTTATTCTGATATGAAACGAATTGAATTATTTAGATTTAATTTAGATGAAATACCACAGGCGATAGATATAAAGAAGACCAGATACCGTATCTGTCAAGTCAATGTTAGTTCAACTTTAATAGAAAGGATATTTAACTTAATTTGGACAAATGTTCTAAGCATGAGTAATCAAGAACCGATTGTCTATTTTGATTGTATGACTGTATAATATTATATTATTCAACACAGATCTCAGATATTTTACATGTTCATACAACGTTATCTGAACTGTGCTGACCTGGTTGGGAGAATTTTATAAGGATAATAGGACAATATAAATCTATGCACAAGTACGGAGAATAAAGCATGCACGAATTTATATTTTACTAGAACGTGCGAGAATCGTTTTATAAAATGCTTGAAGAGAAAATTTCACTGTGAGAATATATAAAACATTTATCGATGTTGAAATGGCAGTACATGTATAGTGAAATAATCAACTTTTATCCAATTCTAATAACCAGGTAAAAACGTTTCAAGGATAAGCTATTCATAGGAGAAACAAAGGGAAGTAAGTCCACAAGAAATCTATATTTTGTTTTTCTAAGTCCAAAAAACAAACACACCTTCCGAGGTAGAGATACCTTAAAATATATCAAAATTTGAAAGTAACATCTATGTTGTACCACAAAAAAGTAGTCTTGGTTTTCCCCTACGGTCAATTATAAAAAAGTAACAATATAAGTTATTTATAGTAACAACAAAGGGAAATTAATCTTTAAAAATAAAATCTAAGTTCGCACAAAAAATCCTTACCAGGTAATGATAGGTAAAAACTGGATGTAATTTGCATTTTGTACTGCAGAAAAGTGGTCTCGATTTTTCCCTAAAGCCAGTAATAAAAAGTTACAATATAAGCTTTTTATTGTAACAACAAAGGGAAGTAAGCTGTTTCTTGTGCACGACACACTGTCTCATGGTGGTGAACATTTGTGCCAAGTTACATCAAAAGACCTCCATGCATGAAAAAGAAATGTTCTGGACAACGTCATTCTTGTATCTGACTTTCGGCCTCTAAGAATGACCTTGACCTTAGACCTAGGGACCCGGTTCTTACGCTTGACACTCAGTCTCATGATGGTGAACATTTGTGCCAAGTTACACCAAAAACCCTCTATGCGTGACGAAGAAATGCTCCGGACAAAATATCGACATTTGACCTCAAAGTTTGACCTTAGACCTACGGACATGATACTTGCATACGACATTCCGTCTCATGATGGTGAACAATTGTGCCGAGTAGCATTAAAATCCCTCCATGCATGAAGAAGAAATGCTCCGAACAAAGACATTCTTGAATTTGACATTTGACTTCTAAATGTGACCTGGACCTTAAACCCAGAGACTTAGTTCTTGCGCATGACACTCCGTCTCATGATGGCAAACGTTTGTGCCAAATTACATGAAAATCCTTCCATGCATGAAGAAGATATGCTCTGGGAAAGTTTGTGGACGCCGCCAGCCCGCCAGGGGCGTTCCCATAACATGTTCCGTTTTCAAACGGGCGTATAAAAGGAAAATTTCTGGAGCTGAAAATATATGTTTATTTTTTCAAATGTTAAACCAAGCAATACAAATAATCGTCGTGTATCTACGTTTCGTTTTGTTCACACAGTTTTTGTAGCTTGAAAATTGTTAAATACATACTTTGTTTTGCTACTCCAACGTTCTGTTATCTTTAAACACAGATCCATCCTAGCTATGTGCTAAATCGCTCTTCTTTCTCAAACGCGAGTCAGGGTGGTGTTGGTTAACGATAATATCAATGCATATTTTCAATAGCAACGTGTGCGTTCGTTAATTTGTAGGAGTCATATAAAGATGCTGGTAATAATTTTTCGGTGAGTTCTGTTCTCACAACATGCAAATAAATCTTGGGAACGGATCAACTCTATCGTCGTCAAAATAACTCGTATGAAAAATATGATTGCTTGAAATGGCATTTCTCTCTACCGAATCATCAAATGATATGCAAAAGAGTCTTTAGTGTCACATTTGTAATAACAAGTAATATAAATGATCATTTGAAAATATTTAATACATGCTTCTGATGGTGTCGATGATTTTTGCGACGACCCGATTATGGATATTAAGAACGTGTCGACCATTTCCAAGAACAACAGAATAGTACCGAGATTGTACCGGAATAAAAAAGGTCGTGATTATCTTTAAAAAGATCTTTTAGTGGGTGCTGTTTTATGCTAACCGCGACTTAACACACTGTATTTAGAAGACGTCAGTGCAAATTAAGACGTATATTATCTCTGTAATATTTCCTTTATTTGTTAAGCAGTATCTTTAGATTATTCTTCAAAATAAAAGTGAAGTAATGCTTTTGTAAAATCTAAGATTTCTCTGGAAATTAATACCAGATCTATAAGTTTTCATGAAGTGATTTAGATCTTCTCTGCATGAATCAAATCGTAACTAAGATTAATGTTAGAGAAAACCAGATAACTTTCAGCTAAAGAAAGTGGCAACGCAACGTTATTTCACCTCGCAGAAATATCTCATTTGTCTTAATAAGTCGTAGAAAAGCGTTTTCTAGCATAGAAGATTTTTCCAAGACCCATGCATTAACTGATCTTACATAGCTAAACCTGAAGTCAAAGAACCGTACATGTACCATGATAGATAATAGTCTATTGTTTTAAACTATCGTCGCTGAATGATATGAGATAAATGAAAAAAACGAAACGGTAAAAAGCTGCAGTGGTAAAACACATGTGTAATTTCAATAGCATTCCATAGTCTAACTATTTCGTTTTCAAAAAAACATGCCAACGTGATAGTCACCTGTATCCGTTTATACTGAAATGCAGAAGAAGAAAATTAAGTTTGGCTGTCCAGTGCATAAACTAAAGTATGAAACTAAATGCAACGAAGTGCATGTTTACTAATGTTTGTACAAGGTGAAGTGTTTAATACTGTTTAAAGCAATAATTCTCCCATAATTAGGCAGTCACATTTAGTGTGAAACTTCTGGCTGCTCAAAATAATTCTAAAGTTAGCGAATGCAGCAACGTGGAAAACGCCCTGTAATTGAAATATTCTGTACATGTACAAAAGAAGTAAAAAGGGATCTCTTCCTTTTTGTCACTCAATTAATTAAAAGTTGCACAACTGATCATGAACTGTACACTTTAGTAACTACACAAGTGTATGTTTTATCTGCTACAACGCCAAATCTTATCAAATCAAAATTTGAGATAAATAAAACTGTAAGGGTTTAAAATATTTTCCAATAAACAACATTTTATATAGAAAAGTAATAGTACAATATGACATTTTATTACAGGGTGTAATTTGTGTTTTCTTACCTGGTATACATACGTCAGGTTAGCAACATTAGAGAGAATACGTACCCATGACGTCAAACTGTGAAATAATCCATCTATTTAAACGAGGCTAGTAAAATGTTCGAAGTACCGATTGTACAATAACTTAATGCTTTTTAAGTTTCATCCACTATTCCACTTTGTTTTTAAAATATCTGTTATGTGCCATTTTGAAATAGTACTAATTTAATTTTGCATGAAAAAAGCTCACTTACATTTTATTATGGCATACGATTGTGGCTTCTTCTCATAATTCACAAACTTCTGTCTCCAAAGAGACATTTTAATTGTACTTGTCCCTGTAAAATGGAGACTGAATTCCTTTTATTACGGAACATTTGAGATATTCAACTGTGATTTCATACAAAACACCATTATATTTGTTTATGTGATGTTTCAAACTTTTTTCTGTAAATCATAACAAAGTTATTAAATCCTTATCTCCGGAGCAAATACGCATGACCTAAATGTCTTTAAATGCTCATAAAAAATTGAAGACAAAGCTTTTCTAAACGGCGACGCCTTTGTAACTTGTCTGAGCCAGTACAGCTGGATAAATAGACACAAGTCCACGCAACTGACGAATGATGAGCCAGTCAGAGTCACTTAGTTGTTTAATGTTTAGAGATAAACAATTTCCAGTGAACAAAGGCCAACGTAATAAATACTGGCACGATGGATGGTCTTCTCGGGACGAGACTACCGACATTCGCGTTTTCGATGTGATAACACTAAACTCCACTGGACCGATGCATGATCTTCCATGTGTTGATCATTGAACTCCCTATGGGCTGGGCATGATGCAAGATGTTTCATGTGTTGATCACTGAGCTCCCTATGGGCTGGTCATGATGCATGATTTTTTACATTCTGATCATCAGACTCCGATAGGAAGGTTGTTCTGATCACTTCCTATAGTTATAGTCAGGCTGCATTATGCTTTCACATTGTGAATTGAGCCTTAAACAGTATAGGTACAGGTACGCTGTATGATGTAACTAGTCAGAATTAACCTAACCAACTGATTTAAACTTTAGATGCTAAAGAAAATTACGCTGAAAGTAGTTCTCAAAAATATAGTTACCTTCCGTATCTTCATCATAATTCTAGAAATGAGTTCAAAAATTACCTGCATTCTAGCTTTTTATATTTTATTTATATTGCATTAAAGCATGAATGTAAATAATATTGTCTATTGTTAAACCTAGTATGTTATGTTTCTAGCATTCATGCAAAAGTCAGGAAGATTTAACGTTTAACACCATCGTGTTAAATGTGTTTAATTATTTTTGATATCTGCAAAAGACTAATAGGTAATTATATCTCAAATTTTAATGTTTTTAACGTCTGCCAGTCCGTGAAATCATAGTCTACGAGCTCTCTTTTGTAGGTTAATTCCGGGAACATCCAATACTCAAATTTTGTCATCCTCTTTTCTTACCTTTGACACCGAAAAGTCACAAAGCATGGTTTTAGGAATTCAAATATTTACAACATCAAATTATGATATTCCTAGGTTCAAAAAAGATTTCCGGTTTTGAATACGAGTAAAGCATATATAATTATTCCACAAGACTAGTTATTTTCCAAACTATATCAAAACTGTCAAAACTTCGCCTTATAATCGGCATAATTAGTATTATATGCACTAAACCTCATATTGAAAGGAAATACAGGACAGACAACATAACATTAAGTAATGTTCCTGTCACAAAAAGCCTGGAATTCAAAATGAATCTATAGTAATTATAGCGATATAACATGGAATCGCCTCTGTCATAATGAAAAAATGTATAGTAACTAATGTTTGTTCCGCTGTGTTTGCTTTGATATATGAGCATTCATTTGGTATTCCAGTGATACAGATAGTTGTACTTACTGATATGACAAACCCTAACAGAAAAGTATGCACATAGTTAAATAACAGAGTCTGACACAAATTTAAACAACAACCCAATAGGTAGGATTGTGTTTAATGTTTTACAGGAAGTATTAAAGTCATACATATATTCCTTATGATTTTCTAATGTTAGACATTCTTGATTTTTTTAACAATTGCGTTTTCCGCTTAGACAATGTTGTTATTACGGAAGCCTGTTAGGGACATTTTGTCTTAGTTTTTATGCATAACCTCTTATGTATGAATATCATGTGTTACGTGTTATCAGTTACCTCTTACATGATACGTATTACCTCTTAGGTGTTATATCTTGTGTGTTACTTATCAAAAGTTAAATTTACCTAGTTCTCAATAGGGAAACCAAATTGGCGGACGTTAACGATTACTGCTTGTGGCACTATACCCCTTTTGGCGACCACTAGAGCTAAAACTAGAAAAAAAGCTTTAAACGACTGATGCTTTGAACAGCATACCTGTACCCTCATTATAAGGTCATTTCCAAATTTATTTCAAAACCTGGAATGTACGGTCCTCTAGAGCTAAATACAGAAATACCTTTAAAGATTTTTTCATGAAGTCTTTTGCTGAATTTTCATTAGAATGTGTCTATAATTTAAACACGGGGCATATGATCCCTTTCTGAAACCATTAGAGACAGAAATAGAGGTTCCTTTAAACAACTTTTTCCGATGATCACTTGTTTACCACCAAAGTATACATATGTAGGCAAGACTACATAACTAGGACAAGGTCTTTAACTAAGTTATAGTGTTTTTTTTTGTCATAGAAATTGGTTACGTTTCGCATACAAGTCCAAATTTTGTCTAAAATGTTTGATAGATAACTTCGAAATTTTGAATATTTGCTTACCATCATGGCCACACATTGCCATATAGTGCAAGATATATCCAGATCCAGAGATACAGGTAGATTGTTTGTCTTATCAATATTTTTATCTTTTATCAGAAAATCAGACCTAGGATTGTTATTAAACATGTTACGTTGTACTTCTGATGCTGTGGTTTGAGTTACAAAGCCAGACCATGGCCATGACTTAGTTAAAATATATTTATTGTAAAAGGAAGTCGGGGTTTGGCTGTTCCTAAAAATAGAAAATGGCTTAAACTGGCGCAAATGGGCACATGCAGTATTATGTATTTCATTACTGCTAATACACAGACTCGATAAAAGCCATTTCTTATTTCCTAGTGATTAATTTCAGTTTGCTGTCTTGCAGGATTAAATATTTCATTACTGCTCATAAACAGACTAAATAAACCCATTTTTTTCTCTTTTTTTTGTCTTGCTGCATTATATATTTCATTACAGATCTTGTGCGTCGTCTTTTGTTAACTGCGCAGTTAGTAATCTCTGAACTAACATGTCTGTAACTGAACACTATATCTATACAAACTATATACATTTTTATAGTAAAGTACGATAGCCACAATACAGGGTATATAAGTCCTTAGACCTAAGATGAAATACCTAATACCTTAAATCTTTGACATAAGATGAAATACCTAATGCCTAATATCTTAGACATAAGATGTAAGATGAAGCACCTAATGCAAAATTATGTACATTTTATATATGCAAGAGCTGATAAATAAGACTTTAGTAGGAACTCGCAGTTCGTGCCACACTAAGGACTGAAGATTTCTTCCAGCGTATTTATATCTTCACCAGTATTAAAAGCTATTTAACACCTTACACCAACGTTTAAAAACAAAACATATAACTTCGGCAGTTTAGTGTCCCTTTTTCAGCTAAGAATTTCGATGAAAATATCTTTAAAGCGTACGTGCGATTTTTGCTACAAATCAATGTTCTGCGTAAACACAAGTTAAATTTAATAAAACTTCCCCGAGGCAAAGGAATTGATTCAAACGTCATAGAAGTGTTCTCTAACTAAATCTGTATCATATCCAATAGTATCTTTATTTTCACAGATGAAATGGAAACTTATATGATGAAATGAAAGATATTTTCATTAATATGTTAATAAGTGATTAAATCAAACTTTTCTTCAACACGTGTTAATAGCTCTCTATATAGCATCCTGTACATGTATGAAAATTTGAACACTATAGGTTTCAGCAGTCTTACTAGACATTCTGAGTCTTGGCTATTTATCTTCCTATTGGAACCACACATTTCACAGCATAGACTGACATCTTCGTAGCGTACTTTCTTGCAAAAATCATACCAATCAAATAATTTGGTAATAAAGTAAATTAGATCAGGCTTTCCATGCGGAATGTAGATTTCATTTAACAGAGCTATTCGGTCGAGCTTTGTGAAAGGAAACTTTGTACATTCCACATATCAGTAAAGGATTCAGTTTATGTTTCCCGTTTCACCTCTACCTTACGTGTGTAATCTAAGCGGTAATAAATAATACGTAACGCATAATACATCAAACATAAGAGGTAATGCATAAAAACTAAGACAAAATGTCCCTAATAGGCTTCCGTGTGTTATAGTAATTTGTTTAATATTTAAGTTTTGATGTTTTTCTTTCTTCTTTCGAAAATGAATTACTTTTGAAGAACAGAGAAGTACTTTCCATTGGAAGGTTTTCTTTTTAGTTTGCCTTCTGAAGAAAACTCAGTCGAACACGTTTTCAGTCCATATTAACCTGTTAAAGTAATAAATATAAGTGTTTTATTTTTTAAATGACTAGAACGAAGCCTGAGCGCTTTAATTTCACACTTGATAGGTCTATGAATTCCTTCTAATGGTAAATCTCGAGATTTGTTTCAAAGGATTTTAAGGGTTTTAAATCACCAGACCAACATAATTACACAATCTCTCGTTAACTGCAGTCAAATGTACCAGGTTAGAAATCTATCTAAAATAGAAGAGCCAATGAAATTTATATCAGTACACATTGTCAAGAGGTTATTTTTAGGGCGGGGAGGGGCATTTATTTATCAACGATTCACTAAAAGTGTTATTGTTAAGTCTTTAGTTACAGAATCGATTAAGAAATTGATGAAAATATTCGAAACACGCAACATATTGTACCAAAATAGCTATATCTCGTGCATGAGAACAATACCAGTGAATATGGAAATTATTTGAGGACAATTTATTATTATGTTCCCATGACCAATTATGTTACTGTATACTCCCATCTAAGAATACTGTTTTATGACCAAAAGAACTGAAAAAGAGTTATAAACTTATGTCTATATTGTCATAATAATTGAGATATATATTACATTTATGTGAATGTTTTCCAATTAACAATTATCTGACGCAATACATTAAGTTATCGAAATGGTATAAAAGTTATAAGAAAATGTATATAACTTACATCTTGCCACGAACCAAAATATAACGTGAATGTCAACCAAAATAACCGCTTCTGCATGTATTGATACAGAACATTTAGTCACAATTCAGATAATATTCAGTTAAATAATTCATGAGCAAACTAATGCAAGTCTTTTTGTCGCTTCGTTCTGCAAATGTCACCTTCTTATGAATAGATTGCTTTGTCACACACTGTCATCATTGAATGAAAATAAACTATTCACTCGCTATGAAGTTCTCTAACCTCCGAAATCTTTTCCAACCAATCGTTTGGAATCTATATTCCTGTAGTAGCCTTTTTTCACGGGCTATACATTTAATTTACTTAACAACAAATGCCAAAAAATAAATGCTATAGCTGATCAATTGGACGTTAAAACTAATAAATAAGACTAAATCACCGGCCATCCGTTGAAGTTTCATATTTATTTATTTATTTTTGCTGGGTTTAACGTTGCAACGACAATTATAGGTCATATGGCGACTTTCCAGTTTTGATAATCAATTTAATGTCATTCCTTTGTATGTATTTCGTAAAATCTATTCGCTATTATGGTTTGGTAAAACACTATCAACCTATTATACATGGTCACGTTAAAACTGACAGCGTTTTTGAAATAATAAGAAACGCAGCAATACGAATTTAACGTTACATTTACATCAAACTCTATGTATATAAAAACCTTTCCACCTGCACTTTTAGCGAGTATCAAATATAAAAGACAAACGAACTTTTATTCTCTGGCGCACAACTTCACACGCTACTTGAAATATTAGCAACATTTCATATCTCTTGGTCACTTTCTTTTTGAGACGCGTTGAACACAAATTGAATGACAACAACTCTTCTCTGTTTCTATACGACATCTGATGCACAGCTTCACGTGTTGACTAAAATTCTTACAAAGATGTATGACTGTACGTCAAATACCTTTAAAGACACATGTATGTGCAATCCAATTTTTGTAAGATGGTTGTACGAATGGAAGGACGGACGCATTTGTTTATTAGTCTGAAGTATGGGGGTGATATAGGTGCGTTTCTCTTACCGCGCATAATTTATGAGCTGATCCCTTTAAATATTAAGCGTTCGAACAGTTCACACTCGTCGTTTGTCTTAATTTGTAAATGTAATATAATTAAAGGAGCAATTATTATAGTAAATTACCAAAAAAAAAAATAAAACATGAAAAAGTTTTGCTTGTAGATAGTTACGGGGATATCTAATGAAGTTTACTTGTTTCTACCAAATTTATTAAATGATACTGTTCCAATTAGATAATAAATTATGTTACTTGAGGAAATTGGGGAAGAGAATGCAACAACATATCGACCATGATGTGTTTCCTGATAATACGAAGGAAAGTCATTTACCTAATTGATCTGTGTTGCTCATTTAGGTCTCAAATGCAACATAAAGAAATATATAGACTGTAATGTGTTGGGGCGAGTCACGCAGGCACCACGGAAACAATTTGTTATTCATTAGTATTTATTACATGACTACAATGAAATCGACCTTTTCGTCTGCCATTATAGTGCGTGTATCATTACACTAGCATGCACATGCTTTGACAGGTCTGTAACAAACTGGCCTTTCTCTCGCAATACATACTTTTCGTTCTTTGCAATGCAACTACAAATGCAACTACAAACGTTAAAAGGAATGAAAACGCTAGGAAGTTTTATTCCATGTAATTGGGATATGCTACCGACATACTCTTGATTTGAAATATTCGCATGTAGTAATATAATCAGATTATCTTCACAACAGTCCTGCAACTGAACCTTTATCTGTCGTTTACAACCTCTTTAATTCGAATACATTTCTTTATTCACGTTGCGTTACTTTTCATGTTGAACTGTATGAAAAGTTCCGTGCATGATATTTATAGTCAACTTATTTTTCAAAAGAAATTTACATTATATTATCTTTATGATTTTACATGAACACTAATCGAAACTTCTAACGCCCAATCAAGAGTTTCTCGAAGTATTTCTTTTTTTTTTTTGATAATTTAAGTAATGTTTAAAAAAATCACAAAAATACAGATATGTGTTTCTTTTTTCAATGAGAAAATATCATTTGTAAGGATACAGCTCTTTAAATATTTGAATCGTCACTGATATTGGTCAAATATCAAATCAAATTTAAGGATACATGTATGAGAGGATGAAGAAATTATTTTGTTTTTGTAAAAAATGTCTCGTTTTTAAATTCTAGACGTTTATGCATGACCTTTTAGAACTGACATAAAATGATTTCGTAGAATTTTTTGATTGTGTTGAAATCACAACTGCTATCACAATATCACAAATGACTGTTACAAATCGATAAATTTCAAAGTAGCATAACATCTTTTGCCGAAATCACAAAGTAATAGTACGGCTACTCATAATGCACCAAATAATACATTTATAAGTATATTATACTAATATTTATCTCAATCAATTTACAGGAAATACACTTCTGATTTCACTATTGTGAATGACTAATTTTCATAATATTATTCAAGAAACTAACAAATAGCGATATACAAGAATATATCTAGCTTTGATACAATACCAATTTCAGTATAAGCTGCTGTTATTACCATTCTAAAGGGTTGTTAGTTTATATAGTCTAATTTGTTTTAGCTCGATTCTGATAGAAGCTTCAAGCTTATTGGAACCACTCTCGAGTCCGCTTCCTGGAAAAACCAGCACTGGTGTCATATGGGAGGTCATGGTCGTGATCCCAGCGGGGCTCGAACCCACGACACCTGGATAGAGCGACCGACACCTTATCCACTAGACCACCGCTCCCCTAAATAAAAGGGTTATTCAACATGGTACTGGACATTTGTTATCATGCATGGAGATCAGGTGCTGTTGGTAGCGTTTGTTCACATGTACGATCTATATATGGCACATAAAACGCGTATTCGCAACTGTAACAGACAATTTAAAGAATATCAAGGTCAAGGTCACAGTGATCTTTAGACAGAAAACGGTTTCCGATCGATAACTGCAGAACTCTTTGACCTACAGACACCAAACTTCATATGATAATTGCCTGTGGTCAGTTGATGACCTCATAGTTTTTTGGGTCAATAGGTCCAAGTTCAAGGTCACAGTGACCTTGAGACTGAAAACAGTTTCCAACTAATAACTACAGGACGGTTTGGCTTGCAAGCGTCTTACTTCATAGGGTGATTGCATGTGGTCATTGGATGATCGCTCTTCTTTTTTTTTTTTTGCAGTCAGCAGGCCAAAGGTCAAAGTCACAGTGACATTGAGACTGAAAACAATTTCCGATTAGTAACTGGAGAACGGTTTGGCCTACAAGCGTCTATTTTCATAGGACGATTGCCTGTGGTCAGTCGATGACCTTATTGTTTTAAGGTCAATAGGTCGAATGGAAAAGGTCATAGTGATCAGGAGAGGCCATCATGGGTGAGGGGGGACATGCATGTTTTGCAAACATATCTTGTTCTCCTATGGAAATAATGAACAACGCAGAACAAGTAACAATATTTATAGCATGTTTGCAGGTTTTGCAAGAAAAAACGTGTAAGACATGTTCCAGCTTTAGTACTCTCTATTCTACAAAAGTAGGGACTACGCGAAATGCAGCTTCATACGTTCCTTCTGTTGCAAATCAGCAAATTTCAAAGTGCAGCATATTAACTGAAAATACGGTTAATCGTAATACACTAAATTTTTCCTTTATATCGCTTTATTATATATGTATTTATTTCGTTTAATTCCAGGAAATACATTTCAGATTACACATCACCATTGTGAATGACTTATTTTCGTAAAAATATTAAAGAAACTTGAAAAAAGCGATCTAGCAATGATACAATGCCTATTTCAGTATGAGATGCTGTTAATATTATCATTCCCATGGGTTGTTCAACATGGTACTGGATACTTGTTAACATGCATAGAGATCAGGTGCTGTTGATGTTTACATGTACGATCTATATATGGCACATAAAACGCGTATTCCCAACTGCAACAGACAATTTAAACAATATTAAGGGGAAGTATAGGCTTATCGAATTGTCATTAAACCCCGATGCCTATCTTTTCACTAAAATTATATTGAATATTCAGAAATTCACTCGTGTATATGTAGATCTGCTTTCATAATAAATGCCACGCATTAGCAGTCGATTGTTTAAAAACTTCCATATTTTAGTGTTAGTACACATTTATACTGTATACTGATATGCATGTTAGGTACAACGTGTACTATTTTTAACCTAGTGCATAGTACTGTTAATACACATGAACTTGTTAATTTTGTGTTTACATTAATCTATATGTAGTGTTCATGTTTTCAAATATTAAATTCAGTGTGTGCGTGCCTGTTGCATACGATTGTTCGTGCGTGTGTGTGCACGTTTAGAGAGAAAATTCACTAAAATTAAATTTTACAATACCCTTTAAAATTCTTAGTTATGATAAGAAAAAAGATCATAATTCCACGCTCCTGCAGTGATTTTTAGCATATCAACCTCTGGTCTGATATACCGACACACCTTTCTGATATACCGGGAGTTAATGCATAAGTCACTACTGTTGTACCACTTACACGCAACGTAGCTTAGGTTAAGCTCAGATTAATAGCTACTAACTTAGAAACAATCACTTTCTTTGCTCTTGCATAACATAAAGCACTCTTTAAAGATCATGTTTAATGACCTGTATATGACTTTAAACAAATAATCGTGACCTGTGTCATATATCTTACTTTAGTAGTAGAATTATGTACGTACATGCTAGTGCTATGCCTTTCAAAATTAACACTTCTCTACCATTACGATAAGTATACGTCTTATTTTTCCTCATAGTAAGAGTTAAATGTAATTTAGGAAAAGTCCCATCAAAATGATTATGGAAATGAAGGAATCGGATTTATTAGGCGCCTTACATGAACGAAAATGAAATAACGTTTGATGAAGAACCTGTCTGATATTACAAATTTAACACCTTATTAATGTAAATATATTCCAGCACATTGACAGTATACGAATTCATTTGAATCAATCAGTCTACATAAAAGTCAATATGGAATTAATTTGTGCTTCAACGTCTAGAAAGTCTTGCGTGATATTCAGCGATTATGTCTGCACTATATAGGTCATAAGGGAAGACGAAAGTTCATATGAAATTGTCTTGTCCGATGACACGTGTCCCTCCTATAGTTTACTGAAAGCATAAACTTGCAATGAAGCGGATATGATAAGTAAGTTCCAAACGTATGTCCAAGTTGAGAGGTAAGAAGTATAGTACGTTATTATCTTAATCTTAAAAGTTAACTGGCAAAGTGTTTTAAAGAGAATCATTGCATGCATAGTCATGTGCTTTTAAGAATAAATAAGTTTCGTGAATAAAGTCGTATCTGAAATGAGGCTCTCGCATTTATCCATAAAACAAATAAAATGTTTCGCATTCCTGTTAGTACATAACAGACTCGTTCAGTGTAAGATCGAAATGTCTTTCGCCGAGTGAAAAGAAATATAATATATGGTGTTTGTGAGAGAAAGGTACTATGATCATACAAATAAAACAACTATAATTTAACTTCGTGTATATTTGCAATGGTTTTAACCAACATATACCAATTTCACCCATATACCGTTACGCGCATTACGTCATGACGCCACATGCCGCGCAATCACAATATCTGTGCGAGTCCAGTCTCTGAGGAGGTGTCTGTGTGCACGAGCGGTCCAGAGAAAATGTCTCTAGAAATAATGAAAAGACCATCTTAAGTGCAAAAAATTGAGGGTGATGGTATCAGGTCATGGTGCGTCTACAGAATATCTATGATGGTTACAAGGATGGAAGTCAAAAATTCAAAACTACTCTTTTTAAATCCATGGGGTTATTTTCAGTGCCTATGTTTCACTACAGCGAAATTATACGCAACCAGAATCACAAAGTAGCCTAACTATACAAGGTAATCTTTTTCAAAAAGCTAGTCAGCGGTCCCGTTATTATGCTAATGATCAGCACATCTAAGACTCAAAGATCTATGAAGTACAGCATTTACTAATTTTTAAAAACAGAACGTAACTTTCATTTACTATAGACCGAATCTCTTTGGGTTTTATATTGCAAATAGCAGGTTTTCAGCTGTATAGTGCATTTGTAACTTTGCAAACAGAAAACAAAGTTTCGGTCTTTTAAAATATTTTGTTGGCTTTAACCAATCATATCAAAAGACCGGCCCGACGAGAAAAGCCAGAATAATGGACAGAAGACAGTTTAAATACCCATCTTAGAAACGAAATCAGTCTAAACATGGTTTAGGGTGAAATGCCTTGTATAACAAGAACGCAATGTGAATATTGTTTAAATATACTTAGTGTTTCGGCGCAAGTAGACTAGTGGTGTGTTCCCACAATAGCAAATCAATCATCATTATCATCATTATACCACAAAACCAATTCCGTCAATCCACATAAGCGTAGGAGTAAAATGTATCTAAGACTCTTCTGCAAGTTTTGTGTTCACTTGTATCTTCTTTGTACTAGTTTTGATGACTTTGTTTCCATAGCAATATTATTATTTTTCACAAGTTGTGCCTCGTACAGAAGATTTTATCTGCATGGTATATCATGTGAGATCTTCATTCAAATACTTATCCGCATACTAAATAAAGTCAAATGTTAGGCTTCACAGACACCTTTGGTTTGCCGACTTAGTTGGAAACAGAAATATCTTGCAGGGTTAGCAGTGGCTCTGTTGGAAAAACAGACGTAGACGGTCTTTATTAGACTAAACGAGGCTAATACATCAAATTTAGGAACGTCATTTTGGACTTACATTTAAAAAGAAATAATAATTTAAAAACAACATTAAATGATGAGACGATTTCAATTTTGAAATTGTCAATGCCACCCACCTGGATGGGGATGTCCCCCATGCGACATCATACGGTTACTTTATTTCACAACTTATTCGTTTTGCAAGAGCTTACTTACAGATCGTCCGAAAATGAATATTTCACAAACATTAAAACACTTCTAAAATTGTGTCAGAATAATTTGAACTTCAGTGAATTGTATGTTTGATATATTGATAATGTTACTCATAAGCGCAGATAGTGCTTGACTCCCTTTACATTTTATCATTGCTATAATTATTGTTGAATTGCTGTTAATAATAGTATTTGAGTCATTTGTGGCTGATTTGGGTTGATTATGCGAATAGCTGGATTCCAGCATCACACATTATGTCATAAAAATAGGTTAATGGAACCAGATATTTGATAGAGCAAGTACTCGTTGTAAAATACTATGTATAAATTTGGACCAATCAGAAACAAGTTCTATAAATAGCACCAATCAAAGCTCACATCTGCTAAGGTATAAATAGGTAGATGGAGGACAGAGAGATCATTCGGTATCCAGGGAATGAAGAAGACACATCGAGGATTCAACTAATAATTTATCCCAGTACCTCGATAAGGAAGTTATTGCAACTACACTGTCAGGACGGATACAATATTAAAAAGAAAACGTTTGAAGTTCATAGACTAAAGAAGAGCTGCAGAATTTCAACAAGAATTTGAGCTATAGGGCCAGCGCATAGGATATTTACCTTAAGGTTAGTTGAATGCTATAGACGATAGCAAATATAGGCTAAGCAACGGAAAGCTGAGACAGAGACCCAGAGTTTGGTAAACTACTGAGATAGTAGAAGAGTTCCAGCTTATAGACGGTTCAGCATTATTGGCGAAGTACAGCCAAGGCATAGGGGATATACCTATATGGTAGTAGAATGCTACATGCGATAGCATATAGGCGCTGAGCATCCAGGAGTCAGGGCAATCATATAGAGTTGCAACTTCAATTAAGAGGATAGAGGCCGAGCATCTATGCGATAGGACTCGTATGTTGTTGATTCAAAGACATTGTCTGACGGGAACTTCAACAAAAAGACCAGTCAAATATAGAGTCTCCAGCCTATAGGAGTTTGAGCAAATTATAATTAATTGAAGATTGTTAGTTTGAAACATTTATTGTTTGCCTGATCCCTGGAATTATCTAGCTCATAATTGAAATCATTAACAAATCATTGGCACGAATCATTTAGGCAAGGTAGCCAGAGGAAAATTTATGTATGAGATATTTGGTCTCACTAGCTATACGTTTTAACAAAGGACAATCTATATCGTTTGTCAGCTAGTCTAAGACATATTCACCTTAGCGATTGGACCCATTTCATTGTTCAAGATACTAAAGGCGTAGGCACTTCCCTGGGTCATATAACTAGTATCCTGACAAATTGGTCTTAGATTATAAACTACGGAAAAGTAAACATACTGTTTATATTAATCACATATTTTTAAAAAGTGTTAGTAAGTTTGTCAAAAGATGATACAATTCAAAAATCGTAAGGCGCAGTGCAATTTTGGTGATTGGTCCCTCTACAGCTAGTCGCTACGCTTTCCTATTTGATGGTGCGAGGACTGATAAAGTGTAAGACTCCGTGTTGCTTTTCTCCCGAATCCTACAAAAATGAACTGATTGAGTGAAATTTTGTATTTCAGCTTGCTTAGTGTAGCCTTTAAATGTCAGGCTCTTAGTGCTCGGATTTTAGACAAGTTGTTGAGTATATTTGTGTACTTATATGTGACATTGGCCTTTTATTATGTTTTATTTATATCCGTATTTTGTCACAAATCAGCTTCTCAGCTTTTATTTACACCGCCATGTTGAAAATAGAATAAGTTTGAGGATGAAATGCCCTAAAACTTTTAAAACCCTCTAATTTCCTTTTTATATGTTATTTGCCGTTCCAAGTTGGTGCCTCTTTTTTAACTTGCTTTTTATTTGTTTCGTATTATGTATTATGTATATTTTGTTTGTTGGTGGTGTTACTTTCCTTTCCTACCCCTACTTTTACACCCCACTTCTCCTGCGCCTGTATATATTGTTAGTGGCCTTACTGTAGAATGTGCATGCTCGTTTTAGTGCTAGGGGCTTTGAAGTAATTAGTCTGCTATAATGTGGTGGTGACTGGTTCATATTTATAAAACATAACTTATAGTGCGAACTTGTTTCCTCATGGATCTCACGTATGGAAAAGTTAACCTTTCTGAATTTTATTATATCCCATAATGCACACTATCTAATATAACAAAGAATTAAGAATAAATGCAAATGCTGAATCAGTACGAACGTGCAGTACGATTCGTGTGTGTATATAAAGCAGCATCGAAACTAATCTTAAGTGGAATTGTTCTTGAATGTGCACGCTCGTTTGATTTGCTAGGTGCTTTGCTGTAATTGGTCTGGTATAATGTTGTAGTGATTAGTTCGTATGCATTCTCTCTACTTAGTATGTGTGTGTTGGCTTGTGCGCGTCTGCAAGGTCTAGGGAGACTGTGTTTTTTGAGCGTCACCTTCCCTTTTGAATATTCGTCCTGGCTTTTTTCCACTGCCCCAATATCTGCACCCTTTTGTCAACCCCCTACACATTTTGTTGTTGGATTTTTGAAGCAACCCGTCTGCTACACCTTTCCGGTACAAATTCTATTTGTTGAGGGCCTACTTTGCGATCAAGGCTGTGGCCGTGCTTCCTGTGTTCTGTGCTTCCTGGAAATCTACCCGTCACTTTTATTTCTTTATTCTGAACGCGTTTCTTTTTACATTAAAGCTCTAGAAATTGTTCGCTTACAGGCATAGCTTGAGCCATCAAACAGACGTGCAACACGCTGTATTTTTTTAATAATAACTTATAAAACAAGCGGAGACATCAATTTATGTTAAGAATTGCAATCAAACTGACAGGTTGGAGACAGAAATTTTATTCATGTTCAAAAGAAAGAAATAAAAAGCTCTGAAATATTCTCATGAGTCATACAGTTTGCCGTCAAAACCTGCAAACTAATATATATAATTGTATGATCTATACACAAAACATGATAAAAATAATCATATCGGACAACAACAAACTGCTAGTATAAAACAAACAAAGAAAGATAGAACATGTATATTTAATGTTTGCTACTTGAAATACTCCCATTTATTTAAGAAACAGATCAGTAAAATGAATAGGCTGTCGCACTTCAGATGCAACGATATGATATCGACGTATGATATCGGCAACAAAAAGAAGTTAAAAAAGATAAAAGAAATATTTTTCTGCCCTTTTCATGTGCCCCTATATTATTATTCCAAGAATTGGTAAGTTTTATTTTCGCATTTGATTCATAAAGCATTAGCTATGGTGTTATTTATACTAGTCAATATCGCTTATTGCTTGGCAATAACACAGCAAACGACATTTTCTTGTAGGAAATTCTATTCATTTGGTTCAGAACATCAAGGAGGAGAGTATCAGTAATAGCTTTTCTTTTATGCATTTAAACACTTTGAGACTTTTGGTGAGAAGGTACACGTCATTTCTCGCGCATTTACCTAGGGTGAATCACTTATCTTGATGATACTCTATATATAATAAAACAAAATCTTTAAGAATATTCTTTGGCAGCATAAAACACAGCCAAGCAAAACAAAAAAAACTTACATTCTATTTAAACTTTTACATTCGGCTGATAGACATACTGCATCTTGCATACAAGTCAGAGATGAGCTGAATCTAATCAAAATTCTTGCAGTTCCGCGATCTTAAAGTGATGTTTTTGCGACCGTGTTTGAAAAGCACATGGTCTTATTATCAAATCCTAGTATTCAAAACACAAAGTAACTATCTCAAAATTTACAAAGGTGAGTACAGGGTGAAATGATACAAATGGATGTTTAGTTTTAATTTTAGTAAGTTATTTTCGCAATATATTATATATATTAAATAAATGATTATAAACAAATGCTCTAGACTTTCAACTTATTCCAAAATACTTTAAGTTGTTTAAGCAGTGAATTCAAACGTTCAGTTCGCACATTAAATGATTAGTAACTAGATACGATAAAAATGAATATCCAGACTGTATCTACTGTGGACGGATAGCTCAGTGGTTTGCACACTGGCCTTCCAATCCTGAGGTCGGGGTTCGATCCCCGGCAGCTACTCGGGAATTTTCAGAAACGCTTTTCAGTGTTTCCCACCCAACTAGAGGTGTACTGGTCAGGAACCCAGGCAATCCTTGCGTGTATCAGTGCTATACACTGGGCACGTTAAAGAACCAGGTTGTCTATTCGAAACGAGCTAGGCTAAGTTAGCCGGATAAGCCTGTATCTGATTTCTGATCTCTCTGTCGTGGGGGCTTTGTCTCACTCTGTTCCTCTGGTCAGATCGCTCTGTGTCTGTACTAGTAGAGGATGAATTATGCGCCCTGTGTGGCTGCATTTGAACTATGTAAAGCGCCTTTGGCGCTATATAAATCTGGTATAATTTAATGTACAACGCCGGTGAATATACTATGTGTAAAATTAGGCGTTTAATCAAATAAAGCAGTTTCAGTTTCAGACTGTATCTACTTGTCAAAGCTTACCATGAAATGTTGACTGATAATATACAGTGGCCTTGAAGCAATCAAATGCCGGTTTCATCCAGTCTAGACAATTAGTGGGTGCGTTCAATGAAGACAAACTGATTTTTCCTAAAAGCTAACCTATCATTTATCTGACAGTTTCGTTATCTGGCTTAGCACTGTTGAGCTCAAGACTGATGACGCGGCGAAAAAATCTAAATAATTAATTAATTTCCCAAAAAGAAGACTGAAAGGGATGTCGAGTCGTAACACAGTCTGACATTCCAAGGCTAATAAGAGGAAAAATACAGAACAGTGAGACTGTCGCGATCTAATTACGCTTTGCTAAATACGAACAAGATGTAGTTAAAACACATGAATATAATATCGTTTATGGTCCTCTGACTGTAATATTGAATGATGCTTTATTACTCAGATAAACGACAAAAAAAATCACGCAGTTTTGTGCACTTTTATTACAAGTATACAACACCCCCCAAACCCCCCCCCCGCCCACAAGTGTCCCGATTTCAAAATAGCTTCACGTACCCTCTTTCAACACTATTTGCAAATGACCAGCAGAGCTAGGACTAGAAAAATATTGAAACGTTGACTTCTCCGCTATAGTTAACCTTCTACCAAAATATTCAAACTACTTTGATTTGTCAATTTTCGGCCCCATTGGCAAGAAAAAAAAATGTATTCAAAATATGTTTCCTCTTAAACTACGTGCAATATTTGGAATTGTTTCATAGAAATGGTACTTGGATAACTCTACATAATATAATGAAATCTATTTGTATTTGTCAGAGAGATGACTGCTAGGTTCATGATTAATTTTCTGTGAATCTCACTTGCAAATTTTCAAAACTGTTTGGTAGAGATTTTTCATGGATGACTTTCTACCAGGTAAGTGATATACGGTCATCAAGGTCTGCCTGTTTATCAGATACAGTTTTATTTGACTAAAGTGCAGGACTTCTAAATTTTGCGTCAAGCGGACTTTGATTGCAAACATCAAAATCTTTTGCTAAGTCGAAAATATTTGTCAGAAATAACGAAAGGAGTCTATGAGCGAAGATAAAAGATCTTTAGTAAATTTTGCTACAATCAGGTATAAACGAATATGTTTAAAGCAAAACGTAACTGTTTAACAAATCTTGCAGGAAAATCAGCAGTTTATGATATCAACATTGTCCGCAATGAAGTCGGGCTCAGTGTGACTATATATTCTGGTTATTTGGGATTAATGAGCTCACTGAATGTTTCTGACAACAGAATACCGCTAAGTCGATGTTAGTGTGTGTAAGACGGATTAAATTTTTATAACCTGTCATAAATATACACAGTCAAACGGAGTCTCCTACGGTTTTAACTGGTTGCGTTTTGTGTTGTTATGGATTTTATTATATATAATAAATGAAATCGAATTGTGGCTTATATGGCAAGTTTCAATGCTAAAACGATTAAACAACTGTTTCCTATCGAACAGGATTCGGGATTAAAAAAAACATGATCAGCAATTTAGTACCGCTGGACTCTGGGCTTTCTTATTTCTAAGCATACGATTTAATGAAACAAAAACTTTAAAGGAAAGTATCTTAAAATCTAAATAAAACGCGAAGTAGAATGTATTTTTTATTGGAATTGAAGATGGCGTTCAAGAGCGGAATATATTACGCTTTAACACGAATCAATTCCATCTCAATATAGCGGTTATAAGAACGCCGACTTCGTCCATTTGTATCGGTACAGAATTGCCTAAAGTTACGTAAAAGCTAGATTTATTTCTCAATGTTTAATCAACATGCACATTGTGTGTAAAGCAATACAGAGATATAATTAATCTTTTAAAACTATGTCTTTGTACTTTACATGTGTAATGTACACCATGCATATTCAGTAAAATTTATTACAAAATATATCTTTCACAATACTGAAAGAATTAAGTTATATCCAGTTTAACCAAAACGCTAAAGAAAACATTAGACTTCATATAAAGGACCTAATATTTTTCTAAAGTAAATTTTAAATACATCAGCATCATTGTCTCACTTATCGCCTTGTTCACACTCATTTTTTACCGTTCCATTATATATCATATTGCTCAGATGAACAATTGAATATCGTACTTCATTGCTGTGCAAATGGCATTGATAATCAAAACACTTAGCAATGCAGTCATAAGTATGCAATTAACTATACATACAAAGCAAATCAAAAGTAATTTCGTTGATTAAGCTTTTTCACTTCAAAAGACTGCACTCAGATTACAGGGTAATTAGTCTTTACATCTGCTAGAGATATCGGTAAACATGCAATCTGGGAGAAGTAACGATCAATCAACGTAACAAACCATAGAAAAAAGTCAATAGTAGAAAGGTCTCAAGGAAATTGGAACTGTTTTACAACGCGCTTGTTTAAAGTCCAATAAGGCTTTAAATTTTATATTAAAAACAAATGATAAAGCTGTCCAAATAGATGTTTTGCATAATTACATGGTTAGAAAGGCACTACCTGAAATACTGCACATAAACTTATTAATACACAGTTAGAGCTGTAAAGGGAGGTAACGAAAAATAGTGCATTCAATAAACTTTGTACTATGTTAATAAATATTCAAACATTTGACAAAAATTAGAGAAAATAAACAAAGTCGAATAATTTCACAAATTCGTTAAATTTGGTCATCTACCTTATACTAGCTTTTTGTGAATATACAAAATGGTTCATAAACGCGTCCTGCGTAGAGTATCGATACACACACAGCCTTGCTTTCCTATGAAGAACCAGTGCGAGCCTCTTAGTTTGATTACAGGCACTCAAGATCGACTCAGAATTTCTCAGTGCATGAAATAGGATTCAAACTCCGGACGTCTGACAGTCAAGCGTTTTACCACTGGACTTCAACTAATTTTGGTTGTGCACACCTTCGCGTGCTATTATTTTCCTTTGTTGCATTAAATGATTTTGAAGGATATTTTGTATCAATATGATCAAAAACCACTATTACATGTTGTGCATTCTGTGAATATTTTTCAATATTTAGATAATTTTCGTAAAAGACATTTATATGACTGTACAGATGCCAGTATATCAAATGTCAAGATACGGCTGAAAGTAATCAAACAGAAAATTAAAGTGGACAACCACTTGTCACCCAGTTCGACAAAAAAGGAAAAATGTTGCAGGCTTAGTTTGATTGAGCATGTTCATTAGCGGTAGTGGTAATGCATACAACTGTTCATGCCCTTTAACCCCGGGTTGAGCAGTTTTCAACATTAACACATGCTACAAATTTAAAGACATCCGAAGGTGCGTTGATACGGTGGTGTACATGGAACTTCAATGATACACCAGAGTGCAATTCGATAAAAGCATCGTATGGTCCCCAGTTAGAATAACGGAGAAGCCCTGAGGCTATATTTCCCAGCACCCACAGCACAGCCAGAGAGCGAGCAATGCGAGTAAGTAAGGAAGAAAACAATGGAGAGAACTAATCAAACTAGAATTTAGAGAGAGGATCCGAGGTTATGAATCCTGTATATCACAAAAGATAATAAATATAAAACAACATATCCAGACGGAGATTAAACAAGACAAAAACTATGAAAGCGGAAGTAGTATAGAATTAAGATATCGAATGTCAGTTTCTAACTAGCTGCTTATGAAACTGTCTTTAAATGTTAAGAATAAAATCTTTTGCTACAGAGGATGTATAGAAATGCTCAAATGTAGCTATTGAAGGCAAATCTTTTATCTGAAAACGCGAACGCATTGCTTGTTTTGAACACTGTCACAGCTCATAGTATGCATAAACATTATATCTCTAGAGTATCATTTCATAAGCGATTTTGTGCGGAAATTGTTAATATAGTATAATTCAAAATGTATTTGAAACTTAAACTTGCAATTCAGTAGCCAAATAACAAAAGTGTCCAATGGGTACAATTAAATTAAGATCCGGTTAATTATAAATCCTCTCTCAGATAACACTTTTCACGAAATTGATTACGAGACATTAATACTGACATCTGCTAAATTACGTCCTTCTTTTTCTTTCTTAGTCACATATTTGTGTTCAATCTAACGTTATAAATTTCTACAATTAAATAAAAACAAGTACATTAAAACAAAATTTAAAGATCAATTCGTTTTAGTAACGGTTTTCACGTTTTCTGTGTCCTTTGTCAAAAACAGTGTGAACGGAATTTCTTGCGAAACAAATATGCACCGTTTTCTAGAACAAAATAGAATTTAAACATGTCGTTTTCGCAAGATTATGCTGCACAAGTAAATAAAAAGCAAACTAATAAATGTTTAATCTACAAGTTTCATGATAGCGGAAAACATTAGCTGCAACCGTTATTCTAGTTTACTGAGGACAGCTCCTCGAATATTTTAATGTAGGAAGTTGCTACATGTGATGTATCGTCACTTTACGCTCCCAAGAAACAACTCGTGGTAAATCAACCCTTTACAAGTATTATTTATTCAGATTAAAACTTAAAAAAATGAAATTATACTTTATGTTTATCAATAAATACTTTCCTACATGGCCTACCCTTTATCGAACGAAGAAAAAGTTGTGGTATCTTTTTTAGATTATTTTTGACACTTTTGAAACCAGTCAGTAACAGGAACCGAAAATATTCTATACAACAACATATCTGAACACTTCAATAATACTACAAGTATTCCTCCGGTACCCTCTTAACTGGTTACTTAAATAATTTTGATAAAACTCTTCTCTATTATTTTGCACTGCCAACCTAATGTTGGACATACATGTAAGAGGGTGAATCAATTTATTGTTGCCACATTGAACAAATGTCTCTTTCTTCTAGTTTATACACTTATAAGATTTTGGTCATGCGATGGAATTGATGGATACTGCATCATATTATGATCAACACTTATTTGAGTTCCCTGAACATTTAATACAACATGTTACATTTTCATTGGAGCTACTTTTAAGATTTGATTTTTTCTTATTTTCGTTGCCTAACCAAATTTGAGTATAAGCTGGATAAGTATACTTTGCCTACGGAATGATGATAACTGTTGTATTGATTAAAATTGATTTTGCCGAAACTCGTTAGTTAGCCATATCAATTTTGTAAAATTATTGTTACCTCCATTTCGCCTATTTTGATCGGGACTGAAGAAATGTCGATTCAGCTCGGTTCAGATATTTTTAATATCCCAGTTGTTCTCTATCAAATGAAAATCTATAGATTATATTACAACAAAACTCCCAAACAAACATCTATAATTTCTAATAGCTATCTGTCTATGAAATGGGCCTATTTTTTTTTCCATAAATGAATCTCAGATTGAAAATATGAAAAGTGAAACGTAGGATTTTCACAATTGCACTATGTTTCTTTGAACTGGTTGCATTTTATGCCTGAAAAGGATCTTCTTATAGATCAGTAAATCTGTTCAAAATAACCTTTTAAAGATAGAATACAATCTAAAATTACAAAAGTAAAACCAATGCATTAGTGATCACACACGACGAATAATGTAAAACGCTCTTCACCACTTTCCATAAATAAGTTTGAATGACTTAGTTTGATTAAAACTGTGTGTACACAGACGTCATAAGGACATTATCAAGAGATTAACTGTTTACAAACGAGGCTTGGTAAATATTTAAAACAATTTTTACTTGGGGAACAATGTTTACAGAACAACAATCGGGAAGTGCATTTCATGTCTGCAGATTGTACATCAATTGTACAAAAAGGAAGTGCAACAGCCCAACAAGAAAAGCCTCATTCAAAGAACGCGGTCGCCCATACAGCATACAGCTTGCTACTTGAGATTATGGGTGTGTTAAAGACACCACAGAATCATAAGCAATGAAGACACATTAGGACAGCTCGATTTTCAGAAATTGTTAACACCTTAAAGAGACCAGCTGACACACTTTTGATTTGAAACAAAATACAATTCCTCAAATAATAATACTACACTGCATCTTAGAGGCGACTATCAAAAAGACACCTGCATGGCTGTGACAGACATTTACAGATGTCAACTCTGATACCAATTTCCTCCGCCGAAAGTCCGTCCCGCACGTGAAATAGATTATCAATTATATACCTTTTCAAGTAAGAATTTGTGATTTTGTTTTAAATCTATATTAAACATGGTTTTGAGTTTTATAGTACCCTTACTGTCAATTATTACGTGATACATTTTAAAATGAAGTAAAAAGACAAACATGAGGAATAAAATGACACAATTTATATTCTGTAACTCTGTGAATGTTTTAAATAGTACAGCTTTCCTATAAAATGTATTATCGCTACAATTACACGTTCATTTTTAAAAGTTAAACTAATAGTCTGCGAAACATGTTGCCACAAATTTGGAAAACTCTCATCAAAGGGAATACGATAAATTCATATCCAAAATATTTAATATATTTCTTTAAATTTGAATGACTGTTTAATTTATAGAAAACATCGAAAATTATTGTGTTATCTGACACTATATTTGATAGGTAGAATTATCATAAAATGAAAGAAGAAATGTTACTGTTTAATATATAATGTGATATGTAATGTTATCTCCACGTCTGTGAATTTTTATTATGACTTCATAGAGATTATACAAAATTGAAATGGAAAGACATTCTAGAGAAGGTACTATGTTTGGAAATATATTTCACCGAATCATCTTCTTTTTATCAGGGCATCTCGTAAAGAAAATCATAATATAAAATATTTCGACATTCGTTTAAATGAAATATCTTAAACAGTTTGATTCATGCATAACGGTACCGGGTATTTAAACTGGCAAATTAAATATACAGTAATAGTGATGAAAAGCTATGCTATTTAGCGAAGGTTTCAGTGACTTACCTTCAAAATGTTTGAAACATAATGTAACTGGTATCATAAGTTTTGTCTTCGTTCATAAATGTAACTGGTATCATTTTGTCGTCGCTTGAGTAATAGTGGTTGATTAAGGCCCAATACAATTCAAAAGATGAAAATATATCAAGGAATGTTTGAACAGTCTTAAAATGCAACGAGCGTATTGGCACAAATATATCATGAAGCAGAATCTAGTCGTTCCGTGACCTCTGCCTTCTATGATGTTGACATACTTTGCGGCAAAAGAGTTGAAAATATTACAACAATGTCTTTTTGAATAGAACTGAAATCTTCTCATTATTTTTTTTCCTTTCTGAGGAGACAGTGAACATGAGATCATCTAACTCTACCTTGTCAACTTGTAATATCTCTCTTTATTACATAATCTTGTTTTGGGCATTCAGAAAATTCATTTTTGTTTCGAAGTTCTTCCGAAAGGATCGAAAGAATATAATCAGCCAACCTTGCATTGTGCTAGCGATTCATGGTTAATCTTATTTTGTCGTTAATTTTGTAGGAACTCTTGAAAAAAATTCATATCTTATTTCTACATTATATTTCCGTTCCATTTGTTAACAAAATGTGTGTTGTTTTTTTAAATGAATTATATTCAACAGAACAATAGCGACACGTTATCACTTAGCGACGTTATAACTTGGGAGTCATTCCACAAAGAGAATGTTTATATAACACTAAAATTTGCTGATGGGAATGTATTTAAACCGCTTCTGCTTACCAAGAAATGGAAAGTGCAGTGTACAAGAACTATAGGTCTACATTACCTTTTTGTTTGAAGCAGACTTGGAAAACTGCTCTACCTTCACACAATGACACAGAGCATTGAGAGAAAATACAGTATGTAAGCACCATAGGCCGACATTGTTTACTTATTGAGTTATTTCCCTTTATTAATTATATTTGTCTGAGACATAACACTTTTAAGTGCTAAGGGGAATCATTCAAACTGCACAAAACGATAAAGGACATGAGCTAAATCTCTTGTTTGCTTACTTCATCATTTCAAAGCGGAAGGGAATTAAGAGGAAGTGCAGTGTACTAGATTCATAAATCTACTTCGCTTACGTTTTAATTTTATCGTCTCCCTTTATCCCATTTGCGTGATTGATTGTGTTGGGCATACCTTCCTAAATGCTAAACCTTTACCTATTTCTAATTGATTCCCGTTATTTATTTACTTAAAACTTTTTGTTTAGAGCATGACTCCGATACTATTTCCGGAATTTGCTAAAATTGAGGACTTGGTGTCAAATTGTGTAGCATATAGAAACGTGACACAGATATACTTACTGTTTAGGTTTTCTTCCTTTAGTTAATTTACTTGAAACATTTGAAATTTATTTATCTTAGTTCCACGTACTTGGTGAGAAGTAGTTAAAAAACTGCAGTGTTTATATTTCATAACTCGTATATGTATATTTAAGACAGTTGTTCTTGGTACCTGTTATTCCCTAACTTATATGCTTTCCATTCGATTCATTACATCTCCTGTTTTGAGCCTATCTTTTGTGCCGAGAAGATGTATATTTAATACAGCAGTTCTTGGTACCACTATTCCTTCTCTAACTAATATGCCTTCCATTTTATTCATTTTATCTCCTCTTTGTGCCCATCTTAAATGCCAAGCAGTTTCGTCGCCGGGGAGATAAAAATGTATAACTTGGATGTTGCAGCAAGAGTGAATAAAAATGTTTATGTTCTGTCAAGTTCATCAGATTAGAAAATACACGTTACGTATGAATAAAAAGGTCACATATCATTTCATTGCTCCGTCCGCTGAAACAAAAGCAAAACATTGACAAGGTCAAGTAAAATGTCATGTGAGAAGAACTTTGTATGCTATATCAGTGTATGTATAGATGTATGTACGCAATACTATATAACGAAATAAAGAAACACAGTTAAAACAGCCTTGAAACGGTCAGCCGCTTAAAACGACATTGTACAGAAAAACTAGTTAAACACCAGCCACAATCTAATGACTTACATTTTCAATAAATCATTTATATTCAAACTTCACGAAAATCATTCTGATAGTACAATTACAATACAATATACTACAGTATGGCCGGTATATTGAATTTTTACAGCGTTGTTTGCAGGTTTTTTAGCTTTTTATTTAGCAAATTTTCATCAGAAAAAAAAAACAACAGCTCAATATATATCTCATTACCTTTCATGAACAGACTCAAACCGAGTCTGCTATTATTTTGCTTGTTCGCATTCCATGCTCACAAAAGAGCTTCATGTTTATTTTATTATACTGTAGAAACAAAGTTTGTTCTGAACTTTACTGAAACATCCAGTTCATTACATACTCCTGTATAGTTTAGATCGTAAACACCCAAGTCATAACCTCAGTGCAAGTGCATTTAGCAATTTATCACACCAGAAAATGCACCATTCTGTGTTGCACCCGTCTTATTATCTCAGTTCAGATCGTAAATTGTCTGATAACAAAAAGAATGAATAATGCCTGTTATATCAGGAGGATTTTCAGCGTCTACACCAATTAATTACTTAGATGAACCCAACAAATCAGAACAACTCACACTTTAATCAATATGATCCTATCTTATTTGTATCCACTGACTGTTTGATAGCTGTATATTGAGTACATTCTTACGTCTTGACACACACTGATTTCAATTCAAGCACGTAACAAAAACATGACAGCCTTTGGACATTAATTCTTTCCAAAAGAAGTCATTTTGCTTGGGTTATGCCTATATGACGGACGATTTATAGGTACAACGACTGTCCACAATTATTTTCTATTTTCTGTATGAACACAAAAACAATTAACTATCTATTTTTTATTCCAGACTTCATAAAAAAAAATAATAACAGATAATATTATAACGTGATTTGAATGCTACATCGCCAACGATGTCAAATAATGTTGTAACGTTTGGTGTACTTTTTGCTAGTCATTAAGATTCATTATGTATTCGGATTCCAACAAAAATTGCAAAACAAAGTCTATTAATCAAGAAAGTAAACAACCTATTGACATGCAAGAAGAAAATTGACACAGAAATACGACTTTAGAAATCAATGAATATATGAAAAGTGTTATCTTGATACATCTACTAAAAACTATATTACCTTTAAATGTGTATTTGATAAGACTTTTATTTATCAATTCATACCTAATATCATTTAACACTTTTGTTTGTGGTCCCGTGAAATTCACATTCTATTGCGTGGCCTTCAAACTTATTAAGCTTAAACGGAGTTACAGATTATTGCACGAAAACAAAATAACACAATCGCTTTACGAAATGAATTGTATCAAAAGGATTGAGCACCAATGGGATTGTCACAATAATATTATGTTTCTTTGAACTGGTTGCATTTTCTGCTTTAAAAGGTTCCCCTTATAGATGATAAAACCTACTCAAAAAAGATTTTAAAGATAGAATACAATTTAAAATTACAAAAATAAATTCAAGGTATTAATGATCACATACGATGAATAATGTAAAATGCTCTACATATCTTTCCATAAATAAGTGTGAACGACTTGGGTTTATTAAAACTATGTGTACACAGATGTCACAAGGACATAGTCAATAGATTAACTGTTTACAAATGAGGCTTGGTAAATATTTGAAATAATTTGTATTTTTGGTACAATGTTGACAGAACAACAATCCGGAAGTGCATTTCATAACTGCAGTTTGCAGATATCGAGTGTATAAAAACAAGCGCAACATTTCAACAGGAAAAGACACAGATAAAGAACGCACCTGCCCATACAGAACTCTACTTGAGAATATGTGTGTGAAAGACATCACAGAATCATAAGGAACAAAGATAAATTAGGGCAGTTCAAATTTCAGAAACTGTTCAAATACTCCAAATAGCATGCTAAAGCGACCAGCTGACATTCTTTTGATTTGAAGAATACAATTCCTTAACTAATGAAACTACGCTGCATCTTCCAGGCGACTAATAAAGTCATTTGAAGATGTCAACTCTTTGTCATTTTTGTAAAGCTGGAGATTATCTCCTTTCAGCTCATGTTGAATTCTGATACCAGGTTCATTTGCCGGGAGAATATTCCGCACGAGAAATAGACTATCAGTTACTCGTATAGGAGAGATCGTGTTTGTATAAAAATTCTATTTTTAGAACTGATAAGACAGTGATCGGGTGGGCAGAAGCCGACCGTCCATGTTTTTTGTAAACTTTCTTAAAACACAAATTACATAAATAATTTTTTGATCAATGGAAAGGTTATAAAACAAGCAATTTATTGATTACTTTTAATTGTTATTTCGAAATAAAATGGATTAATTATGAACGCTTAACTTACACTGTTTTTCTAAAGGTTGTGAAAATCACTACGCCGCTTTTAAAATTATATGTCATTTAAAACGGTTATTGATTGAAAAAAGATATTTGGATACAAAAATATGAAGATTGTTAGTACTTCAAATCTTTTTGAATTTTGAAAATCCATAAATGAGCAAAAAAGTTATTAAAAATTAAAAATTCTGATTCAATACGCAAACGGTGTTAAAATCATTTGTTTTGCAAACCACCAGATAAACAGATGTTAACGCGTGACGTCACGGCGATCTCTCCTATATATGTTTCCAATTAGAATTTATGGTTTTGTTTTAGTTTTATATTAAACATCCTCGATTTAAGTTTTATAGAATTGTCGAATATTACTCCAGATACAAAACGTGATAGCACTTACAAATACGTACAAGGACAAGCAAAGAATAAAATGACACATTTAACATTCTGTAACTTAACTTGTAAACAGTGCTGCCTTCGTATATTATCGCTAAAATTGCAATTTCATCTCTAAACGTTTTATTCATTAACTCCTCTAATAGGATGAAAAGCCACATATTTCGAATTATCTCATCAAAGGGAACATGATTAAGTCCTATTCAAATGTTTTAGCATTGAAGTATTTTTCTTTCAATTGGAATTATTTCTTAAGAAATAGGCAAAATGTTATCTGAAACAACTGATGATTTTATAAAAAGGGATTTGACAAAAAAATCCCTGTTTGGGGGTAGTATACGCCATTTAGAGTGTCTTTATTTTGACCAAATATCGTAGGACTGTTTTTGGAAATTGTCAATTTTGCAAATAAACGCGGAATTTGTGACATGGATTAATCCATGCATTGGCAAAAACCCGAATACAAGAAGTTATAATTTCCATTATAAAACATGGATTAATCCATCCGTTCATTTGGACTATTGATATATGGCATAATCATGATATATAAACCTGGTATGATATATAAAAAAAACAAAAACATGGATTAATCCATGCATTTATTTTGCATGTTTCCGATCATCTACAAATCATTGCTGATATTGGTAGTAGAAAATGACGAATTAATGCATCCCTATCTAATGCTGGAATGTAAGACATGGATTAATCCATCCATAGTGTGTACATGTTTGAAAACTAGCACATATAAATGCAAATATTGATAAAAAATATAAAGAATGGATTAATCCATCTCCATTTCATGTAGTAAAGTCAATGCTAAAATTGAAAATGAAAGACATAGATATGTTCACCCTTCCTTCGCGCATGTTTACATGTTTCTACAAGCAATGTTAATATAGAAATAGACGGATTAATCCATCCCAATATTTGTAGTGGAAAACACATTAGTAGACCATCTCAAATGTAGAGTCAAAAGCATGGATTAATCCATCATTTCTTTCTTGATAAAGATAAATTATTTTTTTCAAGTAGCGAAAACCTGTTACACTTTTCCAAACCTTTTACATACGATGCAAATATTGATGAAAAGATGGATTAATCCATCCCTATAATATGCAATGAGAAAACGTTGTAAGACCGTCTAAAATATATAATCAAAGACATGGATTAATCCATGCATTCTTAGTGCATGTTTTCAAAACTTGATAAAGATAAATTATTTTTTCTTTCATGTAATGAAAACCTGTTCTTGGACATGGATTATTCCATCTTTACTTCTTGCACTTTTCCAAAACTTCTACAAGCGATGCTAATATTGATAAAAAGATGGATTAATCCACCCCTGTTATATATAATGAAAACAAATTGTAAGACCTCTAAAATATATATGCAAAACATGGATTAATCCATGCATTTTGGTGTGCAAGTTTACAAAACTTAATAAAAGATAAAGTAATCCGTAACTATTTCATGTAGTGAAAACCAGTTCGCAGACATGGATTAATCCATCATTTCTTCTTGCACATTTCACAAACTTCTACATGCGATGCACATATTGATAAAAAGATGGATTAATCCACCCCTATTATATATAATGAAAACAAATTGTAAGACCACTAAAATATATATGCAAAACATGGATTAATCCATGCATTTTGGTTTGCAAGTTACAAAACTTCATAAAAGGTAAAGTAATCCGTTACTATTTCATGTAGTGAAAACCTGTTCGCGGACATGGATTAATCCATCATTTCTTCTTGTACATTTCAAAATCTTCTACATGCGATGCACATATTGATAAAAAGACGGATTAATCCACCCCTATTATATATAATGAAAACAAATTGTAAGACCGTCTAAAATATATATGCAAAACATGGATTAATCCATGCATTTTTGGTGTTCAATTTTTCTAAACTTGATAAAGGACAAAGTAATCCGTAAATATTTCATGTAGTGAAACCAGTTCGCGGACATGGATTAATCCATCATTTCTTCTTGCACATTTCAAAAACGTCTGCATGCGATGCACATATTGATAAAAAGGTGGATTCATTTTTCATTTAGTGGAAGCAATTCTAAAACAGTCTCGGTCGTAAAATCAAAGACACGGATTAATCCATTTTATTCAAACACGTTTTCCAAATTTTCTACATACATTGGTAATATTGATTATTCTATCCATATTTCATGTAGTGAGAAAAAAACAAAAACATTTGCTGACAATCTCAAATGTTAAATCAAACCACACTTTCTCGTTGCGCGTACCTTACATGATTTCTTTGCTACAGCAGAGATTAATCCATCCTTCTATAAAAAAAATTGAAAAGAGTAAAATAGGTTTTCAAGAAATGAACAAACAGGATAGATTATTCTATCAACTCATACATGTTTGGTTGGTTTAAATGGAAAATAATCAAATAGTCCAAAAATATTTTCTCATTTTTTCCAATTAGAACGAAGGAAATTCGCATTCTTTGTGTCATAAACTCAATGGGCTTTAGAAATTAATCTAGGTTAAAGGTTGATTGGTAAATAAATATTTCATCAGCGGATGAAGTTATACATCCTTCTAACTGCTGCCACCATCATGATGGCTGGCTATTTTGGTTTTAGATTTTACACTGCCGTGTGACCAATGTCCTATCGTCCGATTTTCAAAATTCTTTTAAGTGTTAAAATTGTTTGACGGTGGCTCTCATACACAAAGCATTCCTTCCTGTTTGATAAAATATCAAACTGTAAAACTTTCTGTTTTGTTCAGCTCGGATTGTTCAGTTTATACAGGTTTTCATACGATAATATATTATTTTCATTTCTTGCCTAAATGAAATAAGCAGAAAATGATCAATAATATACTACATCATGCATTTCTTGACGTTTGTTTCTAATTAATAGTAATACACAACATTTCACACATTAAATCCTGCGCCGTTTACGCATCAAATCAATTTAGCATCACTTCTTTCATATTTTCGTTATTCACAGACATCCGAAAATGTCTTTATAAGGTCTATAGACCTCTCTATTTGCCGTCTGCTATGAAGAGTAGAGTTATGAACGATACACCCCATGGAAATATTCAGTTTCATGATCTCCATAAGTGTAATTTACTCTGTTGAGGTTCGAGTATCATTGAGAACGAATGGGTTCATCCATGCAGTCTGCCATTCTCGCATACCAGAGGTTTACCATGGTTCCCAGTAGTTCATCTCTGACTTTTGACGAACTTCTGACTGATATAAAAAGGCTGTCTGTCAGTATCTGCTGAATACCCCGGAACGTGTAAATATACAGGCCAAACTAGTGGAAACTTCTCACATAAGCATATTTTCCATCGTGTGTCAACCTGAAATAATGTACACGCATTAAAAACTATAATAACGGACTCCGTGATCTTACAGTTCACAGATGCCGAGATTGACGAAGGCTATACAATGATCCGGTGTGAAAATTATTATGAATAAAATCTGGTATGGGGAGGGATGGCATAGTTTTAGTATCATTACGCACCATACCCATTTCATCGCGAAAAGAAATAGATATCATTAAATTTTCCTATTGTAGTTTGACAAGTTTAAACAAGTTATCTAAAATGTTTCTATTTAGATAGTGTTAGTAACTTCATTTGCGTTTTATGGTTATAATTCATTAAACTGTATTTCGTAAATAACATTCCATATTAAATGTAATGTGTTCATACTCCTGTCACACATAGCCGGGCCAGTCCTTTCCTCAATTTAAGAATTGTCTTCAAACTGAGACAAAAAAGGTAGAGATTTTTCAAGAAAGATTTTACCCATCATAATTGTTTACTATAAAGTACATAAAAATGCAGTGATGTGATCTGCTGTTACTACTCCTACTAAAATGTAGTTTTACTTCACCAAAATAAATAAACAAACAAATAAATTAATTAATTACACTTCTCATTCTGCTTCTATCATTATGTCAAAAATACATCCACAATGTAATCTTAACCAAACCTAGCCAAGCTCCGTAGCGATACCTTGTCAAAATTAGTGTCCTATAACCTGTCTGCCGTTATTGTCCTTAATTAGTGTTCCTTAACCTGTCTGCAATGTTAGGCCTTATTTAAGGGTATAACATAGTAAAAATGCTGTATGTTCTATATAAAATTAGCAATCTTCTGCGAGCTGTAAAATATACCCAGACCCATTTTAGAACAGGATCACTAGCCTTATGATCACTAAACCACAAAAGACCACCAAGAAAAGTAGATATCGTGTATATATTAATGTCAGAGATTTAATGTCTGACATGTCTACACCATGGAATATCTTCCAAACTGACAAAGTTGTAAATTGTGGGTAAGAATATATCTGTAAATATGTTTGATTACATGTCTTTAAAAGCAAAAAAACCACCTTGAAATGCTACCAAAATGTCGGGTATAGGTCAATAATGAAATAAAAAAGGACCTGTCTTATATAAAACATGAAAATGCCACTTTTACTGGGGAAAAATGGAGGATTATTTCTTTCCGCCATTATCTGGCTGCTTGATACCTATTTAGGACTACTGTATTTTGACGAAATATGTGACAGTGACATGACAGGTTTATTTTTTATTTCAAAAAAATAATTTTGTACATTTCCTTATACTTTGTGACAGTACAAGTTCCGATCGATATTTTTCTAACTTAATGTTTTAATTTTGTCCAAATGTGTGAAAATGGTGTGTTTGCTAAAATAAAGATTTCGATTTCCAGTCTCGCGGTCAGTATAATATTTTCGCAAGGACTTTTTTTAAAATCTAAAACGATCTTTATTTGATGTTTCTTTCTTCGTGTTTTATAGACAAGTAAAATAATCGTCATAACCGTCTAATCTTTGTGTGTTAAATTTTTTACAGGCATCCAGTATTCTGGTCCGTTACCTTTTCGCATCAATTAAAAAGCTTTACTTAATTTTTAAGAAACTACATGTGAAATATTTAACTATAGCTGCTAACATTTCATTGCTTAAAACTTAAGCTAAAGCAATACTTTTATGACATGATCAATCAAGTGTACTATTAGTCTCCCTTGGATTTAAAACCCCGAGAGCACGAGCACGGAGGTAGTATCTCCACCTCCTTGCCTGGAGGTATATGTTCACTGTAGCAACACTTATGATATCGTTTGATAACGAGCAAAATGTACATACATTCAAACTTTTCTATCATTTCGATTTTTAAAACATTTTAAAATAATGGCAATGAACGACATGTCCCTGTGGCCTTCTGGCCTTCGCGAAAACGACAATCTTTGAATCTATTACATGTTACTACGAAAACACATGTTTATTTCAGGCCATTGTGAAAACGCATATTTATGTTTGATTTATTTCAAATCATTATGAAAACACGTATTTATGTTTTCTTTGTTTAAAAACAGGTTAAAGTATAGATTATCAGTCGAGTACGAGGTCTTTCTTCATGTGACACCATGAGCGCAGAGCGCCTGAAGTGTTTAATGAAGCTTGTCGGCAGGTCTTTCTTACACTTGAAGGCCGTCGATATCCGGTTTACTCTGCGCCCTCGTGAAATTATTACTTTTTGTTAGTTTTGGGTTTAACGTAATTTTTCAACAGTATTTCAGTTATGTAACGGAGGGGGGGGGGGGGGGGGGGGGGGTGCAGTTAGCCTTATCAGTGTACCAGTAAAAACCTGTTCTCCGCATTAACTGTCAACTTCCACAGATTAATCTGAGGTGGAGGACGAATGATTTCAGACACAATGTCTTCTATCGAATCGTCACGGAGAATATACGCACCGTCCAGGGATCCAACTCACGACCCATGATCCGTAGATCTGAGCTCCTCCTATTGAGCTAAGCGGTCGGACTGTGAAACTATTACGCCAGACGTACAACCGTCTGTCTTGTATAAATAGCGTTAAAACACGGTTTTGCTATAAGTTATTCCTTAATCAAAATTTCTTTCGTCCGTATTGAAAAATTATTACCTTGTGCATGTTTGTGTTTGTGCTTGTATGTGTGTTGGGAGGGGGCGGGGCGGCAATCATACATTTCATGTCCTAAAATTGATAAATTGATATATCTGGTTTGCTTCGCTCGCAAATTTATAATCGCTGAAATATAGGGACCGGAGGGACAGTCTCAACTTCATCCTATGAGCCGCAACATGAGAAAACCAACATGGTGGCTTTGCGACCAGTATTGATCCAGACCAGCTTGCGCATCCACGCATTCTGGTCAGGATCCATGTTGTTCGCTTTCAAAGCATGATATTGCAATTAGAGAAACCGTTAGCGAACAGCATGGATCCTTCCAGACTGCGAGGATGCTGGTCGCAAAGTAAAAATGTTGGTTTTCACACGGCGCAGCTCATATTGCTTTTATGCCTCAAATAGTCACGCCCAGATTAAAATATACGTGAGATTGCACTATATGAATTACACATCCAAAAACAATTGTCCGAGGGAGCATATTCATGGACCCCGGGTCCCCTAGAAACTCCCCGCTAATCTTGGATTCGTCCCTGTTTATAATGTACATTTTACTGTGTATCACAAGTGCACTCTTTCGGAATCATGTAGTTTTGAAAAAAAAAATAATACACCGCAGTAACAGCCAACTGATGAATAAATGTTGTAAAGAAGATAAAGCTGCAAATTGGAAGGTGCACTAGTACTTTATGAATCTAAAACTCCAAATCTCATAAATTAACCTAAATGAAATTTAAGATATTATGCAGAGTAACATTCAGTTTCGGTATTTCATCCTGTAACCAATTTAATTTACATTATTCTGTACTTGTGTTGCCAATCATTCGAAATAATTATGTCATATTGTATACATGCCTAATCAGTGGTAGTTAAAATGAAAGAAATGATTTTAGTTTGACAGTTTTTTGTTGTTGTTGTTGTTGTTTCTTACAAGATCTTACAGACCTACTCGAATAATTTACTAACTGATGACCTCTGATTTCAGAATAATTTCTGATGCACGTGCGCATGTCTCTAAGTGCACGTGAACAGGTCTGGCTAGTGTAATAGAATCCCGGTTTACGTGCACATATAGACCTTTCCGTGAGATATATATTTTTCATGCAAGTCTTTCCGAAATATATAGACCCAAGGTAAACAAAGGAGTTGGTGTGTTAATCTATTTCGTAGTGACAGATATAATTTTTGATATAATACTACGAAAACATATTACGTATACATCAAAACTGCTTACACTTAAGTCTTGAAATAGCGTTATTTTGACAGTATAACATGACGCTTAGATTACCCATTCTGATCCATCAGATGTTCGTCAAAATCCTGGGGAACCACGGTAGACCTCTGGTATGCGAGAATGAGATTACCCAATTTCTTAAGATGAAATATCATAAATATTTAACTTCATTAATGCATTTTTTGAGATTCAGTTTTGAACGAATGAATGAATTAATGTCTGTGTCGCCCATTCATTCGTAAAGAAATTTGCTTATACGAAATGAAACTTTTTATCGGTACTGTAGCTGCTTTTTTCTTCCTTGCAACTTTTTTTCTCGTTTAATTCCAATGGCATTCTTGAAAAACATTTGCACGATAATTTTTTTCTTCTACTTATTTTTATAGCTCTTTGATTAACATTAAAAGATAATTATAAATCAAATATGTACTTACCCTATTGTCCAAGTCTTCTCTGAATGACAGAGTATATTATCGAGTGCGGTCACTTCAACAGGATGTTATCGCCTCGGGCTAGATAAACACACAATGCGTGTCCCGCTGATTGGACGATTCAATTAGCGGCGCAGGGTACTTTGCCTTTTATAATTAATGTGTATGATTTTAATGTAAATTAATGTTGAAAATGTTGAGATGGATTAATCAGTTTAATGCCTATGTAACATTTGATTAAAAGTATGTTAATATGTTAATGATCATGAACAATATCATAGATATATATATATATATTTTTAAGTTAAAAGTTTGTGTCAATTTTCATAATAATTGTACAGTACCACGGAAACAAAATAATCTTGGAACAGTGTATACATAAAACATCTGCGGAATTACTTGGAAACAAAAATCATCAAAGGATATGAACACAAATTTCACTTAATGATTTTATAAGTAAATGCTGAATGACTACTGTTACGTAATAATCAAAATACTATATCATCAAGACGGTAGCAGACGATATTTTATCAACTGAATGAAGGACAGCGTGTTTGTTCGAATCTTTGGATGTTGACATATTATCATAATTATTTTGCATTGTATGCAAGAGTGTTGTAAAAGTGCAGACAACAGAGTGGATTAATACATGCATTTGATTTTAACAATAGGGATAGATTAAATCGGATATTAACATTAAGTGGCAAAAAAATTCGGACACGCGCAAGAAGAAATGATGGATTTATTCATGTCTTTGAAATATTTGTATTATACATCTATTTCCGTCAATATCAGCGTTCATTTAACTTGTACAAGTTCGAAAGAATGTAAAACGTTTCGCCTTTGAAATGGCCGGAGGATATATTTTTACAACATGTCTGCGATTGGGATGGATTAAAAATTATTTTCCATCTGTATAGCGCTCTCTTGTATGTAAGAATCTGTGAATGTAAAGAAAATGATATATTATTATATAAATCATTCCTAATTGCTTGTAATGAAAAATGTATCAATGAATATCAAAGTTGAATGCATAATTGTTTGAAAAGTGCAAGAAAGGATGGGTGGCACGAAATCATTGATTTTGAATTCGTGATGGTCCATGAATGTGTTTTTTATTTTGATTTTGGCTTCCTAAAAGAAAGACTGAATTATTCCATTTGCTTCCATTTGAAATAGTCCACGAATGTTTGTTTGTTTGTCTGATTTGGGTTTAACGCCGTTTTCCAACAGTATTTCAGTCCACGAATGTGTTTTACTAAAGAAAATCCATCTTTTTCTATCAATATTTGAGGGTCAGGGCTCCAGATTTTGGCTAAAATGATCTTAAAAAAATGAAACCTGACCATTTAATCAACATTAGAACATGCAGTTTTAGCCGGGAGTCGAATCCGGATTGCATCGGCAACCCCCCCCCCCCCCCCCCCCCCCCAAAAAAAAAAAACTTCTACAATCTTGACCAATACAGCATGGGGGAATTTGTAGAGGCCTAGATCCACTACTATATATATATATATGTGTCCCCCAATCTAATTAACAACTCCAGTCTTATCTGTTGCTTATCAGCGATTATGTAACAGTAGCTGATTAGAGGGCAATTAGCACAGAAGGGATTCCAGCTAGACCGTGAAGACGTGTGTAGTAGAGTTGAAAGAAATAGATTTTCCTTCGGTGAATGTTGATTTATATTATTATTATATTATTATTATTATTGTTATTATTATTGTTGTTATTGTGTTGTTGTTGAAAATCTACGGTTTTCAATCTGAAACAAATGTTACTCACAATATTCTGCAAGCATTAAAACAAAATTTTTAGATGAGTAAATGTTACATTTTTATAAGAAATCAAATTTGAATTAGTGCACATTTCCAGACAGAACTCGAAAAATTAAAAACTTGATTTCGTCCCTAAAAACCTTTAATGAAATTTGTAACATATTCCTAAATAGGTTTCTTATTTTTTATTATGATGTTTAATCAACAAATATTTTTCTTTTCACAAAAATGCACAAATATGTATTACGTGTTTATAAAATAAAATTCACTGTTTCCCCTTCTTACTAATTGATACAATACATTTGTAAGGTAGACTGACTTGACCCTAGTTTATTAGAACAGTCATCAGCCCCCAACTGTACCAATGAAGATAGAAATCACTTGGCCCACTACCAAGATCTAGGCCTTTAACGCCGGGCTGTTTAAATAAATATTTATACACATGTAATTAAGGCAGATTTTGAAATACATGCTTAAGATTCTTTTGGTTTTAATATTTATTGAAATTATTTGGAAATCATTTGAACTGAATGTACAATGTAGAAAGTTTGGAGATTCTTTACCAGACGGGTAGACTGGTCTCAGCCCTTACATTTGCCAGTCATAGTTTCTTCTCATATTTTATGTTAAATTACTTCCCTTCATAGTTGTAACATGGTTACCTTTTCTTGCTGCCGAATGATAATACAGCCAGATATTCAAAAGGGAGCAGTCTATAAACAGGGATCTATCTATAAATGAAAGATATCTGACAAGGAAATACATTAGTATATAAAAAAAAACTTATTATCAGATAATACAGCCAGATATTCAAAAAGGAGCAGTCTATAAACAGGGAGCTATCTATAAATGAAAGATATCTGACAAGGAAATACATTAGTATATAAAAAAAACTTATTATCAGACTAGTAGCTAGTCTACCAGACGGGGAATTTACGGAATTCCGTTAGGGCCATCGCCTTTAAATGTGTTGATCTGAAACACGATACTCGATAGTACGATGATGAAAACACGAAATCACGAAACTACGATAACGGAAACGCGACAACACGATGGTGATAACGCGATACTACGATAACGAAAACGCGATTATACGATAGTACGATGATGATAATGCGATATACTTTCGCGTTTTCACCATCGTACTGTCGCGTTTTCACCATCGTACTATCGCATTATCGCGTTTTCGTTATCGTAGTATCGTGATTTCGCAATTTCATTATCGTACTATCGCGTTATCACCATCGTACTGTCGCGTTATCATCATCGTACTGTCGCGTTATCACCATCGTACTATCGCATTATCATCATCGTACTATCGCCTTCCGGTACCCATGCGCATAGAAGAATTTCCCCTTCAGTGTTCTGGTTTCTATTTGTCTTGTTATTTAAATACTGTTAGAATTCAAAATGATATATATCGCTTTTCATGGGTTGTTAAACGTTTTTCAGGTAAAACCAAATATGTAATTTGGCAAAAACTCTGCAGGTCAATCGCTTTGAGTTTTCTATATAGTATAAATTAACAACAACAAAGGAGAATCTCATTTGTATCATGATCAGAGTTTTTTTTTTTTTTTGTCTGACATGAATATTTTCACAAATATGATGATGAATATTTTCACAAGTATGATGGCTTTTATTTCTACACTGAAAATTGAAGCAAAGAATGTCTTGTAAATCTCAACTTATCGATGTTGAGTTCCATAAGACGCATAACCCCACTGAAATCGGAGCATCGTAAGACACCATTCGAAAATATTTTTTTGCAGTTTTCATGGCATATACTTTCATTTTAAGGCATCAAAGTCTGGCAATTTTCTGCAAAGATAGACAGCATTTCATTTTCGATTTACACTTGTCAAAATAAAAAATAAAGCGGTTTCCAACCCAAAGTGACAGAATTAACGCCCCTTTACTTAGAAATTTTAATTATGAATTTACAGGAATGAGAAATGCAGTCGAATTATATCTGCATAGGGATTTTGAACCTGTTCAACAATCAACATCCCTGGCACACGCTTCGCCTCCTTAAATTCATTCTCTGTAAATGTCTTTAAGTTGCCGATACAAAATAAATGGTTAACTATGTTTGGGTTTTGGTTAACTAGCAGCTGTGGCTATAGTAGGATCATCATAAAATCATGATTTTTACACACGAGGACCCGCGTTCGAATCTGCATATCGCCCTATCGCGAGAGCGTGAGCTATAACTTCAAATCTTCTAATTTTTAGCATGCACATGCGTACCGGAAGGCGATAGTGCGATGATGATAACGCGACAGTACGATGGTGATAACGCAACAGTACGATGGTGATAACGCGACAGTACGATGGTGATAACGCGACAGTACGACTATGATAACGCGACAGTACGATGGTGAGAACGCGATAGTACGATAATGAAATTGCAAAATCACGATACTACGATAACGAAAACGCGATAATGCGATAGTACGATGGTGAAAATGTGACAGTACGATGGTGAAAACGCGATAGTATATCGCATTATCATCATCGTACTATCGTATTATCGCGTTTTCGTTATCGTAGTATCGCGTTATCATCATCGTGTTGTCGCGATTTCGTTATCGTAGTTTCGTGATTTCGCGTTTTCATCATCGTACTATCGAGTATCGCGTTTCAGATCAACACATTCAAAGGCGATGGCCCTAACGGAATTCCGTAGGAATTTCGGTATTTTTTACCGCTGCTGGAAAAAATCCATCTTACACCCTGGGTGACTCTCGTGCTGTAAATAACGTACTACGAACTACATATATCGGTTACCGTGGTCCAGTGGTTAAGGCGTCCGCATCGGAATCGGGAGGTCGAAGGTTCGAGCCCCATGGGGAGCGTTCGTCCGGGGAATGTTTGTAATGGGACTCGTTCCGAAAAGGCCGGTTCGTGAGCCGCAAGCTAGTTTAATGGTTACCGACTTTAATCCGCCTGGCGCCTGGCATAGTAGTAGGATTTTAGAGGCAAATAGTACGCACAATAAAGGTGTCTCATAAGCCGAATTGGCTAGCCCTTTTAATAAACAAGACCTTTACCTTTACCTTTTTATATGTAGAAGATTTATGTAGTAATTATATTATATTTATAGACGTTGATTTCCCGTATTTTATTTAAATACGCTGCTATAAGAAAAAGTTCTAAAAAGATAGATTTTATTATCATTCTTATTATTTTTAAATATGGTATCTGCAAGAAAGAGATTATATCACTGGTTTTAGGTGCAGATATCCGGCCCTCGGATATATATTCACGCGGTAACTCGGCAGAGCCTCGGCCGGAAATTCCCATCTGCACCAACAACCAGTGAAAGAATCGCATTATCCATGTCTTTGTTTTATTTTTATTTGGTAAATTCAGCGAACTTCAGCGAATGTTATTTTTTTATATTCTTTTTTGTACTGAAAGAAAAAGATGAATTAATCTTTGTGTTTGATTTTACTTGTTAGACGTTTCACATAAAACTGGAATGGATTAGTCCATCTTTTTCTGTCAATATTAGCATTTGTTTTTACAAGTTGAAATGGACTGATCAATATATGCCTTTTACATAACATTTTAGTCGGTCTTACAATATCTTTCCACTACACAAAATAGAGATGGATTAATCCATCCTTTTCTATAATCAATGTTAGCACTGCTAAGTATAAGTATTGATTTTCTTATAATAAAATGAACGCATGGATTAATCCATGTTTTTGGTTTAACATTTTAGATAAACCGACATTGCGTATATTTCACAGTCAGTAAACAGTCCAAATGAAAGGATGGATTAATCCATGTTTATATTAAACATGAAGTAGACTGATAATATATTTGTTCAAACTAAAATGAGATAGAGTCGGAACAATATTTTTTCACCAAATAAAATAGGGATGGATTAATCCATCTTTTTTATAATTAATGTTAGCCCTGTTAAGTAGAAATATTGGTTTCCTTAAGGACTGAATGCATGGATTAATCCATGTTATTATTTTACATTTTAGATTAACCGACAGTGTGTATTTCACAGTCGGTAATGACATTGTAATAACAGTCCAATATGAAAGGATGGATTAATCCATGTTTTATACTACACATGAAATGGATTGATCATGTATTTGTTCAAACTAAAATGAGATAGAGTTGGAACAACATTTTTCCACAAAAATAAAATATGGATGGATTAATCCATCTTTTTTCTATAATTAATGCTAGCACTGTTCGGTAAAAGTATTGATTTTCTTATAAAATCAATGCATGGATTAATCCATGTTTTTGATTTTACATTTTAGATAAACCGACAGTGTGCATTTCACAGTCAGTAATGGCATTGTAATAACAATCCAAGATGAAAGGATGGATTAATCCATGTTTTATATTACACTTGAAGTGGACTGATCATGTATTGGATCAAACTAAAATGAGATAAAGTTGGAACAATTCTTGATTTCAGTCGATTGCCTTTGTTTATTAGAGTTTTGCTGATTGCATGATGGATTAATCATGCTTTAGATTGTATTGGTTTCTATATTTTGTAGAAATTATTTGGAATGACTGGGACTGAATGATGGATTAATCCATGCACTGTTACCTGAAGATCTATGATAAATATTGGAGTTTTATTGTAAAGGCATTATCAGCAATGGATGTTATATTTGCAGATGGATTAATCCATGTTTATATAATGCACTTGGAATAAAATTGAAGTAATAGCTTACGTATTTTATTCGTTTGTTTGTCAATGCATGGATTAATCCATGTCATAATCTTAGCATTTATTTACAAATTCGACCATTTCCTAAATAGTCCTCCATTATTTAGTCAAAATAAGGACACCCAAAATGGCGTATACTACCCCCAAACAGGGATTTTTTTGTCAAATCCCTTTTTATAAAATCATCAGTTAAACTATACTTGATGAATACAGCATTATCATAAAATACAAAAAAAATTGTTACTGCTTAATATGTAATGTGATATGTAATGTGATCACCCCTCATGTGAATTTTTATTATGACTTCGTAGAGATTAGAGAATTGTTTAATAAATATATAAAATTGAAATAGAGACGGTACTATGTCGCCTTGCGAATCAACTTCTTTATATGGGCGTCTCGTAGGGAAAATCAAACGACTGTTTTTGTTTTAGTAATCTTGTTGTATTATTGTACAATTTAATGTAGTTATCTAGTAGTCCAAGTAAAGTTTAAAATTATATAAAACATGCATTTCAAATGATTACAATTTTTCAGACTGAAAATGAAAGTGGAACTATCAAACTATAAAACAGTGGAAAACACAATTCGCCATAGGAATATGTTGCAGGCTCGCTTTGATTAGACTGTTCACGGACAATAGTGGAAATGCAAGCTACCGTCCACGCCCTTAACCCTGGATTGAGCAGAAGTCAAGCTGATCTGCACAAGTTACAAGTACAAAAAAAAACAACATTTAGAGACATCCGCAGATGTAAACTTCAATGACTACTTAGGGTGCAGTTCCATGAATAAAAATCCGACAAATTACAGAAAAACTTACTTATATTAATATAGATATCGATTAATTATATTACATTTTATGAATTATTTAGACATTTGTTTTAAATGCAATATCTCTTTCTTATAACTCAAACAGTTTGATTCATGCATAACGGTACCGCGTAATTAAACTGGTAATTAAATATACAGAAATAGTGATGGAAAGCTATACTATTTAGCGAAGGTTCCACTGACTGACCTTCAAAATGTTTGAAGTATCATTAATTAAGTCTTCGTTCATAAATGTAACTGGTATCATTTTGTCGTCGCTTGTGCAATAGTGGTTGGTTCAGGCCCAATACAATTCAAAAGATGAAAATATATCAAGGAATTTTTAAACAGTCTCTAAATGCACCGAGCGTATTGACAGAAATATATTGTGAAGCAGAATCTAGTCGTTCCGTGACCACTGCCTTCTATGATATTGACATACCTTGCGGCAAAAGAGTTGAAAATACTACACCTAGTATTTTTCAATAGAACTGAAGTCTTCTCATGATTATTTGTTCCTTTTGTAAGGAGAATGTAAATATAACGAGATGGTCTAACGCTACCTTGGCAACTGGTAGTATCTCTCCTTATTAAATTAAATTGTGAGGCTTTTATGAAACTAATATTTGTTTCGAAGTTCTTGCGAGATGATCGGACGGAAGAATACTATCGGCAAACCCTGTATTGTGCTAGCTATTCATGGTTAATCTTATTTTGTCGTTCATTTTGTATGAACTTGTTAAAGACCCGCAACAATCTAGTGACTTACGTTTTACTAGATTTATATTTAAACCACGTAAATCATGTTGATAGTACAGTATTACAGTATGACATGTGTGTTATTAAAGGCTTTCTGCGTTCACAACTTTGTTCGCAGATTGTTTTGGCTTTTGATTTAGCAAATTTTTATCAGAAAAAAAAACAACAACTAAATAAATATCTCATTACCTCTGATGAACAGGCTCAATCAAACCGAGTCTGCTATAATTATCTTGGTTGCATTCTGTGCTCACAAAGGATATTCATGTAGATTTTATTATACTGTAGAAACAAAGTTTGCTCTAACCTCTCCAGCACGGTACATACTCCTGTATAGTTTAGATCTTAAACATCCAAGTAAAACCCAGTGCAAGTGCTTTTAGCAATTTATCACACCAGAAAATGCACCATTCTATATTAGACCCGTCGTTATATCTCCGTTCCGATCATATATTGATAACAAAAAGAATGAATAACGCATGTTATGTCAGAAGGACTTTCAGCGTCTACACCAATAAATTACTTAGATGTACCCAACGAATCAGAAAACTTCACACTTCAATCAATAAAGTTCTATCTTGTTTGTACCCACTGACTGTTTGATAGCTGTGTATTTAGTACATTCTTACATCTTGACACGCACTGATTTCAATTCAAGCGTATAACATAAAATTGACAGCATTTGGACATTACTTCTTTCCAAAAGAAGTCATTTTGCTTGGGTTATGCATATATGTCAGACAGAATGCACGATTTATACTTTCAACGACTGTCCAGAATTATTTTATATTTTCTGCATCAACACAAAAACAAATAACTATTACAAGTAACTAGAATTTCAAGATTAAATGTCATTTGAGATTGACCGTCAGTTTTGAATATACGCTTTGAAATAGTCATTAACTTAGCATTAAGTTTTAAACAAGCAAATTAGATTTTAACGAAAAGTACAATTTCTTTTTAGTTGTTTTAAAAGAAATCTCTGTTAATGATGTGCGCTTCGTAATTGCAAAGTAATATCGCAATGTTATAAGTTCCTCATTAAAAACATTCACATTTGAAATAAGATGCTTGTAACGTTTTGTTTAACTAACTGGAATCCTTCTTTTTTGTAAGACATTGGGTGACAAGATGAGGATTTTTTGCAAGGCCTGAAGTTACCAAACTAGTGTTAATCATGTGTTAATATCTAGAAATATGGTAGCTATTTTTGAATATTTTTTTCAGATGTAAATTTTAGTGATTATTGATTTTATCACAGTGACTAATATTAGAAATTCTGCTTCACTATGTTCCCAATTGTCAGCGATACGAATATATCATGAACGGCCGTGACAAGATATTACTGATAAATTTAGATCGACAACTGCTGTAGACACCAGGGCTTCTTTATTCGACTGCGAACAATTAGTAGCAGTAATATAGTGTAAAAAGAAAGATGTTTCACGTCTCAGAGTCTCCAACCGGATTTATGAATATTAAAATGAAGACGGAAAAACATAAAATCAATATAGCTTACTATATGGTCTTATTCCTTCAACTTGCAGAACCGTAATTATTGGAGTGTTCATTAAATATTAAGATAGTGTATCTTTTGATTGAGGATACTTCTTCAAGTCAGCTTTGAATTATAACAGATTGGTTTTCACATGAACATCTGATTGAAGTAACTGATAGATTGTATATGTATGTTTCATTACTATGAATAAGTAATGCAATTACATTCAACAGAAGAGAAAATCTTCCCTTTGTAAGCAGTAACGTATTTACAAACAATATAGTTATATAAATGTACTGACGGAAAAAGTTGAAAAACAACAACACTGATCCAAAACGAATAGTCATTTCGAAACTATTTTATTTTCTTGCAGCAGGCAGGACAGCTATCAAAATTAGAACAAACAAGGACACAAGTCTAAAAGGAAAAGCCATATTCAAATAATGCAGCATAGAAATGTAGAAATATGAATATATATAAGTGTATTGCCGCAGAAAGTGCATATACAAAAAGGTGTTTTAACAGCACGTGAGCACGAGATCCTCTTCTGTTAACACCCCCTAAAAGTGACAAGAGCAGCAGTTTTACGCCAGAATAAGGGTTTGTGTCCGTTAACGCATTTACTCGTACCTTAGTTATCCAGATCTAGAGTAAACAACATAACATAAAGATATTCAGGGATACTGTATCTCTCTAATTTAATTTTATAGTATGTATTGGAACAACGCTTTCCTTTATGAGCAATATTACATGTTTCTACCATTGCTTACAATACTAAAAAAATAAGGCATTTTATACTGTATTCTTGCCAGTGGAAATCTTGTCAAAGAATATTGAGTTCTATATCTGACTACGAAAAATCAAACATATCAAATACTATCGGTATGCAAATAAAAGACAACAGTTCAAAATACGTCGAAGGGAAAAGTCTGATAAAATTATTAACTGCAGTTGCGCGTAATGCTTCAGTTGTTTACAAGATTTAGCTTCTTTCTTTATCCTCCATTAACAAATATTGCGAATTTTATATCTTAGATAATTATTAGTACATTCAGAAAAACTGAGCCGTCCTTAAGGATTTGCGAGAGATAATAAAACAATCTTTACAAAACAAGGTATCTTCATAAGTACCAACATACAAGGAAATCGGACGCACTTCATTATAGAATCTGTTCAGTACATTTATCTATCTGTATGTAATGATTTCATCTCATTTTCACAAAATCAAGCATACAAAGAAGTAAGTAAAGGTTTTAATTTGATTTTCAGATGAAACTACATAATTATACTATCGTTCAAGTTCTCTTGACAAACAATTATTCAAATACTTCTTTATACCGTACCGGGCAACTGTTATATTCATTAATTTTCACTTTTTTTTTTGCATGCAACATTCATGTCGATATTTCCCAGCTCATTTGGTAAATTGTGTGGTGATACGAGATGAAAATTGTCGAAAATGCCTTGTATAAGATCCTGTGTCTTTAACGGTTATTTACTATGCTGAGCTCTAAGAATCAAGGAAACTAAATTAATGCCTTTCCATCAAATCGGTTACCATTGTGCGTGTAACCTTTGTATAGTAATTAAGTCGTTTATCTCTCCGGGCCATTCCTAACTGAAATGATTTATCTATATATAAGTATGACATGGAATGATAATGGACATTTCTTTCTAGCTGTTCAATATCGAAATTACTACAACTTAATGAAGATCGTAACAGAGTTAGATATATTTGTCGACAGTCTTTCCTTAATTTGACGACATCGTGATCTGGAAACCAACTTCATTTATATTTGCATTTAGATGAAGTATCAATTGACAGGCGATGACTTTATCCATCCGAGCGCAACAAGAACTCATTCAATTTCAGATTGTCTCTGTCTCGATATTCTATGATATTCTTAAGACATTTGAAAACAAAGGAAATGGATTCAAGACTAAATACATTATGCAATCATCTCCAACTTCAAAGAAAAATAAGTAATACTTGAACCTAAATCAAACGGCAAAATTTGACTTTGTTCAAGTTCAATTCATTTATTACAATTAAAGCCCTTCTTCGAAGGAGAGCTGACAAACTGCACGAGGCATACGACGTGTCTCATAGCCTTTTTCAATGAAACGTTCAATATTTTTACCAACACAAGTACAAATTTGCTGTAATCTAGGATCTGACGAATGTAAACTTTTTTGTTCGGTTTCGTTCCATGGTTTTAAAAGATCTACATATAGATTGTATTGGTTTTCTTTGCCTCTGTTCATTTTGGTAAAAAGGTTAATTTGGTTTGAAGTACAAAACCCTCTTAAATAGCTTTTTACTAAAACAAGAAGTAAACATATAGCTATTTAAAATAATGGAAGTAATTTCTTTCACTATCGTATCTGATAATTGATAAATTGTATACTAATTGTATGTAACTTTACCTGTAGTGTAAGCCTGACACAGTCACATACAGTGCACTTCGTGCATCTAGAGCAGTTCGTTCTTTTTTAATAAATAAAAAGTTTTCATATAATGCAACAAAGCAAAACAATATCAACATACACGGTTTGATGTTGTTTGCTCATGGGAGGTAATGATATGTGCCAATTATGCTTTGTAAATATCCATAGTTCAGTTTCACTATTTAAAATCAGTAACAAAATGAATAAATAAACACATTCCGTGAAAATATAACACGCTCGTCCTCTATGATATTCATTTAGATAGGTTCAAAGATATTCATTTGTAGTGTAGATAAGAGCATAATACGCACACAGTAATAGATAATAAGGCACAGTTATCTGCCCTTCCATAATATATCAGACAGGAAAGCAACCTACCATTTAATGACAGATTTGATAGAAAGTATGAACAATGAGCTGCTGAAAGAAACAAAATGTTGTGATACTGATATGGATGAAAGGTTTAATAAAAATACTTGAAAATCACGATTTCTTTGAACACTACTGTCTAAATATTTGTGCAAAATGTAAAATGCTATACGCTATTCGTTCCGACACACGTCACTTTATATGACTGTCCTGTTTTCAGTTTTTCTTCCCTTGTTTTATAAAGAGAGGGGATTTCAATGAAGTGTATTGCGTATGTATGTAATAATTCAATTAGAAATGAATTTACTATTGAGCCATTTATTCTAATCCGAATGTGACTTCCCGTAAGTTTTTACCTGTAGCTTTGTTGTCTCATTTTAGTTTGGGTTGTATAAAAATATCTTATAAATATTCACGTTTGATTATCAGCACGTAGCAATATGTTTTGATCTGTTATATTCGTGAAACTGAACCGCCAGCTAGATAAAGGAATAAATTAAGGAGTTGGAAGACAAAAATATCGAGAACGGCTGGCCTTTTCCTATGAACACATTACATTACGTATTTTTATCCAAAAAGTCAGACTTCGATCTAAATTATGCATTTTTAATTTGTATTGTAAATAAAAACGAAATCACTCAAGTTCCAAGACAATATTTTGTTTAAATGTACGACTTCAGTTGCGAGTTTGTACAGTAGTTTCTCTCCCTAGGAATATACATCATTCTCTAATCTATAACCTTTTTGGCATAAATCTCGTCATATCTCAGTTCTATTTGTAAATTGTATCATGGTGAAAAATTGAATTATGTCCGTGAGGTCAGGGGTTAGACCGTCATTCCCGACTTCCAGCGTCTACAGTGATTAATTATTTAGATAAAATGTATCAGAACATTCAATGTGCAAAATTTTACTTTATTTGTACATATTTATCGTTTGAAAACAATGCGTATTTTCCTTCAATACAGTTTTATTTAGTTAACCTAAGCCACTACTGCTTTTGATTATTTCACATTTTTATACACGGTCAGCCGATGTTGGAACACACATTCAAAATAATCATACTTGTCAGCATTTAATAAAATGCGGAACAAATGCAGGTATTATAGGTGCATGCTTCCTGTTAACATATTATTTCATTGATTATGAAAAAAAATGCAGAGAAACATGGCGTTTTAATTTTCGTTTCGTGTATGGAAAGTCGGTAAATACTGCCTAAATTAAAATATATAAGCAACACAGAGTAACATAAATGGAGCTGAATTTACACAAAAGGCAAACCGCCATAATGATTATTATATAATTTCTAATGAAATACAGAGAAACACTGTTGAAATATCAGAACATTCCCAGTTTATATTTTCGCCGGTATTTACTATAATAGGACAGTGATTTCAATACGAATAAAGAGAATACTAAATACTACACTGTATCTCTCTCCTTCAAAAGTTTAAATTTATTTCTTCATTTGACAATTTGAATTTTTGCAGTATGAACAGATATGCATGACAGATGTTAATCAACAAAGGGACCCTACTGGTTTGGAACCATTTTCCGGACATATTTTCGTATTACGGCTCCATTATTCCCTAAAAAAATATTTGATATAAATGTTGCCCACACTGCACAAACTTCAGCTCCTTCCGTAAACCAGTAGCCGGATAAATATTTGGACGGTGTTTTGCTGTTAATTTGATATCGAAATAAGTAATTAAACTATCTTTACACATTTCTTTACCATTCATTTCTTCAAAAATGCACATGACACATGACTGACGTTCAATAGCAGCTACGAAAGCAAACCGAGGTTGACTATAAAAAACTTGAATTTCGTCTAACACGAATTCTTGATAATTCAATTAGATAAAGAATAAAATTAGTGCTAAATCGACAGCCCTGCATTTTATGTAGCTATTACCGTGAAATTAAAAGTAGCACATGTTATCAGCAGACAATCATTATGTAGTTTAATTATTTCTTCCTCACTTTATACCTCGGCAAGTGTGAACTACTGCGCATGCGCAATGCTGTCTTCATGCCCCGTTAAGACAGAAAGTTGTTTTGTAAACACAGGTGAGTTATCATCATAAAACCTAACATTATACAGCCTTGTAATGTAGTGGTTTGTTGTAGACATGAAGAACAAACATCTAAATGATCTAGATGAAACTATTACATGAATAACAACGAAATAAAGCGGATATTACATGTGCCCGGAAACTGGGCCTGTCCGGAAACTGTCTCCCAACCAGTACCCATGAAACTGTTTCGCTTTCTATTTGCAACTTGCGGAAAAAGGGCAACAACATGTGAAATGTCGGGACCTGCGTGATTTGTGCAATTCGTTCTGCAACAATGTCAGGTTCAGTATCTGCTGATGAATGATGATAATGTTTTTACTTTATTTAAAAAAGATGTATTTCGGTTGTACGTAAATGCATTATTGCTGTTGTCGTTATTTCTAAATGTAAACAATTAATGTTTTCACCAGTAGTACATAATCAACAGAAAATTCCAGTTTCTCACTCGTGACATTCTTTATTGACATGCCATTCGATAAAAAAAAGAAACATATTCATTAAAAAATATATATCCTGCTTATGTTATGCCCCACAGTAGAGGTAGCGAATATTTCATCAAAATGAAATTGATATTATTAATATTTTCACTAGTCTGTTTGAAAGCAATGAAAATACCACATTCATATTTTTTCACTCATACGGAACAACACTTAAATGCAGAAGTGTATGAATTATAGATAATCAGGATTTCTTATCAAAATGTATTTCAATAAATAAAAAAACATGTATGATTACTGCGCAAAGATATGAATCCAATCACCTTCATATGAGAGTTAACTAAACCTATGAATAATGTCAACGTTCCCCCCGTTTTCAGCTAAATAAATGGTGATTACGCTAAATTAATATGTAAAATGTGGGAACCCCGAAATTTCCAGCGACGTTGATATTTCAGTTAATTGGCAATGCATGTAGACAGCAAAAGATTTACTGAAATAATTTACATGACGAGGGCTTAAAGCCAAGACATTTATTTCAAAACGGGGTGTATATTTTTGTTGTATCTAATGAACAGTATATAAACAATGAACGTCCTAACATGTTTTTTGCACATGTTTGTCGCAATGCGAAGTAGTCAGCACTGCTTCACTGTTGATTGGAAAGACCTGCAGCTATAAATGAAGCCAACGCTTGGTTAATGTATTATGATTCGATGTGTGAATTCTTGCACATAATTAGAGGGTCACAATGGGAATTGTTTTCACATATTAACCATGCATTTGAAGGTAACGATAATATTTGGTTATTTACATTTAAATTTGCTGATATATGTCTATCTAGTGAATGTACATATGTTATGTTCTGGAGGAAATAAAAGAATCAATTAATCATCCTCGGGTTTAGTATTGTGTAAGTCGCCTCAATTGAGAAAGAAAAGTTTAACGTCAGAGGTTATTTCTAAGGTCACGGAGTTTCATTGGCCAGCTTGTAATTACAACAGCTTTCGGCATCAGAAGCTTAGTCAAGTGTGACTTATCAAACTATAATATTCCTTCTCAAGAGAAGGAATAATAAATCAGCTCTCATGTATATGTGGGCCATATGATATACAATGGCGTACCATTCATCAGTGAGTTTGATTCTGTACTCTAATTTGTAATTAATTATGACAATTCATCTACGAAACTTTGTACAAGTTCGTTGCATTTACGTTTGTTTATGCAATTAACTTATCATTTCGATACCGAATTGTAAATCATAGACGTAAACAAGAATGAATGGCCGGTGCACAATTATCGTCTCTTCTGTATATATATATGTTTAACTTTATGTAAGAAAGTTTTCAAGATGTACACATTCATGCATACTCTTTATTTATACAAAATCATCAGTGAAAACGGACAAATAGGTATTATAAATTACACACTACACCATTATAAATGCAAATAAATGTGATAATGAAAAATTACGCGTATTAGGAGCTTATTGTTACTCTGACTAAGGTTAGATTGCGGATATTTAAGGTCATGTTCTTGGTCTTAGAAGGAAAGAAAATATTGAAGTAAATATCTACTATGCTGTAATGATTAGACACATTGAAAGCGTATTTGTCATTTTTTAAGTTTATTTATATCAACTAATAAATCACTGTAAATTTTATACGTAGTAAATATTTATGAATGGCAAAAACGATTTAGCCATTTTTTACATAAACGTGTATTTTAAAGAAGGAATGTACAGAAAATACAAAAAAAAAATATTTCGGTAGTTTCTCATTAGTCTAGTGATATAATGGCTCTAATTCGTACTAAATTCGTGACTTTATTTTAGAACACATCACGCTTGCGTTACTGTTGTTGTTTCTCTCAAGGTATTTAACACTCACTTCTGGAAACCCATGGTAGTGATGAACAAGGACCAATCCTTTTGTCAACGTTAATCCCTTTAAAGTCTCTGTGTGCTAATTCAATGCCGGATACGAAAGCAATGACATTCAGTCGCTAAAGTTAACCCTTTTAAAGACACCAAAATGTCTGACATGTTTTGATTTAATATATGATAGATTAGCAAGTATAAATATATTGACAGAATGCCTTAAGCCCCAACCAAATGGTATTCGCAGAAAATAAACCACTAAATAGGAACCAAACTTGAAAAAAAATAGTAGTAAACATTTTTTGAAAGGTCTTTTGGGGTACATTACGAATGAATCCATTAAAGTATAGTCGACGGTTCTGGTCATAAAGCTTTAGGAGGATTTTGAAATTTTGATGGCATCATTTCCGGTCACATATTAAGGTTAAGATATTTACACTTCTATCCAAAATACAAATTATAATTTCCAGGGTTAAGTATAATTAGCAATGTTCTATCTTGTACATGTATGTGATACGACGCTATCTGACTGGTTCGAAAAACTTAATCCCTACCTAAAGGCCGTTGTATTTGTATACCAAGTCAAGATGAATAATTGATACAACACGTACACTCTCATTTATCAAATGAAGCTTTTCAACAATCGGGTCATTCTACTTGCTGTAAATCCTAAAACTATTTCTTTTACGTGTTTATATTTGGTGATGCTTCATTAAGTAACAATATAATCCCAGTGGAGTATCATTAAGCATAATGGAACGATCTTTTGTTAGTGACAGACTCTTAGGATACAATAAATCAAAATGATGTTACGAGCATTTGACCAACGTATGAAATCTTTCATGAACAAACTTTGGGTAAAGAACTGAAACGTTCCATTGTACAGCAAAAACAACAAGAACGTTCGAGTCAAAAAGACCCAATCTGCAACAGTTATTTGAAATTTGATAGCAAAGGCGTTATTAAATTGAAATGATGATAATCGACCAGTCACTGAAGATAAAAAAGATGTGTAAATATGCCTAATTTATCAAAATTAGTAATGATATAGATTTAAAGCTTACGCAAAATCATGTGTGCAATTCTCGAAATTTGAACTGATTCCGACCCTGCTAGTGAACATAGTTCTATACCATTATTAATAAACATACCGTTATTTGGAAAAGAATATTTGCTTGAATAAATGAAAACGTAAACAGGTATATTTTTTTATTTGAAAAGAAAAGCAACTTGAAGAGGAGCAATATATTTATGTTACAGATTAGAGATGTTTTTTACCAAATAAAATACAAGAATCAAGATATCATCTCATATATCACTTTTGTCGCTATCTTTTGAAATCTTTAACTACGATATCGTAAAGGATTATGTCATACAGGACCATGGACGCTCATCTTTACTTAAATTGGCTTCTGGAATAGGTGACGTACGCTACCACTGAAACAGAAAGACGAGTCATGCAATCCATATCTCGAGAGCTAATACAAAGAAGATTGCAAATACATTGATGTTGATGTATAACTACTATTACAGCTGAAGCATTAAAGCTAAAAGCGCTATAAGATGCCCATTTGCAACATCTGAAACTAATGTTTTGATAAGGTATTCCATATCCTTAAGACCAGAAATTACCACGACTTTTCTAATACTTTGTATATAAGAGAAATGGTGAAAAGAAATGTAATAAAGATTGAACAATAATAATAAATAGCAGACCTTACAATTTATTTGTTTATGTTGTTAGGCAGCGACTTGGTATTGCCATGTATGTACTATATTTGATTATAATGATTGCACCATTGGCCCTACTGAGCTGCATTTTACGACTCGATAACCTTTACCAACGTAAACTTCCTAGACATATATTGCTCATAAAATTTCATTTAAAAGGAAAGAAAATTGAAAGAACTCGTTTAATATACATTAACGTTCCCAAACTGAATCGATAGTTCATTTGAAATCTTGAGAATAAGTATCTAATTTATTTAATAAACGTTTGTCTAACAGACACACACAACGTAGTAGTTTCAAAAGAATAAAGTTTGTTAATTGTGAAAAGATATAAATACTCCTGAAAGGTAATGTAAGTAAAGAGTACATTCCTATCTGACAAGCAGTTATTTCAGGGAAACAGTTCAAATTTCAAAATTTCCAACAAGAACATCTTGAAAATGTAGTAACAATTTTCTTGATGACGTCACTGTACAATAATTTATTTATTTATTATGTTGGGTTAAACGTCGCACCGATTACAATTATAGGTCATATGGCGACTTTCCAGCTTTGATGGTGGAGCAAGACCCCAGGCGCCCCTCCTACATTGTTTCATCACAAGCGGGCACCTGCGTAGAACCACCGAACTTGCGTAAGCCAGTTGGATGGCTTCCTCACATGAAGAATTCAGGCTCGAACCCACAGCGGTGAGAGGCAAGTGATTTGAAGTCAGCGACCTTAACCACTCGGCCACGGTACAATAAAGCCATATGCTATCCGTACTTTTTTGTACAGTATGTATTTTTGTAATGATAGTAACGTTTTGAAAATGTTAAGTCAGTATAAATATAGCTAAAAAATGTGGCCCTTAAAACCTAGGAAACGTATGATTCAGTCTTAAAAGTTTTAGTGATCTGTTGATAAAACTCGAAATAAAAGTCAGGAAGATCACAAGTGATTCCAGATCTACAGTTCATTCCATATACATCGTTAATATACTTTTTTTTAAAGCAGAAATATATGCACACGGATTTGTAGCAAATTTCGTTGTGCAATCCTGTATGTCATTTCGGCGCGCTCACCAACTCGACAAAACAAAACTATCAATGCGAAAAAAAAAAAAAACAACACGAAAACATATCATGCGACAGAACGAAACATTTTATTATTTTATGTTCGCGCGCGCTGTCAACAAAGCATTTCGTGTCGGCGTATCGGCATTTTCGGTTTCACCTTAGCGTGCGCGCCATTTAGAAATATGTCATTTTCACGTGCTGGGTACTATGCTTACCTTTATCGTTTACACATACACACAAACATCACTGTTGTGTTTTGTTCTGGAAACGTACCATTTCCTATTGGATACTTGTCTATGTTTTATCATTATATTCTTATTCCTGTAAATTTACAACTGAACGAGAAAACAGTAATGACTTTATTGCTTCAATTGTATTAGACTGTTCATTAAATATTAATTCATTGTGTCTTGTGATTGAGAATACTTCTAAAGTCGACTTTAAATAACTTGTTTTTTTTTTCACTGAAATGTTAATCAAAGAACTGATAGGGCAAAACCGTTGCTAGCATGGGACTGTATGTTCTTTTACAATGAATTAGTAATGCAATTATGTACTACATAAAAGAAGGCATTAATCTCAGAGGTTTATAAAAAACGTAAAAGATCCAGAGAAGAATGGCCAATACATTCTAAATGAGCTGCGTATTCTTTTCATGTAGGAGAGCAGTTCAAATCAAAGTATTTAATCAAAAACTCAGATAGATCAAAAGCCTTAAGTATTAAATTTTATTTTGATGATGCATTACCGGTTCAGCTTCGCAGCTCTAAATACATTGTACTTAAAATTTCGTCAGGCGGACATGAAAGGTTATAAAATCGATGAAATCCTAAACCGGCATAAATTTCAAACGCATTATGTATGTATATATATGTATGTATCAAGCCATATTTTAAAGTACTCTTGTATTTAAAGATGCCAGATGGTCATCTTTCAGTGAGATATTTTACCTTTAGTTATTTACTTCTGATTACTCCAAATTGTACTAAAAATATGTATTTAGTTTCCATATAGAGCTTAATTCATCAATAAATATCATATAATAACAGCTTATTGTTAATTTTAATGGCAGTTTTTTAACCTTAAGCCTGCTGGCGGCGAATATTTTTACCTTTGCGACCAGTACAGACCAAGATCGCCTGCACGTCCGTGCAGTCTGATCATGGTCTGCACTGTTCGCTATTCATCAGTAAATTTTTAGTAAACACCCCTTTGAATAACAAATGGTATTGCCCAACTTGAATGATGGACCAGTCCATCCTAGAAATTCAGCAGGGTAGTACACATTTATACTATGTTTATCTATACATGTATACAGTGTATACTATCTTAAACCTAATGCATAGTATGTTAATACACATAAACGTGTTAATTTAATGTTTACACGAACTATATGAAAACTGTTCATGGATTTACATAATTATATGAGTCGTTTAACTTCAACGACGTTGGGACGTTGTTTTCCTGAACATAAAAACAAATGTTATGTGTCGCTAGTTGTTCACCATGAAAGTAGCCACATCCTTTGTATTTCATTTATTTTTTATAGTCCTGCCCTGCTGTATTATATTACTTTGAAATGTTTGTATAAGTGCATATCAATTTCCCAGAACGACCGGTGAAAAATATTTATATTTTGACAACGATCATCGTTCATTTCTTGAATCACGACTGCTAAGTGAAATCAATATCACAAAATAGCGTGCACATGCAATTGAATAATTTAATGCATATTTGCGTTATCAATCTTATAAGAAACACAATTTTCTCCGTTGATACAGCTGTGTTTTCTTTAATCATCCAGGGGTAACAACGGAACCATAAAATGTCTACTTCATATTTCAGATGTCTTAAAGGTGTTTTAGAAACTATATTTCCCTCTAGTAATTTAAAAGATATTTATAGCAAAGAGTGATATTACTTGTGCGAAGATTATCAGTATCTATCAACCACAGATATAAACACAACAAGACAAGGATGAAATAAACACGAAGAGGCCTTACAAATTCCGTAAATTGTATGTGATGATTTTCCAGAACATTTTGAGTTTGATTCGAGAAAAGTGTGCATAGGATCGTGTCTGTATTTACGTAACTATATATTTACACAATGCATTACCATTTGCTTTTAACCATGATTTCTTTATATATTCAGTTATTCATATAAACGAAACCATGGAAAGGTCCCGCGAACAATAAATGTATGACTTTCTCTTCCTAAGAAATTTATCAGGTGAAAGAGTTGATTTTTTTTTTGTATATATATAACAGAGGTCCGCTTAAGCCTGATGTTGCATGTCTCATAACCTCTCATAAACGGACTCAGTCAAACCAAGGTATGATAAATGTGTTTGCCGTATTCAGTCCTAACAAAGCATCCTCTTAAAGATGTTTTAGCTATCACATCATCAGCATAATGTTGTGTCTTTGTACTTGGACTCAGTATTGTTATATTTGCCGAAGTCTACTTAATCATACGTAAAATAGAGTCCGCTAGGCATGTGACGAGTTGTACAATCTCAAACAAAACGAGGCTGCTGTTGCTTTAATTTATTGCATTCTAGTTCATAGCTTTTACCATTTAATACATGTTTGTAGACTCTGTAACACTTTGTAGGCTCCGATGAATTTCAGCATAGATGAAATTAGATTAAATTTGATTACAAAGGGCTATAACAGTTAATCTTAAAGATATAGACGCAAAAATACAGTACTTGAGGCGTATGATACAAAGTTTGAATAACTGCTTTATTTAAAAGACGTGTTTGCAGATTTTTTGAATAGAAAATCTCGAATCGCGTGTTAGCAAATGAGAACCTGCTTGATATCTCAACCACTGTTTTCTTGGAACAATGTTTGCAGAGAAACACAACACAAAGAAATCAAACAAATGTATATATTGCAAATATAAAAAGCTGAATTGATAAATATCCGGCAAGTGTTGTAACGTTTTTGTTCTTACAGAAATAATGCATAACTATAACTAACTCTAAACAAGTAAACAAAATTAAGGAATTACAGAAAATATGGATATTTCAAGCATTTTCTTATTTGCATTGTTAGTTATTGTCGGGCAAAACTATCTCCAGTTTTTACATTACTTGGGTATAAATACGAATGGTCTCACTTTAAATTGGAAAAATCGTGCAGTGTTAATTGCATTTTAATCAGAGAAAAATGAAAATCGATCATAGCTAATCTTTTCCGATTGCTAACAACAGAGAACAGTTCAAACGATTTTCGTATTTGTTTGTTGTAGACGAAGCCCAGATAAGACGTGTTTCTAATTGCGATATTTTTATCACTCAATTAGTGTGTGCTGCTTTATTTGCCAAGTAAAAAATGAATTGTGTATTTAGCAAGTGCCTACAACTCATTTCATTTTGGAGAATGAAATTGATATATGTTCTACGTAATCGTGTTTCACTTTGAGCGGACAAAAGTGGACAAGACAGGATTGTTTTAATTTTAAGTACGAGTATTCTTTGGTGTTTGAACAGAACTGGTTGGTACCTGTGCTTAACGCATTCCCTGTATGCAAAGAAGTCCGTCTTAATTAACAGTTTTGGAATTCCTTATTCTTGAAATAGAGATATATCTGTGAGGAATATTCTATAAAAGTATATCAATATCAAAATATCCAAAATAAATCACACAAGTTGAATAACTGTAATACGTATTTATTAATATGAATTATTACAGAAACAGATTTGTTTACATTTTTTCTTGCACACTCAATGAAAAATTTATTTCCAACCCAACATCTGACTATCCGTTTTTCAGACATTGTTAATTTGACATTAGGTCATGCAGATATGCTACAACAGTTTCGTTTATATGTTACAATTAACAGTCTCAGTCATATACCCCATGACATACCTTTCGTAATATTCCAGTCCATGTTGTAAATTCTATGGCAACATGTAAGGATTGAAAGATACCGTAAATATTAAAAGGCATACAAATTGGCAGCGTTTATATTGATTACTTATTTTGTCAAACTTTTTATAAATCAGAGAATTCATCAACAATGTTCTGTCTGAATGATACCTAATAATAGTTCAGTAACATATTTATGGCAGTATGATGTTTACTCTTGCGGCGACAGCTTCTGGCACTGAAATACTTCTTAAGGTATGCTTGCCGCACGCAGAGAACAGTCACACCAAATCCGTTACTCCGGCGACTGTTGTTTAAGTGGGGATGTTGGATGGTTTAGGACGGGTGACTTTTGCACGGTTAGTTGCCTCAGAGCTACTTCTGTAATAGTCGAAATATAGCAAAATATTATCCATTATCCATTATACGCCTAATACGCCAGGTTTAATGTTGTTGTTTTTTCTCACTAATGAAAGTCCGTACCTGTGTCCCGTTTTGCTTGTCCTTTGCCATAGCAACTACATTTTCTGCCTTATCAGCGAAAAAACATGAATTTCTTACCTCGCTATTGCGTTCTAGCTGCATACAAAATCAATAATGGAATATATCTCGATTTTCTGATGGACGGAATGATGAGACGCAAACCTACAGATATTATATAACTGACAGATCATTAAGATACCACCGATAATGTTAATTGTAATATCATTGTATAAGATTGTCATGCGAGTAAATGTCAGTATTCAATATCCAGAGACCGTGTAATTGTTCAAACTTGCTCCAGTCTTATTGGGATATCACGTGATTTAACCTGGCACTTCATACTAAATTAAAACCAACTCGAGTTTAAAGTCTTTTAATGGATATTTTAAGCTTGTTGACATTTGTTCTTCCTTCCTGTTCTAATCTACTACCAGACAAACGTCATTATAATTATCAAAATAGTATTTTACTTAGAAGTTTCGTCAGCAGATGGAAATACAGTCTGGAACTCAACGACAATAAGCTCTCGACTCCCCAGTGGTTTGATAATTATTTCCTGTCTCTAAGTGGTGTCTTACTTCATCAATGTAATTGGGTACAAACGCTTACTTCATTTAAATCTTATTACATGAACATTTACCTCATTAAAATGTGTTTCTGTTGATGCTACTGTGTATGGAAGTCCTATGTTTATACATTTTCTTGTCGAGATATTTGAGTTACCATTGGACTTTTGTTAAGTTTTTTTTTTCTCCGAATTATATGACTTTGTGTAAAACACAAATTTGTTGCTCAGAATAATCACATAACTTCGAACGCATTACAACGGTAGCTCCTTACTGCAAACGATATCATATACGATAACCTCCATCCTAACCTGAAGCAATGTGAACATTTTCGGTAATTTTATGATGTTTTCGTCACTTGGATGTATCAATTTTTACTGTTTCATAACAATATTCAGGGATATGTTAATAGTTTTATAGTAAGGTTTTGCCAGTAAACGCCAATAAATCGGTTTAAACTGTTGTTAGACATCTTTTAAATTTTAAAACATTAAGAATGTCTCTCCGGATCTATAAAAGTTTAAAATTCTTGTTTTAAGTTTTTCATTTGAGTGCATACCTATACTTCACTTCATATTCTACTTTTTGGTATTTTGTCATGTATTTTGTATAATTTGCGTGGTCTCTGTCGGGGAACGCTTCAGTAATCTACTAGGGCATATGTCTATCCTAACAAAATGTTATATAATGAGTAACACATGCAAATAAATTATAGACCCAATTATATTAAAACACCTTCTACTGTTCAATATTTTATATTTGATCCGGTATTAGCAGTTTCCCGAGCCAAGTACAATTTATACTACGTTTTCTTGAAGAAAGAAAAAACTAAAGTGTTAACTTAGCACTTAATTTAAGACATCGTAAGAAGTCTTAGAAAGTGCTGTTAACGGTTAGACTTATCTTGCCATCTAAAAGCCGAGATTGATTTTACAAAATTATAGGTTGTCTGCATGAAATGATTGTATACGACCAGTCAACACTAATTACCCTAAATTGCGTATAATTATTCCGTTATCAAATTACGTTCAGCTAGACTTGTTCGTTATTCAAAGTACAACCTAAACATGATATAAATTGCGAATCTTTATGATTTAACAATTGTAAGAAAACGTTCTTATCTAAATATATTGCCGTCAATTTCATCAAGCCCAACTCTTTACATAGATACATCCGGAAGTTAGACATATTTATAACAAAATTAATATTGTGTTATCAGTTTGATAAAAAAAAAAGTTCCATACTAATTAAAGCGAAGACTACACACGTGCTGTTCTAAACATGTGCTTCTTGGGTATTGCGTGGTAATCTAAATGGCATTGTTTATTCATCAATTAAGCACTAACCTATATATGATGTGAAACAAAGGAAGAAGTCTTAAATACACAGATCGTTTGTTACCCTCGGTACATCTGAAATTACAACAAACAGTCAGATAACAAACAAATCTCAGTGCACTCAATCGGCAGTGAAATCTTCTGTCGCAACGATAACGTATGGTAAGTGTATAGAGCTAACTACAGTAGACAGATGGTGTAAAAGGGATCTGTCGTTCATTTGGTACAGCATCGAGACCGTATTCCGAGGCATCGCGTTCGAATCTCTGTCTAGCTGTATATTGTTCTGTACCCTAAGTTATATCGAGCCCAACACTGGGTCGAGATTTTTCGTATCCCGCCATCATGTATATTTTGTTCTCTATGATGTGAGAAATTTTAGAAACAAACAATATAGCGAGCGAGGGATGATGTAACGTCATCTTAGCCATTACAGAATTGGTAAGGTTTTCAGGCGTTTTCGTTGGAGTCTCAGTCAGGCTGCACATTTTGTCTCTTCGTGCGTCACTTACATATTCACTACGGGGAATCACATTAATTTATCAAAATAATCTCTTAACCAAAGTAAATTTTTTACGAATAGCACGAGAAAATACTTAAGCAAGTTTTGCTTTAAATCTAAAATATAATATCTTATGGCAACATAGATGTATTTTTAAACTACATAGATTTAAATCACAAACACCTTCTGATTATTTGAAACACTTCAAGGAACTCCGACATCATATGTCGAGAGTTTTCGTAAAAACAAGAAAAAATAAACTACTTTCGTTAACCATTTGTTAGGGTATGTATAAATTTCATATCTCATCATGGAAGGAAATTTATTCACGTTCTTCAAAATATCACTTTGGTTTAGAGATCATTTTGATAATGTGATTTCCAACACTGTATTGTACATTATGCCAATTCGCTCAAATAAATTGTGTCAAGAAACTTCCTGATATCATGCAAATTAGCTTCTAAGTTTCAAATAGCCGAGGGCATTAAAGATTTATGTAAAAACTAATAATTGCCACATGGGAAATTAAAAAATGAGAAAAGAAATGGCATGGGAACCAAGGGCATATCAATAATTCAGTCTTATTAAAGGACAATACCTCAATGATTGTCGTAGTTACAAGCAAATTCACATCTACATGTGGTGCCAATTTAGATTTTTTTTTTTTTTTTTGTATATTTTCATTGTCATGTATGAAACGTAGCATTTGGCAATAGAATATAAGTCTTCTCGTCATTGGACAAAGTGGTATTTTACGTGAAATAAGTGATAGTGATGCTACTGTTAGCGAGGCTTTCCCCAACGAGAAAAGTGTCTTAATAACGTTTGATGTGCGATATTGTGAGCGTGTCTAACGTTTGATTTACAATATGAAGAATGTGTCTTGCGTTTAAATTGCAGAATGGGGAAAATTTTCTTGCAAAACGGAAGGATTCGCACGTGGTTTTACTTCTACTGAAAAAAAACAATCTCGTCCTACACCCCGGGGTTTAAGATGACTCGCATGCTGTAATTTATTAATAGATGTGTAAATTTCATACGCTACGTTAGTTAAACATGTTAAACAGTGCTTAAAAGAAGAACATTCGTTTTACTTTATTTTACTTCTTCTATTAATTGAAGAATACGGAATGCGAGAAAAATAATCTATCACTAGTTGAAGGTGTAGATGGAAATATCTGGCTCTCGGGTAACCTAAAGAGTTACCCTCGAGCCTGATATTTCCATCAGCAACTTCAACCAGTGAAAAGTTCTTATAGTCTTACGTTTGATTTGCAGTACGAGGACAGTGCCGTACGTTTGATTTGCAGTATGAGTAAAGTACCTTACGTTTGATTTGCAATATGAAGAAAGTCTCGCAATATGATGAAAGTGTCTTACGTTTTATTTGCAATATGAGGAAAATGACTTACGTTTGATTTGCAATTTGAAGAAAGTCTCGCAATATGAGGAAAATATATTATGTTTGATTTGCAATATGAAGAAAGTCTCGCAATATGAGGAAAATATCTTACGTTTGATTTGCAATATAAGGAAAATGACTTACGTTTGATTTGCAATTTGAAGAAAGTCTCGCAATATGAGGAAAATATCTTATGTTTGATTTGCAATATGAAGAAAGAATGTACAAGAGATGTAGAACGTATAACTATATTTGTTAAGACGAAGGTCCGAAGCCATGTGACGGCAGAATATGACCATAAACGCGAATAATACCGTATAACGGGTTTTTTTGCTGCTGTAAAAGTTTATGGATTTGGGTAAAAACACATGATTTCATTTAATACGATTTTAAAATTTACGAAACCACAAGGTCTACCGGTTTACTCAACTTTACAATGCCAATTTATACAATGCCAATATTTACGAATCTGATTTGGTCGTAAAAAATAGTAAAATTAGCAGCAGGTAAAAAATGCCAATTATAGGGTAGTTTGGAAAAGGATATCATCATTACTTCTAATATTAAATGTGAACTCGTTAGAATCGTGTCAGATGATAAATCCTAACATTATTTCCCTGGATTATATTTCATCAAATAATAATCTGATTACAGCTTAAAGGCATGGAACAATACATTTTTAAACGCAGTACCAAGTTATTTCATACATAATATATGACTGCATCTTTCCCAAGTGGAATGAATCTGTGAAAACTAATTACTAGTATGATTTTACTATCGTTTTGAACATTTCATAAATAAGTCGGATGCGAACATTAGAATGTACAATGTTGACAAACCAGAAACTGAAATAAAAATGGACTGCGAAATTCGATAGGCTAACATTTTCGCAAATACGGTGACACCTTTATCCAAGGCAAAAACATATTTCAGTATTAAAACGAATAAATAATTTGAAAACTCCATTTAAGGCAGTTATATATATCAGAAAGATAACTTCTCATCAGATCCCGGCATTGATGTGTTTTTTTTTTCTCAATTATGAAAATTTATTGCGTCAATCTAGCTATGTCTTACGGAATAAGACAACCGTAAATCACGAATAAATTTGTCTGTTGCAGACTTTCAAACTGTGTTAGACAGGCTATGCTACCTTGTCTCACTTGCTTATCTACTCATTCCTTCGGATGAATAAGCCGATTGTACTGATAACTTTTGAACTTTAGCTTATCTGGTTCAGTTTTATTGCGGCCCCATTCTGATGCTTAATCTGATCATAGCAGGAACTGTCGTACTTCTTATTCATTTCATTAATATACCTAGAATATTTAGTAATAAATAAATTGACGATTACAAACCAAAAAGATTATACTTTTGGCGACGAAAAAAATTTAAACGTTAAAAGTTTTCAAGAAAGCACTTTATATTATCTACAAAATATATATTAAAACAAAAAGAACAAAAACATATCAAATTTTACAAGTTATTAACAGTTTATTCTTAATAAATCTCTTAGATGCACGGTGATCCCAACTTTTTTTCTTTCCATTTTGAAGCATTTTTGTGTGTCATTAAAGCGAAAAATATTTTGAAAATCTAAACGACAGGTTTTTTTTTTTGTAGATCTAAATTCGTTTTTTTCATTGAAAATAAAGTGGATAGGGTAATTATGTCAACATGTAAAAATGAAAGAGATTTGTTAGTAATATTTATGCTTATATAATACTGACATTACCTTGTATTCATATTAACATGTAAGACCTGAAATCCTATAACATTAAGTGGGCTATTATATATTTAATATAATACTACCATCTTTTTCTATTTTACAAAATTTCAGAAATGCTTAAATAGTGGGTAAAGAAAATGCCCTATAAAATAAATTAAAAGGAGTTCGGTGACCGATGTTTTTTCTTCTCTTGTTTGTCTAGGAAACTAATGTTTTCCAAGCTAACACAGTATGAAAAGAATTTTAACATTAGAAAAAATTCATTCGTACATCCTTAATAAGTTGTATAGTTTAATGTAAAGTTTTAATTTTCTCAAAAAAATGGTATAGACATATTTGTTGTCAGGACAGGTAGATATAATATCAATAGAATTTACTTTGAAATTCTTATTTTATCTTTCTGTCTCCATCGTAAGCTAAATGAGATGCTAGCTTTTACTGCTATTAATTGCTGATGCATATAAACACAGATAGTAATAAGTTAGTTAGAGATATTTAATTCTTGTTTTATTCAAATTCGAATTATTAAAAAATAACTCATTTAATTATAATTATCATTTCAATGAAACTGATCATTTTCTGTTAAATAAAATGTTTACTTGCTCAGCATGTCAAATGCATAAAACTCAAAACATGGTTTATGAAAAATCGAGAAGTCTTCAATTCAATATATTGTAAATGTTACATATAGCTCATTAGCCTAATAACCTGAAATATTTATAAATATTATTCTGCAAAAGAACGAGAGTATATTTCTCGGTCTCAAAATAAAAGAAACAAACTGACGAGGACAATTAGCTGTTGATACAACGTTGAAGTCTTGGTATAAGTGGTTATTTATTACTGTAACGGATTTCGAACAGTTTTATACTAGTCATTCCATATAAACGTATGTTTGTGATATGTTCAAAGTATAATTGTGTGAATACATCTCATATAACTGCAATCCATTACCTTTGTACCTGTTTGAACCCGTTTGAAAGGATTCTAGTATATTAAATTATACTTGTTTCATGTTCATAAATTATATTATGTGCTAAATGTTGCACATAACATCATTTTGAATGTATAAAATTTAAAAAGAAGATTCAACGAAGTTTATAAAAAATTCCTAAATACCGGGAAATATAAAATTAAGATAGCTGTGCTATACTAGTTTTTGGTATACGAGGGCCTCGTACGTATTAAGCACTGTGCTTAAACTATGGTTAATAAAAACTTTGTATAGTGTACGCTTCCAAACATTTGTTCACTTTCCGTACAAAATGTCGTCAATGGGAATGAAAAAAAAAACATTTAAAACGAATCGCCCGTTTTGCCTTCATAACACAGTTATGGCAAATTCATCCAAATGGTTTAAATCGGTCGCGAATGAATATTTTACATACTGTTTCTGGCGTCTAAAAGCCATACATGTATGGATAGTAATTTTGCATAAATGTTCTGTAAATAACACGATTTTGCTTTGGGGGATAGTGATTATTTTCGTGTATAATAGTATACTATGGTGAAATAATTGGTCTCTTTTGAGAAATTGGGGTAATTAATATATTTTCTCTTAGCTTCTCAGGACATAATATAAACATCGTAACGGCAGCCAGCGTTATTCTAGTTTCCTCGAGCAAGTTAACGATCCCTTTATAAGTTTTACAATGTACTTAATATGTCTCAGAAACTAGGGTTTATTTTAATATTTTTGTCTTGCACTAACGCGCACCTGTCGTAGAGTCTAGATAGATAGATTAGATTAGGTTAGATTAGGTTAGATAAAATAAGATAAGATAAGATAAGATAATAGGATTCCAATTAAATATTTCTCAGAGGTATGACCAGAGAGTGTCCTTGGAACATACACAGAATGCAGGACATTTGCCCTAGAGAGTCGCATAATAAAACAGTCTCATTATTTGTATATTCGATTAGAAAAACGTTTGACAAAATAAGTCGTATGGAGTAAAATCGAATACCATTCCAGCAAAGGTTACAAACCGACCACTTTCCTTTTTACTGACCAAAACATGTTTACATTTAGTTTGTTTCCAATACCGATATAGAATTATTCAACTTTCTATTTTACAAAAACAGACTCTGTAAGTAACAGACCAGTCACTCCGCAATAGGCTTTACAGTAATAACTGCTGGAAATGTCCTATATAAACAAACACTTCGAAAACTGGGATTTCTTTATGGTAGTAAAGCAGATTTGTATAAATGTCATACTTAGGCGATTTACATTGCTGAGTTTCAAAGAACATATTCAAACGAAATGTCGCACAGTTAAGTGTTAAGAGTACTCATAAATTCTTAATTATGTGTGTGTGAAATTGGGAAACACCTATGACTGTACAAATAGAACAGATCGTCTTGATTCAATTAAGTAATCAATTTAGAATTGCAATCAAACTGGTAATTATTTAAATTACCATTGCAAATGCTATATTTAGACGACTGTGACAAATTAAGTCTGTATTACATGAAAAATGCATGGTACCTCCCAGACTGTTAGATCTTATTGTCTGGATGGGTAATTAAACAATAGGAGATAAAATTCTTAATGACGTTCTTGACCAGTGCTATACTGCATGTTGGGATCGGCGACACATTAATTAACATCGGTTCCGATGCTAAATAAACACATTTGCTGATACCGACTTGAACGGAATTACGCAGTTGCTTCTAAACAAATATTTATGTATCTAAGCCGATTGTACTTAATGGCTGTCAAACTGTGTTTAAGGTAGTAGATGTGTAATAGAGTACCTCCTTTTTGAAGAGTATTCAATTCCTACCATAAACCCACATTTACTGCGATTCTCAGGGGGGCGTAGGTTCAAGCCCTACTGGGACCAAATTTTTTTCCCCTTATTTTCGATTTTTTCTAGTAAGTTTTTACTTCTTTCAAGACTTATGATAGATTTATTGTACAAAAATTAAAAAAAAACATTTGCTAAGCGATTTCTTGCTGTTCAAAGTGAATTTACTACTTAAACAGAAGGGGTAGAGTTACACATCTGTAAAAATATTGAGTTACATGTGGTAAAAGTTCTCTATTTTGCTTCCATTCTTTAGATTACATATTGTGGAAGAAATTTAGGTAGGATTTACATCTGTCCCAAGGTAATTTTTGAATGAAGTAAGCAAAATTCAAAACAGAAACAAGGATTCGACCTTATTTTTTCAACGTTGAAATAAGAATTCTGTATCATTAAATCCGTTTACTTGAGGAACACTATATAAAATGATATCCACATTTTTATTTTGTGTTTAATAATTGTTTAACTATAGTTTGATGATTCTTTTATTAAAATTAATGGTAAAATGAGTTCTCTGCAAACATTTTATATAGCGTCCATCACTTTGAAATTTTTCTCTACTTGAGCTAGAGGAGATACCACAAGTTATACAAAATTTAGAAAAAAACAGCATGGTAAAAGTTGTTTAAAATTTGCAATGCAGTGCAAAACACGGTCATCTTTAAGAATATACCATGCAAATGCCATTTTGTAAACACTGCTATTACACCTCTACTACCTTAATATGCAAACTTAGTTTGCATGATTTCCATTAAGATAACATTCGATTACCGATTTTCAAATGTTTGTTTATTCAATAAAAATTCTCGAAAGAAATATTCTGTCTAATGTGAGCATGCACTTTTATAATTAAGGACGGACTAAGAAGTACACCGTAAATTTGAATGTGTGCATGTCCAAACAGAAGCAGAATATCATAATTTACGGCAACATTTACGACCAACTAAATGTGTGCACTAACTTTAACGTTACGAAACATTGTTGCGTTAAAATTACGTCATAGTCGCCATGACGCTACGTGTCAGTAACCGCGCAAAGTTAATAGTTTGCATATCAAAAGTACGTGATTTATTTGAATTGACTTTTAAACAGCCACAATTAGCTGAAATATATTCAGTATTTCAAGCATAATAGGTCATTCCGGTCATAAATAAATGGCACGGAAGCCGTCGAAAACCCGTTATCATATATAGTTGCCTAAAAATAAGAGAAATTCCGTCACCATGGAAACACGAGTCCCGCGACATATACATTTTACGCTAATGCATATACTAATACAATTATCAACAACGCAGACTACTGCGGATAAGAGTGAAACCGAAATAAACTGAAAGGTGTTAAATTTCCATATTTTTTTTCTCCTTTAAATATGAATGGCGTTTATGGGTAATGCACTTCAAACCTGTATAAGTCTTTTACTTGAAGGGATATAGTAAAACAAACATCAAATTTATTCAACTAATGTACGAAGTATTATGAACTGGTTACTATGTACTCTTCATTCTTAAGAGCATACCTCATATAAATTAAGCATTAATTTATCATACAGTATTTTGATCTGAAACAAAACTCAATCACCAGGTATATGAAACGGATCTGAAAGTTTTTTGAGAAATGATTTTAATATATTTCAAGAAATTGCTGTTGAATGACTTAATTTACAGAAAATTAATTCCTGAGCTCTGATGTACGGCAAGTCATTTAAATCATCAATTGAAGCGTTGAATCTTAAGTTTATCTGTTTCATTTATGACACATTCTAGTATCATCAATGCTCCTGTTATCAAATGGAGTTTGGATCGTTAGCATCTGTTCATGTAATACACATTAAATGTTTAGTCTTAAAAACATTTTCTTAATGGACATATTACGTTAGTAGTTCTCTTATTAAATACAAAGTGTATTATCTTGTGATGAAAGCTAATTTTGTTATTGCTTAAAGCAGCCAAAGTTACAAACAATCTATAGAACTATCCTTAAGAAGCAAAATATGAGCAGATTTGGTTAAAATCAAATCTTTTCATGACAAATAATGAAATGTGCAAATTCTCCCAGCTCCATCCAACCTCCGGCCATACGCTGGCGCCGGTCTAAATGTAATTATGTAATGAACGAACATTAAATGAACCTATGACCCCAAAGAACCTGGTCCAGCACTATTAAACGCATTTAGTCTGAGTACAGTGCTGCCAAACTACTGTCACATATATATGTTGTTTAAATAAGTCTGTAGAAGATACTTTGGCAGATTAGAACGTCATAATAAAACTGATATTCAGAGACCAGAAATATTTATAACATTGAGTCCGAAAACCCGAATCGTGATGTAACAATATATTGTACGCGTATAACTGTTACTATTACATACAAGAATTGTATTTGCTGAACCTTTTTTTGTCCCTGGTCGGTTAATTAGGCGTTTTTGAATAATTTATACATTCCGGAAGATATAAAGTGTAATTCTTTATCTATGGACCAGACTAATGAATTCATTAAGAGTTTGGTTTTAAGCTAGATCGATATGTTGTACTCATCATGTTCTGATCAGATTTTGTGACTTTTCCTTACTGGGTATCAACATTCCATTTACATTTTTTACTTAACGGGCTGTTAAAGGCGATGTCAAAATTATTCCAAAGCGATAAATCATGCCATTAATACTCCGTGTATTATTTAACCTTACGGTGATAAGGGCAGAATAAACTAATGTTTGGAAGTACACAAGTGTAAAGCGATGTAATTCTGTATATTTTTGCCCCTGGCAAAAGTTCTTAGACCGATGATATAATAAATTATGTTCTTACTGTGTGAGTTATACAATAGAAGTTATTTGGTACATTTTTGGCAGTATTAATAACTAGTTTTTGCTGTACATATCTTGTTCTATTTTGAACTGTTTTGTACAGATACGAGTTTTAATTAATACTGTTAGTTGCCTCTAGATATTTGGCGGACACGAAAAACAATTTTAGTTCTCGATTTTTTATTCTGAATTTTGAGATTTTACTACCTGATAAATCATGCGAATTTTTGTTACGAATGAGAAATGAATTTTTAGGCGATAAATATAATAGCTGGTTTCATATTATAAGTATATTTTATACCATTATTGAAAGACACTTTTACAAATTTTAGATTTTCGGTAGGATTGGGTTGTATATAACAATAAAAGGTATAAAACCTTTATTCGTTTCCGGTATTATAGGTATCAAAGCAGAGAGTTCAGAACTATTGTCTTAATTACCTGCAGGATAATTTCTATCAATATGATATTATAGTAATGAAGTCATTAAGTGTTAAAATCCTGCGAAATTAGACACATGTAACCTTTTGCCTGTCTAAATGGTAGAATTGGGGTTGCAAAGAGAACATATAAACATCTATGCGTAAGTGGGGCCGCCATAGGGCTTCTTTTATTACACCGAGCCCTTATGGTATTTTTCTTCTGGCCTGTTTTGCCGGATCCTAAAAAGTGTTTCTCTTGATGCTCTGTCTTCTTCAACGCCATTAAGTACACGAGGGTTTCTTTTTTTGGCCTTAAGTTAGATTTACACGAGCATGTTTGTTTTGACATATGCCATGATATTTTTGTCGCTTGAAGTTGATGTGCCTTTGAGATGATTTCTTACATTTTCAGTCGACTTGGTAAGTGATATTTGTTCTTGTATGGTCCCCAAGGATTCGCTCACAGACACCCAAATTGACTTTCCGTAGTAAGGCATGTAATTGAATTTTATTCTGCAACTGAGACGAAGAGGCACCGACACTAACTTGCAATTTAACTTTTTGTTTTGGCCTACTTTGCGATGTGTGGCTCTATGGCTGTGTTTGGGATACTCTGTGCTTCCGGGAAATCCATACCTTTTATCTTTGATATCGCGGATCTCTATATTTAAACGGTACAAATAAATCAAGGATTCAGTTCGTTTTCGGTTCACTGTTATATTTAGTCAGGTGTAAAAATGTTAATACAAGGTAGGATTGTTACTGGTGTAATCGATTGATCTCTAGTACGTTTCCTACATATTCCGACAGTTCTATTGCCCACCCGTTTAGCTCAGTAGGGAGAGCGCAGATCTACAGAGCGCAGGGTCGTGAGTTCTCCGTGACGATTTGATAAATGACATTGTGTCTGACATCATTCGTCCTCCACTTCTGATTCATGTGAGGAAGTTGGCTATTACTTGCGGAGAACAGGTTTGTACTGGTACAGACTCCAGAAACACTGGCTAAGTTAACTGCCCGTCGTTACATAACTGATATACTGTTGAAAAACGGCGTTAAACCCAAAACAACCAAACAAACCGACAGTTCTTATAAACATAACATATATTACTTAAAATTTATCTGACAATTGTACCTTTCTCTCTTTATTTCTGACTACATCAAGGAAAAATAAATCAACGTCAGCTTATATTGGTATACAGTAATTTGCATGCAGCCAGTTACAAGCAAGCAAGCTAGAGAAAATTAATTGTTTATTGTTACAGGTAACAGACCTGTAAATGTAAAACCTTTGGAGTCAATACGACATTCGGTTATGCAAAGTATTTCATTTTGCAGAACATTTATTTATTTATTTTGTTAAGTTTAACGTCGCAATGACACAATTATAGGCCCTATGGTGACTTTCCAGCTTTGATGGTGGAGAAGACCTCGAGTACCCCTCCGTGCATTATTTCATCACGAGCGGGCACCTGGGTAGAACGACCGACCTTCCGTAAGCCAGCTGGATGGCTTCCTCACAAGAAGAATTCAACGTCCCAAGTGAGGCTCGAACCCACATCGATGAGGGGCAAATGATTTGAAGTCAGCGACCTTACCTATTCGGCCACGGAGGCCACTCATTTTGCAGAACAAACTTAGTTTTACTCAAATGTATCCAAGAAATAAGTCCATCTCGAATTCGGTTGTTTCTGTCCCTTTTTTGGTTGAATAACTTCAACGTTTCTTCTGTGTTTCTTTTCTCTGGTTTACCATAAAAACAGGCAACATCAGGCAAGTGATCATTCTTCGACCAGGGAGAAATTCAAACGTACGTAACAGCCTCGCAAAATCCTTAGATAAAATGTTTGCCGAACTTACCAATTCATTGGTCTTTTACATATTATAATACATGATCGATATCCGAAAATCAGCTTTACTTCTTTTAAGCTACAATGTTCAATGTTAGTCCGCTAAGTATGTCTGTGAATGATGTCTAAATAAACATGCTATTTATATATTTTAATCTAAATAATTTATCACACTTAAAAAGTTAAATAACAGTTACTATATATAATGAATTATTTACCTTTATCCTACTTAACCAATTTGAGATTACGCATTTCAAAATATCAAGTCAGTTTCAAATGTTCCGTTGAATAAATAGCTTTTGGTATAAGATCTACTTCATTATGAACAGAAAATGAAGTAAAGCTCCCCATTATTAAAGCGTTTTTGGAAACAGTTGTAGTCTTTAACAATTATTTGACTCTGAAAAAATTTGTTGAAAAGTGACAATGATATAAAGAAGTAAAACAATTCTGTGACTGTATTGAATATACACGGACAGTGTAAGTAAAAATAAACTATATGGCGTTGTAGCAGTTTTATTACACTAATTATTACAGATCCCAATATACAACTTAATATACGAAATATGTGGCCGTAATTTCGTTATACTACAAATGGTTCGATTCTGCATGATCTGAAATGAGAAAATTGGACTAAATTGTTATATCATGTGTGTCGGTGATCTTATATTAGCGCCAAAATAGGACGATAGTACTGTGTCTTCTGATATAGTACGCCGCATTTACAAAACAGTTACGAGGAAATCCCATTTCTCAACAGTTCCATATAAATAACATGGCTCCTTCAATGAATCAAACGCTATTGAGGAAGAACAGTCTGCGGTTTTTGATTTAAGATTTCGCAAATGAATACTTCAGAATGTCCTTGGAATAATATATACACGACTGTCTGCCATAAAGAGTCAAATTTCAAAACAGACTGATTATTTATTAATCGTTTCGAAATTTCATATAAATAACAGTACTCATTCAATAAATCAAACGCTATTTAGGAAGAACAGTCTGCGTTTTTTTATTTAAAGATTTCTCAAATGAATACTCCAGAACGTCCTTGGAATAACATACACTCGCATGTCTGCCATAAAGAGTCAAGTTTCAAAACGGTCTTATTATTTATTACTTGACGGTTAGAAGTTTCTCTGATAAAATCAGCCGTATTACCAGTCGAGATACTGTCAGTCTACATCGTTTATAGACGCATTGATTCGGAATCCTTCAAATTATCCTCCTTTCAGCCAATGTACACAGGAAGGCAAATCTCTTTCGTGTTACTAGAACATAAGCCTAATTTTGTATTCTTTCAAATGCATAATCAATCAGATTTGAAATATAAGGTTCACGCTTACATCAAAAGCGAATCGCCATTTGTTCTCATTTTTCCGCTAAAAAGAGTAACGAAGTCATAAATATTTCAATATTCGTGTGTATAGTGGACGCAACTTGACCCCGATGGTTGACCTTTGTATTATAATACATAATGAGGCACAACCTATTATTGAAAAGGAGTGTACGTAAAACACAGCTGCATGAGAAAGTGGAAATATAAATGTGTGCAATTATAAATTAGGGTATTGGAAAGTTTTAACTGATCAAATGCAAGTATACATACTTTGATACTGCACTGGATACAAATATATTCCATATAAATATACATGGCTACCCTCATCACCCTTTATTTCTACAATGAAGTATTCGATATGAATAATCAGCCAAAGGTCAACCATCGCGGTCAAGTTGCGACTACTATAATATCGAAAGTCTAGTCTATATATACAAGCACGTGACTTTTTCAATTGGATAGTTGATCGTGTGTTTATATAGGACAATTATGTTAATATAGATACGTGGTGTAGGGTCCATTGTATGTATTTATAATTCCAAATAATAGACTACTATGCTATTTAAATGTGAAAAATGTGAAAATTTCTTTGTGACCTACAGTATTTTTTTGAGGGAGGTGGGGGTGCATTTACCTTTGGTTGCGGAATAAATCCATTAGGGGTTGCATTTGATCCGTATGAACAACTTTAATGTGGATGCAAATTGGCACACTTGTTGCAGTAAATTAAAGGAATACGATTTTTATACTTGTGGGGGAAGTCTGTGGATTCAACACTGATATAGCGCTGTCCTTCAGAATCATAGAGATACATTAGATGGATCAACCTTAGCCTAATATTAGTATTCTCAAGATAAAACAACCTTCACAACGGCTTAAGCAGAACTGTATTATAAATGAATCTTGAATGGACCAGAAATAGCAACAACACAGATACCAAGTATACTAATATTAGGCTAAGGTTGATCCATCTGATGTATATATACAATAAGGAAGCAGAGATGTTCAACTGATAATTATAAAAGAATAATTATAATAGTCGAATCCATCTGGTGGAGAAAACTTGTCCGATGCACAAGTATAAAAATCGTTATTCTACAAAGGATCGATTGACGATCCCTATTTAATACCTCTGATTCTAACAGAACGATAATGATATCTAAATCTGTTGATTTCGGACAAAGACTGTTTGGACTCAGACTGAGGACTGTTATGCTGTGTGGTATCCTTTGTAGAATAATAAGGCATGAATTCAAAATACCGTGAACGTTTCTTTTGTTATTCATTTTACGCGGAAGCAGTGACAGGGCATTTCCACTTATATGCGAAATCAATCCTTTCTCTCTTGAAGAGCATACATACTATAAAAATACTATTTACCAATGGCTGTTATCATTTTGCGCACGAAAGATAACTGCATCCTAGAGATGTACCATAGTGTCCGTTGTTCCATGATAAGAGTATCTATTTAGAGCAGCATTAATTTGTATCGATGACACAAATACATTTTTCGGGTTTAGTAAGGGGCGATTGTGATCTTGTGTTACAATATTGTTCTACTTGTTTACTGATATTTAAATATATTTTAAGTTTATGCAGCATATGGTGAAAGTGACATGGGGGTTGCGTGTGTTTATTAGAAAAGTAGTAACCTTGAAGTTGGCAATTACAGACCAGTCAATATTTTATGCATTGTTTCTATAATTTTAGGAAAATCTATACAAACACAGCTTGAAAAGTTTTTAGTTGAGAACAAACTACTGTACGATCTCCAGTCTGGATTTAGAAGTTCGTACTCTACTGATACTTGTCTTATTTATTTTTTTAGATCTAATCAGAAGCAAAAATGCAAAAGGTTTGTACACTGGTAAGGTTGCGTTAAATCTACAAAAAACATTTGATAAGTTGATCATGATATACTTTGTAACAAACTTGAACTGATGGATGTGAAAAGTAAAGATTTATTTATGTCATATCTAATGGATAGGAAGCAAACACTTAGCATTATTAATGTGTTTTCAGATTTGAAACCTGTCACCCTCTTGTGAAGTAGCTCAAGGTAGTATCCTGGAGCTTATATAATTCCTATGCTATGTAAATGATATGATTATAAGTATTGATACTGATTGTAAATTAACTTTATACGCTGATGATATTGCCATTTTATTTGCACATAGAGATCCAGGGGTCATATCTTCAAAACGTGGTGCTGTTCTTGAACAATGCTCATCATGACGTCTTGACAATAAATTGTCTTTACATCTAGGCAAAACTGAATGTTTAAAGTTTGGTACGAGACGCAAACTAAAGCGGGCTGAAGATTTTAAAATGGTCTGCAATGGAGATAACATTTATCTTCAAATGCAATAAAATACCTAGGTCTCATGATTTATAATTGTTTGTCCTGTGAAACCATTGTGAATGCTATTGTAACTAAGGTCAACTCAAGACCTAAATTTTTATATAGACAAGCTAAGTTTTTAGATTGTAAAACTAGGTAATAATTGTCCTCTGCACTGATACAGTGTCACTTAGATTACACGTGTTCCTCATAGTACCCTAGCTTGAATAAGTGTTTGAAAGATAATATGCCAAAATAAATGTTTTAGATTTATTTAAGAACATGGGACGTAGAGAAACTTCCGGATTTGGATCTTTTGAATGTAAAAAATAGAAACAGGCAGCTGAGGCTAAATCATGCTGCTTTAAAAATGTTTTAACAACAAATATCCACCATACCTGAAGAGAAATTTTGAGCTGGTTAAAGATGCCTATTCATACAACACAAGGGGAAACTGTACACTTTTAAAGTACCAAAAAGCTTTGGTAAAGAAAATTCAACACTTTTCCACACTGCCATCGAAGACTGTAATACCTTACCAGATAATATTAAGAAAACAGACAAGTAACTTCTCTTTAAAACAAATGTTAAGAACCATCTGCTTTACTCTGCAAAAAAGAACAAATACTTAGGCACTGTTGAGTAGATACACATATCTGTTTCATATGAAGAAATCTAAAATATTTTTAACAATATTGTGTATGTCTTTAATATACTAAGGAAACAAGTTTAACTTCGATTTCCAATGTTGTTTATTGTTAATTGCTTATATTAAACAGTAAAGACTGCCTTAGCGACCCCTTGCTTGTAAGTTTAACTTCGATTTCCAATGTTGTTTATTGTTAATTGCTTATATTAAACAGTAAAGACTGCCTTAGCGACCCCTTGCTTTCAACGACTTTCTGTCTACAACGACCTTTTAATTTCCTCCCGATGCATTTCACATTAAACACTTCATTTCAAATCCGAAGACTGTGTTGAAGCTAAATGTTCTAAAGAACGTGTTACTGTAACGAATGCTTTTTGTGCTAGCATGAAAGGAGAAACATTTACGCCAGTTGTAACTGGAAAATCAAGGTTACCACGATGCCTCGGCAAAATTGACACGAGAACATTGCCTGTGCATTACGTTTTTAATAAAAATGCCTGGATGACTAGTGTGATTTATGAAGATTATTTAAAGACTCTGAACGGAAAGATGAGATCTAAAAACCGGAATATTTTATTATTTTAAAGTTTAGCGACATAAAGGTGCAATATCTCCCGCCAAACACAACTTTCTATACACAACCGATGGACCAGGGAATCATACTCAAACTCAATTTCCAGATACGTCAGGTACAGTTGGTGTTAGATTTTATTTGTTGGCTAATATAAAAGTTTGAAAGAATAGAATGCTTTGAAAACACTTAAAAACCTTTTTGGCATAAATCATACCAATGGTTATCTTGACATTTAAATTTATTTATTAGAATATTTCACATTTTTTACTACAGGGTTTTAAAGCCGTCAGACGGTCTGCTGCATATTTGTTCAAAGGGTGAGGGGTTTAATTGGGAATTGGCAATTTATTCAAATGCATGAACATTTGTTTCGTTTTGTTTTTCAGCTCCTGCATATCTAACAAAAGAAATGGACAGAAAGCAACCATCGTTGTCCGGCACATATCTACTGAAGCAGAGTTCCATTCTTGTTGCGATTTATTGGGTGAAAACTTCCTGGGCTGAAGTAGACGAGATAATAATTCAGAAATGCTTTACTAAATCTGGCTTTGGTATGTGACCCAAGAACCAGAATTACAACTAATGTACACGGTGATGATGGCGATGATGATTAATATGATGATTATGATCCATATGATAACATTTTATTAGCTGCCTTAAAACTTGCCAATGACTTATTCGGATGTCATTTCCATGAGCTAGCTGAAATTGATCAAAAACATTCAAACGTGTGAAACTGTTGACTTTGATTCCTAAGTTACATCTGTACTCGTTTGTTGTTCTTCCATCATTTTTGTACGTATATGTGCACTGTGAGTGTGGTTTTTATCTGTTGAACCATTGTACTGATTTTAAATGATGGAAAGCACAAACTTAAACTGGAGATATTTAACATTCGCAAATCTGATATTCAATTCAGCAAGGTATTCGTATGCAATGAAATGGTAGCTAAGTCCTGTAAAAAAAGAATGCAAAATACCATGATAATATAACTGCCACTATCAATCTAAGGCAATCAACATTTACAGTCACTGTATCTTAATACCGTCACTCGGATGTATCAAGTTTCAGCCATTTTTCTATGGCAGAAGGTATCTATTTTGTATGTACTAGCTATATCAGGTTTTTTACCGTATATGAACGAGTTAACCCGCCCGTTTTAGCTCAATAGGGAGAGCGCCGATCTACAGATCGCGGGGTCGTGAGTTTGATCCTCGGGCGGGCCGTATGTTCTCTGTGTCGATTTGATAAAAGATATTGTGTTTGAAATTATTCATCCTCCACCTCTGATTCATGTTTAGAAGTTGGCAGTTACTTGCCGAGAACAGGTTTGTACTGGTACAGAATCCAGGAACACTGGTTAGGTTAACGACCACCGTTACATAAACGAAATACTGTTGAAAAATTGCGTTAAACCCAAAACAAACAAATACGAAGTGGATATACTGCGTAATGATTCTGCAAATAAACTAATAGATTTTAATTACACTACGATTCTACTTCATTAATGATTTTTTTAAAGAAAGGCCGCCGTTAATCAATTTCAACACGACGATGCAAAACAAAATCACGCTCAAATGACGTGATCAGGCAAGATGTACACAGGAAATTTGAACGTAGTAAAGCTATGCACGTATATATGGTATTTTGTTGCTAAATACAGCGCTATCTGTTTAAAAGAACAACTTGCTGAAAACAGCTTCTACCCAGTGAGTTGAGACTCTTTTCATCTTATATAAACTTCAGATATGAACAACATGAAGACGTTTATGCCTTGGAATAATATTTGAACCGAACTGGTCTTGTCTGTTTAAAAGGTAATAGTAATTATTGGAACACGTATGTTATGTAAGAATAATCAAACAAAAATGATCCAATTTACATCATGTGTATTGATATATGCATCCTGTACAGTTATGTTAAAGTTACTGTTCCTTGTAATTGTGTTAATAAACTCCAAGTTACAATTACTGATATACATGTAATAAAAATGCCTAACTTAAAAGAAGACTCTTAATAAGATCATTAGTCTAGCTAATTAACGTCTCTCTGAATCTATCAATTATTCAAAAACGCTCGACATGTACTTCAACTAAGCTATTTTATTATTCCTTGGTGTTTGATTCGATGTTCAGTCATAGGAGTTCGACTTAAACAGAAACTAGTTTAAAGGCTGCTCAGAGAACCGGTTTCTAATGTTACAGTAATGAAAACGGAGATGAGAGTACTCCGAACGTTATTTATTATTTTAACCTTTAGCCTGCTAAATTTATAAAACAGACAGGTCAATCATTCAATTTTGGCAGTACCATTTATTATTCAAAGGGGTGTTTACTGAAATTTTACTGACTGAATAGCGACCAGTGCAGACCATGATCAGCCTGCAAAGGCAAAATCACTTGCCGCCTGCAGGTTAAAGGGTAAAGAAACTGTTTTACAACTGACACGCAGTCCTACCTGATGTTATTGCAATACGCAAATGAAACTCAGTTGGCCCGTTGCCGGTTGTCTCAATTCAATTTCAAAACCGGAAGACAGATAATAGTTGAATATATGATTAATGCAACGTCGAAAATAATGAAAAATTCTTAGGAAAATTAACATTAGGTATTTTAGTACAGTAGAGCTCATTACAGTAGGTTTTCTGTACATTGTCGGGAACAATTTCAAAAGGATTTTTCCCGAATACCTTTTAACCAGGTTGATTTGTTTTATCAAATGAGGATCATGCATGCATCTGATAGGCTTGTTTCCCGAGTTTAACATCAGAACAACTGATGCACACTTCTCACTAAAATATAGAGTAATTCTAACTACAGATGGTCGGTCAAGAAGTGCATAAAGGACTTTTAGTCGTGTTTTGTTTAATTGCTCATCTTACAATACTGGAGGTAGTACGCTCATTTATGCAGTTAATACGGTAAGATTTAGCATTTGGCATGATTTTCTGAGTAATAACCAATTTGATATGCAATTTTAGGGTTGTTTCACCTATTCGTGATAATGAAATTTATAAAAATCCCCTTTGAAAGTATAGTATTTATTCAAACAATATAAATCAAACTCGAGTCTGTCCATGTGTGGTAATGAAACAAGCAACACCACTCACTCCTAATCAGCTTAAACGGAACTCTAGCGTAGTAAAATGTAATTAACGCTATGAATCCAAAGGATCAGAATCTAAGAAAGTACCACAACACTACTCTTTAAGACTGTTTTTATAACAAATAAATTATATGAAAATATCATTTGGAAGTAAAGCAATCAACCATGTAAAGTTATAGCTGACTCGGTTAAAATAGCTTATGAGAGGTAAAGGAACACGCAACACCCCTTACGCCCCAAGCAAAGGCTCCAGCGGAAATCTTTTATACGGGTACCAGGGCGATCTCCATGATCCTGAAGGACAACGCTATATCAGTGTTGAATCCATAAACTTCCCCCACACAACACCTAAAACAATGATGTTGTGATCATTGAGGATCGTTGTGTGGCATAGAACTTGAAATGTGCAACATCTCTCACACAACCTTGCAGTTCAAGAAAATAAATACAAAGTAACAAGGATAGCAAAATATTTACTTGGAAACGTAAGTAAGATGTTAGAACGTCACTGTTAGACTAGTTTTAACAATATTTCACTTATTTTCAGCAAAAGCCCACTATTGTAATATTGCCAGCTTTGAATACGTGTAAGCTTATTTACATGATGCAGAGAAAGCTCCGATTTCAGAAGCTTCCCTCCCAAACCAAAAATGATTTAGACAATTAACAGTAGGAGTACTGATATATGCAATGTATACAAAGTCATGTTTCACATACTTTTAATGGTAGCTAATGTAAATAAACTCCAAATTACAATTACACATAATAATAGAAATTTACTAACTTAAAAACATTTTCTGTCATCTATTCGTATAACACAAATTACATGTACTCGTTTCGGTAAGTTGGAATGTGGAAAATGTTGAAACAATGTTAAGTTTTATCAAAAAGGTAGTTAAAGGTGTAGCCCATTTTGTTTACAGTTAAAAATTTCCTCTACAAGTATGGATGGAGAAGTTGTAAATCAAATATGAAGTTCATTCCTCAATTGATGTAGTTTGACACATTTCCAACGGAAGAATTAGCGATAAAGATTTGTGTTAAAGTTGACTTCTCCCGGTCAAAACTTGTGAATGTTTTGTATGCTCGTTTGTTACGTTCTCTATCTTACAAGATACATTTATGTTCAAAATCTCATCTCAGACTATCGTCCCTAGAGATATCTGTTTAATGTCGGATACTTAGGATGAACTATGGTTAAAAGCAATTGCTCTTGGGTTCCCTGTTTTGTATCAAATCTCATCATTAAGCATCACATGTCTCTATTTATCAATCTTTAATATTTCATTGCATTCTTACGATCTTTGTCGGTGATGTTGTATAATAGATGACATATACAGTATATCTCAATCTATATAATACGCAGAAAGATGCTAGGTAAATGCTTATAATCATTATAAATTTCTAAATGTAATAAAAAAGAAAACACTGTCGTATAAAATGTTGCTCTAGCTGTTCAGAGAACAGTCCATATTGACGATAAAACACTATCAGATTTGCAGTCTCAAATACTTTTAAGAATAATTCTGAAGTAGGCTGTTGAAATGTAGTTGTGTACCTGCATGATTTAACATCATTCAAAAAGCCAGCAAAGCATATTTCATCTTGAAACTTAGCGAAATATTCTTAAAGAAATCCAATGCTAATCTTTCACCAAGACATTTAATCATTTAGCAATTACCTTCAAATGTAAAAAAAATATCAACAAAATTTTATGTTGTTGTTTTTAACTTTACTAAATATAATAATCAATTGTGTATGTAGAGCTATGTATAATAGATCTAATAATAATTAATTACATGCAATAACAGTCGAATTTTAACAAAAGTCCGGATTTTAGTACATATTTATATGTGTATAATTATATAGTATGAACTATATTAATCCCAATGCATATTATTGTTAACGCACATAAATTTGTAATTTTTATGTTTCATAAATTAGATGTAGTAATTATGCTTTCAGACAAGAAGGCTTTTGTTTCAATTTAATTCAATTTGTCTAAATCAGTTAGACACTGTTGTGTGTTTATGTACAGAAATGTTTTCATACTTACCTTAGTGAAGATAAAAAGATCAACACCAGCACGACTAAAACGGAAATTACATTAACGTCAAAAAGACGCAAGGTTAAATCATTGTAGATTAATGCATTTGATATTTACATGTACACAAAATTGTACATAGCAAGCGGACGTGCACACGCTCAATACACACAATCACGCACACACGAGGAAAAAACGAGCAAATAAAGGAACACAGCTGGGGCCGGTTGGGAAACTTAAAGCGACTGATAGTGCACGTAGCCTCACTCTTACCCGCCGCCATATTCCACATACAGGACGCTGTAAATAAAAGTTATTCCCGCCAAGTGAATCAACGTCTTAATTAAGAATGTTACAAATTAGTTTTCACATGCTTAAAGGCTGTTTAGATAATTGGTTTATAATGCTTCACTTGTGTGCTTTAACTGATTACAAATGAGTTTGTATCACACAATAATAAACAACGTATTTGATTAGAGAACTGCTAACGTTATGTGTTAATTAAGACCATGTTTTTGAAACTTACAAGCAGTTCCCATCTAATGTTTCTTCAGAATGCAATTAACTCTAATTTAACCGATGCTGATTATCTTTATTCGATTTCAAAGAATACTGGAAGGTGTCATTAAAGCAATGCGGAGACTAAACTGTGCAATCGAAAGAAAATCTGCAAAGACTTTCAAGTACATCACTTAGAATACAGTGTCTATTATTGATGTAGTTCAAGAATACATGACGCTGTTATAAAAAGGATTGGCTCAGAATACGTTTAAGGTCTTTTTTGTTACTTGTGAATGGGTACCAGGAATAGGTATGTTTATTTATCATTATGGTAAAACATTGACTTATAGGAGACGATTTGTGTTCACAAAAACGCAAAATTTTGTCGAGAAAAGTAGTTGAACAACTTAAACCTTTGTAAACCTTCATTGTAATTTTATGTCAAGTCTGTGAGATTGTCTTTGTTGCCTTATTCTTTTGCTTTGTCCATGCCGTTTACACAGATACACAGCTGCAGGATTTTGTTCCTGGAAGCTGCTTTCTAGGAGCATAGATATTCCTACTTAGTTTAGCATCGGAAACACATCTATCGCCTCCCGGCATCGGCTCTAACTAACCTGTCAAGGAAGTACATATATTCCATCTCAATTTGTTTAATTACCAACCTAGATAATTAACCTTAACAGTCTGGGAGGTTTCATGCATTTTTCATGTAATTACACTCCTACTTTAACACACAGCACTCGACATGAAATTGTAAATAATTATCAACTTGATATGTAATTCTAATGTGTTTGCTTTAGCTTGCTGAAGTTTTGTCAAAAGAAAAAAATGTGACAGGTTCAAACAGTCATTTGATTTATGCGTTTCCTAACTTTTTTCTTTCAACGTTCACGCAAGTAAATACACACTATGTTCTTTTGTTTGTTTTGGGTTTAACGCCGTTTTTTCAACAGTATTTCGGTTATATAACGGCGGGCAGTTAACCTTACCAGTGTTCCTGGATTCTGTACCAGTACAAACCTGTTCTCCGCAAGAAACTGCCAACTTACCTACATGAATCAGAGGTAGAGAACGAATGATTTCAGACACAATGTCTTCTATTAAATCGTCACGGAGAACATACGCCTTGCCCGGCGATCGAACTCACGACCCCATGATCCGTAGATCTGCGCTCTCCCTACTGAGCTAAGCGGGCGGGCTAATAAAAGATCAGTATCATTTTTTATTAGTTTTTTATTATCTTGAAGTAATTTGCCTATATTAAAATTAGATTAACAATAAAATACAGATTTTGTTGAAGTACAGTAAACCATTTATATATAAATAACTGACAAAAACTCCGATAAAATAAAACAGTCTTAATTATAACGTTATTTGTAGAAACAATTTGAAATAGACAATTAAATGTTAACATACAGTCCTTTTGACAACTTTAACAATATGTAGATTGTGATTAAAATTCAAGTTTAGTACAATTTGAATTGCAAAATATATATTTGCTCGTTGTAATTAAATGATGCAAGTTTACAATCATGTAAAAGGAAGTCTGATCATTTGCATATATATGTTTAGGAGGGGGTATACAGGAGTCACAACGTCGGTGCGTCCGTGCGTGCATCGTGATAACTCTTGAAAAGATTGATAAATTGAGTCCAGATTTGGTATAAAGATATAAAATCGTAAGATCCAGTTTAAAGATAATTTTCATTCCATTCCACTGATATTTGCCAGAGTTATTGCCCCTTTTTGACTTAATATTCACCAAAATGTCGATGTCCGTTCGAAAACTCTTGAAAGATGCCGTGATCGAATTCAGATGTACAGGTACACAATTATAAAATATAGGTCAGGTTTCGATTTTAGCTACAATCCACTATTGGTTGATAGAACTGCGTCCCCTTTCCTACTTAAAAAGTCCATTCTTTAGAATTTGAAAAGCAATTTATGCTAGACAGGAATCTGTTTATCAATTGTAGATTAAGTTAGATTATGGTTACAATCCCCAGTTTATGACGGAGTTATGCTTCCTTCCGACTTAAAATTCAGCAAAATGTTGATGTGTTTTTGATAACTTTTGTAGGATGAATCGATTGAGGTCATATTCTACACAGGTGTATATGATTGTAAAATGCAGGCTATGCTCGATTTCGGTTACCAGCCATCAATTGTTGACAGTCATGGCCCAGTTCTGATATAAAACTTGTTGTCAGTTCAGATGCTCTTGAACGGGTGAATGGTTAGACTTTATAATATGTAAAGAATCATGATGTTTATTCTATACTTATTCAAATTATGTAAAAAATACAGCTTGTATTTCACAAGTAAATATAAACAGACAGGAAAAATCCGTATTGTATCTTTTGTGTTATATGTTGCCGGACTACTTTCATTTAATATGCAGGACCTGACACAGTTCTATTAATAGCTCACATACAAACTTCACTCAGTTCTATTTTAACATCGACGATATTTTTCAGCGCTTAAGTGTCTGGTGAAATCTGATCTGGAGCCGAATGCAGCATCCCAGATCGAGCTGCTATTATAATAACCCCATATAGTATCATACAATACAGGCTAATTTCACTTTAAGCTATAAACTTACAAGAAAAAAATGACATTTTCCCGACTTTAAATTGTCCGGTAACTTTTTAATTAATAAATCGAATTCAGTTTAGTATGTACACACACACACACACATATATATGATAATCAAATCCATGTCTGGTTCGATTTTGGTTACAAATTGCTTATTTGAGGGGTATATGGCCAATTTTTGACATACTATTTGGTCGTCTGTTCAAATAACACTTGAATGGATGAGTGGACTGGATTATAAGTACACATGGATTTCATAACATACAGGCCTAGTTCAATTTTAGTTACAATCTATTAGATTTGGTGGAAGGGGTATTTTCTGGCTTAAAATTCGCAAAATGTCGATATCCGTTATATAACTTTGAAAGAATGAATGGATTAGTTCATATTTGATACAAACGTATATTATTATAAAATACTGGGGAAGTTCGATTTCGTTTGTATTTTCCCTGTTTTAGAACACTAGCAGATAATAATGTAAAAGTGATACTGTTTTCTATTAAATGTATTATAATTGAGTTTAGGGCTCGCATCGACGCGTTGAATTTGTATAAGTCATTCTAGCCATACATGTCCAAGATGTGTTGCAGTAAATATATTGACTTAAAATACTTATCAATTAAGATTTCTGAATTATTTTTCATAGACAAACGCAAACAAAATATCGCTTTCTTTCGTGTTATAATTTAACCAGTAATAGTAAAAACGTCTCTGTAAATTTCCCCGTAACTTAAAGGTCTACCTGTTTAACATTTGTCTTTTACGCTTTTCTACGTTGTTCTTTAAATAGAAGTGTCCTATGTATTGTGAGCGTTATGTTCTAAACTTAGAATCTCAGCAGTATTAATCAATATCGAAGTACTAGATATTTCTTTGATCTACAAGCATGATGGCCTTGTAAGACATTGCTTGCCCATGCCGAGACTTGATTTAAAATTCTAACTATCCAATTCAAACAAACATGTTTTCCTAGTGTAAACCAATGCGAGGTATTATCATTCCCTTATTGTTTAAGAAGTATATTCATCACACGTGGAAGTATCAACTATACAGATAATGAACCGTATTTCATTTGTTTAAAATCTTGCAATTAGTATTAGCATGATATATCCGACTTCCTTAGAATTCTTTATATGAGCCGTGCCATGAGAAAACCAACAGTCTGGTCAGGATCCATGCTGTTCGCTAACAGTTTCTCAAATTCCAATAGACTTTGAAAGCGAATAGCATGGATCCTGGCCAGACTGCGCGGATGTTGGTTTTCCCATGACACGGCTCATATAGTCTATTCATAAACCTAAGTACAGATACATCAATCTTTCTTTGTTTATGTTGAACTAGAAACTGCTGTGTAGATTGTTTATGCTTAACACGCACTACATTGTAGAACAATAGCTCGCCGATTATTTTATATAGAATTAATTTTCATATTGCGTTGCGTTTTATATAATTATCTTCATGAAAATGTGCCTACTTGCTGATTTTTCGAATACTTTAAGTCTTATATCTTTTCTAGGGTGAAAGCATCCGATGGTATCACTGTTGTGCTGATCTGAAGATGTCGAGTCGATATATCTGCTTAGTTCAATCCTTTCTTGATTTCTACTTTTACCCTCTTCTAGCTTTATTTTTACCGGCTTTGCTCCGCTTGCGCGTTTTAGACTATTGTAAGATACTCTATCATGTCTAAAGGTAAGTGTTCCCTCAGTGTCAGCGTTATGATGTGCCGTACACAATGTTTCGGTACTCCAATTATACATTTATACAGACTCACGTTGGCACTGTACATTTTTATGCAGTCAGAAATTTTCAATGTTTATTCTAGATTACTAAGAAATAGGACAAATATAGTTTTATTTCTATTTTATGCATCAGTATAAGTTATGTTATATTCAGATAAGCAATAATCTGTTTAGCAATTACTAGATGGTAAAATACAAAAACTCGTGATGTCCCAGTTGGTAATATACATTGGTATACGTACAATAACCTGTAAATATGTAATGACTACACTACCTACAGCCATGTCGTGCGTTACATAAATATTCAATTAATAATGTATTAAGTAAAAAGATATTCAATTAATAACTCAAATTAATAACTCATAAACAAACCAAAGTTATGACATCGTACTTCCTGTTTGATTTTACTTTGACAAACAGCACATTTCTAGACAGGGATATTATTGGACATATTAAATGTTAATTGATATCACCATTGCACATTTATCATGGAACATTTGAGTCCTCTGTAATTTCATACAAGACAACTTCTTGCTCGTCTGTCTGGTACTCCAAACTATGTCTGTAACCATAAACAAAATACAACAGCAGGCCTGAAACAAACGAATAACAACAATATAGCTACTATTCAGAAATACATATAAATATATATAATTATAAGTAATACAAATGGGAATGTAGTAAATTTAGTTTGATGTTCACGTCGTCTATTGATACTCTTGTAATTGTTTTAAAATGTATACGATTATTATAATGGGTTTCATGACAATCAGGAATTGGGACAGGCAGTTTAGGATTAAGCTTTATTATGTATTTACTGATCAATTTTAAACTGAGGCCAGATTATTTCATTATACCCCAGTCACACATACGACGTGGATAGCTACGTCTAGCCGCGGATAGAAACGTAGTAATCCGTATCGATCCGTACCTGAGCCGTACCTTAAAGTAGTAATCCGTATCAATCCGTACCAATCCGTACGGCTCATGTACGGATCGATATGGATTACTACGTTTCTATCCGTGGATAGACGTAGCTATCCGCGCCGTATGTGTGACTGGGGTATTAGAAAGGTCGATGTCTTACATACATAAAAAGAGTGATATTCACTCATTTCGTTTTTCACCGTCTTTTAACATTTATTATACATAAATAAATTTATATAATTTTGAAAGCATATATGAAACAACTTAATATAAAAAGACCTACTATAAAGTATTTTGAAATTGTTAGTCCTGTTAGGACGCCTTATAGTGTAAACTACTAGGATCGGATCAAATTTATACTGATATTCTATATGTAAACCTATGGAAGTTTGGAAGCTATAGTACATTACGAAGACGTAAAAGTATTAGGATAATCTTTGCTGGAATCTAGAGCAGATTAAAAAGACATATTTTATTCGAAGCGCATCCATTTTATCAGGTATATTTTATGTATGGAAAATACTATTATAGGTCCTGCTAAGCGACATATTTATTTTGAAGATTCTGATATCCTTGAATGAAAGCACGAATGTAATTTCTACAAAAAAAAAAAAAAAAAAAAAAAACAGATACCGGGTGGATTTTTGTCATGCATGCAAATTAGTACCCTTAAAAGTTATGCTCTTGTTGCTCCGACTTGGATGAAATACTGAGTCCATGGATATACTGATATCTCAGACTGACACTATTTGTATGATCGAGGTATTTGATCTGGGGCCGTATTCATAAAGCATCTTAAGTATACGTTTTGACTTAAGTTGAAGATTTTACTTAAGTTTGTGGTGATTTCAGCTTAAGTCTAAGTTAAAATCTTAAGTCCTATTCATAAAACAGCTTAAACTTAAGATACGAAAGAAATGACTTAAGTCAGAAAACAAAATAACATCGTGAATACGATTAAAGTGTTGTTTTTCAGATAAAAGCACTTTAAACATAAGTGTGCATGTTGTATCTATCTGAAATTAATATTTTTTTTATGTTTTCGTCCACAATAAAAGCCAAGAATTACTTATTAAGTTGTTTTATGAATAACAAATATACTTAAGTAAAATAAATTTCTTACTTAAGTAAATAATCAATTTCTTATACTTAAGATGCTTTATGAATACGGTCCCTGGCTTCTACATGTTACCTTGACCTTGGACCTTGTGACATTGGTTGTGCAAACTGCAAATCATCTGTCTGTGGTTAACAACTGATTACGAAATGTAGTGAACAGAAATTAGAGCTATTTGATTTTTGTCCTCTAAGTTTGACCTCGAGCTTGACCCTTGTGACCTGTGGTATGCACTCTGCATGCCGTATGGATGAGGTTAAAAAGTGATGCTAGTTTTCTGACAATCCTTCCGAATATGGAGCGGACACAAATTTGAGCTATTTGATCTTTGATCTCAAAATGTGACATTGCTATTTAACCTTGAGACATGGGTTGCGCTCGGCAAGTCGTCTTGATAAGATAAATATTTGATGAAAGTTTGATGGAGCACTTCCAACCGGTTTAAAAGATATAGAGCGAACATGAGATAAAGCTATCTGACCCTTGACCTCCAAATGTAATCTTGACATTTGACCAGTGACCTGGGTGCTCTGCACGTTGTCTTGACGAGGTAAACAAATGATGCTATTTTCAAGAAAACCATCCCTGAAGTTTTAGAAGAATATGGACGGACGGATGGATCAATAGATAAGACACGCGTCATATACCTTGGGACTAAGAGTATAACTACAGCGACAATTTGACTTAGCAAATGCGTCTTTCATTTGTTAATGAATATTTGATTGACAGCAAAGCATTGCATTAGACAGTAGTCAAAGAATACGATCATTTTGAGTTTTTTAATGAAATCATGATTGCAGCCGAAGCTGAAGTTTTTATAAATGTCCCTTTCTGATTATATTCAAATTTAAGTAATAAATGATATTTTGTTTCATAAAACTGAACTGTTTTATTGATCCGTACTCGCCAGGCCGAAGGTCAAGACGACAGTCATTGGCCAAAAAACAAAGGACATTATATTTTAGATCAGTTCACAAAAATGATATGTATTATACGAGATGTCACATATTTGGTTTTTGGTTAATCGTCCAAGCTACCTACCCAAAGCCATCCAGAGAAGAAATCGTACCCAGCACATCACTGGCAGAGAAGCCAACAGAAATACATTGATTAATATAGCCAGCAGTGGAATAAATGGAACGTAAGGTGTCCGGAAATATAGTTTGGTCCGATTTTCCGGTTGCTTTACAATTAACACAGTCGCTGAGATCAGTAAAATACTAAATACAAATACAATCAGAAGCATCCACCAGCTGTCCAAATGAAGTATATACTCGGCATACAGAGTAATTACGCTGAGTACACATGAACAAAGTATATAAATCAACAACCCTAATGCAGCAGTTCTCCATGTTGATTCATTTGGATCAAGAACAATATCCGATGGTAGCTGGAGTAATCCGCTAACACTTCCGTTCGGTGTACTGCTTATGACACTGTCAAGTCTGGTGTAAGTGCTATCACGTGGTCTTTGGTAATAGTTTGATTGATCTGTCATTCTGTCAAGTTTGAAATTTTCATCAAACGATACACTTTTTCGCATGAATGCTGATGCGCCAGGCGTAAATCCATTTGTGTGTAATTTTTCACAATCTCTTATAGTTTTCTCTGTTGATAATTTTGATTTATTTGCATCCAGTTGAAAATTTGAGTAGTTGAAATCCGTACACTGCATGAAATTAAGATCATCTGGGTCCTCGTATTCTACATAAAGACCAACAGTCCCAGGCTGGTATCGAACACATATCACAGAAATTGCTAAAGCTGAATACGACAACAATGTCCCTATTGATACAACTTGCAAAAGTATTTCAAACTCCAAAATTAACGCAATAATTGAAGACAAGAAGCCCATAACTAACACGCTGTATATTGGAATGTTCCATTTACTACTTACCCTGGACAAGAATCCGAATACCAGTCTATCCTTTGATATTGAATACACTTGCCGCGTCAGATAAAATATATTCCCTATTAAAGACGCTGATAAACCAACCAGTCCACCAACCGTAATGACAGCACTAGCTCCGTGAATATGTAAATTACTTAACACGTGCGGGAGAGCAATGAGTGTGTCGTCTGGAAAATGATGTAAGGATAATGTAGCAGCGGTTGAAATACAGAAATAAATCACTGAGCACGTGAAAATAGAGTACGTAATAGCTGAAGATATAACACGGGTTGGTTCTTTTGTTTCTTCACTTGCTGATGTAATTGCTTCAATGTTTGTGAAGGTAAATATCAACGTTGAGGCACCACTTAAGACCTGAAATATTACAAGATGTGGCATCTCCGACGTTGTGCAAGCACCAATACTTAGATATCTAACCTATAATATTGACACAATAAACATTTTTCCTTCAATTTAGGTGATAACAGTCGAAAGCACGTCCGAGTGCTGTGAATTTTACTTGGGCAAGTTGCGTTTTTTTAAACATAGCTTCACCTGTTAAATATTCATCCTTGTCTTTTTATTAATCGAGAAAAGTTTATTGATCTCTGAGAAAATGCAAGATTTTCAAGAAGAAAGTATTTTAGGTTAGACCTTATACTGGGAAAATATTTTATTTCTTTTGAAATGTGTACATGTCTTTTTCAATTTAAGTTATTGCTTCAAACAGTTTTGATGTATTTTGCTGCAAAACCAACGTTCACTTTTTCCTTTTAATCTTTTAAAAGTGTGGTAAACAAATAAATGTTTACAATACTATTGAAACGCTCCTGTGTATCTAATATGACAACGTCTCGTTTCTTTGACGTCGAACAATATTAGTGGTATGTTTGTTACATATATGAAATATTTCTATGTACAAAATATCGTATGTTTGTTACATACAATATTAGTGGTATGTTTGTTACATATGTGAAATATTTCTATGTACAAAATAACCAATCATGGTGTAATTGTTATATTTTTTGAATTTATATATTTGAGAAATTGAATAATGACATGTGTTTTCTGTATGACCTGCCTCAAGAGTAGATGCACTTGAAAGGCTTTGAATAAAAGCGTGTAGTTTTGAGAACAAAATCATGACACACTGTTGACGTGTCAAACATGTTTTAAAATTTACACTTACACTGACATGTACTTTATATAGATATAGGTTAAATATCTGCTTAGGGTGCAACTTACTCCTGTGAATCCATGAGCAAAGAATCCTGGTGGTTCTGTCCAGTTATCATGTTTGACATGAAAGTATCCTATGCAGACAAAACACATGACAATCAGAATATTGAAGAATGTGAGCACCATCATTAACACGGTTGATACCTAAAACAAATACATAAATCAATAAAATAGATGAACAATATTGTGATATTATATCTCTACACTGTCTTATCACGGAGCTGATTATGAAATATTAATCTGTCAACTCACAATATTTTTAAGTAAAAAAACTTACATTTCAGCTATATCGTAATATCTGCTGGTTAACGTACTAAAATAAAAATAAAGCAAAATATCCTATTGAGCAAGACCTCATAAACATAATGTAATGCCACGGGATTTTAACTGCTATGCTGTTCATAATGAAATATGAGTCTACCAGCGGCTTCTATGCAAACGTACATATTTCATTGAAAAATACTTTACTTTGAGTGTAAATAGTATCATTTATTCAAATCTTGTGATGCTAAAAATGGTAGGAAGTGACCAGACAAATTTCCAATACTTTTCAACACAAACTTAATATGTCAATCGCAACAAAACTGTTACAATAATTTAACGTTTTTCACTGTACCTTTGCTTTCATTGCGACTAATATTGTAATTAGAATTGTGATGAGGAAAGCAACGACATCTGGACAATCACCCCAAACTTCGCCACCATGCCATGAGGTGCTCTCTCTTATAACACTGTAGTGATAATAAACAATATACAATGTATAACTTTCTCAGTGCCTATATTGTATGAATTTATATCGTGTTGTCATAACACGTAGACAACATACCTAACGTTGGCTGTTATAAAGAGATGTCTTAATGTATAAATACAGTTCTTATTGATGTCTAACAATCCAGTCAGACGTATACGAAATGTATATTCTGTTTATTTAAGTACATATTTATGCAAACAAATGAGTTTTCAATCTATTAATCTATCTTTAAGTGCTGTTTATATTTCGCATATTATTCATATAAGCGTGATGGGTATAGATTAAGCTTCCAAATGCCAAGTTTAATATATTTCCAGGTAATATATCAGAAATACAAGAAATGCTGTGTTAAGCATATTTCATGTATTATAAGAATTTCATAATATTATATTCCCAGGATTGTGGTGAATTAACTGGATTTGGAAACTTAACAATATATTTTCCCTTTCTACGCATTTGATGTTTTCATAGATATTTTACATTCAATTAAAATATCATAAGGACGATACTGTTTGGTCTGTCCGAAGAATATGACCAGCTACATTCCGGCAGCTTATTTTTCTGTCAGTACATTTTGTACCAACAATAAGTGAACAGTTAGCTGCTATTAGGTATACAACAATTATTTCGAACCGTCTCGACGGTGGTAATATTGTTTAAACGAGGCTTTCATATCCCACTGAGACGTGTCTTACCTTGCTATCTGTGTGAAACATTGCAATGCATTAGCAAGCTGAGAACCAGCTAGTAGAGTGGAACTCTTTCTAAATGAAAGTTAATTCTTTTTCAGCGTAACTGATTGATGATATACCAGTATATGTACTTAGTTATGATGAGCATTAGCATTACAAACAGGTCGCTAAAGAGCTAATTTGTAGACGTACACGTTTACAGTTACCTGTTGATTGTCCCGTTCAACATATAGTCCAAGTACTGACTCCAAGCTTTAGCAGCAATAGCTGTCGTTATAACATGTTCCAGTATCATATTCCAACCAATCACAAACCCAAATAGTTCTCCAAGTGTAACGTATGTATAGAAGTAGGCGGAGCCAGCGCGTGGTAGTCGTGCACTAAATTCTGCATAGCACAGACCTATTAAATAAGAAATAAGATAGTTATAATCACTTTTTTATGTTTTGATAGTCAATAAGGCTCTTAAGGTATTGCGGTCCTACAACATGGCTGAACCTATTGGATGTTTGCCTAAACTAACACTGCATTATCATTTTCAGGAACTCTGAACTTCGACACTAAGTTCAGCCATTCGACCTTTGACATGTCAATTCAAAGTATGACCTTGACCGTGGGCCTTACGATCTGGATTATGCGCTTTGCAGATAAAGAATTGATGCCAGTTTTATGAACATTTTCGTAGCGGTTGAGAATGTATGGAACGGACACAATGGACGGGCGGACGGACGAACGTCCGGACCGAATAATAGACAGACCAACGGACGGACGGACATGCGTGACTCCAATAAAGGCCCAATTAACTTTTAATCTGGGGTACAATAATCTCTTACATTAAAGTAACGGTATAGGTACGAGCTAATACATTTCAATAATACATGTTTAATTGATGGATATTCATATTTCAGATGTAGCTTCTTCAAATATAAAATCATATACCTTTTAAATGTCTGGAAGTAGAACTAACTTAAACCTGGGATAGTAAACCAGCAATACCGTCTTACTTATATCAATATTGTTTCTTTCTTTTTGACATAACGAATCAAATACCTGCAAACAAAGTTGCTAATCCGGCAATTATCACTGAAATGACGTAAGAGGGTCCTGCTTCTTTGCTTATAGCATATGAAGTGATTATATAAACGCCGACGCCTAACGATGATCCAAGCCCTGAAATATTGAAATAAATCAAGAAAATAATTGTCATATATACACGAAAATATAATATTAAATTTGCATCTGGTCAAGGACTGAATTGTACATGAATTTCACACTGACCATCTAATCAATATGAATATTTCTATCGCAGCGTTATGTAGGCTCCAAAGGGGCTTCCGTGGCCGACTGGGTAAGGTTGCTGACTTCCAATCGCTTGCCCCTTACCGATATGGGTTCGACCATCACTCGGGGCTTTGAATTCTTCATGTGAGGAAGCTATCCGTGTGGTTCTGTCCGGGTGCCCACCCTTAATGAAGTAATACACAGAGGGGCACCTGTGGTCTTTCTCCACCATCGAAGCTGGAAAGTCACCACATGACCTATAATTGTGTCGGTGCGACGTTACACCCAACAACAACAACAACAACATTGTAGGTTCCAAACTTATATCTTAAATACTCTTTGTTTATTATATAATATGTAGGTTTAAATATTATAAAGAAAGAGAGTTACAAAGGGTGTTCAGTCGCTGACTTTATATCTAAAGTGATATAAACTGATAAATTTATATAACAGACAGACTTTTATTAAGACTTATACATAAGTACATCGTCTAAACACATCTTTAAACATTTTTAACATGTCACGTGTATATACATGGTAATAGTGTAACATACAAATGAAACATTTAGTAATATGATAGAGGAAATATGGATTGAACATGTACATACTTATGATAATAATATGAAGCTAGAAGTATATGATATGGTAACAGAGGATGAACATATTAAGCAGAATTATTTAAAATAGCATTACGAATACATAATGCTTCCTTGGCATAATTACACAGCTTTATCAATTCAAACTTATTATCAGAGTTTAAAAGTTGATGGTATTTGAACACAGATGGGTGAATATAATAATAACGCTTAATGTATTTTTGTCTAATAAGAGTATAACATGGGCATATACAAACAAAATGATACTCGTCTTCAATATCAAGTTGGTTACAAAATATACAGTAACGTTCATTACGTGGGGTATTGTTTCTTGCATATCTGCCCGTTTGGATCCTTAAAGGATGGGCAGACATACGCAGCTTACAAAAATATATACGATTCTTCTTTGGTAACATGTTCAAATAGTTTTCGTACTGAAATTCGTTTTTAAATATTTTATACATATCAAGAACAGTACTATTGCTTAAGGATGCAAACCATTCCTGTTTAAATGTATCTATAACTCTACATTTAAATACTTGCACAAATACATTAATGTTTACATTTTGTGCATCGTTAAAGATATCTGCAAATCCATAATCAGTTAAAAGTTTTCTAACATTAGTAACCCAATTACAATATCCTTTATTACTATCTTCAAGTGCTTGCATATACGCAACTTTTAACAATATATTATTTGTTCTTGATAATTTTAACCAGTACTTTATTATCCGTACATATCTATTAATATATAAAGGATATCTACCGAGTTCCCCATATACAAAAGCTGAGCACGTGTTAATTTTAACTTGTAATAACCGTTTGCAAAATTTCAGATGTATTCGTTCTATTTCTTTTGATTTTGTATAGCCCCATACTTCACATGAGTAACATAATATAGAACCTACAAAGGCATCAAATAATTGGCACATAATGTGTGGTTTTAGATCGTAATCTTTACACTTATTTAACAATGTATTTAAAGCTTTAAGTGCTCTACCGACTAAATATTCTTGGTTTAGTGCATAATTACCAGTGTAATTAAACACTGTGCCTAAATAATTAAAATCATCTACAACCTCGATATGCTGTCCATCATAGGTCCACTTTTCATTAGGCAACAAACGCCCTCGCTTACGAAAAACCATGATTTTAGTTTTTTCTGTGTTAACTTTAAGTCCCCAAGTATTGCAGTAAGAATAAAGCAGGTCCAAATGATTTTGTACTTCTGCAGGTGACTTTCCTATGATGGCCATATCATCGGCAAATAACATCATTATAAAAATTATATCATCTATATTTAAACCGGAATTTAAGCTATCTTGTAAATACAGTTCTAGGTCTTCGACAAATAGAGAAAACAATATCGGGGACATTACCTCCCCTTGACGTAGGCCAATAGCATATCGGAAATAATCAGAGTATGATGAACATTGTTTCACACATGATTTGACATTTTGGTACATATCTTTAATAATACTTAATATTTTACCTTGAATACCAGATTTATACAACTTTAAATATAGCGCATTTCTATAAATAGTATCAAAACATTTCATCATATCGACGTACACAACATACAATCTTTTATTTTCGTTTATATGTTTTTGAACCAATGACATCAATAAAAATATAGCGTCAACTGTTGAACGACCCTTTCTAAATCCGAATTGGGCGTCCGAAATAATATTATTACTCTCACATATAAGCTCGATGCGTCTATTTAATATAGTCGTGAACAATTTTGAAAAACAGCTAACTAAAGTAATCCCCCTATAATTGTTAACATCATTCGCACAGCCTTTTTTATGCAGAGGTACAATAATGCCTTCTGTCCATTTATCAGGGTAATATCCAGAGTTCAAAATACAATTAAATACATCACAAATATGTGAAGTTAAAATTCTGCACATTCAATAAAATATTCATTCAACATACAATCATTTCCAATTGTTTTGCCACGCTTTAATGACTTAATAGCATGTCTCACCTCATCGATACTAATCGGATTATCTAATTCAGGATATACAGTATTAGGCTGACTAAAGTCGTTATTATCACAAAATGATTCAGCCTCATCATTGGTACAGTCAACAATATTGTTACTAATATTTTCAAAAAACAGTTTAAACTCATCTAGTGAAATATCATTTTTTACAGTTTTTGTTTTTGATTTAAAATATTTCCAGAAATCTTTTGATTTCTGCTTTCTAAGATTTTCAATTTCCTGCATTTTAATTCTATAACGTTGATTTTTCTTTTTGCGTACTAAATCCTTATACACTTTTTTCTTATGGCATAACTCAGTACGACTATTGTCATTTTTGCAAACATTATATAAATTCAAGGCATCTAAATAATGAGTTCGAGCATTAGCACAATCTGCATCAAACCACTCAGCATTTTTTATACAAGAATCATTGTCAAATATGGGTACATCTTTAAAAGTACAATGTTTAGAGAATAAAGGGTCCGCTACATTGCGTACAATATTTGTAAAAGAATTTACAACCTCGTTAACGGATTCTTTATTAGTACAATCAATATCATTTACAATAGTATTAAAATGTGGTAACATAGATATAATTCCAGCCCTAAATTGGGCTTTAAAATTATTATCCCATTTATATTTGACTTCAGAATAACTATACGGGTCAGGTGTTTTATTATTACAATATAATGAAAAATGTAACGGAGCGTGATCACTCCACTCATTAAATGACCCGATTGTAAAATATTTTAACAATGAAAAACTGCGCTCATGCGCTAATAGGTAGTCAATAACCGATGATCCGTTATGGGAAAAATAAGTGTATTTATCAGTATTACCTACTCGACCATTCACAATACGTAAACATGTAGATTTACAAATATCTAGTAATTTAATACCATGATTATTTAATCTAGTGTCTACTGAGGCCCTGACAGAGGAAATATCTGGCTCATAATCTGCATCATCAGTTAAAGAATTAAAATTATCATGCGTTATAAAATCGCGCTTACTGCCAACACGACTATTTAAATCACCAAAAACAAGTACTTTCCCAAGTTCTTCAAAAGTAGATGTATCAGTTTCCAACAAATCAAATAGATCAACATTGAAAGTATTGTATGCGGGGGAATCCTCACCCCAAATATAAGCACCACACAGGTATATATCATTTTCAATATGAAAGAAATTTTTGTCTAACTTAAGCCAAATAATGGTGTCAAAATCATTTTTAACAATTGTTATACCATCTTTTAAATGTTCTTTATAACAAATTAAAACACTATAACGTATCTTGGTACATTGTGTTCTACTGTGGAAAATTTCGGTTGTAACACCTACTTTATTAAATACTAAATACTCCAGTATTGCGCTCAAACCTCGATTATGAATTAATAATTTTAACAAGTCGGATTAATTTATTGTGATAAACGTAAGTAACTGTAAACAAATGTGTTTTATTAGTCTCTTTATTCAGTTGTGAAGCCTAAACTATAATCGCTTGTCAGATTGGAGATTTTAGTGTTACACTTCTATGCATTATTTGAAAGTATGATATATGTCTAATAATTAACACCAAAAAAGCGATGGCATATTATCGCATCAAGCCAAAAAAAAGAAGTAATAAGTCCTGTATCTGACACATTTCTAATTGAATTAATAAATTATAACTCTTCTTTACTGAATTTGGACTGTCAAGATCAAGTCACTTGTGAATACACTATGTGTATAAGCAGCGTTTTCTTTCTCACAGAAGGAATCTGTGATCATAAGTCTCGTCTCAGACTATCCCCTTTAGAGATATCTGTTTAGTATCTGATATTTAGAATGAACAAATAGTTAAACGCACGTGCTCTTGGGAGTCCTGTTTTGTTTCGAACCTGACTACGTTATTGGGTGTTTTCTATATCAATCTTTGTTGTTTCCGATCATATTGATATAGTATTCTACTACGTTAAATGTGCGATTATCTTGCAAAGAACGAGTTCATTTATGTAAATTATCAGCATTTTCCAAATGAACAGAAAGCTAATTAATAATCAAATGATGTATAAGGATAAAAACACCTGTAAATTCAGAAGTAGGTTGTTGAGGTGCAATTTTTAACGTATTGGTACATAATTTATCTTGAAAGTGAACTAAAGTCTCATTACAGATATATTTACTTGTTCTTAAAAAAACAATTATATACGTAGTTTTCTCAATCACTTGTTTCTGGTGATAACGGATGGTTAGTGGTTCTAGCCAGTGCCCACTCGTGCCTTGAAAAATGCATGGACGGTCACCTGGGTGCTTCCTCCACCATAAGTGCTGAAGATTCGCCATTTGAGCAATAATCTTGCCGTCGTGACGGCACACTCAACAAAAATATCTGAAGAGTTACCCTACCATATGACCAGTATACACCACTGTATACACAACTGTTGCGTAAGAGTGTACCTTTTAAGTAAGAGTGTGCCAAAACACGCTAAATCTATGTATCCAGGTAAACAGACCGTTTGGAGTAAATAATTTAGTAAAATAAGTTATATTTCATTATCATGTATGGCAATTCTTTATTTTTTTAAGGGAATATAAACTTTGTACTCTTGATTAAACAATCAAGATTCTTAATGTACCTAAATGATGTTTTGGATTTTCGTCTTCCCTGAATGATTAAGAAGTCTAGCCAACTGTAATTTGATTAAAGATCAATCACAATAACAGGGCATGCAATTCAACGTAATTAATGTTGACCTAATGTACATAATCATCGCATGTAGACAATCCATTATTCCTGAAGCGAATCGATTGCAGACTCCAAATGCAAAGAACAATATAAGACCAATTACATTACCAGTGCATTGCTAGAACACTAAATAAACACGGTTACCATCTTATTTCCTACACGAAAATTTGAACTTTTTAGCTTGAGAAATATGTCAAAAATATATCAGATTCAGTTCTTATTTAATAAGAAGAAGGCTCAATATTAATTCATTCATTCCATGGTATGATAAATACATTGTGTTGTTATTGTAATTTCAATTCTAACACGATCTGCAGCAATTGCTATATAAACATATGGCGAAATCGCCTATGCATGAATCTACGATAAAATATGGTTGGCTGTTTCTATGTTACATCTCACCCCCTATGATTGTGGCATAAGAGATTCTACTTCAGTTCCATTACATACGAATTATTTCAGGGCCAAACGGTTGAAAACAGCATTTCAAATACATAAATATGATAACATGTCAGACTGACTGATGTGTAGGACCGTAAAACACGTTTCGATCTCTACGAGCGAATTCATTTAGCTTAATTAAAATTCAGTTGTGACGTCATAAATGTATGACATAAAGTATGACGTCATAATGATGTGACGTCATATAATGTTAAGCTCGTAACTTGTAACACAGGGTCAACTCGCCAAATTTGATGATTTTCTCTTCATAATTAGTTTGCGAGCTGTTAGATTACCAATTCATAAATACTTCTCAAAATTCAGATAAAAAGAAACAAATATCTATACGTTCCATTGGCTATGCAACTCTTTCTAACCCTAGGGGGTAAATTGTACCAGCATATGACCCGAATGACGTATTACGCTGAAAATGTAGTACTGTAAAATGCGAATTATTTGCGTTGTTAGAATCGAAATAATAAATATGTTCCATTAATTTTGTCAGTTAATAAAACATAGGAAGTCGTTTGGATGCGAATAATTATATCACTCGTTATTTAATTATTACGCATCCAAACTCCTGCCCATATTTTATTAACTGATAAAATATAGGAACAGATTTATTTATTTCTTAAATAGAAATGAAATAAAAAAAAAAATAAATAAAAAACAAAAAAAACAAAAAAAAAAAAAAAAAACGGCGCTGTAACTTTAAGACTATTTTAAATTTGTTCTTCTAATTTTGGTCGACAATTGACACCTAACTGAGCAAATGTTAAAAGCATCCGATAAAAAGTAGGACGCCACCACCTTGTTCTATATTAGTAATAGGAAAAAGTCGCATTCATACTACACACATCAAACTAATTAATGCCAACTCACCTAGACCAATTAGATCTAATAGCCCGAGACATCGTTTGAGCTTGGTATCGTGCAGTTTAGAAGTAATCACAGTCTTCTTTCTCCACATGTTGCTGCAAATAGCACTAATCGTCATGTTCTGGAATGGCAGTAATAACGCACATTACGTATTGTAGGAGAGTATTTAACATCAAGTAGTTGTTTTCAAGAATATGAATAGGAAAGATAATTTTCATCTTTCCTGGACCTTTTCCTTGGTACCACGGTGACAAAATATATCATATTTAAGTCAGTATTTAAGTCAGTATGTACATCAACTTAAAGAAAATTGCAATTTCTTCTTTAGTTATTTTTTAGTTCTCAAAAATCTAACGAAACAATTTTTTTCAAAGGTTTTATTTACTAAAACTCTTGCTAAAGCTGATACAACATTCCTAGACTATGAAGTTTTCTAGGATTCTGAAACTTTTAGTTTCTGTTAATATTCTGATATATACTGATCCTGTAGCAAATGGATTGACAGATATTATTTTAATTGTTTGCATTGATCAATGCATGAAAATCAAATCATTTCTTTTTGTTTATTTACTAGGTATCTTTATACTTATTCCAGTGAAATATCACCTTCAATAAGAGGCAATTTATCGTCAGTAGACAAAGACCTTGCCCGGAATGGTCTCAAACTGTGTGTGTTACTACATACATTATTGTATATAATTCTCTCAGTGTGTGGTTCGCAAAAGTATTAACTGTGTGTGTCAAAAAGCAATATATAGCACCCATAAAATACGATCTGATATATTACAGTTCACGAGAGGCAATAAATAAATAGTGATATTTCTCCTGATTGGTCATTTGCATTGTAGAAAAAAATCTATTACTATTACGTACAGGTATGTCTGTTCTTCTTTGATATAAACAATATAATTATTTTGATGACACTAATAAATGCAATTAATTAAGAAATGATATATAGCATCGTTATGTTTTAATAATTTTAAACACTACGATTTATACACCTGCGGAATAATTTCAATGTGAGATAAAATGCTACACACTTTAATTTGACATAACGTTTTTTAATATGCAGTTATGTTGCAAAAATAAATACACCAATTTCTGCTGTTTAATCGTAGAAATCACAATTGCCGTGTTATAGTAGATCTGATCTGAAATCAATGAAACATTAAATGTTCATACCAAAGATATACAATTTCCGTGATTGCGCGTAGGCTGCCTGTACATTTGTGATGCACGACTGCATTGGAAATCTATAAGATGGCGTTATTTTAAATATTAAAACAATATATTAATTGCGGGAAATGTAGGGTAGGAAATAATAGATGTCTACTTTTGTTTGGATGTGATATGAATTCATATAAATGTTTCATAAATCAGACCCTAAACAATATTTGAATAAAAGAACAATGGAAATGTTTTATAGGAAATTGTTTTTCAGCACAGTACATTGTAATAAGTATTCCATCATGTAACAAAATTACGTAGTCTATGGTATTTTGCTATCGACATGTTCAGATGTCAATGTTATATACAAATATTTTCAAATACAACCAATAACATGTAAAACAGAGTTTGAACGAAGCTAACGTTGTTTGCATTCCTTAGTTTTCATTTGCTACAAAGACGTATAAGATCAATCAATTTGTATCTATTTTCTTCATAAATTAGATTTTGTCATTTTGTTAATAGAAAATAAACCGCACATTATACTTTTACCTTTATTAGATGTATTATTTTACTGTTTGCTGTCCTGTGAAAATTCAAAGCACATGGGGCTGTTTAATAAGCTTTATAATGGTAATTTATGTTTTATTTTTAGATTGCGAAGCATTTCAAACGAAAACATTATTTTCGAGATACTGTCAAATTTTAGTGAAAATAAGTACAAAATAATGAATTAGAGAATAATCAAAACTAGACAAAAACAAACTTGTAAAACAAAGGCAAAATTAATTTAATTGTGGTTTTGATTAATAATTTACGTTTAAGTAGATGGAGCTTTAATGACACTCGGAAGTTTCCGTGTAACTACATATTCGTGTTGTCATTATGATTACGGATCCAAGTGTGCAAAGGATTTGCAATTTAAAGAATTGAAAGTCATAGTATTGATGAGAAACATTAGAAAAAATCAAAGTAACGTGTTTTGTGTGTCGCAATAGTATGGTACAGGAAGTAGGGTAACCAAAAGGTATTAAAGTAATTTGAATAACATTTGTTTATGTTGTGCAAAATTTAATACCAAAAATAAGTTAGGTCATAAATTCTAGAAACTAATTGTTGTCCGTTTAGTATACATGGGACGAAAATGGCGTTTACTATATAGCGGAAAGATTGACAAAATGGTACTTACATTCTTCCGTAAGAGCGTTAAAATGTAATAGTGTCACACCCCATGTATTTATTTATTAAGACCCTAATATTTTTAGTGCTTTTGGCGCTCTTGTATATTAATTGTGAACCTAATTATTACGAAATACACTTATTCAAATTTTGGGTTACTCTAAAAACAAAAATAAATAAATAGGTAAATGAAATAAGTAAATAAATAAATAAATAAATTTAAAGTAAATAAATAAAAGGTAAATGCAGTTATAGTACTTGTCATTTGTTTGCCAGTCCAAAAAGGAGTACATAAAGAAGAGATTCAATGCAATTACTATTTAGCCACGTCGTCCTAAATTAGATTAAACAATGCGTTAGCATCGTTGTATCTACATTGGTCGCAAAAAAAGATGACAGTTATTAAAGAACAATGAACACTGAAAATGCTAGATTATAAATTTCTTTTTGCAAATGGAGACAACTAAAACAAGCAAATTGACTCTAAAAATTATTGCTTGGCCAAGTCAAAAATTCCGTTTGTAATATATATTACGATAGTAACGCTGAAAACATTGTTTCATAACTCATTTTTTTGCAACTTGAATGTCATTGATAAGATCGCGTGGACTGCTTTTGCTACCTGAAAAAAAGACAAGGAAAATTCTGGAAAAATCACGCTAACTGTTTTGGAAATAGATGTTCTTTGTTTTTAATTTGATGATATAGAATTTTTATAGAACAAATTTTAAACGACTTTATGTATTCATACTTTTAGTTTAAACTTAAATTACGTACGTATATGTTCATCTTGTCATTATTTTACATGAATTTGAATAAGCAAAATTTTCATATCTAAACTGTACAGAAAGCTTATTGGAATGTTTTCTTGTGAATGTATTTTGGCAGAAATCATGTTTCATTTACACTTTTAACACAATTTATACATTTATATCTAAATTAGTGTTGAGAAGAATATAGGGTACTATTTGACGCAATATTTTCACGTCATCTAAAAAATTACCTTTTTTTGATGCCAAAATAATCCAAAACAATTCACAAATTATTCAAACCTCTGACGTGATCATCACAGGAAATGTTTTCCGACAAAATTAGAGCCATTTGAAAGACAGTAACAATTTAAACCCAAATCGAATCTATTAACTTTTTGCATTCGGAAATACTCGCTTCGTTTCATCCTAACCACTTGTTTTAATAAACTTTCCACGTAAAATGAGTTGAAGTGCACTCGAAATGGTCCTTCAAGACTGGAGATAAGTTATTGGATAAAATTCCAATAAGCCGTTTCTCAGAAGAGAGCTGAGAAGGAAAACGTAAGTCTGGTTTTAATGATGAAAGTGTTTTGTACGAAAGCTATGACTTAAATGTATATAATTTTGCCAATAACAGTTAAGCTTTCCTGATTAGAGCTACAGAAAAAGCTCTTTGTAAAAATTGTATAAGCGTACCTGTATCCCTTTGCGACAATATTAAAGGCAAAATTTAAAAGATTCTCTGCCAAACCACACTAACACAAAACTCTACCATATTAGTTAAAATATATTTTTGAAAAGTTTCTTCTGTAAACAAAAGCATTCACTGTTCATTAAAGATGTTCTGATTTATAAATGAATTCGCACTTTTTTGCAAATATTTATATTTCTTCGCAATAGTTATTAAAAGTATTAATTTAGTTGCAGTCTTCAGTAAAAGTAGTTTTAATACATTTACAAAATATATAATAAGACTGTCGTGATAAATAAAAAAATCGTTTCATTATTTGCCCGGTTATTAGTAAAATAAAAATATGTGTAAATCACAATGAGTAACTTTGTCAAGTTAGTTATTACCCGACATTATGATTATGACTTTAGTGGATTAGTATGTTTGTTTTTGGTTTAACGCCGTTTTTTTTTTCAACAGTATTTCAGGCATGTAACGGCGGGCAGTTAACCTAACCAGTGTTCCTGGATTCTGTACCTGTACAAACCTGCTCTCTGCAAATAACTGCCAACTTCCCCACATGAATGGAGGACGAATGATTTCAGAGACAGTGTCTTTTATCAAATCGTCATGGAGAACATATGGCCCGCCCGGGGATCAAACTCATGACTTCGCGATCCGTAGATCTGTGCTCTTCCTTATTGAGCTAAGCGGGCGGGTTGACTTTAGCGGAAGAGAAAGAAAAGTTGCTTTATAACTTTTGTAGAATCTACATTACTTTAACATTAAGTAATCTAAAGTCAATGTTGATCTGCTATTTTATTAATACATTCGTAAAAATATGTATATAATTATATAAAGGGATATTATCACTATGTGTTGGCTCCTTGTAAATATCTCTTTGGTGAAAAAAACAAAAACAACAATGTATTCATACTTTTATTTTAGTGATAATCCCTTTTATTTAAAGAAGTAATTTATCACCTTAATAACGGTATCTTGGAACAGTGATTTTTTATTGTTTATATGTTTGGGTAGATATTCTCTCACAGCGGATCGTTAGATTTATATACTTATTTAAGAAGGTGAACAACCTTGTATTAAATTCTTCAGTTGATATACTGGACTAATATTCTAAAAAGATATTATTTTCTATCTGTGTACGTAATGTCGCATTGATGGGATGCTAATGCGTTTTATGACAAAGATAATTTAGAATCAAAATTTTGGAGTACAATGTCTCTTACGAACAGTAATATCAGTTATTAATGTGTAAACGGTTGATATCAGAAGTGTGTTTAGCTTTCACCTTTCCGTATAATGTAACAATATTATGAAAAATTCATTTTCTGATACAGCACGACAGATTTGCTATCTTTCTATCGTATCCTGGCATTGTCCAAATTTTCGGTTTCTTTAAATTCGGCATGTTCCATAATTAATCTAAACACGTGTTATTTTTATTGTGTTGCAAAATGTACACTTTTTACAAAACTCGTTTTCTTACATTATGTAGGGCATCTCCAGAAGATACTACCACGCACTTTTTTCAAAATACTTAAAATTATGATTCTGTTAAGTGACTTTCATTCGTATATGGAATATTCAACTCCGCGCAGAGCCTGGTTATGCCCAAACAATTACCATCGCCCGATTTTCCTATTGGCACCTAAAGACAGCGAAATATTCTTATAGTCTAAATTGGTTGCATTAAATCATCTGGATCAATTAATTTAAATGAAGCTTATACAAGTAAAATATTTTTTACAGTTCCTTGGCGCCAGTTAAAACAGGGAGAAACAAAGAGATATATCGTGTTCTTACCCTTCACCCACGATTCAACAGATCTGTGAAACATTTTCCATTATACAAATTGAAATGCAGCCCAAGAGCGTCATGATTTATTCTAAAATAATGCAGCCTATCGAAATAATATCATCCTCTGTCTGGGTGAATTGTTTGTTGTAGCGCCTAAAGTTGGAAATGTCTGTATTATGACAGTATCAGTTATAACACGAACAATCAATTATCGTTCACAATTCAACCATCCGTACGAAAATTCCATGGATGTAGGGAAATAAACTGGAAATGTATCAAATGCACGCATCTGAGCGTAACTACTTTTTGTGTTATAGCTATTATACACTTATTTTCAACAGTAAAATTTACAGATCGCGGATAAATGGTTTTGACATGGCTTAAAAACAAATTTCCAAGCTTTTCCTACTCAGCGTTTTACTCTTAACTTAACCTGAATTTAAGATCAGTTAATAGAACAACCTGCGTTTATATAAGATGCAAAAATAAATTGTGTTGATTTATATATATGTTTAAGAAAATATGCTACTCACATATCAAGTAATGTAACATGTGTCAAGAAAAAAATGGTATTAAACGAGTATAATAATAATATCCAGTTGCTGTTTGGTTATTTTCTGTAGTTCATAAATGTTTTTTTTACGGCGAATTAAATAATACACAACCTCTATTACAAGTAATTCAAACATTCTACTTTAAAGTTAACTAAGTTATCATATTTCGGTTCAAACAACGAAAGATTTTCTCGGATTGCGTATGCGCATGTTTTGCACTTAGTTCAGTTTCGTCTGAAGGAAGATTTCTATAAAATAAAGTCATGAATAATATTTCATTTGAAATACCTTTTTCTATGTCTAAATAATCCAGAGCGATAAAGAAGACAATTATGCTGTAAAATTTCCCATTACAAACAAACATTTTCCGATGAGCGCAATAACAACTTTATACTTTATCAAATCCATTTGCAACAGTTCCTGATATAACGGTTGTTGCCCTGTATTTGAAATGGTATTTCAATACTTGAGAGATATGGTATTGGACAAAATTCCAATAAGTGGTTTCTTGGCGGAAGCTACCGAGTGGATAAAAGGACTGCTGTATTATTTATTTTTGTCTGTAATTAAATATCTTATTGTTGATTCCATTTCTAATAACACGGGTAACTATTCATTTAAAACAACATAGGATTAGTTTATCTAAGAATAGAATCAATAAAAAATGACGTTTTATTTTTGCTATTTAAAAAAATTTATTTTTAGTGAAATACTTAGATAAATCAGCGAAATAAGATAAATACTTCCATTGTTTCAAACCAGTGAAATTGTATATAATTTGATTAAAACCATCGGAAAATCATAAGATAAAAAGAGACTTCATTGGTTTTACATTAAGTTTGTTATATATTTCACTCATTAACACCATAGTTTTCAATCACACAATCTATTCCGAATGTTTGCCCTTAACCTTACAATTTGAGACAAGTTAACCAGTGACAAAGTGTTGAAACTGATAATTCGCTAAACATCTTAAAACAAATATATGAACATTACATTATTCATCAGGGATATGTATTGTATGGTAAATAATTTTATCTTAAACAAACAATATATGTAGGAATCCGTGCAATTGCAACATATGTTTTTTTTTAATATAAGGTGGACCGGTGGTCTAGTGGTCACACGCTTGACTGTCAATCCAGAGGTCCGGGGTTCGAATCCCAGTTCAGGCACTGGAAATTTCTGAGATGCTCTCGAGTGTTTCCCACCTAACCAAAAGGCCTGTACTGGTTCTTCCCAGGAAAGACTGCTTCAAGTGTATCGGTGCTATACATCGGGCACGTTAAAGAACCAGACTGTCTATTTGCAAAGATCTAGGCTAAGTTAACCGGACAGGCCTGTATCTAAAAGGATTTCCCACTATCTGTTCTGGGGGTTTTATCTCGCTCTGTCCGTCTGGTCAGATCGCTCTGTGTCTGTACTAGCAGAGGATGAATTTCGCGTCCTGTGTGGCTGCGTTTGCTATATGTAAAGCGCCTTTGAACGTGTTTATCATGAAAAGGGCGCTATATAAATCTATTATTATAATAGTAATATAATAAATAATAATAATATTGATAATGTGGAGTGTTAAATAGAAAATCGTAGATACGGACAAGTAACCTAATCTCGTGGAATCTACAAAAGGACGTTCGGTAACGTTATCCAGATAGTTCTATACAATGCTCATATCAAGTTTTTCAACTTCGGGTGTACTGCGAATTTGAAACATCTAAGTCTAGTCAAACAATATGGTTAAATCATGCCTCTTCCATTCGGAAAATGAGGTGATTTATTTGTAATGCGCAAAGAAAATATGTAAAACATCACACAATATTTTAAGAATTATTGTACTCAAAACAGATAACTAACCTTTTGGAATATTTTATCAAACTGGTAACTCTTACAAGAAGGCAATTCTCAGTAAATAATGTTTTATCCTGTACCTAGAATTTGTGTAGTTCAAATAGTCCATTATACAGTTTTGAAAAGGAAAACAGACCCAATAGCCACCAAACAACATATATAAAGATGCTTTTCAAATTTTTGTTTTAGCTGTATGATTTACTACGTTGCTATTTAGTTATGATTTTAAATTTGAAAAAAAACATCAACTTTCAACTTTTATTTAAATTCTCCGGTTCATACACAATGAACAGTAAAGCATCACAGTAAAGAAAACATTTCAAGTGATTTGAGTGGCGGTAACACGTGTGTCTTCAGTGCAGCAAGGAAGTAGTATAATTGTATTAAAAAAAAACAAATTACTCATAAAAGGTTTTAAGGATAATTACTACTCCAGCTATATCCGTTGAAATTTCTTCCTGGAAATATTTGGTATTAAAATATAGCTTAATATGTTGTTGAAATGTGAGCATATTGCTATTTTCATTGCTTCATGAGTGTCGAAATAGATCAATGGATCATACAACTTCTTAATGCATGTGGTTCAACTACATTTTGGTCGAAATAAACTCAAGGAATTCACACGTCATTCAGGCCTTCAACGTCTTAACCACAGAAAATCTTTATGTGATCAAAATGTTTTGAAAGACAATAACAACTTCAAATTTGGGAGTGCTCGCTTCGTTTCTTCTTCAATAGTCGGTTTTACAGATAACAGTGTTATGTTTAAAGGCTAAGAAGAAAATATTGTTTAACATTTTCCTCTTTGACCGCGTGTATATTAGTATGAGGTTTTATTTAATTGTTCAAAATATATAAGAGAATGTAACACGTTATCCAAAGATGCCCCGTCAGTGTTTCGCTGGCAAAGTTTTTATGTACAATACCTACTAATGTTAACTTTGAAATATTTCGTCAAACAAATGAAACTAAATGCGTTTTATTTGTCATTATCTAATTGAACATAATAATAAACGGAGATGCTGTGAAGCAAGAAGTAGAAAACTGTGCGCCGCGGAAGCATCACAATCTCGTTAATATAAACGACTGCATAAGGAATCCGAATGTCCAACGAATATCTCTTCTTGTAATGTAGTAATTTAACATTGATGTAACAATTGATATATTTTTATCATTTGTTTTATTGAGTGAGTATTCCCACACGGCGTATCGTTAGCGTAATATACTTATCTTAGATTAAGGAGATGATTTGAGCCGTGCCATGAGAAAACCAACATAGTGGCTTTGCGACCAGCATAGATCCAGACCAGCCTGCGCATCCGCGCAGTCTGGTCAGAATCCATGGTGTTCGCTAACAGTTTCTCTAATTGCAATAGACTTTGAATGCGAACAGCATGGATCCTGACCAGACTGCGCGGATGCGCAGGCTGGTCTGGATCCATGCTGGTCGCAAAGCCACTATGTTGGTTTTCTCATGGCACAGCTCATTTGATATATACTGGACTTATATCAGAGAAAAATATTTCTCTTTGACATCTGCCTACATTATGTCGTACTGAATGCTCCAGCATATTATGGTGTAGATAACATATAAAATTCTTTTCGGATAAAATGAGGAGCAGGGGTACAACATCGCCTTTATTGTTATGAACATTATTGTTAAATTATATATGTGTACATTTTGATTCTGGAAATATCTTATGACTTCATCATCTCATTGTTTTACAACCACATGAAATCCCATTGTACTGTATAGCATTGTATCATAGTCAAACATGCATGTCATTTACATGGACGATAATGTTAAACTCTTTTGGAACTTTTGAAAATTACTAAACATCGTATATACTGATAAATCTTGCACACTGAACACGAAAGTTTCCGGTGTTATACTGGCGCTTTAAGCACTCGGTGTAGAATGATTTTCGTGTTGTTTCTACGCACACTATTTGCTTTGTTTTTTTGTTTGTTGTTGAATATGGTATGCAAGAAAACGAAAATGTAACTTTATGAAAACATGTCATCACCCTTAATTCGGATTTGCCTATTGCTACCTACAGCCTGTGATTCATATGAGACTTGTAAGAATAGCTATATTTCCATTAAATTGACAACATCGATTGTACTATTTGTACCAGAATAAATGAATAAATATATTCAGTCTCCTTCCTTAGCAGCCATTCAAGCAAAAATAAGTCGTATTCTTCCACCACCCACCATCCATCACATCTATAAAAGTTCCATTATATAGACTGAAATGCCACCCAAGAGCGTCATCATTTGTTCTAAAATAATGTAACAGATCGAAATAATGTCATCATTTTCTGTCTAGATATGTTGCTTGCTGTAGCACCCAAAGCTTGTAATGTCTATATAATGACGTCATAATTCATAACCCGGTCATTCACATTTAATTGTGGTAGGGTCATGCCAATACATAGACTGATATCATAAACTTAGAGACTTACCCTAAACCCTCTTTACACAAGGGAAACAATGTGTTTATAGAGTAAAATTGCAGAGTAATCTAAACAAACTTTACCTTGTGAAATTCGGTGGGTTTTAACATTTTTAAAAAAGAATGTCTGTTTGTTGACAAATTTCACCATAAAAAAGTCACACTTTCCCCCAGGGCATTAAATGATTTGATCTTTACATATTTTTCTTTTCAAAGTGCTTTACAGTAATTGCTACTAATTATGAATGATTTTTTTGTTCCTAGAGGTAAAAAGTGCATGCTTTGCATGAGATACTATGTACATAGCCACATAAGCCTACAATAAAGTTTTAGCGGAGTTGTCTCCATTTTTTTCCAGATATTTCATCTACTGCAGGATCTTTTTTTTTCAGCTCAAATAACTCTTTTTCAGAAAATGATATCTAAAATATTTTTTCAGACTGCGTACTTTGATGCAGTTAGCTACATATATATCTAAAATAGATAGTGCCTACTGGAAGTTTGTATTTTCAGTTACAATGCCTACATATACCATATGCTATCATTAGTTAGTTTAATTTAATGTATATTCGTTTGCCTTGTCAGAAGATTTAATAGTACATAGTGGTGATGACTTAAATTTTAAGTAAATATTTGCTTAAGGAGGTAGGTTACCTTGTTACAAGGGTAAATTCAAGTTAGTTTAACCGCAGCATTTGTTTGTATTTCGTGTAATATGAAGTTTTACCTGCTACAATCTCAATTTCGTTTGTCTCTGTATCTTCAAATTCAATTTTTATCTCGGTTTGAAGAACATGACCCTCTAAAGGTATTTCATATTAAAAGAAGACGGAAAATACGGATATTTAACACTTTTCAGTGTATTTTAGTTTCATTGATATCCGTAGAAGTCTGCATAATTGATAATTTTACAAGTATGCACGTTAGCTTTCTAATATAAGCTTTAAATGCATATGTCGCGGGGCTCGTGTTTCCATGGTAACGCATTTTCTCTCATTTTTAAACAACTATGTATAAAAATAGGGGTTTTCGACGGCTTAAGTGGCATTCTGTTAATGACTAACATGGAATATTTGGGAAATATTATAAGCAAAATACCATGCACTTTACATGGTACCCTATTTTTCTTAAAGTTTACAGTAACCATGGCAACAGAGATGTTTAAAATAGCTTATATCTTGCTTTTTGTCGTAATTTCTTATAAAAAATATTGAATAAGATTATCTTTCTAGTTAATGTAGCTTTAAAACATATTATTTCTAACGTAAGTTATATTTTCTTGTTATTTGCATTGATTCAAACAAATTTCACAGCTTAGAATACATACGGCAGTACCCCTCGCCTGGCATTTTTCATGGAAAAATCGTTCAGCATGCTGATATTATTCTAATGGATATTGTTGAAATGAAAATAAAAAGCCGAAGTTGTGTTTCTTAAAAAGACCAGTGTCAACGCTTTTGAATTTTACATTTAGATACATAGGTCACGGGCTTCGTTTCCATGGTAACATCAATCAAATTTAAGGAACCACATTTTTCTACTGAAATTTGAACAGTTTTAGATCTTATTTTTAGTATATAAGTAACAAATTATCAACGGAACCTGAAAAATAGGTATTACAAATCAAACTGCTAGATTTTTTATTTGAAAATGGCCGTTACAAGTAACCTTTCATCCAACTATATTCCAAATAACATTGGTTACAATCATCCATTTTCTTACAATCCGCATAACGTTTCAGTATAACTACATAAAAGAAGCAAAATAGTGATGATTATTCAGAGCAAAAGATTCATAACAAATATTTCAGCAAATATTTGTTATTTGAAGATAGTTAAAATAAGGAAAATGCACAGAATTACGTACTTTCAAGATAAAAGCTATTAATTTTGCGCGGTAACTGACACGTAACGTCATGACGTCAATGACGTCATTTTAAGGCAACATTGTTTTGAAGCGTCTCTGCGGCAATTGAGTCATTATTTCTGCATTATTAAACCATAAAGTATCAGATCGGAGGCAGGTTCATGATTTGTTTTCAGGAGAATGAATATAGAAACACATTTAATTTGTCGTAAACGTCGTCGTAAATCGTCACGGTAGCTTCCGGTTGGACATGCGCACATACAAATATGAAGGTAACCTACCTCCTTAAAGTATAATTTAGGTATGGTATAAATCATAGTATGGTCTACTTATTGGCGGTTATTAGGAAGACATGATCTGTATACTCGAAAGTATGTCAGATATGAATTCGAAAGCCTTGCTATATGTTTGGTCGTTTTTTTTTATTTGTGTGCAATGAAGTGTATACAAAAGTTATTTCGTCATAATCGAAACCAGACTTGACCTATTCTGTACATGAATGACCAGTTTACATCACGTATCTATGAATTATCTACAAACATCTCTGGTTACTCAATTAAGAACAATATGTTAGTGCATATTCAGTCATTCGCAACTTATTCGTAACTTGTCTTAAATATGTCATACTGTACGTGCTAACCCATATTGAAAAAAAAATGAAACATTGGTTAGATATCAACATGAAACAGTATTAAATACATTAGAAATTAATCCAAATTTAAATAAAGTTACACAACTCAATTACTTGTAATAAAAGATTTCGAAATGCAACATAGTCTTGGGAAATATCCCATTTCAATTACAATTTGCTATGTCAAAATAATCCAACGCAATACAACACCACATAAACCATTAAGATATTCATAACAAGCAAAATAATATACACCGCTACAGCTTAATGATCTTCTTGTTACTGAATTCTCATTACATCTCGCACTTATACACTTTCTCAGTTTAACGATTGGTCCTTCCAGACTCGAACTATTATTGCATAAAATTCCTAGATATCAGAATGAGAGCTGTATTTGTGAAAGACAGAGTATTAATATCAGTTTTGCAATTCAATATTTAATTGTAGATTTTCTTTTTCAAAACACAAACATAGATTAATTTTGAAATAACAAAGTGTTATATTTGTCTGTGAACAAAAACATTAACAATGATGTAAATTAAATTCGATTAGTTTGTACTTAACAAAATCTAAGAATAAATGCACTGTTCCATGCATCGCTGCTTTACAAATAGAGTAGAGGTAGAAACAATGCAATGAAACATTTTAACACTCAATCATCATATGTAAATTGTCTAGGCAGGATACATAATGAAACTATACATTATTTTCGCAATGAACATAATGAAACTCTACATTATATTTGCAGGAAACATAATAAAACTAGTATTTATTGTCTTTACCGGGAACATAACGAAACTATACATTATCTGTGTAGAGAACATAATGAAACTATACAATATTGTGCAGGGAATATAATAGAATATACACTATTTTTGCAGGGAACAATAATAAAACTATACATTATTTTTGCAGAGAACATAGTGAAACTATACAATATTGTACAGGGAAGCTGACAAAAGTTTGAATTATTTTTGCAATGAACATAACGAAACCTTATATTATCTTTGCAGGAAGTATAAAAACACTATACAGTATCTTTGCAGGGAACATAATGAAAATATACATTCTAAACCATAAAGCTGCAACATCTGTGTATATTCCACATTGGTATAATTATGTGGATTGTGAAATTGAATATCGCAAACAGTTATTAAATCGCCCTACATGTACACTGAATGTCAACTCCCCACCCTCAAGTTTTTAATGATTTTTTTTTCCTTGTAGGTAATTAAGTAAATAGCTAAAAATAATGGAGAGTGTAATACACAACAATGTGGTATCTTATTCTTTTATTTAATGAGCAAATAGTTTCCTATTTCGACAGCTCGTAAATTATTCAGAGCGAGATAAAGATTTGAAGACAATACAGTCTAAACAAAAAGAAACGCAGACCGTAACAAAATGAAGCTGAGGTCCCTGTAGTATATTCTGATTTGAACAGAACTGAATATCATTGTATCTTGTCTGTACTCATGTGTTCGAAAAGACATATATTTAAATGAAGCCAGTTTATAGTTTAATGCTATATCAATATTGTGCAAAGTGAGGAGAAATCAACTTCAACGCTCATTTGTAATGTGACGATTCATTAAATAAACAACTGAATAATTGATACAAACTTAGAAGTAATAAAGTAAGCCATGAGAAATAAAATAAAATGTTTTACACTAAAGCAGAGCGACATGCATGAGCGCGCCAGTCCGCTCGCCCGAACAACGACATGCATGTTTTTGAAAACCTCGTTTAAAACCAAAAATTTAGGCTAACATATTGACACATAGACAGTTTACGCTTTCAGCTCGCTGCATAAACCAGAAATTCTGCCAATGCTTCTCTTCCTATTTCATAATTTATGTTAGAATTTCTTTTTCCGAGAACACGGACAACTAAACACAAGTTTGCAATAGTTGAATCGAAATTATCTCAGGTGAAGTCTATGAAGCAGCAGCTGAAACGGTTATTATAAAGTATTATAGCTGTAAACGGTAAATTTGAATATTTTAATATGCCTTATAATCTGAACAAAAAAGTCATGTTTATAAAACGCGCCTGAAAATGGTAATGAGAAAGGGTTATAGCTGTAAACGGTCAATTTGAATATCTTTAATATGCCGTATAGTCTGAACATATTGTTTATAAAACATGCCGTAGAATCTGAACGTGCCATTAATGAACAAAAGTATTTACATTCTTTCTACAAATGAAACAATACTAATTGATTTTACTAAGGAAACTACATCAACTTATTTCATCTAACCTATGGATTCTGCAATATTTATGTTCTGCAATACTTATGGGATGGAAGATTACAATCCTTTCGGAAGAGAAGTGAAATATTATAAATATTATTTTGATGTATTGTAGATATTGCAACCTATACCATCTATAATAGAAGACAATTTAAAATGTCTACCTATGTATTGTAAGATGTCTGTTCTAATTTCGGATGAGTAACGATAATACTGGCACAGTAAGTATCTGTTTCAAATAACAATATATGTCTCCCTAGATATACGAGTCTAATATCTGCTCACATACTGATTTACTTTGGCCGCACGTTAAGTTATGTTTTAGTGCAGAAGGTTGTAGACCTATATTTCACTTAGAGGAAACTTGAAAAATATATTCTCTAATTAAAACTAGATATTTTTTCTAACATATTTTCCGGTGTTGGTGAACTATTAAAAGTCTTTCTAAGGTATTTCAGTATCAAAGATACCGGATGTCACTGTACAGGTTAAAACATTTCTCTCATAATAGTGATTAACACTTTTTGGTAAAGTAGTAATCTATCATAGACCAAAACCTGTGATAACTTCTTTCAGTGCCTTTTTATTGTATATATGATTGAGTGATTTTTCTCTCGAAGCATGTCGTTAGCTGTATATTGATATTGTTACCAGCACCAATTTACGATGTAAATCTCTCTGATATAGTGGACTAATATCCAAGGAAGGTTTGTTTTATTATCTATCGATATAATAGTTGCTATAACAGATTGATCGAGCATCGTATGATATAAAAATGTTAAGCTGAAAAACTGCTTTTTCGTTTAGAAAATGCGGAATACAATATAATCGTTACTGCTATAAACATTCTGGTTGATTTAATTATCCCAACTACCTATTCTGCACAGTGCAAACCTCAGAGGAAATACTCGACAATTGACATATCATGGCAAAACTTATGTTATCGCTTTTCCATTACTTACTAAAATAATATACTTTTACAGATTATGCAGATCATTTTCGGAAAGACAATGCTTAATGACTATTCTGTCACGGCTGACACGTAACATTTGCTTTACAAGATAATCAAGTTACAAAAGCAAACTATGAGCCTTTGTCTTAAATCGTCCTACATTCAGTGCTAAAAAGCAGGAAAACAAATTTACCAGTATAAGTTTCATCATTACTGTTAAATGACACCGGTATGACTATAATTTCTTAACTGTTCGGTTGAAAGACAAACAGTATTTATGGTTTTAAATCATTATTTGTTTTTGTTTTGTCAGTGGAAATGAAAGCTGAGACTGTCACAGAATGTTCCCTATAATTCCGGAATACGAAGTGCATGTCTTCAGATTTCATGTAAAACATTAAAATGCATCTATTTCCTTGGAGACTGACACCGCAAGTCTGACAATATTTTCAATAACAAGAATACAAATGTAACCATAAATAATAAGATGGCGCCGCAATTGATCATTTCGTTACGTTTACATTGGCAATGCATTAATGCAATATTTAATATTAACCATTTATAATTTACAGAATCAGTATAGATCGGAGATGATATATATATTTTGATGCTATATGCTTTACTGTTTAATACCATAAAGAATTTAAATCTTCCACTGAAACAAAAAAATGTTCGTTTGTTAATGTTTTCAATTTAAACTCTTCAGCGAAGAATTTCTTAAAATATAGAAAATAATATAATAAGTACGAATGCTTCAGAAAGTCTCTCCATACTAGACCTCAGTGTTGTTGCATTTGCTGGTCTTTGGGAGCATGGAGAACATTCAAATTTACCTCTAGTGTAATTGAATTCCGTTTACGGCGATGCTAAGGGACGTGATGGGTGTTGCATATTTCATTACCATTCATAAACAGACTCAAAATCAAACCAAGTCTGCTATTATATTGGTTGGTTGAGTTCTATGCATCAAAAGGTTCTTCTTACAGATTTTATTAACTATTACAACAACCATCCTTAAGTGGCATGTAACAGCTCTAAATAGGTCTACCCGCACTTAGACTCAGTGTTGTTATATTTTCTCGACCTTCTGGATCACAACAAACATTGAGTTTTACTATACTACAATTCCTCTTTAGTTTGTGTTAGGGGGTAGGGTGGGTGAGGGGTGTTCTCATTTTATTGACATTTATGAGCAAACTCAATCAAACTGAGTCTGATTTTATTAACTTGGTGGCGTTGCATGCTTCTAAAGGACCTCCTTCTCATAAAATTTCAGTAGAATCAAATGCTGTTCCGTTATTGTTGTGCTGAACTTTTAGTAATGTATGAATTTGTCCGTCAGGCAAATGAAACAAGATACGTATTATCAAAATAACAATATTCCCAAAACTTTTATTGGACAACAATTGAAGACTCTAAAACGCGTCCGCATAAAAGTAAATTTTATCAGACTGTTATCCGATTTTATTCCAGTGATTATCGCTTTTTGTAATGTAGTCATTTACCATTGATAGAACAAAACCTATAATATCTTCTTTTATTGTGCTTTTATTATCTAAATGATTGAGCTTTTATTATCTAAATTGAGCGTATATTCTCTTCTTAGCTTTCTACACAGTCAACATCGATAATTCTAAGTCACAATGAGAAATTGCTACAAACATAGAAAAAAGGAAAAGGAAAAACGGCTGCGGACTACGAGCTTGTTTGAGCCAGGGTACTCAAGCTAGCTAGGTTTCACTGTACATATCACATTATTGGTGTTGTTATCTATATTACGATGTCAGTCTGTTTTGATGTATTAGACTAATATCCTAGGACCATATTGCCTAACAGAGAGAATTTATACCTTACACCATACTATCTATGAGAAACGTTTAGCAGCACAGACGAGCGTGCATAGTCCACAGCAACTCCAATAAGCAAACTTATTAAAGAATCATTCAAGGTATATTTAGGCTTTTGCACTCTGCACAAGTTGAGATAACGAGAGTACATGAGTGTAGAAATCCTTTCTACTTAGAAAATCATAGTTAATGGCATGCGACACAATATTATAATGTCAGTAGCATAATTATAGCAGTAAGTAATCATAAAGTTTCAATACTGTATACACATAAGCTTAATTAACCAATCATACAAAACGTATCACCTACCATGCATATGGAATGCGAACTCCGCATCCTTTTTCTTACGATTTATATTTTTCCTTTAAATAAATGTTATGTGGGTAATAAAGTAAGTAGCTACAAAATCATTGAAGAGTATAATAAAATACAAAGTGGTCTCTATGTTTTATTCGTTCTGTAATGTATTGAGCAAAGGCCAATTTCAATAGTTAGTTCATTATACATTAAACAATATCGGTTTTAAATCAATAAGAAACAAGAATCATAACAATGTTACAATGTGGTCCCATTATTGTGGTCCCAGTAGTGTATACGCGTTCTGAGTTTCTGTATATGACAGTGTATCATTCTATATTCATGGTTCCCCAAAGACACACATTTGATCAAAGCCATTTTCTAGTTAATGTAATGTCAATACTCTGCGAAGTGAAGAAACTGCATTTCGACGAATGTATGTGATGAAAAAATTTGTTAAATCAGCACGGAAATGCATACAAAATGTAAAAAAAAATTAAATGCAATTATTAGCAACAAAATAAGGTGTTCTGTGCTGCGATACAGTATAACTTCCGTGCAAAACACATTCCGCTTGAGTTGGTGACATTTAGCAGTTCAAAACTGTGTGATGAACTTTGAGCTATGTTATTTATTGATTGTTGAATGTTTTGTTTACATCTCATAGCAGAAACATATATAAGGAAAATGTGTTTACGATGTACAAGCAGTGATGAACATCATGAAACAATGAAAAGTGCTACATGTCACCATGTTGTAAAACCAAAAAATGTTGATAGAATTTTATAAAAATTTCGTAGCAACAAGATAACAACAGTAAGTAAGATGTATAGAATGCTCCGTCTAGGTACCTTCACTCTAGTTTCGTTGACAAAATTATATAAAAACTTAAACGCGTATAATTATCCTGCTTCAGAATATTTTACTAAATATGAATATTTTATTCGCTGTAACTTTCTTTATGTAATTCGTTTTCAGACACTTCTCTTTGCGCAGTACAATTGTTACTGTGATACATATCTGTAGCTGAATATAGGACAGTATTACGTATTATGTAATATGTCATAAATATACTTCTTTTCATTTACTGTCATTATATTTACATCCGCTGTATTCTTTTCCATTGAAAATTATTACGTTAATTTTGTATGAACAGCATATTCTAACTGATATTTTCATCATACAATGCTATTTTCTGCGGTGTTCATTCGACATGGACGATAGGATAGGATCGGTAAATTAAACATGATTCATGTATTTACCGATTCTTTCCTGTCGTTCATTTCGCATGAACTCCGAAAAAATGTATTACAACCATGCACTTTATTTCCTTCTATTTTCATATTTTATAATACGAATTTTGCAATAATGCTCGTGTACTGTATTATCATAATACCAAAGACAGAATGTATTGCAATCTAATTTGTCGGCAATGCAACAAATTTATTCGTTTCTTATCAGTACACCAATTGAAATTGCCGGAATTGTTATGGCTTGGACGAATGTATTTGCTAAAAAGTTTAAAAGTCAGATTACTTTTGTTCCATTTGGCTCAACACAAACAAAAAGTATTTCCTAGACAAAACTGAGAATACGTGTTGTCATCAATTTCCTAATTGACTTTACCTTCCTTTGTGTATCCCCGTAAGATGACAACATAAATATATTGCATACAATTTATAGTATGGAAGATAGCAAAACGTTCAAATGTCAATTGAAATATATAAAACATCCTACTGTTTTCAGCTTCCTGTTATAATTACAGTGAACCAAAACTTATCTAGAAGACTAACCTATAATACGTCTTTACATTGTCTTTGTATTATTGCAAATAAGTGGTTTTTGTATCGTTAGATATATATTCTCATTTCGGATGATTAATGATGATATTTGCTATGTAATTATCTGTATCAAATAACAATATATATCATCCTGGATATACGAGTCTAATATCTGCTAAGGTAATGTTTTCTGTTTATATATGGCCGCATTGGAGAAGGTAGTAGACTTAAATTTTCCTTAGGGGAAATGTGCAGAACACAGTTATATTTTTGTTACAGTAGCTTAAAATGATTTTCTTTTATTCTGACAAACACATATTTCGGTTTTAATTTGACAAACCATTCTGCATATGTCTAAATTACATCTATACCAAGACTCGGAATGACCCTTACCTGCATAAAAACATTCTTTCTCTTATTGTGTTCACAAGTTTGGCGTCTCAAAATGAATTATTGAAATTATTAAAAGTCTGGAAAGGGACATTTGTTTTGTATTCGTACGTTGGTCGTGCATTGTTTGGTTGGCTCAAATACACATGCAATGTGGGTATATCTTGCTTCCTTTGTGTACAGCTATTAATAAAAATATCCAAAATAGTTTTAAAATAACAATTGAGCCGTGCCATGGGAAAACCAACATAGTGGGTGTGCGACCAGCATGGATCCAGACCAGCCTGCGCATCCGCGCAGTCTGGTCTGGATCCATGCTGGTCGCTTTTAAAGCCTATTGGAACTGGAGAAACTGTTAGCGAACAACATGGATCCTGACCAGACTGCGCGGATGCGCAGGCTGGTCTGGATCCATGCTGGTCGCACACCCACTATGTTGGTTTTCCCATGGCACGGCTCAATTCATTGATGAAACATGTGGGCATGTTTGTCTTCTTAGAATGTCTATCCTATCTGTTAACATGTTCGAAAAGCCTAACATCGGTAGTTTACACAACATAAAAGACTGATAAACTTCTCTTTGAAATGATAGGACAATCTTCCACATTATTTGATAAATAAACTCTACATTTTTAAAGTTTTCACCAATTGCTTTTAATTCGTAACATCATAGTTTTATTCTGGTATGGATGAATTATTATTTACAACGGTATAAATCAATAGAACTACAGCAAATATTGTTTACAGGATTATAATTCACTATTTTGAATTAATAAGCACTATTTTTCGTTAACAAATAGTTGATCAATATAAAGATAAAATATAAATATAAAATGAACTCTAATAAAACGCTAAAAGCAAACTCTGTATCCGTTTATATTCCATTTGCTTCGTCATCATACGTCTTACTTTCACTAACTAGTGAATTTTGGATGAGATGGCATACCTACAATATCGTCCGGAAGTATAACTGTAAGGCAATAATCTAAGCCCCAGAAATATTAGCTACACAATGTGTATGCCTTTCATTCTAACCAAATGTGTCTAATATGGATTCCTTTACGCTAGAACAGTGACCTTTCCCTTGCATGCTCTTTGTTTGTCTGATTGATTTACATTTTCAGTCTTTTTATGTACAAATTCTATATTTTCTTGGATTAAGTTCCGGCTTAAGGCGGCTGCCTTCTTTGAATGTGCCTATTTCCTTGTTCTGATGACGAATAGTAAATAAGTGTGCAAAAACCGTCACGAGTCCGAATACAACTGAACATTTTAATACAACGTCATAAAATGAAGTTCATTATCCAAACGGACCAAAAACAACAACAACACTTGGCGGCGATTCACGGCCACCACAAATCATTTAAAGGATGTTTAACGAAAATTAGCTTGATCTTTAGAAAGAAGCGACCTTGAATATCAGTCCTATGTATCTTGTATGCTCCCAGTACATTGTACCACCAGCATTTAATTTATGGTATCCAGTTTTATCCAGGAAAAGTCAGACGACATTTAATCCATTGCTTTATTTTCAAACCTTATCATTACATTACAGTACATTATCTTTGCAGGAAGAATAATGAAACTAAACATTTTCTTTGGAGGAAACATAATGAATTTATACAATATCTTTCTAAACGGTAGAGCTGCAACATTTGTGTGTGTTCTAAATTGGTATATATGGATTGTGAAATAGAATATCGCAAACAGTTATCAAATCACTCTGCCTACACACTGAATGCCAACTCCACACCCTCAATTTTTTTTATTATTTTTTTTTCTTTGATCTAATATTACTGTAGGTAATTAAGTAAATGTCTAGAAAATAATTGGAGTGTAATACACAACAAATTGGCATCTTGTTCTTTTATTTAATGAGTAAAATGGTTTCCTATTTACACAGCTCCTTAATTATTTAGAGCGAGATATAGATTTGAAGACAATACCGTCTAACAAGCCGATGTGATTCCTGGCCAGTAGTATATTCTGATTTGACAAAATCTGAATATATCATTATATCTTGTCTGTACTCCTGTGCTCCAAAAGACGTATATTTGAACGAAGCCAATATATAGCATATATAGCATAATGCTATATCAATATTCTGCAAAGTGAAGAGAAATCAACTTCAACGCTCATTTGTAATGTTACGATTCATAAAATAAACAACTGAATAATTGATACAAACCTTGAAGTAATAAAGCAAGTCATGAGAGATAAAATGAAAGGTTTTACACTAAAGCAGAACGACATGCATGAGCGCGCCAGTCCGCTCGCCCGAACATCAACATTCATGTGTTTGAAAACCTCGTTTGAAACCAAATATTTAAAAGGCTAACATATTGGCACGCAGGCTGTTTATACGCTTGCAGCTCGCATCTCATCGTCTCTTAGTCTCGTGCTTTTTTCCTATTTCATAATTCAAGTTAGAATTCTTTTTCCGAGAAAACGGAAAACTAAACAAACGTTTGCAATAGCTGAATCGAAGTTATTTCAGCTTTAACACATGCAGATATCTATGAAGCAGCTGAAACGATTATGATAAAGGTTTATAGCTGTAAACGGTCAGTTTGAATATTTTTAATATGCCGCATAATCTGAACATGTTGTTTTTAAAACATGACGTAGAATCGCAGCTTTAACGCATACAGATATCTATGAAGCAGCTTAAAGGGTTATGATACAGGTTTATAGATGTAAACGGTTAAGTTAAATATTTTATTATGCCGTATAACATGTGTTGTTTTTAAAACATGACGTAGAATCTTAACGTGCCGTTTATGAACGAAAGCTCTTTTTTCTGAATGAAACAATACTAATTGATATTACTACGAGCTTCTGCAAGGAAACTACATCAACTTATTCTATGTAACCTCTGGATTCTGCAATATTTACTGGATGAAGAAAAGTTAAATATATTAAATACAATTATGATTTATTGTACTTATTCCAGTCCATACCATCTATAGTAGACAATCTAAAATGTATATCTATGTATCGTTAGATAATTTCGGTTGGGTAACGATAATACTGGTACTGACAGTAATAACCTGTTTCAAATAACGATATATGTCTCCCTAGATATACGAGTCTAATATCTACTCACATATTGTTTTGCTTTGGTCGCACGTTAGGTTATGTTCTAGAGCAGAAGGTTATAGACTTGTATTTCATTTAGAGGAAACTTGCAAAATATATTTCTGTCGTTATAAGGCTTAGATATCTATTCTGCATAACGTATTTTCCGGTTTTTGGAACTTTTAAAATTCTGTATAATATACTCCTGTATCAAAGATACTGAATGTCTTTGTACAGATTGAAAACACACTGTGAAGGCATTTCTCTCATTATAGTGATTAACACTTTTTGCAAAGTAGTAATTTATCATAGACCAAAGCCTGTGATAACTTCTTTCAGTGCCTTTTTATTGTATATATGATTGAGTGAATTTTCTCTCTCAGCATGTCGTTAGCTGTATATTGGTGTTGTTATCAGCACCAAATTGCGATGTAAACCTCTTTGATATAGTGGACTAATATCCAAGGAAGATTTATTTTTTTTATCTATCGATATAATAGTTGCTATAAAAGATTGATCTAGCATCGTATGATATAAAAATGTGACAACTGCTTTTTCGTTTATAACATGCAAAATAAAATATAATCGTTACTGCTATAAACATTCTAGTTGATTTTATTAACCCCAAAACTCGTTCGGCACAGTGCACAACTCAGAAGAAATACTCAACATTTGACATATATCATGTCAAAACCGTAACTTATCGGTATCCCATCACTTCCTAAATAATCTACGTTTACAGATTATGCATATCATGTTCGGAAAGACAAGGCTTCATAACTATTTTGCCACGGCTGACACGTAACATTTCCTTTACAAGATAATCAAGTTACAAAAGCAAACCATGAGTCTTTGTCCTAAATCGTCTCACATTCAATGCTAAAAAGGAGCAGAACAAATTTACCAATATAAGTTTCATCATTACTGTTAAATGACCCCGGTATGACTTAAATTTCTTAACCGTTTCACTCTTTACAAACGTGTGAAAGACAAACAATATTTATGGTTTTAAATAATAATTTGTTTTTGTTTTTTCAGTGGAAATGAAAACTGAGACTGTCACAGAAAGTTCCCTATAATTCCGGAATACGAAGTGCATGTCTTCAAATTTCACGTAAAACATTAAATATGCATCTATTTCCTTGGAGACTGACACTGCAAGTTTGAAAAGTGTTTTTAATACAATATTTCCAATAACAATAATACAAAGAAACCATAAATAATAAGATGGCGCCACAATTTATCATTTCATTACGTTTACATTGACAATGCATTAATGCTTGGCATTATTTAGTATTAACCATACATAATTTACAGAATCATTTTTGACGTATCGGACATGAGATATATTTATTTTGATGTTATATGCTTTAATACCATAAAGAAGGTTAATCTTCCACTGAAAAAAAACTTTTCGTTTGTTAATGTTTTCAATTTAAACTCTTCAGCGAAGAATTTCTTAAAATATAGAAAAGAATATAGTAAGTACGAATGCTTCAGAAAGTCTCTCCATACTAGACCTTAGTGATGTTGCATTTGCTGGTCTTTGTGTGCATGGGGAACATTCAATTTTACCTCTAGTGTAATTGAGTTCCGTTAACGGCGATGCTAAGGGACGTGATGGGTGTTGCATATTTCATTATCATTCATAAACAGACTCAAAATCAAACCAAGTCTGCTATTATATTGCTTCGTTGCGTTCTATGCATCAAAAGGCTCTTCTTTCAGATTTTATTAACTATCACAACAGCAGTCTTTAAGTGAGTAGACCCAATTAACATTCATGAGTAGACCCAATCAAACCGAATCTGTTTTCAGTTTGCTTTGTGGCGTTGCATGCTCTTAAAGGATCTCGTTCTTACACAATTTCAGTAGAATCTAATTATGTTTCGTTATTGTTGTGCAGAACTGCTACTAACGTATGAAATTTGCCCGTCAAGCAAATGAAACAGAATACGTATTTTGGTCATTATCAAAATAACAATATTCCCAAAACTTTTATTAGATAACAATTGAAGACTCTAAGACTTGTCCGCATAAAAGTGAATTGTATCAGATTGTTTTCCTATTTTATTCCAGTGATTATCGCATTTTTAATGCAGTCATTTACCACTGATAGAACAAAACCTATAATATCTTCCTTTATTGTGCATTTATTACCTAAATGATTGAGTGTATATTCTCTCAGAGCGTGTCATTAGCTTCATACACAGTCAACATTGAAAACTCTAGGTCACAATGAGAAATTGCTACAAACATAGAACGATAAGAAAAACGGCTGCAAACTACGAGTTGTGTGTGCCGGGATACTCAAGCTAGCTACGTCTTACTGTACATATTGCAGTATTGGTTTTGATATCTATATAACGATATCAATCTCTTGGTCGCGTTAGATTAATACCCTAGGACCAGATTTCTTGAGAGAATTTATACGTACATACACAATACTAATTACGACAAGCGCTTAGCAATACAGACTAGCGTGCATAGTCCACAACAAATCCACTAAGCAATATTATCAAAAGATCATTCAAGGTATATTTACGCTTTTGCACTCTGCACTACGGTTGACATAATGAGAGTACATGAGTTTAAAAATACTTTCTACTAAGATGATACCTTAGAAAATTGCAGATAATTGTACGCGACACAATCGCACAGTTATAACAGAAAGTAGTCACAATGCTTCCATAATCTACATACATTAGCTTACTTAATTAATCACACAAAACGTATCACCTACCGTGCATACGGAACGCCAACTCCGCACCCTGTCTAGCGGCCATGTTTTTGCGATTTATATTTTTCCTTGAAATAACAGTCATGTAGGTAATAAAGTAAATAGCTACAAAATAATTGAAGAGTATAATAAAATACAAAGTGGCCTCTATGTTTTATTATTCGTTCTGTAATGTAATGAGCAAAGGCCATTTCAATAGTTAGTTAATTATTCATTAAACAATATAGATTTTAAATCAATAATAAACAATAATCATAACAATGTTACAGTGTGGTCCCATTATTGTTGTCCCTGAAGTGTATACGCGTTCTGAGGTTCTGAATTCTGAATATGACAATGTATCATTCTATATTCATGGTTCCCCAAAGACACACATTTGATCAAAGCCATTTTCTAGTTAATGTAATGTCAATATTCTGCGAAGTGAAGAAACTGCATTTCGACAAATATATGTGATGAAATAATATGTTAAATCAGCACTGAAATGCATACAAAATGTAAAAAATAATAATTCAAATGCAAGTAATGAGCATCAAAATAAGGTGTTCTGTGCTGCGGTACAATGTAACTTCCCGTGCAATACAATTTCGCTTGTATTTTGGTGGCATTTAGCAGTTCAAAACTGTCTTGTCGATGAACTTTGAGCTATGTTATTTATTAATTGTTAAATGTTTTGCTTACATCTCAAAGCAGATATATACTAGTTGGGAACCAGTGTCCGGACAGGCCCAGTTTCCGGACACATGTAATAACCGCTTTTTTCAGCGTAATTCATACAGTTGTTTCATCTGGATCATTTGGATGTTTGTTCTTCATGTCTACACAAAACCTCTGTTTTACGATGCTGTATAATGTTAGGTTTTATGGTGATACCTCACCTGTGTTTACAAAACAACTTTCGGCCTTAACGGGGTATGAAGATAGCATCGCGTATGCGCAGTAGTTTACACTTGTCGAGGTATCAAGTTGATTGTCTGTTGATAACATGTGCTACATTTAATATCACGGTTATAAGTACATAAAATAAAGGGCTGTCGATTTTTGCACTAATTTTATTCTATATCTATTTGAATTATCACGAATTTGTGTTAGACGAAATTCGAGTATTTTATGGTTAGCCTCTCATTGCTTTTGTAGCTGCTATTGAAAGTCGGGTTATCTTCCATGTGCATATTTGGAGAGATTAATGATAAAGGAATGTGCAAAAATAGTTTGATTACTTATTTTGATATCTAAATAACAGCAAAACATCGTCAAAATATTTGCCCGACTACTGGTTTACCTCACTTGGAAAATGAATTCTTTTTGTGACCCCCATTTGAGGTCCCTTGGAACCCATTATTTACGTCACAACGCGATGCTGATTACAACATCGGACGCAAAAGGAGCTGAAGTTTGTGCAGAGTGGGCTTCATTTATGTCAAATATTTTGGAGGAAATAATGGAGACGAAATATGAAAATTTGTCCGGCTACGGGTTCCTAACCAGTAAGGAAAATGTTTTTACGATGAATAAGCTGTTTTGGACATTACGAAACATTGAAAAGCACTACATGTCATCATGGTGTATAATCACAAAATAATGACTGAAAATCATAACAAGTTCATAGCAACAAGATAACAACAGTAAGTAAGATGTATATAATACTCCGTCTAGGTACTTTCACTCCAGTTTCGTTGACTATATTATATAAAAATTTAAACGTTTATTTTTTCCTACTTCTGAATATTTTACATAATAGGAATACTGTATTCGCTATTATTTCACCTTGTGAAGCACAGTTGTCACTGTGATAGATATCTGTAGTAGAATATAAGGCACCAGGTTTTTCTATGAAAGTTGGGAGATACACACAAAATATAATAAGTGTACTATTTCAAGTGTATTTGTTTCCTCCACAGTTGAGAAACATGACTGTTTGAAATATAATCCTTTTTAGCAAAGTTTGAGTGGTAACATTAATTTAGATATATTACGTGAAAACTAGTCTTTGATCAAACTAGTGCCTGCAATGACATCAATGAGGAAGAGTCTGATTCATATATTAACCAGACGGTTAAGACCTTTTTCAATTGTTTGAAATGCATTGTAGAAATCGGTTTTTGGATTAAACAGCAAAAGGCAAATTGTTGAATTTAAAGTTATTTGCCCTTAGTATAAGAATGTATGTAGAATGTATGTAGAATAGCTTTATCTCTGTGTCTGTATTACGATAGTATCTTTGTCTTTGTAAAGAAAAAAGTATTTCCCTTTCCTTCAAGGGAATATATGTAATGTTATATGGCTTTTAACACATTATATTTCATCACTAAGTGATATTAAATGCACAAGGTAACGTATTTTAATATGTCATAAATATACTTCTTTCCATTTATTGTCATTATATTTCCACTCTATTCTTTTCCACTGGAAATTATTACATTAATTTTGTATGAACAGCATTTTCTAACTGACATTTTTATCGTACAATGCTGTTGTTTTTTCGGTGTTCATTCGACATGAACAACAGGATAGGATCGGCAAATTAAACATGATTCATGGATTTACCGATCCTATTCTGTCAGTTATTTCGCATGAACTCCGTAAATAGTGTATTAAACCTTGTACTTTATTTTCTTCTATTTTCATATTTAATAATACGAATTTTGCAATAATGCTCGTGTACTGTATTATCATAATACCAAAGACAGAATATATTTGCAATCTAATTTGTCGACAATGCAACCATTTCTTTTTGTTTCTCATCGGTACTGCAATGAAAATTGTCGGATTGTTTTAGGCTGGCATGTACTTATGCATGCTCTTAAAGGATCTCGTTCTTACACAATTTCAGTAGAATCTAATGATGTTTCGTTATTGTTGTGCAGAACTGCTACTAACGTATGAAATTTGCCCGTCAGGCAAATGAAACAGAATACGTATTTTGGTCATTATCAAAATAACAATATTCCCAAAACTTCTATTAGATAACAATTGAAGACTCTAAGACTTGTCCGCATAAAAGTGAATTGTATCAGATTGTTTTCCTATTTTATTCCAGTGATTATCGCTTTTTTAATGCAGTCATTTACCACTGATAGAACAAAACCTATAATATCTTCCTTTATTGTGCATTTATTGCCTAAATGATTGAGTGTATATTCTCTCAGAGCGTGTCATTAGCTTTATACACAGTCAACATTGATAACTCTAGGTCACAATGAGAAATTGCTACAAACAAAGAACAATAAGAAACTTATTTGCTATAAATTTTAAAACTCAGATTATTACTTTATGTTCCGTTGGCTCAACACAAACAAAAAAGTATTTTCGAGAAAAACTGAGAATTGATCAAATACGCATTGTCATCAATCTACTGACTGGTATTACCTTCTTTTGTCTATCCCCGAAAGATGACAACATAAAATATATTACGTACAATTTACAGGATGGACTGTAGCAGTGCATTCATATGTGAATTGAAATACAGTTGAACGTACCTGTACTGTTTTTACACCTGGTTTCGCCGATATCACAGCTTGTCAAAAAATATCCATGTAATTTGTAAGATATGAAAATCAACCTATTGTTGTCTGGCGATGTATTAATCATATTCAACTTAGGTAGTGTGTTTGTTTTGTTTGTTCTTTAATCTTTAATCCAGTTTAAATGTCAGGAAGTTTAAACTTAATTCCCAATAATTAGTCTTATGAAACACCGTGCAAACAGGGAAGTTGTAACTAATTTGGATGAAATATTTTCTGTTTGACGAAGTAAAAATCTACCATTTAGGACTAAGTAATAATATGCGTATGTAACTGGCAAATATACTTTATCAAAGCACAGTCAAAATGACAACTACTCAACTAAGGCCATTACCGCTGCATTCAGACTTGTTTAGGGAAGGAATAAAAATGCTAATGTTTAAATATATATTTTGTAAAAATTAAAAAGTTGTATGTTTGTATTTAATTAACATGTTTTATTTGTCAATGAAATTAAAATCGTATATGTTTTATGTTATTTCTTTCCCCTTTCAAGCCCTCTAAAAAAAGGCATTGCATATAATGACAATATTAACGTCCGAGACAAGTACAAAGTAGTCCCAGATAGTCGATATCGTTACGTCGAACTTCGGATACGTCGATGCAATTTTTACAATCCCTTGAATATCGAGGTAATGGTATTCGACTGTATATAAACATCCTACTGTTTCCAGCTTCCTGTTATTATTGCAGTAAACAAAGATAATAGGTAAGGAAAGATTTCTCGGAAGCACAGAGCATCACAAATACAGCCTCAGAGCCACGCATTTGCATAGTAGGCCCACAAAAAAAGAAGCTGTAACGAAAAAATATGCTACACGGGTTGCTTCGAAAATCCAACAAAAATTAATCTCGAAGACTAGCCTATATGGTCTATACGTCTTTACATTGTCTTTGTATGGTCTGTATTATTGCAAATAAGTGTTTTTTGTATCGTTAGATATATATTCTAATTTCGGATGATTAGTGATGATGTTGGGTATGTAATTATCTGTATCAAATAGCAATATATATCTTCATGGATATACGAGTCTAATAGCTGCTTAGATAATGCTTCCTGTTTATATATGGTCGCATTGGGAGTGTTCTAGTGCAGAATGTTGTAGACTTTAATTTCCCTTAGGAGAGATAGGCAGAAGACCGCTTAAAATGTTTTTTTTTTTTTCCTGCAAAACATGTATTTCAGTTTTAATCTGTATAAATTGCATCTATACAAAGATTCGGAATGTCCCTGAATAAACGCATGCTTTCTCTGATTGTGTTCACAGGTTTAGCGTCTCAAAATGTATTCTTGAAATGATTACAGCTATTAATATAAAGTACTAAAATAGTTTTTTAAATAACAATTCATCGTTCAGGACTTATAATGAAACATATCGGCATGAATGTCTTCTTTGAATGTCTATACTATCTGTTAACATATTACGCATAGCCCCAAAGAGCCTACTATCGATAGTTTACACGACATAATTTGGAAAGATACGTAGGATGATAAACCACATTTTGCTATAATTGAACAATCTTCCATCCTATTTGATAAAATAAACTCAGTATTGTTATATTTTCTGATTCATTGGGATCATGGAGTCCATTCAATTGCTACGTAATTGAGTTCCGCTTAAGCCGGTGCTAGGGGGTGTGAGGGATGTTGCACATTCCATTACCTTCCATCAACAGAATCAATCAAACCCAAACCGAGTTTGCTATTATTCTTCTTGCTTCCAAAGGATCTTTTTTTACAGATTTTATTAAATACGTGCCACCATGGTTTTATTCTGGTCCAGGTGACTAATTATTTATAATGGTATAAATCAGTAGAACGACAGCAAATATTTTTTGTAGGATGATAATTAACTGTTTTGAATTATCAAGCACTAGTTAACAGTAACAAATAGTTGATCAATATAAAGGTAAAAAGATAAATGCAAAATGAAATATATTAAAACGCTAAAAGCAACCTCTGTACCTGTTTACATTGCATATGCTTCGTCATCATACTTCTTTAGTAGTTATAATTACACCAACTAGTGTTTTTGGGATGAGATGGCATATCTTCAATATCGTCCGGAAAGGTAACTGTAAGGCAATAGTCCAAGCCCCAGAAACAACTAGCTACAATATGTTATGCCATTTTTATCTAAACAAAATAGGTCTAGTATGGATGTTTTTTTCCCTAGAATAATGACCTTTTCTTTGCATGCTCTTTGTTTGTCTGAGCCATTTACATTTTCAGTCTTTTTATGTACACATTCCATAACAAAAATATTTAATTTGCTTAAGTTCCAGCTTAAAGCGGCCGCGTTTACTGAGCTTGATCGTTTACCTTGCTTTGATGACGAATAATAAGTAAGTGTGCAAAAACCTTCACGAATCCGAGTACTGAGTACCGGTTTAAATGGAACTTTTAATAAAACGCCAATATTAATAAATGACGTTCATTATCCAAACGGACCAGAAAAAATAACAGCACTTGGCGGCGCTTCACGGACACCAACGATCATTTAAGGGATGCTGTTACGAGAGTTTGCTTTATTTATAGAAAGAAATGACATTCAATATAATTTCTATGTATATTGTATGCTCCCAGTACCACCAGCATTTAATTTTTATGGTATCCAGTTTTATCCAGGAAAAGTCGGACGACATTTAATCCCTTGCTTTATCTTCAATCCTGACAATTCTACACTTTGTAGAAAAATACTTTTCTTTGTTTTTGAGCTGGGACATAACGATTTACCTAAATCAGCAGTACTCTTTCTAAATTTTTAATTCAACAAGGCCTTGTGGTTAATCTTCATTTGTTTACGTTCTTCGTATTTATTTGTTATATTCTCCAGGCTGTCTACAAAGCAAGCTTCGGAATGACGGCATTAACCAAAAGAGTTATAAAAATGCATACGGCCGCACTTAACTATTGACAGTGGTTGATATCTACTGACGCTGAAGCGTGTTTTTTTTTCTAAATAAGATATTTAAATGCAGTTTTTGTTTTTATAAACAAAATGGCGTCTTGTTGATTACCAATATTCGATATCACTGTGCACAATGCGTCCATTGTTATTTCGCGGTAAATGTCACACGGTATTCTAAATAAAGCCGACTTTTGCCATGAATTATTGGTCTTATTTTTATCTGTAATTATGTAGTAAACAGAGAATTTATTGATCTTCACAAGAAAGCATAATATTATTGAAATTTAAAAAATCGTGAAATTATTGAATTGCCTCCCTTATCGGTGACGATGTATTTCAATATAACAATGAATTCTTTGTCATATTGTAAAGCGCATAACATTTATCCTATACCTTTAATAATTATGCTACCTAGATGATTCCATTTTAAACCATAAAATGATAAAATAATAAAAAGCTAGTCTGTAATAAGTAAAGAAGACAAACAGTATTATAAAAAGGAATGAAAATACTTCTTATAAATATGGTATTGAATAATATTACCTTTCTGTTATGTCCAAAACAATTCAAAGTAAAAAGAAACGAAGGCATTCAAGCCACTGATTTCTTCACTACGAAAAATATTTCAGCGCTAAACATTGAATCACAGTAACAACGTCAAACTTTATCGAATCCATTTACAAAAGCTGCTTGTCCCGAACTGCTCATTTTGCTCCATCTTTACAGCTTATATTGATAAACCTTTCCAATAAAACGGTTTGCGCCCTGCAATAGAAACGGCCCTTCAGGACTAGATATAAGAAACCAATACGCCGATTCTTAGCTTAGACAAGAGGAGAGCGAGGAAAACAACATAAACATGCTGTTAGAAAGAGAGGCGTCTATCATTCGTTTTTCTAACATTAGATATTAGTATGTTACTTGATATATATTTTGCAAGAAAGTGCTCGTTACTGATACCAAACGAAAATTTACGTTGTTTGGGAATCAATACATTGTACATTATTTGACAAATAGTTGCTACAGTTACTGTTAGGATGAATTGGTGATTATCAAATTTGTTATGAAATCATAGAAATAGTGTTTTCATTGTATATCCTTGATTATTCATGATCTTTACTAATGCTATTATTATGTTTGTTGACTGTATACACTAAAGGAATGTGATAAATGGCTTTAGATATTTTAATTTGTCAAAATGCCTGTATCTAAAAATGATTTCTCTCTAACTGTTCTGAGGGCTTTATCTTACTCTGTCCCTCTGGTCAGATCGCTCTTTGTCTGTACTAGTAGAGAATGAATTTCGCGCCCTGTGTGGCTGCGTTTGCTATATGTAAAGCGTCTTTGAACGTGTTTATTATGAAAAGGGCGCTGTATAAATATGGTATAATAACTACTAGTATATTATTTTATCATTTTTGCACAGTCCCGTTACCTGTATTTATGCATTTCGTCAAGTGTGATTCTTATTGAAAGAATAATTACAAAAGCTATTATAACTTATCCAAATATCATCAAGATGACAAATATTTGAATAACGAAATTAATTATATCTAAGTATTTGCAACAAATATTTAATTATTAGCTTTTTCTGACATTAATTAGACTGAGAGAAAACATTAATTTAATACTGGGGTTTTCATCGATTTGGAGAAACTAGTTTTGAACAAGAATTTATACGTTGAATGTAAATCGATAGTTATGAATTATATTAAACTAATATGCTTACCTGAACCATTAGCTCTTACATTTGACGTTAACAAATGTTGCCGGTCCTCTACTAGGAGGAGGTCATGGGTTCGGTACCAACTGAGGTATCGATTGCATACATCCTGTAATGATAATTAAGTGTCTGTGTTCCTAAGGAATCGGACTCTCGAGAGTCGTTGCTGTTTATCACAATGAAGTTTAAGTAAGCAGATTTATGCAAAGGAATTATAATATTAAATGATATAATAAGCTTGTAAAAATCTGCGGGACAGAGGAATTGCATACTTATTCTAACAATATTCGCTTCTGAGTAAATGAGAAATCATTTAAACTAGAGATTATACATTATCATACATTAAATTTTAATGACGACATAGATAAACACAATACTTTTAACAATTAATGAACATTAGTAATTATATTATACTGAAGGTATCATATTACGTGCAAAGTTCAAGAAATTGGGGAACATGTTAACTACTGTCTACAAGGAATGCCCTGGGGCGTTTTGAAAATAATAGGAAATGCAAACGGCCATCTTGTAAATAAATAATTGAGCTCACAGGGTGGCCCTGAAAGTGACTTGGACAGTGAAGGTTCGTCTTATAAATAACTTAAATAACAAAGCCTGCACAGAGGTGGAGGGGTGGGGGTGCTCTGAGGATCTGAAACTAATAGATAATGCCCAGGTCCTGGAAAAGAAAGATACTGCGCATCGTCTGCCTGCAAATAATAGCATGAATTAAACTCCAGCCCTGTAATGGAAAAAAGATAAGATTGTTTCATTTAATCGAAATCATTGATCCCATACAGTATCACGAGGATTATCTTTAATTCGTTTATAGATTGTCTTCGTATTGTCTACGTTATCTTATATCCTCTCAAAACGTATAGCGTAATATACTTATTTTGAATGATTACCAAGACTGTCGGTGACGTGATTATTTGTCACAAATCACAATATAATCTCATTGGATATCCTTGCTTAATATCCTGATAAAGCAATGCATTTTGACGTGATATTGCCAGATGACGGGGATTTTCTTATTAGACATTCCACTTTCCGTAACATTATATCTTTACTATAATTATATAACATACACTTTAATTATATGCACACACGTCAGATTGAAATTACTTAATGCCATATGCAGACAGTTTTATTTTGTCTTTCTTTGATTCAAGTACTGTATACAGCTATATTTCAGCCTGAAGTTATTTATCTTTTAACGGCAGTTATCGGAATAGCAAGCATGCTTTTGTGTCATGTCCTGCAAAATGTACGGGTCAATGGGTAACATCCGGAAAATTTCTCGGATCAAAAATGACGCAATGAGGTATATAAAGAATCGTATCCGGCAAAGCGTTGCGACATCTGGAGTATTCCGTTTCGGAAAACAATGAATACAAGAACATGGCTAAGGACGAAATGTTTACAAACTTCATCGAGAATGGCATGTGGCTTTTAGAGTGCAAAGCGATGTAGCCAGATGTTTAAAGTCCGCCTTCATTTAATTTTGATCAGGAATAAATCGCGATTTAGTAGTTAACATCGGTAATGCAATAGAGATGCGTGTGCAGTTTGTTGTTGAGGCCATATGCATGTATTTGATGACTAAACCGTGATGTTAATGTTATTTAAGAAATATGAAGTTCCCAAGCATGGTTTATCGTAGAATAACCAGGGTTTTGAGTTCTTATGCATAAGAATATATCACGAAGGCCGTAGGCCTGAGTGATATATTGTTTCGTATAAGATCGAAAAACTCGGGTTATTCTACGATCAGTCACACTAGGGAACTTGTTATTTCGATTCTAACACGACATACTAGTATCAACAGTGTTAGAAAAAATGGTAACTACTATTTACGACATGAATTACACTTCGTGCTAGGCACCTGGATCATTCTATATATAGAGGATGACGTCACTACTTTGCACGCGCATGGATTATCGCAAAACAACCGTTGATTGATTTTCTCCTATGTGTATATAGGTTTTTTGCTGGTCGAGTTAGAATATATAGTAACAAAAAGATCTCCGTGGTCGCATAGATAAAGTCGCTGACTTGCCCCTCACCAATGTGGGTTCAACCCTTCTTGTGGGTGTTCATTCTTCATGTGAGGAAGAAATCCAACTAGCTTAATGAAGGTCGGTGGCTCTACCCAGGTACCCGCCCGTGGTGAAATAATTACCATCAAAGCTGGAAAGTCGCCATATGCCCTATATTTGTGTCGGTGCGACGTTAACCCCAACAAAAAAAAAACAAATATTTATTTGTTTTTCTTCAAAACTCTTGAAACTGAACCAACATTAGATAATTCTGAAGTTCTATTTTTTTTTTAAACGACAGATTCATTGACTTGCTGCGACTGTTGTAATGACAGATGTTCTAATGTCTAGTCAGAACGCACGTTTTAATTGGTGGGTTAAATGACGATTTGATGTGTGTAAACTGTTGTAGACAATAGGACATTTTCACATCTGGACTGTTCTGCGTTTACGTGATAGTTCATTAAAATCGCGAACACAGAAAAATATACTTAGGTGTATCGAGATATAATACTTACTAATACGGTGAGCTATTTCTTCGTAAATAGGTATACTTATTAGCTTTTTATCCACAGTTTTATGACAGCCTAACACAGTCCATCCGCAAACATTTGATCTTACATTTTCTGCAATAAAGTAAGTTCGAGTAGCTGAGCAGACCACAAAGTTGTCAAAGCCTTAACGAAGGGAGAATTGATTTTATATGTGGCCGAAAACTATCAAATTATTTTTAAAAATTCAAATTTTCGAACGCTGCCTTGAAACAGTTTACACTAACTTTCATGGTTTGTCCGCAATCATTATCTGAAATGATATATTACCTAAAATCAATGAGACATTAAATGTTGCCAAAGCAAATACAATGTGTTTGATTGCTAATATATTTATAAAATTAAAAACTCAAATGTCGCGATTGCATTGGAAATGATAAGGCAAACGCTAGACAATTTATTATCTAATCATAATTTTCATATATTTTGTAGGCACTTTGTAGATAAAAATAAGCAAAGATGATTACAGGTATCCTATAAAAAAAATCCTATAAAAAAAATTGTTACTATGTAATAGTGCGTGCATTTACAGAATTAATTCAACAATTAAGCATATAAATAATGAAACTGGTTTATTGAGCACGAACCATTGCTCTTTATGCCCAGAACTCTTGCATGTTAATGTTTGACATTTACATTAATATCTTGTTTTTCATTAAGAATTAATAATTGGTTTGCATGCGTTTGGCGTATTCAAACAACTACTTATACTGGTTAACATGTGTTTAGCATGTCCAAACAACTGTTAAAATTGTATGTGCCTAATATCTTATGTCTTATTTCATTTATTTATTTTATTAAACTGTCCTAAATCTTATGTGAGAATCATAACTGACGTTTCTGCTTTGTTACCAATCACTCATTGTTGTACTTTTGCCTAATAAAAGATAAGTTACATCACTTTGTTGGTTATGTATTAAAATAACTCAATTTAACATGTGAATACATCTCTAACTTAATTAATATACAGACTATTTTACCATACACTATACATACTCATTCCAAGTAGCACAATTATCTCTGTGAATAGACATTATCAAGTTTTTTGGCCATATCCTCCTCTCGAAAACGTTAAATGTTAACTAATTAACCTATCGATTGTTTCGTATGACATTATATAATGCCCAACTAGCCAGTCAGTCAAACGTTTAACTGTTGCACGTCTAGGCCGATTGCACGTTCACAAAATCAACACACTGGAACTTAAATTATTTTTTACGTCAGTACCAATACAATTGATGTTATGAAAGATACTTAACGGTTGCATGTTTTAAAGTAATAGCTTGTCTGTCAAGGTTTTGAACGAGTTTTGACAACTTGATTAACTTAAAAAAACACACATTTTGACCAATTGTCGTTGTATTTCAATTTTGTTATCTTAAAATCAATGAGAACACGAACAAATCACGCAGTCCCATTTAAGTACGCAATGTGTTGTGTTCTTATCATTTCAAATTCCTCCATCAGACGCTCATATGAATTGATTGCCGTTATATAAATTGAAATTCTACCCAAGAGCGTCATTGTTTGTTCAAGGATGAAATACGCGATCTGTCACAAGTAATTCTATGACACCCATTGTCAGCTGTAGCGTCTAACGTTTGATATGTCTGGGTTATGATGTAATTCATTATAGTTTGAACAACAATTCCTTTTCGTGGATGGAAATGCCAGGACGGATGCGATCAAAATAAAACAAGGGAAATATTGTTTGTTGCGTAGAATTTACGATTCCTGCTAACTGAATAAAGGTTAAATTAAAGGAACACCATGTTTAGATAAATCTATATACCTGATGCAAATTTTAAAAAAGTTACGTTCACGTGTAATAGCTAAGATATAATATCATGTTGAATAAATGTATTTATTATTAATATCTATCTCTGCTGTTCTTTCCATGTTACATTTCATGTATTGTCATTTTCAGTGGCGCATCTGGGTCAGAATTTGGTTAGATTTTGTTTTGGTCCAACTTTCTTGAAAACTCTATAAATATTACTTCTGAAACTGTGTTCAATTGTTTATCATCAATTTGATAACATTCCCGCAGACTTTTGCTAATGTGTACTTAGAAAATGTGTTTGTCTTTGCATCTTTTTGTAATACAATGTAGTCCACTCTTCGTGCCTTATAAGATAGTACATCTGTACATCCTTGTGACTTTAATCTTGTTTTACATTCCAGTTTAAGTTTGCAAATAACATTTTAAACATGAAGTAGGACATGTTTTTTAATGGTTTCTTAAATGGTCAGTTTCCGTAACAATACTCTTAATATGCAAACGTACTAATATTCAAAGCTTGTATGAGGTGCACAAAATGGTGTTTTGTGACACGTGTGTATGACTGCGTATGTTCAGATAAAATGATGTCACTTCTCATAAATAAATTTAACCGCCAACATTATCTTATAGGTACCGAGAATCAATGAGACATTAAAAATTGATTAAATCAATAAAATTTGTTTGATTGCATTAAATGCCTACACATAAAATATTCGTAAGTCACAAATGATCGGAAGTATGAAACGGGCGTTATAAAGTATTAGAAAAAATTACAATCAATCTATATATTTTCAATCTGTTTGTAAGAATTGTTCAGGTTAAATAACCAGAAAAGATATCCATTGGGAAAGCAGCATCCCTAGCGCACAGCCCTTTTTAAAGTAACCGTTTAGAGGTATTTGTGTTAATATGTACATAAAAAGTAACCAGTATATACACAAGAAAAGATATCCATTGTGCAAGCCGCTTCCTTAACGTATAACCCCCTTTATATATAACCCTATAGAGGTGTTTGTGTTGATATGTACATAAAAAGTAACCAATATATACACAAGAAAAGATATCCATTGGGAAATCCGCTTCCCTAGCGCATAGCCCCCTTTATATGTAACCCTATAGAGGTGTTTGTGTTGATATGTACATAAAAAGTAACTAATATATACGAGAAAAGATATCCATTGGGAAATCCGCTTCCCTAGCGCACAACTTCTTTTATATGTAACCCTATAGAGCTGTTTGTGTTGATATGTGTAAAAAGTAACTAATATATACGAGAAAAGATATCTGTTACGAAAGCTAGGTCCCTAGAACTTAGCTGCCTCAGTATGTAATAACTTATATTTACAAAAACGTATAGACGAAGTAAAACAAAAAGATAAGAGCAAATTGAAAAAAAAATAAATTTCATCTTGGAAATGAAATGGAAATGAAACGCAAAGGGGCAATCATTTGTTCTAAATTACAAGAGGCAATATATCATTTGTATTACATTGTCTGGGTAAAGTGTTAGCTATGAACATAAAGTATAGGATATATGTATTGTAAGTTATGACATGAAAAATTGCCTCTTTAACCTATCGTATTGTGTATCGAAGTGTCACGACATCTGTAGAAATAATTTTACTAGAAACAAGACGGGTATTGAGAAAGTATTTAAAGCATCATGGAAGTTGAAACAGGAACATTGACATGTTCTAGATGATAGATTGTGATATTTGCTCGACTGGCCACGACATTGAGGCTGATTTCTTACTCCAGTACCACAAAGTGCCCTCCTGTTCACAAAGACTTATTTTTATGTGATGTCTATACAGCAAAGGATAGTACGTAAGAGGTTACAATCAGAGATACAATATTGCAAACATTATCCAACAATACAACACTATCTGGTTCCAGTGACATTGATGTTCTGGATACCTTACCTTGAAAAAACGATTTACCAATTATAATTAAAAAGGTCAATTCCAATTTGAAAATAAGTAAGTAAAGGATAATAGAAGTAAATAAGGAATAAAGAACAACGACGAAGCTGGTGCCGTTTCCGGGGCTTATTTATTAGCTCTTAAGGCTTTTAAGTCTTCAAATAGTCGAGCTGAATTAAATCATGTTAGCTAAAACAACAATATACAAGTTGGAGTAACAACAGAATGTGGAAACATGTTTAAAGGTATGGCTTTACATCATGTTACCTACGAAAGCATAACAGAGCATGTAACCTACGAAAGCATAACAGAGCATGTTACCTACGAAAGCATAACAGAGCATGTTACCTACGAAAGCATAACAGAGCACGTAACCTACGAAAGCATAACTGACTGGTTATTTCAGATGGGCTTATCACTGTTATACAATAGCTAAACATTTTAGCTCAATCTTAAAACGCACATGCATTTAATTATCTTTTAACTCTTTGATGAATATATCTCCATAAAAAATTCTTAGGATCAAATTTAACTGGCAAATATTTATTTATGAGAATGCAGTCTCTACCTGTCATAAGTGTTTTTGACTTATGTTGATGACAAAACGTTCCCCATGTTACCTGAGAGAGCCATTGACCATTGTACAACTGTGCAATAGTCAGAAATAACACATACATTTGTATAAATATTGCAGTGTCTATTAAGAGTTTGTTATTATATTTAAAAAATATAGCTTTTCCTTTTAACATTTCTCGAAATGTAATTTTTTAAAAATAATGTTCTGTTGTATAGACTTCGATTAAAAAATAAATTGACGTACTGCAAAGCCGGCCTGCAAAATTAAATCTGAGCCAAAGGTACATTATTATAAGATTCTTTCACTGGTTGTAGGTGCAGATGGGAATTTCCGGCCTCGAGGATAACTGTTTAGGCGGTAACGAGGTTCCTACCGAGTTACCGCCTAAGCAGTTATCCGAGAGCCGGATATTCCTATCTGCACCTACATAACCAGTGACAGAATCTTTTTCTTGCATACCGATATCAAGAAATAATATAAAAAAAATCAATCGAATGGCTTTCTTTGTAGAACTATTTGTTATAGAGGGGTATCTAAACAAAACGCGGGAAACCAACGTCCGTAAACAGGAAAGACGTCATGACGTTTCAAAGACAAATAACAATGTTTAGATCCGGTTTTGTTTTATCAATTGCAGCGTAACGTTATGATTTTTTGATAAAACGACGTGTTTTGAATCGAGGAATATACCATCAGGAACAAAGAGGAACTGTCAAGGTATTGGATTTTTATTCCGTTTTTTTTGAAATGAAATATAAATTACTACATATAAGCGGCGTAGTTCGTAATACGTCATTTAAAGCACGAGAGTCATCTTACACCCCGGGTGTAAGATGGATTTTTCCAGCTCCGGTAAATATAACGTAAATCCCCGTCTGGTATGCAAGAAAAGTTCGTTTTTAACATATCTATAGGTGTTAGTAAAATATGTTTTTTTTTCAATGGATTGGTCACCTACATTTTCATCGTTCATCTTAATCAGCTCGTTTGTATTTCTGTTGGTGATATTAACTGTCCAAGGACCTATCCCAGTAATAAAATATCAAATATTATAAACAGCAAATGTGTAAATTCGGATATAATATTGCGCAAAATACACAAGTACCACTAAACGACACTGTGATCCCAGTAGTCCACTCCTGTTCTAAATATAATTTCGTCCCTCAGCTTTATCTCACTCATGCTTCCCTAATAATATTCACTTCAATTTTAAATGAAAGGATTCAACAATGGTGCATAGAAAGCGATAGACTCACAGATGCACAGTTCGGGTTTAGGGCAGATCATAGCACGACAGATGCCATTTTTGTCCTTCAGTCACTTGTAAATATGAAAATAAAGAAGAGAGAAAAGTTGTATGCAGCTTTTATAGACTACCAAAAGGCCTACGATAAAATCTACAGGAATGGTTTGTGGTACAAGCTTATTAAAGAAGGAATTAATGGGAAAATATTGAATGTTCTGAGAGCTATGTATACAGAAGTTAAATCATGCATTAAACATTTCAATACGTTATCAGACTTTTTCAGTTGTGAAATGGGCCTATTTCAAGGAGAGATAACTTCTCCCATATTATTTTCTCTTTTCATAAACGACCTTGATATTGCGTTACAGGCTAATGTATTTTCAGGTATAAATCTAGACCAGATATCCATATATCTCATACTGTTTGCTGACGATTGTATTTTGTTAAGTGATACGCCCGAGGGTCTCCAGTCCCATTTGGATTTATTGTCAGAATATTGTATAAAATGAAAATTGACTGTAAACATTGATAAGACAAAAATTGTTGTATTTAGAAAAGGCGGAAGATTAGCGCAAAATGAACACTGGACGTACTCGGATGTAGAAATTGATGTGGTTGAACAATTCAACTACTTAGGATTTGTTGTTAGCAGTGGCGGATCTTTCAGGCGTGGCATTGACACCTTAGCCGGAAAAGCTTTAAAAGCCATGAACTCCATCTACACATTGACCAAAGGCATGAATATACCAATTAATATTCACTTAAATTTATTTGATTCATACGTTTCTTCAATATTATGTTATTCATCAGAAATATGGGGCTTTGCAACTGCCGATAAAATTGAAAGAGTCCATAGAAAATTTATAAAACGGATATTAAATGTGAAAATGTCTACCAGTAATCTAGCGATCTATGGTGAGACAGGTAGAACACCCCTTTATATAAACTGGAAAATCAGAATAATAAAATACTGGTTTAAACTTGTTAATAATAAGTCCAATTGTATTTTACAAAATGTGTATAGTAATATGCTTGTGTGCTGTGAGAATGGGGATAATAACTGGCTTTATAAAGTCAAAAATATGTTAAACCTTTCAGGATTTGGCGAAATATGGTTATTTCCATCCTCGGTAGATGTTAAACATTTTATACCTGTGTTTAAAAGTAGGCTGATAGACACTTATATTTCTGAATGGCGGATTAGTGTTAACAATAGTCCTAGCTTGATGTTATTTAAAGAGCTGAAAGAAACTTACGAAATGTCTCAATATTTGTTAACAATTGAAAACAAGAAATATCGGCACATTTTATCAAAGCTGAGAACGTCATCTCATTGGCTTAATATTGAATATGGTCGACATAGAGGCATAGAAAGACAAAATAGAATATGTGAACTTTGTAATAAAAGAGTAGTCGAAGACGAGTATCACTTTGTGTTGGAATGTGACGCATTTAAAGAGTTACGCATTATTCATATACCAAGATATTATCGAGTTAAATGGCTAAATTAGTAGACATGTTAAAAACTAATAGTAAACCATTGCTACATAAGATCTCTGTATATTTAATCAAAGCTTTCAAGCAAAGACAAAATATATTGAATGCGGCATGATAGTGTAAAATGTGTATAAAATAATTAGCTTGTGTACTAACTTTATGCAAGTAATCCTTTTAAATTGGTACTTTTTAAACATTCTCATCAATTTAATTGTCATTATATGACTGTCATATTACTATTGTTGCCATTATTGTCATGATCATGCTATTGTTTATATGAATATTGGTTTATGTCGATGTGCTGTATATGCATAAGACTTAATAAAATTTCTGTTATATTCTGTTCCTAAAGACACGTTTGCAGCAATTTCACATTAATACCTTACCTTAATATAAACAAACAGCCATCGTTATGACAATGTCACGATTCACATAATTTACACTGAATTATTAATCTGAAACAGTACTTAAAGCAATCAAGCAAGTTTACATTAGCAACGAGATACAACACTTTATTGTTGTATTTATTATTGATAAATTGAATATTGTAAAAGAACATTTTCATTTGCAGACTTAAATACGGAATTGAAAATGAACACACTTCTCTTCCACTGTGACATTCATTATGTAAGCGAAATGCTCTTAAGTTCTTGGGCTAACACAACAAGTTTAGTTCAATGACAATTACGATTTTGAGTTGTACCGCCAACTATTGCATGACAAAGTGTTCATCGATTATCGATTGGAGAAAGATTTTCAGCTCAAGGTCACCTCTAACGTAAACTATCTTTGACCTGCCGACGTCAATGTTATCTACTGAAAACAGGCAATAATTGTATGAGGCTTGACGACTGTAGACCGAAGCGTTCATTTGTATCGTTCAGAATGAGATTAAAAGCTTCAAGTCAAAACGATCTTCATCTTGGATCTACTTATCCTTCAAGCAATAAAAATAACTTGCTGGCAACAGGCAATAATCCTATGAAAGTATGACAATTGTCGGCCAAAGCTCTCTTCACGTACAGTCAGAAACCAATTTTCCGCTCAAGGTCACCACGACGATGACTTTTGAGCTAAACAATTATGACTCATTTATTAGTCACAATATACCTGTCTACAAAGTTTAACGTTCCTGTTCCAAAGCGTTCTTCAGTTATCAATTTGATACGAAGGGAACTGACAAACAACAGGACGGCCCGATTATATTATGCTGCACCTTCGGAAGCCCATAACAAAAAGCGCACATCTAGCACTTTAAATGTTGATTCTAAGTTGTTTGCTTCCAATTAAAGACATGTTTACATCAACGGACAAAACTCCGATCTTATATAATTGATTTCTGATCTATGGTTACTTTTATTTGCATGCTTGTGATAATCTTCTTTTCAAACTGATTTGACGAAAATCCCTATTCATATATCGGCTGGTGTTCAGACATTAGAAGTGCAACCTTTTAATGTGGGTAAACCTATCTTGTATTAAGTTTTGTGATTATTATTGTCTGTGATATTAACTTTTTAGCCCTCTTGTATCAGAACATAATAGTCCCTGCACAAAACCAGCCTATAAATTCAGATAAAATCTGAATCACTCAGGTGACATTTTTTTGCAATTATGAATTTATATCAAATGCATATGCATATGCATGTATAACAAAAAAGGGGAAATGCGTGTTGGTCAAAAGGACACTAAATACAAAAAACACGATGTGTGCAGAATCTATATGTAGATCTTTATTTTGCGCTGCTGTACAAAAACCACATTGATACATGTATGAAATGAAAATGTGATCATATAAGAATCTTTCACTGGTTGCGGGTCACGATGGGAATATCCGGCACGAGGGTAACTCTTTAGGCAGTAACGAGGCTCCTCGTACCGGATATTCCAATCTTTACCCGCTGCCAGTGACTGATTCTTTTTCTTGCATGCCTTATCCTTTAATTTGTAGAAGATATAAAGAAAAACGAAGGGTTTTCTTTAAAGCGCTATTTTGTTATAATAGCGTATGAATTTACGCATTCATTCATAAATTATAGCACGTTTTTCTAGCACCGGAAAAGCACGGGAAAACCCTGACCGGTATGCAAGAAATGATAGATAATTAGCTTACATTTCAAGAGCTTTACAGCCATATATTCGTCATCTATCATTAGAATATAATGTATATTTTCGCTCTTTTTGTTTGGCGTAATTGTTATTAAAGAGTAAGAAAAATTTGCAGTTAATCCAGGGCTCGAACCCGCGACCTCTCGCTTACAGAGCAAGTGCGCTACCGACTGAGCTAAACGGCTATCTGACATTTTCTACATAAAAATTGTTAATATCAAATACCAAGGCATTTTAAAGCTTGCAGAATGTTGTAAGTTAACTTTTGATTTGCTAGCGGAAGGGTTGTCAGAACGAGGCCATCAGTAGGTCGTTGTCAGATCCTATGCGTAGCGTAATAGGAGATGTACTTTAGTCAGATTGTGATAGTATACGCTTCATTTCAGTTTTTTCAGCATATATATGTATCATCATTAAGAACTATGCATGTATATCTGTTTTTCTTTGGCGTAATTGTATTATTTAAGCCTAATAAAGTAATGCAACAATTTCTATTTTCGAATCTCAGGGTCTGCTAATGTAATCTACGTATTCAATATCATGTACTGAACAGATACATTGATTCTCCCGTCTCCAGTTGATACTGCAAACGTTTCCTTACGTGTTTAAATATAAAAGCGCATTCCAAATTACACGTAACGGAAAGTACGAAATAATACATGATGAAAACGATATCATTTTAAAGCCTTTGTTTATATTGTAGCTGCCACATATTGTTTTCTATCATGAACATAACACATGTGTTTTTCTTTGTTAAATCCAGTTTACTGTATTTCTTTAACAAATATTTGCCTTGATAAGTAAATATTATAGTAGAAAATATAACTGAATTCATTGTTTATGATTACCTCCCTTTAAGACTGTTACTGTATAAATTCATGTGCAATATTAAATATGTGCGTTTCTAATTATGTTACTGTTCATAACATTTAAATGGACAGGTTAATTTCTGTACACACCAATGGGTGTTTCTGTTACACTTTCATAATCAGTACGTTAATTTCTGTACAGTCCAAAGGACCTCGGACATTTTCCTATTAAGATTGCCTATCAAATTAAGTAAAAACTGACCTAGGGCTAGACTTCTGAAATAGCATAATAAAGACAGTTAAAGACCATTTCTTGATATATTTGAAGTTTGTTAACAAAAAAGATGATTTTGTAGACATTTCTCATTTTCATTTCTATTGAAATATGAACATGATCATTTCTATGTTTTAAACATTTCCCCCCCCAGTGACGCAACAAAATATTTCACATGCCTGTGGAAATTATTATCATGTACGTATGTTGCAAAAATGGTACTTGGTCACAGGGGGGAAATGTTTAAAATTGAAAAAAATAAATACATTCAGAAAATGAATTTTAAATAAGATATTTTGACACTTATTGCATGCGTTTCCTAAATCTTACATATCTACAGCCTTATTCCTTTTTGTAAATATTTCAAGAATAGAAAATACACTAATAAATAAAAAGGGGACATAGAACTTCAAGCTTGAAAGCAGACTGATCCTGCTATGTTTATCTTATGAATGTTTCAGTCAGGTCTGCGGCCTCTTGACAGTCGAAGTCCATCGATAGTGTCATGAGGATTGAGGCAACTGCGTCTGTCGCAAGTCGCGACATGAACCAAGCAAGTTTCTTAGACATATATAACTAGATGTATGTGTCTTCAACCTAAACATGACAAAGACATATAGACGACCTTCTATGGAAACAGTACCACTGTGGTGCAAATGCCTTTTTACCCTTTGTAGGATACGATTATGGCACACCTAGAATGCATTTTAAGAGCTTTTGCTTTAATTCGAACAAAAGAAGCACTGTATCCAGCATCCTCAACTCTAACAGAACTACACTAGACATCGACTCCTGAACTGACCCGGGTGACTTCAGAACTAACACTGACACTACCAGAACTAACACTGACGTCTTCAGAACTAAAACTGACACCGTAGAACTAACACTGACGCCTTCAGAACTAACACTGACGCCCAAAGAACTAACACTGACACCTCCAGAACTAACACTGATACCCCTAGAATTAACACCAATTCACCCACACGTCTGAACTGAAACTTATTCCGAAGCCGACAGAAATATTAGTAACGACCCCAAAGGAATATCGACATTAATGTTGATACTAGCTAATGAAGTTTTGTTCCATTGATATAATGGATCAGGCAGTATTTTATTACTACATTTTATTATTATGTTGTTTTATATTTTTTTGCATTAGAGTAACAGAAAGCACATTTAAATGTTTGCTAGGCATTAAAATATAGGCTAAATGTGCATGACTCTGTGGTGTAACCGCCATTTTTAAGCACAACAGGACTGTGCCTACAGATAATTTCGGAATCTGAAAAAACAAACAAACTAAAAATACAATACTAAGAGACATTGAGAAGGGCAAACGACCAAAGAGTTTCAAAGCAACCCACTTGCATCAGTGTCCAAATGTGTCATAAAATGCTAAAACGCAGGCACACCTGAACCCACAGTGGCCTAGACAGTCTCCTACATCCCTCCGCTATAACTGAAAAAGGCCAGCTACATTGTACGCCAATGTATGTAAAACACTTCATGTATGCAATACATAACCCTGCCTATAATGCCCGGTCAGCACTGTACATGTGTACTGCATGTGTCAATATACAGTATAGCAATAGATGTATAGAAAACAAACAATAGGCTATGATCAATGCATCCGTTATCATGAGCACTTGGGTGGAAAGAGCTAAAGTACAGCTGTGTTGCCAAAAGTTTTTGTTCCACTTTTATTTTTTGCTTTTCACTTATATTTAAAAATTTTAATAAAACTGATAATTTGCATAGTAAAAATTTATTTTTTTGTTCTAAAACACTTTATAATAGACATACCTTAAATGCATATGCTTATTTCACCAAAGATACACATTTTACATTTTTCAAAAAATATAACCCTCAGTCACAAACTGCTCAAATTCCAAGACAACGAATATGAAATAAAATTATTTTTTGTGACAGTTGGATAGGTATATAACTAATTTATGCGTAATTGAAGATATTATATAAAATTATCAGCTACTGAAGTCATGAAATGACATTGAAATTTGGGCAAAATCCATAGCATAATATCCGATGTTCTTTAAATGTACTTCCGTTACATCTTACTCATCTGTACGTACATTTCTGTAAATATCATTACGTAACATACCAACGACATCTAATCAGTGCGTGAATTTCTATATATACCAATGTCTATTTCCGTTAGATTTTCATCATCAGTACGATATTGACTGTACATACCGATGTCTATTTCCGTTACATTTTCCTAATCAGTAGGACCAATGGCTTAAGTTGGACGCTGACATCAATCACCGTGTGATATACTGTTTCCTGATTGCGTGTGACACGAATGAACTACTGTGAACTCGGATCAAAAGAAAGCAACGCTTCATTATACCAAGACAGACGTAACTGAGATATTTCCGGATTTGTAAGGATAATTGCCACTCTGTATTGTGCCCTCCAATATTCATGTCGTTTTCATTCGTTTCATACATCATGAAAAAACTTTAGTACAGGTATTTTTGACATAGGATTTACTCTGATAAAGGAATACATTATAAAGAGTTGTGTTCCATTTATATTCATATATGATTTACATGACCCTTATGATCTTTCTACTTTCAGTTGTTTTATGAAAACAAAAATTCCTTTCTGGCAATTGATTGTAAACGCCAAAGAAATCTAACCTGATAGGCGACCTGTAGAGTTTCCTTTTGCACTATTTTTCTCATTTAGTAATGAATATAATTGTTTTATGGGTGCATCAAAAGGCTTTCTTATGACTGGGTATGTATTGTATTACATATATATGCTCCAGTAAGTAGTAATCAAGGTTCTCCTGTACGAAATTTTACAGCTGTAAAAGACCTGTATTTTTGTTCAAAATAACAGTTATGCTTATTCCAAATTTACACCTGTAGATTTTTTATAACAACATTGATTTTACAGCTGTAGATTTCAATTTACAGCTGTCAAACGACTGTAAAACAGTTCGAAATATGCAAATGAGCTACACCTGTAAAAAACGTTACAGCTGTAAAAATGAAAAAAGTTACAGCTGTAAAAATGCCCAGAAGTTACAGCTGTAGAAATATATAGGTGTTGAAATAGAGGGCATTATTTTAAGGGACGAAAGTAGAGGTGCAAAAAGTTTTAGGATGAATTGCAATGCTCTAGATAAGGTAGCAATTACTATGAAAATGGCAAAAATAAATGATCTAGTACGTAAAGTATATATGGTATGATTACAGTATAGCAACAGCAAAATTCAAGAGTAGGATACAAAGTAGAACATATGCAGATCTGTTTATAAAACTTTCTTTGTCAATCTGACATGAAAACATATGACAATCTTGTAAATATTTCTTTTAAACTTATCGGCTTCCAGTATAGAGTAAATAGTTAAAGTATCTACTTTAACATGTCCTTTTACAACAATAATAGATAATTAAACATCTGTACTTACTCTATACCCCTTTAAATTCCAAAATTTTACAAGATGTGATGTCTGTGTGAATTTCAGTTATATCCCGCCAAAATGCATTAAAGATGGCTGACAATACTCATGTTTCCCTCCAAAAATGTTACCGCTGTAATTTTGAGACATGACCATTTTACAGCTGTAACTTGCAACAGTAAAATTTTACAGCTGTAAATTGAGACCTTCATATTTTACACCTGAAATTTTCAACTGTATTTCTGATCATTTTTCCACTTACAGGTCTTTTACAGTTGTAATTTCAAAATACAGGTCTTTTACAGACGTTTTACAGCTGTAAAACAGGTCCTTTTTTCGTACAGGCATTGTTTATGTTACACCTGTAATATGCACGTGACACAGTAACCGCTGATGAATCTCATTGTTCTGGCATGTGAAAGAATTACTGGTAATGCATATCATTGTTATATCATGTGATAAAGTAACTGGTGATAATATGCTGAAATAACTAAAACATATCTTTTGTATATTCATAACCGTCTCCATTGGTTAACTCAAAAAGGTTTTAAAATGTACATTTGAATACCATATTTTTTGCTTTGAACTGTTACAGTTATTTTGCGTCGAGGAATGCATGACAGAAGAATGCAAACAAGAAGGAAAATGTTAGGTCTCCATCGATTGGTCAACGCTGTTTCGGTCCAATGAATGTTTCGCTTGCAACTAGGCATTTTTGAGAACATCAGTATTCTGCGCCCATGCAGCAAATTTGCGGCCAATCTGCGGTCACTGAGACGCATCTATAATAAAGAGTTGATTGAGATTTAGGATAAGATCCATACAACCTCTTGACACGAAAACACTGGATTGTCTTATATAATTTAAATGACATTACTACGTGAAACTATTTCCTGTTTAATTAGTAGTAGGTTACCGAAATATCTTTGGTTTCTACTGTAAAATTTTCATTCACTGTCACAGTTGAAAGAAAACACAACAAGTGGGTTTAGGCTTGTTACATTGTTTTCCGCATAATGATTGAATGGATATGCTGTAATTATGTTTCTCTTCAATAAATTGCGTTGTTCTTTAATGATAATATTTTTGCTTTGATATAATTTCCCAGTGAATTGATTGTGCAGTTATATTATATCTTGTAATAAAATTTATAAGTGTCTATTGTTAGTTCAAAGGTTTTTCATGAACAGCAATATCGCAAAAATAGGTGAATAATTAGCATGTATTTATTATTTCAATTTGTGTTACTAACAATTTATGCCAATACAAGAATCAAGAACTTTTGTATTAATTGTACTTAAAACACCTGCCAAATAGGTATCGAGGATTAATGTGCATATGTTTTTGCAGATCCCATTAGTTTGTATAAACAAAAGAAAGTCTTTATACAGCATGAGAAAAAAAAAGGTTACAAAATATATTATCAGGATATCGAATACATATGCCGTATTTTCAAGCACAGTACCCTAACTTGCTTGTACCAAATGCCTTATTTGTACTATATTTTCTATAGCAGCCAAACCATTCCTTTTTAAGATTTTTATTATCGGCATATCTTAATTTAAAGTTAATTTACAGAGTATAATAAAGTTGTGTATACTTTTGATATATCTATTAGATCTGAACCCTAGGTCAAAGTGCGTTGTATGTTTTGGTGTATATTTTACGTCCTTGTACGTTCACACAACGTTTTTATTGCATATTCCAAAGACAAATTATGCGTTATCTTGATTACGTACTGTTTTGCAATATCGAAATTATATGCTAAAGTAGACTTCTTTGGGGACAGGTGTTTATATTTGATAAAATTGCAACGTTTGAGAAGACCACAACGTCTGCCTTTAATAAAAAGGGGACATGGGGACGTGAGATGTGTTGCACATTTTATAACAACAAAAGAACAGACTAAGTCAGCTATTATTTGCTTGGTTGCTTTCTATGCCTACAAACAAGGTATTTTCTTTAAATCGAATAGTATAATATTTGACACATACTGATATTACATATCTGCTATAAAAAGCACTTCTTATCAAATGCCAATCATATAATTATAAGAGAAGCAGAAGTGTACAATTTGTTTTCTTATAGAAAGGAGTTCAAAGTTATGGCAGCATAACCTTCCAACACGTAGATAATAACATCATGTACTTTTATTAGTGCATACACATTATTCTATAAATTATTCAAGTAATAGTGTTTACATATGTAAGCACGAAAATAAACTGTGTCTATATATGCTTCTCAGTTTCCGTAAATGAAACTTACGTCACTCAAATACCTATAGATAGCAGGTTCATTAATTATTTCTTCTGTAATATATATTGCGTTCCTTCTGTTATTAATGGAGTTTTACCTGTCTAACATACGTATATTGCAAACTATTTTAATGCAAATAATGCCAGAACAAAAATTAAAAACCCAGCCTTTCTGTAAGAAGCAATAATCCTTTTCCGGGAGAACAAACATGTCACCATAATCCGAATCAAGGTAAATAAAGACATATCCTGTGTATAAAACGCATAATCTACATTCACATTTATCATCTGAAATGCGCAAAACAATTCCCGACATGCACAATGCAACCCCGAAATGAAATTTTCACGATTAACTAATCATAAAACTAATGCAATCGTTATACTTTTGTTTATCCAAGATAATCAATATATCACATTACTAGGAAATTTTAATAAAGACATTTAATTTATCAAATACTACCTCGGACCAATGAGAATGATTTATTACTAAAACATTTCCACATTCAAAAGCTTAAAATTGCATCCAATCAATGAAGAGTTATATTTTCATAAAGCTTGCCTTTTCGTACGCACTCATATCGATGAAGATTTTGTATACATTATATAATTACTAAGTTATTTAAACCTATTACCATGCATGGAAAAATATTGAAATATCTGTTGGCAACTATAAAATTCGGTCTAGTAATAGAATACTAGACTTGGTTTGATTAAAACTATTCATGAGGGATTATGAAATATGCAACACCCCTCAAAACCCCTAGCAGCGTTACCAGAACATTGAATGACCTCTATGGTCGTCATAATTAGCCAAACTATAAAACAGAATAGTCTCACGTAGTACAAAAATAACTCTTCATTGATTGGATGCAATTTTAAGCTTTTGAACGTGGAAATTTGAGAAATAAATCGTTGTCAGAGACAGTATTTAATATCCGTCATTTTTCAAAACCAAACTTAGCTCAATTCGATCTGATACGAATCAAACCTATACGCTAAAGCCTCTCTCAAGAATTTGCCAACAATTGAATCTCTGATTATTAGTTTCTAGGCCTTAGTAAATACTGATCACGGAGATTAATGATTAGATTGAAATGTAATCATGTCCAATCCTAGAAGAAATGTTTGCTATTTGATCTTAATATCCGGCATTTCTATTTAGTTTTGCTTCAGGCTGCTTGTTCTTTATTCGATTAAAAGCAAAACGTTTAGTTCTTCCCATAAATATTTTGAGTCAGAAATAACAATGGCCCATAGACATGATTGTATTTGTGACAGAACTATACTCGTAATTATGGTCTAAAGTTCTGTGACGTTTTTACTGTAACTTGACAGTATAATTTTAACTGTAAAAGTCATTCTTAACACATTTTTAATGCATCTCAAAGATTCCCTTTCACAAATGGTTTCAGCTTCACTTTCGTGTACTATGATGTTAGAAAATATATTGTTTCAACTGTAAGGATAGAATTTTATTTCAATCTATGGAAAGCCTCATGGTTCAATTTTAAAGGTAATAAAAATATCCGTCAACAAGAGAGATTGTACATTTGTTCGTAACAGCAGTAAATCGCGTATTGACTATTTTCTTACTTCGAGTCGATCAATAACAAACTATCGAATACCAAAATTGAGCACTTCATGTTTTCAGATCACCACATAATTTCCTTAAAAATAAACTTAGAAGAAGTAGAAAGAGGGCAGGGTATTATGAAACTAAAACAAGTATTCTCGATAATCCTAATCATGTTTCTCCAACCGAAGAATTTTAGGCGGTTTGGAATAAAGACAAGTCCATATGTAAATCGAAGAGAAAATTGTGGGATTTAACTAACTTAAAGTATAAAATAATAACAATAATGATTAATCTTTGCTCCAGGCTAAAACCGAAATGAACTTTTTCAACTCTTGAAAACAGGCTTCAATTTTTAATAAGCACGAAAGACAACAGTAATACACATCCAGAAAAAGAAATTTTTAAAAGTAAAAAAAAAATTAAACAACCGCTGCAAAAATAACATCAAAGAAACAGTTTATCGAGGAAAATGAAACATCCTCTTCTTACTTTTCTAATAAAAAAGTAACGGGAAACAAAAGCTTTCTCGAAAGTAAATTCAGAATCAAGGAAACTTCAAGTTGGTATTGAAAAAAAAATTCAAACAAAGTTTTACAGAAACTTATTTTAGGCTGAAAATATTGATTCTGAATCAGGGAAAGAAGAAAAAAAAAGAAAAAGAAAAACAAGCTGAAGAAAGGAGAAAAAAGAAAAAGAAAAAAGAAAAGATAAAATTGAGTAAAAAGAATGAATCTCCTGAAGAAAAAGAATATCTCCATCAGCGTTTGTTGTTTTTCTTTTGATGTGAACATACTGAATACTTACATTAAGCATAGACACAGTAAATTTTACAGACAACGAAGGCCAAACAGTATAAATAAATCAACAGGGACACCAGTTATGTTACATTGTATGTGGCAAAGAGACCACAAACGATCTCCAAACTGATATGTGCAAACAGAAGTCCGGATTTATACCACTGTGCCAACGTAATATATTATGTAAATAATTCAATCCTGCCGACACATAATGATAAAGAAAGGCACAATTAAAAAAAACGGAAATGACCTTGCAGGAGACAGGGAGAGTACAGACACCATAAAGAGCAAAATACATGATACATGACAAAGACACATTTCAAAACACCCCAGTGCCAGTGGAATTTTTGCTAATCACGGTGTTCACCGCCATAACAGTGTGGCGTTAAACTGTAAAGGCTTTTACATCGAATATGCGGTGTTTGCGGCTATAGATTGGACATGAAAAAGAAGTTATTCTGTAAGACTTGTCCTTATTTTCCATTTGCTCTTGCTATATATCATAGTGACTAACAATGATGATATCATTTTTCTTTTTATGCTTCCACCACCCTTGGGGCGGCATAAGTAATTGCAGCGTCCGTCCGTCCGTTAGTTCGTTCATCCATTCTCGTCCGAACTGTAATTTTGTCATATATCAAGGGAATGTAATATTACTAGGCACAAATGTTTCCTATAATGGGTCGACGTGTTATGCATAACAACACCAAAACGTGTTTTGTCCTATCTTGTCCATTACTACGCTATCGTTGAAGCGATTTTAATATTAATGGCACAAATGTATGCTATAATGAAACGATGTGTTATGAACAACATGCAAACCCTTAGCTCATAGGTCAAGTTCACAGCTGAAGGGCAAACGTCAAGGTTTTTTCTTCACTGGCCAATAACCCTATCATCTTTGAAGGGACTCTAATATTACTTGGCACAAATGTAACCCAAAATGATATGAAGTGTCTTTGGAAACATCCAGACCAATAGCCTTAAGGTACAGTTCACATTCAGAGGTCAAAGGACAATAGGTTTTCTTCTGTCTGGCCCATAACTCTGTCACCAATCAAAGAGTTTAATATTATTGTCAATTTTTTTTCAATAATGAGAAGATGTGTCATGCGAAACATCCGTATCTGTAGCTCAAAAGCCAGGTAATACTTGGAGGTCAAAGTACAATAGATCTTTTCTCTGTAGTCCGTAACTGCCGTCCATCAAGGAAGCTTAATACTTTTTGGCACTAATAACTGCCAGAATGAGACAATCTGTCATGTACAACATCCAGACCCCTAGCTCAAAGATCAAGGTCACATTCTGAGTCAAAGGTCGATAAGTTTATTTCCATGTCCGGTCCTAACAGATAAATCATTATATTTGACGAAACATTTACCCGGATAGTCACTTTTCATTAATAGTTTCATGTTCAGATTAAAATTTCCTTCCCATTAATAACGATATGGTATATAATAACATGATAAGACAGATTACTTTAATTTTGATATTTTCAGTATCCCACAACTTGACTGAGATGTATCCTGTGTCGCATACTAGTTTTTTTTCTGGATTTTGGGAGTCATTAGGTACTACTATACCACAGAGTTTTGCTAAAGCTTGTTCTCTGGAGCATAAAGGATGCTGCAAATTTCATTACCCGAATCTGCTCGCCTTGCGTTATTTGGTTTCTTTCTATGCTTCTAACGGATCTTCTCATACATGCATTTTTCAAATGGACGCCTTTATCTAATTTCGACGTATTTTATGCAGTTGCTAAATTAAATCAAGGCGATTCTCAAATTTCTGTAAGGGTATAGAGATATATTGTTAAATGATGTTATGTTCATATTGTCGTATTTCAATCTAAATAATCTGTTATATATATCGCGTTATTTTCCCCGATAAATTAAAATTTGGGGCAGACAAAGGCCAAACAGTCTGTAACATGTTATGATAATTCTAGACAGCATTCCGACCTTAACAAGTAGTGTTTCCTTCACTTCATAATTTGTCAATCACAAAGTGAGAAATAATTATATTAATAAAACAAATTAACGCGATAAATTAAATTGCATACCACAGTGGGCATATTGTTAAGTAAATTAAAAGTAATATGAAATTAAATTACTTAAAAAAACTTCTGTCATTTATGATAATTAAGAGAACTGTTTAAGGAATATATGATAAGAGACCTTTATTTGATTCCCGGTACACGACGTCTTGAGATATTACATTATTTCGAAGATGCCTTTCAAAAAATAAACTGATTAAAACATTTAAACCGCGACGTTATGTGACCTATTTTGAACATTTGAAATGCAATTTATTTCCATAAAATGAATTGCACTAACAATATGTAAATATCAGTTTGATGCACTATTGTATTTATACATAAAATTTACCACAAACAACGATCGTTTAAGTGTGTGTCAGGGGTTATTGTATTTAGGAATGGGTGAATATAGCATCAAGCCTTTAAACACACGAATTGTGGTAGTTTCATGTTAAGACCTGACTGTAAAGAAGTTAGGATAAGCACGTAATCTGTATGACGTGTTTCTATATAATATTAGACAATAAGAATCATAGTTAGAATCAATTACATCAATTACCTCTAGAAAAAAAATATATGTGCGTCTGAGAAATATTCAGCTCTTCTATGCATTTCTGAGAGGATTTAGTTGATACACACAGGAAACTGAATCATGTTACGTCTGCGTGCTGTGGGTTCCGTTTTGTGGAGGCTGCGTTTTTGGAACATGGCATTCCCTGTTTGATATTTTCTTTGTTTTTTTTTTTACCTAGAAATGAAAAGAAAGAGAGTTCTCCGCTAATATTACTTTGTTTCCATTACAAAATTAAAGCACTGCCGGTGTTTAACATCTTGGCAATTTAGATTAAGTACAAATCAAATCCTAACTGACATATGCATATACATTTCTATTCCTTGAATATTCAAAATTATTAAGGATAATGATAAAATATATAGATATCGTAACACGCATATCATGTTTATGAATGCAGTTTTTGTCCGCACTCATGTATTGTATGATTCTCTGATATCCTATTACCATGCTTGAAAACATATTAGAATATCTGTTTAAAACACAAAATGCAGCCAAGTTATAAAGTAGCAGTTTTGGTTTGATTCTGTTCAAGAGGGAGTATGAAATGTACAAAACCCCTCACGTCCCCCTTTCAGCGGTACATGAACATTGAATAGACTCTATGGGCGTCATATTGCATCAGAAGTAACAAAAGCATATGACAAAATAATCATGTGATCAACAAAGAACTCTTCCTTACACGACAGAGAAAACATTGATGCAATCCAAACTAAACAAAATGGAAATTTTAGATAATCAATCATTATCATTGGACCGAAATAGTATTCAATATCCGTCACTTTTCAAATACAATTTTTAGCTCAGTAGAATTTGATAGGCATCAAATTTGTACGCTAAAGCCTCTTTGAAAAATTGGCCGCCAACTGAGTCCCTGATTATTAGTTTCTGGGCTTAAAGTAAATACTGATCCACGGAGATTAATAATTAGAAATGTAATCACATTCAATACGAGAAGGAATGATTACGATTCGAAATTTTGTCATGTATTTTGCTATTCGATCTTAATATCCGGTATTTCTATTTAGTTTTGCTTAAGGCTGCTTTCTCTTTTACGATTAAAGGCAAGACGTTTATTGCAATTGCTTCACATAAATATCTTGTGCGTCAGAAATAACAATGAATGTATTTGTGACAGAATTATACTCGTTATTATGGTCTAAAGCTTGATATTGTTTTGCTGTTACCTAACATTATCATTATAACTGTAAACGTCAGTCTAAATTTATTTTATGCTGTATTTTCGGAGTGTCATTCATGGTTTCAGTTTGTCTTTCATGAAACACTCACATATTAACACTATATTGTTTCAACTGTATAGGAAGGTATTTTATTTCAATCTATAGAGACTCATAGTAATGGTTCAATTTTAAATAGCAATCAGAATATATCCCCTGAAAAGAAAATCTATATTAGCTTATTTATGTATTTGAACTTAATAAATAAGTACTAAAATACTGACATTGTGAATTTTATAGACAACGAAGAAGGCAAAACGAACAAATCAAGTAATTTACCGGGATACAAGGAATGTTCAGTGGCAAAGACACCACAGGGGATCTCTAATCTGGTATTAACGAATAGAACTTCAGATCAAACCACTGCATGGGCCAATTCAATGTGTAAATAATGTAGACAGCGAACACAAATAATGGTAAGGAAAGGTACCATTTGTAAAGAAAAGGGAAATGACCCTGCAGAAAACAGGGCAAGCACAGACACCATTAAGGGCCAACGTTACATGACAAAAGACACAGATCAAAACACATCAGATCTGATTTCATTGAGGTTTCATTAACAAACTGTAAAATTCTCGGGAATAGCTATTTCCATCCATTTGTCATTAAAATTATTAACGTTTATTAACGCAAGAGGCTATGACCCTGCATATTTAGTTTTTAGGCATTTTACAGTTGGTCATCACTGCGCTTTCGTTTTTGATGATGCTGTGATGACGGGACAGGTTGGGGACTACATGGTAGCTAGCTCTTAAAACCCTCTCGCTAGACGGTCTTGTTTGATATTTGTCACTTGTGATCTTGATAGTGTTGCCCTTGGTGCTATGGCTTCTGCATCATCGAGTACGCATCATCGGGTACATATGTTAACGGTTTGATCAGGGCTGTTATATTTCGATCTTCTCAGATCGTTTAGCATGACTTTTATGTCGTGTTATTGGTACTGTTTAGTTTCTCAACATGACCATTTAGGCCTGGGTGGTCTTAATACTCCCGCTTTCATAGCCTTGGGTATTGTATAATCATCCCTTGGATATGGTGCCTGCTTTTTAATTTTGTCTTTTGACAGTTCCTGTGATACGCAGGCTCCATAACCTCAGATCCCCTTCCTAAATTCCAGTTTGTTTAGTTCTGCCCATTGTTTTCTCGTTTGGGGCAAACCCTTTACTTTATCTGGGGACCAAACGCCGCTCTTCATGGAATTACACGCCTCAACACGTGTGTCATTGAAGGTTCCATGTTCATCGCCATTTGAATACATCTGCGGATGTCTCTAAATTGTTTTTGTTTTACTTTTAGCATGTTTAAATGTTAAATTCTGCCCAACCCGGGGCTAGAGGCTCAATCAAATTGAGCCTGCAACATTTTCGTTTATGTCGTGTTGAACGACCTGTGAAGTTTCCACTTTTCTCTATTTTATATATCTTTGAGCATATTTTGTGTTTTACAATGGGTTCAATTGGTAACTGTTATGTATTTTAGGGATTCACCTGGTTATGAATTATTCTTATCTACACTAGCTTGTTAAGAACATGGTAAGACTTAAAGCGTGGGTTTAGTGACAGTAAACAAGCTCAAATTCTCTAAAGGAGTTTTTGCCACTGACCGTTCCAATGCGGTATACTACTGTACTCCGATGTTTGAGCGACTGCGCTCTTTGAATGCGGCTTTTACTGTTGGACATTTGTTCTTGTTTTTTTGGGTTTTTTTTGACTCTTATTTAATAGTTATATAAGAGATGAAGAGTCCATCAATTAGTTTTATTGTTATATAATAATGCCTGTCGAGCTATTTAAAAATGCTTTTAAATTATTGGATAAAACGAGTTAAGTCTTTCAGATTGGAGTGTGATGCAATCATAATTACAACATAATCTTCAAAAATGCATAATATGAGTATACATTAAATTTACAATTTTATAACTTGTTCATGTACTTACGTTGTGTAAGGACAAGAATAAATTTTGTCTGTTAATGCTACGCAGTTGCAGCTAAAGTATCTACTTCACTAAGTGCTCGTAATTTACAAGTTCATTAATGATAATGTACGTAGTACAAAGCGCTTTCCTTTTGAAGTGTTTTGATCAAATATAAAAATTAGTATGAAGATAAGAAAAAACAATTTACTACATATTAGTTTAAAGTCAGTAAATCTGAGCTTGGTCATGTGATGCATTTGTTTAAAACTTTTATGACTGATTATTTATACTGAGCACTTAACATGTACTAGATTTTCACTTTCGTGGTTTTACAATTTTGCGTAAGTATAAAATTAAAAAAATACTATTTAATTTCGACTTCTTTTACGCGGTTTGATAAATTAAATTTACGCGAGTCTCAAATTTCTGCAAGGGTATCGGGAAGTATTGTTCAAAAGGCTGCTTATATTCGATTGTCGTTTTTCAACCAGAATAAGCATCCAGTAATATCCTCCGATGTAATTGCATATTTGCCACAGCCAAACAATCTGTCACAAGGTCAACATTTTGACCTTAAGAAGTAGTGGTTCCTTCGCCACATAGTTCATAACGTTATTTCAATCAGACATACTATCATTTGATATCAAATAAAAATGTACATGTTCACAATAATCGTATAAAACAGGATATAAGAAAACAGACAGAGGCTGAGAAAAGATGACCATAGAACAGTAATTGTAAATAGAAATAAAAGTGTCAAAAAGGTTTTGTATTCCATCTTCTTGCAATTAAAGGGAACTGTTGTACAAATCCTTCACCGTCAGGAATGCCAGTCACTGGAAAGTTTATTTGAGACAAAGTACTGAAAGCTTTTAATCAAAAATACAAAGAAAATGCATCCAATGACTAGACTTCACGGTCTCCAATTGCTCCATGACAAGGCTGCGGCTCACAAAAGTACCATCGTTCAAGTGTCTGAGAGATGAAACAGTGGTTCAAATAAATCATCCCGCCTATTCACCAGATCTAAGTCCTTGTGACATTTTACTCTTTCCAAAGCTAAAAAAAAAAAAAGAATCTGGCTGGGCGCAAACATTTATCGAATAAAGCACTAGAAATGCATGAAAGTCAAGGGCAAATACATGGAAGTCTGTACTCATAATGTGTTACATATTACAGCATATTGTCATTATTTTAAGAATGACCCTCGTACTTGTATTTTTCTATTTAGAACGTCTAAAATTATTGTACTTTGTTTTTGTTAAATTGAATGGTATAATTTAAAAAAAAGTACCTGCTGTATATATCATCTAAATAGATCATTATCTGTTTATCTAACAACACGTAGAAAACATGTTCGATTTACGTATTTATCTCAGATCAGAAAAACGCAACTCCGAAGTTTATTTAAGCAAAATGCACTGATTGATATCTATATTTGGCAAATGCCAACGTACGATCGAAAGGCCATTAGCAAAGATGTAATCAGAAATGACAATATATATTCCTACGCTACAGACAATGAAAAATGTAATCCACTGTCTGATTTGATCGAATTTTACACACCAATAACCTCAGATATGATTTCCATAAAGAAAATGCAAATTTGACTGCGAATGCCGCCGCAAATTCTAAGAAAATCAAAAAATCTCTTGGAAAAAATTCCAAGATCCGATAAAAACTAGGGAGTAATACGACGTAATCAAGTAATGTTTCCCTGGCTGCTTAATGTGGTAGAATAATGTAATTTCGCTAATGTTATCATACTAATAAGATTTCTTAAAATGAATTAGAAATGTATAATCTTTTTATTTCGATGGTATTCATTATAAATCATGACGCTACAAATAAATATTGATGTAAACCGACTAAGCCTGATCATATACTGTATTTTCTAGGATTGTAAAAATACCAAGCTAAGATAATTACAGTGTATGAATTGCAAAATATCATTGACAATTCATATTTCAGGTCATGTGACTTCAATTAATTTCTCCAAACAAACCTAACATGTCTCATTTGAGAATGTTCCAGTATGTTGAATGTGTAATAATCATTGCTTATAAAATGCTACGATTTGTATCAATGGAACGTGAGAAGCAGCAATAGGCCAACTGCCAGTTACAAGAAATTAGTATTCAGTAGAAGCTCCGGAGGTCGCATGGCACGACACAAATTAAACTGTTGCCAGAGCATGTTCATAGACGGTAGCGGAAATATCCTTAAACCAAACCAGAAAACAAGGAATGAACATTATTGTTGCAAGTTTTGTTCATTCGTAATCTAGAGTATTAAATATATTATATTACATATAAACATTATATTGCGGTGGATTTAGATACATTATTAAGTAAGCTTGATTTTATAACTATGTTGGCAAATCAGATTGCAAGATAACGTATCACAGGTGTTTTTATCTATAAGAATGATTTATGCAAGAGTCTTGCTGAAAAATCTATTACTGACAAGAGCTGAAATACCAGTTAAGGGGCTCGGAATAACGAGAAAAAGGCATACTTATTTATGAACATGTTAAAAATTTGATGGTAAATGGTTTATTAATGCCGACATAATGAATAAATTACAGCAGAAACGCTACAAAATATTGCTGCATCAAATTGTCGTCATAGACATGATGATGGTACGTATCAGTGAAAGCGCAAAATAAATAGCTTTTAATTTGTTATAATAAGTTTAAGCAGTTTTTATTTGGACTTACTTTAAGAAGTCTCTGTTTTCCGTGTCTTCCGTTTTGATTAAGGACCAATATTGTGTGACTATTATGTATTTGAAAATGACATGCGTAATGTATATAAATGTGTGGAAGACTGATTTTATTGGACAATAGGTGGCTGCAAAGTTAAACATTACGTCCATTTAGAAATTAGGCAGTATGATTTATAATACCGACGCCATTGATAATTTGGTAATTATGTAATGTAAATGATAAATACGGCCAGATTGTTAACATTGCAGTACAAAACTTTAATAACTGTTTCCATGGAAACGAACTTCACAACCTCTATATCTAACTATAAAATTTAAAGGTTTTGATACATGCCTTTTTAAGAAACATAGTTTCAGCTTTTTAACTGTATTTTAATTAAGTTTCCGACAATAATAATTACAAGCCCACACGATTTTTTCATAAACAAGTGGGCTGTGAAGGACCTGTACCGACCACAGATGACCCAGTAACGAACTTGTCGGAGATTTTATTGAGGATAACATTCTGACCAAGTTTTATTATGATTGAGTCAAAATTGTTACATCTAGCGTGCTAACAGACAAATTATTGACGACGGACGACGACGGACGCCAGAAACAGGGTGATCACACTAGCTCACCTTAAGCATCTTGTGCTCAGGGGAGTTAAAAAGTCAGACGAGAAGTACTGCTGTAATTATAAGTAATTAAGCTTTCATATTTTGTTAAAATAAATTAATGTGAAACAAGTATTCTTTTAAGCTACAGGAAAGTCAAAAGATTTTATGTAATACTTTGTAAAGAAATTAACAATAAACAACAGGTATAAGATATTATAAACATCCCTGTTGCCATGGTTACTTATAAGTTTAAGATACGATAGGATACAATGTTAAGTGTTTGATATATTGCCATAATATTAACCCTAATATTGCATTTAGGTCAAATTGAAAATGATATAGAATTCGCAGAAAAAAAACCCTTATCATATATAGCTGCTAAGCATGTGTGAAAATGCGTTAAGTTGGAATCACAAGCCCTGCGACATTTAAATTGTAAGCTTCTTGTAGAAAGCGTATGCATATACTAGATACTACTCATACTTCTACGAATAAGAGTAAGCTGAAACGTGTTATATATCTATACTTCCTTCATCTTTCAATATGAAATACCTCGAGAGAGTCATACACTTCAAACATGACTACAAAACTTTTCTTGAAGGGACAGAGACAAACAAACATGGGATTCCAGCAGATAAGACAATGAATTACACGAAGTAAACTGAATTTCTTCAGTTCAATAAATTTGGATCTATCCTTTATCCATAAATTGGCATATTACACTTCAGTGTATTCGCTAGAATCTTTAAGTGTAACATCTTTTTATTATATTTAGTAAGTTTATAAACTGATATTATTTTGGAAAAGTCTGACATAAAACTTTACCATAATGCTAATGACTGCGCAAAATGAGATGTGTTTCTTAAAGGAGTAAATTAGGGCGACCACTTTATCTTTCGTCAAAGGATTGATTTGAATACTAACCGAATCAAGAACTTTGAATCGAATTTTGAAACCAGTCGACCTCCTTAACACATGCGCATGAAGAATTCAGCGCACCGAGTGGAGCTCGAACCCACATCGATGAGTAGCAAGTGATTTGAAGTCAGCGACCTTAACCACTCGGCAACGAAAGCCCCAAAAATGTGTACTCTAACCGATTTTATAATTTATATATAAACTCCAAATGATATTAACACTGCGAAAAATATGTGCATATACGGGAGTATACGGTCCGGTATATGTCTAATATACGAATATCATATAAAAGGTATCTTTCCTGAAAGTATGATCAAAACCTACGCCTTATAATTTAACATATTTACCTACGTAAGATTATAATCTTAAAAAAAATGTATGCAGATTATGTGATAATATATCATATTATTTCAAAATTTAATTTATATATTTGAAGAGACTTTTACACCAAATAATAAAAAAGCTAGAAAAGGTATAAATATTGTAAATAAATGTAAGTAAATAGTACATTTCGATGCAGATATATATATATATATATATATATATATATATATATATATATATATATATATATATATATATATATATATATATATATATATATATATATATTGATACAAAATGGTAACGCTGATACTCACAGTTACATATTAAAATCGTCCCTGAAACAGGAAATTAAATATAAATAATACAGTTCACTTTGATCACTCCTGATAAATTCAATGGGAAATATAGTTCTGCTTAAACCGGAGCTGGAAGATGTGAGATGTTGTTTACATTTCATTACCTTTAATCAACATTCTTATTTAGGCAAGCCGTGTCTGCAATTTTCTCTTGATTGCTTACAGAGGATCTTCTTATAGATTTCAATACAGCAAAGAATTATGCTCGCCAGCTTTATACTTATTAATATGTATTCGGTCGGAAGGTAAAAACCTCCAAACTAAACTTTTAAGTTTACACATAAAATGCATGTAATGTTTGACTCAGTCAGCGTTATTAAATTACTCGCCAAATTAGGCAAGGAAGAAAGCATTACTTTTTTTACGTCTTACTGCTCTCTAGCTTTATCGGTGTTTTTCCAGATATCTTTTGACTTGTTGAAAATTGGTTGCGGCAAGCCCAACTAAACCTGAAATAATTATGAATGACTGTTAGTATGATATCTTAATGTTCTGTGTGTGGAAACTAACCTGTAAACCTTAGACAAAACACCAATACAGTATACATTAAGTCAAATAGTTTTGGCTATCGACCGGCAATCCTTTCTTTAAGTGTTCAATTACATAACATCACAAATAAGTTTTCGTAATTTGAAATTTAACCCAATAATATTTAGTGTTAGACTGTTGACCTGTAAATAGCAAAATTTATGGAGAGGTGCTTTATGCAAGAAGCAATGTAATTATATATATTTTCATCTGACTCCTTATATAAGTCGCCGTTCCATAGTTTGTGCTATCGACCGGTTTATAGTTGTACAGGGGTTGCTACAAGCCAAAATTTAAAATTTATTTCTGGTGTCATTTGGGTCTCGTTGTAACGTTTTGGACTGTTGATCGGTAATTAATTCAAAAAGTGTATACTATAGTAACAATATTATGCCAGATCACCTGAAAAGGCATAACAATGGTTGTAAGCAAACTGGTTGAGCTGTTACATCGAGGGTACATGTAGATAACATTGACTAACCTTGTTATTTCTGATGGGTTTAGTTTACATCATTCAAGTATGCAATATCTTTGCAATATGAAACATACAATTATGTCTGTCTGGAGCAATGTCTGTTGCCGCAGTACCTTCCTAATTAGGAAGATAAATAGCATCGATAGACGTCTAACAACCTCTGTCAACCTGTTTTTTGTAATAGTCTGCCACTGAACTGAAATGTTTGAACTCTAATTGTGCACTGTTTATTTTTTTTTAGTCAGACAAACATACCTTAACCATCTTGGTTTTAAATTAAGAAAATCAAAACAATGTACTAGATCTGCCAATGATATTTTTTCCCTTAAAAAATAACAGAAAATTTAACAACGATAAGGCGTATTACCGATTCGAAGTTTAAACTTTAATACAGGCACATTTTTGCTAAATATCCATTCGATAAGAACTTGTTTGAAATATTGCAGATAGATAATTTTTGTAAATGTGCGTATTCAGTGTTTTGATATCTAACTGAAAATTGGCCAACTCATAAGTATTATCTGAGATAATTAAAACTTTCAAATCTAAAACTTAGTTTTATTTATTTTTCTACTGGTTACTCTCCCAAAGAGACGAATAGGTCGCCCTCCGCAGCCCCGGTTCTCTCTGTTATTTTTTAGTGTTTTGCAAATTACCTAATGACTTTTAAAAGTTCTGGGTTATTCCGCATAAAATTATGTCCATTTACGGGGATTAATTTGGCTGATATTCACGTTGATGGAATTCTGTTAAAACATCTAATTGCTATCGCATCAAGTACTTCAAATGTAGAAGGGCCCAAAACCACTTACCTGATCTCTACCGTTTCACTCAGTATCAAGCAAAGCCATTAAAATACACTCCCGAGAAGATGACCTTACATGGAGGCTACAGGCCAGGTTCATTAAAATGGTAGTCCGGTGGTCTTGCGGTAACATGTTCATTAATTCAGAGGTCTGGCGTTCGAATCCCGGTCTAGGAACTGGAAATTTCTTAGTTATAACAGAGGACAAAGTTATGAATGCTAGCCGGGCATGTCTGTATCTACCAAATATCTCTTTCTGTTCTGACGACTTTGTCACAGTCTGTCAATATTGCCATATCGCGCTGTATCTGCTTCGTCTGGTTGTCGAAGTTTCGGCATCCTTATTAGATATAAGGGATTAGACTATCCTACGTCTAGACAGGTTATTGTGAACAAAATTGATATAGGAGATTAGACTATCTGATGTCTAGACAAGTTAGTGTGAACAAGGTGGATATAAGGGATTAGACTATCCTTTGTCTAGACAAGTTATTGTGAACAAGGTAGATATAAGGCATTAGACTATCATTTGTCTAGGCAAGTTATTGTGAACGAGGTGGATATAAGAGATTAGACTATCCTATGTCTAAACAAGTTATTGTGAACAAGGTGGATTTAAGTCATTAGACTATACTTTGTCTAGACAAGTTATTCTGAACAAGCTTGATGTAAGGCATTAAACTATTCTTTGTCTAGACAAGTTATTGTGAACAAGGTGGAAATAATTCGCACAGGATGTATAAACTGGCTCTGTAATTTAAGAAACTACGTTTTCCACATACGCACTGAGTATAACGTTACTATTTCTACAGACATTTTTATGTAAAGAAGAAAGATAGGCAAAACGTTAAATATGCACTCATTGAAATGATGTTAATATATGCTAATATCAACAAATGTACTTGTAAAACATAATAGAAAATTGATTACCATCACATGCATTTAGAAAGCCTTTAGTAAAGTACAGTCCCTCGCTCGCGGATTTTTCAAAGTCCGCGCTTCCCCCTGATTGGACCCTATCGCGGACAATTTCCTGAGCCGCGGGGATGCGCGTTTTTTCATGCATCTCCGCAATACATTTAACAGCGTCCGCCGCGACCAAATGCAATAAAATCGATTGCGGTGTCCCGCGATGATGGTCGCGGTGCATCGCGATGAAGTGCCGGCGGTTCGCGGTGAATTGCGATGAATCGCCGCGATTTACAGGTAAGTGCAGTGTCTTGTTGTTATGTATACAGTTAATTTAAAATTTCAACACTATGATGGGATAATAAATGAAGAAATTGAAAATAAATAGTATTTTGTATTTTGCAAGCATTTATTTCTTCCAACTATACTATTTCAAGTAAAATTTCCATTAAATTCTATAATTTCATAAATGCACAAAAGACTGTCATTGCTTTTAAACTTCCGGCGTTATGTAATTTCATTGAACTCGTATATTATAATCAGCTAATTCATTTTAACCAGATGATTTTGGTTTTGAATAATATTGCAACAATATTTAATAAAACACTATTTATGTTGAAGTAATTAATGTTGATGGCTGAGTTGCGAAAATACATCACACATCGAAAATTCGATTTCATTCATCAACGTATTGTGGTCGATAATTGCCCCAAGTTCAATGATGCCTATTTGTTTTAATTCCGAGATATGAATTTAATTATAGTTGATTACTTATTTGAGTGTTTCATGCCATGATCTAAAAATTAAAAATGTTACTAGTCAAGCATTAAGTACACGTGAAAATTAAAGACTTGAAAACAGTCATTGTTCAACATAGTTGTGATATTGTGTTTAACTTAAAAGTTATAGAATTACGCTGGAATTAAAAAGTAACCTATAATGCCACTTCGTCCAACGGACGAATCAAATTTCGCATTTTCTTGTAAAATACTTGTGTGACGACGTCTAGACTGCGCGGTCACAAAGCCAGTATGTTGATTTTCTCATGGCGCGGCTAAATTATTTAGTGATTTTTTTTTCAGATATTATCAGATTACTAGTTTAAAAATCATATATTTATAGCTCTCTGTAATATATTAGTGATCAAGTCTGCTACATGTAAATAAGGCATTGAAGGTGTTACACAGTGAAATTTAAAAATATCGAAAATGATTTTATAATGTATATAAAGTATCTGCATTTAAAACGGAATTGATTTTCCACCCGGTAATTTTCATGAAACTTTTGCAATAATAATGATTGATTTAATAAAAAATAAAAATATATATCATGATAACAGATAAATTTTCTATGGATGCAAAACAAATAGCATAAAAAAAAATATTTTTTTTAAATCAGTGCTTTAAACTCCAACAGAAATACGTATGTTTTCATTATATTAACTAACTTTTTATGAAATTAGAAAAAAGCGATCCATACAACACTGATAAGCTATAGATGCGCTTTGAATATAATTATAATGCCATTTTACTTTTTCGCATCATTGTTCTGTTGTATTTATTTTGGAAACAGTTTGGTGAAATTTGTTACGTTAGGCAAGAAAAAGACTGCCACTGCTCATGAACTAAAGTCTATGCGCTACTACTTTATTTATTGTACGATTTAATTGACCTGTCAAAACATGTTCCCGGCTTTCATGTTAATCTTATATAGGCTCGAACAGAATATAATGAAAGCCGGGTCCATGTTTTGACAGGTCAAATAAATAGTACAATACTAACTTTAAAACATTTAAAATATGTTAAAACTTTAAAAATACCTTTATAACAACAATGTATTTACGTCCGATACCTTCCATTCATAGGGTTTTTTTTAGATTACACGCCACGCCTATGTCATATCGATAAATATGTTACTCCATGTACTTTTCTATTCGCATAATGGTTTACAATTTCGCTGAACTGTATGTTTTTAAATTGACGGCATTTTTTTATTATTAAAGATTTTTTAATTCTGTATTTTGCCTTTTCTAGCCGAAAGTTCAACTTTAATACCCGCATTGATTTCAATTTATTTACTTTTAAGACATAATAGCTATTAACGACCGCGCTGTATGAAATTTTTCCGGTAATTTTACTGAAAATCGGCCGTTTTTATGTAGTTTTGTTTAATTTAATGTTTATATCTTAATGAAAATGCCCTGACATTATAGCTGTATCTATCTTTTATCGATGTGGAAAGTTTGAAACAAATCTATTGGATAGTAAAAGCTCTACACGCATTTCCTGTGTACGAGACACCTCAATTTCGCGGTATAATTCTTAGCTAAAATTTACCTGTTTACCTGTTGCCTGCTTTCGGTTGCCTGTCTTCGCCTGCTTGTTCACTTTACGTCCTAACTACTGGATCTTCCTATGGTGGCTTCTTTCTTATACCTATTACCCTGCTCTTGTTTATGCCACCATAGGTCCCCAACATCTATCTACAAATGCTGGCCTAACTTTACTTTAAATAAAATTTACTGCCTGTGATTCCTACTGAATTTCTTAAAGTTATTTCGTATTAAAGTTTTATTACCTTTGTTTCTATTCTATCTAAAACATGTAAAAATGGTGTAAAATTCGGTTAAAACTGTTAAAACTAGCTAAAATTGGATAAAAGCAGAGTCGGCTTTTGCCGAAAACGAAAACACAAAGACTCTTATTTCTGATTTTTATTGTGTCTAAAGATTTAATAAAATTTTATTATAAAATTATATTTAAAACTAATTTGGTAAAAACAGGTGACCATCCTTGCCGAAATGTAAAGTGGTTTACTAAGAAAGTACTTAAACAACGATTTCTTTATATTTTTATATAATATTCTATAAAAATGCTTGATATAATGTCTGTAACTGAAAGAAGACAGATAATACATAAAACATTGTGCAACTGTTTCTTTACAAAAATAGAAAAGTGTCAAGTACGTGTATCATACAGTATTTGACTATGCGTAAAATATTTAGAACAATAAACAGTATGAAAAGTGACACTTCCTGCAAGTGTGAAACGGGTCAGTTTCTCCAACCTCGGTACTCCACAATGACATGAGACAGTTTTTGTGAACTGCTATACATAACTTATATTTCTGTTTTATTTTGCGAATGAATATAAACATTTATCCTCTACAGGAAATCATTAAATTTTAACTTAAAACTACAAAATTGCGACGCCAAGCCCTACGTTTAGATTTTGAAATTTATCCAAATGGTAAGATAGGAATAAATTTTTATTTGTTAAATACTATAGATAAATTATTAAACTAATGGAATGATTACGTATCAACATTAATTTTATTTATTTGTTCTTAAACCCTATTATTTGTCCATTTAACAGAATAAAACTAATGCAATTATACATGTACAGTGACAGTTTGTATGTATTAAGCTACAAAATTTACCTGGATTTCGCGGTGATTGCCGGTGGTTCACCGCGATCCATCGCAATTCACCGCGACCCGCTGAGATTATTCCTCGTGACACGCCGCGGGCATTTAGTGACACTTTTATTGCGGTGTATTATAGAATCATCGCGATTTTTAGCTCTTGTTAACAGCCGTTCAATGTGAAAAAATCATCGCAATTTTCCACTCAAGGCAAATTTTTGTGCCGGTGGTAACGCGGAAAAAGCAAAATCCGCGAGCCAGGGACTGTACGCCACAAGTATGGTTCGTAACCACAACGTTGTTGTAGTCTGTGATGTGGGACACATTAATCTGAGACAACCTCTAAACCGACTACGCCAAATGTCTGATCACGATAAAGGTAAGTTCAATATCATATTTTACATTATATAGTTGTAACACATCTTTTGCGCTTAAAACAGGTTATTTATTGACCTAGCCGCATGCTAATAAGTGGAGAAACTAACTTTAAATAAGCATTAGAAAGGTTGGTTAATTTCATCTTATCGACCAGTATTTATATCGCATGTATAAATTTCATTAATCAAATCAACTGCAGATACATCAAAATGCGTAACATAATAAGCCAAGTGCGCATGTCGCAATCAAGTAATCAAGTAATCATAAAGCAAATGCACTTGTTTCCGACTGCCTCATTACTTATTTGCTGATCCAAGTTAATCAGTAGATTGCAGAATATAATAGCTGAAATACAAGGGGCATTCTGAAAGTCATGCAACTTGTGACGCGTTAGAAAAACTGAACATATTAGTAAATAGTTGACTATTTAAAGTCTTTAAAGTAATAACCTTTGACTGCTACAACCTTTTCAGCCGTCTTATCATTAAAGAAAATGCCTCACGATACTCAAATTTATTTGCGAGTATGGCAAGGCTTTCAGCGCCATGTGATGCCGTAAAAAGTCTCCCCGTACTTGGATTCAGTGTTGATATAATTTTAGGTTCGTTGGGATAATGGTGTCCACTTATTATTTGTGTGACAGAAACTCGCTTAAGCAGGTGTTTTGGGGTGTAAAGGATGTTGCACTTTTCATAACCTCAAATGAACAAAGTAAAGCAGTGAAAAGGCAAGTGAACAAGCGTAAAACTTGTATACCTTAAGTTTGTTTTGTTTTCTGTTGGGTTTACCGACAGATCATATGGCGACTTTCAGCTTTGATTCTGGAGGAAAAGCCATGGTTCCCCTACGTGCATTATTTCATCACAAGTTGGGACTTGTATAGAACCAACGACCTTCCGTAAGATAGCTGGTTGGCTTGCTAACATAACGGGTTCAGCGCCCCGAGTGAGACTCGAACCCACATCGATGAGGGACAAGGGATCTGAAGTCAGTAATCTTTCTCACTCGGCCCCGTAGGCCCCAAACATATATATTCCAAACGATATTAATTTAAATATATATATATATATATATATACTCCAAACAGTTTTAATTCATTCATTTGCGTAAGGTAATTATCTTTAATCTTAGAAATTGTATGCAGATTATATGATAATACTTTATATTTTTCCAAAATCTAAATTATATATTTGAACAGACTACTACATAAATAATAAAAAAAGCTAGAAAAGACATAGATATCTTAAATAAATGTAAATAAATAGTACATTTCGATGCAGATATATATCTTGAATAAAAAATAATAGCGCTGATACTCACTGTAACATATTCAAATTGTCCCCGAAACAGGAATATAACAGAAGGCAAAGTAGTTCACATTGATCCGTCAATTTAAATGCTATGGGAAATATAGTACCACTTAAACTGAAGCTGGTTGATGTGAGGTGTTGTTTATATTTCGTAACCTTTCATCAACATGCTCAGTCAAGGCAAGCCGTGTCTGCCATTTTCTCTTGATTGCATTCTATGCTTACAAAGAATCTTCTTTATTTGGTTACTACGAAGAACTATGCTCGCTAGCTTTATTCTTGTTAATTTGTATTCGGTCATGACTGAAGGCAAAAACCATCAACCAAACCTTTATGTTTACACATCTTTGATTTAATATAAAATGCATATAATGCACATAATGTTTGATTACTTCAGCGTTATTAAATTATTTGCCAATGTAGGCAGCGAGGGAAGCATTAATTTATTACGTCTTACTGTTCTCTAGCTTTATCGAATTTTCCCAGATATCTTTTGACTTGTTGAAAACTGGCCGTGGCAAGCCCGACCAAATCTGAAATAATTATGAACAACTGTTTGCATAATATTTTAAAGTTCTTTGTGTGGAACCTAACCTGTAAACCTTAAACAAAAACACCGATAAAGTCTACAATAGACATAAAATCAAATAGTTTTGACTTATTGACCGACAATCCTTTCTATAAGTGTAATAATGGATATTCTTATCTGACCGGTTAATAGTTATACTGATGTTTGCTTCAAGACAAAAATTTTAAATTTCTTTCTGATGTTATTCGGGTCTCGTACTACCATTTTGGACTATTGATCGGCAATCCATTCACAAGTGTATACTATGATAACAATAGAATGCCAGCATACCAGTGGTTGTAAACCATAACAGGTTGTGCAGAAACGATACACCGGGGATACATACAGGAATCATTGATTCACCTTGTTATTTCTGATCGTGTCTGTTTACATCATTGAGTATGCCATATTTGTGCAATATTAATCTAACATAGAATTACGTCTGTCTAGAGCAATGTCTGTTGCCGTAATACTTTCCTTATAAGAAGGATCAATAGCACCAATAGACGACTAATAATCACTGTCAACCTGGTTTTTGCGATAGTCTGTCACTGAATTAGACTAATTCTAATTGTACACTGTTCAATTTTTCCTAGAGGAAAATATCTTAACCGTTCAGAAAATCAACACAATGTATCAAGATGTACCAATGATATTTTTTCCTATAAAAGATACGTAACAGAAAATAGAACACGCCGATAAGGTGTATTTCCGATTCGAAGTTTAAAATTTAATACAAACATATTTTTACTAGACATCTGTTTGATTACAATTTGTTTGAAATATTGCACATAAATAATTTTTGTAAATGTGCGAATTCAGTGTTCTGATATCTAACTGAAAATTGGTCAGCTGAGATAATTAAAACTTTCAAATCTAGAACTTTGTTTTATCATTTTGACTACTGGTTATTCACCAAAGGGACACTCACTTTGGATGCCCTCTGTCACGTCTGTTAGTTCTTCATTGCCTCTCAAATAATGAAATGACTTTTAAAAGTACAAGATATGTTTGCATTAAATTTGCCTCATTCTTGAAACACTGGCTACATATAGGTTACCTTACCATCGTTTAACTGACAAAGCAAAATAAACAAACAAAATATTTCAATACCGAGAGTAGCAACGTTTCATTTTCGTTCAATCGAAATGTTTCAACATATTGCATAACTACATACAGTTTCAAAATAAACAGTCTACAAAATAAAGCGTCTATGCAATTTTGCTAGATATTGCTTCTTCAAATATGGAACTGTATAATGCATGATTTCAGATGACGAGAATGTTGAATATAAAAAAAATGCTGAGTGTGAAATATGATATTCAAAACAAAATATTATCGACATAATTATTTATAAATGTCGTTTTGATTTGAATTCAATTAAAGTGAAAGGGATTAGAATATCGTCCAGACAAAGTATAGTGATCAACTATCCTATGTCTAGACAATTTATAAAGAACAAATTTGATATAGGGGATTAAACTATCCTATGTCTAGCAAGGTTATTGTAAACACGCTGGATATAAGAGATTAAACTATCATATTTCTAGACAAGGTGGATTTAAGGGATTAGGCTATACTCTGTATAGGCAAGTAATTGTGGAAAAAGTGGATATAACAGACTATCCTATGCCAAGACAAGATGATGTGAACAAGGTCGATATAAGGGATTAGACTATACTATGTCTAAACAAGTTATTTTGAACAATGTGAATATAAGGGATTAGACTATAATTGTTGTGAAAAAAGTGGAAATAATTCGCACAGGATATATAAACTGGCTCGGTTTGTATTGTATGAAGACATTAGTTAATTTTTCCAAATGTTTTTGTGTGTTGTATACGCAAGAAGTTCAATGTTATTATTTCTACAGACAGCGTTTTATGTAAAGAAGAAACTTAGGCAGAACTTAATACAAACTCACTGTGATAATATTAATATAACATGTAGATATTAACAAAAGTACATGTATTTGTAAAACATATTAGAAAATTGATTACCACTTCTCAACCGACTGCGCCATTGGTCTCACGATAAATATATGTATATCATATACATGTACATAATATAACACAACGTATTCGCTTAAAACAAGTTATGTATTGACCTAGCTGTAGGCTATTAAGTGGAGACACAGAATGTAGAGTGAAAACGTTTATATACAATGTACATATAAGAATGGTTAGTTAATTTCATAAAATCGACAAGACTTCATATCGCCTGTATAGATGTCATTAATCAAATCAACTGCAGAACACACATCAAAATGCGCAACATAATTACCGACATCTGCATGTTGCAATCAAGTAATCATTAAACAAATCCGGTTTTTCTATTATTTATTAGCTTATCCAATATAACCAATAGATTGCAAAATATAATAGCTGAAATATGAAGGGCATTCTGAAAGTCTTGCAACTTGTGGCGCGTTAGGTAAACAGAACATATGAGGAAATATTTGACTTTCACACCCTTTTCAGCCGTCTTATCCGTTAAGAAAGTGTCTCACATTTATTTGTGGATATGGCAAACATTTAAGTGCCGTTAGCAGGTCTTATGAGTCTCACCGTACTTGGAATCAGTATTGTTATATTTTCTGTTCCGTTGGAATCGTGGAGACCACTTATTAATTGTGTAATAGAATACCTGTTAAGCCAGTGCTAGTCGACGTGAGGGGTGTTGCACTTTCCATTACCTCTCATAAACAGAATTAATCCCACCGCGCCTGCTATTATTGTGCTTTGTTCAAAGGGATTTTCTTTCAGATATTATTCAGTCCCTTGAATGTTAGGTATTCTTGCTTGAATGTAAGAACGGGCTATTGTTGTACTACCGCCACGCAGCCAGGTTTTAGGATGGGCCTCCGTGTAATGGGTCCTTAAATACGTTTAAAGTATGCAATATTTCAAAACAAATTTTGATGCATGCATGAGTTTGTGCTTTATCAAAATATACCGAAACATTACAGTGACACAGCAATATTGTACATAAACAAAACGATTATAAAACAAACAAAAGAACAGATTTGGTAACGGCCTTGAAATGGTCTTTGGCAAAATCCTTTCTAGGAAGTCTGATCTAAACAAAAAATAGGAAACTGCATTACAAAAATCGAGAAACACTATTTCCTTTGAGATTGTCAGTCGATGATGGTCCATGAGTCACCTTAACTTTACCGTAAACGGTATCAGAATTACTCAAACCAGACAACAAAAGAACTTTCTTACGGAAAGTATTTGTCTTAGAATACCATTGCCTGAAACTACAAACAAGGACAAAACAAGACCAACATGAAAATCCTTGACCAAGGATTGCAGCCACACAAATTTTGTCTTGCTACACATGCCATTACTAATTGAATGTTTTCTCTTAGCACTTTTAGATAAAGAATCCTTATCAATGTTATTAGATTTCAACAACACCCTATAATCATTTTTATTTCAAAATCAGTTTGAGCTAGATGGGAAGCTTTATAACGTAATATGATTAATATATAATTAATCATTCTCAAGACTTTTTTCAACAATGCTATTAAGATTATGCTATAACAGGCCTAAGTGAAATACTGATCCTTGGAGATTGATCAGTAAAATGTTATCGAAGATAAGGCTTGAAATATAGTCATGTGTCATATTTTGTACACTGCGCTATTCTGTTTTAGTATCCGTTCATTTTATTTAGCTTTGCTTTGGGCTGCATTGATTGTTATAGATGACTTAAGGCAAAGCATTTTTTTCTCGTTTATATCCATTTAACAGTTTGTCGTTTATCATCGCTATAAAACAGCTTATTTTGCCGGCAGCAGAGTAGCAGTGATAACATGTAAAGAATATTTGCCTGTTTAGAATTAGATATCGTGGGGAAAACCCGGGAAATGGATTCATTACAATCTGAAACGGTGATATTTATAACTTTGTAATAACAACAGTATCTATACGAACCTAAAAAGGGAAACACTATCTAGCGGAAGAAAGAAACATAAACTTATACTAAAATGAAGCAAGACATTTTCCCTAGTAACTCAAGTTCACAAAACAAATACCAATTAAGAAATAAAACGAATATATCGGACAATGGACGGGTAGACGGACGTTCCTACCAATGGGTATTAATGTGGCTACTCTTTTGTTCTCCCTATTGTTCTTTTAGTCACGTAAAAGTAAAATAGGCGCATAAAAGCTCACGGAATGAATGACATCAAGAAAACGTACAGTTACCTATAGTCACATAAGTATGCAAATGTAGGCTCGGGTAGACGGACGACGAACGGTGAGAGATCAAAAATAGCCCACCGTAGGAATTTTGTGTTCAGGAGAGCTAAAATGGGGATATAGCAGGGAAAAATGTAGGTGGTGGGTAAGGAGAATGTTTGAAGTGAAGAGAACCAATGATGGAATATGCAGTAGGGATATCCACGTTCCAAAACCGCGACCGCCACAAACCATAACAGTGTAAGCATGTACCCGTACAAGACCATCACATAAACACGCCCGCTGGCACACACACACTCAAAAACACTCAAAAGCAAGCACGCACACGCGCACTCGCACACAAAAACACATACTTAATAGACAAAGGAAACCAAATAGAAAACAAAGATTCACAGCGTAGCTCCGCCCAGGGACGGCCAATGGTAAAATTACTGGTTGCGATCTGCGACCGGCATTTGGTGTGTGTGCCTAATCACACTCATAGTTAAAGGAGAGGGGGCTTAGAAATAGGAACCGGGTGCGGGGTGTAATTAAAGTAACTTCAGCAACATACAAGACAATATACATGACATATACATAAAGTATTAAATGCATGTAGAAGACACGATATTATATAAATACTAATATCAAATGTTGGAAAATTATATTTAAAGAAAACGTTTTAAACAAGCTCAAAGCTTTCTTCTCAATTCTGTCTGTAATTTGTATGTAGTGCGACTATGTATTTGCAAATGAAAAATGAATAAAATTCAAATAATAAGAAAAGAATCTGAATATATTTTTCAATGTGTAACTGATAGAAGAAACATGTCAGTTGTAAAACAAAAAATTCCTACTTTTATATTTAGACGATATACGAGATCTGCAATTAGGGAAATTTCGTTTTTGTCACATGCCGGAGCCGAGAAACATACGTTATCTAATTTATATATTTAAAAATTTAAACATTTACATGTACAGCTTTTAAAACACAGATTTATGGTGGCTGATTTCTGCCATCTCGTTCTGGCGTGTTGGCGCGTTTGCAGGGCGCCAGAACGCCAGGATGACAATTATACGCGCCAAGACGACAAACAAGGCATTTGTTGTTCTGGCGGGGGCGCCAACACGCTAAATTGGGAAGTTGTCGTCCTGGAGTTCTGGCGTCTTAGCGCGTTTGCAGGGCGCCAAGATGCCAACACGCCAGGACGACAATTATCGTCTTGGCGTGTTGGCGTGTTGGCGCCCCCGCCAACGCGCCAACACGCCAAGACGACAAGTGAACGTGCCAAAACGACAAAAATGGATTTTGTCGTCTTGGCGCATATAATTGTCGTCCTGGCGTGTTGGCGCCCCCGCCTTGTTTGTCGTCTTGGCGCGTATAATTGGCGTCCTGGCGGTTTGGCGCCCTGCAAACGCGCCAACACGCCAGAACGAGATGGCAGAAATCAGCCACCATACAGATTTGAATACTAACGAGAGTTAAGAGAGAAAACTGCCATTTACGTATAGCAAGCTTCACTTTATATGACGTGCTGCATTGCAATATTGTACTAATATGTTTAATTATTCAGAATGCCTTATTTTAGGACGCAACGTTTGACCTTGAGAAAATTTATATTTTACATCAGAACTGTTGATTCTGAACGAGACAGTAGTGCATCAGGTCTTTCTACTTATAGTACGAAGTTTGTAATGACCACACAGAACATAGTTAATGATAGCACATAACTTTGTTAATAAGTATACGTTACACTATAAATTATTCAGATAACTGTGTTGTGTAAGAATGAAAATAAATTGTACGTAATAATGTCAATTCAAACCTGCTCTTTGGAGGGAATTATTTCTATTTCTATTATGTACTTGGTTCTTTTACTGAACTGTCTTATTAAATACTATTTTTGTAGCACTGGATGTATTAAAAAAGGTCAAAAACCGAATGAAGTATTAAAGGCACATACTGGAACAACTAAATAATCGATTTTAAAACGCATATAAACAATCAATGTCTCCCAATGGTTTAGAATCGTATGGTCAAAGCCAGGAAATAAACCAAAAAACAATACTGCTCCTTGTGGAAGGTAAGAAAAAGTCATCAAAATATAACTTTGAAAATACAAACCTACTATTAAGTGAAACAAAGACACACACATACACACACACACACACACACACACACACACAAATTAAGTGGGACATCTCGTTAGAACGATTGATTTATAATTAGATAAAAGCGGCAATCTAATTTAAAACACGGTTTACCAAATTGGATACACGTACTACTTTACTACTAAATTACTGAAACTATCTACTGGAAAATTTGAAGTTTTCCTTTTAAATTACCTGCTTTTTGTATATAAGTATTACTAAGTTTGAAATTTTAGCTGAGTTTTGTGAAAGCTACCCGTTGAAATGAACTAGAACTAATGAACCAAGACAAGAAATGTCTACGGAAATTTTAATCAGTGCAAGCTGTACTACGCAATTATAAATGAACAATAGCTGGACATCCTAACAAATGAATTAATTGAAATGATATCTAATATCCGTCTTTTCATTAAAGAAACAAATGCACATCAGAATGATTTGTTTTAGCTTCTCTAGTGTTTTGTCAACAATGTTTTCCCTGATTATAAGACTGTTGAGCATAAGTTAATACTGTTCCCCGGAAATTAATCAGTAAAGAAAGTAATTACAGACAATCCCAGAAGGAATTATTGTAATTTGTCGATTTAATTGTGCAGTTTGCTATTTGATCTAAAGGATTCGTTGTTGTATTTGGTTCTGCTGCAGTATGTTTGTTTATTAATAATATGGATTTAAGGCGAAGCATTTAGCAGACATGTTTCCATATAACACTGCGTTATGTCCTCCAGGTAATACAGTTTAATGGTAAATTATTAGTTATCCTTTATACGTTGACTTTTCTTTCATCACAAAGTGAGTTTAAAAAACTGCCCAGTATTTGAAATATCAAGACAAGTTCAAAAAGACCAAAGTAATTTATTTTGAAATTTTGAGGGTGGTTTTGTTTCGAAAAATGAAAAATAAGAAAATAGTTCACGATGTATCTCTATATGACATAGAACTGTGTAATATTTTAGTTGAACGCACTTCCCTAATGTATCTTTCTGAAATATTTGAGCCATGCCATGAGAAAACCAACATAGTGGGTTTGCGACCAGCATGGATCCAGACCAGCCTGCGCATCCGCGCAGTCTGGTCAGGCTCCATGCTGTTCGCTTTCAAAGCCTATTACAATTAGAGAAACCGTTAGCGAACAGCATGGATCCTGACCAGACTGCGCGGATGCGCAGGCTGGTCTGGATCCTTGCTGGTCGCATACCCACTATGTTGGTTTTCTCATGGCACGGCTCAAATTACTCTTGAAGCTTCAAAATAAATTAAATAATTTAAAAGTAACGACTACTTAACTATTCATTCTATTTTAATGTTCAAATATCTAATAACAACATCGCCCATTTGGGAACACCACAGATAACAACTCTTTGACTGGAATATATTTTTTTATCCCTATTTTATACATTGTAATGAATGGCAAATACCAGTACGTACATTTTTAGTTAGAGTAAGAAACATATTTATTATTAACATATTAGTTTTCTTTACACAACGATATTACATTATTCGTCGAATAAAGCAACGAGGGAACTGTTACTTGATTAAGTCCTTAGTTTCATTGGTTATTTTACGAGATATTTTGGACTTCATACGAAATCGCGTCGTCATTTCCTGATAAATTTACATTTATATTGCAAACATATATTTAAAGCAGATTCAAATATGTGTATTTCGTATTAAATAAAACGACAGAGCATGTCATCTATCGTATAGGAGAGTAAGGTTTCTCTAAAATCTAATATAAAGTAGTTGAGTAAAAGTTCACACTCCAAGCTGTATCTGGCTACACAAGCTACCGAAGACTATCAGTATCTAAGACGGAATGTAACATTCAATATACATCTTCATTACAAATAATATTAACTCAAAAAACGTATACCCACGCTTCTCTATGGATGAATCAAACACCTTTGTCAATTTTTTTCCCAGATTATTAGATTTCATGTCTTATGTACACTCTGATTCTCGGAGTAAAATATAATCCCGAACAATTCAAGAACGTAGTATTATAATTTGCGACTCTTGTCATGTACTTTGCTATTCGATCTTTATATCCGGTGTTTCTATTTAGGTTTCATTCGGGCTATTTTTCATTATTACAAACTGAAAGGCAATACAATTAATAAGTTTTCGCATCAATATCCATTTGTCAAGTTTCAGCAGCCGTATAATCTGATATGAGCACATTAGAACAGTTCTGAAACAATACTGAAATTAGCAATGGTCTAATATTTGAAAATACTTTGTTCGAATGGTATTGTATTTGGAACTAGGAAGACACACATCGCCCATGACAGAATGTAAAGCATATAATATAAATATTTATAATCCGAATTATGCTGATGTGACAGCTGATATATATCAGGGACAGCTTCAATGAAATAAGACTAACAATGCACAATATGGATAAATTCGTTCTCATGTGTAGAACTATGTCTTTCCATTAATAAAAGCAGACTCGGTTTGTCAGAGTCTATTCATGAGATCATGAGAGGTAATGAAATGTGCAATAACCACCCTCACGCCCCTGGCACCGACTAAAGCGAAATTCTATTATAGTAAAACTGATTGCACGCCATGATCCCAAAGGACCAGAAATTATAACAACGCTGAATTCGTTTTAAATGGATATGCTCCATATACTATAGAGTTTACATAAGCTGTAAATAAGATTTGGTAGAGCCTGCAGTCATATCAAAGACTGGTAATATTAGTATTATAAAAACGCTTCTTCAGCAGGACTGATGTTAACACAAAAGTCGGAGAGTTGTTGCTACAATGTATTATAATCTATCAATGCAATTCTGATATAGTTATTAAATTAATAAGTAATCTCACGTCACATCTGCGACAATGTACTTCTGAATCACAACCTGATATTTTCGAACATATCCGTTTCGACCATTTACATTAAACTTATAAACTGTTTTATTGGAAAAGACTGTAACTGTATGGTTCTGAGAAACATTGAATGTTGCGTTGGCCGCCATATTACTATTGGTTACTTCGCTGTCATCTTTGAATGTGTTATGTCGGGACGATTGGTGTCGATTAGCCCTTAAAATCCGACTCTTCCGACATTGTCAATTGTTTCGTCGTTTCTTTAATGGTGTTTCTGTTGTTATTCTGACTTCTACAAAAACGTCCAGTGCACATGTTCATGGTATCATGGATATGGACTTATATATACTTACATGAGCATGTTGGTGTTTTACAATATGTTCCTGTACTTACTGTTATTTGTTAGAAATTCACGTAGTGGAGAGTAATTGTCTTGTAATACAAGAACATTGTAGCAGTTCAGGTTAGATTTGGCGAAAGTAATCTAGTCATAATTACCTACCAAATTGTAGTCTTCGTCACTGCCCTTTCTAAGACATTGTCTTACTGTGACACTTTTTGAAGTTGTGTCTGTTTGTGATGTATTTGTGGCTGCATTCTTTGTAGTTTTGTCTGTTGAACTTCTGTCCTTGCTTCTTCTTTGACTGTGCCTAGAGAAATTATATTAATAAATTTTCAACTGTGAAATAATCGGCATCACAATGATGCAATTTTTTTGTAATTATATTGTGAATAAATGGAAAAAATGTTGGTATAAACATCAAAATCATCCAGTAGTATGTCAGTTTGCAATTTAAAGTACAACAGGCAGAATAGAAACAATTATAACCAAACTAACGATATAGCGCCAGGCAATATTGCTGAGCATGCACAGTCCACAGCAACTCCGTTAACCCATTTACCTATCACGTTAACCTAAATACTGCTCTATATACAGGCTAACAAATCTATAGTGACGTATAAGCCTTAAGTAATTTGAGGGAAAGAAATTGTATTTTCGAACTGGGGAAATGAACTTATCATGAAGATATACCTCAGTAATAAACTAGTGTGAGCAAACTGAAAGTGTCAGATTCAGGACAGTTGACTTTATCATACCTCCGATCAATAAAAATGAAAGTTCGCAATATATATTATCACAAATAAGGATAATTTAAACGAAATCATCACTGTAACACGCTAAAAGTCAAATTACGCTAGGACGCATATATAGTAATACAGACGAGAGTGCATAGTCCTCAACAAATCCGCAAGCCAAACAAGGTTAGCTTCAATGCTTCTTCATATACTTTTTGCATAACTTTACAGGTTTAATTCACTGTTTTGACAGATGTTAAGAGACATACAAGTGCTCTCAGTAATGTTTATTTCCAGTCTTTTGTGGTCATGGTTTATAATCAGTGTTTCTGCATTACAAATTTCCGCTTAAGCTGGTATTAGGAACAGTGAGTCATGTTGTACATGTTATATTTCGCAAAGATTCTATTACTGGAATATCTATTTGTATTTGTTCTCATTTTCCGTACATGATAATGATTCCTAACCAAGTTTATTTATCTATGCTTTAATATAAGAAACTTATTAGGTTTATCTGCGTCAGTATTATTAAACTGTTCCCCAGATCAGGCATCGAGGGAACTATCACTATATTACGTCTTATTGCTGTCCGATGTTATTGAATATTCTGAGAGATCTTTTATCTTTCTAAGAAATGGCGTTGTATTTTCCTGCATTTGCATTTTCAATATATGAACATTACGGAGCTTATATCATTATCATCATATGTAGTAATTTAGCGTATTTTTCTGTTGGAGGCAGCCAGGAGCAACTAGGAACAATAGCCAGAAACAGACTTAAAAACAACAAAGTTTATTCAATGAAATTTACAAAATGTAATATCAGAGTAGGAGAAATACCTGACAAAAGTGTTAAAATATATAATATCCAATCTTCATTGATCCTGGTTATGTTTTTGTAGCTCTACTTCACAATATTTTTTTTTTCAAAAATAGTTACACCAATGGATAAAGAATGTTTCAATGTGTATTTATGCAAAGTTTTATAACTTTTTATTCGGTAGTTTATTTAAGATTTTGAAAAAGGTCTCTCTAATGTGAAGCATGCATAATTTATATAAAAACCTGACCCAGCGCCATCTTCTGGCTTTTATATGGCAGTTGGGGGTTTAAATCGGAGATGTAAGGTGTTGTTCACATTTCATTACCTTTCATCAACATGCTCAGTCAAGGCAAGCAGCATCTGCCTTTTTTTCTTGATTACATTCTATGCTTACAAAGCACATTCTTACAGATTTGATTACAGCAAAGGATTATGCTCGCCAGCTATATTCTTGTTAATTTGTATTCGGTCATGTCTGAAGGCAAAAATCATTAAACCAAAATTTTAAGTTTACACATCTTTGATTTGATATAAAATGCATATAATGTTTGATTAAGTCAGCGATATTAAATTACTCGCCAAATTAGGCAGCGAGGGAAGCATTACTTTATTACATCTTACTGCTCTCTAGCTTTATAGAATTTTCCCAGATATCTTTTGACGTGTTGAAAATTGGCTACGGCAAGCGCGACCTAATCTAAAATAATCATGGATGACAATTTGCATGATATCTTACGGTTTTTTGTGTGGAAACCAACCTGTGAACCTTTAACAAAAACGCCAATAGAGTCTACATCATACATTGAGTCAAATAGTTTTGACTATCGACCAGCAAGCTTTTATAAAGTGTTTAATAACATGTTATTAGAAATACATTTTCGTAGTTTTGTTCTTGAAATTTTGAATCTAACCCAATACCATTTAGTGTTGGACCATTGACCTGTAAATATGTAAGGATCGATGTAATAATATATACTTTTATCTGACTCCTTATATAAATCGTCGGTCCGTAGTTTGTGATGTTGACCGGTTTAAAAATTATTGTATTGATCGGCTATCCATTCAACAAGTGTATACTATGATAACAAAATCATGCCAGATCACCTAACAGCATAGAAGTGGTTGTAAACCGTAACTGGTTGAGCAGTTACATCGGGGATAAATATAGATATCATTGACTCACCTAATTTTTTTTTTGATCGTTTTAGTTTACATCATGCTGCTTAAATATGCAACAGTTGTGCTATATAAAACATAGAATGTTGCCGCAGTACTTTCCTAATGAGGCTAATGAGGAGGATCAATAGCACCAATAGACGACTAACAATCACTGTCAACCTGGGTTTCTTGATAGACTGTCACTGAACTGATCTAAACTGTTTAACTCTAAGTATACTCCGTTCAATTCTTGTCAGACAAAAACATCTCAACCGTTTTAATAAACATACTGCCCCAAGATCTCATACCAATGAAATTTTTCCTTAAATTAAAAGATATACGAGGGGTGTTCGAAAGAAAACATGATACAAATTGTATGTGTATCATGTAAAGGCGAATATTTCGAAAATATATAAATTTTAGAGCTATCGGACAGGCTTTTCAGATGCCATATTCCCGTCATGAGTAGTTTGCCCTACCCAGCGTTACCCCACATTACCATAGTGACGGTAGATTTTGCAAGAGTGCAATTTATATCATTTTTCCATTTGGATTATGTACAAAATATATCAAAGTACCACTTTTAGAATTTTCATTCTAATAACTACATAAATAAATAAGTTATGAAACTTTTCCGGATACTTTTCGAACACCCCTCATATAACAGATTTTTAAACACGACGATAAACGTATTACCGATTCGAATTTTTAAAATTAACACAAACACATTTTAGATTTGCTAAATATCTGTTCAATTATAATTTGTTTGAAATATAGCTTATAAATGATTCTTACCACTATTCAGGTATTACAAGCATAATTCAAACACCATTGATAAACGGTGTTCTTATAATGAAAATAAGACTTAAGACTGCTTCAAATTTATCATTTTATAATTAGTGACATCGTACAAGGCGCATGCCTTTTACAATGATTTGGCCTCTTTCTTTGGATACTGGCTACATGTGCTACCGTTTATCTGACAAAGCAAAACATACAAACAAAATATTCAAATGCAGAGAGTAGCGACGTTTCAGCTTTGGTTAATCTAAATGATTCAAAATATTGCAGAACTATCTACAGTGCAACATATAAAGTGTTGTTGCAATTTGCTTGATATTGCTACTTCAAATATGGAACTGTATAATGTTTGATTTCAGTTGATGATAATGCTATTTTGCTTTCAACTCAATTAAAGTGAAAGGAATTAGACTATCCTATGTCTAGACAGATTATTGTGAATAAGGTGGATATAAGACATTGGACTATCCTGTCTTGACTGGTTGTTGTGAATAAGGTGGATGCAAGAGATTATTAGACTATCCTATAACTAGACATGATATTATGAACAAGCTGGCTAATTTTATACGAGATTAGAATTTACTATGTCTAGATAAGTTATTGTGAAAAAGTTGGATATAAGTGATTATCTAATCCTATGTTTAGACAAGTTATTATAAAAAGGGCACAGGATATCTAAACTGGCTCAGTTTGTATTTTAAGAAGTTTATTTTCCAAAATACTTTTGTTCATGTATACGCAATAAGTACAACGTTATCTTTTCTACAGATTAAGTTTTATGCAAATAAGAAAGGGATGCAGAACTTTAATATATACTCATTGTGAAAATATCAATATAATATGCTAATATCAACAGTAAAATAGAAAATTGATTACTATCACATGCATTTAGAAAACTTTTGGTAAAAGTACACCACATGTGTTATTCGAAACCACAGCGTTGATGACACACTTTACTCTGAGACAACCTCTCATCCACTTCGCCAATGCTCTGATCACGATAAAGGTAAGTAAAAAATCAAACTGTACAAAAATGTATATAATATAGATGTAACACAACTTTTCCGCTTAAAACAAGTTATCAGTTTCTATTAAGATTAAACACAGATATAGATTGAAAACTTCATATAAACATTAGAAAGGTTAGTATTTATATCGCATGTATAGATGTCATTAAACAAATCAACTGCAGAACCCATATAAAACTGCTCAACATAATTACCGACATGCGCATGTTGCAATCAAGTAATCATAAAACATATGCAGTTTTTCCGACCGCCGCATTATTTATTTGCTTATCCAAGATAATATACAGACTGCATGCTATAATTGCTAAAATACGGAGCATTCTGAAAGTCTTGTCACGTGGCGTACGTAAGGAAAACTGGAGATAGTAGTGAATATCTAACTATATCAGACCTTCAAAGTATCCACCATGCGGGTATGACAAGGTATTAAGTGCCGTGAGGAGACTGCAAAATCTGCCCGTACTTGGATGCAGTGTTGTTATATTTTCTGGCCCTTTGGGATCAAGGAATGTGCTATAGAATCCAACTTAAGCCGGTGCAATTACTTCTTATGAACAGACTCGTTCCAACCGAGTCTGCTATTATTTTGCTTGGTTGCATTCTATGCTTCCAACGGATTTTCTTACAGATTTTGTTAAGTCCTTTGGATGTCAGGTACTATTGCACAACTGTTAAAGCCGTGGCATTGTTGTGCTGCTACCACCCAGATATATTTCTGGACGGGTTATCACTGTTTGGAAGACAGTTTTGGTTCAAAAAAATCTGTGACAGTACTGTGCTCAGAGAGACTGGAATTTGGGATGTCATACCTTACACCAAAACATAAAGCGTATACGCGTTTCTCAGATCTTGACAGCAAAATAGTTTGAACTATTTTCATCCACTCAGACTTCATTATTTTCTTTTCCAAGAGGCCCGTAGCATGAAATACTAAAATTTCGAAAATCCGCCAATCATTACAATAATCGTTTATGCGTAGGAGCTTGGGCAATTGTAAGTGTTTGCCGTTTGTCTGTCTCACGCTGGCTTAAGAAAATGGAGTATCTTACAAAAACAGAGACATCTAACATAGTTGAAAAAAAAAAGCATTGCTAAAATGCTAAAGCACTGCCCCTTCCAACTCCCCCAAAAAGCAACAACTAGTCAGCTTTGATTCACTTCGGGGAATAATTAAATTATGGGAGAATTTTAATATCAGATCTCTGCGCTTCAAGCACAGTGAAATTTCGATAGGAATACCAAGTTTTTTAACACAACTTTTAAACAAGAAAGTCCGGTGGCGAGAAATATGTTTAAGTATGCAACCCTTGAAAACAATACCTAAAGTGGCATATGAATGGATGTGTACATTATCAATATAAATATATCACTGACAAAGCAGTACAGAAAGACAACAATAACAAAAGACAAATAAAGGAACAGATTTTTAAACGGACTTGGAATGGTCTGGGGAAGAAACATTTCTAGGGACTCTGAACTGGAAAAACAACTAAAGGAAAATACATTACAAAAATCAAGAAACGATAATATTCCCCTTTGTCACTGTTAGACTGAAGGTCCATGAATAAAACGTTCCGTAAAATGGTTTAAGAATTACTCACAGTTCAGACAGCAATATATATATATATATATATATATATATATATATATATATATATATATATATATATATATAATTGTTACGAAGTATTTGTCTTAGAAAACACTAGACTGATTGGATGCATTTACAAACAAAGACGGAAGTCTAACAGGTAAACCTTCGTTCAAGGATCACATCCGCACAAACCTTATCTAACTAAACGTGTCATCATTTATTTATTCCTGTCTCGTGCAACTTTAGAATAATCTATCCTTATCAATATTATTGGATCCCTACAATATTCTATAATCATGTTTATTTCAAAACAGTTTCAGCTAAATGGGAAGCAGCGATTCATCATTCACAAACACTTTTATCAACAATGCCATGAAGATTATAATATGACAGGCCTAAGTGACATACTGATCCGTGAAGATTAATCAGTAAAATGATATCGAAGACAAGGCTTGAAATATAGTCATTTGTCGATATTTCGTAATACACTTCGCTATTCTGTTTTAGTACCCAATCATTTTATTTAGCTTTGCTTTGGGCTGCATTGATGTAATAGACTTAAGGCAAAACATTTGGTTTTTTTTTCCTCATTTATATCCATTTATCAGCTTGCTGTTTATCATCGCAATGAAACAGCTTATTTTGCCGATAGCAGAGTAGCAGTTATAACATTTAAACAATATTTGCCTGTTTAGAATTCAAGTAATATCAACATATATACTTTCAAAAAACCTGGAGAACTTAAATGCGAACTGGAATCGATATTAACTGACGCTGTGAGATTTATAACCGGCGCTACAAGACTTTGTAACATCGACAACATCTATACGGACCTAAAAGGGGAAACACTATATAGCGGAAGAAAGAAACATAAACGATACTATCCAGTTAAATGAAACGTTACATTTTCCCTGGTTACTTACCAGATCTAGGGAAGTGGTATACAGAAAATCTATAAATTAACAGATTTTCCGATTTATAAATTTACAGATTGTGTTGATGAAAACTAATGAAATTACAATAATTCTCAAATCTGCAGCTTGAAATTAATTGGTTTATTTACAGCATGCACAAATTAAGGTCATTTGTGAGTTACAGCCATTTTAGTTGACTTTGAGTTTTTTGGTATTTTCAGAAAAATCAAAGTCAACAGAAAGGACTAAAAGTTACAATTTATGCACACCGAAATTAAATCAATTAATTTCAAGCAGCGATTTTGAGACTAAATATAATTTTAGCACTTGATCTGTAAATTTATAGAACGAAAAATATGTAAATTTATAGATTATCTGTTATTTTAATTTACAAGATAATCTGTAAATATACCACTTTCCTAGACCTGCTTACGTAACCTCATCCCATCTTCCGCAAAGACATTATCAATTAAAAAATAAAACGAATATATCGGACGGACGATGGTCGGACGGACGGTGTGTGATCACAAAAATGGCGATGTGTGGGTAGGGAGAATGGGATGTTGAAAGAGTAGAAAAGCAAAGATTAAAATTTATTAAGGAAAGCCACGTTCCAAACACGCGTTTACCACAAATCGCAACAGTGTAAGCATGAACACATATCACACTATCACACACACTCGCGCGCTCACATATATACACACACTGACGCACGCAAGCAGGCACGCACACATGCACACACGCTCACACACACACACGCACGCACGCACGCGCGCACACACACACACACAAGATATAGAAATGGAAAATAAAGAAACATAATGGAGCACCACTCAGGGACAGCCGGTGGTAAAATCCCCAACCGGTATATGGTGTGTACCTAACCATACTTATAGTTTGATGTTTACATGTAACAGTTTTTAGAAAGAATATTTGAATACTAACGGGAATTGAGAGAGAAAACTGCTGTTGATGTATTATAACAAGCTTGTATATATGACGTGCTGTATTGCAATGTTGTAATTACCGGTATATACTTAATCATTCAGAATGCCTTATTTTAGGAAGCAACGTTTGGGCTTGAGAAAAGTTCATATTTTACATCTGTATAAAACTTTACACAATTTTGATACATACCGTTTATTCTGAACGAGACAGTAATGCATAAGGTCTTCCTACTTATAGAAATAAGTTCAATTTACTGGCCACACAGAGCATAATTAATGATATCAGATAACTTTAATGTTAATAAGTAAACATTACTCGTTATGCAAGAAAGAGAATAAATTGTACGTAATTACATAAATCTAAACATGCTCTTTGCAGTGAAATTAACTACTTTGCTTTTTATGTACGAATAACACTGGATGTATTGAAGAACGATCTAGGGACATGTTGCCACACCAACATACAAAAAAAATGTATGTATATAACAAATAAAAATATTGCGGGAACTAAATCATCTATTTTTAAGACCACTGTAAACAATCCACGTCTCCCAATGGTTTAGGAATGGTACAGGTGCTTGTGAGAAAATATAAATAAAACAAGGAAACATCATATACCTCCTTCTGGAAGACAAGAAAAAGTCGTTAAAATATAACCTTATTGTCGCAAGACAAAAAATGTGTTGAAAATACAAACCTACTATTAAGTGAAACAAATAGGTAGCAAAGACAAATCAAAACAAAAAAGAAATACCATGGGACATCGCGTTTATAAATGTCAGACTATGTATATTAAATATAAGATTGGTAAAGGTTTGTTTTGTCAGACCGGCTACTTTTATATTGCAAATCAATATCTGGGATGATGATTACTGATATTACAGTAATGTTATTATTGCGGCATACAAATTACCTACAGGCTAAATATTGTATGTTTTCATCATAGTATAAAAATGGTTTACCAAATTGGATACGCGTTCGAAATACTTACTGCTAAATTACTGAGGAATTTGAAGTTATCCATTCAATGCCCCTCTTTTTGTATATACAATGAAAGTAAGTTTGAACTTTTAGTTGAATATCTGCCTTGAAATGAATCAAAACTAATGAAACAAGACAAGAATTTCCTACGAAAATTGGATTTAATGCAATCTGAGTCTGACTACACATTTATAAATCAAGTCATGGAAACTTCAGTAAATCCTTATCAATGCACTTGAATTGAAATGGTATTTGATATCCGTCTTTGGTTCGAAATTAATTTCATTCAAAGAAACAAATGCACATCAGATCGATACGTTTTAGCTTCTCTGGTGATTATTTAAACACTTTTGTCAACAATCTTTCGCAGATTATAAGATTATTGAGAATAAGTAAATACCGTTCCCTGGAGATTAATCAGTATAGAATGTAATTACAGGAATAAACCTGTCTCATACGAAATCGCGTCGTCATTTCCTGCTCAATTTACATTTATATTACACTAATATATTTAAAGCAGGTTTCAATATGCGTATTTCGTATGAAATAAAACGACAGAGCATGTCATCTATCGTATAAGAGAGTTAGATTTCTCTAAAATCTAATATAAAATATTCGAGTAAAAGTTTATAATGATAAGATTTAGTGTTAGCTTTTTTTTCTCTGTGTAAAATTACATTACTAGCAAGGTCGAAGGAAAGTGTACATGGAACTAATACAGTTAATATTTCAATAACATATTATGGTCATTTAGGCACCAGTCGAACATTTTTAAATGTCTGATATTTGGAATTAGGGATCCTTTCTTACTTAACAGTTAAGCCAGAAAGCCTTGATGTACCGTTTCAGCTTCATTATGTAGGGTTTGCCACTTAGGGTAAAAATGAATTAGAAGTAGTAAAGGAAAATACTTTGAGTCTAAGTTAGAATGTTTCTTGTGTGTGCAAACAATAAAACAAAAACCATTGCGTTGATGGAAACGCATCTCATATATTTTCAAACTGATTAAAAAAGTATGAAGAAAGCTCTTATTTTATAATAAACAAAAGTGAGTTTTTAATTTGGTATTATATGGATTTGACTACAAATTTAAGAATGTTTTTGTTGGGTTTAACGTCGCACCGACACAATTATAGGTCGTATGGTGACTTTCCAGCTTTACATAGTGGAGAAAGAACACAGGTACACTTCCGGGCATTGTTCCATCACGGGCACAAAGTTTAATCAAAGGTATATAAAATAAACCCCACAAGATATTTTCCCCATCATTTTGGATTCATGATAAAGTTAGGAGGTATTTAAATTTCATTTATTCAAAGGATATAGTTTAAAATATTGAACCTCTAAATCGCTGTTCTATATTTTTTTCGGCATGTTTGATACAACTGTTACATATCAGTTTCCAAACCCTCGCTATTTCTAACAAAAAAAAACAACATACGATTAGTCAAACAGAAGTGTACCTTATTGCAAATTCTTTGTTGAAAGGTATGCCACTGATATGCATACATTCATGTTTTTGATAAATCGGTCATTTGTTGTCCTTACAATAAAAAGCAAAAAATGACCGTTTAAGAACTTGTTTAAACCTTTTTAAATTGACAAAATTTCAAATATGAAACATCAACCTTATTGTCTTTTGTATGTCTCGAACCATATCTTTTATGAGTATATATATATATATATTATTTTATAAAAATATTTAAAAGATAGTATAATTTAAGAGGAAAACAAATTGTGTTTATTGAAACAAATGTGTTTTTGTCACCACACAACTTTAGCAGTATCTAATGTAGCTTACGTCATTCGGTATCAGCCGATACATTAATTATTTGTATCCAGTGTGTATTTCCAAGTACTCACTAATTTGGGTTACCGTGAAATCATTTATATTCGTGGGGGACTAATTTTCATGGATTTCGTGGTTGAGTCAATTTAATTCCAACGAAGAAGTACAATTCCGATTCATTTTGTGTTCGAAAATTAAAATCCACGAATTCATATTCCCACGAAATTGCCGTTTTGACCAAAACCACGAAACTTAATGCCCATGAAATTTAATGATTTTACAGCTTTTGTAATGAATATTCCGTCCATGAAAAACGAGATTTTGGTTCCTCAACTCAGTATTTCAGACTTGAAAGAAGCATTGTACTATTGCAAAAATGTCGCTTTTAAAAACTTACATATATTGAGAGTTTAATTATAACGAGAGAATAAATATCAAAGTCGTGTAAGTCGTCAACGGACACGGAAATAAATCAAACTATCAACTATCAAGTAATCCTATAACGGAATATGAATCAATCAGGCCAGAAAAAATAGGAAGAGAGAGAGAGGGGTATCAGTATCTAAGACAGGCAGAATATAGCATTCAGTAGACGCCTTCTTTAAAAATAATATCAACTCAAAGAACGGATTCACACTAACGCTTCTCTATGGATGAATCAAACGCCTTTGCCAATATTTTTCCCAGACTATTATATTTCATGCCTTAAGTAAACTGACTGATCCCCGGAGATTACACAGTAAAATGTAATCCTGAACAATCCAAGAACGTAGTATTATAATTTGCGATTCTTGTCATGTACTTTGCTATTCGATCTTTATATCCGGTGTTTCTATTTAGGTTTCATTCGAGCTATTTTTCATAATTACAAACCGAAAGGCAATACAATTAAGGTTTCAGGCAGTCGTATAATCTGATATGAGAACATTAGAACAGTTCGCGGCTGTAATTTTAATTCTACTGAAAAAAGACAAGTAGCATTCAAACACTATAAGTATAGCCTTAATACTGAATTTAGCAATTGTCTAATCTTTCAAATACTTAATTCAACTGTAAGAATAGTATTTTATATGGAACTAGGAAGAGACACAACTCGTCCATGACAGAATGTATATATATATATATATATATATATATATATATATATATATATATATATATATATATTCATAATCCAAATTGTTCTGCTTTGACTGCTAATAAATATCAGAGAGAGAGCTTCATTGAAATGAGACTAACAATGCACATTACGGATAAAATGGTTTCATGTTTTGAATTATGTCTTTCCATTAGTTATAGCAGACTCGGTTTGTCAGAGTCTATTCATGAGAGGTAATGAAATGTGCAATAACCCTCACGCCCCTGGCACCGGCTAAAGCGAAATTCTACTATAGTAAAACAAAAAACACGCCATGATCTCAAAAGACCAGAAAATATAACAGCACTGAATTCGTTTTAAATGGACATGCTCAACATATTTTAGAGTTTACATAAGCTGTAAATAAGATTTGGTAGAGCCTGCAGTCATATCAAAGACTTTCGTAATAACGCTTCTTCAGCAGGACGGCTGTTAACAAAAAATTCGAAGCTATATCCTATCACTGCAATTCTGATATAGTTATTAAATTAAGACGAAATCTGAAGACTCATCGGCGACAATGTACTTCACAACCTGATATTTTCGAACATATCCATTTCCGACTATTTATATTAAACTTACTAACTTGGAAAAGGCTGTAACCGTATGGTTCTGAGAAACATCGAATGATGCGTTGACCGCCCTATTACAGTTGGTCACTTCGCTGTGTTCTTTGATTGTGTTATGTCGGAACGATTGGTGTCGATTAGCTCTTAAATCCCACTCTTCCGACATTGTCAACTGTCCTGCTTCGTCGTGTATTTTATGGTATTTCTGTTGTTGCTCTGACTTCTACAAAAATGTCCAGTGCACATGTTATATATATACATGAGCATGTTGGTGGTTTACAATATGTTCCTGTACGTACTGTTATTTGTTAGAAATTTATCTGGTGGAGGGAAATTGCCTTGTAATACAAGAACATGGTAACAGTTCAGGTTAGATTTGACGCCAGTAATAAAGTTCCAAATACCAAATGGTGGTCTTTGCCACTGCCCTTTCCAAGGCATTGTCCTACTTTGACCCTTTTCGAAGTTGTGTCTGCTCGTGAGGTATTTTGGCTGCGTTCTTTCTAGTCCTTGTTTCTTCTGCGAAATTGTCGGAATAACAGGCAGAATAGGAACAGTTATAAGAAAGTACCATCAAACTTACGACATAGCGCCAAGCAATACTGCTGAGCGTGCACAGTCCACAGCAACTCCGCTAACCCATTTACCAATCACGTTAACCTAAATACTGTTCTTTATACGGGCCAACAAATCGATAAGTTACGTATAAGCCTTAAGTAATTTGAGGGAAAGAAATCGTATATTCGAACTGTAGAAATGAACCTATCATGAAGATATACTTCAGTAATAAACTAGTGTGACCAAACGGAAAGTGTCAGATTCAGGACAGTTGACTTTATCATACCTTTGATCAATAAGAATGGAAGTTCGCAATATATATTATCACAAATAAAGATAATTTAAACGAAACCATCACCCTTAAACGCTACAAGTCAAATGACGCTAAGACGCATATATAGTAATACAGACGGGAGTGCATAGTCCTCAACAAATCCGCAAGCCAAATAAAGATAGCTTCAATGCTTCTTCGTATACACTTTGCATAATTTTACAGGTTTAATTCACTGTTTTGACAGATGTTAAGAGACATACAAGTGTTCTCAGTAATGATTTAGCTGTTGATTTAGCTTGAGGTCATAGTGTATAATCTGTGTTTCTGCATTTGCAAATTTTTGCTTAAGCCGGTGATAGGAACAGTGAGGCGTGTTATACATGTTATTACCTCTCACAAACGAATTCAATTAAATCGGGTGAGATATAGTTTTACTTTGTCGCGTTTTCTTTCGCAAAGATTCTTTTACTGAAATATCTATTTGTATTTGTTCACAGGTTTTCTCTACATGATAGTGATTCCAAACCAGGTTTAATCATCTATGCTTTAATATATGAAACTTAAATGATTTCTATGCGTCAGTCTTATTTAATTGTTCCCTAGATAAGGCAGCGATGGAACTATCACTATATTACGTCTTATTGCTAACTAATGGTATTGAATATTCCGAGAGATATCTTAACTTTCTAAGAAATGGCGTTGCAATTCCCTGCATTTGCATTTTCAATACATGAACATTTGGGAGCTTATATCATTATCATCAACTGTATTAATTTAGCGTATTTTTCTGTTGGTGGCAGCCAGGAGCAACTAAGAACAAAAGCAAGCAACATACTTTTAATAATAACAAAATCTATTCAATGGAATTTACAGAAAAGACTAAATACCTGACATAAAGTGTTAAAATATATAATATCCAATCTTCATTGATCCTGGTTATGTAGCATTAGTTTATACTAATTTATTTTAGCTCCATTGTGATGAAAGCTTCAAGATTATTTTAACCACTCTCAAGTCCGCCTCCTGAAAAAAGCAAGTCTGGTGTCATATGAGAAGGCGTGGTAAGTTCCTACACGATTAATCCACAAACGATCGCTCTATGAGCCCTAATAAAACAATCACTGTCGAAATAATTAACAGACTTCTGAGGATACGAGTAAAACAGAAATAAGCTTGAAAATGTAACATATCCATACTTCCTTCTGTCAATATAAATTACTTTAAGAGGGTCATGCAATGCAAACATTTTACTGAAGGGACAGAGACAAACAAAGAAATAGGAGATTCTAGCAGGTAAAACATATAATTACAAGAAATATACTGATTTACTATCTCGCCTTTGTGTATCGCAAACTTCCGGATACCTCGATCATATTTTCACGTATATTTCAAACTATAAATATCATTTTAAGTAAAATTTCGGTAATCGTAAAGTAAAACGCTCGATCCTATGGAATTCGAGATACCGGGTTTCAACTGTATTAAATCGTCACAGAAACAGGAATATAACTAAAGGTAAAGTAGTACCCTTTAATCCGTCCTATAAGCAATGGGAAATATAGTTGTGCTTAAATCGGTGATGTAAGGTTCACATTTCATTACCTTTCATCAACATGCTCAAGGCAAGCAGTGTCTGTCTTTTTTTTTCTTGATTGCGTTCTATGTGTAAGGATCTTCTTATAGATTTGATTACAGCAAAGGATTATGCTAGTAGGCTATATTCTTGTTAATTTTATTCGGTCATGACTGAAGGCAAAAACCATCAAATCAAAATTTTAAGTTTACACATCTTGGATGAATTGATAAAATGCATATAATGTTTGATTAAGTGAGCATCATTAAATTACCAAATTAGACAGCGAGGGAAGCATTACTTTATTACATCTTACTGCTCTCTAGCTTCATCCAATTTTACTAGATATCTTTTCACTTGTTGAATATTGTCTGCGGCAAGTGCGACCAAATCTTAAATAATTATGAACAACTGTTTGTATATTATCAAGTACTTTTGACTGTCGGCCGGCAATCCTTTATATAAGTGTTTATTATAATAATGATCAGTTTAAACATGCTATCAGAAATATGTTTTCGTAATTTTGTTCTTAAAATTTGGAATTTAACCCAATAACATTTTATGTTGCACTATTAACCTGTAATAGGTAAGGAGCAATGTAATACATTTTGTAATATATTTTTTTATTTGACTCCTTATATAAACGTCGGTCCAGAGTTTGTGCTTTTGACCAGTTTATAGTTTTACAAAGGTTTGCTATCGAGCAAATCTTGAAATTTATTTCTGTTGTCATTCGGGCCTCGAACAAAATTCTGCACTATTGATCGGCAATCCATTCAACAAGTGTATACGAAGATAACAAGATCATGCCAGATCGCATAAAAGCATAGCAATGACTGTTTGAGCAGTTACATCGGGGGTAAATGTAGATATCATTGCCTCACCTTTTTTTGTCTTATCGTTTTAGTTTACATCATTCAGCTTAAATATGCAATATTTGTTCAATATAAAATATAAAATCACGTCTTGTCTGTCTAATGCAATATCTGTTGCCACAGTACTTTCGTAATGAGGCAAATGGGGAGGATCAATAGACGACTAACAATCTCTGTCAACCTGGTTTTCGTGATAGACTTTCACTCAACTGATCTGAACTGGTTGAACTCTAAGTGTACACCGTTCAAATTTTGTGAGACAAAAACATCTTAACCGTCTAAATCGACGTAATGCACTACGATCTCGTACCAATGATTTTTTTTTTGAAGTTTTTTTCCTTTTAAAAAGATATATAACAGAAGATTAAACACGAAGATAAGCGTATTACCGATTCAAATTTTTAAATTAAGCACACACACATTTTAGATTTGCTAAATAATTATAATTTGTTTGATATATTGCAGATAAATGATTCTGATCACTATTCGGGTAATACATACAAACATCATTGATAAACGGTGTTCCAATAATGAAAAAAAAAAAACAACTTCAAACTGCATTAAACTGCTTCAAACTGATCTTTTTATAATTAGTGACATCGTTCTAGACGCATGCCTTCTACAATGATTTGGCCTTTTTCTTCCGATACTAACTGACTGTGACACCGTTTATCTGACAAAGCAAAACATACGAACAAAATATCCGAGAGAAAAGTGCCGAGAGTAGCAACGTTACATTTTTGGTTAAACTAAGTGATTCCAAAAATGTCAGAACTATCTACGGTTTAACATATAAAGTGTTGCTGCAATTTGCTGGATATTGCTACTTCAAATATGGAATTGTATGACGAGTATAGTATTTTGCTTTGAATTCAATGAAAGTGAAAGGGATTAGACCATCCTATGTCTAGACAGACTATTGTGAATAATTGTGGATATAAGACATAAGACTATCCCATGTCTTGACTTGATATTCTGAATAAGGATATAAGAGATTAGACTATGCCTAGACAACTTATTGCGAACAAGGTGGATATAAGTGATTATAAAATCCTGTCTGGACAAAAAGAGCACAGGATATCTAAACTGGCCCAGTCTGTATTTTAAGAAGTTTCTTTTTCCAAATACCTTTGTGCATATATACGCAATAAGTACAACATTATTATTTCTACAAACTGAGTTTTATGCAAAAAAGAAAGGTAGGCAGAACTTTAATACACACTTATTCTGAACATATTAATAGAATATGCTAATATCAACAAAATTATATGTAAAATATAATAGAAAATTGATTACTATTAGATGCATTTAGAAAACCTTTGGTTAAAATACAACACATGTACTGTTCGAAACCACAAAACCACAACGTTGTTATAGTCTGTACTTGCACACTTTATTCTGAGACAACCTCTTACCGACTACGCCAATGCTCTGGTCAAGATAAAGGTAAGTTCAATATCAAGCTGTACAAAAATGTAACCAATTGCTGTTAAGTTTAGACACAGAATATATATTGAAAACTTTATAATTATAAACATTAGAAATGTTAGTATTTATATCGCATGTACAGATTCCATTAATCAAATCAACTGCAGAACCCACATCAAAATGCGCAGCATAATTACCAACATGCGCATGTCGCAATCAAATATTCATAAAACAAACGCAGTTTTTTCCGATCGTCTCATTATTTTTTTGCTTATCCAAGATTATCATTAGACTGCACGCTTTAATTGTTAAAATACGAGGGGCATTCTGAAAGTCTTGTAACTTGTCGCACGTAAGGAAAGTAAATATTTAACTATTTCAGACCTTCAAAGTATCCACCTTGCGGGTATGACAAGGTTTTAAATGTCATGAGGAGGCATCAAAAGTCTTCTCGTACTTGGATGCAACGTTGTTATATTTTCTGGCCATTTGGAATCATGGAGTATACTATAGAATCCCACTTAAGCCGGTGCTAGGGGCATGAGGGATGTTTGCACTTTCAATTACTTCTCATGAACATGATGAACACACTCAATCCAACCGAGTCTGCTATTACATTGCTTGGTTGCATTTCATGCTTCCAACGGATTTTCTTACATATTTTGTTATGTCTCTTGGATGTCAGGTACTAGTGCCGTGGCATTGTTGTGCTACTACCACCAAGACAGATTTCTGGACGGGTCACCACTGCTCGGTTGTGCTCAGAGAGGCTGGAACTTATTCTGTCATGCATTTCCTGGATCTTGACAACAGAATAATTGAACCATTTCCATCCGCTCAGACTTCATTATTTGTTCCACGAGGCTCGTAGAATGAAACACTTTTCTTTACCTGCAAATGTAAGTGTTTGCCGTTTGTCTTCTTCACGCTGGTTTAACAAATGGTGTACCTTATAGAACCAGAGATATCTTACAGGGTTGAAAAACATTGCTAAATTGCTAAAACGCTGTCTCTTTCGATACCTCCATGTAAGCAACAACTAAATAAGCTTTGACTTACATTGGGGAAAAATTAAAACATGTGGGAATTTTGATATCAGCTCTCTGCGCTACAAACACCATGACATTTGGTTAGAAACGCCCAGTGTTTTAACACAACTATTTAACAAGAAAACCCGGTGGCAAGAAATACGTTCAAGTATTCAACCTCGAAAACAGAACCTAAAGTGGCATATGCATGAATGTGTACATTATTAAAATATAAAAACTCACTGACAACGCGATACAGAAAGACAACTATTACAAAAAGACGAATCAAGGAACAGATTTTAAAACGGACGTGGAATCGCCTGGGGCAGAATTATTTTTTGCACTCTTAAATGACAAAAATCAAGAGGAAAATACATACATTACAAAAACAAGATAATAATATTTCTCTTTGTGACTGCTAGTAGTTGAAGGTCCATGAATAAAATGGTCCGTAAAATGGTATCAGAATCACTTATAGTTCAGACAGCAATATATATTTTTGTTACGGCAAGAATTTTATTGTCTTAAAAAACACTAAACCGATTGGATGCATTTAAAAACAAGGGCGGACGTCCAACAGGTAAACCCTCACTCAAGGAACACATCCGCACATACCTTATCAAACTAAACGCGTCATTATTTATCAAATGCTTTCTCGTACAAATTTTGAATATTGAATCTTTATCAATGTTATTTGATTCCTACAACATTCTATAATCATTTTTATTTCAAAACCAAAGTCAGATAATTTTGAGGCTTTATAACGATTAATCATTCAGAAGCACTTTTGTCAACAATGCTTTTAAATTTATGCTATTTCATGCCTAAGTGCAATGCTGATCCTTGGAGATTAATCAGTAAAATGTTATCGAAGACAAAGCCTGAAATATAGTCATTTGTCGATATTTTGTAATACACTGCGCTACTCTGTTTTAGGATCCGTTCATTTTTATTTAGCTTTGCTTCGAGCTGCATTGATTGTTATAGATGACTTAAGGCAAAGCATTTGTTGTTGTTTTTTCTCATTTATATCCATTTATCAGCTTACCGTTTATCATCGAAATGAAACAGCTTTTTTTGCCGGCAGCAGAGTAGAAATGATAACATTTAAACAATATTTGCCTGTTTAGAATTACAATAATATCAACATAAATATATCGTACGAAAACTCGGGGAACTTAAACGTGAACTAGAATCAATATAAACTGAATCATTGAGATTTATAACCGGCGTGACGAAACGTTTTAACATCAACAGTATCTATACGGACCTAAAAAAGAGAAACATATCTAATCTTTATATTTACACGTTTACAAATTACAGTTTTTAAAAAGTATACTAATTAGAGTTAAGAGAGAAAACTGTCATTGACTTCATATATTTGACATGCTGTATTGCAATATTGTAATTATATGCTTAATCATTCAGAGTGCCTTATTTTAAGAAGCAACGTTTAAACTTAAGGGAAAAATCATGTTTTACATCAGTAATTCCACATTTTTTATACATACCGTTTATTCTGAAAGGGACAGTAGTGGATAAGGTCTTCATACTTATAGAAAGAAGTTCAATGTAACGGCCACCCAGAGCATAGCTTACGACATCAGATAACTTTGTTAGCAAGTAAACATTACGTAATTACGTCAATCTAAAAGTCTCAGCCTGCTCTGTGCAGTGAAATAAATTGCTTTACTTTTTATGTACAGTGTTCCTGTCACTTATAACAAATATTGAAAAAACGGTCCAGAGGCATTTTACCACACCAAAATATGTATATAAAAAACTAAAGTATTAAATACAAATATTGGCGCAACTAAATTATCTACTTACAAGACCACTGTAGACAATCATCGTCTCCATTAGTTTAGAATGGTACATGTGCTGGTGAAAATAAAAATAAACCCAGGAAACAACATACACCTCCTTTTGGAAGAAAACGACATAAAATATAACCTTGTTGTCACAAGATATGAAAATACAGACCTACTATTAAGTGAAACAAAAAGACAAATCAAAACAAAAAGAAATACCGTGGGAAATCGCGCTTATAAATGTCAGATTATTTGATATAAAATTGGTAAAAGTTTGTTATGTCATATCGGTTGCTTTTGTATTGCAAATCCATATCTGAGATGCTGATGTCTGATGTTACAGTAATGTTATTATAACAGCATGCAAATTACCTACAGGCTAAATGTTGTATGTTCTCATCATAATATAAAATATTTACCAAATTGAATACGCGTACGGACTATTAACGGCTTAATTACTGAGTAATTTTGAAGTTATCTATTCAATTACATGAACTCTCTTTTGTATATATAATGAAAGTAAGTTTGAACTTTTAGTTGAATAGCTGCCTTAAAATGAATCAAAGATAATGAAACAAGACAATAATTCCCTATGAAAATTGGATTTAATGCAATCTGAGTCTGACTACTCATATATAAATGAAGTCATGGACACTTCAGTAAATCCTAATCAATGCACTTGAATGGAAATGGTATTTGATATCTGTCTTTGGTTCGAAATTAATAACATTCAAAGAAACAAATGCACATCAGATCGATACGTTTTCGCTTCTCTGGTGATTAATCAAACACTTTTGTCAACAATCTTTCACAGATTATAAGATAGTTGAGCATAAGTAAATATAGTTCCCTGGAGATTAATCAGTACAGAATGTAATTACAGACAATCCCAGAAGGAATTATAATTGTCATTTGTCGATTTAGCCGTGTATTTTGTTATTTGATCTAAACAATGCATTCTACTATAGGATGTTTGTATTTTTATAGATTTAAGGGGAAGCATTTAACAGAAATGTTTTCATATGACACAGCATTATGTCCTCCAGTAAACACAGTGCAGTGGTATATTATTTGTTTCCTTTATGTTTATATTTTTACTTTTATTTCATCTCAAAGTGAGGGAATTCCATTTTTAATGAAAACATAATAGTGAGCTATGTCCATAATACATTTTATTGAACATGTTGTACAGGCGGTAAATAGCAGACTTTTACTATAATTATAATAGTGAAAAAAAAAAAAAGATTTTATTTCCATCTGAGCTATCTCTCAAATAAAACCATTAAACTGAGAAATTAAACTATTTAATAAAGCTGCCCAGTATTTGAAATATTAAGACAGGTTAATGAGCACATTCAACCTCTTCTTTTAATTAAAAAAAAGACTATGATCAAAATACCTGATGTCGAAACTTTGAGGGTGTTTCTTTCAAAAATGACAGAAAAGGAAATAGTTCACTATAAGAATAAAGCGACGATATATTTGTATATGACAAAGATATTTGTAATTGTTTAGTTGAGCGCACTTTCCTAATGTGTATGCCCGAGATACTTGAAATACACTTGAACATGTTAAAATAATGAGTTTCAAAACAAGTTAAATGTTTAAAAATTGCATAACATTCAAATAACGACAAGTAAACTGTACAATCCATTTTCGTATCACAACAGTCGAACAGTACTGTCCTTTGAGGAAGACCACAGACAACAACTTTTAGACTGATGTATCTATTTTAATTCCCATTTTCTTCATCAACATGATCAATGGCAAATTTGAGTTTGTACATTTTATATTTGAAGTAAGAAACATATTCTATTAGATTTCTATACGCTATATTCCTAAAATCAGGCAACGGAGGAAATGTAACTTGAATAAGTCTTTTAGCTGTCTGGTTTCATTGAATATTCTATCAGATCTTTTTGACTTCATACAAAGTGGCGTCTCCATTTCCTGCCAAATTTACATTTTCATCACATGAATATATTTAATGACGTGTGTGCAGATTTTCATATGCGTATTTCGTACGAAATTAAAGGACCGATCATGTCTTCTATCGTATAAGAGAGACTATATATCTAATATTAGATATTCATTGCATGGTATCAGGATAAAAGTTTAAACTGATTATATTTAAGGTATGATCCACCTAATACTGAATATTTCAAATGCTTAAAACAGTGCCTGGAGTAAAAGGATTTAATGAGATAGAATTCTAACTCCAACATTGAAAAATTAAAGTCGAGTTCAGTGGGACTGTTTTATTGTTTACTCACTGTATTCAAAAATAACCTCGGGGCAGAAGTAAAACCTACCTACATGTAACCTGAAGGGTAAAGGCACAATAGAGATCTTTTAACACATGTAACTCAGTATTTTTAAAGATGTCTAAGACTGTCCCCTTCTGTTTCAAGGTAATTTCACTTTAAACAGCAAGAAATCACTTATCAAAGGACACATTTTCACTTTTGTACAATAAGTCAATAATAACTCTTGAAAAAATAAAATCTTACTAGCAATTTGTTCCCAGTGGGGCTTGAACCTATGCCCTCTGAAATATTTAAGTCAAGGTAGGTTTATTGTAGGAATTGAATACTCTTCAAAAGGAGGTACACTATTACACTATTTTGCTGTATCAAAGTAGGTCATTTCTTATTTAACAGTGTTTATGTACCGTCCACAGCTTCATTATAATTATATGGTTTGTCACTTGGGGAAAAAAATGAATCCGTTTTAAAAATGGAATGATACATGAACATACTTTGAGACCGGGTTAGAATATTTCTTGTGAGAAAACAATATTACTGACTTAGGATCAAAACGTGTGTGTCTGCGTGCGTGCGTGCGTGTGTGTAACTTAGTCTTTCATTCAAGTGACTTAGCCTGCAAGTAAATTGATTTTTTAAGAAAAATTTAATATATAAAAATGACTTATGACATGTCTGACGTCCCGGGAGTGTAATGAACATTTTCCTCATAACAAAGGATATTTCTTTAGAAGTAAGATCACTTATGATATTAATAAGAACGCATTACGTATAAAATACACTCTAAAGGAAGATGCTTTGTAAGACCATCGAATACTCTCAAGCAATGTAATATTATACTGGATTTAACGGAGTCTGTTCATTAGAGGTATTGGAATGTGCAACAACCCAAACTTCCCCTCCCCTTTTTAACCGAAGCTAAAGCGAAGCTCTATTTTACAGATAAATATATATACTCCATTAACCCCGAAGAGCCAGAAAATTTAACAGCATATGTTCTGCAGCCTAATGAAAAGTTGTTCAGTACTGTCACTACTGGATGCACATGCCATTAAAAGGCTCATGAAATTGGCCTTAATCTTTTCAAACATTTTTAACAAAGTTTTAACAGATCACCATTAAAATTCACCTCTTACTTTTTACTATTTAATGTAAAAAGCCATGAAATAAGTACATTAAAACCCTGGTAAAATATACCTTGTTGAAATGACTTTGAGGGCTATGAAAAGCTGCTAAAAATAAACCATTACAATAATTCAATTGTCTTTTTAAAACCCCATGAAAATGTCTTACTTGGCATTAAATTAATGAGTAAAAACTAAGAGGGCCATTAATTTTTTTAATACTCTATTAATGGCTGTTAATTAGTTATTAGTCTCATTAAATATGTCAGATTCAATTTTAATGAGTTTTTAATATTGTAATGGTATATCAAATTAAGGGCCATGAAAATTTACCACCAGAATTAGACATAATTAAGATAATCAACTTCATATTGAGATTTGCCTTATAGATTTAAACTACGTAAATACTACACATGTAATAGTATCTATACATTTGTACTGTTTTGTAAAAAGCTAGAAGAATATTTGATTCTTTTTGTTCTCATTATTTTGTTATGTAAACACATGTAACAGCCTTGTACAAACATTTGTCATATTTTATCCTCATTCTACCATATGTTCATATAAAATGAGAAAATAAATGGATATTGTATTGTATTGTGTTGTACTGAGAAGGGTTTACAGGTACCGGTTTAAAGGTTTTACTATTAAGATCAAGTGACCATGTGGGTAGTTTTAACTAACCAACATTTTTATATTGACAAACATTCTGACCGAGTTTTTACTGGTACAGACATTAGGCGTCATGTATATTCAAAAATCCACACAATGGGCGATCACAATTTAGCTCTCCTTTAGTACTTTGTGCTCAGGTGCATGCACTTAAACAGCTAAGAGCTAATGTTTAAGGGATTGCATCACAAGTAGCTCCCCACCGCCCCCAATCAAACGTACCACACTCTTTGATTCACTGAAACGAAGAAGCCATTGGTCTGCCCATGCCCCAAGTGAATTTAAATCAGACTGTAACTCTTCACAATCATGTGTACTGTTCACTTCTCTGTAAACCTTAGTTTCTACTCGAGGATTGGAAAATTTGAAAATATAAACTGGTCTGAACACAACTCATAATGTAAATTCCTTACCCCACCCACTTTCGTATACAAATACTGATCATTTGGACAGGAAAAATAGAAAAGGGGCACGCATCAATACGTATTTACCCTTACCAAAATAATGTAGATTGGTGTTATCAAATAAATTAGTATGTTTTCATCCGACTTCCATTGAAATAAATCCGATTTTTTTGTAGGAAAATTATTTTGCAAACATTTGAACAAAATGGCGGAACTGCATCAAGGGGAGATAACTTTAAGGCAACTAAATATAACATCATGATATATTATAGACAATGTGTGCGTGGTATGTATTTATTGTGATTAAATTTATTTTAGAACAATATGGGACTGGAATTAAAAGCATTCAATGGGGCGAGCGCAAGCCAAAAACAAACAAAAATATTTTTTGTGCTTCTGAAAATAGACGAATTACATTTTACAGAATGTAGGATTTAATGGGCATCACATTGCTGTTAAAGGCCATTAAGTTTACTCTTAAATGAAATCGTACAGAACCTAAATATTTAATGGGCATTAAATCAAAGTTAAGGGCCATGAATAATCCTGTTAATATCAAAATATACAGAATTTCATTATTTTTTCAAAGCCATTAACTTTTTTAGCTACCAAACCAAATTTTTAACGGCATGATTCACGGTCAAAAATGAGTGTTTTAATGGTATTTTAACATGTAACCCATTAATATTATGAAACCTGTTAAATAAAGTGATGCAAGAATTAATGGGGTTAATTAACGTTTTTTTTCCTATTTTAATGGATATTTTACAGAGTTTTAAACCATGTTTAATGGTATGTGCATCCAGTGGTGTGTGAAAGCAGAACTTCCCAAAATGCAGGTGACTGAAATCACATTTTCCAAAATGCTAAAGTAAAGTCTTTATCATAGTGATAATATGTATGTGTGAAAAACTATGGTAAAATGTGCACGATATTTATGATCTTTAAATATAGTAATGTAAATATTTAATGACGTTAAGCTCACGTTTTTTGACATGTAGGTGACACGTCTACAAAGTGTAAGAAAAGATAATATTATATATGATAAAACCCGCAAAATATTTTTTCCTATCAGTTGCGACTCATAAGTTAGAAGATGTATTAAACGAAACAGTTATAAAAACAGACGTTTGAACTTCCAAAAATGTTATTTTCTTTTTTTTTCGGCATTTCTTTTATGAATGTTACACATCAGTTTCCAAGACCTCCTTATTTCCTTACATACCAAACATAAGACTTCTGAAACATGTAATATCAATTAGAAGTATACCCTATTGCAAATTATAACACTAGATTTATACCCAATACGAACAGATGCTTGAAAGAATGGATTAAACTGTTATTTATTTTCTGAATAAATTGGTGCATTTTTGTTCAAACATTCAAAAATGTGTAGAAAAAACGTTTAGAACTTGTTTAAGCCTCGTTTAGCCAATAAACGTAACTTTACACGCAGAGAAGGTACTTAAAACTTATTGAAAATTGTAAAATTTCCAAAAAATACCGCTTGACTGAATAAAAACACTTTGCGGTATCCCATCCACAAGTTCTATAATAACAGTGCTATTAAAATATTTCAATTATTGATGCTTGGTAAGCTCATATAATTTTGGCATCATTTGAAAGTTTATTGTCTACAGTGTAAGATTTATCACTTAGCAGTCAAAAACATGACTGTCGGGATGGGATTCGTGCATATTATTTATAGTCATCTTATTAACTAGTTCTTATTCAGCAGACACATCTCTTTCCAAGATACCAAAAAGAACATGGGGTCGCCAGGCATCAAAATGTTACCTGTTTGTGGATCGGATACATTAAGATCTTTTACATACAAAAATGTTAAGAAACATCTAAAATAGATCTAGCATTCATATGAGATGAAAGTAAAAAATGAAACATCAACCTGATTTTCTTTGATATTACTTGATCCATATTTCTGGTCAGTGTATATTATTGTATAACAAATCTATCTTACTGTATTATTTGAGATGCAAAAAAATGTGTTTATCAAACGAATTGTGTTTATTATTTACACAACCTTGGCATATGGAGCTTACGTAATCAGATACTTCTATTCAGTGGACACATTTATTATTTGTACCTGATGCCATACATATCACAACATTTCTTAGTAAAATGATGTATTAGCTCAACTAACTAGTTACGGTTATTCGTAATAAATATTCAGACCATGAAAAAAAAGGTTACTGACGTCAGTATCTCAACCTCGAAAGAAGCATTGTATTATTATTGAGATATCACTTTTAAAAATAAATATATATAGAATTTATAAAGTAGAAATTAATATTATGGCAAATTCAAGTCGTGTCGGTGCCAACTGGTCACGGAAACAAATCAAATTATCCTAAAGCGGACTATAAATCAATCAGGCCAAAAAAGAAATAGTCATTTGTTACGAAAAGGGAGAAAGATACTCCGGCACAAGCTACCGACTTTGAAGGAAAGACTTAGCTTTTAATATCCGTCTTCATTAAAAATACTATCAACTTAAAGAACGGATACACACTTACGCTTCTCTAATGATTAATCAAGCACCTTTATCAGCATTTTTTCCCATATTATTAGATTCCATGCCTTAAGTAAACTGACTGATCCCCGGAGATTATTCAGAAAAATGTTATCGTGAAGAATCTAAGAAGGCGGTATTATCATTTTGTGATTCTTGCCATGTATTTTGCTATTCAATCTTTATATCCGGTGTATCCATTTAGATTTTCTTCCGGCTAGTTTTTTTTTATTATTACAGATTGAAGGCAATATAATTAAGTTTTCGCATCAATATCCATTTGTCATGTATCAGCAGCCGTATCATCTGATGTTAGAACAATAGAACAGCTGGTGGCTGTTAAGGTGATATTAATTATATATAGAACAAAAAACAATAGAAGTAGCAATCGAACACTATTTAGCCTTAACCCTGAAATTGACAATGGTGTAATCGTTGACAATATTTGGTTCAAATGTTAGAACTGTGTTTTATTTTGAACTAGGAAGTGATACAAATCGTATTAAGTTTTGACGTATTTAAAAGTTCAATCAAGCTTTTATTTTAGTGTAATAAACAGACAAAACAGCCTTCAAAAGGAGGTCATGCACAATTATAAAATTATGGTTAGTAAAACACTAATTTCAATAACATATATGATTTTTGTGAGTCTGATCCATACAGGAAGGTACATGCAATAATAGTAATACTTCAAATATTAAAACCTATGACAATAGATAAAATTAGATGAAGATAATAGGATTCAACAAGACTATAATATGTTTTATATTCTTAAAAAGCAAAATGTGGCAGCTATATTTGAAGCAAAGGCATAATGACCTTTTAAAGTATATATTACATATAGTAAATGTGTACAATCGGTATAGAGCTCCATATATTATAGAGTTTATCAAAGAATCTAACCTTCGTAATATTATAATTGAGCCGCACCATGAGAAAAACCAACATAGTGCGAATCCGCGCAGTCTGGTCAGGATCCGTGCTGTTCGCTTTTAAAGCCTATTGCAATTAGAGAAACCGTTAGCGAACAGTTTGGATCCTGACCAGAGTGGGCAGGTGCGAAGGCTGCTCTGGATCCATGCTGGTCGCAAATGCACTATCTTGGTTTTCTCATGGTGCGGTTCCATTATTTTTATCAGAACGCTTTTTCACCTGGACTGCCGTTACCATGGTTACCATAGAATTTGCAGATCTGTTTCAATATTTTATCACTGCAATACTGATTTAGTTATTAGATCTAGAAGTAATCTTAAGAATCTTCTGCGATAATGCACTTCACCACCTAATCCTTTTTGAAATGCCATTTACTACGTGAACTTTTGCAGATCCATTTCCAACCATTATCTATTAAGCTTATTAACTGTTTCCTCTGAAATTTAAGGCTGTAACCGTATTGTTCTGAGAAAATATCGCGTGATGTTTAAATGTGCTATGTCGGGACAATTAAGGTCAGTCAACTATTAAACCCCCCTCTACAGACGGACTCATTTGATAATTGTCCACTGTCCTGCCTTGTTGTTTTCAAATGGTGTTTTCGTTGTTGCTCTGACTTATATAAAAATGTTTAGTGCACATATGCATGGTTTTGGACTATATATTTACATAAGCATGTTGGTGTTTTACAATGTGTTCCTGTATTTACTGTTATTTGTGAAAAATAAACCTCGTAGAGAGTGACTATAATACAAAAAATGGTAGCAGTGTGAGAAAACGGAAAATAGTTAATGTTAGTACTGGATCAATAAGAATGAAAGTTCGCAATATAAGTTATCACAAATAAGGATAGTTTTAAAGAAAATTTGCAGTCAAATTTGAAGTGATTAGGATCATACAAGCTACGATTCCTTGAAAACAGTCAGTTACACGAAACACGGTTATCATATTTCAACGACGTTAACGGCGTCGTGACACCATCGCGATGCTTTCTTTAAGTTTGCACTGATTAATATTTGTATATTGTTTTACTAATGTTGACACACACCATTTTAGTCATACTAAATTGTTTAAACCGTATGGACACTTAAGCCAAGCATCTCAGACAGGGTGCGCACCATTAGCAATTAGTTTTTATCCAAGGCGTCATTGATCGACTTTAATGTCGAATTACGAATTTTGTTATTTTCCTCTCGACCTTCTGTGTCTTTAGCAGCTGTGGGTCATTTGCAAATCGACTGAATCACTCAAAGATCAAAACACAGATAACCGAACATTTCATAGCGTCTGCTTTATTATTTTAATAAATTTCAGTTGGTGTTTGCCAAAATTTCTGCATAACTTAGCAAATGCCTGATTATCTATGCGAGCAAAAAAAAAACGGCATTGCGTGCGTGATAAAAAGTAATACTCACATAGGTTGAACATTTTTTCGCCTCCCGTGTCTGAGTGACTCCATATTTTCTATGTATGCTGCCTTAACGTGGTGCTGCATTTTGGCTTAGTTTCATGGAAACAAATGTAAATGCGAACATTCTGCGGCTGATTAAAATCTTGACAGATGAAAAAGCGACTGCGCCGGTTATGCATAGCCATGGTAATGAAAACGTTACATGCACTTTGTCTACCAGCAAACTTGCTACAAACAGTGTATGACCGAATATCACAATGTTTGCGAATTACAAACATACATCTCACTATACACAAAAGCGGTTTTTGACAGCAGAAGTCTACGGTATTTTTACAGCCTCCTTAGCACGCTGCTAGCCCAATTACGCCAAGCGCATAGAAATACAGACGAGAATGCATAGTCCTCAACAAATGCGCTAGCCCAAGAAAGTTAGTTTCAATGCTTCTTTTATATACACGCTAGAACTGCACTACATATTAGAACTGGTTTACAATACGGATAATTTACAGACTTAATTCAGTGTTTTGACATTTTAGAGGTTAAGAGACCTACAAGTGTTCTCGGTGTTATTTTTCCAGTTCTTTAGGATCACAGTGCATAATCCATGTTTCTGCATGACAATGCTCTACTTAAGCTGGTGCTAGGGACCGTCAGGCATGTTGTACATTTTATTACCTCTCGTTTAATTGGGTAAGATGTTGTTTTCCGAGGTCTCATGTTATGCTGATGTAGAATATATATCGATTTTTATTCCCATTTTGTGTACATGATAATGACGCATAGTAAATACCACCAAACAAAAAACTGTATGTTTATTTATCTATGTTTTAATATAAGAGAAGAGAGTTATCAGGTTTCTCTACGTCAGTATTGTTAAATTGTTCTCCGGATCAAGCAGCGAGGGAAATATTACTAGATTACGTCTTATTGCTGTCTGGTGTTATTGAATATTCCGAGAGATATCTCAAGAATTGCACTACGTTTCCCTGCCAAATTTGCATTTTCAATACATTAACATTAAAGTGATTTTATTGTTATCTTCAACATAAGTAATTAAGTGTATTTTTTTTCTGTGGGTACGAGCCAGGATTAACTTGAAATAAAAACCAGCAACAAACTTCTAACAATAATAAAATGTATTCAAAGAAGGATTTACAGAATGTGATATGAGTAGAATGAGTATCTGATATTATGTAAAAGTGTAAGATAATTTTCACTGGTCCTGCTTGTGTAGCTTTAATAAAGTGCATGCAAGTTTAGTACACACAGAACGCTGTATGAGCACTATGGAAAACTAACTGTTTAAATAATTTCCATAACTTGTTGATATAGTATTCTCATTGAAAAATTAAATACAGTATTGAGCTCAAAATATATTTCCAAGATTCTAATTCCAAAATGAGTGAGCTGGATTTTACGGCGCATCAACATGTACTTAATATCCCAAAAATATTGAACAAGATCAGAAAAGTGTTCCTTTATAGTTAAGACTGTAATGTTACTCAAAGTTTCTAACAACTTCTAAACAAAAAACAGTACTTTCGTTTAATGAAAACCACTTGAAGTTTCAATCAGGTCCTCTTAAAGGAACAAATAATAGATACCAGAATGTTCTTTATAGTTTTAGGAAAAAAAGAACCAAAACAGAACAGGGAAAACCCGTCTGTTCATAAAAGCAAACACTGGATCAAAATAATAACTAAAAGAAACTGATGCATAGCAAATAAAATGCAATAGAAATAGAATACAAAACGTATTCATATTTCGTTGACATGAAGATTGTATCGTGTAAATGACATAGAATAATCACATGTGCTGCTATATTATTTAACATTTTCTTTATAGATGACTACGGCTATATATTTCATTCGACAGATGACACGTCAAACCCCCGGACACATCGTGTTTCTGAAACTAATATATCACTATTTTTACTTCATATAAGTTAAAAAATAACAAAATGATCATATTTATAACAAGAAATGTCTGTTTCGTATATTCTAAAACTTATGTACATGGTATCAGTAGTTGAACTACATTATAAATAAGAATTTTCTGTACGCCATACTTAAAATGTCTTAAATACTGCAAAAGAAACAAATTTTATTATAGAAGTGTTTCAAAATATGGAAACAGAACTTTAAAGAGTCCATTAACTTTATTACATTGACATTTTTCTATATAACTTGCGAGGAGTTGTAAATATTTACGTTACATGTTACTGTATTTTCTATTTCCTATCGGATCCTTTTCTGCAAACTTGACAACATCAAGTGCTAAAGTTATATTCAAAGAACGCAGCCCCATAGCTATTTGATAGATATCACTGCATGTCTTTCACTAGTATAAGAATGTTACTAGCAAGATTGTCCTTAAAATAGTTACTTTGAAACGCCTCCTTTAATATGCTAAATAAATTTAGTCAGCTTTCTATCGTTACATATACGAAAATATACAATAACATATTTTCTAATGCAATTGATCATACATGTTTATAACTGCAAGAATTGTTTGCTACATTAAATCATTGGTACACTTTAAACCATTTGAAAGTAAGAATCATATCAAGGTATTTTTCTAAAGCAATTGTTTGCTTTTTTATATTAAATGGAACATTGTTTGGGATTTCGTACCAGACTGTTTTATTTAATTATCGTAAGGAAAATGGCACTGTTTTATCTCGTATTCAGACCTAACTGGAAGTTATGTAAGTGTATGTTTCTAATGTAATAAAAATGGCATAGTGGGTAACATAGTTGGATTAAGAAAGAAATAATTCAGCGCCTTCAGATAAAATACAGTTATGCTGACTTATGGAAACTTAATAAATATATATAGGTATACAGGAACGATATATAAATGTTTGACAGTGAAAATAAAAATTAACGAGACCAGTGTCACAGCAGTGGTGACAGTTAATTCCCATTTTAAAGTGAGAGTAGACAAAACTAACCAATATAAGGTCGGTTCAAATATAAACAGAGTAAAGATGGTGAAGCACGATAGTACTATAGCAGAGCGCAACAGAAAGAGGCCAGTAGTTTGTGATCATAGCGGTTACTGTGTTGTAACACAATTGCGCATAGTAATATTTTTTACACCAAACACAGCCAAAGAGCATTTGCAAGTAGGCCCCAACAAAAGACGCAAAACGAACGTCTGGCACTGTAATTACAGGCCAAAAAATGGTATTGGAACCTACACCTAGTGTTACACATAAAAACCTACATGCGTCACCTCCCAAAGGAGCTTTTGGGCACCACAACATCCAGGGCCCACTTCCCCGTCTAATTGCCCATGACCAACGGCAAATGGGCGTCTTCATTTTACGGACTGTCATAGCCCTCTGCAATAAGATACAGCATTTTCGACATTTTCCATCTCCATGCCGGCTACGGGCTAATAGAAAATTGAACATTATATCTACAAACCAATAGCCACTAATGTAATTTACGTAATGAAATATGCAAATTTGACAGCGACTGGCGCCGCAATTTTTAAATTTAATAAATCAGACAGCAATTACACGTGATCCAGTTACATTTCCCTGACTGCCAGCCTTAACGAAGCTGGTGTTTTCAACTGATTATATTACTTAAGTTAACATTTTCATTTTCGTATGAATCATAGCCATACAAAAACTAACACAAACTAAAACCGAATTAACCTGATATTTTTGTTTGTTTTCTGTAAAAGTTAACTAACGCTAAGAAATATTATAATTTAGTGCGGATCCCAGGAGCACATTTTCATTTAAATAAAAAAAACCCACAAAAGTACAGCATTTGATAAAAGGCAGTAAATAATGCATTTCTCCTCACAAAATATACACAGACGCACAATGTGTTGGCCACCTAACTTAGTTCTTACCATCATAACACCAGATAACTTAGTATCTAATTTGGCCTGTATCTCATACACACATTTTCACCATGTTTTAAGAAAATTGGGTATGATCACAATGGGTCACCTTGAACACTTTGAGTTCAGATGAGCTTAACATGGAACAAACTGATGCAAAATTGCGTCGTTTAGAAATCTTCTACTTTCTTCGAAAGCGTTAAAGCAGTAACCTTAACTAGTGAAAATACCTAGACACTATTGCCATCCGATTTTCTAAAATAGTTATAGTTTCACTTAAGACTGTTACCGTGTGCGTGTATGGGTGTGTGTGGGTGTCTTGGAGGGTGGAGGAGCATACCCATAGTAAATCTATGGCTAGCATTGTAGACGTCAATACAAACCACCATCCGCGCGATGTTTCTGCATAATCAGGTTTAGAAGGTTACAAGCAATACGTACAAGAATGACTTCAGACGCAATTACTTGAATTAGACGTATGACTTAATCTAATCAACACAGAAAACCAACGCGTCGCCTGTGATACTTGTTACCTGGTGACAGGAAGTCTATACTTATATTATTAATTAGCACTTGACCTTTGCTCATGTATTGTACTATTCCTCTTGAACATGTTAAAGTAGAGTTTTTGTCCTTAATTTGGCAAAAGAACTGAAAACGCTTATCATTGATTTTTTTTTTTTAAATAGAACCAACAGAAATAATAACTACTAACTGGCACATGCCCTTTGCTCATATGTAGTATTATCCCCCTTGACCCAAAAAAAGCAGAGTTTTTCCCTTGATTTGGTAAAAATAGGGATTTCTGACCTTATCTAAGTAATCTATCAATGGATCTTGTTGACATTTAAAACAGTTGTTGATCACTATATGGCTGTGATGCATGCGCAACATTTGTCAGGATTAATCCATCAACCCCTGAGTTATTACCCTTTTACTATTATAAAATTTAAAAAATCCAATGTGACAAAATAACCCCTTGATTGATCTTTATGAAATGTAATACAAATTAAGACCACTACTGCACAGAGGTTTTCCCTATGGTTTGGTACAAATTAAGAACAAGCAAGCCATTGCACGGTCCTTTTGTACACAGCTAGTGAATTCCAGGAAATTTAATCTCTTTAAAATATAATCCTCTCTTTAAAAAATATTTTACTAAGCAGTGGATAAAAATCCACTGAATTTGCTTAAAGCTTGTTAATGATTATTTTCAGTCTGTAAAAAACAGGCCTATGGACTAGACTCTGTTATTTACATGTAAGACCACACATTTATGCGTTTTTACACCAGGAAGGAGACTGCACAATCCATGCTGATAATTGTTTTTGTATGTGTTCGGGAACATTTAGAATATGACTTTGCACTAAAATCCTCATATTAGAAAGCTTTTATTTTTGCGACAAATGTGCTCATTTGTAAGCTGATGTCATGCATTATTGTAGATTTCACATAATGCCACTTTCAGTTTTATAGTATTATATGCAATTATATTTTGAATAATTAATATATAATTGATAATAATAACGATAATGTTAATATAGATAGTTTAAACAATATAAAATGTATATAGATTATGTGATAAGAAAAATAATAATATCAAAATTAAAAATATTTGTTTCTGCATATAACAAAAATTACACGTTCAAATGTATAACATATTTTAGTAAATGCAAACAAACAGTACATTTTAAAACAGATAATCAGTTTTTATTTTAAATTTAATGTATGCAGACGAATACAACAAATCGTGTGGCCTATGTACTTCCTAAAGCACAAGATATATTCGTTCTTCAACTGAATAATGTAATTTAATTGAATCATCTTGTTTTCCTACGTTATAATAAATGCAAATGAAAAACTAGTTCCGCTTAAGCCGGTGCTAAATTTTATCAGGAGTGTTTCATATTCTATTTCCCTTCATGACTTGATTGTTTTATTTGTATCCTTAGTTGCGTACTATGCTTACAAATGACTGAGGATTCTGTTTGGCAGCTTATCGACGTTTATTGAATGTGATCACGTTTGCTGGCAAATCAAATTTGCTAGCTATTGTGTCTTTGATTTAATATAAGAAACATGTAAAATTTGATTGTTAGCTTAGTTACAATACTCACCAAATTAGGCAAGAAGCGAATAATTACTTTTATTATATCTTCTTCCTCTCTAGTTTTATCAAATTTTCCATGGTATGTTTTTTTGTGAAAAATTCAATCATCCTCGGTCAAAGTTTTCGTTTTTACATGACAACATTATTTGTATGATGTTTATAGATGTCAGCTAATATTGAACAGATGTATTGCATTATGTATTCTCTAATATTAATCAACGTTCTGTATGTTTATTTAATTGATTACATTTCAATATAAAACAAGAAGGTATACACAAATTTTGTAGATCAATATTTTTATAGTACGGGAAATCTTTTACTTTTATAAATTAATTTACCATCAAGTAATTGCTTTTAAAAAAAATAGAAAAGTAATTATTTAACAGTAACATAATTCCTGTCTATGTCAACTTGTTTCCTTCGTCTATATTTAGATCAAAGCCCAACAAAACGTCCTCATACATATGTACCTGATTTCGAGTCGTGTCCGTTAAGGTATTGTTTACTAGTAGTTTCTTTTAGCATGCTTACACCAAAGGAAAACAAACAAAAATGCCAAACTTCTGAGAGGGTATGCACATTTATATGGCGGCTTTAGATTTTGTCTATAAACTGAGGCGGTCCTGTAGCGCTTTCGTTACAGCATAAACAATTTTTTTATGTAGAGATTCCTGACAACAAGTCATGACTGCACTTGGTAGATCATGATATTTCGAATAATATAACTTAAATCTCACACATATGTAGTCAGTTTAACTTTTAACTTAAGACTAGATGGAGTTGTTTTGTCTGTTCCTCTCGGATCATGGAGTACATTCAATTTTCTTATAACAGAAATTCGCTTAAACCGGCGCTAGGGGCGGGAGGAGTGTTGCACATTTCATTACTTTTCCTGAACAGACTCAGTCAAACAGAGACTGTTAACATTTTGATTAGATACGTTCTACACTTCAAACTGATCTTCTTTCAGCTTGTATTAAGAATATATTAGTATATTTAGTTCTAATCATGTAAATTTGAAAAAAGATAAAATAGCTAAAATGGAAAAAACATTTCAAATTTAGATTACTTTTCCTTTCAATAATTATCCACAAAGTTTTTATAACGGTTTAACTTTTTTTAAAAAAGAGAGATAGAATTCTGTATGCATCTGGTAAATAGTATAAAAAAATGCAACTAGAAGTCCATCCAATGAAGAACTGAAAAATTAGTTCGCAATTATATATTTAATAATGCTGCATTAAGTTGCTTTTTTTAATTGTAAAGCTGTGCGCATTTACTAGTAGTTTTTTCTTTAATCATTATTCTAGTTGTTTGATATGTACAAACAAAATGTAATATATCTGTTATGCAGAAAAACTGAAAGAGGAAATACGTAAGAACTACGTACCTCTAAATATCAGCCTTTACATGTGATTTCATACGACACGTCAGTTTGAATCATGTAAATGACAAAAATGAATAAATGGACTTATAAGCAATGTACCACTCCAGGGCTGTATCTTTGTTTCTAGTCCTTAACTACAGAACAATCTATGATACATGAGTTATATTCAAACATCATCGCAGGTGATCAGGCAATACATTAAATCCCTTTGTTCAGCTGTTTGATCTACCTCTGCAGACCGGAGGCAATAGTTTTCTGTTACTTTCTGCTAGAAAAATAATTCGCTTAAGGGCGAACATATTGTTATGAATTTAACGATTGCGTGATACCTATAACATACTGTGTGAGAGTTTAGTTTCTGAATAAAAGCAACTACAGCTAATGTCCTAAACACATTTGTTGTAAGCCGATAACTGGGAAAGTATGATGCTTACATTCACAGTTCTTGTTGTTTTGTTAATGGCAGGTATGTTTCTCAAAATGACTAGAACTTACAAGTTACAGTTGTCATACATATTTAAAGTGAAGTATTTCAGTTATGTCGAAAATTGTTTATGTTGTTGATATTTGTTGTGTGTTCTAAATTTATTATTGGAATTACAGGTGGCGATAACTAATCTAATTATTACTTTTAGCACGATTCTTTAAATTTCTTTTTGATATAACAAAAAACAATCTTTAACACATTTGGCGGATTTATATGTCTCCATTGATACATTTTGAATTTTGAAGAATTTAATGCATTAGCCCAAATTTCTTCTTCATGAAAAGTTACTTGTATTATTTCGAAACACGTTCCTTTTCTTTGACATATTGTTAAACATGTATTTGACATAATAATACTAAAATAGTACTGATGTAGATTAAACATTTGTTTTAAAACGTATTTGACCCGTCACTTTAATCGAAAGAGGATGCTGGTTTGTGTTGATGTTGGACTAAGATATGCCTAAAATTGATTTAAAATCAATTCTTGCTTAAGATGCCTAGTTGCTTAGCCTTCTGTAAATTTATTTTACTGTGAAATCATTAATACATTTTGTATTTACAATGTTTGAGGAACATTTTCGTGAATTTTGCATTAACCACGAAATTAAATCCCAAACAATAAATAACATGCTTTTTCATTGTGCGTGCAAAAGTTGAAATTCTAGAATTCATAGTTCCACAATATGACTGTTTTAGCCCAATATAGAAAACTTAATTCGACTAACATCTTTGACATAATACTACTATTTTATAGGAAGAGCCACTTGTTCAGTTCTTGGACATGGATGTGCTACTGATTTCGATTGTCCACCGATCGAGAGCTCTTGTACAATGGCCTACCCGACAACAATGGTCTTCGAGGACAGAGAATGTGAATGGTGCACTGTGTGTATAGACGAATGTAAGTGTCAATTATCAACAAACATTTGAAATATCACTGGCACATACTGTTTATTTATTGCCAAAATTCACAACTTTTTTCGGTATTCAATCTGTTTTGCATGTCTTTTGCATTTTATTTCAAAGCCGTTGTTGCAGTTATTTAGTACAAACCAATAAGTAAACATAATCTATAAAATAAATAAATGTGACAATGTGTATTCCTTCAAAATGCTTACAGAAGTACATATAATATATTCTTGGTTTTTACGAAGCTAAATGATATGTAAAAATATTTTTAAAAATGGATAACGCGTATACTGAACAATTCCCGCATTTGTAAAATTTCCATTACATTGTTTGGAGGCTCAGATTTGAATTATAACACAATGCATGCATTGGCATCTAACCATTTCTCTGCCTTATCATACTTAATGATTGTAGACCGTAACTGCGATTGTTTCAGCAATACCACTTGACGAAAGCGGCTGCCCTGACAGACAGGTTATGTGCCAAGGATCCCGCACACCACCAGAGAACTGTAAAGCACAACTCGTCTATTCTTACAACGATAAAGTATGCAATTACTGTGACGAAGACATTTGTATTAACTTTTCGGAAACTCAATTCGTCGGTTCTGCTTAACAAGAATAAGTGATAATCCAACATAACAGTCTCTCATTCTTTCTAAAAGCTTGATGTATTAACTGTTGTTTATGTAGTTGTGTTTTGATTCGTAGAGATGCGTCCAGAAATTATATATTGTAAACATACGGATACAACTCTTATGGTACTGTTTGTCAATATTTATTCAACTCGACCTCATGTTCGAACTCTTCATTAAACCATCAGATTCATTTAATTTTTTCAGACAATGTCAAAAATAATAAACAGCTGCTTGAAACGGACAATGTAACACTCACTCCTTATACAGAAAAATATTAGGTTAATAACTTATGAATTCAAAGGAGCACGCTTACATCTGATTCTTCAATTCATATATTGATAATATGTTTGCAATTCGCAAACCTATTTTTATGTCCGTGTATCCACAAAGCAATTAAACATCACTGTATTAGTTGAAAATTTTGTTTGGAAATCCACATCCAAAATAAAATAAGATACTCACTCGATAAGATCCAGTTTTGAAAATAGTGTAGGCTTTAGTTGGTTAGGCTGCATTTAATTTGATTTAAATATACAGAAATAAATTCATTCTATGGCACACACTTAGTTTGATCTCGTCTATTCTTACGATGAAATGAAATGTGCAACAACACCCACCGGTTTTAGGGCTTTAGCGAAGGTGCGAGAACAGTATAGAGTTCATATTGCAACAGGGATATTATTGGAATACAGCTGCAAATATAATCTGCCTGTTGATTGCAAAGCACAGAAAACTATATGGCGGCCAACATAGATCGATTTTTATTTATACTGTTTTACTTACATCCTGCAATTTGGAAACGCCTCCGTTTTTAAAGTTCCATGTCCGTTCCCTGTATAACCTTGCTACATATTATCTACAGTCATTTCAAATCAATATTCTGAAACAGGATGTGAAAATGTCCAAAGCCTGTGTATTTTGATAGGATTTAGTGGCGTTGCATGCAAAAGTCTTTAGAATTACGTCTTATAATGATAAATGTCTGGTGCTTTAAATACATGTATATACATAGAAAACGGAAGCCGCCCGTGGGCATGCAGAGCCGTCCTCTACCAGGGCAGAGACAGATCGATCTGATCAAGAAAAGCGAGATAATCATAAAGCCGAGAGAACAGACAGAGTAATTTCGTGAACGGCTTTCACGTTCCCGTTGATAGGGAAACACATACAAAAACAACACACAGTGTGTATTTCACAATCTAAGCACAAAAACTTTATACACAGAAGAAAATTAACAGCAAAATACTCAGAGACTGCTACCGCTATAAAATTAGAAAATTGAAAGTCCTATCAGCATGGTGGTTACTATTGAATCAGAATTTGTCAGATCAGACAAGTCAAGCCTGATTTATTACTAAGGTTTAATCCCATACTTCTTCTTTACAAGACTCTTTGAGATATACTTTCAAAGCAGTGCTTGATGAAACATCAGCTATTAAAGCTTGCTTGGGAAAAAACTAAAAAAAGTAAACCAAGATGGATTATTTTTTGTACAAAAATAGCATTCAATATCCGTATTTATTTCGAAATAAATTGCAGCTAGGACGGAAATAATATGCAGCAGGCTTTTACGCTAAAGCTTTCGTGCTATGTAATTAAATACTTCTGTCAACAATGAATTCTCAGATTATTAGATTTCCGGGCCTTAGTAAATATCGATCCCTTGAGATTAATCTATGAAATGTAATCACAGAAATCCTAATAAACGATTGTCATTTGTCGGTTCTTGCTACGCATTTTGCAAAATCAATCTGAATACTGCGTGATTGTGAAAGAATTAGCTTCCGGCCGTTTCATTTGTTGACGTTTTTCATTTTCTCATAACTATTCACTTGTCGGTTTGTCATCGCATAATTAAATATTAAAACATAGTTAAAGAGTTTCCTGCATTTGTTCAATCGTTTTTTTTTTTTTTGTTTTTTTTGGTAAGGTTGAAACTGCCGACATGCTAAACAATGTCCTTGTCTTTAATATTCAATTGTGTTTTCTCCAAGACAAAAATGACAGAAAGCGTGTGAAATTAACTTTACACTTGTTCGCTGACGCATTGAGTCAAATTCTAATGATATTTTTTCCTTTAGTGATGTACGTGATGACACCGTTTACTACTATCGTACAGTGCTGCAACTTTAAAAGTCCATGTGTCTTCACACATCGTTCAAGTTTCTGATATGTTTCTTACATATCACAAACGTTCAAACAGAACCAAAACTCTCTATTTGCATGTCTGTATGTCATATATATTTTGTCTGTTTTATCTCTTTGAACACTGTAACAATAACATTAAATCTAAAACAAATGGTGAACAGTTTGCAGTGTTCACCGTATGTGTTTTATAAGATACTCAAGATCTTCAATATTCAGTAAATATTTCGGAGGTTACTGACCTCAGGTAAACTAGTATTTGTCGTACTTTTAGATATTGACGTCAACGTAGTTTGATACTTTGGTATACTGTTAATTAACATCGTTGGTTTAGTTCTTTCAGAATGTCTGGCATAAGTTCGGAATCAGTTTGTGCAGACGCATTAATATACATTTTTGCTATTGTTAGATGTTTTTATCAACGAGTAAGAGGTTTTAGTAATCGAAGAGTAAAATCTGCATTAGCAATTTGTCTAGCTTCGGGAAATCAAATATCCTGTGTGAATTGACATAGAGAACCTCTTCTTTGATATTCCATGTCTTGCAGTCACGAGCATTGGCTGAATGTGGCTCGATGCAATTCACAAAATACAACGGGCGACTGCAGGTGTCATAGGAATGACCATGTTGGCCGTACTTTGAGCACATGTACTCCCGTTTACACTTCTTTCTTTGTATCTGAACTTAAATGAATTGCTGCACTGAAGAGGATTTGGTATGTAAGTACCGACTTTGTTAGCAAAGTTCGAGATGAATTGCCGGTCCGTGCTGTCATTCTGTACCAGTATGCGGTGGATTATTTTTATTTTCCATATCAAATGAATTGTATTCGTCACTCGCAGTCCCGATTCGCTGCACAGTCCAACAAGGGAACTTGTAAAAAGAGCAAATACCATATGATAGGGTACCTTAGCGATATAGCAAAGTATTTTGCAATCTTGTTTATATCACCAGCTAAATTGCAAAAACTGCAATAAGGGGATATAAGGAATTGTTACTTTACCCTACTGATTGGACCTAAAAAACAAAGACAAATATCAAACAGGGAATGCCACGTTCCAAAATCGCAATGGGACCTAAGCCATCGCCTCCTAGGGTATAGAAATTGAAATACGTCTTACGACGAAGTGTTAAGTGTTAGGTAATTTTATGTGAACATAATGTAAAGTTTTCTAAAAACAGTAAAATATGACAATAGAAGGAAGTTATATTTGATTTAAAAAATCAAAAAAACAACAACACACGCGAATAATCAGGCAAACACATAGATAATATAACATGAAGAATAATATGTAAGCGTAATGTAAGTGAGATTTCCTGTGGCTTGGCATTACTAGTCATATGACCGTATCAGGCCAATAAGAATAAAAGGTAGGAGTAGTTTTGTTTTGTTAATTTCCGAGCAGCTTGTTACAGTAATTGCTGTTTGTTTCGAATGATTCTATTGGATTCAGCAGATGTGTTGTATTTCTATCGATTGGAACGGTTACCATGGAGTCCATCCGAATTTTTTAAAAACTAGATTTTCGATTAAGGCGGTTCTCATGTGTATGTGTGTGTGTGGGAGGTGGGGGAGAGAGAGGGGGCGGGGGGGGGGGGGCAGTGAACAGACGCATGGTTCATCTATGGCTAGCTTTGTAGAAGTCAATACAAATTACCATCTGCGCGGTTACTAAAATTAAACGCTTGGCTTAAGTTACGAGGGATGTTCGAAATGAATTGCTTATTTCTATCTGGAGACTTCAAATTTCAAGTTAGCCCAAAAGGGCTCATTTCATGCCCTCGAAGTACTCCCCGTGGCTAGAAATGCAAAGTTTCAGCCGATGTATCCACTTCTTGAAGGCGTCACGGTACGCTGATTTGGGCACAGTAATAAGGTACTGATGAATGGCAGATCCAAGTGGGACTGGTATTTCCGCCCAGCAAGGAATGATTTCAATTTCGGAAACAAAAAGAAATCACACGGGGCAAGGTCTGGGGAATACGGGGGGTAAGGCAAAACAGTTACTTTTTCTTTCTTCAAAAACGCCGTAACTATTGCGGAGGTATGAGCGGGGGCATTGTCATGTAGAAGACGGACATGTTTAAAACCAGTGGCAGGGCGACGTTTCTGATAATACTTTTTCAGTTTCTTCAGTACTACGTCTTTGTAGTACTTTCCGGTGATGCTTTTGCCCTTTTTCACCGGCACTTTTATTGCGACTCCTTAACCAGAGCAGAAGATTGTATACAAAACCTTCTTTGCACTCAAAGAACGTTTGGCAATTATTGGGCGTTTGCTGTGTTTAGTGGCCCAGATCTTATTCCTAACCTTTCTGACGGGCACAAAATAATGGACCCAGGTTTCATCACCTGTGACGACATTGGCAAACTGCTTTTTGTCATATTTTGGAAACATTTGAAGCAGCTTTTTGGCCACTTTAACCCGTTGCCTCTTTTGCTCATCAGTCAACAGATGTGGCACCCATCTAGCAGAAAACTTTCTGACTTTCAAATGCTTCTTCAAAATATGGTGAACCGTTGATAGTGATATGCCTACCTTTCGTACAATATCACGAACTGTAAATCTGGCATCTCCTTCAATGATTTCCTTTATTTTGGAAACGATATCTTTACGAGATGCAGATTTTGGCCTACCTGATTTCGGTGCATTTTTGATGGACTCTACACCAGACTCAAATTTCTTTTTCCACCACCGAACTGTGTCATAAGACACACAAGAAGGTCCATAAGAAGTAGAAAGTTCAGTCGTCAGCTGCTTCAAAGAACAACCAAGTTTTGAGCGAGCTTTGATGTAAGCCCGTATTTCATATTTCTTGTCGACGCTTCTACCAACCATTTTTACTACAGTGGTCAATGATTGCGTGTATTCAAATGGCAAATTTTATGTCTTACACTTAGTCTAACATGTACATTTATACACCGTTGTGTAGGTATTGAATAACCCTATACAGGTAGGTATTGGTTTTTATCGTGCCCCACGTGGATATCGAGCTAGAGGACAATAAGCAATTCATATCGAACACTCCTCGTAATCAACACAGAACTGGGATACTCGTTATCTGGTGACAGGAAGTCTATCCTTTTTCCTATTTGGTTCATCGTACTAGCTTGGTACATAATTGAACAGCAAATAATTACAATTCCCCGTCGATGTCAGAGTGATATTGTTATTAATTAACCGTTGACCTTTGCTCATATATTGTACTATCCCCCTTGAACATGTTAAAATAGAGTTTTGTCCATTCATTTGGCAAGAGAATTGAAAATACTTATCATTGAAAACATATTTTAAATAGAATCACCAAACCTAATAACTACTTATTGGCACATGCCCTTTGCTCATATATAGTATCATCCCCCTTGACAAAATAAAAGCAGAGTTTTCCGCTTGATTTGGTACAAATAAGGATTTCTGACCTTATCTATAAGTAATTTATCAATGGATCTTTTTGAAATTTGAAAGAGTTGTTGATCACTATATTGCTGTGGTGTATGCTCAATCCATTAAATCCCGTGTTACACGTATTGCCCTTTAATTGTTATATAATACATAAATTCCAACGTGACAAAATAACCCATTTATGGATCTTTATGAAACGTAATACAAATATAGACCGCTACTGGACAGAAGTTTTCCCTATGATTTGGTACAAAGAATGAACAAGCAAGCCACTGCACAGTCCTTTTGTACATAGCTGGTGAATTCCTGGAAATTTAATCTCTTTCAATATATAATCCATTTAACTAAACATCTCACTAAGCAGTGGATAAAATCCACTCTATTTGCTTGTTAATGATTATTTGCAATTTGTAGACAACATGCATATGGACTAGAGCTTGTTATATCCACACATTTAGAGCGTTTTTTCACCAGGAAGGAGACTGCACAATACATGCTGATAATTGTTTTGGTATGTGTTCGGGAACATTAAGAATATGACGTTGCATTAAAATCATCATTATTAGAAAGCTTTTACTTTTGCGACAGATGTGCTAATTTGTAAGCTGACGTCAGGCATTATTGTAGATATCACTTAATGCCATAATAATATATAATAATAATGATGATGATAATAATAATTATAACAATATTATAAATAATTAAACCTATATAAAATGTATATAGACTATGTGATAAGAAAAATGATTATATCGAAATTAGAAATATTTGTTTCTACAAATAAAAAAAAATGTCCAAATAATTTATACATAATTTAATATATTTCAGTTAATGCAAATTAACAGTACATTTTAAAACAGATCTTCAGTTTTCATTTTAGATTTAATGTATACGGACGAATACAACAAATCCGTCGCCGGAATACTTCCTAAAGCACAATATATATATTCGCCCTTCAACTGTATATTGTCATTTATTGAATAACCGTTTTCCTATTATCATATATGCGACTGGAAAATGTAATTCTGCTTAAGCCGGTGCTAAATGAGGTAAGTGTTTCATATCCTATTGCCTCTCATGATCAGAGTGCTCTGGTTTTAGTTGCTTACTATGCTCACAAATGACCTTATATTATAATGATTCTTTTGGCAGCTTTATTGACGTTTATTTAATGTTATCACGTTTGCTGGCAAACTGAATTTGCTAGCTATTGTGTTTTTGATTTGATATAAGAAACATGTTAGAGCTGATTGTTAGCCTTATTATATTATTCGCCAATTTAGGCATGAAGCAAATAATTACTTTTAGTTTACTTTCTTTGCATGTAGTTTCATCCAATTTTCCATGTTATGTTTTGTTTTATTAATTCAATCATGCTCCATCAAATTTTCGATTTTACTTGAGAACATTACTTGTATGATGTTTATAGATGTAAGCTAATATTGAACAGATGTATTGCGTTATGTATTCTTTAATATTAAACAACGTTCTATGTGTATCAATATTTTGTAGTACGTGAAATTTGTTGAAAGCTTTTACTTTTATAAATAAATCTACCGCAAAGTAATTGTTTTCCGAATAAAAATAAATAGAAAAATAATTAATTTACAGTAACATAATGTCTGTCTGTGTCAACTTGTTTCCTTTGTCCTTATTTAGATCAAAGCACAACACACACATCGTCCTTTTCTTCTAGCATGCCTACATCTGATACAACCGCCTAAAGCAGAAAAAAATGAAGAACTTCTCAAACGATATACAAATTGATATGACGGATTTTGATTTTATTCATAAACTGAGACGGAAACGTTTAGGCGATCCTGTTGCGCTTCCGTTAGAGCATCGGAATTGAATTCTGATACCGTTCACAGTTTTGATAAACAGGTTTTATGTAGAGATACTTAAATTTATAATCATATGATTGAAAACAAGGCATGAATGCATTTGGTAGATCACGATAATTCGAATAATTTAACTTAAATCTCACACTTTAACTTAAGACAAGCTGGGTTGTGTTGTCTGTTCCTTTCAGATCATGGAGTACATTCAAATTTCCTATAACAGAAATTCGCTTAAATTGGGGCTAGGGGACGGGGAGTATTGCACATTTCATTAACTTTAATGAACAGACCAAGTCAAATCGAGATTGCTACCGTTCTGATTGGATGCATTCTACAATTCAAAATGATCTTCTTATAGATTGTATTAACAAAGCAAATTTAATTGAATAAATAACTGATTGTATATACACAAATGTATATTTAGTTCTAATCATATGTATTTGAAGAAGATGAAACAACTGAAATGAAAAAACATCTAAAATTTAGGCTAATTTTTCTTTCAATAATCATCCACAAGATTTTTATAACCTCTAGCCTCTTGTCAAACAGGGAGATAGGATTCTGTTCGCATCTGGTAAATAGTACATGCAACTAGAAATCCATCCAATTTAGAAATGAAAAATTAGTTCCGCAATTATATTACTAATATTTCTTTCCAGTCAGTATTTTCTTAAGCCCTGGAAACAGAAAAAGAAAAACTTTTTCACTTTCTTCTGTAAAGAGTTCTGTGACTGTATGACCAGGTGGAAAAGGCACTTGAACGACTGACCCACTAGAATTGACAAAAATTGCATTCAACATTTTTTTTCGAACTGATAGTTCTCTTGTAAATACAGGGGCGTTTTAGATCTTTTCGCTCCCAAAGCTTATTATCAGCCCTTCTCTGTGGCTCAAAGATGTGCACCTAGGTTTCGTCACCTGTTACCAAATTAGAAATAACCCGACTATAACAGCCTTTGTATGTTTTCAAAAGTTCCCGGGCACAATTAAGGCGTTGTTTCTTTTGCTCCTCAGTGAGCAAATGAGGACCACACCTAGCGCAAACCTGTCTCAGGTCTAAACGCTATTTCAGAATTGTTTGCACACTGCCTTTTCATATACCAGTAGAACTGGCTATATGAGCCGCGCCATAGGAAAACCAACATAGTGGGTATGCGACCAGCAAGGATACAGACCAGCCTGCGCATCCGCGCAGTCTGGTCAGGATCCATGCTGTTCGCTTTCAAAGCCTATTACAATTAGAGAACCCGTTAGCGAACAGCATGGATCCTGACCAGACTGCGCGGATGCGCAGGCTGGTCTTGATCCTTGCTGGTCGCATACCCACTATGTTGGTTTTCTCATGGCGCGGCTCATATATTTTACTGGCAGTCGCGCATCCTGTTCGACTACAGCTTTTACAGAAACGACGTTTGCCATATATACCACACATTTCATCAAATATCTGCTTTGAATCTATATCAAGCCTAATGCGGCATTTATTATAGCAAAGAATTTCAGCCTTTTCGTCCATTTTACAATGTGCGAGCAAATTGGTCAGTGTATATGACTGAATGTATTTCAATTTGAAAAACAAACTCGGTCATTTGAAAAGCAATATGCGCGGAATAAACGGATATCGTTAGCTACTGAACACACAATTCAAGTGCAATAAAGCGTTTTAAAAACTCCGGAAGCCCACTAGTGACAGAACATTAAATAATCACAACGATACTATATTGACGTCAAGTCGGCGTGATATTTATATGTATGTATATATCGAGAAATAGCGATTTCAAATCTGATCAAATATCTTACTTAAAAAACATGTTTAAAACGACTTGTCATATAGCACACCTATCTTGATTAATTTGCACACACACCGAGTTGATTATTCGCTGTGCATAATAATTCGACAACATAAGCATTCTAACTGAATTATATTATTCCACAAGACGTAGTACTAGTGTATAAACAAAAGAACATGACGACTTATATATTTGGCGCAGTACATGCGCGAAGAAACACCCTTGAAAAACTATTACGCTCGACAAACAAAACCGCCCATCGTGTATAATTAGTGTATAAGTTTTGCTATAAATTATATCTGATATAAACGTTTTTTTTCTCTCTATATATACTACATTTTATGAGTGTCAATCAACCGTTTGATGTTTTCGTTTCAAGTTTAGAAGGAGTTGGTCGAATTGGCCTTTGTAAAACAAAAAAGTTGAAATGTAAATGATAAAACGCTAAAAATGCGATAGAAATCTTGTGTATTTTCCCTTAGAAATTAGCGTTTTATTTTTTTCATTCAACTCCTTTGATAAATATAGTGTGAAAGGACGTTCATGTACGACATAGAACGCTTTAATTTGCATCATATATTAACATTTTCCAATGTAGATAAAAAACTTAAGAAATTACTGAACTGCCTTTTCTGTCATGACTATTTATAAGATTGTGTATGAGGTATCGAGTTTGGTGTTTTATTAGGTTTAATTTTTTTGACAGGCCGAGGCTGCTATTTAGCATTGGTGTTGGACAAAGATATGTCTAAAATTGATCTAATTCAAGTCTAGATTCCCTAGTTCCATAGCCTTCTGTAAAGATAATATTGCGCACACTTATGTTCAGTTAGGGTTTTCTTTTCATAGAATATGCTACTAGTTCGATGTTTTGTCACGTTTCGATCTCTCCTCCAACCATCGTGTCCAAAGAGAGAAATGAAAAGATACTGAAAATAAATATTTATATAATGACCCTTGCTGCTGTGCCCGGTTGTGTTAACATCTTCGTTGATTTTGTATTTACCAACAAATTAAATCCCAACCAACAAATAATATCCGTTTTCATTGTACGTGCATAAGTTGAAATTCACGAATTTATATCCCCACGATAGGACTATTTTTGGCTTAAAAACTTAATTCAGCTATCACTGTCTGACATAATTGTCCTGTTTGATAGGAAGAGCCACCTGTTCAGTTCTTGCACATGGATGTCCAACTGATATGGATTGTCCACCGGTAGTGAGACCTGGTATGGCGGCATACTGGACAACCATGGCCTTCGAGCACAGAGAATGGCCATGGTGCATCGTGTGTATAGATGAATGCAAGTGTCAATTTTCAACAAAAAACTGAAATATCGCTGGTATTTATTATTTATTGATTGCTAAAAGTCATACTTTTTTGCGGTATTAAATCTTTTTATAGGTATCCTGCATTTTCGTCTAGAGCCGTCCTTGCAGCTAGATCTATATAGTGTCAATCAATGGGTAAATATAATGTATAAAAGAATGTATATTCCTCCAAAACACTAATAGAAGTAAAATTATATCGTACTTAGTTATTTCGAAACTAAACGATTAAATGAAACTATATAATTATGTTAAGCAGTAATAACGCGCACACTGCATAATTCCCGCATATGTTAAGTTATTTTACTTAACATTGTTTGCGCGCATTGTCATCTAACCATTCTTGTGACTGTTGTTAAATTCCTTACCATACTTAATGACTGTAGAACATAATTGCCATTATTTCAGCAATACCACTTGACGAAAGCGGCTGTCCTGACAGACAGGTTATGTGCCAAGGATCTCGCACACCACCAGAGAACTGTAAAGCACAACTCGTCTGTCCTTACAACAATACAGTATGCACTTACTGTGACGAAGACTTTTGTATCAACTTCTCCGAAACTCAGTTCGTCGGTTCTGCTTAACAAGTGATAACCACAAAAAAATGAAAACTCTCCCATTCTTTCTGCAGACTGGATTAAGAAACTGTAGTGGATGCAGTTGTGTTTTGATACATATAGATGTGTTCAGAAGGTACATATCGTAATCATACGGATAAAACCCGGACTCCCATGTTTTTTCATGTGTCAATATTTCTTCTACTCTACCTCATATTCGAACTCCTCATAAACCATAAGACCGCATTTATTATTTCAAAGTAAACAGCTGCTGAAAAGGAATGTTTTAACACTCGTTCTTTATACAGAAAAAAATATTAGATAAATAGCTTACGAATTCAAAGAAGCACGCGAACATTGATACTTCAATTAATATACTGATACTCTATTTGCAATTTGAAAACCCTTTTTTATCTTTTTTATCCGAAAAACGATTAAACATCTCCGTACCAGTTGCAAAATTTGCTTGGAAATCCTACATCCAAAATAAAATGAGATACTCACACGATAATATCAATTTAAAATTTATGGTAATATTGTAGGTTTTAAATGTACGTTAAACTTTGACTGCGATAAATGTTCAGTAATACGTGCAGTTGCAAAGACTCGGTTAGATCCCGTCTGTTGTTAGATGGAATGAAATGTGCAACAATACACTGCGGCTAAGGTTTCCGCTTAGGTACGAGAACAATATAGAGTTCATATTGCAGCAGGGAAATTAATAGTAGGAAAACCAGTGTGTTGATTTCAAAGCTACAGAAATTTCGAAGGAAAATACTACATAGCGGCCAGCATTGATAAATATTTTAGCCAGTTTATACGGATTTACTCATATCCTGTAATTTGGTAAAATCCATGTCTGTCCCTTATATAACTCTGTCACATACTTTCTTCTGCCATTATTAGTAAGTATTCTGAAACAGGGTGAGGAAATGATAAAAACCTGTCTAGGTTGACAGGATTTAGTGGCATTTTCTGCAAATTGATTTAAAATTACATTGCAACTTATAATAATAAATGTCTGGTGCTTAAATACTTACAGAAAACGGAAGTTGACCGGATTTAGTAGCATTTTCTGCAAATGGATTTAAAATTACATTACAGCTTGTAATGATAAATGTCTGGTGCTTTAAAAACATACATATTATACAGAAAACGGAAGCCACTCATGGGCGTGCAAAACCGTCCTCTACCAGTGCAGATACAGATTGATCTGATCAAGAAGAGCGAGATAATGCCCAAAGAACAGACAGAATAATTTCGGACATGGTTTTCACGTTCCCGTTGTTAAGCAAACACATACAAAAACAGTTTGTATTCCACGATCTAAGTACTAGAGAATTTGTACAAAAATTAGAAAATTGGAAGTCCTATCAACATGATGGTTAATATTGAATCAGAATTTTGTCAGATCAGACAAGTCAAACGTGATTTGTTACTGAAAGGCTTACTCCCATACTTCTTCGTTACAAGACTCTTTGAAATACTCTTTCAAAGCTGTGCTTGATGAAACATCAGCTATTGAAGCTTGCTTGGGGAAAAAATAAAAAGAAGTAAATCAAGATTGATTTGTTTGTACAAAGATAGCATTCAGTATCCGTATTTATTTCGAAATAAATTGCAGCTAGGACGGAACTAATATGCAGCAGGCTTTTACGCTAAAGCTTTCGTGATGTGTAATTAAACACTTCTGTCAACAATGAATTCTCAGATTATTAGATTTCCGGGCCTTAGTAAATATTGATCCCTCGAGATTAATCTGTGAAATGTAATCACAGAAATTCTAATAAACGATTGTCATTTGTCGGTTCTTGCTACGCATTTTGCAAATCAATCTGAATACTGGGTGATTGTGAAAGAATTTGCTTCCGGCCGTTTAATTTGTTAACGTTTTCATTTGCTCATAAATATTCACTTGTCGGTTTGTCGTCACAGAATTAAATATTAAAGTCTAGTTAAAGAGTTTCCTGCATGTGTTCATCCGTATTTGGGTTAGGTTTAAACATAGCTAAACAATGTCTTTGTCTTTAGCATTCAAAATGTATTTTCTCTAAGACAAAAATGTCAGAAAGTATGTGAAATTAAATTTTACACTTGTTGACTGACAGTTTCAGTCAGACTCTTTTGATATTTTGTGTGTGATGACACCGTTAACTATTACATGTATCTTACAGTGCTGCAACTATTAGAGTACATTTGTCTTTACACATGGTTCAAGATTTTGATAAATATCTGATATATCACAAACGTTCAAACACAACCCAAACTCTTAATTTACATGTCTCTGTGTCCAATAACAGGCTCAGTCAAACCGAGCCTGCAACATTTTCGTTTTTGTCTTAGTGAATGGTCTGTGGAGTTTCCACTTTTCTGTTTGATGTATTTTGTCTTTTATCTCTTGCGAGATGTCTTAAATTCTGTTCCACGTCTTAGAACACTGTCACAATAAAATACAGTCTCTAAAAATGGTGAACAGTTTGCTGAAAGCAGATGGCTGCACAAACGCACGCTCTGACAGACATACTTCGTTTCTGTCTAAATAACAACAAACAAGAGAGCCAAAATGGCCCTAAATTGGTCACCTTGGTTGCAGAGCTTAAACATGCTAAGCAGTACATTAAATTAGTGCAAACAACTTTAACTCCATTTTATCAATCTCACAAGGTGTAAAAAATAATTCGAGTTTTCCGGGGACGAACAATGCATATTGTATAGATATTTTGGCAAAGATCGGCAAAAGTGCTTAAATTAACCGAGTTCGAGCGAACAAAGTTCACCTGTTTGTTTACGTTCGCAATTCATTTAATTCGAATACACTAAATACGTATATGACTATTTATAAAACAAATGGGCGACTTGGATTATGTATTAGTAAGATCCTGGCGGCATTTAAACACAATATATGTTAAGTGTATGTTGGATAATGCTTACAACAATATGTTACTGTGTACAAGAATTCACATGCCTGTGTTCCATTACTAAACTGTAGTATGGATATCATATGTCGAAATAGTTTGAACTGAGACAAAGCTTTAGTTCATAAACGTTATATTTTATAAACACTTACTGTAAATATATCAATTTTTTACTAGCAGGTTAAAGCGGGAGTTGCTTTTTGGTGACTTTGATGCAATCCAGCAATTATTTTCTTGTCCTTCGTATTAAAAGGTATTGAATAGTAATACATGGTGCTAAATACATTCATATATCTCTTAATGTTCTCGTATACCGGTCAGAAATTGTGTTTTATTCGCACTGAATATTCATATCTGTTTTATTGACGTGTAAGCCTATATATTATCTTGATAGTGCTATATCTCAGTTAAATTTACAATCAATGTTGAATAAATCCTAAGATGATTAGCGTGTAAAGCATAGTAATCTATATCGCGATAACTTAGTTTCTTAAAAACTACATCACAATAATATGTTATCCAGCGAAAAGGACTCATCTGCCTCTGAAAAAGTATATCATTTAAGTATTGTGTAAACTCTTAGTGGTCCCGTATACATTTCAAATGATACGCTGTATGACATCAAAATTAATTAAAGGTGGTCTGTATCCAAAATTATATCGTCATCAAAAAGCAATAGGAGGATAAAGTGCAACCACCGTTTGCCTGACATAACATAATCAAAGAATATGTAAAGTCAAACTCAGATCAGTACGGCAATGTGTAAATATTAATGTCCCTTGCCGGCGGGGGATAGAAAATGCCGGATGAATCTCCATGCAAAGAAGTACGAATCCTCCCCTTCCCCCCCCCCCCCAACCCCGCCGCCAAAAAAAATATGGAGCCGCCCGTTTGCCGTGATTGGCGACCTGTAAACCGGAGAGGAGGGGCCTGGATATTTAGGTGCCCCATAACATCCTAGGGACGTGATGAATGTGTCTTTCATGGGTGCATTCTCTTTTCGGCGTGTGGGTGCCAACGGACATCTTTGGCCTCTAATTTGGTGAAGACGTTTTTGTCGGTCGTACTGGCCAGATGCGATCAAAAGTCTAGTCATGCCATGCTCTAGGAAATCTCATTTTTAGGTTTACTTGTTCTATCGTTTCATATCAATTTAAACTTCGTCTAAATATGTTCATTTTTATATTTACACAAACATAATTTTGAAGCAAAATACGTTACACAAAATCTAACTTTAGTCTACGGTTACATTTTACTGCGATTAGCAAACTTCGTGTTATGTTAACACCATTTCATTTTACTTTTTTATTGCAATATTTATTTTCAATCTATACTCCTTGAAGACGGTGGCTTAGGGCCAAACGGGTTTAGTAGAGTAACAATCCTTTGAATCCCCTGATTGCGTTTTTGCAATACAGCTGGCAATATAAACACGATTGTAAACTACTTGTCCGAGTATATCACTACATTATCCCTGACATGTATGAGCTAGATATCCGCTCTGTTTATATATTCCCTTGTTGGACTCTGTGGCGGGTAGGGGCTGTGAGTGATGAATTTTAAATATCTAACTATGGCAAACCAAAATTAAAAAAAAAAAAAAACGACTGCATACGGAAGCAGACTCTAAACACACGGAAGGTAAAAAAACTTCTCACCGACTTTTCACAACCAATATGGTTTATCCCCGCGATTCCTGCTGACTCAATTTACTTAAGATGATTTCAAAATGACAAGCATTTCCCCTTTTTGTTATCGAAAAACCCTTGAGAGTATAGCTGGTGCGCCAAAATCTGTCAATATATTGCGAACAGGGGATCTACTTATTGAAATCGAAAAGGCAGCATTTGCACAAAATTTACTTTCAATTTCATTTTTATTGGCCATTCATGCAAGTGCATTGCCAACCGTACTCTGAATTCCTAAATGGGAAGGGGGCAGGGGTGGGGGGGGGGGGCGTCATTCGTTGTCCTGATCTTGTTGGAGTACCAGAACCTTCCCTTTACACACGACGTAAAAAACTATCATTACAATATGCTTTAAGGGTGGCTGCCAACAAATCAAGCCCTGCTCATAAAATCGTATTTAAACCTAAGGACTTTGATCCATATGAGGGAACACAAAAACAATTCAACCCGTTTGGATTTCGCATCTACAATTCTATGAAGAACACAGATCCTTTTTGTTGTAAAAATGTCTAAAACAAAACTGAAATACTCAAGTCCAAATATAATGAAACCAAGTCGACTTACCAATTTTCAATTCAAACAGATGGTTCAAAAGATTATTTAAAAGTTTTCTGTGCCGCCGTCAGCCACCTACATCAATCAAAATTTCGTTTGCCAAATAACGCTACATATTTTTTTCAGTCGACGCAAAAGCTATTGTCCTAAGTTTCATTTCAAAATACAATGAAGAAAAGTTTATTATATTTTCCGACTCATTTTCAGTATTACAATGAATTCACAGCCGAAATATGGAAAATCATTTAATTCAAATTATTCTTCTCAGAGTCCATAAACTCTCATTTAAAAAGTCCATCATATTTTGTTGCATTCCTAGTCATGTTGGTATTTAACGAAATGAGGATGCTGATACCGCAACAAAGAAATTTCTTTCATTACAACAATCTAAATTGAAACTACCACATACTGATTTTAGGGCAAATATCAACAAATAGATCTACATTTAACTAAATGACAATCATCATGGAATAATGCTTCATGATATATTTTAAACATTTGAAGGTGAATGGCACCAAGGGAACAGATCTGTTTTTAGGGCGGAAGTAGTTCTTTCTTGTTGTCGAATAAGTCTCATTCTTATCTTCTGAACAATGAAAATCAACCGTAATGTGCACCATGTCAAACACGGCTTACTATTAACTATATTTTAATCGACTGTGTAGATTTCGATCCTCAGCGCAATTCATACGATAATGTTCAATCGTTAAAGGAGTTGTTTGAGCAAATTTCCGTCGCCAAGTTTTACATTTTTGAAACAGATAGGCTTGTATAATAAAATCTGATCCTGATACAGTCAAACCTGAGTTAAAGACCACCTCTGAACAGAGACCACCTGACTCCAAAGACCACATGTTTTGTTTCCCATTTTAACGTTTACAGTGTATTTTAACCTGTGAATAAAGACCACCTCCAAATAAAGCCCACATTTTGGCTCTCCCAAGGGTGGTATTTATAAACAGGTTTGACGGTTTATTTTTTTTTTCGCAACTTTTGCAATGTTACTGTTTACAACTGGATTTTTAACACTATATATGTATATACATTTTTGTCTTAATGGTTTTATATAAGCTTTACAATTAACGTTATCAATTTATTTTTTTTCTCGGCGATATACATGTATGACCTTTTGTGTCGATTCGCCGTAAAAACTCAACTTATTCATTCATTAAATCAACGCTAAAATGTTCTGACGCAATTTTTCTAAAATTATTCTATCAATCCTTTTGAGAGTTTCCCCTCACATTTTTAAAGAGTATATTATGTCCAAGTTACTACAAAATTGAGTTACGCAATAGCGTACTACTGTCATTTATGTAACACGATAACATTTTATAGTAAAGTTGAGATATTTAAGATATTATTTTTAAACTGCATTGTTTTGAAATCTCGGGGTACATAAAGGTCTGCGATTTTAGCTCATTAAAGTCAAATTATTTTGAAAATGGAAAAAATCGTCCAAAATCACTTCAGAAAACAGTAGAGATAAACGCAAACATTTTATACGTTGGCTATGTTATTTATGTCGGATTTCATTTATTTGTATATTCTCAACAGAAGATGTTGCTCTGCGTCAAAAACGATCATAACAAGATTTTTGCGTGCTAGTTGCCTAAATGAGAGACTTGTGATCAGATGAAATAAAATTTACTTAAGAAAATTCAAAACATTTACTTTTTACAAATTGTTATAGTCGTAAAATGAGTCAAAATATAAGACGACATTTTTTTTCGTGACATTTTATAAAATATTTTAAATGTATAAACGTCTGCAAGCTTTCAGAAACACATTTTGTATAACGTTTAGTATACTCGCAGTAACAGCGGTCAAAGATAATGCTGTTATCTGAATACGGAATGCCTTCGTGATGAATAATAAGACACTTTTGTCAACAATGCTCTCTCAAACTATTACATTTTCGGTACTACGTAAATACTGATCCCTGGAGATTAATCAGTTAAATATTATCACAGAAATTCAGGAATAAATGATTGTCAATTGTCGATATTTGCTACGCATTTTTAAGATTCAATCTAAATACTGGTTGATTTTATTTGATTATTGCTTCAGGCTGTTTCAGTTCTACAGATTAAACGCCTTGCTGTTCTCATAAATATTCATCAGTGCCGTTTCCACAGAAGCACTAAAATGTAATTAAACAGTTTTTTTGCATGTGTTTGTCATTTAGATGACAGTTGAATATTTGTATTAAAATTGAAGTTCTACATAACATAAAAGACGTTACAATAGCAGCAGGGGAGGGAGTCAAAAGATTACCCACAGCTGCGACCCTTACAGAAAATGCAGAAGTACAAATTCGCGCCTTCTCGGCCATCGGAGGAGTTAAGTTTGCAGGTGCATATATTAATCATATCCGTGAATGATATCATCTGTTCGTACATTTGACTGCGCAATACAAACGAAACGTTTCCTATTTATTGCATTGATAGTAAGTGGTAATCTGTAAAACATGTTGAATTTGTAATAAAACCTATTCAATGATCAAGACATATGGTCGTTATGGCTGAAAATATTGACTAAAATCTGTCGGGGGCGTAGAGGGAAGAGGGGCCTGACCTCAAAGTATTTTATCATAACATTTACACAAAATAAATTAAAAAAACCTGGTTGACCATTTTCTTTCCTCTGTTCGTTTTTGTAGATATAAATACATCTTGTCCGCAAAATAAATTTTCAGCACAGTTTCTTTGAAATTTGGTAATCTTTATATATTGATTCTTCGCAAACAAAATTATATAAATCCATGATGGAAGTCGCCATTATGACGAATATACCGAATCGCTGAGAACGGATAATTCGATCTGTTCAGATCTCTTTATCAAATCATGATGTGAAATTGGTGTATTTGATAATATTCAACATGCGATGAATAGAGAGTAAAGGAATAGATTGGTCATTGATATCCGACTTTGGTGTTTTAATTTATCGTCAGAAATTTGACATAGTTTTCTTTATTTAATTTATATGATGGTATCGTTACTCTTGAGGTTTAACTTAAAATCATTAGTAATAAGTATTGTCCCACATATACTTTAAGCTTCATGTTTGTATGTCGGGTGCATGTTGGTATCGCGTAATAGAATAATGCGAAGAGGAATTACAGCATGAATTAGATGAGGTAACGTTGTCTAATGTAAGGGGAACAAGTCTTTAAGTAAAATGTTTTGGTCTACAATTTTGAAAGTCTAAACAAACCATTAAAACAGACAAAGAAGTTTGTTTTCCAGGAACATATAATAAAGATTGAACATAAATGTCCATTTTTGTATTGTGTAAATTTATTGATATTATTTTGGAAAAGGTTGATGTTTAGACTCAATCATGACACAACAAACATATACCACCATTTTCTGATATCCTTATGAAAGAGCAGTTCTGTCGAAATGAAATATGATCGAACGAAATTATGATTTCACGTCAAAGGTCGACATACAGCAACAAACAATAAAAGCAAAAGAAAATATTGTGCATATATTTATTCCATAATAGCTTTATGAATATAAACATGTATCCTGTGGACAATCTTCGCAGATGACTCGTCCCTGGTAGACATAATAAATATCTCTCCGGCAACCGTCAGGTATTCTCTTCTTGTTGCAGGCTTGTCGGGGACATCCTTTCTTATCCAGGTGTTTGCTATCCACTAAATGGTAAGAATATAAAGATGAATATAAAATAGGGAAACTACCTAAAATAGCAAAACTTTAAATTATCATATACCCTCTATGATCTAGAACGTAAAATCCTCTTTATATTGTTATTAATATTTTTCTTATTCAGTATTGATCAGCATTGCCAAACATATTCAATTTGGTAGCCATCTTACAATTAAGTGGAAATAGAATACATCGAGAAAGACATTTCACATTTTATATTTATAGACTGCTCGAGACTGGCCTTTATTCACGCTTAGTACAATATATAAATTTACAATGTAATTTTAATAGGTGGTAATTAAAAGCCAGATGGTCTCTTTATACAAAAGCTACAGTAAAAGAAAACCGGAAACACCACAGGTCTTGAAACAAACTATTGCAGGCTCGGTTTGATTGAGTGAGTCTGTTCATGAACGTTAGTGCTAACACAAACAATGAAAACATATACTCAATGACATGTACCCAATACGTGTACAGAGAACAGAGCCACACAAAACAGATTTAGATTTAACGAACTTTGACACTGTATCAGCAGGCTTTTACAATATCATTTACAAAGAATAATTATTAATTATGATTTACCTGTTTCTAGTCTACTTAGTCATTTTACGGGACAGTTCTCTGATAGAGAGGTAGTGAGCAGGAAAGTGTTTATTGACGCAGTAAATTACTGTTTTATTTTGTATGTTTTTTTTGTTATTTGCTTCATATCCACCTTTCATAACTTTATAATACACCGTTCACTCGTCGACTTTGAAAGTTTACTTCATTGTCCTACACTAAATTAAAGCGGACCATGCCAATAATTTGCACCCATACACATGCCAATGTTTCAAACATGTTCCCAGTTTGGTTTTTACAATAGAAATGCACCTTTCTGCAAATAAGAGTCGTTACAACATCGGACACAACAGGACTGAGTGGTTATGGTCCCTGACTACACCGCATCACTTGCTTCTCATAGATATGGCTTGGGGAGTAGAAAGTTTCAGGAAACCAGCCAGCTGAAATATGGAAGGTGGGTTATTGTTCCCAGGTGCACGCTTGTGTCCTTAATAATGTCGTCATTAAAAGCTACATGGTCGCTATATACCCTGTTAAACTGTATCGGTGGATCGAACAAACGCTATTCAAGCATCAGTTCATATACAGAATACAAAATTTAGTATTTCACACGTACATATGAAATGACACAGAACTGTAAATAACATAGTAAAGCAATTTTGGCTGTTTTCTTCTACTTTATGGACATACACGAAGAGACGGTGGCAGAACTAAAGAATGCTGGAGGATATACGTTTGAATCCCGGTCGAAAAGCATATTTACTGTTTAAATTGTTTTCTGAAATCATAATTGATTAATACCTCAGTTTTATTGTACAAGTTAAAATGTTTATTGAAAATACACATCCTTTATATCGGAATGTTACAAAGCTGCTAATTTGAATACACTTTGTTTGAAATCATATGATTGGCTGCTATTTAATAGACCAATTATTTAAATGCGTGAGAAGTTACTCGTTTAAGATTTATTACAATAAAATCAGTTTTTATGTTGGACATCACATTCTTTGGACCTCTATGTGACCATTTAACGACCAGTTATATCATCGAAACATACGAGTCTTAAAATAAACCTAAACATACCCTTTTCCTTGCACCGGTCGCAACTTTGACAAACCTGGTCCTTTCCTTGTATGAAGAAAGTAACCGATCTGCAGTGTGCTGGATAGAGTATTGCAGGACAAGGAACTAGTGGGCATCCATTTTGAGCCTCGCTGAATGCTACAATAAATATATAGCTGGGCTAAACAAAATGTGGTTCTGAGAGTATATCACCGGCGGACAGTTTGCATGACTTGGGGTTATAGAAACGAGTGAGTTATAATTTTAAAATTGTAGAATCTCTTCTAGTAATGGTTTCAGTATTAAAAAGATATTTTTTTTACACACCTATGAATTTTCTTTCTTAAACAAAATATGCAATTCTCTCACGAATACAAATTGTGTATTGCATTTCCATCGGATACGGACACATATTCAATGACAGAACTACACGTTCTTGCTGTGACGTCAAATATTACGTCGGAAGTAATGCAATGGTGGCAACTTGACGCTCTGTGCGTCAAAAAGTAACGTTTAGTGTTATTTATCTAAATATGTGACACTATACCTTTACCTTCAATAATGCATTTGGCTCGAAAACAGCATTGCAGATCAATGCACTACTTCAATTAAAGCTCAGTGGAAGAGTTTGCTTCGTGGCATATTTGGCCTCAACCGCGTCATAAACAGTCGTGAAACAGTCATGGTATTGCCTCAGTAGCTCAGTAATAAGGTTTTCGGTTTAAGCACGGAAAGACTGGAGTTCGATCCACGTTCGTGCCTTTTTTCGACATTCAGCATTTAAAAGCTTGCCCGAGGAGTTAAAATAAGCACAGATAAATATATATTAACGAATGTCAAGTTTATCGTACAAAAGCTTTGTAGCTCGTGTTGTATATTAATTTGATGCTAAATAAAGTTATCTTTACCGCTAACACCTAATATACATACTAAATGTGATACAGCTTTCTTACTTTAGGAAATGGAGTACAACGCCATATCAATAAAAAAGCTGTATTAATGCAATGCAGTTTTGTACCCCGCAAAATTGTACACAAACTGGAGTAGTCAATAGATGTAACAGTACAATCTCGTCAGACCTTTTATGCTATTTGTATTTATAATCGTAAAGTGAACAATTTAGTACATGATTTCCAGGTAATACATTAATAATTTGTACAAGCACCAGTGAAAGTGTCCTATACAGTCCAATTTCATTCCCATAGTCAATGACATCTTCATAAACACGGTAATTCGAGAATATATTTGAAATTAATTTATAACTTTGAATTACCACAATCAAAAGATACTGATGAAAAGTGCTTACCAATACACATCCATAATACTATGAAACAAACCGTAGTTTTCATCATGTTGAAAGAATTTTAGCTGACCGAAGGCAGACGTGAGATCTGGAGATCTGTTTAAGTAGCAAGTGACAGTTTGACAACTGAGGCCAGGTAATGAGGTTTAGGCACTTATAACACATATAAAAATCTTTTTCGGCCTTAGTAATTTTTTTTAAATATTTTACAATGTAAGCAGTTATAAATTTATTATCAAAAAAGTGTATGTTCTTTCCATTTCAATGAACTTTCTTTAAAGAAAAACATCCATATTACAAAATGAATTGCTTATTTGTTTTTTTTTCTTCTTATAAGTCTTTATATCTCATGGCAGACGTCATGTTTATCAGACATAGTACCTTTAATTTGAATTTATCCTTCCAAAATTGATAAATATCGGACGTCAAATGGTTCTCTACAGGCAGATAATTATTTTACCTTTTCAGCATGTCATTTATATTAATTTAGCTTTCAGAAAGAAACATCAATTACAAAACCGTTTAAAAGGGTTTGATATTTGACTTATTGCCCCTACTGGCAAAAAGCGTATGACAATAATTACCATATGACTGATATAAAATTGTAACATATGGAGGAAAATATTGTTTGAATGTTGCTAATATTATTATGACTAACTAGTAAAGGTGCCCTCCGATTTTTTTCTTGATATTTTTCAGACATAAAGTCATGTATAGATAGTAGATAACTATGTTTGTTAATATATTTGTGGTTGACGTAAATAAAATTGATATAACATTCACATTATTTAACTTTAAGTAATCATAAGCAACACTAAAACTTGCCATTAGGTCATTTACACACTTACTCGTATGGTGAGTGTATGACAACGCTGTCTTTCTTAGACACAAGATATGTGACCCGTTTGCATGTTAAGCCTACAGACAAAGAAGCTATCATTGTTATCATATTCGTCTCTTGGATGTAAAGTCTGTACCAAACTATAAATAATGAAAAGAGAACGTTTGCCAATTCTGTTTTTTTTCACCAAATAAAAACGGTGCACCCAATGACGGGCTTGTGTCACTGTTTAGTATATAAAAATGTTTCTCTAGTAAACTGATACAGTTTAAAGTTCATGATGTTGGCCAATTCGTATGTTTTAATCACAGTTCTGGCATGTGTATTTTTGTTTGCACGTAAGTAAACTTTTAAAATGAATTAAATTTAATTTAGGTGTTTCCCATGTATTTGACGTCATTGCTTATTTTATGGTTGAAGGTATGAATGAAAAACTAAAATCCTCGAATCAGTGTCAAATCAACATTTCTCAAACTTTACAAATATGCTTCTTTTTTTTAAAAAAAAAGAAGATATCATATAATGGTGTCACTTTTCATGTTTAATGTTTTTGCTACCCTGACTTACGTATGCCAGGTTACTAGCACATATTTCATTACGGACAAAGTTACATCAATAAATTTGGGGACGGATTTTTTATTGGACAGCCAACTTTTCATGTTTCTGCAACATAGTCATGTAGCAACTATCCTAATACTTTATTTATTTATTTGTTTACATAAACAAAGAAGGATTTTAGCGTGTAGTTTCTTGTCGGTGAAGACACGTTTCGCAAAAGACCTACTTTTATCGCCATAGGAAGTAATGCGTTCATTTACGCCTAAAAATATTCCAGATTAATATCCATTCCTGTGTTAGAATGGAAATAGATTTTAGTTTTGCGTGCTTTGTTGGCAAATAAAACATAGTTTTGAGTTCAGATGCGTAGTAATCTAATCACGAAGACCGAAGGCACGCAAAACTAAAATCTATTTCCAAAACAGATCATGTTTTAATTCGCCGGGACAAATTCTTTCTGCTTCCTTTAATTAATTTAGTAAAACAGAATAGGTAAATCATGAAGCTATCATTTTAAAAGAAAAAAGGAGTTTCCCTTTATTGTGTACAACATTAATTTAAATAAGTCAATATAATTGTGAAATGATGTAACATTCCACAACAAAATATGTACATAGATAGGGAAATGCAATGATGGCCCACGTATGTCAGTGTAATATCAATATTGTAAAACTAATAATCACTCTGCAGTCTAATTATTAAAACGAATTTATTCGATATCATCTTTTATATGTAATTAAATGTTGACAATAAACTAGTATTAATTGTAAAACCGATGTTATTATTGCAAATATTTTTGAACGCAGGAATTGCTAAAAGTGATGAAGAGAGTTGTCCATTAACAGCGTGTCCACAAATTGAGTACCCGCCATCATGTAGAGTGACTTATTTTGCTGTACAAAATGGTCAGGTCTGTCAGTTGTGTGATGACTGCATTAAGAAAAGTAAGTACATGTAGAACTGATCGTAACCATACCTAATCATACATGCATTATAACTAGGATTTTTTTAATTTTATCTCGTGATAAAAGAAGTCCTTCATAATGATGTAGTTATTAGTATAAAGGCATGGTCGTAAATAAGAAATAAAAAAAATCGTTTATAGTTCTGACAAACTACTGTTCACATTAAGCCAAATAAAAATGCAAAACAGGTATTTTGCATTGAAAATTATTTTGCTTAACAGCTTGAAGGAATAAGCTCGAATGCACACATAGTTTTTTTTTTATTTAGATATCTCCCTACATGACATGTGTTAATGATTTCGTTGTAAATTACCGTGCATATGAAAGATACACCAACGACGTTTTTACAAAATTATGGTCTTGCTCAGCGGCAAATCATGTATTGTTTGACGATATATATTCCGATCGACATTTATAATTTCGTGGAAAATAGCAATACAGTAAGAAATATACTACAAGGAAAAGATTGTAAACTTTTTGGAACAGGTCACTAAAGGAACTCATAAAACATTAAAGCTACTTTCCATAGAATCGCAAGCAATCTTATCATTTGTCTGTATTTTCTTTATGGATTCAGACTATGCAAATAGCAATTATTTCATCTAAATTCCATTTTGTTACTTTGTAATCGCTTATTTTCCTCGGGGTACCGAAACCTATTTTTAAAATGTGAAATTGAAAGTAGACTATGGTAATCAAAGGAGCGCACACTTAGCTGGCAAACAGTAACAAAATGGCTGCCCTAGCGCACAGTAAGGCTTCTGGGTAAAGAAATTCGGTACTTAACGGCAAATATTCTAATATATGGCCTAAAATGCAGTGTAAATGTTCGTTGTGGGTATATTCAACAGCTTAAAGACAAACTGTCAGGGAATGCGACACAATTTATTATACATGAATTTAAACTTGATGTTAATTTCTTTTAAATGCATGTAGGGCAACGCGCATACTTTGAGAATAAATAGGGTGTGTTAATCAAATTTGTATGTTGCTGTCAAGGGAGAAACGCCGTTAGTGAACATAATGAAGAGCAAACAATTGCTATGCCAGGGAATATAACACCACTTACTGTACACCATTTTAAAGGTATTTATATTATCTTTCAAATGCTTGAACATGCAATGTTCTATCTTGGGGAAAGTAGTTCTAACGGCATTCTCATAGAAGACATAAGATAGAAGATTGAATGAACTACCTAAATCATACCAGAGATAAAAACCTGGGTCAAAATAAATTTGAAAGAAGTGAATATCTTTAAATATCTGTAAAATGATGTATGATGAATTGTATTATATATTGCCTGAAAAGGAACCTGTGCCGCACATTTTTAAGCTCCGTCGACTAATAAACGTTAGTGTTTGCAAAAGGTGTTACTGCTGTTTCTGTTACTGTTGGCCAAAAAGTGGTTATCTTATAACTGTTAAGTGTCATCGACGACACTTAGTAGTTTACCATTGAAATCCTTGAAAGTACGCCGAATTTAACAATTATCAATGTTTTGTAGCGTGCACGGTCTAGCTCAGTATATTCAATATAATATAATTTTCCTATGGGCTTCCTTGCCGAATGATTGGAAAACAAATGATTCTTAAAATGATTGGTGAAATATAAAATAATTAATGCTAATCAATCTATCTCAATTTAACTGATGACGAGCACTCAAAATTAGTGGATGGGATCTTGTAGTATGGCGATTCACAACAAACAATGCCTGAGGTGAATACCATACATTAAGATTTTACCTAAATACCACCAGATGTCGAGTTCCTATCGTCGTGGAACTTAAACGAAACGCAATGTTTTGAGTAAGAACTCAGACTATGACAGGAGGTCAAGAACCCAATAGTATATGGTAATTATTTCTTATTTATTATCGCTCGGCAGCTTGGCAGATTCATATAATATATTTACTTTGACGTTGTTGACTCCTCGGTAGCCAGGCAGGTTCTGATCTCTTCGTGGCGCTGTCCCGGTATTTATAAGCTTTTATCCAATTGTAATTAATGAGCGCTCAATGATTATGACAAAATCAAGCTCCTTAGTACATTGATAATGGAAGTGCGTAATTTGTCCTTAATTTGTGTATTTTCCGTAATCAGAGCCTAAAACTATCGTAATTAACGTGTCAGTAGATAGAACTTTCTTTTCTAGGAATTCATGAAAGATTAGTGCTTATTTCATTTAGTCTATCATCTAAAATATTGAATTATGACGGATCATCGGCGGTTCGAATATGATTGGGTCTAACTATTCTAGGTACGAATCGTAAGGTATGCGGTGACTGAATTATATCAAACATCCTGATAGAGGCATCTCGCCACAGTTTCACTATTGAAACGAGAATTATTAGACCACGTACAAGTAGAATTATGTTTTTCTATAACGAAATTTAATTAGAGTGTGGAAAGCAGCTTTAATGGTCTCTTAATTGTTATATGCAGCAACGTTACCGCTGTATGGCGGACCGTTCTTTTATTCTAAACTGGCGATAACTACTTTCTTGCCGCCCACATGGCGGTCGTACCCCGGGGAGTGTAGAACAATTTGGCCCGATATAACATCTTATATTCTATATTTTTCTGATATGAAATTAGACAAGTTTGAACTAAAGTATGCGTTTATAAAATGTTACTTCTAACATGACTAATACACTGTTATTTTTTGTTAATGATAGCCAATGTTAAAGACGAGACAGGCTGTCCAATCAGGGCGTGTAACAGAATGCATATCCCTGCTGACTGTAGAAGAAGGAGGTACTACGTGTTTAACGGGAGGATCTGTGAGGACTGTCCACAGAATACATGTAGATATTAATTATTTGTAATTATGTATTCAAAATAAACAGTTAGAATACGCTTTGTATTTAACATATTTATGCAGGAACATGCACGGTGTGGTTAATCCGCAAGGTATCTGATGTCGTACAATTTCATCACGTCTAATAGTCAGTAGGTCACAGTGAATGTTCAATTTCAGTCAGTATGAGAAATTACACGAACCATGTCCATGTAATGAATATAAAAGATAATATGTAAGGGTAGATTTCTCGGAAGCACAGAGTACTAAAGACACAGCCTCAGAGCCACGCATTTGTAAAGTAAATTTCAAAACAAAAAGAAGCTGTAATGGAAAAAATATTACATACGGATTGCTTCAAAAATCTAACAAGTAATATAAATTTATGCCAAATGTAAATAGAAGGGGAGGAAGTGGTCAAGGGTAGAAAGTGGGTGGGGAAAGTAGACCACGGATGAATATGCAAAGGGAATGCTACGTTCCTTAATCACAGTTACACCACAATAGCACAGACATTCATGTACCAAAGATAAACACACAACCACACCCAACTAACTAACATAGAAGAATAGACAAGTAAGATACGTAAACAAGGTAAGTTGACCCTTGTAAAAGTTATTTTGTGCTATATGATTTATATCACATGGAAGAGAAGGGCTTCCAATATTCGTTAAAAATGCTTTGAACGCACAGAACGCATCCAAAGAAAAGGGCACATACCTTGTTTTAGTGAGCCTGCTCATGCGTGGAAATGAAATATGCAATACCTTTGGCACCCCCAGTATCATTATGTAAAATTGAAATATCTCGCTGATACAAACGCATCACCTATAATAAAACACCGAGTCTAAATGTTGGTAGCCTGTTCAAGGTCGCCATACGACACCAAACAACCAATGTTAGGAAGATAGTAGACTTACTGTAAGCATATAACGATACAAACTAAGATTGTAATTGTTGCGAGCACACCTCCGGAATGATTTTCTATTTGTTTTGTCTTTGCTGACACTTACGATCCATTATAACTTACGAAACTGTATATAAGCAACCAACATCATCGATTTGTATCATATCGCCGGAAACAGAATTGCTAGGCTATCAAAAGTGACAATTCATTTTCTTTTCTTCAAGTTTCAATGTCTACGATGTTGTTAGATAAGTTGCTTTTGTGAATTTGAAAAAAAAGGTCACTATCAGTCATTTAATCGAAAAAGCACAGATGCTATGTTTTGTAAACATTTCCAGGTATGCAAAAAACGATTTAAGGCACAATGAAAAAAGAACAAAATATCATATTGCGTATGCGCAGCTTTACATTATGGAAGAGACCTTTTGCCTCTATGGATATGATTTATAACCAATTACCTTCCATATTTCAGCTGGATTGCTTATTCGTATAAAGGAAATATTTATACACCAGCAGCTTTCACCACTTGGCCATACAGGCCTTTACAAGCATCGAACGCTAAATAATTAATTATAACACCGTTTGTTCGTTTGTACATGTGCCTATTTATAGTCTCCACCGGAAACAAATATGAGAAACTCCTGCAAAATCGTGATGCGCGGGCTGGTCTGGATCCATGCTGGTCGCAAACGCACTATATGACATGTCATGAATTAGTGTATATTTTTGTTTAATTTTGCATTCGTTAGTTTAATTTTTTGTACTTTCAAACTATTTTTTTATAGTTATAAAATTGATACCGTTTCATATTTTGTTCGTAGGGTTTCGTAAGAAGATGCTGTACTGCATATAAAAAGCAATAACATATACAATTCATTCATAAATAGAACATTAAATTTTATGTAACAGTGGGAATATTTAACTTGTTAGGAAAAATGTGTTTCAACTGAGTGCTGCAAATAAGCAATCTGTATAGGATATTCTTGAACAATAAAAGTTTTTAAGACAATGATCAGTCAGAATATATGCCGTATTTATGGCTTGAGCCTACCTTGTTCTTTCCGCTACCCTGAGACAGCAACCCCCCCCCCCCCCCAACTACCCACACACACACCTGGAACAACCCTAACAATTTGATAAAAAATATCAGTATGACACTTATATGGATTATACCCCACATTTTCACGTGAAAACCGGTAATGGTTGTGACCAAACTCCATTCTGTTAAACTACTCACAAGGAAAGGATTTCCCCAGCGAATGTGTTAAAAATAAACAAATGTCCGAAAATGTAATAGTATGGGTTCCATAAACATTTGAAACGTATTCAACTTTTAAATTAATGAAGTGATTCTGTGGCAATTTCTGAGATGCTCATAACAAACTAAAAGGTGGATAACAGTTAGCATCATATATGTTTAATTGATTTTAAAATCAAAAGGAAAGCGGTTTTTTTTCTAACTCCGGAGTATTACTTCAAATCTACTTTGTAGCAGAAATATTATTCCAGATATTTCCTAGAAACTATTGTGAATAATCAAAGCGGCAGCATCCAGGGACGACAGAAATTTATATATACCTCATAGTTATAATGTATTAAATCAATATGTGCAGAACTGCGAAGCTGAACAAACAATAAATCATATTAATAGACGTTTAGGTATAATCCACAATTAAGGTGCAAACGATTTATATAGAAGTGATGTAATATACCTTCGATTTTGGTGAATTTTCGTGTTGTCTTCTTCAGGTAGATAATATCAAGTTTTTTTTGTTGTTGTTTTTTTTTTTAGCTTACACAATCAGGTATGTTATCAATAATATTGATACAAAGCTCTTACGAAAATGTCGTTTCGGTCGTGTAGCATTTATACTATTAGATACCTGATAGAAATTATTAAAACATAGCGTTCGTTTGGTATATTCTTACAGTTGATCTTGTTTCGCACTGTGTTGTGATTTTCAAACAACATTTGTGCTGTCTCTTTTTATAGATTCATGATATTTCCTCAAGTAGAGACAAATTTCAAAGAGATGAGTGTGCAGATAATTCAGTATACTATTTTATTTGATGAAAGAAATATCAAACTTTTGGTAAACATTTATAAAACAAAAAACAAAACTGTCATTTTTCTAGGGTGCCACAAGTAATATGATTTAATGAAACAGAATTCTAACTCCCCCATTGAAATATTAAGTTCGTTTCCTGTGGGACTGTTTAAAATTTTGTCACTTCCTTACAAAATAAGCTCTTCTTGCAGATGTTTTTGAAAAAAGTAAAACCTTACTATAAAAAAGAATAAAAAGAAAATATTGGTCCCAGAGGGGCTTTAACCTATGCCCCATTGAAAACGTAAATCAAAAGTAGGTTTATGGTAGGAATTGAACACTCAAAAGGAGGTACACAATTAGGTAACTAATACCTTAAGACTGGTGTTGTTTAAATAAATCGCATTATTACATAACCTCCTCTGTAAGGGCTTTGATTTCGTTAAAACTTTTACCCTACCTGTATGTGGTTAGGTGAATCAATATTACATTCGACCTTTATCCCAATAGCCTTCATTTCGTCAACACTTTTACACTGCCTGTCCTGTGGTACATGGTATGATCAAAATGTGTTTTGAAACGCGTTAGTTGTTGTTTAGATTGTTGGTGCCATCATTTGTATTATGAAGTTAGATTTATAAATTCAATGTAATACGTTATCTTATTCACGATTTAGTGATGTCCATTCTCATTCGGACTGAATTGATTATTCTGATGAATTTTAAGGAGAAACGTTAATTCAAGCAAGGCCTCTATGCTTGTAAATGGTTCATTCCAAAGATTATTTTGTAGATAGCCACCAAAACGTGTTGTTTTACGAAATGATATGTAATATAGATTTTATTTTCAATACAAGCCGTTCAAAAAAATTACAGTGGTCCCAGAAAGAAGAAATACAATAGAACTCAGTTTGATGGATTGGGTTAGTCAGAATGCTAAACGCAATTATTCAACTGCGTAGACACCAAGTCTCATACATCAGAAATTTCGACTTGACATCTGACATCACAGTAATTTGTTATTCCCTGATACAATTTACAAATTGAACTGGGAACTCGTGACACTTATATCAGAGGTTCTCCAAATAAAAATGATTTTACAACCAATGAAAATTCGTTTCAGGAATTGCGAATGAAGTCATACTTTGTACAATTATTGCATGAAAAATTATAGATTTTGAGTGTATCAAAAAGACAAGTTTTAAATATTACATTTTGCTGGTAATGTTGCGTGTTACAGATTATTTCTGTTAAAGCACAAAGGCACATCATTCTATGTTTCCGTCGGTATTTCCATGAAAGAAAATGCACAGGAACTTGCTTATACTACATTTTCTAAATCAAAAAAGTAACACCAAAGCACAATGTTCCAATTTTAATAGACACGTTCAAAGAACTACACCTTTCCAAAACGAAAACCTACATCAATGTATGTCAAATATATATACACGCAAATACGATGGAGATTTATTTTTCAATATGAAACAAATATTTGCTTAAACGATATTATGAATACTTTAGAAGGACGCCACTGTTTTTTTTTTATTTATAAATTTGTAAATTTGTACAAAACAGATATGTACACAAAATACATAAATATAAAACACCAAGAGAAAAAATGACAGACAATGGTCACCGGCTTGGAACGGCCAGCGACAAAATACCTTACTGAGATGTTAAAACTAGTAAACTGTGTATAAACTATCACGTTTTATCTCCGCCATGTTTCAAGTAAATAGGATAATTTGTAAAAATATAGACAGAGGGGGCAAAACAATGAAAGATAATGTTAAGGTGTAACCAAAACTCTAGGGCTTAGTTACTTCGGTGTAACTTTTAATATTCCTTCACTTATTCAGAAAAGGCTAGAAGCAACGTAACTGACATTATTGCAATTTGTCGTCTGCTTTAGTGTTTGCTGTGCTTTATGCTTCCATGAAATTTACCCGTACCTTTCCATTTTGATAACAATAGATCAGTATATTCGACAGACAATGATATATAACAATATCTTAATTCTGTCACGAAGAGGAGGGATATACCTACACAGTCACATATAATGGTCAAATATCAAAACTATTGAGAACATATTGCAAACTGGTATGTACATGTTAACTGCTGAAGTCTTTGTGCGTCTGTTTTTGCTGACATTCGGGACCAACTAAATGCCCCTCCGCAAATGGTGGTTTTGCCACTGACCGTTCAAAGGCTTTACACCATCGTGTTGCTCTGTTTGACTGCTTTGTCCTTTTGACTTTGCTTTAACTTTGTCCATGCTTTTGTTCCTTTATTTGCGATAGTCTCGTGCACGTTACGTGCTGTGGGTTGCTGCGTTTTTGAAATGTGGTCTTTCCTTTCAGATAATCATCCATTTTAGCTCACATTGAGCACAAATTGCTCAGGATGAGCTATTATGATCACTCATCGTACGTCGTACGTCCGTCTGTCCGTCCGCACTTGTTGCAATGACATCTCCTCTTATACCGTATTGTGGAAGTTGATGAAATTTTGCCTGGTTGTTCTTTTGGTGGTTTTCTTTCGAAGTTGTTCAAATTGTCCCACTTGGTTGCACATTGGGGACACCAGAGCTAAAATAGAAAAATCTTCTAACGATATACCCTCCTATACCGCTATTCAGATTACAAAATAATTTCACACAAATGGTCCTCATTATGTGACCTTCTACCAATATTATTCCGATTTGTAAAAAAAGATTGCTACCAAGGGGTGTGGTCACTTTTCTCTATATGAATACAGTTGAAACTTGTGTAAAAATAAACTGCTCACATTTTTGGACTAACTTTTATCCCGAGCATAACTCTATAAGGAGTTCAACATAGAATGCAGTTAAATGACAATGAGAAATCTAGATACAAAGCATAAGATTTATAACCATATCTTGAAAAATATTCAAATGATCAGTCTTTATGTATTTAATGCTTTCTTGCCCAAAAGACTTTTCAATATAAATAATATGACTATATATTTCATCGTTTTCAAACTAACTTTATTTTGTACAATTTATATTTGTCTGTAGGACCACATCAAAGGCATACAAAATACTTTTATGAATTTTATTAAACTATATGTATAAATAGAGAACAATCAGAAGAGGACCGATCCAAATGAACAATTTAAAGTTTTGAGTTATTTATTTATTCGTTTTGGTGGGTTTAACGTCGCTCCAACACAGTTATAGGTCATATGGCGACTTTTCAGCTTTGATGATGGAGGCAGACCCCAGTTGCCATCCGTGCACTATATGGTGTATGGTGATCAAGTGATTTGAAGTAAACGACTACTCGGGATTGCTTTTTACGTAACTAAGACATGATTTTGTCAGGCAAAAGCAAACCTTAAGTAGGAACAACGTATATTTAATTGGAATTAAAACAAGACGTATGACAAAAATAACAATCAATTCTTTTGAGATTGTTTGTGATTACATTTTACTGATTAATCTCCGGGGATCAGTATTTACTTAAGCCTAGAATTTAATATTCTGGAAGAGAATTGTTGGTAAAAGTGTTGATTAATCATCACAGAGCCTTGATGATATCTGTTCCATTACTGAAATTGTGCTCGGAACAAAGACGGATATTAAACGTTATCTGATTCTAATGACACTGATCTTTATCTATAGTAACTCTATTCTTTTATAAAAGATCGTCTGAATGCCATCTTTTAAATCTTATATTTCACTTGGTTTTTCGTAGCTAAAAAGTTAGTTCTTTCTTCTTTCTTTGATAAATATATTTTATATATTTTCTTACATGTTTACGAACTGCTTATCAATCGTTGTTGACTCTAAACATATCTTAGAACTTGCGTTCTGATTTCTAAAGATATCCTCTAGTCTAGAAACAATATTCTGTTGATTATTTAGAAGGACCGATTAATTTCTGATTGATACAGATCCATACGTTTAAAACTGAAATGATTTATGTGGAAGAAGAAGCCGTGAATTATTACAATTCTATGGATAGAAATACACTATAATTATAAACACGTTCTACGGTATCCTTATTGGCTAATTTTTTTTTTTTTGTACTATTATAAAAAATTATGAAACAAAAACTGTACAAAAAACTGATGTATGTTTTAATCTTTAACATCTTTTTTTTTTAAATTGGTTGTAAAAAGAACAAGTACAATTTTGTTCGACTGTTATATCGCTTTATTTTGTTAACGACAAAGAAATCAGAACCAGTGCTAGGAATAAACGACATTAAATATTTTGACAAATTGCGAATGATGTTATTAAAAAAACAAATAAGAAAACAAGTGTACAAATTGTGCTCCAATAAGAAGCGATTTAAATCAGGGCAAGTTGGAAGTAGAAGATTTAACAATGCAGGCATTGATTGTAGCCATGTGTGTTTCCGTTTCGGGAGATTGCGGTTTTTGTTGCTTTTTTGACATGAGGCGGCTGCAAAAATGTCCCCACGTACTTCGACTTAGTGTTGTAATAATTTCGTGTTCTTTAGAGTCATGAAAAACAATTTAACTAGTATTATAAAATTCCGCTCAAGTCAGTGCTAGTGATATCTGCTTTCTATTCAAGAATTGTAATTGTTAATATTATCATTATTTTATCACATTGCTGTATAGCAATCTTTTCATGCATATATTCTAATGTTCTTTACAAAATACAATCCAATAATACAATTAATTAAAAAGAAACACAACAAAAAATGCCTAAAGTTTACATTACATGTAACAAAACATGAATTATAACCAAATAAGACAATCATTTACACATATTTAAAACTTAAGTGACTTAAGCATAGAATACTGGTCTACGTTTTGATAATGGACAAACATGTATCTGTGAATCCGTATCCAGTTTTCACCAAAAGTAGCCAAAATGTTTTATGGAAATGTTATCTCAATAAACAGACGGATAGTCTTTGTCGTCTTGAATAAGTCAAGTCTGAAAACACTGACAATTAACCTGCTTAATATGTTGCCATGTGTAATTCTGTGCCGAACGTATATTCGTATAGTTTAGCACATCTATTTTATCATATAAACTTTTTGTCTGTTTATAGAATGCTACAAATCGGCACATAAGAACAAGGGTAGTTTTGTTAAAACAAGTAAATTTATGTAAATATTGCTAGTGTGAGATAAGCGATATGCTCTTCAGTTCTGCACTTGATTTGTTGTTGTTGTCGTTAAATACGTAGCCTTAGGTACCATCTGTTGTATCCAGGTAAGTTTTTCTGCGCTAAATGAAGCTACAGAGATTCGATTGCCGTCGTCGTCTTCGGATAAAAAATTCGAATACCTGTTTAAGTCAATAGACTGCTTATACATGTAGATAAACATTGACCCGTCTGTCCAATGATAAAAGTTTAAGTTGATGTTTACGTTGCAAAACGCCAAAAACTGATGATTTTATAAAAAGGGATTTGACAAAAAAATCCCTGTTTGGGGGTAGTATACGCCATTTTGGGTGTCCTTATTTTGACTAAATAATGGAGGACTATTTAGGAAATGGTCGAATTTGTAAATAAATGCTAAGATTATGACATGGATTAATCCATGCATTGACAAACAAACGAATAAAATACGTAAGCTATTATTTCAATTTTATTCCAAGTGCATTATATAAACATGGATTAATCCATCTGCAAATATAACATCCATTGCTGATAATGCCTTTACAATAAAACTCCAATATTTATCATAGATCTTCAGGTAACAGTGCATGGATTAATCCATCATTCAGTCCCAGTCATTTCCAAATAATTTCTACAAAATATAGAAACCAATACAATCTAAAGCATGGATTATCCATCATGCAATCAGCAAAACTCTAATAAACAAAGGCAATCGACTGAAATCAAGAATTGTTCCAACTTTATCTCATTTTAGTTTGATCCAATACATGATCAGTCCACTTCAAGTGTAATATAAAACATGGATTAATCCATCCTTTCATCTTGGATTGTTATTACAATGCCATTACTGACTGTGAAATGCACACTGTCGGTTTATCTAAAATGTAAAATCAAAAACATGGATTAATCCATGCATTGATTTATAAGAAAATCAATACTTTTACCGAACAGTGCTAGCATTAATTATAGAAAAAGATGGATTAATCCATCCATATTTATTTTTGTGAAAAATGTTGTTCCAACTCTATCTCATTTTAGTTTGAACAAATACATGATCAATCCATTTCATGTGTAGTATAAAACATGGATTAATCCATCCTTTCAATCTTGGCGTTATTACAATGTCATTACCGACTGTGAAATACACACTGTCGGTTAATTAAATGTAAATAATAACATGGATTAATCATGCATTCAGTCCTTAAGGAAACCAATATTTCTACTTACAGGGCTATATTAATTATAAAAAAGATGGATTAATCCATCCCTATTTTATTTGGTGACAAAAATATTGTTCCGACTCTATCTCATTTTAGTTTGAACAAATATTTATCAGTCTACTTCATGTTTATATAAACATGGATTAATCATCCTTTCATTTGGACTGTTTACTGACTGTGAAATATACGCAATGTCGGTTTATCTAAAATGTTAAACCAAAAACATGGATTAATCCATGCGTTCATTTTATTATAAGAAAATCAATACTTATACTTAGCAGTGCTAACATTGATTATAGAAAGGATGATTAATCCATCTCTATTTGTGTAGTGGAAAGATATTGTAAGACCGACTAAATGTTACGTAAAAGGCATATATTGATCGTCCATTTCAACTTGTAAAACAAATGCTAATATTGACAGAAAAAGATGGATTAATCCATTCCAGTTTTATGTGAAACGTCTAACAAGTAAAATCAAACACAAAGATTAATTCATCTTTTTCTTTCAGTACAAAAAGAATATAAAAAAATAACATTCGCTGAAGTTCGCTGAATTTACCAAATAAAAATAAAACAAAGACATGGATAATGCGATTCTTTCACTGGTTGTTGGTGCAGATGGGAATTTCCGGCCGAGGCTCTGCCGAGTTACCGCGTGAATATATATCCGAGGGCCGGATATCTGCACCTAAAACCAGTGATATAATCTCTTTCTTGCAGATACCATATTTAAAAAAATAATAAGATGATAATAAAATTAATCTTTTTAGAACTTTTTCTTATAGCAGCGTATTTAAATAAAATACGGGAAATCAACGTCTATAAATATAATATATTACTACATAAATCTTCTACATATACAAAGGTAAAGGTAAAGGTCTTGTTTATTAAAAGGGCTAGCCAATTCGGCTTATGAGACACCTTTATTGTGCGTACTAATTGCCTCTAAAATCCTACTACTATGCCAGGCGCCAGGCGGATTAAAATCGGTAACCATTAAACTAGCTGCGGCTCACGAACCGGCCTTTTCGGAACGAGTCCCATTACAAACATCCCCGGACGAACGCTCCCCATGGGGCTCGAACTTCGACCTCCCGATTCCGATGCGGACGCCTTAACCACTGGACCACGGTAACCGATATATGTAGTTCGTAGTACGTTATTTACAGCACGAGAGTCACCCAGGGTGTAAGATGGATTTTTCCAGCAGCGGTAAAAAATACCGAAATTCCTACGGAATTCTGTTAGGGCCATCGCCTTTGAATGTGTTGATCTGAAACGCGATACTCGATAGTACGGTGATGAAAACGCGAAATCACGAAACTACGATAACGAAATCGCGACAACACGATGATGATAACGCGATACTACGATAACGAAAACGCGATAATACGATAGTACGATGATGATAATGCGATATACTATCGCGTTTTCATCATCGTACTGTCACATTTTCACCATCGTACTATCGCATTATCGCGTTTTCGTTATCGTAGTATCGTGATTTTGCAATTTCACTATCGTACTATCGCGTTCTCACCATCGTACTGTCGCGTTATCATAGTCGTACTGTCGCGTTATCACCATCGTACTGTCGCGTTATCACCATCGTACTGTCGCGTTATCATCATCGCACTATCGCCTTCCGGTACGCATGTGCATGCTAAAAATTAGAAGATTTGAAGTTATAGCTCACGCTCTCGCGATAGGGCGATATGCAGATTCGAACGCGGGTCCTCGTGTGTAAAAATCATGATTTATTGATGATCCTACTATAGCCACAGCTGCTAGTTAACCAAAAACCAATAGTTAACCATTTATTTTGTATCGGCAACTTAAGAGACATTTACAGAGAATGAATTTAAGGAGGCGAAGCGTGTGCCAGGGATGTTGATTGTTGAACAGGTTCAAAATGCTATGCAGATATAATTCGACTGCATTCTCATTCCTGTAAATTCATAATTAAATTTCTAAGTAAAGGGGCGTTAATTCTGTCACTTTGGGTTGGAAACGCTTTATTTTTTATTTTGACAAGTGTAAATCGAAAATGAAATGCTGTCTATCTTTGCAGAAAATTGCCAGACTTTGATGCCTTAAAATGAAAGTATATGCCATGAAAACTGCAAAAAATATTTTCGAATGGTGTCTTACGATGCTCCGATTTCAGTGGGTTATGCGTCTTATGGAACTCAACATCGTAAGTTGAGATTTACAAGACATTCTTTTGCTTCATTTTCAGTGTAGAAATAAAAGCCATCATACTTGTGAAAATATCATCACATATTTGTGAAAATATTCATGTCAGACAAAAAAAAAAAAAAACTCTGATCATGATACAAATGAGATTCTCCTTTGTTGTTGTTAATTTTATACTATATAGAAAACTCAAAGCGATTGACCTGCAGAGTTTTTGCCAAATTACATATTTGGTTTTACCTGAAAAACGTTTAACAACCATGAAAAAGCGATATATATCATTTTGAATTCTAACAGTATTTAAATAACAGACAATAGAAACCAGAACACTGAAGGGGAAATTCTTCTATGCGCATGGGTACCGGAAGGCGATAGTACGATGATGATAATGCGATAGTACGATGGTGATAACGCGACGTACGATGATGATAACGCGACAGTACGATGGTGATAACGCGATAGTACGATAATGAAATGCGAAATCACGATACTACGATAACGAAAACGCGATAATGCGATAGTACGATGGTGAAACGCGACAGTACGATGTGAAAACGCGAAAGTATATCGCATTATCATCATCGTACTATCGTATAATCGCGTTTTCGTTATCGTAGTATCGCGTTATCACCATCGTGTTGTCGCGTTTCCGTGTATCGTAGTTTCGTGATTTCGTGTTTTCATCATCGTACTATCGAGTATCGTGTTTCAGATCAACACATTTAAAGGCGATGGCCCTAACGGAATTCCGTAAATTCCCCGTCTGGTAGACTAGCTACTAGTCTGATAATAAGTTTTTTTATATACTAATGTATTTCCTTGTCAGATATCTTTCATTTATAGATAGCTCCCTGTTTATAGACTGCTCCTTTTTGAATATCTGGCTGTATTATCTGATAATTAGTTTTTTTTTATATACTAATGTATTTCCTTGTCAGATATCTTTCATTTATAGATAGATCCCTGTTTATAGACTGCTCCCTTTTGAATATCTGGCTGTATTATCATTCGGCAGCAAGAAAGGTACCATGTTACAACTATGAAGGGAAGTAATTTACATAAAATATGAGAAGAAACTATGACTGGCAAATGTAAGGGCTGGACCAGTCTACCCGTCTGGTAAAGAATCTCCAAACTTTCTACATTGTACATTCAGTTCAAATGATTTCCAAATAATTCAATAAATATTAAAACCAAAGAATCTTAAGCATGTATTTCAAAATCGCCTTAATTACATGTGTATAATATTTTATTTAAACAGCCCGGCGTTAAAGGCCTAGATCTTGGTAGTGGGCCAAGTGATTTCTTATCTTCATTGGTACAGTTGGGGGCTGATGACTGTTCTAATAAACTAGGGTCAAGTCAGTCTACCTTACAAATGTATTGTATCAATTAGTAAGAAGGGGAAACAGTGAATTTTATTTTATAAACACGTAATACTATTTGTGCATTTTTGTGAAAGAAAAAATATTTGTTGATTAAACATCATAATAAAAATAAGAAACCTATTTAGGAATATGTTACAAATTTCATTAAAGGTTTTTAGGGACGAAATCAAGTTTTTAATTTTCGAGTTCTGTCTGGAAATGTGCACTAATTCAATTTGATTTCTTATAAAAATGTACATTTACTCATCTAAAAATTTTGTTTTAATGCTTGCAGAATATTGTGAGTAACATTTGTTTCAGATTGAAAACCGTAGATTTTCAACAACAACACAATAACAACAATAATAATAACAATAATAATAATAATATAATAATAATATAAATCAACATTCACCGAAGGAAAATCTATTTCTTTCAACTTACTACACACGTCTTCACGGTCTAGCTGGAATCCCTTCTGTGCTAATTGCCCTCTAATCAGCTACTGTTACATAATCGCTGATAAGCAACAGATAGACGGAGTTGTTAATTAGATTGGGGGGACACATATATATATATAGTAGTGGATCTAGGCCTCTACAAATTCCCCATGCTGTATTGGTCAAGATTGTAGAAGTTTTTTTTTTTGGGGGGGGGGGGGGGGGGTTTGCCGATGCAATCCGGATTCGACTCCGGCTAAAACTGCATGTTCTAATGTTGATTAAATGGTCAGGTTTCATTTTTTTAAGATCATTTTAGCCAAAATCTGGAGCCCTGACCCTCAAATATTGATAGAAAAAGAGGGATTTTCTTTAGTAAAACACATTCGTGGACTGAAATACTGTGGAAAACGGCGTTAAACCCAAAACAAACAAACAAACAAACATTCGTGGACTATTTCAAATGGAAGCCAAAGACATGGAATAATTCAGTCTTTCTTTAGCGCATTTCCAAAATCAAAATAAAAAACACATTCATGGACCATCACGAATTCAAAATCAATGATTTCGTGCCACCCATCCTTTCTTGCACTTTTCAAACAATTATGCATTCAACTTTGATATTCATTGATACATTTTTCATTACAAGCAATTAGGAATGATTTATATAATAATATCATTTTCTTTACATTCACAGATTCTTACATACAAGAGAGCGCTATACAGATGGAAAATAATTTTTAATCCATCCCAATCGCAGACATGTTGTAAAATATATCATCCGGCCATTTCAAAGGCGAAACGTTTTACATTCTTTCGAACTTGTACAAGTTAAATGAACGCTGATATTGACGGAAATAGATGTATAATACAAATATTCAAAGACATGAATAAATCCATCATTTCTTCTTGCGCGTGTCGAATTTTTGCCACTTAATGTTATATCCGATTTAATCTATCCCTATTGTTAAAATCAAATGCATTGTATTAATCCACTCTGTTGTCTGCACTTTTACAACACTCTTGCATACAATGCAAAATAATTATGATAATATGTCAACATCCAAAGATTCGAACCAAACACGCTGTCCTTCATTCAGTTGATAAAATATCGTCTGCTACCGTCTTGATGATATAGTATTTTGATTATTACGTAACAGTAGTCATTCAGCATTTACTTATAAAATCATTAAGTGAAATTTGTGTTCATATCCTTTGATGATTTTTGTCCAAGTAATTCCGCAGATGTTTTATGTATACACTGTTCCAAGATTATTTGTTTCCGTGGTACTGTACAATTATTATGAAAATTGACACAAACTTTTAACTTAAAATATATATATATCTATGATATTGTTCATGATCATTAACATATTAACATACTTTTAATCAAATGTTACATAGGCATTAAACTGATTAATCCGTTCAACATTTTCAACATTAATTTACATTAAAATCATAACATTAATTATAAAAGGCAAGTACCCTGCGCCGCTAATTGAATCGTCCAATCAGCGGGACACGCATTGTGTGTTTATCTAGCCGAGGCGATAACATCCTGTTGAAGTGACCGCACTCGATAATTATACTCTCTCATTCAGAGGAAGACTTGGACAATAGGGTAAGTACATATTTGATTTATAATTATCTTTTAATGTTAATCAAAGAGCTATAAAAATAAAGTAGAAGAAAAAAATTATCGTGCAAATGTTTTTCAAGAATGCCATTGGAATTAAACGAGAAAAAAAAGTTGCAAGGAAGAAAAAAGCAGCTACAGTACCGATAAAAGTTACATTTCGTATAAGCAAATTTCTTTACGAATGAATTGGGGACACAGACATTATTCATTCATTCGTTCAAAACTGGAATCTCAAAAATGCATTAATGAAGTTAAATATATTTATGATATTTCATCTAAGAAATGGGTAATTCATTCTCGCATACCAGAGGTTCTACCGTGGTTCCCCAGGATTTTGACGAACATCTGATGGATCAGAATGGGTAATCTAAGCGTCATGTTATACTGTCAAAATAACGCTATTTCAGACTTAAGTGTAAGCAGTTTTGATGTATACGTAATATTGTTTCGTAGTATTATATCAAAAATTATATCTGTCACTACGAATAGATTAACACACCAACTCCTTTGTTACCCTGGGTCTATATATTTCGGAAAGACTTGCATGAAAAATATATATCTCACGGAAAGGTCTATATGTGCACGTAAACCGGTATTCTATTACACTAGCCAGACCTGTTCACGTGCACTTAGAGGACATGCGCACGTGCATCAGAAATTATTTGAAATCAGAGGTCATCAGTTAGTAAATTATTCGAGTAGGTCTGTAAGATCTTGTAAGAAACAACAACAACAACAACAAAAAACTGTCAAACTAAAATCATTCTTTCATTTTAACTACCACTGATTAGGCATGTATACAATATGACATAATTATTTCGAATGATTGGCAACACAAGTACAGAATAATGTAAATTAAATTGGTTACAGGATGAAATACCGAAAACTGATGTTACTCTGCATAATATCTTAAATTTCATTTAGGTTAATCTATGAGATTTGGAGTTTTAGATTCATAAGTACTAGTGCACCTTCCAATTTGCAGCTTTATCTTCTTTACAACATTTATTCATCAGTTGGCTGTTTACTGCGGTGTATTATTTTTTTTTCAAAACTACATGATTCGAAAGAGTGCACTTGTGATACACAGTAAAATGTACATTATAACAGGGACGAATCCAAGATTAGCGGGGAGTTTCTAGGGGACCTGGGGTCCATGAATATGCTCCCTCGGACAATCGTTTTTGGATGTGTAATTCATATAGTGCAATCCAACGTATATTTTAATCTGGGCGTGACTATTTGAGGCATAAAAGCAATATGAGCTGCGCCGTGTGAAAACCAACATTTTACTTTGCGACCAGCATCCTCGCAGTCTGGAAGGATCCATGCTGTTCGCTAACGGTTTCTCTAATTGCAAATATCATGCTTTGAAAGCGAACAACATGGATCCTGACCAGAATGCTGGATGCGCAAGCTGGTCTGGATCAATACTGGTCGCAAAGCCACCATGTTGGTTTTCTCATGTTGCGGCTCATAGGATGAAGTTGAGACTGTCGTCCGGTCCCTATATTTCAGCGATTATAAATTTGCGAGCGAAGCAAACCAGATATATCAATTTTAGGACATGAAATGTATGATTGCCGCCCCGCCCCCTCCCAACACACATACAAGCACAAACACAAACATGCACAAGGTATAATTTTTCAATTCGGACGAAAGAAATTTTGATTAAGGAATAACTTACAGCCAAAACCGTGTTTTAACGCTATTTATACAAGACAGACGGTTGTACGTCTGGCGTAATAGTTTCACAGTCCGACGCTTAGCTCAATAGGAGGAGAGCTCAGATCTACGGATCATGGGTCGTGAGTTGGATCCCTGGACGGTGCGTATATTCTCCGTGACGATCGATAGAACATTGTGTCTGAAATCATTCGTCCTCCACTCAGATTAATCTGTGGAAGTTGACAGTTAATGCGGAGAACAGGTTTTTACTGGTACACTGATAAGGCTAACTGCGCCCCCCCCCCCCCCCCCGTTACATAACTGAAATACTGTTGAAAATTACGTTAAAACCCAAAACTAACAAAAGTAATAATTTCACGAGGGCGCAGAGTAAAACCGGATATCGACGGCCTTCAAGTGTAAGAAAGACCTGCCGACAAGTTCATTAAACACTTCAGGCGCTCTGCGCTCATGGTGTCACATGAAGAAAGACCTCGTACTCGACTGATAATCTATACTTTAACCTGTTTTTAAACAAAGAAACATAAATACGTGTTTTCATAATGATTTGAAATAAATCAAACATAATATGCGTTTTCACAATGGCTGAAATAAACATGTGTTTTCGTAGTAACATGTAATAGATTCAAAGATTGTCGTTTTCGCGAAGGCCAGAAGGCCACAGGGACATGTCGTTCATGCCATTATTTAAAATGTTTTAAAAATCGAAATGATGTAGAAAGTTTGAATGTATGTACATTTTGCTCGTTATCAAACGATATCATAAGTGTTGCTACAGTGAACATATACCTCCAGGCAAGGAGGTGGAGATACTACTCCGTGCTCGTGCTCTCGGGTTGTAAATCCAAGGGAGACTAATAGTACACTTGATCATGTCATAAAAGTATTGCTTTAGCTTAAGTTTTAAGCAATGAAATGTTAGCAGCTATAGTTAAATATTTCACATGTAGTTTCTTAAAATTAAGTAAAGCTTTTTAATTGATGCGAAAGGTAACGGACCAGAATACTGGATGCTGTAAAAAATTTAACACACAAAGATTAGACGGTTATGACGATTATTTTACTTGTCTATAAAACACGAAGAAAGAAACATCAATAAAGATCGTTTTAGATTTAAAAAAAAGTCCTTGCGAAAATATTATACTGACCGCGAGACTGGAAATCGAAATCTTTATTTTAGCAAACACACCATTTTCACAATTTGGACAAATTAAAACATTAAGTTAGAAAAATATCGATCGGAACTTGTACTGTCACAAAGTATAAGGAAATGTACAAAATTATTTTTTGAAATAAAAATAAACCTGTCATGTCACTGTCACATATTTCGTCAAAATACAGTAGTCCTAAATAGGTATCAAGCAGCCAGATATGGCGGAAGAAATAATCCTCCATTTTTCCCAGTAAAAGTGGCATTTTCATGTTTTATATAAGACAGGTCCTTTTTTTTTCATTATTGACCTATACCCGACATTTTGGTAGCATTTCAAGTGGGTTTTTTGCTTTTAAAGACATGTAATCAAACATATTACAGATATATTCTTACACACAATTTACAACTTTGTCAGTTGGAAGATATTCCATGGTGTAGACATGTCAGACATTAAATCTTTGACATTAATATTACACGATATCTACTTTTCTTGGTGGTCTTTTGTGGTTTAGTGATCATAAGGCTAGTGATCTGTTCTAAAATGGGTCTGGGTATTATTTACAGCTCGCAGAAGATTGCTAATTTTATTAGAACATACAGCATTTTTACATGTTATACCCTTAAATAAGGCCTAACATTGCAGACAGGTAAGGAACACTAATTAAGGACAATAACGACAGACAGGTTATAGGACACTAATTTTGACAAGGTATCGCTACGGAGCTTGGCTAGGTTTGGTTAAGATTACATTGTGGATGTATTTTTGACATAATGATAGAAGCAGATATGAGAAGTGTAATTAATTAATTTATTTGTTTGTTTATTTATTTTGGTGAAGTAAAACTACATTTTAGTAGGAGTAGTAACAAGCAGATCACATCACTGCATTTTTATGTACTGTATAGTAAACAATTATGATGGGTAAAATCTTTCTTGAAAAATCTCTACCTTTTTTGTCTCAGTTTGAAGACAATTCTTAAATTGAGGAAAGGACTGGCCCGGCTATGTGTGACAGGAGTATGAACACATTACATTTAATATGGAATGTTATTTACGAAATACAGTTTAATGAATTAAACCATTTAAAACGCAAATGAAGTTATAACACTATCTAAATAGAAACATTTTAGATAACTTGTTTAAAATTGTCAAACTACATAGGAAAATTTAATGATATCTATTTCTTTTCGCGATGAAAGGGTATGGTGCGTAATGATACTAAAACTATGCCATCCCTCCCCATAACCAGATTTTATTCATAATAATTTTCACACGGATCATTGTATAGCCTTCGTCAATCTCGGCATCTGTGAACTGTAAGATCACGGAGTCGTTATTATAGTTTTTAAATGCGTGTACATATTTCAGGTTGACACACGATGGAAATATGCTTATGTGAGAAGTTTCCACTAGTTGGCCTGTATATTTACACGTTCCGGGTGTATCAGCAGATACTGACAAACAGCCTTTTTATCAGTCAGAAGTTCGTCAAAAGTCAGGATGAACTACTGGGGAACCATGGTAACCTCTGGTATGCGAGAATGGCAGACTGCATGGATGACCATTCGTTCTCAATGATACTCGAACCTCACAGAGTAAATTACACTTATGGAGATCATGAAACTGAATATTTCCATGGGGTTTATCGTTCATAACTCTACTCTCATAGCAGACGGCAAATAGAGAGGTCTATAGACCTTATAAAGACATTTTCGGATGTCTGTGAATAACGAAAATATGAAAGAAGTGATGCTAAATTGATTTGATGCGTAACGGCGCAGGATTTAATGGTGAAATGTTGTGTATTACTATTAATTAGAAACAAACATCAGAAATGCATGATGTAGTATATTATTGATCATTTTCTGCTTATTTCATTTAGGCAAGAAATGAAAATAATATATTATCGTATGCAAAACCTGTATAAACTGAACAATCCGAGCTGAAACAAAACAGAAAGTTTTACAGTTTGATATTTTATCAAACAGGAAGGAATGCTTTGTGTATGAGAGCCACCGTCAAACAATTTTAACACTTAAAAGAATTTTGAAAATCGGACGATTTGGACATTGGTCACACGGCAGTGTAAAATCTAAAACCAAAATAGCCAGCCATCATGATGGTGGCAGCAGTTGAAGGATGTATAACTTCATCCGCTGATGAAATATTTATTTACCAATCAACCTTTAACAGATTAATTTCTGAAGCCATTGAGTTTATGACACAAAGAATGCGAATTTCCTTCGTTCTAATTGGGAAAAAATGAGAAAATATTTTGGACTATTATGATTATTTTCCATTTAAACCAACCAAACATGTATGAGTTGATAGATAATCTATCCTGTTTGTTCATTCTTGAAAACCTATTTTACTCTTTTCAATTTTTTTATAAAGGATGGATTAATCTCTGCTGTAGCAAAGAAATCATGTAAGGTACGCGCAACGAGAAAGTGTGGTTTGATTTAACATTTGAGATTGTCAGCAATGTTGTTTGTTTTTTCTCACTACATGAATATGGATAGAATAATCAATATTACCAATGTATGTAGAAAATTTGGAAAACGTGTTTGAAAAAAGATGATTAATCCGTGTCTTTGATTTTACGACGAGATGTTTTAGAATTGCTTCCACTAAATGAAAAATGAATCACCTTTTTATCAATATGTGCATCGCATGCAGACGTTTTTGAAATGTGCAAGAAGAAATGATGGATTAATCCATGTCGCGAATGGTTTCACTACATGAAATATTTACGGATTACTTTGTCCTTATCAAGTTTAGAAAATTGAACACCAAAAATGCATGGATTAATCCATGTTTTGCATATATATCTTAGACGGTCTTACAATTTGTTTTCATTATATATAATAGGGGTGGTTAATCCGTCTTTTTATCATATGTGCATCGCATGTAGAAGATTTTGAAATGTGCAAGAAGAAATGATGGATTAATCCATGTCCGCGAACAGGTTTTCACTACATGAAATAGTAACGGATTACTTTACTTTTATGAAAGTTTTGTAACTTGCAAACCAAAATGCATGGATTAATCCATGTTTTGCATATATATTTTAGTGGTCTTACAATTTGTTTTCATTATATATAATAGGGGTGGATTAATCCATCTTTTTATCAATATGTGCATCGCATGTAGAAGTTTGTGAAATGTGCAAGAAGAAATGATGGATTAATCCATGTCTGCGAACTGGTTTTCACTACATGAAATAGTTACGGATTACTTTATCTTTTATTAAGTTTTGTAAACTTGCACACCAAAATGCATGGATATAATCCTGTTTTGCATATATATTTTAGAGGTCTTACAATTTGTTTTCATTATATATAACAGGGGTGGATTAATCCCCTTTTTATCAATATTAGCATCGCTTGTAGAAGTTTTGGAAAAAGTGCAAGAAGTAAAGATGGAAATCCATGTCCAAGAACAGGTTTTCATTACATGAAAGAAAAAATATTTATCTTTATCAAGTTTTGAAAAACATGCACTAAGAATGCATGGATTAATCCATGTCTTTGATTATATTTTTAGACGGTCTTACAACGTTTTCTCATTGCATATTATAGGGATGGATTAATCCATCTTTTCATCAATATTTGCATCGTTATGTAAAGGTTTGGAAAAGTTGTAACAGGTTTTCGCTACTTGAAAAAATAATTTATCTTATCAGAAAGAGATGATGGATTAATCCATGCTTTTGACTCTACATTTGAGATGGTCTACTAATGTGTTTTCCACTACAAATATTGGGATGGATTAATCCGTCTATTTCTATATTAACATTGCTTGTAGAAACATGTAAACATGCGCGAAGGAAGGGTGAACATATCTATGTCTTTCATTTTCAATTTTAGCATTGACTTTACTACATGAAATGGAGATGGATTAATCCATTCTTTATATTTTTTATCAATATTTGCATTTATATGTGCTAGTTTTCAAACATGTACACACTATGGATGGATTAATCCATGTCTTACATTTCCAGCATTAGATAGGGATGCATTAATTCGTCATTTTCTACTACCAATATCAGCAATGATTTGTAGATGATTCGGAAACATGCAAAATAAATGCATGGATTAATCCATGTTTTTGTTTTTTTTATATATCATACCAGGTTTATATTATCATGATTATGCCATATATCAATAGTCCAAATGAACGGATGGATTAATCCATGTTTTATAATGGAAATTATAACTTCTTGTATTCGGGTTTTTGCCAATGCATGGATCAATCCATGTCACAAATTCCGCGTTTATTTGCAAAATTGACAATTTCCAAAAACAGTCCTACGATATTTGGTCAAAATAAAGACACTCTAAATGGCGTATACTACCCCCAAACAGGGATTTTTTTGTCAAATCCCTTTTTATAAAATCATCAGTTCAAAATGATTAACATTGACGTAATTTAAAACGTTCACACGGTGATGTCAAACGCGTAACCGTAGTTCTGTTTATTTTCGGTGACACTGCAATACCAAAATTACTGAATGGTATTTGATGCTCTTGCTTCAAAGCGTTCCAATAAAATATTTTAATAAACGCCTTCTTTTGAGGGAGAAAGAATGTCAGAATGGATCTATAATTCAATAAGGGTCGGAAAAGTATGAAAACAAGTGTTGTTCATGATTATGTAATCGGATTCAATATGTTACAACATTTACTTTTTGTAAATGCACGCTCTGAATTCAATATTACATGAATTACAAAACGGGCTTTACATGCAAATTCGACAACGGTCACGCTTTAAGAATCACAAAAGGGATCATATTTAAGGAATAATAAAATGTGAATATCAACATATTTGAATATATCTTTCAAGAAATAACCAATTGCAATATAAGGGCGAACCGGTTTTAAAGTCTTTGAGTGTAGTATGTCGTCCTCCTTGTTTGATCATATTTAAGGAATAATAAGAAGTGAATATCAACATATTCGAATATATTTTTCAATATTTAACAAATTGTTATATATGGGAGAACCGTTTTAAAGTCTTTGAGTGTAGTATATAGTCCTCTCTGTTTACAAATTTATATTGTTAACGTATTACGTTTAATTTTCTTCAAAATATGCACGAATCCAAACAGACGCTTCTGGAGCTTTCAAGTGGTTTGCGGGCATTGAACGTGTGTTTTTCTGTTGGTGTTGTGCCCTTGCTTACATATCATGACATTTTTACTATACTGTTTCTTTGCAACGTAGTCGGAATATCACTCTGCTACACTCTTAAAAATTACAGAGCAACTGTCTCTCACGAACCAGTTTATTGATATACAACAATATTCCTTTAGGTTTAAAATTTTGTTTCCGGCAATATGCCCAAAACTAGTATAGGTGAGTAGGAAAATTTGTTGTTTTGGGGGTTTTGGGGGGATATTTTTACAAAGAAGAAAGAACAACGCAAAGCGAAAAGTATAATAATAGCGAACATATCTTTTTTTTACCAATGCCATAAAACATTCAGGTTCATGGCTAATGTTAAGGTAGGTCGGTTTACCAGAAACAAACATTTTTTAGGGCTAAGTAGACTTTTAAGCTAATTTGCTTGTTGATGTTTTAACTGACTGAGTTGAGTGACTTTCGAATATTGCACTTTTCTTTTTGAACCACACGTGTATTCATTTATCATTAAGAGGTTTAGATACGGCTTTCTACAGCTGTACGTTGACATATCGGTTAAAATATGTTTTAATATAATGTGTAGCCCCAAATATGTGCCAATTATTAAAGAGATACATTAATTTTATTTAGGTTTTAAGCAACTATATGTCCATATTTCTCGTGTGTCTATATTTGCCAATGGCATCAGTTAATAAGCATTTTGCCATTTATTTATGGTATTACTCATATTACCGTGCGCTGGATCAGGATTCAAGGACAAATGATGTTACAAAAGGAGGGAATAATTTTGTAAACATAACAAACAGAGTAATAGGACCCTGTACCTGTACAACACATGTCATTTCATCTCAGTAGACAAGTGTGCGAAATTTAAATCCTTTGCCATTTGCGGGTACTGAGATACTACATTACAGACACAAATTTAACCAAAAATTGCTCAGTCAAAAGGGACCATAATTAAACAAAAACGCAAAATGAAGTTACGCAACATGTCATGTCAGATTAACATATTAGATGAGTGTATGAAGTTTCCACCAATTCTCATAAGTCGATACTTACACAGAAGTTACCAAAATGCTGAAAAAGAGGCATAATTTTGTAAAAATACAAAACGAAGTTATTGAAATTGTGTACTGCATGTCAAATCATCACAGTGAACAAGTGTATGAAGTTTCAGTACATTCTCACAAGTGGTTAGTGCGACAGCAGCTTACATACAAAAAAAAAATCAGCCCGGCGCTTACGAATGGACAAGAGCAATACCTCTAAATATTTTTCGAAAACTCGAGCTAAAATTGAATCAAGTTAAGCGTGTTGGCTTTATATTGATAAATATGCATGATTTTTTCTGGGAACATTTTGTACGACCTAAGCTGCGCAAATAGTAATCTGCGGTGGAACGATGCACAGCCACTGCTATCAATGTTTAGAGCCTCGTTTTGTTTTGGGCCTATTTTGCGATGCAAAACTCTATGGCTGTGTTTTGAGTGCTCTGTGCTTCCGGGAAATCTACCCTTACCTTTTATTTTTTATGATATAGCATTTAAATTGTAACGTATTTTGAACGGATTTAACCTGAAAATTTTCAGTTATCCTCTTTTAGTTTTTAATTCGAATATAAAATTGCCAAGTGAAAGACTCCCGTGAAAACTGTGACAATCAAGCAATACCAGATTTACAAATAACAAACTTTAACGGATAGAACTAACAAACAAAATGATACATTTGCTCATTAATCACATATAAAAATAAAAAATATATGTATACAAATAATTAGACGCGAACAGGAGTCTTGTTAAAGTTTGGGTTATTCCATGAACATAGCAGAAGCCGAAACATTGAATTGTCAACAATGAATTGTTGTTACAAGGAAGGAAGTGTAAAATGAGGATATCGCAACGAATAGTAACTTGAAAAAGAGGCGTTTCTGCAAGATCAAACTAATATCAAATTTAATTTAGTTAAAATGGGCTAAACGGATTGCACTGTCATACACTAAAATGAATGTGTCTATCAAACGTTTACGTAAAACAATTGACTGTTATGTTAAAATATACCACCAAGAAGATGTTTAAGATTTTGTATAATTTTAAAGGTAAAACCTAGCGGAGCCTGTTCGTAGTTTGCGATAACGGTTACCTCATGGAATCACCGCTTTACATAATATAAAAGGTAATACAGCGATATGTATAATGAAAGTTACTACAGGATTTATCATTGTGTTTCTTGAAATGCTCCTGCAAAAAGAATAATTTGTGCTATTTAGAAATCCATGAAATGTACGTATAAAAGTCATCTCCGTTCTCATATATTACTGTTTCCTAATTTTCACTAAAAAGACTAAATTGCAGGTTTAAAAATGTTTCTACTAACTCCTAAGTAGATATGTTAGAATCTTTAATTTAAACCAATTTATTAGTGTAAACGCAAAAAAAAATATAAGTGTATATTTTGATGATTAATGTAATAAGATCTCTCAATATATCATTTAAATCCTCCAGGAAAATAAACTTGCATGCAAGTACAAATGTCACTTCTTTATTTCATAAAGAGATACATCAGTTTTTACAAATGTTTTGTGGACACCCTTGGCAGATCTTTCGTCCCTGGTAGATGTAATAAATATCCCTCCGGCAACCTTCGGATATCGCCTTCTTGTTCGACTTGCAGGATTTCACTGGACAGCCATCTTTATCTAGGTTTGTGGCTATATATACAGAAAAAAAAACAGTAGGTAAACTACCACTGACACAAATGAACAAGCGTATTTATTAACTGTCCAGTAACTCATTTCAATTTAGACGCAAATACGCTGACACTTCAACATCTTAATATATGAGATATGATTTTTTTCTTCGCCGGGATCTCGGACTATTAAGTCTAATGTAGATTGCAAATAAAACTGTCAAATAACAGAAAGATAAATTTGCTACAGTTCGAGCCCTAAGTACACTACTGCAAACTAAATGTAGAAAACAAATGGTAACAAAACTTACATTCTACAACGCACATGTCACAACCTTGACAAACCTGATCCTTCCCATGCAAGAAGAAAGATACTGAACGACAGCTCGGTGGGTACAGTATGAGAAAGCAGGGGACAGCTGGGCAGTCTTTAGAGCTTTTTGCCTCGCTGGACGCTATAATATTTGTAACAGATGTTTAAGTTTAAGGTATATTAGTGTCAACAAAATTTACTTATGAGAGTCCGACAATTATTAGCACTGGACTCTTCTCTTTTTTAAAGCAAATAGCGAATATAATATTAATGAGTAAATTGTTCTTTTAACTGCAGTCATATGGTGAATCAATTTCATTTAATCGTGTCATTTGTGCAAAAAGCATCAAACTATGTAAAAATATTATTGAGTTTTATCTGAAAAAAAAGAAAAAACTGTTGCTGTAATGTACAAGATATCCGACTAGCTGACCATTTTCCAATTATCTGTAACCTCGCCAAAATATTATATACTATATTTTACCATATCTATAGAGCACCCTTTTCATGATCAAAGGTGCTTTACATAGCGCAAAGGCAGCTACTCAGGGCGCTAAATTCATCCTTTTCTAGTACAGAAACAGAGCGACAGCGTAATTCAAAGCCCCAAGAACTCAGAGAGAAATATATTTAGATACAAGCCTGTCCGGCTAACTTAGCCTAACTATTTGCAAATAGACAGTCTGGTTCCTTAACGTGCTCGATGTAGAGATTCGAACCCCGGACCCCAGGATTGACAGTCGAGCGTGTTACCATTAGACCTGCGAGCCACATAATTCTTTAAAACATACAAGAATGCAACATATTTACACATTATGATATGTGCGAGTTGCATAGTGTATTCACTGAAATACACGGTATGTTATTGTGCTATAAAAATGGCCGTCAAAAGTTAAAAGGCTGTTAAAAATATAAATATGAAGTAGTGTTTTTTACTCAGTCTAACCATCATTTTACTGTAAACTAGTACTGTCACAGGAGTGACGAATAATATCCCATGATACGATCTTCTCACAGAAGTGTGGCAAATTTTAGTTGGAAAAGGGCCATAACTACGTTAAAACCATGCGGTTCATGGGGAGTCAATTAACGGTATCTCTACTATAAGCTCTAGCGGTCCTTAAAAGGGGCTAAATTCCCCACTTAGAACAAAATTACGAGAGACCTTTTAATAAATTTACAGACCATATTGGATGAAGATCCATCAGGCGGTTCCAGAGAAAAAGTCGGTTAATTTATTTTTAGTTTTAGCCTCTAAAAGAAGCCCATTGCCTCTACTTGAACAAACTTTGGAGATAATCTAATAATGATGCTACAGACCAAATGTGATGAAGATCCATCAATCGCTTTATTAGAAGAAGTTGTTTAAAGTTGTTTTTTTCTATTTTTAGCTCTTTAAGTTTTCAAAGGAGATGTTTAAGTAAAAGTGTTAACGCAGGACGACGGACTATTGACGACGGACGCCGGACCATCCACCTTTACTAATAGTTCACCTTGCACAAAATAAAGCTTAAGTGAGCTACAAACGTGCGATAATCTTAGATTACTACCTATTACAGAATATAGGAATACATCTTTTGTGATATATATACAGCTTGGCTCATCCTTGTAAGGCTGTTAAATTGAATATTTTTTTTATGTAAGTATGAAATATTTTGAATAGCCTTAATGCCTTATCAAAATCAAGTATATCATAATAAAAAGTTGATCAATACTTTGATAAATTGTGTTTCGTCTATGGAAATAATCTAATAACAGCATTTACTTTTGGTAGTTAAGTTTCTTCTAATAGAATATGACCGTGGTGCGCAATTTAGTTCGAAATATTACGGGTGTATATCAACCTTTAGTTTAGTGGCATCAAGTGATTCTCCCTCTACGACCAGTGCAGACCAAGATGAGCCTGCACTTCTTGGTCTGCACTGTTCTCAATTCTGTCTGTAAATGTTCGATTAATAAATGGTACTGTCCAAATTGAATGATACTCTATCACATTTTAGAAATTAAGCTGGGTAAATGGTAAGCGTTAAACGCAGCTGTTTACGTATATACGCGTACACATATTTTCATATGAAAAGTTGTACGGGCGGCTTTTATCCTTACGTTTAATAAGAAAACCAGCTGTAAATACAATATTGCATAAAAAGAATCTTATATCATCGAATACTGCAGAACCTTAAAGTTAGCTCAAAGTAAAAATTTTCGAGCAAAAACTTAGAAAGTTTTAGCGAATGTGTTTCATATGAATATTTTTATCAAGCATTTTGAGCCTTTACGCAAAGGTAGGATTTACTTACTTATGAGTGAAAAAAGTCTCAAAGAGCACTGCAAAACGGTATTAGAGCACATATTTTCAAAACAAAGAACTTTGCAAGTTAAGGGTGTATAAGAAATGAATCAACTTCTTTTATTTTAGTAATCCAATTAAACTCGACTTATCTAAAATATTTTAAAGAATTTTAAACAACAGTACTCTCATATAGTCGCAAAAATTACATTTTGCATTTTCATTGATAGAAACAGTAAGCTCCGCCGTTTACTATCGCGCTGACTTTATAGTAAAACGTATAAGAAACACAATTTAAAGATCATCATGAAAACTACGTACCAACAAACATCCATAAGGCTATGAAACAAACAGTCGCTGTATTCATGTCTAATAATATTCGCAAATTAATAGGAATTTAATTAAATCTGTTCAATTTAAACGTCTATAATATGCCTCATGGCTATATATTAATCCTGGTAGTCAGTCGTATAAATTTCTGCTACATATGTTACGCATTGCCATTGGTTGAATCCATGATAAAATGAGCTGGCAATTTTTTAATGTGCTTGAAAAAGTAATAACGTATTAACAAGTTCAGGTGTACACTTGAATTTTGTACACTTGTACTGAATCTTGTTTTCAGATTCCTTGAATGTCAGTACACATGTTGTGCTTGTATCACGCAGACTTTAAAATATTTTAATGATATATGAATATTACAATATATATTTTTATAAAGAGGAATTTGCACAATTTGTAACACATCAAATGGAATGTAGTAATACAATAAGTGGAATGGTATCTGCACCATTTACATCACGTTAAATAACTGTATTGCTGGCCTTTTAAGTTTCCTGCTTAGTACATTTATTTTTATTGCATTGGTGAGCGAGTGAACAGATTTAGATAAGTCTCGTTGCCTAGTCATTACATAACTACATTGCTGTAAAAATGATTCAAACAGGTCACGATACCTGGCTAGTGCAAAACTGCATTGTTCAATAGATGATTCAGAAATGTTACGATACCTGGCTAGTACATAACTGTATTGCTTAGCTGAAGATTCAAGCAGTTCATGGTGCACAAGACCAGTCGATGTTGACATATTTATACAAAATACAAATTGATGTGGATGGTTGTCGTATTATTTATGTGATCAATATTTTTAAGTCTTATCCAGGTAAACGAAAAAGCATTTTTTTTTAAAAAACAAGTTTTAACATTTCTGTCCCCTGACAAAACTTTAACATTACAAAAATACAGAAAATAATGAATATCTTGATAAGCAGTTTACAAAATAATACTTAAATCTACAACAAGACAAAACAGCAGCAGGTAAATTGTTCTACCACAAAGAAATAAGCAACAATGTAGTAAATGGGATCTTAGGAAGAATAAAGATTGTAAATCAATATTCTATTTTGGAGAAAACCGTTACACAAAGATAAAACACGAACTGTGCTCGCATTTGTAGCATAAGATACTCATTTGGGAAATCAGTCTGTTCTTTCCATGTGTTAAAAATTCTTTAATATCTAATGCGTGCGAAGATGTTTTGTCTAGCTTCCCTGGTTTGTTAAGACTCCGTTAAAGAGACTACCTTACTCTCTGCAAACTTCGAAAATTTGGTAGAATCGAATTGGACATTAGATAAAACAAGGTTACATTGAAAGCTTTACTCCAGATATATGTGTTTTACAAAAGATACCATGTACGCATAATTCTAACCTTACACATTTGGCTTATCGGGATGACTTATTAAATGATCTGATATTTTACAGTTGTCATCCCTCTAAGCCTTACACGGATGTGCAGGCTGATCATGATCTACACTGGTCGCAAAGGCATAATCAGTTGTGTCCAGCATGATAAAGGTTAACAGGAGGAAATTTGACAGTTCCAAACAAGTATTGTATGACTTACAATGGCTGCCGGTGAAAGCAATTATTTAAGATTTGAGTTTAAAATATTTTCTTTCATGTATAGCTGTCACATTGACAGAGCACCTATGTATTTAACAGAATTGCATATAGAGTATAAATCCTAGTAGACAAGGTTTTAGATCGTCAGAAAATTTTGAATGCCGTTATGTTGTTCTATACAACACGTGACGTGCAAAACATTTAATGATAGAAGTTTCTGTACTATTGATCCAAAACTGAGGAATGAAGTGCCGTTAGAATTATGAAAAAGTAAATCACTTGACACATTAAAAAAAGAAATAAGAAACTGTTCTTCAGATACTTCATGGCATAGTTTTAAATTTTTGATAATTGTTTTATATGCGATACCAGCAGGTGATAGTTTTTAAAAAAAAAATATTTTTTTTTACATTTCAACATCAATATTTTCAAGGTTTGTTAAAATAAATGTACTTGCTTGTACTGGCTCTATTGGTAGTGTAACGTGTAGTATTTCTCTTTTTGTTTAAATAATAAGTGATGGCACCATTAACCAGGGTATTTGAACCTCTATATGCAGTCTGTCTGGGCGTACAATGTTAGGCCTTATGTACTGGTATTCGGCAATAGCGGTAAAAAAGCCTCAGTGGGTAGGGTGCGGTCATGACTGTTATTTTTTTTCGTTGGATTTAACGTCGCACCTACACAATTACAGGTCATATGGCGACTTTCCAGCTTTGATGGTGGAGGAAGACCCCAGGTGCCCCTCCGTGCATTATTTCATCACGAGCGGGCAACTGGGTAGAACCATCGACCTTCCGTAAGCCAACTGAATAGCTGTTTGTTTAAATTATTAAATAAAGCTATTATCATCATTATTATTATTATTATTATTATTATTATGTACAACGCCACTGAATATGTCATTTTATAGAAATAGGCGTTTAGACAAATTAATCACTTTCAGTTTCAGTTTCAATACACAGTGGACTGCCGATGACACTAAATTTCAGAAACAAAACACAAGATATACATTCAAAAAATGTCAGTGAGGCAATTTTATACTTAAATGTCAACATATATTCATTATCAGAGATGTAATCATTACAAATATATTATACATGTATCAGAAAACGTTTCTAACGAATTTCATTGGGGGAACAGAAAAATGCAGAATAATTTTGGACCTGAACGGACAGCGACAGTCAAAAGTTATTATTTGGACTAACATAATGCTACACCTTTTTACAACATTAGTTTGTTTTATTTTCTCATCTGAAAAGAATTTTCCATCATGCATTACATGTATAATTAAAATGCTACATATATCACAAACAGTTCTGAATTTTCTTCTCTGCTGCCAAGAAATATCTGAAATACGCTCATGCTCATTTTGTTTATTCCATTTTAAGAGACATTTGACCACTTGTGTAGCTAAATGTATATCTAGAGATTTACTTTTTTGCGGTCTGTGTCAAGAAACATTTGCCAAATCTTGCAGTCTGTTCTCACACATATTCTGTTACCATGCCATTTCGTTACTATGGTGTAATAAATATTTACATCTGAGGCCTATTTTCCAGCAGAACCATAGAATTTAATCAAGGCTGTTCATTGTTTAATTAGTATAAGTCGCCGACTTGTATTGATATGTCTGCTGTGCATGTAAATGCCAGTAACACAGGTTAAGTATTGTTCCTGGATGCATAATTAGGTTGTACTAACCGACAGAAAACAAATTTGAAGATGTTGAAATGCTTTCTGTGGGTTGCAATTGATAAAAGATTGGTTAAATTTCCTGGTTCATGGAGTCAATTGAATAAACCACCATGTGGTATAATGATGACAGTAACACTGCTGTTCGAAAACGTAGAGCGGCTATTAAAAAGTCAATACATGGTCGACAAAAGAATATATACAACTAGAGGGTTTTTTTGTCCCAATAACATATGTCTTCCCCCTATGTATACCTTTAGCTCTGGCAGCCATTTTGTGAGGCAAAGCGGCGCGTGTCGGTGATATGCACAACTAGGCTTGGTACTGATCACTCGTGTGATGTTCGTCGAAATCTGTCCAGCAGTTGATCTGTGAAAGCCGGTCAAGATTGTTTTATTTTTAGCTCTAGTGTCCATTTTGTGGAATGTGCCAGAGGCATGCACAACTAGGGCTGATACTGATTACTCCTTTGAAGTTTCGTCAAAATCAAGCCAGCAGTTTGACCTGTGAACGCTGGATAAGATTTTTCTATCTTTAGCTCTGCATGCCATTTTGTGCAGCGAAGAGGAACGTGCCGGCGACATGCACGACTGGGCTTGGTACAGATCACTCCTGTGAAGTTTTGTCGAAATCCGTCTAGCCGTTTGACCCGTGGAAGCCGGATAAGCTTAATGCGGACGGACGGACAGAACAAAAAAAGAAGTACCCCCATCTATGGGGGAAGACAAAATCAATAAAGACTTTGAAAAGAAAAACGCGAAGAACTATTAAACAAGCAAAGAAAAGGAACTTCCAAACTTAATTCCAGATCGAAGGTGATTCGTAGGATAAAGGGATAAACTTCAAAAGATTTCTCATTTACTAAATCGATAACTCTGTTGCTCCATCAAAAGAAGACATTGCAATTACTCCTGGTGAAATATCTTCGAAAACGCTTCATCGGAAAATTATGATCATAGTTTCCAAAATATCAAATCAACTAAAGAAAGTTAGTCTTTAAATTGCAGTGCAAATAAGGATGGACACCATAATAACCCCTTTTCGCTCTCAGAATGATTTCACTCTCTTGACAGATGTCTTGATACTGCAGCTGGTCCAGACCAAATTCAGTATCAACTTCCAAAACTCTTACAACGAGAATCGTTAGAGCTTCTCCTTGAAATTAAGAAATAATAAGTTTCCAAGTGTGGTTTATCGTAGAATAACCTAGGTTTTGAGATTTTATGCGTAGCCTACGGCCTTTGTGATATATTCTTTCGCATAAGAACGAAACGGGTTATGCTACGATAATTCACACTTTGGAACTTGTTATTTCGATTCTAACACGACATACTTGAAACAAAAGTGTTAGAAAAAAATGGTAACTACTTTTACGCTCTGAACTACGTGCTACGCACTTTGATTTGGCTGTTGAAATTTCCCAACATAAAACTGTAAAAGTTGCAGATTCATTCATAAAACTTTACACGCGGGGTATAAATGGTATAGCCAAAACACGATGGGCGCGCAGTACAGTTCAAGTGTGGTTTATTGCAGAATAACCCGAGATAGAGTTTGCTCTACATGTATGTAGGTTATTCGCTGGTCGTGTAAGAATTTACAGTATTATATGGAACACTGGTATTTTTCCAGAATCATGGAGAGAGGCTTCAGTTATTTTTGTTTCAAAACCAAAGAGGTTTTCGCAAGCAACGTAGCATCATCTTGTTCGACTGGAATGTTTTATTCGTGATGCATTTGTGAAAAATGGGCACAATGCGTCTGTCTCATTCAATTTAAGAAAAGATTGTGGTAAACCGTATCAATATGGTATCATGAATAACCTTGACAGCTAAGGTTTAGAACGTCGTCTTCAAACACATATCACAATTTTTATATGATCGCGAGTACGTATTGGTTCTACCCCTCCTGACTTTTGATCAGAAATGCGTCTAGCAAGGTCCAATTCTATCTGTTACACATTTTAGCAGTAATACAAATAATATAGTGAGAAGTTTTTACCAGCGACAGATTGTTCGTTATATGCAGATAATTTTTTGATATTTTATCGTTCTAAAAATATACGTACAATTGAACGCCAGTTACAGCAGTGCTTGAATAAAGTTAAAACTTGGGTCCCGGAAAATTTGTGTAAATTTTCGAAATGAAAAGCTCAGTTCGTCTACTTCTGTCAATTACGAAAACATCATTGTGAGCTTTTTCTTAACGTTACAAAAATACTCGTTGTTGACGAAGCTAAGTTTCTTGGTATTATATTTAATAAAAGGTTTTGTTTTATGCCACATAACAAAATACCTGAAAGACAAATGCTTGAGGTTATTGAATCTTTTCAGACACCGATTGGGAAGCTAAGCGTAGGGTTTTATTAAGATTCTATAGAGGTTTGATTAGATCCAAGTCCGAATGCAACAGTTACTGTATTGTAAACGGTTCGGCAAGAAAATCTTATTTACAAATGTTGGATACCATCTATAATCAACGTCTCCATCTCTCTTTATAGACACCGAGAAAAACTGTCATTGCAACATGCTTTGAGGCTGGATGCAAACAAACTATCATGCCATTAAATTCATGTAAAAACTCAAGTTGTTCGAAACAAAACTATTCAAATCGTTTGCATACCATGGATTAGATTGCATCTTCAATGTTACAAAAAGAGTTATGGAAGAAACAAGACGCAAATACCAGATTTCCATCTGTCATAAGTAGAGATACATATACGTCCCTGGGAAAGCATTTCAAAAATCAAAATCATGTAATAATAGCATGTGAACTGTCTTGTTTGTACACGATTTTTCTCCCGTTAATACATGGGCGGCTCAGGTGAAAAAAAATGTTTTCATGCAAATATATATGTTTATACATAAAACCTCTGGAGATGATTTTCATTTTATGTTGTTTTCTGTATAAATTCTTCTCGGCGATATATGAACTTTTTGTCGATTCGCCTTTAAATCAAACTCCCTCACTCACTCGCTCATAACGTTACGAGTGATCTTTTTTTCGGAAAAGAACGTACTTTCGTGCAATCTTTTATATTTGAGCTTACTTTGAATACCCTTTATTTTAAATACCTTTTATTTGATGAAATAGATTACATCAATATCCCGTTTTGAATGATGACCATAATGTTGCAACATGCAATATGTAAGAAAGTGGTTTTTGGATACTAATTTTATTAGGAAAATAGGCAGGTGCAAGGACAATAAGTACGGTCATTTTATATATTAAACTAACTTATATATCTTTTTGCCCTATTTATTAGTATTTTGGTATTGGTAAACGAATTACTTACAGTTCTCAACACAGAGATAGAGTGAATTTATTTATTTATGTGGGTTTTACGGCGCACCAACACAGTATATGTTATATGGCGCCAAACAGGACTACAAATTTTGGTTTCACATCTCATTTACATCGAAATAAAAACATGAGGTATGGAATCAAAATTTGCATACCTACTGGAATCACAGTTACTGCAAAACCAAGTGTTAAGACCCTATTAGTCGCCTCTTACGATCATGCAAGGGTAAGGCAGTGGTTCAAATTCTTTTCATACACAGATCGTCCCAGAATCACTTGGGGCCAGAGATAGAGTGAAAGACGCTACCTTGGAAGAGATTTACGCAGCTTTAACAATTACCTAGTAAAGGGTTACAATTTTATTTCAAAATGCTGCATGAGAATCAGAATTGCAAGCACACATGTACATGTACTTATGAGTTTTCCTCGTAAATTTTAAAATGAGAAATAGAGCTTGAAGTATTCGTAAGCTTTGGTGTTTTTTTAAACAAATGCAAATAAAACATAATATATATTACTTACTATATAGACATATTTTAAGGTATTAGGCCCCTAATAGTAATGTTTAAAAAATGGCATTTGCTGGGTATATTCTTACAGTTGACCGTGCTTTGCACTTAATTGCAAATTTTTAAAAAGTTTTACCGTGCCGTTTATTATAAATTTTGTGTAATTTATGGTATTTCCTCAAGCTCAAGTAGAGGCAAATTTCAAAGTGGCGGCCTTTAACCAAAACGTTTGCAGAGAATTCATTATACCATTACTTTTTATGAAAGAAACATCGAACTATTGGTAAACAATTATAAAACTTAAAACAAAAACTGTCAGTATCATTATTTCTAGGGTGCATCGAGTAAATGGATTTAATGAGACAGAATTCTAACTCCAACATTGAAAAATTAAGGTCGAATCCTGTGGGTCTGTTTTGAACTTTTGCTCACTTCATTCAAAAATAACCTTGGGGCAGAAGTAAAACCTGCCTACATTTCTTCCACAATATGTAATCTAAAGAATGAAGGCAAAATAGAGAACTTTTACCGCATGTAACTCAGTATTTTTAAAGATGTCTAACTCTACCCCTTCTGTTTCAGAGGTAAATTCACTTTGAACAGCAAGAAATCGCTTATCAAATTACTTTTTTTTCCACTTTTGTACAATAAATTAATAACAAGTCTTGAAAGAAGTAAAAATTTACAAGAAAAAAAGGAAAATAAGGGAAAAAACAATTTGGTCCCAATGGGGCTTGAACCTACGCCCACCTGAAAATTGCAGTTAAATTAGGTTTATGGTAGAAATTGAATACTCTTCAAAAAGGAAGTACTCTATTATGGGCCTGATACCTTACGTGCACATGAAAAAGGACAAATGGAATAATTTTATACCATTTTAAAGATATTTTGGAAAGAAATGTTGATAAAAGATGTTTTAACCATTCCACTTGCCGTGGCTACTGAAAACGTTTGGACATGGTAGGGTAGAGTGTTAAATGCTGAATATATTGCACACAAATGAACGCTGGTGTTTCATTTATGTTCTAGAGAAAATGGCAACGAGGCCGTTGAAAATCTTGATGTTTTGAAATCTCCATGAATTGTAATTCCTATCCCAAAGTTTCTAGTTCATGCGAGTCATTTTGTCGGCTGTCATAGTCACTATGGTTTTGAATTTTTTTTATCTATAAATTGTTATCGGCAAACAAACACCCTTAGGATTTCTTAGACAGTGGCAGATCGTAAAAGATAAACATGGACACAAGACAGTTACCTTGGAAACACTGGAGCTTGGCACGACTTTGTTTGACGGTTCACTCGGCTGTACACCCTCGTTAGAATGCTTTTAGCCATGTGATGATTGGTTCTTGGGCCAATTAGCAGTTTGTTGCTTCGTCTTATGTTTCAATGATATCTCCAAGAGAACAAGGTGCTCGTCACCAGTAATCTTTGACATCTGATTACTACACATTATAGGGAGAATGTCCTACTCTTAATAAAAATTAGATTCCCTTTGCTGTACACTATCACCTTAATAGTAATCATCTTATTGTGCTTAGATGATAAGAAATGACCTATGAATCATTTATAATATCTATTCAAAGCAATATATTGATGCTTTAAATATATGATCAATTTCATAAGCAGAACTGGAAATTGTTCTAACCTCTCGAGAAACGATATATCTTCTATCTGTGTTATACCACTATGTATGTATTTTTGACTATCAATTATTTTATATGAATCCAGACTAAAGATGTTGGTAAATTTCACTTTTTAAAAAAAAAAAAAAATATGTTAATGATAAAAGACATTACTCTATCCCAATCTGACGTTATATCATATAGTATTTAAAAAAAAGAAACACACTGAGCTTCTGTACTACGTTTGTTTTAGAAATACCGTTAACGTTTAACATGTAGTAACAAATGCACAGACGTGTTTTTAAACAAGGACACTAAACTGAACGTACCAAAGTGTAGTAAGTATGTAAAATGTTATTTTATATGTGCACTTTCAATATAAGAAATATACAGACACATATATTAACCGCCGTAAAAGATGCAAAATATCTGAAACTGTTTGCAATGAGTTTCTTTATAAGGAGAGAAAACATAGCAAACATTCGTCTCTAAAAAATACTATTACATGTAATCATGTTTACCGCCGTTATTTCATAGAATAAAAAATATACATTAAAACAGTGAATAATAAATGGCCGTTCTGTTCATTGTTCAATCAGTGCAAGACTGAAATGAACAATATCTTAAGTAACGTCCTGAACTAATAATAATTTTATTTATTCAGTTTTTTCAAGACATCTTAATCAAAACGGAACATATGTTAAAGAAAGGTACTTCTTAGAGTATGCCTTCAAGAACTTCTAAACAATAATTCAGAATAACTTAAATGATGCAATTAATGACTGCATGCCTTTGTAACATTTTTCTTTCTTTATAACTAATATCTCTTAAACTGTGTGCAATATTCTTTGTTTTACAGGGATATTTAACAGTTTATTTGTCGGGTGTTAAGATACATCAACACAATTCTTGTGATTTCGTTTAAGGGGTTAAAGAGCTCAGTTGCCTATCCTAACATGGGTTCAGTCACAAGAGGGCAACCTTCCGCAAGATAGTTGAATGATTACGATCGAAGTGTATATTCCAAATTCTACTATAATAATAGAATTCCGCTAAGGGCATGGTCGGTTTCGTCTTAAGAACAGACTTAGTCAAATAGAAAAGGTAGGAACTTCTCTGGTCGTCAAATCAAACCCGGTCTGCTTTTATCTGTTTTGTTGCTTTCTATGTTTGTAAACGATGTTATATGAAAATATCTACATCAAACTTGTAGAGACTAGGGGCAGCTCAGTCTAAGTCAACAACCACTCGGTCACGTTCATTGCAAGTGCTTTTTATTTTTCAATATTTCATACTTTTTTATTCTTTTTATTGTTTTTACTCCTGTTATTTGTTTTCTTTTGCAGAAATATATTTGTCTACATGCCCGTCTGTCTGTCATAAAAAGTACATAATATGATTGCTTATAATATAAACCAGCAGACACTATAATGTAGCATGAATTATTTATGTAAATAAGTAACGAAGAACGAGGACATATTAAGTTACGCAAACTTTATTACGTGTACTTTTTTGTTTTGATTGGGTTTAACGTCGCACCAACAAAATTATAGGTCATAAGGCAACTTTCCAGCTTTGATGGTGGAGGGAGATACCAGGAGCACCTGCGTGTGTTATTTCATCACGGGCGGGCACCTTGGCAGAATCACCGACCTTCCGTAAGCCAGCTGGTTATCTTCCTCATATGAAGAATTCAACGCCCCGAGTGAGGCCCACATCGGTGAGAGGCAATTGAATTGAAGTCAGCGATCTTTACTACTCGGCCACAGAGGCCCCCTATCATCCAACATATTCTAGTGATATTCTGGAAAGATTCCGACAACCAACGGAACCATATTACGTTCAACAAAAGGAATATAATTATTCAGTTATGAAGGTCTTTGTGTTGATTGTTTACATATACTAATTAAGTAAAAGTAGGCAAGTTGTGAGCAAATGAAGACTCTTAGGGGCGTAATGGACACATTTTACATGATAACAGGGTTCCATAGACTTGTAAATACAACTTTTTTGATGATACAGTTATTTGCCAGTTCAACAGACGAAACACATTTAAAAGACGTTATGTTATTGCATTTTCTGTTTTACTTTGATCATCAGCGGCTCTGTTGCATAAGCTTTATATCCCTTTATGTGATTGAAGCCGATATTGGCGTAGATTATCTGTATCAAATTACGAAATAAATCGCTCTGGCCACTAAAGCATAATAAAATATTGTAATCTAGACATTTGGCCGCCACGTTGCGATGTACTAGAGGAAACTGATTATCATTTGTGAAGGAATCTCTTTTCATATGGTGCAAATCGTCGTTATTTAATACCCTTGGGGTATGGAATCCTGAACTTCTTATCAAACAAACAACATGCTCTGAAATAGATTCTATAAGAATCCGCTATTGAAGCATACAACACATGAGAAAACATACTAAAAACAGACTGAATATAAATGAGTTTGTTCATGAGAGATGATAAAATCAGCAACAGTACTGACTTACGAAAATGTAATTGCAAAAATGTCCAGAAATAGGTAGAACACTCCCTGTGAAAACGACGCGACCTTTTCAGATCGCCAGGTGGCAAATTAAGAGGTTTCAGTGGCAGTTTCATGGTAAAAAAGTCCCTCCGTTACTGAATTCGTCCTTTTTTATTTTTCATACCTTTTGTAGCTTGTAGTTCATTCGTGCACGGAGTTCATGCTTGACGAGTTTATAACAAGCATGCAATTCATTCAATATCTATAGAACAGAAAAATTTCTAAAGCCAGTACCGGTGCTATGGGTAGGTGTGGTTCCGAAGAATTATCTTGTAAATTCTAATCAAAAGTTTGAAAGTTAATACTTAACATGTATATTCTGTTCCGAAGAAGGTGGTTACTGGAGCCACATCTTGATAGCCGATGTGTTTTAAAGGAGACATTAAGTCGTTTAAAGCCTATAGTCTTACAGATTTCATAATTGATTCATCCGGTCACAATACATATTTATATTTTTAAAAGAGCAACAGAAAAAGAAGCAATAGATACGTGTAGTGTTATGACGAGAGTTTTTGTTATGAGCACGAAAAATATTAATGTCAAACAGATTTGCAAGCTGTATTGTGTCGTTACAAGGTGTTTGTAATACCATTTAGTCTCTTAAGATAAAACGAAGCGATAGCAAAAAGACAACAACAGTGTTTGGAAGTTAAAATCTGTTACATCTATTCAAGATATAAGATAACGTGACATTTAGGGAATGTCTGGATTCCTATTAAAGAAGGTCGTAGTCAAGATGCAATAGTAAATACCTTTCTTTCTTTGAAACCAGTTCAGGAGCGTAAGACAAATATGCAAATTAGGATACATGGTATTAGGTCTAACTTCAAAATTTGTAAGATATACTGATTTTATCATGTCAATTTCAATAACCTTATAATGTATATAGAGTTTTAGATTTGTAAAGAGAAATATGCACGATTTTTTGGCAGTTTAAGAGAGCAAAAAGAAGTACTAGAACAAGAAATTAATGATCGATATTAATCATTTTTTAATACTGTTATTTTTATTTCATTGAAATTAATATAAAGTTATTAGATCGGAGTTAAAAGACAGTATCGTCGTTAATGAACATTGTGACAAATGACGTCACAAATTACGGCACGCACTCGATATAAGCAAAAATGGACTGAATGCCCACTGAACCTACCGTACGTAAACAAATTTTGAAGAAAATGTGTAAATAAGCGGTTCACAGTAAAAAAAAATGCTGACGTCCAAAATTATTTCTGAGTTTCTAGGAATAGACGTGTCAAGTAATAGCGTTTGCCTTACAAAATATCATGGATTCATAGATCTAACTGAATGACTATATTTAAACTTATGGTACTCATTCATAAAGCTCATAGACAAATCACTTGAGTGTATTACAAGTTCAGTCCGAGGATCTATCAGTTGTTTCGCAGTAATATATGCGATCAAAATGTTGAGATATCTGTTTATCGTCTGGCGAGTAAGATGATCAATAAGCTGAAAGATGAAACTCCCAAGATACCAGTCTTCTTTCCAATTTATGCATTCAGAATTGCGTTTTAGATATATCAAACTTCAATATAGAATCTATATATTATGATGAGGAAATGCTTATGTCGTGTTATTATTTATAAACGTCAGTTCTTTGCTGTTTTAAATCTATCTTAAGAAACAATTTTGGTAGGTTATTTTCTGTTGTTTATTTCAGTCATTTTGGATAGTTACCAGGTATTTTAATTGAAGTCTTACTCCATTTGTCTTTGGATACTAATATTCAGGATACATGTCTATGAAAACTCTATAAAACAAACCCCAAAAGTCAAACCGATTATGAACCGTCATAACGTTATGAAAAATTAAGAACATAGAATATATCTTCAATATCAAACAAGATCTTCATTCCACTCTGATATCTTAATCGCACGCATAATCTAACTTCATATTCTTTTATAATGACAAGAGAGATATCTTGCTGGAATCTCCGTACATGATTAGAAAAAACACGCCACCGTGCGAGGTCAATTTAGACAAGAACATGCAATAACAATGTTTACAACCAAATCTTTAAACAATGTTTCGATATCTTTGCACGAATGATAATGGCTCAGCGATTTTTCTTTGATTTCAATAAGAATTTGAAAAGACCATGGATAGATTATTCTGTCAAATGTACACATTTATTTATTTCACAAGTCTTTCTACAGAACAATACGTAATGCAACTGGTTGCATCTGAAATATCAACTGAAGTATTTCAGTAAGAACATACTATTACAGATTGCTATAAATTGTAAATAAGTTGAGACTACACAGGACCGATGGTCCTTTTGGTTTTTAAAGTATAATATTTCGTTAATCGTTGCATGTGTATCTACTGTCATGTGGAAATCATAATCAAGTATTGTATTCAAAGCTATTCGACAATGTTTCGATGCGTATTTAATTCCTGTTCTGTTCCCATGTTGGTTGTAATATAATATTATGTATTATCTTACATATATTATTATTTTTGATAGTTGATACATGTAATCATGGAAGATACATTATAAGTGAGTACATACATGCAAACTACAAATCCATGGGACTGTCGTATGCATAAATGCATTTGAAAATGTAACTTTTGACATAGGCATTAAAAAAAAAGACAGTTCCAAACATTATCTTTCTTATTGATATAGGGGATGATACAGGCGTTGGATGGAATTTATCCGCCCATATTATTTTTTTTTTATTGGTTGTTGTGTTTTGCCACATTCCTAGAATGCGAATTATCAAAAAAGATCTTGCAGCTAGTATAATTTTTATTTGTTTCATTTATTACTTCGCTTGTATGTGAGACAAAGCCAAAAATGAATTACATGTAACTTAAAGGATATATTACATTTTTTTCTCATGCAATTTCTATTATTCAGTAGAACTGGATAATATGTACTCGATACAGTTATGATCTCAACTGTTAACCATTCTACAAGGAAAATTCTATTTAACTTTTTTCTGCAAAATCAAGCAAAGCCAACTAAATGCAAGTTCTTTCATTTGTCATTCAGGGAAGAAAACAACTAAGTAATCATTCAGCTTCACAGACAATAATTAATTTGATATTTTGTCTTCGCAATCGCTACAAACGTTTCTTTTAATAACCTCTGACATAACTGTCCTTATTTCTATTTCAGCTTGTGAGTTGCATAGATTCGCAAACTTACACATATCTGTGATGTCAAAAGTCAAGTCGATGTTTTTGATTTGTGCGACTCCGCGTCTCCACAAATTGATCATAGAGTTGGACATTAAGCGACCAGTAAGTAAAACAATGATGAATATCCTGATAACAAGTAAAGCCGCCTTCCAAAAACACAGCTTCTTCAAACCGAAACCCACAGCACGCAGACTTGCATAAGAGTAGCGCACAAAGACAAACACACGCACAGACAAAGTCAAATCAAACACACGAGAACAAAATGGAACACAGTGTGACACAGTCCTGTAAACCACCATTAGAGGGCTTAACACGGTTAATGGTGCACAATACTTTATCCTCATCCCCATCATATTTCAAAGTCACACGACTGTAAGAGTTCCTGTTTCCTTTTATCATATAAAACGATTAACTACGTTATTTTCGTAAAATATACCCTTTCTGGGATCGAAAAATATACTAATACGTCAATATTTTGAAAATAAAAATCAAACAACAACAAATCATAGAAAAGGGTTGTTTTACATAAAAATGAACAGCGTATAAAACATGTATGTTACAATTATTATTTTACATAATATATGCATTGAATTTCAGAAAATGGTTATAAAAAAGGGCCAGACTTTCGGATAGTTCAACGCCTTTTAATACTCTTTTTAAAGAACTGTCACATTTCTTTGTTTTGTTGCATATGCAAAAATGGCCCAGTGCTAAAAAGTCATATAAAATGGTTTAACTTAGTTACTGACAAACTTAATTACAACAATAAAAGTCTCCTTCCCTCAGGGGCATCTGTCATATGATGCTATTAAACATATTATTTTGTATTGAAACTTAATTGAACACGTGCATATTATTTATATAAGCTGCTTTCAAGTCGTGTTTCATAAAAAATACACTGAAAGATAACAAAAGGTCTTCTGTTTTTTTATTGACGGATTGGCATACAGATATTATATATATATTATATTATATATTTTCAATATTGGCACTTGTTTATTACCAAGTTTTGCGAAAGCCTTTTCTTACAATATGCTTTTATATTCATTGCAGGGTCCCACTTCATAAGACTAGCGGATTATTAGGACAAACGGGGCAAACATGAAGTTCCTTCCGGTGAAACACGCATAGGAGACTCAGAATGTAAATAATTTTATGTGTTTCTACGTAATCTACCGGAAAAGCTATAATTCATTATTCGTCATTCACAGCATGAGTCATCGTAGACCAGTTAAAACGTTAGAAACTCCTATTCAGTATGCAAAACTTTATATAAAAATCAGTTACAAATATATATATAGCATGTATTTTCCAAATTAACAAGGCTATCAACCGAACCTCCTCAAACAAAACACGTAACGATTTGCTGATAAAACTGTAGAATGGTTTAATTATTTCCCATTTTATCGCAATAATTATTTAATTCTAAACCGAAAACATTCTTTCAAGGGAATTGGTGAGATGACGTAATCGACGACATTAAATGTTTTCTTGTAAATTTATTAGATAGAGCAGCCATTTGGGATCTAAATGTTTACCGATAATGCGTTCTAATTTGCATTATGCACATAGTTTTGAATAACTGTAGAACATGAACCGAGTATCTTTATATGAGTTGCAGATTTATGATAATGTTCGCTTGGAATGATCAAATACTTGCTATTGGCAAGTTTTGTTCTTGCGCTCCTTATGACCAGAGCATGTTCAGTATAATATCGCTGACTCAAGCATAATGACATAACTGGTTTATGTCTGTAATTATGTATAGAGTTTCCAGAAAAACTGTGAGAAGCAGCTACTAGTTAGAAGAGTAAAAGTCAATACCGATTTTACTAAATAGACCTTTCATTTTAATGAATGTCGGGAGATGTTGAAAAAAAAAACAGCATTATTTGAGATTAAATAACATTACATAAAAATGTACAGGTTTGTAAATGCACGCTTTGCATTTTGTATGTCATTAATTATATCACGAGATGCTTTGAGGACGTGACAAAGGTGATGGTTAAAGTATTACAAAAGAAACTATCATAATTAATTACACGTTAATATCAACGTATTTGAATATAAGTTGCAAGAGTAAAACCCTTACGAAAAACGAATGAAATGTTTAAAAGTCTTGAGTCTATTCAAACGGTATATACACTGCATCAGACAAATTACGCTTACTGCAAATTTGCAATCCTCTAGGACTTTCATGCCAGACGTTTGTAAATTAAATTTCCAATTTTCTTTGTACACATTACTTCGTTTGGCATCAACCATACCAATAAGATATACAGTCCTTGAACATTTTGCTAGATAAACATTCTTGTCGACTGTATTATATAACTGACTATTTATTTTGAGGTATGCTGACTGATACTACACAAGAACAAAACGCATCGGTTATAAAATAAGCAGGCGTAACGATATTCTCTAAATTTCACATTCCAAAAAAAATATACATAATATGATGTATTTCTATATGTTGAATAAGATGTAGTTTGTCATATTCACTGAGTTGTATTTCGTCATGTTCAGTAAAATGTAGTTTGCCATGTTCAGGGAGATGTAATTTACCATGTTCAGTGAGATGTATTACGCCATGTTCAGTGAGATGTATTTCGAGATATTCAGTGAGATGTATTACGCTATGTTCAGTGAGATGTATTTTGCCAGGTTTATTGATATGTATTTCGTAATGTTTAGTGAGATGTATTAAACCATATATAGTCAGATAAATTAAGCCATATTCAATGAGATGTAGTTTGCCATGTTCAGTGAGATATATTACGCCATGTTCAGTGAGATGTATTTCGAGAAGTTCAGTGAGATGTATTACGCCATGTCTAGTCAGATGAATTACGCCAAGTTCAGTGATATGTAGTTTGTCATATTCAGTGAGATGTATTTTGCCATGTTTATTGAGATGTATTTCAAGATGTTCAGTAAGGTGTAGTTTGTCATATTCAGTGAGACATTTTACGCCATGTTCAGTATGACGTATTTCGCCATGTTCAGTGAGATGTAGTTTGCCATGTTCAGTGAGACGTACTTCGCCATGTTCAGTGAGATTTGTCGCGCCATGTTCACTGAGATGTATGACGCCATGTTCAGTAAGAAGTAGCTTGACATGTTAAGTGAGATGTATTACGCCATGCATGTTCAGTGAAATGTATTACGCCATGTTCAGTGAGATGTATTACGCCATGTTCAGTGAGTTGTATTACGCCATGTTCAGTGCGATGTATCTGGTCATGTTCAGTGAGATGTACATGTATTTCGCAATGTTCATTGAGGTATATTTCGTCATGTTATGTGAAATGTATTACACCATGTTCAGTAAAGTGTAGTTTGCTGTTTGTCATGTTCAGTGAGATGTATTACGCCATTTTCTTTGAGATGTATTTCGTCATGTTCACTGAAATGTTGTTTTATGTCCAGTGACATGCATTTTGCCATATTCAATATGATGTATTTATGTTTAGTGCGATGTATTTTGGCATATTCAGAGTGATGTGTTTTACCATTTTAATGAGATGAATTCCGCTGTGTTCAGTAAAATGTAATTCGTCATAATTCGCCATGTTTAAGATGAAGTATATCCAGCGGTTAGAATTTTGACGGGGTAAACTTTGACCATATATAAGCTTGAAACAGTTCTTTTTTACAATTTAAATCGTAATCCAGAGAAAAGACCGCGACAGCATATACATTTAAATAGAAGCTGACTTTTATAAGAATATCGATTCTAAAAGTATAAATTGATTATATTCCAGAGCTGGGTCTATTAAACCATCAAGCATTCCGGGCTTTCTTGTATTTGCACAATATTCTTCTTCAAATAAAATGTCAAATTTTGATATATGGATTTGAGCGCAACAGGGGCTTAACAATGTTTGCCATTCGAGGACAAATTCTTTTCCTGACAGGGACGCTCATGGAATTCAACAAGAGCTAAAACGAGATACTGGTCATAACAAAATTGCCTGTTACAAACGAATATAAATATATGGAATTTGTTGTGTGCGTCAATGTTGGAAAAAGGCGATATTTTGGTGTTAATGTTTTTAAACCTACTGGCACCAGGCACCTATGTATATTCTGATAAACATACTCGTGAACCGGAAAAAGAACTAGCCAATTTGAGCCTTGGTCAGAAGTTTTTTCTATAACGATGTCCAAAACTTAAAATAGGCGGAGTGTCTCTGCGATAAGAAACATTGAAAAAAAATGAATATAGAGATGCACGATGGAGGATAAATTATCTTTTTTCAATATGTATTGTACTCAATTGCCGGTCTGCATGTTTTAGGTGAGATATACGGCACTAAAGTGTCTGACAGAAAATCGTTTAGCATCGTAATGAACAAACATTTTCGTTTATTGTTGTCAAGGCTCTTACGGATATTCGGTGTTCCTTTACCGGCGATAGTAAATATAAGTTTATTGTGCTGTACTTTGTAGCGTAGTGATCATAAAGCCGCTTGATAAATAACTTGATACACTGTTTGTTTCTGTCTAATTTATTTTCTGTAACCAATAAAATAGTTAGGCAGATATTACAAAATTTCATCCTATCATTTTAGCGTTCTGTGACCCTTATCTTCATCTTCTCGGGCTCTGCGCAGCGCAAGCGGTTTCCGAGCCACCTCGTCGCTGCTGTGCGTGCACCCTTCCCTCTCAGTATATTGCAATGTAAATTATCTAAGGCTGACTCATACGACGGAGTCAGTATACTAAAAAATGTATACTGTAATATAGATGTATAAGGTTTACTATAAACAAGTGTAAAACGAATGTTGCTGATTTGGATTTTCAAATAAATCAAACGGAGTGAGTATTTTATAATGTAAGATTTCTAAGATTCACTAATACGAATGTAAAATTAATGTTGCCAATTTAGCTTTCAAACAAGTGAGACGGGTCAGTATTTTGGAGTTTACGGCAAAGTATATTATATATAAGGTTCAGTAACGAATGTAACTAGAGTAGTTTTCAAACAAATCAGACGGAGTTAATTTTCTGAAAAAGTGGAAAACCAGAGGTCGCCCAACACGACGTTAACGAAAATTGTGCAGACTCGGTTTGATTGAGCCTGTTCACGGACGGTAGTGGAAATGCCCTTTAGCACCGGGTTGAGCAGAACTCAACATAAGTACCAGAATATCATTTAGAGACATCCGCAGATGTATTCATACAGCAGTGCACTGAGAACCTTCAATGATGAACAATGCAATTCCATGAAAAGCGGCTGATGGCCCCCAGTTAAAATAATGGCTTTGCCCTAAACGAGAAAACAATGAGCAGTACTAAACAAACTGCAATTTAGAGAGGGGGTCTGATGTTATGGAGCCTGCATATCACAGAAACTGCCTAAAGACAAAATTTAAAAGCGGGCACCATATTCAAGGGATGATTTAGCAATATCCGAAGCTATTAAAGCTGGAGCGACAGTACACTAACACAACATAAAAGTCTTCCTGAACGATCTGAAAAGATCGAAATATAATAGATCTGACTGAAGGTACGGGTAGGATTTTTTCGGCACAAACAACGCTGCTGTGATAATAGAATAGAACAGTTGGAAAAACACGACATAAACCAAATGTTGCAGGCTCGGTTTGATAGAGACTATTCATTAACGGTACTGAAAATGAGGCTACAGTCCATGCCCTTTAGTCCCGGGTCGTTATATTAATGTTGATAGTTTGAGTTTTCAAACATATCAGACGGAGTCCAATGACATTTAAAAACAAATAACACAAAAAATAATTAAAGACAACTTCGTTTAATGTGTCCTCATAGCTACGCCATCGACACTTCGTGCTTTACGTTTACCAAAGTGGGAAACGCGATGGAACGATGGCGAAACCTTACCAAGGATATCGATATATTGTATTAATTCTAGAATTTAATGCACTAGCTTTGAGATAGGCATTGTACCTCTACTTGACAATTAAACAACAGTTCTGGAAGACGCCCGTTATGGTTCTCAATCAAATACACTTTGCTGCTTTTTACTTGTTTGCTTGACTTCTATGCTTCAGAAGTATCGTCTGATCAGTTAATCTGATAGCTTATTCTCAAGAATTCTCTGCCTCACCAACGCCCCGTTCGTCTTGAACTTAGATCTTCTTCGCACATCTAGCTATCTGTAATGCATTGAAACGGATACGACTTCTAAAGATCTGCCCAATCTTTCAGCAAAAGTAAACTACCCAGTGTTTGTTACTTTAACCCTTAGCCTGCTAAATTTCTAAAATGGACTGGTCCATCATTCAATTTGGGCAATACCATTTATTATTCAAGGTGGTTTTCACTGAAAATTTACTGACTGAATAGCGAACAGTGCAGACCATGATCAGACTGCACGGATGTGCAGGTTTATCTTGGTCTGCACTGTTCGCAAAGGCAGCATCACATGCCGCCAGCAGGCTAAAGGTTAAACCCTGGTCTAATTTTGGCATGGTAACTTCTAAACTTATCTATTTGCCAAAATTAACATAATATTAACATAAGAGAAGCAATAGCTTCTGAATAATTGTGGTTTGTACAAGAATTGTTATCATGTAAGTGATTCCGCATCAGCAATACATTCTATAGTGTCAGTGTAGTAACAGTTTATAAGGCAGATGAACTGACATATTTCCATTTCTATGATTGATTGACTCAAAAAGATAAACATTAATATTTGGAAAACGAATTAAGTTAGATTGGCAAAAACTTAATACAATACCTATTAAGCTTTCCTGCACTTTAAAAGACTTTCAAACTTATTTTATGTAACTAGAAATATATCAATACAAAAAAGTCTTGATTATATGGCAGCTAAATTGATTCATCTTCCACTAACTGATTACACTACCAAAATAAATCATTTCTCTGATCTGATAAAGGAAACTATTTTAGATGAAGAATTCTTAAATTAATGAATATTAGAATTATTTATTTGCCACCACAAATCTGATATCTTATTTATCTCTTCAATATAGTTTGAAAGCAAAGAAATGAAATATTGAGATAACTGTTAGGTTTAGGATTATTTCACAAGATTCAGATGAAAGAACATGTCTGGATAAATTGACTTATTTGTTCAGTATAAATCAAATTTAGGGCAGCTTACTCTAACCTATCGAAAGGTTGAAAATCACTTGAAATTCTGTGACGCATTTGCATATACAAATGTAAGATTATCGACAGCCGGTCGTTTTGCTTAATTAAATAACCAGTTTCCATAATAAATTTAAGCATTAGATCAATTGTGATTAGCAAATGCTGTTCAACATTATTTGTTTTATTTTGTGCTTGTTTTGACAAGTCTCTTGAATTTAATACGCTCGTTGGTCGTATTTCGAATATTTGGAATATATCAAGACGTTTGCGAATACAGACTACAGGTTTGTGTATGTGTAATCTAGGTCTGTACTGTTGAAAAAATCACATATCAAGAGTCAATCGATGGAGAAAAAAATGTTGTGGAATTATTTGATAATTTTCGAGAACAAACCTGTGATTTGCTTTGCTTTACCACGGTCAATCTCTCTTATGGCCTGATAACACAGCACCAGCTAACTTTTGTAATATTGTCTCTTGTTATTAGCAATTTTACACTTCAAACGCTTTTGAGGCTATACGCCATTCAGCTCAGACTATTATATTCACGTGATTTGAAAAACTTGAAATATTATGCTGCATAAAGACGCTTGTTCTTTTTGCATAATTCATTACAGCAAGAAGACTACGCGTTTCGAAAATCTGATGGATATAAAATGAACTTTTTAGATAATGATGCAGAATTTGCAGGCATTTATCATTTAAAATGGAATACAGTCTTTGCAGTGATTTCCTCTTTTCTCATGGGAATTTTGAGAAAGAAACACAACGTCATTGTAACCACGCAAATTTGATTTTAAATTTCAGAAGAAGATCTGTTATCGTGCTTAGTGCTAAAAGGGTATGTTCTAAATGCGAATCCTTTATAGGAATATTTCATTTACTTATGATGCCGTACATATGTTGTATATAAAAAAGGCAACTAATATATTTTGAAAAACAAGCATGTTCTAAGAACGCTCCCACCCCCATCCCCTCTGGCGATCACTGTTACTATGAACATAGTGCAGAAAACTGACAGGTTCATGATTATACACATATGTACGTTGTAATATTGTATATGCACACGCGGCTGTCCCTGTCCTTGTGATTGTTAGAAATACAAATGAAAGATATCATAATGTAGCTTGTCACATGTACTTTCCAATAACACTAAGCCTTTAGAAACAATGAACATTGAACTGGAGAGCAACATTGCTCTAAACACATTGACAAATATGGACATTTCTATACATAATTAGATACCTTGACAAATACGGGCCGATTACTTGGGGCGTAGAATTCTCCATGTATCGAAGCAATCAAACTTGCTTGCGGAAGGTTGGTAGTTTTACCAAGGTGCCCGCCTGTGAAGAACTAATGCCCAGAAGGGCAATGAAAAAAAAAACATGGTAAACATACAAACAACGAGGGTAAATTAAACAAATTAGGGAACACGACGGGGCTTTAGCATATTTTGGAAGACAACATACGAGAGTTTAAATGATTAATGAAGCATCAAATCTAACTAACGATTCCAAACATGTTCCAAGTCGCAGATATGTGTACATGTGCGCAGTTCATACAAGGCGAATTCCTATGATATGTAAAAAGGAAATGCTCATGTGTAGTAACATTCTTAAAAATTTATTCTTAATATACAGGAATAAAAATCGGTATTTTGACATATCAAAGGCGGCAATCTTTTCCTCAAATACTTCTAAGAGTATTGACATTTACGCGTATAACAATTCTGGCGGTATTTAGCGATTTCATTCCCCTATAACTAAACAAGTAAATGTATTAGGAAGGAAAATCGGATTTTCCTTATCAAATTTTCCCTAACCCAAGTAGATTATGTCAATATCATGGTATTAGAAATGAACAATTTACTTTGCAAAATATATAGAAGTGTAACGTATTTCTCTTTTATTGTTCATGTGTCAGTAACAATAAACCAAATAAGTGTTATTTTCTATCTCATATATTATTTCATTCCTTTGTCTATGTTTTCACTAGAAAATCCAGGCAGGAGAAATCACTCTCGCATACTTGACCCTACTTTTTTATATTCTAAAAAGTTTCGAATCTAAGTAGTTCCCGATGATAAATATTGAGAAACTCTATAATCTTAGCTTATCAAAATTCAGATTTTGAATAATTGCTGAAAGAAACATTGTTAAAATGTGTGCATTAAGCAAACGTTAAAAACGTAAGAATTAAAATAAAACAGTGGATCGACTATTTTATACAAGGAACAAAATTGTGTCAAACGAAATCACAATTAAAATCAGATGCTGAAGAATTAGTTAAACATTTGTATTAAACTGAATGATATCTTCATTTGAGACATGTATTTATGTCATATTTTTAATACAGTTGTATTTGTATTCAGTATAGGTTTTATATAGAAAGGAAACAAAATTTTTGTAAAAACAACACTGTTGCAATTATATCTAAAGTGACCTTTTCCGCGAGATTACACACGCGATCTGATGTCATTTACAAAAAGGGAACAAATCGCTCAAAGTTGGATACAAACATTTCAAAAAGAACATTAATTTTATTGATTGGATTGCGGGCCGTTTAGGCTGTTTAGATGCTGAAAAGATTATCCTGATATTTATGTTAACTTGATTTTTTATACTCATGGAAAACATATTTTTGTAGCAAGCTAATTAAAAGATATGATGTGGTGTTTACCCGTCTAAATGCGCAAAAATACCATTTCAGTCTTGATTAATTACAATACATAAAAACCAAGGCAGCCTTTACTGTTTAAACTACGCTACTATATAAAGGGCCGCTTTATAAAACAGTGAAATGTCAAAAACGTGTTAATGAAGGACACAAAAACATGAATTTTATTAGAAATTCTCCTAATGGATAAAACAAATCCTTACAATTTCATATTAAGAGGATACCGGATATGTTCCATGTGTGTTATTTGGCTAAACACGACAAGACGTGTTTTAACATAACAAAATCCACGTATATTGTTGTTTTTGTTGTAGTTCTACATATATGTTTGTGAAAAAAAGCTTAACTATAGCTCATAATGTAACATTATGTATGGGCTTTTTTTACACAAAGATACAAACTGTTCAAGTCTAAAGCATCTCCAGGACTAAGTTTGTTATCAAATTGAGTTTATTTTACTGTCTATCATGTGTTATATAATGTTTTTGGTGTCGTCATACAAACAGCAAACGACATAAACTTACCAAATCCTGTTTGCACATAATATCCACGTAGGTGCATACCGATGTTTTGTTCCTTTTTTTAACCTAATGAGTATCACTACAAGAAAAGGAAATTGTCCTGCTTCAATATACTTCATATATCATGCTTTTGACGTTTTATTTCATGTCGGACAATTTGTAAATACAAGGCAACTTAGTGTGATAGACACACCTTATTTGCATTAAAATCGATTGAGCCCCTGAAAAGACAGAACAAAAGGTGTGAGGCATAGTAATGATAAAAGAAAAACTTGTTTTTATTGAGTCTGTTCATGAATGACACAGCATTAAGCAACGACCTTAGCGGATTTCTGTAATAGCAACATTGAATGGACCCAAGGACCAGAACATATTACTGCACTGACTCAAACACTTAAAATTTGTAAGTTTGCCGTTACAGTGTTTTAGTTTGAATTGCGAATACGTAGGCATATTATCTGAAACTTAATCCCCTAAATGGTCTTATTTGCAGTGACGAATATGATATGGTTTGTGTTGGTGGGATGGCTGATTCTGATTTCGAAACAGTTAAAAAAGGGTACTAAGCTACAAACATTAATAGGCAAATTTTGTCTTCGGCAATTCGTAGTCTAAACGTTTGCCTACACCACACGATTCGGTTTGAATTAAGAATTAATGTTATTAATACTATGCATGGTGTTGAAAAGTTAAATTTAGGACTATACTTCTACTTACAAAACTACGATCAAAATTGTGGCTATATACATACATGTATGTATGTTTTTGAATAGGAAATGTGCGTTTGACACATCTATTAGAGAAATTAACTTGTGCATGGATGAATCATCATTCGCTGATGAAATTACCACACAGGGATTTTGACGGTGTATTCACTGAATAATATATACCTTCAGACACAGTAAACAAGTTGTAATTTCAAGTTTACAAAACGTAAAATAGACGGCGTCTTGGACATACATATATTTAGATGATGTAGTAACAGACTAATTTTCTTTCAATGTAGATCTGCAACTCATCGGGACTTTCTTTCCTGTAGGACGTCAGTCAATTACATTTCAAATTATAATTTCAATTTCAAATTGTACTAACTGTGTTGTGTTGGCATCAAACAGACTCGTCCTTCAGAAGTTTGAATATTTCAAAGCTGAACGAAATTATGAATTGCATATTTTCGTCTACAGAAAACCAGATTGTCTGGCAATCATGTATGTTTGCTAATCATCAACATTTTGTGTCCAATTAAGCTAAAACACGGTGGCACCTAGGTAGCCATCACGATAATATTGTAAAGTATCAAGGAAATGTGTGCATGTTTTTGAAACATCAGGAATAATTAATATTTTATAGATAATTTTTATTTATTTCCTGAAAATGTATTTTTTCTCAAAAAAATCGCGTTATGGCCAGACACTGTCACAAATGTACATACTCGTATTTACAAATTAACACAAATTTACACAAATTTCCGCTTAAGCCGGTGCTAGGGGGCCTGAGAGGTGTGGCACATTCCATTACCTCTCATGAACAGTCTCATTTAAACTGAGTCTGCTATTATTCGTCTTAGTTGCATTCTTTGTTTCAAAAGGATCTTTTTACAGATTTTATTAACTATCACAACGGCAATCTTTAAGTGTAAAAAGTTTCCCCGTACTTGGATTCAGTGAAGTTATATTTTCTGGTCATTTGGGTCCATTCAACATATGTACATATTTGTAATAGAATTCCGCTTAAGCCGGTGCTAGTGGGCGAAATAGTAACAGCGAAATGTCATGCTGCTTCCTGTCTTGTGTTGCCTTTAATTGTTATTTTCATCTATCATTTGGTTATATGTTTTCAGTCTATTTCAGGCATAGTCATTTCCTACCCATTATTGATTAAAACTATTTTGATGATATGCCCTATTGTTCTGGGACATGCTATATGGTAGCTCTTGCACGCTTTCCGCAACGACTGTACAGGACTGGTAGAAAATTAGCTTTAAATTCTCTCTAAGGGACTGACTCCGTGATATCAGTGAAAGAGTTTCGCTCGTCTTTCTTTGCAGTTACACGGGTTCTATTTCATTTCTATCTGTTAGTAACAAGAGTGTTGTATAATTTGCTGCGTTAAATCTTTGAATTTGTGTTTTGCTGTTTGACTTTGTCAAATGTTATTATATGAAAATTTAATGTTTCGTCATGGTTTCTTTAAATGTATTTTTTTTTAAATCAGGTGTACTGAACTAGTTTTGTATAAAACTAAAACTGGTCATAGGAACCGGCTTGTCTCTAATAATTTCATGCGCTAGATATATTAAAATTATAATATCATGTTTTATTGTGAAAATATGTCATTATAGATCCGTTACAATAATAAAATATTCTACAAGGCCTACACCTAGACGGCAAGTTGAATTACAAAGTTTTTCTTGTCCATTAAAATCATTTCAGGGTCTTTACAGAAAGCATTTACAGTCGTCTCTTTAGGATACGCGCATATACCACTGACCAAAAGGGGCTTCTTATAGAAAACCTCGTGTCCAGTCTTAGAAAGTAATGCGATTGAATATTATAGTTAAAGGAACTAACCCACACATTTCATGCGAAAAGTAATTTCTTTCAAAATCCATAAATATTGAGTATTCTGAAAGTGATTAGTGGTACAAACTTATTGACATAAGATATTTTTTATAAATAACCAAAAATATTGGGCACAATGTAGTAAACCGTTGCAACGTTTTTGAAGTAATGCAGAAAATGTACATTCTTCTTGCAGTTTTACATGTACCAATATCTAACTTGTATTTTAATCCACTTTGTCATTTTTCTGTGGCATATACAAATAATATGCTAAACTTGGTAAACATGGACATGTTAAACTGTTGGTGATTAGCATTAGCTTTAAAGACCATATCTTGTTTAGGACGTGTGATTAGATGAGTTGTCGTTATGGAATTATTAAGCCCAATCTTATAGGAACTGAAAGGCTTAATTTTGACCCCAATCGTCCACAAATTCTTAAAACCTTTTTCTGGATAGAATTTAGTGTTTAGTTCCGTTCATTTCTTGGGAGTTTGAATTTCAGTTTTGCATAGAGGTGAAACTTTATTCCCTTAGCTAAAGACTCACGCTTAATTATCTTCATGTACTCACCAAGCGTTGACATCTTTTCAGTTGTAGTACAATTACCTAATAACCTCATCAGAAATATTTTTTTTTCCAAATCCGATTGTCTTATTTTTGTTCCTTAATTTGTGTAAACATAAATATCTCCTAGATGTCTAAATACTTGTTATTCGATACCTGTAATATTTCTGTATATAGAATCCAATTGATATTCTTTATGCTTGTGAAAATGTTTTCACTTCGGTTTAACTTCTATAATAACGCTTCAAATTGATATGGAGGTTCGATATGTTATCAAACAACTATCAAAACAATATATACAGAAAGGAAAATGAGTGAAATCTGGATATTTATCCTAAAATGTCAAACATATTAAAACAGCAAACGTTCAAATACATTGTAGTTATTTGCTAGAAATGTCAGCTAGATTCTTACTCGTTTCAGAACATTGAAGGCGTTCATTTTACAAAAGCGGGACACTTTCAAATCAAGATATTGATATTATCAGAAATACTATTTTGAGAAGTCCATTCAATAACTATGTAAAATAACTCAGCTTAAGCCGCTGTTAAGGTTGTTGCGCTTTCCTTGAACAGACTCAGCCAAACCGAGCTTGCAATTATTTTGCTTGGTTGCATTCTTTGTTTCCAAAGGTTCTTCTTACAAAGTTCATCAAAATTGTATATATTTGTTATGATATCAGCATATTGTCGGAAGTTTTGCCCTTGAAAGATTGTGTAAATCAGACATTTTCCATAATATAAATGTTTGCAATAGTGCCGTAAGCAGCAATTTGCACCAAAAATACATTTGTACGGAATAAGCAGTATGTCATGAAATAATCGACAATTTGAAGCTTCTTGTGAATGAATTTATAATGCTCGAAATATTGCTAAATTCTGTTGTTCATTTGTTGTTATTTTAGATTCTTCAGACGCATTGTCATGCCCAATTATATTACATTAAAATTTGGTAAATAAATGAATAGAAATTTGCAAAAACAAGACGGAATATGATTTAGGTTTTAAATCAATATGTCAGGCATTTGGCGTCCTATTTGATGAGCAGAAATCTGTCAACCAAGTGATTGGAAAGAGGGGAGCGGTGGTCTAGCTGTTAAGGTGTCAGCCGCTCAACCCGGGATCGTGGGCTCGAGCCTCTCTGGGTCACAAACACGTCTTCTCATATGACTCCAGGACTGCATTTCTTCCAGGACCCAATAGCGGTTCGAACATGCGTGACTCGTTCATTACAATCAAGCTATGAAACATTAATATATTCAACTAACCAAGAAATTTCTGACTGCTTTACTGCTGATCTGATACAAAATTAGAAGCCTTTTTCTATCTTATTTATCGTTGTAAATAGTGAAAACAGTGAAAAGTAAAATATTGAGAAAATGGTATTCGATTTATGTCTGGTAACAAATATTCATAGTGTATTAAATTTATGATTTGTTTAGGGTTGAGTTATTAGGTTAAACTCAACTCGCACAATGAATGAGAAAAATCATTGCCTGCTTTGATTTTCTTGACCATTCTACATTTTTTCGTAAGAGCGTCAAAATATCCAAAATGAGTTTATATCAATACATTGTAGTATATAAATACTAGTCAAAAGGCAAGTGATGCGTTTGAATATTTGTAAAGTGCTTCATATATAGAGATAGAACCTAAATTTTCTAAAGATAGAAAGACATCAAAAACTCTAGAAATTGGTTTCTTAGTCCTTAAAATAACCAAAAATTATTTAACAAAATTAATGTGAATTTATAAAAGGTTTGTTTTTGCAGTTTAAAAACTCTTCTAAATCTGTGGCAAAAAATATTGGCAGCTCTTGCCTTAGGAAAGTACTAACAAGCAGAGATATATACTACTGTACTGCACTTGCAATTACGCAATTGAGTGGAAAATGAAAACGGTTTCAGACACAATATCAATTTAAATATTGTTTTAGTTTTGCTTGTAAATGTCACATTTCTGAACCAGTGTTGTAATACCTGACAGGTAGGATAGATTTACTAAATTAATTGCTTACATAATGTCAGTATTGCACAGAGTAAGGAAAGGATTGGAGTACAATATGAATCAGAACCATTGTTAGAAAACTTTATTAACTAAAGAACAAATTCATCTGCGGTACACATTTATGCAACTGATCTCGCAACAAGAGACATGCAAGTCATGCCAAGTCAGTTAGTTTATTCACGTGTCTTCTTACGTACACCATATAAGACATTATAAAATGCGTATGACTTTCTATACTGAAATATTAGAGACAACATGACATATACATTTACACATTCTAAGACCTTAAATTTAATAAGATGACAGAGACATTGACCTCAAACTATTACAGTTGTTAGAAATAAGTTTACTTTCTCAGGTTTCCTTACATAAAAAGTATGAAGAAACTGAATCCATCTGTGACTGGCTGCAGATATATGTTGTACGGTATCTTTACATAAAAAGCATCGGGAAACTGTGACTCATTCTGTGACGAGACTTTAAGTGCTTTAAGACATGAAACTGAAAATATTTGCCTAAAGGTATTATCAATAAATATTTTACAATATGTAGGTTGTATAAAATCTAATTTGAAATACATTTGTAGAATTTCAACTGTTCTTATATACTATTTTTCTAAATACAAGTGACAATGTTAAAATAATATTGACAGGATTTAAAATACAATCTTTTTATCCATGTTATAAAATATTAAAACAGGCGTTGGCTGTATACTTACTATACTTACTATATTTGTGTCAATGAATAATGAACAAAATACGTTCTCCTCATGAGACTAATTGTGAAACGCATTTAAATTTCTTTTGATATGCGCATACAATATCTCCCTTACAGACAAATATACATGTAATGTACAATTTAGTAAAACATGTTCTTGATCTTCAGTACAGTTCAAACAATTAAAACAAGTTCGTTCAGTTATGTCTGAATTACGTCATATCACTCTGTTTCTATCCTAATGGGTGCTACACCACGTCTAAAGTTTGACATAGCATTACGAAAGTGAACAGCAAAAGTCTTGTAAAAAAAACTTTCTAAAGTTAACATAACATCTGCGAGCCTTTGGAGGCATATATTGTTTCAATACAAAAATAAAATGGCATCATTGATTGAAATATATGAATGAAATGAATACGATATTTCTAAGTAACTGTTGTAAACCATGACTGTAAAGTATTTCGGTAGTTAACTACCATTGGAAGTTACATGACTTGAGAATATATAGATCTGGACTAGAACCTGCCTATTTGTAAAGACATAGTTTTCTTTTTTTTCGCACTTAACAGATTAAACTGTTTCAACTGCTGTCTTGTTTTTGCTCCAGTTTCTTCAACAGATTAGTACGAGTTTAAATTTTTGTCTTGTTTTTACTCAACATAGTTGTAACCGTTGTGTTGTTTTTGTTACTGCGTTCAAACAATAATAATAACGGGGTTTAAAGTCCACGAAAAACATCTTGTATCACGATATTTATCTTTGCATAATCAATGCAAAGAGCATTTGCAAGTGGATGAAAACTGAATGAGCGTTTACTGATGTAAGCATTCCGAGCTTTAAAACGTTAGGAAGTCAATGCTCAGCGACGGATGCCTTCAGTAAAAATATTTCCTTACATTCAAAGAATGAGAATCAAATCGAATAATACTAAAAAAAACCAGATGAAATGAAACTGAAACAAGTACTACAAAATTATCATTGAAATGCCGGAGACTGATTCCGTACAAAGCCACTGGAAACAATCATGAAGTTACAGTAGTTTCAAAACGCTGTATAAACCGAAACTCTTCCAGAGATCATTATTCCTGTCCATCGATTTATGATACTACCTTAAATATTGCTCTTTTGTATCAGATAATTGGTCCATGGATAGACACATATACTATTTATTAATCAAACATTTCTGACCTCTTTCAGGTCTTTGACCGAAACAAGGCGATAGCGAGCAATGTCGATTATATACTGAAGAATACAAGATTAACATAAAGTTTAATTTACGAGACCCAGTAAAGTGTACAAATTATACTCTGTGTCAAACAAACGTGAACAAAGAGGACCTGTAACTTCACCAAAGATCGAAAATCATTTCAGGTGAGAAATATAATTAATACAACATGGCAATTTTAAATCCTTCAGCTCTGATCTTAGTTTGAGGGTTCAGCGTTTAAATACAAGGGGAATATTGTCACAATTGTAAAGAAGGATAGACATGAATAAGTTGCATCATATTAGAATATTTCTGTAAATTAGGAATCGAATGTCTTCGACCTAATGGAAGTTCATTTTAAGTACATTAAGTTATTTGATATGACTGTTTCAGTATAGTGTAGGGAAAACAATTTATAACATGATAATCCACTGAATTAAGTCTGGGTACGAGCACATATTCAGTTTTAATGTTTGATATAAATTGTATATAAACAGCAGAAATACATGACAGATGTGTTATCTTTACAGTTTTTATTTCGATCATTCATTCATCATTTCATCTAAAATACGGATACGTAGTTTATGCAAAGTGTGAACATTAGTTTTTGTCTCATTTATTTACGAACTACATTGCTTACACTGTACTGTTATTCATTACACGTATTACTAACTATCGTAATTGGTTATTTCAACAAGTATTTTTGTTTTGGGTTAAAAACCGTTTTTTTTTTCAAACAATATTTCAGTTAGGTAACGGCTGGCTGAAAAAGTAATTGATTCTTACATGGGATACTGCAAGATAGGTTTTCAGTAGAGAAATTTATTTTCAAACCGAAAATAGCACGTGTTAAGGTAGTTGCTGCACGTCTGGTACCAGAAGTATAGATGTAACGTCATTTATCCGGATAACGTAGAATAAATCCTGGACTCGGTATACGGAAATAAAAATCGTTACATGAATTAATGGTAATCCGTGAGTTTTATTAAAATGGGAACGTAGCTATCTTTCTAAAGATGAAACATGACATTATAGCCTTTATACATTAAATAATTCCGAGTTAAGTTTAAAATTTAGCATGTAATGTGCGAATCTCTTCAGTCACGGACACTTATCTCCAAACCAAACACAAGGACATATACATTTTATATCACTATAATTCTATTCGCGAAAGTGGTATCAAAACTGTGATTTGTAAATAGACGCTCATTTTAAACATTTTTGTGCCAAGTCCAAAATAAGTCTAGCAAAAAAATCTTTTTTTAACAGAATTTTCATAGTGTATGCTGAAATTTTGAAAAATCAGGGTTTTATCGATTTCTTCATTGTAGAACAAATTTGATCCGAATGTGTAGAACTTCCTTAACTTACACATATAGCTGTATGTCATAATATCTCGGAGCCAAATAATATATATTTGATAATACTAGTCTTAGTCCTAATTATTCAAAAAATTAAGGTACGCTTATACCTTCGTCGGAAGAATTTTTTCTCTATCGATTGTCTAATTTCGTCCCAGACTGACTAATGAGCTTTCTACCAAATACATCTGCCACTTACTTCGCCAAAATTGAGCAAGCTTTTCACTTTATTTCGCAATTTTCTTTTGTTCCAATATTTGCACTTCTATTGCTCATAAATCGTTACTCAAGAGAGTAGACTCTCATTAGGCCAATTTGTTCCTCTCTTGCAGCGTAGACCGTTTCGCCGCTGGCAACCTGCCAGGCATTCGGTAGACTTCCCGGCAATGTTTCGGGTAAGGCCTGAGACCTACTTCCCGTATAACACGCGAAGAGTTCGTAAGAGTTCCAGTAAAGTTTTAATACTGTAGCGTGAAGTTACGTACTTTTGGTGTACTAAGGTACATTCTTTAGCCAAAATATCGACATTTAAGTGCTTGTCTTTACAACTAATTTGCGTAGTTTTACTGAAGAGTTACACTTTTGAATGAATAAAACGCCAATTGAAAATGATTAGCCCTCCTTTTAAGTATATATCTTAAAAAATAAATGCCAACTTTTACCTGAAAATCCGGACAGAAGACAGAAGATATCTTTTAAGGAGGTCATGTATTTTCTTCAAAATCAACACGCTTAAATTTGTGACCAAAACTTTTCTAAATAAAATATCTACTTCCTGCGAGCAATCAATTCTTTAACAAATTTTTTGAAAAGGCCTGTTAGTGTCGATCATTTCAGATAATTTTGATTCTCTCTTTTTTTTTCATTCAGACATCATCATTTCATTATTGATTTTTACATAAACATGTTTACGACAAAAATCCATATTATCATTGCAAGGACAATACACATAAAAGTCAGGTGTGTCAATTTTTTGTAGAAACGGTTGCTGTCACAAAGTAATTGACAGAATAAAATGTAAATTTCAGCATTTGTTTTTTACACAAAACGTGTTTGTTCGTAGTAATGTGATCAGGCTATGCACATGTCCTTATGGACAACATAATTTTCGGCGGTTAACGTAAAAACAGTTAAAGCACAGGATTCACAAACGTTAAATTCATGCTTAACTCCCCATGCGATACATTATGCATAAGAATATATTTCACAATAGTATCGTATATGGAAGTAATGGGAATAAATTTGGACTATTTCCTTTGAATGTTTACAAAACTGTGTTGTCAAAAGACATCCCCATTTTTTGACATATTTTGACAGGTCGAGTTGCTCTGGTTGGAACGACGGTAAGTGCAAGTTTATATATAAATTAATTATTTTGCAACGAGTTCAAAACAAGGTTTATAATCAGTCGTCTGTATTTCAAGACATGGAAACGATTTGCCAAGTCATAACCATTTAAAATTAAATTATGTCCTGGGTGGAGAACAAATTTTATCATTAGATTCAGAATGTTGACGCATTGATTCAACGTTAATCGATCAGAATTAACAAAAAAAATCGTAGATGCATGTTTTGTTTAGGACACGTATAGTTTATTCATTCAAATTGATATAATTCAAAAATGTAGTACAAAAAAGAAACACACTGAGCTTTTGTACTACGTTTTTTTAGAAATACTGTTAATGTTGAACATGTAGTAACAAATGCAAAAACGTCTTTTTACCAATGACCCTAAACTGAATATACAAATGTGTACTAAGTATGTAATTTATCCTGTCACTTGCAGTATTTTCGACCCGATATCAGGGTGCCGTATATCTTTCTTGATATACCGTCAGTTGATCATGTGACCAGTGATATACGGTCAGTTGATCATGTGACCTTATGATCGATATTGTTGTCATAAGAAATTTTGCAACGAAACCATCATCATTGTGTTGGAAATGTCCGAACTAAGAAAATGAGTGGTCAAATAATGAGTTTTTATTCAAAAACGAAGAAGTTATTGCGATTTTGCCAGTATTCACGTCATTATATAAGTGACGTCATTACGAATATGACGTCATTAAAGCGGTTGTCACACACTTTTTTTTGTAAAATAAATTGCCAAATATCGGAAAATGAAGTAATGACAAGATAAATAGAATAACAGGTTAGTGCCTAAGATGGAGAAAGTTTATCTGGCTCGGCTCCGGACGTTATCAGGTTCGCCTTCGGCTCACCCGATAACCTCCTCCACCTCGCCAGATAAACTTTCTCATCTACGGCACTAACCTATTATTCTCTATATGGTATATTATATATTAACCATGTTTTCCGCCGTTATCTCATAGAATAAAAATATACATTAAAACAGTGAATGCCCGTTCTGTTTATTGTTCAATCAGTGCAAGACTGAAATGAGCAATATCTGAAGTAACGTCAATGGTCATGAACTAACCATAATTTTATTTGTTTAGATCTTTTCAGAAATCTGAATAAAGACGGAACATATAGTAAAGAAAGGTACTTATTAGAGTATGCCTTCAAGAACTTCTAAACAATTATTCAGAATAACTTAAATGGTGCAATTAATGACTGCATGCCTTTGTAACATTTCTCTTTAACTAATATCTCTAAAACTGTGTGCAATATTCTTTGTATTTAAAACCTTCTGACTTGTAGGAAACCAATAGATAAGTCTTGTAGGGATATATTATATATGCAATATGCTTTTCTATAAATTTGACAAAAACTTATTAGTGAAACGGATTGTTTTCGTTTTATAGCAGCATTTTACTTAACAGTTTATTTGTCGGGTAGTAGATATATCAACACAGTTCGTGTGATTTCTTTTTAGAGGTTAAAGAGGTTAGTTGCCTATCTTAACAAGGGTTCAGTCACAAGAGGGCAATCTTCCGCAAGATAGTTGAATGATTACGTTCATGTGTACATTCATAATTCTACTAATATAATAATTCCGCTCTAGCCGGTGCTAAAGAGCATGATGGGTATCGTCTCAAGAACAGACTCGGTCAAATAGAAAAAGTAGGAACTTCTCAGATCGTCAAATCCAACCCGGTCTGCTATGTTTGAAAAAGGTTATATACGAAAATATCTACATCAAACTTATAGAGACTAGGGGCAGCTCAGTCTAAGTCAGCAACCACTCGGTCACGTTCATAGCATTTAAATGTTGTCTAGAGCTTTTCATTTTTTAATATTTTATACTTGTTTATCCTTATTATTGTTTTATTCTTGTTGTTTGTTTTATTTTGCAGAAATATATTTGTCTGCCTGCGCGTCTCTCTGTCACAAAAAGTACATACATGATTGCTTATAATATAAACCAGCAGACACTATAATGTAGCATGGGTTATTTATGTAAATATATAACGAAGAACGATGACATATTAAGTTACGCAAACTTTAATACGTGTGCTTTTTTTGTTTTATTGGGTTTAACGTCGCACCAATACAGTGATTGGTCATATGGCAACTTTTCAGCTTTGATGGTGGAGGAAGACCGTAGGAGCCCCTTCGTGCATTATTCCATCACGGGCAAACAGCTGGGTAGAACCACCGACTTTCCGTAAACCAGCTGTTCGTCTTCCTCATATGAAGAATTCAACGCCCAGAGTGAGGCTCGGATCCACTCGGCCACGGCCGCCCCCTATCATTGCACATATTCTAGTGATATTCTCGAACGATTCCGACAACCAACGGAACCATATTACGCTCAGAAAAAGGAATGTATCTATTCAGTTATGAAGGCCTTTGTGTTGACTGTTTACATTTACTAATAAAGTATAAGTAGGCAAGTTGTGAGCAAATGAAGACTGAGAGGTGTAATGGACACATCTTACGTGATAAAAGAGCTTTCGCAGACGTGTAAATACATTTTATGATACAGTTATTTGCCAGTTCAATAGGCGAAACACATTTAAAAATACGTTATTTTACTGCATTTTCTGTTCTGCTGTGATCACCAATGGCTCTGTTGCATATGCTTGAAACCGATATTGGCGCAGATTATCTGTATCAAATTACGAAATAAATCTCTCTGGCCGCAATAGCATAATAAAATAATGTAATCTAGACATCTGGCCTCCACGTTGCGATGTACTAGAGGAAACTGATTATCATTTGTGAAGGAATCTCTTTTCATATGGTGCAAATCGTCGTTATTTAATTCCCTTGGGGTATGAAATACTGAATTTCTGATCAAACAAACAACATGCTCTGTAACATATTCTGTAAGAATATGTTATTAAAGCGTACAACACATGACAGAGCATACTAAAAACAGACTGAATGTAAATGAGTTTGTTGGCGAGAGATGATAAAATCAGCAACAGTACCAACTTACGGAAATGTAATTGCAAAAATGTCCAGAAATAGGTAGAACACTCGCTGTAAATACAACTCGACCTTTGCAGATCGTCATGGTTTCAGCGGCAGTTTGATGGTAAAAAAGAAATCCCATCTTACTGAACTCGTCGTTTTTTTATTTTCCATTCCTGTTGTAGCATGTAGTTTATTCATGCATGAAATGAATGTTTCACAAGTTCATACAAGCATGAAATTCACTCAATATCTAAAGAACACAAAATCTTCTTAAGCCTGTGGCATGGGTGTGGCTCCGGAGGATTGTCTTATAAATCTTAATCAAATGTTTGAAAGCTACTTCTTAACATCTATATTCAGTTACTGAAGCCACGTCTTGATAGCCGAGGTGTTTTAAAGGAGACATTAAGTCGCTTAAAGCCTATAGTCTTACAGATTTCATAATTGATTCAGCCAGTCACAATAGATATTGATATTTTTAAAAGAGCAACAAATAAGTAATCAATAGATACGTTTAGTGTTGTGACGAGAGTTATTGTTATGAGCACGAAAAATATTAATGTCAAACAGATTTGCAAGCTGTATGTGTCGTTACATGGTATTTGTAAAACCATTTAGTCTCTTAAATTAAAACGAAGCGATAGTAAATAACACAGTGTTTGGAAGTTAAAATTTATTACGTCAATTCGAGATATAGGATAACGTGACATTTAGGGAATGTCTGGATTTCGATTAAAGAAGGTCGTAGTCAAGATGCAATAATAAATACCTTTCCTTCTTTGGAAACCCTTTGTTTATATGCGATCAAAATGTTGAGATATATAACTGTTTATTGTTTGGTGAGTAAGACGTACAATAATCTGAAAGATGAAACTCCCAAGATACCAGTCTTCTTTCCAATTTATGAACTCAGCATTGTGTTTTAGATATATCAAACTTCTATATACAGAATGATGAGGGAAATCATATCATATTATCACTTATAAACGTCAGTTGTTTTCTGTTTTAAATATATCTCAAAAACAATTCAGATAGGTTATTTTCCGTTGTTTGTTTCAGCCTGTTCGGACCCCAGGTATTTTAATTGCAGTCGTTAGTCCATTTGTTTTTGGATTCTGATATTCAGGATACATGTCTATGAAAACTCTATTAAACAAACCTCCAAACTCAAACCGATTATGAACCGCTATATTCCTACTTTATAAAAAATAAGAACAATGGAAGATATCTTTAATATTCAACAAGTTCATCCTGTCACTCTGATATCTAAGTCGCATGCAAAACTGACTTCATAGTCTGTTATAATGACAAAAGAGATATCTTTCTGGAATCTATGTACATGATAAGAAAAGCACGCCACCACGTGAGGTCATTTTAGACAAAACCATGCAATCAAGATGTTTAAAACCTAATCTTTAAACATCATTTCGATATATTACGAGGTCATTTTAGACAAGAACATGCAATCAAGATGTTAACAACCAAATCTTTAAACACTATTTCGATATCTTTGCACGAATGATTATGACTCAGCTATTTTCCTTTTATTTCAATAACTATGGATAGATAATTATGTCAAATGTATGCATTTCTTTATTTCACAAATCTTTCTATAGAATAATACGGTAATGCACCTGGTTGCTTCTGAAATATCAACTGAAGTATTTGTGTAAGTAATTACTGTTACAGTAAGCTATAAATTGTAAATAAGGTGCGACTACACAGGACTGATAGTATATTTGTTTTTAAAGAATAATATCTGGTTAATCGTTGCATGTGTATCTACTGTCATGTGGAAACCAGTAAGTAAGTATTGTATTGCCAGCTATTGGACAAAGTTCCGATTCGTTTTTTAATTCCTCTTCTGTTCCCATGTTGGTTGTAATATATATATTATCTTACATATAGAATTATTTTTGATAGTTGATAATCATGGAAGATAAATTATAAGTGAGTACATATATGTAAACTACGAACCCCTGGGACTGCTGTATGCATAAAAGCATGTGAAAATGTAACTTTTGTCATAGGCATTGAAATAACATCGTTTCAAACATTTTCTTTTTTATTGATATAGGGGATGATACAGGCGTTGGATGAAATTTATCCGCCCATACTTATTTATTTTATTGGTTGTTGAGCTTTGCCACATTCCTAGAATGCCAACTATCAAAAATATCTTGCGGTTAGTATACCTTTTATTAGTTTCATTTATTACTTCGCTTGTATGCGAGACAAAGCCAAAACTGAATTACATGTAACTTAAGGGATATTACATTTTTTCTCATGCAAGTTCTATCATTTAGTATAATTGGATAATATGTACTCGATATAGTTATGATCTCAATGGTTAACCATTCTACAAGAAGAGGTCTATTTAACTTTTTTCTGCAAAATTAAGCAATGCCTACTAAGTGCAAGTTCGTTCATTTGTCATTCAGGCGAAAAACAAAGTAATCATTCAACTTCACAGACAATAATTAATTTGATTTTTTGACTTCGCAATCGCTACAGACGTTTCTTTCAATAACCTCTGACATAACTGTCCTTATTTCTTATTTCAGTTTGTGAGTTGCATAGATTCGCTGACTTACAAACATCTGTGATGTCAAAAGTCAAGTCGATGTTTTTGATTTGTGCGACTCCGCGTCTCCACAAATTGATCATAGAGTTTTACTCTGTGAATAAGAGACATTCATTAAGAAACATCTTTTTTCTTGATTTATTACAAACATTTAATAAATTGGTGTATTTATGAAAGTGTCATGATATCGTGGTGCGGTATGAAATTGAATTCAATTGATGCTGGGCGTAAGTGCCTGCATTGGAAGATATTTATTTAAATATAAACATGAATGACTCTGTTACTATAGTGAATAATTGTACTGAAACGTGGGCGCTTTGACGTAGATTAAATAGTATGTTATTTTGTTTTCATTCACATGTGAATAATTTTATGACATATTTATGGGAAGGAAATTAAATTTGTTCAGAAAAGTTGAGAAGAAGTTGAAACCGAATATGTTTGCCAAGTTGCGCCATGGGACGGTCTATTTTCTCATCCTTTGTCATTTCATTGAAGAGACTTATCATTCTTAGGCGTTTGCAACATTAAATTGTATACAGTGAATGTCCAGAAATAATACATATTTTCCCTCATAGATATTCACATACTACGCCGTCGTCATGTGATTTGAAATTCCCACATTCACGTAACTACTATATGCTTAACAAGATGTGCATATTAGAAGTGGAAATTATTCTTTTTATATTGCAAGTTCCTAATATATGCTTAACAACCAACCGGTCCCTACTGTAGTAAAATTCATATTTCATTTTTAATATTGCACGTTCAAAATATATCCAACAAGTCCTTGTCAAGTTAAATGAGGGTTTAAGTTTCAAATATTAAACAATATCTTTTTAGAATGTGAAAAGGAAAAAAATACAGGCCGAGCAAGTGTCCGGTTTGGATATTAGATGACCAGTCAGTAAAACAAACAAGGATGAATATCCATAGACAAACACACGCACAGACAAAGTCAAATAAAAAAACACGTGGACAAAACGGAACACAGTGGCGGGACACAGTCTTGGAAACCACCTTTAAGGGGCTTAACCCGGTTAATGGTGCACAATACTTCACTCTGAATCCGGTCATGTTCAAAAGTCACTCTGAAATCATATAAGACGGTTTAACTTAGTTACTGCTAAACTCAATTACAACAATAAAAGTCTCCCAACTTTAGGGGCATCTGTCATATTTGATGCCATTAAACATATTATCTTGTATTGAAACTTAATTGCACACGTGCATAGTATTTATATAAGCTACGTCCAAGTCGTGTATCATAAGAAATACATTTGAAATAAAAGATTTTTTTTTTATTTTGATTGACAGATTGGCATACAGGTAGACGAATGGACGCATATTTTCAATATTGGCACTTAATTATTACAAAGTTTTGCGAAAAACATCTCTTGCAATGTGCTTTTAAAATCATTGCAGGGCTAGCGGATTATTTGAAGGACAAACAGGACAAACATGAAGTTACCTCCGGTGAAACACTCATAGGAGACTCAGAATGTACATAATTGTATGTGGTTCTACGTATTCTACCACAAAAGCGTAATTTGTTATTCGTCATTTACAGCATGAATCATCGTAGAATAGAGAAAACGTTAGAAACTCATATTCAGTATGCAAGACTTTACATAAAAGCCTGTTACAAATATGAAAACTCATGTTTATTTTCCAAATTAACAGGACTATCAACCGAAACTCCTCAAACTAAACACGTAACGATTAACTGATAAAACTGTAGAATGATGGGATCATTTCCCAATTTATCGCAATAAATATCTGATACTAAACCGAAAACATTCTTTCAAGGGAATTGTAGAGATGACGTTATCGACGCCATTAAATGTTTGCTTGTAAATTTATTAGATACAGCAGCCATTTGGGATCTAAATGTTTACAAATACTGGGTTCTAATTTGCATTATGCACAGAGTTTTTGACTATCTGTAGGAGGAAACATGAACTGAGTTTCTTGATATGAGAATCAGATTTACGATAATGTTAGCTTGGAATGATCAACTTTTGTCACATTCAGAATTACATACTTGATCCAAGTGTACTGCATGCTCCTCCTCGCCACATTCTATATTAAGGACATGCTTGATGTTGACAGGGTGGTTAGGCGCCTTAAACCAATTGACAGTGTCATTAGTTGTACCAAAGCTTCAAGAATATAAAGGCTTCAAGAAGGCTATCCTTAATTAAACTTTAGCGTAAATAATAATGTTATATAAACATACTCAATCCAGTAAGTCACATGAATATACTAACTATTGTATTATATTTATCAACGACTTGCATTGACAGTTATATAAGAAATATGTAGATATAGCAGCTTCAAAAGTTGCCTTTTGGTTCAAATTATAAAAAGAAACTTATTATGTAAGAACCAATATCATGCATATGTAGAATTAAAACTTTAACTTGAAATAAAACGAAATACTCGGCTTTCTTTGAATATTTTCATATTATAAGAAACAATAATTATTAGATTATAGAAACATTGGATAGATATTTCTGACAGGGACATAGGACTATGCAATGGATCTTTTTGTTCCTTTAATCTCTGGGAGAATACAAGAAAAATGTGTAATATTATAAAATACGGCTTAAATGTTATTTACCACATTTAAATGTAATTTACCTGTACAACACTTTCGGGCGAACCAAATAATATTGTATTTCGAGTTACATGTACATCTAATTCAAAATACGGTACTTTAGTTAGGTTTTATGTTTGTCGTTCTCGTTCATACATTTATGCTAATTAATGTTTTTTGGCATTAGAACATAAGATTTTGTTTCTAAACTATCTTAAAAATGCCAGATCAAGAAAAAAGCATGCCCAAGTCGGGAATCGAACCCGGGCCATCATGGCATTAAAATATTCCCTGCACTCTTGACCAATACTTCATGAAGGAATATGTACCTAATTATATATAAATATCAAATGTAAAGATTAAATGTAAGATAATTAAGACAGTTTACCTCAAGTAACCCGTTAAAACCCTTTTCAATTTGAATGTAAGAATTAGTAAAAACAACTAATTAGTCCCCTACAGTGGAACACTGGAGGGGACTATAGGAATAATCTCCATCCGTTCGTCCGCAAATTTTATTTTTAATCTAGATCCTGCTATTACTCAAAAAGTATTCAAGCTAGGTTCATAAAACTTGGTATGTGAATAGGAGGCAATATGAAAATTGCACACGTTTATTACTTATGCTTGTAGATCCGAAGTCAAGGTCTCATTATTGGAAGTAATATATTTTATTTTCCACTCGATAACTTTTATATGCATTGATGGATTATCTTAGTACTTATTAGTACTACACACAAATGTTCCCCATGATAATCCAATGTGTCAACACATAACCTATGCTTGCAGGTTAAAGGTCAAGGTCAGTGATTAAGGTCAAGTAAAAACTTGTTTCCATTCCACAACTTTTTTATGCATAGAAGGAATTTCTTATCACTACAAGCAAATGTTCCTTGTGACCAGACAACATGTCGCATACATGGCCGGCCCATGCTTGGTGGTCAAAGATCAGAGATCAAATTCACTTTAAAATTAAAGTAGATATAGTTTTTGTTCATTAGCCTTTAGATGCCTTGAAACATTTTTATATACACTCACACACATGTTTACCATAATGATGATGTGTTGCTTGAGTTGCTTGCATAATTCATGCCTATCAATTAGAGGACAAATTTACCATTGAAGGTCAAGTATAAAGCATTTTGCACTATAGCTTTTAATTGCATTGAAGGTGTTTAAATAAATACACAGAGATGATAAGTACGCACATGACCCATGGTTGTCGGTCAAACGACAAGGTCACTATTGAAGGTCAAGTAAAATTGTTTCCTCTCCATAACCTTTATGTGCATAGACGAATTATATCATAGTACTGCACACAAATGTTACACGACCATTGCTTGTAGGTCAAGGTCACTTTTGAAATAAGTAAAAATATTTTTGTATTTCTTAGCTCCTAATACCTTGAAGCATATTTATGCCCCTACCGATGGAACACCGGAAGGGACTAATAAATGAATGCATGTAATTAAGTTTTGAAATTTTACTTTTAAACATTACTTTCAATTGTCCTAATAGTTAGTATATATATTCATATTTTAAGAATTGTGGGGTTGTCCGCACTGTGTCGCGCTGTCATGCCAATCAACGACAAGAACGCCGAAAAATAAATAGTTCATGACTTAAAACTTAAATCAAGGACTTTCAACGAATGTCGTATCAAAAATTAAAAGAAATGAATTAAAAACAAACAAAGTCGATATATCAGAAACTGTTGTTTTACGGTTGGTCTATGTGAAGCTCAAATAAGATAAATTTTATGTCTAGACAAAATAATTTCGTCTGTATCTTTTGATCTTGTAATATCTATTACATTGTTGTATTTCCATGATAGTTTTTTGTACCGCTACACTTTCATTTACAACTTTGTACTGTCTGTTTGGAATACCAAATTTTATGAAAATATTGACAATATTAACTTAAAATTTGGTATTCCAAACAGACAGATAGTTTAGAGCCAATTTACACACAATTTAGTTCATGAAGTGTTTTCTCCCGAAACCTAACAGTTACTAACATGGTGTTTGTACTGAAAAATGGATATCTGACGCATGCAAAATACAGCTTTTAATAAACAATTACTATAGCCGATATCTCGTAGATATCCGTCGTCGTCAAAACAGAATATCGAATATCCTTCTTGTGTCTTTACTCCGACATAAATAAAAAACTACTGTTATTTGTTCTAATTATAAAATATTAAATAGATTTTACTTTGCAAAATGTGCACGAAGTGATGTCAAACAAGGAAAAAAATTTGTGCAAAGATCTTTTGGAAGCATAGAGCGCAACGAAGCCACATAATAGCAGACTCAGTTTGATTGAGTCTGTTCATAATAGGTAAAGAAATGTGCAACGACCCTTCACTTCCATTAGCACTCGCTGAAGTGGAATTTTATTATTGTGAAAGCGAATGTACTCCATGATCACAAAGGAACAAAACATATCATTGCACTATATCAAAGTATTGGTAGACTTATTACAGCCGCCACACGACACCCAAAGACTGTTGTTATGATAGTTAATAAAATTTGTGAAAAGATCACTTGAAGCATAGAACACAGTCAAGCAGACTTGATGTGATTGAGTTTATTCAAGAGAGGTAACGAAACTTGCAACTTTCCTCACGACCCTTAGCTTAGGCTTAATGTATTAATTATTAATGTAAATATGAATGTACTCAGTGCTCCTAAAGGACCAGACAATATAACAGCACTAAGTCCCCAAACTGGAACCCTAAAGCCAGAGCATGTCCAGTATAATTTTTGGTGACTCAAACATACAAAAATACTGGAGTGTGTCTATTATTGTCGCTTGTCAGCGTTTCTTTAGAAGACTGTGAGAAGCACCTACTAGTTAGAAGAGTAAAAGTTAATACCGATTTTATTGTACAGACCTTTCCTTTTCATGAATGTCGAGACATGTTGAAAAGAAATGGTAATTTGATGTCGACATCAAAATGTAATGACGTTACAAAACATGTACATGTTTGTAAATGCACGCTGTGCATTTTGTTTGTGTTGAATTATATCATGAGCTGCCAATGCGTACGTGAGAACGGCGATGGCTTAAGTATTACAAAAAATAATCATACTGGATCATAGTTAAAGAATAATGATACGTAAATATCCACGTATTTGAATACAAGTCCTAACCAAATACGAATGAAGCGTTTTAAAGTCTTGAGTCTATTCAAACGGTATAAATCTACATTGCTTCAGACAAATTACGCTTACTGCAAATTTGCAATTTACTATGAATTTCATGCCAGACGTTAGTAAATTAAATTATCAATTTTCCTTGCACACATTACTTCGTTTGGCATTAAACATACCAATAAGATCTACAATCCTAGAACATTTTGCTTGATAAACATTCACTATTGTATACTGACTGATACTACACAAGAACAAAACGCATCGATTATAAAAAGCAGGTGTAAAGATAGTCTCTAAATTTCATATTCCGAAAAAAATATATATGATGTATTTCTACATGTTGAATAGATGTAGTTTGTCATATTCAGTGGGTTGTATTACGCCATGTACAGTGATATGTAGTTTCCCATGTTCAGAGAGATGCACACACCATGTTCAGTGAGATGTATTACGCCATGCTCAGTGAGATGTAGTTTGCCATGTTCAGTGAGATGTATTACGCCATGTTCAGTCAGATGTATTACGCTATGTTTATTGAAATGTATTACGCCATGTTCATTGAGATGCATTACGCCATTGTCATTGAGATGTATTGTGAGATGTTCAGTGAGATATATTACGCTATGTTCAATGAGATGTATTACACCATGTTCAGTCAGATGTTTTTCAAGATGTTTAGTAAGATGAAGTTAGCCATTTTTAGTGAGATGTATTACGCCATGTAACGTTCAGTCTGAAGTACCACGCCATGTTCAGTCAGAATTAGTTTGTCATATTCAGTGAATTGTATTTTGCCATGTTTATGGAAATGTATTTCATGATGTTCAGTAAGATGTAGTTTGTCATATTAAGATGTAGTTTGTCATATTCAGTGAGACTTGTTCAGTGAGATGTATAACGCCATGTTCAGTGAGTTGTAGTTTGCCATTTTGGTGAGATGAATTACGCTATTGTCAGTGATATGTATTTCGAGATGTTTAGTGAGATGTTCTTTGCCATTTTCAGTGAGACGTATTACGTCATGTTCAGTGAGATGTATAACGCAATGTTCTGTGAGAAGTAGTTTGACATATTTAGTGAGACTTAATACGCCACGTTCAGTGAGATGTTGTACGCCATGAGCAGTAAGATGTAGTTCGCCATGTTCAATGAGATGTATTTCTTCATGTTCAGTGAGATTTAGTGTGTGATATTCAGTGAGATAAATTTGCCATCTTTATGGAAATGTATTTCCTGATGTTCAGCAAGATGTAGTTTGACATGTTCAGTGAGATGTAGGTTGCCATGTTCAATGAGATGTATTTCGTCATGTTCAGTGAGATGTAGTTTGCCATGTTCAATGAGATGTATTTCGTCATGTTCAGTGAGATTGGTTCAGTGAGATGTTTTACGCCATGTTCAGTGAGATGTAGTGAGATGCCATTTTCGGTGAAATGTATTACGCTTTTGTCAGTGATGTATATGTCGAGATGTTCAGTGAGATGTTCTTTGCCATTTTCAGTGAGACATATTAAGTCATGTTCAATGAGATGTATTACGTCATGTTCAGTGAGATGTAATTTGCCATGTTCAGTGATATGTATTTCGCCATGTTCAGTGAGATGTAGTTTGCCATGTTCAATGAGATGTGTTTAGCCATGTTCAGTGAGATGTATTTCGTCATCTTCTGTTAGATTTATTTTTTTTTCATGTCCAGTGAGATGTATTGTGCCATATTCAATGTGATGTTTGTCGCTGTGTTTAATGCGATGTATTTTGACAAACTTTGATGTTTGTTTGATGTATATTTCTAATGACATGAATTTCGCCATGTTCAGTGAAATGTTATTCGTCATGTTTAATGATGTTTCGCCATTTTGAACATGATATATATTCAGCGGTCTGAATTTTGTCGGGGTAAAATTTGACCATATATATGTTTGAAACAGTTTTTTACAATCTTGTTCGTAATCCAAAGATAAGACCTCGATAAGTTTACAGAATATACTTTTGAATCGAAGCCGATTGGTATAGGAATATCGATACTTACAGATGTAATAATAATGTATAAATTGATTACATTAAACACTAACGCTATATTCTACAGCTATGTCTATTTGACCATCAAGCATTCCGGGCTTCCCTGTATTTACACAATATCCTTCATCAAATAGAATGTCAAAGTTTGATATATGGATTTGAACACAACAGGTGTTGAACAATGTTTGCCATTCGAGGACAATTTCTTTTCCTGACAGAGACGCTCGCGGAGTTCAATAAAAACTAAAAAAGCACTAGTAATAAAGAAACTGCATGTTACGAAAGCAAATAACTGTAAATACATGTATATTGAATTTGTTGTGTGCGTCGATATTGTAAAAAAAAGCGATGTAATGGTGTTAAAATTCGATGTAATTTAAACCTACTGACAACAGGCCACTGTGTATAGTATGGTAAACATGCTCTTGAACCAGAAATAGTACAATCCAATTTCAACGTTTTTTCCATAACGATGTCTAAACCTTAAAACAGGCGGAGTGTCTCTGCGATAAGAAACATCTGAGAAAATGATACAGATCCACGAAGGACGATAAATTATCAGGGGTTTTTAATATGCATTGTATTCATTTGCCGTACTGCGTGGTTTGTGTGAGATAACAAATGTCAAATAGAAAATCTTTTTACATCGTAATAAACAAATCAAATTATTTAATAATTGAACATTTTGGTTTACCTGTTAATCACCTAACGTTGTCAAGACTCTTGTTCCTTTACCTGCTGTCGAAAATATGAGTTTACCTATTGGGCGGTAATTGGTAGCGAAGCGCTCATAAAACCGTTCAATATAATAACTACATACACTTGAGGTTATATCTACTGTTTTCTGTAACCAAAATTATAGACAGGCAGAGTTTACAAAATTTCATCTTAGCTTTTTAGCATTCTATGACCCGTTTTTCATCTCGCAAGGCCTTAGCCCTGGTGCTTCTGAGCCACCACGTGGTTGCTGTGCGAGCGTCCTTCCGTCTTAGTCCAGTCAGTCTAGTCCGCCAATACACAGTTTGTCTACATATATAAGAAGACTTGTCAAGTCTATTATTTACTTGAGAAAAAATATTGAATATGTTCAAAAACATCAAGTAATTAGCAACAAAAAATCTCATGAAATATGTGTCACTTGTCAATTAAAATACACCCAATGTCATTACTAATAACATCTGAAGGAGCTAACAAATTGTTTCAGGAACATTTCTATGCATTTTGTGAGAAAAGTAACGTTTTCTTTACTTTCGTGATTATCATTCAACCTTATCTTCTCTTTGTTTAATATCACCTTTTTCTCTTGGTAAATAGAAATATTTATTTACTGAAAACAAAAAAAGCGGAGATTTATCTACTAAAAGAAAGTATATCAATTTCTTAAGAAATAACAGCACGATTTCTACCTGTGCACGGGTGGCAAAGGTCACGCATCAAATATTACAAAGTGACTGTTTCGTATTCACTTTTCTCGAGTAATGTTCTTGAACATTAATGCGCTATACATGCCTTTACATTTAATAGGAATGTAAAACGAATGTATGCAAATTAGAGACAGGGTCAGTACACCTTAATAAATTGTAATGTAAGATATTTTAAGGCTCACTCATACAAATGTAACACGAATGTAAAATAAATGTTCCTAATTTGAGATCAGACAGAGTCAGCATACCGTAGTATATTGTAACGTAAATTAATCTAAATTTCACGTAATATACGAATATAAAACGAATGTAAAATAATTGTGGCTAATTTGAGTTTTCAAACAAGTCAGACGGAGTTAGTATTTTGTAGTACATTTTAATTTAAAATATCAAAGGTTCACTAATACGAATGTGAATGTAATGATTTGCTAAAAATGCTTCAAATCTTAGTTTTAAACAAATCAGACGGAGTCAGTACACTGTAGTTTATAAATTAATTGTAACGTAAATTATGTAAGGTTCACTAAAACGAATGTAAAACGAATGTTGCAAATTTGGGTTTTCAAACAAATCAGACAGAGTAAATATACAATAGTAGGAGTCCATCCATGATTTTGTACAGTTCAGTTCACACCGAAGCTAGAGACCGAGAGAGATATGTTGCATGTTTCATTTACCTCATATGAACAGTCCAAAACAAATACTTTGCCGATTTTTAACTTGCTTGTTTACCGCCCATGCTCCCGAAGTTTCTTCCAATCAGTTCATCTTGTATCTTATTCTCAAAAATACGCTGCCGCACCAAGGCCCCTTTCGTTTTTGGACTTTGATCTGCTGCGCATATCTCTCTGTAATACATTGATACGGATGAAACGCCTTGTAAAAGCTACCTAATATTAGTTACTTCAAAACTTGGTATCATTTTGGTGTAGTAGCCCTGAAACTCATTTCCTTTCCAATACTAAGTTAACATAAAAGAAGCAATTATAGCTTTTGACTATTTTTTTTCTAAAAGAATTGGTTATCATGTGAGTGATTCCGAATCAGTAATACATTTTATAATAAATAAGAGTGTAGCTTAACAACCAGATGAATCACCATCTTCTCATTGCTGTGATTGATTTGTTTAAAAAAATGAAACATTAAAATATTTGGGAAACGAATTAAGTTAGATTGGCAAAAACCTAATGCAATACCGTTTATGCGTTCCTCCACTATTTTACACTCTCAATATTTTTCTCCCTTTTTATGGCTGCAAATATATCAATACAACTGTTTTTGAATATTTGACAGCTAAATTGATTACATTACCAAATGGATTGATTCCCTGATCTGATAACGGAAACTATTTGAAATGAAGAATTCTTAAATAAATGAATATTAGAATTATTTTCGACCACAAACCAACTTTCTGGTATCTTATTGATCTCTTTACTTTAATAGCAAAGAAATGAAATTTCTAGATAACTATACGGCTAAGATTCGAATGAAATAACATGTCTAAATAAATTGACTCACTTAATCAGCAGAGAGCAAAATTTAAGGCAGTTAAATTCTAACTAGAAAAGTCAAAACTATCTTGATGCCGCAAATCTCGTGTAATTTGGCCTGACGCATTCATGTATTAGAACATCGACGGCCAGTCATTTTTCTAATTTGAAATTAAATAACCACTTTCCATAATAAATGTAATAAATGCTAGTATTAAACTTACTGTGATTTAATTTAGTAAATGCTATTTCTGTCATATTTGTTGTTGTTTGACAAGTCCCCTAACTAAATAAATTAAATACTCTTTAATCTGATTTCGGATATTTGGAATATAATAGCCCGAAAATACAGGTCGATGTATGTGTAATCAAATTTAATTTATGCCTATACTGTTAATGGTTGAAAATATCACATATCAATAATCAATCGATGAAGAAAAAATGTTGTGGATTTAACTATTAATGTTTGAGAACAACTCTGCGTTTGCTTTCCGGTACCACGATACGGTTCATCTCCCTGATGTCTTGACAACACACACCCGGCTGGCTAACTTTTGTAATATTGTTGTAGCTATCATTAATTATGCATTTTATGCAACACGCCATTGTGCTCAGAAAATTTTAATCACGTGGTGTGAGATACTCGTAACATCATACTGCCTGTAGAAGCCCTTTTGCATAACGATGCAGAAATTGCAGGCATTTCACATTTAAAATTGAATTCAGTCTTTGCAGTGATTTCCTTTTCTCACAGGAATTTTGAGAATGAAACACAACGTCATTCCTACCACGCAAATTTGATTTTAAATTCAATTTCAAAAGATCTGTAACAGTTAAACAGATTTTTTTTTAATAAAGTAAGCATGCTCGGCGCTAAAAGGCCATGCTCTAGAGGAATATTTTATTTACTTTCAGAAGACAGACATAATAATGTTGTAAATAAAGAGGCAATTAATTAATACATTTTGAAAATCAAGCACGTTCTCCAAACGTACTCACTTAGATTTAAACCTTACACCACTAGATGTTATGAGGTGTACTGTAGGACCTTATTTTTCTATGATCACTCTCTTCACACACGTGTGAAGAATAATATTCCTTTCTTTAATTTTCAAATGTGTCGTATATGTTTGTCAAACAAAGTGAAAAAAAAATGGCATATTTCCTAGATTATGTCCACGCTAATAAGTGTTGCAATAGCATCATGTTTTCCTTATCATCATCATCATCATCTTGAGGAGCAGATAAATAATTAGGAATTGTGCTACTACCACTATCCGCTGCTGCTAATACTCCTACTGCAAATACTATTACTACTGCTGGTGAAACTTCATTCATGTTAAATTATTTCTATAAACATATGCGACTCTCCTGGGTCGTGTGATTGATCGACATTCAAATAAAAAATGTCATATTGTAGCTTGTGGCATGCATTTTCCAACAGCACCTAGCTTTTTGTGAAACTCTGGAAATGTAAAATGTGATATTGAACTGGTCATATACGTTATTCTTAACATAGTGCAGAAAACTAAAAGGCTCATAACATAATTATACACATCTGTACGCAGTAATATTCTATATGCACACGCGCCTGTCCCGGGCCTTGTGATGTGTAGAAATGCAAATGAAATAATCATATTGCATCCTGTCACATGTATTTTCTAACAACACTAAGCCTTTTAAAATGTAACTTTAAGGATAACTTGGTGTAATAGCCATAATTCATATCTTGAAATTGGATGATAACATTTAAATGAAATTTGGTCACTATAAAGACATTCAAAATTAAAAACGTTTCACCGAGAGATTTTTCGAATTTTATCATTTTTGGGGAAGATAATCGGTATTGAAGTTAACATTGATGCCTATGGGAAATATATAATTTCTTTGATTATGGGAATCTGAGCTTGAATTTCGAGAACATTTTGCAGTAGAAAACTGCATTATATGATTCTGATACAAATATCAAAAATAAATCTAAAATTCCCATAGGGAAAGGAGAAAATCATTTTTTTTTTAGTTTTCAGGGGAGGTAACTCATGAAAAACCAAAATTATCAGGGGAGGTAATCTAAAGGAAATTTTAGAGAACGTCTGTCATTATATAACTTGTCAATATGCACCTTATTTCTATTGTTTGACATTTTCAAAGCTTAAATTATCAAGTTGTATGTACGCTTTTGGTGAAATTGAGGCCTATTACGGGCAGCCATCCTTAAACTGAAGATCAGCATATTTACATACCTAAATCATATCTATTATTATTATTATCATTATTATCATAATTATTATTTATTATTATTATCAGTATCATTATTATTATTACCAACGTCATTATCGTCATAACCATTATTACTACTGTCGCAACAAGCTCTTGTCTATACCATGAATTAAGGTGCAATGAATACATTTTAGAGTTCATAAGCAATTAAAATGCGAAAAATGCAATTCAGATGTGTAAAAGATGCACATATTTGGCAAAAGTGCACATTAAAATTTAAACGTAAAGAAATTCAATATGATTTTATGTCACATCAAATACATACATATATTACAAATAAGATGTGAGTTATGTTGTATGACAAATGAGACCTTATGCTTTACAGCTGTGACAAATAAGCTTTTATTCCTCACACGTGTGAACATTTAACATGAGAAAAATGAGGTCCTACAATTCACTTTCTAATATAAACGCAAATATACATAAACATAGTAAACATGGGCCTCCGTGGCTGAGCGGTTAAGGGCACTGACTTTTATATCTCTTGCCTCCACCGATGTAAGGCCTTACTTGAGGTGTAGAATTCTTCATGTGTGAAAGCAATCAAGCTTGCTTGCGGAAGGCCGATAGTTCTATCCAGGTGCCCAATCGAACTGAAATAATTCCCGTAGGGGAATCAGGAGTCTTCATCCACCATTAAAAGATGTCATCCTGCCAAATGACCTATACTTTTTTCCGGCGATACGTTAAACCCAACAAAAAAACAGTTAACATACAAACGAGGAATTACTAAACAAATTTAGGAACATTACGGGGCTTTAAAATATTTTGAAAGACAACACACGATAGCTATTGGGAAAAATCCAATCATGTAAGTGTACATGAGCGCAATTCACATCGGTTAAATTCCTAAGACACGTTATGTTGCGAAAGGAAGATATGTAAAACAAGGAAATGCTAATGTATAGTAACATACTTAAAAAATCTATTCTAACACACAGAAAAAGTCAGTAATTAGACATATTTAAGGCAACAATCTTTTCCACAAATACTTCCTAAGAGTATTGATATTTACGCGTATAACAACTCTGGTGATATGTACTCCTATAAATAAACAAGTAAACACATTAAGAAGGATAATTGGATTTTCTTTATCAAATTTTCCCTAACCCAATAGATTCTGTTAATATCATAGTATAAGAAATGCAAAAACAACGTAGTTCTCTTTTACTGTTCATATGGCCGTGATCAGAAACCAAACAAGTGTTATTTTCTACCTCGTTTATTATTTCATTCCTTTATCTATGTTTTCAATACAAAATCAAGGCTCGCATAGTCGACCCTACTCTTTCATATTCTTAAAAGTTTCGTGAGCAATTAGTATAATCTAAGTAGTTCCCGGTAATAAATATTGAAAAATTCTATAATCGTAGCTTATCAGAATTCATTAGTTTTTCAAATATAATTGCTGAAAGAAACATTGTTAACATGTGTGCTTTAAGTAAACTTTAAGAAAGTAAGAATTGAAATAAAACATTGGATCGACTATTCTATACAAGGAACAAAATTGTGTCAAACGAAATCACATTTGAAATCAGATGCTGGTGAATAAGTTAAACATTTGTATTAAACTGAATGTTCTATCTTCATTTGAGACAAAGATTTAGGTCATTTTTAAATTATATTTAGTGTGGTTTTATATAGAAAGGAAACGGAATTTTGTAAAAACAACACTGTTGCAATTATATCTAGGGTGGATTTTTCATTATCATTAAACAAAAGGGTCATTCGCCCTAAAGCGTTGACCTGTGTACAAGGCTTCAGCTGTCGTGTTATAAGTACAGAATTAGGTTTCTTCTATGATAGCCTATATTATATATATGTCACACACATTTTTGAACCTAGGACAGTAATTTGAACAATTACAGTAGACATTACAATTATGATATCACACGCCAAATATAAAGTCTCTAGCTAATACTGATTCAAAGAAGATTTTCCAAGTTTGTTTCATAAAAGTCTAAAGTAAGTAAATGTCAAACAGAGGGAAGTGGCCATATTTTTACCTTGGGGCAATCATTTGGACAAGTATGGCAGAAAGTCAAACCCTTATATATAATGCCAAATATCAAAGCTCTAGAGACAAAAAAAGACCCGTATGTTCAATGAACCGGATCCATTTGAACAACTTTGAAAGATGGCTACTAAGAGATAATTTGTGTAAAGTTTCATCAAAATCCAGTGGTTTTGGAGGAGATGTTGTTTAAAGAAATTGTTGATGAAAAGTGACCACGCCCTCTAGCGGCCATGTTTATTGACAAATCAGAAAACTTTGAACAATCTTGGTAGAGGGTCACACAAGAAACATTTTTGGAAAATTATTTTAAAATCTGGCCAGCAGTTTCACAAAAGAAGATCTTTAAAGTTTCCACTAAATACATATAGGGAAAATTGACCACGCCCTCTGGCGGCCAAATCACAATAATTTCAACAATCTTGGTAGAGGGTCACATAAGAACCATTTGTGTAAATTTATTTTAAAATCGGGCTAGCAGTTTCACACAAGACACTAAATACATACAGGGAAAAGTGACCACGCCCTCTGGCGGCAATGTTTTTTGACGAATCAAAATAATTTGAACAATCTTGGTAGAGGGTTACACTAGGACCATTTGTGTAAAACTATCTTAAAATCCAGCCAGCAGTTTCATACAAGAATGTTTTTTTAATTTCCACGATATACATATAAGGAAAAGTAACCACACCCCCTTGCGACCATGCTTTTTTGACGAATCGGTATAATTTGAACAATATCGGTAGAGGGTGACATAAGGATCCATTCAGTGGTTTTGGAGGAGATATCTTTTAAACAAAATTATTGACGACGGACGGACGAACGACAGACGACGGACACAGCTTGATCACAATAGGTGAGCTGAAAAAAACGGGAACAAATCGCTCAAAGTTGGACACAAAAATTTCAAAAAGAACATATATGTTCTGGATTAGCGGGCCGTTTAGGATGCTGAAAAGATTATCCTGATATTTTTGTTTCTTGATACCCAAGGAAAGCAAACCACTTATTCTTGAAGCAAGTTAATTTAAAAATATATTGTGGTTTATACTCGTCTAAATGCACACCATGACATTTCATTCTTCATTAATTATAATACAATAACCAAGACAGCCTATACTATCTATATAAAAAAGGCCGCTTTATAGAACAATGGAATGGTTAAAAATCATGTATTTTATTAGAAATTCTCCGAATTGATAAAACAAATCCTTACCAATTTCATATTACAAGGATAAAGATATCGGATATGTTCAATGTGTATAATTTATATTCTTGACATGGCAAAACACGACAAGACAAATTCGTGTTCGTGCAAATTGCTTAACTGTAGCTCATAGTTTGACATGTATGGTGTTTTCTAAGTTTATACTGATTTATTTGAAGTCTATTCTGAAGCATGTAATACAACTTATAATAATTACTCCCGACTCCCACAATGATGGAATCCATCGCCACGAGGGTATGAGAGAAAGAGAGGCCAGTTTTCCTTTTAATGATACTGGTACCATTTTTCACGTCTTATGTATGACGTGGCCGAGGATCGAACCCCCCCCCCCCCCCCCCCACCCCCCCCCCCCCCCCCCACTCGAAGCGCTCTAACAATAGGCTTTCGAGGCGATTGGGGTTTTTGACATGAAGATACAAATCCAAAGCATCTCCAGGACTAAGTTTGTTATTAGATTGAGTTTGTTACCGTCTATCATGTGTTATATAATGTTTTCGGTGTCGTCATATAAACAGCAATCGACATGAGCTTACAAATTCCTGTTGGTACATGATGCCCGCGTAGTTGTAAACAGATGTTTTGTTCCTTGTTTTTGGACCCAATGAGAATCACTATCAGAAAAAGGAAATTGTCCTGCTTTAATATATTTCACACATCAGCGTTTTACGTTTCTTTTCGTGTAAATACAAGGCAACTTAGTGTGATAGACACATCTGTTGAATACAAAATACTGCTACTGACGCCATCCATTTGTAAAATACATTTTGTAACATTACATAGTATAACGGATTGAATGGACAAGTATTAGTCTATCTTAATACAATCTGTATAGGCTATAAACTTGTCGCATGCTTTTTTCCTGAATAAAGAATAAAATCGTTATAGACACGATTTTAAACAATGATAAAGCTACATGCAGTAAGATTGTACCGTGACAAAATCCAGGCGACTGTATAAATGTGCAGTCTTGTAAGTAGCACAAGTGTCAGATTTGAAATTATCAGACTATGTCTCAACTTGAAGGGTCGGGTGGTTATAATAAATTTGGAAAATTGACGAATGGTTTGGGGCTTATTTGCATTAAAATCGATTGAGCCCCTGAAAAGACACAACAAAAGCTGTCAGGCATATATACAGTAATGATGATAAACTTGTTTTAATCAAGTCTGTTCAGGAATGACACAACCTGAAGCAACGGTCTTAATGGAATTCTGTTATAGTAACATTGAATAGACTTCACGATCCCTAAGAACATATTACAGCACTGACTCAAACACTTAAGATTTGTAAGTTTGCCGTTACAGTGTTTAAGTTTGAATTGCGCAATACTTAGGCATATTATCTGAAGAAGTAAGAACTTAATCCCTTATATGGTCTTATTTGCAAGCAGTGACAAATGTGATACTGTTTGTGTTGGTAAGATAGCTGATTGCAAAACAGTCAAAAAAGGGTACTAAGCTAAATACATTAATAGGCAAATTTTGTCTTCGACAATTCGCAGACAAAACGTTTGCCTACGCCATACGATTTGTTTTAAATTAGGAATAAATGCTATTAAATGCGACTTACATTGTGTTGACAAGTCAAATTAAGGACTATACTTCCTCATACAAAACTATGATCAAAACATTGGCTTATATATATATATATATATGCATGTTTTTGAATAGAAAATGTGCGTTTTACACGTCCATTAGAGAAATTAACTTGGGCAGGGTGTTCTGACTATCATACATTCGTCGATGAAATAACCACACAGGGATTTTGACGGTTTATTTATTGAATTATAGATACTTTCTGACACAAGTAAACAGATTGTAATTTCAAGTTTACAAAACGTACAATAGACGACATCTTAGACATTCATATATTTAGATGATGTAGTAGCAGACTAATTTTATTTCACTATAGATCTGCAACCCATTGGGACTGTCTTTCCTGCAAGACATCTGTCAATTACATTTCCAATTAGCATTTCCATTTGTACTTACTATGTTGTGTTGGCATCAAACAGACTCGTCCTTGAGAAGTTTGAATATTTCAAAGCTGAACGAAATTATGAATTGCATATTTGCGTCTACAGAAAACCACATTGTCTTGCAATCATGTATGCATGATTATCATCAAAACATCAACAGTTACAATTTTGTTATTTCATGAAAATGTTGCTTTTTTATTCGCGTTAAGGCCGGAAACTGCCACAAATTAGCTAGGTATCTAATATGATGCTTTTTAAACTTTCGAGCAATGTTGAAACATAATCTCAATAAATTACTATATATGCTTCTTATTTCTAGGAACATTAAGGCTATTGAGGTAAACTTTTCTGAAAAGTTCGAAATATCAAAATAATTTGTGAAGGTATCGAAAGAGGTATCTAAGTAATAAATGGCAACTGTTTGCACTTACACAAAATGCATCGAGATAATTAGGTAAATTATCACAACAATATAATATTTCCAGGAAACCTCGACTATTGAGATACTCTTTTTAGAAAAGTTCTCTTTATCAAGATAACTTTTTAAGTATCGATGTAGCTACCTAGCTATCTCGTGCCATACAAAACTAATGACCGTTTTCCTTGTTAGAAATGTATTAAGTGATGTTAGAAATCAAACGTGTCTCGTGACGTAAAATTGAACAATTGAAACCTTGGTATACGAAATTGGAATTTGTTACCCGATGAAGCTGTTTGACAAGCCAGACTAGACTCAAACAACAATAGTTTTTGTCATGCACATCCAAAAGTTATTTACATGGGTACTTTTGAACTGAACATATCATTTGACTTGTTCTGAGCTAGTTAGTTTGGCTGACAAAGAGTACAGTGCAGTTTATGTGATTTAAGCACTAGTCTTCCTGAAATCCTCGAAGTTTCAGTACTTTAAATAATCGCTTAAATGGAATGAGGTAAGTTTTTATTACAAGGGAAAAAATGTATAGAAAAAAATTGTAAAACTAAATTTATTACAAAATTGGCAGTATTTCAGTTTCTTAGTGCGCAGTTTTAAAACGATTTTTAATGTTTTGTTTTAACGCACACAGATTAAATCCTTCTTTCTGAAGTGTTGTGTTTTTGAATAACGATTTTAGCTCGAAAGTTTATATTTACATTTGTACATGTTTTAATGACAGGAAGATATGCTGTTATACCAAAAGTTTGTTTCTTGCTCAATGTCTAAAGCTACATTCCATTTATAGTTAAAAGTATAGAAGACCTGGAGAGACTGCTGTCTGAAGTATTTCTGCCTTCTAACTTCTTACTTCCTTACTCCTAACTTTGTGACTTTCATCTTTCAACTCCGCATTACTTCTAAGTTCAACCTAGTTACTTCTTACTTCCAAACTCATTACTTCTTATTTCTAACTTCCTTAATTCTAGCATCCAACGCCATTATTTGAAATTTCCAACTCTTTTATGTCTGACTTCCAACTTACTTCCTAATCTTAAAAGCTTTTAACAACTTTACTGACAGGAAATCGTAACAGTGAAATGTCATGCTACGTTCTGTCTGGTGTTGTCTTTAATAGTTATTTTCATCTATTATTTAGTCATATTTTTGCAGTCTATTTCAGGCATAGCCATTTCCAACCCATTATTGATTAAAACTACCTTGATGCTATGCTATGCCCTATTGTCCTGGGACACGCTACATGGTAGCTCTTGCGCGCATTCCACAACGACTGTACAGTGACTGGTAGAATAGTTTTAAATTCCCTCTAAAAGACCAATCAGGGATACCAGTGATAGAGTTTGGCTCGTCTTTCTTTGCAGGCAGTTAAATTGGGTTTATTTTTTTTCTTTATGCCAGTAACAAGAGTGTTGTATAATTTGATGCATTTAATATTTGAATTTGTGTTTGAATTTGTGTTTTGCTGTTTGACTTCGGCCCCCCCCCCCCCCCCCCCCCCCCCACACCCTCCCCAACTGTGTTTCAATTAAATGCTGTTAATAAAATAAAGTTATTCCTTGTGTAAATTTCTTTCTCGCAGTATTTTGCCCGAATAACGTATATAACGAATTAAAACTGTATTGTTGTCATTATATCAACTAGAAAAGAACATGCTTTAAACAAACAAAACACACACTCTCTGTTTAGAAGACTATTCCGCAAAATGTAATTATATGAAAATTTAATGTTCGACCATGATTTCTCTCTATGTTTTAAAAGAGAAAATCAGGTGTACTGAAACTAGTTTTGAAACTAGTCATAAGCATGCGTTAGAAATACAATATATATATATATATGTTTTATTGTGAAAATATGTTGTTATAGGTCCGTCACTGTGACAATAATAAAATATTCAACAAGGCCTACACTTAGTTGAATTGAAAGTTTTTGTCCATAAACTCATTTCAGGGCCTTTACAGAGCATTTACAGTCGTCTCTTCGTGATACGCGCATATACCACATAGTTACCCACTTTATCATTGTTCAGTGGCATATATAAAGACTACTCCAAACTTGGTGGAAATGGACATGTTGAAATATTTCGCCTAAACTGTTGACACAAGCGTTGACACATTTTCATTTGTAGTACAATTACCTTATAAACTCACCAGAAATAATAAGGTTTTTCCAAATCCGATTGTCCTATTTTTCCTTAATTTGTATAAACATAAATACATAAAATATCCCCTAGATTTCTAAATACTTGTAATTCAATACCTGTAATATTTCTGTATATAGAATACAATTAATATTCTTTATGCTTGTGATTTTTTCTCACATCGGTTTAACTTCTATTATAATAATAACGCTTCAAATTTAGAAGGAGGTTCGATATATTATCAAACAACTACCAGACAGTAAAATGAGTGAAATCTGGATATTTATCCTAAAATAGCAAAAATATAAAAACAGCAAATGTTTAAATACATTAGTCATTTGCTAGATTCTTATCCGTTTCAGAACATCGAAAACTTTCATTTTAAAAAAGTGCCACACTTTCAAATCAAGGCATTGATATTATCAAAATACTTTTTTGAGAAACATGTAACATAGAATCCATTCAAATACTATGTAAAATAACTCCGCTTAAACCGGTGTTAAGGGTGTTACGCTTTCCTTTCATACAAACCGAGCTTGCAATTATTTTGTTTGGTTACATTCTTTGTTTCCAAAGGTTCTTCTTACAAATTTTATTAAAATTTTATAGGATATCAGCATACTGTCTGAAGTTTTGCCCTTGAAGTATTTTGTAAATCAAACATTTTCCATAATATAAATGTTTGCAATGCTGCCGTTAGCAACAATTTTACACCAACAGCATTTGTACGGAATAGGCAGTATATCATTAAATAATCGACACTTTGAAGCGTCTTGTGAATGATTATATAATGCTCGAGATATTGCTAAATTTTGTTGTTAATAAGTTGTTATTTTAGATTTAGACGCATTTTTTTGTAAATAAATGAATAGAAATTGGCAAAAACGTAACGCAATATCCTTTAAGTTTTAAATCAAGATGTCCGCTTTCGGCGTCCTATTTGATGAGAAGAAATCTGTCAAACAAGTGATTGGAAAGAGGGGAGCGGTGGTGTAACGGTTAAGGTGTCAGCCGCTCAACTCGGGATCGTGGGCTCGAGCCTCACTGGGACACAAACACGTCTTCTCATATGATACCAGGACTGCTTGTTTCAAGGAAGTGATTCCGAGATTGGTTCAAATATGCGTGAATCGTTCATTACAATCAAGCCATGATAAATTAGTATATTCAACTAAGAAATTTCTGACTGTTTGACTGCTAAACTGATACAACATTAGCAGCTATCTTATTTATCGTTGTACATAGTGAAAGTAGTGCAAAGTAAAATATTAAGAAAATGGTATTCCATTTATGTCTGGTAACAAATATTCATAGTGTATTTTATTATTTATTTAGGGTTGAGTTGTTAGGTTAAAGTCGCACATTGAATGAGAAAACTCATTGCCTGGTTTGATTTTCTTGACCATTTTACATTTTGTTGTAAGATCGTCAAAATATCCAAAATGAGTTGATATCAATACATTGTGGTATATAAAAACTGACCTAAAGGCAAGTGATGCGTTTGAATATTTGTAAAGTGCTTCATATGTAGAAATAGAACCTAAATTTTCATTTTCTAAAGATAGAAACACATTTAAAAAGCTCTAGAAATTGGCTTCTAAGTCCTTCAAATAATCAAAAATGATTTAACAAATTTGAACTTATAAAAGGTTGGTTTTTGCAATTTTAATATCTCTTCTAAAGCCGTGGCAAAAAGACGATCAACAGATCTTGCCTTACGAAAGTACTTACAAGCAGAGATATCTACTACTTTACTGCCCATGCAATTACGCAATTGAGTTGGAAATGAAAACGGTTTCAGACACAATATCAATATTTTTTACGAAAAAGGCAATAACGATATATTCATATGTGTTTGATTCACCCTTAAAGAATTGTTTCAGATGTTTGTCAACTTACAAGCCAATAACAAAATGAAATGTAACTTACGTTTTTATAGGAAAGATGAAACAGTTCTATTTGTAAATATCACATTTCTGATCAGGTGTTTTAATACCTGACAGGTAGGATAGATATGATTGATTTGGTCGGGAATCAAATTTACTAAGATAAGTGCTTACATGATGTCAGTGCCAAGTAAGCAATTTCAAAGCAAAAGAAAGGCATTCTTTAGCTAGATATATTGAAAGGCATTTGCGGCCCGGGTCGTAGTACTCTAGTGGCATTTTAAGAGTCTTTCTTCTGATATGTGTATACAATTTCTCCCTTACAGATAAATACAATGTACAATTTAGTAAAACATGCTTTTAAACTTTAAAACAGTTCAAACAATTAAAACAAGGGCGTTCATTTATGTCTGAATTACGTCATATCACTCTGTTTCTATCCTAATTGGTGCTACACCACGTCTAAAGTTTGACATAGCATTACGAAAGTGAAAAGCAACAGTCTTGAAGCAAAACTTTCTAACGTTAACTCTACATCTGCGAGCCCGTGGATGCATATATAATTGCAATACAAAAATAAAATAGCATCATTGATTGAAATATATGAATGAAATGAATACGATATTTCGAAGTTAGAAACCATGGCGGTAGTCTTTCGGTAGTTAACTACCATTGGAGGTTACATGACTAGAGAATATATAGATCTCGACTAGAACCAGCCTATTTGTAAAAATATGATCATTATTTCGCAATTCAACAGATTAAACTGTTTCAACTGTTGCATTATTTTCGCTCTGGTTCTTTCAACAGATTAGTACGAGTTCATACTGTTGTCTTGCTTTTGCTCCAATTCTTTCCACAGATGTGCAATTTCAAACTCAAACGTAGTTGTAACTGTTGTCTTGTTTTTGTTATTGTGTTCAAAAAATAATATTAACGGGATTTAAAATCCATGTAAACATGTTGTATCTAGACATTTATCTTTGCATAACCAATGCAAAGGAGCATATGTAAGTGGATGAAAATTGCATGAGCGTTTACTGATGCAAGCATTCCAAGTTTTTAAAACGTTAAGAAGTAAATGCTCCGCGATGGTTGCCTTCAGTATAAATCATTCTTTACACCTAGAAGATGAGATTCAGAGCAAATAATACTAAATCAAAACAACAGATTAAATGAAACAGGTAATATATAATTATTATTGAAATGCCGAAGACTGATTCCGTACAAGCCACTCTACGTCAACTAATGGAAACAATTGTGAAGTTACAGTGTCAAAACATTGACCGAGCTTAACAACGGAAAGCTGTATAAACCGAAACTCTTAATGAGATCATTATTCCGGTCCACAGATTTATGACAGTGTTTTATATCTCCAGAAGTGTTCCATATAATTCAGAATCGTGCCGTATTACCCAAAATTATCCTTAATATAGAGGAGAACACTAAAGTGATAGTTATTCCTTTAAAGTAATGATAGTACTGGAGAAAGGAAATATTTATATCTACCTGATATTACCTTAAATAGTGCTCTTCTGTATCAGATAATTGGTCCATGGATAGACACATATACTATTTATTGATCGATCAATAATTGCTGACCTCTTTCATGCCTTTGACCGAAAAACTGCGATAGCAAGCAATGTCGATTATATACTGAAGAATATAAGATTAACATAAATTTTAACTTACAAGACCCAGTAAAGCATACTTTAAGTGTACAAATTATACTTACCTAAACAAAGAAACTATGTGGCTTTATTACAGATCGAAAATCATTTCATGTGATAAATATAATTCATAAAACATGGCAATATTGTATCATTCAACAAAGAAATGTAAATCCTTCAGCACTGACCTTAGTTTGAGGTTTCAGCCTTTAAGTTGCGTCATAATAATGGGAATATGTCTCAAATGTAAAGGAGGATAGACATGAATATGTCGCAGCATATTAGAATATTTCTGTAAATTATGAATTAAATGTCTTCGAACTAATGTAAGAGGATTTTAAGTAAATTAAGTTATTTTGATAAGTCTATTTCCGTATATATGATAATCCACTTATTTAAGCCTGGTATTTGTATATGCTTCGGCTGTCAATCTATTTCTTCTGCAAACAATTGACTTAAAGAGCACATCGCTAATTACTACTTTTGTAACAATATTGTCCTGGTATGGTTACATTCACAAGTTTCACATTGATCACAGAAGACAGGAAGTTAGTCAATTTGTTAAAAATTACGAAAACAGTATTATATATTTCCTTGGGATTTCTCTGATCGTGCTTTCGTATGTTATTTACCTCAAAGTATACACTTATTCAGATTAAATGTATTATATAAACTATAAAAACAGCAGAAATCTATGTCAATGTGTCATTTTGCTCGTACATTCATTTTTGCATATAAAACTACTTTTTCCCTTTATCCGCCAATATATTAACGGGAGAAAAATCGTGAGCAAACAAAATTTACCTGCTGTTAATACATGATTTTAGTATTTGAAATGCTTTCCCAGGGACATATATGTATTTCTGCGCAGATTGAAATCTGGTATCTCTGCGTTTTGTTTCTTTCACAATAACACCTTCTTGTAGCATAAAAGATGCAATCTAATCCATAGAATGTTTTGCTGTTACACAGTATCAGTTACAAACGCCAAATGCACTGCCCCCAACAATGTTTGCACTCGCTTCTCTGCTTGTTTACTCCCCTTTCAGAAGTCAGCGTCGATTCAGTTTTTGTACATAACCGTGAATATTTAAGAATCGCGTGTTACTTGTGCGATTGTTTGTTTTTAGGAATCATATTAATGATTTTGGTAAGTATTAGTCGGTATGCTTTTATCTAATTTCTCGAAGATAAAGTTTGGAAGTTTGTCACTATGTTCGCACTCATCCGTATTCGAAATATGTTCCTACTCAAAATAACTCGAATGTAGAGTTAAAGTTATTATTCTTTAAAGTGTGCTCCTGTTTACCAAATTTTAGGTAATATAAAACTATTGGTAATGTTGAAGTTTCATTAAATCCTAAATTGAACAAAAAACAAATTCTATTCACTTTAATATCAGAAAAAATTATGGCACACGACCATTTCTTCTTTTATATATACTGCATTTTCTTAGTATAACCTGAAGTTTTGAAAAAATCAGGATTTAATCGAATTCTACATTGTAGAACAAATTTGATCTGAATGTGTTGAACTGCCTTTATTTACACATATATAAAAATATTTCGGCAGATAAATACATATTTGTAAAATGCAATTCTTAGTCTTAATTCTTTCATAAAGATATGCCTACTCTTGTCGGAAGGATTGTTTCTCTATCGATTGTCTAATTTCTTCCCAGACTGACTAATGAGCTTTCTACCACAAACATTTAACAATTACTTTCCAAAAACTAAGCAAGCTTTTCGCTTTATTTCGCAAATTAGTATCTTCCAATATCTGACATTTTCTTTTGTTGCAATATTTGCACTTCTATTGCTCATAAATCGTTACTTAAGAGACTAGACTCTCATTAGGCCAATTCGTTCCTCTTTTGTGGCGTATGCAGTTTCGTCGCTGGCAACCGACCAGGCATAAGGTAGACTTCCCGGCACTGTTTCGGGGTAAGGATTGTCACCTACTTCCCGTATAATAAGCGAAGAGTACGTAAGAGTTCTCGTAAAGTTTTAATACTGTAGTGTTTAGTTATGTACTTTTCGTGTATTAACATTTTTTCAATCGAGAATTTGATCATTTTTATCCTTTTTTATATCATTTTCCAACCTGTAACGTAATAAAACGTATAAGAGACTGACAACCCTTTAGTGTTTCTGTAGGGTCAACATTTACTACACGGAAGTCAGTCATTTTGAAAATATGGCTGAAATATCTAGTTCAGAAGCCCTCAAATACATAAACAATTGTGACTGGAGGCCTCTGCTGGTACTTATAGGTAACTTAAAAACGATATATACATTGTAGAACAAATTTGATCTGAATGTGTAGAACTGCCCTTTTTTTTACACATATAGCTGCATGTCAAAATATTTCGGCAGATAAATACATATTTTTAAAATGCAATTCTTAGTCCTAATTATTTCATAAAGATACGCCTACTCTTGTCGGAAGGATTGTTTCTCTATCGATTGTCTAATTTCGTCCCAGACTGACTAATGAGCTTTCCGCCAAATACATTTACCAATTACTTTCCCAAAACTAAGCAAGCTTTTCGCTTTATTTCGCAATTTAGTATCTTCCAATATCTGACATTTTCTTTTGTTGCAATATTTGCACTTCTATTGCTCATAAATCGTTACTTAAGCGACTAGACTCTCAGTAGGCCAATTCGTTCCTCTTTTGCGGCGTATGCAGTTTCGTCGCTGGCAACCGACCAGTCTTTCGGTAGACTTCCCGGCACTGTTTCGGGGTAAGCATTGTCACCTACTTCCCGTATAATAAGCGAAGAGTACGTGAGAGTTCTCGTAAAGTTTTAATACTGTAGCGTGAAGTTATGTATTTTTCGTGTATTATTTTTTTTCAATCGAGAACTTGATCATTTTTATCCTATTTTATATCATTTTCCAACCTGTAACGTAATAAAACGTATAAGAGACTAACGACCCTTTAGTGCTTCTGTAGGGTCAACATTTACTACACGGAAGTCAGTCATTTTGAAAATATGGCTGAAATATCTAGTTCAGAAGCCCTCAAATACATAAACAATTGTAACTGGAGGCCTCTACTGGTACTTTTATGCAACTTAAGAACGATATGACGTTCTTCGAAAAATCTCCTTACATTCTTGATATACTAAGGTCCCCTGTGCGAAATATGTTTTTCCGGGTGCAAATAATTTTTCATAAATGGTACGAAATAGCTAAAATAACTCCCCATCAGCAAAAATGTCCACGCACATTCTTTTAGACAGAGTTGAACTTGCGCATATGATCCCTGGATGTAGATTCATAAGAATGCGGCATTCCTCAATCTACTAATAAATATTGTTCGTTATGATGTCATAAATAGTATGATTGTCATCTTACACCGCGGGGTAAGCACTGGTGAGAACACTAGAAAGTTCAGTCCTGCATGCAAGTTCTCTGGTATGCCTTCTTATCTCAGTCCTTTCGATTCATAAATATACAAATAGAATAAAAAATAGATTATAATTCAGTGTAATCTTCTGCTGATAGCTGGTTAACAGAGTTGTGCACACATTTTTAGTCTATTTAATTTTAAGTTTATTTCTTTGGAAATCAATTTGTCCATTTATGTTTTTAGACGTTCTTAAATATCGACAATACCTCGTGTCAAACTTTAAATTCAGTTTTCTTTGTTGTATAAATTTTGCATTACATTGTCTACCGTGTTCTCTTGAAACTTGTAAAATTCATATTAACTTTGTTTCTAGGGCATTAAATCAAGTAGGATACATTAACGTTCCTTCCGCAATTACACGTACTAAATGCGTTTTCATTTAGAAAACATTCCCCCAATAGATACATTTAAGATTTTTTTCTCACTTAAGCTATTTGTTAACTCAGTTCTAATGAAATGTCCATTACGCAATGTACTTCACAAACTTACTTTACAAAATTATCTTTGAATATTTGTTCCTACAGCCTATATACGTATCTGAAATGATTTCATTTAAAGATAGATGCGTTGCGTAGTTCAATGGAATTGAAAACAAGGTATTTAGTATCATTATTTAGTAATGCTTATTCTATGTCATTGGCTGCCTATATGCAACAAGTATCGATACAACTAATTGAACAGTGATGTAACTAACTAAATGATTTCTATTATTCTTTCATAATGTATGAATTTGGTATATTACGTAATTATATCGAACACATGATATTTTTTATATTTTGTATTTATTTCTTTTTGCATTTGTAAATTGATTAATTAAGTGTAATAAGAAAAGTATGCTTTTACGGTTGAAATAATACATAACGTATGCAATGATATATATGTATGTATTTAAGTCGAAAAATTAATGTGATTTTCTGCTTTTCAAACTAATAAAAAGCATCAAACACACATAATAATTAGCTCTTTATTTTACAAAAGTTTCAACTTATGTCTTACAAGGTTTCGTTAAAAGTTTACGGTTTTCAATGCTAATTACACGATTTCTATCTACGAGTTTCGTCCTCATCATATAATATTAATCAAAAATATGACTTAAATGGTAGCAAACACTTTGTTATATTTTCATGTGTACACACATATATTGAGTACCTCCTGTACCATTACCATGCAATCTCGTTTTCAAGCACGACATTTTCGCATACAAAAGGTGCGTCATCATTCCATAGCTTAACATCCTTCACGTAGACCATTTCGAAGTTCTGAAGGACGAGAATGATGTTAGGTCATCAGACAAGTTGTTAACTACATGATCAATAACTTTGGATCCCCTCTCAAAATTCTAGTTTGTTTAGTTCTGCTTATTCTTTTCCCTTTAAGGACTTTCTGTTTTTTAACATGGTAAGGCTCCACGTACGCCGCAGTGTGAAAACATCTGCAAATGTCTCTAAAGCGTATTTTGGTTTTTGGTACAATATGCTTGTAACATGTGCAAATGATGATATACTCAACGCAGAGCTAGGCATAGACGGTAGGACGTCCTTGAACAGGCCCAATCAAACCGTGTCTGCAACATATTAATTTCTGTCGTCTAGGACGACCTGAGCACTTACACTATTTAATTGAGGTAAAAGTATACATGTTGCATTGCACAAACAAGTGTGTCTACAGGGAGGACTTTACAGTTTCATGGAAAATGTCTAAACTAGTCCAGAAGCAATAAGAAAGTTCCAAGAAAGTTGCAACCCCTATAAGAAACACGATTAGTTTGTAATATTTTGTATGTAGATAGATTTAAGTTTTTCGGTTAATGTTAACACATCAAGAAATAGACAGGCATGAAGCAAACACCATGACATGCACACCGATGCCAAGGATAACACAAAAAGGGAAAACGTATGGATGTGTGCAATGAATCTTCAAATTTTACATAAAGATGGAAGTAACTAGTAGTAAAAACAGCAGTGACGTTTTATTATTTGATATCTGACAAATAATTTAGTAAGTTGGAGAATAATCTATAGAATCCCAAGGACATGAAACGTAACTGTTTACGAGTCTTTGCGTCAACGTCAAGCGTTTTGTTTTTAGCAGAACATATCCAAAATCAAAATCAAAGTACTAAAATACAGTTATGTATCTATACGAAACGGTAAAATCCAAAGGAACAAAGACAAGTGAGTAAGAAAGGTACAAAACTGCCCTTGCTATCACGCTGAATTTGATACTGTTCTATCCTGCACAGTTATAGTAATTCTTTTCACTCTGAAATTCATGTAAATATTGCTCCTTTATTACAATTTTAACAAGAACGAGTGGAAACTTCTGTTTAGCTAACTCTTCAAAGACATAGGGCCAGAAAGGATATAAATAACATATTCAAACTCATGCCCTTGTAATAATTACTGTATACTCTTAGAAAACAATGTTTGTACAATAAAAGAAAAATACTTCCTATTTGTATATACTAAATCACGTAATAAAAAGAAAACATACTTTGTTTCGGGAGACAAATTGGCAGATGTATTCGGTGGAAAACTCATTAATTTGTCTGGGACAACATGGTACAATATACGCTAACGAATCCTTTCGACATATAAGTACAGATAATGAATAATTAGGAATAAGAATTGCTTTATGGAAAATTCATCATTCTGCCGAGATTACATGTCCTGCAGATACTGATACACAGAGGGGAAATAACAGGTACAAGCAACAGCTCAGCTTTTCTTAAATTGTTGGTTCTAACATACAAATAATCAAGTGAAAATGTCAAACGGTGATTAAAGGGTACATTTTGCGCTTGTAAGTACACGTGCTGCTATATGTTAAAGCACTGGTGGATACACTTAACAGTGAATAACTGCTCTGCATGCTTAGGTAATTGAATACACATATTAACCTAAAATACTGTCAACCGATTACTCCGTAATGTGAGTGAAATCCAAAAGACTTAGTTTAAGATAGCTTATACCACATGGCCGCCATATTTAGCGAACCATGATCGACAGATGAAAGAAAACAAAACGAAAATTTTAATGGATATTTATGTAAAAGATAACAGATTAATCAGCAGCAGCATATACTAATACCTAGCCTTACTTATTTGGTTTATCGAGATGACATATTTTATGATCTGTTATGTTATAGCTGTCGCCTGCATTTTACTGTTAGGAAAACGAAGACATTAAACATCCAAAAAGTCATAAAATACTGGTCAAACTTACTTGCTCCAATAAATTACACATGAATATTTATGTAGAAGCTTGAAATTTATTAAATTCAACTCATAATTTTAAAAAAAGAGATTTAAATTTTCAGAAATATGTGTAAACAGGTGCGCAGAGAAACCTACCTGACATCGGTTTCAATGCACAGCGGATTGCCGATGATTATATTAAGCTAAATGATTGCCGAGACATTCATTTATGGATAACTTATACCGTGTTCAGACTACGTTTTTAATCCTATATTAACTTGGGTTTATTTTCTAAACTCGTTTGCGTCCACACTATATGTGGTGTAAACCGTGATTTTTGTAAAGGTCAAGTGGTTTCTGTAATGTAACATTAAAACTACCTCGGGAGATGGTTTTATTACTATATTAAAAAGTAATACTATATTATGTTACAAGTGTGAACGCAAATGTGAGTTATAACTGGTTTTACTATCTCAAATCCACAGATCTTACCTTTTGGCGGAAGAATACCGTGTGTTTCTCTTTTGAAACAAACAATTGATGCTATGACTGGCAAAAGTAATTGGAGTATTGATGAAACAAAACATTAAATTACGATATGGAGTCATGCTAATGTTCAAAATGGACTACAGATGGAATGAACAGAAATTCTTAGATTAACACAGAAGTATAAACATTGATGACTCCTTCTTGTTTCTGATAGCCTCCTTCTTTGTAACCTTTTTTTGCTTATTGCAAAATATTTGTTAACTTCCAACATTGCATGTATATATTTAAACCACATTTCTTTGCATAGTGTGGACACAAACTAGATTATATTTTTATGAGTTTTAAATGTCAGATACCAATTATAGCCAATTAGTGCCTGACAAAAATAAAACCTATCTGCTAGTGTGAACACGGTATTATTGAAAAATCAGTAGACCTAAATTTATAGGAAATGTAATAAGGTTCGTATATATTTAAATTTCTTATTCGAAGAAAATGTTGTAGTAAAGAATCGATTTTTATTTGATTTTATGGGAATTGTGTTAATAAGCAAGTTGTTGTCTGACGAAGAACTCTTGAAATTTGTATACTTGTGTCGTAATTTGCACTATATTCCTAATTTCTACCTTACTATATAATAAGCATTCTCGTCAAAGTATGCTATAGTAGGTACTGAATATAACACTACTCCCTTCATTTACCAACATATACAATTTCCGTGTCCAATAGAAACATACCTTAATTGCAAACTTGTTACTTTGTACTATTTAAAGTGAGGGGAGTAGAGACATTCTAAAAACATTAAACACACTGAAAACGGAGTAGTGATGACATGCATTCTTCATTCATACAAGCTTTACAAACATGGCGTAGCAGACATCGTAATACAGTTTGTGAAGATTAAACATACATGCAGAACAGTTTACTGACTATCTGGTTTTCTGCAGACGCAGATGTTCAGTTCACAATTTAATGCAGCAGACAGGAATATGGAATATGCAAAATTCTGAAAGATCAATATGTTAGCTGTTAAAACGAAGCAATGAACACAAACGTAAACTGGAAATGTAATTTACTGACGTCTGGCAGGAAAGTCTTGGTGGATTGCTCTGCAGAACGAAGGAATTTCCTGACACATTGCCATTTAAATCTTTGATTCATCAAGATTTGTTAAACTTTATGTCTGTAAATAACTATTAATCAGTACAAATACAATTTTATGGGATTGCCGGTGTGATTTATGCATCAAGGTCAGTATACCCAACACAAAGTCGACATAAAATGTGAATAAAATCTATATGAATATCCTTTGAAGCAAAGAATGCAACCAAGCAAGAATATAACAGACGCGGTCTGACTGCAAGATAGGTAATAGAAGTGCAACATCTCTTACGCTCCCTAGCACCATCGAAATTTCGTCCTTACTGTGAAAGACTAAAAAGATCTTCTTGTTATTTTATTTACTATCAAGACAACAACCTTTATGTTACCGTGTGTTGCTATAGTTCTATTATTATTAACATGTTTATGCAAGTTTCAAGTTTTATTGATAGAGGCAAGGCCCTTTAAGGGCATCTGAAACAACCACAAACAGCAACAAAATAATAAAATGGCAAAAATGACATGATGGTAACTATGATATTCGAGTGTGGCAGCATGAAACATGAGTTATTGCATGTTTTTTCAGTGACCTTTCGGAACATTAGAGTGAAATATATAAATATTGGTACCGCGACGAGATTGACGGGCATCTGGGTAGATACTTCCACCTTCCTTACGTAAGCCAGCTGAGTGACTTCCTAAAAAAGCGAGGTTTCGATCAAAAAGCGCTGAGGGGCTAATGATTCCAAAGTGTTTTATTGCCCAAGGGAAAATTTTCAAGAATACAATTTTCACAAATTACACTCAGCTGACAATACACTAAATATATGAAATTATAGCCAAAATAAATACTTTATATAAATTTGTTGTTGTTTTAGCCATCATGACAAAAATTCTCAGCAATTGGGAATAAACGTGGACCTAATTATCCTCAGCCAACGTAACACTATAAAGTCATTGGTACGTAAGGAAAACTTAGTACATAATGACAACCTTTTTACCTTCTTTGTCTCAATATAAACTTAATTAAACACATTCTGAGGTAAAATACAGCTATAATACAAGATGTGAGATTGACAAGTTATGACCTTTCCGGAATTATATTTTTAACTTATTCAGTCAATCAAATTTCTGTTTAAAATCTAAAAACATAAATGAATTAACTGTCGTACATTGTAGAAACAACATGTGGCCTAAACTTAACTAAATACATCAAGTATTGAATAGATTCTGTTTTATTGTATCTCTTCAGGAGAAACAATAAAATATATGAATCCTGAAACTATCTTACCGTTTTGGAGATATTTAGTTTTGTATCAGGTGTAGTTCTATACACTAAGCAACCTACATGCTATGAAAAGCGAACAAAAATCTTAAACTGCAGCGTACATTAAAGTACGTTATTATGGGAAGTCTGTATCAAAGAAATATGTTAACAGCTTGGTACGTACATTTAAACTGGTAAGGCAGTCCTTAAAGACGGCGTTCGTCCTGACAGGATGCACCGTACCTACATGTTTAAGGATTCGCTTTTAATACATGACGCCGATGTAAGAAAGATTCGGAGTATGCGTGTGATTGATGTGTTATCATTCTGTGAAAAGTGACATATTCAGGCAGAAAATGCAATACGATATTCAGTTTGTTTCTTTTGGGTTTAACGTTGTTTTTCAACAGTATTTCAGTTATGTAACGGCGGGCAGTTAACCTAACCAGTGTTCCGGTGTGGATTCTGTGTCAGGACAAATATGTTATCCACAAAAAACTGACTTCTACCCCACATGAATAAGTGGAGAAGGAAGAATGATTTTAGACGAAATGTCTTGTATTAAATTGTCACAGAGAACATACGCTACCGCCTGGTGATCGAACTCAACACACCAAGATCCATAGATCTGCGCTCTATCCCCTGAACTAAGCAGTTTGGCTCTATGTTATTCGGTGAATGTAACACAAACCGCCTAACTGATCCAGTAATATAGGACGGACGGTGTAGGATAAGTAAACGATAGAAGCAGTGCTTAACAACATATCATGAAAAGTTATCTCACTGCAAACCTGCTACAAATAATGGACTCAGACGTCCGTGAGTTCACTTTATTCGTGACGTAAACTTTAACTTTCTGTTTACTATATACACAAATGATTGAAAACGTAGTTTGTTTACATTCAAAACGAATACAACAACAACAACATGTCTCAAAAACGTTACCTTCACGGCTTCATGGAAGGTATTTGATAGAAAGAAACTGTATTTAGGGGTCCTCCGTGGCCGAGTGGTTAAGGTCGCTGACTTACAGTCACTTGCCCCTCATCGATGTGGGTACGAGCCTCACTCCGGGCGTTGAATTCTTCATGTGAGGAAGCTATCCAGCTGGCTTACGGCAGGTCGGTGGTTCTACCCAGGTGCCCGCTGGTGATGAAATAATGCACGGAGCGGCACCTGGGGCCTTCCTCCACCATCAAAGCTGGAATGTCGACATATGACCTATAATTGTGTCGATGCGACGTTAAACTCTACCAAAATAGAAGAAACTGTACTTGTACGAGTTGCGTAAAACTCACAGTTCCGATAATATCGACATATCAATGCGAGATAATATGCTAGCGTCGAAAGTGATACGGTTTGTAGATAAATGTTCCTTTGTGGAAGATTAAGTGGTGAGTACATATCGGATAAAACATGTACTATGCAAGAGGTTGGGTGATTGTTTTTAATTTTTATATGTTGACTGAAATTAGTTAAATTCACTATCCATTTACATTTTTCTCTTCAAATGATACAGAACTCACTGCCAAAGACTGCTAGAAAAGTTCCTGAAAATCAACTGAGGATTCCATATTACTGTAAAATAATCCCATTCTTTAATTACCATCATCTTATTCAAAATAACTATATACTGATTTGAAATTGTATTGTCAATACGTAAGCTTTGTCTAAATGGTAATAGTCATGGAGCAATGCTTTGTTAACAAAAAAAGTGATGTTAAACCCTCTTTAGGTGAGTGGCATCAAGGATGTTGTTGTTCGTTCTCGCTTTCAAAAAGATTATTTACGTTTGACACATTCTTAATTTTTGAAAAAAATGTCCCATGGCAAACCACTTACTACAAAGCATATTTTAGTTGATTGTGTTGACGTGCTCCACAGCACAGTGAATAATTTAAAGTTCATTTTTTTTCAAAGAGTTATTAGAAACAGTTCCTATCCACAGTATTATACCCTACTTACATTTATCATTAAATCGGAACATGTACATTGTTTCTTGCTTTATTGCGATATTGTTAAATTCACAAACATATATTTAACACTTTATTAGTATCTAAAATGATTTTAATCCATGTTTTTAAATTCACGTTTCCAATTCAAACTCTCGGCGATATATGATCTGTTTTTGTCGATTCGCCTAAAAATCCAACTCACTCCTAAGGCAAAAGCAACTACCTCGGAAAAGCACAGTAACGGACTGACGGACTGACTGTATCACAGGAATTGCGTAAACTCACTGCGAAAAGTTTCATTAAATTCTACATCGTAGAATTCTTTTGTACACGCAAAAATATCATCAGAAATTGCGATTTTCTTCATGCACTTATTATTAAATCATGGAAATTTGCTTGCGATCTAAATATTCAGTAAAACTAATACACACAATATATCATGATGCATTGTATAATCGGGGTCAAATGAAATTCTACATTGTAGAAAAACTTTCAGAACTACCTTTATTATATATGGACGATGTTTCCCGCCTTACAATACTGTAAACAAAATACTTCCTAAGAGGATCAACATTTTGACCTTCATGTTACATTAGTATTTTAAGCGATTTCCTTATCATAAAGAAGAATGTAACTTTCGAAAGACTCAACAAGCAAACTCCTAAAACATTGTTTATCGTAAAATTTGTTATTATTTCAAATAATTAGAAGTGGAAATGTGGATTAACTGGGTAAAAATGGACATTTTTAATGGCAGAGTATACACATTGATATCTTCTCAGGTAACCATTTTGAAAGGTTACAACGTAGATCAGCTTTCCTAGCGAACATAAGACAACAATCCATTGCTGCTTGCAACACTATGTCACTATGGTTATAACGTGTTCCAATACTGCTGGGATATTGTCTCACAGTTGATCTAATAATTAGGTTCAAAATACACATATAACACAACATAAATCTACAACAAATTTTGTTTGATAACGGACAGAATGCAAATACATACGTGTTATAGATGTGGCTTTCGTGTTTTGTATATATAGCTTATATATCTGTTAATGTTGTTTATGAAAGTTCTATCTGGGGTTTGGGTTCTTAGCTGGCTAACGGCGAGTAATGACAACAGTAAATATATATGAAATAATATATATTTAATGTAAATAAAGATGGCATTACGTCAATGATATGTACAATATCAATCGATGGTGGCTCTGGTTTGACATTTATAATAAATGTAAACAATAATAAATATGGCGGATGGATGCTAATAATAGATTTAACAAAGACATGTAGAAAGGACATATAAAGGTATTCAAATGCATTAATTACACAACAGAATTACATCAAAGTATACACCATTATAGAAAAAATATAATAAAGACGATGCAATATCAATTACCTGTAAATATATATGAAATAATATATATTTAATGTAAATAAAGATGGCATGTACGTCAATGATATGTACAATATCAATCGATGGTGACTCTGATTGATTTTACGTATATCGATTGGCCGATACAGTCCGGTAATTTACCTAACAAAAGGATAAATATAAAGTGCACAGGTTAGATAAGTAAACAGAGGTATTACCTGATACGGCATCCTAGCTACAATGCTACGGCTTACAACGACAAGTACATGATGTTACTACAGCTAGCTACTCGACGTTTGGAGTTGGAACAAGTGCATTTGGTGAGAAACAAAACGAAGTCATAAGATCTTTTCAAGAGTTTATTTATGAATGCTATCAAGTAAAATATTAACCTGTAACATACGATGTAGTGATCTGCTCGATTGGTTTTTATATGATGCTCAATTTCAAGGTGAAATTCCTTCTCTGCTTGAGATAAATGCAAAACAAGGTTCCAGTAAATGTATATGAGATGTATATGTATAGGATTATGATAAAATATATTCTGAATATCAGAAGTACTTATTACCTCAAATGTGTTTTTATTTTCTCTCCGCATATGGTTTATATTGAAAGTTGCACATTACTAGCTGAATACTAGCTTCATCTGTTATGGTCAAAATGAACTAACTGAATTTAAATAGGCCTATATTGTAATGTTTTGTGTTATGGGCATTAGCTTACATTTAAACTTTTGATGCCGCCATCTCGGGATGCAAGAACTATCCATGGCCTATAATAAAACTGCAAGAAATATACCTGTTGACCATCACTTTATTGGCACATTTTTCTCTTTGAACTTGGTTACCTATAATCCGGCTGTGATGTTTTTATTTTTCTTGAAAATGCTCCACTGGTAAACATGCATATTAATCGCCAAAAATTCATCTTTTCAAATAATTTCGACCAGTAATCACGGATTAGAATTTTATTTTGTGAAATTAGATAGTTTTCAAACACATTCAACATAAATTACACCAATGGGAGACAACTTTACATGGTGAATTCACTCTGCGGAATTCCCTAATAGATACATTTTCAACTAATCAGAAGGCACGTTTGTTGCTTTCCTCTGACCTAATTATCGATACCAATGTTAACGATCAAGTTTATGTATAAAATGGCATTTTCATCAAATATATATTACATTTTATCAACACAGAAAAGGAGTGGAGTTTTGGAACATTAAACCAAGAGTTCTAGACACTTATCTTGTCAATACCAATGTTAACTACTCCAACTTAATCAGTAATCGATAGTTTAATGATGTTCACGATCTGTCTTCATTCAAGATACTTTAAAAACATGATAAATTATCCGAGTAACTTGAGCAGACAAACACTTCCATGAAATTTCAATTAAAACAAATTTATAACGTTGTTTGTTTACTTGAAATGTAAAGTAGTACGAGTAAATTATTTCCGGTAGAACAATTAAGAAATACGAATTAGCATGTACCGCTCAAATGGTTTTCTGATGTTTTTATTTGTCCAGTACTCTCAACATGCATACCTACTTAAAGTAGTTCAATTTTTTTCAAGTAAACAGTTATCAGGCTGTATCATTATACTGATGGTGTTTACACATGCAATATAACATAAAAAGAGGCTTTTGTTACCTACAATTTGGCATTTCTTATATAGCTGTTTTGTATTGTGAAAGCTTGCGTTTTACTGTAGGTATTCTTTCCCCAAATTGTAAACTGCTATGATTTTAGATATACTCGTAGATGCCGATAAGCACATCGATTCTTACAAACAATTCTGAAGGTTCATTTATAAAAACAAAGAGTTACTGGCGTTGAGCAAATAACCTACCATAATTTTAAAATGGGAACCTCTGCTAAAATTTTATTGTACTCATTTACAATTTTATATTATTCTCCATATTTAATAGTATACCGCATATGTGCAACCAGATTCCTTTCTTACAATATCTTGTGACGCTATTGTGTCCAAGAAGATTTATATCGTTATTTGATACAGATTATCTACACCACCTACTGTCTTAATCATCCCACCACTAGGATATAAAGCTCACAAAATGATGAATACAGTAAATCAGAAAATGCAATAACGTCACTCTTCTATAGTGTAGATTAGATCTTTCTAATCGTACTTTTATCTAGCTACTTGGAGAAAGCTTAATCTCTTTTTATAATTTTTCGGAGACTAGCCGTGTAAGCTTAAGTCTACAAAGATAGTAACCTAATATTATATTTATGCAATAAACAATAAAATATATCAAATATATAATATTTGAAAAGTGCTTTCCAATACAAAAATAACCCGGCTTTGTATTTCTGTACTACCCAAGCTTGATTCTGTTCAACACAATGCCTACAACAACCAGCAAGACATATCTTTATATAAGATGGTCGGCGTAGTGTATTTAATATAATAAAATAATATTAAAATACTGAATTTGAGTTTTAGGTAATCTAAAGTGGTTCCTTTCTGCAGTTTGATATACAACGAGAAAGCACTTTTTGAATAGAAACTGTTTTTGTTTATTACACACAATAGGAATAAATGTCACCAGAAATCTATTTCTATCAGACAGACTTGTATCTAGCATGCCTAAAACTACACCAGTTAACATGTAACATAAAGTATGTACTAATTATACGGCCCAACACAGCTCTTTCAGTAAATGTATTAAGATTTATATTTTAACGGGATTTTAATGGTCTTTCATAGGGCTTGTATACTTGAAATTTATTCATTTACACATGCTGAATAAACTGACCTACAACAACAAAGAAAACTTATCCATCAGGAGTTGCTACGTTCACAAAAACGCAGTCTACCAAAATCATATGCATTTTAAAGTCTAAACAGTGTCAGTCAGAACTTAAGATTTGTCATTTCACTTAGTAGCTTTGCTCTTAACACACAGAGTGACATTTTCATCCAGTGAGCAACATTGTTGCACAAATCTTTCGAATAGCTAAAAAACTATATCATATTTTAATGATATTATACATTTATACTGTACACTATTTTGAACCTAATGTGTGGAACAGTTAAAACACATACACATGTCATTTTTTTCTTTACATACATATACACAATATAAAGTAAACAGCGTACGCATCTGCATGTACAGCACTCGATATGGAAACAATAGCCATGTGTAACTCCACACACGTACACAATAACTGAGCTCATGTCGACGTGAAAACAAAAGAATGCAATGATAATATGGAAGTAACAAACACAAAATGCATAAATAAAGAACAGAGTAGGGCACCGCCTTGGAACTTCAATGGCAAAAACACCGCTTTGGAGATCTGATAAGTTTTCTGGCCTTGACTCACCCTTTCAAACCCCCACAACAGAAATGTTCACTTTTTATCCATCCATGCATGCGTGCAAATTTTGTGCTTACAACAAAGTTTTCATAGATACTTGTTTATTTTTACTATGAAAATCATGTTCTATTATAATTTGAATTTTATAGAATGATTCTTTTTTTGGGAGAATCTTTGTAATGTTTCGCAAACATTATGTCTTGTGACTATTGCAAAGGAAACGCACAAACTGATGTATTGAATAAATTCAAGAAACATTAGTGTATCAAACTATTTTTTCTAATTTGCGTTTGTTTAAGTTTCAATATGACCACATTTATCATTGCAGGAAACTCTTTGTCATTAACAGACAAAACGATTCAAAATTTTAAGTTCACAAGCTTATTGTTATTATTAAAAAGATATTTACATCGTCAGATGAATAAACTCAGTGCACGTTGAACTTTCCATTCACCCAGAAGTGTTTATAACCCTAACTGATTTTCGTTTTTGCACAAACAACCGGATACTTCTAAACATATTTTATATGAAACTACGCTTCGGCCAAATGCGACACCATTCCTACTTAGCCTTGTTAAACGTTTGATGCATACTGATATAATAAGTCAGTAGAAGCCGATATGCTACATGGATAGCCTGGTCCAAAGCAGGCTGAAGATGTGTAAACTGTGTTGTGACTTGAACTGTTACTGGGTCCTGAATTGTATCATCGAGAATATGTCGATCTTTAGTTTCAAGAAAAGGATTTTCAAATACCCGAATGACTGCTTCAAGTTTCAAAGAATCATCGGTAAAGACACCTGGCAGTTCATGCTCTTTTATGGGGCAGATTAGTTCGATTGTCATTGTTAAAGTAGTGTCTTTGTTCAAATCTGCTAAGAGCCAATTTTTATAAATTCCAAATTTAATCCATTTTCAGAATTAGACAGATCTGAACCAAGCACAACTTGAATCCTTTATCAGTGCTTAATTCTGCTCGTACGTTAAATTTTATCAATTTTTGTCATTACAGAGAGCATGAAGGCAGATTATTTACAAGAAAGTCATATCCGGCACGTAGTCATGCGTCATCTCTCCTCATCATCCTCGATAGTGCTCATTCTGTTTTAATTATAGTTTGCTTTTGCAGGAGGTTGGGGGGAGGGGCTTGGGGGGGGGGGGGGGGGGGAGGAGGTTTTGTACAACCTTCTACTTTGTGTACAAGTCTCCTACTTCTTTAAATGTGTTGCTTTGACTTTCGAGTCTCCAGTGCCGAAGATATTTTAAAGGCAGTGGTCTAGTCTTAAACTTCAATAAACATAACGTTTTCCTAACTGTCTAATGTTCCTTGCCATATAAAAGCCTCCAAACATAACCAAATACTCGTCTTCTCTATGACTGTCAGGCAACGGTCAATAAATGAATTTAACAAAAGTACAAATGGCAGTTTTAAATACAAGTACAGATATCTTAGATTGAAGTATGTTTGTATGGTGAGTTAGAAATGGAAAGTACCTGAATGTTTTCCCAGTTCTTGCTGTTGTCGCTTACTAACTGCTGTCTTACACTGTCCAGTACTAGCTGTACTAGCTGATGTCTAACGCTGAAACAACCTTATGAAAAGACTTTTTGGTATGACTTGACGGATTACCATTGCTTTCAAGGATCCAAACATTAACAAAATCCAAATATATAAAATCCGACAACTATTTTTTCTTCACATTCAATAATCCCCTAAAAACTCAAACAACTACCGAGCCTATAATGCTGTCAGAAGTTTCTGAAATCTCAGTCACATGGATACTGATAACTGGAATGTGAAAATATTTTGCCTAGGTTGAATTTTGTGTTTGTGTTCTATAATGCTGCATATCAATCATCTGGCATATAGCCTGTTGCCGTCTGTACTGCCTGGATCGTCAAACAAGATTCCATGCAGAATCGTAGATATAGTGGTTTGTAGGCATGTTGTAGTTATAAACTAGTATGATTTCCGTTTCAGTTACTATTTATAAGAATGTTGCAGGTGTTAGGTTGACAGAAAAATGTTCTTTACATGTGGCATAAATTAAGTAACCTAATCTTAATACAAATGTGAAGCAAAAGAACAAAAGAAATAATATACAATGGGTAGTTAAAATAATACAGCAATGACGATATTTTGCACTTGCTATTAATATAACTATATCAATTAGTGATCCTAATAAGATTGTTCAAATGTGATTTGCGTGCTTAAAATATCAATTATCAGAATTTTTATTATGCCGTTATTTTTTATCTTCGAGATAGAAGCAGATAAAGCTTATATACACACACTAATGCATGTACAGTCTATTTAGATCTTAGCATAAAAAAATTACACAATCGATACATACAGAGAAAAATGACACAACAACAAATACCTTATTACATGTAGTCATATCCATGCATTTAATTACCGTTCCGGCGCGTTGGTGCAAAACATGACATATAAGTTATTTGTCGTATTGGTGGAAGTGACAAAATGACAATTGCGCGTTTTGTGCATTCGAAGGGTGCCAGTACGTCAATATGTAAGATTTACTCAGCTGAATTCATATAAGTTTGGTTATTTGACATAGGGTAATTTTAAGATTCACTTAATAAAAGGATATTTATACGAATGCATATTATTGTTTATTAAGAAGACTTTAACTGTTACCCTTCCTTTAAGGAGGTAGGTTACCTTGTTACAGGGGTAAATTCAAATTACTTGAACTGCAGCATCCTTTTGTATTTCGTGTAATATGAAGTTTTAACTGCTAAAATCTCAGTTGCGTTTGTCTCTGTCTCTTCAAGTTCAATTTTTATCCAGGTTTGAAGAACATGACCCTTAAAAAGGTATTTCATATTGAAAGAAGAAGGAAAATGCGGATATTTAACACTTTTCAGTGTATTTTAGTTACATTGATATCCGTATAAGTCAGCATAATCTATAATTTTACTGGTATACACGTTAGCTTTCTAATATAAGCTTAAAATGTATATGTCGCGGGGCTCGTGTTTCCATGGTAACGCATTTTCTCTCTTTTTTAAACAACTATGTATAAAAGTAGGGGTTTTCGACGGCTTCAGTGCCATTCTGTTAATGACCAACATGGAATACATGGGTAATATTATTAGCAAAATACCAAGCACTATACATCGTACCCTATTTTTCTTAAAGTTTAAAGTAACCATGGCAACAGAGATGTTTAAAATGGCTTATATCTTGCTTTTTGTCGTCATTTCTTATAAAATAATATTGAATAAGATTACCTTTCTAGTTGACGTAGCTTTAAAACATATTATTTCTAACGTAAGTTATATTTTCGTGTTATTTGCATTTATTCAAACAAATATCTAAGCTTAGAATACTCACAGCAGTACACCTCGTCTGTCATTTTTCATGGAAAAATCGATCAGCATGCTACTATTATTCTCATGGATATTGTTGAAATGAAAATAAAAAGCCGAAGCTGTGTTTCTTAAATAGACTAGTGTCAACGCTTTTGAATTTTACATTTAGATACATAGGTCACGGGCTTCGTTTCCGTGGTAACATCAATTCAATTCAAGAAACCACAATTTTCTACTGAAATTTGAACAATTTTAGATCTTAATTTTAGTATATAAGTAACAAATTATCAACGGAACCTGAAATATAGGTATAACAAATCGAACTGCTAGATTTTTTATTTGAAAATGGCCGTAACAAGTAAGCTCTCACCCAACTATATTCCAAATAACATTGGTTACCGTCATCCATTTTCTTACATTCCGCATAACATTTCAATATAACTACATAAAAGAAGCAAAATATTGATTATTATTCAGAGCAAAAGACTCATAAAAATATTTCAGCAAATAATGGTTATTTACAAATAGTTGGAATAAACAAAATGCGCAGAATTACGTACTTTCAAGATAAAAGCTATTAATTTTGCGCGGTAACTGACACGTAACGTCATGACGTCAGTGACGTAATTTTAAGGCAACATTGTTTTGAAGCGTTACTGTGGCAATTTATTCATTTTTTCTGCATTATTAAACCATAAAGCGTCAGATCGAAGACAAGTCTATGATTTGTTTTCGGAAGAATGAATATACAAACACATTTAGTTTGTCGTAAACGTCGTCGTAAATCGTCACGTTAGCTTCCGGTTGGACATGCGCACATACAAATATAAAGGTAACCTACCTCCTTAAACCAAAAAACAAAACAAAAGAGAAATAGAAAAGAAAAACATAGCATCATACGTATCTATTTGTTTTATGATTTTGCCTTTGTTTATGCTCAATATTAGAAAGAAGAAAGCTCTAACCTGATCAGTCCAAGTTGTAATCCGGCATTTATGTACAAACCAAGTAGACACAGTGGCTGGTTCACAAATGATATTTGATTCAGATAATTAGTGCCTATTTCTATTTCTGTTTCAGCCAGTAATGTTACAAATTCAGCGTCAGTCTTTTCTAAGTCCACATAATTCGACAAATTAATTGATGAGAGGTAACGTTTTAATCTAGTAAGCTCAGTAACTGCGATGCCCCACTAACTTGACTTCATTGGAGAATGGTGATTTTCAAACTGCTTTAAGAAGTTATCCAATATATGAAATCTGAACAGAATATATAAGCTTTAAGATTATTCTATTAAATGGTTAGTACTAATATTATTTCTTCTTTATACTGGTTAAAATTTCTTTATACAATTTATTTTATCAGAGCTTTTTAACTATATGACTAGTATTAGCCTTTTTGTTTTGTTTTGTTGCACGTGTAGAATAGTGTGTAGATGTAAATTCAACATCATGTTTAACTTTGTCTTCAGTGTCTGTTTTTTTTTTCAATTATGTTTAAAATATTTGATTTTATTTTGTTCAGCAACAGCCTTACTGAGTTTAAAATGTGCATTTATATAAATGTAATCATGTTCTAAAACTTTGCTTCTATAAAGAATGTGATTACACTGCCATATATCTCAATTAATGTGTTAAAAAAAGCATAACCCGTCCCTTGGCAGTAAAACTGAAGGTTATATGCAAACGTAAACAAAAGTCTTTTTTTGCGAGGGAGGCGGGGATGGGGGGCGGGGGGGATAGTCACTATGTTTAAATGTTGACTTGTTTAAGAATGTTTTATCTACAAAAGTAATGTACTATATCTAATATTTTTACATGCTACCGATATAGTACATGTAAACTGAAAATGCTTGTAATTGCAATCAAATCAGAAGAAGCAACTACATCAAACACTTTATCCAATAGTGAATAAGAGACATAAATGATCTATTACATGCGGTGATATATTTACTTTTACCCAATTCTCTGAAGATCACAATAAACAGAATGTCATTTTGTGGTGAAATAATATTTTTAACATACTTCCAGCGGGGATGTGCGTTACAAGTTATAAAGCAAATGTTATACTTTTTCATAGAATTTGTGCTGAAAACAATGAACAAATAAAAACAATAGGTCACCAGGCTTGTTTTTGTGAAAAACTGTTTTGAACACACCCACTGTTGCTGAAACTGCCAGCGATTTTTCAACATTTTCATAATTTTCTGCTTTTTTATAAATACCAACCAAAATATACATCAAGACTGCACAATACGTTTTTTTTTCTTTTTACAGATTTTATTATATACTTATTTGATATCATAGTCATATTTGTAATACTCTATCCTTACAATAATGGGTACAAACGAAAAATAAATATTGTTTCAATTTTACTTTTTTGAACTTTTTTCAATGAAAAATACACAAAGTGAAGAATATTTTTTAAATTTTAAAAAAAAACTCTTTCATAGATTTTTTTCCTGTTTTTCTTGTGTATCGATAATTGTATTGTGAGCATAAAAATGGCTAAAAATATATGGGTCACCAGGCTAAATTTTATGTTTAGACCGCTAGAATACAACACCTGTTCGGACGGAAATGGCGCGAACCTGGCCAAATTGATTACATGTATGTCTTTTTTTGCGAGGGAGGCGGGGATGGGGGGGGGGGGGGGGGATAGTCACTATGTTTAAATGTTGACTTGTTTAAGAATGTTTTATCTACAAAAGTAATGTACTATATCTAATATTTTTACATGCTACCGATATAGTACATGTAAACTGAAAATGCTTGTAATTGCAATCAAATCCGAAGAAGCAACTACATCAAACACTTTATCCAATAGTGAATAAGAGACATAAATGATCTATTACATGCGGTGATATATTAACTTTTACCCAATTCTCTGAAGATCACAACACAACAGAATGTCATTTTGTGGTGAAATAATATCTTTAACATACTTCCAGCGGGGATGTGCGTTACAAGTTATAAAGCAAATGTTATACTTTGAATGAATTAAAAATCCAAAACATGACTTGATATATCATTCAAACATTGCGGGTGTAACTAACGAGACACTGGATATTTATCAGCTGGATATAATTGAATAAAACTGTGATAGAAAATGTACAACTGTCAACATAGCGTATTAAAATTTGAAAGGAAGTCAAGAACAAAACACGTTTAAAATGGTAGATCAGTCAGTGAGTGCAAATTTCAGACTTAACATGTTCTTGATTATACATTAGCATATACAAAACTGCACAAGAAAACAGGGTGCGTACAGAGACAGACACAGAGAGAGAGGGGGAGAGAGAGAGAGAGAGAGAGCATTAGTTAGATTAGATACACGTCTACAAACATCATAACAAACAGAACTGTAAATACATACCTAACATGATTAAGAAATCATTAACTGTCAAGTATTGACCCAGAAATTGCAATGAACTATAATAGACAATATCATTATACAATTGTAATATTGTATAATACATTTAACTTATAAACAATAGAAATAATGTATGTGCAGTAATAAAATGTTACCAAAACTTGTCATTCTTCTGAAGAATTAAAATGTCTGAACCTGAACCATAGGGTTTTTGAAGAAAGTCTTGAAAACGTTTGTAAGACGTTTTTTGACTCATTTTCTTGGATTCGACATTTTTTCTCTTATTAAATTCCTTTAAGGAATAAAAAATCATAAGCAAAAATGTTACCAGGATCGTGTTTCTTCCCGGTGTGTACAATATAACGAACAACTTTATAAAAATTTCACTGACATCCCTCTTAGTCAGAAATTGAAATTAATTATTGTGAAAAAAAATGATAATACGTCAAAAATTATTTATATGTTCGCACTGATTTTCTGTAATGGAAATAATGACGATTAGTCTTTTTTTATTTATCTAACTGGATTACTTCTTCCGAGCGGATGGTCAAGAGGTAGAGGATCATTTTTCTACCGTGGACTGGAAATTTATTTGTTGTCTGTCTTCAAATCGGGAATTAAAAAAACAATATTATGATGGTATGTTCTATGGCTTTTTACTTGATGGACCAATGTGCCAAAATTCAATTGGATTAATAGAAACACCCCTCGAAATGGGTGGCTATTTAAAGAGAATTCCTATAGTTTTTTTCCTTTCATAGAATTTTTTTAAATTCACATATATGATAGGAAAATTTGTGCTGAAAACAATGAACAAATAAAAACAATAGGTCACCAGGCTTGTTTTTGTGAAAAACTGTTTTGAACACACCCACTGTTGCTGAAACTGCCAGCGATTTTTCAACATTTTCATAATTTTCTGTTTTTTTATAAATACCAACCAAAATATACATCAAGACTGCACAATACGTTTTTTTTTTCTTTTTACAGATTTTATTATATACTTATTTGATATCATAGTCATATTTGTAATACTCTATCCTTACAATAATGGGTACAAACGAAAAATAAATATTGTTTCAGTTTTACTTTTTTGAACTTTTTTCAATGAAAAATACACATAGTGAAGAATATTTTTTAAATTTAAAAAAAAAGACTCTTTCATAGAATTTTTTCCTTTTTTTCTTGTGTATAGATAATTGTATTGTGAGCATAAAAATGGCTAAAAATATATGGGTCACCAGGCTAAATTTTATGTTAAGACCGCTAGAATACAACACCTGTTCGGACGGAAATGGCGCGAACCTGGCCAAATTGATTACATGTATGTCTGCTAAAAGTTAAAAAAAAGTTTTAAAAATTCTTAATTCTTTCTATAATTGAATACTAAATAATCTGAAAGGTGATAATGTCTTATCAGTACTAAGTCAATTATCTTACATTATATGAACAACACTGTCTTTGTACTAAAATGCGATGTGAAAACACAACCACAAAAATAGCAAGATACCTGTCAGGCATGATACTTGTCAATACAACATAAACCAGTATCAAAATTTTTTAAACAGATTTTACAGGGGCGTTTTTTATAAATTTTGTATAACTTATGGTATCTCCTCAAGCTCAAGTAGACACAAATTTCAAAGTGATGACTACTATCCAAAACGTTTGCAGAGAACTCATTTTACCATTAATTTTAATAAAAGAAACGTGAAACTATTGGTAAACAATTATAAAACACAAAATAAAAATGTCAATATTTTTTTTCTATGGTGCCTCAAGTAAACGGATTTAATGAGACAGAATTCATATTTCAACATTGAAAAATTAAGGTCAAATGCTGTGTTTCTGTTTTGAAGTTTACTTACTTCATTTAAAAATGACCTTGGTTGGGGTGGGGGGGCGTAAAACCTACCTAAATTTCTTCCACAATATTTAATCTAAGAGTAAAAGCAAAATAGAGAACTTTCACCGCATGTGACTCAATTTTTTTAAAGATGTGTAACTCTACCCCTTCTGTTTAAATAGTAAATTCACTTTGAACACCAAGAAATCGCTTATCAATTTCATCTTTTTCCATTTTTGTACAAGAAATCAATAATAAGTCTTGAAAGAAGTAAAAACTTACCAGAAAAAAGGAAAATAAAGAAGAAAAAAATGGTCCAACTAGGGCTTGAACCTACGCCCCCTAAGAATTGCAGTAAAAGTAGGTTTATGGTAGGAATTGAATACTCTTCAAAAAGCAGGTTCTCTATTAGTGATCTAATACCTTAAGAAGCAAAGTCAGATTAATAACAGAAAAGTAAAAATAAGAAAACGCGAAAAGCAGTTCCTGATTCAGTAAAGAAAAAATACTTTAAGAAACGTTATGCAACATCTTAACAATCGAAAAGAAATAACATCTTATATTCATTAGATTCACCAGCCAGTTGCAAATGGCGGCTACTTGTCTAGTTAATTGTATCTTCTGGAGCCATTATGTCCAGGAAGATTTATAGCATAATACGATGTCTAGTTACGATGCTAGTTCTAACCATTGCAAAATAAGGAAATTAATGTCGAAATGCAAATGGCATCTAATATACACGCCAATGAACACATAAAATGATTAAACGTATCTGTCATTTTTAGGACCTGCAACGAGGAGACTTCCTGTTATCCATACTCAGCGTGATGTCATGCTCGCACTAGTTCAAGGACAATTTTTGCTAATTGGCCTAGGTAAGTAATTACCAATTACTGTCATACTTGTTCGCACCGCATATTTATTCGATGTGAGAGGATGATAAATTTGATTGCATGTTTGGTACATGTCAATGATTTAAACAGACAACAACATCAGAAGAACGTTCAAGACTAGAAGTCTGCTTAAGATCAGAGGACACTGTTGAATTGATAATAAGACAAATATATTCTTCAGACCTTATCTTAGAATAAACGGATAATTTCACAAATACAAACCTGAACATATGCAGACGATGGCAATATTATTAAAACATATTTAAAACATATTTTCTTTCCAATAGATCACCTTCAACAATTCAAGTATGTGCACGAATTTTAAAATTGGCATATATCAATAGAATATAATGAAACTTGGTCAATTTACATAAACGGTAGCTTTAATATGGCTTTAAAGGGACCGAACTCCAGATTTTGGCAAAAAATGATCTTTCTTTAAAATCAAGATTTGGTCATTTAATGAACATTAGATTATGAGTTTTTACTAAACTATTTTACCCCGTTACAAACGCCTGTCAATTTTTAATGGAAAAATTAGTAAAAATAATTGATTCTCATGTGTTTTCATTAAATATATTCTGTCAGTAATTAAGTTCCAAATTCTTCTTCAAAAACATAGCAATGATTTCCCGATATCTTAAAAAAATCTTTTTTGTTGTCGTACGTTCTGGAGGTCATGCAAGGCCTTTAACGTTGAATGCCGCCTGGATATCTATGTATACTTTGTCAAAATACCAAATTAATTAGTTGGCCATCAGCGAGAACATTAGCAAGCATATAATGTTAACGGTGATAATGTAATGACACATACAGAATGACTTATTTTTTCCTGTAATGGTAGAAGGAACAATTTTACATAAGTGTAATAAAGTCTTCATATGAATGTCTTAAAGTCATATTTTCTTGTCACTACTTTAAATAAATATAAAATCATAAATACAGTTATCGACAGCACAAGTTATGAAAGAAATATGCCATTGGGAGCTCATCAACTTAGGCCAATGTCCAATATTTTCTCAGTCCAGTATGCTATTGCACCGTTCTTTGAATGTGTCTCTTCTTGTTCGATTTTGTCTTTTTCATTTTCAGTCCGAGACTTAGTTGAATAAGCAAACTATTAAGCATTGTGCAATCATTTCCAGACACAAACTACAAAAAAGAAAAGAAGAGAAAACAGCTTACTGAATATCTGTTTTATTCTATTGAACTATAATTTACAGAAACTAACTCAAGATATGAAAACAGCAAATAAAGTGAGCTAAATTCAGGTTCTTTATGACAGTGAAGACGAAAATCCAAAGATAATTAGGTAAATGATGCATTGTTAGTATTTGACTAATTGGAGATTTCATTAGAATTCCGAGAAAAAATACCAAATTATAAGAGAAAGGTCTCGGGTTATGTGCCTAAGGGGAAGTATTCTCTTGGATATGGGAGTAATATTGGAAGGAACTTTAATGTTTTCTAACTTAACTATTGTCTCAGTCCAAAGTTTTATGACAAATGAAATAAAAATCAATAAAGGAAAACTAGTTAACTGTTTTGGCACGCATTATTTTAGATCAGTAACAAAAAATAAACAAATTGATTTCGTAAACAGTAAAAATATAAATTACAAATGCGTGCTGGATACTATTTTATCAAGCTGTACTCGTGTTGTTTCTTTAGAAAAAAAAACATTGGTTTATAGTCTATAATTCTTTAACACATATGTTAATAATTTCAATGGTATTGCTGAAATAAGAAAAAAACAATGCCAGATAAATTTAAGCTGACGTTTACTGAGTGGTGTTGTTTCTCATGTGATATGAGGACTGTTCAAAAATAGACTTTTATATCATTTGAATCCGCAGTATCATGTATTTTTCACATTTCGCTGCAGGGCAATGGGCATAGAGCGTTTAAATTTCTATGGATACTCATTAGCTACATAGTCGCTTTTTGATATCTTAACAAAGGCATGTAATTTCGATTACATTCTTTTACGATTATTGTTGAGTATGTTCAATTGCTTCAATACACCTACAAAAATATTGTTTTCATTAACAATTATAGCATAATATAAAATAAGACTGCAATACAATTTCCTGACACAGAATAGTCAAGAAAAGTACTTATGTTTGAAATGTTAGTATGTTTTGCAGACGTTCATATGCGCGCTGCTGTGAATATAACTCTAACGACGTATTAATTACAATTTTGAATATCAATTAAATAATACTATAATACAAAAAAGCCTTATATAAAACGTTTACATTTAAAAGTAAGGTTACTCTACAAGGTATTTGACAATGCACCCACTCGCTTAACTCAGAAGGGAGAGTGCAAATCTACGGACCGCGGGGTCGTGAGTTCGATCCCCAGGCGGGGCATATGTTCTTCGATTTGATGGAAGCCTTTCTGTCGGAAATAATTCATCCTTCACCTCTGATTCATTTAGGGAAGTTGTCAGTTACTTGCGGATAATAGGTTTATACTTGACAGAATCTAGAGACACTTGTTAGGTTAACTGCCCGCGGCTACATAACGGAAATACTGTTGAAAAACGGCGTTAAACAGAAAACAAACAAACAAACAAACAAACAAACAATTAAACAATAATTAGAATCTCAATATGGTCAATATGTATTTAGGGTGTAGTAGCAGTATTTCAGTTGTGTTGCTAGATTCTATATCTGTAACAACCTGTTCTCAGGAAGTAACTGCAAACTTCTCCACATGTACCATAAGTGGAGGACGAAATAACTTTAGAAACAATGTCTTTCGTCAAATAGATCAGATGTCCGAAGGTACGTACTTTCATAAAGATAAAAGAAATTGTATAGTTTGGTTCTGTTATATTACTTAGTTCATCTCATAGTTTATTGCATAAATGGGAATACAGTACAAAGACGAATCACTTAGAAAATATTAGCAAAAGCAAAGGTTTTATATCAACATTATTTGTTGGACTTCTAGCCAAACTAACATGTTAATTTTGCGACTGTCGTTTTTTATATTGCTTTTATGTTCCGAATAATACACTTATGATTCAACATATAGATATTATTTTAAAATGTGAATAAAGAAGAAAACGGTCAAAAGAAAATTTATTATTCATATCTGAAATCCCCTCACATTCCACTTCAGTACATTGTAACATTGTAATTCAGTTGTGCGGTATAGAAACTCTTGGTGTACTTGGTTATTGTATTTTATTTAATGACATTTTTTTTTTGTAATTTCGCAATTTAGTCTAGTACTTTGTCCAATTCTAGGACTGCTATTCTGTATTAAGATAATCTACTGACATTACATAGAGACGGGATATTGCTAGCTGAAACAGAAAAAAAGTTAAATTTACAATTGAAAAATTATCGAATCAGACATAATTGTTGTAGTGTTGTCCAAGTTATTTTCACATAAATGATAAATTCATGTTTGTCATTAGTATTATTGACGCCGATTCCAGATCTGTCAGGACCAGACTGGAGATCGCTTATCAGGTCATGGAATTACAAATATCACTTGATAACAAATGTCTGAGCTGTCAAATGTCACAATTTATTTTCTGTTGCAATGATTCCATGTTCCCTGGAGTAATCATTGTTTTCCATAAATCATTGTAAAACGCACCAAATGTGAAAATACACGTTGTGCAAATATGAACAAGTTAAAAACATGAACAAGTAGAACACGTGATGAAACTGAATATTTCAAATTAGCAGCCTTGTTTTTATACATCTTGATGGACAAGCAAAATTACAATTATTGTAATTCCATTTGTCATGCATCCACATAATTATTGTATTATTAATTTAACTATAATTTTGTGCTGAACTATTATAAATCTAAAACGATGTTTCTATCAGAAATTAATTTAAATGCTGCAGAAGTAATGTTAACGTACAAACGGTAATTACAGCACGATTATAAATCTACCTATTGTATGTAGGGATATATCTTTGTTACCTTTTCTTTCATCCTGTGAACGCAAGAAGTAGAATGTCACTCGTGAAAACAGCAAGACGCGGCGTTCACAAGTGAAAACTGCAGGACACTGTGTCCACATGTGAATACTACGATACTGCGTTCACAAGTGAAAAAGGCACTGCATTCACAAACGAAGATTGAAAGACTGTCACATACCCCAAAACTGAGAGATGACTTTTAAAAATTAATGGAATAATATAAGTAAGTGAGACCTAAGTAGGCTTGTCCAATCTTTTAAACAGGTCTTCAAACACACCTCCACTTTGTTGAATAGCAAGAGGGGGCCAAATGCCACATTACACCTTCCCTAAAGAGACAATAAAACGTCGTCTATCAACCACACACTTGAGAAATATTCAAAACAGGAAACATTGTATTGTTTTATTGTGACCCAAATTATATTATTGAATCGCCATCGGCAAAACACAGCTGAGAAATTTACACCTGTTGAATGTATACAAAACCGCACTCTTAATTCCTACCATGTTGTAAAGTTACTTGCTGTAAAAGATTTTCCAGTCAGATGAGTCCCTAACACTCGTATTGATAACAAAAGACGCGATTTGTAAACATCAATAATTCAAAAGAAGTTACCTTAAAAATGATATACACATGATCTCAATGTGTATGCAAACCAACAAGAGAAACATAACTAAGGGTTCAGACGACAAAATATAAACAGTTTAGTCAAAGTTCCTTTTTGATCTGCCTTTCACAATTCCTGTCCAGCGTATTTAACTTAATAGAACATTTCTCTTCAATTATATAATATACATTGTATCATTTAAAGAATACTGTTTATCAAGGTATAGTTCTTGTGTTGTCTATACCTTTGATGTGAACTTAATAGAATAATTTGACCTTCATGGATGCGCTGTATGAAGCTTTTCTACAGGTTGTACAAATATAAGCAAACTGTCTCAAGAGTTTGATTCCCGATTATTAAGACAGCAGTAACAGTCTCATCATAAATAAAAAGTGCAATGAACAACTGATTTGCCATTAACATTTTATGTTAAATACTCTCAGTATTACTTTTGCTTAATCAACCCGTAATGAAACCCGTGCTTTATTAAGAAAAGCGTTATTACTTGACTCTGTTAATCTAATAAATTCCGGAACATCTTTGGATTTAATATTTCATCATCAAAATCATTGAAACCAATTGATGAAATCAAAATGCCTTGCACTTACATTTTTGCATTTATTAAAAGTTTATTCGTATCTAGAATTTCATTTAATATACAGGTAAGTGATATCCAGTGAAAGCGTGTTCTTGTAAGATTAGATCTTGAATAATGAGATATGGTTGTCTGCAAGGACTTTTAAATTATCATTTTTATTTATAATATATTTTGGAATTAGTATTATTTTCAAAGTAAACAGAATTTTTTTTATTTCATGAACAATTTGTACAACACCTATGGATAATTTCGAGATATCAGGACACATTTATGTTCTTGTTTCTAAATGCAAGTAGTTTAAGAACTTTAACCTGAACACAATTATTAGTCCCCTACTGGTTGAAAACCAGTTTCGAGGACTATAGGAATGCGCTTTTCCGTCATTTCCGTCCACAATTTCGTGTCCGGTCCATAACTATGTCACCCATGAAAGGATTTTAAAATTATTTGGCAAAAATGTTCCCTATGCCATGCGCAAAACCCGGACCCCTAGCTCAAAGGTCAAGGTCACAGTTGGAGATCAAAGGTCAACAGGGCTTTTTTCCGGTCCAAAACTCTCCCATCCATTAAGGGATTTTAATATTACCTGACACAAATATACCTCATAATTAGACGATGTGTCATGCACAACTTTAAGACACCTAGCTCAAAGGTCAAGGTCACACTTAGTAGTCAAATGTAAACATGGCATGAACAGTCTCTGTTTCGTGTCCGGTCCATAAATCATTCATTAGTGGGCTTTTTAGCACTTGGCGCAAATGTTTCCCATGATAAGACGACGTGACATGCGCAAAACCCGGACCCCTGGCTTAAAGGTCAAGGTCACAAAAAATGGGGATCAAAGGTCAACATGGCTTTTTTTCTTGTCCGGTCCATAACTCTACCATCCATGAACGGATTACAATATTACTTGGCATAAATGTTCCCCATGACGAGACGACGTGTCTTGTGCAACCCTGTGAGAACACTCCCTACCTTTAAGGTCAAGGTCACACTTGTCAAAGGTCAATAAGATTTCTTTCCTGTCCGGTTTTTAACTTTGTCATGCAAGACAGGATTTAATTATCAGTTGGCACAAATATACCCCTGGATACTATTGTCAAGCGCACAACCCGAGTCGTAAGTCTAAGGTCAAGGTCACACTTAGATGCCAAAGGTCAGATATAAAAATGACTTTGTCCAGAACGTTTCTTCTTCGTGCATGGAGGGATTTTGATTTTGATGTAACTTGGCTCAAATGTTCACCACCATGAGACAAATTGTCTGCGCAAGAACAAAGTCCCTAGGTCTAAGGTCAAGGTCATTCTTAGAGGTCAAATGTTATATTTAAGAATGCCTATGTCCAGAGCATTTCTTGTTCATGCATAGAGGGATTTTGATATAACTTGGCACAAATATTCAACACAATGAGGCAGCCTTGTTTTTAGAATTACGTCTCTTTGTTTTACTATAAATAGATTATATTGTTACTTTTAATTACTGGCCGTAGGGAAAAATCGAGACCACTTTTTGTGGTTTAACAGGCATGTTACATCGATTTAGGTGTATTTTAACCTATCTCTACCTGGTTAAAAGGTTTATGTGAACTTATAATGGATTTTATATTATTTTTTTAAGATTAAGTTCTCTTTGTTGTTACTGTAAATAACTTATATGATTTTTTTTATAATTTGCCAAAAATATTCCATTTGAAAACAACTCTAGGTTTTTATATATGCAAATTTTAATCCAAGTTTTTTGTTATATATATATATATATATATATATATATATATATTGTTTGTACATCATTGACAGACATCAGTTTATTATGTTACACTGCAGTAGAAAAAAATAGGTGTCTTTCAGTAGGGGACTTTGTATTGCAATACTTCATTCACTTGTTTTATCAGTAATTCTGTAATAATTGCTTTATAATAAGGATAATAGACAAAATGTCTATCACAGGTGTTCTCATAATTGTGCAAAGTTTCTTCTCTGAAAGAATAATGGTACATTCAGTCTTTTTAGCTCGAACATGAACGTGGACTGCGTTAACGAACGATGCGACAAATGGAGAATAAAACAGTATTTGCGAGCATAATGAACACTGTTTGCACAGCGATATGAATATTATGAAACCTTCTCTTGTAATTCCTTACCATTCCATTCGCACAGACATTTCTCTACATTTCATGATTACTACATCCACCAGTACATTTCAATACGATGACAAAACGTCTAGACAATTATAAGTAGTATGGCTATAATGCAGGAAGATTCATATCGTAATTTGACACAGAAAATCACAATACCAAAAAAAATGTTAATCACCTCAAAATTTGGAAATTTCACTTTACAAAAGAAGTCTCAATACAATGATAAAGACACTATTTAATATATATAGAATCTTATATATCTTCCATTTGCTAGAATGTTTTCCGTCTATCTACGGCTTGAAGTCAATCTCGGACTATTTTTTTTTACTATTGGATGTAATTTTTCTATGCAAGTAATTACAATTAAATTTGCAAAAAGAAATTCGATTACCGGAAGTGATATATGCTATTATATGCCCATGATTTAAACACTGTCAGAAGACAGCTCAAGAATTATATATCTAATAGGATGTGGACATTTCATACTAATTTAGTGATGTGCATGATTACAATATAATGTATTTTCAACACCTAGGGATATCGTAATTATTTACAAAAAAAAGACAGAATTTATATGCCTTTAACTCAAGGACAACAGTACCAATTAAGTGAATGTAACCTGAGTGTAACCAAGCATGTCATTTTATTTATATTTATAAATTTGAATATGAACAAGAAATATATTTAAAAAAGATAGTCGGCGAATTGTAGTAAGGAAAGAAGTTTATGAAATTTTCATCTTACATTCATCTTTCAACTAACATTTTTCAAATTACAAAACTAAACACCGCACTTTAACAATTTAAATTTAATTTTATTTTTTCACAAATGTTTCGTAGGGTTGCAATTTTGTTTGGTTTATCCAAAGACGAATAATTACAGAAGTAGGTTGATGAAGATTCATCAAGCGGTTCATGAGAAGAGGTCATTAAAAGTGTTTATATTTTTAGCTAAATTGGTCCCTATCCCCATTTGTAACAAAATAGCAGGATACCTCACGATATTGTTACACACCAAGTTTGATAAAAATCCATTACATTTTAGTGGTTAATGCGAAGAAAGGCACATCTACTTTTAGCTATAGTGGTCCCTACTAGGGCCCACGTTCCTATATAAATAAATTTGGAAGAGGACCTTTTAATGATGCTCCAGACAAAGTATGACAAAGATCCATCAAGCTGTTCGTGAGACGCTGTCTAAAGGCATTTCTAGTTTTAGCTATAGCAGCCCCTAAAAAGGGTCAAATGTCCCAACTGAACAAAGTTGGCTGCGGGCCTAATAAAGATGCTACAAATCAAGTTTGATGAGAATACATGAGAAAAAAATCAATTCTATAGCATTATATAGCATATACATAATAAGACAGATTTCAATTTAGTTCAATATTGGCATACCATACTAAAGAAAAATATTCATATATGATAAAACAGTTAAATAATTTATACCAAATATATCAAAGCAAACAAGTACTCATTTTAATATGCAATCTGAATAAGTCACAAAAGCAAGAAACCTTTTCATATACAGACGACAATTGTAACAAGGAAAAGCTTTTAAAAAGCACTTCTCTACATAGAAGACTGTTATCACACCCTTATTCATGTGATACGCAGACCGTATTCAGTTCTTTCTTTAATTTGATAAATGTTGGTATTTGAACAGGATTTTATCATATTTATTAAACTTGCTTATCATTTTGAGATATATCAATATTCTTGCTAAATATACTGAGCGAAAGTTAGCTTTAAAACTGTGAACAGTGTCGTTTAGAAAAAACGCTTTGTCTACATTTCACTCAGCGTAGCAAAATCAGCAGAGTGAAACAAATTGACACTCTCGTCCAGTCAGGCAGAGTGTTGCATAAATCTTTCATTTTGATAAACTATCTATAATGCGTCATCAAGTAGATTGATTTGCAAACTGAAGTCACGTGGCATGGGTCGGTCAAGGTCATGAATTCGTTCTTATAACGGCATTCGGCGAAAAATATGAAATAAAAGAAATAATGCCAAAATCAAATGCATGCTACTTAGGGGATAATTGATAATAATTGAAACTGTTCCGTGCATGCATTTGTAGCATAATACGTTATTTATTCGGGAAATCAATTACTTTCATTTATGTTTATAAGTTCTCAAAGTTGCCAAAACATTTCATCTAGTTATCCCTGTGAATTTTCCAGGACTGTGTCTACCTTGTTCTCTTGAAACTTTGGAGAAATCAAATTAGCAATGTTAATATGACATTAGGTAAACTAGGTCACTTAACGTACATTCCGATGCATGTTTTCTCCACATAAAATGACACATATTTTCGTCCTTTTCTTTTCCGTTTTATATTCATTTTCTCAAATTCTTTCAAATGCTATTTTAGCAATGTACTAAACAGACCTGGGGTAATTAAAAATGTAATTGTGATTAATTGCAATTAAATTACATTTCTTAAGTAATTGAATGTAATTTGTAATTGGATCATTTATCAATTCAAGTAATTATAATTAATTAATTACAGAGCAGTTTTTGTGTGTAATTGACAATTAATTTTCATTACTTTCCAATTACATGGCACATGCTAATATCCAGTCTGTTGAACAAATAGTATATGTATGTTTACCAGTGACACTTCATTTTAACATGCTAATTTGCATTTCTTACCTGTGAAAAATAACAACAGAATATTATGATAGGTGTTAATCCCTCGGACATAGCTCCTTTGTTCTCATATAATTGTTTTATTAAAACCAAATGGTAATCTTTGATGATGTTTGTCACAATGTTTTTGGAGAAAATGATCAAATTATGATTTGAAATTGTTATTTGCATCATTATTTACATGTACATTTTTATCAGAACAAAAATTGAAATGCTTAGCATTTAGTTTAATCATTTTTTATCTGTGATAAAATTCGTTTTATTAAATGATACAAACAACATAGCATTTGACACCAGAGTTCTAGCAAGATCAAAAATATCATCATTACTGTAGACATTATAAGTATTCTACAGTTTTAGTGACATAGTTATTCTTTGATGGCTCATGAATGTTTTACAAATTATTCTTAATGTGGTCCTTCGGATAACATGTAGTGTCAAGGATAAAACTTTAAATATTATGCTGAAAAATGTAAATGATTCAATACTGAACTACATGTATACTAGTTAATTTGAAAAATATTGCAGAACCATGCTCCTATAAACTTCAGAGAAATTCAGACCTCAGAGAAATATCTGACTTTACATGCATCTTCTCTAACCAAATTCTGCTTGATAATGTATTAACTATTAATTAGGGCTAATTTTTACGTTCCTTTGCAATAATATTAACAACTGAGTGATGTTCTCCCACAAACACACATTTTACTTTGACCTTAAATCTAATTTAGAAATAATTGAAATCAGTTTATAGGTGAATTATCATGTATATTTAGTATAAAGTAAAGAAATTTGCTACAGTGTTCATGTAAGCAGCACCACCTTTTGTATTGTAATTGAATGTAATTAATTACATTTTGCAATGTAATTGTAATTTAATTAATGTCATTGCTAAATTTCATGTAATGGTAATTGTCTTTTAATTGGACATTTTTTTAATGTAATTGTAATTTAATTAATTACATTTTAAAGTAATTGACCCCACAGGTAAACGCTTCATTTGAATCTTTGCTTTCATTATTAAAATGTGCCTGATAGTTGCTGATGTTATTGTTGCAATTTCATTCCTTGACAGATTGTTGGTTAATATGTTGGTAGTATAACGTGTAATTGAATAGAATCTAACTGACATTCAGTAATCTCTTGTTTTGAACTAATTTGCTTAATCATTGTTATTGGCTTTCTACATGCAATACGTATCGGGTCAAGCCGCCAGCTTTTCGAAGGTGATTTAAGAAACTACATATGCCATGCTGAGCCTAAGTATTGATCACATTCGTTTGTTTTCAAACAAACTGATTAGAATAACCAGTTCTCATTGTTACAACAACATCCTCCCGAGCATTAAACAATGCCTTCTCTCTGTTGGTGTTTCGCAGCGTTTCTTTGGCAATTTAAACATTACTGCAGCATAATATGACTTAAATAGCACAGTAATTTTAATATTTATGTAATTACCGGTATATCGGTACATGTATTAAAAATATCAAAACTACACAATATAACAAGTCAGTTTATTTATAACCAACGCTTCGGCTACATTAGCTTTCCAAAGAGTTCAAAATAAACATAGTAGTCTTTTCATTTGGATACAAATTAATACAAAATGCATAATCAAACTTAGACCATAATAATTATGATTTCCATACACACTTAGGTAACAATGTTTGATCACTAGAAGAGCAAATATTCCTACAAAAAAATAAGAAGGTTTATACAGATGCTAGACAATCTTAGTCTTTAGAAACAAGTTTGTATAGATATATTTGATATCTAGTTCTGTCTACCATAACTTAACTGACGCTATTTCATACTCTGATGGTTGCATCTAGTATTTGCTATCCAGGTCCAACCGCAACATCTGTGCACTGGCTTTCGTGTGAAACTGATTACGTCATGGGAAGTTCGTAGCACATGGTTAATTTGACTCAATAGTTTTTTATATTCAATGAATTTAATTTACTTGTATATGTAATCATTTTTTAACAAAGTTTATAAAACCATTCTTTACAATTTCTAAATTCACAAAATCTTTTTTCCATAACTAACGATAATTTACCACTAGATTTGTTTTTAAAATGAAGAGTACTCCAATCACACGACAACTACAATATTGCAGACAGTGGTACCCGTTTAAAACATTTGTTTATAACTTGATTTCAAATGGTTTTCTTGGTTAGTTTTTTTTTTTTGTCAAATAAAAAAGGACCAAAATATATTAAAGTAAAAGGTGAGTCTGTGGCATTTGATTTGATGAAAAATTAATGCATGAGGAAGAATTGACATCCGGACCGATATGACAGAAAATCAGGGGAGACAACAGCTATATTGTAAAGGTAAAATTTGGTACTGAGATACCAGTTTACATACAAAAACTTAACCAGAAACTGCCAGGTTGAAAAAGGGGCATAATTTTGTACAATTGCAAAACAGGGCTATAGAACCTATGCAATGCATAACAGCTCATGACATTGGACAAGTGTGTCCAGTCTCAATCCTTTGCCGTAAGTAGGTACTGTGATATCAGCTTAAGTACAAATGCTTAGCCAGAAACTGGTTAGTCACAAATGGGGCATAATTTTGTGGAAAAGCAAAGTCGGGCTATGAGACCTGTGCACTGCATGTCAGATCATGACAGTGAAAACGTATGTGATGTTTCAATCCTTTCCCATAAGGGAGTACTGAGATACCAGCTTACATACAAAAACTTAACAAAAAACTGCTAAGTTGAAAAAGGGCCATAATTTTGTAAAAGTGCAAAGTAGAGTTATGGAACCTGTGCACTGCATGTCAGATCATCACAGTAAAAAAGTGTTATAATAAAATTTACCGCAATCGTTCACACTTCTAACATATTTACATTGTTTAAAACAAATACAGTCTGTTAAAAAATGCCATTGATCACTTATCATAAACTCGAGAGCAGTAAATAATTTTGAAGAATATTGAGCATTACAAATAAATTATAAGTATATCTAGACTATAACATAGCCATATATTGTTTCAGTAACCCATACAGCTTTTCCGTTTTCCGCAAGTTCTGAAGTATTAGAAAAGTTGCGAAAAATGAAAATGGCATTGAAATTGTATCTTGCAAAAACCAATAACTACCCGTAATTGATACGCATGTATTATAGTAAAATCAACAAAGACTGAAGATATGTTAGTTAGTGCTCGGAACTTACACCACTTAAAAAATGTTTTCATGAAAAAGTTCGTGAAAATATCTGCAACTGTGATTTTTATGATAGTTAAAAAGACCATGAATCCTGGTTTCTGGCACGATTTCTGGTTTATTTAAGCTCAGAGGGCCAACACAGCATATGACATCTCTGAAGCTGAATTGTTTTAGCTATTTAATAGAAAAGTCATTATTCTGGGGCCTGACATTGAACAGTCTTAACATGAACATTTCGACAATGAATGAGCATAGTAAAAATAAGCCTTGCTGTCTTAAATATTTTTCATTTTATTTCTCATAACATGTTATGCTTACGTGTACTAAAATGTCAGTAAGAAAGGTAATACTGGGTATATTTTATAGGAAGCAATGGTATTTTTTTGACATATATTAAAAACAACATTCCGGGTTATATGGATGAAAGCGATAAATGATGTGCTGAGCTTTGACCAGCAACGGTCAACGAATACGTTAGATTCGGACCAGAAATAGTTTTATCTACTAAAAGAAGTGGTAATAAGAACAGTAAAATTAAACCGAAACAAAATCAATATTCAATTAACACAAATACAAGAAACACATAAAAATAATCAAGATATGAACAAAAATAATACAATCAAATTTTAACTCTTTCAGTATTTTACATGCCTTCTAATGATAAATTATAGTACATTTATATGGCTGTTGCATTTAACACTTCGTCGTTATAATTTTGACTTACAAACAGTGATTTTGTTGCATATTCTAACACGACCCAGTTTGTTTTCCTTTAAATAAAGATGGATGACACTGTGTTATCGTGAAAATTAATGTATGACATAGATATGACGTCATAAGGTTAGAAGTCAAGGCGGCGCGATAAAAAATAAAACAGAAATCACAAGAAACCGAAAAATATCTTGTGGTTGCTTTTACATATCGTGTTAGAATCTAAATAATATATGAGCCGTACCATGAGAAAACCAAGATAGTGGGTTTGCGACCAGCATGGATCCAGACCAGCCTGCACATCCGCGCAGTCTGGTCAGGATCCATGCTGTTCGCTTTCAGATCCTATTGCAATTAGAGAAACTGTTAGCGAACAGCATGGATCCTGACCAGATTGCGCGGATGCGCAGGCTGGTCTGGATCCATGCTGGTCGCAAACCCACTATGTTGGTTTTCTCATGACACGGCTCATATGTCAAAATTTTCGGTGAGGCCAGTCGTTTTTTCCTTTGATTACCATTAGAATATTAACAAAGTCAAGATACATGACTGTTTGTCTCATTAAATTATTACTCTGCCAAGACACTTCTCCGAATTAAGTCTCAAAAATCCTTTGTTCAGACTTATCCAGTTCTAGTGTTGTCCCCTTTTCACAGCTGTCATTGGATTCCAAAGATCAGACTGGCACTTCATCATTGTAGAAGGTGTTTTTTCCCACTGAATCTAGCCTTTTGGACAACAGTAATTATTATACCTCACATTTGTCTACAATGATACCCGACAAAGAGATATTTTGACTATCAAAAACATGTTCAACCTTTCTGACACGTGACCAAGCGAAAGTGACCGTCAGGTCATGTGACCGCACTGATATTTTGAATGTCATATAAGGGCAAATAACCTCTTCAATTGTTTAGCCGAATCATGGAATGATTGCCACCCTTGTACACATATAGTAGTGATGCCACTATTGTACACAGGCAAAACAGACTACAGTAATTGTAAAGAATTAAAAACATTTTTAAAACGTTTTTATGTACTTAATTTTGTTCGGTATAATAAAATAAGTAGCACAGCTTTCACCTTGGGTGGTATTCTTCTATCGAGTTGACAATATCAATGCCATACACGATGCCATATGATGCTTTATAATATTATGCGCCTTGTATAATTTCAGCAGTTATACCCTACAGGGGAAGGACATATCCTTTCATACAGCGTGTTTAAAGAGAAACTGGACTTTCAAAACTAGGCCTCTACGTCGCACAATCCTTCTACCTTTTGAATAAACGTAGATTTCACTACAATATTGCAGTTTTACAATCTTTTGCGTCAGGTAAGTGCGGCGAATACGTTATCTGCTGCCAAAGAATGTCCAAGTTTAAATGTTACAAGAATTGCTTTCCCCATTTAATTTAACACTTTTAATCTGAGATGGGAACTTTATTGAATATCTTCTTACAAATCCTATCACTGCTTTTACTATGCTAACGTTTTCCCAGAGATTAGAGATATTCAATATTGAAAACCCATTCAGGCAAACATAGACAGGCAATATTAACTGGAAGCCTTAAACAACATATAACTTAAATGTGAATATATTTGACTGAGATAGTCTTATTACGTGTGCCCTTTGTTCAAATCCTCAATTTAGATCCACAAGCTTAATTTGTTATATTTTAAGAGATTATTCCAAAGTACTCCTCAATACCCAATACTTGAACATTAAAACATTTTAACTCTTAACTGTTTAACACTACAAACTGAATCCAGTCAATCACAATAAATTTCAAGTTTTTGCAGATGGAACAAAAATTGCTTTCGCTGCCATTTGATCACGTGATTTTTGGGGCGGTGCGTAAGCTCCGCCTCCAATGGAATTAAGACGGGAAAATGAAAGCCCGTCACTTCTTAGTGCAAAACGGCAAAGCGCATCCACTTTCTACATCCTCTCATAAATAAGAGCATCTACAACAAAGCGCATGAATATGACCTACATACGGCTATTTTTACACTCTGACGTCATGAGGGAAAAACCCCACTTGGTTTTAATCTGAATTGTCTAAAAATATATACAGGTCAGTGACTTGTAAAGCTTGGCGGACTACTTTTTTTAATTTTTTCTTTAAACGACGCCATCTTGTTCTTGAGAATAACTGCAAAAAAAGACATATCTATGCAATTATTATTATAAAATGGGCTTTTATTAGGTTCGTGAGACCATGGTACCAATGTATAGTGTATGCATACCGTATTTGCAATTACTACATAAAAGTTTTGTAACGAAAACGCTTGAGGAAACGGAAAGTGACTCATGTTAGCATTTGTTAAGGATTTTAGCTTTCTGCAATTCAATCTAGGAAGATGTTGCATCTGGAATTGAGTGTTATTGAATAAAATCATCGAGGGTACGGTTTGCCTATTTGTTCTGTCAAGCGGCGTTATGGCGTGTGTATAAGTCTCGTCATTCGTTTGCTTGGTGAGGATGGGTAATTCGGTTTACAACTGAACTTCGGACAAAATATTACTTGGCAGCAAATCAAAATTATTCAATAATGTTCAGCAGAACAGAGAGGTCGGGCACAAAGCTAAACAAGGTTAGCATTTGTTTTTCAGCTCTTATTTTATAATATTTTTGATTTCAAAGGCTCTATTCAGCTATTAAGTTATAAAAATTTGTGTATTCTACTGTCCATGTTGATCATGAGCATTACATTTCATCGTGCTTTGACGATGAAATGTAATACTCATGATCATCATGAAAGACTAGTTCTATAAATAAACGTCGGACTTCAATATTTTACGATTTTGACATTTCATATAGTCCGACATTTTATCGAAATTATAAATTTCCCATTGAAAGTCAACAGGTGTACGACTCCAAAGTAGTCGCATTCGTTTAAATGATATTACAAAACGCACATTTTTTACAAATTGGTATCCCATCAATTGGACCACATTCTATTAGTGTACACTGAAAAACAAAATGTTTGTGCAACAAATACCACTCAAATTAACTGTTTTTCCCCAATTTGGCAATAACTGAGGTATTCCGTAAACCACATGACCGATTTTTGGTTTCCCAACCTTTACCACGCCGAATTAAATCTTAATTAAGAAAGAAATCAACTGTTGTTTGTAGCCCAAATTTTTCCTTATCAAATAGGAGAGACTGCCCTGACGTCACGCATCAACATCTGTTTATCTGGTGGTGGGCAAAAAAAAAAATTATATTGTGTATGGGATCAGAATTTTTAATTCTTAATAATTTTTTCGTTCATTTATGGATATTAAAAAATCAAAAAGTTTCGAAATGCTTACGATATTCATGTTTTGTTATTCAAATATCTTTTGAAAAAGAATAACCGTTTTAAATGACATATGATTTAAATAGCGCCGAAGATGCCCTCAACTTTTAGGAAGAACACTGTAAGTTAAGCGTTCATAATTAATCTGTTTTATTTCGAAATAATAATTAAAAGTGATCAATACATGTTTATTTTATATCCTTTCCATTGATCAAAAAATTATTGATATCCTTTGTGTTTTAAGAAAATATAAGCCGTGAGAAAAACATCACTGTTAACCAAAAACATGGACGCTCGGCGTCTGCCCATCCGATCTTTTCTTATCAGTTTTATAAATAGAATATACAACGGATTTGTATACAAACACAATCTCCCCTATTAAATCTTAATTAATAAATAAATCAACATTTTCAATGAACACATTTTAAATTGTGTATTTGGTGTTGTTGATGTCTATTTTTAACTTAGCCTTTTCTATTTTAATGATAATCAAGGATTTTCCAAAAACGGTAGAGAAACTTCCCGAAATGCAAGATAACATTTCCCGTTAGTTTTACCGGGGGAAGCGGTTGTCGGGTGTCGATTTTTTGTCTTACTATAGCGCAGAGTACTGCGTTTTGCGCATTACCAGTCTAATCCGTTAAGTTCTGTGTCCCAGATTTTAGATTTTAGTTTGTGCTTCAAGGGAGATAAATTTAATTCATCTTTCTCTGTTTACTTCCGGTTGATTACTCTCCCAACAAAATGTCATACGACGGGAAATATTACGACTCTGGTGTAAATAAGCGTAAATTCGAGGTACCGGTAATAATAACACCAAAAACACGGCCTTTGATTAGATTTGTAAAACTTGTTGGAATCCTGAAAAATAAAGTACTGTATAGTCTAATCTATAACAGTAAAAATTAAATTTGAGTTACTGTTTAACTTTTTACACTATTCTAACAGTGAACTCGCATTTTATGTGCTGATCTTAAACAGTTGATTTTAAGAGGACAATTCCATAACTAAACTAAAAGATCACCGTCAGTATATAAAAGATCTTAATATTTAGTTATGGTATCCAGAATTATATGCAAGGCAGACTCGGATCAAATTGGTTGTAAAGTTTGAATGTAGTAAAAAATGATTTTTGAGCCTCATTTTTAGCTCACCTGAGCACAAAGTGCTCAAAGGTGAGCTTTTGTGATCGCCCTGTGTCCGTCGTCCGTCGTTGTTGTAAACAATTTTGACTGTTAACTCTCTAGAGGTCACAATTTTGAGCCAGTCTCAATGAAACTTGGTCAGAATGTTACCCTCAATAAAATGAGTTCTAGATTGGGTCATCTTAGCTCAAAAACTAGGTCACCAGGTCACATCAAAGGAAAAGCTTGTAAACACTCTAGAGATCACAATTTATGCCCAGTCTTAATGAAACTTGGTCAGAATATTAACCTCAATACTACCTTGGATAAGTTTGATATTGGGTCATATGGTTTTAAAAACTAGGTCACCAGGTCAAATTAAAGGAAAAACTTGTTAACACTCCAGAGGCCAAATTTTTAGCCCAATCTTACTGAAACTTGGTCAGAATGGAACCCGCATTAAAATCTTGGACAAGTTTGACATTGGGTAATCTGGGGTCAAAATCTAGGTCACCAGTTTAAATTAAAGGAAAATCTTGTTTACATTCCAGAGGTCATAATTTGGGCCCAATCTTAATGAAACTTAGCCAGTATGTTACCCTCAATAAAGTCTTGGACGAAATCGATATTGGGTCATCTTGGGTCAAAAACTAGGTCACCAGTTCAAATTAAAGGAAAAGCTTGTTATCACTGTAGAGGCCACATCTATGATGTATCTTCAAGAAAATTGGTCAGAATGTTAATCTTAATGATCTAAAGGTGCAGTTTGAAAGCTGGGTCATCTAGAATAAAAAAACTAGGTCACCAGGTCAAATCAAAGGAAAAGCTAATTTAACCTGTAGAGGTCACGTTTATGACCATATCTTAATGAAACTTAGTCAGAATATTAATCTTGATGATCTATATGTCAAGTGCAAATCTGGGTCAGGTGGTTTGAAAAACTAGGTCACTATTTTAATCAAAGGAAAAGCTTGTTAACACACTAGAGGCCACATTTATGACTGTATCTTCATGAAACTTGGCCAGAATGTTAATCTTGATGATCTTTAGGTCAAGTTCAAACTTGGGTCATGTCGGGTCAAAAACTGGGTCACCGGGTCAAATCAAAGGAAAAGCTAGTTAACACTTTAGAGATCACATTTATGGCCATATCTTAATGAAACTTGGTCAGAATGTTAATCTTGATGATCTTTAGGTCAGTAGGTCAGGTGAGCGATACAGGGCCTTCATGGCCTTCTTGTTTATATTTTCTCTGACTCACTTAATAAATTTAAATATATATGACAGTAACGTAATATTCTCTATTTATTACATGTTTGACATTGCAGGAGTGTAATACAGCCATTAGAGCCTTTAGAGACCACATTTATGGCCATATCTTAATGAAACTTGGTCAGAATGTTAACGGTACTACACTATTGTAATAAAGCTTTGACATTAGCGTCATTTATAGTAAAGGCGACGTCGGTCAAACTGACTTGTTTATATAGTAGAAGAAAGTCGAATTGTTGGCGTTTCGACAAGAAAGGCTAACATGTGATAAAAAGAATTCATCTTTCATTTGTGACTATCCACGTTGAATTTATTAAACTCGTTGAATATAATGGATAAAATAATCTCTTGCAAAAACCACAGGTTCCTATCTCAATATTTGACTTTCATCTAAGAATGTTACAAAAAAGCGCTGAAATGCACCGCCCCATCAGTACTCTCAGTGCTTTGATTTGTTGATTGATTTAATGTTCATTAACCCGTGACGTCACGCAACGGCTTCGACGATAAACGATATATATTGATAAAACTGTTAGTTTTGTATTAGTCGATACGTTAACACCGACAAGTAAGCACAGTTCCGGATATATTGTTATTGCCTTTGGGTAATGAAACCACCCGATAACACTTGCATTTCTGTGTTGTTGTTGTTGTTGTTGTTTTTTTTTTTTTTTTTTTTTTTGTTTGGTTTGTCTTTGTTGTTGTTTTTTGGTTCTTGTTTTCATGTGGTGGATGGAGTGTGAATGCGTTGCATTCATTGTGTTTATGTATAGAGGGGAGTCCTTTTTATATAGACTTGTAATTGCTTATGGATAGAATTTCAGGTTCCTGTGGTTTGAGAAACAAAATGAAAGTAACAGTTGTCTGTAACATGAAACGTTTGAGTTTCCCAGATTGTTGACGTTACATCATAAATGTTCTCATGGCGCCGGTCATATTATAGGTGAAAGGCTGTTATAAGTAAGATTCGTAAGCTGTTATTGCTTTCTGTTCAACTCCTTAATCAATGTTTTGGAAATATTTCATGAATTACTGAAATAAAATATGTTTCAACTAAATACTAGTATATTAATATTATTGGTATAAGTAATGATTCGCAGAACAGGTCATAACTATATTGATGTTATTTGTATAAGAAATAACTTCACAGTCTCTATTTGAATGATGGTCAGATAATTATTAATTTACACAAAATTATGCTGAATGTCATTATGATTACATAACATTAATTTCATGCATATTCACCAAACGTGCTTCTTTAATAGTTAAGTTTCCATTTATTTCCATCCATATACTTTCAAACAATTTCTATAGCTGGATTGACCCATTGCACTACTGATATATAAATTCTGTTTGGCTTCATTGAAACACAAGGCTAAGGGGAACTTTAATCCATCTCCTGGTCCCAGTATCATGGTGGATTATTTTAGGACTGACGTCATCATGTCCACATTGTGCTTATTTCGGTTACACAAAAAGATTGATCCGGATGAAGAAATGGCAATACCGTTCGGGTTATCCAACTCACCTTGATAAATAGACATCAAATATCCATGCCTATTAATGCACACTACTTTGTTAGTTTTCCAGTCTGACACATAGATCAGACTCCCGTCTGGACTAACTGCAATGTATCTTGGAATAGCGCTGTGTTTTAGAACTTCAGAATCAGGTTTAATTGTCTTGTATATCTCACCTGTAATCTGAATAATCTGGAACATTACGGGTTCAGCAAACGACACATAAAACATTCCATTGACATGCTTCACATCCATACATATACCGTTTGTTTTTAATGTTCGAAGTACTGATAGTCCTCCATTTACTGATACAATATGTATCTGACTTTTGTTGCTGAGTACAAAAGCTATATGGTCAGTGGGAATAGTTGTGATTCCGCATGGCCCTGTTTCTAATGCTAAAACATCTTTTATGATGTTATTTTCAGTATCAACCAATTTCAGTGATTTGTTGTTATAATCACATAGAACTAGATTATTGTCTGAGACAAAAGTCATATCCGTGATATAACAGTCTTTCTTGTCTACGTCGGCCTTAATGTCGACATCCCTGATGTAGTTATACTCCTCTTTAGACTTCTGGTCAACGACGTCTGTTTTGCTAATATCGATTTTAGCGAATGATAACTGGTCATCACGGCCGGATTGTTCGGATATTTTGTCCTTGTCTACCATTATATGGTGTCTCGATAATTTACTTCTCGTATGACTCTTGTAACAACTATCACACAAATATTCGTTACAATCCTTACAATAAACAACTCCCTCTATTTCGTCCCCTACTGATTTACACGGATCGCACTGTTTCGCTGTCTTTTTTGGCATAGCGTCCTTATCCAACAGAACGTGATGTTTTGATAACTTGCTTCTAGAATGACTCCGAAAGCAGGTGTCGCAGAGGTATTCTTCACAATTAGTACAATATCCCTGAGTCTCAGCATGATCTCCGACAGTTTTGCAAGGATCACAGATGTACTCGAAATATTCCTCAGAACTTTTGTAGACAGATGACACTTTTGAGCCTTTTGTGCGTACTGATTCTTCTTCAGAACTTTTATATACTGACACAATACCTTCGCTGGGTAAATCACTTTGTTGTTTGTTCACGCTTACATCGTCAGACATGTTTGTTATGCAAACTAACAGATCAAAAACACAATTCCATCATTAAGTCGGCGATAGATAGACATGTAGTGTTCTTACTTTATTACTTTAAAATTATATAATTTGAGTCACTCTAACATCCTTTCTACACTTTAGTTTTTATTTAAACTGATCTGTAAACAAACCTTTCCTTCCGCATTCTTCATCTAAATTGTCAATTTAACTAGACTTGATACACGTAATATAATATGTAGTCATGGTTATTACCAGCTGAAATGCGATGTTTAAATTTGTTTAAAATTTTGTAGCCCGAGTGTGTAATAATACTGCTTTTCTATATACCTGGATTTTATAGTGACGCCTAAGATGTTCACGAATGAGTAAATTATGGAGGGGATGTAGAGTATATGGATGCACTTTTATGGTCTACCTTAAGTGTTGTATGGGGCCAGAAACTGAAAAACTCTACTTACATTATTATTACTATTTTTATTATTTTCATTATTATTATTATTACCATTATTATTATAAGCACTTTTTTGTTATTTCATGGCTAATATTTTAAACCAAAATAATGTCAAAGTTCAGCAAATGTTCTCGACGGCGCGTTCGTCGGAGAAAAAAAAATGTTTTCGAAATTGCTTAAGGCATCGCCTACAGTGGCAGCCATTTGACTCAAAATTTTACATGCAAATTTTCATAAAAATAAAAGATGACTAAGTGATAAATATAAAGTCAATAAATTTGTCATAATTATGTTTTAAATATCTATGTGAACATATGCAAGTAGAAGGATGTGCATTTCACTACCTGTATTATGCCTTTATTCGATATTTTTTATGACAAAATTTTGCAATTTTATCTGCAGTCAAACTCGATATATATTTAATACATTTCAAAGATAATTACAGCCAATTGTAAAGCAGACCGTGAAGAATAAAGTCTTCAGAAATTATTTTGAAATTTTACCTGATTACTGAATTATACACAAACATCCCAACACCATCAATTTATCCAATTTCTGTTCACACATAATTTACATGTATATAAACAGGTGATATTATAGGATTATGTATAGGTTTACCTGGCTACCTGTGGTCAGTAATGCATGTACAAACAACATTTTAAATAAATTTACATAGGGTTGTCTTTTTGTGTCTAATGCAATAACCAGGCATAATTTCGACAAGGAGTTTGCAGTATATATATTGTACTATGAAATTAACTAAATTTTGTCTTTGTAATATCTTTTATATTGGAGTTCTACTGCACATAAAATTTCAATATTTTGGGGTAAATTTTCTGTCTAAACGAGACTCAAATATTTTACAAGCGGCATATGTACTATAAATCATCATATGTTTCTTATGTTGATGATAATTTGACCAGCTGTTAAGGCTTTAGTGCAATTTTCAAGAGAAAAATACTCGGCCTGAAAATATGAACTGATACTGAGTTGTGACTGTGGCGATGCCTTAATGATATTTCCAATTAAGGTGAAAAAGATGTAATGAGCGGGATTTTCAAAAACAAGTTTCATCCTTGATAACATACTTAGATAACAGCAAAAGTTGATCTTTGTCCGTTGAACAATTATTGAAACGGTCAAATGAACACCTTTTACGCAAATGACGTCGAAAATTCACGTTTTAGTCTAGTCGGAAATAGTTAAATATTCAAAAAGTCTTTTTTCTGGCCTTTTAATATAATATATCAGTCGCAAACTATACGGCGATATAGTTTTCAAATGTATACTCCCACTATTCGCCGAAGGAATGCTTATTTTATGCAAAATCATGCCAAAATCTTTCTATGAAATTATTGTTTTCGTGCAGAATGACTAAGTAGTGTGCAAAAACTGGTCCATAGATTTTTAAAACAAAACTAATATTATCTTATAAATTTATTTTACTGTAAAATGATCAAACAAAAATCGGTGGTCACCGACTGCGTTTTCGCAGTATTGTCAAAAAAAACTCCCTTACCCCCCCCCCCCCCCACCCTTACTCGTGCATTTTTCTGACATAAAAATCATAAGAAAATCATTTGATAAATCAATGAAATACACTTCTGCCAGATAAATGTTTGCCATCAGCGACATTTACTGCACACGAGTTAGTTAAGTGATAAGTTTTAGTCTGACCCTTTTCGAATCATAATGTTGTGGCCATCAATCTTAGCATGTGTTGTTCCAAAAGCTGACCTCTACGGAAGTGACGTTTCTTGTATAAATTGGGAGCATGCATTGACTGGTCCATAGAATTGTTTTAAAAATACACAATTACTTGAAAGGTATTTCTCAGCAAAATAACGAAAATGGTCGAAATGATACATAAAAGTTTGTGTCGCATGTATTTCATTAAGTCTTTAATATTTCTATTGCATATATCTTAAAAATATTGGAGACATGAAACCATATAGGAATAATATGCAGCATATGAAGTTGTAACATACTCGGGGATGAGCGACCGCCAAATACTTGTTTTTGCTATAATTTATCTTTTGGAACTACTGCATCTAAACAAACTCAGAAAGTTGTATAGAAAGATTCAACCATCAGACTAAAGTTTTCGATTTTGAACATGATGGACGTACCCGCTGTTGTTACTTGTTGAGATGTTGTCAGTAACAAATGTTGAGCAAGTTAATACCGATAGGGAGTTCGGAAACAATAACAGTTAAATTGTCAATATAGTATTACTACCTACAATACAAAACAGAACACAAACATCAAATAATTTTCAAAATTTTTCATGTTTAGTACGACAGTGTGCTTGATAACTGTTATGGTTGTACGTAGTACAGCAATGATATAAAATGATAAATAAAATGTATACACAACAGCTAGCCTCTATATATATCAATTTGGAAATACCTTTCATAATTCTCAAATGTACCGATTGTCATACAGACTTGCACATACACAGCATATATAGTGCTTAACCACCAAGAATATCCAGTTGAGAATAAAAAAAAAAAACGCCCGGTGTATCGCCCTCCTGCATCGCTCGACACCATTTCATTTCCAACAGTTTTTAGAACGTAATGACACAACGTTGCGTCGCTGAATTACACCTTCTTCGCCTTAAAAGAATTTTCAGTTTGATATCTTACTCCTTTCGATTTTTATAATAAAATGAATTTGATGAAATTTTCGAAAAAAAGGCGACAAAAGTTACCGTCATACTGTACCTTTAGCACGTCTGTAGATTGTACAGACAGAAAAGAAAACTTACCTCAAAATATTTATGTTCAAAGAAATAATAGGTATACAGCAAAGCGTGTAACATTAAAGCCTTAGTTATTGCAAAATATGTTTTTAGAGATATAAATTGTAATTTTGTTTATTTTTACGTTTGGACCTGGCGCCAATGTTCGAGTCCAGTTGACCCTTAGGGTTGGGTTTGAACCTTGTGCTGCACTTTTATGAACTATTTCTTTCTACTCACGTTACTCATGATAACAGTTATGTTTATGTTCACGAAAGAAGACAAAAAAGATAATAATACTGGAAAAAATGTCGAATTGGAAAACATTCCGGTTGGAAAATTTTCCTGGCGGCCGTTTCTCCAGGAAAAAAAAGCCAAAAAAAATTTGCAATTGGATTTTTGCAAAGGCGGCTATTTCATTATGTTTACGATCTAACAAACCATTCTTACAAACCATTCTTATAAGCTATTTTAACATTATCATATAATCATACTTAATAACTTTCAAAAATTGCATCATGTCCGCCTGGAAAAAAGTTCCAGTTCGCAAAAATATGGGACGATTTTTCGACTGGCTTTTCAGAATGTTTAACTGGACGGCGTATATCCTATTGGATTTTGAAAAAAGTCCGATCGAACATTTCTATTTTAACTTGATCTTTTTGCACATAAACATTGAAATATTATAAAATTGCGCCCTTTATTTCTCCTTGACCGCTAAACTATCATACAAACTAAAGATGTGTCTAAGACTTTTTGAAAAGGTACAGACGTTTGCGAAAATCTTGGTTTTGCAAAGATATCCTGGCGGCTTTTTTCTGTTTTCTCTGTGTTTACCTTTACGCAAATGTCAGTAAGAAAGTTAACGGTTGGTATACTTTATAGGATTATCGACATAAATTAAATTTAAAGCATTCTCAACAGATAATAGCTTGATATATTGTATCCCTATCCTTATTCGTTGATCGTTTGGTGGATTTGTTAAGTTCACAAAAAAACTTAACATACACAGTTCTTTATATATAATTTATTCATTCCAAAGACCGAAATTATCCTGAATTAATTAAAACATAAAATGTCCCTCTAGATACACATTTAAAACGAAATATCTATCTTTCATTAATTAATTTATCCATAGTTCAGAAATAGACATTCACAAATAATGTTATTTTAAAAATTAAATGTCGAAATCGAGTAACACACATGATGTTACCGCTCTGTACGGAAACCAGACTAAGTGCAATCTGCAGCCTGTCAAAAAGAGTTCTAATAGTAGAACCGTAAAGTCTGATGTGACAACTGCTGACCAACTGTGGCATTTCTCATATTTTTCTAAAGTTAATGACCCTTAAATCTTAGACTTGCTTTTACTATAATAGTCGAGCTGTTTTAAAGAAAATGAATACGATTTCAAATGTGGAAAATAGATCAAATTAATCAAAACTCTTCTAAACAATTACCATAAAGGTACAGCCATAGTAATAAATTATATACAAAAATGTATGAACAATCCCTTAATTCAAATATATGATAATTTGGTGTCCGCGGATTATTTCTAAAGCTCATAGACAGTGTTAACTGCGTCAATATCACATTTTTCTTTAAATTAAATTCAATGTGAAATTAACCTTTCATTTATCATGACATATTATGTTTACGTTTACTAAAATGTTTGTAAGAAAGCTAATTCTGGGTATATTGTTTAGGAAGCACGGTTACTGTTATGGACTTACATGAAATTTGAAGCATTCTGAAGTGATAATAGTGTCAAAACAAACAAACTTGTGTTTCTACAATTAGTCGATGAGCCAGACCCAGTAATTTTGGCCAGCGGTACCATCCGAGGGTATTAAAGCTCAATGCTATTTTTGGATAGGTAAACATCTGACAATTCAGAAACTATGTGATAGCATTGCAGTGGTGGTAGCTTTTCGTGAGTTATTAGCAGTGCAGTAACCCCACCCCAAAACAGACTTTCATCAAACTTCTGTTATACATAAGAAGACTTTCTATTTCAAACTAATGGTTCTCCCTTCTTTTTGACTATATTTGATTTGTCAGTCGGTAAACAAATTCAAGAAGTAATTTATTTATCAATTTTATTTCGTTTACTTCATTTACAGTATTTTATCATACATTTTGAGAAATTTGCTACATTTTATTTGTATCGAAAACAAAGTTTTATCAAACGAATTTCTCCCGCCATGCCAACGATGAACACAGGGAATCATCTCATTCACATAAAGAAATACTTATATAAGTATCAAGATTCATATGTTTTCCGTCCAATATTTTGGTAGAACTGAGATAATTGTTCTTGAAAAACATGTGACTAGATATAGGTGTTTCGATTTATAAAAGGCCGTACACGCCATTATGTTATAATAGAAGTCTATGGGAAAACAATTGGTGGTCTTTAGTCACAAAACCAACAAATATTTGGACGATGTCGTCAAAAGTGCACGTAACATCCTTATTATCGTATTAGAATTGCATTGATATTATACCAAATGTTTTGTTGAGACCATTCATTTTTTCTTTTGTTTTTGTCAAGCTGCTCATTACAGGACTCGTAGTTGTACGCACAAGTATACAGTACTGTTTAAAAAAGCCATTTTTGACATACAGACATACGGATTAACAGACAGACTGACGTGAAAATTGACATCACTTCATGCAAATGCATCACTTGACTGTAGGAGTAGGTATGAATCAGTTTACACCTAAATATGTATCAAGAATAAGATAAAAAAACTAACTTTTTCTAAACAGCTATTTGTTTTAATGGCGGCCATTTTGAAAGTTCTAAAAATAGAATTCCAAAGAGCTGTGACATTGGCACTTACAGCCAAAAGTCTTGTATTGGTACAAACTACCTCTGTGCAAAATTTGGTACTTTTGTCCGGTCTGTCTAGATTTTTCAAATTTTATGAAGAACTGGAACTAAGCTAACATCCTATATGTTAAATATATATAGTTTGTAATTAATGATTCGGCTCTATTATCACAAAACCTTTGGCAACACGGTGCGTAAAAAGTATGAAATCAACAAAAATGGCGGTTTTGGACCTCATGTGCCTAATGTGAAGACCCCTGGCGCTTCTATTGATTAACCAATTGTCAGTGTAATAAAGTAACGAATTCCACATTTATTTGCTTCTAATCTTGCTTACGGGAACATAATTGATGAAGAATCATTGGGAATGGGGTTGCGCCCCGGGAATCGAGTTGCTCGTATGCATCATGTCAAACTTTTCTGTCACGTATTTGACTGCACAACAAGTTTTCGTATAACGGTATCGTTTCAATGGAATAATTGCCTGGATTATTTCACGAAGAATGGGACCATGATTTGGATTCCAAACTCACGTTTTGTATCATTGTACGTACCAATGTTACAGTGGACCTTAGAAATGTTAGTGTGATTAGAATGGAAATATAGTCATGAGGAAAACATGTATTAGCACTATATTTCAAACCGCGTTAGTATCATTGTCTATATTAGTTGCATAATTATATGACAATTAGCAGACAAACAAATTGGCAACGTTTGCAATTCTGGACTAACATTGACTAAACGCTGCCGACTGCGTTTACACAAATCTAATATTCCATGATTAAAGAGTGGTACTAGTGATGTTTCTCTACATTTCTGGGCACTCTTCTGTCTGAGTATTGTTGTCTTTCTGCTGAAATGTTGCTACACAGGCTGCACGTATACAAAACAGAAATAATAGGGAGAGAGCAGATTTACGTATCACAGGGCGATGAGTTCAATCATTCGTTGAGGCGTCCGCTATGATAAAAGACATTGAGTCTAAAATCATTTGTCCTCCAACTCTGATTCATTTGGATAGGTTAACTGCCCATCCGCCGTAGCACCGTTGAAAACGTTGCTATTTAAACCCCAAAAGGCGATATATGTTTCCTGCTCTAATGTCGATTAAGAACATTTGAAATCAAATTCTTTGAGGCAAATGATACATGTGAACAGCAAATAGTTAGTATCAGCGTTGATTCTATCTTTTTTCAAACATTCCAATTGATGATCTTTATGTGTACTTTCAGCATAATCGTTGGCCGTTACCTGCTAAGGTAATCGCCTACAAAGAAGTTTTCTTGCCAGAAACTGAATAAATAAAATGATATAAGAAGGAAACAATGACACTGTCAATTTTTTCCAGAAAGAAGGCACATTCGTGAGAATATTTGCATTTTTCATCATTTCATACTTTTTTAGACAGTTCGAGCCAGCAGAGTTTTAGGATAACATAGCCAATTCACACCTATGGTTTTTATTCATTTCTGTGCCGAATAGCATTTTGCATTTTACGAAAACGCTCGTAAATGTGTAATTATGTTCAAAAAAATTCACCAGCTACCTCGATATTGTATATATTGATGCGCAACACCAGCTCCTGAAGTCGCGCTACCCATTTTAAGCGTATTACAAGCGGAAATTGGATTGTGCGTTTATCGCCCATGTGGGTTTGAGCTTCACTTGGAGCGTTGAATTCTTTATGTAAGGAAGCCATCCAGCTGGCTTACGGATCGAATGTCAGAAGTTCATTCCAGGTGCCGGCTTGTGTTGAAATAATGCACATATGGGCACCTGGGGCCTTCCACGACCCTCAAAACTGCAAAGTCGCCATATAGCCTATAGTTGTGTCAATTTGCCGTTAACCCCAACAAAATAAAGTAAATAAATAATTTCATGCGTGTGCAACATGTATCTGCCTTTTTTTAAGTGCAAAAGAACTTATTTGACAGTCAAGGTTACCATTTATTTCCATCCGTATACTTTCATACAATTTGCAATACTGACATTATAACTTCCGCTACTGATATATAAATGATGTTTGGATTCATTGAAACACAGGGATGTGGGGAAACTTAATCCATCTCCGATTCCTAGTATCACGGTGGACTGCTTAAGATCTGAAGACATCATTTTCACGTTGTGCATCGTTCGGTTACACAAATAGACTGATCCGAATGAAGAAATGGTGACACCAGTCGGGCCATCCAGCTTACCTTGATACATAGATATCATATATCCATTCCTATTAATGCACATCACTTTGTTCGTTTTCCAGTCAGACACATAGATCAGACTTTCGTCTGGACTAATTGCAATGTGTCTTGGAAATATGCAGTGTTTTAGAACTTCGGAATCAGGTTTAATTTTCTTGTATATCTCACCTGTAAGATGAATAATCTGGAACCTTACAGGTTCTTTAAACGACACATAAAACATCCCATTGACATGCTTCACATCTACACACACATCGTTTGTTTTTACACTTCGTATTACAGATAGTCCTTCATTTACTGATACAATATGTATCTGACATATATCTTTTAGTGCAAAAGCTATCTGATCCGTGGGAATAGATGTGATTCCGCCTGGCCATGATTCTAATGCTAAAACATCTTTTATGATGTTATTTTCAGTATCAAACAATTTCAGTGATTTGTTCTCATAATCACATAGAACAAGATTATTGCTTGAGACCAAAGCCATATCCCTGATTAAACAGATTCTCTTGTCTCCGTCGGCCTTGATATCGACATCTCTGATGTAGTTATACTCTTCTTTAGACTTCTTGTCAACGACGGCTAGTTTGCTAATATCTAATTTAGCGAATGATAACTGGTCATCACGGCCGGATTGTTCGGATATTTTGTCCTTGTCTATCATTATATGGTGCCTTGATAATTTACTTCTTTTATGACTCTTGTAACAACTATCACACAAATATTCGTTACAATCCTTACAATAAACAATCCCCTCTATTTCGTCCCCTACAGATTTACACGGATCGCACTGCTTAGCTGTCTTTTTTGGTGAAGCGTCCTTATCCAACAGAACGTGATGTTTTGATAACTTGCTTCTAGAATGACTCCGAAAGCATGTGCCACAGAGATATTCTTCACAATTAGTACAATATCCATGAACCTCAGCATGATATCCGACAGTTTTGCAGGGATCACATGTGTACTCGAAATATTCCTCAGAACTGTTGTAGACAGAGGACACTTTTGAGCCTTTTGTGCGCACTGATTCTTCTTCAGAACTTTTATATACTGACATACGAGAACTACTGATAGCCTTTTCACGCAAAGTATCTTCTCTTGGTAAAACACGTTGTTGTTTTCTCCCGCTTACCTCGTCGGACATATTTGGTATGCAAATGAACAAATCACAAACACGATTGTATCACAACGTCGACAATAAATACATCATGTATTGTTCGTACTATATTACTTTATATGATTATAATTCAAGTAACTCTTATATCCGTTTGAGTATTTATCTCAAATGGGAACGACAATTTACTTCCGCTTTCTCCTTCTAAATAATCGATTTAACCATCGGGCCGGATATACGTTATTTGATTATGGAGTCATAGTGGTCATCAACAAATAGAAATACAATCTACAGAGTATTCGGTTTAAATTTGTTTAAATATTTGTAACGTGTAGTGTACTTTTAATCCATGGGTGTATGTAGACGGGTAGAGTATAAGGATGCACTAATACGACCTTGCTCTAGAGCTAGATTCTATAATAACATGGTTGAGATTTCTCCATAGGCGGGAGAGGTCCCATGTTTTTGTCCCAGACAGGTCTGAAATATTTTCGGTCTGGTCTATGTAAATTATAAATCCATGCGGTCGAATTACATATCGTTTTCAAATATACATCAAGAAAAACTGCCGCTGGACATTGAATATCTATTAACTTGTTAACGACTGTGTAACATTTATGCTCAAATAGGAAAATCACGGTATTAAAGTTTGGCATTTTATCTAAAATTAAAAGTTTTACCGAAGTGACTCTTAAAGTTTTTGTTGAAAAGCGGTATGATATAATTTTAAGTGATTAACTTCTATAATGCAGAAAAGACATGTGTAACATTTCTTCGGAAATAAATAAAGAGTTCTGGAGTTAGGTTTAATCACCCATTTTCAATTGTGAACCAGACTAAGAAAGAGAAGAAAAATAATATTTAGCGAACAATTTTAATGTTTGGTAAGATTAAAATATTTTACAATGTTGGTCATTCCTGTCACGGTTAAATGGATAAAATTCAAAGTTCTAAAATGCTTTTCTCTGTTAAAACACTCTTACGTTAGAATGAAGTTACGTTAACGTACGATGACGTCAATGTTTTTGTTGCGACCAAGAAACATATATTTTATCTATTGTTTTAGATTAAGGGCATATGAGAATCGAAATAATTTATAGTAAAACCGTGTTTTAAAAGCGCTCGCTACAGTTTTTCCGGACGGGTCGATATTTACCCCAACACCGTGGCAATTTGTTTGTGGTTCTAATCGATGTAGGTCATTGCAGAGTTGTAGCGGTCTTCTGCGCATGTCTGGAAGTGATTATCTAATGTCGCGTACGGCACAAAGTCGCAAATTATTGTATGTTCGCATGCAATATGTATAATATACTGACTAAAGGTTAGGTTAAGTATCACCATGATTACAAAATATATATATTTAAAGTACTTTTAGTTTAGATTGCTTCAATCCGACATATACTGGAGTCTGTAATTTATACCAGCGCTCCAACTCTGCATTGAGTCACAGCTGTTCCTAATCCCGTACCGTACCCATACCGTACATCCGTATTCGTAAACTATAGGTTTTGTTCGGAGAAAGGCGGACACTTTCGTCGTTCTAGGACATCAAAATGCTTCAGAAACACCTTAAAATCCGCTTATTAAAAAATCTGCCGTTTGATAATATGATATATCTCTAAGTCATTTGCTCAAACACTGAAAGAGTATTTCGTACCAACCTGCGTTGTATAAATGCCCGCCACACCCATCTCGTTGTAATTTGATTTAAGCGAAATCTTGGTGACCTATCAATTTTCTTTTTGTTTAAGATTAGGTAGACATAACCAAGGGTATGTACAGAGTTTGATTAAATTCTATTATGTAAAACTGGATAAAATAGCAGAAGTACCAACTTAAAATTGACAAAATATGCAAAAATTGGGTCTGCTGAACAAGTATTCCTTTCTTTACAAAATCGTTTTCTTTTGATTTCTCTGAGCATGTTTCAAATAGATAATTATATTGTTTTCCGTTAGAAAAATGCTTAGATAACAAATTTATGCTGATTATTTTACTTTACTGAAATATATTTTAGGATTATAGAAATTTTGAAAAATGTTAAAAATAACACCATATCTAGGAGAAAATTAAATTGAAACAAAGCTGGTGACCTATTATTTTTATTTCATTTTTCAATACATCATAACATGATCTTTTAATACGAAACATTTCATCAAAATCTATTACTGAGAAAAAAATTACGAAACTATAGCGAGCGTCCTTAACATTATTTATACACTCGGGCGGTAATACATCGTACAAATAATTTATTCAATTATGACGCCCGACGTATAACAGCCCATCGTGCATAAATAGTGTTAAAGCACTCTTTTGATATAAATTATTTCTTAATTCAGGCATAGAAAAACAATTGTGTCGACTTTATGAGAAAATAAAAGGCATATTTCAATAAATCATAAATATTTACATCTTCGAATTTTATCTTTGACACTAGTGCATGAATTAAATTTGTATCAGCATTTTAACAGGAGATATATTTGCATCTTTACAGCCGACAAAGATGGGCGTATGTTATACATGTCATGTAAGATGTGATTTTTCTGCGTTGTATGTGTACTGCATAGCAAAGACACGAAGACATGAAAGGAGGAGAACTACCTTATTCATTGTAATGCTGAAAGCATTTCCTTCATGAAATACTAGTAGTTGTATATTTTTCATGGACACAGCAACAGTTATAGATCTTATTCTAGCTGCATTCACAATGTGAATATTTGACAGAAATTATTTGTTCTTGTACAAATGTATCGAATCTAATCCCCTTTTCTTTCGAGTTTTGTGTAGTTGTTTGCCGCGGTACATGAACTCTACTTTGTTTTGTGGATGAGGATTCTACCTAGACACTGACAAAACTTTAGTAGATTAGAATGCTTCTCACGAGACCATAGCGAACGACAATGGCCAACTTTAAATAGATAAGGATCCTACTTACGAGACCGTGACGAACCTCTGGCGGTTACAAAAAGAGTGCTTACAACAAGACCATGACGAACCTCTTTTTTGTTGGATTTAAAGTCACGCCGACACAATTACATGTCATATGGCAACTTTTCAGGAAGACCCAAGGTTTCCCTACATGGAATATTTCATCATTGGTGGGCACCTGGTTAGAACCACCGACCTTCCGTAAGTCAGCTGGATGACTTCCTCACAGTGAGTGGCAATTGATTTGAAATTACGAACCTCTGGTAGATACAAATGTACACTACGAGACCCGATTATGACGAAATTTTGTGGAGAATTCTAATTTTGTAACGAGACCATGACGGTGGATGGTAATGTTACACAGAAGACAATATCGAATCGCTGGTGGATAAAATACTACATACAAGTCCATAACGAACGACCATGACGAAATTTTGGTGGATACATATTACCTACGAGAACCTGGAAATTTGAACTAAAAATATAACATTGTTTGTTTACATGTATTCTAGCTGAATCTAATCACTGCTGGTTGTGTTAGACTGGAACTTTCAAGATGTAAATTTTAACCGAATTTCGAACATTTTAGTGATGTATACTCTTTCATTTGTTCCATTTCACCAACATAATTTGTGTGTATACCAGGCAGGAGATGAGGCCAACATGTTGTTTCAACCCCTGTGACCACACAATAGCTGACTGATGTGTTTTGTCTGTAACTTTTATCGTACTGGTCAGATATCGGAAGTGTGTAAGCACGAATGGCGTTACCTCCTGGACCAGGAAACAAATGAACTGTTATGTATGCTAGTTGTGAGAAGATAAACTATAAGGACTATCACAACAGAGTTTTTGGGTTGCAGCTTATATGAAAGAATGTATTGGTGTTTGTTGTGCAGAACAGTGACTATTTTTCTGTACTTTATTTCTGACACCGTCAAGAAAAAATGATGTTCATTTAAATTTTGACACATATACCTTAAACACAACTAAGATGAACGAAAGCTATTCGTTCCCTCAAAGAACTCTTGCAATGTGTCTGTTCCTTTATACCACTTCATGTCAATATCGTCTATAGATTGTAATCAAGCAAATGGATTCAAAAACATCGAATCTAGCAGTTGCCCTTGTTACTTGCCCATGAAAAGATAACATAGCTTTACCTTGAATTATTGGTAATTACGTGTGTTATTAGATAAAAAATTGCAACATATCGGAATCAGGGTTTGGCAAGCACTTAAGGTAATTCTGCACGTTAGGATCAAAATTTTTTCTACAATGTAGAATTTGATTAAATACTTCGGAATATACAAAGAAAATTCAGCAAATAAGAAAGATAGGGTAGTGTGACTTTTGCTGGACTGATTTGAAATATAACGATCTCACGCAAGTTTTCATATTAGGAATCGCAACTTCCACAACATTTTCACGAATAGAACTCTTTCTACAGTCTAAATTTTAACGAAACTTTTTACAGTCGTAAATAAATATATGGCTTATAATATGGTGAAATAAAATGTATAGAACCGCCTATTTCAAGCTAATTTCAAGACAATATTTTGAATTATTTAAAGTGTTTGAATATCATATGGAACTTTAGAAAGATAGTAACAGTGCCATTTTAATAAATTTACTCACTGGTTGCCATTAATTCATAAACTGATTTTCGTTTCCATACGCCGAATCCACTCAACTTTTTTTCCGGATAGGGATAAATGACGTTACGCTATTACTTCCGGTTTTTCAAACATGAAGAACTACCTGAAGCTTCTTTTTTTTTATGATTTTCGGGGGTGGCGGGGGATTAACGCCATTTTTCAATAGTATTTCAGTCATGTAACGGCGGGCAGTTAACTTAACCAGTGTTCCTGGATTCTGAACCAGTACAAACCTGTTTTCCGCAAGTTACTGCCAACTTCTCCACATGAATTATTAGAGGTGGAGGACGAATGATTTCAGAAACAATGTCTTTTATCAAATCGTCACGGAGAACATACACCCCGCTGTGGATCGAATTCGCGACCTCGCGATCCGCAGACCAACGCTCTCCCTATTGAGCTAAGCGGACAGGCTCTTAAGCTTCTGTGGAATGGCGTTTTTGATGAAAATCATATGATGTATATCATAGTTGCATTCAGTGTTTCATATTTTTGATTATAATTATTATTATTTTGATGGGTATAAGTCGCACCCATACAATTCAGGTCATATGGCCACTTTCCAGCTTTGCCAGTGGTTGAAAGCCAAGGTGCCCCTCCGTGCATTATTTCATCACGAGCAGGCACCTTGGTACAACTACCGACCTTCCGTAAGCTGGATGGCTTCCTCACGTGAAGAATTCAACGCCGAGAGAGGGTCTCAAACCAAAATAGGTAAGAGGCAAGTGAAGTTAAGTCAGCGACCTTCACCACATAGCCACATAGGCTTTTATATGTGTAGCAGAGTTCAGCTTAAGCTTGTACTAACGGAAAAGAAGCATATCGTGGGCTGAGCGTGAAACTATTGTAACTGTATATAAATTAAGAACAAGATACAATTGTGTCGCGCTCTTCCCTTTTATCACAAATACAAAAATACAGATGTTTGTAATAACTTATGGACATGTCACAAATTCTAACTTCTAGTCTAACAAAACAGCTATCTTACTGTATCTTAATATTCTAATATTTTATTAATTTTATCTGATGCCTGATCTTTTGTTTAATACTTTTTAAATAGTTTATTCACAATGATATTTATGCTCATTTATTTCATACATCTTTAAAATGCCTTGATTTTTAGATGTATTTTTTATGTGTTTGTAAAACGCCATTGAATATGTTTTACGTAAAGATACGCGTTTAATCAAATAAATTGTACTCATTAAACATAAACATTTCAACACATTTAACGATATCATTCTTAGAGATCGGTCTAGTTACCCCAGAAAACTGTGCAAGATCACAATGAAGTACTGTTTACGTACAAAGAAAAACCAACGGGCCCAGTAATTAGCAACAACTCTCCATTGGCAAATAAAAACTGGAGTCCAACCCATTTCTCCTGAAGCACCCAAATGAGGAGTATTTGCCATCTCCAAGATAAAACTTCATTGCTATGTTCTGGACTGCCATTATACAAGAGGAAGTTTTGTGTCCCCAAATGGCTGCTCCATAAGCTATTACCGGCCAAACCAACGAGTCATAGAGTTTAGTAAAACACTGTATGGTACGCCAACAATCACTTTCACTTTAGCGATAAGCAAACATAATGACCGGCTAGAACTCTTGGCCACCACATTTGCAGTAACATTAAAATCTAAAAATTCAGTTAAAATCTTATTGAAAATGAAATAATAAATAAGTCTTCCTCAGTATTCACCTTACACTTGAATCTAAATGGTTTACAAATAACAACGTTCATCCGATTTGTTACAGTTACCTTCGAAACGCAAATAACCGAGGAACACCAAATAAATCACGAGGATTCGAACCGGCAGAAAAAAGACATAAAGATTTAAAAGAATAATGTTAGATATGTTGTGAAAAATATTTTTAATGATAATTAACTCTTAGGGTATTTATGTTTTCCACACATTTGGTAGCCGTTACGAGATACAAGGGACTTTTTCACAAACAGTTTCTTTTACTTAAAGTTGGTAAATTGATTATTAAACAATCAGTTCCGGGCCGATTATCATTATATCTTGTTAAATAACAAAATAAATAGGTTCATATTATTATGCCTATTTTTTCTGCTGAATTTCATAAATAATTTATTCAACGGTTAGATTCACATATTAGTGTTATCAACAGTTTGTTCTACACGGAACATTGTATTCATTTGGAGTTCCTCGGTTATTTAGGTTTTGAAAGAAAAGGTAAACGATCATGTAAATCATAGTTTTAAGTGAATACTGGTTAAGTCTTATTTAATATTTCATTTTCAACAAAATTTAGGATGTAACGAACCTTAATTTTCTAGAAAAACGAGGTCCGTAGCCCTAGAAAACCCGTAACAGGATTGTCTAGAGGTACGGATCCGTACCTGTAGAATCAGATTCTAGAGGTACGGAACCGTGTCCCTAGACACTTTCAAATTGAAATTCGATCTTAATTTCAGATTTATTATGTCAATGACAATTGAGGATTAATTGTTCATGGAACCTGAAATTCGGAAATATTGACATCTTGCAAGCAAATATTTTATAATGTACATGCACGGTGAAAACTGTTTATAATTTCAATATTTGTTATATTATTAATTACAATAGCTACAAATGTGCATTACGAGACCATGAAGAAATTTTGTGGAGGAGAATGCTAATTTTGTAACGAGACCATGACGGACCTCTGGTGGATGAGAATGTTACCCACGAGACCATGTCCAATCGCTGGTGGATGAGTCCATAACGAACCATGACGAAATTTTGGAGCATATAACCTACGAGAGCTTTTTGAACAATTTGTCCTGGAAATGTAGCCCTATAAAAGTTTTATCTTGGTTCCCATCCATTGTGTACAATTTGTTAACGCGAGCATTTATCTTTTATGTTTTCAACATAATCAGTACTGATATTCACGATACGACTGAATGCATGAAATCTTCTGTAATGTGAGAAGACAGACAAACACTTCCTTAAAATTTCATATAAACAAATTATAACGCTGTTTGTTTACTTGAAATGTAAAGTAGTACCAGTAAAGTCTTTCCGAGACGACAATTAAGAAAATATATGGTTTTCTGATGTTGTTATTTATCCAGTGCTGCCAATATGCATACTGACTTAATGATGTTGTCATTATTCCAAGTATTAATGTTTGTCTTTAATCTTTAGCCTACTGGCGGCAAGTGATTCTGTCTTTGCGAGCAGTGCAGACCAAAATCAGCCTACACATCCGTGCAGTCTAATCATGGTCTGCATTCAGTCTGCATCAGTGAACATCCCTTTGAATGATTAATGGTAGCCCAGGTTGAATGCTGTACCAGTCCATTCTAGAAATTAAGCAGAGTACAGATCAGTGACTGTTTTGCTGTACTCTTTTTCTGACATCGTCAAGAACAATGATTTTCATTAATCTTTTTGACATATACCGTCAACACAACACATAGATGGAAGTTACTGGTTCCCTTAAAAGTCTTGAAATGTGCCTGTTCCGTTGTACCACTGCATGTCAATACCATCTATAAAATGGATTGAGAGACATCAAATCTAGCAATTGCGCTTGTTATTTTCCTATAAAAAAACATAGCTGACAAACTGGGACTTTGATTCCCATAGCTTTACCTTGAATTTAGTGGTAATTACGACTTATTAGATAAAACGTTGTACGAAATCAGGGCGAGTAATTTGACAAGCACTTCTTTGGAAAAGTCCGTTGTTAAAGTCATACAACATATGCCATATGCAATACTTGCATTCAGTGTTTTATATTTCTGGTTACATGGGATCATGGAATTCTTCCAATGTATAGGTTTGTTTTTGTTTTAATGGGATTAGCATTGCACCGACACAATGCAGGTCAAATGGCGACTTTCCAGCTTTAATGGAGGCGGAAGACCCAGTGCCCCACGTGCATTATTCCACCACGAGCGGGCACCTTGGTAGAACCACCGACCTTCCGTAAACCAGTTGAATAGATTGCTCACAAGAAGAATTCAATGCCCCAAGTGAGGCTCGAACCCACATCGGTGAGAGGCAAGTGAAGTCAGTGACGTTAATCACTCAGCCGCGAAAGCCCCTATACGTGTAGTAGTATTCAGCTTACGCTGGTATTTAAATGGAAAAGACGTATATGGGTATTACAGATTATTGCCTTTAATAAACATATCACACTGATTTCGTTTTAATTTATTTTACTTGCCATGGTTACATTCTTAGATGCCATGGCATCATCTTCAAATAATAAACAATAGGAATATTGTTATGTTAGCACTAATAACAAAATAATTTTAACATTAACTAGAAAATGCTTTTGTAAAAAAGCGCATGTCTCCCCAAATGCAAAGTCCAATAGGCAAGAAGTCAATAGGGGTCAGAAGCGAAAGTCAAAGAGACACTGATGGTTGGCTGCAATAGGGATCATCTACTTGGCATGTCCAGTCATCCCGCTAAATTTCAACACTCTTGGCCTAGTGGTTCTCAAGTCACTGTTCACCTGTGACCTTGACCTTTGATCAAGTGACCTCAAAATAAATAGGGGTCATCTACTCTGCATGTCCAATCATTATATTAAGTTTCAACATTGTAGGTCAAGTGGTTCTCAAGTTATTTCCAAAAAATGATTTTACATGAACAGGCCACTGTGACCTTGACCTTTAATAGACTGACCCCAAAATCAATAGGGGTCATCTACTTTGCATGTTCAATCATCCTATGAAGTTTCAACATTCTGGGTCTAGTGGTTCTCAAGTTATTGATCGGAACTGGTTATCAATGTTCAGGCCCCTGTAACCTTGACCTTTAACTGAGTGACCCCAAAAACAATAGGGATCATTTACTCTGCATGAACAATCATCCTATGAAGTTTCAACATTCTGGGTCGAGAGGTTCTCAAGTTATTGATTGGAAATGGTTTTCCATGTTCAGGCCCCTGTGGCCTTGACCTTTAACAGAGTGACCCTAAAATCGTTACGGGTCATCTACTCTGCATGATCAATCATCCTATGAAGTTTCATTATTCTGGGTCAAGTGGTTCTCAAGTTACTGACCGGAAATGGTTTTCAATGTTCAGACCCCTGTGACCTTGACCTTTGAAGGAGTGACCCCAAAATCGTTAGGGGTCATCTACTCTGCATGATCAATCATCCTATTAAGTTTCAATATTCTGGATCAAGTGGTTCTCAAGTTACTGACCGGAAATGGTTTTCAATGTTCAGGCCCCTGTGACCTTGACCTTTGATAGAGTGACCCCAAATCAACAGGGGTCATCTACTTTTTATGACCAATTATCCTATGAAGTTTCAATATTCGAGGTCAAGTGGTTCTCTAGTTATTGATCGGAAATGGTTTTCAATGTTCAGGCCCCTGTGACCTTGACCTTTGACGGAGTGACCCCAAAATCAATAGGAGTCATCTACTCTTCATGACCAATCATTCTATGAAGTTTCAACATTCTGGATCAAGTGGTTCTCTAGTTATTGATCGGAAATGGTTTTCAATGTTCAGGCCCCTGTGACCTTGACCTTTGACGGACTGACCCCAAAAACGAAAGGGGTCGTCGACTCCAGCAGCCCTATAACCCTATGAAGTTTGAAGGTTCTAGGTTAAATGGTTCTCCAGTTATTGCTCGGAAATGAAGTGTGACGTACGGACGGACGGAAGGACGGACGGACGGACAGGGCAAAAACAATATGTCTCCTATGGGGGAGACATAATAATTTAATGAAATATTTGTATATAACAATATGCTGTCATTTTGGCATGACAAAACAAAAACATCAACAATATCACTCAACAACTAATCACTTCTTCAAATTAGAAGATATTTTGTAGAAAAGCGCACGTCTCCCCCACTGCATAGCCGTATAGGCAAGAATTCAATAGGGGACAGGAGCGAAAGTCAAAGAGACACTGATGGTTGCTTGCAACAGGGATCATCTACTTGGCATGTCCAATCATCCAATCATCCCACTACATTTCAACATTGGAGGTCAAGTGGTTCTCAAATGGTACATGTTCAGGCACCTGTAGCCTTGTCCTTTGATCAAGTGACCCCATCATCAGTAGGGGTCATCCACTCTGCATGTGCAATCATCTTAATACGTTATGGCATTCTGGGTCAAGTGGTTTTAAAGTTATTGATTGGAAAGAGTTTTCTATGTCCAGCCCCCTGTGACCTTGACCTTTGATGGAGTGTCTCCAAAAACATAAGGGGTCATCTGCTTTGTACGTCCTTTCACTCTAATAAGTTATGGCATTCTGGGTCAAATGGTTCTTAACTTACAGACCGGAAATCGATGTCAATGTTCTGTCTGCTGTGAACTTGACCTTTCATAGAGTGACCCCAAAATCAACAAGTGTCATCTACTCTGCATGTCTAATCATCCTATAAAGTTCCAATATTCTGGGTCAAGTGGTTCTCAAGTTATTGATTGCAAATTGTTTTTAATGTTCAGGCCCCTGTGACCTTGACCTTTGATGGAGTGACACCCAAAACAATACGGGTCATCTACCCCCATAAGCCCTGCCACCCTTTGAAGGTTCTAGGTCAAATGATTCTCAAGTTATTGACTGGAAATGAATTTCCATGTTCATGTCCAATCATCCTATAAACTTTCAACATTCTGGGACAAGTGAATCTCAAGTTATTGATCGGAAATGGTTTTCCATATTCAGGCCCTGTGACCTTGACATTTAAACAGAGTGACCCCAAAATCTATAGGAGTTATCTACTCTGCATGTCCAATCATCCTAAGGAGTTTCAACATTCTGAGTCAAGTGATTCTAAGTTATTAATCATAAATGGTTTTCTATGTTCAGGCACCTGTGACTTTGACCATTGATGGAGTGACCCCAAAAACAATAGGGATTGTCTACTCCTTTAGCCCTACCGCCCTATGAAGTCTTGAGGTTCTAGATCAAATGGCTTTCCAGTTATTGACTGGAAATGAAGAGTGACAGACAAAAGATCAGACAAACGGACAGGGCAAAAACAGTATGGGAAGACGTAATAATAAATGGCATTGCCCAAATTCAGTGATGAACCAGTCCATTATATTAGGGACAGTAAAGGTTAATGGAACAAAATAAATCTATATAAATATTAAAAAGCGCTAATTTAAAAACAAATCTCATCAAAATTTCATTGAATAACGAATGTATTTGGTTCCCCATTTATTCTCTATTTAAGGCAGGTTAATTGTTTGATATAAAGGTGGTCAATCAAATTTGAGCAACATTTTCTGACATTTTTCAGTTTTCATGGATTCTGTTAAAGATTTATAAGAAAAAAAGACCTATTACAGAGTTATATCCCTAATGGAAATGTATATTTTATTACTTTGTATATATTGTAGTTCTCCCTTTATTATGAAAATGTTAAAGAAATGAATCATTTCTTTTGATTTCAATATAATATCTAGTTTTACATTTGCTTTTGATAAATATTAGGGATATTTCAACTACCTGAAATAAAAGGCAAGTTTTAAAACAGCATGTCGCTTTGGAATTAATTCATTTTCAATCTAACTTGGTTGCACAATTGAGATAGACGAAGGGAGGTAATAATAATTTTTTCAAGTTGCATTTCTAAAAATTTCGGCAAAATATGTAATTGTTAATGCAAATTTTTGACAACTTTAATACAATTGTGCTTATATTCATATCATTCCTTAGGCAAAATGTGTTTATAAAATTTATACATATGCTAAAATAACGCTATCTTAGTTGGGCAACCAGGCTAGGCAAGTCAAATTTTAAAAATACTTCCAGTGATAATCTGACATGTATTAAAATCTCTGTGAACACAAGTAAGGGTAAATGATCAATTGGTTAATTTTTTAACAATACAATTTGTTGACCAAAATCTGATTAACTACCTTTAACATCAAATTGCCAAAATATAGCACATATGGCGAGTTACCAGCTTTTGATGGTGAAGGAAGACCAATGTGCCCCTCCGAGCATTATTTCATGCGTGGGGGGCACCTGGGTAGAAACATCAGCCTTACATAAGCCAGCTGGATGCAACGGCATATTCAAAAGGGTGCAGCCAGCATGTCCCCTAATCCCTATTACATATTTTACAAAGGGGCATGCCCCCAGACCCCCATAGAAACTTCAAACCCCTAAACCCAAATCCTAAATCCTGCATCTGCCCCAGGGATGACTTCCTCAAATGAACAAAGTCTACACCCCAAAAGCAATGAGGGGCAAGTGGCTCAAAGTCAGCAACCTTAACCACTCAGCCACGGATGCTCCTACATAAAATGTTTTACGCACTCCTGCTAGAAAAGTCTGTTTCATGAAAACAGTGTACATTTATATTAAAAATGTTTATACAGCAGTCCTCCTACTGTTCTAAGAAAAAACAAAATATTTAAAAAATCTAATTTACAAGAATATTGTAGTATGACAAGATGACAAGAAACTGCAGTACTGTGATATAGTATTAATGTAATATAAAATATCGCAGCTACATTTAACTGAATTATGAAGCATTCTATATTGCTATTAAGGTTTTGAAAGTGTGTAAACTTAAGAAAATAATCATAATCATATATTAGATAATGATATTATGGTATTATCAGAGTTAAAACAAAAGTACATGTTTAAGAAATCTGTTACATAAACATGAAAATTATGAAGACACTTCAAGTTTAAACATTAGCCTGTAAGCTACCTGCTATCAGTAATTATTATGTATTAAGATATGTAATAACAAAAACCTGTGCCCATTAAAACAACAATAACAACATACAATCATCATATATATATACATGTATACAACATGTAAAACTGAATACAAACTAAAAGACATAAACAGTTGTGTTGTGTATAAAATCTACAATACTTTGGCCATTCAATTAATCACAAATGGAATGTGTATTTTTGAAAATAGATTTAATATATTAAGAAACAACTAAGCAAGTAGTATTATCAACTCAATTCTTGGCGGCACATAACATGTAGTACAAGTCTTGTTTAATATTCGAAAATTGAAAAACCTGAGTAGTTTTATAGAAGTTCGAAATTTAATACTTTGCAAATTCAACTGTTTGGCAACACAAAGTGCTGTCAAAGTACCGTTACCAAAACTATTGACAGCACTGATATCAAAACTATAAACAGCACTGTTATCAAAACTATAAACAGCACTGTTATCAAAACTATAAGTAAATGAAACCACTACTCAAAATGACATTTAGAGCATGAAATCCAGCTCATAGTAATTATGATTTGTTTGTTAAATTTAAAAGCCATTGTCTGGCTTTATACTAAATTGTTGTTTTTTATTTTATAAGTCTTTGATCTTTTTTTATTCAATGCAAATAAAAAATTTGAAATTAATTACAAGCTCACACACATTTATCAGCCGATATTGCTTTCAATGTTTCATTTAGTTCAGAAATTTGTCAGACTACTCTCCATTCCTTATCCAGTGTCTTGCTGTTCAAAGCCATTAATTTTTGTCAATGTTACACCATTACAGCAGACTTGTTGTCTTCAAAATTTTTATATCACCCGACGTTCCGTGGTTGTTTTCTAGGTCATTTACCTTCTTTTCGTATCTTACCTCATAGTCTGGAAAATTGTCAGTTTCTGATATTCTCAGCCCATGATTACTGTGGCTGAACCCATAATTTTCTAGGAAAGACACTGACCCCACTAAAATGAGGGGGAAAACCCCTACAGTACCTCGAAATTTAGACCAAACAGTACAACATAGGCCCCCAACTTCGTATCTGTATTTCAAATTTGTCCAGAGAGAGAGAGACCCTGACTCCCCTAAAATGAGTGTTTCCCCAAAAGTACCTCAAAATGTAGACCAAACAGTGCATCATAGGCCACCATTTTGTATCTAGATTTCAAAATTTTCCAGGACGAGATCCCCCTGACCCCACTAAAATGAAGGGGAAACCACCTTCTATACCTTAAAATGTAGAACAAAAATGCACCAGAGGCCACCATTTCATACCTGTTTTTCAAAGGTTTTCCTAGGAGAGAGCCCTCTGGCCCCCCTAAAATGAGAAGGCCCTCCTACAGTACCTCAACATTTATACCACAAAAATGCAATATATGCCATCTTTTCGAATCTGTATTTCAAACTTTCCTAGGAATATTGCCATCATTTCATACTTTTAATTCTATATTTACAGACAAAGTATGTTAATATTAATGGGGCATATGAATAAATCTGCGTTTTTGAGTTTGTTTAAAACTTATTTTGGCATAATTTAAAGCACAGCTTGGTGCTCTGGTGCCAGTGGGGAGACCCTATGACCTCCCCCCACCAACACGGACAGAGCCCTCTCCCCCCTCCCTTACCTATCCCCTCTCCGGTGATAAACTAATAAACTACTAGTAAACTGATAAATAGCATGTTGTTGTATGTCTATACTGATGGTTTTCTGATTCAATTGCCTTTCAATTACAAAAATGATTGTATCCGACCATAGACTAGGATATCTAAATCCCCAATTATACTTACAAGTTATCAATATATTTTTTCTTAAAATATGAAAGTAACTGAGATAAATAGGGCTAAAAGAACGATTTTTACTGTGATGTAACAAAGTAAGTGCCCCCGAACGCACTAGAGTCGTCATGGGGAAAAATCCGGAGGGGGTGGGGTGTATTCCTTAGCATCCCCATAGATTGCCTCGGTTAAAATTTGTGTCTGGCTCCGGCACTGTAAAGCAAACAAATCTTAAATGTATTTATAATTGACTGGGATAGTCTTATTACGTGTGTCCATTGTTCAAATCCTTAATTTAATATATATTTTTTAATTTTAAGACCTGTCCCTTTAATCAGAATATTTTAAAGTACTCCTGAATGCTTGACATTTTAAACATTTTTAACCTTACCTACTTAATACCATCAATTTAATTCAGTCAGTCATAAATTTCTTATGTTTGCTGATCGAAAATAAGTTTTGCTTTCGCTACCTATTGATCACGTGGTGGTTTGTTTTGTGGATTGTTTTAAAATTCATTTCAAGCTATTAAGTTTAAATGCCGCGAAAGTAGTAAAAGAAACAAAACGAAACGAACAGCTGTCTTTCACATGAAGCGCTTGAGTTTCCTTGATTTTTGACGAAGCTTACACAGTCTCAATTTGAAGAATTGTCAACTAATCATTTATCATTAATTTACACGGAATTTATAATGAATGTCATGATTATTAATATACTTCATTATATGGCATTAATTTCATGCGTATTCATCAAAATGCTTATTTTACAGTCAAGTTGTCCATCTATTTCCATCCATATACTTTCATGTAATTTCCACAGCTAACATTTATACTTCCACCTCCAATATATAAATGGTGTCTGGATTCATTGAAACATATGGCTGTTGGGAATTTTAATCCATCTTGTGCTCTTAGTATTACGGTGGATTGTTTAAGATCTGGCGTCATCATGTTCACTTTGTGCTTCTTTCTGTTACACAGATAGACTGATCCGGACGAAGAAATGGTCATACGTCTCGGGTCATCCAGGCCGTCTTGATAGATAGATATCATATATCCTTGCCTGTTAACGCACACTACTCCTTCGTTATCTTTCCAGTCACACACATAGATCAGACTTTCGTCGGGACTAACTGCAATACATCTTGGAACAGTGACGTGCTTTAGAACTTCAGAATCAGGTGTAATTGTCTTGTATATGGCACCTGTCTGCTGAATAATCTGGAACTTTACGGGTTCAACAAACGACACATAAAACATTCCATCGACAAGCTTCACATCTACACATATACCGCTTGTTTGTAATGCTCCGATTACAAGTAGTCCTCCACTTACTGATACTATAAGTATCTGACGTTGGTTATAGGGTATAACCGCTATCTGATCTGTGTTAATAGTGGTGATTCCGCACGGCACTGTTCCTAATGGTAAAACACGTATTATGATGTTATAGTCAATATCAAACAATTTCAGTGATTTGTTGTTACGATCACACAGAACTAGATACTTGTTTGAGACCAAAGTCATATCCGTGATATAACAGTCTTCCATGTCTCCGTAAGCCCTAATGTCGACATCTCTGATGTGGTTATACTCCTCTTTGGACTTCTTGTCAACGACGGCTAGTTTGCTCATATCAAGTTTAGCGAATGATAACTGGTCATCACGACCGAACTGGTCGGATATTTTGTCCTTGTGTACCATTATATGGTGCCTCGATAATTTACTTCTCGTATGGCTCTTGTAACAACTATCACACAAATATTCGTTACACTCCTTACAATAAACAACTCCCTCTATTTCTTCTCCTACTGATTTACACGGATCGCACTGTTTAGCTGTTTTTTTTTTGGGCATAGCGTCCTTATCCAACAGAACGTGATGCTTTGATAACTTGCTTCTAGAATGACTACGAAAGCATGTGCTACAGAGATATTCTTCACAGTTAGTACAAAATCCCTGAGCCTCGGCACGATCTCCGACAGTTTTGCAAGGATCACAGGAGTACTCGACATATACCTCTGAACTTTTGTAGACTGATGACACTCCTGAGCCCTTTGTGCGTACTGATTCTTCTTCAGAACTTCTATATACTGACATACGAGAACTACTGAAAGCCTTTCCACGCGAAGTGCCTTCTCTGGGTAAAACACTTTGTTGTTTTTCCCGCTTACCTCGTCGGACATGTTTGTTACGCAAATTAACAAATCACAAACACGATTCTATCACAATGTCGACAAATAAATATATTATGTAGTACTGTTCTAACATTTACATAATTCAAGTCACTCTTATATCCTTTCAACATCTGAAATGAATAAATTTATTGAAGAGACAGTTTTCTTCTGCATTATTCTTCTAAATACAAACAAAAATGTTATGAATTTTACCGGGCCCGATATACGTAATATGATATGTAGTCATAGAGATTGTCAACAAACTGAAATACAATCTACCAATTATGTGGATTAAATTTGTTTAAAATTTTATAACGTATAGTGTACACTAATACCGCTTTGCTACATACCTAGTTTTTAGATTATTGATTAGATCTGTAAGTACCTACTTTTAACCAATGGGTGTATGTAGACGGGTAGAGTATAAGGATGCACTAATACGACCTTTCTATAGAGCTAAATTCTATAATAACATGATAGAGATTTCTCCATAGGCGTGAGGGGACCCGTGTTTGAGCCCAAGACAGGTCTGGACTTCAAGGTTTATTTCCCCATTTTCAATTGTGAGCCAGACTAAGAAAGAAACTAAGGAAAAAAAATATTTCGCGAGCCATTTTAATGTTTGGTAAGGTTTACATGTTTAACAGTGTTGCTTATGTCTCTGTTAAATGGACCGAAATAACTATTTTTCAGACACCGAAACGCGGTTATGTTGGTTTTATGAGAAAATAAGAGGCATATTTCAATAAATTATAAATACTTATATGTTTGAATTTTATGTTTGATACTAGTGCATAAATTAAGTATGTAGATTTATCAGCATTTTAACAGGAGAAATATTTGCATTTTTACAGTCGACAAAAATGAGCGCATCTTATTCATGTCATATAAGATACGATCTTTCTGCGTTATATGTGTACTGAATAGCTAAGACTCGAAGACATGAAAGGAAAAGAACTACCTTATTTCATTGTAATGCTGAAAGTATTTCCTTTATGAACTACTAGTAGTATTTTTTATAGACACAACAAAGTTATAGGTCTTATTCTAATTGCATTCGCAGTGTGAATATTTGACAGAAATTTATTCTTGTATCAAATCTGAGTCAACTTTTCTTTCAAGTTTTGTGTAGTTGTTTGCCGCAGTATATAAACTCTATTTTGTTTTTCGAACCATGACGAACCTGTAGTAGAAAAGTATGCTACGTAAGAGACTATGACAAACCGCTTATGGTTGAGGAATCTACCTAAGAGACTATGACGAACCTTCAGTAGATAAGAACGCTCCTTACTAGACCATAGCGAACGACAATGACGAACTTTTGATAGATAATGATGCTACTAACGAGACCGTGACGAACTTCTGGCGGTTACAAAAATGGTGCTTACTACAAGACCCTGACGAACCTCTTTTTTGTTGGGTATAAAGTCACGCCGACACAACTATAGGTCATATGGCGACTTTTCAAGAAGGCCCAAGATTTCCCTACATGGATTATTCCGTCACTGGTGGGCACCTGGGTAGAACCACCGACCTTCCATAAGCCAGCTGGATGGCTTCCTCACATGAAGAATTAAACGCCCCGAGTGAGGCTCGAACCCACGTTAGTGAGTGGCAAGTGATTTTGAATTAAGAACCTCTGGTAGATACAACTGCACACTACGAGACCACGACGAAATTTTGTGAAGGGGAATGCTCTAAGGAGATAATGACGGACTCTTGTGGATTAAAAAACACACGAGACACTTTCGAATCGCTGGTGGATGAAAATGCTACATAAGAGTCCATATCGAACGACCATGACTAAATTTTGGTGGATAAGCATATAACCTACGAGAACTTTGTTAACAACTCGTCCTGGATATGTAGCCCCATAAGTTTTACCTTGGTTCCCGTGCATTGTGTACAATTTGTTAAGGGGACGCATATTGCTACATTCACAGTTCATATAGCAATGCGGAAGGGGTGCATATTCAAGAAATCGATGGTGGGAAAATAAAAAACATATTCCTAAACTGATATAATACTGATGGACACCTGTTATATTCAGTATTTGGTGGATAAGGATGTGGTACTATAATGTAAATAGAAAACAGAGGTCTTTGTGAAAGTACATTCAACACAAAATATTAAACTTTTGTATAAGGAAAAAAAAAGGTTTTTTTACAATAACAGTGTTCCAAATAATGTTGAAGGGATGAGATTTTCTTTCTAACACAACAGGTTTGCTTAAACATGTAAAAAATTTAACGCCACGTCTGTTCATCTCGGGATGGACCCATATTTGTCATTGATAAAAAATGTAAAAAAAAATCAGAGTGGATTAGCATTGCAAGGGCATAACAGACATTTTTACACAAAGAATACCTTAGAACAGATATCTAAGATGCTACACAGGTCAGGCGGGGTTAAAATGCATAATTCGATCACTTGAAATTCAACTTGAAAAGGTGGTTAATTTTAGTTTGTTTACAGGTTTTTTTTTTTCCCCCACGATTTCTCGGCGATTCACTGCAAAGTTTTACCTGCCCGGACAAAAGGAACTCTAATAATCAACGGGGACAACTTAGGTCAGCACGTACATTTTTAAAAAAACATGTCGATGATTAAAATTTTTTATCAAAAAATAACCCTTTTCAAATTCGTCTTTAAATTAAAAATTATTAATTTCTTGGACATTTGTCAAAAAATTTTACTTACAGGGGACTCTTTGCGAAACAAACGGTTTCCGTTTCATTTTTGTGGCATTTCCTTTTATACTTTTGACAACAATAACAAAAACAAAATGAATCAAAAAACCCCAACGCTACAAAAAATCAGGGGAAGTAAAGTTGTTGTTACAACTTATACATGTTGTTACGTTTGAGAAAATTTTTATCTTGAACTGCATAATCCAAAATTATTTTTAGAGATATTGCATTTCAACTTATTGACCCCGTTTTTACGTGAATGACAGCTTTCTCGTGCAACCGTGCAAACAAAATTTAAAAAATAGGGGGAAATTCAAGGAAAAATTTATAAATGACATTAAAGTGAGGAAACGTATATTCGTCCAGTTTTGATCATTGACTTTCCTGCTTTTTATTAGTAACTTTTGTGAAAAAAAATTAGAATGTTGCTTTTGCACTATACACATTGATTGGCCCTCTCAACCAAATTTATACCTTTTTTTTGGGTTTTTTAAGACAATCAATTCAAAATTTTGGTTGAATGTGGTTTGATATTTAAGTGCATTGTATTTCATGAATACCAATTAAAAATTAATACTGGCAAAATTTTCTGCCTTTATTGTAAGCCACTAGACTTCGTAACGAAAAATTTTTAAATGTATTAAGGGGGAATATACCTTTTATTTTTTGTAAGGGGGCATTCCTTGACCCCGTATCTTTTCTTATGCACTATTTTTGTAAACAAACTAAAAAATTGTTTTAGCTCAATATGCGAAATGAAAAGCAAGACAGTAAACTTATTTCACATTCTTTTTTTAAATTAGAATCTGTAGGCTTGATAAATGTTTGGACAAAGTGAAGCACTTTTGTTTTCCCACCAAAAAGTCTTAATTTTGCTTTGAATGTCAAAAAGTCTTAGTAATTCAACAATAACTTCTTTTTTCAGTTTTTCTCATTTTTATTTAGTGGCAATCCTTTGTGTATTTATAAACATTGAAACAAAATTCATTTCCCCATTTTTTCCAAAACCCTTGTACTTTTGCAAAAATTTTATAATACCCCCCCCCCCCCCCCTTTTTTTCAATTTTTCAAAGTAGGGTCCCCTTAACACGAGCATTCATAACTTGACACTTTCTAATTTATATTATTTTTTCCCAAATATCATAATTAATACTTTTACTGATACACGATCCCTTTTAAAAGCGGAAATCTTAGAAATTGAAAAGACAAACACTCCTGAAATGCAATTAAAAAAATTTATAACTGTGTTTGTTTACTGAAATGAAAGTAGTACCATAAAATCTTTCCGAGAGAACAATTAAGAAAATATAGGGTTTTCTGATGTTGTTTTTACCCAGTGCTCCCAATATGCATCCGTTTAAAGGTGTGTTCTTTATTTCCAAGTATTTATTTTGCAAAATTTTTAGTTTTACGATGCAGTAAAAACCAATTTTTTGATGCCGTTTTCAAATAATTATTATTATTATATTTTTATACCAATTTATAAGCGCCCTTTTCATGATTAATTTCATTCAAATGGCTTACTAGTTCAAATGCACCCACACAGGCCAAAATTCATCCCACTATACAACACGGGCGACTGACCAAGGGACAGAGTAGACAAAGCCCTCACGACAGAGAGATCAAAATCAATACGGCTTGTCCCTAACAGCCTAGCTCGTCAAACAGACAACCTGTTCTTTCACGTGCCTGTATAGCACTAAACATGCAAGGTTTCCCTGGGTTCCTGACCTCATTTGGGGTAAACACGAAAAAGCTTTTTTCTAAAAATTCCCGAGTAGCTCCCGGGATCGAACCCCCGCCCTCAGGTTTGGGAAGGGCCAGTGGCAAACCACTGAACTTCCGTCCACCCTAATAAAGTGTTATGACTCGAAGTTGTTGGAATCATTGGATCACCGGTCTGGTTCTTATATACGGGGGACTTGATTGCTTTGTGTTGCCTAAAGGCATCAGTAAATAGAAAAATTTTTTCAGGAAAATTTTTTTAGTATATTAAGATTGCAGTAGAAACCAAATTTTTGATGCCACTCTCTAATTAATGTTATAGATCGAAGTTGCTTGGGGTCCTAGGCCCGGGCACTTATAGACATAGGACCAAAATTTTTTTTGGGTTTGCAAAAATGGCTCTGTAAAATTATAAAAATTTTCAGTAATTTTTAGTTAAGATTGCAGAGAAGCCCAAACGTTTGATGCCACTGTCGATAAAATGTTCTGACTCGAATTCTTTGGGTCACTAGGTAGTCTTTTACAAATAGGACCTAATTAGTTTACATTTTTTAAAAAGGGCACATAAATAGTACATAGTTTTTCTGCACGAAATTTTTAGTTAAACTACATAAATTTTCACGGTTTGAGCATATTTTAAAAAAGGGGTTAACTCGAATTGCTTTGGTCACTGGTCCGGCTCTTATAGTAGGGTAGGACCTAGATTATTTTGCATTGCGTAAAAGGCATCAGTAAATAGTGCAAATTTTTGCTGCATAAATATTTATTTAAAGATTGCAGTGAAATTCGCGGGTTTGATCCCAACTTTAAAAAAGTGTTTAAATCAAGTTGCGGGGGTCACTAGGTCCGGCTCTTATAACGGAGCCCTAGATTGCGTTGCTTCGAAAAAGGGGCATCATTTGGGGGCCCCCAAAGTACAGGGAGAAAAATGTGCACCCAACCGAGATTTGAACCCGGGCCTCGGAATACCGTCCCGATGCCTATCGACTTGACCCGGCCGCCTCACATTTTTCCCGTTTTGATATCATACCGGACATATTAATCTTTTGGGTTCGCAACTTTAAACTATTTTTTAAAAGTGAATGTAATCATCATTACATGTAGCCAGGAAAGTACCTCAAATAATATTAATGTTAGCTTAATTTATTGCTTTTTTTTGAAAAACCACTGCATATTGTAACGATATTCAAAGACTGAATAGAAAAAATATATACATTCTTGCTGTTAAGTTATAAAAAAACTAGAAAGAAATTTCTTAAGTGGACAAAAGTATTTGAGATTTTGAGAATGTCGCAAGAGTTTAAAAGATGCAATAACTTTCTATTTTTGAATTATCAACATTAATAAAAGCCAGGGGAAATAACAAAATTAGTTCAAAATCAGTTACTTGAAATTTTAATATTTATAGGAAATTTTTTGGTGTACAAATATTGACTATTTTGGGGTCCTTTTTTTCTGACACCGTCAAGAAAAATGTTTTCATTTCTTTGGACATAATACCGTAAACACAACACAGATAGATAAGTTATGGGGGGTTTCCCTTTTAAAAAAAGGTTTAATTTTCCCGTTCCTTAGACCTTTTGCAGTAAATATCTTTATAAAATGGATTGAAGCCCTTAAATATAGCATTGCGCTTTGCCCCCCTGAAAAAATAACTAGCTAGCACACGCACTTTTTCCCCAAAAGTTTGCCTTGAAATAAGTGAAATTTACGAGCTGTTAGATAAAGGTTAACATTGAAATCAGGGCCAGTAATTTGACAAGCACTTCTGTGGAAGAGTCCTTTCGTCAAAGCATACAGAAAATGTATGTAAAACTTTCACTCAGTTTTTATTTTTTCTGGTTATAGGGTAAAGGAATTTTTCAATGCATATGTTTTGTTTTTTTTTTGATGGTTTAAAGTTGCCCCGACACAATTCGGGTCAAGGCTTTTTCCCCAGCTTGAGGAGGTGGAAGACCCGTACCCCCCTCCGTGCATTATTTCACCACAGCGGCACCTGGTAAACCAACGATTTTCCCGTAAACAAGCGGAAAATTTCCAAACAAGAAAAAATTTAACGCCCCAAGTGAGGCCGAACCCACCGGGAGGCAAGTGTTTTAAAATTTAGTGCTATAACCACCAGCCAAAAAGCCCTATACGTGTAGTAGTTTTAAAGTTTACGCTGATTTTTAAAGGGAAAAGAAGTATAGGGGCATCACAGACCATTCCCTTTTTAATAAACAAACCACACTGATTGGTTTTTTTATTTTCTTTGCTTCCCAGGGTTACATCTTAGATGCCTGGCACATTTAAAAATTTAGATATTACCATAATAAACAATAGGAATACTATTATGTTAGCATTAATAACAAAATAATTTCAACATTAATAATTTAATGAAATATTTGTATATAACAACAACTGTGTTTTTTGGCAACAAACTAAAACTCAACAACACATCAACAAACAACAATTTTTTAAACAAATATTCAAGCAGACATAAAATAAATAAATTTCTCAGAGCAACCAGTCCCTTTTTCATGTAAAAATTTTATAAATTTTATTCTTTAAAACCCCCTTCATATTACCCTGCTGAGAAAGTGTTTCTTTGCATCCGACCATACAACAAAGATCAGCCAGCACAGATAAAGGCTGTTCATGGTCTGCCGTTTGCTATCAGTCAGTAAGTTTCAGTAAACACGTGCCTCCCGCATGTCCCCCCACGGCATAGCCCCGATAGGCAAAAATTCAGTAGGGGACGGGAGCGAAAGCAAAAGACACTGAGGGTCGGCTGCAAAAAGGGATCATCTATTTGGCATGCCCAAAACAAACCACTACGTTTCAACATTTTTTGCCAGGTTCTCAAGAATGTACTGGAAAAGGACATGTTTAGGCCCCTGTGGCCTGCCTTGATCAATGACTCGATCTTTAGTTGGGGGGGATATCTCTCATGTTAATTACCAATAATTTGGGATTCTGGCAAGTGGTTCTCAAGTTATTTTATTTGGAAAGATTTTTTAGTTCAGCCCCCTTGGGCCTTGACCTTTTATGGAGGGACTCCACAAACATTAGGGTCATCTGCTCTGTACGTCCTTTCAAACCCCATGGATTTGAAAGTTCTGGCAAATGGGTTTTTAAGTTTGACCGGGAAAAGGGGTTCAATGTTTTGTCTGCTTGACCTTTACCTTTAATAAAACCCCAAAAACAATGTGTCATCTACTCTGCAGTCTAATCATCCTTTTAAGTTTTAAAATTCGGGGGCAAGTGGTTCTCAATTATTGAACGAAATGTTTGCAATTTTGCAGGGCCCCTGTACCTTGACCTTTGTGGGTGACCCCAAAACAAATGGGGCATCTACTCCGTAAGTCCGCCGCCCTTGAAGTCTGAAGGTTTTAGGTCAAATGATTCCAAGTTATTGATAAAAGATTTCCATGTTCTTCCACTGTAACCTTAACCTTTTCAGAGTGTCCCCAAATCAGTAGTCTGGGGTAACCCCGGGGTGTCCAATCCCTATGAAGTTGCAACATTTTGGGTCAGTGGTTTTCAAGTTATGATCGGAAAAGGTTTTTTTCCCAAATTTAGGCCCCTGGAAACCTTTACCTTTAACAAGGACCCCAAAATCAAAAGGGTTATCTACTCTGCATGGGCCCAACACCCATGAAGTTTCAACACTCTATGTCCCGTAAAATTTTCAATTTTGATCATAAAAGGTTTTCCATGTTTTAGGCCCCCGGACCTTTACAATTTAAGAGTGACCCCAAAAAAAAATAGGGGTCGTCTACTCCATAACCCTGCCCCCCTTGAAGTCTTAAGGTTTTATCCATTACTGACGGAAATGAAGAGTACAGACAGAAATCAACAAACGACAGGGCAAAAACAGTAGTCCCGTTGGGGACATAATAAATGGACTACCCAAATTCAAGTGAAAACCCGTCCATTATAAAAATTTGGGGGGGAAAAGTTAATAAACAAAAAAAAATCCATATAAAATTAAAAAAAGAAAAAAAAAATTTCACTAAATTGCATTGGATACAAAAGTATTTTTTTTTGCCTTTATTTTCTAAAGAGGGTTAATATAACTTGATATTTTTTTTTGATTTTTAAAAGGGGTTTAATCACACTTGCGCAACATTTTCTGACATTTTTTCAGTTTCAGTATTCTGTAAAGATTATTTAAGAAAAAAAAAAGGCCTAAACAATTGGAAAAGAAATTTTTTTTACCTTTTTATAAAAATTTTTTGTTATCCCCTTTTTACGAAAATGTTTCAAAAGGGGCATTTTTTGATTTCAATCAATACATTTTTCTTGCTTTTGATAAATTTTGGATATTTCAACTACCTAAACAAAAGGGAAGTTATAAAACCATGTGCTTCGGAATTAATTATTTTCAACATCTTGGTTTAGCTATATTGTATTTTATACTTCTTTGCTTGGTTGCACAACCGAAACACACAAAGGGAGGTAATAATAATTTTATAAACTTGCATTTCTAAATATTTCAGCAAAATATGTACTTGTCAATGCAAATCTTGGACAACTTTAATACGTTTTTGCTTATATTCATATCATCCCAGGGAAAAAAATTTTTTTTAAAATTTAAAAGCTAAAATAAAGGCTATCTTGGGGTTTGGGGAGGAAAATCAAATTTTAAAAATACTTCCAGTGATAATCTGACGTGTATTAAAAACTCTGTAAACACAGGTAAGTGTAAATTATCAGTTGGTTAATTTGAACAATACATTTTGCTGACCAAAATCTGATTAACCACCTTTAACATCAAATCGACAAAATCATAGCACATATGGCGACTTTCCAGCTTTCGATGGGGAAGGAAGACCCAAAGTGCCCCTCCGAGCATTTTTTCATGCGGGGGGGGCACCTGGGTAGAACCAGCCTTACAAATCCACTGGAACAAGCATAATCAAAGAGGGGCAGCCCCGCATGTCCCCTTTAAACCTATTTAAATTTTTAAAGGGGGAGCCCCCCAACCCATAAAACTTCAAAACCCCTAACCCAAAACGTGAAATCCTGCATCTGCCCCAGGGGGAAATTCCTCAAATAAAAAGCACACCCCAACAAACAATAGGGCAAGTGCTCAAGTCAGAAAACCTTACCCCTCACCACGGGTGACCTACTAAATATTTTCCCTCCTGCTAGAAAAGTCTGTTTTATGAAAACATGTATATTTTTCAAAAAGTTTTGACAGCGCCCCTGCTGTTTTTAAGGTAATAAAATATTTTAAAAAAACTATTTACAAGAATATTGTAGCATGACAAGAAATTCGTACGTGAACAGTATCTGTAAAATAATATTCGCAGCCAAAAAGAAAGAGCATTCTATTTGCTATTAAGGTTTTAAAGTGTGTAAACTTTTAAAAAAATAATCAAATCAAAATTAGATAATGATTAAGAAGGGTAGTGTTATTTTTTAGGCTCAAAAAAGGGGAGGGTGCTGCAAAAGGGAAAAGTGTGACCAAAAAAGGGGGAGAGTGCGTTTTAAAAAGGAGAGTTACCGCACAGTAGTACATTTCTAGATGTTTAATAAAATGTATTCATTTTCATTTAGATTTTTGTGCACAACTTTGAAATCACGAAAATGGGTAAAAAATATGTTCCCCAAACCGTAACGCGTTTACAAAGGATTTCTAATATAAAAAAGTGTAAAGCTATCATACACTAAAAAAATCAGGGTTTTTTAAAAAAACAATATAACAATGGGCATAATCATCGTCTAACACAAAACAAACAACTTAATTACCCTTTAAAAAAGGAATCATTTTCAAGTTTATAAAGTTTAACTCCCCTTAAATCTTTTCTACAAAAGAACACACCCTTTTAAAACTTTTAAATCAATCCAACATGAGAAAATATTAGCAAACCTGAAAAAGCGTCATTCAAACAAAGGACCTGATGGGCCGAACGCTCCCTATCCCCCCATACCCAGTGTTAACGGTTGACGCGTTATTTCTATTTTTTGACATATGACCTAGTTTTTGAGCACAAGTGACCTAGATACATCAAATTTAAAAAAAACTGACCAATTTTCATGAAGATCCATGAAAAATATGGCCCCAAAAGGTTACAAAGGTTTTTCATTATTTGACCCAATGACCTAGTTTTTTTGGGGGCACGTGACCCACTTTTAAATTTGACCTAATACTCAAGTGAACATTCTCACCAATTTTCATGAAGACTCGTGAAAAAAATGGCCTCTGAGAGGTCACAAGGTTTTTCTATTTTTCGACCTACTACCTATTTTTGACCCACATGACCATTACAACCGACCCAGATATCATCACGCTGAACATTTTCACTATTTTCATGAAGACCATTGAGAAAAAGGCCTCTAGAGAGGTCACAAGTTTTTCTATTTTCAGACCTCTGACCTAGTTTTTGACCGCCGAAACCCAGTTTCGAACCTGACCTAGAACTCAAAGGGAACATTCTGACCAATTTCAGAAGACTCATGAAAAATATGGCCTCAGAGAGGTCCCCAGGTTTTCTATTTTAGATCACGACCCATTTCTTAACCCCAAATTGACCCATTTTTGAACTTGATCTAAATCATCAAGGAAAACATTCTACCAATTTTCCTGAAGATCCATTTAAAAAAAAGGGCCCCTAGAGAGGGGCAAATTTTTTTTTATTTTAGACCTACGACCTAGTTTTTGACCGCACATGACCCCGTTTCGAACTTACCAGATACACAAGGGACATTCTGACCAATTTTTTATGAAGATCCATTGAAAATAGGCCTCTAGAGAGCACAAGGATTTTCTTTTTAGACCTACGACCTAGTTTTTGACGGGACGGACCCAGTTTTTGAACTTGACCTAGATACATCAAACGACCCTTTTGACCAATTTTTTGAAGATCCATTGAGAAATATGGCCTCAGAGAGTCCAAGGTTTTTTTTATTTTTAGACAACTGACCATTTTTTGACGGCACGTGACCCCCGTTTTTGAACTTACCAGATATCATCAAGCGAACTTCTGACCAATTTTCAGAAGATCCTTGAAAATATGGCCTCTAAAGGGGGCACAAGGTTTTTTTATTTTTAGACCCAATGACCTAGTTTTTGTGGCACGGACCCAGTTTCAACTTGACCTAATATCACAAGGGAACATTTTACCAAAAATTTATGAAGATCTCATGAAAAAAATGGCCCCTAAGAGGTCCAAGTTTTCTATTTGACCTCTGACCCAGTTTTTGAACCCCCCGTGACCCCGTTTCGAAATTGACCCAATATCCAAGGGAACATTCTCACCAATTTTTAGAAGATCTTGTGAAAAAATATGGCCTCTAGAGAGGGGCCAAGGTTTTCATTTTTAGACCTACTACCTAGTTTTTGAGGCACGTCCCCCCAGTTTTGAACTTGACCTAGATAACATCAAAGGGAACCTGACCAACTTTCATAAAGATCCCTGAAAAAGTGACCTCTAAGTGGTCACAACAAAAATTTACGGCGCACGACGCACGGACGGACACGGACGAAAAGGACGCCGGCGATCACAAAAGCTCACCTTTTCCCTTTTTGACAGGTGACTAAAAACAGTATACACAATAAAAATCTTGGAAAATATTCCAAAATCTGCGAGTGAAAATAGTTTTTTTCAATATTAATTTCAATTTCTTTACCAAACATGGTTCGTGAAATTAATGAAAGACTACAAGGACATGAAAATTATGAAGTTACTTCAAGTTTAAACATTAGCCTGTAAGCTACCTGCTATCAGTAATTATTAAGATATGTAATAACAAAACATCTGTGCCCATTAAAACAACAATAACAACATACATGTATATATAAAACTGAATACAAACTGAAAGACACAAACTAGTACAGTAAAATGGTGTAAAAATACTTCAGAAAATGGGAAAAGCATGACACTTGGTACATAACTACTTTAGGGCAAAATACTAAAAATGAGCATGAGACCCACTCCGAAAAATCCAATATGGCCGAAAAATCCAATATGGCCGCCATATATGTATATATTTTCAAAAATACATAATATTATATATAAAATTTCTATTGACACTTACAGTCATCATATAATAAGCTAAAACCACCTGCCTGAATAAATCCAAACATATTATATTAACAAAATTTACCGCTCTTCCAACAAAAAATAAAAAAAAGTTGTCCTCCCTTGGATAAAATGTGCTATTAAGCAGAAGAAAAGTCATAATGCTTTTAAAATGAATCAAAATTAAGTAATAATGGTAACTGGCATATCAAGAGTGTTTAAAATGGAAACAGTCCTGTGCAGAACTTTAAAAACAATTGAAATTAATTAATTATAAATACATTTGAACTTCGGTAACGGGAACCCATCAGGACCGACTAAATTTATTCGAATTATCGAAAGTAATGAGTGATCAAAAAATATATTGTAAAGGAATTTGTTTGGACCTGACGATAGTTTAAATTGAAGAATGGTGTTCGAATTATCAGAGTTTGAGCAAACGAATTTTAGTCTGTAATGTGTATTATAATAAATGAACACGTGTTCACTTTGTCATTAGTTTTCGTGACTCAGAATTTGTAAGTGTTGCTGTATTCATTTCAATTTATTTACACTAAGAGAACTAATGACACTTAATAAAACTATATAATTCATTAATTATGTTAGTGTGATAGACCATGTGAACATCCCGGGCCTGTCAGATCATCATGATTTCTTTGGAAAAAGTCGTTGCCGGTTGATCAGCGTAATAAAAATTTCCCATTTGCATGTTCCTGTAATATTCTTTTTTTGTCAAATTGTAGCACATTGTGCCATAACAAGGGTTTTTTATAGTTTAATGTCATAAGCATATAATTACAGTCACAAATGCCCTGATCACTCGTAGGCAAAGACCATGAAGATTATACGCTTCCTGAAAATTTGACGCGGTGGGGACGGGATCAAACTCGAAAAATATGCAGTTCTAAGTTCATACTGCGCGCTTTTAACATCCTTGCCGGGTTTCTCATGGCGTCTAACACGTTCACACAAAATTTTCTTACCACGCGCTTCTTCACGTCCAGGTGTTCTTTTTACATTCTTAGTACGATCAGTCAGATTGCACCTCTCGCTTACCATGCTTTAACCATATGCTTATCACCTTTTCACTGCATTCGTCGCCTCTTTTTTTTCATTCCTTCTGCAAGTTATATTGACATAATTGTGTCCGCATCTACACTCAACAACCATAAATTACAATAAACGACGACCCCCCACCCCACCCCAACGAAGAAAAAAGAGCAGTCTTATAAAGAGACTGCGGGGGAATAAGCAAAAGCAGGGTGAAGGATATACGGAGGTCCAAAAGTCCACTACAAGCTGCCAGTGCTGCTGATTCCATGATTATGTGGAAAATCCTGATGTGTTCGTTACCCATTGCTGATTAAAAAATGAAGTGATTGGAACTGGATCCAGTATTCATACTCATTTTCAAATCTGAACCAATCATGGTGAGAACCTGCTGCAAACGTGACATAGATGTGTAAAGAACCGAAAGGACGCATTAATAACCTTAAGCGGTATACTACAATGTGGCATGCACGTAGCATGGTCATAGCACACAAGCGTATATAAGTTGTAGTAAGAACTCCATTGACGTAGCAAAAAACGCAATGATAACCCAATGACAGCGCAGTGAGCACGCCATGCACCCTTTCCCGTCCGCACCACGCTTGTACATGTCCTACTAGGTTTTAGTTTACATCATTACTACGTCCTTCCTGCTTCCCTGATTAGACCGCGTTCTCACTACATTGTTTTGAACATGTCCAAAATTCGACCGCGTTCTCTACACTCATGGAGACCATAATTATCATGTTCTTATGGGAGTCTACTGTATTTCTTCTACATTGTACAAGTTCTTACTGCGTCCTGCAGTTTTTACGACGTAGGGGGGAAACGTGGCTGAGTGTAACGGGGGTATAAATTAAGACAGAAACTATCATTTCTACAAGAAAAATGTGCTCTAATATCTATTTCTGGACATTTTACTGAAATTAAAATTAAATTAAATGTGAGTACTTGAGGATTTTTCTAATGAGCACAGGTACATTCGAAACACAATTTTAAAAACCAATTTAAATTACTAGTTTTAAGACGACAAATATTATCTATTTACCATTTGTACTTCCAGTTAAGCAGTCCAATGTAAGAATAACACTGTCTTGTCAAACAAAAGTAACCATATAGCTCACGCTTACCAGTGAATCAAGCTTTTAAATGCATTTTCTACATCTCCTACAAACAAACTGTTCGGATTATATTTCTGGGGTATAAATGGAGGCTTTCGATCTCTTCTTTACAGCAAAACGGTCAAGTAGCTTGTCAACCATCTGTTCACATATAGATTAGGGCTATAATGTGCATTCCTGCATCGTCTGCTACACCTCTTGAACATATAAAAAAGTTGCCCATTAGGTCGGGCACCTATGGTGTCGGGTGTTCCATCACTTTCCTAAAATTCCCAGTCAAGCTAAAAAGGCTGACCGAGAGAACTTTTATAAATTGGAACCTTTTCCCAAAAGTTTTTGTCTCAAGTACCCGAGTCTCGTACCAATAGCTCCTCAAGTGCATTTGCAACCTCGATAAAGGGTGTGGAGGAAAACGTAATTTGTCAAACATGCTGAAAAAGCCTCCCGCACTGCCTTATGCAAGTTAACTAAAGTTGTCGACAATCCGTGATTGTGTTTTATGACAAGAGTATCTGACATGTACCTTATTTCAGATTTCAGCTCACTGTTCAAGTAATATATTTCACAGAATAGTTACTAAGTGTTGTCCAGAAAGCAACTTTTATATTTTCAGCCTTACTCTTCTTTGTTTTCACAGTTAGCAATTTATTACGCAACATTGTGACTGCGGGTGCATAATAAGGAACATTGTTTCATTTGATCCTACTAGCCTGTCGCTATAATTTTATTCTTGCATTTTGAAGTCCCCCAAAATGAAAGGGTAGTTGTCGTACTTTATGTCAAAGAACTACAATTTTTTATAGCAACTAAGTTAATTGACCTTCACATTTTCCATATTACTTTTCCATCTATAAACAAGGTTTCATAAAGAAGTCTTTAGAATTTGCAATTTTGAAGTTTTTGAAGAATCCGCCATTTGCAAATGATGGACCGACATACAACGGACCCAAAAAGATGTACAAGAGGAAAATGAGATAAAAAAGCATGTTCTCAATTTGTCCCTCTGTTTATGTAAATTTCTCAAGAAACAATCTCTCCTTTTTTGAAGAAAAGCAGATGACACTTTGTGTCATATTCGTGCACTATTTGTTGCCATAGCAACAACATTTGTTGCCATAGGAACAAATTAAATGACATTGGCATTCTCTGCATTGCCATCATCCATGTACCACGTATCAAAGAAAAATTCTGCTGTATTTCAAAGTTATTGCAGTATCACACCCCTGCATGGCTGACGTATTGACATGCATACAGGGCAACCCATAAGCCCCATCTGGCTAAATACTGTAAGGGAATAACAACAATGTTTCAATATGGTGCTGTGGAGGGAATTCAATTGAAATAATATAAATTATATATATTAAAACAAAATATTCTTTAAAATATGAAAACTACACAATGATAATATTAAACTAAGTTTTAAAGGTTAGATTTTTGCCGTTACAATGGAAACAGAAAGAAACTAACATCATTTGAATGTTATTTTTGCATTTGAAAGCAAATTTAGGGTTATTTTATTATATACATTTGTATTTAGTGCATTTTGAGGATGAATGTAAATATAATGACCTTTCATTAGAATCTTCTAAGGTAAATATTGAGTTTTGGCGGCCATTTTGGAAAATGGCCGCCATATCGGCCATCTTGACAGATATCAAATGGGTCCCATGAAAAAAATGTTTTTAATGCTTTAATAAATAGCTGTGCCAATTCTGGTGCTTTTCCCATTTTCTGAAGTATTTTGGCATTTTCTGTTACGAATTGATCGCACTAACAGTTCTGTGCTGTGTATAAAATCTACAATACTTTGGCCATTCAATTACACACAAATGGAATGTGTATTTTTGAAAATAGATTTAATATATTAAGAAACAACAAAGAAAGTTGTAATATCAACTCAATTCTTGGCGGCACATAACATGTAGTACAAGTCTTGTTTGATATTCGAAAATTGAAAAACCTGAGTAATTTTACAGAAGTTGAAAATTTAACACTTTGCAAATTCAACTATTTGGCAACACAAAGTGCTGTCAAAGCACCATTACCAAAACTACTGACAGCACTGTTTACAAAACTATTGACAGCACCATTTACAAAACTATTGACAGCACCGTTTACAAAACTATTGACAGCACCGTTTACAAAAATATTGACAGCACCATTATCAAAAATATTAACAGCACTGTTATCAAAACTATAAATAATTAAATGAAACCACTACTCAAAATGACATTTAACGCATGAATTTGTTTGTTAAAATTTAAAAGCCACTGTCTGGCTTTATACTGAAGTGTGGTTTTTATAAGATCAGGTTTTATTCAATGCAAATAAAAAATCTGAAATTAATTACAAGCTCACACACATTTATCCGCCGATATTTCTTTAAATGTTTCATTTAGTTCACAAATTTGTCAAACCACTCTCCATTCCCTATTCTGTTTATTGCTGTTTCAATGGCCTGTCCAAAGCCATTAATTTTCGTTAATGTAACACCACTAAAGCAGACTTGTTGTCTCCAAAAATTTTATATCACCCGATCTTTCCCGTTTGTTTTCTGGGTCATTTACCTTCTTTTCGTATCTTACTTCATAGTCTGGGAATTTGTCCGTCTCTGATTTTCTCAGTCCGTGATTACTGTGACTGAACCCATATAAGAAGTATATCAGGAAACCTGAAAAGGAAGGAAATTAAATGAATTCCTCATTCAATGACTACTGTAAATGATTTCTTGTACCATACTAGAAATGTGCCAATGCACCATGGCTACATAATGTAAAGTCACATAAATGTTATAGTTGTCAATAGAGCAAGGCTATGTCAAAATCATGCACTACAAAATAATCAGTCTGTAAGAAAACCTTGAAAATATTACTAACCATTAAAACTGACTGATTTCAGGATACATTTAACATCTATGAGTACAAGGATTTGTGATTTTTTATATTACATTTTTCTATTGCTGTTCATTCTGGTAGCTTATATTACCTAGAAGCTAAACTATTTAAGGTTGGATATTTTGAATATTTCTGAGAAAATCTAAATACTCCAAGTCCATAGAACAAGTTTGTTTACAAGTGTTTGCAAGTGAATTATTCACATCGCATATCTTATCAGGTTTCAAAGAAATTGGCTTTCATTATACGACGCCTTTTCCTTCTGAAACTTAAGAGGCATATTTCAGTGCCAAGAAAGCAATTTCAGATTATGTATATGACCTAGTGACCTAATTTTTAAAGGAAGATGTCTGTTTCAACCTTGATCTAGATTTTAAGACTAACATTCAGACTAAGTTTTATTACAGATCAGGAAGAAAATATGGTCTCTAGAGTGTTAAAAGGGTTTTTCTATCATTTTGAATTATGATTTTAGATCCTGAATCCAAATTACACGATTTCAAACCTGACCCTCAATTTTACAAAAAACAAGGCAGTCTGAAAGACAGCTAAATCCCCCGCCACTGCTATGGATAGTGAAAGGGTAAAACCTTTGATTTTAGCTGTGACCTTGACCTTGAACTGACATGGCTGACTCATGAATTCTGCACGTCTTGATGAGGTGATCATTTGACCAAAGTTTCATGAAAATCCTTCAAGGGGCTTAGGAGATACAGAGCTGAAACCTTTGACCTTCAGTTGTGACCTTGACCTTGAGTTGACATGGCTGACTCATTAGTTCTTGATGAGGTGATCATTTGACCCAAGTTTGATGAAAATCCTTTAAGGGGTTAAGGAGATACAGAGTGGACACCAAATGGAAGGCTCAAACCTTCAACCCTTAGTTGTGACCTTGACCTTGAGCTGGCATGGTTGACTCATAATTTCTGCACATTGTTCTGATGAGGTAATCATTTGACCCAAGTTTTATAAAATTCCTTCAAGGGGTTTAGGAGATATAGAGCGGACACGAAATGGAAGGCTCAAACCTTTGACCTTCAGTTGTGACCTTGACCTTGAGCCGACATGGCTGACTCATAAGTTCTGAACATCGCCTTGATGAGGTGATCGTTTGACCCAAGTTTGATGAAAATCCTTCAAGGGGTTTAGGAGATATAGAGCGGACACAAAATGGAAGGCTCAAACCTTTGACCCTAAGTTGTGACCTTGACCTTGAGCCGGCATGACTGACTCATGGGTTCTGCACATCGTCTTGATGAGATGATCATTTGACCCAAGTTTTATAAAATTCCTTCAAGGGGTTTAAGAGATATAGAGCCGACACAAAATGGAAGGCTCAAACCTTTGACCTTGAGTTGTGACCTTGGCCTTGAGCCGGCATGGCTGACTCATGGGTTCTGCACATCGTCTTGATGAGGTGATCATTTGACCCAAGTTTTATAAAATTCCTTCAAGGGGTTTAGGAGATATAGAGCGGACACAAAATGGCAGGCTCAAACCTTTGACCTTGAGTCGTGACCTTGACCTTAAACCGACAAGGCTGACTCATGGGTTCTGCAAATCGTCTTGATGATATCATTTGACCCAAGTTTCATGAAAATCCTTCAAGGGGTTTAGGAGATATGGACCGGACACGATTTTGTTACGGATGAACGTTCCTACATATGGATACTATGTGGCTACTCTTTTGTTCTCTCTATTGTTCTTTTAGCCACGTAAGAGAAAAATAGCCACATAAAAGCCTTACGGAATGAATGACATCAAAGAAAAAGTACAGTTACCTATTGTTCCTATAGCCACCTAAGTGTGCAGATGTGAGCACGGAAGGACGAACGGACAGAAGGACGGACGGACAGAAGGACGGACGCAGACCATTCATATAATCCCTCCGCCACGGCGGGGGATTAACAAACATTCTGACTAAGTTTCACATATTAAATCAAGTTACAAATATGGCCTCCAAAACATAAACAAGGTTTTCTATTATTTGACCTAGTGACCTAATTTCTGATCCCTGTTGACCCAACTTCTTACTAGTCTGAAGATTCGTTTGCGACAAACATTCTGACTCAGCTGTATTAAGTAAGATTGAGCCAAAACTGTGACCTTAAGAATAATGAACCAACTATGAATGCTGGACTTACGTTGCCGGATCACCCACCTACACTAACAGCTCATCCTGAACCTTAACATTTACAGCTTTGGTACACAAGTCCCATCTAGTTGTCAATATCTCTTAGTTTACATTCAAGAGAAATTTTATTACTCAGACAAATGAATTAAATACATTAAGGAAATGTCTGATTTTGGGGTATGGTACATATAATATAATATTCTGGAATACTGAATTACACTGTTTGTTTGATTTGGGTTTAACACCGTTTTTCAATAGTATTTCAGTTATGTAACGGCGGGCAGCTAACCTAACCAGTGTTCCTGGATTCTGTACCAGTACAAACCTGTTCTCCACAAGTAACTGCCAACTTCCCCACATGAATCAGAGGTGGAGGACAAATGATGTCAGACACAATGACTTTTATCAAATCGTAACTGAGAACATATGCCCCGCCCGGGGATCGAACTCGTGACCCCGAGATCCATAGATCTGCGCTCTCCCTATTGAGCTATGCAGGCGGACTAAATTACACTGATTAAATAATATCGTACAAACTAAACTGATTTACATGTCAGTAACATAATCATTATCTTCCAGAAATTCAACCGATCAATGCATTAGTGAACAAGTTTTGTTTGCAAAACAAGAATTTCCTCTACGATGGCCTGCTGAGGTCACCACATATGTGCAGGCTTATCTTGGTCTGCACTGTTCACAAAGGCAGAATCACTTGCCGCCAGCTGGCTAAAGGTTAATAATGCATTACAATCTAAATAATATGAGCCGCGCCATGAGAAAACCAACATAGTGGCTTTGCGACCAGCATGGATCCAGACCAGCCTGCGCATCCGCGCAGTCTGGTCAGGCTCCATGCTGTTCACTTTTAAAGCCTACTGTAATTAGAGAAACCGTTAGCGAACAGCATGGATCCTGACCAGACTGCGCGGATGCGCAGGCTGGTCTGGATCCATGCTGGTCGCAAAGCCACTATGTTGGTTTTCCCATGGCACGGCTCATATATGTCAAACCATTGTCATTGTCACTCAGATGTGCATTATTATATTGTGAGGACTGTGCCCTCGCTGTATAACTCTTTAGCATCAGAACTCAAACAATTTTTTTATTCAATGACAAATAACTGTTTGCAATATATCATTTCTTACATTAATTGTAAGACATCTGAAACTTCAGTTCTAATCATATATACCGTCCATCTGTATTGTCGTGGCACTTGACATTCGACGTAATGACATTAAACAAACAAGAGGGCCATGATGGCCCTATACATTGCTCACCAGACTTGATCTGGCCTAATGACCTAGTTTTTGACCCCGCATGACCAAGCGCTGAACTTGACCTAAAGATTATCAAGACAAACATTCTGACTAAATTTCGTAAAGATTTGGTTACAACTCTGGCCTCTAGAGTGTTCACAAGCTTTTCCTTTGATTTGACCGGTGACCTAATTTTTGACCCTATATGACCCAGATTCGAACTTGACCTATAGATTATCAAAACAAACATTCTGACTAATTCCCATGAGTTTCAAACTTAAATTGTGGTCTCTAGAGTGTTGAAAAGAATTTCCTTTGATTTGGCCTAGTGACCTAGTTTTTGACCCCACATGACCCAGATTCATATTTGACCTAGAAATGATGAAGACAAACATTCTCACCCAGTTTCATAAAGACTGAGTCACAAATGTGGCCTCTAAAGTGTTCACAAGCTTTTCTTATGATTTGACCAGGTGACCTAGTTTTTGACCCCACATGACCCAGTTTCGAGACAAACATTCTGACAATGTTTCATAAAGATTGGGTCAAAAATGTGGTCTCTAGAGTGTTCACAAGCTTTTCCATTGATCTGACCTACTGACTTAGTTTTTGAACCCACATGACCCAGTTTCGAACTTGACCTAGAGATCATCCAGACAAACATTCTGACCAAGTTTCATGAAGATTGGGTCAAAAATGTGGTCTCTTAGAGTGTTCACAAGGCAAATGTTGACGGACGACGCATGACAGACGACGCACGTCCACGGACGCCGGACAATGACCTGATATTTTGCAAGTAATCCACAAGGTCGTGGGCGTAGTCATAATATATAGGAGCCTAAGAATTGTACCATTACTGAGTATTTTCTATCTGATACTTATCTAACATAGCATGTTCCAATTCACTGCTCAGTATCATGGGTGTATTTTGAGGAGATGGTCGCAGGGCCCCCATCCCCTACTCCCCCTTAAAATCCGTCGAGTTTAGCCATTTTGATGTTTCACCTAATACTAATATTTCATTCATTTATGTCTAGCTGGGGGATGTTACGTAAAATCTGGTGTTCTCTAACCTATGGTCGGGATTTAATTTGCATAATTAATCAGGACAAATGCCGAGCGGCTGGTAGACGAACTTGTAAACATTGCAAATATTTGCTTAATTAATGGATTTTTTTTTTTTAGATTTTTGCAATAGATATGTGAAAAATATGCTTTTATAAATATTGACAGATATTTAGCAAGGAAACTGCAGGTAAGAACGTTTTTCGCTAGCATGCGTAAAATAGGTCACAAACTTTGACATGTACCATGTAGGTGGCGCAACTCAAATACCGCGAAATTAGTGATGACGCGAGATTAGCGATGTCAAGTATACCTAAAATCTACAGCAGAGATCAACTTTCCTCTTCATCAGATGTGTGATCAACATAGACATTGATTTCCATCTCACTGTCATCAAACAGTTCATCAATGTCCATGCTAGGGTGAAGTTTGAGGGAGGATAAGGAGAGGTTGTCATGGAATGTAGGTTCGGTGCTGTGCCATAGGCCATAGCAAAAATATACTAGAAAGCCTGAAAACAAGAGTGTTATTACAAGACTGATTAATACTGAAAGATAGACTTATAGCTGCATAAAAGCTCTAGAATAACATATTTGAGCCGTGCCATGAGAAAACCAACATAGTGGGTTTGCGACCAGCATGGATCCAGACCAGCCTGCGCATCCGCGCAGTCTGGTCAGGATCCATGCTGTTCGCTAACAGTTTCTCCAATTCCAATAGGCTTTAAAAGCGAACAGCATGGATCCTGACAAGACTGCGCGGATGCGCAGGCTGGTCTGGATCCATGCTGGTCGCAAAGCCACTAAGTTGGTTTTCTCATGGCACGGCTCATTTACTCCTCTAAATACATGCAAATTTTGTCATCTATACATATCCCTAGTTATACAAGAGCTGTCTGATAACAGCGTGCTAAACAACTTGAAGCCTTTCCACCTAATACCAGCTTACGTGCCAAATCTTCAGCAAAAACTTCTAAGTAGAAAAAGAGGCATTATTTTGCTAAAATGTAAGCCAGAGTCATGAAACTTGCCATGTGAAGTCAAGCAATGATGCAAAGGAAGCATGGAGAATCTGAAAACCAAATTCTCTACCAACAAGTAGATTTTTTGCAAAATAGTAAGAACAAAACAACTTGTTTATGAAAATTAGGCTTTCTCTGGCAAGAATTATCTTCTATAATGCATCTGCATACATAGCATGAGTAATCATAATGTAACATTTAATCTAACAGAAATGTATATAAAATATATATAAAAATAGAAACTTCATTTTCTTATCAAAGGGAGGCTACTGTAAAAGTTTAAGAGTAACCAAAAGTAACAAGAATTATTCCTGAAAATATTATGAAATAACAATGGGTGTGATTAAAGTGGAGGTTATACAAGGTTGAGTTCAAGCAAGTTGTAGCTGATGATATACTAGCATACGTTAGGCTTACCTATAGCCATCCAGACAGCAAATCTTATCCATGTTGCTTCTGGCAGGCGTAGCATGAGAAATATGTTTACAAAAATACTGATTCCAGGTAGAAACGGTAACCAAGGCACCTGAAAAACAGACAATACTTCGTTATTAAAAAGCATTATTAGTACAGTCGACATCGTCCATGTGACCACCTTTATTAAGCAACTTATCTATTAAACGATCACTTAAAATTCTGCCAGAACGTTTTAACTATAACAATATATTAAATACAACCTATTTAAAGACTTTTTCATTATGCGACCAGCAACCAACTAAAACTGGTCCCAGCAGGAAAAAGTATTTGCAAAAGAATCTATTAAACAACCTTGTACAAAACTTTCACACCCGTCTTACTAGCGGACAGATTTGCACATGTATATACTAAACCTTTATAACAGTTGAGCAAACAAATGATTTCAAATGTCAGTGGAGTGTGAGAAGTATTCACCATATTAAAACAACTTCTGAACAATATACTTCAGTAGCAAATTTTAGAGGCATTTTTATATGAATCCCCGATGAAGGGCTAATATAGTCCAAAACTAGCCGGATTAAATAAAATTACTGTTATTTCCATTTGGTGTTTGGTCATGTGTTCCCCTTTTTCTTCTTACGATTTAAATATTTATCTTTGTATAATTATCAGCAGTTCAGCCCCACTTTTTTGGCAGTCCCTAGTGTGGTCTCTTAACCACTACCCTGCTAAATATCTAAAATGGACCGGTCCATCATTCACTTAGGGCCATACCACTTATTATTCAAAGGGGTGTTCACTGAAAAATTACTGACTGAATAGCGAACAGTGCAGACCATGATCAGACTGCACGGATGTGCAGGCTGATCTTGGTCTGCACTGGTCGCAAAGGCAGAATCACTTGCCGCCAGCAGGCTAAGGGTTAATACAATGTCTACTGTATATAATTACACTGGAACATTTCTTTAAAACTAGTAACTAAGCATTAGTATAGCATTTATCAACCAGTGTTTAAGAGCACATTTGGCTGTATAAACTATTGGATCTAACATTATAAGGTAGCATCTATCAAAAATGAAAAAAGTCAAAAAAATAATGTAAACATTAATACATCATTGTATGCCTTTAATGATAGAGGTAACTTAATATGAAAGTTCCAGTCACAAGTACCAGAGGAATTTGACCTTTGACATAAAATTTAAGGGTCATCTAAAGACCACAAGCAATGATCCTGAATGCTCAAGAGTTCCTTATTCATCAACTGGAAACTGTTTTGAATCTTGAAATTACCGAGACAGTACCCTTGACCTTTGACCAATTGACACCCAAAATGCTAAATGTCATCTTTTGAATAATGGCAAACATCCTAAGAAGTTTGAAGGCTGTTATAAGGCCGAAGCATTTGGCGTTTTTGTTCCAAACCTTTTTTCAATCTCAAGTTGTCACTGCAACTTTTGATCTAACAACACTGTAACAAAAATGGACCATCCACTAAACACATGCAATACCCTGTGAAGTTTGACAAACATAAGCTGAGGCAAAAATGGTCAAAAATTGTTTTAAATCCAGTCACAACTGTGATCTTGACAGATGACCGTCTGACCCCAAGTAAAATAGAGGTCATCTACTGATTAATAACAAAAGGAATTGTCTACACACACACACACACAGATAAACTGATTGCCACCAGCAAAATGACAAACCACCTCTACTCAGATGCAGGTACAATGATAATAATGTAATAATGTAATAAGCAACAAGTATATTAACACATGTACATTAAAGCTGGTATATGTACATTATCATATGTACATAACCACAGGTGCATTACTGCAGATATATTGGCATAGGTGGATTAACACTGGTTCATAACCACAGGTACATTCCCATATGTACATTACCACAGCCACATTAACATAGTTCAACTACCTCAGGTGTATTAGCAAAGGTATAGTACTACAGGTGCATTACCACTGGTACATTATCATAGTTGTATTTCCACAGTTTCATTAACATAGGTGGATTACCACTGGTTCATTACAACAAGTACATTTACATAGATAGATTTACCACTGGTTCGTCACCACATGTACATTAATACAGGCATACCAAAGACGTAAAAAATGGTACTAGTAGCTTCCTCGCTTGGCGGTCAGCATTAAGAGGATAGTACTAGGACTGGTCAGCCCGGTGTCAGTATAATGTGACTGGGTGGGGTATCATGCCACGTGTCTACGGCGTGATATTCCAGTGAGGCAGCACTATAAAGTTGGGCATTGTGCTCACTGCTACAAGTAGACACCATCATTTATATGACTGTAAAATTGTTGAAAAAAACGTTAAACCCGAAAACACACACACACACATTAATACAGGTGTATTACCACACAGTTATACTAACACAGTTAAATAACTACAGGCACATTTACACAGGCACATTACTTCAGTGGCATTACTTTTATTAGATACATTAAGACAGGTACATTATCAAAAGTACATTAAAACAGGCCCATTAACTCAGGTGCATTAAAACAGGAACATTACCACAAATAATTGTATTAACACAGGCATAGTTACATACCTTAAATGAAACTAAGCTTTTGTTCTGTGGCTGGCATGCCAAAGAAATAAGCTGGAGCACCATCGATAATGTAAATATCACAGTAACAACAATAGCCCAGGCTTGACCATCAGATATATCATCCTCTGCAAACTTCAGAAATACTGAAAATGCTATAGCTAAAAGACCTGAAACACAAAGGTTAACTTTCATAAATTACTTTCAAAACTTTTTTTATAGTTGAGAGCTAGTCAAGTATTTAAGAAGTTAAGCAGGTTTGTGCTTTTTATAAATTATATACATTTTTTTTGTATTTCATTTTATTTTACTGTTCTCTCAGGTGGTCAATAGCCTCACTTTTATGAGTTTTATTTTCTGCAGACATATGTCATCTTTTTGAAACAAAAAATATTTTGATTCTAAAATTGAAAGCTAATACTGTGAAATCATTTAATTTCATGGGCATGAAATTTCGTGGTTTTGGTCAAAACGGCATTTTCGTGGGGATATGATTTCATTGATTTCAATTTTTGTGAATTTTACTTGTTCATTGGGATTAAATTTCATGGATTGACTCAACCTCGAAATCCACGAAAATTGGTCCCCCACGACTATTAATGATTTCACAGTACTTTCAAACCTGTTCTACCATCATCTATATGATTACAATTTTAACTGTTCAAATTCAAGTAAACACAGGTAGATTAATATACTGTTTTGCATCGTGACATGTATGTAACTGCTCACAAGATGCATATCATGTTGTCATTTTAATTGGATGGAAACTGTAGAAGTTGAGTACACAATTTCATGATGCATCAAAACTCCCGTTAGTGAAATCGTATACAGAAGTCCAAATAATATGCACCTGTCTGTTTCATCTTGATTACATAAACCAAGTTTCATTTGAAATGGATGGGAACTGTAAGAGGAGCTGTGTACATTATGTTCTGATGTAGTTGTAATATTTCAAGGTCCAAGGAAGGGCCATAACTCCAGATAAAATAATCAGAAATTGAAGTCACAGTAAAAAAACGCATGTCCACTTCATGTTCATTACATATAACAAGTTCTGTTTATATTGGATGGAAACTGTAGGCGTAGTTGAGAACACAAGAAAGTGTGATGGCCTGACAGACAGACAGACAGTTCAAACACTATAATATCATGCCTCCTTGGTAATCGACACTGGGGGACATAAAAATCAGAAAGCTAGAAGCTGCGAAAAATCAAAAGTTCTATAACCTGTATGACATTATCATGCGACTACACCAAATGGTTCTGTGCTCAGGTGCCTTTAGTATAGTTAGGCCTTTATATTTAGTACCCATACAGAAATATTTTGTTTGTTCAGAATTTAGAAGTGTTGATAATTATGCTTTTGAGCCATATTAAAATTTTAAAGCACTTACTAAATACAGTAACAGCACATGCTGATGTTTTTTCTGTAACTGAAGATGGATCTTTATTCCTAAAATTAAATGCTGTTGATATTATAGACTGTTCATCATTATTGCTGTCATCTAGAAGCTTTCTTCTATCATTTAAAACATCTGGGTGATCTGGATCAGGCTCTGTATCACTCTGGGGCCTGAAATATGTAATAAAAATGATTATAAAAAGTGAATTCATAAGTAAACCTTATGAAATAATCCAGAATTATTGTTGATTAGATTTATTTTGATAATGCACTGCTGACATTAATACATGATCCTTTATATTTTTTGTTAAATATATATTGTCAATGAATTGATCCACAGATTACAAAAAACATGTATCCAAATTAAAACGCCCGGTGCACTGCATCCCGTGCTGAATAACAATGTTGTGAGGCTTGATGACTTTGGGTCAAATACTTCTGAAATAAGAACGACACAAATTGGGACAGACGGACAGATGGATGGATGTTCCTACATATGGGTATTTATGTGACTACTCTTTTGTTCTCAAAGAAAAAGTACAGTTACCTATTGTTCCTATAGCCACCTAAGTATGCAAAATACGAGCTCGGAGGACAGATGGAAGGACGGATAGATGTTCAAGGGCAACTCTAAGTGCCCCCCCAACCCCGGAGGCACAAAAATTACTAATACACATAGAATGGCATGAAAACTCTAACTACAATCAACATTTATTTACTGATAAAATTCTATTCTATTTTATTCCATTCAAATGTAGGATCAAGAATTCAAGAATCAAAAATTTCACCAATACTCCTGAAGCATTTTCTTTAACTGTTTTACAACTATTAAAATAGCATTAAACATAAAAGATTGGGCAAACGTTTTATCACTTAATACGAGTTAAATCCAAGAGAAATTCTCTTTGACTCATACATGTTTACATGTACAAGTATATGCAGATAGTTAGTTTACTCACACTTGTGTATAACTGCCTTTCGACTCATCTATTTCTCCTATATTATAGACCCTGTATCTCAACAGAAGTACAGACACTGCGACTAGAGTGTAAGCTAACAGGGTTCCTATAGACATCATGTCCACTAGTTCTTTCAAGTCAAACAACATCGCCATTATCCCTGAGATAAAAAGAAAGCATATATAATTATATTATATAATATTATGCTAGAGGTCAAATAACATTACCATTATTTCTGTGACAAAACACATCGATGGGTCAGCGCAACATGGTCGTAACTCATTTTTTGAAAACTTTACAGGAGAAGCAAAAAATATTTTTGTATTCAATTGATGTAATGAAAAACAATACAATCTATATTATTTGTTTCAAATAACAATAATAACTACAATACTATGGGAAAAAATGTCAAAAAAATGTTCACTGAGGAGTTATTTGAAAGTTTTCCAGTTACGACCATGTTGCGCTGAAATGTGTGGAAATTTTGTCAAAAACTTAGTGCAACAAGGTCGTAACTAAATGATAACACACAATTTATTGGAGATAATTCATAACAGAGATGTTTATTCAAAAGACTATTAATTCAATATTTTTAAGCATATCCATTTATCTTTTTCTGTACTTTCATTGACTTGTTTTACTCGCAAAAATGTCAAAAAAATCATATAATATGTAGAAATAAAAATGTACTATTACAAAAACACATTTTAAATTATCTAAAAGTATTTTACAGTAAAATGACAATAAGAGCTTGACTTGGTCCAAGATATTTTGCATATTTTACTGAATGTAGGCACTGAGAGTTTTAGTATTCAATGTTTTTTCAGTATTTTACAGTAAATGGACATTATAAGAGCTTGACTGGTCAAAGGTACTTGAATATTTTACTGAATATAGGCACTGGGAGCCTTTATGGTCAAACGTATTTCATTATTTTACAGTAAATGGACAATAGAAGCTTGACTGGTCCAAAATATTTGCATACTTTACTGAATATAGGCTCTGAAAGCTTTTATGGTCAAAGTTATTTCAGTATTTTACAGTAAATGGACAATAAGTGCTTGACTGGTCCAAGGTACTTGAATATTTTACAGTATGTAGACACTGAGTGTCTTTAAAGTACAAGATATTTGCATATTTTATAGAATATAGGCATTATGAGCCTTTAAGGTCCAAGGTATTTGAATATGTCTGTGTTTAGTTATTAGATTTTCATCAAGAAATATGCATCAGTTCTGCAGCATAAATAATGCATGCAACAGGAGCACAATACTATTCTGCAAAAGAACATGTGCATGCTTCTTGATACAAGTCTAAAAGTCTTTTTATTACATAAAAATCTACACTTAAACAATTATCAGTGGTATAAAATTTGCTCTTTAGCTTGAGTTAAACTGAAAACGTTATAATTAAAGAACATGATAAACACAACAACACAGTCACATGGAACTAACATCAAAAATGATGCCATACCCCTGATGTAAAATTTGAATGTCAGTATGGTCTGTTCCTGGAATATTTTGTTATATATGTATGAAATGGCAGCCTCTGATGCAATTTTTTTGTCTAAATTTTCAGGTATTGAGAGAGTCCCCACCTCCTGTTAGGTTGGTCAGGGGAGTCTCCCTCTGGAATATAGGTATAAAATGGAAGCCTCTAGTGCCTTTTTGGGTCACAACTTTGAGGTACATGATGGGACACCTCCCTCCTGTTAAGGGGGGTCAGGTGGATCTCTCCTTGGATTTTCTTTTTTAATATAGGTATGAGATGGTGGTCTCAGGTGCAATTGGGTTTAAATGTAAAGGTAGAGAAGGGGTTCAGAGGGTTTCCCCCTAGAAATATTTGAAATATAGTTATGAAATACTTGCTTCTTGTGCATTTTTGGGTCTGAATTTTGAGGTACACGAGGTTAGCCAAGGGGAGGGGCTCTCCCCTGGAAATTTCTGTAATTTAGGTATGAAATGGTGCCTCCTGTGCATTTCTGAGTCTTAAATTTTTGAAGTACAGGAGGGGATAACTCCTTCCTGTTTGGTATAAATACCTCCTTCCTATTTGGGGAGGGGGAAAGGGTCTTCTCTGGAAGTTTTGAAATTTAGGTATGAAACTAGAGCTGCTTTTGAGAAAAGCGCACGTTTCCCACAACTGCCAAATCATCTGAATAGTAGTATAAGATTGGACAAGAAATGTTCAAGCGTAAACCCTACACCCTATGTATTCTTATTTCCCATCAGACTTCCAGTGCTTTGATTATCAAAAACAACCCAATCAGACTTTCAGAGATTTGATACAACCTAATTAGACTTCCAGTGCTTTGATTATCAAAAACCAATGTTTCAAGGGCTATACTTCCAAAGTGCCTGGGATGATTTGGCAAGTTATCAAACCTGGCTGAGGACTTATTGGCAAACACATTTTTTTCAAGTTTTGTGAAAATCGGATGAGAACTGTTCGACTTAAAGAGTGTGGACAAGATTTGTGATAGACGGACAGATGGATAGACAGGAGTAAATCAATATGTCTCCCACCACACAGTGGTGTGGGAGACATAATAATGGCCTCTAGTGCATTTTTCGTCTATAAGTTGAGGTATAGGAGGGGATACTTCCCTCCTGTTACGGGCTTGGGAGCATCTCCCCTCCTGGAAATTTTGAAATGCAGGCATGAAATGGTGGCCTCTGGTGCAGTTTTGGGTCTATATATTGAGAAAATATTATTTTGTTTGCATGCAGCTTGGATGAGTTTAAGTCACTGGGGTGTATATGGGGAGCACGGGCTCTCTTGGTCATGGCCCTTGATCAGCCAGGCCTTTATGTTGGTGTTTCGCAACATAAAAATCAAGTAAATCATTCATTAGATTTGAATGTAAATGCTGGTCAATTTATTTATGTTTTAGTGGTTTAACGACTTAAACAAATATTCCATATACCCAACAAAATCTTCTGTATATCCAAATAAAAATTATAGGAATACGAGCTTTACAAGTAGAAGTCATGCTTCTTCCACCTTTAATAATACCATTTTGTATTTTGCACAATTCATGGAAATATGCATACAAAAAGAAAAAATGTTATTTCATTGTTATCCTTTCACAGTTTTACATGAAACTTGCATAAAGGAAAGTTTATTTAATAATTACAAGTATAAAAATGTGCCTTTTTTCCTCTAAAAATTAAGTCAGGACATTATGAATGCTAAAAAATATTGAATTTGGAAGAAGTTTTGCTGAGAAATAGTTAACAGAGTATTTTTTAACAAAGTATTAAGTGTTTTGGTAAAATCCTAAACATGTTGGTCAATGAATTCTTAACACTACTTTGCATTGATAAAATATGAAATATGGTAACAATATTAATTTTGTAATATAAATACCATTTTCTAAGTTGTTTAAAAACAAAAATCATCCTTCTTTATCATTTAACTATTGTAATATGTTACACTTTGTGAGTTACAACCATGTTTCACAGAAATTTCAAAGTGAAATAGGATACTAACTCTGTGCAACAAAGACGTATGTTGAGATACGACCATGTTGCACTGACTGAAAGTGTCTTCCTGAGATACAACCTTTTGACAATTTTACTTTTTTTCACTTTAATTTTAAGAATGTGATTTAGATATTTTAACAAGTGATGTTTTTATGTTAAATAAGGCAAATTATGTAAAAAAGTGTATTTGGTAAAAAAATCAAGTTACGACCATGTTGCACTGACCCATCGACATATGTTAGAGGTCAAACAGCATTAACATTATTCCTAAAAAAATTTTTTAACATTAAACATATCTTGTTTGGAAAGTAATTCCTTTTAAATTACTCAATAAAATTTCAATTAATGGGGGTAGGGGGAGGCAGGGGGGGGGGGTTAAAGCATTAGTTAGCTTTATGTCATATGGCAACTTTCTAGCTTTATGTCTGGTGGAAGAAGACCTCAGGTGCTCCTCTAGGCATTATTTCAGGCACCTTCAAATTGGTAGAACTTTTGAAAGCTGGCTGGATTATAAGCTTCCTCACAAATTAGACCTTGTGTATACACTATACAACTATGGAGTTTCAGAACAAGATTGCCATAATGGCCCTATATCACTCATCTGACTCAAGCAGGAACATGCTGTTTATAGTTCAACTGTAGGTTAAACATTTGATATATGGAATTGTTTATTATTTTATGCATGCCAGAGTGTCACAGAATGCATTATATTATTATGATCCTATTTGCATTAGAAAAAAATTAAAATTTGTTTTACATTAACAAGTGATTCCCAAGCAGGACCAATTTTGACCCCAGAGACACGATTTGAACAACGTTGGTAAAGGTCCACTACACAATTATAATACATGCCAAATATCTTAAGCCATGAGAAGATTTCTAAAGTTTTTCCCATATAAGACTAGATAGCAAGTGAACACCAGGATGGAACTATTTTCGATGCCATGGACAAAATTTGAATAAAACTGGTAGTGAACCACTAGGCAATACTACACACCAAATACATCTAAGCTATGGACCTTTGAAGTATTGGAGAAGAAAATTTTAAAACTTCTTCATTTCGGATACCATGGCAATCAGAATTCTGCACGGATTTGATTTTGTTTGAACAAATTATGTAGAAGACCATCCATGGAACATTCAGACCAAGTTTCATCAACTTCCACCAAATAGTTTTTGAGATGTCTTTTGAAGGTGAGTGGTGTGAGAAGGTGAAAATGTTTGGTTCTTCTTCTCTGATTTTCTTACGAACAGAAAGCATATATAATTAAACATACCAGCAAGCACCCCAGACAATAGAGTGGCAATTAGAGGCGTTTTAAATCTATCACTGACTCTCGCCAAAAATTTGAAGATAAGTCCATCACTAGCTATAGCGTAGATCACACGAGGAAGTGGAAACATTGCACCAAGAAGACTGGAAAAAGACGGCAAAAATCAAATTATCATAACCACATTTGATATAAAACAGGTCATCCATGGTATATGGACAGCAAATAATTTTAATTCATACAATAACCAATTTACATCATCATGATAACTGACACATGTTTAAGGTAAAATCCAATTTCATTCACTCTAACTCGCCATTTTATTTCATTATTTGCAGAAGTATGATGTATTTAAAATTCTCACCAAGAAGCAATATCTGAACTGAGAAAAAAGTATTAAAACAGGTTAAAGATGAAAACTAAGCCTTGATGAATTACCAAGTTAAATGTGACTTGAAATTTAATACAGATTACAGTCAAACCTGGCTACAGAGACCGGTTACAGAAATGTAAAAACAAGAGCTGTCCGTAAGACAGCCAATGCTCGACTATTCAAATTATTGTCCCAGAAGCAGGAAAATGTTACCCTAAATGTTAAAATATCTATAGAGTTTCAATCCAGTACCTGCATTAGTTTTGGAGATAGTAACTTGCATGCAAAACTTTAACCAGAAGTTTTATGTTCAAAAGGGGACATAATTTGACCAAAATACATGTCAGAGTTATTGGACTTGATGCAATCAACTAGTTTTATAACCCCGAAGGCACATGTGAAGATTCAATTTAATATCTGCATTTGTTCTGCAGACAGTAAGTTGCACGCAAAACTTTAACCAGAATTTTCTTAGTCTTAAAGGCATAATTTGCCCAAAATACATGTCTGAGTTATGGGACTTGACCCAGTGAGGTTGGTAACTGATCTAGAACAAGAGCACCGCCTTGCGGGTGCTGACACTCATCTGATTTTTTTTGTATAATAGAAAAATTTTCCTACCCATGATTCTCTAAGTCCAAAAAGGGCCATAATTCTTGCAAAATATATGATGGAGTTCTGTTTCTTGACGTACATAGTCAGCTTATGATGATGAACAACTGTTGCAAGTTTCAAAGCAATAGCTTGAATAGTTTAGGAGAAAAGCTGACCTAAACATAAAACTGAACCAATAAATCTGATATTTTCTAAGTCCAAAAGGGGCCATAAGTCCTGCAAAAAGCAGGACAGAGTTATGTTTCTTGCTGTATATGGTCAGCTTATGATGGTGAACAAGTGTTGCAAGTTTAAAAGCAATAGCTTTGATAGTTTAGGAGAAAAGCTGATTTAAACATATTACTCGACCAAGAAAACTGATTTTCTAAGTCCAAAAGGGGCAATAATTCTTGAAAAAAGCAGGATGGAGTTATGTTTCTTGATGTACAGGGTCAGCTTGTGATGGTGAACAGGTGTTGCAAGTTTCAAAGCATTAGCTTTGATAGTTTAGGAGAAAAGTTGACATAAACATAAAACTTAACCAAGAAATCTGATATTTTCTAAGTACAAAAGGGGCCATAAATCTTGCAAAAAGCAGGATGGAGTTATGTTCCTTGCTGTACAGGGTCAGCTTATGATGGTGAACAAGTATTCCAAGTTTCAAAGCAATATCTTTGATAGTTTAGGAGAAAAGCTGACCTAAACATAAAACTTAACCAGGCAACGCCGACGCCGATCAAGTGATGACAATAACTCATCATTTTTTTTTCAAAAACTCAGATGAGCTAAAAAGAAAAATAAGTTTCAAATTTATATGCCTTTAAGTAATAGCTGTCTGTACTTGCATGCAAAACTTTAACCAGGAAGTCCAAAAGGGGGCATAATTTGGCCAAAATGCAGGTCAGAATTATGGGACTTGATGCTATCAACTGGGTTTATAACCCCGAAGACACATGTGAAGTTTCAATTCAATATCTGCATTAGTTTTGGAGATATTAACTTGCATGTAAAACTTTAAGTCCAAAAGGGGGCATAATTTGCTCAAAATACATGTCAGAGTTACGGAGCTTGACCCAGTGAGGTTGGTAATTGACCTAGAAAAAGAAAAAATAAGTTTCAAAGCTATATGCTTTTAAATGATAGCTGTATGTACTTGCATGTAAAACTTTAACCAAGGTGTGACACAGACACTGACGCCAGGGTGAGTAGAATAGCTGGACTATTCTTCGAAAAGTATTATACTGTTACAGTAGTTGTGGCATCTCTCACAGGGTAGTACAGGTCTGACTATATCTGACAACATACCTTGTTGATAATCCACAGACAGCACCCACAGCAATTATGTACCTGGCAACATGCCAACCGACTCTATCAAATACAGCGGGTAATGGTGCATTCCCGTCCAGTAGGTAATAAGGACACATTAGTGTTATAACAACAGATATACCAGAGTAGGCAAAGAAACACGCCAGCAGTGACACTACTATGCTTATAGGTATAGCTTTCTGGGGGTTCTTCACTTCTTCACCTGTAAAACAGAGAAAATCAATCACAATAAGAAATTAGCAATTTCAGAAAATACTTCCGAAGTATAATTTGAGCCGCACCATGAGAAAACCAACATAGTGCATTTGCCACCAGAATGGATCCAGACCAGCCTGCGCATCAATGCAGTCTGGTCAGAATCCATGCTGTTTCTCTAATTGCAATAGGCTTTGTAAGCGAACAGCATGGATCCTGACCAGACTGCGCATTTGGGCAGTCTGGTCAGGATCCACGCTGGTCGCAAATGCACTATGTTGGTTTTCTCATGGCGCGGCTCACTTGGTCAAAATTCTAGATGAAATAAGCCAATCCAACACATTTCATATCTTTTCATAATCTGTAAGTTCACAATGTTTTATACAAAACTGTGTGGCCCTTTGAATTGAGTTTCTGTAAAAACTAAGTTATCAGACACATAGAAAACAGCATGGCATACTTTATCTGTATTATTTCACTGTAGAAGCTGAAACATATAGTATAGACAAAATCTCACCAGACAGAATCCCTCCCTTTCCCTTCCTTCAAACCAAAATCTTCCCGGATCCCCACCCCAACACAAAATACCATATACTAGTCCTCCTGGACTTAACTATCCAAACAAAACTGCCCAACCCCCATCCCCTGCTAAGTTTGAACAAGGCTATCAATTTTCTTTTTTTTTTTCAAATGTATCAAACTTGTCAGTTCATTCTGTATAAAAAAGGATAGCAATAACCTTAAAGTCATTTTTTTTTCAGTTTTAAATACTGATCACATTTTAAGGTCATACTTAATAAATAGTCGCACATTCTGCCTGTCCTTGTAACTTTCAAAATGTAGCATTTCTCTAAGTACAATATACTGCACCTTTGCAAAATGTCACCAATAATAGAATCTGTGAGAAGTTTTGTTTAGTCTCCACAGCATTTCCAAAACCATTATGTACCTGTTGTTGCTATGGCATCAAATCCAACAAAGGCATAGAAACATGTAGCCGCCCCTGACAACATACCAGAGAAACCAAATGGTAGAAATCCACCGTCTCCAATATCTGTAGAGTTTACAGCAGTGACCTGAATGAAATGTATAATACAATTACAAAGTGCATTATTTTTGGGAAAAAAAATATGAACTCAACTTGCACATCAAACTGAGTAATTTGTAACCAGGCTATAAAATCAGCCAAATTCTTTCATAAAATTTTAATGATAAATTAAAATTTTATCATTTTTAATTTTAAACTTAGTGAATTAAGTAAAAATTATTCAAAATTGATTTTTCTATTTTGTAACATTCTTTGCTTGGACAAGTGTTACTTAACTTATTATTTTTTCCTACTTAAACATGTCAGAAATTTTTATTTTATCACTTTCTAAACAATTTTGATTATAAAACAGATTTTGCTTTTAGCACTTTGCATTAGGTGCTATTGTTAACAAACACCTTGGCTTCCTTGGCTGATTAAGTGTGAAGCCCAGGCATGTTCTTAAGTAAACTTCTAAATTCTTAAGTAAATGATTTCACCTTTTTGTTACAATAATTTTCATTGGTTTAGATATAAAATTACTTTTAAATTTTTATTGGCTAATATGGTTACCCTAGAGATTGTCCTTGGAAACTTATAATTTTGTTTTAGAACTTAAAATCAGTCTTCTTTGAAATTTCGATTAAGAAACATCTACAATAATTTGACATTAGAATTAACTTTGGTGCTTGTCTTGGATGTGTTTGTCTTTAATTATATTTTGAACATAGAACTTTGATAACATTTGGAATACTGGACTATACTAAAATATTAAAATAACATTACATAAACTACACATTGGTGTCCATCATAAAATAAAAGAATTAATTACTGAACTGAAACATGGAGTTCATCATTTGTGCATCCATACAGGGGCAATGACCCCCACTCCAAAATATCTGTTTACTGATCGGTGTTCGGTGGACAGCTACCACTTGAGTACTAATTTCCCCGCAACTTTTTGGAGCCGCCGAACCGATGGTCACAAATTATTGAAATTTGAGCCATGCTATGAGAAAACCAACATAGTGCATTTGCGACCAGCATGGATCCAGACCAGCCTGCACATCTGTGCAGTCTGGTCAGGATCCATGCTGTTCACTTTCAAAGCCTATTGCAATTAGAGAAACCATTAGCGAACAGCATGGATCCTGACCAGACTGTGCGGATGCACAGGCTGGTCTAGATCCATGCTGGTCGCAAAAGCACTATGTTGGTTTTCTCATGGTGTGGCTCAATTTTTAAAAAGCTATAACTATGTTGTCTTAATGTCTATATTTTTTTTTAATTTAAATCCAGTCTGTAAAGCATACTTACTGCCATACCTAACATGCCCATAAATTTTCTGACTAAGTTTGGTAAAGATATGGTTAAAACACCATCAATATTTAGCAATTTGTAATAACTTCAGTGCCACAGAGACAATCAAGACAATTATTGAATCTGGCCAGCCTATTATCATACATGTCATACGTCCCGGATTGTCCGGGATTGTCCCGGAAATCACATACTCGTCCCGGTGTCCCGGACAGTGTTGAAATGTCCCGGAAAATTAAAAATACAGAAAACAAAAATAACCCTCCAAAAAACTAGTTTTTTGGTCTATAAATTGTCGAATTTTACATTAATAAAACACAATAAACAGTCCCCCGTGTCACATTGTTTATTCCTAATTATCCGATAATCAGTTTCATGCCCTCGAGCGGGACACGTGTTGATTAAGCCAGCTCCGATCAACACTCATATTGAACGCGCCCTGCGAACTTTTGATGACCCAGATTAATTTACAGTCGGCTATTTTGATGACCCTGATTATGAATTGACAAAATTATGCAATCAATAACTGTTTTATGATCCTTTAATATTAGGAACAATAGCCGAAAATCTCGTTGTTTTTAGCACGTAGGCGGTGAAGCTACATGTAGCCTTGATTGGAAGAAATGGCTGATAACGGTCAATTAAACGATAATTATTTTAAAAGGTTGTAATCTTTCAAAATGTAGATTGATTGTCACACATATTCTAAATTAAACTTTTGACTGTTGAATGCCTTTGCCGACCGATCCATGAAAATTGACCCAACCTAAAATATTTTATATCGATTTTATCTACAAGATTTATTTTATTCCTTTGAGGATTCCATTTTATTAATGATTAGATAAACGTTTAGCATAAAAATGATACCAAATAAGCTGGATTCTAAATCACGATGACCAGGTTAATTCTTCTTATGTAGCAAGTCTCCTAATTCAGTTCACCTCGGGAACGCAACCAATTCACGTGCCGAACTATAGACGTGAATTACCCTATTTACCTCCCTTAGAAAGCTAGACGACATTTGCAGCAAATTATTCCTAAGCGAGGGAACAATGTTTATCTCCGGAAACTGCATGTAATTTTATGATATTTATGCATGAAACAGACGAATAACTAATGTCACGGTGTATGTCCCGGACAAAGGGTAAAAATCCCGGAAATTTTAACTCAGAATCCCGGAAAGGTCCTGAAAAATTATGGCATGTATGCTATTATGCCCTTAAATATTGTGACAAAGTTGGGTGCATATTGGATATGAACTGCTCAAGTTACAGAGCATAAATTGTCAATTTTTGCAACTCTATTTCAAGGGCAACAAATCCAGAGAGACTTTGAAGATCGAGCTGGTTATCCAAACTGGCCAAAATATTATGCCCATAGACATTATGACCAAGTTTGGCGAACACTGGATAAGCACTGAAGTTAGAAAGCAGACAAATCTTGTGCGTTAAGTGGTTCATGAGTTACAGAGCTCAAGAAATTGACATGCATGAGGTTTTACCCTCAAGTGTGATTGGCTTGGGAATCAGGGGCATGCATTTTAGATCTGACATATCATTACTGCATTTGTTATTCATTCAAGAAATTTTGGACAGAAATAATAACAGAATATAAAAAGCCACTTATGCAAATTTGTTTTATAGTGTGTCCTTGACCTCTGGATGCAGGCATGGGTCTTGAGCATATCAACTGTTTGTTGTGATGAACTCCATGGCAAATGGCAGAATACTTCAATAAGAGTGCTTGACTACTTTCATGCTAGATTATAGTGACATTGGGCACAACTTAGAAAGCTGGAGCTGTCACTGGAGTGTTCAATGACTCAAATGTGGACAACAATAAATGGCAATAGTTAAGTCTGACTCAAATGCATTTTAGTAATACCAAAGATAGAATGAAAGTATATAACAAGAGGGTCATTGAACCTAAAGCGCTCATCTGTGCAAGGCTTCAAGTGCATTTGTATAAATTAAATGTAATGGTACAAGTACAAAGTTAGGTTTCTTCTACAGTACGTTAGCCTATATTATATACATGTCACATAATTTTTTAAGTTTCCACTACATATATACAGGGAAAAGTAACCACGCTCTCTAGCGGCCACGTTTTTTGACAAATCAAAATAATCAGAGGGTCACAGAAGGAAATTATTTTAAAATCAAGGCAGCAGTTTCACAAAAGAAGATTTTTTAAATTTCCACCATACACATATAGGGAAAAGTGACCACGCCTCTTGCAGCCATGTTTTTTGACGAATCGGAATAATTTGAATAATCTTGGTAGAGGGTCACACAAGGATCATTTGTGTAAAATTATTTTAAAATCAAGGCAGTAGTTTCACACCAGAAGAGTTTTTTAAATTTCCACCATATACATTTAGGGAAAAGTGACCATGTCCCCTGGCGGCCATGTTTTTTGATGAATCGGAATAATTTGAACAATCTTGGTAGAGCGTCATGCAAGGACCATTTGTGTTAAATTATTTTGAAATCTGCCAGTAGTTTCACACAAGAAGATTTTTAAAGTTTCCACTATATACATATAGGGAAAAGTGACCTTGCCCCCTGGCGGCATGTTTTTTTGACGAATCAGTAAAATTTGAACAGTCTTGGAAGAGGGTGACATAAGGACCATTTTTGTGAAATTACTTCAAAATCGGACCAGTGGTTTAGGAGAAGATGTCGTTTGAAGATTTTTCTATTTATAGCTCTGGTGGCCCCTATGTGCAACCAAGCGGAACCATTTGAAAAATTTTGGTAAAGAACCACTCAAGGAACATCCAGGCCAAGTTTCATCAAAATCCATTCAGTGGTTTTGGCGGAGATGTCATTTAAACACAACTGTTGATGACAGACGTACAACTTGACAGACACAGCATGATCACAATAGCTCACCATGAGCACTTTGTGCTCAGGTGAGCTAAAAACATTAACTAAATATGCAAGGGACATAATTCATGTTACATATTTCTGCAAGAGTAATGTACCATGTCATATATCTTGTGGCTAATAATTTGGAAGAAATATTTCAAGTTTGAACTGAATCCACACAGTAATATAGTGAAAGTTTCATGAAGATCCATCTATAGGTTACTTAGATACAGTCAAAAATCCCTATTTTTACCCAATCAAATCTCTGCTTTCGCTAGGTCAAGGGGGATAATACTATATATGAGCAAAGGTCATGTGCTAATTGATAAGTACGTGAAGATTGGTGATTCTAGCTAAAACACTTTATGAATTATAAGCATTTTCAATTTTGGATGGACAGATGGTCAGACACAAGGACTCACAGATAGATGGACCGATGAACAGCTGGATGGACAACAACAAAGTTATATCCATATGATGTGGGTGATGATGTGGTACAACTATTTTAAGTTTGAATCAAATCCATTTAGTTATAACATAGATAGAGTGAACATGCCTGAAAAATTCAATGTAAAAAGGAGGAAAACTCATGAAATAATGGTACATGTATGAGAGTTATTGCCCCTGTGTCATATGGTGTTGGTGATGATGAGGAATAACTATTTTAAGGTATTGGACCCCTAACAGTAATGTTTAAAAAATAGCATTTGCTTGGTATATTTTTAATGTTGACCATGTTTCGCTAGGGGTTGCAAATTTTAAACAACTTTTACTGTGCCGTTTTTTGTAAATTTTGAATAATTTATGGTATTTCCTCAAGCTCAAGTAGAGACAAATTTTAATGTGATGATATCTAAAACGTTTGCAGAGAATTCATTAAAGCATTAATTTTGAAAAAAGAAACATCAAACTATTGTTAAACAATTATAAAACACAAAATAAAACTGTAAATATCATTTTTTCAAGGGTACCTCAAGTAAACAGATTTAGTGAGACAGCATTCTAACTCAAGCATTGAAAAATTAAGGTCGAATCCTGTGGGTCTGTTTTGAATTTTGCTCACTTCTTTCAAAAATAACCTTGGGGCAGAGGTAAAACCTATCTGCATTTCTTCCACAATACGTAATCTAAAGAATGAAGGCAAAATAGAGAACTTTTACCGCATGTAACTCAGTATTTTTAAAGATGACTAACTCTACCCCTCCTGATTCAGAGGTAAATTCACTTTGAACAGCAAGAAATCGCTTATAAAATGAAAATTTTCCACTTTTGTACTATACATCCATAATAAGTCTTGAAAGAAGTAAAAACTTCCTAGAAAAAAAGGAAATTATGGAAAAAATTTTTTGGTCCCAGTTGGGCTTGAACCTACGCCCCCCTGAAAATTGCAGTCAAAGTAGGCTTATGCTAGGAATTGAATACTCTTCAAAAAGGAGGTACACTATTACGGGTCCAATACCTTAAGTGAAAAGCAAATCAGAGATAAAGTGAAAGTGCATCAACCAAGGTGTGGACACAAACAAGGACTTGGACACCGGGGTGAGTACACCAGCTCTCCACATACTTCGTAACGTCAAACTCAAAAATAGTCAAGACGGATGAATACCTTGTCAGGGTTGATATGCCAGTTATGAACGTCTGCCTTGAATGCCCCACAGATCACTATATATGTTACTACCAGTAGATTGACAGCTGTAAACAGGTTGTTGAATCTTGAAGACTCCTTCACTCCCACAGCTAGGATCACTGCAATATTATAGTCACAATGTTACAAATCAGTTCAACAATAAGACGTAAATAGTTCTATGTTCAAAATTTGACAATATTACTCATGATTACCAGTATGTTACAAAAGCGAATTATTTAACTTTGTAAATTCTTGCTCTTAGTAGATGAAAACTGTTTTGATGTCAACAACTACACCTGAGTGTTATGTATATTTCATTTCCAAAACTGTCTAATTGTCATCAAATATTTCACATCATAAAATCAAATATATTTTAATGTAAAAAAAAAAATGTGTAAAAGATATGAGAGGTTGAAATTCTATACAAGGAAATGTACTGAATGCATTTTTACATTATTTATTTTCAAAATTAAGGAAAACCCAATTTGAACACAGTAAAGCTGTACATGTTGGCAGTATACCTTTAAGGCTAAAATCTGCAGAAAAACTTGTTTAGATTTTAATCAAGCAAGACACTTGATTGAACCAGTGCTTGGCATTATAAAAACATAATATGATCCAACACAATCTGTTTTTCAAATAAGAAAAAAGCTGAAGCTGTATTAACTTTAAAACTTATGTTAAGTTAATGACATATTAAGCTAAATTGATCATATATGCCAGATACATTAATTTACACACATTACCTCGTAATATTTTAGCAACAGCACTACTATTTACATAATGCAAATGGCAGTCTTTCCAATAAAAGCAATTTCTCTGTCAAAACTGGGGATGTCAACGGATATCCGGATATCCGGTTATTCGGTCACAGGTACGAATATTCGGATCTCATTTTAGTATTCGAATATTCGGTAGTAACATACAGATTGCTGAAAGCATTGTTATTTTTCGTCACGTAAACAGCATGTCAAAACGTACTACACAGTCGTCATGGTGATAAAACCTAACCGACGGGTGTGCGAAGCATACTTGTCATCTAAGCAAGACCTGTTTGATCCATCGATGCAATTATTGTCAATTAATAATTATACATAATTTAAAATACGTGTTTACAAATCGTCGGCAAATATTGCAGCTTTAAAGAATATGGCGACCGCACATTTATTGCGGGTCCTAGCAAAACATCACAAGTCCCTGTATAAGGTGGAAGGGGAGCGGTTTCGTAGTTTGGCCCCGGTCGATTTTCTGTATAAACAGGACAGGGTAGATATAAAGGCATATCTATCTTACTGGTTATTTATCATTATTAATTCTTTAATATATCTGGGGAATGAGGAACGGTTAATGATTCTACACGGCGGGTGTTTTAAAATTCCTAGCTTCGTACTTCCGGTTGAGGCTAAAACATAAACATCAGAACAAAAAGTCGGCCAGACGCTCGGCTGTCATCCATCCACTTTTTTTCAAGTGAAAATTAGGGAAATAAAGTGGTGGTTGGGAGACACATTCCACACCACCTGGGTATGCATCTATGTTCACACTATACATATATGCTACGAAATTGGATTTAAAAATACAAAATGGATGAATGGCAGAGTTCAAAGTGAGGCCCGGTTAGGCTAATTTTGGTCTATAAAATTTGGGTGATTTGGCAAATTTTCACTACATCTGGCATGGAAAGCGACAGGTGCATAGGACCGGAGAGTCGTCTTTATGTAGTCTATAGTATCTGCAATAGTCCATAGTAGTTTCAAAGAAAAATACGCAAAAACGAGATTTCTATGGATATTTCAACACTGGTACCCACACGTCAATGTGGAATTCGCGAATCTGCACTCCCCTGCCACCTAAATACGTTTAGGTGATCAGAAAAAAGAGGTTATGTGCTGTAACGAATATCCGGATATTCGTTCGGATGGTTGACCGAATATTCGGATACTAGTTTTGGTATTCGTTGACATCCCTAGTCAAAACACATATAAGGTTGTTATATTAACCATGCTTGTAACTCTAACTATATATAAAAATAATAATTTGATAACATTGAAGGATATAGAGAAGAAGAGCTGTCTAATGATATTACACTTGACTATTTGAGACTCTTACACATGATACTATCTTACACATAAATGCTTTACCAAAACTTCCTTAGCTGAAAAAGGTGCTTTATTTTGTAAAATAAAACATGGTAAAGAATGGTTCTTCTGTGATGCCAAACACTTAAACTAAATATGAAGAATATGAAAGCATTCAGTCCAACAGTTTCTAAGAAACCTGCTTACATGTAGAACTTTTACCAAAAATTCTCAGTTAAAAATGGGTCAAAATCTTTACAAAATAAAAGCTAGAGTAATGTAACTTCTCCTGTGATGTCATCTCATGACAGCAAAGATATGTGTGAAGTTTAACAGCACTCAGCATAGTAGTTTTGGAAAAATCTACTCACATGAAAAAGTTTAACAAAACATTCCAAGTTAAAAAGGGGCATAATGTTGGCAAAATAAAGCTAGATTTATGTTACTTGTCCTGTGAGGCCATTTTACGATGATGACAACATGTGTGATGTTGGAAGCATCTGGTCTGGTAGTTTTTGAGAAACCTGTTTACATGCAAAGCTTTTGTGATGTGAACATCGACAAAATGGTGACAAGTATCAAATATTTGAGCTGAAACTGGCAATTTGCAAAATTTATGCCGGGCACTGGAATACGACAAGCACTGGATCCACCATGCTATCTGTAGGGATTCTTCATACGTATGCATACATTTGAATCGCATTAATTTTTAAATTTCACCTTTGTAGCTTTTACCCGACTAAATTTCTAAAATCGACTGGTCCATCATTCAATCTGGGCTGTGCCACTTACAATTCAAAGGGGTATTCATTGACAATTTACAGCTGAATAGTGAACAGTGCAGACCATGACCAGCCTGCACGGACGTACAAGCTGATTATGGTATGCACTATTCGCAAAGGCAGAATCACTTGCTGCCAGCAGGCTAAAGGTTAATATACATTTTGTACTGTAAAATCAACTCATTATATGGGCATAAAATTACGCGGTTTTGGCCAAAACAGCAATTGGATGGTATATAAACTCACTAATTTTCAGTGTTGCAAATTCTGAACCTTCTTTGACTGTGAAAACCGAAAAGTTAAAATAACTGTTCACCTTCCTATGGCACATGCCTATGTCATGTTGAAATGATGCTACTTACATGATAAGAAAAGTGTTATACCAAGTGCAAAAAAGTCTGGGTAGGGAGACAGACCAGTCACATTCATAGGAACATTGTCGCGGAAATAGGTCTGTATTGTGTTGTTGACGAGAGAGTCAAAATATGAACTCCACGCCCTGGCTACACTTGCTGTACCTGTAAAATGAAAGATGCAATGCATTATTCTGTTTTGTTTGTTTTAACCTGATTTTAAGAAGATTTCACATAAGTATATGTAGTCAGCATTTTTAATGATATTCCTTGATTAAAACAAATAACAACTAAGCAGATATCCAAATTTCTACTGACATAGTTATGCCATAAGTTATTTCTATGTAACAATAAAATCGAGTGAAAGTTTGGCTAAACATGCTGGTCAGTTAGTCAAAGTACTGTTTACATTAATAAACATCAAAACTGTTCAGTACAGTATCCAATTTGAGGTTCAACTTAAAGTTTGTACAACTTCAGTCTAAGCATGATGAATTCTCATTTTACAGTCTGGTTGTATGTATATTGTTATTTGACATGTAAAATTCTTCTATTTTCTCATTTGCTTTAAATCATAATGCTATACTTGCAGTATAAACTAGCTGATATATTTAAACATACCAATCACGTATTCCAGTATGAGATTCCAGCCAATCACAAATGCCATGAGTTCTCCTATAGTGACGTAGCTGTATACATAGGCTGACCCTGTTTTAGGTACACGTGCACCAAACTCAGCATAACACAGGCCTGAAAACACAATTTAAATATTGCACAAACATTTCAGATGTTTTCTCTTACTTAAAATTCTGAGTATTAATCATAAATTGAAAATTCAGCATTTATCATATCCTTCCTCATCAGCTATTTTCATTGTCCTTAAAATGAACAGTATCTTCTTTTGAATCAGGATTTTTTCTTTCTGTTTTGGTAACATAGCCTATACACCCAATATTGGGAATTTTGATGCGTAAATGTTCCAAATTGGGAAATACTTAGTCCCATAGGATATAGTAAGGATGTGTTTAAGTAATTTCTCATACACTTGTTTCACATTGTACAACCTCTTTAACATACTGCCATTTAAAAATTGTCCATAATTTGGTCAATGTTTGTGCAATTTTGATGAAATTTTTTTCAGAATGTAGACTGGGAATTTTTGCACTCAATTTGGGAAAAATACAACTTTTTGGCATTGGGAATATAGCCCAATAACGGCTATAAAAACGGCCGAAAAAAAACCTGTGAATGACAAGATCTCAAATAAACTAAACCTATGAACAGTGTGTATGGTTGTTTTTTTTTATGAAAACATCTCAACAGATTAGTAAGAGCTGTCGAATGCTAGCAAAAATAAAGTTCTTGTGAAGAGTAAGTGTTTTACAGTATGAACAGCCCTCATATACCTGTCTTAAGGTGACTATGTCATCAAGATTAAACTTTACCTGCAAGTATGGAGGCTAAGGCAGCAATAAGGAAAGAGATGAACACAGAGGGACCGGATGTTTGCTTGGCAACCTGTCCAGCCACAACATAGATACCTGCACCCAGGGTACTCCCTATACCTGTTTAAAACACGATGATAATTAAACAGTTGTTTTCAAATAAACTTTTACAAGGAACTGTTTTAATTGGTCATTCAAGTTGTTCAACATTATTAAGAACTAAATTAAAACCATTTTAACGAAAATTAATATCATTTTATTTTGATATTACTATTCTCTTTAATGTCAAAGAGAGAGTTTAGGAAACTGTCAACAAATAGTCTTAAGAAGTCTCATTCATTGTTCACTTAATTTTGAATGTAGAATTCAGACAACTTTACATGGATATTGGAATCAAACTTAATGCTAAATTAAAACATTTTACATCTATGTAGAGTTTATACAACTTCTATAAAACATCTGTGACCAATAGACATGTTCTATACAGTGTTTTTTCCCACCAATTTGGGAATGGAGCCGAGGCCTTTACAATTGGGAAAAATGCGTCGGAAAATGCCTAATTTGGGAATTGTTAAAACTAATATATTCTGTTAAAATGTCACATTTAAGAGAGAAAATGGCCATAAATTATCATTATGCATTACTATTTTCCATTGGGATTGGGGCCCTATTTCGGCCCCAAATTGGCTAGAAAAAAAGACACTGCTATATGAAACTGTTTTAGAAGCATACAATGCAACAAACTGATATTACACTCAGTTTGACCCAGTCTGTTTATGAGAGTAATTCTATGTACAAAATCCTAATCCCAACCCCAGACCAGTACGTACCATCTTAAGGAGAACTCTCCTTGCAATTGGATTTTATTTAGTCTTCCCAGCATTACTGAGTTTGCAATGACGACTAAACTGACTAAGATCTACCACCACTGTTGACTAAATTGGCTAAGATCTAAGTCCAAGTCTTACCTAAAGCTGTTAGATCCAGTGTATTGAGACATCTTGCAAGCTGTGTATGGTGGACAGAATCTGCAGATATAAACTTCTTTCTTGTCAATTTCTGTAGTAGACTCATACTGTAGTAGGCCTACTGATTTCTGAAACATCAAAGTGAAATTTTTGCAAGATCAAGTTATGCATACACAAGTACAAGTAAATAAGAGCTATCATAGACAGCACGCTCGACTATTTTGATGCTGGATAGTGTAACTGGGCACATGTGAGGAAGCTAGAGCTGTTAGTGAAGTGTTTAATAACTCAAACGTTGATGAAGATATTGGACAAAAGCTTATTAAATAATAAGTCTGTATCAAATGTAACAGTCTGTGTCTAACAGGGATAGAAAGGTGTATCAAAACTGTTAAACATTAAATAAGTATAAAAGGGACATAATTCATGGCAATTTCTGCAAAAGTAATGCACCAGGACATTGTGTAATATTATGTGGCTAATAATGTTGAGCAACTATTTTAAGTTTTAATCTTGAATAAGTGAGAAAGACAGAAGTGCATCACAACTTAACCTGAAATTGTAGTAAAAAGGGGATATAACTCATAGCATTTTGGTGCCAGCATCATGAACATTATGTCATGTTAGTGACCATGTGGAACCACCGTTTAAAGTTTAAAATCCATTTAATAACAACAGAAATAAAGTGAAAAAGCATCAAAATTAAACTGAAATTCTATGTAACAAGAGCTGTCCGTAAGACAACGCGCTCAACTTTTCTCAGTGCTTGACTCTGAATTAGAGCTTTGCCAGTAAAAAAATCCAAGTTAAAAAGGGACATAAGTCTGTCAAAATTCAATCAGAGTTATGGGAATTGTGTCTTCTGGTGTAGACTTTGATAGTAAATAACTATTTTAAGTTTCAAGTCAATAGCTTTGATAGTAACAGAGATATTTGACTTTATCAAAAACTTTAACAAAAATTCTAAGTTAGAAAGGGACAAAATTCTGTCAAAATTCAAATCACAGTTATGGAGATTGTTTCTCCTGGAGTAGACTTTGATGGTAAACAAGTATTTTAAGTTTCAAGTCAAAAGCTTTGATAGTAACAGAGATATTTGACTTTATCAAAAACTTTAACCAAAAATTCTAAGTTAAAAAGGGGCATAATTCTGTCAAAATTCAAATCAGAGTTATGGGGATTGTTTCTCCTGGGGTAGACTTTGATAGTAAATAACTATTTTAAGTTAAGTCAATAGCTTTGATAGTAACAGAGATATTTGACTTTATCAAAAACTTTAACCAAAAATTCTAAGTTAAAAAGGGGCATAATTCTGTCAAAATTCAAATCAGAGTTACGGGGATTGTTTCTCCTGGTGTAGACTTTGATAGTAAGTAACTATTTTAAGTTTCAAGTCAATAGCTTTGATAGTAACAGAGATATTTGACTTTATCAAAAACTTTAACCAATGGCGATGCCGATGCCGGGGCGAGTACAATAGCTCTACTTTTTCTTCGAAAAGTCAAGCTAGAAAAGGGACAGAAGTCACTAAATATTTGTGCAAGAATTATGGACCTTCATGATAACAATGTGGAAGAAGAAGAACTATTTTAAGTTTGATTCAAATTTATTAAGTAATAACACAGATAAAGTGAATGTGCACCAACACTAACCTCAAATTCTAAGTAAAAAGGGGGCATAACTTATGAATTATTGTTGCCAGAGTTATGGCACTTGTGTCATATGATATGATGTGGGTGCCCAGCAAACACCTGACGTTGAAACAACGTTGGATTTTGGTCACGACATCGGCGACCTAAATACAATGTCTGTTCAATGTCGTATTTATGACGTCTAGTAAACGTTAGATTTATATGTCTATTTGACGTTGGATTCTTGTGGGACTTGAAGAGAGTGCAATGTTGTTATTTGTTAAACAACTATTTGGTGTAGAATTATTTTCAAAGTGTTAAAATAATTACTTGTTCTCACAAAGTCTTGAAAATGCGCATAAAACTGACAAATAATATTTCCTTGGACATTAAAAATCATAACTGTTTTTTTTTCATTTTTTTTTTTTAAAAAAGATCATATTACAGACTGTTTACTTTTAAGAATATTAAAATAACAACATTAATAATGATAAATTGTGTACAGGAAATCAATATACATTGAACTTGTATAGATTATTAGACTAGTAAAATTTATAACCCAGGGTCTTCTCTACACATGTTGTCTATTAGTCACGCATTCTTCAGATAAGCTTGCTTTGGTTTACACGATATTCCTGTAATTTGATACATTGGAGAGGTTAGATAGAGCCAGTTTAAAGACACTTTACACAAAGGGATCTGCAATGTGAGTAAAATATTTTAAAACTTAGTCTTACTTTAATGACTGCTGATTTTTTTGTTTAAAAAAATAACATTTGATATTTTAGAACTGCATTTTACCAAAGTTTGTGCACTTTTTTCGAGGTCAGGGAAGATATCTGAACCTTGGATATATTATATAATATTTGTTTTGCATGAAGTGATTATGATTCTAGCTCTTACGAAGTAACATTTTTGCTTTTTTTATTTCGATTTAGCGGACATGAAAACTTTGTATTTTATACATTTCAGGTGGATGCTTTAGCTGTGTTGAAGAGGCATGCATAATTGACTACATTTTATCTTATGGACTTATTTATGTTGTCACAAGAGGAAATAAAGATTAGAAAATACATACAATTGTGTTGATTAGATGCTGGGTCACAAGTAAAATTCCAACGTTTAAATAGCAGAAATTCATTACCTATTATAGTTAACTTAAATCATGGGTAGAATGCAGTCGTTAACAAGCTGGAATATGGTTGGATTTTGGTTGGGTTAAGGTTGCATCATGGTTGGATATTAGTTAGATTCTCGACGATGCATCGACGTCGGATTATGACGTCTAAAAAACTTTCAAATCCAACTATAATCTGACATTGATCTGACGTCGGGGTACCGTCCAACGTCGGTACAACGTCAATACAACGTCTTTTGTTTGCTGGGTGATGATGCGCTACAATTAATTTTTAAGTTTGAATTAAATCTGTTTGGTATAAAAGATAAGGAGTGAAAGTGCATCAAAACTTTAACTTGAAATTTTATCTAAAAAGGGGGCATAATTCATGAAAACAAGAGGGCCATGATGGCCCTATATATCGCTCACCAGAGTTGATCTGGCCTACAGACCTTGTTTTTTACCCCACATGAGCCAGTTTCAAATTTAACCTAGAGATCATCAATACAAACATTCTGACCAAGTTTCATAAAGATTGAGTCACAACTGTAGTCTTTAGTGTTCACAAACTTTTCCTTTGATTTGACCATGTGACCTTGTTTTTGACCCTAAATGACCCAGATTAAAACTCAACCTAGAGATCATCAAGACAAATATTCTGACCAAGTTTCATTAGGCCTAAAAAAAAAAATTCTTTGTTTCCGGTAACATGCTCAAAAAAATAAGGGTAGGAAGGTCGGAAAAAATTTTTTTTTTGGAAATTTTTTTTATTAAGGGAGACTTTTCGGAAATTATTTTTGTGTCAAAAAATTAATACAAATAAGGGGGTCATGCCTTTAGAGCATCAGGAAGTTGATTTTTAACATCAATGACCATGTTTAAAGCATAAAAAGTGCAGTTTGGCAACTTTTTGTCAAAAAGTTGAAAAAATTATTCTCCAAGGCCATAAAAACATTTAGGGTCGGGCCAAAAATTTAGGGTAGGTCGGGATACCGGAAACAAACAATTTTTTTTTTTACGCCTTAAGATTGGGTCACAAATGCGGCCTCTATTATTGGTCAATAATTAAAGGTCATTTCTCAGGCCACTAGAAGCAGGAGCGACATAGGCCTCCCCCATCCCATCCTTGAATCTAGGTCTGTGATGTATGTGATGTAATTTGACCTAATTCTACCCGATTTGTACACAGGCACCAGTATCGGACCTGGGACAAAGAATATGGCCTTATTTTTCATCCTAAAGGGGTGAAAATGAAAAATATGTTATGAAATATGACCCCCTACAAATGATACATATGACCCTCTACAAATGATACATATGTCACATATGTATCATTTGTAGGGGGTCATATTTCATTACATATTTTTCATTTTCAACTCATTTAGGATGAAAAACAAGGCCATATTCTTTGTCCCAGGTCCGATACTGGTGCCTGTGGATTTGTACTATTTATGTATAAACTATTACTAATACACTGTTAATTTTAAAAGGGCTTAGATAATTTATGGATTTGCAGTTGAAGTGCTGTGAATTTCGTTTCTTTTACCTTACTTTAAGGAACTAAACCACAATTTTACATGCATGCACATACTTCAGATTGTGTTTAAAAGTAAAGCCTTTCAATTTTCACTAAACAGAGACTAAAAAAAAAACATGTTGCAGTATGAGTTCAAGCTCCACAGCTGATCAACAGTCAGGGGTGTAACTGTTTTAAGTTATGTAACCTATTTCAGTTACTTTTTCAAGCATTTTATAACCTGTATTAGTTATAAATTATAGTTAACACAGGTAAGTTACTAAAAAAAAAAAGTCTTTTTGTTGTTCTCACAAAGTGACTTTTAAGGTGAATTAAATTAGTAGCAAACTGTGGTTAATCAAATTCTCTTTTAGTCTGAGCATGACCTGATAAGCATTATGGAATATTAAGAGTTTTATAGCTTAAAATCGTTTGCGTAAAACTTTATCAGCCTTGCGTAAAAATTTTTACTGCATAGCTGGAAAGATAAAAGGCCAAGCATTCAGGAAATAATTGCATTAGTCTCATTCAAAATGAGGAATTGGCACAGGAGGGCTTTGTAATATTTAATGATAACTGAAACAAGTTATGAAAGTTAAGCAATAACTCAAATGGGTTATAAACTGCGATAACTTGAAACAGTTACACCCCTGACTGATCAAGGTCATCCTCGTCTACACAGACCTGGATTCTTTTTTATTTCTTAATGTCTTCGTTTTCCTAACAGTAAAATGCAGTTGCAGATAAGGCTTAGAGGGATGACGACTAGATCTATAAAGTATCACTATCAGATCATAAAATAAGTCATCCCGATTTAAACAAAATATCAGATTCAGAGTATAAACAGATAAAGGCTGTAAGGCTAGCATAATTCATGAAATATTAGTGTGAGAGTTATGGCCCTTATGCCAAATGATGTGGGTATTGATGAGGAATAACTATTTAAAGCTTATGTTCGTTGTTTCACAAAGTGACGGTAAATAAAATTTACCTTTTATGAGACACTGAGAGGAGGCGAAGTTGATCGATGTACTAGACATGTGAATCCTGATGATTATATGCAGCAATCATCCGTATAGATAATTAACATTGTGCAAAACAATCATTCATCATGCTGAACATTCGTGTCATTATGTTGGTAAGATTTTATCAGCGTTTGTAAACGTGTCATATGAATTGTAAATTTATTGAGAACCCGGAAGTACATATTCGGCGAGCTTGTTTATTATACTATAAGACTTTAGCTGATGTTCTGTTCAAAGTTAATCGAGTTCATATTTAGCCGTCGCTAGCGAAATATAATATGCGCACTAAAACGAAATGGAATAGCTCAGTATATGGCTGCTGAAACGAATAAAGAGGAGAAAAACCTGGTCTATACACACTTTCATGAAATTTAATTCCATATGTAGGCCTACATATTAGATACAAGAAACTCAAAGTCGGATACAAATTAACAATGATGAACTACTTTCAGACAAAGAGCTATACTATTTTATACTACTTTGTTTCAGATAAACACACTTAATAAAGGCAAAACAGAGGAAAGTATATAAAAAGCATAATCAACATTAAATTGTACGTACGGATCCATACTTAGACACTTCAAATTTACGTGGAAGTATCATATGGAAGCATGCACTGCATTTCCTGTAAGTCTTAGACTGTTTTTCTACATTACATATATATTATCTGCAGCAAACAAAAACTCTGTACACAAATCTTGACATTACGTTTCGCTAGAGCAAAATAAAGAAAAAACAAAGATATAAAAGCTACTGAGTATTTAGAAACATAACTAATTATGATCAACCAGCAAAAAAACAATTTACTCAGTATGTCATTCAATAGGTCAGAAAAAGGGTAGCTCTCTAAAATTTAATCACATCAACCGACAGCACAACATATCATCGGTATTTGATCAGTCTGTTAAGGTCAGCGCTTAGAAGTCTCACTGGCAACGCTCTGCATAAACGGTCACCAAGTCACGAACCTCAGCGTGTAAAAAGCTCCTAATTGATAGATTCCTCTGGCCCCGATGAATCCCCTAGGTAGAAGGAACTGTACTTGAATGTTCCCGTCCTTACCTACAATTGCCAAATTCTCATAGTGTTGTGTCCCAGACGTGGGATGCAGTCATTCCCTGTATAAATGGCCCTAGATTATACCAATTTGTCCCATACCGCTACACATAGTATAGCTAAATTTGCACGTCTTGTCTCCAACATCATGTCGTTCAGATATCTTAACTTCTCAGTCCCCTTCATCTGTTTCAGTGTCAGCGACCGCTGTGAAACCAGCTAAATTTTTTAGAATGTGACGCTTAGAGTAGGTCCAGCAACCGAAATGGCCATGTTAAGTTCATAAGGTTGATCATACAAACTTCTGAAGGTAGGCTCTCCACGACGAGATTGTGTGTGGCTTGACAAGCACTCCGAAAGCTAAACGCATGGAGGAACCAAGATTATTGCCCATTTTACACTATACGTTTAGTTGCTGCCAAATAGTTTGTTATGCGACGTGCAGACCAAGATATTTGGAAGGCTAAATGTTTCTCAAGTAGATCTTTAAATGTAACGATAAGTTTCTATTCATATGATTTCTTGGCAAGGCTATTGAAATTAACATATCTTATACCGATCAGAAAAGTCCAACTGTCAACAAGAAAATTTTTGATGGTCGACATATGGAGGAGTTATAATTTTAGATCTAACATTCCTTTCATCAACAATTCAGTCTGCAAATAACACACTTTAACCAATTTAATGGTCCTTTTAATAAAAGATGTAAAGGCAATTGTGTTCCTAAGACGTAATTCCAGTGGGAAGATCAAACGTCACGGAGATCATACTGTTAATTTACAACCCATCCACCATGGAACTAACATTTTGGAAACGAATTTACCTATATACCAATCAATTCTTTCTATGGATGCATAAAGGCAACCTTGGCATAGGTCCAAATGGGCACCAGTCATTATCGAAAGGCCTTTGAAGCTCCAGCAAAATGACAAGAGTCCATGTAATGATCCTGTTAAGGATACAGTAAGCTCTACAGCCCAAGTGGGTCTAATGTCCCGCAACAAGTTGGCTGCGGCCAAAAACCGATGCTGATCAGTTTGTCAGAATCTGGATTCAATTAAGATTTATATTATTTTTATTTACTTTAAAATGGTGTTTCATGCATTTTATCAGCAGAATACGTCTGTAAAGATAAGGTGCAACTAATTGCTTTTTTCAAACGTTTGCCTTCTTAGAAATGCCAAATAAGAAACGTATCAGCCGTACCTTCATTTCAGGCACTTGAATCAGTCATTGTAAAGATATGTAATGAACGCTGAGTCTATTTCTCCATCAAAAATCATAAATTCTCGAGTAAATAATTTAACATCACAAGCACTAGTTCGATTTCAGCAATCGAAGAAGTTTACAGAACTCTGCTCTTAACCACTAAGTCTGTCATAGGATGATCTTGTAGAGGTCCATCTGGATCGTAAGCTCTGAGCCATCTTCATGGGTGAAGACCGATTCATACTGTCGGTTGAGGATGTTGACTTTGTCTTTAGCGTCAGCGTGCATCTTGCCATTCTCTTTGAGTGGTGCTACCCCGTTGTTGTCCTTCTTCAGGGAGTTGATATACGACCAAAAACGTTTCTGTTTGTTAGCTTTGTTACTGTCATTGGTGGTGTCAAATTCGATGAGGTTTTCGATGTAGTTCCAGTGGGAGAGACGTTCTGCTTTCTGTGTTTCAGCTTTAAATTTCTTGTATTTAGCGATGTCAGTTGGTTTCTTGGTAAATTTCTGTTTCAAAAAAAGTTTGTTTCTTCTGCGTATCATAGATCTAACCTTCTTATCTATCCATGGCCTAGTTTTCTTTGCTGTGTTGATGGTTTTCTGTGGGATATACTTGTTAGTCAGCTGATGGAGAGTCTGTTTGAAAGTGAGCCAAGATGTGTCTATATCATATGTAGTAAACTGGTGGAGTAAGTTTTGGTGCATGTCTTTGAGGTCTTTCTTGAAGGAGTCATAGTCTGCTTTGCCATACATGTAGACTATCCGCTTTATGGATGACTTGGTAAATGGCCGCAGACTAGATTCAATGAAAATGGCATCATGGTCTGAAATTCCTGGGATGACATGAGTCTGGTTGACTAGAGTCGAGTTATTGGTGAAGAATAGATCTAAAGTTGAAGATGTTGTTTCAGTGATGCGGGTAGGCTCTGTCACCATCTGTTCCAAGAAGTTATCTTTTGCTAGGCCGATGAGTTGTTGGCATTGTGTCCCCTGGGTAGATGATGGTCGGACAGTCTCGTGCTCCCAATCTATATCCCCTAGGTTAAAGTCACCTCCCAGCCAGAGATGAGCATCATTTCCTGTAGGAATTACATATTATGATTATTCATGAGAAAAAAAAGTAATCTGGTGAAACAAATCTTTAACAAATGTAGTATGCTAGAGCATAAATACAAGGGAAAATACAAAAAGATATCAGGAATAGCTACTGGCAGTATTTGGACACCATAATCTAACTCACTGCCGACTCCAAACGAGGTCAAAACAAAACAATTTACTCATTTGTCAATTCAAATAGGACATAAAATAGTGGTGTTACTTCTCTTAAAATTGAAAGTCAAACATTTGTCGATCCGACAGCAAAAGCAAATATACTCAATCGGTAATTTGAGTCAGTCTTCTTACGGCCTCAGCCCCATAGCCTCGCCCAGTCATGCAAACAGGTGCTAACCTCTGTAAATAAACGAGTCATGCCAAAGGTCAACATATCCCACGTCGGTGTAGAAAAACTCCTTAAAAACTTTGATCTAAGCAAAGCCTCTGGCCCAGATGAACTGCCACCTAGGTTATTGAAGGAACAGTACTTAGAAATAGCCCCTGTCCTTACCTACATATTCCAAATCTCCCTCAATACGGGTATTGTCCCCAATGACTGGAAGCATGCAGTCATTGCCCCTGCATATAAAAATGGCCCTAAGTTAAACCCTCTAATTAACGCTCCATATCCCTCACATGTATCCTCTCAAAGTTAATGGAACACATCCTTGTCTCCAACATCATGTCCTTCTATGATCAGTTTAACATTCTCAGCCCTTACCAACATGGTTTTAGGTCAAAACACAGCTGTGAAACCCAGGTAATAATTTTTTCCCAAGAAGTCAGTGACAGCTTAGAACTAGGTCAGCAAACAGATATCATAGCCATGGACTTAAGCAAAGCTTTCGATAAGGTTGATCATCACAAACTTCCTGGAAGGAAAGACCCGGCTCTCCACTGGACAGAGGATTGTGTTGCTATGGCATTGAACAAGTACTCCGGACGCTGGGAAGATCGCAGCTGTAAGGAGACAAGAGGATTTATCTGCCAATTTGGTAAGACGTGTTTAACGTTTAGCTTGCCGGCGGCATCTTATTTTGCCTTTGCGATCAGTGCAGACCAAGATCAGCCTGCAAATTCGGCTAAATTTTACGTTTCTCAATGTAAATATATGACAAATGTAATACGATAGTTCTTATATTCATATGATTTCTTAGGCAATGTTTGTTTATTGAATTTATACATATGCTAAAATACCAGATCAGAAAAGTCAAATGTAAACAAGAAATATCTTTAAAAATGATGGTCGACGAATTGTAATAAGGAAGGAAGTTTATGAATTTTTCATCTAACATTCATCTTTCATCTAACATTTTTCAAATTGCAAAACTAAACACCGCACTTTAACAATTTAAATGGTTCTCTTTTCATTTTTCGCAAAGGTTTCGTAGAGTTGCAATTTTGTTTCGTTTATTCTAAGACGAATAATTACAGCAGTAGTTTGATGAAGATTCATGAAGCGGTTCATGGGAAGAGGTCATTAAACGTGTTTATATTTTTAGCTAAATTGGTCCCTATCCCCATTGGTAACAAAATAGCAGGAGACCCTACGATATTGTTACACATCGAGTTTGATAAAAATCCATTACATTTTAGTGGTTAATGCGAAGAAAGGCATATCTACTTTTAGCTATAGTGGTCCCAAATAGGGCCCAAGTTCCTATATAAATAAATTTGGAAGAGGACCTTATAATGATGCTCCAGACCAAATATGACAAAGATCCACCAAGCTGTTCATGAGACGCTGTATAAAGGCATTTCTAGTTTTAGCTCTAGCAGCCCCTAATAGGGGTCAAATGTCCCAGCTGAACAAAGTTGGCTGCGGGCCTAATAAAGATGCTACAAATCAAGTTTGATTAGAAAACATGAGAAAAAATCAATTAAAGGATTTTTTTATTTATTATTTTTATTTATTTCTAAAATAGGCCAACTGATCCCGCTTTAACAAATGCATATTCGATATTCATGAGTCTTTGGACATAGACGTCACACTTATAAAAAATGTAAAGGTCAAGCAAAACATACAATTGTATTTATTTCAATATTTCTGTTTCTTAAGCAAAGTTTGACCGTAGTCATATCACATAGATAAACTGTATGCAGCGTACCTTCATTTCAGTGCAATGAGATTCAGTCATTATATAGCATATGTATAATGAAACAGATTTCAACTGAGTTCAATATTTGCATACCATACTAAAAAAAATATTCATATATAATAAATCAGTTAAATAATTTATAACAAATATATCAAAGCAAACAAGTACTCATTTTAATATGCAATCTGAATAAGTTACAAAAGCAAGAATCCTTTTCATATACAGACGACAATTGTAACAAGGAAAATCTTTTAAAAAGCACTTCTCTACATAAAAGACTCTTATCACACCCTTATTCATGTGATACGCAGACCGTATTCAGCTCCTTCTTTAATTTGTTATATGTTGGTATTTGAACAGGTTTTTATCATATTTATTAAACTAACCTATCATTTTGAGATATATTAATATTCTTGCTAAATATACTGAGCCAAAGTTAGCTTTAAAACTGTGAACAGCGTCGTTTAGGAAACGCCTTGTCTACATTTCACTCAGCGTAGCACAATCAACAGAGTGAAAGAAATTGACACTCTCGTCCAATCAGACAGAGTGTTGCATAAATCTTCCATTTTGATAAATTATCTATAATGCATTATCAAGTAGTTTGATTTGCAAACTGAAGTCACGTGGCATAGGTAACGAAAACGAATTTAGACGGCGTCGCCGAAAAAACTCCAGCGAAATTCTAACATGCATTAAGCAGTCAGCGAACACAAATAAATGTAAATGACCAAACTCATTACTTGATCAAAATCTGATTAACCGCCTTTAACATAACGACACAATACGACGAGGTGATACGCTTGCGGTATAATTTCACGAGGCCGTACCCCGAGCGGCATATAACCGATTTGTATTGTAAAGATATGTTAAAACATGGTTCAACTACAAAATACTATATTAGTTGTGTCATTCAAACACGCAGACAAAATATAATTAATATGGAAAGATAAGTAAGCGTTTTGAATTTTCTCTTAGCTTTCGACTTATGATCTCTGTTTTAAAATGTAGCACATCGATGCCTGTGTATATTTAAATATGCCTTTTGAACTTTTCAGAAAAGCACAAAGTGAGCCCACCATCTTTTACAGGATGATTGCAGAGTTTCTGGTTTCGCAGGGAACAAAATGAAATGTCTCAAGTATTATAACGGATTTCAATAAATAATATAGAAAATGCTGTTGATATTGACATTTCAATCTTTGGATCTTTTTACCCTTACCCTGCTAAATTTCTACAATGGACTGGTCCATCATTCAATTTGGACGGTACCAATTATTATCCGAAGGGGTGTTCAATGAAAATTTACTGACTGTATAGCGAACGATGCAGGCCATAGTCACCCTGCACTAGTCGCAAAGGCAAACTAACTTGCCAACAGCAGGCTAAAGGTTAAAAAAGGCCTGATTAAACTAAAAATGCGGAATTTAAAGACACTTCTGCAATCGTTGAGTTTTTTTCAAAGCAGATCTAATAAAGATGTTATTTTTTAAAAGCGCTTACGTTAAATCAAGGCGTACCGCATGTCTGGTGCACACCATTAACGAGTATAATCTCCCCAGTAGTGTATTTATCACCGTCACCCACGATGTTTTCGCTTTCTCTTCGTCCTTTTCTTTTACTTTCCCTGTGAATATTTTCTGCAAATGTCAATCTCTCACCTACAACAGTTCCTGTAGGGTATCCTTTTGGAAAGACGGCATTCTTGCAATGTTGTTTATTCCTATTGTATCCTTGTCCTTGTTTTGTGTACAAAGGTAGTGGATCCGTACTTACAACTGGATATTTCCGTTTGATAACGAATTTTCCGTAAACGATTTCGGCATTTTCCGGTAGAAACGGAAAGCCAGGCATTTGAATTACATTGTCATCCGGAGAATCCCGAAGTACTACACAAGTATTCGTAATTGTACGGAAATAACCGATTGTTATTACGGGTACGGGCGCCTTTATTGTAATTTTAACCTACATACAAGGGGAAAGGTATAATGAGTTAGAAATATAACAACATGTTGCAAGTAAAATATGGTTTATTTCTTGTTATAAGATTTTTTAAGAGGTATTCACGGGTGTGTCATTAGACTGATCTAAAATATAAAAGGAATATGGAAGTAAAATGAATAAAAATATTTGAGCCGCACCATGAGAAAACCAACATAGTGCATTTGCGACCAACATGGATCCAGGACATCTGCGCAGTCTGGTCAGGATTCATGATGTTCGCTATCGGTTTCTCTGACGGCAATAGGCATTGAAAGCGAACAGCATGGATCCGCGCAGTCTGGTCTGGATCCATGCTGGTTGCAAATGCACTATGTTAGTTTTCACATGGTGCGGCTCATAATTTATTAATTTATATCTTCGTCTAATTCGGTATTTTTGAAATATGGATATGTTGTTATCGATTTTTTTATCTAAGCTGCGGTGGCCTAATGGATAGGGCACCTGTCCCGCAACGTATTTTTAACTATAATGTTTTAGACATAGACGGCTTCAGTAAATCATGCAGATTTTTCATCATTTACCCTTTTCATTTCAGAGTATTAGTATCCATCTTGAAATTAAATGAATCGAAAATCAGGATATGTTTGCACTGAAAGAAATCCCCCCCCCCCCCCCCCCACACACACACACATTTTATCAGTTCAATCAGCTTAAATTTAATAAGCTTACAGTCTATAAATGGGTTTCATTTAAAATAATAATTTTGATTTGAATATTATAGTTGATTTGCATAATCATTTATGAAACTCATTATGTCGAATAAAACTAACTAAACTGATAAAATCATCTACTTCAACCTTTTGATCACGATACCGAATGTTCATGCGGAATTGTTGTATCGTCTGCATATTACGCTACAGCAGAAACTTCGCACTTATAAACCGCCTGTAGGTTCATCAATTTTTTATTTTACAAAATTGAAATATATATCATTCATAAGATATATTCATTGGGAGAAAGAAATCACTTGCACCTTCACTTTCATATCAATGGTTTTATACACAAAATGCTTCACACAAACGCGTATGTGTGATATGTATACATTTTATATAGAAAATAGAAAGGAAAAAATGATGAAATGATAGCATTATAAATCGTCGCGTGAGTCAATCAAAATTAAAGATAGAAAATATTTTAAAAATAGCGTGTGGGGAATCAAATGTTGAACATTGATAATATTTTTGCACCAAAGGATTTTTATTTTTAGTATTCTTGTTATGAAGTAAAATGTGTATAGAAAATCTGACCTGTTGGCCGGAGGAATATTCTTCGGTATAACGGGATGGCACATATTTTGGTGGAACTAAGATAGTGCCTGAAAGAAAAAAGAATATTGATTCGATCGATGGAAGGTCGTACACGCCATAATGTTATAATGAAAGTCTATTGAAAAACAACTGGTGTTTACTAACCAAGTTGTCCCTCGTCCTGCAAATGACGCATTACATACTACATATATATGTTGAAGATTTTTGCAGTAATTTATATGTCATTTCATATAAAGAAATAAGGATTAAATATCTTGATAGTTCCTCTTTTTTACGTATAGTATATTTTTCGATAAAAAAAACAGTATCTTTATCAAAATGCTGCAAGTGATAAATTTAAAAACAAAACCGGAACTAAACATTGTTTCATTGTGTTTGTCTTTGAAAAGTCGTGACGTCTTTCTTGTTCACGAACGTTGATTCCATTCGCTTTGTTTAAATACGTTGTTATAAGAAAATAGTGCTTAAAATAAAGTAGTTCTTTTAAATTTTATTTTACTATTATTTCTTGTGTTTGGTATGCAAGAAAGATATTTTATCATTGGCGAAGATGGGAATATCCGGCTCTCTGGTAAATGTTTACGCGGTTTTACCGCTTTAAACAGTTCCTCTTGAGCCGGTATTCCCATCTGCACATACAACCAGTGAAAGAATCTTATAAGACTTGGACAGAGACAGTGGAAGAACGACAACTCTGATTCTTTTATCGTTTTGCATCTTTTATCTTTCATCATCATGAGTGAAATCCCCAGATAGATCTACGTCTGACTAATATTTCAATAATTAACTTTAAGTTACAACCTTGTAATGATTTTCGATCATAAAATTAAACAAACTATTCTTTTCTGTATTGATGTATCATGATACTAAAACGCACGCTTCGATTAATTCTTCATTTATCGTATTAATCATTTTACCATAGTTTAACTTAATTAAGGTAGTTCTGCACGTTTGATAATCTGGAAGTAATGACGTAACGTCATTTATCTGAAAACGTAGAATAAAGCCTGGAATCGGCGTACGGAAATGAAAATCATTTAATAAATTAATGTCAACCAGTAAGTAAATTAATTACAGTGGCAACGTTACTATCTTTCTGAAGTTAAAATATGATATGAAAACATCTGCCACATTAAAAAACTCCAAACAAAATCTTAGAATTAGCTTGAAATGCACGGATCTCTTTAATCATGGGCAAATATGTCAGAGACAAGCACACGGACCTATGCATTTTATTTCACCATATTAAAGGCCATGTGTTTATTACAACTGTGAGGAGTTTCATTATAATCTACATTGTAGAAAAAAAAATCTATTCGCGCAAATGTTTATCAAGTTGCGATTTTCCCATAGACTCCCATTATGAAAACTTGTGTGAGGTCAAAGCTTTTCGAAACAGAATAGCAAAAAGATAGAGCTCATGACCCTAACATTTTATTTGCCGAATTTTCTAACTTAAAGTATATTCTACTTTTTTTATTTTTTTTTTTTATTTTTTGAAAAATCAGGGTTCAATCAAATCCTACATTGTAGAAAAATTTTAACACGGTCGTACAGAACTACCTTAATTCAGGATACAAATATATAAATAGGATGTTTCGTGGTGTTTTTTTTTCCTGTAAGATATCGTTAAAATCACGCTATTTACACGCAACTGATATCTAAATAATTCGGAACAATGAGAACATAGGCATGTGATTTTATACAACACAATAGTACACTTTCTCATACCAAAATAATTTCCTCATATTGCGGAAGCTGTCGCATTATACAAACTAAGAAATAGTTATTTAAAATAATATATCAAAGCAAGTTTTTAGATATATTTTATGTGTGGCAAAATAAAACTGTTAAGTGTACAGCTGGATTTCGACTCCATTTAAAGGTAAGTTTTTGCCCATATTGATTGAAATGCGTGGCGTGATGTGATATTAAAGAATAGACTAAAACTAGGAAAGTTGTTCGTGAAGAAGAAAGAATTAGGTGACAAGGGAGTGGCTTTCTCGTAACTTTTAAGCAAGTACTGGATACTCAACGATTTTCAACTGTATTAATATTAAAAGTTCGAAAGCAGCAACACTTTTGCTTTAGTCTGCATGTGGGCTTCTGAATGACACTATCAATTAAGACCATTGTGTTACCTCTATAATACGTACCACCTCCCCTCTTAAAATCAAAGGAAATTTCAACATGCTTTCATTCTTTTCGACAAATGTAATATAATAATTTGTATATTTAAATATAATTTATGCACGTTTATCGTGTTAATCCTGCAAAGATAAGTGTCTGTCATCCTCGATCGCTGAGGAGAAATGTGGCCCAAAGACACTTAAAATAGTGACTCAAAATTTTATGGTGTTATTCAGCAAACTATTTGCATCAGCTCTTTTCAGGTACGTGCTCTTTTAGAATTAACGTTCAGTAATTGAAATGATAATTTTAATGCACTTTGAATAAGTTTACGCAAATTATTTGGAAAAGAAAATACGAAGGGGCTAAAATTCGAAACTGCTCCCCTGCCACCTTTGATATCTTCCAGATAAGGTAGCAGGTGCTGGAGATCGTCTTCCTTACATCAAGCAGACATATAGGGACCTGAAAAAAAAACACATATAGTAAGCATGTATGTTTTTATTTAAATCCATAAACAATATCTGCCGTTTATAGGACTCTGTAGTCCATACATAACTACTAGTGAGACCCAGGTTCGCGAAAATATGAACCAATTACCTTAAATACAATCGAGCAGGGCTACGTGACTACGTGCGTGCGAGCGTGCGTGCGTTCATACGTGGCTGCGTGCAGGTGGAAGGGCGGACTCGGTGGGTGTTTTGGTGTGTGGGTGTGGGTGTTTGTGTTTCGATCAACGTTTTTCAGACAAATACGCAGGTCCATTTGAACTGATATGAGACAGACCAATGCTAACATGGTTAATGAAAGGTGGACTTTAGCTAATAAAATGTACATACGATTCCTGGTTCATCGAGAAGATTGATCATCACAGTCACCTCAACAGTATCATCATCAACACCATCATCATCATCAACACCACCATCATCATCATAAACATGCTAGGGATGATGTTTACGACAAAAAAAGATTACAGTATGAATTATAAGAAAGAGTAAACAGATTGACTTCTTTAGTGATGATGGTGCTGGTGGTGGTGATGGTAATGATGTCGGCAAAAATATAATACCACGTTTCTTTCCACGATCCTTGACAAAATTGTATGTTTTATTCGTTACAAAAAAATATGCTGCTACCATTTAAAAACTAACAATGAGAAAGAAAATGTACTTTTTTGTTGTTTGTGTACAGTTTTGCGATATCTTTAATCTGAATTCGTTTTATGATTATCATCAAATGTTTTTTGTGATATCTTGAAATACAGTGTGTCTAACCATTTTACTATCTGTAGTTTAAGATATCAATTTAATTTGTTTTTGTAATTTCCAAAACTGATTTAAAGATATCATTAAATGATTAAAGGATAACATAAAATAGAATATTGGATATTTCTAAAAACGAATATTTCTTCATATCCTTAATTCGATGTAATAATATCACAATTCACAAGGTACATTTATCATTTAAAGATATAATATGTTTGATTTTACGATATCCTGATGTCAATAATTCAAATACCATAATATCATCGTAATATTTAACTTAATATTTAGATATCAAAAATCGCCTTTAAGATATAAAAAGTTGCCTTTATTTTTAGATATCCAATAATTCATTTACTGATATCTTAAAATGAATTTAAGATATTTATAGTTCATTTAATGATATCCTAAATCGATTTTAGGATAGCAAAAAATATATATCTATGATATCCTTAATTCTTTTTAATTATATCTTTAATTTATTTTTGATAACAAATAAATCGTTTACGGATACCATAAAATATAATTAAAGACATCAGTTAGTAGAATTAATGATATAATAAAATAAAAACTGATTTTAAGATCTCCAATGATCAGATTATAGATATCTATCAATCATTTTGTGATATCTTTATATGAATTTCAATATACCCAAAAATGATAAGTGATATCATAAAGTGTTTTTTCTCAAATCTTGTACACCAGTCATGAAATAAAGTAACACACAAGTTAAACTGTCTCAATGTCACACATACGTAACTTTAAAACATTTTGTATATAACAGCATTATTTCTCATAATATTTTCGTTTGTCAAAAAAAAAAAATGAGTGCTATCGGAGCATGTTCTTTATTACCATCACGGAGCGAAATAAATATGTGTAATGATACCGGTACAGTCCAGTAAATACCAGCTACAGTTTTAGTTCTGTTTGATACACAATAAAGTGGTGGGCAATGTAGAACATGTTTTATGTTGTGTAATTGTACGAGTTATCGTTTTGAATTAAATAGCCCATGAAAGCATACGCCTGTTGTATAACTGGTAAAACATATAGAAAATCTATATTATATTGGGAACAAAATAGCATTTCATTACCACATCACTGGGACAATTTACAGGGGCATGAAAAATTATCAAATTACCTCCCTTTAATATGGAACTCGGTTTGAAATTTCACTTGATATTCTGCAAACCCTGCCAGTAGAATGTTTATATTTCGGTCAACTCTTAATCTGTGCTGAAAGTTCTTTATTCATTAATAATAAGATGACTATTTAGTTAAAACTTCTTTGGGTTAGTAAATCATTAAAGCACATTTAACGTTTTACTGAAAAAGGGCATTTTAAGCATCCGCCCTTTCCTTTCTAACCCTAGTCTGTAGTATTTAAACATCTCATACCTAGAGAGCATATTTTTTTTATATATTAAGTTTTTAGTTTCATATGACTTTTATTGTCATAGGTGTATGATTTATGAATTACTAAATTAGATTTCGTTACTTCTCTGATTCTTTTTTGGTAAACTGGACCCCCTTGGAAATAAGCTTTCGGGCTTAATGGGTTATCCATGCAACCATAGATCATATTTATATTACCTAATTTTTTGAAACACAATACGAAAATATGCTCTTAACCTATTTATTGCTCTTAAGTAGTTATTCTCTTATTTATTACTCTTGGTTTTAAGAAAACTGAACTTGCAATTTATCAATTTTAATCCGTGAAATAGAAATGCTGTTATTTTATTTAAATGTCTATCTAATCTATTTTATTTGTTAAAAGAATTTTATTTTGTTATACTATATAAAATGCGCTAACGTTTGTGATTTATGTAATTGCAAAATAAAAATATATGCAAAATAAAAATATAAATATCAAATGTAAAGCAGTTCGACTGGTGACTGTCCTCTTTCAGTCACATTTACTTAATTATAGTGTTTTGTTTGCTTTGGGGGGGGGGGGGGGGGGGGCGGAGGTGATTCACTTCAAAAGTATGTAATTCCTTTAGTATTGTGCAGATGTTATAACTTTTGGTATGTTAGAAAAATCAATGAGACTGTTTTTATATGTTTAGAAAATCTTTTGAAATACACTATTAAATGTTTACCGATTGGAAGTCTTGCACTGTGTACATTGTGTAATATTTATGTAATATAAGCTGATTACAGTATGTAATGAAATACGGTCATTCAGTTGCTTTCTCCCTGTCAGTGATCAGACAAACTAAGTAGGTACTTGGCAGAGCTGTATTCAGACAGTCCTACACTATCTCTGATTTATCAGATAAATATTTACCATCTCATATCAATGTACTTGATGGCAGGACCTGTTATCATTGCTATTCAGGTGGGTACTTAACATTTGGTGTACTGAAATGGCCCCCAGTTACATGCACATTAAGAATTATGAAAAATTAAAATAGAGCATTGTGAGTGAAACATAGCAGCCAAGAGAACACTAATATATAGATGATGTATAAAACATCGAAAACTTCTCCTTGGCCAAAATTATCTATGAAGTGAAAACAGTTTGAAAATTTTCAACCTTCCCAACCCCTAACACACACCTTTTTTCAGAAAAAGTTACCTTTTCATGCTTTGAAAAAATATAACATCTGCAGCTGTGATCAGAAAGTATGTCCGTACTTTACGTCGCCTTCTTTAGTGGGTCCTAGCTATTATCGGATCCTTGGCCAAGCTATTTCTATTGGATCCTTGGCCCAGCTATTCATATTGGACCTTTGATCCGGCTGTTTCTGTTTAGTCCTTGATCCAGATATTTGTATTGAATCCTTGGTTTGGCTATTTCTAATGGATCCGTTGTCCGGCTATTTCTGTTTGGTCCTTGATCCAGCTATGTATACTGAATCCTTGGTTCGGCTATTTCTAATGAATCCTTGTTCCGGCTATTTCTGTTTAGTCCTTGATCCAGCTATTTATATTGGATCATTGGTTCGGCTATTTCTAATGGATCCTTGGTCTGGCTATTTATATGGGACCTTTGGTCCGGCTGTTTCTGTTTGGTCCTTGATCCAGCTATTTGTATTGAATCCTTGGTTCGGCTATTTTTAATGGATCCGTTGTCCGGCTATTTCTTATGGATCCTTGGTCCGGCTATTTATATTGGATCCTTGGTTCGGCTATTTCTAATGGATCTTTGGTCTGGCTATTCATATTGAATCCTTTATCCAGCTATTTATATTGGATCCTTGATCCAACTTTTTATATTGGATCCTTTGTTCGGCTATTTATATTGGATCCTTGATCCAGTTATTTATATTGGACCCTTGGTCCGGCTGTTTCTATTTCATCGTCGGTCAATCTTTTTATACCGGAACCTTTGTCTGGCTATAACTGTTTGGTCCTTGATCCAGCTATTCATATTGCATCCTTGGTTCGGCTATTTCTAATGGATCCTTGATACAGCTATTTATATTGGATCCTTGGTCCAGCTATTTCTTTTTGATCCTTGGTCAGGATATTTCATTGGATCCATGATCCAGTTATTTATATTACATCATTGATCCAAATATTTGTATTGGATCCTTGGTCCAGCTATTTATATTGGATCCTTGGTCCGGATATTTCATTGGATCCAAGATCCAATTATTTATATTATATCCTTGATCTAGCTATTTCTACCAGATCCTTGATCAAGCTATTTCTATTGGATTTTTGATCTGGTGATTTCTATGGGATCCTTGGTCAGCTTTTTCTACTGGACATTCCATTTTATCATTGGGCCGGCGATTTCTATTGGATCCTTGGTCCAGCTATTTATATGGGATCCTTGGTTCAGCTGTCTATATTGGATCCGTGGTCAAGCTATTTATATTGGATCCTAGGTCCAGCTATTTATACTGAATCCTTGGTCAAGCTACTTATATTGGATCTTTGGTCCGGATATTTCATTGGATCCATGATCCAGTTATGTATATTACATCCTTGATCTATCTATTTCTATAGGATCATTGATCTAGCTATTTCTACTGGGTCTTCGATCAAGCGATTTCTATGGGATCCCTGGTCAGCTTTTTTCTACTGAATATTTTATTTGATCCTTGGGTCGGCTATTTCTATTGGATCCTTGATCCAGCTGTTTATATTGGATCCTTGGTTTAGCTATCTATTTTGGATCCTTGGGCCGGATATTTCATTGGAGCCATGATCCTGTCATTTATATTACATCCTTGATCTAGCTATTTATATTGGATCCTTGGTCCAGCTATTGCTATTGGATCCTGGGTACAGTTTATGCATATTTACTTTTCAGTAAAGTACCACAGGCAATCAATATGGAGATACTAAAGAAATTGTCCCGGAAGAAGTTTATACGAGCTGACTCTGTTCACGACACGAAGCTAGCACGGTGTCTTAATACTGTGGATTTAACAGCTTTAGGTAATGTGTTTAAGTAAAAAAAAAACAATAAAAAGGTAATATAGAATGAATACATTTGAGCAAAACAGGAGCCAACCACAGATTGCCGCTGCAAAAAGATTGCAGCAGACGGAGTGCTAATAAATATATTCATAAAACGCAACTTTGTTAACAATTTGATAAGAAGAGGCCTTTTACTGACTGGTAGACTATATATACAAATTTATCGTAAATAAATTTTTGAAGCTAATCTATACGTACTTTTATCAAAATATCATTCGTGCCTAAAGTTTACAAATATAAATGAACGTTACTTCTCTATCAACACAATCGCAAGCCGCATGCTTGTAAAGAAAAAAAAATCTGTCTTTATAACAGGTATAGGGAGTACCCTGGGTGCAGGTATCTATGTTGTGGCTGGACAGGTTGCCAAGCAAACATCCGGCCCCTCTGTGTTCATCTCTTTCCTTATTGCTGCATTAGCCTCCGTTCTTGCAGGTAACATTTACTTCATTTCTATTTGTCAATCGAATTTATGCATCACTTTAAGAATCCTTTACAAGTTGTCATTTCCACCACATTTTAAAAACAAAAATTGTTCTATATCAAAACTGTTGCTTCCGCTTAATTTTTCAGGAGAGACAAATTAAAAAGCAAACTCTGTACTTTACTCTACACATACATGTTTGTATTTACATGTATACTCAACATGCTCAATGCCACATTTATGGTAAGGGATCGAACGTTTTACTTCAAGATTCGACTAAAATGATATTTTGGGACAGGACTTGAAAATGTCTTCGAGAAAGCCGTAATTTTATGATTAGCGAGTTCGAGATATTGGGTTTTCGTATTTTTGACAGTTCTTACTAACATTTCCGGCGAATTCGTTTCTGACAGAAATTCTAACATCTTAATTAAGCAATGGCGGTTTGTATTTAAAAACATAATTATAGAGTTAAGATAGGTCAAGTCAAGTCAAAAATTGTTTTGACATAAACATAAATATGTTCATTGCAATATACACGATGTGGCAGTTCATCATTGTACTTAGAAAAGCAACATACTTGGTGATACTTGGTAAGAATAGTAATTTCAGATAGTATACATATAAAACATTCAGTTCTTGCATACTCGTAAAAGAAAGGAATACATTTTGAGCGGTTATGCTTTAAATTAACTGGACTCGGTTTTTACCTGTAGTTTTGAAGAAGTTTGAACATGGAGTTCGTCTGCAAACTTTGTTTACTTTATAGCGGTGTAAGACTACTATATTCAGTTTCAGGTAACAGTGTAGTATAGATAAGACGGTGTCTTGCTACACTTTATCAACTTGTCTCATTTTTCTTAAGCCTAGCTTCATATATAAATATTGCTAAGCCTACAATTATTTTTCCTGAACTAGTTTTTGTAGAATTTTTAATTTGGTTAATATTGGCCATAAGATAAGAACATTCTGAAAGTAGTTGACGTCACAATCGGTGAATTACGTATTGGCTATACATAACTTAGACATTAAGTGTCCAGCTACAAATGTACATATATGTGTCCGAAGAATGTCGTATTGAAACAAGAATAAGGCCATATTCCTTTGACAACTCGGAACAGAATTCTAGAGTTCTACTCTTATTGTTGTCAAAGGAATCAAATAAGTACTACTGAGATTATCCAACCAAGATCTGCATTCCATGTGTTCCATTGTTATACACATTTATCACGTGAGTGTTCTGTCTGCACCAGGTTTTCCGTGGACGTATTTAACACAGTACTTTATCTCACTCCATTGACTTAGAGTCTGTGCTGATTGTTCGGAGATGGCCGAAGTTGCCTAGCGTTATTCTGTGTCCTGAACTATAAATAGCACTCACAACTCATACAAAGCATTCTGACCAAGTAAACATATCTGTCACCTAATTTTAATAATTTATATGTGACACATTTGCTGTTTTGCTTTTAAGGACTGTGTTATGCCGAGTTCGGTGCACGCGTTCCTAAAACAGGTTCAGCCTACGTATACAGCTACGTCACTATAGGAGAACTCATGGCGTTTGTGATTGGCTGGAATCTCATATTGGAATATGTAATTGGTATGTTAGACAAATAATTCATCACTGTGCTGATTTACGCTTGCCAGACAGGGTTTTTTTCCGTGTTTTTCTGGAAAAAAACTCGTCTTACACCCTGAGATGTAAGATAACTCACGTGATGTAGTTTAGGAATGCGTAAATTCATACGCTACTGTAATAAAATAGTGCTTAAAAGGAAAGGCATTCGTTTTACTTTATATCTTTTATTAATGAAAGAATACGACATGCAAGAAAAAAGAATATGGAAATCTGCCCTCGTATAACTGTTTAGCGGTAACTCGACAGAGCCTCATTACCGCCTAAACAGTTTCCATCGAGCCAGAGATTTCCATCCGCGCCTTCTACCTGTGAAAGATTCATATAATATTTGCTGACCTAAAAATAAACATTTGCCAGCATTTCCCTAAATGTTATTTATCTATTAAAGGATATGACATCCTAGTAACCATAATTTAATTTGTGTTTACAATCTTTCGCAAACAATGTTAATTATAAAGCGGTATTGATGAAGCAGAATATCTTTCAAAAAAAAAAACAAACAAATCGGCATGTCAATAAAAATCGTATAATTAATCTGTTTTAGTTTCTAATAAACGTTTTCATTTGACTCTTTTGGATTTTAACGTCTTTAGGCACAGCAAGTGTGGCCAGAGCATGGAGTTCGTATTTTGACTCTCTCGTCCACAACAAAATACAAACCTACTTTCGAGACAATGTTCCAATGCATATTTCTGGTCTTTCACCCTACCCTGACTTTTTTGCACTTGGAATAACCCTTCTTCTAACAGGTAAGTAACATGTACTTGTACTTGTATTGAGCAAGAAATGCACTTTTCATTACCTCTCATGAACAGATTTAATCAAATCGAGACTGCTATTATTAGTCACATACAAGTTGAAAACCAGTTTCGGGGACTATAGGATTCCGTCCGTCCGTCCGTCTGTCATTCTGTTCGTCCGTAATTTCATGTCCGGTCAATAACTCTGTCCTTCATTAAGGGACTTTATTACTTTGTACAAATGTTCTCATGACAGGACGACGTGCAATGTGCTAAACTCACTGACCCCTAGCTTAAACGTACAGGTCAACAAGTCTTTTTTTCTGTCCTGACTGTAACCCAGCAATCCATGAATGGGATTTTATCATTACTTGGCACAAATGTACCTCCATAATAAGCCGATTATTCATGCACAACTTTTAGTCCCCTGGCTCGAGAAAAACATCAATCCCAGTAGACATCTGACGTCGGTTAGACGTCGTATAGACGTCGGACCCCGACGTCAGATTAACGTTGGATTTTGGTTGGATTTGCAAACCGTTTAGACGTCGGATCCCGACGTCGCTAGACGTCGCAATCCGACCATTTTCCAACCAAAATCTAACCACTTTCCAACCAAAATCTGACCAAATTTTCAACAGAATTTGCAGTCAAACAAGTTATCAACACATGTAGTTTATCATCTTTATTTCACATGAAAGCGACATAAGTCTAATATCATAAATCCAAAAAAGGTAATCCAGTAATTGAAACTTTCAAGTTTAGTCATGTCTGCATGATTCTTCAACTCCGCTAAAATTCCCATCTGAAATGTATAAAATTTGACAGTTTCATCATTTCATAAAATTTGTAAACTTACACAAGTATGCTAGAGCTATTACTAAAGAACATAATTGCTACGTGCAAAACAAACATGTTATATTTTAAATTCTAAAAGAAATCTCTATAACCTCATAAAATGTAATGAAGTTTTATGTTAAACACAATTGATTTTTAAAGTAATAAACATAATGCATCAATCTTTGAAAGAATACGTAACATTAAAAAGAATAACAATTAAACTAAGTACAACTTTCAAAAATCTGCTACTCACGTTGTGGATCCCTTTGTGTAAAGTATTTATAAACTTGCTCTATCTTATCCCACAAATATCAAATCACCGAAGACTTGTGTAAACCGATTCAGACTTATCTCGCGAAGGCATGACTAATAAACATGTGTAGGTGAACTTAAAATAATTTATACATGTGTATAGAATGCAATTTTTTCCTGACCAGTTTTAAATTGGTAAAAAGAAATCCGTTTCCGAAAATAGACAATCTCATGCGATTTTGTAACATAATTAATGATAATGTTTGATGTGCTAATGAACTATTATTTATATGCGCATGTTCAGGCATAACTATCTTTAAACTATACTAGCAAAATTACACCAGTTAATTTCATAAATGAAAACATTTAAACAGACTTTCTATCCAACCTAATTCCAACGTCTCCTAGACGTCTAAGTCTGACGTCTATTAGACGTCGTGGTTATGACGTTGGTTAGACGTTGGATTCAGGTCGCCGACGACGCGACCAAAATCCAACGTCTAACTAACGTTGGTACGACGTCAGGTGTTTACTGGGATATAACTCTTGGCAGTCAAATGTTAATAAGGCATGAACAGGGTGTGTTTCGTGTCCGGTACAGAACTCTTCATCCATCAAGGGGTTACAATATTATTTGGTATAAATGTTTCCCATAATCAGACGACATGCCATGCATTTAGCTTAAAGGTCAATGCCACACTTGGAGATCAAATGTGGAAAGGCTTTTTTCTGCCCGGTCCATAACTTTGTCATGCGAAACAAGGTTTAAATATTACTTGGCAATAATATTTCCTTGGATGAGACGACGTGTCATGCACAAAACCTGGAACCATGGCTCGAAGGTCGCACTTTGAGGTCAAAGGCCATCAGGGCTTTTTCTGTCCGGTCTTTAACTTGACAATCCATAAAGGGATTTTATATTACTTTGCGCAAATGTCCCTCATAATAAGACGACGTGCCATGCGCAACATCCAGACCCCTATCTCAAAGGTCAAGGTCCCACTTGGAAGTAACAGGTCAAAAGGTTGTGGGGAGGGCCCTAGGTAATGTTGGAATAACTTTTGGCCCAACCCATTTGTACGTATTTGATTTAATGCTTGTATTAAATGTGATGCATACATGTGAATATATATATACAATAAAATATGATTAAACTAAAAGGTTGTTTTTTCCTGTCTTGTCCATAACTCTGTCGTCCAGTAAAGGATTTTGATATTACTTAGTACAAATGTTTCCCATAATGTGTGCGTGTTCGGGTTTAACGTCTTTTTTTAACAATTTTTCAGTCATATAAACGATGGTGTCTACTTGAGCACAGTGCCCAACTTTATAGTGCTGCCTCACTGGAATATCACGCCGTAGACACGTGGCAAGATAACCCACCCAGTCACATTATACTGACACCGGGCTGACCAGTCCTAGCACTATCCTCTTAATGCTGAGCGCCAAACGAGGAAGCTACTAGTACAATTTTTTACGTCTTTGGTATGACTCGGTCGGGGATCGAACCCACGACCTCCCGAACTAGAAGCGGACGCTCTACCACTAGGCTACCGAGGGGGTATTTCCCATAATGGGACAACATGTCTTGCGTTACACCCTAATCTTTAACTCAATGTTCAAGATCAATGTCGGAGGTTGAATTTTTCCTGCCTGGTGCATATATCTGGCATCCATTAAAGTGTTTCAGTATTTCTTGACATAAATGTTCCCCATAATGAGACATTGCGTTATGCGCAATACCCAGACCCCTAGCTCAAAGGTCAAGGTTACATTTTAAGGTCAAAAGTCAACATTGATCTTTTCCTGTCCAATCTGTAAAATAGTTTAATATAAGCTTGTTTGTCATATTGACCCAATTAATTTTATTTTGTAAATATGGTCATTTCATACTGTAAAGGAATGTGTTTATTATTGCATGATGGTTACACTATTACAGTTTAGTAATGTTGTATTATTGCATGCTTTGTATATTATTACACACTGGACATATCCTTACCATATACAAGTTTTGTATTTTATTACACATTTGCTATATTACTACAGCTTCTTTTAACTGTTACATTGTTCGTATATCATTACACACTGGGTATATTAATACACTTTGTTTATTCTGTTACATTCTATTACATAATCTGTTTGCACATTAAGTACTGTTATATAACTTGAATGTTTAATTTTGCACATTGGTTGCACGAATCCCTCGTATTATTTCAGATTACTCATGCTTAGTCAGATTTTCCTACATTGGTTATATATTATTATTGCTTGAGTATACTTTTTCATGTTTTGTATACTGTTACAGTAATCCTAGCAGTGGGAGTGAAGGAGTCGTCAAGATTCAACAACCTGTTTACAGCAGTCAATCTGTTGGTAGTAACGTATATAGTGATCTGCGGGGCATTCAAGGCAGACGTTCATAACTGGGAAGTAGACCCGAAAACGGTATGTATACAGCCTATGTGATCGAATAAAAGCAAACGTTTCGAAGTATATAGTGTATACAATGTAATTGTATATGAAATGCATTATTACACACGAAACAACAGGAAAGGTTTTACACCGGGACATGTGATACATTTGCTAAGTCGTTATTGCAAACAGGATCAATGCCACCACCTTTAACTTTAGATACCTTAAATTCAGAAACATTTGATGGCAAATATCATTTCATTTTTTTATATTATCATGTGTTTACATCCAACTCGTTTAAAGCGTATACAATTCAACTTGCATGCTTCTTATTTTGGTTTTCTTACATTGTACATCCGAAAAACTGACAGAAATACACGGTTACATTGTCATTGCATTCCATTTAGGTCACTGCTGTAAACTCTACAGATATTGGAGAGGGTGGATTTCTACCATTTGGTTTCTCTGGTATGTTGTCAGGGGCGGCTACATGTTTCTATGCCTTTGTTGGATTTGATGCCATAGCAACAACAGGTAGAGCAGTAATCATGTATATATCTTTAGGTTTAGTGAAGATACATTGTCCGTTTTATTAAACATATTGTTACGTTATGTGAACACACATTATCCAGTTTAGTGAACACACACATTGTTAGGTATAAAAGATATATTAAGAGGTTTAATGAACAACTATGTTCATGTTTTGTTAAACTTTTGTTAGGTTAATATACATTTTCATGTTTTGTAAACACAGTATGAGGTTTACAAAACACCAATAAAACATTGTTATATAGGTTTATTGAATGCACTTTCAGATCTAGTAAACATATTATCACGTTTAGTAAAAGTCTATCGTCCGATTTAGTGAACACATATTGTCCGGCTTACTGATAACATTATGTTTATTTAACACATATTGCCAGGTGGAGTAAATACATTGTCCGGTTTAGTAAGCACATTATCTGGTTTTTTAAACACCTTTTATCAGATTTAGTACACATCTCGCCAGGTTTAGTGAGCATTGTGAGTTTTTTTGGCATTAGTTCTAACTCTCAGGGTCAGTTATATAAAACAATTATATGTATTTTAAATTGAAATAAGAAAACCACATATATATTATGTATATAGAACAAGCCACGGCGTACACGATAAAAACGACTTCGTCGACTGAAACTTCCGAAGTATAAAAAATACTAATATATTTTCCTGTTTTTTACAGGTGAAGAAGTGAAGAACCCCCAGAAAGCTATACCTGTAAGTATAGTAGTGTCACTGCTGGCGTGTTTCTTTGCCTACTCTGGTATATCTGTTGTTATAACACTGATGTGTCCTTATTACTTACTGGATGGGAGTGCACCATTACCTGCCGTGTTTGATAGAGTTGGTTGGCCTGTTGCCAGGTACATCATTGCTGTGGGTGCTGTGTGTGGATTATCAACAAGGTATATGTCCAGCTTTACAGTCGTTTTATAGGTTTGTACCGATGTAACTACTTCCTAGCACCCCCGGCGGGGCATATGTTCTCCGTGACGATTTGATAAAAGACATTGTGTCTGAAGTCGTTCGTCCTCCACCTCTGAACATTCATGTGGGGAAGTTGGCAGTTACTTGCGGAGAACAGGTTTGTACTGGTACAGAATCCAGGAACACTGGTTAGGTTTACTGCCCACCGTGACATGACTGAAATACTGTTGAAAAACGGCGTTAAACCCAAAACAAAACTTCATAGCCTTTCATTTTGGAGCAAAAGCCTTTGTGCATTCCTTGCATTACTTCAGACACAGATGGTACCTGAAATTAATGATCCTTTGCAAGTCAGATGAAATGATTCCTACAATGAAATGATTCTTCTCTTGCAGGGTCTCGATATGCTTGTTTATGTTGGGTTTAAAGTCGTTTTTCTTTCAACAGTATTTCAGTTATGTAAGGATAACAGATGTGGAGGATAATTGATTTCAGACATATTGTCTTTTTCTCTTGCCATGGAGAACATACGCCTCTTCCGTTGACCGGACTCTCGACCCCGCGATTCGTAGATCTGTGCTTATCATATTGAGTTAAACCCATAGCATTGAGGGGCAAGTGATTCGAACTCATTGAAAGAGACCGAGGTAAAAAAATCTGGTATACTTGTATGTTCATTACGTCGTATACTTCTCCTTTTCTAAGTATTCTTCTGCATTTTGTATGTAATAATTCAATTATACTGTCAAGGTCGTCAAGGAAGTGACACAATGCGGCTGTCTAAAAAGTGGCAGGTTGAAATAAGAACGGAATCAATTCAGGAAGTAAACTGACAGACTGCTTAATTCAGGTGGCCGCTTAAACAGATTCAGCTGAATTGATATATACCATATTGTTATGTTTTAGAATTATGTATCACCATAAAACTGATTCACTATTTTTATTAATGTCAACTGCAGTCTGATTAAAACCATTTCCCATATAAACGCTACGCATTCCTTGTATTTAGGAAGATTTAGTTCTTTAGTCTGTATGAGTAAAAAAGAATGCCAGAATGAAATTTTGTAAAATAATATTGAATGAAATAAATGTTGGCAGTCTCCTTGGTGCAATGTTTCCACTTCCTCGTGTGATCTACGCTATAGCCAGTGATGGGCTTATCTTTAAGTTTCTGGCCAAAGTCAATGACAGATTCAAAACACCACTGATTGCCACTCTAATATCTGGTGCGTTTGCAGGTAAGTACTTTTAATTACAGTATTTGTTTTACTTATTTTGCTTATAATATACATTAGATGTGATTAACCATTACTTCGGAGTAAAAGTCACTTTAGGCTGGTAAAGATAGCTGAAATACGCCTTTATACTGCCCAAACGAATATCAATAGATACACTCTCATTAAGACGTAGTTACTCATTTTGTTTGTAAATAAGAAGTTGATATGTATACAAAACACAGTAATATATAACAATTTTGATAAATATGAATGATATACATCTTTTACAAAAGGAATAATGGCGATGTTGTTTGACCCTCAATGTACAGAAAAAATGGCAATGTTGTTTGACGACTAAGAAATATTTTTTATAACAGGAATAGAATAGTGGCGATGTTGTTTGACCGTATGAAATACGTCTTTTATTACAGGATTAATGGCGATGTTATTTGACCTGAAAGAGCTTGTGGACATGATGTCTATAGGAACTCTGTTAGCTTACACTCTAGTCGCAGTGTCTGTACTTCTGTTGAGATACAGGGTCCATAATATAGGAGAAATAGACGAGTCAAAAGGCAGTTATACACAAGTGTGAGTAAATCAACCACCCGCATATACTTGTCTTGTACATGTAAAAATGCTGTGTTGCAAACCTCAGATATAATATAGGAGAATAGACGAGACGAAAGGCAGTTATACACGAGTGTGATAAATCAACCACCGATATACTTGTCTTGTACATGTAAAATGCTGTGTGCAAAACCTCAGATAATATAGGATAATAGACGAGACGAAAGGCAGTTATACACAAGTGTGAGTAAATCAACCACCCGCATATACTTGTCTTGTACATGTAAAAATGCTGTGTTGCAAAACCTCAGATATAATATAGGAGAAATAGACGAGACGAAAGGCAGTTATACACGAGTGTGAGTAAATCAACCACCCGCATATACTTGTCTTGTACATGTAAAAATTCTGTGTTGCAAAGCCTCAGATATAATATAGAAGAAATAGACGAGTCAAAAGGTCGAAAGGCAGTTATACACAAGTGTGAGTAAATCAAGCATCCGCATATACTTGTCTTGTACATGTAAAAATGCTGTGTTGCAAAGCCTCAGATATAATGTAGGAGAAATAGACGAGACGAAAGGCAGTTATACACAAGTGTGAGTAAGCCAACCATCTGATGTAAAAGTCGCGCGTTTCAAAGTCTCGGATGTTGTTGAATACATTGCAAAACTGTAGTCATGAAAACAGTTTTACCTTTTGAATAGTACGTTTGGTAATCTTTTGAGTCGTAACGCGGATAAGGAATGTGTGGGTGAACATTTCGTGTATTTATTTGTTTTACATTCGTAATTTCAGAAAGGAAAAAATATAAATGTAGTAGTTAAGGGTAAAACCGAGCAGAATGATGCGGTGATGGAGTAATTAACCTGAATTTTCTAACAAATTATTTCGTGTTGTCTATTATTTGATTGTTTCTGGCGTGCCCAATCGTCATTTCATTATATAATTTCAGTGCTGAATATGATTCAAAGGAACATCTAGATCATTCAGACGCTTTAAATGACAGAAGACAGCTTTCAAATGACTATGGTGACCAGACCATATTTTCAACAGCTTTCAATTTTAAAAATGAAAACCCGTCCCCGATAACTGAGAAAACATCTGTATATGCTGTTTCTTTATTTAGTAAGTGAGGAATTTTCTATCTGTTATTCAAGATATTTTAAGCCATATTTTGAAGTACCGCCTAGTCTTATTATAGAATATTAGCTGTTGCAACAAAAGCCATGACATGTCTGTATGAATTATACAAATGTTACACGATAGTATCATCTCACCTTTATAACCTTTATTCGTTTAGGAGATGACACAAGGATCCTTAGTACTGCAGCTCCATCGGAGATATTGATAATATATATACAGTTGAGTCTCGTTATCTCGAATTTTAGTGGATCGAGCGTTATACTTCGAGATAACCGAAATTCGTCTTATAATGATATTTCCTGTTCGATTTTTGGGACGGGATTTTAAAATGCCTTCGAAATAGCCGGTATTTGAGATAGGCGAGTTCGTGATATGTAGGAAGAGAAATTCTGTTTTTCGTGATGTAAGAAACCAACATTTCCACTAGTGATGCATGTGTAATATGTTTTCAGGTCTTTTAACTGTTGGACTTTCGCTCTTTCTAAAGTTTGCAGAAGACGATTTGTCGGCTGGTAAAGCCTGGGCGATTGTCATCACATCTGTGTTTACTATATTAATGCCACTTCTACTTATCTCAATGGCATGTCAACCACAGAACAAAAGCAAGGTTTCTTTTAAGGTTTGTATGCACAGTCACTAGCTCTTGTAACACCACACGTCTCTTTGTATGGTTTATAGATTAAAAGAGTCAGCAGTTATTTTTAACTCACACGCTTTCATTTACAAGATGAACTACACTATAAAAATCGATCCAGGTATAAAAACATCAGCTTTTTAAACAATGTTTGTCCAAGATCAGTGGAGGCTGATCATGGTCTGCACTGTTCGCTATTCAGTCAGTAAATGTTCAGTGAACACCCCTTTGAATAACAAGTGGTACTGTCGCAATTGAATCATAGACCAGTCCATTTTAGAAATGTAGCTGGGTAAGGGTTAACGTTTTGTCTCCACTTGACTTATGTTATCAAAATTGTTATACTTCTACGGAAGCATCTGGTACAGGTCGGAAAGTATTTTTTATTCGTTTTGCCATAGTTTTAAACATGTATGACACTATTTTGTTTTTTTTTTAATGGAGGGGCATCAATGGTAGATTTCTTTAAGTCAACCAATATTAATAGTTCTACTCAAGTGCCCGCATTTCCCTGAAGGGCAAATGGGACTCCCCGCAACTATTTAAGCTTGAAATATGAGCTAAGTCTGTATGACTTTTACCTGCTCAACAAACAAACGCAGTGTAGTTAAGTTTGATTTTAAACAGAATTAAACAGAAATATTAATCATGGCATCATGTGATGAAAACTAAAAATTAGGCAAAATTTGTTGAATTGCTCATATTGCATAATTATATTTTCTCTTCAATAAAATCTAAATAGTTAATTCATATTAGTTATCTCTGACACAAAGCTGTTTTTGAATTCATTTTGTTTTTGGTGAGATAGTGTAAAAGATGATGAGTTTAAGGTACTACTCCCGCACGATAATTTAAACGACAGCATGTTTATATTATCGTTTGATTGTTATGGTTCTCATACATCGTTGAGGTTGTCAATGATAGAAGTTAAGTGCATACTGTAATGTTATACAGAATATTTTCTGTATTGAAACGTACATGTTATCGTTTGAGTTATCCTGCGGGATTTATAGATATAGTTCCACTTTATTTAACGGAGAGTAAATACTAGGTATGTAATAACATATTAATCTCAGTATTCACGTATGTTACCAATAGTCTAAAAGAATGCATTTTTTTTTTATTCCAGGTGCCTTGGTTGCCGTTTTTACCGGGTATAAGTATTTTCGTGAATATTTTTCTTATGCTTCGACTTCCAAATGCGACATGGATAAGATTTGCTGTCTGGATGGCTGTAGGTAGAGTGAAACATAAAGTTATTTATTTTAAACAAACTGTTGAGCAAAGTCGGTAAAACTGAATTATAGCTGACGTCCATTGCAGTATCGGCATTCTATATACTTTGACATGTTAAACAGACAGCTTAAAGACTCATAATGCTTTTGTTTAAAATGTGGCTGCCACATTTTCCGTGAACATAAGATACATTAATTTCTTCTTAAATCCTATTTCTAATAATTACTTTTTTTAACATTTGTCAAAGGTTTGAATATATTGCTGAATATATTATTGTTTTTATTACCTCCCTTTATGGCACTAACTATAAGAGTTCATGTGCAATATTAAAAATGGTGCTTTCCTAACCATGTAAGTACGCATAACATCTATTTGGAAAGCTGTTTCATCTGTTTTTAAGATAATAATTTAAATCATTTATGGACCTTTAAAACATTGATGATATGAGTAAACCTAGTACAATGCGTTCAGACATTTTATAAAAAGCTAAATTTCAATCTTTTAGCCAGTTCATTTCTAAAATATATGAGCCGCACCATGAGAAAAGCAGCATAGTACATTTGCGACCAACATGGATCCAGATCAGCCTACGCATCCATGCTGTTCGCTAACGGTTTCCCTAGTTGCAATAGGCGAACAGCATGGATCCTGACCAGACTGCGCGGATGCGCGGGCTGGTCTGGATCCATGCTGGTCGCAAACGCACTATGTTGGTTTCCTCATGGTGCGGCTCATATGTACTTGCGATATAATTATCAGTTTGTACATTTCAGGTTTCATAGTCTACTTTTTCTATGGATTTAGAAACAGCAATCAGGGGCTTAGGAAATCTGAGACGGATACTTTTTCAGATTACGAAGTTAGATGTGACAATTCAATCAATGCTTCAGGGGAGCGTAGAATACCAAATAAGGAATCAAACACATCCGAGACCTCGAGCTTGCTTCGTGCAGTAGTATAGTCTAGTCTTCCTACTGAGCATGACATGACATTGCAAATATGTTACATTTTAATCCTTACCTTGCTAAATTTCTATAATGAACTTTTTCTATCTTCCAATTTTGACAGTACCATTAACTGTTAAAAAGGGTGCTTACCAAAAAGATACTGGTTGAATAGCGAACAGTGCAGATCATGATAAGACTGCACGGATGTGCAGGCTGATCATGATCTACACTGGGCGCAAAGGCAGAATCAGTCGTGTCCAGCATGGTAAGGGATAAGGCTTACGACAATGTTTTATAAATATAATATACATGTTGTGATATGTGTTATGGTACAGATTCAAAAGATATATACTGTAGCATTCAATGGGAATATATACATTTAACATAATGGGAATTTTTGACAATTTGACATAACTGAGATTAAAAACAAATTCATGTTTAAGTAAGTGTGTTGCATCTTTATGATGTTAACTGACATTACTTGTTACATGAACTTGTTTTACATCTTTCTTTGTGCATGTGTTATTTTTCTTAAATATAAATGTAAATAATAAGCAATAAAGTATGATTAAACGATTTGAAAGAAGTGTTCACAGCTCACAAAGATGGTGTGTTTATCAAGCTGTATTTGAACTTAGTGTTGCAGTGTCCGCACAATGTCCGCACAGTGTCCGCACAATCTAGAATGCTTTGAAAAATTACCGTGAATATTGTTATTTGAAACGAGTGTTAAAACGCATTCCGCCTGTCATTAAAAAACGTCCGACGCTTCCATTACATTCGACCCGAAAATTGTTCATAAAAATGGTCTATTGATCGGTATTCATGAACATTTTAAGCCTGAAGATTAGACTTAGGTTAATTTACTTTCTATCCAGTAGTTGTAAATCTTGCACGGATTTGAATGAAACTTTACTTGAAAAAGACATAAGCCACAAGATTTTCTTTCAAAATAGGGAAAATGGTCTTACCTTTTAATATGGAGAAACATAAGCAGCCGTTTCCCGTTTTGTAGAAAACAAAACGGTTCAGTCTCAATTGCAGTGTGTGTTCGGGTTAAACGTTTTTTTTCAACAATTTTTCAGTTATATAAATGACGGTGTCTACTTGTAGCAGTGAGCACAATGCACAACTTTATAGTGCTGTCCCACCGGAATATCAGGCTGTAGACACGTGACATTATACCCAACCCAGTCACATTATAGGCTGACACCGCTGGTCCTAGCACTATCTTCCTAATGCTGAGCCCCAAGAGAGGAAGCTACAAGTGACATTTTCACGTCTTAAGTATGATTCGATCTTCAGGCACAGTTTGTATAATAAATGAGCCGCGACATGAGAAAATCAGCATAGTCCGCACAGCCTGGTCAGGATCCATGCTGTTCGCTAACAGTTTCTTTAATTGCAATAGACTTTGAAAACGGACAGCATGGATCCTGACCAGACTGCGCAGATGCGCAGGCAGGTCTAAATCCATGCTGGTCGCAAAGCCACTATGTTGGTTTTCTCATGGCGCGGCTCAAATGTAGAATTCTAGTGCTCTGGTTGGTTTTCAAATGATTGTTTCGGAATTTAAAAAGATGTATCAAATGCAGTTTAATAATAGACAAATGGAACACGTCGGTTTAGCGGCAGCTGCTCAGTAAAGAAAACAAACATAGCCTCACATACGTAAGAAGGCACCCATACCACCATATAATAATAAGCATTATATTCACGACGAACGCAATAAGCTATCGTAAATAAGATGAAAAATAAGCTCAGTATTCTAAACAGAGTAAAGTTACCAACGCTAGGCAAGAAAAACAAACAAACAAAAAACGATACAAGTGATCTTGAAGGCGTACGCAGCTTTATTTATTTGCATGTATATGTACTACGTTTTTATGTGTAGGTAAAACGCGTATGCTGTGGAAACAATTCACTCTTTCACATTTTCTATGCAGATCTCGCGGTGGCTCTACTGACCAATACTAGCAAAATCCTACATCTCGTTAACGTCTTAAGGTAAATGTACATGTAAACAGGTGATAGCTCTTTAATTGTAACTAATGTACATGAAGTCCGCTTTTGTATGATTCGATCTTCAGGCACAGTTTGTGTAATAAATGAGCCGCGCCATGAGAAAATCAGCATAGTCCGCACAGCCTGGTCAGGATCCATGCTGTTCGCTAACAGTTTCTTTAATTGCAATAGACTTTGAAAGCGAACAGCATGGATCCTGACCAGACTGCGCAGATGCGCAGGCAGGTCTGGATCCATGCTGGTCGCAAAGCCACTATGTTGGTTTTCTCATGCCACGGCTCAAATGTAGAATTCTAGTGCTCTGGTTGGTTTTCAAATGATTGTTTCGGAATTTAAAAAGATGTATCAAATGCAGTTTAATAATAGGCAAATGGAACACGTCGGTTTAGCGGCAGCTGCTCAATAAAGAAAACAAACATAGCCTCACATACGTAAGAAGGCACCCATACCACCATATAATAATAAACATATATTCACGACGAACGCCTTAAGGTTTCGTAAATAAGATGAAAAATGAGCTCAGTATTCTAAACAGAGTAAAGTTACCAACGCTAGGCAAGAAAAACAAACAAACAAAAAACGATACAAGTGATCTTGAAGACGTACGCAGCTTTATTTATTTGCATGTATATGTACTACGTTTTTATGTTTAGGTAAAACGCGTATGCTGTGGAAACAATTCACTCTTTCACATTTTCTATGCAGATCTCGCGGTGGCTCTACCAAGCAATACTAGCAAAATCCTACATCTCGTTAACGTCTTAAGGTAAATGTACATGTAAACAGGTGATAGCTCTTTAATTGTAACTAATGTACATGAAGTCCGCTTTTGTATGATTCGATCTTCAGGCACAGTTTGTGTAATAAATGAGCCGCGCCATGAGAAAATCAGCATAGTCCGCACAGCCTGGTCAGGATCCATGCTATTCGCTAACAGTTTCTTTAATTGCAATAGACTTTGAAAGCGAACAGCATGGATCCTGACAAGACTGCGCAGATGCGCAGGCAGGTTTGGATCCATGCTGGTCGCAAAGCCACTATGTTGGTTTTCTCATGGCGCGGCTCAAATGTAGAATTCTAGTGCTCTGGTTGGTTTTCAAATGATTGTTTCGGAATTTAAAAAGATGTACTAAATGCAGTTTAATAATAGGCAAATGGAACACGTCGGTTTAGCGGCAGCTGTTCAGTAAAGAAAACAAACATAGCCTCACATACGTAAGAAGGCACCCATACTACCATATAATAATAAGCATTTATATTCACGACGAACGCAATAAGCTAACGTAAATAAGATGAAAAATGAGCTCAGTATTCTAAACAGAGTAAAGTTACCAACGCTAGGCAAGAAAAACAAACAAACAAAAAACGATACAAGTGATCTTGAAGACGTACGCGGCTTTATTTATTTGCATGTATATGTACTACGTTTTTATGTTTATGTAAAACGCGTATGCTGTGGAAACAATTCACTCTTTCACATTTTCTATGCAGATCTCGCGGTGGCTCTACTGACCAATACTAGCAAAATCCTACATCTCGTTAACGTCTTAAGGTAAATGTACATGTAAACAGGTGATAGCTCTTTAATTGTAACCAATGTACATGAAGTCCGCTTTTGTACTCTCCACGAAACATTAACATTTCCGTGTCCTGCTTATTGTTTGGGTCAAATAGCCAGTATGTCACCTTTTATGGCATGAATTACTTCAGCTCAGCTGCAATACAAAAGGAATCTCGTAATACAGAATTGTTTGCCTTTTTGTCACCCAGTGGTATTGCTCACTCGCACAGAAATCCTGTAGCTCTTTTTTTTAAATGTCTGTGTTATACATGCCTTGCCTGCTAGCTATCCAGTTGTGTCTGACGTTGACATGAATGGTTTACCGCCAGCTCAGACCTTCCAATGCACAGCCAAGGCAAGAAGTTAATTGTAAATGCCTACATGGCAACAGAAAAGTATTCTACGCGAGTTTTGTGACCGGTGGTTTCATATTGACTGAGCACTAGGGTCGTATAATAAATTATCAGACTCGCAGTATAGCTAGTTGATATTGTCAGCAGCTCTGTGGGAGTCGTACTTATTCTTTATCTTTTGTTGAATCGCTCCCTAAGTGACACCAATATCTACCATCTCTAATGCAGTTGTACTAAAACTCGATCAAATTCTAGAGACATTGAAAATCTGTCTCTATATGGCACCCAACACAACTAACAACATCCATTCCCTATTCTAAACCCAATACAAACAACAACAAAAAACGAAAAAAAACAAAACTCAGCAGTAAAGAAGGTATCTCTATTTTTACACACTTTTTACGCTCGCTCCTAATTTTTTTGGAAAACATCCGATGACCAAGAAATTAATTTGGTGTGGCCTAAATGACTTGGTTTGGATTTAGGGTCTTCTTAAGCACTGGGCCGACAATATTTAAAATTTCCTCTTTTATTGTTGGTCCAACTTTGGGCAAACTAGAGCTCATTTCTTTGTTGAACAAACTTGGCATGTTGATTTTTGCCCAACTTAGGTCACAGTGTATAGACTCTCTGTACGCCCAAGCGGAAGTCGCCAAAAACTAGGCGTTCAGAAATCAAAACACAAATTTTTGCTGTCGCGGATGGCTTGGATTTTTATTGTTTATTTCGTTAATATCGCATATAGTAAGTGTATTTTTAATCTACTTATTGTTTAAGAGCTACTGTTTACGTAGATACCAAACACGGCTATTAAAACTCTTAATATACTTCATTTGAAGTCAAATCACGTGTGGGTATTTGTTCGATTTTGTAATGAAACTATCAATTCTTTAAAATACATGTATCTTGAGCTTTTGCAAAGAATTGAAACCTTTGCTACTTCGTAGATAAATATCTTACGCATCGATAAATACTAGCATGGCTCTATGGTAACGAATGCGTTTTTAGGAAAATGTGTTTTTTTTTTGAGACATATATGCCGATTACACTGTCCCACTAGTCGATACATTACTGGCCCACTAATCGCAATTTCTAAAATCCGGACTGAACGCTTAGTCGAAAAACTGTACGCCTATTCAAAACTTCTTTTCATTTATATATTTCAATAATTTGACTTTGTTTTATGATAACCAACAGTTCAAAAGTAATAGTTATAATTTCTTTCGTTTTCGTAACAGTCACGGACCAGTCTATATGTTATTACTGCAGTTTCGAATCCACTTTTCGTAAAGGTTAGTGTTTATTAGTAAGTAATTATCAAATTAATTTAGTCTAGCGACTAATTCAATTTGGTAAATGCGTACTAATAAACTCTAACCTGCATAGTGTTTGAAATTATTTTTTGTAATAATGACTAGATTCTTTACACATACATCACTAACGCATCATTCATATAATCGTTACGTGGCACAACTCAGTGTTTGATCCATTTCCGGCATCTCAGAGACTTGTTCGGACTTTACCTCGGGAACTTTATCATCATTCGCAGAATAAGCAGCTGCCGTCGGCGCGGTTATTGGTAATTTCAGTTTATTTTAATATCCGGCTCCAAATCACCGCTGATATCAGTCAAAATCAAGCAGATTGAAGCTAATATCCAGTTATTTTTCTTTTGCATTAATAATTATTGCAGTAATCGCTACAAAGCAAAATGAAAATGACCTGGCTCCTAATGTTTACATCAGTTGTTCTACACGTATAACTAACCACCGTCTTGGAAGATAGATGAGCGGACTCGTTTTGGACACTTTGATTGTACAAAGTTTTCATGTAGACAGCGCATTTGTCTGTTGGCGGAGCTTAAACTCAAAAAATAATTTCAAGTACAAAACCTTGAGTGACCTTCATCTTGGGTATAATGGGCAGTCCCTGCATAAAAAGGCTTTGTTTGCACAATGTTTATGTGAAGTTACAGTAAGGTATAAGCAAAAGTAAAAAAAAAGATGTGACAGAAAAAAAAGGTTGCCGAAAAAAAACTTAACTTTAACCGAAACCGGGGCGAGTAGAATAGCACCGCTATTCCCCGAATAGTCGAGCTGAAAATACAAAGAAAAAACAAACAAAAAAAAAACAACAAAGAGTCCTGTAAAGCTGAGCGGAATAAATATATATTTTTCTCTAATGTTAACGGAAGCACGTACACAGATTCTATTTCTTGTCCAAGACAAGGACATCGTTGGTGAAACAGACCAATAAATACTGTTTCACTGTCGCAAGTAAAATACAATACAAAACTTATATTTATAAATTCAATAAGTACAGTGTATAGAGCCTACAAGCCCTAACATGTCGTCATTTCTTTATTAAAAAGGCGTGCAGTGTTTTGGCGAATAGTGGTTTTAGTACAACTGCCTTAGAGATGGTAGATATTGGTGTCACTTAGGGAGCGATTCAACTAAAGATAAAGAATAAGTACGACTCCCACAGAGCTGCTGACAATATCAACTAGCTATACTGCGAGTCTGATAATTTATTATACGACCCTAGTGCTCAGTCAATATGAAACCACCGGTCACAAAAATCGCGTAGAATACTTTTCTGTTGCCATGTAGGCATTTACAATTAACTTCTTGCCTTGGCTGTGCATTGGAAGGTCTGAGCTGGCGGTAAACCATTCATGTCAACGTCAGACACAAATGGATAGCTCGCAGGCAAGGCATGTATAACACAGACATTTAAAAAAAAAGAGCTACAGGATTTCTGTGCGAGTGAGCAATACCACTGGGTGACAAAAAGGCAAACAATTCTGTATTACGAGATTCCTTTTGTATTGCAGCTGAGCTGAAGTATTTCATGCCATAAAAGGTGACATACTGGCTATTTGACCCAAACAATAAGCAGGACACGGAAATGTTAATGTTTCGTGGAGAGTACAAAAGCGGACTTCATGTACATTGGTTACAATTAAAGAGCTATCACCTGTTTACATGTACATTTACCTTAAGATGTAGGATTTTGCTAGTATTGGTCAGTAGAGTTACCGCGAGATCTGCATAGAAAATGTGAAAGAGTGAATTGTTTCCACAGCATACGCGTTTTACCTAAACATAAAAACGTAGTACATATACATGCAAATAAATAAAGCTGCGTACGTCTTCAAGATCACTTGTATCGTTTTTTGTTTGTTTTTTTCTTGCCTAGTGTTGGTAACTTTACTCTGTTTAGAATACTGAGCTCATTTTTCATCTTATTTACGAAACCTTAAGGCGTTCATCGTGAATATATGTTTATTATTATATTGTGGCATGGGTGCCTTCTTACGTATGTGAGGCTATGTTTGTTTTCTTTACTGAGCAGCTGCCGCTAAACCGACGTGTTCCATTTGCCTATTATTAAACCGCATTTAATACATCTTTTTAAATTCCGAAACAATCATTTGAAAACCAACCAGAGCACTAGAATTCTACATTTGAGCCGCGCCATGAGAAAACCAACATAGTGGCTTTGCGACCAGCATGGATCCAAACCTGCCTGCGCATCTGCGCAGTCTTGTCAGGATCCATGCTGTTCGCTTTCAAAGTCTATTGCAATTAAAGAAACTGTTAGCGAATAGCATGGATCCTGACCAGGCTGTGCGGACTATGCTGATTTTCTCATGGCGCGGCTCATTTATTAAATTTTTTCTACAAAACGGGAACGGCTGCTTATGTTTCTCCATATTAAAAGGTAAGACCATTTTCCCTATTTTGAAAGAAAATCTTGTGGCTTATGTCTTTTTCAAGTAAAGTTTCATTCAAATCCATGCAAGATTTACAACTACTGGATAGAAAGTAATCTAAGTCTAATCGTCAGGCTTAAAATGTTCATGAATACCGATCAATAGACCATTTTTATCAATAATTTTCAGATCGAATGTAATGGAAGCGTCGGACTTTTTTTAACGACAGACGGAATGCGTTTTAACACTCGTTTCAAATAACAATATTCACGATAATTTTTCAAAGCATTCTAGATTGTGCGGACACTGTGCGGACATTGTGCGGACACTGCAACACTAAGGTCAAATACAGCTTGATAAACACACCATCTTTGTGAGCTGTTAAAAATTCTTTCAAATCGTTTAATCATACTTTATTGCTTATTTACATTTATATTTAAGAACAATAACACGTGCACAAAAAATAAGTAAAACAAGTTCATGTAACAAGTAATGTCAGTTAACTTCATAAAGATGCAACACACTTACTTAAACATGAATTTGTTTTTAATCTCAGTTATGTCAAATTGTCAAAAATTCCCATTAGTTGAATGTATATATTCCCATTGAATGCTACAGTATATATCTTTTGAATCTGTACCATAACACATATCACAACATGTATATAATATTTATAAAACATTGTCGAAAGCCTTATCCCTTACCATGCTGGACATGATTGATTCTGCCTTTGCGACCAGTGTAGATCATGATCAGCCTGCACATCCGTGCAGTCTGATCATGATTTGCGCTGTTCACTATTCAGCCAGTATCATTTTGGTAAGCACCCCTTTTAACAGTTAATGGTACTGTCCAAATTGGAAGATAGACAAGACGTTTTTATTTCATTATAGAACTTTAGCAAGGTAAGGGTTAAGATGTATCATATTTGTAATGTCAGGTCATGCTCAATAGGAAGACTAATCTATACTACTGCACGAAGCAAGCTCGAGGTCTCGGATGGGTTTGATTCATTATTTGGTATTCTGGGCTCCCCTGAAGCATTGATTGAATTGTCACATCTAACTTCGTAATCAGGAAAAGTATCCGTCTCAGATTCCCTAAGCCCCTGATTGCTGTTTCTAAATCCATAGAAAAAGTAGACTATGAAACCTGAAATGTACAAACTGATAATTGTATTGCAAGTACACATAAGCCGCACCATGAGAAAACCAACATAGTGCGTTTGCGACCAGCATGGATCCAGACCAGCCCGCGCATCCGCACAGTCTGGTCAGGATCCATGCTGTTCGCCTATTGCAACTAGAGAAACCGTTAGCGAACAGCATGGATGCGTAGGCTGGTCAGGATACATGCTGGTCGCAAATGTACTATGCTGCTTTTCTCATGGTGCGGCTCATATATTTTAGAAATGAACTGGCTAAAAGACTGAAATTTAGCTTTTTATAAAATACCTGAACGCATTGTACTAGGTGTACTCATATCATCAATGTTTTAAAGGTCCATAATGCTTTAAATTTTTATCTTAAAAACAGATGAAACAGCTTTCCAAATAGATGTTATGCGTACTTACATGGTTAGGAAAGCACCATTTTTAATATTGCACATGAGCTCTTATAGCTAGTGCCATAAAGGGAGGTAATAAAAACAATAATATATTCAGCAATATATTCAAACCTTTGACAAATGTTAAAGAAAGTAATTATTAGAAATAGGATTTAAGAAGAAATTAATGTATCTTATGTTCACAACGGAAAATGTGGCAGCCACATTTTAAACAAAAGCGTTCAGGGTCTTTAAGCTGTCTGTTTAACATGTCAAAGTATATAGAATGCCGATACTGCAATGGACGTCAACAGTTACTATAATTCAGTTCAATTTTAACCGACTTTGCTATACAGCTGGTATAAAATAAATAACTTTGTATTTCACGCTACCTATAGCCATCCAGACAGCAAATCTTATCCAAGTCGCATTTGGAAGTCGAAGCATAAGAAAAATATTCACAAAAATACTTATGCCCGGTAAAAACGGCAACCAAGGCACCTGGAATGAAATAAAAATGCATTCTTTTAGACTATTGGTAACATACGTGAATACTGAGATTAAAGTGTTATTACATACCTAGTATTTACTTAAGAAATAATATATCTCATCCAGTGATTTGTCGTTGAATAAATCATTGTTTGGAGTTCAGATGCGAAGGAATTATATCACGAGGGCGCAGCCCGAGTGATATAATAATACGCATCTGAACGACAAACAATGATTTATCCAAGAGCAAATCACTAAATGAGATATATTATTTCGATTCTAACACGTTACCAAGGATTTTTAAGTACATCCTTGACGACATTCATTAAATATTTGCCCATTTTCAATCGGTTTCTTTTCCAGCGCGCCGCTATGCCGTTTGACGCCATGACGTAATAATTGTGGCGTCAGAACAGTGATTTGTTGTATAATAATTCACTGTTTTCAGTCTCCTTTGTTTAATAGCAAAATCAACTGGATCGTGTTAGAATCTCCGTTAAGTTACAGTGGAACCTGAAACGTCAATATTTTTCCATATTGACGTCTGAAATTTCATATCAGGGGCGTGACATCATTTGTCATGTGTCGTTCGATTAGTTTCTTTTATTAACGTCAGTATCGTCAATTTCATTCAAGTTATTCAACAAATTCATAATATTTATGTCATATAGATATGTGTAAATACGTGTGTTACTGTAATAAAAAGGTTATTAGCTTTGCATCGAGAAATAGGCACGAGTCACGTTCTTGAGCGGAATAATATTGCGCTCCTAAAATCGCGCAATATTTCCACCGCAGAACTCGTGCATATTTCTCGATACTAAGCTAATGACCTATAAATATTCCGTGATATATTTTGTCTAAAGTAAATACAACGTTCTTTCTGTTTCGATTTGAAACTTTGATATCTATAAATCCCGCACGATAACTCAAACGATAACATGTTTGATAATTATGATTTTCCTTCATTAAAACGTTTCAATACAGAAAATATTTTTGTATAACATTACAGTATGCACTTAACTTCTATCATTGACAACCTTTTTTGAGTTCAACGATGCATGAGAACCATAACAATCAAACGATAATATAAACATGCTGTCGTTTAAATTATCGTGCGGGAGTAGTACCTTAAACTCATTATCTTTTACACTATAACAAAATGAATTCGAAAACAGCTTTATGTCAGAGATAACTGAATTAACTGTTTAGATTTTATTGAAGAGAAAATATAATTATGCAATATGAGCAATTCAACAAATTTTGCCTAATTTTTAGTTTTCATCACATGAAGCCATGATTAATATTACTGTTTAATTCTGTTTAATCAAACTAAACTACACTGCGTTTGTTTGCTGAGCAAGTAAATGCCATACAGACTCAGCTCATATTTCAAGCTTAAATAGTGGCGGGGAGTCCCATTTGCCCTTCAGGGACAGGCGGGCACTTGAGTAGAACTATTAATATTGGTTGACTTAAAGAAATCTACCATTGATGCCCCTCCATTAAAAAAAACAACAATATAGTGGCATACATGTTTAAAACTATGGCAAAAGGAATAAAAATATTTTCCGACCTGTACCAGATGCTTCCGTAGACGTATAACAATTTTGATAACATAAATCAAGTGGAGACAAAACGTTAACTCTTACCCTGCTACATTTCTAAAATGGACTGGTCTATCATTCAGTTGGGACAGTACCACTTGTTATTCAAAGGGGTGTTCACTGAACATTTACTGACTGAATAGCGAACTATGCAGACCATGATCAGCCTGCACTGATCTTGGTCTGCACTGCTCGCAAAGGCAGGTTAAGAGTGTACAATTACTTATTAATAGATCTTGTCTTTATTTACAAACAACATGTTGTTGTTTTTGAGGAAGAATTCAATTAACTCATAGATATACTAATTACTCTGTTGACCTGACCGAACCCCTTTTGATCTTTGTTATTCCAGTAAAAGTTTTATAACAATTGAATGTTTTACGAGGGTCCTGCAAAAAGTTCTGTCACTAATGGGCTTCCGTAGTTTTATCCCGGGTATTTTATGAAACGCTTAATTGCACTAGAATGGTGTGTCCAATAGCCAACGATATCCGTTTATTTTGTGCAATTGCTTTTCAATTTATTTATTTTATTTTGTTGGGTTTTACGTCGCACCGACACAATTATGGGTCATATGGCGACGTTCCAGCTTTGATGGTGGAGGAAGACCCCGGGTGCCCCTCCGTGCATTATTTCATCACGAGCGGGCATCTGGGTAGAACCACCGACCTTCCGTAAGCCAGCTGGATGGCTTCCTCACATGAAGAATTCAATGCCCCGAGTGTGGCTCGAACCTACATCGACGAGGGACAAGTGATTTGGAGTCAGCGACCGTAACCACTCGGCCACGGAGGCCCCCAATGACAAAGTTATTTCAATTTGAAATACATGCAGTCATAGACACGACCAATTTACTTGTCACATTGTAAAATGGATGAGGATTGAAATTCGTAGCTTTATCAAATGCCGCATTAGGATTGATATAGATTCAAAGCAGATATTTGATGAATTGTGTGGTATATATGGACCTCGGGCCATTTCAATGAGCACAATTTTAGGTGGGTTAAAGCTTTTAAAGCTTGGAAATTATCTGTCGAAGATGATACCCGTTCTGGTAGGCCTAAAACCTCTGTTACCAGCTGTATAAGCTGTGGCCGACCAGGATGCGCGATTGTCGATGAAAGATATAGCCATTTGCACTGGCATATCAGAAGGCTGTATGCAAACAATTCTGAAAAAGCCTAAGGACCTGAGAAAGGTTTTCTCTAGGCGAGTACCTCATTTGCTCACCGAGGAGCGAAAAAAAGACGCCTTAAATATGCCCGGGAATTTTTGAAAACATACACAGGCTTACAGGTGACGAAACTTGGGTGCACATGTTTTAGCCACAGAGAAGGGCTGATAATAAGCAATGGAAGCGAAAAGATAAAAACACTCCCGTATTGCCAAGAGAACCGTAAGTTCGAAAAAGATGGTGTACGCAATTTCCTTCAATTCTAGTGGGACATTCGTTCAAGTGCATTGTCCAAATAAATTATTCAAAAGTTTGGCATGGGACAAACATTGTTTAAAAAGCTGATGTATTTATACCTGAATCGATTCTTAGTGTAGTTCATCTTGTAAATGAAAACGTGTGAGTTAAAAATAACTGCTGACTCTTTTAATCTACAAACCCTACAAAGAGACGTGTGGTGTTACAAGAGCTAGTGACTGTGCATACAAACCTTAAAAGAAACGTTTCTTTTGTTCTGTGGTTGACATGCCATTGAGATAAGTAGAAGTGGCATTATTATAGTAAACACAGATGTGATGACAATCGCCCAGGCTTTACGAGCCGACAAATCGTCTTCTGCAAACTTTAGAAAGAGCGACAGTCCAACTGTTAAAAGACCTGAAAACATTATATTACACATGCATCCCTAGTTAAAATGTTGGTTTCTTACATCACGACAAACAGAATTTCTCTTCCTACATTAGAAGATGCGTGCGACCATCATCGCTTTTATATACAGCTGAAACTCGATATCACGAACTCGCCTATCTCAAATACCGGCTATTTCGAAGACATTTTAAAATCCCGTCCCAAAAATCGAACAGGAAATATCATTATAAGACGAATTTCGGTTATCTCAAAGTATAACGCTCGATCCACTAAAATTCGAGATAACGAGACTCAGCATATATATATTATCATTATCTCCGATTGAGCTGCAATACTAAGGATCCATGTGTCTCCTAAACGAATAAAGGTTATAAAGGTGAGATGATACTGAAAGAAGTTTGGTATCGTCTAGCTTTTGTAGAATTCATACAGACATTTCATGGTCTGTGTTGCAACAGCTTTTACTCTATAACAAGACTAGGACTTGGCTTAAAATATCTTGACCGACAGATAGAAAATTCCTCACTTACTAAATAAAGAAACAGCATATGCAGATGTTTTCTCAGTAATCGGGGACGGGTTTTCATTTCTAAAATTAAAAGCTGTTGAAAATATGGTCTGGTCACCATAGTCATTTAAAAGCTGTCTTCTGTCATTTAAAGCGTCCGAAGGATCTAGATGTTCAGCACTGAAATTGTATAATGAAATGACGATTGGTCACGCCAGAAACAATCAAATGTTAGAACAACACGAAATAATTTGTTAGAAAATATCGGACAGTTACTCCATCACCACATCATTCTGCTCGGATATACCCTTAATATAAGTACTACATTTATATTTCTTTCTTATGAATGTTACGAATTTTAGACTAATAATTCCTTAACGTTAATTTATTTAAAAAGTTAAAATGGTTTATAATTATACAGAGAAAAACCTTGAAAGTATTTCGGACATATTTTGCATCTGAGGCTTTGCAACACAGCATTTTTACATGTACAAGTATATGCCAATGGTTGGTTTACTCACACTTGTGTATAACTGTCTCTAGACTCGTCTATTTCTCCTATATTATGGACCCTGTATCTCAACAGAAGTACAGACACTGCGACTAGAGTGTAAGCTAACAGGGTTCCTATAGACATCATGTCAACTAGCTCTTTCAGGTCAAACAACATCGCCATTATCCCTGTGATAAAAGGCATCTATCTCTGAATAAAATTTCTATTGTTCATATGATTAAAGGCGTATGTCAGAGGTCAGAGGACATTGAAACTGTCCTGTAATGAAAACCATCTATTTCAGACGTCAAACAACATCGCCATTATACCTGTAATAAATCTGGTCAAACAACATCGTCATTACTCCTATAATAAAGGACATATTTCTTAAATGTTTAAAAACATCGCCACTATTCCTACAATAACAGACGTATATATCTCAGAAGACAAACAACATCGCCATTAATTCCTATAATAAAATATATATGTCATTCATATTTATCAAAATTGTTGTATATTACTGTGTGAGTGTATGCATATCAATTTTTATTTATTATAAAAAAACGAGTAACTAAGTCTTCATGAGAGTTTTTTATTCATATTTATTTGGGCAGTATACAAGTAGAACATTGTAAATTTTTAAAGTCTTTGCCAGCCCAATGTAACCGACTTCGAAATATAAGCAAATTGTTAAACACATCTCATCTACATGCATATTAAAAAAAAAGGTAAATCAAAAGTACTAACCTGCAAAGGCACCAGATATTAAAGTTGCAATCAGTGGTGTTTTAAATCTGTCATTGACTTTGGCCAGAAATTTAAAGATAAGCCCATCACTGGCTATAGCGTAGATCACACGAGGAAGTGGAAACATTGCACCAAGGAGACTGCCAACATTTATATCATTCAGTATTATTTCACATTATTTCATTCTTATTGTAATCATACAGTTCAAATGAATAAAATAGTAAATCAGTTTTGTGGTGTTACACGATTCTAAAACATAATTATAATGATTCCAACGTTTGAATCTAATAAGCGATCTTATTTGATTTAAGATTGTACAACCGCTTGAATAAATCAAGCGCCTGTGCTTATAAACTGTAAACGAGTATGTACCAATAACTCTTGTAACAGAAATAGGTAGAAATTAAACGGTAGACGTACTGCAGTGAGCTATATAGAAACAACCAACTAGTGCTGCAGCTTAGTATTACGTAATCAAAGACACAATCTACAACTAATCATTTTTGGTATACATCAATACAGGTGAACCTGTATTAGCGGCCACCTGTATCAAGCAGCAAGTCAGTGAATTTCCTGAATTGTCACTGTCTTTTTTCTTTCACCTGCCTTAAGCAGCCACTTTCCTTAAGCAGCCACTTACCTTAAGCAGCCACATTGCGTCACTTCTCTGACTGGCTGCTTAATACGAGTTGGACAGTATAGATGAAACAGAACATACAAACTGCATTGCTAATTCTGGAGAAATACTTAGAAAAACAATAGATTACGATATATATAGAACGTACGAACATTTATACTAGTATATATTACTACACAATCTAGATCGGTAAAAAATCCCCTTTTCACTGAGTAAGAATCACTCCCCCGCCCCCTCATAGCCATGAGTTTAGCTCAGTAGGAAAAGCACAGATCTATAGATCGCGGGGTCGTGAGTTTGTTGAATGGGACTGGAGTATGCTCTCCGTGACGCTGAGAGAAAAAAAAGGACACTACTAGTATCTTTGTAATCATTCGTTCTCCACCTCATATTCATATGGGGAAGTTGGCAGTTACTTGCGGAGAGCAGGGTACTGGTACAGAATCCAGGAACATTGGTAAAGTTAACTGCCCGCTGTTACATAACTGAAATACTGTTGAAAGGAAAACGACGTTAAACCCAACACAAACAAGCATATTGAGACCCTGCAAGAGAAGAACTATTTCATTAGAGGAATCATTTCATCTGACTTGCGAAGGATCATTAATTTCAGGTACCATCTGTGTCTGAAATAATGCAAGGAATGAACATGACGTTTCCCTCCAAAATTAAAAGCTAGAAAGTAGCAATATGATCTAGATTGCATCAGTACAACAGAAACCCTATAGAACGACAGTAAAGCTGGACACATACCTTGTTGATAATCCACAGACAGCACCCACAGCAATGATGTACCTGGCAACAGGCCAACCAACTCTATCAAATACAGCGGGTAATGGTGCATTCCCGTCCAGTAAGTAATAAGGACACATCAGTGTTATAACAACAGATATACCAGAGTAGGCAAAGAAACACGCCAGCAGAGACACTACTATACTTATAGGTATAGCTTTCTGGGGGTTCTTTACTTCTTCACCTGTAAAACATAGTGACCTTTTTATCGTGTTTGCCGTGAGATGGCCCTTCCACGCTCCCGTAGAATCAACATTTATTACACGAAATTCATTTTGAAAATATTTCTGAAATGTCTGGTCTGCAGCTCTCAAATACGGAAATATCTTACATCCGAGGCATATAATGACACTTTCAGACAACATAAAAAGGGACCTTTTGAACGATTTGACGATTTGACGAAGTTCCAAAAATCTCCATATACCCTTGCTCCGTTACGGACCCCTGTGGGATTTGTCTTTATTCCGAGTTCAAATATTGTTTCGTAGTTGAAAAGCTGACATGTCGTGCTAAAGCTCAGGTATTTTCAAATCGTTAGAATGTGCTGAAAATTGACACTCCATTAGCAAAAAAAAAATGTCCACGCGCATACATTTAGACGGGGTGACCCCTGCGCGTCATCCCTGGCTATAGACCTATGCAAATGCGGTTTAGGCTGTTTACTTTCATTTTCTTTACTTCCGGAAAGAGCTGAAGGTCGTCTGACGCCATTTTCTGTGTTGTCAAAAACATACGTATGCCTGGCGAGATTGCATAAAAATGTGCCGGTAGTCCTAAGGCTTAGACAAAGCTATTTAGACAAATTACCTTGTTTGCAAAAAAGCTGACAAGAAATCATCTGATTCAGAACTAGTCTGTATTTGTTCATAGGAGATAACTCCCGAGGCTATTCAATATTTTCTATAACTATGCCCCTTTCCTACCCAAAACATGGATAATAAGAGCTAAAAGGAATATTCTGAGAGAGTAAAATCGAGAAAGTACAAATTTAGAAAAATATTGATAACAAATTAAAAAAGATTATCTAGTCAGTAGCCATACTAATTCCGAACATGAAGCCAGTTTTTATACTAATACTGAATTAGTATAAAACTGCCATATAGGCTGCACGGACCTAAATATTATTCCCTATATATTAGATCATTCCCGCATATTCAAGTATTATCTTAAAACTGGCATAAAATGAAAAGGAAATTAGAGTGCAGACATGTTCTAAGACAATCGCTTTCTGCACAGTCACATCAAAATCACACTGCTGTGACCTGGTATTACCTCACATACTAAAATTGAGTTTTCTGTCTCCAAATACAACATTCTTTCTCACTTTATCGACCAAAATGTCAAACATACATCAAGAATGACATTTAAACGAACACTAGCATTAATTTTGACGTCTATGGCCACCAAAGTAACAAAATAATGTCAAGAAATATGTTGGCAATTACACGACTAGATGACTCCTAAGTTGGTTCCGTTAGTACTGTGAAGTCTATAATAGTAAAAAGAACCTTCTAGTAAGATAGTTTCACTAAACCTGACCGTGAATTTGGTCACTAAACCGAATACAACGTGTTCACTAAACCTGATAAAGTATGTACTAAACAAGACAAAAGGTGTTCAATAAACCCGATAATGTGTTTATTTAACCTGACGATGTGTTTACTAAACCGGACAATGTATTCACTCCACCAGACCACTGAACAGAATAATGTGTTCACTAAACCAGATAATAGTTGTTGACTAAATCGGACAATAGGTTTTCCAAACCTGTCAGTGCGTTCACTAAACTGAAGAATGTGTTTACTAAACCTAACAATATTTTATAGGTTTTCAATAAACCTTATAAATACTGTGTCCACGAAACACGAACATGTGTTTTAACCTAACAAAAGTTTAACAAAACCTGAATATAGGTGTTCACTAAACCTATTAATATAGTTTATTAAACCCAACCATGTGTTCACTAAACCTGACAATTTGTGAAATAAACTAAGTTGTGTTCACTTAACGTAACAATATGTTTAATAAAACGGACAATATATCTTCTCTAAACCTAAAGATGTATACATTTTTACTGCTCTACCTGTTGTTGCTATTGCATCAAATCCAATAAAGGCATAGAAACATGTAGCCGCCCCAGACAACATACCAGAGAAACCAAACGGTAGAAATCCACCGTCTCCAATAACTGTAGAGTTTACTTCAGGTACCTAAATGAAATGCAATGACAATATAATATTGTATTTCTGTCAGTTTTTCAGATATACAATGTAAGAAAATTTAAATAAGAAACATAAAGTTGATAATCTGGATGTAACACATATGATGATATACTAAGGGATGAAATGATATTTGCCATAAAATGTTTCTGAATTTAATGTTACCTAAGACTTATCAAATGTATCACATGTACCGGTAAAACCTTTCAGATGGTATCGCATTCAACATATTGTTTAACATTTCATATAATTAAGCGAAATGTTTACTTTTATTCGATCGCGTAGACTGTATCCATACCTTTTCTGGGTCTACTTCCCAGTTATTAACATCTGCCTTGAATGCCCCACAGATCACTATATACGTTACTACCAGCAGATTGACAGCTGTAAACAGGTTGTTGAATCTGGAAGACTCCTTCACTCCCACTGCTAGGATTACTGTAACAGTATACATCAAAACGTATATACACACATGATAATAATTCAACCAACGTGTTATATTAGAAAAACCTGTAATAGGCTAAGCATGAGTAAGCTGAAATAATATAGATCTAACCAATGTGCAAAATTCAACAATTTCATTCAAGTTATATAACAGTACAAACCAATAATTCTTAATTAAGAAATAATGTATCCCAAACAGTGATTTGTCATTGAATAAAATCATTGTTTGGAGTTTAGATGCGAAGGAATTATATCACGAGGGAGCAGCCCGAGTGATATAATTATACGCATCTAAACGACATAAATGATTTTGTTCATGAGCAAATCCGTGTTTGAGATATATTATTTCGATTCTAACACGTTATCAAGAATTATTATGTACGTCCTTGACGAAATCCATCAAATATGTGCCTGATTTCTGCTGATTTCTTTTCCAGCGTGCCGCTATGCCGTCTAAGGCTATATGACGTAATAATTTTGACGTCAGAAAAATGAATTGTTGATTAATAAATAAATGTTATAGAATAAACAAACTTGAAAGTGTATTAATATACCCAATGTGTAATGATATACAAACAATGATTATGTAACAGTTAAAATAAGCTGTATAGTGATATAGCAAATGTGTTATAAAATACAAAACTTGTATATGATACAAACATGTATGTAAGGATAGGTCCAGTGTGTAATGATATATAAAGCATGCAATAACACAACTAAACTGTAATAGTGTAACCATCATGCAATAATAAACACACTCCGTTACAGTATGAAACGTACCATATTTACAGAAAACAATTAACTGGATCAATATGACACATAAGCTTATATTAAAATATTTTACAGACTGGACAGAAGAAAGATCAATGTTGACTTTTGACCTTCAAGTGTAACCTTGATCCTTCAGCTAGGGCTCTGTGTATTGTACATGACGCATTATCTCATTATGGGGAACATTGATGTCAAGAAATATTGAAAAACCTTACAGGATGACATTCAATCTCCGACATTGAGCTTGACCATTGAGTTAAATAAGGATGTGTTGCGCAAGACATGTCGTCCCATAATGGGAAACATTTGTGCCAAGTGATATTAAAATCATTTACTGGATGACAGAGTTGTGGACAAGACAGGAAAAAAAAAACTTTTGACATTTTGCTTCCAAGTGTGACCTTTGAGATAGGGGTCTGGATGTTGCGCATGGCACGTCGTCTTATTATGGGGGCATTTGCACAAAGTAATACTAAAATCTCTTTATGGATTGTCAAGTTACAGACTGGACAGATAAAAAGCCCTGTTGGCCTTTGACCTCAAAGTGTGACCTTCGAGCTAGGGTTCCAGGTTTTGTTCATGACACATCGTCTCATCCAGGGAAATATTAGTGCCAAGTAATATTTAAACCTTGTTTTGCATGAAGTTATGGACCGGACATGAAAAAAACTTTTCGACATTTGATCTCCAAATGTGACCTTGATCTTTCAGCTAAGGTTCTGGGTATTGCGCATGGGGAACATTTAGGCCAAGTAATACTGCAATCCCTTTATGGATGAAAGAGCAAAACATACCCTGTTCATGCCTTATTAACATTTGTCTGCCAAGTGTGACACTGACCGTTAAGCTAGGGGTCTGATAGTCGGCTTATTATGGGGTACATTTTTGCCAAATAATATCAAAATCCCTCCACAGATTGTTGAGTTATAGTTCAGACAGAAAAGGGCCTTGTTGACCTTTGACCCCAATTGTGACTTTGACCTTTAAGCTTGGGGTCTGAGTTTAGCGCATGACACGTCGTATTGTCATGGGAACATTTGTACTAAGTAATATTAAAATCCCTTAATGAATGAGTTATGCACCGGACACGAAATTACGGACTGACAGAAATTACAGACGGACGGACGGAAAAGCGCAATCATATCTTTCCCGAAATTGGTTTTCAACTAGAATGGGATTAATAATTATAGCAGACTCGGTTTGATTGTGTCTGTTCATGAGAGGTAATGAATAGTGCATTTCTTGCTCAATATTAGTACATGTATATGTTACTTACCTGTTAGAAGAAGGGTTATTCCAAGTGCAAAAAAGTCAGGGTAGGGTGAAAGACCAGAAATATGCATTGGAACATTGCCTTTAAGGTAGTTTTGTATTTTGTTGTGGACGAGAGAGTCAAAATACGAACTCCACGCTCTGGCCACACTTGCTGTGCCTAAAAACGTTAAAATCCAAAAGAATCAAATGAAAACGTTAATTAGAAACTAAAACAGATTAATTATAATTGAGCCGCGCCATGAGAAAACCAACATAGTGGGTTTGCGACCAGCATGGATCCAGACCAGCCTGAACATCCGCGCAGTCTGGTCAGGATCCATGCTGTTCGCTTTTAAAGCCTATTGGAATTGGAGAAACTGTTAGCGAACAGCATGGATCCTGACCAGACTGCGCGGATGCGCAGGCTGGTCTGGATCCATGCTGGTCGCAAACCCACTATGTTGGTTTTCTCATGGCACGTCTCAATTATGAGTTTTATTGACATGCCGATTTGTTTTTTGAAAGATATTCTGCTTCACCAATACCGCTTTATAATTAACATTGTTGGCGAAAGACAGTAAACACATTAAATTATGGTTACTAGGATGTCATATCCCTTAATATATAAATAACATTTAGGGAATGCTGGCAAATGTTTATTTTTAGGTCAGCAAATAATGAGTCTTTCACTGGTTGAATGCGCGGCTCGAAGGTAACCGTTAAACAGTTATCCGAGAGCCAGATTTGAGATTTCCACTAGCGCTATATTATTTTTCTTGCATGTCGTATTCTTTCATTAATAAAAGATATAAAGTAAAACAAATGCCTTTCTTTTTAAGCACTATTTTATTACAGTTGCGTATGAATTTACGCATTCCTAAGCTACATCACTTGAGTTATCTTACATCTCAGAATGTAAGACGAGTTTTTCCAGGAAATTTTTCCAGGAATACACGAAAAAAAAGTCCTGTCTGGCATGCGTAAATCAGCACAGTGATGAATTGTTTGTCTAACATACCAATTACATATTCCAATATGAGATTCCAGCCAATCACAAACGCCATGAGTTCTCCTATAGTGACGTAGCTGTATACGTAGGCTGAACCTGTTTTAGGTACGCGTGCACCGAACTCGGCATAACACAGTCCTTAAAAGCAAAACAGCAACTGTGTCACATATAAATTATTAAAATAAAGTGACAGATATGTTTACTTGGTCAGAATGCTTTGCATTGACTTGTGAGTTTTAATTACAATACTGGACACGGAAAAACGCAACTTCGGCCATCTCCGAACAATCAGCACAGACTCTAAGTCAATGGGGTGAGATAAAGTACTGTGTGAAATACGTCTACGAAAAACCGGATGTAGAGAGAACAGTCACGTGATAAATGTTTATGACAATGGAACACATGGAATGCAGATCTTGGTTGGATAATCTCAATAGTACTTATTGATTCCTTTGACAACAATAAGAGTATAACTCTGGAATTCTGTTCCGAGTTGTCGAAGGAATATGGCCTTTATTCTTGTTTCAATACGGCATTCTTCGGACACATATATGTAGCTGGACACTTAATGTCAAAGTTATTTATAGCCAATACGTAATTCACCGATTGTGACGTCAACTTCTTTCAGAATGTTATTGTGAATAGATATGCCTATTTCTGATCTAATCTTATGGCCAACATTAACCAAATTAAAAAGTCTACTAAAACTAGTTCAGGAAAAATAATTGTAAGCTTAGCAAAATTTATATATGAAGCTAGGCTTAAGAAAAATTAGACAAGTTGATAAAGTGTAGCAAGACACCATCTTATCTATACTACACTGTTACCTGAAACTGAATATAGTAGTCTTACACCGCTATAAAGTAAACAAAGTTTGCAGACGAACTCCATGTTCAAACTTCTTCAAAACTACAGGTAAAAACCGAGTCCAGTTAATTTAAAGTATAACCGGTCAAAATTTATTCCTCTCTTTTACGAGTATGCAAGAACTGAATGTTTTATATGTATACTATCTGAAATTACTATTCTCACCAAATATCATGCTTTTCTAATTTCAATATACCGTTATGCTGAACTGCCACATTGTGTATATTGCAATGAACATATTTATGTTTATGTCAAAAAAATCTTTGACTTGACTTGATCTATCTTAACTCTATAATTATGTTATTAAATATTAACCGCCACTGCTTAATTAAGATGTTTAAATTTCTGTCAGAAACGAATTTGCTGGAACTGTTAGTAAGAACTGTCAAAAATACGAAAACCCAATATCTCGAACTCACTAATCTAAAAATTACGGCTATCTCGAAGGGATTTTCAAGTCCTGTCCCAAAATATCATTTTTGGTCGAATTTCGGTTTACTTGAAGTAAACCGTTCGATCCTTAACCATAAATGTGGCACTGAGCATGTTGAGTATACATGTAAATACAAAAATGTATTAGTAGAGTAAAGTACAGTCTTTTCTTTTTAATTTGTCTTTCCTGAAAAAATAAGCAGAAGCAACAGTTTTGATACAGAACAAAAAATTTAAAAAAGTGGTGGAAATGACAACTTGTAAAGGATTTTTAAAGTGTTGCATAAATTCGATTGACAAATAGAAAGTTAATTTTACCTGCAAGAATGGAGGCTAATGCAGCAATAAGGAAAGAGATGAACACAGAGGGGCCGGATGTTTGCTTGGCAACCTGTCCAGCCACAACATAGATACCTGCACCCAAGGTACTCCCTATACCTGTTATAAAGACAGATTTTTTTTTAAAGTTTACACACATGCAGCTTGCGATTGTGTTGATAAAGAAGTAACGTTCATTTATATCTGTAAACTTTGGGCACGAATGATATTTTAATAAAAGTACGTATAGATAAGCTTCAACAATTTATTTACGATAAATTTGTATAATTATATAGTCTACCAGTCAGTAAATGGCCTCTTCTTATCAAAGTGTAAACAAAGTTGTGTTTTATGAATATATTTAGTAGAACTCCGTCTGCTGCAATCTTTTACAGCGGCAATCTGTGGTTGGCTCTTGCTTTGCTCAAATGTATTCATTCTATTTTACCTTTTTATTGTTTTTTTTACTTAAACACAGTGTTCTTGTATGATTTTAATATCATACGCCATTACCTAAAGCTGTTAAATCCACAGTATTAAGACACCGTGCTAGCTTCGTTTCGTGAACAGAGTCAGCTCGTATAAACTTCTTCCGGGACAATTTCTTTAGTATCTCCATATTGATTGCCTGTGGTGCTTTACTGAAAAGTAAATGTGCATAAACTGTTCCCAGGATCCAATAGCAATAGCTGGACAAAGGATCCAATATAAAAAGCTGGACCAAGGATCCAATAGAAATATAAATAACTCGATCATGGATCCAATGAAATATCCGGACCAAGGATCCAATATAAATGGCTGGACCAAGGATCGAATATAGACAGCTGAACCAAGGATCCAATATAAATAGCTGGACCAAGGATCCAATAGAAATAGCCGACACAAGGATCAAATAGAATATCCAGTAGAAAAAGCTGACCAAGGATCCCATAGAAATCGCCAGATCAAAGATCCAACAGAAATAGCTAGATCAAGGATCCAATAGAAAAAGCTAGAACAAGGATGTAATATAAATAACTGGATCATAGATCCAACGAAATATCCGGACCAAGGATCCAATACAAATAGGTGGACCAAGGATCCAATATAAATAGCTGAACCAATGATCCAATATAAATAGCTGGACCAAGGATCCAGTACAAATACTTGGATCAAGGATGAAATATAAATAATTGGATCAAGGATCAAATGAAATATCCTGACCAAGGATCCAATAGAAATAGCTGGACCAAGGATCCAATATAAATATCTGTACCAAGGATCCAATATAAATAGCAGGACCCAGGATCCATTAGAAATAGCCGAACCAAGGATGCAATATGAAAAGTTGGATCAAGGACCAAACAGTTATAGCCAGACCAAGGTTCCAGTATAAAAAGATTGACCAACGTTGAAATAGAAACAGCCGGACCAAGGATCCAATATAAATAGCTGGATCAAGGATCCGATATAAATAGCCGGACCAAGGATCCATTAGAAATAGCCGAACCAAGGATCCAAAAAGTATATAGCCGGACCAAGGATCAAATATAAATTGCTGGATCAAGGATTCAATATGAAAAGCCAGACCAAGGATCCATTAGAAATAGCCAGACCAAGGATCCAATATGTATAGCTGGACCAAGGATCCAATAGAAATAGCCGGCACAAGGATCAAATAGAATATCCAGTAGAAAAAGCTGACCAAGGATCCCATAGAAATCGCCAGATCAATGATCCAATAGAAATAGTTAGAACTGGGATCCAATAGAAAAATCTAGAACAAGGATGTAATATAAATAACTGGATCATAGATCCAACGAAATATCCGGACCAAGGATCCAATATAAATAGGTGGACCAAGGATCCAATATAAATAGCTGAACCAAGGATCCAATATAAATTGCTGGACGAAGGACCAGTACAAATATTTGGATCAAGGATGTAATATAAATAACTGGATCAAGGATCAAATGAAATATCCTGACCAAGGATCCAATAGAAATAACTGGACCAAGGATCCAATATAAATATCTGTACCAAGGATCCAATTTAAATAGCAGGACCCAGGATCCATTAGAAATAGGCGAACCAAGGATGCAATATGAAAAGTTGGATCAAGAACCAAACAGTTATAGCCAGACCAAGGTTCCAGTATAAAAAGATTGACCAACGTTGGAATAGAAACAGCCGGACCAAGGGTCCAATATAAATAGCTGGATCAAGGATCCAATGTAAATAGCCGAACCAAGGATCTATTAGAAATAGCCGAACCAAGGATCCAATGTGAATAGCCGGACCAAGGATCCAATATAAATTGCTGTATCAAGGATTCAATATGAAAAGCTAGACCAAGGATCCATTAGAAATAGCCGGACCAAGAATCTAATATAAATAGCTGGATCAAGGATCCAGTATAAACAGCCGGACCAAGGATCCAATATAAATAACCAATATACTGTAGGCGTACATTTATTAGCGCGGCAAAAATTTAGCGCAAACGCAATTTTTGGTGAAATATCTAATTAATGAGTGGACGTAAATTAGCGATCTCGCGAGACCGCTTATTTCTAATTTTAGCGCTATCCGAGATGAGGCTCTCGGAGATTTACGGAGATTTACGAAGAATTTCGGAAATAAATTAACCGTCGGCAATTTTTATCTACTGTATTTCTGCTGTAATTATTGTAATAATTAAGACTATCGACCCTAATCAACCTGAACATGTACCAAGTATGACTTTAAGATAGTGTGCCGTGATGATACTTGTATTTTTTCAATGATACTTTCAACTGTGATGTAGTAGCTTTATGTTTACGTACAGTATATAAAGTATAATTGGTCTATGACAAAACATTGACACGACAAAACGACGATGCGGCAATTGACCGATGCGACAAAAGATCGACCTTTCGCATAGTGTCGTGTCGGCGTTTTGTCGCATTTATGGTCGAAAATAATTTTGATCATACGATTATAATTATCATACGATCATGATTTTGATCATACGATTATCATTCATAAGCATTTACGTGCTCTAAATGCCCTAAATGATCCGAGTATTGAACATCTTTACAATTAATTAACCGAAAATAATTTATTGATCATAATTAATAATTCATAATTTTGATCATACGGTTATAATTTATAAGTATTTACGTTCTTGTAGAATTAGTCTAAGAGCACGTATAATCGAACGATGAAATGCTCCAAGTATTGACTTTCTTTATCGTCACAATAGAATGAATATAATTGAATACATGTACAAAAAGAGTGAAAACACTTTCATCTTCGTTCATAGTAATAATGTTCATTAATATACAGAAAGCAAAGTTACAACTTGTGTTTGATGGATATATTTTTAATAAGGACAGAAGTTGTAAGGATAAAGTATTCTTGTACACCGGACTGGCGTTTCCGGTGATTTTATCTGGCACCCCGCATGCCAGATGAAATGACAACTAGTGGTTCAGGCACTAGTAATATATTGTTTAGGTAAAATACGAAAAAGCAGGTACCTTGATAGTTTTTCTCCGTTCTTTATAGTATATTTCTCGATTGAAAATACGTTAGTTTACCGTAAGAACATAACGTTACGCTACAAATGATAAAACTAAAGTGAAACTTTGTTATTGTGCGTAACGCAAAACATCATGACGTCACTTCTGCTTACGGACGTTAATTTCCCGCGCTTTGTGTTCATTCTCTACTATAAGAAAGAGTGCTACGTAGTATTTCTACCTGTTATATTTGTAAAATACGGTATTCAAAAAAAATAATTTGCCAGAATAAAATGCTAACATGTATACAGTATGCAAGAGAAAATAGCAGTCATGTGTTTACGAATCGGATAGAAATATCCGTCCCTCGGCCATCTGCGCATGGGCGGTAATTCGGCAGGTGCCCTCGGGACGGATATTTCTATCCGATTCGTAAACACATGACAGATATTATTAGTAAAAACGTATTGGCGATGTGTCATACAAGAATGTTCAGGTCGAGCTGTAACCATCGGGGAACCACCGAATACCGAAGATGCCCGAGGAATAAAACGCTACACCATCATAGAGGCCCTTAGAATTACCAATATCTTATAAACAAACTGAAAAGGAAAGCAAGAACTTACTCTGGTCTGGAAGTAAATCATAGTGGCAATAACATGTTATTATTGTAATTTTTTACACGCGATCTGTTTCAGGCCTGTACCACCATAAATAACCGAACATGAGCGAATATTAGTTTTTAAATGTGTATTATATATTTTTGGATTGAATTGATCATAAACATCAAAATACATGGACGATCTTTTCTGAATACGAAATATTTTTATAAGTATACTAACTGAATTACATCAGTTGAAAGTTTTTACCTGTGAGATTCGTGTTCGTTGACTGAAATAAAAACATTGCAAACTTTGCGCTAAACAAGCTATCAAAGAACAATAAGTGAAGGCAAAAAACAAAACTAAAAAAGTATATATATATATATAATTGCACTTGTAAAAAGACTACGTCAATTATTATGAAATGAATACCTTCCTAGGAGATAAAAACAGGTGTTATTACGCCATGACAAGGTTCAAATTTCTTATAAATTACTTGAAGGCTATCTATCCATCATGATATGATTAACGACGTTTGAGACAATGTGGCGCGGCGTTAGTGAAATTCTATAGTTTAACTACAGTAAGTATTCGGTGGTTATGTTTTGACAACTCGTAAAAAACGGTTATGACGTTGATTTATAACAATAACTCTTAGGCTAATGTTTCCTTCTAAATAATCAAATAGTTAAAAGCGACAGTATTGTATACAGGGTTGTCAAATTATCTCTGTTTTATTGTTTTATGCTTTTGTTCATAATTACTAAATGTATACAGTTCAACATCGGTTTTAACGGTACAATTAAAACCAATCTATTTATATAAATTTTGCTATGATCAAAGGAAATCGCATAGCTTGAGTCGCTACTGACATATATAATCCACTAAATAGACGTTTTGTTGTTTTGCCAATATCTTAAACCTTACCGAAATAATGTCTTTAATTTTGCAGAGTAAGGGAACGTATATCATTTTTGTCATACTTCAATTAATTTGAATGAATTTAAACCATATTGCTAACTTTTTTTCATTATTGGCTAAATTACAGATATTATCTTACGAATAAGAACATACAGAAATGCAGAAATGAGCTGTTATCTGTGACATAGAATGATATTATTTGACACGAAACTTGTCTAGTATGTCCTAGTATGTCCAAACTAAGATCTTTGTCATCAAAATTGAGTTGTTGTCACATAAAAGATATCATGTTGCACTTAATCGAACTGGTATTATATTTTGTGCCAGCTGTGTATGTTTGGTCAATACCTGACGACAATTTTCACAATTGCACATTTTAATACCACCACCCATTAACTGAACATTAACCGTAAATGTTCGAGTCTTAATCTTGACTGTCTGAAGATTTAGACCAAACCTTTCAGATATGTGTTAAAATTTCAAGGTAATTTATCACATGAAAATGAAGAAAAAGGGTAAATAAATTATGTGTCGATGTTTGTGTCGATGTTTTTTGTCGAGCTTTTGTCGCGTCGGCGTTTTGTCGTGTCGGCGTTTTGTCTGTCAATGTTTTGTCGCGCTCCAAGTATAATATTGCCTACGTAACTGTATTGTCTTCTTGTATTTAATTATAATAATCTGCGTGTTTTATATTCTGTATACTAGTTATAATTGCTGAAATAAAACGAGATTGTCACACATTTTAATCATTGAATCCCCTTTGTCCTACATGCATTGTGTCTTAATACAAACGTTCACACCTTTCCGTAAACGAGCGACTGCAACAACGGACATGCCCGAAGGTGATACGGAAATCGATAACAACTTGGTCAAATGAGAAAAAACACAAACTACAGGCTTTAATATTTTATTTTGCATGATCATATATTTAAAATAATAATATGAACAATAAACAGGAATATCATACGAACCTTAAAATATTAGCAAGCAGTGTAACTAGTGCAAACTCTCAAGAGTATTTATTTGCAAAAGCTCGAAGAAAACATCATCAAATGAAAATGTACATGAAAATGCTTGGACAAATTAATGCGCGGACATGAATTAGCGCATGTACGATAGCGCTAAAAGCGCTGTTATTAGTACACCGCTAAAATAAGTAAGCCTACAGTATATAGCCGGACAAAGGATTCATTAGAAATAGCCGAACCAAGGATCCGATGTAAATAGCCGGACCAAGGATCCAATATAAATTGCTGGATCAAGGATTCAATATGAAAAGCCAGACCAAGGATCCATTAGAAATAGCCGGACCAAAGATCCAATATAAATAGCTGGATCAAGGATCCAATATAAATAGCCGGACCAAGGATCCATTAGAAACAGCTGAACCATGAATCCAATATAAATAGCCGGACCAAGGATCCATTAGAAACAGCCGACCAAGGATCCAATATAAATAGCTGGATCACGGATCCAATATAAATAGCCGGACTAAGGATCCATTATAAATAGCCGAACCAAGGATTCGATATAAATAGCTGAATCAAGGACCAAACAGAAATAGCCGGACCAAGGATCCATTTGAAATAGCCGAACCAAGGATTCGATATAAATAGCTGGATCAGGAACCAAACAGAAATGGCGGACCAAGGATCCATTAGAAATAGCCGACCCAAGGATTCAGTACAAATAGCTGGATCAAGGACCAACCAGAAATAGCCGGACCAAGGATCCATTAGAAATAGCCGAACCAAGGATTCAATACAAATAGCTGGATCAAGGACCAAATAGAAACAGCCGGACCAAAGGTCCAATGTAAGTAGCTGGGCCAAGGATGCAATAGAAATAGCTGAGCCAAGGATACGATAACAGCCAAGACCCACTAAAGAAAGCGACGTAAAGTACGGACATACTTTCTGATCACAGCTGCAGAAGTTATATTTTTTAAAGCATAAAAAGTAACTTTTTCTGAAAAACGGTGTTTGTTAGGGGTTGGGGAGGTTGAAAATTTTCAAATTGTTTTTCACTTCATAGTTAATTTTGGCCAAGGAGAATTTTTGGATGTTTTATACAGCGGAATATCAGTGTTCTCTTGGCTGCTATGTTTCACTCACAGTTGGTTGAGGATCATATTCTAACTCTTTTAAAGTTGTTTTGCCCTATTTTGAATTTTCATAATTCTTATTGTGCATGTAACTGAAGGCCATTTCAGTACACAAAATGTTAAGTACCCCGCTGAATAGCAACGATAACAGGTCCTGCCATCAAGTACATTGATATGGTAAATATTTATCTGATTACATTTTATCGATATGACAAAACGTACACTGTGCAAGACTTCTAATCGGTAAACATTTAATGGTGTATTTCAAAAGATTTTCTAAACATATAAATACAGTCTCATTGATTTTTCTAACATACCAACAGTGATAACATCTGCACAATACTAAAGGAATTACATACTTTTGAAGTGAGTCACCCACCAAAGCAAACAAAACACTATAATTAAGTAAATGTGACTGAAACAGGACAGTCACCGGTCGAACTGCTTTACATTTGATATTTATATTTTTATTTTGCATATATTTTTATTTTGCAATTACATAAATCACAAACATTAGCACATATTATATAGTATAACAAAATAAAATACTTTTAACAAATAAAATAGATTAGATAGACATTTAAATAAAATAACAGCATTTCTATTGCACGGATTAAAATTGATACATTGCAAGTTCAGTATTCTTAAAAACAAGAGTAATAAATACGAGAATAAGAGCAATAAATAGGTTAAGAGCATATTTTCGTATTGTGTTTCAAAAACTTTAGGTAATATAAATATGATCTATGGTTGCATGGATAACCCATTAAGCCCAAAAGCCTATTTCCAATGGGGTCCAGTTTACCAAAAAAGAATAAGATGGAATCTGAGAAGTAACGAAATCTAATTTAGTAATTCCTAAATCATACACCTATGACAATAAAAGTCATATGAAACTAAAAACTTAATATATAAAAAAAATATGCTCTCTAGGTATGAGATGTTTAAATACTACAGACTAGAGTTAGAAAGGAAAGGGTGGATGCTTCAAATGCCTTTTTTTCAGTAAAACGTCAAATGTGCTTTAATGATTTACTAACCCACAGAAGTTTTAACTAAATAGTCATCTTATTATTAATGAATAAAGAACTTTCAGCACAGATTAAGAGTTGACCGAAATATAAACATTCTACTGGCAGTGTTTGCAGTATATCAAGTGAAATTTCAAACCGAGTTCCATATTAAAGAGAGGTAATTTGATTAATTCCCATGCCCCTGTAAATTGTCCCAGAAATGTGGTAATGAAGGCGTATGCTTTCATGGGCTATTTAATTCAAAACGATAACTCGTACAATTACACAACATAAAACATGTTCTACATTGCCCACCATTTTATTGTGTATGAAACAGAACTAAAACTGTAGCTGGTATTTATTGGACTGTACCGGTATCATTACACATATTTATTTCGCTCCGTGATGGTAATAAAGAACATGCTCCGATAGCACTCAGTTTTTTTTTGACAAACGAAAATATTATGAGAGATACTGCTGTTATATACATACGTATGTGTGACATTGAGACAGTTTAACTTGTGTGTTACTTTATTTCATGACTGGTGTACAAGATTTGAGAAAAAAACACTTTATGATATCACTTATCATTTTTGGGTATATTGAAATTCATATAAAGATATCACAAAATGATTGATAGATATCTATAATCTGATCATTGGAGATCTTAAAATCAGTTTTATTTTATTATATCCTTAATTCTACTAACTGATGTCTTTAATTATATTTTATGGTATCCTTAAACGATTTATTTGTTATCAAAAATAGATTAAAGATATAATTAAAAAGAATTAAGGATATCATAGATATAGATTTTTTGCTATCCTAAAGTCGATTTAGGATATCATTAAATGAACTATAAATATCTTAAATTCATTTTAAGATATCAGTAAATGAATTATTGGATATCTAAAAATAAAGGCAACTTTTTATATCTTAAAGGCGATTTTTGATATCTAAATATTAAGTTAAATATTACGATGATATTATGGTTTTTGAATTATTGACCTCGGGATATCGTAAAATCAAACATATTATATCTTTAAATGATAAATGTACCTTGTGAATTGTGATATTATTACATCGAATTAAGGGCATGAAGAAATATTCGTTTTTAGAAATATGAGCTATGCCATGAGAAAACCAACATAGTGGGTTTGCGACCAGCATGGATCCAGACCAGCCTGCACATCCGCGCAGTCTGGTCAGGATTCATGCTGTTCGCTTTTAAAGCCTATTGGAATTAGAGAAACTGTTGGTGAACAGAATGGATCCTGACCAGACTGCGCGGATGCTCAGGCTGGTCTGGATCCATGCTGGTCGCAAACCCACTATGTTGGTTTTCTCATGGCACGGCTCATATCAAATATTCTATTTTATGTTACCCTTAAATCATTTAATGATATCTTTAAATCAGTTTTGGAAATTACAAAACAAATTTAATTGATATCTTAAATTACAGATAGTAAAATGATTAGACACACTGTATTTCAAGATATCACAAAATACATTTGATGATATCATAAAACGAATTAATATTAAAGATATCACAAAACTGTATACAAACAACAAAAAAGTACATTTTCTTTCTCATTGTTAGTCTTTAAATGGTAGCAGCATAATTTTTTGTAGCGAATAAAACATACAATTTTGTCAAGGATCGTGGAAAGAAACGTGATATTATATTTTGCCGACATCATTACCATCACCAGCACCAGCACCATCATCACTAAAGAAGTCAATCTGTTTACTCTTTCTTATAATTCATACTGTAATCTTTTTTGTCGTAAACATCATCCCTAGCATGTTTATGATGATGATGGTGTTGTTGATGATGATACTGTTGAGGTGACTGTGATGATCAATCTTCTCCATGAACCAGGAATCGTATGTACATTTTATTAGCTAAAGTCCACCTTTCATTAACCATGTTAGCATTGGTCTGTCTCAAATCAATTCAAATGGACCTGCGTATTTGTCTGAATAACGTTGATGGAAACACAAACACCCACACACCAAAACACCAACCGAGTCCCGCCCTTCCGCCTGTACGCAGCCACGTATGAACGCACGCACGCTCGCACGCACGTAGTCACGCACCCCTGCTCGATTGTATTTAAGGTAATTGGTTCATATTTTCGCGAACCTGGGTTTCACCAGTAGTTATGTATGGACTACAGAGTCTTATAAACGGCAGATATTGTTTATGGATTTAAATAAAAACATACATGCTTACTATATGTGTTTTTTCAGATCCCTGTATGTCTGCTTGATGTAAGGAAGACGACCTCCAGCACCTGCTACTTTATCTGGAAGATATCAAAGGTGGCAGGGGAGCAGTTTCGAATTTTAGCCCCGTTCATACTTTTTTTCCAAATAATTTGCGTAAACTTATTCAAAGTGCATTAAAATCATCATTTTAATTACTGAACGTAAATTCTAAAAGAGCACGTACCTGAAAAGAGCTGATGCAAATAGTTTGCTGAATAACACCATACAATTTTGTGTCATTATTTTAAGTGTCTTTGGGCCACATTTCTCCTAAGCGATCGAGGAAGACAGACACTTATCTTTGCAGTTTTTCGTAAGATTAACACGATAAACGTGCATAAATTATATCTAAATATACAAATTATTATATGACATTTGTCGAAAAGAATGAAATCATGTTGAAATTTCCTTTGATTTTAAGAGGGGGGGGGGGGGGGGGGTACGTATTCTAGAGGTGACACAATAGTCTTAATTGAAAGTGTCATTCTGAAGACAAAATGCAGACTAAAGCAAAAGTGTTGCTGCTTTCGAACTTTTAAAATTAAATATTAATACAGTTGAAAATCGTTGAGTATCCAGTACTTGCTTAAAAGTTACGAGAAAGCCACTCCTTTGTCACCTAATTGTTTTTTCTTCACGAACAACTTTCCTAGTTTTAGTCCATTCTTTAATATCATGTCACACCACGCATTTCAATCAATATGGGCAAAAACTTACCTTTAAATGGAGACGAAATCCAGCCCTACATTGAACAGTTTTATTTTGCCACACATAAAATATATCTAATAACTTCATTTGATATATAATTTTAAATAACTATTCCTGAATTTGTATAATGCAACAACTTCCCTAATATAAGGAAATTATTTTGATTTAAGAAAGTGTACTTTTGTGTTGTGTAAAATCACATGCGTATGTTCTCATTGTTCCGAATTATTTAGATATCAGTTGCGTGTAAATAGCTTGATTTTAACGATATCTCACAGGAAAAAAACCACCACGAAACAATCTATTTATATATTTGTATCCTGAATTAAGGTAGTTCTGCACGATCGTGTTAAAATTTTTCTACAATGTAGGATTTGATTAAACACTGATTTTTTCAAAACATAAATAAATAAATAAATAGAATAAATAAAATGTTAGGGTCATGTGCTCTATCTTTTTGCTAGACTTGTTTGAAAAGCTTTTACCTCTCACAAGTTTTCATAATGGGAATCTATGGGTAAATCATAAGTTGATAACATTTGCGCGAATAGTTTGTTTTCTACAATGTAGATTATAATGAAACTCCTCACAGTTGTAAATAAACATACGGCCTTTAATATGGTGAAATAAAATGCATAGGTCCGTGTGCTTGTTTCTGAAATATTTGCCCATGATTAAAGAGATCCGTGCATTTCAAGCTAATTCTAAGATTTTGTTTGGAGTTTTTTAATGTGTCAGATGTTTTCATATCATATTTTAACCTTAGAAAGATAGTAACGTTGCCACTGTAATAAATTTACTTACTGGTTGCCATTAATTTATTAAATGATTTTCATTTCCGTACGCCGATTCCAGGCTTTATTCTACGTTTTCTGGATAAATGACGTTACGTCATTACTTCTGGATTATCAAACGTGCAGAACTACCTTAATTAAGTTAAACCATGGTAAAATGATTAATACGATAAATGTAGAATTAATCGAAGCGTGCGTTTAAGTATCATGATACATCAATACAGAATAGAATAATTTTTTAATTTTATGATCGAAAATCATTACAAGGTTGTAACTTAAAGTTAGTTATTGAAATATTAATCAGACGTAGATCTATCTGGTGATTTCACTCATGATGATGAAAGATAAAAGATGCAAAACGATAAAAGAATCAGAGTTGTCGTTCTTCCACTTTCTCTGTCCACGTCTTACAGGATTCTTTCACTAATTGTATGTGCAGATGGGAATATCCGACTCAAGGGGAACTGTTTAAAGCGGTAAAACCGCGTGAAAATTTACCAGAGAGCCGGATATTCCCACCTTCGCCAATGATAAAATATCTTTCTTGCATATCAAACACAAGAAATGATAGTAAAATGAAATTAAAAGAACTACTTTCTTTTAAGCACTATTTTCTTATAACAACGTATTTAAACAAAGCGAATGGAATCAACGTTCGTAAACAAGAAAGACGTCACGACTTTTCAAAGACAAACACAATGAAACAATGTTTAGTTTCTGTTTTGTTTTATCACTTGCAGCATAACGTTACGTCTTTTTGATAAAGATACTGCTTTTTTAATCGAAAAATATACTATACGTAAAAAAGAGGAACTATCAAGATATTTAATCCTTATTTCTTTATATGAAATGACATATAAATTACTACAAAAATCTTCAACATATATATGTAGTACGTAATGCGTCATTTACAGGACGAGGGACAACTTGGTTAGTAATCACCAGTTGTTTTTCAATAGACTTTCATTACAACATAATGGCGTGTACGACCTTCCATCGATCGAATCAATATTCTTTTTTTAGGCACTATCTTAGTTCCACCAAAATATGTGCCATCCCGTCATACCGAAGAATATTCCTCCGGCCAATAGGTCAGATTTTCTATACACATCTTACTTCATAACAAGAATACTAAAAATAAAAATCCTTAGGTGCAAAAATATTATCAATGTTCAAGATTTGATTCACCACACGCTATTTTTAAAATAATTTCTATCTTTAATTTTGATTGACTCACGCGACGATTTATAATGCTATCATTTCATCATTTTTTCCTTCTATTTTCTATATATAATGTATCTAAATCACACCTACGTCTTTGTGTGAAGCATTTTGTGTATAAAACAATTGATATGAAAGTGAAGGTGCAAGTGATTTCTTTCTCCCAATGAATATATATATTTCAATTTTGTAGAATAAAAATTTGATGAACCTACAGGCGGTTCATAAGCGCGAAGTTTTTGCTGTAGCATAATATGCAGACGATACAATAATGCCGCATGAACATGCGGTATCGTGATCAAAAGGTTGAAGTAGATGATTTTATCAGTTTAGTTAGTTTTATTCGACATAATGAGTGTCATAAATGATTATGCAAAGCAACTATAATATTCAATTCAAAATTATTATTTTAAATGAAACCCATTTATAGACTGTAAGCTTATTAAATTAAAGCTGATTGAACTGATAAAATGTTTTATGCATCACGCATATATCTTTTTCTTAAATCTTGCCAACTATACCACTAAATAACGAGCGTTAAAGACATATACAACACTGATAGGGCTATTATATTTTATATTGAAAAGCGTATCAATAACGGGTAGTTATTTGCTTCTCCGAGCTCCCTGGTACGTGCATGTCGTGGAGAGGGCACATATGGCGCTATCTGGGTCAGCGCCCTAACTAGGTCAACGTCTATTCTAGTTAGTGCTACATGACGAAAGCCAGGGGAATTTCATCGACTTGGTTTGATCTCGTCGATGTATCTTTGATGCTGCAGCTCTATCCAGTTAACGAAGTGTCGGGATCTGGTTGACCCCACCCCCACCCCTCCCCATCCCACTGAATCGACACCGGAGCAACGAGCTCCATTGATTTCTGCCAGTTCTTGAGAATACCAACCGGACTTGTCGAGGATGTGTAGTCAAAACATCTAAGAGGAATTCAACAACGCACAAATCACAACGCAGATACAATAGCATACAGAAAGCGATGTATTATAACTACGAAGGAACTAATTGCACAGTAGATCTACCAGTCGGCCGTATGGTATTAACCGGTGGCGACTATAAATAAACTCAACACACACATACAAAGTAGTTATTTGTAATTGCAAGATATAATTTAATGCAATTTTAATTTTTCGCAACATTTGTTATTTTGCCAACATTTTGCATACATTGGTGAAATATGTATTGATACATTTATATATATCTGTAATGTCAGCTTGTATATGGCAAATTACATGTACTACGCCGATTGCTATTAAAGTTTGGGGGGAAAAAGGAGAAAAAAGACCAGTTTGACTAAGTGTGACAAAATTATCCATTTGATTTCTTTCAGTGCAAACATATCATGATTTTCGATTCATTTAATTTCAAGATGGATACTAATACTCTGAAATGAAAAGAGTAAATGATAAAAATATGCATGATTTACTGAAGCCGTCTATGTCTAAAACATTATAGTTAAAAATACGTTGCGGGACAGGTGCCCAATCCATTAGGCGCAGCTTAGATCAAAATATTGATAACAACATATCAATGTTTCAACAAATACCGAATTACAAGAAGATATGAATTATGAGCCGCACCATGTGAAAACTAACATAGTGCATTTGCAACCAGCATGGATCCAGACCAGACTGCGCGGATCCATGCTGTTCGCTTTCAAAGCCTATTGCCGTCAGAGAAACCGATAGCGAACATCATGAATCCTGACCAGACTGCGCAGATGTCCTGGATCCATGTTGGTTGCAAATGCACTATGTTGGTTTTCTCATGGTGCGGCTCAAATATTTTTATTCATTTTACTTCCACATTCCTTTTATATTTTAGGTGAGTCTAATGACACACCAGTAAATACCTCTTAAAAATCTTATAACAAGAAATAAATCATATTTTACTTGCAACATGTTGTTATATTACTAACTCATTATACCTTTCCTCTTGTATGTAGGTTAAAATTACAAGAACAGCACCCGTACCCGTAATAACAATCGGTTATTTCCGTACAATTACGAATACTTGTGTAGCACTTCGGTATTCTCCGGACAACAATGTAATTCAAATGCCTGGCTTTCCGTTTCTACCGGAAAATGCCGAAATCGTTTACGGAAAATTCGTTATCAAACGGAAATTTCCAGTTGTACGTACGGGTCCACTACCTTAGTACAAAAACAAGGACATGGATACCATAGGAATAAACAACATTGCAAGAATGCCGTCTTTCCAAAAGGATACCCTACAGGAACTGTTGTAGGTGAAAGATTGACATTTGCAGAAAATATTCACAGGGAAAGTAAAACAAAAGGACGAAGAGAAAGCGAAAACATCGTGGGCGACGGTGATAAATACACTACTGGGGAGATTGTACTCGTTAATGGTGCGCACCAGACATGCGGTACGCCTTGTATTAACGTAAGCGCTTTTAGAAATAACATCTTTATTAGATCTGGTTTGAAAAAAAAACTCAACGATTGCAGAAGTGTCTTTAAATTCCGCATTTTTAGTTTAATCAGGCCTGTTTTAACCTTTAGCCTGCTGTTGGCAAGTTAGTTTGCCTTTGCGGCTAGTGCAGGATGACTATGGCCTGCATCGTTCGCTATACAGTCAGTAAATTTTAATTGAACACCCCTTCGGATAATAAATGGTACCGTCCAAATTGAATGATGGACCAGTCCATTGTAGAAATTTAGCAGGGTAAGGGTTAAAAGATCCAAAGATTGAAATGTCAATATCAACAGCATTTTCTATTCTATATTATTTATTTGAAATTCATTATAATACTTGAGACATTTCATTTTGTTCCCTGCGAAACCAGAAACTCTACAATCATCCTATAAAAGATGGTGGGCTCACTTTGTGCTTTTCTGAAAAGTTCAAAAGGCATATTTAAATATACACAGGCATCGATGTGCTACATTTTAAAACAGAGATCACAAGTCGAAAGCTAAGAGAAAATTCAAAACGCTTACTTATCTTTCCATATTAATTATATTTAGTCTGCGTGTTTGAATGACACAACTAATATAGTATTTTGTAGCTGAACCATGTTTTAACATATTTTTACAATACAAATCGGTTATATGCCGCTCGGGGTACGGCCTCGTGAAATTATACCGCAAGCGTACTAATCCCCAATGATAACGTGATTCCCGCCGAAACGCGAGGACGAGTCTATTTCATGATAACTGATAAAATAATAATTCATAATGGTTACCGATTACTTGACAATTAAATATTAGTATTTCTTTCATTTTAAATATCCACTATGTATATGGCAACATAGCTCAGCTGGGTAAACAGCAGACAACAATTGGATGTAAGCAAATCGTTTTGTGGGTTCGAATCTTCATGAGGGTTTTTTTCAGATTTGTTTATTTTTTCTATTCGTTTTCATTTTTGTTTCATTATTTTTGTTTCTTTCTTTGATGGTTTGAATTTGTATATATGTATTTATATAACACAACAGTATGTTCATTATTTGCATGGCTTAAGTGCATGCATTTAATCAATATCATCTTTGATATATAATAAACTATTCTGATCTGCCATATCGGCTTTTGATACCTCTCTGTCGTATTGTCACAGAGCTCATGAAGGAAACTTAATTTTTATGCAAAAGTGAAATAAAAATTAATTCTCAATGCCGAGTTTCGAACCCACACGGCAAATGATCTGTTGACCACGGACAGTATGCTTTACCACTGAGCTAATTTGTAATTGGTACAAAATCTAGAAATATTTAGATTGTAACATGTTAGGAAAACGCTGAATACAATATGTTCCATTTTGATCTATTTATAGTCATGTTTGTAAATATCAAGTTATCGTTGGGGCATAGTATCACCTCGTCGTATTGTGTCGTTATGTTAAAGGCGATTAATAGATTTTGATCAAGTAATCAGTTTGGTCATTTACATTTATTTGTGTTCGCTGACTGCTTAATGCATGTTAGAATTCCGCTGGAATTTTTTTACATTTGACTTTCCTGATCTGGTAACCAAGGGTTATTTTAGCATATGTATAAATTCAATAAACAAACATTGCCTAAGAAATCATATGAATATAAGAACTATCGTATTACATTTGTCATATATTTACATTGAGAAACGTAAAATTTAGCCGAATCTGCAGGCTGATCTTGGTCTGCACTGATCGCAAAGGCAAAATAAGATGCCGCCGGCAAGCTTAACGTTAAACACGTCTTACCAAATTGGCAGATAAATCCTCTTGTCTCCTTACAGCTGCGATCTTCCCAGCGTCCGGAGTACTTGTCCAATGCCATAGCAACACAATCCTCTGTCCAGTGGAGAGTCGGGTCTTTCCTTCCAGGGTACCAATTAGTGTAAACAACAGACTTTCCTGCAACAAGTATGTTAAAAATGTTAAAATTTGAATCCACGATTTCATATTCTCACGAAATAGTTGTTTTGACAAAATTTACCAAATTTACGTACCAATAAAAGTAAATGATTAAACAAGATGCTTGATTTTGCCAACTGTTTATAACGTTTGAACAAACGATTTGGAGTTGGACCTACTTTTGTCATTTTAATTTCAGTTAATTAAAGATAAAAGTCGAAATTTTTTTGAAGAAATGGTTGTGCGGGAGTTGGTAATCGACTTCAGCATGTAATAATGTTTGATTTTCATTAATTTTTGCAGTGAATGTTTGTAAGAAATGAATTACAATGCACGTGCAAAGTTAGACAACGGTCACCCTTCAAGTATCACAAAAGAGACCACAAAATTGTATTAGATTTAATTTAAATGAATAAAAATAAAAATGAATATCAAAATATTTGCGTACAAGCTGCAAGAATGAAAAAAAAAAGCAATATAATATATGGATGTTGCGTTTTTTATTTTCTTGAGTTTATATATCTAATACACATTATTAATTTTACAGTCATATTTCTAACAAGACTTAGTCAATGTATCATTAAATACAGTGAGGAATTTCCAGCAGGAAATTACACGGTACAAGAACGCTGCATTCCCAACTTTTTAAAGCGCAACACGACAGCAGTGTGTGTATGGATGTGTAAATGTGTAAATAATTTGCATATATACAAAAATTCATACACAGATAATGTAGACATATATAGTCAAGGAAAGAACATACGACAGAGTACTGCACTGGAACTTACAGTGGCTATGAACATTTAAGTTTTGAAAATGTACACTGTCTTACCTGAGGTCCACTCGAATTTCTCCTCATGGTGCATATCATGTAAACCTATCCACACAGCCTCATGATAGTATGTATTAATCACTTGGTATATCACCCTCTGTTCATTGGAGTCAGCAATTGATATAAGGTGACCACCTTTCCTTCTACATTCTAATTCCGCATTGACCCACGTTGTATGAATGCGCAGGAGCTCAAGGCATTTCTCTCCGAATGCAAACAGAGTCCCATTATCCTTGGTCACAGTGTCACTCAGTAAATCATGGCATGACAACACAGTACCTAGAAATAGCGGTAAGTTCCTTTGAGATATTATGCTGTTATAGAGAATATATGAGAAACATGGAACCCGACTTTGGCGTAACAAAAACACTTGCTACAGAGCTCAATTATAAAAATGGACCGCGACATCGGCATAACAAAACACTTTCTACATAGCTCAATGAGAAACGAGTAACCCTACATCGGCATAACGAAAACTTTCTATATAGCTCAATGAGAAATCGAGAACCCGACAACGGCATAACAAAAACACTTGCTTAGATATCAATGAGAAACACTGAACCTGACATATTATTTGGCGCCATACAGACCCCGAGAAAGAATGCTACAAAATTTGATCTAGTATTTTATATAAAAGACGTTTCGGAATCAAAATGATATAACAGAACACTAGATTGATTATAAGGCACTGAACAACTCATTAGGCCTCAGTTATTCCGCGGGACGTGTTACCTTCTGTAACTTAATACTATTAAAACACGTTCTGACGTCACGTCGACCTACTATATTTTGTGTCGTTCATGCGCCATGAAATGATCCCCATTTCACTTAATTCTTAATATAAAAAATACATGCTTGAATCGAAATGAAATAGTAGCAGAGCAGAATTATGCTTTAATGTACATTACACTTTAAACCGATTATATGCCGCGTGTAATAATTCACTCGGACTACACCTTCGTCCTGCGTATACCCACATGGTTTTGCTATATACTGATTCTTAGATAGAACTTGCATCAAGACAATGTACTACATTCCTGTGCACATACTTTACCTCGAGTTGTTTGTATAGGCTTGAATGTATATGTGGTTGGTTGTGTAGTAGAAGCTGTATTTGGTTGTGTGGAAGTAGCTGTGGTTGGTTGTGTGGTAGAAGCTGTGGTTGATTGTGTGGTAGTAGCTGTAATTGGTTGTGTTGTAGAAACTGTGGTCGGTTGTGTGGTAGAATCTGTGGTTGGTTTTGTTGTAGAATGTGTGGCTGGTTGTGTTGTTGAAGCTGCGGTTGGTTGTGTAATAGTTGTGGTTGGTCGTGTTGCTGAAGCTGTGATAGGTCGTGTGGTAGAAATTATTGTTTGTTTTGTGATAGAAGCTGTGGTTGGTTCTGTGGTTGTGGTTGTTGAGGATGGTATAGTTTGTTGTGCTGTTGTGGCTGTTGATAGCTTTGTTGATACTTCAGTGGTGATTATTGTAGAATCAGTTGACATAGCTTGTGATGTTGGTTCTGTCGTGGTAGATGTTATCAATAACGTTGTTGTCAGTGGTGCTGGTGTAGTTGTGACTGTAACAGTAACGAAACTTAATAACGTTAAATTCAGTTACATGTTTGTAAATTTATTTCTCCATAGCATGTAATCCCTATACAAAATAAAGCATTGCTTTGTACAGAAAACAGAAAAAACAACAACACTTTCCTTGCCAGTCAATTAGACAAATGAATGTCTTTTCAACTGAAACGACAACAATGTCAAAATGATATAAAAATATCAAAACTATGACATAACTTTTATGTAGCGCAAAAGTATAAAATATTCTTTTGCGCTTTACAATAACCCTGAAATTTATAACTTAATTTTATTAAACAATGACAATAAATTTAAGAAAAATTAATTTCAAATATCAAATACAACTTATTTACAGTATTTGTATATCACTAGATGGTCATATTCCAAAAAAAGCTTTGTCATAATATTATAACAATTACAAATTGTACAGTCAGTTTACAAAAATAAAACAATTCTGAAAATGTGGCATTATTGTCCTGCTTTTTATTTGTAAAGTCACTTTAAAGAGGTGGGGTGGGGGGCGCGGCATTCCGCCATTTTGGACCTATTACACGCAATGATCTATCTGCAAATTTTGTTCTTGTTCTTGGTATAGCAAAGATTATTTCATTTAATGATCTTGTTTTGTATGTATTAGTTTGAACAGGATGAAGAAGTTCACTAAGATAATATGGAGCAGTGCCTTGAATAACTCGAATGTCAAATATGCGATACAGACATTTCAAAATATAGCAAGCGAGTTTTGCAGAAACATGCCTCTAGACATGCTTCAATTCATCTAGTCACTAGTTTGTAGAAAAGTTTCGAAAATACTCCATATGGAGGGAGACAATCTCTTAAGGTAATGACGATGAAGTGAGAAGATGCTAGCTTGCTGATCATATTGTTTTCATGTTATATTATTTGATAACCATATCCTTCTATAATTCATATAAACGCTTCTAAAGACGGACAATAGCGAACACGCACGGACATGACTGAGAATCGTTACAGGAATAAAGGGAATAGAAACTTTACCAATATCTTCGTCAGGAGGGCTTCCGGCACATACTTGCACCATAATCTGTCCATCTTTTCTGATGTACCCTACCTTTAAATAAAAAAAAGCACAACAAACTAAAGCGTTTTTGACACAACAATCCAATACTTAACTGTTTGTTTGGTATTACGTTGCAAAGTGGTTTATCACACTTGTCAGTCAACATTTTTAATGTACATTGCTTTAATTCAATTCAATTCAATCCAATTCAATAGTTTATTTGACAAAACATATACAATGTTCATCGCCAATACTGTATGGCGGTGTTAAACAATTACAAAGAATATGAGAAAAGCATGAATATACATGTATAGACATACAGACATACAGGTGATGGGTATGAATTGTAATACAAGTGCACAATTGCAATTAACCTCTTAAAGCAAATGCTTGATAAATATACTTAGCTAACTTATTAACAATACCACTGTGACAATTACTTAACAAAGTTTTAAACTTATTCAAATTAGGCCAATGACAATGATAGTTTGGTAGACAGGTATTTCGTAAATCTCTATAAAATGGACACACTAACAAAAAGTGATATTCATTCTCAATTGTATTCATGTTACACCTTGTACATAATGATACATTATTCCATCAATATGAAAATCCTGTGTCATCTAGTAGCTTTTTAACATCTTTAGACCACTTTAATGCTGCATGTACATGAATACTCTAAAACAATTTAATTGTGTTGGCATAAAATTCATGGTTTTGGTAAAATATCTAATTCGTTAGGACATAAATGGTTAATTTTTATTTTTTGAAGTAAAATGAATGAGAATTATACATGTTTGCTTGTGGAGTAATTTTGCGGACTAATCCAATGTAGAGATCGGTGAAAAATAGTTCCCCACAAATATTAATGATTTAACAATGACAGATAAATCCAGGTTTTATATTTCAGACTAATGTTTTATTTGATACTCTACGCAAAGTACAAACGTAGAACTATTTTGCACTAGCGCAAATTAAATGGATGTTTTGCGCACAACTTTGATCTCATTTACTTTATCCCATTACAGGCAGCAAAGGTTAAACTCACATATCATATACAATTTGATTTACAATTGATATATATTGATATTGTTCATTAACAGTATTGACAGCTCGAGCAACTGACAACTTATACATTATGCTCAGAGGCAAGCAAGTGACAACTTCTCCGTTTTACTAAAAGACGAACGATTTACAACTTTTCCACATGTCTCAGAGTTGTGTTACAATAACTTACAACTTCTCAACATGCTTCAGAGATGGAGGATGATGTACTTTTCTGTTATTTCGTCATGTAGAACGCACGCTGTGTCTTAAGATCGAACAACAACCCTGTCGTTTCATAGTATTGTGATATAGCATGATGAAAATGTGTTTTGATGCCTGTTAACTTTGAATAATCTAACAATTTTTAATACATATCTGTTGGATTAAGAAAATGTGCTTTGGTACATGATGATTGTATTCATATTTGTTCAGAAACATTTTGAAAACAAAACAAAACATTTATAACAGCTAACTATTGAATTATCTAAAACTTACTTGGTGCTCAAACGCGATTCTTAACCAATCACCGTCCTCTGTGCCTTGCTGTGCTTTACAGTCAAACTCGTACATGTAGCCAATCGGCTGACCTTGCTCCGATTTCTGAAAAAAATAAAAATAATGTAAACATCTTTGCAATATATTACGTACTGTTAGTTAGGATGATTTTCTCTATAGCGTTGAATTGATTTAGTATTCATAACCATCACGAAATACAAAGGTAAGTCAGTGAAAACAAATGACAGCAATGACCCAGGTTTTACTCTACGTATAACTTGTCACTAATATATATATATATATATATATATATATATATATATATATATATATATATATATATATATATATATATTCAGTATAGTCGAACATGAACGGCAAATGAAAATATTGTTCTATATTCTAAATTATGACTTCAAAGCTGCTAATCTTTAAACGTACGCGTACATTTACAAATATGAAATCACATTTTTTTTTCCTGTTATCTTCATTCCAGCAAGATCATGATTTTGGCGACATGTACGTCCATGTGAAAAATTATGACTAGTTAACTTGTATTGTAAAACATAGAAACATAACTGTATATAGAGTACGGCAATTTCAGAATAAGGTAAGAAATAGAAAGGTCTAGAACTTACCGATGAGAAGATTGCCTTTTCAACATTGTAATTACATATACACGAGTAATCACCCAACGTCGGTCGGAAAAATGTGCATACTATAGTGAAAACTATAATAGCGAAGTCACCGCCCATAGTTTCTGAAAATAGAAGAAAGAATGCATACGAGTTTTGCATTTTACTATTTGTATGAGGGGTTTATTTTATTAGAAAACGTTTATACATATTTAGTAAGTAATAAAATGGTCTCATAAAAGCCCTTTAAACACATACATTGATAGGTAGAATTTATTTTTGAAAGTTTAGAAGAGGTGTTATTTTTACGCGGGGTTTATGAAATAAGAACTACATTAATGTCTCTTATACCGCGTTATAAATTTCAGATTTGAAAATACCGAATTTATAGTTAAAGTTAATGTATTCACTACAATGTCTACATTTTAAATTCCTACTCTACATAAAAATATATACATGATTTCGTATCCTTCCTTCCTTCTTGACCCTTTAAGTTATATTAGCATTATTGACCTATATGTTAAGATTAAATATGAGATAAAGCAACTTTCTCTTGTTTTACTTAGGCACTGTCGAAATTATGCATTTCAATGTTAATTTGTTTGTTTGTTTTGGGTTTAACGCCGTTTTCAACAGTATTTCAGTCATATAACGGCGGGCAGTTGACGTAACCAGTGTTCCTGGATTCTGTACCAGTACAAACATGTTCTCTGCAAGTAACTGCAAACTTCCCCACAAGAATTATCAGAGGTGGAGGACGTGATTTCAGACACAGTGTCTTTTATTAAATCGTCACGGAGAACAAACGCCCCGCCCCGGAATCAAACTCGCGACCCCAAGATCTGTAGACCAACGCTCTCCCTATTGAGCTTAGCTGGCGGGTTATTTCGATGTTAAGGACTACTTTTTCGCAAAATCAAACTAATTACTCAATAATACTGCTAACTCATACACCACCTAGCTTCATAATACGTTAAATCTGTTTCTTTGTTACTAAAATATGTTTTTAACCCGGCACCCTGATCAAGAGCATTAATTTGTAGCACTAACGGACAGTTTACGGTCGCTAAGTTATAAATATGAAGTTAAAAATGGTTTTTGTTCGAGCCAGGTTTCCAACTCGCATAAAGATGGCTAAATGTGCCCATATAAATAACAATCCCTATAACTGCTGTAAACGTGTTCATGATGATTACACGCATGAGAACTTAAAAGCTAATGAACACATACATACCTTTAATGAAGCAGTCAAAGACTATTTTGTACATTGAATATGTACATTCACCATGGTTTGTGTATACTTATCTGAATATTTTACTCTAGCAGCGTAAAAGCCACAGAAAAAAAAAAACACTGTTAATAAGAGAATTATTTATATCGGAACCAAGTTTTGAAATATGTATTTCTTAAAATTCAAAAATTAATGTGAACTATTTACAGAAATCTTCTCATGATATTCTTTTAGCGTCAGATCTTTATTAGTGGTTATTTGGAGTTTATAGATTTAGTTTCCTGTGTTTGTATGGATGGTCATTCTAACTGTTAAATGCTAAATACTTTATGACAAATGAAAAATACCAATGTTTTCTGTCTTTTAACGCTATTTGTTTTCACGTTGCGTTTTGAGTACGATGCCATATTCGGTTGATATCATTGTAACAATTTTGAGTCCCGATTACCGCCCATAAAATTACGCTCGAATCGAATATATACAACCAACAATCTGACTAAAGTACTTGATCTTCTAAACGAAGATTTGAGAACGATTCATTCACATTCGTCTTCCGTATATTTTGGATTTCCAATATTGCTATTTTTATTTTCGCAAATCTATTTTTATTTAAACCAATCAGACAACTTGTTTGAATGTCAAAGAGTAAGAAATATTTGCAGTCAACTCAGGGCTCGAACCCGGGACCTCTCGCTTACAGAGCAAGTGCCCTACCGACTGAGCTAACCGGCTATCTCACATCTTTCGACATAAAAATTGTAGATATCAAAAACCAAAGCTTCTTAAAGCTTGCAGAATGTTGTACTTTAGTCAGATTGTACAACCAATGAAATATTAATTCACCTTAACCCGCCAACTTAGCTCAATACTGAGAGTGCAAATCTGTGGAACTCGGTGTCATAAGTTCTGCTTGATTCTGAAATTATTTGTCCTCTGCCTCTGATTCATGTGGAGAAGTCTACAGTTACTAGTACTTGCCAATGGGGACAACAGATTAGTTCAGGTAGAGATTTCAAGAACACAGGCTAGGTTATCTCGCCATATCATAACTGAAATATAATTGAAAAAATGACGCTAAATCCAGAACAAGGAAGATTAATTCTAAATCACTAATTATAATGAAGTAGTCATAAAGGGTGTTGAACTTCTCAAGGTAAACTAGTAGTGGAAATAGTAACATTTCGAGGGGCACCGGTAACAAGTATGTTTTTTTTTTTTTTTTTTTTTTTTTTTTTTTGGTACAGATGTACTTTTAACGACGAAATATGAAATAACTGTAGTTTCTTTCTGTACGTCACACTATATAAATTGGATGTTTCATGACAAATTAGTCTTGTTGTTAGCAACACTACAAACACACTCTAGAACTTTAAGCCTGTACGCTTTTCAGGTAACTTAAAGGTAACATTTCGCTATGTACCTTTTAAATATGTTGTTTACATACTATTTTGAATGATGTATCATAATTTAAGCAGTCATTCACCTTTCTACCTCTTATGTACTTTTGTTAAATGTTTACATTATCAATCATGTTTTAATGGCACAGTATATACTAAAACAATATACGAAGCTGTCTAACCTAAGTCGAACATTGGAAAGGTACGACAAATTACTGAAGTTTAAAATGGATGCCAGACTAAATATTGTACTGCTCGCGCTTTTTATCATTATTTCTGGACAGCAGTCAAACGGTGAGTTTCTGTTTGAATATTTCATTACGTTAACACTTTAACAACAAGATATAAGTCACAGTTACTTTTTTTCTATTTTTTGACGCATTTTTGAATCGTATCACAACTCCATGCTATTCGTTAAATTCATTCGGCTAAAAGATTTGCTACCGTTACTGAAACGAACCGAATCGACCTCTGTATATTATAAAGTAGTTCGTAGCAATTCCTGCAAATATGTCATTAATTGATAAACAGTCTTCCTAGGGTGCAAGCCGGGGGTCACCCCTAGCTGTAAGCCGGGTAGCATCTTTAGCTGTTAGCAAGATAGCATCCCTATCTGTAAGCCGGACAACTTCCCTAGCTATAAGCCAGGTAGCATACCCAGCTATAAGCTGGAGAGCATCCCTATCTGGTAAGCCGGGCAGCATCCCCAGCTATAAACAGGGTAGCACCGGGCAACATCCCTAGCTATAAACCTGGTACCATCCATATCTGTAAGCCGGGCAACACCCCTATCTATAAGCCAGGTAGCATCCCTAGATATAAGCTTCCTACCTGTAAGCCAGGCAGCGTCCCTATCTGTATGTCGGGCAACATCCCTAGCTATAAACCTGGAACCATCCCTATCTGTAAGCCGGGCAAAATCCCTAGCTATAAGCCAGGTAGCATCCCCAGCTATAAGCTGGAGGGCATCCCTTTCTGTAAACCAGGCAGCATCCCCAGCTATAAGCCTTGCTAAAAATGTATGCTATGTAAGAGCTGTTTGTATTCATAGATGCAGATTTAAACGAATAAAGATTCATTTAATGTTGTAGGTCTTCTTGATTAATTTCGGACAATTTAAGTCATGCAGAAACTTCTTGCTGCGTGGTTGCGTAATGTCCGGAAAAAAAGTTATGTAACGAACAGAAAAACTTAGAATTAGAAAGTAAGTAAAGTTAAAAGAGAAGAAACCAAAAACCGAAAACTTAATTTGGTTGACTCACATTTTTCTACCATACAAATTCAGCCTAGTTGGATTATTGAGTAACTTGCTCGGTATGCGACTCAAACTCAGACTGCAAGTGCAACGTTAAACATGTTCTGTTCTATGAAAATACATGTAAAATCTTGAACCTCTGTGTTATAGCTGAGTATCTTTGCTACCATTGGACGGACGAAGATCGAAGGGAAATGGGTCCCAGGCCATCTGTTGCCGCTGAAAGGGCTCAGTGTGAAAAGCATTCCAACATTTTTACACAAGGTCGTAATGGAGCACATCCGGAATGTGGAACCTGCTGGTGTTGCGAATATGGTATGTATTTATAGATTTTACGACATTTTAAGAATTCTCTAAATAGGCTTATTAAGAAAATATTTTGAAGGAAAAATACTAGCGTGCAGTTACGATACTTGTACCCATACCCCAGGACAAAATCCATTGGCACAAAGATATTTTACTTGACAACCCTTTCTTCCTCAACATTTAATCGTTATAATTTTCTTTCATGTGCGTTGACAATGATTTTTCATTATTAGTAGTCAAAACGTAACTTGGTTTCCTGATTATGAAGAAGTTTAGGCTTGCAAATCAACGTAAGATATTCTTTGGTTCTATTTATTGTTAGGTTATCACCTTGATCTTTTGATTAAGAGGTGATGCAGTTCCAAAGTATATTTTTATACACGCTGTATATGTCAGTTCATTAAATACCTTCAGATTGTCTTGTTGAATAGAATTTTAAAAAAGCAAGGATAAAACCCCATGTGAAAAAGCCACGTTCCAAGAACGAAACAACAAGTCACAAACCCACTACAGTAACTATGGAAACAAAATATTAAGATAAATTAAAACATAGAAACACAACGATGACAAGAGGAAACCGCTTTTTTAACGATCAATATATTATACAATCATATTTTGGAAATTGATCAAATGAGTTTTGTTAAATATTATGACATAGAATGTATAGTTTGTTATCTGACTATCTGCATACCTTTTATGAACCTACAATTTTGTAGAAGGAGCTCGTTATTTTTCTTGTTTATAGAATGTTATAACAAGGCAAGTAAACTCTACATTAGCACTACTATATTTCTATTTATTATTATTATTATTATCATTACTATTATTATTACATTGTACAGTTTTCTGTTATAAAATATTGATGTCAAGTTATTGTAAACATACTGATGGATTGTAATAAGATTATGTATATTCAATTTATGCAAGTTATCTCTATGTAAGCAGCAAGTTTATTTACAGTCACTATTTTAACTTCACGTTATGAATAGAGAAGGTCTGAGTATTCAGTATTGGTTTTAAAAATCCAAAAGATGGTATCAGAAAATTCTGAGACATGTATATTTTTCTTCAACTAGTCAAATTTTACTCACGATTGTTGGAATTAAATGTCTCATTCAGGGAATTAGTTATATTTAGTTTTTATTTAGATATGATCTTTCAAAATTTTATTTTAATTTGTTTTTTCTACGTATCATTCTTGTTAGAAGTAGTCCAAAATTGTTGTTCCCTTGTCTACCTTGTGCCACGCACGTACATAGCATTGTTTATTACATACACTGCCCAGTGGTTGATAGAAATGAAACCAGTTGTACTTTACCCCAATAGGTGAATGATTTAACTTCTTGTCGATCTACCATTGGACTGTTTAATATTAGAAAACAGCGAGTTGTGAGGCGAGTTGTATTTCAGTCAAGTCTATTAGTTTTGATTATTTGGTTGCTAATTAGAAATATATATCACCTGTTTTATCTTCTTAGACTACATTTTGCGTATTTTTAACATAGTACACTAAATCTTCAGTTCATTAGTATTATTAGTGCTTCATGTATATAGTAAATGCGAAATGTATTACTGTCTAGGGGAGATAACGTCGTTTGATTCTCCTATATTATATAATTCATATAATGTTGTAGTACTGAAAACCTGTTGTTGTTATGTGGAGATGTTGAAATGAATCCAGAACCTTTTAATGCATCTTTGTCTATCTTTCATCAGAATGTACGCAGCATTAGAAACAAATCTGAATACATAAAAACTAATTTCTTAGACTATGACATACTATGTTTTACTGAGACTAAGCTATCTCTTGATATTACAGAGGATATATTGAAATTAGAAGGTTTTGGTACTATTTACAGGAAAGATAAATCTTCTTACTCGGGGGGCCTTCTTACCTATGTATCAGCTAAACTTTGGTCGAAAAGAATAACTACATCAGAAAACATATTGCAGGAATCTATTTGGATGGAAATTAAATGTGAAACAAGGAAATATTTAGTATGTAACTTATATCTGCCACCGAATTCGGCCGTTGAACTCTGGGACAGAATCAATATTTGCATTGACAAAGCGCTCGAACTATCTAATAATATAATTCTGGTAGGGGATTTCAACGAGGATCAGTTAAATTTGAATAATAATAAACTTAGAGATATATTACTGTTGAATAATATGAACAATGTCATAAATGTACCTACTCGTATTAGTGCTTATTCTCGAACATTATTAGACCCTGTTGCCTTAACTAACAATATTCATTGTTTACATTCTGGTATTTTTGAAACTGACAGAAGTATAAGTGATCATTTTGGTACATATGCATTTGTTAAGATTACCCTTCCATCTACGACTTCTTTTAAAAGAACAGTCTGGAATTACAAGCGTGCAGATTTTGACAAACTTAATAACGATATTCGTTTAACAGATTGGTCTTTTCTGAATTGTAACGATATAAATTCTGCAACTGAAACTTTTACAAGCAAATTTCTTTATTTAGCAAAGTCGTGTATTCCTACGAGTTTCGCAACAATACGACAAAATGACAAGTCTTGGTATAACTCGGAAATTAGAAAAAATTTCTTGACAACGCGACAGACAAAAAAGAAAAGCTGAAAATTCGGGAAAAACTTCTGATTGGAATTCTTATAAAAAAAATAGAAATAAAGTCAATAATATGAAAAAACATGCCAAAGAATTTTTTTTCAATAATTTAGAATTTACCTTAAGCGATTTAAGTAAAGGAGAAAAGCCGAAAACTGTCCATTATGTGAAAGAATGGACAAATCGAGGCGCAACGCGCCGAGATTGTCCATTCTTTCACATAATGGATAGTTTGAGGCTTTTCTCTGACTTAAAACACGGTCCTCACGAAAAAATCAAGATTGTCGTGATATTATATAATGTCTCTAATATTGTCCTCTTTGAGGCAAAGACAAATCATTGATTTGTGTCTCTGTGCTAAATAAAAATACCAAGTCAAATGGAATTTAAATTAGATTGCATATAAATGTTTATTGCAATTAAAAGTTTTTAAACACTAATGATATTCAGTGCTGATTCTTAGGAAAGTTTCGAACATATCTCGTTTTGTCATATTTATGAATGATTTGAAGTGCCTTTACAAAAAGTAAAATTAAACTTGGCCTTATGATGTATGTATTAATAGTTGCCCATGCTTTGTTCGTGCTAAGTTTGCAGTTTTATATAAATCAAGTAATTTAATAAATGACGGGTCCAGGTGAAGACATTCTAAAATGTATGTATATGTATTTTATATCGTTATTAGAAAAAAATCGTTCTTATCTCGTAATTACGAGATATTCTTTCAATTTTATTAGAAAAAAATTACTCGTATCACATGAAATCTTTACTCGTTATGACTCATATGTCGTTAATATTTCGTTGTTACAATAAATAGCACCGTTATTGAAAGACAATTGTACTCAAGTTCAATGTAGATCATTACGGCCAAATTTTCTGGTAATACCGAAATGTGCAGTAAAACTTTAGGGAAATTGACGTTGTTTTTTGTCTTTGTAGTAGAAAAGTAAAATTGCACATTTCTGGGTAGGACTGCAACAAATGTCAGTTATGTTACAAATTTAACCAATTTTACATGAACACTGCATGAGAAAGATATGTCTGCAGCATTTGAAAAAAAAAGGAAAATTATGTGTTTTAGCTCGACTATTCAAAGAATAGGTGGAGCTATTGGACTCCAGTTTGTTTAATTCTGCCCACTGTTTTCTTGTTTAGGGCACAGCCATTATTTTATCTGGGGACTATACGCCACTTTTCATGGGTTTGCACTCTGTGCATCATTGAAGGTTCCATGTGCACCGTCGTATGAATACATCTGCGAATGTCTAAATTACATTCTGGTACTTATAACATGTGTAAATGTTGAGTTCTGCTCAACCCGGGGCTAGAGGGCGTGGACGGTAGCTTGCACTTCCACTACCGTCCATGAACAGGCTCAATCAGACCGAGCCTGCAACATTTGCGGTTATGTCGTGTTAGGCGACCTGTGGTTTTCCACTTTTTTATTTCATCCCTGTGTCGATGTCCGCGTCGGCGTCCCGATTTGGTTAAGTTTTTGTATGTAAGCTGGTATCTCAGTAACCACTTGTGGGATTGGATTGAAACTTCACACACTTATTTACTGTGATAAATTTACTTACACTGCACAGGTTCCATAACTCTGTTTCGTATAATTTTTTATTAAGGTTTTATATGTAAGCTGGTATTTCAGTACCTACTAATGGAAATGGATTGAAACGTCACGCACTTGTTCATTGCGATGATCTGACATGCATTACTCATGTTCCATAACTCTACTTTGCATTTTTACAAAAGTATGCCATTTTTTCGACTAAACAGTTGTTGGTTAATTTTTTTGTATGCAAGCTGATATCTCAGTACCCACTAATGGGAATGGATTGAAACCTGCACATTTGTCCATTGTCATGAGCTGATATACTTTGTACAGGTTCAATAACCCTTTTTGCAATCTTACGAAAGTATGCCCCCTTTTCGACTTAAATATTCATTCAGTTGACAAGGCTGTTGAATAGTCGAGCGTTGCTTTACTCCGACAGCTCTTGTTTTTACATAACGTTGCCTATTTTTATCTATTTTTGACTGAAAATGCTATACCAGGTGTATATCTGCGATACATTTCTATTGCGATTTAGGAGTACACAAAGAGAACATTATTACTTTCTAACGGTTGAAGATTTAAACTAACATTCTGTAATTACTTTTGGCACACTGTTTGATTTTCATTTGACTGATAATTTGTGGGGCGATTTAGGTTAAAGTCATACGTTCCTCTTCAGGTTTTTTTTTTATTTCAGTTACAAGTTCTGTAAAACGTTGTAGTTTAAATTTCGAAACTTTCGAATTTCTTAGGTTAATGTACTCACACCTCTCAACGCACATGGTTGTTACTATACCTGTCCGTTATTTACCTGTACCTGTCCATTCTTAAAGTATCCATTATTTTAAGAATGGACAGTTACAGGTTAATAATGGACAGGTATAGTAAAATAATCGTGTGTATAGAACGGTGTCGGTACAATAACCTATATAGTAGACAAAACTAACAAAGGATTACATCACAACCGTGTTTTAAGTTCTTTTAATCAACGGCAATATTGGAAAATAGTCAGACAGTTAGTAAAAGATAACTCTTCGAGCTGTGAAACAATACCACCGCTTTCTAAATCAGGCGATAATCTTGCCTTTTCAGATATTGACAAAGCTAACACATTGAACGACTACTTTGTCTCAATTTCAACAGTTGATGATTCTAACTCTAATTTGCCAAATTTTTCGCTGAAAACTAACAAAATTTTAGAGCATATCACTATTACAGAGCAAGATGTCACGGATGTATTATTAAATCTTGTAGTAAATAAAGCCAGTGGACCTGACGAAATTATTCACAGAATGTTAAAGGAAACTTGTTATACAATTTGTAAACCCCTAGCTGTTCTTTTTAATATGTCTTTTCGACTTTATGAATATCCAAGCATTTGAAAAGATTCAAAATTTAATGTGATGCCACTATTTAAAAATGGAGAAAAATCAATCCCATCTAACTACAGACCTGTATCACTAATAAGTTGTCTTGGAAAAGTAATGGAAAGGATAATGTTTAAGTATTCATACACCTTTTTATATGAAAATAAACTTATATATAAATATCAAGCCTGATTTCTCCCAGGCCACTCTCCTGTTTACCAGCTTATTGATATCTATGATCAGATTTGTAAGGCTTCTGACAATAAGAAATCGGCATGTATAGTCTTCTGCGACATAAGCAAAGCATTCGACAGGGTGTGGCATAAAGGTCTTATCTTTAAACTTAAACAATACGGCTTTTCTGGAAATGTATTATACTGGTTCTCAAACTAATTGCTTAACTAACAAAGAGTATTTGTAGGCACTTCATTTTTAGATGAACAATACTTAACAGCCGGCGTGCCACACGGCTCAGTGTTAGGGCCTTTGCTATTTTTAATTTACGTCAATGATATAGCCGATTCACTAATGAGTATAACACGTTTATTTGCCGATGACAGTTCCTTAGCGATTAATTCAAATGATAATAACTACAAAGAAATGACTATAAATACTGATTTAGAAAATGTATCTATCTGGGCTAAACAATGGTTAGTGCAATTTAATCCGGCTAAAACAGAAGTAATGTATTGTTCTCTGTCAAAAAATAATAGAAATCGTCCTGCTATTTATTTTCAGAACGAACAGCTTCATTTTGTACATTACCATAAACACTTAGGTGTTACATTCAGTGACGACGGTACCTGGCATAAACATATACAATATATAGCTTTGTCTGCATCAAACATTTTAGGAACAATGCGTATGCTTAAATTTAATTTAAAAAGGAACACTCTATACCAGATTTATATATCATATCTGAGACAAATTATAGAATACGCATCATTGGTATGGGACAGCTGCACTCAATATGAAAAGGAAACGCTCGAAAAAATACAATATGATGCTGCACGTGTTGTCACTGGTTTAACCAGATCCGCCTAAATTAACAGACTTCTTCGTGAAATTGGCTGGATTTCTTTGTCTGATAGAAGAAATATCCAAAAATGGATATTAGTATTTAAATATAATCGTGGCGAATTACTAAGTTATTTGAATAACATATTTCCAGAAACTGTTCTTGATTCAAACACATACAATCTAGGAAATAACGATAACTATGCTACTGTTGCTAGACGGTTGGAGATCTATTCAAAATCAGTAATACCATCTTCGATAAAATTGTGGAATAGCCTTGACACTGAATACGAAATGCTCAGAGACTTTCTTCCTTCTAGCAGAAACTTAAAAAATACAAACCCCCACTAATACCTTCATATTTCCTTTCTAGTAACAGATTTTCGCAAATACACCATGCGCGCATAAGAAATAAATGTAGCAATCTAAATTCAGATTTATATTACAATAATATACGGAATAATTCAAGTTGTAACTGTGGTTTCTATAATGAAGACGCAGAACATTTCTTTTTTAAATGTCCTCTTTATTCAGAGCATCGCCGAAATTATATAAATCAGTTATCCGAAAACGATAATAAAACATTATTCCAACATGTACAACACTTCATCAAAACAACAGCACGTTTCAGAAATGATAGAATTTAGGATATAATTATAGATATTCTGAACACCGCTGTTTACAATCAAAACAAGGTTTGGTTGTGCTGATTGCACTTTAGGTGGACAGGGAACATTTATTTATTTATGGATTACATATTTTTCTTAATTTAGATTTTTCTTCTTTTTTCATTTTTTGTCTTTCTTTTTTTTTCTATTGTTTTGAAACACTTTACCTCTTGTATTTATTTAAATTCTCTAAATCATTTACATTTACTATAACATACATACAAAGAAAATAATGCTCATTTTATTAACTTTAATGTGACAAATGGGACAGGCCAACCTCTAATGTTGGCAAAACTTGTGACCCAACCCTTTTGTTTTTATGTAAGTTGAATTCTAATCATACTGTTATTAATTTGTTAAAATAAGCAATCCTTTTTCATTGTATGATTTGTGTATTTGTATTTAAATTAGAAGCAATGAAATATGATTAAACTAACGATCAGTGGCAAGAATAACGAGGGAATTTAACCGGTTTGTGGTGTGCAGGTAGCCTCGCTCTGAACTGCCACCTTCTTCAAAACTCAAAGGACAGTGTAAATAAAAATAAAGCACATCAAGGTCAAGTGAATTCCCAACGTATGCAATGGAAACAGAAGGCATTGTATGTAAAACAAAAACTATAAGTTATAAGCATAAAAAACGTATGAAGTCAATGCATTTGCAGAATATAGAGCCATTAAGGGCCGGACGGAACAGGTAAGATGAATAGCTCAGTACCGGTAGTCTTTCAGAACAGTTACTGCCTATCACGGGATCTTCCGCTTATTCCGTCAGACACAATCCACGTCCAGGTGTAATATAAGACGGAACAAACGAAGACGGAACAACACTTAGACGCAGCAGCAATAAAACGGAGCAACACTTAGACGGAGCAAACTTTAGACGGAGCAACACTTAGACGGAGCAAAATTTAAACGGAGCAACACTTAGACGGAGCAATATGTAGACGGAGCAACACTATGACGGAGCTGTAATAAGACGAAACAACACTAAGACGGAGCAATATTTAAGCGAAGCAACACTTAGACGGAGCAAAACAAAGACTGAGCAACACTTAGACGGAGCAATATTTAGACGGAGCAACACTAGGACAGAGCAGCAATAAGACGGAGCAACACTAAGACAGAGCAATATTTAAGCAGAGCAACACTAAGACGGAGCAATATTTAAGCGGAGCAACACTAAGACGGAACTTTATTTAGACGGAGCAACACTAAGACGGAGCAAAACAGAGAAGGAGCAACACTTAGACAGAGCAACATTTAGAAGGAGCAATACTTAGACGGAGCAATAATTAGACGGCACAACACTTACATGGAGTAATATTTAAGCGGAACAACACTGAGACGGGCAATATTTAGACTGAGCAAAACTTAGACGGAGCAACTCTTAGACCGAGAAACATTGAGAAGGAGCAATGCTTAGATGGAGCAATAATTAGACGGAGCAAAACTAAGACCTTTGTTCTACTATCATGTTAAATATGAACTTTTAATCTATAATTTTCAAATTGTCTTGAAATTATACGTGCTTATTATACAGCATTGAAGTGTTTATTTATTAACTTTTAAGAAGTATCGCTGAATTTGTTGATGAAGCAAACAAAAGGATAACACCAATCGTAAGTAATTGCTTAGCTATGTGTGTTGTTTCAAATGCTTGTTTTGGCCCTTTATGCTTCTTAAATGTTGACTGTATCGTCTATATCAGAACTGTATATAACAACTTCATAGATCAAAACACAACAATACTGAATCTTACAGTAAACGAAATATAGGAATAAGAAATATACTTAAGCAAATACTCAAGTTCGTAATATCATGCTTAAATAGAAATATCAAATTTGAGTGACTGAAAAAAGTACTGCAGATAAATACTACTAACAATAGCATTATTAAGCTATAGATACATTGTTATCGAAACAATCAACATTGAAAAGGCAACAGCTTAAACAAAAGCACAATTTGAAAATAAGACTTAAGTACGTAATTACTTATAATAAGGTTTTTGGTGAAATCGGGGCCTAAGTATTCAAATACTTGAGAACAATTTCCGTATTTGAAGTTTAAGTGCGGCTAAAATTGCTACAGTAGCATTTAGAAAGAGCAATGCTTTGACGGAGCAATAAATTAGACGGAGCAAGACTTAGACGGAGCAATATTTAAGCGGAGCAACTGCGACGTTATTGAAAATGCATCTAAATGCAGATTTGTAACAGTTCTTTGAAAATGGTGGGTTGTTAAAGTCGATGATCTGTCCGGAAGTGTTGCCGATTTATGAAGTCCTTTTTCGGAATTCAATTACAATATCGACAAATTAACAATATTTTTGTTAAGTAATGTACAAGGTTTATAAGTGGTAGTTTTTATGTAAAACAACCCTTCTGCGAGATTGCACTTGTGATTTGACGTCGTTTACGAAATTAAAATGGCGTTTTTTTGTGCGTATCCACAGGTATAAACTACCCTGGGGTCCTTGCAAACCACCGAAGAATCACTAGCACCGATCCATGGATTTGCAGTGTGGTTTAAACCCGAATTAACGCATAAAACATCAATCAGTCCGTAAAAATAATAACAAACGAATGACTTTCTTTATAATATTATTTTCTTACAGTAGTGTATTTAAACGATGCATGGGGCCCTCGTGACCTAGTGGTTAAGGTCGCTGACTTCAAATCACTTGCCCCTCATCGATGTTGATTTCTTCATGTGAGGAAGCCATCCAGCTGGCGTACGGAAGGCCGGTGGTTCTACCCGGGCGCCCGCTCGTGATGAACTAATGCACGGAGAGGCACCTGGGGTCTTCCTCCACCATCAAAGCTGGAAAGTCACCATATGACCTATAATTGTTCGGTGCAACGTTAAACCCAACAAGATATAAAAAAATAAACGAATGATGAAACAGGAAATACGTCATAAGATTTCATAGGCAAATGAAAACATTACGTTCCTGTTTTGATTTGTCACCTGCAGCGTGATTTTATGAATCGAAAAATATACTTTAAGGAACAAAGTAGATCAAGGTAAGATATGTATCCGGGTTTACGTAAAAATATTAAAAATGCTGCACGAATCAACCGCCATTTTCAGCGCCAGGGTCATCCTACATTCCGTCATCCCCACTTTGCTCAATAGAGACTTATTTCATCTCCACTAACTCCTCAACAATTTAAATTTGTGTTATGAAGTTGATTAACCAAAACATCCCACCCTTTACTAGTGATATAAACACCAGTTCCCTTCCTTAACTGGTCATTTAAAGTGAATATATCATTAATAATTGACCATGCAGTTTTATTTGCTATGACCATTATTTTTCATCTACATATTTACACCGATTTTTTTATTTTAGCGCTGGCGACTGTTTTCGATTGTATCCTGTTAATGGTTTGTAAACACTCTGATTTTTACCGCCTCGGCAGCCTAGTAGTAGAGCGCCCGCTTTGCGTACGGTAGTAGTGGGTTTGTTCCCGGGCCGCGTCATATTAAAGACGTGAAAAATGGCACGTGTGGCTTCCTTGTTGTGTTTTCAGCATTAAGAGGAGGATAGTACTACTATTGGAAAGCCCGTTGTCAGTGTAATGTGACTTAGTTGGCAATCAGATCACGTGTTTACGGCGTGATATTCCAGTGAGACACCGCTTTAACCTTGCGCATTGCGCCCGTTAATACAGGTAAACACCGTCGTTAATATGACTGAAAAATGTTGAAAAAGACGCTTAACCCGAACACAAAGACATACACACACACTCCATTCCATTACAATGCCGAGTTGTGAGTGGTTTGCTTGCGGTGTGCTTGATATGCAACGTACTTCTCGGAATTCTACTTTCATATTCCCAAATACAAGTTACTGGTATAATGGAATGTATTTTGAGAGACTAACTTGTTTATGCCATACATTGATTGTGTTTAAAAAAAAGCTTTAAGCTCGCCTCCAAATGAAAACTACAAAATCACAGTTCATTTCTGAAACGACCATTTTCAAACAGGCATACAGTTTTCATATTAGATAGAGCTACCGAGTTCTAATTTAAATTTGTTTTATTTTATATTTCAGTTTTATCTGCCAACACAGGGGGTCCAGGATCTTCTAATCTGCTTCAAATGATATGCAGGTTGCTAAAAGCAAGTAACAAGCCAGGAACACAGTGTTCTTCGTGATTCAAAGGGTTCCCCAGATGTTGTTGTAGAACTAACAGCTATTTTTGAAGTGAATGATGTTTGAAAGGGTCAAAATAATTGTTATCCGGACTAGATGCTTAGGAATTCTGTCGCAAGTGGCGGCATTTACTGAACTTGCCCTTTGATCATGGATTGTGAGAAAGTATTGATACAATCAGGCAAACAAAAGTGTTTATTTCAAAGCAACATTTATACGCGCACAAAAACCGACCATCAGCCAACCACTACAGACGTTGCCAAATCTATAACAGATAATAGAAGATATATACCATGCATATAAGTGTCGTTATAATAACAGATCTACATGTTTATTAGAAAAGATATAGATATAAATAGAACATTTGTCATGCAAGAGTATTTATATTATTAGTGATATCAGCTACATAAACATGTGTCGGCTAGGTGACTGTTTACAATAAAAGCTGAGCTTACCATACTGACATAAGATAGGGTGTGTTTCTCCTAAATCTCCAAAAAGTATCAGATTATTTCCACATGGAATGTCGTCCCACTGACCGTTCTTGTAAGGTATGAATGCAACACAGTCCTCTGTGTGAGAACTTTGAAAGTTGCTCTTGTGTCCAGGAACCCAGTTTGTAAAACTCACAGTGTTACCTACAACAGTGCTTGTATTCAAAAAATTGTGCCAGCATGGCGCAAAATAATATGTCGACGTAACTTCAAATTTCCGTGTTTAAACGGAAATGTGCATGGACTTTTTATAAAAGAACATAACAGTCAACATACAGTATTGCTCGTTATTGCATAATTTACTGTAAATAAAAACAACTTTGTTCACGGAAGAATCCACCAATATCTAACAGGGAAAGTCATGTTGCAAAACGCGGTCTCTCCAGACTGCAGTTCCTGGTAACGTCCTTGACCAACAATGTTATTGACGGGGCGTGTGTGCAGTAACTGGTAATTAGAACGCTATGGTTATTTGACGTCATTTTGGATATCATTTACGATGTGTCATTGCGAAAAAAAGGTTCATTAACGTCAGTGGTTTATGTGATAAAATGATATAAGTGATCAAGTGCTCGTAGCTGCATCTATGTATGTAATAAACAAGTGACGTTTCTTATGTAATTACCAGCTTTCCTAAGTCTATATCGGCACTTAGGCTATGCCATCTTGCTAATATAGGTTTAGTCGTGCTAATAATCATTAAAACACCGTATAACCCTTTAATCAGTCTATTTTGATTAGACCGAAGCTGTTATAGCTTCGAACGTTTAAGGAGATCGTACGTAATAATTTCAAGCGAAGCAGCTGACTAGATGACATGAAGTGATATATGTGGTATAGTTTGATATTTTCATTCAGGCTGTATCTAATGCTAAAGAACAAGCAACTCTTTCAAAATGTCATTTCATGACAAATTATAATAAATATATACATGAAGGAATCGTTTGATTAACTGACCTGATGACCATTCAAACTGTCCCTCAACTTTGGTGTCGTGAAGACCAATCCATATAGCGTGTTGTGGAGAATAACGGTTCATAAAATACTGGACAAAACCTTGCTCATCTGCGTTATTTATATGTGCTAGATGGCCACCTCGATTTCTACACATATTTTCGCCATGCTCCCAACTTACCCGGGTACGTGATATCAGTTCGTAGCAACTTCTCCCGTACTGACCTAGTTCGGCATTGTCGTTCAATGCAGCTGATCTTACTGGTGACGGGCACATCATTGTATTCCCTGAAGAAATTCCAAAACTTCCAGTGAGTTCTTTTTCATTTTAAGATAATGGTCAATCAGTGATATAGATACAATCAAACCGTTCGAACTGTGGTATACAACTAACCACATAATAATATATAATTATTTAGTATGCACTAGTAAAACATTCTAAATTCAGACACTACCCACATAGTGTTCTTTGGATTATTTTATACAATGATACGTACTTGATGATTGTGAAAAAAATAACAATCTTAAACTCAAACTTCTGATTTAGTGCAAGTAGTAAAGGATACGAAAACAAATAAAATATTACTATTTTAAAGATACGTTAACAAAGCAGTTGCTATCAAAACATGCTCTAGAATCTTTTTTTAAAAGGCAAGAAATACCTGGCAATAAGTTAAGTGTATATGAAAGCCTTTCTCAAGCCTCAAAGAATTTTTAAAATCCGACCGCTATTTAAAAAGATATGGCAGTTTGAAAATTAAGAATGGAGGCAGCGATTTATGTGTGTTTATGACGTAATTTACACACTGTTGAATTCTTTATTTAGCAAAGTACCTTTTTAAATATTTTCATATGTTTCTTGAGAGTAGAAATGTAAAAAAAATAACAGAAATAAGTTTGTACGTTTCAAATAATGTATCTAGAAATTTAGTAAATCAGCCATAATATTTTTTGTTGCTATGGAAACAAAATGGCCGCTATTTTGATGAAATATTTAAATGCTAATACTTTTCACATGTTTTAAACCGATTTTGAAAATTTTATCACTTCTTTAAATGATTTAAGAAATCCTAGCAGATGGAATTAACATAAGCACAACACTGCCTTTCCCTTTAAATTTTGAATTCTATAATTGACAAAAAGAATTGGATAAAAGTCTACAATACTGAATTTAATTAAACCCTAAGTTTTCAAAACTTTGGAGTATACTGAAAAAGCCAGAGTGGTTTGTCTTAGCTTTTGATAGACGGATTTGAAAATCTTGGCCTCACACAAGTTTTCATATTGGGAGTCTATGAGAATATCACAACTTTTATGACATTTTCGCGAATACAAATTATTCTACCTTTTAGATTTTACTGAAGTTTGCGCAATTGTAAATCATAATCTTTTCTATTTCATGGTCAATCAAATCTTTAGGTCCATGTGCATTTTTAGTTAGGAAATCGAGTTTGAAGGCATTGTTTCATTATTAATTGTTATCAGTGTCCCTATCTTTTGAAAGCAAGAATTGTTGTCGTTCCTTTCAAATTTTGCCTACACTCAGGATGAAATTTATACGTTGGATGATTTTCCTTTCCGTATGCAGCGTCCAGGCTTAATTCTAAGCAATTCGGATAAATGACGTCACGTCATAATTTCCGGTTTTTAATATAATCTAACGTACAGATCTACTTTAAACTGTTATATACGCACCGGTTGTATATGTTCCGGTTTGAGACGGAGTAGAGACCTGCACACTTGTATCATTGCTGCCATATACCGCATCTGAAATACACAAACTGTTGCTTTTATTTTGTTTGATAATGTCGGTTTGTTGATTGAGTACATCTAAACCAAAGACCTTTTAACTGACTATTACCGCTTCTGCAAAACTATTGTAACTTACACGCATCTTGTGTATGTATACCTTTATTGTTGCAATGTATAAAACAAAAAGGAAACAACATTATTGTGAATATTGACCGGGAGAACGGTTTGGACAAAAGTTTTCGAAAAATATATTCAAAGGTTCAAACTAATGATAATGCAGATTTAAAAGTAATGATAGTGGTAAATATGAAGTTGGTCATATACCCCGAGTGCGTTCAAATATAGGTTGAGCAATGTGTTGTTTTTTTTCTTACTGTTTGGTAACAACAGGAAAAGAAAGGAATCTAATATTTACCATATTCGCAAATATAGGCATATCTGTCAAGGCAGTCCATATCTTCCCACGTACCAGTTAGTGGTCCCATTGCCACACAGTCTTCTATCCCATGTAAAAACAAATTTTTCCTACCAGCATGCCAGTTCAGATATACTACAGGTTCTCCTATAAAATTAGATGCTTGTCTTCATAGCAGTCTAAAAACGTATTTGCATACTTTACGATAATTATACAAAAATGCTTATATATGTATTGCAAACTTCTTAGGAAAGAATACTTTGGGCAAGATGACATGTATTTACAAATCAAGTGAACCTTAATAATTTGTTGGGAAACCGTTATGAAAATTGCTATGTCTGATTGATTCACCAAATAGTTTATAGACCAATTGTAGACAAATACATTTTGCTTATTAGTATATTCGTCCTCGTTTATCATTGCAAGCATTGTATAAATGTACAGATATAACCTAAAATCTGTAAAGATCCTTTAAACGCATAGATTGTAACCAGGCAAAATAATAGGACACTCGGTTTTACTGCCTTTTTATGACTGGTAATGAAAAGTGCAACACCCCTTGTAAACCCTAGCACCGACTGAAGCGGAATTCTATTACAAAGATATTACATGGGCTCAAAGATGCCAAAGGACCAGTTAATATAACAACAAATCATGTTTGCATGTCTGGTAATTACCGTCATATTGATATGAGAAATGTAGTATGCAAAATTGTCAATCCTTTAGGTGTTTTAGACAAAGTATATAAAACTATGGAGTTCTTAATGTAATATAATTATTATTTGTGCATAAAAACCGTTCAAAACAGTCACAGTACCAGATGCCCACTCAAAACTTTCTTCTGTGTTCATATCATGAAGGCCTATCCAGGTTGCATGTCCATATGACTTGATATATTTATAAACCAAGTCCTCGTCGCGAGAATCTCCTATAGTAGCCAAATGACCTCCTTTCAATTTGCAATCCTTCTCAGCATACTCCCAAGTATGGCGGGTTGTAATCATTTCATAACATTTTCGGTCATCATAATTGATAAACAGCGTGCCAGTTTCTTGCGGAGCACTTTGCTGGACGACCGTTGGGCACACCAAAGTGCTACCTGTTTAATACAAAGATACATCTCAATCTGAAGAATTTTGTTTCGGAAAGAAAGAAAATATACAAAACCGACCTTTTATTACAATTCCACACATTTATTTGTTACATTGACCTTGTTCAGTTTCATTCAATAGTGTTTAAACTGAATAGACCATAAGGTGGCAAAATTTGAATGTTCTCTGTAGTACTTGTCCTTATTTACAACAAGTGCAGGTAAAACAGAACTATATATCTCTAGGCTTTTCCAAAACAGTCAAACCTGTAGTTAATCCTGGAGTCTGTGATAGTTGTGCAGTTGTAAATAGTGTAGTGACGATATCGGGTGTCTGGCTAGTTGGTACATTCGATGTTGAGGCTGTGGATGTCGGGAGCGATGATGACACTTGAGTTGCTGATGTTGTTGGATTAGTTGTTGATGTTGTTGGTACTGGTGTTGTTGAAAACACATTGATATTCGTTGATATTGAGGTGCGTGTAGTAGGTACTGTGGAGGTAGTTTGTGAAGTTTCCACAATGTAAGATGTTGTTTCAGCTAATGTAGTGAGAGATGTCTGGCCGACAGGAACAGATACTGTTGTCACTTAAAATAAAGAAATGGTAATTAATGTTGTCACTTAGAATTGTTAATTGTCACTAAGAATAAAAGGATAGGCATATATTACTTAGTTTCATTGAATGAAGGCACACTGCCGCATCACATAAGTGCATTTAATGTCACATTTAACTGTTAAGTTGTAGCGTACATGTGGCAATCATAATATAGAGTTATAAATAGACATTAGAAATAAAGGTAATTATGACGTGTAAAATGTAACTTGTTAACAAATAATCACATTTATCCTCAGAGGATACCTCGCCGGGACAGACCTGCACTTTGATCTGAGGGTCTTTCAAAACATAACCTATCTGAAAGAAAACAAACATTTAACATAAGTTTGAATTAAATATATGATTTTACTTTATTCATAACTGCCTAAAACAAAAGGAAGAACTATTTAAAGCATGAATAAGGTTAATTACAAAGCAGAAGAAACAGATCCATCCATTATAAACATAACGCTTGGCCAATTATCATTAAGTAGAGTTGCCAGATGAACAGCTGTGTTAAAGAAGATCTTTGGATCATGGCTCGTAAATTTAAGGTCAATTAGAAACAAATTATAGAAGGAACATCAGTGCTTAAATGTGTATAAAACTGGTTTAAAGCTTTATACTTTGCAAAATTCATTTGCGTTCTACAACCATAAGGTATCTATGTAAGTAAACAATGTGATGTCTTTTGTTACAAATTTCGGAGCACTGTTTGTACTAAATGCAATATATAACATATTTATTATATTTCGTGAAAAAATGAATAAAATCTAAATCTATTTGGTATGTAATTAATGCTGATTTTCTTCCTTTCATCCATTTACAACGGACCAAACGGTGCTATGCAGATAGACTTGCAAACTGTTAAATAAAGAGTTAAAGATATGTATCAAGAAACTAAGTAACTAAGTAAGCTGATACCTAAATAACATTAAAATATACCTTATGCTCAATTGCAATCTCGGCCCAGTCAGAGGTTGTAGGTGTTAGTCTCACTACAGGTTTGCAGTCAAATTCATAAAGATATGCCATTGGCTTACTTTTATCTGATGCCTGCAACATGGAGAAGATAATTGTGTTGTTTGTTTTGTTTCGAGACAATAAGTTGCAAAACGTATATCTAAAAGCTTTCCTGCTTCGAACTTTGAGGTTGAGACTTATATAATTCATTTACATCATATGAAATATGAAAATGAGAACTTAAGGAAATAGAGGAGCTGGTATGTAAAAAAAAAGAGACTACCAACTTGCTACTTACCGTAGGGTAGACGCCTTTCTCAACGTTATAATTGCACAAGCAATCGTATTCGGCACGAAGTTGACCAACAAAAAGAGCTAAATAAATTACTAATTGACAAATCATGTCTAGACCAAAGTTAAAACTTATTCACAGTTTCTAACATGTAAATCGAAAATATATTTGCCCCGTGTATCCCGTGTCTTAAACAGAAACACATGTAAATAAAGGCGAGGTACCGACAAGAGGTTATCGAAACGTGTGTTGAATTGACCGATATTAGTCTTATCTCACTAGGCTGAATTAAGAAATTCATTGAATAAATAGTAAGGAGTGAGCTGATAAATGTATGACTGCCATTTTGGATCCACACGATATGGTCTGCAATGCTGACAACTGTATGCGAGACTGCCAGTTTGGCACTACAGGATATGGTCTATAATTCTGATAAATGTATGCGGGATTGCCTGGTGTGATCTTTAACGCTGATAAAAATAATATTACTAAAGCACTATATAAAATATAGGTAGAAGAGTCTAAATAGTTAAACAAAAAGCTTTTGTTCGATGATTTATCATATAAACAGAAATATCAGTCATCAACTTTTGAATGTCTCATCACCGTCGCACACATTTCGCAGCACTACAATATATATATATATATATCTTTATTGCCTCCATTCTCTGAAGATGTAAATAGCAAAATACATGTGATACAAATAGCAAAATAAAACACGTATAATTACATATGATAGACAGACAGAAAATATGCACAATTACAAAATAAGAATGTACGATTGTAACTTTACACATAATTAAAGGTACTGCCTATGACTTTAAACTCAGTTTCTCCGAAAACGAAAAAGAAACTATATTAATTGAATCTACATGTTTTACATGAATGCGACTGAAATCTCAGCCACCTAAATTACATGACACAGTCATACAAGTGCATGATATTATATAGTCCATACTATTTGTGCACTTGCTTTAGAAGTTCAGCACATAGAATCAAGAATGTTGGGTACAGTTCGACAGTTAACACTTCAGTTAAGTTTTCGTCAATTTTACCAAGCATATAGCCTATTCCGTCGTTTATATGACTGAAAAATTGTTGAAAAAGACGTTAAACCCGAACACACACACACACACACACACACACACACATAGCCTATGAGTTGAAATTCGACTTAACATTTGGCTGAAAGTAATACTCAATTAACTGACATTGGTAAGAAACGTATTTAGCAGTCTTTCGCCGTCAGTATAGGGACACTCGAACAATAAGTGCACTGTTTCGTTTTTGCGCTTCCGGCAACAGAGAAAACAATCTTCCGGTTGGTCGGGTGGTCGCTTACGACAGATGCAAGCAAGAAATTTCATCAAGGAGAGACTAGCTGAATGTAATTTAGCAACAGTCCAAATGCTTGACATACTAAGTTTCGGATGACAACGTTTGAATGTGTCAAAGTCTTCGGACGAGTCCATTCTAGTACGCCAAGACGACTTTTCGTATGCGTATACAGCTCGATAACAAAAGTTTTTTCCACGTGATCTTTGGTGGAAAAGTACCATCTGCTTTGAACTGGTTCAGATACGCTGTGAGATTGTATTTGCATAATAAGCACACAGTGTCAGGAATAAATCCCAGCTTTTTAGTCTTGCACATATCATGCTGAAATAATCGCAGCATAAATACCATTCCACATAGCTCACCGGGGGTAATCGGCACAGCGTACCAAGGAACAATAGTTTATCAATATGGGCTTGTAGTGAGGTAGCACCTAGCAGACCTGTAACCATATCCGACCGGGTGAGGAAAGGGGGACCCTGGATTCTTTTCAAGCAGAAGTGATGGGCGACTTCTAATTGCTGATAGCTGGTTTCGGCTATATCGTTCCATAATTCGCAGCCGAATAGTGCTTGAGGGAGTACGTATGTTCTGTATAGTTTCATGGCAGTATAGTAAACGTCGCTTATAAGGAACAGTTTGGGACCTCTAAACATTGTTCCTTATAACCGAAGTTCCTTATATCCGTATAGCGAACTAGTTCCTTGTAACCGAGGTTTGTATAACGAACACAATTTGTATAGCGAACACTATTTGACTGACGTTTGAAAATGGCTATGTGTTCACACTCCGGGCCGATATGAATCTTTATTTGACAATGTAGCGAGTCTGGTACCGGTCCTTTCCTGGAGAGATGATAAGGTAAACTGCCTACATGTTAATAACTGAAATAGCGCTGAAACACGGCGTTAAACCTAAACTAAGCCAAAATGTACGTCGGTAAGAATGACCGTAATTTGTGTTTGTTTGTGTAGGTTTTTTCTATCTTCTTTTTTAGAGAGCGCTACATTATGACTATTCATGAACTATGTTGCAGTTACTCCCCTTACCGTCCTCGACTGCATGTTTTGTGAATAGGCATCAATACTAATGCCAAAGAAAAGTGTTCAAATTGTTATTACAAAAATGTTAAATTAGACTACCCATTAAATTAAAAAGTATGGTGTTCATGACATACACTGCATTACGACTAGACAACAACGCCATACATACGGATTAAAGTGTAAATTATACCTATAGTTTTGCAATAGTCCATTTTAGCACCTGCTATATTTTTTACAATTTGAAATTTGATAAACTGGACTGTTTGCCATTGTTAATGACGCGTAATTAGCACATTTATTTAGGACAATATGACCGTGACCGTAACTGATTTTCGTTCACTATTGTCAACATGAAATCTAATACATGTAGAGCTAGCTGTCGAACGTAATCTTGAGTAAATATAAGTCTACTATCGTCTTGTATTTGGTAAATGTTAATAATATTATATATTTCCTTTTTCCGTATCCGTGAACATCATAGAAATGAAATAAGTTGTGTTTATTCATGTGCATGAAAGCGCGTGAAAGTGCTGACGTTACTCTGACGTCATCAGCGATTCTCCTGGTCATTTCTGGTTTTCAATAATTTTTATTCTTATGTCTGTTCGCTTTAACCGAGGGGTTTTCCATTGAATTTCGTACTTTGGGACTGGAAAATGTGTTCCTTATAACCGAGTGTTCCTTATAACCGAGTTCCCTATAACCGAGGAATTTTACATTGAATAAAGAAGGAATTAGATAGGGGGATTGAAAACTGTTCCTTATAACCGAGTGTTCCTTATATCCGAGTTCCTTATAAGTGAGGTTTACTGTACTAGGATTTGGGCCTGTACTTCCGGATATCATTCCAGTAAAGACATAAATGTCCCGCGAATTGTTTGTTTAACTGTATCGATGTTATTTGGGTGTTTCCCTGACGTTGATTGGACGATACCTAAGTGTTTATATACTTCAGGAATTATAGTGTTTCCATATTTTGCAGGCGCAATAGCACGACAACGCTGTTGTTTCCGGTCTAAGGAAGATGCGGCGCATTTTCTAGGATTATACATGTAGCGCCATTTGTTTGCATATATGTGACACATATCTAAGAGTTCGTTTAAGCCCTTTCGGGATAAGGACAGCAGTACTATATCGTCAGCCCGTGTCGGCGCTGCCAGCATACGTTTGTCGATGTGTAGACCATGGGGAGATGTCTGTAACGCTTTTAGGAGAGCATCCACGTATACAGTATAGAAGAAAGGAGCACATATGGACCCCTGTCTTGTGCCTTGCTCAATATTGAAGGCACGTGAGAGATGACAATGCAGTAGCACATGACTCGAGCATCCCTGAAACGAGTTCCAAATTAGGCGAAGCATTTTCCCTCTAATACCAATACCGTACAGTTATAGATCAGTCCTCGGGTCCATACGAGGTCAAACGCAGCTTTCGCGTCCGTGTAACATACGTGAAGTGGACTGCCACGCTCACAGCAGTAGTCGCGGGCTTCTTGTGGAATGAAAGATAACATTTAACAACTTTTGTTTTTCTGAAATCCATGCTGTAAACCGTTAAGGTTTTTTGTAAGGTCATTTTCTTCGAGTCAGTTCATCACCAGTTTTTCATATAATTTAGAGATAACAGAAAGTAACGAGATGGCTCGATAGCTATTAGGATCCGAGTATGGTTTACCATTGCCTTTATATAAGGTCACCGTAAGTCCAGATTTAAGTCTGCTGGTTCTTTTTGAAAAATGGTATTGGACAGTTTCGTCAAGCATTCAACAAGTTCTTCGCCACCATACTTCAAATGTTCATAAGTAACGTTATCACTGGATCCACTTTTGTTGTTTGGTAATGCTTTGATTAAAATAGTGAACCTCATCGGCAGACACAGAACTGCACAGTTTATTAGCAGAGGGCATGGCACCATTTAATGTGATGTATGAGTCTACTTCGCGATCTACAAATGTTTATGTTCAGAGTCAAAGTTCTCACTGTTGGCAACATTTCTCTTACTGGCACAAAACGTCCCGGTTTTAACATACAGATTGGTACCGCATTGCCGTATATCCAGCTTCACATTTAGACCACCAGACCTTCTCTATTTAGCATCAAATAATTAAGGCCTTCGAAAGGTTTGTCTCCGGTTTTATCACGGTTCAGAAGTCAGATGCACAGAAATAGAACCACAAGGACGTTCAGGCGCGTAGCTGGAGTGATTTTGTCATTAGCAGATCGATGCCATAAGGCATCGACCCTCGGCGTAAGCCGAGATGGGGGTAGGTGTAGGAGGGAGCCGTCCCCTCCCGAAGGTGGGGATGCGGGTAGCCTCCCCCGAATGTAATATATTGGAACACAATTTTGTCAACATTTCTGTGGAGTTACATATTTTTTTCAAATTAATCAGGTTTATTTGTTTTATAGCAAGCAGCGTATGTTATTGAAATACGCAGCATGCTGTCAAGCAATTAAACTTGAATATTTACATTCGCCCTATTCTTTCCCACTGAAAATTAGGACGTTCGTTTCGTATGAACAGCAAAAGGAAAGGCGCGAACGTTACGTCAACGTTGCTTAGTAATAACGAGCCGCTGCTTTGACGACGTCCGCGTATAGTCTGGAATAACGTTACATAAATGACGTCGCAGCTGTTCCGTCTGGTGGAGGCAAGTTTTAATGTGAAATGCAATAAAATGTGTGCAACTTATAATTCAAGCTTGTTTACAAAAGGAAAGGAAATATAATGTAAATATAAGAATGAAACTTTTTTCGGTGTTCATGCGAAATGAACGACAGAATATGAATGGCAAATAAAACTTGAATCGCTAGCGCGATGAACACCGAAAAAATCAATCATTTCTTAAATAAACCTTGATAAAGGTAAGTTTGTTTGTTTGTTTGTTTTGGGTTTAACGCCGTTTTTCAACAGTATTTCAGTTATGTAACGGCGGGCAGTTAACCTAACCAGTGTTCCTGGGTTCTGTATCAGTACAAACCTGTTCTCCGCAAGTAACTGCCAACTTCCCCACATGAATCAGAGGTGGAAGACGAATGATTTCAGACACAGTGTCTTTTATCAAATCGACACGGAGAACATACGACTCGCCTAGGGCTCGAACTCAGACCCCGCGTTCCGTAGATCTTCGCTCTCCCTATTGAGCTAAGCGGGCGGGCTGATAAAGGTAAGTAAACCCGATCGGAACGAAAACTGTGTTCCAAAAGTACGTATTACATATAATACAATTACGGTCAAAGTGTTCAGTTAATTTCAAAGACACTTGTTTACATAGACACACCTCTCCCAATTGTCAGTAGATCAACATGGCCCCAGTGTATTTCTTGCCCAAGATGGCATAAATACATGTGATAAATGCCATTGGAGGTACGGAGTCAAATTTCAATATATATATATATATATATATATATATATATATATATATATATATATATATATATATATACTACTGTAATTTTATTCGGTCCATTTGCGAACACTTGATTAACCCCTGGCCCCCTACCCCCTCTGCTTTTTATTTCAAATTTGGGTGATTATGGAAGGACAAAGAATTTAAACAGTCAAACTTCCATTACGCAACTGCGTACAGGCTAATTGAAATGTTTTGATAAAAAATATGCCGGACTTTATTCATCGGAGTAGTAATGTGAACTGGATTTCATGCGGCAATTTGGCATCATAAGTGACGTCATATAGCTCTCTTCGCGCGCCAACCTTTGTATTTCGTAGAATATACGTAGCTTGACATTCTTCTTGTTTAATTAGCAATCAAATAATCCACTTTTTATCTGGAATGTACTCTTTGGAGATCAAACAGAGCCATATGTAGTATCGATGCACTAACCGTATTTTTATTATATGCTGTGAACATCCGTGAACAATATTTTTCTGCCGGATTTGTGCAGCCAAAATATCGGTAAAACTATTGTTTCGGAAAGTGTTGGTTGCGTTGCTTGCCTTCCCAGTAAGTTCTATATGTTTATTATTCCTTCTGTTGTGTATTCATTGCTGTTTATATTATGAATGCAATAATATCAGAAAATGCTTTGGCACAGCGATTAACTGGTTCACTAAGGAAAAAGAGAAAATAGATTCTATTTGATAAAATATGTAAACACTACTTGTGAGACAAAAGCCAGATACGATTTGTTTGTCGTCTATCACCAACCATGTCGTCTGCCATCAACCAAGAGATCGTTAATGGCACTTGTAAACGGTTTATCCATTAGGGGGACAACTGACTTCCATAAAGCAAACGATTTAGAGTGTAAGAAAACAATTAACAGATGATGAGCAACCAGGTCTGAATTTGAAATACTACAATTTTACTTCGCCTAGGAACGAAATTAGATTTAAGTTTTCAAATTTGAATTTGGGTCATCAATTACACAATATAAGTATCTAAAAATGATAATTTTGAGCATACCTAATACAATGTACTTTATTGCTAATTAGATTAACAGAAGAAAGAAAAAACATGCGAGTAAAATGCGTATAATAACGGTACATGGACGCAGTCAGTACACCTCTTTAAACACAAAGCCTCGGCCTTGAAGTTTGTATACATACATGCATGTCTTTTCGAGTTTTCGTATAATGAAAACAGGAATATAAATATATATAATTATATAAATATACAAGTAAAAATTTCATTAAGAATATCCTTGGGAAGCGTAGAATGTAACTATGCAAGGTTATATCAGACTCTGTTAGACGGAGTCTGCTTATAAGAAGTAATTAAATATGCAACTGCTGTTGTGATAGTTAAGCATAGAACACAAAATCATAACAGACCCGTTCTTGATTAAGTCTGTTCAGGAGAGACAATAAAATATTCAAAACCGGCCACGCCCTATGGCACAGGCTAAAGGGCAATTTTGATATACAAACTCAGTGTTTAAAGTTCAAAGTTCAAAATGCTTTTGTCATAGTTAGTTAAACATCAAAGAATTTTAGACGCATAGAGCTCATCCAAATAAAACGCAATTCCTACCTTCGCAAAACAAAAGTTATAAGTTTTTTGTAGGTTGTTCATATTTTCTTTTCCAACTTTTCCAACTTGTTAATCGTTATTTCTACTGCATTTTTGAAGTACTAGATATTTCCCAAAATAGTTCTATTTGAGAAGGAATAAGAAACTTGCTTCGTCCATTGATAAAGATAATAAAACAATAACACAGTATAATTATTTTAAAGATATTCAGTGTTTATTATGCAAAACATATCATCCAATAACTGGGGACGTTGCCAAGTCTGAAATAGAAAGGAAAACAATTCTGATATCGTGATAAATGTACATGTAAGAGTTCTATCATAATCAAGAAATATCTCCTGCCTAATTGCTTAAGTCTTGTGCCCCTCTCCCCTGTGGGTTCTAGCCTTGCCTGTTATATGAGGGAGACATCTAGCTGGCTTGTGAAACATGGTGGTTCTACATAGCTGCCCGAATAATATCCGAGAGGGTAACTTAGGGCTTTCTTTCATCAGTCAAAGCTAGAAAATCGCCTATTGAATAAATATTTTGTCGCCGTTTCTTTAAACTCAACATCATCAACAACAACTACAATAAAACAACCAATTACATTTAGACTCATTTCTTTCCTAGAAACTCCTCATGTAATTGTATTCATAGTTATCATATTAAAACTAACTACTATTTTGGTAAAATCACATTAAACTCAAGTGACTAAGTAACGAAACGACTTTTCTTACTATATTGACACAAAATGGGATGGACTTCTCCAACATCTCCAAGCAGTTTCGTACTATCTCCGCATCGAATGTCGTCCCACTGACCGTACTTGTAAGGTATGAAAGCAACACAGTCTTCTTTGTTATGACTTCCAAAGTGGTCCGTGTGTCTTGGAACCCAATTGGTGTAACTGACACTTACACCTACAAATGATTGTAACAATAAATCAGTTAGGTTGATTAGAACCAAACTAAGCATGCATTATTGTAATCATTACGCTTGAATTAACCCTTACCCTGCTGAATTTCTGTAATGAACTTGTCCATCTTTCAATTTGGACAGTACCATTAACTGTTAAAAGGGATGCTTACTAAAAAGATACTGACTAAATGGCGAACAGTGCAGATCATGATCAGACTGCACAGATGTGCAGGCTGATCATGATCTACACTGGTCGCAAAGACAGAATCGTGTCCAGCATGATAAGGGTTAAACTAAGTGCAAGCTGATATATCAGATATAGTATATGTTCAAATTGTAAAAAACCGACTAATTTCTCTAGAGACATCATTATAACAAACGTACCATTTTATCGAGTCCATAGTTTAGACGATAACAAAAATCCGCTTAAGATTATGCTAAGGGGCCGTGAGGGCTGTTATACAATTCATTATCTCTCATGAACATACCTGATTAAACCGAGTCTGCTATTATTTTGCTTGACCGCATTCTGTACTTCAATTGATCTTTCTAAAAACGTATAGTTATAGTAAAGTCGTTGTAGAACGAGTTTACGCCGGAAAACGTGAGGTCTTAAAAGTAATGTTTGATTAACTATTAACCTGATGACCATTCAAACTGTCCCTCAACTGTAGTGTCGTGAAGACCAATCCATACAGCGTGTTGTGGTGAATAACGGTCCATAAAATACTGCATAAAACCCTGCTCGTCGGCGCTTTTGATGTGTGCTAGATGGCCACCACGATCTCTACACAAACTTTCGCCATGTTGCCAGGTGACATGAATATTAGAAATCAACTCATAGCAACTACTCTTGTACTGACCCAGTGCTGCACTGTCGTTCAATGCCGCAGACTGTACTGATGACTGGCACATCATTGTATTTCCTGAAAAGGTTCCAGTCTTTGTGTTACGGTAACAAATAATTACACCTCTGCAGAGAAAATGTATAATAAATTATTAGTTTTAACATATACATAGCCGTGGGGGTAAACATTTTCGCACTGCGTTCAACGCGTATGTTACGAGAGCATCATTTGAGAAACGGACTAACTGTTTATAATGCAAAAAAATAGTTGCCGTAATGAACTTTTATGTCAGATAGAAACAAAATGATACCCAGTTTGAATTTAAAATTAATGGTTTTAAAGGGTGGACAATGTCTAGCAACAAAGAAGATATTTAGTACTGCGGCCACTGTCTATTGTTAACATTACTTAGAATAAATCTTATTCTGATGCTCTTTTCAATGCGTTCAGTTTACGCCATTAACATTGACGGTGGTAAAAAGGAATGTATAATGTTTACAAAATCGCTTGATTAACACTGAATGATCCCCATACATAACTAGCACAGTCCAGTTAATTTTAAAAGGAACACAATATGAACAAATGTTTTGACGTTTTGATGGCAAAATTATTACGATTACAAATATAAATATATAGGTATATATTACTACGGAAATCATCAAAATTTAAAACATCACTAAACTTGATGTTACCAAAGCTACATTGTACTTCGTGTTATGTTTTCTCAAACTCTCAACTAGGCAAAAATTAAGTCAGCAAGCCTGCTACATTTCACCGTCTAAGACTGCAACCTGGAGATTATACATCTATGACTATTGTATGTGGGTTTTTATATGCTAGACAGTAGAACAATAACATGTAAAATGTGTACTGACAAGTGAACAACACACACGTTGATACTGAATTTAATTCGCTAAATAAATTCGGTACATCCGACCTTCACAACTTATAATTCGGAAAAAATAAAAAAGGTCTTCAGCGTAATTCACGGATAAAGTGTAGGGGCATACATGTTACCTTACAGTTTAAGAGGTTATAAACTATGTATAATTTATCTGTTATTTAATAAATTAAATTATGTAGGAAACGACCATTTTTACAAAATGATTCGAAACGAAATAATGTATTCAACCAATTATAGCTATTGTCGAAATGATAAGTATTCGTCCCAGAAATAAAAAGGCCGTAAGCAGAAAAAAACGTACTTTTGGAAAAACAGAAACTGTATTTAACAGATTTCTACCAAAACTGTTCTTATCCAAATAAAAACGTCATAGATAACGAATCATTATAAATACTGACAGTATCGATTGTCATATATTTATCAGGAATTGTTATTAAAGAAATTGTATATACGTATTCTTTAAATTGTTATAATGAAAGGTCGTATGTGCTACTTTAACCTTTATATTTACTGTATAGTTGTTGTATCCAAAATCACATAGTATGCACTATTAAAAGGTTGTATGTGGCAGATACGACTTTTTAAAAAGATGTTTCTAAAACTGAACAAAATTGGTCGTAAGTAACAGATGTAATCTTTTGGTTCAATGAATTATTTTATGTTCAGGTCATGGCGCTTTCAATGTAGAGGTAATAAAATGAACATCGTAACATTTTCGATCTTATATTTCTGGGACGTTGAAATAATATCACTCAAAAATTCACTGAGGAGTTCGCCAGATGACCATCCGGTCATTTTTTTCAGACACGGAGGAACACCCATGAAGCATTTGGAAAGCTTTCTAAATGAAAGATTTATACTTCTAAGTGATGTCATTAACAGATTGACGACTTAATCCAAACCGACTTTCAAAACATTCAAATATGTTTTAGTGTACTAAGGTATTTCATTATTCAGAAAATAAACGAATAAATCACATTCGTATCTTCTATGATGTCTCAAGCACAATTTACAAAAGTTATGAGCAGTACAAAACACACCATCAGTATACATTCCGGTTTGAGGTGGAGTGGAAATCCGTATATCTGTATCATTATAGTTGCCATAAACTGCATCTAAAATATACACGGTATATAATATATACACTGCATCTAAAATATATACCTCGTCTAAAGTATACATTGCATATGAAATATACACAACATGAAAATATACGCCGCATTTAAAATATATACTTCATCTAAAGTATACATCGCATCTAAAAGATACACACCATCTATTATATGCACAAAATCTAGAATATGCCCCGCGTCTTAAATATACAGTCGCATCTAAAATATGCAATGCATCTTAAATAATATACAGTGAATAAAATGTACACCACATCTAAAATACACACAGCGTCTAAAATATACACCGCACTTAAGGTATTAGGTCACTAATAGTAATGTTTACAAAATGGCCTTCTCTTGGTATATTCTGAAAGGTAACCATGTTTTTCACTATTTTGCAAATTTTAAACAACTTTTACCGTGCCGTTTTTTTTATAAATTTTGAATAACTTATGGTATCTCCTCAAGCTCAAGTAGAGACAAATTTCAAAGTGGTAGCGACTATCCAAAACGTTTGCAGAGAACTCATTTTACCATTAATTTCAATAGAAGAAACATCAGACTATTGGTAAACTATAATAAAACACAAAATAAAAATGTCAATACCATTTTTTCTATGGTGCCTCAAATAAACGGATTTAATGAGACAGAATTCATACTTCAACATTGAAAAAATAAGGTCGAATGATGTGTTTCTGTTTTTGGATTTTGCTTACTCCATTTAAAAATAACCTTAAGGAAGATGTAAAACCTACTTGAATTTCTTCCACAATATATAATCTAAGAGTGAAAGCAAAATAGAGAACTTTCACCGTGTGTAACTCAATATTTTTAAAGACGTGTAACTCTACCCCTTCTGTTAAAGTAGTAAATTCACTTTGAACACCAAGAAATCGCTTATAAGATTAATCTTTTTCCATTTTTGTACAAAAAATCAATAATAAGTCTTGAAAGAAGTAAAAACTAACTAGTAAAAATGGAAAATAAGGAAAAAAAATTGGTCCCAGTAGGGCTTGAACCTACGCACCCCTAAGAACTACAGTAAAAGTAGGTTTATGGTAGGAATTGAATACTCTTCAAAAAGGAGGTTCTCTATTAGTGATCTCATACCTTAAGGTATACACCGCGTCTAAAATGTACACCGCGTGTTAAACATACAAAACACTGCGTCTACGAAACACTGCGTCTAAATTATACACAGCATGTAAAATCACAGCATCTATAGTATACACCACATCTAGTTTGAGGCAGAGTGGAAATCTACATATCCGTATCATTACCATTGCAATATATCGCATTTGAAGATACATCGCATACTGGTTCGAGTCGTAAATTCGGCCAGGTCGTAAATATTCGGCCACCCATTTTAAAGCTTTTTTTCGAGCCAGATGCTTGAGAGCGCATCTGTGTCATCACAAGCACTTGCGTTAGCAACAAAGTCGGCAAAAAACAACAAGTTGAAGTGTGTAGAATTTAAATTGTCCTTCCCTAAAGTTGTGTACTCTAAATAGCAAATATTTTGTCTCGCGGGTCGCGTGACGTCATTGCACGCGTTCGTTTATGCTTAGGCCCGGCAAGGGTTAATTCAAATCTAAACTTTTTAACACAAAAAGAACATGCGCTAACTAGCATAAAACGCGTTAAAACCAAAAAAATGAATATATTGTCCATCAACGTCATTGAATTTCCATGTCTACGTTGTTTTTTCACATTGACGTCATTTCCTTTTGAATTATCCGTTTTGGGGCCGTAATACGTTTATGCTTTGTCACGGAACGCGCATATATAAAAAGGTGTTATAATAGCATCGAGAAATTCTCTTTACTCTCCTGTTGAAACACCCCCGAAAAGTGACAAGAACAGCAATTTTATGCTAGAATGTGTGATAATCAGTGACGTAAAAATTAAACTAAGTCATGCTGGTGTGAGAAGGATGACAGGCGCTTTTTAAATCTCTGTTGGCAAATATTTCCCACGAGGTATGCTATTGAAAATTGATTGCAGTTTGTTGAAAAAAGAACAATTTTGGCTGTAGCATCGATTTATTTCCAAGAAAATGTTGAAAATACAACCAACTTTATGTTTAAAAAGTGGCCGAATATTTACAACCTCTAGAAGGTAAAATGTGGAGGCTAAACCTGTCTGTTATTTTAAGCGCGATTGTATTGTTTACCGTACTGTAAACGGCCGTTAATGATAACAATCAATGTTGCTTGTATCAAAGCACATATGGTAGAAATTTTATACAAATCAATTGTAAAACGAAAGAAATATTTATGAAAAACCACAAAAAGTGGCCGAATTTACGACTCGAACCAGTATAGAATATACACAGCATATAGAAATTTAATGTACACTGCTGCTTAAATATACAATACAAACAACATCTAAAATACACAGCATTTAGAATTATAATTGTACACGATATCTAGAATATACAAGGCAGAAAGTCAAATTGCATTTTTTCTTATTCAATAGACTCCTTAAGCTCAAAAATCTGTAAGACATGTAATGAATGTACAGCTATGTAGTTGCAAGTGAAATGGAAATGTCATGTATATGCCGCATTTTATCATGGATAAAACTGAACAAAAGCATTAATTCAAAACATTTAAATACAATATTGAAAAGAGCTTATATTGAATCAGATGTAACTTGCTGACTATATATTCCAAATTGCATTCGATGTTTTGTCAGAAAATTCGCTCATTGGCTGTTTAAAAATACAAAATAAAATAAAAAATACAGTTATTCTAGTAATATAAGTCTTACGTTTTTTACAAATAAAATGTCACCTGGAAGCATATTAGAAGATACAGAACTGCAATATTTACCATATTCACAGATATATGCATATCTCACTGTACAGTCCACATCTTCCCAAGTACCAGTATGTGGTCCAATAGCGACACAGTCTTCTGTCCCATGTAAATATATGTCCTTCCTACTATGATGCCAGTTCAAATAGACAACAGGTTCTCCTGGTGAAAGAAACACATTGATGTAAAACAAACAGTAATTTCTATATCTTTGCAGCATTTTGTGGTGTAAAATTTTCTTATCCTTTAAGATAATTGAAATTACTTAACATCGACTTTAAACAGTGTTTTGACGAGGTTGAAACTTTATGGCGCGAGGGGTGTCATAAAAGTTTATTTACCTCTCATGATCAGACTCAGTCAAATAAGATTTGCTTATAGTTTGGATGTGTTCTATGCTTCCAATGTGCCTTTTAATGAAAATTTGAGCCGCACCATGAGAAAACCAACATAGTGGGTTTGCGACCAGCATGCATCCAGACCAGCCTGCGCATCCGCGCAGTCTGGTCAGGATTCATGCTGTTCGCTAACAGTTTCTCTAATTGCAATAGGCTTTGAAAGCGAACAGCATGAATCCTGACAAGACTGCGCGGATGCGCAGGCTGGTCTGGATCCATGCTGGTCGCAAACCCACTAATTTGGTTTTCTCAAGGCACGACTCAAATGTGATGTTATTTTGCTATATCTTGTCAATGTCAATAAAATTCATAAGAAGATTTCTTTGAGAAAAAAGACGCAACCAAATATAACATTATAACAGACTACGGTTACACTTGCAAGTCAAGAATTTCTTTTTGGCCTATACACGTACACTTAGTAACCCAGTAGTTTATTAAAATATATAATAAAATTTTCAACGAATACCTGAAGCCCACTCAAACGTTTCTTCGTTGTTCTTGTCATTAAGACCTATCCATGTTGCATGTCCGTAAAATTTGACAGCATTGTAAATCGAGCTCTCGTCCTTTGAATCACCGATTGTAGCTAAATGACCGCCTTTCAGATTACAGTCCTTCTCAGCATACTCCCAACTTTGAAGCTGTGTCACCATTTCATAACATTTTACGTCAAAAGAGTTAATAAACAACATGCTTCCTTCTTGCAGAGCACTTTGTCGGACAATTGGGGGGCACACCAAAGTACGAGCTGGTGAAAAGAAATATATATGCTATAAATATAAGGCCCTTACAAGCATTTTAAAAATCATGTATTGACGCACTATCTTTCTCTCATAATATACATGCCCGGGACCAGTGAAAAAAAATGTTGATTTTATGCAAGAATATACGTTAAATATACTGCTAGTCCTCAAGGTAAAGCGGCTCTCGCATAAATAAAAGAAATTACATGACTGCTGCAGACACCAGGAAAATGATTTGGTGGATGAGGTGATAGTTAAAAAAATAATAAAAATAATTTATCCTAAGAGTTTCAAATATTTGTCACAAAACTATTAATTTTTCAACTTAAAATTACGTTTTGGTGGTCTACATCAATGTTTGGTACAATAAGATACTAAAAACAAACAATGGTCACATACTTTTAAAGTTTATGGAATTACTCTCGTTTTGTAAATGGAATATATGCACAATTTACTTTTCTAGGCCACACCAAATTAATTTCTTGGTCATCGGATAATTCAAAAAAAAAAAAGGAGCGGGCGAGCGAAATAAAAATAAAAATATTTTTCTTTGGATTTCACATATTTTTGGAGCGGGCGAGGAGCGATTTGAAGAAAAAAATAAAAACAATGTCACAAGAATCAACAACCACTGTCAAAACATATCCAAAAAAACTTTGAAGTACATAGAAAACAAAAGATCCTTTAATACTGAAGGTTTAATGGCAAACTGACCAAAAAATACATGGCAGCCACTCAACACCTGACTCCAATATATCTTTATGTTTACCGGAACGCGCTAAATTGTAATATTTACAAGCATTAAGAGAAGGGACAAAGGCGGATAGAAAAAAGCTGGCATTTCTAGTGTAAAGAACTAATGTGTTCGCTAAGTTTTTATCCTAGGCAAACCAGTGCCCTTGCCACATAAACAAAGGGTTTCTCCTTGGATTCTATGTCCCCACATAAGAATAAGAAAGCTGTTACTCTCATGTAGTGTATAACAGAAATTATTATATATGGAAAACACTGCAAACACCTCCCCCGTACATTAGGTACCAAGGATCTTTACATTATACCGTCTGTCAACTTGCAATGCAATTCCGCCAGATGCCAGGAAATCCATCATCCACTGATGGCCCTATCACTTGTAAATTCAGTGACTAATTTTGCAGTTCAATGGAGCGGGAAATCCGTTGACCAAGTAATCAATTTGGTGTGGCCCTACCTAAATATTGATTGTAACTATATCTTAAGATTAGAATATAACAGTACATACTAGTAGTCATAAATAAGAAACCGTGCAGTCTGACAGTTTGTGTGAAGAAAAATATATGCAGGATAATGAACAGACGCAAGAAAAATCATGTTAGGAATACAGTTAAACCTGTGAACAAATACCACTCTTCGGAACAAGCAAAAGTGGTCTTTGTTCACAGGTGGTCTTTATTCGTGGGGAAGGGTCACTTCTTAGTTAGCCATTATCATGCTGATAAAAAGTAATTCTAAAGCTTTTAGCTTTCTTTATGTTCTATGTATTAATTCGGCCGGTGCAAACTTGCAAATTTCCAATCAAGCAGTAATAATTATGTTTGCTAGAAGGCGAAAGTCGTAAAAATTCGGCGGATTTCAAATATTTTCATTCCGGAACGGTCCAGCTTGGTCGTTATTTGGGGGGGGGGGGGAGCAAATATGACCCTTGGGAATGAATCAGGCCGGTCGCTGGTCGCGGTCGCCAGGTGGTCACTATTCACGGCCTTTTAATGAGTATTTTTCTACGGGGGGACCAGAGACCGGTCGTTGTCGACAGGTGGTCACTATTCACGGTGGTCGCTAGCACAAGTTTGACTGTATATAAATTGTATCCACGAAACCTGTAGTTGTCCTAATAGTGGTCGGCTGGGTTGTTGATGTTCTGATTGTTGTGTCTGTCGTGGGTGTTGGACTAGTTGTTGCAGCTTCTGTAGAAGATGAGCTTGTTTCCATAGTAACAGTAGTAAGCGAGCCAGCACCCGTTGGCACTAAAAGTAAAACGATAACTGAAGACACTATATTCTTACATTGATAAAATATGTTCATGAGTGATAGTTAAATATGACACAACCCTCACGACTACAGCACAAACTCCGAACGGTACATAAATGATATGTAGGACCAAACATTTTACACACAGACTCATCAAAAGATTCAATTTGGCAGATATTGTCAATATCAAATAGTTAAATGCTTTGCTTATTTTGAATGTGTTTCTGGCATATTGCATACTCTCATAAAATAACAGAATTACAAAAGATCACTTGAAATGCAGATCGAAACATAATAACGTATTAATCAAAGTATTCAATGTTATATGTAAGTGTGTGTGTGTGTGTGTGTGTGTGTGTGTGTGTGTTTTTTTGTTGTTTTTTTTTAATAAAAAAAAAGTTAGTTTTCTGACAAATATTCACATTGAACAGAATCCGTTGGGTCTCCCTGACAAACCTCTACCCTTGTCTGAGGATCTTTGAAAACATATCCTATCTGAAATACAAACATGTTAGCATTAAAAAAATGTATGAAAAAGATAACTGTTCTATTTAATATGCATTTATGTATTTGGACAAACAACGAGGCATAAATCAAATGATGTAATTTAGTCATTTTGATAACCAGTAGCGGAAAACATGACAGCTGTAGTTATTATCCATGCATTATTTAAGAGTAATGTTGGATGAATATGGTACACATAACGATCCCTTTCTGTTGTTATGTAAACTTATATGATGATTTTTGTTTGGTTTAACTCTACAACGAAATCTGCAGGTCATTGGCGTATGCATATGTTCAGCCTTTTGGCATTTGTTTCAGGCACGAGCTTCTTGAGCTTGAATCTAGATAGAATCACCTATCTTCCTTAGGCAAGATGGTTGGTTTTCATATATGAAAGAGTTCTACACCGTAAGCGAGTTTTCAAATCCACAGACAAGAAAAGCAGGTGATACAAAGTCAGTCACCTTATACACCCCGGTCAATGAGGCTTCTTACATATTTGCTGCAAGCAATTTGTAAAGTCAATGAATACTGGAAGAAAACATAGCGGTTTAAGTTAACACATAGTTCCTTTCTTGTGGTTATAATTATATCCATGTATTTTGTTAAAAAAATCATTGCCACCATATTTTCGACCGTATAATGTCATTTACGATACTGTACCTGTTCCATATAAGACTATTAGTACACAAAAATAGCACACTGTTGGCGAATATATTTATCTATCATGCAAAGCATATGTCATTAACCCTTAGCCTGCTTAATTTGTAGAATGAACTGGTCCATCAATCACATCAATCAATTTGTTCAATACCAGATTTAATTTACTGACTGGATAGCGAAAAGTGTATACCATGATCAGCCTGCACGGTGCAGGTTGAGTCTGCGCTGGTCGCTAAGGCAGAACGACTCGTCACAAGCAGGCTAAAGGTTACCTTATTGCAAACAAAACAATCACATGCGCTCACATGTATACATTGATACAGGTAATTTTTAAAAGGTAAAATATCACAAGTTCGAAATTCCTTTATTAAGTAAATAAATTATTCCTGATTAAAACCATAACAACATAATTCTATTACCTGATGTTCAAACGCAATAACTGTCCAGCCAGAAGACGTTGAAGAAGCTTGACTGACCACAGGCTTGCAGTCAAATTCATATAGATAACCGAGTGCCTTAGCGTCTTGGGATTCCTTCAAAGTAAACAAAACAAAAATGCACTGGAAAAAAGCCACGTTTACAAAATGGGTACATATTTCATATACAATACATATACAATGCATACGTTTCAATAATTCTGTACATATGCATAGATAGCAAAAGTCTTTGCAACCTTTATACCGATTTCAACCTAATTGTGAAAGAATACGACAGAATATGATACTCAGATGCTAAGTATTTAGTGCTAAGCAAAAAAAAAGAATAGTAAATAAGGAGAATAAAATTAAAGATAAAATAAAATAACAAAGTGTTTGACATTTCAAAGGCAAATTTATAATTTATCTAATCAACTGTATACCACAGATATTCATAAAATGTAGAATTGTGTTATTTTGAACGTCTGAAACAGTTTTTGGGAGCAATTGCCATATCTATCATGAAATCATCGGAACTTTGAAAGGACGTAGTGGTATGCACAATACAGGACTAAAATAGACACAGAGGTATATTCTATATAATTAAGAAATGAAAATGTGTTGAAGCAATGTTTACGTATTTGATTGACTATGATAAAGGTCCGGATAACTCTGAAACACCCCTAACATGTCTTAATATATTTAACAGATATACTTGCTATACATACATTTTATTCCACGTTATATATACATGTATATTAAATGCAAAGATACATGGTTACGAGCGATTGAAATAGATCTACCAATGTAAATGTAAAAAAGGAAATCAACTAATGAATTTTCGGTTTTATCACATGATCGTAACTTCAAAATCTGGACAGCTTATAAGTTATTTCCTTGACAGAGTGACAGGAATACGTATTTAAACGAATTCATTAAACCAACGACCTTTCAGCAGTGACGCAATATTATTACGTCTGAGCATATTTATACCTATCAAACAATAAGACTACAAGTTAAAGCATACCAAAAGTTCCTTCTAGGGCACATCTATATAAATATAAAATGACCATCTTGTAAAATTTTGGTTGCAATGTCTGTTTTATACTGCCAAAAAAATACCAGGTAAGTATTTACGCTAGTTATTTAACATAAATTGTTAAATCCAACAACAAATTAAATCTGTTACCCCTTTCAGTAGAGTAAATACGGCAATAAGACATTGACCCGGTTAATGTATTATGATTCGATGGGTGGATTCTTGCACATAATTAGAGGGTCACAATGGGGTTTGTTTTCACATATTAACCATGCATTTGAAGGTAACTATAATATTTGGTTGTTTACATTTAAATTTGCTGATATATGTCTATCTAGTGAATGTACATATGTTATGTTCAGGAGGAAATAAAAGAATCAATTAATCATCCTCGGGTTTAGTATTGTGTAAGTCGCCTCAATTGAGAAAGAATAGTTTAACGTTACAGATTATTTCTAAGGTCACGGAGTTCCATTGGCCAGCTTGTAATTACAACAGCTAGCTCAGTCAAGTGTGACTTGTTGAACTATAATATTCCTTCTCAAGAGAAGGAATAATAAGCCGACCATAACAACTAAACCAAGCATTGCTGTTTAATACTTTTCATCAAAGAATGCCTGGGTTCCAAATTATATAAATAACTATTAGAACAAACCTTTTGGACAAAGAAATACCAATAATGTTAAGCGTTATATTCTTGAGATTTAGGAACAAATTAGAATATTATATCCTTCAAAGCTAGCCCGAGAGACAATGAAATACAAAGATAGGAATGCAGATAGAGTATTATATATATATATATATATATATATATATATATATATATATATATCCTATAGAGGGTAAATGTAAGAGCAAGGGACACAAATAGTGTCTATCTATCCTTCAGAGCACCCAGTTACAGTTCTGTGCATAATCTGCGAATGAAGAATTATAATTTATGTGCATTCTTTGGAGAGAAAAACGGGAGATTTAAGGATAACTGTTTATAACTGTACTCTATAAATCACATATTTGGGACTGAAGGGTGATAGGTCATGTACATACCCTACACAGCATACCTGTGGAAATATTATTGGATGAAAAATGAATGACCTCTTCCGATAACCCGTGGAATCAAACCTATGCAATTACACATACAAATGTATACGAAATTATTGTCAGCATTCACTTCAAGATACTACATAAACCGATAACAGGCAGGACATTATAAGTAGTGACGATAACTGAACAAGATAAATGTACCCAGTTAAGAAATTATACCTAGATAAATTACCCTACAACGTTTTGGCAGAACCACATAAGGATGAAACCGTTGTCTCTAATATTATAAACTTGCGAAAATATTCAACTTACCTTAGCAAAAACCCCTTTCTCAACATTATAATTGCAAACGCATTTATAATCGGCACGAACAATACTTATACTCAACAAAACCAACAGTAAATAAATCATGTTAATGATACAGCGCTCCCAATCGATCTTGTCGAATACAGTTGAAAGAGAGACAATCTGTACATAAAACTACAGACGGCTATCTTGACCAAAAATATGCAGCTCTTATCATTGCACTTTGAACGTTTAATGTGAAAGATCAAAAATGTACAGATAAACGTGTGTGGAACTGCTAATTATAAATCTTTCTACAGAGGTGATTCAGTTCATATTTGTTAAATCAATCGACAATTACAGTATTGCTTTTTTATCACGACACAAAATTACATATTCAAACAACAACAACATACTGTCATACACATTTGTGTACCTTACAGAATGACTAATTTGTAAACAGTTATTATTATATGTATACGTAGACAATGATTTAGGCCTGAATACACTAAAATTAGTCAGACGTACAGGCTATCTAATTAGGTCTACGTACACTAAAATCAAGCAGAAAATTACACAAGATCACAGTTATTTGCCCTTGGTTGACAATAAGGAAGTGGTTACGCAGAAAATAGTTTCTCCGTTTGATGGTGAATATTTGTGAATTTTGAGTGAGAGACCAGCAATAACTTTCATAATTGAATAGAAGAGATATGCAATTGTAGGTACATGTACAATTTGACAGAATGATAATGTCAGAATATGCATAACATGTCTTTTTGATAGGGCCAGTTTTGCCTGTTTGTGGCCATCTAGAGGGCATTCTTTATACGGATGTGATTTGATTCAAAATGGTGGAAAAAAGAGCCGATCAACCCCATGTTTATTGTGGTTTGAATGTTTTCTCTTGAATAGTTCTGTTGCGTTCAGGTATTTTAGAGTGTTTGGAATGCATGCGAAATTGCAGTAGTGTCCAGTGTCTATATGGAATATATAGTAAAAACAAATATGGTCTTAGGTCAAATGATGTCTAGAATTAGGTCATCGAACATTACAATGCAACAGATTAATTAGTGAAGGGATTTTTTTGAATGATATAGCCCAGCAATTTTACATTTTCGTCTCTAACTTAGAAAATATTATTGGGAATGGCACGCAACCTGGAACTTAATGAGTAGCAGAGGAGTCACAAAATTTTCAAACATTTGCAACGACGTACATACGTTGTAGTTTTTAATGGAAGTTTAATTAACTGTTTTCCCCAGCAAACGGGACGACCGCAGCTACTTTTAAGGGACCTACATGAGTGACTGGATAAGGACCCTCGACGATGTGGGTACGAACTTGGATTATTTCATGTAAGGGAAGTATCTAGATGGTTTACGGAAGGTCGGTGTTTGTACTAATGTACACAGGTGCCCGCACATGCTTTTATTGATTTACTTTTATTCAAAGATTTCAAATAATTTGTGGATCATTATAAAAGTTCGGCTCACATAGCACAGACACATAGGCCGTGACCATACACATTTTGTACCATTCTTAAATATCAGTGCGTAATGTTGATACACAGAAGAAAGTGAAACATAAACCTTTTCCTTGGCCATTTCTGGTACAGAAATATATGCGCGGTAAGAGACATAATAAAGATATTATGTTTGAATAACAATTAGATTATGTAACTTGTCTCAGTTTTTGTTTTGTTTTGATTGTTACATTTTTACACTTTGCTCATCTGGAAGAATCCAAAACAAATATATGTATAATAATTGTAAATAAATAGCAAAATATCAGATATTTTGCTTTGAATCTTTTCAGAAAATCATCTAGGCCAAAATACGAAAGCTGGTGTTTGCTGATCGCGGCTAGAATGGCGGAAATATAAACGTATATGCATCACTGACTACAGCTCCAATCCTTAACCACTTTGAGGAATTTATCTTGAATATGAAACAAAATGAAGAGAAAAGTAAGTTCTGTGGAATGGTTTTTGTTTTGTTTGTTCTGGGTTTAACGCCGTTTTTCAACAGTATTTCAGTCATGTAACGGCGGGCAGTTAACCTAACCAGTGTTCCTGGATTCTGTACCAGTACAAACCTGTTCTCCGCATGTAACTGCCAACTTCCCCACATGAATTACCACAGGTGGAGGACGAATGATTTCAGACACAATGTCTTTTATCAAATCGTCACGGAGAACATACGCCTCGCCCGAGGATCGAACTCGCGACCCCGCGATCCGTAGACCGACGCTCTCCCTACTGAGCTAAGCGGGCGGGTCTCTGTGTAATGGTATGAAGATCGGACATGTGTTAAAGCAAATAAATTCAGACACTAATATTACCATTTCTCAAAACATTGCGCTATATGTTATCACTTGCAATAGTTTTTAAAATGATAGAAAAAAAGGATGACTTACTCGAAATCGTTAAAGCTGCTCTCAACAATTTGCTAAATCTTGATACTACATACACGATTAGACACGGTGATTACTGTTTTGGCACAGTTAAAGTGCGCATAATTACAACCATCTGTTTTGTCGGAACAATTGAAATGTGTTGGAATTTTACATGCTCTACCTGTCAAAATTTCCAGTCGTGCATGCCCAATATGGTATCGATTTTAACCGGTCAACACTGATCTGGAGGCAACGATTAAACTACTATGCTAGCGATGTCAAATTTATGATTTAACATTATTGGAGTAACTTGTACGTTTCATATAAATGTTAAATCAGTTTAGGAAGACGTAGTTTCAGAAATATGTACATGACAAATAATGTACATCTATTTGAGACTGGAAAATAGGAAAAACTTCTCAGTTGACGTTGCTGTCTGAACTAGCATTTAACCAATCAGAAAACTTTTTAAATGTATCAGTTTAAATTTATATAACCTATAACCTTTCATGCCACAGTTGTTTAAATAAAACATCATTTAATATCATCTTTAATATGTTTGCAGAATACAATAATATTTTGGAAAATGTCTATTGATCTGTTTTGTCCAGGTCAGCTGACGATGTCTGAATGATGTTTCCATCAACCAACAATTCCTGGTGCCATTGGAATCTCTGTAAAAACGTTTAAGACAGTGTAATTGTTTAACAAATTAATACATAAATGCTGATCTACAACAGTTACTTATTAGTATTAAATCATGTATGACATTATTTTATTACACCAAGTATTTTCAAATCAGAAATAACATATTATTTATAGTGCTTCAAAAATGTTGTTCCACTTTGAAGTTTGTGATTTTAAGAATGAGAAAGTCAAACAGATTTAAGTTACCTTGGTGCAGATGATGGTGGGATTAAAATAAACTGCCAACCTATGTATATAACATTATAAATCTCTACTTTTTTTAGTTCAGACATGTTTTGCAGGTGAGAGTCATGTCTATTGCATAATACCTCAACACAAATCTTGTTTTAATGTCTCATATGTTGTTTAAAATATTTCTCGTAAGTCAGTCTAACATATTAATATATTACAGTCAAGACGAACCAGGCACTTACTATATTGACATAATATTGGATGTGTCTCTCCTAGATCGTAGCTATTGCCGCACGGAATGTCATCCCATTTCCCATTTTTGTAAGGTATAAATGCCACACAATCTTCCGTGCGAAAACTTACAAAGTTACTTGTGTGTCCGGGGATCCAGTTAGTATATGATACCGATGTCCCTAAAACAATAAGTTAAACATAAGTCTGGTATCCACATTTACAGTAGAAATATAAGCATGCAGAAACAATCAGACTGTATCACGGACTGCCTTACGTAATACTGAACAAAGTAATACGCAGTAGTTTCTGCTAATTATATACACATTGACTTAATTTCGTACGGATAACGGATGTGCACAAGAACAGTTTAATGATAATCAGAAGCTTTTGTAGAACATATATTTCATTTTCAAACTTCTTTACTGAACAAATTAAAGAGTAAGAATGTGGAAGTCTTAAAACAGTTCTGAAAGTGGTATGAATTTTGAAATAATATGTGTAAAACAACGTTTTATCATTTATTTAGGCTGTTACCTGCAGTCCATTCAAAAGCACCTTCAATACGGGTATCATGAAGTCCGATCCATACTGCGTGTTGCGGTGAATGGCGATGTAGAAATGACTGAATAAACGCTTGCTGTTGCGCATTACTTATGTGTGCAAGGTGTCCGCCACGGCTTTGGCACATATCTTCTCCATGTTGCCAACTTACATCTGCACTTCGCATCAGTTCATAACATCCTCTTTCATATTGACCGAGTATAGCATTGTCCCTTTCAGCAAGGTGACGAACTGTTGAAGAACACAACTGCGTGTTACCTGAAACAAAATGCTGGTAACTATGATATTTCGATAAGTCGAGTTTAAAATGTGGAATCAGAAATACTTAAATTTGAAGACCGAAATAATGTCTGGTTAGGTCAAAAAAGTAAGAAAAGTTATTTTGTAAAACATACCATCAACGCTTGATAACGATCCATGATTACTAGTCACTGCATCTGAAATAAAAGTGTATTATTCAGATGGCACTTCAAAAATTAAACAAAGTTAGCAGCCTTTCCACATCGGTGTTAACAATTATTCAAATATCAAGTATGTAATTGTTTTCAAATAGCTAACAGCTTGGATTACTCTACCTTTGTTATTGTACTGAAATTGTTTGTTTCCGCTTGTTGTTTCTTTGATTGTACATATATCTGTGTTTAATACATTTAATATGTGTCTGGCGTCTATATAGTCAGTTTACCAAATCTGCGTTCATAGATTTTTTAACAATACTGATTTGCTCTTCAACGTTACTGACAAGCGAAGACCACACGCATACAAGTACTATATAAAGGTAAAGTCTTACATTTTTTATGTGCATATATTTCAAAGCATATGAAAGATATAACCATATAATCAGAGCATCATAATTGCTCGACTGTCCACACTGGAACCATATAGACAGTAGCACGAATTCAATGCACGAATGGGTGTATAACCATTTTTGTTTTGTTTTTTTCTTTGCATTGACACATTTTGATGATATGCTTTACTCTTTAGTCCTTCCCAAAATTAATACGTACGTTTTAAGCAGGAAAAACTTAAATGTAGAAAATGAATAAAGGTTACTGATTCAGATAATTATTACTTTTCAAATTACTTCCCCCCCCACCCCCACCTCCCCTTAATAACTAAAAGAGCTTGATTTGTCAACATCTTGCACTGATGTTAAAATGTTAAAGGAGAATTTCCAACTAGTGATATGTCATTTGATACCCTTATACTCTTATTTAATCATCTCTACAAAACAAAGTCTGTCATGTATGGAAAGCATTTCCGCGTCTCACTTTGGACCATTTTTGTCAAATCTGCACGTTCCCTATGGTTTCTTAATTTAAGATGCAAGTTCAGGTATACGCCATTACAAAATATAAACACAATAGGTTGCTACCCAGACATGTTATTTAAAGACTGATATAGAACTTCAAATAAAAACTTTACTTTGAAATCATTAACTAACGTCTACATGAAACTTTGTGGGTTTGTCCACAAAAGCTAGCTCGTGGGCATTTGATTTCATTTGAAGATTAGAACAAATGGAAGTTTTATTTAATCGTCGCGATCAAATTTTATGGTTTGACACAAATACTAAATCCACTGATTACCGAAAAAGACCTCGAGAGTATAAATGATTTCACAGTAAACAGAAAATGTACATAAAACAATTTCAAACTCCCGTATACCATATTCGCAGATGTATGCGTAGTAATTATACAAACAGTCCATATCCTCCCAAGTCCCAGTTAAAGCTCCCATGGCAACACAATCCTCAAACCTATGTGTATAGGGATCTTTGCTACCAGGATGCCAATTCTGGTATGTCACTGGATCACCTTTAACAAAACTATTCGTATGATAAAAGCATAATACACTGTACAAATAAAGCACTTTAAAGTTCCATTTTTTATAATTAGCCTAAGCTAATAAATACTAAGATGACAATACAAAGTATATACATTAATCATTTTGATAATTAGTAAACAAATTTGTAAAGGAACCTGTGTACATGGAAAGTTTTCAATTACCGGAAGACCACTCGAAATGTTCTTCTCGATTCTGATCATTTAAGCCAATCCATGTTGCATGGCCGTATGATTTCACGTAACTATACAACAGTTGCTCTTCAGACCAGCTCGAAACAGTAGCTAAATGTCCTCCTTTACTTTGACAGTTGGTTTCTGCATTATCCCACGTGCGATGATTCGTAACGAACTCGTAGCATTTTCGGGTATTTCGACTAACAAATACGTTTTCGCCATTCCGATTTGCTGCATGCAGAACATTCTGTGGACATACCAAGTTGTCTGAAAAAGGTACCGTTGTATATACAGTATACACACATATGCATATGCTACTGTAGGACTAATGTTAACAATATTAACAGGCCTGTTCTTTGTGCGAGGGAAATTATATTAATGTTTTACATAGTTTTCCAATTGGCTATACTGTTATATGGCAGCATAGCTCAGCCGTTTAGTTATTTTCCACTTTGTCTTAATGTTTTCATTTGTCTATATCTCCTGTGTATATTTTCATGGTTTAAAAACACATAAATCCGGTGCTCAAGAATTTGCAAGGAGGCTACGCTTTTTTCACTGTGTTAGCGCTGTTTCTATCGGATATGATATTTGTAATTTGTTTCATGGATGTAATGATATAATCTACCGTTTCTGCTTGTAGTCGAGAGTAAACTAGCAGTCGTAGTTGGCAGTGATGATGCAGTACTGTAACTGTGCGTAGTTAACTGGTTTATATGAGTACCATTATCGACAACTGCATCTGAAGTATAAATAAACAATTCAGTTATATATATCATTGTCAACAGTTTAAAATTAAAACCGAGCACCTCCGGCATTTGTGTCTATGTACAACACGGTGAGGGAAAGTAAATTGATCTCAGTTTTGGTACGTATTCATACATTAATATGGACCAGGTATTTTGGCAAAATATTTAACATAAAAAGCACACAAACGTATTACCATATTGAATCATATGTTTCGTGCTTTCGTATTGTACAGAACAAGGTTGTATTGTAAATTACTTGATAGATTAGATGAATCCATTTCTATTGTTTTATCAATTTTGCGCAACCGTAATGTTAATATAGTATAGCTATATATATACAGTACCAAACTGTTAAGCAAAAGTCTAGCAACGCATAAGAATTTAACACTCAGACATTCTAAGATAAAAGCCAAATTTCAGACGTTGAATGTTTTTTGAATATGGACACTGACCTATATGGTATTGCTCAGTATAAAAACAAGGTTTATCATTAATTTTTCCTTATTATTATTAAGTATTAATCATTTTATATTAATTTAAACTGTAAGCTCTAGCATACTTTAAGGTAAAATGAATGATACATTTTATTTTTTTTATTGAGCAATAACATAGATTAAATCAAAATAACTCACCAAATTTGCAAATATATGCGTAATAATTGCCACAACTTTCATCTTCCCAAGCGCCAGTAATGGCACCTATTGTAACACAATCCTCAGTAGAGTGTTTGCTGGGATCTTTGCGTCCAGCTTTCCAGTTCTGATACACTGAAACATCCCCTGTAAAACAAGACATTTAACTTTAATTAATTATAGGTATTATATCAGGCATATTAATAGATTACTGCCGTACAGCAATAAAATCAACCAATTTATTGTCTAATCATGCTTTGAAATAACACCTACTGTTTTTAATAAGAACTACGATAACTTGATTCTGGAATGAAAGTCAGACAGATTATTATTATTACAGTTACTCGCGGAGAACAGATTTGTACAGGTACATAATCCAGGAACACTGGTTAGGTTAACTGCCCGCCGTTACATGACAGAAATACTGTTGAAAAACGGCGTTAAACCCAAAACAAACAAATAAACATACAAAAACAAAACTATTTATGTTTATAAAAGTATGTACAATTTTATATAAAGCATAGTTTACCAGAAGACCATTCAAAGTTTTCCTCGCTGTTCTTGTCATTTAATCCAATCCACGCACTGGAACCATATGTTTGAACATATCCAAACAGAAGCTTTTCCTCAATAGAGTTTTCAATAGAAGATAAATGTCCTCCTTTCCCTTGACAGTCGTCCTCTGCAAAACTCCAGGTTCGCTTAAACTTTACAAATTCATAGCATTTCCTGTTGATGTCATTAACGAAGACCTGACTTCCTTCAGATATAGCCGCTTTCTGGACGTTCAAAGGACATACACGTTTACCTACGGGGGAAAAGTCAGTTCGTATTATTTGCGGTTTAAAAATTACATGTTTTTTTTTACTTACAATAGTAACTAGAGCTATTGTATAGTCACAATATATTCACAATATATTCACATTCCTAAATAAAAGCAAAACTGAACATGCAAAAATATTTAGATTTGACTTTTGTTAAAAAAAGGACAAAGACAAACAAAAATAGCTCTATGTCTAGCAACACGGGCCCATAAGTCTGTTTAGTAAAAATGAAAAGGAAAAGCTGTATGTTTCATGAATATTTGTATACAGTTCAATCATTGGATGTATATATTGACAAAAACGTGTACGACTCTGGTTTTACTGTTAAAATGCATGGTTTCTTTTGCAAACTTTCCAGTGGTAGAGGCACATACATGATATCCAGCTTCAAGTTGTATATTTCTTATACATATCTTTAAAGTTTTTCCAGTAATATATTTCACAGCACTGTTTATATTATCTAGCTGTCACTGTATAATGCATGAAAAAAATGTACTTGCAGCCTCATATGTCTACCTGTAGCCATTGATGTAGAAGATATGGCCGGTCGTATTGTCGATGAAATAGGAGATGTCATTTTGGACGTTGAGGTGGACTCAGTTACCAATGATGCAGTTGTTGGAGATGATTCAGATGCGGGCTTTACTGTAGATGTTGATGTAGCTGTTGGTAACGTTGATGTTTTCAAGGTCGTAGAAGTAGTCGGTTTTATAGTTGTTGAAGTTGTTGATGGTGCCATTGTTGTTTCTGTTGATGTAGGTTCCATTGTGGTTGCTGTTGTTGATTTCATAGTTGTTGTTGTTGTGGTTGTCGTCGGTTTCATCGTTGTTGTTGATTCTATTGTTGTTGCTGTTGACTTCATCGCGGTTGAAGTACTTGGTTTCTGGGTAGTTGTTATTGTTGTAGCAATTGTTGATGTTGTTGCAACTGAAAAAATGACAAATTGAATACTTCTTTTTTTTGGCATAATGTTAATTAACAATTTCTCGTATGAATATATATATAAGTGATACAGTATGTTCTTACGAAGATGTTATAACTCCGGTTTTACTGAATATCAATGACAAGGGAAGAATGGCGAACATTATATATTCAATAAGGGCATATCAAAATATAAAGTTGTTCATCGATTTTTTTTTCAGAAAAAAAGGCGGCGAGCGAAAAACAGTACGTGTTTTTGTTGTTGATTTGTGTGTGTGTGTGTTTTTTTTTTGTTAGCTCACCTGAGCATTGCTTTTTTTACATCTTTTCTAATCACTCGATGTCCGGCGTCCGGTGTCTGTCTTCTGTCTGTCGTCTGTCAACATTTAGCTTGAGTATGCGATAGAGACTGTATTTTTCAACTGATCTACATGAAATTTGGTCAGAATGATTACTTTGATAAAATCTAGGCCGAGTTTGAAAATGGGTCATCTGGAGTCAAAAACTAGGTCACTAGGTATAATCAAAGAAAAACCTTGTGTATGCGATAGAGGCTGTATTTTTCAATAAATCTTCAAGAATTTTTGTCAGAATGATTACCGTGATAAAATCTAGGCAGAGTTTGAAAATGGGTCATCTGGGATCAAAAACTGGGTCACTAGGTCAAATCAAAGAAAAACCTTGTGTATGCGATAGAGGCTGTATTTTTCAACTGATCTTCTTGAAATTTGGTCAGAATAATTGTCTTGATAAATTATAGGTCAGGTTTGAATATGAGTCATCTGGGATAAAAAAACTAGGTCACTAGGTCAAATAAAATAAAAACCTTGTGTATGCGATAGAGGCTGTATTTTTCAATTGATCTTCATGAAATTTTGGTCAGAATGATTACCTGGATAAAATCTAAGGAAAGTTTGAATATGGGTCATCTGAAATCAAAAACTAGTTCACTAGGTCAAATCAAAGAAAAACCTTGTGCATGCTATAGAGGCTGTATTTTTCAATTGATCTTTGTGTAATTTGGTCAGAATGATTGGCTTGATAAAATCTAGGTCGAGTTCGAATTCGGGTTATCTTGGGTGAAAAACTAGGTCACTTGTTCAAATCAAAGAAAAACATTGTGTATGTGATAGAGCCTGTATTTTTCAATTGATCTTCATGAAATCAAATCAGAATGATTGCCTTGGTGAAATCTAGTTCCATTTTGAATATGGGTTATCTCAGGACAAAATGTAGGTCACTAGGTCAAATCAAAGGAAAACCTGGTGTATGCGATAGAGGCTGTATTTTTCAATTGATCTTCATGAAATTTACTTAGAATGTTTGCCTTGATAAAATCTAGGTTGAGTTCGAATATGGGACATCTGGGGTCAAAAGTAGGTCACTAGGTCAAATCAAAGAAAGACCTGGTGTATGCGATAGAAGCTGTATTTTTCAATTGATCGTCATGAAATTTAGCCAGAATGATTGCCTTGATGAAATCTAGGTCGAGTTTGAATATGGGCTTAAAAAGTAGGTCATTAGGTCAAATCAAAGAAAAACCTTTTGTATGCGATAGAGGCTGTATTTTTCAATTGATCTTCATGATGTTTGTTCAGAACGATTGCCTTGATGAAATCAAGATCAAATTTGAATATGGGTCATCTGGGGTCAAAAACTAGGTCACTAGCCTAAGACACTAGGTCATATCAAAGAGAATACTTGTTTAAACTCGATATCACATTTTTAGTCCAATCCTAATGAAAATTGGCCAGAATATTTGTGTCCATGAAATCACTAGGTCAAACATGTTGGGTTGTGTCCCTTGGATAAGATGGTCATGTTTTTTGTGCTCTGATAATAACTTAAAATTTTGGTGGAAATAAACTATCAACATTAAATAAAACTGCATAAAACAACTGTGGAATATAAAAAGTATCTAATTGGAAATAAGAAATGTGTTTTTAACAAGAACAGGATTAGGAACTATGTAAACATTTTTGTCAAAGGTTATTGAATGGGTAGCCATTGTGTACATTGAGTGTATTGGATTTATCTATACATGGACACTGTGTAACAGAAACACATGGATTAGGTGGACTGAATCAGTGAGAGTACTGAAGTGACTATAAGGCCAAGCTAAAAAAAAAACTTAGGTATATAATATGTAGTATATTGTACAACTGTAAAAGTTCAGGATGTCTGAAGATAGTAAAAGCAAAAATGCACGGGATAAGCGAAAACGAAATGAAATGAGTAGTGTAAGCGAAAGTGACACCAGCATGAGTGCAACACCAATTAAAAGTGACAAGAAAAAACAAAAACATGAAAAACAAAACGAAGAGTCAAATGATAATACAATGAAAAGTATTCAAACAGAACTAAAGCAAATCAACAAAAGCTAGAAAATGTTATGACTAAAAATGACGAAACTCTCAAAACGCTGATCAAAGAAACAATACAAACTATGAAAGAAGAACTACTAGCCTCAACAGAGAAGAAAGTGGAAATACTTGAAGTTAAACTGTTTGAGAAAGAAAAGGAAATTGACAAAATGAAGACAGAATATGATAAAATGAAGGAAGATATAAGCAGGTTGAGCAAGGACATGTCTGATCAAAATGCAAATATAGATAGATATAAATATGAAATGAGAGATAATGCTTTGAAAACTGATGAATACCTTAATGACTGTGAACAATATAGTAGAGTAAACAATATTCGAATTTTTGGTATTCCAGAAGAAACATTTCCTAAAATACAAGTTAGAAATGAGAAAAAGAAACTTGATGAAAACATTGACACTAAACCAGCAGAAAAAGACACGAGTGAAAACAGCGAGAGTGCAGAGAAGAAAAGTGTGGAATCAAACCACGATACATACGCCATGAAAGTAAGTAACACCGAGGAGGAAAACGAAAAACAAGTATCAGAAAATGATGAACAGACGACAGAGATAGTAAGGAAGAAACTGAATGAATATGTACCGGGTTTAAACCTCAAACGTGAAGATTTTGTCATCAGTCATAGAATTGGGGCAAAAGGTGATAAACCAAGGCCGATTATTGCTCAGTTGAAATCTAGACTAGATAAAAACAAAGTAATGAGAAACAGAAAGTTATTTCCAAAATCAATATCCATAATGGATGACTTAACAGCTGAGAATTATAAAACTCTTCAATCAGTGAAATACAAAAACCAGATCTGGTTCAAGCAGCATGGTTCCGTAATGGGAAAATTTTCTATAAAGATCAAACAGACCACGTTATTCAGCTCCATTATAAGAACTTTAGGTTCTGGCAAAACCTAGCATGGCCAGAAGCACCACGTAAAAGGGGAACTTCTAACAGGTTGGCATAACTATCCAAATGACAGTTTGAAGTATTCTGTACAGAAAATAAACATGCAGTAAAACACGAATTCTGTATGATTTGTAAAAATATGAAATGGACACAAAACATTGAACTTGATAACAGTGCATGTATTCACATGGTTTTTGATGAGATATGATTTGCTTTTACAATTTTTCAGTATTGTCCTGCTTGTGAGTCTTTTTTCGTTTTGCAAGACTTTAAAAAGTCAGGATATATGACTATTATTGCTCTTTAGACCAAACCCTTTTTATTTGACATTTTTTGCTTTCGACCCCTTTTCTCCCATTTCTAAACAGAATGTCACCTAAGAAAACGATGTTTGGTTTGTGTGGCCTAGTAAGATGAACTATTAATGGCCTGTAGGCTGTTTTGTCTACTGTCAAGTTGATAAATACACACTAAATGTTAATCCCTTCTCCATGATGTTAAAGGTGGTTAACCAGTTTTTATGTATATAATATTTCAATACCCATTACATCTTTTGTTTTGAAAGCAGTGATTATACAACTGATTCTTATATAAAAAAGCAACAATCAAGAACAAAAAAAAGAAAAGAAATATGTTAAATGGAGAAGGTGTTACAACATCTATAAGTATCTACTAGCCAATTATGCTTATTGAATACCATGAATATTAAGCAATTAATGAAAACAAATGATTCTGTTTTTTAGCTTTTAAGCTAATCATTATTTCAAGGATCATCCGTATCACATGGAATGTTAAACAATACCAGTGAAATCTTTGCAGCTGCTTATAACATGTTACATTCCCTCTCATAATATGACTGGATAAGTGAATTATGCATAGAATCTTCTTTCCCCTTTGTTTTACCTTTTTTGGTTCTAGTAGAAATGCGTTATATAACCCATAGTACAAATGTATATAATGTCATTTTTTTTTATCAGTCTTATTATATGACATAGCAACTAATGAATTTGTAATTAAAATATGGTTGCACACCTTTAACAAGCATCTGTGAAACAAGTAAAGGTGTAAAACAGGTGAAATATGATTGCCTATTTATAGCTTAGGTAAATCCCAGTCTGTGTAAATCATGGGTGAATGATATTTATAGATTTAGAATGAATATTGTGAACATAATGTTGCCCTTGTCAATTAGTTACAGACTGTATTGTTATTGAACTTTGGTATGATACTGGTTAAACATATGCAAAATATGCACATGTATATATTTTTTCTGATAAGAAGGTAATGTTTACCATATAGCAAGGACACGTAAAATATGTGCACATGTAAATAACAATGAATCACTGCTGTAATAATTACAATGTTTAGCATTAGACACTGAGATCCCAAACTTAGACCTTTTACGTAATGGTCAGATCAGTAAGTGTGTGATGTTGAATGACGTTGACCGTGGGTCAAGTTTTTTAATGAACACATTGTCATGTTGTTATACAATAAAATAAACGTGACAACCTCTACAAATGAAAGTACAATATATATAGCATTAAAATAGATGAGTACGATAGGATCCTTTTCTATTGGTTTTTTATTCTTTTCCGAAAGTATTTTTCAGTAATGTCTCATTGTGTGAAACATTCTTCAAGAATTCCTGTTCTTTTATAATATATTTGGTGGATCAATTTAATTAAATATTATTAAACTCAGAATTTCATATATTGAGCCAGTTTTGACTACATAGAACTTTAATAATTTATATTAAAGTAAACTCTTATCATATATTGTATAGGACTGCATTTGTCTTTGTATGTAATTTTTAAAATTGACATTTGTATTGTATGCACTCAAATTGTAACTTTGTTACTTAAAAAAGTGTACCCATTGACCTATCTCACTAAGATGTGTATCAAACAAAGCAATATCTTTCGGAAATCTCCGCTCGTTTCCTGTCTTTATAATGATAAAACAGTTCTCGCTCTATTTAATAGTATATGGAATCCATAATTACTACAATGAATGTAAGAGGCTTAGGAAACTCTAGTAAAAGAAAACAAGTTTTCCAATGGTTAAAGTCCACAAAAGCATCAATATTTCTGCTACAAGAAACTCATTTACCTGAAAATAAAAGTAAATTTTGGGAATTAGACTGGAATGGAAAAGCATTTTTCAGTGGAACTAGCTCTAATAGTGAAGGTGTAGCTATCCTTCTAAACATATCAGAACCATACAAAATTATAAACTATAAAGAAATAGTCAAAGGCCGTCTTATGGCACTAGATTTAAATTATAAAGATCAAGATATTACTATTATCAACATATATGGTCCAAATAATGATGATGAGCATTTTTTCAAACAACTTGAAAACTTTTTACTTGAAAATGACGACAAAAATTTTATTATTGGGGGAGATTTTAATGTTGTCTTAGATCCGTTGATAGATAAAAGAAATGGCCGCTTACATACACATACTAAATCTAGGAATAAATTGAAAGATATCATGAGGAATTGTTGTTTAACGGATATATGGCGAAAATTGAATGGAACCTCACACCAATATACATGGACCTCAAATACAAAACCTAAAGTATACTGCAGACTTGATTTCTTTATTGTTTCAGAGTACCTTTCAAATTTAGCGAGCAAATGTAACATAATACCAGGCTTTAAAACTGACCACTCTTCAGTTAGTCTAAACTTAAAATTGGAAAAAAGTAGTAGGGGACCAGGTTATTTTAAGCTGAACAACAGCATTCTATCTAGATAATGAATTTAAGACAACACTCCAAAGAAATATCATTGAAACAGCTGCAATAAACTCAGAGGCTCAGCCAGAACACTCTTTGGGAAATCATAAAGGGAACAATAAGAAACACAGCTATTAGATATTCAACCTTCAAAAAGAGAAATGATAACATACAAGAAGTAACATTAATAAAGGAAATAAATGAATTAAAAGAAGAAGCTGAACAACTTATTGACAACAACAACAACAACAAAAATAATAATGACAATAATAATAATGACAATGATAATAATGATAATAATATAACGGATAGAATTTCAGAAAAAGAGAATGAACTGGAAAACCTGTATGATAAAATAATTAACGGTATTCTGTTAAGATCCAAAGCTATCCATATTGATGGAAATGAAAAGAATTCAAAATATTTTGCAAATTTAGAGAAAAGGAGAGCAGAGAAAAAAAATATTTCAAAATTGATTATAGATGGAGAGGAAATTACTGACAATAATGCAATACTGACACAAGAAGTTAAATTTTATAGATCACTATATAAAGAAAAACCTCAAATCCAGTCAGATTTAAACTTCTTTAAAGAAGATATTGTTAAATTATCTACGGAAGAACAAACTTCATGTGAAGGTGAACTCACAGAAAACGAATGTAAACTTGCACTCTTTCAAATGAAAAATCAGAAATCTCCTGGGTCTGACGGATTGACTACTGAATTTTTTAAACTATATTGGAATGATATTAAAACCTATTTTTTGAATGGTATAAATTTTGCCTATAGGAAAGGTGAACTCTCAGAATTACAGAAACAAAGTATAATAACACTCTTACCCAAAACAGATAAAGATCAAACAAATCTCTCGAATTGGAGACCAATAAGTCTGCTAAATATTGACTACAAAATAGCAACAAAAACAATCTCTAATCGAATAAAAAAAGTTCTTAACAAGATCATTACTCATGAACAAACAGGCTTTATCAAGGGACGCTATATTGGAGAGAATGTCCGTCTAATATTTGAAATCATAGAATATATTGAAATCAAAAATGAATCAGCCTTACTCTTTTTCTCAGATTACCATATAATATGGAACAATAGTGAAATTAAACTTGGAAATAATGTAATTTACTGGACAAGATGGCATGAAAAAGGTATACAATTCATTGATCAACTTTTTGATTTTAGAACAAATACATGGTATCAATTTGAAGACGCAAAACAAATACTTGATCTGAATGAGACTGACTTTTTGAAATATCATCAGTTAGTATCAGCAATTCCGAAAAATCTTAAAGACCTTATTTCAATGCAATTTCTTTATGGAAGCAAAACCAACCACCTTATTGAGAAACTGAAATCAAGTAAAACCCCAAACAAGTTTCTTTATAACCTTTTAATGAGTAAGAAAACATATGAAAAACCAACAGCTATATTCAAATGGGAAAACATTCTTGGTGATAAGGAAATTGATTGGAAAAAAGTTTTTAGTAACCCATTCAAAGCCACAATAGATAACAATCTTAGAAGTTTTCAATATAAACTGTTAATGCGCTTGCTCCCAACAAACAAATATCTTTATAAATGTAAATTGTCTCAAAGTAATTTATGTGATTTCTGTTGCATGAGTAATGAGAGTATAGAACATTTAATTTGGGAATGTCCAAAGGTACAAACTTTCTGGAACAGACTACAAGTCTTTCTGGAAAATAAGGGATACAATGAGTTAAAACTAAATATAAAGAATGTTTGTTTTGGTTACATAGGTAACACAGATAAAGAAGATATCCTAAACTTTATCATTATTCTTGGTAAATTTTTTATCTTTAAAATGAAATATACAAAAAATGTTCCTTCTTTTGATAACTTTTTTACATTTTTCAAGCAGAGAATTAGAATTGAAAAAGAAATAGCAATGATTAATGACAGGCTCCATAAATATGAAGAAAAATGGTTAAATTTTACTGAAGTGGACTAATATTGAAATAAGCCAAGCCTCTCAGCTATACAATACAGTACCAAATTATCAATTATGAAAAACAGGAAACGAACAACACTATCCTTTAAAAATATCCTTCCTTATGCCTTTTAGGATCATGATTCCAAGTGACATAACTCAACTCTTACTCTTCTCACTCTCCCTTCTCATCCTTCCATTCTTGCCTGAATGATTATTATCTTTCCCACTGTCCTTTCACTTCTAAACTCGTTAACTTTTATTTAAATCTCTTAGATATAAACATGTAAATCTAGTTGTATTATTGTGTTTGAGTGTAATTTGAAATATAAACGATTTGTATGTTTGTATTTATGATTGAAAAATAAAAGAGAAAAAAAAGGTCAAACATGTTTACACTGTTATGTTGTGTTTGTCAGGTGAGCGACCTAGGGCCATCTTGGCCCTCTTGTTTTTAAGGGCGGGGTGGCGTTGTGACGGTGGTTTGCGTACAAAGGAGCGAAAAGTGAAGAAATAATTTTTTTCTTGTTTTGCCTCTAGTTTAACTAAAGAAACGTTAAGATAGATATTACAACCTTTAACAATAATGCATGAGGGATTGAGACAACATAGTTACAATTTTGGTTTGGGTACCTCATGACCTGCATACGCAGACAGAGCGATTGAAAAAGGTAATAACGTTGACCTATAGTTAATAAAATGATGTAACTGATTGACAATGTTATTATGAAATATGTAATATGCAACAATGCATAACCTTAAAACATACTGATAGCATTGATAATTACAAACTTTGGTTGTAATGGATTCGGACTGCCCATATACAAAGATATAACGGTTTACAGGCATTAGTCTGTATTTCCCGGATGAATGGTGTTACGCGTTTACTTCCACTGAAACATTAATATTATACTACTTTATATGGTGTCACCGTACGCATTGCCAAATAGAATCTTTTTAGTCGATGAAACATTGATATATTTTGATTTTTTCATTCATTACCGGAGAATATATAGAACATATTTTTCTGTTGACGTAACGTCGTAATTCTACAGGCCGTTTTCAATAATGTTTCTTGATCATTACATTTTATAAGGTAAATGTATATATTGCTTTGTTTCTGATGTAAGAATGATTTAATTCATTGTTATACCACTCCCTTTATATACAATTTACATTCACTCAGTTATACATCCTAGTTTCTATTTTATTATTTTATTTCAAGTAAAGGACTCTAAGTTAAGTACTTTTCTTGTAAAGTAATTTCCGTTGAATTTTGTGAACATCCCTCGTATAATGAATAATAACTATTCAAGAAATACGTACTTTTATCACCTAAAGGTGGATCTCCTGGGCATATCTGTGAACTTATTTGAGAATCCTTTTCCACATATCCAATCTGGAATGGAAAAGGCTTCTCCATAAAACCCTAAGTATATTCAAACATTTTAAATAATTGTGGTAAATACATCCGTAATCAGTTTCCAATGTTTTGAGTATTAAACTACGAAGCAAAAATCTGCAATTTCATTGGTTTATATTTACTACAAAAAGTTATGACAGAGTAATTAATTGCCGTGCTTAAGTTTAAGATTTTAAGCTTTGGTGAACCAGTGCTATGGAGTTGTACGACATCTGTACAGCGGTGTAGCCGTGTACCTATATAGCCACTCGATACGGCAAGTTTTGGTCAGATTTGTCTATCAATATTTAAAAAAAAAAGACAGACGTTTCTTCAAATTTAGTTAAGGTTCTATAGAAAACAGAAATTCTAGCATCCATCTTCCGTACTTGTAAATCAATTACAAACCTATTTTCTGAGAGATTTTTATGTGAGTGATATTTGGAAGTTGACATATCTAACCTGGTGCTCAAATGCAACTTTTACCCATGTCGGGGAGCTTGAGAAGTCACCAAGTATTTCTTTGCAGTCAAATTCATAAAGATATCCTATCGGCTGACCTTGGTTGGATGGCTGAAAACAAAATAATTTTACATGTGTAAAACAAAGTCCTGTTAAATTCCCGAGCCATCCGATATTCCGTTATCTAAATACGTAAATATTACTGACACAGTTTAGTGTTGTGTCCATGAAGAATTCGATGAAAGTGATCGTTTTACACTGAATGATAAGACAAACAATATTAATTAGTGTTCCAACGATGAATATAGCACCGTTTTAGCAGTAGTTCAGTTCTGCCTTACCTAACCATAGTTGTTTCTGTATAAATACTAACCTGTTCTAAGCAAGTAACTGTCAACTTCTTCATATGAATCTGAGGACAAATGAGTTCAGACGTAACGTCTTTTATCGTTACAGGGAATATAGAACTCCCACGAGGATTGCACTTAAGACACCGCGGCCCATAGATCTGCGCTCTCCCTATTGATTTCATGTGGCGGGTTTTAGCAATTATTTTAAATATAACATCGAATACTTTGTGTGAAATGAACTTAGTACATGCTTGATAATAACACGACAATTATAGACTGAGACAGAATCTTACCGACGGAAGAACCGTTTTCTCTACGTTGTAGTTGCATAAACACTCATAGTCACAATACACGGTTCCAGCCAAGCATATTATCATGAGTATAACAGCAGAATACACCCTAAAGCATATTGCCATGATTACTGCGTGACGTAAATTACTCCGATTTTCCTACATATGATAAAATACAAAGAAAACACTATAATAAATTCTTCATAGGATATATATCTATACAGTTTATTTGTCCGTTGAGGAAACATACTCCGTAAGTCACCATCATGATGATGGTCTCCCACTCTTATCCCTTCGTGTGTTATCGTGATCAAAGTAAGATGTACTTATGATATGTACTGTATGTACTGCATGATATCTTGGGTTAACGTGTACATATGACATTGTTTAAACCAAACATGATAAAATAGGGAAACAGCAAATACTGAAAATATATTTCTTATTTCAATCTCATTTATGAAACAGGAGGGACAAAGTTTGTCTGGCAGAAGACGCAATCTGACTTTGAACTACTCTCCCTTTAGGTATGCTGGTAATCAGAAGGAAGTACATAATTATAATATTTATATGGCCATACTGTGTTTACGTGAAAGATTCGTTTCAAGTGCAAATTAAAGATGATCATAAATCAGATTTGAATCATGTGTCTTCTATTGTTTTTGTATATATATTGTATATGCAAATATATATTTGCACATTAGAAACATTCAAAGACCATAAGGTTGTCTTGTCACGTTTTAACATTCTATCTGTTTACACCTGTATGTCGTGTATATATTGCGTGTCTTCATTTACTTAGCGGAAAGTCTTGTAATAAATTCAGGATTCAAATTAGTTGAAAAATAAATAAACCGATTTACCTTTAAATGGAGCTATTCCTTTTTCATATTCATAAAAAGTGTGTGTAAACAAATGTTGACGCTATGCCAGATCAAAACTTTCTTCCTTATGAAAACACAGGGTCGTTCAAAATGTTCCTCTGATAATTTCATTTTTAATCTTTCGTACATATAGCGTTTCATCAGATATCAATGATTGCGTTATTAGAATAAACAGACATAGCATGCGTGTGACAAACATTCTTAGAACCTGGGTATGAAAAATCCTTCCGTGGACGTGATTGCGATAAGAACGATATATTTTATTTTTAAAAGTACATATTCTTTTTTATCTAACCAGGATTTATAGCTTTACATAATGTTGCATTAAATTGTTTCAAAATTTATTTACCAGGGCATTAATTGAAACAAGAAATTAGTCCGATGGTCGATATGGTTCGCTTTTGCTGTTTGTTCTAAATTAAATTCTAACGATGCGAATACATAATTAAAAACCAGATACATTTGTAAGACATAACTGTTTGACGTATTTTAAAACAGACTTGAGACTTTTATTAAGCATTTCTAAGAACATTTAGAAGAAGATCCTTTGGAAGCGTACAGCGCATTGAAAGAAAATAATAGCAATCTAGCTTAGATTGAGTCTATTCTTGACTGGTAATGAAACGTGTAACACCCCTTACACCATTTAGCATCGGTTTAAACAGAATTCTATCAATGTAAAATTGAATGTACTCCTTGGGCCAATAGAACCAGAAAATATAACAACACTAGAGTCCAAGGCTGCAGTTCTACACAGTGCGAAACAAACTATTTGTGAAACCCCTTTCATGATAAGACGGACATAAATGACCATATTATCAAAGTAATGAATATTCCATGAGTGATACGCTCTGACGACTGACCTACTAAGATACTGACTAAAACTTGTCCTATCTATTGTCAAAGAAAGAACTAATGCATATTTCTCGATGCAGTTAATAAATTTTATTACATAGTTACTTATTTACAATTGTTAATAATGTTTGATTTATTTCTTTAGATAAATAAAATTGAAAGTATATCTGTTAATTAACATTTTGATGCAACGAAACTCATTACAATGGCATCAAACGTGACGTCACGAAACCAATTTGAAATTTGAACGTCAGTATGGAAAAAATCAACCTTCTCGCAGGAACACTGTCAATTAATCGTCAAATCCGTGACATGGCGACTGCAGATCATGTGATCGTAAAATTGCGACATGCCTGGCAGCCCCGGTGTGTAAATCGAACTATTATCATAACATTCTGCTACGGCCGATAAGAAAATGTGGAAAACATTCAATCTGTAATAAACTTTCAAATTCATTAACTATGTTCATTTTAGTTAAAAATCATGCAATTATTTGCACTTTGCACGTCAAAACGTCAGAAAAGGAAGAAAATTGTGTATTTCTGTATTTGCTTTCAGTTATTAATTCAAATTATAGACAAATATATATTATTAATCGTTTTAATTATTTACATATAAATTTGGCACAGCAAAGTTCTTAAATAAAAAACAACAAAAAAAAAACAACAATATCCCTCGACTAAACTTCAGCATCATTCATGTGTTTCATCAATAACTGCTGTACTGTTAAGGGAAATAACGCTTTGTCGTAGCTTGGAAAAAATGACGTCTCATGTATTTCAAAAGAAGAGCGGGATCTGGTGTTTCCGAACGTGGAACTATTTACGACATTTTTTATTTTCGATCGTTGGTATGCCTAACAAGCAAATTGCAGAATAGTATTGGGAGTTCATTTAACCTCTGTAAATTATTTTCTCAAAGTTATATTTTGTCCTGGTGAGACCTGCCTGTTGTTACTTACTGAAAGACTTTCATTGCAATTTCCTCACTCCCACGGTAATCAAATGACGAACATCATAAGCTTAAGCCTGCTGGTGGCAAGTGATTTTGCCTTTGCCACCATTGCAAACCAAAATCAGCTTGCACATCAAACATTTCATGATTAGCACTTTTCGCTATTCAGTCAGAAAATTTTCAGCGAACACCTCTTTGAATAATTAGTGGAGACGCCGAAACAGACTGATGGATCAGTCCATTTTAGAAATATAGTAGGGTAAAGGTTAAGTTGATGCAGCCAAGACTTTATAGCTTATTGATCACACTATTGGTACATTTCACATGTTCCCGTTTGTCTCCTGAAGCGTCACATATACCTCGAGCTATATTGATACAATTAATAATGCACTATTTAAACCTTTACTTGTAATGCGTAACAAATTTCTGCTGGAAGCGTTCACTTTTGGTAGTTAGGTGTAAATATCATACATTAAAATATCATTTTGATGTGTTTCATACAGCACAAGTGCATGCATTAGCAGATGAAAACGTATCAAGTGTGAATGAGAAACATTCATAAATTTTCAATACATACAATTAAGAATCTCTGACTTGATTTAGAAATACCCAACCTCACTCTATAAGGAGGCTGAAAACATGTACAGTCTACATAATAAAATAATACCGGTCTTTGCATTACTTTGTGCTAATGCTAGCGGCACGAAAGGCATGAACCAGCAATCTAGACCAGACCGAATAATGTAAACTGATAAAAAAAAAGCACAAAGTAGGCACTTTAATAGACATTAACAATGCTAATTAATACAATCAAGCACATTGAATGGTCTTTATAATCTAGTGATCGCAACCCACTCTAAGAAAAATGTGCAGCTCAGGGGTCGGTTAGTTCGTTCTGTTATAAGATACAAGGTTAACAGTTTGTAAAAGCGTTTATTATACTAATATTCAACGTAACATAAAAAAAGATATATGAAGTACATATTCTCGCAAACCATCAACCAGTTACGTTTTCCTTTGGTTGGGTTCATATCGAGGGCTTAGAGCGAATCTATTCTAGTATCTGCTTCTATTTCTATATACAGATAGACCAGTTTTGCTCTAAGCCCGCGATATGTTGCAATAGCTGGTTCTCAGTCTACCACAAATGCATTTGCAATTGCTCGCACAGAAAGCAAGGTAAAAGTCTACGTGGTATTCGAGAGCGTCGGTCTTTTTCGTTGTGTTTAAACAATATTCCAATCGCAATACCGACCCGTCGAGACAGACCGGAAAACTGTCAGTTAGGTTATCCCAATAGAAAATACTAAAAATCTTTAACTGTGTTATTATTATATATATACAAAGAAAAGCAAAAGTTTTTCAAAACAATACATTAATCAAACCTAAATACATGTAAATATTGTTTCATTGACATAATTTACTATAGGAATAACAAGGAAAAACAGCAGCCATCAGGAGGTTACTATTAGAGAAAGAAATGTCACATACATGTACATAATTTATAAAATTCACTGGAGCAAAATACCAAAGGGTGCTGTATCATAAATAGTTTATGCAATATTTGATAAATTCTGTATAGGATATCTTTAAAATTAACTATTTTATGAAGAAATATCCTGCGGATTGGAAAAGTTCAGCGTTTGTAATTGTCAGTGAAAAGATGACAAAATAAGTTTTGAACACAGTACGTCTAAACTGATTTCATCGTTGATATTCATTGTATGCTTGTTTCCTTCTCGCAAAGAGCAGTAATGAATTAAGCTCGTTGTGGCGTATAAAGGTTCTGCACGTCCTTGACCGGTCATACCCATTATGTAATTAAGTACGAGTGGTGAGTCATATTTTACTGTATTGTGGTATTTACGGCGCCTGGGTAATGATTTTGATTGTTACAAATCATTTTATCAGACCTTATGCCAAAATTTGTCACAATTGTTTGAAAAGAAGACTGTTAATTTGTGTAAATGTCTGCTTGCAATGTGCATCAGCGCCCATTTTTATTCTCGGGATTTTAACACTTATTTTCATTTATAGTCGATATTTATTTCATGTATAAGCAGTTTCTATTTGATTTTAATTTTGTATATTTTTCTGTATACTTACTCTGTTTAAAGTAAATATCATAGGGTTATTATAACAGTAGCGTGATCTGGGATGCAGTATTCGGCTCGAGTGGATTTTGCAAGATCGGATCTCACGAGGCGCGCAAGCGCCGAGTGTGATCCGACGTTGCAAAATCCACGAGAGCCGAATACAAAGTCCCAGATCAAGCTACTGTTATAATAACCCTTTTATTATATACCTTTACTATTCTGATTCTTGTTTTGTTCTTGAACGAAATCTTCAATATTTATCGATATTAAATGGAACTTAGTGAAGTTTTTATGTGCGCTATTTATAGAACTTTGTCAGGTCATGCATATTAATGAAAATAGTTCGGCAGCATACAATACGGAAGGTACAATACGGAATTTAAAAGGTACAATACGGAGATTTTGTCTGTCTGTCCATATTTAATTGTGAAATACAAGCCGAATTTTTACGGAATTTATATAGGTATATAATAAAGTGTAATATGTACAATCTCTTATTATTAATAGCTTGAATGGCAGCGTATTAAAATATTCATGTTTATTCTAACTGCATATATGTTGATTAAACATGTACGTACATATAGAATATAAACAAACAACAATGAACAGTTTATCTGCGACACTGAAGAGTTGGGCATCCAAACTCCTCTTAGGCTACACAATGATTCCATACGTGTCCATTCTTTTGTTACTGTTTTCATAAATTTGTTGAAATGTAAAAAAAATGTTCGGTTTGCTTGTTAGTTATAACAAGGAATAATAATTCTAATGTTTGTCTGAGTAAATGGTATTGGATGCCTTTGTTGATTTATCCTTTCAAGTTTCTGTGCAAATCGGACCATTCCCGCCGTCAAAACAACTTTCACCTGCCGAGCACGTGTTAAGGGTACAGAAGTTCGGGGGTGACTGAAAAATATAGGAACATAATATTATATTGCATACAGCATCTGTAAGAGGTGTAACGATCTGTCATTTTTATCGAACATATACACTTATAAAATCTTAGAATGTTATGAAGAGTGCAGTTGCAATGTTTCAGTCAAAAGGAAGAACGAAAGCTGGTGAATATCACTCACTCAATCACTTATTCAATCATTCAGCCACTCACCCGACTCAATAACAACAATTGATAAATTTATCCAACATTGATCAATTAATCGTTATTAAGCCATTATAATCAGTCAATATTTCAAATGGCAAATTATCAAACAGAATATATACCCCTGTCACGTCGGAGAGATGTACGGCTTTCCATTCCGTAATAGGGGAGTCGACGATGGTCTCCGATCCGGAAATATCAAAGAAATGACAAGTCCCTGTAGCCGGTGCAAAATTGATTTTGTTGCAACTGAAACAAATTATATTGCATTATATTATACGTAAATATGCATTTGTAATCTTTTCAAGCGACAATTCTTCAAATGGACTAAACAAACGTAGACAATTCCGAGAAATAAAACTGATGTTGAAAATGTCTGTGGGTCAATTTCTTATTATATTCGTCACGACTGTATACGTCTATTTACACAAACGAACGCTACAAAAGGAACGAAAACATATAATAAGGCTTCCAAATGTTGTATTCATAGAAAGTTACGAAGAGGTCTAACTCCTGACAACAAATAGAGTTCAGTAGTATTGTACTTGTATCACTTCCCTATTGTATTCTGCCCATCTAGAACTTCAGCATGGCTCCGAACGGATAGGATGAATGGCCTAAAACAAAGAATAAACGGACAAATGGACAACTCTAAAACGCCATTTTTCCGGTAATAATGACTGTATCTGTTTATAGAAACAGAACTATGCATGTAAGGATCTTACATACCTGCATGTGTTTACAAAACAGGGGTTTCCCTACCCGAGGGACAGCGTGGAATGAAAACGCGAATGATAGCCAGGCTTTCTATCTGTTTCGTTATGCCATCCTTGGCATATAATCTAAAAGCTAATTAGGCAAGAAATGTTATATTTACGGCGCCCTGTTAGGGCAATCATCCTACAACTATCACGATGCCGCGCGATGGTGATGAAAAAAAAAAAACAAGATAATAAAGGGTAGATACAAAGATAGTGATACAGCGATGCTGCTACAGCAAGAGGACGAAAACGCGATACTATTTTACATCTTCGGCATCGTTCATTTCCTCCTCCACCATCGTACTATCGTACCATCACCATCGTACAATCATATCATCATCATCGTACTAATGCGTCGTCACCACTGTACCATAACCACCGAGTCATTACCGTCGTATCATTATATATTCGCGGATTTTCGACAGTGATATGGAATGCATTTATCGAGTTTTTTATGGACAAGATCCCGCTTCTGCCAACCTCTGATATATGATGGGCATGATATTATTAACCAAAGGGGCCTGTTCGAAATGAACTTTGAAATGGACTTGGCGTTGTGATTCATTTATGTTTTGCATCATGGTGTCTTTCCGATGCTAATTGTATTTCATAATGGAGTTGCTTGGAGCGTGACGGGTGTTGCACATTTCCTTACCTCACATGAACACAATCAGGTAATCCAAGTCTGCAACTGCGTCATTTGCTTCGCCACAGAACAAATGTTGAAGACATTTTAATTTTTCAGAAAATTAGTATTTTTCCTTTAGCAACAATTCTGCGGGCTGAATTTATGAAGTGCTGTAAGTGACATTTTGTTAAACTTCAAATGCGAAGTAAGTCAGTCGATTCAAACAAACTTAGAAATAAATTTCATAGTCGGGAGATCAATTAGGAATACGGCTTGGCAAATTTAATAGGATGAAGCACTTATGCAAATACAATATCAACATTGAGCGATTAATAATTCATATCTCTTATCACAACTTGATCACAGAAATGTACGAGTTTACTTTACGAATTGGATCAAAATGATTGTGAGGTAATCGAAACGTGTCTTGATTAAATATTTATGAAACTATGAAACTTTAACTCTTTCTCCTGATAAGAGGAATCGATCGTTACTTAACCTTTACCCTGCTAAACTAAAAACAATACTGGTTCATCATTCAATTTTGGCAATACCATTTATTATTTGAAAGGGTGTTAACCCAAACTTTACTGACTGAAAATAACATTATATATTGTATTATTTAGAATAAACAGATAAATTTGAATTGAATGTGTACACTGAACGTAAGTTAAGACAACTTATGGAAGTATTTAATCATGTGATCAACAACAATAAAAGAACGTCAAATACCAGATTTTGACAGACCGTGAGCGTAACGTCGTGTATTCTTCGTGAAATAACTTATTTTCAACCCTATTTATTTATTTGGGTTTTACGGCGCACCAACACAGTATAGGTTACATGGCGCCAAACAGGACTACAAATTTTGGTTCCACATCTCATTTACATCGAAATAAAAACATGAGGTATGTAATCAAAATGTGCATACCTGCTGGAATCACAGAGTTACTGCAAAACCAAGTGTTAAGACCCTATTAGTCGCCTCTTACGATCATGCAAGGGTAAGGCAGTGGTTCCAATTCTTTTCATACACAGATTTGATTTTATACAGTATATAGCCTCTTATAAATACAAATAATGCTGAAAGTTATTATGCCAGTACATGCTAGTACCCATAAAAATGACACACTAAATGTTTCTTGCTATATTATAGGTAAACAGCCAGGGCCATTAACACTCAAAGGCACCACTCTCCCGTTTATTAACCTATACGTAACAAACACCGGTATATTACTAAACCTGCAGCTTCAGTGACAAAGAGCCGCGTCCCTAAGAAACATTATGATAAATGTCATTCAAGTCGGAGAAAAATATATAATGCAGCGTTATTTGAAAGACAAATAACTGACTGATAAAATTAAAGAAAATATGAAGTTTTCAAATATAACGAACAACTTTTACATCGAATGAAAATAATAAAAAGGCGGTTTCTTAGGCAGGATATAATTGGTGAATTATAAAACGTTTATTTTCAAAGCGACTAATCCACACATTGAAATTTCTTATTTTTAAAATAATTTTTCACCGAAAGGCAAAATGCTGCCACTGTGCCATATATGTACATAAAATTTAATTGTTGATCAGTTTCTAGTTTCCCGAATTACGGGAACATTCGAGTTATTTGCAGGTTTTACCATGCACTATTATAAACCGTTGCAACGGTTTTCTTCTGTAAACATCGATAAATAAAGAACGAGAAGCGACATTATTTTGCGACACTATCATCACGTGGACAGCAAACCAAAACTGCCCAAGAGCATGTTTTGCTTCCGTAACTAATAATAGAGCACACACGTAAGTATAGGTATCGCACAGTATTATGACTTTTTTAGCAATACGTAAATAAGCAGTCAGTAGCACTCTCGTTTAAAATAAAAGATATACGAAGTAAAATCAATTGTTGGCTTGATGGCGCAGTAGGTTGAGTGGACGGATATATATTGTGATAGTTCTGATGGTTCGAACCTTGCATCCGACCAACATTTTGTTGTTTGTTTGCATTATATACTTTGTGTTAGTTTTTTTTCTCTGGTTTCTTATTCATTGTTTTGAAATTGTGCCGACATTATGACCTGGTAATGCTTTTATTAGTAAGGTGTAAGATTTTTATAAAATGTATAAAACTAACCAGTCAGCTTTAAATATATCACAGGAAAGCTTCAGATACATGAGATCATATTAAAGGCGGAGTGTACATAATTACGTGTAGTGACAAATATAAGTTAGTGAACAAGTTAGAACTAACTCATTTTGTCTTCGTTAAATTTTATGGAAAAAAAGAAATTAAATACATTTTTAAAATCAAAAGTTTTACGGGTCTGGGAATCGAACTCCCGACGAATAAATACGAATATCGTAACCGCTTAAACGTGGTGTAGTGACTTCATTTTATGTAATTGTTTTGCATCACATTGTTTACATTTCAAAACGCCATAATACTGTGTGATACCTATACGTGTGCGCTCTATTGATTATCATGTTTGGTGTTACATTTATTTTCTTTTACTGTCACGCGATGTTTGCAAGGTGCTCGCTGAACGGAATTCCGTTTTATTTATATACCGGGAAACTCTTATCAGACATAGTAGACAAATGTTATTTTCATTTTTGATTTATCAGGAAAACAACGATTTTCAACAGAATTCGCTAAAATATTCATTATTAGAACATCAAATATGCGACATAAAGGTCAATATCCGAAACGTTTGATTGTTTAAAATCTCAAACCACAATGTGTGGGATATTTTCTTTAATTAAGGTAGTCTATACTAAATAAAATGTGATCAAAGTTTTTTATATTGGCCGTACCATTCGTAATATAGTGATGATTTTTTGTATGTTTACTTATTGTTGAGCGGCCTTTGTGCAAAACATAAAGAGCGCATGCGCATTAAAATCAAAACATCTGGTTAAACAACGGCGTTGTTAATTCGTCTATATGTTTCACTCGAAATTGTCATTCTTGAATACAATAACATTTTTAACTAGAAATTATGTAATTCGCGAGAACAATAATTCATATTTGCACTAGAATTACATTTACATTTTCACTCGATATGTATAAATTGTGAACATACTAACTTATATTTCCGCTAGAAGTAACGTCGTTCGCGAGCAAAATAATTCACATTTTTTACTAGAATTGTGTCTTTCGTGGACACAATTACTTACATTTCATTCGAAATTACGATATTCGTGAACACAATAACTTACATTTTCATTCGAATTTATGCCATTCTTCGAAATGTTACATGTAGTATTAAATCGAAATACATCACGGGGTGAACACCAGACCTGATCATATAAATATTGTTTTTACGCTCATTCAAACATATATTATCCATATATTATTAAACAAACAAAATAATGTGAAATACATACGTTTTCACACGAAGGCCGTCCTGAATGCATTGCGTCAAATGTGAGCATTTCGTCGTGGCAAGTGGCACGTGCACTGTAGTATTCAGCTGAGTGTTCTGAATATATCCCCCGCTCACTTGAAAAACATCGCATCCAACTGACACATCTGTTAGAGAACACAAAATCACAACAGCAAATAATATGCCCGTCTTCATTTTGTTTTACCTCAAATGTCTTCCGTTCAGCCGTCTATTAGTCTGCTTATGAAAGCTATGTCTTTTGATATAAATATTGGATTGTTCCACTTCATGTATTTCCTGACAATGCAACCGTGTATAATTACCATGAATTAAACATTACATGTAACTGAGGCTTGTAGCGTAGCCAGACATCTGCCAACAGCTTGCTTCTATTTTCTATATAAAACTCTTTTTAAATAAAAGACCCGCCACAGTTTATTGACCTACTCTCCACTTTTCACGGAAACGTTATGATACAGCTATTCTAGAAAACGACAGTAGGATAATTCAAAGCCCTGTATGGGTTATTGATAGTTTTACAACTTTAATTGCCTATTATATTCAAGCTTTTCATATGCATTCAACCGTCTTTCATTGTATTTTAAACTTTTAAAACACAAATTAATAGATATTTTACAAAGCAGAAACAAACTGTGATCTGAAATTAAAGTTAGAGGATGGAAAACCAAAATATATAACATTGACCGCCCAGTAGTTGTACGTTTTTCCAAAAGAGAAAGTAAAAGGAATTATATTCATGGTTGCGTCCATTATGACAACCACCACTTCAATTATTGTGGCCCCAACCTATTTTATATTTCTATGACAATTTATAAATAACTTAATTCATTGAAAGAAAATATGCTACTATATGATTTTATAGAAATGCACTTTCATCTGGTTGAGCAATGGTTATTGAACAGTCACAATTGAATGGTTCAGAATTTTATATTACATTCAGAAGATGTGTTTCAAAGTGCCTTCGTTGTTTTTAATTTCTAATTCTAAGTGGACTTTACGCTTGCTTTCCATCAGTCCGTCACCAAAAGCTCCATTGTATGACAACAACAACATAAATACGAGATATCTTCAACTTTGTTTGCAGTTATAAAACAGTAAAGAGATAACTGATTCATTTTTATTTCGTTAGTAAGGAAAGGAATGTATTTGATATGGCGACGGACAAAGCATAGACTCACACAAATTAGAAGGGTCAAGAAACAGAGTGTTAGGCAGAGGGCAATGAAGATATTGTTTTATTAAACTTCAGCTAGCATTGAAATAACTCCCACGCTACTAACCATGCAATGGTAACCAACTCCCACACCGTACCCCTACTTCCCCACCCTTCCCCCTACCCCAACACAAAATATATCGCGCTAGTAACGGTTTCCGGAGCTACAACTTTGACGTAACCGTTCTATGGTTCTTTAGTTAGCAGTGTGAAATAGAACATAGCTTCACACATATTATAGCGCTAGATGCTACCGCCAGCACTGCCTGGGTTCAAATCCCAAAACGTACACTTGTTCCGCTACACTCAAATTTGTGCAAATGTGTTTGTACCAATACATTTTCTCTTCATATGTGCTGTTAACAGAATCCGATTCCAATGAATACCACGAAAAGTGCACTCATTCAAAGAATCGACGAAAGGATTATATAATGTGGACGAGAGAATATCTAATTGATATCCCAAACCCGTTTTATATTTTGAAGAATTATATGTAAAGGATAGTTCAATGACATATGATAACAACGTGTGACGTCACCAGGTCCCATTTTAATTGTTTATCTTTTAAGCATTTACATTCGATGTCAATATTTACATGAAATAGTGTTTTGCATAGAGACGTCAAATCAAAAGTTCCGCATCACTGAAATATTTGACATGCATATAGTTTTAGGCATCACATAAAGTGAGTGTTCAATGGAGATCACCGATAACAGTCTGTGTTCTTGAATCAAGATTCAAGGACTGGGACAATTGCTTTATTGCACAAGACTAAAGAAGACTTGAAAAACAACGTTTTAGAAGTGGCAAGAAATATACCGACCTGCGGATCCAACGTCAGAAGACGTTAACCTCCAGTCTCGTGTAACTCCTTGACGTGGAGCAGTACGTCAGGTATCAATGACACAGAGATAGAATATGAATAAAACTGATGCATTTAATATGAAAACACTGCTTTGATTATATTTGTTTAATTACAGGGTCGTCATCGTTTAAGTGGCAGTGACGTTGACTTTGAAATGATAATAAAAATGTTTAGATTGTTAACTTTTGAAATTTAAGAATTCACACTAAATAATGTTTTAGTTCAGTTTATCAATATTTTTCAAATGTTAGCAGAACAGAAAGGGGACTGAAGATTTTGGAGCACTTTTCCGGGTATCTTCAGTACACCCCTCTAATATCGCTTATATCTATAGGAAATCCATATTTCATGTTTCCATTCAATAGCTATTGGGATATTTCAACATTGTGAATTATTTATTATCCGTCTTTATTGTTCTGCAAATGCAAACATAAATGAGATATTCATACTTTAAGGTTGAATTACTGCTAAACATAGTTTTACGAGCACATGTTAGAAACATATTATTATATTTGAGCCATTCTGTATCCTAAGAATATTTATACACATTTATACTCGGGATTTCGGCAGAATTTGTAAACGAATACCCACCCTTACACACACGTATACTCGGACGGTTTTGTCATCAGAACTTGAAAACGAATTCTAGCCCTTAACCATATTCATACTCGGGTTTTGGTAGAACTCGAAAACGAATTCCTGCTCTTACACATATCTAAACTCAGGGTTTTGTCAGGACTTTAAAACGAATTCTAGCCCTTAAACATATTTATACTCAGAGTTTTGTCAGAGCCTGAAAATGAATTACTGCCCTCATACATGCTTATAATACTTGGGGTCTTGTCAGAGCTTGTAAACGAATTCCTGCACTTATACATACTTATAATACTCGTTTTTTGGTTCAGAGCTTGTAAACGAAGTCCTGCCCTTACACATACTTATACTCGGGGTTTTGTCAGAGGTTGTTAACGAATTATATACCCTTACACATACTTATACTCGCGATATTAAGAGCTTGTAAACGAATTCCTGTCCCTGCGCATGCTTACACTTGAGAATTTGTCAGCGCTTTTAAACGAATTCCTAGCCTTACAATACTTATACTCGGTGTTTTTATCAGATATTGTAAACGAATGAATTCCTGTCCTTACATACACTTACACTTGGGGTTTTGTCAGAGCTTCTAAACGAATTCCTTCCCTTACAATATTTATACTCCGAGTTTTGTCAGAGCTTGTATACGAATTCCTGTCCGTACACATACTTATACTCTGTGTTTTTATCAGATGTTGTAAAGGAATTTCTTTCCTTACACATACTTATACTCGGGGTTTTCTCAGATCTTTTAAACGATCTCCTGTCCTTACATATACTTGGGGTTTTGTCAGAGCTTGTAAACGAACTCCTGTCCTTACACATACTTAATATACTCAGGGTTTTGTCAGATCTTGTAAACGAATTCCTGTCATTACTCATACTCTGGGTTTTGTCAAGGCCTGTAAACGAATTCCTACCCTTACAATACTTATACTCGGAGTTTCGGCGGAATTTGTAAACAAATTCTTGCTCTTACACATACTTTAAAACTTGGATTCGGAAGGACAAAGTTACACAATTTTCTACAAATAAACAACTCACTATTGTTTAAAAAGAAGTTAACTATAAGCAATACTCAAAGCTCCTTTTTCTTGTCTGTTTTCAAATGACCTTATTTCACATGGTATACCAAAGTCTGAGACAAGTAATTAATTTTATCAAAAAATGGTTATTAAGTAATATTTTGTAATGACTGGCGTACAGATTGTTTGAAATCAAATTCAAAATGTAAGTTAAAAGATATCTCTCCACAGAGTATTGTTAAATCCTCTATTTTTATCCTAGATTATACATTACTTAAGTAAAGATCGGACACGATAGCGGTAACAATGCTCATGATACAACGGTTTCATTCACATCATATATTTCGACAGAAGGGTCTGTTATATATTAAACTGGGTACAGTACTCTCGAGTGGAATAATTCCTGATTCCTAACCAAGCTTATTTCCATAGCATGGGCTGTCTGCACGCAAAACGACTCATTTTCACTGACAGAACTTTAATAAGCTTTATTCCGAAATGGGCTGCGAAGACCCCGTATGAGTGGGATAGCTAGTAAACTAGTTTCTAAGATGTTGGAAAACATGGTCTTACATATCCCTATTGTGTCGGACGACACTCCCATTGAAAATGATGTCATGACGAAATGCATTTATGAATTGTTGCATAATTTCATCCGCTTTTCTAGTTTTAAAAGACTGGTTGTAGTTGCAATATCTGGATCTGGGTTTTGGAGGTTTCTCTATATGGCCACATTACCTCTATTTCTGCCACCCCCGAGTCCGAGTTTACTCTGCAGAGCTACATTGCCGATAAGTGCACATGAGTTTGAGGTTACTCTGCCCCACTACATTACCGCTAAGTGCCCCCGATTCTGAGGTTACTCTGCACGACTACATTACCGCTAAATACCCCCGAGTCCGAGATACCACTCAAAACATGCAAACAATGATTAACATGCTTTACAGACATTTTGCCTTAACATAAAATATCAGCTAAAGCTAACAGGAAATCAATCAATTGATGCAGTTAATACTTCGAACGCAGCTGTGAATGTGGCAGAAATTTTAATGACAAATTGATAACGTGTTCTATTCAATCAAATATTCATCTAATCTAATCAACAGCCTGAACAACGTCCATGTCATTGATTTGTTCAAAGTTTAATCCGCCCATTGTTGATATGTACAAGACTTTAGTTTAGAGTATACATCAGACTACTACAATGAAATACTTTATTGACAACTTATAGGATGGCGAATTAAGCTTACGGGCAGTGATGATGACAAACAGTATAATCTGTTTTTATGTAGAGATCTACACATAATTTAAATCACAAATGTATATTTTATGTCGTTAATATTTAATAAGATAGACAGTATGAATTATATGTAGATTTTGCACAAGATCTGACAATATTTAGATTTGCATCAGTTCAAAATGATAAGAACGTACTCATTTATGTTTCTCATGTATCACTTCATATTCTTTTGATGTTGGTTGACTTTTATGATGATCAAAATTTTCGCTCACGTGATATTCAAGAAATGTTTTCCTTATTTCCGACGTCTTCCGGAATGTGCTGGATTCCAGAATCTACAGAACTCTCTTTTTCCGGCTCGTTCCTGTTGATGAATAATAACACCAATCTGTACATTGGCAAAGCTTTTACAAGAGTAATTTTGGATGTGAAGAACATATTTGTGTAGCTTAATGCATATGCTTGAAAATTAAAAGCACACGCAAGACCAAGATCAGTAAATCTTGTAAGACGATTGAGATAAGAATTCCAAAGACATCCCTATGACAACAGCCGCACTTGTTCCCCTTTCCTTTTGTCAGGTACACAGTTCAGCGGTCTTAACGGGCTAATGAAACCGTGATTACTAAAGAAAACTGCACAAGAATCATCGACCAAATCCCTAGTATAATAATGATTAGCATCTTTGGTTTCGGACCTGAAACTCAAAAGCAAAACGATTATTTTGTTGAGTGGTAAACGTGTAGACTATGAAATATGCAGTTAAATTGCAGGTACCAGGATCCGCAGAGGGATATAACTTATTATCTTTCTCCCTATCATGTTAAAACAAGATCTCCGTTGTGTGGAGTTAAATAGGCCCGGCAAAATGTGCCTTTGAAGTTTAATTATCCTAATTCAAAGCATTTTGAGGTTATTGAGCGGAAAATGAATAAAAATCAGACTTCGGGATGACACACAATCATTATAAAAAGATCTACGGTGAAATATTTCTGACCGACAGTCATTGTAATCTTGACATTTGACCACTGGCCTAAAAATGATTAGAGGGATTATTCACTGCCAATAAGCCTATCAAGTCTGGAAATCGTCGGTCGACATGAAGTCGAAACGTTTTTTGTACTAACAGTTGTTGTGTTCGTGACCGTAAGCCACATTACCTCAAAATTATTGGCAATGTACTTGACGAGTAAAATCGTAGGTCAAAGGGTCTTTAAAATTTTGAGCGGAGATGATTTTATAGCTTTGCATGACAAAGTGCTGCTATGACCTTGATTATCGAGCCACTGACCTAACAATCAATATGGGCTATTTGCCGTCGTTAGGAAATTTTCTAGTCAAACGTTTGATGATGGTGGGGCATTCTGATTATATTCAACGGAAACGCGACTTTTTGTAACATTCAATGTGACCTTGAATTTTCATCCAATGACCTCAAGGTCACTTGGTCCTGCACTATCTGTGATCAAAGATTAAATGTTGTTGATCACGATTTTCCTACGAAATTAAGTGGAATCGTGACATAAACTTTTTCCCGGGTGATTAACTGCCCATTAGCAATTTCAGGTCATCGTTAAAAGCATTCTTAAGAAATTGCGCAGAAACAAAATTGGTACTAGACGGACAAGGCCAGAGTAATCAACTATAAAATGCATTTCATATATACTTGAAAATGGAAAGGAAATCAGTGTCTGAACGCAGAATAATGAAGGTTTCAGAAATACAGCTGGAACTATGTATGACGTTATAAACACATCCATTTACGATGTTGCATGCATGTGTTCTTGCAGAGATTTTTGTGACAACAAGTGGCATGGAAACTTTATCAAAGTAAAGATTTCGAATCTAAAGAAAAGGGCTTTTAATCAAAAATAATTGCATTTCCTCCTGACACAGCAGTCATCGCGATCGATCATACTGTTTTGACTCGAAATATTTTACCATTTCAAAGATATTTATGAATTTAATCAATGATGCATTGGTTAGCTACTGTTAAGCATGTTTTCATATTACAAAATCCTTGCATACAGATACCTATCTCACTTCAATGAAATACATGCTATCAAAATGTTATTAAATCATAGTTACAATCAAAGGCTGTTGTTTATTTGTATGGTGTAGTCATATGGGATTCAAATAAAGTAACGGTTTCTACTCGTGAGTATTATCTTTTGTTCTATGGATGCATTTCTATTTATAGCATGCTTTGTAAATAGATATTGACGTCCAAATAAATGAAATTAATTTCCACGAAGATTTGAATTGATTAATATTGTAACGATGAGTTCCTTTTTGGACTTATGCAGACTAAAACTATAGCCAGGAACTCGATTAAACGCAGAATATTATTTTATTTAGCTTTAATCGATTTGAATATCAGTGCATATCAGATTATAGTTCAATCTAAATGTCTTTTGCTTACCTGTTTTTCCTTAAATTCCTCAAAGAATTCGACAATATCTGCCGCTGTTCTTATATAGACGAGCAGTAACTGTGACAGTTGATCATGGGTCAGTTTTCCTTTCGGCAATAGCCATCTTCCCAATACCAAAATAAGCAATAACATCTTCTCTCGCATTCGTATCCATTGATCTGGTGTCAACTTGATAAGAATTCTTACTTCAAATGTCACCTGTAAATTTATGCAGAATAGTTTAATCATTTGTACTGTATACTCATCACTCTCCATTCTCTAAAAACTAAATGTCGAAGTAGGGATATATAATATAACGCTCTTGAAAATACTAATTTCTTATCATTTCTTTCTTAATTCAATATCTGTGAAAAGTATAGCTATTAATAAAAGATAAAATGTAAGGGTAGATTTCCTCGAAACACAGAACACCCCAAACACAACCATAGAGCCATGCATCGCAAAGTAGGCCCACAACAAAAAGAAGCTGTAACGGAAAAAAAATATTGTAGACGGGTTGCTTCAAAAATCCAATGATAAGTACATTATAAATATATGCAAAATACAGAAAAATGGGGGTATGGTGGTAAGGGGTAGATAAAAGGGTCGGATGAAGGGGAAGGTGGAGCAAGGATGAATATTCAATAGTGAAAGTTATGTTCCTTAAACGCAGTATTCCTACAACGTCGCAGACACGCACGTACAAAACACACACACACACACACACACACACACACACACACACAAAAATAACATACACAGGTAAACAAGAAACAACACTGTGGCGCAGCGCCAAAAACAAACACGCACAAATACACATACATACACATAAGCTGGACAAAACAACAGTAAGGCTAAGGACGACCGACTGTCAAAATTATGGTGAGCACGATAACTTACTCATGGTAAAAGGAGAGAGGCAGCAAAGGCAAGGGAGCATAAATGCATTGGAAAGGGATGGAATGGGAGTAATGGGGGTAGTGTGGAGAAAGAGGAAAGAACTACTAACAACAAACAAGACAACATACACAATATAAAGTATGAGACGGACTGGAAAGAAGTTGAAATAGGGGCGCCGCCTTGGAACGGTCAGTGACCTATAAAAGGAATTTGGTGGGGTTTAAACGCATTTAGGGCATGCCAACGTCGCTCTTAGCCTATTTTCAACAAGTTAGACAAGACAGTGTAAATAAAATCACTCCCCGCTGAGAAAGGCTTTAACATTAGTGACAAAATACCTGATCATATAAAGTAAAACATAAAATAGGATCAATTTAAGGTATGATTACACCAATGTACCCAACAACTTGTTTGAAGTCAGAGTACCAAGAGCCAAACCTAAGCACGACTTAGCAAGCTGCAAGACAAAACTCCACTCCCTCTGTCCATTTTGAAGGATTTAGAAAAAAAAGCATCAAGGTGTCTTACACTTATTAGTCATCGCACCATAAAATAGGCAAGCGTAAACCGATTAACTGTAGAGGGGTCAATCACCAAACATGCACTGTGCTTAACGATTTTCGCATTATATCCTCTTTTGATAATGTTTTGACACATATAGCAAATGTTTGGTTAAAATAAGTATTATGTATAATTTTCGAATTTTATAAACTACATCTCCATAGTATACCGGAGGTGTAAGATCAAGTTTTAAAATATTCTAATGTATGTGTTATATTTCTTTAAAAGTTCAGACGATCTGTAGTAAACATTAGTGAAAGCTTTCCGTATTATATGATATCGGTAACCCTGTTGTAATAATTATCGGTGATATGAAGATTTTTACCCTTAAAATACTCTTTAAACCGGAATCATAGCCTGTCCCGTCGTCAACACCTGACTTAACTATTAGCATTACTATTAGCATTTCAAATGGTTATAGTTTTTATGCACTGTACATAGTGATTCGAATTCATATTTTTTTCCAATTTATTAAATTGGTAATTTCCGCTTAGGTAGCCAACGTCTAATTCCAACTTTGATCAGAAATGCGGAAAAATAACATATAAAGAGTACAATTAACTGGGATACCTGTCAATAACCTCATGCTCTGTAGTATTATCGGCCACTCTTAGATATTCTATTGAGATCATCCAGACTAAATCCCAGAAAAGTATTTAAGGAAACATTTAAAACTTTTCTTACATTTGTGAACTTTTCCATCTTAACACTAACATTTTACAATATATGACATACAGACTTCTAAATATCTAGAAGAATGATAATTAAATAGTTAAATGCATTTCATTTTAACAAATTCAACACTTGTAAAATCATCGGTCCGTAAAAAGACTCTGGAAGACTAAATAAGATTTTTATGCTTTATTATATCTTACGTTTAACGTTATGTTCGAATGCATCTATCTAATTATATGAATCAATCGTTGCAAGAAAAAAAAAAGATTTACGTAATCAATTGGAAATTTACTCCTCCGGTCAATTGCACCATACCAGTCAGTGTATTTTAACATGAACACTACTTCGTTCGCCCAGGATTTTGAAGTTGAGTGCTCACTTGCGGAAATTAATGGCAGAAAGTTATTCAAGGGAATGTTTTCATATTGTAAGACTCTTCATTTCTTACTGGTAATAGCAGCAAATAAAGGTATAAATGACCTTCAAACTTAGGTCCCAATGTTATTTTGCTTTGATACACTGGGAGCAGTGTGTCAAGAATGCAATCAATTTTTAGTGAGACTACATATTCATTCTGAAAGCTGGCCTATATTTTCTACATCTAATACATCTGTATTTGCGTCGGTGTATTGATCATACGAGTGAATCGTTGTAGGTCGCTTTCAAGACCTTTTCCTCCATTCAACAAATACAAATACAAAATACACTTGGACACAGCTTTATGAACCTAACAAATCGTATATCCGCAGTCCTTTAAATACATGTAAATACTCGGATTTTAACCGTTCTTTTTCTTCAGAAACGCTCATTACTGAATCGCTTTTGCGATTAAAGTTAACACAACAGTTCTAGTTCAGAATAGGATGGGACAATGACTTCATTTGAAGTATATAAAGCTTGCATTTTGAATGAACTTTATTTCTCCCCTTGACGTACATTAACCGACTCTTGAATCAATATTCCAACATTCGGGAAATATTCCAATACTACTCAAATCTTTATGAAAACCGAACTCTTGTTATTAGAAAAAAATATTTTCTTCGCAGAAAGAATAGCAGTTTCAATGAACATACGTCGGAAGTTCGTATATTGTTATAAAAGATTGTGTTCCGAAATATTCTGGTGCTGATTAAATTTGCCACAAACTTCCTTTTGCGTTAGCATGTAAATAGAGGATATTTGTTTGTTTCAGTGAAATATCAATTTTATTTCACAAGTGAGCATCAAAAACTGATATTTTCACGAGTGACGTAGCCACGAGTGAAAATGACTTTCTTTGGTGCTCACGAGTGAAGTAAAATCGATATTTCACTGAAACAAACAAATTTTCTTTTTATTTCATGTGTAAAACTCTATTTTTGTTGCGTAATTTATAAAAATGTCGAAAATCGCAGGAAAGATCAACAGAAAACATAACACAAATGACGTCATTTTAACGACGTCACCGTCATTATGGTCCCCGGTATTCATAACGCCCGGTATACAATTTGAATTCAGTTTCGACGGAGGACCGGAACAAGTTCGGCAAAAACAGTGAAAATAAAAATGATAATCTACTGTTTCAAAACTGTGGATTATCACTTTTATTTCACTGAGAAAACTCTATAATTCACTGGAAAACATAAAATAAAATGGAATTGTATACCATATGTAAATTTGGGAGTAGTGCATATGTTACGGCTCTTTAATACGGCATTTAGAAGCGTACATGGCCTGTAGACTGGGACTGTACAACGAACCAATTGTAAGGTACTGTTCCGGCTGAACTATTGATGGTAGATGGTTATTTACGCTCGGTTAAATTTCTTCCTTGTGTGATTGCGGCATTCTTCAACCGTTAAAGAAAATATTGCCATTATGTGCTACATTTATCATGGCCGAAAAATGGCGATAGAATAGGCGAGAATACGTATTCGCATGGAAATTGCCGATTGTCGCCACTGGTCAACTTCCATACGGCAGTTGTATTCCCATTGCGGGGGTTTCAAGTTATAAGTTCAAATGGTCTATATCTTGTTACCAAGGGTATAATTATTAAAAGTATTGCATTCAAATGAAAGTGCGTATTCGTAATGTTTAGTGGTCTGAAAAAATAGCTTTTATGAGTTGTCTAAAACTGCAGCAATTAAATAGCTTCCACTAACGCTAAATTTATTTAGTTCTCCTGGTGTAATACAGACAATTGCAGCGGGGACACTGTATCGGTTTCTCAGTTCCATATGCATCACGATTACCTCTCTATCAATGACAGCTGCACTGAAATCTCCCGGAAGTTTCATTTCCAATCACTCTTCATAGTGTAGCATGAATAAATATACTCAGTTCCAAAAGAAAGTGTGCACTTTTTAAGTTTAGATATTTTAAACACCTGTCCTATTTCGATTAAAAGCAACCACTTAAAGCGACTGCAACTCAAAATCTATAATGCACACCAATTTGTTTACGAACTGATTTAAATTTTGATACCAAACATTATAAGTTTTCATGAAAATGACCGAGAAAAAATAACAGAAAACTAAGTGCACACTTTCTTTTGGAACTGAGTGTAAGTACAAAACTAAGGACTTATATCAAAGCAAGTAAACCGTTGACAACATGATCACATCAACATTCTGGTGTGTTTGATTAATGTTTTATACAAATTTGTTAACATTTTAAGTCTATTTAGAACTTTTATATCTATAAACATCGTCGTCTTACTACATGTGTCTAAACATCAGACCTAAGCAATAGATATGACTATTTGTATGTGAAACACGGAATTGTTAGACTTACCAAAGAATAAAAAAGGCCTAGAAAAATGTTTGCTTTTTATGTTTGTAGAGATGCTTTGCCTGGTCAATTCTCATTAATCAGATATTAAAGTCAATGCTTTTGATTGAAAAGAAGTTATCTTATGTTTGATTTCTTCGTCTAGACCTCTAATATTATAACGTTGTTCAATATCTGTAAAATCTCAAATTATTTTGCACTGGTAACAAATTGTTATTGATTTGAACGCTGCTGTTTCTCCATACAGTTGTTTGATATAAATTAGAAAATAATTGTAAACCTGTTTTTTTACGAAACTTTATAAATTGTACCTGAAGTTATAAATGCGCGATCTTTCCACGTGCTTCTGTAATTCTTTATAAACACTGATCGTTTTCGACATAAACGTTTCTATGACAAGTTTAGAGTTTCGACCACATATAAATATATTTGGGAAGGACAGTTCTTTTGACTATTTTTGAAGTTTTTAAACTAAATTTGACGACAATGCGCGAATGCTAGTATGCGATGAGGAATAGGCGATATGTTGGTCGCTTAGAACCCGGGATGTAAGATGACTCATGATATATAATTTATAAATGAATGCGTAAATGCAAACTCTATTAAATAAATGGGTGCGTAACGAAAAGCATTCGTTCTGTTGCTTTTCTCTATCATTTTAAGAATATGGTATGTTAGAAATTGAATCAATTGTTGTAGGTCGGATGGAAATATCCTGCTCTCTAGTACCTGTTTTTGCGGCAACTCGGCAGAGCCTCGTTATCGCCTTAAAAGTTAACTTTGGGCCAGTTATTTTTACCGAACCTTAAACAAGTGAATGGATCTTCCATGGTCTTTCGTTTTTTCTTGCAGAGGTTTTATATTAACGATTTATATTTGTTTGAATTTACAGAAACCGTGTCACTACTTCACAAACAGGGACGGGACCCATTACAATCTGCAACTATTTGATAATGCTCATGTCACCTACAATATACTTAGAATTTAATAACGCCTTTATTTATATAGAGGAAGTCCACTACATGTGATGTAAGCTTCTAGAAGGATTTCAGAATTTTGTGTGTGCTAGAAACAAAATAGACATTGTGTGGTAAGTTCCTGCTATGACGCTTAGATAGACAATTCTTTAGAAATTACATGTGCATAGCTCTTATTTCGTGTAACGTTCCATTGTTTATCAAATATTTTACAATTTGTCGAACAATTTACAGTCGACCGAAAACTAATGGACGGAGAATGCTTGAAACAAAGCATATTTCAAGTTAAGCATCGCAAGATATGCAAAACTGCTTCATTATTTGTATTGACATTGTCTAAATCAATTCAGAAACTGAGACTAATTTAACATGAAAGTCTTCAAGCATGACTAACATTATATCTGTATTAAGAGCTTAATAAAAATATAAATCGTGCACGCAGCAGGCGTGTCTATTGACGCAATAATATGATGGAAACCATTAGACTAAGTATAGACAACCCAATAATTTCCGTTAATAAATAAGATGTCTGTAACGGTTTGATGCGTAAACATTTATCTATATCTAACGAAAACAATAAATGTAGTGTAGTACTTGCATGCTTTTTGATTCAATGATCTTTTAATTGTTAGAACAATTCATTTTCAAATAATAAACTAGAAAAAAATATGTTTAACTTACTAGAGTTTGTCATCGCGACATGAAAACACAAATGTATGGGAAGTGTCTCATTCATGTCGGGATGTTCTACAGATGAAGTAACACGATTATATCTTTAGTGTATGCACGAGGCAAAAAGTCTACTATCAAAAAAGATGTGAAAACATTACAATGTTGCAAGTCAGACATTACTCAAGTAAATGGCTATATTATAATTGAATCACAAAAATCAGTAAATCGTCAAAAACAAAACAAATATCTTAAATAACTTTCGGGATATATAATTCGTGTAAGCTGGTTATGTTTAGTTTGCAATAATCAGTAAACTGAAGATGAGATGCACTCCCTATATTTAGTGTCCATTTTATAATTTATGTTATATCAGACAGAGCAGATTTTTTCCATGACCTATTGTCTGAAATACAGTTGCAGTACATGAACGGTACTGATAAAATGTTGCATATTGTCAGTAACTTTCCATTAAAAATAGCTAAATATCTTTTGAATGCTTATCTAGTAAGAAGACATACAATATATATTCATTGACGAAATATTATTTCAAATTCCAACATTATATATTATGATAAAGTCTCTTGTCTTATACATTCATAAACCTATGTAAAATCTTGAGCAAATTTAATTTTGTATATAACATAATCTTAATTCCTTGTGATATAATATTGTTCAAATTTGTATATAGTTACTTATAGGGCAATAGTGTGATGTGTTAAATCGATTATCATAATTAGATTTGTGAAACATTTTGCATATCTCACTACAATCAAATACTTACATACTTACTTGCTTACTTACTTTTACTTACTAACTTACCTAATAACTTACTTATTTTTACTTACTTGCTTACTTACTTACTTACTTACTACTTACTTACTTTTACTTACTTACTTACTTACTTACTTACTTACTTTTACTTACTTACTTTTACTTACTTACTTACTTACTTATTTACTTACTTTTACTTACTTACTTTTACTTACTTACTTACTTACTTACTTTTACTTACTTACTTACTTGCTTTTACTTACTTACTTACTTATTTTTACTTACTAACTTACTTACTTACTTTTACTTACTTACTTACTTTTACTTACTTACTTACTTTTTCTTAGTAATACTTACTTACTTAATTACTTACTTTTACTTACTTTACTTACTTTACTTACTTACTTACAGCAGGAACGCACAAAATCCGAAAATTTCTCACGGCAATTAACCACACCTTTTCGAACGTATGTTACACATATACACAACAGTAGAACATAGCCTCAACGTCCATAGCACATTTTCTTATACATGTACAGCCTCAATGGAACGCATTCTTCTATTTTTCCTTGCATCTTCCATCCTAAATATCAAATCGACTGTTCCAAGCTTAGTCTTTGTGTCAATCGGTAGCGTTAAGGACTTAAGAGCGAATGACTTAAGAACTGTATGTTATTTTCGGAATTCTTCGTACATTCCATTAGTTCCGCCCAAAAACCGAATGGTGAGGTCGATCGAAATCTTGTGGTGTAAAAATGAATTTTAAATGGATTTAAAAAGTGTTTTTTCTTGTAAACAAAATACAATCATGTATTAATGAAACATTGTAATAAAGAAAACCCTGCCATGAACACGTTTCAAACAAAACTTGCACATTTATCAGGGATTTAAATTCTATACTGTCGAATTATTAGATTAACACCTCTTGTAGTCTCTGTGTCATGACTTTAAGTTTATCTATGCAGTTAAAAGATAATTAGTGCAGTCAAGATGATTATTTTTTTAACTTTAATTATAGCCATTTCCAATGGATTTAACATAGTCATATGATTAACAATAAAACATGTTAATGACTCGTGGACGGAGCTAAAACCGTATTGATATGAGCAGATATTCGAAAGAGTAAATTAAACATCATATCTATATCAAGCAAAATGACATTATGATTGGTTTAGGCATTAATTTGATATACTCTTTAAAAAAAATCACAAAATCTGTGCGAGTTGTAAGATTAGATAATAAACAATAAATGTTGCTGTCTTTTAGGTTTGTTCGATTTGATTTTTTTTCAACCTCGGCCAATGCCATTTCTCACAGGTCTGAATAATTTTTTTAAATCTTACGTTAATGAACAGAATGGTAAATAAAAATTGTATCGAAATCACAAAGTCATCACCTATTTAAACGATACATTGTAGTCATTGTGTAATGTTTTATGCAAGAAAAACGACACTACACGGTTCTTTCGTGTATTAAGGTCTGCAGAAGCCCTTGGTATTTGTTGGTGATCGAGACCGAACTAAGAATCAACCCTTTGGGTTTCAGTAGACCTTAAATCACAACACGTCGTGTATTATCCCTATAACGTACAATCACCCTAGCAAATGAAAATCATTGTGTTCAATACGAAACAATACGGCGAAATATTTCTATAATAATTTCCAATGATGAATTCCTTTCAACTAGCTGAATCCAACACTTCAGGCATCATATTGTAAAGATCAAAAACACCTACAATACAGCAGTTCTCGAAATACTTACCTGACGTATAATTTGCTGTAATAACAACATAAAAATAACACTCAAACTGCATTTTTGCGTGTGATTTTATGTGGATACTTACACCAATTGTGTCTATAACGTCTGTTGTTTCATACAACTTCACGTGTAAATACTCGTGGGCAATAAATCATATTAAAATTTGCGATACATGTTATATATTGAAAAGGCTTTAAACTTGTTATCTGGAGCTTCGATGGCTCTTGTAATTGAGAAACGCTTATAGTAAAGACATAAATACATATAAACCCAAGTGCATGGTTTTCTCGAAAAAAGTATAGCAGAACGCCGAGAACTGCCTGCAGTTTCGTATGCGCATTATTCCTGGACCAGAAACTGAATGTCTACTACGACATCTATTAAATATTTTTAGCTTATTTCAGTAAAGCTTTAATCTTACATGCATGTGAAATATTAAAAAAAAGATATGTTTTACGCTATTCATCCAGACAAAACGTAATGTAAAAACAATAGCAATATGCCTGCACATTGAACACTAGGGCAAATAATATGAAACATCACATTTCAAAACCTGATGCTAACATCCAAGATCAATTATCTTACTGTAACAATCACTGTATTGCTGCTCAACACAAAATATTAACACAGTATAGTACTGTATCGATTGTATTTGTCATGCTTTGATGGAAAACATGTCTTTCTATTTAATAAACGGGTCGTTTCCAAGGCATGTTCTTATCTGAAATATTTGCACCGCAATCTATCATTTCATTTGAATATATTTGACATTTACAAGCAATTTTAGTTTGGCGGAATTCCAACTAGTATAAGAGAAGTAGTCCCGACAGACAATAGGAATAAAAACATAGAACCAATTTTAAAGCTTCAAGAGTGAATCAGTATTCATATAGGTCTATGAAGATGGTATAGAATTGTCTCTAAAACAAATAGACTTTTAATGTTAATGGCAAGAAATGTCCAATGATGAACAGTTATATTTCCACTTTCACATTTATTCTGCGTTTATGTTTAAGGTATTTCATCAATCACTGTAAGCGTCTATGTATAATCTTTAAAATATAATTAAAATAGGCAGAATATTACTTAATCATATTTAGACCTCTTATTATTAGACGTTTGCTTTCTCCCCCCCCCCCCCTCCGCCCCCTAGGTCTCTTATTATTAGACGTCTGCTCCCCCGCCCCCCCCCCCCACCCCCCATTCACAATTCAGTGCTCGCTTGCTTCAGAAATAAATGGAAGGAAGTTTTACAAGGGTCGGGTGTCATATTGTAAGACATTTCATTTCCTATCGGAAACATGAGCATAAAAAAGGTATAAATGACCTTCAAACTTTAGGAAGTATTGCCGACTATAAAGTAGTCTTGCGCCAGGTGTAGGCTGCAATTTTTTCTGCTCTGCAAAATTGGATTATTTTGCAAAAACCAGTGATTCTAGAGATTGGATTTTTGACTCAGTTTTTAATAAACTGGTAACCAACATTCTGCAGAATTTATTTTGTGGAATTATCATTGGATTTACGAATAACTTTGATGTAAAACAATTGTAATTTGACAAATATTGGGGTAACGTTTCAATAATTTCAGTCAGTTTTAGTGAACAACATCTCACTCGAAATTATGGCTAATCCGTGTACAGGTAGACAATACAGTAGAGACCAATTGCTGGATTATAGAGATGTGCCTAGGAGGTATACAATACCGAATAAAGAAACATTAGCTATGTTGAAAAAGTATAATCTTTTGAAATACAGAGGTAAACGAGCTGGTCGCCCGAGGATAAAATCTAAAGCTGATATTCACTTGACAAATTCGACCCAAATTAAACTAAATCATACATTTATATCAAATGCACACAGAAAGCAACAACAGGAACGTTCAAATGTGATCCAAATTAAACTAGATCATTCATTTTCAATGAATGCCCAAAGAATGAAACAACTGAAACTTTCAACTGTGAACATACGGACTGTGCGAGGAAAGTCTGCTGACCTTCTCCAGCACATATTAGAGGAGTGTATAGACCTCTGTGTGATCACAGAAACTTGGCTACAGCCGGATGGTGATGACGTTGTCAGGGGGGAATTGTCTCAAGATGGTTACTGCTTTGATGATGTCCCGAGACCCGACCGTAAAGGTGGAGGACTTGCCCTGTTATACAGAAACAATCTCAAAGTGTCAAGATGCCCAGCAGAAACCTTTCAGTCTTTTGAATGTGCTGAATGGAAAGTACGTAGTCAATCATTCATCCTCTACATCTTTGGTATATATAGACCGCCATATTCGGAGAGACACCCAGTAACTCAGGCTATGTTTATGACAGAATTCACTGGGTTTCTCGAACAAATAACGTCAAGATCCGAGTCTCTGGTGCTGTTAGGGGACTTTAACATCCACATGGATAATAAGTCAGACTGCTACACAAAACAATTTCAGCAGTGTTTGAGATCTTTTGGACTGGTTCAACATGTCAATGCTCCTACTCATTCTGGTGGTCATATTCTTGACCTGATGATCACAAAGCTAGAAGACAAACGTGTGAATGTCTCAGAACCTTTGCCAGACTATTGCATCTCTGACCACTGCTTTGTAAGTTGTAACATTGAACAGTGTCGCCCTCCCTTGATCAGGAAAGAAATCAAATCTCGCAATTGGAAATCTGTATCAAGTGACATATTACAATCAGAATTCGGTCAATTAAATGAAATTGTAGTGATCACTTCCAATGTCAATGATCTTGTGTCTGAGTTCACTAGAATCACGTCCGACATTGTTCAGAAACATGCCCCTCTAAAGGAAAGAACTATTCTCTGTAGACCGACAGTTCCTTGGTATTCTGGATACCTAAAACAGCTGAAACAATACAAACGATCAATAGAAAAAATCTTTATGAATGACAAATCTGACCTTTCAAAGAAAGTGTATAGCGCTGAGCTTTCTAGGGCCAAGGATGAGTATTACCAGAACAAGATTGGAGAAGCAGAAGGAAACATCAAAAAGCTGTATGCCGTAACATCCGATTTACTGGGAAGGTCGAAAGACAATCCGCTCCCATTACACACAAGTGCAGTATCTTTGGCAAATGACTTTCTACGATACTTTGCTGATAAAATAATCAAGTTGAGAAATGATCTTGACAACATATCAACTGAAACACCCAATGGTAATTCTTCCTACTCAAATCCACCTGTGACTATGAATACATTTACTGCGTTCAAACCACTTTCCGAAAACGATATTTTGAAACTTGTATATGCATCAAAATCTACAACTTGTGAACTTGATGTGATACCAACTAAGAAATTAAAGGAGCACTTTTCACAACTTGTTCCCGTTGTGACAGAAATTGTAAATCGATCACTGCTATCTGGTGTGTTCCCTGATAATTGGAAAAGTGCTGTGATAAAACCTTTGTTGAAGAAGAAAGGTCTCCCACTTGAACTGCAAAACTATCGCCCAGTGTCAAATTTAACATTCCTCTCCAAAATTCTTGAAAAAGCTGCACTAAATCAAATCAACAAGCATATTGAAGCTAACAATCTCCTCCCAGCTTACCAAAGTGCCTATAGAACATATCATGGGGTTGAAACAGCAATGGTCAAAATGTATAATGATCTTTTGGAAACCATGGATGAAAATCAAATAACAATGTCATGATCGACTTGAGTGCAACGTTCGATACCATCGATATCCCGATACTGATTCAAATCCTTCAAGATGACTTTGGTATACATAGCACTCCCTTGAAATGGATAGAATCTTATCTCACGAACAGAACAATGAAAGTTTTAGTCGAACAGTCTGCATCTGACACGGATCCACTAAGGTTTGGTGTCCCGCAGGGTTCTTGTGCCGAACCTGTGATCTTTACCCTGTATATATCGGCTCTTAACCGAGTGGTGCAGAAATATCCAGCTGATCTCTATGGATACGCGGACGACCACAAGATTGCGTTAAAAATTCAAGCGGGAAATTCTCAAAATGAGACAACTGTTCTTCAACAACTCGACAGTTGTCTAAATGAAATCATAAAATGGATGACAACCTTCAAACTGAAAATGAATCAGTCTAAAACTGAAATTATTATGTATGGAACAAGACAACAGTTAGCGAAATTGGACATCACAAGTGTAAACGTTGGTGGGTGTGACGTAAAATGCGTCGATCACGTCCGAGACCTTGGTGTAACTATGACCAATACACTCAACTTTGACCATCACATTCAGAAAAATTGTCAGATAGCTCATGTACAGTTACGAAACCTTAGGGCTATACGGAAACATCTCACACAGAAGTCAACTGAATCATTAGTGCATGGATTGGTTCATTCTCACATTGACTTCTGCAACAGTCTATTTACAGAAATTCCAGCCTACCAAATCAATAAACTACAGCGAGTCCAAAATCATGCCGCTAGAGTAGTCAAGAATGCTTCCTATGAAAAACCAAGTACCGAACTTCTGAAAGAATTACACTGGCTTCCAGTTAAGGCTAGAGTCATGTTCAAAGTTTTAGTAATAGTCTTCCGTGTCATCAATGGTACAGCTCCAGTATATCTGAGGGAAATGTTTGTACCTACTCGACAACGATACAGACTTTGCTCACAAAGTGACACTAACTTTAACATCCCTAGACGGCGAACAAAACTAGCAGACAGATCTATGGCAGTCGTTGGTCCCAAATGGTGGAACGATCTGCCTAGCTATCTGAAAAACATTCAGTCTAAAGCCAGCTTTAGATCAAAACTGAAAGCACATTTATTTAGGCAGTTTTATGAACAATGAGTGTAGTCTTGTTAAAATACAAAATATTCAGAAGTGGTGTAAAATAGTATTTATATATGTCCAAATCTTTAAATCTAAGTTCTAGAATCCTGTTCATATTTTGTATGTATATATGTTAAATGTGTGTTATGTAATTGTAAAGCGCAATAGAATATTTTATAATTTTTGCGCTATATAAATGCCATGTATTTGTATTTGTATTTGTATTTCGTAGTCCTCATGTGGTTTTTACTTACTATATATAGATACACCATCTTTGTCACGAAAGGTAACCATTGTTTTAGTGAGACAACATTTTCATCCTGAAATCTGGCCCATATTTTGTACAGTTTAATACATCTGTATTTACGTCGGTGTATTGATCATACAAGCGATGTATTTAAGAACTGCAAATTGTGTCATGGTAGGTCGCTTTCGGGACTTTTTCCTCCATTCAACACATAGACTTTAATACAAATTGTAGAGTTTTATAAACCCAACGATGGTATATACGAGGTCTGATATCACTTTTCACATACTTTGATTTCAATGAACCCAAGCTGTTTTTTTATAAAAACGGGTTTTGCACATTATACGAGTACAGGCTCGAAATCCCAAGGAATGTGAAAGAACATGTACAATTATCTGAATAATAAATTAATCAATATCTGACTTATTTAAAATTGAATTTACGAAGCCAGCGTCTGACAGATACACAAGGGCGGTGTCTGTTTACGTAACAATTATGACACTTTAATTTCCGGCAATATCTGAAATCTCTGCATCGATCGATGTACTTGACTAAACGATACCAACCACGCCCCGGATAGTGTCATATATATCCATACCCTTTGATTGTTGCTATAACAAATTCATTGTAAGGCGAACAACCCTTCACTTCAAAACATTTATATTTTTAAGCATGAGCGAGAGATTCAGGCAGTTTTTAAAAGTTTATCTTCATCATGCTAAGAATTAATACGTTATGCTAAAAGTTATGCTAAAAGCTTTTAGTGGATTTCAAATATCAAAAGAAAATGAACAAATTCGTTAAGCTTTTCAAAGTATCAGCCAAGAGAAAAACTTACATTATACGCTTTCCTGATGAATACTGTAATGCTTACAATATGCACGAAACTTTCAGGATAAAAGCAAAACAGATTTTTTACGCAAATTAAAGCGAACAGTCAAACAAAATAATCGAAATGCTGCTGAAACGTTTTTGATGCTTTCCGTATATAACTTTGAAGAAGAAAAATACGAGCTTAAGATGATGCGTCCGTAATAACACTCGGTAATTTCCGTGTAATTACGGATTCTTGTTCGACAATTTGGTATTACGGAAGTAAATATAGCTTAACACGCATCTAATTTTCTGCAAGCACTGGAGAATGCCGAAATCGCATATGGAGACCACGTTATTTGTTAATTGTCATTACTAAGTAATTATTAAAGTATGTAAGTTTTATTTGGCATTTAGTGCACATCTTAATCATGTCATAAAACTATGTATGATATATAAAATATAAAATGAAAACATAAAAAAGCAACGTTACAGTATAACACACAGATAGATTTTTAACTATGATATGCACACCAATACCAGTGATCACAAAAAAAGATAAACGAAATGTTTCCCTTAATACCATTGTGATCCCTGCTATTGGTGGCATGACAAAGCCTTAAGCCCATGATTTCATAATAATACTATCAATTATTGCACTAACCTGTACATATGTGAGAAAAGAAATTCAACCCTACGTACGACTAATACTAAAATACCAAAGCATAAAAGAATAGATCCAATGAATTATAAGACATACTAATAAAGACACAGCGACTGCATACCTAATTGGACATTATATGGGCTTTCACAGCCTTTTTGAATTTCAAAAGGGGAAGTAATATCCCTGAAGTATTGTGGAATTTTATTCCATAAAGATATACCCAAGAAAACAAATGACTTTTTCCCAAAACTTCCAACCTTAGGCAATGCAAAACGACCTTTGTCACTGAAGATATGGCCATAATTGGTGTCCTGACCGGTATGTGTAAATGCTTTAGACAGGGTACACCTGTTATTGATAGAATTTAAAGGAAGAAAATGATCGTTCAGATAATCTGGGACCAAACCAAACTTACTTTATGAACATGGCATAGTGTAAAACATAATAATTTATAAGGTATGAATGATAGGGTTTCGTTTTTTATTTAATCATTTTGGACTACTATCCTTTAGGTAAGATTAATTTAGTTGAATGGCAACGCTAAGCCATTTACTTAAGTCAACTCGCGTCGTTAATTTAAAAGCTTTTCAGATTGCAGCCAAGCTGCAAAGCGAGAGGAAAAACTACATGCGGAAATAACAAGATCTAAAAATTGATACTTTTACTTTCAAAAAAGTTTTTGTCTTTTTTTTTTTCAATGGGTTTGATTTTATCATTCCAACATGCTATGTAAGCTAAGCAAACGCTCTTATCTGAAACGCTATGTGACTTTTGAACTTTGGAAAAACGCGTTCCTCAGTCAAACCGAGTTGGCTTTTATATTGCTTTGTCGGATTCCATGTTTCCAAAGTTACTTCTTCCAAAGTTTATTTAATTGAAAAAATATATTTTAGAACTTGACTGTACACTTCATTTGCCCTTTCAGTGTAGAAATTCAGTTCGTTTAAAGTATATAAAGCTATTGTTTTGAAGGACGTTTTTATCTCCTAATATAAAGTAACAATTACGAGCATAGCTGTTTCTGTTCGGTTTATCTTCTAGCAATACATGTTCGAGAAAGCAATAAATGATTGATCTTTTTTTTTTTGGCGGGGGGGGGGGTGGTTGTGGGGGGTGGGGGTTTAGCCTTAAAGTCATTGTTTCATACAACATCATATCAGACCTGAAAAAGGGAGAAGCTTATAACATTTTACTGAGTTAGTTTTGTAACATTTTTCCAAACCATATTAGAGCAACAGCTTAAGAAATTGCAACATTACCAGCTAAAAAGAATGCAATGTTGTCATCGCTGTTACATGAATGAAATACTGTTGAAAACGGTGTAAAACCCAAAACAAAACAAAAATACTTATGTAATTCCATAACATCTCTATCTATTTTGAAAACCAGAACTGAATGGGAATTTCCAGCTAGTTGTGCTTTATTCAATTCTAACTACTCCGAATGAATCAGACGACGCTTCATACACCAGGAAGTACGTGGAATCTGTTGTCGAATACAAATTATGTTAATAATATATTTTTATTGTTTGTGTAAGTGATATCTAAAGACATTGAAAAACAACAATATCGATATCCCGTTTTTTTTAAATTTAAATAATATTAATAAATGAGTTCATCCGAATTTTTTTAATAAAGAAATCACTTAACAAGTATTTAAACACGTTAAATTAAAAAAGTCTTTGTTCATAATTGTATTATTTTAGTGTTTGTATCCGTGATTTTTTGTTGAAAATGTATGTAAGATAACTTATTCGCTTGTTGGGTCAAGAGTATAGAATTTGTAATATTTTATATGGCATTGTATTTATCGATGGCATACAGAAGAAACTATAATAAAAGATTATCTTATCTTATCTTATATTGGTAATAAGGTATTTTGTAATGTTTGTTTTCACTTGGTCGTTTATTGAGACAACTGAAAGTATTATATTAGGTCGTTCTCTATAAAGCTTATAAGGAAAACCTGACTATAAGCGTGCTGAATGCAGAAGTGTCACTGGAACAGATTCTGTATAGAACGGAAACATCAATCAGGTAAATACAAGTATTCTAACTTTTGAAAATGTTACGTACTGTCAGAAAAACATTTACAAATCACGTAGATGTAGTTTTTAGAGACTCGAATTTGACAGAATAATTAAATATTTGACAGTCGTGTAAATGCACATAAGTTGCTGGCAAGCTAAAAGCAGAATTATAGTCAATGGAGCCAGGTGCTAATGAGCATATTTAAAATGGTATTAAACAGTTTTTTTTTTTTTTTTTTTTTTTTTTTTTAATTTTCTTTCTTTATTTGATAGGAAACATAAAACGCGATTTAATTCGGATGAGATAGAAAATTTACGTGCATCTTTTTGACTACTTATGTATACTAATCTAGACCTTTTACATTTATATACATTTACCAGAATCAATCAGTAAATTGGCAATTAATTTCGATTCCGAAAATGCATGAATCAAGAGGGATTCTGTGCATGAAAGAAATCTAAACGGCTTCACATCTTAATTGTACTCGGTACTTGCTATATTTAAGGAAAGTCATATTTAAGTTTCATAAACATCGCGCGATGTTCATCCGAGCCAGTACCCTTCGTCTATATTTTATCTTCGTTCGGACTTGTGCTATTTTATAAAACAAATGAAACAATAAAAAGCAAGGGTATATAGCTACGTCTTCCCAGTGGTTCATATGTTTTTATGCACAAACCTGTGTTCAGGACGACACTTTCGATTTTCCAAGCTCCCTGACGTTGGAGTTCATTGTGTACCATATAGAAGGTCCAGTGCGCGAACATTTCTTATTTACCACAGAGAAGGACCCGATATGCATACACATCGTGGGCTATGCTTCAGATTTTCATACTCGTGCCAGTTTATAATCATGCCAAATTAAATGCATTAACTTGTTAAAATTAAGAACGAATTGTATTACTATTTCATGTTAAATAATAATATGTAACACTTTTTATGTATATTATATTAAATGCATAATTTAAAGAAACTGATGTCTAAGACAGACGAAAATTAACATGTTAACGGTTTTAAAATCAGTGCATCTGATCAGTTTGTATACAGTAAATTAACTTTCAGATTTTTTTTTATATTTGTGTTTGCTGCTATGTAATACTTAAAAGCTAATTGTCTTGTGCATTTCTGAGTGTATGTGAGAAGCATATAAATAACATTTATATTCCAGCACCTAAACAGGAGCTACTTAGCCGATTATGTTTACTAAATACTGGACAAAAGGCTTTTAGTCAAAAGAAATCATGCTTAAAATTCTTCGATTTCACACGCCGGTAATTATCACACTTTTTCTAACGTATATTAATTACACATCTACACAACTGTAGAACATAGCCTCAACGTGTTATACAGCCCTCAGGAACGCATCTTTCCTTTGTTATTACATTTTCCTCGTATCCTCGCTCCTAAATGTCAAATCAACCGCTCCGAGTTTAGTATGTTTCCCACACCACTGTGTGGTGGGAGACATAATGATTTACACCTGTCTGTGTGTGTGTCTGTCACTCTGTCTATCACAAACATTGTCCGCATTATAAATCAAACATTTCTCATCCGATCTTCACCAAACTTGAACAAAATGTGTTTGTCTATAAGACCTCGGCCAAGTTCGATAAATAGCAAAATCAGCCCAGGCACTTCAGAATTATGGCCCTTGAATTACCGAAAATCGGCCTTTTTACTCTTGTCCACACTCTAAGTCAAACATTTCTCATCCGATCCTCACCAAACTTGAGCAACATTTGTTTGTCCATTAGACCTCAGCCAAGTTCGATGACTAACAAAATCGGCCTAGACACTTTGGAATTATGGTCCTTGAATTACCGAAAATCGGCTCTTTTATCTCGTCCGCGCCCTAAGTCAAACATTTCTCATCCGATCTTCACCAAACTTGAATAAAATGTGTTTGACGATATGTCCTCGGCCAAGTCCGATAATAGCCAAATCGGCTTAGCCACTTCGGAATTATGAACCTTAAATTACCGCAAATTGGCTCTTTTATTCTTGTCGCGCTCTAAGTCAAATATTTCTCATCCGATCTTCACCAAACTTGAACAAAATGTGTTTGTCTATAAGACCTCGGCCAAGTTCGATAAATAGCAAAATCAGCCCAGGCACTTCGGAATTATGGCCCTTGAATTACCGAAAATCGGCCTTTTTACTCTTGTCCGCACCCTAAGTCAAACATTTCTCATCCGATCTTCACAAAACTTGAACAAAATTTGTTTGTCCATAAGACCTCAGCCAAGTTCGATGACTAACAAAATCGGCCTAGGCACTTTGGAATTATGGTCCTTGAATTACCGAAAATCGGTCCTTTTATCTTGTCCGCGCCCTAAGTCAAACATTTCTCATCCAATATTCACCAAATTCAAACAAAATGTGTTTGACGATATGTTCTCGGCCAAGTTTGATAACTAGCCACATCGGCTTAGCCACTTCGGAATTATGAACCTTGAATTACCGGAAATTGGCCCTTTTATTCTTGTCGCGCTCTAAATCAAACATTTCTCATCCGATCTTCACCAAATTTAAACAAAATGTGTTTGATGATATGTCCTCGGCCAAGTTCGATAACTAGTAAAATCAGCTAAGGAACTTCGGAATTATGGCCCTTGAATTGCCGAAAATTGGCGTTTTCACTCTTAGTCGCGCTCCAAATCGAACATTTCTCATCCTATCTTCACCAATCACAAAATGTGTTTCGATAACTAGCCAAATCGGCTTAGGCACTTCGGAATTAAGGCCCTTGAATTATCCAAAATCAGCCTTTTTATTCTTCAAAGGTATATTTTTAGTGAGTAAACAGTATATAAAGACTGACTTAATATTCAGTTGATTAGGCAGTGGTGGGAGACATGCGCTTTTCTCAACGGCAGCTCTAGTTTACACCTGTATTTGTGTCGGTTGATAGCTTTAGAGATCTGAAGAGCGAAGGACTTAAAAACTGTATGTAATTTTGGCAATTCTTCGTGCAATCCACCAGTACGCATATTCCTTATTAAAGTGTATATAAGCGCCTCAAAATGATCAGGGTTCAACTACCAATTTCGTTACACTACGATATAAATATTCAGTATCACGACGCGGAAGCACACTGCTAAATATATTGTTATGATGAAAACAGTGCTATAAATACTTTTCAATCAAAACGCGCTCGACTATTGGGGATTTAAATTCCTTACTGTTGTATTATAATGAAGAAAATAAGTAACAGCTGCTGTGTTTAAGTTCAGATATACGTAAGTATGACAACAAGGGTTACATTATGTTTACAAATTACGTATTGCAAGTGTATTTTAATGTCAATGTGAATTTGTGTGGAAAATTTTATAACTCTAGGTTTACGGAACACTGATGAAATTATTGATTAAATGCGGTGATATAAGGCGACGTCTAACGCGCTGGTCCAAATTATTCTACAAGTGTTCGATGGGATTCAGATCTGTGTTATTGGTGGGCCAGTCATTAATAAATGCATTTTTTTTTGTCCTGTGGAAGTTAACAGTATGTATCTCTAGCTGTATAGCTTGTGGCATTATCCTGTTGAAACAGAGAGATTTTGAAACAGTTAGATGACGTGCCTCCTACGAATCTTATCTCGGTAGCATTGGGTTTTAAAATTATCAACAACCATAACAAGAGGTGTGCGATAACATTGCAATGACTGCCAAGACCAAGGCGGAGCCTCTTCCCCCAAAACGATCTCGTTGAAGTACACAGCAGTTGACATAACGTCCATTTCTTCTACAGTATACTCAAACCCTGCCATAACTTCGACGAATAGAAAATCTGGACTCGTCGGAGAAAAAAAAACGGTATTCCATTGTTGCCGTGACCAGCAATGGTGTGTACGTGCCCGATTTACGCAGTGACGTCGCGTCATAACGCATTCCAACGTAAGAATGAGGTCGTCGTAGACCACAATCGCGAAGACGACTGCGTACAGTTTAGTTAGATTTTCAGACGTTATGTGCACCAGGGGTATTGGCAACAATAGCATTGGCAGTTTGGAAACGATTGCGTAAGTGGGTGTTCAAGATATAGCGGTCTTGCTCAGGTGTCGTGGCACGCAAACATCAACTACATGGTAAATCTTTCGTACGCCCTGCTTCTTGAAAACAATGCATAAGGTTTTAAATAGCACGGCTAGAACTGCCAACAACCCTTACAAGCTCATTCGCCGCCATACCAACATTAAGCTTGTCAATGGCACGTTCACGTAAATTTGGTGGAATTCTAGCCATTATGTAAAAGAAAAAAAAACTGAATAAATTTCATTTTTAACGTCTGTTTCTTATTGACAATAAGGACTATAAAATCCGGCTGAAAGGTTTAATTTTATAAACACGGATTCACCTTGTCCGTGCATGCGCAAGGAAATCACACTCAACGTTTCCTTTATTTGTGTTATGCGTACACCTCTTGTAGACTCTGTGTAATGAGTTTAATTCAATACACATATTTTACAGTTCATTAATGCAGTGAATCTTATTGTTAATATTTTTAAATGTATATCCATTTCCATTTGTCTAGACATAGTCATATGATTAACTATAAAACATTTTAATGACTCTGGGATCGAGCCAAAACCGTAAAGAGATATTTGAAAGAGTGATTCAGGCAATGGCATCATATATATATCAAACGAAAAATAACTAACAATCAACCCTTAAGTCTTCAGTAGCTCTTACGTGACCTATATGATCCCTATGATTTCACATTATCTTGAAAGAAATAGTAACTAAATGAAAACATGTAACTATACTGAACAGTACGAATTCAATGAAAACCACCAATGATGAATTCATTTAAAAATTTCGAATCAGAAACTTAAGGCATCTTATTGTAAAGACACGTTCAAAAACACCTATCAGTGTCTGAATACTTACCTGACGTATAGTTTGCAGTGAAAACAATATATAACACTAAAACTGATTTTATGCGGAAACTTACGCCAAGTGTGTCTTTTAATTAAAACATCATCACTCACATAGAAATACTTGTTGGCAATAAATAATGTCAAAACTGGCAGAAATAAAGTAAAATGGCTTTAAACATAATTATTAACTATCGCTTGGATGGCTCCTGTAATTTAGAAACTTTTATAGTAAATAAGAACACATAATTACATATAAACAGAAGTGCATGGTTTTCTCGAGATGAAGATTGCACAACGCCGAGAATTTTCTGCAGTTTAATATGCACATTATTCCAGAGACTGAATGTTTATTTTTCTTATCTAACTTTGATAAAGCGTTTGTCTAATATGCATGTAAAATATTTAAAAGAAAAAAAGAAATGTTTTACGCGAGAGTTTCTATTCAAATCATACTATTCACGAGGAAAGATTCTATATTAAAATTGCTACAGCCAAATGAAGGTGCAAAATCGTTATGGTTAGTATCATTAACATAAAAATGTGCTAACACTTATGAGTTGTCTGAAGCTACGGCAATTTAATTTCATGCACTTTAGTTTCCCTAATGTAATAGAATAATTTTGCTTGATGTAATGAAATTAATTTCCTTGATGTAATAAGTGCTGCGTGAACAGCATATCAGCGTCACAATCCCAGTTGATTAAAGGAGCCAACCTCCAGATCGTAAGACAACAACAATGAAAATGTTAAGTTAGCAGGACAATATTGCTGTATTTTTAAGAATGCATTTAAATTTATTATATATTATAAAAATTGTTTATTACTATCTATTTTAAAAGTCACAATTGAAAATTGTTTGTAACTGCTTTAGTCTAAAGTCTTTAGTGGTGTATTGGTCAAAATGGTAGGAAAGTATTTCCGGGAAGCCATGTTGTGTAGTATACACTGTTAATAGAGTCAAAAGCATTGGCAACCATTCCTTTCCGGCGTGTTTGATTAACGTTGTTATACAAGTTTGTTTACATTGGCTTTGTTAAGAACTTTATAACACATATTTCATTCGTGTGCATTATAAAAATTCTAAAATTTTAGACAAGGCATATTGTTAAATTGGGAACTTTTAGAAGAAATGAATGAGACACAGATGCGTAAACTTTCATGTTTTTTGTTTGTTTGTTTGTTTAAATTACTGTTGTGTTGCTAGTTTTTGTTATGAATATACAAAAGTCATACACTTATTTCGTATATTATTTTTATTATTATTATTATACCAGATTTATATAGTGCCCTTTTCATGATAAACACGTTCAAAGGCGCTTTACATATAGCAAACTCAGCCACACATGCGCGAAATTAATCCTCTACTAGTACAGAAACAGAGCGATCTGACCAGAGGGACATAATATTGTTTTCTTGTAAATCTTTTCATTCAAATGCTGTTACATCTGTAAAATCTCAACATATTTTGCTGTCGCAACAGATAGTTAGCGGTTTGAATGTCAGTGTGTGTCACCTTACATAGAATATAATTGTAAACCCGGTTTTTGCCGAAGTTTACAAATAAATTCCGACTGAAAGTGTACATGAGATTTTACTCCACGTGCTTCTATATACCTTTATATCATACGTTTACTCTACTAATTTCATTCATTTTAGACTTACTATTTTCTTCTTACTAGATTTTAGGTAGTTTAAATGAATGCTAGTATGCAAAAAAGAAGAGAATATCTATTGTTTGTAACATGTTAATCCCTACAACTGAAAATCATCAAAACTTTAGTGTGTTTTGAATTTGCACACATTTAAACCAATGACCTCCGCAGAAGTTTGAACGAAATTCTACCCTTAAAATACATATACGTGAGGTCTCGGCAAAACTTGTCAACAAATCTCTGCCCTTACACATAAGTTTATTCATGATTTCTTTAGAAATTGTAAACGAGTCTCTGCCCTTACATGTATTTTACACTCGGGGTTTCGGAAGAACTTGTAAAAGATTCCCGCCCTTCCACATATTTCTACTCGGGTCTTGACAGACCTTGTAAACGATTATCTGCTCTAAAATACCTATACTCGGGACTCGACACGTTCTTGTACTTGCAGTTTCGGCAGAAATTGTTAAAAAATTCCTGTCCTTACGATACGTACACGTATAGTTGGGATTTCTGCAAAACTTGTTATTGAATTCCTTCCTGACCTTACAACACTTATACAGTCTCTTGGTTTCGGCAAAATTTGTAAACGAATACCTGTCTTTACAAAAACTTATACTCTGGATTTCGTTATAACTTGAAACGAATACCTGCACTTATACGTATTCTTACACTCTAAGTAACGACAGAACTTGTTAATTTTCCTGCCATAAAACATACTTCAACTCTGGGTTTCGGCAGGATAAGGTTACACCATTTTCATAAATACTAACTTAAAAGAAATTCCAACATGAACCGTTTAGTGACCTTCCAAAGTCCCTTCCGCCAGGTTAACAGTAAAATCAATCAGTTGATTCGGTAATAGATACAAAAGCAGCTGTGAAAGGGTCAGAAATTTGAATGACAAATTTATTACTTGTTCTTATCAATCAAATATTCATCTCATTAACAGCCTGAACAAAATCAGTACTGTCCATAATATTCATTTGTTACAAGTTTTATCCGCTCATTGTTGATATGTACAAGTGAAGAGTATATATCAGATACAATGTAACTAACATGAAATAATTTTTAATGAAAAATTAAAAGATGACGAATAAATTTACCAGAAGTAATGATGTCAGACAATATTATTCATCTTAATTTACACATAATGTAAAAAATAAAAATGTATATTTTATATTGCTAACAACTAATAAGAAAGACAGCATATGAATGATATGTAGAATTTCCATATCTGACAATATTCAAATTTGCATCAGTTCAAAATGATAAGAACGGGCCCCATTTATGTTTTTCATGTATCATTTCATATTCTTTTGATGTTGGTCGGTTTTTATGATGATCAAAGCTTTCGCATACGTGATATTCAAGAAGTTTCTTCCTTATTTCGGACGTCTTCCGGAATGTGCTGGATTCCGGAACCGATGATATATCACCATTTACTGTTTCTAAAGAAATCTCTTTTTCCGGCTCGTTCCTGTTGATGAATAATACAACCAATCTGTACATTAACAAAGCTATCACGAGGGTACTTTTGAATGTGAAGAACATATTTGTGTAGCTTAATACGTTATATTTGAAAATCAGTAGCATCCGTAAGACCAAGAACGGTAAGTTTTGCATGATGATGGAGATGAAGAATTCCAAAGACATCCGTATGAAAACAGTCGCGCTTGCTTTTCTTTGCGTTTGTCGTGTACAGTATTGAGCGGTCTTTACGGGCACATGAAGCCATAAGAACTAAGGAAAACTGCACCAGACTCATCGACCAACTCCCTAGAATAACAAGTCAAATGGTTTATCGCGGCCAGAAATTTGTACAAACCGGACAGAAGTTTCGAAATTGTCATTTGTGCAGGAAAGAAGCGTTTACCATAATGTCCAGTACTGGACAGGTATAGTGATATACGTTTAAGATATCATGTTTTCTGTTTATGCAGGTAAACTTGTGTTTGGTTAAATTTCAACAGAGCACAATTGTCTGAACAGTGTACAAACTCATTACTGTTTTTTCAGGCAAGGGTGGAAAAAAAGTGGTAGACAATGAAAGCAGTAACATTTTTATTAAAAAAAAATAAACAATGAGACAAACATTTCCAACATCTTTGGACAGTTCAAAAATCCCATGTTAAACATACGATAAAGCTCGAAACGCGTGAAAATGTTCCGAATGTAAATCGGGTGAAGTAGGCGCTCTATGTATAGAGTTAGATTATGCGTCTTGATACTGTACCAGAGGGGTCGGTCAATTGTGGGTTATTGATTACACTGGGCGAGTCTACTTACTTATTACTTGAGGATGAAAAAAACGTGTTTTTTAAATGTTGCTCTTAAACAAGGGTGGCGGTTGAACTATAAAAAGTACAACAACAGTTAATTCACAACAAATCGTACGGTATGTTTTATAATCAGTAGAAGCTAGTCGTATTTACGCTTATGAGACCTGTTTCATCCATAAGTAAAGAATTCACAGGTCCATCATGAAATATTTTCCCCAGCGCGCATATACCAGGCCGCGATCAATAATGCAGAGTATTTTGTGGTTTCGGACCTAAAAACAAAACAATTATAAGGTCACGAAGAAATTCGTACACTTCATACATCATGCTGCGAAGACTATGAAACAGGAAAATAAATTGCAGGCACTAGGCCCGACAGAGGGATATAAGTTATTATCTTTCTCCACCTCATTTTAGAACAAGAGCACCGCTGTGCGGAGTTAATTAGGCCCGACGCAATGTGCTTTTTAAGTTTGATTAGTATAGGTCAAAGAATTTTGAGGGCATTAAGGAGAAGAATTCTATAAGACTTGTCTTCCATGCTTATCCTTTTCTGTGGTCCTTTGATAAAAGTATGATATATGTATTAGTGTTTGTACTTTATTTTCTGAGAATGAATATGTTTAAACTAATAATGTAGGTTCCAGAAATATAGATGGAACAATGTACTGTGAAGTTTTATAAAAAACAGGCACGCCCTTAAACACAATTTGTTCTCAAGTATCGTGACAGAAAAACTGAGTTGTAACTGCAGAAAATTCAATTTTAGGATTTTGCTAGTTGCATGCTTTTTAAACCTTAGACTGGTCACATTTTATAATGTTGCACGCACGTGTTCTTACAGAGATTGCTGTGGCAACAAGCGGCATGGGAAATATATCTAAGTAGAGATTTCATATTAAACGGAAAGGGCTTTTAAAAAAAAGTATATTGCATTTTCGCTATAACGCAGCAGTTATCATATTGTTTTGACACGTACCTTTTAACGATTTCGAAGATGTTTTATGAATATAATTAATGATATATTGATTAGCTGCTATTAAGTATGTTTCTATTTTACAGAATTCGAGCATACAGATGCTTATCTGACTTCAATGAAATGCATGCTATCAAAATGTTATTAAATCATGGTTACACTCAAAGATTGTTGTTTATTTGTATAGTGTTGTCATATGGGATTCAAACAAAGTAACTGTTTCTACTCGTGAGAAGTATCTTTCTTTTATTCTATGGATGCATTGCTATTTATAGCATGCTGTGTTAATAGATATTGACGTTCAGATATGTGAAATAAGTTTCCTGAACGAACTGATTTGATCAATACCGTCACGATGAATTCTTTATTTGGGGGACTCTAACATCATATTAGAGAAATTAATAACACGAAACAAACTTATCACAGTACATTTTGTATCCAAATTTTACTGATAGAGAGATTGACATTCACACATGTTCAAATGAACTTGTAAAACTATAATTACAAGTGTTAATTGTGTAGAATCACCAGTAGCCAGTAACTAGATTAAATTTATCGGTATAAGTTTTTGCATACGCTTATGATTATGTATATGGAATTACTACAAATACATGTACATGTTTATACATGTATGAAAGCTCAACTTCTCTAACTTTAAAATCGTAATTGTAAGCTTGAAACAATTATGTGTCATATCATACCGATATCATACAGATATCATACCGATAAAAGGAATTATAGCAAGATTGAAAACATAAAATAGGTTCCATTATACAAGGTCCTTTATATGCGAGATTCCTTAACGCTGCGATAAAGGTTATAGCTTAAAACAATTTGCAAGAATATTAATAGTATATCCAACAAAGAATGTCACAGTCCCGGAACGTACTGCCCTGGTACAAAGCTTACCAAGAACATAGCTCCTCCGATTCGTAACTATCCCGGAACGAAGCAGCTGCCCCTATTCAAAGGTACCAAATATTGTCTCTATAGTCAGAGATATTTAAAGGAAAAGCAGCAATATAAATGACTTAATGTTTAGGAATCACCTTCGGTGCGTCATCGCAAATTTCATTTTATTAACCTGTAATTGATTTGAATATCAGTATATATATCAGAAAATCGTTAAAACTATCTGTCTTTTGCTTACCTCTTTCTCCTTAAATGCCTCAAAGAATTCGACAATATCTGCTGCTGTTCCTTTATAGACGAGCAGTAACTGTGATAAATACTTGTTGCCAAGACAGTTAGCGAGTAGATATATACAGGATAACATTGTGTTTAATTTTTTTTTCAGTTAAAACAGCCTTTCATTAACTCAGTCGCTACACTGCATTCACATGCGGAAAGTTTTGTGTAAAGTAACCAGGAGACGGTTCTGTTGTACTAACCAGATACACTCAATGACTTTAAAAACATTCCATATATGCATTTGTGAAAGTTGATCCAAGAAAATATGCATCATGAATATGGGTATTAATCAAGATGGTATATTTCATGTGCTAAACGAAGCGTGACTACTGATCATGAAGCTCGTATTCGAATAGTTTAAATCGGATAAAAGGAGATTCTGTTACCGGCATGTTAAAAGAATATCGACTCTCTTTTTAAGTCAGTACACTTTTTAAAGATAATTACACTGTCCAGACGTTCTATTGATAAAAGGTCATGTTCATTCTTAAGTTGCTAAACGCAAATGTAGATGACGTTGATGTAATTGGATGTTAACGCGGCGGAGAGAAACACGGAATTCAAGAACAGTAGTCTGCTCTGTATAATTTAGGTCACTCTCCCATACCAAAATAACTGGATGACGTTTGATATCGTTGCCTCTAAGCGTTTCAATATTTCTTTTGAAAAACAACTGCGTTTGGGAAAACTAAAATTCAACACTGATTTTAACAAACAGACGTTTTTAATTAATAAAAGTCGGAAAAAAATGGAAAAGGGGTCTTCATGTGTTCGTAGTCATTTATGTTATTATGCAATATCATTTAAATTTTTCAAATGCGCGCTGTGAATTTTACACGATATAAATCAAAGCACGAGCTATACGTGCGCAGATGACAATAGTAACGCTTCATGTATCACAAAGTAATCAGCATATTGGATCAGATTTAATAGTTTACAAAATTGCAATAACGAAATAATTGCCATTTTGAGTGAGTGTTTTTAAAGCCCTTGAGTGCAAATAACAAAGTGCTGTTGTATTTCAATAACTCCCTGTAAAAATATGTATTCTAACACGACCCGATTTATCATCCTATCATCAACGAAAGTCAAAAGTTCGCAACATAATTTAGAATATAGTAATTAGCATTCTAATCCATAAATAGATCGTCAAATACCGATACGAACCATGATAGACCCCTGGTATGCGAGAATGAGAGTATAACAGAACCAGGTACAATACGAAGAGAGTATTCGCCTTCGCGTGGTCCTGCTAAATTTTATTTCGATTTTAACATTTCTCTTCTGTAAACAAGTAGATGAGATATGAAAGTACTATTTCATGACGCATGTATAGCGCTGAATATAGTTTTAAAGTCACTGTGTCACTGTGGGATATATATCTTCTAATATAAAACATTTGCAATGGTTTTTCTAAGAAAAGGACTAGCAAAACCACAGCGAATTTCTCACATGTATATGTTTTGTTTTGTTGGGTCTGACGTCGCACCGACACAAAGATTATGGGTCATATATACATGGCGACTTTCCAGCATTGTTGGTGGACGAAGACCCAAGGTGCCCCTCCATGCATTATTTCATCACGGGTGGGCACCTTGGTAGAACCACCTACATTCTGTAAGCCTGCTGGATGGCTTACTCACATGAAGAATTCAACGCCCCGAGTGAGGCTCGAACCAACATTGGTGAAGGGCAAGTGATCTGAAGTCAGCGACCTTAACCACTCGGCTTCAGAGGTCCCCTCACATGTATAGGTTTGTTTGTGGGGAAGAGTAATTTACCTTTTTGTATTACTGTATACAACTGATCTGATAAAGTGAAGTATGTTTATGTTCTTTTTCACATCGAAATTTATAACTTTCCAAGTTATCAACAGGGTCATAAATGCCAGTATATTACCTAAAAATAAATGTTCCTTCACATTTATTGTTATGTGAAAACATTACACATTCTTTTGCAAAACCTATGGCGCAAAATATAAATAATTTCATAATATTGGTTGCTAAATATTACTTGAAGTGAAATAGATTTTAGAAATCACATCTCAAAGTTGAAACACACAGCTATGTATAACAATATAAAATGCTTCCGATATAAAAATAAACTATCCTAGGCTACAATACTTAAAGCCAGAATTTAACTTTTACCCGCGAAAGCGCCATTCGTGTAACGTTACACATGGTATTCACTCAGTGAACGATATTTCTATATTAAACTGAAACAAACAAATATCCATTAATTCATTGGAGCGACATAATGAATTGATTTCCGCAGCACCTAACACTAGATTATTCTCTCTTAAAACAAACATGAACCAACTGACATTATCTGTACCTGTACTAGATAATAAGATATTAGAATTCAATATATAACTACCACCAGTCATAGTTTTAATCAGTCGAATATTTCAAATATATTTCTCCGAAGGATCCAAGAAACCTTCAATATAACAGCATTGAAAATATACACCTGACGTTTAACTGACAGTAATGAGAAGATATGCTGCATATTTTGCCGTAGAAAAAGCATGTTAATATACGCCAAAGATGTTTTGTAAATTCAAACAATTTTATTTGTCTAAAAAATCACAAACTGAGACTTATATAACTTGAAAGTCTTTGAGCGTGTCTAACATTATAACTGTATCAAGAGTTATCGGCATTACCAGGAAAAGGCCGTATACACAACAGTCTATTAGAATTCAATATATAACTATCACCAGTCATAGTTTTAATTAGTCGAATACTTCAAATATCTTATTCCGAAGGATCCAAGAACCCTTCAATATAACAGCATTGAAAATATACACCTGACGTTTAACTGATAGTAATGAGAGGATATGCTGCATTTTTGCCGTAGAAAAAACATGTTAATATACGCCAAAGATGTTTTGTAAATTCAAACAATTTTATTTGTCTAAAAAAAATCAGAAACTGAGACTTATATAACTGGAAAGTCTTTGAACATGTCTAACATTATAGCTGTATCAAGAGTTGTCGGCATTACCAGGAAAAGGCCGTATACACAACAGTCTATTGACGCAACAATATAATGGAAACATAAGATATGGATGACACAATAATTTCCGTTAATAAATAAGACGAATACACATAATCGATGTGTGAAGAAATGCTAGTAAATCATATAAAGTTAGTCTCCTTTCCAATAAGAAGAATTGTAGGAATTCATACAATCTTCCTTTAATTGTTATGATACTTCAATTTCAAATAATAAACCACACCCATTCTGTATCAAGGTTTGACACTGACATATAAATTTGAAACAAGTATGTTTGTATACAATTTTAGACATTGCGTTCCAAATGTTCCATTTCACACGATGCATCAACCTCCTCAGGAGCCAAGTGATTGAGCGTCCACATCGAGTGAGGGAGGTCGTGGGTTCGCTGCTTTGCGAAATGGTCAGCCCGGTGTCAGTATATTAATTGTGACTGAGTGGGGTATCATGTTACGTGTTTACGGCGTGGTATTCTATTGAGGTAGTACTATAAAATTGGGATCGTAGATACCGTCGAGTATATGACTGAAAATTTGTTGAAAAAGATGCTAAACCCGGACACACACTCTCTACAGATGCATGAACACAAGTTTAACTGTACAAAGTAAGTTCTGAAAACATTAGGGAGTAATAAATCACATTAATAATGTGAGTTGCTAAAATTTGAGAGAAATTCAAATATTGTTCGGCGTTTTAAAGAACAAAATATTTTCCAATTAGTTTCCACGAATTTGTCACATTGTTTGATTGAAAAGGATACAATGTATCCTGTACGTGGCATTATAAAAATATTTCCGCCAAATTATATATACGGAGGTTTCGACACCGATCGACGCTTATGAGACATCTTTTTTCTTGTTCAGCTTCAACGCGATTAATCTACCATATAGCTTATTTAACGGATACAACCGCTTCATCAGATAATGTATGATTCCTACTAACTAACGGAGCAATTACATAAGCAATCCTAGTTTGATCAAAAAATTGTTTTTTTTTTTTTTTTTTTTTTTTTTCATGTAGAAATAAAAAAGTGAAAACTCCACAGGTCGCCTCAAGAAGTCGATCTTGTTCAGATTATATCAAGTGAGTAAATATTTTTCTGAAACAAACGCATTTCTTCTAATCAGTTCATCTTTGGTGAATAAACGTTTCCGAATCGATAATCTTTATGTTCGTTGTTATGTTATAATGCAATACGTAATCCAGCAGGCTTATTTCATTCTTGTTCAAATGGTTTAAGAGAACATTATAACCAAATTTACAGTTTTACTTCTATAGAATGATTACTTTGCTTGTTGCGTCTCTAGATTACATCAACACACGACTTAACTATTAGCATTTCAAATGATTATATAGTGTCTTTATTTCCGCTTATTAATAACAAGTCAACGTCTAAGTCCAATTTTGAACAGGAATACGAATATAACATCTAAAGGGTACAGTAAAATGTGATACCTGTCAATCACCTCATGCTTTCTAGTATTATCGACCAATCTTAGATATTCTATTGATATCATCCGGACTACATTCCAGAAAAGTATTTATGGAAACATTTAAAACGTTTCTTACATTTGTAGATACTACATTTGTGAACTTTTCTCACTTAACACTAACATTTTAAAATATATTACATACAGACCTCTAAAAATCTAGTAGAGAAAGAATTAGATAGTTAAACATGTTAAATACATTTCATTAAATCTAACGTTTAACGTTATGTATGACGTCATTACATCTATCTCATTATCTGACGCAATCTTTGCAACAAAAGATTTATGCAATTTATTGGAAATTTACTCCTCCAATTAATGGCACCCTATCAATGTATTTTAATATGAACCCTACTACGTTAGCCTAAGATTTTAAAGTTCAGTGCTCGCTTCCTTCGGAAATATTTCAATGTTTTCATATTGTAATACAATCTGTAAGAAGATCCTTTGGAAGCACAGAATGCAACCAAAAAAGTATAATAGCAGACTCGGTTGGATTGAGTCTGTTCATGAGAGGTAATAAAATGTGCAACACCTCCCACGCCCCCTAGCACCGGCTCAATCGGAACTCTATTACACATCTATCGAATGGACTCTATGATCCCAAGATACTTCATTTCTTACTGTTAATAACAGCAAGAAAGGTACTATTGACCTTCAAACTTCATGTCGCTTTTGCTTAGATACACAGGTAGCAGTGTGTCAAGAACGGTAATCATTGTTTTAGTGAGACAACATATTAATTCTGCAATCTGGTCCATATGTTTTACATCTAATACATCTGTATCGGCGTCGGTGTATTGATCATATGAGCGGTGTATTTTGTCGTTGTAGGTCGCTTTTTCCTCCATTCAATAAATACAAATACAAATTGCACTTGAACACAGCTTTATGAGCCTAACAATGGTATATCAGAAGTCCTTTAAATACTCGGATTTTAATCATTCTTTTTCAAAACTGTATTTTGTATAAAACGGGTTTAGTACATAATACGAGTACAGGCTCGAAGTCCCAAGGAATGTGAAGAAATATGTACAATTTTCTGAAGTAATACTAAATAAATTAATAATCAATAACTGACTTAATGAAAATTTAAGTTAGGAAGCCAATGTCTGACAGATACACAAGGGTGGTGTCTGTTTACACAACAATTATGACACTTTAATGGGAAACACGATGTTTAGATGACACATTAATTTCCGACAATATCTGAAATCCCTGCATTGATCGATGTATGACTAAACGCCTCAGAGAATAACATATAAACGCATCTTTGACTGTTGCAACAATTCATTTTAAAGACGTATCCGGGAATAAATTGTAGCGCAGAGAATTTTCTAAAATTTTGCTTGTATGCTCTTTAAGATAAAAAAAAATAAAAACAACCGTCATAAGTATCGGTTGCCATGCTAACTATTGTACTTTGACTATTTTTAGAACAATACTATTTGTCATTTAATTAAAAATGGGCGAAAACATAATTATAAGTTACCAAAAATCACAAAACTATGTATTATACTTTAAAATAAAAAAGCCAAATAATAATATTCCAAGATAGTTGATAATACCTATATGTTATTTACTAAAATCTTAATTTCAGCCGCACGTGGTCTACGTAAAATCTGGAATAACCATAACTGTATCAGTTATTCCAGGTAAAATTTAAATGATTTTATGAATAAAAATAATCCCAGCGCGGAGAAATGTATATTTTTCTTGTATGTATACCTCAACATATATAACACTAGAAAATGTTTTTTAAAAAAACCCTATAAATCTCCTTACTTGTTTCCAAGATATATAACATTCAATTACCTCGCTTTTATACTTTTAAAGACATTTAGTTTAAAAATGGATTGTACACTTTACTTGCTCCTTTCATGCAGAAATCTGGTACATAGATCATGATGTATGTAGCTTAGTCTAATTTGTTTGGGTATATTGTAATTGAATAATACACATTCAACTTAGCGTCCTGGAAATTCCAATGCAGCTGTCGTTGGTAGGATGGGCAAAGATTGGTCCATTGATGCAACAATATAATGGAGATGATGAGGTATCAATGACACAATAAGTTCCGCGAATAAATAAGCTGTTTGTAAAGAGGCGTATACACATTATCGATATGTGACGAATGCTCGCAAACCAAAAGAATTTAGTGTTGCGCTTAAATGCTTTTAGATACAATGTTCGTTTAATTGTACGAACCATTATTTTCTTATAACTTATTAAAATTCTTTATGCTAATTTAGATTGTCATCGTAACAGGCAAACCAAAATTTGAGCAGTGTGTCATTCATGTCGGCTTATTTCTGCAGATGAATTAACACGATTATCTTTTAATTTAGTGTAATAATCAGCAAACTGAAGATGAGATGCATTTCTTAAATGCAGTGTACAGTTTATAATGACAGAGCAGCTATTTTCTATGACGTATTTCTGATATACAGTAGAATAGCATGAATGATACTGATAAACTGCAACATATTATTAGTAACTTTCCAGGAAAAGATAGCTAAATATCTTGTGGTGTAATACAACGTATACTCATTGACTAATCAAAATTTTAATTTGTGAAACGTTTAACACATGTCACTATAAGACAATATTCACTTACTTACTTACTTACTTCGGAAACAAAATCCAAATTTCGTAGCAAAAAGATTATTTCTTTACATAGCAATCAAATTATAGTAAGTGTGCTCAAACTTTGTTGGTGTTTTTTTTAATGCCAAGAATTCAAGCAATGCACAGATGGTCTTAAACTTTTAAATCAATACATGTATTATATATCAGTCAGCATCTATAATTATAGGCGATACTTCAGATTATGATTTTCCTGTTCAGCCTTCAAGTGGAATATCTTTTTATGTTGTCTGTTTGTATTTTGATATCGAAAGAAAAATAATTTTCAATTATTTTTTCCATCGGATGTACTCGTGCCATTGGATAATGCCTAACCTTAAAAATGTATTAATTTCGTTTAAACTGCGAACGAATTGTATAAACATTCTCGTTTATATAATACTTTATTTAGAAGTCGACCCCGTTCTTTTTATATCAAGTGCATTATTTTAGGAAACTTATCTCTGAGATGGAACTAAATTAATATGTTAACGGTTTTGAAATCAATGAAACTTATCAGTTATCGGTAGTAAATAAACTTTCCAAAGTTGTCATCTTTGTGTTCGCTGCTGTGTAATAATTCAATCTAACAAGCTAATTTTCCTATCAGTTTCTGAATGTATGAGAGAAGAATTTCAACAGCATTTATATTTCAACTTCTTAAGAGCTACATATCTAAATTTAACCAAATTATGTTTTCGAAATACTGAACAAAGAGTATTTTAAATGATTTCATAGTCAAACAAAACTTTATCGCTCGCACTATCATAGTTTTAGCTGTATTCGTGCCTGTTTGTGATCCTCCGCCGAAGGCGGAGGGTTATGGTTTCGGCGTTGTCCGTCCGTCCGTCCGGAGCCAAATCTAGTTAGTGGTTTGGTATATTTGAAAAAAATCATATACATGTTCACCACACAAGGGTAACATGGCACGTCAAGTGTCAGTCAGATTGCCCAAGTAACACCAGAGTTATGACCCTTAGTAGTTTCTAGTGTTAACTATATAGGGTACTATAAATATGGCAATTTCTGCTTCATAGCTTCTGACATGTTTGACCTAGAACTATGAAACTGAAATGAAATTAAAATGAATTTAGAACACCTGAATGTGCTAGTGCACACACAATTTCATCAGGATCTCTTTAATAACTGCAGAGTTATTGTCCTTTAATTGTTTGAAACTCCACATATTTGTACATAACAAACTAACCAATTTCATGAAACTTCTTTCATTTTTTTCCATAAACAGTTATTATCAACATTTGGAGTTGTGTACCCACACCCGGTCACCTCCACCGCCCTGGACACACACCATCCCCCTTCCTACCCTACCTCACATTTTTTCTTATATTTTTTTCTTTTTTTCAAACCTTAAACGTTCCGTGAATATTTTTCAGCATGCAAAGTTGTACCCTTCTTCCACCTCGCTCCTTCGCCAGTTACATCCACCACCCAAATCATGCACCACTGACTGATTTTCCATCAAATTGAATATTCAATATCAACATTTTCAACATGAAAACTTCCTCACCCGGTCACCTCCACCTTCACCCCTCCACCAAAAAAAAAATATCATTCCTATCATTCTTTTTTTTAATTTTTCAAACATTCCATGTGAAGTTGTATCCCTTCCTCCCCTACTAACCCCTCCCTCTTTCTCGTAAGGACATCTGTCCTTTAAACTTCAGATGTAATGAAATAATTTGCTTCTTATAAGCATCCTTAACTTTTTGCCGAATATATTTCTTTGTCATTCCTCACCACAAACCCATTCGGCGGGGAATAACAGTTCATCGAATTTGCTTGTTACTATTATTTTGAAATGGTGTCTTGTGTTCAGCATACATATTTTCTGTACAGTTTTATGTATGATGCGAATCTCAGTTTTAGTTCAGTACTAGACCCTAGCACGAGTCATAAATTCTGCGGGAAAAAATACATGCTTGACAAACTTCGTTTTCTCGCGGAAATTTTCACTTTCTTACGTATGTTACACCTCTACATAACAGTAGAACATAGCCTCGCAGACTTAAGAGCTAAGTGTTATTTTCAGAATTCTTCGTACATTCCTCGAGTTGGCATTTTCCATAACAAAATGAGAAAAAAATCGCCTAATAATCTAAAATATTAGAAGACTTCTAACGATTTCTAATACTATGATATAAATGTTCAGTATCTAAGCAAGTTTACCTACTTTCATTCGTACCATTTAACAAAGTACGTGTATAAATAAAAAGGTATTGTAATGAAGAAAACCGTGCCGCGAACACGTTTCAAATAAATGAGGGATTTAACTTCTATACTCTTGAGTTATAAAATGAACATCTCTTGTAGACTCTATGTTACTTTAATTCAATCTACGTATTTTAAAGATTATTAATACTGTGAAGATTATTATTAATATTTTTTAAAACAGTTTACTATAAAACAAACACTTTGAGACCTGTAAGATTTAGATACGAAAAAGAAATAAATATTGATGTATTTTAGGTATATTTGATATGATTTTTTCTAACCTCGGCCAGTGCAACTTTTAGCAAATACCAACCTCCCTAAACGACAACCATTGTATATTATTTTACAAAAACCTTTCTCGCTGGATCAGGGAATAGGTTAAAGGTAAAAATATATGTAAAAACAAAGCAATCCATATGCTGTTAATACATGGTTTTTTTACGAATGTTCAATCTTGCGCAAATGTCCAGAATGGTAAATAAAACTTGAACCTAAATCATAATGCCAGCACCTATAAAAACGATACACGATAGTCTCTATTTAATGTTTTACGCAAGAAATCGACAGTGCACAATTCTTCCATGTATTAAGGTCTGCAGAAGCCCTTGGTATATGTTGGTGACCGATACCGAACTAACACTCAATCCTTCGGGCTCGGTAGACTTTAAATCATAACACGACGTGTATGATCCCAATAATTTCACATCACTCTGAAACAAACATGTATTAAATGAAAATATGTACCTGTACTAAAACATACGGCGTAAAAAGTCAGTAAAAATTAACAATGATGAATTCCTTTCAACTAGCCGAATCGAACACTTCAGGCATCTTCTTGTTGTACAGATTAAAAACAGTATTCGGAATACTTACCTGACGTAGAATTTGCAGTGATAACAATACAAAAAAAACACTCAAACTGCATTTTATGCGTGTGATTATATGTAGATACTTACGCCAAATGTGTCTATATTATCGTTTAATTCAAATAGTATCACTTGCAAATACTTGCGGGCAATAAATAATGTCAAAATTGGCGATAATATATTGAAAAGGCTATGAACGTATGAAATGGAGCTTTGATGGTTCCCGATATTGAGAAACTTACGTAGTACAGCCATAATAACACATAAACCAAGTAATAATCAAAAGAAATATTCTACGCGAGAGTTTCTATTCATATCATTTAATTCACGAGTGGAAAATTTCTATATATTTTGTTACCGATGTCATACATATTGAAATTGCTACAGCCAAACGAAGGCGCGAAATCGTTATGGTTAGTGTCATGAAAATAAAAAAAAATGCTAAAATAATAATCTGTCTGAAGCTACAGTAATTTCATTTCATGCACTTTATTTTTCCTAATGTAATAGAATCAGTACGCCTGATGTAATAGAAAGCTGCGTGGACTACATATCAGAGTTACAATTCCGATGACGGCTGCACTAGCATCTCCAGGAAGCTACGTAGTGCAAATTCAATTTCATTTTCTCTTCACAATTTAACTTAATATTTTAAGTACAAAATTGAAATCTAAAAGCTAAACTGTAGACATGCGAATGCAAGTTGAACCTGTGCTAGTATTTTATCAAACAGAATATTACACTGCATTGCCAACCGTTGCTTTTCGGTGTATTTTATTAGTGTTATTAAACAAGTTTCTTTACATACACGGGTTTGTTTAGAACTGTATAACACATATATTATTCAGATGCATCATCAATATTCTATTACTTATTTTCTAATATGTTAGACAAGGCATATTGTTAAATTGGAACTATGAGACAACAGATGATGTAAAACAAATTTAAGGTAGTTCTGTACGTTCGTAACAGATTTTTCCTACAATGTACAAATTGAGTAAATCCTGGGTTTTAAAACTTTAAAATGCACTTTAAATATTCGGCAAATAAAAAAATTGGATCGTGTACTTGAGTTTTTGCTAGACAGACTGGAAAACGTTGGACCTTACACAAGTTTTGCGTCTATGGGAAAATCTCAGTATTGATAAAATTTTCGCGAACAGAAGTTTTTTTATAATGTAATTTTTGATGATGAAACTTCGCTCTGAAGCATAAATGAACATACCTATCTGTCTATAATATGGTGTCTATAATATGGTGAGAAAACTGTACAGGTTTGAAATATTTGCCCAAATTAAAGAGGTCAGCAAATTACACCCTTAAAAGACATTATTTGAACTTATTTAATGTATCAAAAGTTTTAATATCAAATTTTATCTTTAAGCAGGTAATAACGTTGCCAATTTAAAAAAAATAACTCATGCATAAGAATGAAAAGTGGATGGGGTATGATAAAATTTATCTGCAAAAAGTACAAGGACTCGGTACATTAAATGGATACTGTTTCAACCTTTATTAGAACACAAAGGAATGCTCACCAAAATAAAGACGAAAACCGCTCAAATAAGAAAATTGTTGTTGAATAACATATGACTCATTGTGAACGTCCAAAGTCAACAATTAATAGCTTATCGTGTGAAAACCATAGCACAATACCTTGTTCAAACATTTATCAATATCTTACAAATATTATTGTATCATAGCTCGGTGTTTTTTCTTAACAAATTTGGTGCAGGTAATTCGTATACACTGGGTACAGGGTGCGGTAACTAAAAGTGTGCGGGTACTTAATACCCGCTTGCTAGTTACCGCACTGTTGGATAGGAAAGTATGCCAGCGTGTCTGGAACAGTAGACAGCGAAGTGTATTTTATTGATTTTCTGCTCTAGCATTGGTTTATTTTACCTGGGTTTTACACATTTGTTAAGCAAGGATTTTAAGTACTTACTGAACTGCTGTATATGACAATGTGGAACGCCTATAACTACCATCTATGGATGGCTATAATACAAAACAAAAAGAACATTAAAACTCTCAGGTAAACGATTTATACTCGGGGGCTACGTCCCCTCTTACAAATCGTTTACCCTCGAGTTTCAATGCTCTTTCTATTACATATAAAGAAAAAAGTGAAATAAGTCTCTTTTTTTTTATTTTGCACACAGTAAACTAAAACACAGTATTTAGTTTGTTAACAAAGTAGTGCATAATTTATGTAAAGATATGGTGGTCAAGAAAAACAAAAAGTGTAAATTCCCCTTTATACATTATACAATTACGGTTACAGAAGTTGAGTTGCTTGCAATTAGGGTGTAGAAATGATCCCATTATCCATTTTTACATGGTATATACGAAATACAATGCATTTAAATATCGAAAAACAGTTAAAAAAAAACTTCAGAATAAGTATTCTCTTAAAAATCTAATAACTATGGTATGAAATTGGGTTGAGAAGTCAAATCGATGTGAATACGTGCAAAATAACTTTCAAATCTTATCTATCTATCTATCTGTTTATCTATCTCTGAATACTGCCAATCCCGCGTATGTTAAAGGCAGGAAATAAGTGCACGTCGGATTATTAGTAAATAGGTGAGAGAGAGATAAAACCTGACAGTGAAAACATGTCAGGATAAGTGAGACTGGAAAAGAGTTCTAGTCATGATTAAAATGTTAATAGTGAGAAAAAAGTGAAAGGATAAAAAGTAAAAACACCGGGACCCAGACTAATACTGCATGCTTGAACTGATCAAGATCGGACGGGGTGGCAATATGACTTAGGAGTTTGTTCCAAAGTACAATGCTGTGAGGAAGGAAAGAGTACTCGTGGTAGTCAGAGGAAACCTGTTTTTGTTGCACAGATAGAAGTAGCATGTGTCTTGTTAACCTGAGGGCTTTGGATAAATGGCGGGAGATTAACAGCAACTAGGTTATGGTATATTTTCTAAAACATGATGAGCCTGCAGTCTAGTCTGCGATGTTCAAGGTCAGGTCTTCCTGCATGTAGTGTACACTCGAGAGAGGGAAGTAGTCCTCTTTACCCATCGTATCTCTGGACCATTTCTACCTTGTGAATGTTTTAGTGTAGGAACTCCAGATAGTTGACATACTCAACCTGTGGCCGGACCAGGGACTTGTATTCTAGTTCTCTGACTTTTTTATTTTTCGTTGTTACTTTCCTTTTAATGAAACCAAGAGACCTGTTTGCGTTGGAAGTTATTTTAGATGTGTGTATTAAACTTGAGGTCAGTGAATAGATCTAGTCCGAGATATTTAACATAAAATACAGATTTTGAATTTGGCCATGGAGCAGATATTGGTGTTTATCACAGTTTTGTTTTTGGTTATATGAATAACTTGGCACTTTGAAGGATTAAACTCCATGTCCCACTGCTTTTTCCAGAGTACCAGGATGTTTAGATCACGACAGAGTGTTTGAGGGTCTGAGGAGGAGTTGATGGTAAGGTACACAGCAGTATCATCAGCAAATAATCTGACTTGAGCATCTTACACAGAAGAAGGTAGCTGGATGATGTAGAGAAGAAAGCAGAAGGGTCCTAGGACTGACCCCTGGGGGCACCCCAGAGATAACAGGCACTTCGGAAGAACAGTCACCATCCACAACTACTGTCTGTCTACGGCCAATCAGAAAAGATCGAACCCAGTTTAGGGTTTGAGGACAAACACGTTCTTGAAGAGTGTATAGGAGTTTGATATGGTTCACTTTATCAAAAGCTTTGAAAAAATCAAGGAGTATAAGATCTGTTTATGTCATAAAACGTACTAATATACAGCAGGAATATTATGGATCAAAACTCAACTAAAATGCAGTTATCTTCACATTTATGCCATTTAAAATGTGCCCCTGAATTTCCACCATACTTTTCATAAATCTATTTCCACAAGAAAGAACTTAATAATTTTCAGATATTGAAGACACATTTTAATAGAATTCATTACTTGATAAGAATTTGTACACATCGATAGTTTGTCCAGCGCAATAATAATTTTTGCAGCGAATCGCCGATAATCCGTATGAAAATTAAAAACCATATAAATAAACTAAAATTAATCACTTTTTCAAGATCAATTTCAAGTGTTTGTTTTTGCTTTTGTAGTGTTAAACGTCGCACCGACACAATTATAGGTCATACATGCATGGCGACTTTCCAGCTTTAATGGTAGAGGAAAACCTCAGGTGCCCCTCCGTGCATTATTTCATCACAAGCTCGCACCTGGGTAGAACCACCGACCTTCCGTAAGCAAGCTGGATGGCTTCCTCACTTGAAGGATTCAACGCCTCGACTGAGGCTCCAACCCGCATCGTTGAGGGGCAAGTGGTTTGAAGTCAGCGACCTTAACAACTCGGCCACATAGGCCCCTCAATTTCAAGTGATCAACATTATGTATTTATCCCACCAGACCAGTGTAGCATCCTAAATAGCTGTACTAAGGTATTTATTTTGCAGAATGTCATGTTATGCCTCCACTCTGATTTATTTTATTTTTTTTTTACATTTTTTCAGTCAGAAAGATGGCGTCCAAGTTGAGATGGCCGAGCGTTAGGTTTTTACCTGTTTAAGGAAACCTGGTACTTTAGAAAGAAAAACGCAAAAGTACAATATGTTATGTTACACTGATAATATATGAAACATGTTTTTCTTACAGAAGCTTACTATTTTGTGTTGGCTGTACTTGCACGAAGACCTCTGTTTTCTAATTACATTCATAGTACCACACACTTATCCACAGACTACTGAATATTCCAGATGTCCATGAGAATTTTATCAATTTAGGAATAGATTTTATTATCTACCTACCATCAATTTCTTTAAAATCCACCCCTTCCTCATTTCTACATAAATTTCGAAGCAGCACTCTGTGCCCTCTTAATAAAATAAGCTTATTTCGTCTTTCTTTTCTTCCGTTACATCTGCAAAATCTCAAAATATTTTGCTTTCGTAACAAATTGTTATCGGTTTGAATGCCAGTGTTTCTCCTCACAGTTGTGAGATATTGAGTAGAAAATAATTCTAAACTCGGTTTTTGCTGAAATTTATAAATTAATTCCAGCTGGAACTCTAAATGAGAGTTTATTCAACGTGCTTCTGTATACTTTAATTTATTTCGGACTAGGTTTAAGGTAGTATAATTGAATGATAGTGTGCGCGAAAGTCAAAGAATATATTTTGATCACTGAGTAACATGTTAATCCCTACAACTGAAAATCACCAAAACACAAAAAGGGTAATATCAGCGCACAATGAATTGTATATGACTAAGCCATTTAATAATCAATAGTTTACACTAGCTTGTTTTAGGTCGATTTTGAAACAAGTTCCACAACTTATATTAATCACTCTCGACACCTCATCCCTGATGGAATCCATCGCCACAAGGGTACGACCAATAACAAAATTTAATAATCAATAACCAGAACATTGTCAGCCACAGAGGTATGTTGGTATCAGTGATTATATGTTTGTTTGTTTGTTTTGGGTTTAACGCCGTTTTTCAACAGTATTTCAGTCATAGTTCTGTACCTTAGTGTTAAGTGTCTTGAATGGCATTGTTGATCTAAACAAATAAATATTTCATGCAATATCTGTACTAGAACGGTCGGGGCTAAGTACAACATGTCACAAGTTATTATTCACACCTATTTGGGATGTTAATAGTCCCGCTCTTTAGAGGGAGTCAAATAAAAAAATTAGGTTAATTTGAACTATACTGAGCGAATTTTAAATTAACCATTTTATATGGTACGGAAGCTAGGGGAGCTTAGCTAAATGATTTCGGAGAAAGTGCCATTACATTGCTCTTAAAATAAGTTTTTATTATGTCAGTTGCTTTTCTTGTTTGTTGACTTAAAGCCAGTCCTAGTTTTGAGACATCATGTTTGTCAATTATTTATTTATATTCTGTTGTTTTCCAGAAGGTTCCATCTCAAATACACAGGGTGTTTTCATTATTTTAAAGTCCGGGTTTTTTCGAATTTTTTAGAATCCTCTTTTTATTCTTGGTTATACTGGCTTGAAGATTCCATGAATATTTAGTAAGAAGCTTCATTAGGACAGGTCAGAACCTAAATAAATTCTTGTTAAAAACTTTCCTATATTTCTTAACTAAAAAATATTACCAGTCTTGAATATTTAACAGTTGATGGGTTAACATTTATTATGTGGATAATTTTTTTTTTTTTGGATATACTAAACACAGTTTGAATTCAGTAAGGAATTTAGAATTAATACTGACTAGATTTTAATTTGACCAGAACAGGACTTGGACAATACTTGTAAATTATAATTGGATTTTATGGCTAGTTAACATTTTCAAGGTATTTGATTTCTTACTTTCCATAATATACTTTGTTATTGTTAATAGATGCTGCTTTGCCACTCTTCTACCTTTAGTATTTCAAGTAACAAGCATTTGTTACACTAAGACGGAGCAGGATAAATATATATTAAAAAAATCGTAGAAAAGGTTATTGTATACAGACAGAGAATGGAGGGTGCGATGCCTAACACAGAACATATTTTACATCGCACTCTACGGAAATCGTTGTCATTATGTCTAAATAAATCACTATGTGATATGGGAAAGTCTTTGAGCATGCCTAGCATTATGTCTGTATACAGAGTTCTCGACCAAGCTTGACTTATGTTATAGGACAGTCTTTCAGCATGTCTAACGTTATGCATGTATGAACAACTCTTAAACTTCCATCAAATAAAAGCCGGAATACAATAATGAAAAACATGAGGTTTCAAACGTAACAAGATGATTATTCATTAAAGACAGTCTCTATTTTTTTTTTACAAAATATAGATATAAAATAAAACAAAACTCGACAAAATGCATGCAGGTATCTATATATTTCTCAAAGTGGTAACAAACATTATCACAATCACATTAATATCACAGGTCTCTGGTTAAGAGAGTTATATCAATCATATACTTTATATATGTTACATAAATTAAGAATACACCAAAGAAACAAACTTTAATATTATTTCAAGACTAGATTTGTAGAAAGACTATGAAAAAGGTGTGTGTGTGTGTGTGTAATAACCTAGGATGGCCCATGAAAGCTCAATAGGGTCCAAGAATATAATACTTACTATTGGTAATATAATAAAAGTTCAAAAAGAAATAACATAATATAATATAACAATAAATAAAAGGATGTTGGAAATTGGAAGTTTCTATATAATTTGTTTTAATGGTTTATTAAAGACAATACACAATATTGTAAAAAAATCTTATTAATTCAATAGATTATTAGATTTTTATCAAGAAATAATCACAGTTCTGCAACGGAACATTGTGCGAATTTAGGGAGCGTAATATTATTCCGCGAAAGAACAATTGCACATTTTTCGATGCAAATCTAATAATCTTTTCATTACATACATATACTACACTTACAATTTAATATGTAGATAAAAGAAGTTTGTTCTTTAGCCTGAGTAAAATTGAAATGATCGTTCTTTAAGACCTTTTGAACGCGACGATGACGTCACAAATCAACATCTGATGCCATGTAATGGAATACTTACGGGGTGTCGGTCAATGAGTCTATACTGTTATATTCAAACCGGCTTTAAGTTAACATTTCACGTTGTTCAGATGCCATTATCTCTCTATATCAGGTCATATTAGAAACATTCATTGTTGAATCGCTTTTATCGATTAAAGTTTACACAACAATTCTTGTTCAAAATAAGATGTGACAATGACTTCATTCGAAGTATATAAAGCTTGCGTTTTGAAAAACTTTATATCTCCCGTTGAATTACAGTAACAAATAAATTAACTGGCGCTTGAATCAATGACCATTGATTCGCGAAATACTACACTAGTGCTTAAAGCTTTATGAAGGCTGAACTCTTGTTAGAAGCATAAATTTAACTTTTTCACGGAAATAATCGCAGTTTCAATAAATATACGTTTGAAGATATATCTTAAATTATTATGAAAGATTGTGTTCCGAAATATTCAGGCGCCACAATGTTCATTTCTCGTTCGCATCAGCAAGTGCATTATATATCGTATTTAAATATGGGAGTAGTGCATAATATTATGTTAAGTTAGTGTAATAGAACTATAATGAGCGCACAAGGCCAGTAATCTAAGATTATACAACGAAACAACAGTAAGTTACTGTATTCGGCTGAACGTATGGTAGTGGATGGTGATTTCCGCTCGACTGAATTTCTTCCATGTGTGATTTCGGCATTCTCCAGCCTTTAAGGAATCAATTGCCATTGTGTGCTACATTTATCATGGCCGACGAATTGCGATAGAATACTAGACGAGAATACGCAATCGCACGGAAATTGCCGATTGTCATTACGGACCATCTTCCTTAAAGCAGCTGTATTCCCATTGTGGGGGTTTCAAGTTATAAGTGCAAACGTTCTATTTCTTGTTACCAATGACATAATTATTAGACGTATTGCATTCAAATGAAAGTGCGTATTCGTTACGATTAGTGTGCTGAACGTAATTGTAGCTTTAGGTGTTATCTGAAACATTTTTCTGCAGCAATTAAATTTCTTGCATTAACGCTGAATTCATTTAGTTTCCCTGGTGCAATACAGACAATTGCAGCGCGGATACGGTATCCGCTTCTCAATTCCATATGAATCAAGATTTACCACACTATCAATGACAGCTGCATTGAAATCTCCCGGAATTTTCATTTCCAATTACTCTTCATAATGTAATGTAGTATGAATAAATTAAACTAAAGACTAATATCGAAGCAATTAAACTGTTGATAATATGGCAAATTCATGATAATTATCACATCAACATTGGTTGCTTTCTGGTGTGTTTGAAGAATGTTTTATACAAGTTTGTTAACATTTTTGGGGTTGTTTAGAACTCATTAACGTCTTATTACTATGACCAAAGCAATACCAATATAACTGAAAAATGGAATTGTTTGACTTACCTAAGAATAAAACAAGACACAAAAGTTCGCTTTTAATGTTTGTAAAGACGCCTGGTCAATTCTGAAACATCTGATATTAAAGCCAATACTTTTGCCTTTGTTAGAATTTATCTCATGCATCATACATGTTTGCTTCGTTTAAAGGGAATTCCGATAGTTTTTTATGCGCATCTTTCTGCGCAGCCGATACTTTCTATAGAAAACTGAACTGAAGTCAACATTTGTTGAAACATGTTACAGACAGTCTTAAATATGAGGAATCTTGAATGAAATAACATTTTTGATAAGTTTTATCAGTAATCAAATGTTGATACTGGTTTATGTTGTATTGACAAGTATCATGCCTGACAGGTATCTTGGTATTTTTGTGGTTGTGATTTTACATCGCATTTTGGTACAGACAGTGTTGTTCATATAATGTAAGATAATTGACTTAGTACTGATAAGACAATATCACCTTTCAGATTATTTAGTATTCAATTATAGAAAGAATTAAGAATTTTTAAAACTTTTTTTTAACTTCTAGCAGACATACATGTAATCAATTTGGCCAGGTTCGCGCCATTTTCCGTCCGAACAGATGTATTCTAGCGGTCTTAACATAAAATATAGCCTGGTGACCCATACATTTTTAGCCATTTTTATGCTCACAATACAATTATATATACCCAGGAAAAACAGGAAAAAATTCTATGAAAGAATTTTTTTCAAAATTTAAAAAAATATTCTTCACTATGGGTATTTTTCACTGAAAAAAGTTCACAAAAGTAAATATGAAACAATATTTTTTTTTTCATTTGTACCCATTATTGTAAGGATAGAGTATTACAAATATGACTATGATATCAAATAAGTATATAATAAAATCTGTAAAAAGAAAAAACCTTATTGTGCTGTCTTGATGTATATTTTGGTTGGTATTTATAAAAAAGCAGAAGATTATGAAAATGTTGAAAAATCGCTAGCAGTTTCAGCAACAGTGGGTGTGTTCAAAACATTTTTTCACAAAAACAAGCCTGGTGACCTATTGTTTTTATTTGTTCATTGTTTTCAGCACAAATTTTCCTATCATATATGTGAATTTAAAAAATTTCTATGAAAGGAAAAAAACTATAGGAATTCTCTTTAAAACTCTACTATTCAAACAGTGTACAATATCTACAAAGCCTCAGAATATTTCGGACTGGTAACAAATTGTTATTGGTTTGAACGCTGCCATTTCTCCTCACATCTGTTTGATTTTGAGTAGAACATAATTGTAAAGCTGGTTTTAATCAAACTTTATAAATTGCTTTTGAAATGTTAAATGCGCATATTTTCCCACGTGCATCTATTTTCCTTTATACATTCTGAACGTTTTACCAACTAAATTACAGTTTCGACCAGGTGTAAATATATTTGGGAAGAACAATTCTTCTGACTATTTTCGGAGCCTTTAAACTAAATTTGACTAAAATGCATGAATACTAGTGTATGCGAGGAAGAATAGGCGATATGTTGATCGCTTAGTACCTGGAGGGTAAGATGACTCATAAGATATAATTTATGAATGAATGAATGTGTACATTCGTACACTACCAATATCGTATAAGTGCTTAATGAAAAGCATTCGTGTTGTTGTATTTCTCCATTTTTAATACGGATGATCTTGTTTTAATTACTATTCCTTTTAATATTTACATGTATATATATCTTTGTATGTGTTATTTAATATCTTTGTAAAGCACTTTTGAACGCACATATTGTGTAGGAAAAGAGTGCTATATAAATGTGGTTTAATAAATAATAATAATCCATGGAAAAGTTCTTCATTATTTGTATTGACATTGTCTTAATAAATTCAGAAAATGAGACTAATGTTACGTGGAAGTGCTTGTGCATGACTAACATTATGTCTGTATTAAGAGCTTACTAGAAATATAAGTCGTATACACAACAGATGTGTCTATTGACGCAACAATATGATAAAAATAATTGTTATAAATGACACACTGATTTCCGTTGATAAATCAAATGTCTGTAAAGAATCGAACACACATTATCGATGGGTGACGAAGTGTAGCACTTGAATGTTTTTTTTTTTTATATAATGTTCTTTAAGGATAACATGGTGTAATAGCCATATTTTATATCTTGTAACTAGATGGTAATATTTAAATGAAATTTGGTCACTTTAAAGGCATTCATAATTAAAAACTATTCACCGAGAGATTTTTCAAATTTTATCATTTATTGGGGAGATAATCGGTATTGAAGTTAACAGTGATGCCTATGGGAAATATATAATTTCTTTGATTATGAGAAGCTGAACTCGAGTTTCGAGTAAATTTTGCGGTAGAAAGCTGCATTATATGATTCTGATACAAATAACAAAAAGAAATCTAAAATTCCCCGTAGGGAAAAGGAGAAAATCATATTTTTTTAGTTTTCAGGGGAGATAACTCATGAAAAACCAAAATTATCAGGGGAGGTAATCTAAAGGAAATTTTTGAGAACTTCTGTCACTATATAACTTGTCATTATGCACCTTCTTTCTATCGTTTGACATTTTAAAAGCTTAAATTATCAAGTTGTAAGTACGCTTTGGGTGAAATTGAGGCCTATTACACCATCATGTTATCCTTAAATTGTTAGAACAAATAGTTGTCAAAGGATAGACAAATTTGAGCAGTGTGTCATTCATGTCAGATTTTTCTACTGATGAATTTACACGATTATATCTTTAACTTACACACGAGGCAAAACTTATGAAACAAGATGTGAATGTCAAGCGCATTTCTTAGGCCAGTGTCACACTCAGGGGTCAAAGGTCATATAAGATCTTGTCTAGGCCGCATGTTTTGCATGCATTGAACAAACATTTTTAATTTAGCAGATGTAATTACCCCAAAGAATCATGTATTGCTACAGGACATAAGTCTCTGTCTCAAAAGTTAAAGTCACACTACACACTAAGGGGACAAATGCCATAAAAGTTTTCACTCTTAGGAATCCTATTCTAGCATGTAATTTATTTCGAAAGATTCATAATCACAGTTGTTTATTTTACCCCCTCCCCTGCAAGTTACAGCATTGGCGCTCTTAATACGTTTTACACATCTGCAGTTCAATTTTCGTTATTAGGCAGGCCCAATACGTTTTATGGGTATGCCTGTAAATCAATTTGGGATTACCTATAAGCTGTTTATTTCATTAGCAATAGTTTCGTCTGTATAACATACCAGACCATGTGAAATATAACTAATTACACTCAAGCTCCTACGTAAAATTATTTCTGAAAAAGAAAAAGCATTCTCTATACACGATCCTTTTTACTTCAAATACATATCTGCATATTACAATGCTTGTGTTTATATTTTGTAAAGACAGCTTAATCCATTTATAACTTTCAATAAAACTGTTATTCAGATAACTCCTTTGAAATGCCACTTTTACCGACAAAATATACTCAAAGGAAGAAAAGAACTTACGCACGTGCGTGTGGGCATTCAAACTGAGAATGTTTGATGTTTTAATTTGATTCATATTTTGTACAGACTGATAATAGGTGAAAGGAAATACCACAGCGTCTATTGCACTTGCTTTCCTGAAGGCACGATTCCATAAAGATAATATATACTGTAAAATCATTTAAAATTCATTGGCATTTAATTTCGTGATTTAAAAGTATTATTTTTTAGGGATATGAAATCGTTGATTTCTAGTTGTGAAGACAAAATGAAGGATAATTCCGGGTGATTGTTGGTATTAACTTTCGTGGATTGGCGCAACCACTTATTTATCGAAAATAAGTCCTTCGCGAAACTTATGGAATATATACTAGTATACACTAAACCAATCCAGTAACACAACATTTAGTATTTTTGTCGATACTTAACACATTTGATATTGTAACGCATACTGCACATAATGTTCAATAACGTAGATGCAAAATCTTATTTTTCTTTAGTATCTGCACCCATTTTAAAAGGTTGCAAAGTACAAATTAATAACACAGTAAATTGTATTTTTAAAGTAACTTTTCTCACATGTTTATGGCAAATTGAAGATATCTAATTTTTGAAGGTGGCATGCGAGATAATTAATTATTCTGACAATAACTTTTGCAGTTTGGATTCATTTTGGTCAGCATATTCTGAAAGGGTGTTGGACGAGTGTAACTGAACCCAGGCCACTTTTGACAGGATGAAGAAAATGAACATTTGCGTGTGTCTGACAAATATTTGTTACGGCATTTCACTAATGTTTGCTTTTTTTTAAGCCGCTGATACGTTTACACCACACTTGGAGTATACAGTTCCATTTGAATTAGCGACCACTTGTATCAAGGCAAATGGTCGTAAGCAGCTAGTCTGCTAACTTCCCTAAATTGCTTTTTTATCTTATATCGACAGCAGCCAGGCTGTGACTTTCCCTTGGTTGGCTGCTTAATGCAGATTTGACTGCATGGAGATTTTCACAATAATAACCAAAAGTGTATGCTTTAAATGGGCGAAACCCTTATCAAATCTTACCAAAGGTTTCTCAAAATATGCTTAAAAAATTATTAACTTTCTACAATTGGTAAAACAATAAATGATATTATACGAGTTTGTGTCAAAATAAATTTACATGCTCGTTCATATATTTATATTTATGTTGTGCGTTTGATATAAATCAGCGAATGTTGCTTAACTTTCTACGATGTTAGACAATTGAATGAATTGTTTATTTGTTATGCTTAACGGTATAAAAATCAATACTGGTGCAGACTGTGGTGTTGGCAGGATTGTAACAACATTGGATTTTCTGTGCACACATTCCAGTTTCTTTCATTAAGAATCCAAATAAGATTTTATTACGTTAAAATCGGTTGTTTAAGAGGTGTATAAATTTAATATTGGCACTTCTGGGACCGTATCGAAAAATTGAAGATAGTGCTTGATGAAACATTCCGCTGCTCTTTGTGCATCTGTTTCAACTAGAGTAAAATGCAATATCGTAATGTCTCATCTTGGACAGAAATGTGGTTGGATTTTGTGGAGTTGCCATGGGCATTGAAATATTAAACATTTGTGATTGTAGGATTATTCCGAGACGTAATCTTGAGAGGCAAAATAACAACATTCAAGGTCGAATCGAAACTCGAGTGTTTTTAAAAGCAAAATAACTGTATATTGGCATGAAATACAGACTAACAATATTACCAGCTAGTGACAGTTCAGGTAATATTTTGCATTACTATTTTATCAATAGATTTACAATTTAATCAGATGGCAGATAAGGAATTTAGATGTGTTATTATGCTTCAGTTTGTAAAATGTTTGCTGACTTTTATTTTAACATTTAATAGTGTCAAAATCTTGCAATTTATCTTGTACTTGTTTTAAAAAGTGGTAAAAATGCGAAAATATTGATATTTTTTCTTGTTCCCTTTCAGTTTAAGAACTTGTATGTAACAAGGGAGTTTTTTTTTAATCTACACGATTTCAGTTAATGTAAGGAGAATACAATAAATATTCTATTCACAAAAAATATGGGTATTGAAGGTTAAGTTATAAGGATATTCTGTTCTGTTTAAGCAAATGGCTTAAACAGAACCATAGTCGCAGAGCCTTTGCTAAACAGACAAGGAAGAAATATAATCGCAGATCATTTATAACCGCAGAGCTATTATTTAACAAGGCAAGGAAGAATAATATCCACAGAATATGTGTAAGCTTTACTTAACCCTTATCATACTGGACACGACTGATTCTGGCTTTGCGAACAGTGTAGATCATGATCAGCCTGCACATCCGTGCAGTCTGATCATGATCTGCACTGTTCGTCATTCAGTCAGTATCTGTTTGGTATGCACCCCTTTTAACAGTTAATGGTACTGTCCAAATTGAAAGATGGAGAAGTTCATTATAGACATTTAGCAGGCTTGGGGTTAATAGACCAGGAGAAAAAGTAAGTAGAAAACAAGACCCGGGGGTAGTAGGTTCAAACTGGCGCGATTCATGGATTTGCAAGAAGTCCAAATCTGGTTCATACCCACATAAACGCACAAAATATCATTTGATTCTTAAAGATCAGTCACTCGTCCTTTATTCCAAGCGTGTTTTCTCCTTGGCTGAACATAATACGTCCATAGTCATTCGTCCTTTACCCCAGGCGTATATTCTCCTTGTCTGAGGATTATACGTCCGTAGTCATTCGTCCTTTACCCCAGGCGTATATTCTCCTTGTCTGAGGATTATACGTCCATAGTCTTTCGTCCGTTACCCCAGGCGTATATTCTCCTTGTCTGAGGATTATACGTCCATAGTCATTCGTCCTCTACCCCAGGCATATATTCTCCTTGTCTGAGGATTATACGTCCATAGTCATTCGTCCTTTACCCCAGACGTATATTCACCTTGTCTGAGGATTATACGTCCATAGTCATTCGTCCTTTACCCCAAGCGTATATTCTCCTTGTCTGAAGATTATACGTCCATAGTCTTGTCCTTCGCCCTATGCGTATATTCTCAACGACTGAACATAATATGTCCACATTCTCTCGTTCTTTACCCAAGGCGTATATTTTCCAAGGCGTATATTTTGCAATACGAATATTCTCCAAGACTTTCGGAGTACACTCATATATACTGGTTAGGTTAAAGTTCTATTATGTTTTAATACATAAATCAGCTGTCCAAAATAGAAAACATGCATGACTAAATGGTCTTTCAATATTACATTAGACCTCGTACTGTCAGGGCCATAAAGGGAGGTAAACAAAACAAGGTTTCAATACTACCTTTACTTACTTCGATATATATTCAAATATATGACAAACATGTGGGAAGAAATTATCCAAAAATCATTTAACAAGAAATAATGTTATAATATTTTATTTTTTTTATATAAAAATGTGGCTGCAACATTTTAAACAAAGGTATCATGACTCTTTTTATACTTATGGCCGAATGTAATTGAAATAATGTTGTTATTTTGCCAGAAATATGCTTATCAAAAAGCTGAAGCACGAATAGAGATAGCTGCATATTTGCACTATCATTTTATGAATTAAATGTAACTTTGGATTTACTACTTATTTACAATTATTTTAGTGATGTGCAAATAAATGAAAGTGTTTTACGAACATAATCTTTAGACATGCCACATAAAAGACATCTTACGAGGAGTCTGGAATAAATAAATATGTATATATGACATATGTAGTGATTCGAAATAGTATTTGTGCATTAACTATTTCTATGTTTTATTCTTAGGTGAGTGATGTTTAATGGGTCATTTGTCAGTTGCACGTGCATTTTCGGTTCGTCTGCTCTTTGCTTCACATGGTGTAGTTTCAATATGGCGGCTTGCTAACGTCACAGACGAAAATAAGTTCTGGTATTTAGCGGGAACTCTAGTCCTTCTATTTTTGGAAGCGATGGTTACATTGGTCAAACGTCAAGGAAAAGAGTGGAAATGGTAAGATTCTTTATACTTTTTATGTACTTTCTTTGTTATAGATTTAACTTTAAATTGAAATGATTTTCGAATCCAGTTTAAGGAGCATAACGGCTGTTGTATGATCACAGAGTGTGTATAAAAATTTTCTCAAATGCAAGGATTATACATCATTTTAAAGGTTTCCAGAGGTGGTACATGTAGTAGGAAATTTTTGAATATTTCAAAATGTCGATTTTACAATGTATGATAAAAAATGTATTTTCCCTGTGTAAAATTTAGGCATATGAAACATTTGAATTTTATTTTTCGAAATGGTACAAAACTTTATATGGAAATGATGCTTTTGTTACTTAAAATATCCTGAAAGTTTTTACATTGATCCAACGAATAACATGGAAATTGAAATTCAAAAACAAAATGGTGTCCAAAATGAATAAAACTTGCAAAAATATACGATGGACAACACACCCATCAAAATCATAATCTTTTTACGATAAATTTTAAACGAATGAAGATATTTTAATTTTTAACAGTTACAACCCTCGGAACTGAAATTCATTACACTATATAAAATTAATTGTTTTTACTTATATTTTAATAGAAATTAGACCGAAGAAAAGATCCTGTCACGGAAAATGTAGATCAAATATAGTAAGGGAATATTTAGCAATTTATTTTTAGTAGAGTACATTGTGTATAAAACTGAGATCTTTACAAAGCAGCATCTTTGCTACGTGTAACTTTTGACGGCTGTCACTTGCTGTGTTGTAATAAAACAATCTTGATTATTTTTTTATATTAAAATTTGAAACTAAAAGGAACTGTAAAAAAGGTGTTAATTATAAACTAGTTGTTGTATTAAAATTAAGAAATAATAAATCTGCTTCTATATTTTATCAGCTAATAAAATATGGGCAGGAGTTTGGATGCGTAATAATTAAATCACGAGTGCGTAGCACGAGTGATTTAATTATTCGCATCCAAACGACTGCCCATGTTTTATTAATTGATAAAATTATTGGAACATATTTATTATTTCGATTCTAACAACGCAAATAATACGCATTTTACAGTACTACATTTTCAGCGAAATACGTCATTCGGGTCATATGCTGTTACAATTTACCCCCTATGGTCAGAAAGTGCTGCATAGCCAATGGAACGTATAGATATTTGTTTCTTTTTTATCAGAACTTTGAAAAGTATTTATGAATTAGTAATCTAACAGCTCGCAACTGATTATGAAGAAAATCATCAAATTCTAAGGGAGTTGACCCTGTGTTACGAGTTACGAGCTTAACTTTATATGACGTCACATCATTATGACGTCATACTTTATGTCATACATTTATGACGTCACCGCTGGATCATAATTACTAATTGAATTCGCTCGTAAAGATCAAAACGTGTTTTACATAGGTCAGTATGACTTTTTATCATATTTATGTTTTTGAAATGCTGTTTTCAACCGTTTGGCCCTGAAATTATTCGTATGTAATGGAACTGAAGTAGAATCTCTTATGCCCCAATCATAGGGGCGTGAAATGTAACAGCTAATCATATTTTATCGTAGATTCATGTATAGGCGATTTCGCTATATGTTTATATAGCAATTGCTGCGGATCGTGTTAGAATGTAGCTTAACCACTGTTTATATCTTGTTTGTATGATAATTTAACAAAAATAGATAAATGAATAAATAAAAAGAAAATAAAAAATCAAGATCTTCTTCGTATTGCTTATAGTTTGACTTACCACGGTTCAGAGTTTAAACTGCATGAATTGAACAACTAGGACGTGAGCACCTAACGTCATGCGGCTCTTTGATGCCATAATAGACGTCTTAACCTTCTTTTAACGGCCATTGCGTCTACTGCTGTTTATCACAGAATATACAATGCTTGACTCAATTCCTTTTTTACTGGCACAAAAACTGAATCGTGTAAGAAGTATCAAATATTTAAGGTCTTTGAGTAGTTTTCTTTGATTAACCACGGTTCAGAGTTCATATACACAGGAATTTAACGTCCTCGTGGTTAAATATCTTATCATCCGGCCGAGAAAGATTGGTAAATCATACGATAAACCGCAAAAGATCGTGTATATTTTCATCCTAAAATGTTATTGAAATATTATAATGAATATTAGGTTGGACTTCATTTATTTAAATAGTAATGAACCGGATGTCATTTGACGTCAATATTGAGTCATAAGGTTCTCTCACCTTTCCGCGAGCCAAACGTTGTTATCACCCGCCAAAGGCGGAGGGATATAGTTTTGACGTTGTCCGTCCGACCGTCCGGAGCCATATCTAGGAAGTGGTTGGGAATATTTAAATAAAACCTCATATACATATTAACCACTATAAGGTGATGCTGCCCGTCAAGTTTCAGTCACATTGTTAACTATATACTATTAGGTACTATACATATGGCAATTTCTGCTTCATAATTTGTGATATATTTGACCTAGAACTATGACACTTAAACTGAATTTAGATCACCATAATGTGGTAATGCACACACATTTTCGTCAGGATTTCTTTAGTAACTTCAGAGTTATTGCCCTTTAATTGTTTAAAAATCAACATATTTGTACATAATAAAACTAACCAATTTGTAGAATTTCATTAAACTTCTTTCATTCTTTTCCATGAACATTTATTGTAAACATGTGATGTTGTGTACCCACACCTGGTCACCCCCGTCGCCTTGGTCACACCCTCTCCCCCTCCCGCTCCCCACCCCCTCCAAAAAAAATTTTTTTTTTCATTCCCTGTTTTAATTTTTTTCAAACGTTTCATGAATATTTATCAACTTGCAAAGTTATACCCTTCCCCCACCTGGCTCCACCACCCAGTCACCCCTACCACCCCGATCATGAAGCATCCCTCCCCCCACCCCCGACATTTTTTCTTCATTTTTTAATTTCGTCAATATTTATTATCAACATGAAAAGTTTTGTACCCTCACCCGGTCACTCCCCACCCCACCACCTCACCCGGTCAACCCCCTACCCACTCCCAAAAAAATCAAAATATTTTTTTTTCATTCCTTTTTGTTTAAATTTTTTAAACCTTCCATGAATGTGAAGTTGTAACCACACCCACCCACATTCCAGATTTCTTACTAGATTGTGCTCTCTTTAAAGGACATCTGTTCTTTTAACTTCAAATATACATGTTAAACAGCGACACTTGGTGCCAAACTACTCAAATACAATAGTTTGTTCAAGTTACACTTCAAGCTCACATTTCAAATAACCATAAAATGGAATATATAATTATGAAAGCTAAGCTTATTACAGTAAACATATTTCATTGCCTAATAATTTCATTAGTCACGATTAAAACGTAACATACATTTATTATGTACACTTAAAACATTTATTTTCTGTTAAATTAATCCTGATTCATGAAATTATTTGCTTCCTAGTAACATTTCTAACTTTTTGCCGGATATATTTCTTTGCCATTCCTCACTACAAACCCATTCAGCGGGGGATACCAATTCATCGAATTTGCTTGTTTATTGCATATTTTCTGCCAACCGTTGTTTATTGCAGATTTTATCACTGTTGTTTTCCTTTTTTGTTTTTACTTAATATCTTAGAGTATGAAATTTACAATTTCAGGTTCTGTCCAAGTGTTTTTATCTATCTATTGACATCTGTGCCGGCTATTTGGTTTCTCGAGCTGCACGAATTTGATAAACGTGCACAGTACATTGAACAGGCTAAGTTGTTGTCACAAATGAGCAATGAGACGATATATTTTTCAAATGGACTTCCAGAATTACAAGAAGATCTTAGTTCACCTATTGGGTCAATACTTGGGGTAAGAATTACTAGTATATGCTTTTGAAATAGTTATAATTTATATGATATCATGATGTGCTGGTTTAGAATTACTTCATGTAAGGAAGCCATCCAACTGGCTTTTGAATGGTGGGTTTTTTTTTTCAACCCGGGTGTCTACGCTTGCCTGGAATAATGTAAAGAGCGGACAAGTGTCTTTTTGTACCATCAAAAGCCTGTGGTGTGACCGATAAAAAACAACAATGAAAAATAATTAGTATAGCTAATAAGAACGTGTGAAATATGTTATTAAAGTCTTCGTTACTCACTAGATCTGATCATAATTAAATATCTTATTAAATACCTAAGCATTATATGTTTAATGCTTCCTTGCAACACCTATAAGAACGGACATGGATGGCGGATTTTTTATGCGCAACGAAATGACTGACTTACAATGATGCAGACTGGTCTGTACAGAGATGATACACGCTTTTCTTTGTTATGTTGTCACGATTTGTCTATTTCTGATATTTTGATTTTTCGGGGCGGGTTTACCCGCTACCAAAGTTATGTGTTCTTCCGACAATCATAGAATATTTATTTTATCCCTAATCACATCAAGAATATGTTCATGCACTACACAATATAGTTCCATTCATGAAATTATCAATGATCAAGCAGTCTTATGATTTACATTTTATTGTAATGTATTTATTACATACATTATTTGAGTCTTGAACAGTACATGGTTTCGCTTTCATGCTGTTGTGATAACAAAGCTGTTATAAATTGCAAACTTATACTTTTAAAACTTACTTCAGAGTAACCAGTGTTACTATATTTTACGTTACCAACAAAACAATCAACATATATTAAAATAGATATACTTCCTTATCCTATCCAGTACCAACTTTTGTCATTCTTCCTCTTATCAAATCCTTATGCTACTCTGCATTGTCCCACAGTAAACCCCTTTAATTAAATCTATGAGTAAATCCTTTAATTATTTCTATTGAGTCGGTTCATAAGAGGTAATGAAATGTTCAGCGCTCCTCACGGTCCATATCCCCGGCTTAAGCGGTATTCTAATAGAATCCATTATTCATGATAACTGAATGGAATCCATGATTCGAGAAAATGGAAAGACGCCATATGGACTATAATTATTATTATCATACCAGACTTAAATATAGCACCCTTTTCATGATAAACACGTTCTAAGGCGCTTTACCTAGCGCAAAGGCTGCCACTACAATGTTGGTATGAACATAAAGAAATGCAAGTTTCTTTAAGCAGTTTTGGAAGAAACCTGAATCCGATGTTTGTACCTCTATCTTTTACCTGCACTATGTTGTTTGAGACGAAAAGTGTCTTTTTGTAATTGCTGACTTTTATATAAGGTTAAATATCGTTAAAACGTTTCAACGTACCAGGAGAACAAACTTTTCTGCATCATGTTATCTTACTCGTATGGCATATAAGTGTTACATAAAATGTAACATAAAATGTTTAATATGGAATCAAATATAACATGCAATTTTACAATGCTAAACAGCAAAAGGTAAAAAAAATATTTTGAAGTAATATATTTCATCATCCTGTTATTAACAAAAGGCATGCTAAAAATATACCTACCTAAAATTTAAAAGCACTGTGTCCTTGACGTTTTGGTACATTTTATCACGTAAAAGACAAACAAGTACATTACAACAATTTTACGATTGTGCATTCAACCAAGTGAAAAAAAATAAACATTTAGCATCGGATACAGAATTGTTCATGCACATATTCTGACAGTCTATAGAATTTCCCTTATAATCATACACATATTTAACCCTCCACCCTCAACTCCCCACTCGCACACACATACACACAGGCGCACGAACGCACGTACGCACGCATGAATTGTTATAACAATTGAAACAAAAAAAAATTAACATTTTTATTGGAAAAATACACTGAATGTATTAGGTTTACAAGCGTTTTGTCACATATCGGTAATATGTATCCGTCTCGTTACAGACATTTCATTTATTAACGGAAATTATCGTGTCATCTAACCCTCATGTTTTCCATTATATTGTTGCGCCAGTAGACCGATCTATTTGTATACGACTCTTATCTTTAGCAATGTCGAGAGTTCTTAATACAGATATAACACTATGCATGATCAAGACTTTCCTATACATAAAGTTCAGTTTACAATGCCAATACCAATAACTATACATATTTCTGTAAATTGCTATATAAAACTGTTTCTATACGAAATGTTATTTTAAAACAAAAGTAGCTAATAAGAGCAGTGTTCACGTATTTTGTACACGGACACATCAAGCTTAGCTTTACGAGGCAATTTACCAGACGCTATGTTTTGTTTAAAATTTCAAAAATTAAAAGTGAGAGACTGGTAGACTCCCTGGAAGCTCGGAGCACAGTAAACAATGCCAGAGACCAATATCACACAAAAGGCAACCCACAAATAGAAGCTGTAGTAGAAGGATATAGCAGACGGATTGCCTCGATAAGTTATCAAAAAAGTACAGTTTATTTATATGAAAGAGATAAGAGATATTGGAGAGGGAAAGATGTATATAAAATGAGGGGAGGGGACATAAAAGGGAAGAGGGATAAAGGCTTAACTGTTAACATCTCAAGTCAGTTACTTGAGCTATAATGCTTGTACGTTGCAATTGGTCCGTTCTTGTACAGTGATGACATTTTGTGCAATCATTTTAGTATCAATAAAACCAGTCAAAGTAAGACCGTTTAAACACAGTAGAACACTTATTTATATAGGTTATAAGTGGAGACTTAGATATCTGAAAAGTAATGCTGTATTTCTTAAGAATGATCTGAAACTTGATTATTGAAAGACTATATGTTACTGAAACACATGCGTTGTTTTTACTACTCTTTACGATGAAAATCGAAAAGCGTACTAGTATGTAACGCTTTACTCGAGGTAAATTGCCTCGATTATAAATATCTATATTTAGCGAGCATTTAACACTAGGTCCTCTATAGCTGTGTTGGTAACGACAGCGGATAACTTCTTTATTGCCGCGGCGGTCCGGGTTCGATTCCCGACGCGGTCATCTTTTTTTCTTGATTTTGGCATTTTTGAAATAGTTTAGAAACAAAACCTCATACTCAAATGTTGATAATATGACCAAACTACAATTTAAAAGAAAGATCATTTTTAGCCAAAATCTGTAGGTCAGTGCCTTTAACAAAATCGGGATAAGACGTTGACGTAGACTACAGAAATGGAAATGAAATAAAATCATGACAACTCTGTTGAATATATTGTTAATGGTTTAGAAGTGAAAGCGATTTCACTATTGATGAAGGCATATTTGACAATGGAATAATTTGAAATATTATTTAAACAGCCGTATATTTAGTAAGCCTAGAACCTTTATTTAAGCAAAACGACTTCTTTTCCGAATTTAATATATAAATGCTATTACCTTCTCTTAAACCATAAAAACAATAAAATCTACCGCGTAGGAATTACCTTGAAGAGAATAGTATGATTAATAAACCATTACCACACACGGAAAAGTTTATTCACTAAAGATAAACGGATCATGTGCACTGATTTCAGAACCGTTAATATGCTAATTTGAGATAATGTTTCACCCAAAACACACGTTTGACTTACTTCAAACGGATCTGATCCCCGCATCAAACGTTCATATACATAAATAAAACTAGGATATTTCGCTAAACAGTAAAATCCAGGCATTATCTCAGTGTACCCAATCATCTTCTTTGTTCTGGTGTAGTGTGTTTCTTTATAAACGAAATATTATAAATACATGCCTTCGATATTTAGTGGACAACAACATTAAAAATATAACGGTTAACACTATGTGACGTGAAATTACGTCATGATGTTAGAGGCAATTAGTGAACAGGTTGTGTATAAGGAAAAGGTGTGTATTAGTGAACATTTATCGTAATAGTAGTGGAACATTTAATTTATACTTCATTTTGCAAATATGATCAACTATTAACAAAATCAATCTATTTGCCGTTTTCTGGCGTTTTCTAATTAATATCTGATTAACACTGATTATTATGAACATCAAACACCAGTTACCACCAGTGTGGTTACGCAAGACATAACGGCCAGAATTAAATTGTAAAACAGTTTATCCGCATTTACTGTATGCCTAAATGTCGTACTCGGATAGGAACAGCATAACAAAATGTATCGGGCAACAAACGCTTATAAGTATTTTTTTTTTGCTCTAAGCAAACAAAAACGCTCAATGCAATCAACTGCCATAATCATGACTATTATACGGGTAACCTACTGCTAAAAAGTAATTCACGGTAGCAACGTGGCCAGTATTATCATACGACGAACAATAGTTTTCAAAGACAGTCATTCGTTAAAAGACCATTAAAATTTTGAAAATCAACGGCTTGTACTGGAGTTTATGAAATTTTCTGATGTTTTGGTGACGTGTTTAATGATAGTCACATTCAAATTCTCCGCTATTTTCCCTTCACTAAGGACTTACAATGACTCAACACTAGGCAGCCACGTTAGACAATTGTAACAGGCGATCCAATTGTTGCTGGTCCCATCAAACTCGCATTAAAAGCGTAACACTAATTTTGTTCTATTGAAGTGTCATAGTCTGCAACCGAAGTTCGTTATCATTATTCAGTGATTCACTACATGAATTGGAATCAGTGTTTCGTTGCGGTTTTGCTTTACTACCCATTGACTCATTTTTGTCTGTTTATTTCTGATTTCATCTTTGCATTTTTCTTTCACTGCTCCTTCCTTCAGTTTTTTTCTATTGTTTCTCTTGTTGTAATAGTTTCGTTCTTCTCATTGTTTTTGTCTTTCTTCCTTACCTTGCATTTCATCATCTTTCTTCCATACTTATCTTTCTGCCAGTATTTCATAGAACTTTTGGTAGGTAATAGCCATGCAATGTTGGGTTACGTATGTTTTCGGCATGATATGAGATTTTGTCAGTTAAAAGAGGGCTGATGACTGTGTTGGCGGCTAATTTGACAATTTCATTGCCACTTTAAATATACCTGCAACAGCAACACTACACCCAACTCAAGCCCTTGAAGTAGAAGCTGATTGTGTGCTGTATGTAGTTTTCATAGTTAAAACAGACAAGGAGGAAGTAGAAGCGGTGGTTGCCAAAACTGCTGTGATTGTCATGCATGGTTCCACTTGACATGCTATAACCGTACATTTTCTCTAAAGACATGATGTGTGCTATTCCATACTGGTGCTAGAGACCAGTACTGACCATGTGCTTTAATTTGCATCGACTGGACAATGGAAATTTTCTTCAGATGATTTTAAGAAGATCATGCTTGGCTCCATTTTCAGAGTTCCCAGTTTTCGAGGATCAAGAGGGAACAGACCACTATCCCTAAACTCTTTAACGGCGAAATCTACAATGGTCTTTCCCCATGCTTATTTAAATACACTGGCAAATCTACACTTTGTTGCGTATTCTTCGCACGGACTGGCGCCAAGAATCTACCAGAGGACTAAGTAATTTCAAGTCATCTAGCTTGATGATGTATGATCCATGTGCAAGTAAACAGAATAATATATTATAATTCTGACGACAAAACATTGATGTGGCAAGCGTTGAATGTGACAAAGTTTCATTTGGAGTCCATCTAACCCAGGAACAACTACATCCAGGTAACGAAAAGCTCGCTGTCCATCCAGACTGAATCAGTGCGACCCATTACAGCTTCAGGGCCTCATTCAGGAGGATTTGTTGAAAACCTTTTACCAGCCTGAGGGTAAACGATAAGTGCCTTCATGTAATAACCATTGGTGCTGACGTACACCAAAACAGTTACTTGTGTTTGTCAGATGAAGTGAAGTAATAAACATTTCGAACATCCATTGAGGTCAACATCTTAACACTTTAGGGACAAAATATTAATCCATATTCGTCAGCATGAAATTATCTGGATGGTACATTCCTTAGTGTCGGCACTTCGAGAAATCTCGGAACCAATTTTCTATTTCTACAGCCGTTATTTTGTTGCGCTGTGATACTACAGAGAGCCTTTTAAGAAAAGCGAAACAGTCTTTACCTGCGTTTGTGTTTGAATGGTGTTTTCTGACCATCTTTATTAAGAAATCATTTGTAAAAACTCAAGTTGAAAATGAAATTAGTAAACGCATACTCACCTTTTTCAAAGCAGACGCTCGTTTTGACCGGAAGTGTGAAAAGGGAGTGTGCAGGAAAAAAGTAGGAATTCAACAAGCACATTAACGAGACCTGACGTGTTCAATAATTGCCGACAATACACGAATACCCAAACCCGCTCTTAGACTAGTTTTAGTTTTTCGCAGTGAAATACAACATAAAGTAGGGAAAGATATATTTTGTAACAGTAATATTCATTCCGGAACGAATTTGGATTTTGTTTGATAGTTGCTATGCATCATAAAATTTATTTAAGTTTTTCTTCTCCTGGAGGCTAGTCCGTGTATCGATTTTTGAAGTTCAGTCAAAATATAGCCACTCACATGATTAATGTTTGACGTGCAACGTTCTATTGTTGTCAGAACTTGCTTATATGGGGCACATCATGCATTCGCTACAGTGGTACTTGTGTTTATGCAGCTTTCGAAACCTCGACTTAAATGAGACATCTCAATATGTTACAACACATTATATATGTGTACTGTAAATCGATGTCATACCTTGGCATGCAACTGTTTTAACAATTAAAACATTGTATCAGTATGATTCTGCCATTTTCTTATTGGAAAAGAACACTAAAGTTATTAGATTTGCTAGCATTTTGTCGCTAGCTTGTTTTCGTCTTGTTACAGGCATTTCATTTATTAATTTAGAGACCGTACTAAGAGTTTTTTGCGTACTTTAATTTTGATGATGGACCGAGATTTATTTGTACATCGGTGGCGAGTAAATGTAAACTATGGACTTTATACCTAGAATGAATTAAATGAAAGAAGATCAATCTTGATTAATGTGTCTACAGAGAGAGAGAGAGAGGTGATCAGTTTGTAATTTCCTAACGATTAAATTCCTGTCAAAATCGGAATATCATTGCTAAAGTTTGGACAAATTTTGCTACCTTGACCGTTTGCCCGCTTTTAAAAGGCAAATAGAAAAGATTCGGTGTGTAATATTTCACTGATACTGCCAGTTAGCAGTTATTCATTCTCTAATAATCACGTCAGAGACATGTAGGCAGTTTTGACAGATTAAAATGTTTTTACACGACAATTGCCGTTAGCTACCACAGTCAATACACCGGAGATTGTGACAAAACTGTTCCAGTTCACGTTGTTTCAATGGGTACAGTTTAAGGGTGCACTTACACTAACCATCAATAGAAACAGCTATTATATCAATGTGGCGGAGATAGGCCTTAGATGTAAGAGGTATTGCGTTCGAGTCCCAAACAAATGTATATCATTTATGTAATAATTATAAGTACAGATGCTTATGTAATAAAACATTATTAGATTTGCATCGAAAAATACGAGGGTCCTGCAAAAAGATCTGTCACTAATGGGCTTCCGTATTTTTATCCCAGGTAGTATTTAAAACGCTTCGTTGCACGTGAATGATGTGTCCAGTAGCAAACCATATCCGTTTGTTTTGCGCAAATTGCTTTCAAATGACCGAGCTATTTCAAATTGAAATACATGCAGTCATATACACTGACCAATTTACTTGTTACATTGTAAAGTGGACGAAAAGACTTAGATTTAGTAAGAAGTATTTAGTTCTGATCTGTCCTCCGCCAGCTTCCTATTTAAAGTACCATGGAAGGTTGAAGCATTTCATGTACAGGGGTTCCACTAGACCTGAAAACCCAAGAGTCCCAGGACCCTTGGGGTCCAAATTTTGAAGGGTCCTTTTCCAAAATACAAGAGTCCTGTCCCAACACGTCGATACAATTGACTATATTTTCTTATATAATAATACTATGTTATAAATAGCTAATAAAACAATAAAACCAGGAACATGTTACAGCATAATAACAGTGTCTGTTTCAGGTCATATAATCTCATATTGTAAATTAATATTTATCAAAATTCATGTTCATTTGATGAGGTTTTCCTTCAATATTTTTATTTTTTAGCAGAAAAGTGCTAAAATAAACTCTGTAAAACTGTATCCAAAACGTACTATCCGGATACTGGTACACTTTCGGAATGTCATCTGAAATGTTGATTTTGCTCAGTTTGCTCTAGGTAAACTAATGATAGTTCCTCAAATAATGATGCTTCTTTTCATTAAAAATTGCATTGAAAGTCGTTTTTTTAGTGAAATTTGGAAAAAATGCATATGTCATCAGGTGTAATTAGAATCGTGAACGGACATTCTAAACTTATTTTTACTTTCCAAATTCATTAAAATTTGTGGACATTCTTGTTGAAATTAAGGTACGATCACTAAACAATGATCTTATTTAAAGTTTGCATGAAGAAATCTTGCAGAGCACTTTTCACATGCTCGATAATCAGCTGGTCGCTTTAATACAGATAATTTAATAACTGGCGCCATTTTGACAGTACACAATCAATACGCTTTATTAATTAATCTTAACACTTCACTGATTTTCATTAATTACCTATGTGCACTCGCCGTGACGTAACTTGCTGATCAAGAAAAATCAGCCAGGCATGTCTACAGTATAAAGGGCGGGATTTGGCAGAAGATCAAAGGCAGGAGGGCATGACCGCGAGTGTTTATTTTGAATACACGTGTTTATCGTAGACATAGTTTTACTGTAGGAAATGAATGATAAGAGGAAGGATTATCAAAGGAAAATGCCTCCGGGTCCCGAGTGACGCACAGGCAATTATCATGCCGGGTCCTTTGAGCGTCTTTTGAAAATCTCCTGGGTCCGGACCCGAGGTCCCGGGTCAAATTGAAACCCTGTATAATCAAGACTAAACAAAAGATTAGGAAAATCCAGTAAAACGTAGATTTTGAAATAAAGCAAACACCCTGTTTATCATTATTGTGATTGAACCTTCTGAAAAACCATAGAATATAGATAACTTTTTGACATACATGATGTCTCATTAAAGTAAACATTAAGTTATCATTATAAAAAAATGATATGAACTAAGCTGAAGGAAAACAACGTGATTGTTTAACTAACAAACAAAGCAACTAGCATATAATAATTCTCTGAAATTTTTTAGCTGAGCAGCTAAGCTTCACTAGCCAGCGTTCTGTTTAAATTTTGCACAAAATAATTTAAACCTTCCTAAAGATTAGAGTTGTAATTAGCGCTCTTTTTTCTTGTACAGTTATTGTACAAAATGTTTATTTGTCTAAATCAGCAGAACTATTTCTTCACTGACACTTACATACTTGTAAGGCTGACGCTAATCTGGTTATCGGTTATTAGTTGATTGAGTCATATAGAATATGTATTTTATTATTCATTGTGCGCAGAGATTTACCGTTTTCGTGATTTCAGTTGAAGGGTTACCATGTTACTTAGCGATCAAAATATATTCTTTTCTTTCGCGCATACGAGCATTCGATTAAACTCCCTTAAACCTTGTCATCTTTAAAAATGGTTAGTCCGAAATAAATGAAAGTATACAGAAGTTTGTGGAATTAACTCTTATTTAGAGTTCCAGCTGGAATAAATTCATAAACTTCAACAAAAACCGGATTTACAATTATTTTCCACTCAATATCTACATGTAACAACTGTAAGGAGAAACACCGGCATTCAAACCGATAACTTTTTTTTTGCGAAAGTAACAAATTTTCAGACTTTGCAGATGTATTTACATTTGAATGATAAAGGTTTTAGAAGAAAACAATATATGAAATAAGCTTATTTTATTAAGTAAAATAAATTAAATGACTTTTTTATTTAAGTACCAAGAACAGACAACAAAACACAAATTGAAACAAACAAACGAGGAAAGGAAGTTGATTTTGTTTTTTATACCATCTATTTCTCATGCCTTATCTAAACTGTTATAAATAAGTGATTATTGATGATGCAGATGACTAATATAAAGTTATAAACAAACCCGAGTATGTAAACAAACTTGTGTAATAACGTTAATCTAATACACCGGAAAGGAACTGTTGCCAATGCTAAAAGATTCAGTCTGTTAACAGTGTAATATTCTGTTTGATGAAATACAAGCACAGGTTCAAGTTGCGTTCGTATGTCTATAGTTTAGCTATTATTTTTTAATTTTGTACTTACGTTCTGTTCAACCCGGGGCTAGAGGGCGTGGACGGTAGCATGCATTTCCACTACCGTCCATGAACAGGATCAATCAAACCGAGCCTGCAACATTTTCGTTTTTGTCGTGTTGAGCGACCTGTGGAGTTTCCACTTTAAATTTTCTATTTTAAATATTTAGCTAAATTTTGAAGAGAAAATGAAACTGAATGTTACACAACGTAGCTTCCTGGAGATGCTAGTGCAGCCGTCATCGCATTTGTAACGCTGATATGTTGTCCACGCAGCAATTATTTCTATTACATCATGGAACCTAATTCTATTACATCAGACAAACTGATTCTATTACATTAGTAAAAATAAAGTGCATGAAATTAAATTGCTGCAGTTTCAGACAACTCATAATTTTAGCATTTTTATGTTCATGACACTTACCATAACGAACGAGAAAGGGCCATCAGACGCTAATACGTTTTATTACGTTACAGGTGCGGAAAGGATATAGAAAGTTTCCACTTGTGAACTCTCGCGTAGAACATTTATTTTTTATTAATACTTTACATAACATAATTAACGCTTTTTGAAATATTAAGCTAAGAAAAATATTAAATACATGTAGATGTTATATTAATATGCATATTAAATTACAGGCAATTCTCGGCGTTTTGCATTATTCTCGAGAAAAACATGCACTTTGGTTTATATGTAATTTTGACTCTACTAAGTAAGTTTCTTAAAGGCACTCGCTACAGTTTTTCCGGACGGGTCGATATTTACCCCAGCACCGTGCCAATTTGGTTTCGACGTAGCTCACTGCAGGGTAGAGAACACCAATTGTTTTCCCATAGACTTCCATTATAACATTATGGCGTGTACGGCCTTCCATATATCGAAACATGTATATCCAATCACATTTTTTTCAAGAACTATCTTAGTTCCACCAAAATATCGGACGAAAAGCATATGAATAGTGATACTTTATTTAAGTAATTTTCGTGTGAAGGAGATGACCCCCTGTTTACATCGTTGTCATGGCGGGAGAAATTCATTTGATGAAACTTTTTTTCAATACACATAAAATGTAGCAAATTTTGTCAAAATGTATAATGAAATACTGTAAATGCAGTAAAAATATTCCATTTTGAAAAAAAAAAAAAATCACTTCTTGGCTTTTTTTACATGACTGACCAATCAGAACGCACAGATGCTACCTTATTCCCAGGTATACACTTACCTCATTCCCGGTAAGTTCCCTGTACTTTTTTGAATTGGTGGTCTCTGACCTGCAGTGTTGGTGCGGTCCTCTGCGTTGTAATTTGATTTAAGTGAAATCTAATATGGTGACCTATCAATTTTCTTTTTGTTTTAGATTAGGTAGACATAACCAAACGTATGTGCAGAGTTTGATTAAATTCTATTATGTGAAACTAGATAAAATAGCAGAAGTACCAACTTAAACTGACAAAAATATGCAAAAATAGCCCTTGGGTCTGCTGAACAAGTATTCCTTTCTGTACAAAATCATGTTCTTTTGATTTCTCTGAGCATTTTTCAAATAGATATACTGTTTTCCGTTATAAAAATGCTTAGAAAATCAAAGTTATGCTGATTATTGTACTTTACTGAAATATATTTTAGGATTACAGAAATTTTGAAAAATGTTTAAAATAGCACCATATCTAGGGGCAAATTAAATTGAAACAAAGCTGGTGACCTATTTTTTTATTTCATTTTTCAATATATCATAACATTATCTTTTGATACAAAACATTTCATCAAAATCTATTATTGAGAAAAGAAATACGAAACTGTAGCGAGCGTCCTTAATAACGGGAACCATCAAAACTCAATTTAATACGTTTTTGCCTTTTCAATATATTATCGCCAATGTTGACACTATGCATTGCCTAAAAGTAAAAGTACACGTGATTCTGTTTGAATTAACCGACATAATAGACACATTTTGCGTAAGAATCCACATAAAATTACATGCAAGAAATGCAGTTTGAGTGTTATTTTTATATTGTTATCACTGTGACCAGGTGTGGGTACAAAACTTCACATGTTGATAATGTTGATAATAAATATTGATTGAAAATAAAAAATGAAAAACAAATGGTTGGGGCTACATGATCGGGATGGTGATTGGGTGGAGCAGAGAGGTCGGGGATGTACATGTTTGCATGTTGATAAATATTCATGGAAGGTTTAAGGTTTAAAAAAAAAAACTGAAAAATGTAAAAAAAAATTGTGGGGTTAGGCGGGGAAATATTTATGTGACCAGGGCGGTGGGGGTTACCGGGTGTTCGAACACAACTTGATGTTGATAATCAATGTTCATGGAGAAAAAATGAAAGAAGTTTTATGAAATTCTACCAGTTAGCTTCTTATGTACAAACATGTGGATGTTTAAACAATAAAAGGGCAATAACTCTGTAGTTTCTAAAGAGATCCTGACAAAATTGTGTATGTGCTACCACATTAAAGTGATCTAAATTCAAATTTAGTTTCACAGTTCTAGGTCAAATATGTCACAAGTTATGAAACAGAAAATGCCATATTTATAGTACCCTATAATAATTAACAAGGGCCATAGCTCTTTTGGACAGTCTGACTGAAACTTTGCGTGCCGCATTTCCCTATAGTGGTGAACATGTATATGATGCTTTATTTAAATATACTAAAACACTTCCTAGATATGGCTCCCGACCTACGGACGGACGGACAACGCCAAAACTATATCCTTCCACCTTCGGTGGGGGATAATAAACAGGTATGCATATCGCTAAAATTATGGTAGTGCGAGCGATAAAGTTATGTTTTACTATGAAATCATTTGAAATACTCTTTGTTCAGTATTTTCTAAACATAATTTGGTTAAATTTAGCTAAGTAGCTGTTAAGAAGCTGAAATATAAATGCTGTTAAAATTCTTCTCTCATACATTCAGAAACTGATAGGAAAATTGGCTTGTTAGATTGCGTATTAAATTGTTACATAGCTGCGAACCCAAAGATAATAACTTTTGGAAGTTAATTCACTATCAATAAACGGATCAGTTGCACTGATTTCAAAAGCGTTAACATGTTAATTTAGTTCTATCTTAGAGACAAGTTTCCTCAAATCATGTACTTGGTATAAATAGAACGGGAACGGCTTCTACATAAAGAGTATTTTATAATTTATATAACGGGGACTATTTATACAATTCGATCATAATTTAAACGAAGTTAATGCATTTTTAAGTTTAGACATTATCAAATGGCACGAGTATCTCCGTTGAAGAAAAAACAATTAAAAATCATATTCTTTCGATATCAAACATAATACGACAGTTTGAATCCCATCAAACATCTGAGGGATAATTTGCACCAGCGTGTTAGACGTCGCCCTATTCTACCGTCGAACTAACACAAGCCTTAATTCAGGAGTGGAACAATATTCCACATGCCGAAATCAACACACGGGTCGCTTCTATGCGCCAAAGATGCGAGGCAGTCCTCGATGCTCAAGGTGGCCATACCCGGTATTAATGTGTGACTTTGGTGTACGATCCCTACCATATTTAATCAACCATATCATCAGTTTTGGGTAAACGTAGAGCGAAACAATTTTCCACACAAATTCACATTATCACATTGCAATACTCTTGCAATACATATAAAAATAATTTAACCATTATTTTCATATTTACGTATATCTGTACTTAAACACTGCGGAAGTTACTTATTTTGTTCAGTATATAAAGTTTGATTAGTCAATTTTTTCTTGGAAAGTAACTGACAATATGTTGCAGTTTATCAATATCGTTCATGCTAGTCTACTGTATATTATTAGTTACACTGTTGGTGACAGGATACGGGATATACGCTGTCGAGGAAATCCATATCAGGCAAGAGCGAAGCTCGAGCCTGATATGGATTTTCGAGACAGCGTATATCCCGTATCCTGTCACCAACAAACAGTGTAACGATTTTATCTTGCTGACTACCCTTTACTTACGATATGGATTTTCGAGACAGCGTATATCCCGTATCCTGTCACCAACAAGCAGTGTAACGATTTTATCTTGCCGACTACCCTTTACTTACATGCTATAATCAACACATTTTGTAAATTAACAAACCTCTTACAGTGCAGACTGGAATCTTACAAATCATTTGTTTGGTCATCACTAGTTGATTTACACCAGCCATAAAATGCACAATGACCTGTGTTTTGGTTAAATCACAAAACACAAAAGCTCATTTACACAGGTTATGAACTGGTTTAGATGAGAAACACTAAAAAACTTTTTGTTCCATCCCTTCGAAAGTTACCGGATATCACGATGTCATTTTTATACGCCCGTTTGAAAAACGGGACGTATTATGGGAACGCCCCTGGCGGGCGGGCGGGCGGCGTCCACAAACTTTGTCCGGAGCATATCCTCTACATGCATGAAGGGATTTTGATGAAACTTGGCACAGTTGTTCACCATCATGAGACGGAGTGTCATGCGCAAAAACCAGGTCCCTAGGTCTAAGGTCAAGGTCACACTTAGAGGTTAAAGGTCAAATTCAAGAATGACTTTGTCCGGAGCATATCTTCTTCATGCATGGAGGGATTTTGATGAAAGTTGGCACAATTGTTCATCATCATGAGACGGAGTGTCATGCGCAAGAACCAGGTCCCTAGCTCGAAGGTCAAGGTCACATTTAGAGGTCAAAGGATACAAGAAAGAAAACTTTGTCCGGAGCATATCTTCTTCATGCATGGAGGGATTTTGATATAACTTGGCACAAATGTTCATCACCACGAGGCGGAGTGGCATGCTCAAGAACCAGGTCCCTAGGTCTAAGGTCAAGGTCACACTTAGAGGTCAAAGGATACAAGAATGAAAACCTTGTCCGGAGCATTTCTTCTTCATGCATAGAGGGATTTTGATATAACTTTGCACAAATGTTCACCACCACAAGGCGGAGTGTCATGCGCAAGAACCAGGTCCCTTGGTCAAAGGTCAAGGTCACACTTAGAGGCCAAAGGTCAGCTACAATAATGACTTTGTCCGAAGCATTTCTTCTTCATGCATGGAGGGATTTTGATGTAACTTGGCACAATTATACACCATCATGAGACGAAGTGTCATGCGCAATTCCCTTCTTTAGAATTACCTTCCTTTGTTGTTACTATAAATAGCTTATATTGTAACTTTTTCATTACTAGTCGTAGGGAAAAATCGAGACCACTTTTCTGTAGTACAACATGCATGCTACATCCAATTATGAGGTGTATTTTGACTAATCTCTACCTGGTAAAGATTTTTGTGTGGACTTACAATTTTTTGGGGATTTTTTTTTCTTTTTTTAAGATTATCTTCCCTTAGTTGTTACTATAAATAACTTATATTGTAACTTTTTTATAATTGACCGTAGGGAAGAAACAAGACCACTTTTCTGTGGTACAACATGGATGTTACTTTCAAATTTTAGGTGTATTTTAAGGTATCTCTACCTGGTAAGGATTTTTTTTGTGGACTTAGAAAAACAAATGACTTACAATGATTACTAAACAACCACAAAATTAAAATTCCATTTGCAAATACAGGTGCTAGAGAAATTTGCTGTGACGGGCGTATATTGTGACATTCTGGCACTCTTTTTATAAATGTCTTGATACTTCGGCTTTCATCCCGTTTCCTGTTAAATCATTTATCTTTCACGTAGATTAAATGATCCTACAACGAACTGCTGAGTAACAAATATGTCAATTCCTTTATTTCACGATGATTTACTATTTAACTTCCAAAACAAGATTTCAACGTCCGTGTATTCCATACAGAGTTATTTCGCTTTTACGGCTAACTTTTGTCAAACTTCATGAGCCTCAACTTAAGTAGAATGAAATCGGCAAGAAAACACTAAATTTACTCTCGGAAACGATACTATCACCGGAGCTGATAAATAATCTGGTTTGATTCAATTAAGCCAGCAGTGTGGCAGCCATTTTGTTTTAATCAAAATTCATATCTGAAATATACTAGCAGGATATGGAATATATCCTGTCTCCACGTGACGTCAATTGACCAATAGAAATGCAAGAAACTTGTAGGAGGCAAGATAAAATACAATTAATAGCATATGGAGAATATATGCCCTGTCATTATAAACTGAACACCGAATTTAACAAATGCATCTCATCTTCAGTTTGCTGATTATAATTATTACACTAAAGATAATCCTGTTATTTTATTTGCAGAAAAAAAAACGACATGAATGACACACTGCTCATATTTTCGTTTGCATGTTACGATGACAAAATCATTTAGCATAAAGAATATAGTTAGTTACTCTATACCTATTTTATTCATCCAATCGTGAACGTTTATTTGCAACACGTGACAGTACAATATATTACCGTATTGGACGCACGTGCGTACAAAAAAAAAAACTGTATTTTTTCCGTATTTGGACGTTTAAAAAAATCCCATGTTAAACATAAGATACAGCCCGAAACGCGTGAAAATGTTCCGAATGTAAATCGGGTGATGTAGGCGCTCTATGTACAGAGTTTGAGCGTCTTGAAAAGGTAGAAATACAATATTCAGTGAATCATTTTTAATTTAAACTAAAATAGATATAGAATAAAAAGGTTATTAACATTGTACTGTTCAATTCGAGATATTAGCGGCTCGTCCAATGTGGTTTTCTCAGCTGGGTACGAGTCCAAATATACTGTTAGATAACCTAATATTATGAAAAAATAATGGTTTGTACAATTAAAAGATCATTGTATCTGAAAGCATTTAATAATGTGTATTCGTATCTTTACAGACATCTTATTACAGACATCTTATTTATTACCGGAACTTTTTGCGTCATTGATACCTCATGATCTGCATTATAATATTATATTGCTACGTCAATCTGTTGTGTATACGATTTATATTACTAGTAAGCCCTTAATACCGACGTTGTGTTAGTCATGCTCAAAGACTTTTATGTAACATTAGTCTCAGTTTCTGACTGTACGTATTTACACAATGTTAATAAAAAATAATGAATCAGTGTTCCGTGGATTGTGATTTTAAACATGAAATGTGCTCTGTTTCGAGCATCCCCCTTCCATTTTTTTTCTGTCAAATATAAATTATTCGACAAATTATAAACAATTTTGATAAAAAAAAATGAACCATTTACACGTAATGAGAGCTATGTACATGTAATTTCTGAGGAATTGTCTATCTAAGCGTTATAGGAGGAACCTACCGCACGATATTTTTGTTTATAGCACACACAAAATAATTGAATCTTACCAGAAGTTTACATCACAAACAGTTGACTTCCTCTGCATAAATGAAGTCATTATTAATATCCTAAGTACATTGTAGGTGACATGAGCATTATCAAGTCTTTAAAGGTTGTTATGTTTGTAGAGTGGGGACACGATTTCAGTAAAATCATGCAAATATAAATCCTTAATATTAAATCTCTGCAAGAAAAGATGGAAGACTATAAGTTCCATTTACTGGTTTAAGGTGCAGGTTGAGGATAACTGTTAAGGCGATAACGTGGCTCTGTCGATTTGCTGCAAAAACAGGTACCAGAGAGCATAAGTTTTTCATCCACATATTCATCCAGTGATAGATTCTTTATCACGCATACCATATTCTTAAAAAAAATAGAAGAAAGACAACAAAACGAATGCTTTTCGTTTAAACACGTATTTATTTTAGTAGCTTATGAATTTACGCATTCCTTCATAAATTACAACTCTTACACTCCGGGTACTTTGTGACCAACATATCTATTCCTCCTCGCATACTAGCATTTACGAATTGTCGTCAAATTTAGTTTAAAACTTCAAAAATGGTCAGGAGAATTGTTCTTCCCAAATATATTTAAATGTGGCCGAAAACGTAATCTAATTGGTGAAGCATTCAGATCGAAAAAGATCAATGTGTATAAAGGAAAACAGAAGCACAACGGAAAACGCGTATATATAAACTTCAGATGCAATTTATACAGTTTGGTAGAAAGCAGGTTTGCAATTATTTTCTACTCGATATCAGACAAATGTAAGGAGAAACAGCAGTGTTCCAACTAATAACAATTTGTTACCAGTGCGAACAATTTTGAGATTTTGCAGATATTTAACAACATTCGAATAGTAAAGGCTTAAACGAAGAAAAGATGAATAAGATAACGTTTTTCAAATAAAAACATTGATTAATAAGATTTGGCCAGGCAAGGCATTTTTACAAACATGAAAAGCGATTTTTTTTCTATGCTTTTTTTTGGTCTGTCAAATATATATATAGGTATTGTTAGAAATTAGTAATAAGACGTTAATGTTATACTTAATAAAAGTTCTGAAAAGGCCCAAAAATGTTAACAATTATTGTACAAAACATTCATCAAATGCACCACATGTTTATGTAATTATCACGAATTTGTCACGTTATTAACAGCTTAATTGCTTCGATATTTGTTTGTTGTTTTTTTGTACTAATTAATCCATGCTATATTATGATGTGTGATTGGAAATTAAGCTTCCGTGCGGTATCAGTGCAGCTGTCATTGATAGAAAGGTAATGGTGATCCATATGGAATTGTGAGACCGAAACAGTATCCAAACTGCAATTTCTGTATTACACCAGGGAAACTAAATGAATTTAGTGTTAGTGCAAGAAATTAAATTGCTGCTCATAAAGGCCATAGGTTTATTTTCAGTACACTTACCTTCCTTTGGGTGCAATACTTTTAATGATTGTCATTGTTAACAACATATAGATAATTTATATAACGCACTTACTAACTCACATACACCGAAGAGCCACTTGGACGACTATGTCTTTGCTGTCCGCAGGCGAGATCGAGATCGACAAAAAGGGTTACATCGATTTAATTTTCTTCCGCTAGTAAAAACTAATTTTAGCAGGTCAAACTTTGTAAAACTTAAAACTAGCTGAGGATACGCCAGTTGGCAAAACGTTCAATATATGAGCCGCGCCACGAGAAAACCAACATAGTGACTTTGCGACCAGCATAGTTCCAGACCAGCCTGCGCATCCGCGCAGTCTGGTCAGGGTCCATGCTGTTCGCTAACAGTTTCTCTAATTGTAATAGGCTTTGAAAGCGAACAGCATGGATCCTGACCAGACTGCGCGGATGCGCAGGCTGGTCTGGATTCATGCTGGTCGCAAAGCCACTATGTTGGTTTTCTCATGGCGCGGCATATAACAGACATTGTGTCAGGAGTAATTTCGTCCTCCAATTATGAATCATGTGGAGAAATTGGCAGTTACTTGCGGACAACAGGTTTATACTGAACACTAGTTAGGTTAACTGCTCGCCGTTACATTACTGAAATACTGTTGAAAAAAAAAACGGCGTTAAACCAAAAACAAACACTTATTGATATCATAGTCGGATGCACATGTTATGTTTTCTAAAAAGTAACATTTGATGATATATGGCACTATTTTTACCTGTGTATGCTGCATTGTTTGTTTGTACAGTGAGTATTGTCTATATACTTGTCAGTGTTGTCATCACATGCACATTATATGCGTTGATGTGAAATAAACTTGAAACTTGAGTCGTAGACTGGCTCCCGTCTCTATGTTTGTTCTGTCATATTTTTCTTATATGAGCCCCGCCATGAGAAAACCAACATAGTGCGTTTTCGACCAGCATGGATCCAGACCAGCCTGCGCATTCGCGTAGTCTGGTCAGGGTCCATGCTGTTCGCTAACAGTTTCTCTAATTGTAATAGGCTTTGAAAACGAACAGCATGGATCCTGACCAGACTGCGCGGATGCGCAGGCTGGTCTGGATCCATGCTGGTCGAAAACGCACTCATTTTAATTGCAAATTTACCGATTGATCCTACTTATGAAATATGAATGTAAAACTGTCTAAATTATTATGCCTCACTAATACAGTAAATATTCTATCTCATCCAGGCTTGTGCCTAATTATAATTATAATTTAATTAATTATAATTAATTAACAAATTTGAAATAAGTGAAAGTAATTAATAATTGCGACAAAAGTCAATTAAAATAATTGTAATTAAGTAATTACTTACTCAAATTTGACCAATAATTGGCAATTAAATCTAATTATTTTTAATTATTGTGCCTCATCTATTAGTGCAAAGGTGAAATTTCACACTAAAGTAGTGATAATTTACACCTATTGTGCTATAAATAACAAGGTGTCAACACCTTTTGTGTTCTTTCATCACTTGTAGCTTTAAGGTTCATTTCTGGTCTGAAATAACTTTAATTTTGGTTGCAACACAAAATCTGTTTCTTTAGAAAATAATCTATTAAATGATAGTAATTCCCTCTGGCCTTTTTTCAATCTATTGAAAAAAATAACAGGGCAACACGTTTTGTCCAGTAAATACTGTTTGCCAATATAAAATGCTTTTTACCGAAGAGTTATTTTTGAGTGAATACAGCAGTTTCACTTCATAAACACTGGCCAACATGTAGGTAGCACGTTATTAGTCTAGTTTGCTCCAGTAGCATATTCAGTTTTATACCAACAACTCCATCACGCAGAAGGCACACATTGGGGGCACATCAGGACAAATGTCAGAGTTTGACAAATAACTTGTAGAAGAATGTGAATCTTACAATTCTGAACTTTTATAGTTTTGGTCACTAATGAAAAAAGGTTGCCTTCATTGTTAAAATAGTCGCTAAATACTTAGCACTCCCAGCATCGTCTGCGCCAGTTGAAAGACTGTTTTCTATTACAGGCAAGGTGTTTCGTCCAGATCGGTGCAGAATAACAGATAAAAACTTTGAGGCTTTGATGGTGATAAAATGCAATAAAGCAGTTTGAGATAATATATTGAATGACAGTAATTTTGAGGAAGAAATTAAAATGTATATTAAAGTGCTTTTTTCTAAAATCTGAATGTATGTGCATGCTTATTGGCAGTTATTCTGAGAATGAAACTAATATGTGCATTAAAGTGCTCGTTGCTAAAATCTGTATGTACACAATGTATGTGCATATTGGTGCCACTATTAATTAATTAATTATAATAATTAATTATTTGTCCTGAATAATTGTAATTAATTAATTATTTGTCCCCTAAACCAAGTAATTAATTGTAATTTAATTGAGAAGATTGTCAAAATAATTGTAATTAATTAATTATTTTACAAGATAATGAGGCAGAACCCTGATCTCATCCGAATTAGAGCTCGTTTTATGATACAAGCGATCATTTTCATTTGAAAAGAAGTAGGAAGACTTTGAAATAGCATTTATAACTCTATTTAGTACCATTTAAAATATGTTAATTAGCACTTTTGTCCATTAACTACAAGTTTAACTTACTAGCAACAGTTACTTATATGTGGATTTACAAGACGGGCTAACAGTTACTTCATCTGTCGTATTCGAGTCTTTACAAACTACATCTGCATTATTTGTAACGCTTTTTTGACAGTACGTAACATTTTCAAAAGTTAGCAAACTGGTATTTACCTGACTGATGTTTCCGTTCTATACAGAATCTGTTCCAGTGACACCTCCGCATTCAGCACGCTTATAGTTAGGCTTTCCTTTATTTAAGTGTTATAGACGATCTAACGACCTAGAACGACATAATATAATATTTTTAAGACTATAATATAGAATTTTTATTTGTCTCAATAATTGACCAAGTGAAAAGTAACATGAAAACGTTTACCTTATTAACTTTATAAGATCAGATAAGATAAAATAAGACTTTTATTATAATGACATGTGTGTGCAAGCGATATATGCATATATATGCAATATTAAACACCCGGCCCAACGGACCAATAAGTCACCTTACATAAATTTTCAAAAAAATTCACGGTTACACTCACTAAAAGAATACAATGATGAACAAGACATTTTAAATCTAAAGTATTTAAATACTCGTTATTATATAATATAATAATAAGTGATTTCTATATCCCCCCCACCAAAAAAAAAAAAAACGGTTGAACTTGTTTAATAACAGCTGGTAAAGGAAACTGCGTATCAATGTTGTTGCTTTGTGTATGTCATAACATGTCATTTAGATAAAATATCAAATACATTATTAACATAATTTGTTTTCGACAAAAGATACCACTTGCTTACTGATGTATGTAGTTTAGTCTTATTTATTCGGAGATACTGGGATTGAATAATACGCAACTTAGCGTCCTGGAAATTCCAATGCAGCTGTCGTTGGTAGAATGGGCAAACATTTTCCTCGTATTTTACAAGGAAAAATAGATTGTTAGTAGTGCAAAAAATTAAATTGCTGTAGCTTGAGAAATTGCATAAAAAATTAAAAACAATTATTTTTCATAACGGTAACGAATTGATATGTATTTAGAAACAAACTATATAGAGCTTTTCAGCTTAGGGGCTGAATGATATGAACAGAAATGTTCAGGTTGGGAACAAAGTTGCCTTCGTTTCTCAAACTGTTGCCCTAATATGGTGTGGAAAAATGTTACAAAACTAACTCAATATTCAGATCTGACGTCATATTATTTAGAAAATTAACAGTTTATAATACGCTAGCTAAAATTTGAGGCGTATATTATATGATACTGCTATATTTTTGTATTTCTCTGACAAAGTCAAGAATATGCTAAAAACAACAATTCAGCCAACTTAAAACTATAAAATTATAAAGTATTTCTCGAACATGTATTGATAGAAGACAAATCGAGCAGGAACACTGAATATAATAATATTTGTTACTTATTATGTCGACAAGGGAGATTAAAACTTCCTTTCGAAATGCATATTCAAAACACTAACTATATATTTTAAATGTACTAGATTTCTGCATGAAAAGATCAAGTAAAGTGTACAATCCAGTTTTAAACTAGATTTCTTCATTTAAAAAATTAATAAGAAGTCACTATGGAAGCATAAAACGTGACTAACCTAAATAATAGCATATTTGATTTAATTGAGTCAAAAACGTTCAGTTAGGAGCGTTTGCTTATAATTATAACATAATGACAAAACCTTATTCGAAAGAAAAATATCAGTTTTTAGATTTTGTTATCATGGTTGTTTCCGCTTTACAGCTTGACTGGAAACGGAAAAACTTTAACGAGGCAAACTGACACCAAGTTGATGGCTTAGCCTTTTCTTTCATCTGTATTAATCTTACCTAAAGGATAGTAGCCAAAAATGTTGAAAACAATTAATGCGCGTACAAACTAAACCCAAACCAAAACTTAGTAAGAGAAATTACAAGTTTGTTTATTCAATGATTATGATCTTTTTATCAAAAGTAACAAAATAAAAATGAAAAAAAAAAGATAATTGCTGGATTTTATTAGAAATTAAAGAAGCGTTCAGTTGCATTTTTAATAGATAAAGAAGGTATATAGACAGAAGGATGTTATATATTAAAAATGCTTAATTCCTCTTGTGTTATCTAAATAATGTTAACTTTCTTTTATGTATAATAAAATCCAGCAATAAAGATATATCATTGTTCAAAATACACACTAATTTATTACTTCTAAAAGCTATGTGCCTGAATGCATTTTTTATATTTTTGATAATAAAAAACAGCAATAATGAGATGTAATTGTTAAAAAACTTACTTTATTTAAAAAGATAAGATAAAACACTGTTGTATCTTATCACTTTGTTTATTTAGCCCTAATTCAATCAAGCTTTCTAAACTCGTTATAAAGGTGAGAACTGATTTGCTATAAAGGTGAGAAATATCACCTGCAACTTATTTACTGCACAGTAGCTATACAATAGCTTATTATGATAAACAGAAGCAAGTCTACCAATGGTCATGACTTGTGTATTGGCCCTTATCGCCATTACGCAGACCTTATCATCTCCATAGGCCACATACCAGGCATACCAGAATCAGTGTCTTTAAGCTTGTATTTTGTCCTGTACTGAAAGGAAAGTAACAGAAACGTTGAAACTCTTCAGCAGCATTTCAATACTTTTGTTGAACTTTTGGTTTAAAAAATCTGTTTTGCTTTTATCCTGAAAGTTTCTTGCATATTGTCAGCATTACGGTAATCACCAGGTAAGCATATTATGTAAGACCTTTTTCTTGGCTGATACTTCGAAAAGCTATTTTCTTTTGATATGTGAAGTCCACAAAAATAGCCGCTAACATATCGTGTTAATCCGGAATAATACTTTTAGAAACTGTTTTAACATGTCTCTCGTGTCTACAGTAATAAATGTTTTGAAGCGAAGCGTTGTTCATCTTAAATGAATTGTTTTAGCAACAATCAGGTATGTATATATATCATTCTCCGGGGCATGCTGACTATCGTTTAGTCATACATCGATCAATGCAAAACTTTCAGGTATTGCCGGAAATTAATGTGCCATCTAAACATCGTATTTCCCATTAAAGTGTCATAATTGTTGCGTAAACAGACACCGCCCTTGTGCATCTGTCAGACATTTGCTTCCTAACTTTAATAAGTCAGTTATTGATTAATTTATAACTTCAGATAATTGTACATATTTCTTCACATTTCTTGGGACTTCGAGCCTGTACTCGCATTATGTACCAAACCCGTTTTATACAAAATACAGCAAGGAACGATTAAAATCAGAGTATCTCAAAAGTATTTAAAGGACTTGGGATATACCATTGTTAGGTGCAATTTATATTTGTTGAATGTTGGGAAAAGTCCCGAAAGCGACATATAACGACTCGCTCGTATGATCAATACACCGACGCAAATACAGATGTATTAGATGTAGAAAATATTGGTCAGATTTCAGGATGAATATGCTGTCTCAAGATTACCTTTCGTGACACACAGCTCCTGGAGTATCTGAGCAGAAACAACATTGGGACCTGAAGTTTTAAGGTCATTTATACCTTTTTGCTGTTATCAGTAAGAAATAAAGAGTCTTACAACATGAAAACATCCCTTTGGATAACTTTGTTCCATTTATTTCCGAAATCCAAGGCTAACGCAGTAGGATTCATGTTACAATACATTGGTAGATTGCCATTAATCGGAGGAGCAAATTTCCATAAAATTACATAAATCTTTAAATTTCTTCCAAAGATTTCTTCATATAATGAGATAGATGCAATGGTATTTATTCACAACGTTAAACATTAAATCTGATTAAGTGTAAAATTCTAATTTTGACTTCCAGAAGTCTGTAAGAAATAAAAATGTTGTTGTTTAGTTGGAAAAGTTCACAAATGCAGTATCTACATAATGTAACGTTTCTATAAATACTCATCTGGGATGTAGGCTGGATGTCAATAGATTGGTCGATAATATTACATAGCATGGGGTTTTTGACAAGTATCTCATTTCACTGTACCCTTAAGATATTATTTTTCCGTATTTCTGATGAAACTGGAATTAGACGTCGACTTTTTAAGTGGAAATTACGACTACTGCTTATAAGATCATACCAATTCAATAAATTGGAAAATATCAAAAAGTATATACACCCTATAATCATTTGAAATGCTATTAGTTATGTCGTGTTTTGATGTAGTTTAGAGATGCAACAAGCAAAGTAACTTCTCTATAGACGTAAAATGTAAATTTGGTTATAATGTTCCCTTAAACCATTAAAACAAGAATGAAATTAGCCTGCTGGGATTACGTATTGAATTATAACATAACAAAGAACACAAAGATTATCGAGTCGAAAATGTTTATTCACCGAAGATAATCTGATTAAGGAAATGCGTTTGCTTCAGAAAAAAAAATATTTACGGTAAATACTAACTTGATATAATTTGAACAAGATCGACTTCTTGAGGCGACCTGTAGAGTTTTCACTTATTTTTCTTTCTACATGAAAAAGAAAATATAAACAATTATTTGATCAATCTAGGATTGTTTATATAATTCCTCCAATAGTTAGTTAGATTCAGACATTATCTGATGAAGCGACTGTAACCATTAAATAAGTTATATGTTAGATTAATCACGTTGAAGCTGAACAAGAAAAATATTGTCAAAAGCGTTGATCGGCGTCGAAAACTCCGTATATACAATATGGCGGAAAAAATCTTTAATAATGCCAAGTACAGGATAGATTGTATCCTATTCAAGCAAACAGTGTGACAAATTCGTGTAAATTAATTGGAACATAATTTGTTATTTAAAACGCCGAACATTTTTTGAAGTACCCTCAAATTTTTGCAACTCACATTTTTAATGTGATTTGTTTCTCTCCAATGTTTTCAATACTTGCTTAAATGGTAGAGTTATTATATATAATTCTGGTGTTAATGCATATTTAGAGAGTGTCTGTTCGGGTTTAGCGGCTTTTTACATTATACTCCACTCAGTCACAATATACTGACATCGGACTGACCAGTCCTATAATTATGCACTTAAGGTATGACCCGTGTAATAGTGTGCCTCCTTTTGAAGATTATTCAGTTCCTACAATAAACCTATCTTTGACTTAAATTTGTCGGGGGGCATAGGTTTAAGCCCCACTGGGACCATTTTTTTCATTTTTCTTCTTTTTTCCAGTAAGTTTTTACTCTTTTCAAGACTTATTATTGATTTATTGTACAAAAGTGAAAAATTTTCATTTTATGAGTGATTTCTTGCTGTTCAAAGTGAATTTACCTCTGAAACAGAAAGGGGCAGAGTTAGATATCTTTAAAAATACTGAGTTACATGCGGTAAAAGTTCTCTATTTTGCCTTTGCTCTTTAGATTACATATTGTGGAAAAAAAGTAGGTAGGTTTTACTTCTGCCCAAAGGTTAATTTTTGAATGAAGTGAGCAAAATCTAAAACAGTCCCACAGCACTCGGCCTTAATTTTTCAATGTTGGAGTTAGAATTCTGTCTCATTAAATCTTATTACTTGAGGCACCCTAGAAAAAAAAACATGATATTCACAGTTCTATTTTGTGTTTTATAATTGTTTACCAATACATGTAGTTTGAAGTTTCTTTTATCAAAATTGATAGTATAATGAATTCTCTGCAAACGTTTTGGACAGTGTCCATCGCTTTGAATTCTGTATCTACTTCAGCTTGAGGAAATACCATTAGTTATACAAAATGTATAAAAAGAAATTCGGCACGGTAAACGTTGTTTAAATTGTGCATACAAGTCACTCACTGGATACATTATATTGCTGTAACATTGTTTTGAAGATTTGAAATATTCACCATTAGGTAGGTCATACCTTAATGCACAGCAGCGAACCCACGACTTCCCTCATTCGAAGCGGGCGCTCAATTACTTGACTACTGTGGCGATTGATGAATCAATAAATGTCTAAATTTGTATACAAGTATACATGTTGCAAATTGATGTGTCAGTGTCAAACATTGATACAGAAGGGGTTAAGTTTATTATTTGAAAATGAATTATCGTAACAATTGAAGGAACATTGTATTAGTATAAATTCCTGCCATCCTTCTTATTGGAAAAGAGACTAAATTTATATGATTTACTAGCATTTCTTCGCACATCGATTTTGTGTATTTGTCTCATTTATTAACGGAAATTCTTGTGTCATCCATACCTTATGTTTACATTATATTAATGCGTCAATAGAGTATTGTATATACGGCCTTTATCCGATAAGGCCGAGAACTCTTTATACAGCTGTTATGTTAGGCATGCCCAAAGACTTTCCAGTTATGTAAGTCTCAGTTTCTGTATTTATTTAGACAAGTAGTATTGTTTTAATTTACAAACCATCTTTGGCGTACGTTTACTGGCTTTTCCTACGCATACAATTGCACACAAAAATGCAGCATATCTTCTCGTTACTGTCAGTTATATGTCAGGTGTATACTTTGAACACTGTTATATTGAAGGTTTCTTGGATCCTTTGGAATAAGATAACGGGTAGTTGAAGTATTCGACTAAATTATGATTGATGATAGTATTGAATTCTGATATCTTATCATTTAGTACAGGTGCATAATGTCAATTGATTCATGTTTGTTTTAAGAGCGAAAAATGTAGTGTTAGATGCCACCGAATTCTGCTCATTATGTCGCTCCACTGAATTAATGGATATGTGTTTATTTCAGTTTATAATAGAAATATCTTTCACTGCGTGAATACCATTTGTAATGTTTACACGAACGGCGCTTTCGCGAGAGAAAGTTAAAATCTGGTGTTAAGAATTGTAGCCTAAGGTAGTTCAGTTTTACATCGGAACAATTTGATATTGTTATACATAGCTGTGTGCGTCAACTTTGAGATCTATTTCATTTCAAGTAATATTTGGCGCCCAAGGTTTTGCAAAAGATTGCATTGGATTTATAATGTTTTTACATAACAGTAAATGTGAAGGAACATTTATTATTAGGTAATATACTAGCATTTGTGACTCTGTTGATAACTCTGAAAGTTATAAGTTTTGATGTGAAAAAGAACATGAACATACTTCACTTTACCAGCTCAAGGTGAATTACACTTCCCCACAAACAAACCAATACATGTGAGAGAGTCCATGGGCGAGTGGTTTAGGTCGCTGACTTCAAATCACTTGCCCCTTACCAATGTGGGTTCGAACCTCTCTCGGGGCGTTGAATTTTTCATGTGAGGAAGCCATCCAGGAGGCTGACGGAAGGTAGGTGGTTCTACCCTGGTGCCAACTCGTGACGAAATAAGGGAAATCTTGGGTCTTCGTCCACCAACACAGCTGGAACGTCGCCATGTATATATGACCTATAATTATTTGTCGGTGCGACGTTAAACCCAACAAAACAAAACATATACATGTGAGACATTTGCTGTAGTTTTGAAAGTCCGTTTCATAGAAAAGCCATTGCAAGTGTTTTATGTTAGAAGTGGTATATCCCACAGTGACACACTAACTTTAAAACCATATTCAGCGCTATACATGCGACATGAAATAGTACCTTCATATCTCATCTACTTGTTTACAGAAGAGCAGTGTTAAAATTGAAATATAGTATAGCAAGATTTATATATCTAACCACTCCGAATCGGTTATATGCCGGGTTATATAATTCACTTGTGTTACGGCCTCGTAAACTGATTATTGCGAAGGCGAATAACCTCTTCGTACTGTACCTTGTTCAGCTATACACTCATTCTCGCATACCAGAGGCATATCATGGTTTGTGTCTCGGTATTTTGACGAACCTCTGATAGATGGGAATGTTATACACTAGTTTTTAAACAATGATTCAAAGTTTTGACATTCTTCCATAAAAGGAAAACAAATCGGGTAGTGTTAGGATACATATTGTTTCAGTTATTTATTGTAATATAACAGTACTGCGTTATACGCACTCAAGGACTTGATTAATACCCATATTTATGATGCATATTTCATAAATACAGGCATTAATAAAAGCTTCTTGGATCAACTTTTACAAATATATATATGGAATGTTTTAAAGTGTGTCTGGTTAGTACAACAGAAATGTCCCCTGGTTACTTTACACAAAACCTTCCGCTTCTGAAGACTGTGTACTAGCGACTGAGTTAATGAAACGCTGTTTAACTGAAAAAAAACTTAAACACAATGTAATCCTGTTTATATTTACTCGCTTACTTTTTCACAACATGCAGTTAGTGATACGTCAAACAAATTGATATTGTCTATCAAGGTATGAATATGTAGGATATGAATAAGGAAAACTATCGGAATTTAGAAACTGTATTATTTAAAACCGCTACAATGCCATAACTGAAAAATATATTATCATTTTTTGTTAACTGCATCACCTGACGCTTCACAATAGCCGTATTTCAAAAGACTGGATGATATAAATGAATACTCTTCCTTGCAATTTTCTCGTATGTTTTTACTGCGCCGCAGTTGGGTGTGGTATTATTAGGAGAACTTAAAACATTAATGCAAATGATACATGCGTACAAAGAAGAATTTAAAGCTACTCGCCAACAGTTTTTGTGAAATTTTTCAGCATATTTATTTACACCATGTTTGGCATAGAATTTATATCTGACACTGAAAAATGATACACTGGGTGGAAATAAAGGTAGTTCTGCACGTTCGGATCGGATTTTTTTCTACAATGTAGAATTTGATTAAATTCTGATTTTTCAAAACTTCAGAATATACCTAGAAAATTCAGCAAATAAAAAAGATAGGGTCGTGTGCCTGATTTTTTGCTAGACTGCTTTGAAAAAATGGACCTCATAATCATAACTTTCATAACATTTTCGCGAATAGAATTTTTTCTACAATGTAGATTTTGATGAAACTTCCCATGGTTGTTAATAAACATATGGAATATAATTTGGTGAAATAAAATGTATAGGTCCGTGTGCTTATTTTTGAGATTTTTGACCATGATTAAAGTGAACCAGACATTTCAGGCTAATTTTAACACATTATTTTGAATTTTTAACGTGCCGTATGTTTTACTATCATATTTTGACTTTAGAAATATAGCAACAGTGCCATTGTAATAAATTTACTCACAGGTTTCAATTAATTCATAAACTGATTTTCATTTCCGTACGCCAAATCCAGGCTTTATTCTACGTTTTCCGGATATATAGCGTTACGCCATCACTTCCGTTTTTTCAAACGTGCAGAACTACCTTAAAGTTAGATATTGGTAAAATGCAACTTGAAGAAGAATGTAAATTTTCTGCATTATTTCAAAAGTGTTGCAACGGTTTACTACCTTCTGCACACACACTATTTTTGTTATTTATAATAATATGCTGCAACAAATCTTATGTCAATAAATTTATTTAGAGGCACAATATATTAAATTGTTCCCCTCTTTGAACATGTTAATAACGTATAACTGTAAATCCACAAAAGGGAATTTCATGACTTTACACAGAGAAGGATTAGTGAGAAAGGAACAAATCCCATAGCTCTGTCTGCTTTCTAAAGAAATTGTTTTCCTTTTCAAAGAGAATGACATTACATCACATGAAACTTAGTAAAATTATACATATCATTATGAGCAAAAGAAAGACACAAAAACTACACACCCGCCTTGAATAACGATAAAGTTAATGACGAGAAAGTTGGTTACTTATTCCTTATTCCTTTTTCGAATAAGGAATAAGTAACTAGGTACTTTTTGTTACTTATTCCTTATTCAAATGCGAAAAAGTAACAGACACATTAACACCAGATAAAGTCTAATCTCCTACAAAAACGTGTTCTGAACACATCTCATATCTATTTCGCCAAGCAATGATAAAAGTCGAATAAGAAATAAGTAACTGGATTCATTTTGTTACTTATTCCTTATTCAAACGCGAATAAGTAACAGACAAATTTACAACAAAATAAAGTGTCATCGCTTTCACTATTTCTCCAGCATGATTTAATTTTTCACTTTAAAACCAACTAAGCGTGTTCTGAATACATGTCATATTGTTTTCTCCGAGAAATGAAAAAACTCGAATAAGGAATAAGTATCTGGCGTTATTTTGTTACTTATTCCTTATTCAAGCGCGTATAAGAAACAGGCAAATTAATACCATATAAAGTCTCACCTCGTTCACCATTTCTTCAATATGATTTAATTACTCACTATTAGACCTACAAAACGTGTTGTGAACACATGTCATATTGTTTTCGCCGAGAAATGATAAAACTCGAATAAGGAATAAGTAACTGGATTCATTTTGTTACTTATTCCTTATTCAAACGCGAATAAGTAACAGACAAATTAACAACAAAAAAGTCTCATCGCGTTCACTATTTTTTTAACATGACTTAATTACTCACTATAAGACCTACAAAATGTGTTCTGAACACATGCCATGTCTTTTTTCGCCCAGAAATATTATTAAGTCGAATAAGGAATAAGTAACTAGTTTCATTTTGTTACTTATTCCTTATTCCTTATTCAAACGCGAATAAGTAACAGAGAAATAAACACCAGATTAAGTCTCACCACGTTCACCATTTTTTCAGTATGATTTAGTAACACACTTTTCAACCTACAAAACGTGTTCCGAACACATGACATTTTTCTTTCATCAGAAAATTGCAGAATTCGAATAATTAGAACTGGAAAAAGTAAAAGATGAATGAACTTAAGATAACACCTCATCTCGTTCATCATTTCTTCAACTTGATTTTATTACTCACTATAACACCTACAAAACGTGTTCTGAACACATGTCATATCGTTTTCGCCGAGAGCTGATATACTTCGAATAAGGAATAAGTAACTGGATTCATTTTGTTACTTATTCCTTATTCAAACGCGAATAAGTAACAGACAAATTTACAGCAAATAAAGTGTCATCGCTTTCACTATTTCTTCAGCATGATTTAATTATTCAGTTTAAGACCTACTAAACGTGTTCTGAACTCATGTCATATTGTTATCTCCGAGAAATAAAAAAACTCGAATAAGGAATAAGTAACTAGTTTCATTTTATTACTTATTCCTTATTCAAACGCGAATAAGTAACAGACTAATGAATACCATATAAATTCTCACCTCGTTCACCATTTCTTCAACATGATTTAAATACTCTCTGTTAAACCTACAAAACGTGTTCTGAACACATGTCATATCTTTTTCGCCGAGAAATGATAAAAGTCGAATAAGGAATAAGTAACTGAATTCATTTTGTTACTTATTCCTTATTCAAACGCGAATAAGTAACAGACAAATAAACACCAGATTAAGTCTCATCACGTTCACCATTTTTTCAATATGATTTATTTACACATTTTTCAACCTACAAAACGTGTTCCGAACACTTGACATTTTTCTTTCATCAGAAAATTGCAGAAGTCGAATTATTAGAACTGGAAAAAGTAAAAGATGAATTAACTTAAGATAACACCTCATCTCGTTCATCATTTCTTCAACTTGATTTTATTACTCACTATAACACCTTCAAAACGTGTTCTGAATACATGTCATATCGTTTTCGCCGAGAACTGATATACGTCGAATATGGAATAAGTAACTGGATTCATTTTGTTACTTATTCCTTATTCAAACGCGAATAGGTAACAGACTAATAAATACCATATAAAGTCTCACCTCGTTCACCATTTCTCCAACATGATTTAAATACTCACTGTTAATCCTACAAAACGTGTTCTGAACACGTTTTGTAGGTGTTATAGTGAATAATTAAATCAAGTTGAAGAAATGATGAACGAGATGAGTGTTATCTTATGTTCATTCATCTTTTACTTTTTCCAGTTCTAATTATTCGAATACTGCAATTTTCGGATGAAAGAAAAATGTCATGTGTTCGGAACACGTTTTGTAGGTTGAAAAGTGTGTTACTAAATCATACTGAAAAAAATGGTGAACGTGATGAGACTTAATCTGGTGTTTATTTCTCTGTTACTTATTCGCGTTTGAATAAGGAATAAGGAATAAGTAACAAAATGAAACTAGTTACTTATTCCTTATTCGACTTCTAATATTTCTAGGCGAAAAAAGACATGGCATGTGTTCAGAACACGTTTTGTAGGTCTTATAGTGAGTAATAAAATAATGTTGAAGAAATAGTGAACGCGATGAGACTATTTTTGCTGTTAATTTGTCTGTTACTTATTCGCGTTTGAATAAGGAATAAGTAACAAAATGAATCCAGTTACTTATTCCTTATTCGACGTATATCAGTTCTCGGCGAAAACGATATGACATGTGTTCAGAACACGTTTTGTAGGTGTTATAGTGAGTAATAAAATCAAGTTGAAGAAATGGTGAACGAGATGAGTGTTATCTAAAGTTCATTCATCTTTTAATTTTTCCAGTTCTAATTATTCGAATACTGCAATTTCCGGATAAAAGAAAAATGTCATGTGTTCGGAACACGTTTTGTAGGTTGAAAAGTGTGTTACTAAATCATAATTAGAAAAATGGTGAACGTGATATGACTTAATCTGGTGTTTATTTCTCTGTTACTTATTCGCGTTTGAATAAGGAATAAGGAATAAGTAACAAAATGAAACTAGTTACTTATTCCTTATTCGACTTATAATATTTCTAGGCGAAAAAAGACATGGCATGTGTTCAGAACACATTTTGTAGGTCTTATAGTGAGTAATTAAGTCCCGTTGAAAATGTAGTGAACGCGATGAGACTTTTTTTGTTATTAATTTGTCTGCAACTTATTCGCGTTTGAATAAGGAATAAGTAACAAAATGAATCCAGTTACTTATTCCTTATTCGACGTATATCAGTTCTCGGCGAAAACGATATGACATGTGTTCAGAACACGTTTTGTAGGTCTAATAGTGAGTAATTAAATCATGTTGAAGAAATGGTGAACGAGGTGAGACTTTATATGGTATTCATTTGCCTGTTACTTATTCGCGTTTGAATAAGGAATAAGTAACAAAATAACGCCAGTTACTTATTCCTTATTCGAGTTTTTTTCATTTCTCGGAGAAAACAATATGACATGTGTTCACAACACGTTTTGTAGGTCTAATAGTGAGTAATTAAATCATGTTGAAGAAATGGTGAACGAGGTGAGACTTTTTATGGTATTCATTTGCCTGTTACTTATTCGCGTTTGAATAAGGAATAAGTAACAAAATAACACCAGTTACTTATTCGAGTTTTTTCATTTCTCGGAGAAAACGATATAACATATGTTCACAACACGTTTTGTAGGTCTAATAGTGAGTAATTAAATCATGTTGAAGAAATGGTGAACGAGGTGAGACTTTATATGGTATTCATTTGCCTGTTACTTATTCGCGTTTGAATAAGGAATAAGTAACAAAATAACGCCAGTTACTTATTCCTTATTCGAGTTTTTTTTCATTTCTCGGAGAAAACAATATGACATGTATTCAGAACACGTTTAGTAGGTCTTAAAGTGAAAAATTAAATCATGCTGAAGAAAACGTTAACGCGATTACACTTTATTTTGTTGTAAATTTGTGTGTTACTTATTCGCGTTTGAATAAGGAATAAGTAACAAAATGAATCCAGTTACTTATTCCTTATTCGACTTTTATCATTGCTTGCCGAAATAGATATGGGATGTGTTCAGAACACGTTTTTGTAGGAGATGAGACTTTATCTGGTGTTAATGTGTCTGTTACTTATTCGCATTTGAATAAGGAATAAGTAACAAAAAGTACCTAGTTACTTATTCCTTATTCGAAAAAGGAATAAGGAATAAGTAACCAACTTTCTCGTCATATAAAGTTATCGTTTTCAATAATTCTAAGGCAATAACTTTGACTTGACTGATTGACTTGACTTAGAGGAAGTGAAGGTATCCCATTCACAAATAGATAATGTTTCGATGCCTGGTGACTCAATGGTTTTTATGTATCATTTGAAGGAGCTGTGTCTGCTGAACAAGAATTAGTAAATAAGATGACCATAATAATATGCATGAACACTACGGTCATGTTTGTCACTGCCAAATGATGAATCTTACACTGTAAATACTGGATTTCTGTTTAAGTATCGTTGAAAACTATAAAGTAAAAAATAAAAAATACATAGAATATTTTTGCCATGTAATCTATATTTTCTTTTTTTAGTTGACAATACATTTTCAAATGATATCAAAAATATATGAGTTTACCAGGCATCAATATTTCATATAAATTAATAGCCCTGTTAAATAGAACTGACTTATTTGTGAACCGGATACCTTAATGTAAATTTATCAGTAAAAGATGAAAATAACTGGAAAAGAAGAGTAGAAGAACCGTAAAAACAAGGATGAATATCTAACAAGGAGAGCCATGTTCTAAAAACGCAACCTCCCCAAACGTAAACACAGCGCGCGGACGCGCACACGACCAACACACACACACACAAAGCAAACACACAAGAAAAAAAAAGAAATAAAGGAACACAGTGGGGCACCGTCTTAGAACGGTCTGTGGCAAAAACCACCACCAGGGACCATAAACCGGTTTATGGTGCACATAACCTCACTCTTACCCCCACCATGGACAGTGTAAATAAATGTTATCACCGCCAGGTGAAACTTTAGTATACGCAAAGGCAACAGAAGGCATGTAATGTAAAACACAAAAATGCTCTTGTATATTTATATAAATGCAATCCTTGAGAACCTAAAACGCATGTACTCAATGCCTTTGCAGAAGACAGAACAACAAGGGAAACGCCCTTAAGGGCCCGACAAAACAGGCCGGTAGACAGAAATCATAATAGCCCTGTCCCGATGGGATATAAATACTAATTATAATAGAGTCCCCCACCTGTTCCGCCAGACACAATCAAAGAGGAAAACGTAACGTGCAAAGGGCTGAACACCAAACACGCGGCGTGTCTCAAAACAGTTGGATCATAACCTCTTTTAATGAAACGTTTAATAACTTTACTAAATACAATTGAAAAATTGCCATGACCCTAAATCTTACAAAGTTTGTAAACCACATTCTCATAATAAAACGGGTATTGATATACCTTCTCGCACAAGTGTCTTTATATTGCTATTGTATTTTAAAACCAAATCTGAATTACGATAGTAACACTATCCAGATGTATAACTGGGGTTTTGCACGAAATTCTGGCTATATCTACTACGCGTCAGTTGCAATGCAACATCCCAATTGCGCGCTTGCGCTGAATTTGATTCAGTCGTGCAATGCAACCAATAACAACGTTTTAACTTTATGCTGTTTTTCGAGTGAGTCGATCATCAATGTTTCCAATGACAAAAAAAAAATCACAAAGAAAATCGTTAATTACAAGCGCACGTGAATTTCGTGTAAAATAGCTATTGTGGGACTACTGACTTCACGGTTGATCGATTTTTTAGATTTAACACGTGAAGTTGTTCAAGTGCAATGTAATATGAAGAAAACAAGTCAAATCTATAAAATTAAGTTTATCATTAAAAAATACCCCAGTTATACATCTAGATAGTTTATTTTGCTGTTCAGTATATTTACGTTATTTATAAGAATGGTAGCCCTGTTGAAGAAGCTTATTTGTAATATATTGATTACGTTCGTTGAACTCCTCAACAAAACTACACGCTCTAGCAAACCGAATTAACTGAAAAAATATATATCCTATAAGATGTTGCCTGAGGTAAGTCCCCCTATGGCGGAAATTTACAATACTAAAATCAAAATCCCCCCACCCGTCCCACTTGTCATCAATTTTGGTATGTATAAAATTGTCGTAAATAGAGAGATGTAAATCCAGAAATGAAGCAGTAGTATCCGAGAACTTAGTTTGATTTAACTGCAGCCGCAGGGCGCAAATAGTAGCCACCAGTTGAGCAAAAAACGGATTATCCATATTAAGTATATCATCTGGATAGCGTGATGTATTATTAAATGCAGTAATAATGTCTGCCTGTGTATCTCGAGAAAGGACCAACATAAAATCTCTTTCTTAACAATATAAAAACAAATCTGCGACAAAGGGGTGCACAATATGTTTCCATAGGAGTACCAATTTCTTGTCTGAAAATTGCATTCTCAAACCTGACGTAAATATTGTTCAATAAATAGGAAAGGGCTTTACAAACTTCGTCACATGTATAATTTGTTATAATGCAACTAGTAAAAAAAAATGCCTTATCGAAATTGCAAGCGAGAAAAGCAGCATTTTCCCTTGCAAAAGTCTTTTGAATAAGGGCAGTTAGTTTTTCATTTATTAAGTTATGTTGTAAAGTGGTATACAAATTAGAAAATTCGTATGTACTGACTGAATACACCTTGTAACTCTGTAATTTATAGTTAATGTTTTTAATATCAAAACATTTTATGATGTATGACAATAACACGAAATACCTTGTAACATGATAGAAAGATAGAAACAAATTAAAATAAAAAGCACAAGAAAAGTTACTCTTTCACGAATAATTAAAAAAAATGTCTCCTAGATTAAACATAAAGACACAGCGGGTGATAATCAGCAGGATGATAGTGAGTAATACTTATCACCATTGCAACGTTTTCAAACCTGGCTTTTCAGTGGGGCTATGAATCACTTTTATTAATAGGTCTACTTTCACTGGCATTGACATAATAAAGAAATGATAAGAAATTAGTATTTCCAAGCGCGTTATATTATATATACCTACTCCGACATCTGGAGAGCGATAACTATACAGTACAAATGATTAAACTATTCTGCATAAATTTGCAGGTGAAATTTGAGGTAAGAATACCTATCAAGTTGACACCAGATCAATGGATACGAATGCTAGAGCAGATGTTATTGCTTATTTTGATATTGGGAAGATGGCTTTTGCCGAAAGGAAAACTGACACATGATCAACTGTCACAGTTGCTGCTCGTCTATATAGGAACAGCGGCAGATATTGTCGAATTCTTTGAGGCATTTAAGGAAAAAGAGGTAAGCAAAAGACACATAGTATCAACTATACTCTGTTATACACTGATATTCAAATCAGTTACAGCTAAATAAAATGATATTCTGCGTTTAATCGAGTTACTGGCTATAGTATAATCTGTGTAAGTAAAAAACTATATTTTACAACTTCTTTTGAACCTGTGCAGATATCTAAGTGTCCTGTACTAAAAATCACACCTCGGACGCTCATTGAATCAAAAAAGGAAATTCTGAACGTGCACATACACGTAAGAAATTGCAAGCTCCCTACTAACAAAACTTGGATACTCTGATATATTTTTTTCGTGTCATTACTTTTTTAATACAATGTATAATGTCAAGAGTCCAAATAAAGAACTCATCGTGACGATATTAATCAAATCAGATCTTCGAGGAAACTAATTTCACTAATTTGAACGTCAATATATATTAACAAAGCATGCTTTAAATAGAAATGTATCCATATAACAAAAGATGATTCTCACGAGTAAATACGGTTACTTTGTTTGAATCCCATATGACAACACCATACAAATAAACAACATTGACTGTAGCCATGATCTAAAAGCATTTTGATAGCATGCATTCCATGAAAGTGAGATAAGCATTTTGTAAAATAGAAACATGCTTAATAGTATGTAATATTGATTAAATTCATAAAAACCTTTGAAATAGCAAAATATTACGAGTCAAAACAGTATGATAATTGCTGTGTTATAGAAGAAATGCAATGAACTTTTTAGAAAGCCCTTTCCATTAGATTCGAAATCTCTACTTAGATATATTTGCCACCTGTTGTCACATAAATTTCTGCAAGAATATGTGCATGCAACATGTTAATTACCCAGATTGATTTGGTGAAAAGTTAATGTTAGACTAAGTACTAAACCAGATTCCGCTTAATATTATCGATGTATCATGATCAGCAATCATTAAACTTAGCAGGCACATTGCTGACACAGTGTCTTCAAGATCATTACATGAATGTTCAAGGGCACAGTGAACGTTGCATGCATTGGTATATCATCATTAAACATTCGGCTAGCCAATTTTCCAACGTCGGTAAAGAGTCCTTATTGATTTTAACGTCTGTTGCTCAATAGCCAAGGTCATTACAACGATTATTTATGCAAATTTTTAAAACCGTCTGCGCTGAAACTTTTTAAGACTCTTTGACATAGATTCTTGCACTTATCAAGCACATTGCCTATGATTTTGAGGTCATGTGGCTTAAAGTAAAGAACACAGCTACTATTAGTACCAAAAAAAACTTTTCCACTAAATGTCTTAAGAACGCCTGGACCTGCGATTTTCAAACTTAATAGGCTCATTGCTCATGGGCTGTGAATCACTCCTCTAATGATTTTGAAGTTAGTGGGTCAAAATTAAAATTACAATGACAATTGGTATAAAAAGGTTTCTAATGCTTGCCATGCTAAGTGTTCAAGTGGACGTATTACTTAATTTGTGTTTATGCCTGTCGTCCTGTCGTCTATTTTTGATTTATTTTCCGCTCAATAAACTCAAAATACTTTGACCTATGATTATAAATCTTTAAAGCCACATTAACTCCGCACAGCGTTGCTCTTATAGTAACTTTGCTGGAGAAAGATAATAGCTTATGCTCCTCTGACGGTCCTGGCACCTGCAATTAATTTTCTTATTTCACAGTCTTCGCCGCAAGATGTATGTACTGTATGCATTTTGTTCGTGACGTAATAATTGATTAACCTTTTTTTATTTTCAGGTCAGAAACCACAAAATACTCTGCATTATTATTCTAGGGATTTGGTCGACGAGTCTTGTGCAGTTTTCTTTAGTTCTCACGGCTTCACGCGCCCGTAAAGACCGCTCAACACTGTACATGACAAAATCAAAGGGAAGCAAGCGCGGCTGTTGTCATGCGGACGTCTTTGGAATTCTTATCTCCATCATCTTGCAAGACTTACCGTTCTTGGTCTTGCGGATGCTACTGATTTTCAAATATAACGTATTAAGCTACACAAATATGTTCTTCACATCCAAAAATACTCTTGTGATAGCTTTGTTAATGTACAGATTGGTTGTATTATTCATCAACAGGAACGAGCCGGAAAAAGAGATTTCTGTAGAAACAGTGAATGGTGATATATCATCGATCCCGGAATCCAGCACATTCCGAAAAACATCGGAAATAAGGAAGAAACTTCTTGAATACCACGTGAGCGAAAACTTTGATCATCATAAAAGTCGACCATCGTCAAAAGAATACGAAGTGATACCTGAGAAACATAAATGGGGCCGTTCGTATCATTTTGAGTTGATGCAAATTTAAATATTGTCAGATCTGAAAATTCTACATATCATTCATATGCTGTCTTTCTTATTAGTTGTTAGCAACATAAAATATACATTTTTATGTTTTACATTATGTGTAACTTAAGATAAATAATATTGTTTGACATCATTACTACTGGTAAACTTTATTCGACATCTTTTAGTTTTTCATTAAAGTATTGCATGGAGGTTATCTGATATATACTCTAAACCTGTACATATCAACAATGGGCGGATTAAACTTGTAACAAATCAATATTATGAACATTAATTTTGTTCAGGCTGTTAATGAGATGAATATTTGATTGATAAGAACAAGTAATAAATTTGTCATTAAAATTTCTGACCACTTCACAGCTGCGTACATATCTATCAACTGAATCAACTGATTGACTTTACTGTTATCCTGGGGGAGGGAGGTTTAAAGGGTCATTAAACGGGTCGTGTTGGAATTTTTTTTTAAGTTAATATTTATAAAAATGGTGTAACCTTATCCTGCCGCAACCCAGAGCTCAACCCGGGGTTGAAGTATGTTTTATGGCAGGAATATTAACAAGTTCTGTCGCAACTTAGAGTATTAGAAAACGTATAAGGGCAGGTATTCGTTTACAAGTTTTAAAGACATCCAGAGTATAAGTTCGTGTAAAGACAGGAATTCGTTTACAACTTCTGCCGAATTCGTTAACAAGTTTTGCAGAAATCCCAGCTATACATGTAAGTATCATACACTTTCTCCACGTATAAGTGCCTGTCGAGACCCCGAGTATAGGTATTTTAAGAGCAAAAATTCGTTAACAAGGTCTGCCGAGACCCTAAGTAGAAGTATGTGGAACGTTGGGAATATGTTTACAAGTTCTTTCGAAACCCGTAGTATAAATGCGTATAAGGACAGGAATTTGTTTACAATTTCTGAAGAAATCACGAATAAACTTACGTGTAAGTGCAGAAATTTGTTGACAAGTTTTGCCGAGACGTATTTTAAGGGAAGGCTTTCGATCAAAGTTCTGCGGAAGTCATTGGTTTATGTGTGTGCAAATCCTAAACACACTTAGGTACAAAAACTATTTCAACACTGACACCCACATACATACCTCTGCGGCTTACAATGTTTTGGTTATTGTTTATTTATTTGCTGAGTCATATACAATTGGCACTTTATGATTCATTGTGCCCATATATTTGCCCTATTTGTGTTTTGATGATTTTCACTTGTCAGTTGTAGGGATTGATATTTTACAAACAAATATATATCTTCTCTTCTTTCTTGCATACTAGCATTCAATTAAACTACTTCAAATTTAGTTAGAAGACTACATTTGTTAAAATATCTTTAAAATGGTTAGTCTGAAATAAATGAAACGTATAATAAACGTTCGATATACAAAATGTAAAGGTATACAGAAGCACGTAGAGTAAAATTTCATTTAGACTTTCAGTTTGAATTTATTCATAAACTTTAGCTAAATCCGGGTTTACAGTTGTATTCTACTCAATATCAGACAACTGTAAGGAGACACACACTGGCATTTAAACCGCTTACTATTTGTTACGACAGCAAATTATGAACTGAGATTTTACAGATTTAACAGCATTTGAATGAAAAGGTTTATAAGAAAGCAATATACGAAATAAGTGTATTTCATTAAGAAAAAACAAAAGAGATGGCCTTTGTATCTTCGTAACAAAAACTAGCAACAGGAACTTAAACAAACAACAACAACAACAACAAAAAATAAAACGAAAATTTATGCATCTGTGTCTCATTCATTTCTTCTCAAAGTTCCCAATTTAACAATATGCCTTGTCTAACATTTTAGAAAATAAGTGATAGAATATTTATTATGCAGATGAATAAAATATGTGGTATAAAGTTCTAAACAAAGCGAAGAATGTAAACAAACTTGTATGATAACGTTAATCAAGCACATCGGAAAGGAACGGTTGCAAAGCTTTTATCTTCACTCTATTCTGTTTGATAACACCAACACAGGTTCAACTTACGTTTGAATGTCTATAGTTTAGCTATTAGTTTTTAATTTTGTACTTACACATTTAAGCTAAATTGGGAAGAGAAAATTACATTGTATATTACACAACATGGCTTCCCGGTGATGTAAGTGCAGTTGTCATCGGTACAAAAATGAAGTTTGGTCATATTACGTAAATCAGAACATGAAGTTGTGTTTCTAAACTTTATTAAAAATGCTAAAGCAAGAAAAACATATCTGAGTCGGGAATTAAACCCAAGTTGCCTCCGCAAAAAATACTTTCCTACCATCTTGACCAATACACCACTGAAGACTTAAGACTAAGGCAATTACAAAGAATTTTGAATTTTAAAAAAAGATAAAAAAAAAAACAATTTTCATATATAATAAGTTTAAATGACTTCTAAAAAATAAAGCAATAATGTCCTGCTATCTTAACATTTTCATTGTTTTTGTCTTACAATCTGGAGGTCGGCTCCTTTAATCAACTGGGATTGTGTATGTCATCGGTTACCAATTTATAGAACATTGTATGTTTAAAATAAAATTGAATCTCGCGAAGAACATTTTTTTTTCTTTCAATATTTTACATGCATGTAAGGTAAACGCTTTATTGAATTTAGTTAAGAAAAAATAAACATTCAGTTTCTGGAAACGTGTGCATAATCAACTGCAGGAAATTCTCGGCGTTGTGCAATCTTCATCTCGAGAAAACCATGCACTTCTGTTTATATGTAATTATGTGTTCTTATTTACTATAAAAGTTTCTAAATTACAGGAGCCATCCAAGCGATAGTTAATAATTATGTTTAAAGTATTTTCCCTATATTTCTGCCAATTTTGACATTATTTATTGCTAACAAGTATTTCTACGTGGTGATGTTTGAATTAAAAGACGTTATAGACACACTTGGCGTAAGTATCCGCATAAAATCACACGCCAAAAAAAATAGGTTTCAGTGTTATATATTGTTTTCACTGAAAATTATACGTCAGGTAAGTATTCAAATACTGTTGCATTGAAGGTGTTTTTGAACATGTCTTTACAATAAGATGCTTGAAGTGTTCAATTCGACTAGTTGAAACGAATTCATCATTGGTGGTTTTCATTAAATTCGTACGCCGTATTGTTCAGTACAGGTACATGTTTTCATTAAGTTTATTTTTCTTTCAAAATGATGTGGAGTGAAAGGGATCATATACGTCGTGTTATGATTTAAGGTATACTGACGCCTGAAGTATTGATTGTTTGTTCGGTCTCGGTCACCAACATATACCAAGGGCTTCTGCAGACCTTAATACACATGTCAAAAGAAATATTGTAGTGTTGTTGTTTTTTTTTTCTTGCATAAAACATTACAAAGTGACTAAATGTATCGCTTGTAGTGCTGATTTTATGTTTCCGATACAATTTTATTACCATTCTGGTCATTTGCGCGAGATTAAACATTTCGGAAAAAAACAACAACATGTATTAAAAACATATGGATTGCTTTATTTGTACATTTTTTTTTCCTTGAACCAATGCCCTGATCCAGTGAAAAAAGTTTTCTATACAAGAATATACAATAATTGTCATTTAAAGAGGTCGGTATGAGGATCTATCGACCATTGAAAAGTGGCATCGGACGAGGTTGAAAAATGTTCAGGTCGAATAAACCAGACATAAGGCAAAATATTTGTTTTGCTGTCAAAACTTTCAACTTGCACAGATTTTGTGAAAAAAAAATGTTTAAAAGAGTATATCAGACCTAACCAATTAGAACGTAATTTTGCTTTTTATATTATAAGGTATAATAACTAATTATCCACAAAACGCAAGAAAGAAAACGATAACTCGATTTCCTCATGCATGCATGGATCCTTAAAATCCGTGTTTATAAAACTAAATCTTTCAGTCTGATTTTATAGACTTTGTTGTCAATAAGAAACAGACGTTGAAAAAAATGAAATTTATTCAGTTTTTTTTCTTTTTGATATACCCAGAATTCTACAAAATTTACGTAAATTGACATGCTTGATATTGGTATGGTGAGTAATTGGTTGCTAGGGTTGTTGGCAGTTCTAGCCGTGCTATTCGAAACCTTAGGCAACGTTTTCAGGATTACCACGTAGCGGATGTTTGCGCGTCACGACACCTGGGCAAGACTGCTATATCATGAACACCCACCTATGCAACCGTTCCCAAACTGACACTGCCACTGCAACTAACACCCCTGGTACACATAACAACCGAAGATTTGACCAAACTGTACGCAATCGTCTGCGCGAGGGTGGTCTACGTGGACATCGTCCTTACGTTGACTGTGTTATGACGCGACGTCACCGCGTAAATCGTGTTAATTGGACACGTACACGCCATTGCTGGTTAAGGTGACAATAGAATAGACGAGTCGAGATTTTCCATTCATCGAAAAGAAGGCAGGGTTCTAGAATACCGTAGACGAAATGAACGTTATGCCAACTGCTGTGTATTTGAACGAGATCGTTTTGGGTGTGGAGATTCCGTCTTGGTCTGGGCAAGCATTGCGCAATGTTATCGCAAACCTCTTGTGATCGATGGGAATTTGAATGCCCAACGTTACCGAGATGAGATTCGTACGGGGCACACCATCCCACTGGTTAAAAAAAATGTAAATATCTCTCTGTTTCAACAGGATAATGCCACAAGCCACACAGCTAGAGATACTGTGAACTTCCACAGGACGAATATCATTACATTTATTAATTTCTGGCCCACCAAAAGCCCAGATCTGAATCCCATCGAGCATCTGTAGGAAAATTTGGACCAGCGTGTTAGACGTCGTCCTATTCCACCGTCGAACGTCATTGAACTAACACAAGCCTTAATTCAGGAGTGGACAAACATTCCACATGCCGTAATCAAAACTCTTAACGGTTCTAGTTCTATGCGCCAAGATGCCAGCCAGTCCTTGATGCGCAAGGTGGCTATACCCGGAATTAATATGTGACTTTGGTGTACGACCTCTACCACATTTAATCAACCATTTCTTCAGTTTTCCGAAAATCTGGAGCTATAAAATTTTCCACACAAATTTACATTGAAATATTCTTTTAAATACATATAAAAATAATTTAAACCCTGTTTTCATACTTAAATATACTGCGGAAGTTTTTTCAGTACAATTCAACAATAAAGAATTTAAATCCCCAATTTGACTGAAACGTGTTTATGTCACGGTTTTCTTCTTTACAATATTTTTTATTTATAATTTACTTTGTGTAATTGTAGGAACGAAAATAAGTGAAAACATTAGAATGCAGTGTGCTTCGGTGTCTGGATACTGAACATTTATATCGTAGTGTAAAGAAATTGGTACTTGACCCCTGATCATTTTGAGGCGGATTTTGCACTTTAATAAGGAATATGCGTACTGGTGGATTGCACGAAGAATTGCAAAAACTACATTTATTTTTTAAGTCCTTCACTCTTAAGATCTCTAAAGCTATCAACCAACACAAAGACAAGGGTAAATAAACTCGGAACGGTTGATTTGACATTTAGGAGCAAAGATACGGGGAAATAACAAAGGAAGGATAAGACTATGTTCTACTGTTGTGTAGATGTGTAACATACGTTAGAAATAGTTTGAGAGAAATCGAAGAATGTTAACCCTTAGCCTGCTGGCGGCAGATGATCCTGCCTTTGCGACCAGTGCAGACCAAGATCAGCCTGCACATCCGTGCAGTCTGATCATGGTCTGCACTGTTCGCTATTCAGTCAGTAAATTTTCAGTGAATACCCCTTTGAATGATATGTGGTACTGTCCAAATTGAAAGATGGACCAGTCCATTATAGAAATATAGCAGGATAAGGGTTAAGCATGATTCTCTTTGACTACGAAACTCTTGTTCAACATTTAATAAACATAACTGGCTAAGTAGCTGCTCTTTAGATGCTCGAATATAAATGTTATTTAAATACTTCTCTCATACACTCAGAAATGCACAAGAAAATTAGCTTTTAAGATTGCGTATTGAACTATTACATAGCAGCGAATACAAAGATAATAACTTGAAAGTTAATTTACTATATATAAACTGATCAGTTGCACTGATTTTAAAACCGTTAGCATGTTAATTTACGTCTATCTTAATATCGGTTTCCTCAAAGTATGCACTTGATACAATACACATGTTTCTTGAATGCCGGACAGGATTTTCCCGTGCTTTTCCGGTGCTAGAAAAACTCATCTTACACCCCTGGGTGTAAGACGACTCACGTGCTATAATTTATGAATGAATGCGTAAATTCATACACTACCATAACAAAATAGCGCCTTAAAGAAAAACCTTCGTTTTTCTTTGTATCTTCTAAAAATTGAAGAATAAGGCATACAAGAAAAAATCAATCACTGGCAGCGGGTAAATATGGGAACATCCGGCACTCGGACAACTGTTTAGTCGGTTACTCGGCAGGAGCCTCGTTACCGCCTAAACAGTTACCCTCGTGCCGGATATTCCCATCTTTACCCGCAACCAGTGAAAGATTCTTATAATACATAAAAGTATATATAATAGTACATATAAAAGTGTTATATAACGTGAAATTGTTACACAATTCGTTCGTAATGTTAACAAGTAAATGCATATCAAATAGCACGAGTATGAAACTCTGCAGCATAGCCCATGCTGGCTGATATATTTTTGAAATTAGATAAAATTTAATGTTGGCTATATTTTTGTCGAAAAGCACAACATACCGCTGCGCATGGTTTAAATTCTTAGCATTTAAAATATAATGTAAAGAACTATTTTTTTGCTACGAATTTTGGATATTGTGCCATATCTTTTATTGGTAAATAAGTAAGTAAGGAAGGAAGGAAGGAAGAAATAATTGACTGTAGTGACATATGTAAACATTTCACAAATCTAATTATAATAATCGATTTAACACAACACCCGACCTTATTGACCCGTTAACCAACTAGTATCAACGAAATCTCGACTTTCCTACATGCATCATACATCTTGACAGCTACGTTATGCAGATATGTTTAAGTATACATTTTTATTATTGATTAGACATTATTATTTTCTGGATTCAATGCAATAGAATGTCATTCAAGGCTATTAGCTGAAGTTAATACTGTTTTATGGGCAGCATCTGGTTAGGCGTAGGGATGCTTATATACAATATCCCCCACGTCTGCATTTTTAATGCTTCGTACCTGATCGAGTGACCGTTTGTTCATATTTGTTAATGTTTCCCACTAAAGATGTCTTTAGGTTTATACTTACTCTGACATTCTAGCTGACTGTGCATGATACACACTTTTATATCTAATAGAAACTCTTATGCCCCCACGAAATCTTTGTAAAGTACCATGTTACTTCTAGTACAATTGTGCAATGTCTCTCATCATGGAAAAAACATGTCAAAATTCATTTAAATCGAGTGTTGCTGTGATATCATTTTACTCCTTCCTCGGCATAAAGTCACAAACGTACACCTAAATGTCTACAATGAACAACTGTGTGATGGCACAATATACAAAACAATCGCCTTCTGGTTCTGACATGTATCATGTGAATGAATCTAAAATTTGTTTTGATTTATGGCCCAATTGGATTAGAAATTCTGTATTTTCACCTTTGTATTCTCCAATATGGTAAACAAGCACTACTATTATGCGTATTTTGTTCACAAAAAAAGAATAAAATGATGTATATGCATATTTTGAAACTTTTATATGTTTTATATCACGTCTTAATGTGCAAGAAATTTGAAACATAGGCGTAAAACATTTCGATCAGTATATATGACATTGACATTAGCGATAGACCCAATCAAGCAATCAATGAATGTTAACTCATCATCCAAATAATGACGTTAACATCCAAACTCTTGTTTAATATCCTGTCTTCTCTTACGTGTAAAGTACCTGAATGCATATACTGTAAGCAAACTAAATTAAAGTTAAAAGGTTGTCAGTGTTTTTACTGCCCCTTTTAAAAGCCCCAGCATATAAAATAATAAAATTAATTAGAATTCAAACAATTTTCAAATGTCGAGGTGCTCCAGTACATCATCCGAAAGCAAGCCATGTTGCTCCATTTCCCTTTCAATAACCTCTACTATTATGCACAATACACACGTGTGTATACAATTTTGTCAAAGTACCACTCTAATAAGCAGTCAGACAGCACCAAATCAATATTGCAAAACATTTCCGGGGTAGGTCCCCCGTACCCCTACCGGCGGGAGGGGGTCACACCCTCCCACAACCACCCCCTTTCCCGTGAGTATAATTCATATCGCCCTGGGTACGCCCTTGAATACAGTAACTATGATTTGGTAAAACTAAAACCAGCTGTGGATATGCCAAATACAGAAAGTTCAATACATAATAGATTTGTCTCCGATGACACAGATTATATTATAACTCTGATGCTCCGGAAAATCATCAAATGTTGACAAGCTCTCCCTCCCTCATCCTCCATATCGAAAGAAAAAACAAATACTTATTTTGATTAATTGCCAATTTACCGATTGATTATGGTAAATGTATATGAATGTAAAAAGGTTTAGATTAGTATGCCTAATTAATAAATAAATGCACGTAAGTATTCTATCTCATCCGAATTAAATCGCGTTTTATGATACAAGTGATCATTTTCATTTCAAACAAAGAAAGAAAATTGAAAAAAGGGCACTTTAAAACTCTATTTAATACCATTTTAAATATGTTCATTTATTATTTAGCAACTGTCTCCATTGACTATAATTCTACTTTAGCTTACCAGCAACTTATGTGGATTTACACGACTGTCAAATAGTTAATTATTCTGTCGTTTGTGTGTTTGTTTGTTTTGGGTTTAACGCCGTTTTTCAACAGTATTTCAGTCATTCTGGTAGATTCTGTACCGGTACAAACCTGTTCTCCGCAAGTAACAGCCAACTTCCCCACATGAATTATCAGAGGTGGAGGACGAATGATTTCAGACACAATGTCTTTTATCAAATCGTCACGGAGAACACACTGCCTGCCCGGGGATCGAACTCGCGACCCCTACTGAGCTAAGCGGGCGGGCCTGTCGTATTCGAGTCTTTAAAAACTATATCTGCATTATTTATAATGCTTTTCTGACAGTACGTAACATGTTCAAAAGTTAAAATACCTGTATTTACCTGACTGATGATTCCGTTCTATACAGAATCTGTTCCAGTGACACCTCCGCATTCATCACGCTTAAAGTTAGGTTTTCCTTATAAGCGTTATAGAGAACGACCTAATTGTCTCAATAAACGACCAAAAGAAAACAAACATTAACAAATTTACCTTATTAACAATATAAGATATGATAAGATTAAGATAATTACATGTGTATGCCATCGATATATACAATGCCATATAAAATATTACAAATTCTATACACCTGACCCAACAGGCCACTAAGTTACCTTAGTTAAATTTTCAACAATAATTCACGGATACAAACACTAAAAGAATACAATGATGAACAAAGACATTTTTAATCTAACGTGCTTAAATACTTGTTAAGTGATTTCTTAATTAACAAAATTCTGATGAACTAATGTATTAGCATTAATTAAAGAATGTCAATATTATTGTTTTCAATGTCTTTAGATATCACTTACACAAAAATATAAATATATTTTTAACATATTAATATGTATTCGACAACAGATTCCACTTACTTACTGATGTATGAAGCTTTGTCTAATTCATACAGGTATGTTGGAATTGAATAAAATACAACTAGCTGGAAATTCCCATACAGTTTTGTTTGTTAGAATAGGTAGAGATGTTATCGTATTACATAAGTAAAACTAAACGAAATTAGGTGCATTAAATTAAATTGCAGCTACATATAATAGCTTTAGAAAATGCATAAAAGATAGCTTTTTTCAATGCATTAATCATAAAGGTAATAAACTTTCCTTTGTTTGTAAAAGATGCGAATAGAATTATATATTTACTAACTAACTATATAGAGCCTTACCACTCTGGGCTGAATGATATGAACAGACATTTTCAGTTTGAGAACAACATTGCATTCTTTTCAGCTGGTAATGTTTCAACATCTTAAGCTGTTGCCCTAATATGGTTTGGAAAAAATGTTACAAAACTAACTCAGTATATGCGCTTCTCCCATTTTCAGGTATGACTTTATGGCTGAATAGAAATACACTTTATGGTGAATGTCAAATGAAATCGGGAAGACATTGTCTGACGGTCACATCAACAAAAGGACAAGTCAAGTATAGTATCTCCAGCATGTAGGAGATTGAACTTTTTATCATGGAGTGATTTGCCTGATCCCGGAAATTATCTAGCTCATAACTGAAATCATTTAAGAAACATTGGTACACGAATCATTTAGGCAAAGTAGCCAGAGAATGAGTTTATATATGAGACATATGGTCTCACTAGCTATACGTTTTAACAAAGGACATTCTACTTCGTATATCAGCCAGTCTAAGACATAGTCACCTTAGTGACTGGACTCATTTCATTGTTCAAGATACTCAAGGCATAAGCACACACCTAGGTCATATAACTCGTAACCTGACACAGAGTATAAGTATGTGTAAGGGCAGGACTTCGTTTACAATTTCTGCCAAAACCCAAAACCCCGAGTAAAAGTATGTGTAGGGACAGGAATTCGTTTACAAGTCCTGACAAAACCCCGAGTTAAAATATGTGTTAGGGCAGGAACTCGTTAACAAGTCCTGACAAAACACCGATATAAGTATGTGTAAGGACAGGAATTCGTTTACAAGATCAAATAAAAAAAGCGAGTATAAGTATGTGTGTGGGTACGAATTAGTTTACACGTTTTGCTGAAACCCTTTCGTTTACAGGTTCTGACAAAACTCCAAATATAAGTTTGTGTAGGGACAGGAATTCGTTAACAAGTTCTGACAAAGCCCCGAGTATAAGTATGTGTGAGGGCAGGAATTCGTTTAAAAGATCTGATAAAACTCCGATATAAATGTGTGTATAGGGGCAGGGATTCGTTTACAAGTCCTGATTAAACCCCGAGTATAAGTTTGTGTAAGGGCAGGAATTCATTTACAAGTTCTGACAAAACCGGGAGTATAAGATTGTGTATGGATAGAGGAAGGAATAAGATTGTGTATGGATACATAATTCGTTACGATAAGTTCTGACAAAACTCTGAGTATAAATATGTGTGAGAGCAGGAATACGTTTACAAGATCTGATAAAACTCCGAGTATAAATATGTGTATAGGGACAGTGATTCGTTTACAAGTTCTGACAAAACCCCGAGTAAAAGTATGCGTAAGAGCAGGAATTCGTTTACAAATTCTGATAAAACCCAGAGTATAAGTATGTGTGAGGGTAGAAATTCGTTTACAAGTTTTTACCAAAACTCCGAGTATAAGAATGTGTAAATATACTTAGCATGAAGAATTATAGAAATATAATAATATGTTCCTAACATGTGCTGGTAAAAATATTTTTAGCAGCCATTCAGCCTTTAAGTATGAATTCTCATTTATGTTTGCATTGGCAGCGCAACAAAGACGGAGCACTAATGATTCAAAATGTTAAAATATCCCAATAGCTATCGAATGGAAATACGAAATATGGATTGTCTATAGATATGAGAGATATTAGAGGAAAGCACAGAAGATAACCGAAAAATTGCTCATAAATCTTTAGTCCACTTTCTGTTCTGTTAACATTTGAAAACCATTGATCTACTAGACTTAAACAGTATTATCGGGTCTCCATGGTCGAGTGGTTAAGGTCACTGACTTCAAATCACTTCCCAGGTGCCCTCTGTGTGATAAGTCGCCATATGACCTATAACTGTGTCGGTGCGAAGTTAAACCCAACAAATTAAAATAAATAAATTAACATTATTGAGTATGAATTCTTAAAACTTCAAATTTTACAGTCTAAACATTTTATTTATCATTTATAAGTCAACGTCACTGCCACTAAAACGGTGAGGACGCCGTAATATCAATTAAATTTAACCTTCCAGTGGCTTCATATTAATTGCATTTTCTACACCTTCCTGCGAGCACATCAGTTTTATTCATATAAAAATTCTGTGGTATTTATAAAATCAGACGCTGAACATGACACACTTTTCCACGTCAACACGAGATTGGACGTTAACGTTTTGTGACGTATGTCGTCAGTGGTACTTTCCTTACAACTTCTTTTTTTTCAAGTCTTCTTTAGTCTTTTGCAGCATAACAATTGTCCAAGTCTTTGAATTTCGATTCATAACACAAACATTTATTTCATGTAAGAACTAACACATTAGTACAATTACATTCTTACAAATTTGAGCTACATTCCAGAGGAGCTACGTTCCGGGGCTGCTACGTCCTTGTGCAGCTACGTCCCGATGTAGCTTTGTTCTGGTGCGGCCACTGCCCGGGGGAGTACTTCTAGGAGGGTACGTTTCGTGACTGTGTCCTTCTCTGTAGGATATACTAGTACTAGTTTCCTTGTCCTTTAACTACTATAGTCTATAGTACAAACTTTATCTGCAGCGGTAAAGAATCTCGCAAATAAATTCGGAACAAATAAATTGTATACAATAATTTTTCGCCGAGTCATTTATTTCTTTACTGTATTGTGAGAGTCCCAATAATGAACTTCGAGGAAATTTATTTCACATATTTGGACGTCAATATCTATTAACAAAGCATGCTTTAAATAGAAATGCATCCATATAACAAAAGATGATTCTCACGAGCAAATACGGTTACTTTGTTTGAATCCCATATGACAACACCATACAAATAAACAGCATTGACTGTAGCCATGATCTAATAACATTTTGATAGCATGCATTTCATTGAAGTAAGATAAGCATCTGTACGTACGAATTCTATAAAATAGAAACATACGTAATAGCAGCTAATCGATACCTCAATGATTAAATTCATAAATAATCTTTGAAATCGTTAAAAGATACGAGTCAAATAATACGATAACTGCTGTGTTATACTAGTAGCAAAAATGCATTATTTTTAAAGCTCTTTCTTCTTTATACAAAATCTCTACCAAGATACATTTCCCATGCCACTTGTTGACACAGAAATCTTTGCAAGAACACGTGCGTGCAACATTATAAAATATGACCAGTCTAAGTTTTAAAAAACATGCAACTGGGAAAATCTGAAAACTGAATTTTCCGCAGTTACAACTCAGTTATTCTGTCACGATAAGTGAGGACAAGTTGTGTTTAATGGTATGCCTGTTTTAGGCTCCCGAAGGTCGGCATATTAAAACCACAATGTCCGTGCGTCCGTGCGTCCGTCCGTCCGTAGCTCAAAATATTTTATATAAATTAATGAAAACTTGCATGAGTCTTTATCATGATATAAACTTGCGCACTTCCTATTTTTCGTCTGGTTCCAACCTCTATTTCCAAAGTTATGGCCCCTGAAATAGTAAAAAATGCACAGTTTCACCCAATGACGTAATGTAATAATTTGTTTCTTGCAAAATCATTTAAAAGGTTATATTTTATCTTTATGACATTTGCGCTGAAAATGTGGTTTAACAAGCAAATTCGATGAATTGGAATCCCCCGCCGAAAGGGTCAGAGTTGAGGAACGGCAAAAAAATATATCCTGCAAAAAGTTAAGAATGTTACCAAGAAGCAAATAATTTCATTAGTCAAATCAAATTAAAAGAAAATGAATGGTTTGTTTGGGGGGGTGGGTGAGGATACAACAGTTTACATGTTGATTATAAATATTGGTAGAAAACGAAAAATGAAAAAAAAATGGGGGGGGGGGGGGGGGGAGAGGGAGGGGAGTGACCAATGTAAGGTGGTGACCAGGTGTAGGTATACAAGATCACATGTTTATAATTAATGTGCATGGAAAAGAATGGAAGAAGTTTAATGAAATTCTTCCAATTGGTTGGTTTGTTATGTACAGATCTGTGGATTTTTAAACAATTAAAGGGCAATAACTAAATGGAAAATTGACCAATCGAAAAAAAACTTGAAGGGCATCGTCGCAGTATCTTGGTTCATGTCTATTTCAAGTTTGATGAAATTCTACCTGCTAGTTACTGAGAAATGGCTGCAGACGGACATTTTTCATTAAATCAAGGGCAATAACTCTGAGGGAAATTGACCTATCAAAAAAAAAACTTGACGGGCATCAGGGCAGTATCTTGGTTCATGTCTATTTCAAATCTGATGAAATTCTACCTGTTAGTTACTGAGAAATGGCTGCAGACAGACATTTTTTATTAAATCAAGGGCAATAACTCTGAGGGAAATTGACCAATCAAAAAAAAAAACTTGACGGGCATCATCGCAGTATGTTGGTTCATGTTTATTTCAAGTTTCATGAAATTCTACCAAGTAGTTACTGAGAAATGGCTGCGGACGGACGGACTGACTGACGGACTGACGGACTGACGGACGGACAACGCCATTTCAATACCCCCCTCCCGATTTCATCGGCGGGGGATAAAAACACAACGTCCATAAACATTTGATTAATTATGCCTCAACCATACATCTACACGTATTACTTATCATATATGTAGAAAGTACATATCACCTATCTTACTGGAAATTCCCTAAACTTTAACTTACAATTATTCATTGGCAATGCTGAAATCAATGGCAAACAACTGCGTTTCCTTCGTATTGAACAATAGAGAGATTCTTCTACTCAAGTCAGCACGCCATCTACATCATATATTTGTTTAAGGTTTAGATGTATATCTTCATAACACAGAAATATTGGATAAACGAACAACATCTTTATCAACCACCTACCTGACCATTACATGTTCTACCGTACTGTCCCGTACGATGGATACTTAAAATATTCTCCATAAGCTGTCCCCCTTTAGAAATGAATACCATTTGTATAGAAATAAAAATAAGCAATTGCTGAAAACTACGTTCAACCTAGTTATGTGAAATTTTAGCACTTGGACATTATTACAAATTCATCGAAACGAAGATATGTAACAGTTCTTTTAAAGTGGTGAGTTTTTAAGGCGTTGAACTGTCCAAAAGTGTGGCCCTTTTATGCAACCCTTTTCCGGAATTCAATGTATATATCTATCAGTAAACTGACAGTTGCTGTGTAGAGTAATATACATGTTTTATATGCTGTTATATGTTCACGTGAAACAACATTTTCTTTCTATGATTTGGTGTTATTTGTTTTTTTTTCTCTCAAAATGTTAGGCTAAATCTTAAGTTGTACGTGAAAGGCCATATCTGCGTAACCATTGAATGTATTGAATCGAAACACCAGTCATCAAACCTACTTACATAACAAAGTTATATAACTTTTGTTTGAGTTCAATGTACGACATGGTCCTTTTTAAAGTTATAAAATTCTGTTACAATTTTGCTTTCAATCTAATATAAATCCATATATCACTTAAAACCACTTAGTACTTTTTGGACAGAAACTTCACACAAGGCTTCTAATCATCAAACGTATCTACAGAGTTAAATGAGAAAACTTGAATGAATTCGCTTTTGCAAAGTGTGGCACTTTTTCTGTTGGAACCGTGTCCGTTATCTTGTGTTAGCTTTTTGATTTTAACTACTCCTTTTCATGAATCTCATAGATCTTGATCAAACTTGAGTTCCGGCATCTTTCCATGGACTTCAGTAAATTTTGTTCAGATAGTTTTGCTTGGTCCCTTTAGAGTGTAAAATTGAAAAAAAGTTTAAATGACTTCATCTCATAAAATAGCAGATCATCACCGAATTAGGTCTGTGGTATCCTTTCAAGGTGTTTCTCAATTCTTTTCTAATAGTTTTGCATGGCCCCTATTATGGGTTCCCAGAGCTAAAAATAGAAAAATAAACTATGAACAAAGTCTTCTCATCAACCATTTGAATGATCTGCACTAAACTTGGTCTGTAGCTTCTTTGTCAGATCCTCCCTCTGATTTATTCTAAGGATTCTCTTCGGTCCTTTACTGACCACCACAGTAAAACTAAACTTTTAATCATCTCTTCTCCTGAACCACTGATGGTTTTCAAAACGTTGTCTGTAGCTTTCTTACAATATTATCTCTCAAAATTGTTAAATGCTTTTGCAAAACCCCTTTAGGTGATCATAGAACTAAACTTGATCTTGTTTCAAGTTAGTGTTGCATGTATCTCAAAAAGTAATCGACTAAGAGACATAAAACACTAAGGGAATTTTATGTAGCACCTGTGTTCTGTTGGGATATTACTTTACCAGACCAGAGATGTGGCCTTTTATTTAACAGACTAAGTGAAAATACTCTTAAAGTCCTTAAAAGTTTGTGTTGCTCATATCTTAAAAAATATTTCACCTTGAGTCATGTAACCGTGTAAAGTGACAAGATTAGGCCTCACCTGTCCTATAAAAACATACCTAGTTAGTTTGTACATGGTTCGAAAGTAAGCTCTAAATTGCTTGAGGACACGTCACGGCTGAGATATTTATGCATTAGTGCAATACATAATCGGTATTCAAATTGTGTACTCATTTGATAAATCCTCAATATCTATGTGAAAATAAGGGATGTGTTTTGTATGATTGCAACACTGTACACTGTGAGTTGCTCTGATTAGTGACAAATGACTGAAACTATAGGAATTCTTACGTGATTTGGATAGACAAACAAACGACAGTAAGGTAACAATATATTCATTTATTGTTTTAACTTATGAGTTGTAAGCTACAATATACAAGATTCATTTTAAGAAAATCAAACTGGAAGGTAAAAATAGCAGAAAAAATTTAATTAGGTCATGAGTCATCATACACCTGTCAAAATTTGTCATTAGTTTTCACGAGCTGTCAAAATTATTTTTATCTCTCCATTCTGCATATTCATTGTTTTTGTAAGTATCTTGGTATCATTCACCGGAAATTCAAAACGTGATTCCACTTTAAAGTATGAATTTAAACTTTGTAAATAAATAATCTGACCCTACGTCCAAGGTAAATAGATAGCAATTTTCTCTAGAGTGAGGTTCCATACGGTCAAACTTAACAACAGAAAATGCCGTTTAAATGTTTTGATGATAGATTTAAAACTGCCTTTAATATTTAAACGAAACCATCCTGTCAATACGCAGTTGACAAGAGAGCAGACACAGTGTTGCAGTAGTAACATGCCTGTCTACAAAACTATCAATCTGACTAAAGTACTTGATCTTCTAAACGAAGATCTGAGAACGACCCATTCACATTCGTCTTCTGTATATTTTGGATTTCCAATATTGCTATTTTTATTTTCGCAAATCTATTTTTGTTTGAACCAACCAGACAACTTGTTCGAATGTCAAAGAGTAAGAAAAATTTGTAGTTAATCCAGGGCTCGAACCCGGAACCTCTCATTTACAAAGCAAGTGCCCTACCGACTGAGCTAACCGGCTATCTGACATCTTTCAACATAAAAATTGTTGATATCAAAACCCACGGCTTTTAAAGCTTGCAGGATATTGTAAGGTAGCTTTTGATTGGCTAGCGGAAGGATTGTCAGAACGAGGCCATGAATAGCTCGTTGTCAGATCCTATGTGTAGCGTAATAGGAGATGTACTTTAGTCAGATTGCAAAACTATAGGTTGGGAGTCCATGATACTTTAAGTAAAATTTACTAACTTTTGGAAAAGAGTCCACTGTTACTTTAGTATAAGAGCTTTAACACGTGACATACTAAAGAAGCAGGGATTTTGGCGTCTTCTTTATCTTACCCTGTGACTATCATTCTTCTAGAGGTAAAAGGTAACTAATTTAAATCCTTTTTTGTCTTAACTTCAGGTCGCACTTACGTATCTTTATAGAACATCACTCTTTTCCGACACCTATTACTGACCTTATTCCTTCAGGTGTCGCCGATGGTTACCTGTGGCGGAGGTAAACAAACTTAAATATACACACTATTAGGTACGGTGGCACAGAGGTGGCATACACTACTTTCTTTAATTGCACTTCATTGTAGCTAATTCGTTCCTACGAGTTAGTAAGTCGTTCCCTCGACATAGCTAGCATGCACTACTCTTTTTTTTTTATTGCATTTTTTTTATTACATTACATTACATTTTTTATTGCGCTACTCCTTTTTTTCAATGCAATACTTTTTTTTTAAATTGCACATCTCTTTTTTATGTCGTTCCCACGACTTAGTAATTCGTTACCACAACATACTAAGTCGTTCCCTCCAGTTAGTATCTCGTGGGAACGACAAAAAAAGAGAAGTGCAACTGTGCATGTCACCTCTGTGCCACCGTAATTAGGTCAATCGGACGTATTAGTTTTGCCTTTTTACAAACACATGAAGTGTGCAAATAAAATCTGAACATATACTTTGAAAATTCCGTTGTCACTGCGTAGATTGGCATTTATCCCAGATATGAATTTATGCATCAGGTTTCTCAAATTTTTCAGTAGACTGACAGTGTTGTGGCTAGATTTCCGTTGAAATGATACGTATACTTCAATTGTCGCTGATTATTGCTCGTAAGTTTTTGTTTTATTCAATACCTACCAATAACTAAAAAGTTTCGAAATAAACCCAAATTTAATTCAAGCATAATTTGATGAACGGATGCAATAAATGCAAGTTTGGGAAGAATGAATTCATAGTTTAAATTTATAATGTTGGGACTGTACTTTTGTGTTTACATAAGTTTTAGATAAAAAGAATACTATATTTGACGCACCTGTTTTTATGAGGATTTTGTTATTGTTGTTGTTGTTGTTGTTAAAATGGGTGTTTTAAAAGTTTTTCGTTTAACGTTTAGGAGTATATCATCAAAACACAGAAATATTTAAAGAGCAACATCTTTGCCAACAATCTACCTGACCATTATATGTTCCGCCGTACAGTCCCGTATGACGAATACTTAAAATATTCCGAAAAAGGTTGTCCCTCTTTAAAAATGAATTTATAAAGAAATAAAAATAAATAATTGCTGAAGACTACGTCCTACCGAGTGATATTTAATTTCAGCACTGAGACATTATAGCAAATGCATCAAGATAAAGATGTGTTACAGTTCTTTGAAAATGGTGAGTTTTTAAAGGCGCTGAACTGCTCGAAAAGTGTGGTCCCTTTATGCTGTATATATCAGTATATTGACAATTGTTTTGTAGAGTAATATACATTTTATATGCTGTTAATTTTTCATGTGTATGAGAGCAACCCTTTCTTCCTATGATCGAGTGATATCTGATTTTTTCCTCAAAATATAAGGCTAAGCGTTAAAGCGCTGCTAAACCTAAGGGCGTAAGAGTTCTGTTATTATTTCCCGTGAATAGTTTGCTTGCTTGCCTTCTGTGTTTCTAAAGATTTCATTGAATATAATGCTTATAAAAAAAAAAACATATTTTGAGAAAAGTATATTGTTTGAACATGCATTCTATCCATCCATATGGACCGCGCGTTTTAGCTGGTCTGAACCAAAGGGTCATGGTAAACTTTTAGTATAACGGGATGGCTCGGCGTCCTTCTCCCATCGTCTATAATTCACACACACATCTTCTCTGAAAGCACATGTTAAAATTGTATCACACTTAGTCTCTGGCACCCTAGCACGGTCCTCTCTCAAATTTGTTGTAGTTTTGCTTGAACTCTTTTAGGGGACGCCAGAGCTAAAATAGAAAAACCTTTAAACATTTTCATGGCATGTACCGCTCAATGGATCTTCATCATACTTAGTCTGTAGTAGTCTTTAATTGCCATCTCCCTAACATGTTCAGACAATTCTGTTTGGTCCATTTTAAGAATCGCCAGAGCTAAAATTAGACAGCACATTTACACAACCTCTTCTTATGTACCACTCGATGAATCTTCACCAAACATGGCCTGTAGCATGTGGCATTCATAACTAGACTAATAGACAGCTCTCTCTCTCTCAATTTGTTCTGATGGACTTTTCGTACCTTATGTTCGGAACCACTCAACATATAATTCACAGACGTCTTACAAAATATAGAAAATAATGGATAAAATGATCTTATAACTATGTCCAATTACGTGTGAAAAATAAACCATATACATGAATTATGTAAGGAGAAAGATAAGCACTGTATCAGGAATTCGTAAAGTAATACATACTGGAGAGAAACACTATTCAACATTATATATAAGTTTTACACGATTAAAAAATAACTATCATCATGTTTTCCAATACAAAAGTGCGTTCTTTTAAAAAATTATTTGAAACCAAATGTAGCAGATATGTATAATAAAATGACACAATGAAATGTTTGTTCCTTAACCTATATATTTAGGAATATAAGTTTGATTGAGAAAGCTCGCGCTGATTAAACTCTATAACAAACGCGACATAAGTTGGTATCATTAAATAAAAAATCAACAAACAAACAAATGTGTAAGGAATTAACTCATTATTATAAATGGTATACCATATTTTCAATAAAATGTATTTTAGTGGTACAGTATGAGGGCTCACGTGTGCTCGGAGATACATGTTCCTGTCCATCATCGCTTGGTACCAGTAGTGCTGGGTAAATTTTCTACATTATCTTAATCAACTTATTGTACCAAAAGCTATATTCTAGTTGTTTCTAAAAACATGAACGCCTTCGAGTGTTTTTGACGCCTGATTTATTGCGGTTCAAATTTGTATATAAAGATAAAGACATAAGAAATGTTTGTAACACTGGCTACTTGCATTTCTTATGAACTTTAATAATGCTAATCATGGTCTATTAATTTTTAAATTCAGGTTTTCCTCAGTGAGCTTTTCCAAACTTGACGATAGTGAAGATGTGGTAAATCCTGGCCGCGGAATGTATATGATGGTCGAAGCATTTACTTCGAAATTCAGTCCACTCAAGGTCAGTTTTTGACATGAGAACATACAAAAGCATGCAAAAAATAAATCTTTATAGTGAAAACGTAATAATTCTAAACTGTCTAAATTCCGATCTGTATAACAAATATTTAATATTTTTATCATCAAAAAATTATAGACTTTGCGTAATAAACGAAAACTAAACAACATTCGTTCTGAAATAATATTATTGTTGATATAATTGATTCGGCTTATGTCCAATGTCAATACTTTTATACTTCATGACATTTTTATTCATGAACAATTTGTAATATCTAGTCGGATGCATTGAACAGCAGTTATAACATTGTGTTACGTCTGTACTACCTGGACACGTATATCACGGGAGATTTAGACAGCGATTTCCTGTCCAAGGTCAGGGCCGATCTTGCAATGGCGCAGTCAAGAGGGTGGACAGTAATTCTGCGGTTTGCTTACACTAGGACCTGTTCAACGGTAAGTGGCATCATGTATCCATGACACTGCATCATGAGTGGTGATTTTATGACAAAAATACTGGTGTAAAAGAATTCATATAAATCAGTTAAAATTACCTTTACCTTGTTTGCTTTGAAGTATTTCAGGCATTCGATTCTGGGTGCTTCTTTTTTCTTGAATAAGTATTTTGATTTACGAATATATTCATATTCACACAAACTGAAAATGTTTGTTTACGCTCCATTATAATCTTAAACTGTACAAGACAATTGAGATTTTTCTGAACATTACATTGATATAGCACGATTCAAAATAAATTAAGAAAACATCTATGCAGATAGCTAAGCCCTCGGCCCCTCCAATACAAATCGAACAAAGCAAACTAATTTGCTTTTGAGGCCTAGCTCAGTTGATATGAGACATTGAGAACCTTCAAAAATGATAACACCCTTAGCTAGTTACCTTTCTCAGGTTGACACTATTTTATAATCTATAAACCTCACATGAAAGCGTTAAACAGTAAACTGAAAGTACAGTACAGTCAACCTGTCCATAAAGACCACCCATTAGAGATCCAAAATGTGGTCTTTATTCACATGTGAACATAGAATGTTAGTGGTAAAATGAGAAACAAAACATGTTGTCTTTAGAGCCAGGTGGTCTCTGTTCAGAGGTGGTCTTTAACATAGGTTTGACTGTACTTAATAAAAGTTTGCTCTTATATAACATGTCTTGCACTTACCTTTTTTCCAGCACGACGCAAGTCTGAGTCAGATGCTCCAACATATTCAGTATTTAGACAGACATAACGTGTTTCGCGATTACGGTGGAGTGATAGCAGCAATACAGGCTGGCTTTATTGGAAAATGGGGTAAGCATCATTTGTTAGTTTGTTTGTTTTGGGTTTAACGCTGTTTTTTCAACAGTATTTCAGTCATGTAACGGCGGGCAGTTAACCTTACCAGTGTTCCTGGATTCTGTACCAGTACAAACCTGTTCTCCGCAAGTAACTGCCAACTTCCCCACAAGAATCAGTGGTTGAGGACTAATGAGTTCAGACACAATGTCATTTATCAAATAGTCACGGAGAGCGTACGCCCCGCTCGAGGATCGAACTCGCGACCCCGCGATCCATAGGCCATTGCTCTTACCTACTGAGCTAAGCGGGCGGGCTTAAGCATCATTGTAGTAAAATACATACGAATACTTGGTAGACCGCTATTATTGCAAAACTGACGGCATTTGTTTTACCTTCAGACATGAGATTTTTGACGCAGTCGCAGCCATGGGCAGAAAATTGTGGATATTTACCAAAACCGTTTTCTGCGAGTATTTAAAACAAAAATAGTTCGCTCTGATCTATTACCGTATAAAAATGTATGAACGTTGAGACAAATTGCCTTGAGCAGAGGGACGTTGAGAAACATTACGCAGATTAGTTTCATGTTTGTCTCGATGCCTTATGAAACTCGGACATACCGTGAAAATTTTGTACATTTGTAGGAGAGTGGCACTATTGGGATGAGAATGGTAATTGTCCTAACAAAGATTTTGGCTCGCCTAGTGGGTGCAGCTCTACATTTGACCTCACACCTGACCAATGGAGTGCCAGAAAACAAATCTTACAGGCACTGCTAGACGCCAGTCCTAAATCTGTGTAAGTCATTGATAATCATCCAGTTGTCAATGAAGGTCAGTTGTGGAGGATCACCTGGGTTCTTCCTCCGCCCCCAAAGCGATGGAAAATTGTCGTCTGCCCACATCTATAATTACGTCTGTGCGATGTTAACCGATAATTTTGGTTTGCGACTTCGTTCAATGTAGGTCATACAAAATCATACAATGCATGTTGATAATACAGGTACAAATGCACTGCTTGTAAAGTATTTTTGATAAATCCAGGTTAAGTCTTAATTCATACTGTCTGCAGTTATATTTAGCAGGTTGCCACGTTGAAGTGGAATGTTGATTGTCACTTCATGTAGAATAAAATGATAAAATGCGAAGCTGTGGTGAGCATTTTATCTCTCTTTTTAGAAGCGTTAAACTTTACCCTGCTTAATGCCTATAATAGATTGGTCCATCATTCAATTTGGGGCATAGCCTTTATTATTCAAAGGGGTGTCCACTGAAAATTTACAGACCGAATAGCTGGTCGGAAAGGCAGAAACACTTGCCGCCAGTAGGCTGAAAGTTAATAAATTCAGTGTGGAAAGACACAGTTGAATACTGTTTTTATCACATGTCAGTTTTTCCTACTGAATCTTTCAAATTTTGGCTATTTTAGACCAAGTCAGTTCGAACCAACGTCTCTTAAATACGTAACGCGGCCTCAAGAATTGTATTATCCCAAATTTATGTAATGTTTAAACTCAAGCGTGTTTCTCGGCTGTATTTTATTCGAATCAGAACTACTTTGCTTGTTTCATACACGAGTGCCCTGTTAGAACCTATGATATATAATATACAGAAGGCAAAGCATGAGGTACAGTCGGCGAATGATAAGAAAAATGGCGCGAAAATGTCGGGCGAGTCTAAGAATGATAATTTATGTTGGTCAGTTATCACGGTAAATTAGATAGACATTCTTATGATACTTGTCAAGTAAAAATCAACATTTACGTGAATGGTGAAATAGCTCAGGCGGCTAAGCTGTCGGTTTTCAATGCAGAGCGGAAAATAGCACGAGTTCGAAACTCGAGAGAGGTTTATTTTTGAAGGAAATGTTTTATCTAGCCTTGCTTTATTTTTTGTTTTATTTCAGTTTAATTCTCAGTTTGTCTTCTCTTTTTTTATTTTTTTTTTATATTAACATCATTTCAAAATTACAATAAACCTTTAGAACTTGTCAAATGATCTTCCTAGAATCCTCAGAATAATGAAATCGCTCATCAGAAGCTTTTTCAATGTTCACCATTTCGAGCTATGGAATGATATGTTAGTGTATAAAGTGGGGTACTGTGCCTACATTACATCGGTATAAATGGATATTCTAGAAAAACCCGTGTATGCTGTATTACCGTATTACATGTATTTTCAAAGCCAGTGGAAAACCCGGTATTGTATCTATGCTGAAAAAAAGTAAAAGTTTACTTCAACCCAGTATCGAACTTCGGACCTCGGGTGTCATACCTAGTGGCCTAACGCGTTGCGCTAATACAGTACTTCGTTCATCGAGTCTCAGTTTGAGATACTAATTCATATCGTCTATGCGTGATTTACCCAAACTGATAAATAATACGGTCGACTGGATTTGTTTACAAATATCAAATTAATCGTTCGATTACGTAAGTAATGAATGTTTTATTGTAAGGAATCGTGCGTAACTGAATCAAACTAGCGCGTAGGAATTTACAAATGTGTAAAAATCAGTGTGGATTATTTTTGTATCGAAAAACATTTGTTAAACAAATATTATGTTACACACAGATTTTATTGACTGTAGAATAAACAGAATATTAGGTTACTGTCTTTCTGAACTTAGGTTTATCCTCTATGACGCTATATATGGTAAAACACTTTTCTCTAACTTGGCGGGTAAACTTTAGAAATAAAGTAACCTAATATTCTCTATAAAACTGAACATTTTCCTTACAGAGATATACAGGTGCGAATTCCTGCTTACAAGTATCATGAGTTTGGTAAGACCGCGACAACTTTAGCAGACGACCAGGCAGAAACGGATGCTTCTAGAATAAGTATAGACATCTTAAACGCTTTCTTTTCTATGATCAATATTTTTGTTTTTCTTAAGAATTCACCTGTTAATATTTCAGCAATTTCTGATTCTGTAAGAATAATAATTTTGATTAATTAGTGGTTTTAATGCATAAAACAGATCTTGTAAACAGAGTTGTTCTTCATTATGTCTCCCACCACATAGTGGTGTGGGAGACATATTGATTTACTCCAGTTTGTGTGTCTGTCTGATAATGAGTCTTGAAATGAGTAAAGCCGAAATACAATACTAGTATTCAGTGAATCATCTTTAATTTAAACTAAAATAAAGTAGATATAGAATAAAAATATTATTTAACATTGTTCTGTACAATACGGAAATATATTTGGACGAGTACCCAGCTGAGAAAACCATACTTGACGAGCCGCTATAATTTAATAGTGAAAGATAACATACAGCGTATGTTACAGGTTACCATAACGATGCGTTACTATCTGGTCCGGGAAATCAAGGCACTTTCCCGTGTGATGGCGATGCCACATTCATGGCTGACGATTCAACGTATACCGTCGTAACTGGGGAAACTAACGATCCTAGCCATACCAGCTAGTAAGTCTTTTAATTAATGAGGAAAACATTTGAGCCGCGCTATGAGAAAACCAACATAGTGGCTTTGCGACCAGCATAGATCCAGACCAGCCTGCGCATCTGCGCATTCTGGTCAGGATACATGCTTTTCGCTTTCAAAGCCTATTGCAAGTAGAAAAACCTTTACCGAACAGCATGGATCCTGATGCGCAGGCTGGTCTGGATCCATGCTGGTTGCAAAGCTGCTATGTTGGTTTTCTCATGGCGCGGCTCATTTAGCGTTATTTATACCAGACAGCTCAGACGACGAAATAATATTTGACAAGTCAGAGACTTAACATTATTCTTGAATTTGGATAAAATATTTGCTCATCAAAACTGAACAGACAGTTTTTGTACATAATTTATTGGTCTAGTTAGTACGATACGAAATGTACTATGCTAACTGCCAAGGTCTAAATGCCAATTGCTTCATTGCTTGAAGTTAGATATCAACTGCTATTGCTAATGGTCAAAATGATAAATGCTAATTGTAAATGATACATTTTAATACTAGTTAATTTAGAAATGCAGAACAATGCACATCGAATCTTTATACATGTATTGATAAATATCTATGTAAATAAGGAGCTAAAGATACAAACAGACAAATGCCGACTTTATTTGAGCCATGCCATGGGAAAACCAACATAGTGGGTATGCGACCAGCATGGATCCAGACCAGCCTGCGCATCCGCGCAGTCTGGTCAGGCTCCATGCTGTTCGCTAACAGTTTCTCCAATTCCAATTGGCTTTAAAAGCGAACAGCATTGAGCCTGACCAGACTGCGCGGATGCGCAGGCTGGTCTGGATCCATGCTGGTCGCATACCCACTATGTTGGTTTTCTCATGGCACGGCTCATTTAACAATCTGTGGCCTTTTTGTGCATTGTTTCTTTATAAAAAAGTTCTATTATGATATTAAACAGTTCCGGTTATGCTTTTGCTACAGATCAGACTGGTGGAACGTATTATGTTTCCAAACAATTGAAAGTAAAATTTATTCGTTTAATATATATTTTAAGCCATATTTGTTTCTAGTTCATTACTTTACATCAAACGCACGCTATTCTGCACATTTAGATTTATCTGTTAAGTCGTTTGAAACTGACTCAAAATAATAAATTAAGGCGTCAGAAACCTGTAAAATCATACATCATGATAGAGTTTACATATGTAGCATGTAATGTAAAACGATGTATATTTTTTTTTTTTGCTAATTGAAAATAGAATATCAAAATAAATATAAGGTGTTCCGTTATTTTTATGTGTAACGCGTAACAAAAAACATATTTAATCTGTTTTTAAAATGTTGTAGGAGTAGCAATTCTTATCCGATTTTGATAATTTTTGCACCAACGTGTTCTGGATTTGGCGCGTAAATACGACGTTATAATTATGACGTCAGATACTTTAGTTGCGTCATTTCAAATGTAAATAACGGTAGTGCGTCGTAGCGTAACGCATTCGATACAACTAGAACACGGTATGTAAAAATGTTTATCTTGTGTTATTCTATTTATTTTTTTAAAAGAAAATTATATCATGTAAAAGTACATATTACAAACAGATGGATTTTGTAAACGAAAGTATAAAATGCCATTGTGTTATTGGTCAATTTGAGATTTAAAATAATTACGAATTTTCTGACGTCGTATTTTTTGTCGTATTTGTTCAACGGGTATCCTACGTGATTCAACAGTAATGTGTTTTATGCTCTTAAGCCTGTAACCAGTTAACCTCTAAATAAATGTACAAAATCATATCTTCCTATTGGTATATAACATAATACACTTTTAGATAAAACAGCGTATATAGTGTTATGCTAAAAAAATTACATTATTTCTGCCTGACGTTCAAATACGAGTATACAAGGAAGTGTCAGTTTCTTGACGTACGTTTTTGCTCCAAGTTCTGATCTATATGCTGTACGTAATTTTGGGGTGGATATACGTAATAAAAAAGCATAAATACATTTGTAATTAATTTTCAGATGAAGGATAAACCTCCTATAGGTCTTTCTCCGGCAGAAAGGTTACAGTGGTATAAAAATAAAAAGAAAGAAAAAAAAAACAAACAAGCTGTCAGTAAACATAGAAGCTCTTTTCCCAAGTCTGAAAGGAAGACACCAACAAATAAGAAAATACATAAAGTATCTAGAGAAACTAAATAAATTTCAGCAAAAGAAAGAACACATCAGACAATTAACAAAAGAAAGAGTACGTAAATTTCGGACAAAACAACATACTGAAACAGAAAGCAGCATAACTGTCACTAAGCCATTTAAAAACAGAATGCAAAAGAGCAGGGCCGTGAAATGTGTAAAAGATACTATTAGAGATTATACACCTGAGAAAAGATCTGAAATTATATCTGCTTTAATATCGGCAAACAGTCCTAACTCCTTAAAAACAAGACGGCGCCTTGAATTTGAAAAGGTGATTAAAGGTGAAGGTGAAAAAATTCGTGAAAAGGTCGCAGATGCTGTTCTGTCTGACGTACAAACTTCTTTAGGTATTATCAAAGGTTTATCAACGGAATGCAGAACAAAAGCTCAGGAAGTCGTCTCATGTATAGTAGGCAACAATATTGAAACAAATAAACTACAAACTGCCCTAAGTAATCATTCCAGTTTAAATAGGCGACTGGTGAACAAAGGTTTGAAACTTAATAAAAAGATAATCAGTGGCGAAGCTGTTAATCTACCACGCACGCGCAAGACAAGAAAAGACAAATTGAGCGAAGGCGCCCGTAATAAAATAGCGGAATACTGGGTCAAAAACAGTCAACCTCTCAATGATAAAAGGAAGGTTATTAGAGAACGCATTGGTCCGAAAACATACATAGAACATCCAAAACATATCTTAACATCAACACAATCAGGTATATATTTAAATTTTGTTAAGGAAAATCCCGATATCAAAATAGGCCAACGGCTCTTTGAATCTCTAAAACCATACTACATTAAATCTGCAAAAAGAAAAGATAGAATTACCTGTTTATGTAAACAGCACGTTGAAGTTTCCAGCTTATTTAAAAAAGCAAAAGAGTGCAGAAAGTCGATTTTGGACAAAACGCCAAATTTAAAAGATGATTATTTTTTATGGGGAAGTTTGTCTGATATTACTGAAGAAAGTCTATGCCCGCCTGTATCAATCAATGATGAAAAAATGTTTAGAATGTCCTGTTTAAAACGTGATTGTACAAAATGTGGTGTAAGTAACATAAAGTTGATGGCACAAGAATTGGACGATAGTACTAGTTTTGTAACCTGGAACAGGTATGAGTACGTATTTACAGGTAAGAAAGACAGAAATGGTAAAGATATAAAAAAGCAACAGTTTGTAAAAGTTACTTCCACAATGAAAGAAATGTGGGATTACATCAAAAACTCGCTTTCAAATTTTCCACTACACAATTTTTTGTGTCATTGGAAGAGACAACAACTACATAGTATCGTAGATAATTTACCGGAAGGGCATGTTGTCATGGTACATGATTACTCGGAGGACTTCAAGTGTGAACTTCAGGACGAGATTCAATCCGATTATTTTTCACGAAATGAAGTATCTATACATGTAACTGTTTTATACCGTCATGAAACAGAAAATACTGAATCAAGCTCGACGCATGTACCAAACATTGTAAAAGAATATGCTTTTGTCATTTTTGAAAGTAATACTCATGACAGAGATACAATTCACCATGTTCGCAAACTTTTGATCGAATCTTACCTGAAAGATCAGTTGAAGTACGTTTTAAAATATGTACATGAATTTACCGATGGCTGTAGTCAGCAATATAAATCTAAATTTTGTATGCGTGATGTCAGCTTCTCAGAGTCAGATTTCAACTGTTCAACACAAAGAAACTACTTTGAAACGTCCCATGGTAAAGGTGAGCAGGACCCCGCGGGTAGCCATGTTAAAAACAAAGCACATATGTCTGTAATTCGTAGAGAATGCGAAATTCATAACGCAAAAGATTTATATTTGTATTTAGATAAATACTTCCGTAATCCATCAACTTCTTCATACACGCCTAGGAATGGGGATACAAAACTAAAAGGGCGTTTGTTTTTCTATGTTGAGGACAGTGAAATAGACAGACAAAGGTATACGTTAAAGGTTAAAGCTGTAAAAGAAAACAGAAAATTACACTGCATACGCTCAATGCAGGTATCCTATATGTAAGGAAAATATCCTGCTACTGTCCTTCGTGTACTGACCAAGATTATGAGAACTGTGTATACAAGGGTATAATTGACCCCTTGGAGAAACGACACTTGAATTAAGTTTTCAAGTCTACTAATATCTGTGTATAGTTTTCATTATTAAAGATCTGTGACTATGTGAACCAAGCGAGCTTATCAAATAAGACTTAAATCTAGTTATATACAGACACTCTGATATACAAAATCTAGAATTTGAAACTTTTTAATCAAACAATGCCCAATATAATGCGCGTTTGTTGTCCTGAATATTTGATTAAGCTATTATTCGTAGTTAGATCACACAGTGTAAATGTAGTCTCTTTTCTTTTTCAATACCATGTCATTTCATTCGTAAGGTCTTTAATAGACTGGTCCCAGTCCTTACATTTGCCAGTCATAGTCTCTTCTCATATTTTATGTTAAATTACTTCCCTTCATAGTTATAACATGGTTACCTTTTCTTGCTGCCGAATGTAAGGTCTGATAATACAGCCAGATATTCAAAAGGGAGCAGTCTATAAACAGGGAGCTATCTATAAATGAAAGATATATGACAAGGAAATACATTAGTATATAAAAAAACTTATTATCAGACTAGTAGCTAGTCTAGGTCTTTAACATTTGTAAGCGTAAGAAATTACAGTTTGACAGGCCTATTATATTTAAACACTTGATCGAAATTTATATAGCACTGGTCACTTTTGTACACCTATTTTAAATGCTTGATGGTTTATGACGTTCTAAAGCTCTGTTTTTATAACACAAAAATAGTTGTAAGAACTAAGTTTTTTAAAAACATAAATATACACAAGCATACTCCTGTTGTATTATGGTGTGTGGCGTGGAAGCCGCTAACCCTCCGGGTTTTCTTTCTGCTGATAAGTGATGAGTAAATTACGAGTTTTGGAGTCGGAAATACAGACCTGTTTTATTTTGGTATATTGTGGTGTGTGGCTTGGAAGCCGCTAACCCGTTTGTTGTTTCTTTTTCCTGTTGATTTGTTAAACATATTTTTGTTAAACCTAAACTTTGTGGTGGGTGGCATGTAAGCCTCTAACCCAGTTCTACTTCATGTAGAAATTTCATTTGTTGTGAAAATAGCTTGTTTTGTAAATCATTTTCACTATGATATGCAACATAATTATGCTAATGTCAGTACTTAGGGAATATAAACATGTTTTGATATTTGGTTATAGAGTTGCACATTTTATAAACAAAACAATTTTGTAATATGAATGTATTTTGTATGTATCCGATGATGCATTATACTGTATCATTTTCGTTGTCGGTAAATATGACCTGTATACAGACAAATTTGAACATGTAAAAGTAAAAATCAACTTGTATTTCCATCTTTTTTCTTTGTTTTGCGTATGGTGGTACATTCATTTTTACGAGTAAGCTGTTAGATAAATTATTCATCCCGAACACATGAGACCATTTATAAATAAAGGAAGAGAAAAACGGAGATTTCGGCAACCGATAACTGGGGAAGAAGCTTAGACAATATTAATCCTTTTCTCCTGGGCAAGTTTATTTGGATTTTCGATTGGCGTAAAATAAATTAAATGCATCATTCTGCATTTTATTTTGCATCAGTAGTTAGCTCCCTCTAATTCCCGCGATCTGTCAGATCTGCACGTGTCGGTGTTTACGCATGCGCGGGCCTAAAATTAGATGTACTTGGTTCCCGTTCCTGTTCAACATAGCTGTGTAGTGCGTATCCGATAAAGGAATCCAGAGTACATGTACACAGCGGAGGGAGTTATTTATAGTTTAATTTCGAGGTCAGTGATGTTATTGTACTTAAAAAAAACAAATAAGGTAAAGTAAATTATGCCGAAGTCTCGTCAATAAATCGAATTGGCATAAGTCAAAGCTGCTATACTGATAATATTTTACTGTTTTTTCATTTTTTTTTTTGGATTTGAAATACAATGTAATGGACGTACAAATGATGCATTGAAAGGCAAACTCACTTAAATTGTACGTTCGAACCAGCTTTCTTTCTTTTTGGGAGAGGGGCGGATTATGGATATTTTATATGATCTTGTGACGTCCAAAATCATATTTTAGCGTCAACACGTTGTTTAAATGACGTTACATAAATGTGCAGAATAGCGTGCGTTTGATGTTTAGCTATAAGCATTTTATCATTTGAAAAATAGCTTTAATTATTTAACATTTAAAACTTGACATTTAATATAAAGTATATAGCATTGATAATCAGCATTTGCTATAAAGTATTTGGTATTTAGCATTTATAATCTTAGCATTTGGCATTTAGCATTTGACATTAAGCATGTCTTCAGTAATTAACGTATGTTTTATACATAGATGATTACATTTGACAGTTTACCATAAAATATTTTTCTATTACTAAATTATTGAGAGAATTTACTGTAAATCTGCAGTTTAAATAAATCATTAAACACGTGCTCTGGTATATTACTTACAGTTACGAGTGCAGCAAAGCAAAAGCGGACCTGGCGAAGTTTCATTACTCAACTGTACATGCCTCATACGAACCTCAAGTGATATCATATTGGCAACGTCACGGTTGTTTTAACGAGATAGCTGCGAGACTCGGATACAGATTATATTTGACAAATGTAAGTTCAAGTTGTGTGTATATGTTTAAAACGTTTTTATTTTTATATACGTACTGATTTTGTGTTGTCCGTCCGTCCCTCCGTCTGTCACAAAGTTTGTCCAAGCAACTCTTCCAATACAACCAGATTTACACCAAGCTTCACGAGGCCAATTATTGATAAGGGACTCAATCAAACCGAGTCTGTTATTATTATTTTTTTTGTTGCATTCTATGTTTCCAGGGGATCTTTTAGCAGATTTTTATTAACTATCACAACAGCAATCTTTAAGTGCGTGTGGCGGCCCGTTCCTGGATTCAGTGTGGAGTCCATTCACAGGTGTAATAGTGTTCCGCTTAAGCCGATGCTAAGGGTGTGAGATGTGTTGCTCATTTTATTACCTCTCATGAACAGACTCAGTTAAACCGAGTCTGCTATTATTCTCATTTGGCTGCATTCTGTGCTTCCAAGGGATTTTTTTCAAATATTTTATTATCATATTTACCAAAGTATATTCATGTTTTAGTCTTCTTTCGACTGTGTAGATTCGACAAAGAGGATATATAGTGTATCTTATCTTGGTGTAACGCTTTTTAACGATATTTGCTTTTATTCGTAGAAAAAGCGATTTAACAATGTGTCTATCTATCCCGTAACTAAAACTATATTATATTCTCATAACTTTTTGGTCAAAGGGAATTCAAGACAAAGACTCTTCAAAATATTCATGAAATAATTTCGACTTTAGACTAGTCTAATATACATTGTCGTCATTGTAGGTAAATTCTGTTGAATGGCACTACTGTTTAATTGCAATCTATATTTGTATATTAGATCTGTAACTGTATGTATATTATAACTGTATATTACAGGCAATTCTCCCTGATAGCGCTCAGAGTAGCGGACAGTTCTGTTACAAGATTACGCTACATAACAATGGCTATGCCGCACCGTATAAACCGCTCGAAGCTAGGATTGTACTGCAAAACACGGGCGATGGGTAGATACTGTCTTTAAAACTATTCAATTTTATTTATTTACCCCCCTCCACGAGTGGTAAGGGGTTATAGGAATGGTCTCTGTCCGTCCGTCCGTATCATTTGTGTCCTTTCCATATAATTTAAACCCCTTGACGGGTTATCATGAAACTTGGGTCAAATTATCACCTCATTAAGAGGATTTGAAAAACTCATGAATGGGCGTGTCGGCTCATGGTAAAGGTCACAACTCAAGGTCAAATGTTTGAGTCTTCCATTTTGTGTCCGCTCTGTATCTCCTAAACCCCTTGAAAGATTTAAATATGACTCTTTAATATTCCCTTATCAAGACGATGTGCAGATCTCGCAATTCAACCATGCCAGCTCAAGGTCAAGGTCACAACTTAAATGTTTTAGCCTTCAATTTCATGTCCCCTCTTTTTATGCTAAACTACTTAAGGATTTTCTTAAAACTTCCGTCAAATGTTGACGTTATTGAGATAGTTTACAAAGCACACGAGACAGCGATGCAGGCTCAAGGTCAATATCACTACAGAATACACCAATCAACGTCAATGCTTCCACCCAATATAATTCGCTTTCCATAAGGTGTGTGTGTGTGTGTGTGCGTGTGTTCGGGTTTAACGTCTTTCTCAACAATTTTTCAATATTGTGTTATAGTTTAACTAGCCTAAACAAATTTTCAACATTTATTGTCAAACTTTTTATGTATATTATTCTAATATTGAGTAGTTCATTTAGCTGAAACTATGGGGATGGATGATGGTTACCTACGTTATCGTCATTATTATTATTATTATTATTATTATTATTATTATACCAGATTTATATAGTGCCCTTTTCATGATAAACACGTTCAAAGGCGCTTTAAGTAATAACAAACGCAGCCACACAGGGCGCGAAATTCATCCTCTACTAGTACAGACACAGCGATCTGACCATAGGGACAGAGTGAGTTAAAGCCTCAAGAACAGATAAAGAAAAATCCCTTTTAGATACAGGTCCGTCCGGCTTGCTTAGCCTAGCTCTTTTGCAAATACACAATCAGGTTCTTTAACGTGCCTGGTGTATAACACTGATACACGCGAAGCCGTATTTCCTGGGAAGAACCAGTACAGGTCTCTTAGTTAGGTGGGAGACACTCAAGAGTATCTCAGAAATTTCCAGTGCCTGGACCGGTACATTTACATATATGCCATTGCTCACTTATTGACCTGCGAATTAATTAAGTTGTTACTTTTATTTCGCCGCGCTTCATTATTGCAAAAAGCAATATTACATGTTTGTTTTTTATGTTGTAACATTCTGACGAGCAGATCCCAGCACAATCTCAACATTCCGAATGTGGATGTTAGAACATGGCAGCCGGGGAAAGATATACATCTCAGTGGTTCTATAACGATACCTTCCAATCTGCATGGAAATTTTAAGGTAATATCGACGAGTTACTTATTATTTAAGAACGACCACCTCGGTAGCTTTGTGGTAGAGCGCCCGCTTCGAGTATATGAGGTCACGGGTTCTCTCCCTGACCGCATCATACCACAGACGTGAAAAATATTACTAGAAGCTTCCACGCCTAGCGCTCAGCATTAAGGAGATCCTCGCTTAGCGCTCAGCACTGTTGGTTCTCTCCCTGACCGCATCATACCACAGACGTGAAAAATATTACTAGAAGCTTCCACGCCTAGCGCTCAGCATTAAGAAGATCCTCGCTTAGCGCTCAGCATTGTTGTGTCAGTATCAGTCTGACTAAGGTACTTTATTTTCTAAACGAAGATCTGAGAATGACCCATTCACATTCATCTTCTTTATATACTGGATTTCCAATATCGCTATTTTTATTTTCGCAAATCTATTTTTATTTGAACCAATCACCCGAGGTAAATATTTTTTAACAACATGCTGTAAGTAAGGCTCTGATTGGCTAGCGGAAGGGACGTTAGAACGAGGCTATCAATAGCACGTTTTCAGATCCTAAGCGTAGCGTATTAGGAGATATACTTTAATCAGATTGGTGTCAGTATAATATGACCGCTTGTGCCACGCGTCACGTCATATTCCTGTGAGGCAAAACTATAAAGATGGGTATTTTCAATGAATAAGCTAATGAGTGAGTGAAGTTTATATTAACATACTGACTATAATGTGAAGTAAACAATTCTATTCACGTTCGTGTAATAATTATTTTTTCAAAGTTTGACTTACGGACAGACATAGAACAGCCTGCTAACATTTAGATGTGTCCTTTTGCATTTCAAACCCAAACTTGCAGTTTATCCATTCACTTTGAAGTTGTTTCTGTCCCGGTATATAACTTTAATAGCAACATTGCTTATATAAGACAGGAAGATTATAAAACTATCACTTTAGTTCCATATAAAAGTATATGTTTTTTTCACTCTAATTAAAGAGCAGTACATATACCCATAACTGAATGATTTATATATTATAGTTTTCCGCTCTATTATTTTTGTTGTTTCAGTGCTGGAGACTGGTATTGTATCTTAATATAGCTATAGGAGAGATCGTGTTTGTATACAAATCCGTTGTATTTTCTATTTTTAGAAATCGGGTGGGCAGACGCCAAACGTCCATGTTTTTTGTAAACAGTGATGTTTTTTTTTCTAACGACCTGAACATTTATAAAACGCAAACTATATCTGATTCAGTAATTTTTTGATCAATGGAAAGGTTATAAAACGAGCAATTTATTAATTTAATTACTTTTAATTATTATTTCGAAATAAAATGGATTAATTCTAAACGTTTAACTTGCAGAGTTTTCTAAAAGTTTTGAACATCACTACGCACCTATTACATTTATAGGCTATAAATATGTCATTTCATTTTAAAAAAAAATATTTGAATACGAAAACATGAAAAATGTAAGTATTTCAAAACTTCTTGAATTTTGAAAATCCATAGATAAGCGAAAAAGTTATTCAAAATTAATTATTCCGATTCCATACAAAAACGATGTAAATGCATTTGTTTTGCCCACCACAAGATAAACAGATAAATATTTTAAAAATGCGTGACGTCACGGCGATCTCTCCTATAACAGATACAGTTCACAAACATGTACAATGTATCTGGTACAGAATGCGAGTCGTATATTTATGCATTCACCTCATGTTTTTTCTATCTTAATTTTCATGCAGACGTATCTTGTTTTGGCGCACGAGACAATGCGGACAAATTCCAAGTATTATGTATTGTTGGCGAACAAAAATGGTGTTCGGCATACATCGTCACGTATGAACGACCTTCAGCATACTGTGTCCATTTCCGCTGGAACATGTAGTGGTAAGAATTATACGGATCATTCAATGTTGAATTATCTCTGACAAAGGCCACGCGGTTGGTCGAAATATATATACAAACACCATGACATGGACTTTTCTTCTGTCCATCGTACATTAACCTACGCTAAATCATTTGATATTTTGAATACGTACATCTTACATACTAGGTACTTCCGGTTCTGGTACCTCCTCCTCGACCTGCCACTCGCTGCATTTAAGTGACGGCTCCTTTGAGAATAGTGCACACGGATGGAAGCTCTATTCGCATGGTTTTACTGTACAATCGGATAATCATGCAGAAGATGGACGCAAAATCATTCATATAACAAATGGAGGTGCTCTACAGACTATAGATTTCTCGAGGTAACTAGTTACATTCATTGGCGTGGGAGAGTACTTAAAGTGGGGAGTGGGAACTTTGCGGACTGCAGTCAAATCGAAACTTGCAAGAGAAATGTTTCAATTAAGAAAGCTAAACTTACAAACTTATAAAAAATACGGTAGCGAGGCCCTGCCGAGAGTTGGATCTTCAACTAATTTTCATGCTTATCGATAATCTACAAATAATAAAAAGAAATTATATAAATTTCTTTGCTTGAAATTAACACTTTTGTCTCATAGAATTATTAATTGATAAATATAGCACGTAATGATGTTATTTGTTGCGCGAACGCCACCCTGCATTGCACGATAGTCATTTGACATTTTGGGATAGTCATCCTACACTGCACGATACACATTCGACATTATCATAATCATTCTATACTGCACGATACACATTCGAAACTGCATGATTATGATAGTCATCCTACACTGTACGATACGCATTCGACACTGCATGATAGACATCCTACACTGCACGATACGCATTAGACACTGCAAAATAGTCATCCTACACTGTGCGATATGCATTCGACACTGCATGATAGTCATCCTGTAGACTGCACGATACACATTCGACATTATGATAGTCATCCTATACTACATGATAAGCATCCGACACTGCATGAAAGTCAAACTACACTGCAGAATACACATTCGACACTGCATGATAGTCATCCTACTCTGCACGATACGCATTCGACAGTGCATGATAGTCATCTAACACTGCACGATACACATTCGACACTGCATGATAGTCATCCTACACTGCACGAAACGCATTTAACGCTGCATGAAAGTCATCCTACACTGCACGATATGCATTCGGCACTGCATGATAGTCATCCTACACTGTACCATACGCATCCGACACTGCATAATAAACAACCTTCCCTGCACGATATGCATTTGACACTGCATGATAATCATCCTACGCTGCACGATATGCATCCGACACTGCGTGATAATCATCCTACACTGCACGATACACATTCGGCCCTGCATGATAATCAATCTACACTGTAAGATACACATTCGGCACTGCATGATAGTCATCCTATACTATACGTTACATATCCGACACTGCATGACAGTCATCGTACACTGCACGATACACATTGAGCACTGCATGATAGTCAACCTATACTGCGTGATACACATTAGGCACTGCATGATAGTCATCATATACTGCACGATACGCATTCGACACTGCATATTGTCATCCTTCGCTGCAGGATACGCATTTGACACTATAGATAATCATTATATACAGCACGATACGCATTTGACACTGCATGATAGTCATCCTATACTAAACAATACATATTCGATACTGCAAGATAGTCTTCGACACTGCATGATAGTCATCCTTTACTGCACGATGCACATTCAACAATGCATGATAGTCATCCTATACTGTACGATACACATTCGACACTGCATGATAGTAATCCTATACTGCACGATACGCATTCGACACTATCGGATTGTCATCCTACACTGCATGATACACATTCAGCACTGCATGATAGTTAACTAAAACTGCACGATACGCATTTGACACAATAAATAGTCATCCTACACTGCACGATACGCATTCGACACAATAGATAGTCATCCTATACTGCACGATACATATTCGACACTTCATGATAGTCATCTTACACTGCATAATACACATTCGACACTGCAAGATAGTCATCCTACACTGTAAGATACGCATTCTACACTGAATGATAGTCATCGACACTGCATAATAGTCATCCTATACTTCACGATACAAATTCGACACTGCAAGATAGTCTTCGACACCGCATGAAAGTCGTCCTACACTTCACGAAACGCATTTGACACTATTGGATAGTCATCCTTCACTGAACGATACACATTCGACACTGCATGATAGCCATCCTATATTGCACGATACACATTCGATAATGCATGATAGTCATCCTATACTGCATGATTCACATTCGACACTGCATGATAAGTCATTCTGTACTCCATGATACACATTCGACACTGCATGATAAGCATCCTACATCGTACGATACACATTCGACAATGCATGATAGTCTTCGACAATGCATGATAGTCATCCTATACTGCACGATACATATTCGACACAGCATGATAAGTCATTCTATACTCCACGATAGATATTCGACACTGCATGATAAGTCATTCTATACTCCACGATACACATTCGGCACTGCATGATAAGTCATTCTATACTCCACGATACACATTCGACACTGCATGATAAGTCATTCTATACTCCACGATACACATTCGACACTGCATGATAAGTCATTCTATACTCCACGATACACATTCGGCACTGCATGATAAGCCATGCTATACTCCACGATACACATTTGACTATGCATGATAGTCATCCTATACTGCACGATACATATTCGACACTGCATGATAAGTCATTCTATACTCCTTGATACACATTCGGCACAGCATGATAGTCATTCTATACTGCACGATACACAGTCGACATTACATGAGAATCACTGCATGGTAGTCTTTGACACTGCATGATTGTCATCCTACTGCGCAAGATATTGCACGATTGAAACTGCATGACAGTCATCCTACACTGCACGATACACATTCGACAGTGCATGATAGTCATCTAACACTGCACGATACACATTCGACAGTGCATGATAGTCATCATACACTGCACGATACACATTCGACGCTGCATGATAGTCATCATATACTGCACGATACACATTCGACACTGCATGATAGTCATCCTATACTGCACGATACACATTCGACAGTGCATGATAGTCATCCTACTCTGCACGATACGCATTCGACAGTGCATGATAGTCATCTAACACTGCACGATACACATTCGACAGTGCATGATAGTCATCCTATTCTGCACGATACACATTCGACAATGCATGATAGTCATCCTACTCTGCACGATACGCATTCGACACTATCAGATAGTCATCCTACACTGCACGATACACATTCAACACTTTATAATAGTCATCCTTTACTGTACAGTACACATTCGACACTGCATGATAGTCTCCAACACTTTATGAAATTGTCCAGCAGCTTAGCTCAGTAGGTAGAGTGTTGGTTTACGGATCGCGGGGTCGTGAGCACGATACACATTCAATATTATGGGATAGTCATCCTATACTGCACGATACACAATAGACAATGCCTGATGGTCATCCTATACTGCACGATACACATTCAACACTATGGGATAATCATCCTATTCTGCAAGTACTGTTGGCTAACTGCACAACAACAACAATATTAGCAACAGCAACATTTATTTGCATACATCCCAGAATAAAGTACATAACAACATGAACCATAGTTTCATTTAGATAAATACGGAGAAGGAATTAACGCGGCGATAGTGTTTTGACTACAGAAATTATTTCTGTATTCGTTCATAAAAGCATGTGTAATGGACAAAGATCCTTTTACATTTATATATAATAAAACGACTGCTGTTATTATGATTTTAGGGCGCCAGTGTATGAGTTCAGACTAAGCGGTTATAGCCGACATAACTCTGCAGCTCATGTTTCAGACCCGACTGACTATAGCATATATTGTGACCTTGTGGTAAGTTAACATGGCATACGGTCAGTGGTGTGACCATATTGTAAGTTCTACATACTGTGTCATTATTGCAAGTTCTATAAAGTAAGGGCTTAGTTGTTACCATGTGGTAAGTTCTCCATAGTGAGCGTTCAGTGTTGTTATCATGTGGTAAGATCTCCTTAGTGAGCGTTCAGCGTTATTACCATGTGGTAAGTTCTCCATAGTGAGCGTTCAGTGTTGTTAACATGTGGTAAATTCTCCAAAGTGAGCGTTCAGTGTTGTTACCATGTTGTAAGTTCTACACAGTGAGCATTCAGTGTTGTTACCATGTGGTAAATTCTCCAAAGTGAGCGTTCAGTGTTGTTACAATGTGGTAAGGTCTCCATAGTGAGCGTTCAGTGTTGTTACAATGTGGTAAGTTCTCCATAGTGAGCGTTCAGTGTTGTTACAATGTGGTAAGTTCTCCATAGTGAGCGTTCAGTGTTGTAAACATGTAGTAAATTCTCCATAGTGAGCGTTCAGTGTTGTTACCATGTGGTAAATTCTCCAAAGTGAGCGTTCATAGTTGTTATCATGTGGTAAGTTCTTCATAGTGAGCATTCAGTGTTGTTACCATGTGGTAAGTTCTCCCAAAGGGAGCGTTCAGTGTTGTTACAATGTTGTAAGGTCTCCATAATGAGTGTCCAGTGTTGTTACAATGTGGTAAGTTCTTTATAGTGAGCGTTTAATATTGTTACCATGTGGTAAGTTCTCCATAGTGAGCGTTCAGTGTTATGACCATGTGGTAAGTTCTACGTAGTGTTCGTTCAGTTGTGTGACCTTATTGTAAGTTCTCCATAGTGAGCGTTCGGTGTTGTTACAATGTGGTAAGTTCTCCAAAGTGAGCGTAATTGTAAGTTCAACATAGTGAGCGTCCAGTGTTGTTACCATGTGGTAAGTTCTACGCAGTGTTCGTTCAGTTTTGTGACCTTATTGTAAGTTCTCCATAGTGAGCGTTCAGTTTTGTTACAATGTGGTAAGTTCTCTATAGTGAGCGTTCAGTGTTGTTACAATGTGGTAAGTTCTCCATAGTGAGGGTTCAGTGTTGTTATCATGGGGTAAGTTCTCCATAGTGATTATGTCAGTGTTATGACCATGTGGTAAGTTCTACGTAGTGTTCGTTCAGTGTTATTACAATGTGGTAAGTTCTCCATAGTGAGGGTTCAGTGTTGTTATCATGGGGTAAGTTCTCCATAGTGTTCGTTCAGTTTTGTGACCTTATTGTAAGTTCTACATAGTGAGCGTCCAGTGTTGTTACCATGTGGTAAGTTCTACGCAGTGTTCGTTCAGTTTTGTGACCTTATTGTAAGTTCTCCATAGTGAGCGTTCAGTTTTGTTACAATGTGGTAAGTTCTCCAAAGTGAGCGTTCAGTGTTGTTACAATGTGGTAAGTTCTCCATAGTGAGGGTTCAGTGTTGTTATCATGGGGTAAGTTCTCCATAGTGAGCGTTCGGTGTTGTTACCATGTGGTATGTTCTCCATAGTGAGCGTTCAATCTTGTTACCATTTGGTAAATTCTCCAAAGTGAGCGTTCAGTGTTGTTACCATGTGGTAAGTTCTTCATAGTGAGCATTCAGTGTTGTTACCATGTGGTAAGTTCTCCAAAGTGAGCGTTCAGTATTGTTACAATGTGGTAAGGTCTCCATATTGAGCGTTCAGTGTTGTTACAATGTGGTAAGTTCTTCATAGTGAGCGTTCATTGTTGTTACCATGTGGTAAGTTCTCCATAGTGAGCGTTCAGTGTTGTTACAATGTGGTAAGTTCTTCATAGTGGGCGTTCAGTGTTGATACAATGTGGTAAGTTCTTCATAGTGAGCGTTCAGTGTTGTTACCATTTGGTAAGTTCTTTATAGTGAGCGTTCAGTGTTGTTACATTGTGGTAAGTTCTTCATATTGAGCGTTCAGTGTTGTTACCATGTGGTAAGTTCTCCATAGTGAGCGTTCAGTGTTATGACCATGTGGTAAGTTCTCCAAAGTGAGCATTTAGTGTTATGACCATGTGGTAAGTTCTCCATAGTGAGCGTTCAGTGTTATGACCATGTGGTAAGTTCTCCAAAGTGAGCATTCAGTGTTATGACCATGTGGTATGTTCTACGTAGTGTTCGTTCAGTGTTGTTACCATGTGGTAAGTTCTTCATAGTGAGCGTTCAGTGTTGTTACCATGTGGTAAGTTCTCCATAGTGAGCATTCAGTGTTATGACCTTATTGTAAGTTCTCCATAGTGAGCGTTCAGTGTTGTTACAATGTGGTAAGTTCTCCTTAGTGAGTGTCCAGTGTTGTTACAATGTGGTAAGTTCTTTATAGTGAGCGTTCAATGTTGTTACCATGTGGTAAGTTCTCCATAGTGAGCGTTTAGTGTTGTGACCTTATTGTAAGTTCTCCATAGTGAGCGTTCAGTTTTGTTACAATGTGGTAAGTTCTCCATAGTGAGCGTTCAGTTTTGTTACAATGTGGTAAGTTCTTCATAGTGAGCGTTCAGTTTTGTTACAATAAGGTAAGTTCTCCATAGTGAGCGTTCGGTGTTGTTACAATGTGGTAAGTTCTCCATAGTGAGCGTTCGGTGTTGTTACAATGTGGTAAGTTCTCCAAAGTGAGCGTTCGGTGTTGTTACAATGTGGTAAGTTCTCCATAGTGAGCGTTCGGTGTTGTTACCATGTGGTAAGTTCTCCAAAGTGAGCGTTCGGTGTTGTTACAATGTGGTAAGTTCTCCATAGTGAGCGTTCGGTGTTGTTACCATGTGGTAAGTTCTCCATAGTGAGCGTTCAGTGTTGTTACCATGTGGTAAATTCTCCAAAGTGAGATTCCAGTGCTGTTACAATGTAGTAAGGTCTCCATAGTGAGCGTTCGGTGTTGTTACAATGTGGTAAGTTCTCCATAGTGAGCATTCAGTGTTGTTAAAATGTGGTAAGTTCTCCATAGTGAGCGTTCAGTGTTGTTACAATTTGGTAAGTTCTCCATAGTGAGCGTTCAGTGTTGTTACAATGTGGTAAGTTCTCCATAGTGAGCATTCAGTGTTGTTACAATGTGGTAAGTTCTCCAAAGTGTGCGTTCAGTGTTGTTACAATGTGGTAAGTTCTCCATAGTGAGCGTTCGGTGTTGTTACAATGTGGAAAGTTCTCCATAGTGAGCATTCAGTGTTGTTACCATGTGGTAAGTTTTCCAAAATGAGCGTCCAGTGTTGTTACAATGTAGTAAGGTCTCCATAGTGAGCGTTCAGTGTAATGACCATGTGGTAAGTTCTACGTAGTGTTCGTTCAGTGTTGTGACCTTATTGTAAGTTCTACATAGTGAGCGTCCAGTGTTGTTACAATGTGGTAAGTTTCTTCATAGTGAGCGTTCGGTGTTGTTACAATGTGGTAAGTTCTCCATAGGGAGCGTTCAGTGTTGTTACCATGTGGTAAGGTCTCCATAGTGAGCGTTCAGTGCTGTTACCATGTGGTAAGTTCTCCATAGCGAGCGTTCGCTGTTGTTACAATGTGGTAAGTTCTCCATAGTGAGTGTTCAGTGTTGTTACCATGTGGTAAGTTCTCCATAGCGAGCGTTCGGTGTTTTTACAATGCGGTAAGTTCTCCATAGTGAGTGTTCAGTGTTGTTACCATGTGTTTAGTTCTCCATAGTGAGTGTTCAGTGTCGTGGCCTAGTGGTAAGTTCTCCATAGTGAGTGTTCAGTGTTGTTACCATGTGGTAAGTTCTCCATAGTGAGCATTCAGTGTTGTTACAATGTGGTAAGTTCTCCATAGTGAGTGTTCAGTGTTGTTACCATGTGGTAATTTCTCTATAGTGAGCGTTCAGTGTTGTGACCATTTGGTAAGTTCTCCATAGTGAGCGTTCAGTGTTGTAACAATGTGGTAAGGTCTCCATAGTGAGTGTTCAGTGTTGTTACCATTAGATAAGTTCTCTATAGTGAGCGTTCAGTGTTGTGACCATTTGGTAAGGTCTCCATAATGAGCGTTCAGTGTTGTTACAATGTGGTAAGTTCTCCAGAGTGAGCGTTTAGTGTTGTTACCATGTGGTAAGTTCTTTATTGTGAGCGTTCAGTGATGTTACCATGTGGTAAGTTCTCCATAGTGAGCGTTCAGTGTTGTTACAATGTGGTAAGTTCTCCATAGTGAGTGTTTAGTGTTGTTACCATGTGGTAAGTTCTCTATAGTGAGCGTTCAGTGTTGTGACCATTTGGTAAGTTCTACATAGTGAGCGTTCAGTGTTGTTACAATGTGGTAAGTTCTCCATGATGAGTGTTCAGTGTTGTTACCATGTGGTAAATTCTCCATAGTGAGCGTTCAGTGTTGTTACCATGTGGTAAGTTCTCCATAGTGAGCGTTCAGTGTTGTTACCATGTGGTAAGTTCTCCATAGTGAGCGTTCAGTGTTGTTACAATGTGGTAAGTTCTCCATAGTGAGTGTTCAGTGTTGTTACCATGTGGTAAGTTCTCCATAGTGAGCGTTCAGTGTTGTGACGATGTGGTAAGTTCAACATAGTGAGCGTTCAGTGTTGTGGCCATGTGGTAAGTTCAACATAGCGAGCGTTCATGTTGTGGCCATGTGGTAAGTTCTACATAGTGAACTTTCAATGTTGCGACCATGTTGTGAGTTCTACATAGCGTGCGTTCAGTGTTTGCGAACATGTGGTAAGTTCTACATAGCGAGCGTTCAGTGTTGCGACCATGTGGTAAATTCTACAGCTATACATAGTGTGCGTTCAATATTGAGACCATGTAGTAAGTTCTACATAGTGCGCGTTCAGTGTTGCAATCACGTGTTAAGTTCTGCATAGTGTACATTCAGTGTTGCGACCACAAGGTAGTTTTTATATGGTGTACATTCAGTGTTCACAGTGACCATGTGGTAAGTTTTACATAGTGAGCGTTTAATGTCGTTTCATGTTTTGCAGTGTAATAGTCAACTTGACCTTTTATCGCTTGAATAAGTTTATCATGTAACGGTGTATAGACTTAAACAGATATTCTTTTCCGACGATGACAATCAAGTCGCTGTATAACTGAATAACACTAATCCAAATCCGACCGCTTCGCAGAAAAATCACCACTTTAAGAAATACGCATATTTCATACATATATTATATGCATTACGAAAATCGTCCGCTGATTTAAATTTCCAAAATGCAGAATGACTTATTCGTAAAAAAAAAATGAAATATACGTGAAATATACCTGAACGTATCACTTTGAGATTTTTCTCTACTTGAGCTTGAGGAAATATCATGAATTATACAAAAATTATAAGAAAATGCACGGTAACAGTTGATTGAATATTGCATACAAGTCTCTTGCTGGATACAGTATATTGCTGTAACAATGTTTTTAACATTTGAAATATTCGCCATTAGGCGGGTTGGTCATACCTTAAAGTCCTTGAGTATATGTTACAGTTATACAATACAACATTTTTAATATTTTAATATTCAACATAGTAATTTTGTCTACGCCGTAATACATTTAAACAGCTAATAGAATTTAAGAAATATATGCAGAATTAAAGCTTATACAAATTGTGAACTTTGAAGACAGATGTTTGCAATTATGAAATGAAGATTACATTTCACTGATAAAACAGTGTACTATATCACCAACTAAATTAGAGCAGAAAACACGTTTATTTCTAGCAATTCGTCTTTAATTTTAGCACACTGACGGCAAAGAAACGTACGGACAGACAAGTAATTTTGATTCCTCATCCACACCGAATGTCTGGCACTTTAAGGAATTACACGTTCATACTAGCAAGGTAAATGGAATTGTTCGTGTTTGCAAGTTTAATATCTGCTAATTTGCTAATTATATAATTATGTCCCATTGGACCTCTACTTTAGGTTGATATGAATATAAAGGAACAGAGTCAAAGGCCAGACAACATGTGAATTTAAAAAAAAGTCACCTTTGAGAAATTCAATTTTTTTTTAAACAATCGGCTGGGTTTCCCGTGATATATCAAAATTAAACAGATGTCATGATTTGAACACTGTTTATACGGCATCAGTTAATCAAAGATGTTAGTTGTTACCTCAGGCTTTTATATATGTTCATACAACTTCTGTTGATTTATATGTTCATACAACTTCTGTTGATTAAAAAAGGCTAATTGTTATGTCCTGTTTTGACAATGGGTTCATAAAGCTTCAAAGGATACTCATCACGTCATGATTTGACAATGTGTTCATATATAGCTTCCTTTGATTAAAAGAGCTTATCGATATGCCCTGTTTTGACAATGTGTTCATACAGCTTCATCTGATTAAAGATGCTAATTTTAATGCCATTATTTGATAATGTGTCAGGCTAGTTTTTACGCCCTTATATGACAGTGTGTATTTAACAACAGTTGATAAGCGAGGCTAGCTGTTATGCCGTGATTTGACAATCTGTTCATACCACTTCAGTTGATCAGAGAGGCTACGTGTTATGCTATGTTCAGGAATAGTCAAGGATATGCGGAATTTGATCACTTTAAACTCAACACGTGTTCAGGTATTTTAATTTGTTCATGTTTTATACAAAAATAGAATGATTGCTAACAGATAAAAAAGTGATATTAAAATAACAATGCGCTTGGTATACGTCGATCAAGGGAACGCTATTTAAATTATGACGTATTTGAAATTATAATGCTTTCAGTTAATGTTATACTTTATATACATATAGGTTTAACGTATTGGCCATATTGATAACTGTTTAAGGTGAAAGCTGTGCATATCAGACACTTGACGGATCGTTTGAGGTTGGAGATGGGTGGGAGAATTACCACGATGGCTTTACAAGAACACACAGCCACAGCAGTGCTGAAAGTGGTAACTACTATATCACTGTTACAAATGGTGGTGCATCCCAGTATATCGACTTTGACAGGTTAGTTTTGTTTTGTGGAACACCGCTACCACACTGTGACCAATGTGGTAGAGTCAAACTGTGACCCTCGCTACAACACTGATCCTCGTTACCAAATTGTGACCCCTCGCTACCACACTTGCTACGACGCTGTGACCCTCACTACTACACTGTAAAGCATGTTATTACACTTTGCCTCTCGCTACCACACTATGACTCTTATCTTGCAGCCACACTGTGACTTTCGCTAACAGTCTGTGACCCACGCCACCACACTGTGATCCTTGCTACTATTCTCCAACCCTTGCTACCAAACAGCAACCCTCGCTACCACGCTGTGACCATAGCTACATCACTGTTACACTGGCTACCAAACTATGATCCTGGCTACTTGCTACCACATTACGACCCTATCGAAATACGAACGATAAGTTTTATATGCCTTTATTAGATATATTCCATTGACAGGGGCGTTTGTGTGAGGTAAAACGATAATTTGAAAGGTTTACTTACTAACATTTTGCTTTCTTTCCAGTTATCGATGTGTTCTTCTATTTTATATGACAAGCTATACTAAAGAAGTACGGCTGTGCAGTTTCATGTACTTCTGTTTCGAGATTCGACAGTGAGCATTGTATTACGACCTTGTTTTCTTGCAGTCGTATGGGATTCGAGAGTGAGCATTGCATTACGACATTGTTTAAGATTCGACAGTGAACATTGCCTTATGACTTTGTTTAATGCATCCGTATAGGATTCGACAGTGAGCATTGCATTATGACCTTGTTTTATTGCAGCCGTATTTGATTCGACTGTGAGCATTGCATTATGACATTGTTTTATTGCAGAGGTTCGGGATTCGACAGTGTGCATTGCCTGATGACCTTGTTTAATTGCAGCCGTATGGGATTCGACAGTGAGCATTGCCTGATGATCTTGTTTTATTGCAGTCGTATTTGATTCGACTGTGAGCATTGCATTACGACCTTGTTTAATAGCATCCGTATAGGATTCGACAGTGAGCATTGCATTATGACATTGTTTTATTGCAGCCGTATTTGATTCGACTGTGAGCATTGCATTATGACATTGTTAAATAGCATCCGTATAGGATTCGACAGTGAGCATTGCATTATGACATTGTTTTATTGCAGCCGTATTTGATTCGACTGTGAGCATTGCATTATGACATTGTTTTATTGCAGAGGCTCGGGATTCGACAGTGAGCATTGCCTGATGACCTTGTTTAATTGCAACCGTATGGGATTCGACAGTGAGCATTGCATTATGACCTTGTTTTATCGCAGCCGTATTTGATTCGACTGTGAGCATTGAATTACGACCTTGTTTTCTTGCAGAGGTTCGGGATTCGACAGTGAGCATTGCCTGATGACCTTGTTTAATTGCCGCCGTATGGGATTCGACAGTGAGCATTGCATTATGACCTTGTTTTATTGCAGCCGTATTTGATTCGACTGTGAGCATTGCATTATGATATTGTTTTATTGCAGAGGTTCGGGATTCGACAGTGAGCATTGCCTGATGACCTTGTTTAATTGCAGCCGTATGGGATTCGACAGTGAGCATTGCTGATGATCTTGTTTTATTGCAGTCGTATTTGATTCGACTGTCAGCATTGCATTACGACCTTGTTTAATAGCATCCGTATAGGAGATTCGACAGTGAGCATTGCATTATGACCTTGTTAAATAGCATCCGTATAGGATTCGACAGTGAGCATTGCATTATGACCGTGTTAAATAGCATCCGTATGGGATTCGGCAGTGAGCATTGCATTATGACCTTGTTTTATTGCAGCCGTATTTGATTCGACTGTGAGCATTGCATTATGACATTGTTTTATTGCAGAGGTTCGGGATTCGACAGTGAGCATTGCCTGATGACCTTGTTTAATTGCAGCCGTATGGGATTCGACAGTGAGCATTGCATTATGACCTTGTTTTATTGCAGCCGTATTTGATTCGACTGTGAGCATTGAATTACGACCTTGTTTTATTGCATAGGTACGGGATTCGTCTGTGATCACTGCCTTATGACATTTTTCTCTCGCAGCTGTATAGGATTCGATAGTGAGCATTGCATTACGACCTTGTTTTCTTGCAGAGGTTCGGGATTCGACAGTCAGCATTACCTGATGACCTTGTTTAATTGCAGCCGTTCGGGTTTCGACAGTGAGCATAGTATTATGACCTTGTTTAATTGCAGCCGTTCGGGATTCCACAGTGAGCATTGCCTGATGATCTTGTTTAATTGCAGCCGTTCGGGATTCGACAGTGAGCATTGCCTGATGATCTTGTTTAATTGCAGCCGTTCGGGATTCGACAGTGAGCATTGCCTGATGATCTTGTTTAGTTGCAGCCGTTTGGGATTCGACAGTGAGCATTGCATTATGACCTTGTTTAATTGCAACCGTATAGAATTTGACGGTGATCATTGCCTTATGACCACTTTTACAGCGGTAATGGATTCGTCAGAAAGCATTGCCTTATGACTGCGAGATTTCACAGTAGGCATTGTCTTATGGGCTTTATGTTTCTTTCTACAGCGGAACCGTTACAAGATTCACACTTAGCGGATACAGCAGAGCTCATTCGGTGTCCGGTATTTCTGGGAGTGATTATTCCATTTACTGTGACTTGACAGTAAGTAAATACGTATCAGTCGGATCGTGTTAGAAAACATAATCACTACTAAATTCAACTTATTTTGTCACACATGTTAAATTTCCCGTACGTTCAATTTTTGACAGTCTATAGCACCGTAAAATCACCAGCCTCGAATCGCCCGGACAGTCTCGGACAACAGGCAATACAAACCTGTTTTTGTACGGTACTTAATGCACGAACATGAAATTTATTTGATTTTAATCAAGTTATAATAAGATTTAATCAATGGTGTTTATCAACATAAAAATCAACAAGGAAAGCAGAAAAAATATCTCATTTACCTAAGTACAACTTACCCAGTTTTATTCAGCTTGTTTTGAATGGCTTGGAATAATCCATATTTCTATCGCGCTAATAATACTGAAAAATACAGTGCGTGGTTTAACGTCTAAAAATTGCGTTTTATTGATATGTACAAAATCGCTTGTTTCATGTAATGTTATGACATCCATTACTTTAACCTTTAGCCTAATGGCAGCAAGTGATTTTGCCTTTGCCCCCAGTGCAGAGCAAGATCAGCCTGCACATGGTACAGGTCTGATCATGGCCTGCACTGTTCGCTATTCAGTCAGTAAATGTTCAGTGAACACCCTTTCGAATAATAAATGTTAATGCCCAATCTGAATCATAGATCAGTCCTTTTTGAGAAAATTAGCAGGAATAAAAATAGAGTTGATTTTCAGCACCCGGGCCATACAAATACATGGGGTGAACACGCCAACTTTGACCCGACGAAATCATCATGGCATAAAGCTGTTTTACAAGTGGTTTCACAGAAGGTAAATTAGTTTGTTTGTCGTTTTTCAACACTATTTCAGTCATGTAACGGCGGGTAGTTAGCCTAACCAGTGTTCCTGGATTCTGTACCAGCACAAACCTGTTCTCCGCAAGTAACTGCCAACTTCCCCACATGAATTATCAGAGGTGGAGGACGAATGATTTCAGACACAATGTTTTTTATCAAATCGTCACGGAGAACATACGCCCGGGGATCGAACTCGCGACCCCGTGATTCCTAGACCAACGCTCTCCCTACTGAGCTAAGCGGGCGAGATAAATTAGTATTTCAGTTATAGTTAGAATATGAAAATGTCTGATGTCACTTAAACACTCGCACAAGTGCCAGTACGTGAAAATTGCATTCCTGAGGGCGATATGAAAAATGTTCACCTCGAGATACAGGCCTACGTATAAAATTTCAAACATTAAATTGTGATATCAAATTAAAAGAAAATGACCGTAACGTGATGTGAAAAAGACTTATTTAGAATTTCAGTTCAATTACAAATGCTATGTACGTAATGCACAATCTATTTCTTGTTTCAAAGCACTGTATGTACATGTATATGCATTTTACGAATACGCATGCTCTTCAGTGACGTGTTAACTTTTGTCTATGCAGGTTATATCGGGTGCTAGATGTTATGCCATGTTCCGCAACGGACACGGGAAAGCTGACTTTGACAACTTTCAACTGGAATTTTGTGCATAAACAGTCAAGCAGAAATATATTACTTGTTTAATATGTGAAGGTTTTGTGCAAAAGCACATTGTAATTGAATTATGTATATATATAATTATAAAACAACTGACAAAGCAAAATTGAAGAACGGTTTCGACTATACACATCCTGTGCGAAAAAAGGACCTGTTTTACAGCTGTTAAACGTCTGTAAAAGACCTGTATTTTTAAATTACAACTGTAAAAGACCTGTAAGTGTAAAACTGATCAGAAATACAGTTAAAATTTTCAGGTGTAAAATATGAAGGTCTCAATTTACAGCTGTAAAAAAAATACTGTTGAAAGTTACAGCTGTAAAATGGTCATGTCTCAAAATTACAGCTGTAACATTTTTGGAGGGAAACATGAGTATTGTCAGCCATCTTTAATGCATTTTGGCGGGATATAACTGAAATTCACACAGACATCACATCTTGTAAAATTTTGGAATTTAAAGCGGTATAGAGTAAGTACAGATGTTTAATCATCTATTATAGTTGTAAAAGGACATGTATAAGTACATACATTGACAATTTACTCTTTACTGGAAGCCGAAGTTTAAAAGAAATAATTACAAGATTGTCATATGTTTTCATGACTGACAAAGAAAGTTTTATAAACAAGATCTGCATATGTTCTACTTTGTATCCTACTCTTGAATTTTGCTGTTGCTATACTGTAATCATACCACATATACTTTACGTACTAGATCATTTATTTTGCCATTTTCATAGTAATTGCTACCTTATCTAGGGAATTGCAATTCATCCTAAAACCTTTTGCACCTTTACTTTCGTCCCTTAAAATAATGTCCTCTTTTTCAATACCTACAATATTTCTACAGCTGTATTTTTTGGGCAATTTTACAGCTGTAACTTTTTTCATTTTTACAGCTGTAACTTTTTTTACAGGTGTAGCTCATTTGCATATTTCGAACTGTTTTACAGTCGTTCGACAGCTGTAAATTGAAATCTACAGCTGTAAAATCAATCTTGTTATATAAAATCTACCGGTGTAAATTTGGAATAAGCATGACTGTTATTTTGAACAAAAATACAGATCTTTTACAGCTGTAAAATTTCGTACAGGATAACATTTGAGATTTTAAACATGCAGAATTATAACAACAGGTACTTGTTGAACAGCCTAATTTTCATCTTTAATGAAACAAAGAAATATAGATAAATGTAAACAGATTTCAAAAGTGAAAGCATTCTATCATCTATAATTGAATCCCTTCTCCAAATAATTGAACAGACACGCTTGACTAAACAGACTAAACGAACAAGGCAGAAGTAATGCCAGGCCAAACTAATGAAAACTCACTTGCAAATATATACAGCCCACTTTATAGGAAGATCCAGTCACAGAGTGAGTTGTCCGCAATCTAGTTCAAGCTTAGTTGCTATGGTATCGCAATAGTTGTTATGATAATTGTTTTATAGCCTTTAGAACTTGCATATGTATCTGTACAAACATTAATGCGTGTGTAAACTGAAAGCAGATCTGCCGAGGCCTTATAAGTGAACCCATCTGCTTGTACACACGTTCGTCAGCCGCCACGACTTAAGTAGCCGGGCTCCCTGGCTGCACGGTCTTTTTTTTGTTTAAATACTGCAAACATTTTATAAATATATTTTAAATCCGAAAATAGCACATTTTTATCTGATGGCTAAATGTATATGTTCGGCGCCAGGGACAATAAAAATGTCGATTTATAAAGAGCCTGCCGGAGCTACTTCCATCGTTAATGAAGAAAACTTATAATTGAGCCCCGCCATGAGAAAACCAACATAGTGCGTTTGCGATCAGCATGGATCCAAACCAGCCTACGCATCCGCGCAGTCAGGTCAGGAACCATGCTGTTCGCTTTCAAAGCCTATTGGAATTAGAGAAACTATTAGCAAACAGCATGGATCCTTGATCCATGCTGGTCGCAAACGCAGTATGTTGGTTTTCTCATGGCGGGGCTCATATATGAAAAATAAGACAGAACAAACATAGAGACGGGAGCCAGTCTACGACTCAAGTTTCAAGTTTATTTCACATCAACGCATATAATGTGCATATGATGACAACACTGATAAGTATAAAGAAAATACTCACTGTACTAACAACAATGCAGCATACACTGTGAGGTAAAAAAAGTGCCATATTTCATCAAATGTTACTTTTTTAGAAAACTTAGCATGTGCATCCGACTATGATATCAATAAGTGTTTGTTTTTGGTTTAACGCCGTTTTTTCAACAGTATTTCAGTCATGTAACGGCGAGCAGTTAACCTAACTAGTGTTCCTGGATTCTATACCAGTACAAACCTGTTGTCCGCAAGTTACTGCCCATTTCTCCACATGATTCGTAATTGGAGGACGAAATTACTCCGGACACAATGTCTGTTATCAAATCGTCACAGAGAGCATACACCTCGCTTGGGGATCGAACACAAGACCCCATGATCCTTAGATCTGTGCTTTTCCTAGTCAGCTAAGCAGGCGGGCTATGAGATCAATGAACTTGTTGGGTTTTTTTCTGCTGACACTAAAAAGGTCACACTTCAAGAGATAATGAAATTCATCACCCTGTTAAGTTTTTGTCACAAAGTGTTCAGTTTCTTTTACATCATTCAATGTAGCATAGCTCTAAATTGGCAGAGTTTTAGATAAATTGTACGGCAAAATATCAAAACAATCATCAAACCAATTTTCTTTTTAATACATGCGATATCCAAGGAGAAGTAAGTATATTGTTGTTATGCAAATAAGGAACAGTTTTGTATGATATTTTACCAATTCTTTCATCTTTAGGCCTAAAAAAAAATCTTTGTTTCCGGTAACATGCTCCAAAATATTATGGTAGGTAGGTCGGAATGTTTTTTTTTTTTTTGTTGTTTTTTTTTTTTTTTTTTTTTTTTTTTTTTTTTTTTTTGGGGGGGGGAAGGAGGACGGGGGGTTTATTGAGAAATACTTTTCGGAAATTATTTTATGTAAAAAAATGAATACAAATAAGGATGTTATGCCTTTAGAGCATCAGTAAGTTGATCTGTAACATCAATGAGCATGTTCAAAGCATAAAAAGTGCAGTTTTGCAAGTTTTTGTTTAAAAGTTGAAAAAACATATTCTCCAAGGCCATAAAACATTTAGGGTCGGGCCAAAAATTTAGGGTAGGTCAGGATACCGGAAACAATTTTTTTACGCCTTATCAGTTAATACTTAGCTCCAATAACATTATACTCTAGATTTGGCCTGAAGAATATTAGTGTAATACCTAACTCGCCATATATCATACAATTTGGTGTTGTTTTTTCCAGTTCTAAATAGATTTTCAAAACTTTAAATGGAACTGTTCAAAAACCTTATAGATTTTTAACACCGTAGACCTCCATACCATACAACAAAATTGGTGCAATCATGGTATCGAATAAGTGTTACTGTATAGAGACAGCGGGATTGAGTTTGCAAGATTTCTGAATAACTGAAAACATGGCTCGTCTTGCCTCTTCCATCAGGCGTAAAAAAATTGTTTGTTTCCGGTGTCCCGACCTACCCTTAATTTTTGGCCTGACCCTAAATGTTTTATGGCCTTGGAGAATATTTTTGTTCAACTTTTTAACAGAACAGAACAGAACAGATATTTTATTTGACTTGGACCACAGGCACATCATCATAAAATAAATTTACAAATACAATACATATAATAAAGTCACATTTCAACAAGTGTAGATTATAATTATAATAATATTGCTCTTAACTTCTGAGAGGATGGGCTGCTATATATAAGTAACAGATGTTCTCAAAGTCATAGCGTGTTTAATATGTTTTGCTAAGTTTGATAAAATTGCTTTCTTCTCAGTTCTTAATAGTTCAATGAATTTAAACATGCTCGGTCTAATATAGTAATATTTCTTAATATACAATTTTCTCAAATCAGAGTAACATGGGCAAATCAAAATGAAATGATATTCGTCCTCAATGTCATGCTTATCACAATATATACAATAACGCTGATTTCTCTCGCTTCTCATTATACCATATCGGCCTGTTTGAATTCTCAGAGAGTGAGAGGACAGCCTTATTTTTGGTTAAATAACTTCTTAGATTACTAGGTAAGATGTCCAAGTAGTTTTCATACTCAAAAACACATTTAACATTATTGTATAATTCTAAAACAGAACTATTTTGCTTGCCAACATATCAGCCTTGGACAAAGCAATCAATCACACGTTGTTTAAAATATGAAACAAATTTCTTATCACATACAGTATCGGGTGATTCCCAAACATACGTAAAACCATAATCCGATAATAGTTTTTTAACCTTTGACAACCAGTTAATCTTACCAACCAAACAGTCATTATATGCAAGTCTATATATTAATAAACTTTGATAATGTGGCAGTTGACCTCAATACAATCAACACTGTTTATTTTATAATACAGGTAACTAATAATTGCTTTGCTATGTATAGCCTAAAGTTAATTTCATGACGGATTATCTTTGAACACCCCTGGACTTATTGGACTCAACTGCCACATTATCAAAGTTTATTAGTACATGCTGCAATATTATATTATCAGTGTTTACTAATTTAAACCAATATTTAATAATCTTAACGTATCTCATAATATAAAGGGGATATCGTGCAAGTTCCCCATATACGGCATTTGTACATGTAGTTGGCTTAACCTTTAATATCCTTTTACAGAATTTTAAATGTAATCTCTCAATTTCCTTTGATTTGCTAAACCCCCATATTTCTGATGCGTAACTTAAAATAGATCCAACGAATGAATCAAACAACTGACACAAAAGTTTAGGTTTTAACTGGTATTTATTACAATTAACAAGTAATAAATTTAAGGCCTTTAATGCTTTTCCAACAAGGTGCTCTTGGTTAAGTACAAAGCTACCTGTATAGTTGAATATAGTACCCAAATAATTAAAATCATTCAAAATTTCAAGTTTACTACCGTTGTAATAAAATTCCTCATTTGGCAATAAACCACCCCGTTTTCTAAATACCACAACTTTTGTTTTATCGGTATTTACTTCCAAACTCCATTTTTTTACAATAATTATTTAATTAATCTAAAGTTTGATTCAATTCTTCAGGAGAATTACCTAAAATAAACATATCATCTGCAAACAGAAGTAAAATAAGTACAATATCATCTATAGTGAGACCACAACTTCTATTTTGTTGAAGAAATAATTCAAGGTCTTCTACAAAGAGGGAAAATAATATGGGTGAAATTACCTCCCCTTGTCTCAAGCCAACTGCATATTCGAAGAAATCTGAGTAGGTACTACACAATCTAACACAAGACTTGACTTTTTCATACATATCTTTTACAATGCGGAGCATTTTACCTCTAATTCCACTCTTATACAACTTTAACCAAAGAGCATTTCTATATATACTATCAAAGAACTTTTTAAAATCAATAAAGACACAATAAAGGCGTTTGTTTTCATTGATATACTTCTGAACTAAAGTTAACAGAATAAACAATGCATCAACTGTCGATTTACCTTTTCTAAAACCAAACTGTGCATCAGATATAAGATTATTTTTTTCACAGTATGTCATTATCCTTTTATTTAAAATTATTGTAAATAATTTCGACAAGCAGCTAACTAATGTAATTCCTCTATAATTATTGACATCGCTTTTATTGCCCTTTTTATGTAATGACAAAATAACAAAAAGTTGCAAAACTGCACTTTTTATGCTTTAAAGATGGCCAGTGATGTTAGAAATCAACTTACTGATGCTCTGAAGGCAAATTACCCCCTTATTTGCATTCATTTTTTTGACACAAAAATAATTTCCGAAAAGTCTCCCTTAAAGGTCCATTACTAAGGGAAAGTGAGTTGGCAATTTTTTTCATACCCAGTGCATAGACTTCTGCAAGACACTAAATAATGAAGATTGGCAGGTCAAAATTTACAGAAGGTCTTTGGAACTCAAAGAAATGTATGTGTATTATGTTGAAATTTCAATGAATCGACAGAATGACCCACCAGGTCTTTTCAACTTTCAGGGCTAGCGCTGGAATGGGCATTTTGAGCAAAATGCTTAAAATGCTAATTTTGGCTCAAGAAAATTCAGAAATGGCTCAAACTCTAAAAAAAAACCCTACTTTAAGAATTAAAACCAGTCATGTTATTTTGGACCAAAGAGTGCCAAGACAGACTGTGTCAAAACATGCAATATACAAAAGGCACCATCCACGGTCCATTAACACCATTAAGTGACAATAAACCTATGCCATTGGGGTAATTAAAAGCATCTCTCACAGTTTGTTTAGCTAAATTGGTACTGATTAATGAATATACATGGATCAAAGGTGTTGTTTGTGGCACATGCCATGACTAAAGTTCCTTGATTGAATAAAATATTGAGCCATCTTTTATAAACTCATCAAAAGACAAGATTAAAGAATGTTGAAAGGTATGTGTGTTTGAACTTTATTGTTCAAAAAAGTGAAAGTAAACCCTAAATCCAGCTATAAAATGGAAAAATAGACTTTCCTTGGTTGCTTGTGGATTACTTGTAAGTTTGTGTGATTTATTTCAAAACTAATAAATAAAAACATTGCTTAAGAGTTGTCCCAGCAGTTACATGTATATAATATATTGTTAATTTATTGAGAAATGATATAAATTATGGTTAAAAATAAATTTATCCTTGATGCACTGTGAAGCCCTGTCATGGACACACGAATGGACGTGCAAGCCTATATTGTTAATTTATTGAGAAATGATATAAATTATGGTTAAAAAGAAATTTATCCTTGATGCCCTGTGAAGCCCTGTCATGGACACACGAATGGACGTGCAAGCCTATATTGCTAATTTATTGATAAATGATATAAATTATGGTTAAAATAAATTTATCCTTGATGCCCTGTCCTGCTTATTATTACACAAGGACAGACCATTCAGTTATGAAGCATTTAGTATGATTTAACATTTATGGATAAATGTGTTTTCTGCTGCAATCTAAGCATTTGAAATACCTTAGACCCTGAAAGCTTCAGGGGGCAAAGCCCCCTGTGAACCCCACCAAAACCCTGTCATGGACACGCGGATGGGCGTGCGATCCGCGGCGTAAAAAATTGGCTCAAACTTTTTTCAACCCAGCGCTAGCCCTGAACTTTCTTCATACTTCATAGAAAAATAATTGTACATATACTGCGATTTATTTCGAATTTCTACATACCAACTTTCATTTTCCAATAAAATGAAATAGTTTCTGTGCTTTTTAAAAGAAATTAAAATGTCCACTTTCCTTAGTATTGGACCTTTAATAAAAAAAATCGAAAAAAAAAATTCCGACCTACCTACCCTAATTTTTATAGCATGTTACCGGAAACAAAAAAAAATTTTAGGCCTAAGTCTTGCTTTTGGTTTTTAAGAAATTGCCATTATAACTAAAAAGTATACCAAGGTATGAAATATCCTCAACAACTTTTATTCTTTAGTCTTTTGTCATTATAGAACGAAATTATAGATGAAGGTTGACAGAGTTATTTCAGCTTGTCGGTACTGACAATATTTCTGCGCGGATATTTAACGAGACACGATGATAAATTATACGTCTTCACTTGTCTGTTACATTAACTATTATACAGGGTCCAGGAAATCTTACCAGTTTTACAACTGGGAGAAAACTGGTCTTATGTCGCATTGGTCATCTAAACACCGGATAACAGCGTTGTGAATAAAGATTTATCGAAGACCAGGGTGAGAGTTTCGAGGTCATAGGTCTGCATGATTATAACCTCGTATGTATTCATACAGCAGCTTATTAGGCCCCTGGTTCGAATCCTGGCTACTCCCATTGCGGCGTGTCCTTGGGCAAGGCACTTTATCACGACTGCCTCAGTCGACCCAGCTGTAAATGGGTACCAGCAAATTGCTGGGGGTAAGGTATAATTGGTTTTAACTGTTCTTAAAATAGGGTCGCTCAAAAGCTCTACAGAGATGTAAGGTATGATTGGTTTTAACTGTTGTTAAAATAGGGTCGCTCAAAAGCTGTCAAAAGCTCTACAGAGCTTATGTTAATTGTTTCACAAAGCGACGGTAAATAAAATTTACCTTCTACCTTTACCTTTACGGCGGCCCGGGTTCGATTCCCGACATGTGCATCTGTTTTTTCTTCTTCTTGATTTGGCATTTTAAGACAGTTTAAAAACAAAACCTCATACTCTTATATTCATAATTTGACCAAACTTCAATTTTAAAGACAGGTCGTTTTTAGCTAAAATCTGAAGGTCAGTCCCTTTAAAAAGATAAAGTATTTGGTTGCATAAATTACAAGTTCTTGAATTTCTATCTACTGTATATCAAAAAATCTTCCCTTTTCAATAGGTAATTTGTGATTCATGCACCCAAATTTACAAAAAAAAAATATTAGCTAGATCCAATGACATAATGTTGAAATATTTTTCAAAAACAAAATCCTCTTTATAAATACGATAATTGAGACATTGACTAGTGTTGGTTAGTGTTCAACAAATTGGTCTTTAAGCTTGTAGATCTAACCAAACATTTGACAAACCAAGATTATCCAATGTGCTCTTAATATACCCAATCCATTCTAAAATATCCCCATTGTCCCTTTATATATGGTTTATGTGTGATTTTTTTCTTGAATTTCATTTAAAAAAAACATGCAAAGAAAATAAGGGATAAAAGGCTCCATAGAAAAAAAGCTGAGAACTATTTGAATTTGCCTTTAAGCGATTAGCACTTTTTTCGCGCCATTTTCCTTTTTAGTGTCTGTATACCCATAAGAAAAACTTTTTTCTCTAAGATAGTGCCAGTTTTATTTGAAATGTACGAACAACCTTACTGCATGAAAAAAAAAACAACAAGATTTTAACTTGATACCAACATTCTTTAAGATATAAAATAAACCTTCTGAAAGAATTTTTATCTCTGATTTCACTAGACAACTGATCTTTCTTTTGTACAGCTCGTTTCTGAATCTCCCCAGTGCTGCACCACCAACCCCTACTTTGTTTCTGTCCCTTCATCCCTTTTTTTTCTCAAGCTTTTTTGCATAGCCTCTCATGCCGATCTGGTAACTTTAATTTTTGTTCTTTATTAAGGTTATAAGAAGTAGGTATTACAAACAAGAAAAATGAATAACTGTGTTTTGATTAGCTTATTATGCTTGTAGGAATTATTTCCCTTTATTTAGCTCAAACTAGTAGTTATTATACTATGGTATTGCTTTGACTCTTGTTTTGTTTAACACAATTGGTTCTGCCTTTGAGACCAGTGTAGATCTTGTTTGGCTTGCACAGTAGTGCAGTCTGATCAAGATCTGCGCTGTTTTTTCACCTATTGGTCAGTATCTTTTGGTAAACATCTTTTAATCTCTCGATAGTACTGTCCGAATTGGACAGACAAATTCTTTAAAGAAATCTAACATGGAAAGGGTCAGGGCTTTATACAAGTTTTAGTTAATACAAACTTTTCAAATAACTTAGTATGTTATCACCTACTTATAGAATAGTTCATATACTATATGCTATATGCTGTAACCAACTTTTGACAAATAAAAAAATAACAAAAAGAAAAAAAACATTCTTTAATATTTTATATTATCTGTAGCTATGTGAACACGTCAAATTTAGCCAAAGATAGCTGCCGCGACATTTGTGTTGCGCAGTGAGTAACACATGAGTGTCACCTACCCCACGGCGGTTTTACACATTTGAATTGTTAAAAACCTCTAACTGCTAGAAATCAGCAATATTTAGACTACAAATTTGCATTTGTTTAAAAAAATACACACAAAACAATGAAAATGTGATTTTTTTTGGGGGGTTTTATCCATTTCAACGGCAAAATTACAATAAACTTGTCATTCATTTCTATCAAATTCTAATACAAATAGCCAGTTTCCACCCTCATTTGGCCAAATTTCAATTTTTATCAATGACCCCCATTTAAAATGGGTCCTGTTGTGTGCTGCAGCCATTGGAAATTTGTCAATTTTATATGGAATAAAGAAGGCCAGCTATTTAGGGTGTCCATGTCAATAAAAGAGCGAATTCCCCCGCGCGAATTATATGGCGGTGATGCGGTAAATGCACACCCTCATAAATGGACCTATTTATATAAAGAAATAACGAGTCCATATAATGAACAATCCACTACACATAATGACCTAATCACATTATATAATCAAGTATCCTCTTTATATAATCTAATAACTACTTTATATACAGCAGTATGAACTTCGTATGATGATATAAGCACCTTTTATAAAAAAGTGTCCACTTTATATAAAGAATTACGTACTTTATACAATGGCATTTGAACTCCATATAAAGAACTATGCACTTTATATAAGGATATAACCACTTTATATAAAAAAGTTTGCACATTATATAATGACAAAATCATTACATATAAAGAAGTGTGCACTTTGTATAATGACATAATTACTCTATATAAAGAAGTATGCCCTTTAAATATATAATAATATAACCACTTAATATAAAGAAGTATTCACTTTATATAATAACATAACCACACGATATAAAGGCTTTTCTACTAAAAATAAGGACATTTCCACACTTTATTAAGAACAATCCACTTTACATACAGAAGTACTTACTTTATATAACATAAATTGAGCCGCGCCATGAGAAAACCAACATAGTGCGTTTGCGACCAGCATGGATCCAGACCAGCCTGCGCATCAGCGCAGTCTGGTAAGGATCCATGATGTTCGCTTTTAAAGCCTACTGCAATTAGAGAATCCATTAGCGAACACAGCATGCATCCTGACCAGACTGGTCTGAATCCATGCTGGTCGCAAACACACTTTATGTTGATTTACTCACGGCGCGGCTCATATAAAGAACTATGCACTTTATATAAGGACACCCTTTATATATAAAGAAGTATGCACTTTGTATAATGACATAATTCTACTCTATATAAAGAAGTATGCACTTTATATAATAATATAACCACTTAATATAAAAAAAATTAAATGATGTAACCACACATTATAAAGGCAAATGATTCTCCACTTTAAAAACACTATATATATAGAGAGAGAGAGAACAATCAACTTTATCATGTTTATATAAAGATAGGTCTACTCAATATAAAGTAACAACCACTCTATATAAAGATGTATCTACTTATTATAAATAACTATCAAAATAATATATTAATGACATTTCAGCTTTTAAGACAGCCGTGGCTTTCCATATAACTGCTTATGCGGCAAAAAGATGTAGAGCTTAGTCATGTAATTTGTAAATGGTACGAAAAAGTCATTTTTAAATCTATAAATAGTAATGTTGCATATAACGTTTACACGAAAAAAAAATCCCACCATGCTTAAAATAGACACTACGGTATGTCACGCTCTGTATAATTTACTGGTACCTGGCTACATTAAATTTTAACGCTCTAGGGAAACAGTTGCTATTTAATGTGCATTGGCGTGTTAATGAAATGTGAAGTACATTGTGTATGACTGTGGCTGGTGGGTTGTTTTTCTTCTTTCTGTTATAAATATATGAAAAAAAAGATATTAAAACAAGGTGACTACGCGTTTTTAGTTTCTGATTAAAAATAAATAGGAAATAAACGGGGTATGGTGTGCGTTTAGCTTCGGGTGGAGAACGAACATTCAGGGTTTATTTCCCCTATCATCAAAAAGGTATTTATCATGTATGTTTATTAGACGGTTCTGATTAATGGATGGTTAAATTGACTGATGTTTTTTTTTTATTTTCATTAAAGATCTTTTACATATGTCATTTTTATTTATTTATAGTAACAACGTGTCACAGATGAAAGAGCTTTAATAAAAATGTTATCGATTTCAAATCGAAAGTAGCACACTTAATCCGGCACAAGCGTACAAGGTATGCTTAGCTAGCCGCGACTGTTCAAAACGGGACAGGCATTCGATGCCTCTGTTTGGTCAGTGATCACAAATATTATAGGATGAGGAAATGGAACTCATTTACTATGAATATAAAGGAATTGAATAAGTGCTGGAATTATTCTTGACCATGTTTTTATGATAGCATCAATATTGACCAAACAATTATTAACCGTTTGTTTTTGAGGTCAGTAAAAATACGTTAATCTTAATTTAAGTGTAGGGGACGTTGGACGAGTTTCTTCTGTTTACTTTGTCTATATAGGAAAAAAAGAGAAGAAATTTTGATGTATCAGTAAGAAAAGCTAACGTGTGATAAAGAGAATATTACATTTCTGCCTTTCCACGTTCAGTGTTCCAAACTCCTTGAAAAAAAAAATGATAAAATAATCGAGAGTGCTTCGCATTTTTATCAGTTTATTCAACGAATGCATGCAATATGAAAAGACACAAAATGTTTAATCTTCTATATTTATAATACAGTCGCGATTCGCGCAGCTCCCCATAACTAACAGGAGAATAAGTAACGGGAGAAAGGTATAATTCCGGGTAATACGACGGTTGAGATATGAATCAAAAGTAAAATTGGTACTTTACCTCTTACGGAGTTAGAACTTAGAAGTATTGATTTATATCAAAGAATGTATTATACATAAAACTTTTTATTTGATAGACCCGCCTGCTCAGTGTAATTGGGATTAGCTGTGACAGACGTAATGGATACACGAAATCAGGAAAATTCAGATGAAGGGTTTGATGACGTAGACGGTGCTCTGTTTTCGCGAATTCCAAGTAAACAGCATAACATTGAATCCTTAGCAAATCATTCTTTAGACAGTACCGGAAAAGACGGTGTAGATGGGACATTATTTTCTAGAGTACCGAGTCAGAAAGATGGTTCCACAGCAAATAAGGCGCATCACCGGAATCAAATATATAAACCTGTTGGAGATGAAAACGTAACATTGGAATGTTCAATCAAACCAGAAGATTTAAGCGATACTGACGACGATGAACGCCATCCCAAACCCGAGGAGAAAGAAAGCTCACGTAGCTCGCGCGGCAGTTCCTGCTATGATGATTTTTCTGATGCTATACAGGGTTCCCGAGTTAGTTTGCAACTGGAAGAGGAGCCAGAAATCCAGCCCGTTGCATCCTCAACATTCTACACGCAGCCTCCATTGATTGAATGTGACAATGACATTGATTCAACATCGGAACATAATATGCAAGACAATGGTGTTGCGTTTTATTTGCAAGATAATGAAACCCCAAACGGCGCAATGCTTTCAAATGGTTTTAATCAAGCTAGACAAATTACGAAGCCTAAAAAAGCTGAAGGCAACAATTCATACGAAATGAGTCATTTTGAATGTGATGAAAATGTGGCACCTCAAAATGAATTGACTTTGAATAGTACTGATGAAAAAGATTCGTCTGTGTCACCAATGTTGAACAATGAAAGCAAAACAATTAAAAGTTCAAACTGTTGGCAGCTTACAAAACCTTTGATATTTCCTGTAGTATCATTGGTCATCTATTTTTCGGACATTGCGTCAGATATTCGCCTTGCAGTGAGCTACAGGGAAAACGGTTAGTGTTTTAATCCTTATTCCTTTGATCTCTGAATGTATTTTAGACTCGAAAACAGTAATATTACTTTAAAGTACTTAACTAATGTAATTTGAGTAAAAGATAGGAATAGCTGTTGTACACAGCCGTTCGCACGTCCCGATTTCTCCGTCACAATTTGCGGAAATGAACACTTCGCTGTGATAATCTGACATGCACTTCGCAATAATGTTGTCTTCCTTTTTTAAGCATTTTTACAAAGTTAAAATGACCCATTTTCCGACAGCAATTTTTCATAAGTTTTTGCATGCAGTTAACCACTTGAGGGAATTAATTGAAACACTGTTCACTGTGATGATCTGACAGTAAACACACAGGCCTCCCACATAACTCTATTTTTTTGTACAAGATTACGCCTCTTTTCCGACAAAGTAATTTTAGTGACCATTTTTGTAAGCTCATCTGGGCAATGAGACCAGGATTGTCCTTCATCCGGCGTGCGATGTCAACATTTTTGCTTTAGCAGCTTCTTGAAACTACTGGTCAGAATTACACCAAACTTGATCTGTAGCATCCTGGCAATGTTCCCCCCACCCCGCTACCATTCGAACAAGATTGCGAGAGGACCTTACAATGAAAACTTGTCTTTGTGTTCATATTCTTAAAATATCCCAACATCTATCAAATGCAAATATATAACTACATTTGTATAGGTATTTTATTGACATCAAAAGAAATATGCCGCTTTTAAAATATTTTCATATTAACTTGGGGGAAGTAATTACAAACTCTTACACAAATATAATGTTTATCTTTTTAATAAGAATCTTATCTTATTCTGCGTCATGGGTCTTATGTTCCTTTAATAAATCTGTAACACAATATTCAAAAAGTGGAAAGTTTCATAAGATGTTGTTTAAAAGTGACTTGTCAACCTTTAAAGCATTTCAACGTTTTAGTTATGTGAGTAGGGGAGACCGGGGATAGTTGTTACATGGGGTAGGTTGTTACATTGCAAATATTGAAGTGATGACGCATCATATAAAGTCACAGATTATGCGTGTTTGTTAGTTTTAAAAGTCGCCATCTTTTACGGATGCGTTGTTTAACTTGGTGACAGTTATTTGAAAAATAGAACAAAAAGCTAGATTTTGGGCCACGTAAGTAAATTTTCGAGTTTTTCAGACATTTTTGGTTCATGTGCACACTTGATATATATATAAAACTTTAAAAATGTTGTTGGACTAAGCAAGGAATTGTGCTAAAAATCGCAAAATGTCAAGAGGTTACATGCTTTCTCTGAGTTGTCTACCTTAGATATTGTCACGTGTCGTGGGGTCGGGGCATGTTGTTACAGTTAGTGCGGGGCACGTTGGTACATACTACCAGTTGACCCCAAAGAGAAGATTCACAAGAGAATCATTATTTGAGACTGGAACAACAGTATTAGACCTTCCTGTTTGAGACGAGGGAAACCAGAACACTACTTTTGTTAAAGTAAAATGCCTGATTGAACCAGGAAGCTGCATATGGGGATGGGCATTGTTGGCTCTATGCTGTAGTTACATTGAATAGCAGAGATGACAACTACCCCACGCGCATACTACTGAAAATGAAGTGAAATGACCATGCCAGTTACTATACAGATTTTTCAAATGGCCAAAATGTAACTGACGATATAAAGCGCTACCTTATATTGTCGACTTTGTGTAGCTGCCTTTGCACCTTTGCCATCTTAAACCATCAGAGCTCCTCTGGCGATACATACATTATTGCAATTTGCCTATGAAGATGTCGTATTCAGCGGAGATATATATATCTTATCCTGATTGGTGTGAATAGAAATGAAGTGGCGTCAATAAAATCTAATAGTGCAATAAGAGCAGCGAACAACTACAACAGGCCTGCGTTTTCTCCAGGTAAGAAATGCCAATTTAGAATGACTGCTGGATGGCGAAAGAATGTAAAAGAGCTCTTCTGACAGATATACCCGAAAAGAGTGCTAACATAGTAAAATAAGAATTCACCATGAAACTGTGGAAAATTTGCTAAAATGAGCAAAACAAGTGCTCAAAACTAAAGAACAGAAAGCAACAAAACAAAAGAAAAATGCAGATAGATGTAAACATCGTTCTATTTGTCATCATTGTGGATATGATGGAGAAATGGAAGAGATGTTTTGATTTAACCATATTGTACTGCCTATATACATGCAAATAGATACAAAAAATACAAGAAGCAGTTTCAGTAAATAGTAGGGGCCTATAGCATTGTTCAGGCTTGCATTAATGCTGAAAAAATGGAGTATGGACCTGTACGGTTTGAAATTCGCAAGGTTTTGTTTAACTTCCAAGGCTCTACTACCTACCCGGTGAAATGATTCATTTGTGAAATGAAAATGCTGTGTTATACATGTTATAAACAGATTGGAAAGCATTGTATGTTTACTGTTGTGTTGTAAAAATGTAAATTCTTTGTAAAATTGTAAAATTGCTTATTGTAACAATTTGCCCCAGACGCTGTAACAATTTACCCCAACGGTGGGGGAAGTTGTTACATTCCACCAACATGATACAACTATCTTTATCGGATAGAAATATTCTTCGTTTTAGAATTAATAGTACAAATTTGAAAATTGCAATGATTGACCTTTACAAAGATAATAAGCTGGACAAAATCGGTTAAATAATTCATCCGATACAATATAAAATATGAAAAATGTAACAACTATCCCCGGTCTCCCCTATGTTGTGTACGGAGTTAACAATACTTTGTAAGATAATTAATTGTTCTCTAGAAACCTCATGGAAATAATAGTATTGTAACCCTTATCAAGATCGACACGACTGATTCTGCCTTTGCGACCAGTGCAGATCATGATCAACTTGCACATCCGTGCAGTCTGATCATAACCTGCACTGTTCGCCATTCAGTCAGTATCTTTTTGATATGCACCCCTTTCAACAGTTAATGGTACTGTCCAAATTGAAAGATGGACCAGTTCATTATAGAAATTTAGCAAGGTAAGGGTTAATAGCAAAATGATTATAAAGGTATGTCATGAATACTGAAATAGAATTACCTATTCCTGCAGGAGATATCAATCTGTTTTGGATCACACTGAGCTGTATTCTCATTCCACATGTTTTGATGGCCATTATGGATGTATCTTGGGTATGGCTGGACAGAAAGCAGGGACACAAAAACACGTGCAGATTGATTCTAGGAGGTTTAACACTTGGACGGATCATTCGGTAAATGTTATATATTTTATCATACACTAAATGGAACTGTTCAAACCCAGTTTGATAATTTTGCTGGCCAGTATTTTTTATGAGCCTCAAAGTGGTTAATAACATTTTGAAATATAGCAGTCTCCATTTTGTTCATTTTAGGAACTCACTAACAAAAATGTTCATAAATGTCTAAAATATACAAACGAGCGTACTTCAGTATAAGACATTCTTCTTCTGTATTAGAATATTTACGTGTACACTTTGTAAGTGCGTTTTATTACATGTTTTTTTTTTTCAATGAATTATCTATATATTAGAGTGAAACATATCTAGTCATTTCGCAGTGAAATATATTTTTCACTGATACGAAACTGTAAATTCAGTCAGTTTAGTCAAAACATAAACTAAAACGAAAATTGGTTAAGATGAAAATATCTGATCTACGGATCGCGGGTTTGCGAGTTCGAGCCCTGGGCGAGGCGTATTTTCTCCGTGACGATTTGATAAAAGACATTGTGTCTCAAATCATTCGTCTTCCACCGCTGAATCATGTGGAGAAGTTGGCAGTTACTTGCGGAGAACAGGTTTATACTGGTACAGAATCCAGGAACACTGGTTAGGTTAACTGCCCTCTGTTACATAACTGAAATACTGTTGAAAAACGGCGTAAAACCCAAAACAAACGAACAAACGTGAACACCATAATTTACATTTTCACTAGTTGCTATGCAAAATATTGCATCTGGGGTTCACTCGTGCAAGGTATTTCAGTCTTACACTGAAACAAACAAATATCCTCTAAAACTTCATGTTAATACTGCAGACTTTGCTGTTTATTTTATAGATATTTACATGTCGAAAAAGATATTGGCAACTTAAAGAGATTGGACTCCAAATTTTGGCTGACGATCCTTCCGTAAAGTTTTAAGTTTTGTCATATTATGAACAATAGGACAGAAGTTTTTGTTTCTAAACTAATTACGACTAGTCGGGAATCGAACCCAGGATGCCTTGGTATTAAAAACATGCCTACCATTTTGATCATCCACCACGGAAGGATTCATACTTAACGTCCGTTCATATGAAGTTGTATAATTAAGGCAGTTTACCTTCGGTGCCACGTGACAAACGCTTTTCAATATTGAATGGAAAAATTGTACAACTAATTCTCATGTGTTTCCATATTAAATTTATAATCTATCGGTACTAAATTTGAAAGCCTTCTTGAGAAATAAAGCTATACTTTCGTGATACCTTAAACTTTTCAAGTTGCATGATCTTGGGGTCAGTCCCTTCAAAGATGCAGTGTCGAAAAATCATGACACATGCAAGTCTTTATGAGCGGAACAACTAGTTACATTTATAATTAGATTGATAATTAATTAATTAATCAAATCTAAACCACCTTTGAATCAATTTATTACTATTCATTTTATGAAGTTTTTTGACTTTCGAAAATATTTATACTGTATTTAATTGCTTTTTTTATTCTTTTAGATAATGCATTTTAGCTCAGCTGAGCACAAAGTGCTCAGGGTGAGCTATTGTGATTACCCTATGTCCGGCGTCCGACGTCGTCCGTCGTCAACAATATGACTGTTAATATTCTAGAGGTCACAGTTATAGCCAAATCTTAATGAACCTTGGTCACCATGTGCCATCTCAATTAAATCTCAGACGCTTTCGTTACTGGGTCATCTGGGATCAAAAACTAAGCCACTAGGTCAGTTAATAGGAAAACCTTTTTAACACTTTATACCTCATTTTCATATGTCAGAATATTTGTCTTTATGAAAGCTGTTGCTTGAGGTCTTAAACTAGGTCACTTGGTCATTAGACAATCTCATTTTAAAGGCCATATTTTCTACTTGATTATCAAAAATCAGTGTCAGAATATTTGTCTCGTTTAAATCTTAATTAAGTTTAAATTTGGTTGACCCAAGTTCAATAATTAGATCACTAGGTCAAATCATAGAAAAAAAACATGTTAACACTCTAGAGACCACATTTTCAGTTTGATCTTCATAAAAAATGTCAGAATGTTAGTCTCCCTCAAATAAAAGTTAGTTTCAAAACGCGGCAACCTGAGATATTAAAGAAAGAAGGTCACTTGGTCAAATAAAAAATCCTTGTTAATACTCTAGAGGCTACTTGATCTTCAAAAAAAAAACTTTGTCCGAATCTTTTTCTCTATGAAATTAAGGTTAGGTTCGAAACTGTACTATCTAGGTCAAATACTAGGTCACTGGGTCAGATCAATTTTCTACCTAATCTTAAAGGAGACTTAGTTAGAATGTTTGTCTGTTTAAGATGTAGGATAAAGTAAATGGGTCACGAAAAAAGTAGGTCATTGGGTCAAATCATTTGTTTATACTTTAGAGGCAACTTTTTCAACTTGATCATCATAAATTTTTGTCAGAATGTTTGTCTGTATGAAATCTAGGTCAAGATCAAAAGTGGGGTACCTAAGATAAAAGGTTAGGTCAACTCATTGAAAAACTTGGATAATGATCTAACTGATTTACATAAAACATGGCCAAAATGTTTGTCTCTGTGAAATCTAAGCCACATTAAATACTAAGTAATCTTGCGGTAAGAACTTGGTCAAGTGAGCGAAACAGGGCCTGGCAGAACCCTCTTGTTTTTTTTTTATTTGTTTCAGTGCTTTATCCTACATGCGACATGTTTACAAAGCAAAACGTATACCTAAAGTAAAGAATGACAATACGCCAGGGGGACACCAGCATAGAAAAACAAGGGATTGGCATAAAAATAGAGCCAGGGATGAGAAAAGGGACTGTTTTATGCTCGATTTTATCAATGCCTTTATGGAATCAGCACCGCAGTTATTTGTCCAGTTGTATTTGTATTATGCATATAACCTGGAGCTTACTTTCTTAAGAGGTAGGCATGGCTTCGTAATAATTATGTTAATATAAACAAAATGTATTTGTGTATGAAAAGATAAGCAAGTTAAATGTAGAAATAATCGCCAAAACCAGCATTGTGATTAAGAACAACACTAATTTAAATTTTCTGAAATATATAAATTTTATGTAAGTTTTCGCAGAATACTATCAGTGTAACAAGCATGGACATCTTAAAAATTTCCTATTATTTTTTCTTTTCCAAGACGGTCTGTTTCTTTCTTGTTTCCCATGCTTTTAGCTCACCTAAGCACGAAGTGCTTGAGGGAGAGCTATTGTGATCGTCCGTCATCCGTCCGTCGTCTGTCCGTCCACTACTTCTTTAGATGACATCTTCTCTGAAACGACAGTTCAAAATTGCACCAAATTTGGTCATTAGGATCTTGGCATTGTCCTGTGTCAAGTGTTTTCAAATGTTTCAGCTTGCTGCCAGAGCTTAAAATAGAAAACAACTTTTATGACCTCATCTCATGAACCGCTTGATGGATCTTCATCAAACTTGGTCTGTAGCATCACTTTAATGTTGTTCAAATTGTGATCGCTCACCGTCTGTCGTCTGTCCATCCCTCCTCCACACTTTTTTCAGAACTACACCAAACTTGGTCAGTGGCACCCTGGTATGATCCGCTATTAAGCTTGTTGGGCCACTAGAGCTAAAAAAATATTTAAACGACTTCATTCAGTGAACTGCTTGATAGATATTCTTCAAACTTGGTGTGTATCATCACTGTAATGTCCTCTCCCAAATTTGTTCAAATTTTTGCGTTTGGCCTCTAATATGAAGACAAAAGAACTAAAAATAAAAATACCAGTAATCGATTTTTTCCGCTTGATGGATCTTCATCAAACTTTGTCGATAGCATCATTATAGATCATCTCCAAATTTTATTGATATGGAAAGCACTTGGCCTCTTTTAGGACCACTAGAACTAACAATTAAATTACTTTCAAACAAATTCTTCTCATGAAGTGCTTGATGGATCTCCATCAAACTTGGTCTGTAACATTGTATATTTAATTTAGCTTGACTTTTAGAAGAATAAGGGGGCTATTGCTCCCAGTCTGGCGATGACGCATTCACGTTAAAGTTTTATGGCACATTGCTTAATTTCTCTTAGACTATATCTTCATCAATACTACCACTTTTATCATCAAACCTGAGTTAATCTTGGTAAAGGACAGACATCTTGAGGTAAAGGGGTCAGGTACCTCAAAGGTCAAAGTCAGTTTTGGTCAGGTATTGACTAAGGTTTCCTGGCAAGTTTAACTGCCCATATCATCATCAAACCCCACGTAAGGATTGGTCTTGGTTAGGGACAGACATCATTTGGTTTAGGGTAAGATACTCCAGAGGTCAAGGTCGGTGGGGTCGGATACAGTAAGTGTTGTTTAAAGTTTTGACAATTTAAGGTAGTTCTGCACGTTTGATAAACCGGAAGTGATGGCGTAACGTCATTTATCCGGAAAACTTAGAATAAAGCCTGGATTCGGCGTACAGAAATGAAAACCATTTTATGAATGCATGGCAACCTGTGAGTAAATTTATTACAATAGCACTATTACTATACTTCTAGTCAAAATATGATAATAAAACATATGACACGTTAGAAATTCAAAATAATGTCTTGAAATTAGCTTGAAATGTACAGTGCACTTTAATCATGGTCACATATCTCAAAATTAAGCACACGGACCTATATATTTTATTTCAACACATTGTAGACCATGTGTTTATTTGCAACTGTGAGAAGTTTCATCAAAATTTACATTGTAGAAACATTTCTATTTACGAAAATGTTATGAAAGTTATGATTTTCCCATAGACTCCCATTATAAAATGTTGAGTGAGGTCCACATTTTTTTCAAATAAATCTTGCGCAAAATCAAGCACACGACCCAATCTTTTTTATTTTCAATGTATAATCTGAAGTTTTGAAAAATCAGAGATAAATCAAATTCTACATTTTAGAAAAAAAATTCGATCCAGACGTGCAGAGCTATCTTAACTTCTTTAACTATCAATTCTTAAATTGCTTCTTAGTATACCTAAAACACAATCCCTAACGACTAGCCCTATCCCGTTACACCCCGTACCCTCAACCTACATCCACGCAATTTTTTTTTCTCACACTAACCTAGATGTTTAGCTCATTTTTTTCTTCCCTGATACCCCATTACCCCAGTCATTACCACTCCTCACCAATCTGCCACCATCCCTTGTCAGTACAACCCTGCAGCTCAAGATTACATTTTTCCATTTCTCACACTCACTAACTTTATCTTATATCTCGTATTGTTTGTTACATGACGTGATCCGCCGTAAGAATTATAACTGCCGGACGTTCTACTGTTGTTGCGCGACACATAGACGTTGGCAAATATAGACGCGAGGAAAGACAACACTACGAAAGAGATTAAAACGCGATTACGCTAAAGATAATAAACTTTAGTTGTTTATCACGTTTGAAACGTCATGCCGTTTCTCTTTGTGGGCGTACATATTCCGCGGTTTGTTTAAATAAAAGTGATCAGAAATACGGTATTCAAAAACTAGAAGTAGTTGTGAATGGCTATACCCGGCTGTTGGCACCTAATTAATTTTGCGGAAACTTGACAGAGCCTCGTTACCGCGGAACCTAATCATTTACCCTGTCCTCCGCACCTACAACCGAAGTAAAGTTTCTATCGTCTCCGTCACTATCTGTGCTCTTTGGGGGTAAAGTGTTAAGTAAATATTTATTGATGAAATGTTTATGATTACTTCTTTATTATATTACAGTACTAAATCTACTGTCATCTTGGATCAGTATCGCCTGGACGTATGCAGCTTATTATCGATGTAACAGAGAAGCTTTGGCGGGCACGCAAGATGTCAAGATAATAGGATTTGCATTCTTCTTTTGCTCTGTATTGTCAGCATTGGCGGCGAGATTTATTTGCACAACGCTGTTTCTAGTCCACGTTTATACTTGGATCGGTCTATCTTTCTCAGCTGCGCATTTCATAGTCATGTTTCTGTGGATATGTATCAAAGAGCGGCCTAAGCTGGAAGGGACGACAACATCAACTTGCGGACGATATTTGTATTACGTATTTTTTGCTTACGTTAGCATTTTATGTTTCATGAACTTGAATGATACCCGAGCAAGAGTAAGAATGACAGTATTTTATACAGTGATTTATATTGAAAATACCGTAATGGCGGTTTTATCTGTCTTGAAAATAAATGAAAATGAGACCGTAAGTGACAAGGCAATACATCTAATCATACTTCCGGTTGGTTGCGTATTGCACGTTGTATTACTAGTCAATTATTATCTGTTTCTGCATCCTAAAACTGGGATTTGTTATAATTGTAATAGATCTTTCAAAAAGGCCAGTCACGTTTAATTAATTTTTATTGTCTATACTTATACATGTATTCGGCCAGTTGCAACAACTTTTTAACATGCCATATTAATTGTTAACTCTGAGAGAGTTGTCAAAGCAAAATAAAATGTTGAACATAGTATTGTTCTATTTCTGACGCTTTGTTATAAGCACCTACTTTGAACGTCCGTCGTGGGATGTTTGAAACTGAGTGCACTGCGAATTTATGCGGCTACAATGTGATCACGCAGTTGAACCGAAGTCGTCGGGTGATTAAGGTCGAATGCCTTCAAATCACTTGCCCTCACTACGGCTGGGTTTGAACCTCGTTTTAGATGTAGATCACGTTCATGTGGGGAGTCCATTCAGCTGGCATACGGAAGGTCTTCGGTTCTATCCAGATGACCATCTGTGCCCGAAATGTCCGTAGGGACCCCTTTGGTCTTTCTCGACCACAATAGCTTGAAAGTCCCCATGTGACCTGTAACTCGAAACTCAACATGTTCTCCGTGACTATTTGATAAACGACATTGTGTCTGACATCATTAGTCCTCCACCTCTGATTCATGCGGGGAAGTTGGCAGTTACTTGCGGAGAACAGGTTTGTACTGGTACAGAATCCAGGAAAACTGGTCAGGTTAACTGCCCGCCGTTACATAACTGAAATACTGATGAAAAATGACGTTAAACCCAAAACAAACAAACAAACAAACAACAAAACAAACATGGTTTCACCGAGTCATGAACCCGACATTTGACAATATGATAATCGAATACGTCATTAATAAAGAGCAGAAAAATGCAAATGGTATTTCATTGCGGTCTTAGTGTTTTAGCCCGACTATTCGAAGAATAAGTAGAGTTATCCTACTCACCACGGCGACAGCGTCGGTGTTACACATTGGTAAAGTTTTTCGTACCAGTCCATATTTTGACAAAGTCTTTTGAGAAAAAGCTTTGAAACTTGCAACAGGTGTGTACAATCACCTTGTTTTAGACAAGTGTACATAACTCTCTCAAGGTTTTTGGCTAAATTATGGCCCCTTTTAACTTACACATCTTGGTTAAGTTTTTTCGTACCACAACGTTTTGTGTAAAGTGTTTGGCAAAAGGCTTTGAAACTTTTATCACTCCTTTATTATATCAGTCTCTATTTGTAGGCTCAGCTGTCAACTATTTTGGCTGATTTATTGCCATTTTTGGACTTTGAAATTGTTACAATTTTGTACAAGTCTTTTTTTTTGTCAAAATTATTTGACTTGTGGCTTTGAAACTTTGAACAATTGTTTATCATCATGAGTTGCATCTGTAGGCAATAGTACATAATTCTGTCAACTATTTTGGCTGAATTATGGCCCTTTTTGGACTTGGAAATTGGTTCAGTTTTCGTACAAGTCCACGTTTTGTCAAACTATTTGCCTTGTGGCTTTGAACTTTGAACAATTGTTTATCATCATGATTAACATCTGTAGGCAAGAGTACACAACTCTGTCAACTATTTTGACCCGTTTTGGACTTGGAAATCAGTTAAGGTCCTCATACTAGTCCATATTTTGCCTTACCTGTTTGTCATATGGCTTTGAAAGTTTAACCACCTGTGAACCATCATAGTCTACATATGTAGGCCAGAGTACATAAAAAGGACACCCGTGGAATGTATTTTATCTTATTTTAATTTATTTGCTCTTTTTCTAAGTCAACTGCCAACCTCACTGGGTCAAGTACATAACTCTAAGTATTTTGGCCAAATTATACCCCCTTTTGGATTTAGAAAATCCTGGTTAAAGTTTTGCAAGTTACTGTCTCCAAAACTAATGCAGATATTGAATTTTCAACTTTACATGTGTCATCGAGGTTCTGAAACTAGGTGGTAGCATCAAGTCACATAACTCAACTCTGACATGTATTTCGGCCAAATTATGTCCCCTTTTGGACTTAAAATCTTTCACTGTTTCATATAAAAACGACAACTTCAGGTCCCATTTACGTTTCTTTATAGAACATCACCTTTTTCTTCACGTGTTTTTAGCTCACCTGAGCACGAAGTGCTCAAAGGTGAGCTTTTGTGATCGCCCTGTGTCCGTCGTCGTCCGTCAGTCGTCCGCCGTCAGTCGTCCGTCGTCAACAATTTGACTGTTAACACTCTAGAGGTCACAATTTTGGCCCAAACTTAATGAAACTTGGTCAGAATGTTACCCCGAATAAAGTCTTGGACGAGTTCGATATTGGGTCATCTGGGGTCAGAAACTAGGTCACTAGGTCAAATCAAAGGAAAAGCTTGTTAACACTCTAGAGGTCACAATTTTGGCCCAAACTTAATGAAACTTGGTCAGAATGTTACCCTTACTAAAATTTTGGACGAGTTTGATATTTGGTCAACCGTGGTCAAAAACTAGGTCACCAGAGGCCACATTTATGACTGTATCTTCATGAAGCTTGGTGAGAATGTTAATCTTAATGATCTCAAGGTCCAGTTTGAATCTGGGTCATGTAGAATCAAAAACTAGGTCACCGGGTCAAATCAAAGGAAAAGCTAGTTTACACTATAGAGGCCACATTTATGACCATATCTTAATGAAACTTGGTCTGTATGTTAATCTTGATTATCTATAGGTCAGATTCAAATCTGGGTCAGGTAGGGTCAAAAACTAGGTCACTAGGTCAGTTAAAAGGAAAAGCTTGTTAACACTCTAGAGGCCACATTTATGACTGTATCTTCATGAAACATAGTCAGAATGTTAATCTTGGTGATCTATAGGTCAAGTTCGAATCTGGGTCATGTAGGGTCAAACACTAGATCACCAGGTCACATCAAAGAAAAAGCTATTTGACACTTTAGAGGCCACATTTATGTCCATATCTTAATGAAACTTGGTCAGAATGTTAATCTTGATAATCTTTAGATCAGTAAGTCAGGTGAGCTATACAGGGCCTTCATGGCCCTCTTGTTCATGAAAGTTCTATCATAAATTTAGGAAAAAATGAAAAGAAAATACGGGGTTAAATAGTTTCTTGTGAAGTGGTCTGATATCCTAAAAATGGCACAGTGTTGCTCTTGTCCGCGCAAATAAACCCCTTCTTTCGGTTTCGATCTTCAAAACTTGTTTAAACATGAAAACCATCTCATTTCATGCAGAATGTAATTTAGCAGTGAAAAAGTGCGATTAAAGCACTCGTTCTAAACAGATTTGCGCTTGGAACTTATTTCGATACCCTACGGAAGAACGCCGCAAGATCTGTGCAGTTGCAATGTTGTATAAGATCCAGCACCGCATTGGTTTGCCTCAGAAGAACTAGAAACCTGAACTATTTGATACATATTCAAAGACACTATCATGCAAACTCATTTTTCCCAGAAGTATACGTCTGTGGAACAGTCTCTCTTTGTCTTTGCAAACTAGTCCCAGCTTAGAAATATTTGTTGGGCAGCTGCCACCTATCAGCTCTAATTCAACTTCCTGCGTTTAATTCACCAAGGCCTGTAAAATAGATTTTTTACTCTGTCTTTGTGATGCACATAGCATCAGAGTATCTGTATTGTTTACTATTTTTAACAGCTATCGCCAGCTTGGCATAATCAATTCCTAAGCCGAAGAACATAGACATAGACTCAAAGCGCTTCTGTCGAAAAATGATCAGTTGAGGATGCGACAAGAGTTTCATTTCAGCAGGAAAAATGCACGTGCGTTTCGTTAATGTTAAAATGCAAAGAGATGTTCACATATTTTTGCCACATCTACAAAAGGTTCAAAAATATATTGATCAGCGACGGAAGTAACGTTGTTTCTTTTGTTCGTCTGTTTGCTTTTTTTTTTTTGTTGTTTGTTTTTTGGATACTGAAATGGTGATGAATAGAACTAGTTCTTAAAACAATGCACAAAGCATAATTCACCAAGTCCAGTTTCATTATCACGGCTCGACTGTCAGTTTCTTACCATATACCTTCACTGTTTTGTGTATACCTGTGTTCTGAATTGGAAATTGTCCATCTACTTCCCACGTTGCGAAAGGCAGCTCAAATAAAATTTCGAAGTTTGCCTTTTCAAATATTTTCTGCGAAAAATTGGACGAACCCTCTACTTTTACGTACACCAGGCCACTTCTAAAATTCCGTATCATGTCAATAGCTGCGTTAACCATCTGTCTTGCAATGCCACGCCTTTTGTATTTCTCTGCCACTGCTAGTCCGAGAAGGTGAAATGTTTCCGTTATACCGAAATGTCCGAAGAAATCCGACTGTTCGTCACAGTAAACACAACAACGAATCAGTTGCTTATATGCAGGTGTTTGAATTGATTCAAAGTCTATCTTATCGTCATACTGTTCGATATCAATTATTTGGAAGGCCATTGGTTCGCCGGTTTCGTCATTTAAGAACATCAAAGACAGATTGAGTTGTAGTGTCTTTAACCAGAACTTTTCTACCTCTTGATTCCAAGGCACTCCTAAGGCTACATGCGAAGGTTCATGAGTAATGAAATGTTCCAGAGCAAACTTCAAGGCGGCATCGTAGTATTCCTCCGTGATAAGTACAAGTTTGACACCAGGAACACTGAACTTTGAACATGCTTTTTCGAAAGCCTAAAGATTAAAATACACCGAGTTAATATCTTCCGCATGTTCGCTAACTTTAAATTTAAATACACTCTCATATAATATGCTAAAAAAATACGAACTTTTTTTTATAATATTACGTTGGTCTTTCTGGTATGTAATTAAGGGGACGCATACTTTGAAATTAGAAAAAAGTGGGTGGGGTATGATAAAATTTACCTGCAAAAAAGTACAAGGTTTTGGTATATGAAATGGATACTGTTTCAACTGTTATAAGTACACAAAGGATTGCTCACTAAAATAAAAATGAGAAAACTGAAACAAGAAAGTTATTGTTGAATTACATAAGACTTATTGTGTACATTCAAAGTCAACAATTAAGACTTTTTGGTGCGAAAATAATAGTGCTTCACCTTGTCCAAACATTTATCAATGTCCTACAGATTCTAATTTAAAGAAAGAATGTGAAATATGGTCACTGTCATGCTTTTCATTTTGCATATGTAAGCTAAAACACATTATTTAGTTTGTTTACAAAGTAGTGCATAAGAAAAGATACGGTGGTCAAGGAATGCCACATTCCAAAACTAAAAGAGTATATTCCCCTTAAAACATTAAACATTTATCGTTACAGAAGTCTAGTGGCTTACAATAAGGGCCTAGAAATGTTGCCATTATTGATTTTTAACTTGGTATTCATGAACTACAATGCACTTAAATATATATCAAAACACATTCAACAAACTTTTGAAAATGTACTGTCTTAAAAATCCCTAAAATAAGGTATGAAATTTGGTTGAGAGGTCCAATCAATGTGTATATGTGCAAAAGTAACATTCTAATCTTGTTCACAAAAGTTACTAATACACAGCAGGCATGTCAATGATCAAAACTGGACGAATATACAGTTATCCTCACTTTAATGTCATTTATAATTTGTCCTTAAATTCTCCACCATACTTTTCATAACTCTGTTTGCACGAGTTGCACGAGAATGCTGTCATTCACGTAAAAAAATGGGGTCAAATAAGTTGTAAATGCAATATCATCTAAACGTAATTAATGGATTATGCAGTTCAAGATAAACTTTATCTCATAACGTAACGAACATGTATAATGTTGTAACAACAACTTTACTTACACTGATTTAAGTAGCAGTCGGTTTATAAGTGACTTTATTGATTCATTTTGTGTTTTGTTATTGTTGTCAAAATGTATAACGGAAGTGCCTCACAACTGAAGCGGAAACCAGTTTGATGCGCAAAGTAGTCCAAGGTAAGTAATATTTTTTGACAAATGTCCACAGAAATTAATAATTTTCTAATATTAAAGACGAATATCTGAATAGGACTCATTATTTGATAAGAAATTATAATCATCGACATGTTTTTTTAAAAATCGTACACGTGCTGACACCTAAGTTGTCTCCCGTTGTTTATTAGAGTTACCTTTCGTCCGGCGCAGTAATACATTTGCAGTGAATCGCCGAGAAGTCGTGGGAAAATTAAAAACCATGTAAATAAACTAAAATTAACCACCTTTTCAAGATGAATTTCAAGTGATCGCCATTATGCATTTAAACCGCCTGACCTGTGTAGCATCTTAGATATCTGTTCTAAGGTATTCATTGTGTAGAATGTCATGTTATGCCCTTGCAATGCTAATCCCACTCAGATTTTTTTTGTTTACATTTTTATCAATGAGAAATATGGCGTCCATCCCGAGCTGAAATGACGTGGCGTTAAATTTTTACATGTTTAAGCAAACCTGGTGTGTTAGAAAGAAAATCTCATCCCTTCAACATTATTTGGAACACTGTTATTGTAAAAAACCTGTTTTTTCCTTATACAAAAGCTTAATATTTTGTGTTGAATGTACTTTCACAAAGACCTCTGTTTTCCTGATTACATTCATAGTACCACATCCTTATCCAAAAAATACTGAATATTACAGGTGTCCATCAGTATTATATCAGTTTAGGAATATGTTTTTTATTTTCCCACCATCGATTTCTTGAATATGCACCCCTTCCGCATTTCTGTATGAACTGTGAATGTAGCAATATGCGTCCCCTTAAATCACATAAAAGCAATAAAATAAAATAAAGTAACCTCTCGCTTTTTATCCATTGTCAAGCTTTTCGAAATCGATATTCCTGCCATTTTTAAACCAGTTTAAAAAGAGACTAAGTTTACAAGTTTGAAAATCTCTACAAAGCTGACATCAGTGTTAGAATACTATGTAGCTGATTACAGGCCTACAGTACGAGTTTATTTTTAAAGTGTCCTCTTACAGCCGTTTCGCGAGGACGAACACCGATATTGTTAGAGGCGAAGCCGAGGATAGAATTGGTGTTCGTCCAGAGTGTCGAAAAGGCTTCTTACGTCTGTAAGAGGACACTTCTGAAGAAAAAACGAGTAACTGTATCTGACTTACACGACGATAAGTTCTGAATATATTAATGAATGAAAAAAGAAATAAATAGAAATATTTTTTTCGAAATATAAATATTAGATTATTATCGTGTGCCTTTCTATTTTTTATTTTATACATGTATGTATCGGTTAGTGGTATAACCCGAACATTTCGTGCATTCAAATTTCGAAAGGGTGGCAGTACATGTATGATATCAAGTTGTTAATCTGACCTGGTGACCTACTTTTTTCTCCCGCATGAACGCCATGAAAATCATTCTAGTAATACTGGTATAATACAGCTACATTACATGACGACAGGTGAACAATTTAGGCCATTCCTGAATTAATGTTTTCACGGCAACTTAATATATCAAATACTGTTCTTATTGCTACATTCATTCAATACAATATTTAGACATTAAACACATTGTCTTGGCCTAATATTTAACACAGTTTTGTTAGTAGATACTTATATTTTTCACATTTTTTTTCCATTAAAATCATGTATAATTACCATCATGAAAATACAAAAGAATACAGATACTTCGTGGCTCGTCTTTAAAGACCCACTACGACGTAGTGACCTACTTTTTCACTTACAAAAACTTCATGAAAATCATTCGTGTACTCCTCATAAAATAAACAAACGTCTTTTTAAACATGGACGGTGCCAAACTGAAGGGGAAGTAGCATTTGATAGAAATATTTCGATGGCAAAATACAAAAACATATCCGTAGCCCTGACCAACCTATAAGCCAGGCGAGTCAATTTTATAAATACAACAACACTGTTGACCCATTTAAACGAGGAGTAATACATGTATATACTAATAAACTTTGATAATGTGACAGTTGTGTCCATTAAGTCCAGGGGTGTTAAAAGATAATCCGTGATAAAATCATGTTGGGGCTTTATTGCAAAGTAATTTTTAGTTACCTGTACTGGAAAATAAACAATGTCTATTGTATTGAGGTCAACTGCCACATTATCTAAGCTTAATACAATCCATAAAATAAACAAACGTGTTTGTAAACATGGACGGATCCAAACGGAAGGGGAAGAAGCATTTTATAGAAATATTTCGATGCAAAATACAATATATATCGTAGCCCTGACCAACCTATAAACCGGGCCAGTCTATTTTATAAGTACAACAGCACGGTTGACCCATTTAAACGAGTTGTAATATATAGCTATACTACATTGCAAGTTTTCAGGTGGACAATTCAGGCCCTTCTTGTATAAATTTGTTTTCACTTCATCTGCAAACTTTTTCAGTCACTCTCTTTTCAGCATACCGGTAGCAAAGCATATATAATTGTTATTTTGTGGCGCGTCTTCAAAGACCCATCACGACCTAGTGACCTACTTTTTCCTCCTACGTGAACTTGGTGCAAATCATTCTGATAATACAGCTATTCTACAAGATGACAGGTGGACTATTTAGGCCCTCCTTGAATAAATGTGTTTTCACAACATCATCTGCAGACATATCCAGTCATTCTCTTCTCAGTATAGTTTTATAGACATAGAATAATAACTATCTTACACTGTAGAAACAAAGTCCAGACGTTTATTTTTTATTTATTTATTTTATTTTTTTATTTTTTTTTGACGAGGAAACGAACGTACTTTTGAGTCAAGTATAGATATTGAGCCTGTCGATGCAAACTGGTTCGACATTGAAACAACAGACTTCGTACTAAGTCAGTTCTATTTGGATAACGTTTTGGACATGAACGAAAAGTCTGGTATTTTTCCGTATTCTCAAACGAAATGCTGATTGGAATTGCTCCTACCATCATCGCTCCAAATGAAGCGTAAAGCCATTCCGGACAGTTCCGGATATTCAAAGCAGCTACTTCATGCTTCTTTAGACCAAGATGAACAAATGACTTCGCTGCAGCTCGAGACCATTCAAACAACTCCGACCACGTAACACTTTGGCGTGAAAGCCAATAAAACGGAAACGGTAAGAGATTTAAATTTTAAGCCAAATCTTCTGACGTCAAAAAGCTTCAAGCGTCTTCTGCCCCATTAAATACAAAGAGAAACACTCGCTGGGGCGTTAATTCTTGGGGCGAGTGGGGAAAATGGCGAAATGACAGGACTATTGCCACTGGACTTAGAGAGAGTGGGCCTTACGTGTTAGTGCCACCCCTTACTGTCGACATTGAGGCATCGGAGCTCCGTTACTGGATGTGTCGTTTTGTTATGGAGGTACGATATATGTTAACATCTGTTAGCAATATACCTACCTTAAATGTTAAGGAAAAGTCTGTTAAACAAGATGTAAAGTGAGCTAAGCAGGCTCACAAAAAGAATTGTAGCTCACCTGAGCACATAATGCTGATTGTAGCCTTAAGGATCGCTGAATATCTGGTTCACATTAACATTGATTACACTCTAATGTCACCATTGTGTATCTAACTTGAACACAATATATATGACCACACATGATCTAGAACGATTTCGATCATGGTCAGATCAGACCAGTATGCCCAGATTTAATGCCTTTGAGTTAATAAAATGCTATATCAGTGTATAAGCAATTTTCATTGACCACGCATAACCAAAAACTTAACAGAATAGGTATTACTGTAAGATCTCGGCCGAGTTTGATAACAGGCTCGATCAGACCGTTTTTGAACCATGCCGTTTGAAGGCCTACAATATAATGTTATGCTCACAATATGGCATCTCATTTTTTCATGAATCCTTATCAAATTTAAGAAAAATGTGTAAAATATTGGTTAAGCATAATTGGGCCATGTCAGGTGAAAACTAATGCCGCACTACAATTTCAGTGTTTGTTTTATTTTAATGAAAAATGACTGCTGTAATTTAAGACAGTACCATACTCAGGTCACCGAAATGAGACCATGTCTTGAAGAGTAATAAGTTTAAATAATAACTATGAACATGTATTTCTATATGTTAATCAACTTTAGGTTATTTTATGTTTTAATGCAATAAATAATTTTAGAAGTGAAAATTATTAAATGAATTTAAAAAGTAGTTTACTTCAGTAACTTAATAAATGTTTGAAATGAGCAAAAATATGAGAATATATCATTTAAAAAGACCATGTAAAGCGTAAAATCTGTTATTTCCTGCAGAAATCAATGGGACTCGGGATCAAAATTAGTTACTTATTTCAAACGCTTAGGGAAGCAAGAAGATCATATTTTATTTTATCAAAAATTATATTGAAAGAAAGAGTAAATAATGCAGATAACTTCAATAACTTAATAAATATTGCCAGATAAAGATTTTGATGTCATTTGAGGCGTTAAAGATTTCCCCCTCTATATTTCAATAGGCGTGCGCTAACCATAACGGCTAATCTATACACTCGGTAGGCTGTTTTCAAGAGAGACAATTTCGCCAGTAAGCCAGCAAATCGGCTTATTTTTCTGGGTATGCGGAATTATTGACCTTATCACTATAAGAAATATTTCTTATCAAAATCATATGTTTAGCCTTACTTTCAAGAAAGATCTAATATAAAACATTACCAAGTTTCATAGTGAAAACTGAACATTTTAGAGTTACGAGGAGTGTTCGAAAAGTATTGTGTATTGTGGTCTGAAACCTTAAAAACTGATGGAAACGTGCATGTTGTCATTTCATACCCTTAAAATATTCCCCGTGGTGAGAAATGCATAATTTTAGTCTATGGATCCATTTCCGGAAAGCGTCACGGTAGGCTGAATTTGGTACACTACGGAGGTACTGATGGACAGCAGAACCGAGAGCTGGTCGCGATCGATATCTACGACCAGAAAGGAAGTTTTTCAGTTTTGGAAACAGAAAGAAGTCGCATGGCGCCAGATCTGGGGAATAAGGTGGGTGTGGAAGCAGAGTACTCTCTCCGACTTCAAAAACTGTGTTACTTTACTAGAGGTGTGCGCTGGAGTATTGTCATGCAACAGTCGAACATGTTTGAAACCTGTGACTGGGCGACGTTTCTTGTAGTACTTCTTTATTTTTTCAAGATAACGTCACGGTAGTGCCTACCAGTCACACTTCTATCCTTTTTTACTAGAATCTATACTGTTATACATTCGCTGGAGAAGAATATGGCACACCATTTTTGCACTCAAACTGCGTTTTGCAATTATTGGCCTTTGGTCATGTTTGGTGGCCCATATTTTGTTCCCAACATTTCTGACAGGTACAAAATAATGCACCCATGTTTCATCACAAGTAACAACATCTGCAAAAACCTTTTTGACGTATTTTGGGAACATTTTAAGCAGTCTTTTGGCAGTTTCAACACGTAGCCTTTTTGGGTCGTCAGTCAAAAGATGAGGTACCCACCTAGCAGAAATCTTTCTAACTTTCAAGATTTTCTTTAAAATAAAATGAACTGTTGAAAGTGAAATGCCAACAATGCGTGCAATATCGCGTACATCGAACATCATTTTGAAGAATTTCTGTGATTTTCAAAACATTTTGATCATACGTTGGCCGACTTGATTTTGGGGCATTTTGAACAGACTACACCACAATCAAATTTCTTTTTCCACCTGCGAACCGTCTCATAAGACACCTTACTAGACCCCTAAACACGGGTTATTTTAGCAAGAACAACCGTGTTTACTGCGAACTTTTATATATGACCGAATTTCTTCAGTATTTTGTTATTCGTTTTCCAACCATTTTTGCTACAGTGGTCAGCCAGCGACAACTCGGTAAACGGTTATTATATGGATACATGTATATACCATTGTGTATATATATTGAATAGAGGTAATCAGCTGTATAAACATCGACGTGAAATTCATCGTGGAAATGGCGTGTCACCACAATACACAATATTTTTCGAACACACCTGGTAACTGTAAATTTTGGTAAAAGTTTCAATTTTTGTATTATTTTTTACTTGGATTGTGAAATATGATTCATATCGTCGTGAATAAAGCCCGGATAGATGCATTTTATACATTTTCTGACATTCTAGAGACAAAATTCGGCCTTTTTATCCCAGAAATATTTTTAACGAAACAGAATGTTTGGAATTTGGTAGAAGGTTCCTCAGTGAAGGCTATTGCTGTGAATCCATTACTCCAGACCCGCGGTTGGCGAAGAGATTTTCAAAAAATTTCAAACAGAAAAAGATGGGCACAAACGCATGCCATTGTAAAGGTAATAGCGTTTCTAAAGAATGCATTAGGAGCCAGTTTCGTTGTATTGTACACATGCTTTGTGAGCGCGGGTTTTCATTGATGCTAAATATTCCTGCCAATATTTCGGGGGAAAACAACCTATACTTGAAGTTTAGAAATTATTTGTATATTTTTTGGTGATGACTACTATGCTCATTAGCACTCGTGACGTATCAATTCCATGGGGAAAAACAAGTGTATGAGATAAAATCAATGTTTTAATACAATATTTTACTTATATAAACAACAAATACGGAACTCATGAAATGTCTGTACATGTATTGTCATTCCTTAATGATCCATATTTAGGAAATATGTTTGAATCGCTGTGTTGCGATCTTTTCAAGCTCTCTTCGGTCTAGTTTCCCGGTGCTGGTTTCCGGAAACCTTTCCAAAAACAAGTAAAATTTCGGCAATACGGTGAACAATCCTGGTTTGTCAGCGTGGAAATTTGTACAACACGTCTGAAGCTTCTCTTTCGTGACGTCACTATCTGCTTTCTTCACAACGCATGCGCATAAAACTTGGTAGTAAATATCATCGGGAACAGGAACAATAGCTATTGATTCCACTCCAGTGAAATTTTTCATCACCTGTTCTAAAATTTCAGGCGCGACATTAAATCCACCAGAAATAATCATATTAGATTTGCGACCTTCAACAAACAGTTCCCCGCTTTCTGTCATTCTGCCGACGTCGTCGGTTTTAAACCATCCATCATCAGTTTTTGCAGCTCTAGTTTTAACAGGATCGTTGAAATACTCTTTAAACATTGCAGGTGAACGACAGTAAATTTCACCCCTGGTGTTAACTGGAACGGTTTTACCATCTTCGTCCACGATTCTAATTTCTAATCCTTGATACTGCATTGGTTTCCCGCAAGAATACTCTGTAAAATTTTCGGGGTCACATACCATAGTCTTTGCCATGACAATAAATTCTGTACAGCCATAAATACAGAGGAGGAACTTACAGGACTTTCCGATGCACGATGCGATTTTCTTTGTCATTGGTTGTCCGCCGCTCATAATGATTTCCACTGGCCAATCCAGTGGAAGCTCATTCTGAAAAAACAATAGTGAAGTTCGATTTTAGCTTATAGTTCGTTCAAAATGAGAGATAGAAACCAGGATTAAAGTTAACGATAGGCAATATCATAGAATATACGTGAAGAAATATCTATTTAACCCTACAACATACTTATTTTAAATATTATCATAAATTCTGGAATAAATATAGAAACACAAAAATGTACATAAAGATACCTGTCTTTTAATTAGTTCGTGCATCAATGGCGGTAGGGCAAATACAGATGAACATCTTTCTCGTTTAATTGTCTCAATCATGAAGGATATTTTGTCCTCAGGAGGCTCGGAGAACCCAGAAACCGTAACTCTTGTCTGGCCCGTAAATACGGACAACGGATATCCTCCAAGCCATGCGAATGGTCGATCATTAAAAAGTTTGTACTTGGCGTCCATAGTTTCTACGTGTTTTCCAGTGATATATTTTACCAATGGCTCGTGGGTATGTGCAACCAATTTTGGTATTCCAGTACTACCTGAAGTTTGAAAAAGGAGAGCTATATCTTTCGGGTCTACTTTTGGAAGAACGACATCCGAATGACTTTCGATTAGAAGGTCACTGAACTTCAAGAGTTCAGCATCTACTTGTTCGAACGCGACGCCTACTAAATGCCGCAGGTAAGGCATTTTCTCACTTCTAACATTACCACTGGCATCAAATTCATCAAGAATCTGTCTGAGAATGTTCCAGTTTATATCATTCAATCCAGGATCCATTACAAGTAACGAACACGTCTGCAGTTTTTCCATCAGTGCAATAAGATCACTGCCGTCAGTATAAGTGAACGAAATGCTGACTGGAATTGCTCCGGCCATCATCGCTCCAAATGAAGCGTAAAGCCATTCCGGACAGTTCCGGATATTCAAAGCAGCGATTTCATGCTTCTTTAGACCAAGATGAAGAAATGACTTCGCTGCAGCTCGAGACCTTTCAAACAACTCCAACCACGTAACACTTTGGCGTGTTCCGTCCGTTGACACAAAGATAACCGCCTCAGTTTGAGCCTTTGTTTTTGCATAATGTTCCAAACAGTCAACTATTGTAAGAATCTCCGAATTTTCATTTTCTTCTGCAATTACCTTAATGTAGCTTTCTGTAAGATGATCCTCCATATTGAATGTGAATGAATGTGCACAAAATAGGTTATCCCGCATTATCTGGAAGCAATATGGGTTACGTGCGTACTTGTGTGAAGATAACAAAATTAAGGACTCAGACCTTGACATAATTTACCTATTACATGCACTAAATAAATCAACTCACTTACATATTTCGTTTCATCATTTACACTAGCAATGACAAATGTAACAGCCATAACTTGAAACAGTACGAGCTTACGGTGATCGTTTCTTTTTACAAATAAAAATTAATTAATTAATTAGTATAAATTAATTAAGAAGCAATCTACAGCAGTGCCATGCTTTATGAAATATTTAATATTAGGATGAGGTTATACGCTTTTGGAATAAAAAACGTAGCCAAAGTGAATGTAGTAGGGTAGAGGATAAGTGTGTGTACTTGTACTTCTATGCTATTGAGCTAGCTTTTATAGCGACATGGTAGAGTGTCCACCTTAAATGTGAGAGGTCCCGGGTTCAATTCCCTGTTAGGGCCGAAGTATATTTCAGTCTCTTACATTTGGCGTCCAACGTAAATAACTGACGAGTAGATATAAATTGACACCTTAGAAGGTCCCACAGAGGTTCAAACTCCTGGAATTTGAGGACGAATTCTAAAATGGAGGTGTTGTATGCAGTAGGGTAGAGTATAAGGGTGCACTTATACTGCCTTGCTATTGAGCTAGCTTTTATAGCGACGTGGTAGAGTGTCCGCCTTAGTTATGAGAGGTACCGGGTTCTATTACCGGTTAGGGCTGAAGTATTTTCAGTCTGTTACATAGATTATACACGCGGCGTATAGCCAATTCGTACTGTTGAGATATGTTAAAACATGGCTGTTAAATATTATTTCGATTCTAATATGTTTTTATGTTTACGAGTAGATGTAATAGAGAAGCACTATCTGACGCTTTCTTCTTTTAGGTCGGTTGGTTCCCTTTACATATTGTATAGAGTACGGGCTGGAATACTGCGTAATACTGGGATACAGCTTTGACTGTAATTAGTTCAAATCATCAGTAAAGTACCAAAATCTTAGTAGTATTGGCAGTTATTTAGCTGTCATGATTATCAATGATAGAATGTAAACGGAGTCAAGCACTATCTGCATCTATGCACCACATTATGAATATATCAAAATACAAATTGAAATAAACCTGGTAAACTGTAACACAAGACATCGATAAAAGATTATAAAATGTTGACTGATAACTTAAAGATGACCTTCGTAGAGATAAAGATGATAGCATGTCTGTCAGTTTTGTGCAAAAGTAAAACAATTTTTCATTATGTTCGAATAGAAAATAAAATGTCAGAATTAGATTTAGAGACATTTTCCGTGTTGTTTTAGACGTGTCACACTTAAGCCGCTGCTACAAGTAGGAGGCGACAGGGTGTTGCATGTTTCATTACTTCCCATGAACAAATTCGATCAATCCGACTTTGCTATCATTTTGCTTGGTTGCGTGTTGCTTTATGCTTCCAAAGGATCTACTAGTACTCGTTTTCTTTTCAGGAGTTGATGAAAGCGTCTGAAATAAAGTGTGTGATGTTGGCGAGAAGTTCCACATTAGACATTGAACATTGGATAAGAGAACGACATTGGACATTTAAAGCGTGAAGTTGGCGAGAAGTTAAACATTCTACATTGGACATTCGATTTCAGAACGACATTGGACATTCAAACCCAGAACGACATTGGACAGTTGAACCTAGAATGACATACTAGGACATCCGATTTCAGAACGACATTGGACATTCGAACCTAGAACGACATTTGACATTCGATACAAAAACGACATTGGATATTCGATTTCAGAACAACATTGGACATTCAAGCCCAGAACGACATTGGACATTCGATACAAGAACGACATTGGACATTCGATACAAGAACGACATTGGACATTCGATACAAGAACGACATTGGACATTCGATTTCAGAACGACATTGGACATTCGAACCTAGAACGACATTGGACATTCGGACCCAAAACGACATTGGACATTCTATACCAGAACGACATTGGACATTCGATACCAGAACGACATTGGACCTTCGAACCTAGAACGACATTGGACATTCGAACACAAGACGTCATTGGACATTCTATACCAGAACGACATTGGACATTCGATTTCAGAACGACATTGGACATTCGAACCAAGAACGACATTGGACATTCGAACCCAAAACGATATTGGACGTTCGATGCCAGAACGACATTGGACATTCGATACCAGAACGACATTGGACATTCGAACCTAGAACGACATTAGACATTTAACCACAGAATGACATTGGACATTCGAGCACAGAACGATATTGAACATTCGAACACAGAACGACATTCGACATTCGATTCCAGAACGACATTGGACATTCGATTCCAGAACGACCTTGAACATTCGAACATAGAACAATATTGGACATTTGATACCAGAAGGACATTGGACATTCGAACCCAGAACGACATTGAACATTCGAACCCAGAACGACATTGGACATTCGGATCCAAAACGACATTGGACATTCGGACAAAGAACGACATTGGACATTTGCATCTAAAATGACATTGGACATTCGATTTCAGAACGACATTGAACATTCGAACCTAGAACGACATTGGACATTCGAACACAGAACGACAATGGACATTCGAACACAAAACGACATTGGACATTCGAACACAGAACGAAATTGGACATTCGATACCAGAATGACATTGGACATTCGAACCCGGTAGGACATTGGACATTCGGATTCAAAACGACATTGGACATTCGAACACAGAACGATATTGGACATTCGAATCCAAAACGACATTGGACATTCGATACTAGAACGACATTGAACATTCGAACACAGAACGACATTGGGCATTTGCAATGTCGTTCTGGGTTCGAATGTCCAAAGTCGTTCTGAAATCGAATGTCCAATGTCGTTCTGAAATTGAATGTCCAATGTCATTTTAGATGCAAATGTCCAATGTCGTTCTTTGTCCGAATGTCCAATGTCGTTTTGGATCCGAATGTCCAATGTCGTTCTGGGTTCGAATGTTCAATGTCGTTCTGGGTTCGAATGTCCAATGTCGTTGTGGATTCGAATGTCCAATGTCGTTCTGTGTTCGAATGTCCAATGTCGTTCTGTGTTCGAATGTCCAATGTCGTTCTTTGTTCGAATGTCCAATGTCGTTCTTTGTTCGAATGTCCAATGTCGTTCTGTGTTCGAATGTCCAATGTCGTTCTGAAATCGAATGTCCAATGTCGTTCTGTGTTCGAATGTCCAATGTCAATCTGTGTTCGAATGTCCAATGTCGTTCTAGGTTCGAATGTCCAATGTCGTTCTTGTATCGAATGTCCAATGTCGTTCTTGTATCGAATGTCCAATGTCGTTCTGGGTCTGAATGTCCAATTTTGTTCTTGTATCGAATGTCCAATTTCGTTCTTGTATCGAATGTCCAATGTCGTTCTAGGTTCGAATGTCCAATGTCGTTCTAGGTTCGAATGTCCAGTGTCGTTCTTAAATCGAATGTCCAATGTCGTTCTGGGTTTGTATTTTGTTATTCGTTTTCCAACCATTTTTGCTACGGTGGTTAACCACTGTCCAAACTCACTGAAATAGAGACAACTCGGTAAAAAGGTTATTGAATGCATACATGTATATACCATTGTGTAGATATTGAATAGAGGTAATCATCTGTATAAACATCGACGTGAAATTCCTCGTGGAAATGGCGTGTCATCACAATACACAATACTTTTCAAACACTCCTGGTAACTGTAAATTTTGGTAAAAGTTTCAATTTTTTGTATTATTTTTTACTTGGATTCAGAAATATGATTCATATCGTCGTGAATAAAGCCCGGATAGATGCATTTTATACATTTTCTGACATTCTAGAGACAAAAATCGGCCTTTTTATCCAAGAAATCGCTGCAGAAATAGGCGCATCTATCTCAAATTCTTAAATATGGTTAAAAACTTTTTTTTTTCAAATTTCCTGATTATTTTGCATTGGAAACGTCATTTTATAACATACATTCTAACATGGCTCGAATTGATTTACAGTTAAACAAAGAAGAAAAACAAGCTCTGTATATTCTGCGATAAACAACGGTTGACTCGCGAGAGCATTATGACGTCAATTATGACGTCAAATTGCCGCATGACGTCCGATACATTACTCCTCGCGTAAATGAAGCCCAGCATAATATTTATTAAAATATATCAATGAGCATGTCAGAATGAAAAAAAATCAAGGCCTTCTTGTGATTTATCGTCTAATTTACCACGGTTCATCGTTCAGATGCTTCAGTATTTAACCACTCGGGCTAACGCCCTCGTGGTTCAATTCCTACGCATCTGAACTCTGAACCGTGGTAAATCAGACGATAAACCACTCGAAGGCCTTGATTATTTGTTAAACATATTTATTACTATTAAGACTAATTGTGATGTGTTCTTTCAGCTGTTGTAAATGAACCTTGATATTAAGTCTGTTTCTGTGGTAAAAGTTCCAGGGGTCGTAGGTTCGAGCACAATTGGAGTCACGACCATGACTTCTCATATGACACCGGTACTGGTTTTTCCAGGAAGCGGACTCGAGAGTGGTCCAAATAAGCTGAAAGCTTTCATCACAATCGAGCTAAAATAAATTAGTATAAACTAAACGTTATAGGAGAGGAATAAGAACAAGAGGGCCATGGTGACCCTTGATCGCTCACCTGCGTTTCAAAGCTTTCTTGAACAATCTTGGTGGAGGATCACGCAAGGAAACTTCCTGTGGATATCTTTTAGACCACTGTTTTCTGACAAGAAGACTTTAAGTGTCCACTGAATACCTACGTGTGAGAAATGAGTATGTGTCGTGGGTGATGGGTATGGGGGAATGATTCTAAGAAACACAAGAAACCTAAAGTAAAAGATGAGGGGTTGGGAGGCGTTATGGGCGTGAGCTTAAAAATGTTGATTAAGGGTCTCTCAAAGAGCATTTCATATTAAATTTTGGCCAGCAGTTTCAGAGGAGAAGAGTTTGACAGAGAAATTTAGTCACGCCCTAAGCAGGCAGTACTTTTTGACAAATCGATATGACTTGAGAGAATTTGATAGATGGACACCAAAGAAGCATTACAGTTAAATTTTGGAAACGGGCCGGGATTTTTAAGGAGACGCCACGAAAACTAGACAAACTCCTGTTGGTCATATATTTTTAACGAAACAGAATGTTTGGAATTTGGTAGAAGGTTCCTCAGTGCAGACTATTGCTGTGAATCCATTACTCCAGACCCGCGGTTTGCGAAGAGATTTTCAAAAATGTTCAAACAGGAAAAAATTGGCACAAACGCGTGCCACTGTAAATGTAATAGCGTTTCTAAAGAATGCATTCGGAGCCAATTTCGTTGTATTGTACACAAGTTTTGTGAGCGCGGGTTTTCATTGATGCTAAATATTCCTGCCAATATTTCGGGGGGAAAACAACCTATACTTGAAGTTTAGAAATTATTTGTATATTTTTTGGTGATGACTACTATGCTCATTAGCATACTTAATACGCAGTCGTGACGTATCAATTCCATGGAGAAAAAAACAAGTGTATGAGATAAAATCAATGTTTTAATACAATATTTTACTTATATAAACAACAAATACGGAACTCATGAAATGTCTGCACATGTATTATCATTCCTTAATGATCCATATTTAGGAAATATGTTTGAATCGCTGTGTTGCAATCTTTTCAAGCTCTCTCCGATCTAGTTTCCCAGTGCTGGTTTCCGGAAACCTTTCCAAAAACAAGTAAAATTTTGGCAATACGGTGAACAATCCTGGTTTGTCAGCGTGGAAATTTGCACAAAACGTCTGAAGTTTCTCTTCCGTGACGTCACTATCTGATTTCTTCACAACGCATGCGCATAAAACTTGGTAGTAAATATCATCGGGAACAGGAACGATAGCTATTGATTCCACTCCAGTGAAATTTTTCATCACCTGTTCTAAAATTTCAGGCGCGACATTAAATCCACCAGAAATAATCATATTAGATTTGCGACCTTCAACAAACAGTTCCCCGCTTTCTGTCATTCTGCCGACGTCGTCGGTTTTAAACCATCCATCATCAGTTTTTGCAGCTCTAGTTTTAACAGGATCGTTGAAATACTCTTTAAACATTGCAGGTGAACGACAGTAAATTTCACCCCTGGTGTTAACTGGAACGGTTTTACCATCTTCGTCCACGATTCTAATTTCTAATCTTTGGTACTGCATTGGTTTCCCGCAAGAATACTCTGTAAAATCTTCGGGGTCACATACCATAGTCTTCGCCATGGCAATAAATTCTGTACAGCCATAAATACAGAGGAGGAACTTACAAGACTTTCCGATGCACGATGCGATTTTCTTCGTCATTGGCTGTCCGCCGCTCATAATGATAACCACTGGCCAATCCATGGGAAGCTCATTCTTTAAAACAATAGTAAAGTTCGATTTTAGCTTATAGTTCGTTCATAATGAGAGATAGGAATCAGGATTGAAGTTAACGATAGGTAATATCATAGAATATACGTGAAAAACTATCTTTTTAACCATACATCATACTTATTTTAAACATTATCATAAATTCTGAAATAAATATAGAATCACTAAAAGTACTTAAAGATACCTGTCTTTTAATAAGTTCGTGCATCAATGGCGGTAGGGCAAATACAGATGAACATCTTTCTCGTTTAATTGTCTCAATCATGAAGGATATTTTGTCCTCAGGAGGCTCGGAGAACCCAGAAACCGTAACCCTGGTCTGGCCTGTAAATATGGACAACGGATATCCTCCAAGCCATGCGAATGGTCGATCATTGAAAAGTTTGTACTTGGCGTCCATAGTTTCTACGTGTTTTCCAGTGATATATTTTACCAATGGCTCGTGACTCGTGAGTATGTGCAACCACTTTTGGTATTCCAGTACTACCTGAAGTTTGAAAAAGGAGAGCTACATCTTTCGAGTCTACTTTTGGAAGAACGACATCCGAATGACTTTCGATTAGAAGGTCATTGAACTTCAAGAGTTCAGCATCTACTTGCTCGAACGCGACGCCTACTAAATGCCGCAGGTAAGGCATTTTCTCACTTCTAACATTACCACTGGCATCAAATTCGTCAAGAATCTGTCTGAGAATGTTCCAGTTTATACCATTCAATCCAGGATCCATTACAAGTAACGAACACGTCCGCAGTTTTTCCATCAGTGCAATAAGATCACTGCCGTCAGTATAAGTGAACGAAATGCTGACTGGAATTGCTCCGGCCGTCATCGCTCCAAATGAAGCGTAAAGCCATTCCGGACAATTCCGGATATTCAAAGCAGCGACTTCATTCTTCTTTAGACCAAGATGAACAAATGACTTCGCTGCAGCTCGAGACCTTTCAAACAACTCCGACCACGTGACACTTTGGCGTGTTCCGTCCGTTGACACAAAGATAACCGCCTCAGTTTGAGCCTTTGTTTTTGCATAATGTTCCAAACAGTCAACTATTGTAAGAATCTCCGAATTTTCATTTTCTTCTGCAATTACCTTAATGTAGCTTTCTGTAAAATGATCATCCATATTGAATGTGAATGAATGTGCACAAAATAGGTTATCCCGCCTTATCTGGAAGCAATATGTGTTATGTGCGTACTTGTGTGACGATAACAAAATTAAGGACTCAGACCTTGACATAATTTACTCATTGCATGCACTAAATATATCAACTCACATGTTTCGTTTCATCATTTACACTAGCAATGACAAATGCAACAGCCATAACTTGAAATATTACGAGCTTACGGTGATCGTTTCTTTTTACAAATAAAAATTAATTAATTAATAATCAATTAATTAATATAAATTAATTAAGAAGTATTCTATAGCAGTGCCATGTTTTAACATACTGAAACATTAGGATGAGGTTATACGTTTTTGGAATAAAAAACGTAGCCAAAGTGAATGTAGTAGGGTAGAGTATAAGTGTGCACTTAAACTTCCTTGATATTGGGCTAGCTTTTATAGCGACGTGGAAGAGTGTCCGCCTTAGATGTGAGAGGCCCCAGGTCTATTCCCGGTTAGGGCTGAAGTAGTTTCAGTCTGTTACATTTGGCATCCAACGTAAATAATTGACGAGTAGATATGAATGGACACCTTGGAACGTCCCACGAGGTTCAAACTCCTGGAATTTGAGGACGAATTCTAAAATGGTGGGGTGTATGTAGTAGGGTAGAGTATAAGGGTGCACTTATACTTCTTTTGCTATTGAGCTAGCTTTTATAGTGACGTGGCAGAGTGTCCGCCTTAGATACATGTATGAGAGGTCCAGGGTTCGATTCCTGGTTAGAGCTGGAGTATTTTCAGTCTGTTACATGAATTATACACGCGGCGTATAGCCAATTCGTACTGTTGAGATAATGTTAAAACATGGCTCTGTTAAATAATACAGCTTTGGCTGTAATTAGTTCAAATCATCAGTAAAGTACCAAAATCTTAGTAGTATTGGCAGTTATTTAGCTATCATGATTATCAATGACAGAATGCATGCGGAGTCAAGCACTATCTGCATTTATGCACCACATTATGAATATATCAAAATACAAACTGAAATAAACCTGGTAAACTGTAACACAAGACATCGATAAAAGATTATAAAATGTTGACTGATAACTAAAAGATGACCTTCGTAGAAATAAAGATGATAGCATGTCTGTCAGTTTTGTGCAAAAGTAAAACAATTTTTTGTTAGAATATTATTCGAATAGATATGTCAGAATTAGATTTTGAGACCTATTCCGTGTTGTTTTAGACATGTCACACTTAAGCCGCTGCTACAAGTAGGAGGCGACATGGTGTTGCATGTTTCATTACTTCCCATAAACAAATTCGATCAATCTGACTTTGCTATCATTTTGCTTGGTTGCGTGTTGCTTTATGCTTCCAAAGGATCTTCCTTTATACTAGTACACGATTTATTTTCAGGGGTTGATGAAAGCGTCTGAAATAAGAGCTACCGACAGCGCGCTCGTCTCTTTGTAGTCCTTCCGCTTAATACAAGTTTATACAGAAAAGATTTAGCAAATTTATTTGAGCTGAGAAAGGTCGAAAAATGTAAGCCAGAGCTATGGGTCTTGCCACCTGAGGTCATCTGGTGCCAAAGGTGCATGAAGACTCTGAAAACATTTTGTCAAGTAGTTCCTGCGAAACATGCTTACCGAAATTCTACGTTAAAGAAATGGCAAAAGTTTAACAAAACAAAAGCTAGTGTGATGCTAGTAATTTTGCCCTGAGGTAATTCTATGATGCCGAAGGCATGCCTCTTTGGACTAGCAGTTTCTGAAAAACAAGCTTACATACAAAACTTTAACCAAAGTTTCTGTGTTAAAAAGAGGGATTATTAAAGCTAAAGTTAAAAGAAAATATGTCTATGATTGCTAACTGAATGGATATCACCTTTCTAAAAAAAAAAGGTTTCTTCCATATATTAGGAAATATACCTTCATAAGCTCATTTAAGGACGTATTGACAAATACACATAACGGATAAGCTACCGAATAGTTAGAATTTATCAATAGATTAATAATCAAATCCAAACCTATAGCTTCATTGATCTCAAGATTGGATATAATATCTATGATGTCGTTTTCTGTAATAATGTTCTATTGTCAATGCGCGAGACAGATAAGAAGTAATCATTGAGGCATGTACATGTAGCTTTATCAACATCTGTAAAGTGTTTTCAAAGGGGGTGTCATGTCCAACCTTTTACCTGCTTTTTTTCTAGCGTGTTTTGATTATTGATCTTGGCCTTAGCAATACTTTCTATTTTTACTTAATTAGTAATAGGCCTGCTCTTAACAAATGTCTAAGAAAATCGATTCTTAAATTATTTCTCAATCCCATAGGGAGAAAACCTTTGCCATAATAGTCTGTAACACTGAATGTTCTTGGGGTCCTTTTCAGTCTTATTTAGGGGACGTAACCCATATTTACCCCAATTTACTGAAAAGTGTAAAGTGTCCCAGTTTCCCCATTTTACCCTAATTTCAAACTTTTCTCTGCGTACACGTACGTAATATTACGTTAAATTGCTTTATTATCACGTATACCACTGTCTACATCAATTACCCCACTATCAACATGTTCTATTCCTTCAGACATTAGAATAGTATTAATGAGAATTGACCTGTGCTTTCTCAAAATTTGATTTAAGTTTAGGTTATAGAACTATCAAGTTGAGGAATAAAAGAATCTGAAAACGCAGAACAACCATGCATATAATGGGATTATTATAACAGTACCTTCGTTTGCAATGTTGTATTTGGCTCGAGCGGATATTGCAATGCCTTGGTCCCACGAGGTGCTTGCGCCGCTCTGGCAAAATCCAAGTAAGCCGAATGCATCAAGGTACTGTTTTAATGATCCTTTTTATGTACATATACGCATTTTTTTCGTGTTTTATCAGCTAACATTGCTATAATTCCAGATAAATAAGACTGAAAACGCGTTTAAAACGGTGAACTTCTTGAAGCATGGAACGTCGAGACGCCATCAATACGTCATTTCAAACGTCATATTTGACGTCACAACTGAAGCAAATTGTAACATCATTGAATATTTTTCTGTATCCGATGGGAGTTGAATACAGGATTTGTATTCGTTAAGAGAAAAACATACAGTAATTCAGACAGAAAATTTGTAGGTATATAATAAATTAAGATATATAGGCGTTGTCTCTTAAAGGGAGAAAACTCGTAAAAACTTTTGGATAGAGTCAAAAACCTCGATATTATTGAAATAGGCTAAAATATTACGATGTCCACAACGAACAAAAACAGCGGCAAACCATGACAATGGCAGACAATTTGTTTCTCGTGTAACGTCATTTATCAAACTTTTCAACAGTTTTCAGTTTAATTAATCTAAATCTAGCTGATAGATTCGAACACGTCATCACTGATATTACTGACGTCATCCTGCAAGAAATCAAATTTAGCTGCACATTCAATATCAAAGTCTGTAGCGATTGCGGTAGCTTCAAGCTCAGTGCCACGACATGTCATACTCAACATCAGGATAACACGTTCTTCCCTGAGATTCTCTGGAATAGTTATTTCCAATTTTCCAAGGTATACGCATCCAGGCTCGTCACAGAACATTGGCTCCCTCTTTTCAGAGTGGTATACGTTCCAATAAACGAAAGGGTTATGTCTGTTTGAAACAACATATTTCCTTTCTCTGCTTTTTCCCCCAACATACACGTGCTCTCCGTACTCGATATGTTTATCAAACACATTGTCGGCTACAGCTGCCCTCCCTTTAATGACTCTCTTCCGGTTTGCGGGATGAGTTGAAGGATCAAAGTATTTTCTTGTATGAACTCCATATGAGTACGGACTTACACGCGCGGCAATCACGTTGGAATCATTCCCAAACATCACCGCGCCTTTTAAAATGGCGACACTTCCGTTACCAGGGGCGATCACTCTGAGCTTTTCAAAATGTTTTCTCAAAGCGCCACTTACAGTCGGCGATTCTGAAAACCCTCCGACAAGCAGAAGAGTTGAGACGGATCTCAACTCTTTCTTTTTCAGAAGGTTTTCAATGTGCTGAGTGATTTCTTTAATGGCAGGTTCGAAAAGTTTTTCCATAATGGCAGGTTTAAGTATTAGACTGTGCTTCACCAATTCAACATTTTTCTTGAAGTCCTTTTCTAGAAGACGTTCATGCAAGTCGTATTTTTTGGCTTCCTTAAACATTGGCTCAAGGTCTACCGGAAAATTCAAATCCATATCGTCCATATTAGGTGCATATTGTCGTTTCTTCTTCTCAAAATCTTTCTGAAGTTCTATCCAGTCGCTGGTGCAGTCACGTGCAAATTTATCCAGCACGGGTTTGGTAACCTGCAAAGAGGTACAGAATGTCATTTAATCGTACATTATAAATTATAAAGTTGATGATTAAAATGACTCTACATTATTGTTCATCATTTTGATAATTAGGTTGTAGGCCTATCATCATTTTGGTAAAGTCAGAATTAGCAGTAAAAAGGGTTGTTTTACGCCTGTTTGGCATTTCTTTAGATTCATAGTTACTGAAATGCACATTGCACCATGTAATCATTTATTAAATATCAATTAACATTTTATATTAGTAACAACCGTTAATAAGCTCAGCAAATTCTGAAAGCAATTGTAAAAGTCGGAGATAACCTTAATTAAAGATATATTATTTTTTCAAGATTTGCCAGATATTAAGAAAAAGCTTTATTTCAGTTTTCAACACTTGCCATTTTTTCAATAAACATTTCGAACGCCTCGTTGACCAGTTGTCCTCCCCACGGTCCTCCAGTTGCCGCGTGCAACTCCTTTAGTTTTCCATCCGGTAACACCTCATGTCCGGTAGTATCTACGGTGCCGCCTATAAGATGAACAAAAACGAAGCAGATTGCTGGTTGATGCGCCATGCAAATTGCTTGATGACAAAAGATAATTATCTAATGCTTTAAATGCTAAATGCCAATTACATGAAATTAGATGATAAATGCCAACTGCCAAAAAAGTCATGCAAAATGGTTGATGCCAAATGTTTTACATTAAGGGTAGAAATATGTATCTATAAATGTCTATAACTACAAAATGTAATATCAAATGAATGTTACGCTCAATTTTTGAAGACATGTCATGTTCTACCAGACTGAAATGCAACGAAAGCATGTCGATATTTGGCAATACACATGGCGAATAGGCCTTCCCTACATAGCAGTTATTTCACAAAGCGGCACAGGTTTGTAGAATAATAACATCGATATGGATATTGTCAATATAATTATAGGTTTATAAGAGTTATAAATATTCAAACTGATAAAAATGTGCTTTTCGAGTTCTTTCAATGCCTTGATAACGCATGTTTGTATTCATGTTATGACATCTGCAGATTCTCGAAGTGAACATTGATTAATTACGTCAAACTTTTTATAAGCCGAAATACGTTTACGTTACGCTATAGAACGCGCATGTATAAAACAGTTTTACAAAGCATGTGGTTTTCTTGTTAAAACACGCATACTCTCCTATAAAAACTCCCTTTAAAAGCGTAAAAAGCATGCAGAATTTACACTTTTTTTCTTTCGACTTGCTTTACTTTTAAGTCTGCCGTTGTCAACAATGCTTGCTTCAAATGCAACGTCCCTAAACTACGTTAAATGTTTAAAAAATGTTAAGTAAATGACTACAACAGTTTTTTTCTGTATGTTCGACATGTCGCCCTCAAAATTTTGATCAAAATCACACAGGTATACCTCCACAGTCTACCACGATATATTTCTCTCCAGGATCGAAGGCCCTCAAGAATACTCCATCTACCCCACCCACTCTGTTAAGCGCCAGCTCCTTGCAAAATATGGCTGCTGACTCCGGCTCCAGAGCTAATGTAAGCTGATCGTTTGGAATTCCCGCCTTAAGTATACAAAAGCGCAACAAATGGATGACATGTATGTTCTATGACTAAATATTATGACATTGTATTTTGTTAATATTTTACAGAAACTGTGGGTACTATTTAGCTTTTTACTGTAAAGTACATTTCTGAAGATGAACATATATTAAATATTCTGCAGTAGAAAAGATTTTTGACTATACCCAAAGGTTTTTACATTCTTTCTCCGCTACTTAACCTTCCTATAAGTCACCGTTAAGTTAACCATTTGACGTCTGGATGTCTGTGTTGATGATGAAATTTAAATGTTTTAAAACCATCAATTTCTCGAAAATCGTGATGCAAAAAATGTCAAAACTGTAGCTTCGTGGCGTAACGTTTAGAAATTTCCAATTTCACTTGACTTTTACTTTACCGGGACAGAACTTGAGAGTGACTTAAAAAGGCGTTGTGGTTTACTCAAAACCAAGTAAATATACTTAAATTTGTCAAGTATTGAAATTTTGCTACCAACCCTTGAAGCAGCTTCACGCATAAATTGTTTGGCGGAGTTTCTCCAGATAGCTGGTACCGTGATTACCCACTTGATTTCCCTGAGATTAACATCCTCCCGGAGACCATCTTTCAGCTTTTTCAGTAGATGTTTCTGCAATCATAACGTATGTATTTACAGTTTCTCTAATGATGTAGTAAGTACTACATGTTATATAATTACAGTTTCTCTATTTATGGAGTAAGTACTACACATCATGTGATTTTAGCTTCTGTAATTGCAGATTCTCTAATGATAAAGTATGTACCACATGTCATGTAATTTCACCATCTGTAATTACAGTTTCTCTAACTGTGAAGTAAGTACTACATGTCATGTGATTTCAGCTTCTGTAATTACAGTTTCTGTATTGATGTAGTAAGTACTATATACATGTAAATACAGTTTATCTTATGGTGTAGTAAGTACTACATGTCATGTAATTACAGTTGCTCTGATGGTATAGATAGTACAACATGCCATGTAATTACAGCTTCTGTGTTGATGTAGTAAGTACTATATACATGTCATGTAAATACAGTTTCTCTAATGGTGTAGTAAGTACTACATGTCATGTAAATACAGTTCTCTAATGGTGTAGTAAGTACTACATGTCACGTAATTACAGTTGTTCTAATGGTGTAGTAAGTACTACATGTCATGTAATTACAATTTCTTTAATGGCGATGTAAGTACTAAATCTTATGTAATTACAGTTTCTTTAATGGCGGTGTAAGTACTACATGTCATGTAATTACAATTTCTTTAATGGCGGTGTAAGTACTAAATCTTATGTAATTACAGTTGCTCTAATGGTGTAGTAAGTACTACATGTCATGTAATACAGTAGCTCTAATGGTGTAGTAAGTACTACATGCTATGTAATTACAGCTTCTGTGTTGATGTAGTAAGTACTATATACATGTCATGTAAATACAGTTTCTCTAATGGTGTAGTAAGTACTAAATGTCATGTAAATACAGTTTCTCTAATGGTGTAGTAAGTACTACATGTCATGTAATTACAGTTGCTCTAATGGTGTAGAAAGTACTACATGTCATGTAATTACAATTTCTTTAATGGCGATGTAAGTACTACATGTCATGTAAATACAATTTCTTTAATGGCGGTGTAAGTACTAAATCTTATGTAATTACAGTTTCTTTAATGGCGGTGTAAGTACTACATGTCATATAATTACAGTTTCTTTAATGGCGGTGTAAGTACTACATGTCATGTAATTACAGTTTCTTTAATGGCGGTATAAATACTAAATCTTATGTAATTACAGTTTCTTTAATGGCGGTGTAAGTACTACATGTCATGTAAATACAGTTTCTCTAATGGTGTAGTAAGTACTACATGTCATGTAAATACAGTTTATCTAATGGTGTAGTAAGTACTACATGTCATGTAATTACAATTTCTTTAATGGCGGTGTAAGTACTAAATCTTATGTAATTACAATTTCTTTAATGGCGGTGTAAGTACTACATGTCATGTAAATACAGTTTCTCTAATGGTGTAGTAAGTACTACATGTCATGTAATTACAGTTGCTCTAATGGTGTAGTAAGTACTACATGTCATGTAATTACAATTTCTTTAATGGCGGTGTAAGTACTAAATCTTATGTAATTACAATTTCTTTAATGGCGGTGTAAGTACTACATGTCATGTAAATACAGTTTCTCTAATGGTGTAGTAAGTACTACATGTCATGTAATTACAGTTGCTCTAGTGGTGTAGTAAGTACTACATGTGATGTAATTACAATTTCTTTAATGGCGGTGTAAGTACTAAATCTTATGTAATTACAATTTCTTTAATGGCGGTGTAAGTACTACATCTCATGCAATTACAGTTTCTATAGAGATGTAGCAAGTACTATGTGTCATGTTAATATAGTTTCTCTAGAATGTTGTAGTAAGCAATACATGTAATGCAATTATAGTTTCTCTAATGTTGATGTAAGTACTAAATGTCATGTAATTTAAGCAGCTGTAATAACAGTTTCTTTAATGGTGAAGTAAGGACTACATGTCATGTGATTTCAGCTTCTGTAATACAGTTTCTCTAATAGTGAAGTAAGTGATACATGTCATATGACTTCAGCTTCTGTAATTACAATTTCTTCTACAACATGTAATGTAATTATAGTTTCTTTGTTTACAATTTCTTTAACTGCGATGTAAGTAGCTTCTAGAATAAAGTTTCTCTAACGCTGAAGTAAGTACTACATGTCGTGTGATTTCAGCTCCTGTAATTACAGAGTAAATACTACATGCCATGTGATTTCGGCTTTTGTAATCATAATACATCTAGCATATTTTAACAAAGAAAGAACGGTTGCTCTACGGACTAAATAAACTCTAACCTTAACATATTTGATGGCTTCCATAAATATCAAAAGAGCTTTCATTTTCTTTCCGTCGGCGTCGGCAAGCATCATATCTCGATTCAAATCCTGTACAAAATAAAACATATTCATAAATTGCGTTTAACAACTAAAAACATTGCGGATTCATTTCACATCGTCTGCGGAATAAACTGACCAAATGTTATTAACCTTAAGCCTGCTGGTGGCAAGTGATTCTGCCTTTGCGACCAGAGCAGACCAAGATCTGCGTTCACATCCATGCAGTCTGATCATGACCTGCTCTGTTCTCTGTTCAGCCTGTAAATTTTCAGTGAACAACCCTTCAACTGCCAAAATTGAATGATGGACCAGTCTGTTACAGAAATTTAGCAGGGTAAAGGTTAAAGTTTGTTAGGTCTTCGTGATAGGCATCAATGTAAAGCTATTCAAATTAAAACTCCAGTATCTGTATCTCAAACAAAAAGACACAGTTAATTCAAGATTTGTTAAGTTCAGTAGATTTATTTTCATTAATTGGCATCAATTTACTCTTGGAAGCTACCCCAATTTTAAAATAATTTCACACAAATTGTCCTTATGTGACCTTCTACAAAGAGTGTTTAAAATATTTCTGATTCATTTAAAAACATGACCGCCAGAGAGAGTGGTCACCTTTCCTCATATGTATATAGGGGAAACATTAAATTTTAAAATCTTCTTGTGTGAAAATGCTGGTCCGATTTTTAAATAATTTCACATTAATGATCCTTATTTATTCTTTTCAGAGCCATTTGAAGAACGTCAACAAAACAAAAAAGAAAGATGAAACAAAAAACACTAGGATAGGTGCGTTGTGACGTGTGATCACAACCTTAACGGGGTTTGTACACTAGGCAACCGGTGTGAGCTTGATATCCTGTGCGAGCCTGACACCCGGGCTGAGCCTGACTACCGGTCTGAGCCTTACTTCCGGTGTGAGCCTATCCAAATACTCTTGTTTTTACAGTCTATGTTACCTTCTCGTGATGTAATTTCATCTTGAAATGTCGGAAGTAGTACCAGTGTGTGTGTTCATTTTTCAAGGTCAAGGTCTTGTACTTGGATTCCGCCTCGAAACCAAAGGAATGGAATCTTTTCTCGGGATCCATAAGCACCGTAGTTGGAGCTTGCAGACCCATTTCAGAGCTCCCAAGCCACGCTTGATCAGTGTTGATATCCGCTATGCGCGTACCTTGGTCTCTGCGCAGGAAATAAGCATATCCGGTACAAGTCGTTCCGAAATCAATGGCGGCCACCACTATTCGCCCCATTTGGGATTCCGGTCGTGAACGCGACATCCTGATGAAATAAATGAATTAATTAAACATATGAAACTATTGATAACTACAAATCATGGATGAAAAAAAAAAAACAACAAATTTTCATGCCGTGACATCTCAAACGAAACGGAAATAACGTTTAACCGTGACAACGTAGATTTCTGCTGTGACATCACAGTGAATTACGAACCATGAATTAAATGTTTTGAAACCACAGGCCGTTAAATACACCTTAAAGTTTTGGCACATCAAGACAGACGCAGGTCCCTTTAAAAAGACTATACACAGATCATTTTATGTCGATATTTTCTACAGACTTGAGATACAGATGATGACACGAATAATTTTATACTGTGCATTCTCAATTTCATTCATTTCACTGCCGATAATACAAACGGTGGCGTATTCCACACAGCTTAACAACATTTGAAAGTAAAGTTCATGTCGAGCAGACAAAACCTAAGCATCTTGTTTCACACAGACTGTAAGTTGAGCTATACTTGGGTAAATGTAAGTTAATCTATACTTGGAAAAATGAGCCGCGCCATGAGAAAACCAACATAGTGGGTTTGCGACCAGCATGGATCCAGACCAGCCTGTTCGCTTTCAAAGTCTATTGCAATTAGAGAAACTGTTAGCGAACAGCATGGATCCTGACCAGACTGTGCGGATGCGCAGGTTGGTCTGGATTCATGCTGGTCGCAAAACCACTATGTTGGTTTTCCCATGGCGCGACTCAAATGTATTTCTCCGTGATTGAAGTTTACAATATATTTTTTTCGCTTACATCAGTTGGTTTTACTGTCTTAAAGCTGCATAAATAAATCAACGAAAAGAACAGCATGTCTTATTACTTACCCGGCTTTTTTTTCCTTCAAACTCTAGAAAAAAATCACATTTCCAATGTTCACAAAGTAATCACAGTTTTATTTCGTATTTTCAAAACCTTTTAAAAAAGCGTCTATCCAAAACTTATTTCTCTCCGTTAAACGGTATAACTAAACCTCTGTACGTGCTTCTTATATCAAAACTACATCGAGAATAGAGACAACTATATCAAAATGATTTACCAATAGTTCCTATACAAAAAAAAAAAAACAAAACAATAACGTATTTATTAAAGCTATCAGATCTCAGTGGTTCAATATTTCAAGGCTATTATCTCACTATAACACTTAATAGTCTTAATGATCTATTATGATACAAAATCAATTTTAACATGCAGCAGTTTGTAATATATATTAACAGGGCACCGCGCTGAATTAAACAAATTTAAAGGCACATAATGCCTTTATTTGGAATTTGACGGCAATATTTTTTATTTTGTATAAACATAAAATCTATCAGTTTCTTATGAAGTCCTATTTTCGATAAAAGGCTTTTTTCTATATATTTAAAAAAGGTTTAAATAGTGATTAACATAATAGAATTTTTATAGATTCAGTTGTTTTTGATTACCTCCCTTTATGTTTATGGTTTTAATTGTATTTATAAGTTCATGTGCAGTATTGAAAATAGTGCTTTTCTAATTATGTACGTATGCATAACATCTATTTGGATAGCTGTTTCTACTGTTTTAAACAGAAAATTTAAAGCCTAGACTTTTAAACTCATGTTATCTATGAATAATAATGCTACAGACCAAGTTTAATGAAGATCCATCGAGCGGTTCATGAGAAGAAGTCTTTTAAAGGTGTTTCTATTTTTAGCTCTAGTAGCCCCCCAAAAAGAGGGCAAGTGCCCCCATTTGAACAAATCTTGGTGAGGACCTTATAATGATGCTACAGACTAAGTTTGATGGAGATCCATCAAGCGGTTCACGAGAATAAGTCTTTTAAAGGTATTTCTATTTTTAGCTCTAGTAGCCCCCAAAAAGGGGGCAAGTGCCCCCATTTCAACAAATTGGGAGAGGACCTTATAATGATGCTACAAATTTTGATGGAGATCTATCAAGCGGTTCAAGGGAATAAGTCTTTTAAAAGTGTTTCTATATTTAGCTCAAAGGGGTCCAAATGCCCCCATTTGAACAAACTTGGGAGAGGAGCTCATAATAATGCTACAGACCAAGATTGATGAAGCTCCATCCAGCAGTTAATGAGAAGGAGTCTTTTAAAGGCATTTCTATTTTTAGCCCTAGTGGCCCAAACAAGGGGCCATTTAAATAAATCTGGGAGAGGACCTTATAATGATTCTAAAGACCAAGTTTGATGACGATCCATTACGCATTTCATGAGAATAAGACTTTTAAAGGTATTTCTATTTTTAGCTCTAGTGGCCCCTAAAAGGGAACAAGTGTCCCCATTTGAACACAATTGAGAGAGGACCTTATAATGATGCTACAGACCAAGTTTAATGAAGAACCATCAAGCACTTCACGAGAAAAAGTTGTTTAAAGGTATTTCTATTTTTAGCTCTAGCAGCCCCAAAAAGTGTCCAAGTGCCACCTTTTGAACAAATTTGGGAGAGGACCTTATAATGATGCCAAAGACCAAGTTTGATGAAGTTCCATCGAGACGTTTATGAGAAGAGGTTCTTTGATGCTTTTTTTCTATTTTTATTTGTTTGTATTTTGTATTGGGTTTAACGCCGTTTTTCAACAGTATTTCAGTCATGTAACGGCGGGCAGTTAACCTAACCAGTGTTCCTGGTTTCTGTACCAGTACAAACCTGTTCTCCGCAAGTAACTGCCAACTTCCCCACATGAATCAGAGGTGAAGGACTAATGATTTGAGACACAATGTCGTTTATCAAATAGTCACGGAGAACATGCGCCCCGCCCGAGGATCGAACTCGCGACCCCGCGATCCGTAGACCGACGCTCTTACCTACTGAGCTAAGCGGGCGGGCTTTCTATTTTTAGCTCTAGTGGCCCATAAAAGGGGACAAGGTGAACCATTTGAACAAACTTACTAGAAATCCATGCCAGGATGCTACTGACCAAGTTTGGTGTTATTCTGACCAGAAGTTTCATCTGCTGGTCATGATCAACATCCCTACAAAGTTTCGTGATCCTAGGCACAATCGTTCTCAAGTTATCGTCAGGAAACAGTTTAATTGTTCCGGGTCACTGTGACCTTGACCTTTGACTTCAAAATCAATAGGGGTCATCTGCTGGTCATGACCAACCTCCCCATCAACTTTCATGACCCTTAGGCACAAGTGTTCTCAAGTTATCATCCGGAAACAGTTTAACTATTACGGGACACTGTGACCTTGACCTTTGACCTCAAAATCAATAGGGGTCATAACCAACCTCCCTATCAACTTTCATGATCCTAGGCCCAAGCGTTCTTTCTCGTTATCATCCGGAAACCGTTCCGGGTCACTGTGACCTTGACCTTTGATCTACTGACCTCAAAATCAATACGGGTCATCTGCTGGTCATGGCCAACCTCCCTATCAACTTTCATGATCCTAGGCCCAAGCGTTCTTGAGTTATCATCCGGAAACAAATTGGTCTATGGACCAACCGACCGGCTTACACCTGCGTAACAATATACCCCACCTTCTTCGAAGGGGGCATAAATATATACCCCTGTTGTTGCCGAATAGGGGACCAGTACCAAATGCTACATAAATACCGTAATGTGAAAGCCTTGTACCTTGCAATGAGGCTTTTTGGTTTTCCTCGTCTATCTATACCCACATGACGGGAGGATCTGAAGCCTCTTTTTAACACTAACTCTTTTAGAGGGTCACTACCTCCGCTGTTTGTAAAACATATTTTTTGCAGTCACAGGATATGAATAAGTTTATAGTTTTAAACAGACTTTGGTTTTAATAAGTACTTAAACATTAATAATTGTCAGTAAGTACCAAGTAACTAGATGATTCCAGGAAATCATTGGGAAATGGGTTAATTGCTGGTATAAGTATTCAAAAGTATTCAGCATAGCATTACATATTCAAAGCAATAAAGGGCAAGAAAAACACGAAAAATTACAGAATTATTTAAAATTTCCTTTATTTAGACTTTAAATTCATCCCGTACATATTGTTAATGTACAATTTCATAGAGATAAATCGATAAAGAAAAATACAATTTCTCTTAAACATTGTACAAGTATTTACATTATTACATAAAGCTCGACAAAACACAGCTGGTTCCAGGTTGTATTCTCAACTTTTGCAGATCTAGTCTAGGCTTTTTCTTAGATACTTTCTTATGCCATAGATCCAGTCCACTCTGGTTCCAAGTTTCATTCTTAAATCCTAGACCCAGACTGGAACCAGCCAAAACTTTGTCAAAATATTCTGTTGAACACAGTTTGCAGAATTCTAAATATCTATCAAACAAGGTGTAGTGATTGCGAGACAAAATTTCTTTACATAGTTCTTTTGATCACTATACACTAATCAAGAAATAAATCTCTACATAGAATCATGGACATTTTGCGTTACTACTCTTACAACTCCAATTATAATACAGGAACAAGAATCAATCAATGCTCCCATCAATCTGTAAATAACACCATAATTACAACCTTTGTTTAAATTCAACTTTACAATGGGGTAGAAATACAGAATTGCATTTTTATCTAAAATGCACATAAAATGCACATAAAATGCACAATTATATTAAACATAACAACAAATGTATTAGTTTCAACATGATCAAAACAAATTAGAACCAGGAGTAATTTTACATATTAAGAAATTATTTGGTATTTAAAAGGTGCTATAGTCAAATTTCCCCTTAAAAAAAATACCCCATCTTTTTATTATATTAAAAATAGTCATTAATACAAAGGTCAAAGAAATGACTTTGGGGCAATATAAATGCTAAAACCTTTTTTCTCATTTTTTTTTTTTTTTTACATATTTCTCATTTATTTCACAACACCTATTCCTAAACTGAAGAATTACTCCCAGGTTCACAAAAAGGTGCATCTGGTTATACTTGGTGTACATGCTGATATGACTAGGTAATAAACGGAATTATTTTAGACACCGATTCAATCTCATCAAAATACAGAAGGTGAGCATACCCAGTTCCCAAAAGCATCCAAACCCACAAGACAAAAAAAAAATGTCCACAAATGAAATTCAACATTGTATGTACGGTGATGGTGGTTACACAAACATGACGTCTTAGCAGTTACGCATAGAAATATTCAAACATCCATGAAATTTTTTTTTTACAAAGTTTTACATGCATTACAGAAAAATGTTGAACTCTTTAAAAAAAAACTTAATAACATTTGTGACAATCATACATTAACATACAACGTATTCTAACGAATATAATAGCCTTCAGTTTCCTTTTTTTGTAAAAAGTGGGTTACACAGTAATTCCTGAATTGACCTTCTTACAGTTTATGGGGGTTTCAAGTTATTAAAATGATGGATATATTCGCTACTTTTTTTTGTCCGCAAGCTGGAAGAAAGTCATTTCAGGGCAAGGGGGCTATTCAAAGCTTCAGCAGTGAATTATCTCTGTACATGTACAATTTATACATAAAAAATAAAAAGAGTCACTAACAAAGACATCAACATATCCTTCTTTACTGAATCACATATTTCTCAATTTGATAACTGTTTATTTTGCATAAAATGGGCACTAACAACTGTCAAAACAACAATATATCTTTTAACATAAACCAACAGCAAGAGGCCTCAAGTTCTATTTCAGTTTTCAACTTATTTTTCTATACATAATATATTAATATAATCATTTTTTTTCTACCATTGTATTTAAAATGCTCAAACATAAAAATAAAACACACACAAACAAAAAAAAAAACATTTAAAGAAACATTAACAAAATTTAACAAGTAAATTACCTGTTGATAAAAAGAATGAAATTTATAGACTGTAACTAAATGAAAAAATTATTTTCAACCTCTTAACATTGGAGGAATTTCTCTCTCTACAAGATCAGCACTACCGTAAATACCCATGCATAATGCTAACCGAAGTATATTGCGTACCTCCAACTAAACTCTTAAAATCTTGGGTATTATATTTTACCTATTTAGTATCACCTTGAAGGATTATATGCCTTTATGAAAGCTCAAAGTTTCCAACCCTAATATTGAAGTCTTAATTGCACATCATTAAAGTTTCAACCATCAAAAATCTGATAAAGTGCTTGCATGCAATAGCAAGAGCTACAGAAATTGAGTCGCTGCTGTTATATGACAGAGAAACGTTTGCATGTTGAAATAAACAATAGACAAACACAAAATATGGAAGACAAAAGATTCAATACCTGAAAAGAACACAAGATCTCAAACTCAGTAAAATGATTGGGGAGGTGCATCTCATTTAAGAAAATATCAATCACAGAAAATGATTATAAAATGCATATTCAAACAAAAAATTCTAGGCTTTCTTACAAAATTTTTAAACATGAAAACAAACGATTCATCGGGTAAAAATGGAGGACGATGTTTCAAAATGCTTAACAAGATTTACTTCCAATATATAAGCACTTTCAACTTCTATACCTCTTTCAGAAAAAATTACACAACAAGAATTAAAAATATATATATATATAATCTTTCCACTTTGTAATATATATATATATACATATGCAACATAAAAGATCTGCGAGCAAAAAGTGCAAAAATTATATTATCACAATGACGTTCTGTAAAATTCGTCAAATGACCACGGTCAAAAGAAGTGATAAAGTTACACGAATAAACCAAATCAACGATGATTTAATCATGACCATACCACCAGACATATCTGTACAGCTAATTGCATTGTCATAGGATACTTGTCTTATACAATCGTTTACCACTGAAATATTTCTATAATCATTCTGTATTAATTTTTTTTTTCATTCAAAATCAAGACTGTTTAAGAAGGAATCTTAATTATTTTACTGTTGAACAACTTCAGAATGCAAATTTCTAAAATTGTTTCATACTATGCTGAAAATACTCGAACACAAACATGCCCAATATGTTACTTCCTGTACTTTGAGACTTAACTGACAAAACTGTTCTTAATAATTTACAAAGTCTTAATGGTTTACAAAAGCAAAATACTGCTGGGACCATAATTTCATTAAGGGAATTATTCCATATGAATATAGCCTTCACCGTGTGAAAATATGAATAAGATTAGAATAGATGATGAAAGTCAAGAAGAGTTCAGTCACTTTTTTTCCATCAAAATGTTGACATTTTATTTTAACAATCAGTATCTGCGACTTGGTCCCCAAGCCTTGTTGCTGTTAGGGGCCACAGCATTACCACCGCTGGCTCCCGGGAAACTTGGAAACTCGGCAGTACTGCTGGTGTCTGGAGCCGAGTCCCAGGGCGCGTTCTTGACAGCGAAGCCTCTATCATTGACCCTTGGTTCCTCCGACTTTCTACTAGGAGCCTGAGTAAGACTCTGAATGTACTCATTGTCCAACACATCCTGAAGCTGTCATAAAATAAATATTATCATTACAAATTCAACTCTAAATTTGTCACATGTAAGCTGTAAATGACAGTTAACAGCTAAAATACAATATTACACAGCACTGTACACCAAACAAAGGATAGCAATTAGTCTTGTGCTTAATAAGTCTTCCACCCAACACTGTCTTACAAACAAGGTCTTAGCATTGCTGAAGTCACAACCATATTTAATTAAGGTTATAAAACTTAGTATGAAGACCAGTCTTGAGAAATCATTAAAGAAATAACCAATCGAAAGTAGTGAGTTCGGAGACTGGTTTCCATATTCAATTCAGTAACCTCGGGTCCAGAACTGGTTTTGCTTTTGCAGGAGGTGGACTTGACAGGACTTCAAATAAGCAATCCCTGCAATCATTACAATCCAGTTATATTATACTGCTTACAATTAGGGAGTCACTTTAATGTGAGAAGGAAAATTCAGTGTTTAAACATTTAAACTTACAAATTCTTCTTCAATGTTTAACAAATGATCCTTGCAATCGTAGACATCATCCTCTGCTCCACTGATGACAATAATATCTGGGTTGTCGTTACCGCGAGGGAAACGCAGGTCCACCTTGAAGTCTTCCTGGATCTTCCTCACGCCACGGCCCTTCTGCCCAATGATACGGGGATGGATACGGTGGTCTACTTTCACTTCAATGTGTACCATATCCTCCTAAAATGTGTAATGTACAAACTTTCTTGAAATTGCAGAACAGGACAAATATTTTATCATTTCTTAAAAATATATTAGACCCAAATCTGGATAATTTATTCAAATATTAACAGTATTACATGGAATCCCTGTAAACATAAAATTAACAATGTTTGTATGTATAAACAGGTTTCAGGTTTTAAACAGTACACACCTAATACATATATAGCTAAGCAAGGTATAAATGTGTACCACACCATTAAAACTACAGGGTCATGATGGCCTAAGATCGCCCACCTGTGTTTAAAAGCTGACTGAGGGTGACATGAAATCATTTCAAAATTAAGTCAGTGCTTTTTGAGGATATTTCTGAATTTTTTTATAATTATAGCCACATACAGAAACCTGGTCCAGCCCCTGGCGGTCATGTTTTTAGACAAATTATAATAACTTGCGAGAATTTGGAAGAGGATCACCCAAGGAACATTGCTGTGAAATTATTTCAAAATCAGACAAGAGGTTTCAGAGTAGAAGATTTTCAAAAATTTTCTTGTAACCATATAGGGAAAACTAGCCTCTGGAACTCTAAGAAACCTTGTGACATAGTTTTTTTTACATCGATTTTCCACTTAGATTTTCTTAAGACAAACATTCTGACAAAGTTTTATGAAGATCAAGTAGAAAATGTTGCATCAAGAGTATCAGTAAGTGTTTTCTATGATTTAACCTAGTTTTTAATCTCTGGTAACAATTATAAGATGGAAATCTGACAAATGTATACCTATTCACATCGACTTTTTGTATCATTGTGCTAAGAATTCTATTATTTGACATAATAAACTCTGCTTTTGACCTTAAGTGCTCTTACACAAGTTTTATGTATTTACTAAAGTTAAATACATCTGATGTGGATTAATGACCATTTACCAACTTCCACATTACGTTTTTAAGCTGGTTATTTCAAAGACTTTTAAAAACACTTGGAAATTATATAGAATCACGTGCACTTATTGCATGAATTACCTAAATTACTTAAACATTAATAAAACCCAAACTTCCATAATGAACAAGTGACTTCTTACGTACACTCTAATTAAATTTTAAATTGCTGTAATTCCTCTCTGGCCTCCACAGTTTCTCATAACCAATGATTGTTATCAAGCCCTGTTTTACTGTTTTCGGTTAGGCAGGACTTGGAACATATCTGACTTATCTAATGTTTTCACCATGAAGTCAGACGTCCAATCAACTTTGGATGTATATGATCCACTCAACTCAGTATCGTGACTCTTTAGAGTCCTCTTTTTGCCAATTCAAGGGCCTTCCTATTTTCAGAAGCGTCTTCGCTCTCGACGTTGGTCGTGCCGTTACCTTGATTAGATCACTCTGTTGGTCCTGTGGGGGAATGGAAATATTCACGTTGTATTCGTCCATCAGCTTGCGAACGTCTCTGCCTTTCTGACCGATAATGTATCGTGAATCAAAGGTACATTCACCTCTTATTGGCTAGACCTGAGATAAGAATCCAATCACAGAACAATCTATAAAGTGTTCATTAACAAAAGTCATCTCGATGTATCTTATTTATTTCTTCAAATATAACATGGATCCAGTTTAACAACATAAAGCCATTCCTTTCTTTGGTAAAAACCTATTCTTATCATTGAAATTGCAAAATTGCAAAAACTGCTGAACATACAGATGCACTTACCATGAGGCTTTCTTAGTCATATCGCAGTTTTCTATCTTGCAGTGATCATGATGCATCACCCTTAGTGAACGTGGTAAAGTTCCTCACATTAACCATTACCAGATCACTGCACCTTGACCTGGCTGAATATCTCAGTCATACATTTATTAGGGGCAAGTTAATATTATTTAACAAAATAACTACAATGCAGGGTTAACACTATCATGAACCATGTTCATACTGCCTTGGCTTCTGACACACTATATATTCTTTATTATGATATCAATTAAATTTTGGTTTATGCCATTATAAACTTTGTAATTTATGCGCAACAGTTGTAACAGCACATTCCTAGACAAGGAAATAAATGCTGACTTTGAATTAATTTGTTATACGTTAATATCACACCAACAAACTTAAGGTACCTTCCAACATTATAAGCCAGAGACCCTAAGCCCCATGCATAAATCATAATTAATAACAACTGGTAATGGTGAACCACTTTGCTTTCTGAGTACTAACTTAACGTCAATCTTACAAAGAATTCTATGTTCAAAAGGCTAGTTTTGAATGGCTAACTGAGCAGTCCTGGAAATAACCCACATCACTACTCGCATGACGCAAATTGCATATTGGTGGCTGTAAAGCGACTTAGAACCAAATTATGGCAAAATTTTAAAGATAACTCTAAGAAGCAAATATTATATTTCTTACCTTCATTAAGTCATTGACTTCTGAAACGTTTGTTAACATTAATTAGAAATCTCTTGCCATTACTCCTTTAGCCCCATGTAGGTTCTGTGGAACTGCTTGTTTAGCCTAAACCTACTACCATTGCACCTGTAGAAAGCAAGTTATAAATCTGTACAAGTTTGAGAGCCACAACTTTTCTAGCACAAACGTACAGAAAAAACAAGGCAAAAAGATTCAACAATTTACCCTTACTGAAATTTCATAATGGACTGGTCCACTCCAATTTGGATCCAATTATCATTTGAAGGAGTTTTCCCTAAAGGATTACTGACTGAATAGCGACATGATGCGTATAGTACTGCACGGATGTGCAGCTGAATCTTGTCTGCATGTCGCAAAGGCAGAATTTTCTTGCAGCCACAAGCTAAGGCTTAATGAACAAACTTACTACGTCATGAACTGTCAAACCAGTGGATATATGACCCATTAGAGATGAAAAACAAGTAAAATCACTGAGATCACACATTTGCTACATTGTTGCAAGTAAATTTTTGAAATTAATGGTACCTAGCATAAAGACATATATCCCCACAAAAAATCAAATAAATTAATTTAATTTAAAACAAGGAATAAACTGTTCTTTTCTTTTTCAAATTGGAGCAAAACCCAAAATTAAACATTGCAATTTTCTAAGTATTCCCAGAAATTCCGTTAACTGGGGGTAAATAATTTTCAGTCTGTCTGTGACCTTACCTAGAAAGTAACAGGGGTCTTCTGAACAAAATATGTCTTTATTTTAAGTTTGACTGCTTTATAAGTCCAAGCATTTTCTATTTACTATCAGCAAGCTGTTTTTAGCTTCGAGGAAACTGACCTTTGATCGAACGACCTTAAAAATGCAACAGTGGTCCTCTTCTGTCCACAGGCAATCATACTATGAATACTGAAGGAATTGGGTAAAAAGAAAAACTATAGATTGGGAACCAAATAGTCTACTAGTGGACAAGCCTACCAACTGACACCGAACATCAGTAAAAAACACACACAAAAAAATCGAACACATTCATTGTTGACTTACGTACAGCTACAATTTCTAGATCTTTCTTGGCACCTCTACATGTCCCTTGCTCCCTTATTACCCTGTTCACCCTCACTTTTCACCCCACGGAGGAACTGACGGTCACCCCACCAAAGTCATCTCCTATTTGCCTTAACACCTCACCACGTCGAGCTACAAAGTGTTTGTGGTATTTGGGATCCACATTTACTTCACCTTCAACAATGTTGTCCTGGAATGAAACAAAGAATAAAGATGACCAGAAGCACTTGGAAGTGAAAATAACAATAGGATATTTCACTTTCCAACCAGCAAAAAAGATGGCTTGAAAACTCACTGGTCTGACCCCTTCCCCTTTCCACAGATCTTTATACTTATGACGTACTTCTAGTGTGCAATACTGGTAATTCTTGCCACTTTTGGTTAAATTTCTGTTGCAAATTTTCAGCATTTAAAAAAAATCTATTTGGCAAAAAATAGTGACTGGCACTTACCAGATCTTTGATAAGTCCCAGAATCTCTGTCTTGGCCTCAGCCACACTCTCTTTTGTTCCTATAATGGTGATCAATTCTTGGTCTGCATCATCTCCAGATGGAAAGATAATTCTTGCTCCAGTATTTTCCCGAACCTAGTTAAAAAGGTAAAAAGCAACTTTTACTTACATCTTAAGTTAATCTTTTAAAAATATCTTTTTAAACTGCTAAGCTTTTCCAGGAATCCTTTCAAAATAAGTTCCAGCGAAGACAATAAGCATGAACCATTCTGGCTCCAAGTTTATAAAATCTCCATGGTTATAAACCTGGAGACCAGTCTCAACATTTAAAATTTGACCTAAAACTCAACCAGTCAGATGCTTGTTTGTAGACTGGTACATAACATATTTTTAAGTACACCTAAAATGTGCCTACCTTTCTTATCTTACTGCCACCTCTACCAATGAGAAACTTGTGATATTCTGGTTTAGCTCTGATCTCCTCAACGTTGCTTGTGTTTTGCTGAAATATACATACAAGGATATAGATATATATACATAACATACAGTGACTGTGTTCACTATTTCAGTAATGGGCAACTCAGAAAGTTTAACTTGCATAATGTTATATCTACAACAAAGGTTTCAGCACTATTTATATGCAATTATTCTTAATTTTGCATTTGCTATTGGTGAGAAAATATTCAACATACTGTTTTAAAAATTAACAGAATTAGGCTGAAGATATCCATAACATATATAGAAAGAAATCCTTACAGACTGTAAGATTTTACAAGGTTGATCCCTAAACTTCTCATTATTTCTTCTTCAAAGTAACATTCTGATCTGGTTTCTTTTTCAAATCAAATCAGGAGAAAGTACTTCCACTTTTCAAGCAGTTTATGAACAAGAGGACCATGATGGTCCTGAATCGCTCACCTATTCATATGACTAATGTTCAAATGTCAAATCGTATTTATAAATTATTGAATAGCAGTTGTGACACATGTCACTGAATATCAGTTTTACGATTTTTCAAATGTGTATGCCATCAAAATTTCAAGCTGACTTAAAAACAAGAAGTAGTCATTAGGTCAAGCACAGTAAGTGACATCATTAAACTTGGGTCATCAGGTAATTCTAAATTAAATAGTTTTGGAAAATAGGATCAGAGATTTTAAGTTTCTATTTTTCCTATATATTTACGCATAATAACTAAGTGACCCACGGCAGCCTCTATTACCCCAGGGCATAATTTAATAATTTTGGTAGAGACACTTTGAAATGATCATAGCCATATCAAAAGCCTAAGTCATATGTTTCTAACAGACAGCGTTGCCGACTCTAGGTGATTAAAATCCCTGACTTTTCCCTGACCATCATTTTTCACCCACCAAAACCTGCCAAACATTAAAGCCTTCTGAACATTCCCCTATAGCCGTCCAATCCCATTATTTTTTTTCCAATGTTTTGTATTTATTTTCCATTATTTAACATAACACAAATAATGCTGTTACAGTATTGACATCTTAAACTTGGTTTAAATATCTTAAATTTTAATGCTGGAAGACTGCCATAGCACAAAAGTTAAAATGATTTCTTCGGAGCTTGAAATCATTTTTCCTGACTTTTCCTGACTTTCCCGGATTCTCATTTTTCCACTGACCAAATTTAAATCCTGACAATCCTGACTTGAACCAGAAACAATTTCCTGACTTTTCAAGACTGCTGGCAAACCCTGCAAGAAGATTTTTAAGCTTTTTCTATTAAGTCTACTATAAACTTTGGACCCCAGGCAGGCCTTTTCACCCAATGGTACATTGAACCAATATTTGGTTGAGACCATTAGACAAAGCTACAAACCAAATACAAAGGTCTAAGTGGGGGTTCAGACAAGAAGATTTTTAAACTTTTTTTCTATATAAGTCTATGTAAAACTTGTGATCCCTGGCAGGCCATATTGACCTAGGGATAATTTGAACAATCTTGTAGAGACCATCTAGATGAGCTACATACCAATATCAAGCCCTAGCATGTGGTTGTACAAGAGATTTTCAATTTTACCTATATGTCTATTTACTGTGACCCGACGTGAGCCATATTTGACCCTAGAGATCATTGAAATATCATGGTGACCACTATATGAAGCTACATAAAATATCAAGCCCTAGGAGTGTTCACAAGGATTTTCAAGTTTTCCCTATATAGTCTTTTACACCATTGAGACCCGGCAGGCACTTATAGATCCCTCAGGTGATAATTTGAACAATTTCTGTAAGGACCATGTAATATGTGACACTCAGATATCAAAGTCTATGTGTTTGACAAGAATTTTTAAGTTGGCAGTGACCCATTCAATCTTACCATTGAAAGTGCCATCAAGATGACATTCTGTAATTTCATGATGAAAATCTGCCCAGATGGTTTCAAGAAGAAGTTTTTAGGAAATGTGACGATGGACGCCGCACGCCGGACATTGAGCGGTCACAAAAGCTCACCTTGTCACTTTGTGACAGGTGAGCTAACAATAAAAAATAGCAACTTACAATCTGACTGGCTAATTCCAGAAGCTGTTTCTTTGCCTTATCAACATCGTCCACTGGTCCCCGTATTGTCACCTTGTCACTTGTACTGCCCTCTGCTGGGAACCGGATAATTACGCCACCACACTCGTCCATGATAGAACGAATGAGACGACCTTTAGCACCAATAATAGAGTTGTGAAGCTTGTGGGGGACTTCAACAGATAGTTCCTTTATATCTGCCTGTAACATGTAACATTCCACTAAATCAGATTTTAGGTGAAAAGGATCCAAATACCTGATATTTCTTCCATCCATGTCCCAAAATACTTATGGTATGGAATATTTCATGGCTTAACTGATGGCTGAATGATATGTTAACTGTCAATTACTTTAAGAATAGTCCTTTTAATTCAGTTATAAATGGTATTATTCTTGAAGTTCTCCACCAATATTAATCTACTCTCCACCAGCAATGTACAACTTCTCCGCTTAATTCAGAGGTGAATGACAAAAGACTGTATACGTTTCAATATAATCTGGGATGAAGTTCAATGAATGTTTTGCATAAAATCTAAAATGTATTTTTCTGCTTCTACAGGCATGTTTCTAAATTACGCCAATATACGATCTGCAAAAATGACAGTATCTTATACTTTTTAAAGGAACAGCTATATATTCCTCCTAAAGTCTATCCTAAACTTTAAGCCCTTAGCTATGAAAACAACAATTTTCTTTAAAAATTAAGCCATTTTCCTATTACAAATGCAATCTACACATACTTTCTAACCCTTAAAGTAGATTTCAGCAGCAGTTTCATAAACATAAAATGTAGCTTAGAGTGTAAACATAATATTACCAGTTCTTTTTGGATGGCTTCAATTTTCTTTTTAGCTGCCTCAACATTAGGTTTTTTGCCAGTTATGACAATAACATCAGAGTCAGATGCCTCTGTTGGTAGATCTATTCTAGTATCCGTCTCCTCACGTATCTGTAATACAGCATTATTACCTGCTTAAACTTCCAAATGACCACAATATTTTTGTGTGGCATAGTAAAGATCTATGCGTGAAAAGGAACACACTGAAAAGTTCTATGAACAAAACCAGCAATCTGTATGTTTATCTATATATATACAGTTTTCATATTCTGTGTAAAATGTGCATCAGTACAAATGTGACAGTAAGACACTCCGTGCTAAGTCTGACCAGTACAATGATACAAAGCAAGTTAATGGTAGATATGCACACTGGCAATCAAGTACTGATGTCATTGCACAGGGAGACGAGTCATTCTAGAAAAATGAGGATATCAAATTCTGTTTGTTTCAGTGCAAGACTGAAATATCTTTCATCATGTGGACACCAGATGCAATGTGCGAAAAAAATCCTAACGAACAGGAAATTCAGTTTTGTTCGCTGTTTAGACCAAAGCATGCAGTTTTGTGGCCATAAAATTAAATGATATTGCATTGGCTTCGTCAAAGAATAAAGATACAATATCTGTTGTCATCAGTTACCTTAAACGCACAATAAAATAGGGTTATTACAACAGTAGCTCGTTCTGGGATGCTGTATTCGGCTCGAGTGGTTTTTTGCCAGATAGGATCTCACGAGGCGCGCAAGCGCAGAGTGTGATCCAACCATGCAAAATCCACGAGAGCCGAATACAAAATCCCACATCTAGCTAACGTTATAATGACCATTTTATTATATACCTCTACCTTTTTGTTTGTTGTTTTGTTATTTAACGAAATCTTATGTTTACCAACATCAAAATGGAACTAAGTGAAGTTTTTATGTGCGCTATTTATAGACCTGTGTCAAGTCATGCATATTAAAGAAAGTAGTCCCGCAGCATACAATACGGAAGGTACAATACGGAATTTAAAAGGTACAATATGGAATTTTTTTTTGCATGTTCATATTTGTGAAATACAAGCCGATTTTTTTAAACAGAATTTATATAGGAATATAATAAACAACTTTATTTGGCTCATCAAACCGGACAAAAATATTTATGATACTTTTTCACAGTGAATTTACCTGTTTACTGTAACACTTCAATTATATACAGGTACTTAAATGCCATCCAACTTTCCTACAGGCTCACATTATATAACTGTGAAACATTTCAAAATTTCAGTCTAGTCTATCAAAGGAAACAACACAACTACCCTTTCTTTCCAATTTCCCTGAATTCTTCTAGTACATCAACGATGTATCCACAAAACATTACATAAAATATCTGGTGTGGAAAAATAGCTGTCGCATGCGTAACTACTACAGAAGTCTTCAATAAAAACACATGACCAACTAGAGCTGCTTTTGAGAAAAGCGCATGTCTCCCACAACTGCCTAATTATCTGAATAGTTATGTATCTGAGTCAAACATGCACCTGGCATCTGTGTACAGAGTGATTTTCGGTAATTCAAGGGCCATAATTCTGAAGTGCCTGGGCCGATTTGGCTAGTTATCGAACTTGGCCGAGTACTTATTGGCAAACACATTTTGTTTACGTTTGGTGAAGATCGGATGAGAAATGTTCGACTTAAGAGAGCAGACATGTACAGAGTGATTTTCGGTAATTCAAGGGCCATAATTCTGAAGTGCCTGGGCCGATTTGGCTAGTTATTGAACTTGCCCGAGGACTTATTGGCAAACACATTTTGTTTACATTTGGTGAAGATCGGATGAGAAATGTTCGACATGTGTGTACATCGGATGAGAACTGTTCAACTTAGAGCGCGGACAATAGTAAAAACGCCAATTTTCGGTAATTCAAGGGCCATAATTCTGAAGTGCCTGGGGCGATTTGGCCTGTTATCGAACTTGGTCGAGGACTTATTGGTAAACACATTTTGTAAAGTTTGGTGAAGATCGGATGAGAACTATTCAACTTAGAGCGCGGACACGATTTGTGACAGACAGACACACACACGGACACACAGACAGCAGTAAATCAATATATGGGAGACATAATAATAAAATACAAAAAATTCAATTATTAGCAGCATACACAGCAGCTGAAAACACAAAACCCTTAAAGTTTATTTACATGAAAAAGCTTTTTTTTCTCCTTTGCAAACAAAATAACAACATACCTTCCTAATTGTAGCACCACCTTTTCCAATAACGTTTTTGTGAAAGTCTTTGAAAATGTGCACCTGAGCTTGATAATTGCTAGCAATCTGTTAATAAAAAAATAAATTTAACAAGTGTCTCATTTTGAATAACAAACTTTCAAACAAAACGAACTGAAATCTTTACACTTAGTGTTTATTCTTCCAATGAATTGCATTTAACCTGCACAGGGAAGACGGGGTAAATGACTCTTCTTAAAGCCTCTATAATTATTTTTTCTGGGTAACTTATCTGCATGGGATTTAAATCCCCACAAAATATAAAGGTACCAGGCTCTCCTTATGCTTTTTCGCTTTATATATTAGTAATACTTTAATTCCATTTTTTAACAGTATTTCAGCAATGTACTGAGTAGTTAGTAAACAAAATCAACTGTATTGCCTTGGCCTCTGCAAGTAACCAACAACTTCCACACATGAATAAAAAAGTAGGCTTTAATGACTTCAAGCATACATCAAATCATCATGGAGGATAGTCATCCAGAAATGGAATCAAACTTGCCGACTCTCCAATCATAGCCTTGTGATCTACCTTCCATGCTAACCAGGCAGGGATATTCTCAATCAGAGTTAGCTGGGAAGGCCACCAATGTTTTGCAAAATAAGAAAGTTTCCTGTATGGACTGAATAGAAGTATACCTCTGGAAGAAACAGTGAACAAAGTATGTGTGACAATGTCTTCACCTCTCAAGACTGCAGATACTCATATATTTATAAATCATACCATGAAAGACCATTACATTATCTTACTGTTGTGAAATCATACTAAAATCTTACTAAATCTTGAGTTTGTTTCTGTAAATGCTGGTAACATTTATCGACATCATTCTTTGGTCCGCGTAACGTGACAACATCACTTTTCCGCCCCTGGTCTGGGAATGTGATTTGCACTTGGTTAAATTTGTCCCTGACTGTCTTGATACCTTCCCCTCTTGCCCCAATCAACATACGATGGAATCGCTGCTCTATAATTATATCTCTGGTCTTCTCATTCTCCTGTTAAATGTATCAAATTTACACAGTCATATAATGACAGCTTCTTAGATTTGTTACACAAAATATGCTGAAGTACATGCTTGTTTTGTCTGATTGTTAACCCTTACCCTGCTAAATTTCTATAATGAACTTGTCCATCTTTCAATTTGGACAGTACCATTAACTGTTAAAAGGGGTGCTTACCAAAAAGATAGACTGAATGGCGAACAGTGCATTCATGATCAGACTGCACGGATGTGCAGGCTGATCATGATCTACACTGGTCGCAAAGCCAGAATTATTCGTGTCCAGCATGATAAGGGTTAAAGAACAGCAAGTTATCATCAATTATTTGAAGGAATATGGTCTTGACATGTATATATGCAAATTTTTCAATGTTTTATGGTGCTGAATGACTGCAATAAATTTTACAAATCAGGAAAAGCAGTATCTTCACTAAGTGGCTGCCTTTGCACTATGTAATGCACCTTTGAACGTGTTTTAATTAATATCATGAAAAGGGTGTCATATAAATATGGTTTAATATATGATATAAACTCAACCATGACCACTGGACGAGTACTTCAGGTTCTAAGGTACCATTACTGAGCTAAAGGATGGTTACTTATTTAGTTTTGGAGCTCAGTACTTCATCTTTTCTTCAGACCTAAATAGAAATTTGCCCCCATGGCAATAAAAGAATTTAACACTGGACAAAGCAAAATAGCCAGACTAAAGACCTCCGGCAAAACATGCTATCTAATGAAGGATTGTGCACGTAACAACCCTGCACCAAGTAAGTAATTCAGAGAGTTCGACACTTTTAAAACCATAAAATTGTTATTGAAATTAAACATTCCTTCTCATTTGTGCAATGGAAAAATCACAAAATTAATATATTTACCATTCTGGAAGCCATTTCAAGGAGTTCTTTCTTTGCTTTTTTCACACCCTGTGGTTCTCCCTCAATCCTGATGGTGTTGCTGTTTTCCGAGTCAGATGGTATCCTGATCGCCACGCCCGTCTCATCTTTGATCTTTGAGATATTTGAACCCCCCTTCCCGATAATGTGTTTGTGAAATCGTTGGTCAATCTCAATTTCCGCAAAGTCCATACGGCTTTGCTGCAAGACAACAACACAGCAGATATTAAAATGTTGCATCTTCAATTACATGGCGATTTCTTTATTTTTTTTGCCTTTTATTTCTGATAACTTTACTTCTATATTATATTAAACATTCCTTTGCCATAAAGGCATAATCTATTTTGCCAAAACAGCTAGTGTGGTTATTACACCACATTGGACAGTCCTGAAAAAGTTATAATGAAGGCTACACAACATCTCTAGAAGCTGTGTTGAAAGGCTACACTCCTATTAAAACTCAATTTGATAGTGAAAACCCCCAAAAGTAGAAGCAAGCAGCTACCACTTTTATCAGGGATATTCTTAACAGTAAGTGTGCCAACTTCCTGCCAGTTAACCAAAGGTATATCCTAATAAAAGCCGATCCATTTCTTGCTTGTGTACTTACAAGGTCCTTGACAAAATCTTCAAGAGCCTTCACTGCCTGGTCAACTTCTTCTGGAGGTCCCTCCACCTGGATCTTGTCTTCTCCCTCAGTGAACTCTATATGAACCTACACAGCAATCAAAAAACATTAGCCAAACTCTATAGAAACCCACATAGCAAGCATAAAACATGAACAAACTTACTAACAGTAGGTCTTATATTTCTGTTCTTTATCACTACTCTTCCGGCTTGTTTCATCCAGAATATTCATTCAAGCAATTAAACTTTACTTCTTTCATTCTGAACTTATTGTCATAATAAACTATGTACTTCACTGTACTTTGCAAAGCTACTTATATCACAAATATCTACAACATTAGTTTACAATATACTGTGAAACAATAGAATCTATTGATGTAATCTACCACTGAGCCGCGCCATGAGAAAACCTACATAGTGCGTTTGCAACCAGCATGGATCCAGACAAGCCTGCGCATCCACGCAGTCTGGTCAGGATCCATGCTGTTCGCTTTCAAAGCCTATTGGAATTAGAGAAACTGTTAGCAAACAGCATGGATCCTGACCAGACTGCGCGGATGCGCAGGCTGGTCTGGATCCATGCTGGTCGCAAACGCACTATGTTGGTTTTCACATGGCACGGCTTAATTACCTTTGGGAAGTTTGATGTGATGTTCTTGACAGTTGCACCTTTCTTACCGATGATATATTTGTGCAGCCAGTCAGCAGCATGTACAACAGCAAACACCACACTGTTGGCCTGAATGTTAAACAAACAAAATAGATGAATTAAAGAAATGAATTAAGTAATACTGATGAATTAACTGGCAAAACATACTCCTTGGAATAGCAATTTAATGCAGATCTGCAATACTTGATATATACACTTGAAAGGTGTAAGTTTTTAATGTTGATAAATATTCTAGATAAAGCCTCATTTTGAGCTGTGAAAATATATGACTTACAGTAGTTTGTAAATATTAACGGATCATACTTGATTAGAATGAATGTAATAAACAGATTATACATAGATTTTACAATATCTGCTTAACAACTTTATTCTCAATGGAAAGAGTGAAATGGTGATGAAAACAAATTACCTTAGAGTAGACCATTGTAAGTGCGGGGCCAAGCTTGTCCTGTTCTCCGCGTAATGTGATCGTCTCAGAGGGGTCATCAAGGGGAGGGACTTCTACAGACACTCCTGTGGCAGCGAGTATTTCCTGCAAGCTGTTTCCACGTGGTCCAATAACATACTTGTGTTGCGATTTCCTAACCTCAACTGACACGGTCTGACACTTGCGCTTCTGTAAATAAATACAAAGATGTGTTTAACTGGGTAAAAACAGCATTTCTTCCATGTATAGCAGTCAGTAAACCATTTTTAGTAGGAATTACTGGTCATTACTTACTTGCTCTAAAACATCGTGGGAAACCCACAATTGACTACTTGCATTTCACTGCATCTATCAACCATGGATTAAATCGAAAGCTTTATGTCAGTTTACAGGAGATAAGTGCTTGAAGATATCTAACCTAATCCTGTTAGGCCATGGAAAAATCACTGAATTTTAGCAGCATCTTACCTAATCCTGTTAGGCCATGGAAAAATCACTGAATGTTAGCAGCATCTTACCTAATCCTACCGGGCCATGGAAAAATAATTGAACACGAGCAACATCTAACCTAATTCTGTTAGGCCACAGAAAAATCATCGAACTTCAGCTAATGCAATACACACCTCTTTTGCAATAAAAAGTTTTTTTTGAGACCCACATAGAGATAAATGTTTGTTGCTGTAAATAACTGCAAGTTTGAAGAACTTGTTTCACCAAAGATGTAAAATAAGTAGGTATCAACTAAAATTACATGCGTTTACTCAGCTTTAATAACAGAAATTAGATCTCCAGTGCATTATCAAAACCATCATAAATTTTCTGATAAAGTGTATTACAGAGAAATGTTAAGAAAATTCTGTCCACTTTTTCTGTCAACAAGTAAGATGCTGTTGAGCAACTGGTACCCTACTGTACAGATATTTGAAATCAACAGTGTTTAAGTTGTAAATTGTGTAATAAACTAAACTGCCAGTTATTTCTCTTCACCTTTTGATCAGCAGGAACAGTTTGAAAAGGGGATGTTGTGAAACCATTTGAACAAGAGCTCGTAGAACATGAAATGCCCCCCTTGATGCATTCAGTAAATGCACAAGAAAATGAAATTATTTGGTCACTGTACACAAAAGTTCTACTGTTCTGGGTCAAAGTGATCATGACCTTTGACCTACTGACCTCAAAATCAATATGGGTTGTCTGCTGGTCATGATCAACCTCCCTATTAAGTTTCGAGATCCTAGGCTCAAGTGTTCTTCGTTTTGTGGGGGTATAATTAGTCCCCAACTAATACTATTTCGCAGTAGCTGTATCTCTTCTCTTCCACGTATTTTATTTTTGCATATTGCCAATTTTCACACATAACATGTATAAAGCCAACATAGCATAATTATACTAAACTAATTAACAGATATATTCTCACCTTTTCTTCATAGATTGCCATGATGGTTGCCTTACATTTCATCACACCTTCCTTCTCACCAGACACAACAATCTCGTCAGATAACACACTGGGTGGGGGTACGTTAATCTTGGCGCCTGTCTCATCCATCAGTTGACGTACTGTAGAATTGCTTGGTCCACACACAAAAGGATGATACACTTTCTGCACTGGCAATCTCTCATATGCAAGCTTTGACTGAAAACACAAGATGACCTGGTTACAACTTCAAAATGCTATTTCTCATTAGTATTTGACTTGTGCATAACCTTGACACTTCTATAAGTATGATAACCTCAAGAGTTTTATAAAAGTCGGTTTCAGATGTTGCTTGCTTAAAATAACCTTTCCTTACATCATGCATATAAACTTTTAAATTAACACAAACAAAAATGAGAAAAAGCAGCAAAACTGCTGTAAATCTGCTACATAAAAAAATTATAGCAACAATCTGGGATTTTTACAGTTTAGAATTGGGAAAAGAATGTATATATCTATTTAACTAGAAGTGTCCCTGGAGGGAAAAGGCCTGAATGAAACCTGCTTCATTCAACTAAATAGAAATTTGTGATGTGCCAGAAATTTTTCATCCACTTTAATAATATAAACTAACTATAAAATAGAGATTGTTTTTTATGAAAAAGTATGTTTTTTTGTTGGGTTTAACGTCGCACTGACACAATTACAGGTCATATGGCCACTTTCCAGCTTTAATGGTGCAGGAAGACCCCAGGTGCTCCTCCATGCATTATTTCATCACGAGCGGGCACCTTGGTAGAACCACCGACCTTCCGTAAGCCAGCTTGACAGCTTCCTCACATGAAGAATTCAATGCCCTGAGTGAGGCTCGAACCCACATCGACGAGGAGCAAGTGTTCTGATGTCAATGACCTGAACCACTCGGCCACAGGTGCCCCGACAAAAAATTTCCTCCTACCACTTAACACAAAGACATTGCACAACACTCCAGTGAAAATTCACTGAACCATAACATTTCAATGATATACACATCTAGGCTTGGAACTGATCACTCCTGTGAAGTTTGGTGGAATCCCTACCAGTGGTATAGGAATATTCGACAAATCATGACTGGGCTCAAAAGCATAAACTGGTACATACCAATGACACGCACAAATATGCTTCAGTCGAACCACTCCCGAGGTTTGGTGAAATTCAGCCAAATAGTATACAGAAAGTAGTGTAATTAATTTAAAATACGACAAATCATGGGCCATAACCCATGATGAAATCACTGAACCAGAAAATGTTCATGATACGTACAACTAAGCTTGACAATGTTCACTTCCATTTGGTGTTGTCAGAGCAGTTGCGCAGACAAGGTAAACTCTGACAAATCAACGGCCATAACTACACTTAAAATCCTTGAACCAGAACAAATCGACATTATGCACAATAAGCTTGGCATTGATCACTCCAGTATGGTTTGGTGGAAATCAGCCAAACAATATAAAGCGAGCGGCCAAAACATCATAAAATTTGAAAAATCAAGGGCAATAACTGCACTGAAAATCATCGAAACAGAACGTTGCAATATGCACAACTAGGCTTAGCAAGGATATTTTTTGTAAAGTTTGGTGTAAATCTGCTTGTTGGTGTTGGAGGAGTTTTGTGGACAAACTTTGTGACTTACAGACTGAAACACGAGACGCACAGCATTTAATCAATGTCTCTCCCTCTACATGTTGGAGACATCAAGGATAAGTACTGAAATATTAATTTCAATTTACCTGTATATCAGAAATGATCTGTATCTCGTGCATGGCCTTGTCAATTCCTTCCTTGGTTCCGTAAATTTTGATCGCATCAGAGGGTTCGTCAGTTCGTGGTATTGTTATTTTAGTTGCGGTCGTTAGTTCCAAGTCCTGCAGCTTTTTCCCCTTTGCTCCAAGGATAAATCGGTGGTGTTCTCTAGGGATACGGATAGAGCCGCTTGCCTAAAACAAAACACAATGCGTAATTAGGACAATCACAGGGGTTTTTTTTACGACTGGGGGAAGAGGCCCCAGCCTGTCACTGGGGGAAGAAAATAGCGCGCGACGAGCAGTTTTGGGGGATTTTTTCACTCAGGGGGGAATTTACAATTATGCATAATAAACACTTTAAACTATGTTTTTATTACATATTCTTGCAACCTTTAGCAACTACTAGCAACACACTGTCACTTAGCAATAGATGGACTTGCACTAATGTTCACTTATCATTGTAACAAGGTGGGTGGGGAGAGCTGAAATGCTCAAATCATTGAATATTTAAAGGTCACATGCTTTTATTCACAAAAAAATGCTTTAAAATAAGAGTTGCTTTCGCAAGAGTCATCATATTATTATTAAATGCATACTTTTGTTGGCTTTTTATTTCAATTGTACTAGAAAATCTTGTAAGAAAGGATAAAAAAGTCCGAAAATCACGATCGCAAAAACGTGTGACAAATATGAAAAAACGAAAGCAAACATTAAAAATTCTTGATAAAATACCTGTTTTAAATTTCATCTTTTCACTAGAACTATTCCATACTTATAATATCTGATTACTTAAAACATTTATATTTTATTTTGCTCTAGCAAAATACCTCGGCAAAGATAATAAATTTGCGTAACGGCCGACCGGCTTATTTAATCGAATCAAGCACATAAAATAATTACTTTAAATTAACAACACATATTACACAATACAGCATAAGCTGTTACCGCTAATTAACAAGAGGTACAAACACGATAATCTGACGCTGCATTGTTTATCAATCATCTATATTACATACTGATAATAACCACCTGTCAGTCGGCGCGTGGCGTGATTGACATCTGTCAGTAGCTAATTAACATACGACGCTCCGCCTACTGTCATACTTACGATGGTGTCGACAAACAGTATGAAGTTCACTGGGATTTTGATTGACAAGGGGCAGAGCTTTCGAACTCGTTACGCATCAAAGAGTATTACCGCGAGACAAGCAGACGCCCACGGCATATTATGTGCGGGTCAGATACGAGTTTTTATCGATTTTCGCTGGTCTAAACCAGAACCTCGGGTCCACTGAACGCTCTTCTAACATTTTTCTACTATTTCTAAAGGTTTTCACACCCATTGAAAATTGTGAAAGACCGTCTGCAATTGTGAACGGGTCCGATATTCGGTCGGGAAAATCGCTGGGAGTAATCTCCATTGCTTTGTTTACGATTTTGGAGGGGGGAATTTCGGACGTAGGGGAATTTCGACTGTGGTAGGGGAAATCCTTGGCTGTGGGGGAAATCCTCGGCTGGGGGACGAGGCCGATATTCGGCCTCTGCTACAGAATAAAAAAAAACCCTGAATCATATAATCGTATTACACTTGAAAAAAAAAATGACTTAAAGGCACTTTTTCTTGTGGCTTACATAATAATATAGATAGATCTACAAAGAAATCTGGATAAGTATGTATAAACATTTTTTTTGTTTGATGAATTTTTGCAAAAAAACAAAACAAGAAAAAGCACTCTTTGGAGAGGGGAACATTCATTTGTTCACACTGAACATTTTGACTGTAGAATTTGTTTATTCTGTTGTGATTTAAGTTACACTGATGTGAACTACGTCATATAACAATTCTTCAACTTTTGACCATGGAGGAAGACCCCTGGCCAGGTGTCCCTACTGACTATTTCAGGCATAGATAGGCATGTAGGCAGAACCACCAGCCGCTCACAACATTTTCTCATTTTATTATTTGAACCTATATGGCAGCTTAAAATAAGATATTTTGCGAATTAGGTGTATGTAATTTGAATACAGTTCTGAAAATGAATGCAAGAAGTTGTATAAGCATTTTCTCCAGGAAGTGACATGCCAAATCTGTTCGCCAGGACTGTAAACTCAATTTTTAAATTTTACATGTACATTTTACCGTGACAGCAAAATCAGTACCTGTGTCTGAAGCTTAGTCATCACCTCACGTCTTGCTTTCTTCACTTGTTCCTCTTTACCAGTTACGACAACAGTCAGTGTTTGATCCTTTGACAAGCTCATCTCAATCGTAACACCTGACATATTTGAAACAAAATTATTAGACACTTGGCTCAACATACCTGAAAATATGCTTTAAAGTGTTTACTCTACATCTGGTGCATAAAACAGATTTATTCAATGATTTGACCCATTTAACTTAAAGGCAGTTACCTTTGGTTTAATGTGGCATCGAAACAATTATGTCATATGGCGACTTTCCAGCTTTTATGGAGGAGGAAGACCCCAGGTACCCCTCCGTGCATTAGTTTATTACGAGTGTGCACCCAAGTAGAACCACTGACCTTCCAGCTGGATGACATCCTCTCATAAAGAAGTCAATGCCCGGAGTGAGGCTCTAACATATATAGGTGAGAGGCAAGTGATTCGAGGTCAGCAACCTTAACCACTCAGACACGGAGGCCCCTAAGTTCAGACAGTAAGAACTTGCATCTTACAAAGACCTCTTTAGCTGCAAGGTACTGTTCCTCTCTGCATGGAAACAAGAGTTTGTAAAACAAGCTTTTATCATGCAGCACTAGATACTAACCAGTTTTAGCCATAATGTCTTTACATATTTCTGCCTGTTTTCCTTCATCGCCAAAGCTGCTTTCACCAAAATCATCCTTGAAACGTCGCTCTTCCAATGGCACAGTGAACACCTGCAAGTTATACACAAATAAACAATAATAATCACACAAACATTACTTATTTACCCACTTTAAAACAAGAACAAGTTTTGTTTGGTTGAATGGACAGCTGTCACAATTCGTATTAATTTAATTAAATAAAGAAGTTACATTAGTTCTCCGTTCAGCCCTCACTTTGCATATCACTTGTGCATGAGCCATTGGATCACTTTCCCTTATGTTCTGGTCTGTTTTCAAGGGAGATCACTTGAATTCTATTTTCTTGATAATAATTTTCGTTGTTGATACTTTGAAGATCCTTAAAACTTTCTTGGATGAATTTGTTAGAAATGTCACACAATGAAACAATGAAGTTAGTTGATTACTTAATTGTGTGCTGGACAATATGTAACTAAGAAAAGTTATAGTAAAGATTTTCTAAGTACAAAAAGGGCTGTAATTCTGACAAAATGCAGATTAGAGTTATGGTACTTGGTTTAGTTTACACTTGAATCTAACGATGATAAACAAGTGTTCTAAGCTGCAGCTCTTGAAGTTTGTGAGAAAATGTGGACCTAAACAAAAATTCTAACCAATGCTGAAGCCATTGCCTAATAGATCTTTTTTAAAAATCAGACGAGCTAAAAAATTGTTTTATTGTAGTGTAAAGGAAATTTACTGGCCGGTGGTTGGAGATTGTTTATTGGCAAATTCAAAATTTGAGATAAAGTCAATTTTTTAAATAAGACTTCTTTTCCTAAAATAGGCAATCATTGCGCAATATTTTCCTAATATGAAAGGCTAAAGCATCTTTCCAATTGACTAACGAAAAGCCATATTTTGTCTGAAAGGTGCCAAGTGCTAACTTTTTGCAAGAAAACAACATAATTTTTCAATCACTAATTACCTGCGTGCATTTTGAAGTTTTCACAGTAAATTTGTTACTCCACTGACCGGACACTGGTGTAGTGTTGGCCTTTTCTATCATTGGTAGTGCAGGAAATGCCTCTGTATAATCGTACGCCTCATCCTCAGCTGATACTCCAGAAGTAGTTGCCATTTTTGAACTCGTCGTCAATTTAACAGTTCCGAGTCGAACAGTACGGTCTAAAATTAGGAAAAACAAGACTTGAAAAGTGACAAACTGTCAAAATAAACTTACATCACAGCATAAATTTTCTCTACTTACTGTGCAGAAACTGTGAATTTTGCAAATTTTGACTTATTCAGTATATTTTCTTCTTTGTTTTAGTTGGGTTTAACGTCACACCGACACATTTATAGGACTTTTCCAGCTTTTGATGGTGGAGAAAGACCCCAGATACCCCTACCGGTCTGATTTCATCATGGGTTGACACCTGAGTAGAACCACCCACTTTCTGTGGGCAAGGTTGATGGCTTCCTCACATGAAGAATTCTGTGCCCCGAGCCAAGCATGAAACCACATTGGTACCATAAGGTGCAAGTGATTCAAAGTCAGTGACCTTTACAATTCTGCCACAGAGTCCCCTACTAATTTAAGGGCCAAATTTAAAACCAATCTGACTGACTATTGAACTAGACCTAGATTTTATACAGATACACATTATGAACTTTATAAGTACTGTGAGATCTGAGAAAAATAATGCTAGTAATTGAACAGACATTGTCCATCTTCACAATTTTGTGTACATTAAGAGCTAAAACTCCAGAGCAGCTGGCTGGTAACTGACCTTAGCCAACATATTAAGCCCAAAGACATTCCCATCTAGTCTGGTAAAACAGTTTTGTATTGGTTTTAACGTCATTTTTCAACAGTATTTCAGTTAAGAAACAGCGGGAAGTCAACCTAACCAGTATTCCTGAATTATGTACCAGTACAAACCTGTTCTCAGCAAGTAAATGCAAACTTCCCCACATAAATCAGAGGTGAAAGGGTTTGCCAAATGATTTCAGACACAATGTCTTATCAAACTGTCACAGAGAACATTGCCCAAGGATCAATGTGATTATCATGACCCAGCAATAGGTAAATCTGTGTTCTCCCTATTGAGCTAAGCAGAATGGCTTTGATGAAATTGGATAAGATTTTCCCAAGTTATTGAGCAGACACTCCATCAATTTCAGTTTTCAAACACTGTTCAATGCTTGATGGACATGTCACAGGGTATCAATGTTAGGACTTACATAAATAATAATTTAGTCATTCTATATGAATAAGACAAACTTTCCAACATTTGGCCATAGAGTTAATCCCAATCTGGCAATAAAAAACCACAATTTTTTTACATGAAAATCTAAAGTAACAATTAAACTTAACAATGGTAGATGAAAATTTATTTCCCCTTTAAAATATTCATTGTTTTTTAAAAAATTTTTATCATAATTATATTTCTGCAATGTAAATATGTAAAATATAATTACTGAACATGTGTACAACATGTCAGATCATCACAGTGAACAAGCGTGCAAAGTTTCAATCTATTGATACCAACCAGCAGGGCAGACTTCATCTGGATTGAGAGACATTCTCTCGACCTTGACATGTTAATCTTGCCTCACATTCGGAAGAAATAATGTCTTTTTCAATTTGATTGAAAGACTCAAGAACGCTTAAGAAATGAAAATCAATGAAATAATAACACATTTCAGAATGCACTAATTAATTTCAAAGACAGCAACCTGTCTTCTTTATCAAATTTTCAAAACCCAAATTATATTCGAATTTTGTTTAAGCATAACAGTTCTTAAAAGCTTTCATACAAATTTAGTGTTTCTTCAATTTCTTGTATAGTTTATTTGACATGATAATAAGTTGTTAAAGGTAAGCTTTATTTAACATCTCATATGATCAACAGACAACCTGTCATGAGCTACAAAGCTTGTGTGACAAACATGGTATCCAGTAACAGATAATTACCCGAGGCTATTTTACCTTCTGGTACAACCCTTTGAATGCCGATTGCCAAGCAAGGGTGCTACCAGTACCATTTTCCACGACTTTGGTATGACATGGCAGGGAATCAAACCCCTGACCTCTCGCACTCGATACGGACATTACCAATGAGCTAACGAGGCGGTATAAATGAATAAGTAATATAATCGGAATGAAATGTTTCTTTTAATAAAGAATTCAGGGTTTTTTCCGGCTGTTTTTATAGCCATTATTCGGCTATATTCCTAATGCCAAAAAGTATGTATTTTCCCAAAATGAGTGCAAAAATTCCCAATCTACATTCTGAAAAAAAAATCATCAAAATTGCTCAAACATTGACCAAATTATGGACAATTTTGTAATGGAAGTATGTTAAAAAGGTTGTACAATGTGAAACAAGTGTGTGAGGAAGTGCTTTAAAAACATCCTTACTACAGTACAATCGCGATCCTACGAAAAGCCAAGGGACCGGTCGTTTTTTTCGTAATATCGCATTTTCGTTCGAGCGTAGCATAGCAAATTTCCCTATACAGCACCTTAATATCTACACGTCGTAACCCGTGATATTTAAACATGTGATTTTCGTATCGGAGTACATGTATTCCAGTTTTATATTTACATCTGGGTTTATTACAAATCTTATTCGAATCTGAACTCAGATGGTATCTGGAATGTAAAACGGGTTTTTTTCTTCACTTTTTATTCACTGTACATTAAACATATATAGGGTACATTGTTGCACGAGAACAAAAAAAATCGCAATTGCATATTCCGATACCCTCAGCTACCCTCAGGACTTAAATATTATTTTTTTTTAATTTTCTTAGTGATTGTTTGAGACGTATAGATATCGAAGCGAGTGTGACTGGTATGCCATCCAATCTGATAGTTACAGAAGAAAAAATTAACCACTAACTTGTGTCATAGTGTACAGCGTATGTGTTTCGAATTTAATTACTAAGTTTTCACACTTTAATTACTGTTAACGCCCAGATAAATGATAGTGTCACTTTCCACTCTAAAGCGTTTTCACGCCGTTATGGAAGGTGTGAAAATTTAGACGGTACAGGTTTTCGTAAAATCGCAACTTAAACAAGTTGAAAACATGCTTTAAGGACACAACAATACATTCATAGGAGCGCATTTTTCGTAAAATTGCATTTTCGTAAAACCGCGACTTTGTAACATAAAAATAAGAAGGAAAGTAACCGGGACCACAAAACCTTTTCGTAGTATACCGGTATTTCGTTAAATTGCGATTCGTAGCATCGCGAATGCACTGTATATCCTATGGGACTAAATATTTCCCAATTTGGAACATTTATGCGTCAAAATTCCAAATTTTGGGGGTATAGGCTATGTTCCCAAATTAGCTAGAAAAAACCCTGGAATTCATGGCTCTTCAACAAATAAGTCAATCAGAGTATTTCAATCAAATTCAAAACACATTTGTCTTTAGAACGTGGGACAGTGTTTAAGTTGAGAGACTGTCTCTCAATCCTTGTGGTCTCTCATCTGATTAGTGGATACCGAGACACCAGCTTATGTTAAGAGTTAACCAAAAATTGTAGTCAACAAGAGGGCCAAGATGGCCCTAGGTCGCTCACCTAAGAAACACACCATAACAGTGTAAAACATGTTTGACCTAGTGATTTCATGGAAACAAATATTCTGACCAATTTTCATTAAGATTGGACCAAAAAATTGGTCTCTTGCGATAAAAAACAAGCATTTTCTTAGATATGACCTAGTTTTTGACCCTAGATGACCCATGTTCAAACTCGACCTAGATTTTATCAAGGCAATCATTCTGACCAAAATTCATAAAGATCAATTGAAAAATACAGCCTCTATCACATACACAAGTTTTTTCTTTGATTTGACCAAGTGACCTAGTTTTTGACCTCAGATGACCCATATTCAAATTCGACCTAGATTTCATTAAGGCAATCATCCTGACCAAAATTCATAAAAATCAATTGAAAAAAACAGTCTCTATCGCATACACAAGATTTTTCTTTAATTTGACCTAGTGACCTAGTTTTTGACCTCAGATAACCCATATTCAAATTCGACCTAGATTTCATCAAGGCAATCACTCTGACCAAATTTCATGAAGATCAATTGAAAACTACATCCTCTATTGCATACACAATGTTTTTCTTCGATTTGACCTAGTGACCTAGTTTTTGACCCAAGATGACCCATTTTCGAACTCGGCCTAGATTTTATCAAGGTAATCAATCTGGCTAAATTTCATGAAGATCAGTTGAAAAATACAGCCTCTATCGCATACACAAGGTTTTTCCTTGATTTGACCTAGTGACCTAGTTTTTGACCCGAGATGACCCATTTTCGAACTCGGCCTAGATTTCATCAAGGTAATCATTCTGACCAAAATTCATGAAGATCAATTGAAAAATACCGCCTCTATCGCATACACAAGGTTTTTCTTTGATTTGACCTAGTGACCTAGTTTTTGACCCGAGATGACCCATTTTCTAACTCGGCCTAGATTTCATCAAGGCAATCATTCTGACCAATATTCATGAAGATCAATTGAAAAGTACAGCCTCTATCGCATACACAAGGTTTTTCTTTGATTTGACCTAGTGACCTAGTTTTTAACCCGAGATGACCCATTTTCGAACTCGGCCTAGATTTCATCAAGATTATCATTCTGACCAATATTCATGAAGAATAATTGAAAAATACAGCCTCTATCGCATACACAAGGTTTTTCCTTGATTTGACCTAGTGACCTAGTTTTTGACCCGAGATGACCCATTTTCGAACTCGGCCTAGATTTCATCAAGGCAATCATTCTGACCAATATTCATGAAGATCAATTGAAAAATACAGCCTCTATCGCATACACAAGGTTTTTCTTTGATTTGACCTAGTGACCTAGTTTTTGACCCCAGATGACTCATTTTCGAACTCGGCCTAGATTTCATCAAGGTAATCATTCTGACCAAGTTTCATGAAGATCAGTTGAAAAATACAGCCTCTATCGCATACACAAGCTAAATGTTGACAGACAGACGACAGACAGACGACAGACAGACTACAGACGCCGGACATCGAGCGATCAGAAAAACTCACCTGAGCATTGCTCAGGTGAGCTAAAAACAGGTGTAACTTTGTAAAAACCTTTGGTCTAAGGGTATGGATCCATACCACTTAAATGTTATTCTATAGGTATGTAACATACCCCTTAAATTTTCCCTTGTTTCTTATAATTGTCAACAAATGTGCAGAAAACATATCTGCCCTGATCTTTCAGTCTGATTAAAATAATGTCCTAAATATTAAAAAAAATACCTGTAACAACATAATTTAACATATTTTTGTTTAATCTATTTGTGCCAGTTCATTTACGCATATTTGGTGTTCCGCAGTTATGTACGTTTGGAAACTGGAACAAAAATGTACAAAATCGAGAGATTGCTTTTATCTGTGAATGATTTTGATTCATTTATTTGTCGCACAGACACAATTATAGGTCATATGGTGACTTTCCAGCTTTGATGGTGGAGGAAGACCTCAGGTGCCCCTCCGTGCATTATTTCATCACGAGTGGGCACCTTGGTAGAACCACCGACCTTCTGTAAGCCAGCTGGATGGCTTTCATACATGAAGAATTCAATGCCCCGAGTGAGGCTCGAACCCACGTCGATGAGGGGTAAGTGATTTGAAGTCAGTGACTAACCACTCGGCCACGGAGGCTCCAGATTTAGATTCAAGATATAGGGTGAATATTTCTTAAATCTTATTTGATATCTTCATTTGCAACAAAATTGAAGATGTAAAGAACCCACATTATCTTGAAAAAGAAAGTCCGTATTCCGAGACTATCCCTAACTGGGTTGTCTATGGGTACGGATCCGTACCACTTGAGTCCAGATTCAGGTGGTATACATTTCCTTGTAAAAATGCAGTTTATTTGGTATGGAACCTGTGCTGTGCATGGCATATCATTACAGTGGTCAAGTGTGTTCACGAAGTTTCATGCCATTCCCGCCAGTTACGGGGTCACCAGTTTAACATACAAAACTTTATCAAATCAAGACCAAGAAACCAACACAGACAAATAGTCAAAATACATAACAATATTGACTACTAGGCTCTTCAGAAATTAAAAATCCACTTTATCGCCGACATGTGTGGAACGTGATGGGTGGGGTATCATAATTTTCGACAACTTTCGTCAAATATAATCTAAATGAGAAATATATAAATATAAAATGGATTTACAAGAGATGCAGACATTAAATACTTTAAGATTATAACATTAGATGAACAAAATTCATCTCAAGTCAAATAAAATTATTGAAAATATTGAATTCACGAGTCCACGTCAACACGTTTTTGACGTGTCGTTTGACAGCTTCAACTTACAGTACTGCGTCCGCAAAAATCCGGCCTATAGGGTTCGTATGGACTCTGTCGACTCCAATTTGGTACTTCTCTCGTTCTGTAAAGAAAGGAATAAATCTGTTAGACTCAGCTTATCAAGTAAATATTGCAAAAAATATCTTCCACAATAAGCAAAACAAGCCAGCCTCACCTCCACAAGAGAAATGTTATTTTACCGAAAACGTGATCAAGTATTCATACGCAAAATTTGGTCATGTAAAGCGTTTCACGATTGGTCAGAATTTACAACGTTGACAAATTCTATGAATGTAAACTAATCAAAAGTTGTTTAACATGGAAGAAGGGCCCATCTGTATTTTATAAATTTTATGCTTTAAATTATGAAGATGTTTGATAAAACACATAACTAGATATTCTTTCAACCGTTATCTTATAATATATTCCCTCACAGAATCATCCGTATGCTATAATTCTGAACTACTTTCTCTGACACAGCAGGTCAAAGGTTAATCGCAAGCAAAGGCGTAGCCGTCGTGTTTGCCAGACCGAGAGACGAGTAGACTCTTCCGCGCGTTCACACTACAGTACTGGTACTGATGATGAACCCGGACAGAAAATGAGTTTTTTTTTTTGTAACTTTTATCTCTGCAAATTGCTATCAATGTCTGGTATCAAAATAAAGCTTTATTTGCTGAAAACTTTACATAGATCTAATTCAAATTAATTTTTAATAGGCCCCTATTAAAGCAAACTCACATGAAGTGAGGCCCTGAAAGAGTATGTAAAATAGGGACTGCACGAACGTTGACTGATGATAAATTCGACCACTTTGTCATTTACAAAAATTTTCTCATAGTATTATATAACCCTCTTCCCCAGTAATTTTGGATAAATATTTTGTTATTCAGATAAATGTAAGTCATTTATTTATACAGAATATTTACCAATTTTGATTTTGTGTAAATCTACACCAGTTGTTGTTGTAAGTGGCTGCTATTCTAAATGTAGTAGGGGAGAACGGGGTTGAATGTGCCATTTTTCATATTTTGCCTTCTTTTCGGGCCCTGTTTCAGTTTATCAGTACATCAAGACCATGTTTACATGAAATAACCTTTCCGTTAAAACATGAGATGTAACAACAGCGGTTATAGTCTTTAGTTTAAGAATACCGATAGTGAGAACGTCACAACCTCCCCCGCGTCTGGGGTAGGTTGTGACAGTATTAGGGGTACAATTTGCGGGGTTCGCCCTTACCATAGAGTATGGTATAGCATTAGAAAAATACACATGGCATTTAACGTTTTAATATTTCTGTAATCACACATCTCAAAATTATGAATTTTATGTCAATAAATATACATAATAACGTACTGTCAGAACACAAATGTGTAGGCCTAATAACATCAAAAAAATACTTATATAGCGGTGAAAATTGGTTTTTCAAACACAGTTTCGTTGTCCTTTTGTTTACAGTGCTTGTGCTTTCCAAGAAGTGTATTTAAAAAATGGCGCGTTTAAAATATTTGCAGATCACAGCTCTTTAATAAAGATGGAAAGTCACGTGTGGCACAACCAACCCGTGGCACTTTCAAACCCGGCCGTTCTCCCCTATGTTTAGTTATATAAATAACTGATTGCAATTGAATAATTCCAAGGTGGTCGACTTCATCATCTGTCCGGGTTTATCATCAGTACCAGTACATCTATTGCTAGACAGATCAGTGGAACAGACTAACCCAAAACCCAGAGAGCTTTCAGATGGATTGTTACACGGCTACTAAACCCTAGCGCCACCACCAAAAAGTGATGACAAGGGAAAGAGCTATCGACATTTCCGTAGTGCAGCTATCGCACGCCTGGTAAACAACAGAGCTACCTCTTTCGGAGGTATACGGTAAATTGCTCTGTCGCCACTTCCGAGGTAGTGCACGTCGCGATAAAAGAGCATCAACAAAGGTGAGTGTCATCATATTTTTTTGAAATTTTACCAGCAGTGTGTCGAATATCAAAAATCGGGGAATGGTAGGCGATGTAGATATGATTTAGCTTTTCAGAGAACTTAAAGTTTGCTAATTTATTCTTAATTTGCAATCGTGGTGATGTTTACCAACGAGTTGATTTAGCAGTGAACTGGCCATTTCGTCATGAACGAAGCAATCCGAGTAGGCGTTCAACGAAAAGTAATTATTGTATCATTATATTCAGATATGATTTTACAAGTGTAATACTTGTGTAAACAAGTTTCAGAGCCACTTCCACTAAAGTTGGCGTCTTAAAAATACAGGCAACTCGCATGATTATTTCACGTATTACATTTTCTCTAACTGAATTTATTAATTTATAGGAAAAGTAGCACATGCCGAAAATATAGCCCGCTCGCTTAGGTCAATAACTAAAGTGCAGATCTATTGATCTTGGGCTTTGAGTTTGAAACCCTGACTATTTCACAGTGTGTCTGAAGGAGGACTTGATAGTTACTTGCTGAGAACAAATAAGTACTTGTGCTGAATCCAGAAGTACTGGTAAAAACGGCACTAAATGCAAGACAAGCAATATAAATATAAGAAAATATAAGCAATATGTATTATACAAATGCTGTATATATATAAAAATGAGATAACTGAATTATATTTCGTAACTGGACTTAAAGGCCGACTTTGGTAGTCCAGGGGAACTTTTGGATGATTGACATTTATTGCTAACTAATGGCTCACTGACCCAGCAATCTGACCACAAGTATTATCTCCAGTAGGGTGTGAAATGTCTAAGTTTCAAGGAATTCTAAATGATTCTTCTCAATGTATGATACATATAAAACACATTGCTGATTTGTTGAAAATGTTTTAATCATGGAATATATTTTGCACTTGATTTTCTCTATGTTATTTTTTTATAAACATTTTTAATTGCAGCAATAGCGTTATGATTTATGTTTTTATTGCTTTATGGAAAAAACTAGAATACTAGAATAAATCAATAATAAAATAATAGATTTTGTGTACTCAATGCATTTGGGCTTCATGATGTTTTCAAGCAATACTGAAGATATAGTATATGGCACATTTTAGCTAAAAAGACATTAATTGCCAAGCAGTGAAAATCATCTACTGTAAGGCACATACATATTGTAATCAGATTTGACCTATTGTTGTTATTATTGTTGACAGACATACAGAAGAATTGACATACAAACAGACACACATAGAGACACAGATACTGGCATACAAATAACTCCAATTTATGGCCCAGATACCGGTATGGTTGTCCATAAGGGTTTTGATATAATCCTCGTGTGAATGATAACATACATTCAGGCATCATCAGTACACAACATTCTTATGCTCTCTTACATTCTTATATTCTGTTTTATCCTTGTTCTGATAAGGTAGCAAATTCTATCTTCCTAAACTATCATAACTCTCCAAACCCGTTTATAAATACTTTCTCTGAACCAGAGGATTGTATTCAGATGGTACCTGACGGATGGCGGACGGACGGTCGGATGTGCCCCCCCCCCCCCCCCCCCACACACAAAAAGAAAAGGATGGACTTGATATTCATGGGAATGTTAATGGCATAGACCATTATGACTAATAAAGTGATAATGAATAGAGGGGTACATGTTTTATTTGTATGTTAATAGCGAGAAGAAAGTGTTTTTTATATTTAAAAAGATAACTGTATATCTTAATAAGTAAAATAAGCCCATTGGAAAAGTCAGTACTATAAACTAAAAGACTACTAATCATATAAACATGAAATATTATTCCTAAATATAATTATGATATAAAATTGACATTCTTTTCAAACAGCTAAAATTGTACTCACTGAGTTTCTTATTGGAGTTTGTCACTTGCATGCACATGTAAAATGAAGACCATAATTTAGTGATACTGATCTTTTGTTATATAAGATATATATTTATCTTTTTATTTGAGCATTGTATTTCAATGTTTTATGTAATGGGTGTTCATATATCTATATATATAGCAAGAAATTGAATTGAATGAAATTGATGTTTATAGGAATTGTACCATTTGACATTTTGTAATATGTTATGTTATGTACAAGTACAGTGCAGGGCTTTTTCATCCTATCTCACGGGGCCGATATTCGGCCCCATTCCCAATGCCAAATATGCTCTATTTTTCCCAATCTGGAGCAAAAAATTCCCAATCCAATGAAAAATTTCCCAAATGAAATCAGTTTAAATACTTTCTGTTTTTCGATAATAATTCTTGCACAATTAGTTTTGTTTGCCAAGTAAATCAAACAAAATGTTGGAAAAACCAACTCGTTTCTATTTTTAGAAACATGACCGTCTGCAACCTCGGCAAAAAATAATTACAAGATTTTGCTGAAGAAATGTATGATTTGTATGCAAAAACCTCTCCAAATGCATAAAAACACAAATATTAATTGAATAAAGTAAAAAAAAAACATGTTGACAGGTAGTTCTTATACCATTAAAATCAATTGTCACATGTTTTCGCGACCCAGTTTTTACACTCGAAAATACTCGCACTTTGCCATTCTACTTTTTGGACAATTTCAGTTATAACTTTGGTGAAAACAAACTGTAAACAAAAATTTTGGCATGACAAATAAAGAGTTACTGTATTTTTAGGCAATACTGGAACACAATCCTGAAAAAAAATCTCAAAATTTAATTCACAAGGGGATAATGTCTGTTAGTAAAATTTGAAACTGAAGATTTAAACTACTATATATTAATTAAAAACTCAATTTGTCAGTATCATTTCCCCAAATTTGACAATTTACCGTCTTAAAAATTCCCAATATGACCAGGGGCCTTTTTCCTAAAAACCCCTGAAAAAGCCCTGCAGTGCTGATATTTATATGGTTCCTTTATTTTGATTTTTTCCTTCTCACATTTTTTTTGCAAAATCCAGAATACTTCAATGTCCTGAGATGACCTGAGCTAACCACAGAAATTTCTACAGATGTTATCAGTCCCTGAAATTCACACCAAGAAAATTTGTTAACTTTATGGCCTGAACCCACAAGGTGTTAATGATAATGTGCTAATCATCCAAAAGTTTCCCTGGACAATCAAAGTCGGCCTACTATCCGGATACATTCAGCACTGCTCAAAACTGTTAGTGCAACGCAGAGCTATCTCCTTGGCGAAATGACTATCTCCTTCACGACAGAGCTATCTCTCACAATAAAAAATGGCTATTTTTTACTCCCATACCATTTTCGGTACATATTTTATTTCCAAATGCATTGCGTACATGTATACTTTACAGCTATCTCACGCCTACTCGAATGGCTTCTTCCTATTAGTTAAAATGCAAATATTTGACAATGAAAGTGCGTTCATGACGAAACGGCCAAATTCACTGCTAAATCAACTCGTTGGTAAACATCACCACGACCGCAAATTAAGACTAAAGTAGCAAACTTTAAGTTCTCTGTAAAGCTAAATCAAATCTACATCGCCTACCATTCCCCGATTTTTGATATTCGATACACTGCTAGTAAAAATGCCAAAAATATGATGACACTCACCTTTGTTGATGCTCTTTTAGCGCGACGTGCACTACTTCGGAAGTTGCGACAGATAAATTTACCGTATACCTCCGAAAGAGGTAGCTCTGTTGTTTGCAGGCGCGTATCACCATATTCAAACTGTAAATATTAACATTCTGTCATATATATTTTTATTGATAAAACTTCTTTAAAAATCAGAGAATGTAGTGTTGTGTAAGAACTTTTACTATAGGATGACGATGACTGTAATTTCATTAAAATATCTTAAAAATTGTGGTGTCGAGAGCTTTTCTCCTGATTCGCACAATTGCACATTTTGATATCTGTCTGTATTCAAGCTGTAATCTGATGCATAAACACACTATGAGAACATTATGGCGCATGCAAATGGTATAAATATGTATGATACTTACGCAGATAAACACCAGCAGCAATGAAATCTTCCTTGAAAGAAATATGCCAGTATTTTTCAAAAGTGGTGTCGCTATCGCATCAGTGATGGCGCCATACAGTAGTGGTGGCGCTGTGACTATGGCATGCGTTTTCTGTTCAATTGTGGCTACCAACTTACATGTCTATCTTGTTTAAGATCTGAACAAATTGAAGTTTTATTTCTCATATATAAACAACAAATCTTCAATCAATAAAAACACACAGTAAAGAAAACATTTCGTAGCAAAGCATTTTCGAAATAAAAGTGTCCGCCATATAATATATCATATGGCCATTTTCCCCTGAGAAATGTATCGCTATACATATCTAACCTGCTGAACTCTGCATTGAATCATTTTATTACATCTAGAAACAACATACATGTAACATCAGCATGTGGAATTTTCGTGAAAATTTTTGACAGAAACTCAGTGTTTACATTTTTTTCAAATGTTTTCAGAACATCTATGAATACTTCCGAAATGGTTTTTCACTTATTAGAAAGCAAGGAATCAATCGACTTATCTGCCTAATTAATGACAGAGTCTTAACGTGCACCAAATGAATACAATTAAATGTAACATTCCTCCATTTCGCTAATATTTTCAAGTACCTCTCCATATTCATTGTCATGATAAGAATCGTTTCATATCTTAAAGTGTTTCTTGATTTGAAAGCGACTGACTTGTCCAAAGTTTTGTTTTATTTGGAATGGAATTTCAGTTTTATGACCTCTTTTTGATCAGTGAACAAATTAAGCTCTTTTTCAAAGTTTTTGAGAGACGGTATTTCGGAGGAGTATGTGTTCATGTTATAGAATTTGCCTTCAGTGAGATAACTGTGTTCATTTGAAGTAATCTCTTTGGAGAAAAAGGCTTGGAAAGACATAGTTCTTCCAATTTGTTTTTAGGAGAGGTCCACTTTTCCATTTTCGCTCGAGACTTCCCATCTGCAACGTATAAACAATGTCTGCATGATACTTGAACATATAAAGTTTATAATTTGATTAAAAAATTTGTCGTTCAATCATTATTCACACACATGCTTCAAAATAACTTGAAGACATTAGACTTAAAAAGGTAAATGATAATCCCTGTAATTATACCTTATTTGTTACGGATAAAACTACTTATTTGTTGTCAGACGTTCTAACGCTAACCGTCCACCACAGTGCCACCATAACCGATTTTTGAAATAATTTATGTCAACGAAACTGTAACGTAAAATATAGATTTTACTCACTTGTTTACATTTTGAAGGTGGTGATAGCTGCACCACGGAAATATCGATAGCTCTTTTCCTTATCACCACTTTTTGGTGGTGGCGCTAGGGTTTAGTAGCCGTGTGTTAAATATCTCAGGCCCGTAAGCAGGGCCTACACGGCTACTAAACCCTAGCGCAACCACCAAAATGTGGTGAGAAGGAAAAGAGCTATCAACATTTCCGTGGTGCATCTATCACTACGTTCAAATTGTAAATGTTAACGTTCTGTCTTGTATTTTTGTTGATAAACGTATTATGTAGTGCAGTGTAAGAACACTTTACTACAGGATGACTTTAGTTTCATAAAAATAATATTATTATAAAAATTGTGGTGGCAAGAGCTTGAATTGAACATTTTGATCAACATCTGTCTGTAGTACATAATTTGATTTACAGACACACTACAAGATCATTATCGCGCATGCAAATGGTCTAAATATGTATGATACTTACTAAGGCAAACAGCAGTAATGAAATCGCCCTTAAAAGAAATATGCCAGTATTTTTAAAAAGTGGTGGTGCTTTCGCTATACAGAAGCCTAGTTGTGGCGCTGTGTCGCTATATGTTAGGCCTATGCGTTTTCTGTTCAACTGCGGCATCCGACTTACACGTCTGTTTAATATCTGAACAAATTGAACTATTTTATTTCTCATAAAAACAACAAATCTCCAGTCAATAAAACATCGTACAGAAAAGACAACAATTTGTGGCAAAGCATTTCCGACATAAAAGTGTGCATAACATAATATATCCTTCCCCCTCCCCCAGGAGAAATGTTATCGCAACGGTTACACATATCTAACCTGCTGCGCACCATCTGCATTGAATCATTTTATTACATCTAGAAACAACACATGTAACATCAGCATGTGGAATTTTTGTGTAATGGCAGAAACTCAATTTTCACATTTTCTTTTTCACATGTTCTCAGAACATCTATGAATACTTCTGAAATGAGTTTCTCTTTCTTAAAAAGAAATAAATCAATCGACTTATCTGCCTATTATAATGCGAGTGTCTTCACGTGCACCAAATATTAATACAATTAGGCCTAAGTGTCACATTCCTCCATTTCGCTAATATTTTCAAATACCTCTCCACAATGGATGGATCCGGGCTGTCAATCAAACTAATTGTTATCTATGATATTGACCAATAAGATAACGCGGATTATTCAGTGCACTTACCTTGTTGCTAACCAGCCATTGCTTCCCACAAGCTTTCACTTAGAAACCGTTACTGACTTATTCTGTTAATTGATACATTTTTTCGAAGGAAGTGGTGTTGAGGTGTTCGTTAGAAATATGTTATGCCGACGAGCGGTACCCGGAAAGGCTAGTAGGGAGAAGCTTTATTTTTTCCGTAAACCAATGACCGATTTAGAAAAATGTAAGCGTTGAACGTTAGCAATCTGCTCAAATGTAATTCTAATAAACTTTATATTGAAACTGCTGTGTGTGTCACTAATGTGCATGGTATAATATAATAACATGGATAGTACATCATGAATCGTCTGTCTCTCTTTACTCATTTGTCTGCGATAGAAATTTTAATTTGAATTTGCTCACTATAAGTAACAGCTAACCTTCTACAGCAATATATTCTCGCAATTAAAGGTATGATCTATATTTTTGCATTTGACTGTATGTTAACTATACTACATAAAAATGTTGAATTAAGCGATCAATCTTCTTACACAGAAAAATATTAAACATAGAGCGCACATTGAATGTGTCATTAAAACTTTGTGATCAAATTTGGTGAATTGTTAGGACTGCTCAATATCGTATTAAATATTTCGCATTATAATTTATTTTAAATCAAAATCTGAGAACTACATTCATGTGTTTTTCTGCAAATTTAGCCGGGAATATAAGAAGAACTGAATTTCAGGTCATATTAGGTAATACCGTCGCCATTTTGCAAACAACATTATGGCGTGTCAATTTTACTAGTCAGACATCAAATATAGGAATACAAATATACGTATATTCACTTTGGTATTAAAAACAAAATCAGGGACAAAAACATATCTATGAGATCGTACAGGAAAAAAAGGACAGAAAAGCAAGAAGCAAGAAAGGACAGGCAAGCCTCATTACCGCCCAATGCGCAGGTGCCCTCGGGACGGATATTTCTATCCGATTCGTAATCCCCCCCCCCCCCCCCCCCCCCCCACACACACACACACATGCCAGATGATTCTCGTGCTGTTAATTACAACTAAAGTTAGTGGTTCGTGCACTGATAATATATTGTTTATGTAAAGTACGAAAAAAGCAGGTACCTTGATAGTTTCTCTCCGTTCCATATAGCATATTTCTCGATTCAAAATACGTTAGTTTTCCGTAAGAACATAACGTTATGCTACAAACGATAAAACTAAAGTGGAACTTTGTTATTGTGCGTAACGCAAAACATCATGACGTCACTTTTGCTTACGGACGTTAGTTTCCCGCGCTTTGTGTTCATTCTCTGCTATAAGAAAGAGTGCTACGTAAGTATTTCTACCTGTTATTTGTAAAATACGGTATGCAAGAAAAAATATCAGTCATGTGTTTACGAATCGGATAGAAATATCCGTCCCTCGGCCACCTGCGCATGGGCGGTAATTCGGCAAGCCTGATTATCGCCCAATGCGCAGGTGCCCTCGGGACGGATATTTCTATGCGATTCGTAAACACATGACAGATATTATTATTTACTATACCTTTTAGCTCGACTTTTCGAAGGAAAATAGAGCTATCATACTTGCCGGGGTGTTGTCATAACCGTCTAAGTTGGTTAAATTTGTTCTCTTTTTATATAAAGTCAAAAGTCTTTATGGATTAAATTAAAACAGTTATCACTACCAAGATCTACACTAGGGGAAACAATCCCCATGGCTCTGGTTTGAGTTGTGACACAGTTATGCCCCTTTTAAGTTAGAATTTTCTTTAGTCAATTTTTTTTGATAAATTTGAACATCTCTGTTATTATCGAAGCTTGTGACTTGAACCTTAAAATAATTATTTACTATCAAGTTCAATGCCAGGAGAAATAATCTGCACAACTCTGGTTTTAATATTGATAGGGTTATACCCCTTTTTAACTTATAATTTTTAAAGATTTTAGATAGTACATATAGAATTTTAATTATTGGTAATACCAGTAATAGTAAATATGAGTATGTTTTAAAATTATGTCTGGCTTTTTATAGTAGAAGTCAATTTTATCTCAGTCGCTTATAATTTATTCATATAAGAATGACATTGTACATTGTATTAATGTTTCTATAATGACTTTTATGTTGTATATTGATGTACTGTACAGTCTAGAGACTATAATAATAAATAAATACCTAAATACATAAACTATCGATACAGTATTTCGGGTACAACAAGAAATATGATTACAAAGTAAAAACATGTAATTTGGTTTGATTTTGCACAGTATCATATTATGTTGACACCTTCGAGAGGGCCGAGGCGCATACCAACGGAGGTCCTGGCTACTACCATTGCAGTGTGTCAATGGACAAGGCACTTTTTCATGATTGCCTCAGTCGATCTAGCTGTAAATGGGTACCAGCAAATTGCTCGGGGGGTGGGGGGGGGGGGGGTGATAATAATTGGTTTTAACTTTTAAACTTTTAACTATTCTTAAGATAGGGTCGCTCAAAAGCTGTACAGAGATTATGTTCATTGTCCAAAGCGACGGTAAATAAAACATTTTAAATTACCTTTACCTATAAACGTTTTAAATGAAAAAATATCGACATTTTGAGTGACCAGATCGTGACTGGTTAAAATAAGTCACATGTCAAAACCAAAATATTGGTAAGATTAGGAAAGGAGGCGATGATTTATATCCCTTGGACTATATATGAATTAAATATTGGTGTAATATATGACAAAAGTACGGAACAGCAGACTGGACATAAACCGAGAAAACGAAATAAAAGAAACAAACAAACAAACAAAAGACAAAAAAAAAACAAAAAAACAAACAAACAAACAAACACAACAACAACAACAACAACAAAAATATACCGCTTTTTCACCCTACGACATATAGTCTCCCTGCTTCGAAAATGTTGTCCCGATATTTGACATGCAAAATGAAGCAAAACATTTTGTATAAATGTAGGGATAATACACGTTTTTTTGTGTATTAACGTCTGCAGAAGCCCCGCGGGATTGTTTGTGCCCGAGACCGAAGGTCGAGGTCACAAACATATCCCAAGGGTTTCTGCAGACGTTAATACACAAAACAAACGTGTATTGTCGCTATTCTTGCATAAAAAACATTACACGACGATTTTATGTATTGTTTTCATATGTGATGACTTGATGATTCCAGTACATTTTTTATTTACCATTCCTGTTGTTCTTGGAAACGGTAAACATGTTTTAAGTATCCGTATCCAGGGCCCAGAAATAAACAACACTATCAAAAGCACATCCTGAAGGTTTTTAAGCGATTTTTTTTATCTCCCGTTATTAAAAACATAAAATTACCAATAATTGTTCATATCATTTCACAATTTGATGGACTCGATCACAATTTCAAGAATAATAACTTTACATTCGAGTTATATTGAGTACGGACATAGTTGGAGTACGGATGAGTAACGTAGTGTCAAGCTTCCAAGCTGTTTATATAAATTCTTCGAGAAATTAGATAAAAACATACCGACTGATGCTTACCAAACTCATAAATATGATTCCTAAAAACAAAGAATCGCACAGGTAAACACGCGATTCTTTAACATTCACGGTTGTCTACAAAATCTGAATTGACGCCGAGTTCTAAAAGGGGGGTAAACAAGGTAAGAAACGAGTACGAACAGGCAGAGCATTTGGCGTTAGTTACTGATACAGTAAAACATTCTATGGTTTAGATTGCATCTTTAATGCTTCAAGAAGAGGTTTTATGTAAGAAACAAGACGCAGATACCAGATGTCAGTCTGCGCAGAAATACATATACGTCCCTGGGAAAGCATTTCAAAAATAAGGTAGCAAGGTACACTTAGATGCGAAAATTTTGGGCACGGACGGTCTTACATGTAGCGCGTCGCAATATTGCACTTCCCCTATGAGCAAAATTTGGGTGGCTATTTTATAAATTGCGTGCATGTTTTGTGCTTTTAATTAATGGCAAGATCAGGATTCTCGTACAAGAATAAAGAAAGTTATCAAAGCGAAAGGTTTACATCATCCATGAAAAATAGCGTGCCAAAATCATTAATTTTGCACCTTTTGAACAGTCTACAATGATCCCGCTGCAAGAACACTGTCCAATTTTATTGCATTTCTTAATTTAATAGTCCTTACTGAACGTCAGGACATAAACGGAATGGGGGCCCATCCAGCTCGTTTTTTCGGAAAATAACGAAAATGTTCCTGAGTATCAATCAACAAGCACAGAACCCTTCCGTGAATTGAATTTTTCCGCGAAATGGTGTCTCATTGATCATACAAAGCTACCAGCAGTTAGTTTTCCAACTGACATCAGAATTTTACATGTATCGGCTGTATAAATTTTCTAAAGAATTAATAACCATTATCTCTCACCTTAATTTACAGACATCCAAAATCACGATGTTCTCTTTATAACAAATATTGACGGGGCCAAAATTCGAAGGTGTACCCTGTTACCTAAACAGCACGTGAATTGCCTTGTTTGCACACGATTTTTCTCCCGTTAATACATGGGCGGATCCAGTGAAAAAAGTAGTTTTTATGCAAGAATATGAAATTAAACAACTGAAGAAAAGACGTTTTCATAAGCATAACATTACGTGAAATATGATTATATGTATGACACATGAAAAAATATACATAATATCAAATAGTGAACACAGGCCAATGTATATATCATTTAGAACAATACTGATTGTTTGTTATTTTTTGTGTACACGTATGTTATTTGATTTGCGGACGTAATCCATAATTCATATCTCCGTCAGACTTCGATTTTAATATATCACCATTCATACTGTCAATATAAACATATCCATATATTATACTGTCTCACTGTATTGATATTTATCTTATCAATCTTACCATTTAAGGAGTGCTTCTCATTCACGTACATAAACTTAGCCAGAGTAGCCAGAGAACCAGACTATAGCCAGAACTAACCCTAATCCCTAACCTCCTTCTGGATACTCTGCCAGAGTAGCCAGGAGGGTTTAGAGTAGCCAGAAGGGTTAGAGGATAGGGTTAGGGATAGTTCTGGCTACTCTGGTTCTCTGGCTGCTCTGGCTAAGTTCATGCAATTTCTCATTCGTCTAAAATATTATTAATCTCATGTGATTCAACACACCACGTAAAGATATATTCACTAACGGTAATTGCTGATGTTATCACATCTATAGTAATTGAACGGTACCTGATAGTATCATCTGTTAATAAATTTAATGTTCTGCATACGTATAAAGCTGAAATATCATAAGCACTGAATACCCATGTTGACCAGGATAACCGTTTAATCAAGAAATAATCATTGCCAAGTTTTTTTTATCAGATTGCTTGCAATTCACATGTCCTGACTTATGCGTTTGGCGGGTCAAATTCGGTAACTAGACATCTATTTGACACGATCTTCTCGCGGGCAACTGATGTGTCGACCCGATAGGCGATAGCATCCATGTACACTGCTTCTCCTCCTTCACAATATTGTCGTCGTCTGTGGGTGAAAGCTCCAGATTGTCACTGTCCAGGTGTTCGTTGTCTACATAGCATATATTTGTTGCATATTGTGCCTGAAGAGATGGATGGGCCAAATAAACTCAAGAATAAACGATTTATATACCGATATAACTAACATATTTGGTTTTCTTTAACTGCTTATTGCATAGACAATGGTCTAGACAAATCTCTTGTGCATATCAATATAATAGTTTCAGTTTTTTCCGTTGATTAATGTCCAAATATGCGTAATTTCTCAATAGCCATTTGTATCGGGACATTTTCAGACTATGTTGTTTATTTTAACGCTAACCCTACTAAATTTGTATAAAGAACTGGTCCATCTTTCATGAACAGTACCACTAACTGTTAAAATGGATGCTTATCAAACAGATACTGACTGACTGCAGAACAGTGCAAATCTGAATCAGGCTGCACGGATGTGCAAGCCGATCAATATCTACACTGGTCGCAAAGGCAGAATCAATCGTGTCCAGCATTATTTTTATAGGGGTTAAACATGTCTTTTGTTCTGATATGTAACATAACATGTCCATGTTTTGTTTTGGTTAGAAGACATGTGTCAATATATGGCTATAAATATTTCTTAAATGATTTAATACAAAAGAATAAAATGAAAAATTGTCTAGTTGGGGATATAAATGAACAACATTGATCTATTTGATAGAAAATAAAACTTTCTTCGCAAGTTTACTCCGAATAAAGGAAGAACATTTAATGTAATATTTTTATTGCGTAACATGTGTTTTGTTTTAAAGAAAATGCATATTTATAGCGTAAATATTGCCTATCGTTTCTTGTCACTCGTGAGATTTGGATCTTTTTACACTATTAGTGTAAATTGCTTGCAGATTAAATTAAAACAAGTTCAAAAATACTGATTAAAATATTAAATCCCTATTAAATTGATGAAATTAACGCTTAATAGTGAAATAAAATAAAGCGATGCAAAGCTTTTTTTTCAGGAGTACTCCCACGTATTTTGCTTGTATCAGGAGTTTCCCACGTATTTTGCTTGTATCAGGAGTAATCCCATGTATTTAGATTACTTGTTAAATTCAAATGAATAAGGGCATGCACAAGTGTAATCTCATCATAAACATCAACGAAATAAAATTCCATTGTCCTACACTGCCTCACTGGAGTTATATCAATTTGTCAGCATCCACCTGGAATTAATGTCATTTGACATGATAGCATTGCCTATTGATCTGCAAATTCATATTCCTACGAGCCCATTTCAATATTAAGTGAGATCTATCACACACTTTAAATCATAGTCCAACGTGAACAGTGTGTAAACCTAACTGTGATTCTGTGACTATTATTCTTATTTTTAGAATACAACAAATAAATTTACGCGTGTACAATTCAGTTAGTGTATATATATATATATTGGAAAGGTGTATTATGGACTTGTTAACAAGACTATTGTTAAGCGCACAGTTCTTAAACTGATGCATTCAGAAGACATTTCACAGGGAAAATGTACTGTAGAAAACAAAAGTTTAGACAATTTTGCATGTGTACATATTCCGTACATGAAAAGAAAATAGGGTGTTTTTGGTTATGATGTCTGGATCCATTTTAATGTTCACCGTAAGAAATCTGCTTATGAAAACATATTGCTTTATTGGAATCAGGAAAGGAATATTAATTGTTTTTAGTTTGTTAGTTTTAAAACAGTATAGATTTACATGTACTGATCAACAATGAAACAGAGAAAAATCTTTAATTCTTATCTGTTTCCTGACAGGAACATCTATGTTATCATTTCACCAAGCCGCCTTTTATAAACAGAAAGATACTTTATTCCATAGCATCCTTTATATTATATTTTCGTGATGAAATCTTTTAAATAAAAAAGATAAAAACCATTAGAAAGTGATTATTGATATCATAAAGTCAACTGCCTACTTTCGCAGCAATGAGGACAAGGGTATTACAGAAAAACAGACAGATTATTAAAAGAAACTAACATAAAACGTAACCATGAAAACAACATTGCTATGTTCATGTTTCTTGTTGATAAATTGTAATGTCATTGCTCAGCCACTTGACTTGAACCAGTTGGATATACGTTACTTAATGGACGTTCAGAAGTTGTTCTGTGTTAAGTCGGAACAATGTTTGCATATGTCACATTCAACTTCGAACTCTCAGTCAAAAATTCTGTTCGAATCAGGAACGACAACCATGCCAGCATTGTCAGTTAAAGAGAGTGATCTACCTGTAATGCCACCGGAAATACCCGGATATAAATGTTGCGGACAATGTTCATGTGATGTAAATACGTGTGACCTAACTGATTCTTGCTGTCTCGAAGCATTTGAAAGTCTGCTCTCTAAAAACAATTCAAACGTTCGTATGACATGTGACTATCCACAGTTACGACCATTCGACATTGCCTACCCAAACGTTGAACGGCCAAAACTAATGTTTAGAGAATGCCCTAAAGTAGGCAACAGTCATACTGACACCGTCAATAAATGCGATAATTCAAAAAACTATAAAGAAATTTACACAAATATTCCTGTAACAGACGCTACAACAATGCATATTTACAAAAATCGCTATTGCGCATATTGTCATAATGTTACAGAGGATAATTTGCATTATTGGGATGCTAGTCTAGAATGTCTGCACGGAATATTAAAGCCACAAAATGTCAGCTCAATCGTTGCAGAAATACTTGCAACAGATCACTGCAACCTGAAGTATACGAGACCCTCATCCCTTGGTTCCGGAAGACCACCATATGACTGCAGGATAGTGATATCAAAATGTAATGTTACCGGACACTGGAAAAAGTATGACCCTGTCATCGAGGCTGGCTGCTTAGCATACTCTACAATGTACAATTTCAAATACAGGAACGTTTTCTGCTACTTATGTAACACAAACGACACTGTGGGTCCAACGTATTGTTCCGATATAGCTAGACCGACTATTCTAGTAGATTTTAAGGCGCTGTTGAAATTTCAGCCAGACGTTAATACGGTTCCTAATTTAAATATTGAAGACGAATGCTCTGTAAATCAGATTTATGATCATGTAAAGGTAAGGAGGTCTAGTCATTTATCAATTATTTTCCTTTAAACATGTTAGAGGTAAGAAATTATTAATCAATTATGGCTTCAGTATTTTTCTAATGGCTCTAGGAAATAACACAACTGTGTTAATATTTTTCTTGCTTTAGTCGTGATGTTTAAAAGGTAGTTTCAGCCTCCATTTGTTCTGATTATAGTTTTATCAAATTTCGTTACATTTAATTCCAGAAACTAGAATATTGACTTTATCTTTGATTCTGACATAGAATCTACTCTAGTACGATTAAAAGTCTATGTTGAAATCCAAATTTATTCTGCAATTACAAATTGCAATGTTTATTCATTGAGAATTTTAGCAGGACGTGACAGTGACGTTCAACCACGTTACGAAAGTTCCGGCTTTGTATTTCAATTGTAGTTGTGTTAAAAGAACGCCAATATGAAGAGAATTATTCGAAATTTGTCATTTTGATAACGGCCATAAGGCCGAAACGTTAATGGAATAAAACAAAATGAAAACTATTTAGTCATGGATAGATAAATAGATATATTCTGTAACATATAAAAAGGTATATATAAATATATAAAGTAATAAAACATCAACATTGAAATAAAATAATAGTTTTAGTTTTGTACGATAAAATTAAATCACATGTTAACTATGAAACATCACAAAAGTTCACATATCGCAGTATAGGACCTTTGTTTTCTTTAGCTATATGAAGAATCAATAAAAATGTAAAGAAACCTTAAATTCTTTACGTAATTCTGTTTCAGAAACGCTGCAGAGACATAGAATGTTTATTTCCGAAAACCGTTAAGAATGGCAGATGTGTCAATCTTGTGGAAAATCTTGGAGGAGTCACATACTGCATATTTCTAAAGATGACACCATCTGAAGATATAACTATATCTGATCGTTCCGATAGTTTTGATATTGCTGAGGACATTAAAGAAGTGATCATATCTTGGTTGAAAGTCAGACTTCAAGATACTGACCTCGTTTCCTTATACATTTATGATAAAATTTACAAATCGGAGGTCTTTGATAACACAGATTACACTATTGCATACCTTGTCGTGTATGTTGAGATAGCCTTTGGGCTTCGTTCACCTGTTAATTCAGATGTAATAGACTATATGCTAGCAATTCAAGATACTTATTTAGACACAAGAAATATTTCACAAAATGGCACTGGTGTGAAATATAAAGTAGAGATAGACAAATATGATATTGGCGATGTTGGCGCCCCGCAAATATTTGATGCATCGTCAGAAGAATTAAATGTTACACTGATTCATGGTATTGAAATAAACTATCCAAAAACGGTATTGAGTATTCTACATATGTGTCCGTTAGTTCGAATAAAAAGCAACGATTTTAACATTGTACGACTTTCCCATTCTATTTATATACAAGAGCTTAATGCTACTATCGACGAAAAGAAAGTGCTTATAGAAAATGTAAACGGCAGTAAAGTATTCTCAGTTCATATGTGCACTCACATGTTTGAAGAATTAATGAAGCCCTTTGCGGAAACTGAGAAGCGGTTGGAGAGAATAAACAAGTGCGTGACAAAAACCTTGTCTTCGAGCGCTATTTTATCACCGGTGTGTACTAGCATTTCTTTAACATTTTCGGTTTTAACTCTAATAATTTACTTGAGGTTCAAAGAACTAAAGACACAACCTGGAATTAACAATATCGTACTGTGCATAGCATTGATTATTGCACAGACATTATTCCAGTTTGGAAGTGGACAGTCATGCAATGTATCAAAAGTAGCATGTCAAATAATCGGTATTTTGGTTCATTTCTTCTGGCTCTTTCTTATCTTCTGGATGGACTCTTGTTGCATACATATGTTTCGTGTTTTTAGATTAAACCGAACTAGGATGGCTTTATTCAATACCACAAAAACTACAGTGGTCTACATACTTTACAGCTTGATTGCATCCTTGATACTTGTACTTATAAACGTCACTGTGTCACTTCAGGGAAGTGCGGGACATGATATTGGGTATGGAGGGTCCATGTGCTATATCAATAAGGACTACATGGTGGCGTACTTGTTTGCATTGCCCGTAGCAGTTATTGTTTCCATAAATATTATTCTTTTTATTATTGTTATGTTTCAGATGAAAATGTCACCAAAGGTTCAAAATGATAAAAATGACAGAAATCTTTTGTATATATACGCAAGACTTTCTACATTAACCGGTGGTACGTGGATCTTTGGGTTTTTTAGTTTCTTTTTCAATGTTGTGGCTTTGGGTGTGATATTTATCATTCTTAATGCAACTCAAGGTATATTTTTGTTCATTGCCTTTGTTGCTAATAGACGAACGTTGTCATTACTGAGGAAGAATGAGCATAAACAAACTCTGAAGAATACTAGCAAAACACAGACATATAGTAATGACAGGGGTACTAGCACAGGAAATGAGACCATTTTAAGTTCACGAAGTGTTCATTATATACAGTCTAATTAAACGCGAGTTTCAAACTCAATAAAAACAAATTGTAAAAAGTCGTAACAGTTCGCTTTTTTAGTAGTTAAAGTAATATTTGCTCTATCTACTTCGTGATTTATGAAAAGAAATACACTTACTAAGATTATATCTTTTTTTTTGATATATGGGTTAAAAGTATCCGATTGTATCGTGGCATATGCATATGGTTTTGCTGTGAAAATATCTTAATAAGACTATAAAATGAACTTTTATTCAATGTAACATGACACCTACCTCATGTTTGATAATTACGTATTCCTTGTTTATACTAATGTTATTTCTTGTTTTCTCATGTGCATGTATATAGTTGTCATATATGTTGTAATCACTGAAAAGTGGGAATAAAGAGTATATATATATACCAACAAAACAAAAATTGTATTATATGATATTGTTAGGTATAACCTGTAGAATAAACTTAGTTAAAGACAAATGCGTCAGTGTTTCACTAGTAAAGGTATTCTGAAAAGTTAGAATCTTTCTACAGGTATGCAGGGGCTTCTATAGTAAGGACAAAGAAGAGTGTAATGTCACATCGGCCCACTTTTAGGCCTAAAACAAAATTCTTTGTTTCCGGTAACATGCTCAAAAAAGTTAGGGTAGGTAGGTCGGAATTGTTTTTTTTTCGGGTTTTTTTTTTATTAATTAAGGGGGACTTTTCGGAAATTATTTTTATGTCAAAAAATGAACACAAATCAGGGGATTATGCCTTTAAAGCATCACTAAGTTGATTTCTAACATCACTGACCATGTTTAAAGCACAAAAAGTGCAGTTTTGCAATGTTTTGTTAAAAAGTTGAAAAAAATATTCTTCAAGGCCATAAAAACATTTAGGGTCGGGCCAACAATTTAGGGTAGGTCGGGATACCGGAAACGAACAATTTTCTTTACGCCTTAGTGGAAAATGCGGCTCTTCAGTTTTTGGTGGAGGAAGCAGAGAACAGGAAAATTATTTGAAGCCAGCCACAATAACTAACCAGCCGTGGAGGCCCTAAGAAATTAAAATACATTAAAACAATTACTTTTGGTGTGCTAGAACTACAGCTTAAAATCGTGGTTGTAGAGGACTTTAGGAAATGAGGAACCATACAACTATTTGAAAATTATTGAAGTAAAGAATTTCGAAATGGCCATATTTAATGATATTTAATTACAAAATGATGGTTTAAATGCATTTATCGCTTTAAATTACAAAGGGAAGACATCGTGTAGGCCTCACCATGTCCTTAAAGATATAAAAAATCCCATTGATTTTTTTTTCGAATTTTGTTGTTGCAATTATTGCTCATACATGTTTTCTTACGAATTTACCTTTCTTCTTACGTCTGTCTGGTATTTACATGTGTTATGTGAGATTGCGTCTATTTTAGACAACTTCTAAGAGAAAATACATAGCCTATCAAGCAATGAACGATTGTTGATTAAGCTTCCCTACCCAACCCCGCCTCGTGACTGTTGCCTTTATTGCGGTACACGTAGTCTTTATAACTTGTGAACAATGAAAAAGTGTCCGCAAAAGAAAGAAGCATTCTACTCATTGACATTTGGGCTAAATTAAAAAAAGTATCAAATGTCAGAAGCATGAAATACTGTTGAAAAAACGGCGTTAAACCCAAAACAAACAAACAAACAAATCAGAATGAGAAGGGCTAATAACTTGAAATGCATAATACAAGGAAAAATGATAAGCTATTATATTTTTGACTGCACTGGTATGTTACCATACTAGCTGCTTACTGAATTTGTTGATGTAACTTTGGGAGTACCATATTTACTCGTATTATATTAGAATATAGTATAAATAATATACCCATTACATATTGCATGACTGAATTCTAGACGGTCGATTAAAAAGATATCTTGGTAATTGAAAATAATTTAGAAAAATGTTTTGGTAGTTATAACTGCAGTTCCGTCAATACACGTAAATGGACAAAATAAATATACATTTAACATCAGATTGCATTCACCAGCTATAAATAGTAAAACAATCTATTTGACATATTAATACAAATTTAAGCCCTGCCTTTTACTTATACCACAACTAACGTCCTAGGTTTGTCGTTATTTATATTGTATTCTATCTAATTCTGACATTTTAGTAATGAAGCTTTTTTATATTCTAAAGGATTTAGCCGTCTGTTTCGAATACAAGTTTACACACATTGTGTATCATTTCCCATACAGTGTATTTATATCGCCTGATCATAAACCTAAAGCTATTTTTACTCTTAAGTGTAAATAACATAAAATATACAACCTCATTGTAAATAAATTGCCCTATACACTAAACAGGAAAATACTCCGACGAGGAAGCTAAAACGAAGGTAATTTTATACTAAAATCAGTAAAAATTTAAGGTTATTCTATATAACAAACAAAACAATATCATTTTTATGCATATTTTTGGGAAAGCTGGAAAAGGAAGTGGGTGGGGAGTGGAAATTGAAAACTAAGACTAATCTACGCAATAAAACTTTCTATTTATGTTTGGAATTTTAAATATCAACAAGTTAATTTAAATCTTATCAAATTTCAGTGTGCAAATTTCAACATTGTCAGTACACAATAATATTATTTCTTTTTGTTTTGCACCACGGAGTAAATTCAGTGGACTTTCGTGATGTTTTCATTTTGGGTCATTGAGTATATCCGATGTTAATTTTATTTCCGCTAAAGCGTAAGGCGCGTTGTAATTGTATAAAGCCGTTGTCTGAATTCGATCTACAAGGCCATTATATTGCTATTAAGACGTTTTGTAATTACATGATTTTTATCTTCAAATGACAAAAACAATGGATACAAATATAACACAGAAAAAAACAACGGTACACTCTCGGGTTAATTTTGCGATAAGTTAATATAATTGAATACAATTTGTATTTAAAATTTAACAAAACCCAAAAAAGCCTAATAACAAAATATGTACAAGAATAAGCGAAATCTCTTATATGCTCAAAACATTTTACACCATAAAATGCTTTTACATGTTTACCTTTTAGATTACATCTTTCTTATATCAACATGAGAAAAGCTTCACCGACTTGTTCGTTCGTATTTTTTGTCGGTTGTTTAATTCATCAAGACCTGATAGCGGGGGAAGATCTGTCAGATTACCTGTGGGAACAGACAAAGGTTGAACGACAGGATGCGCTGGATTCGGTCTTCGTCCAGGCAATTAAAAACGCCTCATTGGATCCAGTTCAATTTGGTATGGACTATATATTTCCCCATATTAAACAACCTTGATTTTTATGTGAAGAATACTATTGCTGTTATATAATGATAAAATATCGAGTTATTTTTCTGCATTAACCATAACCTGTGAGTGTTTAAACATGGGTTTGCACTGTGTACGATGCTATGCATTGCGATCATTGTGTGTTTAAACTGAGGCTTATCTTGTCTAAGATGCTATTTATTATTGTTGTATGTTTGAATAGGATATTGCCTTGTCCAAGGAGCTATGTACTTTGATCTACGGATTGTGTTTAAATACGGGCTTACATTGTCCAAGTTGCTATGTATTATGATTTACGGATTGTAAACAGGGACTTACATTGCCTAATATGTCATTTATTATGCCCCTCACACTCCACCATTGAAGAAGGAGGGGTATATTGTTTTGCAGATGTCGGTCGGTCAGTACTAGTACCAATCCGTTTCCGGATGATAACTCAAGAACGCTTGAGCCTAGGATCATGAAAGTTGATAGGGTGGTTGGTCATAACCAGCAGATGACCCCTTTTTATTGAATTTGAGATCAGTAGGTCAAATGTCGGGGTCACAGTGACCTGGAACAGTTAAACGGTTTCCGGATGATGTCTCAAGAACGCTTGGGCCTAGGATCATGAAAGTTGATAGGGAGGTTGGTCATGACCAGCAGATGACTCCTATTAGTATTGAGATCAGTAGATCAAAGGTCAATGTCATTGTGACCCTGAACTATTAAGAAGTTTTCGGAGATGACTTGAGAACGCTTGGGCTTAGGATCATAAAACTTGATAGGGACGTTGACTATGATCATCAAATGACCCCTATCAATTTTGAGGTCAGTAGGTTAAAGGCCAAGGTCGCAGTGACCCGGAACAGTTAAAAAGTCTTTCCGGATGATAACTCAGGAAAGCTTAAGTTGATAGGGAGGTTGGTTATGACCAGCAGATGACCCCTATTGATTTCGAGGTCAGTAGACCAAAGGTCAACGTCACATTGACCCGGAACAGTTAAACCGTTTCCGAACGATAACCTGAGAACGCTTGGGCCTAGGACCACGAAACTTGATAGGGAGGTTGATCATGACCAGCAGATGACCCCTTTTGATTATGAGATCAATAGATCAAAGGTCAAGGTCACATTGACCCAGAACTGTAGAACTTTTGTGTACAGGGACCAAATAATATCTGTTCCTTGGGCAATTACTGAATGCATCAAGGGAGAATTTCGTGTTCTAGGAGCTCTTGTTATCATAATGATCTTTGTGTGTTTAAATAGGGGCTTACATTGTATTATGACTTACGGATTGTAAATAGGGGCTTACATTGTCCAAGATGCTCTGTATTATGACCTGCGGGTTGTAAATAGGGGCTTACATTGCCTAAGATGCTATTTATTATAATGATGATCTGTGTGTGTTTAAATAGGGCTTCCCTTGTCTAAGATGCTATCCATTATTATGATCTTTCTGTGTTTAAAACTAGGGGCTTACATTGCCTAAGATGCTATTTAGTATGACTATGATGATTTTTGTGTGTTTGAATAGGGGCCTCCCTTGTCAAAGATGCTATTTATCATTATGATCTTTCTGTGTTTAAATAGGGGCTTACATCGTTCAAGATGCTATGTATTATGAACTACGGGCTGCTGTAAACAGGGGCTTACATTGTCTAAGATGCTATTTATTATTATAATGACCATTGTGTGTTTAAAAAATTATCTAAGATGCTATTCATTATAATACCTTGTGTGTTTAAATAGGGGCGTACATCGTCTACGATGCTATTTATTATAACGATCTTGTGCGTTTAAACAAGAGCTTACCTTGTCCAAGATGCTATTTATTATTATGATCTTTGCGTGTTTAAATAGGGGCTTACATTGCCCAAGATGCTATGTATTATAATGATCTTGTGCGTTTAAACAAGAGCTTACCTTGTCCAAGATGCTATTTATTATTATGATCTTTGTGTGTTTAAATAGGGGCTTACATTGTCCAAGATGCTATGTATTATAATCTACGGGTTGTAAACAGGGACTTACATTATCAAAGATGCTATTTATTATAATGATCTTTGTGCGTTTAAATAGGGGATTCCCTTGTCTAAGATGCTATTTTTATTATTCTCTTTTTGTGTTTAAATTGAGGTTAGCATTGTTCAAGATGCTATTTATTATGATCTAAGGGTTTTAAACAGGGGCTTACATTGTCTAAGATGCTTGTTTTGCGATTTTTGTGTGTTTAAACAGGGGCTGACATTGTCTAAGATGCTTGTTTTGCGATTTTTGTGTGTTTAAACAGGAGCTTACCTTGTCCAAGATGCTATTTACCTTTACTCAGCAAAGAGAAGTATGGACATAGCCGCCAGCAGGACAAATGATGTCACACTGAAAACATTCTTACAAGAATATGCTATCAAACGTTACACAAGGTTCGTTGTTTGCTATAAACAGTTCTGTTCTTTTGTATACATCTTCTTGCATAAAAACGTATCGTTTTATTACATACTAGATTTTATTGCAGATGAAGTCTTTTGAAACCTCTTTACCGATGAACAATTATTTTGCACTTGTATCTTCAAAATTATTTTTCTGACAATTGTTCTTAATTTTACTAGTAGTTCAGGTAATGCCCGTTTTCCTGCAAATACTGAAATAGGGTTGAATTCTGTGATAAATTATGTATTTGTTCTATTTCGTATTATGCGGATACTGGTATCAACGTTGGAATATATATTTTTATATTTTTGCTAAATGTTATCTACAGTTTATCTATCCCATTTTTAGAGATGTCCAGCTTCAGACTGAATAGCATTGCACGTGCATGATAAGTTTCTTTTTAAAACGCGACCTAATTTCTATGCAAGCCTTACATCTGATAAAAATCTCCATTTATCACATAACATTGAAATGTGTCCCTTATCGTTGTTGCAGTCTTTACACAAACGCTTTAAAAGACTGGCACATAGATGATCCAAGTGCTATCTCTCTTGGAAATGGCTGCGAAAATTATGTAAATCACCTACTGGCCGTTGCTGAAACTATGGATCCTATTTATCTAGTAGTCGCCAATATACCATGCGAAAGACTCTGGCCTTGGATTGGTGAGCAAGTCGGTGTTGGTTCGGTAAGAAAGTAACGCATTTTTTTCTAGGTATTTCTGTCGAGTTTTCAAGAGATTAAGTTGTCTCAACAAAAAAGTATTATAGATTGTGATTTGTTGTGAGCTTAAGTCTCGGAAAATGTCATATGGCAGCGTAGCTGCATTCTAGGTAAATAAGGGATTCAGTCCCATTTTTGCCCCTCCTCCTCTTCAGTGGTATTAAAAGTCCTGACTGGCGCAATTTTTCCGCAATTCGACTGGACTGGAAATGTCCTTATATTTAAGTGTAAAAAGTATTTGATTTTTAACGGACATGTTTATTATTGGTATAAAAATTAAATTAAATTGTAAGAATGAAAATATCATAATATCATCTACGGCTTAAGTGTAAATCATTTACGTTCAGCTTTAGTTGTGAAGACCAACTGTTAACCAACGTTAGATATAGTTTCGGGGAACCCTGGGTGAAGAACTCCAAACAGTGTTTGATAAGAGCGACTTGGATGCAGTCTTCAAATTGCCATGACATGCTCAGTCGAAAACCTAGATGTCTTGAGTAAGATGAATAAATTTCCGTGTGTATGATATCGACTATAAAAATATTTCCGCTTTGTTTTTCTCACAGGAAGATTTTGGCATTTATAATAAATGGGTGAATGAAAACTGGGACCCAAAAATATACGTTCATCTTGAATTTGAACAAGTTATGAACGACGCTCATGCTGAGGGTAAAATAGATAAAGACAAGGCACTGAAAGTCTATAAAGAGAGCATGAAAGGAGAAGTGGAATTCTTTAATTCCGTGTAAGTTCTTGTTCTTCATATTATAGAATATCACAGGTCGTCTTAATTAAAGAAATAACGTATTTAAATATACTTTTGATTTTATGACATATTAATGCATAACTCTACCTCAATTTAGTTATACTTTAAACCGTTCAATAAATACAGTCTATTTCAAAACAAAGTGTAATGCACATAACATATGAGCCGCACCATAAGAAAACCAACATAGTGGCTTTGCGACCAGCATGGATCCAGACCAGCCTGCGCTTCCGCAGTCTGGTCAGGATCAATGTTGTTCGTTTTCAAAGCCTATTGCAATTAGAGAAACCATTAGCGACCAGCATGGATCCTGACCAGACTGAGCGGATGCGCAAGCTGGTCTGGATCCATGCTGGTCTTAACGCACTGTTGGTTTTCTCATCGTGTGGCTCATATGTCATTTTACATTTTAGATTGGCTCCTGTTGTACAGTTACAGGGTGCACGTGATGAATTATAAAAGAATAATGGACCAGAACAAACATACAAACATGTTTTAATGTTGAAACAGATTAAATAAATCATGTTGATTTGTGCAGTCAGACAGTATAGAAACGAGTTGAATGAAAAAATAATGTCCCAAATGTCTTCATTAAAAGACATTTTATATGAAAGCCAGTATGATGTCTTTCTACCAGTTTTCTCTATGTGTTATTCCTTGGAGTCTGCATAAAAGACACTGTTCAAGATTTATTCAGTATATCTAGATTGAAGTATAGAAGCAAACAGGATCTGTCTAAAACCATTTGGATATAATGATTAAACATATTTAAGATGTTGAAATTGTTCTACTGGAAAGCAGTAATTTTATTAATAAGACGTTAACACTTGAAGATATATGGTAATACATGTATATAGTTATTACTTACAAATAAAAATAAAAAAAAAATCATTTTGTTTTATTAATTAAATCATAGCACGATCTACAACGTTTACGTGAAGTTTTTTATAGGATAGAACCTTCAACATTCCACAGCCAGCTGGATGGCTTCTTTACGTGAACACATTCTACATCCCAAGCGAGGTTTCCGACCCACAGCAGTGAGTAATCCAACCCACAGCAGTGAGTAATCCAACCCACAGCAGTGAGTAATCCAGCCTACAGCAGTGAGTAATCCAACCCACAGCAGTGAGTAATCCAACCCACAGCAGTGAGTAATCCAGCCTACAGCAGTGAGTAATCCAACCCAGAGCAGTGAGTAATCCAGCCCACAGCAGTGAGTAATCCAGCCTACAGCAGTGAGTAATCCAACCCACAGCAGTGAGTAATCCAGCCTACAGCAGTGAGTAATCCAGCCTACAGCAGTGAGTAATCCAACCCAGAGCAGTGAGTAATCCAGCCTACATCAGTGAGTAATCCAACCCACAGCAGTGAGTAATCCAACCCACAGCAGTGAGTAATCCAACCCACAGCAGTGAGTAATCCAGCCTACAGCAGTGAGTAATCCAACCCACAGCAGTGAGTAATCCAGCCTACAGCAGTGAGTAATCCAACCCACAGCAGTGAGTAATCCAACCCACAGCAGTGAGTAATTAGTTATTCAAAGTCAGCGACGTTCAGAGTGTCCTTACACATGGGTTTAACTGACTGCGTATCGGCTTCTCTGTTCTCGACGGAGGCTTTCAGAGTCTATGAATACTTTACGCAAAGTTCCGACTGCTATACATACGTACGGTTCGATTCTTTGGCACAAATAGTGACACTTTCTATTGAATCAGATGCAAGGCTCATAACCGGATTGCGAACTTCTATCATGTCCAATTGTTACGCACAAATGTTCAATAGATAGATTTTGATTCTGGTATTGTCAAATACCCCTACCCTAACGGAGATGTCCCTATCGCAACATCAGACGTAGTCTGTATATCACATCATATTCATTTTGAAAGAGCTTGCTTAAGTAAGAGGATTATTTCAATTACAGAAATCTCTATATTATTTAAAATGTAACAACACACCCATATACTATCGAGATGTAGAAAATCAAACCTGATATTTGCTTATTATAATCAAACATTTGTAAAATCTGTTAGTAAATATAAAAAAGAGAATGTAATGCAAAAATCGTAATGCACGTAGCATGTATGGTGATTGGCCTCTCTGCATTTAGCCGCTGCGTTTTCCTGTTTGATGACGCGGTGACTTCTGAAGCGTGAGACGCCGTGATGCGTTTCTTCTAAATCGTTAGGGTCGTGGTGGTTATCGAATACATTAGTGTTTGACCTATTTATACGTTTTTGTCACTTAAATTTGAGCTTCTCTAAGCGGGGAATTCTGTTTACACTGTCGTGTTTGACTAATTAAAAACAGGGTGTGTGAGATTATTATGCTCCAAACGCGTTTAATCCTTATCATGCTGGACAAGACTGATTCTGCCTTTGCGAACAGTGTAAGAGCATGATCAGCCTGCACATCCATGCAGTCTGATCAAGATTTGCACTGTTCGCCATACAGTTAGCATCCTTTTGGAAGGCACCCCTTTTAACAGTTTAATGGGACTGTCCAAATTGAAAGCTGGACAAGTTCATTATAGAAATTTGGCAAGGTAAGGGTTGAACCTGCAACTTCCTTTATATTGCTTGGTGACCGTTTCAAGGAAGTGACCCTATTTTCAAGTTTGTGATGTTACTTCCCTTCACCCTCCCCTAAACATTTATGCCCCTCCCGACTTTTTATACACACCCCGTTTTCCCTTTCCACTCTCACCCGATTTGCTTACCTTATCTCGATCACTGTTATATCTTTTATATAGTCAAAATGTATTTGAAGGAACCCATGTGCTAAATCTTTCCACTAATGTTTTATGGAGATAATGTAGATGTGGCCCCTAGAGTATTAAGTTAAACAAGGTTTTACAATAATTTGAAGGCTGGAGTTAATTACCAGACAATATGTTAATCAAATACCGGTTCACGTAAAGCCAAACGCTATTATGGTTGTATTCGTCATTACATAAGAAGCACTGTGCTGAATTTAAAAATAAAAAAAGATTTCATGAGGACTTTCTGAACAACTCTCATAAGTATATACAATTCCAAGAAATGGCTACTCAGTATGGTACAATAAAATGATTTATACCTGGGTCGTGAAATTATTCCCGATACTATCATAACATCACTGTTTTCGACGATTTAGAAACATAATTCTCAGGAGTTGCACATTGAATGGGAGTGATAATTTAGATAACAAGAGCTGTCGGAAGACAGCAACGCTCGCCTATTCAACAGCCTTGTCAATTGAATGAATACAAAAGTCGAAAAAGGGGCATAATTCTGTATAAATGGGAAACACTGCATAGTGCTTTATATCAGCTCATGACAGTGGACAAGTGTGTGAAGTTTCAATCCATTCCCATTAGTGGATACTGAGATACCAGCTTACATACAAAAACTTAACCAAAAACTGCTAAATTGAAAAAGGGGCATAATTTTGAAAAAAAAATGCAAAGCAGAGTTATGGGACCTGCACAGTGCATGTCAGCTCATGACAGTGAACAAGTGTATGAAGATTCAATCCATTCTCATTAGTGGATACTGAGATACCAGCTTACACACAAAAACTTAACACCAAAACACTTCTAAGTCAAAAAAGGGGCATAATTTGGAAAAAATGCAAAGTAGAGTTATGGGACATGCTTAGTGCATGTCAGATGATGACAGTGAACAAGTGTGTGAAGTTTCAATCCATTCCCATTAGTGAGCACTGAGATACCAGCTTACATACAAAACCTTAACCAAAAATTTCTAAGTCGAAAAACGGCATAATTTTGTAAAAAAGCAGAATAGAGTTATAGAACCTGTGCAGGGTAAGTCAGTTTATCACAGTGAATAAGTGTGTGAAGTTTCAATCCATTCCCACAAGTGGTTACTGAGATACCAGCTTACATACAAAACTTAACCAAATCGGGACGCGGACGCCGACGCACGGGCTAGTCCAATAGCTCTACTATTCTTTGAACAGTCTAGCTAAAAAAAAAGAGTGTAAATTTCCCACTGGGGACACATGTATAATTTTCTCTTCTGCATTACATTTGCTCAGACAATTTATGAAACGTTGAGAGAAATTACTGAACGAAAATTCAGTTCATTAAGACAAATTATGCGAAATGAAACAAACTTTTACACGGTAAACATAAACACCTATAGACTGATTATGTGTTTTTAGCATAGATCTTATACGGGAAACTATGGCATCATGACAGAATGTCGTTAAATAACTGAAGAACTTAATAAACCAATAGCCTTATCTAAAATAGAAAACAAACAATAACATCCAGTCTTTGAACATATCCTAACAATAAGTCTTAATCCTGTAGTGATTTCAGTCTTCTTATTCTTGCAAGTTCTTTTTACAATAATCTAGTCTCATTTCAGTACATAGTACAGTTTCTTGCAATTGTCAGGACATTCGGAAGTATGTTTTCTATTATCAGTCAATCTAAATCACTTTAATCACAACAGCTTCTCAAGGTCATGAACTGTCACGATATTTTGACAAAAGTTTTTTAACTTTTTATGTTCGAATAAATACTCATATTCACAAAGTCAGAAAAGTCTCAAATCCAGCAAAAGTCGTGAACTCCGTGCAACCTTTCTCGGTATAGTCTTCTCTAGTTTTACATATTTTTGGGAATATCTCCAGTGATGCTACTATAGATCCACCCAGCCAGGAAGATTTCCTTCTCTCTGGAGGGGCAATTACGCAGATTTTATTGTCACATTTTCCAAATTCTTCTTTAACATGTGTTTCAAGCCGTTCAACAACTCCTGAAAGAATAAAAGCTGTTTGTAAAATACGATTCCTCCCATGTGACTTGTCCAATTTCCAGTCCCGAGATCACAATGACCTTGTCCTTTGACCTACTGATCCCTAACAATATAAGGCTCATCTACTGACAACAAGCAATCATCCGATGAACTTTGTAGACTGTAGGCCATAGCGGTCTGTATTTACTGAGCTAAAACTGTCTTGTGTCATTATGGTCATTAAGGTCATTATGACATTGACATTTGAGTTACTGATTCCCAAAACAATAAAGACAACAGGCAATCATCCTATAACCGTTATAATTCAGTAGATCATAGGGTTCTTAATTCTAATTTACCGAGAGAAAACCATATACAGTCTCGGGTTCACGGTGACCTTGACCTTTGACCTACAGACACCAAAAACGAAAGAGGTCATTTACTGACCACAGGCCATTATCCGTTGAAGTTTTACGACTGTTAGTCAATGTATTCTTTGATTAACTTACTTTTTATAAAGTATTCCTAGACAGTCGTAATATCATTGTGGCACTGACCTTTGACTCACTGATCAAAAAAACAAAATGGGTCACCTGCTGATCACTGGCAATCATCCAATGAAGTTTGACGACAATAGGTCAATGCGTTCTTTAATGAATGAGCGGAAACCATTTTCAGCATAAAGGTTACTTTTACCTTGACCTTTGACATTGAAACAGTAAAGATCATCTACTGACTATAGGTAATCAACCTTGGAAGTTTGACGGCTATAGGCAAAGGCATTCTAAAGTTATTGAGCGAAAACCGGATTCAGTATCAAGACCTTTGTGACCTTGAAATTTAACCTACTACTCCAAGAAATAAACGGTCTTCTACTGAACATGGGTATTCACTACTATGATGTTTGACGACCGTAGGTAAAAGAGTTATCCAGTCATTGTACAACGCCGATTTTCAGTTCAAATTCACAATGCATTTGACCTAGTGACCCAACCGTCTACGGGCAATCATCGAATGAAGTTTGACGCCTGTAGGCCAAAGCGTTCTTCAATTATCAGAAGGATTTTAATTTCAATGACACTCCAATCTTGACCTTTGAGCGACTAATTATAAAATCAAATAGGATCATCTATCGGTCACCACCGATCTGCCAACCAAGTTTGTGGTTCATGTTCTAAAGCGAACGGAACCCGGGGAATGGACAGAAGTTCAATTACTATAAGGGGTGGGGCATAATATCGATGCAATCGTATAAAAGAAAGGTATTAAGTACCACTGCAACTAGTTTTGAAATACATACTAGTATAACTTACAAAGTAAGACAATACTTCATGCAACTAAGTAATGTAATTATTATTACTGTGCCTTGATCTTCAATGAAGTACTAGTATTATTTTGTTAGGCCTGGACCTAACAAGGCACTTGCGCAAAGTGTGATCCGGTCTGGCAAAATCCACGATAGCCGAATGCGATATTGTAGATCAGGGTATCGCTTTAAAGTATCTTTTATTCTATACGTATAAATCTGTTGTTTTAGTGTAACACCCCCCAAAATGGACTACAATTTTCGGTAAAAACGACTTTTTTTAGGTGGACAGTGAATTTTTAAACGCATCGAATGTCGTGACGTCATCACTACTACATTTCTGAAGTCATATTTGACGTGAAGAATAAAGCAACGGACCAAACATCGAATATCTTTCCGAATCCGATCGGAGTTGAATACAGGGTTTTGTATTTGTTAGTGAAATACACGTATTTCAAGGAGAAAGTTCGAATATAGTTATAGTGCATTATATATTTACATGTAATAGTGTCGGAATAGTCGGTGCATTAGGACGAACACGAGACAACAAATCACAATCAAGTTTGAATCCAGAAACTGGCGACTGTTCTACTTGGAAACTGACTGAAAAAAGCGTCTAACATAATTCGTTCTCTACCTCTTATTATGAGCTACTTGCGAAGAACAAGTTAATACCGGTCACAATACAGGACCATTGTAAACGACAAGGGGTCACCATACACAGTGATAGGTTATTTGCTTTGTATCGGGAAATATGCATGAGCTCTGCGGCGGAAATACTGGACAACTTTAGGAGCGAAATATTCTTCCGCTAAAGAACGAGAGCATATTTCCCGATGCAAAAATGATAACCTTTTCATTACATACGTATCTTCATGTATAAATGTAATGTAAATATTATGAATTTGATCAATAGCATGAAAAAATGACTGAACTAGGACTAATGCAACGCCACCCACTAAATTACGTCACGCACCCGATATGAAATACAGGCGTCATTGTATGGAAAAAATACTGAAGTGTCCGGTGCCATTTTAACTTAATAGGGAATAGAATCGAGTATGTAATAATATATAATATTGTAGATGGTAATCTTGAGAATTATGTGCACGAGATTTAAATACTTTTCCTATAATATGGAAGCATATATATAGTGAAAAATATGTCAAACCTGGTGTGAACGATGTCCCTCCAGAGATAATAATGTTTGACAGTAGTTCCTTCTTAATGTCATCTTCACAGGAATGCAAAGCATTACATAAGAGTTTATCTATTCCTGGAGCAGTCGACTCTGTTTTAATACACAAAAGCGACATGCAATAAATATTACTTAAGAATGTTTATGTGCAAATTACAAAATGGCTGTATATTTTGTATCTCCAAATACAAATAGCACCAAACATTTATCATTCAAGTTCATTAAAGAATCTACCGCATTCCTACATAACTTCTTTCATTAAGAGCTTCTTTCTCTTGTTAAAGAGAATTCCTATAGTTTTTTTCCTTTCATAGATTTTTTTTAAATTCACATATATGATAGGAAAGCTTGTGCTGAAAACAATGAACAAATAAAACCAATAGGTCACCAGGCTTGTTTTTGTGAAAAATTGTTTTGAACACACCCACTGTTGCTGAAACTGCCAGCGATTTTTCAACATTTTCATAATTTTCTGCTTTTTTATAAATACCAACCAAAATATACATCCAGGCAGCACAATACGGTTTTTTCTTTTTACAAATTTTATTATATACTTATTGGATATCATAGTCATATTTGTAATACTCTATCCTTACAATAATGGGTACAAATGAAAAAAAAATATTGTTTCATATTTACTTTTGTGAACTTTTTTCAATGAAAAATACCCATAGTGAAGAATATTTTTTTTTAAATTTTGAAAAAACTCTTTCATAGAATTTTTTCTTTTTCTTCTTGTGTATAGATAATTGTATTGTGAGCATAAAAATAGCTAAAAATGTATGGGTCACCAGGCTAAATTTTATGTTAAGACCGCTAGAATACAACACCTGTTCGGACGGAAATGGCGCGAACCTGGCCAAATTGATTACATGTATGTCTGCTAAAAGTTAAAAAAAAGTTTTGAAAATTCTTAATTCTTTCTATAATTGAATACTAAACACTCTGAAAGGTGATATTGTCTTATCAATACTAAGTCAATTATCTTACATTATATGAACAACACTGTCTTTGTACTAAAATGCGATGTGAAAACAGAACCACAAAAATAGCAAGATACCTGTCAGGCATGATACTTGTCAATACAACATAAACCAGTATCAACATTTGATTACTGATATAACTTATCAAAAATTTTATTTCATTCAAATTTCCTCATATTTAAGATTGTCTGTAACATGTTTCAACAAATGTTGACTTCAGTTCAGTTTTCCATAGAAAGTGTCGGCTGCGCAGAAAGATGCGCATAAAAAACTATAAGAATTCCCTTTAATATATTTATATAGGGCCTTGTTGTGAACACCAATCTATCATTTATTTCAGTAACTGTTGTGTTTCTTACATGGAATATAATATCAACATATATGGGTATCTGTTGAATATGTCAAATTACAAAAATGTGATTTTATAATTAATTAGGACATAGAACAATGGTCTAACAAAAGTACATTCAAACTGGTTAAAAGCATACTTAAAAGTTCGAGGTAAATGATGTTATAGTATAAAAGTCTATAATACATTCTTTTTATCCGTCTGTCAACTTTGAAGACAAGCACAGAGTAAAACAAAATACCAGACAATGTGTCTCTGTTTTCAATTGAAGGTTTTCGCTATTTTTGCTCAAAGCCGTTAATAAATCGAAGTTTTACAAATGAATTCAGAGTGTCAGTATATGATTATTATACCTATCTTATCCGGATGAAACAAGATGTCCCCGCAGCTGATCATATCTTCATCAACGGAAACACTGGTGCCGTCCGGAAAACTGTAGTCAGTTCCCTTATTTTCTGGCATTGTATAATTGTATAAACAATGCTTTAAACCTTCTATATCAACCATTGCTCGACCTGAAAATAAGGTTTTACACATCTTATAGTTTCTCTTCCTTCGTAGCATGCACAATATCCTTTCACAATTAAAATAAATGGGCAAGTTTTTCATAATTTTCAATGAATAAACATTGCGAGCCAAGACAAAATTAGCTAATTTTAGTTTTACCTCTCATGAACAGATCAATCAAACCATGTCTGCTATGATCTTCTTGGTTGCATTCTTTGCTTTCAAAGGATCTTTTTACAGATTTTATTAGAAAATGTACAATGTCATAACAAAAAAGTACCACTAGGTTCAAAGTTGCTCTTTCCAACTATCTTTGACAAGTACTCAGTAACATCGTTTCCACCAATATCAGATCTGCAAGAATACGCTGCTCCACCTGCGCCATTACAACTCAGAAGTGACCCTGAAAAAAATGTTAACATGATGCGGAGGGGGCAACTGCATATAAACAAACATGGCCACGAGACACAGTTGCATAACTGCGTATAAGAGTAGCCGTTTTATAGCAAGCCATCCAGCCTGCATATTGATTCAAAGGCACCCGTCCATGATAAAATAATGCCCGAAGGGGGCATCTTGGGCCATTATCTACCCACAAAAGCCGGAAAGTCGCAATTTATTATCAATAATGGTGTCAATATGACCTTTAAATCCATCGAAATGCCTCTGTTTTATTGACTGCTGAAATAGCATGTAGGATTATTATTATGGCGGATGATATAAAGATATGTTAGACTCATATTTCAAAATATCAAAAATTACTTCGTTCTGTCCATATAAACAAAACCGTAGCAAGTTTGTATGTAAAACCAGTACTGTGTGAAATGCCACATGTTACATGTATAGCTATTGAAAGTATACCGTTAAAATGTAAACTACGGTCCCCACCACTAATGGAAGCTTGCTAAACATGTAGCTCTCTGTGAATGTAGCTATATCACCAGTTTATGCATTTAGTCAAGTTAAATTGATTTGATGAGGCGTTTCCAAATTTAAAATAATCATTCAAAATAAAATACTTTATTGAAAGATGCACAGTGGGTACCTTTAATATCATTGCGAACTTGATAACGGTATATAACTAAATCAGAATTTGATAAGTATGTAAATGTTAGATTAATTTATAAAAATTAACGATGATTGTTTTCTTCAATATTTCAAGTGTTACAAAGATTCACTCTTTCTTGCCCACTATTTATAATATTTTATTGGATATCTTGCCAAGTCCGTATGCCATTATGTTTTAAGCACTGGTCCCTGTTACTGTATCAACACTTCATCATCGATTTTTTTTCGCATTGATATATGTTTGTATGAAATGCATATATCGAAATAAATGTTTTCAAACCAAGTCGCTTTACGAAATAAAATGGTGTATCTGAAAGTCTGAAAATATTTTTCTTGCATAAATCTTAACCTTTTTTATTACTTCACATAGTGGATGAAGTTAGTAGAACGACTAAGTTGGGAAGTTAGAGTTTTTTGTCTTACACTAGTAACAAATCATTTAATCAAACTCAGAGTCGAGCTTTCTTTCCGCAAATTATATGGCTGTAAAGACAAATTAAATGACCAAATGTATAACATAAAACATGAACATTTGTTATAATTTATTATAATTTGTCTTTATTTGCCGTCAAACTTGGCACGGTTTAAACATGCATGAGACCGACATACAAGAAAAGAATAAGTAAATTTTCATAAAATTTATGAATTCTCTGAAAAACAAATTTCAAAATTTCAATTTGAAGCAATTAAAACTAGATAGACAATACCCTGGTGTAAAGCTGTGACATGTGTAACACTTCCGCCTACATCCAACACAATCCCGGAAATACGACCGGAACTGATCAGAGCCAGTCCTGCAGGGTCTGTGATATACAGAGCAGGAACTCGAAACTTCTCCATCATAATCTGTAAGTAGTCGATACAAATCATTAACTACATGCATCAAAATACGATCTTGGAGCTGACTGTGATATAAGTAACTAATTTAAGACATAGCAACTTAATTCTACAGTAAAGGTTTAAGTATGCAAAAACCGTAAGGCAGCAGCCTTCTTACTCAAACATTAAACAATCAAAACGACTTACATTATGCTTCCTGTTGTGTTAATTGTTCATGCTTCTAATAAAAATCAGGTGGATCGATTTAAGTCTTTTCAAATAATGGTAATTTTAAAATCATTCAAAGATTTAATTCATCTAAAGGAACTGCTGTGGCAAAGTCATGTTTCTTTCGCAAAGATATGCTACCTGCTATTTGGATGTGATTAAGCCGACTTGGGTATGAGACAAAATACGGGAATATTACATATGTAGTAATATTATGGACATTTATACTCATTTTGCAAAAAAAAAATATAATGGTGAAGATATAATACCCTTTCAAATATCTGTATTAAACTGCGAGTGTATTTTTGGCTCTCACCTCGACCATTTTCTGTCTGTTTTCGGGACTGTTACCAGGAACCTCTGTTATCAGAATAGGGCGGCCCTCTATACCGTCACGCAGTTCGTGTGTGAAAATATACTCCCAGATGCTTGAACAAAATATAAACAGGTTTTTTTTATTCCATCACCATATAGTTCAAACCAAACTTTACATGAGGTCGACAGTGTCGTCTGATTGCTTGACAATGTTACAGTATCAAAATTTTCCAGAGTCTCTACAGCTGTAACACCGATAGATTTTGCCTTCAAACGGGAAGTAACTAAAAATATAGGTTGTATCTAATACTGAACAACAAAAGCAAACTTACCTTTCCATATCATCCCAGCCGCAGACAGATCCCCTGTGCATAGGAAATGTTAACTTGCACTTTCTGTTGAACCAAGCCCTATCTCCAAACAGCTTCATACCGGCTCCATCCTGTAAAATAGTTCATGTTTTAGCCTTACATCTGAACCGTCACAAACAAATATTAATCAAGTTAGGGTCCAAGGGACACAGTATTTTACATAGACATTTTTCTTACCGGTACTTGAACATTTAGTTTAAGTAAAAAAATACGGCAGAAATGTAATGACTTCCATAGATGTATTGTCAGTAAAGAAGGCGAATGGTAGTGTACTGCCTTAACGCTTAAATACGCAAACACGGTATGAAAATCTTGACCTACCTTACGTTGACTGTTGCTTTCTCCCGCTACATCGGTGCCAATCACTGTTCTCTCGTACGCACGGGCTGTTTTGTCACCAGCATACCCAGCCTTTATCATCCATGTTCCATTATCTATAACCACCGCTTCTGAGTCATCGTCTATATCAGACATTTTGCATACTCTTTCTAATCTACTATACTGAAAATCAAAACAAGTGCCAGAGGTTCATCCGGGGAACCATGGTAGACCTCTGGTATGCAAGAATGAACAATGCAGACACGTCTTTGTACAGTTACTAATTCGTATAATTATTATATCAAATATCTACATGAAAAGTATGATAAAACTATAGTGGTAAAACCCAGACTACTGTATTTCATACTTATGCACATTCATATTCATCTCTAAAATAGTAAAAGTCCTCAACTTAATATTTTAAACAATACTAAAACATTTTAACGAAGGAAACAAAATTGACAATAAAATATGAGCTTAGTTTAAGTAGTGAATTTAACGAGTGAGTTGAATAAAATGGCATTATGTCAGGCTCTGGTGAGTGCAATATTCCTTCGGTCAAGGAGTTCAATATAGTAACAAATATTTACACTCAAACTATTACCAGAATATTTTTACTGAAGCAACAATGTTTTTAAGTTTTTGTTTATGCCGACCCCAGTAAATTTAACAGTGTTATACATTTTTCATTACCTTTTGGCAAAATTATACACATATGTCTTGGACATTGAATATATTGAACAATAGGCAGACCGCATGTGATTACAGGATTAGCTGTTATATCGATACACATAAAGATACATGACAGGTAGATGACCATTGGGGGAAAGGTAATTTTTTATGTAAACAACTTTATGTGGTATGATGGCAGTGTTTAATAAAATGTTTAATACATATCATGTTGATGTTGGCTTGTATTTCCTTAATAGCACTGAATTCGTTCTTGGAATGGTCTCCCCTTATATAAACAGTCCAGCCCCAGTTTGATTCTATTCGCTGAGAGGCTGGCAGTTGTAACCATCTAATCTGTATCTTTGTTTTAATCTTAGTAATTGTAGTTCTTTTAAACTTTTCACCTAATGAACTTGCTCATCTTTAAACAATCTGTCCCACACAAGTGCGCCAGATCAATGATCGTACTAGATGAGTCTGATGTAGATGTAGATAGCTACGATATGTGTGCAATGTGTACATAAACTTCATTAAAATCAGCATTATTCTTTATAATATTATACATGTTTTTAAAAGCAATAAAATATGATTAGATAAAATAAAAGTTCTTTAATATAGGAGTTATAAATCAAACCAAAATACCCAAGATGAAAATATCAAACAAAATGCATCACTGAAAAAAAGTTTCAAGTCAAAATCTAGAACATTAATTTAACACTGTAGATATCTAACTGCGTATACTGTCGACTAACTCTCCGCTAAAGTAGCATGTTTAAAACTTATTGACTTTGTCTACACATACGTTTAAAAAATGTCACCACACTTTAAATTAACAGTTAGCAAAATTATAACAATACGTTCTACATGTGAATTGTTCGATTTATTGGTTATCAGCTGATCAGAGTAAATAGAAGACAAATATACTAGAAGACAAATATACTTGCTCGTAAAGTATACAGCAGGCTGTTTAAATTAGTACAAAAGACTTACCTGTATGCAAGATTTAAATCTACCATCATTAACAATATCAATATATCACTAAAATTCTCAAAAAATTAAATTAATGGCGACTTTTCTAAAACGGGAGGTAACTCATATGCTGGATTCTAAAACACATTGAGTGTACGCACGCACCGAACGCGTACGCTATTAACCCTATGTTAAACCTAACCCTAACCTTTAGTCAGTATATAGTACACTACACTCAATGGGCATTAAATCTCCTGCATTGAGTGTACGCACGCATTGAATGTACACTATTAAACCTATGTTAAACCTAACCCTAACCTTTAGTCAGTATATAGTACACTCGACTCGTGCGTACATCCAATAGGAGCGATTTAATGTTGACGTACACTCAATCTAATAGGGGCGCCGTGTCAGTTACTGTACCGATAAGGGGAAGTAACACTGTGTCTCATTAATGGAAACTAGATCTTTGTAAAAGATTTCTTACAATTATGTGTTTTCCAGTTAAATATAAAAGAAAGACGTTTTAAACAGCATTTGAGGAATGCCCAACACCCCTTCCTGTCGGATAAAGAAGTATTTAAAAGTAAATTTAATTCTTGCTCTAGAAACTATATAATTAGAATACAAAAAAAAAAAAACATTAAAATTTAATGACTTGAAGTGACATTTATAGTACTTTTTGTATGTTTTTTACAAGTTATATCGACTTGTTAATATTCCGTAGTCACTATAAACAATAGTAGGAAAATAGTTGCAAACGAATTCACGTGTATTCGCCCTATGCCGTACAAAAACATGCATATACAAAATGTTCTCACTGTTTAGCAGATCATATCTTTGGCTGTAATGTTGTGATGTGAAACAACAATAACAACCAATTCTAGATCATCATGTTTAGTAATGTTTCACAACCTATTAGAGAACAGAATGTAACTGAGATATTTCAACTAATCAAAGCTTTATCAATGTTCTAAATATACGTGCTTTCAGTCAGTCCAGGACGAATACAGAAAGTGTCGTTCTGTTGCGCTATCGTACTGCCATGCTATCGTACTGTCGTGCTATCGTACTGCCGTGTTATCGTTCTGTCATACTATTGTACTGTCGTGTTACTGTCGTGCTATAATACTGCCATGCTATCGAACTGTTGTGCTATCGTACTATCACGCCATCGTACTGCCGTGCTATCGTACTGTCCTGCTATCGTACTGCCGTGTTATCGTTCTATCATGCTATACTACTGACGTCCTTTCGTACTATTGTGCTATCGTACTGCCGTGCTATCGTACTGTCGTGCTATCGTACTGCCTTGCTATCATACTGTCGTGCTATCGTACTGTTTGCTATCGTTCTTTCGTTCTACAGTACTGTCGTGCTATCGTACTGTTGTGCTATCGTACTGCCGTGCCATCGTTCTGTCCTGCTATCGTACTGTCCTGCTATCTTACTATCGTGTTGCGACAATACGATGGTTCGAAAATGAAAGGTATATAAATAGATAGATAGATCTTTCATTTGTCTTATAGCGAATCGAAAGATTGAAAAGACGAATAATATAGGAATTGTTGTGTCACATAAGGTTCTTATCATATTACTGTATCATATATACAACACCAACATTTATATTGACAAGATAACTTAAGCACTATAGAATGAATTACATTGCATATGATCTTTCAAAATATTAAAACTTGATATTATGTGATACACACATATTACTCCGACAGAGTTATTTTTGATTCAGAATCATGATTTATGTATACTTTAAATATGATTTTTTTTAAGATATGTATTGCCTTAAAGTAAAAGTTACCGAAAATTAAAGAATGTTGTAACATGATGAGTAAAGCGCACTTATTTTATAGCCAGTTACTGATACTCATAGTTGGGAGGCTAGATAGCATTAAAAATATTAGTATTTGATTAATGTCACAAACAGCTTATTTGCAAGTATTTCTTCAAGTTCCCCAAGTGCATCATTTACAGTACAAGGACCCGGTTTCACGATTTACGTTCATGGTATTACTTAACTTAAAAAAAGCATTTGTGTTACTTTTTTGCTAGTATCTAGATGACATATCTGGGCAAAAATTGTAAGGTTAATCCAAAGCAACAGGGACCGACGTCGGTTCTGCTTGAGCGCGACAGGCTTTTAATAGATTTCACGCACTGGCGATAAAAAAAAACGCTTTAGAAAACACAAGCGTCGTATATTTGTTTTAGTGACCATTTCTGTGTGCGCCACAATAAGTAAATTAAAGTATGTTTTCTGTAATTTGGCACAAGCATTTTGATATTGTTATGCATGAATATGTATGTTTCATTTTTCATAATTTCAGTTATTTTTCGGATTTACCAATATACATGTAATAGTCCGGCTTATAAATTCCAAAATGTGGCCAAACCTTGCATATTTTAGTAGAGACTTAAGATAATACATTTCTGAAAGAACAATATCAGAAGATAAACTCTGGATATGGAACACTCGAATCAGTCAACCATGAAAGCCTGGGTAAACTGTTTTATGACGTCATCATTAGGACAATTGAATTCGTAAATATAATTTGATCTACCGATTTCAATATTTTGCGGCACTACAACGGCCCGACGTCGGCTCTACATCGGCACACTTTGCCGACATTCCGACATTATACCTATACTGGGCCGATATAGTCATGCTGGCTAGGTAGGGGACAGTCAAAGGGACACTGATGGTTGGTTGCAATAACGATCATCTACTTCGCATGTCCAATCATCCCACAAAGTGGGCCTAGCGGTTCTCAAATTATGAATTGGAAACGGTTTTCCTTGTTCAGGCCCCTGTGACTTTGACCTTTTGGTAAAGTGACCACAAAACCAGTAGGGGTCATCTACCATCTACTCTGCATGTTCAGTCATCCTAATTAGTTTCAACAGTCTGGGTCAAGTGGTTCTCAAGTTATTAATCAGTAATGGTTTTCCTTGTTCAGGCCCTGTGGCCTTGACCTTTAACAAAGTGACCCCGAAATCAATAGGGGTCATTTACTCTGCATGCACACTCATCCTATGAAGTTTCAACATTCTAGGTCAAGTGATTCTCAAGGTATTGATCGGAAATGGTTTTCCATGTTCAGGCCCCTGTGACCTTGAACTTTGATGGAGTGACCCAAAAAAACTCTGATTTGTATTTTAACCATATCATGTCCCTTTCATACTTAAATGTTTTGACAAAATTCTTTTTAAAGTAGAGGTCTCTTATTGAGACATAAATTCATTTTACTGTCAAATCGCTGAATACTAGTAGTGGAGCGCGCTGTCTTACGGACAGCTCTTGTTAATATGTCCGTTGTATTGGCTTTCACATATACGCTGAATTAAATATTAATCCCTTAGAGGAAACGTGTTGAAGCATTGAAAATGATTACATGTGATCCATATTTATAGAATATCCCAAACTTGTTTAATATTAAGAATAGTTTATACTTAGATTTCATCCTGTGTGTACTTAATAGACATTTCTGTTTCGAGTAAAATTATCTACCTTTTTTTGTAGGAAAGTGGAGAATTTGTTTCATGCAGACCAACGGCAAGGACGAAACTGGACGGGTTAAATTGTGCTGTGATCAGAAGAATGATCTATTCTTTCAATACAGACAAGAAATCCCTTACACTGACAACGTTGAAGAGCAAACTACAGGAACTTGGCATTGCGGTTTCAAAGTCTAATTTGCACAGGATAATCTTAAAGCTTGGATTTAAGTAAGCTTAACATCATAATGCAACATTTGTATGAAGAAGTACTATCATAAAAGAAACACATCAAGGAATGTTGTTAAAATAGTAAATTATACCTCACATAAATGCCCTACGCAAATTTCCTATTATAGTTTAACTTGAATAATATAGTCAGTGAATTAATATCACATTTGCAATTTCTCTATTATAATTTATATATACCGGTGCAAATAATACCATTTTTAAATCTTATGTTTGGTGACATGATACTTTCGCAGCAACGTACAATTTTGAATAGGCGCTTATATATTTTATGTTCAAATTTAATTCTAGTGTGAACTCGTCCTATCTACTTTTTAGCTCACCTGGGCACGAAGTGCTCAAAGTGAGCTATTGTGACCGGTCATTGTCCTGCGTCCGTCTTCGCCCGTCGTGCATCAACATTTGCCTTGTCAACACTCTAGAGGCCACAGTTGTAACTCAATCTTTATGAAACTTGGTCAGAATGTTTGTATTGAGGATCTCTAGGTCAAGTTTTAAACTGGGTCATTAGGGGTCAAGAACTACGTCAGTATGCCAGGTGAAAGAAAAATCATATTAACACGCTAGAGTCCATATTTTAAGTTTGAAACTCATGAAAATGTTTGTCTTGAAGACCTTTCGTTCATGTTAGAATCTGGGATATTAATGATTTCACAGTATACATAATAAAGACTGAAATTTAAGGAGGTAGGTTACCTTAATTTTTGTAAGTGCGCATGTCCAACCGGAAGCTAACGTGACGATTTACGACGACGTTTACGACAAACTAAATGTGTTTGTATATCCATTCTTCTGGAAATAAATCTTGAACCTGCCTCCGATCTTATGTTTAGTGGTTTAATAATGCAGAAATAATGAATGAATTGCCGCAGAAACGCTTCAAAACATTGTTGCCTTAAAATGACGTCATTGACGTCATGACGTTACGTGTCAGTTACCGCGCAAAATTAATAGCTTTTATTTTGAAAGTACGTTATTCTGTGCTTTTTCTTTATCTGAACTATTTTTAAACAGCCATTATTTGCTGAAATACTTTTTATTAGTCTTTTGCTCTGAAAAATGATCAAATTTTGCTTCTTTTATGTAATTATATTGAAATGTTATGCGGAATGTAAGAAAATGGATGATGATAACTGATGTGATTGGGAATATAGTTGGCTGAAAGGTAACTTATTACGGTCATTTACAAATAAAAAATGGGCAGTTTGATTTGTTATACCTATTTCCCAGTTTCCATTGATAATTTGTTACTTAAATACTAAAACTAAGCTCTAAAATTGTTCAAATTTCAGTATAAAATTGTGGTGTCTTGAATTAAATTGATGTTACCATGGAAACGAAGCCCGTGACCTATATGTCTAATTGTAAAATTCAAAAGCGTTGACACTGGTCTATTTAAGGAACACAGCTTCGGCTTTTTATTTTCATTTCAACAATATCCATGAAAATAATAGCAGCATGCAGAACGATTTTTCAATAAAAATGTCAGACGACGGGCACTGCTGTAAGTATTTTAGGCTGTGAAATTTGTTAAATCAACTGCAGTTCATACGAAAATATTACTAACGTTAGAAATAAGACGTTTTAAAGCTACATTATCAAGAAAGATAATTTTATATAATATTTTTTTATAAGAAATTACGATAAAAAGCAACATATAAGCTATTTTAAACATCTCTGTTGCCATGGTTACTCTAAAATTTAAGAAAAACATAGTACCATGTAAAGTTCTTGTTATTTTGCTAATCATATTACCCAAATATTCCATGTTGGTCAATAACAGAATGGCACTGAAGCCGTCGAAAAACCCGTTTTCATACATAATTGTTGAAAAATGAGAGAAAATGCGTTACCATAGAAACACGAGCCCCGCGACATACACATTTTAAGCTTTTATTAGAAAGCTAATGCGCATGCTAGTAAAACTATTAATTATGCAGACTTCTACGGATAACAATGAAACCAAAATACACTGAAAAGTGTTAAATATCCGTATTTTCCTTCTTCTTTCTATATAAAATACCTTAAGAGGGTCATGTACTTCAAACCTGGATAAAAACTGTACTTGAAAGGACAGAGATAAACGGAACTGAGATTGTAGCAGTTAAAACATTAAATTACACGAAATACAAAAAATCACTGCGGTTCAACTAATTTGAATTTACCCTGGTAACAAGGTAACCTACCTCCTTAACTTCGTCTTCAAGTGAACATTGGTAGTCAACAACAAATACTTTATAGTAGACAGCTGCTTATTTTTCGAAGAAGGAGGGATATACTGTTTCGCAGATGTCGGTCGGTCGGTATGACGGTATGTCAGTCGTTCCGCCGACCAATCAGTTTCCTGAAAAAAAAAATCGCAAATAAAGAGAAAATATATATTAATAAATAGTAAAACAGCGCACCATGGCGGCCTTCCATTAAAATCATGACAAACGAGGTCTTATTCCATTATTATTTTTTCTTTACTTTCAGATTTTACAAAGGGGGTGTTGGCAAACGTTTTGTTAAGGAAAGGCAAGACATAGTTGCTTCACGGCACACATATTTGAAGGAAATCAAAAAGGCCAGATGGAATGGGGACATTGTAGTATACGTGGATGAGACATAGTTGAATGCTAACCATTGTGTGAAAGGTGAATGGAGTGACTAAGTTGAGTGAAACGTCGAAGTTGACAGGGAATGAAAGAGGCGCGTGTAGGTTCATTCCATCTGGTAAGGGTAAGCGTTTGATTGTGCTTGATGCCGGTTACAAGAATGTGGGTTTGATTCCCGGAGTTGGAGAAGTGTTTGTGGCTCGGAGTGATACAGGCGATTATCACTCCGAAATGAACCACCAACATTTCTTCAACTGGTGGAAGAATACCCTCCTTCCTGTATTACCGGGGCCAAGCACAAACGTTATAGACAATGCTTCATATCATTCCATGCTAACTGCTGATTCTAGGTCACCGACAACGGCATCGCGGAAGGACGAAATCGGAGAGTGGTTACAACATAGACAGATACCTTTTACTGACGACATGATTAAGCCTCAACTTGTCAGAGAGATTGTCAGAAGAAACAAACCACATCCCAAGTACATCTTTGATGAGCTTGCGATGGAAGCTGACCATAAGGTACTCCGTTTGCCACCACGCCATTGTAAGTTAAATCGAATTGAGCTTGTGTGGGCTAAAATGAAGGATCATGTGCCAGAAACAACTTTTCTTCCAAGCTTAGAGATACCATGGCCCTCTTCAATGACTCATGTGCACTAATCACACCTGAATACTGGAACAGGTGTGAGGACCGTGTTATCAATAAGGTTGAAAAAGAGTTGTGGCGCATTGACGGTGTACGAGAAGATGAGGTTGCGCCTATTGTCATTCCGCTAGGTGAAGCAGACGATAGTGACACTAAAGAGGACACAGACGACGAGGGCGAGGAGGACGACATTTACGAAACCAACAGATGGAATGAACAACACGACTAGCACGTGTGATAAAAAGAGTGATAATGAGGATGATGAAAGTATGGTATTTGGGAAATGTTGATTGCGAGAGCCAGAGGAGTACATGCAGACTGACATTGAGTGAGTGTTTTGTGATGCGTGCGAGAAATGGTTTCATTGTGTGTGTGTGCGTGCGTGCGTGTGTGCGTGCGTGTGTGTGAAGGATGTTAGTAAGTTAAATTCTTATTTTTGTTCTGAATGTGAATTGATATTTCATACAGCTTTTTAAGTCAAGATTTTAATATACCATTAATTAACAGTTGATTTTAGTAACTATTTTTCTATATTGTTTGCACAACTTAAATTCCATTACATTGATTAATTTCTTAAACATGTATTGGTATGTGATTATTTCATTATATATTTAAATTTAATTACTCATTCCACAAGTGGGTAAATTACAAAGAAACAGTAATGCCAGATTGTGATATCTATGTTATTTTGAATTTATGTATATGACTATTTCTGCATTGTCGTTATGGAATATCTGTGATTGTTTCCGTTGTATACATTGTAGTAATCTTTGCCTCTGTAATCTGTGATGTTAATTATTTTCGTTTTGTATTTTTTTTTTGAATTGTATGTAAATTATTATTTTCGCATATGTGATATGCAAGATGTGATTACATTTATTAGTACTTTTGCCTTTGTTTACAAACAATGGGATTCTTGATGTTAAATAAAAACTAGTAATTATCCCCATAAAGTTTTGTTTGTATTCATTTCGAGCTTGCTGATAATATTTAGCCAAGCAGTAAAAACAACCAAACTGCAGTCAAAAAGTCTCAATTTTAAATAGACAAGGACTAAAACTTTAATCATGGTCATCAACGTGAAAAAACAGAAATAAACGTATGCGGATATCAGCAACCACGAATGTAAAAAAGCAATGTGATTTCTAAGAATGAATTTCTAAGAGTGAATAAATTTATGGCAAGTATCGTAGTTAAGTTTTATATTCAGTAAAAAATGCAGGACAAATATAGATCAACTGGACAAAATCTGACCGGAGGAGGACAACTTCACAAATCATCTTTTTATATTGTTAAGAAAACACTATAAATGACAAAATCATCAAGATCATCAAAACAATTAATGGCGGCGAATATTAACTGTTAAATTCGGGAAAAATACAAAAGGGAATTTGTCCGCTTTTGCCAAATTTTGTCCGCGAGTCTTGTCTTTTTTCTACACAAATAGAAAGTTGTCCATATTGCGAAGAACTTACGATTTTGCGACCAACTGGATGCATGGATGGAAAAACAGACCGGAAGTGGATAACTAAATAGAGTTTAATATATGCTGTCAGTAAACCTTTGAAACGTATCCCAGTACAGGTACCTTCACAGGACAATTTCAGCCTTTCAGAAAGCAGTATTTTAATGTGTTCAGGTATGCATGTTATTTTACGGTTCAAAACAATTCAAAGTGCAAACGTATGCTCCCCTCTCCTCCCTCACACACACACACACACACAAATACACACACGCTAGAGGAAGTAAAAGTGATATGATATTTTTTTTTTGCATTTTCCATTGTAGCCTACGAGAAATATAAGTCTTGATATCAATCGAATATTAGGAAAGCTAGTAAAAACATTAATCGATTAATACTTTAAGAACAATAATATGTTTAAATTACTTTGTCTTTAAATTATAAAACCACAATGAATCTCTGTCTAACAATACAAGGTGACTCTCTACTACTGCGAACTTGGTCAAAGTTTTATTTTTTTAATACATTTAAACGTCGGTAATTTTGATGTCCCCTCAAAAAATCATAATTGGGCGCCGCCATATTGTTTATTTACAAGAAGCGAGGCGACGTCATTTAGCATTACGGTCTATGGGAAAAAATACAAAAATGAACATATCAACATGAAACAAAAATGTTTTTGGAAAAATAAAAAATGTGCCTAGAGATATGGATCTTTGCTATATAAAAAACATATTTTAGGTCATCATAACGCATATCATAACTTAAAACATGATGTTAACGAGATTGGTGGGACAGACTTTAGTAGTCAGTTTTACTATTTAAAATACAGTGTTGGCAGTCAGATATATACAATATGCTGAATACATGCTGCGACCGACATAGATACATGTGTAAATACATTGTAAGCTGGCAATTAGCCCGACGGCTATCTTAATTCGAAACCATTTGGTTTTATCACATATTCATCATATTTATATTATAATTATATTATCATATTTCATATTTATAAACTAATAAAGATATTTTCTTTTTTATTGTAATTTCTAAAACTTGTAGGTGAAAAGGACGAATGGAGTATTTGCATTGAAAATCGTGATGTGCAGAAAGCAAACATGCTGCTTGAAAGAGGACAATTACCAAACAAAAACCAACTACATAATGCTTGTAAAACATTTGGCTTGAAATCTACTATAATGAAGGAAATTTGCAACAAAATAGAACAAGTTATAACAGATGCATCTAGTCATATAATTGACACAGACGCTTGCTACAGAGAAACAGATCAAAGCAAAATCGTGTTTGTGGTATATACTTCCGGACCAACTGACGACATAGATTCAGTAGAAGGAAAGTATTCGGTGCTTGCTCGCAGTTTTGACTACTGCTCTCAAGAAGGCAATGATGTGACTGACAGAGAAATGCATGAGGACGTACAGTTCATCGGCAGTGAATTAGAAGATATTGAACAGATTTTGAAAACGGACTCGCCTAAACTAATGGAAAAACACAGCAATCTAACACTCACGACCGCAAGTTATTTTAAGTCAAAATATTACACAAATTGCTACGAAACACATCTGCTCGAACGAAAAGCTTGTATTGTATTTTATGTAACTTGCAAGGGTCTTATTCCTGTTGGTGAAGATGTGTTGCCAAGAAGGTTAGGTACATTTGACACAGATGTACGCGAAGGTCGTTTAACGTTTGCTGTTGGTGGCCCACCTGAAGGGAAACACGAACACATTAAAATAGGATGTCGAATTAGTTGTAAACATGGGTCTGGTACCATCGCCGGTTTTGTCCAACATCCAGTACACGGTGTTTGCGCATTGACCTGCGCTCATATAGTTCTATCTAACGAAGAAATTCTGTCATCTACAAAGAACAAATCAAGTTCCTCACCAGACCGTATATGCTATCAGCCTGATTATAGACAGGAAGGAGAAGAAAAGTGTGGAAATGTAGTTCTTGTTCGACTGGATGAAGGGGATATGTCAAAGACTGGTATAGATGTAGCTTTGGTGAAAATTGACAGGGATCGAATACCGACAACAGGAGACCTTCCCGATTTCGGCCGAAAAGACTTGAAATGGTACTGTTCACATTGCAAAGGTAAATGTGCGTAATTTTCTAAAATGTTTTAGAAAAATCCAACTAGGATGTTCTTGCGAAACGCTAGATATCTAACTAATTAGTTTCTTTTCTCTTTCGATATAAGTGTTTTACAGGATTTCATGTTTATTCGGATAAAATAAGATAAAAGCCAACGCTGAAATCTTGTATATTAACGAACGTCAACATTCCACAAAACAGTTTATTTTGAAACTTTAGTGATTCATTTGTTTGAATGTTTGCAGTAAAATGCATTATCTTAATTTCCAATACTTTACGTCATTAAAATGCAGGTGCTTATATTACACTGATTGCAATACGTTTTACTGTAATTGACATATAAAAGTACATTCCAATGATAACTGAATCATCACAGTAATCATTCTAAATAGCTGCATTACTTTAAGATAAATGTATATTTACTTGTGTTTTTAATCGCGGTAAGAATATTTTTTGTCAGGAACGTTATATTGTTTCATTGTATTTTGATTGTTTTTATAACCTGTAACTTGCTAAAGTATTGTATTTTTGCATCTTTCAAGTTTAAAATTAGCCTTTATTTTATGTTTTCAAGATGATATGCTGAAATCAAAGCTCTCGTTTAAATCGGGCATGATACTCGATACTGACGAAATTCCTATGCAAAACTACGTCGTAAAATATGGCCAAAAAACGAAACTTACGATAGGTCGCCTCAAAGTAAAGGGAGGATCAGGCAAATTTGACATGCGACCAGACCAGCAAAAAGAAAATGACAGAAACACGTGCAGACAAAAGGGATACAAACGACACATATTCTCCTTACATAACCTCTTGGAAGTAAAAGGCATTGGTTCAAGATTTTCTGAAGCTGGTGATTCGGGCTCGTTGGTATTCAGCCGAGATAACAACAACAAGCTGTCTGCAGTTGGTATTGTTGTAGGTTGTACTTTAAATGAAAAGTCTACGTTAGTGCAACCAATCTGCTCTGTACTCGAGGAAATTGGGATGGAAAAGCCATTTTCCATGATGAATTTCGATCCTCGTGATAGACGAATAGAAAGTCTTGAAAAATATATGAAGAAAATTGTGGACAAATTAGACATTGAATAAATCTAAAGTTTAGAAGACCTTGATGTGAGTTACCATGTTGTCCTTGTTTTTTATCAAAAAACTTTAACCGACAACAGTTTTCTTGTATTTGTAAAAATAAAAGCTTGGCGAAACAAGTCTACCATATGAATAGCGTATATAAAGCAAGAAGACCAGTCAATAAGACCTCTTGGAAGTAGGCTATACAAAGGTAACAAATTCATAGTAGACAGGATATACTAGTTAGATTTGTGAAAAATATTCATTTATTAGTATTTACTAATATTTAGTTTTGTTATATACATAATAATGAAATACTAGAAAATATTGATAACATATAGTTGATAATTGCACAGTATTTACTTTTACTGCAGTGAAACATATTATCTATATTTTCAAAACATTTTAACATAGTTTTTTTTAAATATTTTTTACTGGTTTTCCGGAACTACTTTGGTATTCTCGGACAGTTACTTTGTTATATCTACCATTTTAAGTGTAAACAAATGAATATGGATAATGAAGCAAACTATTTCATGTCAAAATATAGAATTTACAATCATCGCAGCACGGCTATGGTACTTTCTAACCAGTATTTTTACGCGTACACGGCATTTAAAGCCCCAGCTGTTACTGGCCTGGTAGACAATTTTGTAGGAGGAGCCTATCAAATAACAACACTACCCTAGGCTGTGTGTCAGCTAAAAATAGCTCCCTTTCAATGATTCACAAGGGGCAGTTGAAGAAGAAATATAAACTTACATGTTTGGATGGTTACAAATTAATATTATCCATATTGTGTGCATCTATAATAGAATCAATCTTATGAAAAATTCAAAGTTGAGACTACATGTAACTTCCTGGTATTTAAACTTCTTAATGTAAATTGACCAGTGAAACTTCAAAATCAAACATTCACATTGCTGACACTGGCCCATTAATTAAGATAATCTAGCAATCAATGTAGAAATGATAAACTATTAAAATCTGGGATGTATAACATTACACACAACTTAGCAAGAGTTGCTGTCTGATAAGGTCTTGAAAATGATAAGGTATTTGAAATAATTTGTCACTTTATGTCTGTAGTTTAGTTCTCTACATCTTGATTTAAAACTTGATTTTTAAATAACATAAAAATAAAAATGCAAAAATGATTATGATATTCTCAGGGCGGGTGATAACGTGACTTTTGTTTGTGATCACATGTTGTCCACATTAGTGGCTGCCCCATGTAGTAAAAGTTTTTTTGTATTTTTTCTGCAATTTTTCATCGTATTTGAATATGTTTTACCGATCATGTTCCAGCCAACAACTGTCCAGTTCCAACGATGTATTGTTTTGCTATTTGAGTGTTGCCGTTTTTCCATTGAAGATTGGAATTACATGCTATATACACCATTTACATAATTTATTGAACACAATGTGTGAACATGACATAATGTGACTATTCAGACATGAATGCCTGGAACATTGTAGAAAACACGCATAAACATTTACAAGTCGCATGTGAAGCAAAATACATGATTGCGCTGCATCTCCAGTCGATTTCTACCAACAACAAACCTGTTATTATAAAATGCATAAAATGTGCTTTTTGGAATATTGGATACTATTTCAAGAGAAAAATCACCGCTTCGAAAATCTCTGCAGGGTAAATGTAAAAACGGCAACACTGACATAGCAAACTAATACATCGTTTGAACCGGAAATTTGTTGGCTGGAACATGGTTGGTAAAATATATTCAAATATGACGAAAAATCGTAGAAAAATACAAAAGCTTTTAGTACATGGACACAGCCATTAAGGTGGACACAATGTGATCATAAACAAAAGTCATGTGATCACCCGCCCTGTTTCTTCTCAGTTTAAAAATTAAAAATTACTTTTCTGGCAAATCTTTACGATATGCTGTATGTGTTTATTTCATTGATACATGAAGCCTTCTGCTTATCACGTTGGTTGATAAAATTAACAAAGAGGTAATTATTTACTTTCTCTGTTTTTCCATGGTCCATGACCTCGTTAGCTCCTCTCGGCAAATTTAAATTTTTGGCAGTTAGTGTATTATATAATAAGTTTTTTTTTTAAAACACTACTTCACACTATTTTGTTTAAAAAATATTTACAACATTTGATAAAGAATGTTTTAATCTGTATTTATGCATTTTATAACTTTTTATAGTTTATTGAAAATTTTGAAAAAGGGCTCTCTGATGTGAAGCATGCATAATTAATATAAAAACCTGCCCCAGCGCCATCGTCTGGCTTTTATATGGTAGTTGGGAGTTTAACCTTACGCGAAGGGACATTATCGGGAGAACGTTTTAAACGCCAGAAAAGAAAACCACACTAATATGCCGAAACTACCGGGAACTGCGTGTTAATTGCAACTCGTACAACTTAAGTTTCATAATTAATGTCTTTGTGGATGCTGTAAAGTTATCTCTAAAGTAACACTAAACTTCTGCAGTACGGAAAATGCATTGTTGTTGTTGTCATTCTTTTTATGATAAATATAAACACATCTTTGTGTATATAATAAACAAGAAATTAAGTATTTTTTGCACGAAACCATATTTTTGCAAAAAAACGCGAATCAAATATGAACGCTTCTGATGACAAATATAGCATCATGCATTGAAAGAGAACTAAGTCCGCTTGTACAGCAGATCTTAGAATATTGAAATTATACAGGTATGCTGCAGAGAATTTCTATTTTGAAAAATATACGGTGTTCAGTATATTCAGACCAGTTGTGCAAACTGACTCGAAAACGGTTCTTACAAAGTTTTTCCCAAATGAGAATGTTTACTTGTGTATCTTATATAACAATTGAATGGAATTTAGACATAGATTTTATTTGCGTATTAGTTTCAACCATGGTATAAACAGTAGTAATTTCATCATTGTATCATAATATCCCATTGGATTAAAGTTTAGTAAACTAATTGCATGAATGTAGTGACATATATCTTGATTATTTATATTTTATTGTAATCCGAAGAAAAGTAATTCCCGCTCTGTAACTCTTTGTCTACACTTAGACAGAAAATTGCGAGTTTGAGATATTTCAATGAAAGGGAGGCATTCTGATTAACTTCATAATATTCAAAATTAAAATGTTTTAGTCACGATTGAATATGATATGTATTGCAAGTCATAATAGTTTATATTGGATTGTTTCAGATGTCAGACAAATTCTGAAATTGTATTATTAAATTATCATTATCAAACGTGAACTCTTTACCTATTTCCGACATTATCTTTGATAGTGTTATGTTTGTCTGTCTCACTTTCTTACTTCTACATTCTTATATTTGCATTTTCGTGTTTATGTATACTGTATACATGTATGTATTCGCAAATGAGCACGTATCTATATTATTGCTTTATTTAGACATGAAGTACTGTATAGATGGCTTCGTCCTTTGAATGAAGCTTTTCATATTGAACATTCTTTCATTTTTGTACATAATAGATGTCAACATAAAATAACTAAGCAGTCTTTGGACCTTAAAAGAGTTTTACCTGCTGTAATGCCTTCGGCAAAGGAAATAAGTACATGCGTATATAGATTTTAGGTTTTTATTTTCAAATATTGTTACACGAGTTTTATTGTGCTTTACATATTATGTTTTTTCTTTGTCAGACAAATTCCGAAATTGTATTATTATAATCATTTTTTAATGTGAACTCTTGACCTATTTCCGACATTATTTATGATAGCATCAAAATCAAGATGATCCAACCTTTACATGAATTGTTGAACTTCTATAAAAAAATTATTGCAGAGGCTTGAATTACATAATCTTTAAATGCTAGTATAAGACTATGCCCTTCTGTGCTCCTTCTGTATGTTTGTCTGTCTCAATATGTTACTTCTACAGTTTTTATATTTGCATTTTCGTGTTTGTGTATACTGTATACAGGTATTCGCCAATGAGCACGTGTATACATTGGCACTTACCTCTGTTGCTTTATTTCCACATGGAGTACTGTATAGATGGCTTCTTTCTTTATATGAAGCGTTCCATATTGAACCTTTTTTTTCCATTTTATTTGTGTAGGTAATAATTGTTAACATAAAATAACTTAGCAGTCTTTTGACCTTGAAAGTGTTTTTTCTGTTGTAATGGCTTTGGCAAATTAAATAAGTACATACGTATATGGTTTTTTAGGTGCACATGCGTTTTTGTGTTTTACATATTATGTTTGCTTTTGTTTATCAGACAAAATCTGAAATTGTATAATTATTATTATCATATGGTTTTGTAGATGTTTTAAACTATTTTAAACGAGTTTTTTTCTGTTTTACATATTATGTTTTTTTTTAGTTTGTCAGACAAATTCTAAAATTGTTTTATCATTATCAAACGTGAACTCTTTACTTATTTCCGACATTATTTATGATAGCATCAAAGTCAAAATGATCCAACCTTTACAGAAATAAGTTGATCTCAGATAAAATTTCTTATTGCAGAGGCTTGATTTAAATAATCCTTAAATGCTGGTATAAGGCTATGGCCTTCTGTGCTCTTTCTGTATGTTGGTCTGTCTCAAAATGTTACTTCTACATTCATATTTTTGCATCTTTGCGTTTATGTATACTGTATACATGTACAATTATTCACCAATGAGGACGTGTATGCATTGGCACTTACCTCTATTGCTTTATTTCTACATGGAATACTGTGTAGATGGCTTTTCATATAGAACCTTTTGTCCATTTTATTTTTGTTGCAAAGGAAATAAGTACATGTGTGTATGGTTTTGTGGATGTTTTCAAATATGTTTTACATATTATGTTTTGTTACCATTGCACTAGAAAGAGATAGCCAAAATATATTTACACTGTCATTTAACTTTAGAACATAGTAGGGGTTACGATTAGGTTTTGTGCGCATTTCCGTTCCAAATCAGTGCTTAATATGTCCGTGAACTTCATATTGTTATATTGTTTCTTTTTTTATTGATATTCTGTAAAAGCACATATTTTGACAGGGTCAGAATTTCGCGAATTTGAAACTTTGAGTATGTTCGCCAGGTTTAGTAGCGGAATTATAAAAATGGTATTCTACTTGAATTTGATTTAAACTAATGGTGAATATTTAGGCGATTGTTAATTTTCGCGATATGTAGGTCCTCTTGAATATAGCGGAATGTAACCCTCGCGAAACCCTCGCGAAAATTTCTGCTTTTGCATTAACCTATTAATGTTTTCTTTATCTTTCATGTTTATAAATAAGACTTTGTTTGGTTTTGGTAATATATCTTGATTGTTAAAATGCATGTGCTGATTGTAATACGTTTTACTGTAATTCACATATATAAATGTATTTCCTAGATAGCTGAATCACCACAGCAATTATTACTAGATAGCTGCATTTTGAAAGACAGTTTAATATTTAATTGTGTCTTTAATGGCTGTAAGATTATTTCAGTCAGGAACGTTATATTGTTTCATCGTATCCTTGTTATATGTAACCTGTTACTATAGTATTGTATTTTTGCATCAGTTGATAAATTAGCCTTAATTCTATGTTTTCAAGATGATTTGCTGTAAACCAAATCGAATATGATACCGGATACCGACAAATTTCCTAAAATCCAAAATATTGTATAACTAAATAAGTCATTCATGTGAAATTTAACAAGTGTTTATAGTTTTGATGTCAGGTTCCAATGTAGTGCCTGTGCAGTAGTCAGTAGACATAACTTTTAAAAAAAAAAGCACAGGCATTGAACTGTGAAAAGCAAATAATGCTCTTCTCCCCGTTCACATATATTTCATCCGTTAGCTTTAAAATCACTGATCTCAATAAACATCAAAAAGGTTCTTACTGCCATCCCTATTCTCTTGTGCTAAAAGATTAACCATAAAAAGCCATAGATTGTTAACTTAGAAGTTCAGTAAATAAACAGGGGTTTTCGAGAATTTCGGCTAACACTGTTTTTCTCTAGGTAAAATTCTGATCATTAACTTCTAAAAACTTCTAGTCTTTTGGGTTTAAAACAAGCTTTGTACAGTCATGTAAATGATTGTAATTTTCCCATACCAGGCGTCTATTATAGCCACTCCTTTAATTTTTAAGGGCACTGGTGAATTTTCAAGGGAGCTCTGCCTTTTAGGTAGCACCTAATTTCATATTAATATACAGACAACAATCTCGTACATGTGATACGCCAGATTTTTCAACATCTGGACAGCGTTGATAGTGAACTGAAGGTCATTTTTCGTATGTGATTATTCCTAATGGTGAGCTTTAGGTGCTGTAATTTCTACTCAGATTCAATTTGTTTACAATACTTGTTATCTCTGCAAACTTATTCCAAAGATTATTGTCTGTTAACTTGTATATTTTTCCTATTTAATTTCACATAGTTTACATTCATACAGGCCGCCATTTTTCATGCGTCTACTGATCTTGATTAAACACCTCTACCTTACAGTTAAACTTTTATTTTTGGCAGCAGCAATTATGGACGGTCGGCGGGTAAAATGAAAATAAAAGTGCTGAAAATGACTTTTTTTTATATTTTGTTTTGTCAAAAAAATAGGGTCGGCACTCCCGTAAACCAGAAAATTAAAAAATGCTGGCCTAATTAATATGTATCGGTCTGTTTCTACGATCTAGGGTATTCAGTATGATTATAAATACATTTAGTTAGTTTCAAATGATATTCAGTATATATACTATTGTATGTAGTTTAAACAAACATTTTTCATTTGCAGGTTTGTATGAACAAAATATTGTGACAGTATTCAAAACAATCTACATCTGTGTATCCGATACATGTGTATGTTTACCTTATTATTTATACGTTAGTTGCACTTTTTCATTGAGCATAGTATTAATTTTATTTGCATTCCACTTCTTTGTGAATTTGAAGTAAAAGATCTCTTTAGGTCATATTATTTAGTAGCTGTAAATTTAACCTGATACTCTTGATGCTTAGGACTGTTTACACCAAATAGGAAGTGACTACTCAGTGTTACATGTGAAGTAGTCCAAAATGTAGTTCTATATGGCATAATGAGTCATATAAGGATGTGTCGGTTAAATTTTTCAGCTTCGTTATATTGCTTATTGTATTGAAAAAATATAATTATGTAGACCACTTGCATTGGGAATTTCCAGGTTTAAGTAAATTTCATTAAGAAAATGTCTACATACGCATATTACTCAGCAGCAGTTTTTCCGTGAGCATGATCACAGTATGTTATTTTTCTAAACAGATCATTTTTTCCTTATATGTAACATAACTCAATATTTATTTATTTTTAGCAAGAAAACATATTATGCTAACTGGCTATAATTATGTAGTTTTTATATTACTGAAATGCTAAAAAGTACTGAAAATAAGGTCTCAATATTTAATCATTTATATGACATACAGATGGAATTGAATTTGTAATGTTACCTGGAATTAGATTATTTTTGCTTTGAAACCGTCATGTCATTTCAAAGGTAATTATTTTTTTACTTACAAAATTTTCTCTTGCTCTATTGTATTTTTAAACTACGATATGTTTCTTGGAGAAAATGTGTTTTAAGCACCCTTATAGCAGTTAAAATAGTTTGATATCATTTAGTTTTGTTTGTAATTTATTTACTTATATCTTATGTTTGCGTCGTTGGATTGAATATCATTGACCAATCGCATTGTAGCATGTCTGAGATCTTGGGCTTGTCAGTTACCAGGCTTTGCGGCCCCCGGGACTTAATTGTTACGTTGGCTACTTCTCACCACTATATGTTCAAGGCTGTAATTGGATTTCGGTGATGAATTGTTCCCTGCGATCCGTCTTGCCTACGAAATGCCAATCCTACGAAATGCCAATGGTTCTACCTTCTGTTAACCCGTGATATTAATGTCCAAAGGGACATTCTTTGTCAGTTGAAAATAATCTCCCGATTCTTCTTTCGGGCAACCCTGAGAGTATCGGTGGACAAGATTCTTGATTTCCGCTATATACAAAATAACAGATAGGTCATTTAAATAGATAATGGCAGTAACGCATTCCCAATTTTGAGCGTAAAATATAGGAGAACCGCAACTCTTGTCTACGATGTTCCGTTGGAGCCATCGCAGTTTCGCGTTGTCGTCCTAAGGGGGAAATCGCGAAAACACGATATTTTTACGCGAAAACGCGATACTTTGACTCGAAAACACGATGCTATAACGTGAAAACACGAAGCAAAAAATATCGCGTTTTCGCGCTGTTAATATCGTGTTTTCGCCCTCCATCTGACATCGTCTTTTCGCGAAAACGCGATATTTTTTGCATCCTGTTTTCGCGATCTTGTATCGTGTTTTCGCCCTCTCAATATTGCAAAGTCGAAACCACGAAAATACGATGTTTTAATATCGTAATTCTGCCTTCTGGTTGGACTAGCGCAAACGCTTGCAAGACATTTTTCAAGTTTGCATCATAATATGCTGTTTTTATTAATTAAAAAAAGGACTTTAATCAAAGAAGTATATTTTTATAGCTCTGCTTTAATTGAATGCTCCTGTTTTAACATATTTAGTGTTAAGGCTTCTTGACAAACATCCCAGAACTTTGTTTGAATGAATGTTGTGAGTGAAAGACAATAATAAAAGTTGAAAAAAAAACTGAGTTTTGTTTGTTGAGTTCATTTAAGTCAAACAGTGTGAAGTAATAATCAAATTTATTATTGTAGAAAGTGCTGTTATAAAAACACAGTACAAAATATGATTTTGCGTGTTTTCTGAAAGTAACTAACAACTTCCCTCAAGAATCGAAGCCGGGGAATAAATATGTTTTTGTGTCTGACCTAAACTTGGTTACCTGATCAGTCAGAAAATGTAGATATTAGCAGATGAATTTATTTTGCAGCAGTACCATAATTGGATGTTTCCGATTTGTCGGAAGACTACTATTATAGTGACATTATCACAATTTCCTACAGATATTGTTAGAATACTGACGTCGGAAAATCATTATTATCCGGCAGTTGATGTTTCAGAACATTATATTTTGACCAAAGGTTCAATAAATCAAGATTGTAAATAACGTTATCAACAAAAAATTATGAGATATTTACGTAATGCTTCCCTGAAGAGTTACAAGGTCTGCGATTTGAACACAGTTTAAAGTGTCAGATTCGGCAACAGTCACATGTATTAATTGAAGCTAGTCAAGCGCTATTCTGGGACAGTTAATACCGTTCAAAGTTGCTCATCTAAGAAAATAATGAGAAAGCGTATCCAAGTTAAAAGCTAGTGACTTATTAAATAACATATTTTTATGCTTTATGTTTTTGTCGTTTGGTCTCACAATGGTCAAACGTCATAAAATGATTGCCTGTGGTCAGTATATGACCCCCACCCCCCATTGTTTAGGGGTTCAGTAGGTCTAATGTCAAGGTCACAACGACATTGAGATTGAAAATAATAACTAAAGATCGATTTGACCTACAGTTGTCAAATTTTATAGTGTGCCAAAGTCATAGTGACCTTGGGTCTAAATATGGAATATACCATCATAGGCAGGGGGATGCAACCATGTTTTATAAACGTGTCTTATTTAACGACATGAATCTTGTATTACCCAGGTTATTTTTCAAATGTAGTTGAACGGTGGCGGAGAGACGAGCGGCGTCAAACGTGGGGTCAAGGTCACTTACTAAACTGGAAAAATTTGTCCGCTCAATAACTTGGGATGGATTCGCTTTGTACTTTCGTTTACGTTGAGATACTGAAATGAAACTTGTTCTATAGGTAGCTTATATAAAGACTAAGGTTGAGATGGCATATGGGGAAAGTGGGGTCAAGGTCACTGTTACTAAAAATGGAACAAGAGCACTTTTCGACCTTGCTTCTGATCACTGTGAACTGGATAAAGAGCAAAACAATATACCCCTCTTCTTCGTAGTTGCAAAAACTGAAAAAGTTCCATGCCAGGATGCAGGATGTCAATTCTGACCAGTAATTTCAGAAGAGGAAATGTTTAATAAAAATACTGATGCAAGACGATGGTTGACGGAACATCCGCCTGTACTAACAGTTCACCTTGAACAAAGTCCAGGTGACCTAAAAACCTAAACAACCTCTTCTCATGAATGCTTTGTGAATCTTTGCTAAACTTGGTTTGTAGTAGTCTGTATGGATTTTTATAAATTTGTTCAAATGACTCTGCTTGGCCCCTTTAAGTGACGACTAGAGCTGAAAGGATAAAAAACTTTAAAAAAAACTTTCTTCCATAAACAGCTTGATGTAACTTCATAATCCGTGAGTCATATGTATTCAAGGTCACATGGTCATGGTCTGTTAAGCAATTTATGGCGATCTTGTTCCATTTTACAGTTGATAATTATTATTAATCATGGGGCAAATCATGAAGTACATTTTGTAGAGAAATAATTTTATTTGCGTAAAAATAATATAGATGCATTACCAGAATGCCATTTTATAAGTAACAAATATCACATTTTGTTCTTAACATACAATAAATAAAAAGAAATAGAAATATATACAAATAAAATGACTGGTTTCTAAGACAAAAATGTCCTAAATGCTATGTTTCTTTCCAGATTTCCCTTTACTTGAATTACTGAAGTTTTCTGATTTTTCTCTCAAAATATTGCCCAATTATTTAAGCCAACAGATAAACACTTATGTATCAAAATGCATAACTGCCTTAAAAATGAAAAATAAAGCATTCATGGATGAAAAGTAAAGCTCTACAAATATCCATAGAAGGCAGCAATGTTTTGTAAATACACATACCAATTACATACAAGGGAGATAATTGAAAATTTATCCTGTACTCTCCAACGACAGACATCTATTATAATGACACCAAGCTCCTGTATCTTTCCGTAAGTAAACGCAAAGTGCCTTGTGTGGACACGGACAGTTGTTTGCATTTTTTTTTTTAACAAAACAATAATATTTGAAACAGATTCAAGATAGTGCCGATGGTTTCCACATATTGCAATATCCTTTCATTGTCATCTGTCAATACTAAATGCAGTGGTTTTTGAATTAAAGTGAGGAAAACATAAACTATTTGAGCTGCGCCATTAGAAAACCAGTGGCTTTGCGACCAGCATGGATCCAGACCAGCCTGCGCATCAGCGCAGTCTGGCCAGGATCCATGCTGTTCGCTAAGAGTTTCTCCAATAGGCATTAAAAGCGAACAGCATGGATCCTGACCAGACTGCGTGGATGCGCAGGCTGGTCTGGATCCATGCTGGTTTCAAAGCCACTATGTTGGTTTTCCCATGGCACAGCTCATTTAGAGTGAGTTATCTGAAGCTTTTGCTGTGGTTTCATCTTATTTTCGGTGTTCCATTGTGGAATGGAGCACAAACATTTAAGCATAATAGAAACATTTTGCTGCAAAACAAACTGTGATTAAATGAGAAACATGTCAAAAAATCAAAATCAAGACCAGCAAATAATTGTTAAAATATAATTTTACAAACCTTTCAGTTCACATTATATTTTTATCATTTTAAAAAGTAAGAATTGATGTAAAAATTTCACCATCATTCTGTCATTCCAGAGTTCTTTCAATTTTTTGAATGACTTTACATAGCATATGTAACAACTGTTAAAAATATATAATAACTTTCCATGTAAATGTGGTTTGTATTATTGTCTCATATTTAGTTTGTGTAGCCTATTTTAAACAAGTTTATTTGTTTATTTGGGTTTTACGGCGCACCAACAAAGTATAGGTTATATGGCGCCAAACAGGACTACACATTTTGGTTCCACATCTCATTTACATCGAAATAAAAACACGAGTTATGGAATCAAAATATGTATACCTGCTGGAGTTACAGCAAAACCAAGTGTTAAGACCCTATTAATCGCCTTTTACGATCATGCAAGGGTAATGCAGTGGTTCCAATCCTTTTCATACACAGGTCGTCCCAGAACCACATGGGGCTATTTTAAACAAAGGTATTTGGAGACTTGAGGACAACCATATAAATACTAATTTCTGTCACACAAAAGAAAACAACTGTAAATAATGAAAACTTGGACAGACTATCAAATAATCAAGGAGTAATTATTAATAAGTATTAAACAGCTGGACGGATGATCAATTAGTAAAGGAAATATCTACAACAAATACTCTAAACAAATACCGTAAAACAGTTATTATTCACAAGAACTTTATTTTCACAAGTATTTACGATTTTCAACTCTAAAAATTTCCAAATAAAATTTGACAATTTTATAACAGTTTACATTTGGTAAATCCATACTGAATTTCCCGTTCCACTTTTCACAACATTGCAAGTTCAACACTTTACCAATAAAAAAACCCCTAGAAAATCCGTGCAAATTCATGAAATAAAATTTCCACAAATTTTAAGTATTTTACAGTACACAACATTACTATTAACATTAACATAAAAATATACATATTTCAAATACAAAAAGACAGACAGTATGTACCTGACATACAAATGTTATTGCAAAAAAATGTGATAAAATAGATGGAGACAATATGCATACAGAAAATAACAACTGTGCAGAGATAAAAATAAAAATCTACAGATAAAATAAAAACCTGACAAATCAAGCTAAATTTATCACTCAAAATAAAGAATTATATAAATGCAAAAGTAGTTAATTTTAGTCAAAAATTCTAACAAATGACCTAACTTGGCCTTAGTCGCTCACCTGAGGAGGACATTGACCTTTTGACAGAGTCTGGTTAAATATATATTACACAGATTATAAAAGCTTTTACTAGTTTTGCTGTGAGGACCGCAAAACAAGTAGCCGTTACAGCAAACTTGAGAAACTTTTCCAGGACCTCAAAACAGGTAACTGTTATTATAGCAAACTTGAGAATCTTGTTCATAAAGTTCATGAGAAGAAATTAAGGTGAAGATCCATCAAGTGGTTCATGAAATCAAGTCATTTAAAGAATTATTCTACTTTTAGCTATGGCAGCCCCCAAAAGGGGTTAAATTGAACCACACGAAAAAAAAAAAAGAGAGATGACCGTACAACTATGATACACACCAAATTTGGTAAAGATCTATTGAGTATTTCATAAGAAGTAGTTGTTTAAAGGTTTTCCTACTTCTAGCTCTGGCAGTCCCTAAAAGGGGCCAAGCGAAACTATTTGAATAAACTTGATAGAATACTATACAAGGATTAAATTTCTAGCTCTCGAGCCAAGCTGAACTTAACATAAATGATTATAAAATGATACTACAGTCCGAATTTGGTGAAAATCCATCATCTGGTTCATGAGAAAAAGTTGTTTAAACGTTTTTCTATAGTTAGGTCTTGCTGCTCCTAACGAGCCAAAACCATCTGAACGAAATTAAGATTGGACCATACAAGGATGCTTTAGACCAAGTGTGGTGGTTTATCAAAAGAAGTAATTTAAGGAATTTTCTATTTTTACCTCTGGTGGTGACCTAAAAGGGGCCAAGCAGTACTATCTGAACAAATTTGATAGTGGACTATACAAGGATGCTAAGATCAAATTTGGTGTTAATCAGTTTGATCAATGTTGGTAGGTGGATATTTTAAGTAAAAATGTTGACAACGGGCAACAGACAGCAGAAAATGGACGACAGATCAACCACCTGTACTACTAGCTCATATCTGACCATAGTTCATGTGAGCTAAAAACGTAAATGCACTAAAGGAATAAAACCATAATTACAACCATAATTTAAAGCTGCACATCTCCAAATGTATGTCAATTTTTATGAAATTTAGAAAATGCTTTAATTATATAGTAATTATGATAGAAATATGTATGAAAGTGATTTTACATGATTCAACAAGTTTTTACCTAAATAACCCTTTTTATTGATAAAAATATTCTAAATTCATTAAAACGGAAACTTGATATAATATACATAATTCTGATATTACATATAAAATTCTCACATAATGTATATAACAGAAGGAATTTATCTGTATCTTATATCATACACATTAAAATGTTTACTCAAACAAAACTGGCTTATCGTTTTTAATATCCTGTATCTATTGCTCTCTTTTTAATGGAAAGGCAGTTAGAAGATCAATTTTTCAATGAAATGTTGCTATTCAAAAACACAAATAAAGTCTAGTTTAAAGTTACCTTTTAGTACTAAATAAGTAAATAGTGAAACAAGAGATCACAGAGTGATCTTGGCGCCCACCAATGTGCCATTTTTGAGTGTTCCAAATTTCAAGACTTACTGACTAGCTCAAGGTCAAATTTCATTTCCGTACACAACACGAAAGCTGTAGCTTGAAAAATGTGAAAGTAGGTCACTAGATTAATTTCAAGGACAAAGTTCTTTGTACACGAAACTATGCATGTGCATCAAGTTTGAAGGCTGTAGTTTGAGAAATTTGAAAGTAGGTCACTAGGTCAATCTTAAGGTCAAAGTTTATTTCGGTACACAAAACTATGCAAGTGGTCCAAATTTGAAGGCTGTAGCTTGAAAACTGTGGAAGTAGGTCACTAGGTCAATGTCAAGGTCAAAGTTTGTTTCGGTACACAATCCTATGCACGTGGTCTAAATTTGAAGCCTGTAGCTACAGAAATGTGAAAGTAGGTCACTAGGTCAATCTTAAGGTCAAAGTTCATTTCGGTACACAAAACTATGCAAGTGGTCCAAATTTGAAGGCTGTAGCTCAAGAAATGTGAAAGTAGGTCACTAGGTCAAAATCAAGGTCAAATTTTATTTCGGAACAAAGAACTACGCATGTGGTCCAAATTTGAAGCCTGTACCTTCAAAAATGTGAAAGTAGGTCACTAGGTCAATGTAAAGGTCAAAGTTTGTTTCGGTACACAAAACTAGGCAGGTGGTCCAAATTTGAAGGCTGTAGCTTGAGAAATGTGAAAGTAGGTCACTAGGTCAAAATCAAGGTCAAATTTCATTTCGGAACATGAAACTATGCATGTGGTCCAAATTTGAAGCCTGTACCTTCAAAAATGTGAAAGTAGGTCACTAGGTCAATGTCAAGGTCAAAGTTCTTTTCAGTGCACAAAACTATGCATGTGGTCCAAATTTGAAGGCTATAGCTACAGAAATGTGAAAGTAGGTCACCAGGTCAAAATCAAGGTCAATTCATGTCAAGGTTCATCTTGCCACTCGAAACCATACAAATTTGTATGTTGTAGGTTATTGACAAGAAGATTTTAAAAGCTTTTCCCTATATAAGTTTATATGAACCATGTGACCCCCAGGGCGGGGCCATATTTGACCCTAGGGGGATAATTTGAACAAACGTGGTAGAGAACCACTAGATGATGCTACAATACAAATGCCAAAGCCCTAGGCTTTGTGGTTTGGACAAGAAGATTTTCAAAGTTTTTCCCTATATAAGTCTATGTAAACCATGTGACCCCTGGGGCGGAGCCAAATTTGATCCTAGGGGGATAATTTGAACAAACTTAGTAGAAGACCACTAGATGATGTCACATACAAAATATCAAAGCCCTAGGCCCTGTGGTTTTGAACAAGACGTTTTTCGAAGTTTTTCCCTATATGTCTATATAAACCAAGTGACCCCCAGGGCGGGCCATATTAGACCCCAGGGAAATAATTTGAATCATCTTGGTAGTGGACCACTAGATGATGCTTCATACCAAATATCAAAGCCCTAGGCTCTGTGGTTTTGGACAAGAAGATTTTCAAAGTTTTTCCCTATATAAATCTATGTAAATTATAGAAATAAACAAAGGGCCATAACTCACTAAAAAATTGTTGAACCAGTCTGATTTTCTGGGGGACACAACTAGGGTATTAATACATCATTCTGACAAAGTTTGGTCAAAATCCCCCTGGTAGGTTCTGAGGAGATGCGATAACGAGAAATTGTTAACGGACGGAAGGACGACGGACCACAGACGCAGAGTGATTTGAATAGCCCACCATCTGATGATGGTGGGCTAATAAATTGAGTTCACTCTGCAAATCTTGGGCAAGTATGGAGGCTTCCATCTATAATAATCAAGTAATGTATTTTAAATGAACAGAAATATCACAGTCAAACTTTGCAAACTGGAAATATAAAGATAAGAGATACTGGTTCACAATAACCGATAATGGTTTGACTGAATTTATTTTCTCATCTGTGTCATTTAAGTTTACAAACTAAGCTTGAGATAGTTTTTGAGGGGGGAATCTTAACCCAAAAATCTATTTCTTTAAGTTCTCACTGAAAAATGTGTAAGAAAATTGTTATTTTACAATTATTCATAGAAGTCATTGCAAAGAACAAGTATGCCCACAGGCAGAATGTCGAGCCTGCCAGCATCTTTGACCTTTGTGACCTTGACCTTCGACCTAGGGATCTGGTTCTTTTTGCGCATGAAACTGCGTCTCATAATGGTGAACATTCATGCCAAGTTACATTAAAATCCCACCACGCATGAAGAGGAAATGCTCTGGACAAACTTCGATTTGACATCTAACCTCAAACTGTGACCTTGACCTTTGAGATAGGAACATGGGGTTTGCGCACGACACGCCTTTTCATTGAGGTAAACATTCATGCCAAATATAAACAAGATTGGTCCATGCATGTCAAAGTTATGGTCCGGACAAAATTGGACGGACGGATGCACGCATGCATGCAAGCACATACACTGAAAGTGGTGACTATATCGAGTTCACCGCAAGCGGGCTCAACAATAAAATGATTTAAGAAATGATATATCCCTAACAGTGATTTGTCATTGATTAAAATCATTGTTTGGAGTATAGATGCAAAAGAATTATATCACGAGGGCGCAGTCCGAGTGATATAGTAATACGCATCTAAACAACAAACAATGATTTTATTCATGAGCAAATAACTGTTTGAGATATATTATTTTGATTCTAACACGTTATCAAGGATTATTTTGTACATCCTTGACGATATCCATCAAATATGTAACTGATTTCTGCTGATTTCTTTTCCAGCACGCTGTTATGCTGTCTAACGACATGACGTAATAATTGTGACATCAGAAAAATTAATTGTTGAATAATAACACACAGGTTTCAGCCTTCTTTGTTTAACTGGAAAACAAATCAGGTCAGGTTAGAATGTGCTACAACAAGCATCTTAACCTAAATCATGAGGTATATAGTGTCATAACTGATAAGATTACACTAATATATCTTGAAATTTATATGACCCTATCCATTCTCTAAGGAGTGTGTCTACATTTTTTCCAAATAAGATGAAATTAAAATCAGTTTTTGAGACCAGTCTATAAATTTTAACTTCTGATTGGCTGTTTCTGAAATAAACTCTGGAACTGACCAATGGCGATGTTGCTGTCAGCGACTGGTTTACAAACTCAATTTTTATAAAGTTGGATCCAGGTAAGATCATATCACAGGTTTACAGAATTGTACATTTTGAGTTTTCCGCTGGAGTTTCTACATCATCAAAGTTGTTGTCACTAGGTAATCTTGGAATGCCATCAAGAACTTTCAGGTTAGGCAAAGCTGCAAACACCCTGTAATACACAAAGTATCAGTAACATGCTACAAGTAAAAGCGATTCTAGTATCAGTGGTTTTTTTTGTAATGTGAATGCAATATTTTACAAGAGCACAGCAATGCGGAGCAATATAATATTATGCCCGACGGTATGATCTTTGACCCCTAAGTGTGACACTGACATTGAAGCCAGCCATCCAAAACATGCACTCTGCAAGTTGTCTCGATGTGGTGAACATTTGTGTCAAGTTTCTTCGACATCCTTCAAGGGGTTCAAGAGTTACAGAGCGGACACGAAACAAAGTCATATGACCTTTGACCGCTAAGTGTGACCTTGACCTTGAAACGAGCCATCCAAAACTGGCACTCTGCAAGTCACCTCAATGTGATGAACATTTGTGTCAAATTTCTTTGATATCCTTCAAGGGACATAGCGGACACAAAATTAGAGTGGACACAAAATTGCTAACGTACAGACACCAGCGTCATAACATAATACGCCCTTTTATGCGTATAAAAATGTATCAAATTTGTAAAATTTAAGTCTGGGTACAGGCTATCTTTACTTCAGACATCATACCACTTTACTTGCCTTTATTCAACACAAAGGGTATGCAGTGACACTGCAAAAACTGTTATAGTTTGCAACCTGCTTTTACCAGTATGATCCATTGGTCAAGAAAGTGTGCTGGTTTTATTGTACTTTTCAAGGACATTTTTTCTGGAAACATCAACTTAAGTCCAAATAACTTTGATTAACCATATCTAACAGATTATATTCATCATTTATGCTGAAAATAACATAATTCATATCTACACATCATCAAATGATCATGTCACATGAACTTTCATTTGAAACCCTTTAAAACTGTGTACATAGCACATGTCACAATTCATTTGCAATGGACACATTGATGTGCAAGAAACTGAAAATTATCTCCAACAAACCCTTAATGTCATGGGTGTATGTGGGAAGTGAGATAATAACAAGAGCTGTCTGATGACAGCGCGCTCGACTTTTCTCAGTACAGTGCTCGACTCTGAATTAGAGCTTTGCCAGTAAAACCTTATAAAATTTTAACCAAAAAATTCTAAGTGAAAAAGGGGCATACCTCTGTCAAAATTCTAATCAGAGTTATTGGGGTTGTTTCTCCAGGTGTAGACTTTGATAGTAAATACCTATTTTAAGTTTCAAGTCAAAAACTTTGATAGTAACAGAGATATTTGACTTTATCAAAAACTTCAACTATGTAAAAATTCAAATCAGAGTTATGGAGATTGTTTCTCCTGGTGTAGACTTTGATAGTAAATAACTGTTTTAAGTTTCAAGTCAATAGCTTTGATAGTAACAGAGATATTTGACTTTATTAAAAACTTTAACCAATGGCGATGCTGGCACCGATGCAGATGCCGAGGCGAGTGCAATAGCTCTACTTTTTCTTCGAAAAGTTGAGCTAAAAACCAATCTTCAGAGAAGTAAAAACAGCCAGGTTTATGTCCTACCTTTTTCTGTAATTAATCTCAAATGAGCAGTTATTGCCGCTGAGGTAAAGTTCCTCTAATGGAGTCCCTCTAAGACTCTGCAGACCATCCAAACTTCCAATATTGTTTTCTGTGGCAATAATTTTCCTTGCTCTAGGCATGACTGGGAAGTCCTAAAAATTAAAATAAATCTTAACATAAATTCGTTCATTAATTTAGCTGTAAAAAACTGGCACATACTGCTTATACTCAAAAATTACAATGACTTTATTTACTTTTGGTTTTGTCTCTTCATGTTTTAAGTATACCAGTAAAAATAACATGTAGGAAGATCAAAGTTGCTTAAGGCAGTAAGTCAACTTTGGAGCCTAGTAGAACTGCTGAAATCTTTCAAGCCATCATGACTGGCTTGCTGACATTCACAAATAAAGTCAAACCAGTAATGGAACACTCTCCCTACTGAACTAGACTTTTCCAATTATGTAATTTGAATATATATATAAACAAGATGATCCCTGAATTTGTTTTTATTACAAATTACTTACCTTTATTGAACCAAGGTAATTTGCATGCAAGTTGATGTACTCACACCTGCGAAAACAAATACTTCAGTAGCTAGAATTTACAATTCTTGGTTTAAAACTAGAGCTATCACTAAAGGTGATGAATGTACCCCCTGCATGCACTGACACAGTACATTGCAATCTGACGCACACAAGATTGCATAATTATGTGGACTGTATGTATATAGACTGTATGTATACAGTATAGTAACAAAAAACAAAGTCCCATAACTATGCAGAATTTTTATCTAAAAGAATGTAACATACACCATGCACAACTAGGGTTGGTACTGATCACTTGTGTGAAGTTTCATTAAATTGTGTGTAAGGGTTTGGGAGATTAGGCACGCACAAGATTGCATATGCAGACTGTATGTACATAGTATGTTAACAAGAAACAAAGTCCCATAACTCTGCAATTTTTGTCGCTGAAAGAACCTAACATGCCCCATGCACAACTACTGTTGTTACTGATCACTTGTGTGAAGTTTCATTAAACTGTGTCAAGGGGATGAGGAGAGATGGTGCGCACAAGATTGTGTCTATGTATATAGTAAAGTAACAAATAAACAAAGTCCCAAAACTCTGCAAATTTTTTTTCTGAAAGAACCTAACATGCCCCATGCACAACTACTGTTGTTACTGATCACTTGTGTGAAGTTTCATTAAATTGTGTCAAGGTGATGAGGAGAGATGGTGCGCACAAGATTGTGTCTATGTATATAGTATAGTAACAAAAAAACAAAGTCCCATAACTCTGCAAATTTTTTTTCTAAAAGAACCTAACATGCCCCATGCACAACTACTGTTGTTACTGATCACTTGTGTGAAGTTTCATTAAATTGTGTCAAGGGGATGAGGAGAGATGGTGCGCACAAGATTATGTCTATGTATATAGTATAGTAACAAAAAAACAAAGTCCCATAACTCTGCAAATTTTTTTTCTAAAAGAACCTAACATGCCCCATACACAACTACTGTTGGTACTGATCACTTGTGTGAAGTTTCATTAAATTGTGTCAAGGGGATGAGGAGAGATGGTGCGCACAAGATTATGTCTATGTATATAGTATAGTAACAAAAAAACAAAGTCCCATAACTCTGCAAGTTTTTTTTCTAAAAGAACCTAACATGCCCCATGCACAACTACTGTTGGTACTGATCACTTGTGCGAAGTTTCATTAAATTCTGTCAAGGGGATAAGGAGAGATGGTGCGCACAAGATTGCGTCTACGGACAGACAGACAGACGGACTTACAGACAGACAGACAGACAGACAGACAACCTGAAACCAGTATACCCCCCCTTACAACTTTGTTGTCGGGGGGTACAATAATGATATCAAACAAGACAAAGAAATATGACATAACCTTTATTATTTTGTTAGTCGGCTAAATAACTGTAGAACGGTGGCCCTATTTTACGATTTCATTTACAGTTGCTATATTCACATTGTTAAAAATCTGCAAATTGTGACAGTTTCTATTTTCAGACATAATGATGGCAAGTATTCATGATTGTTTTAATTAAAGTCTTGGGTCACACAGCTCGCAAATATAAGTGAAAATCATCATAAATGTTACCCAACGTACAGTACCTATTTGTTGGTCAATTTTTTTTTTAGGTTTTCAATCAAACCAACACTTTTCATTTCATATGGCAATATTTCAGTGGAACTGAGATCCTCCTCCAAGCATAATTTCAGGCAAAGGCTGGCACTTGAGTAGACACTCACATCTTTCACAAGTCAGCTTGATGGCTACCTCTGCGTCTTCTCAAGCAAGACCCAATCTTCCCAAGCAAGACCCAATCTTCCCAAGCAAGACCCAGAACCACAAAAGTGAGGGGCCAGTAACTTTTACCTGGCCCATAAGCAGTGCTCCTGATCTCTGAGTCAGCACTAATATGTTCTCCAGAGATAAATGATAACCTTGCTACAATAATCAGAGGTGCTGGTCAAAGTGACTGTATTGCCCTGGAGAATATACATCTTACACAGGTATAAAGAGTGCAGACTTAGAGACAGTCATATTCTCTATCGCTTTATTTTAGTCTTTAAGTCTCCAGGTCAATGTGACCTTGACTTTTGACTTACTGACCCCATAACAACATATGTCATCTACTGATTGCAGGCAATCATGCCATAAACATTGAAGGCAGTAGGCCAAAGAGTTCTTTATTTACTGAGCTGAAACCGTTTTAAGTGTCAAGGTTGTTGTGACTTTCATCTTTGACCTTATAAGTCCAAGAACAACAAGTGTCATCTACTGACCACGGGCAATCATTATATGAAATTTGAAGGTAGTAGGCAAAAGGTTTCCTTAGCTAGAAAAGGCGAAAATCCATTTATAGCCTCAAGGTTTCTATGACCTTGATATCGGACCTGTAAAAACAATGGGGTCATCTACTAACCACATACAATCATCCTTAAAGTTTGTATTTTGATGGCAGAAGACTGAAAGATTCTTCAGTCATTGAGTGAAAATCAGTTTCAGTTTCAAAGTCACCATGACTTCCAGCCTGCTGACCACCAAAACAATAGGGTCATCTATTGACCAGAGGCAGTCATCTGATGAAGTGTGACTAATGTAGGCCCAAGCATTCTTTAGTTACTGATTAGAGACCAATTGAACTATATCTCTGCACTTCTACTCATTGCCATCTTTTATTAAAGCATAAGATTCCATTGATATAATGTCTACTCTGCAAACTTTATATTCTTTTAGAATTTTTTTTACAATTTTAATTACATGGGCTTAAATTTGAACAAGAGCACCGCCTACGGCTGCCACAGCTCATCTGCAAGTGCTGGACAATATGTAAGAAAGATTTTCTAAGTACAAAAAGGGCCATAATTCTGACAAAATGTAGGTTAAAGTTATGGTTCTTGACCAACATTGTCCCATAATGATGATAAGCAAGTGTGCACAGTTTCAAAGCTGTTTCTCTTATAGATTTTGAGAAAAGGTGACCTAAACAAACACTTTTACCAATAAACTAAAATTTTCTAAGAACAAAAAGGGCCATAATTCTGACAAAATGCAAATAAGAGTTATGGGTATTGGCCTACATTGTCCCCTAATGATGATAAACAAGTGTGCAAAATTTCAGAGCTGTAGCTCTTATAGTTTCTGAGAAAAGGTGGACCTAAACAAAAATTTTAACCAAGAAACTCAAATTTTCTAAGTACAAAAAGGACCATAATTCTGATAAAATGCATATCAGAGTTATGGTTCTTGGCCTGCATTGTCCCCTAATGATGATAACAAGTGTTAAAAATTAACTACTAAAACAGACTCATTGCAATATAATCATCATCTTGACCACATTTATGCATTGGTATTGTCCAGAAAGAAATGAAGTACTAAACTAAGGAAGATAATTAAAAATTATTCAAGGCATGGTTACAGTTATTATGCATTGCATTTCATTTCCTTGCAATCTAACACAAAACTAAGTTTCTGAAAAAGTTGGAAAGTAACTGTCAGCTAGAGCAAACTTTTGAAAACAACAGGTACCAAAAAAGAGAATTAAAACAGTATCTAATGTAGAGTAACAGTTCTTTAACGTTGCACATCTTAAAATATCTTCAAATTTCCTAAATAATTGTCTGTATAAAAAATGTGATGGACAGACAGATTGCCACAGTGTGGCTGTATCCCCTCTTGCTAATGCAGTCAGGAAATACAACAATCCATCTGAGGTTTGGGGCTAAGTATATTGTGCTCTCATTATTAAGCAATTTGTTTCACAAAGGAATTTAGGACTAGGACTGAGTAAATAAGAAGTTTTTAATTAGAAATAAAGACAATCATACCTGGAAAATTTGATTTGTTTCAGAGAGACCATTGTGTTGTATGACAGGTTGATTGTCACAGCTGACTGACATTTTGCAAGAATTCTGTAGAAATTCTTCCACTGGTACTCATGACACAACTCTTGGTAACACAGGTTGATTACCTGAAAAAAATATACCCATTTCAAGAAACTTACTTCAATGTTAGAAGTCGAATAATGGCTTCAACATCTATCAGCACACACTAGCAACATTACTCAACCATAATTTAGGGCACTGTGACCTTTAAGTCCAATATACCAACATGAAAATCAAGCTAGAGTCTTAAATCTAACAAGAGCTCATAGAACACAAAATGCCCCCCTTGATGCATTCAGTAATAGCACAAGGAACAGAAATTATTTGGTCACTGTGCACAAAAGTTCTACTGTTCCTGGTCAAAGTGACCTTTGACCTATTAACCTCAAAATCAATAGGGGTCATCTGCTGGTCATGACCAACCTCCCTATCAAGTTTCGTGATCCTTAGGCTCAAGCATTCTCAAGTTATCGTCCGGACACATTTTAACTGTTCCTGGTCACTGTGCACAAAAGTTCTACTGTTCCTGGTCAAAGTGACCTTTGACCTACTGACCTCAAAATCAATAGGGGTCATTTGCTGGTCATGACCAACCTTCCTATCAACTTTCATGATCCTTGGCCCAAGCATTCTTGAGTTATCATCCGGAAACTGTTTAACTGTTCTGTGTCACTGTGACCCTGACCTTTGACCTTCTAACCTCAAAATCAATAGGGTCATCTGCTGCTCATGACCAACCATCCTATGAACTTTCATGATCCTAGGCCCAAGCGTTCTTGAGTTATCATCCGGAAACCGTTTAACTGTTCTGGGTCACTGTGACCTTGACCTACTTATCTCAAAATCAATAGGAGTCATCTGCTGTTATGACCAACCACCCTATCAACTTTCATGATCCTAGGCCCAAATGTTCTTGAGTTATCATCCGGAAATGGACTGGTCTACATACCGACTGACCGACTGACATCTGAAAAACAATATACCCCTCCTTCTTCGAAGGGGGGCATAATAAAAAGCTTGAGATTTGAATTTAACTGAAGCACATTAATGTCGCAGGGTCAAGTATATATTGTCCATAGTTCATGTTTGTTTATGTGATTATGTCCTGTATTGTCCTCCGTAGTCTTATTCTTATATTTAGTCAATAATCACCTTCCATAGTCTTCTTATTGCATTTAATCATTTAGCATTATCTTCTATCCTTTAAACTTCAGATGAACCATCAGACTTTACCCATACTAATCATTCATACATCACAGTCTAATAATCAACCACATGGATGGGCCTTTCTTTCTATTCTTTGACTTCAAGGCTAATTTGCACAGTGCATGCACACTTGGAATGAAAAAATTTGATTGTGCAGGCCACGGTTTTTGTCTATGACAATGAAGTATTTTGAGTGGCCCATATTTGTGTATTCGTAGACCCTGTTATCCCTGATCCTAAGTCTAGAACTTGTGCAGGTATCCTTTTTGACTGCCACATAAACTGTTATATTCAGTCAAAAAAATGTAAATGACTGTGGCCTTGTCCTAACAATTTACTAATCACTTCTGAATGTGCAATATATGCATGAGAAATGTATGTGATATAATAATTATAACCACACTCACAAGCTGTATGGTAGAAAATGTTTTTAGACTAATGAGTAATCATGTCATTTTTGCTCTAACTGGGCTAACTGTCAGATGATAGGCAATCCTAAAAAGTTTGATGTTTGTATGCTAATAAAGCCTTTTCAATTAGCAAGTAATACAGGACCAAACATACTGAAGAAGCATCAGTAACCATTAACCTTTTACCCTGCTAAATTTCTAAAATGGACTAGTCCATCATTCAATTTGGTCAGTACCATTTTAATATTCGAAGGTGTGTTCACTGAAAATTTACTGACTGAATAGCGAACAGTGCAGACCATGATCAGCCTGCAAGGATGTGCAGGCTGATCTTGGTATGCACTGGTCGCAAAGGTAAAACCACTGGCCGCCAGCAGACTAAAGGTTAAATCAATTTTTAAGGTAACATAAAACACTCTAAATGAATTTTCATTGCTAAAATCTTCAAAAGTTTGTATTTGTTTATTTTAACTGGAAATTATATTAACCTATACATTTCCAAAAAGGAATTTTACATCTCTAAATAGATAATACAACAATGATAATATAGAATGTGACTACAAGGAGACTTAGGTACATAAAGGAAACAAGATGTCCTACACATTACCAATTTTTAACAAGACTAACAGCAACGTGTAACCCTCTGCAGATGGTACTGTATTATACTAGTTCCTGCTTGACATAGCATAGCAATGTGGCAGATTTTTTTTTTAAAAAATTGTTTCAATTTTATGACCCTTTTTGATAAGAGGATATACCCTACGTCACTGCACATATGATTAACCTTTAGCCTGCTGGCGGCAAGTGATTCTGCCTTTGCGACCAGTGCAGACCAAGATCAACCTGCACGTCCGTAGTGGGGTCTCTGTGACTCAGTGTTCGCTATTCAGTCAGTAAATTTTCAGTGAACACCCCATTGAATAATAAATGGTTTTACCCAAATTGAATGATGAACCAGTTCATTTTAGAAATTTATGAGGCTAAAGGTTAAACAGGACAGATTATCAAAATTCTATGACAAAGTTCCCTCTAGCAGGTAGCACTGTGCAGAATGCAGTGAAATGTTTCAGTACAGGAAACCCCAGACCTGTAACGACTTTTGCTACAGCTTCTGATGTAAAATAAGTCATTCCTTTATAATTTTTTATGAATGTAAAGTACTGGGTATCCTACAAATGTTTTTAAAATGTCCTGGTATTGTCATTACTTTTCTTAAACTTTGTTGGGGACAATAACCGAAATTCAAATTTAGTCAAATTTATAGCAGATATTTTTGTTCTTGAGTATCTAACAAGACAAAAGTTACTTCCTCTGATAGTCCAAAGATACATCAATAAACAACTTCAAGCTTCTAGTTGATAAGATCTCTGGTATCAAGGTGGATACATGAGTGGACCTACTAACTGAAATTCTATGATAATCAATTCATTCTACTGAAAGCATCACTAATATCTAGAGTACTGACCTCTGCCCCTTCCCAGTTCTCTAACTGGTTCATATGATTCTGTCTTCTCTTGCCTGTCATATCATGGTGGATAGGTAGGCCATCTTCTATCACACTGTTAAACTGTTTCTCTTTTTCTGGTGGACCTGAAAACCCACAAAAATAATGTTCATACTCACACAAACCAGTAGCACACAGAATAGGTATCAGTAACACTTAATTACTCTAGTCTTTAAAAAGCTAATATTTCAAAAATAATTGTCAACCCACACACTAAAACATAACTTTTACAGAAAAACATTTAACACTTCCTTCCAAATACTGAACAAGAGGGCCATGAAGGCCCTGTATCGCTCACCTGACCTACTGGCCTAAAGATCATCAAGAATAACATTCTGACCAAGTTTCATTAATATATGGTCATAAATGTGGTCTCTAAAGTGTAAACTAGCTTTTCCTTTGATTTGACCTGGTGTCCTAGTTTTTGACCCCACATGACCCAGATTCGAATTTGACCTTAAGATCATCAAGATTAACATTCTGACTAAGTTTCATGAAGATTCAGTCATAAATGTGACCTCTAGAGTGTTAACAAGCTTTTCCTTTGATCTGACCTAGTGACCTAGTTTTTGAACCCATCTGACCCAGATTTGAACTTGACCTATAGATTATCAGGATCAACATTCTGACCAAGTTTCATTAAGATATGGTCATAAATGTGGCCTCTACAGTGTTAACTAGCTTTTCCTTTGATTTAACCTGGTGACCTAGTTTTTGATCCTACATGATACAGATTCAAACCGGACCTTGAGACCATCAAAATTAACATTCTGACCAAGATTCATGAAGATACAGTCATAAATGTGGCCTTTACAGTGTTAGCAAGCTTTACCTTTGATTTGACCTGGTGACCTAGTTTTTGACCCCAGATGACCCAATATCGAACTCATCCAAGATTTTATTGAGGGTAACATTCTGACCAAGTTTCATTAAGATTGGGCCAAAATTGTGACCTCAAGTGTTAACAAGCTTTTCCTTTGATTTGACCTGGTGACCTTGTTTTTTGACCCCAGATGGCCCAATATCAAATTCGTCCCAGATTTTACTGAGGGTAACATTCTGACCAAGTTTCATTAAGATTTGGCCAAAATTGTGACCTCTAGAGTGTTAACAAGCTTTTCCTTTAATTTGACCTGGTGACCTACTTTTTGATCCCAGATGACCCAATATCGAACTCCTCCAAGATTTTATTCAGGGGAACATTCTGACCAAGTTTCATTAAGATTGGGCCAAAATTGTGACCTCTAGTGTTAACAAGCTTTTCCTTTGATTTGATCTGGTGACCTAGTTTTTGATCCCAGATGACTCAATATCAAACTCGTCCAAGATTTTATTCAGGGTAACATTCTGACAAAGTTTCATTAAGATTGGGCCAAAATTGTGACCTCTAGAGTGTTAACAAGCTTTTCCTTTGATTTGACCTGTTGACCTAGTTTTTGACCCCAGATAACCCAATATCGAACTCGTCCAAGATTTTATGAAGGGTAACATTCTGACCAAGTTTCATTAAGATTGGGTCACAAATCGTGGGCTTGGTGCATGAATGTTGTAACTATGATTTTTTGTGAAAATCATTTTTTTACATCAAATGTATTATTTTAGACATGTTCACTATATGACAAAGTATCATAAACATATTCTCAATATTAATGTAACTAACAAAATTCAGAAAATGCATAAAAGTTGTATCTCAAATCGTATTATTTTCGTTGTGCATGAATGTTGTATCTCAACTTACAACATATGCCCACACTGGTACTTCCTGACAGTTCTGTGCATGACTGTTGTAAGTAGGTAAATAGAGTTATAAATAGCACAAAATTCAATATGATAGCACTTGAAGACTATTTTTAAGATACATGAGTGTAGATCATATACATGTATTACTACTTATGACATCATCACTTGGTATGCTTTCCTATACAGAATGGCCTAAAAATAATGGAAAAAGAAGAAAAAAAGTTATATTTTGATATAAACAAGAAACAAGTATTTTCGAAGGATCTGACCTCAGATCAGCCTTGTCTGAACCTTTAAACAATTAAGCTATATCTCTTGCTTATGATTTAAAATCTTATTTAACATTTTAAGAAGACAAGCTTTACTGACAATGCATTTGTTAAATAATACGAGACTAATTTTTATATCCGACACATATTCATAAAAAGTATTTTCAAAATACTGAAACACTTATTTCTCAGCCCTTATGCTGGACATAACAGATTCTGCCTTTGCATCCAGTTTAGATCATGATCAGCCTGCACTTCCATGCAGTCTGATCAAGATCTGCACTGTTCACCATTTAGTCAGTATATTTTTGTTAAGCACCCCTTTTAACAGTTAACGGTACTGTCCAGAATGAAAGACGGACAAGTTCATTATAGAAATTTAGCACGGTAAGTGTTAATTGGGTACCTTAAAGAGCTGACAGAGTTTTCTAAAACGATTTCCTCAAAATTAATTACTTAATTATATTTTTCAATTTTTAATTTAATAAAAAAAAAACTGCCTCCATATCTGACATTCTTTGGCAGTATATACTTATTAAAGCAAACATACAAATAATTGTGTTAAATGCTCGGTAATTTGAATGAAAAAAGTGCATCTTTCTTGTTTTCATGAGTGAGTTTTTTTTTCTTGTAGAATTTCAAGCATTTCAAAAAAGAAATTTTGAGAATTTATACAAGTGCATGTACATGCACATACATTAAGATCCATACGTATATATAAGTGTCTGCTAAACTTTGTCCGAAAAAATGTAGTAAGTTGATTCCAAACTAAAATCTATGTTTTATGACATATTGCACGTCTAAATTGCATGAAAATTTTAAAGGTTTAAATTTGGACTTCTTAGATGCTATTTGAAATAAGGAATTATATCCTTCACGTACAAACCCATACATATATGAAACAGCAACCGTATATTGATACTTACACAGAAATGCACGTGACTCCCAAAATTAATTATGCACCGCAATGATGTGCTGCCGCGAATATATATATCATCAACAAGAGCTCTGCCAAGTGGGCAAATATACACCCGATGGGTTACATCAGAGGATGGGAGCAAAATTTAAAGAATTTGACTGTTGAAGTCCAAAAGACAGGAACTCGGGTTTTTCCCTACGGCCAGTAATAAAAAAGTTTCAAATTAAGCTATTTATAGCCATAAAAGGGAAGTTATTAAAAAAATAATAAATTGTAAGTGAACAAAAAAGGGATCTGCCAAATAAAAACAAGAGCACTGCAATGCAGAGCAATATACACAAAGCACAGTCATATATGACCTTTGACCCTGAGGCGAGTCATCCGAAACGTGCTCTGCACATCGTCTCGGTGTGGTGAACATTTGTGCCAAGTTTCTTAGAAATCCTTCAAGCAGCTCAAGAGTTACAGAGCAGACACGAAATTGCTAACAGACAGACGGACACCGGGTAAAACATAATATTATGTCCATTCGGGCATATAACAACACAAATAGCTTTAGTCTAATAGGGTGAATTACCTTAATATGAACAATATCATAGTCACCTGCATAATATAATTTTATTAAGAACGTTCCATATGGAAACTTCGTTTATCATAGATACAAAAGCCTGAATGACGTTGGATGTAATGTCAAAATGGCGCATAAAGGGATATTTTCGTTTTGATGGTTGGGCTGAATAATATTAAGCGTGAACAATAAGCAATTTTACAGATTTCCCTAAATCTTTTAAAGTTTTACTATTTAAAAGGATAGTATCTTTTGCCATTTTTAGCTTGATTTTTTGAAGAAAAAGTACTAGAGATATTGCACTCCCCGCATTTGCGTTGATTAAAGATTCTGATAAAAAATATCTCTGTTACTATCAAAGCTATTGACTTGAAACTAAACTTATTTATTTACTATCAAAGTCTACACCACTAGAAACAATCCCTATAACTCTGTTTTTTAATTTTGACAGAGTTATGCCCACTTTTTAACATGAATTTTTTTATGAAAGTTTTATAAACTTATTACAGACAAAGCTCAGAGTCAAGCATTGAGAAAAGTCAAGCGTGCTGTCTTATGGACAGGTCTTGAAATTTTAACAATTTACATGAAAGACCATTTTTCAATGTAATCCGTTCCAATGATTTGTTTGTTTTATTGTTCTTTTCATAAGTGCTTTTAGACATAACTAGTTAATATTATACTTTACCATAATTCTTGGAATGAAGAGGCAGACCCTTGTATAGGGTACATGCAACTTACTATTATAGTTACTGGCTGTTCTAAGGATTTTAAGTCAGTCATGACTGCAATTCTTTCTCTTGTCTGAGAAAAATGAAAACTTTCCAGACATTCCTGAATTTTGTCAGATATTGTCTGAAATTTTTATGCTTTTAACGGTGTCTGATGTTTTAGGAATATGACCCTGCCAAGAAACATTTATATAGTTTTCTTTGCCTTGGTTTCCTAAATTTGGTTATTTTTATTGTTGAAAAATAAAAGATAATAGTACGATTGTATCAAAACTGTGCACAAAAGTATTTATGTAACTTTATAAAGATGTTCCTTGAAACGTGAAGTACATTTTGAAGAGCTGAACAAACTTTTTGTCAAAATACATAATTATGTGAATGATCTTAATTAAGTAATTCTTATGTCTAATCTGTTCAAATGTAATTCACTGTGATATTCCTGAAATGATTTAGTTTTAATAATCAGCTTCACTGGAAAAATGCACACTTGATGTTGTCTCGAGTTTTAGTTACAACATTTGTGCACAATATTTTCCATTCGGATTTCAGTGCGCAAATGTTGTATCTAAGTTATATTTAAATATATCAATTTTGGTGGAAATAATTTGTGTTGAACTTCTTTGTTTTCTGCTCATAAGCATTTATCATAAAACAATAAATGAATAAAGGAAACTTTAGTTTTAATTTATATTTCAAAATAAAAATAGTTTTTTCTCTCTCCTGTAAAGTTTTCAAATTATGACTTACAACATTCATGCACCAAGCCCACGAAATGTGGCTTCTAGAGTGTTAACAAGGCAAATGTTGACACACGACGCAAACCGCACGCCGCCAGAGGCCGGACAATGACTGGTCACAATAGCTCACCTTGAGCACTTCATGCTCTAGTGAGCTAAAAATCTCTCTACGGTGAACATTTTATTCAGTCCAAGGTCAAAATAGACCCTAAAATGCAACTTATTTGCCACAAAATCAAATTATGTAACTTAACAGGAAAAACAATCATTGTATTATGACATTGTGATTTTGTTTAAGTTCACCATTTACTCAACACTTCTGCTTACTGCCTAGCAAACCTTTCCTTTAACAAGAGGACCATGATGGTCCTGAATCGCTCACCTCTTCCCACATGACCCAGTTTTGAGTATGACGTCGTTTTTTCTATTATTTGATATAGTGACCTAGTTTTTGAGCTCATGTGACCCAGTTTTGAACTTGACCTAGATATTATCAAGATAAAAATTCTGACCAATTTTCATGAAGATCCATTGAAAAATATGGTCTCTAGGTTTTTCTATTATTTGACCTATTGACCTAGTTTTCAAAGGTACGTGACCCTGTTTTGAACTTTACCTAGATATCATCAAGGTGAACATTCTCACTAATTTTCATGAAGATCTCATGAAAAATATGGCCTCTAGAGAGGTCACAAGGTTTTTCTATTTTTATATCTACTGGCCTAGTTTTTGACCGCACATGACCCAGTTTCGAAACTGATCTAGATATCATCAAGGTGAACATTCAGATCAATTTTCATGAAGATCCATTGAAAAATATGGCCTCTAGAGAGGTCAAAAGATTTTAATAATTTTAGACCTACTGACCTAGTTTTTGACCACAGTTGACTCAGTTTCAAACTTGACCTAGATATCATCAAGATGAACATTCAGACCAACTTTCATACAGATCCCATGAAAAGTATGGCCTCTAGAGAGGTCACAAGGTTTTTTATTATTTGACCTACTGACCTAGTTTTTTATGGCACGTGATCCAGTTTCAAACTTGACCTAGATATCATCAAGGTGAACATTCTGACCAACTTTTATGGAGATCCATTCACAAGTATGGCCTCTAGTGAGGTCACAAGGTTTTTCTATTTTTAGACCTACTGACCTAGTTTTTGACCGCACATGACCCTGTTTCGAACTTGACCTAGATATCATCAAGATGAACATTCAGACCAATTTTCATACAGATCCAATGAAAAATATGGCCTTTAGAGAGGTCACAAGGTTTTTCTATTATTTGACCTACTGACCTAGTTTTTGATGGCACGTGACCTACTTTCGAACTTGACCTAGATATCATCAAGATGAACATTCAGATTAACTTTCATACAGATCCCATGAAAAATATGGCCTCTAGAGAGCTCACAAGGTTTTTCTATTATTTGACCTACTGACCTAGTTTTTGATGGCACGTGACCCACTTTCGAACTTGACCTAGATATCATCAAGGTGAACGTTCTGACCAATTTTCATGAAGATGTCATGAAATATATGGCCTCTAGAGAGGTCACAAGGTTTTTCTATTTTTAGACCTACTGACCTAGTTTTTGATAGCACGTGACCCAGTTTCGAACTTGACCTAGATATCATCAAGATGAACACTCAGACCAACTTTCATACAGATCCCATGAAAAATATGGCCTTTAGAGAGGTCACAAGGTTTTTCTATTATTTGACCTACTGACCTAGTTTTTGATGGCACGTAACCGAGTTTCGAACTTGACCTAGATATCATCAAGGTGAACGTTCTGACCAATTTTCATGAAGATCTTGTGAAATATATGGCCTCTAGAGAGGTCACAAGGTTTTTCTAATTTTAGACCTACTGACCTAGTTTTTGATGGCACGTGACCCAGTTTCGAACTTGACCTAGATATCATCAAGATGAACATTCTGACCAACTTTCATAAAGATCCCATGAAAAATGTGACCTCTAGAGTGGTCACAAGGTTTTTCTATTTTTAGACCTACTGACCTAGTTTTTGACCGCACGTGACCCAGTTTCGAACTTGGCCTAGATATCATCAAGATGAACATTCTGATTAATTTTCATGAAGATCCCATGAAAAATGTGACCTCTAGAGTGGTCACAAGGTTTTTCTATTTTTAGACCTACTGACCTAGTTTTTGACCACACGTGACTCAGTTTCGAACTTGACCTAGATATCATCAAGATGAACATTCTGACCAATTTTCATAAAGATCCCATGAAAAATGTGACCTCTAGAGTGGTCACAAGCAAAAGTTTACGGACGGACGGACGGACGACGGACGACGGACACCGCGCGATCACAAAAGCTCACCTTGTCACTTTGTGACAGGTGAGCTAAAAAATATTATACATGTACTTGATAGTTCTTTTTTTACATACCAGCTCTAACCCGTGGAGCATGTAACTGGTCCCCACTTAAACATGTTTCTCGAAGATCGTGCCATACTGAGTAACGAAACTTGTGGGAGGGTAGCTGAAAAAAATCCAAATGGCTTTCTCAAATAATTATACCTGGCATGTTACAATACATAAATGTTTCAGAATTTAATTAACACAGCCCTTTTTTGGAAAATGAAGCTATTGTGATATCATTACTTGTGGGGGGCATTTTTTTTTGTAATTTTCCACAAAATTTAATCCCAGTAAACAGGTAAAATTCCTGTTAATGTTATCTGCAATATTGAAAATCCAACCATTCATGTTGTTACAAAACTGCAGTTTCTTCTATAACCATGGACTTTGATGCCAACAAATTAAATGACTTCACAGTATTTCATATAAAAATTTATTTTGGTACCAACTTTTCATAAAAGCAAACATTAAGTATAAAATTTCTGAAGTCATGGTGCCATGTAATTTCTAGACCACTATTCTGAAATAAAAGTTTCATGTTGCCCTTGTCTGAAGTCCCACTGACACAAATTAGATAATATTTCAACTGTCCAGCTATGGTTGTGAAAGTTGCTCTTTTACACATTATTTCAGGCATTGAGAGGCACCTTGGTAGAATCACCAACCTTCTGCAAGCCTGCTGGACTGCTTCCTCATATCAAAGAATTCCAATTTCCACATCCCTAATGGACTTCCAAACCCACAGCCTGTGATACTGGCCAGTGACTGAAAGTCAGCTAACTTAACCACTCTGAGTCACAGAGACTCCTGACTTCAGAGGTGATAGCTATAGATCAGTGACCGGAAGTCTGCTAACTTAACCACTCTGAGTCACAGAGACCCCTCTTCAGAGGTGATAGCTAGGCCAGTGACCAGAAGTCTGCTAACTTAACCACTCTGAGTCACAGAGGCCCCATTTCAGAGGTGATAGCTAGGCCAGTGACTGGAAGTCTGCTAACTTAACCACTCTGAGTCACAGAGGCCCCACTTCAGAGGTGATAGCTAGGCCAGTGACCGGAAGTCTGCTAACTTAACCACTCCGAGTCACAGAGGCCCCTCTTCAGAGGTGATAGCTAGGTCAGTGACTGGAAGTCTGCTAACTTAACCATTCCGAGTCACAGAGGCCCCTCTTCAGAGGTGATAGCTAAGTCAGTGACCGGAAGTCTGCTAACTTAATCACTCCGAGTCACAGAGGACCCTCCTCAGAGGTGATAGCTAGGCCAGTGACTGGAAGTCTGCTAATTTAACCACACCGAGTCAGAGAAGCCCCTCTTCAGAGGTGATAGCTAGGTCAGTGACTGGAAGTCTGCTAACTTAACCACTCCGAGTCACAGAGGCCCCTCCTCAGAGGTGATAGCTAAGTCAGTGACTGGAAGTCTGCTAACTTAACCACTCCGAGTCACAGAGGCCCCTCCTCAGAGGTGATAGCTAGGCCAGTGACTGGAAGTCTGCTAACTTTACCACTCTGAGTCACAGAGGCCCCACTTCAGAGGTTTAAGGTATTAGATCACGTATAGAGAACCTCCTTTTTGAAGAGTATTTAATTCCTACCATAAACCTACTTTTACTCTAATTCTTAGGGGTGCGTAGGTTCAAGCCCTACTGGGACCAAATTTTTTTTTCTTTATTTTTCTTTTTTACTTGTAAGTTTTTACTTCTTTCAAGACTTATTATTGATGTTTTGTACAAAAATGGAAAAAGATGAATCTTATAAGCGATTTTTTGGTGTTCAAAGAGAATTTACTACTTAAACAGAAGGGGTAGAGTTACACATCTTTAAAAATATTGAGTTACGCATGGTGAAAGTTCTCTATTTTGCTTTCACTCTTAGATTATATATTGTGGAAGAAATTTAGGTAGGTTTTACGCCTAGGTTATTTTTAAATGGAGTAAGCAAAATTCAAAACAGAAACACATCATTTGACCTTATTTTTTCAATGTTGAAGTATGAATTCTGTCTCATTAAATCTGTTTACTTGAGACACCATAGAAAAAATGATATTAACATTTTTATTTTGTGTTTTATAATTGGTTACCAACAGTTTAATGTTTCTTCTATTGAAATTAATGGTAAAATGAGTTATCTGCAAACGTTTTAAATAGTGGCTATCACTTTGAAATTTGTCTCTACTTGAGCTTGAGGAGATACCGTAAGTTATTCAAAATTTATAAAAAACGGCACGGTAAAAGTTGTTTAAAATTTGCAAAATAGTGCAAAACACGGTTACCTTTCAGAATATACCAAGCAAAGGCCATTTTGTAAACATTACTATTAGTGACCTAATACCTTAAATGACAAAACTTATGTAATAAAAATAATTCATAACAAACCCAAAACTTACTACCTTCGGAAGTATATCACTATTATTGTAGTTCAGATATTTATTGTTGTTGTTGCTGTTGATTTTTCCCAGGGTTCCAGTTATTTCTGATGTATTTGTGTTACTTGTCCCAATGCTGGAGTTAGTGTCATGTCCACTGTCTGCAATGCTGGAAATATATTTGCAAAATCAATTTATGATATTGTAAATTCATAAACCAACACAGTCAAATTCACTGAAATTTATCCTCTGCCAAACAGGATGTTTTGTGAATAAGGGGATACATTTTAAACAACAGCTGTCTGTTGACAGTGCGCTCAACTATTCGAATAACTGATGGAAGTATGGAGTCAAAATATTACCAGAGATTTTCAGTCAAAGAAGAAAAACTGATAAGACATACAATGTACCTGTATTTGTGGATTTGGATAATTTAAGTCTTCCACTGTATGTGGCAATGTGTGACCATGATGGAAAGCAAGTGTATGAATTTTTATGTAGCTTTGCCTGCCACAGAGTTATGTACATTTTGTACTCTTGCCTTAACAGATGGAGATCATGATGATATCATAAGCAAGTGTTCAAAGTTTCAAAGCCACAATGTCAAATAGTAACTTGAAAAAAGTTAAACATGTACTTGTACGATAACTGGACTCAGTCTTATTTCCTAGTCCAAAAAGGTAGCCAAAGGGGTCCGGTACATGTCGAGTGGATTGAGTTTAATGACTTATTTTTGAGTCCTAGAACCATAATTATGAAAAAATCCATACTAATACAGGGAGTAGTTATATTAGTATGTTTTTTTTTTCATAATAATGGCTCTAGGACTAAACAAGAGCTGTCACAGGAGACAGCGCACTCGACTATTCTGATGCTGGGCAGTGAAACTGGGAACATGTGAGGAAACTAGAGCTGTCACTGGAGTGTTTAATGACTCCAATTGTGGATGAAGATATTGCACAATAGCCTGAGTCTAGATGTCAAAAATATCAACTTAAAGTAATAAGAGAGGTAATGATAAAATGTATCAAAACACTATATAAGTATATCCTAAGCAAAAAGGGGCATAATTCATTAAATATTGGTGCCAGAGTTATGCACCTTGTGTCATATGGTGTGGGTGATGATGTTGAACAACTATTTTAAGTTTGAATCAAATCCATTCAGTAATAACAGAGACAGAGTGAAAGTGCATCAAAATTTTAACCTAAAATTCTAAGTAAAAAGGGGAAATAATTCATGAAAAATTGGTCCCAGAGTTATGCACCTTGTGTCATATGATAAGGGTAATGATGCTGAACAATTGTTTAAGTTTGAATCAGATCCATTTAGTAATAACAGTGATAGAGTGAAAGTGCATAAAACTTTAACCTGAAATTCTAAGTAAAAAGGGGAATAATTAATGAAAAATTGTGCCAGAGTTATGTATCTTGTGACATATGATGTGGGTGATGATGCTGAACAACTATTTTAAGTTTGAATCAAATCCATTCAGTAATAACAGAGGTAGAGTGAAAGTGCATCAAAACTTTAACCTGAAATTCTAAGTAAAAAGGGGGAATAATTCATGAAAAAATGGTGCCAGAGTTATGCACCTTGTGTCATATGATGTGGGTGATGATGTTGAACAACTATTTTAAGTTTGAATCAAATCCATTCAGTAATAACAGAGATAGAGTGAAAGTGCATCAAAACTTTAACCTGAAAATCTAAGTGAAAAGGGGGGATAATTCATGAAATAGAGTTATGCACCTTGTGTCATATGATGTGGGTGATGATGTTGAACAACTATTTTAAGTTTGAATCAAATCCATTCAGTAATAACAGAGATAGAGTGAAAGTGCATCAAAACTTTAACCTGAAAATCAAAGTGGAAAGGGGGGATAATTCATGAAATATTGGTGCCAGAGTTATGGCCCTTATGTCAGATGATGTGGATGATGATGAGGAATAAGTATTTCAAGTTTGAATCAAATCCATCAAATAATTACAGAGATAAGTTGAAAAAAGAGAAAGTGTAAAAAAAACTTTAACCAAGGTAGGGACGCGGAAAGACACTGACACGGACGCGAATAGGATAGCTCTCCTTATACTTCGTATAGTCGAGCTAAAAATAAGTCATTAAACTCAATCCACTAAACTCAATCCATGCATATGTGCCGGACCCCTTTGAAGGTATAGCTATAGAGACTGTTATAATAAACAAGTGTTCAAAGTAAATTAAAAGCAAAGTATGTCAAATAGGTTTTAAAAACATGAACTATTACGAAATCTGAACCAATTTCCAAAGCCAAAGAGAGCCGTATAATTCTGACAGCCAAAATACTTGACATTATCCATAATTATGTACTCTTGCCTACACTCACTTGTAGAGACTGTTATAATAAACAAGTGTTCCAAGTTTGAAGTAAATATTTTTGATGGTATACAAGATATTACCATAATTATCATCATAAAAACTGCAAGTTAACCAACACTGCATTGAGTAGAACATTTCTTCATATTCCTCGAATAGTCACGCTAAAAAATGTTAATTGATCCCGATATGTGAAATTAAAGACTTCATCAGTTTCTCATGGGAGCCAGTGTGCAGATGTTGTGGTTCAACCTGGTTATGCTGAACGATTTGAGATTACGCCATCCCTTAATGGACACAACTTCAGCCTCAGACATTCAAGTTATGGTAGCTAGAACTGACTGAATACAGGCCGACTCGGACCATGGCTCTTTCGGCCCAGATTTACTCCTTCAAAACGCACCATGATTTTTAAATACAAGTTTTCAAAGTCAAAAATATCATAAGAAAGCAAAAATGCCTAAAATATTAATAGGGACAAAATTACCAAAAGGGGGACGAACTGACCAAAATGGGGACGAGCTGACCAACTTTTTTGATGTGGGAGACGAAATGACCAATTTTGGGGGACGAAATGACCAAATTGGGGACGAGTTGACAAGGGGACGAGTTGACTTGATACCATAGATCCTCTACTGTAAATGCAATCACAGGGAGCCATTCGGCTAATTAAGATAGCCTGTTACCTGTCCGACATCGTGAAATGCTCTTTGTTTTCTCTTTATTTTTTCTTGATAAGAGCACTTGCTTCCATTTTGTAAATGTAGTCTACGTAATCAGAATTTGTTAAGTACGTAACGGTTGTCATGGAACCGGACGCGGTCTTAAAATGTGTATTTCCCGTACCGCACCGTTTATTGGGAATATAAACAGGATAAAGTTACGGTTTAGTACGGGAACTATGCACAATCATAAAACGAAAGTAGGTTTCCCATGGGTTTTTCCAGTTTCAGTTGTGTAAAGGAAAAGTAGTGGTAGGTGGAAAAATAATTTATTTAACCTGTGTAAAAATCCTAGATTTCCATTTGATTTTTTTTCTTTGCCAAGCTGGTTAAAAACTGTTAATCAGAATTTGGGTACTGTAATGTAATTTTTCAGAAAAAAGTATGTAACAACTCATTAATTTGAGTTCATTAATTTGAGGTCACTAGATCTACATTCTTTTAAAAACAAAGGTTACTGTACAGTAGACATCATAAAATTTGGTTATCCAATGGTTGCCAAGTGCATCTATGTATTTTGCCTAAGGGAAGATATGAATATAACACGTATAAGGACTATTATAATAAAGTTGTCAAAGATTAATATTGACCAATGTATGTAACGTCTATGTTCCCGCAAGGGGTTTGACGTCAACGGCAGATAGATAGATAGATAGTAATTACGTAGAGATGTAAGTTTATAAAATTATTATTACCTCCCTTAGCCTGTCTCGATTGCGCAACCAATGTAGATTAAAAATAGATTATTAATTCCGAAGCTACACACTGTTTTAAAACTTGCCTAAAGTAAAAACATCAATATTCCAGAAAACTTTAACACAGTGTACAGTAGTCCAAAATATTAGACATGTACATGCTCATTTTACCTTCAATATTCATTATTTTGGTATTTTATTTTCAATGGGCATTGTAACCAAAAGATGTCAAAATGTAAAAATATGTTATGGCACTGAGGTCTTATTCGTAGGACTAAGTCACAGTACAGGATACAGTCATTAATACTGTCTATTTGGAGTACTTTAACCTTTAGTGGTTTAGCTTGCTAAATTTCTAAAATGGTCTTGTCCATCATTCAATCTGGATAGAACCATTTGTTATTCAAGGGTGTGCCCACTGAAAAATTGCTGACTGAATAGCAACCAGCACAGACCAAGATCAGACGCCTGCAGGTGCAGACTGATCTTGGTCTGCCTTGGTCTCTGGCATTTTAAGGCAGAATCACTTGCCACCAGCAGGCTAAAAGTTAATCTAAGTTAACATTGGCGGTTTTACTAGATTTAGCTTATTTTGGGAGTATTTTTATGATTTTAAAATTCATCAGCAATGTAAAATTTCATTGATGACCATATCATGGCCCAGTTATTCCTGACTCATCAGCACGTCTTTAACGTAGAATAGTCCGGATAACTCCATATAATGATAATTGATGCAGTAATGTTTTATTTCATATTCTAGGACAATCATGAGTGAAGAGGGTGAAAAACGAAAATCGAAAAAGAAGTCAAAATCTCGCAGAAATGATTATGATGATGATTATGTTGAGAGAGAAGTGGCTAAGGCTATGAAACAGGTACATGTAAATGTATTTGATATAATATTGATTATCTTTATTATTTATAACTTAGGCCAGATCAAAGTTGTCATTGGATTTTTAAGTTGCAGCCCTTCAGTATTAACAAATGATTCACCAGAGATGTAGACCATTAATTTAAAAATGAGTACATTTTGGGTAATGTTTTAATCTGCTAGAGCACAACAGAGAAGAAATGAAATAGCAATTTGGCCTTATGCAATAAAATCAAGTCAGTATTATAAACAAATAATATTATTTTGTGTTGACAGTCTGAGATATTAATTTTAAGTTCAGGATTAATCTTTAGTTTGTTGAAGTTTAACAGTTGTTCGCAGTTGTCAGATAGTTAGTTCGATAATGTGGGAAGATTTCAATTAAACCAATCAAATTGCTTGAACTAAGGTAGAACATTTGAGTTAAAAAGGAATAGTTCTCACGATTTTATGATACAAGGTTCAAGTTATAATAATTATATAATAATAAGAAATATGCACAAGTTGTTAAAAATGACTTACATGCCAGAGAGTCCAAAGAGTTCAAAGAAATCCATTCCATGCTGAACCGTCATGTCCAAAATTTATGCAACTGACCAGTGTCCTCAATTTATTTTATTGTCCTGATTTTAATGATCTTCAAAAAAAAAAACAACAAGGCAAATGTGATCAATTTCAAATGAAAAGAAAAATTGCACTGTAAAATTAACATTTAAATACTGTAGATGGAGAAAGCCATGAAACAAGCAAAAATTGCGGAAAAGGAAGCTAGGCAAGCTCACAAGGAAGGTTCAAGTACTAGACGTAACATCAATGTGGCCGGTGATAGCACAGATGAAGGCAAAACAGGTTAATAAATTTTAGAAATAGTTTGCTTAAAAGTAGTATTGTTATAGTGTCTACAGGCAATAGATGTACAAGAATATTCAGCTAGTTGCAAAGTCAAATATATTACAGGAGCAATTTTATTTTAATAAAGCCAAACAGAACATCCTTGGTCAGCATGAATTATTTGAACACAACATATTTATACTTCATTTAAAAGTATATTTGATGGGCTATAAGAGTTGTCTTTTTAGCCTACCAGGTCAAGGTCACATGCCTGATGTCCTGACTTAATGTCCTAGCAAATAGGTCAAACACTTAACCAGCCATCAGGACTATTACTTACCGGTAACCAGCCATTAGGACTATTACATAACCAGACATTAGGACTATCACGTAAGAAACCAGTAGGACTATTACATTACCAATCATTAGGGCTATCACATAACCAGGCAATAGGACTGTCATGATACCAGCCATATGGAGTACCACATAACCAGACATTAGGACTATCACGTAACCACGGTAACTAAACATTAGGACTATCACATAAGAAACCAGTAGGACTATTACATTACCAGCCATTAGGAATATCACATAACCGGACATAAGGACTATCAGAAAAAATGCCAGTAGGACAAACAAATAACCAATCACTTTTACATGACCAGTTGTTTGGACTATCACATAACAAGCCAATAGGACTATCACATTCATGTCATTAGGACTATCACAGTATCAGCAAATACAGAAAATAGTGCTATCATATGTTGTTTAAGATTATTGATATTGTACAGGTGTCCCCAAAATGTTGATATGCATGATTTATAAATGTAAAAGCATGTAACAAGATTAATATTAAACTATTAATACATAAAAAACTGCCCTTGATCATTTAGTGATTGCCTATAATACATCCATATTTTACATAACATTATGTTGCCTTTAATACATTCATATTTTACATACTGGTATGTTGCCTTTAATACATCCATATTTACAATACTGGTATGTTGCCTTTAATACATCCATATTTTACATACTGTTATGTTGCATTTAATATATCCATATTTTACAAACCAGTATGTTGCCTTTAATACATCCATATTTTACCTACCTGTATGTTGCCTTTAATACATCCATATTTTACATACCGGTATGTTGCCTTTAATACATCCATATTTTACATACCGGTATGTTGCCTTTAATACATCCATATTTTACATACCGGTATGTTGCCTTTAATACATCCATATTTTACATGTCAGTATGTTCAAGATGTAAACAGAATAAAAGATTTAAACAGAAAAAAACTTTATATATTAAATACCATGTTACTGCAAAGAAAATGTACTCATTTCATTGTTTTAATGACTGAGAGTGTTTCTTTATAAATCTGTATAAAATTGTCATCTCCATGCTAGAGGTGGATGAATGATTCTTTTTGTGAATAAAGTTAACCACTGTTTCTTCTGAGGTGAGAAAATGTATAATCTATATTATAGGTATGACGATTATCCACAACACAGTTACACATCCTGGAACATACATACATGTAGAATCTGCTGAAAATATTCAGGTAAATCCTAAAACATATATACATGTAGAATTTGCTGAAAATATTCAGGTAAATCCTAGAACATGTATACACATTGTGTAGAATCTGCTGAAAATATTTAGGTAAATCCTAGAACATGTATACATGTAGAATCTGCTGAAAGTGTTCAGGTAAATCCTAGAACATGTATACACATTGTGTAGAATCTACTGAAAATATTCAGGTAAATCCTAGAACATGTATACATGTAGAATCTGCTGAAAGTGTTCAGGTAAATCCTAGAACATAATTATATACATGCAGAATCTACTGAAAATATTCAGGTAAATCCTAGAACATGTATACATGTGGAATCTGCTGAAAATATTTAGGTAAATCCTAGAACATGTATACAAGTAGAATCTGCTGAAAATATTCAGGTAAATCCTAGAACATGTATACATGTGGAATCTGCTGAAAATATTAAGGTAAATCCTAGAACATAATATACATGTAGAATCTACTGAAAATATTCAGGTAAATCGTAGAACATGTATACAAGTAGAATCTGCATAAAATATTCAGGTAAATCCTAGAACATGTATACATGTAGAATCTGCTGAAAATATTCAGGTAAATCCTAGAACATAATATACATGTAGAATCTGCTGAAAATATTCAGGTAAATCGTAGAACATGTATACAAGTAGAATCTGCATAAAATATTCAGGTAAATCCTAGAACATGTATACATGTAGAATCTGCTGAAAATATTCAGGTAAATCTTAGACCATAATATACATGTAGAATTTACTGAAAATATTCAGGTAAATCGTAGAACATGTATACAAGTAGAATCTGCATAAAATATTCAGGTAAATCCTAGAACATGTATACATGTAGAATCTACTGAAAATATTCAGGTAAATCCTGGAACATAATATACATGTAGAATCTGCTGAAAATATTCAGGTAAATCCTAGAACATGTATACATGTAAAATCTACTGAAAATATTCAGGTAAATCCTAAAACATGTATACATGTAGAATCTGCTGAAAATATTCAGGTAAATCCTAGAACATGTATACATGTAGAATCTGCTGAAAATATTCAGGTAAATCCTAGAAAATGTATACATGTAGAATCTGCTGAAAATATTCAGGTAAATCCTAGAACATAATATACATGTAGAATCTACTGAAAATATTTAGGTGAATCCTAGAACATGTATACACATCATGTAGAATCTACTGAAAATATTCAGGTAAATTCTAGATCATATATACATGTAGAATCTGCTGAAAATATTCAGGTAAATCCTAGAACATAATATACATGTAGAATCTACTGAAAATATTCAGGTAAATCCTAGAACATGTATACATGTAGAATCTACCAAAAATATTCAGGTAAATGCTAGAACATGTATACATGTAAAATCTGCTGAAGATATTTAGGTAAATCCTAGAACATGTATACACATCATGCAGAATCTACTGAAAATATTTAGGTAAATCCTAGACCATCTATACATGTAGAATCTACTGAAAATATTCAGGTAATTCCTAGAACATGTATACATGTAGAATCTACTGAAAATATTCAGGTAAATCCTAGAACATGTATACATGTAGAATCTGCTGAAAATATTCAGGTAAATCCTAGAACATGTATACACATCATGTAGAATCTACTGAAAATATTTAGGTAAATCCTAGATCATCTACATGTAGAATCTACTGAAAATATTCAGGTAAATCCTAGAACATGTATACATGTAGAATCTACTGAAAATATTTAGGTAAATCCTAGAACATGTATTCACGTATGTCATGTACAATCTACTGAAAATATTCAGGTAAATCCTAGAACATGTATACATGTAGAATCTGCTAAAAATATTCAGGTAAATCCTTTAATATGTATACTTGTAGAATCTGCTGAAAATGTTTAGGTAAATCCTAGATCATCTATACATGTAGAATCTACTGAAAATATTCAGGTAAATCCTAGAACATGTATACATGTAGAATCTACTGAAAATATTTAGGTAAATCCTAGAACATGTATTCACGTATGTCATGTAGAATCTACTGAAAATATTCAGGTAAATCCTAGAACATGTATACATGTAGAATCTGCTGAAAATATTCAGGTAAATCCTAGAACATGTATACATGTAGAAAATATTCAGGTAAATCCTAGAACATGTATACATGTAGAATCTGCTGAAAATATTCAGGTAAATCCTAGAACATGTATACATGTAGAATCTACTGAAAATATTCAGGTAAATCCTAGAACATGTATACATGTAGAATCTACTGAAAATATTTAGGTAAATCCTAGATCATCTATACATGTAGAATCTACTGAAAATATTTAGGTAACTCCTAGAACATGTATAATACATATACGTCATGTAGAATCTACTGAAAATATTCAGGTAAATCCTAGATCATGTATACATGTAGAATCTGCTGAAAATATTTAGGTAAATCCTAGAACATGTATACACATCATGTAGTATCTACTGAAAATATTTAGGTAAATCCTAGATCATGTATACATGTAGAATCTGCTGAAAGTGTTCAGGTAAATCCTAGAACATAATTATATACATGTAGAATCTGCTGAAAATATTTAAGTAAATCCTAGAACATGTATACATGTAGAATCTGCTGAAAGTGTTCAGGTAAATCCTAGAACATAATTATATACATGTAGAATCTACTGAAAATATTCAGGTAAATCCTAGAACATGCATACATGTAGAATCTGCTGAAAATATTCAGGTAAATCCTAGAACATGTATATATGTAAAATCTGCTGAAAATGTTTAGGTAAATTTTAGAACATGTATACATGTAGAATCTGCTGAAAATATTAAGGTAAATCCTAGAACATAATATACATGTAGAATCTGCTGAAAATGTTTAGGTAAATCCTAGAACATGTATACATGTAGAATCTGCTGAAAATATTAAGGTAAATCCTAGAACATAATATACAGTCTTGTAAAATTCTTCTGGAAATATTTAGGTAAATACAATCTTTTATAATACTGTAATTTTGAATGACTAAAAGTAGACTTCTGATTTTCATTCTCTTCAGACTGTACATTGTGGTAATTCGAAATGTAACTATTTTACAATCTTCTGTACTGTTATTTTGATAAAGGTTGTAAACGAAAATTATGTATGGATTTGTTTTAAATTGATCTTTCTTTCAAAGTTTGGTCATACTATGAACATTAAAGCATGAGGTTTTGTTTCTAAACTGTCTTAAAAATCAAGACAAAAAAGAACATACTGGAGTTGGGAATCGAACCCAGGTTGCCGCGACAATATAAACATTTTCCTGCTGTGTTGACCAATACAACACGGAGGAATATGTACTTGAAGTCTGTTAAATATAAAGCTTTATAATTAAGGCAGTTTACCTCCAGTACCCTGTTACAAACGCTTTTTGATTTTGAATCGAAAAAAATTAGTAAAAACAACTAATTCTTATGTGTTTACATAACTTATAATCTGTCAGTTTACATAACTTATAATCTGTCAGTATAACTAAGTTTCATGGCTTTCTTACAAAATATATAATAATTTTTTGCTATCTAATTAAAAACATTTTTCTTTGAAAGATGTGATTTTGAAGTTTTAGTGTTGTATTTAATAAAAAAAAAATAATTTAGATAACTTTGATTAAATGTGTATGAACCTAAATTTCCACTGTTTGCAGGTTGGTTCCCATAACACCATGCATATCTATAAAGACAAAAAGAAGGGCCGGAAATCATCCAAAAGGGATTCATCTTCAGATAGTGATGATGGTGCTGCACTAGTCAGACAGGCAACAGTTCCAGTACAAGAGAAAGATCCCAGTGAAATGACAGAAGCTGAAAGAAGGATTTTCATTGTATTAGGTAATTTAATGTATCCCTTGATAGATTTTCACTCAGTTTAGGCCAGTACTGTCATTGCTTCAAAGTTTTGCTAATATCAAACTTCTGCATGGCCCTCATATCAGCTGTACTCCATTTCACTTCTGAAGTCTATGATAATCAGATTGATGACAACTTTTCCTCCTGATGTATATGATAAACTAATTGATAACAGTTTCCAATCCTGAAGTCTATGATAACACAGTTGATAACAGCTTTCAATCCTGAAGTCTATGATAACACAGTTGATAACAGTTTCCAATCCTGATGTCTATGATAACACAGTTGATAACAGCTTTCAATCCTGAAGTCTATGATAACACAGTTGATAACAGCTTCCAATCCTGAAGTCTATGATAACACAGTTGATAACAGTTTTCAATCCTGAAGTCTATGATAACACAGTTGATGACAGCTTCCAGTCCTGAAGTCTGTGATAACACAGTTGATGACAGCTTCCAGTCCTGAAGTCTATGATAACACAAGTGATGACAGCTTTCAGTCCTGAAGTCTATGATAACACAGTTGATGCGAAGTCCATGATAACACAGTTGATAACAGCTTCCAGTCCTGAAGTCCATGATAACACAGTTGATAACAGCTTCCAGTCCTGAAGTCCATGATAACACAGTTGATAACAGCTTCCAGTCCTGAAGTCCATGATAACACAGTTGATAACAGCTTCCAGTCCTGAAGTCCATGATAACACAGTTGATAACAGCTTCCAGGCCTGAAGTCCATGTTAACACAGTTGATAACAGCTTCCAGTCCTGAAGTCCATGATAACACAATTGATAACAGCTTCCAGTCCTGAAGTCCATGATAACCCAGTTGACAACAGCTTCCAATCCTGACATCTATGATAACACAGTTGATAACAACTTCCAATCCTGAAGTCCATGATAACACAGTTGATTACAGCTTGCAATCCTGAAGTCCATGATAACACAGTTGATTACAGCTTGCAATCCTGAAGTCCATGATAACACAGTTGATAAAAGCTTCCAATCCTGAAGTCTGTGACAACGCAGTTGATAACAGCTTCCAATCCTGAAGTCTATGATAACACAGTTGATTGATAACAGCTTCCAATCCTGAAGTCCATGATAACACAGTTGATAACAGCTTCCAATCCTGAAGTCTATGATAACACAGTTGATAACAGCTTCCAATCCTGAAGTCTATGATAATGTAGTTGATAACAGCTTCCAATCCTGAAGTCTATGATAATGCAGTTGATAACAGCTTCCAATCCTGAAGTCTATGATAACACAGTTGATAACAGTTTATGGTGACCAAATTGATAACAACATCCAGTCCTCAAGATTATGATAACCAAATTGATACCATTGTCCACTCCTGATATATATCATTACCGAATTAGTAAGAATGTCTACTACTAAAGTCTATGATAAACAAATTGATATCACCGTCCACTCAAGATTTATATATGATAACCAAACTGATGAGCCCACTCCTGAGGTCTGTGATAACCAAATTGAAAAAACTGTCTACACCGTCCACTCCTGATGTACATGATAACCAAATTGATGAGAACATCCACACCTCAAGTTTGTGATAACCAAATTGATGAGAACATCCACACATCCACACCTCAAATCTGTGATAACCAAATTGATGAGAACATCCACACCTCAAGTCTGTGATAACCAAATTGATATAAGCTTTCTTTACTCGAGTCTATGATAACTAAATTGATAACAGCTTCCATTCATGAAGTGAAAATTATGTTCAAGAATCTGGACTGCAGACCTACTTACTAAGATTTATGCAGAATTTGAGATAATTGCCTTTAAACTAGTACTGAATACACGTTTTACTGTAAAGAATGGCTGCTGGATCTGTAATAAGAAAATAACTGTTTATTAACTTCTTTGTTTAAAAAACTTGCTTGAATTCTATAAGACCTAGTTCTTCTTGTATTTACTTTGGTAGACCTATTAATGGTTGTTGTCAGATGGTACAAGTATTTCAACATTATACCATACCAAGAGGTTGCCAGAGATAGAGATTTAAAACAAGACATATATAAATGACTTCATTTGCTTTGCTCAACAGATTTGTGTGAAAAATTAATGTTAAGTACTTTATAAATTGATAGTTTATATAGCACTGATACACGCAAGGATTGCCTGGGTTCCTGTCAGATAGCTTAACTTTGTGTCCACTCAAATATCTTCTTAACTGCTGGGAAGATTTTCTTCAAACATACTTCAGTTGTTAATCTGATCAAGATGACATGCAGAGAGCAGAACCCCAGGCCACTATGTCCAAGGTCTACAGTCCTATGCACAAGGTACAATGTTCCTGAAAATATCTCTTTCCCAGCATTAAATCAGGATTTCACGGTACTGAGAAGATTATGATAAATCTAATTAATAAGGGTCATACATTAATTGGTATCACATGGTCCATACAGTATATTATAGACATCAGTTTGCTGACACATCTCATTTCATATCTATATAACATATTGCCATGCAGTTTTGATACTGGAGAAATAGTATATCTGTGGGACATGTTAGAAAATTTTTTACATTATATAAATACAAAGAGTTTGAATAATATGTAATGAAGAAAAAGTATAATAATGATTAATATTTTTGCAGCCCGTATATATTAATAAACATTAACTTTTAAAATGTGAAAGATGTGCAAAGTGTTTTATAATTTGGCCTAGTACCTAATAGAAATGACCCTAAACCCTAGAGGGCGTGGACAGTAGCATGTGACATTTCCACTACCATCAATGAACGGGCTCGATTAAACCGAGCCTGCAACATTTTCATTTTTGTCATGTTGAGTAACATGTGGAGTTTCCACTCCTTCTATTTCTTTATATGAGTTATTTTGTGGAAAGTAATGAAACCTGGTATTTTTAATCATGTTTTGCACTATTTAATTACGTAAATGTGTGGAAGTGAAGTATTTGAATGTTTGTGTTTCTTTAAAGATACTATAAGAGAGATGGGGGTCAATTTAATATAATGTTTACATCAAATGAATAGCTTTCAATCAGTTAGTAAAATGATTGTTAGGGGATGAAAATCGCGTATGTGGACAGCGGCAGAAAAGTTAGCTAATATTCTAGCTCCAGCATGACAACAGTTTTGAGAAAAAATCCAGCAAAATGAATTCTCTAAATTTTACTAGAGGATACTTTAAATTTGTAATGCATTTGAATGCCTATCAAAAAACTTGAAAAAAAAGTTTTAAAGTAATATAATTGAATGAAAAACACAATTTACTTGATACTTTTTCCCCAGTTTTGACAATTCGGCATGTAGAAAATTTCCAATTTAGCCAGGCGCCGTTTCCCCAAAAAAACCCTAGAAAAAGCCCTGGTTATGCTGTTGCGAATTATTCCATAAGCGTGTAACTTTTTTATCATGTTTAAATAAATCAAAAATGGTTCTGCTAAATATCATTTCTTTTATAACACTTATTTATACATTTGATATTTAGATGATTAGGCATTTTTTTATTTCATAAAAAATACTGAATTGTGTCTTGGACATGCTGAGGAAGGTGAAAAGCAAATGTGCAACAAATATATTATTACTTCACTTTGTGGCTCAAATAACTTGAACAGTATGAATTATATACAGAATATTTCTTTATTTTATTGTAAGATTGAAATAAATAAAGTGTATGCTCTGTTCTGTTCAACCAGATGCAAAATTTTAAAACTATATATTAAAACTAATAACCAGTGAATGCTATTTTGATCATACATGTAAAACAAATTTTCTTTAATTTTCTTCTTTTAACTAAATTTTACACACACTGTATCTATAGTTTCTTATGGGGAAAAGTTACAATGATATTTTTACTATATCCACAGTAAGAACTGAAAACATACAAATTAACATAAATGTGGCAGTTAATAGTAAAAGCAGTAGGGTAAACAGTTTCACAACTTTCCATAATCCATACCCAGTGGGAGATCATTGATCTGCAACTGTTTTGTTGCCTGTTCATTATTAATCCCTTATTATCAGTTATTTTGCACATTAGTTACACTTGCTATTTTTTAGCAAGACAGTGTACCTTGTGCAAAGGGGTATCTAGTTCACACTTGGAGGTCAAAAGATGAATAGATTAACTGTGTGTTTGCTCCATATTGTCTAAACCACCTGAAAGATTTTCATAAAAATAATATCAGTTGTTTATATCACCAAGGTGACATGCAGAGTCACAACATTTTACATTCCCTATATCAAAGCAGTGCCTAGAGGTATTAATTGTCTTTAGTGATAGCTCTAGTTTCAGAATGGTTGTCTTCCATATGTATACAATATGTTTTCAGAGTCTAAGAGAGAAGTAGCACATGATGATATGACTGTCTGCTCTGAACATGTTGGGAACTGGAGAAGATTTTGTAAGTACATGAATGTAGTGTCAAATCATCTTTTTAAATGGCATACCACTAAGGTGAAAGTCATAATTTGAGCCGTGCCATGAGAAAACCAACATAGTGGGTTTGCAACCAGCATGGATCAAGACCAGCCTGCGCATCTGCGCAGTCTGGTCAGGATCCATGCTGTTCGCTTTTAAAGCCTATTGGAATTGGAGAAACTGTTAGTGAACAGCATGGATCCTGGCCAGACCCAATGAGGTTATAAACAGAACATGGAGACCAGTCTCAGAATATGGCCTTGCCATTGGTCAGTTTCAAAATTGGGTTGTGCATGAAGCAACCAATCAGATGCTTGGTTGATTTTGAACTCAGTCTTGGTTGATTTTGAAGTCAATCATGGTTGATTTTGAACTCGATTGTCATGGTTGAATTTGAACTCAATCATGGTTGATTTTGAACTCAATTTAAGTTGATTTTGAACTCAGTCAGGATTGATTTTGAACTCAGTCATAGTTGATTTTGAACTCAGTTTTGGAACTGATCAGTGACAAAGACTGGTATAATGCTTGTGTTTTGAGACTGGTCCCAAGCCTTGAGTCCTGGTAAGGTCATTTGTGCATCTCCTCATATAACAGCATTTATTAATTGACCTGTTTACCCAGAATGTTTACATGGACAAGATATATATAAATAAACCATAATACAGCTAGTAAGTATTGGACCAATTTCCTTGGTTAGAAATTTATAACCAATTACCCACCATTAAATACTTGAATCCAATTTTGAAATGGCCAGGCATCAAGGATTTTTTGTCCACACAGGAAATAATTATTCCATATTTTGTTCAATCCATTCTGACAGTACTGTATGCACGTTCTGACCAAAATATGATTAAGAGTGTAAAACTCTCCTTGCACATCCAAATGTATACCTTGAGTTTCTTTTTATATAGCTACAATATGAAAAGAATACCTAAATCTAAAATATCTACATTTGCCTAAGAAATCCTCTTATTACTACAACAGAAGATGTAAGATCTGTCTCTACAGTGTGAAACAAATAACTTAAAAGTTAAATTAAACAATGACCTTTTGTTCATTTTTATAGTGCGTCACCTTGGACTAGAAGAAAGTTTACTGGAGCAGTTACACCAGGATTATTATGTTGAAGGTGTTCGTCAGATTATATATCAGGGAGTTTTAGAATGGACTAGGAAAGAAGGAAGGAAGGCTACTGTAGGTGTTCTAGCTAGAACATTACAAAAAGTTGATTACACAGATGCTATTTTTCATTTACAGCCTTGATGCATGTAATCACATGGAATAAAATGTGAACTGTAGCATAAAAGTGACCATATCATTATGATTAGGATTTTTCAGTAACTGAAACTTTAGAAATTCTTTTCTAGTTCAGAAAATATATATTGAGGTATACATCGGTGTCCGATGTTGTAACTTAACAGATTGGAGACCAGTCTCAAGACACAAGTATCTGATTGGTTGTTTTGAGCTCAGTGTTAAAATTAACCAATGACAGAGCTGAATTTTGAGACTGGTTTCCAAACTCCTAGTTTTATAACCTTGATACTTCAGTAATCAATATGGCAAAATGTGCCAATGAGATTCAATAAAAAGTTAAAAACAAGAAATGAATGACAGATGTGGTGTTGAAATATATGGCCAGTTTAGCTTCCACATTTATTTATCTGATTAACAACTGACATAATAAACTACTTGTTTATCATTTCCATAGCATTCATTGTTATCGTAAGTTGTTCTATAGAAAAATGTTCCTTTATCTGTTTACTAAAAAATGCAAAGTAAAACTTTTTGAAGCAGCCTGCTTGGTATAGTTCCAACAGTCTATTTAAGTTTATTGAATGCTTAAGAGAACATTGCCAAGCCTAGTTGTGCTTGTCGGTTCAGTGATTTTCAGTGGAGTTATGGCCTTTGATTCGTCAATTTTTATGATGTTTTGCACTTACTTTTAATTATTGGGCTGATTTCTACTAAATCTTACAGGTGTTATCAGAGCCAAGCCTCATTTTGCATATTTTCAGCATGTTCTGGTTCAGTGGACTTATGACCCTTGATTAGTCGTATTTTACCTTGAACGCGCAAATGCTCTGATACCTCCTGGAAGAATTACACCAAACTTCACAGCAGTGGTCATTGCCAAGCGTAGTTGTGCATTTTGTTGTCAAGTTTTGGTTCCTTGATTTTCAATAGAGTTATAGCCCTTTATTCGTCAAAATTTATGAATTCAATGATGTTTTTGGCCACTTAACTTATTGGGCAGATTTCCACAGTTGTGTATATTGTTGGAATGTTATGTTTCAGTGATATTCACTGGAGTTATGGCCCTTAATTTGTGGTGTGCATGATACACAAACCATATGTACAATGGAATGCATGATGTACTATATGAATGGTGGCATTTCATGTAATTTGACCGACAATGACCGGTTTACAAAATTGTACACATTTCACACTTACTGTAAAATCATTTAATTTCGTTGGCATGGTAAAGGATATGACTAAACTAAAATCTACTTTTGACAACTATAAAAAGGATTTTACTAAAACTTCACAGAATGACAGAGGTCATTGAGAGGAAATGCTCTGTATAAGAACCATAACTCCGTTGCTCACTTTTTATGCCCTTGAAGGTGGGTATATTAAAATCGCAGTCCGTCCGTGCATGCGTCTGTAAATTCTTGTACGGGCTGTACCTCTGCCATCCATAAAGAGATTTTGAAATAACTTGGCATAAATGTTTACCATAATGAGACGATGTGTCATGCACAAGATCCATACCCCTAGCTCCAAGGTCTAGGTCACACTTAGAGGTCAGAGGTTAACAGGGTCTGTTTCTTGTCCTGTCCATAACTCTGCCATCGATGAAGAAATTTTAAAATTACTTGGCACAAATGTTCCCTATAATGAGATGAAGTGACGTGTGCAAGATCCAGTCCCCTAGCTCCAAGGTCAAAGTCACACTTAGAAGTCAAAGGTTAACATGGTCTGTTTCTTGTCTGGTCCATAACTGCCATTTATCAAGAGATTTTAAAATTACTTGACACAAATGTTAACCATATTGAGGTGTGTCGCGCTTATGACCCAGGCCTCTCGGATCAAGGTCAAGGTCACGGTCAAGATGATTCATACCTAAACTATTCTGGTATATATTGCGCAAACAACTGTAGCATTGATTTCTTGGGCACACTTTGGGGGCATTTCTCGCTAAAAGTGACAGCTCTTGTTTTTATTTATCTCCCGTTCTATGATTTGCTCAGAACACCTTTGTCCAGAGCATAACATGCTTATTGAAAAGATATTGTTGAAACTTCATTTAATGACATGCAGGAACCATTGAGAGTAGGTGCACTGTAGAAGAACCATAACTATGTTTGTTAATTTTTTGAATTATTTCCTTTTTTAGCTTTGGTCACATTACACTTTTGCCTGGAGCATAACTACAGAATTGTTGAAGGGCTTAAAATTTAATGACAGAGGCCATTGAGATGAAGTGCACTGTACAAGAACTTTGCTTGCTTTGAACTACTTCCCTTTATTTTATTTACTCATTATACTCTCTAAAACTATTAAAATTCAGGCAATGACAGAGGCCATTAAGAGGAAGTGCAGTAACAAGAACTATAACTGTAGTTTGCTCATTTTTAATTATCTCCCTTTATTAATCAAAGCTCTTTAAGTGATGAAGGGATTATGTTGAACCTGCCATCCCTCTACTTGCTTACTTTTTGAATTATCTTCCTTTATTTTACTCACAAAAACTTTGTCTGCAGCACAACTCCAAAACTATTGAAGAAATTTTTCTAGAATTTATCATAATGACAGAGAACATTTAGAGGAAGTGCATTTACACTAATCATAACTTTGCATTCTTTATTTCTTAAATTATCTTGATTATCTCCATTTAGTAAATTTCTTTGGAAACCTTTGAAAGAGATTTGATACCTTTATGAGCACGGCAAAGAGAAGTTAATGAACTGCACCCTGTATAATCTTAGCAACACTATCTTTTCCATTATTACATACTCGTTTCTATTCCATGTGAAGTTACAATGGTACCAGAAATGTCAATACTTTTCCATACATTGGCGCTTGAATTTCATATCAGGTGTGTGACTTAATTTAATGTGTGTCGTTGCATTAATTCTATTATTCAGTTCAGTACTGTCAATTTCATTCAGGCTATTGAATAGATTCATAATATTTACATTACACTTATACGTGTAGATACCTTTGCATCGGGAAATAGGCACTCATTCTTTAATGGAAGAATATTGTGCTCTAAAGTCCCACAATATTTCCACTGCAGAACTCGTGCATATTTCCTGAAACAAAGCTAATAACCTACAATTACTAACTAATATTTAGCCTGCCCGCTAAGCTCAATAGGGAGAGCACAGATCTACGGATCTCGGAGTCCTGATTTCCATCCCCTGGCGGGGCGTATGTTCTTCGTGACAATTTGATATTAATGACATTGTGTCTGATATCATTCGTATTCCACCTCTTATTCATGTGGGGAAGTTGGCAGTTACTTGTGGAGAACTGATACTAAGGTTTGTACTTGTACAGAAACCAGGAACACTGGTTAGGTTAACTGCCCGCCGTTACATAACTAAAATACTGTTGAAAAACGGCGTTAAACCCAAAACAAACTAACTAATATGCATATAATTCAATTTTCCACTTCTTGGCCACCATTTTACAACAAACATTTGCTTTGTTGGGGGGATTGCAATGGCCAACATGGCTCTTCAAGTTTTGAGGCGTTGTGACCTTGACCTGGAAAACAGTATGTTATCTGCTGACCACAGGCAATCATTTTACCACTGTAATCCAAAGCATTCATTTTTACCAAGTGGATGCCAATTAGTTTATACTAATTTGTTTTAGCTCGATTGTGCTGAAAGCATAAAGCTTATTTGAACCACTCTCGAGTCCGCTTCCTTGAAACATGAGGAGTCATGGTCGTGACCCCAGTGGGGCTCTAACCCATGACCCCCCCGGTTGAGTGGCTGACACCTTAACCACGGCTCCCCTTTGCCGATGCCGATTTCAGTCTGAAAGTAATTGTGGCATTGACCTTTGACCACCTGACCTCTGCATAAATTCTAGATTCTCACAAAGAAATATGGAGTAAAACATGATTTGTACCTTGTGACACATACTGGTTGCACTGCACCAGAAGTGTCCACCTAAGAGGACTGGTATCTTTCCTCTGGATATGAGAAAAACTAAAGCACATGTAAAATTGATATCTTTTTATTGACAGTCAGTATAGAAAATGATACTGGTGGAAGTATTCATATGAAAAATTCTTATTTTAAATCAATCATACTGCCAGAAATGATCCAGAAAAATGTACTCCAGACTGTAAAACTGTATAATTTGAGTCAAATCATGTGTGCAAACCAGTGATGTGAACTCCATTCACACTAAAAGCTGCTTACATCTGAAAGACTGACAAAAGGAAAAATAGAAAAACTTGTCTATGTGTGTGAAAACCAAACTGGAAAGGTTCCCTTCATGTATTGTAGCTGTTACGTAACTGGAATGTTGTATACATGTCAGTGGAGTTTATCAACTGCTACAACATAAATTATTGAAATATGTCGACATCTGCTGTACTCTCTGTATTCGCCAACAATTTCTTATTATACTCAACAACAGCTTTGGTGGAAATAAAAATAACAACACGACCAGTATTGCACTGTTCAGAAATATGTAGCACTTATATATATATACATATCATTTAATATTAACAAAATAAATATCAACCAAACCACGCTCTTCCATCTCAATCATATGCAGGAGTTTCACAAATTTTTATAAGCTACATTCATTACAACTAGTTCATAAGTGTCCTGTCTTTCTGTTTGTTTTTGATTGAGGAGTTTCTGTTTTTCAACATTGTGGTATTTTTAGTGCAATGGTGGCCTCTTATTCCTGGACTCTCTACCAGTACTGACTTATCACCTGCAACAAGAGCTGTCAGGTGACAGTGCGCTCGACTATTCTCAGTGCTTGATAGTATAATATAAGCTATGAGTAAAACTTTAACATTACAATAAGCATATTCTAAGTCGAAAAGGGGCCATAATTCAGTCAAAATGCTTGATAGAGTTGTCTGCTCCTGTTTACAGAATGGGGTCATGATGGTAAACAAGTATGCAAAATATAAAAGCAATATCTCAATGGACTTTGAAAATATTTGGGGTGGTACGCAAACTTTAACATTTGTGTGACGCTCACGCTAATGCCGATGCCGGGGCGAGTAGGATAGCTCCCCTATTCTTTGAATAGTCGAGCTAAAAATGACAACTTCTTTACATGACTATGACTCAAAGGTGGAGGACAAATGACATCAGAAATGTCCTCTGTCAAAGTACTGCTGAACATAATGTCACCCTGAAAAACAAACTTGCTAGCCCGTGATTCCATCCTGAGATCTAACTTAGTAAGCTAACAATTATATAATCCAATAAATGAATTTCATATTTTTACAACTTTTGGAGAAAATCACTGAAAAGCAAAATATGTTCAATTGGTATTCCCCATCAAAAACTGATTTTTTTCACATACTTTTAATAATATCAATAGATTGTACACCTCGAATTAACTGTAAAAGCTTTTTCATACATTTTCCCATGTCAGTTTAATGTACATATCCCACAAAGAAACCTGTTAAGAAAAAAAAATGCATTAAGCAATGTAAACCCTTAGAAATATACAAAAATTCAGACCAAAAAAAACCCCATCATAGAATCAAAGCTATATATAGCAGAAAGGTGGTTTAACTAAATTAAATGTAAACAGGCAGTCAGTTTTATGCCATCAGAAAAGTTCGCTCGGAAGAGGGGATTAGGGAGCTATGCCTTAGTGAAATTATTCCATAGAACATGTACTAACCTCTTTGTCATATCTAAATCTATTTTAACAAGCTTCTGCTATACTTTTTAGCTCACCTGTCACAAAGTGACAAGGTGAGCTTTTGTGATCGCGCGGTGTCCGTCGTCCGTCCGTCCGTGCGTGCGTCAGTACGTAAACTTTTGCTTGTGACCACTCTAGAGGTCACATTTTTCATGGGATCTTTATGAAAGTTGGTCAGAATGTTCAACTTGATGATATCTAGGTCAAGTTCGAAACTGGGTCACGTGCCGATAAAAACTAGGTCAGTAGGTCTAAAAATAGAAAAACCTTGTGACCTCTTTAGAGGCCATATATTTCAAAAGATCTTCATGAAAATTGGTCAGAATGTTCATCTTGATGATATCTAGGTCAAGTTCGAAACTGGGTCACGTGCCGTCAAAAACTAGGTCAGTAGGTCTAAAAATAGAAAAACCTTGTGACCTCTCTAGAGGCCATATATTTCACAAGATCTTCATGAAAATTGGTCAGAACATTCAACTTGATGATATCTAGGTCAAGTTCGAAACTGGGTCACGTGCCTTCAAAAACTAGGTCAGTAGGTCAAATAATAGAAAAACCTTGTGACCTCTCTAAAGGCCATATTTTTCATGGGATCTGTATGAAAGTTGGTCTGAATGTTCATCTTGATGATATCTAGGTCAAGTTCGAAACTGGGTCAGGTGCGGTCAGAAACTAGGTCAGTAGGTCTAAAAATAGAAAAACCTTGTGACCTCTCTAGAGGCCATATATTTCATGAGATCTTCATGAAAATTAGTCAGAATGTTCACCTTGATGGTATCTAGATCAAGTTCGAAAGTGGGTCACATGCTATCAAAAACTAGGTCAGTAGGTCAAATAATAGAAAAACCTTGTGACCTCTCTAGAAGCCATTTTTTTCATGGGATCTGTATGAAAGTTGGTCTGAATGTTCATCTTGATGATATCTAGGTCAAGTTCGAAAGTGGGTCACGTGCCTTCAAAAACTAGGTCAGTAGGTCAAATAATAGAAAAACCTTGTGACCTCTCTAAAGGCCATATTTTTCATGGGATCTGTATGAAAGTTGGTCTGAATGTTCATCTTGATGATATCTAGGTCAAGTTCGAAACAGGGTCATGTGCGGTCAAAAACTAGGTCAGTAGGTCTAGAAATAGAAAAACCTTGTGACCTCTCTATAGGCCATACTTGTGAATGGATCTCCATAAAAATTGGTCAGAATGTTCATCTTGATGATATCTAGGTCAAGTTCGAAAGTGGGTCACGTGCCTTCAAAAAGTAGGTCAGTAGGTCAAATAATGAAAAACGTTGTGACCTCTCTAGAGGCCATATTTTTCATGGGATCTGTATGAAAGTTGGTCTGAATGTTTATCTTGATGATGTATAGGTCAAGTTTGAAACTGGGTCAACTGCGATCAAAAACTAGGTCAGTAGGTCTTGAAATAGAAAAACCTTGTGACCTCTCTAGAGGCCATACCCTTGAATGGATCTTCATGAAAATTGGTCAGAATGTTCACCTTGATGATATCTAGGTCAAGTTTGAAACTGGGTCACGTGCCTTAAAAAACTAGGTCAGTAGGTCAAATAATAAAAAAACCTTGTGACCTCTCTAGAGGCCATACTTTTCATGGGATCTGTATGAAAGTTAGTCTGAATGTTCATCTTGATGATATCTAGGTCAAGTTTGAAACTGGGTCAACTGCGGTCAAAAACTAGGTCAGTAGGTCTAAAATTAGAAAAATCTTTTGACCTCTGTAGAGGCCATATTTTTCAATGGATCTTCATGAAAATTGATCTTAATGTTCACCTTGATGATATCTAGATCAGTTTCGAAACTGGGTCACGTGCGGTCAAAAACTAGGCCAGTAGGTATAAAAATAGAAAAACCTTGTGACCTCTCTAGAGGCCATATTTTTCATGAGATGTTCATGAAAATTAGTGAGAATGTTCACCTTGAGGATATCTAGGTAAAGTTCAAAACAGGGTCATGTACCTTTGAAAACTAGGTCAATAGGTCAAATAATAGAAAAACCTTGTGACTTCTCTAGAGACCATATTTTTCAATGGATCTTCATGAAAATTGGTCAGAATTTTTATCTTGATATCTAGGTCAAGTTCAAAACTGGGTCACATGAGCTCAAAAACTAGGTCACTATGTCAGAAAATAGAAAAAACGATGTCATACTCAAAACTGGGTCATGTGGGAAGAGGTGAGCGATTCAGGACCATCATGGTCCTCTTGTTTTCTTTAGTGTTCAAAAGAATATGTACTACAAACTTCTAAATATCTGTTTAATATATAAAGTAATACAAATTATTGTGCCTTACCTTTTAAGGTATCTGAACACATTTATTACACCAAATTATGCCTTCTTTCACAAAATCAGCAAAATACAAAAGCCGACATTAATTTCTGTTAAACAGTCAAACCCAGATTTAAGACCCCCTCACATCCAATAAAAACAAAAACTACAGGTGCACTCATGGCATTATTTGGTTAATTGTCACGCACCTGGGTAGAACCACGTACCTCCCATAAGCCAGCTGGATGGCTTTCTCGCATAAAAAATTCTACACCTTAAGTGAGATTTTGAACCAACATAGGTGAGTGGCAAGTGATTCAGTCAGCGACCATAACCACTCAGCCATGGAGGCAACTGTCTGCTACATAACCTATAAATATATGCTACCTTTTCCCCTTCCTGTTTATCATACAAATACAGTCCAACTTTGTCCTTTTGCTGGAACTTGAGTTTGAGTGAATTAAGTTGGAGTGAAGTACATTGTTATCTATTATGAGAACTCGAAAAGATCATTTTTTCCACTTTCCAATAGTGGTCTTTACACATTGGTCAAAATAAATAGTCTTCAGATTTTATCATTTCAACAGGCTTACAGCCAACATCTTAACTTCATCAATCATGCAATATAAAAAGAGAAATTTTAATATTTACTGCTCAAAACATTTTGCTCAATAAATACCACACATCAAATATTTACATATGAATTTCTCGTGCCCTCGTTGACATGTATTTATTAACAACCACACATAAAATAGAATAATACTTGAAAAATGATATGAGCCATGCCATGAGAAAACCAACATAGTGGCTTTGTGACCAGCATGGATCCAGACCAGCCTGCGCATCCGCGCAGTCTGGTCAGGATCCATGCTGTTCACTAACGGTTTCTCTAATTGTAATAGGCTTTGAAAGCGAACAGCATGGATCCTGACCAGACTGTGCGGATGCGCAGGCTGGTCTGGATCCATGCTGGTCGCAAACCCACTATGTTGGTTTTCTCATGGCGCGGCTCATATTAAAGCTGAAAGACTCGACACTTTATAAAAGAGCTAGCATTTCATTAACAACAATGAAGATGAAGTATAAAATACAGGCAAATTTAATGACAAATCGTATTTTTTTCAAAAATACGGTCATATCAACTAACTCGGCGTCACCAAGAAACAGTGGTACAATATTTGATCTACTATTACAATTGTATAATGTAAGACATACTAGAATCAAAACAATAAAATTTAGCATAAGCACATTTTAGTTTAACACACCAAGTCACCTGCAAGAAATTAATCCGCTAAATGTCGAAACCTCTTTCTCATGTTAAAATTAATTAAAACATGCTTCTTTCTTAAACATTAGCACAGGTGTCTCTCATATGTTTGTCAACCCATAATGGATTGCCTGTGTTTTACTGTACGTGTAGGTCATATTATAATAATGAGGATGTAAACTGCTTTTAGACTGTAACGACCAAAAACAAGCAATTTTTTTCAACAAGGCCATACCAAGCAAATCATTCTGTTTAATTCTTAAGCCATGAAGGCAAATTTCTATTCTCACTCATTTTTACCTTTTAAATTTTTGTATAAATCCAGTTCAACTGCAAGAGTATCGAACTTTAACATTTAACATCAGGTAAAAAGTTAATGTATTTTAAAAGTAAAACCTAAGAGATATATTCGGTAAATTGTTCAACTTTCAAAAATTACAGGAGCCCCCCTTCTACTGATCAGCTCTTTGTGGTCTTACAGGCTATTTCACTTATTAACTTTTTCTTCTCCGATTTTAAGACCATGCCTAGAATAATAAATAATAGTTGAGATCCTGTCAAATAACATACAAAACTACTATCTATAGTCTTAATATACTCCACATTATCATAGAGCTTTTATTCACTTGGCAACAGTTTTGTTCTAGTATTTATTTGGTCAAGATGAAGAATATTAGGTCATGGTTGTGTCTAACAGCTTATCTCTTCTGAGCCGCTGTCTTTCCAAAATGTCTGCAAAACAGTATCACCTAGAAAATTGTCTCAAATTTTCCTTCACGTACACTGGAGTGGTTGAGGTCTCTTTATCACAGCCTGAAATAAACATTTTGTTTAATGATTAATGGTAGTCAGTTTGTTTTGCTCTTTCCAACATTAGACGCAGATATTCTGTTTGTCCCAACCAGGAATATTCACAAAATCCTAACTCCTTTTAGTAAAAAAAAATGTGGCTTGGGGGTAAAATTACAGAGGGTTTGAGGAATACTAAAATACTACGCGAGATTAAGTTAGTGACATTCTTTACCCATCATGTTTTATCATGTTTTTATGCCCCCGAAGGGAGGCATATAGTTTTTGAACCGTCTGTCCGTCTGTCGGTCTGTCCGCAATTTTCGTGTCCGGTCCATATCTTTGTCATCCATGGATGGATTTTCAAATAACTTGGCATGAATGTGTACCACAGTAAGACGACGTGTCACGCGCAAGACCCAGGTCCTTAGCTCAAAGGTCAAGGTCACACTTAGACGTTAAAGGTCATTTTTCATGATAGTGCATTGATGGGCGTGTCCAGACCATATCTTTGTCATCCATGGACGGATTTTCAAGTAACTACGCATAAATGTGTGGCACAGTAAGACGACGTGTCGCGCGCAAGACCCAGGTCTGTAGCTCAAAGGTCAAGGTCACACTTAAGGGACGTTAAAGGTCATATTTCATGATAGTGCATTGATGGGCGTGTCCAGTCCATATCTTTGTCATTCATGCATGGATTTTAAAATTATTGGGCATGAATGTGTACCACATTAAGACAACGTGTCGCGCGCAAGACCCAGGTCCGTAGTTCAAAAGTCAAGGTCACACTTAGACGTTAAATGTCATATTTCATGATAGTGCAATGATGGGCGTGTCCGGTCCATATCTTTGTCATTCATGCATGAATTTTAAAATAACTACGCATGAATGTGTGGCACAGTAAGACAACGTGTCGCGCGCAAGACCCAGGTCCGTAGGTCAAAGGTCCTAAACTCTAACATCGGCCATAACTATTCATTCAAAGTGCCATCGGGGGCATGTGTCATCCTATGGAGACAGCTCTTGTTTTTTTCTGTTTGCAACAATTTTAAGAATTTGGAAAATTCCAAAACACTATTATAGTTCATAATCCTTGTGTTATCCCAGTTCTATTGACCTTCAGCCTGCTGATGGCAAGTGGTTTTGCCTTTGCGACCAGTGCAGACCAAGATTAGCCTGCACATCCGTGCAGGCTGATCATGGTCTGCACTGTTCGCTATTCAGTCAGTAAATTTTCAGTGAACACCCCTTTGAATAAGAAATGGTATTACCGAAATTGATAGATGGACCAGTCCATTTTAGAAAATTAGCAGGGTAAAGGTTAAGGTATGATGCATGCAACAAATACTTTTGAAACATGCCTTAATGTTTGAATAAATTCAAGTTAGATAAAATCATACATAATTATTTTCCTAAACCGAGGCATATGGCAGTAAATCTGAATGTGAATAGCCATTCAATGTCACATGATACTGTTCAAAGATTATCAAAAATTCACCTGCTACATTAATGCATCATTTGTAATACACCTTCCAAACATCTCTAAATCTCTCAAAGGGTTAGTTTAAACATATTTTTATTCCGAAAAGCATGAAATATATAATTACAACACAACATTTCAGGAATTGGACAGAAAGCTCAAAGGGTTACAAGGAAATAATTGGTACTTACAGTCCATTGTAAGGGTTGCTCTCCTTCTTCCAATATACAGTCTACTGAAGAGAAAATTGTAATTTCTTGTCTGATTTCTGGCTCATCCCCTTCACTGTTCCACACCAGTACCAGACTGGGAACCTTCCGTTCACGCTTGAAAATCTTTTCCTTTATTGGCAGTTTCTAAATTTAAGTAAAGTTAAATGAACTTAAAATGTGGAATATAAACTGTTTTAAGGTAATTCTCACGTTTGGATCGAAATATTTTCTACAATGTAGAATTTGATTAAACTCTGATTTTTCAAAACTTCAAAATATACTGAGAAAATTCAGCAAATAAAAAAGATAGGGTCGTGTGCTTGATTTTTTTCTAGGCTGATTTGAAAAAAATGGACCTCACGAAATTTTTCGTAAGGGGAGCCTATGGGCAAACAGTTGTAAATGTACATATGGCCTATGAATTGGTGAAATAAAATGTATGTTCCGTGTGCTTATTTTCGAGATATTTGACCATGATTAAAGTGAACCGCACATTTCATGCTAATTTCAAGACATTATTTTGAATTATTTAGTGTGTCAGATGTTTTAATATCATATTTTAACTTTAGAAAGATAGTAGCAGTGCCAATGTAATACATTAACTCACATGTTGCCATTTATTCATAAAATGATTTTTATTTCCGTACGACGAATCCAGGTTTTATTCTACGTTTTCCGGATAAATGACGCTACGCCATCGCTTCCGGTTTATCAAACATGCAGAACTACCTTAAAGTGTGTTTAAAATGTATAAAGGTGGAATATTATCCTGTATGGAACTTTTTATTTGCTAAAATGTTCAAACCTTACTATTTTTGCTAATATCTTCATATTTAAACAGGACTGGCTTTTAAAACTTCTAAACAGATAAACTAGAACAATCAGTGTTTTGCCAAAGTCCATGCACCAGTTCTTTTTTGTTTGAACAGAAGTAAAATGACGCTCAATGCCTGTGAAATAATCCTACACTGAAACATTAGAACAATCCACTGAAATGATTGAGTGGATACTTACATCACAGTATACACGTTTTGTCACTCCAAGTTTCAACACAAATATATCAAATGCTTTATCCAGGACTCCCATAACCATAGCTTTCTCTTCTAGTGGTCCAGCAGTCTGTTCGGATGTAAAGGCAGAATTACAAAGAAATACAATCCTTCAATATTGCCAACTTGACAAACAGTCAGGTCAATCAAGATTGAGACTTTAAAATTGAGGAGAAAGTAAGAGCAGACATAATATTACATATTGAAGGTTTTCATCTAAGACTATTAACAAGAACTGTCGGAGGACAGCAACGCTCGACTATTCAACAGCCTTGTCAACTGAATGAATACAAAAGTCGAAAAAGGGGCATAAACAGGGTTATGGAACCTGCACAGTGCTTATCAGCTCATGACAGTGGACAAGTCCATTCCCATTAGTAGGTACTGAGATACCAGCTTACATATAGGAATTTCACAAAAAACCGCTAAGTTGAAAAAGGGGCATAATTTTGTAAAATGCACAGTAGAGTTATTGAACATTTGCACTGCATGTCATATCATGACAGTGAACAAGTGTGTGAAGTTTCAATCCTTTCCCATTAGTGGATACTGAGATACCAGCTTACATACAAAAACTTAACCAAAACTGCTAAGTCCAAAAAGGGGCATAATGTTGAAAAAAAAATGCAAAGTAGAGTTATGGGACCTGCACACTGCATGTAAGATAATGACAGTGAACAAGAGTGTGAAGTTACAATCCATTCCCATTAGTGGATACTGAGATACCAGCTTACATACAAAAACTTAACCAAAAACTGCTAAGTGGAAAAAGGGGCATAAGTTTGAAAAAAACAAGTAGAGTTATGGGACCTGCTTAGTGCATTTCAGATCATGACAGTGAACAAGTGTGTGAGGTTTCAATCCATTCCCATTCGTGAGTACTGAGATACCAGCTTACATACAAAACCTTAACCAAAAATTTCAAAGTCAAAAAAGGAGCATAATTTTGTAAAAAAGCAAAATAGAGTTAAGAAACCTGTGCAATGTAAGTCAGTTTATCACAGTGAATAAGTGTGTGAAGTTTCAATCCATTCCCACATGTTTTATTGTAATTACAGAAGAGTTTCACAGTTTCTAAAAAGGCTTTAAGACAAATTTTACCTTAACAAAAACAGAAAAGAAGAGTTCACTGCTAAGTTCTCCGACTCTTTTGGCAGCTGTTTTCTTGTCATTGCTGTGGTCTGCAAGCTTCTGGATCTCTCCTGGACTCCTTGATGGCTCTCTGATGTAACCTGAATGTCAACAACAAAATGCATAATCTAGTCTCACTAACCTACTTTGTTACTTGGAAATTTAACCCTTACCCTGTTAAACTTCTATAATGAACCTGTCCATCTTTTAATTTGGACAGTACCATTAACTGTTAAAAGGGGTGCTTACCAAAAAGATACCGACTGAATGGCAAACAGTGCAGGCCATGATCAGACTGCACGGATGTGCAGGCTGATCTTGGTCTGCACTAGTCGCAAAGGCAGAATCACTAGCCGCCAGCAGGCTAAGGGTTAAAGATGTGGGTCAAAAGTTAAAAAAAACTTTGTTTGGAGAACAGTTCACAGAGTGAAATCTTGCAACTGGTCAATTTCAAGTTTGAGATTAGTATCAACCATTCATCTTCTTCAGCAGGACACTCAGTACATATAAATTGCAAATCAATTAATAAATTAGCATATTTCTTTACAGTAACTTCATCACTTTTCACTCATTTTTTAAGAGAATGGACTATTACAGGATACAAATTCAGACCAACTTTAAATGTACAGAATGATGCAGAAGTTATTTTTTCATTGTGCTCTGCCAACTTACCAAATGAAGCACCCAGTAATCTATGAACCAAAACATCAGGATATCTTCTGATAGGACTAGTAAAATGTGTATACAATGGTACATTGAGTGCGTAGTGATGATACAGGCTTTCATCATCTATACATCCTGTACAGAAATACTTTGCATTCTGAAACGGTACCAACTGTAATTATTATCAAGAAAAATTAAGATCATTCAAAACAATTGGATTCCCATATTCTGACATTTTCTGCTCTACTGCTTTGTTTCCAACAATTTTTTTTATAAATTTCTACTGATGCATGATATACATGTAATACAAGAAAAAATCTTTTAAGGAAATAAGTCATTGGGTTTGCGATTCAATACTCTCTGAGTACAGAAACAAGAAACTGCGTTCAATAAACGCTTGATGCCCCCGGTGGCATCCTTGTCGATACAAAGCAACCCAAGTCCAAAACGAGGTCAAACTGAGGTCAGGTGATGTCTGAAGATGAGGAATGGTCACAGGTTACACCTGCATTAGTATCAAGTCATTCTAGTAAGGGGTATTGATGCTAGATGAAACGAGCCCATTTGGTTAACCTCGTATGGACGGACGGACGACCGAAATGGAAGAGAGGGCCGTTTCTTTTGTTATTTTCTTTTTTTTGAATAGGGGGCCCTGGCCCTTTAATCTATTGTTAACGGACTGAAGCTATTGTTCTCTTTACCGTTAGATGGCCCTCTGTTTCTTTTCAGTTGCCTGGACAGAGGGACAAACGGACAGATGGACAGACAGGACAATCACTATATGCCTCCCACATCAGTAGATGCCGGGGGCATAAAAACTGCCTAAAGATTTATTTCTGCTGATAAGAGCATAATTAATCTAGTTACCTGCATTGGTTTAGAACACAATGCAACTAAAACTTGCATCCTGGCCTTAGAATCATCATCATCCCCACAGTAACTACGCAGTGATCTCTGAAAACACATAATATACTTCTAGATACCTGGCACCTGGCAAGCCCAGAACCATACAATAAACACAGGTTTAAAACAAATCTGTTTATACATGTATTGATAAATACAGTAGTTTACATTTACGATATGTATTTTACACTTTTTCATGCTTTACAATACTAAGCAGCTGATGTAAGTCTTAAAGCTAATACATCTAAGAATATTATACACATTTTTGTTAGGTCTAGGTCATATGGCAACTTTCCAGCTTCTGATGGTGAAGGAAGACCCCAAAGTGTCCCTCCGAGCAATATTTCAAGCTAGGCAGGCACCTGGGTAGAACTGACCTTCTGTAAGTCAGCTAGATAGCTTTCTCACATAACGTCATAATGACCCAAGCAAGACCTAACCCAATGAGGTGAGGGGTAAATGATTCCAGGTCAGCAACCTTATCCTTTTGACTACAGAGGCCCTAAATAAGTATTTGAGCCGTGCCATGAGAAAACTAACATATTGGGTTTGCGACCAGCATGAATCCAGTCCAGCCTGCGCATCCGCGCAGTCTGGTCAGGATCCATGCTGTTCGTTTTTAAAGCCTATTGGAATTTGAGAAACTGTTAGTGAACAGCATGGATCCTGACCAGACTGCGCGAATGCGCAGGCTGGTCTGGATCCATGCTGGTCGCAAACCCACTATGTTGGTAACTACATGTGTAAGGCTTCTATCTGTCTTACTATTATTGTCTATAATCTTCAGTTTTCTACCTACTAAGCGTACTTAAGTATGTAAAACAGAGTGAAACAACATTCTGCTTGAGCACCCAGGCTTGTTTGAGCAATTCATGTTGTCCCTAACTGGTTTCCTTATATTTTCTATGTTTGGATCACCTGAAATCATGTATTACTTGAGAATTCCGCAATTCATAAACACGCATCTAAATGTGCACAATTAAACCTGTATATAATGCAATTCTTTGGAAATACCAAATACATTCTTTGTTAAAATACCTTGGAAATATAAGAATGGAAAATGAAGCAAGTGGACTTTACAGCCAATGACCTCTGTTCACAGGTGACCTTAAATAAAATTTTGGCTATCAGAATTCTAAACAAGATTTACCTGTATTGCTCCAGCACTTGAAGTGTCTATATGAATTCCTAGAGCGCTACATTGATCTCTCTGAAATATACACACAATAATGATAATGCAGGTTGAATTAATTTATTACTGACAGGGTACCATCAACTACCAAGTCTTAACAGCTAATCTGGCAGAGAAATTAGGAATGAAGTCAGCTGTTCTCACTGGTTTCATAAGCAAGTTGTAAAACCTGGGAGTTACTTACTGTGATAAATAACACTTCAATATAACAGTTAATTCTAAATACAGTTTTATGTAAAATATATATACCCTCTCACACACAAAAAAAAATCTGATAATACACATCATGCCTTTGATGGAATACAAACTGGTGTTTTGGTCTAGAATAATGTCATTCTACATTAAAGTTGGAAGAATTTCTTCTGCAGTTACAAGACTTCATAGATAGAGGTTCAGCTGTAGCAGATGCACAAATTATAGACAGTCATACAAGTTTGTGCAAACTGTATTAAATAAAACACATAGAAATTGACTTACCAGATTTTCCACCATTTTCTCTTGCGGTGGTGGATGTCTTCTAAGTAATGCTTTATCAGGGAACTCTCTGTTGATCTTGTCAGCCACTGCCATATTAGCCAACAACATAAACTCTTCAATTAACCTTAAACAGAAAACATCACAATGTACTACATGTACAATAATATACAAGTACCATTAATTAATGTTTGTTTTTGAAAAGCTTTGATACATGGCTGAGGATTCATTATCACATTTTAAGGTATCAGGTCCTCAAATAAGCAAGCTCTATATAACAGTGGTATTAAAATATTATATCAAATATTGAAGCCTGGTAAGCTCATATAATTTTGGCATCATTTGCAAGTTATTGTCTACTGAAAAAGAAAATATGAATTACATGACAAAAATATGTTAAGGAATTTATATTTTTTTACTTCATGGTTTTCAATGATATTTCAACAAAAACCCATTTATTACAGTGTAAGATTGATCATTTCACAGTCAAAAAACATGACTGTAGTGAAGCATGCATATTATTATGGTAATCTTATTTACTAATTCTTGTTCAGCAGACACACCTCATTCAATTGATACAAAAAAACAAGTAGCTGCGTTCAATACCCCCGGTGGCATCCTTGTCGATACAAAGCAACCTAAGTCCAAAACGAGGTCAAGTTTAAGGTCAAGGTCAAACTGAGGTCAGGTGATGTCTGAAGATGAGGAATGGTCACAGGTTACATCTGCATTAGTATCAAGTCATTCTAGTTAGGGGTATTGATGCTAGATGAAACTGTCCCATTTGGTTAACCTTGTACGGACGGACGGGACAATCACTATATGCCTCCCGCATCAGTAGATGCCGGGGGCATAAAAAACATGAGGTCAACAGGCATCAAAATGTTACCATCTGTGGAACTTAAACAAAGCAGTGTTTTTTTTTAAATTCTTGTGTAAGAGTGTCATCTAAATGGTTGGGGTGGGGTGGGGGTAATACAGCATAAACAGGAGGTTGAAGAATTTTGAATGGTTAAAGTTATAACAATCCAAGACATTTTTCTGAAGTAGTCTAGTCACTCCTGATTATACAAGCTACCAGCATGCACCTTAAATAAGATGACCCTGCAAAATATGCAAACATCACTGTCACACAATTTGGCATCTTTAGGGGAGGGGAAAGCATACTACATTTAGATTTAAGAGGGCAAATTCCTTCCAATATCATAAAAAACTAGAGCTATCACTAAAGGTGATGAATGCACCCCCTGCATGCACTTACACAGTACATTGCAATTTGATGCACACAAGACTGCATAATTATGTGGACTGTATGTATATAGACTGTATGTATACAGTATAGTAACAAAAAACAAAGTCCCATAACTATGCAGAATATTTATCTAAAAGAACGTAACATGCACCATGCACAACTAGGGTTGGTACTGATCACTTGAATGTGTGAAGTTTCATTAAATTGTGTGCAAGGGTTCGGAAGATTAGGCGCGCACTAGACTGCATATGCAGACTGTATGTACGTAGTATGTTAACAAGAAACAAAGTCCCATAACCCTGCAATTTTTGTTGCTGAAAGAACCTAACATGCCCCATGCACAACTACTGTTGTTACTGATCAGTTGTGTGAAGTTTCATTAAACTGTGTCATGGGGATGAGGAGAGATGGTGCGCACAAGATTGTGTCTATGTATATAGAATAGTAACAAAAAACAAAGTCCCATAACTCTGCAAATTTTTTTCTAAAAGAACCTAACATGCCCCATGCACAACTACTGTTGTTACTGATCACTTGTGTGAAGTTTCATTAAATTGTGTCAAGGGGGATGAGGAGAGATGGTGCGCACAAGATTGTGTCTACAGACAGACAGACAACCTGAAACCAGTATACCCCATCTTACAATTTGTTGTCGGGGGGTACAACTAGATGCGTGTGCATAGGCCACTGATGCCCCTACATCCTACCACTGTACATCGTTCCATGAGTGTGGGGGGGGGGGCGGGTAATTACAGCCAGACTTCTTTAAGCTCTTGACATGTTTTTTATTTCTAAATTACCTGTTACTATCCCTCTGTTCATAAACCCAGTAACCATTAGGTAATCCAGAATCAGCATCTAGACTGTACTGTAGCTTCAACTGGTCTAGCCTCAGTGCACCTCCATCCATCCGTGCCTTTCTAAGGTTTACAGCTATCTGTCAAGTAAAGTTTACAGTTAATTACATCTGCTTGTTTTGTTGAGAATAAAGTCAAACTAACGTAGTTCAGGCCATATGGCGTCTTTCCATATTTAAAACCAGAAGACCCTCCTGGCATTATTTCATGCCAAACATTTAACTTCCACAAACCATCTGGATGGCTTCCTTAAAAGATGGGATTTAAACTCACAGAGTAGAATGGAAAATGATTTAATGTCAACTATCTTAACAACTTGCTATCTTAACCAGCCACTATCTAAAAACTTAGCTTCACTTGCCTCTGTAATTATATCTGAAGTGTTTATTCAAACTCATATACTAGTTTCAACTGGTGTGAAGCTGACAGAATGCCACTCACTTATCTGGCTGCTTAACACAGATCAGACTGCACCTACCTTTTGAAGATTAAGCACTCTAGATTTGATATCATCTACCGTGAAGCCTTCCGATATAGGGGGAAGCTCTTCCTGTGTCCAATTACGTTCTGGCTCCTCAATGAAACCCTAACATATATAAAATGGCAAAAGCAACTTTTGAATAACTGAACAGTGTGTAAATTTGGACAGTCATATAAAAATTTACATTTTAACACAGGTTAACACAAAGAAAACCATACTGGATAAATATTGGAAACAATCTTCTTTTATCACACTCTCACAATTTACTTGTGATATGTTGTGAAAAGTTTTACAGCATATCTGAAACAACCTCTAGTACACCTACTGAAACAGGCAATACTGAAGTGGTTAAGACATGACCCAGCTATGCTCAAGTAATACTGTGTTCAAAAAATATTAATAAGTTTGTTTTAATGACTTGACCATCCATTATTGTATTTCTGTCATATAAAGGCAGTAAACTAAACCAAGTTCCTGGATTTCTTCCCAGTAATAACTGGATCTTTCCAAATGAATTTGTTTACTGAGGTTCCCACGTACTTCAAATCCCTATTGACTAAGCAAAGTCCCTTACACATATCCTAACACTGAAATGAAAGATAACAAAACAGAATTATTACCTGGGCATGGTCATAGGCCAGTTTGGCACAAGATCTAATAACTGATCTGCCAAACCATTCCTCTTCTATCTGAAACACAAATAAAGTATAATGTATATCTAAACAACTAAATCATAATCTTGTCTTTTCAGTAAACAATGAAACACTGCTCTCTCTAGTATAGACAGCCGGAGTAACCAGGCTAGCTCGAGCAATTTGAGTTGTCCACAGCTGCTTTCCCAATATTTTCTGTTTGAATGACACTTGAAACCATAGAGAACTTGATAATTTTACTGATCCCTTTGCAACTTTGAGAGACTGAGTTTCACTGTAACTATAAAAATCACCCATCAATGCTGCTGGTCAAATCATCTACCCATCCTTCAGAAGCAGACATGTTTACATGAAAAATCTTTCAAACTCAATCATGATCAAACAAGATAAAACACTCCGACTTAAATCAAGCATAGTTTTGAATCAGCCAATGACATAAGCCATTAAGTCTGTTTAAGTCCTAAAAAGGCAAAGGCATTATGTCTGATGTGTAAAATAGGGTTATTATAACAGTAGCTCGATCTGGGATGCTGTATTCGGCTCGAGTGGATTTTTGCCAGATCAGATCTCACGAGGCACACAAGCGCCAAGTGTGATCCAACTTTGCAAAATCCACGAGAGCCGAATACAAAATCCCAGATCTAGCTACTGTTAATATAATGACCCTTTTATTATATACCTCTACCTTTTTGTTTGTTGTTTTGTTTTGAACGAAATCTTCAAATGGCAATGTTCCTCGATATTAAAATGGAACTAAGTGAAGTTGTAAGTGCGCTATTTATAGAACTGTGTCAGGTCATGCATATTAATGAAAATAGTCCCGCAGCATACCATACGGAAGGTACAATACGAAATTTAAAAGGTACAATACGGAATTTTTTTCTGCCTGTTCACATTTAATTGTGAAATACAATGCAAATTTTTTACAGAATTTATTATAGGTACATGTATATAATAAAACAAATTATTTACCAAACGGCTGGAACAGCAATGTCCCAGTGAGTTGTAAGAAATGCAGATTATAGTTACCAAAATTAGAAAATTACCATGTTCACCATAGAAAGGTTTTATTTAACAAAACTGCACTGATTACCTCTCCTTCTCCTGTAATGACCCATTCCACTGAGAAAGTGAGTCGGTCTACATCAGGATTTAAACTACACAGCTGCTCACACAGTAACCTTGGTAACATTGGAATAACCTAGAAAATAAGCATGTACTTTTAACTCTTAGCCTGATAAATTTCTATAATGAACTTGTCCATATTTCAATTTGGACAGTGAGTGTTAAAAGGGGTGCTTACCAAAAAGATACTGCTTAAATGGCAAACAGTACATATCTTGATCAGACTGCACCAATGTGCAGACTGATCAAGATCTACATTGGTCGCACAGGCAGAATCAGTTGTATCCAGTATGATAAAGGTTAAAATGGTATATTTGATGATTTCTTGGTAACAAGAAGGACACTGTGGTCCTATGTCACTAACCTGACTGATGGGCTAAAATAATTCATCTCAAATTTGTTTAAAAACTGTATCCACTGAAGTCCCCTCTCCTTTAACTAAAATTGCTAAGTTAAACACGGTTTTGGATAAAATCCCAGTGTAGGGGTGCTTTACATTTGGAATACTGAAGAGTCAAGAGATGCTTCAGGAAATGCAGCATGTTCTGAAACATGCACTATACTCTAATTCAAAATTACAAATATTCTTCTGGAGGAATCATCCATATGGGTAACCTATGACATGCATGCACACACCCAAACAAATATATCTTAAATGGTCAGAGAATGCTTCTAAATTTTGAGCAAATCTATATTCTACATGTTAAACATCAATATTCATGGGTGAGTAACCTTAATGGATTTGGTTGATGCAATAAACATGGAAACTGAATCCCAATTGTCATAAGTTGAAATCCACAGAGTCATATTCTACAATGCCATTTTGACTAAAACCAAGATATATCTTAAAAGGTATTTTTCAACTATTTTCACTTCTTTCCTTATTCTTTATGCCAAAGAGTATGTTAGTATGACAGTTAAGAATGTATATTTATCTTGAATTAGAAACTTTAACATAAAGTACCTTATGCACCAGATAGACACTTGTGGATCTAAGGGCAGCAACTCTGTCAAGAACTGAGTTCTCCTCCAGGAAATAACTAACATCTGCTATATGAACACCAACTCTGAACCTTCCTGCAAGTAAATATCAACTAATGAAACATGCAAGAGAATTTTTCTTGAAAAAAAAAAAGCACCTATTTGCAGTCTTCCATTTGAGTGCCAAACTTTTTGACTTCAATTCAGGACTAGAAAGAAAACTGTCATAAAATGATATTTACGCAAAGTTTAGACAGAATTATTTGCAAAGAAAGGAACAGATATGAGACAAAAACTTTTACATTCTTAAGTAAAGGTTTAAATTGCACTGCACCTACATTATCACCATATCTTATTCATTCATACATAAGCATAAAATTCACTACTTTGAAATCATTAATATTCGTGGGGGAGTATATTTGGTGAATTTCAACGTTGGATCAATCCATGAAAACTTCCCTTTTATTTTGTCTTTATGATCTGACAACCACAAATTCAAGCACTCATGAAACTACCATTTTGGAAGAAACTACGACATTTCGTGCCAACAAAATAACACAATTTTACAATATCTGAATTCCGCAGACTCAATAAAATTTATGATGGATTTATTTTTGCTTATATTTTCAAATACGGCTACATTGCATACAAAAACCAGTTTTGCAAGAAACCAACCACATAATAGGAATTCTCAACACTAATATTGTTCATTAAATAGAGAAATAAAAGCTACGGTAACCTCAATCTTCAGTATACAGCAAAACGATTTTAGCAATATGTTTAACAAATTTTCCCAGTCTTACCATCTCCGAGATCTTCACACGACACAGCATCGTCAAGATCTCTGGCTGTGGCAGGATCTATCGTGAACACGCAAGATGAACGGAAATCTTTCCTGTACTCAAACTCTTCCTCTGGTATCTGCCATGGACTTTCTTGTGGGAGGCAGTCCAAAGCCTGATAGAAATATACAAATTTTCTTATGCATATTCATTACTAACATTATGCGACACTAAAAATTCAATATACATCTATCAGTGGTGGTTTAACAAGAACTGTCCACAAGACAGCACACTTGACTATTCAACAACTTCCAAAATGAACACTATCCATAACTTGGCTAGACTTATTCAACTGAATTATTTCATTACAATTTATAAAAAATTAAAACTTTATCATGGCAATGGTAACAACTTACAGGTAAAACTTCAACCAAATTTTCTAGGTCAAGTAAGAGCCATAATTTGAATTAATTGCAACTTGTGTATGTAAGTATGCTTGATGAAAAAGATGTCTTAATAACATGTGAAGTTTCAACTGTTATTTGTGTCAGCTGCATGTAAAACTTTAACTGAAGTTGAAAAGGGGCCATAATTTGTATTAAATTCAAAGCAGAGTTATCTCAATGTGGTTATTTTAGTATATTTGATGACTGGGGAGCATTGTGTGAAGTTTCAATCAAACATGTATTTGTTGCTAAGATACAGCTTAATAGTTAGTTGCACAGAATTTTTTAAGTCGAAAAATGTCCTTTTGTTTTCTATTCAACCAAAAGTTACCTAACTTGATTATTTCAGTAGGTCTGATGACTGTGAAGCATTGTATGAAGTTTCATTCCAATAATTGTAGCAGTTAAATTCCCCTGTACATGTAGATATATATGTGTTTGAACACCAATGATAGGTTTACAAGTACTAGTACATTTAATATATAACATCAAAACTTAATTGTTCTGAATTCACATTTCCTTGGGAACTTACATTTATTTCACAATGCTTTGCTACAGCATCAACCTTTTGTAGCTGTATACAGTATAACAGTTTTGCACTGAGGTAATGAATTTTGAACATTTCACATAGCTTTAGGTCATCAAGTTATACAATATAATACTGAGAGGTTGGTAATTTACCTCCTGTGGGAAATCGTCAAAGTCAACACCATTTTCAATAAGCATTCCCTCAGTTTCTGGTTCTATCTCTCCTGCTTCACCTAAACTCTTTGCTAAGCATCTGAAATGGAATGTTTCATTTAAACTTTTTAACCAGACATCTGAAAATTGTAAATCACTGAACAGCTAATCAATTTTTATTGTTTACAAGATAGAATTTAATTTAAAGGTCCATTACTAAAACCCGAACGAGTATTATATGAAAACCAGAGTTTGTAGCTGAGACTTCCTATTTACTGAAAATATGGCCCACTGCATCGGTTCTGACCAAATAGTCATGAATATGTTCAAGAATAACTAACAAATAAACAAAAACTGTTGCCTATGTCAAACCGAAAGTATGCTTTCCGACTGCTTACGAATCCGTCGAGCATCTTCGGACTTTTTCGGAAGAACCCTCCGAAATGAGGCTATAATTTATAAATAGATGCAAAATATATCATATGCCCAAACGATAACGTGATTTTTACAAACTTGGCACATGGAATTCAACAATTTTGTAACTCACAAAAACTTCATGAAAATCATTCTTATAATACAGGTAATATACAGCTATACTACAAGTTTTCATAAGGACAATTCAGGCCCTTCCCGAATAAAAGTGTTTTTACAACTTCGTCTGTAAACTTTTTCAGTTAATCTCTTCTCAGTATAATTTTAAGAATATAAATGAGTAACTATCTTACACTGCAGAAACAAAGTATGATTGAAATTTACCTAAATACACTTATTTATGGACACATGGCTACATTAATTTAATAAGATTTTAGACATTAAACACATTGTCTTGGCCTAATATATGTCACTGTCAATTTTAAATTTAAATTTTGTACATCTCATATTTTTCGTGCAAGTAGTGCATAATTACCATCATGAAAAGAGTTATTTTGTTGCTCGTCTTAAATGGATATTCATTTGAAACAATTTTAAAATCACGTGATCCCGAAGAATTTCCCACCGATTACGGAAAAGCGATAAACACGAAAGTAGGATAAAATGACCCCCCATGTCAGTCTAAGAAAATACAGAAACAATCATTTGTTTCTCTGTACATGTGTTGATTTCAAGGGAATATTGCATGGCTATCGTAATGTTTAGTACTATATTTCAAAATGTGTAGTCTTTTTTTAAGATTTATGTCTATTCATTTGTCTTTATTTTGCACCTTTAATGGATATGTTTTGTTACATATTTTATCTTTTTATTTCTTTGGTATGAACATTAAATAATGTATTGAAAAGAACAGTTCTGTTCATATGTAAGCCGTGATGCCAAAGCTCGGGCAAGTAGAGCCACACTAAAGCCTTTTACAATAATTACTTATAACACAATGTTCTACAGCAAGTAAATAAGTGCCAGAACCATGAATAGGCAGTAATCTGTCTTTAAAAGCACTGGCCTGCAGATCGCACAACAGTAATGTTTTTTTTAGATTAGGTATCAGGAAATTAATGCTACATTTCTTCAGACTGCTTTGAAACTTAATTACTGACAGACTGTATGTTATGGAAACATATGAGAATTAGTTGTTTTTACTAATTTTTACAAAGAAAATAGAAAAGCATGTGCAACACTTTATTCGAGGTAAACTGCCTTAATTATAAATATCTATACTTGACGCCTGTTAAACACAAAATCTTGTCACAGCGGCAGTTTTGGTAACAACAGTGGAAAAGTTTTTATTGCTGCAGCAGCCCGGGTTCGATCAGTGATGCGGGCATCTTTTTTTCCCTTGATATACCATTTTTGTGACAGTTTAAAAACAAAAACTCATATTCTAATGTTCATAATATGACCAAAAAAGATCATTTTTAGCCAAAGTCTGGAGATCAGTGCCTTTAAATAAGAGAGAGCATGTTTTGCCACAAGTGGGTACTATGTAATTTTGTATGCTGTGAGACTGACCTTTGACCAAATGACCTCGAAAATAATAGGGGTCATCTACAGACTACCAGCAACCATCCTATGAAGACTGACAGCCAAAGCTAAATCCCGAAACAAAAGAGAACATCTACTGACCACAGGCAATCATTCCGATATTTGATAACTGTGGGCCAAAGTGGTCTTTAGTTAATGACTGTTTTTCAGAACTGTTTTCAGTCCCACGGTTACTGTGACCTAGACCTTTGCCCACTGATCCAAAAAAATAGTGGTCATCTACTGCCCACAGGCAATCATCCCTGTATCAAATGTAGCAACTTTAGACTAAAGCATTCTTTAGTAACTTTCAGTCGCTGCCACCTTAACCTTTGTCCCCAAAATGATAGGGATATCTACTGACAACATATCATCCTATGAAGGCTGATGAATTCTGGTCAAAGTCAGTGGAAACTGTTTTCAATCTAAATGCCCCAGTGACCTTAACCTTTGACCTATTGCCCTCAAAACAATAGGAGTCATATACTGACCACAGGCAATCAACCTGTGAATTTTTAAAATTGCGAGACCAACAATTCTCTAATTTTTTTTTATTGGAAATCGAATGGTGTACTGACTGACGGACACACTCGCATACAATGAGCAACATAATATATCCCAAGTCCTTATAAGTGGGGAAAATTTAACATGGTTTTCATAAGCTTAATAATACAAATCATAATTTCATACCCTTCAGCATAGAAGCTGTCTTGTTTCCAGTCTGTTATTCTACAAACATACAGTGTTTTGCCATAGTCATCAGGTCTCTCCAAGAAATCTGCAACAAACAAAGCATTTCTTCCGATCAAAACTTGTATTTCAAAGAAACTAATTTATTAGCAGTTTTTAAGTTACATAACCACCATATTTCAGAATTGTTTCAATAAAAAATAAATTTCCTAACAGTGGCACATATACAACAATTTTCTATATATTTGCAACAACTTCATTGCAACACATACAATACACATCTCAGCTACATTTTATTCTGCTTTAAGTTGCTTTCATTTCATTGCAGCATCTATAGGATTAAAACAAAAGACATAGCAGCTCAAAATGTCTGCTATTCAAATCTTTATTCAGGTGTAATAATTTTTAGTTCCATGTCCGCTTCAGCTGACAGCCTAAAAAAATATTACTACTATGTAACTACGTATACATATTTTTTGTACCTGTTTCTTTCTTCAGAACTAACTTTTAAATCTTATCCGTTATCCTGGTGACAAAAGAAAGGTAATATTTATATTTTTTTTAAATGTTTACACTTACCAATCTGTGAAAATTGCTATACAACCTTTCAAAAATTCCTAGAATTCTTAAATCAAACTCACACATGTTTATCAAAATTACATTTATATCTGAAGATTGTATTTTGTCTGGGCAGCCAGGTTAGGAAACTCTAAATTCTATTTCCTGTTGTTGTCTGTTACTGTGAAATCATTTTTATTCGCGTAGGACGAATTTTCGCGTATTTCGCGCTAGGACTGATGCGCGGATTTAAGACTGCGTTAATATTATTTCTTTATTTTAATTTTTCATTTCTAAAATTGAAAATGCGCGAATTAAAGCCCACGCGAAACAGTCCTTTTTCACGTCTGCGTGAAATTTCATGCCAGCGAATTTAAATGATTTCACAGTATTAGTCAAATGCTCTCAGAATCTGAATATGTCTTCATGGTTATTCCTAAATGTTTCAAACACAGATATATGACATAATTATGAAAACCTTATTTACTACCTTAAAAGCAGGAACAAACCTTTTGGGCAGTTGTCAGTGGGAATCATAATTCTAGGTATTCTATGGTCTATGGGTGAGAACAGTGCCCTCTCTACACTCTTATCTTGCATGGGTTTTATAAACCCTGTACAAGCCCTGGAATGTTTCCTCTCTATGATTGCCACAACTTTCCCCGTCCTCTGCAACAGTTTCTTGATCTCGTCCCTGCCTTCCTCGGTTTGTAGTTTGTGTCTAGCCGGACTCTGTCCAGTCATCATATCACTCAGACTTGTGTATCTCTTTGCTGGAGATCTGTTCCCCTTTTTCTCAATTTGTGACTTATCATTTTGGTTGCCTCCCTTGGATGCTTCTGTCTGGTTGTTCCCCTTAGTTCCAGTTATTTCAACAATTTCCTCACTTTCAATGACAACTTCAGGATCAGAATCCTGAGACGATCCCCCATTTTTTTCACCTGTCACCGTGTTTTCAAGGTCTTCTAGCTCTTGTTTATTAAACTGTTCAATAAATAAAAGACCTCAATATATAAAGAAGACAAACAAGAGGGTCATGATGACCCTGGATCGCTCACCTGATTAATATGAGCTACATAGACAAGTGTAAGAGATCACGTAAGAATGTCAAATATTAAGTAAGCACTGAAATCTTTTCTCAGTTGTGTGAACATGTTTCAATTGTCAAACTGATGCTAAAATATTAAGAAAGTAGGTCAGTATGTCACACTCATGGTCACTGAATGTCAGTTTTAAGATTGGTGTGCAAAACTGTACATGTCATCCAAATTTCAAGGCTGTATCTAAAAAATAATCTAAAAAATCAAGAAAGTAGGTCAGTAGGTCAAGGTCACAGTCAAGTGACCCCTAATTACTTGGGATCATCAGGTGATTATAATTACAGTAAACCTCGCTTATAAGGAACAGCTTGGGACCTCTAAAAATTGTTCCTTATAACCGAGGTTCCTTATATCCGTATAGCCAGTATATATATCCTTGTATCCAAGGTTTGTATAACGGACACAATTTGTATAGCGAACACTATTTGACTGACGTTTGAAAAGGGCTATGTGTTCACACTCCGGGCCGGCTATGAATCTTTATGTGAGAAAGTTGCGAGTCTAGTACCTGTCCTTTCCTGGAGATATGGTAAGGTAAACTTAGTAACATGCATGTATTTTACTGAAATAGTGTTGTAACACGGCGTTAAACCTAAACTAAGCCAAAATGTATGTCGGTAAGAATGACCGTAATTTGTGTTTATTTTTTGTCGGTTATTTCTATCTTCTTTTTTTTAGAGAGCGCTACATATGACTATAAGGTATTTACTCCCCTTACCCTGCTCGACTGCATGATATGTGAAATGTGTGTGTGTTTGTGTTCGGGTTTAACGTCTTTTTCAACAATTTTTCAGTCATATAAACGACGGTGTCTACTTGTAGCAGTGAGCACAATGCCCAACTTTATAGTGCTGCCTTACTGGAATATCACGCCGTAGACACGTGGCATGATACCCCACTCAGTCACATTATACTGACACCGGGCTGACCAGTCCTAGCACTATCCTCTTAATGCTGAGCGTCAAGCGAGGAAGCTACTAGTACCATTTTTTACGTCTTTGGTATGACGCGGCCGTGGATCGAACCCACGACCTCCCACACTCGAAGCGGACGCTCTACCACTAGGCTACCGAGGCGGTGATATGTGAAATAGGCATCAATACTAATATAAAATAGATGTTCAAATTTTTATTATGCACACACTAGACAACGGCGTCATACATACGGATTAAAGTGTAAATTATACCTTTAGTTTTGCTATTGTCTATTTTAGCACCTGCTATATTTTTTACAATTGGAAATTTGGTAAACTGGACTGTTTGCCATTGTTAATCACTCATAATTAGCATAATCACTCATAATTAGCACATTTATTAAGGATATTTCCATCGTGACGAAACTAAACTAATAATGACCAATATTAAAATCCTAAGGTTTGGTGACCGTGACCGTGATTGGTTTTCGTTCACTATTGTTAGCATGAAATATCTAATACATGTAGCTCTCGAACATAATCTTTAGTAAATATAAGTGTACTATCGTCTTGTATTTGGTAAATGTTAATGATATATATTTTCTTTTTATCGTATCTGTGAATTAACAAACTAAAGATAATAGAAATGAAATAATTTGTGTTGTTTACTCATGTGCATGAAAGCGCGCGAAAGTGCCGATGTTACTCTGACGTCATCAGCGATTATCCTGTTTATTTCCGGTTTTCAATAATTTTTATTCTTTATGTCTGTTCGCTATAACCGAGGGGTTTTCCATTGAATTTCATACTTTGGGACTGGAAAAAGTGTTCCTTATAACCGAGTGTTCCTTATAACCGAGTTCCCTATAACCGAGGATTTTTACATTGAATAAAGAAGGAATTAGATCGGGGAATTGAAAACTGTTCCTTATAACCGAGTGTTCCTTATATCCGAGTTCCTTATAAGTGAGGTTTACTGTAAACAGTATAGGAAATATGATCAGATAATTTTTGAAGTATTTTTTCCTATTAATCTCATATAAAAAACAAGGCAGTCTGAAAGACAGCTAAATCCCCCGCCACTGGTATGGATAGTGAAAGGGTAAACCTTTGACCTTGAGCTGTGACCTTGACCTTGAACTGACATGGCTGACCCATGAATTCTGCACAACGTCTAGATGAGGTGATCATTAGACCCAAGTTTCATGAAAATCCTAAAATTGGTTTAGGAGATACAGAGCTCAAACCTTTGACCTTGAGTTGTGACCTTGACCTTGAGTTGACATAGCTGACTCATGAGTTCTTGATGAGGTGATCATTTGACCCAAGTTTAATGTAAATCCTTCAAGGGGTTTAGGAGATACAGAATGGACACAAAATGGAAGGCTCAAACCTTTGACTCTAAGTTGTGACCTTGACCTTGAGCCGGCATGGCTGACTCATCAATTCTGCATATCACCTTGATGAGGTGATCATTTGACCCAAGTTTGATGAAAATTCTTCAAGTGGTTAAGGAGATACAGAGCGGATACAAAATGGAAGGCTCAAACCTTTGACCTTGAGTTGTGACCTTGACCTTAAGCCGACATGGCTGACTCATGAGTTCTGCACATCGTCTTGATGAGGTGATCATTTAATCCAAGTTTCATAATTATCCTTCAAGAGGTTTAAGAGATACAGAGCGGACACGAAATGGTAGGCTCAAACCTTTGACCTTGAGTTGTGACCTTGACCTTGAGCCGACATGGCTGACTCATGGGTTCTGCACATCGTCTTGATGAGGTGATAATTTGATTCAAGTTTCATGATTATCCTTCAAGGGGTTTAAGAGATACAGAGCGGACACAATATGGAAGGCTCAAACCTTTGACCTTGAGTTGTGACCTTGACCTTGAACCGACATGGCTGACTCATGGGTTCTGCACATCGTCTTGATGAGGTGATCATTTGACCCAAGTTTCATGAAAATCCTTCAAGGGTTTTAGGAGATACAGAGCAGACACAAAATGTTACGGAAGAACGGAAGGAGACCATTTCTATAACCCCCCATCACTTGTGGCGGGGGATTAATAAGTGGCCGCGGGGTGGGGCTTTAACTAAACGGACCCTGGGTCATGATTTGAACAACCTTAGTAAAGGACCACTAGATAATGCCACATGTAAAATATCTAAGCTCTGTGCCTTTATGTTTTTCCTATAGAACTCCATGTAAATTCAAGGGACCACTGGCGGGACCAATATTGACCCTGGGATCATAACTTGAACAATCTTGGTAAAAGTGCACTAGACAATGCCACATACCAAATATATAAGCTCTAGGTCTTCAGGTTTCAGAGAAGAGGAGTTTTGAAATTTACAATATAATCATATAGGGAAAATAAGCCCCGCCCCCTGGCGGCCATGTGTTTTAACCAATTAAAATGGCTTAAGCAATTTTGGTAGAAAGTCACTACGAGATCATTTCTATTAAATATTTTTGAAATCCGGCTAACATTTTCTGAGAAGAAGATTTTTAAAGATTTTCCTTCTGGTTGCCATGGCAAGTTTTCCTATAAAAAAAATATCAATTGGTTAAATTGGTAAATTAAATTTTGATTTAATCTAATAAGGGCACAATTACCTTCCAGTCGCCTTCATCACTCAGTTGCACAGCTACAATATCACCATTGAGTGCACGATTTCTACTCTTTGTCCCACATATCAAGATATCAGATTTACCATCCTTAAAAGAAAACAAAGTGTTACTGCATTTACCACGATATAACTGTTATCAGGGTTAAAATAATAGGACTGGATTACAGTCTAGGTCAGGTACTGTAAAACCATTAACCATTTCCATGCTATATTTCTAAAATGGACTGGTTTATCATTCAGTTTGTTTGGTACCATTTATTATTCGAAGGGGTGTTCACTGAAAATATACTGACTGAAAAGCGAACAATGCAGACCATGATCAGCCTGCACATCTGTGTAGGCTGATCTTGGTCTGCACTGGTCGCAAAGGCAGAATCACTTGCCGCCAGTAGGCTAAAGGTAAATATTTGTTGGGGACTAAATGAGACTCAATTCATAAAATTAAATTCCAATGAACAAGTTAAATTCCCATAAAATTATTTTTGTTTTCTGTTCAATGTTTGAAATCCACCAAATCATATCCATAATAGTTAATTAATAATGTAGCGTTCCATGTTGTAAATGTACATGTATATACATGAATAAAATATTGTTTAAACCAAGAAATAGTTGTTTTGGCAAAAACAACAAAACTCTGTATACACAAAATTAATAAATAATTAAATATGATTTTACAATTGAGTTCAGACACATTAAAACTTGCAGAAACCAGCCACAAGTTTTAGTCTATAACTTTATCATATGCAACTCCTACATTACAAATAATAGATTTTTTAAAGAATTTAAGCCATACCAAAACAATTTTAATCACATGATAAAATTCCTGCTTTATTTTTGGAGGCATATTTAAGTCATGGTAGGTGACCTACGTAGAACCACTGAGCTTCAGCGAGCCAGCAGGAGCTTCCTAACACAGAATGTTAAATCCCAAATGGGGTTTCAAACCCATCAGGGGAAGAGGAAAATGGTTCGAAGTCAGCCACCTTAACCACAAACTCACAGTGGCCCCTGGATATACTGGTATGAAATCTATTTAACTGTGTCCAAATACTAAGAAATGGGGAAATATATACATACTGGATGCGGGACATATGCCTCTTCAAAGTTCTTTGGATTTATACGTATAGGGCCCTGAAATACAAACCATAAACTTTAAAACATCCTGTAACAAATCTATGCATTTGATGATTTTTTTTCTCTTAACCCTTAGCCTGCTAAATTTCTAAAATGGACTGGTCCATCATTCAATGGCAGTACCATTTATTATTCAAAGGGGTGTCCACTGAAAATTTACTGTCTGAATAGGGAACAGTGCAGACCATGATCAGCCTGCACGGATGTGCAGGCTGATCTTGGTCTGCACTGGTCGCAAAGGCAGAATCACTTGCCGCCAGCAGCCTAAAGGTTAAACACATAATTATTTATTATTGCTAATCGTGAGCATTACCAGTATTTCTTAAACCTCCATGGTAAGAAAGACAAAGTATAAAAAACTTAAGAATAAAAGGACAAAAACACACAAGACCCTTTATAAAGTGGAGACAAACCATTTATTATATAAATAAAATCTGACAGGGTCCATGCAAGGATGCCACGTATCTAGCTTGATAATGATCCAGCTAAAAGTTTACAACAATAAGTCATATCTCTGATAGCACCATTTGCAAATCTAAGCGGTTTTGATGCAAAAGTTTGGCAAAATTTTGACCACCTGATTTAGAGGAGATGTTGTTTGAATCTGCCTGGTAATGACAGACATAGAAGATGGACAAAGCACCAACACAACAACTTACCTCAACTAAAATTCCCCGCTTCAACCCCTGTGAGACCTCTTCTATGGGCAAGTAATCAGCATACAAATTCTGCAAACACACAGTATCAGTAAATTTGTTTGTTTTAGACTTAGCGCCATTTTCCAACAGTATTTCAGTTATGTAATGGCGGGCACTTAACCTAACCAGTGTTCCTGGATTCTGTACCAGTACTATCCAGGTCCTGTTCTCCCCAAAAAACTACCAACTTCTCCACATGAGTCAAATGTGGAGGATAAAAGGTATCAGACAAACAATCTTTTATCAAACTGTTACAGAGAACATACACTGCACACGAAGATCAAAGTCTGGATCCCCGTATTCTGTAGCTATGCACTATCCCTACTGACATAAGCGGGCAGGCTTAGTATTACTAAGACGTTACTCCTGCACAGTATCAACAAATTTTACTTTTACTGACATAATTCTCTGACCTTAGTTTGTTCAAGCAAATCAAGCATTACTTAGATGACTGTTGTTGTACTTTAAATCAGCAAATAGCTACATTTAAACAGGATCTACAAACAATTATTTTGTAGCCTAAAACTTTCAACTAAAAATAAAAATCGACATATATCACTGCTGGTTATAGAGAAGAAGCAGTAGCCTATTCTGGCTATATCTTTAGTATGAAGCTATTTCAAATGGTTACAAAAACCATCCAAAACACAACTTTTTTCTCACAGCATTCAGATAACAGTAAAGCAGAAGTATGATTAGATGGCCACCTATGCCTACAAGGAAACATAGTATGTTTATTTTGTACATATTTCAGATTTATTTATTTTGTTTGGTTTAACTTCGCACCAGCACAATTATTATAGGTCATATGGCGACTTTCCAGCTTTGATGATGAAGGAAGACCCCAGGTGCCCCTCCGTGCATTATTTCATCACGAGCGGGCACCTGGGTAGAACCACCGACCTTCCTTAAGCCAGCTGGATGGCTTCCTCACATGTAGAATTCAATGCCCTGAGTGAGGCTCGAAGCCACATCGATGAGGGACAAGTGAATTAAAGTCAGCAACCATAACCACTCAGCCATGGAGGCCCTTCATATTTTAGAAATTACAAAATTTCTACTGTTTGTGTCAGATGAATAAGTTATTTTTAAAGCTCTTTGACCCAATTTTTCTTTTTGACTCAGTTTTATTTTATAAATGTAAGTAACTTTAAATCATATATTTCTGTATAAACAGTAAAAAAAAAAGTAATATTTACCTTCTTTTTCCTCTGTCTTCTGCCCTGACTTTTAACCAGGCCCTGATCCTGCTGGTGTAAATGACCTTGACCTTGCATGTGCTTACCCTGACCTTGTTGCCCATGCGGATGTAAATGTTGACCTTTGACCGGTCTCTGACTAGGATGCACTGGTGTTGAGATCACATGATGTTGATGATGCTGATGATGTCCTTGTTGTTGGTGATGACCTTGATGGGCAGAGGTCACATGTCGTTCATGTTGAACTTTATGATCTTTGGTATTCTGTGTAAAATTCACATTTATACTAAAGTTTTTATCATCACACTCATACTGAGATTCCCTTTGAAATTCTCTTTTCCTATTTCCCTGACCTTTCTGACCTTGCTGAATATGACCTTGACCTCCAGCTTTAGCATTCTGATACTGACTTTGACCCTGAACAAGAGGTGATACTGGCATTCCCATTCTTGCATAAGCCTCATTCTGAGCCAACTGACTCTGCAAAAATAAACATTATTTAGTATTTTCTTCTGACCAATTTCTATAATTATAATAATACACATTTTTAAAATGGCCCTGCAACAGATCCCAGCTCTATTTTATCTACCAAAGAATCTTTAACCTTACAATTGTGATAAAAACAAGTCCATTTACAATTTCATTACATCAACTACACATCATCTGAAAAGAAAAAAACGCAAGACCGTTTGTGTTATGACCTATTTCATGTCATCATGAATGATGTAGAAAAAAATATTCAATTGTTCTTAAACACTCAATTAATTAATTTATTTATTCTGTTGGGTTTAACGTCGCACTGACACAAGTATAGGTCATATGGTGACTTTCCAGCTTTGATAATTGATGGAAGATCCCAGATGCCCCTCCTTGCATCATTTCATCACGAGCAGGCACCTGGGTAGAACTACTGACCTTCCGTAAGCCAGCTTGATGGCTTCCTAACAAACACTCAATTAAGCAGAGGTTTATGAAATAAATGCCACAAAGAAAAGGTTTGTAAATGTGTCATTTTTTTAACCGTGAAAGTTTTCATTCATTAATAAATGTAAAATATAAAAGTTAAACCGTGGTTATCTAATGAACTCCAGGAAGTATTACTGTGAAATCATTTAATTTCGTCAGCAGGAAATTTTGTGGTTTTGGCCAAACGGCTGTTTCGTGGGGACATAAATTCGTGGATTTTCAATGTTTGAAAAAAAATTTTTTTTTCATAATTTCAACAGAGTTAGATCTAGTATATCATTTTGTTCTTACATGTGAAACCTACATGTGTCAAACAGTGCTACCATGGTTACCGAATTTGGAATCTACGCCGCAGGAGATTAAAGAGTGATCATGTGCCAATTAACGACCGTGTTATCTATAATTATAGGACCCCTAATTTGCAAAACTTAATGAAACTGTGAAATATTCAGAAATAAAAGTTGGTGCCAATTAAAAAGTGTCAAAACCGTAGAACCTGGGATATAGTCTTGCACAATAAGCGTTCATAATCGAAACAAATATAAAGTTCATCACATTGATCATTTGATCGTGTTTCAAACAAGAACTAGTAATTGTATAGCAATTTAAAAAAAAAAAACTATTATAGATTTACTGATGTTATGTTGCTAAAAATGTGTTTCTGTACACGACTGCTAGACTTTCATCCGACTATTTGTTTGCAAAATGAATGCGCGTCTGCATCTAAAATTACAAGCTGCTGAACTTGTGCATGTTATTTCCTGCCGAGAAACGTGTATTGTGAATTGGGTAATAATGCATCGGATGCAAATCTAGCAATTAATTTATAATATTTAATAGTCTCAAAGTAGTAATTGTTTATTACATGTCAGTAAATATAAACATTGTACAGCGGGGCCGAAAAAATTCAAATAGCAGCCGCAGCAGTGCGGTTGGCATGTGATGCTACGTCAAACTTCTATTTTTTAGTGTTTACTTTTACTTTGACAAGCATGTTGTAAACAAACCACGGGTAAATATCTGAATAAAATAGTCGATTTTGTTCTGACGCATACCTATGTTTATCGCTGATGGAGCCTCCATAATCTACACAAAAGCTGCAGGTCAGTACTGCACACAACTACGGACCAGATCGGATGACTATGGTGTCTTTTTTGGCAACATTGAGTACAATTTACATTATTGTGGGCATAATTTGTTCATTGGGACTTAATTTCGTGGTTGAGCTGAACCACAAAATCCAGGAAAATAAATCCCCCACAAATAATAATGATTTCACAGTATATAACAGTAGCAGTTAATCTAGCCAGTGTTCCTGGATTCTGTACCAGTACAAACCTGTTCTCCGCAAGTAACTGCCAACTTCTGCACATGAATCAGAGGTGGAGGACGAATGATTTCAGACACAATGTCTTATATCAAATCACCACAAAGAATATAAACGCCCCACCCGAGGATTCTATTCACGACCCCGAGATCCATAAATCTGGTCTCTCCCTATTGAGCTAAGCGGGCGGGTTGAAAAATTGAGAAATAAAGAAATAAAGTAAAATAAAGACACAGTGAGAAATGATAAATGACAAAATAAAGCCCAAGTTTTTTTTACTTACTTTAGAGAACATCATGGCAACAGCTGGTCCTAGCTGCATCTTATCTCCCCTTAACACAATCTCATCTCCCTGTGAGTTCAGTGGTGGAACAGATACTGCAACACCTTTAATCAAATTGTATAAAATAAAAATACAAGCTACATATTTAGAGCAAACAATTTCAATGAGTTCAGTTGCAGAACAGACAAAATGCTATAAGACAGAAACAGTGCAAAGTCTTTCATTTTCTCATAGCAATAACAGTATTGAGTAAATATATGCAAGAACTTCAGCACAATAGCTGTTCAGTATAAAAGCACTGAACCACCCAAGGTTCAAAACTTGTCAATGGTCACTTTTTCCAAGACTGACAACTTTTATCTGCTGACTTGTGCATGCATGTACCATAATACTCAAACGGGTCCTCAACTGAACCTGGAAAACACCAGAAGACTACAGCTTTCAACCAAACAAAGTAAAACATAACTTTTCTTGTGACCATTACTATCTCCTGTAACTGTCACTGTGGTCTCCAACCAAACAAAACAAAACTGTGACCATGAGGATCTTTAATTTGTATATGTCACTATTATAGCCTTCTATCCAACGAAATGAAACATTACTGTACCTGTGACCATCATGATCTCGTGCAGATGTCGGCTCTGAGGTCCAATGATGTACATGTGTTCAGGTTTTGGCACTCTCACTGTCATCTCAGTGTAAGAATCTGTTGTATCTGTTACTGGTACATGCTGAAACAAAATGCAACCTTTAAACCTTTAAAAATATACATACTTAACGTCTTCAAACTTAAACAAAATTCTTGCACACTGGTGGTTTTTGTTTGTTTGATAATTGTGGGTTTAATGCATTTTCTTCAACAGCATTTCAGGTATGCATGGTAGTAAGTTAACCTAACAAGTGTTCCTGGATTCTGTATGGTAATGATATTTTACTGTAATTAACTAGTACTTTCCACACACAAATAAGCAGCAGATGACAAATGAGCCGTGCCATGAGAAAACCAACATAGTTGGTTTGCGACCAGCATGGATCCAGACCAGCCTGCACATCCGCGCAGTCTGGTCAGGATCCATGCTGTTCGCTTTTACAGCCTATTGGAACTGGAGAAACTGTTAGCGAACTGCATGGATCCTGACCAGACTGTGCGGATGCGCAGCCTGGTCTGGATCCATGCTGGTCGCAAACCCACTATGTTGGTTTTCTCATGGCACGGCTCAAATGAATTCAGACATATTGTCTTCTGTCAAATACCTGTCTATCTAGGTTCTTCAAGCATCAATACTGGGTATCTGATGAATCAGAATGTACCCATTTGAAACTATTACTTTTATAAAATAAAGACTATTTCACGCCTATATAATTCAATACAAGTAATTCAATTCAAACAGGTTACATATTAAGGAGAAATAAGCTTTAGTTTGATTTTAAGAACAGCTTGATCTACAACTGCTAGGAACATCATGTCTTTCTCCAAGAGTCTTTTTGTACTTGAATTTGGGTTAAATGCCATTTTTCAACAGTACTGAAGTTATGTAACTGTGGCTAGTAAACAGACAGTATTCCTTTATCCCGTTACTATACTAACCAAAACTGATAACTTTCCAACACATGTCAGAGGTTGAGGAGAAATGCCTTAAGACACAATGTCTATGTCAAATTATCACAGAAGACATTCGCTTTAACATTCCATTTGTGTGAAGTTTCAATTCAATATTTGCATTAGTTTTTAAGATAGTAACTTGCATGCAAAACTTTAACCACGATTTTCAGGAAGTCCAAAAGGGGGTAAAATTTGGCCAAAATACATGCCAGACTTATGGGACTTGACCCAGTGAGGTTGATAATTGACCTAGAAAAAGAAAAAAGTAAGTTTGAAAGCCATATGCCTTTAAATAATAGCTATATGTACTTGCACGCAAAACTTTAACCATGATTATCTAAGCTCAGAAGGGGGCTTAATTTGGCCAAAATGCATGTCAAGAGTTATGGGACTTAATGCTATCACCTAGCTTTATAACCCTGAAGACACATGTGAAGTTTCAATTCAATATCTGCATTAGTGTTGGAGATAGTAACTTGCATGCAAAATTTTAACCAGGATTTTCAAAGCTATATGCCTTTAAATAATAGCTATATGACTGTACTTACATGCAAAACTGTAACCAAGGTGTGATGCAGACCTGAGTAGAATAGCTTGGACTATTCTTGGATTAGTCAAGCTAAAAAGCCTTTTAACTGAAACGGTGGATCAAACATAACGGTAGGTTCCCATCCAGACAGTACTTCAGGCAGGGCTGGCACTAGGGTAACATGACTGACCAAGCCAGCTGGACTGATTCCTCAGATTCCTTATGATGATAACAAAAGCTGGGCTTAAACTAACAACAGCATTTAAAATCCAGTCACCTTAAGCACTTTTAAAAATTTCTGACATAAATCATGAAGCATGCCCCTACAAAGGATAAATGTAACTAACCTGCTGTCTTTGTTCAGGCCTACCCTGTCTGATGTATGCTGGTTGACCACTCTTCTGTTTGTTTGCACTGACAGGTCTGTCATTACCTGGCTACAATTTTAAAAAACAAAATGAAAATCTTGGCTATAAAGACAACTTAGTTCTATGTGCATAATTATAAAGAACAAGGAGATGAGAAGGAGAACAAGTCCAAAACAAGGTCAAGGTCAAACTGAGGTCAGGTGATGTTTGAAGATGAGGAATGGTCACAGTTTACATCTGTATTAGTATCAATTCATTCTTTTAAGGGGTATTGATGATAGACGAAATGGTCCCATTTGGTTAACCAAGAGATGGCTCATATAAAGCAACCTAAGTCCAAAATAAGGTCAAAGTCAAGGTCAAACTGAGGTCAGGTGATGTCTGAAAATGGGGAATGGTCACAGGTTACATCTGCATTAGTATCAAGTCATTCTAGTAAGGGGTACTGATGCTAGATGAAACAGTCCTATTAAGTTAACCTCGTTAACGGACGAACGGACGAACAAACGAACGAACGGACAGGACAATCACTATATGCCTCCCGCATCAGTTGATGCTGGGGGCATAAAAAGCAGACCAGTCTCATATCTAACCTCCAGTTGACGTTGAGGTAAAAGATTAATTTAACATTTCAAAAGCTGCCAAGAAGACTGAAATTTGAAGTCGGTGCTCTAGCGTGCCTGTTTTACTACAGAAACAGAGTTAACTATTAAAAAGAAAATGTCTGTATTTCAAGGGAGGCAACTGTTATTCAAGAGCTTCTAAGCATTTTTTGTAAAGTTATTACTATTCACACAGGATTAATGTATTTATAGACTTCAAACTTATGCAAAAATAGCAGTTTGGCTAAAACCATGAATTTTACCTCAGTGACATTAAATCAAGTCACAATATACTGTATGGTTCAACATTTAACATCTACATATTGAACATTTAACATTAATTTTGCATATTGAACATTTAATATGTACATAATTATTCAATATTTAACATCTGCATATTGAACATTAAATATTTGCATAACTTCAAGTTTTCAAATATTCACTTTCTTTTTCTGTCTTAACTGAAGTTGTACAGTATTAGAACATTAATACTAGTAACTATCAAATAATAATTTAATCTTGACATGCACTATGTGATAATGAGCTGACCTGGAATTTATCAGCAGAATCCTGACTGCCTTGCCTGTTTTTCTTTTTCTGCTTGTTTGACCCTTGAGCACTAGGGGGTCGATCTATCTGTATATCCTTGAAGAAAAAAATGCTATTTTGCTACTTCACATTTATTACCATACATTCCTACATTAATCAAAGTATAAAGTCCTACACAATGGGTAACTGCATTTATTGACTTTACAACAAGTTTTCATGTATCAGTAAACCAGCTGAATATTTTAATTTACAATTTCAAAATGTTCATTTTATCATGTTTATACAAAATAGGATTAAGCTAATTCTAAATTAAAAGCTGTTGCCAATGCCAAACCCCGGGTGAGTTACTAATAACAGTCCTCGTTATTCTTCAAGAAGTTGAGCTAAAAATTATGTGACACTTCTCCACTGTAGATATTAGCATTTTACTATTTAGCGAACATATGACAAAATTTTCAATATGAAGTAACAAAATCAAACATATTGTCTCTCTAGGAAATGCCAAGAAAATGACTTACAATTTCTGTTGATCATTGTATAAACACTTCAGTGAAGAGAAAATAAAGCACCTTATCCTGGGTAGGTTTTGGTGAGCCTTTCCCCTTCTTTTTGCCTTTGCCCGCAGACTGCGCTTGCTCTATGTTTGACGGTGTGAGTCTACCTTTGTCAGCATCACTACTTGCTGACAGCGGCCTCTCTCTGTTCCCACCTTTCTTAGCAGACTGTGGTCTGTCCATCTTCTCTTCCTGTCAACATACAGTGACAAAATATAACTGCAGATAACAGAAATTATTTTGGATGAAAAACATGTATTTCTTCAGATATGGGTTCATTATGGACTTTTGAGTGTTAATATGGTTTTTCTATGATTTTACCTAGTGACTTAGTGTTTGACCACATATCACCTAGTTTCAAACTTGACCTAGATTTTATAAAGACATGTATTTTAAGACCAGACTTCAAAGATCGGATAGGAAATGTGGTCTCTGTAGTGTTAGCAAAGCATTAAAGGATTTGACTTCAAAAGACCTAGTTTCTAATTTAACCTAAATGTACCATAGACATATATTCTGACCAAATTTCATGAGAATCTGGTAGTGATTACCATGAGTGTTTAACAAGGTTTTTCTAAAAGTTAACCAGAAACCCAGAAACCTGGTCTTATTACCTTGATGAGCCAGTTTGTTTTAACTTGCCATACAATTTACTGAGACAAACATCCTGAAGATCAAGTCGACAGTGTGTTCTCTAGAATGTTAACAGGGTTTTTTCCATGATCTGACTTTGTGATCTTGTCTTAACTCAAGATGACCATATTTAGAAACTGACCTAGATGCCATAACACAACATATATTCTCACAAAGTTTCATGATGATCAGGTTAAAATGTGGCTTTTGTAGGGTTGATAAGGATTTACTATTTGACCTAGAGACCTAGGTTTTGATCCCCCATTGCTCAATATTAATGTCTGTTACTGAGGAAAACATTATGATCATGTTTTATTAAGATTGGGCCAAAATTGATTCCTCTAGAGTGTTAACAGTAAAATGTTGATGACAATGTATGCAGGGGTATCATAATAGGTCACCTTGAGCACTTGTGCTCAGGAGATCTAAACAAGGAAGAAATACCTCTAAAAAAGAAAGAAATACCTCTACATTTTGATGCTGGAGTGGCCCAGCCTGCTGGTTCCCTTTCTGCTTCTTGTTCTTCTTTTTCTTCCCCTGACCTTCACCTTGAGGCTGTCAAAGAGCCAAAATATTCATTAAATATCATGAAATATTACCTTTTTAACAGAGCCCATATAGTTATCTAAATAAGCATTTGACTTGCAGTCAGAAGGTGGTTGGTTTGGATCTCAGACGGAGAATTTATTTTCCATAATGGTTGACTGAAGACAACACATGCCAATGGCAATAGGTCAAATTTCCTCAACCTATGATTTGTTGGGTGAATACGGAGAACAAAAATCTAACATAAATATTGTTGAAAAATTGCTTAACACAACACAAACATCTTCAACAAACTGAGGCAGCTGGGTCCCTGGACAAATAATGAATGGAATGACAGTTGTAATATAAATGGCAAGAAAATCAAACATAGTAAGTTTCCTTTACCTGTGTTTTGTCTGCTAATTTTTTGTTCAGAATTACTGCCCCAAAACTAATATGATCGCTCAAAAGTGTAATTAAAAGAACGCCTTCCTACACCAATGAAGTCTAATACCATACATTCTTTTTGTGCACAGAGGAAAGGCTGTACAATAATAGAACAATACTGAAGAGTTACCTGCATGCCTTCTGTTTTCTGACCTTTAGCTTTGCCTAAGAACTGGTCGGTATTTTGGTCTGTGTCATTCATATCCTCAACCTAACAAAGCGGAGAAAAAATAACAAATATATTAATTCTTTCTAACTTGAAACAAACAAGAGCTGTCCATAAGACATCATGCTCAACTACTAGTATTTGACAGCTTCTAAGACAACAAGGGCTTTAACTTGGTAAAACTGATATAACAGTTATTTTATCATAATTTGTTACAAATGGCAATTATATTTACCTGCATAAAAAACTTCAGCTGAATTTTATAAGTCAAATAAGGACAATAATTTGAATTAATTTCAACCAAGAATTATCTAACTAGGTTTGATAAGTCTTGTTCAGTGTTTCAATCCAATATATGTAGTTTCTACAGAGACAGTTTGACAATTTGTTACAATCATGCAAAACTTTAACTGAATTAACTGAAGTCCAAAAAGCGCCATAATTTACACTAAATTCAACGAAGACTAACGGTAACCTAACTTGGTTATTTCAGTAGGTTTGATGACTGAGAAGCATTGTCTGAAGTTCAATCCAGTACTAATGGTTGTTACTGAGATACAACTTGATAGATAGCGGCACGCAAAATTTTAACTGAATTTTCTAACTGTAAAAACTGTAAACTTGCATTTAATTCGATCAATAGTTAAAAAGGCTGGTTATATTCAGTAGGATTCAACCAAGAGTTATGGGCACTTTCAGAAAAAATGGCTAAAAACGTGACATAGGGGGTCAAAAATAAAGTTCAGATGCATTGTTATGCATTGCCTTCATTGATAAGTATATACATTGAATTTTTTATCTTTAAAATTTCAGGACTGAAATACAAGCCGTTTTGTTTTTATGAAACTTTAATGAATTAAAAAAACTGAAAAAATTACAAAATAACACATAAAAATAATAGTATTCTTCTGTCTTTTTAAAGTACTTATATTTCATTTTTCTTCAACATGTGTGTTGGATTAGGTCTAAAACAAATTAGAAAAACTACTTTCTTAACATTCCCTTTCCATTATTTTTTTTCTACCTTTTAATGTCAAAAAAGTACTTTCTATAAAATAAATGGTGACAAAAGTTTTCATTGTTTTCTTCCATCAATAGCTAAGTTTGAAAATTTATGCCAGATTTTAAGTTTAGATCCGCAGTAGCAAACATGAAAAATTTCAGCATAATCGGTCACTCTTTGGTATCAAATCACTTTCATTTCCGAAAGCAGTATTTTCAGCTCAAAATCTTACACTCCTGACATAATAATAAGTCTAATATAACAACTAAGTTCTTAGTTCCTGGTGCTTAATGCAACAAGTTTCTGTCACTTATAACTCTAAATATAAAAATCATTAACATGTAAGCATTATTTCTTGGCAGAATTTATTACTGAGGCTAAAACCATCAATTTGTTTATATCAACCAATATGGAAGTTTAACTTTGTTAATTTTTGTAATAAAATATCAGCAAAACCATACTACTTTAACCAACAAACACCTTTGCAACAAATAATGAAAACAAACTGTTTTAACTGTCAGATCTCATTTCAAGAACAATGGTCATAACTTTTAAAGAAAGAACAAAATCTTACACTCCTGACTTAATAATAACGAAGTCTACTATTACAACTATATTCTTAGTTTCTGTTGCTTAATGTAACAAGTTTCTGTCAGTTATAACTCTAAATATAAAAGTCATTAACTTGTAAGCTATATTTCATGGCAAACTTTTTAACTGAGGCTAAAACCATCAATTTGCTTATATCATCCAATATGAAAGTTTTATGAGCAAAACCATAGTATTTTAAACAACAAATACCTTTGCAACAAATAATGAAAACAAACTGTTTCACTGATCTCATTTCAAGAACAATGGTCATAACTTTAAAGAAAGAACAAAATCTTACACTCCTGACTTAAGAGCAAGTCCAAAGAATTCTGACATACTAATGTTTCTAATTTATATGTAAAAACAGCATCTTTTACCAAAATTCTAAATTGCAAATCTTACACTTCGAGTCATTTTTATATTTTTGTAAAGTAAGTCACCTTTTAGATAGAACAGCAATATATTTTCAGTGTTAAAAATAGCTGCAAGATATCTGCCACAATAACAAAGTTTAAAATACTCGAGATGACTTTCAAGTTAAAGTGTCACAGTATACAACAAACAAACTGAACACTGACAGGGCTCTCGTTTGCTTTTTGGGACAGGGTCCAGGGTCCAAAAATGGGGGGAATTTTGCATGATTTTTCAAAAAAATCCTTTGAGGGGGAATTTCAAACAAAAAAAGAAATGCAAACAAATATAATCATGCTTTTCAATTTTGCTGACCCAAACCTGAATTCTGTTAATTATAAACTCTGCTGTATGAATTCTGCCAATTATAAACAACCTTATTCAGGCATCACACTTTGTATTTTTTTCTCTGAGCTACTGAATTTTCGGAAACAATAAAATTTCAAGGCCAACAAGTCCACTGCAAATCGCTTAGCACTGATGTTCTTGGACTCGAGGGGGAATTTTTTTGAATAGGGGGGAAAAAAACATATTATTTTGAGGGGGAAATGGGGTCGATATTTGGCCCCAATTTTTGCCAAACGAGAGCCCTGACTGAACGCGAAACATAAAACTGTCCAAAGTGTATCACTCCATAGTTTGTTCAGTCAGTTTGCACTGAGAACATCTGGCATCGAGATGAGCTCCTCGATTCATCCAAATCAGGACATATGGCAGGCGTTTTATGATACTAAAATGTGGCTATTTTACGTTTCTGATCCTGAAATGATTGTACACTCTGGCTTGTTGTACAATCAGCATTATTACTGAGATCTGTATCTTGCGGTTCATTAGTAGCTGCTATGAGTTAAGATTTTATAACTTGAATTTTCATTGATAAGGCAAATAGTAAAACCACCTTGGACTTGTACTGAACAGCACAATTATCTGTAAACCTATGCAGGACCTTGATTTTGCATGGGCCAGGATTCTTCATGAGGTGGATAAACAGCTGATCTGTGAAAGCATGGACAGCCTTAGCATTATGTACTAATTCATCTGAGAGAATAATAAGTGATTCCTTTATAATCACAGGATTCTCCACTGTACTATTTTGGCCATGCCTGACTACAAAATATTTTTTCTTGTAGGCAAGGTTCTGTTCCTTTTTCTGTTTTTTTTATACTTTTCATTTGTCTCTCTCCTGGTGGGATCAGACTTTAATTTTTTTCTGAATTTTTTTACATAAAAATTATTCACGATTCTTGATTCTCTTGTCCAGTGCATCATGATTTTTAGACAGTTTACTTTTCTTATTTATCTGAATATTGTTTATTGATCTGAAATTACAGGTAATGCAGGACATTACAAATTTGTAAATTATTTACTATACATATATAAATATAGTACCATTACCATTTACATAATGGTACATCGTTGTGTTTTGTATTTAATTTCTCATGTAAATAGTAAATTGTTGATTTTATAATCAAAATATATTGATGTGCTCAGTCAAAAATGTGGAACATACACTTTAAATTTAAACATTTCATATATGTCAGGAGTGTAAGATTTAAACAAAGCCCTAATATAGGTCTTTATATTAAAAATCCTAAAAAGGCATGACTTCTAATGGTTTACATATTCAACATGGACCAATATAGCATTATCTTAAGCCATATACTGTTCTGTAGTTACACAATGGTTTGATTTTTATAGCTTATGAACACAATTAATTTCATTTTGATATTAATACAAGCTTTTTAACATTTTAAAACCTTTGTAACTTGTCTGAATCAGTTTTAGTATAATATTTAGAAACATAAATTCTACTTACATTCATTTCATGCAGCCACTATACATGACAGTACCAAGCTTTCATAATGACATAATTCTTACACTCCTGACATATTTTTAAATTTTTTATACTTGACACCAGTCCTGTCAATCAAGTGTCATCAGTGAACTTACATGACCTTGCATGTGTAGCAGTCCACTCAATTTCTTACAAAATGTACACATAAGTTGGTTCTTACAGTGTTTTTCAAAATTAGGGGTGTTAAATCACAAATCTTACACTCCTGACCATTTAGTAGTCCTGTTTTTGATAAGGTCCCCACCACTCACACATATAAACATATTGGGTTCAGTAAAAGGCAGTTTGCTTAAATACTCTTCTGAAAATGTTTATGTACAAATAAAATGCTATAAAACTAACAGTGCCATTAACTGTATTGTTTTCTTTGATGACAAAGCCCTTTTTAGTATTTTTTTTTCAATCAAGGGGTGCATAACTTCTTGGGCGCACAAAATGTCTTTAGTCACTCACAATATGCATGTATGTTCAACCAAAATTTAGTCAAGTGTCTGTATTTTTATATAAGGTAGACATTTAAAGGGTTCCTCTTCATTTTTTTCTTCAATATTGCTATGAAGCAAGATGTACTTCAGAAATGTCACGCTAAAATCTTACACTCCTGACAATTTTTGGCCTAAAAATCAAGGTAACTTTTTTATTATAAAAGATATCACTCTAAAATTTTGATACAATATATTCACCTACAAAACGCATTGTTCAATATGCAAATCTGTTTGTTTGGGTAAGACATGAACAAAATATGAGCTTTATAAAAAATTAGCCATTTTTTTTGAAAGTGCCCTTATTTGACTTGGTTATTTCAATACGTTTGATGACTAGAAAGCCTTGTGTGAAGCTTTAATCCAATACATGCAATAATTAATTGAGATATCATTTTGCACCTAAAACTTTTACCAAAGTATGATGCAGACACCACCTCCAATGCCAAGGTGAGTAGAATAACTCTCCCTATTTGTCAAATAGTTAAGCCAGATTTGAAGCCTGTAGCTTCAGAAATGTGAAAGTAGGTCACTAGGTCAATCTCAAGATCGAAGTTCATCTCGGCACACAAAACTATGCATGTGGTCCAAATTTGAAGGCTGTAGCTTGAGAAATGTGAAAGTAGGTCACTAGGTCTAAATCAAGGTCAAATTTCATTTCTGAACACAAAACTATGCATGTAGTCCAAGTTTGAAGCCTGTACCTTCAAAAATGTGTAAGTAGGTCACTAGGTCAATGTCAAGGTCGAAGTTTTTTTTTGGTGCACAAAAGTATGCATGCGTACCAAATTTGAAGGCTGTAGCTACAGTAATGTGAAAGTAGGTCACTAGGTCAAAATCAAGGTCAACTCATGTCAAGGTTCATCTTGCCACTCAAAACTATACATGTGGTCCAAACTTGAATGTTGTAGGTTATTGGCAAGAAGATTTTAAAAGCTTTTCCCTATATAAGTCTATATGAACCATGTGACCCCCGGGGCGGGGCCATATTTGACCCTAGGGGGATAATTTGAACAAACTTGGTCGAGAACCACTAGATCATTCTACATTAAAAATATCAAAGCCCTACGCTTTGTGGTTTGGACAAGAAGATTTTCAAAGTTTTTCCCTATATAAATCTATGTAAACCATGTGACCCCCAGGGCGGGGCCATATTTGACCCTAGGGGAATGATTTGAATAATCTTAGTAGAAGACCACTAGATGATGTCACATACAAAATATCAAAGCCCTAGGCCCTGTGGTTTTGGACGAGAGATCTTTCAAAGTTTTCCCCTATATAAGTCTATATAAACCATGTGACCCCCGGGGTGGGGCCATATTTGACCCCAGGGAAATAATTTGAATCATCTTGGTTGAGGACCACTAGATGATGCTACATACCAAATATCAAAGCCCTAGGCTCTGTGGTTTTGGACAAGAAGATTTTCAAAGTTTTTCCCTATATAAATCTATGTAAATTATAAAAATAAACAAAGGGCCATAACTCACTCAAAAATTGTTGAACCAGTCTGATTTTCAGGGGGACAAACTAGGGTACCAATTCATCATTCTGACAAAGTTTGGTCAAAATTCCTCCAGTAGTTTCTGAGAAGATGCGATAACGAGAAATTGTTAACGGACGGACGGAGGGACGACAGACCACGGACGCAGAGTAATTTGAATCTGATGATGGTGGGCTAATAAAACAAAATGACAGTAAATAAAAGACTCACTATTTCAATCCGCCTCTGTGGAGATCTTTTCCCCATAGAAATCAGCAGTTGAGAGTAGGAACCCAGCTCCTGGTTGCCCGCCTGACTTTGACCTTGATTCCCTGCAATATGCCAAGTCTAAGGTCATTCATGTTTCTTTATAAGTACATTTTTAATTCACTGGTAACAGTACTATATTATTTCAATTACTCTCTACAGCCTGCATCAAATTCATCTGATATAACTAACATTACAAGAGGGCCATGATGGCCCTATATCGCTCACCTGTTATCATTGCACTTGAGGACAAGAAGGTCCTCAGAAAAAATATCTAAGTCCAAAGGACAGGAACAACAAAGGGAAGAAATTTAACCAAAAAGAAAAAAATCTTACAAAGTATAGATATGTTAAAATACACCTAAAAAGTGGAGGTACCATCCATGTTGTACCACAGAAAACTGGTTTCGTGTTTTCCCTATGGCCAATAATAAAAAAAGTTACTAAAAATAAGCTATTTATAGTAATATAAAAGGGAAGTAATTAAAAAAAATAAATATTGTAAGTGGACAAAAGAAGGAACTGCCAAATAAATCTGTTGACATAAATGAAATTTCAGATCAGTATCTTCATTAGTTATGGAGATATAACAATTTTAATTTGAAATAAAGGGAGGTAATTTGACATAAAATCAGTCCATAGTTATCTACCCTGATTGTCTCAGTCCAACTAATAACAATAATGAAATTTAAAATAAGTCCTGTAAGTACTTACTGATATAAATCCATTTTGATTACAATCAAGGGACGGTAATCAGATATAAAATAACTCTGGAACCTATGACTGGATCTGATTTGTCATGGAATCCAAGATTTCTTGTTGTTGAAGGTATTTTGGAAGTTTGTATCAAATAAAACCATAAATGAAGTCTCTATATGGCTGCAAAAGCCAAAATAGCCAATTTTAGACCTTCAAGGGGCCATAACTCTGGAACCCATGATGGAATCTGGCCAGTTGAAGAAAGGAAGCAAGATCTTGTGGTGATACAAATTGTGTGCAAGTTTGGTTAAAATCAAATCATGAATGAAGCTGCTATTGTGCAGACAAGGTCAAAATAGCTAATTTTGGCCCGTTCAGGGACCATAACTCTGGAACCCATTATGGGATCTGGCCGGTTCAAGAAAGGAACCGAGATCTTATGGTGACACAAGTTTTGTGCAAGTTTGATTAAATTCAAATCATAAATGAAGCTGCTATTGTGCAGACAAGGTCAAAATAGCTAATTCTGGCCCTTTCAGGGGCCATAACTCTGGAACCCATAATGGAATTTCGCCAGTTCAAAAAAGGAACCGAGATCTTATGGTGATACAAGTTGTGTGCAAATCTGGTTAAAATAAAATCATAAATGAAGCTGCTTAGTTGTGCAGACAAGGTCAAAATAGCTAATTTTGGCCCTTTCAGGGGCCATAACTCTAGAAGTCATAATGGAATCTGGCCAGTTCAAGAAAGGAACTAAGATCTTATGGTGATACAAGTTGTGTGCCAGTTTGGTAAAAATCAAATCATAAATAAAGCTGCTATTGTGCAGACAAGGTCAAAATAGCTAATTTTGGCCCTTTCAGGGGCCATAACTCTGGAACCCATAATGGGATCTGGCCAGTTCAAGAAAGGAACCGTGATCTTATGGTGATGCAAGTTGTGTGCAAGTTTGGTTAAAATAAAATCATAAATGAAACCACTATCGTGCAGACAAGAAATTGTTGACGGACGGACGAACGGATGCACGGACACACGACGGACGAAGGATGATCACAAAAAGAATAGGACACACGACGGACGAAGGATGATCACAAAAAGAATAGAAACATACCATTTCAACATCTACAAACAAATTTTAAACTTTTTCAGGACCCTAACTTCTTGTTTGGTTCATTTAGTGGGGGGATCAAATTACGGGTACTCCCTCCAACATTTGTCCAAGAAATATATACTTTTGACCTCTACCCATTTTTGTTAGAAATGCCGTCTTCAGAGATCATAAAATCAAATTTTCAACTTACAGTTTTAAGATATAAAAATTCATCCTTTGGCAAATTGCTGTCCAAGGATTTAATGTATTATAATTATATTATGTCTTTTTATATCTATATTGAATTCATCAAACAAGCTGAATATAATAATGAAAAGTAGCAAGGCCCTGTCACATGACAATCGAGAAAATCAATGTGAACAGTGCACAATTTATATCAGTTTTGGTGTAAAATCATATGATAAATTGGTATTGTTTAATGCATTCAATCTTTTTTATCAACAGAGTATGACAGTTCTCTGATAATGTATCAACCTTTGTGCGTTTCTGGTCCACATTTTACTACTGTTTGACACATTCAAGCTTTTTGTGAATTTTCGCTATATTTAGCAAGATCTCAATATCATTTATACCTTATTTTATGTCCATCACTGTCTTGAATGAACTAAACAGACCTAACAGAGTGAACATTAGAAGGAAGTTGCCTTTCTCTTAAACAGGTCAATATTTTTTGTCAAATTATTTCAAATTTATGAAGTACAACAAAATATACTCTAATTTAAATTGCTATGAATTGTAAATAAAAGTAAAAACAACCTAACGGATAAATCACACATTTTGTCTGTAAAATATACCGGTATATAGAAAAGCTATTCTGAAAAAATTAGATGTTAATTAAAATGGGATGATTTTAGCATTACTATTTTTTATATCAGCCTCATAAAGAATTGACTTAGATAATACCAAAATACTGATAAGCTATCTGTTTTAAACTTTTTAAACTGTCAGGTACATCATGAGTCATACCCCACTTTAACAATGTTAAAATTACCTTTTTTCTTTGGTGATTTCTTTTCACCTTTCTTTTTTGGACTTCCTTTTATCTGTTCCTCTTTTTGTTTTTGCTGATTACTAACACTCTTAGTCTGCTGTGTATCAACTGTTTCAGTTTCAACTTTCACTTTAGGCTGGGCACCAGTCGAGATATTTAGTTCCTCTACACCAACAGTGGCTGATACAAGATCCTCCTTTAACATTGATTCAAACTGCAACTGTTTCTCAGCTGACACACTAGCAACATGCACACCAGTCTTGTGAGGCTTTTTATCATCTTTAGCCTGAGACCTATCATTTTTGTCTCCTCCATCACTAGGATGCAGACTGGCAAGTTCTGAATCTATAAATTGACTAAGTGAGCTAGACTCTTGAATTCCTTGTGATTTACGTGGTGATTTCCCTTTCTTCTGCTTTGAGGGAATCTTTAAATTAGAGTCCGGAAACTCCTCCTCGCAGTCGTTATACTTCGCTAATCCTGCAACCATTTCAGATATTTTTGAAATTTCTTCTTCTGACATTTTCTTAGAATTTTTGCCAATTTGAAAATTAAATTTGAACTGTTCTGATGTTTTAACTAACGCTGCGTCCAACATGTCACTGACCACTGAAGGTGCTGGTTCTGTCACAGTGACTTTTGAAGGTTCTATGTTCTCGTTTGATACCGTCTCATCCTTACCAACTGAACTCAAGTTGGGCTCTGTATTTTCTTCACTATCCATGTTGTAGTCTTATTAACCTTAGAACAACAAAACAAACAGAAAGGTAGTATTTGTGATTGAAAATCCGCAACAAATTTACTACGTAGTATAGTTCTACCAACTAACACATATTGTAATGTGAGGACGTTTTAGCAGAATGTTTGGGGCTGAGTTTATAGAAGATGCCTATCTATCATTGTGACAACTGACAAGTTTCTTTAAATTTTCTTTTGTAGCTATAAAATCTGTTTCTGCACAAAAGTCTGAAATTAAGTACAAAAATGAAGTAAACTTACTCTGGTAATAATTTGAGTGTAAATACCTGATAATCGACAATGTTTTTAATCTAAACTGACTTTTGTATTTAACAAGTTTTTACTTGTACCTGGTGTTCTAAAAATTACCTTTAGGCTTTAAGAAAACAAGAGCTCGTCGAACACGAAATGCCCCCCTTGATGCATTTAGTAATTGCACAAGGAACAAATTATATGCTCACTTATGCATGTGGTTCAAATTTGAAGGCTGCAGCTTGAAAAATGTGAAAGTAGGTCACTAGGTCAAAATCAAGGTCAAATTTTATTTCGGAACACAAAACTATGCAAGTGATCCAAATTTGAAGCCTGTACCTTCAGAAATGTGAAAGTAGGTCACTAGGTCAATCTCAAGATCAAAGTTAATTTCAGTACACAAAACTATGCTTGTGGTTCAAATTTGAAGGCTGTAGCTTGAGAAATGTGAAACTAGGTCACTAGGTCAAAATCAAGGTCAAATTTTATTTTGGAACAAAAAACTATGCATGTGGTCCAAATTTGAAGTCTGTATCTTCAAAAATGTGAAAGTAGGTCACTAGGTCAATAACAAGGTCAAAGTTTGTTTCAGTATGCAAACTTATGCAAGTGGTCCAAATTTGAAGGCTGTAGCTAAAGAAATGTGAAAGTAGGTCACTAGGTCAAGATCAAGGTCAACTGATGTCAAGGTTCATCTTGCCACTCAAAACTATACATGTGGTCCAAATTTGAATGATGTAAGTTATGGACATGAATATTCTAAGTTTTTCCCTATATAAGTCTATATGAACCATGTGACCCCTGAGGCGGGGCCTATTTGACCCTAGAGGGATAATTTGAACAACCGTGGTAGAGAACCACTAGATGATGTTACATTACAAAATATCAAAGCCATAGTCTTTGTGGTTTGGACAAGAAGATTTTCAAAGTTTTTCCCTATATAAGTCTATGTAAACCATGTGACCCCCAGGGCGGGGCCATATTTGACCCTTGGGGAAAAATTTGAACAATATTAGTAGAGGACCACTAGATGATGTCATATACAAAATATCAAAGCCCTAGGCCCTGTGGTTTTGGACAAGAGGTTTTTCAAAAAATTTTCCTATATAAGTCTATATAAACCATGTGACCCCCGGGATGGGGCCATATTTGACCCCAGGGAAATAATCTGAACAATCATGGTAGAGGACCACTAGATTTTGCTACATACCCAATATCAAAGCCCTAGGCCCTATGGTTTTGGACAAGAAGATCAGAAACTGTTTAACTGTTCCTGGCCAATGCGACCTTGACCTTTGACCTAATGACCTCAAAATCAATAGGGGTCTTCTGCTGGTCATGGCCAACCTAACTATCAATTTTCCTGAAACTAGGCCCAAGCGTTCTAGAGTTATTGCTTGGAAAACATTTAACTGTTCCTGTTCACTGTGACCTTGACCTTTGACATACTGACCTCAAAATCAATAGGGGTCATCTGCTGGTCATGACCAACCTGCCTATCAACTTTCGTGACCCTAGGCTGAAGCGTTCTTGAGTTATCATCCGGAAACCGCTTAATTGTTCAGGGTCACTGTGACCTTGACCTTAAACACACTGACCTCAAAATCAATAGGGGTCATCTGCTGGTCATGACCAACCTGCCTATCAACTTTCGTGACCCTAGGCTGAAGCGTTCTTGAGTTATCATCTGGAAACCGTTTAATTGTTCAGGGTCACTGTGACCTTGACCTTAAACATATTGACCTCAAAATCAATAGGGGTCATCTGCTGGTGATGACCAACCTCCCTATCAACTTTCATGATCCTAGGCCCAAGCGTTCTTGAGTTATCATCTGGAAACCGTTTTACTATTCAGGGTCACTGTGACCTTGACCTTTGACATACAGACCTCAAAATTAATAGGGGTCATCTGCTGGTGATGACCAACCTCCCTATCAACTTTCATGATCCTAGGCCCAAGCGTTCTTGAGTTATCATCCGGAAACGGATTGGTCTACATTCCGACCGACCGACCGACAGACCGACCGACCGACCTACATCTGCAAAACAATATACCCCTCCTTCTTCGAAGGGGGGCATAAAAATGGCCTTAAATGCATCAAGTTAGCTTGCTGTCTTGAGTTTCAAATGTTTAAGGTTTCATAGCCTAGCAAGGATTCTATGGTATTCTACTGTATAGCTACAGTCTTGGTTGAAAATGTAAAAAAGAAAAAAAAAATTAACTGGTAATTTCAACTTTGGAATTTGGAAAATGTAACTATTTGCAATGGGATTGGGGACAAATTTTGGCCCGAAAAATGGAAATTTAACACCTGGGACTTTGGATATTTTATTTTGATATAGGAGGTCCCCAAGAGTAGCAGCATAGGCTTCAAGACGTCCAAGTTGAGGGGTTCTCGAAATGTGTAGTCCAGGTTGTAGATTCCATACTGGCCAGGTAGATACTTAATTGTCTCACACCGAGATGAGACTGGCAGCCATGATGTATCGTCAGGCTGAGAGGAACATGAAAATTATACTTATCTGCGATGGTTAGCTGTATAGTCCAACTAATTTGACGCGATCCTAGGAAATATCGAGTTATTTTCTTATGGGCAATATCTCCACTATAATATGATCACGTCAAACACTCGAAAGACCAAAATAGTGGAGGAAATTTCCGATGAAATTATTGTCATCGCTGCCGATTTGGGTTTAAATGCTGATTTTGTTGCGAATATGAGATAAATTCCAATAAGGCTTACATGTGTCAAAACAGGATTAAATTCCTCATTGATTTATGTAAAAATTATCAAATAATTTCCAAAATTACGAATTTTCTGACAAATTTCAGTTGAATTTTGCAGACAGGTAGAAATAGAGCATAGACTGATATAATAATGAACATATATCAGTTGAATTAGCAGACAAGTAAGAATAAAGAATAAACCTATGCATTTCTATCATATATCAGTTGAATTTTGCAGACAAGTAGGAATAAAGAATAAAGTTATGGAATATTGTACATATATCAACAGTAACTGCATTTTACAGACAAGTAGAAATAAAGCATGCACTTGAATTTTGCAGACAAGTAAGAATATTAAAAGAATAAACCTATGTATTTCTATCATATATCAGTTGAATTTTGTAGACAAGTAAGAATAAAGAATAAACCTATGTATTTCTATCATATATCTGTTGAATTTTGCAGACAAGTAGATATATGAATAAATTGACATAATAAAACCGCAACATTAACTGCATTTTGCAGACAGACTGTTGTTGAATTTTGCAGACATGTAAGAATAAAGAATAAAGTTATGGAATACTGTACATATATCAACAGTAACTGCATTTTGCAGACAGATTTCAATTGAATTTTGCAGACAAGTAGAAATAGAGCATAGACTGATATAATAATGTACATATATCAGTTGAATTTTGCAGACAAGTAAGAATAAAGAATAAACGTTAACTTATGTAATACTGTGCATATATGATATCAGTTGAATTTTGCAGACAAGTAGAAATAAAGCATAGACTGATATAATAATGCACATGATATATCAGTAGAACTTTGCAGACAAGTAAGAATAAAGAATAAACCTATGGAGAATTATATTTATAAAATATTCAGAATGTTATTTTAAATAATACAATCAATAATAAAAACCATTAATAATAAGAATAAATAATAACTATAATAATAATTATTATTATTAGATCTAATATCAGATTTCTATCATTATTACTATCTATCATTATTATCATTAATTGTAAATAATATTTTGAATATTTTATAAACTATAAATAATTCTCATTTAAATCTTGGTCTTAAAATATAGTACAAAATCAGTGAATTTGAAATAATAAAAACATTATCAGTTCACTCAACCATCCCTTTATACATTCACACCTTTTGTTCTTTACATATATATATAGTGTCTGCAAAATCCAATATCCTTCTTTACCTATGTTGTCTGCAAAATCCTTCTTTGTGTATAGTGTCTGCTTTGTTTTTTGTTTTTATTCATTTTTATTTGTTTACGCTGCGCTGCGTAGTTATGACTGTTTCCAGTCTAACTAATCAATCGTAGGCCCAGCGAGATTTGAATTTTGAGACCCGTTGCCAGATACAGGTCAGCGCCTGGATCGATTCCAAAGAATTAGATTCATATGATATAATTAAAAAGGGGCCTTAATTCAAGGCCCGGGTGTTAATTTTGGAACATGTCTGGGTCTTGGCTGGAGTATTTATTGTTATTGTAATGTTTTTTAAAAGTTATACCCCCCTAAATTGTGTCTAAATTTCCAAAATAATAGATAGATTATGAAATATATATTTAAATTTATTAAATTTTGTCATCCAGGGTAAGAGCCGCGATTACCTTGCTTACACTCCTGAAACGCCTGAGAAAAACTGCCACTGACCATGAACTACATCTATACTCTTAAGCTTTATTTAATTAATATTAAAACTTTAAAAACTTTAAAACTTTAAAAACACACATGTATTTAAAAAGATCATTTATATACGTCCGATAATTGTCAGTACACAGGTTATTTATAGATTACATGCCACGCCTACTGCATAATTGTGTCATATCGATAAATATGCTTACTCTATATGCGCTAAACATTCAATGTGCTTTAACGATACTGTTTTATTCTATATTTTTAAATTGCTGTCATTTTGTCATTTTTTAATGTTTTTCCGATCTGTTTTTTGCACTTTCTAGTCTAGGGTCTAAATTTAATGATTATATCGATATTAATTACTTTACGTGTTGTATAGAAAATATATTTACGATCGCGCTGTATGAAATTTTGCGGATGATTTGATCAAAATTCGACCGTTTCTAGGTGATTTTGCTTATTTTAATTATATTATCTTACTATAAATGCTCTAGCCATATAGCTATATGTATTCTTCAGCGATTCTGAAAATTCGAAGATAATGTATGAATTAATAAATGTTTTACACGCGAATCCTGTGTACAGTGTCTGCAGTACTTGTCTGCAAAGTATACCATCCCCAAGCATAAAACCAATAACTTTACAGGACTGTGTACTGTGATTTATCCTCCATTATTTTGGTCCTTCAAAGTTTTGATGTTTAGATTGCCCGTCACAAATATATAACAATCTGAACGTTGAATTATTTTGACTACACAGCAATATGCGAAAGCAATAAAACCAATAACTTGACACGACTGTGTATATATACTGTGATTTATCCTCCATTATTTTGGTCCTTCGAAGTTTTGACAGAAAGATTGCACGTCACAAATATAAAACAATCTGACCGTCAAATTATTTCGACTAGTTACACGAGTTAGGTGTGTACGTGAATTATGCAAGGATGAAGGACTATTGAACAGGACAGAGTAATTCAAAACTAATATTTAATGATCAAGACATATGCTCAGTGTGTTCTAAAAGGCTAAAACATTGGCTGAAATTCGGCAGGGGCGGAGAGGGGAGGGGACCTGACATCCAAATATCTGTGCCTGTGCAAAGTTGTGGAGCAAGAAAAACCCGTAGACATTTAATTTTTCTAACTTATACAAACCAAATTATAACTGTCCTCGTGAAAACAGAAGTAAGAAAATGCCGTGAAGTTTAGATGTAATCAAAAGTTACATACAAATGTTTTGATTGTAACAAATTGTGCAACTTTCAATCTGTCGCAACGCTCGGAACTGATTAAAAGTTCTCCACTATGAAGAGCTCTTCAAGGGAGACTACTCATTCCGGAACGTAAATTTGAGTTATTTTGTGTTAAACTGGTATTTTTCCTGTTTTTCTTGCACTAAGAGTCTTACAAAACAGTCAGTATTTGATAATTATTTCTTAAATGTATTTGACTTGACAATTTGTGAATGCCGTCTATTCGTTGTTGAATATAAATGTATTATCATGCAATTTCGCGATCTAATTTTTAACTATTGACATAAAACATGCAGAGATGAGGATTCTGTTGGTCGAAATCATGTAAATAGAGTATGGAATCTGCAGCTAGTCCTTTAGAGCAAATCTGACTTATTTCAGACACATCCGCAACACAAGTATTCAGACTGAGGCTATCCGCACGATGGTCATTTGTATCATGACGATATGTTTCTTTATTCGCACGACCATTACGGATATATATCATTGCATACCGCGAATATCAGGCGAAAATTGCCGCGAACACTTGTGAAACAATTGATATAATGGTCGCGCATTGTTCGTTTGGTGTTCACTTTTCACATGCAAATTAAATTTGCCGCGAACAAGTTGCCGCAAACTTCCCGTGAACAAGTAGCTGTGAGCTTCCTGCGAACAAGTTGCTGCAATCATCCCGCGAACTAGTTGCTGCGATCATCCCGCGAACTAGTTGCTGCGAACACGCTGCGAACTAGCTGAAAACCATGACTATACCAAGCAAAACCTGGCGAAGGCCTTTATAAGCTTAGCTTTCGGATCTTATCCTTTTTCAACATGTATAATATTGATATTGTAAATTGTAAAATATAATATGCACATATGTTTAAAATAAAATATGTTTAAATCAAAACCTGGCCAGAAATTGCCCACAAAATAGCATGCACAAAAAAAGTGCAAAAACAAATTGGGGATTCAATAAATATTCATGCAAAACTTGAATCTAAAATTGTTCACAGATACCAGTTTTCATAGATCTGAATGTTCACATTTTCTATTTATAACAGACTGAAACTATTTCAGCCCTGATCGGGAATCAAACCCGGGACCTCTCACACCTAAGGCTGACACTCTACTGAGTCACTATAAAAGCTAGCTCTTTAGCAAGGAAGTATAAGCTAGTGCACCTTTATAATCTACCCTACTATATACACCGGGCCTTCCCATGTCCATTTTAGAATTTGTCCTCGAATCACAGGAGTTTGAACCGCTGTGGGAGGTTCCAAGGTGTCCATTCATATCTACTCGTGAGTTATTTACGTTGGGCGCCAAATGTAACAGACTGAAAATATTTCAGCCCTGATTGGGAATCGAACCCAGGACCTCTCACACCTAAGGCAGACATCGCTATAAAAGCTAGCTCTTTAGCAAGGAAGTATAAGTGCACCTTTATAATCTACCCTACTACATATTGAAACTTATTTAAATATATCTTGAAAACTCCCTGGCTTTGAGACATAGGAGGCCAAAACAGAGTTTGGGAAAGGGTTTCAGGGAGAAAATTCCTCCTAATAATATATTTATTAGATGGACATCAGCCTAGAAACATTATTGAAAATAAGGCTGTAAAGTGCTATAAGCTGGTAGATTGTGATGGCATTTAGTGGACACATATATGCAACTGAATTAACATTTTTGTGTGGGTTGGGCTGTGGCTGAAGCCCCACTCATGCACACACAATACTGGCACAACTGCACATAAAGGGAAGTTTGTTGACAGTTGAGTGTTAAAGTAACATTTTCATGATTATACGTTATTAAAGAAGAAAAACTCTTAATTAAATGTAAAATATTGGATATCGTCAATAGTAGGGTCATAGTATGACATGATTTAAAAATATTTTCATAGCTAATTTAATTGAGCAACTTAAAAACAATTATAGATGATTAAAGAAGTTTTCATTAGGATACTACTGGATTGTTGTGTACATACTACAAAGTTGAAGAATATTAGTGGTAGTTACATGGTAATTGAAAATGCTTTACAAAGTAGGCTGCAGGCTGTATTTGGCTTAATTTTCATCTTATATATCGTTTGAACTCTGGGCATTGTCATTGGCATAGTTGACCTGGTGTTTGGAATTCACAGGGTAATAAATTGCCTACTGCTGACTACTTTCTTACTTGGCAAAATATTAGGTATGCAGCTGTGAACATGAAGTAATCACCAGTTTCTGTTGCCAAATTCAAAAATAGATGCAAATGTCGATAGTACTGACTGAGAGCATGAGCCTTGCTGACCTTTTAGAGTTCATACATTTTCATATATCACACAGAATTTATCACAAAACTCCAAAATTATTTGATCAGTCTTCAAAACTGAGACTCTTTTAGAGGTTAATGGAACATTTATGATTATGGTCACAACTTTAACCCAAGTTTGACCATTTTCTTCCAAAAGCTGTATCATAATAGAATAAAAGTAATCGCAGATTTCATCAAATTACATAAGTAAGACTTGATGCAAACATTTTAATTATTTTGTATCTGCTTTATTTTATTTGAGTTATGTTTTTTGAACATGTCTTTCCCTATTAAATATTTATTCTTGTTTTTCCTCTTTCTTTACCAGTTCCCCATTTTTATATCTTTTGTATTTTATAATTAAAATGTACTTATGAATTACTGAGTGGTATAGTTTTATATGAATTTCATTAAAATGATATCTGTAATACTTAATATTGCAGGGAAAAAGATAATGGCCACCATAGTTTTCTCAGTAGCATAAGGTGATCCTATTCGTCAGTCATTTCAAATCTTAATTTTGTTTTGTAGTTTGTGAGGACTGAGTCACATCAGTAATGGATATTTTTGGGGACCTTCCAGAGCCAGGTAATTGAATAAATGATTGAAGGTTGTTGAGGGTGATTTAATAAATTCTGTCACTAATGGTCTTCCATAGAATCCATTTTTCGTAACAGCATAGGAGTTTCATGTACTTGATAATAGATGTTTACTCAGCATACCTGTGAAGTACCGATTTAATCCAGTTATAATCAGTCAGGGGTGTAACTGTTTTAAGTTATCACATTTTATAACCCATTTAAGTTATTGCGTTTACTTTCATAACTTGTTTCAGTTATCGTAAAATATAACAAAGCCCTCCTGTATCAATTCCTTATTTTGAATGTGACTAATGCAATCATTTCCTGAATCCTTGGCCTTTTATCTTTCCAGCTATGCAGTAAATTTTTTCGCAAGGCTGAGTGATAAATTCTTACGCAAATGGTTTTAAAGCTATAAAACTCTTTAACATCCCATTATGCTCATCAGGTCATGATCAGACTAAAAGAGAATTTGATTAACCACAGTTTGCTACTAATTACACTTTAAAGGTCACTTTGTGAGAACAGCAGAAAGGCTTTTTTTTTTAATAACTTACCTGGGTTATCTATATTTTATAACTAATACAGGTTATAAAATGCTTGAAAAAGTAACTGAAATAGGTTACATAACTTAAATCAGTTACACCCCTGACTGATAATTGACCAAGTTATTCGTTGTCGAAGTATACACATTTATACAGTGGCTATATTTCAATGCTATAATGAAACGTAATCAGGGCTTACATTAAACCAAGGGTTTCTTTGTGGGTATATCCAAAAGAGGTATTTTCTGATTTATGTTGTACTCCTGGTAGTTCTGTTACCTCATCATGAGGGTGCTCTCCAACTTAGCTCAATAGGGAGAGTGCAGATCTACTGAGGGGGGTGGGGGGTGGTCGTGAGTCCGATCCCTGGGCAAGATGTACATTCTCTGTGACCATTTGATAAAGGACATTGTGTCTAAAATCATTCATCCTCCACCTCTGATTCATTTTTGGAAGTGCACAGTTACTTACGGAGAACATGTTTGTACTGGTATAGAATCTAGGAACACTGGTTTGGTTAACTGCCCACCATTACATAACTGAAATAATGTTGAAAAAAAAGCAATAAACCAAAAAAAACAATCGACAAACAAATCATCATAGGGGTTTAATTATGTGTTTTACAAGCAGCTGTTGTTTCAAATGAAATTGTACTGTTTTCAGGTGACAACAAATCAGCAAAGTCTAGTTTATACGATGAGCTCCCAACACAGGCTAAATCTGCTGCAGCATGGTCGGCCAACAACACATCCCTGTCACTATATGATGGCATACCAACACAGTCTGTAATCAGTGCAACACAGTCTATTCCTAAAGAAACACCATCAGGTACCAAAGCAGCACAGTCGCACATAACTTTTGATACTGGAAAACGAAAGCTGAATGAGCAAAGTAGCAATGGCAATGTACAGAAGAAACAGAAGTCAGGTAAGTAATTATGAAATTATCTACAGCTAAACCTGTGTTAAGGTAGTGCTTCACATTTGGATCAAAATTTTTTCTACCATGTTGATTTTTACTAAACCCTGAATTTTCAAAACTTCAGAATATACTTAGAACATTTGACAAAGGTAGGGACATTTTCCCCCTGCCCTCATGCAGGAGTGATTACGGTCACTGGCTTCAAATCACTTGCCCCTTACAGCTGTGAGTTTGAAACCTTGTTTGCAGTGTAGAATTCTGTCATGTGAAAAAAAAACATCCAGCTGGTTTAAAGAAGGAAGGTGGTTCTACCCAATGCTCAACAGTGCCTGCAATAATACCAAGAGGGGCACCTCGGGTATCTTCCACCAACAAAAGCAGGAAAGATGCTGTGTGACCTTTAATTCTGTCAGTGTGATGTTAAATCCAACAAAAACAACCATCATGATGATCCCCAAGAAATAGTTTATTGATGAAAATTTAATTAATATCTAATAACATAAAGGTGTTCAGCAAATAATACTTAATAGTCTGTGATTTTGAGAATGAAGATGCATAGACTTTCTGTATACATACATATTTCATTGATTACTTACAGTTATTTATGAGATAGACAGTTACATTGTGGAGAGACAGGGAGAACGAGAGGACATGCAAGATGCACATACCATCATTGCAGACTTTACATCACACATACCTAATCTACATCCCTCTATGTAAGTACAGACTTTACATCACACATACCTAATCTACATGCCTCTATGTAAGTACAGACTTTACATCACACATACCTGATCTACATCCCTCTATGTAAGTATGGACTTTACACCACACATACCTGATCTACACCCCTCTATGTAAGTACAGACTTTACACCACACATACCTGATCTACACCCCTCTATGTAAAAACAGACTTTACATCACACATACCTGATCTACATCCCTCTATGTAAAAACAGACTTTACATCACACATACCTAATCTACACCCCTCTATGTAAGTACAGACTTTACACCACACATACCTGATCTACACCCCTCTATGTAAAAACAGACTTTACACCACACATACCTGATCTACACCCCTCTATGTAAGTACAGACTTTACACCACACATACCTGATCTACACCCCTCTATGTAAGTACAGACTTTACACCACACATACCTGATCTACACCCCTCTATGTAAAAACAGACTTTACATCACACATACCTAATCTACATCCCTCTATGTAAGTACAGACTTTACACCACACATACCTGATCTACACCCCTGTATGTAAAAACAGACTTTACATCACACATACCTGATCTACATCCCTCTATGTAAGTACAGACTTTACATCACACATACCTAATCTACACCCCTCTATGTAAAAACAGACTTTAAATCACACATACCTGATCTACATCCCTCTATGTAAGTACAGACTTTACATCACACATACCTGATCTACACCCCTCTATGTAAAAACATACTTTACATCACATATACCTGATCTACATCCCTCTATGTAAGTACAGACTTTACATCACACATACCTAATCTACATCCTTCTGTGTAAGTACAGACTTTACATCACACCTACCTAATCTACATCCTTCTGTGTAAGTACAGACTTTACATCACACCTACCTAATCTACATCCTTCTGTGTATGTACAGACTTTACATCACACCTACCTAATCTACATCTCTCTGTGTAAGTACAGACTTTACATCACACATACCTAATCTACATCTCTCTATGTAAGTACAGACTTTACATCACACATACCTAATCTACATCTCTCTATGTAAGTACAGACTTTACATCACACCTACCTAATCTACATCCTTCTGTGTAAGTACAGACTTTACATCACACATACCTAATCTACATCCTTCTGTGTAAGTACAGACTTTACATCACACCTACCTAATCTACATCCGGGGCCTCCGTGGCTGAGTGGTTAAGGTCGCTGACTTCAAATCACTTGCCCCTCATCGATGTGGGTTCGAGCCTCACTCGGGGCGTTGAATTCTTCATGTGAGGAAGCCATCCAGCTGGCTTACGGAAGGTCGGTGGTTCTATCCAGGTGCCCGCTCGTGTTGAAATAATGCACGGAGGGGCACCTGGGGTCTTCCTCCACCATTAAAGCTGGAAAGTCGCCATATGACCTATTATGTGTCGGTGCGACGTTAAATCCAACAAAACAATAATCTACATCCTTCTGTGTATGTACAGACTTTACATCACACCTACCTAATCTACATCCTTCTGTGTAAGTACAGACTTTGCATCACACATACTTGATCTACATCCCTCTGTGTAAGTACAGACTTTACATCACACATACCTGATCTACATCCCTCTATTAAGTACAGACTTTACATCACACATACCTGATCTACATCCCTCTATTAAGTACAGACTTTACATCACACCTACCTAATCTACATCCTTCTGTGTAAGTACAGACTTTACATCACACATACCTAATCTACATCCTTCTGTGTAAGTATGGACTTTACATCAAACATACCTGATATACATCCCTCTATGTAAGTACAGACTTTACATCACACATACCTATCTACAACCCTCTATGTAAGTACAGACTTACAGACATGAATAGACCATTTTGAACCAGCTTCTTATACAGTTTATACAAGATTATGTCACTTGTTTTACATACAGTAAAGTTTTGTATGTAAGATAGTATCATGTGGTTAACTTAGCTGACTTCAAATCACTTGCGACTAACTGATGTGGGTTTGAGCCTTGCTTGGGGCGTTAAATTCTTCATTTAAGGAAGCCATCCAGCTGGCTTATGGAACGGAAGGTTGGTGGTTCTACCCAGGTGCCTGCTCATGGTGAATTTATACACTGAAGGGCAGCTGGAATCTTCCTCCACAATATGGTCAAAAGCTGGAATGACCTATAATTGTGTCAGTGTGACATTAAACCGTACAAAGAAAAAATTATTATATGGAAGGGTTTTGAAATAGTTGTGTGCATTGTTATTAGACAGCCCATGTTTCTCATGTAGTCTGTGATGTTGTATGACAATGATACCATTCTGATTACAGCTACCGAGTGTCTCTCTATGGTGTGTTTGACGGGCATGGAGGAGTAAGAGCCTCGAGGTTTGCATCAGAGAATTTGCATAAAAATCTCCGAGATAAATTTCCTAAGGGTAATCTCTCAAACAATAAGATAAATTCGTGATATCTTTGTTCTGTAGCATACACAGTGACATTATTGAAACAGCCATAATATTCCAGTTAAAGGTGGCTGTAAATAGCCAAATGCCTATCTCTCTTTTCCAATTTTATCTTCCAAAGAAAAAACCTACCATTCAAATGGAGTTTAGAGATTTTTAGCTTGACATTTCAAAGTATAGGTACTAGGTAGAACTATTGGACTCACACATGCATCAGCATCTGCATTGGCGTCAATGTCCCGGTTTGGTTAAGTTTTTGTATGTAAGCTGGTATCTCAGTAACCACTTGTGGGAATGGATTGAAACTTCACACTCTTATTCACTGGGATAAACTGCACAGTAAGCGGTTCAATTCTGATAGTATAACCAATGTTTGAAGTTTGAAACATGTAGAGTTACCATTAAGTTAAACAAGCAACTGGATTAAAATCAAACATTTTTAACTTGAGTCTTGGAAGAATAGGTAGAGCTATTGCAGTCACCAGTCTTTCGGTGCCCTGATATGTAAACTGGTATCTCAGTAACCACTCTTGTGGGAATGGATTGGAACTTCTACCACTTTTTCACTGTGATGATCTGACTTGCATTGCACAGGTTCTTAAACCCTATTTTGCAACATTACGAAATTATACCCCTTTTTTGACTTTTTAGCTCATCTGATTTTTTGAAAAAAAATGATGAGTTATTGTCATCACTTGAGCGGTTGTCGGCGTCGGCGTCTGCGTCGGCGTTGCCTGGTTAAGTTTTATGTTTAGGTCAGCTTTTCTCCTAAACTATCAAAGCTATTGCTTTGAAACTTGGAATACTTGTTCACCATCATAAGCTGACCCTGTATAGCAAGAAACATAACTCCATCTTGCTTTTTGCAAGATTTATGGCCCCTTTTGTACTTAGAAAATATCAGATTTCTTGGTTAAGTTTTATGTTTAGGTCAACTTTTCTCCTAAACTATCAAAGCTATTGCTTTGAAACTTGGAATACTTGTTCACCATCATAAGCAGACCCTGTACATCAAGAAACATAACTCCATCTTGCTTTTTGCAAGAATTATTGCCCCTTTTGGACTTAGAAAATCAGTTTTCTTGGTTAAGTTTTATGTTTAGGTCAGCTTTTATCCTAAACTATCAAAGCTATTCCTTTAAAACTTGCAACACTTGTTCACCATCATAAGCTGACCCTGTACAACAAGAAACATAACTCCATCCTGCTTTTTGCAAGATTTATGGCCCCTTTTGTACTTAGAAAATATCAGATTTCTTGGTTAAGTTTTATGTTTAGGTCAACTTTTTCTCTTAAACTATCGAAGCTATTGCTTTAAAACTTGCAACTCTTGTTCACCATCATAAGCTGACCCTGTACAGCAAGCAACATAACTCCATCCTGCTTTTTGCAATAATTATTGCCCTTTTTGGACTTAGAAAAATCATTTTCTTGGTTGAATATTATGTTTAAGTCAACTTTTCTCATAAACTATCAAAGCTGTTGCTTTAAAACTTGCAACAGTTTTTCACCATCATAAGTGGACACTGTACATCAAGAAACATAACTCTATCCTGCTTTTTGCAAGAGTGATGGCCCTTTTTAGACTTAGAAAATCATGGGTAGGACAATATTTCTATTATACAAAAAAAATCAGATGAGCGTCAGCACCCGCAAGGCGGTGCTCTTGTTCATATTTCTGTTGAATAGTTGAGCATTACTGTCCTCCGACAGCTCTTGTTGAGCAGACCTTTACTGTTACTTTTAAGGATTTACTGTACACATACAGTACCATGTACATCACCATTATATATCACAGATTATAGCCTCTCAAATGATAAATGATTGACTATAACTTTTTCAAAGCACTATATGGTAGTTAAAATCTTATTAATTTTGTATGATGTTTATATAAATTTACTATTTGATATTTCAGGTGATATCACTGTAGTAGAGAAAGATATCAGGAAAGCATTTATTGATGCATTTAAAAAGACTGATGATGATTTTCTGAAGTTGGCCACCAAATCGTAAGTTTTGTTGATAGTCAAAGTCTGTTCATTGATATAAAACACTGTACAGCCTGGTCTAGTAGTTAAGGCATCTGCCTTTTTAACAGGTCTAAGGTTTGACAACCCTCCGGCTTAGCTCAATAGGGAGAGCGCAGATCTACGGTTGTGAGTTCCGTGACGATTTGATAAAAGACATTGTGTCTGACATCATTCGTCCTCCACCGCTGATTCATGTGGGGAAGTTGTCAGTTACTTGCGAAGAACAGGTTTATACTGGTACAGAATCCAGGATCACTGGTTAGGTTAAATGCCCGCCGCTATATAACTGATATGCTGTTGAAAAATGGCATCAAACCAAAAAAAAAAAACAAATAAAATAAGGTTTGAGCCCTCTGTTGGCTCTAGACAGGTGTTTAGGGGTTGTCACTGTTACATTCTGTCATTATTTTACTTAGTATTACATCAGATGGTATTATAAATCTGTAACCATAAAATGTTCTCAATTTCTATGACCAAAATAGTACAATGAATGCGTTTAAATACACAAAGAAATTGCATCTGATGCATAGCTGCTTTTATGATATTTTAGAATGACATTCAAAGTTTTGAATGTCTCTAAATTAAATATGAACTTGTCATTGTGAATTATTCTGTTGAAATATTTTTATATACATTCTATTTTTTATAAAAAATGATTCATAAAATATATTTTGACTAATTTTACTTGCAAGTATAACTGACTTTCTATGGTATATTACAGGAAGCCTGTATGGAAGGATGGTACCACAGCCATCCTGGTTCTCCTAATCAATGAGAGCATGTACATTGCTAATATTGGAGACAGCCAGGTACCATTGATCGAGATATTTTTTAGTTTTATCTTTTAAAGCTTCTCATTGAAATATAACAACAACATTTTCCCATGGATTATGTCATGTTCTCTTTGACATCAACGGGATTTGAATTTCTGTCTGCGGGTTAAGTGGCTGACTAATGGTTTACAATACTGGACATACTGTAGAGAAATCAATAAGAAAAAAGGAAGAGATTTTTTAGCATTACATTTACCAGAAAGTTCATGTCTGTTTGGATAAACCTGAAGGTTTTCTGTGTAGGAAAATATTTCTTGCATCTAAGATCAAAGTTGCATCAGCTGTGTTGTTTGTATTTTAAACGATTCTGCTTATCTTGATTAAATTAAATGAGCCACACAATGAGAAAACCAATATAATGGCTTTGCGTCCAGCATGGATCCAGACTGGCCTGCACATCTGTGCAGTCTTGTCAGGACCCATGCTGTTCGCTTTCAAAACCTATTGCAATTAGAGAAACCGTCAGCGAACAGCATGGATCCTGACCAGACTGCGCAGATGCATAGGCTGGTCTGGATCCATGCTGGTCGCAAATGCACTATGTTGGTTTTCTCATGGTGTGGCTAATTTAAATGTGGTTTCAGTGAGAAATATAAAAGAAGGCATTTCTGTGCCAGCCTCTGCCTCTCTGTGTTACCATGGTTACCAAACAGTTCCTTCCTTTTACTCAAGTGAAAATGTTAATTTGTAATTTTAGGCTGACTATTATTTCGAGTATACAAAGATGTGTGCCATTCCACCTCAGTATTCACCGCAATCCTACCTTTTACATGAGATGAAATTGTTGTTTTAGGCTGTGTTATGTTGTTACAAAGTGTGTCCATGTGCCCCTCGGTAGTACATGAAGAGAGGAAAATGTTTATTTGAAATTTTAGGCTGTGTTATGTCGTTACAAAGAGGATACAAAGACGTGTGTGCCAGTGCCCCTCAGTGTGCCTCACAATCCCTCTTTATATGACGAGAGGATGAGAATACAAAAACAAGGTGGACATGTTAAGTAAGTCTGTCATTTCCTCTATCGTTGAAGGGAGACACTAAAATCTTTATTCTTATAAAATACTTTTATCTGTTTTTACTTGTTTTGATGTTTTACGGACATTTCTGATAGAGGTATAAGATTGATATTATCAGTTTATGCTTTTATAAGTTATGGGTAGCTATCATGCTATGTCCTGGGTTTGTCATTCTTCTATTGTTCATATTGACCTTATTTCTTGCAATTCATTTCTCTGATTTTCTTTAAATGTACTGTGAAACATCATTGCATGAAGCTTGTCAAGTTTTTACAAATTTGACCCATGCAATGGGCTTTCTAGTAGAGCCTCAACAGTCAATGTTCGACATGTTCATAAGAAATACTTTTAAGAACATTTTTCTCCAAAAGTGCAGGGCTTAAATAGTAGGCATCTTACAGTCATGTAGTGTTGACTATAGCACTTGCCAAGGTTTTTCAGGCTAAATACTTTGGGCCAAATTATTTGCTACTTACATGAGAACCCATTGAAATTTCTGTTCTAAAAGTACAAGGGTTTTCATCAAATAAATTTTGAGCAAGGCAAAATTTTTTTGGCTAACTCTCCAATTGAGCAACTTAGGCTCATTTAGACCTCTTGTTAATTCTTACTTTAAGGTATTGGTTTTGTATTATAAATAATTGTGTTAAAAATATTAAAACACCCAGAGCAGACTTGTGTTTTTTATACACATTTCTAATTTATTCCTTTATGATTCATAAGAATGTATATGTTTGTAGAGATGGTCGAGTGATGGGAGTGCTAGAAGTGTCAAGGTCAATAGGAGATGGACAATATAAGAAATTGGGGGTAACATGTACTCCAGATGTGAAAAAATGTGCTCTCACAGACAATGACAGGTAATACTTTAAAATTTACGTTACTCTTTAACTGTCCGATAGACAATGATATGTAAAGCGTTGGAATTAACATGGGTCTGAAATTGTCTCCGGACATTGACAGGTAAAGTGTTTGAATTTACGTGATTCTAAAACTGTCTCACAAACATGGGCAGGTAAAGTGTTTAAATTTACATTATTCGTCAGCTGTCTCACAGACAGTAGCAGGTAAAGTCTTTCAGACAGTGGCAGGTAAAGTGTTTCAGACAGTGACAGGTAAAATGCTTCAGACATGGCAGGTAAAGTGTTTCAGACAGTGGCAGGTAAAGTGTTTCAGACAGTGGCAGGTAAAGTATTTCAGCCAGTGGCAGGTAAAGTATTTCAGACAGTGGCAGGTAAAGTGTTTCAGACAGCAACAGGTAAAGTGTTTCAAACAGTGACAGGTAAAGTGCTTCAGCCAGTGGCAGGTAAAGCGTTTCAAGACGGCGGCAGGTGAAGTGTTTCAGACAGTTTTCAATCTTCATGGTTTTACACTTCAGTTCCTTAATAACTTAATAATAACTTGAGAATTGTTTGAAAATTGATAACCTTGTCATCTAATTCATTTGTTAGCCCACATGGTCACCATAATAGAGTGTTTAACTTGGAACTTTGAAAGTTAGCAAGTGTGATTTCTGGGTGAGGCTTGACATGGCAATTTGACAGAAGGCAATGTCTGATGTCATAAATCCTCTTACCCTGTACTCTGATTCATGTGGCACAGTTTAATACTGAACTTGCAAAATTGTTTATAACATAGAAATAATTGTATGTACAAAAGTGAGGAAAGTGAGTCAAATAGGCAAGTTTATTTCGTCCTAAAATATATGCTTCTTGTAAAGAAACCATTTTCGTTGGTGCGTTGAGTCAGTATATTGTACTGTGCATGACTGTTTTATTTGAGCAGGTATGTGATAATAGCCTGTGATGGTCTGTGGAAATGTTTTGAACCAGTGGATAGTATCAAGTTTACAAACAATATTTTAGAGGTAAGTGTAAGATATTGACAAATAAATAACCTTTATAATTTATTATTTAAGGTTTTTTAAGTTTGCTAGCCCAGGCTGATTATTTGGGTATATTATTCTTAGAGCTTTTGAATCAGAGCAATCATCCACATGTTTGGTTTCTTACCAGGACTGTATGTCCTGTGTTGACTGAAGCAGTTCTGTTTATAGGTTAATGTGAAATCATTTCACCTTTAGCCTGCTAAATTTGGATCTTCCTCCAATGTTAAAGCTGGAAAATATCTATATGCCCTACAACGATGTTGATATGACTTAAAATCCAATAAATGCAAAAATACTTTGCAAGATTTCCTTAAGTTTATTCTGTTTTTGAAAAATATGTTAATAATCATTAACTATTTTGTTTTTCAGGAAGACTGTCCCAAAGATACAGAGGAAAATAAATCAGGAAAAAACAATAAATATGAAACTGCTTGTAATAAATTAGCCAATGAGGCGGTACTAAGGTTCAGTGGAGACAATGTTACGGTGCTATTATTGGCCATAAGGAAGTGTAGATGATACTATCGAACACATTAATTTTGGGAAAATAGAAAAGTGGTTTCAACTTGCTGTGAAATCATTTAATTTCGTGCCCATAAAATTTATTGGATATGAGTTTATGGAAATCAACTTTGAACATAAAATGAATGTGATTTTTTTCTTGTTCCCTCAAGGTTTAATTTTGTGGATTCACCCAACCGTGAAATTCATAAAAATTAGTTTCCCACAAATATTAATGATCTACAGTATTTGTTAAAGGGGATTATCTCCAGATTTATGTTAGTTTTTTCAATGTTATTTGTTAGTAATTGTAAAATTTAAGTGATTTTATGAGTTCTAGGCAGGATTTATTGATGAAAAACAATGTGGAATTTATTGCAACAAGTAGGAAAGCTATTTAAATATAAATGTGTTAGCTTCACTGTAAGAACTTTTTTTGATACACTTTAAAACATATGAAAGTAATGAATGTTTTTCTAATATTTTGTTGAAGTTGCATAATTATTGTGATATAACTCAGGAGGAAATAATAGTCATTTCATCGGGCGTACAGTTGTAATATTGACAGTTTTGCAAACTAAGCAGCTGAATTACTCCATCCTTTAATTACAAACTAGTTTAATATAGTAAATAAAGGTCTGTTAGATATTGCTCTGTGTTGGAAGTCAAATTCATACTTAAAGGTATTGGTGTACTTGCAGACATAATTTTTACATGAGGCCTGAAATATTTAATATTCTTGCATACAAACTACTTTTTTCACTGGATCTGGGCAATATTGTACTAATGGAAGAAACATTGCATATTTGGGATTTTTTATTTTTGAAATGCTGTGTCAATGTTGAATATTTATTCTTATACCACAAAAACACATACGTTGGTTGGAATCGGGTGTTTGGAAAAAGTTTGTCGATAACCATGAATGTATTGAATCACATGTAATTTGGGCAGTTGTTTATTTTTAGGAATCATACATGTATTAATGATTTTGGCAAGTATGTAGGTATGCTTTTATTTAATATCTGACAGATACAATAAAATTCATATATAAATCTTGGAAGGAGGTCAACCGTTTTGTACTCAGAATAACTCCTATGTAAAATTATTCTGAAATTGTGTTACTGTTTGCTAAATTTTTAAGGGATATGCAAAAATATGGTTAATGTCATGCTTGTAATAACAATAAATAAAAAGAATGGCTTAAAAACCATGAATTATTATACATGATTATGGTAGTGTTGTTGATTTGTGTGCCCTGGTTATGGATATTTAAAACATGTTGACCGTCTCCAAGAATAACCGAATGGTAATTAAAATTGCACCAGAATTGTTAAATCATTGCCTATGAAAACAATACATTTAGTCTTCGTGTTTTAATGCTACGATAATTAATGTCTGCAGAAGCCTTTGGGATATGGTGTAGACCTCGACCTTCGGACTTGGTCACCAACATTCCCCTGGGCTTCTGCAGACATTTATACACACAAAAAAACATGTGTTATCCCTATATTCAGACTTCAGGAATTGGCTGTTGACCAGCAAGCCATCACATAAGTGTTTTATTACACGAAGTTAGAAATAAATTTGACGGCTTTTGTTTCTCAAATTTGTCTTTAACCCAGCAAATCTGTATTAAATATAGAATGGTAATATAAAAAAACTACGGACTGGTGATTTATATAAGAAATCCTGTTATAATAATCTATTGAATTCCTTAAGGTTTTAACTATACATACTTTTCTCTTAATGTGCAGAGATAGCCTGCCTACTTAGCTCAAAAGGGAGAGCGCAGATCTATTAATCACGGGACAATGATTTTGGTCCCAGGGCAAGTGTTGCGTTCTCTGTGATGATTTGATAAAAGATATGTCTGAAATCATTTTCTTTACCTCTGATTCTTGTGGAAAAGTTGACATTTACTTGCAGAGAACCAGATAGTTCAGGTACACATTCCAGGATCACTGTTTTTGTTTAATGACCATTATTATATAACTGAAAAAAACTCCTGAAAAACTGCTAAAGCTAAAAGAAACAAACGTGTTTAGCAGTGAACTTTAGTTTGTAACATCATTATAAGGTCTTCTTCAAATTTTGTTCAAATGGGGGCAATTTACCCCTTTTAGGGGCCACTACAGTTAAAAATAGAAATACCTTTAAATGACTTCTGCTCATGAACCGCTTCTTGGGTCTTCAAACTTTGTCTGCTATATCATAAGAAGGTCCTCTCTAAAATTTGTTCAATTGAGGGTACGGGCTACTAGAGTTAAATTAGAAATTTCTTTGAATGATTTCTCATGAACCACTTTAATTGTTGGTCTTTATCAGACTTGCTTTGTAGCATTGTCATTAGGCCCTTGCCCACATTCATTCAAATGGAGGCACTCGGTCTCATTTTGGGGGTGCTAAAGCTTCTCGAGAACTGTTTCAGACTTCCGGAAAGTCGTCGGTCCGACGGACATGACCGGAAAAATTTGATCCGGTCCGACTGACCGGCATTTATCGTACCACGAGAACTGCAACATCTCGGACAACATATCAAAATGGCGTCACTTACATATTATGCCGGGGCATAACCGGGAAAGAAACGTAAATTAACGCCAAACAATCGTAGTGAAAGGAAACAAATGTATGAAAATAAGAGGGTTGACCGAACATTTAATGAGAAATGGACTGAAAATCACACCTGGCTTGAATATGATGGAGAAAAGCAACATATGCGGTACACTGACAATTTCTTCGGTCCGGCATATTTTTTTTCAGTCCGGCAGATTTTTAGGCATTGCTGGACCAAATGCCATTTTTTCCAACTTTCCTGAAGTCTGCTGTTTGATGGATCTTCTTCAAACTTGGTGTGATCTTCATCAAACCGTGGTCTGAAGCAGCCCCATGTGGTTCTGGTACGATCTGTGTATGACAAGAATTGGAACCACTGTCTTGCCCTTGCATGATCGTAAGAGGCGACTAATAGGGTCTTAACACTTGGTGTTGCTGTAACTCTGTGATTCGAGCAGGTATGCAAATTTTGATTCCATACCTCATGTTTTTATTTCGATATAAATGAGATTTGAAACCAAAATTTGTAGTCCTGTTTGGCGCCAAATAACCTATACTGTGTTGGTGCGCCGTAAAACCCAAATAAATAAATGGTCTGAAGCATTGGTAAAAGGTCCATTCCCAGTTTTATTCAAATAGGGGTGCTGGGCCTTTTTAGGGCCACTTTACCTAAAACAGAAATACCTTTAAACGATTTCTTCTCAAGATCTGCTTAATGGATCTTCATCAGACTTGGTCTGTAGTATCATTATAAAATCCTCTACCAAATTTGTTTAAATTAGGGCGCTTGGTCCCTTTTAATGTCCGCTAGAGCTAAACGTAGAAATAGTCTAAACAATATTTCATGAACCTCTGGATGGATCTTGATCAAACTTGGTCTGTAAAACCACTACTAGTAAACCACATGCTGACATGCATTTGCTAAAACATGAGAGAATAAAGTAAAATACTATACCAAATCAAAGTCCTGAACTGAGGACTGATAGCTAGTGCTTATTGAGTGATATTTCAACCGGTGCAATTGAAGAATCTATATATGAGCCGTGCCATGGGAAAACCAACATAGTGGGTTTGCGACCAGCATGGATCCAGACCAGCCTGCGCATCCGCGCAGTCTGGTCAGGATCCATGCTGTTCGCTAACAGTTTCTCCAATTCCAATAGGCTTTAAAAGCGAACAGCATGGAGCCTGACCAGACTGCGCGGATGCGCAGGCTGGTCTGGATCCATACTGGTCGCAAACCCACTATGTTGGTTTTCCCATGGCACGGCTCAATTTCATTGTGCATAGACCGGTCATGATTTGAACAATATTGGTAGAGGTCCACTTGACAATGCTACATGCCAAATATCTAAGCTCTGTGCATTGTGTTTCAAGACAAGAAGATTTTTTAATGTTTTCCCTATACAACTCTATGTAAAACGATAAGTCTTGTATCACAGAAGTGTCCTTCACTGTGTCTGTATAATTTTTTATATTTTTTCAAAGATATATTTAATTGTTTCAATTCTGCACTAGTATAAAGATAAATTTCTTAAGAATTTGTCGGGTTTCCAAAAAAAAAAAAAAAAAACAAAAAAATATTATGTCGTTTTTATGGAAACAACAGTAGTCGTTGTGCATGGATTCACCAGACAATAGAAGTCCTTTTGTTATAAACTTAAGACAGTTTAACAATCACTAAATTCCAAACAATCCTTAGTATATATTTCAAAAGAACGAAATATGATAGTCTGAAAAGATAATTTGAACATATCAATGATATTTGTTGTCATTCCTTTATGAGAGGAGGTGTGGCACGTCACTGTTCCAGTCAGTCAGTATTTAAGAATAATTACTGTCCATACGCCATTTCAGACACAACGAAGCATATATTTATAGACCGCCGGTCACTGTTTCCATACCCAGATTTCGTTTTTCAATATGACAAAACCGTTAATGTAAAAGTGAGTGCAAAACCGACCGACTTATAAGCGTAGCTAGCAGTTTCCTGAAATTTTGAAAATGGATGACTACTTGTAAACTAACTTTCTTTCAATGCTTGGGTGTCTTATCTAATAAAAATGTCACATAAAACATGGGCATCCTTGTAACAATTTCAAATTATCATAGGTATTAATTAGTACAAAACCGAAAAACAGAGTTTCATTTTCAGAAATATTTGAAAAGGAACCCCACTTCATCAAATGTAATTTATTTATCAAAATAATAATTCTAAATACATGACTGGGGCGAGGGGGTTGGGTCACTGAAACGAATGATGAAGATAAATATTTGATTCTCTGTGTTTGTAACACCAAAATGCTTATACTTTGGCACTTCGAAAACGATTAACTACGATTTTCATGTCTTAGTGGATTTGATACCAATGTAATAAAGCAATTTTTTTTACAGGTTATCGTTAACATGGTAAAGTATACATTTTCGTGCGTAAATCTTATGTACCCACTTCTAAAAACTGAATCACCAAAAAAGTTAAAGAATTATATCGAAACAAAATACATAATATTAAATTCAAATGCTTTAGGTAATCATTATGGTCAGAGAATAGACTGTTCATATTGCGTTTAACTGAGCATCGTTGTCGGGACCTTATTATACAATAGTTTACTAACACGATAATGTTTCTTTCCAACCTTCAGTAGTTTCTTAATCGCATGGTACATTGTTTCGTTGTTTTAACAAATAGGTATTCTTGATTTTCAAGTGTCAATAAAATTGACTACACAGGTATTGTTATGATATAATGTTCTGTTTAAAAACAGCACATTTTACTTTAATCAGTCTTAGATAAGGGTCACTTAAAACGTTTCACAGCTAATGGCAATAAATACTTTGGCAAAACTTTGAAAAAAGTCACTCTTATGACCTTTTTTTAACTTTATAACACTTACCTATTTCTTCAAGCGATAAACACAATATAGGAATGTCATATACTGCATGACTCGATATGCCAATTTTGCCGTCTGTTCTCTTCAAGAGATGCTCACTTCATTTTCCGGTGATTCAAACAAAAAAATAAAACGTGGATATAAACTACATTATGTGCTTATCAGACTACAAGGATATAAATTTCACAAAAAAAACGAGGTTCATTTTACACACCATTAAATATTGGGCACTCCGTCTAACCATACGATTTTCTGTTTTATACCGAATACTTGTTTATTCATAACTAAATCTTGTGGTTCAGGTCTCTTTCATCATCCTTGAATATTCACTAAAATGATACCCCATCTATTTGAAAATATCTTGAACTCATGATAGTATTCAGTCCGGACCGTTGTACGTGCTACTACGGGTTACATTGAAAAAATGGTTTGTTTCATTGTTGAAATTACAAGTCTTATTTATTTTTCAATGCAAACTGATTTGAACAATCATACAGCTGATAACATTCCGAAGTTCATTTAAAAAACTAGTGTCCGGGTTGACATTTACTGCAAGGAATGAATAGCAGCACTTGTGATTAAACATTTATCTCCGCAAAATAGTTAGGTAACAATTTGATAATGTTATGTCAGCGTGCGTTCCATCACAAAGTCCAATGATATGTTATCTAACTAATTTGACCTGAATTTACAGAATATTTGATAATCTTATTTTAAAATAAAGGCCATCTTAGTCAAAGCTGGAATAACCACATTTGCATATCCGTGCCTTATCCCAGTATATAATAGTAATCACTGAAGCATATTTGAGATATATTCGACTAAAGGTGTAAGGATAACCATGGCAGAAAGTGAATGTTTATTATATAGTAGGACAAGAGAGGCAGAAAATGATTGTTTAATATATAGTAAGGGAGGGGTGGCAGAAAGTGAATGTATAATATATAGTAGGAGCGGAGAAACCGCGACTGAATCCATTCAAAAGAACGATCTGGACAAGTATTTAGACGACGCTTTTGAACATGAGGCTAAGTTTAAAACTGACGATAAGTTGACACACTTTATTCAGCTGAGTGTTGAACAAACTGTCGCTGAAATTATTCTATTTCTTCAGACCTGTGAGGTCGATGCTATCCAGAAGGAAACGAAAAAACTTTTGGAAACATTTCCATATTTAAGGAAAAGTAACAAACATGGATCAAAAAGTATGCTGAAAGTAGGAAGCTATTATGAAGGTACGAAAATCGGGTTTCCTGATGAATTTGACTTTATTTTTGTTCTTGGTGAATTTGAGTCTGACAGGCACGTTTCAAGCGTTATGCGTTATCGTGAAGACGATGGTTTTCTTCAAAACGCGATAATAAATGGACTTTCCAGCAAATCTAATAACATGTCGAAAGAACGTCGTACTAAAATCTTTGAAAAATATTCTGTATTTGATTCCGTTAATGAAACTTTACACAGTGTATATCTTTGTAGTTTTTATCGAAGTCAAAGAGGACCATCAATTAAACTGGGTTTTCATTATACTAACTGTTCAGGTTACGAAAGAAACATTTTTGTAGATTTAGTTCTGGCATTTAAAGTTTACGAAAGTAGTAGTTTAATACTTTCTGATCAAAAATGGCATTACCCACATGGATTTCTGGAAGAAATCGCAGACACCGGAAGTATTTTGCTTGTCGAAGGTCAAATATCCTTCTCACAGACTGAAGTTCATTTCATGAAAAACGTTTTATCGCCTAAACACCGGATGGTGTACAAAATTGTGAAATATCTGATAAATGGACATGACTGTCCCGAATTAATTCTGGAAAAACTAGTAAAGTTTGGATTAAAGCGCTACAATTTTGGCTTAGTTTCCTCATACATGATAAAACATGTAGTAATATTCCATCATTTCGAATGTACATACAATGAAAATAAGAGCGTTGCAGATTGTGTTATAACTCTTCTTGAGACAATAGAGAATATTGAATCAATCAAACCTCTTTACCAAAATGGACAGATGTGCAATGCTTTGAGAGATATGATACTATCATTTGAGATCATGAAAACTTCTTTCACGGATAAAAAAGTTTCGTTTACCCCAATCAACAAAACATTTTTGGAGCAAGAAAACAATGATATGCAAGTAGAAACACCGACAATGTCGTTTGAGATTATGAAAACTTCTTTCACGGATCAGCAAGTTTCGTTTACCCCAATCAACAAAACGTTTTTGGAGCAAGAAAACAATGATATACAAGTAGAAATGCCAACAATGTCGTTTGAGTTCATGAAAACTTCTTTCACGGATCAGCAAGTTTCGTTTACCCCAATCAACAAAACGTTTTTGGAGCAAGAAAACAATGATATACAAGTAGAAATGCCGACAATAGACAATACTGCGCAGACTGAATATTTTCAGTGCATATGTTTGGCATTCAGATGTGTATCACTAATTATTGTAATATGCATGCTTATATTTTTAGTTTCACATTTTGTCTTCGGGCTGGAAAAATGAATGAACTGTTAAGTATATATTTTTCTGTTTGTTTTAAAAATCATAGATTGAATCTATTCAATGATATTATTTGTTTCATAGACGTTAGAGGCCACTTTTCAATACTGTAAACGTTATATCAGTCAATGTTCACGTGAAATACTATGCTACCAGATAATGATGCAACTCCCCAGATGTGATAGACCATTGCACCTTCTAATCACATGTATCTATCAAATTGTTGAAAAATTTATAACTGATGTCTTAGAAAATATATAAAACAAATATGCTACTTAGATCGAAAGCGTATGCATTAAAGATATAAAACTGTTTTCTGCTTTCTTAATTATATATTCTACCCTGGTCCTGAACTTAGGACATAAAAAATCTAACATTTGCCATTTGCGAATTACAGGAAAATGAACGTGATAAGTTTCAAGGGGCCTGTTTGACCAAGTAATCTACGTGTCTGGCTTACTTCCAGTTATTTACCCATACAGCTCCGTGGGTTGGAGCCCAGCTCAAATCGACATGTGAAGAATCCATCTAGCTTCTTTGTGAAAATCCTATGATACTACGTAGGTACCTTGGGTGTTAGTTTAAACATATTTTATTGCTTATAATACATGTATTTATATCATTACATCAACATATGGATATTAACAATCGATTGAATTATAGCAATAGGGTCGGACCACAAGTTCTGCCAACATTAGTAAACGGCCCTTCCCTCGAAAATTAACTATTGCATAAAATTCATTACTTTTACGAAAAAAACAATTATAACATGTATTACAAAAGTTTGAATGAAGAAAAGACCAAAGTATGACTGAAACTAAAATAGAAAAAAAATAGAATAGCTAGTTTAATGTTATATATGATGTTGATATTGCTATTTTTCATCATGGATCTGTTTCCCAGAAGCTAGGCAAGGGCAGGAGTAACTGTATTCGTTTGCGATAAGTTGAGGTTTGATTAATAATCAATATCAAATGTTAGGTACTGGTAGAAATTACAAGTCAAAGCTATTCTCACTGAAAACGATTAGAATTTATGATAAATTTATACACCGCCAAAGTAATTATTGTATTGGTTTCGTCTGAGTACATGTCAGATCCAAATAATAGCAGTGTGTCATTTAAAGGATGAAAAGTTCTGGTTTCGTGAAATAAGTCGATTCTTTGTTCTCTAAATTTCATACACTGAAAGAAATAATGTTCAGCATTCTCGATGGGATACCCGCAGTCACAACTGGGATTATCTCTTAAATGATTCCTGTATAAATCGTTATTCAGATTACTGCAACGGTTTCTTAACCTTGCATGTAATATTGAGGGCAGTCTTTTACCAATCAAAAAGTGTTTGGGGATTATTGGTGCTTTGAACAAATCTTTTAGCCTTGATTTAAATATATTAAGGGATTCAGAATTTCTAATATTTATATCAAGTGAATTCCATTGATCGGTAGATGACGGTATAAATGAGTTACTATAAATCTGAGTTCTTCGAGCTATTGTTACATAGTTATCATTGTTTCTCAAAGGGTAATTAGATATATATCTGCTACAACAGGAGGAAAAATATTTGACAATAATTCAGGGAGTAGACTATTTTAAGCTTTATAAACTGTAATAAGCTTTTGAATATTTCGTCTGTCCTCTAAGGAGACCCATCCTATTTCTTGAACTAAATTTTGTATTGAGACAGACCTGGTTAATCCCGTAACTATACGCGCCGCTTCATATTGTAATTTTTTAATCGTTTTTGTTGTACAGTGCATCCATCCCAAACGATAGATGCATACTCTTATATAGGTCTCATATATGAAATATAAATTTGATTTAGAGTAGATCTTTTTAACTTGAATTTTAGTGCTCTCATAGAACTCAAAACTTTCGATGCAGACTTTTCTATGTGGCTAATATGCTCGTGCCATTTAAGATCGGACGATAAAGTTAAACCTAAATGTTTATAAAAATCAACATAATCTAGTAAAATACCATTAAAATAAAGAGATGGCTTTACTTGTAGATTAGAAAAAAACATTACTTCAGTTTTGTTAGAATTAAAATCAACTAACCACTGTTTGGACCACTGGAAAATTGTAGTTAGATCACTATTTAATACAGATTCTATGTAATTCACATCATAAGAAGTTACAGCTAAGGAGCTGTCATCTGCAAACAAACGGGTAATGCTTAAAAGATTTTCAGCTATGTCGTTTACATAGATTAAAAAAAGTAGAGGTCCAAGGACCGAGCCCTGTGGAACGCCAGCATTTAGTGGGAGTATCCTCGAGATTTCACTACCAACAAAGACAGACTGTTTGTGATTCAAAAGATAATGCTCAAACCAACTAAGTAGAGTATCATCTAGTCCGTATTGCTTAAGTTTAAAAAGAAGACCACGGTGCCAAACTCTATCAAATGCCTTAGATATATCACAGAAAAAACAATGCAAGTTGATTTTCTCTCGCAAAAAGATTCACATAGTTGGTGATACATATCTACTAGCTGAAAGACAATTGAATGACCAGGTAAAAAGCCAGATTGTAGGGAATAGATCAAATTATTGGAGTATAAATGGTTATAGATATGTTTAAAAATTACTCTTTCCATGACTTTTCCGACACAACTTATTAAGGAAATAGGTCTGTAATTCGATGGATTATTTTTTATTCCTTTTTTTGAAAAGGGGAATTACTTTAGCAAGTTTCCAAGTACTGGGATAAACACCTTCATGAACAGATCTGTTAAATATGATACTAAGAGGTTTTGCAACTGTTAAACGTGTTTCTTTAAGTAACCTATGACTTATATGTCCGGACCTACAGCTTTATTAGTTAATAATGAAGATATAATGTCAGCAATTTCACTTTCAGTTATAGGAGATATATGTAAGGTAGAATTTGTTTTTAACATAAAGTTAGGTAAATGTGCATTAGAATCATCAACTCTTGACACAGAGGAAAAATACTCATTAAAACAGTTTGCCTTTTCGTTATCAGTGGTATAGAAAATATCATCTCCATTATTTTCGACAACTAATGTTGGTATATTATTGTTGCTAGCACTACTATTGTTTTTAATAAGCGTTTTTACTGTTTTCCAATAAAACTTCGGACTGGTCGATTTTGTTTCCTCCAAAGAAACTTCTAAATTGTTATAAAAACTTTCCTTAGCATGATGCTTTAAGTTGTTTACCTTGTTTCTAATGCGCTTAAAAGAATTCCAATCAGATACACTATTAGTCTGCAGAGCTTTTTTCTTGAAACGGTCACGTTTTCTTGAAGCTCTGCGAAATTCGGAATCATACCATGGTCGTATGGTCATATCGTGTGGTCTTATTGTAACAAGAGATGTCGGAATACATTGTTTAGCTAATTCGATAAAAACGTTTGTAAAAGATTCACATGCCACATCTATCGAATTCGAATTTTAAAATGACCAGTCATTACTTTGAATCAAATTATTAAGTTCATCAAAATTACCGCGATTATAGTTCCAAACCTCTGGTTTATACGCTAAAGGTATATTATTAGGGTATTTTATATATGCATAAGTTCCAAAATGGTCACTTATTTCTGCCGGAGTTAAAAAGACACCGGAATTGTAAACTTCAATAGTATTAGAACAGCAATAGGATCAATAAGGGTCGATGTATGATTTGAAATTCTTGTTGGTTCTTTAATTATGTTATGTAAATCATTGATTAGAAGAATATCTTTAAATTTGTGATTGTTGATGTTCAGTTGGTCCTCATTTATATCTCCTACTAACATTAATCTATCACACATATCAAGAGCTTTTTCTAAGGAATTGTTCAGTTTTATCCAGAAGTCTTTAGATGCTTGAGGTTGTCTGTACAAATTACAAATGAGATATTTCGTATGTTTAGTTTTTAACTCTACCCATAGCGAATCTTTCAAAATGTTCTCAAGTTCATGTATACGTTTTGAAATAAGATTGTCTGATATATACATAAGTAAACCCCCGGAGTGACATGAAACATCTTTACGATAAATTGTTGAATGAAAATCTAGACTGATACTGTCATTGCTTACATTTTCATCTAGAAGACTTTCAGTAAAACATAAAACATCGAAATCGAGCCAGTTGTTTTTTAGCTTACTTTATGTCTTATGCTCCTTACGTTTTGACTATAAATCGATAGACAGTTGCAGTCAGATTCACTTCCCGGGCCTGGATTTAATTCAATATTACCACTTAAAATTAACACCTTGGGTGTTCATCCTCCATTAAAGCTGAAAGTTGCCATACGAGCGAAATTGTGTTAAAATATAACTTCAAATAAGTCAAGAACATGGATGCCTCTGCTATATAATGTGTCTGTCCTCTGACTAAAATTCGAACCACGGAGACCGCTGTTTTATATTATAAATCTCGCGATATGCTCCTGAAAAATATTCCTAATAAAGATTTTGTTTTCGTGTGTTATAAATCAAACGGTTTTGTACATAACGTGGGCCGAGTGCGAAAGAGGTCCAAGGGCATATAAATAAAGGAGCATTAAGACCCTCTTTCGCAGTCACCCCTCGATTATAACTGAAGCCATGATTAGATAACAGTATGCTTGGAAGGCTATGTAAATGACATCGGAAATGTGAATGTTTCTTTGCTGAAGATTGTATGTTAACTGTTTACATTAATCAGAATAAATGATTGTAAAACAATCACAAATTCATATTCATTTATCTGTATGTTCAAAATTTCAAACTTTGGCTATAACAGGTGAATACGTTGTCATATTCTGAAACTCGTCTCCTCTGACACGTACCTATATAAGTATGAAATTGCAACCTTTCTCTGATCAATAACTAAGTCTTATATTTAGACAGGAAATATACACCAGTTTATGTCAATTTTGATAATTCAATCATCACATTAAAATAAGTACATGTACATAAGCATTCAATAACAAGAATCTCCGTTCCAATTTCTAGAATTAAATAATCAAAAAGATAAACTCCCCTAATCCTTATGTTTATTTGTTGCATGTACGATATTCACAGTACATGTGCAATACTATCAGTTTTAATAGATTGATCATACACATTTTTCAGTGTCCTTGACAATAGACAATCATCTATTCGCATGCTATTGTGACCCAAATGTCAAAATGAGTCATCTATTAACTGCATGAAATTTCTATAAAATTTGACGTGATGCGCCTTATTGAAAAAAAAAACACACATTTTTCAGTCTCTATGGTTTAACGTCTTTAAGATATCAAAAACAGTTTTTGTCATACAACTGAAGCGTAATCTGCCCAAAGCAAAAATCATGTAGATGCTTGTGCACAGGTATTGCCTGAAAGTTTTGAATGTGATAAAAGATTTTAACTGATAAGTGTTATCAACTTACCTTGATGTCATAAATGTCCACACATTAGGGTGGAAATTCCCGTATTCTTTTATTGAATGTTTGCAGTGTTGACATTATGACGATAACGCACCCTACGACACTACAATCAAGGACTTTTACACACACATATGGCAATTATTCAATTTTTGCAACACGTATTCAAATATTTTGATATTCATTTAATATAATCCATTAAATCTGATCTAATATGCTGGTTTCTTTTATGATACATGAAGTGTGAATTTGGTCACGCGTGCACGTGCAGCACGTGCTGTAATTCACTTCATACAAAAGTTCTTATTAAATGTTTTGAAAAGTCAATTACAAACCAATGTACAGCCATTTTATTTCAAAATTCCCCGATATTTATTTCAGTAAATCATATCCATTAAAATTGATATTGACTTTATTTCTTCTCATACGTAGTCATTTCTAAGAACCTTTTACTGAAACCCTTTAAAGCGACAATATCAAACACTTTCCACTTACTTCGGTATGGAGAGTCAAATTTATTATTTTAGATAAGCTGCGATTCCAGGGTTCGTTGCCATAGCGGAAATGTGGTATTTTTTTTCATTATTACATAAATTGATATCCCATTCAATACTTCTACACCAACGTTGGCTTTGAGGCTTCGGTTACTTAAGACCAAGATTTGCCGTAAAGTTTAAGCGTGTATGTATGTTTATCGCGTTGTGTTGTTTTGGTATTGTGTGTGTATCAATTTTCAAACAATTTTCCTAAACGACGGTGTCTACTTGCAGCGGTGAGAGCAATGTCCTACCTTAAAGTGCCGCCTCAGTTGAATGTCACGCCGTAGACACGTGACATGATACCTATCCAACCACATTATATTGACACCAGGCTGGCCAGTCTTAAAGCTAGGCGCCAATCGAGGAAGCTACTAGTACCATTTTTCACCTGTTTGGTAAGTCTCGGCCAGGGAGCGAACTCACAACCTCCCATATTTGAAGTAGGTGCTCTACTACTATGCAACTGTGAGTGGTTTGTTTTATAGAACATTGTATGTGCAGCGGTTAAAATTTCGTTTTGCGACAATTACAATATTCTTTGTCCCATCCCAAAGCCCCGCTATTTATCTCACCCATGATGTTCAATCATAAACATCAAAGTACATTTGAAGTATTGTTTTTATGATGTGCACATCAACTTCAATTGCATGTAGATCTATATGTTGTACACTGTCTTGCCATATATATTATGTATTATATGTCCTCATGGGCTATTTGGCCTAATGGAATATTGAAAATAAACTATCAAACTTGTAATTCAAATTGATGATACACTGTTTATGACTATTTAATAACGCATTAGGCACAATTACTTATCAGTCACATTACAATTGTATGTTAACTGTATATGAATAATCAATTCTTACATTAATTTATTTCTTATCAAAAATCATGTCCTACCTCAGCCTTCACGGGAAGGGAGACGATGACCTACAATATTGACGTAGTGTTGAAGGGTGGGTTCTTATGATTAAATTACGGTCAATATGTCGACACGTTTGATAAAAGTAAACTGGAATTTCCACCGTAAAGTTTAGGGTATTTTTATGAACGAAACCAGTGTTGATTTATTATATCAATAAGAGGTTATTCAGACTAAGCGATAAAACTGATTGTCCAAACTTAATATTGTTTTAAGCACTGCGTTTTAAACATTGACATACTAAATGCAGGTAAAAGTCAATTACTAAGTACATTGTAACTACAATATCCAAGGCTTTTCCTATTATTTTTTAATTGTTTACGGATAAGAATGGGATGCGTTTAGTATCTGACACAAGTACAAAGGAGGCAGCTTTAGACCTAATATATATAAAAGATTTTTACGGAAACAAGTCATAAGTATACAAGGCGTTTCGTAATATCTGTAACCTTTATACAAAATTTAGCAACTCATTTAAACTCTGTTATCTCATATTGAACATGCATGCATTGTATTTCTCACATGGAAGATCTAGAGCAAACAGAAGTTTTAGAAAATGGTAAAAAATCATTGTAAAGCATCCGCTTTGTTACATATCAAAATTCATCAGCATACTAAAATATACTGTCAGTTGCATTATGGTATTTAAAAAGTTCTTTATCTTTTAAATAGTAACAGTCATAAGTCATGATTAGTGCATTCTTTACAGGAATTGTCGTTTTGAAGTTAAATGTATATTTGACATAGCGGAATTTGCTATGAATCGGACTTTCGAGATCCAACATGTATCTAAGAATTCCAGAATGAGATGATTAAAAAAGAGGGAAAACCTGATTTCAGTTATCGCGTCAAATTAAATGTTAGTTTACTCAAACGTTATTATTATCAATTTACCTGTACCCTAGTACTAAATTCACTAATATAAGACAAACTGAACTGTAAGTCCGACTTAACATAGTTTTTGTTAAAGCGGGAAAGTGAAGTTAGGATTAAGTCCACTTTCTAAGCTGATGAATCCGGTCTTACAAGAATGTACCCTACAATTTAAAACTGGATTTAAACTCAAGTCTTTCCAATGAGAAAGTTGTCCCAAGTGGACAAACAGCAAATACAAGTGTATACTTCTATATTGTCCCAGAATAACGTAAATAACACTGCCTTAGTTACTCGATATACCAATTGTTTGGTCAAAATAATTTGACACATGGACATGTTTGAAATTCTTTGGAGCAAAACTGCTACTTTACATGAATTCCTATATCGCCTGAGTAGTTTTAGATTTCGTGTTTAAAATTTTATCTTTATACAGGTTACCCAATTTAAAAAAACTTTCTGAAATATTAACGTTATATGTAAATTTTTCTAAATGTACGTTATATGTATATTCAAGAAATAAACCTAAGAAGTCACGTGTGTTGACCTTTTCAATGATTTTCTTCTCGAAATTGAAAAAAAAAATCCTGTTAATTAACGCATTCGTATTTTTAATGCGAGGTTAGCATTATTACACTGGACAAAAATGACATTTCTTTCAAGTTTTGTAAATGACAGTTTTGTTTGTTGAGTATTTGATGATAGAGGTGTTAAGGTTTCTAACTTGTATGCATGTCTGAGATGGCATATTCCAGAACACTGCTAGTCATTTATTTACACAATATAGAAGTTCATGTTGAAACAGACTTGTTCAAGGACATTTAGATTTTTTTATTCGTAATTAATGAAAACAAATGTGTGATGATTTCAGAACCATTTATTCCAAATTAATGTAAATAGTTAACGAACTGTACGCAGCAAAATGGCGATCCTCATTTACGTGTATGATGTAATTCGCATCGTCTTTCGAAAATATTTCCAAAAATATGGAATAAGAATGTTTTACACAATACTTATGAACTTAAATGTATGATCTGTACAACAAGAAATGAATACCTTTAGAAGGAACATTTTTCTGCAGAATGCCACCAGATGTATTAAGCAAGACAACTTTTTAAAACTACATATCCAAAACATAACTCAGTATTGCCAATCATTTATGTTACGTACATAATTGAAATCTTATTTCTCTTCTACATATGATAATACTGCTTAAAACCAACGCAATAATTACTACATATTCAACATACAGAGGTCTTATTAACAAATAGATAAAGCATTTGATTTATTTAATCCATATGTACCTTTTATTTCCATGTCAGATACTATTTCAGTCTGACACAATCCATAGGCATTTGCTCATATTTAAATGAGTCTGAGAAAAACATCAAACATTTACTGTGCATACATATTGCCAACTTTGAACTGTTACAGTATGCATATAAACGACATCTATGTTGTAAAAATCACAATGATGACAATGGTAACAATTAGCACTATCAAACCAAAAGTAAACTTTAAAATAGCAGGACTACATTTCAACCGTCCACCCCCTTGGTCCGTTTCATCGTCTAGTTCTTCACTGGGTATTCCGATTTGACCCTTTTCATAACTTCTCTCACTCTGAAAGTTTTCAAAATGTTTGAGAAGAGCTTTGTTTATTGGGCAAACAGAAACATTCTCGTAGGCGTAAGAAGCAGACGATAATTGCATTGACTCGAACAGTTGGATCATATCGCGAAGCTTGGTGTATCTATCAACGCTTCTAAAGAAGTTCGGTCTATACACAGTATCCGTAAGTCCTTTTAAATAGCCGTCAGATTTGATATTTTTCAGGTAGTTTAGAATGTCAAGAACACAGGCAGCTTCTCTCTCACTTTCAAGATGTTTGCAATCGTAATGATGAAATATGACGCCAACTTTTATCATGTATGACGTCATCAGTCCCATATTGTAACGCCAAAGTCCCGTTTCGACAAATTTTCTCCGTAACGCATCGATGTCTGTTTTCTCACCAACAAGATATTTGACAATTCTATAGACATTTTTATGTTTATGAGATATGACATTGTTCATGAAGTTAACCTCTGTTTGTGCAAACCAAACTAAACCGTCAACTACCAAAACATTCCCGGTCTTACTCACTTCATCTTTAACGAACGTAGATGAACATCTTGTATCTGCCTTTCTGCTTAACTGCGATTCTAAAATCTTAAACGCGGGTGTTATGTGGACATTTATAACTCTGTGTTTTCCAAATTCATTAATGTATATACAACGCAGTTTTGCGGAACTATTGCGCACATGTATACGCTTCTCAAATACGACTTTCCTCTCCAATCGAATACCTGTCGTTCTATTTTCTCTGTGTTGTACATTATCAGCAGCGTCATATGACTTCGCAATGTACCTGTCCTTTAGTAATTGTGACGCTACACGAATCACCTTATGTATGTGATAATCTCTATCTATTTTGTCGAAATGGAATTGGTAAGTATATCGCTGATCGTTGAAACGCGTAACACTCCGAGTTGGTAAATCATTCTTATAGGTTCCCAACACAAAAATAAAATCAAACTCATTCGGAAATCCATTTAATGTTCCTTCATAAAAGCTACCAATTTCTATTAGGTTGTTCGTTGCTGAGTTATCACCCTCTACAGCGTTAAGGCTAGGAAAAGCACGCTTGAATCTGCAAGTCTCCTGCTCGACTGCCTTTTGGCCAAGTGATAATGTCAGTTCAATGAGTTCTTTTGCTAATGTTTTAACTCCATGCTCTATGAATTCTTCCTCTTCGTGGTTAATTTTAGAAAGTATTTCGTTTCTGTAAATGTCAACTAGAAATTTATCAAAATTAGTTTTATCTGGCTCTCCAGTTCGGTCAAGTAATTTGACTTTTTCTGTTTCTTTATTTTCCAATGCGGTGTTTTTACTTACTTCAAATTCGTCAAGTTCCATTTATAATCATTAAATAAATGCAACAATATAGCAAGATACTTTTCCCTTTTTAAGTGTTATAAAATTCATTTATGAAAACTATTAATACATAACCTGGCGTTCACAATACATAACCGAATGTGACGGCAACTGTTTTATTTATTGGCTTTAAATATGTAATGGTAATCATTTAGGGATTGTTTTATCTCCGTGACCTCTTTAGATAAAATCAATATCTTTCGAACTACAAAGATAAAGTGTAAGCAATGTTATTTGTAGAAATACTAAAATATGTCTGATATCATAGTTAAAGTTTTAAGCAAGATATTGTAACTAAAGTTCAATATACATCTGTGTTCACTTAATAATAGACCGTTGTACTATTTCAAAATAATTTAACACCAAGACCATTTTCTAATTTTAAGCGATGTATCAACAACCAGGGAAAGTAAATGTTTAAATCAATTATTTCTTTAATGGCAATCCAGTACATGAGATTTTTCATCTGTTTATAACATTTTAAAGAATGATAAATGTGGAACTGAGGCCAGGAAAACATTTATTACCTTAAATAAAACGAATATTCAAGTTTACGCACATTATGGGGAGAGTCATGTTGAAATTACATTACAAAGCCATATTCTTTTATATCTAAAATTAGAACAGCAACGGTGTTTATTTCTATTTTCTATATATTTTATAACCCATTTTCCTAACTTTCACAAGAAAATAACACTTCGTACTATTGTTGCATTCTTCTATAAATTATAATTGTATAAATTGATTGTGTTTGCATAATATTTGCTTAAGGGAAACAGGTTAAGACGTTATAGCTTTCAAATCAATCAATTTAATTGCATCGAGAAAACACCTACACACAGTGTCTGAGAAACATGTACATGCCTTTCTTATTTCATAAATTAACAAACAAGATTACTGCATATAAATTCGTTCTTTGATTCTTCTGTGGTAGGTAACAAGACATCCACAACCGTTGGTGTTTCTATAGTTTAGACATTATAAAATATAGACAAATATCTTTTTTCACACCTTTACAACTTGGCACATCTTACCAAGGGTGTAATAACAAAATTCCGTTTTTGTTTAGGTAACCACAAAACAGTTTTGTTTAGCCTCAATACCATAGCAAATTCAGCAGGATTATCAATGTTTTTAATACATTGTATCGCTTTCGTAGAAATTATCCACTTTTAACAGTTCATATTTCTGAATATATCTAAGTAGTACCATAGAACTTCTTCAAGGCAACTAGATAGCTTTCCAACAAGTCGATCTGAACTGGGCTCGAACTCATAAAACGAAAGGAAAGTGATTCGAAGGAAGCAATTGACATTGATCAATCGGTTGCGGAGGTCCCTTGAGACATTATGCATTCATTTTCCACCTTAACTGACAAAGAGTAGTGCTAGAGCATTGTTCTGGACAAGGATAGAATGTAAATGAATTAAGAAAGCAGAAACCATTAAGATATCGCCAAGGAAAGCTGGTCATATATCAGTAACGTAATTAATTATATATAGCAAATCATACATTTTCAAAGACAAAAACAATAACACAACAATAAGACTTGGGAGGAGCATCATTATAACTTAACATATGTATTAAAAGCTAAGGATACATTTCACGGAAGCATAACGCACAGCAAGCAAGTTCAAACAAATACAATGCAGACTTGATTGTCAGGGAAGGATCGCGTCAGGCCGCGATAGTTAAACATACCATCTAATCTAAAGACTGACAGTCTAACGGTAGCGACATAAATGAAAGCAAAAGATTGTATTAGGAGCTCCTTAATAAACGCTTACGGCAGAGCGGTCAAGTAAAGATTCTAGAACCCACATTTGTTAGAGGTGTGTAGCAAAGTTGAACCACACAATGTCATAAAGTTTTGTACTGCCCTACCGATACTTACTGTATATACGAATCTAAAATTCTAACTCCCTCTCGATATTTTGGAAATAGCTGTCATAATTGTTGGAGTATATTAATTTTTAATTTATGAAATTTCTTATATCTTTAGCATAGCATAATATGTTCTTGATAGCATCTAAAAACTCCAGCAAACTCGAGTGATGCGATGATATAATTTTATGTATTTTACGACTTCAATCAATCTTTAAAAATTCAAGAAATGTATTATTTTTGTTGGGATTAACGTCGCACCCACACAGTTATAGGTCATATGGCGACTTTCCAGCTTTGATGGTGGAGGAAGACTTCAGGTGCCCCTCAGTGCATCATTTCAACGCGAGTGGGCACGACAATCCATTATAAATCCAAACTATTCTAAAATCCAGTCGACAACTATCGACCGATGTCAATCTGATGTTCTCTTTTGTCCCCGTTTAACATATTTTGTTTAAAAATGTAGGGAAGAACGCAGCAAATGATTCATCTATTCGTAATGAATAATACCATCAAGTAAATAGAAAAGTAGAAATTCCACAGGTTGACCAACAAAACAAAGATGATTGAGCCTATTCATGGCTTATGGGCGATAGTGTAAAAGCCTGCTACCATTTTTATCTCCATATTGTTTTGTGTGCCTTTAGCAACATTACACACGCTCCATAAGTGAAATAAGCAAGAAATAAACATTATTTCAATACGCAGCAAGAGGACACTTCTGGAGACTTTTTCATAATTGTTGTCAAAATTTAGTAAGACCCACCGATATGCAATCCTTAAAACAAGTCGAGGGCTTGGCGCAAAACTATTGTATCTTGTTCTTTATTTATATACACTTACAATAGTTTTGCACCAAGCCCTCGAAGTATGAATATCCAACAAATAAATGTTCCAAAATCGCAAGATGTTTAACGGGGGTCAGGAGTTGAACATCGAATTGACGTTGGTCTATATTTATCGACTGGATTTTAGAATAATTGGATTTATAAAGGATTGTCAATGAATTGACATTGTATGGCCGGCAGATGTAGTAAACAGCTGTTTATTTGAAAAATCAAGTAGCGCTATGTCCTGAAAACAATTCATCAGGGTTTGCCTTTGCATGATCGTGGACGTGTGTACGCATTACAGCTGAACTACTTCTGTTGTGTTGGCATAGACGGTGTTCCTGGATTCTGTACAGTCGTACGTAACACCTGAATCAGGGGTATAGGACGAATGATTTGAGACACTGTTTCTTTATCAACTGGTCTCGGAGAACAAACGCCTCGCCCGGGAATCTAATTCACTACCCAGCGATCCGTGGATTGACGCTCAATCCTAATTTAGCTGAACAAGGTGGGCACAGATTAACATAATAAAGAATTAATAGAATATACACCAGAAAACATGTCAGTTACACGATATTACAAAAACAACCAATTTACTATATCAAGAACAAAGTAGATGTTAGTACGCTTTAGGCGAACAACTACACAAGTGTCCTAAACTTGTATAAATGTTGTATTTATTAAATAAAAATGGAACAGTTTATAACCATAAAAATGAAAACGTTTAACTACTCTTTGTAAATTATTACATTAATATACATTAGATATTAATGTGAATTAAACCTCACTCTGGATCTGCATGCCTGTAAATAGTAAGTTGTCTGTCAAAATTTTGCCAATTTTGCCAACTATGTTATTACTATGGCGATCGCACCTGCAGCATCAACACTTGAATTTGCAAACTACAGGCCTGTTAGTAACCTCTCGTTTTTGTCAAATCTAATTGAAAAAGCAGCTCTGTTCAGGATCAACGATCATGTAAACAAACACAATCTTCTACCCAAAAACCAATCTGCTTACAGGAAAAACCAGTCTTGCGAGTCAGCATTGTTACGTCTAGTAAATGATTTGCTGGATGCTATGGAGATGAAAGAAGTTAAGGCTTTAATTGCCATACATCTCAGTGCCGCCTTTGATACTGTAGAGCATGTCATTCTCGTTGATGTGTTGAACAAGCAGTATGGCGTATGTGGAACAGCACTGAGCTGGGTTGATTCCTATCTGCGGCCCAGAAGTTGCCGTGTAAATGTAAATTCAGCCATGTCCCTTACACGCCAATTACATTGTAGCGTTCCACAAGGGAGTTGCTTAGGACCGTGGCTCTAATTCACATATGCGGGGACACTGTTTGATGTTATTCCGTCGTCGATTTCAGTTTACGGCTTTGCGGTTGACCACACTGCTAATAAACGCTTTAAACCATCATCTCCAACAGTCGAATCCCAGGCAATACAAGAACTTGAACAATGTGCTATAACAATCAACAACTGGATGAATGAAAATAAGCTCAAAATGAACACTTCCAAAACCGAGTTCCTCTTGTTTGGTAGTAGGCAACAGCTCTCTAAGTGTGCAACTTACAAAATATGCATTGTAGGTGATGAAGTGAATTCAGTGATCTTTATTCGATATCTAGGTGCATACCTGGATGAAAACTTTAATCTAAAAGAGCATGTAAAACGAAAGTGTAGAACAGCAATGCTGAACTACTTCAGAATAAAATGTATCCGGAAATATCTTACCAAAGAGGCTGCCGACACTCTTGTGCTGTCATTGGTGATATCCCATTTAGGTTATTGCAATGTCATTTTGTATGGTATTGCTCAAAGCGAGGTAAACAAAATGCAACGAATTCAGAACATGTGTGCAAAACTTGTCCTAAATCGAAGAAAATATGACAGTTCCAAGCAAGCGCTCTATGATCTTCGCTGGCTATCCATCAAAGCCAGAATCACATTTAAAATGCTCACCTACATTTATAATTGTTCAGTTGGAAATTCTCCGGAATATCTTTCAGAACTTCTCATAAAACAAACACAGACAAGGAACCTGCGTTCTTCAAATTCCGTTTCTGTTCTTTTCAACAAGCGCAAAACGTTCAGCGACAGAAGTTTTGGTACTGTTGGAACTCGGACACATTAGATGTTTTCAAAAAGAAGTTGAAAACTTATTATTTTGGAAATTACTATGCACTCTTTTAGAGAATATGACTGTGATTTTTAAGGTATTGTGGTTAAATAAACTGGATGATTTTTACTGTGTAAATACATTCGAATATGAACAATTTTATCACAAATACAAAAATACAGTTGTTTGTAATAACTTATGGACATGTCACAATAACTCACTTTTACTTACTTACTAACAAAACATCTTACTGTATCTTAATATTCTAATATTTTATTAATCTTATCTGATGCCTGATCTTTTGTTTAATACTTACTGAATAGTTTATTCACAATGATATTTATGTCCATTTATTTCATACATCTTTAAAATGTCTAATTTGTAGACGTAAATTTTTTAATGTGTCTGTAAAACGCCATTGAATATGCTTTACGTAGGCGTTTAATCAAATAAAAGAGTTTCAAGTGTTTCGTCATAGCTGTTCTCCCCTTAATTCGCAGACATTAATTACGGAAACTATAAAAATGACATTTTGTAAAAGTTGTCGCCGCTTTCATAAGTATCCAGAACATGTAGAGTACATGTACAAACAATTCTTTCCTATATACGTGTCATCTTCAAATGTTCATGTGAAAAAAAAACATGTAAAATTTGTTGAAGTAATCAGCGTTTTAAAACCTACAAATGACTATTTTGTCATACCGATGTACAGGTGATACATGTGTTATTCTTTGTATATACGCTCAAACTTTTATTCTTTAATGCCAATGTCCACGGAGCCGCCTTGAAGAAAAAGCGCGTACGATGTTGGACATTTAAATGGGGAATCTCGTTCTAAAACGAATTGTTTTGGAGACTGATATTGTGTCGTTTTGTCTTTACGCCCCGCAATTCCGCAAATAGAAAAAGAAGTTGAAGTTGCGGGGTAATGGAGCGAAAAAACCGTAACGAAACCCCGTCAATCAGAGGGTTGCAGGGCAAAAGGCTAAGATGTAAGAGCTCAAACGGCGATGCCGTGTATATATAGAGCACTATTTAACATCTGCATTGCCTTGCGATCCCATCAGCTTTATATTTCGACTCGAGCCACGGGCCCAAATTCAGACTTTGACGTCAAGGTACTTTATTTTGATTTTGTTTAAGTCAACGAATCTGATGACCTTTCAGCAGTAGCTATAGAGTATTAAACATACGGCATAGACAGTATAACCCGTAACATAAGATTTCCATTCGTAAATAAACGATCTATTGATATATGATATTATAACTGAAATGCTTAATAATATGTAATATAATGATTAGATTCATGCAATCCAGTTTTAAATTTAGCTAGTCTAAAGTTTTACAATGCCGCTTAATAGAGGAAAAACATGATATATGTATATCTCAAACGCTGGTGGCGTTATTTCGTTTCTTGTGTTGGTAAAATTGTCAAAAAAAAATACTGCGTCATACAGTACATCAATCTTTCTTTCATCTACTTGTCAATGTCATTTCAATTTCTGCAAAAACAAAACAACAGCAAAAAAAAAAAAAGAAAAAAAGCAACAACAAAAAATAAAACAACATTACATTGATGTTAACATTCATGTTGTTCACACATTTAAATGAAGACCAGAATTAAATCAACAATATATGTTTTTGTTCATTAGATGAAGCAAGAAATTAAAATTTTATTACAAACTAGCCGCGCTACGTTATGCGACCTATATGGACATTATAAGACCCTTTCCATGTTCTCGACGCATTTGAAAAACGTATCGTCTCTTGGTAAAGCAGGCGTAACAGAACATGCACTTGAACCAAATTTTATAGAGAAACATTATATGTTGACTGTATGCTCATGGGTATACTTCGGTTAACACTACAGAAAACATTGTCACGTCTAATCTACTGAAGTTGATCAATAGGTTCAGCACTAAACACTTTCCCTAAATGTTCTGTATAAAATAGACGATGTTACAGAGTTGTAACAGATAGCTAGACCCATTTCAAGGTACCAACCATTTTTAAGGATAACTATTAAACAGACAGGAATGACTAGTAAGGACCATATATCTTCTAAACGAGTTTTTTTTCGGTCATATATGGCCGAAATCGAGTTTCAGTACAAATACAGCTGCCACACAGTACAAATACAGCTGCCACATTTTTTGCTACCAAAGTGCTAAAACGTACACTCACATTGAAATGTAAACAATACCGGAACCGATATCAAAGGAAAAGATATTGTGCTATAACCTTTTAGAACAGACAAACCTCGCGCTATTTTTTTCACCTGCTTTAAACTTAAAAGCTATATCTATACAAAACTTTAAATGTAAATATGTTGTTTCACAACATCATTGAGACAATGGTTCTGATTTAGGCGAATCATCTCGAGTGGTACTTTCCTTGAAACATAGATATTTAATGCAAGAAGGTACTTGTACTTAATTAAAATACTTTACATCCTTTGAACAAACCGTCCATGTTAAATGATTAAATGTTTTTGCTAAGAAAAAAAAAGATTAACATAAGTATAGTATTTTACTACAAACTGAGGCATGTAAACGTGATTTTGACTTTGTAACATTATTTTAATATACTTACCTTCAAAGATTCGCTCTACTTTTACCTTGTTATATGTTCAAACTTTCAATTGCCATCGATCTCAGTGCCGCCTTTGATACTGTAGACCATGTCATTCTCGTTGATGTGTTGAACAAGCAGTATGGCGTATGTGGAACAGCACTGAGCTGGGTTGATTCCTATCTGCGGCCCAGAAGTTGCCGTGTAAATGTCAATTCAGCCATGTCCCTTCCACGCCAATTACATTGTAGCGTTCCACAAGTTGCTTAGGACCGTGGCTCTATTTCACATATACGGGGACACTGTTTGATGTTATTCCGCCGTCGATTTCAGTTTACGGCTTTGCGGATGACCACACTGCTAATAAACGCTTTAAACCATCATCTCCAACAGTCGAATCCCAGGCAATACAAGAACTTGAACAATGTGCTATAACAATCAACAACTGGATGAATGAAAATAAGCTCAAAATGAACACTTCCAAAACCGAGTTCATCCTGTTTGGTAGTAGGAAACAGCTCTCTAAGTGTGCAACTTACAAAATATGCATTGTAGGTGATGAAGTGAAATCAGTGAGCTTTATTCGATATCTAGGTGCATACCTGGATGAAAACTTGAATCTGAAAGAGCATATAAAACGAAAGTGTAGAACAGCAATGCTCAACTACTTCAGAATAAAGTGTATCCGGAAATATCTTACCAAAGAGGCTGCCGACACTCTTGTGCTGTCATTGGTGATATCCCATTTAGGTTATTGCAATGTCATTTTGTATGGTATTGCTCAAAGCGGGATAAACAAAATGCAACGAATTCAGAACATGTGTGCAAAACTTGTCCTAAATCGAAGAAAATATGGCAGTTCCAAGCAAGCGCTCTATGATCTTCACTGGCTATCCATCAAAGCCAGAATCACATTTAAAATGCTCACCTACATGTATAATTGTTCAGTTGGAAATTCTCCGGAATATCTTTCAGAACTTCTCATAAAACAAACACAGACAAGGAACTTGCGTTCTTCAAATTCTGTTTCTGTTCTTTCAACAAGCGCAAAACGTTCAGCGACAGAAGTTTCGGTACTGTTGGAACTCGGACACATTAGATGTTTTCAAAAAGAAGTTGAAAACTCATTATTTTGGAAATTACTATGCGCTCTTTTAGAGACTATGACTGTGATTTTTAAGGTATTGTGGTAACATAAACTGAATGATTTGAACTGTGTAAATACATTCGAATATGAACAATTTTATCACAAATACAAAAATACAGTTGTTTGTAATAACTTATGGACATGTCACAATAACTCACTTTTACTAACTTACTAACAAAACAGCTATCTTACTGTATCTTAATATTCTAATATTTTATAAATCTTATCTGATGCCTGATCTTTTGTTTAATACTTACTGAATAGTTTATTCACAATGATATTTATGTTCGTTTATTTCATACATCTTTAAAATGTCTTAATTTGTAGACGTAAATTTTATTATGTGTTTGTAAAACGCCATTGAATATGTTTTACGTAAAAAAAGGCGTTTAATCAAATAAAAGAGTTTCAAGTGTTTTGTCATAGCTGTTCTGAATTTAATTCGCAGACATTAATTACGGAAACTATAAAAATGACATTTTGTAAAAGTTGTCGCCGCATTCATAAGTATCCAGAACATGTAGAGTACATGTACAAACAATTCTTTCCTATATACGTGTCATCTTCGAATGTTTATGTGAAAAAAACATGTAAAATTTGTTGAAGTAATCAGCGTTTTAAAACCTACAAATGACTATTTTGTGATACCGATGTACAGGTGATACATGTGTTATTCTTTGTATATACGCTCAAACTTTTATTCTTTAATGCCAATGTCCACGGAGCCGCCTTGAAGAAAAAGCGCGTACGATGTTGGACATTTAAATGGGGAATCTCATTCTAAAACGATTTTTTTGGAGACTGATATTGTGCCGTTTTGTCTTTACGCCCCGCAATTCTGCAAATAGAAACAGAAGTTGAAGTTGCGGGGTAATGGAGCGAAACAACCGTAACGAAACCCCGTCAATCAGAAGGTTGCAGGGCAAAAGGCTAAGATTTAAGAGCTCAAACGGCGATGCCGTGTATATATAGAGCACTATTTAACATCTGCATTGCCTTGCGATCCCATCAGCTTTACATTTCGACTCGAGCCACGGGCCCAAATACAGACTTTGACGTCAAGGTGCTTTATTTTGATTTTGTTTAAGTCAACGAATCTGATGACCTTTCAGCAGTAGCTATAGTGTAGTAAACATACGGCATAGACAGTATAACCAGTAACATAAGATTTCCATTCGTAAATAAACGATCTATTGATATATGATATTATAACTGAAATGCTTCATAATATGTTATATAATGATTAGATTCAAGCAATCCAGTTTTAAATTTAGCTAGTCTAAAGTTTTACAATGCTGCTTAATAGAGGAAAAACATGATATATGTATATCTCAAACGCTGGTGGCGTTATTTCGTTTCTTGTGTTGGTAAAATTGTCAAATAAAATACTGCGTCATACAGTACATCAATCTTTCTTTCATCTACTTGTCAATGTCATTTCAATTTCTGCAAAAACAAAACAACAGCACAAAAAAAAAAAAACAAAAAAAAAAAAACAACAAAAAATAAAACAACATTACATTGATGTTAACATTCATGTTGTTCACACATTTAAATGAAGACCAGAATTAAATCAACAATATATGTTTTTGTTCATTAGATGAAGCAAGAAATGAAAATTTTATTACAAACTAGCCGCGCTACGTTATGCGACCTATATGGACATTATAAGACCCTTTCCATGTGCTTGACGCATTTGAAAAACGTATAGTCTCTTGGTAAACCAGGCGTAACAGAACATGCACTTGAACCAAATTTTATAGAGAAACATTATATGTTGACTGTATGCTCGTGGGTATACTTCGGTTAACACTACAGAAAACATTGTCACGTCTAATCTACTGAAGTTTATCAATAGGTTCAGCACTAAACACTTTCCCTAAATGTTCTGTATAAAATAGACGATGTTACAGGGTTGTAACAGATAGCTCGACCCATTTCAAGGTACCAATCATTTTTAAAGATAACTATTAAACAGACAGGAATGAATAGTAAGGACCATATATCTTCTAAACGAGTTTTTTTTCGGTCATATATGGCCGAAATCGAGTTTCAGTACAAATACAGCTGCCACACAGTACAAATACAGCTGCCACATTTTTTGCTACCAAAGAGCTAAAACGTACACTCACATTGAAATGTAAACAATACCGGAACCGATATCAAAGGAAAAGATATTGTGCTATAACCTTTTAGAACAGACAAACCTCGCGCTATTTTTTTCACCTGCTTTAAACTTAAAAGCTATATCTATACAAAACTTTAAATGTAAATATGTTGTTTCACAACATCATTGAGACAATGGTTCTGATTTAGGCGAATCATCTCGAGTGATACTTTCCTTGAAACATAGGTATTTTATGCAAGAAGGTACTTGTACTTAATTAAAATACTTTACATCCTTTTAACAAACCGTCCATGTTAAATGGTTAAATGTTTTTGCTAAGAAAAAAATGATTAACATAAGTATAGTATTTTACTACAAACTGAGGCATGTAAACGTGATTTTGACTTTGTAACATTATTTTAATATACTTACCTTCAAAGATTCGCTCTACTTTTACCTTGTTATATGTTCAAATGTCAGATACGCCTCTTTAAACATACTATATTTAACTATTGATAAATCAATATTGTAAATATAAAATTAGAAATAAGTGGACATTGTAATTTGTTTTGTTCAATATGTCGAGAAATGTGCCAGATTCAGCATAATTATTAAAATATGAGTTTTCAGCATTCTAAATTGTAGATGTTAACCGTTTACGGAGAAATTATTGAACAATTTCGGATCTAAAGTAAGGTTACTCGACGCCAGTATATAAAACATGAAATGTTTAAAGCCTACGTGTCTTGAAATAATATTACAATTAGGAAAAGCAAAAAGAACATTAACAGCAAAACAAGACTCCGAGCCCGTTGTAATTTACGCATGATTCAGAGATCACTCCGGTTGTCTCAATAAGTTATTTACACAATACAGTTATTGAATCTCACAAATGTATTGGCGTGTTTAAGTGACTGACGCGAAATTTACCCTTTTTCATTAATTAGTAGGTAAGTGAAAATCATAAACAATTCTTGGTAAATTTAGCAGAATGAATAAGAACAAGTATAAGAATTAGAAATCTACAATATATTTTAAGGAATCGTCTAGCATAAATACAATACATGTACTAACTTTACAGTAAAGAAAAACGTGGGTGCCTAATAACAAGAGAAAAAATAAGCAACAATATATGGTATATTTTAATGATTCGCCATCATCAATACAATATGGGATATTTTTAATGATTCGCCATCATCAATACAATATGGGATATTTTTAATGATTCACAATCATCAATACAATATGGGATATTTTTAATGATTCGCCATCATCAATACAATATGGGATATTTTTAATGATTCGCAATCATCAATACAATATGGTATATTTTAATGATTCGCAATCATCAATACAATATGGGATATTTTTAATGATTCGCAATCATCAATACAATATGGGATATTTTAATGATTCGCAATCATCAATACAATATGGAATATTGTTAATGATTCGCCATCATCAATACAATATGGGATATTTTTAATGATTAACAATCATTAATACAATATGGTTTATGTTTAAAGATTCGCCATCATCAATAAAATATGGGATATTTTTAATGATTCGCTATCATCAATACAATATGGTATACGCAATCATCAATACAATATGGGATATTTTAATGATTCGCAATCATCAATACAATATGGGATATTTTTAATGATTCGCCATCATCAATACAATATGGGATATTTTTAATGATTAACAATCATCAATACAATATGGTATATGTTTAATGATTCGCCATCATCAATAAAATATGGGATATTTTTAATGATTCGCTATCATCAATACAATATGGGATATTTTTGATGATTCGCAATCATCAATACAATATGGGATATTTTAATGATTCGCAATCATCAATACAGTTTGGGATATTTTTAATGATTCGCCATCATCAATACAATATGGGATATTTTTAATGATTAACAATCATCAATACAATATGGTATATGTTTAATGATTCGCCATCATCAATAAAATATGGGATATTTTTAATGATTCGCAATCATCAATACAATATGGTATACGCAATTATCAATACAATATGGTATATTTTTAATGATTCGCTATCATCAATACAGTATGGGATACGCAATTATCAATACAATGTGGGATATTTTTAATGATTCAAAATCATCACTACAAGACAAATATTGAAACTATATCATACATTTCTGACTGACGATCAAGTCATTGCTGTCGTAATTATGGTTTAAATGTAAAGCAAAACTTTTGTCGTCAGTATAGAACATTGAAACCTTCTGCTTCAGTTAAAAATATTTGGTATTTTTTAATTTGGTATAACATCGAGCGAAACAATGTGTCAAACGATTGAGGTGTAATTGACATGAATACATACAACTACAAGGAAACAAAAATGAGTACATTTAACCACATAAAGTTGCTAAAAATCTGTATCCTGTTTGTAAGTTTCTGTATAAAAAGGACTGACTTTCATCATCCTGTACATACGTACTTGTGCATCAACTTTTAAAAGTAAAAAGTTCGTTACCGAGTATAATTCAATATGCATAAACTAATGCTTGTGTTACTTTTGGTCAGTTGTGTGACCATTATCATCGTGCCTGACGGAGCAAAAGGTAGGCCTCTTTCATTTAGATAAAATGTTAGATTGAATTTATTTCCATCATAGTGACGTGCTTTTATTTTTACGTTGTAGAAATGATCAGTTTTTTGCTTTATATAATGATGTAACTTTTTTCATATTTTGATAGTGTCAAATCTTTTGCGTAACAACAGAACTTTGGAATGGCAAAAGTGGGGTCTACTTGCACCTGCATTTGTTTTTAATCACCGATAAAATGCACAGAAATTGTTTCAATCGGCTTTGCGCAGGTTTGACTACATAAGGCAACTGTCGAAGTAGATCTAATTCATTTATAACCACCATAGGCACCGCCGTTTATATGACTGAAAAAATGTTTAAAAAGACGCTTAACACACGCACTCACGCATGCACGAGCGCACGCACAGAGTTGACTTATGAGATATAATGTGCTATGAGCTAAATACTCGAATATACATCACAGATGCGTAACACTCAAACAGAGCAAAACACTCAAGAAGAATTTCTTAGTAACTATTATGAACATGTATTCATTCAGATTTACCATTTATTATTCAGAATATGGTCATTTTTGTATTTGCAAAAGTACTTTTAGTTTTAAATGTACTTACCGTGTTGCAAGCCTTTGCCCGGTCACAGTAAATTTTCATAACATACCTCGCCAAAACGTCTTGTTCTACTTAATTACTAACAGGTCTATTTAATCACTAACAGGTCTATTTACTATATATTTTATTTTATTGATATTTCACAGGCCTCACGAAAACACATTGTTCATCTTTGCTGGTATTTAATCACAAACATGTCTTTTTAATATATCTTTTATTTTATTGATATATCTCCCCTATTCAAATCCTAAAATGTGACACTATTTTCCGTTTTAGCTCAAATAAAGTAGTAAATGTTAAAATAAGAACGATCAGTTTATACACCACTTAGATTAATCAAACGATGGTGATGCGAATAGAACTTATTTTTTTCTTTAGAGTTGAATTGTCTCAAGCACTCGACCTACTGTCTATTTGGGAAAGTCAAAAAGTAAACAATCAAAATGTTTTATATATAATTTGCAACGTCTAAAAGAACAGTATCTGCAAATGTAGAACACAAAATGCGCTTAGAATAGAAAATTAACATATTACCATGTATTTAAGACAAATTTTGATGTTGAAGCGTATGTAGATGCTATAGATATAGATAAGTTTAGATCAAGTCTCGACTCTCTAAGATCATCATCCCACCAACTGTTAATAGAAAAAGAAAGACATTTATTTATACCTAAAAATGATAGATTATGTTTTATGTCGAAGACGAGTACCATTTAATACTTATTTGTCTAATATATAGAAATATACGACAAAAATATCTGCAAGAAAAATATTTTAGATACCCAAATGTTAATAAATTTTGTATTTTGATGTCAAGTACCAATGTCAGTATTATTAGAAACTTAGCAATGTATATATATTATGCATTTAAGTTAAGACAGGACTATTGTGACAATAAGTAATACGTTTGGTAATCTGTGTAATATGTGACGAACTGAATAATCACTATTATTTGTGTATCTTAATAAAATGTCAACTGGGTATCACACATGTACATACTGCATTGTATTGTATTGTATTAGCTTAGCTATGTAAATATTGTGTGTATGGGCCGGAGGCCTTCATGCTAATTGAAATATACTAAACTTAACTGTCTTACAACTAACAAGTCAAGAACTTTAGATATAAAGTCATGCGCTCCGGACTGTCACTCGAGCATTCGAGATAATTTAAGCTTGAATTAAATGCGTCTCCTGAATGTATACCGCTCCCGTATCTACAACATTTGAATTTGTTTTATACAAAGAAATATATTTGTGCCTCCCAATTCATGGGAAACATACTGTTGCTGCATTCGCGGTCTATCTGTCCGTTTGCATTTGGCTTGCCCGCGTTTCCTCTCCAAAGCTCCAAAACAGATTTCAGTGAAACTTCAAGCATGTCATCGGAAGTCCCGCTTGAATCAATTTTAATGGAGTTACTGCCCCTTAAAGCTCATTTTCTTATATAAAATGTGTCTGAGCTACGCCTATATTATTGCTGGAAATTAAATGAAATTTCATAGGAGGGTCCGTTAGCAAACTGGGTTTACTGTAGAATGACTTAGATTATTATACATAGTTAACATCACACCATTCATAAGAGTGTATGCTCTATATATAAATGAACAGTTATTTTAACGTTCTAATGCCTTGGTAAAATGCCTTATATATGATTAAATGCGTCGGACGACATATGCTTTAATGGTGATAAAAACATCCATTGAGGTACCTTTATTTTTAGCCCAGATTGTGCCGCGTTTGGTGAAAAAATGAAAGGTATGATATTTGATATACAACAAGCAAAAGCACCTACAAATATCATTTTAAGTCAGTCTCACTACCAGATTCCTTTTGTTTTTAGCCCAGATGAGCTGTGCTTGTAAATATAGTTGTTCAAGCGATGAGAATGATGTAGGAACTAACAACTGTTATGGACAAAGACGTTGCTGTAGATATGGCTACGTAAGTTCATCACTGAGTGTCATTATTATCTACACATTTATCAGCTTGATATGTTTGCTTTTAATTTACATGGCTCACCTGGTGGTATACCATTTAAATTGTTAGCACTCTTGTGCATCTGGTGATATACCATTTAAATTGTTAAGCTCACTTGTGTTTTAATCATTTGACTATCTCTGCTTCGATTATTTGATAGGCTTGTGCAACATCTGAACAATATTTTTTGGTTTAAACTTTTCAGATTGGATGACCACTGCTACGAACTTGAACAAGCTGAATTCTAAAGCCTTATGACGTTGAACAACAAACTTCCATGCAATTTCATGTTGTCTTTATTTGTATAAATAAATGGCTCCATTGTAACAGTACCCTTTCTTTTCTGCCATCATAACACATTTCATCTGTTTGCAGAAGTTTCTTCAATGTAATTATAACCTCTGTTTCTTAAGTATTTTACGCTCACGGGGAGCATATTATCGTCACCACGATACAATATTTGTACTGATAATTCCGCAGAAGCATAATTTGCCGAAATTTCAGATATGTTTCACATTTGCATAAAAACTGAAGTAAACTTCAGTTCATTTAACGCCTACTTTTATACAAGTATGGTTGCTGATTTCTGCCAATTTCGTCTTTTCGCTTGCGAAAAAACAAGTCGACATTTTTTGTCGTTATTTTGTTTTTCATTCTGGCGGCTTTTTCGCCTGCGAAAACATGAACACACGACGAGACACAGATATTACGCACCGATAACGGTGCCTTAAATTTATTGTGTTTTCGTTGTTAACGAAACAATGAAAGGACAACAAATTTTAAAACATCGTCCTTCCGTTTCTTTTTCGCTTTCCAGTACACATGTACATAACATTAACAGTCATTGTTTAATTTGATAATGGCATCTGTCTCCTCTGAAATAGTTTGTGAAAGTTGATAAAACTTGGCCTGGACCTTCCTTGGATTAGTGTCTACCAAAGCTGTTCAGTGTATCTTCTTTTCCAAAACTGCAAGGTCAAGAGCTTAGATATTTGGCATGTAGCATAATAATTGTCTAATAGGCCTGACCATGTTCGTTCAAATTATGTCCATCGGGTAAAAAGTGACTCCGCTCCATGTTCACTTATTTTACAGTTTAGAGTGCTATAGGAAAAACAAAAATACTTCTTGTCTAAAGCCATAATGCCATGAGAGTAGATATTAGGCATGTGTCATTGTGTATTGGTTCTCTACCAAGTTTGTTCAAATAATGTCCCTTGGACCGACATTGGCCCCACCCTGGGGATCACTTGTTTACATAGACCTATACAGGAAACATTTAAAAAATATTCTTGTCTTAAGCCTCAGGGCCTTAGGCTTAGGCATTAAGCATGTACATGTTATCCTTTACCACATCTATTCGAATCATGTCTCTGGGGTCAAAATTGAACCTGCCACTTGTTTTATTTAAGAAATAGTATATATTTCATTTTGTGATTTGTCGCTAAATAAAATCATTGTTTGGAGTTCAAATGCGGATGAATTATATCACGAGGGCTATAATAATACTCATCTGAACGACAAGCAATTATTTCATTTAAGACCAAATCACTAATTGAGATATATTATTTCGATTTTAACACGTTACCAAGGATTTCCAAGTACATCCTTGACGACATCCATTATTCTTTGCCTGTTTTCCGTTGGTTTGTTGGTTCGTTTTCCAGCGCGCCGGTATGCCGTTATTAAGTGATAATTGTGACGTCAGAAAAATAAACACACAATTTTCAGCCTTCTTTGTTTAATAGGAAAATGATTCGGGTCGTGTTAGAAATAAATTCATATATTAAGATAATTCTTCTTTTCTAAAATTTAAAGGCTTCGATATTTGGGATGTAGCATTATGTGGATGTCCTCTACCAAGTTTGTTGAAATCAAATCGCCTCCGATTAGGCAAGTGCAATATCAGTACCTATTCTTTGAAAAGGTGAGCTAAAACACCCATCAGAGTCACTCGATGAGCTTTTATGGGGGACTAGAAATCAAACATTCAATGAGGTTACAGAACGGCTTTCCCACCAGGTAGACAGACTCAGTGTGAAGTCCGATCAAGGAATCTCACCCTCTTTAATTTTTCTAAAATATTAACAAAATGGCCTTTCCGCCAACTAGACAGTTTGAAGCCCAATTAAGGAATCTCACCCTCATTAATGTTTCTAAATCATAAGTAAAATCAGATATGTCTAGACGTATGCATAAGAATCACCTGTTGAAAAAAGTCCAAAAGAGCCAGCAACTTAAATATGGACAGATAGGAAACTTTCTTCTCAATCATATAAAGTATTTTGTATTTAAACAAGTAACATAAAAATATCCAATTACTTTTGATATTGTGGCAAATTAAAACTATGTACAATTTTGATTTTTAAACAAAGTTCGTATACATTGTAATATTTAGTTCTGTAGATTTTTTTTTCAAACTAAAACTACTTAACATTGTAACGTTTTACTATACAATTCATTATAACGGTGCTACAATACAATATAATGCAACAGATTTATAACCCTGATCATATCTGTATGGGTTACCAAGAATTAAATTTTTCATTGCTACTCAGTGAATTGAATTAAACATTAACAAAGCTTCCTTTTATAAAAAGAGCATTTCTGTCCGACAAATATTATAACATGTAGAGAACGGCACCGCTACGTCACTTAGGAACACCTACTTCTTTAGAAAACTACGTTTCTTGTGCAAAATGACTGTACTGTCAACAACGAAAAAAGAAAATCTTTTTTTAGTGATAGTGACTATGTTTGATAAAGTGTGTAGGCAGTAAGATTTTGAAATATAAATGATTTTATAGTCGTTGCATCTATATGGATAATTTTACGTCATGGTGCAAGTTTTATTTGTCAGCCTAAGCATGGTGTTTTGCAAAAAAATGCACCAAAAATGATAAATAAAAACTACTTTTTAAATACATTTTTTCTTACTTTCTTATTTTCCTATCTAAACAATTATGCCTGTTCTTTCATTCTTTCTACCATCTATATTCTATCTTTTTGTCCCACTTCAAATAATGTATCCCCTTCCCCTCTTGCGCAACAAGTCTTTGAATGGTAATGTTTGGACGCAGTCAAAATATCACTTTAATTAAATTTAAGTACTAAAATATCCTGATCGTCGACTAATTCTACATAAAATAACATTCGGCTATTTTTGTATTTACTTATGAATGCTTGAGGCTGTGATTCAAGAAACACTGCGTGTAACAAAGTGACAAAATTCTGGTAAACGATTGCTTACAACCATTTATTGGATAATTTCCCTTAGATTATGAATTTTGCATATCTTTTAGAAAGCCTAGAAAGTATTAAGAAATTATATTGTCTATTTTATAGATTAAAACATAGAATCCGTTATAAAATCCATTTTAGAGGGATAGATTTACCTCGTAGTTATAATGAATGAATTCTAAATAGAAAATACAAAAAACTGCTACACGCACTGGTTCATACAGATTACCCCTGAAATTTCCTTTATTTGTCCAAAATGATATAATTCATTTTAATGGACCAACTTTGTTAGGAAAAGTCAAAATTAAGGTGTAAACTGGAGTTAGCTTATTAATCCGGATTTCAGTGATATCAAATCGACTTTTGTACCAACTCAGTAAATAAGATCATGAAACTGCTATTAGAAAACAACTTCATGCAACTAAATACATTATAGACGATGTTTATAGACAGTATCTTATGACTGTGATTAACGTTCATTTTAAAAATTTGGGACTGGAATTAAAGTCAGTTGTACATTGTAACATCCGTAAAAGGTAGCGGCACAAACAAAGTTTGACCAGGTTATTTTCGACCAATCTGATGAACATGTTTTTGTTAAGGCATAAGTGAAACGAGCTACTCACCCAAAAGTATATATTTTGAAACTAAATTTTGAAATAAAATTTTAGAATAACACGTCCTCAGGTAAGAAATTAGCATATACTATTTATTGTAAGTGATTTATCATAGGAAGTATATTTGAAATTACCTAATATGTAGTTATCGAAAACTAACTTTACTTTGTAGTCTATAAAACAATTAATAAAGCTCTACACAAAGATGTAAAAGAAATATAAGGTAGTATATACATTGGCAAAGAGGCTGCAGATGTTTTTTCGACGCAGCCGAATAAAGCTCGTTTTAATGACCTACAATGACCTATTCCACGATACCCCGTTGGCAAATCAGATTGCTTGATTACGTATCATAGGCGTTTCAGTTTTATGCAACAATCTTTCTAATTGGATGGTAGTGTTCTATTTTTCACTCTGTGTCTTGTGAAATGCAGAGTGAAACAAGTTACAGCATAGCAAAAGTTCTTTCTAGGGCACATCTTTATAAATATATAATGATCATTTTGTAAAATTTTGTTTGCAGTGTGATTATGTCTGTTTTAAATCTTGGTCATCAGTGTATGGAACCCCGGGATCGGACACAAGGACAAGACCATTCTACCTTATTGACATTCCGTATCCGCACGTTTAAACGCCTCCGGGGGCGTTACATTCAAATATAAAAAGAACTATTTTGAAAAGGAACTATATTGTTTTCTACCATCTAAAAATATCACGTCAACTATTTCCAAAGTATTCACGCTAATATACATGTAAGTTGTTACATCCTACAACAAAATAAATCCATTACCACTTTAAGTTGAGTAAATACGGCAATAAGGACACATTGACACATTGACCCGGTCAGTCAACACGTGTTGTGTACCATTTGATGCGTGAATTTGTTGCGCACAATTAGAGGGTCGTAATGGGTTTGTTTTCACATATACACCATGCATTCGAACGACATATGTTAACTTTGTGATAAGTAAGATGTTTGGCATGTTTAAAAAAAGCCACTTTTCCATCCTCGGGTTTAGTAACATGTAATTCGCGGAGTGTGTTCAGTCAGAGACTCGCCTCAATTAAGAAAGAAGAATTTTAACATCAGAGGTTATTTCTAAGGTCACGGAGTTTGATTGGCCAGCCTTTAATTACAACAGCTTTCTAGATCAGTTGCTCAGTCAATCAAACCGGGCCTGTAACATTTTCGTTTTTGTCGTGTTCAGCGACCCCTGGAGTTTCCACTTTTTCTATTTTACCAAATTAAAGTTTCTAAGCAAGAGAAGGAAGGAACAATGACAAAAGTCTTAAAGGTATGTGTCAGTCAGTATGATAAGTATAAATAAATATAATCAGAATGTGTAATAATGCAATAAAACACCCGTTGAAATACTACTTTTCATATTTTATTAATCTCCAGAAAGAACTGTTTACAGACGTTTAACTTATATAAACCACTGACGCCATACCAGAAAGAAAATGCCACTATGCATGTTATATTCAGATGGAAGAAAAATTATAAATTGTTCAATATTCATTGTACCCATTTACCATAATGCGATTTTAAGGTTAGAAATGCGCGACTGAAATGGGTAAGTACATATTCCCTTTCGTGTACAGTGTTGCCTGTAGGTGTACATGTGAACACAGCTGTATTGATTTATAATGTTTCACATTTGCACTCCAAATTTTACAAGCTTACTAAGTACATACCAATCCTACAGGAAATGAAGGCACTAGACACGGCTTTATGAATTGAAAGATAAAATTTCATGAAACAGGATTAGTTTCCTCTCCAGACGATGGATTTGTGTTACATCTTTAGGAAACAGATTATGTGCATAGTTTAGATGTACTCTAGGGCAGAACTCACTTCAGATAATTGTCGAGAAATGGCGATAAAATATCGTAGCAGCTAAGGGCTCTAATCTTAACTCGTACACCGTAGATGTACAAACAAAGTTTAATCAGACAGCAATCGAACAATCAATTAATTTTGTTTGTTTTATTTCAAACAAATACACAAGTAATAACCCATTTATTACCATGTTTGTCCACTTAGTTTATAACTTGCAAGCAAAAACTTATTATCGTTTTTGTACTGTAGGGATAATACACGTTTTTGTGCATTATCGTCTGCAGTAACCGGCAGCATTTGTTTTGACCGTGTTAAGGCAAGATTTTTCGCACGTTAATACATGCTCGGATCCAGTCAAAAACTAGTTTTCTTTTTACAAAAGTACACGATTATGCAGTCTGTAACTGAAATTGTTTATTTAAATTCTAGTTTACTGAATATGTATTACATTGTAAATTTTATATTATACTTTGTTAATATATTGCTATTTTTCCCAAAAACTTTAGCAGTGAGATATAACATGTTCTCAGTACGCATGTATCTGTAGGTGAAATGATATATATTATTTTGGTATACTTGGCAGATCTTCTTAAAGAATGTTCATATTTTAATAATTACTTGAGTGTATACTTAAGTTTAAAAACAACAACAACAACAACAAAAAAAAAAGAAACAGAAAAAAACATGTTCACATTTCATCCATATGGATTTCAGAAAGACATTTTCAATTCATTTTCGCTCCTTATTTACTGTGATGGCTGTTCATGTTATTTGTGTACCGGCAGATTCTACCCAGCGGTGTTTTTCCATGACCCGTTCCAACATGGTGTCCCATTGTTTTTCTTTATATCTGCGTTCAATCTTTGCCGTTTCATTATTTCAATTTGTGCACTTTTGTGATAAGGCTCTCTATTTTTCCATTAATGTGACCATATTGTTGTAAATACGTTATTCCTTATGGATTTTTGTTTCTGTTTCTTGCGTTTTCAGACTCATGCAGGTGGTTTATATTATCTTTAACGGAACCATTGCCAAATGTACTGATATATATTTGTTTTGCAAGGAAAGTTAGTTCAAACTTAATACGTAGCTAACGTATTAGCACACGGCAGATAATTATTGTTTTGCATCTTCTGAAACTAGACAATTTTTCATATCGGGTGCTTGTTTGATAAGCTTGAGCTCCATATAAAGTGTGGGTACACCTTGGGAAGAACAATCCGGGGTTAGTATACATCAAGTTTTGAAAACGTGTTCAATGATGAACTTAACTAATATTCAAGCAAATAAATCTTTTTATCGTGGAAGTATAAACAGAACGCTTGTTTTATGGATTGATCTAAAATGCGTCGACTATTTTTGGAAGATAATCCTTGTTTAAACTACTGTAACTTTCAAATTATACCTACGCCAGCATTTACGAATGAACGTTGTGAATACATTCGTTGACAAGTCGATATACATTTAATCTTTCGTCATATATGTTTAATATTTATCTACCTTATTCATAGCTATGCATTCAAAATATCTGGTAGAAAATCATATCTGTTCACACCAGGGGTATCCCCATTTCAAAACAAAATAAACAAACAAAAAGAATTAAAACTCAAAAGCAAATACACCTGGTCCACCAAAACTTGTTTCGGGAAAAGTGCAGTAATCAAGAGACATTTTGGCATTCAATTTCCAGTCATATTTACTTGTATAATTCGAATAGAATTATTGATAACTTCTGAAGCATTGTGTCCCAATCAGAAACACTTTAAGCATTTGTACATCTAGTACAATAAAAGCAACAATGACTTCAAATATCCAAATAAACAGTCAGATGCCAATACAACGATGTATAAGACATCGCCAGTGTCTATATCCTAATTAGTGTAAAGTATTACTGAGAAATCTAATCTGCTAATCAGCTTGTTTGCTTGTTTTAGTTTGGGATTAACGACATACCGACACAATTATAGGGCCTAAGGCGACTTTGTATCTTTTGATGATGTTGGAAGACCCCAGATGCCTCTCCGTGCAGTATTTCATCACGGGCGGCGCCTGGGTAGAACCACCGACTTTCCGTAAGCCAGCTTGATGGAAAAATGCAACGCCCCGAGCGAGGCTCGAACCCACATCGGTGAATGCAAATGATTCAAAGTCAGCGACCTAAACCACCCGGTCAAGGAGGACCCCTGTAAATCCGTCGCTGGTTTTAGTGTTTCGTAAATATATCATGCTTTCGGAAATCTTAAACAAGAGGTGTGTGCCACAGGAAATTTCAAAAGAGTCAGCAACAAACGTCGGATCTATGTTTTAATAAAGACCCCCAATTAATGTTGTTAAAATAATCTATTTGTTGTTCCGTCTAGCTTTTTATAGGACTGGAGGTCAGTACAGGGGAATTCTTCCGCAGAAATCTTGCCGTCCGTATTATGGGCACACTTGTCAATATTTCAGGACGTCGTCATCAGTTTGATGTCGATGTATTCTTGTTATGGAATTATGCATTAGAAAGGTACCCCTGTAATAGCTCTTCATTGAGGTGATAGGTAAAGACATTAAACAGATCAGCCATCAATTACGACAGGTCTTCAGATTAAATGACACTTTAAAATCTAATATTCTGAGAGACTTTTACATGCAAGGCTATTTCGAATATGTCTGCATTGCGCTGTATTCTGTAATATAATACGGTATGTTATCTTAGTCCCAAGGCCGTGCTCCACTGTATTCATTTGTTTGTTCGTTTTGTCCGCGCGTTTGCTTTGTATGTGATGCGTGTGAGTATGTGCGAGCGCATGTGTATATGTGTGTGTGTATGCTTTTGTCGTGGGCACGTCCGCGTGCTGGGAGAGACTGCGTTTTTTTGGAACGTGACATTGTTATCCTTGTTTCGCCATTTTTCAACAGTTTTTCATATAGCGGTAGGCAGTTAACCTAATCAGTGTTCCTGGATTCTGTACCAGTACAAACCTGTTCACCACAAGTAACTGCAAACTTCCCCACATGAATCAGAGGTGGAGAAATGGTTTCAGACACAATGTCTTATCAAATCTCCACGAAGAACATGCGCTCCACCCGGGGATCGAACTCACGACCACGCGATCCGTAGATGTGTGCTCTCCCTATTGAGCTAAGCGGGCGGGTTGAAAAATATTATACATTCACCATGATAAGCTCGCATTTTTAAATCTTGTTATGATTTATTCAAGATGATGATTATTTATGCAGGAGGTTATTTTTCGTTACTTTTGTAAAAAAATATCAGAAAGACAATATACACTAAGTCTGGCGTACTGTTTTAGTCCTGATGTTTCATAAGCAATCATAAAACTTAAATTTATTTATTTTTGCTTCAGATATTTTTTTTAGCCTTGAAATAAGATTTAGAAGAAATGTGTTGTTCTAAGCATGTTATATATAGACTACTGTCTTTTGAAATAAATGTTTACAGACTCGTCAGGTATTGGTGGAAGGGGTTGTTTACATAAAGCTGATATCTGCTTTACCCAGATAACACTGATATCAAAAGACAGTAGAGTGTTATTCGCCATGTAATTGATATAACTTTTCTGTTTGCCGTGAATATTTCGTCATGGTTAAGTTCTGTATTAGTCTGACCTGAACGACAAATGTTGGTAGAAATAAGATTAACCTAGAAAGTTAATATATACTTTTAACTGTTACGTCTTAATGATCTAAAATATGTTTTGCAAAAGGTATAGTTTAATCAGTAAAATCAAAAAGAAATATGTGATGACTTTTCAGCAATAATCAAATCTGAAAAAGAAAGGAATGGTACTGTTAGCTTTGATGTATTTCTTGACAGTCTTACTGATTATGGAAGGCCAAAATCGCAACAAAAATGTATTTATCTTCATTTTATGTCGTTCTCTAATTTGCAAAACCATTATTGTATGCCAAATTCCTACTTTTATGACGACAAATTTGTTTCGGTGTAATGAATGAAGATTAATGTTTGTATAAAAAGAAACAAAAACAGGAAAAGAGAGCAGTAATGCATTCTTTTCTGTGAAATTTAATTAAAGTTGTTGAAAACATATTAGTGAAATTCGTTGAAATGGTCCTTGAAAACAGTAACAAATAGTTGTAATTCAATAACATCAGGACTGTCAGTGTTTTTCAGAGCTAGATCATTTTACGTATTAAATTTATTATTTACAGATTCAGCAATTCGAAAATTTGTACAATGCGCATGTTTTACAAGGCGGAAATTATTCATATTTATGTATACTGTCCTGTGGATATTGATGGTGATAAATGGTAAAAGTGTGTATGCTATTAATAAGTTATCACTACCCATTGGTGTTTTTGCCACTCCTAAAACTAAAGCAGTTTACTACTTTTTTTCCCTTATTTGTTCGTTTCGTCCCAGTTATTTATATATTTTAATCGTCCATGTGCTGTTGAGGCCTTGAAGCAATAGAAAAATGCTTTTCTGTACATAATATCGTTGAAAGATGTCTATAATTTCAATACATGTTCCGAAAAGAATAGTTCCACAGTAACTTTTACATTTAATATACATTTATATTTTATTATATCCGATGGATATACCACCCTTTCCATGACAATCACGTTCCAAGGCAGCCAATCCAGTTCATCCTGTACTAGTACAGACACAACAAACTAACCAAAGGGACACAGCAAGAGAAAGCCACAAGAACACACAGAGAGAGAGGCCCCATACCTCCCAAGAATAATTTAATATAGATGCTACATATTAATAAAAACAGAATGTTTACAGGAACTTCGAGACCTTTTGTTACGGAGAAAAATGATACAATAGCTTTGAGCTTTACCTGCTAACGTTTAAGTTGCAGTCCACAAATGGATAATTAAGTAACTGAGACGAATTTTGATTCTTCGCCATCATTATATTTGTCTTCGTTTTTTATTTATCATTCAACCTTTTCAGAAGACTAGAACTTTAGTTTAGGTTCCTTTAAGTTCCATTTATTACAGTATTATCTTTTTTTAATTGTTGAATGAATTGCACTGATATCGTCTCTGAGAGGTACGGCAACATCATTAAAAAGTAATAATATATATATATTTTTGTTGGATTTAACGTCGCACCGACACATGAATAATATATGGATAATTGATATACTATTAATCATGAGCTATTGTCGTTTTGTAAAATCATCACTATGTCATTTACAATAATGAACGGAGTATACGGGTATGTTACTTCAGAAAATTATGAACAAGTTTTGATTTAGAAATAAATCACTAGTAATGGATATATATGTATTACAAATATGTCAGTGCAATGCACCATAGTCATTTTAATACAGAATGTTTAGCATGTTTCTTACTGTTAAACGTTAGGAAACTTAAATTTCTTTTGAATATTATACTATCCTGTTTTTCATCACAAGTAAGCATGAGAGTGAAATAAAAGTATAAATTTACTGCGCTCTTTTTGTGTATAAGCTGCAAACCCTCTGGGACTGTAACTAAATTAAAACTAGCTGACAGAGTCATTCCCCCACCAATTATCTATTAGTAAGCGACATATGCAATCTTAAAAGAAAAGGACTGTGAGGTCAGACGCCACAAATGATTGACGTATGATTTTCAACGTTTTTTTTATCAAAGTCCACCATGAACACTTGCCCCTTCCATATGTGGGTTCGAGCCTATTTTGGGCGTTGCATTCTTCATATGAGGAAGCCATCCAGTTGGCTTACAGAAGGTCGGAGCTTCTACCCATGTGACCGCTCGTGATGAAATAATGCAAGGATGGGACTCCTGGGGTCTTCCTCCACCATCAAAGCTGGAATGTCGCCATATGACCTATAATTGTGTTGGTGCGACGTTAAACCCATCAAAAGCAAGGTATTGTACTTTGTAGCTCTTATTTCGCAGTTTCGAACGGGCAAGTGTATGAAATATCGTTAAATACTTTTAAAAATTGATTTGTGAATATATGGCATCTCCAAAAATGAATTTTCTCTATGTATGTGGGAGAAAAATCAAATGCGGATTAGTTTCAAATAAATTATAGCGCAAATGACTAGGTACCGCTAGAGGGTGCACGTCAAAACAATTTTTTTTAAAAAAACTGAGAAAACATTCCTGTGCTTTTCGAAAATAGAGTCTTCAATATTTATTAACCAGACAGATAAAATTTCATTTTAGGCGTCTTGAAGTCCCTTAAATTAAATGATATTGAATATGAATGAAATTGTGTGAACTTCATGCCTGACGTTACTGACATTTTACACTAAACCATTTTCACATTGTATGTATTCTAGACATACTGTGTCTCGAAACTAAATTTTTTAATCAATGGTGATACATTCTTTTAGAAGGTAGTGTAAAGGCCATTTTTGTTAAATTTGATTATGTCCTTGATACGGAATAAGCACTTTAAAGCATTCGAGCTATCTTTTTTTAATGCGAAGCTTTTTCTGCTGACAATTTTAAATTCCTTTATCATTTGTTGGTTGTAGAAAGATGTTTTGTCTTATCCCCTCCAAGAAAAGATCAACAGTAAAGTTTCAGTACGCTAAGAATGTGGTTCTCTACAGTGCTGTAGGTTTTCCAAATGAAACTGTGATATAAGTATTATGCTACATTTACGTCTGGTTCTACCGATGTTGCGATCATGGTTTTGTTGCACATATTTAATTCCGAAACTACGAAAAAGGAAGGCTGACAATTTAACTGCTTTCTAGTGTTCGTTTGAAAGTTCATAAACGTGACAATTAGAGACACTAAACCGAGTAATATAATGCGTTCTTTTCCTCATTTTCGATAGCTTTGGCTTTCGCATGACGTTTTATAGAAGGAAATTAAATAATGGTGTTAATGCACACTGCAATCATTTTATTTTTTGAAAGATAAAGGAAATCTGGCTAATAGATGAACCAATAAAGCAAAACTTTGGTAGTTCTATGAACATTGCTGTCTAACACGCAAAGGAATTCGTCTAATACCTGCGATTAAATGGCGTCTTATACAAATTATTAGCTATTCAATAACTGCTGATCAATAACCATTGCTATACTAAATGAAAATGTATCTCTCTATAATCATTTCGTGGCATATTTTCTTTCAGTGAATTAAGTTCTTGGTATATAAATCGGGTAGGATCAAAATAAAAAGTAGATGTTATATTGCACTCAACCATGAAAATAATTGCTTTTACCACTATGCTTGTCACTAACTGTTCACTATGTAATTCAAGTATAGGTGACGAATTCCATTTTCCGTTAAAATGTCCAACATTTGTTGATGAAAGAACAAAGCAAATCAAAAGGAAACTTCACAAATTTCCAAATATTTTACACTATGAACATGTTATGAATATAATTTATAATACTGCGGAATATAAAACATTATGAATCTTTGGTTAAAAATATCATTTAGAAGTTTAAGTAGAGTGCTGATATGAAATATTTGAAAATTGTCGACAAACTCCTGCCTTTTTGAAAAATCAGAATTGTGTTGTTTAACAAATTCCATTGGAAGTTGCTGGCTTATAATTTTAATCATGTCTTAATTTATTGTACCCAGCATGAACATAAAACATATCATTTGAATTCAATACACGTTTCAGAACTTACTGCTAACATTAAACTTTTAGTCATCTCGTTATTGTTAGTTATAGTATGTTTATGTTATTATTTCGACGAATTGAATTTATTGGAAAGCATATTTAATTATGGGGGTGCGGTTGGGGTGTTTATTTTTTGTTCTTTACCTTTAAACGCTTTGCTTTGAACTGTCCATTACTGTACCAAGATAATCAGGATGATTTTGGGTCACAATGATATTTTTGAGCTGTTTTTGCACGAAACACTGGTGATAAAGAAACCTGTGATACATGGTTTCAGTGAATTATCGAAAAATATATCTGGTAGATTCATAATGAAAACTATCAAATTTATTTTTCACTGGTAAGAAACTATAAAATTGGTAAATTTATTCATAACGTGAAATACAAATAAGATTTGTTTGTTCTACATGTACATGTAAGATAAAAAAAGATTTCACTCATCAATACCATATCTTACATTTTCATACACTCGCGGCTATGCGACTCGAGAAAGAATGCATCTGATGATATTTCACAAACAAATAATCTCTGTTTTATTGAAGTCGTAATAACGGTTCTCCAATCAATCGTGAACCAATAATATAGCAAGAAATGATTCGACTTTCAAGATATCTTCCGAGTAGTTTGATAAGGGTAAAATGTCTTCCTCTAGCAGCAATATTAATAGTTTGTTAGCTTTGTAACGGGAAATATGCACGAGTTCTGCAGCGAAAATATTGCGCAACTTCAGGAGCGCAATATTCTTCGTGCATATTTCCCGATGCAAAGATAATATACGTATCTACCCCTATACTTATAGATGCAATGAAAACATTATGAATTTGTTCAATAGCCTGTATAAGATTGACAATATTGAACTAAATAAAAATATTAATGCAACGACACACGATAAATTACGTCACACACCCGATATGAAATCCAGGCGTGTATGGAAAAATATTGACGTTTCTGGTACCATTGTAACTTAACAGGGAATAGAAACGAGTATGAAATAAGATCCTATTTCCAATATAAATCATAGTTACCTCCCCCTACCCCCGCCCTTCAATAAACCACGAAACAAAATAATCATTAGCTAACAACAGAACACAGTTTTCTTTAAGGTAATGGATCTGTAATACCATTCGGCAACTTCCGCGCGATTTCGTACTCTCGTCTGCAACTTCGGCATTCTTCGGTCGTGAATTTAGCTCATGCGGGGAATGGTTTCGATGACAACCGGAAAATGCCGAAATCACATGCGGGAGATACGTAATTGACTGAAATTACCGATTTTCATAAAGGGGTCCACCTTAACGCCATTGCTTCGAAACACCGCTTTGGATATTCAATTTTGTCATGTTTAGAATGTACCTAACTGACCTGTAGATGATCGGCGATTCTACCACGGTCATTGCGAGTGACTGAAATATCTCCCGTGTTCTCAAATAAAAAAAATGCTTGTCAGACACATATGAAGTGGTTTTGTCTTTACAACGCATCAAGTTATGTTTCATATCACTGATTTTTTGCCAACGTGAAGATTACAAAATTATTTTCAGGGAGACAGAAATCTATCGATGCGCACTTTTTCTGTCTTCTTTTCTATGAATGAAGAAATTATGGCGTAAATTGAATCTAATTTGGAACTGCAATGAATAGATAATGAGAACACTGGAGAAAATACGTTTTTACAGATTTTCCAATTATCTTTCTAAAATCAATTACTGCGAAAGCGTTTTTACATTCCCATTTTTCATGTGAAGCGTAAACGTTTTTTTTTTCCTTCATCAAACTTTGAGATTGATCAGAAAGGTTACATTATGATTGCACATGGACAATGACTCGTGTAAAGTATTTTGTAATCTACATCGGCTCTTTCACATGTTGTTGAAAAGCAACTTCACATCATTTGTTAAACAATTCAGTTTTGGCTATAACCTCTTACGGTTTGATTTTAGTATGTACTACCCAAGTTAAGTATGACAGAAATAAAATGTCTGAGACAACTTTGAAATATTGAACAAAATGAACATACTTCGAGTTTTGAAAAAAATACCGATTTTCGACACTTGTTTTTTTCTTAATGTGTAACATTTATTGAAGAAAAAAGTTTTTGAATAATCGTTCAAATTATTGTATATGTTTGTTAATTGTCATTCAAAACATGAAAAAGACTTAAAATGCAGCAAATACATAAAATAACCCTTCAAAAAAATCCTTGCTTCCTCTTAATAAATAAATGTTTTCATTATATTTTAATTTTGGACTTTGTTTTGTTATTTGTTAATCTGCAATTACACACTTTTCATTAATTTTGACATGACTGATAGAAAAATTAATTTTGAAACAATTTTAGCTTTTATTTGAAACATTCACTGCCCTAGTATTTCTACATCACAGTTAATGTTTTAATGAAAATTCCAACGACAAACTAGTTAAGTCTCATTTCAGGTTTTATTTAAAGATTTATACAGAACTGTTTTGGTAATAAAGAAATTCTGTCCTCTATTCCGATGTGTGATTAAATAAAAACCCACAAATGAATGCTCATTCATTACATCTAATGTAAAAGTAGTAATCTGGAATAAAAATATATTTTTTTCAGACATGGTAATTTACATAATTTATATGAAGACGATTTCCGGCCTGTCATAAATAACCAGAAAATCAAGAATGTCATCAGTTATATCGCACCGTAATTATTTTCTACAGAATAAAAAGTTTTACTGAAAGTTAAACATAGTCATTCGAATGAAGTTATTATACATGAAACTCACCAATACATCAGCTTTTCTTATTAACTAACCTTTAGCCTGCTGGTGGCAAGTGATTCTACCTTTGCGATCAGTGCAGACAAAGATCAGCCTGCACAACATGGTCTGCACTGTTTGCTATTCAGTCAGTTAATTTTCAGTGAACACACCTTGGAATAATAAGTAGTACTGTCCAAATTGAATGACGGAACAGTCCATTTTAGAACTGTAGCAGGGTAAAGGCTAATCGTATTGCCATTATTACCATTCTTAGTATTTTCACTAATTTTTTTCTCACTCTTGATAGGGCTTCGTTCGTAAAAATGGTACAATTCCAACTTTACTTTTGGGACAATATACCCGACTTCATATTACATATTTACGTCACTATATTTGAAACTAGAAAAAGTTTTTCATTAACCCTTATCATGCTGGACACGATTGATTCTGCCTTTGCGACCAGTGTAGTTCATGATCAGCCTACACATCACATTCATTAAGTATTTTTTGGCAAGCACCCCTTTTAACAGTTAATGGTACTGTTCCAATTAAAAGATGGACAAGTTCATTACAAAAATTTAGCAGGGTAAGGGTTAATTAGCATATTAAACAGAAGTAAAGTGATTCTGTGACTTTTAAAAACTTCTCTTCTCACAAATGGTTTCTTTATACAACATAACGTGTTCTTTATCAACAAATAAAAAGGTACTGAAAAGTGGTGGTCTCTTAATAAACATTTCTCTCCAGCAAGTTTGACTGTATCTCTGAGTTCTACGTAATCGTGGTGTAAAATATAATGTAAAGAACAGCTGATATAACATAAACATTGACTCGGTGTGATGCTTTGAATATTTTCGACAAAAATATATGAAAACTGCTTTCTTTAGATCTTTGAAACTACATTATGATCTTTAAGTTTTCTGTGCTTTGATTTCGGAAATTGAACCAAACTGACTATTTTGCAGAGTTATGAAATACTGGAATTCAAATTCTATAGAAAAACGCTGACTTTTTTCCCCAGATATTAATACTAATGAAGTGCACGATATAAAGAAGGTTTTATGTCCCTGAGACTGTTTAAATTAGGACAATGCCACTGTATGCTTACAATGAACAATTGGTTGGTCATAAGCGTAAATATCGTTGCTGACAACATAATCAATTAATATAGTAAAGTTATATAAATTCTGCAGACAGTCCATGTGTGAAAAACAAAATACAATACTGTCAAGCTATGTTTGCCCTGAATGTTGTCATCAGAATCGCAATTTGAAATGTTGAGAAAGCCAAATGGTGAAACATCAGTGGCAATCTCAAGGCGAGAAAATTGTTGATTTGGTTTTAGTTTAATTAGACTGAAGTGAAGTTCACACTGTCAAAACTTAAAGTAATTCAATGTTTGAATAACGTTGAGCTTGCAAAAATATACAAATTAAATTAATCGTTGACGTGCCGTTGAAGGATAAATGTCTAATTTTACAACTTTACTAATTTAAAAAGTAGATTTCAATGTGTCATCTTCGACAAATGTTTTCCCTTTTTTCGAAAAGAAAGGTTTAAAGGCCCAAAAAGCAGTCAGCTGTAACTGAGGTGATAATGTAAAACATTTTCCTTTATAAATACAGCATGGAAGTTACTTGTATCTCATCATATACGAAGAGGTCTGAAGTTTTATATTTGTCTATGGTATCCCTTTACATCTTGTACGAAAACAAGGGCAATAAAAAAGTATAGAAATAACAACGTTTAATTAGCAATGTGGCCCCTAAACGCAGATGTATATGAGCGATTAAATCCTACTTTGTATTTCAATTTCTTTCTCGTACTCTTTGAACAAAAAATTAAAATGTTAAGACATCGCCTAAAGTATTAAGAAGTATTTTCTGCCATGCAAAGTTAATACTTATTTATGTTATCTTCTAGTTGAAGGATATAGCATGTCACCTTAAAGATGGCGACAATTTCGGAAATTTGATACATGCACATATTTGTGTCTGTTTTTGAATATATGTAATTCAGAGATTTTCTTTGAATGTGATCACTCAAGATATATTTGATTTCTGTTCTTAAAATTACGAGAAAAATTGACATTCCACACAGCCAAGTTATGACAGATTCTAAATACCATTTTAGATATGACGCATGTATTAAAATATAAAAACCCAACAAAGGAAACCACGTTCAAAAATAAAAAATCAGCCTCACACACCTGCAACTCGCAAGTTTATTCTTCAAAGTATCAAGAAAGTAAAATATGAGCGATGACGCTAATAAGAGCTTGCTTCATCAGAACATTCTCATTAAGTTAATTGCTAGCTTTCTTTTTGTAATTAATTTGATGTAAAAAAACTCTTTAGCTGTTAAGCAAGGACCATTAGACAAATATGAATGGTACAAATAGAAAGGTCAGATTAGGATTTTTATTTCCGCACATTACTTTAAAAGATTTCTCCTCACGCTGAAAGTACTGCTAAACTTCACAAAAAGTCCGTTTTCCGGGTTCTAACAATCTATCGTCTGGAGAGGAAAATGATCATGTTTCAAGAAATTTGTCTTTTAATTCGTCATTCAGTTTCTAATGTAGTCGTTTTCTGGCGGTCTGAAATTTCGTCTACACTTGATCGCTGGTAATGAGATTGAAAACGTAGAATATAATTAGCTGATGCGATGTTACATGTGTTGTCTTATTGACACGCATGTCAATGAAAATACAAATTCTATATAATTATGTTTAAATCGTCTAATGTCATATTTACATAAAATAATAAGACGTACATATTGTTTGCCTATATCTGACAAGTTGTATTTCTAAAAGAAACAATAACTATCTTAAAAAAAAGATGGCGCATTTTAGATTTATCCATGAAACACGAAGTTCTGTATTGCTTTCATCATAAAAACAATCATACTTGATTAACAACTTTATTTACGTATAAAACTGTGCTTGGATATCAGTAACGTTCATAAATGAACGTTTAAAAAAACCTATCAAATTATATCAACTTCGAGGTGTACCAGGACTTTATATGGAGTTTAAACTAATTAACCATGTACCCGATATTAAAAAAATGCATATTTGGCACTGTCAGGTAACTTGCATTTATGTGTATTGTTTAGCTGGCACAACAGATACATGTAGTTGCAAAGAAACTAATATTTATTCGCGGAATTATATTGCAAAATGTAATGAACTTTACCTTTCAAAAATATGATTATTTCATTTTGAATATGAAGAATGTAAATATTACAACGAATACGGTATCGCCAAGCGCAGTCACGCTAAATAAATATATTATGGTGTGCAATATAACAGGAGCCGTGCTGAATGTTGCCCATCGACCACAATTTTTTGAGTTAGATTTCCAAGAAATGCTTTTATCCACGAATAAGTAAAGCTAATTTTAAGAGCAGTCTGCCAAGGTGGACTACATCAAAGGCTTTGTAGAAATCCATGATGGCAACATCAACCTGGCTTCTCTGTATTGACTGAGCTAAATCATGAATAAGACCCACTAGCTGGGTTTCGCAAGACCGCCGGGCTCAAAAACCATGCTGATAGTTCATCAGGATATCAAATTTGTCTATTATATAGTAAATGATTCTAAAATATTAATAACTACTATGTGCTCTAAGATCTTACAAGCTATACATGTTACATACATAAAGTAGTTACGAACTTATCTAACTAGGATGTAAATTGTAGCCGAAAACCGTTTATTTTGACAATTTTAACAAAACTCGATGTCAATACGGGGTGTACCAAAAAAGGGAAATAATTCGTAATTTTGCATGAAATAATATTTAACTTATTCAAAATGATTATAGAATATAGTCTGCACGTGAAGCAGGCATATTTTTTCAAAAAAATGTTGTCTGAGACAGATACAAGTAAAATATATTTCCGAGTATTTTTTTCTGAAAATGAGATAACTAGACAGTGCCTACTTTATTCATTTTATTATTGATAATTGGTTAAATTTCAGTATTTACATTCACTGTGTACTTTGTATATTAAGACAAAAATAACCTTTGTTACTGTTTTTTTTTTGTTCTTATTCTTCGTTTCAGTTATACATTTTGTGCTTTGTATTAACGAGTTGTCCCGTATAAGATTTACTAGTAATTTATTTCCACACACATTACTCATATACAGTTGCAAAGCTGTATTGTACTATTAAGAATTTGCTCTACTGTTGCGCTTCTATGCAGATATAAGATATAGAAACAATAACCATTTAAGCTCGACAGGTCGGCCTACTTATTCACAGTTAGAGGAGAACCAATACTGAAATAATATTCATGTCGTGTTGTTTGTATCCATTATAATTAGTAAAGCAAAACAAAAGGGAAAGACAGAATGGCTGGAATAGTAAAATATAGACCAACAAATACAAGAATCAGTACTCTTAATAGAGTGAAAATGGTAAAGGAAATGACAGAGCCATGTGCACGTCATTTAAGGGTAAATGTCACGTGGCATAAGAAACTTACAATTAATAAGGTCACGCAAAGACAAATGAGCTGCGTCATGAGAAAACCAACATATTGGCTTTGCGACCAGCATGGATCCAGACCAGCCTGCGCATCCGCGCAGTCTGGTCAGGATCCATATTGTTCGCTTTCAAAGCATACTGCAATTAGAGAAACCGTTAGCGAACAGCATGGAACCTGGCAAGACTGCGCGGATGCGCAGGCTGGTCTGGATCCATGCTGGTCGCAAACCCATTATGTTGGTTTTCTCATGGCGCGGCTCAAATATGAATATCCAATCACATTGACAGTCCGGGAAACAAATCTGAAATACAGACAATATCACAAGAAGTACACACACTGAATGTCTCTGATTGTTAACCGAGAAACATGCAAAATAATAGATACACGATGATAATCTGAAATTCATCGTATTTTTTGCTCCTGTATAAATTTATTTTAACAAATGAATGTTTATTTATTTAATTAATTTCATTTTATTGGTTTTGTTTGCTTTTTGTGCGAGGATCAATGTTGTTCACAAGAGGACAGAATCCTTACTTGTATTACGGCAGTTTGATTAAATTTTAAGTCGGTTTCTTTATTCTAAAACGATATTCCTGTCAGATGATAAAGTCATATTCATGTTTGTGCTTGCCTTTGAATAATTACTTTGCTATTCGGGAAAATCATTTTTTCGAGTGTGTATTTTATGTTTTTGCTGATGTTTGTAACAAAGTCACAGTGTCGAGCCTCAATTTTCATACAGATTTATTGTAACTCATTTAATCATCTTTAACCTTGATAATTGAGCCGTGCCATGGGAAAACTAACAAAATGCGTTTGCGCAGTCTGGTCAGGATCCATGCTGTTCGCTTTCAAAGCCTATTGCAATTAGAGAAACTGTTAGCGAACAGCATGGATCCTGACCAGACTGCGCGGATGCACTATGTTGGTTTTCTCTTGGCGCGGCTCAATTTTATATTATTGAGAGTATAATTATTTTCGCGTTTGAGAGTAAGCATATTGTGTTTCATATTTGAATGCTTCTATTCTGAAATAAATTTGTCTAGTATTTAGAAAGATAGTGCTTTCGTTCCACCGATTTAGTTTGTACTTATATATAAAACCCTTGACATGGGTTTTGTAAATATTTCCCGCTTTAATTCATTTGCCTGTAGAAAGTATTTTTCTTTTCCCGCCTAAATATATACTGTACAGTTTTGGCGAAAACATTGCGCACATAAGAACAGACACATTTTGACGTGCATTGATGTTCAGAAGGATATTAGTTACGAGCTTGCAAAATATGTGAAATACTGTTATTAAAGCAAACGTTTGCTTCCGCTGTAAAGAAATGTTCTTGGCTTGACGATGCATCGTCATAATTTGTTTATGGATTTATAAAAGAGTTTTTATATGTTATTCATTGAGTTAGAATGTTATTTTGACAAGATAAATCAAAATCATTTCCTGTGTAACATTTGTTACAATCTTTGTAAAGCCGTTCTGTAATTATGGAAGGCCGTTGTTACTATAAGATTTGAAAGTTAAATTTTATGTTCAAGCCTTCTTCATAGTTTATTCTTTCTATCTATTCTTACGTGCGCAATTTTGTCTCCAAAACAGTACAGTACTAGTATATATAAGCTAATTTAGGACGGACGGACAGTTCAATCGCTATTTGCCAGAGACATAAAAAAGGAACATGTTAATGTTCACAGGTGAACATCTGCTGGGCACAAGTGTTTGTTTTGTTTTGTTTGTTTGTTTGTTTTGTTTCATTTGGGTTTAACGCCGTTTTTTCAACAGTATTTCAGTTATGTAACGGCGGGCAGTTAATCTAACCAGTGTTCAAACATGAAAACAAATGCATGCTGTATGAAACACCGAAGTAATAAACAGACATGAACATACATGAACAAAGAACATAGCAGGGCACAACCTTAGAAAAGTATGTGGCATAAACACCGCTGCCTGAAACCACATTCATTAAGAGATATACACCTTTAAAGGTCATTTCGGATATTCTCTATGACACTATATGCAGAAAAAAACGAATTCTTTTTTCGCAATTCTAACGCTTAAACATACTTCAAATATTGTCAAATAATAGGGTCAAAATAAAGGTAAGCTGCACTGCGCCATATCCCCAAATGCCCTCGCAAACAAATTGGTTTGTGATGTTTTATTTTTCCAATATAAGAATAACAGCCAAAAGGAGGCAACCAATTTGCTGCTTGAAGAGTAAACAATAGTCCAATCATTCCGACATAAAACATTCTACTAATTTGATAAAAGATTGATGGATTAGAATAAACGTCAAACAACCGTAAACTTTCACTGCATGCATGTTACATATTGAATAATGTTATGCAAAAACCTTAAACGAAAATTGAGATGTACTATACTTGTTATCACCTAATAAAACTGCATAATACAGGAAATAAGTGTTATCGAGAGATATGGCAGAGTTAAAACACGAATTTGTGTATCGAAGTTCGGGGAGAAGACGTGCTTCCATGTAAATTGAGCAAAAGCCGACTTAAAGAATGTAAAATTAATCGATGAATGAATTAAAAATGGCCAGTTGTTAATTAGTATAATAATTGTTATTCAAAAGCGTCCGTAATTGTTGTAACCCATCCAAACAAGAAGTCTTGGGCCATAGCCAGCAATGTGTGGTCTGCTGTTGGTATTGAAATTCTTTCTTGATGCTAGTAATTTGTTTGGTTTCTATGTACGCTGGTCTTGTGTACGTTGCGCATTTGAACATGGCTTTCCCTCTTAGATATTTATCCTTGTTTTTGTTTAGATTTTTTTGAAACAGCAGAAACGTGTATTTAATCAAAATCACTTGACACCAGTCTGACCGCTGTCTTATCATAACAAAAACGTTTTCGCTTGAAAGTGTAGTACTGTCAATGTGCACGCTTCTTTCCAGAGAAGACACTATTTTATAATTAATATACGCGTCCGCCACCAACTTAGCACATCCAATAAGGAAAAACAAAGACAAAATTCCAAGCCATATTCAAAGAACGCAGCCAACAATACAGCACATTACATAGAAATATAAATACACAATGACTGAGCACATATTCCAAGTGACCAAAACACCACTGTTGAGTTTTAAGTAGTTCATTGGCGCCAGACCTCACTCTTTTAGTCTTACCATGTTCCTAAAGAAGAGACAGAAACAATAAGATTACTGCTCGTCAGGTGAATTCCTAACACATATAACATTAACTATATGAACGCATTGTATAATACACAATCTGCTTACGTAAAATATATGAAAAAAAAAACCCAATGGAAACGTAAACATGTGTTCTCGATGACGTTGCAAAAGCCAGAGCACCAAGGGAAAAGACAGTTAAGGGCACGAGGGCGAAGCAGGACAGGGAACATCTATTAAACAGTCAGTCCTAAGAGGGAGCATTTAAAAGCTAGCTACCATGGAGTCCCAACCTGTTCAGTCATTGCACAATCAAAGAGGAAGTTTTTCATTTTGTGACTGGGTGGTGTATCATGTTATATGTTAACGCAGTGCAGTGAGGCAGCACTTCCGGGAACGATAACACAAACCCTAGAAATTATTGACCGATTGCTCTTACAAGTTGTTTATGAAAAACATTAAAAAGTATGATCAGTTCTAAATGAGGTTGGTTTCTAGAATCCCAAGATTTAATTATAAACTTTCAAAGCAGTTTTCGTAAACAGCATACTTTTCCGACTGGAAAATTTTATTCTTGACGCATTTGTCAACAAAAAACAGTTTTAAATAGTTTGTTATGTCCCCACATTTTTTGTGGGGGACATATAGCGTTACAAGGTTCGTACGTCCGTCTGTCCGTACGTCACGAAATATTGTGTGTTCAACTCCTCCCAAACTAGTAGTCTGATTTGCTTCAAACTTGACCAAGCTGCAGTGGAACTTTTGCTGTAAATGTTCTTACCGCATTTATGGCCCTTTGATAGTCTATAGAATATAGAGAAAAATGTTGTATGTCCAACTTCACTAACACTAATGAAATGGACCATGATGAAGGACCATGATGTGAAGATGAATATAAGTAATGGACATTTTTCTGTGGTATTTTTTTTTCTAGAATTATGGCCCTTTCTTAATTTCACAAATTAGGCCATAGTGAAGACATTTGGTGCGTTCAACTCCTCATACACTTTTTTCAAGGAATTGATTCAAGGTTGCTCCTTATCTGAATACAATTAGCTTCAATCTTTTAGTCGAAAATCCTTAATGTTAAGATGGTCTGTACTAAAAGCTTTGCTACTTAGAGGATGGCACAGTATTTGGGGGCATCTGTGTCCTTTGAGCACAATTCTAGTTTACGTTATGAAGTTGAGTAATATTTATAGGTTATTAGCTTTGTATCGGGAAATATGCACGAGTTCTTCAGTGGAAATATTGCGCGACTTTAGGAGCGCAATATTCTTCCGCTGAAGAACGAGTGCATATTTCCCGATGCAAAGATAATAACCTTTTTATTACATACGCATCTACACGTATAAATATTATGTAAATATCATAAATATGTTCAATAGCCTGAATAGGATTGACAATACTGAACTAAATAGAAAAAAATAGTGCAACAACACACACTGAATTACGTCACGCACCCGATATGATATTCAGGCGTCAGTGTATGGAAAAATATTGACGTTTCCGGTACCAGTGTAACTTAACGGGGAATAGAAACGAGTATGTAATAAGATGCTATGTAAGTCATTGTCCAAACACAGTGCAAACCAGTAAAATCACAAAGCTATTTATAAAAGCAAGGTATTTCTTAGCCAAATCCCAGGATTACTTGCATCTTTTCTACTTAACCAGCATCTACAAGCCCATACAACTGTTTCATCCAAATTTAGTTTAGCCTTATGGTAACAGATATAGTCACTGAGGCGTTAAAACCACGTTATTATGCATAGACCTTTATTCTTTACCCTTATCCAGTAACACGGCAATATAGATAAAACTAATCACTACATAACAGTTGAAACCCAAACATACGCAGGCGACAAATATTTCAAAATATACCTTAACAGGTTTGATTACTTTGAGTACACGACTCGTGTGTAGACTGGTTTAGCTTCGAAATACACTGAAAGCCCCGTTGTTAACACATCACAATAAACTATTACTGGCTTTATGAACCATTTTAACGACACCATATTTCATGTCTCATACCACTGTTTTTACCAATCTAATGATTAATGAATTCCCTTGACAGAATAAAATACATTAGTGCTCTCTGGTCTTGAATTTTGCTTTGGTTAATGCAAACATGAATCTTCGTTGATTACATGGAATAATATTTGCCCAAATCGAAGCAGGAGACTGGCATAAAATAATGGTTACGCAGATTAGGTAATTTGCAAGTTGAAATTAATGGAAAATGAAAACATTTTCCCACATTTTCGTTCCACCATAATCAAGATTGTTAAGGAAAGCCATAAAAAGTAACACTGACATCCCAAATCTTTCAAATAAAAAAGTGCTGAAAGTTACGTTTGTTCTGCACTTTTGGAACAATGCAGAATGTTATTAAACCTTATATTTTTCAAAGCATCGTTATATTTTTCAAAGCATCATTATATCTGAAGGAAATTAAGTCAGTGAAAATGTTCAGGTGGCGTGCCTGATTTGTTGCTAGTCTAAGACCGATTTGACAATATTGGTTCTCTGGAGAATCTTCATAATGGGTTTCTCTTGCAACATTATATGTTTGATGACATTCTTGCCTATAGAATGTTTTGCAATGTAGATTTTAATTAAACTTCATTGTTGTAGATTCATATAGCCAAGTTAAATATATATGGAAATATGCTTAAGTTTTCACAATCTGCCAAATATTCTCAGGAGTTCTTAAGCATTAAAATTTAGTTTTGTTAATATTTTATTATCCGAATAATATCTATTCTGGTTTTTACGATATGTCGTCCCTTTCGGTATATCAAACATTCTGATACACCTGAAAGATACATTCATTTAAAAATGATAAAATCCAAACAATTTGATAATTGCAATTATGATTGACTAGATCAATTTAACTCTGTGGTCTTATAGAATAGCACCTTAAGAGGTATTTTTGGACGTCTCAGACAGCGGTCTTACATGGATCACTATACTATGTTATTACATTATTTGAAAATTTACCACTTCCTGTCGTTTTTTGTAATGGGCTTGTCGGCAGTATAAGACAGACTCACTAAACAATCCATGATCAGGATAAAAAAATGCGAAATTCTCGAAAGTCAAATAATTCATACATAAAGACCGATATTGCTTCCATTCAGCTTAAAGTTTTTTCATTTAGATCTGAAAATCATTTTGAGTCCAAATGCATTAACTTGTCATGGTCCTACCAAATCAGTTTCAAAATCCAAAGACGAATTAAAAATCTGATCAACTATAAAAGCCAGAGCCATCCATCAAGTTCTCCCATGAAAGTAGAAGATTGACGTAATCTATACAGTCTGTGTATTTTCAAAAAGGATTTTTTTTTAAATAGTCTACAGCGAACTGTAAGATTTAATACATGCAGCGTATATGGTTACTTTTTTCTGCCTCGTTACGGAACTACAACAAAGAATACAATTTAAATGTAAAATTTAACAGGCACTAAAGAAAAGGTAACATTTTAATCAACATTGATAAATCATATAGAAGATATCAATCTTAGTGACTCCTTAGGTCGTAGAACGCTTCAATAAAATATTCAAAGGTTGACATCTATTTTTTACTATATTGTAGGGATGGGAACGAATATTCGAATATTCGAATATTCGGAAATCGGTCGAATATTCGAATATGAAAATCAAATTCGAATATTCGTAAATTATTGTATATTTTTGTTCAAAATAAGTATCATTGATTTTGGGCAATATGAGCATAGCATGCTAATTCTACAGAATAAAACCATGTCATGTTTGTTTAACGAGTATCAAAAGATGTCCAATTAACAAGAAAATAGCAATGCATAATTCGCAGGGGCCATCGTTACGGATTAACAGTTTGCAACAGGCGTCATTGTGTCAGATGCATGTCAAAAGATGTCCAATTAACAAGAAAATTGCAATACATAATTACCTGGGGTCATCGCTACGGATTAACAGTTTGTATTAGGCGTAAATGTGATATCTTTATAACGTTTGTTCATTTTTATTGGCGCCTGTTTTATGTAACAAGTTGTAGAATTTTTTTTTTCGAAAACAATACCAAACTTGTAGATATTGCCGATCTTTTCACAATATTTTGTACGACGTTTCAGACCATCCGCAGAATCGGTTTTCATCCGCAATCGGCCGTATTCGAATTAACTTTTATAATAAAATCAAGATAACATATGACTGATGCATAAGTTCATGTTGAAGGAGGTTTAAGTTTGCCTTACTAGCTTTTTACACGACGATTAAAAATTTTCAAAATGGCGGCGGTAATACAACAGCGCGTCACGTGTTTAAATGGGGCGACCTGCTATTTTTAGATAAAATTGCGACGGTCTAAATTATAATCGTTTTGATTTTTTGTATTATTTTGAAGCTAAAACACTGAATTAGTTATATATGTTCATGATTATATTGACAGAATCGTGAAATAAAATGCTAGGATCGGCGGGTTTTGCTAAGTAGGATCGTGTTACCCGAAGCAAACATTTTTTGGCCTTATTACGTACGATGATCCACGCTGTAAACAAATGAATACGTTGTGTTTATGCCAATCACTTAATAAGAATTGAAAGCTTCCATTAAAGCAAACCGAATATTCGAATATATTCGAATATGGCAAACCGAATATTCGAATATTGATTTCAGTATTCGTTCCCATCCCTACTATATTGTATTCAAATATTCTAACACAACAGGTTTTTTTTCCAAATGTCTTCCAAATTAATTAACGAGCATTTTTTTTTTTTAAATTTTGAACACATTTAGAAATTTTTGCAAAATAGGCATATGGAAGGCAACAGTGTTGGGTTAGAAGATTCATATATCTGTACAAAGGGAATACAATATCTTACCAATCACCATTATTTCAACAGCTCTAAGCATTTATTGCATTGGATATACAGTTCCCCGTTAAAATAAAATGTATGATTTGCTCCGATTTTACGGCGTGTTAATACGACATTTTTTTACTTCGTATGAGTGGACATAATATTAATTACCAAATACTGTAACAAGGTTCACGTATGCAATGCGGTATAATCGCCAAAAGTTGTGGGTTTCCAAAAATTGAAGATGACGGATAATACAGTTTATTCTCTTTACGGCCCATATCATTTGTAAATGTAATCATAAGTATCCGGTTTCTTATCTGTTGGAACATTAAACATACCTTTAAAACGTCAATGTTTATATATAATTTCCGAGTGTAATTAAAACATACATTTTTAGCTCGACTATTCGAAGAATAAGTAGAGCTATCCTACTCACCACGGCGTCGGCGTCGGCGTCGGCGTCGGCGTCACACCCTGGTTAAGTTTTTCGTACCAGTCCACATTTTGACAAAGTCTTTTGAGATAAAGCTTTGAAACTTTCAACACTTGTTTACCATCACCATGTCCAGTTATAGGCAAGAGTACATAACTCTGTCAAGCATTTTGACTGAATTATGGCCCCTTTTGACTTAGAAATCTTGGTTAAGTTTTTCGTACCAGTTCATATTTTGACAAAGTCTTTTGAGATAAAGCTTTGAAACTTTCAACACTTGTTTACCATCACCATGTCCAGTTATAGGCAAGAGTACATAACTCTGTCAAGCATTTTGACTGAATTATGGCCCCTTTTGACTTAGAAATCTTGGTTAAGTTTTTCGTACCAGTTCATATTTTGACAAAGTCTTTTGAGATAAAGCTTTGAAACTTTCAACACTTGTTTACCATCACCATGTCTAGTTGTAGGCAAGAGTACATAACTCCATCAAGCATTTTGACTGAATTATGGCCCCTTTTTGACTTAGAAATCTTGGTTAAGTTTTTCGTACCAGTCCACATTTTGACAAAGTCTTTTGAGATAAAGCTTTGAAACTTTCAACACTTGTTTACCATCACAATATCCAGTTGTAGGCAAGAGTACATAACTCCATCAAGCATTTTGACTGAATTATGGCCCCTTTTGACTTAGAAATCTTGGTTAAGTTTTTCGTACCAGTTTATATTTTGTGTAGTGTTTGACATATGGCTTTGAAACTTTTATATCTTGTTCAGTATAATAGTCTCTATCAATAGGCAAGAGTACGTAACTCTCTCCTCTTTTTTGGCTGAATTATGGCCCTTTTTGAACTTGGAAACTGGTTCTGTTTTGTATATGTCCATGTTTTGTCAAGACTATTTGACATATGTCTTTTAAACTTTAAACACTTTATCATTATGATTTCCATCTCTAGGCAAGAGTACATGACTCTGACAACTATTTTGACTGAATTATGGCCCTTTTTGGACTTTCAAATTTGTTCAGTTTTTCTTACAAGTCAGCGTTTTGTCAAAACTATTTGAACTGTGGCTTTGAAACTTTTAACACTAGTTTATCAACATGATTTCCATCTGTAGGCAAGAGTACATATCTCTGTCAACTATTTTGACTGAATTATGGCCCCTTTTGGACTTGGAGATAAGTTAAATTTTCCATATAAGTCCATGTTTTGCCTAACATATAACTTAACATATTTGCCATCATGGTCACACATTGCCATTTAGTGGAAGACTAATCGAAATCCACAAATACAGGAACATTTTTTGTTTAATCCATTTTTTTGTTTAGTCTGAAAATCTATGGAAATATTTTGACCCCATTCTTCAATCAATTCTTCGAATAGTCGAGCGCGCTGTCATCCGACAGCTCTTGTTTTTGTATGCCACCTTAAATGATACATATAAACCAAGATAAAACCCGTTTTATTGACCACGTATGCACAACAGTTTAACTTGGTCACATTTTCCGCCTGTCAGTATATCTACTCAGAAAAACTAAAACACCCATAAACCTGCTGCTTTTAATAATGCAAAGATTACATATGTCTGGATATTTCTAAGCATCTATGGCTTATTTGCATCTGAGTGTGGTGTATATATAATGTAAGTGCATTTGTGATATAAACTTTGATTCGGCAATTTAATTATGCTGCTGCAATAATCTTTAATGAAATCATAATATATTTCAGAAGATTCCTGGACACAGGACGCCATTGTGACATCATTGAATGCACTAATGCTTACAATTTGAACCGATTATTTTGCGGGGACAAAGAATTTATAATGAAATACGTGCATGGGTAATGTTATTATGTATACGAATTTGGTTTAAGACTGAGCACAAAATATGCACAAAAAAGTTTCATCTATCTGAAAAAAAAAGCGGAATTGTTTTATTCAATTTCAGATACATTGGATGGCTACATGATCAAAAAGGACAAGAAAATATAACGACATTCATTCACATCACGTGGCGCCATACCATAAGTTAAAGGTATATTTGTGATCAGTAATAAAATGTACATGTATATGAAGATATTTCAGACGCGTGTATTTTACAAAGATAAAAGTAGCAGAATCTGTTAATGAGAGGCAATGAAATGTCACCTCACGTCCTGCCTCTTCACTTCCATAGTAAGAGCTACAGTTCTCCCTTCCGTCCCTATTTGATTTATCTGATTAAAACTTATAATAAATTGACATTGGTAATAGACGGAATTTACAATTTATTTAAAATACTCCAACACAACTAGTTCTGATGATTAATTCAAAACTGAATAAAATATTTTGAGAGACAAAGTTTGTCGTGTTGTCCGATCCTTTGCGTTCTTTTCAGTGATGAAGTGTTAACATTAAGCAACACATGATGAATATCAAGCATCGAATTCGTACATTTATGACTGAGTGCTGCAAAAATGTTATTTAGATCTGCCGTTCAGGTTAACTGATCAATGTTTTCACAGCCAAAGATTTGACACATTGTCCGAAACAAACTTTGGCACAGCCAGTTTATGAATCGGACACTCCACATAAGTGTTGTCGGAGAGAGAAAAAGATATAGTTTTTTTAAATTTCGATTTCTCTCGGTAAGGGAAATCCTACATAAAGATCAACTTGGTTTGACCTAAACATTTTTAAAGTAATGGTTTATAAATACGGTGAAATCTGCCTCGCAGACATTCCTGTGGTTTCAGAAAATGTATTAGATTATTTTAGACAAAATGTCAATAAACAATCATATAACCCTGTCAAACCGATGCTTCTTTTGGAAGAAGTCTTGACAGGAAAATTGCAATTTGAAATTCTAAGAAAGCCAATGATGAAATGTAGAAGCAGATTTATGACGAGAAAACTAAACTAATGTTGATTTGGATATAAATTAATTTGAAGTGAAATTCTTTACTTGGAGAATTCGTTTAAGTGATTCCTTCTTACGATTTTTGTCTGATGAGAACAGAAAATTTCATTATTCAAATTAGTTTTATGTTTAAATTATTGTGGTGATCAATATTTTTTTTTTGAATTAAGTTTAAGCTCATTAACGCAATTTACCTTTGTTAAGTTAATTAGCTCGACTTTTCGAAGAATAGATAGAGCTATGGACTCACATACCTCAGAGTCGGCGTCCCAATTTGGTTAAGTTATGGTATGTATGCTGGTATCTCAGAATCCACTTGTGGGAATAGATTGAAACCTCACACACTTATATTCCTTTTAAGACTTAGCCATTTTGGTTAACTTTACTTTGCATTTGTACAACAGTATGCCTCTTTTCGAGTTAAGTTTTTGTATGCAAGCTGGTATCTCAGTACCCACTTATGGGAATGGATTGAAACTTGTCATTTGTCCACTGTGATGATCTGACATGCATTGTACAGGATCCATAAATTTGTAATGCCCCTCTTTCGACTTGACAATGTCATTGAATAGTCAAGCGTTGTTGGCCTCCAAGAACACTTGTTTTATTTAATCTAATCACGTCATAAAACTTGACAAATATTAGTCATGGGCTACAGCTATTTAACGTCATCTGTATGTCGATTTATTTGAATTTCTGTCACGTTTACATTTCAGACGAGGAAATGATGGTGAACACGGGCCCTGTTTCTCAATTTCATTTCTGTTTTTGAAGTATGGTTGTGCTCTTCACACAGTCAATACCTTTCGGTTTGTATCTATAACTCTAAATATGTGGAGGTGCACGAAAATATTTTTTTTTGATTTATAAAAAAGCAGAATCCTGACTTGAGGTAGTCTGTTTATATCTTTTTAACCGAACGAAAAGCTATTAAACATACCTTCACAATATCAACTGTACGTCCACATAGAAGGGAAATATATCGAAAAGATATCAATATTTTAACACTGCTCTACACAGGTAGATACGAGGTATATCAAATAATTAAGATCAAAAACTAATATTGTCGGGGTCCAGGGACGAGGAACTTAATAACAATATAAAAAATCCTAGTTCATGCGAGGCTACTTAAGCAATTTTACCTAAGGAGCCGTGCCCTGAATCCCCGATATACTTATAAAATACCGCATAAAGAATGAGAGAGAACAGGGATAATGTACAAGCCATATCTGAGTTTCAACAATGTAATTGAAAAATATTCTGAAAACAAATGTGTACATGAAAAATTCATCAATATTAATATGTCTGTTCTGTAATCTGTACCCCTGCTCTACCACTGGTCAAGATCTAGGTCTTCAATCATAGACACGTGGAGGCACAAAGATGAGCACTACTCATCTAACCTGTGCAAACTGCAAATATGAGAGTGAGATGAACGAGACACTCATATACCACTGCCCATGTATATAAAATTCATGCAAAGTTTCATGCAACAGAATAAGTATATAATCTGTATCTTGAAATTCAGCATCTTCTAAGTGAATTGAAGTTCCTCAAATATAATTCAGCACTTGAAGAAAATGAAAAGGGTAGGACACGAGCATAAGCCGCATATCACCGTATTTTTAAAGAAAGTTAAATATTCATCTACAATGCAGAGTTAATTAATAATTTCTGTGCATCAAGTTAATTCCTGACTCAGTTAACTTCAGCAACGCCGAACATAAACAACAGAACTGGAAAATCATTGAAGTAACATGTTTCCACCACGATCGGCAGCTGACGGTACTCTCAGGATCATCTCAGTACTTGCTTCTGTCTGTCTGTCAAAATGTAGGAAGAACATGTTCAAAATATAAATAAAACAATCGTCATCGGCGTCATGAGCATTCTGATTGGTTGACCACTTCACGCACCGCTGTATGTAAACAAAGTAGCCCAAGAGCTGTCATCAATCTTCAGGATATAACAAACATCGTCCGCCATGTTCCATGTACAGGACATTAAAATAAAAAGAAATAGAAATTCAAAACAAGAAATAACTTAACTGAACCGCAGGAACTCCAACTTGAATCCAAACATCGAACACCATACTTACTTTCACTTTCGAATTCTCTCGTTACACTAACAAAGAGAATAACTCGAAAAAATCACAAAATATATAGACTGAGCTATATCAATGGTTCCAAAGCATGGAAGAGGTAGATCCAAGGCTCGATTCCGTTATATATCATGCGATGCTTGATTTGCAGGAATGTCGGTCAGAATTGCTGGAACTCAAGGTCTAAGTTCTTCCACCACTGCTATCGGCAAATCGTCCGCGCACCTGCTCCACAAATATTTAGGGGTTGATGCTAGCTTTTGCACCTGAAATAAATCTTTGAAACATATGCAAGACAAAAATAATTATTATTCGTAAAATTCGTAATTTCTCGATTGATCTATAAGTTTTACCGACCACCACTCAGTATGTCCAACAGCCATGGTCACCTGAGCTCTACATTATTATGTCACTTATCTCCTATTTTAATTTCCATTAGTCCAATTTTTGTTTACCGTTTAAAACATTCATTTTATTAAATGACAAGTAAAATTTTTCAGTTGAGTTGCCGTGGACTTGAGGCTAACTATTATAATGAAATTCTACTCATCTCATCAAAGAATAATCCTTCACTTACGTGCCTTGGTGAAACATTTTTAAAACGAAACCGGCAAATATCCTTAAAAATACTCAATGTATAACTTTATTAGTTAGAATACAGAAAGATCTCTTGGTGGAGCATCTGTCATAATTAAAATTGCATGCCCATACGGACAAATTGTTATAATAACTAATATTCAGTCGTTACATGGCATCAACCAATTACATTCAGCGTGATCAATCACTAAACCGCTATAGGCCGATAATATACATAATAAGACTTGGCATATCGAATCAGATTTAATGATAGTTATAATCTAATATAAAAATACTTTAAATGTATGCATGTATATAATTGCCATATAAGATGTTTTTAACGTCCTTGAGTGTATATCCTTACTGCAACGGGGTTATGGGTCCACCCACGGAATTTTTGTAAAAGTATGTAAATGTATATTTCTTGGTCCAAATTCTGAATAATCAAATAGAGCTATAACTAACGTTTTTAGCTTCTGATCATTTATTTTGGTTCTAGAATGACACAATTGAATCATGTGCATATAAGATCTACTTTGAAAACAAATGCCTTTATGCCCATTTCTAATACGTTCTTAATACGTTGAAGTACGTTTTATATAGGTCTTAATAATTTTGCTACGTTTCAGTAGGTATATGCTATGTCTATCAAAACCCCACATTTAGTTTGGAAAGTGCAAAATAAAGTGGAAAAGTCATTACTATGTTTTATGCCTCTCTGATACCTTTTTCTACGTATATGGCCGTTTTACTATGTTTTTAAAGCGTAGTAATACGAGCCCTTAATACTTGACAGTGTGACTGGGGTTTTACTTTCAAATAATACAGACGTTGTTTGTGTAACGGATTTCGGATGTTCCTTTGGGAAAGTAGAAAGAAGTTAATAGCCATATGTTTTTGACCTTCCAATCTCAGTGTAAGTAATAAAAATAAAACAATAACGCTGCTTATTCGAATGTCTCCCCTGATCCTCATAATTGCTTCTTTGCTTCTGGGCATGAATATTTTACTACTTGTGTCGTTCAGGAATGATCTTATTTTCTAGACAAAACATTAAGTTGTCCATCAAGGAAAAAATAACAAAATGAGCTACCATTTGTATCCGATCCTCTTTGGTTAACTTTACGTTAGTTATGTCAGTGATATCAATCATTTATCTTCTTTATTACAATAAAAGACACGATATTATATAAAACTGACAATGAGGCCTTTTTGTCCCATTACAATAATTTGCTTAGGTGAGTCAATGTTCTTTCGAAATTGACAGTTAACTTAAAGTCTTATGATCCAAAATTAACAAAAATAAAAAAAAAAAAAAAAAAAAAAAAAAGGAAGAGTAAAGTAGACCTCAAAAATTAAAATTGTCTGTCGATATGATATTATTACATTTTTGCCAATACTTAGAGACCTTGAGCGAGACATTGCCTGTGGTCTGAAAATCAAGATTTATTACTCACTTTTAACAAGATAGATATTAGGAATGCGTTACAAAACATTTGTGAACGTTTTGTTAATCAATCAAGATAGGGAAATAAGCAATTATCACATAAATATTTGTTAACTCGGTGATATAATTGTCTAGAGAATGCAACTGTATCGTACGTGAATTAGTCCATTATCCAGTTCTAAAAATATTTTGAAAAAATCTGAGTTATGTCGGTATCTAACATGTTAGTTTCATAAGTAATTTGTAGGCAGAGGAGACCCCTACGATTTTACTGTGTTAACCAAACTAATTACGTAATCTTTATGACGGCTGATTTATTAATGTAAGTCCAAGATATTGTTTACGCATTGTACATGAATTTGCGCGAAATGCGTGCAGATATTAAGTAAATTTCGAAATAATTCCATTGATAAGACTTTAAGATAAGATCTCAGTGTTGTTTTATTTTCTGGTCCTTCGGGATCATTGATTTCAACTCATTTAGATTTGAAAATTGAATACTGCTTAAGCCGGTGCTAGGGGGCGTGGGCATTGTTGCATTTTCATTACTGCTCATGAACAAACTCAATCAAACCGAGTCTGCAATTTTCACTGTTTGCCTTGTTCTCGATGCTTCCGAGGGATCTACTTTCATTTAGTATAGTTATTATTTCAAGTAATTTAGTATATTTCTCTGAGATATCCAACAGCTCCGAATCCGAGTTAATGTAAATATAAGTTAAAAAAACATGAAACATAAGCAGATATTGTTCCATTCTTAATGGTCACATTTAAGCAACATCTTATGACATTTTTCAGTTATTGTATATTAGATTTATGTAAGGACAAAATATCCATTACACAGATTTATATCTCTGTAAGAGATGCAAAGTTTATTTTTCATGTAATTTTGTAAATACCTCCCTTTAAATATTAATGAATACCAAACGCTTAGTATTTATTTTGATTTCAATATAATTTCTAGTTTTACATTTGCATTTAACATATACTTGGACATTTTAAGGCAATTGTTAAAACAGTGTGTATCTTCCCAGTTCACTTATTCTAAAATCGTTTTGACCTGTATTTCAATACTGATATCATTCCTTGGACAAACTATGTTTTTATCAATTCATGCTTATACTAAACTATCTCTGTCTTCGTTGGGCAACTAGGATAGGACAGGCAAATTATAAAATCATGTAAAACAAGTATGAACCATTCAACAAACACAAATAAATGTAAATGATCACTTGCTAAAGTTTCGAACAAATCCAATTTAACTAAAATCTGATTATTTCTAGGCAATAAGCGCTTGAAAGAAAAACAAATAAAATCACACAAGAAATACATTATAACGTCAATAAGCGGCAATAAGAAATTATCTAATTTTGTAACTAGTGAATATATTTTTTCAGCATTCAATTTGATTGATATTGTTTGTTAATTCAGGAAAATTGAGGCGGACAGCAGTCACTCTCGAATGGTTCAAGTTAGCTTTCATCATAGTCGAGGTAAAATTTAAAATGAAATACTCATTAAATTTTGACGGCTTTAGCGAATAGAAGTCCATAAACCCTTGAACGTCATCTTAAACAATTTAATTTCAATTTAACACAAAAAGCGCAAAAAAGTCCATCATTGTGTTGTCAGTTCTAGAAAGAAAAGTAAACTTTTTTGAAATTTTGCTCTACACATTTATGACCATGTTCAGTTAAAAAAACAGTTCGCTCATTCGAGTTTATTCGAGGACACTGTCGGTTACTTTTCAATGTTATTGCGAAAATCTTCATTTACTGAAAGAAAGATGATATTGACACTTGACAATACCGTAATAAGCAGTTGTCAAACATACGCATATGGTCATTTTATTAATCTTTTTAAATATATCTTTGGTGAGTTACAACCATTTTAAAATAAGTTGAACATAACGGCATAATTTTCATACAGTCAATTCACTTTTAAATGCAGTTGCAGATGGTTTCAGATAACTTCACTGTAAGATATAAATGTGAAAGATATACTTATATACATGATAATTCGTATTCAGCGTGTATGTTTCCAAATGATTTAAGGTATTAATTTAAATATTATAAATATAATTGGATTTTGCTTTTTAAAAATTTAGTGTTGATGTTAAATGAAAATGAAATATCTGACAAATCCACGAATCACGCTATAGTTGTCCCATGTAATTTAAATTAATGAATGTGTCATAACTCCTGCTTTTTGCCCGCATCCACAAAATCATGTTCTATACTTACATTTACATGTTTCAGTAGCTTGCTACAAACAATTCTGAGAATCATAAAATTTAACTAAATTTCAGAATATTGATCTTTCCAACATCGTCTAGATAGCCCGCACACATTCAATTGTAACACCTCCTTCCAGTACTTTCATGTGTACTGAAAAGGGATTATTTAACTTCAGTCATGTACTTGACATTTTGTCTTAATGTTTCTTATCACAGAGACTGGGAAATAATTTGATACTGTGACTTCTTTATAGTATATAAGTCGCTTTGGGAAGATATTAACCGACAATATTTCCCGACGGATTGAAAAAAAAATTGTAAGACAATTTTTACTTTCTTGCAGACGCGCTAATATCGCAATTACCCCCAGGTTCACACACCATTGAGGTCTGATATGTTTTGACGAAAAGTGATATATTACAAGCTTTATTGTGTCATGTTTGAACATCAAACCATTAAGACGCGCACATTGTATATTTCGCTATTTTCGAAAAACTAGTATGGCATGATGTGTTGTTCAAATTTCATATGCAACTGCACAAGGTAACAACTTTAACAAAAGGGTTGTATTATTCACAGAGAAATCCTACCATAGGGTCATTGCATATGATAGCTGAGCACTTTGCACCACTTAGCATCACTAGAAAAAACATTTCACTATATTCGAGAAGTGCTTAATGGAAAGGAAAAATATTTTGCTCTTGTGATAATGCCAACACTTTTCGGACATGTGATCAAAGCTGTCTGGCATTCGTGAACGTCGACCGTGATGGTACTAAGTGACTGCCAGTTCATGACGTCAGATGAGATAAAGATTTTGGACTTCTAATACCGAATGACTGTTGATTAAAAAATACAAAAAGACAATGTCTTTTGAGGCTGTTTGAAGCAAAAGTCACGGTCTTTCGATTGATCTCTTTTTGTGATCACAAATGAATAACGTCTTTGGTCGTTTTTGTTCGAAATTCTGAATGACGCCATGAAAGCAAGGCGTCTTGATAAACAAGAATATTTATCGAATTTGTCGTTTAATTACATGTATGTATATCAGCGAAAGTAAACGGTTTGTTGTTTCAGAGTGATTAAAATACCAGATGTTTTACAATGTGATAAAATCAGAATGTTGTTAGAAGAGCCTTCAAAACTGAACTGCCATCAATAAAGGATCGTTATTTAAACATTATCGACTTATTCTGATATATAGTGCCAATAAGAGCAAAAACAGTGACATAAATTTTACGACATGATGCTAGGAAGAATAATACTTTGGGCACATTTGATTGCTTCCTTTTGTGCCTTCTTGCAATTTAGTGTTGTATTGCCTTTTAAATATATTCGACGTCATGAAAAGGCAAGTCATCTTATTCATATTTTGCGTATTCATATTATTTTGTTAAGCTGTTTCCATTTACTTGTTTGCATTTATCTTGTCACTTATTGTATTTAACCATCAAATCTTACAAAATTATTTATTATATGAGCCGCGCCATGAGAAAATCAACATAGTGGGTATGCGACCAGCATGGATCCAGACCAGCCTGCGCATCCGCGCAGTCTGGTCAGGCTCCATGCTGTTCGCTAACAGTTTCTCCAATTCCAATAGGCTTTAAAAGCGAACAGCATGGAGCCTGACCAGACTGCGTGGATGCGCAGGCTGGTCTGGATCCATGCTGGTCGCATACCCACTATGTTGGTTTTCTCATGGCACGGCTCATATGTTCTAAAAATAACCTACATTTCATTATCCGAAACCGCTCATCATCTCATTTACATGTAGTGGGTTTTCACCGTTAAACATGACTTTCTAAATATAGAATAGACTTTCACACAGTTATTGTTACTTTCAAACATTAGATAAGTTGCAATAGATATTTGTTACTTATTCATAAATTTGAATCAATATAACAAAATAATTATTGACTCTTGAGCCATTGGAAATGATGTGATATTCACCGGGAGAAGGCAATATTGACCGAGGCGGTGAATATCACATCATATCAAATGGCTCAAGAGTCAATAATTGTGTAATGTTGACTAGGAAGCTGAGACACTGCATTAAAACTGACAAAATTGATTTGATAGCATGATTGGAGGCTGCGTTCCCGTAACGTGTTATTCCTTTTTGATCTTTGGCTTTGATTTGAATGATAGCGAATATAAATATCATCCGAGCTTTTCGTGACTTTATTTAATGACGAGTTATTGTTGTTTATCCCTTTTGACTTGACAATCTTTACTATTAACGAGGGATTATTATCCGGGGACTAAATTTTATTGGTGGATTTCGCACCAAACGAACAAATGCATTTAGGGACAATTTTAGTATCTAAACCTGAAATCCACTAGTAGAAATCCTCACGCGAAATGGCAATTTTCTCTAATCTCGTAATGAGAGAAACAAAGGTGCACTGGATACAGTTATCTTTATCTTTATTGGCATTACTATCAAAGTAACCTTCTATAGAATTGTAAGAATTTATTTATTTACGGTTTCAGACTATGCAAATAACAACTGTTACTTTAAATTTCAGCACTGGGATATTATTTCAAATGTGTCAAAAAGAAGATTTGAGATTTTCATGGCGCTGAACTGTCCAAAAGTGTTGCCCTTTTACGTAGTCTTTTTCTGGAATTCTATGCATATATTAGGTATGTGAAAATCATTTTTCTCCAAAAGTATACCGTTACCTCGAGGAAATATATATGCAGCTAAATGAAGTCTACTAGAAAACCCACAAAACTTTATTGCACAGAGAAAACTATTTCGTATTTGATAAGTATAATAAAGTATAATGAGGACATTCATACGTGGTATTGAATGCAATATGATTGATTCTAGTTCGATCTTAGCTGCTCGGACTAAAACGGATATCTGACAGTAATTGTATTTGATTTCAATTTACTTTATAGTTAAACATATTAAGTGAAAATGTTTCATTTTTTGACTTCGAACTTCGTTAGAAATAAAGATAATTTGTTTGTGTTGATATCATTGAGCTTCTGTTGTTGAAACGAAATGCCATATCGGAAGATTATCTAGCAACTTGAATAATCATTATAATATGGTTTTACGTGTGATACTAGTTGTTACAATTTTGTCATTGTACTATTACTTTAAATATTGATGTTGACCCCATTAGCCATCTTCTGACCGTCTATGTAATTTTTTGTTTAACTCACAAAATTAGTTACCTTGTTCGTAAAGTAGGACCTCTGTGGCACAGTAGTTATTGCTGCTGACTTAATCGAATCACTTACTCCTCAACGATGTTGGTTCGAAACAGCGCATATTACTTTTTCTTTGTTGCTTTTCTATCTTCCTTTAAATATCACTCTGCCTCCATGTTTAAGAAAATGCTGCATCTGATTCTATCACGTCTCAGACTCAATAAAAATCCATTTATATCACAGCATATTTTATTTACATATTTATGCGTAGGAAATGGGTACTTGAGTATATATGCGCATCTTCCACGAAACGTATTTGTCATTTAGTAGATACTATAAACGTTGAAATTCCAATCAAATGTATTTAACTTGGCTAAAGATAAAAACTATGTACGTAGAAGTTCTTTCACAATTGAATGTAATGCATTTTAGTGCTAGTACAATTAATGCTATGCCTAGTTATACAGTCATTAAGTATAGTAGTATACCACAAATGTTAAATGTGCGCATGTCCAACCGGAAGCGGAATATTATCATTAACGACAACATTTACGACAAACTGTATGTGTTTGTATGTTCATTCTTCTGGACAATTACATCAACCTGTCTCCGATTTGTTGCTAAATGGTTAAATAATGCCGAAATAATGAATAAATTACAGCAAAATCGGTACAACTATTGCTGAGTTTAAATGACGTTATGACGCTACATGACTGTAACCGCGCAAAATTAATAGCTTATATCTTGAAAGTACATGCTTTTGAGAATCACGTTTGTTTGAACTAATTTCAAATAGTAACTACCAGCCGAGTCGCCCGTGTTTTATTAATGATCAATATTTTGTGGCTTACATGTATTTATACTGAAATGTCATACTTGACGATGGTGACTGATTTTAGTTTCAGTTGTTCTTATATTTCCGTTGCACGTATTTTCATGTAAATGTATAACATTTGACAAGTGTTATGAATATTCATCGATTTTGAAATAAGACCACACGTTTTACACATGGAATTTTATATATAAGGATGATTATTATCATAAATAGAAGTCAGTTAATTGCATAAATTGGTCTAAACATAAAATATACCTAAATAGTTCCTCTCTGAACGTATTGACTGGCACATAGACAGTTTTGTTTACACTGATCGAGTGCAAAAAAGTAATTTGTGAACATAATCAAATGAAACGGTAAATTTTCGTTTTCGCATTATCATTCTTGATTATTTGCAATTGTCCTTTCTCTTGTATTTGAAATTAACGAGTTCTACAGAATAAGAGCCAATCAAATTTCACATACATTTTCTAAATGTATGTGTAAAGTGCTGTTGTACTTTTAACTTGATGGACTTTGAAAGGAATACATTGATTTATCTATTGCGTCAATGTACAGGGTTTGCACAGATAATGAAAATTGATACGGTAACAGTCAGTAATGAATCTGCCATTTACTCACTCTTTGTCGTGAGTAAATCAATTATTCACTAATTTCATGTTCCTAACTACAAAAACAACAAACAAAATATAGGATAGAGGTCTTAGTATTTGACAGCATTCCACTGTACAAAAATACGAATATATTTGTCTTGCAAATGTCAGATGGTATGATGTTGTGCGATGTGGTGATGATCGACCAGTATAAGTGGGGCAAATGTGATTATCTTTATCTTTGTACACCACTCAGCCTGAAAACATACTATCAACATTAAAGGCAAACATATAATCAAATGTACATGAAAACCTAATCTGTAAAAAATGTGTTTTCTATTAGGTCCCGAATGAACCAAATGTAATAACTTGAACTCATTTAATCTGGAATAGTTCAACAGCATATAAGATGGCCATTCTGGTCTCTCTCTGCTTCGTTGAACCACAAAATAAGAAAAAATGTGCAGTGTGTAAAACATAACATTCTTTCAAGGTAAAATCAAAATAAAATGAAAACTAGCTCAAAAGAGGATAACGGCAATTTACATTTGATAACGAAAGAATAACATTGCATTGGGCAAAACAACATAAAATATATTGATATAGAATTAAATGCGTACTTGTGAATGTCATTTTTCTAAATGTAGATACCGAGTCTGGCATGAAGAATTCAAATGTTCTCATATAATGTTAAATGTATATTTGCCTTTAAAGTTCTAATAATACATGAATACTCAACAGTAATTATCAAGGAACTGTTCATGTCTAAAGACCCTTGAAATATAAGGTACGTAACTGTGAACCTTATTTTCTATCAGAACATAAAGGAGACGTAATGTCTGGCCTGGGGAATCTGTCTAGAACTAAATGATTAATCTTGTTTAAATCACAATCAAAAAGTCAAATCTGCCTTTAATATTCGAATACTGCTACAAGCCATCAGCAATAACTATTAAGAAACTTTAAATGTCTGTAAGGGTGGGTAGGAGGGAATATACAAATAATCAAAATACTTGTTATGCTGTCAAACATTCAACCTCGAGTGAAGAATATCAGTTAACAATCACTTATATAGTACACTGAAAACATGAGAAAATCGTGAGTTGCAAGCAGAAAACGCGGTAAAATAACTACCGGGAACTGGAGACAAAAATAGTTAGCAGACGATGAAAAACGTGAATGATTTAATGTATTTCACAGTCTAGAAGGTAGCAAGCTGAATTTTCTGTCTTTTGGATTGCCATCACCGAAGCTGATAAAATTGCAAAAGAAATATATTTTTATCCTTCACTTACCGTACGCACAAAAAAATCTTCGCGAAAAATATTTTTACGTCCATTTTTATACTGGATCTAACGGAAAATATCCTGTGTATAAGAGTACGGTTGAGCACAAGTTTGTTTATTATTCGTTGTATCTTTATCAAACATGGCTTCGGAGCGTTTGGGATGCTCTTTTTCACAAACTTTTTTAGAACTTTGAGTAAACTCATCACTAAAAAGGACTCATAGGGTGGTAAAACTTAACTTTTTATTCAGTTAGGTTTGAATATTTCGCCATACTCACATTTGACAGAGCATTTAGCATTAAGTAATACATTTACTCCATCATCCACGCCAATTACCCATCAAATTTTAAAGCAGATTAAGAAAATGAGGGTAACTGTGAATCTTAGGAAGAAAAAGGGATACGGGTGGGGCTGGTGGAGCTTTTATAACCTCTCGTGAACACACTCGTTCGAACCGAGACAGCGACTGTAACCTTACAGCGTTCTATGCTTTCATGTGGGTCTTATACACTTTATAAAAGGCCGCTTCAGTCGATTTAAATCGTACGTAAAACATGTCATAAAGGATCTCCATCTGTACATTACTACTTCTGCATCTCGCACGACAATACGCTATTTGTAATAGCTAATTGCATGCAACCTGCAGCACGACTAGCGAATAGATATGCATCTACACTTACGCTATTTTAAAGCATACTGTAGACGCTCTACAAACTATCTTTTAAATTATCATCTTTAATATAAATGAAAGAAATTATACAATACAGATGAGATATGTAAACATGACAATTTTATAGGCTGTCTGTTGCTGAATAAAATGATTTCTAATATTACATATGGCTCCACGTATGTGGTGAAAACATCGTCATAATGTTTAGTGCTTTTGGATCATATATTACAATCTACCTAGATAATTCGTTTCCCAGTTGTTTCTTTTTCGCGCGTGGAATGTTGCACATATTTGTCCATTTCATGTGCAGAATCTATCAAATTTGCTTGGTTATATTTAATTATTGCTTTGAAAGGATTTCGTTATTTCATTTGTTGTTTAATCCTAAGGATATTTTACCGTAAAAGCTACATGTTCAACCACATAGTTTATAAAAAAGATAAGAAATAATGAACATTTCAAATGCTAACTAAACATTGGACTTTAATTCCTACAAATCTACTTTAGCCATAAATGTACCATACAATTTAAAATGTTTACTTTTGTTCCTGGATACCTGAATCAGTGACACATATTGTACCAATTGTAAGATATATAAATATATGCCTTGACTTGTTTAGAATGCATTGTAAATAAGCTTATTGGTAGCATTATTAGGAAGATACCTTGTAACTCAACATGGTGCTTAGTATTGCTTTTTAAATAAAAGTCAGATATGTTATAACTGTATGTATTTATATCCAGTCAATATTATGTGTTTTCACGACAACCGTGCTGTTTGTATTTTCCTGCAATGTAATAGTAAGAATATAACTTGTTTTTTTCCTTATTTTTTATTTCCTTATGCGCGCTTAAAAAGCAAGCTAAAAATGTGATCTATTATTTGGTTCATTTCCAGAATCAAATGTTCTAACTATCTCCGTCTCAAGGCTTCGCTTGCCGGAAAACTGCCATTGCAAAGGGCGTTGCCTGAGTGTCCTTTCCCAATTTTGAATAACTAGCAAATTATCTTGTTATTCTTGTTACTTTTTGTAATCTCGTAATTACTCTTGTTGTCTCGTTTATTGCTAGGAATTCTACAATAAAAAGTGAGAATAGAACTAAATTGCTTGATCAGTATAGCGCAGGCTAACAGACAGCGGTAAAAGCACAGCAAATTAGTATGCATGTTAGGTAACAGAAAATACATGTAGCATGAAAGATTGACATTACAAGGTCGCGCAATGAAACATATATGGACATTGAGCCGCATTTACTGTCGTGAAAATAGTTTTCTCCAAATAGAACTAAAGATGCTATCAGCACAAACTCTATCAATATCATTGAAAGGCGTTAATTGATTAAGCGTCTCCAAACACATGATGTCTAAGGAGACGATAAGCATTCGCTGTAATATAAATTGCACTGTGTAATGGACTGTTGCAATTGAATGCGGATTAAAGGAAATCGAATGCTTTCGGTCATTTGCAGGGATATTTTTCGCTTCGTACAATGGTCAAAGTTTTCATGGCGGCAAAATTATGACATACATAATCTGAGAACTTAATCTCTATGGGAAGGTGTCGTCTTGTACCGGTTTATACCCCTGTCATATTGTACTGACAGCGGGCCGACTAGTTGTAAAACTGTCATCTTAATGTTGAGCGTCAAGCGTGGAAGCTACTAGTAAAATTTTTGCACGTCTTTGGTATGACGTAACAAGGCAGTGACCCCACGACCTGCCACATTCGAAGCGGGCGCAGACCCACTAAGCTACCGAGACGGTAGTTGAGTCAGTTAAACAAAATATTATTACAAATGTAAACAAGAGCTGTCTGATGACAGCGCGCTCGACTATTCGAAGAATTGATTGAAGAATGGGGTCAAAATATTTCCACGGATATTCAGGCAAAAGGAATAAATAGATTAGACAAACAATGTTCCTGTTTTACTTTGATTTCGATAAGTCTTGCACTAAATGGCAATATATGAGCCAGTTTCAAAGTCCAAAAAGGGCCATAATTCAGTCAAAATAGTTATGTACTCTTGCCTACAGATGGAAATCATAATGATAAACAAGTGTTCAAAGTTTAAAAGCCATATGTCAAATAGTTTTGACAAAACATGGACTTGTATGAAAACAGAACCAATTTCAAAATCCAAAAAGGACCATAGTTCAGCCAAAATAGATGACAGAGTTATGTTCTCTTTCCTACAGATAGAGACTATTATACTAAACAAGTGATAAAAGTTTCAAAGCCATATGTCAAACACTTTACAAAAAATATGAACTGGTACGAAAAACTTAACAAAGATTTCTAAGTCAAAATGGGCCATAATTCAGCCAAAATCCTTGATGGAGTTATGTACTCTTGCCTATAACTGGACATGGTGATGGGAAACAGGTGTTGAAAGTTTCAAAGCTTTATCTCAAAAGACTTTGTCAAAATATGAACTGGTACGAAATATTAACCCAGATTTCTAAGTCAAAAAGGGCAATAATTCAGCCAAAATCCTTGATGGAGTTATGTACTCTTGCCTATAACTGGACATGGTGATGGTAAACAAGTATTGAAAGTTTCAAAGCTTTATCTCAAACGACTTTGTCAAAATATGAACTGGTACGAAAAACTTAACCATGATTTCTAAGACAAAAGGGGCCATAATTCAGCCAAAATCCTTGATGGAGTTATGTACTCTTGCCTATAACTGGACATGGTGATGGTAAACAGGTGTTGAAAGTTTCAAAGCTTTATCTCAAAAGACTGTCAGAATATGAACTGGTACGAAATATTAACCCAGATTTCTAAGTCGAAAAGGGCCATAATTCAGCCAAAATCCTTGATGGAGTTATGTGCTCTTACCTATAACTGGACATGGTGATGGTAAACAAATATTGAAAGTTTCAAAGCTTTATCTCAAACGACTTTGTCAAAATGTGGACTGGTACGATAAACTTAACCCAAGGTGTGACGGCGACGCCGACGCCGACGCCGACGCCGACGCCGACACCGACGCCGACGTCGTGGTGAGTAGGATAGCTCTACTTATTCTTCGAATAGTCGAGCTAAAAATAGAAATACTTAAAGAAACAGTATTTTGACATTTCCAGTCAGTTTTGAAAATGGTAAAACAAAGTAAGTATTTTCACATGATTTTAATCCAGCAAATGTCAAGTATATTGTTAAGCGATCTATTGATTACGATGTCGCACCTTAAAGTAATGGACCGATAATGACATTCGGCAAAATACGTTCGATAAAGCTATATCGGCATTTTCCTGCTGCATCTGTAGTTCATATGAGCAACCAGTCGGAAAATGCCAAAGGCGCATACGGAAATTGCCGAATGACATTACAGGTGTACTACCTTAATTACATTTATCAAATACTCAGTAGACAATGTACATGGAGATACAGTGGAAGCATAGAAATCAACTAAGCAAATTAATAGGCTCGTTCGTGAAAGAGTTAGACCCAGACTTCGTGCACTCAAGTAACAAGTTGAGTTACTGCGTTGTCTTTCTATTTACCCAAGTACACAATATCACATAACTTTAAATGCATACTAAACCAAAGTTCACATTTGAAATACGACATATGTCTATGTTACAGATTTTTGTCAACATAAAATTAACTGGTTTGTGTGTATTAACAGTACTATACATCAGGGATTAAATAGAAAACACGTAATACATGTATAGTTAAACAGTACAAAATGTATTAGCACTAAAAACTGGATTTTATAACAAATAACTATAACTATATACATAATTAACTTACATATTTACTGAAGTTAGATATATTAGACGAGGATTTTCTACATTTAAAGTAAATATCTTAACATGAAATATTTAAAAGATCGATTGGCATTGGATATCTTTAAGAATTGAACAAATGCATTTCTTTTGAAGCAGTATTGTATGATTTTTAAATTTGTAATTTAAGCTTGAGACCAGGTGTCTTATACTTTTCGTCTGTGAGCAAAATGCCTTATAAACTCATCTGACAATATCTTTGCACTTCACCATCACCTTCTCCGTTCTAGACAATAACTGTTCGATTCTGTTAATAAAACAAAACAGCTGCCCAAGTAACAAATGTCATGACAAAATGAAAGATTTTTATTATCCGTTAAAGATGTTTCTGAATGAATGGAAAATCAACTGTTATCTCGAAGGTTTCATATGTCTGTTGTAACTTTTTATACACTGTGAAAAATGGTTACAAACAATCCAAAGCTTTCGTAACGGAACTGCGTCTTTATTAATCGGTCCTATAACCGATCCATTTGTACATTCATATCATACTTCTTGTCTGGATGTAAAATAGTCTTCTGAAAATATATTTCATCCCTGTAATTGCATTTACCCTTTTTAGTATTACATACTAATATGTTATCTAACCATGAAGACAGGCCTCAGTTTGAATGCAATCACATTACTGCAAATATCCTTCACGCTTGCGCACAGCTAAAAAGACTGTAGAGTAAAAACTGGAACTCGTCGTCTCTGGTAAATTTATTACATTTTGCTGTCTGCGAATGTCTTTAAGATAAATTGTTTACAGGTTGTTGATATATGATCATTCCTTTTTTCTCATTGAAAATTTCGTTTTCAATATTGAATTATTATGATCTTGGTACGAACAAAATAGATTTTAAAGTGAAAACTCGAAATCATTGTCTGTTGAATATTCATTACGTTTTGCTGTCTTCTAGCCATTTTAAGACCCAAGAAGAGAACACAAGTTTTCGGACTTCTTAGGAATGAAGGGCGACACAATGATACAATCGTTCATGCTATAGTTTATGTTTTACATTTTAACTAACATATATACATATTTTTTTAATATACATTACTACTTTCCTTAAGACATTTTAACTGGCCAAAACAAATTTTACTGGCAACAAGCCACTGCAAATTGGAACTATATGAGATTGTTTTTTTTTTTCCAAATTTGTTATATGTACGTATTTATATTTAAAAAAAATGCAAATCGTCTTTGGAAATCCCTCGTAAAATATAATTGTTCTGTTTTGACTATTACAGTTATGTAAATTTAGCATACCTATTTTCTTTCAGGATTGTAATGCAAATGTTAATGAAAGTGGCTGTTTATATCCCCACTATTGGTCGCCTTATATCAAGTTTCTAACAAGGTCAATATGAATGTATATAATACAAAAGTACTTGCATTGCAGCTGGTTTCCATTATGCTATCACACAAGATGTAGGGACGGGATATTGAAGATGTAGAGGCGCAGACTAACTTGCCACTTCTAGGTTATACTGGTAGGTATGGCAATGATCTGCCTAATCTAATTCATATTTTCTCATGTGTTAAGATTAGCCTTTTTGATTATATAGTTTATAGCATAATATTGAGAATATTGTTGAACTTTTTATTTAGTTATGTTTCTAGTTCATACCTGCAATGTTTGAAATGTAAAAAAATATATTATACAATTCAGCGAATGGAAAAACCTATAGTCATGACAAAAATATGAATATTCTCTTTACATTCATTAATTCACTATAAGGAAGTGGTTAATAGATATATTCTTGTAACAGGAAAGCAAATATACTGGTTTGAAATTTCTTATCAAGATTTCATCTCTTGCAGTAGTTTCTACCAGTTTCTTCTCGTGCTGAAAGCGTTGCCCGGATACATGTACCACACTACATTACACTTTTTAATGAAATTTCTCGTAAACAAATTGGCTCGTGAAGTTTTGATTTTCCAATATAAGGATTACAACCACAAGGAGGAAACCAATTATCTGGTAGGGTCCCATAGCACGGTGAGGTATTATATCAAATCAGTAAAAACGACTGACGTTTTAATATTCCCATCCAGTCATCTCGATGGATGTGCATTTCATATTATATAAAGACCTGCAAAAATTTGTCACATGAATACTGAGCAGTGATTTTGTAATGTAAATTATCATTGCGACATAATGAAACTGCAGACATAATGTCTAGAATCACAGTGTCACTAAAAAGCTGGCTTCTTCAGTGTCTTTTTTTTATCAAATTAAACATTTTTCTCAATATCATGTCAAAATAACAGTTGTATTAAATGACAAGATTATGGTAATTCGAAAAAAAAACCGATTGTTATTCAAAACGAAGGTGCACGATTACAAGTTTTATTTCAACGTATCATCTGTTCAAATTTGATTGTTGCTGAAATGCCAAACAAATGATATTTCAAGGGTGTGTTATTTGTTCTATGATTCAGGAAGCTTTTAACAAACTACTGTGAAATCATTTAAATTCATGGCATGAAATTTCGCGCAAACGTGAAAAAGGACTGTTTCGCACAGGCTTTAATTCGCATATTTTCAATTTATAAATGAAAAAATAAATTAAAAAATAATAATAGCGTGGTCTTAAATTCGCGCATCGGTTCTAGTGCAAAATTCGCGAAAATTCGTCCTACGCGAATAAAAATAATTTCACAGTATAACGAATAAGCAATAGCATATAACTGGCAGGTCTCAGGCATTCAACATCGGTAATATGTTCAGCGGAACGTGCACCATAACGACTTAAATCTACTTAAAATAAACAGTTTTAATACTTTGAAATTCCATTTCAGCACTGCAATGGACAACAGAATGAAATTACATTCATTTTACGATTACTAATTGATGTCCCGTGGATCACACATTATAGAAATATTGAATGTTCTTGTTTCTCTTTCCTACGGTGGCATAGAGGGGACATAGGAAATATTCTACTTATCACGTGCGCACGTGTTAGCTAACACGTGCGAACGTGTTAATTAACACGTGCGCACGTGATAACTATCATGTTCGCACGTGTTAGCTATCACGTTCGCACGTGATAACTATCACGTTCGCATAAGAAATTTTTTATTTATCACGTGCGCACGTGATAGCTATCACGTTCACATAGGAAATATTTTATTTATCACTTGCGCACGTGATAGCTAACACGTGCGAACGTGATAGTTATTACATGGGCACGTGTTAATTAACACGTTCGCACGTGTTAGCTAACACGTGCGAACGTGATAAATAAAATAGTTCCTATGTCCCCTCTATGCCACCGTACTTTCCAAACACTATTGCCAAGTGTTAATAAATGATATTTCCTACACATGTTTATGGGACTGGACTTGAAAATGTCTTCGAGTTAGCCGGAATATTGAGATAAACGAGTTTGAAATATTGGGATTCCACTGTGTATCTTAACTTTTAAATGAAGATGGATTAAAGACATGTACATCATAATTTATGTATGTCCGTTTTTATCAATAACAGAACGTCTTATAAGTTTCGTAATTAAGCTTGTAACCAAGGGCCATTTGTAATAAAACTTGTTTTCTGTCAGACACCCTTTAAGTATATTGATCCATTGTGCGTATATTCCCCGAGAGTGACCTCAGACTAGAAAACTGTTGTGCAACAGCTCAAACAGGTGGCTACTATACTAAAACTTAAAGCGAAGCAGAGTGGTATTTATTAGTGTCATTGGTCGTAGAGGCATATACTGAAACCTGGATTTAACTGGAATTGATTAAATTATACAAAGGCTTTAATGACTGATGCCTCTCTGATATTTTAAAAAGACCACACTGATAACGTTTTGTTCTATACTTTACACAGTCTATTAAAATATGATTTTGTTTCTGCACTGTTTTCATGTAATTAAAACCAGTGATATAATGTGTCCTTGTGACACATTTCTTAAGTCACTGTGGCATCTTCAAGGGTAAGGGGCTTATAAGTCCGGAGTTCTTGTCATGGTCATATCCTTGAACATTCCGATATTTTTGCATAAGTACAATATGTACAAATACATTTCATGATTCAGCATGTCATTTACATATTCGAGGTCAAATTATCAGTTTCAGATGAGCGACTTAGGACCACCACAATGATCCGTTTGTATTTAAATTATTTACTGGTAACTTTAGAAGAAATTGTTTAAGAAATTGTGGATGTTAATTTTAATAGAAAAAAAAAACAATGAGCCTGCGACAGATATTGTTAAGGGCAGAAAAAAATTAAACTTGTAGACTTGTAAAAATTGTTTTAGTTATAAGTTACCCTTTTTAGTGTTATATTGGCATAATTGCCATATAAAGGTAACATGTTGATTATTATATTTGCAAATAAAAATATCAAATCGTTCAGTGGACAAGACGTTACACATACTTTACTACTTTACTCACCGCCACATTTATTTTCATGCGGTCTTGTTGGCATTTATCCAACAATTGCATACTATTTTATTATGCATGTTTTTTTGACTCTATGTATTATAATGATAACATCATATATTCGCCTTAATTTGACTGGAGACAACTAGAATCTTCTAGAAGTCGCCGTATGATATCATTCTTTGTTTGTCTATAAGCAACGAAAAAAAGTAAACAATGTAATGGTAATAAGCACGAATTTAATTTATAAATAGAGTATTAACGTTGCGCGATCCTTTGGGAGTAATATAGATCTTTTCGAAAACAAACCAATTTAGCCGTTCTCCTTTTAAGATAAATAGCCGTGATTGATCGCATTCAAGTGATTTGTATATCAGACAGAAAAGAAAACAAAATTGGATTTGATTTCCTTGAATACATTTTAGCTCGACTATTTGAAATTTTTCAAAAAGTTCAGCTATTGTAATCACCCTTTCGTCGGCATCTATGTCGGCGTCTACGTCACAACTTTAAAGTGTTGCATATAAGCAGGTTTCTCAGAATATATTAAGCTAAATGCTCTCACACTTCACACATGTCTTTGGTGTCATAATTTCTAGTTAAAGTTTTGCAATTTAAGCTGATTTCTCAGAAACCACTTGGCCAAAAGTTTTCAAACTTCGCACATGCCTTTGGCATTGTAAACTGACCTTCCAGGACAAGTGACATAATTGATAACTCTAGCGTTTATTTAGTTTGTCGAAATTATGCCCCTTGTTCAAAACTTCTATTATATTAAAGCAATCAGGTTAGGATATATGAATTACGCTTTACTAAAACACATGTTTGAAAAGATAAACGCTAATAGTAGTTTTACTTGAATATCCAGCCAATACCAATAACATACTTATTATCAACCATACCAATAACATACTTATTATCATTGAGTCGCTGTCAGTCTGACATCTACGTGTTTACTTCATAATTACTTTCATTATTAATATATCTATATTGATTTTACAGCTGTCTTTATTTTCTGTAATGCAATATCTAGAATTCTTTGTAAACCATTCACTTATCTCGTTATGATGAAATGCTCGTTAAAATACTTAGAAGAGTAGGTCAACGATGTTCCCTTGATAACTTTCCGTAACAGATAGTTATATCTGACTAAATATTTAGCCAAATCCATCCATGAACGATAAGGTTACAGACCGGACACGAAATCGGGATGTATATTCAATAAAGGGAGAAATTCAAAAAGGAAAACAGGTAAATTATATTCAATATACATTGCCCTTCCTCCACACATCCTTTTATCATTATGCGTAATTTGCATTCACTACAGTAGTTTAAGCGTTATGCCCTGGACAAGAACATTCAGTGAAGGGAGATAATTTCAAAAGCAAGATGAATGGATATCAGGTTCTTGCACATGCAAAAGACACAGCGTCATGTCAGTCTGATGATTGGTGCAAAGGTTTTTCGAAATCAATCTGGTAGAGTCAATGAACAAAAAACTTACAGACAGGACACGAAATCGAGATGAATATTCAATAAAGGGAGATAATTAAAAATGGTCGGGTAGATTTATTATCCTTGTAAGCGCTACGTCTTCATGTCATACGTATCAGTATTGTGCCGAGTCTATTTGAAATCCATCCATGAATGACCGGACACGAATATAGGACGAATGAACGAACATACAAACGGACAGACGTTGCAATTACTGTATGCCGCTCCAAAGCGTGGGGAATAAAAAAGAAGGGATAATAAAGTGTGGGGAGAGGGTAATAAGAAAAGGAACACCACCTGTACAAGACAAAATACATAACATATAATATGACACGTACATACTGCAACTTGAAATTAGTGACCTATACCTTAAACGCGTTTTGTACATGCCAACCTCGCATAGGCCCTTTTCATAGGACTTGATGGAAATAGTCCGTTCTCATTTCAAACCGTTTTTGTTAAGATTTCTAGAAATTGTGAAACCTAACAAGAACGTCATTTTCTATAGTACCATTTTAGCACCTAAAAGTAAAATATTCAGGACACGAGGACACTCATGATGTGTTTGTATTCAAATTACGGTGTAAATATTCTGAAATATCGTGGAGCTCAACATTGTATCATTTTGCAAATATTTATATGTGACGGTTGATTGTATACTCAATTTTATTAAAACTATTAGGTTTAACTTATGATATACAACTGATAAAAAAGTTGTGTACCTACATTATTGTTAGACGATGCTGAAATGTTAGCACGTGGTATTTCCTTACGATATGAAAAAGAAGAGCCGGGAATATCAATCACATTAATGGGCACTGACTTCTTTTTAAATGGTTTCTGTAAATCTTCTAAATTGTATTTGTAATGGAGAAAACTATTGCGTTTTCGACATTACACTTGAATAACATCTATTTCAATAATAGATCCCGGCAAAACCTGACTGATGAAGCTTAAATACTGGATTAGAAATGGGAAGGCTGATATTAAATAGCAACAGATTAGGACAAATCCGTTTTCACAGTAAAAGATCCAAAATGCCATGCTGGTTGATATGATTTACACTCGTTCTATCATTGTTATTGTCTCCCGCCGAAAGCGGAGGGATAAAGTTTTGACGTTGTCCGTACGTCCGATGTCATATCTATGACATAGTGTGCAATATTTAAATAAAACATAGTAGATATGTTCACTGCTGTAGGGAATATCACCCTGCAACTTTCGACCAGATTGCCAGAATAACACAAAATGTATGGCTCTTTATACATGTATATTTTTTTTGTTTTATTCCATTTTCTGTTTGTCCGGAGTCATATCTCAGACATGATTGGAAGAATTTCAATAAAACTTTTAAAGGCACTCGCTACAGTTTTTCCGGACGAGACGATATTTACCCCAACACCGTGCCAATTTGGTCTCGATGTAGCTCTCTGCAGAGCTTGTGCGGTCTTCTGCGCATGCCCGGAAGTGATTATCTAATGTCGCGTACGGCAAAAATTCGCAAATTATTGTATGTTCGCATGCATTTAATGTACAAAATGTATAATATACTGACTAAAGTTTAGGGTAAGTCTCACCATGGTTACAAAATATATACATTTAAAGTACTTTTAGTTCAAATTGCTTCAGTCCGACATATACTGGAGTCTGTTATTTATACCAGCGCTCCAACTCTGCATTGAGTCATAGCTGTTTCTAATCCCGTACCGTACCCTTACCGTACATTCGTAAACAATAATTTTTGTTAAAAAAATGGGCGGAAACTTTCATCGTTCTATGCCATCAAAATGCTTCAGAAACACCTTAAAATCCGCTTATTAAGAAATCTGCCGTTTGACAATTCTATATATATATTTCTAGATCATTTGCTCAAACACTGAAAGAGTATTTCGTACCAACCTGCGTTGTATAAATGCCCGCCACACCCCACCTCGTTGTAATTTGATTTAAGCGAAATCTAATATGGTGACCTATCAATTTATTTTTTGTTTTAGATTAGGTAGACATAACCAAAGGTATGTGCAGAGTTTGATTAAATTCTATTTTGTGAAACTCGATAAAATAGCAGAAGTACCAACTTAAAACTTACAACAATATGCAAAAATAGCCCTTGGGTCTGCTGAACAAGTATTCCTTTCTTTAGAAAATCATGTTCTTTTGATTTCTCTGAGCATGTTTCAAATAGATATATTGTTTTCCGTTAGAAAAATGCTTAGATAATCAAATTTATGCTGATTATTGTACTTTACTGAAATATATTTTAAGATTACAGAAATTTTGAAAAATGTTTAAAATAGCACCATATCTAGGGGCAAATTAAATTGAAACAAAGCTGGTGACCTAGTATTTTTATTTCATTTTTCAATACATCATAATATGATCTTTTAATACAAAACATTTCATCAAAATCTATTATTGAGAAGAAAAAATACGAAACTGTAGCGAGCGTCCTTAAATAGTAAGTAGTGCTTAAAATGGTATACATTCAGTTTGATCTTTGTTCAGAAGATAAGAATGAGTCAAACGGGTATGACCAATTTGACAACTAGAAAGTACCACGTTTTTCCTCCCTACAAACAATTCTGCTCCTTTGGTGCCATTCACTTAAAGTAGATGTTCAGTTCTGTTCCCACAAATACCTAAAATAGATTTGATATCATTAAGTTTATTGTACGGAGCATTGTTCCATGTGATTGCTGTTTAGATAGAATGTATTTTTGGTTTCTTCTCCAGATAAGCAGGCAGACATTATTACTGCATTTAATAATACATCACGCTGGGTGCTTTCTTAATATGGATAATCCGTTTTTGCTCAATTAGTGGATACTATTCATCACTGGGAGCTCCAGTTAAATAAAACTAACACTTCGGATACTGCTGCTTCATTTTTAGATTTACATCTCTCTATTTATGACAATATTATACTTACCAAAATTTATGACAAGAGGGATGATTTTTGTAAATTCTCTCATTGATTATTTAATTTATGTGGTAAAATGGTATACAGAGTAGAAAAGCCGTATGTACTGACTGAAGATACCTTGTAGTTATTAATTTTAAACTTATCTAGAATTTCTCCAGAATTTTTCAAGATATTTCCTGTCATGTAACCATGGTAACTGTAATGTTTTTACGTCTGAGATAATAGGTAAATCCTTGAATACATTATGGCTATTAGTCTGGAGAAATTAGCGAATCTAGTTTCCTTTGTGCTCTTAACCACTTCCTATTCTTGTCACCAATAAGCCGATTTATGGTCAATCCGCCTTTTATGGAATTACTTTAGATTCTGGTTAGTTACTTGAGTAATCTTAGACAGGCCTGATAAGAGTAGCATCAAGCTTAGAATTGGGAAAATCACGATCATTGTGTATTTATGAATGCACCGTCATGTCCGTCTATTCTTTTCATTCAAACAAAGGGGAAATTGGGTGTCATGTAATTCTTTTACGATTCTGTAACTCAACAGAAGGTTTTACAGGTTGAATAAGAATGCAAGCTAAAGGGAATTAAATGTTCAAAACCATCACTGTTCATGCTACCGGTTTAGTGGAAATCCAAATCAAAGTAACATTGAATTGACTAAGTAGTCAAAATAAACTAGACATTTTTAGTGTAGGAATTTTGTGTTGTCATTTGAATTTAGGTTTTATCTGATAATTAATTATCTTCAGGCCAAGTGTTATTTATAATTCATTTGCATGGTTTGAATATAGAAAGAACCAAATGTGCCTTTACCATTCAAATACGTGTTCATAGCGTTTTTTAAACTTATTTTGTTTCTATGTACAGATGTGAAGGTAGAGAAGGAATGCAAACAAAGACCTACGTTGAACTCGAGCAATACTCGTTCAAAATGTTTACTTTATACATATGTAAAATAAGCGAATCATATTGAATGATTGTACAAGAATGATTGTAATTATTCACCGAAAAGCTCAACAGACAACTAAATACCTAGGATGTTGTTTCACTTTTATATTGGCACGATTTATTTTACAGTTATCAATTACATATTATTCTGGAATGAAAAACAAACAACTAAACCGACTGTGATTTGAATATTTTATATGGGTAATTCAACCATTTGTATGGTTTGTCAAATATCCAACCTACACCATTGTATAAAAAAGAAGACAATAAATACAAGAAATGTCTTTAAAAAGACAAACGGCGTAGAGGTAATAATGTTTTGTGCATGGAAAAATCAGAATTAAACAGGATGTGCACACAGAAAAGATTTGGATACGATCTATGTACTCATGATTCATTTGCAAATATTTGAACTAAGTAGCACATTTAAATGATCCATAGGTATCCTTTCAGTGAAAGATTGTCAAAATGATTAGACATCCTATGAGTATTCTTAAATAATTTTGTGGTTGGTCAGAATCCCCCATAAGTACCCCACTGCACAATATCTCGCCCCGCATACATTTAGTTTTTACTTTCACGATTGCTGCATCTAAATCGTCCTTACTACGCTGTCTAGCCATTCTACCATGAAGGCGAAATATACGAAAGGAATAAACCACTTGAAAGCGAAATTTAAAGGCAGTTATATAAGTGAAAGCCAGGTACTAAAACCCCGTAACTTTCACCTAAAGGCAGAAAAAGGCTAGAGCAGCCGAATACCTGAAATAAAAATAAACGGAATAACTATTTACACGGCAGCCGTGTGAATAATTTCTTAGAGACACCGAACCGTGCGAATAATTTCTTAGGGCCATGGTAGTTCTTATCGGCTGTTCCTTATTGCCTACCGTACACTCTTGCTCGAAAATCATCGGTTGTTTACATAGAATGGCGACAAAATGGATTTTGCAATCTTTTTTTAGATAAATTGTCAAGAATCTTGTTATTGCTGTTTAATTTGTTATTTCCAGTAATATGTAGTTTTTCTTTCGAACCTTTAAAATGTTATCGGGATCAATTGAAGTGAATTGGATGGTGGTCGGATATAGTTAAAACTAATTTTCTAAGAAGTCGTGTACTTTGAAAAATGTATATACACATTCCAGAAAATATATCTGCAGTGTAAATGAAAGAAGAATATACATTTTGATAACTACAAATAAATAAATGAATGAATAGATAAAATAAATGAATAAATAATGCATCTCATATCTTATATGGACAACAGGTATTTTATGATAGTTTCTTGTCCACATTGAATATTCATTTAAATACAAAATCCATGTTATGCAGCTACGCCGAAAAACAAAACACATCAGCAAATCCATTATGTTACTACTTGCGCAAGCTGATTTTCTTCTTCACAACCCTCTATTGTTGGTTTAAAGAGAAGAAGATGCTGATATATACATTTTTATACGCCCGTTTGAAAAACGGGACGTATTATGGGAACGCCCCTGGCGGGCGGCGTCCACAGACATTGTGCGGAGCATATCTTCTTCATGCATGGAGGGATTTTGATCAAGCGTGGCACAATCGTTCACCGTCATGAGACGGAGTGTCATGTGCAAGAATCAGGTCCCTAAGTCTAAGGTCAAGGTCACACTTAAAGGTCAAAGGTCAAATTCAAGAATGATTTTGTCAGGAGCATATCTTCTTCATGCATGAAGGGATTTTGATGCTACTTTGCACAATTGTTCTACATCATAAGACGGAATGTCATGCGCAAGAACAAGGTCCCTAGGTCTAAGGTCAAGGTCACACTTAGAGGTCAAAGGATACAAGAATGAAAACGTTGTCCGGAGCATTTCTTCTTCATGCATAGAGGGATTTTGATCAAACGTGGCACAATTGTTCACCATCATGAAACGGAGTGTCATGCGCAAGAATCAGGTCCCTAAGTCTAAGGTCAAGGTCACAGAGGTCAAATGTCAACTTCAAGAATGATATTGTCCGGAGCATATCTTCTCTATGCATGAAGGGATTTCGATGCTACTTTGCACAAATGTTCATCACCACAAGACGGAGTGTCATGCGCAAGAACCAGGTCCCTAGGTCTAAGGTCAAGGTCACACTTACAGGCCAAAAGTCATATACAAAAATGACATTGTCCGGAGCATTTCTTCTTCATGCATGGAGGGATTTTGATGTTACTTGGCACAATTGTACACCATCATGAGACGGAGTGTCATGCGCAGGTCCCTTCTTTAAAATTGCTTCCCTTTGTTGTTACTATATATAGCTTATATTGTAACTTTTTCATTACTAGTCGTAGGGAAAAATCGAGACCATTTTTCTGTAGTACAACATGCCTGTTACATCCAATTTTGAGGTGTATTTTGACCTATCTCTACCTGGTAAGGATTTTTGTGTGGACTTACAACCTTTTTTTTTTGAGGTGGGGGGGGGGGGGGGGGGGGGGGCTTTAAACTTCCCTTACTTGTTACTATAAATACCTTATATTGTAACTTTTTTATAACTGACCGTAGGGAAAAACCAAGGCCACTTTTCTGTGGTACAACATAGATGTTACTTCCAAATTTTAGGTGTATTTTAAGGTATCTCTACTTGGTAAGGAGTTTTTTGTAGACATAGAAAAACAAAAAAATTACAAAAATTACTGAACAACCACAAAAATAAAATTCCATTTGCAAATACAGGTGCTATTTGCTAATTTGCTGTGACGAGCATATATTGTGACATTCTGGCACTCTTGTTAATATATGCATGCTTATGTCACCATAGACTTAAATTTGTTTGTTAAACCTCTCTCGGTTTTGCTAGGACGAAACAATTTTGATTTTGTATACAAATTGTGTGTACGTCGCTTGCAAAGCACGAGGAAATGTTGATAATCAAATTATAACCTACTAGGTAGGTAAGCATTTGGTTATCAGCCTGCGCTCGTGTGCTTTTTAGGTTTATACGCTCAAAACTACCCTTGTCATGTGGTAAATCAAATACCAAGCCTCAGTGTCGGTACGCATCGCTATACAAACCTTGGCATGTGCAAAGCATAAATCAATCCCACTTCTGCGCTCGTTACTCACGCATTGCACGGTTCAAGTAAGTATAACGATTGATACCTCCACTTTGTTTGGTTTCTATTATATTTGAGGACATTGAATTGAATCCAGAAGTCATAAGTTCACACTGGCAAACGAACAAACTAAGAATTGATTGAAACCAGTATGTTGGAGACGGAAACTACCTTCCATAGGGTGAGAGAATTGTTGCATGATCACTGCGAAACAAGATACAGAATTGTCATAAACATTGTTACAAAATTTGATAAAGATATTTACTCGAGTGCTTAGCAAAAACCACAGTTCTTCCTGAGAACGAAAATTGTCATCTTGTCAAGATTTATATATTGCTTTCTGAAAATTACATCCCTGGATCATGGCTGTTGCCAAGGAATATATATCATAAGAAAGGGATGAAAATATGCATGGACAAGACATACGTAGGTATTTGGCAGCTATCTGCTCTATGCTCAGTACAGCTTGGTTCAAACTTGTGCAGGACATGCAGAACGTAATCTAAAGATTGAAAATAGAATACAGTCATCCAGGCGCAATATGAATGAAAACAATTAGATGCCCAGTTACTTTGTGCAAGTAGTAAACATGTCAGTTCCCAGAACGTCCTCTTCAAACAATGAGAAGTTGCCTGAAACAATTTGAGCTGGACTATGTCCAGCATACTGACTGGTCAGAATTATGACCAGTTTCAAGATGACGCATTGACACCAAATGCGGAAAATGACGTTCAAACTGTCCAGTCAGCTAAAATGTAAATTTAAACAAGAGGGCCAAGATAGCCCTAGGTCGCTCACTTGAGAAACACACCATAACAGTGTAAACATATTTGACCTAGTGATTTCATGGAAACAAATATTCTGACTAATTTTCATTAAGATTGGACCAAAAATGTGGTCTCTTAAGTGTAAACAAGCATTTTCTTCAATTTGACCTAGTGACCTAGTTTTTGAGCCAAGATGACCTACATTCGAATTTGACCTAGACTTGATCAAGGCAATCATTTTGAATAAATTTCATCAACATCAACTGAAAAATACAGCCTCTATCGCATACAAAATATTTTTCTTTGATTTGACCTAGCGACCTAGTTTTTGACCAAGTATGACCCATATTCAAACTTGACCTTAATTTTATCAAGGCTATCATTCTGACCAAATTTCATGAAGATCAATTGAGAAATAGAGTTTTTATTGCATACACAAGGTTTTTCTTTGATTTGACCTAGTGACCTAGTTTTCGACCATAGATAACCCATATTCTAGCCTGACCTAGATTTCATCAAAGCAATCATTCTGACTAAATTTTATGAATATCCAGTGTAAAATGCAGCCCCTATTGCGTACCCAAGGTTTTACTTTAATTATCCGGATGACCTAGTTTTTGATCCTAGATGACCCATATTCAACCTTCACCTATATTTCATATAGACAAACATTCTGATTAAATTTCATGAAGATCCGATGTAAAATGCAGCCCCTATCGCATACACAAGGTTTTTCTTTGATTAAACATAGTGACCCCGTTTTTGACCCCAGATAAACCATATTCGAACTTGACCTAGATTTCATCAAGGCAATCATTCTGACTAAATTTCATCAACATCAACTGAACAATACAGCCTCTATCGTATACAAAATATTTTTCTTTGATTTGTCCTACTGACCTAGTTTTTGACCCCAGATGAGCCATTTTCAAACTTGGCCTAGATTTCATCAAGGTAATAATTCTGACAAAATTTCACGAAGGTCAGTTGACAAATACAGCTTCTATCCCATACACAAGGGTTTTCTTTGATTTTGACCTAGTGACCTAGTTTTTGACCCCAGATAACCCATTTTCAAACTTGGCATAGATTTTATCAAGTTAATCATTCTGATAAAATATCATGAAGATCAAGTGAATAAAAAACAGCCTATATCGCATACAAAATGTTTTTCTTTGATTTGACCTAGTGCCCTAGTTTTTGACCCCAGATGACCCATTTTCGAACTTGGCCTAGATTTCATCAGGGTTATCATTCTGTCCAAAATTCATGAAGATCAGTTGAAAAATACAATCTGACTAAAGTACATATCCTATTACGCTACGCATAGGATCTGAGAACGACCTATTCATTGCCTCGTTCTGACGACCCTTCCGCTAGCCAATCAGAGCCTAACTTACAACATCTTGCAAATCTTCCTGTAGCCTTGACTTTTGATATTTATAATTCTTATGTCACAATGTATCAGATAGCCGGTTAGCTCAGTCGGTAGGCTACTTGCTTTATAAGCGAGGGGTCCCGGGTTCGAGCCCTGGAATGACTGCACATTTTTCTTACTCTTTGACATTCGAACAAGTCGTCTGATTGGATAAAATAAAAATAGCAATACTGGAAATCCAAAATATACAGAAGACGAATGTGAATGGGTCGTTCTCCGATCTTCGTTTAGAAGATCAAGTACTTTAGTCAGATTGTTGAAAAATACAGCCTCTATCGCATACACAACCAAATGTTGACGGACGACAAGAACAGACGACAGACAGACGCCGGACATCCAGCGATCACAATAACTCACATTGCTCAGGTGAGCCAAAAATGAGACATGCTGAACTTGTATTATTTCTAGCAATGAGTAACTCGATGGTATTGTGTTTGAATCATTGTTTTGCATAGACGGTCTTCGTATCAATTACCGCTGAATGGTCGTTTGTTTCTGACATGTAATGAAAATCGTGCAAGAAAGTTGTTAATGCCAAACACTGTCTAGAAAAAACGTTTCTGTGCTTCCGAGAAATCAATCCTTACCTTTTATCTTTTTTTTTTTATTTATGACGACTTGTATTCTAAACCTGAAGTTAAAAGCTTTCAAAAATTTTAAAGTTTTTGATTTTGACATATGTGTGACACATATTTCACAGTGCTGTTTTCTGTTTACTGAAATATGTGTGTATACATTTAGAGGAATTCTATAAGTATATAGTATAAATAATTTATAAAGAAATGATAATCTCATATACATTATTAGTTTAGAACCGGATAAAGAGGTTGATATTGATGACGGGTTTCCTGGAACCTCAAAAGCTACTGTTGAATACGTGATGAAACGTGAGGATATTGCAGAGACCATTGATGTTTTACTCATGCGCGAAGCTTCTGACCTGAGCAAATCAAATCCAATGTAAGTAAAACTGCTGTTTTAATTAAAGTAGGCATGAAAATAATTAATACGATTCTCCAATAATTTTGATTTACCTAATCTGCTAGAAATTTGAAAAGAACGGCAATGTAAAACTCTAACATACATGTAGGAATAAGCTATTTATTCAAAGTTTTCAACAGTTAAGATTCTCAAACAGAATTTTGAAATTATAATCTATTTATATTCAGAATACAACACCGATGGTGACGGACAGCAGTTGTCATCGAACTTCAACCTAGATCCGCTAAAGGATATAGAACACTGTCAACAAGTTGTTTCTTAGGATTCACATGCTTTAGCATTACCAAGTTAAATTAAAATATTTGCTAAAGCATTCATTCATTTTAATAATTAGCTTTGAAGTTTGGAACAATATATTCAAATAGTATCTTAATTATACACCCGCTTCACAAAGCTAAGTGGAAACAGTATAGGAGTCCCTGGTTTGTTCCGTTTAATGGAAAGTATAGTTGTATTTACAACACGTGGTGGTTATATATTATGATAACTAGTGAGATAAGTTTTTGGAGCGTCCACAGCTCCTCAGATAACACTAAGCACGGGTTAATCGAAAATCCAAGGTATATGCATTTGGTTCACTAACGCGTACATTTAAATAGGTTTGACCTTTCAATCAGAAACGGTTCTGAAATAGTTTATGTTTTTATTAGTTATGTAGCATATGGTCCGTTTTAGCGGCTTGAATTTGCTGTAACAAATAACAATCAAACACATCATGTGTCGTATCGGAGCGCTTATTTGCCGTTTTAATGTGCTGCCTGAACGAAATGGCAGAAATTAGGTACCATCAATCATACAGATTCTCAACTAAGTACTCTTTTCTATGATTTCTGTGCTCGCTCAATAAACCATATCTAAAATCTATAAAATCGACAATTTACTGCTTTGAAATTGTCTCTAGGGAAATAGGAGCATGCAATAAAGCATCGGAATCCATGTTAACATCGATATTTTACAGTGCTATGATGATTAACTAATTAGTCCTGTTTACATTTGGAACATCAGTAAAATCGTGTATTTGCTTTCTTTATTACCACCATTGACAGTTTATTTCTGTTCAAATTGACAAATGACTCTAGAATCTGGTATGTTATGGCATTCGAATATCAATGACGGCGGCTGCAACAGGTTTTGCTTTATCTTCAGGATTTTCTTTGACAGGGCTATAACTTTTCTTCCTGCAATTTTGATTACATTAACCAAAAGATTTTAACTTAAGTGTGCGTTGAATAGAGAAAACACAGCAAAAATACAAGAAAGTTTCCGTGAAGTTTCTATTTGGTATAAGTGACCTTTTGTGTAAATTTGATTGGAATCCATTGGCAAAGAGTTGTGTCTTCTCTTGTTAAAAAAGGATACTGATGTGTTAGATATTAAAGTGTTTTATACAGACTACGGAAAACATTAAACAAATATCACACACAAAAACGATTGCTTGTTTTTTTTTACAGATAGAGAATTATTCGTACATCTTTGTCATTCTACAACAGATTTTTGCAATAATGTTACCCAAAAATAAAAGAGTCACAACATGATTGCATCTTTGTGCTAGCCGCGATGCTGCAAATAATGCAACCTTCGGGATCAAACAATTTTGCACTTTAAAAAAGATATACTGTGCTGTTTGATTGTAAACTCTGTCGTAGAGTTACACTGCATTACACTGCTTTATTTTAATATTTATTGATCTACTTGGGTTTTGTAGGAAATTTTAATGTAATTTCCCGCACAAGAAATGTTATTCTTGCATACCAGACGGGCATTAGGCGTACAAACATTGTTTGTTTTCGGTATCCCGACCTACCCTAAATTTTGGCCGTACCTTAAATGTTTTTATGGCCTTGGAGATCTTTTATTCAACTTTTCAACAAAAGGTTGCAAAACTGCATTGTTTATGCTTTAAACATGGTCAGAGAGTTAGAAATCAACTTATTGATGCTCTAAAGGCATAACCCCCTTATTTGTATCTATTTTTGACACAAACATAATTTCCGAAAAGTCCCACTTGATAAAAAAAAAAACAAAACAAAAAAAAACAAAAAAAAAAAAAAAAAAACAAGAGCTGTCTCCATAGGATGACACATGCCCCCGATGGAACTTTGAATGAATATATAGTTATGGCCGATGTTAGAGTTTAGGACCTTTGACCTACGGAACTGGGTCTTGCGCGCGACACGTCGTCTTACTGTGTCACACATTCATGCGTAGATATTTTAAAATCCATGCATGAATGACAAAGATATGGACCGGACACGCCTATCAATGCACTATCGTGAAAAATGACCTTTAACGTCTAAGTGTGACCTTGACCTTTGAGCTACGGACCTGGGTCTTGCGCGCGACACGTCGTCTTACTGTGGTACACATTCATGCCAAGTTATTTGAAAATCCATCCATCGATGACAAAGATATGGACCGGACACGCCCATCAATGCACTTTTCTTTAACGTCTAAGTGTGACCTTGACCTTTGAGCTACGGACCTGGGTCTTGCGCGCGACACGTCGTCTTACTGTGGTACACATTCATGCCAAGTTATTTGAAAATCCATCCATCGATGACAAAGATATGGACCGGACACGTCATCAATGCACTATCCTTTAATGTCTAAGTGTGACCTTGACCTTTGAGCTACGGACCTGGGTCGTGCCCGCGACACGTTGTCTTACTATGGTACACATTCATGCCAAGTTATTTGAAAATCCATACATCGATGACGAAGATATGGACCGGACACGCCCATCAATGCACTATCCTTTAATGTCTAAGTGTGACCTTGACCTTTGAGCTACGGACCTGGGTCTTACGCGACACGTCGTCTTACTGTGGTACACTTTCATGCCAAGTTATTTGAAAATCCATCCATTGATGACAAAGATATGGACCGGACACGAAAACTGCGGACCGACGGACCGACAGACCGACAGACGGTTTAAAAAATGTATATGCCTCCCTTCGGGGGCATAAAAAAACAAAAGAACTCTACCCTAATATTTGAACATGCTACCGGAAACAAACATTTTTTACGCCTTACTTGTGTTTTCACCGGTGCTGGATAATTGCATCTTACACATTGGGTTCAAAGATGACGACTCTCGTGCGATAAAAGGCGTATACTGATGTACATTTATTGAGCAAATTTCTGAAGTAATTTATATTTTATTCATATAACAGAAAAAACATTAAATTAGAATCTTACAATCTTTCATTGACAAGGACTTACTTGCTGATTATTAAAATGGAAATTCAAGCGGTAAAAGCATTTCTCGGATGTAATACTGACAGTAACTATTCAAACATAGTCTGTTGCGAACAGATTACCCTCATGATGTCTGTTTAAGAATCGATGCAATAAATTGGTAAAAGATTGGTAAAAGATAACAAATTAGTATGCACGCCAAGAAACGGAATATACTTCGCTGCATGTGAGACTGACATTTTATGAGATCACGCGAAGACATACCAATATAAATATTGAGCCGTACTATCTATAATGGACCGGCTATTGTCTTCAAAATAGAATGCAGACACCAAACTAGCATACTCAAACGAAATCGATGAATGTCTTAAATCAGAGAGATATCAGATATTCAACATTTCATATATTGCAGTTCTGAATGGATGTTAATGAATTAAATGTATTAAAGTGCTGACGTAGTGTATATATATATACACTGTGCGATGTTCACCGGTTATACAGTCGTTGTCTATCAACCCTAGTTAAATATTAAGGAAAAGTTGATATTTCAATATAAACTTGTATTGGTCATTATATTTAGTTTCTGCTTAAAGTCGTTTAAACATGCCCATCCTTTGAGAAATAATTATTAGTATGCGACAACATATAGTATTATTAGAAATATATAAAAACAAAACACTTTCAACTTTGTGTTGCAGGCAGGTGTACAAAGTTTACGGTAGTTGTCTCAAAATAACATGAAACTATTCGGTTATTTGTAAAGTAATTCTTCCAAAATAATTCGTTGAAAAATTGTATTTCAATAAGTTTAGTACAGTAACTACAATACATTTAATCGTTATACAGGACTGTTCTAACGAGGTGCAATTCTTATTGTTCTTAACTATATACCTTTATCTGGAATATTTATTTGGTTTTTGATGAATGTCTATGGTCCGTTAATATTGGTACGACAAAACTTTAAAATTTGTTTTAACAAATTCAATCCTAAACATATAAATTCAATTTATATAATTTTGATGTATTACTTTAAGTCTTGGGATCTAAGTTATCAATTTAGCTTCACATTATCTTTTAATGTAAGAGAAAACTTTATCTATTATCTTGTTAGAGACAAAAGTTTGTTTGTTTTTCTTGAACGAAACGGCTCTCATGCAAATTTGAAAATCATGGATGGTTTACCGTTTATCATCCAGGGACAGTTGCAAGTCAGATATGTGAAACCAAGGATTACGTCTGTAAAACAGCTTGGGAAAAAGTTAATCCAACAGAAATCGCTGAATGAATGGAAATTAATTCATTATCTGAAAAGCTGCGTCTGTCTGTACTTATTTTGTTTTCTCTGAAAACATCTGTAGATAAATTAGCTTTCTGGTGTTGTATGATAACTGCGTCGCATGTGATCGGGACTATAATAGTTGGTTCTATATACAATTAAAAAAAACAAAATTCCTCTAAAATATTATTATATGACATTTTAGGAAACCTGTTCAGAGAAAAAGAAAAGTCAAATACGTTAAATGTGATTTAACGTCTCTCAATTTGCTTCTGTTTGGACATGTGCACATCCAAAGTTTGTGATATACTCCTTTTTTCACTCAGTAACAATTCACATCTGAATGAAAACTCTTACTTCTATTGATAATCTGTATAGTAAAGATGAAAAATGGACAATTAAAATATATGGTGACACAGCTTAATATACTGTGATCAACGGTTTAGGCTGAAAATGCCAAAAAAAAAATGTGTAAATAATAATTTGATTTATTATGCACCTACTACTTGAAACATTTTAAAATTTCAATTTTTTGAATGATAAATTAGATTCAATGTCCTGAATGAAGATTTATCCTACCACTACGCATTAATTAGGCCGGTATCTACTTGCCGTGTACATTTGGGGTTTATTTATTCAGTCAGTAGAGGTCTATACGGTCAATACAACTCACGGACTACATTGTTTCCAGTATACGTACTGTAGGCAGTGTAAACTGGGCCAAGAGTTCGAAGCTCAAACATTCTATCGTTTTATGAGAATAGCCAAGGTTAACAAAAATTAAAAACAAATATTTTACTCTATCTTAGTATGTCTCAATACTGAAAGGTATGGTGACGGTTTTTAAAGTATGAGTGAATCAACATTGACTTTGTGTGTTGTGGCGTTTTCACATTTCTGAATAGGGATAGAAATTTACACACAAAACAGATTTTAAGTTGTCGTTTATTGTAATTCCTAGATCTAAACCATTCTTGAAGTAATTTCCTTTACCCCAAATTGTCTTGCATGGAAATGGAGTAAATTTAAGGTGGAGACTGCGGGCATTTGAATTCATTTCAGGCGTGGTTTTCGGTTGCATTTTTTCCGAGTCAAAACCACTTTGCTTTTTTTGTATACGAATGTCCTGTTAGCACCTATGATTTAAAATACATAGAATGGAAAGCATTAGGTAAGGAAAAATGTTTTTTAATAAGGAATTGTATACAACTGAATCAAACAAGGGCGTAGAAATTTACAAAGTAAATATCGGTGTGGCTGCAGGATAAATAGAATATAATTGATTACTGCCTTTTTTAACTTTGTGCTTTTTATCACTGTATATATATTCCATTATGTTTGCCTTTACATTGCGCTTGCTTAAGATGTTAAGATGTTATTCTCAACAGTTGAAGAACTTAGTTTAAGTGGTTAGAAAGGCCACAAAGACCGAATGAATACAGAACACTGAGTAATGATCTCACCTTTCAGTTGTACAAATGAACGAAGACAAATACTGAATCTGAATCTATATGAACATTTAAGAAAAGTGAATACAGTATAACTCAGTATAAACAGTTCTCTTCAAAGACAAAACTAGTCTTTCCGTTTTAATGTAAATTCTTCGTAAATGAACTTCCCCAGAGTAATAACTAGTCGTCCCGATTGTGTCTGCTTTAGAGAGGCCGAATAAGTATAAAGATAACTTAAAGTGTTTGCTTTTAAAAGGCTATGGTTCATTATTCAAAAACAAATCTGCAAAACTTCGAACAGCTATGTGCTAACGTTAGCATAGGAATGCTTGAACTAGCAAACATTAGCAAATTAATTGACTGCTCGCTTTGTATTTTGTTTTGATTTTTAATCATCGCTGACTAACAAGTAAGCAAATAGAAAAAGTGGAAACTCCACAAGTCGCTCAACACGACAAAAACGAAAATATTGCAGGCTCGGTTTAATGGAGCCTGTTCAAGTCACGTTAGACACATATAAAAAACTGAAATAGAAATGATAGTAAAGGTATTGTCTTTTCTGTATAATTTATGTTTTCACTAAGAGTACAAGGATGTTGCACAACTGATCTGTTGTTGCAGGAAATTTAACACCATGCTGTCGTCTGGAGAGGAAACTGGTCATGTTTAAAGATATTTATCTGTCACTTCGTTTTTTGGTCTGTAATGCCATCATTTCTTGTCTTGATTTTGGACACTTTCCAACCACTGGCTATACAAAAAGATGTGTTTAGGTGTTTCCTTCTTATATCAAGCTTTTAGGCCTATAGACCGTACATTCCGCTTTATTGTTCTAAATTGACCGAAGTATCTAAATTAAAAGATGTCCTGTCTGCATATTCAGATTTATGCTATACTCCCTTATTCATATTGCAAAGTCTCAAGTAATTAAAACAATTTTTGAAATAAATGCTCATGGCACGGCGGGGTAGTTTTAATTTAGCAAGTGTGCAGCAAATGTTCCCTGATATAAAAGAACTCAGAAGAATACTTGCATATCTGTACTGTACCAATGATATAATAATTACAAAATGTATTAAAAGCAGGACTGTATACTGAACTTATTTAGTGACATAAAAGATTTTCTTTCTACATGATTAATGATCAGTCTTTATTTAAAATTATAGGATTTTTGATGAAGGTCGAATGCTATCATATAGACAAGTTATGAATAAAAGAAAGCTCTGTTTGACTGAGTGATTAAGTCTGTTCATGTACGGTAGTGGAAATGCAAGCTACCGTCCACGCCATCTATCTCCAAGATGAGCAGAACACTGCACATGCTACAAGACATCAGTATGCAAAATTTCAGTACGAAAAAGCAGTAAAGAGCCATCCGAAGATGTGTGCATGGAACCTCCAGTGATACACAGATTGCAGTTCCATGAAAAGCGGCGCCGGATCTCCAGCTCATGTGCCTGCCCTAAACGAGAAAGTGATGGGCAGAACTAAAACAACCAGAACTTAGAGTGGATACCTGAGGTTATGAGCCCACATGTCACAGAAAACTTCCAAACGGAGGCACAATAGCCTTGATGTGATAAAACATTACTAAAAGCTATGAAAACAGGAGAACTGAAACCACCCAAGCGGAAATATACGTTCTAGCTGAAAAAGTAAAAGGTACCACTATCACAACATAAATGTCGTGCTGAATGATCTTAATAAATGCAAATGTAACAGCTCTGACTTAAGCCTGTCTCACGGCTGTGACAATAAACTGAAAAAAGTTGAAATTTCATAGGTATCCTAGCACAACAAAAATGAAGTTTTGACAGGATTGGTTCAATTGAGCCTGTTCATCGACTTAAGTGGAAGTTCGTGATACCGTCCACATCCTCTTGCCCCGGGTTGAGCAGAACATAACATTTGCACAAGTTATAAGTACCAAAAACAAATTATTTACATCCGCAGATGACATTATGATTTCTTTTATACCACAAATAATACATCTGAAAGCAAACAGCTTGAAGTTATTGAATATTTTTAAGATACTTTAAAATATCGATTGTAGAGCCGATCACAAGGTTTTATTAAGACTCTATAGATCTAGCTAGAATGCATTCTGCGTAAATTTTCATGTTTATAACCAAACAACGGCAAAATTTGTAGATCGAAACAAAAGTAGGGTTTTATTACGCGTACAGTACTCCAAAGCATTGTTCAAATAAAATGTCATTGCACATGGTACATGTACCTTGTGCGCGGTATGATAAGACATGATCACGACTGGGGAAAATACTAGTCCAGTTCAAGAAGAGCAAATGTACGTATTATGCATTGTTCAATATTTCATATTCAGTTGTGCACCAGGCTTCTTTACTCAATGACTTTATCACAGAGAAATCACACGGCGTGCTATAAATTTCTCTAGAGTTATAGATTGGACAATGACTCCTAGTTTACTTCCGATCTAGACGACAACAGATATTGTGTTGACAGATGACAAAAGATTTTTTATTTTGCTTACGAGCAGGAAAATAGAATATTAAAGAAAGCTTCATTACGGAAAAGTCTATTTTGACGACATGCTTACACCTAAACTTTAATGGAACTTCTCTCATAATTCAATCAGATTTATATACAAAATGTTTGTATGAGATATTGTTTCTCGACTAAAGCGATCCCACTTTTACAGATTTTATAACATTAAAAACTTATTTTCTTGTAACATATATAATAAGAATGATACTGACCTTGCAACCTGTGTGATAACGAAACATGTAACACATTATTTGTTGGATGATTTGTTGGGTTTACCCTAGATTATCTGGGTAAACGGGGTTTAACCAATAAAACGTTATAAGTATAGACTTTCCTCAAGAAAGACAAAAGTATTACTCTGGATTATCTGGATAAACGGGGTTTAACCAATAAAACATTATAAGTATAGATTTTCCTCAAGAAAGGTAAAAGTATTCCTCTGGAATATCTGGATAAACGGGTTTTAACCAATTAAACGTTATAAGTATAGACTTTCCTCAAGAAAGGTAAAAGTATTACTCTGGATTATCTGGATAAACGGGGTTTAACCAATTAAACGTTATAAGTATAGACTTACCTCAAGAAAGGTAAAAGTATTCCTCTGGAATATCTGGATAAACGGGGTTTAACCAGTTAAACGTTATAAGTATAGACTTTCCTCAAGAAAGGTAAAAGTATTACTCTGGATTATCTGGATAAACGGGTTTACCCAATAAAACATTATAAGTATAGATTTACCTCAAGAAAGGTAAAAGTATTACTCTGGATTATCTGGATAAACGGGTTTACCCAATAAAACATTATAAGTATAGATTTACCTCAAGAAAGGTAAAAGTATTACTCTGGATTATCTGGATAAACGGGTTTACCCAATAAAACATTATAAGTATAGACTTTCCTCAAGAAAGGTAAAAGTATTACTCTGGATTATCTGGATAAACGGGTTTACACAATAAAACATTATAAGTATAGACCTTCCCTAAGAAAGACAAAAAGTCACATTAAAAATAGCCATCCGAACTGTACTTCAAATTTAACTATGTTAACATGTAAATACATACATTTTCACAAAGACTAAGCACGTATATACATAAACTCAAATAATGCTACAATAAAATACAGACGTAACAAATACATACAATCATAAATAAAAAAGTGACACACAAAAGGCATTGCCTTGGAAGAGTCAGTTGCAAAATCACCACTAGTCAGTGTTAACTGGAATTCGTATGCCAAACATCTTTCTTTAACCCCAAAATGTTCTTACTTTTCCAGGTAGTGTGACTTAAATGAGCCGCGCCATGAGAAAACCAACATAGTGGCTTTGCGACCAGCATTGATCCAGACCAGCCTGCGCATCCGCGCAGTCTGGTCAGGATCCATGCTGTCCGCTTCCAAAGCCTATTTCAATTAGAGAAACTGTTAGCGAACAGCATAGATCCTTACCAGACTGCGCGGATGCGCAGGCTGGTCTGGATCTATGCTGGTCGCAAAGCCACTAGGTTGGTTTTCTCATGGCGCGGCTCAAATTAATTATCCCGTCTCGGGAATTCTTAAAGCACTTAAAACATGAACAGTGAACATATGCATTCAGTAGTTTTGTAGAAATTGAACGCAATTAAGGTCAAAACGAATCAGGGGAGGGTACAGTTATTAAACCTGACCGTCCCTTGAAGATCTATCTGACCTCGGTCTGAACCGTCATTGCATAATCAAAGAAAAGGAAAACGTAATGTTCTGCTGTAAATGGACTGAATATTAAATATAAAGTATGCAATTAGACCTGTACAGACATAACCCATAGTCCAATATGACGTCTGACAGCTTTAACAGATTATGTTCGGAAATGTCTATGTCCATTTGATATAACATCGATAATTTGTTGCATTAAGATTGTAGTATTAAAGAGAAGTAACTTCATTTGATTTGGAATAATCATTAATTACTGCTTTATTTCTTTTACCAAGAGGTATTGTAAGGGAAAAGGAATCAAATAATGTACAAACTACATGAAACGATAAGGCATACTGATAAAACATGTTGCATCCTGATTAAATAAGGGTGTATAGAAAACTGACATTAGACATTCTGAAATTCATTTCAGGAAGACCATTAGAAATATTTCAAGTCATTGATTTGAACAGATTGATAAGATCAGGCAAAAGCAAATTCATACCTATTATACTTAATTCATCTACAGAAAAGGGTATTAATTTAGACATTGTGCAAATCAAAACCACTGGCACCAGAACAGAAAGAAAATGCTTCTTTACATGTTATACCCTACCCCTAGGTATTCTATAAAAACCATGGTCATGAACGGGAAAGTGCACTAACCCATTTCAATCGTACATTTCTCTCCTAAAGCGCGCAGTTCGGTGAATGGGTACCCAGCATATTGAACAAGCGGTAATTTATCTTTCATCGTGTACCAGTCACTTTGTCTCAATATTTCATATTGCATAGATACTCCACATATTTTATGCTTTCGTACACGTTACAAAAAAAACTTGCGTGAACTTCCCTAATGAAAATCCGGTCTAGAGGCCACAGCAGTGTGAACATGTTAGGCGAAATGTAAACAAAGAAAAACAGAATGCAAAATATTCACAGTTTTACAACAAAAATCGAAATGATGAATGAAATTCATCTTATATATTATTAGCTCGACTTTTCGAAGAATAAGTAGAGCCATCCTACTCACCACGGCGTCGCGTCGGCGTCACACGTGGTTAAGTTATTGTACCAGTCCACATTTTGACAAAGTCTTTGGAGATAAGCTTTGAAACTTCAACCCTTGTTTACCATCACATGGCCAGTTATAGGCAGAGAACACTAACTCCATCAAGGATTTGGCTGAATTATGGCCCCTTTTGACTTCGAAATCATGGTTAGTTTTTTCGCCAGTTCATATTTTGACAAAGTCTTTAAAGATAAAGCTTGAACTTTGCATCACTGTTTTACCATCACCATGGCAGTTAAGGCAAGAGTACATACTCATCAGGGATTTTGGCTGATTATGCGCCCTTTTGACTTAGAATCTTGGTTAAGTTTTCGTACCAGTTCAATTTAGACAAAGTCCTTTTGAGATAAAGCTTTGAAACTTTCGACACTGTTACACATCACCATGTCCAGTTATAGGCAAGAGCACATAACTCATCAAGGATTTTGGCTGAATTATGGCCTTTTTGACTTAGAAATCGGTTAATATTTCGTACAGTTCATATTTGACAAAGTCTTTTGAGATAAAGCTTGAAAACTTTCAACACTGTTTACCATCACCAGATCCAGTTATAGGCAAGAGTACATAACTCCATCAAAGATTTTGGCTGAATAATGGCCCTTTGACTTAGAAACTTGGTTAAGTTTTTCGTACCAGTTCTAATTTTTGTAAAGTGTTGACATATGGCTTGAAACTTTTATCATTGTTTAGATAACAGTCTTTATCTGTAGGAAAGAGAACATACTCTGTATCTATTTGGCTGAATTATGTCCTTTTGGACTTTGAAATTGGTCCTGTTTTCATACAAGTCATGTTTTGTCAAAACTATTTGACACTATGGCTTTTAAACTTTGAACACGTTGTTTAATCATTATGATTTCCATCTGTAGGCCAAAGTACAAACTATTTGACTGAATTATGGCCCTTTTTGGATTTGAAATTGGCTATAATTGCCATTTAGTACAAGACTTATCGAATCAAAGTAATACAGGAACTTTTTGTCTAATCTATTTATTTCTTTGTCTGAATAACCGTGGGAATATTTTGACCCCATTCTTCAATCAATTCTTCGAATAGTCGAGCGCGCTGTCATCAGACAGCTCTTGTTTTTGAATTTGAAGTCATACATTTGTATATATCTGTACTGTTTACTTAATTCATATTGCACATTTATGCTGCATATACACATATTACCGTACACGTGTAGTTAAACAACGACTGACATACATTTTCACATAAGCCAATCAGAATGGTTTTGTAATCTAGACCGGAACTCCACTAGGGAAGTTCAACGAAGTTTTTTGTGTAACGTTGAAAAACTATAAACTATGCGTTGTTTCTCTCAAGTAAGAAATATTGAAAAAATGTGACCGGTACACAATGAAAGATAAATTACCTCTTGTTCAATATCAATAGTACACATTCACCGAACTGCGCGTTTTAGGTATGAAATGCGAAATTGAAATGGGTAAGTATATTTTCCCGTTCATGACCATGGTTCATATAGAATACCTAGGGGTAGGGTATAACATGTACAGAGGCATTTTCTTTCTGTTCTGGTGCCAGTGATCAAAACCAGCACAATGAGACATTTTTAAAAGATAGTGCTCTAAAAGGTATGAAACGAAACTGAAGTGTCAAATTAAAGTAAACAGGTTAATATTCATATTGATATGCTAAATATCTTCCTGATCTCTGAGAATATATATATCACTCTAAAAATGTTATACAATTATAAAACAAGCAAGGATCAAATTTTTGCATTTATTACGCGAATAAAGTCTATTTGTGAACTTTATGGAAATGTGATTAAATAATGTGTCTGGCTTGAATACATTGAATTTGTTATCATTTAATTCCATTAAGGATAATGTTTTGTAATACTGGAAATTACGTAGTTCTTTGCCTTTGATTTATGCCGGCATTCCGTTAAGCTGCAATATAAAAAAAATATTGATACTATAAATGTTTTTTCTCTAAATATGCAATTTTAACGAATATCATTTTGAAGTAAATTTATGTTGTAAACTAGGCAACAAGGAAGATGTCAAACTATTTCTCTGTCTACATAGTCACTTATAGTGGCAATGTTCGCTTGCCAATGATACGACCCTTCTAGTCTAAAGTCGGTTATATATCGAGTTTCGATATATATTAGACTAGGTCACTTCATTTGTCATATAAATAGGCATACCATTTTGCATGCTTTGTCCAATTTGATCTTTCTGTTTCGTACAACCGTGTCCACTGGGAAAACGTATCCTGGGCTTTTATAAATACCTCTTACAGTAGCATTCATTATAGATAGGAGAATTCTGATATTTTCTAAGAACAACAATACGAAACATAGATTATTCAAACTGCTTGCATTCTATCTCTCTCCCTCGTCTGTAAATAAGTATAAAAACCATTTCAATGTGATATGATATCAGTATAATGCTTATTCCAATGAATATAACAAGTATTGTCGACGGGAAATAAAGCCTGATAAAATATGCAGAGCGAACTTAGAATTAGTGCGTGGCTATCTGCCTTTCATGTCGGTATATGATTTTGAAAAATATGGTTCAAAGGATAATAAAGAACTTTGGTTGTGACAAGTCTGTATTGACTTGGTAATACGTTTCTTAGTGCCTTTTGATATCACGCAGTGTGATTCACCAGGTGTCATTAAAATGTCCGACTGATCGCTAACGTTTGAATATTTTTCAGATGATATGAACATATTATTATATGAAATATTTAGATGTTATCCATATAATATAAACATGAATATACATATACCTTTACAATAATATCTCCTCACTCTTCCACTTGTTCTCGGTCTGTCGGTTCATATCTAGTAATAAATCATATGTTTTTATGGTACTTGAATATAAAGAAAAACAAGTAAACGAAAAAATCTAAATTGAGTGTCAGTGTTGTTATATTTCTTGGTCCTTTGGAATCTTGGGAGTCCATTCAATACCTGTGTAATATAGTTCCACTTAAGCATGTAGCACTTTATATTACCTCTCCTGAACAGATCTCTGCTATTATTTTGCTTGGTTGCATTCTACGATTCCAAAGGATCAATTTGCTGATGTACTCAGCAACGCGCAATTAGTTCTTGCACAGCCCTCTGGGATTTTTAACGGCCATAAAATTAAATGTATAAAGGAAACAAGCATTATTCTACTTTTCAGTGGCATTTCAAATCCTCATTAATGTTCTTTTCAGGCCAGAAATGGAACAGAGATTACGCCCTCTTCTGCATTAAATGTCGAGGTAGTTAACATAATAAGAACACTGACAAAAGTGCAATTCTGTGAAGGTTTTGCAATGGTGGGAGTAAACGAGATACCAAAATAAGACTCCACTACTATAATAGTTCTTTGATGTGGATATTTAACCAGTATATTTATTTGCGATTGGATATTTTAGAATCTGAGCCTAATTATTAGATATTGGTTTAAGCATGTATATAGCTATAACATTATTCTTAAAACGGTATACAATTTGGCATTAGACGACTGTAATAGTGGTTGTGTAAACTCGGTTTAAAATGATAAAAAGTTACTTACTAAATGATTACGGATTTTCATATGTGTTTGATAATCCTTAAACTATTCAATGACATATTGATGAATTCATATATGATTTTCGATTGAGAATAATTGATACATATAAACAGGAATGAAACCTAAGTGTTAATAACAGCCATACACTGGATATGTATAGACTTATTAAAATAAGACATGACTACGGATGCTATTTAGACATATTACCTCAAAGTCTTAGATTTTATATTGTTAGACTTTCTGCTCAACCTTTAATAATACAAACGGGAAGATATTTACGAAACAATATTCCACGAAATGAACGTTATTGTTTGTATTGTAGTAAACGAGACTTACAGGATGAATTTCATTTTATTTGTATCTGCCCATATTATCTACAAATAAGGTAAAAATATATTAAGCGACAGTATTTTGTAAATCCATCAGTTTTTAAGTTTCACACATTACTAAATTCGACCGACAAAGATATTAATGTTTTGAAATATATCAAAGAGGCAATTAAAAAAAAAATCGGTTATCAAAGTAAACATGTCATATTATTCTCACTGTCTTTGTTAATTACATTATATTTGATTATAATGACTAGGTAATGCTTTCTCTTTTCTCTGTTGTTCATAACATGTTTGTTATTTTCTTAAAAATTGTATGAACGTGAATATGCATATTGTAAATGTTGGTGTTTAGATGTAAGATGTACAAGCCTGAATATAATTATGTTCTGTTCTGTTCCTAACATACAGAGACCAGTTGTAAATATTTGACTAATTATGCAAGACATATGAAAAAAGTGCTAGTATTTTAACGTTTAGATAACAAATCAATCTCAGACATGTTTGTTGATAACTATAAAATTAAACAATTGTAACTGAAATGAACAATATGCAATAGGATTGTACAAGAGAGATTTAAATGCTAGGTATGCACTACTTCAATGTGTATGATTTTTGACATAGCAAAGCCATATAATTGTTTTATCATGTTATATTTGTATATTGATGCATATGATATGCAAAAACATTTTGATAATCAATCTATGAAGAATCCATTGAGAGATTGTGAATGTATTTTCGCTCTACGGCAAGTAAGGTTGCTAAGTCGTGTTACTACTGGCTTCTTTCGTTCAAGCCATTTTTGGACTGTCATGCGAGAAATCCGTTCTTACGCCTTGCTGAAAGTAAGGCCGTATAGTGTTTGCATGTGACGAAGCAAGTCCGCTTGCTTACGGAAGGTTCTGCAGGTCTGCATATGTACCCGCTTTCGTCTGAAATAATTCCCACATGGGAACCTTTGAACTTCCTTCTAAACTGAGCGCCAAGAAAACATCATCTTTTCTGAAAAGTGTTCATATTTTTTTAAACCCAAACAAACTATCTGAAAATGTTACGCATATTTCGGCGAAAACCATACAGTCATGCGTTTTAAGACAGTGTTTTTTTTGTCGGATATTCATGTTACTTTTCCTTTGGGAACACTTATGTAATGTCCAAATGAACTAGTTTAAACACGGTAAAACAATATCTGATGAATTTCTCGAAACATTTTTTCTTTGTAACGTATTCGTAGACGTTGCATTATGTTCCACTTTTAAGGTTTTTTTCTGATACGATATAACTAGGTCTATGCAAACAGCTTGCATTTTGTGTTTGTTGGGTCGGCACTTGCACTTTTAAAGGTCATTTTGGGTCGTTCGATGTTAGACAAAGGGGCGAGGTACCCTCGGCATTATTTCAGCTACTTATGACCTTTCATAAGACAGTTGCTTTGCTTCTCAGAAAAAACAAACATTATACACACTAAATTAATAGGTATTGAACGCACATGGTGAGGGGCAAGCGACCTTAATCATTCTAGCACTGTTGTTCCCTTTCTACATTGTTAGTAACTAAATTCCACTTACTGTACAACTTATTCATTCAGGATTAAATTTGAATGGCAGATTACGGTTTTAAATATAAAAGAAAAGGTCCAAAGTTAACTTTGTTTTATATATTACCAGCCGAACCAAATACAATTTTGTAGTTATCAATAATCTGGCAACAATAGTGATGTGAGGATACTAAATTGTTTTACAGTATGTTTACGACAAAGAATTATATCTGATATTAAGTTCAAAACAAGACAGCTGCTTTAGTACTTATATCCAGTGCAACAGCATATGCTCAAACCTGTACGTGAGAACAAATGCTGTAAAAATGATGGTTGTAATTGATATCAAAGAGTTAACATTCATGATTCCTATATAGTATCTGGTCAGAAAAATCCAAGTCAATGTAGATAACAACCAATTATTCGTGACCTTAAGTTAACATAATCTGGCATCATCCCATTCATATATTTTGTAATATATTTGCCCCCAGCTTTAAACAGGTAATTATAATTTCTTACCTTGGATTTGGGAAATTATCTTAGAAAATAACGCTATATTGGCTACGATATCAAATGCATATATCTGTACTGAAATATTCACCTCTAAGATAACAAGTGTTTAATATTATATATTAATTTTACTCTAGACATTTTCCTCAGCATACGTCGGCTAAAACACATTGATCCAGAATTGTCATTAAAGAGAATCGACCCAGTAAAACTCCTTTTACATAAGCACTAAATACATTATCGGGAACATGTGCTGAACTTTATTTTGCAGATTTTCAATAGGAAAAGAATAAAATATGTGTTTTATCACAATGTTACAGTGATCAAGTTCTAGCATGACTTTGATCTTCTTATCAGTATAAATTTTTTTTTACAGTAACAGTGGCGTATGGTGACGGTTAATTGTGTCGTTGTTCTTAGTTTAGTATTGTTGAATTTTCTGGTCATTCTAATCATGTAGTCCATTCAGTCTGTATGCCTAATTATTTATTATGAGTTCCACTAAAGCTGCTGCCAGAGTTGCTTCACATTTCATTTGTTCTCGTGAACAGACTCGACAAATAGGAATAGCTGCATTTCGTGAACACAGCCTTCCTGAAACGAATCCATAAAACAGTTCATATAGAGTGAATATGATGCATTGACACAGTACACAGTACATAATTAGAGAAGGACAAATATAAATTAGCGGTGTCAAATACCAATGAAAAATGCCATTGCGAAAATAGATTTTCTGGGAAACGTATTGTTATATTTGATATATTATTTACTAAGAAAGAAACGTCTATATAACATTGCATTTGAAAAGTACTTTCACAATTACGTATGTACTTTCTTACTGTGGTCTCGTCTTTTCACGATTGTTTTATTGACATTTCATCTCTGATTAGTAAATTAAATGGTATTCACATAAAAGTATTGGTAAGTAAATATTCCAATATAACGATGTCTAAGCGAACATAATTGCGACTTCCACAAAATACATCAATACTATGTAATAAAATATAATAACGAAAACCATTACTTCTTTAAAATGAAAGCCATGCTAGCAAGATTAGTGCCCCAGTTAAGTCATACAGACATCTATAGATATGGCTGTACAAACAGAAATTATCTTGATAAAATTGTGTATCTAAATTACTATTACACTTTTTACCATTAGTGCCATCAGTAATTTGGTAGGTATTTGCTTTGAAAACGACGGACATAATCATTAAACGTAGTAGCTAGCCGAACATGAATAAAATCTGAAATATACAGAGGTTATTTGTTTGTTTCGGTGTTACATCAAGATATATTTCACATACCATATACAGTATTTTTGCGCTACTCGTGAAAGTGTAAATTATGGTGTTCATGGGTGAAATATACAGAGGATATTCGTTTGTTTCAGTGAAGTATAGGAAGCCATCCAGCTGGCTTACGGAAGGTCGGTGGTTCTGCCCAGGTGCCCGCTCGTGATGAAATAATGCACGGAGGGGCACCTGGGGTCTTCCTCCACCATTAAAGCTGGAAAGTCGCCATATGACCTATCATGTGTCGGTGCGATGTTAATTCCAACAAATGAATCAATTTTATTTCAAAAGTGAGCATCAAAAACTGATATTTTCACGAGTGGCATAGCCGCGAGTGAACATGACATTTTTTTTGGTGCTCACGAGTGCTAAATTAAATAAAATTGATATTTCACTGACACAAACAAATTTTCTTTTTATTTCATGTGTAAAACTCTACTTCTGTTGCGTAATTTATAAAATTTCGAAAATCGCGGGAAAGGTCAGCAGAAAGCATAACACAAATGACGTCATTTTAACGACGTCATCGTCATTATTGGCCCCGGTATTCATAACGCTCGCGATCGGTATACAATTTGACTTCAATCTCGACGGAGGACCGGAACTAGTTCGGCAAAAACAGTGAAAAATAAAAATGATACTGTTTCAAAACTGTGGATAATCACTTTTATTTCACTGAGAAAACTCTATAATTCATTGGAAAACATAAAATAAATATCGATCTTACCTGTAAAACAAACATATTTTGTAATTTATAATATTTTAATCCAACCTCCACACATGAATATTAAATTAAATAAACAATCATTCCATATTTCAAGCAAATTACGTGACAATAGTTAACCATTGCTGAAAATTGTTTTCTTTGTGTTCATAGAAAAACACTTTTGAGATCGAGGGAGTGAAGAAGCAGCGGACATTTTCCGCAAGAGGACCTTTTATTACAGGTGAAAAGGTAATTATAAAACTTGTTGTTTTGAACCCAAATATTGGGATGTGAAGGCCCTGTTACGAACATGTAAACAAAACCTATGAATTTGTAATAAAAATGAAAGGTATTATAATAATAGCGTCTTCTAATGAAAGGTCTAAACGTATGGCGGTGAGACCCGTAACACCTAAGAAGAAACTAGTGAAAAGAATGGCACTCACTTCTAAAAGATCACTGGTTCATTCATCCAGCTTTTCGCATTTTCCAGTTTCATCGAGGGTTGGGAGGTGCCAGCAATTCCACTCAGACACTAGCTACAGAACATTCATGTGCTGATCACGCAACATACTGTCGAATATTATCGGAAGAAAGGCACATCACACAGTGGAACATGCCTATTTGCAACCAGTCAATGACGAACCTGTTCCATGTGGATGAGAAGCGACTGGATGCACTCCAGTGTATGAGTTTGTCACCGTCTGGAGTCTGGGCCTGCTACTTCAACGTCAACGATACAGGAAATAGTTAACCAAATCACATCATATCAGGTAAAATGAAATATTTTAAGGCTCTAAGAGATGACTTTCAACTCATCATGTTAGGTTGATACTCTTTGTCCAGCAGATTGTCAATAGCTAATTCTGCCAGGCCAGGGTATATGAATTATGTTAATTGTTTATATTTCATAATCAGTCCGAAAAATGGCAGAAATGATAAGCAGTTATTATTAAGCTTTTTAAACTGTGACAGTCAGTGCACACTGTATCTATAAGTGACCAGAGATAAATTAATATATCTTGGACACTAACCATTTGATTATATACACCTATGACAGTGTAATAAAATTGGATTATACTCGGTGAAATGGCTGTGTTATATGGGAGCCGGACAATCTCCCTCATAGACAAAACCGTTCCCACTGATATTTCACAAAGCGGACAAAATGCCTCCCATACGTTAAACAGAATAATCGCAATTAAGGTAGTTCTGCACGTTTGGATCAAAATTTTTTCTACAATGTAGAATTTGATTAAACTCCAATTTTTCAAAACTTCAAAATATACCTAGAAAATTCAGCAAATAAAAAAGATAGGGTCGTGTGCTTGATTTTTTGCTAGGCTGGTTTGAAAAATTTGGACCTCACGCAATATTTCATAATGGGAGTCTATGGGAAAATCATAACTTTCATAACATTTTCGCGAATAGAATTTTTTCTACAATGTAGATTTTGATGAAACTTCTCACAATTGTAAATAAACACATGGCCTATAATTTGGTGAAATAAAATGTATAGGTCCGTGTGCTTACTTTTGAGATATTTTACCATGATTAAAGGGAACCTGGCATTTCACGTTAATTTTAAGAGATCATTTTAATTTTTTTAACGTGTCATATGTTTTAATATCATATTTTGACTTTAGAAATATAGCAACAGTGCCATTATAACAAATTTACTCACATGTTTCGATTAATTCATAAATTGATTTTCATTTCCGTACGCCGAATCCAGGCTTTATTCTACGTTTTCCGGATAAATGACGTTACGCCATCACTTCCGGTTTTTCAAACGTGCAGAACTACCTTAAGCAAAGAATTTGGGAAATTTTCTTACATTTCAGCATCGACAACTTGTTCTTTACGTAACCTTCAATTTAGCTATTGTCTTTTAAAATGTCCTTGACAGAAAGTCTGATTGGTAAGTAGTTTTTTCCAAAAAGGCGAGCCAAGATTGGATTCTGGATGGAAGAACTCAATCTGGAAGTCACCATGCGCAATCTTATCAATAATTGTTATGTCTACTTCATTCACATCATTTGTATGACTACTGTACGGAAGTTTTGTAGCTCTGACATTGTGCTGCTTCACAACATCGACCTGGTCAATTTGTTACATGTTCAGAAGTGAAATCACAACGACAAATGGGTCTAGCATTTGTGTTTTAGTAGAAAGTTTAAACACTTTTGACAATGTCTGGTACAGCGAACTCTTGTCCCAACCTACAGGAAAATTGGCAAATATGTCGCATCCTGTAAGGGAAATGCTGAAAATATTCAATTTGTTTTGATTTTGCTGTTATTGTTTCGTCAAATTGACAATATCTTCGGATGATTCCAATGTTGATATTTGACTGATGCTTTGATAAAACTTCACACCGGGACAATTTACTATTTCTGTATAACTTTTTAGTTCTGTAATTCTGATACAGGTAAAATATATATTTATCTTTTGGCGTACAAATTTTGTACAACAAAATTGAAATGAAATCCAGCCCAATGTATAGGTGAATGCCGTTTGCATTGTTAAAAAAGGGAACTAACACTGTGTTTGAGTTAAGCGTTAACCAGATAATTATACCATTTAATGCCTGCACTGTCATTTTGCGTTATGACGTCACGCTGTTGAGGCGTCAATATGTCTATGTTGAAAAATACTTCTAAGATTCCCCCAGATTTCTTTTACATTTTATAACGCTGGTACGGTTTTTTTTTATGTTCACGTAGGTATTTGTATCTACATCTATTATCATTATTGAAGCATACTTGCAAAGAATTTCCCATACTTTATAATTCATATTATTTCGCATTAAAGTCGCACCGACACAATTATACGTCATATGGTGTCGTTTCAGCTTTGATTGTGGAGAACACCAGGTGGAAGACCCCAGGTGCTCCTCCGTGCATTATGCCATCATGAGCGGGCACCTGGGTAGAACCACCGACCTGCCGTAAGCCAGCTGGATGGCTTCCTTACATGGAAATTTCAAAGCCCCGAGTGTGGCTCGAACCCACATCGGTGATGGACATATGATTTGAAGTCAGCGATCTTAACCATACCGCCACGGAGGCCCCTTTCGCATTCTAATGTAGATCTAATTCCGTAACAGTGAAAAACAGCGCAAATATCAATTTTATTTCACTGATATATTCAAGTATTTCATTGAAAAGCTGAAAATACATGCTCATAAAAATGATCGTATGGTACCTTTATAAGCATTTGAGGTTGCCCTTTGACGTTGCATGATTCAGTACAAACTGATTTGATTTTACAAGGATTTCCAAAAATATTCGTTTCAAATTTATGTGATTTAAGGCGCCTTTTATGAAACACGTTAAAAGAAAGAATTTTTGTTAAATGTTCATTAGAACTCAATTTTGAGTCAGTCGGCATATCCATCTTCTTTTTGAATGAATGACATTTGCTAAATGCATCATTAGATGGTTATTTCTTAAAAATGCCATTTTGTATAATTAACTATTTGTCCATGAAATATTATAACATGTTTGCATGACTGGTCGTATACAAGGCATATAGATAACAACTATTACGTTTCTAAGTTTTATTAACACGATTAAATGATACAGATAATAAAATAATGCGATATGACTAGTTGAAGATACTATTTTTGCTGGAATCTTCTATGCTGCCAAAGTGTTTGTTATGTATAAAACTGTTTAATGTATATCGCGTCACTGTAAGATTAAGCATGCATCAATATTTCAATAGAATTAATTCTAATAATCCAAACTGGTTAATTGCCTTACAGCAAATATTACACTGGCTACATGTAAGCCCTTCTGTAGCTATTTCTTTGAACATCAAGCCTCTTCTGGTTTACACTTCGTCTATCTATTATTTCTTGATTGTGTTATGACAAAGATTTTTATCAGTCCCTCCTTTATCATAACAATAAGGAAATATGCAACCGTTCTTTTGGCTTCTTTTCTCTAATACTATCCTGACATTTGGGAATATGTGCATATTGGTCTAATATAATTAGTGATAGTATAACAGTGAAATAAAATGATGCATGTTTGATAGCAGCCATTACCATATACCGGTAAAGATATTCATGTCACCGTAATGCGTTAACACAGGTCATATTTCCATTCTTAATTTGAACTGAAATAATGTACACCGGGCAAGTAGAAGACTCAACCTTCAAAACAAGGATGAATATATCCAACAGGGAAAGCCACGATCTAAACACGCAGCCTCCCCAAAGGTACTTCCCTGTAAGCAATAAAAACAAATTCTACAAAAATAACAATAAGGCTACTTCTTCTAGTGTCATTCCCAATACGCAGAAATGCTCCCTTGCTGTAAGACATGCATTTGGTATTACTTGTGTTTTTTACAAATGACCTTACACTTAACTTTACGTTTTCTTTATCCCTAAAAAAACAGATAAAACACCAGTATTAATGACAAAGATTTGTGTCCGATTCCGCCTTATCAGTATTAACTTTTGTAATTAATGTTGTGTGAGTAGTATGCGTTTGCTTTAACACAACAAATAACCCAATGCCCTATTGTTACATTCTTATAGTTCCGACATTCTAGTCAAGATCATGTTAAGATTAGTAACTAAAAATCCTAAAATGATAAATCAAAATTAAGCATTCAGAAAACAAGAAAAAAGAACTAAGGCAATCGTACTTTTTATTTATTTGTTTCCAATTTTACGTAATACATGTCCATATTTTCACACATTGCTTTTCATACAGTCATCAAGAGTTACCATCTTCATTTGAACTCGACTTTAAAATTGCACGTATTGTATTTGCATATAGATAGACCACCAAGTTCTTAAATGCTAAAGGGCTCAGTTTCTCTTCCTGTTCCCTTGAATAAATGTGCATGTTTGGCGCGACATCTTTGGACAATCACAGTAGCAATATGACATTAAGTCTTCTACTGACCTGAGGTGTAATCCTATTCAATCCCCACTATGTAATTATATAGCAGGATATCAGCAAAGTGGTTTCAATGAAATTGTTACTTTTGACTTGCTATAAATGCGTTCATAATGTAAAATGCTGTGGGTAAATTTGTCAAAATAACGAACAGTGAAGCCTCTTTATATATAGAATGACGTGTTTGTTATATGATCATATTTCCTCTTGTCTGTTAGCGTCATTGTAGAACGCATATCCCGTAACTACGTGGAATTTTCTCGTCTTGAAACACAACGAGTGTCGCCTGGTGACCTTTGATACATTTTCCTCATTCAAGCTATAAATATGAGCATTTCAACCAAGAAGATACATTTCTAAATGTAATTTAGAGAACTAGATTTGAACCTTCGCAGAAAGTTAAGTAGAACATTCTTTTTATCTAAATTATATTAAAAGTGTGCAATTTTGCTAAACATTCATATGTTAATTAAAGCAGCATGCCTCCAGATCGTTCGACAACAAAAAGTATTTTTTTAGATATCTTGAAATAAATGCTATATTTCTTAAGAAGGCTTTAAAACTTAATTACTGACAAACTTTATATTACGGAAACACCTGAGAATTTACTGTTTTTACTACTTTTGAAAATCGAAAAGCGTTTGTCACGCTTTTAATCCAGGTAAACTCTCTCGATTATAAATATCTATATTTTGAAGTCATTATTCACTACTTCAGCTATAGGAGAGATCGCCGTGACGTCACGCGTTAACATCTGTTTATCTGGTGGTTGGCAAAACAAATGATTTTAACACCGTTTGCGTACTGAATCAGAATTTTTAATTTTTAATAACTTTTTTGCTCATTTATGGATTTTCAAAATTCAAAAAGATTTGAAATACTAACAATCTTCATATTTTTGTATCCAAATATCTTTTTTCAATGAATAACCGTTTTAAATAACATATAATTTTAAAAGCGGCGTAGTGATTTTCACAACCTTTAGAAAAACAGTGTAAGTTAAGCGTTCATAATTAATCCATTTTATTTCGAAATAACAATTAAAAGTAATCAATAAATTGCTTGTTTTATAACCTTTCCATTGATCAAAAAATTATTTATGTAATTTGTGTTTTAAGAAAGTTTAGACCGTTAGAAAAACATCACTGTTTACAAAAAACATGGACGGTCGGCTTCTGCCCACCCGATCACTGTCTTATCAGTTCTAAAAATAGAATTTGTATACAAACACGATCTCTCCTATAGCGCTATTGGTTACGACGACGGAAAAATATCTTTATTGCCGCGGCGGTCCGGGGTTTGATTCCCGGCGCGGTCATATTTTTTTCTTGATTTGGAACTTTTAAGATATTTTAGAAACAAAAATTCATATTCTAATGTTCATAATATGATCAAACTTCAATTTGAAAGAAAGATTATTTTTTAGCCAAATCTGGAGGCATGCTGCTTTAACTTGACTGTTTATGGTTACCTAGATAATTAATTACATAAAAACTGTTATAGCTGTTCTTATGAATGTTAAGTCTAAAATCCTGAAATATTTTGTTGCGAATGAATGTTAGCGCTTTAGATCAACGATATCTTAAAATTTATTTATTATAGAAAGATATTTAATAGATAAAAATGTTATGGTTTGATACTGATAGGAATAAAGAGTGAGGGGAAATAAACTGGTTGTAATTTTGCCACTGACTTCTGTAAGGTGGTGTCCAGCTGTGTTTATTTCATTGCTTGTTTTGTCCATCCATGTTTTCTGTATCTATAATTTTATACACTTTATTTTATGCACACACACTGCTACATTGCTGTAGAGTTACAGTTTGATGGAGCTGCTTCATTTGACTTTTCCTAGATATTTATTTTAGTTTTTGAACTTAAAAGATAATTTTGAAATGTTCATAACTCCAGATTTATAAGTTCATATTTCTTCTACCACAATTTGTTGTTATCTAAATGCATAATCTGCATAATTTTTATTGGATTAAAATCTCGATCTTCTCGTACACGAAGATCTGACGGTGGCCAGTTCCATACTGCTTTCGCACCGTATCGGATTTTCAGAAACGGTATTTTTAGTTCGGCCAAATTAATCGCTTGTTTATATTAACGTGGGACTGAGCGTCAAAATGGCGCTGCCCGTTTGTGCTTTGAGTGTTAGCAAACGTGTTTTGGAAAAAGTTAGAACCTAAACTAGTGGACGTTTTTCACGAAATAATAAATGGGAAAGGTTGGGTCACTATTTTTCAAAGCGGTCGACATAAGAATTATAAACGCGTGTTAAAGGCACTGACCTCCAGCTTTTGGATAAAAAAATGATCTTTCTTTCAAATTGAAGTTTGGTCATATTATGAACATTTGAGTATGAATTTTTGTTTCTAAACTATTAAAAAATGCCATATCAAGAAAAAAGATGACCGCGTCGGGAACTGAATCCGGACCACCGCGGCAATAAGAAGTTTTCCGCTGTCGTTACCAATAACTCTATGGAGGATTTTGTGTTAATTGCGCGTTAAATATAGATATTTATAATCGAAACAGTTTACCTCAATTAAAGCGTTACAAACGCTTTTCAATTTTCATCGTAAAAAGTAGTTAAAACAACTAATTCTCATTAATTTTGTTTCCGTAACATATAGTCTGTCAGTAATTAAGTTTCAAAGCAGCCTTATTATAAGAAATATAGCATTAACGTCCAGATATCTAACAAAAAATCTCTATTTTGTTGTCACACTTAAAAATTGGGATGCTAAATATAGATTTGTTTTGACTTCTTCTTTCATTTTCAAAAACTTGAAAGCAAGATAGGAAAACAGTTCGAACATCACAAAATCATAGAAAGAAAAAATTGTTTACATGAAAATTAAACAGCATTTAAAACGTTTATATTATTCTAGAAAACAATTGTCAATTTACTCATATATGTATTGAACTCCGGAAAGGGACTGCATGAATGGGCAACACTTCTGGACAGTTCAACGCCTTTGAAAACTCACCATTTTGTAAAAGCTGTTACATGTCTTCGTTTTGATGCATTTACAACAATGTACCAGAGCTTAAACTTTACGTAACAATGTTAAACATCTTTTTTGACAATAGTTTACATTTATTTCTTTACAACTGACAATGTTTTTAAAGGGGACAAATCTTTTAGAATATTTTAAGTATCCAATTCTACGGGACTAAATGTATTGGATAGATAGATTGTTTGTAAAGATGTTGTTCGTTTACTAAAATGTTTGTAGATTTTTTATATACTGCTAAACCTTAATCAGATTGAATGCATATTAACAGTGTCTAAAGTTAGCTAAAAGATTCAACGAGACGTTCATGGTTACTGTATACGAGTTTTTGGACTCGACAAAATAGCGCCTAAGTAATCCGGACCATATCATGTCCCAAAAAGTCTGATTAAGCAGATCGATGTGGCTTTATTCCTTATTAAATGATATATTACTGGTGTTGAGATACTGTTATCCTTTCACTTTATTCCTAAACATGATTTATTACGATTTCCTGGAATTGGCTATCCACCGTCCCAGAGACTATAAGGAAATAAATGGAAACCAAGATGCGTTGACTTAGTAAAAGTGTAATGAATAATTCCCGGGGTTAGGGAATTCCAAAGTAATTAAACTTTCTATTGATAGGAAGCAATTTGGCTGTGGCCGCGCGATGATTAAGAATGAAGAATTGCCTGTCTTAAAGTAAGAGAGATGGATGACATGCTATTTCGTAAATGTAACAAGAAATATCTAAACTAGGAAAGTACATAAGTTACTTTTTTGTTATTTATGTTATTAATAATGTTACCCAACAATAGTAGCTAGTACAATTGCTTGCGTAATATATACACAAATAGATCTGATAATTGATCTGATATTCTATTTGTACTCGCAGTTTGTCACAATTTGCAATGTTTCAGTGTTTTAAGTGATATATATTTTCATTGCTGAAGTGTTATAATATTTCAAGATTCATATGCCTTAAAAAGCTATCATTTAGCATTACTTTTCAACTGTTGTGTTTCAAGTGATACAAAGATCTAGGCATGCAGACAAAACTGCCCTTTGAACACAATAACCCCTTCCTATCAGACAAAGGCTGGCGATACTTCGTTTTGGTTTCCCAAAACAAATCCTTCTTTTAAATTACTCAGTCAACAATAGATAAAAAAACTCGTATCAATAGTAATATGTTAACAGAAACTTAAAACTTTTATATACACATGTATATCATGATGAGATACAACACAAAGGAGCATTTTTCCTTTGCTGAATTGGTAGGTACTATTTATCCCCAGGAGCTCCAGTTGATAAAACATATAATTCTGATACTGCTGCTTCATTTCTAGATTTACATCTCTCTTTTTATGAGAATTTGATACATGACACATTTTATGACAAGAGGGATGATTTACTTTCAATATTGTAAATTTCCCACATTGGGATGTGAATGTACCCTAAGGAACATCTTATTGGATATATATTTTTCAATTAATTCGGTTTGCAAGAGCGTGTAGTCATGTTGAGGATTTCAAATTACGTAATCAATATATTATTATAAATAAGCTTCTTCAACAAGGCTACCGTAAATACTTATCGTAATTCAGATTTGGTTTTGAAATTCAATAGTAATTTAAAGAAACTTCTGCGAGAAGGTATATTAAAACCCGATTGTATGGGGATGTGGTTTTCAGACTTCGGAAGAATTTGGGTCATATCAGTTTTCCAATTGTATTTAGTAAAGTTATAGAACGGTTTATTAAAAGAAGCTATGACGCAACTGCTTTGAAACACCGCATGTTTGGAAGCTACACATTCCTCTCTGTGCTGCCTGACGGAACAAGTGGAAGACTCTGTGAAAGGTAGTTCTTAAATCCTACCGAGAGCGAGCTATTTGATTCCAGTTTTTTCGGGCCTTTTGAGGATGTTTCCCCTGTTGCTCTGTCTTCTGCAAATGCATTGAGTACATGCGTTTTTGGTTCTTCAGGATTGTTTTTTATATAGATATACAAGAGCATTTTTTTGTGTTTTACATATCGTGTCTTCTGTTGCAAATGCGTATGCTTGAGATTCACCTGGCGGGGATAACTTTTATTTACACTGTCCAGTGAATTTGGAACATGTTAGGGGTATGTTAGGTGCACCATAAACTGGTTTAAGTGCCCTAGTTGTGGTTTTGCCACTGGTCGTTCCAAGGCGGTGCCAAGTTGTGTGCCTTTATTGGTTTGTTTTGTCCTAGGGTAGATGCTTTGTGTGTGTGTGTTGGTCGTGTGTACGTATGCGTGCTGAGATAAGGTTTGTGGAGGCCACATATTTGGAACGTGGTTTTCCCTGTTGGATATTTATTCCTGCTTTTTAATTCAAAATATGCCGTTCATACCCCTGACGCTCATTTCCTCCCAGATACTCGTCGTATAAACGCAAGCATGTATGGCACTGCTTCTCTATATAATTCAAACATAATTCTACATGAAGAATACTCTGAATCACAGATTCTTTTGCTACCACACAACTTTCCAGTTGAAAGTTCTTGGATAAATTTTATCGAAATCTGTGTCTGACACACGACTTAAAAATCTGACAGAATGCCAGACAATTTGATAAAAGATATTAGGAGGTTTCAAATCGTATAAAAATCAATCGATAGATTAGATCTTCTAAGGTTTGGTTACAGAGTGGTGAAAATAAACTTAACAGAATCTGTTGCCGATCATGCAACTTTAACCAGCTGTCGGATCTGTGATGTAAATTAATCCGCGTAAAAATGTTAATGTTAAACCAAAGCTAACTTGCTTTTTAGTCCTCTAGAATTGGAACACTGTATGTAACTTATCCTTGTAGGTGATAGGTCAACTTCACTATTGACGGTCAAGAAAAAATTGTTTCCTCTCCATAATGTTTTTATGCATTGATGTATTATCCTAAAGCTATACACAAACGTTCCCCATGATGAGACAATGTGTCATCATATAAAAGGTCTAGGTCATTGTTTAAGGTCAAGTAATGTCTGTAGCATTTTGACAGAAAATTAACGTAATAAATTTTCAGTCAAATGAGGTATTTTAAACTGCCAAAGTGTCTAATCAGGACAATATAGATTAAAGAAATTTTTCGCTTAAGTACACCGTTTGTCTTAATATTGATGTTTACCGTACGCATTTACTCGTTACATTTTGCGAAAGTTATTTTAGTCATAGCAATTGGATGATGCGAATTACGTAAAATATATATTTGACTCGTTTTCTACATTTGTTGGTATTTTTATTTACTCAGATGCATCTGTGATCTTCTTGTTCGACAATAACTACAGAGTACATTTTCATCACCATAGCGACGTACAATTTCGGCTCTCTAATATACAAAATGACACGTCTTACTACGGCGGAAGCCATTAACGCGCGTATTTCTTATGAAAGCGGGCCCGTTTGGCATTATAAATTAACAAACATTTTGGTTCTTGCAGTTAGTTTTAACTATTTGTCATAAAACAGTATTCGAATATTCGTGTAATGAACAGATATTCAAATATTCGTTGTCATCTCCAGTAAAAATGTGTTCCCAGCCTAAAACTTTTATATGCATAGAAAGATTTTCTTAAAACTACAAGCAACTGTTCCTCGTGAGCAGACTTTATGTCGCAAACATTACCCATGCTTGGTGGTCAAAGGTCAAAGTCACAATTGAAATTAAAGTTAAAATAGTTTTTGTTCCTGTGATTGACGAAGTTTCAACACTTATAAGTTTTCTACCGGTAGGGGACTTCTGTATTGCCAATGCAATACCCGGTAACTTGTTCTATTTGTGTTTGAAATAAATTCGGGCATTGAATTGATCGTAGGCGTTACTGTAACTTGTATTACAGTAACAGCAGGTTATTTTATCCTAATGCAGTGTACAGTTTTGATTCAAAAAGTATGTTTTACTGTTTCTGACAGTGCTATCGCATTCAAACAAATGAAAACGAAGATTGCATAAAACTTCTCAAATCAATACTTCTGTAGAAATACTGACATTATGTTTACCAGTGTCTAAAATCTTTCATAACTGTTGTTAACAGCAACACTTTCATTTAAGAAAAATACAATGATTTTTAAGTGGCAACGAGATCAAATGTAAGGAACATATTCCCAGTATGCAGAGTAAACAAGACAAAAGGTAATGGTAGATTTTCCGATAGTACAGATCACCCCAAACACAGCAATAGAGCCATGCATCGCAAAGAAGGTAGGCCCAAAACAAAAAATACACACAAAAAGGAGCTGTAACGGAACAATATTGTAGACGGATTGCTTCGAAAATCCAGCAAGTACATTATAAATAAAAAATTCTGGCTTTTTAATTAAATGCAGCAGCACTGTCAGTAACAGTATATGCAAGTGTCCGCTGAAACTTGAAAAGTACCTGAAAGTGATGAAAAAAGGCGTTTCAAAAAGTTGGAAATCGCAAATGTTTTACTTGGATTTTTAAACAAAAAATAACATTTGAAACTGAAATATATGTTTCCATCAACAATGTGTTGCAAATTTTAATTACAGGTGACTGACAGTAAACATTGAACTTAAGTGTGGTTTAACTAAATACTTGAAGATTTGACATAAATCTGGTGTAAATAATGCATTAAATGACAAACATGAATTCAACATTAAAGCTACTTTCGGTATATTTTGCCATTTAAGTTATCTCTCGAGACATGTTTTGCAACGTGTCTGCGAAGTTCTCTACCGTCAGGAGATAGTTTGTGTCATAACGAAAATGGAAGGTAAATCCGCGAATGCATTATGGCCATTATTATAGAGAAATTTGCTAATCTAGTGTCCTTCGCGCTCCAATTACCTCCTATTGTTGTAGCCAATAAGCCGATTGTATGGATAATAACCATTTATGGAATTACTTCAGAATCCGATTATTTTTTTTTTCAGTTATCCTAGACTGTCTCCTGCTTAGAGAAAAGATGATATTTGTTTTTTGATGAATGAACCGTGATATTTGCTTTTATTGTCTTACCAAGAAAGCGTAAGTGGGTGTCATGTTGTACTCTATGTATTCCTGAGACATTGAAAAACGTCAATCAATTCTAAGACTTGGAATTATGAAAATATTGCGCAATTGTGTATCGTAAGCAATGATTTCAGAAACTTCTTTAGAAACAAACAACCCATTGTAGTCACGATTTGATCAAGACTTGCATCTAAGAATAACAAACAATGCCAAACAGAGAACTACTAGTATAATATCATTGTTTCATCTACCAAAATCGAGCAAATGTTTATTTCTCTTTTCTGATTCTTTGTAAATATTTAAACATCACATTGTCATGCACCATCTACTAATATTGGTCATGGATGAAAGCGGTCTGAATCTTTCCGACATCTCTATTTTTCTATTTCGCTATATAAGAGACAATCAGTATCAAAATAAGTGTTTCTCTTGATGCTTTGTCTTCTGCAAAGGCATTGAGTACATGCCTTTTTAGCTCACCTGAGCCAGAGGTTCAGTGTGAGCTAGTGTGATCGCTCACCGTCCGGCGTCCGTCCGTCGTACGTCAGTCCGTCATCCGTCCATCCACACTTTCCTTTAAACAACATCTCCTCCTAAACCACCTAGCCAATTTTGATGAAAATTCACAGGGATGATCCTTGGATAGACTTCTTTAAAATTGTTCAAAGAATTGAATTCCACGCAGAACTCTGGTTGCCATGGCAACCGAAATTGAAAAACTTCAAAAATCTTCTTGTCCAAAACCACAAGGCCTAGGGCTTTGATATTTAGTATGTAGCATCATCTAGTAGGTCTCTTCCAAGATTGTTCAAATTATCCGCTTCGAGTCAAATATGGCCCTACCCCGGGGGTCACATGGTTTATATAGACTTATATAGGGACATTTTTTGAAAATATTTTTGTCCAAAACTATAAGGCCTAGGGCTTTGATATTTAGTATGTAGCGTCATCTAGTGGGCCTCTACTAAGGTTGTTCAAATTATCCCCCTAGGATATTATATGGCCCTGCTCTGGGGGTCACATTGTTTCTATAGACTTATATAGGGATTTTTTTTTGAAAATCGTCTTGTCAAAAACAAAAGGGCCCAGGGCTTTGATATTTGGTATGTAGCATCATATGGTGGGCTTCTACCAAGATTGTTCAAAGATCCCCCTAGGGTGAAATATGGCACCGCCCAGGGGGGTCACATGGTTTATATAGACTTGTATAGGAAAAAACTTTAGAAATCGTCTTGACTGAAACCACAAGACTTAGGCTTTTGATATTTGGTATGTAGCATTGCCTAGTGGTTCTCTACCAAAATTGTTCAAATTATTACACTGGGGTGAAAAGAGGCCCTGCCACGGGAGTCCCTAGTTTTACATAGACATATATAGGAAACAACTTTAAAATCTTCTTGACTGAAATTGCAAGGCATAGGATTTTGATATTTGGTATGTTGCATTGCCTAGTGGTCCTCTACTAAGATTATTCAAATTATGCCCTCGAGTTGAAAAGAGCCCCCGCACCCCCTCCCAAGAGGGTCCCAAGTTTTACATAGACTTACATAGGAAAACCTTTAAAAATCTTCTTTCCTGAAACTGCAAGGCCTGTGCTTTTGATATTTGGTATGTTGCATTGCCTTGTGGTCTACTACCAAAAGTGTTCAAAATATGCCCCTTGGGCGCAAGAGGCCCTGCCCTTGGGGTCCCAAGTTTTACATAGACATATCTAGGAAAAACTTTAAAAATCTTCTTGTCTGAATGTTCAAGGCCTATGCCTTTGATATTTTGTATGTATCATTGCCTAGTTGATCTCGAGTTATTCGAGTTCGAGTTATGCCCCTGGGGTGAAAAGAGGCCCCGCCCCAGGGGTCACTTGATATATGAGTTATATAGGCAAAATACTTCAAAAATTATCAGATCATATTTCCTTGACTGTTTAATTATATTTACCGAATGACCCCAAAGGATAAGGGGTCACCCGACCGTGACCTTGACCTACTGACCCACTTTCTTGTTTTTTAAGATACAGCCTTGACATTTGGATTTTTAGCTGACCTGAGCAATGCTCAGAGGAGTTTTCTGATCGCTCGATGTCCGACGTCTGTCTGTCGTCCGTCTACATTCAGCTTGTGTATGCGATAGAGGCTGTATTTTTCAACTGATCTTCATGAATTTGGTCAGAATGATGACCTTGATAAAGTCTAATCCGATTTCGAAAATGGGTCATCTGGGGTCAAAAACTAGGTCACTAGGTCAAATCAAGGAAAACCCTTGTGTATGCCATTGAGGCTGTATTTTTCAATTGATCTTCATGAATTTTTGTCATAATGATTACCTCGATGAAATCTAGGCCAGATTTGAAAATGGGTCAACAGGGTTTAAAAACTAGGTCACTAGGTCAAATCAAGGAAAAACATTGTGTATGCGATAGAGGCTGTATTTTTCAATTGATCTTCATGAAATTTGGTCAGAATAATAACTTTGATAAAATCTAGGCCAGGTTCGAAAATGGGTCATCCGGAGTCAAAAACTAGGTTTCTAGCTCAAATCAAAGAAAAACCTTTTGTATTCGATAGAGGCTGTATTTTTCAATTGATCTAAATGAAATTTGGTCAGAATGATTGCCTTTTTATTTTATTTTATTTTATTTTTTGATTGAATGATTGCCTTGATGAAATCTAGGTCAAGTTTGAATATGGGTCATCTGTGGCCAAAAAGTAGGTCACTAGGTCATATCAAATAAAATACTTGTTTAAACTCAAGAGACCACATTTTGGCCCAATTCTAATGAAAACTGGCCAGAATATTTGTTTCCATTAAATCCCTAGGTCAAATATGTTTACACTGTTATGGTGTGTTTCTCAGGTGAGCGACCTAGGGCCATCTTGGCCCTCTTGTTAAGCTTTAGCAAAGAAATTTGTTCAAGCAAGCAACTTAACTCAGGGGAGCGATATAAGGCCATCATGGCCCTCATGTTTGTTCGTCAGCTTTGTTTTTTTATAGAGATTTAGAGGAGCATATTTAGGATTTACATTCAATGTCTTCTGTCTTCCATGCCCTTGAGTGTGTTGGGGAAAACGTTTACTTACACTGTCCTGTGACTTTGAAACATGATTGGGGTAAGAGTTAGGTTATGCGCACAGCATGGCCCGGTTTAAGCTCCCCAATATGGTACTGCCACAAACGGTTCCAACGCAGTGGTGGCTCGCGCTGTTTGTTCGTTTTTTAATCGTGTATTTACTTTGTCAGTGCGTGTGTATGTGTGCTAGTCTTGTGCACATCCCCGCTTTGGTTGCGTGTCTGAAACACGGCTCTATCTGTTGGATATTCATTCTTGATTTTCTATTTGTCTTACCAATTACAAAGATCGGCACAATTTCAGAAAATGTGAAAAATAGTTTTTCCAGTCTTCAGTACCATCTTTAATACCTGGTTAAATTGCCGGAAGATGTGCCTGCTTCTACTCATTTTCATTCCAGTTTAAAACATTTAGATACATACCCCAGCTGGTTGATAACGTTAATTAAAACTCCTGTAGTCAAGGTCTTTAATACTTTGGTCGCGTCTGAAACAAACGCCAAAATCCACACCTCAAATTATTATTAATGCTATCGACAGGAAGTGGAAAAAGCAGTTACATTTGTATTGTTATTGGTTGGAGCATTATGACTGAGGCCTCAACTCATTCCATATTGCTATAACAACTGATCTATAACTTAGCTCATTGATAGAAAATATGTTACACAATGATTATACAGATGCACTTTAATTAAGTACAACAAGAATTTTCTAGATTTCTAAGAAAGCGACATTGTGAAACCTTAGATTTGCATCACAAAAGTCCTTCCATCCGGAATTTTTAATCTTTTGTCAAAAAATAGACACAAACGTGAGAGATTTTACAAAACTTTGTATGCACCTAGAAGGCAAAATTAATGTTAGAAACTCATTTCGTGGATAGGACATAAAATGTATTTTCTTTGCAAACGACAAAGCAAAAATGCCTAGAAGTACAGTTCTTGCGCTAGAAAGGTTTGTGGAATCAGATGTGTTCGGCAGACGGAAGGAATGATTTTAATTCTTTGCTGAACTGTGCTATAGCCAATAAAGAAATTATTCATCCTCATTTGTATGCATTTTGTAGACTTTTATTAAACTTTGTGGGTATATTTGAATTTTATATAGAAAACGAATATGAAAATAACCTTTATTACTCATGAAATTAATTTGTTTGGGTAAAGCAGTTTTTCAGCAGTATTTCAGAAAACTATTGTAAATGCATCAAGCTGTATAATATTATGTCTTGTGTTTTTTATTTGATATAGAAACAAAAACAGAATACTTAAAACTGGTCAGTCTTTGCAATTGTTTTTATTAAAACATTGTTCATCTCTTCCTGATGTTTGGTAGTTGACTCTTCTTCTGATTCTATGGTTTTCAAGTTTATTCGACGATGTACCGTATTCAGCTTGTCATTCTGTTCGTCTGTTAGTATTGACATTGTTACTATATATAAAGAATGTTGCCATTTTCTTGTTACGCTTCCATCTATATCTGGTCCTGAAGCTGACGGCTTAGTGTAGTAGGCTACTTGATCAACTTCTTTTTCACTGACTCTTCTGTTGCAGCACATATAGAACTGCATCTCAGAATCAATTCTGTAATGTTTGCTATCTACAAAAACAAAACTGAAAAAAAGATTAGTATATCTTGCTACTGATAAATGTTACCATTACAAGATCATCAATATAGTATGCATAAACACCAGATGCGTGATATATTTGCCTAGGACAACCTCTCAAAGAATGTCGATGCTGTACAACCACTATAGATATATACGGCTACGCCAAGTTCTTTCAATATACACGGTAATAATTCGAATTCAGTCGCGCACCACGACCATTTTAAGTGACAAAAAGTAAATGTTTAGAAGTGAATTGTTTCAACAATAGTGATACATTTATCCTTTTATAACAATATAATGGATTTTAATATGACATTGAGACCCGTCAAATTGTTTGTTTTGATTATCTTAAATGCAATGAATATTCAACTTTTAACCCCTTGTAATCGAAACAAGAGGTAAATTTTAATGTATTAGGAACAATATATATCCATTTATCATCGGTATTTTCTACTAATTTCGTGTTTGTCTATAACAATGTCTAATGTTTAAAGTCTAACTCATTTAGCAAAAAAATGCATTTTCCGTTTCCCTTTCGATTGTATTAATTGATTTTGCACCTATTATAGCCTTCAAATATCCACCAAAGTGTTTTAAGACGTTGTTATACCCAAATCAGTCAACTCAGTGGGAAAACATCTACAGACAGTATCTGAGAAACAGGATTATTATATTCATATTTCGTACAAGAATTATTTTTATGAGCCAGTGCATGGATTTCCGGTCATTTGTGTGCTTCATGCTGTCTTAAGCATATTCAGATTAATTCATAAAGGTGAATATACCAAAAAATGGCAATATATGTTCGAAAGTTGACAATAAGATAAATATTCTACTTGTTTAAACAGTTTCAACATTACATAATGTCGACATATATCTTGCCGTTTATTTATAATGTTGCTCATGCAAGTAAAGACATAAAGTTAAATATTCGTTTTGACTTATGTAATCAAAACTAAATCTTTTTATTTGTCTCAATGCCTTATCTAAATTCAGTATATTATTATGAAGATATCATACATACTTTGATATTGCAACTCTTTTGAAGAAATAATCGTTTTTGTTTTAGTCATTCTCGTTATGAAAGTTGTTACTCCTTGAAAATGGCTGTGCTGTGTAATTTTCTTTCGAAATTCTGCAGGAGTGTTTTGACGTAAAAGAAACTGTTATTATATATGCTATTTATAAATACTGAGAAGTTTACGAGGAAGAATCATCAGAAATGTTCCAGTACATCTAAAGATAGTCATTATGTGGTAACAATCTCATCCTGTACATATTCCAGAATATTTTAGACATGTTAACATATATAAGTTAATATGCTCTAAGGACTTACTTACACAAGCGTTATTCATCGTCAAGTAAGAACTTTCTCCTTGGAGAAATATCAACAATTATAATACCATTCTAGTTTTACAATTAATCGTAGTATGGAACAGTCCACTTATATGAAAGTTACTTATTAGGTAAGTAAGTATTACAACATTTTCATTTTTGTCGTGTTGAGCGACCTGTGGAGTTTTCACTTTTTCTATTTTACATTTATGCACACTTCAAGAATTGATAAAACTCTTAAGTAGTAAGTTTAAATATTGGCTTCCTGAATGTTTATTTGTCCCATACTTAAAAAACAAAGAAAAATATGAAACAGGGAATGTCACGCACCAAAAACGCAACCTCCCCAAAACGAAGCCCCCAGCACGCAGACGCGTGCACCACACACACACACACACACACACACACACACACTCAAAGCCAACACATAAGGACAAAACGAACAACACACACGCACACAAAGCCAACACATAAGTACAAAACGAACAAACAAAGGAACACAGTGGGGCACCGCCTTGGAACGGTCAGTGGCAAAAACACCACTGGGGAGCTTAAACCGGTTTATGGTGGTCCTAACCTCACTCTTACCCCCACCATGTCCCAAAGACATGGGACAGTGTAAAACTAAATCAGAATTACGATAATAAAGACTCGTTTAGTCTGAAATGGAAGGCTACCATAACATTATATTAAAGAGCATGAGGTCAATAATAAACTTTTCTTCAAACATAGCCAACTATTCAGTTAATGATATCACCAGACGTTTCAATTATGTGAAAGCAATAAGAACAGTTTGTTTTATGTCAATGTTCAATATTGCTATGAGTCAATTCCATTAACAATATAGTAAGTAGATTTCTTTATCTACTGCAGTTATTTCCAAAAGAACTAATATACACAATTTAAATATTAAGTAAACATAAAACGTTCATTAATTTATATTACAAATAGTATCATAGTCAAGACATACAATACAAGGTACCAAATGTGATTGTTTTCTAATTCGGTCATTTTAGAATGTGTATTGACTGCTTGTAGTATCATGTGTGCTCTAGTTTTCTTTGTTACATGTTACTATTCCTTTACAACACGAAAATAATGACTGGATTGGCAAGTCGGATCTTCCACAAAACAACAGCTATTAAAATCGACATGTAATTCTACAAGTTATGTACTGAAGCTATTTTTCGTTGATAAATTCTTCATAGGTAGTCATAGCAAGTTGCGTGCTAATTTATTAAGGTCCAGACTTCCCTCATTCCTCCCAGTCGCAAGAACATTCAGAAAGACATTCTTGGCGGGAATATGTAAATTTAAATTCAAGAACACCCAGCCTTATCCTGCACACTGTATGGATATCATTTGTTTTTATTTATATTACTGATACTATTTGTACATAATTATAGAACTTAAAATTGTAGTTGAGTATATGCAGAAGTTGTTACGAACTACATGACGAATGTATATATTGTAATAACTTATCCGAGATCTATGGATAAGAGATTATTACATTTTGCGGGTCGATAAGTTTTATACTGAAAACCGGCAACTATTTGTAATTCATAAAATTGTGATATTTGTTTCAAGTTTCTTCATCTCGAATTTTGATGAAAACAGATCCTGCTAAAGAGTTTGTATATACAAAGAAATATGTTATCACTATTAAAATGCGTAATTTAAACGATTCCGCAGTCAGCACCATAAACGAATAGCAAACGGATTACTAAACACATAATACGTCACAAATTGCTAAGATAAATCAAACATTTTATAGCACATATTTGTGTGTTACTCGTTTAGCAAAGTTTTGCTGTTATTTCATCCGAGTGCCGTTAAAATTTATTTCTAACAGACAACAGTGAAATTAAATGATAAATAAATGGCCAGTTTCCAAAAACAAAAACAATTTTATGTTGTTTCTTGAATGAGTATAAGGGATAATGTTTGACGAATAATCAGCAGAATAAAGTTTTATTAGATGGAATTTGAGACTTATATTATACAAATATATTTTATTTCGCATGAACTTTGTCTCCGTCTGTGCTGCAGTTCGGTACATTATGACTGTTTTGATAAGTCAGTTTCAAAGAATATGTACTGTTCATGCAGCACATCGTTATCTTTTCTTACATTCGATTTATGCACCTAAAAAGCAATTGTTCCTACATGGCAGAGCTTTTCCGCTCACAGTTAACAACCAATTACCTAGTTTAACAATTTACTTTCACTCAGAATGCATTTGTCGATGCTAAAATGGAGCCATACATCATTTCCTTAAATATCAAATAACTAGAAATAAAACAGAAAAAGTGGAAAACCCCAGGTCGCACAAAATACCCACTAGCTTTATAACGTTTTACTGCCACCGAAATGAATTACTATACATTCAATGAATGAGCATTTTTCATAAATTATCTTTTGTACTATTTTGATTGAGATGTTGACTGTGTATTTATGACTAACGTACATTCATACCCACTTGTAATTTGCAAAGAATAATAATTAGTATTAAACGAATAATAAAACCATCTTCGATCACTTGTTTCAGCATTAAAGCCCATTGTTTTTAATAATACAAAGAAAAAAAAAAGAAAATGGAAAATCCACATGTCGCTCAACACGTCAAAGACGAAAATGTTGCAGGCTCGGTTTGACTGAGCCTGTTCATGGACGGTAGTGGAAAGGCATGCTACCGTCCACGCCATCAAGCCCCGGGTTGAGCAGAACTCAACATTTACACATGCTTCAAGTACTAAATTTTTTTTTAGAGACATCCGAAGATGTGTTCATACGGCGATGCACATGGAATTAAATGATACACAAGCGTGTAACCCCATGAAAAGCGGCGTATGGCCTATGCCTTGTTAATACAGATTGGACATCACCGTTCATATAACATTTAATGCTACATATGTTTTTACCTTAATAATTACTTGTCATGTTCTTCAGTTTCCGTTTCTAAATTAACTTTGCGTACGTCTGTCGTATGCTCATCAACAATTTGTTTAAACATTATCTCCTCCTAAACCACCAGGCAAATTTCAGCCTACTTACTTCACAGGAATGATTCTTGGGTGGACCCATTTCAGATTCCTTAAAATCTAGGTAATCCTTGCTGAATTCTGGTTGCCAAAGTAATTAAAATGATAAAATATAAACATTGAATATCCTTACAAGCTAGCATAAACGGATTGACAACTGAGTCAATTTATGGGGAACAGTGTACGTTTGTTGTAGATATAGGGTAGTAAGTATAAAATTGAATTTCAGCTACTTACTTAGAAATTTGGACATTTAGTTCTTAAAATCTAGTCATCTGTGAATCTGTACATTAATGATAACATTATAAACATTGATAGCTTACATATACACATCTCAACAGGGTAAAACATTCTACTACTACGTATATAAATGTTATACCTTTGCTAGTTTATGAATTCAACTTTGACTAGAAAACATGTATTATATAAATATCATATGACAACGTGTGTGACATTGATATTTTCAACCCGAGGGCAGAATGTCACCCGAGGCGAAAGCCGAGTAAAGACATTCTGTTCCGAGGGTTGACAATATCAATGTCACACACGCTGCCATATGATATTTATTTTATTATACCGAACAAAATTAAGTACATAAAAAAGTTAAAAATTGTTTTTAATTCATTTAATTCAACACATTGAATAGTGACGTCACTCTTATATGTGTACAAGGGAGGCAATCATTTCATGATTTGGCTAGAACATTGAAACAGTTATTTGCTCTTATATGACATGCAAAATATCAGCGCGGTCACATGACCTGACAGTCAGTTTCGCTTGGTCACATGTCAAAAAGGTTTAAAATGGTTTTGATAGTCAAAATATCTCTTTCTCGGGTAATGGGATTTAATCTTTGTAGAAAAAAGTGAAGATATAATAATTAAATCTGCCAAAGTTAGACAACCTTAAAAAACTTTCATTTGAAGAGCATATATTATCAAATGAATTGATTCTTATGTCACCATATAACTGACATTCCAAGATTTCATAGAATTCAGACTCTGCCTTGTTAATACAGATTGGACATCACCGTTCATATAACATTTAATGCTACATATGTTTTTACCTTAATAATAATTACTTGTGATGTTCTTCTGTAAACTGTTTCCGTTTCCAAATTAACTTCTTGTCGGTTTTGTGTTCAACCACCGTAAAATCAACCGACTCGCCCATTTCTTCATTCAGCTCAACTTTTTACCACATTATTTGTAATATGACAACTAAGATATCAAATCGGTTGAGCAAGGTATGTCTAGCTTTGTTTGTTTGCACTCTCTATACAATTTACAACGGAAGAACGGGCAGCAAAATGCCATGAAAGGTTTTGTAGTGTTCCGTAATAGTGTTCGATAACTAAATTGTTTTTATATACCTTTTATTTTGTCTGATTCCGTTCAAGGCATCACATATTTAATCTCTACCCCAGCAATTTACTGTATCTCTGAAATAGAAACTGTAATAAAGCATGGAAAACGGTAATAAGCATTGATATTACGCAGCGCTATGTTTACCCAATTACTGCTGTTTACATTAGGAACATCAGTTAGATCGTGTATTTGTTTTCTTTATTACAGTCAAAGACAGTTTAATTCTGTTCAAACTAACAACTGTCTCCTGAATCTTGTATGTTATGCCCTCTGGATATAAATGACGATGATTGGAACAGACTAAGCTAATACTCGCTGGCTTTGAAATCGACAGTCACAATTTTTCTTTGCAAAATGTGCAAGTCCTTTACTGTCAAAGTTTTGTTTAAATTTTCTGAAATATGCATTGAATAGCAAAATGAAAAAAGGAGCCAGTCACAAATAGCTCGTTATTAGTAAAGGTTGTTTTCCTAAATGATATTTCGTGTGGATTTTAATTGAATCTGAACACAAAGTGCTCATTGTAAGCTTTTAGGATCATGTCGTACGTCCGTCTGTCCGTCAACAACATTTTCTTTAAACATTTTCTCCTCCTAAACTCTAAAGCCATTTTCAACCTACGTACATCACAGGAATGATTCTTGGGTGGATCGCTTTCAAATGCCTTGAATTCTAGATCATCCTGTCTGAATTCTGGTTGCCAAGGCAATTGAAATGATAAGATATAAAAACAATTTCAGAAACCGCTAGATTTAGTCCGATTTTGAAATAAGTTTGTAAAAATGATCCTTAGTAACCATCTACCAAACACCTTCTAGTCATTTGTTCCGTTGAAAAACATGGTCACCAGAGGGTGGGACTAGATTTTTTCGGTATGGCTATTTGAAAAATGTTGAAATGTTTCAGATTTGAAACTGTTAGCTCGATTTCAAAATAATTTCACAGCAATGTACCTTAAGTGACCATCTACCAAATTTCTTCTAATAATTATGTTTCGCTAAAACAGGGCTGACTGGGATCTGGGCTAGTTTTCTCTATACGACTTTCTATGGAAGATTTGAATGTCTTCTACGAAACTGCTAGCCCGATTTTGCAATACTTTCATGGCAATAAACCAAAAGTGACCCTTTACCAAATTCCTTCAAATAATTCTTAAGAGGTAGCGCCAGTTAATTTTCCCTTTATTGGAAATACTTTGACCGCTCTGAAACTGCTGGCTCGATTTTAAATACTTAGTCCCCTAATGATTGAAAATCAGTTTCGGGGACTATAAAATTGCGCTTTTCCGTCCGTCCAAGCCCGCATTTCCATACTTAGGTGGCTATGAGAACAATAGGTAACCATACATTTTCTTTCATGTCATTCATTCAGTAAGTCTTTAATGTGGCTATTTTTCTTTTACGTGGCTAAAAGAACAATAGAGAGAACAAAAGAGTAGCCGTGTAGGAACGCCCGTCATTCCGTCTATTCACAGTTTTGCCCCCGGCCCATAACTCTGTCATTCATCGAGGGATTTTAATATTACTTGGCACAAATATTCCCCAGAGTCGACGTGTGATGCACAAAACCCGGACTTCTAGCTCAAAGGTCAATGTCACCCTTGGAGGTCAAAGGTCAATAGGATTATTATTCTGTCCGGTCTGTAACTCAACAATCCGTAAAGGGATTTTAATATTACTTAGCATAGATGTACCCTCCCCCCTCCACCCCAACAAAAAAAGACGATGTGTCATTCACAACTTTCAGACCCCTAGCTCAAAGGCCAAGGTTACACTTGAAGGTCAAATGTCAATATTGAACTTTTCCTGTCCAGTCTGTAAAATATTTAAATAAAAGCGTAAATATTTTAATAAAAGCTCATATGTAATGTGAACGAAATTAAATTTTAACAAAAGCTCACGTGTCATATGGACCAAATAAAAAGAATTGTTGGCGTTTTTTCTCCAGAATTACTTCCCTTTATTATGATGATTTCTTAATTTTTTTCTCATATTTTCGCACAAATTTGCCATCCAATGGGTACTTTGTATTGCTTGAATACTGCACTCACTTGTTTCCACAGAAATGATCCTTGAGTGAAACTTTACTAAATTTCTTCAGGTTCTTCATCCGTAAAACATAGCTAAACCGCTTGTTCGATTTCAAATTGGTGACAACAATGTTCTTTGAATGACTCAGCAAGCCAAATTGTTTGTAAGAAAACGCGAATGGGCTAGGGCTGTGGTTAGTTTTCTGTACATGGCTATATGGGAAACTTCTCCTATGATACTGCTGACCCAAATTCATAATAATTTCAAACGAATGTTCCTTCGGTGACACTACCAATTCCTTTAAGATCCTGCTGACATTACACTCCCTCCCCGGCCCAGATTTATTTTGATACCCTTCCAAATTTGTTTACTGGAAACCTTTAATATCTTCTCGTCAGAATTCACTGGCCCTATTTAAAAATAATTCACAGGTTTTATCCTTGCTTGATCATCTACCAAGACAGATCAAGCAAATTGGTTGACTCACGTGAAAGATCTACGGCTATCATGGTCATCTTGTGCTGAATAATTATTTAACTGTAAAAAAAGTACATGCAGTTTCTATTAACAACTAAAACTTCTGTCTCTGAAGTGGCATGAATGATTCGATGTTATCCTGCTAATTAGGAAAATAGAAGCCTCTGTGATTTCAGTTTCATCATTGTTTATTGTGCCTCATGGATTTTGTTGACTTAATGACTTAGGATAAGCAATGGCTTTACTTGTAATAAATTTTCTCTATTTTTTTTTTTGATTAGCCAACAAGTTTGCCTTGGGTGCATAAAATACGTCACAAAATTTGAACTTTTCTATCGGCAATTCATTCTATATTTGGAACAATTGGTTTTAGAAAATATGAGCCAATACCTTGCCAGTAGATGTTCTAACATCACCCTATCTCTTTCTCTGTTCTTGCACTATCCGATTTATTTTCCAGTTCTGTGTATTAGGATGCAAATAAATGACAGTGTGAAAGTTACAATTATGTCACAGCGTCAAAGGTCATAGCTGCTCCGTAGAAAAATAAGTACAAAAAAAAAATCCAAAACAACAACAACAAAACACACACACACACACACATACACACATATGTTATTTCTTAATTAAGCAACACTGTTTGTTATTATGTAACACATCTTCACGTCAAAATTATTACGTCATTGCGTTTCCGGTGAATGACGTTAACAGACATAGATTTTAAGCGAAAATAATATATTGGTAATTCCTCTGCTCTTATTTATATCGAAATAAGCACTGATTGTCGTCATGGCTTGTTTGTGTTAGCATAAGTTTCAATGTGACTGCATATGAAAGTCGCCGTAAAAGCCAATCTGCTATTACAACATTATCATAGTCTCTATACACATACTGTTCTTACTGAATGAATCAGAGCTAGAAAGTCGTCATGTGGCCTATACTTGTGTCAGTGTGATGGTAAACCAACTAAAATTTAAACCAAATCAAACATTCACAACAATTTTTAGTTGAAAATCTAAGAGTGAAAAAGTGTTGCGTTTTTAAAACAATTCTGTCAAGGTTTCATCCTACAAAGACAATAATAAAATTGAATGAACTGAATTAATTAATTTAGTAGGAAATTACAAATTTGTTTGCACAATAGAAAAAAGACAGAATCGCTGCATCTAATATAAGGTCAAGCTAAGGCATATACAAATATTGTGACACATAATCACTGCCCAATATTGTCTGTAATGAAGCCTTTATAGTCTCCAAATAGAATTGCAGACTTTTTATTATCACAAAAAAGACATACTCTATATAAATAGCAGACAGTTCTGTAAAATGATTATTCCTTAAAGCTTCGTAATACAAGACTTTTTTTGTGAAATGATTCTTCCTTAAATCTTTGCTCTACTGTATCTCTGTGTAACGTGACTTTCACTTAAAGTCCTTGATAAATCAAACGGTTTGTAAAGACATGATTCTCCCTTAAATATTGGTCATACCAGACCGCTTGTAAAGTCATTCTTCCATAAATCTCCGTTATATCAAATTGTTTGACAGCATTGTCTCTTCCTTTAATTTTCGTTATACCAGACTGTTTTGTAATGTCATGCTCCCTTAAATCCTTGACAGTTTCCTAAAATTATTCTCCGTAAAATCTTTGTTTTACAAGACCGTTTTAAGGAGTGATTTTCCCTTATACTAGACAGTTTTCATAGTGATTCCCCCTTGAAGAATTTGTAAAACCAGTTATTTTGTAACTTAAATCATTGTAATATTAAACCTTATTTGTACTCAGTAGGGACAGGTTTGTACTGGTACAGAATCCAGGAACACTCGTTAGGTTAACTGCCCGCAGTTACATGACTGAACTACTGTTGAAAAACGGCGTTGAACCCAACACAAACAAACAAACCTTATTTGTAAAGCAATTCTCCCTTAAATTTTTGTCATAACAGTTTATTACATTTGTTGTATACTTAAATCATGACACAGTCGATGCGAATATCGAACGGAGTATATATTCTACCTTATATTCTAACACCGACGTCAAACTTGTTACGTCATAGCGTTAAAAGGCATAGCAGCGCACTAGAAAAGGAACCAACAGAAAACAGACAAATATTTGATGGATGTCGTCAAGGATGTACTTGAAAATCTTTGGTTACGTATAAGAATTGAAATAATATATCTCCTTTAGTGATTTACTCATGAATAAAGATAATTGTTTTTCGTTCAAATGCGTATTATTAAATCACTCGGGCTGATTATCTGTTTCCTTCTACAATGAACTGAAAAAGATATAATTCAAGAATGGGTTAATTGATTAAAAACCTGTGACATCCTTTTATAGAACAGGGTGCCAGTTTTTATGCAGTTTCCTTCGTAAATAAAGGAATTGAATCGCATCAAACACTTCACCAAGTTTTGAATTTCTGTTCTGTAAAAACAAAGAAAATGTAAAGAAAATGTATAATGATAACTAAATCATTTGGCTCCACCTTCATCAAGGCATGTACTCCCCTAGTTTTTTTCTGCGAATCAGACTACTTCATTCTTCCATTCCATTTATTGATAGATCCACAATTTGAACATTATTAATAATTATTCACAAATAATCAGACCTTTCCACCAAAATGGCCAGTCAAAATCGGTTTTATTTATTTGATGAAAATCACCCAAATGACATACAATTTCGATAACCTCAAAGCAATAGAACTCCCATTAACATTAGAGCCTTGGGTGACAACATTTATAATTAATGAGATTCAGGAAATCAAATTCTAAGATGATAGTCTAGAATACCGTGGCTAAATTTATGGCCTGGCTGTTCTTTTAAGAAGGGTGTTATTGTAATCACATGTAAAATATCCATGAAATTCATCAAGTAACGGTTTTATAGTTGAACTTTCAAATTCATTTAAGTGGAATCTGATAGAGGAAAGTATGGCGAATTTATATGAAATAAAAACAAGATATGTCAAAAATGTATCCGTAAACCGCCCCATTCCATAAAACATGCATATGTTTCTAAACAAAATCTTTTTCGAAGAAAGGAAGTTAAGGCAACAATATAATATTTCAGGTGACACGTATCAAGTAAGAGTTGAGAAAAGAGGGATTTCATCACGTAATAAATGGTTCTCACTTTCATGTGATTAAGTTTAAAAGCAATTTAAACGAACTATAATTTGAACATAAGGTTAAAATTAACATGTTATTCGTTCTTTTTTACAGTGTGCAGTGTTTTTCGGCGAACGCCGTCTAAATTCGTTTTCGTTACCTATGCCACGTGACTTCAGTTTGCAAATCAAACTACTTGATAACGCATTAGAGATAATTTATCAAAATGGAAGATTTATGCAACACTCTGCCTGATTGGACGAGAGTGTCAATTTCTTTCACTCTGTTGATTGTGCTACGCTGAGTGAAATGTAGTCAAAGCGTTTATCCTAAACGACGCTGTTCACAGTTTTAAAGCTAACTTTGGCTCAGTATATTTAGCAAGAATATTGATATATCTCAAAATGATAAGTAAGTTTAATAAATATGATAAAAACCTGTTCAAATACCAACATATATCAAATTAAAGAAAGAGCTTAATACGGTCTGCGTATCACACGAATAAGGGTGTGATAATAGTCTTTTATGTAGAGAAGAGCTTTTAAAAGATTTTCCTTCAGTTGTTACAATTGTCGTCTGTATATGAAAAGGTTTCTTGCTTTTGTGACTTATTCAGATTGCATATTAAAATGAGTACTTGTTTGCTTTGATATATATGTTATAAGTTATTTAACTGATTTATTATATATGAATATTTTTCTTTAGTATGGTATGCAAATATTGAACTCAGTTGAGATCTGTTTCATTATATATATGCTATATAATGACTGAATCTCATACAGTTTGTCTATGTGATATGACTTCGGTCAAACTTTGCTTATGAAACAGAAATATTGAAATAATTACAATTGTATGTTTTGCTTGACCTTCACTTTTTTTATAGGTGTGACGTCATTGTCCAAAGATTCATGAATAGCGAATATGCATTTATTAAAGCGGGATCAGTTGGCCTATTTTCGAAATAAATAAAAATAATAAATAAAAAAATCCTTTAATTGATTTTTTCAACTTTCTTCAGCTGGGACATTTGACCCCTTTTAGGGGCTGCTAGAGCTAAAACTAGAAATGCCTTATACAGCGTCTTATGAACAGCTTGGTGGATCTTTGTCATACTTGGTCTGGGGCATCATTATAAGGTCCTCTTCCAAATTTATTTACATAGGAACTTGGGCCCTATTAGGGACCACTATATCTAAAAGTAGATATGCCTTTCTTCGCATTAATCACTAAAATGTGATGGATTTTTATCAAACTCGATGTGTAACAATATCGTAATGTCTCCTGCTTTTTTGTTACAAATGGGGATAGGGACCAATTTAGCTAAAAATATAAACACGTTTAATGACCTCTTCTCATGAACCGCTTCATGAATCTTCATCAAACTACTGCTGTAATTATTCGTCTAAGGATAAACGAAACAAATTGGAACCCTACGAAACCTTTGCGAAAAATTAAAAGAGAACCATTTAAATTGTTAAAGTGCGGTGTTTAGTTTTGCAATTTGAAAAATGTTAGATGAAAGATGAATGTTAGATGAAAAATTCATAAAGTTCTTTCCTTATTACAATTCGCCGACCATCATTTTTAAAGATATGTCTTGTTGGAAATAAATTCAAATAAATTTAAAGTGATCTTAGAGTATGTGTGTGTAAATATTGGGACTTGGTGGTACAAATATGACTAAGCCTTTCATTTATTTGCTTCTTGTGCTTATAGGGATTTTGTATGTTGTTATTCTAACGAGGGCAATAAAAATCATTAAAACGGAATGGAAGACCTTGGCATATATGTAACATATTTGTTTGTGTAAACGTAAGGTTTAACTGTCTTTCAACAAGTGAACATCAGATGCAAAGTCAAAATCTGGACATCTGTTGATCACGGATGAAAGATAATTGGTTTCAATAATAAATTGCAAAAGTGGAAGATAACTTAAAATAAATTTCACCATTGAAGTGTTTAATCGGTATAATAGCATTCTGTCAAAATAAGTATAAATAGGAACATGTCCAGCTAATTTCTCTGTCCAATCACTCGCATAACGTCACGGCGCGAAATCATGATATTACAGTTTCCATGCGTAAAGTTAAATCTACGAGACTTATATATTTTATATTATATATAACATCTTCATCCTTAGATGCGAATATATGTTTTGTACAGTTTTGATTTAAAACCTTGTCTTACTGAAGAATGTTATAGTTTATCTGTAATTAATATTTTCCGCATTCAAGTCTACTTTACGGGCACTGAAAAGTATACTAAGATCATATAATTTTACTCATATATTTCAATCATCCGCTGAAAAGTTGTAATACCATCATGATATGTTATATACGTACAAGGAATAATTATCATTATAAAATTAGGTATTCAAGCAGTTTCATACTGTTTAGTCGGCTTTCACGTAATGTTATGATCTACCTGTTTGAAAAAGCAAGATAAGAATTAAGATATTCCCGCTTGAAACTAAATGCTAAATGATTTCAAAAGTTTCGTATTATTTGATCTGCTTCCATGCAAATTGTCTGTAACAAACAAATATCTGTTCTATAGTAGAATTATGTTATCTAAATTTGAAAGTAATGACCCAAATATTCCAAAAGTTTCATATCGTTCGATCTGTTTTCGGGTATTGGTCGGAGCGAATTTTCGTTATCTAACCCTAATTAGCGACATTACGCTATTAACACTTGGAGAAGATACTTTAGCATTTCACTTCTACAATATTAGAAAATAGAAACAAAATCGGCTGTTTTCCTCGCATTCTCTTTTTTGTGAACTAAATCAAGGTCTCCCTAAACAAATAATGGTGAAGTACAAAGAGCTATTTCTCCTCTCAAATAATATTGCCCAATTTAGATACAACCGGCAAATTAAGCCACAGATTGACTGATGACAATTGGTCAGATGAATGCCAGTCAAGATCTTTAACCAGAAGTATCTTTTATAAAGTAAAGGTTTCGATATGTCTGTATTGGCCGGCAGTATACTAGATCAAAAATTGCGCTAAATTTCCATGACATGAAATTTTACGCTACCACAACTAAAAATAAATAAAACATACAAAACGAAGGGAATCTTTTATTAAAAAACTGATTTGTATCCTATTTGATTGTAATATTGTGATCATATAAAATACATGTTAAACTTTTCAGAATGTATATCAATAACCTAAAGGTTCAGATTACTAATATGGATAATCTTTACATAGAAAACAGTTTTTTTTCTTTGGAAGAGCAATACGTGTGATATAAATTTGCTATCCATACAACTGCCCATTATGTTTTCTACTGTCTTCAATAAACTTTGAGTATTTGCGTGTCAGAAGTCTGAGTGTAAAACACCCGGCGCGTGGTGATGTTAACGAATATTTAAGTTATGAAATTAACCCTTACCATGCTTGACACGGTTGATTCTGCCTTTGCGACCAGTGAAGATCTTGATCGTCCGTGATTTCGGATCAAGATCTTCACTGTTCGCCATAAAGTCATTGTCTTTTTGATAATCACCCCTTTTAACAGTCAAGAGTAATGTCCAAATTAAAAGGTGGACGAGTTCATCAAAAAAAAAAATCAGCAGGGAAATGGTAAGCTCTCTTAGCCTAAAGCGCAATAGGTATAAATATTATGTTTTCCTATTATCACATCGAAAGGACATTCTCCATGTTTTGTCTTGCTTTGTTTAACCTCCCCAAGAAAAACAACACCGTTGAGAGTATACATGTTATAATGTTAACCATGTGTGACTGGCAGAGCTATAACATATACTACACCTATCCATACATCTCACTTTTTATGACAGATTCGTTATTTTATCATCATTCAGATAAGCCGACACGATGCAATTACATGATTAAATTTTTGACGTCTAAAACTGACATCTTATTCAACGAGATACATGTTGCCTTAAATCTAACATACGGCTTCGTTACACTCCATTCATATTTCTTGCATACGTTTGGCTGAAGTACTGTAAAACTAAATTCTGCTCATAAATTGAGTTTGGGATGGCTTTTCTTTAGAAAAAGTAAAAAGCATCCCATATCCATTTTATAGTTTATGAGCTCTTTTATGCACTAAAAACATACAAAACAATGTCATAAATATTATGCTACCAGTAGGGAACAGTCAAAAGGAAAAAGGAAGACACTAGAATAAGAAGTGTAATATGTATTTTTCAATGACATCCCCAATCCTCGTAAATGTAAATAGTCCCTTGTGTTTAACTAAAACCTTTTTACTTTTCTATTTGAGTCTTTTACAACTAACCATATTTTCTTGGCAAACCATTATTTTCTCCATAACGAGGCAATATAACAGTAAGAGTAGCGACCATTTAAGTGTTTGCTCTCTAAATTACACTAGGTGGCGGTTCTATGCGATTTCATTTTGTGTTTCTTCAGGGAAATTGACGTTACAGAAAATCCAGTGTCATTCTATTGTCTTACTTTACAACACAATGTTTTTAACACGTCTTGGTCATATGTATTTCAATTTCTATTTCCAAGAAGCTGGTGGCTTTATGCCAGGTAGGTGGATAAAGCAGCAATCCCTCCAATCCCAGTATTGCATTTTCCTATATAAACCAGATTGCAAATATATCGCTAAATATCTCTGACATATATGAGCTGAATATTCACCCTGTTTACATGCTTTTTTGCTTGACCTTGCAGTGGGTATGGGCTACGAGGGACGAATCTAGATCATTTAATATAGAAACCAAAATAAAAATAGATGTCCGCATACTGAAATAATCTGGCGGCACGGTAGTTGAGGACTCCTCAACCGGACATTCATCTTGAACATTGTATTTCCTAGATTACTTTTAAGTCTATCTACTGACGACACATTTAAAATGACAAACACCTGCAAAAACACCCGAGAGTGTAGATGGCCTTCCAAAATCAGTCAAAAGCCTGCGTACGGGGACCTACTCCTGTAGGTCGAAAGGCAAGCTTACGCAAAACAATAGTTAGCATGACAACATTTTTCAATCATTCATTTAAGTGAATTGCACACCGTACATTCGCTGTCCTGTTCTTGCTGCAGTATCTGAGAAGAAAATTGTGCAAAGTCTTAGTGCTCAACATGTCACTGCTACCAGACACATCAAAATCAAACGACTTGGCAGAGCAATCAACAAAAACACTTACATCATACATACATTCAGTATTCCGTTTTTTCCTTGGTTTGTAAACGTTGCCTATCTGTGAATGAAAGTCACAACATATATACCAAATCTTCTTAACCGCTACAGTTGTTTGGGCTCATTGAGAGGTACTGTAAAGGAGAGAACATTTGCCCAAAGTGCCATTGTTATCACAAAGATCCATTGTGTTTTTTATTTGCAGCGAGTAACTTTCAGTCAAGTCTCGTAGGCGCAATACGTGGAAGCTCGGAAACGAGGTAAGCTATGTGAAATTCACATAGGGCATTGGATTTCCGGAGGCTAGACAAATCGCAAATCTTATTTTACAAAATCTGATACGATTAAACAACACAGTATATGCGTCTACACAAACTGAAAAACCGGAAATTGCTTCTAAACCTACATAATCATCTGTTCAAAATTGTAACACTGCCACCAGTAGTACGAAAATGTACCAAAACATCAAAATACATCGTCATCAAAAGTCTAAAAGTACGTCCAATTCTAGTTTACATGGGGTGAGTCAAAGACCAAAATAAAAGAAAAATGGGTTAAAATAAAAGATGGGGTTTGAATGAGATCTGATGATCCCATACAAACTCTTGATTTGAACTGGTAAACGGGGGTGGGGGTCGGGGATGGGTGGAATGGGTGGGGGGAGTGGGCGGGGGGTTAGACGACGATCTTCTGTTGTCTCTGCAGCCAACTTCAACCAGTACAAAGTATTGCCCTTATTGGGTTAGCCATTTTAAACAAATATAAAATGTCTTGTAAAATTATACAGTGGAAGTGCCGTTAACGTAAGTCTCATTATAATGAAGTGTCCTTCATTTCTATCAAATTTCTTTATAAGGTATAATTATTTATCCGAATACAGAAAGCTTTTGTTGAGACATCTATCATTTTTATCAATGCATCACCACACAAACAAATTGGTTTACATACTAATATTCAGTCGGTTTCATAAAACATTACATTACATTGACATTGACCAATTACTTTCTGCTCAATAAATATACCTCCTAAATTTAAACTTTTATCGAAGATTTTGACCATTCTATAAAACAAATAACACATCCATATTTACCAATGGGTGGTTTAAATGGTCATCATGAATTATGGGGTTTTTCTGTCAGCAACACAAGAGGTCAATGTCTTGAAATATTTATTGAAAGAAATTCCCCCAATGCCCCTCTATTTATCAAATGTCAAAAATTACACCTTCATCCTGCAACAGCAGTAACTCGTTTCATAACTCGATGTGTCTGTTTGTCACCCAAGTACTTTTCTTGATTTTGAATTAAAAAAACTGGATGGTTTACACGATTAACTTTGATAAAGACTATTGTCATCAATTCCAATTATCTTTATGTAAAATGATCCTGTTGATCGGTTAACTGTTATTTTATCCGATATTGCGGACAAGTACATTTCGAAAACTTCAGAAAATGTTAAACTTAAGAGTGGTCATTTAAATATTCAACATACGATCAACTAAAGAAAACCTACAGTCAGTAAAGATTTTAGAGCAAAAACGCGCAAACTGATTAGGCAAGCAAAAAGAAAGTCCTTAAATTCATACGTTTCTATACTAAATTCCAGATATTCGGCTAGACAACTTTGGGATATGATTCATAAAATCAGTGGTAATGGAAAACCTCAAACTTCGGTTATTTAACTAAATCAGATCCGCTCATTGCATTTACAAAAGAAAGTATTGCAAACTCTGTTGGTGCCATATTAAAATAATAAAAACACTCTTCATCAAGTAATGTTTATCGCTTTCAAAATATTAATAAAATCTGGAAAGTAGATCCTTCCAGTGATTATAGACTGATTGCCCTTAATAGTTGTTACGTTAAACACTAGAACCTATAGTTAATTCTAGATTAATTTGTTATCTAGAATCTCAAGGCCTAATAACACATTTTAAAAGCGGATAGTAAAAACAATACCCGTTGTTGACGAAGTAAAGTTTCTTCTTGGTAAAATATTCGATAAATAAACTTTACCACTATAAAAATCTGTGCAACGTTGCAGTCATTGAATCATTCAATACCGATGAGGATGCAAGTTCTTTTAGATTCTATAGATTTTATAGAGCTTTATAACCAAACAATTACGGTTGTTTGTTTAGGTAAAGAGACATTTATTTTGAAATATTGTGTACATTCACCATCATGGTCATGTATTGCTCTTGTTGCATTAAATTTAGACATCGCCAGAAGCAAAGGAACCCTCATTTTACACACCTGGAGAACAACTCTCATTGCAATTTGCTGTGTGGATCCAAACACTTCTAATCCTGTCATAAAGTCGTTTAAATGCAAGTACCTTGATTCTAACGATAAGAAATAAAACAAATCAAACCGGTTTGTTTCCGCAATTATAAATCTTCTTTGATTGAAACAGACTTTGTCTTTGAATATGTAATGCACTATAATTTAGTTCTGGATACGTCACCGCTGGCACTTACGTCCATACATCCATTTTTGAAGTGAAAATTGCTCTTCAAATGTCTGACACGAACCCTGAAACATTTAATCCAAATTCTAATGTGCAAGGAATATTTGCAGTTTTTGTACTGACGGATATTGAGATGATTTATGGTAGGCTGTGTTGTCGCCAGCAGCCTTTATCGGTCAAATTTCGTTTGCTAAATAACGCAACAACATTTCCACCCAAGGTAAAAACTTTTGACTAAGCACCCAATTTTACAGCAATTTGAAATATTTATCATATTTTCTTACTCATTTTCTGTTTTACAATCGATTCATAACCAATATATGGACAATCCTTACATTCAAAATATTCTTCCAGACTTCAAAAATATTCTTCTAAGGCTTCATGCACTATCTTTTAGAAATGGAAACCGTTTTGCTGACACTACAGCAAATATATCCCTTTGGTTACCACGATCTAATTTGAAATTACTATATACTGGATATAAAACAAAATGTAAATAGATACGCATCTTATCTATATTGAAATCGTCATTGATCAACGCTTCGTTCAATAAACTGCATGATATAAAACCTACATTAGGTGAATGGCACCAAGGGAACAAACATGTTCGCAGGGAGGAAGTTGTTCTTTCTCGCTGTCAGATAGGTTGATGCGTTTGACTAAATGTTATCTGCTCAACAAAAAACATCCGCCTGAATATGAACCATGCCAAGCACAGCCACTGTTAGGACTTTGCGGTACACTCTTTAAAAGATTTTTTTTTCTTTTTTTAAAGTTCAAATCGGCAATTTATCCTTTACAAGCTTACATACATTTGAATATGGTTTATTTTTAATCATATCAACTGCGACATCATTATGTTTGCAACTAATGTATTAAACAAATATATATTTACATAAATGTTAAGAGATTGTTTTTAATTTACGTTTTTAATGTAACTTCTTCTCGGCGATATATGACCTTCTTGTATCGACTTGCTATAAAATCTAACTCACTCATTCCCTTTAGGATAATTCTGCTTGCATTACATGTATCAGTTCAATGAAGGTTCACATAAAATATTATCATCATTATTTCCCCAGACACTAGTAAACAAATGAATAAGAAAGTACATATTATAAGATATAATAACAGTTACATGTACTATAATATACCAATGAAACCGTTAAAGTACGTACTATCAACAATAGGTTATGGGCAGCACATTATACTTGTTTTAACATTGACTGATATTATGTTGCTTAAAAAGAAGTAAAAACTTATCTAGTAACCTTCTGATCTGTATTATGAGCCAGTTTCTCACCGTCGTAAGAAGAATCCTTGATATTATAGACAGCTTTATCAACTGAATAATCTACGATAAGTGGACTGCAGGAGCAATTGCTTGTGAATTGCATTCAGATTCCTAGTAATATGTAGATTAATTGTTCCATAGGGATAGTTGCATCACAGGAGTTTATTGCATTCAATAAAAATGATAAGGACGAATATATCCTCAAAGACACATCTCATTTGTCTTCAGAAACTCTTTAACACCTTTGGATTGAAACTAATCATATAAGCGCATAGTCTGCATGATCCGATATGAGAAATATCACTCGTTGAGACATTTGTATTAAATCTTAATAAATCAATAAACCATCTTATAAAAACAGATGTTTCTTATTCAGTTTGTCGACATTTGATATTTGCAAAATTTCACTTTGTCAGACTAGCCATTAAACTCTGACAGTCCCATCATTCACTCACAGACTACTATTGAAAGAAGTTTTATTTGCATTAGTGTATTATCTCAACATATAAGAAGAGGCTTATTTAAGCTTAATTTTGCTTTTAACGTTTAGTATGTATATTCTAAATGCTTATTCTGCACAGAAGATCTTTCAAAGCATCAACAATTTTCTTCAAAATAGTATGTTACGGACAAAAAGCAATTAGTCTCCTTTAGCGAAGACACTTGTCCATATTTTTATTAATGTTGTTAGAATCGTTCATATCTTAGAAATAAATGTATGTAAGCATATGTGTAATAGATTTATTCAGAAACTATTCAGCCAAAATATAGCACATCCATCATGAAACCCTTAAGTTTCATAGAGCAGCAAATTGAAACAAAGCATGTGAAATGCAGTTTTCTTTTTAATATTTGTCATTCTTATACAACATAAATATCAATATACACCTTATAACGTGATATACAAGAAAAACAACTACAACTCTGTTTTGTTGTTGTTTTTGTTTGGGTTAACGTCACATCGACACAATAATAGGTCATATAGCGACTTTCCAGCTTTTCAAAGTAGAGAAAGACCGTTAGTGATCCTCCGCGCATTATTTCATCACGGGCGGTCACCTTAGTAAACCATGGATATTTCGTATGCCAACTGGATGGGTTCCTCACGGGAATAATTTTACGCCCCAGATGAGCCTCGAACACACATTGGTGAGGCGAAAGTGGTCTGAGGTCAGCGACCATAACCACTCGGTCACGTCAAGTGCTCCCTCAATCATAATTGTTCCGATATTTTTGAAAAGATTGAACCCAGTTACGTCCGCATGATCCGAGAAAAAATATAACAAATCAATATCACAGTTTTTCTGTCTTACATAGTTATATAATAATACCAAGCGGCTATTTTGTATTGCCCAACAAAATATATCTTATGTATGCTTTTCCAAATGTGTGGTGTCCAAAACATGCCACATTTTATTATTAGGTATCTCAATATAGTCTTCTCGAAAATAACATGGTTGGGGTTATTTTTAGGACAGCATGTCTCTTTTATCTTTACAACTGAGCTCTAGTTATAGCAAACTGGTATAGGAACTTTGCAAATGATCGCAGTTATCACATATTAGAATGTGAATATCTGCCAATATTTATTTTCACTTTGATAACATATTCGTGTAAGAAATGTTCTCTCTTTAATACCTGGGCCGAAGTTTCTGAGATTTCAGCTGGATCAGCATCAATAATACTATCTTACAGAAAACAAATAATACACTAAGGCAGTTTCATTAACTAAAAATCGATTTATTTACCAGTAAAACTGCGATATCGGGTTAAAGTTACGTCAGACAGGAAATATTTTTATAGCTTCTATGCATCCTTACTCTGTTTTACAGATACGCAATGATTTGCGATAGCAATGTGTTTTATAAAATCCAGACTTTAAGTACTGTAAAGAAATATTCCTTATTTGTTTGAAATGAATGATATTTTATCATTTGTTCAAACACAAATCAAGAATATTTCAAATTTAAAAAATAAAAAGAGATACATACATGTCAGGAAAATTGGTTTGTTAGAGTTTTAATAAATCATTGTGAAATAACAATAAATATCTTAGTCCTAATTTTATAACTGTTAAACGAATACACGATACACAATGAGTGATATACGAACTTGTACACGTAACAAATGTATCATAAAATCGTCGATGTATTCAATAGGGGAAAAGTAATTTTTTGTTTGAAATGAAAGACGTTTCGCTCTCAAAGAGACGTAACTATTATTACGTGCCACATTTACCCGACCCATCATCGCCCAACTGGTCAGAAACGAAATTAGAGACGTTATAGAAGTAGTTTTCCATTAATTTTGACATGGACCTCGTGTCGTCTCACATGGAATTGCACTCTGTGTATCACTGAAATTCCCATGTACTCCACCGCATGAACACATTTACGGATGTTTCTGAATCATTTTTGTTACTTGTAAAATGGACAAATGCAAATGTTGAAATCTGTTTAACCTTAAGGTAGACGTAGAAATAGCATGCATTTCCATGACCGTTCATAAACAGGCTCTATCAAACCGAGCCTGTAACTCTTTCATTCTAGCTGTGTTAAGCGACCTTGAATTTCCACATTTTCTATTTTATTCTGTTAATTCAAAATTCTCGTATCGTCCTGACAAATCCGTAGTCTTGGTCGTATATTCCCGCGCAAAAGGAAGTGTTTCAAAGTTAAAACTTTCTTCTTATTGTTAAAAAAAAAACAGTTTAAGCAATGCTTTGTAAGAAAAACTACATCGCCTAGACTTTCTCATAATTCTTTTTTTGCGAGCAGTATAAATGAAAATGACCGCAAAAGGTAAAAACACTAAAACACTGTAACTTTGAAACTCGGTATCTCGAATTCCAAGACATCGAGACTTTTATTTCGAGATATCCGAAAATTTGACTTAAAATGATATTTTGTGCTCGTGTTTACGAGATGGGACTTAAAAGTGTCTTCGAAATAGCCAGAATTTTGAGATAAGCGGGTTCTATATATCAAGTTTCAATTGTATTTGTATAATGTTTCATAGTAATTAAACAACGACAAACATATAGCTGTGTCAGTATTAAACACTAGCTTACAATTGACCAACTCGAAAGAACCACATGTATAATTCCAGAGTGCGCAGACGCTACATATTCATAGTCCACAAAATATGTATATATTATATTGATTGCCTTTGAAAATTATTTCGTTGTAGGGTTTCAATAACTAAAGGGCTATCTTCCATTCGCAATTTAGTTGAATATTTTTGTGCACTTCATTGGCATTCAGCGCTATTTTGAGGTATTCGCTCGTGAACAAATTACCTCGTCATGTTTTTATAATATACACATAACAGAGAAAATGTGGAACCCACCTGAATTTGTTTAATCGGTAATTTATCAGCATTTCATTTTAAATTTACCAATGTATAGATTACAAAAAATACATATACATGTTTCTATCCATACAAATAATATATATTTATCGATATCTTGACAACAAACTTGCTTCTATAAATGAAGAAACTCAGCATAACATAATGGTTTCACAGATTAAGTAACTTGAATAAAGACATAAATTAATTGGGCTTTTTCGTCCAACCATAGTATTCAGATTGGCCGTCAAATCAGTTAAAGATTTAAAACCATACCTTTCTGTTTCAGATCAAATTTTTGCTTGCGGTTTGTTTCAAGCGATAATTTTGATCATACATACTATAAAATAAACGCATTCCAGATGATTTATCACCTAAAATTGTGAGTCTAAAACCATGTCTTATCATATTCCGAGAGAAACTCAAAAAAAAAAAAAAGAAAAGCATAACAGTGAATGGTTTTAAATTATAGCATTGTTTCTTTATTTCAAGCGTTGTTAAGTAGTGTACCGACTCGGATTATAAACGTGATATCATGGTGAACAGGATCAATTATCTAAATTTCTGAAATACAAATAAAAGTTTAATATTATGTACAACTTGGATTTAAACACTTTATAAACACATTGCGACATCATTTGACAGGAAAATGGCAGAAAAAGAACCTCAGTGATATATGATAATATAGAATTAAATGATTAATATAGGCAAAGACAGTACATGTGTTATCGAACACGTCCATGCAGTGATTAGATTGCAATTTAAGCCAGGTAAACTGCTAAAGTGTAGTTTTAGCCATATGAGGGCGATCCTTGGCTGAGTGGTTAATGTCGCTGACTTCAAATACATTGCCACTTACCGCTATGGGTTCGAAACTTCGTTTTGTGTGAAGCACTCGTTCATGTAGAAAGCGGCCAACCTGTTTTCTATTTCAAACAACAGTTCGCATTTGTACCATGTGGGCTTCCAATACAGTTTTGCTTGCTGGCTTGGGGAAGGCCGGTGGTTCTTATGTGTGCCCGCAAATGCCTGAAACAAAGCCCGTGGTCCTCCTCCACCATTACAGCTAGAAGGTCACAATATGACTAATACTTGTTTTGAAATATAATCTAGTTTTTCCAACATGTTGAAGAAGATGAAATAATGAATGTTTGCATTCAAGAAAAAATGTTTTCCTGCAGCAAATCTAACAGTTATTCAGACTGCCAGTCTGCTAAAAGCGACAATCCATTAATCGTGGCACAAGATGCATATAGTGTGATTGACATTACAAAACGCCATACATTATTGCCAGATACTTATCAAATGAATTAATTTTGAACGGAAAAAAACTGTGGAAGCAAACTTTTTACGTAGAAGTCTGTCTTTGTTACTTTTAAAAGTGATGCGTGTTTAAACAATCGCATTCCATACATTTAACAAGTAACGTAAGCAATAATCAAAGGGATGAGAGTTATTTGATGTGAGAAATTGAATAAAATCGAGTATTGCTTAGCTTCCAGAGAATGCTATTTAAATGTTTCCTTGGAAAGAAATTTGAGCAACGAACAGACAGACACGCTAACTATGAAAGTATTAAGACTTTTAAACATTTACTTGTTTATTTTGCGTGAAAGCCACACTAACAAAGATGTAATGATATTCGCAGTGTTACAAAATAAGATAACTTTTGGTCAGATTTCTACTTCAGATCCCAAGCAATGAGGATACGAAATTCATTTTGTACAGGTGAAGTTTAGTCGTACTTAACAGACAAAATACATTGCATGATGTTTGTACATTGTTGTATAATTCTAGAGTTAGGGAAAGGACGCCAAAATTTCAACTGTCTTAAAATACTGTTTGACATTATCAAAATATGAAACCTGTGGTACATGTGACTATTTCCTATATATATAGTACGACATTGGTTAGAGTCAAGGAGATAGCTTGGCTTAAGTTGGAATCGTGATAACTGTCCCAAACATTTTCATGAATGGGCCTTATATATGCAAAGAACAGCCTTGAAACATTACAGCAAAACAAATTAATTATAAAGAATATCACGATGACCTGAATATTTGGTGATCATCGGTTTATAAATACAGAACTGCTAAACATTGATGATTAATAATGCATATCAGGCATATTGTAAATTGAACAGATAACAGATTAGTGTATACCTTTTATTGAACCAAAAATGACGCGAAAAACATTTCACAATTTAACAAGTAAAAGCTTGATTGATGTCTCAAAGTATCTATAGATTTGTTGGTCACAATCTAAGAGAAAGACATTGAACCTACAAAGAACCTACAAAGGAGAGTTAACAGGAAGAACTAAAATATATCCAGATATTGCTATATAAAGTAAAAGACAAAAGGACAAGGCTAAATATAAAAAATAACAGAGCAATTATGACAGGAAGACAAATGCCTTAAATATAGCAATCATTGGCATTGTGTTAGTCAATATCCTAGCTTTTGCCGGAAAGTAAAAAATTTAAAATATATTTGAAAATGATACCGAAACAGCCAAATAATGTCATTCTAGTGCTTGAAGTAAGACATACTGATAGCAGAAAAGAGAAAAACCTCCCAGACATTACATTTTCCACTTAGAATACGTTAGCAGTCAATTTGAAAAAGCGTAAGGAGATTACGTAGACAGACAATTTAAAAACGAGTAAGGAGATTAATGAAATAAACAGTGGTAAGCAAATTAGAAAGCTCAGGGGTATGTCTGAAAGGTTAAAGGAGAGAAAACTGCAGAACCTGCTAACAATTAAAGTTCAAATATGGAAAAGAGTGACGTCACTGGCAAAATTGTTCAAAATAAAAATTACAGGAAAACTAAGCATGAATAATTTTGTTTGTTTACATTCAGCTATTATTTCTTCACAACTTTAGAACATAAGGCTGAAAAATGTAGATTCAATGTTGACTTCCATTTTGTTATCATAAAACATGGCAGATAAATAAATATTTAAATCAGTGGATTAGATAACGTGAATGATTGCAAATAATTTATAAAACTTGCGAATATCTAAAACAATTATATGATTATAAATCACACGAAAAAGCTGTATTTTTTCTCTTTTCTCTTTAATTTATGTGAATCTACGAATACAACTGAATGGGCAATATTGTACTGAGCCTTTCCGCATTTGTTTTTTTTTTTTTTGAAACTTTAAAATACATGTATACCCGTTTAAAAGTTGGGAAAGGACAATGGTGTACACAGAAACTGAACTCATTGCTTCTATGTATTTGACAGCTACTCCTTTATAAAGTAACGTCCCTTGCATAGTTTGCACTTATTTCGCCGCTCGACCCATGACCGGAAGACGTGCTGCAGACCGTCACGTGACATCTCCCTCAAATTTCTGTCTACGGGGTACCTCAACTACTTTCGGGATTCATATCTCTTACCCCGCAGCCTGTTTGTTTGAGATTTGGAAATGGCAAGAAATCTCACATTGCCAAATCTGGGCTATATGGTGGCTGTGGTAGCATTTCTATATCAAGTTCCTTGATTGTGTCCGACGCAACGCAGCTGCTATGGCTTGGCGCGTCATCATGTTGCAGCAGAATCCCAGACCTTACAAGCTGTGAGCGCTTTTGATTAATAGCGGGCAACAGCTCAGATTTAATTACTGTCGCTTAATAGTTTCCAGTAACTGTAGGTTTTTGAGGAACAAAGTGATTTAAAATTTATACCTCGTACATCGCAAAATAAAATGACCATTACCTTACCGGCAGACTTGGAAATCAACGCTTTTGTCGTTGAAGGCGAAGAAGGATGCTTCCAAATTGTGCTCTGTTGTTTACTTTCTGGTTCAAAAAAATGTATCCACGTCTCATCACACGTAACCACTCGGTTGAGACAGACATTACACACGTCGTTGTACCGTTGGCAGTATTTGCGGAACCTCTTGACCCTTTGACCCATTTCATCCAGAAGCAGCAAGTGCGGTACCCATCTTGCCAAAACACAGCGAATGCCAAACTTATAAGAGAAAATGTCCTGAGCTGTACCATACGAAATAACAAAGTGTCTCGCAACATTTTCAACAGTTATTCTTCAATCTTCAAGTATATATTCCTGAATTTCAGCCACTTACTTTTCATTTGTAACAGTCATTGGCCTGCCAGTATGCTTATCATGTTCGGTTGTCTTTGGACCGTCCATAAAGCGATTCATCCACTTTGTAATAGCACAATTCGATACACAAGAGTCCCCATGAACTTCATGCAAATCCTCCCGAGTTTCGGAGAAAGATTTTCCGAGTAATGTATAAAACTTTATCACAACACGATGCTCGTTTATACTGGGCGACGCCATTTTACAATGAACAATCTTGGCGTGATGTCAGAGAATTGGTATAACGTCATTAATTGCGACGTCATCAACTTTGCCGCATGCTGCATCTATTGGAAAATGATTGATCTTAAATCATGCAAAATTTCATTACACAATTCGAAAGCGCTATGAAATACAAAACAAATGTAGTGGAAATAGTTCACGAAATTAAGGATGGGCCCTCGTAAAACGTTCGTTAACAGCCTTTCTTCAATTTTGATAGTAATAAAACAAAAAACAAAACGACAATAAGCATTACAGTAATGACTCTGATGGCATTTTAATCTCTGTAAATGTTTTATTCCTTTTAGCACGGAATAAATATATTTCTTACTTGTCTTTTCTACAAATTACCTCACTTTAGACAAAAGATCATTATATCCATTAAAGAACAATAAAATAGAAATAAATAATGAGTGACAGGATACATTTTGTATTAACCACAAACAGATATATGAGACCCTGTTGAGACATGTCTTCATTTCATTCAAAAATACAAATTTCATGACTTCAAGAAGTTATACATGTATTATATCTTAGTCCTTTGTTATAAAAAACAGCTAGTATATGAAAAGCAAATAAAGGGTCGAGTATATACTTTAACACTTATTTCGTGTATATTTATTTAATTTAGTAATAATTATGTTGTACTTCTGCGATATATTTTGTAAAAAGGTACAATTAGGGATACACTTACGGGATAAAGGGAGGGAGCATGAAATAAAAATACAGGTTTAATGAAATAAGTAACAATACGTGAGATCATTGGTATTCAAGACGCGCAAAAGAAGTAATGTATTCTTTTGTATTTCCATGTTCATGGTACTTATATATGATTTTTATGAAAAAGAAGAGAAACTAAAGTATATAGTTACAACTTGACAGGGACCTATATTAGGCCAAAAGAAAAAACACAACATTTTATTGAACGAATATAGCAGTATGCACAAAGTTTGATGTATTGAGAGTAAACGACATTTAACCATTCTACAGTGTAATATCGATTTCATCTATGTGATATAAAATTATATTGAAAAGAGATTGACTGAATATGTTTGCAGATGAAGTTGTGAAAATATCTCAGTTCAGGGAAGGCCTAAGTTGTGTACCAATCATCTTGAAAAATAATTGTAATTTACTAGAAATATAGTAGGTCACTAGATTGTCGTGGGTCTTTAAGTCCGTACGACTTTCTGACCTTTCCAGTGATATCTAAAAATAATGTGCGAAGAGTAGTTAATCTCCAACCATTTTTTAAATTAATAAACATTATCTATACGGGCAATCATGTACTCCTCGGAATGTGTGACTAACTTTGTTATGCTTTAAAGGTGGTCAGTCACAATTAAGCCACATTTTACGACATTTTCTACTTTCCGAAGGTTCTGTCAGAGTTTTATTTAGGGAACAAAAGACCAATGGCGTAGGGTTATATAGTTAGTAGAAATATGTTGTTTTGTTACTTTTTTATGAAATGTTACACTTTTAATTATCCCTCTTTATATATACAGTAAGACATGTCCGAAACACTTCAAAGGTCAAAGTAATACCTTTACGATCGCTCATAAATGCTATCAGTGTCATATGGATCCTGTATTTTAATAATAATTGTAATATGCAAGAAAAAGATATGATTCCTGGACCACTAGCACAGCTTATAAGAGGCAAAAAGTGCACGAGTTTTAAAAATATAACATTTACAATACTTATGAAAAGCTGATTAAACTAAAATTTAACCCAAAAAATCCAGTTTTCTAAGTACAGAAATGGTCATACGTCTGATAAAATGCAAACGTAAATTCTAGTTCTTACATTCTACCAAATGATAATAATTATGTGTAAAAAGTTTATAGCTGAAGATACTTCAGTTTTTCGAGAAAATCGACTTGATAAAAACCTCAACGGACGTTAATTCCGACGGTCAACAGAAACAATGTCTCGTAGATTTTGTTAAACAATCAGATGAACATAAATCTACTTTAATTACGATTACCTTAGTTTCAATTCTTCCCTTTTCTTGTCTTTCATAAGGTCGGTCATTCAAATTCTTTAACTTATATAAAAACGACGTTTGTATAAATTCAGGTGTGAAAAAAACCCTCAACCTGACAAAAGTTATCAGTGTTATTATATTATCTGGTCCTTTGAGATCATGGAGCCTATTCAATATCTATATGAGCCGTGCCATGAGAAAACCAACATAGTGGGTATGCGACCAGCATGGATCCAGACCAGCCTGCGCATCCGCGCAGTCTGGTCAGGCTCCATGCTGTTCGCTTTTAGAGCCTATTGGAATTGGAGAAACTATTAGCGAACAGCATGGATCCTGACCAGACTGCGCGGATGCGCAGGCTGGTCTGGATCCATGCTGGTCGCATACCCACTATGTTGGTTTTCCCATGGCACGGCTCATATAACAGAATTCCCTTTAAGCCGGTGCATGTAGGTGTGAGAAGTGTTAGACTTTCAATTCCTCTCATGAACAGACTAAATTAAAAAGTGTATTATTTTGCTTGGTTGCATGTCCTTCCAAACGATCTTCTTACAGATTTTATTATAAAGAAAAAAATCATATTAAACACACAGCTATCCATGTAGCACTCTCTATAAAAATGTGTTCGTGTAAATTAATATATATATATATACATGATAACGTCTAAGGGCAACAATTGCTCGTTACATAAAATACTAAAAGTAATAGAGAAACAAACCAGCAACTATTGACAATCATAGACCTTTTTTGGAAAAGTAACAGTTCAAATATATTAAAAAGGATCTCAAATAAAAATTTTGCACAAAAACTGGAAACTGTGATTAAGGAGCGCAGTGGAATAACAAGCGTAATGTGAAGTCCTTAGATGACATTTTCAGAGATGTCACTATTTGTGTTTACAACAAATGATCTTATTTTCTAAATAAACCGTCATTTTACCAATACGACTTGCGACATTTAGGTTTTGATACTACATTTCCATTTGTAACGTTACCTGTATTAATTCATTCAACTATATATGCTATTTTGCGGAAACTAATAATGACATTCATTTTTATAATTGTGTTAAGTCTCTATTTCGATTAATGCTTTGGGTTAACAGTCACATGGACACCATTCATATGACTACATTTTCAGATTTTGATGGTCGAGGAAAACCCTGGCTGCCCCTTCGGACACTGTTTCCGGTATGAGCGGGAACCTTGGTAGAATCTTCGAACTTTCGTAATCCAGATGGTTGTCTCATATGAAGAATTGTACAGTTCATATGAAGAATTGTACAGTTCATATGAAGAATTGTACAATTCAAGAGGGGTTCATCGTTAAAATGTGATATCAAGTCAATAACATAAGCCACATGATCTCGACGAATGACGTTCAATGGAAATAAACCTAAACAAACAAGTGTAAGCACACACTTAATGCTTCTTACGCAGTTCATTTGCCAGTCCTCCCATTTGGAACAGACAATCACATCATTTACGTGTAGAATCTTGATTTATTTTGCTTCGCTCTGGAATGTCTTTCCTTATTAATGTATCTATTAACAAAAAGTGCAGTTTATCGTCTAGCATGTGACGTGTTGGTTGTATATTTTAACAAATTCCTTTAGAAAAATAGTTAGTAATTTACTTTGGTACTTTATTTAGGAATGGTCTGATTATAAGGTAAATTCTACTTCAGTCTTTATGTCGATTTATCGATTCTCAAGCAAGCAATTCTCAAGCAGACATATGATTCTAATAATTCAATTTTGTTACATAAAATACATGCATTTGCATTATAAGCTAATAAATAATTGCGTAAGTAAATGCTTCGTTACTGTTTCATACCAACGATAATACTTGCACACGTGAATCATTCGTCACTGTTTTATACCGATGCTAATACTTGTGCAAGCAAATGCGTCTCATTGTTTTATAGGACATTATTTGTTGCGCAAGTAAATGTTTCCTCATCGCTTCATACCGACGATGTTCTGTAAACGAATATGAATTTAGTTAAATTTAGCGACAGATGTAAAGTTCTAGGAGGTCCAGTTTTTCTCGAGAGAAGTTAGAATATAATATAATTTTTGCAAACGTATCGAAATATTCGGGCTGAAAATACTTATTTCAATACGCATCTGATACACCAGGCTCTCAAGATCCTACATGTGATAGTAAGACGGTTTTTGTAATTTCTACGTTTACTTATGAAACAGTTATCAGAAAAAAGCATGCAAACTGTTAACATTTACAGAATTGAAATTTCAACTTCCTGCATAAAATGACGCCCCGACATGATATTATTTTGAATCTGATAAATTGGGAATAAGATATTTTATTCAAATGTAGACAAAATTCAGACGTTTTTGTTAGACAGTGTTGTATGGTTGTGGTAGTAAAATACATTTTTGTGTGTATTTAAATTTCCATTAAATCCCGTTTTGCAATGACAGAGTGAGTACAAACTATATCGGTTTAAACAAATACTGATAAAAGACCAGTTTTCTACATGTAAAAACAATTGTACATGAACTAATTATATCAATGAATGTTCGATCATGTGGGTAAATAAACATGTCATATTTTGTATAATACTACTGTGATAATAGTTAACGTTGAAGTCGTTTCAAATATAGAAGACTTGGCTTGGTCGAATTGACTATGGAATTTCCACTTTTTCTATTTTGTCTTAAGGTGAAGGCAAGGAATAGCAAAAAATGTAATAAAAAGCCATATGTGACTGTATTAAACTTATTGAATAAAAATAGTCAAACCCTAGGCAGAGCTTTGCATTTTATCATTTTATTCAACTCGTTTAATAAATTCAATTTCAAAACAGATATAAATTCCTATAACTAGAACTATAATGTTTTCTGTTTTGCTGTTCTGGCTAGTCTTAAGTTATAAATGTCATTTCATTTAATATCTGGAAAGACGATCACTAGCTAGGATAAAATGAACAAAAAAAATATATAAAATAAAATAAAAGAAAAAAAAATAATCAAATTAATTCGGTCGTTTTTTTTCCTTCATCATTTGTATATCAGTAACATACCATTTTGTAAAACTAGTAATAATGTTACAGTTAATTCTCCAAGTCAAAACTGAACAATGTTCATTTGCTATTGTCTCACCTGAGTTTGGTTTAACTGAATAATTGTTATGTTCTCTATTGTGTTATTCTTGAACACATGGTTCGGTTGTCAGTCAAAATGATTTTTTTCGCGATGGTAAGCTTATCACGCGTTTTATATTCCTGCAAGTATTCGTTTAATAATCATCTTGGTCGCTGGTAGAATATGTTTGATTAATAGTAGATTTCCGTTTGGGCAATCTATGTGACATTACTAGAACTTTGACAAAATAATGTTTAGAAATCATCCATGGCATTAGTCTGTTCGTTATCCACTAACCTCGAAATAAGTTTTCGCCAAATAACCCGCTGTTACCGTTTAATAAATATATTGAGGACACAACAAAAGTAGGGCGGCGACACAATTTTTTCTGTCGTTTTGGCGTCACATTATGTCATATCTTCGTGTTTAGTATTTTGGCGTATATATATTAATCAAGATTTATTTGTCTCCTGCTTTTACGTACCACCGAAATGAAACCATCTGCTGTCAGTGATAATTGTAATTTTGCTTCTGTACAAAGGATATTGCACACTAATTCAGAGTAATGATATGAAACAAGTCAGCAAGCGAAGGAAGTAAGTTTGCCTGAGGCAGATATTAACCGAATATATTTCCCGAGGGATTGCCCAAGTCTGTATTACCAATTTTATGTTGTGAAAAACGCTCTGATAATATCATTACCCGCACGACTACCAACCCTGATTGTGTTATGTTTGACGGTTATTGACTTATTAGATCACTGTCTAATGTGGGAGGATTTACAATACAAAAAATTAAAATTATCCCTCTTATCAAAACCTTAAGTTTGTATTACATTGTCATAAATAGAGAGATATTTGATAAATCTAAATACTATGCAGAAGTATCAGAATTGTTAGTTTTATATAACTGGAACCCCCGGGGATAAGTTGTATTATCCTTGAGAAAATTTTCTTGTAATATGTAAAGACGGCTTAACTTAATGTCTCTTTTATAACTATACAAAAACACCTAAGACAATGGGTGCAGAGTTTGTTCCCACGGGAATACAAACAGCTTTCAGTTGTCACTCTCGTGCTGAAATACAGCTTTATACGATAAACATATTACGTATGTTCCATATTCTTTAATGATACTCAGCTAACTTTAAGTACAAACAAAACTCTTATTATTATTTTGTCGTTGTTTCGCTCTCAGGTTGCAGGTTTTGTGACCAGCTTATATATAAAGCAAAAATTTGTATATCGGGTATGATAATTTACTGTTAACAGAAGCAACTCGCAGCAAAAATAAATATTCCGGTTTTAGTATTTTTAGAAAGCTTTCTTACTGGAACTTCTATTTATCGGAATTACCAATGATATGTGTTGCCAGGAAATAGCTCTACATCGCACAGTTTCAATAAAATTTCTTGTAAACAAATTTGCTCGTGATGTTTTATTTTCACATTATTAGGATAACAGCCTTAAGGAGAAAAGCAATTTGCTGGTTATCGCGTGAAACAAAAAGTTAGTCCCATAAAACTGCGAAGCAATGAACTAAATTAAATACGACAAGAAAATGACGATCTAGAATGCGCGTCAAGCAACGTTAAAGATCTCGTTACATGCGAATCTCATGTTGACTGTTTGATATAATTGTAAAGGATGGCTTTCTTTCCAGAATTGACAATATCGTACCCACAGAAAGCAGAACCTGCTTTTTCAAATTTTTCGTTTCTGATATCTGCGAAAAGAAAAAAAAACGCTAAAGTATTTCTAAACAAATTTCCGATTTCAGTAAAGAAACATAAGCACGTTATCTACGTTTGGGTTTGCTTAGAAGGAATAGAACGATGCATCTCTGAATACTTAAAGATTCTGTGAAGCTTTTCAATACTAACTACTTAAAATGTATAATAAAGGCACTGGTACATTACCTTGTGTTGGCTTAACCTAGATGCTGAACTGGTTTAGAAGTAACTGAATTTAATCTGTTTTATCACCTATAGATCTATTCGGTGTAAATGTATATGTACACGACTACGTACATGTATTATATACTTTGGTCAAATATGGTTTTCTATCATGACAACAACGAATAACGTATCATTAGTTGATATCAATACCAAGTTTGATAGTCATGGCACATCTGAGTTTGACCACCCTAGGATGAACTGATCTTGCTTATCACCATTTTGAATACTGAAATATTTAAAAGCACTTTAATTCGCCTACGAAATATTCCACAGTGATCGCATATATATGCCTCTCTTCCGCCCGACCTCTGATTTTCGCCAAGTGTGAAATGTTTACATGAATTTGCAGTCACAACCATATACCATAGGCGACTTGGAGCCATTAAACGATTCATATCTATATGAAGGCAATCACCATTGGGCAATCTTGGTCTAGGTTGGAAGAAAAAAAAGTTAATTCCAACATGAAATTTAATAGAGAAACACAAAAAAAACATAAAAAAAACAAAAACAAATACAAAACAGAACGCGAGTGATATTAAAAAGCAATAAAGCATTTGTCTAATATACAATATCGCATCTCAATTTGAAACTTTAATTCGATCTTTTTATTTTCTATAATATCAATAACATATCATTTTGTAAAGTTAGTATTAATGTTAAAATTAATTACGACAGTTTCGCTGTCCAAGTCAAAACGTACCCGATATACATTAATTGATTGATCAAATGAATGTCAGGCAGGCTGTTGTAAATGAATGTCAGATAGGCTGTTATAAATGAATGTCAGAGAGGCTGTTGTAATTGCATGTCAGAGAGGCTGTTGTAAATGAATATCAGACAGGCTGTTGTAAATGCATGTCAGAGAGGCTGTTGTAAATGAATATCAGACAGGCTGTTGTAAATGCATGTCAGAGAGGCTGTTGTAAATGAATGTCAGAGAGGCTGTTGTAAATGCATGTCAGAGAGGCTGTTGTAAATGAATATCAGACAGGCTGTTGTAAATGAATATCAGACAGGCTGTTGTAAATGCATGTCAGAGAGGCTGTTGTAAATGAATGTCAGAGAGGCTGTTGTAAATGCATGTCAGAGAGGCTGTTGTAAATGAATGTCAGAGAGGCTGTTGTAAATGCATGTCAGATATGCTGTTGTAAATGAATGTCAGATAGGCTGTTGTAAATGAATATCAGAAAGGCTGTTGTAAATGCATGTCAGAGAGGCTGTTGTAAATGAATATCAGAAAGGCTGTTGTAAATGCATGTCAGAGAGGCTGTTGTAAATGAATATCAGACAGGCTGTTGTAAAAGTATGTCAGAGAGGCTGTTGTAAATGCATGTCAGATAGGCTGTTGTAAATAAATGTCAGATAGGCTGTTGTAAATGAATATTAGACCCGCTGTTGTAAATGCATGTCAGAGAGGCGGTTGTAAATGAATGTCAGATAGGCTGTTGTAAATGAATGTCAGATAGGCTGTTGTAAATGAATGTCAGAGAGGCTGTTGTAAATGAATGTCAGATAGGCTGTTGTAAATAAATGTCAGACAGGCTGTTGTAAATGAATATCAGACAGGCTGTTGTAAATGCATGTCAGAGAGGCTGTTGTTAATGAATGTCAGACAGGCTATTGTAGATAAATGTCAGACTAGCTGTTGTAAATGAATATTAGACAGGCTGTTGTAAATGAATGGCAGAGAGGCTGTTGTAAATGAATATCAGACAGGCTGTTGTAAATGCATGTCAGATAGGCTGTTGTAAATGAATATCAGACAGGCTGTTGTAAATGCATGTCAGAGAGACTGTTGTAAATGAATATCAGACAGGCTGTTGTAAATGCATGTCAGACAGGCTGTTGTAAATGAATATCAGACAGGCTGTTGTAAATGCATGTCAGAGAGGCTGTTGTAAATGAATATCAGACAGGCTGTTGTAAATGCATGTCAGATAGGCTGTTGTAAATGAATGTCAGACAGGCTGTCATAAATGAATGTCAGATTTCATTTAAACGAAATGATTTCGTTTAAACGAAATAAATGATTTCGTTAAACGAAATAAAAAAAGTCTCACATTACCTAAGTGGAAAAAATGTGCTTAACATGTCACTTTAGGGGCACCGTAAAAAAGAAATCCTCTGTGGTTAGATTTACTTTTTCTTTTGTCTCACCTGAGTTTGTTTTAATTGACTAATTGCTTTAAATGTAACTATTATATCCGCTATTGTGTTATTCTTCTGATAATATCATTACCCGCACGACTACCAACCCTGTTGTGCTATGTTTGACGGTTGTTGACATATCAGATCACTGTCTAATGTGTGTGTTTTGGAGGGGGGAGGGGATATTTACAATAATAAATTTAAATAATCTCTTTTATCATAAATATTAGTATGTATTATGTTGTCATAAAGAGAGAGAGAGAGAGAGAGAGAGAGAGAGAGAGAGAGAGAGAGAGAGAGAGAGAGATGTTTGATAAATCTAAAAATTAAGCTGTAGTATCAGAATTGTTAGTTTTATTTAACTGGAACCCTCGGGGATAAATACTATCATCCTGTTTGGAAAATCACCCAGTAATTATGTCTGCCTGCATATGTAAAGACGGCTTAAATTGTGTCTTCGTGATGTAGACAGAAAATCAAAACGCCAAACTGTTGTTTTGTCGTGACCTCGTTTTGTGGCGCCCCAGCCAGTACGAGAGTAGGGCATCCCGAAGACACAACAAAAGTTAGGATACGACATATTTTCTTCTGTCGTTTTGATGTCCTATTATGTCATGTCTTCGTATTAGTATTTCGGCGTAGGCCGTTCTTTCGTGTTAACCGGAGTAACATGCGATCACACGAAGGCAGGTGGATACGACAAAGTGCCATATGTCGTATTGTGGGTCTGCCTTAATGGTGGGGATGTCACACGACTCCATGAGAACAAGAAATATTATTTTGTCATTGTTTCGCACTCAGGTTGCAGTTTTCTTGACCAGCTCATATATATAAAAAAATAGAAAAAAGTGGAAGCTTCACAGGTCGCTCAACACGACAAAAACGAAAATGTTGCAGGCTCGGTTTGATTGAGCCTGTTCATGGACGGTAGTGGAAATGCATGCTACCTTCCAAGCCCTCTAGCCCCGGGTTGAGCAGAATTCAACATTTACACATGCTACAAGTACAAAAAAACAATTTCGAGACATCCGCAGATGTATTCATACGGCGGTGCACATGGAACCTTTAATACATGTACGTGTAATTCCATGAAAAGCGTCCTATGGTTCCCAGTTAAAATAATGGGTTTTCCCTAAACGAGAAAACAATGGGCAGAACTAAACAAACTGGAATTTAGGAAGGGGATCTGAGGTTATGGAGCCTGCATATCACAAAACCAAACAACTTGAAAATCAGGTATTATAATGGTTTACTTTTAACAGAAGCAACTCGCAGCAAAAGTAAATATTCCGGTTTTAGTATTTTGCAAGCTTTCTTACTGAAATTTCTATTTATCGGTATAAGCGTTACCAGGAAATAACTCTGCATCGCACAGTTTCAATAAAATCTCTTGTAAACAAATTAGTTCGTGATGTTTTATTTTCCCATTATTAGGAAAACAGCCTTAGGGATAAAACCAATTTGCTGGCTTAATGCGTAAAACAGAAAAATTTAGTATCATAAAACTGCGAAGCAATGTACTCAATATGGCAAGAAAATGACGATCTAGAATGTACATCAAGCAACGGCAATATCTTGTTACATGCGAGTCTCATGGCTTTCTTTCCAGAACTGATAATATCGTACCCCGAGAAAGCAGAAACTGCCTTTCTGATCTGTGCGAAAAGAAACAACTCTAAAGTATTTCTAAACAAATTTCGAGTTTCACTACAGAAACATAAGCATGTTATCTGCGTTTGGATTTGCTTAGAGGAAATAGAACGACGTATCTTTGAATATGTAAACATTCCACGAAGCCTTATAGCACTAAATAATTAAAATACATAATAACGGCACTGATACTTTACCATGTGTTGGCCTAACCTAGATGCTGCACTGGTTTAGAAGTAACTGCATTTAATCTATTTTGTCACTAATAGATCTTTTTGGTGTTTAATGTCATTACTTTGTCAGATTAAATAGAAAATCTTATTTTAAATTACATGTTTAAATAAAAAATATTTCATTTTTTTTATTAATTTAATACTAATTCTCACTACAAGAGTTATTAACAAATAAAACATGACATAAAGTTGATTAACATATAGAACTACATGTTAATAGTGAAATTTTAATTTTGTACATATAAATATAAAACATGGGCAATGAAAAGTAATGGCCAAATATGAAAACATAATTTATTATACGGCTGCAATTATTGTATTTATTGCATATCTGTACACGATAAACCCCAATCAAGCATCACTTTTACACTGTCATACAAGATTAAAGTCAAACAAGCAAATTCTATGAATTGGTATCCCCCGCCGTAAGGGTTTGCGGTGAGGAATGGCAAAAAAGTATATCCGGCAAAAAGTTAAGGATGAAAAAAAATGGGGTTGTGGTGGTGGGTGGGGGGGGGGGGGTGATGCATGATCGGGGTGGTGGGCATGACTCAGCGGGGTGGAGAAGTGAGGTGGGGGAACAGTACAACTTTGAATGTTGATAAATATTCATGGCCCGTTTGAAAAAAAAAATATATTTTAAGGTGGTGACCAGGTGTGGGTACACACCTTCGCATGTTTATAATACATGTTCATGGAAAAGAATGAAAGAAGTTTAATGAAATTCTACCAATTGGTTGGTTTGTTATGTACAAATCTGTAGATTTTTTAACAATCAAAGGGCAATAATTGACCAATTAAAAAAAATGACAGGCATCATCGAAGTATGTTGGTTCATATTTATTTCAAGTTTCACGAAACTTGTTACTGAGAAATGGCTGCAGCCGTGGATTTTTCATTAAATCAAGGGCAATAACTATTGGTTGGTTTGTTATATACAAATCTAAGGAAAATTGAACAATAAAAATATGAAAAGCATCATCGCAGCATGTTGGTGCATGTTTATTTCAAGTTTTATGAAATTCTACCTGATAGTAACTGAGAAATGGCTGCGGATGGACATTTTGGGGCATTTTTCATTAAATTAAGGGCAATAACTCTAAGGCAAATTAAGCAATCCAAAAAAATCTTGATGGGCATCATCGCAGTATGTTGGTTCATTTTTATGTCAAGTTTCATGAAATTCTAGCTGCTAGTTACTGAGAAATGGCTGCGGACGGACGGACTTACGCACGGACGCACTGACGGACGGACAACGCCATTTCAATACCCCTCTCCCGATTTCATCGGCGGGGGATAATAACGCGTTTGACAATAAGTTAACCGAATGTTGACATATTTCTGTATATTATGGTAACTAACTGGATTAGTGTCTGTTTGTCTGACATGCCCCGCGGCTAGAGACAATTATTACGGCTCTTGTCTAACACTTTCAAGTTAAAATAAATTATGGATATGAAGTTATAAATTTTGATAATTTATATTACCGTTCAAAATCCAAATTCACATTATTGTAATGTAAAATGCATTTATAAGCCACGGATCCATAGTATTTAAGAACTTTTAAAATTGAAAAGACATTTTTCAAGGAGACCAAAAATACAAATATACTTTGCCCTCAAACATATTTAAAAAAATAAATACATATTTAAAGAATACATTATGGGAATAACATGATTCCCGACAATTTTGAAACAAATACCAGATTATCAGCAAAATCAGCAGTTTGAAGAAATTACAATGTTATGTATATCAGATAATAGACATGTAGGTCGATATAATTTTGTCTTTGCCAAATTAAATAAAAAGTGTAATTTTAAATTGCATGTTTGAATAAAAATATTTAAATTTTAAAAAATATGTTTTAATTCACTAACTTAATAATTATGTTTCACATATAAGATATAATCAAAAGATTAAATACATATCTAAAGATTACGCGATTAATTTTATAATAACCTTCCCGACTCTCAATTTTGAAACAAAAACCCGATTATCGTTTACAGAAATTACAATATTATGTATACAGCAAATAGCCTCGAGCAAGGTATAAACTCCGTTCATTCCATGTTGTTACAATACCCCTAATTAACAAAATCAGTATCAAGATAAGAGAGATACTCGCGTTAAGATGGTATAAGGGGAAACAATCAAATTTAAATAACTTGGCTTAATAAACAAGGGTCACTACTCTTCAAAACACGGTCTCATTTCTGGATATATATTCAAATATTGGTTGCCATCCCGACTTATTTCACAAAAAATTAAGGCCCTGACTTGGATTTGACCCATCAGTTTCACAGCACAAAAAATGTCTTTGCCAAATTCTCTAGACCACCGTGAAACGACTGAAGTATGATAATTAGGTTATGCTGACCTTAAAATCAATCCCACTGACCCAATATACGATCCCAACCTTGATTTTCTCTATAAGCTATCTAAAGGTCAAGTTTTATTTTAATACATCTATACAAATCAATGTTATTGAAAAGAAAACGTTTTTGTTCTATTTTTAGCAACAGTGACCTTGACCCTAGTGACCTCATATACACTCTTTATTTTAGTTTCTGTACAAGCTACCTATATACCAAGTGTTAATGGAATCGGTCATTCCTAACTGCAGTTGTTGAGCGGAAACCAAAAGTTGACGACGACAACCCGCACGCTCGACCGACCTCAATCTAATACCTGATATTTATATTTTGAACTTTAAAGGTATATGTTATGTTAACATGTACCCTATTCAGTTGAAAGATTGTTAATTGCTTTTTACAGCAACTGATACTATTTCTTTTTTTATAAAATGTGTAACTTTCATATATTAATTTGACAGTCATAAACTACAACTCAGTAAGCATATATTATGGCAGTTTCTTTAAAATTCTTTAAGGGAATATATTTATCGAAAGCACTTCCTTAACCACATGCCTCATGTTCCTGTTGGAAATAAAAACAGGTTTTAATACATGTTCTCTGCTTAAGAGGTATAATATTAGGTATTAATTCAATAATATAATTAAATAGGTATTGCAATCATTTGTAGCAGCTCTGATAATTTTTTATAAAACATCTGTTCATTTTAAATTTCTTGACAAAAGCCTGCATTGCTTGAAAAGAGATAAAGGCGTTTGAAATTTTAGCTCTAGTATTAGGTGCGCTGTTCTTGTTTTATTGTGTCGGATGTCTTAACTATTTTCAACCACAATATATAGTGTAGAATTACTTTTCCTGATGTGATACGTATATTAAAACTGCTATAGCTGTCTGGTTCAGAAAGTTAATTGACTCGTCTTATACTATATTAAGGACTAAATGTTTTTCAAATAATGTCTAAAGCTTTGTCTTTTCTTGTCTATAATCATAATAATGTTCTCTTCCCTTCTGTTAGCGCCTACATTCAATTTGGCAGTTAATTAACTGCATGATTTTGTTAAGTATGTAGACAGAAAGTTGTATTAAAATTGTATTTTCTGTTTTATTGCATACGCATGATAAATTGTATGGATTGAAAATAAACAAAAAGAAACAACAAAGGATGACGTTTATATTAAGACATAAACTATATTCTGAAAGTGCTTCTGATTCTTATGAAATAAGTAAGTTCATAATAATTTACCCTAGCAAATAAAAGCTTGCTTGAATATAAAGCGCATTTCGATACAGTTTTAGACCACAGAAACTTTAGACGTACCAGAGGTCGATCATTTTATGGCATAATGGGCAAAAATAGTTACATGTACGTAAGGACTTAGTACTTCTTATGATTAAGTTACTTCGATGATAACATATGTTTGTTTTAACAAGGTTATTACATCACTCAGAACTAAGCTAAGCAGGAAAGGAAATGATTACAAACCGAATCACATTTGACCTGTTTCACGCCTGCGTATAAATCTCGCACTGGCTGATCTAATCTAATACTTAGAACAACATTCATTGTTCTTGTAATATACTCGAAAGTTTGCAACATTTACATTTTCAGTCTTTCCAGTCTTTTAAACGATTATTAACCTTTATAAAATCAAACTAAAATGGACTACTTTTGTATTTGGCTTTCGATAAATCATTTGAATGTCCATTGTAATAATGATTTATTTTTTTCATACAGTTGCGAAGATTTAATTTGAGGCCAATGTTTAGAGAATTACCCTAAGCCTTCTATTACACAAAACAATCTGTTTATATAGTGAAATTGTTGAGTGAACACCGTTTGTTAATCCTAATCCTGTCCATGTTATACCAGTGCAAAGGAAAAGTAAGCTATCTATGTTAAATGCTATGCATGTTAACACAGTCATGCATCTAACAGTCCTGAAATTAATTTCTTTGATTTCTCATATTACTAGATATTTTTCCTATACTTTGACGCATATATAAGGGTATCAGAGATTGTTCTCTTTCCAGTAGCCTTTACAACATATTTTACGTGGTGAAATTCTGTGGGTTTTGACTTTTTCAAAAAGGTTCTCTGTTTGTTGACAAATTTCACCACAGAAAATGTCACACTTTCCCCAGGGCATAATTTTATGTGATCTTTACATAGTTTTCTATTCAGATTGCTAATCCATGTGGCAATTATGCATGCTTTTTCCCTGCCTAGAGGTACAAAGTGCATAGTTTGCATGAGATTCTAGGTCAATAGCCACCTAAGCCTACCATAAAGTCATAGCGGAGTTGTCATAATTTTTTCCAAATATTTTACCCAGGATCATTTCTTTTTCAGCTCAAATAACTTTTTTTTCAGAAAATGATATTTTATTTTTTTTTCAGTTTACGTACTTTGATGTAGTTAACTATACATATATCTAAAATAGATAATTCTTACTTGAAGTTTGTATTTTCAGTTCCATTGCCTACAATGTATTTCTCTTTTTTTATTTTGCATATTCATTTTCATCGTTTAAACATGAAATGAGAGATCAATAAATATTTAGCAATTTTTACTTGTGCAAAGATTTCAAATCCGCCATGTTGTTACATCATGTTCTTGCTCACACTGTGAAAGTTTAGAGTAAGATTTAGGCCTAACTTTGCTGCATCCGTGTTTTGATCTCGGTGTTATTTTCGTAACCTAACGCGACTTCACTTTAGTGTTTGCAAAACAAATTACACTTTAGTGTTTATATATAATTACTAACATCTATTATTTTTTCATCTTAAAGCATTATTTTATATTTCTATTACATCAGACGCGATAACTTCCCGGCTATTAAAGACTTTATGTCAAAACTAATGAAAATGCATCGAAGTATGAGGAACTTGTTGGCATCTCAATTTAATGTGTCTCTCATATTATCTACTCCAAATGAAATCACCGAGACTATATCTAGAAATAAGAGGCGTGACGTTAAAATGGATATATTACAAATTGAAGTTTTGATAAGGTTACTAGAGTCGTAAATATTTAAGTTTTAATGGAATATCGGTATTTACTTTCTTCTTTAGATACTTTCCTTTTGATGATTATTAATAATAAGATTGTAAAATATTCTTGTAAAATGAAAACTAAGATTATTACGTTGTCATGTGTCTCTGAGCGTGCTTTACAAAAACTAGACTGACATTTCAACAGTATGGGGGAACACGTGATCTGAACTGATGCTTATCACTACAGATTAAATTGCTGCCAAAGTGTAACAGTAAATGTTGAGTAAATGACATTTATATTTAACAAATTTTCAGACAGAGCCGGCTTAGCGGCACAAACCTTGGCACAATAAAACAAATTACTGCAGATTTCGTGCATAAATCTCAATACAAAAGTTATAACCTATGCCTATTTTATGCTCGTCAGATCATAGCACATTGAATAAAATTGCTTACAAAATAAAAAAAAAAAACGCAATCATAACTTTAATACATTCAATATGTGCAGAAATAGAATTCATAGATGAAACTAGATCAGGTATTACAAATTTCGTATGTTCTACGTGACGATTTGATAAAAGACATTATGTCTGAAATCATTCGTCCTCCGCCGCTGATTATTCATGTAGGGACGTGGGCAGTTACTTGCGGAGAACAGGTTTGTACTGGTACAGAATCCAGGAACGCTGGTTAGGTTAACTGCCCGCCGTTACATGCCTGAAATACTGTTGAAAAACGGCATTAAACCCTAAACAAACAGAAACAAATTTCGTTCACATAGTTCTCTTACTCTGTTTACCTTAGTGCGGGACAATTTTTATTACTTAAAAAGCGCCAAATGTCCTTACACGCTACTATTTCACGCTACTGTATAAACATAAACTAGAAAAGTAAAGGCCCGGTCACACCGACCGAACTTTGTTGGAGCGTTCCTGGAGCGGTGAAAAAATTTCATCACCGCTCGTTACCGTTCACCACCGTTTAACAGAAGGTGGCCCCCGTTAAGGCAACGCCGTATACGCTCGGCCACCGCTGATGGTCCCTCCTACCGCTCCGAAAGTTTTGAGCTGCACAAAATATTGCGAGCGGTGAGGAGCGGGCAATTTTCCGCTCCGCAAAGTTCACCACCGCTCTAACAACGCCCAGTCAAGTTTGGCACCGCTAGACGCAAGTTCGTGGACGCTTGGGTCCGCTAGGCCAACGCAGAAATCTTGATCGCTGGACCAACGCTGCTTCGCCAGCTTTGCCCGGGCGGTGATTAAACGTTGCACAAACTTTGGTGGAGCGGTTGTAAGCATTTTACGAGCGGACACGGGATTGCTGGAACGGTGTCGGGAGTTGAAGCAGCGATCCATTGCGGTGATGAACTTTGGTTTGGCGTTGGTATGGAGGTGTCGGAGCGGGACCAGAATTTGGCTATAAATACGGGGAGAAATGGACCAGGAGCCCATTCTATCAAAGCGATCCGTTCAGCTCCGTAGTCAAAAGCGGTATGCCGCTAAACCAACTTTAAAACCTCGCCGAGCCAACGCACGCATGCGCGGAACGCCGCTCTATCAACGCTCGCATCACCGCTAAACCAACGCTCGCTACCGCTCGCTGCCGTCAAACCAACGCTAAAGCAACGCCGGCTTCAGCAGTGCACCTCTAAGGCAACGCCCGTGTTTTCGATTTTTTTCCCATTTTGTGCGCGGTGACGAGCGTTGTCTAAATTCCGCCCCTCTCCCTACCGTTGAAGGAACGCTCCAACAAAGTTCGGGCGGTGTGACCGGGCCTTAAATACATTATTGTAGCAAAATGTTGTATCAAGAAAAACTTGCATTTCGTTGTTAGCATGATCTTCTTCAACCAGAAATGCTTACGCGTGGCGTACCATTATTTCCATTTGAAGAAATATCGTTCTCATTTTAAGCGACAAAATACTGATGTACACCGAGAATTTTGCTTAAAGAATGCAAACAACGGCATTAAATTTGTAAATTGCTTTCTAACGTTATTGGGTTTGGAAAATACGTGCCAAGTACCGTAAACTTTTATTTTGATAAAGTCTTCGACTAACTCATTACAATAAGGTATTGTAGTTTACTTGGAAATGTATGGGTTTGCAGCTGTACCGTTGAAAATAGCGCTGTGTGCTGCTTAGCCTGCTATATGTATAGTAAAATCATTTCATAAAAATGTTACTTAATGTACCTCTAAATTGTTCAAGACAAGATTGTATTTTATCCGTTATTAAATTATATCACATTATCATCATCGTACTATCGTATTGTCGCGTTTTCGTTATCGTAGTATTGCGTTATCATCATCGTGTTGTCGCGTTTTCGTTATCGTAGTTTCGTGATTCGCGTTTTTATCATCGTACTATCAAGTATCGGGTTTCAGATCAACACATTCAAAGGCGATGGCCCTAACGGAATTCCGTATTCCTACACTTTGTTTAACTGATTTGAAATATTCCTTATTTGTTTGATATTTAGGCGATTTTCCATATCTTTTTCACATTCATTGGACAAAATGACGTATTTAATGTGTTACAATCAGACCCTATTGAATTATCACACGGAGATAAGTATACTTTATATTCAGTTAAGTACCACATGGGTCCCAGCATATAGGAGATACGATCATTGTCCTAAAATAACCGCAAGATTTCCACAAAGCTATTCATTTTCTTGACAAGACTTTAGAATATTTCTAGAACGACCTAGTTTTGAAAGACAAATATTCGGAAATCTTGGTTGATTAATATCTTTACAATCTGGGGACTATTTCAATTCAGATATACAAAATAAAGGATGGCCGGGAAAGATTATATTGCTGCGTTAACAAAAGATGAAACATCCAAGCACAACGGCTCACATGTTAATAAAAGAAAGTTTGACAGGAATACAAGTAAAACAACTGCAAAGTTTATCTCAGTACGAGGCCGAAAATAGATTTTTCTTGTGAAGTAGTTATAATCATTACAAAGGAAACTACATGAAATACATTCACGTTATGATATTGTCATTTGATAAACTTTTCATATGTCTTCATCTTCATGTAAACACAGTTGAATGTTTCTTCGTTTTTTTTCTATTAAAACACTTGTTATTAGCATGTCTTAAAACCTCCGATCTATGTCAAATGAGCCATATAACACGCAGAAATTAACATTCTGAACCTAATAAATTTCATCGTGCATTATATATGCTGTTTGGTTAAACGTCAAACTGACACATCTATAAGATTTTAAATGATGACTACCATGCTTTTTGTTCTCGTGTGCCCATCTGCACGGATGGACGCCTGGGTATAACAACCAGCCTTCCGTAAGTCAGCTTGATAGCTTCCATACGTATAGGCATAGGCATATCAAACTTGGTTTCAAACTCACACCAAATAGAGACAAGTGTCTCAAAACCACTGACCTTAACCACTTGACAACGAGGGCAACGGCATTATAAGAGCCGTGCCATGGGAAAACCAACATAGTGGCTTTGCGACCAGCATGGATCCAGACCAGCCTGCGCATCCGCGCAGTCTGGTCAGGATCCATGCTGTTCGCTAACGATTTCTGTGATTACAATAGGCTTTGAAAGCGAACAGAATGGATCCTGACCAGACTGCGCGGATGCGCAGGCTGGTCTGGATCCATGCTGGTCGCAAAGCCACTATGTTGGTTTTCCCATAACGCGGCTCATATCATATAATGAATGAAAATGGTAAAACCTAAATAAGTCCTATTTCATTTTCTGAAACAGTGAGATACTTCGGATCAGTAAATCAAATGCATCCCTCATTGTCTGCAAAAGGCATTTAGCATTTAGATAGCTTTCAGTTCGTGCCTGCATAAGATTTACAGTCATATTGAATAACAGCAATTAAAATTTATTTTAAACTTTCGATCACACACGCTGCAGAACATGTGGCTACAGATAGGAACATGCTCATTTATCAATAAAAATCTAAATGAATTACTGTACGTTTTAAGGAGAAAACAACGGAGTTTAATTGAAGATGATCCCAGTGGGCATTCGACGTCGTAACGACGTTGATACGACGTCGGATACGGACGTCGATTCGACGTTGTGTTTTGGTTGAAAATGTAAGTTTTTTAGACGTCGAAACCCCGACGTCGAAACAACGTCGACACCCGACGTCGATTCAACGTCGGGTTTCCAACGTGTAAACAACCTATTTTTCATAATGGATTTCTTCTAGAAGCTATAATTAAGCGTCGAAATCGAAGTTTTCTAAATCAGGACTTTTATGTGAAACTTCCTTTGATTCCAATTTCTCTAGAGATAACTTTGTTGGATTTAGAAAGTATAATTGTTGACTCGTTTCTCGTTGTTAACAACCGGAAATGAATATAGCACGTAGGTTTTTGGCGCGTTAAGTAAAAAAAGATTTTTTCTTCATATTTTTAAAGTTTCTGTGATTCATTTAAGTTTAATTCATGACAAAAATGAGTTTAAAAAATATCTAATTTAAAAAAGATGAAAAAAGTACAATGTTTATCTCAGAAAAATCGTCTCCTAGCGGTGACTCATACTTCATCAAGGGAGGTAAACTAGTGAATGCAGTTCCTGGAGAAATTGCGATGCATCTTTTACCCATTTACGATTAATTTATTAATTAAGAAAATGACTAAATTTTATGGTAAAACGTTAACCAGGTCCACTTGCAACAATTACAATTTCGAACAAAATTCAACGTCGATACAACGTCGAAACCTGACGTCGTACCGATGAAGACGTTGTATTTTGGTTGTCGACGTCGCGACCTAATAACAACTTAGAACCGACGTCGTTTCGACGTCGCATGCCCGCTAGGATGTTTCTTCCTCCTATTTATATCCAGGATAAAATCTTAGCCGTAATAGCTCTTCGTGTACATGAAACTCGAACGCCATGTCAGCTTTGATGACTGATATGTTGATATATGATGAGAATTTTAGCAACAGACTTCGTGAGAATGGGCAAAAAAATAGATCAACAATCTTAATTGGATTTGGATTTCAATCGTCTGAACGCCGTTTCCATTGCTTGCAGATACGTCGGTAAGGAGTATCGAATAAAAGTTTAGCAGTAAAATTGTTAACTGAATAAGTCTACAAGAATCTTTTGTTATACAAGTACGAGTTGACAACGATATCAGGAAGCTTAGTACAAACTCAATGAAGTATAAAAAACTGGCGATTGACATAAGAAAAGAAGTAGATCAAACTCCTAGTAAAACAGAAACGAATACCAGTAAAATTTAACGTGTTAAAACAGTGTGTGACAAATTGCAGAATTCGGATTTTTTTGTGCTGATTAAGAACCCGAATGCTCAATCGACCTTGTACTATGTTGTGTGATAAAATAAAATTTGATACCAGTGGCATAGCTACTTGATAGTAATTTGGTAACAACATGTACATATTTTAACGTTTCGTTTTACGTTGTGTCCAAAGTTTGTCAGTCACATTTGAGATCATACTTGACACTCTCCAGTTTCTGTACATTTGGTTAAGACATATAGCCTCTACAATGAGCTGAAATACCCACTACACAATTACACATCTGATAAAATATAAATGTCAATATATTTCGTGCAATCTTGTTATTTTCCACCATACTGAGATATTTCAACAATTTGAAACAAACGGCAAGTGCAACAGAGCTTGCACATTCAAAATACATTTATTTCTAACCTATCATGGTTGCGCAACCGAGATAGGCAACGAGAGGTAATAATAAATGATAAAACCTTGCATTTCTAATGAATTTCGGACATACATGAAAGTGCGAATACAAATATTTGACAAATATAATACAGCAGTTCTATGCATATTATTGACCAGTCGCCGCCTGTCAATCAAACTTGTCTATGATCCAATCAGATAACGATCTTTAACACACACGTGAGGACCACTTATCGCCGCCATTTCCTTCGGCAAGCTAATTGTCGAGGTTAGTAGATAAGTAAGTATCTGTCTTAAAAATCTAGTTAAATTTTTGTTTTTTTTTTGCTTAACTGTTAAAGTGAAGTTAGAGTTGTGCAAGTTATTTTTTTCCTTTAACCAAAAGCAAGCCTCGAGAGACTTGTAACTTTGGCCTTTTTACAATAATAAGCACCTATGTCGACCGAAGATGAATAAACTCGAGACCTTAAAACTTACGTCAAATTTAAAAGTTATTAATATGTAGCACCATAATCAATGTATGTATACCATATGACATAATAAAAGTGAACTCTGCACTCGACGTAACCGCTATTTCTATTTGGCGAATATTTACAAAATACGTATAATAAATGAATATCTAGCTGAAACATATAATCATTCAAATAAACTAAGATACGAATTTTGTGCATGAACAAGTATTGTTCAATTAGTAGCGTTATATGCCAAAATAAAAAAAACTGATCGGATCGGCAACCTTTTTAGTCAGAAATTAAGTGTTTTTTTTTCTCGAAAAATCACTACCTATCGTAGAAATAATGAAAATTTAAGCTTTTAGACATTTGAAAAATCGTAAAGAATCCCCCACCTGGACACAGGACTTGTGCAAATCCCGCTGAAATGCCAGTGATTGTTTGGGTGTCCATACCTATACACCCTATTAATAAAACCTAGCTAGTTCATTAAAAAGAATTGAAGTGGCACGTCTTAAATTTCAGTTTAATAGCCATGATGTTGAAAATTCATAAACCAACACAGTTTTGTCAAAACATGATTCGCTTTAATAAGCTTCTTCACTTGACAATAACATACACAATGTTTAATAAGTTTATTAGCCACAAAAGGAAGCCGTTTGTATACCGAATGAATTAACGTAAGTAAATTCAAAATGAATATATAAATGATATCAAGAATTTAGAATTAACGAAATGTGAATAAGAGGCAGAAAGTATAATAGTCCGGAGGTAAATTTGTTCAATACATTCATATTGCGTTAAATGTGCAACACTTTTATAGTATTTTCTTTGAGTGGGTTACATTTGAAAACGTTACATAGTTTAAATGAAGTATAGAATTTGAGGACATACGAAATACAGTATTGAATTTGAGATTAGAATTTGAGAAATATACGAAAATACAATAGACATTTTAGAATTTGAGAAACATATGAGAGTGAAAAAAACTACAACTCAACGCGGAGCCTTAGCTGAACATTTGACTTTTGAATGTCAAATACCCGCAGCCTCTAAACCTTAATAGTATTATTTCCGTCCGAAAACACTCCACGGAATTGATATACGACTAATTAGCAAACGTTTTAGTCTTGTAAGGAAATAAATATTAGCCAACATCGTAAGGGACATCATTTTCAGCATTATCTGTCATTCTGAAGCTTGTTTGTCGAAGGTTTCGCATTTCCAGACCACGTGATCTAAGAGGCGGAGCGATCGGACGTTTGGCGACTGGTCAATTCCTTAAGCAAAATATGTAAATTTATACTATTGCTAAAGTAACTCATCGACAATCAGGATAGGAAGACCAAAGTTTAGAAATACCTCCAGTGAACAAGTAGTAAGCACAAATAAGCGTAAATGATCAGATATTAAGGTTTAAACATTTCTGATTAGTCGTCATCTTCACTACTATGTTATTAAATTACATTCCAGCGTATAATGTAGATGTCTATCCGGGGAGTATTTTAAACTAGACCTGTAATCTAAATGTAGCTGATAACATAGTAGAATACTATATTTGACTAGTTCAGGATTTATGGCATTCTTAGACTATTTAAAGTTCCTAAATGTTGCCTGAGGGCATACGCATCTGTTTGATCAAATTTTGCAGTACCAGAAGGTGGAACTTGTGACATGAATGCAAAATACAGACTACATTAATACCACGAAGGAGGTTTTTACTTTTCACATACAGTGGCGAGTGGCGTAACCACTCGATTAAGGAGGTCCCATATTCAAATGAGGTTATGGAGGAATGCGAACACTGTATTTTAACCAATAATAATTACGATTCGTATAGTAATCGATAGCTTTTGACGTTATATCTTTTTTTTTGACACGTCATTTCATTACTTGAAACCTACCATGTTTTTATCGATGAAAAATAACTCTTAATACTGACATTAAATCTGTATTAAATGATTACATAAGTAAATTGTGTGTGTCATCCAAGCTTAAGAAATAGGACCAAAACCTGTTATTGTTTGTTAACTAAATAATGCGGTACTAACAAAAGTAATTGGTATGAAGGACCTTGTGTGAATCCGTCAGAATGAAAAATGAAACGAAAAAAAATCTTTTGTAGCCAAGTGGAAGCAGCATGAACTACACTATTCACTAACAATCTTGTTTGGAAAGTTTTGCTTAAATGGTAACTCAAAAATGTAAATGTATCGTTATGTAATCAGAAAGATAAATTTCAATCTTAAGGGTTATTCTGTCTGCAAAAGATCATTCATTGCGTAAATGTTATAAAGTTAGTGAGAAGCTGCATTATCACATTTGCTGCAGAAAGACATGACCGTTGTATAGGTATGCTTCGATTATGTCAATACATATCAAACTCAGAAATGTTTCCCTAAGTATCATTCTATAATCAAGAGAAAATTATCGATCATTGTCAGTGCAAATACTGGGATTGGAATGAAAACTGAACCATATATAAACAAAATTAAGGCAAATTAAAAGACCCCGCCAACTGAAAAGTTGTTCTTCTGATATCTCCTTCCTAAATATGGTGCGGGGAGTGTAAAATTGTTTTTTTTTCAGCGGTGCAAGCGCAAGATTTTGTGTGTGTTTATAAAGACGTCCTAGCTCCAGTTTTTACGAAAAAAGTTGTACTACTTGAAGTTGATGAAATCTAACTAGCACATTACATGAAATGTTTGTCGTTGTCATTACATGTCACAAAAGGGACTCCGAGGTAATGTTGACTTTTGTCGACATAACCTAGGTTGTTTCTTTGCATGTACAAAAGCCATATTTTGTCAGCGCCAAATGTTTTTTTGTTTTGTTTTTGTCCTTAACTGCCGACAATGCAGCTGACCAATGCTTTAAACTTAAAAAATATCAGTTCAAAAGTTTATTCTACATTTTGCTAAAGTAAAATATCTGTGTTAAAAAACAAATCAAAATAACATTCATTTCAAAAGCTTTGCCCAATCGTACTAGTACTCCATTAATTATTAGTTTTGTCATTGACATCTTTGTTTTACATCATATATGTATTTTGGGATATTTTAACATTGATATACCTTCACTAAAACTTGGCGTTTAGGGTGTCTCGCTTATAATACTATAAATTAATAATTTTGTAATGGTCTGCCACAAGAGGAAACTGAGGTTTACCTATATTAAAATAGTTTATGCCTAGTTGTTTGTATGAAAAGCCTCGCATTATAAGGTATGACTCAATGTGATTTTCAACACACACTGTAATTGTCTCATTTACATTTTGCGCCACTAATAAACAAAAGCAGAAATTCTAAATTGCTATTTAATCTCACGGAGATCAATTTAAATATCAGCAAGGCAATCCAATTTAGTTAATTGTCCCGTGATAGCAATGCCTGTCTTTGCTACAGTTGATATATGAAATTTATATGTTCATGGTTATTCAATATTTTAGACATGACAGTCTAATTGACGTGCTGTTCAATAATTATCTTTAAACTGAGTTTTGTTTACCATTCAAGTTTACAACTACGCTAGAGAACCTACCTAAAATGTTTGTATGCATGCATGTATCTGGAACAATCATGTTATTCATTCAGAGACAAATGTTGAGGACGACATAATTTGTTTTCGTTGTTTTAGATGTTGACCAAACACGCGAAGGGTTCACTTTGTTGTGAGTTGTCTTACAATGCTTTTGTGGTACTTGGCCTTTTCACCAGGTTAAGTCCGAACCTTCTGAAATGCTTTACAGTAGATATTTACAACAAAAGGCTCACAAACGGTTTCACGGAAAACATTAATAAAACCAGGATTGTCATTTTCTATACTTGTACCAACGGCGACTTTGCCAAAAAATTACATTCTATTATAGAACGATTGCACCGCCATTGGAATACATCTGCGGATTTCTCTGAATTATAGGCTAGCTAGAGGGCGTGGACGGTTGCTTTTATTTCCACTACAGGTCATAAACAGGCTCGATCAAACCGAGCCTGAAACATGCTCGTTTATGTCTTGTTGGGCGACCTGTGGTTTTCCACTTCCGTATTTTCCTAGTCAATTGACTCTTGGAATATGAGCAGCACAACATATCATAACGACACTTTATGCAAATGAATCACCTAACATTTTCGGTTCTGGTACACTCTATCTTTATTGATGTGAACATTGATTTAAATTCGGGACAAATATGAAGTGATTCGCATTTCTATAAGTTATTCATGCAAAATGTATCCTTACCGAAGTTAGCTTGGTATTATCATCTGCTATTTCGACATAACGACATAACATTTGTAAAACATTTCTTGGTCAATATTTAGTGAGTCATTGGGAAGAAGTTCTTGAAACTGACTGCAGTATCCCTCTGTAATGAGCTATATAATCAGGTAAAATAATTGTGCTGTTGAGAAATTTTTCATCTCAGAAGTTATGTATATACATTATAAGTGGAAATGAATATCTCAAAAGATGTTCAATTAATCTTTATAAGAAAAATTGGGTTGGCAATTTCGTTAAAACTCATGGTAGTACATTATAAAACATATATCCCAATTTATGTTATGGAAATTTCAGGTCTTACATGTTAATATGAATACAAGCTGATGTCAGTATTATATAAGCATAAATGTCAATAACAAATCTCTTTCATTTTTACATGTTGACATAATTACCCCACCCACTTTATTTTCAATGGAAAAACGTATTTAGATCTACAAACAAACTTCTGACGTTAAGATTTTCATTTTTTTGCAGCTTTACTGACACACAAACATGCTTCAAAATGGAAAGAAAAAAAAGTTGGGGTCACCGTGCATCTAAGAGATTTATTAAGAAAAAACTGCAACAGTTAAAAATTGGTAAATTTTGAAAGTTTTGTTCTTTTTGTTGTAATATATATTTTTTCTAGCTAATATAAAGTGCTATCTTGAAAACTTTTATTTCAATTATAGCTTATCATCATATGTATCAGTCAGGAAAAAAATTAAACGAAACCTAATCTACTTTAATTGATATTTGAAATTACCTACCCCTAACCCATTTTAAATCTTACGTCAATTTTAGGCAAATGCCAGCCAAAAATAAGAGTGATTTTTTTTCGCAAAAAGAAGAATCTGTTTGGTTAAATATTGGTTAAATGGTACATTATTAGCCATATTTTAATTATTTAGCATTAATTTTTGGCAAACTCTTTGTTAGAAAGAAATATTCGAAGAAACAATCGGTTATACTTACGGTATAATAATAACTTTACCGATGATGCTGATATTTCATAGGTCCTTAAGTTTTACTGTTTGGGCTTTTACCTAGACCTTATGGTGAAAACATGACGTACATTTCTATATTACCCGACAGTATTCTCAGATATTAGAAATACAAAATAAATCATCTTACAAAGAATGAATAAAAACGTAAACAAAAGTGCCATGTTTGCAGTTACATTCATATATAACGGTTAAGTGAACTTTAGGTAAAAACAATCTAGCTGTATTATAGTAAGTGCAATATCAGTATGCCTATATTAATTCTCTGTATCTGACAGACTATCAAAAACTTATCAAGCTCAGTTCGAAAACAACCAATGAGGTTGTTCGCCTTATACGCTGAATAGGTGGAACTGATTCAGTCAAATGATTCGGAATATCAGGGAGATGGGTGTATAAGTTTTTTTTCAAAGCCAGTCATGATTGCTTTACACTATTAGTAAATAAACTGTTTTCTACTTGAAATCAAAGTGGTCTGTAACAAACGTAACACCCTGATTCACTGTCAAAAAGATTACAAAAACTGTGTAATTCTTTGTTCAAATATAATGTCCAACTGTAAATTTAAAGACATTATATTTTGATCCGGTCGTATATATTTGAAGCACAATAGATACTTTCTATATATTAAAATGATGTTACTACGATTAACCAATGCAATACATGTTCCTGATACTTGTAATATTTTGAGCGTAAACTCTCATAATAACCCTAAAAATATCTACTTTTAGTAGACTAGTAGTTTTTTAATGACAACAAAATTATATTAAAAAAGAGTATACGTTTCGTTTTCAAATGCTCCGGTTTGATTTTAACATGGTCACACCAACACGTTTGAAAATAAGACTTTTCATTTATGAAACATCTCACAAGTCTCTGGACGACATTCTTATTATGGACAATCGGCTTTTTTGCTCAACTGGCGTATACTATATATTTAGGACAGCTCCAGTTAAATAAAACTTAAGGTTTGGATACTTCTTCTTCATCTCTCTATTAACGACAGTACATTTTGTTTTTGTATTATTATACATATTGAAATTAATGACAAGTTATAGTATATTTACTTACTTACGGTTCACGTGGTATGGTTAAGATGGCGGGTGAAAATTTTTGAAAAGGATAATCAAATTTTGGATATTTTAATCTTTGGTGAATTTAAATACCGGATATTGTTTGAATATTGTTGTGATTATTCAAATAGGATATGTCTACGAACGTTCAGTTTGCAAGCACACCTAGAGTGCCAAATAACACTTTTGTGACGCATAATAGATATGCAGCTCTGCAAGAGTGGGTGGGATGTGATCAAACACCAATAAATAAAGAAAACCGCCAAAAGCGACAGTTGAGCACTTCACAAAGTATGTCTCAAAATAACAGTACAACAGGTAATAATACAACCCCCACTTCGTTTTCTACATTGTCTGTGGATGACAAACTATCGCTCATTTTTGATAAACTGGAGAAACTTGAAAAAAGCAATGATCAAATAATACACTTGTCCTCAAATTTGAGCCATACAACTGCACGGGTGGATCGAGTAGAACGTTCATTATGTGATAACGATTTGTTTATGAAGCAGTTGGCATATCATAGCATTGATCTTGAAGCTAGGTCTAGACGTTGTAATTTAATTTTTTACGGACTGCATGATGTGAGAAACGAGGATACATATGAATTACTGCGAGAATTTATGTTGGACTATTTTGACCTCGATCTTGACGATGTCTGCATACAAAGAGTGCATAGGTTAGGGTCAATAGCGAGGGCAAGATCATATACACAGTCGCCAAAAAGACCAATTATCGCGGCATTCCGTGATCAGTGTGACCTAGAAAAAATCATGCAAAATGCGCATAAACTATATGGAACACGTTACGGAATAGATCGCGATTACCCTAAAGAAATATCACAGGCTAGAAAAAGCCTTTGGAACTATCAAAAAGAAAAATACAAGGGTCGCGAAAAGGTACAAATTTTGTACCCTGCAAAACTGGTTGTAAATGGCAAAGTCGTAGCGGACGAATTCCCAGATTGGCATGTCATACTCGATATAAATCGGCTAGACAGATTTAATCGCCCAGACCACAACAAAAGTGTCTATTCAGTAGACACTAATGTTGATAACAGTTCACCGTCACAGCGAAGCGATCCGCCGAACTCTGGTAATCAGCCCCAGACGACAAATCGTATTGTCAACAATAACACGTGCTGGACAGGTATTTCGCCGAACTTGGTATCCTCACCAGATTTGAATGACCAGGATTATCCACAGTTACGTCATTCATCCAATCAAAAACCTAAACGCCCGGGTGACGTCAACACAGGTAATCGAGAGCATTCACGCATGAATACTGATTAGGGAGACGGGGAGAGACAGTCATTGTGTTTTACTTTATTGAACATTCAGTGTTTAATATCGAAAAATGTAAACAAATTAAAACAGTATGAACTAATGCAAATATTTAAAGACAATCATTTCATATTTTTGACTGAGACTTGGTCAGATGAAAATATTGATATGGACTATCCAGGGTTTATATATTATTCGGTTCACCGCAAGGAAAAATTACCAAATACCAAACGCAACTCTGGTGGTTTATGTTGTTACATAAAAAGTACATATTCCAAATTTGTATCATTATATAAAAGTGACAGTGACGATATATTATGGCTGAAATTTGCTAAAAGCCTATTTAATTTACAAAATGATTTGTATGTTTGCTTATGTTATATTATCCCAGAAGGTAGTAGTAGAGAGATTTTTGTAGAAACGGGTGTTTATGACAGAATTTTGACTGATATGTTAAAAATCATTAACGAAACGGATAACTCTTGTGTGTTCCTATTACTTGGAGATTTGAACAGTCGAGTTGGTAACTTACATGATTTTGTTGAAAATGATGATTTAGATTTAAATGTACATATACTACCGGAAGATTATATACAAGATATTGATATTAAAAGGGCTTCTCAAGATACAGTTATAAATAGAAATGGTAGGCTTCTTATCGACTTTTGTAGAGAAAGCGGCTTACGCATTATGAACGGACGGATAGGTCATGATGCCGGCGTTGGCAGCTACACTTATGTTGGTAGCTCTGGTTGCAGTCTTGTTGACTATATAATTTGCAGCCAGTCGCTTATTGACTTATATGTTTCTTTTAATGTACATGAGCCTAATAAATTATCGGATCATTGCGCATTGTCGTTCAGACTAAATGTGTTAAATGTAGGACAGGAAACAATTTCTCAGTCTGATGAACACGACAGGATTAAATTTTTGTATAAATGGGACGCGAGTAAGGTCAATGATTACAAACTCAAATTGAATTGCGATGATGTAAAAATACCAACTGATGCTTTGACAGAAACCTTGGATGGTACCGTTAGCTCTTCAGATATAAATCAAAATTTGTTTCAGTTCAGTAAAATAATGGACACTATTTGTTCACCGCTGTTTAAGAGAACTTTAAATGTTAAACCTCACATTTATACCGAAGTAAATAGGCCAAGAGAGGAAAATCCTTGGTTCGATGATGAATGCGATTCAAAAAGAAAGCAGTTTTATGCAGATCTAAATAAATTCAGATGCAACCGGAATGAAAATAACAGAATAAATCTATGTAAATCCAGATCGGAATTTAAAAGAATAATTAGAAATAAAAAATATATGTATAGGAATAAAAACACGAAAAAATTGACTGAGGCTAGGATTATAAATGCTAAACTGTATTGGAAGTTGTTGAAAGATGTAAGCTGTAACAATAAAACAAATATAAATGTCAGTAAATTTGCGGAGTATTTTAAATGTATTAACAACCCCGAGGATCACTTACCAAGCGGATAAGGATATATTATATTTTAATGAACGTTTTCTAGAAGGAGAAATGCAGGTTATGTTTTCAGAATTAGATGAAGAAATTACTCTTAGCGAAATAAGTAAGGCTATAAAGCAACTTCGATCGAACACTAGTGGTGGGCCCGATTCATATCTAAACGAATTTTTTATACACGGAACAGACACATTAACTTTGTATTTTCATCGATTGTTTAATACATGTTTACGTACAGGTTATTTTCCCGAAACTTGGTCAGAAGGTTTCATCGTTCCTTTACATAAAGGGGGTGATATCAATGACCCTGCGAATTATAGAGGCATAACGTTACTTAGTATTTTGGGGAAACTTTTTACACGAATTTTAAACGAAAGATTAAATAGCTGGGCTGAAAAATATTTCGTATATATTGAAGCTCAGGCGGGTTTTCGAAAAGGAATGAGTACTGTAGATAATATATTTATTCTTAATTCACTAATAAGTCATTGTTTTGACAAAGGAGATACACTTTTTTGCGCATTTGTGGATTTCAAAAAGGCCTTTGATTTTGTTGTTAGGGATATTCTTTGGTTCAAACTTATCAAATATGGTGTGATGTTGAATGACGTTGACCGTGGGTCAAGTTTTTTAATGAACACATTGTCATGTTGTTATACAATAAAATAAACGTGACAACCTCTACAAATGAAAGTACAATATATATTGCATTAAAATAGATGAGTACGATAGGATCCTTTTCTATTGGTGGATCAATTTAATTAAATATTATTAAACTCAGAATTTCATATATTGAGCCAGTTTTGACTACATAGAACTTTAATAATTTATATTAAAGTAAACTCTTATCATATATTGTATAGGACTGCATTTGTCTTTGTATGTAATTTTTAAAATTGACATTTGTATTGTATGCACTCAAATTGTAACTTTGTTACTTAAAAAAGTGTACCCATTGACCTATCTCACTAAGATGTGTATCAAACAAAGCAATATCTTTCAGAAATCTCCGCTCGTTTCCTGTCTTTATAATGATAAAACAGTTCTCACTCTATTTAATAGTATATGGAATCCATAATTACTACATTGAATGTAAGAGGCTTAGGAAACTCTAGTAAAAGAAAACAAGTGTTCCAATGGTTAAAGTCCACAAAAGCATCAATATTTCTGCTACAAGAAACTCATTTACCTGAAAATAAAAGTAAATTTTGGGAATTAGACTGGAATGGAAAAGCATTTTTCAGTGGAACTAGCTCTAATAGTGAAGGTGTAGCTATCCTTCTAAACATATCAGAACCATACAAAATTATAAACTATAAAGAAATAGTCAAAGGCCGTCTTGTGGCACTAGATTTAAATTATAAAGATCAAGATATTACTATTATCAACATATATGGTCCAAATAATGATGATGAGCATTTTTTCAAACAACTTGAAAACTTTTTACTTGAAAATGACGACAAAAATTTTATTATTGGGGGAGATTTTAATGTTGTCTTAGATCCGTTGATAGATAAAAGAAATGGCCACTTACATACACATACTAAATCTAGGAATAAATTGAAAGATATCATGAGGAATTGTTGTTTAACGGATATATGGCGAAAATTGAATGGAACCTCACACCAATATACATGGACCTCAAATACAAAACCTAAAGTATACTGCAGACTTGATTTCTTTATTGTTTCAGAGTACCTTTCAAATTTAGCGAGCAAATGTAACATAATACCGGGCTTTAAAACTGACCACTCTTCAGTTAGTCTAAACTTAAAATTGGAAAAAAGTAGTAGGGGACCAGGTTATTTTAAGCTGAACAACAGCATTCTACTAGATAATGAATTTAAGACAACACTCCAAAGAAATATCATTGAAACAGCTGCAATAAACTCAGAGGCTCAGCCAGACACTCTTTGGGAAATCATAAAGGGAACAATAAGAAACACAGCTATTAGATATTCAACCTTCAAAAAGAGAAATGATAACATACAAGAAGTAACATTAATAAAGGAAATAAATGAATTAAAAGAAGAAGCTGAACAACTTATTGACAACAACAACAACAATAATAATAATGACAATAATAATAATGACAATGATAATAATGATAATAATATAACGGATAGAATTTCAGAAAAAGAGAATGAACTGGAAAACCTGTATGATAAAAAATTAACGGTATTCTGTTAAGATCCAAAGCTATCCATATTGATGGAAATGAAAAGAATTCAAAATATTTTGCAAATTTAGAGAAAAGGAGAGCAGAGAAAAAAAATATTTCAAAATTGATTATAGATGGAGAGGAAATTACTGACAATAATGCAATACTGACACAAGAAGTTAAATTTTACAGATCACTATATAAAGAAAAACCTCAAATCCAGTCAGATATAAACTTCTTTAAAGAAGATATTGTTAAATTATCTACGGAAGAACAAACTTCATGTGAAGGTGAACTCACAGAAAACGAATGTAAACTTGCACTCTTTCAAATGAAAAATCAGAAATCTCCTGGGTCTGACGGATTGACTACTGAATTTTTTAAACTATATTGGAATGATATTAAAACCTATTTTTTGAATGGTATAAATTTTGCCTATAGGAAAGGTGAACTCTCAGAATTACAGAAACAAAGTATAATAACACTCTTACCCAAAACAGATAAAGATCAAACAAATCTCTCGAATTGGAGACCAATAAGTCTGCTAAATATTGACTACAAAATAGCAACAAAAACAATCTCTAATCGAATAAAAAAAGTTCTTAACAAGATCATTACTCATGAACAAACAGGCTTTATCAAGGGACGCTATATTGGAGAGAATGTCCGTCTAATATTTGAAATCATAGAATATATTGAAAGCAAAAATGAATCTGCCTTACTCTTTTTCTCAGATTACAGAAAAGCTTTTGATAGCTTAAATCATGAATTTATCATACAATGCTTGAACTATTTTAATTTTGGTCCATCACTTATAGACTGGGTAAAACTCTTCTATAAAAAATATAAGCAGTATTATGATAAATAACGGATATCTGACAGAAAATTTCCCTATAAAACAAGGTGTAAGACAAGGATGCCCTTTATCTTCGTCCTTATTCATAATATGTATTCAACTTCTTACAAATGAAGTAGCCAGAGACACAGAAATTAAAGGAATAAAAATAAATAATACAGAGATAAAACAAACCCTTTTTGCAGATGATGCTACATATATAAATAATGGAGAAAAAACTTCCTTTGAAAAACTGATAAAAGTTATCAATGAATTTGGTAAAATATCTGGATTAGCATTAAATACATCAAAATCTATAGTATTAAAATTGGGAACCCTTAAAAACATTAAATTGAACTATGCAGAAAATATGAATTTTACTTGGACATCAAAACAAGCAAGAACCCTTGGTATAACTTTTCATACAGATTTAAAACGTAATACTGAACTTAATTTAGAACCAAAATTACAGGAATTTACAAATTGTTTAAAACAATGGCAGCACAGAAAACTTACTCTGATGGGAAAGGTAACAGTAATCAAAACATTTGCTTTACCTAAACTTATATATCCCTTCACAGTACTTGAAAATCCACCAGAAAGTATTGTCAAAGATATAACAACAAAAATTTTTAAGTTCTTATGGGATGGAAAAAATGATAAAATCAAAAGAAACACCTCTCTTCAGTAATTACAGTTTAGGAGGCCTTAAGTTAACAGATATTAATACATTCCTAACTTCTATTAAAGCATGTTGGGTAAAGCGCATAACTTCGAATGAAAATAATGGTTACTGGAAAGTCTTTTATGGAAACATACTTAACAGGGTTGGTAATACTTTCATTCTACAATGCAATATGAACCAGAAAGATGTATCAAGAATATGCACAGGTCACCCTTTTTTGAAAGATGTACTTGTTTCATGGTTTTTAATAAACAGTTATTATGCTGAAAACAATGAATTACAAAAACATATAATATGGAACAATAGTGAAATTAAACTTGGAAATAATGTAATCTACTGGACAAGATGGCATGAAAAAGGTATACAATTCATTGATCAACTTTTTGATTTTAGAACAAATACATGGTATCAATTTGAAGACGCAAAACAAATACTTGATCTGAATGAGACTGACTTTTTGAAATATCATCAGTTAGTATCAGCAATTCCGAAAAATCTTAAAGACCTTATTTCAATGCAATTTCTTTATGGAAGCAAAACCAACCACCTTATTGAGAAACTGAAATCAAGTAAAACCCCAAACAAGTTTCTTTATAACCTTTAATGAGTAAGAAAACATATGAAAAACCAACAGCTATATTCAAATGGGAAAACATTCTTGATGATAAGGAAATTGATTGGAAAAAAGTTTTTAGTAACCCATTCAAAGCCACAATAGATAACAATCTTAGAAGTTTTCAATATAAATTGTTAAAGCGCTTGCTCCCAACAAACAAATATCTTTATAAATGTAAATTGTCTCAAAGTAATTTATGTGATTTCTGTTGCATGAGTAATGAGAGTATAGAACATTTAATTTGGGAATGTCCAAAGGTACAAATTTTCTGGAACAGACTACAAGTCTTTCTGGAAAATAAGGGATACAATGAGTTAAAACTAAATATAAAGGATGTTTGTTTTGGTTACATAGGTAACACAGATAAAGAAGATATCCTAAACTTTATCATTATTCTTGGTAAATTTTTTATCTTTAAAATGAAATATACAAAAAATGTTCCTTCTTTTGATAACTTTTTACATTTTTCAAGCAGAGAATTAGAATTGAAAAAGAAATAGCAATGATTAATGACAGGCTCCATAAATATGAAGAAAAATGGTTAAATTTTACTGAAGTGGACTAATATTGAAATAAGCCAAGCCTCTCAGCTATACAATACAGTACCAAACTATCAATTACGAAAAACAGGAAACGAACAACACTATCCTTTAAAAATATCCTTCCTTATGCCTTTTAGGATCATGATTCCAAGTGACATAACTCAACTCTTACTCTTCTCACTCTCCCTTCTCATCCTTCCATTCTTGCCTGAATGATTATTATCTTTCCCACTGTCCTTTCACTTCTAAACTCGTTAACTTTTATTTAAATCTCTTAGATATAAACATGTAAATCTAGTTGTATTATTGTGTTTGAGTGTAATTTGAAATATAAACGATTTGTATGTTTGTATTTATGATTGAAAAATAAAAGAGAAAAAAAAATATGGTGTACGCGGTAATATACTTAATGTTATTAAATCTATGTATAACAATGTTAAGTCAAAAATAAAAATCATGGAGTCGTTAAGTGAAAGTTTCTCCTGTTCGCTAGGAGTTAGACAAGGGGAGAGTTTATCTCCCTTTCTATTTAGCATATATTTAAATGATATTGAAGAGACCTTTTTACTGAAAGGCATTGAAGGGATAGACATTGGTATCATAAAAAATTGTTTATTGTTATATGCAGATGATATCATTTTATTTGCGAAAACAGCACATGATCTGCAAGAATCTTTAAACGTTTTAGCCGAATATTGTGATAGATGGAAACTAACTGTTAATACAGAAAAGACAAAAGTTATGATTTTTAGAAAAGGGGGAAGGCTAAGCCAAAATATCAATTTCATATATAAGAATATTCAGTTAGAAATAGTGAGTAAATTTAAATATCTTGGTATCTTATTTACCTCAGGTGGCTCTTTTAATGAGACTGACAAAATGCTTTCAGGACAGGCACTTAAGGCAATTTTTAAAATGAATAAATATCTTTACAAGTTTACAGATATAGGGCCAAAACATACATTAGATCTTTTTGATAAACTCATCATTCCAATTTTGAATTATTCAAGTGAAGTTTGGGGTTTTAATAAAGGTTTACAAGTAGAACGAACACATCTAAGCTTCTGTAAAAGGTTACTAGTGGTAAAAATTACCACACAGAACAGTTTTATTTATGCGGAAACAGGTAGATACAACTTAGAAACAGACAGACATTATAATATTATAAAGTATTGGTTGAAAATTAGCAATTGTGACCAGGTTAAATATACTAAACAAGTATATATTTCTTTGAAAAATTGTATAGATCTAAATCCTCGCAAAATAAACTGGGTCTCCAAGGTGAAATTTTTGTTATCAAAATTAGGATTCTATCATGTTTGGCTTGATCAGAGTGTAGGAGACACAAAGGTTTTTCTTAATATTTTAAAACAACGTCTAAGGGACATTTACATACAGGATTTGAACACATCTATAAATGAATCCAGCCGAGCACTATTTTACAAGAATATATTTAATTTCAGTTTCAGTAATTACTTAACAGTAATAAATATAAGGAAGTTCAGAATAGCATTTACAAGACTGAGGTTGTCATCGCATAGATTGGCTGTTGAGACTGGTAGATGGAGCCGTCCAAATAACATACCTTATGAAAATAGAATTTGTACTAACTGTCACATATTAGAAGACGAGTATCATTTTGTCATTGAATGTCAGGAGTTTGTAGATTTAAGAAAACAGTATATCAGGAAGTATTTCTGGCATCATCCAAGTTATTTTAAATTTTTGCAATTATTTAATAATGAAAATAGTAAAGATACTCGTAATCTCGCAACGTATATCTTTAAAGCTTTTGAAAAAAAGGAGGTATCTAAATAGATAAATTCTAATGTTTAAGTAGCTAATACACATGCTTGGGTTATCAAAATTGTCTCTCCCAAAGCTGTGTTATTACTGATGCCTATGAATTACTGAAACAATTGTTAAACTTGTATTTACATATCTGCTATCTTGCCATACATGTTATATTTATTACTTTGTTTGTATATTGAAGATATGCTGATGGATCTTGTTTGATTTATTGCATAATAAAGATTCTTCTTCTTAACTTTTGTAAACTTCTCCCATCTGGATGGGGATGTACCGCAGACAAAATTTCATCGGCTATATATTTCTAAATAAATTCGATTTGCGAGAATGTACAGTCATGTTGAGGATTTTAATCAAGATATTACAAATAAACTTTTTCAGCAGAGATACCTTTATTATGAAACACATAAATATTCTGCCAGATTTTACTATCGTTTTTCAGATTTGGTTTTAAGATTTAATAGTATTTTCTGCGACAAGGTAGATCAAAGCCATACTTTTATAGGGAAGTTATTTTCAAACCTCTTACGATTTCGGATCATGGTAAATTTTCAACTATATTTTATAAAGTTAAAATACATTTTATTGAAAGAGGTAATGGCGTAACAGTTTTGAGACACATCGCATGCTTAGTGTCAATCCTCGTACAGTTGGACTACTCACTTGCCTCTTTGGTTGTGCCTGACTGGCGTGGCGGAGGATCCATGTAAGAAAATAAATGTGAATACATCATTCTGTGGATATCTCTACATTGTATTTTCGTATTTGTAACATGTATAAATGTTAAATGTTAAAATATAATCAACCTGGGGCTAAAGGTCGCGAACGTAACTTGCATTTCTTCTACTGTCCATGAAAAGGCTGAAACCAAGCCTGGAATAGTTTGATTTATCATATACCTATATAAATTCTGTAAACAATTTGGCTTGTATTTGACAAGTAAATATGAACAGGCAGAAAAACTCCGTGTTGTACCGTTTGAATTGTATGTTGCTGGACTACTTTCATTAATCTGCATGACCTGACAGTGTTCTATAATGACACTAAGTGTTATTTTAACATCGATAAACATTGAAGATTTCGTTCAATAACAAAACAACAAACAAAAAGGTTGAGATATATAATAAAAGGGTCATTATAACAGCAGCTAGGTCTGGGATTTCGTATTCGGGTCTCGTGGATTTTGCAATGTCGGATCACACTAGGCGCTTGCGCGCCTCGTGAGATCCGATCTGGCAAAAATCCACTCGAGCCGAATACAGCGTCCCAGATCTAGCTACCATTATCATAACCCTATTTAATATTGTGTTTGGCGACATGTGGTTTTCTTGTTCTTTTGTGTACATTTAGTATCAATGAAAGATATTTCCGCTCAAGCCTGTGCTAGGGGTTGTGAGGGGTGTTGCACTCTCCATTACCTCTCATGAACAGCCTAGGATGATATCTGATGTCATCTAGGGACTACTTCAATTTCAGAATATTAAACTGAAGACAGTTGGGGAAATTTATGTCCATCATACATCGTTGCACGAATGCAAAAGCACTTGTTATCAGGAAGAAGATTAGGTCGGAAACTGCGAACATAAAGGTCATATGTATATAGATGCACAGATAGATCGCAGTCTGTCTGTTCTCGAACGTTGTTTAGTTCATTTCAAGTTGTGCGGAGACTAGATTTTATGCGAAAAAAACATATAAAAGAAATATACATGAAACACACAATTTTATTGAATTATATAAACATTAAGATAATGTTCAAAAATGTTTTTTGCTTTTTATTCGTTTCGTATAGTATCTTATGTATAGTATCTTTTATGTTGGTGTTGTTACTTTCCTTATTCTCCCACTCCATGCTTTAACGCCCCGACTAATTTTACTATGTGTAAAATTAGGTACCCTATTTGCGGGAGATCTAAGCTGTTTTTCTCTTGCCATCCGTCGTATCTGAGCAGTGGTCCCCTGAGTTGTTTGGTCCAACTTGTCTGTTGTTTTGGTTTTTTTTATGAGTATACACATACATACGAGCGTGCGTGCGTGTCTCTGTGTGTATGAGTGTGTGTATGTGCTGGCTTTTCCTTGCTATTGTCCACTTCCGAAAAGATACTAAAAACCCCTTTCTCTACCCCATACCCATTTTTTTCATCTTGCATATAACTAAAATATACTTGTTGTGTGATTTGGATCATATCTGACATATCTTTCCACTTCAGGTTCTATTTGTTGCGGGTCTACTTTGCGATGCGTTGCTCCAGCTGTGTTTGTAACCCGTACCCTTTATTTACATATGGTCTCACTTTTTGAAGCATTTCCTATCTTATTAATCAACACTAGTTTAAACCTTTTCTTAAATTCATGATATTCAGGTTCACGTTTAGAATTGTCTCCGTGACCGAGTGGTTAAGGTTGCTGAATTCGAATCACTTGCCCAACACCGATGTGGGTGCAAACCTCATTCGGGGCGATGAACTCTACATGTAAAAAACCCATTCAGCAGGCTTTCTGAAGGTCGGTTCTACCCAGATGTCCGCCCATAAATGAATGAAATATTGCACTGAGAGGCACCTTGGGTCTTCCTATACCATCAAAGCATGACCTATAATTGTGTCGGTTCGACGTTAAACTAGACAAAAACAAAATAGATATCACTGTTAACTTAAAACAGTAAGTGTGAGATATGTTTATATCAGTATGTATCTGCAATAATATGTTAGTTCAACTTGAATAAGATCGCTTACATTTGATATTTTTCATCGAGAAATCGCAATGTGTTTTCTTCTTAACGTTGTTGTTGACAAATTACGTTTGCAGCTTACTTTAAGAAACAATGCGCTAGACTCAATATGTTAAAATATAAATATAATAAAAAGTTAAATCAAGGCTTTAAAACAAGCAATTTGTATGAAATATCACAGTGAATTTGTTTATTTATTCAAATGAACATGCTATTTAACTTTCTAACAAACACATGTTAATAGTCGTGGTATTCCTAAAATATGGCAGACGTATTTATCAGAATACCCGAAAGTAAAATGAAGGTAAAATTACCAATACCTTGACTGGAAGGCTACATAGATGACTGATAACCGACAACCGGTGATATATTAGATAACCGCCAACTGGTGATATATAAGATAACCACCAATCGGTGATATATCAGATGTTTACATATTTTTAAAGCTCTTGAATCCTGACAAAATCCTGACAAAAATAATATGCTACTTGTTATGAAACTAAAATATCATATGAGCTGTCCATCGTTACTATTTTGCAATCAATTTATTTTTGTTAAAATATGGAAAATAGTAAGATGGTAAGGCCGTATAAATATGATTGTTTTCTTCAGATTCCCAATAAAACCACTCGACAAAAAGAAAAGAAAAAAGAACTTAGTCGGCGACCGATTTAAAAAAAAAAAAAAGGAAATTCTTTTTGTGTTGTACGTTTGAAAATAGTACCATTTTCTATTAAACAAGAATGTCAAATCGAAGTCATGCCTCTTTCATTTTCTTTTATAAACTAAATTGCCAGTTGAGTTATATGATTACGTAGAGTAGGGAAACATCAAATTAATTAAAAACTTTCTTTTCGCAAAATGCATTCATAGGCAATATTGATGCGGCTTTTACTGGCTGAATAACAGAACCTTCCCAATATTTTGCTTGAAAAACGCACTATATTGCATCACGTTAGGATATTCTCTCGGGAATAAAATTTCCCGGTGTTTTATGTGTGCAATATCAGGATAAGGGAGGGAGCCAGGAATCAAATTGTCTTTATTTGATCTGTACATATAAATCAATGAACTAATTTGGTAAAAATTAAGCGACTTCGGGGTGTACCTCAAGAAAGATTAGGTTGCATGCAAGATTCACATTTATTTATGTAAGGTTACGCAAAATGATACAGAATTATTTGATCGAATTAACCGTCAGTGTTTTGTCTAGACATAATAACAATAAACAAAGAAGCTACGTCAAACTGGATATTCTTGAAGGCTAAGTTTCTCTTACAAAGCTTTATTTCTTATGTGCAAAACGATGGATATAAATGATATGAAATCCATACCACAATTAAAGACGAAAGTGCAGAGTTGTACATCGTAATTATCGTTTTGCTTCCGTGATTCTTGACGTAACATATAATTACTATGTTCCTTTGCTTCAATCCGACTGTCAAGCAGCTGTATCTGATTTGTCTATAGTTAAAGTAATAGAGGATATGTGTTTGTTTTTGTTTAAGATGTTTTATTAGCTCACCTGTCACAAAGTGACAAGGTGAGCTTTTGTGATCACGCAGCGTCCGTCGTCCGTCGTCCGTCCGTCCGTGCGACCGTGCGTCCGTGCGTGCGTAAACTTTTGCTTGTGACCACTCTAGAGGTCACATTTTTCATGGGATCTTTATGAAAGTTGGTCAGAATGTTCACCTTGATGATATCTAGGTCAAGTTCGAAACGGGGTCACGTGCGGTCAAAAACTAGGTCAGTAGGTCTAAAAATAGAAAAACCTTGTGACCTCTCTAGAGGCCATATTTCTCAATGGATCTTCATGAAAATTAGTCAGAATGTTCACCTTGATGATATCTAGGTCAAGTTCGAAACGGGGTCACGTGCGGTCAAAAAACTAGGTCAGTAGGTCTAAAAATAGAAAAACCTTGTGACCTCTCTAGAGGCCATATTTTTCACAAGATCTTCATGAAAATTGGTCAGAATGTTCACCTTGATGATATCTAAGTCAAGTTCGAAACTGGGTCACGTGGAGTTAAAATCTAGGTCAGTAGGTCTAAAAATAGAAAAACCTTGTGACCTCTCTAGAGGCCATATATTTCATAAGATCTTCATGAAAATTGGTCAGAATGTTCACCTTGATGATATCTAGGTCAAGTTTGAAACTGGGTCACGTGGGGTCAAAAACTAGGTCAGTAGGTCTAAAAATAGAAAAACATTGTGACCTCTCTAGAGGCCATATTTCTCATTGGATCTTCATGAAAATTGGTCAGAATGTTCACCTTGATGATATCTAGGTCAAGTTCGAAACTGGGTCACGTGCGGTTAATAACTAGGTCAGTAGATCTAAAAATAGAAAAACCTTGTGACCTCTCTAGAGGCCATATTTTTCAAGAGATCTGTATGAAAATTGGTCAGAATGTTCAACTTGATGATATCTAGGTCAAATTCGAAACTGGGTCACGTGCAGTCAAAAACTAGGTCAGTAGGTCTAAAAATAGAAAAACCTTGTGATGTCTCTAGAGGCCATATTTCTCAATGGATCTTCATGAAAATTAATGAGAATGTTCAGCTTGATGATATGTAGGTCAAGTTCGTAACTTGGTCATGTGTGGTCAAAAACTAGGTCAGTAGGTCAAAAAATAGAAAAACCTTGTGACCTCACTAGAGGCCATATTTTCACGAGATCTTCATGAAAATTGGTGAGAGTGTTCACCTTGATGATATCTAGGTCAAGTTTAAAAGTGGGTCACATGCCTTCAAAAACTAGGTCATTAGGTCAAATAATAGAAAAACCTTGTGACCTCTCTAGAGGTCATATTTTTCAATGGATCTTCATGAAAATTGGTCAGAATTTTTTATCTTGATGATATCTAGGTCACATGTGCTCAAAAACTAGGTCACTTTGTCAAATAATAGAAATAACGACTTCATACTCAGTTCAACACTGGGTCATGTGGGGATAGGTGAGCGATTCAGGACCATCATGGTCCTCTTGTTTTATCAATGAGTTAGCCTCTAAAACAGTATTCTTATGAGTTGCTATGATGAACTTTTACTTTACTGAAATGTGTTTTAAATCATCCCCTAGATAGTCCGAGTCCGACATCATCGATTAAACGTACAACTTCTAATATGATATTATCTGCTATGCAGAAGTTAGTATGCAAATGTGTATAGAGTTGGACAGGTATATATCATTTTATGTCGTCGGAAACTAAAGTATTGTCTATGTGAACATTAACTTACGAAATGACAAAACCCTATCTTTATATAACACAATTAAAGCTACTGGTTTTCTGTTTCCGACTTGCCATTTTCATTTTAAGTTGTGTTTGCGTCAGTAACATAATACATGCATGCTAGTTTATTTTACAAACCAGAAAGAATTAAGAAGTTACATATTTCAGACTCTTTTTTCATCTAGGAGATAAATTCATCGTACTTTTAAAATTCTGATATTAAAATAATCCGTAATCCCCTTCAGCAGTATAATTAAAGATACGATGGAATTACATACAATTATTACATATGACATATACTTACAAATGTCTTGGGGTTCCCAACATTATAAAAAATGTGTTATTTTCCTTTGGCGCTGTCATTAAAACCTACAAAGATGTAATTAATTCTACAATTATCACTTATTACATATACGTACAGAGAACCTGCAGATCCTCAGTTCGCGCATTTTATTTTTGTTTCAATATTTATTTGGATATTAATTTCTGCGAGTAGAAATATGTACAAGTATCCTTTATAGAAAAACGGTTTTATATGACTTTGTTCAAACGGTTTTCATCATTGGACAAACTATATTAAGACCATATTTTCTTAACGTTATACATCTTAGTTCAACAATGTAATGTAATATTTTCGTGACGACATTTGGGGAATACGTGCTTGTCATATGGAATATACAGCAAAATATTGTAGCGTGGTGTTTCCAAGAGTATCAATTAATGACATTTTATAGTATAATCTGAATCAACTTGTGAAATCTTCACAACTAAATATTCTTCAAATCTGTACATCGTACAACACACACACTATTGTAGCTTATCCATACCCTTTCACGTGCTGTCGTGTAGTCAGTGAACTCACAGTATTTCTATGCTATGAAACTTCGGAAAATATTATGCATATTATAAGATACACATAGAGTCTTCTTCCAGCTTTCGCATATAGACGCTTGGAGTCGCCGTGTGTTACTTGTTTTTGTATGTCTTTAAGGAAAGGACTGTATATGCATACGGTAAAAGTAAGTACGGAGTGAATCTGTAATAGCAGTATTAGTCTCGCGATGTCCTTTGATGACAATATAGCTCATGTCATATATAAATTTTGGCGTACAGCCGTATAAGTAGACTTACAAAGTCTGTTGAGATCAAATAGTCTGTAATAATATTAATTTCTTCACACTGATACTAAATTATTTTCTCAGAAAAACATTTTCTCTCTAGGCTCATCTCAACAGACTTATAAAATGCGATTCTGAGGTTATATAACATCATGAAGAGCCATTAGTGGCACCTGTCAATAGCCACCACAAACTGACCTGCAACAAGATTAATTGAATAAACTATTTCAAATGACCTGTACCAGATGTTTGATTTTTCCCTAGAATTGAAAGAAAGCCAAGCCTTTTTCATGCAGAACTGAAGTAATTGGTTCGGCATTTATAGTTGCTGAATAGCTGCTGCAGAACTTTTTTTAACATTCACATCTTTCGAAATGTTTTTTTTTTATTTGTTTACATTATTGTAGAAGATATGACAGGAGTCAGGAGTTCATGTTTTCAATATAATATTATTAAAATTGCTTTAGAAATCGCTACTTTAAGAATTCATTACAAATGAAAATTACTTTTTCAAAAAAAAGAAAATTGATGCATCATAACAGTCAAGGCTGCGTTTAAACTGCGCATTATACTACTTACGATTTACTAATTCGATTTACAAAAGAAAATATGTCCACAGGCCCATTACAAAATCCCCTTTTCCTCTTTCTGTGACCCCTGCACCCACCCATTTACTGTGGCTTATCTCAACAGGAATTCAACATTTAATTGGTGCACTTTTGTATGTATGTTATTTGATTGGGGATAAATTACATATTATTGTACATTACATTTTCATCTGTCTGTGAAGTGTTATAACATATTTTAATGAAAGTTCCTTAAAACCATGTGTATTAAAATATAAATATTTCCTGCATGAATTATTTTGACCGCTTAATTTTCATTTATTTCTGTCAAAATGCATAAATTTGTTAAAAATCTAATCAGAGTTATGGGGATTGTTTCTTATGGTGTAGCCTTTGATAGTAAATAACTATTTTAAGTTTCAAGGCAAAAGCTTTGATAGTAACAGAGATATTTGACTTTTTATTATTTATTATTTAATAAAAACTTTAACCAAAACATTCTAAGTTAAAAAGGGACATAAGTCTGACAAAATTCAAATCAGAGTTACGTGGATTGTTTCTCCTGGTGTAGACTGTGATAGTAAATAACTATTTGAAGTTTCAAGTCTATAGCTCTGATAGTAACAGAGATATTTGATTTTATCAAAATCTTTAACCAACACCGACGCCGACGAGGACACCAGGGCGAGTGCATCGTAGCTCTACATTTTCTTCGAAATGTCGAGCTAAAAACTGCAATTAACTACATTTTGTAGCAGCACTGAGTAAGCATATCAGCATTCAATATGACTGAAAACTATGCAGGTCTTACTTTCCTACACTCTTTATAACGTTACATGTATTCCATAATACATACAACATAATAATGCTTTCTTAAATCATGGAAAGTTGAAATCATATTTATATTGTTTTTCCCTTAAACAACCTGATTGATTAAACAGGCTTAATTTTAACTATGATTGAATAATTTCTCTGCACATATATGACATATAAACTATCAGATTGATATGATTTTCTAAAATTGCCACCTTCAATTATGTTGGTCAGTTCTCAAGTCATTTGTTATTGTTATTACGCAGCACACTAGTGCACAGCATGTCTTCACTATCTAATCAGAATCATAATTGATGTAATACATTGCACCATGCCATTCACAGGGACCACTACAGTCTAAATTAACATGAATCTGCATGGGGACTGCAGATAGGAAAATAATTTTGTGACTTATTGCAGAGATTAATCTACCCTCTGACATAAGTAAAAAAACTTTGGCGGTATATTGAATAAAATGTATTTAATTCATTCACAAAAAATGATTTGAAGGTATCTTGAAAAAATAAAAGATTTTTTTTTTCAATTTCAAATTTCTTCCCACTGTTTTTTCTTATCAAGGATTCAAACAATTCATGAATAGAATTAATCTGACAGTATTTTGATGTAATTTATACATTTTCAAATTTAAATTGTACTTTATTAAATTTTATACTTACTGGGATCTTTTACAATTAGTGAAAATTGATTTCTCTCTCTACCTTACTCACCAAGTCATATAAAAGTAAAGCACTGCTTATTGAACTCTTGGGGCAGTCAGCCAAAGGTTTCATTACATCATGAACACGCTTGCAATGATCTTAATGAGATGGTGATTACTAGCGAGTATGAAATCTGTCCGGTTCAGAATCGCATTTGTCCAGTCGTTAGAGACAGAGGCAAGAGATATTGTAATTTTTTTTAGAAAGTGGTATCAGAGAAGATTGATTTTATGGCCAGGTGCTTTACATTCAATGACTCTAACGACTGATGCCAGTCTACCGTATAAGATGAGTAGTCGTAATTGATCACATTAAAGTTATTTTAAATATCTATAAGAAGGTAAAGAAATATAAAACAAGCATATTTTTTTTCTGAGATGTTTTAAGATTTTCTGTACAAAAAGAGATCACTTTCACCTTTCAAAATGTATTGGTTTATTACCTAAATTCACAGAAATTCAAAATAATTAAAATATTAAACCGGTACTCATATACAGGAACATGAGTATGTTTATATATGCATTCTATATTGAATTATTCACTGCAGTGATAACATTTTAGCTGACTACAACTTTTTTTTTGAAAATCATATGTTTGATTAAAGGTGGTTAATCAAATACATGTATTTGATAAAGTAAATTTTTTGTTCAAAAAGGTTAACTAAACCAAATATATATCTCTTTTGAAGAATTGTAGCTTTTGTTTGTCCGTTAATTATCTGTAGTATATAATGAATGAGTTAATATAATGTATCATATAATTTGACAATGCAAGGTAACGTGTTTACCTATAACATAGGAAGGACTTTCAAGTTATCCATATTTATGGCTACTAGTCTCTACTAACATAACAACTTACAGCTTTCATATTGTTGTTGGATTTAACGTCGCACCGACACATGATGGGTCATATGGCGACTTTCCAGCTTTAATGGCAGAGGAAGACCCCAGGTGCCCCTCCGTGCATAATTTCATCACGAGCGGGCACCTGGGTAGAACCACCGACCTTCCGTAAGCCAGCTGGATGGCTTCCTCACATGAAGAATTCAACGCCCCTAGTGAGGCTCGAACCCACATCGATGAGGGGCATGTGATTTTAAGACAGCGACCTTAACCATCCGGCCACGGAGGCCCCTACAGCTTTCATAGGTTATTAGGTTAAGTCTTTACGTGTAACATCAACGTGTAACTTTCAATACCAGAAAATATCTTTGCGAATAATATAGTAATATTTAGTTATCTCTCGCAGCACAGAGTGGAAATGAAAAAGCTTTAAATCCTTGACATTTTTCCTTATTAATAAAATACATTAATATTTAGATTATCACTCGCAGACAGTGTGGTATGAGATAATAAATATTATATCATTCTAGGGAGAAGTGACAGTAAAAAAGAATGCGAACCTGTCAAACGGTGCTGCTCCTAGAAAAATATCTGACACCAGAAGCGCAATTTAAACGTTACGAAAGACAATGACGAAAAACAGAATCCTGAGAGGAAAATGAAACAGCTGTTGGTATGAATTCGTTTTAATGGGACTAATTTGAAAGTTAAATTCCCACTTACATAAATTTTGCAAAGTGGATTTCTGCCGCCAATGTTTGTTCAGTGGGAATACAAAATTTAATACTTAGATCAACTTAATGTTTGATTACCATTGAAACCACAAAACCGCGATATGTACAAATTAAACGAACCTAGTTTCAATTTCAAACGTTCAGTTATGGTAGCACAGCGCAAAATAAATAATTTCTTTCTGCATCTGTTTAGTGTTGATGGAAAGTAATTCATATTACAGGTGGATTTTGCTGTACAAGTCAGCAGGAATATTTTGTTTCCTCGCGTGAAGAAAAAGTAACGAGTATGTTCAAAAATACGCTATAATCAGGTAGCATTAAAGTCCTGACAAATGGTGACTTCAGTCATTACCTTTTTTCCTACAACCCTGCCCTTAAAATGGATGGTCATACAGATTAACCTCTGTCCAGCTGTGTGCGCGTTTGTGCGTGTGTATGGTTGTGTGTGCACTACTAGTGAATAAAATCTTGTCGGAACTATAAATATTGTGCATTTTGAAAATTTAACATAACTTTTCACAAATGAACTAAAAAAAATCAAAAACAAAAAACAACAACAAAAAAAAAAAAAAAAAAAAAGCAAAAACAAAACAAAACAAAAAACAACAGATAACAAAAGTCAAGTCAAAATGAGAGGTTAAAGATTAAAGGTTATTTTAAAATTTCTTATCCGTTTAATAACTTTATGTGCATTTATGAATATTCCAATGACATGGCAAACATTTTTATCATTACAAGAGAGTGTGTCACATTTTAGACCCATACCCGTATCTTAAAGGCAAAGATCACAATAAATTTTATAGGTCAGAGAGTAAAGGTTCTTTTCTTGTCCGGTGTATATTGTTTGTATGCATGCACGGATGTTCAAATAATTTGTCACAAATATTCAATATCGCAAGACGGTGTGTTACGTTAAAGACATTTAGCTTAAATCACTCTTCAAGACATTCGGTTCGTTTTTGTAGTACTGAAAGGGGTATAAATCAATGTCGGTATATGTTTATATCAATTGATATTATGTTGAAATAAAAAGAAATATCATAAAAGGAAACAAAGACGATACTGATTTATATCTATACGTTTGTGTATGATTTATCGCGTTAAACTAGTTTCATCAGCAAAATTGGCATAGTGTAAGATTTTAAAATTTAATTATTAAGCAAAAGGAGGTGTGATACATCTTACTGTTCCTGAACCTAGTACAAATATGAGTTCATTTGTTTTTAATACGTATGGAACGGAATCTTTCAAATAATGACATAAACTCTTCTATACACAAACTCAATAAGTAATATGTATTTTGTTGCGTACTTGCCCATTTCAATCGCTTTGGAATATACAAACGGGTATTATATTCAGTTATTTCAATAGTTTTACATATTTGTTGCACTTTATAATTTACATTTAATAGCATTTATTTGTTAATTAACAATTAAAATTTCCACTCTACAGTAATCAAAAATTAATATATTCTGAATCAACTATTTTCATTTAATTTGAAGTATAAAATGTATTGTTTTAGTATTGGTTTTATTAAATTGACTACATAGACAAATTTCAAACTAAAAGAATGATTGAAAGTTACAGTACTGTAATACTATCGCTTTAATATGCACGGAAAACTCTCATTAAGAATTCCAAGCTATATAATACGAGTGTGGATTTTTTACGTATTAAACATTATATATAAACGTTTTGAATACAGTTACCACTTCTAGTAGTTTGAGAAAACCTTTATCGTGTCTGCAATATTCCTTGTCAGTCAATTATTCGAAAGGTGTTGACAGGTTGGCCCGTTCATTTTCTCTTTAAAAGCATTGTAATTGGGAGCAAAATCAAATCCGAAATAAGAAGTGTAGCCTCGCACGGTCTTCTGGGGGAAAATATCTCTAAATTAAAAAACAAACCAATTTGGCCGCTCACCCTGTAAGATGAATTGCTGTAATTGATTTTTATTCAAGAAATTGGGAATATAAGAGAAACAAGAAAGAGATTAATTTGTTTCGCGAATTTTCAAAATGCCTTTCTGTGCCAATTGGATCGGTTTTGTTTGCTAAATAAGCATTTTGTTCATTGAATTTCAAAATCATTACATATAACTGTCGAAATTTAATTTTTTATTTCAATCGCATTAATATTGGCTGGAACTGCTTTGTAGTGAAGGATTGCATCTACATGCATGTATTTGGTATGGTGTAGATATATTTTACGTAACTTTTATCTATCGATACCCATATTAGAACACTCTAGAATTCACAGTTTGCATCTAGGCATTTCAGCGGGAAATGTAGATTGCCTGTATTTAATATCCCTGTTACCTTTTGGCACTCAAAAACCGTTTTAGCACTACGAGAACTCAAGGTTTGCATTAGACATAAGCGGTTTTGTCTCGTGGCATTTTTCTACATATGTGTAGATATGTCATGCCGTAGAGTTTGAGAATACAAAAGTACATATTTTGAAACTGAAATTGATCAATGAAATAGAAGAAGTGAAAAGTCCGCATCTCGCTCGAGACAAAATAAAAATGTTGCATCTTCGGTTTGAATGAGCATATTCTTGGACGGCGGTGGAACGACATGCTACCGTCCTAAGCCTCTAGCCCAAATTTGCACCAGCTGTATGTTTACCAGCTGCAGTTTCGCTATTCAACAAATATGAATTACCTACATATTTTCATACCAGCTATGGGTAAACCTGTAAATTTTTATGCTATTTAACAATAATTTGTTTTCTGTTTCCAAAAAGCGATAATTATCACTAGAATTAATTTACTTTCAAGAAAAACAAATCATTTTCCCCATTTTCCGTCTTTGTTATGAAATATAAAATGTCTCTGTCAGTCCGTGCTTGAATGTTCCGAATATTAGATGTTATAAATGTTTAACGATCACTTTACTTTGTCCTTATTATGACATAAAGAATGTTTCCTCAATTCACTTTTAATTTAATGTTGCTTAAGTGTCAATAACAAGGATTGTCGGGACAAAAAGCTTGTCTGTAAAAACAGTTCCCAATCAAATTTAAGGTCATGAAAGGTAGTGAAATATGCTACGCCTCTCAGCACAAGGTCTATATGCGTAACTGACAATTATTCAGAGATATTGAATAGGCGGACCAGAAAAGACAACAATACCAAAGCCGCAAATTGTCAGTTCCATGCGTGTTTGACATATTGTTGCTGGTTTATTTTCTGTTGTCTCAAAATCTCAACCAGAAATGTTTCGAATAGTATCACTGTGCGGCGGTTTTTGTCCGTTCATTCGTAATATATTATGCATGAAGGATATCGGACAAAATTCTAGGGAGTTTGCCTAAATTGAATTGCAATTTTATGATTTCAAACACAGAAAATTTGATATAATGGCTTCAGATACTTCTTAAATATGGTATATTTCTATCAAACTGTCACAAAAAATAATTTTATTTTATATTTGTTATGTTGAAATTCTTGCATTTTGCGACTAAGGGTCATATTTTCTGTAAAATGTGCAATGTTCAGTGAAATAAGCATAATATGTATTTACAATAAATAAACTTTTAGAATGCGGGTTATCAGATTATCAGATTTATTAACATTTTTAAAAGTCACTGAAAAGGAAAAAATAAAAGTGGAATAAAACTTTTGGTCACACAACTGTACTTCAGTTCTTTTCACCCGAGTGCCCATGATAACTGTTTGTTATACTGTATTGGCACATGCAGTATACATATACAATACTGACCGGGTATTGTAGTGAGAGTTATGTACTATATAATACACTTTTATAATGGCTAGCAAAAGTGATAAATATGCTTTGTATTACTCCAATACAAAAAAAGAAGAATAAAACAACATAATGGTAGAACACGGAGTGGTCCAGTATATAAATGGCACGGAACCTATCTAGCTAGTATTGACATTAATGTGGATGTAACTTCAATATTATGCAAGTTGATATGTGTATTTTAAGGTAAAAGATCTTAATGATATATCAATTTACTGCAACTGACAACCAGAAAAATGTCTTATAGTATCATGCACGCATCATTTTTCGAGTTTTTATTTCTTTCAATTTGATAGAATTCTAGACTAATGCGCTGGTGCCTAATATTTTGTTCAATATTTATACTTTAGTGTTTTCAATGTTTGAAATATTTACAAAAACGAATAAAACTATCGATATATCAGGTTTAGGAAACACATGCGATAATTGTCGAAATTATTTTAGGTAACAATAATGTACTCACACCCTGTAGGTAGTTTTTTCCATTTTGAGCACTCCCCCTCCCTCCCCTGAGACAAAGCACTATTTTTGCAACACTTGTATACTGAAGCTTGGCACAGAACAATAATATTAAACATCAGCAAGTATAAACAATCGAGAATTCCTTCGATCAGAAGCAAAAACAACCCTGACATTTATTTCCAAACGACCTTCTTCCATGTGCAGAACTGAAAGGAACCAAAAGGAGTTTAAATCGCAACAAGTATATTAATATACCAACATTATCTAAAACGGGTCCTTACACACAGGATTGGAGCCCCTTCATAAACCGGTTTTAAATGGTTAACATTAAAAACACAGTATTATTATTATTATTATTATTATACCAGATTTATATAGCGCCCTTTTCATGATCAATTTCAGTTTCAAAGACGCTTTACATAGTTCAAATGCAGTTATACAGGGCGCATAATTCATCCTCTACTAGTACAGACACAGAGCAATCTGACCAGAGGGACAGAGTGAGACAAAGCCCCCACGACAGAGAGATCAGAAATCAGATACAGGCTTGTCCGGCTAAGTTAGCCTAGCTCGTTGCGAATAGACAGCCCAGTTCTTTAACGTGCCCAGTGTATAGCACTGATACACGCCTGGATTCCTGACCGGTACACCTTTAGTTGGGTGGGAAACACTGAAAAGCGTTTCTGAAAATTCCGGAGTAGCTGCCGAGGATCGAACACCCGACCTCAGGATTGGAAGGCCAGTGTGCAAACCGTTGAGCTATCCGTCCACCTGAATATAATAACTATTTACAAAGACATGTAAAATATTTTGTTGCGTCCTAGAGGGGAAAGATATTTAAAACGGAAAAATGATTATTGATCTCATTTCAATAGAAATGGGAATGAGAAATGTCAATAAAGTTATGTTTTTAGTAAACAAACTTGAATGTACAAATTGATAGAATACATCCAGAAAAGATCTTTAACTATCTTTCTTACGCTGAAGTCTGAAGTCTGGCCCTAGCTCAGCTTTCACTTATTAGATAGGCAACCTATAAATAAAAGTGTCCGATGTCCTTTACCACTTGAAGCCCGTATTTTTAGCTCAGTATATCGATCACCTGGACTATGTTCTTTGTGAAGATCTGATAGAATTCTTCGTGTCTGAAAATATGAACATTTGCTTTCTATCCGTTTTATAAGTTTATCTTTCTTAAATAATTAGAAAAGAGTAATTTCAAAAGTTTCTAAGGCTCAGTGACTTCCTACACAACTGTATGAACTTATTTCTCGTTTTAGAAGACATTTAACGACATCAAGTTATTGCTATCACTGAATTCTTCAGATTTTCGACAGTCACTCTTATTATAAAAAAAAAACAAACAAACAAATAAACAACACATTTTTCAGCTTTAATTGTTTCACGCGGATTTTGTTTATATTCGTTTAACAATCGTATTACATTGACAGATTCATTATATATTCATTAGATATTTCGCCAAATTCGCTTGCAACAATAAGCACCGTAAGATTTCTTTTTGATATTCCTTTAACAGAAGCAATTGTCGGTAAAACATGTAATGATCTGTACACACGTATTTAATCTATAAATACTGCAAAAGCATCTCGGGGTCTTTTTGAGCAATACATCTCTTTTCGAATACAAACCAATTTAGCCGCCCGCCCTATAAGATGAATAGTTGAAATTGATTTCATTCAAGGTATTAGGAATAGGAGACAGATGATATAACAGAAAATATTTCCATTTGCGTAGGTTGTTTTTGAAAGATTTTCTGCAAACATAGGGATCACTATAAATTTGCAAAATGATACACTTGATAGCGTGAAGTCTACGTAGTTCGTGACAAATCAGAAACAAAAAGGTAATGTTGTTGAATCCCGTCTGTAATTCTGTATATTTTTTTTATGTCGAACAGCCCACAACTATATTTCCCTTTAACAAATTGATATCAAGCGTTTGCATCTATTCACCTTAAGTTGATTAAATCCTTCCTTTTGGAATTATCAACACGTACCTGAATGCTGGTCCAATGATTTAAATATTGCTTTTAATATGAGAGCGTGATGATAAGACAACGATATTCATACTTGTCTTATTATACATTTTGTAAATGCAGGCCATTTTAGTTAAATGGCTTTCTAGTTTATAAAAAGTAGTAATTTGAATCTGTAAAAAGATCACTTGGAAGTAAAGAATGCAAACAAGCAGAGTAATAGCATAATCGGTTTGACTGAGTATGTTCGTGTGAGGTAATGAAATGTATATATATGTATATATATTATCTTGTTTGCTCGTGTTACTTTTATTCAACCCGGCCTCTACTTTAACGCTCCCCGACTAGTTTTACTATGAGTACAGTTAGGTACCCTATTTGCTGGAGATCTCAACTACTTTGTTTAGCCATCTGCCATACTTAAGCGGTACCCCCTGAGTTGTTTTTTTCCTACTTTTCTGATGTTTTATTTTTATGAGTGTACGCATGCTTACGAGAGTGCGTGCGTATCTCTATATGTGTGTATATGTGTGTTCACAGTGCTGTGGTGTGCAGTCTGAGGAAATTGTGTTTTTGTATCCTGGCTTTTCCTGTTGAATATTCATCCTTGCTATTGTCCACTTCCCCCAACACACTCAGTATATCTTGCATGTAACTCAAATATGTTTGTTGTTTGATTTTGAAACATATCTGACATATCTTTCCACTTCAGTTTCTACGTGTTGTGGTTCTACTGTGCTATGCATTGATCTAGCTGTACCTGTAATGCGCTGTTTTTACTCTTACCCTTTCTTTCTTACATGTATATGGTTTCACTTTTAGCATTTCCTATCTTCCTAGTCAACACTAGTTTAAAGCTTTCCTTACATACATGATATTCAGGTGCGAGATATTTCTTGCGAAATTTATATCTTGTGTATTTTTAAGCTAGTGAGAGATTATATATATTTTCAAATTAGTTCAAATAAGGTTTACATTGCTTGTGTGATTACAGTCTGGGTCTGGATATACCGGTACAATGATGATGATAAAAATATATACAGGTGCGTACTTGTTTGGGCTGGAGGGGTTGGGGGTTCCAGATCCCAAGTGTCTGTGTTCAGGTGCACGTTTCGTATGGTTAATAAAGGTTCTACACGAAGTGACAAGATATGTCTTATTTGTAAGTCCGGTAATGATTATTGATAGTTTATTTATAATTAAATTGATATAAAACTTCTTACTATGACTATAGTAGGTTATATCAAATCATATTTATTTATTTATTTATTTGGGTTTTACGGCGCACCAACACAGAATAGGTTATATGGCGCCAAACAGGACTACAAATTTTGGTTCCACATCTCATTTACATCGAGATAAAAACATGAGGTATGGAATCAAAATTTGCATACCTGCTGGAATCACAGAGTTACTGCAAAACCAAGTGTTAAGACCCTATTAGTCGCCTCTTACGATCATGCAAGGGTAATTAAGGCAGTGGTGGATCCAATTCTTTTCATACACAGATCGTCCCAGAACCACATGGGGCTATATCAAATCAATTAACTAAGAAACAATCAAGAAAGGGGTCTCCATATCAATTAACTAAGAAACAACCAAGAAAGGGGTCTCCATCATCGATTGGTTAACTTCGAATCACTTGCACAACACCGATGTGAGTGCAAACCTCATTCGGTGCGTTGAATTCTACATGTAAAGAAGCCATGCAGCTGGCTCTGGGAAGGTTGGCGGTTCTACCCAGCTGTCTGTCTGTAATAAAATAATGCACGAATGGGCACCTGGGGTCTTTCTTTACCATCAGAGCATGGCCTATAACTGTGTCGGTTCGACGTTAAACTAGACAAAAACAAAAACAAAATACATATCACTGTTAACTGAAAACAGTAAGTGTGAGATATCTTTAAACTCTTACATTTGATATTTTTCATCGATGAATCGCAATGTGTGTATTTTTTGTTTTCCGAAAGCGGTTGATGACACATTACGTTTGCAACTTACTGTACTTTAAATAATATATATAGACATGGCGAACGAAGAAGGAAACAATGTATTAGACTCAGTATGTTAAAAGAATAAATGCTATAAAAGTAAAATCATGGCTTTAAAACAAAAAATTCATATGTAATATTACATTGAATTGTTTATTTAACTGAATGAACTATTTAACAAACTAAATTTTCTAAAAAACATATATTAGTAGTCGTGATATTCGTTAAATATGGCAGACGTATTTATCAGAACTCCCGAAAGTAATCAATTGTGAAGGTAAAATTAGCAATACCTTGATTGGAAGGCTTGTTGATAACTAAATAGATGACTGATAACCGCCAACCGGTGATATATAAGATGTTTACATGTTTTTAAAGCTGTTGAGTCCTGACAATATCGTGACAAAAATAATATGCTTGAAACTAAAATGCCATATGAGCTGTCCATCGTTACTATTTTGCAATCAATTTATTTTTGTTGAAAATGTGCGAACGAGTAAAATGGTAAGGCCGTATAAATATGTTTTTTTTTTTTCAAATTCCCCGTAACACCACCCGACAAAAAGAAAAGAAAAGAAAAATGAGGCAACGATTTTTTTAAAAAAAGAAAATCTTTTTCTGTTGTACGTTTGAAAGTAGTACCATTTTCTATTAAACAAGAATGTCAAATCGAAGTCATGCCTCTTTCATTTTCTTTTTTAAATTAAACTGCCAGTTGAGTTATATGTTTACGTAGAGTAGGGAAACATCAAATTAATTTAAAACTTTTTTCCCACAAAATACATTCACAGGCAATATTGATGTGGCTTTTACCTGCTGAAAAACAGAACTTTCCCAATATTTTTCTTGCAGAACGCACTATATTGCATCACGTCAGGATATTCTCTGAGGAACAAAATTGCCCGGTGTTTTATGTGTGCAATAATGGGGTAAAGGAGGGAGCAAGGAATCAAATTGTCTTTATTTGATCTGTACATATAAATCAATGAACTAATTTGGTAAAAATTAAGCGAATTAGGGTGTACCTCAAGAAAGATTATTTATTTTTTATTTTGTTGGGTTTAACGTCGCACCGACACAATTTTAGGTCATATGGCGACTTTCCAGCTTTAATGGTGGAGGAAGACCCCAGGTGCCCCTCCGTGCACTATTTCATCACGAGCGGGCACCTGGGTAGAACCACCGACCTTCCGTAAGCCAGCTGGATGGCTTCCTCACGTGAAGAATTCTACGCCCCAAATGAGGTTTCGAACCCACATCGATGAGGGGCAAATGGTTTGAAGTCAACGACTCTAACCACTCGGCCACGGAGGCCCCCCTCAAGAAAGATTAGGTTGCATGCAAGATTCACATTTATTTATGTAAAGTTACGCAAAATGATGCAGAATTATTAGATCGAATTAACCGTCAGTGTTTTGTCTAGACATAATAACAATAAACAAAGAAGCTACGTCAAACTGGATATTCTTGAAGGCTAAGTTTCTCTTACAAAGCTTTATTTCTTATGTGCAAAACGATGGATATAAATGATATGAAATCCATACCACAGTTAAAGACGAAAGTGCAGAGTTGTACATCGTAATTATCGTTTTGCTTCCGTGATTCTTGACGTAACATATAATTACTATGTTCCTTTGCTTGAATCCGACTGTCAAGCAGCTGTATCTGATTTGTCTGTAGTTAAAAATAAGTAATAGAGGATATTTGTTTGTTTTGGTTTAAGATGTTATATTATATCAATGAGTTAGCCTCTAAAACAGTATTCTTATGAGTTGCTATGATGAACTTTTACTTTACTGAAATGTGTTTTAAATCATCCCCTCGGTAGTCCGAGTCCGACATCATCGATTAAACGTACAACTTCTAATATGATATTCTCTGGCTATACAGAAGTTAGTATGCAAATGTATATAGAGTTGGACAGGTATATATCATTTTATGTCGTCGAAAACTAAAGTCTTGTCTATGCGAACATTAACTTACGAAATGACAAAACCCACTTTTATATAACACAATTAAATCTACTGGTTTTCTGTTTCCGACTTGCCATTTTCATTTAAGTTGTGTTTTCGTCAGAAATATAATACATGCATGCTTGTTTATTTTACAAACCATAAAAAATTAACAAGACGTTAAAATTACATATTTCGGACTCTAATGTCATCTAGGAGATAAGTTCATCCTACTTTTAAGATTTTGGTATTAAAATAGTCCGTAATCCCCTTCAGCAGTATAATTAAAGACACAATGAAAATACATAAAATTATTACATATGACCAACATTATACAAATTGAATGTGTTATTTTCCTTTGGCACTGTCATAAAAACCTACAAAGATGTCATTAATTCTACAATTTTCACTTATTACATATACGAGTACGTACACTGACCCTGCAGATCCCCAGTTCGTGCATATTATTTTTGTTTCAATATTTATTTAAATATTAATTTCTGCTCATAAAATATGTACAAGTATCCTTTATAGAAAAACGGTTATATATGAATTTGTTAAAACGGTTTTCATCATTTTAAGACCATAATTTTATGTTCTTAACGTTATACATCTTAGTTCAACAATGTGATGTAATATTTTCGTGAAGACATTTGGGGAATACGTGCTTGTCATATGGAATATACAGAAAAATATTGTAACGCTGCTTTTCTACATGTGCTGGGTTTAGTGATGGGAAGAAGAGTATCAAATAATGACATTTTATGATATAATCTGAATCACCTTTTGAAATAGTTCAAGCTAACTATACTTCAAATCTGTAAAGCGTACAACACGCACAGTATAGTAGCTTGTCCATAACCTTTCGCGTGCTGTCGTGTAGTCAGTGAACACACAGTATTTATATGCTATTAAACTTCGGAGACACATAGAGTCTTCTTCCAGCTTTTGCATAAGGTCGCTGTTGAATATAAGTTTGGCGTACCACCGTAATAAGATGAGTAGTCGTAATTTATCGCATTCAAGTTATTTGAAATATCTATCAGAAGATGAAAAAAATATAACCTCAACGTGTCACTTTCAATTAATTATCTGTGGTATACAAAGAATGGGTTAATATATAGTCTGACAATGCAAGGTGACATGTTTACCTATAACATAGAATGGATTTTCAAGTGGATCATATTTATGGCTACAAGTATCTACTAACATAAAAACTTATTGTCTTTATAGGTTATTAGGTAAGAACATTTAAGTTTGTTTTCGTTTAACCTCAACGTGTCACTTTCAACCAGAAAAATATCTTTACTGATAATATATTAATATCTAGTTATCTCTTGCAGCACGAGCGGTAATGAAAAAGCTTTAAATCCTTGACAGTGTTTTTGCTAATTAATAAAATACATGAATATTTAGATTATCACTCGCAGACAGTGTGGTATGAGATAATGAATTATATTATCTTAGCGAGAAGTGACAGTAAACATCAAATCAAACCTGTCAAACGATGCTGCTCCTAGAAAAAATATCAGACACCAGAAGTTCAATTTAAACCTTTCGAAAGACAAGGACGAAAAACAGAATCCTGTCGAGGAAAATGAAAAGCTTTTGATTTGAATTCGGTTTAATAGGACTAATATGAAAGTTAAATTCCCACTTTGAGAAATTTTGCAAAGTGGATTGCTTCTGCCAGTGGTTGTTCAGTGGGAATACAAAATTTAATGCATAATGTTTGATTACCACTGAAAACCAATCGCGACATAATTGTACAAATTAAACGAGCAAAATTTCAATTTTAAACGTTCAATTATGGTAGCACAGCGCAAAATAAATCATTACTTTCTGCATCTGTTTAGTGTTGATGAAAAGTAATCACATTACGGGCGGATTTTTCTGTCCTAGCCAGCAAGAATATTTTTTTCCTCAGGTGAAGAAAAAGTAACGAGTATGTTCAAAAATACATTCTAACACGATCCGATTCATTTTCCTTTTAAACTAAGAAGGCTGAAAACAGTGAATTATTATACAACAATTCACTGTTCTGACGTCACAATTATTACGTCATAGTGTCAAACGGCATAGCGGCGCGCTGGAAAAGAAACCGATTGAAAACCGGCAGATATCTTATGAATGCCGTCATGGATGTACTTTAAAGTCCGTGGTAACGTGTTAGAATCGAAATAATATATCTCATTTAGTGATTTGCTCTTGAATAAGATAATTGTTTGTCGTTCAGATGCGTATTATTATATCACTCGGTCTGCGCCCTCGTGATATAATTCCTTCGCATCTGAACTCCAAACAATGATTTATTCAGCGACAAATCACTAAATAAGATATATTATTTCTTAATTATAATCAGACAGCATTAAAGTCCTGATAAATGGTGACTTCAGCCATTACCTTTTCTTCTACAACCCTGCCCTTAAAATGGCTGGACATACAGAGTTACCTCTATCCAGATGTGTGCGTGTGTATGTTTGTTTGTGCACTGCTAGTGAATAAATTCTTGTCGGATCTATAAATGTTGTGCATTGTCAAAATATAACAAAACTTTCCACAAATGAATTCAATAAAAAGATAACACAACAAATCAAAAAAAAAAAAAAAAAAAAAAAAAAAAAAAAAAAAAAAAAAACCAAAAACAAAACAACAACAACAACAAAATAAAATAACAACATATAACAAAAGTCAATGTCAAAATGAGAGATTAAAGATTTAAGGTTATTTTAAAATTTCTTATCCGTTTAATAACTTTTTGTGCATTCATGAATGTTCCAATATTTCAACAAACACTTTAACCATTACAAGACAGTGTGTCACATTTTAGACCCATACCCGTATCTTAAAGACAAAGGTCTCCATAAATTTTATAGATCAAAGAGTTAAGGTTCTTTTCTTGTCCGATGTATATTGTTTGTATGCATGCACGGATGTTCAAATAATTTGTCACAAATATTCACCATCACAAGACGGTGTGTAACGTCGAAGACATTTAGCTTAAATCACTCTTCAATACAATCGGTTCGTTTTTCTAGTACTGAAAGGGGTATAAAACAATGTCGGTATTTATTTATATCAATTGATATTATGTTGAAATAAAAAAAAAAATATCATAAAAGGAAACAAAGATGATACTGATTTGTATCTACACTTTTGTTTATGATTTATCGCGTTAAACTAGTTTCATCAGCAATTTTGGCATAGTGTTAGGTTTCTTATTATTAAGCAAAATGTGGTGTGATACATCATACTGTTCCTGAACCTTGTACAAATATGAGTTCATTTTATTTTTAATACGTATGGAACGGAATCTTTCAAATAATGACATAAACTCTTCTATACACAAACTCAATAAGTAATATGTTTTGTCGCGTACTTGCCTATTTCAATCGCTTTTGAATACGGATATTATATTCAATTATTTCAATAGTTTTACATATTTGTTGCACTTTATAATTAACATTTAATAGCATTTATTTGTTAATTAACAATTAAAATTTCCACTTGACAGTAATCAAAAATTAATATATTAATATAATCAATTGTTTTCATTCAATTTGAAGTATAAAATGTATTGTTTTAGTATTGATGTTTATCAAATTGACTACATAGACCAAACCAAAAGTATAATTGAAATTTATAGTACTGTAATACTATCGCTTTAATATGCACGGGACACTCTCATACAGAATTCTTAGCTATATAATACGAGTGTGGATTTTTATGTATTAAACATTCTATATAAACTTTTTGAATACAGTTACCACTTCTAGTAGTTTGAGAAAACAAACCATTATCGTGTCTGCAATATTCTTTGTCAGTCAATTATTCGAAAGGTTTTGACAGGTTGGCCCGTTCATTTTCTATTTAACAGCATTGTAATTGGGGGCCAAAAAAAAAAAAAAAAAAAAAAAAAAAAAAAAAAAAAAAGAACAAGTGTACCCTCGCACGGTCTTCTGGGGAAAATATCTCTAAATTAAAAAACAAGCCAATTTGCCCGTTTACCCTGTAAGATGAATTACCGTAATTGATTTTTATTCATGAAATTGGGAATATAAGAGAAACAAGAAAGAGATTAATTGGCTTCGCGAATTTTCAAAATGCCTTTTTGTGCCAGTTGGATCGGTTTTGTTTGCTAAATAAGCATTTCGTTCCTTGAATTCAAAATCATTACATATAACTGTCGAAATTTAATTGTTTATTTCAATCGCATTAATATTGCCTGGAACTGCTTTGTAGTGAAGGATTGCATCTACATGCCTGTATTTGGTATGGTGTAGATATATTTTACGTAACTTTTATTTATCGGTACCCATATTAGAACATTCTAGAATTCACAGTTTGCATCTAGGCATTTCAGTTGGAAATGTAGATTACCTGTATTTTATATCCTTGTTACTTTTCGCACTCAAAAACCGTTTTAGCACTACGAGAGCTCAAGATTTGCATCAGTCATAAGCGGTTTTGTCTTGTGGCATTTTTATACATCTGTGTACATATGGCATGCTGTAGATTTTGCGCCACCTGACACACAAATAGCAAATCAGCACATTTTGGGAATACAAAAGTACATATTTTCAAACTGAAATTGATCAATGAAATAGAAGAAGTGAAAAGTCCGCATCTCGCTCGAGACAAAATGAAAATGTTGCATCTTCGGTTTGAATGAGCATATTCTTGGACGGCGGTGGAACGACATGCTACCGTCCTAAGCCTCTAGCCCAATCTTGCACCAGCTGTATGTTTACCAGCTGCAATTCCGCTATTCAACAAATGTGAATTACCTACATAATTTCATACCAGCTATGGGTAAACCTGTAAATTTATATGCTATTTAACAATAATTTGTTTTCTGTCTTCAAAAAGCGATAATTATGCCTAGAATTAATTTACTTTCAAGAAAAACAAATCATTTTCCCCATTTTCCGTCTATGTTATGAAATATAAAATGTCTTTGTCAGTCCGTGCTTGAATGTTCCGAATATTAGATGTTATAAACGTCTAACGATCATTTAACTTTGTCCTTATTACATATGACATAAAGACTGTTTCCTCAATTCACTTTAATGTTGCTGAAGTGTCAATAACAAGGATTGTCGGGACAAAAAGATTTTGGACAGAACTATTATTGTATTGTTAGATAAAGCAATACTGTCTGTAAAAACAGTTCCCAATCATATTTAAGGTCATGAATGGAAGTGAAATATGCTACTCCTCTCAGCACAGGGTCTGTATGCGGTCTTGACAATTATTCAGAGATATATTGAACAGGCGGACCAGAAAAGACAATATCATAGCCGCAAATTGTCAGTCCCATACGTGTTTGACATATTGTTGCTGATTTATTTTCTGTCGTCTCAAATTCTCAACCAGAAATGTTTCGAATAGTATCACTGTGCGGCGGTTTTTGTCCGTTCATTCGTATGCATGAAGGATATCGTACAAAATTCTAGGGAGTTTGCCTCAATTGAATTGAAATTTTATGAATTCAAACACAGATAATTTGATATAATGGCTACAGATACTTTATAAATATGGTATATTTCTATCAAACTGTCACAAAAAATAATTTTATTTTATATTTGTTTTGTTGAAATTCTTGCATTTTGCGACTAACGGTCATATTTTCTGTAAAATGTGCAATGTTCAGTGAAATAAGCATAACATGTATTAAGGGTATGTCTATTATAAAACCTTTTAAAACAATAAATAAACTTTTAGAATACAGGTTATCAGATTATCAGATTTATTAACATTTTTAAAAGTCACTGAAAAGGTAAAAATAAAAGTGGAATAAAACTTTTGGTCACACAACTGTACTTCAGTTCTTTTCACCCGAGTGCCCATGATAACTGTTTGTTATACTGTATTAACACATGCAGTATACATATACAATACTGACCGGGTATTGTAGTGAGAGTTATATACTATATAATATACTTTTATAATGGCTAGCAAAAGAGATAAATGTGCTCTGTATTACTCCAAAAAATAAAAAGGGAATAAAACAACATAATGGTAGGAGAACACAGAGTGGCCCAGTATATCAATGGCACAGAATTTATCTGGCTAGTATTGACATTAATGTAGATGTAACTTCAATATTATGCAAGTTTATATGTGTATTTTAAGGTAAAAGATCTTTATGTTATATCATCTTACTGCAACTGACAACCAGAAATAATAATACCATGCACGCATCATTTTTCGAGTTTTTCTTTCTTTTCATTTGATAGAATTCTAGACTAATGCACTGGTGTCTAAATATTTTGACATTTTGTTCAATATTTATACTTTAGTGTGTTCTATGTTTGAAATAGTTACAAAAACGAATAAAACTATCGATAGATCAGGTTTAGGAAACACATGCGATAACTGTCGAAATTATTTTATGTAACAATAATGTACTCACACCCTGTAGGTATTTTTTCCATTTTGAGCACTCCGCACCGCACCCCTCCCCCCCCACCCCTCCCTGAGACAAATCACTATTTTTGCAACACATGTATACTTGAGCTTGGCACAGAACAATAATATTAAACATCAGCAAGTATAAACAATCGAGAATTCCTTCGATCAGAAGCAAAAACAATCCTTACATTTATTTCCAAACGACATTCTTCCATGTGCAGAACTGAAAGGAACCAAAAGGAGTTTAAATCGCAACAAGTATATTAATATACCAACAAGACATTATCTAAAACGGGTCCTTACACACAGGATTGGAGCTCCTTCATAAACATTAAAAACACAATATAATAACTATTTACAAAGACATGTAAAATATTTTGTTGCGTCACAGGGGGGAAGGATATTTAAAACGGAAAAATGATTATTGATCTCATTTCAATAGAAATGGGAATGAGAAATGTCAATAAAGTTATGTTTTAAGTAAACTAACTTGAATGTACAAATTGATAGAATACATCCAGAAATGATCTTTAACTATCTTTCTTACGCTCTTTCAGAAGTCTGGCCCTAGCTCAGCTTTCACTTATTGGATAGGCAACATATATATAAAAGTGTCCGATGTCCTTTACCACTTGGAGCCCGTATTTTTAGCTCAGTAAGAATTAGCAAAGACATGTAAATCATGTGGTCTTTTGTTCGATCTCCTGGACTATGTTTTTTGTGAAGATTAGATAGAATTCTTCGTGTCTGAAAACATGAACATTTGCTTTCTATCCGTTTTTAAAATTATTATTATAATTATAAGTTTATCTTTCTTAAGTAATTAGAAAAGACTAATTTCAAAAGTTTCAATGGCTCAGTGACTTCCTACACAACTGTATGAACTTATTTTTCGTTTTAGAAGACATTTAACGACATCAAGTTATTGTCAAATTCCCCGTAACACCACCCGACAAAAAGAAAAGAAAAGAAAAATGAGGCGGCGACCGATTTTTAAAAAAGAAAATCTTTTTCTGTTGTACGTTTGAAAAAACATGTAGTACCATTTCCTATTAAACAGAATGTCAAATCGAAGTCATGCCTCTTTCGTTTTCTTTTATAAATTAAACTGCCAGTTCAGTTATATGTTTACGTAGAGTAGGGAAACATCAAATTAATTTAAAACTTGCTTTTCGCAAAATGCATTCACAGACAATATTGATGCGGCTTTTACTGGCTGAATATTAGACCTTTCCCAATATTTTTCTTGAAAAACGCACTATATTGCATCACGTAACGATATTCTCTCGAGAATAAAATTGCCCTGTGTTTTATGTGTGCAATATCAGGATAAAGGAGGAAGCCAGGAATCAAATTGTCTTTATTTGATCTGTACATATAAGCTAATGAACTAATTTGGTAAAAAATACGCGGAATAGGGTGTACCTCAAGAAAGATTAGTTTGCATGCAAGATTCACATTTATTTATGTAAGGTTACGCAGAATGATACAGCATTATTAGATCGAATTAACCGTCAGTTTTTTTATCTAGACATAATAACAATAAACAAAGAAGGTACGTCAAACTGGGTATTTTTGAAGGCTAAGTTTCTCTTACAAAGCTTTATATCTTGGGAAAATGTGACTTCTGATGGCATTTTTTGTTAATGCTCGGATATTAGTATAAAAGTGTTCCTTAGGATCGAACATGAAATTAAAAAGGGGCTGTCGCATTCTAGGGTTCCTCATTACAGTACAATAGGGTCAAAGGTCAAATAAGTGCATTTACAAATAAACTATGCCACTGTGCACTCGTTTTATTTTCATAATACATCTAAATTGGTTTAAATATTGTGTCTCAACGCCCTTTAATACATTGTATTTTGTAAACAAACTAATGAAAATATATAAAATACATATAATATATATATAATATCATAAAGAATAATATATCTGGGAAAAGTGGCATACGATGGCAAATTGTGTTTCGCTTGACATGTTTGCTAATCTTAATATGTGGATGAACTAGAGAAAAGTTTTTGGAACTGTCGTATCCAAGGGTTATTTCAATGTGATTCCAAGGCCACAGACATGTCAAGGTCAAATCTGAATTTTTAAAAAATGACTTCTAAGTTATTAAAGGTAGCAAAATGGTGCGTATATTAATAATATACTAAATCCACACCTGCTTTTTCCCTTTATCGCCAAATTATGACAGATTTGAATGAATGTTTTACACAATGTTAAATGATTCTTTTGTTATAATCTAACATACAAAAGATCATAGCCTGATTCATTTGTAAAAGTAACAATAAGGTAACCCTTAAATTAAAAGTCACATAATTAGTAAATCACAGTAGTACACTTTGATCCTATTAATTTAATGAATTTCAAATTATTATATTCTGAATGTTCAACTCTGTTTAGTTGTAATGAAACATCCGTCAATATTTTCAAAATGAACATGTTATTTCTTTATCAGGTTTGTGACGTCATTAATGACACCACATTAATAACAAAATTGATTAATCCCGCTGATGGCAGTACTTGCCGCATACAGACCAGCACCAAGTTGCATTCATTCTGTGACATTTTTGGGGAGGGTGTGTACCTTATTTGAACTGTCATGGCACAACGAATGTACGCTCAATTGATATCGCCTATTTAATTGAACTGGTCATTAAACAATTTGTCCAATTTCCATTCAAATCTGTCAATATTTTGCAGAGATAAAAACAAAAGTCGGGTGCAGAGTTAGAAAAATTGTTGAGCAAATGATTATAGAATGACACTGCTAATGCATTTCTTGCATTTCAGGGGACACTAAAATTTGAATTTAAGCTTTGAACTGACTTCTATAAAAAGAATATTTACATATTGTACACCTTTTGAGAAATTCGTGCGAAAGATAAAATATGATGGGTATTGAGGAAGAAGACTACAGGGGAAAATAAATTACATATAAATGTATAAAATTTCTTACTTAAACAGTTAAAATCACTTTACTGTCATGTATACAATCAAGTATTTTTAGCTTAATACATGTAAGTAGAGCGCAGATCTAAGGATGGCGAGGTCGTGAGTTTGATCCCTGGGAGAGGTGTATGTTCTCCATGACGATTTGATAATAGACATTGTCAGGAGTAATTTCGTCCTCCACTTATGAATCATATTGAGAAGTTGTCAGTTATATGCGGGGAAAAGGCTACTACTTGTAGCGACACCAGAACACTGATTAGGTTGATTGACCACTGTTAAATGACTGTAATACTGTTGAAAGTGACATATAATATGGAATCCTTCTCCAGCCCCTAAAGCAATGATTTCAAATCTGGTGATGATTCATTATATGATATATATTTATGTTAATTTGTTCACGCAATAAATGTTAAATAGGACCATTTTAGAAGAAAAACTGAAATATTGGTCACAACATAGTTCATCTATACTCTATTCCCTTGATTTGCTGTAATAAAGTTCTTTTGTTACTATCGGTCAGGCATTTATCATCATATTTGATGTATTTGCAATTAAGTAGCACATTTCAAGAACTAGATTTTCTATCACCGAAGCTCTTAATGCGATATTTGCATCAATTTTATTCTGAAAATTCAGCACGCTATTTCTGTTTCGATGCTTTTTATCTTTTGCTTTGCTTCTACACTCACTTGCTGTTCAAAACAAAAGTGGAAACCGAATCAGATCGTAACAATTAACAGATTTGACACTTGGTTTCAGACAGGAAGTCCTTGATAACATTGTGAAAACAACGGTAGTATCTTTACACTGAAACATTAGTCATTAAGATGTTTTACAAATAAAAATGTAAAAATAAAGGTATTAAAATATCAGAAGGTTGCTTTAGATTTTTTTTTATAGTAGTAACATTGAGGCTCTTTCAATGAAATATTGAAGTTATACCCTCCGATATTTTCATGATTATTGACAGATGATGGTTCAACTAATCAAAATGATGAACTATGGTGGTTCGATAGTTACCAAGAGATATAGAATGCGTAAAAATAACTTCCTGCAAGATGAGAAGAGCATGAAGAAGAGATTTAAAATTCAAAACGATTGATTTATAATAAACAAATAATGCCGATTGAATATGTCAGACTAAGACGTCTATTGCTTGTGAAGTGTTGTGGGTTTTATTCATTTTTTATATAAGGGTAAGAAGTTATTTCTATATAAGAGTAATTCATTCTAGCATTGCGCACTGAATTTAATTGACAATATATTTATTTTTTCACGTTGAAGGCTACACTAGCGTAAGCTCACATTTCTTTATTTTATAACATCAGTAGATTCCTTTGTGATACATTGGTAAGTTTGCTCTACTGGGTTTTATCACTAACCAATCACTCGGAAATCTAAAGGTATTGTAACAGGAAAACAAACATGCTTTGCCCCTTTATTCACAGTCATAAAGATCATACTATTAGGATTTGATATACTATCAAATCACTGACATTATGAAGCATTTTGGAAGTTATGACAACCATAGAACCAACATAAACAAATAGTTACAAAATTGTAGATATTGAAAACACATGGAGAGTGGTTACCAGTTTTTTATAATAGCCTATTGGTAATGTGCAAAGAAATATTTTTTCAGCTGGTTCAAAAATATGAAAAGTACCATTTTCATGCCAATGGAATGAAAAGAAAAAAAAAACACACACACACACAAAACGTAACATTTGCGGTTATCTAATATTTATATTTACACTTTGATATACTTTGATTTTTATACATCTTAGGTAGTAATTATAAAAGCCCACACATTCATGAAATTGCTACAACACATGCGTAAACCGCTGGAAGAGTTTTCATAGACAACATAGACCATTTTAGATCATGCTTCAGAGAATTTGCACATTTCATACTATCACACAAACAGACTTAATTAAACTGAGTTTGCTATTTTTACGTCCTTGAGTTCTATGCTTAGGAAGGAATCTTTAGAACTGTCAACAATTAGTACAGTCAAACTATGTTCGCTAGAGCTCGACGGGGCAAGCAGAATGTGTTAGTACAAGCCAGCGTGAAGAATGCATTATACAGACTTGACGCTGAGTTCGAGTCAAAAGTAATAATTGGATAATCCGAATTCGAGCAAAAGAAGTTTGACTGTACTAGTCTTTAAAAAACACGCGCCACAGATTTTTTTCTGCCTGTACTGTTCATACAGACAATCAAACAGGTAACCAACCAGACTTTATGGAAATTGCTAGCCTGAAAAACGGAAATTTTAGAAACATGACAAAATAACTTCCATAAATGAACAAAATATCAGAGCGTACGAAAAGTTAAGCTTATTCTATAGAAATAACTTTAGCCCTTTTGAATTTTGCCTGTATCAAATGCAATAAATCTATTTGAAGTAATTTATTTTACTTCTCAGATTCATAATTATTACCATAAAATTACAAGTTTGTAGTAAAATGTAGCAAAAATGGCGAAAATCTGAAGTTTTTAACAAAAATGCACTTACTGACCTTTGACCTTGTGCTTACTATGACCCTTAGAAGGCGACAGCCCCCTGAAAAGTTTCCAATTTTTATAAAGTTAACAATGAATATGGTTGTCGGGCATCAACAAAAAATGACATCAAAGGCAATTTCTAGGCCTCTATTTTGGAAATATAGGCAGATTATATTGTACATCGTAATTATCGTTTTGCTTCCGTGATATAATTACTATGTTCCTTTGCTTGAATCCGACTGTCAAGCAGCTGTATCTGATTTGTCTATAGTTAAAAATAAGTAATAGAGGATATGTGTTTGTTTTTGTTTAAGATGTTATATTATATCAATGAGTTAGCCTCTAAAACAGTATTCTTATGAGTTGCTATGATGAACTTTTACTTTACTGAAATCATCGATTAAACGTACGACTTCTAATATGCTATTCTCTGGCTATGCAGAAGTTAGTAAGCAAATGTATATAGAGTTGGACAGGTATATATCATTTTATGTCGTCGGAAACTAGCCTTATCTATGTAAACATTAACTTACAAAATGGCAAAACCCTATCTTTATATAACACAACTAAAGCTACTGGTTTTCTGTTTCCGACTTGCCATTTTCATTTTAAGTTGTGTTGTCGTCAGTAACATGATAAATGCATGCTAGTTTATTTTACAAACCATAAAGAATTAACAAGAAGTTAACATTACATATTTCGGACTTTTTTGTCGTCTAGGAGATAAGTTCATCGTACTTTTAAGATTTTGGTATTAAAATAATCCGTAATCCCATTTAGCAGTATAATTAAAGACACAATGAAAATACATAAAATTATTACATATGACATATTCTAACAAATATTTTGGGGTTCCTAACATTATACAAATTGTGTTATTTTCCTTTGGCACTGTCATTAAAACCTACAAAGAGGTCACTAATTCTACAATTTTCACTTATTAAATATACGAGTACGTACAGTGACCCTGCAGATCCCCAGTTCATGCATATTATTTTTGTTTCAATATTTAATTTAATATTAATTTCTGCTCATAAAATATGTATAAGTATCCTTTATAGAAAAACGGTTATGATACGAATTTGTTAAAACGGTTTTCATCATTGGACAAACTATTTTAAGACCATATTTTCTTAACGTTATACATCTTAGTTCAACAATGTTAGGTAATATTTTCGTGAAGACATTTGGGCAATACGTGCTTGCCATATGGAATATACAGAAAAATATTGTAGCGCTGCTTTTCTACATCTGCTGGGTTTAGTGATGGGAAGAAGAGTATCAATTAATGACATTTTATGGTATAATCTGAATCACCTTATGAAATAGTCCAAACTAAATATACTTCAAATCTGTACAGCGTGCATTACGCACAATATAGTAGCTTGTCCATACCCTTTCGCGAGCTGTAAGGTAGTCAGGGAACACACAGTATTTATATGCTATGAAAATTTGCACAAAGTTTTGCCAATAATAGAAGACACATAGAGTTTTCTTCCAGCTTTGTATAAAGACGCTGGGAGTCGCCGTGTGATACTGGTTTCCGTATTACGTCGCGGATAGCTACGTCTAGCCACGGATAGAAACGTAGTAATCCGTATCGATCCGTACCTAAGCCGTACATGAAAGTAGTAATCCCTATCAATCCGTACCAATTCTTACGCCTCAGGTACGTATCGATACGGATTACTACGTTTCTATCCGTGGCTAGATGTAGCTATCCGCACCGTATGTGTGACTCGGGTATATAAGATGAGTAGTCGTAATTGATCGGATTCAAGTTATTTGAAATATCTACCAGAAGATAAAAGAAATATAAAACAAACACATTTTCTTCTGAGATCTTTTAAGATTTTCTGTACAAAAAGAGATCAATTTCACCTTTCAAAATGTATCGGTTTATTGCCTAAATTCAAAGCAATTCAAAATAATTAAAATATTTAACCGAAATGCATATACAGGAACATGAATATGTTCGTATATACATTTTATATTGAATTATTTACTGCCGAGATAAAAGTGTTGGCTGACTACAATATTTTTTGAAAATCATCTGTTTGATTAAAGGTGGTTAATCAATTATTTGCTAAAGTAAAAGTTTTGTTCGAAAAGGTTAACTTTGCCAAACATATATCTCTTTTGAAGACTTGTAGCTTTTGTTTGTCCGTTAATCATCTGTGGTATATAAAGAATGGGTTAATATATAATTTGATAATGCAAGGTAACATGTTTACCTATAACATAGAAAGGACTTTCGAGTGGGTCATATTTATGGCTATTAGTATCTACTAACATAAAATCTTATAGCCTTCATAGGTTATTAGGTAAGAACATTTAAGTTTGTTTTTGTTTATCCTCAACGTGTAACCTTCAGTACCAGAAAATATCTTTGTTGATAACGTATTAATATTAGTTATCTCTCTCAGCATAGAATGGTAATAAAAAGATTTAAATCATCAACGCTATTTTTGCTTATTATTATATTTAGATTATCTCTCGCAGGCAGTGTGGTATGAGATAATGAATTAAATTATCTTAGCGAGAAGTGAAGTTAACAACAATACGAACCTGTCAAACGGTGCTATTCCTAGAAATATATCTGATACCAGAAGTGCAATTTAAACCTTACGAAAGACAACGACGAAAAACAGAATACTGTCGAGGAAAATGAAACAGCTGCTGATTTGAATTCGGTTTAATAGGATTAATTTAAAAGTTAAATTCCAACTTTGAGAAATTTTACAAAGTGGAATTCTTCTGACAGTGTTTGTTCAGTGTGAATACAAAATTTAATACCTAGATCAACCTAATGAAACCACAAATCGCGACATGTACAAATTAAACGAACCTAGTGTAAATTTTTTTTACGTTCAGTTATGGTAGCACAGCGCAAAGTAAATAATTTCTTTCTGCATCTGTTAAGCATTGATGGAAAGTAATTCATATTACGGGAGGATTTTGCTGTACAGGTCAGCAAGAATATTTTGTTTCCTCAGGTGAAGAAAACGTAACGAGTATGTTCAAAAATACGATATAATCAGACAGCATTTAATTCTTGACAAATGATGACTTCAGCCATCACCTTTTTTTCCTACAACCCTGCTCTTAAAACGGTTGGTCATACAGAGTTACCTCTGTCCAGATGTGTGCGCATGTATGTTTGTGTGTGCACTGCTAGTGAATAAAATCTTGTCGGATCTACAAATGTTGTGCATTGTCAAAATGTAACATAACTTTGCACATTGTCAAACGAATTCCACAAAAAGATAACAAAAAAAAAAAAAAAACAAGATAACAAAGTCAAGGTCAAAATGAGAGGTTAAAGATTTAAGGTTATTTCAAAATTACTAATCCGTTTTATAACAAACACTTTTACCGTAACAAGACAGTGTGTCACATTTTAGACTCATACCCTTATCTTAAAGGCCAAGGTCACACTAAATTTTATAAGTCACAGATTTAAGGTTCTTTCCTTGCCCGCTGTACATTGCTTGTATGCATGCATGGATGTTCAAATTAATTGTCACATATATTCACCATCACAAGACGGTGTGTTATGTTGAAGATATTTAGCCTATTAGTAAATCACTCTTCAAGACAGTCTGTTTGTTTTTGTAGTTCTGAAATAGTGTATAAAACGATGTCGGTGTATGTTTATATCAATTGATATTATGTTGAAATAAAAACAAATATCATAAAAGGAAACAAAGATGATATATATAAACGGTTGTATATGATTTTTATCGCGTGAAACTAGTTTCATCAGCAAAATTAGCAGAGTGTTAGATTTCTAATTATTACGCAAAAAGAGGTGTGATACATCTTACTGTTCCTGATCCTAGTACAAATATGAGTTCATTTTATTTCTAATACGTATGAAACGGAATCTTTCAAATAATGACATAAACTCTTCTATACACAAACTCAATATTAAGTAATATGTATTTTGCCGCGTATTTGCACATTTCAGTCGCTTTTGAGTAAATAAACAAACGGGTGTTATATTCAATTATTGCAATAGTTTTAGATATTTGTTGCACTTTATAATTAACAGTTATAGCATTAATTTGTTAATTAACGATTAAACTTTCCACTCTACAGTTATCAAAAAATTAGTATAAGCTGAATCAACTGTTTTCATTCAACTCGAAGTATAAGCTGTATTGTTTTAGTATTGATGTTAATTAAATTGACTATATAGAACAAACTATGATGGAAAGTTAGAGTACTGTAATACTATCGCTGTAATATGCATAGGACTCTCTTATTATGTATCCTTAGCTATATAACACGAGTATTAAACATTCTATATGAACTTTTTGAATACAGTTACCACTTCTAGTAATTTGAGAAATCCTTTATCGTATCTGCAATATTGCTTGTCAGTCAACTATCCGAAAGGTTTTTTACAGGTTGGCCCGTTCATTTTCTCTTTGAAAGCATTGTAATTGGGGGCTAAATCAAATCCGAAATTACAAGTGTAGCCTCGCACAGTCTTCTGGGGAAAATATCTCTAAATTAAAAAACAAACCAATTTGGCAGTTCACCCTGTAAGATGAATTGCCGTAATTGATTGTATTCAAGAAATTGGGAATATAAGAGAAACAAAACAAAGAGATTAATTTGTTTCGCGAATTTTCAAAATGTCTTTCTGTGCCAATTATATAGGTTTTGTTTGCTAAATAAGCATTTTGTTTCTTGAATTTGAAATTATTACATATAACTGTCGAAATCTAATTGTATATTTCAGTCGCGTTAATTGGCTTGTGCTGCTTTGTAGTGAAGGATTGCATCTACATGCCTGTATTTGGTATGGCGTAGATATATTATACGTCACTTTTTTATCGATACCCATGTTAGAACATTCTAGAATTCACAGTTTGCATCTGACAAAAGCGGCTCTGTTTCTAGGCATTTCAGTTTGAAATGTAGATTGCCTGCATTTTATATCACTGTTATTTTTGACACACAAAATCCGTTTTAGCACAACGAGTGCTCAAGGTTTGCATCAGAATTTTCTACATTTGTGTACATATGGCATGCCGTAGATTGGTGCCACCACTATGTCTCGAACTAAAACACAAATAGCAGATCAGCACATTTTGAGAATACAAAAGTATATATTTTGAAACTAAAATTGATCAATGAAATAGAAGAAGTGAAAAGTCCGCATCTCCTCAAGACAAAATGGAAATGTGGCATCTTCGGTTTGAATGAGCATATTCTTGGACGTCGGCGGAACGACATACTACCGTCCTAAGCCTCTAGCCCATATTTGAACCAGCTGTATGTTTACCAGCTGCAGTTTCGCTATTGAACATCTATGAATAAGCTACACATTTTCATACCAGCTAGAGGTAAACTTGTAAATTTATATGCTATTTAACAATAATTATAGTTTTGTTTTCAAAAAGCGATAATTATGCCTAGAGTTAATTTACTTTCAAGAAAAACAAATCATTTTCCGTCTTTGCCAAACAAATATGTTTTGAAATATAAAATGTCTTTGTCAGTCTGAGCTTGAATGTTCCGAATATTAGATGTTATAAACATCTTACAATCATTTTACTTTGTCCTTATTCTGACATAAAGAATGTTTCCTCAATTCACTTTAATGCTTGTTGAAGTGCCATTCAAAGTAATAATCCATAACAAGGATTGTCGGGACAACAAGCGTTAGAAATAGAGTAACAAAGTATTGATAGGTTAAGCGATACTGTCTGTAAAAATAGTTTCCAGTCAATCCAAGTTTATGAGAGGTAGTGAAATATGCTACGCCTCTCACGCACCCAAGTACATGGTGTATATGCGGAACTACAATTATTCAGGTATATTGAATAGGCGGACCAGAAAAGACAACAACACCATAGTCGCAAGTTGTTACTTCCATGCGTGTTTGACATATTGTTGCAGGTCTATTTTCTCTTGTCTCAAATCTCAAACAGAAATGTTTCGAATTGTGTCACTGTGCGGGGGTTTGTGTCGGTGCATTCGTTTGCATGAAGGATTGAATTTACCACTTGGAGCCCGTATGTTTAGCTCTGTAAGATTTAGCGAAGAATTGTAAATAATGTAAATAATGTGGTCGTTTGTTGTGAAGATCTGATAGAATTCCATAAACTTTTGCGTTCTATCTGATTTATAATTTTATCCTTTTAAGTAAATCGAAAGGTCTGATTTATCGCTATTTTTTACTCTTGGCATTTCAAACGTTTCAAAGGCCCAATGACTTCCTACACAATTGTATGACCTTATTCTCGTTTTGGTAAAAATTAGATGACATCGAAGAATTGCTGTCACTAAATTCTTTCAGATTTTCCAGAGTCAGTCCCGTTGTCAAAAGGACACATTTTGTTCAGTTTAAATTGTTTCACACGGATTGTTCGATATTTGTTTAACAGTCGTATAATATTGACAGATGTATTCATTTGATACTTTTGTCAAACTCGTTTGCAACATAAGGATTCTTTTAAATATTCCTTAAAGAAAAGCAATGCTCGGTAAAACATGTAATGATTAGTACACAAGTATTTAATCTACAAATACTGCACAAGCCTCACGGAGTTGTTTTGAGCAATACATCTCTTTTCGAATACAAACCAATTTGGCCGCTCGCTCTATAAGATGAAGAGTTGTAATTGATTACATTCAAGTTATCAGGAATAGCAGACAGATGAGATAACAGAAAATAGTTCCATTTGCGTAGGTTGATTTCGACAGATTTTTTGCAAACATAGCTATCACTCTAAATTTGCAAAATGATACACTTGATAGTCTGCGTAGTTCGTGACAAATCAGAAGAATAATGTTTAAACCGCAGAAAGTAGACAGCAGCCAAAATTATTGACTTACATAATGTTGTTGAAACATGTCTGTAATTCTGTTATATTTTGTGCAACAGCCCACAATTAAATTTACATTTTAAGAATCGATATCAAGTGTTTGCATCTATTTACCTTAAGTTTCAAGTTTATAAAAGACAGTCATTGAAATCTGTAAAAAGATCATTTGGAAATAAAGAATGCAACCAAGCAGGGTAATAGCAGACTCGGTTTGATTGAATCTGTTCATGTGAGGTAATGAAATGTGCAACACCTCTCACGCCCCCCTATCACCGGCTTAAGCGGAAGTCTATTACACACCTATTGAATGGACTCCAAGATCACAAAGGTCCAGAAAATATAACAACACTGAATCCACGAACTTAATGTATATGTCATGATACAGCTTTCAACCTTGAGAATGAAAGTACGTATTATTCATTTGAAGCGGATCTGCGAACGAAATAAAGAACTCAGGGTTAGCTGTTTTGTTGGGTGTAACGTAGCACCGACACAGTCATAGGTCATATTGCCACTTTTCAGCTTTGATTGTGAACGAAGACCAAAGGTGCCCCTCCGTGCATTATTTCTGCACGGGCGGGCACCTGGGTAGAACCACCGACCTTTTGTTAGCCAGCTGGACGGCTTCCTCACATGAATAATACAAAATCCCGAGTGAGGCTCGAACCCACATCGGTGAGGGAAAAGTGGTTCGAAGTGAGCGACCTTAACCACTCGGCCATGGAGGCCCCTCTTGTCGTAGGGTACTTTTCTACCACACCATGTATTAAGCGTTGGATACTTTTCTCTCCTCGCCAACCCCTTCAACCCATACACGCTATAACAGTATTTTGGATAAGAGGTCTATGCATGGATCTGAACTGGTGTATATTAGTTCAGATGCTGTTTGAGCTACCTCTACTTTTTGCTAAGCTATGATAATGTTTTAGTGATGCGTAATGCTGGTATTGATTTGATATAATTTTAAGAATTCATTATTTTCTAGATTATATTGTTACTTGAACTAATCATTTTCCGGATAATCTCATTTTCGTACAGTGGCAAGAAACATGAGCGGAATTAAGCACAAAGTACACACATAAACCGTTTACTTTGGGATCCGTACATGGACTCAGTGTTGTTATATTTTATGGTCATGGTGTTCATCTAATGTATATGGATAATAGAGTTCCGACTAAGTCGGTGTTAGAAGGCGTGAGGGATCTTTGAAACAGTTTATCATTTTTTGTTGGATTCCAAGTAATTTTGATATTAATGAAAAGGAGGATAATGATATAACAACAATGAAGTCTCGTTCATTAACAAAATCTAATTTTAATGTCAACACTGACTTTAAATCAGATTTAAATAAAATAATTTCATCTAAATGGCAGTCAGCAGTTAGAACAAAGCTTCTTTTAATAAACTTGAGGATGTAAATCATACTTTATGTGAATGGCACCAAGGGAATAGATTAGTTCGCGGGGAGGAAGTTGTTATTTCTCGCTATCGGATATGTCATACCCGTTTGACTCAGTCAAGCTCCGCTTATTATTATTCATATTTCAATTGCTTGTGAGACATTTAGTCCACAGTGCAGTATATACTTTGAAGGAGTTGTTTGAAACAGTTTCAATCAACAACATTTTACCCTTTTAAAACAAACTGGTATATATCATAAAATCTAAACATGAACTATTTTTATTCAAATCTATTACGATATTATTATCTTTACACTGATATTTTAAAAATATGATATATGCTTTCACATATATGATTTTAGGTATGTTTTCTTTTAATTCACTTTTCAAAATAACTTCTTCGCAACGATTTATGACCTTTTGCGTTGATTCGCAAGTAACACCCAATTCACTCACTTATTGCACATTTCATTACCTCTCATGAACAGACTCAAACCGAGTCTGCTATAAGTTTTGCTATGTTGCAGTATATGCTTCCAAAGGATGTTCTTACATATCTTAGATCTATAAACTATCACAACAGCAGTGTTCAAGTGTTGTGTGACGACTTTGACAAGTTTCCTCGTGCAATTTACTTGCACTATGCGTATGTGACGACAGTGTTTATCAAAGGTAAAGTACCACCTATAGTACTTTTTGAATATAAATGCACTGATTGACATTTTACCTGACTTGATGTGGCTTTCCCTGCTGATTATTAACCCCTGTTTTAGATGTCTAGTTAATGCTTTCTTTCCAGACGTAATGATAACTAATACTATAATGAACTAGATTTTATATAGACTTATAAAGAACAAGATGCGACCCATGGTCTTTCACTTACAGCAAGAAAGACAATTACGTGCGACTCGCAACATTGTCACATACTTTACAATTAGGGACGATCAATGATCTAATAACGTACATTTATTTGTTAAAGATAAAAGGATGTCTTCATTACACATTTCTTTGAAGTTCCGTTTTGACTACTGTCGAGTATGAAGCAATTTTCGAATGTGGGCATATTATATCCACATAAGGGGATACTATGCTTCTCTTGGAAACAACAATTAAAAGTTTTATCAGAAGATCTTTTGGACAGACAAAACACAACCAAGCAAACAAGTAGATCAGGAATTTAATGAGTTTATTCGTGAGAGGTAAAGACATCTGCAAGACGTTTCGGCTTCAAAAGCATTAGCTTATTAAGCGTAATACATATATCTAAATACATCGAATAGGCATCATGGCCACTAAGGACCAGCAAGTATGCCTATGTTTGTGTGTGTTGAGTTTCAAGTAAATGATGGGATAGTTATTGCTGGGCATACAGATTGAATAGAAATTACTTCGAAACTTTTATAACATGCTTTGACTATCGAATAAATCTCAGTTAAACTCATTCAGTATACTTTTGGTACAAGTATTACTGTGACCATCAGCACACATAAGGCACATTATACAAGTATTTACTTTGTATCTAAAAATAAGTAAGAATGTGGTTTGTCACAATAATGTGACTTAAATTAACAAAAGCAATACAATTCCAAATAAAACATGAATCATTTATAAACGAACATATGCTAGTAAGTGAAAATATATAATATGTATAACATAGTACAGCACAGATTGCCTCAAAATATCAAATTTAAAAAGCGAAAAGTGCATAAGAGGATCAACAATTTGCATGAAAATAATCTTTTGCACGCGAAAGTTGAAAACCAGAAGAAAATAAAAAATGAAACTGACAATAAATTTTAACATTCTTTGTTTCTGCTCTTAAATGTTTTAATAGCTCTTCAAACTCGTTACAATGAATTACAACTTGGGCACATATATTATATGTTGAAAGGGATACGAACATCAATTGAAGAATGACAACACCAATGCCATAGAAAAGCAATTTGATAATAAAAAATATATACGGCCTTATTCAGGTAACTCTCTGATGGAGTACTGTTGTAAAAATTGTTGAAGTAACTGACTCAACATTTTGGGGGCCTACCACATTACAGCGTTGTTTGTGCCGTGTGGCGGTCGTAAAATGTCTCCCCGTACATTCAATCAGGGATGTTATATTTCGATCTTCTCAAACTTCTCAGCACGACTTTTATGTCGTGTTACTGGTACTGTTTAGTTTCACATTTCGGCCTGGGTGGTTCCAATACTCCCGCTTTCATAGCTTTGGGTATTGTTTAATCACCCCTTGGATATGGTGCCTGCTTTTTAATTTTGTCTTTTGGCAGTCTCTGTTATATGCAGGTTCCATAACTTCAGATCCCCTTTCTAAATTCCAGTTTGTTTAGTTCTGCTCATTGTTTTCTCGTTTAGGGCAAACCCATTATTTTAACTGGGGACCATACGCCGCTTTTCATGGAATTACACACTAGTGTAGCATTCAAGGTTCCATGTGCACCGCCGTATGAACACATCTGTGGCTGTCTCTAAATTGTTTCTGTACTTTTAGCATGTGTAAATGTTGAGTTCTGCTCAACCCGGGGCTAGAGTGCGTGGACGATAGCATGCATTTCAACTACCGTCCATGAACAGGCTCAATCAAATCGAGCCTGCAACATTTTCGTGTTTGTTGTGTTGAGCGACCTGTGGAGTTTCCACTTTTTCTATTTTAAAATTAAGGTCTATTTCTTTGTTAAATAAGTTGTGAAAATGGAAATTAATTACCACCATAAATACAGAAAGTTTACTATTCAAATATGCATACATGTTCTAATAATAAGAAACTGTTAGTTTATCACATACTTAACAGTAAGAAACATGTTTCTTACACAATATTTGTATTCTTAATCATCGCGTATACAAACCAGATATATTCCTGTCCATAGAATTGATACGATATGTGATGTCCCTACCATGGGAAATAACCATTATTTTAAAACACATCAACGTCTTAGTTTTCAATGATTATATATATATTGATAAATATACCGACACAGTAATCGTCCAGTTGGCCATTTCTTTTGATATATCTCTGCAGAAATCAGCCAAACTGTCATGCTATAAGTTCAGTTCACGTTAAGTAAAAACACAATTGCGTGTGTTTTTGTTTTTGTTAACATGAACAAACAATACAATGTTGTTTAAGCAATTCGAGTGACAATGTAGACATGTCTTCATTAATTATTCATTTCGAGATTATAACATAGCCTTTTAAAAAGAAAATAATTATAAACTATGTTCAACTCAGAAATTGAATGCTTACAGACAGAATATCTATTATGTATAAGGTGCGACCCATAATCTCATAACTTATTTACGATACTTAATAATTGCATACGACCGGTGACCCAATCACCCAGTTAAATGTTTGTATTCTAAGAGGAACTGAAAATCTGTCACAGGACGTATAGTAACTTCTGAGGAACTTGTATAGAATGAATTTTCAACGTTATGTTTATTGTTTTGCGCGGTGAATAGTAAACCTTTTCACGTATCAATCCAAATGGTCGTGTTCTCATTCTGCTTCCAAGCACTGTCAGCTTCGATGAACTGGTTTCTTTTCAATTGTCAATTGATAACACTTTGTTTTATGTTGGTCGCGGAACAAATTTCTGTCATAAAATACTGCCGTGAAAACACTTGAAAAACACTTCAATGAAATTCGAACTGATAACCCATAAATTATGCAACAAGTAGAATTTGATTTAATCATAGAAGGGATTTTATAATGTTGTTAGTTAATATTACGTAAGTTTTGTTACAGCACAGATTGTCTGAAAAATACACAAAAATAACAAGTGCTTGGAAGAATTATTTATTTATTTATTCTATTTGGGTTTTACGGCGCTCCAACACAGTATAGGTTATATGGCGCCAAAGAGGACTGAAAATTTTGGTTTCACATCTCATTTACATCGAAATAAAAATGGAAGAATCAAAATGACGTCTACACACAAAAGTCAGAAACAAAACCATAAGGCAGTTAGTATAAGTTCCAAAATTTCTATTTTTATGGTTTCAAGTTCTTTACAAAAAAAAAGTCGTTGTAATACGGTTACAGTAGACGAGCAACTAATATTATTTCAGCTGTTGAAAACATATTCAATAATAATGTACCGCAGAGATTGAAGAAATAAAAAAAGGTGATTATAATGGAAACGTGAAAACAATGCCTTAGACGAATTACATGTAATATGAACAAAATAGATGAAAGAGAATGATAAAAGGTACGGTTACCCTAACGAGGCAATTTAGCATCATATAACATACCACAGAGACAGACTTATTATTCACTTTCCTGTGCAATTATGAAAATGCAGACATAATTACCGTAAAACACCACACACAAGTTATAATTAAGAGAATGTCGTTAGCCATTCAATATCTATAATAACTATATCAAATTACTGATCATTGCTTGGATAAACTATACAGATATATCTGTACCAATTAAAAACACACCAAACGATTCCGGAATCCGTCGTTGACCATTTTCAAAAACACGAATAAATTAAAAATAGTACATCAACACAAGTAAATGCTGTCTATTTAATGATATTGCTATGCTGCTCACTGCATAACGTCTTGTCCAAGCGTAATGCCACATAAAACCACACAATAAAGAAAATACAAAATTGAAAAGGTATATTTCAATTTGGTGAAATTTACCTGGAAGTATTTTATGAATTCAGTACCGTAATTATGACTCTGATAACATTTATCGGTAACATGTAGAATACAATGTTTTTAAATTCACATGAATGCTAAAAAAGGCACGGATCGAAATCTATTTTATAGTCATCCAGCTTCAAAGCATTCTTTTATTATAGTTTAAAGCATGTATAGAGAGATGGTTTTAATTGTTCAGGGAGCTATATAAGATCTTTTATAAATCAAACCACACGTACACTTGTGTGCAACACTTACATCAGTATGTTTATTTTGTGTTGTTATCTGGAAGTCATGGTGTAATAGAAAATACTTGCTGTGTAGCATGTAAGTAGTCTGATGTCAATCATTGATGTTCAAATTAGACTATCTAACTGAAAAATCTGAAATAGGGAACCAAACCCCAATGTTAGCTTTCTAATCCTATTTTATAAAACCATTAACAACAAAAATGGAATCGTTTTAGAAGACTTTGACAACTAGAAATACGACTAGGCTTTTTACCTTGCCATGTAACATCATCGCAGAATGTGAAGTGTTGCGATATAGCTGTGCTCTACAGACTGACATAGTTAGAGGTTACTTCATAAAATGATGTCATTAATATCAATAATTTATTACTTTAATGCTACTTCTTTAATTCATAACTTCCTTTGGTTAAAAACATAAAATAACAACATTATTTCAGTATTTCTCTTTTATTCCATTTGCAGTAATACTTTTTCTGTTTGTGTTGAACAGGGATAAAGTACAAACCACTAGGACAAACACCCTTTTGAAACAATAGTGTCTTTGTTTGTTATTTGTCTACACTAGCGTATTTCAAACCGTAAAACATACTAGCGAATTTAGTTAATTTTGCTAATTTAATTAATACACAAATTAATGATCTCGTATTGCTCATATAATTGACAAGTTACACATGGGCCGGTTGAAATATTTGTATATATTCAACTTATTCAATTTCAACATAAACACAATATTTTGCTCATGCAAGCAACAGGATTTAGATTTCTATGAATAACGTCTCCTAAATAATATTGTCTTCTACTACACTTTAAAACAATGTAGATAATGTACATTATATCCACGACTGACTTCAGTCCATTTTCGTCTGGTACTAAATCAGCATGTTTCAGAGAAGGTTTTAACGAATACTGGTTTGGGGTCCAACTGTATCCTGGAACAAAATGCATACTAACATACAATTTAAGCAAGTCAAAACTTGTTTTACATAAAACAATCAGATTACAAATCCCTTAGGTCAGGTTGAAATGTAAATATGTTATAGTAAAGTTGTATGGCCTCCATGATCCCGAACGTCCTATTCCTGCGAGGATATTAAAGTCGCCACATGCTGGAAAGAGTAACGCTGTCTAAAAACGCTTTAAAGTTGTGCGAGAAATGGAAACACATTACAACTTATTTTAATTTGTTGTGTCCTTTCAGAAAAAGTCCAGATAAGATTAAAAGAACATCCCCTGCTTCTTGAGACAGTTTGCGCCTAAGGTATGTTCTGAGCTAATTTTATTAAATTAAGTAAGCTTTTTTACAAATGTTTTCATTTTCGTTTTTAATTTATAGTATTGATATTACTGATCAATTAGTGACTATGTTTATGGTAATAACCAAGATCTCGTTTTTGTGGATACAAAAATAAGTTCTCCAAGTGACCAATCATTTGTTTAGAAAAATTCCAGAGCTAAATTATTAACCCTTTCAACCTTAGATAAGACAGAGGTAAAGAAATATTATCATTTTAAACCAATATCGTCTGCTAGTATTTACATATGTATAGTCGTCTCGGACATTGTGGTAATACTAATCTATCAATTATCGATTGTAATTTTCCGTGCCACGCTCGTCAGTGGTAAAATGTCTGAATAAAAGTTCAGCTTGCTTTGAAACAAAAAAAGACAACGCAGGAGAAAGTCGCCAGCCTAAGGAAAACAGAAGGCACATTCCCGTAAACACTCATGCCAATATAATAATATAGCCATGGACGTGCAACTCACATATATAATATACATATAGCTAACGCTTCAAACATTGTGTCTATATCAAATTATTTTAACGACTAAATGCCTTGTTATAGAATTCCTGCACGCGGAAGAATTCAGCAATCTCACGCTGACAACAAACAAACCGCTTATATCCTTGTATCACAGATGCAGATGTATAAATATAAATTATAACACTTCTTGTTTGAACATTCCTGATGCTATTGACCCACATATTAAAAGTAACGTTGTTACAAGTGGTTAAATATATGAAAATTTCTGACATGCAAGACAGATTGTGATTTATTTCGTAAGTGTTAGAACGGATTCTTCTAATACAATTTGAAAATTAGGGCAGATTTCCCGGAAGCAGAGCGCACAACAAACACTGCAACAGTCATACAAGTACATATGTAAAATGAATAACAATCCATTGGCAATAACAGCTCGGTTTCTAAGTGTCCTAGTACAACACACGGTAAACAATTATAGAACTTACGTACTTTTAACTTCTCAAAACGATATTCTCTCGGTATCATCATTGCGTACATATTGGCATCCTGACATTCATGCCGTTACGCAGCTCCGATCAAATATTATAAAAACAATACTTGATGTCTTTCAACGATGATTAGGTCAGAGCAGTGGACTATTACCTAAACAGCAAAATCCTTCTCTCATTTTGTATCAATCTCTAGAAACAGCGGTCAGAACACAGTATTGTGCACGATCGCTGATTGTCTGAATCAAATGCGCGGTTCTTTTTATTCTGTGCATAACTAGGATGGGTGCTATTACAAAACTGAAGATGTTTGTTCCTATGGCACATACTAGGAATCCTTCGTTTATCTGTAGACTGTCGTATTTGATGGAATAGCCTAATATTCTCTGCATTCTCTGAACGAATTTAGGGGAGCCATTACATTTGACATCCTCCCTTGGTTAATTAGATAAGAAATTTTAAAATTATATTCGAATGATAGTTAATTTAAAAGTAATCTTGGTTTATGCCTTATTCGTTTTATAATAAAAATACAACAAACATTATTAATTACATACTTTACTCTCATTGTCTGGCTTTATTTTTGCCGTTTTGTCATGATATAAGAATGTTTCATCGTTATTAAATGAATTACCAAATGAAACGTCCAAGTATTTAATATAATGCGTAATATTGCCCAATGAATTGTCCACAATCATTTACGGATTTAATAAAAAATTCACATATTTGTTGATCGGTTATATTTTTGTTACTCAATCACAAGATATATGGCAACAATCAAAGTTGTTACTCATTAGAAAATAGTTTGAGTGATATCAAATCAAAAACAATGTCATAAAAATTTCTAAAGCCCCAACTGTTCTAAAGAATAAGAGAAAATTCGATCATAAAAGACATAGTGCATATGCTAGCTCAGTTTTAAAATAAGCAACTAATCAAAGTATATTAGTAGATAGATTAGAATATAAACTCATTGTCGAAGTAATATATTTCAAGTAGTCTTTGATGTATTTTTGCACCATAGTATTTTTCCTCTGCATCTTAAGATCCTCGAAAAATAAATGTTAGCAAAGGGATTTAGTCATGAGTTCTGTTATGTCGTGTTTTATTAACCTTTGAGACACAAATGCAAATAAAACTTGAAACAAACTACATTGTTGTCAATTTTATTATCCTGACATTTTGTGTCATAATTTTTATTCATCCACTGTCTACAAAATGACGTCATTGTAGAAAAGAGGACGTAATTAATTTATTTCTGTTGACTAAAAAGCGTTAACGAGGTTGAAGATGTCATCAGAGCTAGTTTTATAATATTGCATCCTTTTTTGGATTTATTTGCTTTGCCATCAAATATCCCAGACAAGTTATTCATGAACTGATGACGTACATTTGCCGGTTTAACGTCACATCGACATAATTATTGGTCATATGGCGACGTTACACTTTTTCATAGTGAAGGAAGATCCGCGGTGCATCTTCGGGCGATATTTCATCAGGTGCGTGCACTTGGGTAGAACCGCCGACCTTCCGTATACCAGCTGGATTGCTTCGTCACGTGAAGAATTCTATTCCCAAAGCGAGGCTCGAACCCACATCGGTGAGGGGCAATATTAATCGATTCGAAGTCAACGACTTTGACCAACGGTTTTGTCATAAAAACAAAATGCTGCTTTAAGGGGGTGAACAATACTAATACTTCTTATGTAAGATTAATGCCGGTAATGAATTGAACGTATATAACGTGATCAAAGATGATCTATGCGCTATAGATGATAACTAATCACTTGCTTGTAAATGTTGCGCTGCAGATCAAAAAGAAATATGCAAACATTAATTTGTGAAAACGACATTATAGTAAATGTATTTCTGACATATCAATACAATATTAATCATTATCTTCCTCAACAATCAAATTTACTTATAGACTGAATTTTCTGGTTTTTTTTCACAGGTGTGATAAGATTGGTTTTTTTTGTACTGCAAATTGTAAAGTGTTACCTTTTTCATAGATAGGTTATACAAATTCTATGTTCTGAAGATGAAAGAAATAGAAAGGCATGTTTGTGTTAATCAATGAATCGCATTGAATGTAAATAAATAAATTGAAGAATGCTCAACAAGCTTATATATATATAAGTAATTATATTATATTATAATTTTTGTACATAAAGCAATTATAAATGCAATATTTTTCATCAACATACCTCAATATGTTTCATCTTTCCAAAAAGTATGTAAATGCATACGACATAAATTAATTAGCTAAAATAAATTACGTGTACGCGATACATTAAAATTAGAGCTTTATATATAATAATTACTTTATCATAAAAACGTTTATTCTATAAATACTGTCCCAATTACAAAGGTACGTACTAAGCTTAATAATTGATAATAGAGAGTTTGAGATTTCAAGCTTCGCCTTCCCCTTCAACGTCTCTTGCGAAGTTAACGTATGAAGTTGAAGTTCGATTAAAATTCCTTGAGATTTCAAACATTAGAATGAACATTACTTCTTTTAATCCGCCCATTCAATTTATCCGTAATTATGATCGTTTTTTTCGTGCAGTTTGATACCAGTTGTCCGAAAGGGCAGGAATTTTACAAGAGGTTTTAAAAATGAGAAAATGAAAATTAAATAAAAAAAAAATTTCAATTAATATAATCACAGCATGGACTTTAAAGCGATTACAAAAAAAAAACAAAAACAAAAAAAAAAAAAAAAAGCGATAAAACAATGTGAACAATGTAAAAACTCGTTAGTCTTGCAGCTGAGCTCCAAACATTTAGATATTATATAAAATTACGTCAGTATAGTCAGTATACAATGCACGATTGTAAATCATATATGAGAGGAAATCAAAATGATTATTACAAATTACCAAAAATTATTTTCTACTGGGTTTCAATGGACCGCGATCGTGCAATATTTTTCCATATCATGACGTTGAACGCTTTCATATCGGACTAGTCCCAATTCGTGACTCTAAAGTCTGTCCCATCCAATCGGTTAACATCAACTTGGATGCACGGTGACAAAACTGGTGCAGCTATCGGTAAAGTAAATGGCGTTATTTAAACTACAAAAAAGTCACCCTCGAGAATTTCAAGGGTTTTTCTCTAAGTACTCGAATTTCTAAATGAATGCCACATATATTTTTCCAACGGCAGCTCACTGTTGTTAAAAATCGGCCGCCATTGGCGTTTACTCTCTAAAAAGGAGGAGAACATGAAAGTTCACATGAATTACTTGGGGAGCAACTCAAAATGGATTTATAAATGAATAATCGTCGTTTTGTACTGAAAAACCTTGAAAGATCAACAGACTGAACAGTTCATATAATTATTCAAAACAAATTTCAAATGCAAGAAAGACAAATTTACTCACATGCAACTTGCAAATTCCAAGTTAACTGTATTATAATGCTGTATCCCAAGGTCCGATTTACAAATTATCAATTCCCCATTTATTTTTCCACCGTCCAGTCGGAATACAACTTCATTTTTGTTCTATGTCGGACAACTACAATCAGCCAGCGGCACTCTAGATGATATTAAGGCACCAATTGCACCATACATATGAAACAATGCGTTGATTACACCATTTTTCATACGCATGGCTCAAAAAATACCCTGTATTCTATGATTTAAAAATCCTTCCTTCCCATTGAATGTATTTCAAAGATTTATCCTCGATATATCACTCTTTCCAAAATTAATTTCCATAAAACTATTGCTTTGAAAACACACTTCACTTTTCTATCGCGTCCGATTTAAAAGTGACATCACAAATGACATAAAACTGAATGACGTCACAATAGACTTGCCTTACTGTTCATCCAACCAGTGGCGTAGCTTCTATCAGGCACTGTAGGCCTGGGCCTGCAGATATCCGAGAAAACGGAATAAAAGCTAAATATGCTATAAAAATGGAATGGTAAGGGGGGTAAGGCTATAGAAGCTTATGGTTACCATAAAATCCGTATTGAACATGTAATTAGAGCTTATCAATTTTATTTCCATGATTGATAAAAACAGATATCAGCAGTTTAACTATTATCTCACTCGTATACCACAGCCCCGCAAAATATCGCCCTGCAACTTTGTTAATGTCGGAAAATAGACATTGCTTGCAGCTTGTAGTTAACATTTTATAAGCGCTTTTAACCCTGCACTAAATATTTTGGCACCAAATTTGAAAATGGCATCATCGGGTCCGCCTTATCCTGACCAATGAGATAGGAGAGATGATTAGGGCCTAATTACGACGCATATGAATGAAAAAAAGTTTTATTTGCCCACAAAGCACGCAAAATTAAAATCTATTTCTAAATCTATTTGAAGGGATTTCAATCTGGAACCCTTTTTAGGCGTAAATGGACGTATTACCAAAAGTAGGTCATTTTATGAAACATGTTTAATCGGCAAACACTATACGGTAAAATCCTTCTTTGTTTATAAAAAGAAAACGTTAAAATATTTTAGAATGATACTTAAATCACTTAAACTAGATTTTGTATAATTTGATTTGATACAAAGAGGGGCCACACTTGTAAGTCTGCATTATTGTGAAAAAAAAATGAATACAATCTCATAATTCTAACACTGAAGTTAAATTGAGAGGGCGCCGGTGCTGATAGAAAAGTGTGTCAGAGAGGGTTCCCGTGCCGGGTGAAGGGAGTTAAGAGAGATCATGTGAGACAAAGAGGCAAATTTCGCCGACTGAGAGGGATCCGTGCATTGGCGAAATCGAAAGAGTTTTTAAAGAAACGTGATAAAAACACACACACACACACACACACATAAAATGTATTTACAAATAAGATGGGATCAACGGCTTCACATCTGAGATACTAGATCGTGACTTAAAGCTATATTCAAGCAAAGTGCTCTCCGTCTACATTCCTTCTTCGTTTGAACTTGTGACAACTGATAAAACAAATTTAACGATAAAAAAGCAATGGTATATGGCTACGTCTTCCCGTGGTTCAGATTTTTTTTATGCACAAACTTTTGTTCAGGATGAAAAAGCCAACTACGCTCCTGCCAACTGTAAATCCATAATGTTCGATTTAGAATGTATATCTACATCATTTAAACATCTCAAGGGTTTTGAAAGTTTAAAAGAATTTATAATTTTATAGTTTTAATTTTGTCATTTTTTTTTCTTGTGTAAATACCGCTCTAAAGTCACAATTTCGAAAAAATTTAATTTTACCAAAATGTTTAAATGGAGCCGACATTTTGTTTTTATGGTAAAAATGGTAAGCTTAACCTTGCGTGGATCCAGAGGGGGAGGGTCCGGTAGTCCGGACCCCTTGGAAAATTCTAAAAGAAAAGGAAAGATGAGAAGAAGGAAAGAAAATGATTTTTCGAAAAGTCAAGATTAGGGACCGCATTCAAAGTGTATGAGGCTGCTTCACGTAGAGCGCGCTAATTCATATTTATGTTAATTATCTCAAAGATACGAATAATTCTACTTTTTGATTTAAAAAGTGAGCTCATAAAAATGTGAAAATAAGGGGTATATTATATATACAATGGCAATGGAAAAGATGTTATTAAATGCTTCTAAAACGTCCCAGAATGCAGGAAATGAAGCGCTGAATTTCAAAATATTCAGGGGGAGTATGCACCGCTATTTCCTCTTTTAGCATGTTCAACAAATACTCATTGACAACTCTTCATTTGTAAACGGCTAACATCCACATAAATAACCTCAACTTGTTAAATATAAACAGGCACATGTTTGCCATGGTAAGGGTTCGGTCGGAACACCACTTGAGAAAAATGGCTGGATCCGCGCATGATGTTTACGTACGGTGTTCCGGTAGGGTCATCGCCACATAACGCATGTGAGCTCGAAGCAACATAAGAACGAGACTACAGTGTTTAAAAGTCGTAACCACGAAACTATGATGCTGAAAGTCGAAATAATTTCGTATTATCACCATCGTTGTTTCGCGGTTTCGACTTTTTAGCATCATAGTTTCGAGTTTTCATCAGCATAATTTCGACTTTTCATCAGTGTATTTTGGGTTTTTTTATCATCGTAGGTTCGGCTTTTCATCATCAAAGTCTGAACAGTTAACATCATGTACCGCCTTCCTGATACGGCATCATAAGATATGTCCTTTTGTTTTTGTCTTTTTAAAAAAAAACAAAAAACATCCCAGTTACGCACGAGGGAAAATTAAGCTGGGCATGAGAAAGGGTAAGATATTCTACCTTTTTCTGCTTTACGGGTAACATTAATCTTAAAATCGACCCAAATTTAGGGAAGCTCTTAAAAAAACATTTTGATCTACTAACGATTAATACTCAAACATCAAAAATATGTTTAAATTACTCTGTAACACTGGAAGTTAAACATCGCAATTGTTCACCGTATCATCTTTTATTAATAACATTTATTTGAATTCATAAAACAACAGTGAGACTTTTTTAGCAATACAGTGTGAACTCGGCCGGAGTTTTATTTTCTAATACATTTAAACGTTGATAATTTTGAGTTGTCCCCTAAAAAAAGTATTACAGGGCGCCGCCATATTGTTTATATACAAGAAGCGACGCGACGTCATTTAGCATTACGGTCTATGGAGAAAAATACAAAATTGAACATATCAATTTCAAAAAATTTTTTTTTTGAAAAATGAAAAAAGTGCCTAGAGATATGGATCTGCGCTATATAAAAACATATTTTAGGGCATCATAACGCATATCATAATTTTAAAAATGATGTTAACCAGATAGGTGGGACAGACTTTAGTTACCTCCCCTGACGGTCCGTCCATTGCGGATTCGTTTCTGTAGATTTTTGTTGCTATTGTGTGTTTGTTTAATTTGTAATTTATGCAACATTTTGTTTACTTTTACGCTTTGATTAATCTGACCTATTAGATACTGGCACGTAGTAATTTATCAGACTGAAATGAAATGAGTTATAATTAGGTCATGGGTTGGACTTATATAGGATGTGGAATGTTTTCTTAACGTTGTAATTGAAAGAATCGCGTGACGTCCAGCGCACGTTGCGACAACAAGTTGACGTCATTTTCGCGGAAAATATTAATGTGCATCAATTTGATTTGTTTATTGCGTTTTCGGAGAATTTTTTTCCGTATTTTTTTCCTGTCTTTCGTGACAGAACTATAATTTAGATATAAATTAATCATTTGATAGTGGATATGTAATATAAAGGTTATCAACCTTGTATGTGGATATGTGCACTCGTTCTTACCGAGTTTCAAGACCGACTTTGTAAAATGTAAGAATCAAAGGGGGAATTAACCCAGAATGTCCCTCTGCCAGGCTCTGGTTCCGTGCATTTAAAGAATGGAGTTATCTCATACGGCTAACAGGAAACGTCTCTCATCATGATGTCATAGATCTGAAGTTGTCTGATACTTCAGAAGAATTTTCCGTCTTCCTAGTACCATTTTATGTTTATAATTAAAACGCAATTGTCGTATCAAGTGTCCGACAGAAACAGATTGATTTTATTTGGATGTGAAAATAAAATATTCCACTAAATGATAATCGCGCGTAATTATTTATTTTTCAAGTAAAATGACTGTCATGCCATATGCCTCCATCCAGATTTCAGTCCTTGATGCCGAGTATGTGGACAGAGTAGATGTAAAAAGAATGAAGTTTCGACTTTCGTGATATCACATCTTCGGACGTTCAAAACTTCACTTCATACGACAAAACGGCCCATCTGGTAAAATCGATACCGCCTGGGGACACAAATATGCCGTAGAAGTTAAAGTTTGAACAAAATCTCAAAGTTTCTCAAAATCAGTTGATAACTTCATACTTCCAGGTTCAATTCAATGTATTTAGTTAAAATCATTGGCCGTACAAAACTTCATTATTCTTATATCTATTGATAGTGTTTCGCATCAAATTTGGTCTAATTATATATATGGATAATCAAATAACTTAATAAGCAGAAATTCTGAAACTAAGCTTTTTATTTCGCATAGTAATAAAGAGAAGTCTTAGGCTTACGTGATATTACATGGAAAACTTTAGTAGCAACGTGTGATATAAATAAAATACACGCATATCGGTGACGCTTTACCCAAAATGTATATGAAAGACGTTGAAGGGGAAGGCGAAGTTTGAAATCTCAAACTCTCTAATAATATAAGCAAACAATCCGTCAAGAAAAATTCACAAGAAAGGTTACTAGTATTCAGAAAAAAAATGACTATTAAACCGAATACAAATCATTCGAAAGTTTCACTGAGGTTAAACCTTGGTTTGCCAGAATCCTTCCTTTGTCTAGGTGTTGTTTTATATTTTGTCGAGGCGAAATATTTGTAGCTTAGACAGTTATAATCGTCATCATTTATATCAAGAGGACATGCCATAGAAAGATTCAAGAGACGTTTTTGTAAATCGAACAGGAAATAAACTGTCATTTGCTGCAACAAAGAAGGCAAATACACGATCTAATTGATGTTAACTGTCATACCGTTGCATAATGCCAAGGCATTACATCATTTTCTCTGTTTTTGTATGTTTCTATTTTCAGAGAGACAAAGCCGAAGAAGTTGATTGCTTGGTAAAAAGTTCAGATCCGAAGTATTGAATGAGCAAGTGGTATGTCAAGAGAATGCAGACAGAGTATAGTTGAGACACTACATCATTGTATATATAGTATCATAATTTTCTTACTACACTGCTCTCTTTTTGTGTGTTATGTAAAGCGTACAAAAAATAGAAAACTAAGAAAATGGCTTCAATGCTTTGATCTCTAACGTGTCATATATTTATATAAAAAGGTTAAATGCATGAAATGTTGATTTAAAGAATGAACGGGCTTGATCTAACATCGCGTCAACGCATACTCATGTAATAGACCATAAACCACAAATAACAGGTGAATTGCCAAAATGTTGGTAATTTAAGACAATTAATCCTTCTGTTTTTATGTTAAATGATTGTGTAATTCTTACAAACTGCTTGAAATATCATGATACATGTCGTATTTTACCAAAATAGGGATAACATAAGATACTATACATTATCATCGTTTTATAACTACTGTTCAAGCAAAAGGTGCATTCATAATAAATCACGGGTAAACTGATCTATAATTATCTGTATCACTAACACATTCAGAATTATAATAATAATTTGTGACTTATAACGCGAAAAGGCCTCCGTGTCTCCTCTTCTTTTGAAATGTGTCAAGAGTTGTTTATAATGTATACTAATTGTAATGCATATAGTAATAATTATCTTCATGTTAAACATGTGCAATATTTACATATTCTTGTGCAAATTAAATGGATTTAGATATATACATTTTCTGATCTATTTCCTGTCGTTAAAGTCAGTCCAACACAACGAGTAGCGACATTTGAGTATTTTACATTGGAAGAGCGACATCTGACTATCGTAAAACTATTTGTTTACTTGCATTCTTAGATATAAACGTCTGCTAGTTTTACAAAAATCCTCCTAGTAGTTTATATGATATACTTCAATGTCGAAGTAAAGCCTTCTGACTTTTGACATTCCCTTCGTATTATTATGGTGAACATTTCTGTTTAGTTATTTGTAATTGAAGAAATATAGTTTGAAATGAAGTTATTTGACTTTTTCCATTAAGTTTGACCATTACCTTGGTTCATCTGACCTAGGTTGCACACTGGTCACATTGTCTTGTGACGGTAATTAATTGATGTTTGTGTTTAAAAAATGCTACCTGAGGTTTAAGACGTACAAAATGTTGTTGTTTTTTTTTGGTATCCCAACCTACCCTATATGTTTTTATTGCCTTAGAATAATTGTACTTTTGTATGCTTTTAACATAGTCATAGATGTTAAAAATCAACTTACTGATGCTCTAAAGGCATAATACCCTTATTTCGAGAAGTCCCACTTAATAATAGAAATATATATATAGAGAGAGAGAGACAGTACCAGAGCTCTTTGCCGACTTCGACTTTTCAAAATAAAGTGGTTTTTACAAGTTCACCGATTACGATTAGATATGTAAACAACAGACCCTATCTATAAATCACTGGAATGAATGAATGACAGTCGATCTTAGTCATAATACTGATTGACAGTGAATGCTAATGACTTCGTGTGTTGCAGTAAGGTATTTAGTTTGTAACTGTTTGTAATATCAATTGAAATCCTCTCGAAACTAGCAAAATGATTGCTTGAATTTCGACACAGCTCACTCTCTTTGTCGTTCGCCAGCTGCAAAATTGGCACAAAATTGTTCCAGTTCTCGTAATGTAGTCGGGAAGAAAATAGGGCTGCACTTAAAATGCCTAGCTATATCTACTGCTGTTATGGGGAAGTGGTAGGGAGTCTTCCTTAGCTGTGAGAGGTCCTGGGTTCCAGTCTCGGTCAGAGCTTCAGTATTTGCATTTTGCTACAACATGTTTCTGCTGTTATCAGACAGTTCCAGATGCTCTATATTTTTAGCCAAAGTATCATGGATCATCATCTAGCAATCCAGATCACAAATGACTGTTTAATCAAATGCACCCAAATAGAAAATATTCAATATATTATGTCCCTTTAAAGTTTCTGCTCTCCATGTTCAAGAAAAGTTACATTTCCTTGATCACAAAATTTTCTTTTATATGAAAATATCAAATGCTCACAACTCAACGCTTCCGATTAAAATATTGTCAATATATCTATTTTTGAGAAATATATGGACATTTGCCTTGGTTTCAAAGATTTTTCTCTTCATAACTATGATTTGAAAAAAATGTATATATTTGAGTATGTTATCGGAAACACAAACATTTTTTTGCGCTTAAGATATATCGAGTGAACAGGTTATAAAACTTTTTGTCATATATCCTTTAACAGTGCCCAGTGATTATCACTTTGGACCCAGTGACCGTGCTCGTGAATGATTGTCCTCGTATTATAAAGCCGATCGTAATATGTTTATTTATCTAAAGAATTATTTAACATTGAACTATAGTTATTTGAATTTTGACATCCTAGTGTGGCCTTGGCCCTGAGCCTTGTGAGATTATACAATTGACAGGAAGTTTCAAATTGAAGGCTTCTTCAACAGAACGTATTGTATTAAATCAAAGGAAATGAAAAACACAAAAAGTGAGCAATAAAGTGTCTATCTTGCATCTTTACTGGATAACAAGAAACAGACAAGTCACATTAGGTGGTATTAAATTTATAATCTTCAAACAAACGTGCATGATTGCGAGCGCAATAATAACATCAAAGCATCTGCAAAAGGTAAAAATGATATACTCTTGTCAACCATTCGGGAGTACATTTGGATTTATCTGTCTACTTGAAGCGAGGTTCAATAATGCAAAGTTTTCACAAAATTGAATTCATATTACTATCATCAGACGCAGAAGATTTTCATTCCATCAATGTGAACTAGTGAATATTATCTCTTTTACTGAAGTAAATTCTCTTTCATTGATGCATTAAGTTTTATATAATTATGTAGTGTCGTGTCAAAGAAATCTTCATTTTGAAAACTTTGTTTTTTGTTGCAAATGTTCTAATTCAAGTAAAATATTAATTTTACTGTTACAGAAGAACCCCGCTAAGATGCAATAAAAGATTTGTTTTATTATTGGACTATTCTACGAATGACATCGAAAATTTAAAACAAAGAACATGTATTACGTTTTGACTTCTTGTAGAAATAAACAAAGTAGTAACTACTTTGCTACAATTTATTTTGTTGTTCATGTTGTTGGGGAAAAGAAAATGTAATCTACGGATCTGGGTGTTAGGACGAGCCCGCGCATAATTGCCGCAATGTGGCTACTGATGAAGAAGTGTGTTACTATCCTTTTCTCTAAGGCAATATTGTACACCTGTTTATTTCTATAAATATAAATCACTGAAAATTTGATTATAAAAACATGATAGATAAATATCCAACAGAGAAATCCACGTTCCAAAAATGCAGTCTCCCCAAACATTGACCCAGCACACGGACGTGCACACGACCAACACACACACTCTTACACAAAGCAAACACACAAATCAAACACCGAAGGAAAGAAAAACGAACAAATAAAGGAAGACAATCGGCTCCATCTTGGAACGCCCAGTGGTAAACCAACACTGGGGAGCTTAAATATAACCTCACTCTTCCCCACCATGTTAACCGGACAGTGTATATAATCCCGCCAGGTGATAAACACACAATATTCTTTTCATAAAACGTTTTATTGTTAACATGTTATTGTTTCTTTGTTTTATGTAATGTTATAAAATGACTTAAGAAAAAAAAAGCTCATTAAATGAACTTTTATTTCAGTTGGCCAAAAAAGGCGCAGATTATGTTTAACATCATTACGGCACGCTTTAACAATTCTGAAACTTGATGTTTGAAAATGATGTTTGTAGTGTATGAGACTGAATTTAATTTAGTCCAATTAGGCCAAAGTCACACCTTCTTCCGCAAACCCATTGCTTACTTATACAAAATGTTAAAAAAGAGAGGAAAATCAGTGCAATTAGTTATGATATTCGCCTATAAATGTATCAGCAATTGCATTAATTCGTCTAGACAGCGTATCTTCCTGACTATTAATGGCTAATGAAGCGAACCAGTTGTCTCATCCTGAATTGCCAAATGTATAGTCAATCTCCATAGATCAGGAAGCAATGTATTTAATATATATTGATCTGAAGATTCTTTAGCGGGCGACCATGACGTAACATATTGATACCTATAACTTATCATTTTTATAGACAAAATTGTATGCTCCATATACGCACAAAGACTTATCTTATTCCTTTTTTTTTATATTGCTTTCCTCATAATGCTTTTCTCCAAAGATTAGTGAACATGAAATCCCATGTGAAATAGAATTTCAGATAAGGAATATATATTACCTATTGATTTAATGGCTGGTTAAGAAAAGTTTAATTTCTTTTTTGGACACTGCACGTCATTTACACACTGCTGAATTATTTATTTAGCAAATAACCTTTAAAAGATCAATTTCATATGTTTCTTAAGTGTAAGATGTGAACCATGGCGATTTATTTCATTATAATAGCTGGAAAAAGAAGAGAAACTATTTTACAAAAATGAATAAAAACAGTTTAAATATGTATCAAGAGATTTGATAAATCCGCATTTGTTTTTTGTTGCCATGGAAACGAAATGACCGCCATTTTGATCAAGTATTTAAATGCTCATAATTTTGAAATTCTCATTTTTATGCCGATTTTGAACATTTTTTCACTTCTTTTAATGATTTAAGAAATCCAAGCAAACCAAATTAACATGAGAACAATATTGCCTTTCCCTTAAAAAAAAGAACTGATGTATGTAGGACAACTGATTTATTTAATACGTGAATAGATGCTTTGTAATGGTATTTAGAGACACTTTAATGTTATCAAATGATAATAGACCATTATGTGTTTTTGTTATTCTTTATTTAAACCACATAAAAATGTTATAGGCTAACAATTATAACGGTTGCTGTTTTAGTTCATTGAACAGTTTCAAAACTTTTTCTCAAAGACCCACCACGACCTAGTGACCTACCTTTTTCGCCCATAAAAACCTCATGAAAATCATTCTTATAATACAGTCATTCTTATAATACAGTAATATAAAGCTATTTCAGGTGAACAATTTAGGCCCTTCCTGAATAAACGTGTGTTCACAACTTTATCTGCAAAGATATTCAGTCAATCCCTTTTCAGCACAGTTTGAACAATATAGATGAATAACTGTCTTGCACTGTAGAAACAAATTGGGATTGAAATTTAACTAAATACACTGATTTATGTACCTATTACTACATTAATTCAACACAATGTTAAGACATTAAACACATTGTCTTGGCCTAATATATGTCTCTGTCAATTTGAAAATAAATTCTTGTATATCTCATAATTTTCATGCAAATCATGTATAATTACCATCATGGAAATACAAAAGAATACAGTTGTTTTGTGGTGCCTCTTTAACGACTTAACAAACATGATATCTTTTTGTTTTACGTGTTCTCATGTACATCCGAGAATATAAACAAAATAGATTGAGGAAAATGTATGACTAAAATATCATTTCACTGGTTGTAGATACGGATTAGAATATATCCAGCTCCAATCTGATGGATGAGGCTCTGTTGATGTATCACTTCAACAGTACCACTTCAACAGTAACAGAAACACTTGTGCATGTCCTATCCATCAAATAATAGTGATAATAAATTCTGAAAAATAAATCTTATATCATTTTATAGAAACGTAACTAAAGAAATTTATGTCCGTAAACAGACAATACGTCATGACTCAATCTGACTAAAGTACTTGATCTTCTAAACGAAGATCTGAGAACGACCCATTCACTTTCGTCTTCTGTATATTTTGGATTTCCAGTATTGCTATTTTTATTTTATCCAATCAGACGACTTGTTCGAATGTCAAAGAGTAAGAAAAATGTGCAGTCATTCCAGGGCTCGAACCCGGGACCCCTCGCTTACAAAGCAAGTGGCCTACCGACTGAGCTAACCGGCTATCTGATACATTATGACATAAGAATGGTAAATATCAAAAGTCAAGGCTACAGGTAAATTTGCAAGATGTTGTAAGTTAGGCTTTGATTGGCTAGCGAAAGGGTCGTCAGAACGAGGCAATGAATAGGTCGTTCTCAGATCCTATGCGTAGCGTAATAGGATATGTACTTTAGTCAGACTGCGTCATGACTATAAAACGCAAACGACGACCTAATGGTTCCGGTTTTGATTCATGATCTGCAGCGAAATGTTATGTTTATTTCTTGAAATTACACTTTTTTAAATTGAGAAAAATGCTGTAAGGAACAAAGAGGACCTATCAAGATATTTTATTTTAATCAGTTTTTACAATTACTGCACGAGTCTACTGGTAGTAAATGCAATTCGTTATACGACATTTACAGTACGAAAGTCTTGCACCCCAGATGATTGATATTTCGAGCACCGATCGATACACAGAGAACTCTCGTTCAGTGTGCAAAAATGTAGAATGCTTTTCTAATGACATTAAATAGCATTTTTCTAGACACATGAAACCGAAAAATTAATGCTATTTTACTAGGAATCGCTATTACAGATAATAATAAACGCACCTCTACAGACAGTTTAGCCCATAATGTAGATTTTAATGAAACTTTACATGGTTGTAGGAATATCTATTTTCAAATATATGGCGGAATAAAATTTATTGGTCCGTGCGGTTAATATTTCACAATTCGAAAAATATCAATTAGAATCCTAGCTTTACTGCTTATTTTATATTTATTAATTTATCATTTTGAGTTATTTTACATCCAAATTCACTGACTCGGAACACACTATAGGTACTGATATTTTAACTTATATAGACAATACTATCTTTTTGTAAATTTTGAAATTGTGACATATATTTCGAGGCTTTTCCATTTAGCGTTTCAAAAATTAACTGGCGCATATTTATGTAGTATTTGATTTGTCTTTAGGTGATCTATTAACGAATATTTATATATATCCGGAAAAAATCCAATTCAGCACTTTCTCAATCAGTACGATTGAAATTGAAACCTATTTTAATTCTATTATATGCTAATTGGTGACAAATAAGCACATAAAAGTAAATCATTGTGACTGTATGACTAATGGGCATTACATTTCAATGAAAAAATACTTCAGTAGAATTTTTTACAGTTTGATCTCCGTGTTCTTGTGTTACTAAATGTCTGGCTTGTTTAATTTATAGAGCCTATTTGATGTCATTTTGTAAAAGCTTTATTTGGGCCGTGGCAAGTTTTGTGTATTACATTACACCTTGATAACAGTCGCAATTTAACAAAAATGCCTTTTGTAATCATTACAGTGTCTGAAGAATCACAGAAAAATTGCAAGACATCCACTTCGCCTTTTGTGTGTAACAAGAACAGACAGACATGTTCGCTTTTTGTGGTATAACAAGTCTTAAAAGACATGGCAGGGCATTCATCAAAAACAAAATGATGTTTTCCACGATGATAATCTTGGAGCTACCATTATCAGGGCAGTCTGTGATAAATCGACTAAGAAACCATATTCTTAACGGCTGATTATGTATAAAATCGGCTTATCAGTAATAACTATAGGAAGTGGATGACAGCGCTAAGGAAACTAGATTTGCAAATTTCTCCAGAATAATGACAATAATGGATTCAGGGATTTACCTTTCATCTTTGATGTATCACTTTTAATAACCATTGGCGTGAAAACATAGCAGTCGCATTGCAAATAACTGAAATTTAGCTTTTGTGGTTGATTATACTAAATTGCACATTTATGCTGAATTAACTTCAAATCTTTTGATCGGCTGTTTATGATAGTCATGGTAAACCTTTTAAGTATAATTTAAAACATGCATTCATAAAAATATTTTAAGTACATAATTTATGACACAGTATTAATGGAATTGATGTCCCGATTAATATCTTTGCTGTAATGGAAAATGACATCTTTTCTTAAAAACGTTAATGTTCCTGTACGATGATTTATGTTGATCTTTTGCCAAAATGCTGTATCATTATAAATTGATTTAAGGAGGTAGGTTACCTTGTTACAAGCGTAAATTCAAATTAGTTGAACCGCATCATTTTTTTTTGTATTTCGTGAAATATGAAGTTTTAGCTGCTACAATCTCAATTTCGTTTGTCTCTGTCCCTTCAATTTCAATTTTTATCCAGGTTTGAAGAACATGACCCTCCAAAGGTATTTCATATTGAAAGAAGAAGGAAAATACAGATATTTAACACTTTTCATTGTATTTTAGTTCCATTGATATCCGTAGAAGTTTGTATAATTGATAATTTTACTAGTATGCACGTTAGCTTTCTAATACAAGCTTAGAATGTATATGTCGCGGGGCTCGTGTTTCCATGGTAACGCATTTTCTCTCAGTTTTAAACAACTATGTATAAAAATAGGTGTTTTCGACGGCTTCAGTGCTATTCTGTTAATGACCAACATGAAATATTTGGGTAATATTATCAGCAAAATACCAAGCACTTTACATGGTACCCTATTTTTCTTAAATTTTAAAGTAACCATGGCAACAGAGATGTTAAAAATAGGTTATATCTTGCTTTTTGTTGTAATTTATTCAAAAAAATATTGAATAAGATTATCTTTCTAGTTGATGTAGCTTTAAAACATATTATTTCTAACGTAAGTTACATTTTCGTGTTATTTGCATTTATTCAAACAAATTTCACAGCTTAGAATACGTACAGCAGGACCCCTGGTCTGCCATTTCCATGGAAAAATCGTTCAGCGTGCTGCTATTATTCTTATGGATATTCTTGAAATGAAAATAAAAAGCCGAAGCTGTGTTTCTTAAATAGACCAGTGTCAACGCTTTTGAATTTTACATTTAGATACATAGGTCACGGGCTTCGTTTCCATGGTAATATCAATTCAATTCAAGAAACCACAATTTTCTACAGAAATCTGAACAATTTTAGATCTTAATTTTAGTATTTAAGTAACAAATTATCAACGGAACCTGCAAAATAGGTATTACAAAACAAACTGCTGGACTTTTTATTTAAAAATGGCCGTAACACGTAACCTTTCACCCAACTATATTCCAAATAACACCGGTTGCCATCATCCATTTTCTTACATTCCGTATTACATTTCAATATAACTACATAAAAGAAGCAAAATATTGATTGTTATTTAGAGCAAAAGACTCATAAAAATATTTCAGCAAATAATGGTTAAATTGAAAATAGTTAAAATAAAGAAAATGTACAGAATCACGTACTTTCGAGATAAAAGCTATTAATTTTGCGCGGTAACTGACACGTAACGTCATGACGTCAATGACGTCATTTTAAGGCAACATTGTTTTGAAGCGTTTCTGTGGCAATCTATTCATTATTTCTGCATTATTAAACCATAAAGCATCAGATCGAAGACAGGTTCATGATTTGTTTTCAGAAGAATGAATATACAAACACATTTAGTTTGTCGTAAACGTCGTCGTAAACTGTCACGTTAGCTTCCGGTTGGACATGCGCACATACAAATATGAAGGTATCCTACCTCCTTAAACGTAGAAAATTTTTATCAAATTTTTATAATTTGTCTGTATATATAACTGCAAAGCCAATTACAAAAATGTTATCTGGTAACAGCCGATTGATGGAAATATTCCAGCTCTTTGTCGTGTTATGATTCATACATGGCGTATGTTAACTTATACACGTGTAGTATTTTAAGCCTATCAAACAACACTAGTTATATACACATATATGTTTATTCAGTGTTTGCATATTCTTTTATAATAATTGTTAAGACTGAAAAAGAATAGGGAACGGGGAGCAAATCAACTACAAACATTCATTACCCTGAAATACTTTTTAAATGAATTTCATTTGAAAAAAAATAAGACTGGGATCATGAGTCTGCCACTCTGAAATTGATGACGTGGGTCACTTGACATATGCTTAAAAGATAATACTGCTCCATACTTTATACCTTGCAATACTATTACAGTCATAAACGTTACCTCTTAATTGGTCTATAGTTTGATCTGTTATAAAATAGATCCAGAACTTATCACAAGAAAATCGGAAAAATTACATTACGTTTGTCCATTCAACAGAACGGGCATACGTATGCATACACGGCTACTTTGACTGAACAAATAAAGCGGCATCGAAGTAATTTATGCGGCCTCTTCTACATTTATTTATTCGGGCTAGATTACATGAAATATAAACGCAGTATCATTATGCTAGCGGTAGAAAGTAACCGATTCACAATCTTTAGTACAATTTCTTTATTCTGTGTTTGTCTAAGTCAAGACGATTAAAGTTTAACAACTTGATTTTCTTACAGACTTTATGAACATTTTACTACCAAATGGCACCCATTAATTGCACTTAGTATTGATATTATCATTGATCTTCAACGTCGTGGAGTCCACTCGTTAAAATTCAGCTTAAGCTTGTGCTAGAATGGATGGTTTTTCATATTTTGTTACCTTCCGTGAAAAGGCACACTCGACCGGAGTTTTCTACTGTTTTCTTTGATTGTAATTTTTACTTTCAAAATGATACTCTTACATTTCGGAAAATTATTTCTATAAATTTATATTAAAACTTCAAAGCAAAATTTCAAAACTGTCTTCGACCTTCGACATTACGTAAAGTATCGAAACGGTAAATGCCATATTTCGTGTTGTGGTCTTTAATCATTAACTTCAAGCTTTCTCTAAACTGAACCAGTCCTAGACTTTTTGCTTTTCCGCATTCTATGCTTCCAAAGGTTCTTCTGATAGATTTTCTTAAGTATCACAACAGCAGTCTTTTAATAGACGGCTGTTACAGGTTTTCTTGTACTTGGACTCAGTGTTGCTTTTTTATTATGGAATCAATTGATAAAATACCGCTTAAGCCGGCGCTAGGGGGCGTGAAAGGTGTTGCACATATCATTAACGCTCATGAGTAGACACAAACCGAGTCGGCTTATATATGGTTGTGTTCTGTACTTCCAAAAGATCTTCTTATAGCGTTTATTACAATAACTCTTTTACAACATTGATCCAAACATGTCATTGCTACAAAATATGAATTTATAGCAGACATTTTATTATGTTATTTCATTGTATTCTGTGATTAACAGTGATCTTATAAAGCTTAACGTATAACGCTTAACGAAATTTTACTCACTGAAATCGTCAAAGTTTTGATTCGTTTTTATTATATTTAGAAAGAATATATAATACTAGTATACTATTTTGGGATGATCTTTAAATCTCTTAACAGAAACAAAAATGAAGCGATCACAATCCTAATGACTTAAAAGTCACCAAAGGAAAAAACAGTCTAACCCCACCCAAAAGCCCTAATTTTATTACCAAGGCCTGTAGCTAAGGATGACAACCAAATTTGATTTAAGCTGCATTTTTAGGTCCAGTCAATTTCGTTCCGCATAGATTTCGCCATAGTGAGTTTGGGGTTTTGCACATTGTATTATTTATCGTCAAAAAAGCTAATGTTATAATATTCCTTGCGTTCTATGCAGAAACGATCTTCTAATGTATGTAATAACCGGGAACATCTATTTCTTTTTTCTTTTTTTTACATTTTAATGTTGATATCACAAAGTCATCATTACATATACTGCCGATGACTTCAGGGCCCCTATTTATCAACGATTTAAGTCTGAAACGTAGACTTTGAATTGCTAAAATTACTGGTACATAATATAATAGGGTTACAATTATAATAGCATCTTGATCTTGCGCTCCTTGCGTGATCCGACCTAGCAAAATCCATTCGAGCCGAATATAAAATCCCAGATCTAGCTATTGTTATAATGACCCTTTTTTTATTAAAAATCCTTATCATTTTGTGTGTTGTTTTGTTATCAAACGAAATCGTCAACGTTTATCGACGTTAAAATAGAACTGAGTGTAGTTTTTTTTGTGCGATGTATGAAGTCATGCATATTAAATAAATGTAGTCCGGCAACACACTATACAAAAGGTACAACACGGACTTTTTCTGCCTGTTCGTATTTCCTTTTGAAATATAAGCCGCATTTCTGACAGAATTTTTAAAGGTATATAATAAATTGATTTCAATGAATCTAACTTTTCATGAACATATTACATGTATATACTACAACAATAGTCTCTGCGAAATAATTACATAAGAAAAGACGTTACGGCAATTTTAAAGTCTTTGTCTAAATTTTATACTTAGAATGTTGATGAATACCGGCCCAGACTTGTAAACTCGTTAAAATGTCCAGACCATGCAGACTGTAGACTACACCGATTCAATAATGTAATTGTCGTGCAAGCCAATCATTTCGAGAAATATTTATTAGCTTATTCAAGTTTGTAGACGTTGTGTCTAATTTAAAGACTTTTATGCGTTTACAACGACGTATATATCTAATATAATAACGGTGATCGTTTGTAATATCATACTTATGCACGCAAATAAATCTCTAGTAAGCTGAACCCCACGAGAAAACTACGATCCATATATCTTACGTAAAGTCAATTGTAACATGTTCAACTTAAGTAACATTTGTTTCTTTTAAAGATGTAACGAATTTAAATGTTCGGAAAAGAAATAAATTTAGACGGTGAGTACCGCATGACACGGAATGAGTCACAATAAATTGTAACAAGAATACCTCTTTAGCTAAAATACAGTCCACTGATAATCACACTAATATTAAAACATAATACCACTATAAGAATAAAAGAAAAAGAAAATTCAAAAAGATAATGTATACATAAACAGGCAATTTTTCAGCAGTTAACTAATACTTAATAACGGCGCTTGAACGCATAATTGACTAAAGCCAGATATACCTAATAAGTCACAATTAGGAATAAAATGAAAGAACAAACAACTTGATCTCGACATCGGCGATTTATCATTTGCAGGAAAATGCTGTGCTTATATTGAAATCACAGCCAGCAAGTACTAGTACATGGTTTTCAGTAGCTTGCTCGAGAAAATATAACAGTCTCTCACACACTGAAAATACTTAACATGTAACTGATACTCAGTATGTTATTATTTTCTATGATATTATAGGATTTTTTATACTAGAAATAAATTTCAATGCGATGAATTTTGGCCTATTAAGTACGTTTCCTTTATCAGAATTAAGATGACATGAAAAGCGATGTTGATTCATTAATGTTCAAAGAGATTTCATACTGTATTTGTTCTATCACATTTATCGTCTAAACTGTTCTGCAGTTCAATACACAGCGCAACCACACAAACTCGTCCTGATGCCTTCAATTAGCGATGAGATATTACTGACAACATCCGTATTTAAATTAGACATTTCGCTTCTAAAATCAATTTTAAATCTTAGAATAAAAGTTCTTCCGGTGGTGATGTTTTGATGCTTTTTCTTGATGTCGAAAACAAATATACACAGTGATCCAACTGTGGTAGAGTAATTGATTTAACGCCTCAGTCTCTGTGCTACCATAGATTAAAATAGACTCTTTAGTGGATACGTTACACTCCAGTGGGTTGTTGAAACAAAATCGTAGTTGCTTTTTTGCTTGAATGTATTTCAAAATGTTTAGATATTGTGTGAGTATTTTATCAGGATGATGCAAAAGGTGATTTTAGTACTACCCGTAGCAGAACATGCAGTTGAATAAGAAATTGCATTTCACATTGGATAAAAATGAACAGTAACACGTTAATTAAAATGGAAATATGTCCGTCCTATACAAAATTCATGACTCGAGGTTATTCCGATACCAGCGGATAAGATTTAAGTAGTTCAACCACATCACATACACATTGGTATGTAGGAGGTGCAAATTTATTTTATTATATCTCATATAAATTCCCTAAGTAATTTTTACATTAGTTTATCTTGAATTATTAAACATGTTTATCAATGATCTTATGTCTCATGCGAAAAAACCTTTATTTCCTTTTCTGTGCTTGTGATATGATCTGATTCAGTAATTTAACGTCACATGCGCAATAGCGCTACTTAGTTTTCTGCGAATATGATATTATCTCCCCTTGGCTGATAAGATACTTTCTCACTGATTAAAAGTCTGCAACGATCAATTTCGACGAGGTGATTATATAATTATGTTAAAGGAACAAATAATTTTTCTAGTGTGTATGTGTCGATTTTTCTTTTTCAACTTTTCAACTCCATGTCAAAAACATTTAGAACAACTTCTCATCAAATGTTGAATTGAAACTAATAGTATGATCATCGCATAGGAAATGATCCAACTAAGAAAATGAGTGCTCACGCTTATATATTTCGTTTAGAAATGAGGACGTTATCGCCGTGTTTCGAATGTTACTGCTGTCGGTTTCGATATTAACACAGCGCTTATAATTAAATACGCGCATAAATATATTATAAGTTTATCGATATGTGAGATCCAGGCTGAACAAATCATATTGCTTAAAAATGTCTAACAGTAAATTCACCATAAGACCACCACTGTCTTTATTTTGTTGGGTGTTGATAATCTGCATTTCAATGATTATTTCAATAAATCATTTAACTCATTATGTTTATTTTCCAGTAAATATTTTGACCTTTATAAAATTATATTGTCGGTATAAAGAGATAAATATTGCATTCCTGAGCAATTATGCAAATTCATCCTTTTAAAGTATGTCCGTTATTGTCGTTAAATTGAATCATTAAGCCAATTTCCCGCAAACGATGAAAATGACAATAACATATAAATTGAATAATCATTCAAAATCTATAACAAACGTATTATTTAATCATTGTTTAAATCAAACAAAGAAATCGGTTTAGGTTTTAAAGGCTCTATTAGGACTATACAACCGTTTCTTTAATAAGCTACATTTGAAATATTCGTCAATATGCATTTACGTTTTATTATTTTATCGTTTATCAAAAACTCGTGAGAACAGATGTAGTTCCGTCCAATATACACTACTTAAATCGAGGTAGTTTTCCATAATTCTTGAAAATTGTGTAACAGAAGTAATGTTTGCCTAAACGAATGTGTCAAAGTCCTGTTACATGTACAATTATTCATATCCATACCAAGGCTCCAATCGAAATATTCAAAATGCTATACCTTGCTAGTTCTCTGGTCATAATGGCTTTGATTTCATTCTTTTTCCATACCCCCTTTATGACTCTGAAAGTATAAGCTCACGTGCAACAAAGGACAGCTGCTAAATCTGTTTTTAAAATAAAATCAAAAGCTCTTTTTGAACTTTAAAACTAACCGCAATCATCGTTCGATTCTGAAATAATTTATAAACGATATAATATAACATGTCTTTAAATCGAGCTTTTCACACTGTCAAGTAACATCATAGCAGATTATAAAGCTTTGTGATAAGGACTCGCTTTACATATTGATATTTTCAGACTTCATAGATATATTTAAGAATTATGGTATTCAGTTTTTAATTCATTCTTATTTCTGCTACACTGGCAGCTCACGTCATCTACTAGACAAGTATAAAACCTTACCTCCAGGACTATATATTTCTTTTATTTTTCATTTATTTGTCTTTTAATCCATAAAACCGTTAGCAAACGAGTGGATATTTTTATGGTTTTCTATATACAAACACTTCAATATTGATCCCCTTACTGACAAATGTAAACCTACAATGTGCTTCAGGGTCCACTTAAATGGTTGTTCGTGTGTGATTTATTCAATTACAACACAGACGCAATATTCTGCCGACAGGATAATGGAATGGAAATCGCCATTATTTAATAAGTTCACTTAAATAACTTTTTGTCTGCTTTCAGGGGCCAAAACATTCACAGCCACCATTAGGTTGACAATTAAACCTACGTCATGGTAAACCACAAAACGAGCCTAACCCTGTTAGATCTGGTACCCAATCAACATTTGAACTAAATGCCGGAGATTAACTTCAGTCAGACTGAGTACTTAAGAACTCGACTGTTTGCTCTTAAGAATTGATCACTGAGTACTAAAATACTCGATTTGCTTCTTGAGACTGTCTGCTCTTAGCAAAAGATCATCGAAAAAAGTCTTGAATGTATCTGTTTCTTCATCAGGAATAGACTCTGCAGAGCGCAAGGTTGTCTCCAAAAATAATACGTTGAATAATGTTTACCTTATACACATGTACATGTAATGGAATACTGGGCGATGAATCCTTTTCCCTAGAATATCTTAGTTATTGCAGTCAGAAATTTATAGTTTGCAAGTTATCTAAACCAGTGTTGTGGTATTGATATAAGAATATATTTGATAAACCTTTGGGGTGCTTTAGATAGAGTCAACGCAGACAGACTTCCAAGTTGTCAAACCAAACAGTATACAACATGTATATGGATATTTCCATGTACACATCCAAGAAAATATAATACTATAGCTCCCAAGTCACATGTATCTTATATATATATATATATATATATATATATATATATATATATATATATATATAATAGAAAATATTAAAAGTTACTCCTGGACAAATATGTAATAAATAAAAAAGAAAAACATCCAATGGGTTTCCTCTATCTGTATTTCTGTCCACCTACCGGTTTTATATCATAATCTTCAAAAAAATATAAAAAATGTGTAGTTGCTACGCAACGTCACATGTGTACACATGTGTACGCAACGTTACTTTATGACGTCATCAATATTTGTTTAGTTTTGGCTTAAATATATCAAAAAAGTAACGTTCCTTAGACATCCTAGCTGAAACATTATTATTATGAAACTTATAAAAAGGAAAAATTAAATACTGTGGGTCAGTTTTAGAGCACAGATCTAAATGTTCACTAACTATATATATATCTGTCTAGTCCTATAGACTTTATGCCTATACGAAACGTTTCAAAAGCTAAAAAAAAGACAAAAGAAAAAAGAACAAATAACTGGTATTAAAGTTGATAATGTATGGTCAGAATTAACGTGGAAAAATCAGTAATCACACGTTTCCCTGAAAATAATAATAATAATGATAACATAATAATAGACAAAGGGTAAGGGTAGATTTAGCAGAAGCACAGAACACACCAACTACATCCAGAGAGCAATGCCCGAAACAAAAAGAAAGGGTAACGGAAAATAAAGCAGACGATTGCTGCAAAAAACAACAACAAGCACATTTTAATGATATGCAATATATAAAAAAAAATAGGCAAGGGGTCGAAAATGGGTATGGGCACAGGGGAAAGTGAAAAAAGGATGAATATTCAAGAATGAAAAACACTCTCTAAAACCGCGGACTCCCTAGACTGCAACCCACAGCAACGTAAACACGCAAGCGAGCAAGTACAAATAGAAACATAGGAACAAACAATTCTAATATAAACGTCTGCTTGAATCTATGTTTATATATAAATTTCAAAATCACTAGAACTTTGTGGAATTAGACCGTAATTACATTCTTCCAGATTTCAAAGGTAGCGGAAAAACAAAAAAAACGGGGATCTTATGCAACTGAAGCTGAATATATAGTACAGTAAAATACTGGGATTTACGTACTAACCTACAAATTACAAGACTAATTCTGTACAAAATCCGAGGTTACATATGACCAATGTGGGTATAGCTACCCCTTTGATTTCGTTATATGAAAGCATACTAATTACTATATATTAAATTTCGGTTTAACGTACATGGATTCACGTTTGTTATATAGTCTGATCATTTGGGATCACGAGGTACATTCAATTATTCTGTATAATAGAGTTCCCGTTCCGTCAGTGGTTTTGGGCGAGATAAGTACTGCAATTGCTGGTACCTCTCATGAACAATCGATCATACCAAGTTTACTTACAGTTTACTTGCTTGAGTTCAATGATTTGGAAGTGTTTCTTTAAATATCTTTTATACTGTGTTCATGTTTTGTTATTTGATAGCACATATTATAAAAGTAGGATTTGTTTGCGATAACCAAAGAAATATTTAGTCAGTCTTTGCCAAATTTAACAGGAACAGGACTGTCTAAGATGGACTTCGTTCAAATGAATGGAAGTAATTCGCTTTGCAGTTGTAACAAGCCGGATTAGCAGTTGATAGTAATGAGATGACCATTTTGACAAACATAAAATTGAAATGTAAGGTCACCTGGGCCACAAAAGATTTTTCCATCAACATGTCTCAGAAATCGGACATAAAATGTTGTTATTGTATTTTGCAAACTTCGAATAAAATCAACAGCATGAAACTGATAATCATGATTAGTAATACTACAAAATATTTTTGAATATATTCAAATAGTCGAATCCTATGCAACAATATGTTAGCAGTATTCTAAATAATGACTTGTGAACTGAATATCGATTTGTTTAATTTTCTATTCCTAATATCTGTCCATTTATACTGTCTGTATAGAATAATAGACTTTCCTCTAACATTAAGAAACATAATTTTTCAATCTTAATAGTTGTGCGGACCACTGCCAAATTGTTTCCTGTCCATAGAAAATTTATTCTATTTGGGATTTCCTAGTTCTTGGAAGGAAGTGCTTTCATCTTTTAAAGCAATTACGGCGTCTTGGTTTTCAATTATTTTCTCATATTTATAACGATGCTGAAATCCGCCGCTGACAAATTCCAGGAAATAAAAAAAAAATCATGTAAAAGAAACATAGTGAAGGACGAACAATGCGTCTTTGCTGGTGAAATATCATTCCAAGTACAACAATCATTTTGATGTTCTGCATCACGGGCCTTTATGGCTATAGTATTGCTTTGAATGCTTTACACGAGGTAATGTCTTGTAGGGCACAGGCAAAGAAAAACTAGCTGCCGAAATATCTTTTACAATTCCAAATATTGCCAACGGTAGCCATGCAATCATCTAAATAATGAAGTGTTGCATGAAATAAGAGAACAACTGACTTTTGGCAATAACGTATAAACGCCTTCCATTCAGGGGTTATATGAGCTTTGATATCTACATGGAATGTATGTATGTATACCTTCAAATAATTCATTACATTAGTTACGATGACGACTCGATTTCAGCGACGAGTTATAAGCATAAAGATCTGAATTGATCAACTTTCGTCTTGTGATAATAAAATGTGATTTCATTTGGCCTGAATTTCAAATTGGTAAAAAAAATCAACATCATCTCAAATATCTAAACTGACAACTGCGCATTGCATTTTTTAGTTGTCAAGGCTTTTCATATGTACATGATGAAGTTTTAATTGGAACGTATACTATTTGACTCATCTTTATCACGTTCAGAATTCAGATTTAAACGAAATAAAACGTATATTGTCAAAATTGTTATGCTATAAAATGGCACTGTAATCCTTTTTTCTGAAAACGCAACTCGTACTGAAAAAAATATCGGATTTATAATTATAAATTGCAAAACCTATTCAATGATATCTAATCACATTCATTTGCTGAGAATACAATGTGATACCCGTGTGTTTTTACAAGATTTCCATTCTACAGTAATGCAAATAAGCAAGGTAAATGGTAGTGTGAAACTGGTAGAATAATCATGGAAGCTTTCGCAAATCTTCCTGAAGTATTACCTAATGACAATGATAATGGTAAATCAATTGATAAATTGCTGATAGCATATCTGTTGCTTTGTAACGGTTGATCTGTCTTTTTGAAAGTCGAAATTCCTATTCAGTGTCAAAATGGGTCACGCTCTTGTAGCAGATAAAGTTCTTATCATGTGTAATAATAAGGGGACAGCTATTCTCCAATCGTCGTAATTTATTTTTCAACAGAGATTACGTTATTCACCAGACGAACATATGAAATAAAAAATTGCCTTAATTAACTTTTAACGACATTTCAAGGGACATTTCAAGGGTATCAAGACACCTTAATTTACGTGTGACAATGGAGTTTCAAGACATCAACCAGTCTTAGGATTATTTCACCCAAATTATATGTACCTACAAAGATGTATATATGCCTTCATAGGCGCCAATAATATTATAGAAACTGTACATAAAGATTTCTCTTAAATTTCGGATGTGTTTTAGCTTTCTTGGGTTGATCTGTTAAGGTAGTTTTTATATCTAATGTATTCCCTTTCCTGTCAAAGAAATATTCGGTACAGAAGGTTAAATAAAACTTTTTGAACTACTAAAGATAATAGGTAAGCGTAGATTTCTCGGAAGCACAGAGCACCAGAGTCACGCATTTGCAAAGTAGGCTCACACCAAAGACATATTATTTTTTGTAAAACAGAAGTTTCTTTGCAGAATACCGAATGACCAAGCAACTTTCAACAGCACGGTGTACACTTGATTATGCACTCGTGTGCTAGATCATAGATACACGTATATATGAAGACTGACCATGTACCGACCGCGATTTTTTTGTCCGCGAAATATTAAATTCCATGTTGTTTTATATACATGATATAGTTCTACGTAACATTTTCCTTTGAAGAGATAGTGATAAAAAGTCAATTAATATTTTAAGACAAATAACGAAATCCTATGTCCACCCCGTATAATCATTCATGCTTTCCAAGCAATATATTTGTAAAACCAATTATTTTATGGATGAGGGTGGGATTACTCGTACTGCAGCATTTCTTGAGGTCCAGCACATCATTCTGTGGCATATAATATTGTCACATCAATTTAGCAATAATTTAAGTAATTGAAAAACAATTTTGTATCTGTAACACATTTATATTACATAACGAAAAATGTAAAATATAACAAGATTATATAGAGAAAGCTTTACTTTTGTAGCAGTTGTTATCTGATGTATTCACATGTAATGTACACACGTTTCGGAGCCTAATCTTGTTGTCGCAGGATCATCTTTTTTGAAGGGACGGACTGACGCGACGCAAACACAAAGTATCCTCTCTTTACACCGCTAGGGGACTGAACTATCATTTAGTATTTAATGAAAAGTAAGCTTTCCATGTGAGAATATTTCTAGCTAGATTTTGTTGATCTCTATCCGTGTTAACAGACTGAGTGTACAATTTTGGTTTGCATTGCCAGAAAATCTAGATTTTGTGACAATAGGTAATACGCTTTAAACTAAATTTGATATGTAAATAGAGGAAAAATAAGGAGATTACGCATGTCATTTAATTTGATGATGAAACAAAATTTCAGTTGATATAGCAACAGACCCAGCAAAAATGCACAAAATGACGGATTCTACAGTAACACGAAAAAAAACTTGAGATATTTTCTTAAGAAACTTGGTATGTAAGCAAGGTATAAAGAGGTTATAAATATGATATATTTTAGCTAACACTGAAATAGATGACGCTACTAACTGAGCTATAGGAAGTATCTGAAATAAGTTCGCGGAAATAATCTGATAAATGTATGGGCTGTGATATAGCAGTTGTATGCACAACTGTTCTTAATTTTGTTGGGTATTGCGATAAAGCACTTTTTTTCTGAGTTAGATGCTATCGCCGCAAGAAGCCGTGTTCGAATCCCAGCTATTTCACAAATATGCTCGGTCATTACGCATGACTGTTTCTGGCTTTTAAGACAGTACACGACGTATTTAAAACGGATGTATTTTACATTACTTTTGTGCGTAAAGTAGTTCAAGGTGAGAAATATGCTAATGTTCAATAAAAACTTAGAATAAAGGACTAATTTATCTGCCCATTACTACAAAAAGTTAGAAAAATTATATGACGAAAAGTCGCCCACTTTCTGACTTACTCTAAACATGCTACTTATCAAACACCTCTAAATTCCTGAATTATACTCAGACAACATGATGGAATTAAAAGTGTTAGATGTGACATTTTGCCTGATCACAAGATATATGTGAAGAACTGATACTGTCCGAGAACAGTTAAAGCACTAATAGCATAACATCAGCATGAACCTGGTATAAACAAGACTGATCAATGGTTGGGAGATATTCAAGAGTTTGTATTGTGTGACCATTATCAGAAAATGACAGGAGAAGTTAATTTCGTTGAAAGTCTGCAATAAATAACCCGATAATGACAGTACAGGATACGAAAATTGATAAATGACCTGCTTTGACTTTATGATATCAGAGTGCATTATTGCAATTTATAAGACATTATTGAAACAATTTATATAAGTTATTGCACTTTATTTATCAACTCAGAGCCTTGCGCATCCAAGAGTCCTTATAAGCAGATGTGGTCCCTAAACGAAAATTTCTATACAAAATGCAAGAAGAGTTTATAGCCTTTGTCCTAGTAAATAAATATAATCGTGTAAAATGAGAAAAACAGATGTAAACATAAATCAAACGACGCTTAAGCCAATGGTCAAGTAACGACCCAAAATGCCTAGTCAAGGTTTATAAAAATAAAAATTCAAGTTGTTAAAACAAGATATTATGTGTCGCACAGTTGTTTGGAAACGGATTCATAATTCTAAAATAAATATATTACTTTAAAATAATTTCCAGTTAAATCTTCACAACTCTTTGACGTAGACTGTGCACTTTCTCAACATACTCCACAATTTAATACCTTTATTTTGAAACCTAAGATAAATATCAGATCAATAAAGAAGTGACAAAGACTTGATTAATAAGAACGCTAAGCATGTAAATTAGAGATTTTAACTTGCTTGCTGATAACATTTCAACATTTTACGCCTATCGTGCATACAGTTTAGAGAAGTATGTTTCATATACCGTGCATGGTAATATGGCAACAATAGTAATGCTATAATAATGCACCATTATAATATAACCATGTACAGAAACCGTCAATGGGTGGAATATTTATTCAGTGGTACTCCAGAATTAACTTATACTGACATGCTTATCTAAGACAAGGTTTTCAAAATTGTGCATATATATTATTTAAGTTATTTAATGTTCAGAACTATGCTAATTTATCTGAGCAATGTAAGAAACCTTCTCTTGATTGTATGATACATAATTATAATGGAGACACTTTTATAGATCCCTTGTGGAAGTAAGCGAAACTGATATTTCTGTCTGATAAGAAACCGCCATAAGTAAACAGCTACAGCAGTTCCTTTAAAAAACTTAAACCTAACCGAAGCAATAATATGGAGGGGTGTACTGAAATGTAAAGTACTAATAAAAGGAAACAAACTTTCATTTTTAAATCAAATTACCTGTACAAGCAAAGTCCGTTTCATGATACTGGACAAATGTTACCGAGTTCATTCAAAATAAGCATGTTCTTTGCAACCAACGCCATGAAGCCTCAATGGCCTTATGATAAGCAGTACGGACAAAGAAAAATATGTCAACACCCCACGTTGGCTCTTACCACGTTTACTAAAATTGAAGCAAATATGTACGTCTTGTAGATCAGTTCATGTAGTCTCTCAAAGATATATAAAAGCAAGCTGTTAGTCATGATGTAGACGGAATGCTAACTTGCAGCAAGTCTTGTAGTTCCTTTAATATGTCAATTATTATAAGCTGCTGTTTTAAAGTGAACAATTTATAAAAAAAAATGTTTAAATATGAAATGTCTTCATACCAACAAGAGCCATTCCTCTTGACCTAACGGTCTGATTAACACTCGTCCACAGTATTTTTTCATGATAATTTATGTATAATGTTTGTGTTCAGTAGTTTAGAAATTGCATAATGGCATTTTCGTTGTTGCCAAATTCGATTAAGTTCGCTTTAGAAATATCGATACTATGGCGTGATAAACTGTTAACAACGGAGTGAATTTCTTATGGACGTCAGAATTGCAATGATCATTAAAGCTCGACATGAACTTTTCTGGTTGAAGTAAGCTAAATGTTTTTACACACAATTAATAAATACACACTGCATTCCAAAAAAAGACAACATTATTTTTATTTCATTTAACTTAGCTGAGAAATAAAGATATTAAAATTATTCTAATTTGGCCATTTAGACACAGTTTAACAATATGAAATGTCCGTAGGTCAATAAACATCAAATAAGCTACATAAGGGAGGATGCATTTATATGTTATTCTACATATAATTGCTCATATACGCGCATTATTTTACATGTGTTAAATCATTTAGACAGCCTCGCAGAGCTGACGAGGGATTCCAAGTTCCGATCATTTACATTTCAGGACGTCCCAACCATTTATGTTTGTCTGTATTAATGGAGGACTTACTTTACGAACATTATAAATTCATGCAACTACGCTGCTTCGGCAGAAAAAAAAATAACTAGACCGTTTTATTTATTTTAGATATGTGTTTAACCGACCTAATGACAAATTGATATTCCCTGAATCTAGTTTAAAAATGTGCTAAATACTTTTCATTTGAAATAATTATTACTACTTGGTACTCAAGAAGAGAAAAGAAATGCTGGACGGGTACAAATGTTTCTTTTACTTATTTCGATTAATTTGAAATTGGATGGATGACCATTTCCGTTTTGTCAGACTTTCAGTACTTCTGGTTAGATTTTAGACCCGTAAGTAAGAAAATCGATCTTTGACATAATCATTACTTGTCCGTGGGAATCCGTAGATCTATAAACATCCTAAATAACCAATTGAATATGAATGCCTTTAAAAAAATGCCTATTTCATTCTGAAAAATAAGTGCAACAATACGAAACTGGCCCCTGTTATTTAAACCCGTTCGTTTCTAAAAAAACAAGCAATTCGTCTTGCGCATCAAAAGACCAAAATACTAGAATTATTACTACAAACAATATCATAACGTTTCAGATAACTTGGTACACAGATACTGACATTAATGTAGTATCATGCACCTGATTTGATGCGCATATACGACAAACCATACATTTATTTCTTACCAAGACAAGTAATCACATAAAGAAGATACAAACTGATTGTTACGTTTAAAGAACAATGTATAAAATGAAAATAATGACTAACAGAGAATAAAATACAATTTTCAGGGAGTATCATTTACACATTTGGTCCTTTGTGACCATGGAGTACATTCACATTTACTATAATAAATTCCGCCAAAGCTGGTGCTAAGGGGCGTGAGGGCTGCTGCACATTTCATTACCTCACATGGCCAGACTCAGTGAAACCGAGTCTACTATTACGTTGCTTGGTTACTTTGTATGTTTCTAAATAATCAGATCTTATTCATTTAGCGTTGGCAATTACTATAAACTATTATAGTTAGGAAACGGCATGCTTATCAATAAAACGGGGAATGACAGTCAAATGTCTTTTTTTATGCTCCTGTTATTGTACACTGCAGATGTATGTTGTATAAAGAAAGTTATTAATTTCTCTCATAGAGAATTTGTAATCTTAATCATATCTCGGAAAGTCTATATAGTTTCCTGTCCATAGAAATTGTAGTCACTTCAGGATTTTCTTACCCATGAAAAAAGCAATTATCTAAACACGGCGCTCTGCTTTTCAAGAATGTCTCTTGTTATTACGACGCTGTAACCATACAATGACAGATTCCGAAGACAAGAGTAAAAATGATAGAATATCATGTCTTTAACAAGTATGTAATAATTGAATGGATTTTTTAAAAAATGCGTTGTCTTTTTCTGTAGTAATGTTATTTCAGCAAAAATGTAATTGTTTTCTGACGGTCATAAATACAGCTGTGTTATCTAATTACAATCAATGCACATCATTACTATATAGCGGTATCAACATCATTTTGAAGCTTGTTTTGATTAGTTTTTATTTCTAAAGCTTATTCTCTAAGGTCAAAAATAAAATTTTATACAAAAATTAAACTCTTTAAAACTGTTTTTTTCTTATTCATTTTTACCTAAGAATTTGTCTTATTAGTTTTAAGAAGGCTGCTAGAAAGAATTAGTTTTTTTAGTAAACTTACGAATTATTTATTCAAAGTTTAAGACGCGTTATGAATGTGGTACCTGTTATGAAATTTGTTAATGAAAAAACAATTATGCACATTGATTGATCATAAATTATTCTTTGGTTCTATATGAGAATAATTATTAACTGTGTTGAGAGCTATTGACAGAGTACTTTTCCCAATCATTAGAATATCACAGCAACTTAAGATGTGAAACTGTGTCTGAAGGTCTAAATATATACAATCAAATCATAAATAAATCCATAATGCTTAAAATATAGGAGAATTTGACAGTTAATATAATATTAAAATGGTAGACGAAATGTTTATTGTATTCCATTAGCCTGAACGACAAGACACTCAGAAGATATCTTACGACCAACACAATCTACTAGAAAACACTGTTGTTGTGATAATATATTGTATATATAGGACAGTCCTAGAAAGCATATAACACAAACAAACAAACAACAAATTAAATTTACAAGAACTTAACTTTTTGTATAAAAGTGTCTGTTGGCATCATTGAAATATTGTGCCGAAGACAGATACTCCAGAAAATACTGTTTTCTATTTGCATCAAAATCAGAAAATACAACTGTATAACGTCTAAAGTGCAACCTCTGGAGCAGCACCTTTTGGGAACTACAAATATTGCCTGTTATGCAGAGGTTGTTGTTCTGGAGAGGTAAATTTAATAATAGGAAATTTTGATGATGCTGTTATAGAAAGGTTTTTGCTTAAGATAGGGCCACTCTGGGGAGGTTGTACTGTACATCTATATAGATTTTTTTTAATTAAAATAAATAAATTGCAAAATTCATGTCTGTGTTTTTAGAAGAATTAATAGGACGGTATTAATTTATTCTTAATTGTACGACATAAGGAAAAGCGCTTCCTATCAATAAAATAGAAAAAGTGGAAACTCCACAGGTCGCTCAACACAACAAAAAAGAAAATGTTGCAGGCTCGGTTTAATTGAGCCTTTTCATGGACGGTAGTTAAAATACATGCTACCGTCCACGCCCTCTAGCCCCGGGTTGAGCAGAACTCAACATTTACACATGCCAAAAGTACAAATAACAATTTAGAGACATCCGCAGATGTGTTCATACGGCGGTGCACATGGAACCTTCAATGCTACACTAGCGTGTAATTCCATAAAAAGCGGCGTATGGTCCCCAGTTAAAACAATGGGTTTGCCCTAAACGAGAAAACAATGAGCAGAACTAAACAAACTGGAATTTAGAAAGGGGATCTGAGGTTATGGAGCCTGCATATCAAAACTTGTGATGTCTAGAGCCTGGAAAATTATCATTTCTGTTTGGAAAAATGTCCTGGTTTCATTTATGGCCTCATTTTTAGACGGATATCGATATAAGATGTATGTAATATATCCACGTTATATATAAATCTGAAATAATCATTATCCATTCGACAGCATTGAATTTTCAAAATAACTGACATATTAATCTGTATGAGTATGTTTTATTTGGTGCGGGGGATATGGTCTTTAAGTCATGTTTACCTAATTGATATCGATCAGGAAAATGTTTTAAGTGTAAAAGAGTCTAAATTTTACTTAGTTCTGGTATAAAATATAGTTGGTTATATCAGATAAAGAACAGAATTTGTTGTAAGGACAGTGAAAATACTCGGATAAATTCATAAAATATTTCTTTTATAGAGGCTCTGAACGATATTTATTTTGTAAAAAAAACGTTTGTTTTTTTGTTGTTTAACGCTGCTTTTTAAAAGTATTTCAGTTGTATAACGGCGTGCTGTTAACCTACCCGGTGTTCCTGAATTCTGCAAGTAACTGTCAGTAATTTTACTACAACAGAATATCGCTTAAGGTGGTGCTTGAGGGCGTGTTGTTTGGCTGCGTTTTCTGCTTCCAAAGTATTTTTTCACAGATTTTATAAACTATCAAAACAGCTGTCTGTAAGTGCCGTGTGGAGGATGAAAAATGTCTACCCGTACTACTTGGTTTCAGTGTTTTTATATTTATATTTTCATTGAAAACATAACATTTTACTTTAACAGTTCGCTTAAGTTGGTGCTAGAGAGCATGAGGGTTGTTGCACATTCCCTTACCTCTAACGGACAGACTCAGACACATCCAGCCTACTGTTATGTTGCTTGGTTGCGTTCTATGTTTTCAAAGGATCTTTTAATAAAATATGTAGGCTTCTTTTTAAAGTTGCTTATACAGCCATATAGAAAAGGTGCATCGCAGCTCCTTTTTGTCAACGAATAAAGATGTATTCCACAAAAGTTGATCATCTTTAGAATATTTGTATTAAATTATTTTTAGACATTGCTAGATGTCTTGACAGACATGTAGTTAAAGTTTTTTATATTACATGTAGGTAAGTATTACCATGTCCTCTAATGGACATGCATTTAAAAGAGCTGAAAATAATTGTGAACAGTTGTGTTGAAGGGTCAACAAAGAAATATTTGTATTGAATCATATCGAAAGCTGGAGATAAATTTCTTTTAGAAAGATATTTTAAATTTCAAAGTATATACAGTAGGAAAGTAACCTAAGTGATGTGTTTAACATTCGTAATACCTGGTGAGCTAAAACTGGCTTTGTATAAGAAGGCACTATGGTTATAATATATATTGCATGTATGTGTTGAAGACATTTCAGGTGTACATTGACCTAGAGTTTAATTAAAACTTAAATGCAAGATTTATGCTCAGTGTATCATAAAGACCTACGTAGAACGTCCATGATACATTTTGCATTACACAAAGACTCACCATTTCTTTGAGTTGTGGCAAATTGGATTGATTCTCAACTTGTTATTTATAAAACATATCAAACGTCTTATCAGACGACATTCATTTATTGCAGAGAGACGGATCTTTGTTAGATGACATGACATGCCTGATTGCAAGTTTTACGTGCAGAATTATTGCTATACGAGAAGAGGCGAGATAATTGCAGCACTTAAAGAACAGCCTCAGCGTTAGACTGATTTAGACAGAAATTATACACTGTTTTAAAATAATCATGCAATTTCTATTCAATGGAATTTGTTTATAAGATGGCAGGAGAAATTAATTTCAATAAAAGCTAGATAATGTCATTATTTAATACTGAGCCGATGCCACCATCTCCCACCAGAGAGTAACATTACTATAATATACCGTATTCATATATCCTGCCGCATTTATTTCAACCCCAAAAAAAACGTATTACTGCAGCAGTACATCAGTGTAAACATCGCCAGGAAAATGATTTTAGTCTTCTGCTTAACTGTTGCTTCAAAGTACTAATTCCTACGGCTGCCAACGAACGTTTAATCTGGCCAGAAACGAACGTTTAATCTGGCCAGAATTATGCTAGTTTGCCTTTTTGCTTTTGTCGTTATAGCATTTAAACATGTTAAAGCTTTCCGGAAAATTAGAACTACACAAAACTAAAATTTTACGCCAGTCATGATTATTGTTTTAGTTAATGGGCAATAGCACAAAATGAAAGAAAAAGTTTAGATTTTTTGTCTAGATAGGTTTTATCACAAAGGGATGAAAACAAGCTGTTGCGACTCTCAAAATGGCCGATAGAAGGGTAAACAATGCTAAATTTAATACACTACGCACGAATGTATCATTATCTAATAAAAACTACTAATTGAAAACTGCTCCCAATACAACACTATGAGTAAGGTTTAAGACCTTCTCATAATACTAAACAATTTTGAAATTTTGAAATCTTAATTGCCAATGCAGGGTAAATTAATTTTCAAAGACTTGGAGCGTATTGAGGATCTGGAGAGCACTTTGCTCTCTAATCACATCTCAAACATATACACACAGATAGGCATTTGAACTTTAATGGTGTCTATAAGCATTCCTGTAACATACCGTATAATTTAAACGGAACAAGTAAAAATCGGGGATAAAAAAAGTTTAAGGTAATCATTCACATTCGATAAACCGGAAAGTGATGGCGTAATGTCGTTTATCCGGAAAACGTAGCATAAAGCCTAGGTTCGGTGTACGGAAATGGAAATCATGTTAATGGCAACCCGTGAGTTAATTTATAACTGTAACAGTGGCACCGTTACTATCTTTTTCAAGTTAAGATATGATATTAAAACACCTGACATGTTAAATCATTCAACATAATGCCTTTAAATTAGCTTGAAATGTGCATTTCACCTTAATAATGGTCAAATATCTAAACAAAACAAGACAAAAAAAAAAAAAAAAAAAAAAAACACGACAGGTACTTGTTCATTTTATTTCACCAAATTATAGGTGATATGTTTATTTAAGACTGTGTAAAGTTTCATTAAAATTTACATTGTAGAAAAAATTCTATTCGAGAAAATGTTATGAAAATTGTGATTTTCCCACTTGCGTTAGGTCCAAAGTTTTCACATCAGTATAGCAAAGAGATCAAACACACGACCCTGTCTTTTTTATTTGCTGGATTTTCTATGTATATTCTGAAGTTTTGAAAAATCAGGGTTTGATCAAATTTTACATTGTAGAAAATAAATTTGATCAGAACGTGTAAAACTACCTAAAATCTTGCGTAATTGCATTCATATCTTAATTGACTGATAAGCTAATCTTTGTTATCTTAATCTAGCTAACAAGGATATGTTTCATAATTAATTACATCTAAAACAATGCTACCAGGATCACATGCTCTTTTAATATTTAGTTTGTAATGTTCACTGTAATAGTAATGCAATTATAATTACCCCCTTTTCCACCTTTTCTGTAATAAAGTCCAAAAAAAGGCACAATTCATGATGTTTGTGAGCTATCAGGAGAATAAACCTGATTACATGATTTTATAGTCTCTGTGTAAAATTGATGTTATTCTTGGATAAAGAACAATCTTAATATTTGTGTTATTTCTTGTGGTATACATCGTGCTTTTAAAGAGAAATGCTTACATTTGTTTTATTCATTCTCGCAAATGTTTAGTTATGCATTATTGAACATATTGAAAAGTGTTTCAGAAACATGTTATACAATCTGACTTAAGTACTTGATCTTCTAAACGAAGATCTGAAAACGACCCATTCACATTCGTCTTCTGTATATTTTGGATTTCCAGTATTGCTATTTTTATTTTATCCAATCAGACGACTTGTTCGAATGTCAGAGAGTAAGAAAAATGTGCAATCATTCCAGGGCTCGAACCCGGGACCCCTCGCTTACAAAGCAAGTGGCCTACCAACTGAGCTAACCGGCTATCTGATATATTATGATATAAGAATTGTAAATATCAAAAGTCAAGGCTACAGGTAGATTTGCAAGATGTTGTAAGTTAGGCTCTGATTGGTTAGCGAAAGGGTCGTCAGAACGAGGCAATGAATAGGTCGTTCTCAGATCCTATGCGTAGCGTTATAGGATATGTACTTTAGTCAGATTGCATGTTATATACCTTGAATTGTAATATTATATGTAATGAACGTTAACAGTTCACATGTGTGTTATAATTGATTTAAAAAAATACTCTACAAGAATACCGAAACGCAGTTAGAGCATGTTTTATACACTACAGTACTGTAACAATTATATATTTATTAATTATACCAAACGCTTAAACAGTTTACTGAAAGAACATAATTTTATCATATGATACACATTTAAGTTACGCATTAGGTCTAGTTTGATATAATAGAAAATTGAATAGTACGCTAGTGGTAGCTTTAACAATAGGAGAAGCAAAACATGGTTTGTTATCAACGGAACGGAATTTTCATAGAACTATGATTATAGCCCTCAGAAATGCAATAAACATTCCCTGAAGTCAAACACATAATTGTAATGAAAGCATGTGTATTGATCCCCTGAGTAGCTGTTAGTTATATTACTAGAAATAATTCTCCTGGACTTTTCATAAATGTAATTTTACTGTACCCAAAGGTAACCTTTAATTGCAACTGAAAGAGTCCAAGTCACTTCTCTGGAAATGAAGCAAAATGACGTGAAATTCGTTGAATATACATAGAATATATTTCTGTGAGATATACAATTTCTGGACCCCAACAGCTTGGCAAAACATTTGAAGTTAATAAAAGTATATGCAGGGCTTTGGCCTTCATGCTGTTTTGGAAATGACTAGTAAAATTTAAAATTATTTTTAAAAAATGTAGTGAATTTATGTAATAGGAAACTTCAGTGCGTGCGTGAAATCAAACTTCCATTATCGCGATGCATGAAAAGATTTATTGAGTTCACGCAACATAACAATGCGTTTCGCAACCAAAGCTGACAAAAAAAGCCATATCGCAAACACTGTTGACTCTATCCACGGAAATTTAATTACAACAAATATAATTTAAATGGATGCCCTTTAATCATCAAAAGAACTGTTGTCAGAATTCTAGCTCATTTGATTTGTTCCAGCATGTCAAGTAGTTTCTTTATCGTGGAAATGGAAGTCAGGTATTTATCCTAATTTGTAAAGCTACAGAACAATTTTATCTCACTTTACATTTCAAAGACGTTAATATCCAATGAGGTAAGTAAGAATAACTTTTAACTTTTTAACAACACATGTTTGTAAAACGTATTCACGATGAACAGAGACAACTCCATGGATATGTCCTTAAAACAGATCAGAACAACCTTGTGTGTAAAGAAGGGTCCCAGGCCACACGCCAGTATGCAAGATATCATAATTATCTATTGTAGGAAAACATTTAAATATATTTCAACAATCTTCATAAAAAGAAAGGTATCCGCCTCTGGCTCACTTTTATAATATCATACCTTCTCTAAGGGGAAGTTCCAAATGGTTGATATATGATTAGCGGTATCAAATTAAATCAAGAAACAACAAGATTGCAACAGCCCACATTCTAAATACCTGCCTGGCTAATGGGACTTTATCATAGTCCATGGCCCCTTATTAGGAATGGCCACAAAAAGAAAGCTACAGTTCAAAACTTGGCAAAAGAAATGTTTAAATGCGAGTAAGCACATTTTGTTTTCTCATACATTCTATTTTTTGTTGACGCGACTGTTCTAAATTGTGGTTAAAAGAGTGCTTTCTAAGCGACTGGAAATACCAAGTACTGACTTTTGAGATCTGGGAATTCCACATCAGCTGAGGTTGATGCCATCTCAATGGTCCCTAAAGGTATAGTCATGTGTCCATTTCTACTTTGTTTTGCTTATTAACGATTCCCAAAATGGTACGCTCACAAGTGAAGCCCTTTGCCGATATATACCTCATTGTCAAGGCCGTTTATATTGTTATAATGCCGCCATACTGTTACATGGCATTTCGACTTGTGAACATTAGGTAAACGACTTTTTAAGTGACCATTTATGCTAATAAATACATAACACTCAGACTTACGAAAATGTGACAATACGTTCAGTCAAACTACAAGGTACAATTTAAAGATTTACATGGCGACAAGTACCTCGGCGTTCACCTATCAAACGACCTATCCTGGTCAGACGTCACATACTACGCACCTAAAGTACTGAAGTACTTCAAAGTAATCGCATACTTACCAGTAAGGAACGGGCTTCTTATTTCATATAGTTACGTTAATTTTTTTCTCAATCCTCATCTTGACAAAACAGATATGCACGTGTTCATAGAAATTATTACACTATATGACTTCTTTACCAACTTGAAGAGAAATAACCATTATTATAAAAAGCATCAACGTCATGGTTTTCAATAAATATGTACAATGAAAAATATATCGATACACTAATCTGTCATTGGCTATTTCTAGACGCTTTTAATATTATACATGTATCACTATACGAAAATAGACAAAATGTTATGTATTTTTTTCTGATCAAAATTCTCTACACGAGAAAATGCAGCATGAAACTGAGCAAAACTAAATAAGATTATAAGCTCATTGATATATTCAGGAAAATGTTCTTAAGTTGAGTCCATTTTCAATAAAAGCACAATTTCAGGTGTAAGTGTTATCGTTGACAGGGATAAACAATCAGGTATAATCTGATTTAACCGATTAAAATGACAAAGTAGGCAAGGCTTCATAAATTATTCATTGTCCAGAAAATAATACCTATCAAGCAAGATATTCCAAATGAATAAAGAACAAGTGTAGATAAAATATTTCAACTATCTTTTTTAAAAAATATTTTAACGACAAAATGGCTGGTAATAGAATTCCTGCATTTACAGTAATTACACACCGAAAAGAAACAAGCCACTTATATACAATTATTCTTGAATCCCAGACGCAGATGATCATAAATATATATAAAAGATAATAGGTAAGGGTAGATTTCTCGGAACCACACGGATGAAACTTGTCCGAGTTATGCTTTTGACCCATATATTAAAAATAAACTTTTAAAAAGTGATCAAATAAATGAAAATTTCTGCATATCTTGATGGAATTTTAAAACCTCACATGGAAAATTTACCTTCTTACATTAGGGACTCTGCAGACTTTATTACTAAACTCAAAGCAGTCCCGAAGTTAAAGGACAATGCTTTTTTAGTAATTCTTGATGTAAGTTCACTTTACAGCAATATTCCTCATGCAGATGGTATTGACGCTTGTAAATTTTTCTTGCAGCAGAATGGTAATACCAAAAGCAAGCTTTCTATTGAATCTATTTGTGACTTGATAAATTTGGTTTTAACAAAAACTCATTTTCAGTTTGATGGAGAAAACTTTCTGCAAATTCATGGTACTGCTATGGGTACGAAAATGGCTCCAAGTTATGCTTCAGTTTTTATGGGCAAGCTTGAATCAGATTTTTTACAAACTTGACAATATAAACCTCTCATATGGTTTAAATTTTTGGATGATATTTTCTTTATCTGGGAGCACAGTTTTGATAAGCTTCAGTCGTTCATTGAAAATTTAAATAGTTTTCATCCGAGCATAAAGTTTACCAGTAGCATCTCTAGGGAAACAGTAACCTTTTTGGACGTTGAGATAAATAAGAATGATGGCGGTATTATTTTTACAAAAGTTCACGAAAAAGAAACTAATAGTCACCAGTATGTAGAATTTTCTTCTTCTCATCCTATGTCTTGTAAAAGGAGTATTCCTCTAAGTCAGGCAAAGCGTTACAGACGTCTTACCTCAGATGATAATTCTTTTGTACAGGAACTGGAGAAATTAAAAACTTTTTTCTATCAAAAGTAATTATCCCATGTCGATAATTGATGTGTTTTGATAAAATAAAGTCAACGTCTATGGATGATGCACTAATTAGAAGTAAAAAAGATGGCACTTCTAATAACATAATTCCTTTTGTATGTACATACAATCCATCTCTACCTAACATTTGGGAGGTTGAATAAGTACTAGAATTTATTACAACTTTCTTAGGCAGAGTGTTCAGTACCTTTCTAAATTCAAGCCTATTGTTGCTTACAAGAGACCTACTAGTTTAAATGATATTCTGGTTCATTCTTCTTTTACAAGACCAAGTAGGTATTGTCAAATTTCTGAATGTAATAGAGCTCGCTGCTCACATTGTTCTATAAATGCACTATAAATGAATCTAAAATTTTTACATCTTCTGCAACTTTGAAAAACTACAGAATTAGAAAGAGTCTTTCATGTAGTTCCAAAAATATTATTTATGTTATCACATGTAAAAGGTGTAATTTTCAATATGTTGGACAGACCAACCAGATGTGCTCTAAACGCATGAATAGTCATCGTTTTGATATAAACCATTATCCCTAATCTTTAACTAATGTTTCTGAACATTTAATTCCAACCTTCACACAATTGATGACTTTTCATTCATGCCTATAGAACACATAAATGGTGATTGGAAACGTCTTCTGAGGGAGACTTACTGGATGCATGAGTTAGACACAGTTTATCCAAATGGAATGAACTCAAAATATTTGTACTAATAATTAATTTAAGATTTTTAATTTTTATGTTTTACATTTCTTACATTTTTCTCTGTATAATCAGTCAATTCTATAGACTACTTTTGATATATAAAATACAGAAATAAGCATTATAAATGTTCAAGTTTTTTCCAGACTTTTAATATCCTTTTTGCTATCTGCATTTTCTCTGGAAATAATGTATCTTCATAGATCCTTTACATTGTGCATTTCTGTATTATATTTATAATGTTTTTGAATGTTAAATTACGTCATGCTGTTGCATACGTTTTGACGTCGTTGTTATGACGTCATGTTCTACATGACGTCATCAACGTTATTGATTGTAAACATTATACCCCTGATGAAGGCATTGAAAGCCGAAACTAGTTCGAAATAAATTAAAAACCAGTTTGAAGTTGTTCTTCCATTTTCAATTGTATTATAAGTGTTATAACTGATTCTTCTTATTCTTCTTATACAATTTTAAAATTAGTACAGATTTCTCAGAAGTACAGCGCACAGCAAACACAGCAAGAGTCATACAAGAACATATGTATAATGAATAACAATCCATTGGCAATAACAGCTCTGTTTCTAAGGTTCCTAGTAAAACATACGGTAAACATTTATACATTTGTTTGAAAATTGATATAAAACATTGAATTAAATTAATTTTAATTTTGACATCCTAGTGGGACCTTCGCCTTGAGTCTAGTGATCTGTGTTTTATGCACTGCTTGTCGCCTTGCGTGATGAGGTTACTCACTTATGCAAGTAAAACGAAAATCTTCCTAACAAGTACACGATACGGAGTGAACATCAAATTATACTTTTTTCCCTTTAACTCCTAACTAGGTCATTCATTGATTCTCAATAAATAAGGATGGTGAACATTAGGGCACATGAGTTTGTTTACCATTTAGACAGAAACAACATAAAATGTGACGTCTGTTGTAAACACAATAAGGCACAGTCTAACTAGCGTAATAGAACAACGGATTCTTTGTATATGTATATTATTTGTCATCTTGTATATTCGGTACAGTTACACGAGAATTGTGTGTTAGTTTCCATGTTTGATAGTGCTTGAAGGTTTCTTTATGTTTTATTTTTCAAAGTTTCATTTTCCTGTTGTGAACTCTCTCAGTTTCACCGTATCTACTATTAAACTACTGGGTTGCGTGTTGTGCATTAGTGAATATAAGTTGTTTTTATTGACATGAAACTTCATACAAGTGATATACTATTTCAAATTGTAGGCTCCTTTTACGGAAGTATTGTATTAAATCAAACGATATGAACAACACAATAAGTGGGCGATGAAGCGTCTATCCTGCATCTTAACTGGGATAACATGAAACAAACAAGCCACATTAGACAATATTTAATTAATAATATTCTAACATGAGTGTGTGATTGTGAGCGAAATTATAACATCAAAGCACCTGCAAAAGGTAAAAAGATATACTCTGTTAACCATTACGGAAAATATTTAGTTACATCTGTCTATATGAGGCGACGTTCAATACTGCAAAGTTATCACAAAATTGAATTAATATTACTAGCATCAGACGCAAAATATTTTTATGCCATCAATGAGAACTAGTAAATGTTATTTCTTTTAATGAAATAAAATTCGAATTCTTTAGAACAGTTCTCTTTCGTTGATGCCTCACCTTTCATACATGTAGTTTCGAGTGAAAGAAACATTGAATCTGGAAAAGATATTTTGGCAATTGTTTTAATTCACGTGAAAATTGGTAATGCAAACATTTCAATATTTCTTAGATACTACAAATGTTTGATCATTATTTATTCAGCACATTTTAATGAATTGTCAAATAATTTACAGTAGGACCTCGCTAAGAGATGGTTCTTTCAAATTGGGAACAAAATAAAAGATTGGCTTTATTATCGGACATTTTTTACAAAATGACATCGAAAATTTTAAACACTTTCAATGTTCTGACTCCTTGCAGAAGTAAACAAAATAGTAACTTCTGTTGGTGAAGAAAAGGAAATCTACAGATTCGTCTGTTACGACGAGTCCGCGCCGCGCATAATTGCCATGAATTGGTTATTGTTGAAGAAATGTTTTACTATGTTTAACTATCTTTTTCTCTTAGTCAATAGTTCTAAAACGGTTGATTTTTATAAATAAGAATGAATAAGAATTTGATTACAAACCAACAATATTCTTTTATAATAATCTGTTTTGTTAACATGTTACTGTTTCTTTGATTTATGCCATATTCAAAAATGACTTAAAGAAAAGAAGCTCATTAAATGTAACGTTATTCTAGTTGGACAAAAACGACATGAATTATGTTTAACACCATTACGGCACGCTCTAACAATTGGGAAATTGCAAAATGATATCTGTAGTGTATGACACTGAGTTTAATTTAGTCAAATTCTGCCAAAGTCACGCCCTCTTCCACATACTCTTTCCTTACTAATACGAAATGTAAAGTAGAGAGTGGAAAATCATGATTTTGTTTTGAATACTGAAATGATTCGTATAATTCAAAATCGCCTACAAATGTATCAGCAATTAATTTAATTCGTCTAGACAGAGTATCTTCTTGACTATTACTGGCTAATGAAGCGAACTAGTTGTCTCATTCTGAATTGCCAATTATATAGATTAATTTCCGTCACTACGAAAGCTATGTATTTAATATTATAGATCTGAAGATTCATTTGTGGGCGAATTATGACGTAATATGGTGATTCCTATTACAAATTTCTTCTACACACGAAAAATGTATTCTCCATACACGCATAAAGACATATCTTATTTCTTTCTTATGTATATTGCTTTCCTAGTAATGCTTTTCTCCAAAGGCTAGTGAAAAAGAAATCACATGTGAAATAGAATTTCAGATAAGGAATATATTTTTCCTATTGATTCAGTGACTGGCTTTGAAAAGTGTAATTTCTTTTTTGGACACTTTACTTCACAAATAGTATGTTTGATCATTTTGCATCATGAGTCATCATTCACAAACTGAGTCAAAATTGAATGCACTATTTATTTGCACACAATAAGTCAGGTATTCTGTTAAGTACTCTTTTAGAATTAGATAAATGACATATTTAGTATACTTTATAGAAGGAAAGTCATTTAGCATGTCTTGTTACATGTCAGAACATGACTAGCACAGTTTCTTCAACCTAATAATTGTTTGTTGGAGTACATGTTTTTTACAAAAAAAAATACAGATTCTTGTCCTAGGTACTTTCATAATATATTTCTCATGAAAAAATTAAATTTATTAATTTAGGACAACTGATTTCTTCATTACGAAAAAGTACGTAGATAAATATTTTGAAATAGCATTTGGATACACTTTAATGCTATCAAATGATAATAGACCATTGTATGTGTTTTATTATTCTTGCTAAATACCACATGGGACAAATACGGGCTAAAAGCGGTAACGGTTATTGTTCTAGTCCATGGAACAGCTTCAAAACTCGTTTTCTTATCGTCTTGACAAACACGATTTATTTGCATGTTACGTAATCTCCTTAACATCTGGGCATATAAACAAAGTAATTTAACGAAAAATATGCGACTTAAATAATATTTTACTGGTTGCAGATATGGGGAGAGTATCCGGCTGGAAAGTCATTGATAAGGCGGCAACAATATTGAGGTACCGCGCAACAGCTACCCGAGAGCCGGATTTTCCCATCTATACGCACAACAATGATCAAAACACTATTGCATGTCCTATCCAACAAAAAAGTGATGATAAAATAAAAAATGACTTTCTCATTGCATTTGTTTCCCATGCAGAAACGTACTTAAAGAAATTTAACTCCGTAAACAGAAATAACGCAAAGTTTTAACGACAACGTTACGGTCCTGGTTTGATTCATAATCTGCAGCGAAACTTTATATTTGTTTCTTAATATAACGTTTTCATTTTATTTGAGAAAACTACTAAAAGGGACAAAAATTACCTATCAAGATTTTTTTCTTTTAATCCGTTAACAATTACTGCAAGCTTGTACTGTTAGTACAAGCAGTTCGTTATACGACATTTACAGCAGGCGAGTCATCTAACATCCCGAATGAATGATGGATTTTTCAAGCACCGATGGATACACAGGATCTCCCGTCCAATGTGCAAGAATATTGAATGCTTAACTGATGGCATTAAATAGCATTTTCCTAGACACAATCTATGAAACCGAAGCCTGTTATTGTTTAGGAATCACTATCATGATAGATAATAATAATCACACTTCTACTGGCAGTTTAGCCCATAATGCAGGTTTTAATGAAACTTTACAATTCTGTAGATTTATTTATTTACAATTATATGGCAAAATAATATCTATAGGTCCGTGCGGTCAATTTTTCTATATTCACAAATATGAATTCGAGTCCGTACATAAATGTGTATGTTGAGTTATTTTATGTTAGAAGAGGTCTGTCGACACCTTAGTGAAGACAGTAGTGCTGACCATTCAACACATATTAGATTCACGGTAACATCCATATGAAGGCTTCCAGGTAAATGACGATACGCCATCACTCCGGTTATTTAAATCCATTATATGCTAGCAGATGAAAGATAAGCACTTAAAATTCCGGTTGATGAAATTTGATGGGGCATAATTATATATCTATAAATTAATTCGTATAGTTTTTTTTATTAGAAATTTCGTGTTGTTTCATTTGTTAGTAAAATGTCAAAACAGAATGAGTCACTGACTAATGGAGAGTATTTTAAAAAAACTTTAGGTCGACAGACTTTAAAACATCTCTTTACTGTGTAAAACAGCACTAACAAAAAGCATGTTTGAGTAGTGTTCTTGCACTGATTCTAAACACTCGTGGAAATACTAACATTTTGTCCTAAAAAGCTATAATATCATAGGCGTGGCTATCTTTTCTGTAAGTTTTGATATTGTTACGTATATTTGGAGGCATCTTCAAAAGAAACAGATGCATATTTATATAGTCTTGGATTCTGTGAAATTGACACCTTATTTAAATCCATTATATGCTAGCAGATGAAAGATGAGCAGTTAAAATAAATCATAGAAAATGTGTGACTAATGTGGACTATATTGCACTGAAAAAAAAAAAACAACACAGCAATTCAATGAAAACAGTTCGATCCTGATTGCATCTTATAATCATTACAGTGTATGAAGAATCACACAAGTATTATAAGACATCCAATTTGCCTTTTTGGGGTATATCTAGAACAGACAGACAGGTTCGCCTTTTTTGGTATAACAAGTCTATACTGACATGACAAGGCGGTCATCAAAAACAAAATGATGTTTTCCACGATGATAATTCTGAAGCTACCGTTAAGGTATTAGATCACTTATAGAGAACCTCCTTTTTGAAGAGTATTCAATTCCTACCATAAACCTACTTTTACTGCAGTTCTTTCATTCTTAGATTATATATTGTGGACGAAATTTAGGTAGGTTTTATGTCTGCCTTAAGGTTATTTTTAAATGGAGTAAGCAAAATTCAAAACAGAAACACAGCATTCGACCTTTTTTTTTCAATGTTGAAGTATTAATTCTGTCACATTAAATCCGTTTACTTGAGGCACCATAGATAAAATGATATAGACGTTTTTATTTTGTGTTTTATAATTGTTTACCAATAGTTTGATGTTTCTTTTATTAAAATTAATGGTAAAATGAGTTCTCGGCTATCACTTTTCTCTACTTGAGTTTGAGGAGATACCATAAGTTATACAAAATTTATAAAAAACGGCACGGTAAAAGTTGTTAAAAAATTGCAAAATAGTGCAAAACACGGTTACCTTTCAGAATATACCAAGCAAAGGCCATTTTGTAAACATTACTATTAGTGATCTAATACCTTAATAGGGCAGTCTGTGATTACTCGACTAAGAAATCAGATTTCTAATGGCTGATTATCTATAAAATCGGCTTATAGATAATAACAATAGGAAGTGGTTGACAGCGCTAAGGAAACTAGATTCGCAAATTTCTCGAGAATAATGACTATAATGAATTCAAGGATTTACCTTTCATCTTCGGCTTAATAATTTGTAATAATCATTGGCGTGAAAACTTAGCAGTCATATTGTATACAAGATACAGCATATGTGGCTGATTATACTAAATTGCACCTTTATGATCAATTAACTTCAAGTATTTTTATCACCTATTTATGATGGAGTTCTGGTAAGCCGTTTATGGTATAATTTAGATAATGCATTTATAAAAACTATAAAACGTCTTAAGTACATAATTTATGACCCAGTATTAATGGAATCGATATCCAGATTAATATCTTTGCTGTAAGCACAGAAATGGAAAATGACATATTTCTATATAAACGTTAGCGTTTTGATGTGATTCCTGTACGATGAACTATATTCATCTTTCGCCAAAATACTGCATTATAAGATCTAAATATTGATTAAAATTTTGAAAATCATAATAAAATATTTTGAACTTGGCTGTATATAAAAATTAAATGCCTACGACTTATAGCTACAATCACAAACAAGTGTTATCTGGAAACAACCGTTTGATGGAAATTTTCCAGTTGTTTGGTGTGTTATGATTCACATATGGCCTATGTTAACTTATACATGTGTAGTGTTTTAAACAAAACTACCAATATAAACATACGTTTCATTGACAAATGCCTTCGCATTTTATTACATTTGTAAGAATTATTCACCTTTAATATTTACTTTTTGTCGCTGTGGTATTATCCCTGTTAAAAATAGTCACAGTGCGCAATTCCTTTTCGACTGTTACGGGGATGTATTAATAACACAGAGCAGCTGTATGTCTTTGAATTCAAAGTATAAATATTCTCCAGTAATTAATTTCGTTCCGCACAGATTGTATGGGAAGCTTGGGGTTTTGTCCGCTATTGTTATAATCTTCCTTGCGTTCTTTGCGGCAAACGTTCTTCTTATTTATGCAATTGTATAGTTCGGGAACACAAATCTCTGTGTTTTTTTTTTAATTTTAATATTGATATCACAAAGACATAATTACATACACAGCCGATGACTTCAGGGTCCCTATTTTTCAACGATTTAAGTCTCAAACGTAAGATTAGACTTTGAATATAGTATATACTTTAACGAAAGGATTTCGGGAAATAGAAACATTAGAAAAGAAGTTGCGGCAATTTGATTTTTTTTTGTGATTTAAATTCATTGTATAAGTCTTTAAACTTAGAACGTTGACGTGTACAGGCCCTGAGTTGGAAATCGTTACAACGTCCAGACTATACACACTGTAGTCTGCGCCGATTCAATAATGTAATAAAAGAAAAGGGAAAATCAAAAAGAAAGTGTATACATTAACAGCGAATTTTTCAATAAATGATTAGTGCTTAATAACGACGCTTGAACGCATAATTGACTAAAGCCAGATATACCTAATAAATCATATTTAGAAATAAAATGAAAGAACAAATAACGTGATGTCGACATCGGCGATCTATCATGTTCATGAAAATGCTATACTTATATTGTAATCACAGCCAGCAAGTACATGGTTTGTAGTAGTCTCCTCAACAGACTTAAACTACATAACATGTAACTGGTACTTAATATGTTATCATTTTCTATGATGTTATAGTTCTATAGTTGTTCTATCACATATTTATCGTCTGAATTTATTTCAGAATGATTAGATATTGATTTGAGTATTTTATGAGGATGATGTAAAAGATGAGTTTAGTACTACCCGTAGCAGAACATGCAGTGGAATAAGAAATTGTATTTCACTTTGGATAAAAATTAACAATAACACGTTAATTAAAACAGAAATGTGTCCGTCCTATACAGAATTCATGACTCGAAGGTTATTCCAATAACAGCGGATAAGATTTAAGAAGTTCAGATACATCACATACACAAAGGAGGTGCAAAATTTATTTTATTATATCTAATATAAATGCCCAATTTAAATTTCCCATTAGTTTAACTAGAATAATATATCATATTCTTCAATGATTTAATATCTCATGCGCTTGCGATATGATCTGAATCAGAAATTAAATATCACATGCGCAACAGCGCTATTTGGTTTTCTGCGCATATGATATTATTTTTCACATCTCCCGTTGGCTGATAAGATACTTTCGCATTGGTTAAAAGTCTGCAATGATCAATTTTGACGAGGTGCTTATATATATATATTATAGGATTAAATTATTATTCTATAGTGCATGTTATTTATTCTGGTGTGTATGCGTTTATGAACCCTGTCGATTTTTATTTTTCAACGTTTGAACTCCGCGCCAAAAAATTTGAGAACAACTTTTCATCAAAGTTTGAATCGAAATTAGGATCATTGCATAGGAAATGATCTTACTAAAAAATTGAGTGCTCACGCTTATATGTATCTTTAAGAAATGAGAACGTTATCGCCGTTTTTTTTTAAATGTTACTGCATTGACACAGAGCTTAAATACAAGCATATTAAATACATTATGGGTTTATCGATATGCGAAAATACAAGCATAAATATATTATGGGTTTATCGATATGCAAAGTCCAGGCTAAACCAGTCATATAGTTTAAAAAGTCTCACAGTAAATTCACCACAATTTCTCGAGTGTTCTCTAGTAAAGACCACCACTGTCTTTAGTTTGTTGAGTTTTCATATTCTACTTTTTAATGATTATTCCAATAAATAATTTAACTTATTATGTTGATTTTTCAGTAATTGTTTTGACCTTTACAAAATTATGTTGTCGGTATAAAGATATAAATATTTCATTCCTGAGAGGGTAAAATGAAAAGTATAAAATACATATTACAAATATAATCACATATTAAATGGTACCAAAAATACCTCATTGATAAAATTTCTGGGATATTTTCTGCAAATTCATCCTCTTAAAATACTAGTATGTCCGTTAGTTTCGTTAAATTGAATCAATAAGACAGTTTAGCTCAAGCAATGAAAATGACAATAACATATGAATTGAATAATCATTCAAAATCTATAGCAAACATATCATTATATCATAGTTTAAATCAAACAAAGAAAGCGGTTTAGGTTTTAATTGCTCTATTAGGACTATACGACCGTTTGTTTAATAAGCTGCATTTAAAGTCTTCGTCAATATGCATTTACGTTTCCTCAAATCTATTTTTATCGTTTATTAAAATCTCGTGAGAACAGGTGTAGGTCCGTCCTATTTACACTACTTAAATCGATTTAGTTTGTCATAATTCTTGCAAATCGTGTAACAAAAGGATTTTTTTGCCGCAACGTATGTGGCAAAGTCCTGTAACAATCATTTATATCATACTGAGACAATCCAATCGAAAGATTTAAAACGCTACTGCTTTTTAGTTCTCTTTTTATGTCAAAATGGATTTCATTCTCTTTCCTTTCCTCCCTTTACGACTCGGACAATGTAAGTTCATGTGCAGCATTTGACAGCTGCTTTTAAATTATCTATTTTAAACACAAAATCAACAGCGCCATTCGAAGTTTAAAACAAATAGCAATTGATACTGAAATACCTTATAACGAAAGAATGTAACACGTCTTTAAATCGAGCTTTTCACATTGTCAAGTAACGCCATAGGGTAGTTTAAAGTGTTGTGATATAGACTCGCTTTACATATTGATATTTTAAGACTATATAGAGATATATATAGAAATTAGAGTATTCAGTTTATAGTTCATTTATATTTCTTCTTCACTATCTGCTCGCGTTATCCACTGAAAATGTATAAAACCTTACCTGAAGGACTTAGATTTCTTTTATTTTTCAGCTATTTGTCTCCGTCAAAGTATTTTAATCCATAAAAACTCATTAGCAAATGAATGGACATTGTTATGTTTTTCTATTTACAAAAATGCTTCAATATTGATCCCATCATTGACAAATGTAAATATACAATGTGCTTAAAGGTCTACTTAAATTCTTGTTCATGTGCGCTTATTCAATTACATCTGAGACGCAATATTTTGCCGACAGGATAATGAAATGGAATTCGCCATCATTTAATAAGTTCACCTTAATAACTTTTTGTCTGCTTTCCGCGGCCAAAACACATGCATAGCCCCCATTAAGTTAAGACAATTACGGCTACAACATGTACAACACGGTAGACTACAAACCCAGCTTAAGCCTGTTAGATTTGGTACTCAGGCAACATTTAAACCAAATGCCAGAAATTAACTACGATCAGTACTAGTCTAAAGAACTCGCCTGTTTGCTTTTAAGAATTGATCACTGAGTACTAAAAGATCTCAATTTGCTACTTGTAACTGTCTGCTCTTACCAGAAGATCATCGAAAAAAATCTTGAATTTATTTGTATCTTAATCAGGACGGAATAAACTCAGCAGAGCGCAAGGCGGTCTTCTACAGTATACTTTGGAAAGGCTTTACTTTATACATGAAATACTGGGCAATGAATCCTTTTTATTCCTAAAACATCTTAGCTGTTGCAGCCAGAAACTTCTAGTTTGCAAGTTATTTAAACTTTCGTATTGTGGTATTGATATAGGTATTATTAAATACTTTTGGCGCATAAACAAATTTACTAGTAATATCTCCCCTTAATTCACACAACCATAACTGATGTTTCCAGACAATTAATCAAATGTAAATACTCAAACCAACGAAAGCAATAATGAAGTTATATAATTTACATAAACCATCTCAAGAAACTTTGTTACTGTCGCTTAAATATACCTTTCGGGTGTTTAGACAGAGTCAACACAGACAGATTTCCACGTCGTCACATCCGAGAAAATATAAAAATATAGTTCCAAAGTGACATTTATGTAATTCATTAACCTGTCTAGCCCTATAGATTTAATGTCTATATAAACTTTTTTAAAGGAAAAAGAAGAGCAAATAACTGGACCAGGTATTAAAGTTGATACTTTATGGTCAGAATTATTGTGGAAAATCAGTAATAACACGATGCCATGAATAATAATAATGATAATAATAGTAATAATAATACATAAGCGTAGATTTCTCGGAAGCAAAGAGCACACCAAACACACCCAGAGAGCCATGCATCGCAAGTAAGCCCGCAACAAAAAGACAATGTAACGGAAGAAAAATAGAGCAGACGGTTGCTTCAAGTCCAGCAACAAGTACATTGTAATGAGTAAGGGCTAGATAAATGGGTACGGGTGTTGGGGAAAGTGATAAAAAGCAAAGAAGAATATTCAACAAAGAAATACAAGCTCTAAAACATCAACAGCAACGCAAACACTTAAGCGCGCATGTACACATAACAAACAATCAAATCTAATATAAACTTACTGCTTAAATCTATGTTTATATATAAAATTCAAAATCACTTTAACTTTGTGGAATTAAACCATAGTTACATTCTTCAAGATTTCAAAGGTATCAGAAACAAACAACAGAAAAATGGGATTTTATGCAACTAAAGCTAAATAAATAGTACAGTACAATACTGGGATTTGCGTACTTACATACAAATTAAAAGACTAATCATGTACAAAATCCGAGGTCACATATGACCAATGGGCAAAGCTACCCCTTTGATTTTGTTTCATGAAAGCATACTAATTACTATAATATTTTATTCAATTTTGGTTCAATGTACATGGATTCACGTTTGTTATAATGTCTGGTTCTTTGGGATCATGGAGCACATTCAATTATTCAGTATAATAGAGTTCCGCTTCGGTCAGTGCTTTTGGACAAGAGAGGTGTTGCAAATGGTATTACCTCTTATGAACAATCCTCATACCAAGTATACTTACAGTTAACTGGTTTTAGTTCATCTACATCTGCATCTATATCTTTCACCCAACCATCGATTTCCGACTATCACTGGGCGGCGCTGTCAGAGAAACAGTTGTTAAAGAAATGATCAGAGCTCTATCATTTAGAATGGGTTTCTTATAGTTATATAGCACATATGATAAAAATAGGATTTGTTTGTGTTAACCAAAGAAATATTTAGCCTGCCATTGCCGAATTAGACAGGAATAGGACTGTCTAAGTTAAACTCCGTCCAAATGAATGAAAGTAATGCTCTTTACAGATGAGTGATTGATAGTAATGAGACGACCATTTTAAAAAACAAAATGTTGAAATGTTAGGTCACCGCGGCAACGAAAACTGTTTTCATCAAAATTTCTTTCATAGAGTTCTATGTAACATTTTCTGTTGAAGAGATAGTGATAAAAAGGTTAGTTAATGCTAACGAAATCCTATGTCTACCCAAAATTATCATACATGCTTTCCAAACAATACATCTGAACAAAAAGCAATATTTTATGGATGAGGCTTCGATGACATGTTTTACTTTTTCTTGAGGTCAAGTTCATCACTCTGAGGCATTTAAATATTTTAAGTTATTTTACCAATAGCAAAAGTTATTGAAACACACTTTTGTATTACACAAGGAAAAAATGTACAACACGATTATATATAGAAAACTTTTATTTAGTGTAGCAATGGTTATCTAATGTATTCCCAGGTAATGTAAAGTTTTAGAACCTATTCTCGTTGTCGCAGGATCAAGATTTACGCCGCTAGGGGTCTAAACACTATCTCAATATTATCATTTTGCATTTGATGAAAAGTAAGCCTTCCAAGCGGGAATATTTCAGACTCCTATCCGTGTTTACAGTCTGCCTTTAAGGTTTGCATTTAGCCAGTTTGTGACAATAGACAAAACGCTCATATCTGTACCAAACTTGATATGTAAATAGAGGACAATAAGTAAATTACGTATATTATGTAATTTGATGATGAAAGAAAATCTCATTGGATATGGCAACAGAACGAGCTAAATGCTTAAAATGACGGATTCTACAGTAATATAAAAAACTTGAGATATTTGAAAGAAACTTGGTATGTAGGTAGAGTTTAGAAAGGATTGAATATCAATATGATATATTTAAGCTAGCAATTAATGAAATCAAATAACTGAACTACAGGAAGTTTCTGAAATAAGTTCGCGTAAATAACCTATCGGATATAGTACAGCAGTTTACACAAATTATTTTTGTGGGATATTACGGTAGTGTACTTTTTTTCAATGCTAGATGCGATTGTCGTAAGAAGCCGGGTTCGAATCCTAGCAGATTAACAAATACACCTTTAAGTTCGGATCGGCTCTTTACGCATGACTAGTGTTAGCTGTTGAGACAGTACATGGCGTATTTAGAACGGATGCTTCTGTTTATGTTTGTGCGCGTTCGTGTATAACGTAGTTCAAGGTGAGAAAAAAACTAATGACCAAAACTTAGAATATACCTACTCTAGATCAAGTATTATCTGCGCTATACCACGAAGAGTTAGAAAAAATATAAGACGAAAAGTCGCACACTTTCTGACTCATTCTAAACATGCTACTTATCAAACACCAATAACATCTCAAATTGTCATCAGACGACGACGGAATAATAATTGTTAGATGTGACATTTATGCCTGATTACAAGATCTATGTGAAGACCTGATGCTATCCGACAAGAATCAAGGCAATTGAAGCACTAATGTGACAACATCAGAATGAAGTTGGTGAAGACAAGCAAGACTGATAAATGGTTTGCAAATATTCAAGTTTGTATTGTGTGGCTATTATCAGAAGATGACAGGAGAAATTAATTTCGATGAAAATCTGCAAATGCAATTCATCAGACAAAATGATTTATTGAAACAATTTATATAAGTTATCATGGTTATTGCACTTTATATACCAACTAAGAGTCTTGCGAGTCAAACAAAATTCGTGAAAGAGTCAGTCCTAACAAACGGCTGTGGCCCCTAAATTTCCTACAAAATGCAAGAAAGGTAATATATAGTATTCGTACTATTAACTCATATAATCGTGCAAACAAGACAAAAGGATATAAACATAAATATCAAACGACGCTTACGCCAGCCATTAAATACCGGCCTATTATATCTCGTCAAGGTTTAGACAATTAAGTTGTTAAAACAAGATATTTTGTGTCGCAAAGTTGTTTGAAAATGGGTACATAATTCCAAAATGACTAACATATTGTTGGGAAATAAACACCAGTTAAATCTACACAACTTTGTAACCTAGATTTTGAACCTTCTCAACATATTTAACAATTAATACCTTTATTTCGAAACCTAAAATAAATGTCAGATCAATAAAGTGACAAGGATTGAATAAAAAAGAAATGTGAGATAAGCAACATACTTGCTGGTAACATTTCAACAATTTATGCGGAACGTGAATACAGGTTAAAGAAGTATGCTTCATATATCCTGCATTGCTATTTAGTGGATGCTGTAAAGGTCATTCAATTATCAATATCGCCTATCATGATACAAAATGTACAGGAGGTTTAACATATAAGAAAATTATACTTCGCAGTAATGCATTTCAGATAAACAGGATCAAAGCATATTTTATCATCTATAAAACAAGATATGTTCAAAACTATGCTATTTTCTCTCAGCAATATTAGAAACATTATCTTGATTGTATGATTATTATAATGGAGAAACTTTTATAGATCCCTTGTGTAAGTGGAAGTAATCGAAACAGATATTATCTGTCTGATAAGAAATTGCCATAAGTAAACAGCTATAGCAGTTCCTTTACAAAACTTAAACTTAACCGAAGTAATGCATAGATTCGACCTGTCAATCAGACCAATAATATTGACCAATAAGATAATGCGTTATCTGTCGATTCGTTATCTTTTTGCTATGGCGCCATTGTGTCTCACAAGCTTATCGTAACTAAGTACCAGCAGACCGTAAAGTATTCTTTCAGGTTCTCTTCAGGGCCCTGTGTGAAAAAATAGATGCTTTACATATACAATGTACATCTGACATTGATAAATAAGAAAAGAGGTGACCACATGTAATAAACAATTGCTGAAACCAATGTAGAATGTTCATTTATCAGCTTTATCATTTAAAAAATATAACAGCTATTTTTATTTCGTTCTAAGGTCTGACAGGTGTCAAAAGACTTTCATTCGACGTTGCACATGAGAAAAGTAAATTCCTTTATTAATACGACAAATAAAATCTATACATGTAAACAGCGATCTGCACATAGCGGCCACACTCTACAGACTTTGTATAAGAATTTTAATGCTAAATATCCATGAACTGATTTTTTGTTTTTCTCCAAGTAATGTCCAATGCATTTTTATTAATAATTTCGGACACACTACAGATTTTGCATGACAATTTTAACGTTAAATGCAGTAGGGTAGATTATAAAGGTGCACTTATACTATACTCTACTACATACTTCTATGAACTGAATGTTTGTTTTTCGCCTTAAGAATATCAGAAGTAATGTTAAATTGGGTTATTCATTCCCTTATGAAAATGATGTTGACTGCGTTACCATAATTAGAAAAATTAAAAATGTAGCCTGTAAGACGCGGAGCCATAGAACTAGGTCAATGGATCTTTCACGTCTAACTAATACAAGTTGTTGTTCTTGTTCTGATAGTTATATGAATTATCTATTTTTATAGATATACATATTTATTTTTTTTCATAGAAATCAGCATATATTCGGAGGAAGGTGTTTCTGTTTTGTATATATTTTGGATGTGTGTGTGTGTGTTTTAATACCGAAACGAACAGACACATTCCTTTACGATGTATAGACATAATAGACAACTATTTTTAAACGTTCTTGTTTTCAAAATACGTATCTCAATAGAATTAACACGCGTTAAGTTAATGTATGGCTTCGGCATTTAACAACCACTTAGAAGTCAATAATTATCATTTGTACAGCTTGTTAGAATAACGTCAATTTGTAACATTGACTGATGAAATAATAAGGTAATTTAATTAATGATATTAATAAATGTGTCGCATACTAAAAAACGTTACACCTGTTGATTTGTTACACCTTTTCAATACAAAACATGTGTAATCAATTACAACTTAACAAACACCCTCTATTTGTGATTAGCACCGCTGCTTACTTTTGTCATTCACAGCGGATAATAACCATGATGTTTAACTTAAAACCGCTGGACATTCAAATATAACATAACGATGTAGCGAACAGTATAGTCGAGTCTCCAAAAGAATACAACATAATAATAAATAATTAAAATCAAATGCAATGATACTCATTTAAATTATATACTGGTACTTATTCGCAAATAAAGAAATGAACGAACTTTTGAATCATAATCGGTTGCGTCAAAACAAACTTATCGTGCACGAACATACAAATTTTACAATGCGCAGGACTGTTATTAAACAGAAAATGTATTTCAATTTAGATTCAATTTTTATGGGCATATCCCTCTTTGCAAAAACACAACTGTGTCGTGATTTTCTTTGACTATGTGTAATATACTTTATGCCAATTGTCTGTGTACACTTCGTGTGGTTCCAAAGTAAACAAATTTATCAAATCCTACAACTTTTGTATCTATAAATTTAGATACTTCGTAAAAGAAAATCCGTAATAGCGGTATCATGTGTATCCGCCGTTTTGGAGAAAGCTTGTGAGATAAGGCAACAATATCTAAGAGGTGAATTCCTTATCAGAAAAATCAGATCTATTAATTATAGGGAGGGTAGTATTGTAATGCAATGAACTAATAGAAGGGAACAAACTTTCATTTTTAAATCAAATTATCTGTAAAAGCAAAGTCTATTTCATGACACTAGAGAAATTTTATCGAGTTCATTCAAAATAAGCATGTGTTTTGTAACCAACGCCAGGAAGCCACAGTGGCCTATATATAAAGCAATTTGATTCTACTAAAATAAAACTACAAAGTATTCAAAAATGTTTACCGAGTGCGAGTGACTACCTCTATGTGTTTATTGTTTAAAGTTAAGGAATTTATATCTATGTAACAAACCATACTGATTACTACTGAAAAAAGAATGTAAAGTATGAAAACTTCAAAATGTGCAACACGCTTGCTCAAAAGAAAGACCATCTTTAAAATTCTTTAAGGTAGAAGCATTGAAGGCACTGAATAACTAATAATAAACAATGCGATATATTCACCAAAAGTTTTTATTAAAATTAATCACGTAAAAACCTTTCATGTTGAATTAGTTTCCCGTGTAATGAAAAATTATATGTTATCAGAATGTAACTCTATCGCTAGACAATTTTCTAATTTGGCGGATGCCAGACCAGAGTTTATGTTAATTTGTTTTACAATCAGTCTGGCTTCACATAAAAAATAAGACATGTCATCATATACGTTTTTGGAAATTGATGATGAAAATAAAAAAGCACCCTCTAAAAGCAGTAGATATACGTTATAAATTATGTTGAATGAGATTCAAATGAAACCAAACAAATTATTCGTAATTCTTTTCTATTATATAATACATCCTTGCAAAACCATGCACTTTACGCAAACCAAACACAACTGTAGCCACAAACCCTAAATAATCGCCAAGTAACATTTACTAAATAAAAAGGATCAATCAGGAATTGGACAAAAACAGAACATGTACCATTCGCAAACTCCTATCATTTCTTTTTTTATTTTAAGAATATACCGTACATTAAAAAGTAAACGAAAATAAAGCAATCTAAACCAAAAAAAGGATATCGGATTTGTTTGCTTTTGTAGTGTTCACACCAACACAGTTATAGGACTTTCCGTGGTCGAGGACGTTAGTCTGCTGGATTGTTTCATCACATGAAGATTAGGACGTCTCAAGTGAGGCTCGAACCCACACCGGCGAGGGACAAATAATGTGAAGTCTGCGACCTTCCCCATTCGGTTACGGAAGCCGCAAAAGGTATATGAATCATATAATTTAAGACTATCGTAATGTAACTGAAGGACTGTTGTCTCATCTTGTTCAGATAATAGTCATGTATATTCAATTGGCAGAGTATGCATGATTTTAAAACATAAATAAATTGTCACCGGCCTTAATACAGAAAGCAAATATACGATCATAACTGATGTTCCCAGTTCCCTATATAAACAGACGCAATAAGGTAAACATCATTATAGCGCTATATAATATCAACCCTTAACATCGATTTCTATATTTTATTGCATGTTCCAATTTCGAGAGGTACAATCTATAAGCTGTATTTGCTGGGTATAGACTGCAAATATGGTAAAATATAATAAATAATTGAATTACATGTATATGAAAGAATCCGACAAAGTGACTTTTCTAACAGCTGATACATTCCCATTTCCTGAGGCACTGCGTGAAGATAAACATTATGTCGGTACAGTTACTATTAGAGGGATATACCAGAACGATACCTGTTATTGTTAGACATTGTATTCGCCTATAGACAGCTTTACTTAAACTCATGTGTCCATAAACATAAAATTAGCTACAAAAGGGTTACATTTACATGGTATTCTAGATATATTTGCTCAAATACGCGCATGATATTACAATTGCTAAATCATTAAGACTGTCTCGAATAGCTGACAAAAGGATTCCAAATTCCGATCATTTACATTTTAGGACGTCCCAGCCATGGATTGGAGTCTATATCGATGGAGGACTTACTTTTCGAACATAATAAATTCATAAGATTGCACGCTGCTTCAGCAGATTAAAATATACTGACTTGGCCATTACAATAAGGACTTATGCACCATTGTTGTGTAATAATTGACGTTAAACTAGGTATTATGGAGTAAAGAATCTCATTTTTTGTTTTAAGCCTTAAACTATGCTCAATCGACCATACCATTTAGTTTTAGATATGTATTTTACCGACCTAATGGCAAATTGGTATTCCCAAAATTTAGTTTGAAAATATGCTAATACTTTTCATTTGAAATAGTTATTACTTCTGGGTAATGGGGATTATTGCTTTGAAAATGATTAAGAAGGTTCATTAAACGCTTCCTTTAAAAGAAGAAGATAAATATTTCGTAACATATGTTCTTAAATATCAATGAGCAAGAAGAAAAATGCCGGCCATGGATTGAAAATTTAGAAACTTTGTTTCTATAGTTACATGTAGTTGATGGGATAGAAAAATTGAAAATTCCACAAATTTGCGTAGATACCAGTACCAAAGTAATAATGAAAATACAGTTTGGGAAATGCCAGGAAAGTGTTGAACGAATGTATTGCAAGTACTAAGCACATCAATATGTGACAGTTTGAGCCGAGTCCGTTGTTTTGAAGAATTATTATTATTTTAGGGGTGAAAATGGTCAAATTGCAAACCTAGCAAGATTGTCTGCAAATAAATGATGTATATCTTAAAAGATGTGACTATAAAAAGAAATTGCTGGTACAAATGTTTTGTAACCATTTACCCTTTTCGTAAATTTGAGTTTCATCTAGATTTGCAATATGACCGTTCTTTCAATACTTCAGATTAGATTTTAGACCCGACCTTTCACATGTTATTCAGAAAATCAATACAAGCATTTATTTATTTTACACAACAATTACTCGCCTGTGGAAATCCTTAGATCTATAAACATCATAAACAAAGAACTGATAACCTTTAAAAAGCATTTACTTGATATTCTATTCAGAAAAAGTATCCATTGGTCCATGCCTTTTAAACTATTTTGTTACTGAAAAAGCAGTTTGTCTTGTGGGCCAAATTACAATTAGAATTACAAACAATGTGATAACGGTTTAGATATCTTCGTATAAAACATACTGACATTGATGTAGTATTATGCACCTGATTTGATGTGCATATAAATTAATTTCTAACAAAGAAAGGTAATCACCTAAAGAAGGTACAAACTGGCTGTTACGTTTAAAGAACAATGTATATAATAAAAATAATGACTAACAAACAGAGGATAAAATAAAATTCAGGGAATATCATTTAGTCCTTTGTGACAATAGAGTATATTTATATAAATTTACTGTTATTATGATAATAAATTCCGCTTAAGCTGTTGCTAAGGGATGTGAGGGTTGCTGCACATTTCAATGATTCGGTCAAACCGAGACTGCTATTATGTTGCTTGGTTACTTTCTATGCTTCAAAATGATCAGATTTTATTCATTCAGTGTTAAAAAATTGCTACAAAACTATTATAGTTAGGAAACAGCACGCTTATCAATAAAACGAGGAATGACAATCAAATGTCTTATTTTATACTCCTGTTATTGTCAATTGCAGATGTATGTTCTATAAAGAAAGTTATTAATTTGTCTCATATAGCTATTTGTATTCTTAATCATCTCTCGTAGAATAGTTTACTGTTCATAGAAATGTTAACCACTTCAGGATTTCCTTACCCATGAAAAAAAGCAATTATTGTCCAAAAAAAAAACGGCGGCGTTCTTGCTCCAAGAATGTCTAATGATATTTCAACGCCGTAACCAAACAATGACCTGTTCCGAAGACAGAAGTAAAACGATAGTATTTCGGTGCCAAATAAATATTCCGATGTAAGTCATCTTTAACAACTGTGTAATAGCTAAACGAATTTTAAACACTGCGTTTTCTTTTTCAGTTTCAATAATAAGTCAGCATCAACTGAAATTATTTTCTGACGGTCAGAAATACAGATTCATTCATCAATATCAAACATTTCATAGCGTTATTACGATCATTTTGAAGCATTCACTTAAAATTCAATATTTTGTGTGGCGCATAGAAAAAGTATAAGATCATTATAGGAGTACTATAAGATACTAAAGCAAGCATTTTTGTTATATAAGTCATAGTGTTTATTTCAATATTTACGAAACTCGCTTACGTCATGTGAGAATTTCGAGAGCAAACATTAGATTAGAGAGAGATTATGATTTCAGGCTTGTTCAGGCTAGACGGGAACTTTATTAGAGAAGTTAACCCAAGTGTTTCTGTAACGTTGATGAAAAAATAAACTACGTGGAATGTCTCCGCAACAAGAAAGACCGGTGCACGAAAAAAGTTAAGTTACCATTTGTTTTATATGCATGGTACCCGTTTACTGAACTGCACATTATATCTGAGAAATGCGCGATTGAAATGGTTTACTACATTTTCCCGTTTATGATCATGGTTCATATAGTACCTAGGGATATACTATCAGATCATGATGTATAGTGTTTCTGTTCTTTCTGGTCTATTTCTATACTTTCTATTCTCAATGAATATTGCAAGTTGTGATAAATATTAACCTTGCAGTTGGGCAATATCCATATTCTGCGTTGTATTTAGAGGATTAAAGGAAATGTGAAAACAGTTTGATAGAGACATAAATACCTTGACCCGCTTGCAGTTGATTATACTTGGATCAAAGTTAAGAATAGATTTAAACATTGTGTATAATTATAATTTTGAATATTTTCATGACACTGCCACACACAGTGAAATTTTAACCAGTTCTTAACGTTTTGTCAGAATAGGTTCTATCATTCACAAAGCGATGAAGACTTTTATGAAAGATAAAGTAGCAACTTACTTATAGCATATAGTATATATTCACATTTTATCAGATAAATGTCTGGTTATGGTTTATTCTTTTGACGTAATGATCACTAACAATATAATAGAATTCGTCTAGACATTATCAATTGCAATGGCAATAATGTGCGACCAATGAACGATCAGTTACAACCAGAAAGTAAGAGTTTCGTGTTAGCTGTAATATGAGAACATATTATACAATAATACGCGTCCCATAATTTATCTGTTACAGCCAGAAAATAACAATTTCCTGTTATATGTGATATGAACACTTATACTACAACAATGTGCAACTCACGATCTATCTGTTAAAACCAGAAAAAACAATTCCATGTCCTGTGACATTATCATTTAAAATAGTTTACATACCATGACCTATATATTACAACAAAAAAAATCATGCGCCCTGTGACATTAACACTAATTCTACAATAATGTGTTTCCCATGATCTATCTGTTACAGCCAGGAAATAACTATTAGGTGCTACCTAGTACATAAACACATAATGTGCGATTCATGATAGCAGAACATAACAATTTCTTGCGCCCTGTGGTATTATCACTTATCTTAGAAAATGCGCAATCCACGATCTGTTGCAGCCAGACATTAAAACAAAAATTGGAAAAGCATCTAGTAATATTGATATAATGTTCAGGTTCCAGATTGAACATGCCGATTATATTAATCTAATAATGTCTTAAAACTGCAGATTCATCAAAGGCGAAATGCTCAAAAACCCCCTCCACTCAAAACAATTTCTAGATTTATCACTTGAAAACACAGCATGAATAAACATGTTTGTTATTTAAAATCATTTCCTATGTTTGCAAACGGAAATCAAATTTTCTTTCTTTTTCATACACTTAATATATACATATACATTTCATATCCAAGTGAACAATAAGAAACTGTGTAAACCACAAAGAGCCACACAAGACAAAAATGTTAATAGGCTCGGTTTGATTGAGCCTTTTTGCAGACAGTAGTGCAAACGAATGCCCAGTAACACCGTAGGAGCAGAATTAAACATATGTGCATGTAATAATTACGACAACACAACTAATTAGTTCATACGGCCTTCTACATGGAACCTTTAATGACACACTAGAGTGTGAATCCAAGATGGTGGTGAATGGTCCCCAGATGAAATGATGGACTAGCCTTATAGGAGGAAACAATGGATACAATTAAAAAAACTAGAATCTAGAGTGGGGATCCGAGAGCAAACGGAGCTTGCATATCACAGAAACTGTAATAAGCAGGCATCATGTTCAGACAGTGGAAAAACAATATCCAAAACTATAAAGGCGTTTTTATTCGGACAACCCAATCCGAATTGCTAATGCTGAAAACGGAAAAGGTAAACAGTTCCAACAGAAAAACATAAATGTCATGATGAACGCTTTAAAGGATTAAAATATAACAGCTCTGGATGAATGTACTTGAAGACCGTTTTTAGCTTTCTGGTGGCGGAAAAGGCCAACACTTTCCTCCTCAAAACATTGTTTCTCGGATGGGCGTGTGCATTGGCATAACCACAGGCCTTCTGTTCTCCTTCCTCACATGAAGGTTTCTACAACGTTAGCGAGATTTCAAAGCTACATGGGTTAGGTAGGAGCAAGTGATTCGAAGTCACTGACATCGGACACCCTGTCTTGAAGGCCATTTAAATGTTCATTGTATAAAATTCAACTAATCTCTACAGACGTTTTGTTTCTATTCACATCCGATGCTGTATTAGGAAATAAATTCCATTTTCACTGAATGATTTGGAAGATAAATGTATAAAATATGTCTACAGTAATGAGACTTCTTAATTGAAACCTGGGAAGTTATCTGTATGTCCAAGTTATGTTATTCCCCAAGATATTTCCTTTCCTTATAATACAACAACACTTCAGGTTTCCATTCAGGTATGAATGGAAGGAAATGCAATAGCGTAAGTAAGAACACATTTTGATCATTTAATGGTTTAAGAATAAACAAAATTCATCGCCCTAAACCACTGTGTTCTGCTATATTAAGATATAATTGTCTCAAAAATATTTTGTTCTAAATTACCACTGACGTGCTACGTGGCCGTAATTTATGGAAAAAAATAGCAACAGCATGTTGTTTTGAAGCAAGTCTCATAGTTCCTTTATTGATTGTATCTCGCATTACAAAGGTCACGAAAGGATTTCTACTTTATCAATAACTAAAAGTAAGCGGGGATTAGCGACACATACCAAAAATACATGATAATACATGATAAATGTTTCTCTTAAAAATTCTTCGGTTAAATATGTCCCGTGAGGACTCTTGTCATTTCTTTTATTTTGCGAAATGAATATATGATAATATACATAAGTCTATCCTTTATTACCTCTAACGCTACTTAAATTAAGATTTGATTATCAAAAGAAAAACAAAGAGATTTTTTTCCATCATTTCTACATTGAAGAGTCGTTGAGCTGTGTGAAATATCAAAAGGAAAACTCATGATAGATGTAACAAGGCGGACAAACTAAATGAATGTTTGATAAAAATTAACCTCCGCAACAAAATTTTAATTATTTAGACAGCACAGAAGTTGGACCACCGAATGTGGTAAAGTATATATAATCAAAAACTCAAAACTGATAATTCAAGTATTTAGGTATGTATTCAATCAGTTTATCCAATAAGTATAATTAGCTAGCAATGAGTAAAACATGTATCTACTGTCCAAATTTGCCACTCCTTTACATTTCTTTCAAGTTATATTATCTGCAGAGTACATCCGGCGTTACTGCAACTTTAAGAAAAACCAAATCCTAATTCTTATACATCGCGCGGCCAATTGTTTCCTCTCCCATGAAAATCTAATCACTTTGGGATTGCCTACCTCTATGAAGTACTCTTTGCTCTTCAAAAAATCACGGCGTCTTGGTTTTCAGTTATTGACTCACATTTAAATAAACGCGGAAATCCATCGCTGACGAATTCCGGGAAATTGTAATGTATCTTGCTTAGGAACACAGTCAAAAGATAACCGTATATCTACGGCAGCAATATATCATTTTAAGCAGACGTAATGATGTGCTGTATCAACGTTTTGGCCATGGTATGGTCTGGAATACTTAATACGAGACCGTTGTATCTTAGATTCAAGCAAAGAATATAAAACAGCAAACAAACAAAATGCTCAAACAAAGTACTGTAACCGTATCTATTAACTATGCAGATTCATTCGTTAATCGACATTTTTGCGTATTGGCTTCAATGCCTGAAAATTCTATTCAAGAAATAGAGTTGAGGGATAGAAGTATGACATATAACGTATGACCTGGATATTGTTTGGAATACTTTATATCTTAGACACGGGCAAACTAGCAGAGAACAAAATGACTTATATCCATAAATTCTTACAAAACCCCGCTGAGAAAGCCTCTAACATTAGCGAAAAAAAATACCAGATCATATTAAGTAAAACATAAAATTAAGGTAAATCTAACACAGATGACACTAAGAAATATGCAAACCTTCCACTAAAAGATTATATAAACTAGGAAGACAACTTAGTCTTATCAATCCCACTTGATTAGTTTTTAATCTCAGTGGAATGATTAATTTCCCATCATATGGTAAGGAAAAGGTTTATGTGTACATGTATATATACATATATATATATATATATATATATATATATATATATATATATATATATATATATATATATATATATATATAATAAGCCGGTACTAGGGGGCGTGGGAGGTGTTGCACATTTCATGACCTTTCATGAGCAGACTCCATCAAACAAAGTCTGCTATTATTCTTCTTGGTTGCATTCTTTGCTTCCAAAGGATCGTTTTACAAATTTTATTGTTTAGTAAAATCTTTAATGTATGAAAGTTGTATACAATTAGATAAACTATACATATAATCTAAAATACTTAAAATCACCAAATAGTGTGCATTGATATACTTTCTTTCAAACATCTGCGTTAACGTAAAAATATACCCCTATAATGTTTCGAAATCAGCTGCACACCACTCCCATTTTTTTTATTGGTTCAGAGTAATATTTTTACAACGTGGAAACCTAAATGCGTGAAACTGGTTTAATATTCCAAAATTGATAAGATATAAGAAAGTATTAATCTAACGTTTTTGGTATAATACACTGACTTTTGATATGGATCGAGGTCAGTCGGAATGCTTGCTTTTGGTCACCTTAAATGAAAAGACTAATTGAATAAACAATAACAACTTCGTATGAGTTTGATCGTATTTGTAATTGTCATGCATGAATTGTAGGTCTATCATTTGCCTGTTGTCATGATCTTACTAGGAAATTGATGTTTTATACCTAGGACCAGTGTGGATTTATCTTAATCGTTGTTATTGGTTAAATATTAACTTCACGGGCACTGGTTCTTATTATGTGTGTGGATAGGTGGAGGTCGGGAGTAGGAGGTGGTGGATGTGGGGAGTGGGGTGGGGTGGGGGGTGGGGGTTCAGCGTCTTTTCCATCAATATGTGGTGGTATAGCAAAACCCAATCTTAGGGTGCTGCCTAACTGGCATAGCAAGCTGAAGATACGTGGCATGATTATCATACCCAGTTACATTAGACCGACAATGGGATGATCAGTCTTAGAACTATTCCCTTAATGCTGAGCACCAAGCGAGGAGCTACTACTGCCACTTGTTCACATCTTTGGTATGACGCGGCCAAGGAGCGGACCCAAGACCTCCCGCACTCGTGATGATACGATGTGGTGAAATCGAAATCTCTGGGATGGGAAATCCATCTACCGGCACCTCCGTAAAGCAAGTTTCGTCTCTTATTTTCTTTAGTGGTATTATCCGTGTGGCACAACTAATTGATTTGAACGTCATAACATATAATGTAAGGTAAAAAACGTAAAGGTGAGTTTTATTTACCGTCGCTTTGTGAAACAATGAACATAAGTTCTGTAGAGGTTTTTAGCGACCCTATTTTAAGAACAGTTAAAATCGATTATACCTTACCCCCATCAATTTGTTGGTACCCGTTTACAGCTAGGTCGACTGAGGCAATCGTGATAAAGTGCCTTGCCCAAGGGCACACCGCAGTAGGAGTAGCCAGGAATCGAACCCGGGGCCTTAACCTCGACCAATGCGACCAATGAAGTGAAACTCTATCTATAAAAAGGTTTATTAGGCAAAAAGAAAAAAAAATACAAAAGAAGAATTAATCGACAGTATAAAATATTAACGCTTGTTTCACCTAACAAAGATTATAATATAAGTTAAATGTTCGGTTTATTTAAAGGACAAGGAATGCCTGACAAGAAGTTTAATTTCATATGAAAGCCATCTGTAAGCCTTTCATAACGCTGAAGTAATTTTTAAAATCGTACCACTATTGACAAGATATTATAGCAATTTGAAATTTAAGAAAACGGCTGATCATGGAGGCAGCCATATTGTGTGTTTATGACGTCATTTACACACTGCTAAGTGTTACATGTAAAACATCGTAATTTCTTTCATTATATTAACTGGAAAAAGTAGAGAAATTATATTACAAAAAAATAAGTTGAAATATGTGTCTAGAAATTTTATAAATCCACAATTCTGTTTTATGTTGTCATGGAAACAAAATGGCCTCCATTTCGATCAATTATTTGAATGCTCACAACTTTCTTATTTTTTCACTTCTTTAAATGATTAAAGAAATCCCAGCAGATGGAATTAACATCAAAACAACATTGCCTTTCCCTTTAATATCTCAAAATCTTTGACTGACCTCAATGCCATATTACATCACGTTGTATTTCTACGAATGATAATTACTTGTATATATATTTGTGTTTTATTTTCATTTTAGATATAGTTACGCTGTTTACTTTTAAAGGTGGTTAACCATATATTTTTTCGGCGAACGCCGTCTAAGAACAAATTCGTTACCTATGCCACGTGACTTGTTTGCAAATCAAACTACTTGATAACGCATTATAGATAATTTATCAAAATGGAAGATTTATGCAACACTCTGCCTGATTGGACGAGAGTGTCAATTTCTTTCACTCTGTTGATTGTGCTACGCTGAGTGAAATGTAGACAAAGCGTTTATCCTAAACGACGCTGTTCACAGTTTTAAAGCTAACTTTGGCTCAGTATATTTAGCAAGAATATTGATATATCTCAAAATGATAAGTAAGTTTAATAAATATGATTAAAACCTGTTCAAATACCAACATATATCAAATTAAAGAAAGAGCTGAATACGGTCTGCGTATCACATGAATAAGGGTGTGTTAAAAGTCTTTTATGTAGAGAAGTGCTTTTTAAAAGATTTTCCTTGTTACAATTGTCGTCTGTATATGAAAAGGTTTCTTGCTATTGTGACTTATTCAGATTGCATATTAAAATGAGTACTTGTTTGCTTTGATATATTTGTTATAAAGTATTTAACTAATTTATTATATATGAATATTTTTCTTTAGTATGGTATGCAAATATTGAACTCAGTTGAAATCTGTTTTATTATGTATATGCTATATAATGACTGAATCTCATTACACTGAAATGAAGGTACGTTGCATACAGTTTATCTATGTGATATAACTATGGTCAAACTTTGCTTATGAAACAGAAATATTGAAATAATTACAATTGTATGTTTTGCTTGACCTTCACTTTTTTATAGGTGTGACGTCATTGTCCAAAGATTCATGAATAGCGAATATGCATTTGTTAAAGCGGGATCAGTTGGCCTATTTTAGAAATAAATAAAAATAATGAATAAAAAAATCCTTTAATTGATTTTTTCTCATGTATTCTAATCAAACTTGATTTGTATCATCTTTATTAGGCCCGCAGCCAACTTTGTTCAGCTGGGACATTTGACCCCTTTTAGGGGCTGCTAGAGCTAAAACTAGAAATGCCTTTATACAGCGTCTCATGAACAGCTTGGTGGATCTTTGTCATACTTGGTCTGGAGCATCATTATAAGGTCCTCTTCCAAATTTATTTATATAGGAACTTATTAGGGACCACTATAGCTAAAAGTAGATATGCCTTTCTTCGCATTAACCACTAAAATGTAATGGATTTTTATCAAACTCGATGTGTAACAATATCGTAAGGTCTCCTGCTATTTTGTTACAAATTGGGATAGGGGCCAATTTAGCTAAAAATATAAACACGTTTAATGACGTCTTCTCATCAACCGCTTCATGAATCTTCATCAAACTACTGCTGTAATTATTCGTCTAAGGACAAACGAAACAAAATTGCAACCCTACGAAACCTTTGCGAAAAATTAAAACAGAACCATTTAAATTGTTAAAGTGCTGTGTTTAGTTTTGCAATTTGAAAAATGTTAATTGAAAGATGAATGTAAGATGAAAAATTCATAAACTTCTTTCCTTATTACAATTCGCCGAACATAATTTTTAAAGATATTTCTTGTTTGTATTAAGATCATCATACTGCATGGAATAATAGAATTTATTAATGTCTACTGTTTCATCTATTTAAATCGTAGGATCGAAGGAAAAATGAAAAAAATAATGTAAACTCAAATGTTATCTCACTTTTATGTTGGTAATATTTATTAGCGTATTTATGCGTTTTTGTTTTTGTTCCTACATAACACTAATGAATAATTTCAAGAAAACGCCATTTCTAATATAAAACACTTAGATTTATCAATGTGTAAGAGTCAATAATTTGCTGTGTTATAAGACGTGCTAAGTATATTTAATCACAGGTTTACTGTGATTGAAACAATAACTGAGTGCTATTTTGGCAAAAAGTCATTCTGATTTCACTCAGTGAACTTATTTTTTGTAAATTAGACAAAACGGTTTCAGCGAAAACCTAGTGTTGATACCCTGCCGACAAAGGTACAATACGATTGATACCAATCAAATTATCTCACCGTCAGTTGGTTTTAGCGCATTAATTCGAACTGTGTTATTAGCGTCTAAATATTTAAATCCGCCATCGCAAAAAGAATGTTAAAATGAGGTACGTCCAATATGAGAAGTCATCCAAACATATTTCCTTACAAGAAACGCGGCAATGCCACGAAACCAGGTTTTCAACACTTTTCATCAGAATAAACAAGAGTGCCAGAATGTCACAATATACGCCCGTCACAGCAAATTTCTTTACTCTAGCACCTGTATTTGCAGATGTAATTTTAATTTTGTGGTTGTTTAGTAATCATTGTAATTCTTTTGTTTTTCTAAGTCCACAAAAAACTCTTTACCAGGTAGAGATACCTTAAAATACACCTAAAATTAGAAAGTAACAACTATGTTTTACCACAGAAAAGTGGTCTTGGTTTTTCCCTACGGTCAATTATAAAAAAGTTACAATATAAGTTATTTATAGTAACAACTAAGGGAAGTTAATCTTAAATTAAAAAAAAAAAAAAGAATACAAAAAAAAGTTGTAAGTCCACACAGAAATCCTTACCAGGTAGAGATTGGTCAAAATACACCTCATAATTGGATGTAACATGCATGTTGTACTACAGAAAAGTGGTCTCGATTTTTCCCTACGTCTAGTAATGAAAAAGTTACAATATAAGCTATTTATAGTAACAAAAAAAGGAAGTAATTCTAAAGAAGGGAACTGCGCAAGACACTTCATCTCATGATGGTGTATAATTGTGCCAAGTTACATCAAAATCCCTCTATGCATGAAGAAGATATGTTCCCGACAAAGTTTTCGTTCTTGTATCCTTTGACCTCTAAGTGTGACCTTGACCTTAGACCTAGGGACCTGGTTCTTGTGCACGACACTCCGTCTCATGATGGTGAACAATTGTGCCAACTTTCATCAAAATACCTCCATGCATGTAGAAGATATGCTAACCCTAACCCTATTTGTAGTAGCAATGACCTTGACCTTGATCCCAGAAACCCCAAAATCAATCCCAAGCTACAACTTTATGTAAGTTTTCTATATACCAAGTTTCATCATGATAGCTCATTCCTAAGTTAAGTTATTGACCGGAAACCCTTTTTCTATTTTAAGTAACAGTGACCTTGACCTTGACCTTGACCCCAGAAACCCCAAAATCAATCCCAGCCTTTGTCTTGATATAAGCTACATACATACCAAGTTTTATTCAAATATCTTTACCGAAACAAAAGTTATTGACCGGAAACCCTTTTTCTATTTTAAGTAACAGTGACCTTGACCTTGACCCCATAAACCCCAAAATCAATCCCAGCCTTTGTCTTGATATAAGGTACATACATACTAAGTTTTATTCAAATATCTTTACCGAAACAAAAGTTATTGACCGGAAACACCAGTTTGACGCCGCCGCCGCCGCCGCCGCCGCCGCCCTCCCGCCCGACCGACATCTACCCCAATCTAATAACTCAGGTTTTCGTTGAAAACCTGGTTAATAAAAACGTTACGACTTCCATTTGGAAGCATCTAGAGCATTAAAAAAGAAATGAAAACATTAGGTTTCGTTCAGTATGTTCACCATAAATATGGAAAGTGCAACAGGTCTATTACCCCTACCAACAGATACGTGTAGTGTACTCAATGATCCCAGCAGACCAGAAAATAAGTTCAGTATCAGCTCTCGATGTTATTAATTAGTTTTAAGCGTAGTATCAGTATGATGAATAATGAAAGCTAATTTAAAATGAAGCATCTAATTCTTTTCATACTCACTTTTTTCTTCAGTCAGTTGCTAAAAGATTGAAGCTGTGTTCCAGCTCTTTATTTTTTAGATGATCTCGTGACCGTCTGTGCTATTTTCCTTTTATACTGAGAGGAATAAGCAATTATTTGGCATTGTCCTGAACAGTACGGGGAACATACGGACTTGCTTTTCAGCTCGTCCGTTATTTCTTTTTGTCTAAACATATCGCCGTAGTGAACAAGTTTAAATAACCTATTCTAGCATAGAACTACTGTTCTTATTACTTTTCGGTGTTGTTTTAACAGGGGAGACAACGAGGGATTCTCGCGCTCACGTGCTGTTAAAACACCTGTATTATAAATGCGCGGTCCTTTGCAAAGCGTTAACGTATGACGGCCCCAAAAGGTTAATTCAAAAGGAAATGATGTCAATGTGAAAAGAAACAATACAGACACTCCCGCGCTTTTTTGGGGAATTTAGTGATGTTGAGGGACAATGTATTCATTTATTTGTTTTGTACGCATTTATGCTAGAATAGCGTTTATGTAACGCATGCTCATATTGTGTTTCCGATGTACTTTTTGGTTAAATAATGAATATTATCAGTGAGATGTGGTCCATATCAATCACACTGCGAGTGATATAGTATTGCAGATCTACTTGCAACCAGTGTATTCATTTCTGAGTATTTGCTTGAAGTTTAAATATTGTAGTTTTGCTTGCCTTTCATAGTCAAATAACGTTTCTGAACGAGAACATTACGCTTGGCTTGAAATAATGAACAGAAATGTGACTTAATGTCGCGCGCGTGTTTGAATATAACGCCAAAAGACGTCTAGCGTTATTTCCGTATACGTGAGTCTAAAACTTGTCTCATACTGGATATTTCAACGTAAATAAGCAAGAAAACCGTGAACGTGTTTTAAATGTTATTTATAGTACAGACTTGGAAAAGTGACCAAGCTCTCTGATTGAAAGGTTTTCAAAAAATCTGAAATAATTACGATCAGTTGTGTCTCAAGGTCATCGAAGGAAGATTAGAGTGGACTGGGAAACAGTTGCCGACACATATTTACATGTAGGTAGACTGACTACGCTTCCTATCGACAAGGTATTCCATGAATCGGCATACACAGTAAAATAACAAAATGAATGTTTCCATTTATTCAAGAATCGGAACAGCATTTTCGCGAATATTGTTTTTCACTATTCTATTCGTGTGCTCGAACGCATATGACAACATTTCAAGTGAATAATAGCAACTAAAACACTAGATTTATCAGAACAGTATCATAAATAGTTACTTATAACACTTTATATACATGATACAACACATATAGTCGCATACTATCTAGTTGTTGTTACAAATTGTACATTGTATATATTCTAAATACGTTATTTACCTAACATCTCTACTGTTCATCAGACGACATTCATTTGTTGATGACGAACGAACCGTTGTGAGATGTCACATTTATGCCTGACTACAAGCGCGATGTGCAAAGTTAACGCTATCCGACATGAATAAAGATAATTGCAACACTGAAAGAAAAGCAGCAAAATAACAAAGACAACAAGATGGTCATAGATCGCTCACCTTAGTTACTCTGAATGAATAGATTTGTATAGATGTTAATGCATGGAAAATATCTGTGAAATTATATTGACAGGAATATGTTAAAAGTTTCTATTAGTAAATAAATATAGGCATGTTATGTGTATGTGTGTGTGTCTTGTTGTTTTTTTTGCTTTGTTTTGTTTTTGCGGGGTGGGGTTTGGGGTAAGAAGTTGGGTCTGCTCTGTTTCTGTATACATATAGGTTAAAGTGGCTTCCCCTGGTGGCCATGTTTTATGACAAATCAAAAAGATTTGAATAATTCAATTGTTGTAGAAGGCCACATTTATGGACCATTTGTGTGAAATTATTTTAAAATCGGACCAGCAGTTTCCTACAAGAAGATTTTTAAAGTTTCTACTATGTAAGTGTAGGGAAAAGTGACCACGCCGTCAGGTGGCCATGTTTTGACGATCAGAATAATATGAACAAACAAAAGAAAATGTGTGTGAAACTATTTCACGTCGGGCCGCCAGTTTCAAGATTTGTTTTTAAATTTCCACAATAGGGGAACAATTTCTTCTATATAAGTATAGGGAAAGTGACCACGCCCTTTGGCAGCCATGTTTTTGGATGGATCGAAATAATTTGAACAATCGTTGTAGAGGGCCACACAGGGACCATTTGTGTATAATTAATTTAAAATCGGACCAGCACTTTCACAAAAGAAGACTTTTAAAGTTACCGCTACATACATACTGGGAATAGTGACACACACCCTTGCAGCCATTGTTTTTTTTAACTAATCGGAATAATCTTCAAGTTGGTAGAAGGTTACATAAGGACCATTTGTGTGAACTTTTTTTTCAAAATCAGATCACTTTAGGAGAGGATGTCGTTTGAAGATTTTCAGTTTTAGCTCTAGCGGCCCATATGTGCAACAAAATCAAACTGTTTTATTACATGTGCAGAAAACCACCCTAGAAATACCTAGGCCATGTTTCATCAAAATCCAATCAGTGGTTTTGGAGAAAATGTTGTTTAAAGAAATTGACCCGGACGGACGAACGCACGCATGCACGACGGACACAGCGTGATTACAAAAGCTCAACATGAGTATTTAGTACTCAGGTGAGTAAAAAAACAAACATAATTCTGCAAATATCCAAGCATATATTATTAAGCAGACGTTTCTATAGGATGAATCAATTTCTATGAAAGTTTACTCTTAATAGTCAGATAACCGAAGTGTTTTAAACTGACGAATGATAATTTAACTAAACGACTTACCCAAAGTGACCGATCATAAATATAAATCAAAGTCTGTTTCATAACTTTTTTCTCTTTTTCAAAATTCAATAAATGCAGTTAAGACAAACTTATTGAAACTTTCTTCTGCTCATTCACAGGCACTTTCGGTTCGATCAAGCTGCATCAGAGCAAATGGAGTATCAAGAATCTGTCATTATGTGAATACCATTTTAGCTCCATTTTTTCAGTTGATTTTTGTAAACCTGCAAACCTGAAACCATATTCATAAAAGTTTCTTACATTTTTTTTTCATATAATGCCAAAACAAATTTTATGCAAAAATTTTAAATAATATCTAGTCATATTTTGTAAAACTGTATCTTTTTGTCTTTTTTTCGTACCCAAGTAGTAGACTTACACAATTTTCTTATTCAAAATCTAAGATGCGTTATGAATGTGGCACCTGTTACATGTATAACAATTACTAATGAGAAAAAAAAAAAGAATTATACATATTGAATGATAATAAATTATTCTATGATTCTATATAAGAGAATTATATTTATTGTGTTGAAACATTGCTTCACAAAACTATTTTACAGAGTACTTTTCCAAGTCTAAAGAACGTCACAGCAACATAAAATGTAAAAGTGTGTCTGAAAGTCTAATAATATACAACCAAAATCAGTTCGTATGAATCCATAATAGTCCAAATGTAGGTGAATCTGATAGTTTAAATAATATCTTAAAGGTAGACGAATTATTCATTGTATTCCATTTGCCTAAAGGACAAGGAAGTGAGAGGATATTTTACGGCCAACACAATCTACTAGAAAACACTGCTGTTGAGATAATAAATTAAATATATAGGACAGTCCTTGAAAGCATAGAACGCAAACAAACAATAAATAATTCTTAAACTTAATTTCTGGTATAATAGTGTATGTTGGAACCATTGAAACATTGTGCCGTAGACAGATACTCCAGAAAATACTGTTTTACTATTGTTTTTTTTAGTGCTTTCATATAAAACATACAAGTTTACATTAACAGTACACTTAAGTTGGTTCTAGAGGGCATGAGTGTTGTTGCACTTTCCTTTACCTCTAATGAACAGACTCAGACACATCAAGTCTACAATTACGTTGCTTGCTTTCGTTCTATGTTTTCAAAGGATCTTTTTATAAATTATGTAGGCTTCTTTTAAAAGTTGCTTATACAGTCATATAGAAAAGATACATCGTATCTCCGTTTTTTTTTAGTACCTGGTTAGCTAAAACTGGCTTTGTATAAGAAGGAACTATGGTTATAATATATTGCACGTATGTGTTGAAGATATTTCAGGTGTGCATTGACCTAGAGTTTAGATAAAACTTAGATGCTAGATTTATGCTCAGTGTTCATAAAGACCTAAGTAGAATGTCCGTGATAGATTTTGCATTACAAAAAGACTCACCATTTCTAGTAACTGTGGCAAATTGGATTGATTTTCAACTTGTTATTTATAAAACATATCAAACGTCTCATCAGACGACATCGTGTGTTGCAGAAGACGGACCTTTGTTAGATGATTGCAAGTTTAAAGTGCAGAATTAATGCTATACGACAAGAGGCGAGAGAATAGCCTCATCGTTAGACTGATTTAGACAGAAATTATACATTGTTTGCAAATAACCATGCAGTTTCCATTCAATGGAATTTGTTTTGTAAGACGACAGTGCAAATTAATTTCAATAAAAGCTAGATAATGTCATTATTTAATACTGAGCTGATGCCAACATTTCACACCAGAGAGTAACATTACTATAACATATTCAAATATCGTGCAGCAGTTACATTTGTACTTTAACCCCAAAAAGTACATCAGTGAAAATATGCCGCCATCGCCTGTAAAATTATTTCAATCTTCTGCTTAACTGTTAATATGCTTCAAAGTTCTAATTTCTGCGGATGTCAGCGAACGTTTAATCTGGCTAGGTTTAGGAGAATTTTGCTAATTTGCCTTCTTACTTACATTTTGTCGTTATAGCATTTTAAAGCTTTCCAGAAAATTAAAACTACACAAAACTAAAATTTTACGCCAGTCATGATTATTGCTTTAGTTAATGGGCAATAACACAAAATAAAAGAAAAAGTTTTGATATTTTGTCTAGATAAGTTTTATCACAAGGTGATGAAAACAAGCGCTTGTGACTCCCAAAATTGCCGAAAAAAACCCGGATAAACATTGCTAAATTTAATATATTACACACGAAAATATCATTATCTAATAAAACTACTAATTTATAATTGCACTCAATACAACTCTTTGAGTAATGTTTAAGACCTTCTCATAATACTAAACAAATTAATCAGGGTATTTTGAAATTTTGAAATCTTAATTGTCAATGCCAGATAAATTAATTTTCAAAGACTTGGAGCGTACCGAGGATATGTAGAGCACTTTGCTCTCTAATCACATCTCAAAACATTTACACACAGATATACATGTGAACTTTAATAGTGTCTATAAGAATTCCTGTAACATACCGTATAATTTAAACGGAAGTCGAAATGAGGGATGTAACATTCTAAGGTAGTCGTGCAAGTTCGATAAATTGGAAGTGATAGCGTAACGTCATTTATCCGGAAAACGTAGAATAAAGCCTGGATTTGACGTACGGAAATGGAAATCATGTTAATGGCAACCCGTGAGTTAGTTAATTACTGTAACAACGGCACCGTTCCTATCTTTTTTAAGTTAAGATATGACATTAAAACATCTGACATGTTAAATCATTCAACATAATCTCTTTAAATTACCTTGAAATGTGCGATTCACCTTAATCATGGTCAAATATCTCAAAAATAAGCAAACGTACATATTCATTTTATTTCACCAAATTATAGGTCATATGTTTATTAGCGACTGTGTGAAGTTCATTAAAATTTACATTGTAGAAAACATTCTATTCGAATAAATGTTATGACAGTTGTGATTTTCCCATTTGCGTTAGGTCCAAAATTTTTACATCAGTCTAGCATAAAATCAAGCACACGTCCCTATCACTTTGTTTTGCTCTATTTTCTATGTATATTCTAAAGTTTTGAAAAATCAGGGTTTGATCAAATTCTACAATGTAGAACATAAATTTGATCCGAACGTGCAGAGCTACCTAAAACTTAACGTAATACAATTATAATTACCACCTTTTCCACCTTTTCTGAAATAAAGTCCACAAAAGGCACATAACAATCTAGGATGTTTGTGAGCTATCAGCAGAATAAACCTGAAATACATGATTTTATAGTCTCTATGTATAACATGATGTTATTCGTGGATAAAGGACAATCTTAATGTTTGTTTTATTTCTTGTGGTATACTTCGTGCTTTTAAAGAGAACAAATTGCTTACATTTGTTTTGTTCTTTCTCAAAAATGTTTGGTTATGCATTATTGAACATATAGAAAGGTGTTTCAGAAACATGTTATATAACTTGAATTGTAGTATTATATGTAGTGAACGTTTACAGTTCACATGTGTGTTATAAATGTTTTAATAAAATTACTCTACAAGAATATTGAAACGCACTTAGAGCATGTTTAATACACTTTTTTATTATTATTTAATTATTTATTTATTCATTATACCAAACGCTTAAACAGTTTACTGAAAGAACATAATTTTGTCATATGATGCACATTCAACTTACGCATTAGGTCTAGTTTGATATAATAGAAAATTGCACACGCTAGAGGTAGCTTTAACAAGAGGAGAAACAAAACATGGTTTGTTATCGATGGAACGGAATGTTCACAGAACTATGATTATAACCCTTAGAAATGCAATAAACATTTCCTGAAGTCAAACACATAATTGCAATGAAAGCGTGTGTATAGATCCCCTGAGTAGCGGTTAGTAATATTACTAGAAATAATTATCCTAGACTTTTTATGAATGTAATTTTACTGTTCCCAAAGGTAACCTTCAATTGCAAATCAACTGAAAGAGCCCAAGTCATTTCTCTGGAAAGGAAGCGAAAGGACTTGAAGTTCGTTGAATATACAAAGCATATATTTCTGTGAGATACAAAATGTCGGCACCCCAATAGCCTGGCAAAACATTTGAAGTTAACAAAAGTATTTGCAGGAGGCTTGGCCTTCATGCTGTATTGGAAATGACTAGTAAAATCTTAAATTATTTTAAAAAAATATAGTGAATTTAAGTAATAGGAAACTTCAGTGCGTGCGTGAAATCAAACTTCCATTATCGCGATGCATGGAAAGATTTATTGAGTTCACGCAACATACCAATGAGTTTCGCAACCAACGTTGACGAAAAAAAAAACATATCGCCAACACTGTTGACTCTATCCACGGAAATTTAATTACAACACATATAATTTAAATGGAAGCCCTTTAATCATCAAAAGAACTGTTGTCAGAATTCTAGCTCATTTGATTTGTTCCAGCATTTTAAGTAGTTTCTTTATCACGGATATGGAAGTCAAGTATTTATCCTAATTTGAAAAGCTACAGGACAATTTTATCTTACTTTAAATTTCAATGACGTAAATCTGCAATGGCGTAAATAAGAAAAACTTTTAACTTTTTAACAACACATGTATGTAAAACATCTTCATGATGAACCAAGACAACTTCATGGAAATGTTCTTTAAACTGCTCAGAACGACCTTGTGTGTACAGAAGGGTCCCAGGCCACACGCCAGTATGCAAGATATATGACCAGCGTTATTTCATAGTTCAAGAAACAAAAAGATTACAACAGTCAACATTCTAATGACCTGCCTCGCTAACGAAATTTCAACATAGTCCGTGGTCCTTTTTAGAAATGACCACTAGAAACAAAACTACAGTTCAAAACTTGGCAAAAGAAATGTTTAAAAAAGTGTTGGGCACATTTAAAATTCCTTCGACAATCTTCATAAAGAGAAATATATCTGTCTCTGACTCACTTTTGTAATATCAGACCTCTAAGGTGAAGTTCAAAATGGTTGTTATATGACCAGCATTATTCCATAATTCAAGAAACAACAAGATTGTAACAGTCAAAATTCTAAAGACCTGCCTCGCTAACGGAACTTTAACATAGTCAATCGTCCTTATTAGAAATGACCACTAAGCTACAGTTCAAAACTTGGCAAATTGAATGTTTAAAGGTGAGTAAGCAGAGTTCGTTTTTTTTATGCTTACTATTTTGTTTTGTTGAGCGATTGTTCTAAATTGTAGTTAAAAGAGTGCTTTCCAAGCGACTGGAAACACCAAGTACTGACTTTTGAGACAGATCTGAGAATTCCACATCAGCTGAGAGATTGATGCCGTCTCTATGGTCCCTAAAGGAACAGTCATTGTCCATTTCTACTTTGTTTTTGTTTATTAACGATACCAGAAATTCTTTTGAAGTATTACTTCATGTTCTGTTGAGCAGCGATAAAGTATAAATTACTAGGCCCATAAGACCGTAAAACAAACTAGCGAATAAAATTAACATTACTAACCTAATTAATACACAAATTAATACTCTCATACGGACCGACTTATATATTTGTTCATGTTTAACTTATCCCATTTCAACATAGACACAACATTTTGCTCGTACTCAAGTTAAGGCAACATAATTTAAATATCTCTTTTAAATAACTTCTTCTAAATACTGTTTGTCTTCTACTACACGACAATGCATAAATGCATAAATGCGCGACATTTCTCAAAAACAATTTTGACAATGTCCATTATATCCTCTACTGACTTCAGTCCATTTTCGTCTGGTACTAAATCAGCATGTGCCGGAGAAGGTTTTAAAGAATACTTGTTTCGGGTCCAAGTGGATCCTGAAACAGAATGCATACTTACATACAGTGTAAGCAAATTAAAACTCGTTTTACATAAAATCATCAGATTACAAATCCCTTAGCTCAGGTTGAAACGGAAATCAGTTATATGTAATGGTAAAATTGTTTGGACGTGTCACATGAAGACTTTTGTTATGATAGTTAATAAAATCTAAGACGATATTTTAAAAGCATAGAATGCGAAGAAGCAACAAAATAGCAGATTTTGTTTGACTGTATTCATATGAGGTAATGAAATTTGAGAAACACCCCTCACGTATCGCGACTAACACTGGCATGGGTGGAATTCCTTTATGGACTCCATGAAGCCAAAATGACAAGATTAAAAGGCAATAAGCCAGTATGGTTCAATTCATATTTTTGATGTATTAAATGGTATAAAACTGAATACCTATCAAGCAAGATATTTTAACTGAATAAAGAACAAGTGTAGATAAAATATTTCGACTATCTTGTTTTAGATTGTCCTGACGGACTGCAGCAAACACCCTTATTTTTAAGTAACAACATTATCTACAGCTAAACAGTTTGACTTTGAAGCGAAATATGCTGGAATGAGTAACGCTGTCTAAAACGCTTTACAATTGATCGAGAAATTGAAACAGGTTTAAAATGAATTTCTATTTGTGGTGTCCTTTCAGAAAAAATCCAGATAAGAGTAAAAGAACATCACTTGCTATTTGAGACATTTTGAGCCTAAGGCATGTTCTGTGGTTATTCCAATAAATTCTGTAAGCTTTATACAAATGTTTTCATTTTCGTATTTAATTGAAACATTGATAAAAAATTAGCAGGTAGACTTTTTTGCAGACGGGAGGTCCCCGGGGAGTTGACTAATAGTATTTATATAACTGATCAATTATGTGACTAGTATGCAAAGTTGGTTGTGGTAATAACGAAGATCTCGTTTTCCTGCATACATAAAATAGCTCAGTTCTCTAAGTGGCACATCATTTGTTTAGAAACATAAAATAATAATAAAAATATCCAGAGCTAAATTATTAACTGTTTCAACAGGTAAAGAAATTTTATCATCTTACGTTAGTATTTACGTATGTATAGCAGTATTTGATATTGTGGTGAAACTAATCTATCAATTATCATTTCTAATTTTCTGTGCCACACTCGTCAATGGTAAACTGTCTGAATTTAGTTCCGCTTGCTTTGAAAAAAAGACAACGCAAGAAAACGTCGCCAAGCTAAGCAAACAAAAAAGCATATTCCCATATAAATACACGCGAAAATATAATAATTTAACTATTAACTTGCAAATCATATTGATGTTATACATATGTCTAGCTTATCCGCCTAACAGTGCGTCTGTATCAAAAATATTTTAACGACAAAATGGCTGGTAATAGAATTCCTGCACGCGAAAGAATTCAGCAATTACACACCGACAAGAAACAAGCCACTTATATACAATTATTGTTGATTCCCAGATCATAAATATATATAAAAGATAATATGTAAGAGTAGGTTTCTCGGAAGCACACGGACGAAACTTGTCCGTCACACGTTAAAAATAAATTTTTTACAAGTGATCAAATAAATGAAAATTTCTGACATGCAAGACAGATTGTGATTTATTTCATAAGTGTTATAACTGATTCTTCTTATACAATTTTAAAATTAGTACAGATGTCTCAGAAGCACAGCGCACAGCAAACACAGCAAGAGTCATACAAGAACATATATAAAATAAACAACATTCCATTGGCAATTAATAACAGCTCGGTTTCTAAGGTTCCTAGTAAAACATACGGTAAACATTTATAGCACAAAAGCACTCTTGACTTCTCTCGGTAGCATTTTGTACATATTGGTGTCCTGATTTTCTTGCCGTTACGCAGCTCTGATCAAATATCTATTGCTGTTATTAAAGAACAGAACTTGATTTCTTTCAACGTTGATTAATAAGTCAGAGGCAGTGGACTATTGCCTTAACATCAAAAGCCTTCTCTCATCTTCCATAAACCACTTGAAACGGCGGTCAGAACAAAGTATTGTGCACGACCGCGGAATGTCTGAATCAAATGCGCGCTTCTTTTCCTGCAATGCATTACTAGGATGGGTGCTATTTCAATACTGAAGTTGTTTGTTCCTTTCTCTCATAAAAGGAATCCTTCGTTTATCTGTAGACTGCCATATTTGATAGAATAGCCTAATATTCTATGCAGTCTGCGAACGAATTCTGGGGAACCATTACATTCGTCATGCTCCCCTGGGTAATTTGATTTGAAATTCTTAACTGCAGCTCTTACAATTTGCACGTAATGTAATAGTAAATAAAAATAATAAAATATAGGAAGTTCTTTATGTTCGAATTATAGTCAACGTAGTCTTGTTGTAGACCTTATTTATTTTATAATGACAATACAACGAACAGTATTCATTATTCAGATTTACTCTCATAGTGTCTGGCATTTGTTTTGCCGTTTTGTCATGAAATAAAAATGTTTCATCGTTATTAAATGAATTACCAAATGAAACGTCCAAATATTTATGATGCGTAGTACGACCAAATGAATTATCCTAAATCATTTACGGATTTAATGAAAAACTCAATATATTTGTTGATCAATTTCATTATTTTTTTCTTACTCCAACAAAACATAATGGCAACAATTAAAGTCATAATTAATTAGATTTTTTGGGGTGTTTAACGCCGTTTTTCAACAGTATTTCAGTCATATAACGGCGGGCAGTTAGCCTAACCAGTGTTCCTGGATTCTGTACCAGTACAAACCTGTTCTCCGCAAGTAACTGCCAACTTTCCCACATGAATTGGAGAGGTGGAGGAGGAATGATTTCAGACACAATGTCTTTTATCAAATCGTCATGGGGAACATACGCCCCGCCCGGGGATCGAACTCGCGACCCCACGACCCGTAGACCAACGCTCTTCCTACTGAGCTAAGCGGGCGGGCTCCATAACTCATTAGAAACTAGTTTGAGATCAATTAAACAACAATGACATAAACATTTCTGAAGCCTCCATTGTTCGCATAGGAGAAAATTCAATCATAAAACAGCATGCTACAGCTCAATTTTGAAACGTTAAAAAAAAAAGATTTTTAGGCGATGTGAGTCGGGATAACGTCGAACCGACACAATTAAAGGTCATATGGAAGCTTTCCAGCTTTGATGGTGGAGGAAGACTCAAGGTGCCCCTCCTTGCATCATTTCATCACGGGCGGGCACCTTGGTAGAACCATAGACCTTCCGTAAGCCAGGTGAGTGGCTTCCATACATGAAGAATTCGACTCATGACTGAGGATCGAGCCCACATCTGTGAAAACAATTCCATTTAAGTCGCGACTGATTGTATCAAGCAACTAGTCAAAGTATCGTAGTGGATAAATTAGACACTGTAAATATAAACACATTGTCAAAGTAATATTTCAGGTAGTCTTTAATGAAATGTATTTTTGCACTAAAGTATTTTGTTCTCTGTATCTTAAGATCCCTAAAACATATGCAAGCAAAGAGATTTAGTACTTTTCATGTTGTCTTTTAATCCCCTTGGAGGTACAAATGCAAAAAAATTTTCCTACATTGTTGTCAATTTTATTATCCTGACATTTTGCATCGTAATATTTATTCATGAACTGTCTACGAAATGACGTCATTGTAGAGAAGAGAACGTTATTAAATTATTTCTTGGTACTAAAAAAGCATTAACGAGGTTGAAAATGGCATCAGAGCTAGTATTTTAATAATTTTGTCCTTTTTGGATTTATTCGCATTGCCACTAAACATCCCAGATAGGTTGTTTATGAAATATTTACGACAGTTTTCTTACATTTTTGCCCAAAAGAATACATTTTAAGTTCTATGTAAATATTTTGCATTTCAAATACTAGTAATACACTTATTTATATAATACACCTAAGTAACCTATATTTTCCCAAAGACATTATACTCGCACTTACATCGAAAACACATCTAAACAATATAACAGATCGAGAAGCTATTACTTGGTCATTGTGATATTACGTATGGAGTGATAACATGCTTTTATGCATGTCAATAAAATCATCTCACTTGTCTGTAAATAAACGTTAGTATTCGTATATATATTTGAATGATTATTTCTTGTGGGTTCAACGTCACACCGACACAATTATTGGTCATATGGTGACGTTTCAGTTTTCATAGTGGAGAGAGATCCTAGGTGCATAATTTCATCGGGTGAGAGCACCTGTGTAGAACCACCGACCTTCCGTTAGCCAGCTGGATGGTTCCACACACGAAGAATTCTACACCCCAAGCGAGACTCGACCTCACATCGGTGAGGGGCAAGTGATTCACAGTCAGCGACCTTAACAAACTGTATCCTCAACATGCTAGCTGAAATAGTCTGGACACTACTTAAAAACGTGTTGTGTTGTCAAATAAGATTCATACCGGTAAGCAATAAATGGAACATACATGTATATAAAGTGATCAAAGTTCCGCTATGGCTGATAACTGATCATTTTCCTTGTACATGTTGCGCTCCAGAGTAAAAAGAAATATGCTAAAAACAACATTCTAGTGAATATATTCCTGACAGATAAGTAAAATATATATCACCATATTTTATAACAATTTTATTCACTTATACAGTGAAACCTGTTTTAAGAGACCATTTAAGAAAGAGCAAAAAAGTGGTCTCATAAGACAGGTGGTCTTTTAATACAGGTTCAATGTAAATGAAGTGCACGATAGAGGGGCCTAAAATTATTACTCTTATAACACAGGTTTTTGTTTCGTCTCTTAAGCAGGTTTGACTGAAACTTGTTTTTAAAAGTCACACGAAATGTCTTTCAGAAAAAAAAACTGACTTTAATCGAATACGAGTCATTCGAAAATTTCACTTTTGTTTTCGTTTTCACGGTTTTGACAGAATCCTGTTTTAACCGTCACAGTTCCTTTGTCCCAAGATTGTTTTACGTTTTGTCGAGGGGAGTTCTTAAAATGATGCTAGAAACGTTTTTTTTTTATTCGAACAGGAAATTAACTGTCATTTGCTAATACAATATGTACGATTTAACCGATGTTTCGAATATACATAGGAGTCATAGTGCTGCATGATATCAATGCTTTAAATGATTTGAAGATTGAATACTGCTTAAGCCGGTGCTAGGGGGCGTGGGCAGTGTTGCATTTTCCCTTATTGCTCATGAACAGACTCAATCAAACTGAATCTGCAATTTCCATTGTTTGCCTTGTTCTCGGTGCTCCCGAGGGATCTACTTTTCAGATTTTGTTTACATCATTTTCTTTGTTTTTCTGCATGTTTCTATATTGAGAGAGAGAGATCATTCCGAAGCGGTTAATTGCTATGCAAAAATCATGTATGTATTTAACGGGCACGGAACATGTTAAAAAAATGCACATTGCGTATAGTTGAGACACTACACTCATTGTATAGATACTACTTCTTTCTACACTGTCTCGCTTCTAAAGTAGCATACTGAAATGTCTGATTTCGCACGTTTTATAATTCATTTTGCTATATAAAAACATTTCATGCTTAAACTATGAATTAAATGAAAGAATGAGTTGGATGTTACGTCGAGTCAGCGCATAAAGACCATACATCACCAATAACAGGTAAACTGCCGAAAACCGGTATGTCGGTAATTTAAGAAATAACCAATATGTGTCCATGTTATTGTGTAATTCTTACAAAATGCATGTAATGTAATGATACATTTCATATTTTACGAAAGGATAACATAAGCATATCAAGTACCAATCCTTTAATTGACATTGTTCAAGCAAAAGGTACACTTGCAAAGTTGTACAACTTAAATTTTCAGAATTATTATATTGTTATGAATTATAAAATCTTAAGGCCTCCGGGTGTGCTCTTTTAAATTTAATGTAGTCGAAAAATGTCTGAAATGATATTTCAATGAATCCTTAATTTCCCATTTTAGAGCATTTTAGCCGGGGCGATGTATTCATACTTCATAAAATATATTTTACATTTTTTCTGGAAATAGTGTCTTTATTCAGCTTCGGCAATATGCTTCCCTGTTCATGGGTAAGTTTGAACACGATTTCTTCCAATCCCGGGACATCAAACAAACACTGTGGTTAAGGTTTCTTGATGATGTGTTTATGATATGAGCCAGACCAAACATTATAGGAGAATTGTATAGGACGACGATTCATTCAAATTATCACTTCATGAATTACGTGACTTCTTTTTAGACAGAAATTATCCTAAATCTGCGATAGATGCAGCTTTTGAAAAAGCATCACATATGACACAAAGTGACGCACTAAATTCTTCAACCATAGACAAGAAAAATGTACTCCCATTCAAAGTAGTATATAATCCATCGTTACCAAATATTGGACGTTCGGTTAATAAATACTGGGATCGTTTAAAGTTATCAAATAACAGAGGTGTTAATTTTGTACATAATACGTACAAACATACTATAGCGTATAATCGACCTAAGAATTTGCAAGACTTTTTAATAAGCTCAGAGTTTACGACCAACAGAACAGACTTTTGCGCATCTGAAAGTTGTAAAGGAAACCGTTGTTCACATTGCCCGCGTATTAATACTGGAACATCATTTACCATTCACGTAACAAAGGAGACATTCAATTTACAACACAACATGAACTGTCAAACTAAAAACGTCGTGTACTTAATAACATGCAAAAAGTGCAACATGCTGTATGTTGAACAAACTATGCAACCTGTCTCCAAACGTATGAACAGCCACAAATTTGATATATGTAGTTGACTCTGCATTCTCTTCCAATGTTGCTACACACTTCAATGCAAATAATCATTTGCCTTGTTCTCGGTGCTTCCGAGGGATCTACTTTCCAGATTTTATTCTCATTTATGCCGATTGATATTTGAAAAATAATATTGACCGTCTCTGTAAAGAAATTTTCTGGATCCATAAACTAAAAACAAAAAGTCCGGAAGGATTAAATTCAAAACTGCTATTTACAACAGATTAAATTCATGAATATTATGCATGTGCAGTTGTGCATTTACACATATACTCTGGGTACTATTCCGTTGTTTCCTATCGCCGCTTTTTTAATATATAATCTTACTATATGAAATTTTTGGTATTTTCACACCCGGGATAGTACCTTACAGAGATATATGTTTTGGCATTTTGATATTATATGATTAACGTTTTTCCGCCATTTGACGTTACGTTATCAGTTTTACGTCACGTCCGTTGTTTATATTTGTATGTGAATTATCCTGATGAAGGCGTTAGCCGAAACGTTGATGAGATAAAAAGAACTATACATTATACGTGTTGTTGTTGAATTACCTATCGCAATAACATGAATAACATAAAAACAAATTTCAAATACACATGTATATTATTTCATTTACAGTCTGAGGACAAAATTGTTATCTGTAGACAGAACAGTAAAATTTTGTAAAACACAAAATGTCAAACAAAATTACCAAACCATCAATGCTCAACTAATTCGAAATATTTGGAAACCAGAGCTTCCACTGAAGGTGAATAAAATATTAAGGCGCTTCTTTGATTCAAGGAACGTGAATTGTTGTTATAATGACTCTTGAACAAAAGTGGGACCTTGACTTGGAACTGGTGACCTGGGTAGTGGACTATGCACGTCGACTGATGCTCGATAACAACAAGTGCTTGTGTTACGAAAATCTTTTTAGTGGTTTATAAGATATACTGCAATGTCGAAATAAAGCCTTCTGACTTTTGACATCCGAGTGTGACCATAACAGTGTACCTAGCGGTAGGTGTGATTTTCATCATTTTACTGTTAATTGTGATTTTATCATTGAACGTGGCCCTGGCGTTCTCATCGGAACTTACTAAATAATTAATGCTATTTTTCTAATCCTTCTAGTGGATTACAATACAATAAGCGGCCACGTAATAAAATTATTAATCTTTTACCGCAAATTCGTACATTTACCCGCATGATTCTCTTCATATTATTATGGTAAACGTTATTTGAAACTGAAGAAACAGTTTCAAACAATGTCATTTGGCCTTTGGCCATTAAGTTTGACCTTGACCTGGGTTCAAGTGACGTAGATCGAACAGTACAAGACACGTGGTCTTGAGCCAGTAATTAATTGAATCAGATGCTTGTGTTTTGAAATTGCTACATGCGGTTTTGGATATATGGAGCGAATAGGTCTTAGCGTGATCATCACTGTGGATCTAGTGACCTTGGTTTTACGTGATTTTCGTCGTATAATGAGGCTGAACATATGTTTAGTTTGTACGAAAATTGATAAAAGACATCGACTTAAATTAATTTAAATTTTGACATCCAAGTGGGACCCTGGTCTTGAGCCTTATGAGCTGTGTTTTATGAACTGCTTGTCATTTTGGGTGATGAGGTTACTAATTTATGCGAGTGACACGTAATCCTTCCTAACAAGTGCACGATACGGAGTGGACATCAAAATATAATTTTTTCCCTTTAACTCCCAACTGGGTCATTCATTGATTCTCAGTAAATAAGGATGGTGAACATTAAGGCACATGAGTTTGTTTACCATTTAGGCAGAATCAGTATAAAATGTGGCATTTATTGTAAACACAATAAGGCACATTATGACTTGCGTAATAGAACAACGGATGCTTGTATATGTATATTATTTGTCATGTTGTATAGTCGGTATAGTTACACGAGAAGTGTGTGTTAGTTTCCATGTTTGATAGTACTTGAAGGCTTTATTTTATGTTTTATTTTTCAAAATTTCTTTTTCCTGTTGTGAACTCTCTCAGTTTCACTGTATCTATTATTATATTACTGGGTTGCGTGTTGTGCATTAGTGAATATAAGTTGTTTTTATTGACATGAAACATCATACAAGTGATATACAATTTCAAATTATAGGCTCTTTTTACGGAAGTATTCTATTAAATCAAACGATAAGAAAAACACAATAAGTGGGCGATGAAGCGTCTATCTTGCATCTTTACTTGGATAACATGAAACAAACAAGCCACATTAGACAATATTTAATTAATAATATTCAAACAAGAGTGTGTGATTGTAATCGCAAGTATGACACCAAATCACCTGCAAAAAGTAAAAAGATATACTCTGTTAACCATTACGGAAAATAGTTGGTTACATCTGTCTATTTTAGGCGACGTTCAATACTGCAAAGATTTCACAAAATTGAATTAATATTACTTACATCAGACGCAAAATATTTTCATGCCATCAATGAGAACTAGTAAATGTTATCTCTTTTACTGAAATAAAATTCGAATTCTTTAAAACAGCATGCCTGCAGATTTGGCTAAAAAATAATCTTTCTTTCAAATTAAAGTTTGGTCATATTATGAACATTGGAATATGAATTTTTGTTTCTAAAATATTTTAAAAGTTCCTAATTAAGAAAAAAAAGATGACCGCGTCGGGAATCGAACCCAAGACCGCCGCGGCAATAAAGACATTTTCCCGTCGTCGTAACCAATAGCGCTATAGCTGAAGTAGTGAATAATGACTTCAAAATATTGATATTTATAAGAGACAGTTTACATGGAGTAAAAGCGTGACAAACGTGTTTCGATTTTCATCGTAAAAAGTAGTACAAACAGCAAATTCTCATGTGTTTTCGTAACATAAAGTTTGTCAGTAATTCAGTTTTAAAGCCTTCTTAAGAAATATAGCATTTATTTCAAGATATCTAAAAAAACCTAAAGTTTTTTTTTGTTGTCGAACGATCTGGAGGCATGCTGCTTTAAAACAGTTCTATTTCGTTGATACCTCATCTTTCATACATGTAGTTTCGAGTGAATCAAACCTTGATTCTGGAAAAGGTATTCTTGCAATTGTTTTAATTCAAGTAAATTGGTAATGCAAACATTTCCATATTTCTTAGATGCTACAAATATTTGGTCATTATTTATCCAGCACAGTTTAATGAATTATCAAAATATTTACAATAGCACCGCGCTAAGAGATGGTTCCTTCAAACTGGGAACAAAATAAATCAGATCATTCTGTTGGTGGCAAAAAGAAAAGGAAATCTACGAATTTGTGTGTTACGACGAGTCCGCGCCGAGCATAATTGCCATGAAGTTATTGTTGTAGAAGTGTTTTACTATCCTTTTCTCTTAGCCAATAGTTCTAAAACGGTTGATTTTTATAAACAAGAATGAATAAGAAGAATTTGATAACAAACCAACAATATTCTTTTATAATAATCTGTTTTGTTAACATGTTACTGTTTCTTTGTTTTATGTCATATTCGAAAATGACTTAAAGAAAAGATGCTCACTCATTAAACGTAACTACATTCTGGTTGGAAAAAACGACATGAATTATGTTTAACACCATTACGGCACACTTTAACAATTGGCGAAATGATATCTAGTATAAGACACTGGATTTAATTTAGTTCCATTCTGCCAAAGTCACGCCCTCATCCGCAAACCCATTGCTTACTAATACGAAATGTAAAGTAGAGAGAGGAAAATCATGATTGTGTTTTGAATACTGGAATGATTCGTAAAATTCAAAATCGCCTACAAATGCATCAGGAATTAGTTTAATTCGTCTAGACAGAGTATCTTTTTGACTATTATCGGCTAATGAAGCAAACCTGTTGTCTCATTCTGAATTAATTATATAGATAATTTCCGTCACTCCGAAAGCAATGTATTTAATATATAGATCTGAAGATACATTTGTGGGCGAATTATGACGTAACATGGTGATTCCTATCATAACATTCTTTTCAACACGAAAAATGTATTTCTTATTTCTTTCTTATGTATATTGCTTTCCTGATAATGCTTTTCTCCAAAGGTTAGTGAACAAGAAATCACATGTGAAATAGAATTTTAGTTTCCTATTGATTCAATGACTGGCTATGAAAAGTGTAATTTCTTTTTTGGACTCTTAAATTCACATATAGTACGTCTTGACAAACACGATTTATTTGTATGTTACATGTTCTTCTTAACATCTGGGCATATAAACAAAATAATTTATTAATAAGGAAAATATTTGACTGAAATAACGTTTTACTTGTTGTAGATATGGGGGAGAGTATCCGGCTGGTTAGTCATGGATAAGGCGGCAACAAGACTCTATTGAGGTACTGCGCAACAACTACCCGAGAGTCGGATATTCCTATCTGTACGCACAACAACGACAGAAACACTATTACATGTCCTATCCAACAAAAATAGTGAAAATAAAATAAAAAATGACTTTTTCATGGCAATTTTTCCCACACAGAAACCTAAAAAAAGAAATTTAAGACCGTAAAAATGAAATAACGGAAACGACAGCGTAACGGTCCTGGTTTTGTTTCATCATCTGTAGCAAAACTTTATGTCTGTTTCTTAATATAACATGTTTTATTTGAGAAAAATACTATGCGGAACAAAGAGGACCTTTCAAGGTATTTTTTTTTTCATCCATTTACAATTACTGCACGATTGTACTGTTAGTAAATGCAGCACGCGAGTCGTCTTACAACCCGAATGAATGATGAATTTTTTAAACACCGATAGTAACACAGGAACTCCCGTCCAATGTGCAAGAATATTGAATGCTTAACTGATGGCATTAAATAGCATCTATGAAACAGAAGCATGTTATTGTTCAGGAATCACTATGATAGATAATAATAATTACACATCTACAGTTTAGCACATAATGCATATTTAAATAAAATTTTACATGACTGTAGATACATTTATTTTAAACTGTATGGCAAAATAATATTTATTGGTCCGTGCGGTCAATTTTTCTTAATTCACAAAATATGAATTCGAGGCCGTACATAAATGTGTATGTTGAGTTATTTTACGTTAAAAGCGGTCTGTCCACAAAACCACCTTTAGGGAAGACAGTAGTGCTGTCCATTCAACACATATTAGATTCACGGTAACATCCATATGAAGGCTTCCAGGTAAATGATGATACGCCATAACTTCCGGTTAATGAAATTGAGAACTACCTTAATGGGGCATACATTTATAAATTAATTCGTATAGATCTTTTTATTTAGAAATTTTGAATCCTTACATTTGTTAGTAAAATGTCAAAACAGTCACTGACTAATGGAGAGTATTTAAACTTTAGGTGGACAGAGTTTGAAAAATCTCTTTACTGTGTAAAGCAGCACTAACATAAAGCATGTTTGAATAGTGTTCTTGCACTGATTCTAAGCACACGTAGAAATGCTAACATTTTATCCTATAACATGATTATAGGCGATGCTATCTTTTTGTAAATTTTGAAATTGTTACGTATACTTGGAGGTATCTTCAAAAGAAACAAACGCATATTTATATAGTCTTTGATTCTGTGAAATTGAAACCTTATTTAAATCTATTACATGCTAATTGATTAAAGATAAGCACTTAAAATAAATCATTGTAACTGTGTGACTAATGTGGATTATATATCAATGATAAAACACAGCACTTCAATAAAAAACAGTTTGATCCTGATGTTCTTATGTTACTAAATGTCAGGCTCGTTTGATTTAAAGAACCTATTAAATGTCATTTTGTAACGATATTTCCTCTAAAGCAGGCAGTTCGTGACGAGGCAAGTTTATCATATAACATTACCTTTCGTTAACAGTCACAATCTAACAGAAAAATGCATCTTATAATCATAACAGTGTATGAGGAATCATACAAGAATTATAAGACAACAAATTTGCCTTTTCTGTGGTATAACCAGAACAGACAGACAAGCAAGATTCGCTTTTTGTGGTATAACATGTCTAGACTGACATGACAAGGCATTCACCGAAAACAAAATTATGTTTTCCACGTTGATTATCTTGGATCTACCGTCAATAGGGCAGTCTGTGATTACTCGACTGAGTAATCAGATTCCTAACGGCTGATCATCTATAAAATCGGCTTACAGATAATAACAAGAGGAAGTGGCTGACAGCGCTAAGAAAACTAGATTCGCAAATTTCTCGAGAATAATGACCATAATGGATTCAAGGATTTACCTTTCATCTTCGGCTTAACAGTTTGTAATAACCATTGGCGTGAAACCTTAGCAGTCATATAGCGTATGTGACTGATTTTGCTAAATTGCACAAGGTCCTTTATGATCAATTAAGTTCAAGTCTTTTTATCGGCTATTTTTGATGGAGTTCTTGTAAACCGTTTAAGGTATGATTTAAATAACGCATTTATAAAACCTACAAAATGTCTTAAGTACATAATTTATGACACAGTAGTAATGGAATCGACATCCAGATTAATATCTTTGCTGTAAGCACAGAAATAGAAAATGACATATTTCTAAATAAACGTTAGTGTTTTGATATGATTCCTGTACGATGAACTACATTCAACTTTCGCCAAAATACTGCATTATTAGATCTAAATATTGATTTAAATTTCGATAATCATAATAAAATATTTAAAACCTGATGTATAATTATATAAGCTAAATATCAATGACTTACAGCTGCAATCACAAACAAATGGTATCTGGAAACAGCCGTTGGATGGAAATATTCCTGTTGTTTGGCGTGTTTTGATTCACACACGGCCTGTGTTAGCACGTATAGTGTTTAAAACAAAACAAACAATATAAACATTCGTTTCATTGACAAATGCCTTTTTATTTCATGACTTTTTAAGAATAATTCTCTTTTAACATTTATTTTTTGTAGCTGTGGTATTATCCCTGTTAAAATCCTTTTCGACTGTTACGGGGATATATTAATAAACCAGAGTAGCTGTATGTCTTTTAATTCAAACAATGACCTTTAACGTGCAGAGACAGGATATTATAACCTCTTCATCATTTAGAAAGGTCATTAATTAACGAATCACTTGTCTGTGGCATCATTCTATTAAACAAGGAATAGTGTATGGAATGCAGAAAATCTTTTTTGTATATAGGGTTAATCTAAGTAGTAATTCGTATTCAAAACTTGACGACTGGTGAGCATTTCAGTTCCTCTTCTTTTACCCATAAGCAGCTATATTGTTATTCTAATGTTATGTGTCTAGAAATATAAAGTACATTTCCGAAATTGTACAGATGTATATATTTCGAAATTGATTTAAAATGACAGAAACCATTAAAGATTTAACTAAAAGAAATCTGAAGCGTTTAAAACCACTTTGTATCAACGAGAATATTTTCCAATAATTAATTTCGTTCCGCACAGAATGTATTTTAAGGAGCTTGGGGTTGTGCAGGCTATTGTTATTCTTTTTCATGCGTTCTTTGCGGCAACGATCTTCCTGTTTATATAAATGTATATTTCGGGAACGTCAATTTCTGTTTTTTTTTACATTTTAATGTTGATATCAGAAAGGCATCCGATGACTTCAGGGTCCCTATTTATCAACGAGTTAAGTCTCAAACGTAAGATTAGACTTTGAATATAGTATATACTACAACGAAATTTTTCTGGAAATAGACAGAAAAGAAGAAAAGAAGTTGCGGCAATGTGATTTGAATTCTATGTATAATTCTAAACTAAGAACGTTGGTGAGTTAGAAACTCGTTACGACGTCCAGACTATGCACGTTACAACGTCCAGACTATACCGATTCAATAATGTAATTGTCGTCAAGTCAATCATTTACAGTAAGCATTCATTAGCTTATTCAAGTTTATAGACTTTGTGTCTAATTTAAAGACTTGTATGCGTTTATAATGACGTATATATCTAATATGATAATGGTGATCGTTTGCTATATTGTACTTTTTCACGCAAATAAATCTTAAACAGAAGAACCTCACGAGAAAACTACGATCCTTATATCTTAGGTAATGTCAATTGTAACATGTTCAACTTAAGTAACATTTGTTTGTTTTAAAGATTTAGTGAATTTATTTGTTCGGAAAATAAATAAATTGAGACGGTGAGTACCGCATGACACAGAAGAATCTCAATAACTTGTTATATAAAATACCTTTTTAGTTAAAGGAATTTAACATACAATCCATTGATTATTACACTTGTATTAAAACATAAATCAAAAAGATAGTGTATACATTAACAGCGACTCTTTCAACAAATGACTAATGCTTAATAACGATGCTTGAACACAATTGACTAAGGCCATATATACCTAATAAATCATACTTAGGAATAAAATGAAAGAACAAATAACTTGATGTCGACATCGGCGATCTATCATGTTCATGAAAATGCTGTACTTGTATTGAAATCACAGCCAGCAAGTACATGGTTTGCATAAATAAAGTAGCCTCTCACACAGACTGAAACTACATAACATGTAACTGGTACCTATTAATATATTTAACATTTTCTATGATGTTATAGGATTTAAATACTATAAATCAATTTCAATGTGATGTATGTATTAGAATAAAAATGGCATGCAAAAGCGATGTTGATTCATTAAGTTAAGTTTCAGAGTTTTCCTACCGTATTTGTTCTATTATATACACTCAGTTCCAAAAGAAAGTGTGCACTTAGATTTTTGTTATTTTTCTCGGTTATTTTCATGAAAACTTAAAATGTTTGGTACCAAAATTTAAATCAGTTCGTAAACAAATTGGTGTGCATTTTAGATTTTGAGTTATACCTGAGAGTTAGTGTATGGAAAAATGAAACAAAAACGTCGGGGAATTTATTGAAATATTTAAACTTAAAAGGTGCACACTTTCGTTTGGAACTGAGTATATCTATCGTCTAAACTGTTCTGCTGTTCACTACACAGTGCAACCAAACAAACGCGTCCTGATGCCTTCAATTAGATATCACTGACAACATCAGTATTTAATTCAGACACTTCGCTTCTAAAATCATTAAGTTCTTCCGGTAGTGATGTTTTGTCTTGATGTCGAAAACAAATGTACAAGGTGATCCAATTGTGGCAGAGTAATTGATTTAACGCCTCGGTCTATGTGCTACCTTAGACTAAAATAGACTGTTTAGTGGATACGTTAACCTCTAGTGGTTGTTAAAGTACAAGAAACTCGTAGTTGACACTTTTTTTGCTTAAATTTATTTCAGAATGTTTAGATATTGGTTTGAGTATTTTATCAGGATGATGTAAAAGGTGATTTTAGTACTAGTTGTAGCAGGACATGCAGCTGAATAAGAAATTGTGTTTCACATTGGATAAAAATGAACAGTAACACGTTAATTAAAATGGAAATTGTTCCGTCCTATACAAATCTCATGTCTCGTAATGGTATGTAGGAGGTGTTTATTTTATTATATCACATATAAATTCCCAATGTAATTTTCCCATTCGTTTAACTTGAATGATATATCGTATTTCTCAGTGAGTTTATATCTCATGCGAAAAAAAACGTTATTTCCTTTTCTGTGCTGTGATTTGATCTGATTCAGTAATATAACATCACATACGCAACAGCGCTAATTGGTTTTCTGTGCATAAGATATTTTTTTTCATATCTCCCGTTGGCTGATAAGATACTTTCGCATTGATTGAAAGTTTGCAACGATCAATTTTGACGAAGTGCTTATACATATTATAGGATTTTTTTTTCTAGTGTATATGTGTAGATTTTTCTTTTTCAACGTTTCATCTCCACGCCAAAAACATTTAGAACAAATTTTCATCAAATTTTGAATTGAAACTATGAACATCGCATAGGAAATCAACTAAGAAAATGAGTGCTCACTCTTATATATTTCTTTTAGAAATGAGGACGTGATCGCCGTTTTTTGTTACTGCTGTCGGTTTCGGTATTGACGCAGTCTTAGAAAAACAATATTATGGGTTTATCGATATGTGACATCCAGGCTGAACAAGTCATATTGCTTAAAAATGTCTAACAGTAAATTGACCACAATTTCTGAGTGCTCTCTAGTAAAGACAACTACTGTCTTTATCTTGTTGGGTGTTGATAATCTATTTTTCAATGATTATTTCAATAAATCATTTAACTCATTATGTTTATCTTCCAGTAAATGTTTTGACCTTTATAAAATTATGTTGTCGGTATAAAGAGATAAATATTGCATTCCTGAGTATTTCTGCAAATTCATCCTCTTAACGTATGTCCGTTAGTGTCGTTAAATTGTATCATTAAGGCAGTTTCACTCAAGCGATGAAAATTACAATAACATATAAATTAGATAATCATTCAAAATCTATAGCAAACGTACTATTTAATCATTGCTTAAATCAAACAAAGAAATCGGTTTAGGTTCTAATGGCTCTATTAGGACTATACGACCGGTTGTTTAACAAGCTGCATTTGAAATCTTCGTCAATATGCCTTTACATTTTCTCAAACCTAATCTAATTTAATTATATTAAAAACTCGCGAGAACATTTTTACACTTTAAATCGAGGTAGTTTTTCATAATTCTTGAAAATTGTGAAACAGTAGGAAACGCATGTGAAAAGTCCTGTTAGAATTATTGATATTCATACCAAGGCAATCCAGTCGAAAGATTCAATAGCTATAGCTTTGTAGTTCTTTTTGTATTAGTTATACAATAAAAAAAACAAGGAAGAACATCCAACCGGGAAAGGCCACGTTCTAAACACGCAGCCTCCCCAAACGCAAACATTGCAAGCGGACTCGCACATGATCAACACACACACACACACACACACACACGCACACCACACACACAAAGCAAACAAACAAGGACAAAACAAACAAATAAAGGAACTCAATGGGGCACCGCCTTGGAACGGTCAGTGGCAAAATCACCACTGGGGAGCTTAAACCGGTTTATGGTGTGCACCCAACCTCACTCTTACCCCCACCATGTTCCAAAGTCACAGGATAGTGTAAATAAAAGTTATCCCCGCCAGGTGAAACCCTAACATACGTCAAGGCAACAGAAGGCATGTAATGTAAAACACTAAAATGCTCTTGTGTGTATATATATATATATATAAATGCAATCCTTAAGAACCTAAAATACATGTACTCAATGCCCACATCCCCACGTGTTTGAAATATCTTCTCGCAGAAGTGTCTTTAAATTACTACTGAATTTTAAAACCAAATCAGAATTACGATAGTAAAATTACGCAATTCGTAATAACGGTAGCCTTGCTGAAGAAGTTTACTTGTAATTTATTGATAGGTCGTAATGAGTTTGATTGCATTCTATTTCCATACCTCCCATGATGACTCTGACAATGTAATTTCATGTGCAGCGCTGGACAGCTGCTTTATCTGTTTTTTAACATGAAATCAGAAGCGCCATTTGGACTTAAAAACAAAAAGCAATCGATTCTGAAGTAGCTTATAAAAGATAGAATATAACATGTCTTTAAATCGGACTTTTCACATTGTCAAGTAACACGATAGCGGAGTTTAAAGTGCTGGGATAAGGACTCGCTTTACATATTGATATTTGCAGAGTGCATAATAGAGTATCCCGTTTATAACTTATTCATATTTCTGCTCCACTGGCTGCTCGCGTTATCCGCTGGAAACTATAAAACCTAACCTCAAGGACTATAGATTTCTTTATTTGTTCAGCTATTTGTCTCCGTCTCCAATTGTTATAATCCATAAAAGATCCCATTTGCAAATGAATGAACATTGTTATGTTTTTCTGTAAACAAAAACATTCCCATATTGACCCCATCACTGACAAATGTAAACATACAATGTGCTTAGGGTTTACTCAAATGCTAGTTTATGTGCGCTTATTCAATTACAACACAAACGCAAAATTTTGTCGACAGCATAATAGAATGGAATTCACCATCATTTAATACGTTCGCCTAAATTTTTTGTCTGGTTTTCAGCGGTCAAAACACATTCATAGCCACCATTAGGTTAAGACAATTACGCCTACACCTACAACACGGTTTACCACAAACTAAGCTTAATCCTGTTAGATCTGGTACTCAGTCAACATTTAAACCAAATGCCGATGATTAACTTCAATCAGTACTAAAGAACTCGATTGTTTGCTCTTAAGAATTGATCATTGAGTACTAAACGATCTCGATTGGCTACTTGTGACTGTCTGCATTTACTATGAAATTATCAAAGAAATTCTTGAATTTATCTATCTTTATCAGGAAGGAATACACTAAGCAAAGTGCAACGTGGTATCCCAACGAATACTTTGACTAACATTTACCTTAAACACATGTGCATGTAATACTGAGCGATGAATCATTTTTCCTAAAATATCTTAGTTATGGCAGTCAGAAATTTCTAGTTTGAGGCGTTGCGGTATTGATATAAGTATCTATTTGTTGCATATGCAAATTTACTAGTACTATCTCCCCTTAATTCACACAACCACACCTGAGGTTTCCAAGCAATTAATCAAAATTAAATGCTGAAACAAATGAAAGCAATAATAAAGTTATATTATTTACAGAACCAGTCTGAAGTACCTTTGTTACTGTAGCTTAAATAAGCATTTCTCTTCTAAAGTGCGGTCTCCATAGACTTCAAATCACAGCAACGTAAACACGCACCCAAGCACGTACACACAGAAACATAGAAGCAAACAAATCTAATATAAACTTCTGCTTAAATCTATGTTTATATATAAAATTTAAAATCACTATTACTTTGCGGAATTAGACCGTAGTTATATTTTTCCAGATTTTAAAGGTATCGGAAAAACAGACAAATGGGATTTTGTGCAATTGAAGCTGCATAGATAGTACAGTACAATACTGTTTTCCATCAAAATGTTTCAGAAATCGAATACAAAATGTGGTTAAATGTATTTTTCAAAATCGAATAACATCAACAGCATGAAACTGATTATCAAGATTAGTAATACTATAAAATATTTCTGCATATATTCAAACAGTCAAGTCAAATGCTACACTATGTTAGCAGTATTCAAAAAATGACTTGTGAACTGAATATCGATTTGTTTAATTTTCTATTCCTAATATCTGTCCATTTATACTGTCTGCATAGAATAATAGGCTTTCCTCTTACATTAAGAAATACAATTTTTCAATCTTAATCGTCGTGCGGACCAATGCCAAATTGTTTCCTGTCCATAGAAATTTAATCTCTTTGGGATTTCCTAGTTCTTGGAGGGAAGTATTTTTATTCTTTAAAGCAATCACGGCGTCTTGGTTTTCAATTATTTCCTCATATATATAACGATACTGAAATCCACCGCTGACAAATTCCAGGAAATCGAAATAAATCATGTTTAGAACGGTGAAGGGCGAACAATATGCCTTTGCTAGTAAACTATTTCAAGTACAACATTAATTTTGATGTTCTACATCACGGGCCTTTATGGCTATAGTATTGCTTTTAATGCTTTTTACGAGGCAATGTTTTGTAGGGTACAGGCAAAGAAAAACTAGCTGCCAAAATATTTTGTACCATTCCAAATATTGCCAACGGTAGCCATGAAATCATCTTATAAATAATAAAGTGTTACATGAATTAAGATAACAACTGACTTAAGACAATGATGTAAGCACGCTTTCTATTCAGAGGTTATATGATCTTTGATATCGAACAGGAATGTATTTATGGATACCTTCAAATAATGCATTATATTAAACAAGATGATTTCAGCAACGAGGTATAAGCATAAAGACCTGAATTGGTCAACTTTTAATTATTTGATCTATAGCTTTCAGTCTTGTGATAATAAAATGTGTTTTCATTTGCCCTGAATGTCAGCACAAATGGTCAGCAAATCGGTAAAAAAAATAGACACCGACTCAAATATCTAAACTAGCAACTCCTCATTGCATTTTTAGTTGTCAATGTCATTAGTATGTGCATGATATAATTTTAATCAAAGTAAAGGAATTGGAACAGATGAAATTCGACATATCTTTTAGCACGTTTTTGTTTCAAATTTAAAAGAAATGAACAAGCAGTTTTTCAGAATTTATGTGCTCTAAAAAAAGCACAGTAATATAAAAAATATGTTCTGAAAACGCAACTCTTACTAAAAGTTAAGTTCCTTGATTTATAATTGAAATTTGCGAAACCTGTTCCATGTCATCTAAACATATTCATATGCTGTGCATAGAATGTGACACACGTGTGTATTTAAACGATTTTCATTCTACAGTGATGCCTGTAAGCAAAGAAAATGGCAGTGTGGCCCTAATAGAATAATCATGGAAGCAATAACCGCCTGTTTTTGCCAATCGTCCTAAAGTATAACCTAATGAAAATAATACTGGTTTGAAAATCCCGCTGTTGATAAATTGCAGAACATATCTATTGCTTTATATCAGTTATCTTGTTTTAGAGGAAGTCGAAATTCCTGTAATGAGTGTCGAAAAAGGTCAGGCTCCTAGAGATAAAGTTCTAATTATGTGTTTTAACATGGACAATTATTCTCCAATCGTGGAAAATTTTCTTTTCTACCGAGATTATTTATTCACCAAACGAACATATGAAATTTTAACTTGCCTTCATTTCGAGAGAAAAACTTCAAGCGACATGTCATGGGTTGCAAGATACCTTAATTTACGCGTGACAATGGAGATTCAAATCATCAACTAATCTGGAAATAACCAATCGGAGGATAATTTCTCCAAGATCATATGTGTCTACAAAACATGTATCTAGGCATTTATAAGCGCTAATAATATTACAGAAACTGCAGATAATGACTCCCTTTAAATTGTATATTTATGATAACTTTCTTGAGTTTATCTGTTAAACGCAGTTGTTATAGCGTGTATTCTTTTTCCAGTCAAAGCAATATTCGGTACAGAAGGTTGAATAAACCTTTTTTGAATTATAAAAGACATGATATTATTCTTTTGGTAAAACAATAGTTTCTCAGGGAGATACCGAATGGCCAAGCATGCTGTACACTTAATTATGATCTCATGGAAACTGTTCTTTTTATCGTGCGTTTAATCAAAGATACATGTATATATGCACACTGATCATGTACCGAATGCGATGTGTTTGTCCGCGAAATATGAACTTCCTCGTTGTTATATATAGTTCTAAGTAAAATCTTCCGTTGAAGAGATAATGATGAAAGATCAGTTAATGCGTTTTAAGACAAATAACGAAATCCAGTGTCCACCCAAAATAATCATACATGCTTTCCAAGCAAAACATTTGAAAAAAAAAAACAACAACACAAAAACCAATTATTTTATGGATGAGAGTGTGACGACATGTTCTGCTATTTCTTGAGGTCCAGCTCATCATTATGTAATACTTAAATATTTTGATGCCATTTTCACAATTACTTGAGTTATTGAAAAACACTTTGTTTCTTTAAAACATTTGTATTACATAACGAAAATTGAAAGTACAAATGTACATTTTATTTTGTACAACAAGATTATATATAAATAAAAACTTTTATTTTGTGTAGCAATGGTTATCTCATGTATTCGCATGTAATGTTCTGAGTCAAGTTTTAGAACTTTTCATGTTGTCGCAGCAGGATAAAGATTTTTCGGAGGGACAGATAGACGAGAATAAAACTTGAACACCCATCTCTTTTTACTGCCAGGGTCTACACACTATCTTAACACTATCATTTTGCTTTTGATAGAAAGTAAGCTTTCCATGCGAGAATATTCAAACTGGATTAGAGTTAGAAAAATTATAAGACGAAATGTCACGTACTTTCTGACACATTCTAAACATGCTACTTATCAAACACCCATAACATCTCAAATTGTCATCAGACGACATTCATTTGTTGCAGACGGAATTATAATTGTTAGATGTGAGATTGTAGCCTGATTACAAGATCTATGTGAAGAACTGATGCTATCCGACAAGAATCAAGGCAATTGAAGCACTATAATGTCATAACATCAGCATGAAACTGGCAAAGACAAGCAAGATTGATAAATGGTTTGCAAATATTCAAGAGTTTGTACTGTGTGGCTGTTATCAGAAGATGAAATGAGAAGTTAATTTCGATGTAAATTTGCAAAATTAATGCAATTCTTTAAAGAGAATGCATTTAATATTTTTATATACATTATTGCACTTTATATACCAACTCAAACTCTTGCGAGTCAAATAAAATTCGCCTAATAGTCCTAACAAACGGCTGTTGTCCCTAAATTTCCTACAGAATGCAAGAAAGGTATATAGTATTCGTACTATTAACTCATATAATCGTGCAAAACAAGACAAAAGGATGTAAACATAAGTATCAAACGACGCTTAAGCCAGCCATTAAGTACCGTCCTATAATACCTCGTCAATGTTTATAACAATAAAAAATTAAGTTGTTAAGACGAGATATTTTGTGTCGCAAAGTTGTTTGAAAACGGGTACATAATTCTAAAATAACTAATATATTATTGGGAAATAAACACCTGGGTCCAGTTAAATCTACACAACTGTGTAACATAGATTTTGCACCTTCTAAACATACTCAACAATTAATAACTTTATTTTGAAACCTAAGGTAAATATCAGATCAGCAAAGTGACAAGGATTTAATAAATAACAAGGCTGCATACTGTGAAATCATTTAATTTCGTGGGCATGAAATTTCGTGGTTTTGGTCAAAACGGCAGTTTTGTGGGGATATGAATTCGTGGATTTCAACTTCTGAACATAAAATGAATGGGAATTTTACTTGTTCGTTGGGATTATATTTCGTGGATTCACTCAACCACGAAATCCACGAAAATTAGCCCTCCACGAATATTAATGATTTCACAGTATGTAAATGTGAGATTAATTTAGCAACTTGCTTGCTGGTAATATTTCAACATTTTATCGGAACGTGCACAGTTTAAAGATGTTTATAAGAAATAACCATGTTTAGAAACCGTCAATTAATGTGTTATTTATTCAATGGTCCTATAGTTCTAGAATTAACCTATAATGACATGCTCATCTTAGACAAGGTTAACAAAATTTCTGTATATGTTATTGAAATTATATTTAGAGGATGGTGTTATGGTCTTTCAATTATCAATATCGCCTATCATGATACAAAATGTACAAGAGGTTTAACATATTGGAAAATTATACTTCGCAGTAATGCATTTAAGAAAAACAGGATCAAAGCATATTTTATCATCTGTAAAACTAGATATCTTCAAAACTAAGTTAATTGCTCTCAGTAATATTAGAAGCATTATCATGATTTTATTATCATGGAGACACTTTTATAGATCCCTTGTGTAAGTGTAAGTCAGCGAAACGGATATATCTGTCTGATAAGAAATTGCCATAAGTAAACAGCTATAGCAGTTCCTACAAAACTTAAACTTGCCCGAAGCCATTATTGGGATAGATGGGCGTATTGTAATGCAATGGACTAATAAAAGAAAACATACTTTCATTTTATAATCAAATTATCTGTAAAAGCAAAGTCCATTTCATAATACTAGACAAATGTTATTAAATTCATTCAAAATAAGCATGTGTTTTGCAACCAACGCCAGGAAGCCACCGTGGCCTTATGATAACAATTACGGGCAAAGAAACACATGTCTACATCCCTGTTGGCTCTAGCCACATTTTGCTAATTTTTAAGCAAATCTGGCTTTCATTTTTGACCCGACTTTTTTTACATGTAAGTAAGAAATATGATTCAAGCAGTAATCTATATTACACAACCATTACTCGTCCGTGGGAGTTCTTAGATCTAAAAACATCATAAATAACCAGTTGAATATAAATGCCTTAGAAATATTTACTTATTTTATTCAGAAAAGGTATCCGTGCAACAATACGAAATTGGCCTCTGACACTTAAACCCTTTCGTTACTGAAAAAAAAAACTACAAGCAGTTCGTCATATGAATTCAAGATTACAAGATAACTGGATAAATACATACTGATATTAATGTATTATCATGCACTTGATTTGATGCGCATATATGACAAAATGTAAATTTATTTCTAACCAAAGTTAATAGGAAATGGTAGACAAGTAATCACCTGAATAAGATACAAACTGATTGTTATGTTTAAAGAATAATGAATTGTATAAAATGAAAATATGAACAAACAAACAGATTTGCTGAAGATAAAATACAAAAGGACTTTCTGGGAGTATCATTTACACATTTGGTCCTTTGTGTCAATGAAGTACATTTATATTTACTAAATAATACATTCCTCTAAAGCTGGTGCTAAATGGCGTGACGGTTGTTGCACATTTCATAACCCCACATGACCAGATTCGGTCAAACCGAGAATGCTATTATGTTGCTTGGTTACTTGCTTGGTTGCTTCCAAACGATCACAGATTTTATTCATTCAGCGTTGGCAATTACTATAAACTATTAAAGTTAGGAAGCGGCACGCCTATCAATTAAAGGAGGAATGACAATCAAATGTCTTATTTTATACTCCTGTTATTGTCCATTGCAGGTGTATGTTGTATAACGAAAGCTATTAATTTCTCTCATAAAGCTATTTGTATTCTTAACCATCTCTCGGAGAATCTAAATAGTTTTCTGTCCGTTGAAATTGTAATCACTTCAGATTTTTTTAACCAATAAAAAAGCAATTATTCTAAAAAAGTGGCGTTCTCGCTCCAAGAATGTATACTTATATTATTACGACGCTGTAACCAAACAATGACAGACGAGAGTAAAAACGATAGAATATTGGTGCCAAGTAAATATTCCGATATAAGTTATCTTTAACAAATATGTAATATTTGAATGAATTTTAAAAATTGCGTTGTCTATTCTGTAGTAATGTTCAGTCAGCAAAAACTATAATTATTTTCTGACGATCATAAATACAGATATATTAATAACAAGCAATAGACATCATTACATAGCGGTATCAACATCATTTTGAAGCATTCACTAAAAATTCAATATTTTGTGTTGCGGATAGAAAAAGTATAAAACCTTTACAGTAGTACTATAAGATACTAAATCAAGCATTTTTGTTATATAAGTCAGATTGTTTATTTAAATATATACGAAAAACATTTATGTCATGTGAAAAAAAAAAAGAATTTCGAGAGCAAACATAAGGTAAAAGAGAGGTTATGATTTCAGGCTTGTTCGAGTATTCATGTAACTTCCTTCTATTATGCAGTAAGTGTCTAAGGTGTATAAATTTAGAATAATAATGCCACTGGCACCAGACCAGAATGAAAATATCACTGTACATGTTATACCCTACCCCTAAGTATATTATAAGAACCATGGTTGATCATGAATGGAAAACTGTTTAATACCCATTTCATTCGCGCAATACCTTAAACGCTCAGTTCAGTAAACGAGTACAGAAAAGACATGGATGAACTCCCCTAATGATCTTCTTGCCAAGACGACATCGCCTTGCGCACATGTTAGGCGAAATGTAAGCAAGCAAAAATGAATATATTCACAGTTATACAAAAAAACTCGAAATGATGAATGAAAGTCATTTTAGAAATGGTTTTGAATTTGAAATTATACAGTGGTACACATTTGTTTTCTTTATTGAATTCACATTTCACATTTATGTTCGTTGCATATACACATTCAAGCGTACATGACAGTGTAGTTAAACGACGACTGACACACATTTTGATATCAGCCATTCAGAATAATTTTGATTTTTAGACTGGAACTATATAAGAAAAGTACACTCAAGTATTTCTGTAGGTTTAATGAAAAAAAAATACTCCGTGGAATTTCTCTGCGATAAGAATGACCGGTGCACGACAGAAGATAAATTACCACTTGTTTAATATGCATCGTACCCTTTTACTGACCTGCGCGTTCTATCTGAGAAATGCGCGATTGAAATGGGTATAAAGTATAAAGTATATTATCCCGTTTATGACCATGTTTCTTATAGTACCTAGGGGTATACTATCAGACGTACAGTGTTTTATTTTTCTTTCTGGTGTGATGCCAGTCATAATGCAAGCTGTGATAAATTATTACCTTGCAGTTAGAGCAAACCTGTATTCTGCGTTGTATTTAGAGGAATAAAGCAAATCTGAAAACAGTTTTAACAGAAACATACATACCTTGACCCAACTGCGGTTGCTTTCATTTGGATCAAAGTTAAGAATACATTTATTCATTGTGTATGGTTATAATTTTGAACATTTTCATGACACTGCCAAACACACTTCATTTGTGGGAATTGTAACCAGTTCGTAACGTTTTGTCAGGCTAGGTTCAATCATTTACAAAGCGATGAAGACTTTTATGAAAGATAAAGTAGCAACTTAATTATTTAAAACATATTGTGCTTATATTGACATTTTATATATATTGACACAATGAATAAATGTATTATTTGTGTATGGTTATAATTTTGAACATTTTCATGACACTGCCAAACACACTTCATTTGTGGGAATTGTAACCAGTTCGTAACGTTTTGTCAGGCTAGGTTCAATCATTTACAAAGCGATGAAGACTTTTATGAAAGATAAAGTAGCAACTTAATTATTTAAAACATACTGTGCTTATATTGACATTTTATGAGATATGTTTTCTAGTTATCCCTTATTTTTTGACGTGATGATCACTAACATTATAATAGAATTTGTGTAGACATTATCAATTGCAATGACAATAATGTGCCACCAACGAGCTGTTACAACCAGAAAAAAAAACAGTAACAGTTTCGTGCGGCCAGAGACATGATAACTTATTTTACAATAACGCGCGTCCCATAATCATCTGTTACAGCACGAAAATAACAATTTTACAATATTGTACTACGCAATGACCTATCTGTTACAACCAGAAAATAACAGTTTCGTGCAACCTGTGACATGCAACGTATTTTACAATAATGCGCGTCCCATGGTCTATCTGTAACAATGTCATCCGATATGTGATATTAACACTTAATTTACAACAATGTGCGATCTATGATCATAGCAGAATATAACAATTATGTGTGTCCTGTGGCATTATCACTTTTCTTAGAAAATGCACGATCCATTATCTATCTGGTACAGCCAGAAAAGAAAACTAAAATAGAAAAAGCATCTAGTAATATTAATATATTTCCAGGTTCAATAATAAATAAGACGACTATATTAATCTAATCATATCTGAAAACTGCAGATTCATCAAAAGCGAAAAGGTTTCCCACCCCCTTCCCCCACAAACATGTTTAGATTTATCACATAAATACACATGATGAATAACATGTTTGTTATATATAAATTTCCTATGATTGCAAACGGGAAATCAAATTGTCTTTCATTTTCACACACTTAATACATACATTTGTACATATGCATTTCATACCCAAGTCAACAATAAGAAAATATGGAATGGAAAAAGTGGAAACTCCACAGGTCATTCAACACGACAAACACGAAAATGTTGCAGGCTCGGTTTGATTAAGTCTGTTCGTGGACGGTAGTGGAACTGGGTTCTACCGTCCACGCAACAATAAGAAAATATGGAATAGAAAACGTGGAAACTCCACAGGTCGCTCAACACGAAAAAAAATGAAAATGTTGAAGACTCGGTTTGATTGGGTATGTTTTTGGACAGTAGTGGAAACTAATGCACCTGTCTATGTCTTTTATCCCTGTTCGAGCAGAATTCAACATATGAGCATGTAGCAATTACGAAAACACAATAATGAGTTCATACGGCCTTTTACATGAGACCTTCAATGACACACTAAAGTGTGATTCCATGTAAATGGTGAATTGTCCCAAGTTGAATATATGGACTAGCCTTAAAGATGGAAACACTGGATAAAATTAAACAAACTAGAATCTAGTGAGGGGTTCCGACAGCAAACGGGTATGCATATCAAAGAAACTGTAATAAGCAGGCATCATGTCTGGACGGTGGTAATACAATGCCATAACCTATGAAGGCGTGAGTTTTGGGACAATCCAAACCGAAGTGTTAAAGCTGAAAATGATAACAGTTCCAATAGAACAACATAAATGTCATGACGAACGATCTGAAAGGATTGAAATATAATAGCTCTGGTTGAATGTACAGGGAGACTGTGTTTACGTTCTGGTGGTGGAAAAAGCCACCAGGTTACTCTTCGAAACATTGTTTCACGTACGGGTGTGTGCATTTGGCATAACCACCGGCTTCTATCCTTCCTCACATGAAGGATTCTACAATGTAAGCGAGGTTTCAAAGCTATATGGGTTAGGTAGGAGCAAGTGATTCGAAGTCACTGACCGCGGACACCCTGTCTTGAAGGCCATTTAAATGTTCCTTGGATACAATTCAACTAAAAAACTGACGTTTTTGTTATTTTTCACATCCGATTCTGTAATAAGAAAGTAATTCAATTTTCACTGAACGATTTGGAAGATGAATGTATAAAATATATTTAATAGAAACGAGACTTCTTAACTGAAACAACAGTTTTTGTGTCAGTGCAAATTTGCTTTAGGTATGTTTAAACTTATTCCTGAAGATATTTACTTTCCTTGTAATACAACAATACTTAAAGTTTCCAAGCAGGTATGAATGGAAAGAAATGCAACAGCGTAAAAAATAAGCAAAATTCATCGCTATAAGCCAATGTCGTCTGCTTGTATTAACACATAATTGTCTCAAATATATTTTGTTCTAAATTATCACCGAGGTGAAACATTTGTTAATGTACTGATTTATGGCCGCCATAATGCACGTGGTAAAAAATACCAGTAACACGTTGCCATGAAGTTATGATACTGATTGTATCTCGCATGACAAAGGTCACAGTTTATCCAATAATTATCATCAGCCAGCGTTTCTCTTCAAACAATGAGTAAAGCAGGTATCTATTGTCCTAATTTGCTACTCCCTGACATTTCTTTCAAGTTATATTATCAGCAGAGTACATCGGGTTTTCTGAAACTTTAAGAGAAAAACAACTCTTCATTTTTATTCATCGCGCGACATGGCCAACTTATTTCCTGTTTTATGAAAGTTTAATCACTTTGAGATTGCTTACCTATGAGGAGTAGTACTCAATGTTCTTCGAAAAATCATGGCGTCTTGGTTTTCAGTTATTCCCTTTACATTTCTATCAACGCTGATATCCATCGCTGACCAATTCCAGGAAACTGTAATATATCATATTTAGGCACAGAGTCAACCGATAACCGTATATCTACGGCAGCAATATATCAATTAAGGCAGACGTATCGATGTGCTGCATCAAGAACGGTTTGACCATCATATTGTCTGGAATATTTTATACCTTCGTAAAGCAAGTTTCGTCTGTTATAATCTGTAGTGGTATTCTCCGTGTAGCACAACTGATTGATTTGATCGTCATAACATATAGTGAAGTGAATCTATATCTATAAAACTTATATTAGGCAAACAAATACAAAAGAAGAATTCATCGACAGAATAAAATGTTATTTTAAGATATAACATTAGTTAGAAACACGGGTGACTAAATCAATCATTATTACATTCTAAAATATCTAGGAAGTCAAGCATCACTGACATTTAAATAGTAAAATATTAAAGCATATGGACACAACTGTTTTTAAATTTATTTGCTTGGTTAACCTAACAAAAATTAAAACAACAGTTAAATATTCAGTTTATGTAAAGGACAAGGAATGCCTGACAATAAGTTTAATTCCATATGAAAGCCATCATAAAGCCTTTCATAACTTTGAAAGAATTTTTAAAATCAGACCACTAGAAAGATATTATAGCAGTTTGAAATTTAAGAAAATGGCTGATCATAGAGGTAGCCATATTGTGTGTTTATGACGTCATTTACACACTGCTGAGTTTAAAATTTAAAACATGGTAATATCTTTCATTATAACTGGAAAAAGTAGAGAAATTATTTTACAGAAATAAGTTGAAATATGTGTATAGACATAGATAGTGATGGTAGTGATGAGTTGACCATTTTGACAAAAAAAAATGAAATATAAGGTCACCGTGGCAACGATAATTGTTTTCATCAAAATTCCGAAGACATCGGAGACAGAATGAATTTTGCAAAAACGAATAAAAACAACAGCACAAACTTGAAAATCTAGATTAGTAATACTATACCAAATATGTATGCATATATTTAAAAGTCAAGTCAAATGCCATAACCAGTTAGCAGTATTCTAAAAATTGCTTATGAACTAAATAATTTTATCGATTTGTTAAATGTTTATTCAAATATCTGTCCATTTCTTCTTTCTACATAGAATAACAGGGATTCCTCTAACATTAAGAAACACAATTTTTCAATCTTAATCGTCGTGCGGTCCAATGCCAAATTGTTTCCTGTCCATAGAACCTTTAATCTCTTTGGGATTTCCTAGTTCTTGGAGGGAAGTATTTTTATTCTTTAAAGCAATCACGGCATCTTGGTTTTCGATTATTTTCTCATATATCTAACGATGCTGAAATCCGCCGCTGACCAATTCCAGGAAATCGAAATAAATCATGTTTAGAAACAGAGGGAAGGACTAACAATACGCCTGTGCTAGTTATATATTATTTCAAGTATAGCAGTCATATTGATGAGCTACATCACGGCCCTTTGTGGCTATGGTATTGCCTTTAATAATTTACACGAAGCAATGTTTTGTATCGCACAGGCGAAGCAAAATCTAGCTGCTAAAGTATTTTTTACAATTCCAAATATCGCCGACGGCATCCATTAAATCCTCTACTAATTGTTTGTTTAAGGGTTACATGACTTAAGACAACAACTGACTTAAGGTGAGCAAGTATAAACGCCTTCCGTACATAGGTTATATGAAATTTGATGGTGAACAGGAAAGTATGTATGAACACCTTTAAGTAATGCATTATATTAATCATGACCACCACATGATTTTAGCTACAACATTACCTGAATTGATCAACCTTGCTAAACATTTTTGTAACTTTCAGTCTTGTGATAATAAACTGTGTTTTTATTTGGCTTGAATGTCAGAAAATGCTAAACAAATTGGAAAAAATCACCATCTCAAATATCTAAATTTACTCCCAGCTGCGCATTGCATTTTAGTAGTCAAGATTTTTTGCATGTGCATGATATAATTTCAATCATACATTAAGGAACTGGAACAGATAAAATTCGACATATCTTGACTTGATCACGTTTAGATTTTATATATAAAAGAAATGAAAACGTTTTTGTCAAAATTGGCATGCTTTAAAACAGCACTAGACTTTTAAAGTGTATAAATTATTTTCTGAAACCGCAACTCGTAGTGAAAAAAATCCCAGAGTTGTAACTGAAATTTGCGAAACCTATGTCATCTAATCACATTCATTTCCTGAGCAAACAATGTAATGCTCATGTGTATTTACAAGATTTTAATTCTACAGCGATGTCAGTAAGCAAGGAAAATGGTAGTGCGACACTTATAGAATAATAATGGAAGCAATAACTGAGTGTTTTGCCAATTTTCGTGATGTATTTTCTAACGAAACTAATAATGATAAATCATTTGCAATTCCCGCTATTGAAAAATTGTTGATAGCATATCTATTACTTTGTAACAATTAGTCAGTTCTTAAAGATGTCGAAATATGTATTATGAGCGTCGAAATAGGTCAAGCTCCTGCAACAGATAAAGTTCTAATCATGTGTAATAACGCGGACAGGTATTCTCCAATTGCCGTAAATTTTCTTTCCTACAGAGATTGTGTTATTCCCAAATTTCAAACGGATATTATATGAAATTAAAACTTGCCTAAATTGAGAGAAAATGGAACTTCGAGCGACATGTCAAAGGTTGCAAGACACCTTAATTTACGTGGGACAATGGACGTTCAAGTCATCAACCAGTCTGGAAATAACCAATCAGAGGATAATTTCACTCAAATCATATGTGTCTACAAAACATGTATATTATATGCTTTCATAAGCGCAAATAATATTATATAAACTGTACATAAAGATTCCTCGTACATTTCAGATTTATCATAGCTTTCTTGAGTTAATCTGTTTAAAGTGACTAACCCACACATTGCGACTTCTTTAAATTAAATACTTGTATCACCGAAAGACAAAATACCGTCACGGTTTATATATTTACATGAAACGTAATGGTTGATAAGTTTCTTGTTTCCAGAATTACGGGAACATTTGAGTTTTCGAAGATTTTCTCCTTCACTTTTATAAACCGTTGCAACGCTTTATAAATGTAAGCATTGATAAATATAGAACGAGAAGCGACAGTAATTTTACACACTATCATCACGTGGGCAGCGAACCACTAACATTTTATTTCCAAATGATACGCGGTTCCTACTTTTGTTAACACAATTGTTATTACATTTGATTAAATCAAAAATATCGCAATCCTTGGTATTTTATCAATCAAGAGAGGGGACAGTAACATGCCACTACCGTGCATATCACATGATATTTTTGTGTCACATGTGTCGTCTTTAATCGTATTATGTGCGTCTGCTGCTTAAAACAACACTTAGACTATTAAAGGACCAATTTCAATTAGGATCACATGGCGCTAAACAACATGAAAGGTATCTTTAATCGAAAAATGTCATTGGTCAAAGAAAATACTCAGATTTTGAAAAGTGATTAATTGGTTGCTTCTGGGTTATTATTATCAATAAAAATGCCTTTTTTAACGATTTATTTAGTTATATATTCTCTAGTCGAAATAAATATAAATAGCTTTGCATTTGCTAAATATCGTGCATTGTGAGTATTTGTTTTGTTGGAATATATATACTATTCATATTTGAACAATATAGAATATTGTGATCTGTGATTATGCGTTGAGGACAAACAAGTGCAATTTCCATGCGGATCGTGCAGACAAGAATGCCACGCCGAATGCCTAGCGTATGAGCTAATCAATGTTTAAAAGTATCAAATATTTGGATCCTTACACAACTTACAAAAGAAGTTTCAAATCATTAACTATGTAAAGCAGTTACATTTTTGTATCACTTTATGTAGAAAATATACACTGGTGACTTTCCCAAACAAACAAAACGATATATACATGGATTCACGAAAATACATGATGTCAAGTTTTGGGTTAACTATAATGGTGACAATATCTGAGGTATCTTCGAAGCAGTATACACGATGAAGGTTTCCTAGATATACTTGACTTGCTGTAGCCCTAGACTTGCTTCACGTCTTAGACTTGCTTCACTTCTTAGACGTGCTTCACTTCCTGGACTTGCTTCACGTCTTAGATTTGCTTCGCTTCTTAGACTTGCTTCGCTTCTTAGACTTGCTCCTCTAATTTAAATTGCTCCTCTCACTGAACTTGCTGCGCAACCTGGACTTGCTGCACTTGGAAGACTTACTCCTCCGAATTGGACTTGCTCCTGTTACTGGACTTGCTGCGCAACCTGGACTTGCTGCACTTGGAAGACTTACTCTTCCAAATTGGACTTGCTCCTTTTACTGGACTTGCTGCGCAACCTGGACTTGCTGCACTTGGAAGACTTACTCTTCCGAATTGGACTTGCTCCTCTTACTGGACTTGCTGCGCAACCTGAACTTGCTGCACTTGGAAGACTTACTCTTCCGAATTGGACTTACACCTTTTACTGGACTTGCTGCGCAACCTGGACTTGCTACACTTGGAAGACTTACTCTTCCGAATTGGACTTGCTGCGCAACCGGGACTTGCTGCGCTTTGGAGACGTACTCCTCTAACTGAAACTCTTAAGTTTCGTTAGTGACAATACTGTAGGTTTCTTTCTAAACCTTATTTTTTCTCTCTTTTTTTTATTTCTATTCCATTTCAAGTATAAATACAAAACGCGCGAACCGGAGAGAGAGACGCCATTGTGACGTCACGCGAACAAACATAGCATACACAAAATGGCGGCAAATTGTGTTTGTTTTATACAAATAAAGTGATATTTTTGACACATGAAAACACTTCGAATTCTGACTCCCATTTTGTAACAAATGTTTTTAACAAATTTTGCAGTCTGCTAATTAACTGACCTTTAATAATTAGTTAATTGTACAACATTTTGTTAGAATCATAGGATTTAATGAGATAACTGTTCAATCTACCATAACAAAAAGACGTGATGAAATCCGTCGAAGATTCTTCTCATTTTGCAATATTTCTACTTTCAAGAAATCTTGATTACTATGAAACTGTCGCACATTTTGAGATTCTATTTGAAAACTTGCAATGGGATTTTAAACGAGAGAAAACATTGCATGATGTAAGATATCTTAAAATGAAAAGATTTTATAAAACCATCCCTGGATGTGCTTGTGATTATGAAAGGCTCATACTTGAATCTTGCGAACAATACTCAACACACCTTGATACGGGAAGGGCTGAATCAAACATTGTCACTCTGACAACCCAAGGAATACTTGAAAGATTAATATGCAAGTTTATTAATTATTTCGTATTCCTTAAAATCGTTTTCCAATAAAATATCTATTCATCAGATTCATTTTGAAAGTGTTTCAACAAAGTCTGTATTTACAATCAATAGTACGCTTATAATATACTAGGCTTTCATCATCAATACCCGGGACTTCGCTATCAGTGCTATCTATATAATGCGGTTAACCATATATAAAAATGATATTTCTCATCAATCTATTAGAGAAAATGTTTTTTTATGCAATACACCATGTCACTCTGCAAGTATTTTAGCTCTGGAATAAATTTCATACATGCATTACGCTTCTACTAGCCTTACTGATTGACATTACGCTTATATAGCTGTACAGGGCATCATTGCGCCGTACTTAGCTTTAAATGCTACCTAGATAAAGTCTTTCACCATATCATTTTGCTACACTACTCTACATAACTGTATTTTTTCTAACTGACAATGTTCGCAAGGTGCTCGCTGAACAGAATCCTGTTTTTATATATAAACTGGGAAACCCTTATCAGAAATGTCGTAGACAAATGCTTTTGTTTTATTAAAAAACAACGATTTTCAACAGTATTCGATGACGAATACAGTGTTATAACATCAACTATGCGACATAAGGATGAATATAGGAAAAGTTTGATATTTGAAGATCTCACACCACGATATGTGGGTTAGTCGCTTTAAGGCAGTTGCTATAGCTTCTACATTGTTTTTCCAATGAAAGAAATATTCGGTACAGAATGTTGAATAAAACGTTTTTATTCGGTACAGAAGGTTGAATAAAACGTTTTGAATTAATAAAGACACATTCTAATTGTAAAACAAAAGTTTATCGGCAATATACTAAAACTTTCAACAGCATGCTGTGCACTTGATAATACTCTTCTGCTGTTCTTTACATTAAATACTAAATCATAGATACACGTATATATGTACTCTGATTATGTACCGACGGCGATGTGTTTGTCCGCGAAATATGAAATTCCTCTTTGTTACTCACAGTTCTACGAAACATTTCTGTTGAAGAGATAGTGTTAAAACAGGTCAGTTAATGCTACCGAAACCTAATGTCCAACCAAAGTTATCATACATGCTTTCCAAGCAATACATTAGAAAAGAAGCAATATCTTATCTTATGGATGAGGCTGGGATGACATCTTCTGCTATTTCTTTAGGCCAAGTTCATCATTCTGTGGCATTTAAATATTTTAAGCTACTTTAGCAATAACATAAGTTATTGAAAAACACCTTTGTATCTTTAAAACATTTGTATTACATAAGGAAAAATTGAAAGTACAACGTACAACACGATGACATAGAGAAGACTTTTATTTAGTGTAGCAATGGTTATCTAATGTATTCACAAGTAATGTAAAGTTCTAAAACAAATTCTCGTTGTCATAGGATTAAGATTTAAAGTCCCGTCCCTTTACACCACTAGGGGTCTAAACACTATCTCAACACTACATTTTGCATTTAATGAAAAGTAAGCTTTCAATGCGAGAATATTTCAGACTGGATTTGTTTAGTCCCTATCCATGTTGACAGTCTATTCTGTTTGCATTTAGCCGTTTTGCGACATATCTGTACCAAACTTGATCTGTAAATAGGGTATGCATATTATGTAATTTGATGATGAAACAAAATCTCATTGGATATGCCAACAGACCCAGCTAAATGCTTAAAATGACGGATTCGACAGTAATACGAAAACAACTTGAGATATTTGAAAAAAAAACTTGTAGGCAAACTTTAGAAAAGGATAGGATATCAATATGACATATTTTAGATAATACTGCAATACATGAAATCAAATAACAGAACTACTGGAATTATCTGAAATAAGTTCATGTAAATAACCTATCGGATATAGTACAGCAGTTATATGCACAAATTATTTTTGTGGGATGTAACGGTAAAGCACTTCTTTCAGCGCTAGATGCGATTGCCGTAAGAAGCTAGGTTCGGATCCTAGCAGATTCATAAATATATCTTAAAGTTCGGCTCGGCTCTTTACGCATGACTGGTGTTAGCTTTTGAGATAGTAAATGCCGTATTTAGAACGGATGCATTTTACATTATGTCTGTGCGCATTTGTTTATAACGTAGTTCAAGGTGAGAGACATTAGAATAAGCCTACTAGATCTAGTATTATCTGTGCTATACCATAAAGAGCTAGAAAAAATATAAGACGAAAAGTCGCACTCTTTCTGACTCATTCTAAATATGCTACCTATCAAACATCCAAACCATCACATCTCAAATTGTCATCAAACGACATTCACTTGTTCCGTACGGAATAATAATTGTTAGATATGATATTTATGACTGATTACAAGATCTAGTGTGAAGAACTGATGCTATCCGACAAGAGTTAAGGCAATAGAAGCACTAATGTCATAACATCAGCATGAAACTGGTGAAGACAAACAAGATTGATAAATAGTTTGCAATTATTCAAGAGTTTGTATTGTACGGCCATATTATCAGTAGATGACAGGAGAAGTTAATTTCGATGAAAATCTGCAAACGCAATTTATCAGACAAAATGCATTTAGTTTATTGAAACAATTTATATAAGTTATTGCACTTTATATAGCAACTTAGAGTCTTGCGAATCAAACAGAATTCACTCAAGAGTCCTAACAAACGGCTGTGGTCCCTAAATTTCATACAGAATGCAAGAAAGGTATACAGTACTGGTACTTTTAATTCATATAATCGTGCAAAACAAGACAAAATGATGTTAACATAAATCTCAAACGACGTTTAAGCCAGCCATTAAGTACTGTCCTATAATACCTCGTCAAAATTTATATAAAAAAATCAAGTTGTTAAAAGAAGATATTTTGTGAAGCAAAGTTGTTTGAAAACGGGTACATAATTCTAAAATATTTAATATATTGGAAACTAAACACCAGTTAAATCTACACAGCTGTGTAACATAGATTTTGCACCTTCTCAACAAACTTAACAATTAATAACTTTATTTCGAAACCTAAGATAACTGTTAGAACAAAAAAAGTGACAAGGATTTAATAAATAAGAAGGCTGCACATGGAAATGTGAGATAAGCAACTTACTTGCTGGTAACATTTCAACAATTTATGCGGAACGTGCAAACAGGTTAAAGGTCCAGTACTAAGGAAAGTGAACATTTTAATTTCTTTTAAAAAGCACAGAAACTATTTCATTTTATTGGAAAATGAAAGTTGGTATGTAGAAATTCGAAATAAATCACAGTATATGTACAATTATTTTTCTATGAAGTATGAAGAAAGTTAAAAAGACCTGGGGGGTCATTCTGTCGATTCACTGAAATTTCGACATAATACACATACATTTCTTTGAGTTCCAAAGACCTTCTGTAAATTTTGACCTGCCAATCTTCATTATTTAGTGTCTTGCGGAAGTCTATGCACTGGCTATGAAAAAAATTGCCAACTCACTTTCCCTTAGTAATGGACCTTTAAAGAAGTATGCTTCATATATCCTGCACTGTAGCATGGTAACATGGGAAATGTTTTAGGAATGTAACATTATAATATAACCATGTTTAGAAACCCTCAATTATAATGGGTTATGTATTCAATGGTCCTCTAGAACTAATTTATAATGACATGCTTATCTAAGACAAGGTTTACAACACTGTGTGTGTATATATTATTGAAATTATTTAGTGGATGTTGTAATGGTCTTTCAATTATCAATATTGCATATCATGATACAAAATGTACAAGCGGTTTAACATATTAGAAAATTATACTTCGCAGTAACGCATTTAAGATAAACAGGATCAAAGCATATTTTATCATCTATAAAACAAGATATGTTCAAAACTATGCTAAATGCTTTCAGCAACAGTGGCCTTATGATAACAATTACGGACAAAGAAGCACATGCAGACATCCATGTTGGCTCTAGCCACATTTGATAATATTCAAGCAATTTGGCTTTCATGTACATCTGGAAGATTGGCTTAAGAAGTCTGTCAAAGACATATACAAAGCAAGCTGTCAGTTATGCTGTATACGGAATTCATACTTGCAGCAAAAAAACAAAGAAAAATATCAAACAGGGAGTGCCACGCACCAAAAGCGCAGCCTCCTCAAAACGACAACACATAAGGACAAGACGAACAAAAAGTATACACACACGCGCGCACACAAAGTCAACACACAAGAACAAAACGAACAAACAAAGGAACACAGTGGGGCACCGCCTTGGAACGGTTAGTGGCAAAAACACCATTGGGGAGCTTAAACCGGTTTATGGTGCGCACCCAACCTCACTCTTACCCCCACCATGTTCCAAAGACATGGGACAGTGTAAATAAAAATAATCCCCTCCAGGTGAATCTCTAACACACGTAATGGAAACAAAAAGGCATGGCATGTAAAACACATAAATGCTCGTGTATAAATATATAAAAAGCAAACCTTAAGAACCAAAAACGTATGTACTCAATGCCTTTTCAGAAGACAGAGCAACAAGAGAAACACCCTTAAGGGCCCGACGAAACAGGCCAGAAGACAAATATGAAAACAGTTCAGTCCTGGTAGGATTTAAAAACTGCTCATCATAGAGTCCTCCCCCTCTTCATTCAGGCGCAATCAAAGAGGGAAGCGTAGTGTAAACTGTAAACGGGTTGAACACTAAACATGCGGTATGTCTCAAGTCTGGTTGTTACTTTAACATGTCAGCTGTAATATAATGATGTTCTGAAGTGAAAAGTATATTAAAATATTAAAATATGGAATGTTGTCATACCATCATGAGCCGTTGCTCTTGACATAAAGGTCTGATTAACCCTCGTCTAGATAATATTATTTGAAAACCTGCGCGGTTGAACTGACAGGGTACAGTAATTTTTCATTAAGTCATTTTTGTTTGTTTGTTTTGAATTTTTGGAGTTGCATAATTGCATCTTCAATGATTCCAATTTGATTAAGTTAGCTTTAGATATATGGATACAATAGCTTCATAAACTGTTAACGACGGAAGGAATTCCTGAATGACATCAGAAATGCAATGATCTGTAAAGCTCGACATGAACTGTTATGACTGAAGTGAGCTAAAAATGATTTGTATACACAATTATTAAATACACCTCATTTTATCTATATTAATAATGATGCTAGAACTATTTGACAAATGTATCCTAGCATGTACCTATCGCATTCGAAATAAAAAACAACATTATCTTTATTTTATCTATCTTGGTTGCGAAATAAAGACATCAAATTTAATTTAATCTTGAAGCTTGAAACATTATACAAAAATATCCGCCATAATAGCCTAAAGGAAAAAACACAAACGTGTTCCTGAATCACAACAAAAATAAGCAAAGATTTTACAAACACTTTACTTAAATGGGCGTAATATTGAAAAAATAATGTAATGTATGAATCAAGCTTGCTCAAAAGAAAGACAAACTTTAAAACCTTTAAAGTAGAAGCATTGCAGGCACTGAATAATTAATAATAAACAATGTGATATGTTCACCAAAAGTTTTTTATTAAAAGCAATTACGTTGAAACCTTTCATGTTGAATAAGTTTCCTGGGTAATTCAAAATTATATGTTATCGGAATGTTATTCTATCGCTAGATAACTTTCTAATTTGGCGGATGCCAGACCAGAGCACAAGTTAGTTTGTTTTACAACATAAAAAGAAAAACATGTGATCATATATTTATATATAGTAGAGAGAATTTATACGAACTAAATCACCACCACAATATACCAGTTCAATTACGGCAAAGCGCCTAGCAATACAAACAAACACGCACATGCCACAGCAAGTCCACTAACCCAAGAAGATTAATTTAGATGCTGCTTTATATACGAGCCCGAATTGTACTACACATTCGTACTGGTACAACATTTGCATATATATACTCAAATCTCTGTTTTCATGTCTCACGAATCAGTAGTGACTTTTTAGTCTTTATAACTGATTGGGACCAGAGAAGCTATATTTTCTCTCTCTGAAAGTTAACTGGATCTCGAGGATACATTGAATATATATATAGATAATTTGCATTAAGGGATATAATTATATTCAGAACAGTTGACTTTCCCATACGTGAGATATCCGCTAGGATACAAATTCGCATTATAAATTATTATATAGTAGAGAGAATTTATACGAACTAAATCACCACCACAATATACAAGACCAATTACGGCAAAGCGCCTAGCAGTTCAAACAAACACGCACATGCCACAGCAAGACCACTAACCCAACAAGATTAGTTTTGATGCTGCTTTATATACGAGCCCAAATTGTACTACACATTCGTACTAGTTCAATATTTGCATATATATATTCTCAAATCTCTGTTTTCATGTCTCACAAATCAGTAGTGACTTTTTAGTCTTTATAACTGATTGGGACCAGAGAAGCTATATTTTCTCTCTCTGAAAGTTAACTGGATCTCGAGGATACATTGAATATATATATAGATAATTTGCATTAAGGGATATAATTATATTCATAACAGTTGACTTTCCCATACGTGAGATATCCTCTAGGATACAAATTCGCATTATAAATTATTATATAGTAGAGAGAATTTATACGAACTAAATCACCACCACAATATACAAGACCAATTACGGCAAAGCGCCTAGCAGTACAAACAAACACGCACATGCCACAGCAAGACCACTAACCCAACAAGATTAGTTTTGATGCTGCGTTATATACGAGCCCAAATTGTACTACACATTCGTACTAGTTCAACATTTGCATATATATATACTCAAATCTCTGTTTTCATGTCTCACAAATCAGTAGTGACTTTGTAGTCTTTATAACTGATTGGGACCAGAGAAGCTATATTTTCTCTCTCTGAAAGTTAACTGGATCTCGAGGATACATTGAATATATATATATATATATATATAGATAATTTGCATTAAGGGATATAATTATATCCAGAACAGTTGACTTTCGTATACGTGAGATCCACTAGGATACAAGTTCGCATATATAAATTATTATATAATAGAGGGAATTGATACGAACTAAATCAACACCACAATATACAAGACCAATTACGGCAAAGCGCCTAGCAGTACAAACAAACACGCACATGCCACAGCAAGTCCACTAACCCAAAAAGATTAGTTTCGAGGCTGCTTTATATACGAGCCCGAATTGTACTACATATTCGTACTGGTTCAACATTTGCATACATATACTCAAATCTCTGTTTTCATATCTCACAAATCAGTAGTGACTTTTTAGTCTTTATAACTGATTGGGACCAGCTATATTTTCTCTCTATAGTAGAGATATTACGTGAGGCTGCTTTATATACGATCCCGAATTGTACTACACATTCGTACTGGTCCAACATTTGCATACATATACTCAAATCTCTGTTTTCATGTCTCACAAATCAGTAGTGACTTATATATATATATATATATATATATATATATATATATATATATATATATATATATATATGCGTGTGTGTGTGTGTGTGTGTGTGTGTGTGTGTGTGTGCGTACCTGGCACATTACTGAAAATTGATGATGAAAATAAAAAACAACCCCTAAAAGCAATAAATATATGTTATAATCGATTATGTTGAATGAGATTCAAGGGAAATCAAACAAATTATTTGTAATTATACTTTATAACATGCATATAATACATCCTTGCAAAACCATGTCTTTTATGCAAATCAAACAGAACTGTAACTACAAACCCCAAATAATCGCCAAGTAACATTTACTAAAACGATCATTCAGAAAATGGACAAAAACAGAACATGTACCATTCGAAAACTCCTGTCATTTCGTTTTTCATTTTAACAGTATACCGTACATTAAAAAAAACGAAAGTAAAATCTAAAGACTAGAACGATCTAGAACAAAAAAAAAGAAAGGTATCTGATTTGTTTGTTTTTGTAGGGTTTAACGTCACATTCATCTTTCTGTATATTTGTATTTCTGATATTGCTGTTTTTATTTGAACCAATCAGACAACTCGTTTCAACAAGCATTTGGCTGAACCATCAAAATGGCGTCAATGAGGTATTATAGTGATCCGTTTCCTATCTTGTCGCCGGGATAAGCACCGTTCAGTAGGCATGTACAGGGAAACAGGTCTAGCCGATTAGCTACAAATTTGTGATATTAATCTATTCACTTCAATTCGATATACAGCTAAAAAATAGGAGATAGACAAAACAGAAGTTCCTATGAAGTAAAAAAAACTGTCATAGCCGTAAAAGCGCTCATGATAGACTACCCCTTGATACTTATAGTAATTATAACCCTGCTGATAGTCTTAGCAGTAAGAACCCTGAGGATTGACAGGTATTAGAAAACTGTTGATAGCACGAAGAACCCCGGTGATAGGGATTAGAACACAGTAAGAACCCCGATGACAGGCATTAGAATATTCAACCAAGGTGATAGTAGTAAGAGCCCTAGTGAAAGACATCAGAAACCCAGTGAAAGCAGTAAAAAAACTCGGTGATAGCAGTAAGAACCGCGGTGACGGGCAAAAGAACCCCGGTGACAGCAGTAAGAATCCTTGTGATAGACATTAGAAGCCCAGTGAAAGCAGTAAGAACCCCGATGATAGCAGGAAGAACTCCGATGATAGCAGGAGATATTCATTGGATTCCCGGTGGCTGACATTACAACGGTTACCCCTGTAATAGCAAAAAGAACCCACCTTAATAGACATTAGAATCCTGCTGATTGTAGTAAGAACCTCGGTGATAGGCATTAGAATTCCGGTGATAGCAGTATGAACCCATGTGATAGGTATAAGACACCCGGTGATAGCCATTACATCCACGGTGATAGATATTACAACCTATGTAATAGCGGAAAGAATCCCCTTTGATAGACATTCGAACCGTAATGATAAAAGAAAGAACTTTTAAAGGGAATTCCGATAGTTTTTTATGCGCATCTTTCTGCGCAGCCGACACTTTCTATGGAAAACTGAACTGAAGTCAACATTTGTTGAAACATGTTACAGACAGTCTTAAATATGAGGAATCTTGAATGAAATAACATTTTTGATAAGTTTTATCAGTAATCAAATGTTGATACTGGTTTATGTTGTATTGACAAGTATCATGCATGACAGGTATCTTGCTATTTTTGTGGTTGTGTTTTCAAATCGCATCAGTGTTGTTCATATAATGTAAGATTATTGACTTAGTACTAATAAGACAATATCACCTTTCAGATTATTTAGAATTCAATTATAGAAAGAATTAAGAATTTTTAAAACTTTTTTTTTAACTTCTAGCAGACATACATGTAATCAATTTGGCCAGATACGCGCCATTTTCCGTCCGAACAGGTGTTGTATTCTAGCGGTCTTAACATAAAATTTAGCCTGGTGACCCATACATTTTTAGCCATTTTTATGCTCACAATACAATTATCTATACACAACAAAAATAGAAAAAAATTCTATGAAAGAATTTTTTTCAAAATTTAAAAAAAATATTCTTCACTATGCGTATTTTTCACTGAAAAAAGTTCACAGAAGTAAATATGAAACAATATTTTTTTCATTTGTACCCATTAATATAAGGATAGAGTATTACAAATATGACTATGATATCAAATAAGTATATGATAAAATCTGTAAAAAGAAAAAACTTTATTGTGCTGTCTTGATATATATTTTGGTTGGTATTTATAAAAAAGCAGAAAATTATGAAAATGTTGAAAAATCGCTAGCAGTTTCAGCAACAGTGGGTGTGTTCAAAACAATTTTTCACAAAAACAAGCCTGGTGACCTATTGTTTTTATTTGTTCATTGTTTTCAGCACAAATTTTCCTATCATATATGTGAATTTAAAAAAATTCTATGAAAGAAAAAAAACTATAGGAATTCTCTTTAAGAAGCCCGATGATAGATATTTCAACCCCGGTGACAAGCAACAGAACCGCTATGATAGCAGTAAGAACCACGTTGATAGGCATTAGAACCCCGGTGATAACAAAAAGGACACCGGTGATAGGCATGACTACCCTGGTGATAGACATTAGATCCCTGGCGATAGACATTAGATCCCTGGCGATAGACATTAGAACCCCGGTGATAGATATTAAAACCCCGGTGATAGGCATTACAACCCCGATAATAGACATTTGCGAATTAAGTCTACGTGGACTGTGGACACCAAAGACGATAAATTTTCACTGGGACCGTCTCAAAATAATTTGATTATATTATGCGCGGTAGGAAAAAGAGTTTATAATAGCAATAGGGTTTGGGTTATTTAATCATCACTACGCGGTAGGTGATATGAATTAGGATGTGCCTGTTGTTTTCTCGACTTCGTGAAGAAAAAGTACAGCAATTGCACTCGCTCCGGCGTCGGCGTCAGCGTCGGCGTCGCCGTTGGTTAAAGTTTTTGATAAAGTCAAAATTAATATCTCTGTTACTATCAAAGCTATTGACTTGAAACTTATAATAGTTATTTACTATCAAAGTCTACACCAGGAGAAATAATCCCCATTACTCTGCTTTGAATTTTGACAGAATTTTGCCCCTTTTTAACTTAGAATTTTCGGTTAAAAATTTTTGATAAGTCAAATATCTCTGTTACTATCAAAGCTTTTGACTTGAATCTTAAAATAGTTATTTAATATCGAAGCCTTAACCAGGAGAAACAATCCCAATAACTCTGATTTAAATTTTGATATAATTATGCCCCTTTTTAACTTAGAATTTTTTGGTTTAAGTATTTAATAAAGTCAAATATCCCTGTCATTAACAAAACTTTTGATTTGAAACTTAAAATAGTAATTTAGTATCGAAGTCTACACCAGGAAAATTAATCCCCATAACTCTAATTTGAATTTTGACACAGTTATGCCCCCTATTTACATAGATTATTTTGTTTAAATTTTTTAATATAAAATCAAATATCTCTGTAACTATTAAAGCTTTTGACTTGAAACTTAAAATACTTTTTTTACTTTTAAAGTTTACACGCGGAGAAACAATCCCCATTACTCTGGTTTGAATTTTGACAGAGTTATGTCCCGTTTGAACTTTTACTGGCAAAGCTCTAATTCCGAGTCAAGCACTGAGAAAAGGCGAGCGCGCTGTCTTACGGACAACTCTTGTTCCGTGTTTCTGTGCATCAGAGAGAAGTTATGCTACATATATCGCCGTAAGTATTAAAGCGAGCCATGCACTCTGAAGAACATTTGTGCCAAGTTTCTTTCAAATCCTTCAAGTAGTTCAAGAGTTACACATCGCACTCGAAACAAAGTTATATGACCTTTGACCCCATATGTGTGACATTGGCTTTGTCTCGATGTGGCGGACATTTGTGCAATGTTTCTTTAAAATCCCTCAAACAGATCAAGAGTTACAGAGCGGACACAAAACAAAGTCATATGACCTTGACAACTAAGTATGACCTTGACCTTGCAGCAAGCCACCTGATACAGGCGCTCTGCACGTCGTCTTGATGTGGAAAACATTCGTCAAGTTTGTTTAAAATACTAAAAGGGGTTCACGAGTTACAGATCGGAGTCGACAAGAAATCGCTAACGGACAGACGGACACACAGACAGAGAGAGAGACAGACAGACAGAGGGCCAGATGAACACCTGTGGTATCCCAAAATACGTCCCCTCGGGCGTATAGTAACAACAAAGGAATAGAGACGCAAGCTTACATTTTCCAGTTTTTACAATGATTGCATACTGACCTACAGTTTGATCCCAGCTGCCCAGTTTAGATTATGTTCATGTCGGACGACGATGGAATACGGATACATTGCAATCAGACTAGCTCATCTTTTAAACTTTGTCGTAATGCGCAACTTATAATATTGAAGAACATTTCAGGAAAGTGTTATGACGCTAGATCAATTTTTTATACTTTTTGCGATATGTATAACAAAACATTTCTCTGGTGGTCAGACGGACGGAAAGACAAATCCAAATCTTATCCTGTTCGGTGACATAGTAAGCCAGACCTAGCCATCGTTATAGGAAAGTTTTCCTGCAAAACATAAATTAAAATTATTATGTTGAGACGGTCCCTTTGAAATATCGATCGTCTTAGGTGATCAGAGTCCACGTAGACTTAATTCGCAAATGTCTAGTAGCAGTAAGTATCGAAGTTGTATGCTTAGAACCCCAGTGATAGGCACAACATTGCTGATAGATATAAGAGCCAAGGCCCTCATTTTACGAAGATACTTAAGTTTGTTAACTGACTTAAGTGTGTTACTTTGCTTAAGAAAAGTAAAAGCGTAAAAAAATAACGTACATAAGTCAATTAACAAACTGAAGTTTGTTCATGAAATTTGGGCCTAGTTATAGAAGTAAGAAATTCTGGTAAATGGCATAACAACAAAGAAAAATATCAAACAGGGAGTGCCACGCACCAAAAGCGCAGCCTCCTCAAAACGAACCCCCCAGCACGCAAACGCGTGCACCACACACACACTCAAAGCTTACACATCAGGACAAAACGAACACACACACACACACACACACAAAGCCAACACATAAGGACAAGACGAACAATAAGCATGCACACACGCGCGCACACAAAGTCAACACACAAGGACAAAACGAACAAACAAAGGAACACAGTGGGGCACCGCCTTGGAACGGTCAGTGGCAAAAACACCACTGGGGAGCTTAAACCGGTTTATGGTGCGCACCCAACCTCACTCTTACCCCCACCATGTTCCAAAGACATGGGACAGTGTAAATAAAAGTAATCCCATCCGGGTGAATCTCTAACACACGTAATGGAAACAAAAAGGCATGGCATGTAAAACACAAAAATGCTCGTGTGTAAATATATAAAAAGCAAACCTTAAGAACCAAAAACGTATGTACTCAATGCCTTTTCAGAAGACAGAGCAACAAGAGAAACACCCTTAAGGACCCGACGAAACAGGCCAGAAGACAAATATCAAAACAGTTCAGTCCTGGTAGGATTTAAAAACTGCTCATCATAGAGTCCTCCCCCTCTTCCGTCAGACGCAATCAAAGAGAGAAGCGTAGTGTCCAACTGTAAACGGGTTGAACACTAAACATGCGGTATGTCTCAAAACAGTTTGGTCGTAACCTCTTTTAATAAAACGTTTGATAATCTTTTCAAATACATTTGATAGTTGAAGGAAACCTGGTGATAGACTTAAGATAGATCATGCATGGCTTTCTAAAATATTTCTAGGGTTGTTACCTGTGTAACAGCCCAGTTTTTCCCATTCGGTTCTTTCACCGGGGAAAAACCTGACTAGTCAGTTTCTCTGCCCCCTCCCCCCCTCTTTTCTCCCAAGTCAGTTTTCCCCCTTAGAATTAGTTAGTTTCCTAATAGGGGAAAAACTGACTAGTTAGTCAGTTTTTCCCCCTAGTCAAATTTTCCCTTCAAGTTATGGTTTCTTTCGGTATTCTTATTAGAGATGCAAGTGTTTATTCATTTTCCATTCAAATTTCAGATAAAATAAGTATTGTTTTTTATTTGAATAAACCTATATATTTCTTTTATTCTATCTTTAATCAAAGTTTTTTTGTCAAATCAGATTTTTTAACTTCTATTATTATTTTTTAAATTGATTGCCATTACTATTTAATATCTGTCAGGTGCGGGAAAGAAATTGATCGGTCAATTCTTGCCCCCTCCCCTCCCTCCCCTTCACTTAGCCATTACTTGCCCTGTCGGGTGGGGGAAGAAATTGACCGTCAGTTCTTTCGTCCATAGCCATTACTTGCCCTGTTAAGACGGGTAAGAAATTGACCAGTCAGTTCTTTCCCCTCTAGCCATTACTTGACTTGACAGGTGGGGTACAAATTGACCGGTCAGTTCTTTCCCCCCTAGTCAATACTTGACCTGTCAGGTGGGGGAAGAAATTGACCGGTCAGTTCTTTCCCCGCAAGCTAGTACTTGCCCTGTCAGGTGGGGGAAGAAATTCAACGGTCAGTTCTTTTCCCCCTAGCCATTACTTGCCATGCTAGGTGCGGGAAGAATTGACCGTTCAGTTCTTTCCCCGCAAGCTAGTACTTGCCCAGCTAGGTGGGGGAAGAAATTGTCCGGTAAGTTCCCCCCCCCCCCCCCCACTAGCCATTACTTGACTTGTTGATTGGGGGAAGAAATTGACCGGTCAGTTCTTTCCTACCTAGCCAGTATACAGTTACATGTATAAATGGAAATACGCAGTCAATGACTCTTACGCAATTTAAAAAAATCCTTTTAACTTTGTGATATTTTACAGTGTTAAATAACCGATTTATAAATTTCAGAAGGAAAATGATGCAATATAATGCCAAATAAATTTAAGAATTGGAGTTGGTAAGGCACATATAAAACCGGAATGACTAGTTATACAAAGTGGGGATGAGGCTGTCTCGAAAATATAAATGCTTAAAACACTTCTATATGCATATTAAAATGATAAAATGTAATATGGTGCCCGTTTTTTAATTTTGTCTTTTGGCAGTTCCTCTGATATGCAGGCTCCATAACCTCAGATCCCCTTTCTAAATTCCAGTTTGTTTAGTTCTGCTCATTGTTTTCTCGTTTAGGGCAATCCTATTATTTTAACTGGGGACCATACGCCGCTTTTAATGGAATTACATGCAAGTGTATCATTGAAGGTTCCATGTGCACCGCCATATGAACACATCTGCAGATGTCTCAATTTTTTTTGTACTTGTAGCATGTGTAATGTTGAGTTCTGCCCAACCCGGGGATAGAGGCGTGGACGGTAGCATGCATTTCCACTACCGTCCATCAACAGGCTTAATCAAACCGAGCCTGCAACATTTTCGTTTTTGTCGTGTTGAGCGACCTGTGCAGTTTCCACTTTTTCTATTTCATTATTACAGCAGCGTTTTTTTGTGCCGTGTGGCGGCCGTAAAAGGTCTCCCCGTACATTCAATCAGGGCTGTTATATTTCGATCTACTGAAATCGTTCAGCACGCCTTTAATGTCGTGTTATTGGTAGCTTCTCAGCTTGACCATTTCGAGCTGGGTTGTTCCAATACTCCAGCTTACATAGCTTTGGGTATTGTATAATCACCCTTGGATATGGTGCCTGCTAAGTCGGAGGGATATAGTTTTGGCGTTGTCCGTCCGTCCGTCCGGAGCCATATCTAGGAAATGGTTGGGAGTATTTATATAAAACTTCATATACGTGTTCACCACTATGAGTTCTTGCGGCCCGTCAAGTTTCAGTCAGATTGCTCAAGTAACACCACAGTTATGGCCCTTAGAAGTTTCTAGTGTTAACTATATAGGGTATTATAGATATGGCAATTTCTGCATCATAACTTTTGATATATTTGACCTAGAACTATGAAACTTTAACAGAATTTAGAGCACTATAATGTGGTTGCGCACAGACAATTTTGTACGGATTTCTTTTGTAACTTCAGAACTATTGCCCTTTAATTGTCTAAAAATCCACATATTTGTACATAACAAACTTACCATTTGGCAGAACTTCATTAAATTTCTTTCATTCTTTTCTGTGAACATTTATTATAAACATGTGAAGTTGCGCACCCACACCTGGTCACCCACTTGCCTTGGTCCCACCCCCACCCCCTCCGCCCCCTAAAAAAAATTATTTTTCATTTCTTATTTTAGATTTTTTTTCAAACCTTGCAAGTTGTACCATTCCCCCACCTCACTTCTCCACCCAGCTATGCCCACCACTGATCATGCATCCTCTGCAACCCCGCCCCCCTCCCCAACTTCACCCTTTTACCCTTTTTGTTTTTTATTTTTAATTTTCAATCAATACTTATAATCAACATGTGAAATTTTGTTTCCTCTCCTGCACCCCCACCCCTAAAAAAATAAATATATACATATATCTACATAAATACATATATATATTTCGATTCCTTTTTTTTTAAATGTTCAAACCTTCAACATGTGAAGTCGTGACTGAACAAACCTTGCCCTCAGCCATGTTCAAGATATCTTACCTATGTTCTCTTAAGGACATCTGTTCTTTTAAGTTCATGTTAAACAGCAACACCTGGTGCCAAACCACTCAAAGACAATATTTCGTTCCAGTTAATCTTCAAGCTCACATTTCAATTAACTGCATTTAATTTTAAAAGCTAAGCTTATTACAGTAAGCATATCCCATTCAAAATAAATTCTTTAGTCGGGATCAAAGTATCATACATTTATTATGTACTCTTTAATTAAACATTTGTTTTCTGTTAAATTGATTTTGACTAATGAAATTATTTGCTTCTTATTAACATCCTTAACTTTTTGCCGGATATATCTTTTTGCCATTCCTCACCACAAACCCTTTCGGCGGGGGATACCAATTCATCGAATTTGCTTGTTAATTTAGCCTTTGGCAGATTCTGTGATATGCGGACTCCATAACCTCAGATATCCTTTCTAAATTCCAGTTTGTTTAGTTCTGCTCATTGTTTTCTCGTTTAGCGCAAACCCATTATTTCAACTGGAGACCATACGCCGGTTTTCATGGAATTACATGCAAGTGTATCATTGAAGGTTCCATGTGCACCGCCGTATGAACACATCTGCGGATGTCTCTAAATTGTTGAGTTCTGCACAACCCTAGGCTAGAGGCGTGGACGGTACCATGCATTTCCACTACCGTCCATGAACAGGCTCAATCAAAAGGAGTTTGCACCATTTTCGTTTTTGTCGTGTTGAGCGACCAGTGGAGTTTCCCCACTTTCTGTTTTAACGAAACCTACACCAACTTTATGAAATTATGCAGTGTTTCATAAGTAATTATTATATATTATAGGATTATAACCCAAATAAGTTCAAGAATTGGAGTTGATAAGGCGTCCTTTTATTATATGTACACATATAAAAATCAGAATAGGTAGTTAAACCATATGACAGTTCAAAGTGAGCATGTGGTTTTCTCAGTAACATTTATGCAATGTTAAAAAATTCTTTCTGTACATTAAGATGATAAAAGAAATACGAAATCTTCTTTTTAACTTTGTTATAATATACAGTATTTCATAAGGGATTTATATATGTCATAAGAGAAAATGATGCATTATAACCCCAAATAAGTTAAACAATTATTATTGGAGTTGATAGGGCATCCTTCCTTTATATGTACACATATAAAAGCCAATATTAATGGTTATAACAGGTTCCTTATGCTGTATTACTGTTACCACATGAACATGTGGCATCAGACTGACATTATTATTATTTATTTATTTATTTGTGTTTTACGGCGCACCAACACAGTATATGTTATATGGCGCCAAACAGGACTACAAATTTTGGTTCCACATCTCATTTACACCGAAATAAAAACATGAGGTATGGAATCAAAATTTGCATACCTGCTGGAATCACAGAGTTACTACAAAACCAAGTGTTAAGACCCTATTAGTCACCTTAATTAATATCTTTTATTTCCCAGATTTTTATCAAATTTGATAAATAGAGATGGTGTGGGTGAAAGTTAAAAATCATTAGTTTCGTAGCAATTATAATTATGTTAAAATGTGATATTTTTTAATAATAAATATATAAATGGAGCCAATAAGATTTTGGAAGGTAGAAACACAAGGGAGCAAGTGGGGTGAAAACCTGGGAATTAATCTATTACACCCTATTATGAAGAAATGGAGCTTTTTAGGGAATAGTTAAATAACAATACACAAGAGGAGAATAAAATGTGGCATACAACATATATAGATCTTGATTGACTAGCACTTTAACAGCAATGATAAAAATATAACATACTAAATGATATAGATCTCTGTAACAATTCTATGACAGACGAAAAAAATGGTACTAGTAGCTTCCTCGCTTGGCGCTCAGCATTAAGAGGATAGTGCTACGACTGGTCAGTCCCGTGTCAGTATGTGACTGGATGGGGTATCATGCCACGTGTCTACAGCGTGATATTCCAGTGAGGCAGCACTATAAAGTTCGGCATTGTGCTCACTGCTACAAGTAGACACCGTCGTTTATATGACTGAAAAAGTGTTGAAAAAGACGTTAAACCCGAACACACACACACACACACACACACACACACACACACTAAACTATGAATAGCATAAAATATACATGCAGTCATATTGCAATCCATCCAAAATAGATTAACTACACTTTATTGAATAACAATTTACTACCTTATTTCTTATTTGGCCATCAAACTCCTTTGTTTCCAAACAAAACATTCAAATCGCTCATATTTATCAACAGCTCAAGACCACATCAAAGTGTTCGTGTATATTTCTGAGGTATAGTGACTTTGAAGTTTTCTTGTCTAAAGAGAATCCTGCAGGATACCTTAACCAACTATATATAGGTGACCCATTTGCAGTTCCACTTTCAGCGTACACATGAATGTCAGTTTTTAATAGAGAGGTTCCCCCCACCCCCCATAATCTCAGCATCAATAGCCCATACTGCATTGTCTCTCATTCTGTTTCTTGTCAAGTAGTCTTCTGGTTTCTTATTTAAGTACTTTCTAGATACAGCACGTGAACTCATATGTCTTACAAACTTGTTTCTGGTAGACTTATACCCATTTCTGACCCTGACACAGCTGCCCTGAAAAAGCATTTCTCATCTACCTTTATCAATCTTTTTTACCATTTCTGGCCTTTGTGCAATCCCTTCATTACCATTTTGCGGTTAACACAAAAAGAATTTCTAACACATTACACAGATTCTGATTTTTATGTGCATTCAAAGGGGAGAATTGGTGCCTGATCACAGGGGGGCTTTCTGTTGGAGTTTTGTTGTTTCAGTTTTCTTTTTATCTGTTATAAGGATTTCCTTTGGGCTCTTTTGGGATGGGGATTTTACACGGGGCGGGCTGTCTTGGATTTTTTGGGATGTGAGACCTTCTTGGGATTTTTCTTAGTCTTTTTCTGTTAAGAATTTTCATGAGCAGTGTATACTTTCACATTGCTAGAGTGGTACACATTTGCAAGGACTTTTCCAGACGCAACGTTCTGCAGGCGAAGGCGTCCTTTTGTCAACGCGTCTACCACTTAGTAAGGCCAAAGCCATCTTTGAGCCAGTTTGCTTCCAAATCTGCGTATTTTGCTTGAGTTCTTTATCAGAACATGAGTACCAGCGGGAATACTCTTGTGAGAACTGTTTCTTTTATCAAAATTTGTCTTCTGTTTTTTTTTTCTGTGCCTTTTTTATTTTGTCTGAAACTTATACATTTACTGCATCTCTACTCTCTTGGATGGTGTCGAACATTTCACGGGGGATGTCGTGTTGAATGCCACTTCTGTCTGGGTGTCCACTAATCTGGCCTGCCTACCGAACATAATCTCAAATGAAGTGACCTTGGTAGAACTATGAATAAAATCTGAAAAGTAGATCCCTCGGAAGCACTAAGAACAAGGCAATCAGTGAAAATTGCAGACTCGGTTTGATTGACTCTGTTCATGAGCAGTAATGGAAAATGCAACATTGCCCGCGCCTCCTATGAACACTTGTTCGGTAGGCAAACTGCTGTCAGTCACTTTCTGTAACATTTCTTTCAACGTTTTATTGTTACGTTCTCTTTGACCATTTGTCTCGGGGTGATAGGATGAGTATATTCTGTGGTCAATGTTGAACTCGGTGGTAATCTCATCCACAACTTTGTTAGTAAACTCTTTATCCTGATCTGTTATGACTGAACCCATCGGACCATACGTACAAATAGCACTAATTAGGAATTTTGCAACATGTTCAGCACTTTTTTGAGGAATGGGTTCAGCTGTTGAAAACTTAGAGAAGTGATCTGTAGCAGCAATAATGTATTTATTTTTTTAAAACAAACAAAAAAATGTGAACGAGGGGGGTGGGGGAGGGGGGGGGGGTTCATCACACGTGTTTTTTTTTCATAAAAAATTAAGGAATGTTGATGTCAACACCATTAAAGGTGGGTAGTCTAATAAATTGAATGTCTAAGTTCTTCATAAAAACATCATTTAAGTAATCATAATTACTTCCCCCCACCTGACAGGTCAAGTACTGGCTAGGGGGAAAGAAATGATTGGTTATTATTTTTTCTCCTACTCAACAAGTCAGGTAATGGCAAGGTGAAAAAAAACTGACCGGTTCATTTCTTTCCCCACATGACAAGTCAAGTCAAGTACTAGCTATGGGGAATGAACTGGCAGGTTAATTTCTTCCCCCGTCCAATAAGTCATGTACTGGCAATGGGGGAAAGAACTGACCGGTCAATTTGCTTCCCCTACCTTACTGGTCAAGTACTGGCTAGGTTGGAAAAGAACTGACCAGCAGTAATTTCCTTACCTTAGAAGAAACAGGAAAACGGCCATCAATTAACATATATAACAGAAATTAAATTAAGTTCATTTAAAAACATTTCTTTAATTTACACATAATATGAAACATATTTCTTATTTTTTATGAAATTTAAATGGAAACCGACTAGTTAGTTTTTCACCCATAAGAATGATCAAGAGTACCAGTTGCAATTTGGGGGGGGGGGGGGGGTGCGGGGGGAGAAGAACTGACCAGACAATTTCTTCCCCGGGAAAAAACTGACTAGTCCGTTACACCGGGGTTCTAATGTATACTAATTACCGGTGTTCTTACTACTATCACCGGGGTTCTTACCACTATTACCGGGGTCCTTACTGCTATTACAAGAGTTTTTTCAACTACCACCGAGGTTCTAACGATTATCAACGGGGTTCTTATGTTTACTACCGCGGTTCTTACTACTATTAAAGTGGGTTCTAATGACTATCATCGTGGTTCTTACTACTATCACCGGGGTTCTATTGTCTATTACCGGGATTCTAATACCAGTCCTCTGGGATTTAATGCCTTATTACTATCACCGAGATTATTATTGCTATCACCGGGGTTTTAATGCCCATCACCGGGGTTTTAATGCCTATCACCGGGTGTTTAATGTATCAGGTTTCAAACAGATATTAATATTACAGAAGTGTAGATTAAACGCTAGAAAAGTCTCCTCGCGCATGCGAACTGAACGATGACTAGATACAGATACTCATTATAATGATAACTCTCAAAGCACGAGGGCGCAGTCATGATGTTATCATAAAAAAACAATGACATGTATCAAACATATATAAACATGAAAAACCAAGGCTAAATATAGATCTTTTAAACTTCTTCTTTCTCTTTCAAAATATTGAAAGCAAGGCTCCGATTGGTTAGCGGAAGATACGTCAGAACGAGTGTATCAATAGCACGTCTACAGATCAAAAGTTAATTAATTGGAGATGTAATTTAGTCAGATTGAGGAAAATGTTGAGCGAATGTATTGCAAGTACTGAGCACTTCAGTATGTGAGCCTGTCGAGTCTGTTGATTTCATAATCAAGTAAAATTATGATTTCATTGGTGAAAATGGTCAACTGTCAAACCTAGCAAGATTGTCTGCAAATAAATGACCTATGTATATTTTAAAACATGTGACCAAACAAAGGAAATGCTTCAGGTTAGATTTGAGATGCGACTCTTCACATGTTAGTAAGAAAATCGATACAAACATTTATTTATTTAACACAACAATTACTTGCCTGCGGAAATCCTTAGATCTATAAACATCATAAATAACCAACTGATAACCTCTACAAACAATTACTTATTGTATTCAGAAAAGGTATCCCTGAAACAATACGAAACTGGTCCCTGCCACTTAAACTCTTTTGTTACTGAAAAAGCAAGTAGTTTGTCTTATGCATCCAAAGTTCAATTAGAATTACAAATAATATCATGACGTTCTAGATATCTTGGTATAATGCATACAGATATTGATGTAGTGTCATGTACCTGATTCGATGGTCATATATAACAAACCGTTAATTCATTTATAACAAAGACAAGTTCCTAAAGATGTTACAAACTGATTGTTGCGTTTAAAGAACAATGTATAGAATGAAAATGAAAAAAATGACCAACAAACAGAGGATAAAATACGAATTCAGGGAGTATAATTTACACTTCTGGTCGCTAAGGGGCGTGAGGGTTGCTGCACATTTCATCGATTCGATCAAACCGAAACTGCTTTTATGTTGCTTGGTGCTAGGGGGCGTGAGCAGTTTTGCATTTTCCATTACTTCTCATGAAAAGACTCAATCAAACCGAGGCTGCAATTTTCACTGTTTGCCTTGTTCTCGGTGCTTCCGAGAGATCTACTTTTCAGATTTTATTGGTTATATTCTTTGCTTTCAAATGATCAGAATGTATTTTGTATATTTCCAAATTAACAGATCTTATCCATTCAGTGTTGAAAATTGCTACAAAACTATTATAGTTAGGAAATGGCATGCTTATCAATAAAACGAGGAATGACAATCAAATGTCTTATTTTATGCTCCTGTTATTGGCAATTGCAGGTGTATGTTGTGTAAAGAAAGTTTTTAATTTATCTCATATAGCTATTTGTATTCCTAAGCATCTCTCGGAGAATCTAAATAGTTTCCTGTCCATTTTTAACACATGACAAGAGCAATTATTGTAAAAAGGCGGCGTTCTTGCTCCAAGGATGTCTAATTACAACGCCGTAACAAAATAATGACCTGTTCCGAAGACAGAGGTAAAAACGATAGTATTTCGGTGCCAAATACATATTACGATATAAGTTATCTTTAACAAATGTGTAATAGCTGAATTAATTTTAAACACTTCTTTTTCGGTAGTGATTTATTAAGTCAGCAACCATTGAACATATTTTCTGACGGTCATAAATACATATGCATTAACCAATAACAGCCACATGACACATTACATAGCGTTATTACCATCATTTTGAAGCATTCACTTAAAATTCAATATTTTGTGTGGCGCATAGAAAATGTACATAAGATCTTTACAAGAGTACTATAAGATACCAAAGCAAGCATTTTTGTTATATAAGTCATAATGTTTATTTCAAAATATACGAAAAACATTTATGTCATGTGAAAACGAATTTTGAAAGCAAACATTAGGTAAGAGAGAGATTATGATTTCAGGCGTGTGATTTCCTTCTATTATGCAGTAAGTGTCTGAGGTATATAAATTTAGAATAATAATGCCACTGACACCTGACTAGAATAAAAATACCACTGTACATGTTATACCCTACCCCTGTATATACTATAAGAACCGTGATTGGTCATGAACGGGAATCAGTACTCACCCATTTTATTTGCGCATTACATAAAGCACACAGTCCAGTAAATGGGTAGGATGCAAATTGAACAAGTTGTAATTTATCTCCCAATGTGCACCGGTCACTTTATCTCAATATTTCATATCGCAGAGACATCCCGCTTATTTTACGCTTTCGCCAACGTCACAGAAAAGACTTGGATGAACTCCCCTAATGATATTCCGGTCAAGACGACACTTCCTAGTGCACATGTTAGGTGAAAAGTAAGCAAACAAAATTGAATATTCACAGTTACACTATAAAACTCGAAATGATGAATGAAAGAAATGTTTTTGAATTTGAAATCACACAGTGGTACACATTTGTTTTTTGTATTTAATTCACATTGCACATTTATATTCATTGCATATACACATTCTAGCTTATACCAGACTGTGTATTTAAACGACGACTGGCACACATGTTCGTATCAGCCAATCAAAATAATTTTGTTTTCTAGACCGGAACTATTTTATAGAAGTACACCCAAGTATTTCTGTAAGTTTGATGGAAAATATACAACTAGAAATGTCTCTGCGATATGAATGACCACTGCACGACGGAAGATAAATTACCTGTTTTATCACACACTCGTTTCTTTTCTCCGTTAAGTTACAATCATGGTACCGAAAACGTCAATATTTTTCCATACACCGACGCCTGAATTTCATATCGGGTGCGTGACGTACTTTAATGTGGGTTGTTGCATGAATTTTTTTATTTAGTTCAGTATTGTAAATCTTATCCATGCTATTGAATAAATTCATAATATTGACATTATATTCATACGTGTAGATACTTATATAATAAAAAATGTTATCATCTTTGCATCGGGAAAAATGCAAGCATCTTTGCATCGGGAAAAATGCACGCGTTCGTTAGCGGAAGAATATTGCGCTCCTAGAGTCGCGCAATATTTCCGCTGCAGAACTCGTACACATTTCCCGATACAAAGCTAATAACCTATAAATATGCACGGTACCCATTTACTGAACTGCGCGTTATTTCTGAGAAATGCGCGATTGAGATGGGTAAGTATATTATCCCGTTCATGACCATGGTTCTTACAGTACCTAAGGGTATACTATCAAAAGCACAGTGTTTTTGTTTCTTTCTGCCAGTGAATAATTCCAGCTGTGATAAAATTCGAACCTTGCAGTTAGAGAAAACTCGATTTTTCTGCGTTGTATGTAGAGGATTAAAGCAAATTTGAAAACAGTTTTAAGACATACAATCCTTGACCCAATCGCGGTTGCTTATACTTGGATCAAAGTAAAGAATACATTAAAAAAATTGATACATCGTATGATTATCATATTTTCATCTCACTGCCACACATGAGATTACAATGACTTCATCTGTAAATTTCAATCAGTTCTGAACATTTTGTCAGACTAGGTTCTATCATATACAAGGCGATGAAGACTTTTACGAAAGATAAAGTTGCAACTTAATTACTTATAGCATATAGTACATATTGACATTTTTATTAGATATGTTGTCTAGTTATCGCTTATTTTTCGACGTAATGATCACTTAGTCTAACATTATAATAGAATTCGTCTAGACATTTTCAGTTAAATGGCAATAACGTGCGATCAATGATCTGTCACAACAAAGATGTTAGTATTGGGACAACCCAAGCCAGTGTTAAAGCTGAAAATGTTTAACTTAACAGTTCAAATAGAGCAACATAAATGTCATGATGAACGATCTGAAAGGATTGAAATACAACAGCTCTGGTTAAATGTCCAGGGTGACTATTCTTACATTCTGGTGGTGGTAAAAGCCACCTGGGTCCTCTTCGAAACATTGTTTCACGGATGGGCGTGTGCATTTTGGCAAAACAACCAACCTTTTATTATCCTTCCTCGCATGAAGAATTCTACAACCCAAGTAAGGTTTCAAAGCTACATTGGTTAGATAGGAATCACTGACCCGGACTACTCGGTCATGTAGGCCATTTTTAAAATGTTCCGTTCATAAAATTTAAGTGTAAAACTGACATTTATTTATTATTCACATGCGATTCTGTATTAAGAAATAACAAACACAATTTATCGCCATAAACCGATGTCGTCTGCTTCTATAACATATAATTGTCATTCCAATTCATCACGTGGCCATGCCGAATTCTTTCCTATCCCAAGAAAGTTAAATCACTTTGGGATTGCCTACCTCTGCGAAGTACTCATAGTTCGTTGAACAATTTATTAATTGCCTTATATAACGTGTATATGTCGAAGCTGGAATCCATCGCTGATCAATTCCAGGAAATTGTAATACCCTTACCAAAATATCAGGCTTCCGGCGAACGCTGCGGCAAATTTGCCGCAAACGTTTTGGTGAATTTGCCGCAAACTTTCTTTTGGCAAACTTTTACCATGCAAATTTATGCAAATGAAGTTTGCAGCAAATTTGCTGCAAATCTAGTTTGCATGGTAAAAGTTTGCGCAAATTCGCCAAAACCTGGCAAACGTTTGGCAATGTTCTGGCGAGCTTTTGGCAAACTATGCAAATTAGTTTGCGGCGACTTTGCAGCAAACAATTATGCAAATTTATTTGCCGCAAATTTGCTGCAAACTTTTGGCGCTAAAGTAACAGACCTTTTGTTTTTGAAGAACAAAGGATATATTTTCAAGAAAAGTAAGAAAGGTCTATTTAATTAGCAAAATATCATCTGCTAATAATGATTTATCTTTTCTAAATAATTATAAAGAAAAAATACAAATGCACGAGATCATTATGATAAAGTATGTCGTTAGTAAATATATTTTATGTTTACATGGGTTTGAAACTATTTAAATATTTTAAAGGAACCGTTGTGAAAGCTGATTACTGATTTGCAAAAAATTTCCTCTGTGTGCAAATGTCTTAATAAATTAACAGATTCACTAAATTATTTATTGCAATCTATTGTATCTAATGGTATGTAGGTGACACATGTCTGAAATAAACAAACGCTATATATAACCGTATAAAAATCGTTCTGGTTTTGCATGCGTAATAATGTGAAAACTAGCCTTACATCGCAACATTTATCCACGGAATTAAACACAGTATACTTCGGTGATTTATCCGTCTTTTTGTGGAAGTTTTTGTTTAGTAAAGAAACATAAATAATGCATGTTAATACATCGATGTTCAACTACTGTTTGGCAGTTTGAAAATGGAGCCAAACTCTATGCAGCCAAATAAACAAAGAAGAAGTCATGTGATACTGTTCTGGCAATCCTCTGGCGAACTTTCACATCTGGTCAGATAATTAAAAGATCATATGGCGGATGTTTTGGAGAAGAAAATATAGATAAAAGATTCTGGTGACGTTTTGGTGAACAAAATCGTGTGATAAAGTTTCTGGCGATGTTATGGCAAACTCTAAATCGCAGTCTGGTCAGGATCCATGCTGTTCGCTTTCAAAGAATATAGCAATTAGAGAAACCGTTAGCGAACAGCATGGATCCTGACCAGACTGCGCGGATGCGCAGGCTGGTCTGGATCCATGCTGGTCGCAAACCCACTATGTTGGTTTTCTCATGGCGCGGCTCATATAAAGTTTATGCGAGTACGTATTATTATGTAGAACTTAATTTTTGAACGTTTAAAATTAATAATTCTTTAACTAATTTTCGATCCTACAAAAAAGCAAAAAGTAAATAAATAAAACAACAACAACAGCAACAACAAAAAATACATTTGCGTAGTTTCTTTACTTCGCGGAAATACTTTTCAAGAAATAGAGTTTACGGATAGGTGTATGGCATATAACGTGCGTTGTTTGGCCTCGATATTGTCTGGAATACTTTATATCAGACAATTTATTTCTCAGACACCCACCGACAAACTAGGAAAGACCAAAATAGCTCATTGCGGTAAATTCATAAACATGTCTAAAAATGTATAATGTAGGCATAAAATTTGTCCTTTCGTTTACATGAATTAAGAAGAATATCTTCTATTAATGAGTTGATTTATATACACAAAGACGACAGTTAAGGTAACGAAATGTGAATATCTTCCATTTATGGCTCATTTAAATCTAATACGACAACACAGATGACGCGAAGAAATATATACATCTCTCATTAAAGGATTATATAAACTAGGAAGACAGCACAGCTTTGGAAGCATGAACACTTCCTTTACTGGATTGAATATACATGATGTAAGAACTTATCAACATGAATTTATTTGTTTTTAAAAACTCGGTGAAGTGATTATTTTTTCATCATATGATAAGAATGTGATCTGTAATATACAAAAGTTCTAAACAAGTAACAAATCATTAAATTAAATAATTAAAATAAGCAAAGATTGTGCATTGTTTTTCTTTCTTTCAATCAGCTGCGTTAAACTTATAAATATACACCTGTAATGTTTCGAAATAAGTTGCACGCACCTGTCATTTTCTAAAAATCAAAGTAACAACTTCACAACGCGGAAACCTAAATAAGAAAGTATTAATCTCATTTTTATTGGAGGGGTCTATGAAGACCTCTCCATAGTGTTGGCTTTCAGACTCTAATAGGAGGATTTAGACTAATCTACTAATTTTACTGCGTTACATTTCACTTTCTAGCGCAGATTACGGTAAGCCAGTCTAAAATGGCCAAATGCGCTTGCGCACAAGTAAGTTTTGTAATCTTCTAAGACGAAAATAATTGTTCGTTTAAAATAAGAAATATAGTGTTATACTATTGTTACAAATGTTGGAAACGGTTCAGTTATTAATAGCAAAATATTTAAATATATATTTACTATTCTTTGTTCGCTGTATTCAAAGATATGCATATGCATCGACTCACGTTAAAATATACCCTGAAATCCCGAAAATAAGCCGCGGCTTATTTTAAATTTTCGTAAGAATTTGGTGGCTTATTATCGAGATCTTCTTATTTTTGTGTCTGGCGAACTTTTGAGTACATATATCCGGTAACGGTTGAAAACCGGCGTATTTTCGAATATCAAAATACTGCAGATACGGATGTAATATTTTTTTTAGTTTTTTTTAGTAAAAACATCGACATCTGTAAATACTTATACTTCTGACATACCTGTTTTGTTACAATTTCACAGTGAAAGTAATCCGATGCTAACATATAACTTGCTAGAAAAATGTTTTGTCTGGCCTAACAAACAAATACACCTATGATTAAATCGCCCAGCGGGTATGAATTACTTACACAACAGATGATAAACAAGGAAATAAATCTGCTATGTGTAGGTTGGTAACCGTTGCTATCTTATATGATGTCCTAACAAGGTCATTGATACTATTTCTGATACAAAAAAGTGGAGTGCGGCTAATTTATGAGCCCTTTTTGCCTGCAGTGAAATGGTGGCTTTTTTTCGAGACCGGCTTATTTTCAAAACCGGCTTATTTTCGGGCTTTCAGGGTATTTCGTTCAATTAAATAAATTTATTGTTTAACTGGCGGTTCCTTTGCCCCGTTCGTTTGGGCCACGGAAGATATGCCGGAATAAGAAGAGCTCTTCATATATGTTCGATTGTGCGTCTTCTGTTTCTAGAAGATCTTCTGTGTCTTCCACCCGGTAGCCGGAAGCTATGTTAATCACGTGATCAAAACAAGGCACCAATTGACATATAAAACTTACAAACTGAGTTATAAACTAGAACAAATAAAATGTTTAGAATTTCTTTTCCAAATAGCACGTTAAAAATAAAAATCTCTGAAAAAATACATTTAAATGATATTTTTTTTCACTTCCGGCAGATGTGCGTCCGATTGGGATTTTCTTCCAAGCTCTTCTGTAGCTTCTCGGAAGCTATTCTCTTAGGCCCAAATGAACGGGGCAGTTGACAAACAAGCTTGTCAGGTGAGGTTCTCGAAAAAATGGTAAGATTCCAATTTTGCAGCTTTTACCAGGGCCAAGTTCGGACTTGAAGCCAAAGACTTCAGTGTACAAATATTGCAGTGTTTGCTTTTGAACATTTTTAAATGAAATTCAGTAACTAGGAAATGCTTGGGTCTACAGTCCTCGGATTGGCGGAGGTTGATCATATCCTGAAGATGACTCATTGATTTTGAGATCATTAGGTCGTGGTTACAGTGACCTGGACTAGGAAAACAGTAGGGCCTGGGATCCCTAAACTTGATACGAAGGTTGGCCATCACGAAAAGAATGATGACGCCTTATAGGTCACAGTGATCTGCATCAGGGAAATTGATTTTCGTATATAGCACAAGCGATCATATAACTTTAAAAGGAGCAACACTGGACCTCTCCTAGGTTTCTTTTTTAAAAGAAGTCTACTTGTAATACATTGACTTTTGATATGGGATCGAGGTCAGTCGAAAAGCTTGCCTTTGTTCACCTTAAATGAAATGATGATTCCAATAAACAATAAAAACTCCAAAGGTGTTTGATCGTAATTTTAATTGTCATGCAAGAAATGTAGTTCTATACTTTGTCTATAGTCATGATCTTATTGGACAGTTCATGTTTAGTGTGGATTTATGCTAATCGGTTTTATTGGTTAAATATTAACTCCATGGATACTTTTTACCATTATGTGGGTGGGGGGTTTGGTGACTTAAGCGTCTTTTTCAATAATATATGGTGGTATAAACGACGGCGTCTACTTGTAGCAAAACCCAATCTTATGATGCTGCCTCACTGGCATACCAAGCCGTAGACACGTGACATGATATCATGCCTAGACACATTAGACCGACAATGGAATGATCCGTCTTAGAACTATTCTCTTAATGCTAAGCACCAAGCGATGAGCTACAAGTATCACTATTTCACATCTTTGGTATGACACAGCCAAGGAACGAACTCTAGACCTCCCGCACTCGAGAAAATACGATGTGGTGAAATCGAAATCTCTTGGATGGAACATCTATCTACAGCAATTTTCGTCTCTCAAACTCTTCAGTGGTATTCTCCGTGTGGCACGACTGATTCTTTTGAACGCCAGAACATATAATGATATGAAACTATATCTATAAATCTTATATTAGGCAAAACAATACAAAAGAAGATTTCATCGACTTTTCAAGTATAGCATTTGTTAGAAACACGGGTGACTTAATCAATCATTTTTACATTCTAAAATATCTAGGACGTCTAGGAACATCACTGACATTTAAATAGTAAAATATTAAAGCATATGGACTAAAATGTTTTGAAATTTATTTGCTTGGTTAACCTAACAAATATTATAACAAAAGTTAAATGTTCGGTTTAAATTATATCCTCGAACTCGCACATTTTTGACTGACCTCAATGCAATATTAATTTCAAAATGTATTTTTAAATTGTGATGATAAGACCTATTTTGATCACTTTAGAAATAGTTCGTTTACGCCTTTTATTTTTGTACGCACGGAGGGACGTATTATTTTGTACCCCCTGTGTCCGTCCGTTAGCAACTTCGTATCCTCTCTGCAACTCTTTAACGCAGTAACTTGACACAAATGTTTGCCACATCAAGACGACGTGCAGAGTGCATGTTTCAGATAGCAGGCTTCAAGGTCAAGGTGACACTTAGGGATCAAAAGTCATATGACTATGTTTCGTGTCCGCTCGGTAACTATTAAATTGCTTCAAGAATTAATAAGAACTTGGTACAAATGTTCACCACGTCGAGACAACGTGCAGAGCGCATGTTCTGGATGGCTCGCTTCAATGGCAAGGTCGCACTTAGGGTTCAAAGGTCATACCTTCGGGTGTATATTGTTACGGTGCCCTTGTTTATCGTCGTGGTGTTATCGCATTTAATGTAAATGGGATGGGGGCATGGCAGCTGAGTTCTCTACGTTATATATATTTCTGTATTAAAATAATCATACACCGTGCTATAACAGAATTCACTAATGTCTGCGGTTTTATCTATTTAAATCGTAGGAGCGAAAGAAAAATCAAAAACGTAAACTCAAATGTTATCTCTCTTTTATATTGAGAATAAACGTATTAATGTTTAAAATGTTTGTGTTTCTATATAAAACTGATGAATATTTTCTAAAACGCCATTTTTGATACAAAATACTCGGATTTATAAATATATAAGAGGTTTCAAAGATCAATAATTTGCTGCAATATTACACGTGCTAAGTGTATCCAATCACAGGATTATTTTGATTGCGGCAATACATAAGTGCTGTTTTGGCAAAAGTCCTTCTGATTTCACTCAATGAACATTTTTTTGGTAAATAAGACAAAACGGTTTCATTGAATATTGATACCCTGCCGACAAAGTTACAACACGATTGCATATCAGTCAAAATATCTAACTGTCAGTTGTTTTTTAGCGCATGAAGTCGAACTGTATTGTTAGCGTCAAAATATGTAAAACCCGCCATCGCAGGAAGAATGTTGTGAGATACGTCCAATATGAGAAATCATCCAAACATATTCCCTTATAAAAACGTTAGGACTTCCATTTGGAAGCATTTAGCGCGTTAAAAAATTAATGAAAACATTAGGTTTCGTTCAGTATGTTCACAAAATATAATGAAAAGTGCAACAGGCCTACTACCCCTACCAACGGATACGTGTATACTCAATGATCCTAGCAGACCAGAAAATGAGTTCAGTGACAGCTATTATTATGATTAATTAGTTCTAAGTGTAGTATCAGTATACTGATGAATGATATCAGTATACTGATGAATGATATGAGCTAATTTACAATGAAGTATCTAATTCTGCACATACTTACATATAAGATTGAAGCTACGTGTCTGTATAACCCTTTCTTGTTATGAAACGGGTTTTCAAAAAAAATATTAGATTAGCGAATATCGTTGGGGGGGAGAGTGGGTTGTTTGGCGTCAACTGTTGTTTGGCGTCAACTTCTGGTTTCCGCCCAATAACTTGAGTGTGGAGTAACTGATCCAAATTAAACGTGTTGTATATGTAACTTGAATAGAGACGAAATCTGGAATTGCTTATGAGGTCACTAGTATCAAGTTCAATGTCATTGTTGCTAAAAATAACAAAAACGGTTTCCACTCAATAACTTAAGTCTGCATTGATTTATTGTCATTTAACTTGGACTATTGATAGCTTATAGAAAAGCCAAGATTGAGATTGTATATGGGATCAGTGGGTCAACATAACTTAATCAATCTTCATACTTAGAAAATTCCACGGTGGATCAGTGGTCTGGAGCGTTGGGCCAAACCTACGTTTTGTGCTTTGGAACAGATGGGGCGCGGTTCAAACCCCACTGAGATCCATATTTTTCTTTTTTGTGATAAAAAAGTAATAAGTAAGGGTAGATTTCTCGGAAGCACAGAGCATCACAAACACAGCCACAGGGCCACGCATTTGCAAAGCAGGCCCACAACAAAAAGAAACCGTAACGGAAAAATATTATAGACAGCTTGCGTCAAAAATCCAACAAGTACGTTTTAATTCTATGCAAAATAGAGAAAAAGGGAGCGGAAGGAGTAGGGGGTAGAAAGGGGGTCATTTTAATGCAGTTGGGTCAAGGTCAATGTCACAGTTGCTAAAAAAGACCTGTCTCGATGTGATCATCAAAAGGGGTATCCGGTTTACACTTTTAGTATGCACTTATTTACTGTCACCAAACTTGTTGCACAGCAAGCTGATCTAAAGGCTTAGCTTTGGATGATATTTGGGGTCACTGTTACAAAATATATAAAAATGGCTCCCACTCAATATCTTTAATTTAGGTACACCTATTGTCAGTAAACTCGATGTGTAGTTTTTATTTTCACAAAAGCTGGGAATGTATTTGGGGGTCATTTGGGTCAGGGTCAAGGTCACTGTAACTAGAACTAGAAAAATGGTGTCCGCTAAATACCGCTATTTTGGAATGAAATAACTTATTCAGCTGAGTTTGAAAGTTCCTCCGTGGCACATTAGTCTATAGTGTTGGGCTGAAGAGATTGTTTTGTGCTGTGGGCAACGGTTCAAATCCCTCTGAGATCGCCTATTTTTTTACTTAAATTACATATGGCAATGACAAATCTGCTTTTCTGGTATCTGTACTTCTGATGGCATGTCTGGATGCAGTCAGATATGTAGAGTAGAACATTGCTTTTTTAAACAGAAATTTTTGGCTTGATGCAAAGTTTAAAAACTTGGATTTCGTGGAATTTCCTAGTTTCATTGTTTTCCTTTTAAACTGGGAGAAATATGCATAAAAATGTTTGGCATTGTCCTGTACGGACTTGCTTTTTGTCTAAACATACCGCTGTAGTGAACAACTTTAAATAACCTAATATTATTTTGTTTTATGCTTGTCTGGTCAATTAATGTAAATAATCAGTGAGATATGGTCCATATCAATCACACTGTAAATAATATAATATTGCAGATCTACTTGCAACTTGCGTATTTCTTTCCGAGTTTTTTTGCATCAAATAAAAATTGTGGTTGCGCTTTCCTTTCATAGTCGAATAACGTTTATTACAGAGAATTTTATAACGCTTTGCTGGAAATAATGACACAAAATGCGACTTTATGTAGCGTGCGTATTTGTATATAACATCACAAGAAGTATAAACTACGTGAGTTCACCGAGACGAAATATTGTCGTAAAGTTGGTATTTCAACGTAAATAAGCAAGAAACGTATTTAAAATGTTCTTTACTCTACATGCTTGAATAATTGACCACGCCCTCTGGTTGATCATTTTATAAAATCTGAAATAGTTGTGAAGAGTCGTTTTTGAATGTCATCCAAGGAAGATTATTGTGGATTTATTATGAATCCGGGAAGCAGTTTCCGACAGATATTTTAATGTTCCTACTTTATACATTTACATGTAGGCAGAGTGACCACGTTTCCTATCGACCTTGTATTCCATGAATTGGCAATAACAGTAAAAAAACAATATGAATATTTCCATTTATTTCAGAATCGGAACGGCGTATTTGCAGAAAATTTGTTTTCACTATTTGTGTGCTCGAACGCATATGCAGACATTTCAAGTGAACAATAGCACTTAGATTAATTTAGATTTGCCAGAACTGTATTATAAATAGTTACTTGTAACACTTTTTATACGTGATGCGATTTGCAACCCATATAGGCGCATACTGTCTGGTTGTTGTTACAAATTGTACGTTGTATAATATTCTAAACATGTTACTTTGCAAACATCTCTACTGTTCATCAGACGACATTCATTTGTTGCAGACGAACGAACCGTTGTGAGATGTGACATTTATGCCTGATTACAAGCGCTATGTGCAAACTTAATGCTATCCGATAGGAATCAAGATAATTGCAACACTGACAGAAACATCACAGCATCAAAACCATATTGACAAAAAGAGGGCCATGATGACCCTAAATCGCTCACATAAGTTACGCTGCTTGCATGAACAGTTTTGTGTAGATGTTTATGCATGGAAAATGTCTGTGAAATTATATGGCAATAGTGTCAGTGTTTCCTATAAGAACATTTTAAAAGTTTCTACTAAATAAATATGAGCATGTGTATGTGCATGTGTATGTGTGTGCATGTTTTTTTTTTTTTTTTTTTTTTTTTTGATTGTCTCCTTTTGTTTTGTTTGTTTGTTTTTCAGGGGTTTTTTTTGGTGGGGTGGGGGGGGGGGGGGGAGAGAGGGGGTTAAGAAGTTTTGGAAGGATGTGCTGATGTGATATGACAATATCAAACAAGATTTTTTTCCACTACATGTGAACAAAGCGACCAATTAACCCAGTGGCCGTTGTTTTTACGAAAAGGAAAAATTTGTACAATATTCGTAAAAGGTCACCCAAGAAATATTAATGTAAACTTGTTTAGAAATTGGGCCTGCTGTTCCTATACACATATACATGTAGGTTAAAAGAACTACCCCTGGTGGCCCTGTTTTTTGAAAAATCAAAATGATTTGGACAATTCAATCATGGTAGAATGTCACATAAGGACCATTTGTGTGAAATCATTTTAAGATCGGGCCAGCAGTTTCCAAGTAGAACATTTCTTTTTAAGGTTCTACTATATAAGTATAGGGAAAAGTGACGTCAAGTGATTATGTTTTTGACGAATAAAAGAACAATATGAACTAACTTTGTATAAGATCACACAAGGACAATGTGTTTGAAACTATTTCAAATCGGACCGGCAGTTTCACACAAGGAATTTCTTTAAAGCTCCTACAATATACATAAAGGAGAAGTGACCACGCCCTCTGGCGAACAAGTTTTAAATGAATCGAAATAATTTTAAAAATTGTCGAGAGTCACACAAGGACCATTTGTGTATAATTATTTTGAAATCGGACCAGCAGTTTCACGCACGAAGATTTTTAAAGTTACCGCTACACACATGTAGGGAAAAGTGTCATGCACTCTTGCAGTCATGTTTTTTTACTAATCGAAATAATCAAGTTGGCAGAAGGTTACATAAGGGCCATTTGTGTAAAATCATTTTAAAATCAGATCACTTTAGGAGAAGATGTCGTTTGCAGATATTCAATTAAGCTCTGGTTGCCCATGTGTGCAACCAATTGGAACCGTTTGAATTATTTTGGTAGAAAGCCATCCAAGGAATATCCAAGCCAAGTTTCATCAAAATCCATTCTGTGGTTTTAGAGGAAATGTTGTATAAAGAAATTGACCCGGACGGACAAACGCACGCATGCACGATGGACACAGCGTGATAACAATAGCTCACCATGAGCAATTAGAACTCAGGTGTGTAAAAAATCAAACATAATTCTTCAAATATCCAAGCATATATTACTAAGTAGACATATCTATAGGATGAATCAATTTCTATGAAAGTTTACTCTTAATAGTCAGATAACCGGGATATTTTAAACCGACGAATAATAATTGAACAACTTACCCAAAGTGACTAATCTTAAATTCAGTTTCATAACTGTTTTCTTTTTTCAAAATGCAATGAATGCACTGAAACTTTCTTCTGCTCATTCACAGACACTTCCGGTTCAATCAAGCTGCATCAGAGCAAATCTCGGAGGATTAAGAATCTGTCATTGTATGACTACCATTTTAGCTCCATTTTGTTAGTCGATATCTGTAAACCTGCAAAACTGGAGCCATATTCATAAAAGTTTCTTACAGTTTCTCCAGCTGAGATATTCATTCTTTTTAAAATGTTATTTCAAATAATTATTTTCTTAGGTTAAAAATAAAATTTTATACAAAACTTAAAACGATATCTAGTCATATTTTGTAAAACTGTATTGTTTCTTTTTTTTCATTACATAAGAATTTGTCTTATTTGTTTTAGGAAGACTGCTCAAAAAATTAGTTTTCTTTTTAGTAGACTTACGAACTTTTCTAAAAATCTAAAATGCGTTATGAATATGGCACCTGTTACATGTATAAAATTTACTATATTAAACGAGAACAAAAATGCATATTGATTTATCATAAATTATTATATGTTTCTATATAAAAGAATTATATTTATTGTGTTGGAACATTGCTTCACATAACTATTTGACATTAGTACTTTTCCAAATCAAAAGAACGTCATGTGAAACTGTGTCTGAAAGTCTAATAACATACAACCAAAATCAGTTCGAATCTGTATGACTATGCTTTTGGTGTTTTGATATGCTCTTTAGTCATGTTTACCTAATTGATGAAATCTTGAAATTGTTTTAAGTGTAAAAAAGTCTAAATCTTACTTAGTTCTGGTAAAAATATAGTGGGTTATGTAAGATAAAGAACAGATCTAGTTGTAATGACAGTGAAAGTATTCGGGTAAATAAATAATGTATTTGTTTTATAGAACGATATTTATTTTGTGAAAATTTCACTTATTCGTTTTTTTCTTTGGATTATCGCCGTTTTATCCAGTTATATAACGGCGGGCTGCTAACCTAACCAGTGTTCCTGAATTCTGCAAGGAACTGTCAACTTCCAAACAAATTAGAGGTGGAGAAAGAATGATTTCAGACACAATGTCTTAAATTTATCAAATCATCACGGAGAACATACGCCTCGTCCAGGGATCGAACTCACGCTCTCCCTACTGAGCTAAGCGTGCGGGCGTGAAAATATAAAGGAAACGGAAATATACAAATATATTTTTCAACAGTCATTACTTGTCCTGTGGTGGCCGTTAAAAGTTTTCCCGTACTTGAACTCAGAGGTTATATTTTCTGGTCCGTTTTGGAACAAAGAGAACATACTCTTTTACAACAACAGTATTCCGCTTAAGTTGGTGCTAGAGGGCGTGACGGTTGCTGCACATTCAATAACCTGTCATTATTAGACTCAGTCAAACCAAATCTACTGCAATGTTGTTTGGTTGCTTTCTATGCTTCCAAATACTTTTCACCGATTCTATAAACTATCAAAACAGCTGTCTGTAGTGCCGTGTGGCGGATGAAAAAAAAAAGTCTAAACGTACATGGTTTCAGAGTTTTTATATTCTGTAGTCCTTTCGGATCAAGAAGAAAACATACATTTTTACTTTTTAACATTCCGATTAAGTTGGTTTCAGATGGCATGAGGGTTGTTGCTCATTCCTTTACCTCTAACAGTGATGTGTTTAACGAATCGGTGTTATTTGAACAGTCATGGTCCAGAATCTCTTTATTAGTGAAAGAAGATTTTCATCAACCGTTTCAAAATTGTATCCACGTAAAAGGTGATCGCGTCCGTTTTTTTTTTTTTTTTAATTTTGATATATGACTGCCATGGTTTTAAACATAGAATTCGATTAGATCATTCCTTTGAAGTATTTTGCCAACAGATTAAGGAACTAAGGAACAAATGTAGTTTCCTTATATTCTAATGTTGACTACGGCGGTGTTTAAGAGACACAACGCATTCATAATACCTGGTAAGCTAAAATCAGGCTTTGTATAAGAAGGCACTATGGTTATAATATAATTATATTACACATATGTGTTAAAGACATTTAAGGTGTACATTGACACAGAGTTTAATTAAAATCTAATTGCTAGTTCTACGCGCAGTGTATCAAAAAGACCTACATAGAACGGACGTGATACATTTTGCATTACACCAAGTCTCACCAATTCTGGTAGATGTGACAAAATTGGATTGATTCTCAACTTGCTATTTATACAACATATCTAACATCTTATCAGACGACATTCATTTGTTGCAGAGGGACGGAACTTTCTTAGATGACGTGACATGTCTGATGACAAGCTTCATGTGAAGTATTGATGCTATAGGACAAGAGACGAGATTATTGCAACACTTAAAATATAGCCTCAGCATCATTCTGATTTAGACAGAAATTATACCTAGTTTGCAAATAATCATGCAATTTCTATTCAACTGACTTTTTTTAAGATTACAGGAACAACTTAATTTCAATAAAAAGTAGAAAATGTCATTATTTAGTATTGAGTTTATGCCATCATTTCCCACAAGAGGGTAACCTTGAATATTCTGCTGCATTTACATCGACCCAAAAACGTCTCGCAGTACTTCAGTGAAAAAATGTCGCAACCACCAGTTAAATCCTTAAGGTATCCGATCCATATTAAATAGGTAACATTTTGATAACTGGTGACCCCATGTTTTTTTTTCGGTATCATTTGAAAGAGTTGTCTCTGCTGAACAAGAATCAGTAAATAAGATTACCATAAATTAATATGAAAGAATCATTACAGTCATGTTTTTGACAGCGAAATGATAAATCTTACACTGTAATTTGTGTTGAAGTAATATAGAAGACTATAAAGTGTAAAAATAAAAATTCTAAAACATATTTTTTTTTGCATGCAAATTTTTTTTTTTCAGTAGACAATACACTTTCAAATGTTACCAAAATTATACGAGCTTACATGCCAATGCAAGATAAATGAGGTAACAAAGACTTGGAGCGTAATGAGGACTTGTAGAGCACCTTAATCTCTAATCACATCTCAAGCATTTACACATGGGTAAGCATGCGATTTGAAAAGGAAATATAATTATAATGAAGAACATCGCATGGTGTCTATAATCATTCCTCTAACATACCGTATAATTTAAACGGAACAAGTCGAAATGCATTAAGGATGTGACATCTTAATTTTAACATAATTGCATTATATATATAAATTGACTGATTAGCTGATCTTTTTTACGGTAATCTTAATGTAACTTACAACGATATGTTTCATGATTAATTATATCTCAAACAATGCTATCAGGATTTCATGTTTTCTTAATATTTAATTTCTAATGTTAACTGTAACAGTATTGCAATTATCAATATCGCCTTTTCTGAAATAAAACTTCACAAAAGACATACACTATGATTTTTCTAAGTTATCAGGAGAATAAACCTGGATTACGTGATTTTATAGTCTTTATGTAAAACATAATGTAATTTGTGCATAAATAACAATCTTAATGTTTGTGTTATTTCTTGTGGTATACATCGTGCTTTTAAAGAGAACAAATTGCTTACATTTGTTTTATTCATTGTCACAAATGTTTAGTTATGCATTATTGAACATATTAAAAAGTGTTTCAGAAACATGTTCTATAGTAAAATTATATGTAGTGAACGTTTACAGTTCACATGTGTGTTAAAATTGTTTTAATAAAAATACTCTACAAGAATACCGAAACGCAGTTAGAATATGTTTTATATACTTAACAATACCAAACACTTAAACATGTTTACTGAAAGAAAACAATTTTATCATATGATACAAGTTCAAGTAACGCATTAGATATAGTTTGATATTGAACATACTAGTTATAGCTTTAACAAGAGGAGAAGCTTAATATTGTTTGTTATCAATGGAACGGAATATTCTCAGAAATAAGATTATCACTCTCAGAAATGCAATAAAGATTCCCTGAAGTCGAACACATAATTGTAGTGAAAGCCTGTGTATAGATCCAATGAGTAGCTACTAGAAATATTACTAGATATAATTCTCCTGGAAAGTTTGATAAATGTAATTTACTGTACCCAAAGGTAACCTTCAATTGCAAAACAACTAGATTTGAATCGGTCCAAGTCACTTCTGTGGAAGTAACGCGGAATAACTTCGTTGAATGTACATAGTAGATATTCTGTAAAATATGAAATGTCTAAAACCAAACAGCTTGACAAAACACTTGAAGTTAATCGAAATGATTGGCGGGGGATCGTGGGCTTGGTCGTCATGGTGTATTGAAAATGACTCATAAAATTAAATATTCTTCCAACAGAATATTCAAAGGGAATTTATGAAATAGGAATTTTCAGTGCACACGTGAAATAAAAATTCTCTTGCCGCGATGAATCAAAAGGTATATTGAGTTCTCGCAACAAACGAATGAGTTTCGCAACCAGCACTTTGATGTCGCGGTAGTTATGTACTTATGAACGCTGGAAAAAAAACATATCGCCACCACTGTTGACTCATTCCATGAAGCTGTAATTCAAATAAATAATATACATTGAAAGTCATACGTCACCAACAGACTTGATTGCAAAGCTTACTTTCAACCATGCTGTTGTCAGAATTCTAGCTCAGCTTGCTTGTTAGTTCTAGCATGTCTAGCAGGATCTTTAACAGGGCAATGGTTGTAAGGTATTTGTCCTCAGTTGAAAATCTACAAGACAGTTTGATCTCAGACCGAAAACAACACCTTACGAGAAAGTCACGCAAGGTACTACATGCTATAAACTTTAACTTGCAAAAGTGTTAAAACAATGTTCCTGAGATTCTTTTTCGTACGCAACAACACTGTCAGACCAGTAGTCTCGATGAAACTTGTGGCTTGCCACAGATCCTCAATGCCTCCATACAGTTTCTGGTGGATTGAGGTATCTATCGGCCAAGTCGCAGCTCGCTCCTCGTCATGCCTTATACATCTCTGGAGTATATGCTCCGTAGTCTGATCTTCCTCTGTTCCTGAGATGAAATTGGTTCATTTAGATATATGAATTATCTTTCGCACAGAAACACTGCTAAATGGCAATATTTTATCATCAAAGGTACTCGCAAGTTGATAAATAAAGAAGACAGCTGTTTCTGGCGCACATTTATAATACTAGTATTCGACTCGATCTAAGGTGAAGTCCACAAGGATTGATATATGACCAGCGTTTATCTATTATCCAAGAAACGACAAGACTACAGCAGCCAATTTAGACCTATCTCGCTAACTTACTCATAACATAGTCCCTGTTTTAAATGACCACTAAAAACAAAGTACAAGTCAAATCTCGGTAAGTGGAATGTTCGAAGGCAAGCAAAAAATTTCGTTTCCTTAGACTTTCTATTTCGTTGTCAAATCATTAGCTCTGAATTGTGTTTGATTTTGGCTTTCCTTTTGGACTGGAACTAACAAGTAATGACGGAGATTTCTACATCAGCTGTGACTGATGCTACCTCTATGGTCATACGTCCGTGTCTGCTTTAACAGTTCATTAAAGATCCGTGACATGGTAAGCTCAACATCGAACACTTACTTTGCCGATGCCTGATGCATTTTCAAAGCCAACAACATGCAACAGTGTCATAGATGTAGCCAAATTGCCATGCATTGACTTTGGACGTGATATAAAAGACTAATGACATTGTGTTATAAATCAACAAAGATTACAACACTTCCAAGTGTAGATGTAAACTACAATTTAAAGATTTAAAAGGCCACAAATACATCGGCACCTTTCTAACGACCTGTCCTGGCCAGGTATCACTAGCCATACACCAGTTGGACTCCTAAAGCGGGAATTTATGGGCTACCCACAAGAGGGCAAGGCCTCACGGGAATACAATAAACTTGTTCGATCTGTCTTTGAATAAGCGTAAGAACAAGAATTTCAACAACTTGTAAAGGTCAAACGCAAAGCCATATTTACCACAGATGTCTTTTTTTCCAGAAACACATGTGACACCTATTTGATACAATGGTCAAAGTGAATTCTTTTCAGCATTAAAGAGGCTAAAACAGTGTGCAGATGTTTTTCAGTCTCTAGATTAGATCTAAAATCTAGTGTTTACCCCTAGCTACATTGACTACAATATATTTGGATAAAACTGTATTTATCTTTATGGTAATAACTGTTCAAAATGAAAAATCAAAATGTTCAGACATCTAAAAATAAAATCGCTAATGTGTACTTTATTACGCTTTTTAAAATGTGTTTATATCACGTTCCATACTGATTACAAACCTCTGGTTTTTTATTTCCTGTGTTATGAAACTTCACAGTTAGTCCCTTTTGATATTTAATGTAATCGTGTTTTATTACTCAACTTCACATGGAAATACGAATTCACAAAACCTTTACGCAAATGGCGTAGTTAAACAATTTAGTAAATGCATAAATATTCGACTCTCATATAAAAGAACAGGATGGGCATTAAAGGGTTCGGCATTCTCATGAAGACGGACATATTCTTTATGTCAGGACTCTTTTTGCTGTGAGTTTTATTGCCCGATAAAATGAAATTTAAATGATTTTCATATCATGTTCTAGATTTATTCTCGGTAGAATAATTTCAGCAATAGTTTAGGTTTTTGTGTTGTCTGCGTTATTTAGTTTAAATCATAGCCTCTTATATGTAGCATTTTCAAAGGAATTGGTATACGGTATGGCAATTGATCATAGCCTAGAATGAAATGTTAAGATACAACGAATCCAATAAATTTAATATTAATATTTAAGTTTAAGGATGTATGATCGATTTTTTTTCATACTCTCTGAGCTTGAAGAACATAAGTTTCTAAGACAATTAAGAGAAGAAAAAAAAACACAGGTCATGGACGTCGTTTTTTATTATTATCATTATTATTTATATTATCATGTTCATTATTATTATAATTATAAGTAGTAGTAGTAGTAGCAGTAGTAGCAGCAGAAGCAGCAGTAGCAGTAGCAGCAGCAGCAGCAGTAGTAGTATATCATTTAGTGATTTTCTACTTATACGGATGAATCTCTCTATAGAAACATTCCTGTCGCCACATATAGTTTTTATCCTAAGTCATGTTCAGACTACACCTAAAGTAGCAGTAGCAATAGTAGTTGTAGTAGCAGTAGTAGTAGTGTTAGTAGTAGCAATAGTAGTAGCAGTAGAAGTAGAAGTAGTAGTAGTAGGAGTAGTAGTAGCAGGAGTAGGAGTAGTAGTAGTAGTAGCAGTAGTAGTAGCAGTAGCAATAGTAGTAGCAGTAGCAGTAGCAGTAGAAGTAGCAGTAGCAGTAGCTGTAGCAGTAGTAGCAGCAGCAGCAGCAGCAGAAGCAGTAGCAGCAGCAGCAGCAGCAGCAGTAGTAGTATTACGTTTACTGATTTTCTTCTCATATTTCTCTCTATAAAAACATTCGGTTCATATTTAGTTTTTATGTCATGTTCAGACTTCACCTAAACTTAGGATTTGTCTTATGTTTGAACCTAGTTAAAACGGGTTTTGTGAAACAGTTTTTTGCACAGTTTACTATGCACAATTTTTAAAATGAGTGTTAAGTATATAGTTGCCTTTCCAAAAAGTATTGTAAGTAATTTTACACCTTTAGTTAAAGAAATATGCTAGATAATTATAGTTTCGCTAACCATGTTTGCAAGTAGCTTATATATTTTTCGCAAATAAACAGGACCTGGTAGTTCAGTCAGTGGAACATCTATTCGATATTTATATCACCGTTTGACAAGTATATAACATAATATAATATGATACATTGTACTTTATTCAATAAGCAAAAAAATATCAGACTGTTGAAAGACATATTGATACTATGATGTATACTATATAGTAATAATCACTTCTTCATTCATACATATAAATTATACATTGTATATGACATATAGACAAAGAGATTATCCAGAATATTAACATGAAGTATGGGTATAGTTCCAAGGAAAGGCAATCTAATTTTACTAAAAACGATTTGTTTATAAAGTGTACATAACATTTTTACTTAAATAAGCGTACCGATGTAAAAAATAATAATAATAACATTTGCAAAAGTCTGCATCCTTTCTACTGCTCGGCACATTTTTTTAGTTCGGTAGTAAATATCTCATTCGGTAAATAATAACATTTGCAAAAGTCTGCCTCCTTTCTACTGCTCGGCACATTTTTTTCATTCGGTAGTAAATATCTCATTCGGTATATGGCATGTTACCGTAGAGGAATCGATCTGGAATAAAAAAACAACACTGTCCATATTTGTACTGATGTGCAAGACGTTGCGGTTCGGACAAGTTATGTGGACGCTTTTTAGGCACAATGAAAAGGCGTATTCTTCCAAATAATCCGAAGTCAGACGCTCTGTGCACGTGCCGGAAGGACACATTTTTTAATTTGATAGTATACATCTCATTCGGTATATCGCATGTTACCGTAGAGGAATCGCTCCTGATTTTCGTCGTGAAGCGACGAAAATCGGTAGGAATGTTTCTCTATTACTGTTGGGTTTTAGCGCATGAAGAAGATACTGTATTGTTACCCTCTACATATGTAAATCCCCCATCACATATAGAACCTTTAACCGTTAGCCTTCTTCAAGCAAGTGATTATGCCTTTGGAACCAGTGCAGTCCAAGAACAGCCTGCAATGTCCGCTATTTAGTCTGTAAAACATAGGGTTTGATTCAGTGTGTTTACTAAATATAATGAAAAGTGCACTTACCAAGGGATACGTGAAGTGTACTAAATGATCCCAGCAGACCAGAAAATAAGTTCAGTGACAGCTATCATTGTGATTAATTAGTTCTAAGTGCAGTATCAGTATACTGATGAATGATAAAAGCTAATTTACAATGAAGTATCTAATTCGGTACGTACTTACTCTATTCTTCCAGTTAGAGATCATATTCAGTATCTCTAAAAATTGAAGCTGTGTGCCTGCAATCTGTATTTATGGATGAGCTCATGATCTTCTGTGCTGTGCTATTTTCCTTTTATTCTGAGAGGAATAGTCATCAAAGAATTATTTGGTTTTGTCCTTAACAGTACAGGGAACATACGGACTTGCTTTTCGGCTCGTCCAATATTTCTTTTTGTCTAAATATATCACTGTAGTGAACAATTTTTATATATAATGCTTTTTGTTAAAATATTATTGGACATTGTCAGTGGGATATGAGCCATATAAGTCACACTGTGAGTGATAAATTATTGCACGTCTACAAAACTTGCGTATTCATTTCTAATTATTTGCGTTAAATGAAAATTGTAGTTGTGCTTGACTGTCATAATCAAATAACATTTCTTAACGAGAAATTGATATGGCCTTACTGGAAATAATGAAAAAAAAAATGGGAATTTATGTAGCGTGCGTATTTGTATATAACGTCATTAGACATCTAATACGTGCGTTTTATCCCACACTGAGTATTTCAGTGTGGATAAGAAAGAAGACGCATTCTAAATTCTTTTTACTACATGCTTGGAAAAGTGAATACGCCCACTGGGTGGAATCTGAATATGAACAGTCGTGTTAGAAGGTTATCCATGGAAAATTAGTATGGACTTATTAGAAAGCTTGAAGCAGTTTCCAATAGATATTTTAAAGTTACATGTAGATACAGTGACCACGCTTTCTATCGACCATGTATAACATGAATCGGCATCAACAGTAAATTACCAATATGAATATTTCCAATTATTCCAGAATAGGAACAGTGTTTTCGCAGAATTTGTTTTCACTAGAACTCATATGAAAACATTTCAAATGAACAATAACATTGAGTTTATTTTAGAACTAAATTAATAGATATATCAGCACTGTACCATAAAAGGTTACTTATAACACTTTATATATGTGACGCGCTTTGTGACACATATAGTCGCATACTATATGGTTGTTGTTACAAATTGGATCATCAGACGACATTCATTTGTTGCAGACGAACGAACCGTTGTGAGATGTGACATTTATGCCTGATTACAAGCGTTATGTGCAAACTTAATGTTATCTGACAGGAATCGAGATAATTGCTACACTGAAAGAAAAATCACAGCAGCAAAATAATATAGACAACAAGAGGGCCATGATGGCTCTAGTGCGCATACCTGAGTTACGATGCTTGCACAAACAGTTGTGACAATGCAAGGAAAATGTCTGTAAAATAATACTTAATTAGTGCCAGTGTATTTCGGCAAGCCTATTTTAAATGTTTCTACTAAATAAATGTGGACAGGTAATATTTCTCTGTGTGTGTGAGTGTGTGTTGTTGGGAGGGGCGGAATGGGGGTGGGGGGTGGGGGTAAGACGTTTGGGGAATGTTGTATAGTATGTGTACAGTGGAAACTTTAAAAAGCTCCTTGTGTGAAACTGCTAGCCTGATTTTAAAATAATTTTACACAAATGATCCTTGTAATCCTCTACCATTTTCTTTGATACATTAAAAAGCATAGCCGTTAGAAAGTGTTGTCACGTTTCCTATATGTCTATAGTAGAAACTTAACAACTCTTCTTGTATGACCCGATTTTAAGATTATTTCACATAAATGGTCCTTGTGTGACCTTCCGCAAAGATCGTTCATATTATTCTGATTTGTTAAAAAACAGGGCCGCCAGAGGTCTTGGTCACATTTCGTCACGGCATCTCAACTAAATGGATTTTGATGAAACTTTACAAAAATAATTTCTGGGCAGCTTTCTTTCAAAGCTGTTCAAATAGAATCGGTTCAATGAACATATGGATCACTATAATTGTAAAAATAGGTTTTCAGCTATCAGACTTTAAAAATCTTCTTCTCTGAAGTGATTACAGCTAGAGCCTTGATAATTCGCATGTGATATCAGGGTTTGACTCTCCATCATATGTGTTCAAGTTATTGCCCTATGGTCAAAAATTGTAACACCTCAGCGTATGAAATGTATATATTATAGGCTTATATATAAGAACAAATTTCTTCTCTGAATCCAAAATAGCTAGAACCTTGACATTTTGCGTGCTATATCAGGGTTTAACTGTCTACCGTAATTGTTCAAATTATTGCAATATGTTAAAAAAAATAACTATGTCCATGTTTGTGATATATATATCATATAGGTTTGTAGAAAAGAACATAACTGTGTACTTGTACCATTATGTTATACAAACAGACTTGAAGCCTGTCACAAAGATGGGCACATTAGGGCCAATGACCCTCTTATTTCTTTTTTCTGACCTAAGAATTTGTCTAACTAGTTTTATGAAGACTACTAAAAGAATTTGTTTTCTTTTTAATTGACCTACGAAATTTGCTTCTAGTAAGTATTATCAATGTGGTGCTTGTAATAGAATTTGCTAATGAAAAAAAAAAATCTTATAAAATGATTATAAATTATTCTATTTTTCTATATAAGAGAATATTAATTATGTGTTGAAACATGGCTTCAAATAGTTATTTGATAGAGTATTGTTCGCAATTATAAGAAGTAAAGAAGGTCACAGCAACTTAAAATGTGAAACTGTGTCTGAAGGTCTAATAAATTATATACAATCAAAATCAGTTCGTATAAGTCCAAAATGCTCCAAATAAAAGTGAATCTGACAGTTATATAATATCATAAACTTTAAGGTAGACGAATTATTTATTGTATTCCATTAGCCTGAAGGACAAGAAAGTCTGAGGATATTTTACGGCTAGCACACTCTACTAGAAAACACTGTTGTTGAGATAATAAATTAAATATATAGGACAGTCCTTGAAAGCATAGAACGCAAACAAACAAACAATAAATTAATTTACAAGAACTTAATATTTATATATATTTCCTTTACAGTGTGTCTACTGGAACCATTGAACCATTGTGCAGAGGACAGATAATCCAGAAAATGTTGTTTAATATTTGCATTAAGGTAAGAAAATACAACTGTACAACGTCTATACTGTTTCGTTGAAATCATAATTAATAAATTGCGATATTCATGTCCATGTTTTAACGGGAATGAATAGGACAAAAATAGTTTATTCTTGATAATCGTATGACGTAGGCAAAAGCGCTTCTGTCAATAAAATGTTGTGATGTTTAGACCCTGGTCATTTTTGTTCGGAAAATAAATGTCCTGCTTTCAGTTATGGTCTCATATTTAAGAACAATGTCGATTAAAGATGTACGTTATATAATTATCCGCGTCAGAAATAGATCAGAAATGAACATTAGCTATTCGGCATTATTGAAGCATTTTTAAAATAATTGATATGTTTATCTCTATGGGTACGCTTTTTGGAGATGGATGGTGATATTTTTTAAGTCATGCTTTCCTAATTGATGTCGATCTGGAAAATGATATAAGTATAAAAGTGTTTAAATCTTACGTTCCGTTCAAAATGTAGTGGGTTAGTAATACAGAGAGCATTGAAACTCGAGGGTAAACGATTTGTACGAGGGGGCGTAGCCCCCGATTATATATCGTTTACTTGAGAGTTTTAATGTTCTTTCTGTTTTGTATCATAGCCATCCATATATGGTAGTTCAGTAGGCGTTCCACATTGCCATAAACAGCAGTTCAGTGAGTACTTAACATTCTTGCTTTACATATATGTAAAGCTCAGGTAAAATAAACCAATGCGAGCGCAGACAATAAATAAAATGCACTTCGCTGTCTGCTGTTAGAGACACGCCCATACACGCTGGCATACTTTCCTGTCCAACAGTGCGGTAACTAGCGTGCGGCTATTTAATAGCTGCACACTTTTAGTTATCGCACCCTGCGCTCAGTGTATACGATTTACCTGCACCAAATTTGTTCTGAGAAAACACCGAGCTATGATACAATGTAAGTTAAATAACAAAACTTGTTGTTAGGACAGTGAAAATATTCGGATAAATTAATAATATATTTGTTTTATAGACGCTCAGAAAGATATTTTTGTGAACATTTGATTTGTTTGGTTTGTTTTTAGTTTAACGCCGTTTTTCAAACGTATTCCAGTTTTATAATGGCGGGATGTTAACCTAACCAGTGTTCCGCGATTCTGAAAGTAACTGTTAACTTCCATACATGAATCAGAGGTGGAGGAGGAATGATTACAAACACAGCGTCGTTGTCAAATCATCATGGAGAACATACGCCTCGTCCAGGGATCGAACTCACGCTCTCCCTCCTGAGCTAAGTGGGCAAGCGTGAAAAACAGAAAGGAAAAAGAACTATTCAAATATATTTTGCAATGTCATATTTTCAATATACGATGACTAAGCTATCACAACAACAGTCTTTACGTATCATGTTATAGCTATTGATATTTTTCCCGTACTTAGACTCAGAGAATATATTTTCTGGTTCGTACGTTTCGAACACAGAGAACATACAATATTATACATTATTGCCCCATGTTGTTCTGGGACGATCTGTGTATGAAAAGAATTGGAACCACTGCCTTACCCTTGCATGATCGTAAGAGGCGACTAATAGGATCTTAACACTTGGTTTTGCTGTAACTCTGTGATTCCAGCAGGTATGCAAGTTTTAATTTCATACCTCATGTTTTTATTTCAATGTATATGAGATGGGAAACCAAATTTTGTAGTCCTGTTTGGCGCCGTATAACCTATACTGTGTTGGTGCGCCGTAATACCCAAATAAATAAATGAATATACAATATTATTATAATAATAGAATTCCGCTTAAGTTTGTGATAGAGGGCGTGAGGAGCGCTGCACATTCCATAACCTGTCATTATCAGACTTAGTAAAATCAAGTCTACTAAATGTTGTTTGGTTGCGTTTTGTGCTTCCAAAGTATCTTTTCACAGATTTTATAAACTATCGAAACAGTTGTCTGTAAGTGCCTCGTGGCGGATGAAAGAATGTCTACCCATTTTCAGTGTTATTATATTTTCTAGTCCTCTCGGATTATGGAAAACAAACAATTGTACTTAAACATTCCGCTTAAGTTGGTGCTAGAGGGCTTGAGAGTTCTTGCACATTCCTTTACCTCTAATGAACAGACTAAACTACTTCGAGTTTACTAATGTGTTGCTTGGTTGCATTCTATGCTTTCAAAGTATCTTTAATATAAAATATGTATGCATATTTTTAAAGTTGCTTTTGTAACCATATAGAAAAGCTGCACCGCATCTCCTTTTTGCTATGTTTTACAATGAGTGAAGATGTATTTCACTAAAGCGGATTATCTTTAGAATATTTATGTTATGTTAAGTTATTTTTAGACTGGGCTAAAAGTGTTTGACATGTAGTTAAACGTTTTTTAATTACCTGTAGGCAAAACAGTACTACGTCCTCTATAGGACATGTATTTAAAAGAGTTGAAAATAATTGTGAATAGAGATGTCAGAGGGTTATCAAAGAAATATTTATATGGCTGAAGATAATTTAAACTTCAATGTATATACAGTAGGAAAAGTAACCAGGCGCATTGTTTGAAATGTCCTGGTTCAGAATCTCTCTAAAGAGGATTTTCGTTAATCGTTTAAAAATTGTACAAATGTATTAAGTGTGTTTCCGGTGAACACGTCTGTTTTATTTATTTTTTGAATTTGATATATGACAGTCATACTTTACAACATAAGTCTTCTTCATTGAATTCAACTGCGCATCAGAACTGAAACATCATTCCTCTGAAGTATTATGATATTTGCCAAGTAATAAGGGAATTAAGGAGCAAATGTGGTTTGCTTGTACCATAATGCAGACGACGTATTATAAAGACCTACGTAGTCCGTCCGTGATACATTTTGCATTACACATGTCTCACTATTTCTGGTAGCTGTGGTAAATTTGATTGATTCTAAACTTGCTATTTATACAACATATCAAACATATCATCAGACGACATTCATTTGTTGCATCGGGACGGAACTTTGTTAGATGACGTGACATGGCTGATTACAAGCTTTATGTGCATAATTAATGCTATACGACAAGAGACGAGCTAATTGCAGCACTTAAAGAACATCCTCGGCGTCAGGCTGATTTAGACAGAATTCATACATTGTTTGCAAACAATCATGCAATTTCTATTCAATGGGCATTTTTTATAAGACAAGACAAATTAATTGCAATAAAAGCTAGGTAATGTCATTATTTATTGCTGAATTGATGCCATCATTTCCAGCCAGAGAGTATAATTACTACAATGTATTTAAATATCCTGCCGAGTTTACTTCGACCTAAAAAAGTCTCGCAGTACACCAGTGATAAAAACATGCCGCAGCCACGAGTTAAATGCTTTCCATGTTCTACTTAACCTTTAATATGATTCTAACTATTAATTCTTGCGGATACAAGCGATCGTTATATCTGGCCAGCTATAGGAAGACAAAATTTTGCTAGTTCGCATTCTTACTCACCTGTTGTCACTTTAGCATTTAAAGCTTTCCGGAAAAGTTAGAATTATACAGAACTAAAATTGTAAGTAAGTCATAATTACTGTCTTATTTAAGGGGCAAAAACACCGAAAAAATGAAAGATAAATTTTTGATTTTTTGTCTAGATAGGTTTTGTAACAAGGTGATGAAAACAAACGGCTTTGGCACACAAAGATTTCAAGTAAAAAAGCTACTAAAACGCAGCAAAATTGCCGAAGAACTGGGAAATCAGTGCTAAATTTAATATACTACACAAAAATGTATTATTATCGAATAAAAACTGCACTCAATACAACATTATGATTAAGGTTTAAGACCTTCTCGTACTAAAGAATCTAATAAGGGTATTTTGAAATATTAATTCTCAGTGCCAGATAAAACAAGTAACAAATATTCGTTGCATAATGAGGTCGTGTAGAAGATTTTGCTCTCTAATCATTTACACATGTATAAGCATGCGAACGGAGGAAATATAATTATAATGGTGTCTATAAGCATTCATGTAACATACTGTATACTTTAAATGGAACAAGTCGAAATGCATAAAGGATGTAATATTTTTAATTCTAACTTAACTGCATTTATATAATAATAGTTGACTGATTAGCTAATCATTTTACGGTAATCTTAATTTAACTTAAAAGGCTATGTGTTTCATGAGTAATTATAATTATCATCAGGATTCCATGTTCATTCAATATTTAGTTTCTAATATCCACTGTGATAGTAATGCAATTATCTTTATCGCCTTTTGTAAAATAAAGTCCACAAAACGCAACCCTATACTTTCCTAAGCAATCTGAATTATGTGACTTTATAGTCTCTATGTAATTTGTGGATAAATAACAATCTTAAATTTTGTGTTATTGTTTGTGGTTTTAAAGAGAATAATGTGCTTACATTTGTTTTATTCATTCTCATAAATGTTTGGTTATGCATTATTGAACATATTGAAAAGTGTTTCAGAAACATGTTTTATAGTAATATTATATGTGGTGAACGTTTCCAGTTCACATGTGTGTTAAGATTGTTTTAATAAAAATACTCTACAAGAATACCGAAACGCAGTTAGAACATGTTTTATACACACAACAATACCAAACACTTAAACATGTTTACTGAAAGAAAATAATTTTATCATATGATACACATTCAAGTAGCGCATTAGATCTAGTTTGATATAACCGAAAATTGAACATACTAGTTATAGCTTTGACAAGAGGAGAAGCTTTATATTGTCTGTTATCAATGGAACGGAATATTCTCAGGAATAAGATTATCACTCTCAGAAATGCAATAAGGATTCCCTGAAGTCGAACACATAATTGTAGTGAAAGCCTGTGTATAGATCCCATGAGTAGCTGCTAGAAATATTAACAGATATAATGCTCCTGGAAAGTTTGATCAATGTAATTTTACTGTACCCAAAGGTAACCTTCAATTGCAAAACAACTAGATTTGAATCGGTCCAAGTCACTTCTGTGCAAGTTACGCGGAATGACTTCGTTGAATGTACATAGCAGAATATGAAATTTCTAAAACCAAACAGCTTGACAAAACGCTTGAAGTTAATTGAAATAATTGGCGGGGGATAGGGCAGGAGGGGGGGGGGGGGGGGGGGGGGGGGTCTTGGTCGTCATACTGTATTGAGAATTACTCATAAAATATAACATTCTTCCAACAGAATATTCAAAATGAATTTATGAAATAGGAATGTCCAGTGCACACGTGAAATCAAAATTCTACTGCAGCAATGTATCAAAAGGTATATTGTGTTCTTGCAACAAACGAATGAGTTTCGCAACTACTTAGATGTCGCGGTAGTTATGTACTATTGGACGCTGGAAAAGAAACATATCGCCACCATTGTTGACTCATTCCATGAAGCTGTAATTCAAATAAATAATACACGTTGAAAGTCATACGTCACCAACAGACTTGATTGCAAAGCATAATTTCAACCATGCTGTTATCAGAATTCTAGCTCAGCTTGTTAGTTCCAGGATGTCTAGTAGGTTCTTTAACACGGCAATGATTGTAAGGTATTTGTTCCAGCTGAAAATCTACAAGACAGTTTAATCTCACTTTACATTTCAAAGACATGCACCAATTAGGGACAACAGGACGTTGATCTCTAATGTGGTAACTCAAAACGACTTTTAACTTTCTAAAACTACCTGTACCCTTATCTATTAATTCATTTAAAAGACAACACACGTTTTATAGTAAAGATTTACGAACTCTGCAGAAGTCCTGACACTTCCAACGAGAGACCGAAAACAACACCTTTCGAGAAATTCACGCAAGGTACTACAGGCTATAACCTTTAATTTGCATAGGTATTAAAACAATGTTCCTAAGTTTCTTCTTCGTATGCAACTACACTGTCAGACCAGTAGCTTCGATGAAACTTGTGGTTTGCCGCAGATCCTCAATGCCTCTATACAGTTTCTGGTGGACTGAGGTATCTATCGGCCAAGTCGCAGCTCGCTCCTGGTAATGCCTTTTACATCTCTGGAGTATATGCTCCGTAGTCTGATCTGCCTCTATTCCTGATATGAAAGTGATTCATTTAGATATATAAATTATCTTTCGTACAGAAACACTGCCGGATGGCAGTATTTTATCACCCAGAGTACTCGCAAGTTGTAGTAAAAAACGTCTTCAGGATGGACCATGGCGACTTCTATGGCAATGTCTTTACAATAGCGTAAAAACACACGTCAGTATGCAAGCTACCACAAATACCTGGTAAGCAATTGTAGATGTTTCGCCAATCTTGATAAATAAAGAAGATAGCTGTTTCTGACGCACATTTTATTATATTAGACTTGATCTAAGGTGAAGTCCAAAAGGATTGATATATGACCAGCGTTTATCTATTATCCAAGAAACGACAAGACTACAACAGCCAACTATTGACCTATCTCGCTAACTTACTCATAACATAACCCCTGGTTTAAATGACCACTAAAAACAAAGTACAAGTCAAATTTCGGTAAGTGGAATGTTCAAAGGCAAGCAAAATGTTTCGTTTCCTTAGACTTTCTATTTCGTTGTCGAATCAATAACTCTGAATTGCGTTCAATTTTGGCTATCGCTTTGGACTGGAACTTACAAGTACTGACGGAGAATTCTACATCAGCTGTGACTGATGCTACCTCTATGGTCATATGTCCATGTCTGCTTTAACAGTTCATTAAAGATCCCTGACATGGTAAGCTCAACATCGAAGCTCTTTGCCGATGTCTAACGCATTTTCAAAGCAAACAACATGCAACAGTTTTAAATTGCTACATGGCATTTCGAGGTTGAGTCAGTAATGTAATAATGACTTGTAAATGACTATTCGTGCTTATAAATTTATAACACTAAGAATTACAAAACACTTCTGAACGTGTAGATGTAAACTACAACTTAAAGATTTAAAAGGCTACAAATAACTCTGCACCTTTCTAACGACCTGTCCTGGCAAGGTGTCACTAGCCAGGCACCAGTTGGACTCCTCAAGCGGGACCTTATGGGCTACCCACAGGAGAGCAAGGCCTCACGGAAATACAATAAACTTGTTCGATCTGTCTTTGAATAAGCGTTAGAACAAGAATTTCAACAATCTGTAAAGGTCAAAGGCAAAGCCATATTTGCCACAGATGTCTTTTTTCCAGACACACATCATGTGACACCTATTTGATACAATGGTCAATGTGAATTCTTTTCAGCATTAAAGAGGCAAAAACAGTGTTTTTTTTCAGTCTCTAGATTAGATCTAATTTTAAAATAGTGTTTTTTCCTAGCCACATTGACTACAAGATATAACTTATTTTGGATAAAATTGTATTTATCTTTATGGTAATAACAGTTCAAAAGCAAAATTCAAAATGTTTAAACGTCTAAAAATAAAATCATTAATGTGTACTTTATTACGCTTTTTAGTGCTTATCACGTTCCATACTGATAACAAACTTGTAGTTTTTGTTATTTCCTGTGGTATGAAACTTTACAGTTAGTCCCATTTGACATTTAATGAAATCGTGTTTTATTACTCGGCTTCACATGAAAATACGAATTCACAAAACCTTTATGCAAATGGCGCAGTTAAACAATTTAGTAAATGCATAAATATTCAACTCTCACATAAAAGGAACAGGATGGGCATTAAAGGGTTCGGCATTCTCATGAAGACGGACATATTCTTTTGGTCAGGACGCTTTTTGCTGAGAGTTTCATTGCCCGATAAAATGAAATTTAAATGATTTTCATATCATGTTCTAGATTTATTCTCGGTAGAATAATTTTAGCATTAGATATGGTTTTTGTGTTGTCTGTGTTATTTAGTTTGAATCGTTGCCTCCTATATATAGCATTTTCAAAGGAATTGATATACGTTTCGGCAGTTCAGAATGAAGATGCAACGCATCCAATCAATTTAATATTAATATTTAAGTTTAAGGATGTAGGATCGCTTTTTTTTTGTCTAACGTTAAGACTTTTTTTCATACTCTGTAAGCTTGAAGAACTTTAGTTTCTAATACAAATAAGAGAAGAAAAACACAAGTCATGGACCTCGTTTTTTATTATTATCATTATTATAAATATGATCATGTTCATTATTATGATTATAAGTAGTAGTAGTAGTAGTAGTAGTAGTAGTAGCAGCAGCAGTAGTATCAGTAGCAGCAGAAACAGCAGTAGTAGTAGCAGTATCAGTAGCAGCAGCAGCAGTTACTGTAGTAGTATAACATTTAGTGATTTTCTACTCATCTCTCAATAGAAACATTCCGGTCGCCATATTTAGTTTTTATCCTAAGTCTTGTTCACTGAGAGACTACATCTAAAGTAGTAGTAGTAGTAGTAGTAGTAGTAGTAGTAGTAGTAGTGACAGTAGCAGTAGTAATAGCAGCAGCAACAACAACAACAGTAGCAGTAGCAGCGCAGCAGCAGCAGTAGTAGTATAACGTTTACTGATTTTCTACTCATACGGGCGTTTGTGTCGATTCGCCGTAAAACCCAACTCATTCATTCATTCATTCATACGGGCGCACGTGAAAGTATGAACCTCTTTATAAAAACATTCCGGTCCATATTTAGTTTTTATCCTAGTAAGTCATGTTCAGACTTCACCGGAACTTAGGATTTGTCTTACGTTTGAACCTAGTTAAAACAGTTTTTGTGAAACAGAATTTTGCACAGATTACTAGGTACAATTTTTAAAATGAGTGTTAAATATATAGTTGCTTTTCCAAGAAAGTATTGTAAGTAATTTTACACCTTTAATTAAAGAAATGTGTTAGATGATCATAGTTTTGCTAACCATGTTTGCAACTATCTTTTCCGCAAACAGGAATCATTTGTCAAAAGTTCCTTAATGACTTGAATGTGCAAAATGGGTTTTCACTGAAAAAAGGAACTTTTCTGTTGTGTACATCACACTCCAAATACTGTATACTGTCCTTTGCTGCATTCTTTTTGTATATTTTGTGGAGATCATATGTTGTAATGTAGGTTATAGTATCTAAAATACATTTATGAGACATTGCTATAGAACGTGATTTCCAGCAACAACACATACCAGTTGATGAAGACCTTGATCTTTGTTTGGCACATTCAAAGTCCACGTAGTCTGAAATCAATATCTCATGCAAGAAAACAGATTTAGTAAACAAAGAAATAATAATCAATATTTTAGCTAATAGTATACCATCCTCTTTGGTTTTCGTTCTGCAATGTTATTTGAATACATGCTCATACATACAATTCCTTAATAAATGTCTTTATGATATCTGACCTTGTAAAAAGGACAAGTTTTTGCCTTGGAAAATTATTCATTGCCGTAAAAAAAGAGCTAGCTCGGTCGGCCCTGGTAGTTCAGTCATTGGAACATCTATTCGATATTTATATTGCCGGTTGACAAATATATAACATAATATGATATGATACATTGTACTTTATTCAATAAGCAAAAAAATATCAGACTATTCAAAGACATATTGACACTATGATGTATACTACATGTATATAGTAACACTTCTTCATTCATACATATATACATTGTATATGCCATATAGACAAAGAGATTATCCAGAATATTAACAAGAAGTATGGATATAGTTCCGAGGAAAGGCAGTCTTATTTTACTAAAACGATTTGTTTATAAAGTGTATACATGACATTTTTTATTTAAACAAGGGTACCAATGCAAAAATAATAATAATAATATTTGCAAAAGTCTGCATCCTTTCTACTGCTTAGCCGTTCACTTTTAAATTGTTATCAATGAAATAGCTATGTTCAGAACGTGTACATTCCAATTTGCTAAATTGTAGTCATTCATTTTCAGCAGACGCTTATCATAAAAATACTCTATTACAAAGTGGACATTATGTAGAGATGGTACCTAAAAATTCAAATTCATCTTTACAGATTTTTTTTCGGAGTGAAGTGATAGCTAAGTGCACCAATGTACTACATACATTTTTGGTTTTTCTCCTCTCCATGTAAAATAGAAATATTTGATATTCAAAAAATGACTTTCTCAAAATATCTGAAGCAAAATCGACAACTCTTGTTTGACTGTTTTTCAATGATTTTAGGATTTCCCTAATTATAGTCTATAACAAAAGTCTCCTCAGCTAAATAAATTCAATAGGGTATAGTGTACGTTTAGTTTACTTTCAACACTTTGAAAGAGCCTATACTGAACTTCCTTTTGCCTTTTAATAAAGTCAAAATTCAGGACTAGCTAAGAGCCTAAAATGTATGAATGTCTGAGAGAAAGAGAATGAAATGCTCTTTATTATAAGCTTACCAAAACCATACCAAAAATTTACCTGAAAGAAGTTATTACGCATTTTATAATATAAACAAACCCCTACCCCATTTTACCATCAATATTTTCCACTCATGAATGCACTCAATTGAGGTGATAATTGTTGATATAATTGTAAACAAGAGGCCCAACAAAAATCTTTTGTTTTTAAGTTGCGTATTAATGTTGAAATCTGAAGTTACTCGCTTACTTTGTTTACAACTATAAATAAAACACATTATAGTTTGTTTAAGTTGACTGTAACGAAAATCATCAAATAAAGTAATCTCCATCTCTTTTTCAGCATTTATTCGTTTTTCGTGGAAAGTAATGATCGTGATAATTCCATCCAGAGAATGTTGAATCGCTTAAATGCATTGCAGAGAGTCATGACCTATCAGCTTCCTTAAAATGTTGTAATTACAACCACTTCCTTAAAATGTTGTAATTTCATTTGATGACAATGACTTTTTGTGTTACATTATTTGCAGCAAAGTACTCCTGAACAGTAAGAGAAATGCTTCAAAATGACTAAAGCATAAGAAACACTTTCAAAATGATTCGCTGAAGTGATGAATATAACCAGTCTAGCTACGTTGTTACACAAATGTGATACCAATTTATCTTTTTTTGTAATTTTTCATTGTTGGATATATACATTTTACATTTTAATATATAAATTTTGTGTAAACCAATGTATCATCATTGAGAACAATGAATAACTTTGGCTAAAAGATTGAAACTTAATAACGTTTCTTAATGTCGTAAAATTTCTTCAAAGGGATTTATGCATTATTTTACTTTATTTTCATGCACTACTAAACTTTCTACAACTTACAAAATAACTGTCACTGTAAGCCATGAGAAAAATGTGCATGTTGTATATTGAATACAAAGAGATTTAAACAAATGTAGGTCATATTTTGTCTGCTTGATCAGTTGTTGGGAAAAGGACCTATCTGATTTTTCTTTCACCAATGTTTTATATTGGCTCCAATTTAATTGCTCAATTCAGAGTTGTTCACCTTAGATTTTCTTGGGTAGGCACCATCTCTACATGATGAATATAAACTTAAGTTGGTATTTAAATTATGATTACTTTTTTCCGGGAACTAGTAACAAAATCATAGTTTAAAATGATCTTGATTTTGAAAGAAAGTAACCCAGACTTTAAAAGAAAGCAGACAATATTCTGTTAAAGTTTCACAAAAATATTCTTTCGAGTGTTACTCCTGTAATTTTTAAATTTCGAATTTTTGTAATATTTATGTTGGAGACATATAAAAATCCACAGGAATATTCTCATTTTCTAAATATTTGTGTTTTACAAAGGAGAGAAGGACATGTATGGTTAAATATATCAAACTTAATAAGTCGATGGAGCAAATGTAAAGAAGATGTTATTCTCATAATCTGCAATTTTTGTAACCAGCTGTCTGGATGTAAGTATTATTAGAATTATGGAAAGTTCTCAGAGAGATAGGAAATGGAATACAGGACAATAAGATATGGTTTGCGGCCTGTAAATGTATATGTAAGTATATGCAAGTTGGAAGTCGATACGACTTAAATGAAAACTAAACAAGCAAAATAGAGAGCATGACATGTCAAATTTCCTACATGTATAAATATCAGAAATCATTCGATAATGTTGTTAAACAATGTAGGTTTAATTTGAAAAGTACATAATTATTATTTTATATCATAAAAAATCAGTTATATTGTTTTTGTTGTGAACACGTATACTTTAGGTCTCCAAAATATTTTACTTCAGCGTTGAATTATCGGACACTCGACGCATTATTTTCAACCGGAACAAATTTGACAGTGAATAAATATTTATTTTGTACATAGACTAAACTGATTAACATAATTTATGTCTTCACAGGAAGTTCCTAAAGTAAGCTCACAAAAACATAGTTAAGCATTTTTGTATTGATATGAACAATGGTTGGGTATATAAGCTTTTTATTCACTACTTCTGTTACATGATGTCTGAAATATATACACAATTTTCATTGTATTTTAGTTGTGGCAGTATTTGAGAATATCATAAGAATAAGTTATGTGAAATGTCATTTTTTACAGAGGCTGGGTCCGAATTTCACAAACTCTGCTAATTTTTTTAAAGGTTCCTGTTTTGATTCCCTAAATTATATCTCCTCTCACTTCAGCTAACAATCTACATACATGTAAAAGGTGTGTAGGGCGGGGGCATTTTAAGCCATATTACAACATTTTTCTTCTTAAATTTGAAAATGTTAATTTTTCAGTTCAAATTGGTACTTATATTACTTCCTGATTTCTTTTCATTTCAGTATTGTCTGAACACGTAGTTAAACTAACATTTCACTACGTAAAAACTTTAGTCTTCGCAGAAATCCTAAAAATTGAACTAAACCAGTTACTAAGTATTCTGTAGTGTTCTTCTCAAATTAGTATTTATTCTCCAGTTACTTCTTACGAAAACTCCTCTTTTGTTTTTAATATATTTCTATACTAAGCGATATCTACGTTTAAAGTCAATGTCAGCTTCGAGTCGGGTTTTAACATACAGACAATTTCAAAAATATAAACCTGATAAAATTTATCGCGACACAGTAACATGATTCCACTTTGGTTGTTAAATCATGGAGCCAAATTACATATTTTATAAGCCATCAAAATAAAATGTATGTGCCACATCAGCTTGCAAATCAAACTACCCAACTTTGTTTGCTAGCGGATATGACATTACCTTAACAAAATATACGTACCAAGGTTGTTTAGTATTTGAATACAATGAAATTAATTCTGATTATAGCTTAAACGTAAGATTTTACAACTGTCTTTCAATATCTCATCTAACCTAAATGATGGTTGCATTTCTTTTCAATCACTCTCGTAACAATCAATGAATGAATAAAGCCAACGTAGCAATTTTGTGTTTTCAACTGACTCTGTAATTTACAGTGTAACATGTCCTATCAATAGGAATAACTGTGATAAATTAAACACAAATCTTAAAATAAAAATAGAATCACTCCGTGAATTATTTAGACGAACGGGATGTGTATGTATTTTCGTCAGGTATTACTTTAAACAATATTTATTTACATTATAAATAAATCTTGTTTGTAGTCTTTAATATACAAAAACTTTTGCAGTTGCAAACAGAAAAGGAAAATGTATCAAGGAAACGTTCAAAACTGAAACATAATGTATAACTTAAACAAGCCTATTTTAATCATGAAAGCAAGACAAAAGTAAACAATAACTTATAAATATTTCATAAACTCACAGCAATAGACTCTTTAAATCACAGATGAAACATCAAAGTTTTTGAATAAAAACTGCCTTTCTCAACACCGTTTTACATACATATATAATGAAACACCGAATAAGCTTGGCAATTTATATTACCGAACTGGATCATTTGCTGCATACCGTGGTTTATCTTTTATTCACAAACACGAGTATCGGACCTGGGAAGAAAACTAAGAACACACAGATAAAACGCCGTTTGTGGCTTGACTCATTTCCTTACTAAATACATCCGTGAAATAGTGATAGATAGTTTGTGTAATTATCTTGAGAATTTATTTCACGTCGGCGTGGAAAGTGAACCTATTGCTCGCAGGCTCGAATCTCTGGATTCCGGCCTAGTGTAGATGATTTGTATCATTTGTAAGAGGTTCACATTCCACTTAGTCTATATGTTTTTCATTTTGAATTTATTTAGGATGAAAACAGGTGATTTTATCTTTTTGTTTTCATCCCAGGTCCGATACTCTAGCCTGTGCTTTTATTTATTAAATTCTAGCGATAAAAATACATTTGAACATATATACTTCATTGTTAAAAATAAATTTAAAATTTTACAAAATACTTGAAATGAATATAAAGTTTAAAAAATAATAGATTAAGGGTAGATTGGATTTTTGCTCTTCATAAAATAATATCGGGTGATGGTTCAGTCTCGCCAGTGACACATAAGGTCAGTCTCGCCAGTGACACATAAGGTTGACTGCCATACTATGCGAAAGAAAAACAATAACTATATTATTAAAACGACAAGCAGAAAAAACAGACTTGCGAAAAATATCATTTACGCAGGCAATATACAGAATTTAGCAAAAACAACACGCATTCAATCAGAAATTTCACAATATCGAAACTAAACTACAATATCCTAAGACATATTGAAATAATTACATTAACTTAAGAACAATTATTTACATTTTGTATGTACATATCTAAATCTTTTTTAAAGTCTCTACTTTGCTTGAAATATGGTCGGCACTAAACTTCAGAATCTCTGGTCGTAACCATGGTAGTTACAGTTTGAAGTTTGCGTCCATCAAGCATTTTCGGAAAGCATCGGAAAAACACGGATATAAACGTGTCTCGAAACTGCTTGCTCATTGTACAGTACAACACAAAGTTTATACCATTGTTTATCAAGGCAAGAATGTCTAACAAGTCACCAAGCGGTGTGTAGATATGATGGAAAAAATCTTGAATTAGGCCACTGAGTAAATTCATAATTCCTTGTGGCGTTTCCGTTACTAAGAATAGAATAACTACAGTGAGAAGCATTCTTGTTGTTCGCTGGGAACGGCGAGATCTTTTCGAGCTTGTACCAATGGGTTGAGTTTCCCCGTCTGCCACTGAGTTTTTGGTCATCATCTTTTTGCGCCTTTTTTCAGCATCTTGCATTGTTCTGACGAGCAAGACACTAAATACAGTAAGCAAGAAGCACGGCAGTAGCTTGACAAATATAGCCTGTACCCAAAAATTGAATTTTTGCAGAACGACGTCGGTTTTGGTACTATTTTTAACATCAATCCACCAAATGGAAATATTACTATTGTTTCCGAAACCATGAAGGGGAGCTGGATCGCTTCTCAACTCATACGAAATTGAGTTTGGTATACAAACTATGGTCACAACCACTGCCACCGTTATGACTGCAGTTTTGGCTTTCTGTACATTGCAGTATTGGGCTCCAATCCGAGGAAAACGTATAAAGACATAGCGGAAAACAGCAAGCGTGACGGTTAACCAAATGGATATAGAATGCACTATGACGCTTATAATTGCGTAACTAAGTTGATATTTCGCACACCCTTCAGTATCTCTCTCCGGGCTTACTTCAATTCCATGTATTACATACATCTGTAACGCCCATGGGAAATAGAAAGCCATTGTAAGTCCGTCAGATATAGCTAATCCAGTCAGAATAATATTTGTAGATGAAACCATATTCTTTCTGGTAAGCACTATTATATTCAACACGTTAGCAATGACTCCAAAAACACAAACACTAGCTGCTAAGTACCCGTGAACAGGTTTATATTTTGCTTCAAACGTACGCAAAGCCGGCGATTCCGGGACATCCGATATATAGTTTCCCATAGTAGAGGTTGAATTTTCATAGTAAAAATTAGTGAAAGCTTCATAAGTGACATTGGCGTAATATTCAAGTTTGTCCATAATATAGTGAACAAATTCAGTGTAACTATTGGTCTTTCTTCTACAAGACCACAACCCACACTGGCACGTATGTTAATAACTAGTGAATGATGTCCAGTGATTTCGAAACACTGGCTTAAAATTCACAGAAACCTCTTAATAAATATGCGTGGTCCGATAATATCCTTTTATCTAAATTATGTTAATTTGTTTTAATTCACTTTCTTTTCACTGCTTAATACGCCGTTTCGTGTGAAACGCAAACACAAAATGGATTACTCCGTATGACCTCTAAATCCAGCTGACAAGACGACGTCAGCGGGATGACTTATTCCTTCTTAGATGAAAATTTTCTGCGTGATGAGAGACTGTAATCTCACCTGAAAGAAGAAAAAAAAATACTGTAAAAAGATGTAAACGTTAAGACATTGGCACCTACTTATTGTCGCTACAGGACACAGATTAGATGTAGCTTTTTGCATTAAAAACCATTATCAAATCATTACAGATTCCGTGCGAAACAGTAAACATAATTGTGAAAGGTGAGGAACAAAGACGTGAATAACGCACACCTCTATGAGTAGTATATTTATTAACATGCAAGCATTCCAAATTAACAGATTTGAGAGAAAACCAAAAAGAGCATTTATCATACATTAATTGGTTATACTAATTCCAAATATTCATAACAGTTATAGGTAGGATGTCTATTATTCAGTATTGAAATCATAAAATACATCTGCAATGTGGTCATATCAGTAGTCACAAAATATATTATGGTACATATTGACACGGCCGCTTGAACTGTATGTTAGCTGGTATCAAAGTTTTGTCCTACTGGACCCATAAATCTTTCTACCTCCCTCGTTTTGAAATAGTAGCCAAAGTGCAATTCAGAAAATCTTGTGACCAACCATATAAAACGAAAAAAAACCTGTATTTAAGAATATTGCTTACACTAGTCCTTCATATTATACACCCTTAACAGAAACGCACTTTTCCATCCGAGCTATCCATGCCCCTTTAACCCGTTTGTGGGAGACGTTTAAAGTAATGTTTTCTAATTGATTTGAGAAACCTTTCTTTAATATTTTCCAGTAACAGATCAGCCGTGTTAACTTGGTATACATATATTAGCACAACAGGACCTTTAGAATTGATGAACACCGACTGTATAAAGAACTTTTTCATAACAACTACAATTCCACATATTTAATGCACTGAAATGATATAAGTACTGATTAAATTAACAATCACACTCGTAGAGCGCATTTTTTTGCGGCCTTTAAAGTTCCTGCACACTTTTCGCCTTTTGGTTCTCGGAGCCTATACAAGGTAATAGAACTCCACTTCGAGCGGTGCTAGCGGGCCCGAAGGGATTTATACTGAATGTTTAGAGTTCAGCTCTTGTACAGTTGGTAACTACGCTTTCTTCGTTGATTGTGCGATGACGGGACAGGTTGGGAACTCCACTGTAGCTGGCTCTTAAATTTACTTCTTTTGGTTTGATTAGTGTCACTAGTGTTGTTTCCTTTGGTGCTGTGGATTCTGCGAAGTACATACACTTACGGTTCCATAGGAATTTATTTACGTATCTTTACATCAGCATATTTTGTTTTATAATGTGATCCAGTGGTAACAGTTCAATGTTTAAGGGACCCATCTGGCGGGAAGTCATTTCGTTTACAGTGTCTTGTAATATTGGAACATGATGAGATCAACGAATAAGATGAGGTTGTGCGCTATATAATTAGTTTAAAATCCTCAGTGATGCTTTGCTCAGTCACTGCGTGCGTGTAACCAATAACAACTGTATTTCCGTCTTAACTGCTGTATGGGCAGCTGCATTCGTTGAATGTGGTTCCTGACGAACTTTCTCTATGACTTAACATGTCCTCAAATGGCATAGGACATCACACTGTTAAATTATGTGACACATTTAGTCATCAAATTCGGTTGATTATTTATTTCACTTACAGAAACTTAGTAACAAAATCTCCATTATTGGCTACCAAGGCATTATTCTGCGAAATTAAGTAAGTTTCAACATATTTACGAAAGATATGTCTTTATTGACAATCACACACTTCCGGCATTTTGATTTTCTTGAATAAATTATTCTTGACGTCACACAGCGATGATTGGTAAACATTGTTGACAATAGCACACGAACAAAAGTCCGGCATCTTGATTTTCATGACATAAATAGTTCCTGACGTCACTCAGCGCTGATTGGTAAACATTCTTGACAATTACACAATAACAATAGTCCGGCATTAGTTTTCTTAACGATGACTGATTTAAACATAAATAATTCTTGACGTCACTCAGCGCTGATATGTAAAATACAGCAGTGGATAGACCAGAATCATCGTCCAAAGACCTTTTCTCCTCTGACGTGACTTACTGGAAACCACTCGGTAACAACAGTCCGAACACTGTATATTGCACGTGCTCGGATCGTCGTTATCGAATGCTTGACAGTTTGAATCCCGTGTCTTAGCTATCTTCAAGTTGGAACTTTATTAAAAGTGAAGACGACTGTCCCTGAATCTGCATAGAAATACGGGATACTATCTATGGTCTGTTTGTTCGTGCTCCATTATCATGGCCTTAACGGATATTTCCTTTTTGAGTATAAGGTCCTCTTTTTCCTGTGCTGCCACAATTATTTACTGAATATGACGTTTTCAAATACAGGCTATTTACATGATACTCGATAAACTAATGAAGAAACGAAACACACTAGCTCATTTGGTTTATTTATTTATTTTGTTGGGTTTAACGTCGCACCGACACAATTATTGGTCATATAGCGATTTTCCAGCTTTGATGGTGGAGGAAGACCACAGGTGCCCCTCCGTGCATTACCAGTATTTCATCACGAGCGGGAATCTTAGAAGAACCAGCGACCTTCAGTAAGCCAGCTGGATGGCTTCCTCACATGAAGAATTAAACGCCCCGATTGAGTCATTTGGTTTAAAAAAATAGAGCATGTCGCATAAGGTATAGTCTGTAAACATCACGCCAGTAATTTTTTGATCATGGACGTAATTGTGTTACTAGATAACAATTTTATGTTGCTGCAATATTAGACTCCGATAAGAACATGGAACAGCAAATCATTTTCTTCTTGTTCCAGGGAACTATGCAGAATATATTGAAACAGGCGAAATTTTACCAGCGACACTACAAAGTTCCTTGTCAATTGTCTGGCTGTCATTCGATTGGACTACATTAGCACCTTCTTGAATGGTATTCTTATCACAACACTGGATAAATTGCAACATGCAGCTCGCATCAAAGTAGAACATCCCGTCAAAACCATATTACACCCATAAATATTACATCCATACTCAAGATGCTTCATTGGTAACCAGAAAAGGTGGTACAGTACACAATTTTGATATACACCTTTGACCCTGTGATCCGCATTTAATAGTTTATATGTTTGTCTTGTTTGATAAAGTATCTATATCGTCAAACACATGTTTTGTTTATCTAATAAGGCAGTTTTCATTTTCTTTCTTTTGAAATCGCATTCGTTTTTACTTTTAGACCGTATTCAGTAATACACTTTTGCACTCTATAAGTGCATGGATGGAATGCTACAAAATGAATAATAATAATAATAACAGAAGTAGTAGTTGTAATAATATTAACCATAATAATAATCTTAATAGCTATTGCACCTACGATTGTAATAGCATGACAAGGATGAATATAATTTTATGACATCTATAGGATTTCTTTATATTATGTGATATGTAAGCTTTGCAAATTGAAATTCTTTGGAATTTATAAAAAAAATATTTTTATTATTAGCTGTTACCGTGGCTAAATATGAAAATACACAACGTTTGCAGAAGCACTCGGTATTGTTGGTAATCGAGCTTCGGTCTCGGTCATTAATATATGACAAGGGCTTCTGGAAACGTTAGTTTAGAAATCAAACGCTTATTGACGCTATTTTTGCAAATGAACTCAACAAGAAGACTAAACGTATTGTTTTCATAGATGACTTTTACGATTACGGTACATTTGTATTACTATTCTGTTCTTTGAGACGGTCTGAATGTTTTACACACCTATAACTAGTGCACACAAATCAACAACACCAAATAGCATGTATTCAAGATTTCATTTTCATTTCTTGTTATTATAAACATGACATAAATCATAAAAGTATTTTAAAGTGCGATAAACAGGCAACAAGTTCAGGAAGACTAATTTTACATACGAGTCACTTTAAGTACGAATTTATTTCAATGTTTTGACCTAGATTTGTATTTAATTCTGTGAGGAATCAAATAAAACATACCTATAGAAACTTCACAATAACTCTGATATGATTCTTAAAACTAAACAATACGTTACATGCGATTCAAGTCATGACGGATTATTGACCAATTATCTCCTAACGCCCAGTTCGAATAAGAGAGTAACCTGGCGCGAAAGAACAAATACAGTGCTTCCTCTCTACAGCGGCCCTCTGAACAACAATTCCTCCTTGCAACAACATTTGCAACTGACTCCAAAATATGCTAATTGTTCTTTATTTTACCTCTCTACAACTTCCTCCGGACAACAACCAAATTGTCCGTCTCCTAAAGGATGTTGTTGTAAAGAGGGAGCACTGTAAAATAAACACATGAAATGTCTTGTTAACACATTATTTTCCCGTTCACTGGTGCCAGTATCCAGTGGAAATCTTTTTTTTCAAGAATACATTAAAAATGACTAATGAAAGTCATAAGTAATGAACATATTAAGTAGTTTTTTATTAACTTCACAGCTGTATTGGTGTACTGATATTGATGGTGTCAGCATTATAATGACTTTTACAATTTATCATACCTTTTCAATAATTGGAATTTATATCTTAATACGATATCATGTTTTAGTACACTTATCGATATTTATATGTTTCCTTTGTAAAACATTTGACAAAACACAGGTCCAAATATAGATTTCATATTAAGCTGCCAGGTGCGTTTACCTATTAAATATTATGCAAACTTTTCATAGCCGTAAAAATGATTTGCATCAGGTCCTACAAGGCGCAAGATGCCCATTCAGGTCTATTCGTGTTAACACGACGAAAGAACTGTGTTTGCATAAATATGACTGTTCAGAAACTAGTTGATTGAGTGCAATCATTTTCGTTTACTAAAGAGCAAACAAGTCATGTATAAATTCATATCTTCTCCTCTAAAAATAATTCCGCAATAAATGCATATGTACAAAATCGTAGAAACTCTCATACATTTTCTCTTGTACTTGGGAAATTTCGAGGTATCTAGAGGCAGTTCCATTCGTCAGTAATTTCTACTTTAAATTAAATATCTATATGAAGTTACATTATATGAGTCAGCGACGTTGATTTTAGAAAAAGAATTTAGCGGCAGTTTACCACATAGGTTGGGCATGAAGACCTAAACATATTGTAATTGTTATTAAACGTTCCAGAGCAACTGAATGTGAGATCAAAACAAATATCTATTTTAATTGTTTTTTGACGGAAGTCAAGATCTTAAATGCGTGATTCAAGTATCTTCATAACATTAATATCGTACTGTTTGAAACAGTTCGGCAAAGGGATTTAAAATAAAATCGAGAGGACTTCAGTCGTCCAACAAAACCTGTACATGAAATACATAAATTTCGTTTACAAATGAAACAACATATTTAGATTAGCTAAAATAACTTTAACTCTGATACAGTATGTACATACTTGTCTTTTTGCTTCTCATATGTTCACAAAATATTGAAATGGGACGAAGAAAACCCTCGATACATTCATACGCGCATGTGATTGATGTATTTGCCAATATTAAATGACTTTTCTGACAAAATGAATACAAAGGAAAGCAATTTATAACAAACCAAACCAATTGCTTGTTTGAACATATGATCTCGTTTATCAAAGCTATTGTTGTTTTTTTTCATGAACATTTTTTTGAGAGGTTTTAGCTTCGGCAAATGCAGGACTGTATTCAATCATTTCCAATTTGTTTTAGAACAGGACAATATTTCATAACTGAATCAGAGAACTTGTTCAAAATTGTGTAATAATACAGTTACAAGTCAACTGGTTGATTAAGTTATTGTGCTTTTTTAATATCTCGCTTCTTCACCAACGTGAAATATAAGTAATTTTCGTCAGATAACTACAATGTTTTAACCTGTAATCAATTTCAAAAAGTACATACTACATATCGTTTCATTTTACGGACATACTAACGGTGCTATCATTTGCAAAAACATCAGTACATTTTTTAATATCTTGCGTTTTAAACAGTGTTTAATTTTTGTTGTTAATAAGCACAATGTTGTTTCAATGGTTCCACACTAACACCGAAACTTTAGTCATAAGGAAAATAAAACAATTTGAGAAGCTTTTCCCTACGGAAGCCTATTAGGTACATTTTGTCTTAGTTTTTATGCATTGCCTCTTATGTCTGATGTATTATGCGTTACGTATTACTTATTACCTCTTATATTATACACGTAAGGTAGAGGTGAAGCAGGAAACATGAATTGAATCCTTTACTGATATGTGGAATGTATAAATTTTCTTTCACAAAGCTCGACCGAATAGCTCTGTTAACTGGAATCTACATTCCGCAAAGTCTAATGTATTTTTTTACCAAAGTATTTAATCGGTATTATTTTTGCAAGAAAGTACGCTAAGAAGATGTCAATATATGCTGTGAAATGTGTGGTTCCCATAGGAAGATATATAGCCAAGACTCAGAATGTCTAGTAAGACTGCCCAAACCTATAGTGTTCAAATTGCTATACATGTACAAGATGCTATATAGAGGGCTATTAACACTTGTTGAAGAAAAGCTTGATTAAATCACTTATTAACATAATGAAAATATCTTTCATTTCATTATATCAGTTTTCATTGCATCTGTGAAAATAAAGATACTATTGGATATGATACAGATTTGGTTAGGGGACACTTCTATGACGTTTGAACCAATTCCTTTGCCTCAGGGAAGTTTTATGTAAATTTAACTTGGGTTTACGCAGAACATTGATTTGTAGCAAAAATCGCATGTACGCTTTAAGAACACAAAACTGCCTAAAAGATATATGTTTTGTTTTTAAACGTTAGTGTAAGGTGTTAAATAGCTTTTGATACTGGTGAAGTTATAAATACGCTGGAAGAAAACTTCAGTCCTTAGTGGGGCGCGAACTGCGAATTCCTACTAAAGTCTTATTTATCAGCTCTTGCATATATAAAATGTACATAATTTTGCATTAGGTATTTCATCTTACATCTTATTCTAAGGTATTAGGCATTAGGTATTTCATATTATGTCAATGGTATTAGGAATTAGGTATTTCATCTTATGTCAAAGGACTAATATACTCTCTATCGTACTTTATAATAGATAAAGTATATAGTTTGTATAAATATAGTGTTCAGTTACAGACATAAGTTCGTTCAGAGATTACTAACAAAAGACGACGCACAAGATCTGTAATGAAATATATAATGCAGCAAGATAACAAACCTATAAAAAAGACAGAAAATAAGAAATGGGTTTAATTAGCCGGTTTATGGGCATTAATGAAATATACAATCCTGCAAGACAACAAACTATAAATTTATAAGATAGTATGCATGTTGACCTAACCGGCTATATGTTTTTAGTAACCTTTAGTCTGCTGATGGCAAGTGGTTCTGTCCTTGAGACCAGGGGCCGTATTCATTAAGCATCTTAAGTATAAGTTTTGACTCAAAACTGAAAACAAAATGGCGTCGTGAGTACGATTAAAGTGTCATTTTTCAGATAAAATCACTTTAAACATAATTGTGCATGTTGTATCTGTCTGAAATTCATGTTGTTTTTTTTAATGTTTTTGTCCACAATAAAAGCCAAGAATTACTTATTATGTTTTATGAATAACAAATATACTTAAGTAAAATAAATTTCTTACCTAAGTAATACTAAAGTAAATAATCCATTTCTTATACTTATACTTAAGATGCTTGATGAATACGGCCCCAGAGCAGACCAAGATCAGGCTGCACATCCGTGCAGTCAGATCATGGTCTGCACTGTTCGCATTAAATTTTCAATGAACAACCCTTCAAATAATAAAAGGTACTGCCCAAATTGAATGATGGACCAGTCCATTTTAGACATTTAGCAGGGTAACAGAGACCAAGACAGAAAGCCAATCGCTCACGTAATATTCGTTCTATGTTGTCGCTCGTAAAATGTATGAACAACCTTATGAGCAATTCTCTATAAAAGTCTTAAAATGCATATTCCCAGCAGACGAGTTTGTCAGACCAAGCAGTGAATCAAGTAAGACAGAGCATGCAAGTTATCATTTATACAATGATGGAGCTGCCAACTCAAAAGTCAATACTATTGTCTGACTGTATAGACGCATATGTACAGTTGTCTCGCGTATGAAATTCACGTTTGTAACATTTGAAAGCATGGACAGCCTCGATAATATTTTGTAAAATATGACACAAAACATGAAAATATATAAATGTTAAATAATTAAGAAATAAACGTTTTCATCGTTTAATGACGTAGAATAAAATACGATGATTTACCACCTAAAACCAATGAGCCATGTATTCTGTGTTTACATTTAATTGTGCCGACATTGTGTTACGCTTGAACTTTAAAATGATACTGTCTGTTCTACCTATTGAAAACAAATATATGATCCTACAAAACATGCACTATTATTTGCTTCTGACAAGTAATTAAAATCTTATCTGTCACCTTTCCCAATATGATATATTTTTCATCTAACCATTATGTCAATTGCAAATTTGATTTTTGAAATGTACAATCATTTTCATTTTCTACAGAGTAAAGAAATATAAATGTTTGAATAACTGCAGAAGAAAACAAATATTTGCATAAGATTAAAGAAACAACTTATGGGTATCAGGACATTTTTGCTATATTTCTTAAGAATGCTTTGAAACATTTTCTGTTATGGAAACACCTGAACATAGATGTTTTAGTAGTTTTTCCATCGTTTGTGACGGGGTACCGAAGGTAAACTACCTGAACTATAAAGCTCTATTTACGGTCCTTAAGTACGAATTATCAGTGGTTTATTTATATATAAGGGAGGATAGGTTTTCATTTGATTTGAACAATGCCTTTTTAAAATCAATAACTCACTTTAAGCCAAAATCTGGAGTGTAGTCCCTTTAAATATCAAACATATTTTGTCTTCTTGCATATCTTCGAATCACAAAAGCGGTTCTAGGATAATTTGCAATAAGTTCCATTGTGGTTTATATCCGTTCAAACGCAAACGAAGTAATATTCAGTCCGCGCAGTCATGATCCATGCTGTTCGCTTTTAAAGCCTATTGCAATTTGAGAAACCGTTAGCGAACAGCATGGATCCTGACCAATCTAGTCGAAAGCAGTTGTAATTCATTAATTATTTCATGTCATATAATAACAACATGCATGTCAGCAAGGCCTAGATTTTGGCAGTGGACCAAGGGATTTCTGTCTTCACCAGCACAGTTGGGGGCTAGTGACCATCACAGTATGGTCCCAATAAACAAGGGCCATTGTTTACTGGAGAGTCAGTCTACCTTACAAGTGTATCTATTAGTGAGAAGGGGAAACAGTGTAATTTATCTTAAATTAATGAATAATTAATAACATGTAAAGCTATACTAGTTTTTTTGGCATTTCTATGTAAAGAAAAATATTGTTGATCAAACACAGTAATAAAATAATCGGAAACTTATTTTCACAATAATAAAATAATGAGAAACTTTCTTAAAGAAATATGCAAATTTTTATTTTTTTTTATTTTAATTGTGATATTTCAGAAAATGTGACTTTCACTCATCTAAAGCTGGCAGAATACTGTAGATAACATTTATCTAAAATTGAAATTGATGTGCATTTCAAAGTTGCAAAGCATGAAAAAGTCACTTTTGGCAACAAACTGAAAATGTAAATTGAGTATAGATTGAACACAATAATTTTATATTAATTTTTTGTCAGCACAAAGAACTCATGAAGTTTTCACTATACTTGTGTTTTATTATCATTAAAATTTTTCAATATTATCACTGTATCTTTTATCATCCTATATGTAATGTAATAATAATAATAATAATAATCAAATATAAAGTAACAGTTATTATCATCTATATAATATCAAAATAATAATTATCATTATTATCATTCTACATTCACTGAAGAAAAAATAATTTCTTTCAACTTCACTGCACACATCTGCATGGTCTAGTTGGGGTCCCTGCTGTGCTAATTGCCCTCTAATCAGTTACTGTTACATAACCGCTGATAAGCAGCAGAAAAGATGGGAGTTGTATATTGGATTTTTTTTTGAGGGGGGGAGGGGGTTACTTATATAGTAGTGAATCTAGGCCTTTAAGTAAGTTTGTGCTTAGAGCTGTTATTTTTATTGTCTCTTTTGTTGTTGTTTTTCTATTCAAGCAAATTTCGTAACGGCGGACTGACTTAATTATCGATTATATATCGTCATTTATCAAGAAGTGATACCTAAATTGATTTCATCAACCTTAATTATTATTTGACTACATTTTGCTTGTGTTCTTTTTTATTTTAACTTCATAAATGGCTCACAAATGTTAATCAATTTGTTTACGTCGTCAACAAAACTTTATCAGTTGAATATTTTGTCTAAGTAAACTAATGAGGTGAGTATCATAGCTCCCGGAACATCACTCGTCATTATCCTCGCATAATCAAAACGACGACAATTGGATGTTTACCATTATTTACAACCATTGCTGTTTTCTCGTAATACAACTCATGTAATGTTATCATGTCATTTTGAAAATAATGAAATACTACTTTGTGAATGTTTTTTAAATATTAGTAATATTACTGGAATAGAAAACTGGGAAACAAATTTTTAACAAAAGAATGTTTGTCTCCTGTTCTTTATACATTCTTATATGACCATTCAGCTGCACTGAACTGTTTCAAGAAGTCATTGATTTGTTTAATTGCCATATATAATGTTTATCCTAAACTATATTACTACATTGTGTAAATGCTGTATCACAGGTTTTCCTTCTTCTAGGATGATTAATCATAAAATTTTACAAAAATATCACGAGTATATATGTGTATAAATCAAATTAATGTTACTTGAAACATAATTAATCGCACAAGAAAACATATACTTACAAAGCCTTTCTTTCTTTTATGAAGAAATCGGTAGCGAATAATCGCTTGAGAACCTGAAATCAGAAAAACACATACTATTATTTGAAAATGTTATTACAAAAACAGGAACAGAAAAAGTCGAAAGCGCAACACCCCCCCCCCCCCCCTCCCCCAAAAAAAAAACGTTTTCACTTGTGCCACGATATTTAATATCGTAAATATCTCTTTCATATAAAAGGCTGAGAGAGTGGTAGTATATACATTTATTATTTAAATATTTCTGTACAAATGTAGCTTTTTACTAAGGTTTTTTTTTTTTTGTTGCTGTTTAAATCAGACCGACGCAAAACAAATCAAATGGTACATTTCTTACATAATGATTAATAAAGAGGGATATCTTTCAACTATTATGTACGTTGCATGGCTTTTTTTAACGTTATAAGTATACCCCGAACGACAAGTTGAACAAATAAAGTCCAGTCTTGAACACGAAATATTATCTTTAATCTTAATATTGTAGCGAAGTTTTCAACCGTATGATTGGACTGTGTTACAAATATGTTTCACTATTTTTTATGTTTGAAATTCATTTGAAATCAAAGCTTGCCACTTTTTACATCTTTATTCGTTTCGTGCTGCTGTACTAAAATAAATCTGTGATGGCTCAAAGAGCTTAAGCCTTTTGATACATGCACGCTATAAAGGAAATTTGCTGGAACGTCTGCTGTCATGATGACGTCATTTGGTTAAAAGGTTGCTAATACCAAAAAATAGTTTGCTTTTGAAAAAAATACTAAATACGAAAATGCAGATACTAATTTACACGTTACGGTGTAAACTTTTGTTACTGAATGAAACTTTAAAAATGATGAATAAAACACATGCCACACGTTTCTGCTGAATTGGACAAGAGATTAATGAAGTCCAAGTGAAACACAGGTTTTCTTAGTTGACACAATTATTACATGTACAGACCAATGTGGTTTTCATCGAATGATGCGATTTCCTAGGGTGGTTAAATAAAAATTGATTAAAATTGCTAGTCTTTATAGGGATTCGTGTTCGCGTATTATCTCATAGACTCCTGTCCTGATTTACCTTTTAAACTGTTTTTCATGTAAAAAGTTAAAACCTATAAAATATTCTTAAAATTTCCTATTTTAAATTTGCTCACGATATAATACTAAGATTATGCTTTAACTCTGAAAGATGTGTTTGCTAGATTTCAATGGAGATTTCAAGGTATCACAAATTAGTTCACATTACTATCAAATTCAATAAATGGTAAGAGATTACACGGCACATAAATATTTCACTATCACGCATAATGTATGTTAGATCAATTATCAATTTATCTGTCATTCGACTATTCTCACATTTCTATAGATCTTAACGTTCATTTATGTACAATTATCAAAGACAAACATGTCCTCTTTGGTGTAGTGGTTAATATTGAATGTATGAGGTCATATATAGCCAAGGTAGGTAGCTTCAAACGAATAGTGTAGTTCGTTTTCTGCAAATCACTTCTAATCTCAAAGAACTAATTTTAAACGGAAAACGTAGAAAGAGAAAACAAAATCAACTAATTAATTATGATTTTTCTGCAAGATTAACTGCCTCGTACGTTCAAAACCATCCCTATACTTATCATTTTGTGAACGAAGAAGCACGAAATTAATTAGTCTAAAATGCGTATATCTTCTTGAATACAAAACGGCTAATGAAGCAAATTGGTGGTTTTCATTCTGCATTATCAGTTGTATAGGCAATATCCGTGGCGCTTAGAATTACACATTTATATAGCTCTGAACGTTCATTTGTGGGTGAAATATTATTTTACGTGCTGGCGATTCCTAAGTCAAATTACCTTTGTGGAAGCAAAATTTAGTATGTTCTATAAATTAATCTAGTATACTGAATATTTGTTCCAAATGTTCTTACACGTTCATGCTTAGTATCACCTTCCTAACTGCATATAGTAACTTGTTTGTATTTAATATAAAACATAGTTTAGGGCATTTCTGACAGTTGCCAATTGTTTCTTACTGATTCTCCATTGGGGTAAAATATAGTTGAAGAGTCGCGGAAGGTATCGGACACTTCGAATGAAGGCTGGTCTATGTCTAAAGAAAAGCCCTGCAGGTTATTTAGCAATAAAGGGAATAGTTCTTTGTTTTAAATAAAATCAGTTACTTAGATCCATTTTTGTGTACTTAATAGATTTTCATTCAGACATAGACCTATTTCCACAAGACATTCATACAGTTGCTTAAAAACGAAAAGAAAAAGGGGGTGTTGAATAGTTTGCAGTGAAGTGCTAGTCAACTGTAGTCACGTACCTTCATATTGCCGAATTTCAGAAACGGTCCGCAGAATAAACATCCATTTTTGTTTACAAGAAAACAATTAAAAACATGCGAACATAAGCATGAAAAGTGTCTTGTTTTTTGTTAAATTCATTCAACGAGTGAAATAATGTAGGCCTACTCTTTGCTCCGGTTTACGCGAAAATGCGCTAAAATGGAAAGATAGGGTTTATAGGGACTTTTTTCGATATACCAGGCACTATTTTGACTGAATAACTGTACTTACCCCTGCAATGACAAAGAGATGTATGTTAACAAGAAGACGGAAAATAAAGATAATACGATATACATGTATGAATGTTATAATATCTAGTGTATGTACACTGTTGTTATATACACAATAATAATTAATCTGGATATGATGTTTTGCCTTAATCTGAGCAATACCAATGATTTTTATATTTTTTTTTCTGTGGTATTTAATATTTGCTTGTATATTTAAGCAGAACAAACGGTTTTCCATTGAAATAAATAAGTTATACAATGTGCAATTTTGGCGATATTCTTAGTATATACTAGACAACATTTTCGCAGAAATAAAAGTATTTCAGAATTGATATAACAATTTGTATCAATTATTTAATTGTATGTCGTTATATGGACAGTACTGAAGTGAAATCATTACAAATTTAATCAGTACGCCATGAAATGCAATCATAGTGTGCTTCAGGTCTTAAATTCTCTAATTAGACTTCATTAATGAAAATCTCATTTATTGTATTTTAAATCAGAAGTTCCATTTTCAACATCATTCGATGATAGAACATCGCGATGAAATAACCTATAGTTCTGTAGCTAGAAGCAGCATCATTTATTTTGGAAAGTTACGATGTATAACAATTCAATTTTAACAAATGTTTTGGTACTACATTAATCGGTCTTGTGTATATGCATATAAAATGATAGTGTCTTATTATTTCTTCAAACAGATCATCCTAGCATTCCATTCTTACTGGGATAGTTTCATGCTAGCCAATGTTACTGATTGCCTTTATTAAAATATTTTAAACACTTATTTCATAAAAAAAGTTTTTTACTCCTTACCCACTTTCACATCTGAAAATCAGAAAAAAAGGTAAAAGCTGACTTTTAGAGAAAAGTATGGAAACAATGTGCACTACTGGCCGAAAATCTGATTAACATGCAAGTTGTGCAGTGAAAAGTATAATTTCGTGAAATGGAGTCACGTTGTTCATGATAAGTAAACTACATGAAAATGCATATTCAAGTAGGCTGAAAATTATCACTCACTTGACTCTTATAAAGAGACATTCGCACAATTTTATTTCATTTGTTTTTCTTTCTGGACATTTAGAGTAATTTTGTCTTTGAAAGTAAAAAGAAATAAAAAAAAACGATGATTTACTGACATCTAAAAGTAATGATCTATAACATGTTGTTATTGTCATCAAAATCAGTAAAACTTTCTTTCCTTCATTTGCAGCAAAACTGAAAGGTTAGGGTAGATTTCTCAGAAGCCCAGTGCACCCCAAACACAGTCAGAGAGCCATGCATCGCAAAGTAGACCCGCAACAAAAAGAAAAAAAAATATAGCAGAATGGCTTCAAAAATCCAACAAGTACATTTTAGTTATATGCAAAATACAAACATTGGTATACGCTTACAACAGTGATGGCACAATATTTCCAAATTTCAAAGTTTTGCATCCAATATATAGGTATTACAAAGTCTTCAATGGTGCGATGAAAACACAATGCTTCCATTTTGCCTATTTTGGTATGAAAAGAACATTCAGACATGGCCATGCATTCGTCAAAGTCAAAATGCTGCTTTTTCCAGTGATAAGCATTATGTTCCTTTTATCAGAACAGTCTAGAATTACTCGAGTAGCTAACTAGATTCTAACGTAATTCCATAAAAGGCTGACTGTCCATAATATCGGCTTGTTAGTTACAACAATAGGAAGCGGTATAGAGAGCAAGGAGGAAACTAGATTCGCTAATCTAGAATAATTGCCATAATGCACTAAAAGTCTCATTTTCGGTGAAACACATCAAAGTGCCCTTTAGTAAGAAAACTAAGCAGCAGATATCTACAGATCCAGAGAGAGGCAGAGAGCCTTTTTGTTACATTATACTGAGTAGCAATTATATGGTGATTTATATGAACGATGATCGATGTATCATTTGAGACAACAATATGCCAAACATTTCAATGTGTCTTGATGAATCACGCGTTCATTTTCAATGATTACTTTATTTCTATTTGAAACTTAGACTATATCATTCATATTAGAAATCTGAGGCTGGAAAGGAATATCTTAAATATTTTTAACTTTTGTCATGAAAATTTATACTGTAAAATGTCATCTGAAAAGCGATAAAAAACTAACAAAGACCAAAATATCTCAAGGATAAAATATCTTGGGAAATTTGGATATATTTAGCAACGTCAAATTAGAAATTAGTGCTTATATAAAATGTCAGTTTTTGATACGGGATCATGCTCTCGAGGATTTTAAGCACTATATATCAAAAGTATGTGTTATCGAATAAATTTCGTCAATCACAGAGAGAGAGAGAGAGAGAGAAAGGTGAGGATAATGTGCGTGTGTGCGCGTCCGTGTGCATATTTGTCAGATTACACAAACGTTGCTGCATACACCTATGTATATTTTGTTTTATTTTTGCAAACATTTTAAGGATATTGGAATTATGGCGAGTATAATGTTTTAATGTACACCAACAATAAGTGCTTATGACAGTGAAGTACTGGAGTTAACTGGATGTAGTTATTGTAACTGATATTCTTTTCAGTACGGGAAAATGAGAACGTTCTACTTATTAATAGTTCGATATCTTAAGGATGTACGAGCTTTTTTTTCAGGATATCCGCCATTTTGAAAAATGTTTCTTCGAATATTGCTTCCTAACAAAAGTTCTGCCAAAAATTAATGCTAAATAATTAAAATATGGCTAAAAATATACATTTTAACCAAATATATTATGCTTTTGCGAAAAAAAAATTTTTCACCCTTTTTTTCTGCTGGCATTTGTCTAAAATTAACGTAAAATTTACAATGTGGTAGGGGTAGGTAATTTCAAATATCTATTTAAATAGTAGATCAGGTTTGGTTTTGATATTTTTCTGACTGATACATTTAATGTTAAGCTATAAATAAAATAAAGGTTTTCAAGATAGCACTTTATATTATCTAGTAAATATAAATTAAAACAAAAAGAACAAAAAATATCAAAATTCACCACTTTTTAACAGTTTTTCCTTAATAAATCTCTTAGATGCACGGCGACCCCAACTTTTTTTCTGTCCATTTTGAAGCCTTTTTTATGTCTTTAATGCCGCAAAATATTTTGAAAATCTTAAAGTTAGAATTTTTTTGTAGATCTAAATACGTTTTTTTCATTGAAAATAATGTGGGTGGGGTAATTATGTCAACATGTAAAAATTAAAGAGATTTGTTAGTGACATTTATGCTTATATAATACTGACATCACCATATATTCATATTAACCTGTAAGACCTGAAATCCCTATAAGATTAAGTAGGATATCATATGTTTTATATAGTACCACCATTTTTCTAATTTTACAAAATTTCAGAAATGCTTAAGCAGTGGGTGAAGAAAATGCCCTATAAAATTAAAACGAGTTCGGTGACTTGTGTTGTTTTGTTTTTTTTTTTTTTTTTTTTTTTTTTTTGCTTTTGTTTGTCTTAGAAACTAAGATCACAGGATATGAAAAAAATCTTAACGTTAGAAAAAATTCGCTCGTACATCCTTAAGTGTTCATTTGAAGTTGTTAAGAAAAACTGAAAGTCAGTTTAAATGTTCGCTTAAACTGCACAGTTGATCGGAAATATGGCTACCCGACCGACACATATTTACAGAATGTGAAATAAACATCGAGCATTTAAAAAAAATAGATATGGCACGTTGATGTCAATTCAAAACTTCGTAACTTTAGGCCGAAATAGTAAACGCAATGTATGTTTCCTGAAACTATATCTGACTTTATTTTGGCTAGTTTCAAGTCGATGTGCGTCAAAAAACTTTAGTTGATACGTAACCCATTTATTTGCAGACTGGCAGAATACTGTGTAGCATCATGTGGTCACGTCCATGAATTTTAAAATATATTTGTATAATCCCGTTCCTACAAAAGCGTTATGCAGTAAAGAAAACTATTTAGTCTTTATAACTGTAGCTTCTGGTTAATTCATTATGTTTATAGTTGTCTTTTACGGATATTCTAAACTCTTTGCTGATGACCCAGAAAGGTGAATGCCAACTTCTCAAAAGCATAGAGGAAATACAATTTGTGTATCTATGGTAAATGTACACATAAGGAAAACTTCCTGGAACAAATTCCTTCAGTGGATAAAAAATGTGTAATTTGAAAAAAAAAGAACATTTTCCGAAGATACAATATCAAAAACTTGTTATTGAAAAGTTATATGTATTACATAGTTATTGTCTGCTGTATCAGACTAAAGGAATTGTATCATGTATTCTTAAAGAGCCAATTCGTTTCGCATTTGATGCATACGTTCTTTCACCGCTATCCATTGGCTAATCATGCAATAAAAATTATAAATAAGTTTTTTTTTTGTTTTGTTAAATTAAATTTGATGGCAGGCGTTTGATGGAGAGTTCTTTCATTAAAAAGCGCACGTGACCGTTGTTATGTGAACCTTATTTGTTCATATCGTACTATAAATGTTCATTAAGTACATGTAGTTGTTCCTGCTTCCAAGGTCATGAAATGAAATTCTATTTTCCTCTACATCGCGAAAATCGTGCATGCAAGTATCGATCCAAGATTAATCCTCATATAAAACGCAGCATAACGTGTTCAAATATTTATAAAATTTGCAGAGTTATTGACGTTAAATTCAAGAAAAAACAAACAACAAATCTTTGGCTAAACTGACGACATTCGTGAGCCTCGTACTAATGTCACATTGACATATTTTTACTCCAAGCTCTGTGTGAAATGTTGACGCCAGCTAAAAAAGAAAAGCAAGTTGTATAACTAGAACACGAATCATTCCCCTTTGATATGAAAGATATTTATACATGTATGTTATGTGTGAAAGAGTCACACAAAGTCTTGTGTTATTCCGAGAGCATATGTTTGGAAATATGGCGGAAAACTAGATATAATTATGAACAATATTTTAAAAAGGCCTTGAATATTGTTTAACAGCGACATAAGAAGAACGTGACAAAATGATATGTTTGTTACCGAATAATATCTCATAAATCAGTGTCATAAACATTCGTCAGATAATAAGTATTGAAAAACAGCATATGTGTATCTGTGAACATTTTATTTCTACATCTTTTCTTGAGGGGGCGAAACAAATTAGTTTTTCATTGATGCAATCAGCAAGTCAGTTATAAAAGCATCACTCGATGTGACAGGAGAGGTTTTGAGCTGCGACAGCCGGAAAAAGGAAACAAAGGATCAAAACATGTTAAGTGAGCCTTGTATGTTATCGTGGCTGTAAAATAGTTCAATAGCTGTAAACTGTAGCTGCTGAATAATGAATAACTGTTTACTTATTTCAATTAATTCCAAAAGATGTCTCAATAACGCACACCAATTGTATGTAACTTAAGGATATCTTTTTATAAAAGGGAATTTGTCTAGTCTTATAATGTGTTCCTTAAGCAGACAGAACAAAAGCAAATAAAATTGGTGCATGCGAAGAAAGACTACCAGTGGCATTGAGTAAATGACAATGTGTTACGTATAACAAAAGATAAGATGATTTACAGCCAGTAAATAATTAGTTGCACCCAACAAGCAGTCAGTTACAACCCTTAAATAACGGTTTGGTGCGAATCATACGAAAACCGACTGATTGGGTTACGATCAACAAATTATGATCAGGTGCAACTCATGGTCTTGTAGCTAACAAAAAACAATTAGGTGCGGCTTATGGTAAAGTAGTTACCAAATAATGATAAGATGCAATTGATGGCTTAACTAGAAAATGCCACTGTGACTGATGGTATTGCAACTAAATAAGGATTGGATGTGACCCGTGATATAACCACTAGCAACCAGTATTAGAGTGTAAAGTGCACGCAATTATCAATCACATGCAGCCTACAAGTATAAGATATTACTGACACATAATCTTAACACTTACTGTGGGCAAATAAAGAGTAGTTACCATCCATATGCTAAATATCAAGAAGAGCTTGTCAGTCAAGTCACGTTATTCTGATATAAATTGGGAAATTAGAACAACATAATGATTTAAAAACATGTACGTATAAATAACAAAATAGAAAAAAACATATATTTGCTGTGGTTGTCATAAGTCTAATGAATGTGAGGACAAATGGTGCTTTGGATTTTAACTTAAAACAAAACACCTCTAATTTCAAAAACCTTTTCGCCAGACAGACAAACGCAAATTTAATTATCTTGTAATGACAATATTCATTTATTAAGTATATTATTCACTGAATATTTATAGGTTTAATTATTAGTAAAAGAAGAAAACTGATAATTGAGTGTCTTGTTGTATATCCCTATTATTGTTCATTCAAGATTCAGGTAGAATAAAGGCAACCATCATTTCCTTTTACTTGTTAGGTTTTCATTCTTAGCATTGCGTGGATAAATGTAAATGGTTTCCTTTCAATACACAATTTGGTTACTGTCGGATTCTATCGTTTATGGGAAAGTCATTATTCTAATAAAACTACATTATCTTGCATTTCATTTTATATTTCTATTACTTATATTTCAATTACGATGTTTTAATGTATCGCTGATAATTTCTTCCTGACCAAGATTCTTCATATGTTAATAACTGTTAACAAAGATAAAGAAGAACGTGGGGATTTTGCTTCGTTTCGTATCATCAAAATGTTTATGAATCATTCAGTTCAAATTACTAATCCTTTCATTAACACGAATGTCTACTTTGAGCAGGGACGAAAACGAAACATGGATTTATAAATAGTTCAACAAGCTACTCAAAATATATCATTTTACCACACACTGAAGCCGGACATATTTGTTTCTGAGGTTGTACGTTTCATTTTTATTCACATTGTTTTGTTTTTATCTCATCAATAATAATAACTGCATGCATGAGAAGAATCATGGAGTGCATTAGAACAAAGTCAACGTAAGCAAACCTTCATGTATCAAAAACAACAAACACGAAAAATATAGTTCCGTATTAAAATCTATGGAAATACAGTAAGCAAATTTTGAATATCATGTATGCTACATTTGTATCAGCCTTATTATACAAAAAGACTTTTTCTGTAACAAAACAAACGCTAAATTTTGTGGAAAAAGTCACCAATTACACGATGGGCTTGTAAAACGACATATTATAGATATGATAGATATTAAATAAATAAAATCGCAACATTTTATGTTTGCAAAATTTCACAATCACTGGATAGTATCTATCTACATAGGTAAAAATGCTGCATATGTAAAGTAAATACAGAATGAATATGTTGTGTATATAAAAACTGGAATTTGTTTTAATTTATCAAACAGGGGTTACCGGAATATATATACGCGATTGCAGTTCCAGGGATTGTCTTTTGTTTATATTGCCAAGTTAAAGATATTAAGTTAAAAATAGTTAATGTCGATTTTCTAGGTTACAATCGATATCTAGTGTTACATTTTCGCGAAATATTTGCACAGTTTATTTTCAACTATAATCCTTTGATGTCTTGCAGTAAATATAAAATAGACCGAGGATCACTGACCTTCTTTTGTAACTTAATATGTTTCTAAGAAATATGATAATTTGCATGCATTGAATAGATAACATTATAAGTAGCACAAGGAAGATATGAATAAATATAGATAATTATATTTTCTAATTATTTCGGAAAACCAGATATATTCTGAAGGCCCTTTTCAAATTAAGCAGGGACTGTAAAAAAAATGGGTCAAGCAATAAGAAGTACATTCATTACAAATATGATTATATTTATGCCGAGACCCAAAGGTAACCTCAACCATCAAAATTTATTTGTATAAGGTCTTCAGAAGCTGGGCATAAAAAGTGCAAGATAGAATAACATCAACAGCACATTTGAAAATTCAGATTAAAACTATAGCTAATTTGATATTTGTTTTTGAAATTTCTAAAAACTAAATAGGGAGTTTTAAATTTCCCATTCCTAAATAATTCTGTCAATTTGCGTGAAAATGCCAGGCAGTTCACGTAAAATAGAAAAAAAGTTGAAACCCACAGGTCGCCCTACACCTACACGACAAAATTGAAGCCATATAATTCTTCATTCTTAATCATCGCGCGAACAAAGCCAAATTGTTTCCTGTCCATAGAAAATTTAATCTTTGTTGGATTACTTTACCCTGGGAAGTATTCATTATTCTTGGACAAATCATGGCGTCTCGGTTTTCAATTATTGCCTTATATTTATAATAGTGATGGAATCCATCGCTGACCAATTCCAGGAAATCGCAATGAATTACGTTTAGGAATAGAGTCAAAAGATAACCGTATGTCTGAAGCAGCGATTTATCATTTTAAGCAGCCGTATGCTTTATTTATATAAAAACCGTCTATGACCATGATTTGGCCAGGAATATTTTATACAAGACAGTTCTATCTGACACAAAGAAACGAAAAAAGCAAACAGACAAATTGGTAACATATTTTATAAGATTGCCGAATGTTTTATTGTGCCAGTGCCCGTTATTATGCAGATTTATTCATTAATTTTTATATAAGGTATGATGACAATATAATTTATGAGAGGAGGTATCAAAATGTAGAGCTTAGTTAGTGAACTTTTCAATAGCAGATTGTTGTTTACTTAATTTTTACCATATGAAAAAGAAAACATATTTTCGTATTGCTTTAAATGCCGGAAATGGCATACCAGTGATTAAGATTACACCAAACTGTCATTAAGCCATTGAGTTCAACTACATCTAAAGGCGATTCCTATCATTTAATATTTATTTAAGGAACAATAAAAGCCATTATAATGGGTTTAATTATTTCCCTCCATTTACCGCGAAAAGCGAGGCATTTCTTTTTATTTAAAAAATGTACATTTTTTCATTTGCATAAGCTAGATAATATGATGTTTCAACAACCTAGATTAAAAGGCAAGTCTGAAACCTATGTGGAACTTCCGAATTCATTTATAGGGGAGGTAATAATAATTTGACATACTTGAATTTCCATTGAAATTCGGGTAATAATTATTTATTTTTAATGTAAATCTTTAACAAATATAATATAAAAGTCTTCTAATAATAATTCTTAATTTGGCAACAGAATAGGAAAATGAAATTAATTATCTTCAGTGGAAATAAAACATGTAATAATCTTTCAAAGCACATGATTAAATAGAAAATAATCAGATGTGAAAGTTTTGAAGAAATCCATGATTTGACTAAAATCTCAAATTACTTGCCTTTAATGTACCGAAAAATATTGAATGTACTCAATATGCCTCTGTTTTGATAACTTTAAACTATCAATCAAATTAAACGTTTGAGGTTACATGCCATGATTGATATGATTGTAATATTTCAATTTCAATTAACAAAACAAAATTGATTTAATGAAATTGTGAAATTCTACCATACCGATATAATAACATTAAGAGTAAACAGAAACAAAATATTTGAGCCGCACCATGAGATAACCAACATAGTGCATTTGCGACCAGCAAAAATCCGGACCAGTCTGTGTATCCGCGCAGTCTGGTCAGAATCAATGCTGTTCGCTAACGGTTTCTCTAATTGCAATAGGCTTTGATGCGCAGGCTGGTCTGGATCCATGCTGGTCGCAAATGCACTATGTTGGTTTTCTCGTGGTACGGCTCATTTGTTGTAAACTAATTCAACATGAAAACACAACTCTTGTAAGATGCTAAGATGCATGACAGGAATTAGTATTAAGTATCCAAGGTCATCCGATAGCCTTCATTTGCGGTGTTGCTAGACGTGATTTTGTACGTAATTATAGTATTTTCGTTCTGTAATGATAGTACCCACCAGTAGAAAGTACAGTGTAACACCAAAAGAACAATCAGAGCATTCTATTGATTCAAGGAGTAACTGTTTATTACTTTGGGGGAAAATCATGCAGCTTTTACTCAGAGAACGTAATTAAAGTAATACGCTAGTAACAGTTTAATTGAAGTCTCGCTGTTGATTACCAGTTGATATAATCAAGAAATTATGGAATAAAATGGCATCTTCACATCATTGCCACGAATGTTGACAGTATGTCATTAGATGACAAAGGAAAATTTCATTTCGCTGTCTAAATGCGAACATAGCGTACCAGTAATGAAGCAGGTAAACTAGTTTCGGGTTGATTCCTCGACAAACAATTGTCAACGTATGTTATGAATAAATAAATAATCAAATCGTCGTTATCCGCGGAACGTTGAATCAACTGTTGCCACGTTGCAGAATTCGCCGTAGAACAAACAGGAACCTAGAATATTGAATCAACGAAAGGTATGACTGTTTGACGTAGTACGCACGAATCTTTTGTTGAATGTCTAATGTAGTTCTTAAACGAAAAACTTAACATAAGCAACCACATTCACCAACAAGACTCGTGTCACTCACAACATGTTAACTCCGTGTTATTTCTGTCGATAACTCCGTGTTATACCAGCTACGATATTTACTATTTGTGCAATGTCGTGTTTCTTGTTACGGTACGGTAACCATTATGCAACAAATTAACATGTTCGCCGTATATCTGAATTCCATGTATATTGTAAATAAACACTGTCAGAAACACTTAATACCAGGTTAAAATATATAGGTGTCTTGGCACCTATTTATCACATTTAGCAAAGTTTCAATGTTTACTTTTTTTCTATTTTGCATTAAATGCATGCATTTAATGTAAGATACAAAGAAACCTACAGACGTTTAAACTGATCATTTCAACAATTAAAAGAAATTTAAAACTCAAAAAGGATTGCACATTATTGGTGACATGTACGTTTAATTTCCCCTTCAATGTCATTTTAAATTGCGTCATTGACAATTAGGGCTAGGTAACGTAGATTAATGATGCAAGCTTATTTATAGAAAGTATTTTATTTCTTCTTCCCGTTACTGTGTGGATAGAAGCTGTGACCATAGTGATTCATTTTAATTTTTAATCGTGCAGGCAAGGTTCTCAATGTAAAAAATAAATTAAAGCCAGCAGTCCAGATAATGCTGTCCTTAATTTGCACAGGTAAAGCACCGCCTTAGGATATAAAAACATGGAACATACCCGACTGTTACAGTTTCTTCCGTTTGACTCCGTATAGTTATAACACTGATGGTTGTGCATTCCTTGGAACCTACTTATGACTTAGTTTGACATTGCGATATAACTTAGGAATAAACTGTGCAGAAAATCTGTTTGATGAAACCGGTTTAACTATGATGAAACTTAAGGCAAGTCTTACGGTGAATTCTGACCATGACTTCGGATAAAACTAAATATTGCGTCTGTCTATGTTTCTAGAGGGAGGTTTCGCAGGCGTACCCGAACGTAGCGAAAATCTCCAAACGAAATATCAATAAGTAGAATAAAGCATTTTCTAAATTTAATCGATCTGATGCCCGTTTTACAAAAGAAAACCTATTAAGCAATATAATCTTAATTTTAAATTGTGAACCTTATCTTTAGCACAGCTTGAACTGGCGGCAGGCTGATCCAAGCTGTACGTATAGTATTCTGTTCAAGAATACATATCGAAACAAGTTATCTCTACATTAGTATTATAAATTTTGAATTATTGTATTCATATCCTAGGTTAGATTATTTTGGAAACGACAATACTCTCCTCTAATAAATACGAGCGCCCGCTGTAATTCAATCATATAATGTTTTTGGAAGATGTATAATAAATTCAAGTACCATATATGAGTTTCAAAATCGTTTAGTTCTTTCACGCCATTTAAGTCGCCTACATGTGGTAATTAAACGAATCCAAAAAACTGCTTTGAACGCGTAGAAGGAAACTAACCAAAATAGCACATCTGTTTGAGTAAACAATGAAACCATTCATGAGAAAAAAATGAATATGCACAGCTTCTGTAGCACAATCTATTATATAACTGTGTTGCAATGACATGAAGAGCATTTTTAAGGGCCAACACTGCGCAATGAAACAATACCAAGTTCGGTGTAAACCAAGTCTTCGAACCGAGACTGTTAAAAAGTCCAAGAATCCTTTGGTGTGATAATCCAAGCTGTCTGTTATACTATAATTATAGTCTTTTGTTTGTTTATAAGAAAGAAATATAAGCAGGTTTTTCTTTAACTTCTCCAGTAAATTTCGATATTTGTATGTGACAATGTTGCACAAAATCATTACCATGTAATTAAAACAAAGCGCTTTTAATATGTGATTAAATTTTGATTACTAGCATTAAAATTGAGAAACCCTATTGCACTAGATTTAATCAAGAGCAATCAATTTTTATAATTAAAAAGGTGATATATTCTAAACGTATCAAGGGATGGTAGAATTTAAAGATGTCTTGAATAGTCTCAATTTTATTGTCAAAATTTATCACTTCCTGTGTAGAATACTGGCCAATGGAAAAGGAAAATGTTGATTAATTGAAACCAAAAATGATTTTTTTTTTTTTTTTGCTTTTTATGTGTCAAAATGGCTAAATTTAGTCATCTAACAAATCGTTCTCTGACAATAAACTAAGCACTAATCAAAACATTTAAAAAGCTGAAAAAGTCTTATTATGACTTTTAAGACCTTAACACGCAATTCACAGATAAGCCAAGACAATGGAATACGTTGATCAAACAGTAAATTCGTATCTAAAATGCATTAAAATGTTTCAGTTTAATTTAACTATTTTAACGGCAATACTTCAGAAGCATAATATTAAAAACGTTAAAATGCATCTCTTACAGTTCTTTATAAATTTGTCTATTAGGTTCTTGAAGATGGTATTGATGTTGGTCATAATATATCTAGGTCATTACTATTTTCACATCTCAAACTGGTACATTTTGATAGATATTAAACACAAAGTGTATGTAATTAACTGTTGCCATTTTTGTGACAACTTGATCATTGAACACTATTGTAAAAGGATTACCTGAAGATCATTTGTTTATTCATTTTTTTTCTAAAATAGGGCTAAACGTTTTGAAAGTTTTTAAAACAAAATACAGTAAAGGCTTACAAAACAATAGTTATGTAAAATTATTTTGAAATCCGACCATCAGTTACTGAAACAGAAAACGTTCTAACAAGCGTAAAGTTATTTTTTTATTTATTTCTTTGTGCAGCTTTGAACCAAATAAACAATCCTATGGGGAGCGGTTATTAACTATCACAGCTAGAGTCTGTAAGTACAGGGTGGTGGCTGTGACAAATCTCCCAGTACTTTAACTCTTTTGTTATATTTTCTGAATCTTCATAGAGTACACTAAATGATACTATAATAGCATTCCGCTTCAGCCAGTGCTAGTGGATCTGAGGAGTGCTGCGTTTTAGGAACAGACTCGTTCAAACCAGCATGCGGTTGCGTTTATGCTTCCAAATAATATTTTTATAGATTTTATTGAATTAAAAGCAATTAAGGTGGGTCGATACCTTATTCATCAAATATGACGTTCCTTCCGATTTTGATGAAACTTGGTCCAACTATAGCGCTATGGTTCCTTTTTTGTTTTTCAGTCGTCTTGGCAACAATAAATTATCAGTGATGGCGTCACGAACGTCGCAACGTAGGGCGCAAAAATGCCCAAAATCCGCCGTAATAGGTCTTCTAAAATATCTAATTAAGATTTAAAATAAGCGAAACTTCACAATATGATACTTTATCTAATTCACATATGGACTAGTGTGTTTTTAAGTGGCATCGCACCACATTACAACGGACATTTATAATTTTATTGAGCAACCCATTTCCTTCTGATATAAAATTTTGACAAAAAATCGGCAAATATACGCAAAAATGACATCTTTAAAAATCAACAGGCCCACTAAAAGTCTGATTTTCAGCACAAGTGATCAATTTGCAAATGAAATGTCAAATAACAAAGGGAACTTTACGTTTTCAGTATTTCACAATATTGTGTTGAAGACAAACTGTCCTTCCGATTTTTGGACTTTTGGACGTAAAACGCAACGTTTTGTCGACGTTGCTTATTGTTTGCATCGTTGCGCTTTGGACGTTTGCATTATATCTTAGGTCCATTTCAACTGTATTCACGAGCCAACAACTTAGGGAAATTATTATGCATCATTGACGCACTACCAGCTATCTGGGTTTCACGCAAGAACATTTTCCTTCCTTTTTAACTACAAGTTGCTACTTAACTGACCGCGATACACGGAACCTAATTTTGACATGCACCGATCTAAGAAATATGATCTTTCCTTTTATTTATGTTCATTTAATATTTCGTTTTTTTTTGTCTCGTTCCCGCTGAATTTGCAGTCAGTGTCCTTAATCCCGCCCTTCATTCGCACGTGTATTCTGTCTGGCACGTTGCGCGTATGAGTATCTTAGTAATGGCTGTTTCGCATACGCACCAAAAACTGAACCGGGGAAAAAGGAATAGAATGTAGCTAAATGACATCGAAGCAGGCCGAAACGAAAACATGCGTAAATTGAGTATTATTGTTCTTGCATGTAAATCACTTTTCCCTAATATTAGTCGAATTTTTACATGCGGCACGACTACTTAAAACAGGCGTACAGATTCATCGTGCAATTCCACACAAAATCATATTTTGATAAATCAATGCTACCGATTTCATTATCCAATGCCGACGGAATTGTTATATCGTCATCATCGATATTAAGGACATATCAGCCTCAGGTATTTTGATATATTTGTGAAGCACTAGCCGATTCGGAAACCTTTTTTTCCACAAAAAATGTGTAAATCTCTAAGAAAACCAACAGTATAATATTCCCAGCAGTCATTCTCGTTTACAATTATGTGAAGTCACTAATGTTGCATACAATTATATTTACTACAGAGTTACGCAAATGTTTTCTCTTCTAATACGTGGCTTAACATGTATTTGAACTACATTTTTCAGTTAAATCGCTTATGCATCACTGCAAAGTTAAACTGTAAAAAATCGCGAACATCGGTTTCTTTAAAATACCTGCATGCTTATCTGATCTGCAATATGAACTTATCTTCTGTTAGTTTCCAGTCATATTTTGCCCCCAGATTTATGTAAATAATAGACATACCTATCATAAATAAGTGCATTTTTGAAGTTAGAAGTATTAATGACAAAGCCAGCATCGTAAAAATAATTTATTAATAAAACCTACATTACGCTGAAGTAAAACAAAAATGTGACATGCGAAATATTTCACACCTTTTCCTAAATATAACCAGTCTTACATTATTTCCATTATAGGTTAAACAGTATGTAGACAAAAATCACAATATACTTTCACGTTTAGCCATTTAAAGGCACTGGCCTCCAGATTTTCGCTTGAAGTTCAGTCAAGTTTTGTCCATTAGAACACGATTTTTTGTTTCTAATCTGTCTTAAACTACCAAATCAAGAGAGTAGTTTTAAAACCTTTACAATTTTAGCAATAGTTTTTGATATCTATGTTATTTCTTTTTTGTTGTCGTAGGATCTAGAGGTTAATGCTTTTAAAAGAAGATTACTAAAACATGTACTGCGTGAAATCATTAAAAAAGTTAAAGTTTCTTGTTTAACGTGGGTAGTCGACGAAAGTCCCCACTCGGAATGGATGGAACAACTTATTTCCAGCCGAGCCCACGGCAGGTGTCATATTTACCTCCCCAGCATCCAGTCTAGGCCGATACTGCTGGAAACAGTACCAATTTAAGCATATCACCCTGCACTGAACACTAGTCGGGATATCAGCCGCGACCGGGAATCGAACCCGGACCGCTGGCGTTGTAGTCCAACCTGCTAACCACTGCGCCACTGACTCTATTATTTGAAAAACGGATGACTGAATTTCCATAAATCATGACTGTTCAAATAAATCACAAGTCTTGTCGGCGTCAGGGCATGAAGGCATGATACATGTATGTTTACACAATATGATTCTTCCGATACATGTACCATATTTCAATAGAAACTGTGCTAGATCACTATATACATTTTCGTACACTGTTCGGAAGATGTAAACGTCAAGCCGGAAACGAAATTCGGCTTGAATATGCGTAAATATCGGGTCTTCTTGACAGATAGGGAAGCAGACGTTTCTTCTTTGTATTTTTGCGGGAATTAGCATGTGCCTTCCATGATGTTCCTTCGGTAATGACCGAATGCTTATAGAAAATTACGTTTTTGTGTTATATTTCTGCGTCAACATTGTGTTGAAGCTTTTATGTTATTGTTAACAAAATGCTCTACAACCAAATAAAAAATGCATGCTTCAGAGCTTGAATTTATATCGTGTCTGTTCGTCCGTCACAGGCTCTTAATATGATTTTTTTTTATTCGAGTATTTAATATTATATTCATGCTTTTCAAAAATAAGAAAGGATGTTAACGTTTAAACACTAACAGGTATGTAATGACGATTGTTTCACTTGTTCTGATGACTCATTTCTTGAAGTGCTGGGTTGGAAGCTGTAAACGAACATGTTTTACAGGTGAGCTTATAATAAATCAGATGGGTGGGGTTTAGACATTTTTCCATTCTAACGGCAAATTTTCAAAGCGGAATGAAGCAGTTTGGTGACTCTTAGACGTTTTTGAGATGTAGAAAGGGAAAACGGTAAATTCCACAGATTCTCTCCATGTTTCGATTTTTGTACATTTAGTAATTGTAGGTGGTGGGAGTTAGTAGAAAATTCATAATTATAGGTAGTGGGGGTGGAGGAAAATCAAAAATCATGGGAAGTGGGGTTGGAGGAAAATAAAAAATCAGGGTGGTGTTTTTTTTTCTTCGTTTTTCTTTCCAAAATTGCCTTCCGACCCTCCCATACAATTAATTCTGGAACTGTCCTTATAACATTCACTTACTTTTTTATCAACTACGCACGATACGATATCAAAGTTTACAATTAATTTACCCTTAGTTATATTTGCTTATTATGTGGTCTCCTTGTAGAACGAAGAACAAACACGTGTATAGATATCAAATTGCTATGGCGCGCTTTACGTACTTGGCATCTAACGTCAAAACGTTGAGTTGTACGTCCAAAAATCGGAAGGACAGTTTGTCTTCAACACAATATTGTGAAAAACTGAAAACGTAAAGTTCCCTTTTTTATTTGACATTTCATTTGCAAATTGATCACTTGTGCCGAAATTCAGACTTTTAATGGGCCTGTAGATTTTTAAAGATGTCATTTTCGCGTATATTTGCCGATTTTTTGTCAAAATTTTATATCAGAAGGAACGTGGTTTGCTTTGTCAAATGATAAATGTCCGTTGTAATATGGTGCGATACCACTTACAAACACGCTAGTCCTAATATAAATTAAATAAAGTTTCAAAATGTACAGTTTCGCTGATTTGAAATCATAATTAGGCATTTTAGAGGACTCAAAACGGCAGTATTTCGACATTTTGGCGCCCTTCGTTGTGACGTTCTTGACGTCATCACTGATAAAGCATTGTTGCCAAGACGACGGAAAAATATTTTAGAACCATAGTGCTACAGTTGGACCAAGTTTCATCAAAATCGGAGGGAATGCCATATTTGACGAATAAGGTATCGACTCACCTTAAATAATAGTTGTCACTAAAATTATACCTTTTTTTTTGCAAAGGCGATGGAAACAATAGTTTAACTGGTAACGCTGACTAAATGCTTATGATGTTTTTAAACGCATGTGTGAGCAATGTAAGAAATTTCATGTCCCCAATGACCTTCTTTTAAATTACTACTTTGATCATAGGTTAATCGTTAGTGAGAATTAAGATCACCTTAAAAGAATTTCTTTGAGCTGAATTGCATAATACCGCGCACTTTCAAGTGACTTTGATCAATGACTGCATTGATTCTAATAATCTATAGTACATCACATCACATCTTGCAGATGGTGAGGAGTTTTAAGTTGTGACATTTATGCCTGATTACAAGCTCTATGTACAGAATTAAAGCTATCCGACAAGAGATGATCAAGAGATAATTACATAACTAACAGATTGGACACACCATCAAACTGATGTAGACATGAATTATACCTTGATTTGTAAATAATAAAACCATTTTTTATTAAGTAGGCGTTATCGTTATCAGGCAGAAGGAAATTATTTGGATGAATGTTTACCCTTGATATAGAAATTATAATGTATTAACTTCTTTCCGACGAGTAAGAATTCAGTGTTATGATTTTGATATAGTGATTGATAATGTATAAAAAGCATGATTTGATGTTTAATACCAAGACATTGTTCGTACGAGAAAATTACTCTACAGAAACAGTGTTACTAATTTGACAGTCCAATATACTTGGACATAAATTATACAGCAGTGTATACGATCACCTATGCATATGTATGCGCCAATCAATGAGAGCAATTTAAGAACAAAGTACGCATCTATTAAGGATAGGAACAGATCTAATTGTACCACCTATGAATAAAATCGAGGCTGACTACTGATTTAACTCATTATTACAACTATAATTTTAAAAACTTACGTTAGATTCATGAAGTAGATTTGAAAATCTAAATATATGTATACGTTTGTATCAGTATATACTGAAACATTACGTTAACTGAAGCTTTCTATGCTATGCTGCCACGATTACAAGACGACTAAAAAGCCATTGCTAATGTTGGTATGTTGATATTAATTATTTATGTCGCCCACTTTGAAATAAATATTCACACAATGTTAAATTACATGTTTAACTCTAAAAATTATCATTAGAGACCTCCGTGGCGAGAGGTCGCTGACTAAGAATTACCCGCCCCCATGAGTTGGCAGACTGGCGTGGGTAGTAGGGAAGCCATCCATGCTTACGGAACGTTGGTGCTCGCCTTTTGCCTAAACCAATGCACGGAGGGGCTCTTTGGTCTTCATTCACCATCCGAAACTGGAAAAGTCGCTTTATGACAAAAATTGTGTCGGTGTGACTTTCAACCCAACAGAAACAAATAAAAAATACAAACTTTATCTATCATTTAAATACATAAGACGTAAGACAAAGAAATCTGCTTTCAATCATTGCTATTTAATCCGTGTAAAAAAGATAAATCGTAAAGTTTATACCATTTCGCACGAATAAAATAGTGCATTATCAAATAAATAGGTAAGATTTTTTTTTGTCTCACAAACATCTTAAATGGTTTTAATGCTGTTTTGAAAAAGCAGAATCAATAGTTCTATGTAAAAGATTCGTACACATATTGATGTAAGTAACTTACAGTGAGTGGCAGTATGATTTCAAATTAAATCGCCTTACTCTATCGCATATCGAATTGCACTGACAACACATTTTAAATACTTTTAATATCAACCACTCTTTAAATAATAAGATCACAACTCGATTCAAACACTGCTAGGAAGGCAATGCATTCGTTCAATGCTAGTACAATTGAACAAGCTTAGAGACATTTAGAAAAAGCTTGAGCACAGCGCAATTAGGTGTAATATTCTATAAACGGAACTATTTAATATCTGAGATAATCGCCTGTAACAACGTACCAATCATGCCCTTAAGTATAGTAAGTATTTTTTGTGCTAAACTTGCACAAATCCCTTGAGTAATTACCAGAAACATTACTAGATATAATTTCCCTGAAAGATTTCGCAAATGTAATTCTGACTTTACCCAGAGGAAACCTTTAATTACAAGGCTATTAGATTAAAAACGGTCCGAGACACTTTTCAGAAATTACGCTAAACGACCTCCTTAGGTACCTATTGGATGATTATGTGATACAAGGAAATATGGAACTAAACAACAACCCGGTGTTATTTACTGTAAAAAAATGAAGTTCAATATGCGGTTGGCTTTAGCCTTGTGTGCTAAAATTCATGAAAGTCTGGCTTACAGGTTAAAGGTTGTGTCGGCAGAACCCTCTGTGCGGTCAGAGGTGAACAACCAATATATCAATAATGTTTACACTTATACCGCTTTGTTCCGTAAGAATTTTAGTGGTATCATGCATTTCCGCTACTGTCCATGAACAGGCTCAATCAAACAAAGCTTGCAACATTTTCATTTTTGTCGTGTTGGGCGAACTGAGTTTTCCTATATTGTTAGTTGTGACAAGGTGTTTTATAAGCATATTTTCAATAATATCAAAGATGGAAGTTAAGCTCTTTATATTTGTACTTTCACGGGCATGCTCTCAGTCATGACATTCATGAAACTCCAACAATTTCTACTAGTTTCTAAAATGTGTCAGTCATAAGTGAAGCTTTCTGTCCCCAGGTAACAGATACCCGATAAATCTGTTGCGTTCTACATTTAAAAGAAAGTATGAACTACAAAATAACATAAATCAATAATTTAGATAGAAAAAAAGTTCTGAACATACACATGTTGAGTCTTCATGCAAAACTAAGTAATTAATTAATTTAGAATGGGACTTAACGACGAGATTTTATGATATCCGTTTTAAGACAATTTATTGATTTACCGTGCAACCGAGTGAATTTGAACCCATGAACATACTAGGTCAGTACATCTCCACATATAAAGTCAGCTTCGTGACCCTGTGTTTCAAACTTCAGTTGAAAATTTACCGCGTCTTTCATTAATATATAATAAAATGCATGATAAAAAATCCTTTAAGAACAACGAACATAACAAAACAGAATAACAGTGAATTCGGTTTGACTGTGTCTGCTTATCTGATGTAACGAAATGTACAAAACACATCAAGCCAAAAGTTAGGTCATATCAACCTTGATTCTTAAAGCAGTACTATATAACGATAGCTCAAAAGATGTAGAAAATAAAGTTAAGGAATAATTTCATATAATAATAATTCATTTCGAAAACAGTTTGTACATTTAGAAATGAATATGCTCATAAATGTCTCATTATCACTACATCACTAAAATAAAGCTTGTTCTGAGGTCATTTAGATGCAATTATATTATTTCATGCATAAGCCACAGGAAATGAACGCTATATATTACACAATATTTTCTTGGAAACATCAGAATCCCTTTGGGCACAAAATGGATTTATTATCTGGTATATTCTGTCAATATTTCCAATACTTTGCTAAGATTTCTAAGTACAATTGTATTCAAATCAATATCTTCACATTTTTGAATTCCCTAAATGTTCTTCATTTATTCTTAGGAGAATATTCCCTGTGAAGCTGAAGTTTTGTAATACCTGTTGAGTATGTAAATCTACTAATGCCTTAAACTGAAAAAAAATGCATCTTCGAAAAACGACTCTCACAAAGTATTGCGGGTATCAGATATTCAAAATAATATTTTTCTATCAGTCAGTTACTTTCAGTATAATAGCAAGTCACTCATTTAGTTGATTTTACACGACTATATAAATGTTAGTATACCCTGAAGAATTTTATTTAAACATGAATGTTTAAATCGTCATGAGAGGGTCGTATTTATCTCTGTTTGACTGCATTGATTGCCTTTTACATTTACACTTGGAAGATATATATTAATTAAGTGACGCTTTAAACTTAGGCTATATAGTATTAGCTCTTATTCGAATGTAGTTTCTGGGATAGGCGGACATGGACAAATTAAATTTGCTATCAAATAAGATAGTCATTGTTTTTATTGACAAACAATATGTTGTTTCAAATTGCTGATATGCCAATAAATCAATATACATAAAACACCAACATTGTGTGTACATTGCAAGGCAATGCATATATATATATATATGAAAAAATATACTGTATTAATTTAAATACTTAAATACGTAAAATGATGTTAACCAAAAATAGCATCTACCAAGCAAAAACAATAGTCTGTTAATCAATCGAATTAATTAAACGTTATTGATGATTAACTGACTTGTTTAAAGGTATTGCAACCAGTACGAATATGAACGAGTGCGAGTAAGAAAAACTCATTAATGTACAGAGGTAAGCAGCTGCTTCTAAAATTTAGAGGTAATCTAGTAAGGCACTCTTAACGAATGGCAAATGACTGCTACAAAAATGTTACAAAACCTAACAGCTACAGATAGCCTTATTTATACAATATATACAAAGACAGCTCATTAATATGTTCTTTGAATTGGAATGAAATCAAGTGAATATTTAGTTATTTAATAAAGTAAAGGCAACATAACAGCAAACTCGAAGCAAAACTTCTAAACTACTCTGTGATGACTTTTCTTTTGTCGTTTTGATGAGATGTTCAATCAAAGTGCTACTACTTAAAAACCTAACATCATGAAATAGGTCATGTGCAGTCGGACCCATGTTACCTCATAAAGCTCTTAAATATAGAAATTAAACTTGAGTTTTCATTTGGATTTTACGTTGAAAAGCAGAGTGTATCGCAAACGCTCGAGAAATAATTCTATAAGTATAATTTAATTTATTTTCAATTTGTAATAGAATTTGCAAGAATCAAGTAAATTAGATAAAATTTCAACAGAACATATGTACAGACCCCTCAGGTATTAAGGCATTATAAAAGATTAACCTGATTTCCCTAAAGCATCGTAATATTTCACTGAGAGAAAATTTGTAATGAAAAAATTTAAGGTTAAGCGTGCAATTGTATTTCTTGCGGAAAACAAAATTGTCCTTTATACTGATAAAAGCTGACGGCGTAAACCAAACAATCCAAAACCTTTTTAACAAATTATAAAATGAGTATATTCGTGTCGCCGAATTTTCCACCAAGCATTGTCTTCAATCCGAGGAAATCAAGAAGCGGGAATATTTTGATTTGCATAACTTCATATTCTTGTCAAATAGATCGTTAACAATAGCAAGCAAATTATTTGATTACACATTACTATGATTTTCTGATTGATTGCTCTGAAAATGTTTTCACTAATTAAGTAGTCATCTGATTGCCTATTGAAAATATCGAACATTTAATCATATAAAATCTGCAGACTAAATATATCTTTTACCTCTTGCACAAAAGCTTTGGGCTTCTTCTGTTTGGATGATCTATTAGCCATCTCAGCTGTAACCTTTAAAATGTCTTCACGTATTAGGATTAAGGATTGCTTTATCTTCTATTTTGGGATGAAAGAGCCGACTCAGTATATGTGTAACTTAATTCAGTATAAACCGGGGATAGGGGCAAGACGGTTGTTGCGACTTGCATTTCCTCTCATGAGTAAACCCTACCAAACTAGTCTGCAATTATTTTGTTTGATTGTGTTCTGTACAAAGCATAACCTGTACATTTTAAATATGATTTATTAAATAACTTCTTCATATATCAGTTTTGTTACATGTTTTCTCATCTACAAGAGTACTCAATTCGATCACAATTGTCAGAAGCCGTAAATCCCCTTTTATTAGAAAGAGAATTCAAAACAAGGAGAAAATCCACCCGATGTATGTATGTCGTGCGTATGAGATCAAATTATTTTATTTACAGTTGAAATAATAGTAACGAAATGAACGTGCAAATGTATATCCTGATGATTTTCTCACAAGCAATCTTCCCACGACTTCTATAACTTACAAACAAAAGAATACCAAAAGATCATCCAAGAGGGACTATCTAACTTGCAGCACGCCTGCAGCAGGATGTAACAAATCATGTTTGAATTGATTTAGTTTCCTTGTGAAATGGTAGCTTAGTAGAACAATTTACCAATTAGATATAAAACAATTTACCAGATAGGTATGTTTTGTTTTCCTAATAAAACAGAAATAATTGATATTTAAAATATGACCGTGTGAAAGATTCAAACCAAAATTGGAGAACTGTCTTTCACTAAATTTGGCATTTCGCCAGTTAAAAGCTATATCTTAATACATGGATAAGTGAAACTGAACATTGAAATAAGGCATAAAAATGACAAGAAGAATAATTAGTAATAAAGGAATATAAATGAAGAAGAGATATGTAGTTATAATATAATCAAATCAAATCTAAACTTAGCGATAGAGAACATGTTACACTTGACATTTAAATTGCTGACTACTTTAACACAATAGAATAAATGTTATAAATAAAGTACAACGATATTGTTAAATCAATTTCATGTTTTAATTCCATGTTCATCTCAGACATGTTTTTCCTTTATCGTACACTTAGTATTGCTTGGTTGCGGTATAAAAAAGCACATGTCAAATAAAATCAAATTGGCATTCAAGTATTGTATTTCATAGATCTATTTGAATGTATCCTTTCCGTTTATAACTTGAAATAAGGCAACCACTGTTACCTCTTAACGTTGAGAAAAGTCATTACTGATTCTAAAATCGCACTACGGTTATAGCAAAATAGCTTCCCGGCCAAAGGAAGTTTAATCACTTTGTCGTTTTGTAACCATGGGAAACAGTCATTAATTCTACAGGAAAAACTTGGAGTAGTGACTTTCAATTTACGCCAAATATCTATCCGACGATGCTCATATTCACTGCTGTCCATTTCTAAGCAATGTTATAAATCATGTTAAGGAATTGTATTTTGTTGTTGGAATGAAGAACAGAATGTTGACGTCAGTAATCTATCTTTTAAAAAGCTATATTGATATGCGAGATCAGCAGCTTCTGTAGGCAAGTTATGGTCTAAAACACAAAAAATTCCGCAATATATCACTGACTTCTGAATTATTCTATGTAGGTATTGTAACTTTACTACCACGGAAGGAATGAGACATTAAAATAAGTAGATACATTTTTTATACATACATCTATCAACAAATAAAATCACTGAACTTAACGTACACGGTATTTTCATAAGTATAATATATGATACCTTATAGATTATTCTTTCAGAGAACGCAACATACCAATAACTTGTTAGATTAGTTTTGATTTCTTGAAAGGTTAATAAATGTAAAACATACGGGCCCTTAATTTATTGAAAAACCTTAGTTTACATAAGCCGCATTGCTTTGTATTCCATACATTTTCACACAAACATTTCGATTTTAACTTAAAAGCATAATGCCTTTAATTCTCTCACATTAATTAATACAACTAGATATATATCATCCATTTATTGTTTATTTAACTGATGAATTAAATGTCTACTGATCAGTTTTAGCTATCACCCAGCATTCTAGAATATAAAATCAGCCTGGATATCAAAAAGAAAAACTACACCTTTTCAACTGTAACTAAAATACTTAAAGCAGTTAGTTTTGAACTAACATTCCTAAACGAAATCTAACTACTAGTAGACAGTACTGTGATCTTATAAAGTAGTTATACATAGTTGACTTGATTTTCTCATTTGAAATACAGAAAGTAATAAATTGAACATGTTTATGAGTTCCCAACGGAGAAGTAATAAAATTTACAAATTATCAATTCATTCCAAACGAAAAAAATATACATAATTATGTTCATATCCCATTTGAACCTTGGAATATTTTTTTCTTGTCTGTTTCCTTGAAAATATATCGCTAATGGAGTTTAGGCCATACCCAGCAGGGAGTATCAATGAGAACGAAATGAGTTTTAAAACATTTCACGACACATGTCACGGCATATAAGGAAAATGTGCTCGTTAACATTTACAACAGATAATTATGTAAAAGACTGTATCGAAACTAACAGCGAGCACAAGAAAGGATGCAAGGAAGCGGTGTTTGAGGAAGAGGTAATAGATGAGGTCAAGACATTTCTTGATTATGTGGAGAGCATGAGTAGAACTAAACCATAAAATAACAATGGTGTTTAGCTAGTCAAATTCGTTTCTCTTTTTATATAGATGAATTTACAGCATGTTTTAATGATGTACGAGGATTTCAGTGACATCCATTTGCAATCTTACGTTTCTATTAATGTTCTCAGGTGATATTTTTCTACTTTCCAATGTCAATACTGGTTTGCAAAGAAATTAAATATCTTATTAAATTTTTGTGATACATGCGAATTTACAACAAATGAAAATGAAACAAAATTACAACATTCTATTAACAATATGGTATACAAACCCTTGCTTTAAGTGGGAGCGTGAGAGGTGTTGCACTTTCCATAACCTCTCATGAACAGACTCAATCAAACTGAGTCTGCTAGTATTTTGCTTGGTTGCAGTCTATGTTAAAGGATCTTCTTACAGATTTTTTATTTATATAATTGTGGAAAGTAAAGATAAAACGGTATGCTTTTAACTGTTTAAGACTAAAATATGCAAGCATTTGCCTTAAGGGTCTGAAATGTTTGGTATGAATGAATTTAAGGAACTTGAGCGTGTACAGTATTATGAATGTAAATGTAATATGAGCCGCATCATGAGAAAACCAACATAGTGCGTTTGCGACCAGCATGTATCAAGACCAGCCTGGGCATCCGCGCAGCCTGGTCAGGATCCATGCTGTTCGCTAACTGTTTCTCAAATTGCAATAGGCTTTGAAAGCGACCAGCAAGGATCCTGACCAGACTGTTCGGATGCGCAGGCTAGTCTGGGTCCAGGCTGGTCGCAAATGCACTATGTTGATTTTCTCATGGCGCGGTTCAATTATATGCTCTTAACAAAATTCATATAGTGTTGCCGTACTTGCTATGATTGTAGCCCAGCCGCTATGCTCAATAGGAAGAGCGTAGATCTACGGATCGTGAGTTCAATTCCAGGCCGTATATGTATATTCTCCCTGAGGATTTGATAAAACGATATTGTGTCTGAAATCATTCTCCCTCAATCTCTGATTAATGTGGAGAAGTTGGTATTTACCTGCGGAGAACATATTACAGAATCTAGGAACGATGGTTAGGTTAACTGTCCGCCGTTGTATAACTGAAATAAGGCCCTAAATCTAAAACAAACTATCGAACAAACAAACAAACTTCGTGATTGTGGTAGATGTCATTTTTATGACGAATCACAAAAACAAACAATACCAATTAGCTTCAGAAAATCTTCAGAATGCAATTACATTCATTACGCTAAGAAAGGATATTTTAGTAAACATATAAAACTTTTTACTGTCTAGAAATATTTATATGTTATATTTTGCAATCGCCCAGACCTAAATGGTGGTAAAGTGTCCCGTTAAGAAAAGAAAGATTCTTTGGGTAACTAGGATAATTAAACTTCGCGTGTACTCGGCATACTGTCATTTTACCATGATCAATACTAATTTAATATATTAAATTCAAAATGTTTATCTCAAAAGCTTTATTTTTTTGTCGTCTGTCTCTTTGTGCTTCTCATCATTCCAAGAAAGTGTCTTGTTTGCTTATTTATTCTGCGTCTTATTACACAAAAGCAACCATGTCTTGTTTATGCATCTAGTTCTCATTTGGCTTCAAAGCTAGACACGAAGATTCATTTAAGCATGTTTTAGTATGAGTCTTCTTCCACAATGCACTCACGTGCCATTTTTCTCCTGGTAGAATCATTGTCAAATCACGTGAGTTGATTGTTCGTTTTTCCACTCGTTTTCCTGCCTTAGTCCCAACAGGATATATCTTGTGATGTAATACTGTTTTTGTTGTGTCTATGTTTTATGTAAATATGCTGAGACTGGTATTTTGAACTGATAAATGCGTATTTGTGGTATGAGGTTCACAAAGTATTTGTACAAGTGTGGAATTTAATCAAAGGCGATACTGCCGTCATGTTTGAAAACGTTGCTGCGAACTAAATACAGTAAATATTGTGTTTTAACGTAAGCTCTTTGACTACAATATATTACTTACATTAAAAAATGTAACAAAAGATCAGTTTATAGACTAAACACGTACAATCTGTCAAACTTGTGAAAGCCAACAAATATGGATGTTGTCACTGCACGAAGTGATGCAAACATTACCCAATGTACAGTCTGCAAACGAGTCTAGCACCATATTCACTCAAAATGTACAACTATAAACAACATCAAACAATATTAATCTCAATGTTGAACTGAATATAACTAAAAGAAATAGTATACATCTAACTACCAAAGATTTCTCAAAACACACATATTTTTTCGTTATGAACATAAACTGTGCCCTGTTCCAAAATAACCAAGAAACGATGTTGAAGGACAGTGTTCAATAGTCAATAGAAAAAAAACAAAAACATTTGAATTCTTGAAATTACTGTCCAATTTCAAATAAGTTGTGTGTTGCGTTAAATAAGCAAAACTTAATTACGGTCACCTGTGAACAATTTTAGAGACAAAACAGAATTCATTAATGCGTTCAGTAGGAGGTCCAATGTGTTCTTTTTTCTTTAATTTAATAATGTTATTTAGTTCAGAAATGTATTTAATCGTAACGTTGTATATGAGTGATGCGAATTTCTGTAGACATTCACATGTTTTATTTAAGAAATATGCAGATTGTTTAATTACATATTCATTTTAGCCGTGGCTTAAGCTAGCGTTGTTTGTACTTTGTATTTTTTTTCTTTCTAGTAAATCCAATAATATCTTAAGGAATAACGTTTGCAGAAAAATTAATAAGTCCCTATCTTGTAATAAAGATGTACAAAAATGTTGATATATTTGAAGGACATCCTTGATAATTTATTTTTCTTAAAGCCATAAGATGTTTGCCACTGATGTTACAATATTTCCATCCATATCACGAACATAATCAATAGATGTATGATCTGCATTGCGATATCTGTATGTTCAGAAAACTATTTTACAATAATATTATTAGAAACTAATCAAGGCTCATACACAGGTAGAACATTATGCGTTTGCTCGTAAAGGAAGAGCAGCATACGAAATTCTAATTATGTTACGCGCTCGTGTGTGAAATCTCAGATCTATATAAATAATTTCCATATGAAGGAAAAACATTTGTAGATGTAAACAAAACATGAGTATTGTTTTACATTTCCTCGTTAGAATTAAATCCACGTTCCCCGGTCACAATTGCTAAGAACAGTTTGCAAAAGTAAACCCGCATTTATTGATTAAACCAGCGTGGTTTGTTCACCTTCAAATAGACAGCAACAATTCTAAGGAATAATGTTATATGTGAAAGCCTGATATCGTATTTAATTATGAAGATTTACAGAAAAAGCAATAACTGAACACTTTACAGATAGCTTAAATTATTTAATTTAATGTTCCACATTACAGACAAATCACTAAGGTGTGCTCGTTTTTATCACAAAATTTCAATCAAATGATGGACATTTGTTATTGAGTTATGATGTCTGCTATATAAACAACATCAGATTTGAATAAACCGGATACTCATAAATTCTCAGATATAATTACATTTGCAATTCGAAAGGATTGCTTATACAAAAAGACCAGGGAAGCCTGCCTTACAACGAGAAAAGTAAATATTCAGTAGACCATATAACAACTTATGTTCATAGTATGATATAAGATCAACCTTTCATTAACTTATTTAAAGAGGCTGGCCTTCAGACATAAGATTAGATCCAAATGTAATTTTACCGGAATAAACAGTCTATAAATTGTTTTTAATTCATGAGCCAAAATTGTTATAGTATTGGACTGGTATTTTATTAAATATACGTAATGCACAGAAACATGACATGTTAGTCACATAATACAGTGGATAGGTTTCAACACATTTTTACTGACATTTTGTTACATGTTTAACCAAATGCATCGCATTTTCTTTATTATGTATTAAGCCAATTCTGGCCCATGTACATATATCGATATCATATAATCACAGTGAAAATATACAAGATGTGTAAGCTAGATGGCAATAAATATACCAGTAGATGCACACTTCATACTAAGTACATGTTTCGTCTGTGAAAGAGGGAGAGACTGTAAGAGCATTATGTAACATTATGACAAATATCAAGTGTTACAATATTACAGAGACTTTTAATAACATTTATAAATGACTGTTTCATCCTTAATACATACGCTGATAGTGTTCTCAAATCAGTAACATTTTTAGTTTTAATTAGTTCCATAAATTTGATATAATTAGGATGAAACCAATAGTATCTTCTAATGTACTTATATAGAGAGCACTCAATGATAAAATGGTATTCATCCTCCAATATATTACAAAATGAACTTTTGCTTTTGATCCGAATGGACGCTTACAGGTGTTTTCCCATCTGCCACTTTCTATTTCTAGCTTATGAGATGACATTCTTAGTCGAGACGTATTTATTCTATGTTTTTTCAACAATGACGTCATTCACATTTCTGAAAAGTAAAACTAGCTATTGTTCTGTAAATAGAGCCCGAGAGAATCCCTGTAAACTGTCGTTCCAATTTTGTGAAAATATATCATAAAGACATATCTTCAAGGTTTGTAGAAATATATTATTGTTTTATAACTATTTAATTTCAACATGTCAGTGCATGATTGCGTTTCATGTTGTATTAACAATTACAAAACAACACGTTAGACAGTTCAAAAACTTGGACAAAGAGACATAAATCTAAAAGGCGAGTCCTTAATAATCATAAGCCCAAAACATCACACAGAATCAAGACGAAGACGAAAATACAATTCATCTTATGCAGACATAATCTTACTTTACCAAATGATAAACGGTCCAATGCGTAGATATTAAATTCGGATATGTTTACAATTCATCTCGCTTCAGGCAGCCGTGAAATTGCCCTGTTAAACATCAGTAACCGATACGGATTACAATCATGTTAAAATCTCATAATTGTTAAGAATGCTGCCAATAAATTATAATTCTTTATTAAGTACCGTTTAACAAAATTAGTAAGCACATGCAAAACTGTCTTCAAAGACTATCTTTTTTTCTGTAATTGCCTTTGAAACGACGTATTTTTGTGATAATTGCATAAAAATCTCTTTTGTGTTCTGATTTAAACGTTCTAGTACTAGCACATATTAACTATGTCTGGACTATGTAAATTATCGTTCTTTGTTACACAACGCCAGACGCGTTATCGCATTTCAACACGATTTATTCCGATTCTAGTTCAACAGTCACTAATTCGACCATGATAGAATTGTTAATTGTGTGTTTCTTACATCTGCCTGCTGTAATACCTATGTACTTTTCATTGTGATATTACAGGTCTGATGATCTACGCTATTTTTAATTTGTTATTCTTCTGCTACTGCCAAATATAATGTAGTAAGGCGTTCAAACTAGGTATAAATAGATTAGTTCTAAAAGTCGAAGGCATATATAGAATGGAAGTAGTGCAACTCTAAACACTTTGAACAAAACGCCATACAAAGCGTGTTTAAGAGGAAACTATATTTCAACTCTTGCAAAACACAGCTTCTTGTAAACTGATCAAAGGAAGAAACTTGCAAAATAATGTGGTGACTTTATACAAATTTATATATAATTCTCAATTGAACTGAAACGCCTGTTAATGTACATCACACAAATAAACAGAATGTCATGCGTACTCGGCATAAACTTAAAACATCAAAATACAGGTAATACAATATTAAGCATATGCAAAAATGGTCCGCCGAGTCTTTACTGCTGTCTCACTTGTTGGAACGGAACTACGTTCGTCATTAATGTAAAAGAGAACTTTAATTCTTTTATTCTTACATTACATTTTTACTATGTCTTGTTTATATTACGAGAAAATCCCCTCAATCGCAAAGCGAGACACATCATGTCACTTCAGCATGTTTTATGCAAGGATCGTATTCTTAAATGCACTCATTAGACCATAATACCTTGGCAAATTTGTGGTAAAAAATACTTCTTTTCTGTTTCTTTGTAAATTTCCATATTCCTTGTGAAATGAGCATACATTGATATACAAATGTAAAACATTGTTACAAAAATGTATTCTATATTGTAAACATGACTCAAAAAAATGAATAAACGGACACTATCGTAAAAATAATTATGGTTCCAAAAAGAAAAATGAGTACTTTTGTCGCTGCAAAATATTCAGTGTTTTTTTTTTTCAAAATGAAAACGGCATATTTGCAGTGAGACGTTAACAAAAGATTGATGTAGATGGGGAGCAAAAAAAAAAAAAAAAAAAAAACTAGGGCTGTAAAATATTCTAACAAAACAATAGGTCCTGCTTCAAAAATACAAACTTGGCTTGCAAAAAAATATTATGACTGGCGTTCACACATGATTTGTTAAACTTAACCACACAAAAAATGTAATTTTTTTATCAGGGCGTTTGTTTTCTTTGTTTTGTTTTGTTGGGTTTAACGTCGCACTAGCACAATTACAGGCGGCTTTCAAGCTTTAATGGTGAAGGGAAAACCAAGGTATTCCTCCGTGCATTATTTCAGCACGAGCCGGGCACCTGGGTAGAACCACCGACCTTCCGTAAGCCAGCTGAATGGTTTCCTCATCTGATGAATTCAACGCCCCGAGTTAGGCTCGAGCCCACATCGGTGGGGGGCAAGTCATTCTAAATCAACCACTTTAACCACTCGGCCACGGAGGTCCCCATTAGAGCGTTACAGTTTCATTGATTTATTACTACTTTTATAATTAGTGTAATTAAGCATGTATCAGTTATTCAAAAATGTAGAAATGCAACAATAAATTGCACGTATAACTATATACAATCCAAAAACAAATTAGTACTCAAAATATATGTGTAATGATTTAGCTTGGAAGGTTTGATGAAATATATGACAAGACATAAACCGTTAATATACTGAATCCACATCAAAATGTTAAACTTGCAATAAGGGAATATGATTTATGTTCTTCATTATTATTACTAATATTACTGTTATTATTATTATTATTGTTATTATTTTAAAATTCGGCCTTTATGGATTTTAGGAATATTTGGCTATTTGAAATATAAGATATAAAAGGATTTTTGGAACAGGTAGTCGTAGAATATTATAAGGGAGATAATTGCTTCTGTGTTGGGCTGTACCATCTACAGATTTACGACGGAAGTTAAGTGTTGGAGGTTGAAGTTAGAATGGAGAATGTGGTTCGGAATGTGGTTGATTTGACTGTAACAGTTATTCTATTTTGAGCCTTCGTTTGACCAGAACCCGATTTGTTACATATTATATACATTGATAATACTATCACAGTACTGAATAATAATAATGATAATAATAATATAGGAAGATCTTTTGGAAGCGCAAAATGCAACAAAGCACAAATATAGCAGACAGTGCTTGACTGAGTCTGTTCAAAGGAAGAAATGAAAAGTGCAACAGCCATCATACTTCTTAACACCGGCTTAAGTAAATTCTATTACATAGATATCGAACGAACTCCATAATCCCGAAGGACCAGAAAATATAACAACACTGAACCAAAAAGGTATTTGAGTCCGTTGTATGAATCTTTATTTCTAGGAAGTTTGACAATAAATAATACTCGTAAATAACACAAAACAAAGTCGCGATAAGACAGAAATTATTTGGTCTGTGGTTAGAGCAGACAATTAAAAAATGAAACAAGTATGCGTTTGATATATAACAGATATTTTTCACTAAATCTTAGCGCTTAACGATGGTCAGAAAAATGTCCTATTATGAACCTTTGTAACATTATTTTTAGACGCACTGTTTGCACTTATACATTGTAATACATATGGACGTATGAATCAAAGTAAATGGTGTTTTTTTTCATGTATTTCATTGAACTTAACAAATATATTTGTTTATGTACGCACGTTTCAGACCAATGTATTTGTCTTTAAGCAATCATCTGTTTTAAACTATTGGCATAGCATCGTGCATGCCTTTCAACTTCTATAAGCTTTCTAAAAATATCTGCCACTTAAAGTTTGCTCGTCCTTATAATCCGATAATGATTTAAAATGTCGCCAATTCTTCTGAGGCAGATTTCCGTTGAGAATTTTACTATAATTTACGAGCTTGGAATTGATTTTCAATCAGATAATTATATCCATGATGGTGCTCGTGCAAGATTTTTATGAATCCTGTTGTTCAATTACTTCTCGTTTGGTCATATGTGTCGGCAGTTTCAAGAATGCAATAAAAGGAAGGTCGGAAATGACTTTGACATAGAACCGCGTTGATTAGATATTCAAACGAATTGTTCTAACGCACGTCATCGTTAAAGTGCATATTTTGTTATATATTGAAAAAAATATGCAACCATGAAAATTGTGTCGTCACAAGATGAATGTATTAAAACAGAAACAATTTCAGACTCGATCCTCGAATTGGTATCCGAAGTATTTATACGAAATAAGAAAAGCCTTTCCATGTAACAAATGGAAATATCGCACTGTCAATTTACAATTAGGCGTAAAAAAATTGTTTGTTTCCGGTATCCCGACATGCCCTAAGTTTTTGGCCCGGCCCCAAATGTTTTTATGGCCTTGGAGAATATTTTTTTCATTTTTTTAACAAAAAGATGCAAAACTGCACTTTTTATGCTTTAAACATTGCCAGTGATGTTAGAAATCAACTTACTGATGCTCTAAAGGCATAACCCCCTTATTTGTAATCATTTTTTGACATAGAAATAATTTCCGAAAAGTCTCCCTTAATATAAAAAAAATCAAAAAAAAAAAAATTTTTCCAACCTACCTACCCTAATTTTTTTTAGCATGTTACCGGAAACAAATAATTTTTTTAGGCCTAATAACCGTTATTTTCTTCTAGCCAAAACAGACGGGCGGGATTTCGTATAGTACGGTTAAAATTTGAGTCAAGGGCTAAAGAATATGATGGGATTTACATTCTGAGGATATGCTGAATCGCTTTAATTTTATTGTTGAAATTGTAATTATATTTGTTAATTCATTTATGGTTTGCCAAATGCAGATTCTCCTTTAAATGAACCAGTATGGTTTTAACTGTCAATAGGAAATTCAAATGAATCTCGTGTCTTGGCAAAAGATTCAAAATTCAACAATATCGTCAAAACATATTTTGTGCCACCTTCCTTAAAAATGACCGTATGAATTCATTGGTATTATGCTCATATATCATAAATTAGGAAATAGGTGAATCAACGGTGTATGAGGTTGTTCGAAACTACCTACAATAAAACGCATATTGACGTTAGATTCGCTTGAATACATTTATCAATCAGATATTGTTAACTTCAATTCTCTAAAATGGAATGTACTTCAATACTAAAATATGTTGTACAGCAACATGCTATAAATATGAATCGTTTATTCTAAAATGGAAGATAGTCATATAACAATTCTAATTAATATTCTAATTATCTTGATATGCTCATTGGCGAAATCTTAAACACTGCTTTTTACACACAAGAATTAAAATTCTTCAGAAATACATGTACATATATTTCTGTTTATAATCTTGAAATGATACAGTTTGTACAATTTCATATAGATTAGAATTCTGGCTTACACCACTGAAATGTGTCTTTAAACAAATTCTCGAGAAAAGCTATCAATAAAATAAGAATAACTTTTAAATCAGCAGACAGATAAATGAATTCTTTCTGTCCACAAAAACTGATTACAGTGAATAACAATATATCAACGCAAATACCTATCCTGAGAAAATAACACGCACTGAAAAGTTTCAATTTGCTTATAATGAAAGACTGTGGCGTTGTTCTTCAATAATAATACAACTTAATGTATTCATTTTCCAGAGTATAGACAAATCTTTAAGATTATGCCATTTATCTTACAAAGTTTCAATTCAAATCACGCACACTATAAATATATTTTGAATGAATTGTGTTGTCCTGTAACATATAATGTTTAAAGACAAATCTTACATATTAAAACAAACACATATTTTCTGAACAATATCGCAAATTGGAAACTTTCAATTCCAAATTGTCATTAATAAATTTACTATTTTTCACCATAATTTAAGACTGTCTCATTTATCTTTTAGATTTATTTTTCGGGTCACGTACCTTATCAATCTATTTTCAAAATTACATTATACTTTAATATTATAGTGACTGAACGATGAAACTACTGATGAACCCTGCAGTAGTTAAGAATTTATTAAATAAATGTGTTTATTGATGGTATAGACGTAACAGCTATTTTGATAACTGATTGACTGTTTGAAACTGATAAAGCCAACTATTCTATACACAGAAGGTATTTGTCTTAAAGATATTATGACAGTAATTTTGGCCTAGATTGGATGTTAAGATAGTTGGTTTGACATCATGTCTTCTGCAAAAGGCATTGGGTACATATTTTTTAAGTTCTTAAGGATTGCATCTACATAAATATACAAGAGCTTTTTTGTGTTTTGCATATGTTAGAGGTTCACTTGGCGTTGATAACTTTTATTTACACTGTCCTGTGATTTTGGGGCATGATGGAGGTAAGGGTAAGGTTAGGTGCACCATAAACCGGTTTAAGCTCCCCAGTGGTGGTTTTGCCATTGACCGTTCAGAGGCGGTTCCCCCCCTGTGTTTCTTTATTTGTATGTTTTATCCTTGTGCGTTTACTTTGTGTGAGTGTGTATGTTGGTCGTGTCCGCGTGCTGTGTTTACTTTTGTGGGAGGCTGCGTTTTTAGAACGTGCCTTTCTCTGTTGGATATTCATCTTTGTTGTTTTTTTTTTTCTCAGGTTTAAAAAACTCATTCCATCCTTTCCAGATTTTGACATTCGACCTTAGCCAAAGTTATGAAAAATTGACAAAAGTATCACCAAAAGGATTACTCATAATTTTGACATGGAATTTAAAGCATAAACAGCAAATGAGACTACATGCTTTTGACTTATCGTTATTTAACACACTCTTTAACATTTTAAAGTGATTTATCGCTTCCATTAAAACAAAGCGTTTTTCCGACAGCGTGATGCTTATAAGTAGTATGTGTTGTGTAATCGCTCTGGATAAAAATAACTGGAGTGCTATATATATCTGACTGCTAACTAGTTCACACTGCACAATTTTAATGCCTTCTAACGTCCTTAGCAAATCATAATACAAAGAAAGTGCTATCTTACTACTTTGTTTTGTTTTATACACAAACATTAAGATTCACGCAAATAACTCTTAAAAGTCGTTCAAACCGTGATACTGATTATCCTTACAACTAGGGCTGCACTACTACCAACCTTACATTCTGCGATGGAGCTTAAAACTTAAATTGTTTTTAGATTGAAACATAAGTTTAGAATAATACAATCATCCACCCTCACATTCAGCAAATTTCTGTCCGAAATACACTTAACGTTACATCTGCTATGGCATATGATATTAAAAGAAGATTGCCTCTAGATGTACAAAGCAATATAAAATAGATTAAAAAGCCTATAAATTGTACTGAAATCATAAACTGTGTTTTGTTGTTCATACTCATTTGTACCTCGTGCACGTTTAATATATTATTTCAAAAACATTGCTCAGTATAAGACGACGGAACAAGTTTTATTCGAATGTCCTTGTTAACGAAATGATTAAAACCGCTGACCGATAAAATAATCCGCATGGATATATCAACATCAAAAGAATATTGGTAATAGTACGATGTTTTCGCGTTTAAAAGATGAAAACCTTTCATCGAGATAATAAGCATAGAATAGAAATAATTATTAACATTGTCTTGTGCGAAATGGGATAAATTTGCAACGTATCCATACTATCGGCAGGTGCGATAAGCTTGTTTTCGAACGTATATTGCCGTATTGTACAGAACAGTGTTAAATAACACAGCAGATAGTTGCTGACTATACGAGCCTATTTATGAATCGACTATGGCACACTTCATTAAATCAATTTCATTTTACTTTTTTTCTTTGCAATTAAAAAGGAATGATTTGAATTGAAGTACTTATAACATAAAAAGAGAAATTGCATAAATCCATACGCGTAACACTCTAATATTTCTAAAGAACATGTTCTAAGGAAAAATACAAATACATTTTAGCTTCAACAAACACAACCCAATTTCAGTTAGAAACAAATTCAGGGACTAGAAGTAACTGTTAAATTTCTGTTCAAATTTATGTTCTCCATAAAGAAATACAAAGGCTACAGGACGATCAACCGTGGTTTCTCAATGTTGAAAACTTAGCTCATAGTCTGTATCTAACTTCGTGATTCAACTACTTTTATAATGCAGCTGTGAATGGCCTATTCTCTTCAAAACTCACTAAAGTGGACGCAACTTGACCCCGATGGTTGACCTTTGCATTATAATACATAATGAGGCACTATCTATTATTGAAAAGGAGTGTACGTAAAACACGAGCTGCACGAGAAAGAGGAAATATAAATTTGTGTGAATATGAATACGTGTTTTGGAAGGTTAAAACTGATCAAATATAAGTATATATACTGTGATACTGCATTGTATAAAAACTAATTCCATATAAATATACACGGCTACCCTAAGCACCCTTGATTTCTAAAATGAAATAATCGATATAAATAATCAGCCTAAGGTCAACCATCGCGGTCAAGTTGCGACTACTATACGATTTGTACACTCTTCATGAAGTAATATTTATTGGAAACAACAAACATGAGATTGATTGAAATAGCAGGGTAAAGTATATATGAAATTTCATATCGCTCAGACGCATGTCTATGAAAATTGCAAATCCACATCATCTTTTTCGCTTTTAATTAGCAAAGCAGCTTAATCTCTTATTACGTTATAGTTAGACGGGTTTTGACTTAAAAGCGGCTACTCGAACATAAATGCGTCTTTGTTACTATAAGCTCCGTCTTTCTAGCCGATTAAAAATCCCCTAAACAGTTTTTGTTTGTTAATACGGGTTAATGTGTTAATTTTGTAATTTTCTCCAGTTTCCATTTCATTTTCATTTTTAACGACATATAGAGGTTGTCAAGATAAGTTGTTACTGTGAAACGAATGAGATCCTTTTTGAAGGGAACAAAATGGAAACTGGGCATTTTCTAATGAGGTATAAACTATGAATATACGATATATTCATAGTTTATACCTCATTAGAAAATGCCTATGTTTTAATACGCTAACTGTTTCATGATATACCTTTCATGGTTACAGTTTTGTAATATTAAATACTTGCGGAGTACGACTTTCATGTGTGTGAATATTGTCTGGCACGACTTTGCAAGTGTGTTTGAACAATTTGTTCGAACATATTATCAATGCTTTTCATTAAACTATCAAAACCGTTAGGATCATTTTCAACTTTCTTACTGCATTTACGCAAATGTCGACTCTTATTACCAATGAGAGGTAATTGAATAACAGGATTCGTATAAACTTGCACAATCTCGGTGATTATAAAAAATATCTAATTCAAAATCGATTCCAAGCTCGTTAATTGTAGTAAAAATGACATAGTAAATCTACCAAAGAAGTATTTCTCGGTATTTTAAGACCATTGAATGAGCTATTTTGACATCTGCACGATGATATTAGCCGTCTCTGATGTAATCATGTTTGTACAATATACCAGCAATCTTCCATAAAATCGTCCTGATATTTTATATTGAAACGACAACTTAAAAACCTTATATTGCATATATTGTACTAAATAACGCTGAATAATATTGTTTTTCATGTGTGTTTATCTTTGTATAAAGACATTAACTTCGCAGACAGACAAATGAATTCTTCCTCTTCTTAGAAATAAAAATACCTATCCTGAGAAAAATAACTTTATTTGAAAATTTTCAATTCTCTCGTAATGACACTCCGTCGTTGTAAAAAATAGGGACACTGTGCGTAATTAATTTTCCATCGTGCAGACGAATCATTTATAGTTGCTATTTATCTTTATCCAGCACATTCAATGTATTTATTAAACGGTGTTGTTTACTATATTTTCAATTCAGGAACAGATTTTACATATTAAACTAAACGCATCCTTTATATTACAAACCGTTATAACATTCGTATGGAATTCAACATCGTCTCTTTTCCGCGATTACGGCCATCTGATACATAGAGGATATTTGTTTGTTTCAGTGAAATATCAATTTTATTTCACAAGTGAGCATAAAAAAACTGATATTTTCACGAGTGGCGTAGCCACGAGTGAAAATGACATTTTTTTGGTGCTCACGAGTGAAATAAAATTGATATTTCACTGACACAAACAAATTTTCTTTTTATTTTATGTGTAAAACGCTACTTTTTGTTGCGTAATTTATAAAATGTCGAAAATCGCGGGAGAGATCAACAGAAAGCATAACACAAATGACGTCATTTTAACGATCATGTCATTATGGTCCCCGGTATTTATAACGCTCAGTATACAATTTGACTTCTATCGCGACTGAAGACTGAAACTAGGTCGGCAAAAACAGTGAAAAATAAAAATGATAATCTACTGTTTCAAAACTGTGGATTATCAATTTTATTTCACTGAGAAAACTCTATAATTCACTGGAAAACATAAAATAAATGTATATCATTCTTTTACGGACAGAGTATAATTTAATTTTCCAAATTACATCATTGTGTCAGTTATATAATTTCAAAAATATCACAAGCTATTTTCATCACAAAAAAAATTGATTTTACAATAATGTTATATCTTTCTAATACACAGTTATCATGGTTATTGTAAACATGTCTTTTATTCTGAAAATATTAGACATAATGTCATTGAAACGGCTATTTTTGACTTTTTGCTTTGTATTGTAAAATGTGGTATAAAAGAAACAAATTCCATTGGTCATTTTAGCGCTGACCTTGCTGTTTACACTGTCTAATTTATAACAATGGTAGTTTTGAAACCGACCTTCCGTTTAAGTAGGTCAGTATTATTGTCGTTTCAAAGTCAGATTTATCATTTAATATGAGACAGAGGTGTTCGAAACAGGTGACATTTGTTTTCGCTTCAAAAAAGGGACAAAGACCCAGTTAAAAGTTCAACGATGAAAGTTTCACTGCCACCTATATATTACATATGCCCAATATTGAGAATGCCTTAGAGCTATTGCTGTGTGTTACGAGGGTCATTCTAAAAATAATGACAATCGTGCTTGAATATGGTGCACTGTGTACAGAAATAATATTTATCTCTTCAAAATATTCGCCCATTTGACTTTAAATATCGCACGCTCGCAGTCAAGTCATCCAATATGTGATCGCTGCAGAGAAATATCCATTTGCTATGATCTTTAGTAACTGAAAATTGCCACTTCCAAGTGCTTTATTCAATAACTGTTTGCGCCCAGATAGCACGTATTTCAGTCTCGGAAAGAGGAAAAAGCCACATGACCTTAATCATGGTAAATAAGCGGGATGGTTGATTTCTACCACTTTTTTCTTTCTCAGTAAAATTTGAACGATGACACTTTTGTGAGACACAGCGTTGTAATAGATCAACTAGAAACTGCGACGAACAGTCCTTGAACGCATCTTTTTTTACTTTCATTTAACAGAGTTCTTACTGTGCCTCTATAAAACTTTTCAGTGACTGAGCTTTCTGACGGTGTAGGAATTGAACAACAGTATCCCTTGAGTTGATGAAGATGGAATACAAGATCTTTTTGACACTTTTAATTATTTTTGCAAAAATTGAACTGGACTAGGGTCACCTTTGCGCACACACTGTCTGTTGTCAACGCGGCGCTGTGACTCAGAAAAAATAATCCAGGTAACAGATAACAGTTTTCTCTGATATTGCAGACTTCCCATATATAGTATGCAGTTCACGGAGCATCTCTAAAGAACAACGTACTTTAATTTACGCTCTATAATTTGAGAAATGTGTTCGCTTTTCATAGCTACATGTATTTTGTTTAGTGTATATGACTACCCCTAATACAAAACTTAATATCTCCGAAACGGTACAAAAGTTATCAATAAAAATTTGCAAGGTTATATAGGAGTCATTCATGTGTGATCCATGTAAGTTGAGAGTTTCGTGCCCGTCAAACTGTTACGGAATCGCGCTATAATCATTATTTTTAGAACAGTCCTCGTACACGTGTATAGAACTTAGTTTTACGTTCCCCGTCGTAACTGAAAAAAAGTAGTTGAACTATAGATCGGTCAAAAGCAGATGCGTCAAAAGCACATACTATGGACCGGCAATTTAAATAAAAAAGTTTGGTAAAATTTATATGTTTGGTGATAAAGTATAAATAAAGAACAAAGTCCGCGTTTTGTTACATAAGGGTCCCTTTGACAAATAATTTTGTTTCCACATTGCAGCCTACGTCCACCTTTTGTTTATTTGACTGTAGAGCGCTTGTAACATCATTTTGTGTAGATTGGTTTTGGTTTCTATTAAATGTTTAGTCTCGATAGAATATTAGTTCTTGTAATATCTATGTTACTGTATTTTTTTCTTACAAGTATAAATAGGCAAAAACACTACATATTTGTAGTAAGGATCTTGCCTGTTCAAATCCAATTAAATGAACAGAACCACATACGAGATCTTTGTTGGCAACAAACGTTTGGCTTATAAGATACATGACAAGCACACAAACGCTAATGAACTGATCACACATCTTTGTCAAACATTTATCAACTGTACAAAATTTTTTTCTTGTGACAATTTACAGCATTTACGATGAACTCAAAACCTAGTTGTAAAAAAAACTGTTTTAATGTTGTCATTTGGCTTGAAGAGATTAACGAACTGGCACTACATGTAAGTTGATCAAATATCTATACAGTGTTAAAACGTTTTCAAATTTGAGCACGTCTTTAAATAAAAACTGAAGCTTATACTTTTCACATCTCAAAGTTTCCATCGCGTTTTTATCATATAAAGCTTGATTTAACCATTTTGTAAAAATCAGTTAACTAAATTCATACACACACATATATATATATATCTTATTTTACATTTCTTTTTCTCATAAATACATTGTTTACGCGTAGCATAAAACTGTTTAGAATATAACTTTTATGCAAAGTATGACTTACACCTTGAAGACCTCCATATATTTTTCCACAATTTGTCTGCCACTTAAATTTTGTCCGTCCTGATATAAAATGCCAAGAATAGTTTTGAAGCAGGCTTTGTGTTGAGTTTTCACAATAATTAACGAGCTATGAATTGATTTTATATTAGATATTTGTACCATGACGACGTTGTTTTCCTAAATTATGTTCCTCTGTTACGCTTCTATTGCAAGTTTTGCTAACGATTACATAAAATGCAATAACAAGAACAGTAACGACCCTGACAATCTTTAGAGACTGATAAAACCGACTGATTAGATATTCGAACAAATTGTTCGAACACTCTATAAATGTCATAGAAACAAATTCTATCAATGTTAAGTCATATGGCTTTAGTCAGTTTGCCAAATGCGAATTAGCTACCTAACCTAAAATTACAGTATGCACAAAATATTTTTGCATGAAAATGTTTTATAATATGTACCTTCATAAGTACTGGATGATGCAACTTTGAGCATTTTGAAATATTCAAGATGGTCGCCAAGACTGCCGCCAAGATGCCATATTGACTTATCTCCTAAATTATGTAAGATTTGGACAGGATTATTAATGTATATATTACTTTTATTGCTAGAGGTAACGTGATAAACATGATATGAATATTTCAAAGAAGAAAATCATTTGAAAAATCCAAAATGGCTGTCAAAATGGCCGCCAACATGGAAAAATGGAAAGCCCCTATATTTTGCATTAGAAACAACTCTAAATGTGCAGGTTTTACTACCTTGTATAATTACTTCAAATAACTGAAAATGTTTAAAACACTTTAAATGTTTTTTTCCGTAATTTTATATCAAAGATATGGATAAAACGAATGTTCCTACTCAAAAGCATTACAATTTGAACAAGAAAACATATATAAGAACGTGGTATGATTTTTGATCAGTTTGCTATGTAAATAACAGTAGGGAAACACTCAATGACTTTACAACACCCCATCTAGGCATTTGTAAAAGATAATCGTAATGCATATGTATGACAGATGAAGATATAATGGTGGAAATTTGTCTGTACTATACGAAGCGTGACTACTGTTCATGAAGCTCATATTCGGATAAGTTTCATTCGGATATCCGTTGCGGTCGCTTGGTAGGAATAGCATGTAATTGTTTGTCTATACATTGTTAAAAGACAAACAAATTGACCATTGTGTCCAATGATGAAAGGGTAAATTTATTTAGGTGTGTTGATGTAGTGTAAAATGTTATTATAGAGGTATTAAACAAGGAACCCTAAAGACACAGCCGGTCCATTAGGATTTCGTTAATTCTGCATCGACATAATCAACTTTTTCCAGATTGTCAGCTGTTTGGCAACGGATGTCTTTCCAATGCCACTTAGCTTGGAGACATAATCGTATCCAGATAGACAAGGCATGAGCACCTAATAACTAGGTCATAATAGATGATTTTATATGTACCTTACTGCAGATTCAACTATCATCCTCCTAACATCAGTATTCAAATTCTGTTCCCTGCAGCCTGTGTTTGTCAGGACAATATGTCATGCCAGTAATGGTGTTATAGTATTTAGTTTGTGTTTAACAAGGTTCAACTGATAGACGTACTTTGTAAGCACCACAAAGACAATGCCAGGAGGTAAGCTTCAGTTGAAAAATACCGGTTCTTTAATAATATAAATGGGAGTTGTCATTGATAGAGTAGATTTTAGCACTAGCATGGAGTGATGTCATAATTCCACAGCAGTTGGTGTGTGAGCAGAATTTGTGACAGCGACATGTGATGACACACTCAGATTTGTTTAGTTGATGCACTTTTATGTTTTGTTGATGCACTTTTATGCACTCAAGGATTTGTAGCAACATGTTAGACTATAAGGATCTTATATGACTGCCTGTGTAAGACAGGGCTTTTCCAAACCAGAGGGACAGCGTGGAATGGAAAACCGAGCACAAGTGAGGTTTTTTTATTCATGCTGTCCCAACGGTTGGGAAATCACCTGCCTTATTCAAGCAGTCATGTTAGATAATTTTTCTTGCCTACTGTTGATGTTACTGCAACCTTTTCTAAGATATCATAAGTTTGAAAATTGCTCAGATACTATGACGTCATAAAACGACGTCATATTATAACTTCAATATGCGCACATGTTCTCCAGCCTATTTTTCCCCGCGTGGTGGCAAGAAACACTCAGTAATTTCATTCCGGCTCTTAGCAGCTCATACCCTGTCTGGATGCGATACTGTTGCCAAACTATGTGGCACTGGTAATGACATCTCTGCCAAACGGGTGAAACCCGGATCCACTCTAGACAAACTTGAGATGTAGATGAAAAGGGAACAAGGTCTTTAGAGAAACTAGTTTTTTCCTGCCTGGTGTGAACTGAAAGGGGCATAAAGGCTGTGTAATATCAGAAATGATATTTGGACATGAAAAATAGGAAACTAACTAAATTGCTCAAATGATGTCCAAACAACAATGATTGCCACCTATATTTGAATCGTTTGATGAGAATAATAAGAGCAAACATACAGACATGCAATTGATGGAGTGGTTTTGACTCAGATCCTTCAAATTGTGCTGCTATTAGCTTTAGATGGAGCAAGGATACAACTCGTAAGAGGTTTGTACCGACGACAAACCTGGAAGAAAACCTCCATCCGAGCACCAGCTTTGTCCTAAAGTTCATTCTTTCTGGATCAGAACAACCATGTGCAACTTCCCGCTGTCATTATGCGGTTCACCTTGCCTGCTCAATCATTATGCAACCGCCATTAAAACTGTAGCAAGCAAAAAGAGTGGCGAAGGATGTAAATGAAATACTCAGTGATGCAGATGATTATTCTAGTAATTCTGACGGAGAACATGAAAACTTAACAAATATATACATGCCAATCGTTCAATAGCTCTTTGGAAAGTCAAACAAAATATATCATATATAGATAACAGTGTACCTTTTAACGTACATAATACGAAGATAGAACAAGGGTCAGTTAATTTTATACGGTAATATTATATTGACACTTGATATATCATTACTGACATTTATAGCTAATTGATCGCAAATCATACCTATTTCTTATATTCATTTTTTTGTTATGATTTTGAATAAGAATATCCATTTTTGTTTGTCTCTTTGTTATAAAATTACTGAAGAACTAAACATTTCTGTTAATTAGACTTACCCATATATGGTGGACAAATCTGCACATTTAGAGTGTTTAATGCAATATATAGGGACGTTCCATTCTGCCGGCCATTTCGACCGCCATTTTGGATTTTTCAAATGATTTTCTTCAGTGAATTATACATTTGATTTTTATTATGTTACCTCTAGCAATAAAAATATTATATACATTAATAATCCCGTCCTGATCACCTGTTATTTAGGATATATGTCATATTTGCATTTTTGGTGGCCATCGAAGAGGCCATCATGAATATTTCAAAATGCTCAATGATGACAAAATTGCATCATCCAGTTTCTATGAAAGTACATGTTGTAGAACCTTTTCATGTAAAAATATTTTGTGCATATTTCGTGTGTTCTCTTTCTCTAGAGATTGGGCGTTTTGGCCTGCAAAGGCACAAAAACAAAACTTTGATAAATAAATTTATCATTAAAGAAAAACTTCAGGTGCAAGCCATCAAGAATCTATTTCCAAATGCAATTCATAAATACAGCGTCGAATTACATAAATATGATATGGACAGATGCATGAATATATGAAAAAATGAATGCAATAACAATTACCTGCAAAGGCACAAAAACAAAACCTTGATAAATAAATTATCGAGATAGAAAAACTTCAGGCGCAAGCCATCAAGAATCTATTTCCAAGTGCGCATGCGTGTAGTTACATCCGGGAAAATTTCAAAAAAACTGAGGCCCGGCATGCAAATTTTGTTAAGGCCTTTAATTAACTGGTAAGTGTTAGAAAATGTTAGATGGATGAATGAAATGAAAATGATATAGGAATTCAATTAGGATCGGACTGTATGGAAATAATACAAAATAATAACACATAAAGACATTTCATACAATATATACACGGAACGAAGACAAAACAACATAAAGACAAAATACTGATATTCATTGGTTTTTGACCTCGTGACACATACTCCAATTTTGGGATTTTTGGTCAGCATACCGGCTAATATGATTATAATAGAATGTTTCAGCACGAAGTATATGTTGCAACATTTTATGCAAATATATTTTTATTCTGTAGTGTACTTAAAAGTTGAACCAACATTTTTATATAATATATGTTTAACTTCATGCGGGTAAGTTTCATATTATGTTATATTAATTTTTGAATCCTTTAACTTTCTTATATATACGAAACATCAAAAGCTTCCGGACATGTATGTATATAATGTTATACTGCCATTGCAGAGGAAATATCACGATATACAGAGTAAGTTAAACTGTACAGTTTGTAGACACGCTGTATGTTCTGTTTATTTATTATAATTGAATGTTTGTCGAGAACAACTTCAATAATTAGTTGAAGAAATAACGTTTGCAGACAGACAAAGTAACTCATTCCATGTTTAAGTAAAGATTGACAAAAGTGGCAAAATTCTAGTTAAACCTGTACCTAGTACCTGTCGTGAGGTATTAACAATAACTGGAAATTCCATTTCACTTTCAATGAAATTGTGAGCGTTTCTCAAAGCCAAAGACAGCGTGAGTAATTCATTCTTGACACTCCAGACGAAACCCCCAGTTGAAGTTTTGAATTCAAATCACGCACAATACAAATAATTTTTGAATTAATTTGAGTTATCTCCTGCATTAAAAATTTACGGACACATTTTAGATATTTTGCAGAATGCATATTTACAGACAATGAATTGCAAAACTTTGATTACTCGCATAATGGGATTCCGCTCCGCAGTATACAAATAAACTATTATTCAATTTCGAGGACTGTCTCATTTATCTTTCAAAATTTCCCTTCGATCAATGTTCAGTTTCAACCGGGTACCATTTTTTTAATTTCATAGCGTTATTACAGTGCTCCGTCTCTACAACAACACTCTTTGGGAGACAGAAAATTTGGTTGTTGTTCGGAGGGAATTGTTGTAGAGAGGTAAAATAAAGATCAATAACCATATTTTGGTGTCAGTAACAAGTGTTGTTGCAAGGAGGGAATGGTTGTTCAGAGGGCCGCTGTAGAGAGTGAGCACTGTATATCGGTATATCATATGAGTAACCCTAAAACATCCAAAACGTACTAAAAAGATAACTGTTTATTAAGAAAATGCTTCATACTATCTTGAAAATTTTATAACATACATGTACAAAAAACTAACAATATAGTGAATTTGTTTTTGTGTGTTGTTTTTGTATTACCCCGATCTCAGAAAAATAATCCGATCGTCCATTCTGATAAACGGGATCAGATTATTTCAGTTGGATTGGGTTATCTAAAATTAATCAACATACAGCAGTAACATTAGAAAAGAACTTTTTTTAAAGACTAGATTCACATTTTTAAGTTCACAATGATGACACTTTTTTTGTGAATTCAAAGGCCCCTTTCACTTTTCAAAATATCAAATGCTAAATTATAAAGTTGTGTTACACTCACCTTTAAAAAAAGTCTCAACTAATCAAAAGCTTCGCTGAAAAATTCTTTCCCTAGGGAATACAGTTACATTTCAATCAGAGTTAAAGTCTGCAAGTGTTATGACACTGGTTGGGTCAGGACACTGGGTTAAAACCCAGAAATCTGCAGAATATAATGCAATGACTTGAATATTCGGCATCTATATAGAACTTCATATCTGCTAAGATCATACTGTATAATCTTAAAGGGACACGCCTTCAAAATGAATGTACAAAAAAAAAAAAAAAAAAAATACACACACAAAAATATAGTAAGAAAGAATTTCACGTCTTTATGTACACGGCACAGCTAAACTATTTCATTTTACTTCAAGACCTAACTACATAACTAAAGCAATATATGAGTCTCTTACTATATTCAATACTGTCTGAAACTCTATTTTCTTAATGCTTTCATTTACTGCTAAAGGAAAGTTAAATTGTTTATTAAATTTTGGGAAATGACATTAAAAGGCATTCGGGTTGTAATATTTCTACTGTTTTATCAATACTATGATCTATCTTTGACAATGTATAGATAAAGGTATATATGTAAGACATGATAATGTAATTATTTGTCAAAAAATAAATGCCACTTTATTTACTTGAATTAGATTATTGGCTAAACAGAGATGACACAAAACTAGTAATAAGAGGTTTGCAGTTCAAGGCCTTATACTGAATCCTGGAAACTCACTATTTTAAACAAATAAAAGGCTGTTAAACAAACCGCATGACACCAACAAAACTTTGTACAGCTAATATATTATGATAATGTCTAAAAGCATAAAAATGTCAACAGCTATTTGATATGAGATAACGACATTCGGTTAAATCATGGACTTTTTTAGAAAACGGGGAATGTACTTTGTCAGATCTCCCACCCATCTCCACTACTTAAAGACTTGCTGTCATAAAAATAAAAGTGTAAGTTAATGTATTTTCAGACAAGCCTGGAAACGTTATAACATACATCCTGAATAGTAAAATGGGTTATGTTTGACATTTATGTTCCCTGTAAAACTTTACAGAAAATCGTTATGATTTTCATCATTGGATTAAGAAACATGTGGTGTTTGTAGATTTGCGTTAGTATTATTTCTGTTTAAAATGGTCCCTTTTCACGAAACATTCCTCACTTAAAAAGAAGATATCTCACAAAAACACTGAGTAGACTTCTAGACATTCAGATAAATCCAGGGACTTGTTTAGCACCAAATTGTAACATGTTACCGCAAAGTCAGTTTAGAACAAATTTTATGGTAATGTAAAACTGGTCAAAAACATATATTTATAATAGACTTTTGAAACAGGCGACGGTCTTACTTACTTACTGAATCACTCAAGCATGCACATTATTGATGTACACGAACTTCTCATGCTTTTATTGCATTGCAAACAACAGAAGTAAGACAGGTCTGGTAAATATAATAGACTTCTTAAGCGGTATGTAATTTATTTATAGATCTCTTCCAAACAGAGAAGGTGGTAGTTAAATAGCGGTATTATTTTATGAACTTAAAGATCATAGAGTACCCGCACTAGTAAACAACACTAGCTCTATGTAACTAGGTTTGAATAGGTAACATCAGTTCTATAAAAACAACTCGTTTACATCACCTTAATGCGTTCACATTTAAAAATAAATACACCATTATTCATACACATTTAATTTACGCGATATCAATGCTGATATAATGTTATGCTTTATGCTGGTATTTACATGAAATAGACATTATTGAAAGCATTCCATGAATATTAACAAGAGAGTTTGATATACTAAAATCACTTTGACTGGATTAAATCATGTATGTTTGATAAACTGAGTAAGCAATGAATCTGCAGATAAACATTGTTAATATTTTAGAAAAAAAATGAATAGAAATTACAATGGAACAGATATTAGGGCGGTTACTGACTGAAGAATTCATCAACGCGACGCGATGACTGATACGTGTAGACATTTTCTGTTGCATTGCAAATATTCCTTGTTGGCATTTGTAATTATGTATAAAAGGAAACGTTACCAGTTCAGATGTGAGGCTTTCATTTTAGGTAATAAAATAATGGCATAATTATGCCAAAACATGTGTAAGTCACCTACAAAAATTATCAGAACTAATTGAAAAAAGTAAAAGAGTCTAAATTTGGAAGGATTGAAAAAATCAGAATCGCGTTTTTTTTTTTTTAACTTACTAGCAAGGCACCTGAATAAAGTTTTATCAATTTTGATTTTTTAAGAATATATACAATAAACGTGTATTAATCCAATTCTACTAAAAGTGATTAAGGTTTCGTCCGTATATTTGTTTCCTTTTCGAGAAATAATGAATTTCAAGTGAAATAATGCAAATTATATCTAAACCTTTTAAAAATGCCAAAATGGCCGACAAGGCGTTAGATCAAATAGCAAACTAGTTCAGACAATAACAATGAATGGTGGAAATGAACGTAAGAGGAAATGGAACATTTAACCATTTGGCATTGATACAAAAAGTAGGATTTTCAATCAAAGATATATTTTATTCAATTATACCTTCTTCCATATCATTCATATGCAAGAACAATGCAAGCGGACCATGTGTGTTCATATTTACAAATATAACGTGTATGTTCTGTTATTCACTTCATATTTGTTTTAGGCACTGAGCGGTTTATATCGCCAACTTTGAATCAACATGCGTACTCCCTCTTAATTCATAGATCATATCAAGTAAAAGATGTGATTATTTAATTCTTGGTGAAATATATAACTTATAAAGCTATAAAGTAGATTGTCAATAAAGACGGCCCTCAATATATGTAAAAACGTAATAACATATTTGTGTCAATAAATTGGTAATTCATCTGTGAAAGTGTCAGAAAATGAAGAATAAAACTAAATTTGGAAGAAAAAAATCAGACACGCCTATTTAACATGTTAAACTGACATGTATGACGTCTGTGTTAGGTTTTATCCTCGCTTGAGTTTCACGAATATGTGAATATTTTGTACAATAATAAAAACTGTAAACCATTTTCTACTAAAAGAGATTAAGTATTTGTTTGTTACTGTTTTCTTTATCGAAGAAATTATGAATATTTATTACAAATTGAATATTGATTCAGCAAGTTGATCGTAGATATATTTTATAGTTTACATATTTATATATATAACTAAAAATCTGACAATTATAATAATCAACATAAACAATTTACCTGTTAAAACAATTAATTTACTTACTAGAAAACAAAATTCCATAAATTATAAAATGTCTGTAATTAAGAATAAGTTAAACATACCTTTTAATCTTTATAATATAGAAATCAAACTGAAAACATCCAATAAGATGCCGGGAAACTTTAGAATATAACAGAAACCAGTTCTGTTAGCAAATGATGCCAAGAATGTCAACAGTGGAGCAATGTTTACCAATATCGCAAGCGGAGAAGAATGGCTTTTTCAATAATCTATTATCTGAAATCAGCGGACCCACTTCTTCGTAGAGCTTACTTGGAGAAAATCACATTTGCATTCAAAAAGCCCAAACATAATGAAAGTCTATCTGACGCTTTTTTGGGGACAGGAAATCGCATCTACATATCGTGCATAAATACTTTCAGTAATGTGTACATGTGTATATGGTTTGTCTTTATAGAAAGGATGAAGCGACGCTTAAAGCTGTAATCAACTTAACAGATTAATTTGCTGTTCAAACTTTGTGTTTAGATTAAAACAAGTGTCAATATATTTTTCAATGAAACGTAAACAATATTCTTCATAAAATAGTTACCTGTTCTGACATCACACTGCTTTATAACGTATAGTTCAACTTTGACAAATATTGACAGAAGGTAGCAACAACCACAGAGCTATATGTATATATTAATAACAAAAAGGTAAGTAAAATTGCCTTAGAATTAATAGCGTTGAATTTAGAGCTACAATGTATTTTCTAATTGTACTCTTTAATCAAATATTGAAAGTAACATAATTACTATATGGTGCATATTCACATGTTATAACAACATCCGCAGGTCACTTTTCTGCCACACAAGAAACAGTTATATACATTCCAGGCGGGTTTGTGGTACGGGCAGGTGTTCCAGAGTAAGAGGCTAAAAAACATGGATAAGATCGGTCAGTTTTTAATAATTCGACATAATTCAGAGAGCTTATATATTTTGTAATGTGAATTTAACTGAATTGTAACACTCTTCTTGTATTCTTATATCACGAGTATGATTTTGATAAAGTAAAGCTTTTACCTGACATGATAATACTGTGTAAAAAGTAAATTCAAACAACGTGTATGAAACAGTCAGAAAGCCTGGACGTTATATTACTCTAAAAAATGAAAGCATTAGATCAAAATCGCCCGAAAATGTACCTGAAAATTTTGTTTTTCTCAAATGTGTGCTAAGAATTCTTATTCAAAAGGTCAGATTATGATCAGCATGGCTTATCTACATTGTATTTTAATTTGATAAATGACATGCAAAACTTTTTGAATAAAATGTTTTGCGATGAAACAAACTGCTGAAATGATTTCAAGCCAGTCTAAATATGGGAGGCTCCTTTTATTCATGGCGTTGTTACCAACTATTTCTGTGAGACAGACTTAGAAAATAAGACACGTTTTATTACCCTGAATCTAGGCGTTGTATCGTATATACGAAATAAAATGGCGCTAATCAATAACATGCCAATGAAAAACAAAACCCAACAGCAATAAGCGTATGCAATAAACGTATGCTACAAAACGATAGGGAAATGACTATGTAATTCTTTACGATATGTAAGCACTGTAACATAAAATACAAACTTCAAATAGGCACTATTTATTGTAGATAAACATGTAGCTAACTGCATCAAAGTTCACAATTTTAATACAAATGATGAAAGGAACGTATTCTGGAAAAAGGTTATTAGAGCTGAAAAAAAGATCCTATGTAAATGGATTCATATCCGGCGAAATTTTATTGTAGTCTTAAGTTCCATGCATGACTGTGTTATCATGTTTTGCAGATAGCATAGGTAGATTACTTTTCCATTACGTTTAAATATTTGGGTAGGATTAAGACCTACATGCGGTGTTAGCTTATCCAATAAACATGTTGTCTTTCGTTCAGTAAAGAGGGTTATGGGCAAGTTTCTACAATGTGTGTAAACCTAAGGAATCATTATTATGGAAACATGTGTGTTTTCTTTTCAAGCTGATCGAAATGTCACGTTTATTCTTTAATACACTTAATAGATGAAAAAAGTTGATAATAGAAATTTATTTTTGCCAGGACAATCAATTGAATAAAAAAGGTACGCCCGCTTTAATTACTACAGTCGGGACACTTAAAATGAAGAAAATTATTTAATTTTATATTTTATCAGGAAACGATCTGTTATTAAATTATTAACGCTATCCATAATGTGCCCAAGTGAGATTGAGTATATTGATTCGTTGTCAAATACCCTTTAAGAGAACGACAGTACTGGCAGACACAAGATTCTTGTAAAATCTGCCGATTTGTCTGCATATAGTTAGACAATAAAATGCAATCGTATATATTCTCATTGTGTCATGACCTAAACATTATTATATCAATACATAAATGATGAAATACAAACACGTTGACATAACTATTTTTTACTAGATATTGTCTATACTCAGAAAACATAATTGTACAAAAATATTAATAGTATTTTATGCCAAAATAAAAATACGTTTATATCCTAATTGAATGTTGATAGTGATACAACCAGATTGACCACATGTCAACAAAGTGAATTCACTGTTTGTAAAATATCTGTTGTGGTTAGTACATTGTAGTAATGTGTGTTACAAGACACTCGTAGAGTAATCCCATTTTCGTTGAAATACCAAAAACAACTCGAGGGAATATTCTGATACTAGAGGCCTCGTCACTATATCATATGAGGAAACCTAACGGGCCTCGCTTGTCAAACAGGAGACAACGTCATAAATATTTCTGACATAACATAGACTTACATCTATAAAATAGCACTCAAAGGAACATAAACATGAACCGACTGTACCCACAAGATACATCACTACAAAACAGCATTATTGTTATGACCGATTGGATTTGCTCTTAAAGAATAAACTATTACATAAATATTTATATACGACATTTAACATCCAAATACTTCAAGATGGGCCATAAAAATAGAAAAAAGAGCGTGTTAATATACGTCTAAGACACCTCGCATATACTTAAAAGCAAATCGCTTACATTCGTCACCAAGCGAAGTATATTCAAACATTTCAAAATGTACTTGTGGAGGCATATCTATTGCATTTTCGAAACGGTACGTTTATTATGAGGAATCAAATAACTGTCTGGAAAGTATCACAGTGTTTGCTTTTTCAGTTAAGCATGAACATTTTGTTATACTCTCTTTAGTTGAACAAATGTTGTCTAAAACGATAACAGGCTTTGATTTTTTTAAACGATTCCCTCCATCAATGACCAATTTGGAATGATTAATGATGATATCGAAAATATATATTGTTGTGGGAAACGAAACGATCTTCATTACGTGACGTTGAAAATATCAGGACACATTTTGTTTGTTTATTTTATCGATATTTCTTTTGATAATATAATGATAATGGATATCTCACCACACTGTTATATACTGTAACGGCCGCTTTGTCTCAACTAATGCATCACTTTATTTTCTCAATAAATGTTATCAAGTCTGTTAGACGTTATATTTTATGATGGTATGGCATAATGGAAATTGCCACAAAACAGAATTACTGTATATAAAACTTTAACCATGATAATGATTCAGGGTCACCCCACATTAACCGTCAGCTCCTAAACTTTTAAAGGTGCAAAAATCCACTGTTATCACACCTGAGGATAAAACTCACCGAAGTCCTCTACTGTCGGCACAAGTAACTTACTGTAGCATTTTATTATGTATGCAATACATTAAGTCATTTAGGACATTCATTGATTACACTTTTTCTTCATATTCAAAATAAACCTACATTTTGTTGGCATTGGAACTAAAAATACAAACTTCAAGTAGGCACTATCTATTTTATATATGTGTGTAGCTAACTGCATCAAAGTACACAGTCTGGATATTATTTAAAAAAAAAAAAGAGTTATTTGAGCTGAAAAAAATGATCCTGGGTAAAATATTTGGAACAAATGGAGACAACTCCACTAAAACTATATTGTAGGTTTATGTGGCTATATACATATTATCTCATGCAAACCATGCACCTTTTACCTCTAGGCACAAAAACAAATCATGCCTAATTACTTTATTGGTCAGCACTTTGAAAAGAAAAATATGTAAAAATCAAATAATTAAATGCCCTATGGGAAAGTCTGGTGAAATTTGTCAACAAATAGACGATTTTTTATAAAATGTTAAAACCCACAATATTTCACAAGGTAAAATATGTTGAGAAAGCTATTGCTGGAAAGAGAACGATCTCTCTACCCAAATATATGCGTCAAAGTATGGGGAAAATATCTAGATGCATGACTGTGTTATAATGTGTAGCAGGTAACATAAATAGTTTACTTACCCGATATAATATGGACAGGATTATGATTGACAAACGGTGTTCACTCAACAATTTCAATCTATTAACAGATTGTTTCCCTTGTGTAAAGAGGGCTTAGGGTAAGTCTCTAAATTATGTTTACTTCATACAAAGCGCAATCATCGAATCCTTCTTCTTTTAATGGCCCAAAGTATGAGAATAGATGTTTGAATGAGAAAATATGCCTGTTGCAGTTTGCATTTCCTCTGATGTAATAACTGTTGTTTTAAATATAACAGAACAGTGAAGTGAATGTCAATAAGGAACAGGTATGCACATTACATAAACACGGGTATTTATTTTAAGACAGATATTCACGTACGTTTGTATATGAGCCCTTGTTAAAAAAATAACCAGTATATATACCGGAAAAACCCAATATTTTACACAACGTATTTTAATGTCGAATTCAAAATGCACACTATACACAGAACAAAGAGGTCATATATAAATAAAATGTCATGTTGTATCTGTCTAAACATTTGTAAATTCAATATGATATCGCAATTTCAATGTTACTAGAAAAAAATTGTATTTCGTGTCATTGTCATGAGACGGAATGCAAATAAGCAGCTACATTTGAAAAAAGTAGGCCACAAGGTGCGTAGGGACATATCCATGATTGATTATATCTACATAAGTTCAATTAGTTACTTGGCGTACATGAAAGAGTAAACTTAGTGTTTTATTGTAATGAATAAAAACTTCAAAGTAAACATTCACATTAAACGTAATTATAGACAACATCCTTTTATATAATAAGTTTTGTTCAATCTGAATCTATATTGCCAGATAATAAACCCAACGAAATTGATACACGCCTAGAATCTGCGCAGTATCTGTAATCGGTGGTTGCAGTTGCAGGTATTTTAGGTGTCCTCGATTGTAAACACCTTAATTAATAGACATAAAGAGAGAACAGTGTTTGAACATATAATCTGTCCATTTATAAAAGGAAGCTAGCAAATAGTCGGTAAGCATTTAAGGGTAAATTTCGTAACCTGTAATATGCATAGACATAAAAACACTTATTGACATAAAAACACTTACTGCTTGTAGGTATAAATGGAGCTGATCAAGTCTGACGGGGAAAGACAAAATAAGAAATGGGATTCATAGATAGATACTTAGGATGTTAATATGATTATAAAATGTTGAACAAGTGATGCCATACTGTCTCGCATTGACTGTCCTTATTATGTGTTCAAGGATAGTTATATTGACCAAAGGTCATAGACCGCTGGCCAATGTGACTGCCAGAGGAAAAAGTAATAAATGAACATTAGTATTAAGTAAACGAAATAAGCTATTGTATGTAACAAACAAAAAAATATCTAATGCTGTATATATCAGTGTTTGTACACATCGACCTTCGTGGTAATATATCAGTAATCAATCATGCCCCGGGTGTTATTTCTTTTTAGGTTTTAAATTTAAAGATGAAGAACGTATGAAGGTCTAGGTCATTTACTAGAGTTTAAATTTGGTCGTTTATTGGGCTGTACAACCAAAAATGTTGTTTATCAAGGTTTCTAGATTGAAAGTGAAGGTCATATGAGAGTCATTGTCATTGATATATAAGGCAATGTATAGATCTTGCCACAAGGATTGTTCAGTGTGAGTATGAACTATAAGTCAAGTCATTTTTGTGGGCTGTATGCGAAACGATAAAATCTGGTTTAACAAAATGTTGTTTATGAGGTTTTAAGTTTAAAGATGATAGCCGTAAGAAGGTAAAGGTTATCTATATTAGGTTAGTTTGTAGGTCTTGCAACAAGGTTTAATGAGTATGAGTATAAACTAAATCGGGTCATAATTGTGGGCTGTAGGCGAAATGGTAAAATCTGACGAAAAGACAAATAGACGGATATTTCCGAGGATAGAAAAAGAAGTTTTCAAAACAAAACGTCAACAGAAATTTATCAACATCGCATTGCACTCCGATTGTCAAAGATAATGAATATGAATACGTTCCGCTAAAGAATATATAAATCACCATCTATTGAGAAATCTAATATTCTAGTTCTACTGTAAACATATATTAAAATTATCTTCATCTTCCGCTACTTTCCTCCTCTCTCATTTAATTTATCTGTATTATATTCAGTTCTATGTGTCTGTACAAGATAACTTTAAAAGTGTACATGTACTTCATATTACCTAGAAATAGAGAAATGCGTGGCTCTCTACGTTTAAGTAGTCTTAAGTATAAGTCAAAACAATCCGCTTATATCCTAATCAGTAGAATTTACGGTAGGTCACGAAATATATTCTGCAGTGAGCATTGTAAAATAGGTACAAGACCACAATTATTACAATACGGAAGTGGTTACGCGGAAAATAGTTCCTCTGTTTGATGGTGAATATTGGTGAATTTTTGAGTGAAAGACCTGCAATAAATGGCATGCTTTAATAGAGGAGATACGAAATAGTAGGTACATGTACAATTTGACAGAATGAGAATGTCCGAATATGCATAACATGACTTTTTGATAGGGCCTGTTTTGCCTGTTTTGCCTGTTTGCGGCCATCTAGAGAGTATTCTTCATACGCATGTGATTTGGTTCAAAATGGTGGAAAAAAGAGCCGGTCAACCCAATGTTTACTGTGGCTGGAATTTTTTCTCTTGAATAGTTCTGTTGAGTTCAGGTATTTTTATAGGGGTTGGAATGCATGCAAAATTGCTATAGTGTCCAGTGCTTATATAGAACATATAGTAAAAATAACTGTGGTCTTAGGCCATAAAGGGGCATGCTTTGCATGAATGAAAAAAAGTGACACATTTCTTTTACTTTGGTTCAAGAGAATTACATATTTCACTGTATATGTCTTACTGGTTAGTTTCTGGCTGAAACATTATTGTCAGAAAAAATATACATTTCATCAAGAGTTCTTACCTTTGAGATTGAGTGTAAAAATAATTAAGATACCTCTTATTTGCTTAAAGGCCAATGTTGTCCCTGACAGAAAATGTCTTTATACAGGAATAAATATAGGAGCATATGGAAAATGACGTGCATGTAATTGGTAAAAATAGTAGGATGACTTGGTTCAACCACACGGTTTCCTTAATAAAGTATTTAAAACTTATTTTTTGCAATGGCTTCGAAGCTATGGAAAGCTAGTGCGCCATGTTAATTGCCAAACGATAAATGACAATATTTTATGTTAAATGTCACGCAGTTAATGATAAATACCAAACAATCAATGCTAAATGCTACATATCAAATACCATATTACAAAATACTAAATGTCAAATGCTTAGTGTCTAATAGTTTATTTATTTATTTTGGTTTTACGGCGCACCAACACAGTATAGGTTATAAGGCGCCAAACAGGACTAAAACTTTTGGTGTCATATCTCATTTACATCGAAATAAAAGTGTCTAATAGATGAAGTTTATTGCAAACTCATAAATGCTAATCATGAATTTTCGGAACTTAGTGAGGTAATATTCAATTATCTATTAAGCTATTGTAAGCAGCCTTTGATAATTTAAAAACATATGTTCTACCAAACGTTTGGCAAAATAACTTGATTTATCTACCTAACCAAGAAGTAAGAAAAGTTACTAAGTTTAGCATGATTTTTCTTAAGATCATGGATTAAATGGCATTCGCTTCATAGTGTTACAATACAGTGATTAGTGTTCAGATAGTGATTAATGTTCAAATACACTGGTAAGTCTTCAAATCTGCTGGTAGTTCTAAACATTTTCCAATGTATATGTAAAATTAATTACCCACGTAATTTCTGGGTAACATATAAACATAACAAAATCTAAAATAAAGTAAATAAAATTGAACCATGTTATGCACATCAATACCAAGGATAACACAAAAAAGGGAAAAGTGATTCCCCTTATTTCCATTGTGGTCCTTGACATTGATGGCACAACATAGAAAGGCATGATTATTTAAATGGAAAGACTCAATGGTATCACACTTATATAATATCACAGACCTAGCTCACAACAATAATGAGCAGCACATAGTAACCACATCATAAAAAGACTAGAAATTAAAAGTAAAATATTGAGTTAACCTATCTGAGCATCTAACATTAAAAAAAGCAGTTAGATCTTAAAAGTGTAAAAAAAATAATAATAAGCCAACAAGTGATTTTTGACAGCTGTCTTAAACTGTTTAAAAATTGTAATGTTGCGTATTTGGTGGGGCTACTTATTCCAAAGGGTTCAAGCTTGATATGCAAAAGACTTCTTACCAAACCATTTAACTTTAGGAATACAGAAACAGCCACTGTCACTAAAATTTAACTTAGATGAATCAGACTGGGGACAAGCATTTACTCTAAACCGTGTGTGTGGTATGGCTATGCATGGAGTAAACAGTGTTAAAATGTTCTCCCAAATATTCCGGTGCCATACCTGATTTAACCTTAAAGACATGACACAATATAATTTGGTCAACCCTTTTTTTTTCAATCTCTTAGTACGGTTGTCTATTTTATCATTGTTTCTTTTAGTTATATAGTACTTTTTTATTCAACTATCGAATGAAAGAATGTTAATGACCGAATGTACTAACGTATAAGCGGATGTAATGAGTAAACCAGGTAAATATTTATACATAACATATTGTTACAAAATCTAATTGACCTACATATCAATCGTCTGTTATTTCATTCCCAGAGAATAAAAACTTCTCATATATGGTTTATATAATAAGCATTGAAAGTGTGTTTGAGAATTTGTTGGTCTTGTGCTGGTCTTGCGCTGGTCTTTAGTATACCGGCCAGGAAGACTTCGACTTTTGAGCGTGACATTCCCTGTTTAATATTCATCCTTGCATTTCTCCACTTGCCCCAACACCCCTACCCATTTGTCTTCCCTCTACCATTTCTTGCATCTTGAATATAACTAAAATGTAGTAATTGCTGGATTTTTGAAGTTTTTACTAGTTGCGAGCCTGTTTTGTGAAGCAAGGCTCCGGCCATGTTTGCTGTGGGCTGTGTTCTGTGCTTCCGAGAAATCTACCCTTTCCTTTTAATGTTCATAAACATAATGCATGCAGTATGAATAGAAGCCTAAACATAATGCATGCAGTATGATTAGAAGCCATACAACACTGTAAAGGGCAATATGAGGCCTATTCAGACACTAGCTATGCGGTTGCCAAATAAATGTAAACAGAAGTCAAACAATCCTTTTACGCAGCTGTTATTTGTCTTCTGTGGAAAGATTTACTTGGTTCTATAACATTGTCTTCAGACGGAATGTCAATAAACTAATTCATGTCAACAGAATATTTGCTATTAATATCATTATAAACAAACAAGTTCTTCTTTGCAAATATCGTTATCTGTTAATTAGCGAAAGTACTCTGTCGAGAAATGCTAAATGTAATAAGAAGTGCTAACAAGTGTCTGTAGCGTGTGCAATAATAGAGGCGTCACACATTCAACTACATATACATATATTTTTAATTAAAATACTGATAAAAATAAAATTTAAGAAATCGTTACAACCCCTGAATATCGCATGTCATTGATTCACATTTAGTTAAATAATCACTGGCGTCTAAATCAAGATTTGTGTAGCTGTTTATGATTATGTACTTTATATTGTTTGTATTTACTAAACATCAAAATGAAAATAGAAAGAATATATAACTCGCAGATATCTTGAATTCTCTTATCTATTAAACGGGTTGTTTAAATTGTTTTAACGGCTGTAAAAGATTTCTGTGAGTCCTTCATAAAACTATCACAAAGCTTCGCAAGCTGTCCCACAAATCAAAGATTTATAATACTATCTCTGTTGTGAAAACACTATACAGTTATCACAATTTAGTAAAAGGTATGCTGATAAATAAACTTAATACACTGACAAACATGAATTTAACAATAAATACAAAAAGAAAGAACAGTAACGAAATATTTTAATTTATTTTCTGAACACGAAGCGTCTGTTTGAACTTGCAATAACTAAGGACATCGTAATAATTAAAGTAATGAATATTTTTTTGAAAAAATATATGACCATGTAACTATTCTTTTGATAGACAATGCTGGGAAAATCCACACAATGTCTTGGTTCTATTATTATCTAACTGAAGTAAAATAGAATTTGAAACTAATTATGCTGACTCACTGATCACAATGATACAATTCCAAAGTGTGTTTAAAACTTACATAACCTGCTTGTATTGAAGAATTTTGAAATTTAGTGTGGCATTCGTTGTGTTTATTTCATGCATTAGCGTGGCGTATTGCATCACATCTTGCTTTTAAAATTGTACCGTATGACAACGAAGCAGACCATATGTAAATTCATAAAGTGTATGACACCTAAACGAAAGCCTTATAATCAGTACGTTAGCACAGAACTGCTATTTTTCTGTTTTTAATTTTATTTTTTCGAAAATACATTGTATAAGTAATTGGTAAAGGATGCGTGTAATGATGAATACAAAATATTTTAATTATAAACGAAATAGAATTTCTTTAATCAAAAGTGAACAAAACTATGGTAAACAAAGTATAAATCTCTAGGAGAAAATATGTCTATTATTACATTAGCAAACATATAAGAGAATTCTCTCTCTCACACACACGCTCTACAATTATATATAACTTACAAATTGCCATGGGAGCACGTTTCATTAATCATATTATTAGTTTTGGGATGATATAACCGTACACGACCGTCTCGACTCCCATTTAAATTCACTTAAATCTAGACGATTTATTCCATCAACACCTAAATGAAATAAGTAATTTTGCCAGACAATATCGAGCGACGTCAAATGGGTCTGACAAAAAGGTTATATCTATGTGCGTATTCAAAAGGATAAAACTGAACTATGTATAAAACGATTAAGTATTAATTCTACAACTTTCTTCATGTAATTTTAGACTTTTTTTCTTCGCAATATAGTTCGGTAGCGGGCTATATCCGATCTGGTCTCTTAAAGCCTAAGCTATTACCATAATATTATGATTAAGCTTCAAACAAGACTTTACAGATTGCAAATTTATTCTAACAGATCAAACCTAGAGAAACTGTGAAGAAAGAAAACCCGACACAACAGTCCTGTTTTGCCGATAAAAATGTTTCGTTTGTTAATGCAATCCGCATAAATAGACTGTTAATATCAGTTGTAATGCCTTTTTGGGGGTCGTTATCGGCATTAGCATTGGCAAATTGATATTGACCTAGGGCCTAGACTCGGTTAATATTACGTTTCCAAAGTGGATAAGCATTGCACAGTGATTACCTTTCATGAGAGTAAGAGTCTCAGTTAGGTAGATAGATTTATTTCAACATAAGATGTACAATTACATGGCATGTATGATATTAATAAATACAATAAACAATAAACAGAGTATGAATTAATATAGTCATGTCAATCAACATTATATGTCAAGGATAATACAAAAAAATAGTGAAAATAAACTCTTATTTCCATTGTGATCATTCAGATGTAGTAATGTATGACAAAGGAAGATATCAATGTGATAATTATTCTGAGTTGCCGTGAAACATTAAAATGACTAGACTATGACTAGACTGTCTATCGGAACATATTGATAACTTATTAGAAATGTATAAAGCACATGTTGTAAAAATTAAAAATTTGAATGACTAGACTATCTATCTGAACAAGCTGAAACTAACTAGAAAAAATGTTTATAGCACATGTTGTAAAAGTTAAATAGAATTTAAGAATTGTTCCTTGACCCTGGATTTAAAATAAGAGGTGGTTCTAGAATCACTGATGTATTGAGGCAAACTGTTTTATAAGGTGCACCCCATATAGGCAAAGGACGTTTTGCCAAAGCCTTTGACAATAGGAATAGAATATTTCTTGCTATCTAACACTATATCACATGGACTGTCAGAGTTGGAACCGACCTTTACTCTGAACCTAGTAGAGTAGTTATGAACAACACTGACAGGGGTTAAAATTATCACTCAAATATGAGGGAGCAAGGTTTGAATAAATTTTGAAAACATGACAAATAGTTATTTGATGCACTCTGTCTGCAACAGGTAACCAGTTAATATTTAAAAAATGCTCTTTACCTAGGATGTAAACTTAATACAACTCTGCTGATCTTATTTTGAGTGACTTGTAACTTGTGTTTTAACTCTTGAGTTAAACTGTTGAAACAAACAAAAGTGACACTGTATAAGGCAAGAGACTAAACGTATTTTAGTATGCGGGGTGAGAAATTCACTTTTAGGAGACAAAACTTTTAACCTAGCATTGGATTTCTTGATTACAGATCTAGCAATAGAATCAAAGGACAAACACCGATCAAGGGTGGCACCAAAATATTTACGTAATTTTTTGGATTTAATTGTTTGACCATTGCAGTTTATATCAAGATTGGACTGGGAAATTAACCTTTTTTTGAACCAAAATAAAATTGATTCTGTTTTGCCAAGATGCAAATACAGCATATTACAAACAAGCCACTGACTGACAATATTCAAGTCATGACTGAAAATCGTTTCGATGTCTCGCTTGTTTTTTGCCGAGACAAGGATTGCTGAATCATCGGCATAAATAAAAAGTTTGTTCTTTTTAGATAAAAAAAGCAAATGACCTAAAATTGACCATTGGGGGACACCAAATAATACATTGGCTGTTGAGGACTGAAACCTGAGAGCTCCACTAGTTGGTGTCTGTCTGAAAGATAAGAAGAAAACCATTGCAGGGAAGTTTCAGAGAGACCTATAGCTTTCATTTTCATTAGTTGTGTGGGGTTTTTTTATATAGGCGAAGAAGGAAAAATTTTAACTAGCGGGGAGAATTTTCTTAAACTTTACATGAGCATAGAGCATCATATTAGAAACAAATTTATGTAAAAAAAAACTGGGGGTCCCGATGCTACTTTTTGAGTTATCTGCCCCTGAATGCGAGTTTTTTGCTCTTTTAGGTCATTTTCAAGGGCAGATAACTCAAGGTAATGGTTAGTTACACTTTATTTGATTTCAGATTAGTATGACATTAGAGCCAATGATTAATAGAGTTATAACGAGTTTGCTATTATGGTGCTTTGTTCCAAAGAATATTTAATGATAATATTGTCTCATTCAGTGTTAGTTTGTAGTAATTTTATTTTAGCTCGATTATATCGCAAAACATGTTGAACTTCGTGATCTTCGTGATATACGACCGAACCCTTAACTACTGGCCTAAAGCCCCTAATCGGTTTTTAAACTAACATAAACCAATACATTCATTCTTCATTCTTTGAAAACCCTTCGTCAAAGTCATCTCAATGTAAATGAATCAATGTAAAACGAAAATACTCTTTCAAATATTACATAGACATTACATTCAGTGTAAAATCAGATAGGTCAAGGTGTTATGAAACATTTAAGATTATAGATTACTTAGAAGCATAGAGGTCAAACCAGTACTTAATAATACCCTCTTATAATTCCAAACAATTTTGATATAAATTCTTATAGACATATTGACATTTATTTTAAATGTCTGATATTTCATTTTCAGTGAATAATGACTACGTATTCAGTATAATTTATTCAGTATTGATACAACAAAACAAGAACTTACATAACTTAATTATTTTTGCTTTGTATTTTGGTTCCAAAAAATGATCTTATATCGTATGTAAAATGTTTATTATGCAAAATGTAACCAAGAAATATGAAACTTGCCATATTAGGTCATCACATTATGCGCACGATATATGGATAATATGAAAAATATTGGTTAAATAGTTCCTAAGAAGCATGTTTCATCAAAACTTTTTGAATGTTTCAATATTAAGAAGGGGAATAGCTTTAACTATTTTAAAGAATATAAAAGTTATGTTAATTTCCCTGCGAGTTCATCAGATGATGTAAAAGACATGTGTGAATCTTGATTGCATTTGGCTGAGTAAATTTTGAGAAACCAGCTTACACACAACATAATTTTAACAAACATTTCTGAATCAAAAAGGTGCATTTTTACAAAATGAAAGCTATGTTACTTGTCTTGAAGGTCATCACATAATGCAAAAAAACATGTGTAATATTTCCTTAAGTTTTTGGCATGCACATTTCAAGAAACTTCTTTACATGCAAAACTTTTGTGTAGCTGACGCCGATACCGTAGAAAAGGTGACAACAAAAGCCCTTCAAATTGTCGAGCGAAAACAAATCATTCTTATTGTCTCTATACATCGTGCTTTAAAATAAAATAAGGACATAACTCCTCAACCGGGCTTAGATCACGTCTGTTATGAAACTTTATTGACTGAAGAAAAATACGGCAACCATAGATTCCCCTACTACGATATGTTACGGGCAAAATAATTTGTTGACATTATGAGAATCTATTAAAAATACACCCATCGGTACTAGTAAGAACGAATGCATGAACTTGCTTGTTGACAACTCATCAGATAAAGTGCAAAGTTTAATCTTTAAATCAGATTGAAATCATTCTCGTTAAACAATTACGAACAATTACTCTAAGAAGCAAGCAATGTTAAGCTGTCAGGGTGACACTATCAAAATAGACTTACGCAAGCGAGAAGTACTTTTGAATATGTGTGAAGACAGGGTTACGAAAGAAGAAGAATGATTTTACTGCCTGCATCTGCCCGTTTTGTCATTTCATTAAGCTGTTGTTGCTGTTAAGGAGGTAGGTTACCTTGATATTTGTAAGTGCGCATGTCCAACCGGAAGCTAACGTGACGATTTACGACGATGTTTACGACAAACTAAATGTGTTTGTATATCCATTCTTCTGGAAATAAATCTTGAACCTGCCTCCAATCTTATGTTTAATGGTTTAATAATGCAGAAATAATGAATGAATTGCCGCAGAAACGCTTCAAAACATTGTTGCCTTAAAATGACGTCATTGACGTCATGACGTTACGTGTCAGTTACCGCGCAAAAATAATGGCTTTTATTTTGAAAGTACGTTATTCTGTGCTTTTTCTTTATTTGAACTATTTTTAAACAGTCATTATTTGCTGAAATACTTTTTATTAGTCTTTTGCTCTGAAAAATGATCAATATTTTGCTTCTTTTATGTAATTATATTGAAATGTTATGCGGAATGTAAGAAAATGTGTGATAGTAACTGATGTGATTGGGAATATAGTTGGCTGAAAGGTAACTTATTACGGTCATTTACAAATAAAAATTGGGCAGTTTGATTTGTTATACCTATTTCTCAATTTCCGTTGATAATTTGTTACTTAAATACTAAAACTAAGCTCTAAAATTGTTCAAATTTCAGTATAAAATTGTGGTGTCTTGAATTAAATTGATGTTACCATGGAAACGAAGCCCGTGACCTATATGTCTAATTGTAAAATTCAAAAGCGTTGACACTGGTCTATTTAAGGAACACAGCTTCGGCTTTTTATTTTCATTTCAACAATATCCATGAGAATAATAGCAGCATGCAGAACGATTTTTCAATAAAAATGTCAGACGACGGGCACTGCTGTAAGTATTTTAAGCTGTGAAATTTGTTAAATTAACTGCAATTCATACGAAAATATTACTAACGTTAGAAATAAGATGTTTTAAAGCTACATTAACAAGAAAGATAATTTTATATAATATTTTTTATAAGAAATTACGATAAAAAGCAACATATAAGCTATTTTAAACATCTCTGTTGCCATGGTTACTCTAAACTTTAAGAAAAACACAGTACCATGTAAAGTTCTTGGTATTTTGCTAATCATATTACCCAAATATTCCATGTTGGTCAATAACAGAATGGCACTGAAGCCGTCGAAAACCCCGTTTTCATACATAATTCTTGAAAAAATGAGAGAAAATGCGTTACCATGAAAACACGAGCCCCGCGACATATACATTTTAAGCTTTTATTAGAAAGTTAATGCGCATACTAGTAAAACTATTAATTATGCAGACTTCTACGGATAACAATGAAACCAAAATACACTGAAAAGTGTTAAATATCCGCATTTTCCTTCTTCTTTCTATATAAAATACCCTAAGAGGGTCATGTACTTCAAACCTGGATAAAAATTGTACTTGAAGGGACAGAGATAAACGGAACTGAGATTGTAGCAGCTAAAACATTTAATTACACGAAATACAAAAAATAACTGCGGTTCAACTAATTTGAATTTACCCTGGTAACAAGGTAACCTACCTCCTTAATTAATGAAATACTGGACGTATAACACCTACGAACATAAATATGTGCATTAAGGACATAAAACAAATATCCCTGAAGCTGGCATCTGCTGATGTTGCATTCATTTTTTCAGGAACATACATGTAACCAAAATGTCAGTGTGTAGACAAAACACTGTCAATCAAAGCCAGCTTTCTTGAAAATATATACATGTATAGACCAAAGTTTAATAAATAGTAGTTTAGGAGACTTACATTCCTTAAGTCGCAAAATTGAAATAGTACATATGGCCGATCTGAACCTACTATTCCAAACGTTCATGATCTTGGAAATATTAGCGTAACTACATCTTTACATCATTTCTTCCTGTTTGGGAAATATGTAGCTGTCGTTTGACTTTAATGTGACCTATTTGTACGTTGTCCTGTAATTAAGTGGTTTGAGCCACAATCCACTTCAGCTGCCTTCAGTTCATTAAGAAAACACCAAATATTAGCATTATAGCAATTTTGAGATTTTCATTAGAGCATGCATGCATACATTATACACAATTGCTTGAATGACTAAAGTTCGTTTTACTGTCTAAAACAGAAAAGTAGAAAATATACAGATAGACCGTTGATAATATGTACTTATTTTATGTTTTCGTTTATTTTACCACTGTCATTAAGCTGAATGCAGGTATTCATAATATTTTAAGAGATATTGCAAGAGGGCATTAAAGTGCTCGTGTTTTTTGTTTGTCAATTTCTTATAAAATTAATATATTTTTTTTAGTTTCAGGGCAAATCGCTTAAACTAACGATTTAAAATTAAGAATAATGTAAATATGAAATGTCTTTGAATTAAACAATTCCAAGTCCTGTAATAAAACTAGCAGAATATTATCTTCAATCATAGTACAGGTTACTTACAAATCCTATTATAATTGGCATAATATTATCTTCAGTCACAGACAACGTTACTTACAAAACCTGTTATAAAATTTTACAATTCCTGTTAAAAAATTGGCTTAATATTATCTGTAAATCATAGTCAACGTTACTTACAAATCCTGTTATAAAACTGGTTTAATATTATCTTCAATCATAGTCAACGTAACTGACAAATCCTGTTACAAGATCGGTTTAATATTATCTTTAATCATAGTCTACGTAACTTAGAAATGTTGTTATAAAATTGGCTTATTATATAATAATATTATCTTTAATCTTGACCAAATTCTTTAGATTTAGGGTACAGTAAAACACAATTTGAAAGAAAATGAGTGTATGTGTATTAATGCATTTTTGAACTGATTCTCTGTGAGAGTAAATATCATGAGGGTTCTAATTAATGGAATATAAAATTTGTCTGGGGTTCATACTGTATTGAATCAAGAGATGATCAAAGTCATAATTTTCATTTAAATGTATTTCTTATCAAAGTACTGTAGGTAATTTGGTCAGAACGTTCAAAGATTGCTTCATTTGAACTGTACAGATACTGTACAAACATATATGTGGCATGCGGTTTACGTGTTGATTTGTAAAATGAATACAACAAAATAGTTTATAAAGTAATATATGTTACCTGTTCTAAGATTGTCCATTGCTGCAAGGTGGTGGAACTTCACATGATGTGTTTTTCAACAGCCTGAAAACAAAGAGGTCGTTTTTATTGTGTTAATTCAATTTCAACCAGATATTTTATTTAACAGTTTTAAGTAAAGAATACGACAAACGGACAAATGAATGTTGAATGCGTAATAAATATAAACTTACTAGAAATTCGCAAATCGATATTGTAACTTCTGAATATGACTATGAAGTACAAAGTAAAAAAAAAAAAACATTATCCTTTATAATGTATTGCAAAAAAAGCAGTACCTCATCCATACACATTTTTCAATAAGGTGTTGTCTCTGCATTATATTTAATTTGGTGTTCATAAATTTGAAGTTCATATATGTAAATATCACTTTGCGCTTCACTCACATCTATAACCTTATATGTTTCTTAAAAATATTATATCTTGTTGTATTTTTCTAGACAGCAGCATGTGTGACTACATGGTGAAAGCACATACAGTCAAACCTGTGTACAAAGACCACCCTTGGGAGGGACAAAATGTGGTCTTTATTGGGAGGTGATCTTTATTCACATGTTAAAATACACTGTTAATATTAAAATGGGAAACAAAACATGTGGTCTTTAGGGCCAGGTGGTCTCTGTTCAGAGGTGGTCTTTAACACAGGTTTGACTGTATTAATAAAATAAAATCCCTATGACACTAACGTGAAAGCAATAGAGACGAAAGCGTAAATTTGCTAACTTTTAAAGACCACATAGGCTGGATTAAACATTTCGTCATTAGATATTCTTCCAAAAGTACAAACATCGTGGATCTTGATAGAAATGCGACGCTTTGACTGTTTACAGTGTTCAGATTACTTTCTTGATGAAAGCATTAGATTTTACCGCTTCTAGTTGCAGTCTTTTACAGAAGTATTAATTTGTCAATATTACCGGTTACCCAATGGCTTAATATGTGCTGCTTTTAAGTGATTTTGTGCTTTATTGTCTGTACAAGATTGAAGTAGAAACTTGATTAACAAGGTTCTTCTCGCAGCTGTTTTCGGATAAAAAATTGTACTACTCTGTACTGCTATTTTGCCTATTTTATTAAGGCAAATGCATATAATTAACCTGATTTCTGTTTCAATTAAATCACGACCTCGTATATTAATATTTGCTTACAGAAGTCTATTTTTTAAATACATTGAAATTATCATTAGTACATCACTCTGTTGACGGACAGGTGAAGTTTATAACCACCGTCTGACCGCTAGTGCTTTAGACTTTTTAAACCTAAAAGTCGTCAAAGTATCTTTTCTTAACTTTCATTTGAATAAGAACAATAGGAATCGCACGAATTATTATACTTAATGATTTGCGAACAGGGGACTAAATAGTAAAACAACTTGCAAGGCACGACAGTAAATGGTTACGAAAGACATTTTCATTCCTTTCGGAAAAATGACATGAGAACGTAAACAATTGTCTCGGTCTTGTATGACCGTACTGCTTACGACCATACGGAAACAAAAATCCATTGTAATAGTGATTGAATGAAGCTTTTGGGAATAGAGTAAAAGCCCTTTCTCTTGTCTATTTGCCAGAAAAAGACAAGCATAACTAAAGTATCATGTCAAATATGTGACAGCATCATAAATAGTTTTGACATAGCACGGAACTTGTACGTCTAAAACGACACTAAAACTAACAATAACATGCCCGGCAGTGATCAGAAATTACATCAATATTATTACTAAAAAGTAAGCTTCTTTGTAACCACAAACATATCAATGTTGTTTTCATTAGTTTGGATGCATTAATTGATTGATTATATTTCCGTGTTCTGATTAATATCATTTTAATCTTTACTCTTTAAACTACATTTTTGCTATTACATTGATGTATTTATTATTATATAAAGATAAAAACAATGTCCATCGAAAACAAAACATTCTTGTTGCGTGATGTATAGTTTTATTTTAATTTTCTACAAAATTGGTTCGTGATATTAACGAAAAACAAATACTCTAACATCCCACTACTTTTTCAATATAATATGCCTAAATGACCTCTTAAAGAAAATATTTTAAACGCATTTTGTTTAAGAGTATTTTTGTAACTTATTTTGCAAGATGACATCATCATTATGCCTAGGATGAACCAGTTTCTGGGCAAGTGCATTAACCTCTTTTAATTGACAGTGTTCGTTACATTGTATTTAAGTTTAAAAAACAGGGAATATAACACCAGACAAAAGTACATGTCTACTGGTGGATTAACATAGGTTCGGAAATTCCAGAGCATGGGTCGCAAACTAGCCTGACTAGCCAATAACATCCGACAAAGCAAGACAAAGGGTAATGTGAATAAAATTTCATCCTGACAACCATTGTGGCGTAATATTCGATCACCCTTCAGAGGCGTATTTCTAACATATGCTCTGTGTGACAAACACTTCAGATCCTAGATACCTAAACTGTTTTTGTCAGTTTTTACCATTTTGTCATCAATGGAGCATTTTGTGTTTTGAGAGTTCATCAACCACAAGCTAGAAATTTGCACTCGAACCTGAGTCAACTACAAATGGCAGAAAAATATATTAAAGCTACATAGAGCATAGGTGTCTTGAAATATGCCCATACATATTTTGTTTCTTTTTCATATATCTTAGTGTTAGCGACCATCTTGAAAAATCTATAATTATTAGCAGTTTTCAAAAAAAGTGTGTCTTTATATGAACAGACGAAAAACTGAATCTTATGTGTAATAACAATGATTTTTGCAAAATTTAATACACTGTCCTTTTGATGAAGGTTTCTTCCATACAAACACTTTATTGTTGCCTTTTTTAAATGCTATAAACTGACTTTCCACAATACTTTCGGGGACCCTTTTCAAAACATTTCTACAATGCATAAAGTGAAATAACACAAATTTGGCGCTTTTGTCTGGAAAGCTAATGTTTTTGATAGCATTGGGCATCAAACCAATTCATGTTATATGGTGAGAATTTCCCCTTATATTAAAGGAAACTTGGTTAGGTACGACACAGTGGCAACTAGGTATAGTTAGATAGTTCTGCAACATGATATAATTTTATTACCAGACCTGAATTTGATTATATCACGCTCAATTATATCTTTTTTATGTATAATAAATACAATTTTTGTCATAAAAACCAGACCTTTAAATATATTTCTAGTAAATCTGAATTGTGTAATGCCTGAACGAGATCATATGTCGGAAAAAATTGAAACCATTCTAACTGAAATGTAAATTGCAACTTGACATATGTTTTAGCCTAAAACGTTTAAGATTTCTACTGCGATAACCATGCCAATGTCAACGAAAGTCAAATATTTTATCATGAAGCTTTTATTTAGTGAACAATGTTTTATTACTTTTATTTTCATTTCATTAGACAGAATGTCAATAAACAGATTTGTATCAAGAACATATTTTCCATAAAACATAGGTTATCTGCATTGCAAAACTATCCTTCAGGATATCTATACAAGTTATTTCTTTAATAACATTCTGTAAGTTTAGAAAGTAAAAAAAATATTATAAACTTTATCCAGACCGTCTAAGCATTAAGTTGATGGCTAAATGGGGTCCTAACACAATGGCGTTTTCGTGGTGTTTTTGAATATGCAATAACTAGAATTTTAATTGGACTTTCTGCACATAGAAGGTACTCTAATACAACCTCACGCTCAACATATGGGTTGTTTCTGTCCTTTGTTACCATGGCAACGGGCAACAGCTGTGAATTTTTGCTATAAAAATTCAATAGTTTTTCATCGGAGGAATCGGCATATCAATAATATACACAATTGGAGAAATCGGCATATCCGTATTATATATAAAACGTGTCAGATTGTCGCTTTCAGGGTTTAGTCAATGATCCAAACTTGCAGAACTACCGAAATGGAGAAATTTAGAGATGACTTCAAACCAAGCCTTTCAAAATTGAGTGCGCTCTTAGGGAGTCCATGCATGTTTCTTCCAAAACGTTTTCTATACAAGACAATACGTTAAGCAATCCATGTCATGCAAAACAATTTTCACTGATAATCGTAGCGCAATAAAATTGTCTGTGAAGGCAGTTTGTTATGAACATATTACATTAACAGAATATGATTTACAGCAAATTTGAAATTTTCTTGGCACCAGCCTCGTACAGGATGTAATAATTTCGTGACTGCCTCTAGACTGAACTATGCAAAAGGCTTAAAAAGACATATTTTAGAATGAGTGGCTCAATATTGTACGACATTATGTCTGCGTAGGATAACAATAGATGAAATGCATCATATTTAAGGATAGACAATACGAGTTGTAGACTAAACATCAGGGTCACACACATAAACGCTTTCATACCTTGTCTATTGGCGTGCAAAGTTTATCTGTTTGAATCGCCTGTGAATCAAAAGATTATTGCCTTTCATCAAAGCGTCTTAAAACTACGATTTTAATAATTGCTCTTGACAGTTATATCAGTAAAAACATATTAAACAGTATCAATTTCAATGCAAAATTGGACGAAACGATTCAAGGATTCATTTTGCACATAGGGCATCAATTTGATGAATCATGAAAAAAAAAATCTTTATTGAAATATCATTTTATTATGCAATGTATAGAGTAACACAAGCGTTTTCACCAACCTGAAACATTTACACAATATACATTTTAGATATTTTATGTGAAGTAACTCATGTCTAGTTTTTTTAACTTAAATACAACTCTGAACATAATTTTTATCTTTCTGAGTGGTCAGTTTATTCTTCTTTCAGGCACATTTTTATAGTAAAATCATAAACCAAATTTTATCCACATTTTTTTCTCGCTTTTTTATGTAAACAATAGAAACGTTCTGGTACAAGTATAGATGTTAGAGCCGTTTAGTATTTAGATAATGATAACGACGTAACGTACGGACGTATAAAGAATCATTTTTCCTGTCAGCTAATTAAAATGGAGTACGTATACATGTATTGCTCTATTGTCAATAAACATTACCTTCAGCTTTAATTGTGAACTGCTCTAAAGGCGGTTCCCTATTCCTTTGGAAAGCATGCACAGGTTAATTGGGAAAAGAATAAATGACTTATATTTCACAACTTGTTTGAAATAGAAAAATGGCAAATACAAAGGCAAGCGTGAAGTTATTTTATTTCAATAATAAGCTAGAAAATATATGGAACACATTTTTAGTGTATTTAAGATATTAGTGTCGTATTTTCAAGGACTATCATTCTATAAAAACAGAAAGGCTAATATCCTTATCATTTCGCAATTTTGCAGACACATCTCGAACATCTGAAAAGTTTCTTCGAAAATGCGCCATGTCAGAAGGTGTTAAAACCTTATCACATGTTTAAGCGATAGGTTACAATTACAGACACAGATAGCTTCATCATCACAAAGTTCCAGAACTTACTACGTCACTAATTTCATGTAATTAACAACCCCAACATGCCATTTAAAGACTAATGAAATCAAGGTATTTTTAAAATTAAATGTTGCATTGAACTAACCTCTACATATATATAACGTAAATATTTGACATACCGGACAGGTATGCATGAGTGCGTGATATTAAAGTTCAGGAAAATAATCGTAAATTATGTGTAAATTGTACAAAGCATTTCATTTAACATGTGCTTATAATAAATCGTGCTATCAGGTTTTACTTGCAACTTATAAAAAACATCCTCACTTTTTTCGGTGACAAATAACTAACACAAGGAGATCTAGAATGCTCTCATCAATACGATTACTGGAAATTGCATTAACTTCTATAATACTGTGCAACTTTCATTCAGGTTGACCATCTGTCAAAGAAACAAACAAGGCATGTGTGTGTACATTTTGTTATTTCTTTGAAATTGGAGAACTTCATCGTGTGTTCATCAGCTGAGACTACCCAAACGTACCAACATAGCAGTATGTATCATATTAGACGGGCACCAAAACATTTCTGTAAACGAGTCTTGGTGTGGTGCTTACATATGGCGGAACATTTTATTTTTACATACTTGAAACGTTGATTAGTGGAACCTGTTCTATCAGGAAATGTTTTAGATTGTTCTTCTTGTTTCTCTGCATCCGTGTTGCGTTTCTAAGTTTCATAATCAGTAAATTAATGAAAATAAATAAGTTTCTCATCCTCTTTTTCCATATGTGTATCTTGATGATGTTATGTAAGAATTAACGTGAACAGACACTAGCGTTGACAGGCTATTAATTACAAGATACACGAAATACACTAATGGTTTCTAGTAAGCCACAGACTAGTGTATAATGCGCATGTCATGTCAAAAGTTTCATCACGGAAGATATTGTCTTGTCTCCATAAACTTATTACTTTTCTGCGTTTTCTACCACTACCTCCAAGAGGTTTACTTCTGTTGTATAATTTTGCGACTGAACTTCTCAGAAAACGTATTGATTGTTCTGTTTTCTGAGGAAAAACATGGTGTGAAATGTCGTCTTGGATATCAGACTCATTAAAACTGACATTTTGTGCAAGGAATAAAAGTTATAATACTCACAAAATAAGCTAGCCCTTACAAAACAATTCAAACGAGTGAAATTATATTCCTTGTCTGATAGTATAATGCTATCCTTTTTATAGCATATGACTACATCGTCGTTGTGGACTTATCTTTAAGTTACATTAGATAATACAAAAACAGAAGTGTGAGAAGACGGCTGAAATTAACGTTACGCAAATTTATTAAACATGACGTAAAATGTTTTCTCTTTTGTTTGAATAACTTAGAAAATAACCTAGAATATTGTCTATTGCTCTTCTATGTCTTATATTGGGTTTTACACAGCAACCTTGAAATAAACAAAACCAAGTTTTAAATTGATAATATTTATGATTAGATTTATGATTTAACACATGGAAAGCAAAGAGTGGGACTTTGAACAGCAAGAGTAGAAGAAAGTAGGTAAATGCGTATTGTATTTACTGTGTCTTACTAAAAACATACAGATTGTGAATTCTATATTATAATACATACATCTTTAACTTTAGGGAAACAAGAACTTTAGTCTTTGTAATTTGTAGAATCGGTACTATATGATACATATCAATGAAACTGATTTATTGTATGCAGAGGAATACAAAATCATCAAAACAGTTACAGGACAGTATTTCTCCCTGTCTGAATTTAAGTAGTCCACTCAAAGTTGCATTATTTGGGACACAAATGTATAAGCACTGAATCGCACTCATCTGAACGGGGTAATAAATTTATTTATAAAAACATATACATAACCCTGACAATGTCTTTTTTGCATCAATATACACGACATAGAGCTAAGAAACATAAAACAAAGTTCTACATTCAAATATTTTGTGCATAACCTTTTTTTAAGTTTCGTATTTATTACTTGCAATTTCATAATACATTTGTATTAAAATTGTGTGTATTCCTAAACCTATGTATACGCACATAAATAACAACAGATAATAGAAGGTTTGCTACAGAAATTTTGTAATATATCACTTAGTGTTTGTCTGAGATTTGAAAATTGTTTCCACCATAACATGAATATTCATTTATTCTTAAAATGTTTGGTTGCAATTTATAGACATTTCGATTGAGTATTATTTTCTTAACTAAAGTTCTGATGAATTTTATGCTGTTCTGCCTGATATGATTTCATTTTTCGCACAATGAGTAATACTTAGTGTCAAAATTTATCAATCGTTAAGATAATAATACTTATATTCATTTCATGGAATAAATAACAAGAATGTACCGCTTCGAGCTTCAGTTATTTCCCCAAGATTAATTTGTCTAGGTGCCCAATTACAAATCGCGGGGTTAAAGCCAGAATATCCTAAAAAACATATGATTAAGAAGGCACTTACTTTCATTTTGCACTAATCACTCGAAAAACTTATAATGCTACTAAAAGCTTCTTTCTTGTCATTTTAGGCAAATAAATGATTGAAATGAAAACTCGAACTTATTCATGGATGACTTATATATGGTGTAATTATGTAGCTTGTTAGATGATTATGATTGAACCCGGGTTTTGCTTCATCCAGTTGACAACAGAATGTCAGATTGTTTTATTCTGAAATTTATAATGTTTGATTGCTACTTTACTTAAATTTATCTGTTAAGATATCAATCATAACAATCAACACTTTCGAATGACGAAGTTATATTTGCTATGTATTGAATACAGATTTTCAACAGTTGTTAATTGAGGCTTTCTAATTATCGTTTCTGTAAAAATAAAGTCCTTACATTTTGAAAATCATAATTGAGCCGCGCCATGAGAAAACCAATATAATGCATTTGCGACCAGCATGTATCCGGACCAGCCTGCGCATCCGCGAAGTCTGGTCGGGATCCATGCTGTTCGCTTTCAAAGCCTATTGCAATTAGAGAAACCGTTAGCGAACAGCATGGATCCTGACCAGACTGCGCAGATGCACAGGCTGGTCTGGATCCATGCTGGTCGCAAATGCACTATGTTGGCTTTCTTATGGTGTGGCTCATTTATATATCTTTAGAAAGAAAGTAATGTTTCAAATCTATAAATGTACAAATGGGATAAAATTTATACGGAGGTTGACTTTTATTTCCGTATACCAGGTCCAGATTTTATTCCGTGTTATTCAGAAAAATGACATTACGTCATGACTTCTACTTTGTCAAACATGTAGAACTAATAACATTCACACTGATCTTTCATTGTCATTTATTCACTAAATCCCCTGTTGCAATTCAGTTGAGATCTTATTTCATTGTTCTGCTATCATGTTGATAAGTCACTGGCATGCATATGAGCCAGCCCGTTGGTATTCCAACTTAGCATGAATGTCGACGTTGCCTTCCCACAGAATATGTTTCTAAAATACATGCATCGACTGTCTTGCCACGGTGCAATTACACTGATACGATACTTACCAATAAAACATCCAAACTAACATATGATTCGTGAAGTACAATGTAGTTTTCTATATCAATTATAGGAAACGACGCTTTGCTAAATCGTTCGACGATTTAGTATATTTATTTGTTCTTGCTTTTTTCTGTTTTTATTTTTTGGTCCCCAAAATTAATTAAGTATATATCTGCAGGATAAAGATGAACGATCATCAAAAGCATACGTTGCGAGGTCCTCCTAAAATAAAAGGATCAAACAGACGTTTTTCAACACTCGTCTAACGGAATTATTATAGTATTACAGTATTGATCACACTGTTTAGTGGCATACTATATCGTCTAACTTGACCAGGTGGATCCTCAAGTCTCTGTAGATCGATATCCCTTGAATTCCCCAAAGGACCGACGCTGTCTTCTTTCTAAATTGGTAACCAATGTTCAAAGAACTGGGCCACAATGTTGATTGACATAACATTCCGACCACATACAATAAGTATCTGGATTGTCCCAGCGGCTCAAATTGGGAAGATCCTTTCTGCCTCTAAATGAATAATTCTGATCCAACAGTAAGAAATTGACGTCTAAGTCAGATGTACACTGAATTTGCACTAGGAATCCCTCTTATTTTAGAAACTGAGCTACTATCTGTGAAGGATTACTGTAATGGATTTGCATTCTTATAACCATCTTTCTCGCCCACCAATTTGTAACGATATAGAATTTCAAAATTTTGAAAATTATATAACATAGCTACATGTACGTTTATACGAAGACATATAAAAGTACATTGCATTAAGCCATTTATGCCTAAACATTTCTGTCGTGATGTCAATGTAAACAGAATCCGAAGACTTTATCAGGCCAAATTTATATGTCATGCTGGTTGCAAGTGGTTTTAGGGGGTTTTATTTCATTTTCATTTCCATACAGAATGTCAATAAGCATACTGATATCAACAAACTATTTGCAATAAACAAACCATATCTTTATTCAGAAACAGTAGTTTATGATATCTTTTTGATTTACAGACCCTTTGCGAAACTAATTTGTGAATTGAGTAAGGACGGGGATCTTGTTTTATATTATCTAATATACTTTCAACATTTATGTTGAAACACTTACTTTATAAATGTCTCTATGTACAGTCTTTTTGTCCAAGTTTTTTTCTTTTAAATATTTCATCAAGTTTTACGTAGTGTGAAATCGTGTACTTTCATTGGCATACACTGTTCATTTTTGTACTGTTGGGTTATATATCTATGGGTTTCCACCATTTTACATTTTGAACAAAACATTGAGACATTAAATTTTAAATATTCAAATGATTGAGAATACTAATTTTTTTTTTTAAATTTTATTTTATTAGTTGACATAATCAGAAGATATAGAAAACAAATCAGTTCCCCGCGAGTACTGATAATATCACTGTAATTTGCAATGAATATATAATTCATATCAAACGATTAAAAAATGAAGAAGGAGTAAGTAGAACTATAGCAGAAAAAGAAATTATGTTAAAAGAAAAGGATTCTTGTAAACGAACATGAACAAAACACTGATTTGTATTTCAAACATTTCTGTAGAATGTAAAATGACAAGGCTTTCACTTGAAAAATGGGGCATATTGTAGCATGTACACACTGTCAGAACTTTGTTTTCTTGATTAAAATTACACATTCACTGGCTTGCTCTTAGAACGTCCTCAACCCCTGTATGTGCAAAACGCTACTTATATTAGCAATTATGTATATTTGAAACATACTAAATCACTGCAATATATACTGTACAACAAGGACGACATGTTTATGTTCTCAATGTAGAAAAATAAATACAAAAAATAAAGAAAATGTTCTCTGTACATTAAATGTGAAATTACTTTTATGTAAGCTCTGAATTTTATATATTTCCTTCAAAATAGAGTTCACTCACAACCTTAAAATACATATCTACCACTAAGAGACTATGCGTATATAACTTATGGACCTACTTGAAATCTACAGACACGCTTCAGTTATTATGTCATGCCACTGTATTGTCCGTAAGTATTGACCTGGCACTCATTAATTTTCGCCGATATTTTCGGACGTTTTCGTTAATTTACACAATATTTATATTCTTAAAATATCTATATTACTAAAGTAACAGATACAGTTAACCGATGACACGGCGGCGCAGTGGCAAGGTGTCTGACTTCAAACCATGTTACCACGGGTTCGAAATCACATTAAATCATTTTTTATGCAATGTATGTTATTGCATTATTATATACATTATTTTATGCATCACATTTTTGTGAATTTTACTTGATTCTCTTGTAGTATTTATTTTCTGGAATTGGTGGTGATAATTACTTTGTATTTTTAGATCCTTCTAAAGCCATTTTCCCACTTCTTTTACAACGGTTAAATATTATAAAATTCAGTAAATGGACCATAAAACCATACGTTTGATCCGAAAAGTGGTTAGTTTGCATATAAAACTTATAAAAAAGATCCGATCAGGCGTAGGACTCGAACCCACAACCCTGCGGTTGGCAGCTGAACGCCTTGTCCCCACAGCTACCTGCACATACATGACGTTATCAAGGAATTATATATATGTTATAGCTACATCGCTATTCATGTTCGGAAACCGAGAATTAATTTACGGAAATAAACGGAATATTCATGAGTGCCAGGTCAATACTTACGGACAATAACATCATGTATGTTTACATAATGTACAGTAAACAGTGTTTTCAACTGTAAATGATTACGTGGTACAAAACGCCGCCTTTATATAAATATTTGTCACCTAATACAATTGTATGGGAAGACAGAGGAACCTGATACTGTTTTGTAAAATGACCCAAATGCGTTTTACTAATAATCATTGTCTCCATGCAAGAATATCTCAATTTATCCCATATACATTCACAAGTATTATGAGAAAAAAAATGTATGATTTTTAACGAACTTGGTTGGTATCCTACATGTAGACATATTTATACAGTGAAATTAATATTTTTATTCTTAGTTTGTTCTACATATTAATTGTCTTCACGAGCTTTAAAATGTAAACTATGATAAAAACGTTCATATACATTTATATAGCACTGGAAGTGTTTTGCACATAGAGCCATTAGGTTTAGCAAAACAAATGGCATAGTCCTCCAAAGAAACAATATTTTCTATTTAGAAACGAAGTTATATTGAATTTCCATTGTTCTATATGGAAAGTAATAAAGAAAACCCTATGAATATATTTCTGTGCAATCATATTTATTTCCAGACACTTTTATTGTGGCTTGCCTTATGCAATCATTTATTTTAAGTATATTATCAATGTATGTTAACAACACATCTGGTATATCAGTGATAACGTAAAGAAACAACACATAAGTAGGCAAACTTCAAAGTTACAGGAAAGAGATGTGTGCATTTTCTTTAAATGACCAAATGCTTGAAGACAAGTTAAGAGTCCTCTTTCATGATATTATATTTAATGGATTACGTAGAAATACAGGAAGATGGGACCAATGTCCATTTGAATTGTTGTTTTGACACATACTAGGAAATTAAAAACTGAAATAAATGTCTTATCTCAAAACATGTTCGTAAATCGTACTAAGCTTTTAGTCGGCTGCACACGGCAAACTTTATACATGGGCAATTACGTCTCATTCAGTGACAAAAAATCTTCATCTTAGAATTGACCTTTTAAAGAAAGCAATAAACTGTCTAATTCATTTCCTGCGAAAGACAGATTTAAAATCATTTTCACTTATTTTGCGTCTTAAAATGATGAAATTTTATCCTATAGATATCATTTCACAGGAAGTTGATATTTTAGATAGAATGCACAAATTGCTCGTTATTCTAGTCGTGTTTTATATAATTTTTCTAAACTGTCTTCTAATCTACAAAATGAGAATCAAATTATTCTCATTTGTATCTACTTTTAGATAGAAAACAAAGACAAATATTTAACAGGGAATGCCACGTACCAAAATCGCAGCCTCCCCAAAACGAAACCTACAGCACGCAGACGTGCACACCACAAACACACACACACATACACAAAGCCAACACACGAAGACAAGACGAACAAACAAAGGAACACACACACATACACGCGCGCGCACACACACAGCCTACACAAGAGGACAAAACGAACAAACAAAGGAACACAGTGGGGCACCGCCTTGGAACGGTCAGTGGCAAAAACACCACTGGGGAGCTTAAACCGGTTTATGGTGCGCACCCAACCTCACTCTTACCACCACCATGTTCCAAAGACATGGGACAGTGTAAATAAAAGTAATCCCCTCCAGGTGAATCTCTAACACACGTAATGGAAACAAAAAGGCATGGCATGTAAAACACAAAAATGCTCGTGTATAAAAATATAAAAAGCAAACCTTTAGAACCAAAAACGTATGTACTGAATGCCTTTTCAGAAGACAGAGCAACAAGAGAAACACCTTAAGGGCCCGACGAAACAGGCAGAAGACAGATATCAAAACAGTTCAGTCCTGGAGAATTTAAAAACTGCTTATCATAGAGTCCTCCCCCTCTTCCGTCAGACACAATCAAAGAGGGAAGCGTAGTGTCCAACTGTAAACGGGTTGAACACTAAACATGCGGTATGTCTCAAAACAGTTGGGTCGTAACCTCTTTTAATAAAACGTTTTATAATTTTACCAAATACATTGGAAAATTACCATGACCCAAGATCTTACGAAGTTTGTAAACCACATCCCCATTAAAAACGGGTTTAGAAATATCTTCTCGCAGAAGTGTCTTTAAATTACTATTGAATTCTAAAACTAAATCAGAATAACGATAGTAAAATTTAGCAAAATATTTACGCAATTTGTAATAACGGTAGCCTTGCTGAAGAAGTTTACTTGTAATATATAGATTACGTTCATTGAAATGCTTGACATGACTACACGCTCTGGCAAACCGAATTAATTGAGAAATATATACCCCATAAGATGTAGCCTGAGGTTCATCCCTATCCAAATTGGGGAAAATTTACAATACTAAAGTTAAAATCATCCCTCTTGTCATAAATTTTGGTATGTATAATATTGTCATAAATAGAGAGATGTGAATCTAAAAACGAAGCATCTGTATCCGAATTGTTAGTTTTAATTAACTGAAGCTCCCTAGGATAAATAGTATCCACCAATTGACCAAAAACGGATTATCCATATTAAGAATATCATCCAGATAGCGTGATGTATTATTAAATACAGTTAAAATATCTGCCTGCGTATCTGGAGAAGGGCTCAACATAAAGTCTCTTTCATAACAATATAAAAACAAATCTGCGACAAGGGGTGCACAATTTGTTTCCATGGGAATACCAACTACTTGTCTAAAAACTGCATTCCCAAACCTGAAAAAACTGCATTCCCAAACATTGTATGATTTTGCTTGAACAATTTCCTAGCAATATAATTATGCGACAAGACATTTTAAAATAAAATTAAGTTATTAATAACCACAACATTTCAACAATATTTTTCAGAATTACTTGTTCTGACAGTTATAATTATGTCCTCGGGTTTAATTGTCTAGCGAGATTCATTACTTGGTGGTCATGTGGTAGCACGCTAGAGGTCCGTAGATTGAATCTCAGCACAAGAAAATTCAAAGATTCTCTTGAATGTCTCCTTCCCAATTAAGAAGCCAGTACTGTTTCTTCACGTCATGTATCGATACTATACACTAGAATGATAGACTTTTCAGACAGAGCGAGGTAAAGTACGTCAGACACGCCTGTGTCTGAAAGACATGCTGTGCTTCTGATATTGTAATGCCTACTCTTTTATCAAAATAACGCCATTTTGTATTATAGAGGTCTTCAACTGACAATAATAATGATATTTAGCTTTTAAATAGTCTTACATTAAGACAAGATAAAATATGCCATGCTGCTTAGACAACTGAGTACGAAATATTTGATCCGTGTTCACTACAAAGCAATGATGTTTAAAAATATCCTGTCTGGTCTGTAGATTACTGCTAGGGTGATTATTTGATTGTATTTAAGTGTTGGAAAACGTAAGAGGTGTTGTTAGCGCCCGTTTATCCTTGAAAACGGAATACAATCAAACGCAGTCAGAGGTAAACACAAGTCTATTACGATTAGCCTTAGATCCCATCTTCATCTTAAGTAAATCTAAGTGAAGAACAGGCTGACGATTACACTTTGTTTTTATGTCTCAACAAACATGTCTCGACAAGTTTGTATTGAAAAGATAGGTGAACATATTACAATGCCTTCGTTTTCCAGTTCGTGCAATATGATGCAAACGTTAAGTCTCATCCTCTAACTCAAATAAATAACACACATTTTAGACATTGTAAAAGGAGGGGCAATTATTTGATAAAATAAATATAGTTCCTAAGCATAATGCTTATCGCACTGACAAGTCTGTCCCCTATAATAGTTTATCCAGTAAAAGAACACAGCAATTGCAAAACATAAATTATATAATGTTTTTTTCTCCAGTTCTATCATGAGCTTTACAGTGACTCTCTTCTATTACGATCCAGTCAATAATGCCTAGTCATTCTAGAAATGCAGAATGCATGGAAAGAATTAATGTAGCTTTTCTGTTAAATCTTTGGACATTTGTGCTGTTTTGAATCATTGAATGTTGTTTTTGGTTCCGTTATTTTCACAAAAATCATGTTCAGAAACACTACCGTACATTTACGTATTCGAATATTACAATATTCAAATACCAGTGGAATTCGATAGCCATTTAAAATTACCTACAGAATACAGGACGAAGTCACGCTTTTGACAACACACTTCAAACACACGGGATCATAACATTTGTTATTTTGTGTCATTATAACGAATATATACTAACTACATTCTTAATGTCTCCCATAACAATGCTTAGCAATCACTTAAATAAATGCAAAACTTTGACCTTCTGTATATAACGATAAAATAAAACAGTCACTACAAAGCGAATTATAAAGACAATTTTGATTGCGTTTTCCCCAAACAACTTTATCTTATTCAAAAGGATTTTTATGGATGGGCCTTAAATGCCTTAAAGGACTGGTACTTTGAAAAGTGTTTCTTGACGGACGTAATGTTGATACGTATATGTTTCCAGTCGAATGATGTAATTAAATGTAACATAAAATTTCATTGTTAAGAATTATAGGTATTTCAAGACACATAGTTGTCTTGGCATCCTTGACCCTTGATAATACACATTCAGCTTTGGTAAGACACACAGGAAACATCCTGGACACCTGCAGGAGAAACATAATCAAATTCAAATATTTAACGGGCAATTTTTCATTTTGAGCTTTTTCAGGAATAGAATAAATAAATTAAATTTAAATGTAGAACAATTTCGTACACATGTCTTCATAAATTGATATCTATTTTGTTTATGAACAATTTCTTTAGGACGATTAACTAGACTGTGAGGCTATTGCGGGAGGAAGTGGTATATTCTTAGAATGACGTCTTTTCACCTTGTTAAGAGCACATGTTTTAATAATAATGAGAAACCTTTTAGCTGTTTGATTGAAAGTATACTCCAAGAGCCTGCATAAATCTGCAATCTGCACTAGTTTCACAGGCATATTCCATTACGAGCAAAACAAATCGAATATTTAAGCGTAGTAAAATTGTCTGTTAAGATAAACTATTATGAACATATTGCATTTAATAGATATAATTATCTTCACTCTAGCTACAGATTTCCAAAGTTTCAGGCACCAATCTCCAGCAAGATGCAATAATATTAAGTCTGTATCACGATATAACGAAGTAAATACATTTTGGTACAAATTAGATACACACAGTTCAATAGACTCGACTTTTTTATTAATTCTATTACTTGTTAAATAAATAAAACGAACAAAAAACGAAGTCTGTCATTATGATAGGTAAGATAATTCGTGTTGGAGTGTAAACATAATCCTTAATTAATATCAAGTGTCTTATTTGATTTAGGAAAATGTATTCCCTGTATTCATATATTAATTATAATGTACTTTAATGCATATTATGTATTTTGCTAATATAATGTTGATGTCCTAATAATGCTTGTCTTGTAGTATCCGCTATAAGGTACTTGTAATCTTAGGATGGGTACAGCATGTATTTAAATGAGATTTTATTTCCAAACTGATTCACTAATTTTCAAATTTCGTGCCACTCTGAATGTTAAATATTCAGCGCTTTTATAAAGGAACACTTTGCATACTTCTCTGATTCTAACAGTTTTGAAGTTATGAACCTGTTTTGAGTAAAAACGTCAATGGTGTACGTTGCACCTGTAGCATCGCTCCCTATTTTGATTTTAAGGATCTCCTCCTGAGCATCGGGTGTTTTAAGGTCTCCGCGTACTTGGATTCAGTTTTGTTATATTTCCCGGTCCATTGGGATCCTGGAGTCCATCGAATAGACGTGTAATAGAGTTCCGCTCAAGTCGGTGCTAGGGGCATGAGAGGTGTTGCAAATTTCATTATATTTCATGAACAGACTCAATCAAGCCGGGTGTGCTTTGCAAACTATGCCTTCAAAGCATCTTTTATTACAGATTACATTATACATCATTTATATGTGTCAATTATATTTGTTATTTGTTTCGCTTGAATGGGACTGATGTTAGTTTTGCTACAGTGCTGTGAGTACGAACAGCGGCAGGAAGCAGGAATGGTGGTTTCTGAACAACTGCCAGGTTGTGTTATGTCACAGACGATCATTTGCCAAACTGATTTTCTTAATGTGTTTATTTTGTCCCCGTTGTCTATAGGCGTAACTTTCAATTTTGCTTCATTATAATAATCGTACATGTACAAAATGATGTGTTAAATACTACCGAATTCTATGATTACTAATAGTAGTTTCCTTCCAAGTTCATGCTCCTAAGGTATAGTTCCGCATAGCACATAAATTCCATAATTTGCTTTGTCATTTAACGTAATTAGTTTTAAAAATATTTGTCCACGCCTTTTACGCAGCCAAATTATTGTTGTTATTATATTATTTGTTTTAACTATACTAGTTCATGATACATTGTTTCTCTCGTTTTAATTTCAGTAATATCGTGCGGAAGCATCGAAAACATCGACACGTCAAATCTTAATCAAATTAAATTACGTAAAAATGAACATAGTATTTCTACTTATACATGAAATAAACAATTGCATAGCGACGAAAGTGATATATTTATCGACATTTACTCTATCAGGTATTCACACGCTATCTACTCTTTCATATTGTAAGACAAGTACCCATTCAAAGTCTATTTGTGTAGATAAAGATTGAACATCTGACATTTTTAATTATTACCACAAGCAATAACCAGTGTGAAAGCCAAAAGCTAGTTGAGTCGATATAGAAAATAGTAAGTTAAACGTATCTTGTAAAACTCCTTTCAAAGACAGAAAAGATAATCATCTATATCCTTGAATTTTCAATAAACTGTCTGCGTCTGATTCATTTCCTGTAGAAGAGAGTCATAGATCACTTGGTTTCTTAAAACGTTGTAACTCAATCTCTCTGGCATAATTAGACAGCCAGTTGATATTTCAGATACAATACATATATCTTTCAACTCCATCGTGCTTTTCCACTTTTTTCTCTAAATTGCCTGATCTAAATTGGATTGATTTCCATCTTCATGCAAAAATATAGCATCATTTTAAATTTCAACGTAATGAGCAGATTCTATAGCCTGTCAATTAAAGTACATATAGAAATGTAACTCCAAACGATCTTTTTCGGCGACGCCGTCTAAATTCGTTTTCGTTACTTCTGCCACGTGACTTCAGTTTGCAAATCAAACTACTTGATAACGCATTATAGATAATTTATCAAAATGGAAGATTTATGCAACACTCTGTCTGATTGGACGAGAGTGTCAATTTCTTTCACTCTGTTTATTGTGCTACACTGAGTGAAATGTAGACAAAGCGTTTATCCTAAACGACGCTGTAAAAAGTTTTAAAGCTAACTTTGGCTCAGTATATTTAGCAAGAATATTGATATATCTCAAAATGATAAGTAAGTTTAATAAATAAGCTAAAAACCTGTTCAAATACCAACCTATATCAGATTAAAGAAAGAGCTGAATACGGTCTGCGTATCACATGAATAAGGTTGTGATAAGTGTCTTTTATGTAGAGAAGTGCTTTTTAAAAGATTTTCCTTGTTACAATTGTCGTCTGTATATGAAAAGATTTGTTGCTTTTGTGACTTATTCAGATTGCATATTAAAATGAGTACTTGTTTGCTTTGATATATTTGTTATAAATTATTTAACTGATTTATTATATATGAATATTTTTCTTTAGTATGGTATGCAAATATTGAACTCAGTTGAAATCTGTTTCATTATATATATGCTATATAATGACTGAATCTCATTATACTGAAACAAAAGTACGCTGCATACAGTTTATCTATGTGATATGACTATGGTCAAACTTTGCTTATGAAACAGAAATATTGAAATAATTACAATTGTATTTTTGCTTGACCTTCACTTTTTTATAGGTGTGACGTCATTGTCCAAAGATTCATGAATAGCGAATATGCATTTGTTAAAGCGGGATCAGTTGGCCTATTTTAGAAATAAATAAAAATGATAAATAAAAAAATCCTTTAATTGATTTTTTCTCATGTATTCTAATCAAACTTGATTTATAGCGTCTTTATTAGGCCCGCAGCCAACTTTGTTCAGCTGGGACATTTGACCCCATATAGGGGCTGCTAGAGCTAAAACTAGAAATGCCTTTATACAGCGTCTCATGAACAACTTGGTGGATCTTTGTCATACTTGGTCTGGAGCATCATTATAAGGTCCTCTTCCAAATTTATTTATATAGGAACCTGGGCCCTATTAGGGACCACTATAGCTAAAAGTAGATATGCCTTTCTCCGCATTAACCACTAAAATGTAATGGATTTTTATCAAACTCGATGTGTAACAATATCGTAAGGTCTCCTGCTATTTTGTTACAAATGGGGATAGGGACCAATTTAGCTAAAAATATAAACACGTTTAATGACCTCTTCTCATGAACCGCTTCATGAATCTTCATCAAACTACTGCTGTAATTATTCGTCTAAGGATAAACGAAACAAAATTGCAACCTTAGAAACCTTTTGAAAAATTAAAAGAGAACCATTTAAATTGTTAAAGTGCGGTATTTAGTTGAAAGATGAATGTTAGATGAAAAATTCATAAACTTCTTTCCTTATTACAATTCGCCGACCATCATTTTTAAAGATATTTCTTGTTAATTATATTTAGCCATTTAAACTCGGTTATGGTTAATTGTATAGCACTGACCTGCCAAATTGATGCAGACAGCAGCACAAGTGATATATTCCGGTATTAACAAAATTAGTGATGTAACTCACAACCAAAGGAAATACTGTAGATAATGGTAAATAAGCGCATATTCGAATGTAAGCGCATATCAAAAGTAAGCGCATACGGCCTTACCGTTATTCCTTATAGGAAAATAAGCGCATGCCACGCCCTTACCATAATTTTGTCTCGAAAGCAGGCGCATATCCGATTACTGGTAAACAAACACCAGATCATATGCAGAAGAAAAGACGTAATTAACGGTATTATACCGTAGTAATTGTTTATCATGAATACTGGTGACAAGTGTTTTTACCTGTTGAATAGCCGGTGGGTATTAAAAGATTTTAACGTCTATTGTCTGGGATAACGTTAATCGTTTACGATAATCATGTTGTTTTTTTAAATAGAAAATGTTCTCAGTAAATGAAAATAAAAGTTTAAATACCAGAAAAGTTGTTTGCGTTGTCATTACAGTTTGTCATTGTTGTGTAAATCTGTGAACACAATATGGATAAAATGCATTATATAACGTGCGACAGTCAAAACTAAAAATGTCGACTTATTTGTAAACTTGCTGTTATGGGTTTCCTTGTTTCACTCCAGTAAATGAGTCACATCTAATATTGTTCAGGAATTGTTATTTGGACTTATAAAACACAAGACAACTTGAACTCGAAAATGAGCTGACAATGTGAATAAATGATGCATTTTGTCTAATAATTCACATCTTTTAATCAGTGCCATCTGAATACACGTATAAACCTAAATATACGTTGAAGTTCAAACCTGACATACCATGGTATAACCCTGCAAGTGCACCGATATGGAATCATTTGGTTTCAAAGGCCACCATGATTTAATAGGATAACGTGATGCTATGTTTCTAAACTTTCAACCACAAATGAAACATCATCTGTTGACAAACGTTTAATCTGCAAACATCGTCTGACGTGTTAGTAGAAGCAATTTGGTGTACACAATATTCATTTATAAGGAAACATATGATACATAGAACTACAGTGCAACCTCGGCAGAGCAACACCCTTTTGGAGATACAAATATTGACTGTTATGTAGAGGTTGTTGCTGTGGAAAGGTAAATTTGATAGTATATTTCAGCGTAGGGAAATTTGAATGATGTTGTTATAGAGAGGTTGTACTGTAAATGTATTTACGGTCAGTTGATAAATGTGTTATCTCCCTGGTGTCTGAGGAAATAATATTTGGCATAAGCTATTTGCTGATGATTCGATCAGGATATATTAGATTTATTACAATAACATATTATTGAAACTGAAGTAAAAAGTATGTTTTATTAAGGCAAACAATTGATTTACAGCTTGATCTGTCACACGCATTCATGCATACCTAACGTATATGCGTTGCGACTTCTCTTAACCATCATCTTTGAAACTGATAGTGCAATGCATTCTGAAAATTTCCTTCACATTCAATAATCACATCATCGCTTATATTGGTAGATGGTATGCTCTTCGTTTTAGGCGGTGGTATATATAAAGTGTACATGTATTTATTTAATACGCTATGTTGTGATTCACAAACCACTAACTCTCAAGCATACTGGTCAAAGGTCCTTATGTCTTAATGATCAAGTAGGGTTTTGCAATATAGCATCGGTTAGATTCTGCAACGCGTTGTTAATACCATACAGTAATTAAACTTTAGCATGCTAAATTTCTAAGATGAACTGGTCCGTCATTCAATTTGGACAGTACCATTTATAATTCAGAGGGGTGTTTACTGAACATTTACCGACTGAACAGCGGACAATGCAGACCATGATCAGCCTGCACGGGTCGCAAAAGGCAAATTCACTTGCCGCCAGCAGGCTAAATGTTAACGTTCCTTCATACTGCTTATGTTACATATTATGGTATTATTTAATTTCGTTTTTTAATTAGATAAAACTTTAATAGCATGCATATGATGCATCAAACAATGACTTAAATTATATAATGCAAATACATGCTTTTGAATTTGATATTGACACGGATACTCCTTGATTAAATCGTCAAAAGCATAGAATGGTCTCTGAAAATTTGTAAACTAGAGTAATTTAATATATAAAACTAAATAAAATTAATGTTAAAACGGAAAGAAATAAGTCATACTGATATGACAAAAAATACGACGAAAACCAGCTTGGTATTATCATGATTGTACTGCTATTTTCCCAGCAGTCTAATCATACTATTATAAAAGCACGCTGGTTATTCGGAAATTACTGCTAGGAAGATTTTTATTCAGAATTAACTCCATAAGAAAAGGTATTGAATATACGCGCTTTTTAAATAAAACGTCCTTTAGATTTGACCGTATATATTACTGAACAATTCTAGTGATGACACATTTAACATTAAATGATATTGTTTAAAATCGCTCATAGCAATTGAATGAAGCGGATTTTCCCCGTGTCACTAATGGAACAAAAATTCTCCCAAATCCGTTGAATGTGGTTAGTATTTGATCTTTGTTTTACCGATTGATTGTGGAAACGGTAAAACCGTCTTTCCATCAAATGCATATCATCTTGAAAATGAGTGTTTATGCATAAAAATAACTCAATCTTTTTATTTATTAGTTTAATGATTAGTTTAAGGCAGTTAAACTGAAAGGTGTTCACTACATTTTGTTGCACTTAATTCCGTCAATCATTCATATCATCATCCGTTCTAATGCTTATCTACTACAACTTGTCGTTTCTAACATAAAATAGAAAACATGTTGTTTAATGATACTAATTTAACGTATCTAGTACAAATACATGTGCAAAGACGTGAGTAGAATAGCAGACTAAATAAAGTTGTATTTTTGTCCAAACTATATCAAAGTATTCTGACCCACGCAGTTTCTGTTTGTTCAGTCAGTTTTACTAATTGCATTGTCTGTATATTACTGACTGGAAAAGGTCGAGAGTATTTTCTGCTTGTCAGAATTTGATAAGGAGATAACTGTTTTGTTTAATTATATTATTAAGCCTTAATAATATATTAATATATACATTCATTTATACTGGTCGATAAAGTTAAGAGCCATTATTTAAAACAAAATAACACTGTGCTTATCCTGAGAATGTCAAATATTTTTAACTTTGTAAAAGAGTCATATCTGGCTAATGTCAAGTTAGGAATTATGACTAGTTTATATTACGGTGGGAAGCACGTAACAATATTGGTGTATAGAACACTACAATTTTAAATGGCTTAATATCTTAAATAATATATAATATGAACTGTAATCTGAAATGTCGTCCTTAACCTTTAGCCTGCTGGCGGCAATTGGTTTTGCCTTTGCGACCAGTGCAGACCAGGACCAGCCGTGCAGGCTGGTCATTGTCTGCACTGTTCGCTATTTAGTCAGTAAATTTTCAGTGAGCACCCCTTGAATAATAGAGGTACTGCCCAAAATGAATGATGGACAAGTTCGTTATAGAAATTAAGCAGGGCAAGGGTTAAGACGTTGTTATATGTGGCATTTCTGACTAAAGCAGAGAGAATAAAGATTAGATTATGATAAGAATCAGTGTTACAATTACAAAGATATTAGAATAATGTCAATGAACTAAACCACAGAAACAGGTTGCCTGACACTGTTGAAGCTCAAGTGTTTGACTACTTCGTGTTTGTTGAAAGAAAACGAGCTCTTAAAATTGCCACCGTACACGAGAATTGAATTTTCGAATTTCGAAAACCGCTCAAGGGAGATATTATTCACAGTAACTCGACGCTCACTTGCGTGAGGTAAACAGTGGTAAAAACTAACAAATTACCAAATTACCAAGTTTTAGCTAGAAATCGCATGTTTACGTGATGTAGCCAAATCTACGTAACAAAATTGAAACAAAGCAGACATGTCAAAACAGACAGAGGACGGAACGAGTGATAGAAAAACAGTTTTCTGTTGAATTTACTAAAGGTTATGATCGCAGAAACAAAATGGATGCGTGTGTTTATCAGAAATTGACACAGCTTTAGCATTAGGAGCAAATAGATATCCAGCGTGAAGACGGGTTATTCTTGCCTGCCAAACAGGAATTTCCCGTGTTTTTGCCGGTGCTAGAAGAACTTTTCTTACACACGGTGTAAGATGACTCACGTGCTGCTTTTATGAATGAATGTGTAAATTCATTAGCTACTATGATAATAAAATACAGCCTAAAAGAAAAAAAAAACATTCGTTTTACTTTATGTCTTTTATTAATAGATGCAATAAAAAGAATTTAAACAGTTACCAATGAGTCAGATAATTCCATCCACACCTTCAACCAGTGAAAGATTCTTATTCAATATAATTCAATAGTTTTTGTAAATAAAACTATTAGATAGTTTTCTTTGGATAAATGTAATGTTTCGGTGAAGGCGTTAACGCTTTTACTTAAACCTAACATTTTTATACATATGTAGCCATAGACGTAATAATGATACAAATCGTATATACAATTAGCGAAATTCATGGAAAACTCAAATTACGGTTGCATTAATAGATGGAAGAAATAAAGATTCAAGCACAAATCCTAGCAGATTTACAAGACGAACTCTTCAATTCATCTAAATAGAACGTTATAACTGTTTTATACACCTGATTTACTATTCGTTTTATGTAAGCAATCATATGCAAGTCTGCATACTTCAAAACAATTTACAATAAATGTGCAATGATTTGTCATTATTCTGAGTAACAAAATTGCAAGTATTATTCCTTTTCACGAACAAACTGCTACATCATGTTCAATCTGTATATTTTCCACAAAGTGGGAAATATACAGAACATGATGTAGCACTTTCTTAGGAAGATTGAGTAAATATGCGCTTGTTCCAAAACGCAGCAAATGTTCAGATATATATACTGTTAATCAGTTCCTTAATCATTTTTATATATAGGCTTGTCCGGCTAATTTAGGCTAGCTCCTTGCGAATAGACAATCTGGTTCTTTAACGTGCCCGGTGTATAGCACTGATACACGCAAAGCCATTTTCCTGGGAAGAACCAGTACAGGGACACAGGATTTTTACTAGATATGTTTTACATTTAGTTGAACTATTAATTGAAAATAGGATCCACCATAGCTGAAGCCCTATGTAAAAGAACCGGTTATGTTAAGACAAACAACCATTAAACATGTAATCAGCATTTTGGTAAAAGAAGAACATTAAATTCGACGGCAAAACAATAATTGCTACGGAAATTCTATTTTGTAAAATAACGATACGAAATAAAACGAATAAACCAAAAACCCAATGGAGATTTCAAAACTAAAAGTCAGTAAATCGATTCATGTACTTGGGTAAAATGATTAGATTTTACAGGAATGACTGACACATTGAAAATACCGGTATCACAAATGCAACAAATAATTGTAACTTAGAAAGGCAATTTTGTTAAGACCGGATTTAAACAGAAGGGACATATCATGTTGTGAATGAAAGTTTCAATTGATTATACAGTTCTTGATTTACGTCTGAATCTAATACGAACATAGCATTTTGAAAAGGCACTGTATGTTGAATAAACATAAAAATATTATACTCATGATAAATATCTTATTTTAAAATACACATTAAATATTAGTAAGTATATACTGGGATCGGCAAGAATAATAACTGGTGCTTTCAATCACAGACACTTGGGTTCAGGACCCCCAACCTACCCCATTGTCCACCGCCCCTGCTAATAATAGCGAATATTTTGTAGCATTTTAACACGTACTGCAATAGGTGACGATCATAAAACGCATTTTTCACAATATCAGCGTGTTTTAAAGTCATTTATCACCATCAATGCTCATAAAATAAGAAGACTTGCAAATGTGAAACTGACACTTGGAACAACTGCTTGCGCTGGAGCCCCCCATATATTGTGCGTGTTATTAACCAGGTACCAAAATTAATACGCTATATTTGTACTGAGTCATCACTTCCAATGTTAAAGTCCAATTTTGGTAACCGAGTTCGATATGCGCTGTACAAAGCAGGGATCAATTCGTAAGGAAGTGTTCCATAAAATTTAATTTAATCGATTTATAATAGGTATTGATTTATCGTCGGAATCCGAATGTCAGTTGTCAGGACTGGTGTCATTTGACAGAATGGTAACAGACACGTCGATTGATACCAGGCATTTATGATACCAGGCATTTATAGGTAGATGTTAATTTAAAAGTTTAGTCGGCTATTGTTTCCTAGTCTTCTTATTTTAGAAGCACTGATGGTGAAAAATGATTTTTTAAAACACGCTGAAATTGTAAAAATTGCGTTTTATGATCGTGACCGTCACCTATGTGTAGTACGTGTTAAATGCTACTTTTGGCAGGGGCGGAGTACAGTAGAGTAGGTGGTGATGTTTTGACCCCAAGTGTCTTTGTTTTATATATGTCGAAATTAAGTTTTTTTTTATTTAAACGATCGATTAAAAAACAGAAACATGTGATGATTGTTACACATGTTTCTTATGGTCCTTAAGGTCATATGGTACAAACAAACATTAAACTAGTTTACTATAACACTTCTCAAATCGTATCTGACAAGAAAATATATTGATTGTCTATGGACTGTTATGAAATTTGAAGTTTGATTTATATTCACTTATTCACAGAACCTATCAGACATCATCTGTAATTATACGTAGACCTTTTGCATGCATATCATTTCATTAACGTGATTTAGATGCTGGTTTGTCGGATACGATTTGCAGTGTATGCATAAAATACATACTTCAGTGGCAAACATATCAATTGTGGCGACTATGATTATCATAAAACGTTACATTCCACGGCATACATAAATATAATATGCAAAATTCGAGCGTCGGCTTTCAATTGCTTGTAAAGATTTAGATTTGTTTCAAATGCCAATTATAGATATGCACATCCTCCAATTTTTTCGTGATATATCAAATGAAAACTTCAGCAAAATAGCGGCATAATTAGCATAGTTGATTTGTTTAAGGTCGATTGTAAAATCAGTTCTACAACCTCATTCCTGATGGAATACGTCCATTAAAAAGGATGAGCGCCAAGCAAAGGAGCCACTGAAACAAATTTTGCAAATATATCAGAAGATAATCTATTTTCTATAACTTGTCACTTATTTTGATAAAATCAAACGACATTTGCACACTTAGTTACCAATAAAAATTAAAGACGTAGATTAAGACCTTTCCTCTGATTTTGTATTCATAAATTATGGCATTTATCTATCTTCCTACCTGACAAATTAATGATATCTGTCATGTATTTACAGATAGGATAGAAATATCCGTCCCGAGGGCACCTGCGCATTGGGCGGTAATGAGGCATGCCGAATTACCGCCCATGCACAGGTGGCCGAGTGACGGATATTTTAATCCGATTCGTAAACACATGACTGATATTATTAATTTGTCAGGTAGGAAAATTTTCTTGCATATCTTATATATATATGAGCATTTATTCTGGCAGATTATTTTTCTTGCATACCGTATTTTACAAAAGGCAGAAATACCTTCTTTTTAGCACTCTTTCTTATAGTAGAGAATGAACACAAAGCGAGGGAAATTAACGTCCGTAAGCAGACATGACGTCATGATGTTTTGCGTTACGCACAATAACAAAGTTCCACTTTAGTTTTATCGTTTGTAGCGAAATGTTATGTTTTTAAGGTAAACTAACGTATTTTTAATCGAGAAATATGCTATAAGGAACGGAGAGCAACTATCAAGGTACCTGCTTTTTTCGTATTTTATATAATTTATATAAACATAATATTATCAGTGCATGAACCACTAGTTGTTATTAACAGCACGAGAGTCATCTGGCATAGGGGTGCCAGATGGCCTTTGCCGGCATGGGTAAAATCACCGGAAACGCCAGTCCGATGTGCAAGAAATGTTCTTTCTCTGATCTTTATGTACTGGAACTGAAGTTCATTAACGTCGATGGTATCTGCATTAAGCTAATTTCAGCTCATTTGTGTAATAGTTCGTGTCATCGTTTTCAAAGCAGAAAATATCTTCATTTATCCGTTAATTTTACGACAGTTACTATTCTGCGTTTACGTCGCTATAAACGATACACATTAAGTGTTATTGCTTAGTAAGGTACAGTTTAACTGTACAACATGTATCTTGAATTCTTACTTACTAGATACTATATATAAACCGTTCATATTTTCAAACATTGAACCATTGGACATTTTGAACCTACCAGTCATTCTCTCGAAGTTATCAAAGGTTTGTCTGGTAGAACCTGGTTTAGTGAGGTTGGGTGCGCACCATAAACCGGTTTAAGCTCCCCAGTGGTGTTTTTGCCACTGACCGTTCCAAGGCGGTGCCCCACTGTGTTCCTTTGTATGTTCGTTTTGTCCTAATGTGTTGGCTTTGTGTGTGTTCGCGTGTATGTGTGTGTGTGTGCTTGTGGTGTACGCGTCTGCGTGCTGTTTTTGGTACGTGGTATTCCCTGTTTGATATTTGTCTTTGTTTTTTATACAAAATTCAAACTCAAGATCGTCCTGGATTTCATTTTATGGATCAATATTATTCAAATGTTTACGGTACCTGCCGCTCTCCCACTTAAATGTTTTAAAACATGCTCTCTTTGTTAATATTATACAAATGCATCAATTGTCTAACGGAAGTCAACATTGACAGCTGTATATATATAAGACTGTGACAATTTAAACCCAGCATGGATTTCAATGTTTTGTTCACAGCAAGGCATTGCTATTTCAGTATGATACTAAAAGCTTCCTGTCTCGTCTGTAAAATACTGCTAGATCAGGTTTTTCAGAATAATTTCAAAATGCTACTGTATTGAATTAACGCAATGGCAAACGAACTATGTAAGCAGACGCCCTCTTATCTAGCTACTTGTGTATGAAACGTTGACTTTGACCTTATATATCACTGGAAACTGATATTATCGAAGGAACATTTGATTTGCTGAAGTAATCTTGCATTGTTGTTGGAAATAAAATAAAATGTATTAACTACATAAATTGTCCATGTTTAGTCTCATGCGCAGTTTGTAATGTATGAAGTTTTGAAATTAGCTACAACTGTCAGACTTTTCAAGATTGGAAATGAAAGTTGCAAATGGCTTATACAAAACCATGGATTATTTATAAGGCCTATATCATCGTCTCATTTATAATTTGAATGGAGTTAAAATGAAAGGTGTTTCATACAAATACATTTTCGTTTACAAACCCTTCGCGTGATCGAACTATTTACTTAAAACGGAAAACATAAAAGTTCACATTTTTAAGCTATTAATAGTACTACATGTATATGAAGGCTAAATATTTTAACACGTATATAGATGCAATTTTAGAAACTAACATATACTATTTTTGCATATCTTTGCATATATATATATATATATATATATATATATATATATATATATATAAATACAAGCCTAATCTGGGCAATTTTTTCATGCAGTAACGTTAGTTGCCATTAGTACATGCACTTTACGGTCTTACGGATTGATCTATATGATGAAACGTATATCTGCCCACTTCTACGGTATAGTAAAGTTATAATGTAACAATATGGATATAAATATAGCGGAAAAAGGAAGAAAGTGAAGGCGATCCACCTAGATCACATAATTAATCGGTTTATTCAGGTTCTGTCCAGTAACAAATATAAAAGAACTCAACCGGTTTTATTGCTTGTGTAGATCTTCAGGAGTGATAATAACGTCAATAACGTCGCATAAGAACGACGTCAAGGGACGTCAAAATTAAGGGGCATTACTCTTATACATGTATATAATAATAATGATGAGTATCAAACAAGGAAAGCCAAACTTCTTGTAAAGGTCAGTGTCAAAACACCACTCGGGAGCTTAATCCAGTGTATTGTGCAGCTAACTTCACTCTTAATCTGTACATTTTAAATACACATACATAACTGTCAATATCGAGTAATATTTAACTTAAAACGGAATGAAAAAAAAAAACAAAAAAAAAAAAAACACTTTGCAGAAACAGTTATATATTGTGACGTAAACTGTCGCCTAAATGTTGTGTCGCATATAAAACTCAGAAATAGAAAGAATACAAACCAGGGTAGCTTTCTTAAATTATCACATACATTAGCAAACTTAAAACACAGCACATAAGTAATTTTTGCTTTACAAGAGGCAGGTTTATACTTAAGGTTGTACTTGAAAAATGATGGAAATTATATTTATATTCGTCAAACGATTGCACTTCGTTTTCGAATCCATGAAAAAAATGTCAGGGGAAACGTAAAGTACGTACCCTTTCTGATGTAAAAGGTGGATTAATACTTTGTATTATACCAAGCTTATGTGGCGTATAACGCTTTCTGACATTTTATTTCCTAAACACATTTTAATGCTTGTACTTGCATCTTTATTTCATTTACGCAGTATATCAACTAATAGTTTTTGAAAGGTTTTATAAATCTGTACATAGATAAAACATAAATCTGATAATAGAGCTTGGAACTTAGATAAATGTCAGTAAAGAGAATAAAAACTCTAATCAATCATTAATTCATATTTTAAAAAGGCTCATAATTAGAGGTAACTCCATGTCTTTTTGCATTTTATACTGTGGTCCTTGCCTGATGAAGCATTGTCACATACTTTAAAACAATACTTTTTTCAGTTCAATCTTTTAATCGTTTTGTTTAACCCTTAGCCTGCTAAATATCTAAAATGGACTGGTCCATCATTCAGTTTGGACAATACCATTTATTATTCGAAGGGGTGTTCACTGAAAATTTACTGACTGAATAGCAAACAGTGCAGACCATGATCAGCCTGCACAGATGTGCAGGCTGATCTTGGTCTGCACTGGTCGCAAAGGCAGAATCACTTGCCGCCAGCAGGCTAAGGGTTAAAGGTTATGACACCCTGTCTCTGCACCTATCAAAGGCATGAAATTATTTAGAGGGCAAATAAAAAGTCGATGATTTTGTTCGCTGAAGCAAGGAATACTTATATGCTTTATGGTAAAGAAGGTCAACAAAGCTTAAATGCTTTGTCAGAACATCACCTTTTGTGACATATCCTGTAGTCTTATTGACTACATTAAGTTTTTTTATGCTTTTAGAGACTTAAAAGGGCTTTCAAAGTTCAATATTTAGTTTAATTATTATACAAAAGGAAAGGACTTGTGAATTTTAGCGAATAAAACGTTATATGTCACCTTAAGCTATTTATCAAATGTTTACAAGATAGAAACCACATAGAATGTCAAATGGTGCTTTTAAAGAAGACAAACGAATGTGCATTAGACTTATCAAAAGCAACAATAGTGGGTAAAATAAGAATTAAATGGGAAATAATTTTAGGGAATTTACTTCATAGTGTAGAAACACAAGTGCGTATGTTTGAAGACATTTGGCACAGGCTGATGCGTGATATGTAAAATAGTCATTCTCCAATTAGAAAGGCCTATTTGAGTCACCAGTAAAGCGAACTGGAATAACAGTGTGATAAGTTCAGATAGACCTAACTGAATTTTCCGTTAAGATACAGGCGTACTCAATTTCCTAAGCATAAATTTGAACCTAAAGGACTAACAGTTCTGACAAATGTCGTATTGAAATTACTAGAAACGCAACGCAACGGTTGTAATACACTGAAAGTAAATTATGATTCCAAAACAAATCACCATGCATGTAAACTAAGAATAGAATCTATGTCTATCTCAGCCGAACAGAACTTGAAACAGATCGTTATTTATGCACTCGTTGTTCTATCCAAATACTTTATGATCAGTCTTACATTAGCAAATATATGCAAGTCTGAAAGCTTGAATACAATTTACGACACATATGCCATAATTTGTCATCATTCTTGGAAACAAAAGTGCAATTAATTATTTATTGTTTTGAAAACAAATTGCTAGAAGATATTCTGTAAAAGACCTCAACATTTTAAAGATGCAGTACATATGCATTTTCATAATAACATGTAACTTTATAAGAAACTGAACTGGCCGAAAGAGATAATTGTAGAAAGAGTTTATAAGTCGATAAAATCTGATGCCACTGAAAAAATTTCAACGCCTCGGATGTCTTTAAATTTCAAATGATTGGGAAATGAATCCATCAAGATGAGAAATATCTTTGTACTGTATCATTACACTCAAGATAATTAAACGCGAAACATCCATTTATTGCAAATATTTCATTGCAAACAATTATTCATAAGATCCGATCAAATATTGCGGTTTCCTCTGTGATAGCTGAAGCATGACCACTGTCATATGTACATGTGGAGGTCATACTGAAATTCATGCCATACCAAAGTCAAAGCGTACATTTACAAAAATGAAATTTCAGGTAAAGTTAAAGTCGATTACAAACTCATGAACCACGATTACTTCAGTCGTCCGACTCTATTATAAAATTCATAAATTTAGCCCATGTAAAATATCGTTCTTACACAAATGTAGTTTATGTTTATTCTTGTAAAAAGTAGTCCTATCTCAAATATAATTCGTTTTAATGCAACAACACCAGTGATAGGTGTTTTGCTATAGTCTCTGAAATTATACCGGGCAATAACGTCAAAGAAAGCATATTGCAAGGTAACAACTCAAACTTTTATAACTCGAACTAATGTATACCATTAAAAATTCCACTACTTTTATGGATATATCCATATTCCTTTCTGGTGACTGGATATCTGTATATAAGAATAAAAACCTATGCAAATACGGTAGTTGCCATTCCAATAACACACAATAAAGTTCATGACATACAGAAAATGGAACGAAGACACATGCTGTTGACATTTTCATGCTGAATGTATCAACATGATTTCTTATGCTACTATTATGATCCGGATTTTAATACTTGTACAGTCTGTTCTGAATTTGTTTTGTAACAAAAATGCACCGAGAAATTCACTGTTTAGGCAGGGATAAAAGCTGGCGACATTCATGAAGGGACAACCATGAAGACAAGAAATCAGCATTTAGGCAAATGCAAATCATTGACAGGCAATGAAACTCCCGCTCTGTTGATATGGTATGAAAGATCTCAGTTGCCAGAGAAGTTGAAATTAGGTATTGACAGTGTCAACGCAGAGGTATCGCAATTATAAATAATTCAAAATTAATTGCTATGCACTTGTACGTAAAATATAGATTTATCTTTAACAACTGACAAATAAAAGTGATTAAAAATAGGATCTAAATGATCAAGCTAATATTTAAGAAATTGTGAAATTATACAATTTCTTAAAATATCATCAGCTTGATAAGTATATCACAACCGGTACTGTCAATGTTTTAAAGCTTTTGTTACAGAGTGAATATGATAGCATTGAAGTCTAAATATTTGAACAAATGATGTCTTATATAGGTTAATTTGGCGTTGTTAGAATATATTTTAAAAGTTCCTATTATGATCACGCATACATCTACAATTAAAAAAAAAAAAAAGAAAAAAAAAAAAAAAAAGAAACGCATTATCATAATGGGAGAAGTATAAGAAGTTATAGTTTTGTGAATGTAAATTGTTTTGGGGAAAGTTTTCAATCGTCAATTAATCCATTTGGTGCGGATAGATATTTGTTTTATGTACTTTTATTATTAATTTTATTATCGTATGATTTATTGAGAATATGAGGTTAATTCACAGTATTGAGTACAATACTGAACTCATCTGGACTAGTACACAGCAGTAGTTTCCAAGTACCATACATGGGTTGTTACTGCTCTGTGCGAGTACAGTTGAATTCAGTATTGTAGCCAATACTGTTACTGTAACCTCTTTATTTCATACCATAATTAACAGGACTCACAAAAACACAAATATTCAAATATTTTTAAATGACGACTGGAAACATTTCCAAATAATTTACAACAAACATTAGAAACTAACATTCTCCTCTCATAATATGTATGCGTTACAATGTATCATATATGAATTTTTTAAATATATTTTCGGTTGTATTTTTTATGCTTCCTAAGAATATTCTTATAGATTGCATTTCATTCTACCAATTGGATTGTTTTCCACCGGTAGTTCTATTTTGAAAATGTGTTCCTGTTTCAATCAAAAGTGTTCATTCTAATGGCCTATCGAAGGATATGTACACTATATATGATATTGTATAGATGTTTTCTTGTCTTATAGATCTGCATTTACGTGCCAAATATACCTTTTCTGAACGTATTCATGTATGCTAAATCAGAGTATATCTTTTTGTCTGTTTTTATTATCTCATCGATAATTGTGCATGAGCATGAAACATTCAGATTGTTTTGCGTGAGTGTCTGTCACAGTTTCATTGTTAATAACGTCCGGCAGATTGTGCCGTTTTGTTCAATTTGATTGTATTTTGGTAAAATTCACACAGTCTGTAGACATACAAATTACACAGTATTGCATTTAAAGCTAGTAGGAGGGTTTCAAAGGCTATCAGTCTTAGACGTTTTAGACGCAGAAGCTATTAAACTGGATTAAAAACTTCAATACAAGGGAAAAGACGTCTGGATAAGCAGTTGAATCGAGCTAAGACACCTAAGGCTCCACAAAAAAAGACATTTGATGTGAAGTAGCTTTTATAAAACTCGGCATGAAATAAGCCTGTCTACATATGAAGTAGTCTTAATGCCACTGTGGAAGACAGAAATGGCAAACGGAAATGTGATATTAGTCTTGAGTTTCTAAGAAATGTAGACCAGGCATTTCACAACATTTCTAGGTTTACAATATCGGCAGTATTACAAAACACTGATTGATACTGCCAACCGTTTACTTGGCAATTAATTACAACCAGTTACGAACACAAAGGGGTAAATTCGCATTTTGCATGTACGTATATAAATACTTCTGTACACTAGAATTGCTAATCGGCTGCAATATACTTTTAACACTGGAAATATTTCCTCTAATTATCACAGATATTAAAATAAAAAAAAAACCAGTTGGTTCTTGTGCATGATTGATTGTGCCATGGACTTAACTGAAGAATGTTATCTAATTCGAAAATTACAATCAAGAAAAAGTAGCCGCGAACGAAGAACGCAGCCTCCATTAAACAAAATCTATCGCGATACTCGTTTAAAAGATTGCCATTTTAACAAATATAAAGACACAGTAAAACAATTTGACAAAAACACATATTAGAACATCAGCTTGTACACACTCACCTCACTCGTAACCAATAACGATGTTCCAATATTACAGCGTTAAATTTTCTCCCGCCAGATGTATCCTTTACATTTGTAACGGTAATAAAATACCATAAATAAAACTGTGTTAAACAAGCAAATCTAAAAATCATAAATATAATTATGCATGTACTAAATTCCTGTATAGGAGTTAAAACAATAAAGGAAAAACCTTCAAGGACAATGACCATTTACATCTGTGAAAATACTTATTTTCTTGTATTATCAAAATTAAAAATTTATGTGTATCATAGACATTTGTAAACATTTAAAAACTTCAACAATACGTTTTCAACTAGGTACAGGAAAACATTTGGAATTACTATAGGTGTAAGAACACTTTTCTTATACTTTGAAGACTAGGATTATTGACACGTTTAACATTCTTTAGGTATTCTCAAATTGTCCACTATATCACATCTCATAACTTAGAAATTAGGTTCTTTGTGAAGGTTAAGATTCTTTAAGATGTACACTTGTCTGATCATAAAGCACACGCTACAATAAACACAAACGCTGCTTCCAAGTCAGCTTTATGGCAGAGTATAATGAATATTTCATGTCACACGTTCACCGTGGGAAGTCTCGTCATGTTTTCATAAAGTTACTATATTTCTGCATTTGCTTTGCTCCTAAATATATTTAGTAGACAGTAGTTATTTTCAAAAACAACTGCTCAGAGAGGATATTGTTGTAGGTTTTCGTCACTTATGTATATTAACATTTTGCCTAATTCCAAATAAAAAATATCGTAAAGGAAAGTAATTGTTACAAAATGTCTTTGTATATTAGGTTTTGAAACTGTAAGATCGTACAAGGTGTCGCTCTTGTCTTGAAATCAGTGAAATATGTTTTCTTTTATGAATGTTTTCTTATTGCTGCAAATACAAACAAGGAGAAAGGTACAACAGGAAAAGCACCGTTCCAGGAACGAAACTATGCAGCAGTGTATATATGTATAATATATAGATAACAGACATACGCTAGCACACAAAATACATAGTCACACTTTAAACAGAGAGAAAGGAAACGCACAAAGGAACAAAGTAGGTCTCCTGTTTGGAACTGTCAATGATAAGAACACCGGAGACTCGTTTAGCGCAAACACCCAGTCTTAAATCTTCACAATATTCAATATTCCGACACAGCGTACATAGATGTTTTCGCTATAGCAGGAGAGGTGGGGTGGGGGTGGGGGGGGGGGGTAAAAGTAGGGTGAAGACGGTTATGGGAGTAACATTTCCAACAAACAAGACAATAAACATAATATATAATAAGAAACGGACAAAGAGCAAGTTGAAAATTGGGACACCGCCTTGGAACAGTCAGTAATCTATATAAAGGAAACTGGCTGTTAAAATGCTTTTAGGAGATGCAAACTTTGTTACCTTATTTTAAACATGTTTGACAAGGGTTGTACAGTATAGTACTATGCATCATAAAGTTCCCCCCAAAAAAAAACAACAGCAAAATAATAGCAGACCCGGTTTGAATGAGTCCGCTGTGCTTATGAGAGGTAATGGAAAATGCGACACCCCACGCCCCTGGCACCAGCTTAAGCTAAACTGTATTGCATCTATTATTAGATATTGAACAGATTACCTAACTCAAAGGTCCAGAAAATATTATCTGAATCAAAATACGGGGAGACTTTTTTCAGGCGCCACACGGCACTTGAAGATTGCTGTTATGATAAAGCACAGAAAATGTGCCAAGCAAAATAATAGCGGACACGGTTTGATTGAATCTCCTCCTTAGAGGTAAAGAAAAATGTGCAACACCACTCGTGTCCCCAGCACCGACTAAAGCGGTTTTCTATTACACAGATATTGAATGAAGCAGTCGGGTTGCTTCAAACATCTAACAAGTACATTTTGTATATAGTGAAGATTCTTCTAATTATTGAAATCTCTAACAAGACATTAAGCGCAAAACTCCACATGTTGCATAACAAACACTACTATGTTTCATACCTAGGGCCGATTATTTTACAGCAACGTGCGGCACAAAAATGTAGGCTTTTGTGCATCAATGGCCACTATTCTAATCATTTAGAGTAATATCCCCATTCCCAACCCCTTCCCTCCACCCCGCCAGAACAACATAATTATAATAAACAGGTGCAAATTGGCACATGCTGAAAAACAGTCATCTGATATCTGACGACAAGCTCGAGTATTTCTTTAGACAAGTCAAACATAGTCACAAGGACAGTGTATGGACAATAGTATATCTAAGTGCCGTGCTTTTAAACAAATCGGAATAATTATAATAATCCTAGGAACGGGCCAAGCAAGGATCATCGTTAAACTATTATGGAATCTGCCCAGCAGCTTAGGAAGATACTTTAAGAGTTCTCTACTTTATGCAACATGTAGCAAGTCGTGAGGATTTGTACATTAAGGAACTTGTTTTAAAACTAGAGCTGCTTTTGAGAAAAGCGCATGTCTCCCATAACTGCCTAATCACCTAGATTGGCATTTCTTCTCCATTACGTATCTGAGTCAACCATGCACCAAGACCTGTATCACTGGCATCAGTATTGTCGGTAATTCAAGGGCCATAATTCCGAAGTGCCTGGGTTAGTTATCGAAATTGGCCAATGACTTATTGGCAAACACACTTTGTTCAAGTTTGGTGAAGATCGGATGAGAAATGTTCGACTTAGTGTGCGGACAAGATTTGTGACAGACGAACACACAGTGGCAGATGGAAACACACACACACACACACACACACACACACACTCACGCACTCACACGCACACACGCACAAACCCACATACACACAAAGGAGTAAATCAATATGTCTACCACCACAGTGGTGTAGGAGACATAATTATTTCAAAGCCGAACTAGCGATTACGATGATGCATCGATTTCTGACATTTCTTTAGAAATTTTTTCTATTCTTAGTTCTTGCAGTCCCTATGTACCGTCTAAATATAATGGGAGAGGACCATAAATTGAATATCCAAATATAGATACAAAATACAAATTATTTATAGCCGGGTGATAACAACATTTCAACATCGAATAGCTTTTTTCCGACCGAAGGCTAAGTTTCATCAACTTTTATCACGTATAACAAAGTTCCGCCATAATAGCCTTTAAGTATCCATTTATGCAATTTCCGGTCATGCAATCAATAAGTCATGCATAATTATATTATGATGGCATAGTTCAACTGATATTAACAAAGAGATTCTTTAGACGGTCAGCTGTAAGAGATACTCTTCATCTCTATTTTGTAATGTTGGAGTGAATTACATTTGATATCTAATTCAGAATGTGTATTTTTGTTTTACATGATTTTCAGCTGCGATCTTAAAGTTGCACATCGAAATGTCCGCATGGTACTGCCTACTGTTACTACACTCTCAAATATATAAGTATGTACCTACATATTTGCAATTACACATACACTATATTTCGAAGGATCCGTAATGACACTATACGTTCCATCAAACAGGCCAAATCCACGTACTACATTAATCTCGTAGACAAACTTAAAACCTGCACATTTTCTGCAAAAGACTGGTGGAATACATTGAAGTTTTTCATAACTAAAGATTCTTCTGTTTCATTCCCACCCCTTATCGATCCTGTCACGAATATGCCAACCACAAGTGATGCAGAAAAGGCTGACCTTTTAAATATGTACTTTGCAAATCAGACTCAACTAAATGATGACGGTAAAACTCCACCGTATCCAACCGTCCCTCCAATTGAACGCCAGCTATCATCTGTGACTCTTATCCAGAATGAAGTTTAGGATGTTCTCAGAAATACTGTGCGAGGCTTCTCGGCAACTTTCCGGCCCTCTCTGTTCTTTATCCAACTATTCTCTGCACTCAGCAAACGTTCCTCTGTCCTGGAAAGATGCAAACGTGTGTGCTGTTTTCAAGAAAAGCGACTCCTCTCTCCCAAACAACTATTGGCCTATATCCCTTCTCAGCTGTGTAGAAAAAGTATTTGAAAAAGTTTTATTTAAACATATTTACAATCGCCTTCATGACACAAATTTTCTCATCCCGGTGCAGTCTGGTTTCTTACCCGGCCACTCCACTGTCAGTCAGTTGACCTTTATCTACAATACATTCTGCAAAGCTCTAGATGAAGGGCTTGAGGTAAGGGCTGTCTTTGTTTGACACCAGCAAAGCTTTTGACAAGGTTTGGGCACAAAGGTCTTCTTGAAAAGCTACACAATGCAGGTATTACTGGATCTTTACTTGAATGGTTTTCAAACTATCTTTTCAATAGACGCCAACGGGTTATCCTTCTTGGAACCTCTTCTACTTGGAAAGGTATTGGTGCTGGTGTCCCCCAAGGATCTATTCTTAGGCCTCTTCTGTTCTTGATTTTTATTAATGACATTGTAGTTTACATTGGCAGTGAGATCAGCTTGTTTGCTGATAATACTAGCCTTTTTATTATTGTTGACCAACCTGAGCAGGCAACTTAGATACTACAGACGGACATCCAGAAAATATCCAGATGGGCCGATAGGTGGTTAGTACAGTTCAACCCTGCAAGATCTGAATCTTTACTGTTTTATCGCAAAGCAAATCAACATTTACATCTACCCCTCTTTATGGCAGAACTTCAGATTCCTGAGGTTTCCTGTCATCAACATCTTGGTGTCACTCTGTCAAATAATTGTAAATGGCATCATCATATCAACTACATAACATGCAATGCTTGGAAAAGTATTCATGTTATGCGCAAGCTGAAAATGGTCTTAGATCGAAGATCTCTTGAAACGATATATCTTTCCTTTATACGACCGATTTTGGAATATACAGTTGTAATCTGAAACAACTGCTCAGGATATGAAAAGGAACAACTTGACAAAATTGAAAATGAGTGTGCCAGAATCGTAACTGGAGCCAACACGCTAGTATCACTGCATGACTTAAGACTAGAGGTGAATTGGAGAACGCTTGAAGATAGAAGGCGCGATCACAGAATTATCATGTTTTTCAAAATGTGCAGAGGCACCGCTCCTTCGTATCTGGTCAGTCTCGTCCCGCCAGTCGTTAATTCAGTTTCCAACTACAGCCTTCGCAATTCCGGTGATCTCCGCTCGGTGGCATCTCGCACTTCACAATACTTCAATTCCATTCTTCCTTTGACTGTGCGCGAATGGAACGATCTTTCGAATGACATCAAAAATTCTTCATGCTAGTCATCGTATGAAATGCAGTGGACTTAACTATCATCTGTTCTTACGAAATATTGTTAACTCTCCGCTTTGTCATTGCGGACAACCCGAGACCAGCTCACATTTTTTGCTTGAATGTAGACTGTATTACCTTCCTCGGCATGTAATGTTAACTTCTATTGGTAATTTCACCCAGTCTATCACTGTTAACACCTTACTTTATGGTGATACTTCTCTGTCTGATACTGACAACAGACAAATCTTCACAGCTATCCAACAATTTATCCTTGGAAGCCATAGGTTTACTTGACTTGTGATCTGGCCCCAACACTGTTTTACACTGTCATTATCTCCAGACAACAAGACTGTTATGTATATAAAGCTAGGAGTGGTTTGGGGCAGCTGAACATTTCCTCTACATATTTTCTTCCTTCCCTTTTCATTCTAGTGAATATAGTTTTTCTATGCATTATTTCATTCTGTAACCTTTATGGTTACCTAATTTTGCTAAAATATTCTAAATACTAAAAAACCAATGTACGAGTACTTTTATTTCATCTTTACCTTCCATGTTTGAGCATTTTGTTGGTTTCCCTTTTTTTTCTTTTTGGTTTTTAATTTTGCTTTTTCCTTTTCATGAATAACTAAGAATGTGTTACACATTAGTATAACAGCCATCCATAGTATTGTAAATATTATCTTTCCGGAGGTTGACTTGATATGTATATCAATACTTCCGTCAATATCCTATTGTTATGTCTGTCTGTATGTGTTTGAATGTATCTGTGTAACATTTGCAATAAAATATTCTTAAACTAATTACACATACATTTTTGTTGATGTTATTGATGCTTTGACGTCGTGTGAATGAAATAAAGCCATAAACCAGTGTAATAAAGTTCTGACGTTAGCGTCGTTTTAATTCGGATTTACTTGGTCTCTCGTAGATATTCTAGCATAAAAATGCTGTTCTTGTTACTTTTCGGGGATGTTTTAAGAAGAGAGAAAACCTATGTTAAGAGAGAGATTCACGTGCTGTTATAAAACATTTTAATATATGCACGTTCCGTGGTAAAGCGTTAAGGTATTACGTCCCAAAACGGATAATTCAATGGAAATGACGTCAACGTGAAAAAAAAACAGATATCCCTGCGCATTTCATTGAAATTAAATGACGTTGAGGAAGAGTATATTTATTCATTCTGCATTCGTTTTATGCGCTTTATGCTTTAATAGCTTTAACGCATGTCCATTTTGTGTAATAACATCTTTAGAACCCGTCAGGATTCTGCAAATGTTGTAACACGAAAAACATGCGTTATCCCTACAAAGAAAGAAGGAATTTTAATGTTTCAGCATAACAAATCTTGCATGTGATAAAAATTTCTTCCCATGGAGCCTTTCATTTTATTGTTTTATTCAAATCGTGTAATTAAGAGTGCTATAGTTTACTGAATACATGTTTTATACTTAAAATGACATTAACCAATCTAATGTATTAAACTTGTCGCAGTGGGTTAGACTGAACGCCGAACACCATGTCTTTGTTGTAGGTATGAGTTCGAATATAGAATTCAAAACAATAGAATATGATACGTACTAATTGAATTATAATTGCAAATACACTAAAACCTCATCATGGGTTCCAACCTACACGTTATGCGCATTCTGTGTATGTGCGTCAAACACTCTTACCAATACAATGTGCAGTCTTTGTTAGATTTTCTAATGTGAATCATCAGCCGAGATGATCCGACTACCAGATCAATCTTAGTATATGAACTCGCCCAAAAGGTCATTTTCGAAGGTGAAAGTGTATTTTTACCCAAACAGAAAATTTATATCTTTTAGCGTCAACGGTTTGTTTTATTTAGCCAGCCTAGAAATGTTGTATCATTTAACGTTATTTTTGTATCAATGTAGTTTCAGTACGTTAAAACATCCATGGAACTCGTTAGATAATTTATTTCTACATTTAAATCTTTCCGCCAGGATAAATTTATAACACTTCCCCTTTTAGACTCAATGTCATTAATCAAATCGTCATGGAGAAGATAGTGCGGATGACGCCTCGCCCGAGGACCGATCTCACGACCACGCGATCTGTAGATTTGCGCTGTCCCTTTTAAACCAAGCAGACGGGCTACATTTTTTGCATAACTCTTCCCTAGGGAAAAAATTCCTACAGGTTCCTACAGAAAACTAAATTATCTTTTTTTAACAAATAAACTAGCCAGTGCCATAAAAGTATTTTAAAAAACAGCTATGGCGTTTTTCTAATAGTTTATGTAAAATAAAAATAAGGTTTTCCCATGGGAAAGTCCCATGTGAAAAAATCCCCAAATGTTTCCCATGGGAAAACACCGTTCCCATAGGAAAGCCATTTTCCCATGGGAAATGACCGTTTCCCATAGGGAATCGGTCATTTCCCATGGAAAACAGAATATTATAATAGCAATATCTATTAAAATAATAAGACTAGAATAATGAAAGTTGTTGGCTGCTATATGGTAGATATTGGCTATCATTCAGTACCATTTTAATGTTCAAAGCTTTTGTAAAAGTACTTGACGTTTTTGCCAATTATTGTCCGTGGCAAATTAAAATTGGCGGCCATTCCAAACGGTTTTAGGGATGTCGTTAAAGAAATTGTACTCTGGAGAGTTAAAGAACAGACGTAATACAAACATCGAAACATGCTCAGTAGGACACAGCCAACGTAGTCATATTAGAAACAGGAATAATACAATACATTACACAATAATTTCTTTATTCCTCAGCATTAAAAGGGAAACTGGTCTCTTCTCTCATACCCTCGTGGCGATGGTTTCCATCAGGAATGACGTATCGAGAGTGATTGATATAAAGATAAAATATGTGGAAAACCAAAGGAAACGACATAAACAAAAATAATGCAGGCTCGGTTTGATTGAGCCTGTTCATGGACGGTAATGGAAGTGCAAGCTACCGTCCATGCCCTCTAGCCCTGGGTTGAGCAGAACACAACATTTACACATGTTATAAGTACCAGAATGCAATTTAGAGACATCCGCAGATGTATTCATACGGTGGTGCACATGGAACCTTCAATGATGCACAGAGCGCAATTCCACGAAAAGCGGCGTATGGCCCCCAAATAAAATAATGACTGCGCCCTAAACGAAAAAACGCTGGACAGAACTAAACAAACTAGAATTTAGACAGGAGATCTGTGGTTATGGAACCTGCATGTCACAGAAACTGCCAAAAGACACATTTTTAAAAGAAAAAGCAGGCACCATATCCCAGGGGTGATTAAATAAAACCCAAAGCGTTTAAAGCGGGATATCACACAGGCCGAAAATGTCAAGCTGAAAAATTGAACAGTACACCAACACAACAATAATGTCGTGCTGAACGATCTGCAAAGTTATATAAGTTGTAGAACTTGCTTCACAATCGACCTAAGCTAAATCAGGATAAACTAATAATTCCTTTACGGCTATAATTGTAGCAATTAAAGTCTAATTAGACACATTTTGAAAAAGGTCTACAAAAATAACGTTACTAATAAAGATTTATTCTGACAATTTATCACAAATTACAGTCAAGAAAAATTATATGCGTTTCTATTTATTTGTCATTCGCTTTGACTTATTGGTTATTTCCTTATTCCTAGATATATTAAAAAGTATATAATGGCTCATTATTTAGAAACAATTTAGACGGAAAAGCTAGGAAGTTATTTGTTATCTCATTTAGGGAGAGAAAGTTTAGTTATAAACATGGATAGACATGATTTGTTATCAAAAATTATTTCTCTTTACTTATAAATATACACTCATATATTCACTAAGGGATTTTATACATGTTTACAAGTGTGTTTATATACTGTTTTTACTGGTAGGGAATGAATCTGGCACACTGAGCGGTTGCCTTGATATGTAAAGCACATTTGAACGTGATTATCATATAATGGGTGCTATAAAAAATCTGGTTAAATATAAAATAGTATATTCATTCAACTTCTTTTGTTTCTGCAATGTTAAGAGATACAGGAACATTCAAAAATAAGGAAACATTTGTCAGACAGAACACTTATTCGCATAATATGTTTTAAATGACTTTTATGGTTGAGAAAAAATCTATCTAATATTTCTTTGCAGTGGTTTTCGTGTAACATTATCAGAATGTTGAAAATGACTGAACAAAAATACCCAACATAGGTATGTGGCGTATTTTACTGATTTTAATTACACTTAGTATTAATACGGTTGTTGTTATATTTTCTGGTCTTTTGGGATCATGGAGTCCATTCATCATTATATGTAATAGAGTTCCGCTTAAGCCGGTGCTAGGGGGCTTAAGACGTGTTGCACATTTCATTACCTCTCATGAACAGACTCAATCAATCCGAGTCTGCCATTATTATTCTTGGTTGCATTCTTTGCTTCCAAAGGATCTTTTTACAGATTTTATTATTTATGGTACAATCAGATATACGGGATGTTTCATAGATATGTATTTGCGAGAGAAGCATTTCTGATAAAGAAATTTATCTATTAAATTGATTTGTTCATTCATCATTTCTTGGAAGGTGTTCAACCATTGTATATTCTTATTGTATTGAAATGCATAGATGTGACTGTATATTGCTGATTACATACATTTCTTTTGAAATTATTTGCTTTTTATCTAAAATGATTTACAGGAAATGAATACATTGAACAAGTCTAAATATATCATTATCAACATGCTTTTGAGAAACATTTTATTCCGAAAGACCATTGATCATGTTGATTATAATACTTTGGCAATGTAGAGATGGGAATAAATATATTTCAAGTTTCAGCTGCGTACAAAGATACTACTTAGTTTCAAGTACACCCCTGACAATAACTAAAATTATTGACTATGCTTTAGAAGTTTTAGATTATGTTAAAACAAACCTATTGTAAAACAATAATAAATATTTATCGATGGATTCGTATTCTTCATTTCTTAAACTTGTTATTGTTATTAAAAATATATTTGTCACAAAAAGCTGCCAGTGACAACTATTCAAATAACACTGTTCTGAAAGGTTACCCCTTGATTTTTATTCAACAACAATTCATCACGTGCTCATTCACAAATAAGTACATACTGGTGTTCGATGCAGATATTTACATGTAACCTTTAATACGTACACTCAGTTCCAAAAGAAAGTGTGCACTTTTTAAGTTTAAATATTTCAAAATATTCCCCGACGTTTTTGTTTCATTTTTTCATACACTAACTCTCAGGTATAACTCAAAATCTAAAATGCACTCCAATTTGTTTACGAACTGATTTAAATTCTGGTACCAAACATTATAAGTTTTCATGAAAATAACCGAGAAAAAATAACAGAAAACTAAGTGCACGCTTTCTTTTGGAACTGAGTGTATGTTTGCATGATGTTGATCTCAGTAGTGCGTTCTAAATAATACATGACTTCTTTCGTTCTGTTGCCAATTGACTGCAAAATGTAATGGCAACTGATTGCAATTTCACTAAACGTATCGTCAGTGTCTCAATATATATTAATGATCCATATGCTATGTGTTAACAAGGAACAATGCAAAAAATTTAAATGATCACAAGGATAGCCATGCTTCAGTAACAAAGAAAATTTAATTTCTCTGATATTGATTGCTAATGTGTTCGATTTAGATATTTACAGGAAGAATCATTTTAAATGAGAAATATCTAGATGTGAACATTAAGGCTCTCGATAAAATAAAAAAACACTATTTTTACCACTTCCTTTTACAAAAAAAAAAGACAACTGTTTAAAAATATTAACTCTGTTTACGATGATTAAAATATACACACCGAAGAAGCAGTAAGACTTCATTGAAAATTAGCATACTTCTTCGAAAATGCACATTATTAAACCAATTCCTTTCTGGACAAATCAAAGTAAGAAATAATTGTTAAATGGAAAATGTTCTATTATTAAATATTGTATAAACAATTTTGCTGAGTATACATTTAATATACCTAGATTTGAACGTTCAAAGATATTTCATGAGTCTCTCAGCTATAGACTTAAAAATCATGTTCAACATGTCATCGCGGTCAGTTTTTGTCTTTTTGTTATGTTATTTACAAACTTCACGGCCATTTCCGACCATTATTTATTACAATTATCCAACGTTTACTGCAATGACTCATTGTTCTAAGGTGCACGCATTTAGCGATTCATCTGGCAGGAAGTAATTCTATCAGTCCCCTACTGTTTGAAAACCAGTTTCAGGGACTATATAATTGCGCTTTTCAATCCGTCCGTCCGTCCGCAATTTCGTGTTTGGTCCATAACTCATCAAGGGATTTTGATACGAGGACAATTCTTAATAGGACAATCATGCTGAAATATGCAGTCTGTGTACAGAGTTCAAATTTAGTTTAAGTATTCGCCCTGGACTTCCACGCAAATCCGTAGTCGAGAAATCCATGAGGTGAAAGCTGCAAAGTAGTCTGGTATTGTCGTAAGTAACTAAAATACTACTAGCAATTTTTCCAGCCTTTGAAAGACGAAAATGTCACAATGACGTATTTGATGAATTAGTGGGATGATTGATTTGTACCTCTTTTTAATCTCTCAGACACTTTAGAATGATGGAACCTTTTGTGAGCCGCATCATTATCATGGATCAACTGGAAACCGCGACGACCAGTCCTTGGACGAATGTCATTTTGTATTTTTGTTTAACAACTTTCAGTACTTTGTCTCAATAAATCATTACAGTGACTGACTTTCCCCGTGGTGTAGGAATGTGAATAACAGTACCCATTGAGTAAAAGATTAAATACAATTCTTTTTTCACACTTCTAGTTGTTTTCGCAATTATTGGTCTACGGTCACGTTTTGGCAGCCACTGTCTGTTGTCAAATTGCCGCTGCGGCTCATAAAAGTATATCCAGGTCTCATCTCCTGCAAGGAGCTATGATATTGTGCGATTATATAAATTTGAGAACATTTTCTTGCCTGCCAGGACGAACCCTGTCTTGCAGGTTTCTCTAGAGAACAACGTACTTAAATGTACGCTCTAAGTTCAGATTGTTGTTCGCTTTTCAAAGCTGCACATACTTTGTTTATATATCACTACACCTGATACAAAACGGAATATCCCCGAAATGGTACGACAGTTTTCTATAAATCTTTGCAGGATTATAAAAGAGTCATTCATGTATCATTCTAACAGTGAAACGCGCGTTTGTTGCTTGATAAAACTTCTACGAAAGTGCAATTGTGTATATACATCATTTACAGATGCCAGATCATTAGGGTATAGTGCAGCTGATATAATAATTCACCTTCCAGTAGGGGACATTGTATTGCATAACAATACTTCATTCACTTGTTTATATTGTCTTCTTATAAAGGATTAAGAGTTAGGTTTGGCGCCAGTAAACTAGTTTAAACTCCCCAGTGGTGGTTCTGTCATTGACCATTTAAAGGCGGTATCCTACTGTGCCCTTTCTTCGTGTATGTTTTTGTCAGTGTGTTACTTGTATGATGTTATTGTATTCACTTGTGTTACTTTGTACATGTACTCAGCCACTGTGTACTGGTATACAGTTTCAAATACCCATATTTCCATATGGAGTGCTGTATGGGCGCCTGCGTTCTTTGAATGACTAGACTACTAATGCCTTTGATTTTTACTTCTGTGTTTCTGTTATTTCATGTTCTTGTGTCTATGTATGCATGTGCTCGGATGCTGTGCTTATGTATACATTTGCCCGTGCCAATATTTCCATGTGCAGTGATGCATGGCTAGCTGCATTCGTTTTAGCTTTTTCGGCGAATGTACTAAGAACGAATGACCTGGACTGCCACGTGACTTAAGTTTGCAAATAAGACTACTTGATAACGCATTATAGATAATTTATCAAAATGATAGATTCATGCAACACTCTGACTGATTGGGTGATAGTGTCTTTTGTTTCACTCTGCTGATTGTGCAACGCTGAATGAAATGTGACGCTGTTTACAGTTTTAAAGCTACTTTTCGCTGAATATATATAGCTAGAATATTGACGTATCTAAAAATGATAAGTTTAATAAATAAAATAAAAAACCTGTTCAAATACCAATATAATATCAATTTACAGAACGAGCTGAATACGGTCTGCGTACAAGAATAATGGTGTGATTAGCCGATCGACTAAAGACTCCTAGGTAGATGTGTGTCTTTCAAACCACTGCTTTATTTTTTTGTCGTAGAATAAACGAAACAAATTAGCACACCTACGAAAGATTTGTGAAAAAATAAAAGAGAACCATTTAAATTGTCAAAGTGTTGTGTTTATTTTTGCTATCTGTAACAAAGATAGATGAAAGAATTACATAAATGATATGAAAACCTCAGACTTATCTTACTGCAATTTGCCGACAATCGGTTTTAAAGATATTTCTTGTTTCTCTGTATTTTTGTCTTGTTTCAGTAATTTAAACTTATTTACTGTTGCGTTCATTTTGCCACTAATCTAGATTGAAACTGTTCAGATTGTCCTCTCATTTATAATTCTTAAACGTAAACATTATGTAGTAACGTATAATGTTTCGTGACTTTTGTTTGTCATCTGCCCATAGAAAATTTGCCAATTCCGCAAGAGTTGCATAAGATGTCGTTTTTGTATAAACCAATTACAGCTGACATTGTCTATAGGGAAATAAATGTAACACCTAAACATTGCTAGAAAACATAAATTTAAAAAGAAATTTTACAGCGTTAAAATGTTTAAAGTCTGACCTTCTTTTGGGTTTTTTTTTGTTTTGCCACCTTGTGGCGTCGTGATATTAACAGAAGACAATTTAATTTAACACTGAAGCAGTTTTGCACGTAGATATCCCCCAAAGTCATGACTTAATGCCATCTACCCGGATACCTAGATTGTATACATCACAGATATTTCTTTCACCTGATTTAAAAATATATTGACATCAAAGTGTGTATGTGAAATACTATTTTATGTTATATATTTTTTTAAATCACGGCATTTTGGCCACATGATTGAAAATATGTTGGTTTAGAAAAATATGTTACTACAATCTACATTTAATGTCCCTTTTCTATACGCAAAAACGCCCACAGGAAGAAAGTATAACAGCCTGTCTTTTTAGCTTCTTAAAGCCACGATAGAGGTCTGGAAAAGTTTCATATTTCTCCTATAAACACGCTGGTTACAAGAAATGTGTCTTTAGACGTAAGCTGTTTTAAAGATTCCTTTTATTAAAGTGCTTGTATACAATTGTATTTGTTTCAATGAATTAACCATAAAAATCATAAAAGTTTGATTCGATATGGGTGGTAATTTCCCTGTCTCTAAAGCTTTGTTTGCAAATAAATGTGAAAAACAAATGATATGGTTAGACTTAGGGTTTAAAGTTTTGTGCACACAGTTACCTACACATACGACATGATATCAGTTAAGAAATGTATATATTCGGTACTTGTATCGCTGCTTAAGGTCGGACATCGAGAATTAATTTAAGGAAATATATGGAATATACATGAGTGCAAGGTCAACACTTACGGACAAAACAACCCTTTCCGGAAGGTCATTTAAATGTAAATAAACAATCGTTATTGGTCAAACTTGACTTTCGTATTGAACAACACTAGTGCTTGATTTTATAAAATTACCTTTACATATTAGAGCTATAACGGTGTGATATACTCACGAGATAAAGACTCGCCCCATCGAAAGTTGGCGTTATTTTCGTTAAATGGTTTAAATTAGTTGGGCAATATCAGACATATACATGTTCTCTGACCGACAAACACAGCCAACCGAAACTCGTACGGTTTATTCACCCATTGTTAAATTCATGTACCTTCCAATGTTTTCCTCGTGCAGCCCGTGAGTGTCAACGATGTGGTTTTATAGGTACATGTGTTAGTCGACAAACGACCATATTTTCATTTTTTATGAAAATTCATAAGTTCTTGATAATGCCGAGGCTAAATGTCGAAGAGAGGGTCCGACTTTTGGCCATGCACGGATGTGGGCTAACGCAAAAACAAGTCGCTAGACGTTTTAACGTCACTCATTTGACAATACTGCGACACTAAAGCGCTTGTCGCTAGGTCTCGTTCGGGTAGACCGCGGGTAACATCAGTACGGCCTGAGAATAGCATACGTCAACGCCATTTGACATATTTGTGACGGCTTGATCCACATCACGTTTATTGTTAGGTAACCAAGAATGGCCTATAAGTCGACATACAGTGAGAAATCCGTTACATCGACCAGGTATTAAATCCTGTGATTGTCCCTTTATACCGTCAACGTCAATGCTTGATCTTTCAGCATGACAACACGCGACCTCACGTTGCACGTGTCACAGGATTTTTTTTACAGACAAGCAACATTGACGTTTTGCCTTGGCCGGCGTGCTCACCGGACTAGGGCGGGTCCATGGGGCGACATCTTGTTGCTGTGTTTGCAGGAAGAGGTGGTCACATGCGCATCAGATTTGCGAATGGAATTGCTCTTTTCTTATTTTGAATCACGATTAATAAAATATTGTACAATGCGTTTGAATGATGCGTTTCTTTTTCTCATCAGTGTACTTTATGGGTCTTTGAACGCCTAAGGTCAAACAAATATTGCACAGTCCGAGTTACACGTTAATTAACATTAAACGAAACAACAATATTTGACAGATAGTAAGGAATTGTTGAACGATAATCACTTCATCAACAATCTAGAAACACATCTATGGAACATGACCTTTAAACAATAAGAATTACCTTCTCGATGACTTTCCATTGCTTTAATTTTGAAACTTTACATGTTCTTTTTTTCATTCAACAACCTGAAAATAAATTTACATCGGTTTTACTTTATGAGAACAATGATGAGCAAATCCTTACTTTTTTAAAACGAGCATATTTAGACTGTACTTTTTTTTAAATGTGAAATAAGTACGAAGAAACAAAGATACCATTAAAAAGCATAGATACGATACTTAAGAAGCCAACAATATAATTTATAAATAGTTTCTTGAAAAGAAGTGTTAATGTAAGAAAGAATGCCATTAAGAACGTCATGCAACAATACTGTCACGTCTTTAATTGAAATTGATGGAAATAACTCATTAAAACATGATAAAGCTGTCTAAATGTACACTGCACTGTAAAGATTAATACGTTTGTCCGTCATCCATATCCTTGGAATCATTAGACAACTAAAGTTAATTTGGCAAGTGATAAGGTCACTTATTGCATCTATCTTGAATAGACTGTTTTGCCTTTAGAAGTTTGTTCATTTATTCCTGAAATTGTTCAAGCTTCGTATGTTTGAACGAAATGAATAGGAACTTTGATTGTGTGTGACTCCTTATGTAGTTAATATACCATTCTGTCTGATATTATTTCATTGACTACATATGAATGATGGTTTGTGTCAAAATATATCAATTGTTAAGATTATAATTTTCGGATGCATTTCATGAAATATATCATGAGAGTATATCTGTTCGAGCTTCACTCATTTACAAAATTTTCAATTTGTCTAGGTGTCCGACTGCAAATCACTCCATACTTGTGCCTTTTCAGTTCAACTGAGCTTTGTTCAGGGTGAGCTGTTAGTATAGGCGTATAGGCCAACGTCCGCCGACAATCACTTTTATTCAAGTAAGGAATTTCTGTTACTTCTAGGGACCACTAGAGTTTAACGTAGGAAACATTTATTCGACTTCTCATGAACCGTTTAATCGATTTTCACCAGGCTTGGTAAGTAGCATCAATATAGAGACATTCCCTCTTCTCCTAAATTAGTTCCTATGGGGGTACACGGCTTCTTCAAAGAGTCGTTAGAGCAGAAAGTAAAAATACTTATAAACGACTTCGTTTCATTATACGATACACAGATCTTCATTTCATCAGTCTTGATCTGTAGCATTATTATAATGTACTCTTTCAATTATGCTCAGAGAGCGGTTGATTGTTGTTTCATCATGGTGAGATTTCATATTGTTCACATGCAGACATTGGACCTCTTACTGACTGCACTAGGGATAAAAAATAAGCATATCTTTTAAAGATGCGTTCCATGGATCCTTCTCAAATAGGAGCATGCGGTCGCTTTTAGCGGCCACTGAAGCAAACAACAGACATTCTTTACTAGGCCCGTTCGATAGAAATTCATTTAACTTGTTCTCTAGCATCCTTGTAAACTGTTGTATTATTTTTACCAAGCACAATTATGATTTAGTGTGACATGCATGTATTCAAAGTCAGATCTTCGAGGTAAGGTGAAGGTGGGCGAATTAAAGCAATAATTGCGTTTATTGTTTGTTGTGATACCTATCGACTGTTTTGACAAGGCATACTCGAGAGGTAAAGTCTAACTCGGAATATTGTGTATATGCATGTTCATTACAGGAACATATTTCAATGAAAGATAGTATAACATAGTCATAGGTCAAAGCTAAAACGCATCGATACTTCATAAGTAATTGGCGCTCTGTCGCAGCAAAAGGTCAACTTTGCGTTTTAGCTGCAAACATGTTTTGAATATAAATAATAAGTAAAAAATAAGTGGGTAATTTGAGTAATTCTTTCTTTTTACAGTATCCATAATTGATTTTTAAGATAAACTTTTAATTCTGTTATCTAAATGTTATTCCTTAACTTATATATCGAGCATATACTAGTATATGTTTTAACAACACTTAATAACTCCCATTTTTGAATGGTACAGTATCTGTTTCTGCCAAGTTTTGTGTGCATGTACACAGGGTATTCTTGAATGTATTATACACTTTTTTCTTGAAGTTTGCCGCAACGTCTATCTACGACGTTTCCCGTAATTTTTTGTTATGACGTTACGTCATTGTGTTATTTCAAAATGTAAACTGCCTGAAGATCTGCACAATTGAAAGCGCTTGCAGTGAAGAATTAAAATTATTGAAAAACCTCAGAAGTCTACTGCTGTTATTCCTTGGAAATTGAACCTCTCTTTTTTTTTAGATAGTCTTTTATTTTACATAAAAATAAACATATATAAAGGACAATGAATACTGGCGGGATTATATAGCGCTATCATGTTTACAGTCATTTTGTTTGAATATGAATTGTAACTGACATTGCAAGGATGAGAAAGATAAATTGCATTTATTTCGGATTCCCATGAAAGTAGCATTGAATGTTTTTGCCTACTAAGTTTAATATATAGTTGACAAGCCAGACGAAGAATAGTTTTAATAATGTGTGCTTTATTATATGTTTCTCGACACGTTGAAATTAGAAATAATACACTTGCGAAAAAGCTATTTACAATAAAAAACTATTTACATTGAAAAACACCAATAACAGACGTGAGCGGTTGCCACTTTATTACAATATATAATAATATTTTTGATATGGTGACTCATTTCGATCAATGATGTTCTGTCGTTACATCTCCCTAATCACAACGTTAGACTGGTACATCTGTTTCGCATTCTTTTGTTTTTTAACATTGTAAGTATTTCGAGGCCCAGTTTCTTTGCCTCGTCGTTATGTCAAAAATTCAAAGCGATGAAACTAGTTTGATAAATTTCGGAACGTTCTCGTACTTTCTTTATTGATGATTACAAACACACAAAAGAAGCTGTGCTTTAAAAAGATAATGATGGTGGTTTTGCCGCTGACATTCCAAGACGATGTTCCTTTATTTGTTCGTTTTGTCCTCGTGTGTTTACTTTGTCTGTGCATGTGTACATGTGTGTTTGTCTTTGTATACCAGTCTTGTGGCTGTGTTTTTTGTAAAGTGGCTTCACCTGTTGGATACTCTTCCTTGTTTTATCAAATTGCGTGTTACATGTTTTTCAAAAGATGGTAGATAATGATTTAACGACTGCCTTTCAACAATCATTAACTATTTTAGATATAAGATAATTTGAAAATATTTAGAAACGTACAACATCTTCCCTGACGGTTTCGTGATATTTGTTAAAGGCAAAATATTTTATTATGTAGTACATCCCTATGTATTCAATAAATACGTAATCTAACCAAGAAGTAAAATCATATATAATTGTACTCCAAATTGAACACTGGCAGGTACATGCAATTTTGCATGTCAAGCAATCGTTTGATATTGGATGTATCTTTTTATACTTTTAATAAGCTGTCTGTACAGTCAAGGGGAATTATTCGATAAAACAAGTGCTTCCTAATTCAAGTATATGACTGACAAGCCTGACAAAGAAACGAATTAAGAAAATATGTGATTTCAGAAATTTCTCTACCTTGCTGTATCTGTCACCGGATAATTGGATAAACCTCACGATCCAGCGATCTGTGTGAACAGATAGCAATGTTTACAGCACCCCTGAGCACACTTGGAGAAAATTGGATCATGTATCAGATAATGTATCAGACTTACTTAGCAGATATTTTCGCTGACATTTGGAAACAACAAAATATTTCAAGAGAAGCCAATATTGATTTGTATATATGTGCCAAATTGGAAGAAAAATCATGAATAATATGTTACGTAACGTCCATACATATACCACGGGCTTTAGAAAACTATAATAACTAGTAATCTTCAAAAAAGCCGAAATCATGGAAATATTGATATACAAATATTGATTTAAAACATGATTTAATAGTTTCAAAATCCACCATACCATATTCTCCTCGGCGATGTATGACCATTTTGTGCCGATTCGCCGTAAAACCCAACTAACTCACTCACTTACCATACCATATACTATCTACAGATTAAGTAATATGAATCTGATGAAATATGAACTGGTGATTTTCGAAATGTCACGAAAATAATCTGTAGACAATCGACTGTTTCTTGATGTGGCAAGAGTTTCGCCTTGTTCATTATTCATTTTTGAAATTATAATGCATATCTGTCATTATATATGACGTATAGGTCTAGGTTGATCGTAACAACTGAGCCTTGGGCTAAATGCCAGACCAAGACCTTGACATTTTGCATGGAAGGGAAAAATGAAGAAACACAGACTTGACTACCTGTAGCCTCTAGACTATGATATTATTTTGTTCTTTCTTGTGCAAAATTATTGTTACGATTGTAACCTGTCTACGCAAAAATGTTCTATTGAACTACTTTTATTATTCAATTTAAAATTCTGATGTGCGTTGTATTTTCCAGTTGTTAAACTGAATTAAAAAACGTTTTCTAACCTTGAGCAGTGTATTAATTCCGATGTATTTTTCAGGGATAAACGTCACATCGACACAATTATTTGGCGGCTTTTCAGTTTTTGATGGTGGTGAAAGACCACATGTGCTCATCCATGCATTATTTCAGACAAGGGCGGAAACCAAGGTATAACTGCTGAAAGTCCGTAAGATCTATAGATGACTGCCTGACATAAAATAATTCTACACCCAATCGTGGTTACGAGCCAAAAGAAGTGAGTGGCAGTGATTATATGTCAGTAAGCACACTCAGTGTTGTTATATTTTCTGGTTCTTTGGGATCATAAAATACTGTCATTTTTTACAATTATGCCGGCCTAAGGTGGCGTAAGGAGGGATGTTGCACATTCCATTACCTCTCACGAACAGACTCAATCAATTTAACTAAGTCTGCTAATATATTGCTCGGTTGCGTTCTATGCTTCCAAAGGATCTTTTCATAAGTGATAATGTTTATGCGGTTTAACAGGTAAGGGTTTATTAAAAGAGTCGAACCTAATGAAATCTAAGCTGGGACGAAGGTATTTCCGGCTTAAAGGGATATATTTTATGGGCAGAACTGTTTTGATGTTATGATGTTTTGTATAAGAAGCTTGAATTATAGTATTCTAGTTTTCTCCCATCAGTTCAATTTATTTGAAGATATAATCATTTTACGTTTCAAGCTTTCCTGTCCTTTGGCTAAATTGGTAAACTGAAACTGAATAATTTGATTTAACGCCTATTTTTATACAATGATATGTTCAATGGGTTGTACATAATAATAATAATTATTATTATAACAATATTAATAATGACAATAATAACAGCCTTATTGTAACAAACAGTCATGACCGCACACCTCACTTTGAGGTCATTTTACCCCTATTGCGAATACCAGTGCTTAAAGCATCAAATGGTACGCCCAGACGAGCTGCATATAGAGGTTCAAAGCCCCCGGTTAGTGGCGCCATCATATACTATTTAAGATAGAAATACTACACACTACCCTACCCATAGAGTCTTACCAACAATAAAGATCTATCGTTTATGTGAAATAACTAGAGACAAAACTAAAATTTCAGTGGCTGCTTTTGTTAAATATTTACGGATGTTCCCTAATTCGTAGATAATTCAACATTGCTGTATGACATTTACGATTTACACGATCTTTAAAGTTTTCGTCAAGAAATGCACCGAGGTATCTAATTGTGCTTTCACGTTTGAAATCATCACCAGCAATGTTAATGGAATTTGTAAAACATTTGTTCAATTGAGGTCTGCTACCAAACATAATAAATGTAGTTTTGGAAGTGTTCATTTTCAGTCTGTTTCTATTCATCCGGTCATTGATTGAAACTGCGCACATTTCAAGGTCTCCGATCGCTTGTGATTCTACGAGTATATAATATCTTCCGTCATATGTGCGTCAACATATAGGTATTAGTGGTTTTCTAAAGCCAAATTTATTCATCTGAGTAGCAATGTTGTTTGTTTATTTATGCATTTTGCGGACAAGACAGACAAAATTATAATTGGGGGATTTGTTATCTGCAAAAGATCTTTAAACTGGATTATCATTCGTCAATTTAATTAAATGTAATCATTTCCGATATTTATGCAGACAGATAACAAAGGTTAATAACTCTCAGGTGTACCGTTTAAACAAATTGGATGTTTTATTTGATATATTTCAACAAATGTATGATCAGAATTCCAAAAATTAAGACAACATGTTTTACAATTTTGCTATACAAAAGCTGGTTTCTATTATTCATTCCTTCTGTTTCAACTTTTGTAGACTTAAAGGATTTTCCATATTTAATTGTTATTTAATCAACTATGTTACGTTTCCAAGTGATATTTTTTGCTGTGTGTAAGAATTTTGTGACTTTCTATAAAATGTTTCGCTTTACTTCATTTAAACTGTATTATTCTTGAAAGAAACTTTGTGATATATTTTTACCGAAAAACTTCTCTCATTTAAATTATGGTATCTGTTTGAATACTTTTGAAGACAATACAACTTTGTGTGAACATTTTTTTTCTTTTTTCCTTTGTGATAATTACGCTTAAACATACGTTGTAACTTTTAAAAAGGATTAAAGATTTATCGTTTTTTATATTTTCATGAGCAGACCTTAAATCGCCAAGAGAAAGATTTTTTTCTTATTTTCGATATACCGCTTACTTTTCCCAATCGTAAGTCCATTTGCAAAATGTACTCTGATTCATCGAGTACAAACGCCTGTCCAAGTAAATGGGTAACTCAGGTTTAAATGTAAACACTGTATCTAAAATAGTGCTCTGGATCGCCTGACATATACAAAAATGCTGACAAATATTGGAAGTAACACATTTGATAGAGTGTTTGGATTTAAGACGCTTATAAATCCTTTATATTCGATGTTAAGGCTTTCAAGCGCACATTTGACATAACTAGTAAATTTGGATTTCAGACAATTGCGAAAAAATGTACGAAAACGTATAATTCCATGACATTACGCAATGTCATTTCAACAACACGTGGGAGGATTTAATGACTGGTTTATAATTTCATGTTTGCAGCACTACCCAAGGATGACAATTGTTCTCAACGGTTGTTCCACGGCTACAAGACTAGCGAGTATAGCAGTGTTACAGTATAAAATGGAACTGAAAGTTCATCGTAGGACTTCTTTCTAAGCCGAGTAATCAATTTTATTCCATTTCTTTTAAAGTTGAGTTTATTTCAGTTGATTGCTGAAACTTATACGAAGTTCCACAATAAATATTCACACATATATTTTCGACTGATACGGAAATGCGAAATTTAGTGGAAATCATTGAAGCTACTGGAAAAAAGGAATTGTTTGTTTCAAGACATTGTAAGATTGAAATATCTTTCACTCTTTAACAAGATAATCTTAAACTATGCTGCATCTGGTGCTTACTCGGTGAAAGACAGTCCAGTAAAAAATTAATAGATGTATTCTCTATGTCTTGTTTCTGTAAACATGTGTTAGTATCTCTACGTCGTTTTGAACAGTAACTGATATCCCATTTTCCATTCCTCGTATAACACCAGACAGCTTGAGAGAGGAACAATCACATATTTATAGCATTTAAAGGCTGTGATATGAAAAACGACCCGACTTATTATGACAAATATTTTTTTTTTTATTTGAACTACATACTAATGCATACAGCAGCGGAATTACTGAATCAAATAAAACCAAATGCATCATATTACAGAAGGCTTATAAAGAACACTTTATGAATATAATACATTATGCAATATCATTCATTATGATACAACTTTCAAAGTGGCTTTAATGTGCAATATGTTAGCAATAACTTACTTCCAAGTGATAAGCATTTGGAACTTATTTGAAAAAGTCGTTCAGAACTAACATCCTTATTGCAGTTTCATTTTAAGAAGTATATGATTAAGTGTCTTGAAAACCGTTAACTCCATAATGGTGTGAAGATGAAAATGTCACTGTGTTATTGTGCACATTGTATAAACATCTTTTTTTTTTTAATAAACGCAGTGCGAAACACGCAGTTCAGGAAGCTTTTAATGAACAAAGACTCTAATATTGCATTGATATTATCTTTGAAATATAGGATATGTCTTCTTTGAGTACATATGTACCAAGATGTCATTAGGAGTACATTATGTACCTAGATGGCATTAGAAAGAAGTAACACTTAAACCGACTTTAAATCATACGTTGTATAATGCCGATATCTTCCAGATTTAAAAAAAAAACATGGTGTGATTCGAGACGTTATATAAATTGAATAATATTCTTACCGTTTTGTGTCCGTATTTATATCACTATTCTGATTATTTATGTTTAAATCTTACAGTAAATAGAGATTACAGTCAAACGGCGACAGACAGGCTACTTATGAAATGTCAAACTGCTACTTTATTGTACACAAAAGAGACTTTTGACAATACTCTTACTGGCAATATGATATTAAAATGTATCACGAGAGCAGTTTTATTGCCAAGACGAAGGTTTAGTAACGTAAGCGCTTTTTGATGTCTAACGTAGCAAGATGACAAATTAAGATTTTCTGCAGTATTGTTGTTCTAAAAAAATGAGAATGTCTTATATTTAAACACGGAATAGGAACTATTATTAAATGATTCTTTGATGTATAAGTCGCCAATCCAATAGATTGTGCTGCTGACTGTGCAATATTTCTTGCACTAAATTTTTCTGATTAAAGTCATAACCTGATGACAACTATTTCTGACCTCATATAATATAACACTTGGTAGTTAAAACACTTATCATTAATCACAATTATTGGCCGGAGTATTGACCCTCGGTCAATAGTTTATACTGTTGACCGGCATGTCATTCAATTTATGTATACTATGAATAGACCAACGATCAATTATTTGTGTTAATTACGAATTTTAATTCATTTTATTTTGTTGTGGTCGCACCATAGTATAGGTCATATGGCGACTTTCCAGCTTTGATGGTTGTGGAAGACCCCAGGTGCCCCTCCGTGCATTATTTCATCACGGGCGGACACCTGGATAGAACCAACGACCTTCCGTAAACCTGCTGGATGGCTCCCTCATGTGAAGAATTCAACGCTCCGATTGAGGTACGAACCCACATCGGTGAGGAGCAAGTGCGTCGAACTCAGCCGCGGAGGTCCCGATTTGTAATTCACCACAGGAAAGTTGGGCTAAAATAAAAATGTACAAGAAAAAAATGAAATTTATTTCCGATGTCATGCTTGCTGGTCAATAGTCAAATCGATTAACCCTCGGTCCTTCGGACAGGTATAGTAGTTTTAGAAACGTTAAACGAGGTTTACTAAATAGTAATATTTGTCAGAATACTTTGACATATAACAACACCGTTTGAGTCGAGAAATAGTCATGACCGTTTCGAACGGGTTTTAGTTGCGTCCGCTTGTTTTTTTTTTTCTTATGTTTTTTTTTTTATGTTTTTGGGGTTAACACCGTTTTCAACAGTATTTCAAATATGTAATGGTGGGCAGTTAATCTAACCAGTGTTCCTTGATTCTATACCAGTACAAACCTGTTCTCCGCATTGCCAAGACTTAGTAACTGCCAACTTCTTCACATGAATCAGAGGTGGAGGAAGAATGGCACAATGTCTTCTATCAAATCAATCACGGAGAACATAACTTTGTACAACAAGTTAAATAACACAAAACATTTTCTTCAGAAATGAATACATGAAAAATAACTACCAAGAAACAGAAATTTGAAGCCAAAACATCATTATTATAATTTTTATTATGCCACATCCGGATAATGATCATATTCAATTATAAATAATCCAAACCTTATTCGTATGTGAACTAAATCTTACAATACGGATTTTGTTCTGTACATTGGGACTGTAAATGATTGAAGCTTTTAAGAACAGTTCATATTGTTTATAATTGTAATTTATCTTCGGCTTCCCGGGCTAGAGGGCGTGGACGGTAGCATTCAGTTCCACTACCTTCCATGAACTGGCTCAATCAAACCGAGCTTGCAACATTTTCGTTTTTGTTGTGTTGAACGACCTATGTAGTTTCCAATTTTTCTATTAAGTTTGATATTACATTATCACATATATGAAGTGAAACCGGAAAAGCTTATATTTTGTCAAAATGTGCTAAAAACAGATGAGTTTGCACATGAATGCGAAGGTAGTTTTATTGGAACTTTTCTCTGGTAGAATCCGTAACATAACAGTTTTTCTTACAGTCAACAGTCCTTACTATGTATATATGATCGACCATATAACATGGCGTTAATGGTATCGTTCGGGTTTCTATATATTCGGTACAGTGAGGTAATTGATTGCCTTGTTGGTTTGTTTTGTATAGGGTAGTGCCGTGTTGGATTGTCAATAGAATCTGCATTCCACATTAAACATAACGTATCTGTCCCGCTAGAGCAGTTTAAATGAACAATAACATTAATGTATGGCCAATATGCACTTTATATGTCGTCCAATGTAATAAACTATGTTTGAATGAAATCAACAGGGATCGTTCTCTATTTTGCACTGACTTCACCATTGATAAATAAATAATAACTGAAAATGTACTGTCTCAGTTTGCTACTAAATTACTAACGATAAAAATTCCTTTAAATATGAAATATATTTGCAAATTATAATTGACTATGACACTCCCAGACATTAAAATAATGTAGAAGCATCGTTAAAATACAGAACTTGATAACAGATAGATAGGACTTGTGATAACGGTACTTGCTACTAAAATGTCTTAATTGAAAGAATTTCAGTCTAACTGATTTCATCAAATTGTAGTTTTATATACAAATAGTTATTTTGCATTCCAGAGTAAATGATTATAAGATTAATGCCTGGACCTAGATCATGGCTAAAAATACTATAAGTCAACATAGGATATTACAAGAGAATCTTTTCATATTGAATTCATTAAACGAAATTCATTAATATAGTAAAATACAAGGCTCTGTCTAGCATTCAACCTGTTTAATAAAATCGTTCAAGAAAGACATAGAATTTGTAATATTCTTTAAAATTTGCTCACGTTTTCAAAATCAATTCGACCAGTTTATAATGTCAAAATGTTATTACATTAGTGTAATACCAAAATTATGAAATGGTTATAATTCTCTTCCATAATGTCAACATGTGATACAAAAACTTATATTTTGTGTAAATTTCTTTTCGTTTATACTAAAAACTGACTTGCTGCTAAACAAGTCTTTGCCTGGCAGCTTGTCCGTTTTACAGTGCAAGCGAGATTATATATTAAGCTTTAGGAAAGTTTGTGTACTATCAGGACATAAGTGATACGCAAGGGACATCATTGTCTTCAGCTGCTGGATAGGCAATGAGACATATTCCTTATCAGATGGGTAATTGTGTGATAGCTGAAGACATTTGAAAATAACATTCTGACCTGACAGAATATGTTTAATAACTTATACGTGCATTTTAGTGGATATCATCACAGTGACACTTCGTATTAAACAAATCCTTTGATCAAATCGGGGAGTTACAGACAAAAGGACGTACCAGGATAAATGAGTGTCTTCTATTGAATGAAAATATGATACTTAACATTGAAAGAGTCTGTTTGCTCCAAATGCTTAATTTAGTTACGAAATTATGTAGGATATAATCAGATCTATGTATTAATGTCGTTAAACACGACAAAAAAATCTTAAGGCATATGAAATGATTTAATGAGGGTGTAACCCGAGTGAATTATTCTACGCGGCACATAACTCACTCGGAATGTTTGTGTTTAAATAAATTATGTTAAAACACGTTTCTGCTACGTATTGTTTCGATTCTAATATGTCTTTAATGTATACCAGCGAATTAATTAGGAAAGCACGATTCCATGGCTCACATATCTATTGTGCGACGGGACGTTAACGAGACCGTATTTTAATAATATCAAATATGTTGGGCACCTAATGATCGAATCTAAGTTTTCCAATTAAGTGTATTACCGCTCTATTATATAACTTTTATATACAATGGTATATCGCATATGTTCCATATAAAAATCACAGTCTCTGTGAAACTGAAACTATTTATCTCCATTCAATTTAAATGTGTTTACTATGTAATCGTTCTACGTTTAAAAAGAAATTCGTCAGATTATTTGATAGATTTACTCAATGGCATATACAGTCAGCTCAATGGAAACATATCTGATTTGTGAAACTAACTTCAACTCGGGTGTGTTTCTTCAATCAAATTAGGTGAACACGTTTTTTATATAAATCTGGATCGATAGAAGATATCTACAACTCCCTTGAGTACCATAAGAGAAAATTGGATCATTTAATAGACAGATAGATAGATAGATATACGATCGTACAGGATATATTAAAACAATTTCATTGCATAAAGCATATCACTAGCATATTTTAAGATAATAAAATCTTAAAAGTAGATCCCTCGGAAGCACCGAGAACAAGGCAAACAGTGAAAATTGCAGACTCGGTTTGATTGAGTCTGTTCATGAGCAGTAATGGAAAATGCAACACTGCCCACGCCCCCTAGCACCGGCTTAAGCAGTATTCAATCTTCAAATTTAAATGAGTTGAAATCGATGATCCCGAAGGACCAGAAAATATAAAAACACTGAGATGAAGTCGGGGCGACTTTTTACGGCCGCCACACAGCACTTAACACCCGCTGTTGTGAAGTAAATAAAATCTGAAAAGTAGATCCCTCGGAAGCACCGAGAACAAGGCAAACAGTGAAAATTGCAGACTCGGTTTGATTGAGTCTGTTCATGAGCAGTAATGGAAAATGCAACACTGCCCACGCCCAGATTGATTACGATGAAATAATAACAAAATCAAAATTATTCTTAACAACACTACTAAATCATTGTATTCCCGTTAACGTACACGTAATTTTAAGAGACGGACATATAGTGTTGTTCTACTCAGCTATAACTGTACAGAAAAGACTCGTTCCCGTGAGTTAATACCACTAAGTTTTCTCGTGGCAATGCAAAAGTAGCTCCCAAGCTCATGACATAATAACCATAATAAGAATTGGGCACCCTGCACCGTTTTTATTTTTTCTGTGTTCTGTTTCATTACTCCATAGGAAGGTTTTGATATTTTATTAAATATGACAACATAAGTCTGTAAATGACATATGACAGTCATATAATGCATCTGCATAACTGAATTCACTCTTGTTATACTGTCTGGTCCTTTCACTGTATTTGTACAAAATCCTTCCACCAACCCCGGTGCTACGGAGTATAAGAGGTATTGCATTTTCCATAATCTGTAATGAACAGATGAAGTGAAACCGATTCTGATTTAGTTTTTGGCTTCCGAACGGTCTGTTTTATGTTTAACTATCTGAAAGGTAATGCTCTAAAACAGGTGACATATTTTATTTGTGCAAATTACGTACTGTCTTGTGTATCTGTTGCTTACGGTGGCACAGATGCGGTCTAGATACGCGCGCACGTAATAACTAATACGTGCGCATGTACTAGTTTAAAAACATCAGCGTACAATAGTATGTGCGCACGTACTAGTAATTAAAACGTCTGTGCTCGTACTAAGTAATATGTGCGCTCGGAATAGCTGTTTCGTGCGCATGTACTAAGTATTACGTACGCACAGGCGTTTATACCACTACGTGCGCAGATGGTTTCCTATACTTATACGTGTGCACGTATTGGTGTAAAAAGTATCTGCTCATATATAATTTATTACGTGTGCACGTAATAGCTATTTCGAGCGAACGTATAACTTAAAGTATCCGATCACAAATAAGCAAGTTCTATATAGCATTGCTATCAAAATATATCAAATATTGATGCCTGGTTAACAACATATAGTTTTGGTACCATTTGAACTGTATTGTCTAATTGTCTACTGAAAAAGAAAATATAAATTACATTACAAAATTATGTTACAAAATTTTCATTTTTTACTTTACAGTCTTCAGTGGTACTTCCATAAAAATTCAGTTATTACAGACAGTTATTACAGACTAAGATTTATCATTTCGCAGTCATACAACATGTCTGTAGTGATTAGTGCATACTATTTATAGTCATTTGAATTACTAATTCTTGTTCAGCGGACAACTCTTTTCAAATGATACCAAAAAACATGGGCTCACCAGGCATCGAAACTTACGTATTTGTTGATCGCATACCTTAAAACGTGTACAGATGTTTCTTATACTAGTATGAGCGCACGTATTTAATATGTGCGCTGATGTTTCTGTACGAATAGGTTCACATTATATTTAATATTACGTGCGCACGTATTAGTATATAAAACATACATGTCTCCTCTGTTTCACCGTAGTTGCTGCTATGTTGCTGCTATTTTTAATTGACTAGCCAACACATTGTGATTTGTGATATTTAAAATAATTCTTCACTGAAAGGCAAAATGCCGCCACTGTTTCATATATTTACTTATATTTACTTTACTTTTCATATATCAAACTAAATAGTTGATCAGTTTCTAGTTTCCAGAATTACGGGAACATTCGAATTTTCGTAGTTTTTCTCATGCACTTTTATAAACCGTTGCAACGGTTTATTTTTGTAAACACTGATATTTATATAACGAGAAGCGACATTATTTTAGACACTATCATCACGTGGACAGCAAACCAAAAACTGCGCATGCGCATATTTTGCTTCCGTCACTAATAATAGAACGCACACGTAAGTATAGGTATCGTACAGTATTATGGTGTTTTTATTATTAGTAATATGTAAATAAACAGTCAGTAGCACTCGCGTTTAAAATGAAATATATAAGAAATTAAATAAATGGTTGGTTTGATGGCGTAGTAGGTTGAGTGGATGGATATGTATATTCATTTTGTAGTGATACTTTTGACGGTTCCAACCTTGCATCCGACCATCATTTTTTTGTTGTTTGCATTACATTCTTTGTATAAGTTTGTTTTTCTCTGGTTTCTAATTCATTGTTTGGTTCTTATTTTCGTACAAAATCGGTAGAATCTTTAAATCAATCGATAATGAAATTATAACCGGGTTTTGCTTTTATAAAAAAAAAAAAATGTAACCAGTACAGATTTAAAAAATATCACGGGAAAGCTTCAAAAACATAAGATCTTATTAAAGGCGGAGTGTTTTAAAACATAATTACTTGTCAATAGTATCATATATAAGTTAGTGAACAAGTTAGAACTAGATTAACTAACTCGTTTTGTCTTCGTTGAATCATATTGAAGAAAAGAGGTTAAATACATTTTTAAAAAGAAAAATTTTACGGTTCCGGGAATCGAACTCCCGACGAAAAGGTATAATACGAATACCGTAACCACCCGGTCAACGAGAAACACTGACTGAACCGTTAACGTAGTTTTATGTTATTGTTTTGTTTGTTTACCTTTCAAAACGCCATAATATTGTGTGATATCTATACGTATGCGCTCTATTGATTATCATGTTTGGTGTCATTTTCTCTCACTGTCAGGTGATGTTTGCAAGGTCCTCGCTGAACGGAATTCTGTTTTTATAAACCGGGAATCCTTTAAATTATCAGAAATAGTTGACGAATGTTTGTATTTTTAATTTATTAGGAAAACAAAGATTTTCAACAGAATTTGATGAAAAATACATTATTAGAACATCAAATATGCGACATAAAGGTAAATATAGAAAACGTTTGAATTGTTAAAATTTCACACCATGATGTGTGGGTTAGTCGGTTTAATATTCAGACTTCCCGTTTGATGATTGTATTTTTATGCTTTATTCTATGTCTAAAAGGCGTACAAAGAAGTTCATTTATGAGGCAGTTTAGATGGATTACCTTAGAAATAACGTCGTTATTTCGACTTAAAGTCATGCAAATGGAAACTAAAATCTGCTTTTAAAGTCAACATTTATTATTAGCATGTGTCAAATAATGCGACTTATTGAAGGAATATATAACCAATTTTTGATAATTATTCTCCCAGCTTTGTGATATTATTATATTACCGATTATATTCTATTGCCGAACTGGTGACCTTTCCCCGAAAATGTAATAAAATCTATCACAGAATGTGATTTATAAACGTCTTGAGAATCATATAATTCAGTAAGATCAAGCGTGTAAAACAGCCGCCACGGTTATCTGAAATATTGTCATCTTTTCTTGCGAGATTTATTTCATGGAAGAAACAACTAAATAGGTTATTTTCATTTTGTTGAAAACTATAATGAAATTAACTGTCTGACTTGAATGTATGGAACTTTGATCAGTGTAGATGCATTTATTGTCAAATATATGTTAAAAACCATAAGAAAGCATCCTAGCATAAAAATAGTAAACTCGATTTGAATATAAACTTCATCATTGCTTTTTATTCATACTGGATATATTGAACATGTGTACTGGACGACAAATTTTTACAGTAACCAAATATGTAGAGACTTACCCTAAATTATCTTTACACAGGGGCAATCCTAATCCTATCTATGTTATTTCAATGAAATGGAAAAGAAATATGTTTATGCTGCCTGCTATACAGGGTAACACAGTAATGCATCTAACATTTTACTTTCAGAACTTTTGTTGGTTTTCACTTTTGTAGAAGATCGTCTGTTTGAAGACAAGGTCCTTTCACTACAAAATATTTCACACTTTGATATTTGCATATTTTTCTGTTCACATTACTGACTACTGAAGTAATTATGCATGATTTTTTTCATGCCTAGAGCTAAAATGTGAATGGTTTGCAGGATATAATTGATACATGCACCAAATTACTTAAGCTCAAAAACGTTTAAGCGGAGCTGTCTCCATCTGTTTTCCAAATATTATATTCAGTTTTTTTTTCGTATTTTGGCTCAAAAAACTCTTTCCAAAAATGATACTATTTTTATACTGTGCACTTTGGTGCATTTAAATACATATATATCTAAAATAGGCAGTGCATACTTGAATGTTGTGTTTTAAGTCAACAACCTCAAAATATGTTAAGTTTCAATCCACTCATACAAGTGGTATACAAACTTATTCCACCTAGTAGGAGGAGGCCGGCGCTAAATTAAGTGCGATTGCTCTTTATGTTCTTGAATTGTCCAGTTATAATTATATGAATATTTCATAAATTATTGCAAATATTTATTATGACTAGGTGAATGAGCATTATTATTCGTAGCAATAATACAGTATATGAAAAGTAACTGATAACATACAATTCATACACCCACTTCCTTTTAACGCTAACTAACCAATTAAATATATTTCAGGTCATTGTAACAAACGCGATAATGATCCAAATTAGGTGACAGTTTGCTAACTGAACTACAGACAAACCTTTATTACGCAGCCAGTAAAGGGAGGAACACAGGTTGGCTGTTAAAGGCATGTGGATGCGAAAGACGACATGTTGAAATTAGAACAAAAGTCAGTCTGGGACGTTTGTTGACTGGCTGTTTTAAGCGAGCGACTGTTTAAAACTGTTGGCGCTAAGTCAGTTTCAACTGTATTGCGTCTGCATACATAGTTTAGTTTAGGAAAACATGACACAGTATCAAAACATACAAATTGTTGTCAGTGATGAATGAGTCATACAACTGATTATGGCCTAATTTTAAGCAGTATCACAAGGAACCAGCCATAATATAAATCGACTCTTTCGAGGAATTAAAAAGAAAACACCCATTTATACTAATAAGTGACAGGAATCTTAGTATTGATCAAAAATTTTCCTGCACAGTTGTCTTCCTTGTGTGCTTTACAGATATAGTCTGATATAAAGTAGTTCTGCACGTTCGGATCAAAATTAGTTCTAACCATTCAAAAAGAAATTCAAAAAATGACACTTTAGATTATACTTAAAAAGAAATCAGCAAATTACACGATATAGTCTTATGTTTTATTCTTTCGCTATACTGATTTGAACCAAATAGACCTCGCATACGTTTTCGTAATGGGCGTCTCTGGGGAAATCACAATTTAATAACAATTTCACTAACAGATTCTTTTCTACAATGTAGATTTTAATGAAACTTCTCACAGTCGTAAATAGAAATATTGTTTATAATAATATTATGGTAAATTAAATGTGTAGGTCAATTGCGCCTGTTTTCAGATATTTGCCCATGATTGAAGATTGAATATGCACATTACATTCTTTGTTAATTAATGCTCCAAACGTTCTTATATCATTGTATATCATATTGTATTTTTAGAAAGATTGTTATGTTGCCGTTGTAATGAATACACTCACGTGTTGCAGTTAATTCATAAACGATTTTCATTCCTTGCATACTGCGCCCAGGCTTTATTGTGCGTTATCCGTATAAATAGAGAATATTAGGTATGCCCATTGTTTTCTCGTTTAGGGCAAACCCATGATTTTAACTGGGGACCATACGCCGCTTTTCATGGAATTACACGCTTGTGTATCATTGAAGGTTCCGCCGTATGAATACATCTGCGGATGTCTCTAAATTGTTTTTGTACTTGTAGCATGTGTAAATGTTGAGTTCTGCGTGGACGGTAGCATGCATTTCCACTACCGTCCATGAACAGGCTCAATCAAACCGAGCCTGCAACATTTTCGTTTTTATTCCATTTCTTCTCTTCGTTGAGTATACGGTTGAAAGATTATTGATCAGTTTAAAGTTTCTTAGGCAAAATAATGTTCCAATGATTATTATATGTCTTTTACTTATATTTTTACCGCCAATCAGTGTAAAAGACAAAATACAAATTGCATGATTAAAGGCATTTTGTAGTACTTTGATGTCGATGCTCATTAGAAACCATACTGACTGATTATAAAATCACACGCTGTAATGGACATAAATCACGGCTTTTAATTTAGTTAAAGGCCAGAGCTGATTTGTATTTCATGTCGTCGTTTACATATCGGAAGAGTATTTTATGTTTCCATAAAATATTACCTTTGTGCGTTGATCAAGCTAATATCAATGCAATGTACAAACGGAAAGGCTTACGGGTAAGATAATTTTTACTTTTTTAGCAGAAAGTCTCGGAATCGATGACTTGTACTACCTCGTCTCCGGCTGTTGAATGTGAAGATATATTATCTGTTAATTTCCCCTAGGAGCTTGTAAGATTGTCTTGTCCATCAAGTTTATAACGCGTAGACATTAATGTCACCAAAATATTTCTTGTGAAACGAAGCTGATTTGTATAGATATTTGTGACTGTGTAAGTTTACTTCAAAGACAAAATATATCTCTTAGAATTTCTACATTGATCATGTTAGCAGTCGTTATTAGGCCAACTGAAATGAAAAACACAAATGTACGTTTCTTAAGATGAATTCTACTTTAGAGTATTAATTTTTCGAAATAAAACTATGTAAAGAGTCAAGTTGATTGACTAAGTTTATATTTTATATAATTATTTCTATTTTCGGGAAGATGATTTCTAGAAAATGTAGTCTGAGTGTGCACATTGATATCAGAGTTACTACCCTTGAATTAATTTAAAGCTACAATGTACATTTTTGTCAATTCGGTAAGATTTTTCAATGTAAGGAATATTTATATTCAGTCGATACACGTATTTGGTTTGGGCGTTTGTGGTTTCTTTATAGTTGCTGTCCTGTAAATATTCTGATTTCAATTAATACTAGACTTTTGCGGGTAATTGGGTCATATCTTATAAATCTTAGGAGAAATTGTCACTGAAATTGTGTGATTTCCCCTAAAATTTAAAGTTTTTTTTTGTGTCTATGAAAAGCAACAGTGAAACACTTTTGAACGTGTTTACGCATGCGAAGGTTTGGGACTTTTGTGGCGACCTTAGCAAGCCTTTGACGGCGGAGGAATGCGTCATGGTCTCTTCGATACATTGTGTCAGGCAATGATGTGTTCCTGGTAAGAATTACAGACCTTCCGTAAGTCAGCTAGATGGCTTTGAAACCGGTGTGCGTAATAAGAGTATCAAATAAATGTAGTTTAATAACCACAATAATTATGCCAGAGAGAAAACACTTCACTTCAGATGAAAGTCATATTTTTAAAGCTGCTAAGTTCTACACAGATAGAAATAGCAACATTAATGTATCAGTTTGATTTTTCATCTGAATGTTTTCAAATGCAATGTAAAACTTTCATCACGCCAGTAATAACTTCCAAAACATTTGTTTGCTGATATTCTATCTTTGCAACAAATACCAAAAATGAATGCTCTAAAAGTTTGAATTTAAAGATGATAAAATTCCGAAAATCTGTTCTTTTAATTAGCATTATATAGACACGTAAATGAACGCGTTGCAAACATGTAAAGTTGATACAACTTACCTTTATGACGTTTTTATTTGGCTATAAGAAATAATATCTTTACATGATGACTTGTGTTTTAAATGCACGCCTGAAAATAGAAATACGCCATGTTCAGTATGTTCTCTCATTTTCGAGGTGCATGCATAAACAAACGTTAAGATCAAGGCAGTATACTGTTGTGGAAAAAAGAGTGGAATACTTACAACCTTCTTAAAGACAGGCTTGAAATAAATGGCCATAAATGCCATTTTTTTCCGGGAGAAAAAAATGGCAAAAATACCATTCTTTACTTGGAGTCAAAATGCAACTTGCATATTTCTAATTGGGATTTCTATTAACAAATTATTTTTTGGCTATTAATTTGACTATTCTTTGACAAATACAGCCTAACTAATTTACAAACATTGACTAATATTCAATTAGAATTGCCATGTTTTAAGGTATGCTGAAAACAAACTAAAGTAGTCGAAAAGTAAGTCGTATTTTTGAGTTTTATAAAGAATATTAACCTAAATTTTCTATTCATTGTTAATAATATATAACTGTATGCACTTCTGCCTAACAGAAATGCTATTTACAATCACTTTCTGAACTGGCAATTTCTTAACCTTGTTAAGAAAGGAAAACAAATCTGCTTCATATGTTATTAGATATACATGACAAGTGTCAAATCATGTCAACAATTTCTGATACATGTTATTCCAACTGTACGAGATTAATTTTATTTTCTTCGTATTTTGAGGCAGAGGTTGCGATTGTATCCGACATGTGACATATTTCTTTCTGTCTAGAGAATCATCCAATTAAATAACATAAAACGCGAAGTCATATATGAGTGGCATTGTTCTGAAAACGGCATTTTAACGCGATATTTAACAATCGGATTAATCATCCATCATGACTGGGGTTTCTATGAAACTGTTTGACGTAATTGGCTTCAAAATTAATGTTGTCAAAAATGAATACAAGTTAGGGGGTTATGCCTTTAGTGCATCAGTAAGTTGATTTCTAACATCACTGACCATGTGTAAAACATAAAAAGTGCAGTTTTGCAACTTTTTGTTGAAAAGTTGAAAAAAAAATCTCCAAGTCCATAAAAACATTTAGGGTCGGGTCAGAAATTTAGGATAGGTCGGGATACCGGAAACAAACAATTTTCTTTTACGCCTAATATAAATATCTTACAAACAAGCAAATACATTTGTTATATATATATATATATATATATATATATATATATATATATATATATATATATATATATATATATATATATATATATATAAGGCTAAAGACTAAAAAGTCACTACTGATTTGTGAGACATGAAAACAGAGATTTGAGTATATATATGCAAATGTTGAACCAGTACGAATGTGTAGTACAATTCGGGCTCGTATATAAAGCAGTATCGAAACTTATGTTATTGGGTTAGTGGACTTGCTGTGGCATGTGCGTGTTCGTTTGTACTGCTAGGCGCTTTGCCGTAATTGGTCTGGTATATTGTGGTGGTGATTTAGTTCGTATTAATTAATTCTCTCTACTATATGATAATTTATAATGCGAACTTGTATCCTAGCGGATCTCACGTATGGGAAAGTCAACTGTTCTGAATATAATTATATCCCTTAACACAAATTATCTATATATATTCAATGTATCCTGCAGATCCAGTTAACTTTCAGAGAGAGAAAATATAGCTTCTCTGGTCCCAATCAGTTATAAAGACTAAAAAGTCACTACTGATTTGTGAGACATGAAAACAGAGATTTGAGTATATATTTGCAAATGTTGAACCAGTACCAATGTGTAGTACAATTCGGGCTCGTATATAAAGCAGTATCGAAACTAATCTTATTGGGTTAGTGGACTTGCTGTGGCATGTGCGTGTTCGTTTGTACTGCTAGGCGCTTTGCCGTAACTGGTCTGGTATATTGTGGTGGTGATTTAGTTCGTATTAATTAATTCTCTCTACTATATAATAATTTATAATGCGAACTTGTATCCTAGCGGATCTCACGTATGGGAAAGTCAACTGTTCTGAATATAATTATATCCCTTAACACAAATTATCTATATATATTCAATGTATCCTCGAGATCCAGTTAACTTTCAGAGAGATAAAATATAGCTTCTCTGGTCCCAATCAGTTATAAAGACTAAAAAGTCACTACTGATTTGTGAGACATGAAAACAGAGATTTGAGTATATATATGCAAATGTTGAACCAGTACCAATGTGTAGTACAATTCGGGCTCGTATATAAAGCAGTATCGAAACTATTCTTACTGGGTTAGTGGACTTGCTGTGGCATGTGCGTGTTCGTTTGTACTGCTAGGCGCTTTGCCGTAATTGGTCTGGTATATTGTGGTGGTGATTTAGTTCGTATTAATTAATTCTCTCTACTATATTATAATTTATAATGCGAACTTGTATCCTAGCGGATCTCACGTATGGGAAAGTCAACTGTTCTGAATATAATTATATCCCTTAACACAAATTATCTATATATATTCAATGTATCCTCCAGATCCAGTTAACTTTCAGAGAGAGAAAATATAGCTTCTCTGGTCCCAATCAGTTATAAAGACTAAAAAGTCACTACTGATTTGTGAGACATGAAAACAGAGATTTGAGTATATATATGCAAATGTTGAACCAGTACGAATGTGTAGTACAATTCGGGCTCGTATATAAAGCAGTATCGAAACTAATCTTATTGGGTTAGTGGACTTGCTGTGGCATGTGCGTGTTCGTTTGTACTGCTAGGCGCTTTGCCGTAATTGGTCTGGTATATTGCACAGGTGGCAGTAACGTACCTAGGATACAGTATGGGTCCATGAGCCATATGCACTTAAATTTATTACAATTATAATGTTTTCTTAGGAAAAAAATGACAAAAAGCCATTTGAAAAAATTTTTGCTCCTGTGACAATGAGCCATGAGAAAGGTGATCAAGAACAGTTTGACATGTGCATTGCTTCCAGGTCCGTATTTTTTTTTCAAAACAATATTTCCTTATCAATGGTTGGCCGCCTTTTCGGCAAAAGATTAATCTTTCAGAAAAACCTTCCTTCAAAACCCAGTTCCAAACCGTTTACGCATCACAAGCGAGCAACGGCATACGAAACGATAGTGATTTCTCCACCCGAATAAATCCCACACATTTTTCGCATCGAAGTCTCCCCCCTAAAACACATCAAGCACACAGTGCGAGTTTAAAATAACGTTATAACCGTTCATAACAACACTAAACACAAACTAACAAGACCAAAAACTAGGTTCAATCCTACTTTGTTACTTACAAATTCGCTATTTATAATTTTCGCTTTCGGAAATTATCTTCGCCTGCCATGATTACCGTTGACAAGACGGTGGTTGTAAAGAACGTTTTCATTGGCGGAGACAGTTTACGTATTTCAAACGTAGCGATAAAATCCAAAGAGTATCCGAATATAAACAAGCAGCGATGGCTCACGAGGATTATTTACCAAATTCAAATAAATAACAACTGGTAAGTAATTAAGTAGAATTGAACCTTATTTTTAGTCTTGTTAGTTTACATTTAGCCTATTCTGACTGCTTGCAGTGCTATTTTTAACTGACATGGTGTACTTGATTTGTTTTACGGGGGAGACTTCGGAGCGAAAAATGTGTGGGATTTATTCGGGTGGAGAAATCACTATCGTTTTGTATGCCGTTGCTCGCTCGTGATGCGTAAACGGTTTGGAACTGGGTTTTGAAGGAAGGTTTTTCTGAAAGATTAATCTTTTGCCAAAAAGGCGGCCAACCATTGATAAGGAAATATTGTTTTGAAAAAAAAATACGGACCTGGAAGCAATGCACATGTCAAACTGTTCTTGATCACCTTTCTCATGGCTCATTGTCACAGGAGCAAAATTTTTTTCAAAATGGCTTTTTGTCATTTTTTTCCTAAGAAAACATTATAATTGTAGTAAATTTAAGTGCATATGGCTCATGGATCCATACTGTATCCTAGGTACGTTACTGCCACCTGTGGTATATTGTGGTGGTGATTTAGTTCGTATTAATTAATTCTCTCTACTATATATATATATATATATATATATATATGTACACTTTGATACTGACATTAAACAACCACCGTCCTCAAAGAGCATATGGCAATGTTTTTAAAATATCAATATTTTTTATTAACAAAGGAAATTGGATTTATGTTGATGTCAATCAATTTTATAAAATGTATTTGAATGAGCTTTATTTATGAGTTAAAAAGTCAGCAATTAAAACGATAATGTATGTTAAGTATCTATGATATTGACTTACCGGCCGTTCACAAAAAATAAATGAGTATATTTCGCAAAAAATATACTTTGTTCAGTTCACCACAACAACTCGATTAGTTTTATCGATGTGTTGACATGAGCTGTCTTATACTGGTGACTGTTATATATGGCACTTAAAATTTATTTATTAAAATGCCAAACATATGTCACGTATATTTTGTGTAAATGCCCGTGTTCTCTTTCAAGATTAATTTATACAATTGCCAGGAACAATTTCTCCATTTTTATCACAACATTGTCAGTAATAAATAGTTTTGCTGACTTTGGCTGTAGTCACCTAGTATAGATTTTAGAAGACACGCAAACATAGACAAAAAAATACCAGTTTTGACAAGAAAGAAGAGCAACAAAGACGTATCATGCAACATGTCAAGTAAGATTGATAATACTAAAGCATCGAAACATTTGGTTGTTTCAGTCCAAGAAAAATAAGTGCAATCTGAGTCCCGTATGCTTTTCAGTAGTCATGAAAACTATTTAACGTGTTTAGCATTGTTTGTACTGGTTTATGTAGCAAATTGATATTTCTTACCCCTCCACACCCCCACCCATTTTCTCTCCCGTTACAAATGATGCTCTTTTGAGCGTTTCTTATAATTTAAACAGATGATCTTACATATAAGTGCCTGTTCATACTAAATTGATATATTAAAAAAGTGTATAAAATGATAAAATGCGATTTTTTGCCGATTTTTTTTTTATCAATTTTGTTCAAACAGTTTAATAAACTCAGTGCTATACATCATTTAAGAAACAGCTGGTGATACATGTAACTCATTGCAAACGTGTTAGGGTACACTGCCTAGTTACTACTATTTCTATTGAAATTAAATGAATATTGAAGTGTAGTTTCTACGGCGTGATATTCAATTACGGTAGCACAATACAGTTGGGTACCGCAATCACCGCTACATGCAAACATTGTCGTTTACATGACTTTAAAATTATTGAAAAGGACGCTTTACCCAAACACGCACTCACGTATTATAGATTATACCAATATAACGAAAGTCAAATTAAGATCTTCACGTAACAACACAATATATATTCCATCAGCCTAAGGACTGGGTATCTCTTTTTTAAACTTTCTCTTATCAAAGATTCGCGATACAAATCCGTATTTTCAAAACTCGTTGTAATGTTGTAATCAACGAAACTCACTTGTGTATATATCTGCTTCATTCATGAGTTCTTGGGTGATGTACGAATGTGTTCGTTGAGAATATAGGCCCGAATGGCCCCTCTTACAACAACAGTGCAGTTTACCCTCAAGTAACTGAAATGTTCATGTAACGCAGTTTTTCACGATTCAGTGTAGCTTCAAGAAGATCGGGACAATTTTGATGATTTAATTACAGGCTTTGTGATTCATAAAGCATTGATATCCGATGCCGATCATTTCTGTTCCATATTGAAGACCTACATGGGACATACAAGAGGCACATACTATAACACCCCCTTTAGAAAATAAATTTAATTCAGTAAGTGCGCTACACAGGGGACATTTTTATTTGAATGGTATCTATGAATGGTATACAGAATGAGGTATCTTCAGAGAAACAGAACATTTTTCATTTCTATGCCTGTATATGTAGCAAATGACTTGATCTTACACAGCAATTTCTTAAAAATGTGTCGGTGCGACGTTAAACATAACAAAAAAGTATACAGCCATACCCCTCAGTTTAATTCAGACAAAAGCACACACCAAACTAGCAAACAGCCGCATATAAATGATCATTATTAATATTAAGATTGTAATGAGCTCTTGTTTTAGTATATGTAATGTGGTATAAACGAAAGTGAATACTTTGGTTTGAAAGTCATAGTATTTTTCCTTTAAACGGAGTTGCAATTCTCTTTGTCTTGCCCCTCGCATCCACTTTCATATATATGATTTTGCTATGTAAATACGTTACCAAACTTGCTCGCAAAATGCCTGTGATTATTACTCTGGTCCACCTCCCAGTCTGAAACATGTCAGCAGAAGCAAATTAAGATAATCTATCTCTTTGGTTCAGATTGAGGAAACGATCAATTGCACTAATTAAGGCATTATTTTATATTTGTACACGCTTTGTACCTTGCATTTTAACATGTTTCAAAATAATGTCATATACATGTATTAAAGCGAGAGAAAAAGAGAGAAATAAACTATAGAAATGCCTGATTCAGTCTTATGGAAAGACCGATCAGCATGTTGCAGATTTTACCACAGATATGAGTACCGATGGTCAGTTGATTTAAATAAGATAAATCATGTCATTTTAGTTCCTTAGTAGGATTGCCTTTTTGTACTAGTGTAACGAATACGTAAGCTATATATATTTGAACAATGGTTCCATACATAAAACCTAAACAACATCAATCATATTCACCAGTGGCAATATATCAATTTATCAACCATGTGATTCCACAAGATACTATGATTGATGAATACCCTCAGTATAATAATGCTTAAAATCTAAATAATAAAAAGGCATGTCATCCTCTCTGCGAACACGAATTCATCATGTTTTCAAACAGAAAATTTCCCACAAACATTTCAACAAACAAACTATAAGAATAGGATCCTATCAGATGAACTAGAAACGAAAATGTTACATACCACAGTCGTCCAGTACATTGAGTACATTGAGTATACTGTACATGTATATTGTAATAACATTGTGAATACCGTATGTGTATAAATATTTTAGACACCTTAATAATAATAAGTAGGCAAGCACAAAGGCTTTCTTTCAGAACAGTTCTAAACTTGACAGTTTTGTCAGTTAATTACTATAGACTGTATTTCTACGTAAAATGACATAAATTCACTCCAAGTATCATATTCCGTACATATAAGAATTTCTTATTTCAATACTGGGATCGAAATTTATTACATCGTAATTTGTCCAAACATGTTTTATTCATTTGTACAACAATAAATGTGTACAATTACATGTAGCTTATTGGACAATTTTTTTTACTATCATGCATAAAGAGTCACTATATATATATACGTACTCGTCGAAATTTTGAACTAGTACAAAATACTCTTATAATGATATAATTAACTTGTAAATGATAATTAATTTAGCATAGGTCTTGGTAGGTTTTATTCATTTCAAATGCACTGTAAACTGATGTCCAACGTTTCTGTTTCAGTTTTCAGTTTTCGTTGAGCCGTATAAGAAATCATTTGATTTCCCAGGTAATATTTAATGCAATTTAAAGGACATTAAGTCAATGAAGGGTTTGTATTCTCGTTTAAATGTCTAAACTCTGAAGAACATTATGATATAAAATAAGGATTGGTTTTAAAAAATGTGAACATGTTCCCTTGTCAGGAAAATTATTTTATAAATTGTAGTATAAATATCCTTCTAAAGGAATTCAAATAAAACTCCGGCTTAAGCTAGAAGCCGCGAGGGGTGTTAAACATTTCATTATCTTTTGTGAACAGACACAATCAAACCTAGTCTGCTTTTATGTGACTTGGCTGCGTTTCCTGCTTGCAAAGGATCTCTTTACATATTCATTTATCAAAAATTGTATTATCTTAAATTACTTTGCAGTTGACACTGCAGCTTATTTTACAATCGACAACGTGCGAAACTGCAATACATTACAAGAAGATATCGACGAACCTGTAAACTGAGAAGATATGTTGGATTTAATTATGCCAGTAGTTGTAGGTTTTGAATATAACCAGAAATGAATTTAAAAAATCATATAATTACACCATTTATGGTCAAAATTTGGAAACGGTTGAAGATGCTAAATATGTAGATGCTCTTAGAATACCTATATAAAGCCGAGTTGCATATGATTTGAATACAGTTATTGATTTTCTCCGCAGGAGAATACAGACCATAATCCCATATCCGCAAGCTTGCTTACAAAACCACGTAAGGTTGATTATAGATCAGCTATGTGGATCCCCCATACTTTAATACTTAAGTGGTTAACTATCGGGCAGTCCGTTGGTTTAAGCATACTTTTGAACCAGACAAAAGTGTCACGTCCAAACAAAATAAGCTTTATTGGTAGACCTTACAAGACAGACGATATGGCGCAAAACTATGAGTTAGTGGCCTTCCCCACACTATCATATCTTGGGGTGCCCATGAGTATTCAAACAGGCAAATTCAAACAACTTCACTGACAATCACCAGAATTAGTCATTTTTTTATGTGAAACAATCTCCAAAACATTTGCAGTCGCTTATATATATATATACTTGTTTGGTTAGAGGCCAATCCTATGGTGGCTGATTTTTGCCATTTCATGTTGGCGTGTTGGCGGGGCGAAAACACGACAAAACGAAAACTCGACAGAAACCAAATTTTTTTAGTTTTTCGTGTTTTCGTGTCGGCGGGGCGAAAACACGAAAACACCACTGATTTTACACGAAAACTCGACGTTTAGAGGGCGCCGACACGACAAATTTATGAGTCGAGTTTTCGTGTTGGCGGGTATAAATATGTCGTGTTGGCGCCCTTTATTTGTGGTGGTTTCGTGTTTTCGCCCCTCCGACACGAAAACACGACAAATATCTTATTTGTTATAATTGTTGTGCACATGTCTAATGGAAGATACCAAAGCGAAAGCACGAAAACTCGAAAAAATAAGAAATTTCTCGTCTTTTCGTATTTTCGTGCCGGTGGGGCGAAAACACGAAAACTCGACAAATAAAGCATTTGTCGTGTTTTCGTGTTGGCGGAGCGGGGCGACAAAGAACGGGCGCCAATACGACATATTCATACCCGCCAACACGAAAATCGACAAATAAATGTGTCGTGTCGGAGCCCTCTGAACGTCGTGTTTTCGTGTAAAATGTGTCGTGTTGCATTTGTCGTGTTTTCGCCCCGCCAGCACGAAAACTGGAAATGGCAAAAATCAACCACGGTGACCATAGATTGCAGAGGAATATCAGGCACTGCACTTCGCCTCTAGTTCTTGAATACTAGAAGTGATGTATTTATCTTCTTTTTTACTTTTAATTTACTTCACCTGACAATTAATACTTTCATCTTACTCACCTCATTATGTCATCTATAAAATACTGTTAACATTTTGCCTTACACATGTGCGCTCCTGTAGTTAATACCCGTAATGGGAGTTTAAAAGTACATAAAGATAGATAATAGAGCGCATTCATTATGTCTACAAGTCAATGAATAACATACAATCTAAGAACCAATGATATAGCGATTAAGGACTGGTTGAATGTTCGCAATATTAACAAACGTTGCTAATTATAATGACACAATAAAGGCAATTATTCCGACTTAATCTTTGATGGATTGAAAACCGTTAATTGGAAATCCATTTTCCTACAGTATATCAAAACCGTAAGATAAAGTACTAATGAAAAATTATTCTAAGAAAGGAAAGGTCGTTTCCAATTACTTTTATACTGAGAAATGTATACTGCGTATCGATTTTATATATTAATAAAAAAGGACGAACACTAAAATCGTAACATTTTCAAGTTACATTTATCTGAATTAAATTTCAATACATTCTACAAAAATATACTTGCATTTCATATCGTACAAATATAAGTCCTTACTCGTAATACTCATGCTAGGATTTCAACATCCTAGATTTAAGATCTGTACTGATGGAATTAAATGTTTAATTCCACATTTCAGCTTGAACTAGAGCTATCACTAAAAGTCTTGTTAAAAAATACATTGCTAGTAAATAACACTCACTACTATTCAAGGCACCTTTTGTATTAAATGGATATTTTTTACATTTATTCAAGAATGAGTTATTGTCCTTGTCATTTTTCAGTTTATTGCCTAAAAGTTATTGAAAAGAAGTATGTAAAAACGGATAACTTGATCATTATCCAGGTAAACGTTTAGGTGAATGTGTCTGTCAATTTCTCTTAATGACATGTATCGCTGTACCAAGTAAAAGTAAAATCTCTGAAACCCGGACCCTGTCCGGACCAAGTAAAAAGTCCTGTTTTCAGAGGATTCCGGTTTTCAAAGGATTTAGCACAAATTTCTGAGAAGGTCTGTCTATGTATATTCTTACTTATTTCATCTGACCGTATTATGTTCAATGTATTCTTTTAAATGTATGCATTGTATCTCTCTATTATATTTTAAAACTGAATCATTTTAACAGAAAAAAACATCACTTAAAACAATACTTTATAAAAAAAAGGACTTTATCTCTTATCGTGGAGATATGAATAGACTAGCTCCTACAAATCATGGAACATGCATCATGTGAATATCAATATTAAATGAATAATAATAATATCAATCTTTTAATATTCCGAAATAAAATCGCTGGTACAACAATAGATTAATTAACTTTTCCCTGTTCATCAAAATAGTTTGCAATTTATAGCTTGTATACATATTACAAACATACAAATAAACTTTATTCACACCTATTAAGGTAACAGATTGTGTTTAAAAAAATCAAAGTGACAAGACACAACAGTTTGACATTTACTGTCTGGTTTTCAGGGGATATTTTATGCATGATATTCAATTTTGGTCATGAAAAAATCGTCCGGTTTTAAGAATTTAGAGTTTCCTGTATTCAGAGTGATTTTTAGTGAATATATAAAAGAAAAAAAACTTGGAACCTTGACGATCGTCCGATTTTCAGAGGATTCGGGTTTTCGGCGGTTTTATTGTATATTATTGATGTTCTCTTCAATATTGAAAATGTGAAGAAAAAAAAAAACAATTACTAACATGAGACAATTTGCATTGAAATCTGGTACATGATTTGTTAAATTCACTTAATAATATGAAAACGCAAGTTGATATGTAACTAACAGTAAGTTCTTTAAGGTTTGTATGAAGTTTCGAATAAATGCAAGAATAACTTTGTTAATATTAAATGTGAATTATATAATGTAATAAAAGTGAAAAATGAAATAATTCTTTACTAATAAAAGTCATAGTTATTGAACCTGATATGTGAACTAGACTTATGATAATTTCATCTTCTTATCTAAGCTGCAATTCAATACTTCGATTTGTTTCAGAGATGTTCAAAGAAAACATGATTTTGTTAAATTTTCTTAACCATGAAGGGGAAATATTTCTTTTTTCAAAATTGCAGACAGGGTTATAAAACTTTATCTGTAAACTAACATTATGATCTCCATTTTTTCTTTTTTTTTGGAAATTTTAGTCAAATATTGATATGTTAAGCGATGCCATTGATTGGAAAATTGCAATCCGAAAAGGCAGAATACTTTAATTTTGTCAAAAACAGATGTCAGAGTCATGGGACCTGGTATGTTAACCTGTCTTTTGATCCTTAGAATATATGAAACAAGATATATCTTTAAAAATGATGGTCGGCGAATTGTAATAAGGAAAAAAGTTTATGAATCTTTCATCTAACATTCATCTTTCATCTAACATTTTTCAAATTGCAAAACTAAACACCGCACTTTAACAATTTAAATGGCTCTCTTTTAATTTTTCGCAAAGGTTTCGTAGGGTTGCAACTTTGTTTCGTTTATCCTTAGACGAATAATTACAGTAGTAGTTTGATGAAGATTCATGACGCGGTTCATGAGAAGAGGTCATTAAACGTGTTTATATTTTTAGCTAAATTGGTCCCTATCCCCATTTGTAACAAAATAGCAGGAGACCTTAATTACGATATTGTTACACATCGAGTTTGATAAAAATCCATTACATTTTAGTGGTTAATGCGAAGAAAGGCATATCTACTTTTAGCTATAGTGGTCCCTAATAGGGCCCAAGTTCCTATATAAATAAATTTGGAAGAGGACCTTATAATGATGCTCCAGACCAAGTATGACAAAGATCCACCAAGCTGTTCATGAGACGCTGTATAAAGGCATTTCTAGTTATAGCTCTAGCAGTCCCAAAAAGGGGTTAAATGTCCCAGCTGAACAACGTTGGCTGCGGGCCTAATAAAGATGCTACAAATCAAGTTTGATTGAAATACATGAGAAAAAATCAATTAAAGGATTTTTTTTATTTATTATTTTTATTTATTTCTAAAATAGGCCAACTGATCCCGCTTTAACAAATGCATATTCGCTATTCATGAATCTTTGGACAATGACGTCACACCTATAAAAAAGTGAAGGTCAAGCAAAACATACAACTGTAATTATTTCAATATTTCTGTTTCATAAGCAAAGTTTGACCGTAGTCATATCACATAGATAAACTGTATGCAGGATACCTTCATTTCAGTGTTATTATATAGCATATATATAATAAAACAGATTTCAACTGAGTTCAATATTTGCATACCATACTAAAGAAAAATATTTATATATAATAAATCAGTTAAATAATTTATAACAAATATATCAAAGCAAACAAGTACTCATTTTAATATGCAGTCTGAATAAGTCACAAAAATAAGAAACCTTTTCATATACATGCAGACGACAATTGTAACAAGGAAAATCTTTTAAAAAGCACTTATGTACATAAAAGACTCTTATCACACCCTTATTCATGTGATACGCAGACTGTATTCAGCTCTTTTTTTAATTTGATATATGTTGGTATTTGAACAGGTTTTTATCATATTTATTTAAACTTACTTATCATTTTGAGATATATCAATATTCTTGCTAAATATACTGAGCCAAAGTTAGCTTTAAAACTGTGAACAACGTCGTTTAGGATAAACGCTTTGTCTACATTTCACTCAGCGTAGCACAATCAACAGAGTGAAAGAAATTGACACTCTCGTCCAATCAGGCAGAGTTTTGCATAAATCTTCCATTTTGATAAATTATCTATAATGCGTTATCAAGTAGTTTGATTTGCAAACTGAAGTCACGTGGCATAGGTAACGAAAACGAATTTAGACGGCGTCGCCGAAAAGATCAATTTGATATCTGTACTGGTTCCCTAGAAGGGGCGGGACTGGACGGGAAGGACGTGATACGGACAAATGGGATGGGACAATGTGATTCCGATAAAGCCTCAAAAACAAAGTTTGGCGGAAGAATAATAAGGCAAAGAAATAGTGTTATTTCATCTCAGTGTGATTGAATGAGGGGAAGATGTCTGCTTCATACGATTTCATATAATATCACATCACCAGGAGAGTCATATATTGCTGATTTCTGATACATTTGTCTCCATTTTGGAGATAATATTAGTTTTTGCTTATTCTAAAGCTAATCACTATGCAATATATAAGAGACAAAAGAAAACAACCTTATTAGGTAGCATCCTGAGAGACTTTCAATTCAATAAATTGTAAAGGAGCGGACACGCTTCTTCATAAAGTGCAATGACAATCGGGAAATTTTATCAGCGAGTGAGAGCACGCTGTTTTATTGCTGGACAATAATATTTAACTAATGAAACATGACAATGAGGTCAATATGCAGGACAAAAAGATAGTTGTGTATCGTTTGGTTATCTGAGCACAAGACAGAAAGAGAAAGAGAGAGAGACAGAGAGAGAGGGAGAGAGAGTGACAGTGGTGTGAGAGAGAGACAGAAAGAGTGAGAGAGACAGAGAAAGCCTACGAGTAGTCTTGTGGAAGGTCTATTGTTCTAACCATGCGCTCACACGAGCCTGGAAAATCCTCCAAAAAAGCGGTTTTTGGTCTTAAACCACCACTTATAGATGGAATGTCGCCAAATGACCTAACATCGTGTCGGTGAGACTTAAAACCAAATAAACAATAAGGAATAACAGTCTATCAGTCTACAAGTTTTCTTTAAAATATTGATACTATCCGTCTTCGTTATTTCCTGACGGACTTTGTGGAGAACATTATTTGGCAATTACATATTTGTATTAGTTTTGATCTGCGAGAAAAGTCCAGTTATTAGTGGCCATGATATCAGATGAGTGAGTCATAATTAGCATTTGGCTATTCTGATGGAGAAAATAGCTTCCATCATATGAACTTAAAAATAGTAAAATTAGTTTGCAATACTACTGTATACATAATTGATGAAAAAAAAGATTTTCAAAGTAAGGAGAAAAAAAAGTTCTGACATTTCATGAAGAAGATAAACAAAGTCTGTTTGAATACAAAATAAAATCTGGAAAGTAGATCCCTCGGAAGCATCGAGAACAAGGCAAACAGTGACAACTGCAGACTCGGTTTGATTGAGTCTGTTCATGAGCAGTAATGGAAAATGCAACACTGCCCACGACACTAGCACCGGCTTAAGCAGTATCCAATCTTCAAATCTAAATGAGTTGAAATCAATAATCCCGAAGGACCAGAAAATACATTGTATAACTTGGCCGAGGACTTATGGTCAAACACAGTTTTTTTTTAAGTTTGGTGTAGATCGGATGAGAAATGTTCGACTTAGAGCGCAGTTAAGAGTAAAAGGGCCAATTTTTGGTAATTCAAGGGCCATAATTCCTAAGTGTCTGAGCCGATTTGGCTGTTTATCGAACTTGGCCGAGCACTTACAGTCAAACACATTTTGTTCAAGTTTAGTGGAAATCGGATGAGAAATATTTGATTAAGAGCTCGGACAAGAGTAAAAAGGCCGATTTTCGGTAATTTAAGGGCCATAACTTCAATGTGCCTTCGCCAATTTGGCTAGTTATCGATCTTGGCATAGGACGTATAATAAAACACATTTTATTTAAGTTTGGTGAAGATCGGATGAAAAATATTCGACTAAGAATGCAGACAATATTTGTCACAGACAAACAGACTTGAGTAAATCAATATGTCTCCCACACCACTCTGTGGTGAGAAACGTAATAATTAAGTGCTAGTAAAGTCATGACCGCGAATAGTAAGCATTCTTTGTGACTTTACTCTTTTCTAAAATAAGTAAACGTCCAATATGAATCAAACGGCTCAATTTTGCCATTTTTAGTAAGAAAGGAAAACCTCAAGACAATCAATTGTTTGGTGACATTTATTACAGCCGTGCAACTAAATATTAATGTCTGATGTTGGTTATATATTTAGAGTGTACGTTTGAGTTTGATCTGGTATTTCGCAGAAACTGCGTTGGGCATAGCAACTTACCATTCCTGAAGTAATTAAAATTAAATTGGAACAAAATTCAGTTTTACCACAACTAAAAGTTATAGACAGAGCTGAAATTAATTTAATACCATAGGATTAATATAACTGTATCTACATCTGGGATGCTGTATTCGGCTGGAGGGGATTTTGCCAGATCGGATCTCAGGAGGCGCGCAAGCGCTGAGTGTGACCCGTACTTGCAAAATCCACGAGAGCCAAATACAGCATCCCATATCTAACTACTGTTGTAATTACGCTTTAATTTTATAGATCAACCTTTTTGTTTCTTGTTAACAAATGAAGTCTTAAATGTTCGTCGATGTTAAAATAGATATGAGTGAAGTTTTTGTGGGCATTTTTTCATAGAACTGTGTCAGGTTATGCATGTTAAATGAAAGTAGTCCTGCAACATACAAAACAAAAGGTACACTACGAAATTTTGTTCTACCTGTTCATATATACTTGTGAAATACAAGCTGTATTTTTGACAGAACTTTTATTTAAGAAATGATATATTATCTCATCCAGTGATTTGTCGTTGAATAAATCATTGTTTGGAGTTAATAATACGCATCTGAACGACAAACAATGATTTATTCAAGAGCAAAGCACTAAATTAGATATATCATTTCGATTCTAACACGTTACCAAGGATTTTAAGTACATCCTTGACGACATTCATTAAATATTTGCCCGTTTTCAGTTGGTTGCTTTTCCAGTGCGCCGGTATGCCGTTTGACGCTATAACGTAATAATTGTGACGTCAGAACAGTGATTTGTTGTATAATAATACACTGTTTTCAGCCTTCTTTGTTTAATAGGAAAACGAATCGGATCGTGTTAGAATTACCTATAAAAGTTGTCAAAAATACAGCTTGTAATAAAACAATTTATCAGATTACGCTGAAAGTTTAAATTAATATTGTGATTACTATTCCGCCCTCGGCTATCGAAGTAAAAGCGGAATGACAATATTTGCATAAAGTTCACTATGATTAACCTTAAAACAATAACGTGTGAAAAGGTAAGAGAATGACGACATGTTTGACTAACCGAATGTTATGTTGTTTACATACCTACATACACAAGCTGTTGTCAGCTACACACACACATTAACAAATTGAAACAATCGTCCTGATTATACGGCTTTGATGGTGACATAAATTATGCTTACTAATCAAGGTCATTACAGTACAGTTTAAATGGGTGTATGAATGCATTAAAGCCATATTATGATATTCTACTGAAATGCTAAATGTACAGTAATATGTAAATATTTTTATAAGTCTGACCTTTTTGTGAAATTAAAGCTATAAATCCCATAACAAGTTTCCGTAGAAGACAAAACAAAAACAAACAAAAAAAAAAAAAAACAGTCTATACTAATCTAATTCTAATAGCAGAAAATGACGTGATGTTTGTCAAGTAACAAGGTGTTGACTTTAATTATACCATATTGTTTATGTTATACATAAGTCGTTCACTAGCATTTTCCGGCAAATTGAATGATAAGGTTTTTTCTTAATCACTCACAGATGAATATGTTAATGGAAATATCTCGAACGCCACACGGTTAATGCAACTAAAAGTTTATTTTGATTTCGCCCATTTTGCGATCTGCGGCTCTGGTTCCATTGCTACGCTCAATACTTCCCGGATGTTTACCATTTTAGTAGGTTTTTGTTTAATATTTAGACATATTTAAACCATATAGAAATCTTAATTAAACTATGTTTATTGTCTCATGATACAATTTGTAGAATTACCGCGACACTTAGATTACCTGCATGAAAATGTTAGTTTAAACTGTATTTATTTCCACAAATTGTATATACAAACATGAGTACTATATTGAAATTAACAAAGTTTGATAAAAAGACATACATCAATCAAAATAGTACAAACAAACAAACAAAGAAATTTTCAATCGAATGGATTGGAAAACAAGCTACTTAAAACTTATATGAATTCCGCTCCATAAGAAAAACAGAGGTTAGATGAAGAATAGTAACTAGGCTGTGTAAGTATGTGTATCATGTTGTGTTAATCGGAATATGAATGTGAAAAATAAATGCATAATGCAAAGTTTTTGTGTGTGTGTGTTTTTTTGGGGTGGGGTTTTTTTATGTTTTTTTGTTTGTGTGTGTGTGTGTGTGTGTGTGTGTGTGTGTTTTAATGATGATTGAAGAATTAACGAGCATTTTTATGCTATTGTCTCTCGTCGTCGTTTGGGGGTGGGAGAGGGGAGATGTTGATTGTCGCAGCTTATGTACTGAATCTATTTGTTGAGATGATAAATCGTTGAACGTCAGTGAATAGGGAAATATTATGTTGATAAGATAGATGTTCATCACCATACAGTAGATTGTTAAGAGTTAAAGCGCATTGGAGATTGGAAAATATGTCAGTTCGAAGATTTTGGTATTTTCGACAATGGAGCAGATAATGGTCGACAGTTTCTATCTCACCACAATCACATCTAGCGGTGTTTGTGATTCCTCGGCGGTTGAGGTCATAGTTAAGGGAGCTACAACCTAGACGTAATCGAGCATGAAGAATTTGGCCTTTTCTGGATCCAGCATTAAATAAAGGATTTGATTTCGGTAGGTTTTTATTCAGATTTGATTTGAAGGCATTGACTGAAGGAGATGATTTGATATGTTGAGGAAGTAAGTTCCAGTCGTTTATTGTCTTAGGAAGAAAGGAAGATTTGTATGAATGTGACTGGCAGAGGATATTTCTGATGTTTCTTTGATTAAATCTAGTATTGATATTATGTTGGTTTTCAGGAATTAGTGAAGACAGGTAGGCGGGTGTGATAGACCATTGACCATTTTATAGAACAAAACAAGGCGATGTTTTTTTCGTCGTTCTGTCAGAGGTTCCCAACCGAGATCGAATAAGAGTTTCTGGATGTTACAGAGTTTAGTGGCACCGGTGACTATACGTGCAGCCTCGTTCTGGACGGCCTCGATTTCATTCTTAAGAGCTTCTGTACTGTTGTCCCAAACAACATCAGAATATTCCAGGATTGGACGAATAAATGAAAAGTACATTCGTTCGAGACTTTGTCGATTTAATAAAATTTAAGGGATCTCATTATTCCAATTCGTTGCCAAGCTTTTTTCAAAGTAATAGATATATGTGAGGACCATTTTAGATCCGAGGAAAGGTGAGACCGAGATGTTTGTGTTCAGTCACTTCAGTGATTGGTATATTGTTCATATATAATTGAGGATGATTGGGTTTGTAGAGTTTTCTTGAAAAGATCATGGATTCTGTTTTTGATGGGTTGAATGTCACAAGCCATGCTTTGGACCAAGAGTGTATAGTTTCAAGATCAGTGTTCAGAGTGGTACTGGCTAAAGCTGGATCATCTACGATGATATAAAGACTAGTATCATCTGCAAAAAGACGAATTTTAGAACCGATGTTTGAAACAATGTCGTTAATGTATGTTAGGAATAACAAAGGTCCTAGAATAGATCCTTGCGGGACACCAGCGTTGATTGTCGACCAAGAGGAAAATGCATTTGCGTACACAACTCGCTGCTTACGCGTGGAAAGGTATGAGGTTATCCAGTCAAGAAGTAAGCCCTTAATACCTAGAGAGGATAGCTTATGAAGAAGTCCGCGATGCCACACCCTGTCGAAGGCCTTTGAAACGTCACAGAACACGGCTCGAACTTCTTTGCCGTTATCGAGAGCATTGCAGATGTCGTTATGAAGATATACCAGTTGGTTCACTGTAGAGTCACCTTTGATAAAGCCTGATTGAAGAGAAGTAAGAAGATTGTTTTGAGTGAGATAGTTGTAGAGATATTTGTGAATACACCGTTCCATAAGTTTGCCTATGCAGCTTAGAAGGGAGATTGGTCGATAGTTCGAAGGTTTTGAGGGATCTGATTTTTTAAAAACTGGAGTAACGTTTGCTAGTTTCCAGGACGAGGGGAAGAAGGAATGCGACAATAACTTATTGAAAAACTTGGAAAGAGGTTCAGAAAGTTCTGCCTTACCTTCTCGAAGAAGTTTAGGGCTGATGAGATCAGGACCACATGCTTTAGATGGATCAATGAGGGATATAGCATCAGAGACGTCTGTTGGTGTAATAAGAATATTCGTTAGGGTAGCTGTAGTAGAGGATGGGCATGGTGGCAAAATTTCATTAGTGTCATCTATGGTGGATTGTGAGCAAAAGAAATGGTTAAGGAGTTCTGTCTTTTCTTGGTCTGTAGATGCTTGTGTATTTTGGTCTTGTAGCGTTGGAATTGTCTGAGCTGTTGTTTTATTTGTTAGTTTTTTAGCAGTTTTGAACCAAAGTTTCGCTGTTATTGTGTTTGAATTTACTTGTTCAATGAGTTTATTTTGGTAGTTTTGTTTTGATATTCGTATTAGTTTTGTAACCTCGTTACGTATTGTTTTAAACATTGTCCAAGCTTGTTCAGTGTTAAGTCGTTTTGCTGTTTTGTGTAACTTCTTGCGCTTCCTAATAGCCTTTCTTATCGTGTTATTTAGCCAAGGAATGTCGTTTGGTCTTATTGTGACTGTTTTATTTGGAATTGATTGTTGTGCTGCAGTTAATATTGCGTGTGTGATGTCTTCAGTGGCTTTGTTAAGGTCAGTGTTTTCTATTATGGTGTCCCAGGTAGTATTATGCAGTATTGTTTTGTATTGATCATAGTTACCTTTGTCGTACAACCATACTTTTCTTTTGAATGTAGTATTTATAGGTTTGTCTAGTTTAAGAACAGCAACAATAGGGCAGTGAAATCGAATCATGTCAGGAATGAATGGATCGGCAACAAAGCTTGTTAGTACATGATTATTATTTTTAACAAAAATGAGATCAATAAGAGAGGATGAGTTTTCTGTGAAATGTGTTGGTGATGAAATTAATTGTTCTGCCTGGTAAGAGGAAATTAGATTTGATATCTTGTTTGTCTGAGTGTTTAGGATGTTGATGTTAAAGTCACCAGCAACTAGGATATTATCACAAGGTTGGTTAAAAGCTTGGTCTATGGACTGTTCAAGAAGAAGCCATTGCTGATTATTTGAATCCGGAGGACGATAGATGCCTCCTACAAGAATGACACGATGTCTGAAATTTATTTCAAGCCAGAGAGCCTCTATTCCAGCAACAGAAAGGTCGTCACGATGTTTGGCGAGAAGGCCATCTCGAATGTAGATAGTGACTCCTCCACCTATGCGATCATTACGATCACAGCGAAACGGTGTTTGAAAGTTAGGTATAAGAAGATCGTCATTTGATATTGCAGGAGATAGCCAGGATTCTGTGAAGATAAGAATATCGTAAGGCTGAGCTTCTATTTCTAAAATGTCAATTTTAGGCTTGAGACTTTGAATATTTAGATGCATAACAGAAAGACCACTTTGCAATATTTCACTGTATGCGGATAAAGATGAGTTGTCTGATGAAATTGTACTATTGGGTCCTGGATGTGGGTGTACATTTCCAGAGATTATGAGAAGTAGAGGCAACAGTTGAGAAGATATGTATGTTCGAATGAAAGTACTGACCGTAACAGAATGTACATGTATGTTTAAGTGATTGCATAAGAAAAGTGTGACTGGATGGCGCTTTTTGTTTGAGTCATGAATTTCCATGATCAAGGAGGCTGATATGTGATTAATATCTGTAGTTTAGCCACCAGTCTTAGATAGAGGTATTTTGCTGCAATAGGGCGGATCCGCCCCTCCGACGACGAGAGAATGGAACGTGCATAAATTACAAGTTTTAAACTAATTAGTGAAAGACGTGTAAAAATGAATATGTACAATCGAGAGTTCATGTTAATTTCCGAAACATTTTGGTCATCGCCATTGAAACTTAACTGCTTAATGTATGAAATAAGATTCTGATCTTTACAGTTGCGAATATGTGATACGTTGTCTCACATGAAGTGTTGGTACCTATGGTGCATTGGCTAGTTATAGACTGTAAATACTTTATAGACCTTAGAGATGTTTAAAAAAAGGAAAAAAAGACAACAATAATTTATATACGAGTATAAAATGGGAGATTACTCCAGCAAGCATAATGAGACGGTGTTACGAGTATTCTCCCTTATATTGTACACTTGCTTACAACGAGAAATTTTCGTTTGATTAAAGCTACGTAACCGTTCAGTATTGATAACTTTTTAATTTGAGATCGTAGTGATACATGTAAAGGCATAATGCAAGTTATTCCAACGAAATCAATGTTCCAAACACTGCAGTTCTTGCACGAAAAGAAATTGCAAGACTGCCGTTGGAAATATTAACGTACTTCGAGTAGATGTTTGTATAGATTAGATTAACATTTTCAGTTTAGATCGTAGTGATACATGTAAAGGCATAATGCAAGTTATTCCAACGAAATCAATGTTCCAAACACTGCAGTTCTTGCACGAAAAGAAATTGCAAGACTGCCGTTGGAAATATTAACGTACTTCGAGTAGATGTTTGTATAGATTAGATTAACATTTTCAGTTCAAAGTATGTAGTGAATCGCGCTATTTTAATTTCGGGCTAATTTTAAGAGACCCTTGCTTGAAATAGGCAAGAGATGTTTAAAAATAAAGGTGGTTTTTTTTTTAAGAAACTTGAATTATTAGCTCGCTAGCACTACGGCTATTTAATGTATACATACTACATGTGTATTAGAAGATAAATGTTGAAAAGTTTTTGCGCATGATAATCATGCATGGTTTTGTAGGAAGTCAGTATTGGTGTAGTAATGACATAAAGTTTGACAATTAGTTTAATACAGACGTCGTCCACATGTTTTCCGTGATATATTGTAGGTAAATTTACAGAGTTTGTATAGAAAAATAGGTTTTCAACGTGTGATCGAGACTATATTTTGTGTATTTCAGTTGTTTGCAGTTGGGTTGTTGCCTTTTAAATGGAATTTTGTTTTCAGTGAAAAATTTTCGTTTTACATTGTGTATTATATAGTGTTCGTTATATTGGATTTTAGATAGTGGAAAAAATGGAGTTTAGAGTGAACTTTGATGTTGTTTATTGTCTGTTTGCTAATTTATGTACATTTTGGTTTAGGCTACTGGTAATCATTCAGGATGAGTTACATTGGATTTTAATTGATGGTAAAAAAGAAGAATTTGTCAAAAAGTATTATGACAATTAGCTGAGTAAAATAAATAAATAGTAATAATAATAATAAAATACACATTGATAAATTATATGTTTGTAGTACCTGACACGTTATATAAACGATAAATAGAACAGACAGATCAACAGACATTTTCATTAACAATAGGTCCAAATGAGTTTGTGTATGAACAAATTGTACAAAGGTCAAATTAGCTCATGTATTTAAAATAAATGAATTCGGTAATGAAATATATACAATTTGATTTTTCATGTATGAAGTACACAATATGTTAAGCCAATTAAATAGATCGTTTCATTAACAACAAATTCAAATAAGTTTAGGTATCAAACAAATTGTATGGTGGCAGAAAGGTAAATAAATTTGATAAATAAATTGATAGTTAATGTATGTAGTGCCTCAAATAATAAATCAATAAAACAGACTAATTCATTAACAATTTGGCCGACTGATTCATGTATAAAACAAATAGTATGGTGAATAAAGATAAATGACTTTAAATATATTCGTAGTCAAATGAGTACATGAAAATGTTGGAATGTCAACAGTTTTAAACCGTGTAGGTTCACTATGAATATAGCAAACTGATTCATCTATACATGGAAATAATTGCCTTTGAACACAATTTGTCTTCCATTTCCGGAAAAAATGTCTTAAAATATAATTAAAGCGGCAATTTTTGTAAATATGTATTCGCTGAGAAAGTTCTAAAAAGAGACACTCGTATTTACTCAGTTTGTTGACATTGTCGTTTCCTTACAGTCAACAAGAAAGAAGAAGTTATTTTTGATATGCTATTAAATATAAACGACATCTGTCAGATTTTCACCGGGAGAGTTAAATATCATTGATTTCTGATTCTTAATTATATCTATTCCCCTGATTAATTTCATTTTCTTCATACTGTGAGGCCGATTGTATCTCAACACGGGGCATATTGTTTCCCAGAAGAAAACAATCACCTTATTACTGACCGTCTTGAGATTCGGAATCGTTCGATTCAATGATAAACCCCTTGACAGCGTAGAGCATTTACAAGTTATTTTCGCAATGTGTCATTTCAAACGCCAGGTTTTACAGTTTTACTAGTCTTCAGAGAGAGTGAGAGAGGGGGAGGCAGAGAGAGAGAGAGAGAGAGAGAGGGAGAGAGAGAGAGAGAGAGAGAGAGAGCAATGGTTATGGCTTTGCAATTTTGAAACCTTAAGTTACCTAATTAAACTAAATGATTTGAAGTTCGAACAATTTTACCTAATTCAAAGGTCTCAAATAAATGTCAATTGAAAGTATTTTTTGAAGAACACCAGAAATACCGAACTCTTTTTTTATAGCCAATGCACTAATCCAACTAAAATTATCACTTTTGTTCAGATCGTGTACTACTTCTATGTCTGAGGTGTATAAAAGAGGAAGTCATTTCATTAAAAATAAAGTATTTCTTTTTGTTGGCTAAACATTACCCCGATACCCTGCCCCCACTCTCCTCTAGCTTCTTGTTGAGAATAGATAAGTGCGATTATTCAGCTGATTCCCCGCCGTTACATACATAAAACAAGAACTGTCTCCATAGGATGACACATGCCCCCGATGGCACTTTGAATGAATAGTTATGGCCGATGTTAGAGTTTAGGACCTTTGAGCTACGGACCTGGGTCTTGCGCATGACACGTCGTCTTACTGTGGTACACATTCATGCCAAGTTATTTGAAAATCCATCCATGGACGACAAAGATATGGACTTGACACCCCATCAATGCACTATCCTTTAACGTCTAAGTGTGACCTTGACCTTTGAGCTACGGACCTGGGTCTTGCGCGCGACACGTCGTCTTACTGTGGTACACATTCATGCCAAGTTATTTGAAAATTCATCCATCGATGACAAAGATATGGACCGGACACGCCAATCAATGCACTATCCTTTAACGTCTAAGTGTGACCTTGACCTTTGAGCTACGGACCTGGGTCTTGCGCGCGACACGTCGTCTTACTGTGGTACACATTCATGCCAAGTTATTTGAAAATCCATCCATCGATGACAAAGATATGGACCGGACACGCCCATCAATGCACTATCCTTTAACGTCTAAGTGTGACCTTGACCTTTGAGCTACGGACCTGGGTCATGCGCGCGACACGTCGTCTTACTGTGGTACACATTCATGCCAAGTTATTTGAAAATCCACCCATCGATGACAAAGATATGGACCGGACACGAAAATTGCGGACAGACCGACAGACTGACAGACCGACAGACCGACAGATTGACAGACGGTTCAAAAACTATATGCCTCCCTTCGGGGGCATAATAAAAATTAAAATCAGTCGTTGTAGAAAAAAATCTCACTAACGCCCAATAACACACATCTATTTTAATATGTCCTTAACCTCGTTAAGCAAGAAGAAGAAATTTAGCTGATATATTATTAGATATAAAAGTGTCAGAGATTGTCACCAAGAGATACATATATCATTGATTTCTGATTCATAATTATTCCTATTCCGCTAGATTAATTTCATTTTCTTCATATTGTGATAGCGATCCTGTGATTGTGTCCCGACACGTGACATATCGTTTCCCAGAAGAAAATAACCACCTTATTACTGACCGTCTCGAGGATCGTTCAATTCAATCAAAGCAAGAGCGATATCGTAAAGAGTTGCGACTGATGTTGAAAGAGTGTCATTTCAAACGCGAGGTTTTATTCAGAGTGAGCAATAGATATCGTTTCGTAGTCTTGCCATGTAACTTTTACCGAAATGAACTAATTCACTTGAAACTCTAACAGCATTACACACTGAAAAATAAATATATCGGAGCAAACCAACAACATTATACAAAACTAATACCTAGCCCCTGGCTCAGTTTAGAATAGTTTTTTTTTTTCAAATCATACGAAATGTTTGATGTTTTATATATATATATAAAGAAGTTCAAACTGTTAACGCCTTTTATTATTAATATTCAATTGTATACTCGCAATATAAACATAACGATTTACCATAACAACATCTTAACTTTAAGACAAGGCAATACAGTCTTTTAGTGTCGGTAAAGTTACATTTTTAATTAAACTCCACTTGTTTCAAATATAATGTCTTTCGCATATTTTTACATTTTTGTGTTTTTATTCAAGCTATACTCAATTATATATCCCTTTAGATTAAAAAAATGATGGAAAATGAACATTTTGTGATCATAAACGGTTCAGGTGTTTTAATACATATTGAAATGAAAAATGTTCAGGCAGTCTGGTGCCTGCTAATCTTGTATAGATTCAACATAAATATTAGCTAACTGACACTGCCAGGTCTACTTTTATTTTTCAAATGGAAAAGTATGACAAATAGCAACAAGAAACATACTGTAAACGTGGTATTTCCCTTGACATTTATCTTAAACAAAATATGTTACTTACGAGCTACATACGACACAACAAGATAATAAACAGATATGGTACAAGTGTATATATGACAGTACACAAAGAAATCATACGCAACAAACAGCACTGCCATATAATTTAATAGTCGTTATAGTAAAACGATGAGAATTTTGCATGGATTTTTGCCATGGATATACTTATGTATATTTTAATATAATTCAGCTAGAAGTAAGACAAACAAAAATAATGAATATTAGTATTCTTTGAGGCTTTCTTTCTGAAAACGATTGTATACCAAAAACTAAACAACATTATAACAATGGCATATTGATTTCTTCCTTCATATCTGAGTAATCGTCTGTGATTCAGTTATTGTTCAACTTCTACATACAAATGAGACATATGCAAACGCACTAACTTCTATCTATTCCGACCTATGATTGTTAAAAAACTAATCATTTTACGTTTCGGTCTTAGAAATATTTGCATTTTCCAAATACAATAACATGAAACTATTAATTAAGCATGACTGTTTCCCGCTGTTTTTAGACTGATTAATTTTCAGTAGACAGCTACTGTTTGATAAGAGTTGTACACGGCATGATTTAATCTGATATCACAAAAATATCAAAGATACGGCCTACCATTTACATGTATGTGTGTAATTACATGTTCCTTTTCAGACACTTGACTGTGGCAGATAATATGATTGATGACATGACAATACTGGGTAAAACAATTCATGCAATACACACATAAATTTATCTTAGACCTATTCCCCTGAGTATATATACCGAAAACAGTATATATATGGTAAGAAATATGATTATGTGTCTACCATCGACTGTGAATTTGTCTCAGTATTTTAGTCTTCTTACTTTCGTTTGAAGACTAGACAACATTACCTTCATAAACTCTGAAATTTATATTTTAGAGGATGAAATGCAGCCATTACATTAAAATACGATGTAATATATTTCAGTTAAAACACAGTACTCGAGAATTAGACTGAATTTACAGGTACATATATGATACAATCTTGATATTACTTTACGACCTGTAGTTATGCAATATCGACTTAAATGCAACTACAATACAATTGCCTAGATGTTTATTGTTGTTTTTATTTGTTTGGTTTAGAGTAACACCGAAACAATTTAGCCGTACGGCGACTTTCTACTCTTTTGATTGTAAAAGAAGGTCCATGCATTGTTTCAGGTATTGGCGGGTACCTGGGTAAAACTACCGACCTTCCGTATGCCAGATAAATGGCTTCCTATCACGAAGGATTCTACAATCTAATCGAGGTGTCGAACCAACAAAGGGTGAAGTGATTCAAACTCAGCGTCCTTGTATTCTCTGCCACGGAGGTCACCTTGTAATGATTGGTGGCAAGTCTAAAGTATGTTTCTGATATACGTTAAAGATTATTTCATATACAACTTAAGTTTGTGTAAAGTGGATGTCTTTTTAACATTGCATAGTTTCATTTATTGTTACTAGTTGTTTTGTATCAAAAATATTATTTTGTTATATTCCATATCATTTTCTTAAACCCTTTGCATAAAAGGTATTCGCAAAGAGTGTCCCCTTTCTTTTAGCAGTAAAGTACTAGAATTAAGAAATAAGAGTACATTTTTTGTGCCAAAAATAACGTTGCATCTAGATTTGAAATTGTACTATGACTGCTATATTCGTCCAGACACACTTTCAGGTATAGATTGATCATTAGCATACATGCGTAATGTTAGGATATTTGCTATTAATTTAATTTTAACTCAAACTACAGCCGTACTTGACGACCTATGATAATAACAGATAATGAATATCCAACTTATTCAAGTGGAATTATTTTATGAAAAAATACATTAAAAAGCCATATATCAGGACGCCACTGAAAGCTTGAAAAATAATCACCACGGGTGCTAATTATGATTACAAGATAAGGGTTATTATCCTGCCTTAATCTTTGGTGTTTTATTGTTTGTTGGCATGCGATGATCGATATTGTGTCTGACTGGAAACCATCACAATTAACGAACGCTGTAAGATCAAAGACACGTAAAAGGACGCTGCTGAGACATAAAATATCAATTTGTCTACAGCTGCTTCCTTATACCTTTTTCCTGATAATAAGTTGCATTTTTGTTCTTGAAAGTGATATAGACTAAGCTTGTGAATGTGCGCCTTAATTAAAAAAGACATCAGTGCTTCAGGGTAACTTTTCTCAAACAGAGGAAATGTCTTTGCATATATAAGGCTAAGTTGGTCATTTCCAATATGATAGCACAGACTGAAACTACTTCTTCGAATTATCCTTAAAGAAAAGAAGAACATCATACAACAAATGGATTAACAGAGAAAATTTCAAACAAATTCAACATTACCATAATACATGTGTAACCCGAAAAGGTGTTGAGAGCCCAAACCATTTTAAACCGATGCGGGTGAAGTAGGTAGACGGAACACTGTGTTTGCTCATTATGGCTTACTTAATACTGAGACGGTCAAACAATCAGTTGCTGTATATTCGAAACGTTAGTAAAAGGGAAGGAAAAAAATGCAGCTTTTCTGTTATCATAAGTATAGTGTTACACCGATTTGTATCAAATTCTTTAGTACTAGACAGTTAAAGCGGAACGAGCGGAGGCTTAAATAATGAGTAGTGCGTTTGGATAAACTAATTAAATATTCAATGCTATACAAAGCTGTGTTTACCAATAAGATATTAGAAGCAAAGCTGATTTAAAACTATTAGAATATTATGCATAACACGTTTATCTTATTCTTACATCAAAGTCTTAACGAAAGCAAACAAAACTAAAGCAAAAAGTCAAAAGTAAAACAGACTATCTATGGCATCAACAATTGCAAGAGTATATGCAAGAGACCCAGTACTGGATACTGTATTCGGACCTATATCTGACATTTAGGCTTCCTAAATTCACCACGATGGTCATGCAATTTGTACTTCAACCGTCCAGACATTTTTATGCAGCTAATTAACTGAACGTAAAAGATATACGTTGCGAACTTTCCACATGTTGACTGTAACAACTACCACGAAACATGGAAGCACATTTCAAGTATCTAAATGTAAATGGAGGTAAAATTTTGTATGTTAAATGTTGTATGTTAAATTTTCCTCAGAATGCGGTATTTTCTGTTTTGTACTTTGAAAAGATTACAAAAATATATATGGTATTTAAACGAATAACTTACATATTTTTACACCAAAGGGAGATAAGAAGTATATAGCTGTTGTCTGAAGTCCAATAATATTATTTCCCTTTATGTAAGCAGGAAAGCTGTAGCAGATCAATAACCTTGCAGCAACCAGTTTCACAATTTACGCAGGTGAGGCCAAATTTTACTGGAAAAATAAAAAATCATCAGCGCCTTTTTCCGTCCTTTTTTTTTCAAAAACTAAAACAAATAGCCTGTCGAATTGTGTCGCTTGCCAGTACATTACCCGGATGACTCAATATAATATAACAATAATCTTTAATAAAATACGTTCTCTGTCTGCATCACGAACTACACCAAGGGAAATCACTTCTGTCTGTAAGAGATGTATAGTCCTATATCAGTTACCTCCTTTAGATATATGTTTCTAAAAATATATCCTTCACGCGCTCAAGACCGTTTCAATTTACTGTCAAGATGTTTTAGACAAATTACATCATCAATCGGTATTCTAGATTATTTGACCCTAATCGCTGAGGCTTCGACTCTATAATACATTGAACATTCATTATTATGGAGAATTGCATAAACCTGTTTCCGATCTGATGCTGCACGATTTAATAATGCCACGGTGATAATGAATAAACTACCGCACAAACGCTATAAAACATCGTGACGTAACATGTCACAAACACCGCAAAATCAAAGGATTTATACATTTTGTACGTGATATTGAGACAATTTTAAGCTAACTTTAAACAGCCATTATTTGCCAAATCTTTTTTTTCACATGTCTTCTGTTTAGATTCATGATCAGTACTTTGCGGCTTTCATATACTGTATTGAAATGAAAGTGACTGAGATTTTATTTAGAAATGAGACAGATGCAAAGTTAATTCTCACAGTCATTTTCAATTAAATATTGTATTAAATATTTCTCTGTTTTCGTTGATATTTTTTTTTTGTATTTATATACAAATGGCCATGCTAAAACTGTCAGTGTTTCGGTAGAAAATAGTAACATCGTGAACTAAATTACGGCATACATCTAACTTTTAAACTTTTAATAAGGAAATATTGTCCAGCTTTATGAGATTACTAACTGCAAGAACGCATGATTCTTCAATAAAAAAAAGTCAGATGAGGAGTTCGGCAATAAGTATTTCAAACTCTTATATTTGTATGAATAAATGAAAATAAAACAAACACATTACTTACTTTAAGGAGGTAGGTTACCTTGTTACAAGGGTAAATTCAAATTAGTTGAAACGCAGCATCTTTTTGTATTTCGTGTAATATGAAGTTTTAACTGCTAAAATCTCATTTTCGTTTGTCTCTGTCCCTTCAAGTTCAATTTTTATCCAGGTTTGAAGAACATGACCCTCCAAAGCTATTTCATATTGAAAGAAGAAGGAAAATACGGATATTTAACACTTTTCGGTGTATTTTAGTTTCATTGATATTCGTAGAAGTCCGCATAATCTATAATTTTACTAGTATGCACGTTAGCTTTCTAATATAAGCTTAAAATGTATATGTCGCGGGGCTCGTGTTTCCATGGTAACGCATTTTCTCTCAGTTTTAAACAATTATGTATAAAAATTGGGGTTTTCGACCGCTTCAGTGCCATTCTGTTAATGACCAACATGGAATATTTGGGTAATGTTGTTAGCAACATACCAAGCACTATACATGGTACCCTATTTTTCTTAAAGTTTAAAGTAACCATGGCAACAGAGACGTTTAAAATGGCTTATGTCTTGCGTTTTGTCGTAATTTCTTATAAAATAATATTGAATAAGATTATCTTTCTAGCTGATGTAGCTTTAAAACATATTATTTCTAACGTAAGTTATATTTTCGTGTTATCTGCATTTATTCAAACAAATTTCTAAGCTTAGAATTCTTACAGCAGTGCCCCTCGTCTGGCATTTTTCATGGAAAAATCGTTCAGTATGCTACTATTATTCTCATGGATATTGTTGAAATGAAAATAAAAAGCCGAAGCCGTATTTCTTAAATAGACTAGTGTCAACGCTTTTGAATTTTACATTTATATACATAGGTCACGGGCTTCGTTTCCATGGTAACATCAATTCAATTCAAGAAACCACAATTTTCTACTGAAATTTGAACAATTTTAAATCTTAGTTTTAGTATATAAGTAACAAATATCAACGGAACCTGAAAAATAGGTATTACAAATGAAACTGCTAGATTTTTTATTTGAAAATGGCCGTAACAATTTAAAACTCTCACCCAACTATATTCGAAATAACATTGGTTACCATCATCCATTTTCTTACATTCCGCATAACATTTCAATATAACTACATAAAAGAAGCAAAATATTGATTATTATTCAGAGCAAAAGATTCCTAAAAAATATTTCAGCAAATAATGGTTATTTGAAATAGTTTGAATAAAGAAAAAGCACAGAATTACGTACTTTCAAGATAAAAGCTATTTATTTTGCGCGGTAACTGACACGTAACGTCATGACGTCAATGACGTCATTTTAAGGCAACATTGTTTTGAAGCGTTTCTGCGGCAATTTATTCATTATTTCTGCATTATTAAACCATAAAGCGTCAGATCGAAGACAGGTCTATGATTTGTTTTCAGAAGAATGAATATACAAACACATTTAGTTTGTCGTAAACGTCGTCGTAAATCGCCATGTTAGCTTCCGGTTGGACATGCGCACATTCAAATATAAAGGTAACCTACCTCCTTAAACCTAAAATATTTCGAAGTTACATGAAAAAGGCAAGATATTAAATATTTCAAACATCCTAGATGGCATGATAACTTTACGATACGATATAGTTTCATATTCTGCTCATAAATTAATATTGATATTTTAGTTAGGTCAGAAAGAAAATGGCATTGAAGTCGTTAAAAATCCGTGATCATATGTAACTTCTTAGAAATGATAGACAATGCGTTAAGTAAACACAAGCCTCGAAACATATAAATCAGTAAATCAGTTTAGCTTATATTAGAAAGCTGACACACATCCTTATAAAATTACCAACTACTCACACTTCTACCGTTTAGAGTAAAATCGAAAAAACAAAACAAAAACAAAAAAAAAAAAAAAAAAAAAAAAAAAAAGAACAACTGAAAAGTGGTAAATATCCACATTTTCCTTCAGTCTTTTTTTTTCAATATGAAATACCTTTAGAGGGTCATGGAGCAGTTAAACATTTAAGTACATGCAGAATAGGGAATTGTTACGATTCAATAAAATTAAATCTTCTCTAGTGACAAGGTATACAATATCCTTAAGTCAATCAAAGGATACAGAAAAGTATAAAATGTAGAACAAATTCTTGCTTGCTTGAAAAGAATTCAGTTCAACAGAGCTCTCAGAAAAATAATGCCATTATTATACCAATGGCAATATTTATGATAATTCAAAAACTGACAGAAACAGACAGGCTCTTACTTTATCTAAGAAAAAATGTAATTTGCTCAGAAAAATGAAAAAGATTCATTTCATTTTTTTCTCTTTTAATTTGATCTACAATTCCCGTTTAAACGCACCCGGACTAGTGATTTGCTTTGCAAACTCTCTCTTTCTCTCCACACCCCACCCCACACTCTCTATCTGCAGGTTATCTTCTTGTGATGACCATTTAGGTGCTAGTTTAATAAAATCCGTCCAGAGGGCAAAAAGATACGGACACAAATTTGAGCTATTTGATATTTTCTTTCAAAGTGTTACCTTGGACCTGAGTTTAGTGACCCATATCATATGATAAGCGCGAGGTCTTGATAGGGTAAAAAATTGATGTTTGTTTATTAAAATCTCACAAGTGGTTTAGACGATACCTAATTGACACAAACAAAGCTATCTGACCTTTGACCTTCAATTGTTACCTTGATATTTGACCTGGTGACGTATTTTATAACCTCTTTGCGTTGTCTTGTTGAGGTAAATAATCTATAATTGTTTTATCAAAACCTTCTTAGTGGTCAATAAGTTATGGAGCCGGATCGAATTTACCGATCTTCATGTTTCTTGTTCTCAGTGCTTCCGAGGGATCTACTTTCCAGATTTTATTTACTTCACAACGGCGGGTGTTAAGTGTTGTGTGGCGGCCGTAAAAAGTCGCCCCGACTTCATCTCAGTGTTGTTATATGTTCTGGTCCTTTAGAATCATTGATTTCAACTCATTTAGATTTGAAGATTGAATACTGCTTAAGCCGGTGCTAGGGGGCGTGGGCAGTGTTGCATTTGCCATTACTGCTCGTGAACAGACTCAATCAGACCGAGTCTGCAATTTTCAGTTTGCCTTGTTCTCGGTGCTTCCGAGGGATCTACTTCCAGATTTATTACCTTGAATCGGAGTTGTCACTTCCGCAAGTAGTCTTGATAACAATTTATGCTAGCATTACAAAACACTTTCCAGTGGCAAAAAGAGATGAAACGGACCGATAGTTAAGCTATGTGACATTTATCATCCCTATGTGACCTTGATCTTTGAACCTAGTGAACTTGGATGTGCGCTCTGCACATCGTCTTGGTAAGCAAACAACTGATGTTAGTTTTTAGGAAGTTCTTCCAAGTGGTTGAAACAATATGGAGCGGACAAGAACTTATTTAAGTTGACATCTAACCTTGAAGTGCGACAAAGACCTATGTCCAATTTATCTTGGATTGTGCACTTATCACGTCGTCTTGAGGAAGCAATTGACTCGAGGTTTTATAACAGTCTTTCCCAGTGGTTAAGCAGATATGGAGCGGACGAAATAAGTGAATAATAGCTCTTAAGCTGAACAGGAAAAAACCGACAACTTTAAGACAAATGACAGAAGATAGAAACTGTCTACATTTTCATGTTTGTCCATACAAAATGACAAGATCTTATCATTTTTTACATATTCCCTGGTCATTTTCAAAGGTAGACCCATATGTACATGTTATTTGAGCATACTATTGCTTTTGAAATAGTTTTGTCACATTTGAAGTCAATTGTACTTCACATTCAGTTCGTAAGCCATGACATTTTTATTCCATCGTAAATCTATTTTAATAAAGTATGCCATTTACGCCTTTCTAAATAGTTTTACTTCCGAGCCAAACTCAAAGATTGTTTTACAACCCACATGAGAACAATATCAATTGTGCATTGCAAAGGTCTGCTCGCTTACTACTAGCAATTTTCTTATTGTCCTCAAACGCACGGAAAATTTGAACTCGACAAAGTATATCTTTATTCCTTTGAGACGAATACTTTTGTGCCGACCTGATTCGCAAGATTTCATAGTAATTATGCTAGTCCAATGTACTGTGGATGTATTTGTAACCTGGGAATATAGAATACAAATCAAATTTGCATCTGGGGAACTTACCTCATTTATATTAATGCGATTTCAATACCTTTTGTCCAGCATTACTCTTAGATTTGTTAGGAAGTGTTAACCGCAAGGGAGACTTTTACTTAATATTAGATCTCTCCATAGTTTTATATGTAATTTCCATTAGAGTGACCTGATTTAATGAAATAAGAAAGTAACACATCCTATGTTATGCACATGAAATGGTGTGAAAATGGATTTTTAGTGACATTCTGTCCTAAAACAAGGCCAGAATTAATAAAAATAAAAAAGTGAATATAATTTATAAAACAGGAATAGTTCTGCATCGTGGATGCGATATTTACCACACCCTTAGTTTTATTTAACAATAACACATGTAAATGTAGTTGCATCCGGTCTGAATAGTAACAAGATATCACCAACATCATTGAAAATAACGAGTAAGGAGAGTAATAATGGATATATTTTAAGCATGTAAGTCCTTGATAACGGACGTTAATGTTTTTATTGTCTCGTCGAACAGAGGCTTAAGTATGGGGTTTAAAGCTCCACTACTAACGCCCGAACGAGTGTTATATGAAAACCAGAGTTTGTAGCTGTGACTTCATATTTACTGAAAATATGACCCACTGCATCGGATCTGACGGAATAGTCATGAATATGTTCAAGTCTGAATAACTATAACCAACAACAACAAAAAACCAAAACAAATACCTTTTGCCTATTTTAAACCGAAAGTATGTTTTCCGATTGCTTACGGACCCGTCGCCCATCTTCGGATTTTTTTTCGGAAGAATGCTCCGAAACGAGCCTATAATTTAAAAATAGATGCAAAATATAGCATGAAAGATCAACAACATTGTATACCGTGAGTACTGTAAAACGAGCCTTTGTTAATTTAATAGACAATAAAAATTGTGTTTATTTAGCCCCTTTAACCAACTTATACACATTTTTCCCGCGCAAATTCACGTTCATTGCGTCATACTTCACAGTGTCGTAACGTCACTACATCTATGATGAATAATTATCAAATGGTTCTATAAAGTTTCTTTAACATTTTATTACGATGGAGCGTATATATATCGACATGTACAATGTATGTACATGCAGATATATATACGTCAGTATCTTTATCGAAGCATATTTTGCAAAGATTTTCCGATTATTTATAATTCATATTCTTTTGCATTTTTGAAGTGTACCATCGGAAAATGAAAATGATATTTTCACTGTTTGAAAGAGTGAAAATATCAATTCTAATTCATTGATATATTCTAGTATTTCACAGAAAATCAAAGAATAGAATTTCTTATATCTGCAATTTTCAATTTTATTAAAATATTCTCAAGTTTAAGGAAATATTAGTAGTTATTAATTAAAATTAGTCTATTACATAACAAGAACTTGTCCGCGTTGACATCATATGTAGTGTTTATTTAGTAAATGATTTCTAGTTTTGTAAGATAAAGAACAATTTGAATACATCATGTTATGTTTTGCTTTAAGTAAAAGTAGATTTGAACATTTACTATTACACAACTTAAAGGTTGCATTTTGAACTTTAAAGGAAAATAATTTATTTATTTTTTATTTTTTTTTTTTTTTTGGTTTTACGGCGCACCAACACAGTATAACTTATTTGGCGCCAAACAGGACTACAAATTTTGGTTTCACGTCTCATTTACATCGAAATAAAAACATAAGGTATGGAATCAAAATGTGCATACCTGCTGGAAGCACAGAGTTACAGCAAAACCAAGTGTTAAGACCCTATAAGTCGCCTTTTACGATCATGCAAGGGTAAAACAGTGGTTCCAATTCTTTTCAATAAAGGCAATAATTGTTCTAAAATCATCATTCACATGACTGTCTTCGTTGATATATATTCCATGATTTTTAAAAGGTAGAGGAAAAATACAAACGCTGTTTATTGTTGAAATATGCCATATTTCAGCACGTGCATTTATTCTATATCGTCATCAGTTTTTGAGGGATGTACCAAATTTCCGACTTTTGAGGATAGATGAATACCAGAGTTACCCAATCCCCCCCCCCACCACCACACACCACACACTCATTTTTCCCGGCATTGGCGGGTACCTTTATTGACTTACTGACTTATTTAAGCCACCTTCACCAAATGAAATAATTCAACGCCTTGAGCGAGGAATAATAAAGTGGTTCGAAGTCCTAGACCTTTACCACTTAACCATAGAGGCTCCTTTGTTATGTGTAAATACGGCTCTGACCTTGGGTTTCAAAATAAAAGTTACCTTTTAATGCATTTGATGCGCGTGTATGACGAAAAAGTCGCATGATTCAATGATTTAAAAGTAATTTCAAACATAAAATGAGATAGCGCCAAAAACGTAATTGGAATTAAGCATTTATGGAAGACTTCCATGACAAATATCGCGATGTGTCTGTCACTCGTGATGCGAAATTAGTTCTTGGGACGAAACATCACACTTAAATGCAAGTTTCACCAACATAATGACAGCACACTGAAACATAAATAAAACAAGAGTGACAAACATTATTGAGCAGTCTAATTAAAGTGTCAATATTCCAAAGCGAAAAAGACTATCCGGCTGGTTATCGAACATGCCTATAAAAAGTATAATGTTAAAAACTACTAAAATTGTCGATTTATCTATCTGTAGTTATTCAAGGGCCGTTACTAAAGATTGACGTGAAGTATCCAGCTGATAACTGACCCTGTCAAAAATATCTTGCATTTAAACATTGCGACCGAGTCTGTTATAAGAATTACTCAAGTTAGATAGCAGACAATATCTTTTTCAATGTTTAGTTATTCAACGGATCATTTTGAGGGTAACTCAAGCGACTTGAGGGTAACTCAAGCGACATGAGGGTAACTTAAGCGACTTTCGAAGAATCTGACTGTTTATTTTAATTGGCTGAAATATTACGTCCATAATCGTAGTGACCCAGTTTAGAGATAACTGGATAAGAATCGTTCAAGGCAGAGGATGGAAACTTGGAAAATTTGAGTAATTTAAGGGCCATAACACCAGCGAAACTAGGATGTTCCGACAAGTTACTGGCTAAGATATTAATATATCCGTAAGCATTGTTATCACTTCTGGAGAAATTTGCGTAAGAACTCAAGATAGGGAAGGAAAGTGTCAGTAGAAGTCGTAGAACACAATACAACAGTCTGTCCCAATGGCTTTTATATAATAAAATAAAAATCCTAGTTAATCATGAAGCTATGAAAGAAAACCTTTGGAAAAATGTAATAAAATTAACATTTTATCAATTCGAATGATATAAAACAGCAGTACCTGTAAACAGGGAAATTTTTCAGCCAGCAAGTTTTGTCGTAAACAAACATTTCATGACCACAATCTTGTTTTATGTTACGATTAAAGTTCAACTTTTGTAAATGTAATGGAAAGCTTCTGCTGTTAAATTGTTTTATATGGGCACTGATTACGCCAACTTGTCAATGTCCTGTCAGAGTAGAAAATATAATGACAGTTACAAAGCTGAAAATGAAGGGGCACTAACAAAGTATGTTGACTCGAAAATAAGTGAGAAAAAATCTTGCTTTTATATCTTTAGATATCATGCATTTCATCTATATTGAATATGTCTGCATAAAGTATACAAACAATTTCATGTGACGGTAGAAAAACAAATATTGGAATTATAGACGATTTATAGCTTAAAGTAAAACATAAGGACGGGATATGATCAGATATGAAAAACAAGAGCTGTCCGTAAGACAGTGCGCTCCACTATTCGGCGATTTGACAGTAAAATGAATATATGTCTCGGTAAGAAACCTCTACTTTAAAGGAAGATACACCAAGGGGCATAATTCTGTCAAGAACACAAATAAGAGTTACTGGGATTGTTACCACACATGCAGATGATGATGGTAAAGATATATTTTGAGTTTCAAGTCATTATCTTATATAGTACCAAAGTTATGTCCAGAAAACGAAGTTTGTTAAAAAATGTAAGTATGAAAGGGGCATAATTTGGTCAAAAATACAAATCAGAGTTACGGGGATTGATACCTCACATGCAGATGATGATGATAAAGATACATTTTAAGTTTCAAGTCTTTATCTTATATTGCATTAAAGTTATATCCTGAAAGCGAAGATTGCAAAAAAACTTTAAGTTCAAAAGAGGAATAATTCTGTCAAAAATACAATAAGGGTTATTGGGTTTGTAACCACACATGCAGATGATGATTATAAAGAAGTCATTATCTTTTAAAATACCAAAGATATGTCTATAAACGAAGCTTTCGGAAAAAGATAAAAAATAACATGAAAATAATTCCAAGTAAAACAACTTTGTGACCTTGACCTTGGGTATGATGGGCCCAGCCCCTATGCATATTTTGTTTGTATGCTGAACAATGTTTATGTGAACGTATAGTAAGATATAAGCAATAGTAACAAGGATATGACAGAAAAACTAAGGTTGCCGAAAAAATTTAACCTTAAAAATAACCTAAGTATAACACCTTGGTGACCTTGACCTTGGATAAAATGAGCCCATCCCCTGTACATACTTTGTTTGTATGCTGGACAATATTTATGTAAAGCTACAGTAAGATATAAGCAATAGTAACAAAGATATGACAGAAAAACAAAGGTTGCCGAAAAACTTTAACCTTAAAAATAACCTAAATATAACACCTTGGTGACCTTGACCTTGGGTATAATGGGCTCAGCCCCTACATATACTTTGGATGTATACTGGGCAATGATTAGTTGAAGTTACAGTAAGATATAAGCAATATTAACAAAGACATGACAGAAAAACAAAGGTTGCCGAAAAACTTTAACCAATAAGGGTCACGCCGACGCCGGGGCGAGTAGAACAGCCCCCCTATTCTCTGAATAGTGGAGCTAATGACTCCCTGAAAATGAGAATAAAAAAATTCTATAATCTAACTTTTCCCTCTAAAAAACAAAAGAGAAGATTATGAACTTTAAACAAGAGCACCGCCTTGCGGGTGCTGACGCTCATCTGATTTTTTTTTGTATAATAGAAATATTGTCCTACCCATGATTTTCTAAGTCTAAAAAGGGCCATCATTCTTGCAAAAAGCAGGATAGAGTTATGTTTCTTGATGTACAGTGTCCACTAATGATGGTGACAAACTGTTGCAAGTTTTAAAGCAATAGCTTTGATAGTTTATGAGAAAAGTATACTTAAACATAATACTCAACCAAGAAAATGATTTTCTAAGTCCAAAAGGGGCAATAATTATTGCAAAAAGCAGGATGGAGTTATGTTGCTTGCTGTACATGGTCAGCTTATGATGGTGAACAAGAGTTGCAAGTTTCAAAGCAATAGCTTTGATAGTTTAAGAGAAAAAGTTTACCTAAACATAAAACTTAACCAAGAAATCTGATATTTTCTAAGTCCAAAAGGGGCCATAAATCTTGCAAAAAGCAGGATTGAGTTATGTTTCTTGCTGTACAGGGTCAGCTTATGATGGTGAACAAGTGTTGCAAGTTTTAAAGCAATAGCTTTGATAGTTTAGGATAAAAGCTGACCTAAACATAAAACTGATTTTCTAAGTCCAAAAGGCGCAATAATTCTTGCAAAAAGCAAGATGGAGTTATGTTTCTTGATATACAGGGTCTGCTTATGATGGTAAACAAGTATTCCGAGTTTCAAAGCAAAAGCTTTGATAGTTTAGGAGAAAAGTTGACCTAAACATAAAACTTAACCAAGAAATCTGATATTTTCTAAGTACAAAAGGGGCCATAAATCTTGCAAAAAACAAGATGGAGTTATGTTTCTTGCTATACAGGGTCAGCTTATGATGGTGAACAAGTATTCCAAGTTTCAAAGCAATAGCTTTGATAGTTTAGGAGAAAAGCTGACCTAAACATAAAACTTAACCAGGCAACGCCGACGCCGACGCCGACAACCGCTCAAGTGATGACAATAACTCATCATTTTTTTTTTCAAAAAATCAGATGAGCTAAAAATCAAAGCCAATTTATTTGTATGACTCAGACCTTTGAAGTACTTAGTCACAATTTTACCGTTTAAGATTAGTTAATAATCATTTATAGAGAAAAATAAGGTTGACACAAGGTTCGGCTTAATACTTTGAATTTCCGTTTTTTTTCACAGTTTTTAGCCTCATTTTTCTTTGAATGAAACAGGATAACACACTCTTTTCTAAGCAAAATACGCAGAAGTTTTGTTTAAATCAGAATGCAGATAATTTAGATGACTAAATGTGTTTTTATAGGACAATTCGACGTTTAGAGCCGAGATTAATGTAAACATGAAACTGAAAGTTGACCTTATGATTAACAGATATATGTTTTTACAGGCAAATCAACTGCATTTCGACATTATATTCAAGTTGTTGCTTTTTAAGAGGAATTTTAACGAGAAAATATTAAAAATATCTAAATAAAAATGTGAAGAAAATTAATTTGTTGTTGTTTATGCAAACGCTATAGACACACGAAAGATAAAGCACATGCAACGGAACTGGCACTTGTTAATAAGAATTATGACGTTACTCTCCCTACAAACGACGGCTCATATAAATATTATGTAACTTTATGTACCTAGTATCAGTGGTATGCGAAAACTTCGTAAACTCCCTTTCTTCTGTAAATAACGAAAGAATACACTTTTTGAAATTTTGATATCAAACATTTTTATTTGTTGATCTTTAAAGCAAATTTAGTATTTTGAGCTGCGAATTCAAATATTTTGAACCATTAATCTGCGTTTCTATAATTAGTCAAAGCTTTCTTTAATTGTATGTCCGTGATATGTTGTAACCATGTGCTTTGCACTTCTTTTATTTGACGTAGATGTTCACGTATGAAACAAATACAGTATGTCAGTTCTGAACCCAAATAAAAATGTTTTAACAATTGTCAACTTCTGATTCAATAAATTAGGTCTACATAATCGTCTCTTCTTCTTTTTAGTTGTGTGGCAGTACAATGCCGCTAAAGCTGATTTCGTGTAAGCCTACAATCCATCGTAAATCTGTAAGTCATTTTTTTTTATTTAATATTTTTATTTATTTATGTTCATAATATAATTATGTTCACAAAGAAATACTTTCATTTTCCACACACGCAGACACACACACACTTGTATACCTGAACAAAAACAACAGCAACATTAAAAACATACACACCCCTATACATATATGCATATGTACACACCCACACACTCACACGAGACTGTTCTCACAAAAAATATGCATGTAAACCAACAGAACATTGTGGTCGGTGATATTTTCCAGGTTGATGACCAAGTTCTAAGATCACGATGGAAACTGGCCGTAATCGAAAACCATCTGCCCGGTGATGGTGTATTTACACGTGTAATAAATATTCGAACAAGTTAGCCAAGAGTGAAATTTATCCCTTTAGAAGCTGTGTTGTAGTACAAGTGATATTTTCTGAGATAAATTGTGCTTTTAAACGCAAAACAGTGGCAATGAACTTATTAATGATCAAAGGTTAACGGGATATAGGCAACAGACTAAATGCATTGTGCATTTTATTGAGGAGAACTCATTAATAATATGAACGTTTATTACAAGATATAGTTAGAAGTATTGAATCGTCGTATGTTTTGAAATATTTTTCAGTTTTTTAAAAAAATAACTACATTGAGTAGCCTGCATTTTGTCAGGAATTAAGCGCATCTATATTTAACGTATGCTTCACGCTTTATTGTACGAGACGTTGACGTCGTCACTTTCGTTGTCACTTTCATTGTTTGTACTGAACAAAATAGAATAAATCGATTCGTATCAGAAAAAAGTGTTGTGCTATCTCTTTAGATTACCCCAAAATGCACCACATACATCAATGAGTGGCAAGTGAGTCAAGTCCACGGCCACTGAGAGCACCAGATTTGAAAATATTTTACACGTTGTGATTTACGACGATTTACTTAGCAATTACACATAATTTATAGCTTCTAACATTTTTCTTAAGTGTAACGTTCTCTTGTGTATCTACTACATGTACACTACTCATCTCCTTAGATTTTACAATCACATAATTGCCATTCTGTATCATTACATATTTCAAGCGCATTATAAATAGCAATATATCTGTCAAAATGGTAGTAATATGATATAAAACTGTAAGTCGAACATAATTGCTTGGGTGATAAAGGCAATAAATGAAACTGAAAATTGTTTAGCTGTCTTTCATGCTAACAGAAAGTGGTTAATCAATGTTCCGTTCTGTAAATAATTACAGGAAAATTGTTATGTTTACTTCTTTGCTTTACAGTCACTGGTATGGAACCTAGACAATAATCATAACCTGAAATATCTACAATCGTGATTGTTTGACGTAACATTCAATAGGGAAAATGTAGAAAATAGCTGCACTATGAAAAAAAAAAACAACAACAACATAGTGCGTTTGCGACCGTTTGCTTTCAAAGGATATTGCAATTAGAGAAACCGTTAGCGAACATCATGGCGGATGCGCAGGCTGGTCTGGATCCATGCTGGTCGAAAATGTACGATGTTGGTTTTCTCATGGCGCGGCTCAAATTATAACCACATGGCGCTTACACCATAATGTTTTGCATTAAGGTATGCGATCTAATACAGTGCAATTTGTTGGCATAGATAAATAGACAGTTTGTTTTTATGTACGTACATTCAAATACTTTTTCTCGTGAGTACTTTCTGAATTTTTTTTTCCGGCTTAGCCCTGCGTGAAAATAATGAATATTGTGCATGATACAGAGAGATGTATCACTTTTTTAAATAAAACTAAACTGGCTAAACATTTCCCCTTTTTGTATGTCGCATTCGTAAATATATTTTTCTGCAAGAATTGTGCTTCAGTTGAAACTAACTACTAGTATAAGGGGAGCCACCTGCTTAAAAGGTATAAAAAGATCATAGAACAAACATTTTGGTTATACAAATTATTCCAATATTATACAATTATTCAGTGTTATTATATTTTCTGGTTCTTTGAGATCATCATGGAGTCCGTTCAATACTGAGGTAATAGAGTTCCGCCTAATATGCCGTTGCTAGGGGGCTTGAGAGGTGTTGCACCTCCCATTACCTCTCATGAACAGACTCAGACCGAGTCTGCTATTATTCTGCTTGGTTGGATTCTATGCTTCCAAAGGATCTTCTTACAGATTTTATTGAATTAATATATATTAATAAAAAAAATGACTATTGTCATCTGTGACTGAATTACAAGAGTTATTACCAAGATGACCGCCAGTATTCAAAAGACCATTAAAACAGCCCAAAGAATTGTATTCTAAGTTTTCTGAATATTAATTTGATACATAATGATTGACACACCTTAACTATAAAAACTATGTATATTAAACAGTGCGCCATAAGACACACTTCTGACATAGTACTTGTCTTGTATACACGTTTATATTTTGCAAGTATTGCCTGCAACATTTTATGACATGATCTGACTTGTCTTCCCCATTTATGACAGTGTCACGAGAAACACTTCGATTGATTTTGTTGAAACAAACAAAGGAAACATATTTATTAATAGTTTGATAGGAATTGCCATGAAATGTAGTCATAGATTTTGTATGACGTCCATGTACGTGACCTTAGATAAGGTTAACATTGCTTTTGACATTGCGATACATTAATTTAGAATAAGGGCATATGTTATCTGTATAATAAACAATCATTTAAGCAATTCTATATAGTTATTTAGTATAACATTTATTTTCTTACGTTCAGACGGCCAAACATAACATAGACAAAATGCTGAAACGTCACGTCTTATACATTACAACTGGTATTAGGAGCATTTTGCAAGAAGCAATATTTTGACAAAAACACCTGTCCAAAATACTATACATATATATGTTACTCGAAAGTAATTTTCGTTTTATATCTTGCTGGGCAAGTTTTCGTTTCATCAGCCGACACGGCTCCCCTCCTATACAGAAAAATAGCTGTCGTATTTGGTGTACACTGAGATATAACTAGAAACATAAAATTCTGGAAATATTTCGTGATTTACCGCACAGTTTTGATTATATTTGATTCTTTCTGCTTTTCAAGCGCTTTACTTTAATATGTTTTCCTTTTTGCACTATCTAATGGTACAATAGTCCCATAAAAAAGGTTAGTTAATTTGGTTTAGAACTAATTGCCATACAAGAAGGAAAAGACAGCTTACTGGTGTTATTTCTATCACAAAATAAGCATAATTGATCCGATTACACATATAATGTATATTAAAAAACTGACGGCTATATTATATATTAAAACATATTCAACACTTAACAAATTATCATGTTATTTTATTGCTTATAGATTGCCTTGTACCTATCGTGAGCAAATGACCCCGAAACAAACCCAGACAGCTGTAAAACTGTCAGGAATATAATGTCTGTATGTAATTAGACCATTTTACCTGAATCCTACGGAATTAATGTGAGTTATACATCGGTTACGTCGTGTATATTACAGATTGGTTTCTTTTTCATTTGAGAACGGAACGAAAAGGACATAAAATTATGTGTATAGGTAATAAAAGTACAACAACAAAATCTGTTATTCTTTACGAACTCATAAATAAATGTGAAGTATTTAAATAAACTTAAAGAAAATTGTTGCCTTTTGTGTGTTGTTTTAAGTGCAATAAAGGCTGAAGTAGGTACAGACAGTATTAATTTACAGTAAAACATTATACAATAAGAGACTGCTTTTGAAAAAAGCACGCCCCACCTACATACCGCCTGATTAGAATTAAAGTTAGGTCAAAAAAGTTTATAACAGATTACATTACTTAAAATAAAACGTTACGGCATTAAAAACTGGCTTTGCCAGGTTTAATTTCATTACGAATGCGTGTATAAGTTCCATTGCCATGGCACATCTGTTATATGAAATTTAAACAAAATCCCTGGAAAATTTGAGTAAAGCCCTGGACGAGAAAATAAAATACTGGGAAATAAAAACTTAAGGAAGGTAGAGTTATGGATCTTGCACGAGACAAGTCATTTTGTCATGCTGAGGATTGTCGCAAAGTATTTTTAAATTAATCCACGAATGAATTTACAGTCCGGACACTAAACCGGACATTCAATAGCTTAAGGGAGATCATTAAAAAATGTTGTTCTTGCAGAATAGACATTTATGACAGTTATGACTGTTTAAATAAACATTTCGGTTGTTTTTTCTTGAAACAAATGTCACGCTGATCATTTGTACCAAGTATTTTTTTTCTTTTTGTTTTTTAATCCAACGATGAATTACAAAGTTTCAGATCGGACACGAAATATATAATGTATGAAATTATAGTCCCATGTTAGATTTGGCGTCGTATTAATTATTTTGCTCCTTTTTTCGCGTATATTTTTGTGAGTACTATTACATATAACCCAACTATCCTGTCTTAGTTTGTAATAATTACCACAAGAATAAAACCAAGAGAGCTTAGCGATAGCCACACGAGTATCTAAGTTTCATGCATACCTATTCCAACTGCGGTAACTGTTCATTTTTCATTTTGTTTTCGCATAAACATAACAGTTTCAAGACACGTAGGTAATTATGTTTTATTACATAACATGACACAAACAGATGATTTCTGACGATCCCTAGTAACAATATTCCTGAGAAAAGTGTCAAAGATTTTGGTATGATTTCTGTGTTATTTGCGGTTATTGAAAAGTAATGTATTTTGACATTTCACATAGTTGACTTGTCTTATCAATATTTAACGTATTTCTGATAATACTAAATAAATGTTATTCTGCCTCATATAAGCGACAGTCGTTATACAGATTAGCTAAAGAAACTGTAACGAATTCCACTTTTGTAAATGTCACATATTTCATGACGAGTAATTTTTCAGTGTGACAAATTTAAGACGACAGTTTCAGGTTTAAGCAAGTGGGTAATTTGGACATTTTCTTTATTGTAAATTCCTCTTTAAAACATAAGACACGCATTTCATACATCAGTAAAAAGGCGCATTTTGTTACCAACAGTATATTCACGTTTTTTAGTTAACGTTGGTGACAGCTGATACCCAAACAAATTCTCCCACTTATCAAATCATGTTGTTTAAAGGATGTTCCAGTTACATAGGAAATTGTGGCATTTTTCGTCCCTAAATTTGACGTTCGTTCTAAATACATTTATATTGCCATGAATGTTTTGACTTGTTGCTTTGACGACAAATAGATATATATTAATTATGCTGCATAACTATGTGTTAAGTTATTCATTGTGCACATACCAGTATATACCAGAATATACATTATATACATTACCAGTATATACCAGAATATACATTAGTTATGCAGCATAACTATGTGTTAAGTTATTCACTGTGCACATACCAGTTACATTTGTATAGAGCCCTAATAACTATTTGGAAAATTAATGTTTTCATTTGTATAACACCGTGATTGTTATTCGAATAAATAGTAATATGATATTGCTATGTTTCTACCATTTTTGTGAAAGCAAAATATAAACAAATTGATTTTGAAAAATAGTTCATTTTTATTTGTTAGATTCCCTACATGTTAGTTATGTAGTCGTACTTGCGCTATTAGCGACGAATGTAATCTAAGCATGATTCATAAGTGTAATGTTGCTGTGCAGTGTTTCCTTTTCACTCAACAAGCTTAACAAGGACATCGGACATTATGCTAGGGATTTTGCCCTACGTTCATTTCCTGACTTCAATAGCTGATAGTTTTATATAATAGCTTCAAATACTCATAAATAAGTTATATTCCTATCAAACTGTCACCAAAAAATAGTTTTATTTCATATTCGTTTTCTTGAAATTCGAACAGTTTTGTAACTAAGGGTCATATCTTTAAAAAATTTAAAATGTGTATTTTTAGTTAAAATAAGCATTGGCATTTAAGGTATGTCTACTATGAAATATTTTAACACAATAAATAAACTTATACCATGCAGATTATCAGTGTTATTGACATTTTTGAAAATAAACGAAACGGAAAAAATAAAAGTGGAACAAAGCTTTTGGTCCCTAACTGTACTTCAGTTCTTTCCACCCGAGTGCCCGTTATAACTGATGCATTGATAAAAGCCTATTGTTTGTTTTCTATACATCTATTACTACACTGTATTTATACACATGTACAATATTGACCGGGCATTATGTGGAGGATTATTATTGAATACATGCAGTGGTGTAGCTGGCCATACGTTGGCGTAGTTGGCCTTTTTCAGTTGAAACGGAGGCTTGCTGGAGACTGCCTATTCCACAGTGGGTTCAGGGATGCCTTACTTTTAGCATTATATATCATTGGAACAGAACTTCACTAGTTAGTATCAACATTTATATAGATATTCTTGGGGTGTCTGTGTTAGTTCTTTGAGGTCCTTACTAGTATTTCGGTTGGCTTCAAAATAAGTTTCAGACGTGTGAGCGAATTGATGTTAATTCTGGGGGTGTCAGTGTTAGTTCTAGGCGAGTCAGTATTAGTTCTATGGGTGTCAGTGTAAGTTCTGGAAGCAACTGGGTCAGTTGAGATGGTGTCTGGTGTAGTTCTGTTAGGGTATAGGATGCTGGATCAAATAAAAGCAAATGTTGCTCTTAAAATGCATTCTAGGTTCGCTTCAATTTTACAAAAGGTAAAAAATTTGCACCAAAGTGGCACTATTCCCATAGAAGTTCGTCTGTATTTCTTTGTCATGTTTACGTTGAAGACACATATGTAATATGTCTAAGCCACTTGCTTGGTTCTTGACTTACGACAGACGCAGTTGTCTCAATGACACTCAATCGAATGACTTAGACTGTCAAGCGGTAACAGATCTGATTGAAAAATTCATAAGATATACTTATAACGATCTGTCTGCTTTCTAGCTTGACTTTCTGTGTCCGCTATTTATTTAGTTTAGTGTTTTCTGTGCTTGAAATATTTACAAAAATGAATAAAGCTGTAGATATGTAAGGTTTAGGAAACACATGCAATAAGTGCCAAATATTTATGTAAAAATTTATTTGCTGACACCCTGTACGTACTTTTTTTTCAATTTTAAACACTTTCCCCCCTGTGACCAAGTACCATTTTTTGCAGCATACGTATATAATAATTATTTACAAAGGCATGTGAACTATTTTCTTGCGTCACTGGAGTGGGGGGGGGGGGGGGGGGGTGAGGGGAGATGTTGAAAACGTAAAAATGATTTATGTTCATATTTGAATAGAAAAGAGAATGAGAAATGTCTACAAAGTCTTCATTTTTGTTCATAAACTTGTAGAATGAAGTTGCATTTATCAAGAATTGGATGGTCTTCAACTATCATAACTATGCAATTTCAGGAGTCTATCCCTATGTCACTTTTTCCTTAATCGGATAGGCAATCTGAATAGGAAAATGTCCGAGGTCCTTTTTTGTAAACAGCAGAAGCAATGCTCATAGGATCATGATGAATTTCAATATCCTGTAAGACAGGGGAACTTTCTTATCTGTAATGAAACATTCACGATGATTTACAATATCCGTCTGTTTTGTTTCAGTTACCAGAATGCAGCATAGCATGCAGTCAAACTATTCCATAACCCAGACAAATACTTTCGTTTTGATAAAGGTATATTGAAATAACGAATGCATTCAATTTGAACATAGCATTTAGAGGGAAACTTAGTTATGCATGCTGTGCCCACGATATTTGACCTAAATTATATCAAAATGAAATATTAAGGCCATGCACTCCAGAAATTCTCGAGATATTGATCGGAAACCGTTTTCAGTCTTGACCTTGACCTTTAACATATCAACCCAAAACGTCACTAGGACATCTACTGAATAAATGCAATTACCCTATGAAGTATGGTTCTTATAGGCCAATGCGTTCTTCAGTTATCGAAAAGAATCCATTTCTGTCCTAAGGTCTTTCTGAAATCGAACTTTGCCAAATGACCCAAATAATGTTAAGAACATTATGGGTCAGCGACAATCATCCTATTAAGTTTGAATTCAGTGGGTGGGGTAAGGTGCTTTACTTTTTTGAGCGTAGTCAATTTTCAGTATCAGAGTTCACTGTACCCTCGAACGTTGAATGACGACTCTAGACGAAACCATCATAAGTTATTGATCGAAAACTGTTTTAAACCTCAAGGTTATTTTAACCTTGACCTTTATACTTCTCAGTCCTTAACCGGAAGGAATCATCTGCTGATGATAGGCAATAAGCCGACGAAGTTTGATAACTGTATACCAAGCGTCTTTCAGCTGTTGAACGGACACCATTTCAAATCTCAAGGTCATTGTGACCAATACCTTTACCCTACTGATCTCTAAAACAATAAGTTAACAACTGTAGGCAGACTTAAGCGTGCATTGCCTATTGAGCAGGAACCATTTGTTGCTCAATTATACTGTGATCATCTGGCCCCGTGTTCACAAAACATTTTTCGGTCTCAGCTGAGTTTGAGTTTGAAATTTTAATATAAATTTTACGAAAACTTCAAGGTTAAATTCCGAATGAGACCAACCATCAATACTGAATAGCCTCTTGAAAATAGTTATTTATTTGAAATTAAGTTTCAGACAAGCCATTTAGATACAAATGACAAATAAAGTTTCATTATCAAACTCAGCTGAGACTGAAAATGTTTTGTGAACACGGGGCCTGGCCTTTAAAACAACATATGTGATGAAATACTGTACACCAAGGCATTCTGTAGTTATAATTGGAAACAAAATCGTGTACTCACTGACTATCCGACAGACAAACCGACCGCCCTATTTTTTTTCCAAAGGTAGCATAAATACAATAATATTAGCCGCATTATACGACATTGCGCTTTTGTTACAGTGATTTCTTATATTATTGCAAGTGATATGTAATGGTGTAAGCATATTATTTTATTTCTGTGTCTTTGCTGAGTTTTTATTAACTGAACAATGCTTTTGATATATTCAGTTTGAGTAAACTGTATTATTCGTATGAACTTGTAGAAACTTCTCTTTAGGCTGGTATAAAGTTAGAGAATAATGAATTTATTTACAGCTTAGGTGTGAGTAAAAAGAAAATATTTTCCATTGCAGGGAAGCTCTCCTCTTTAAAGAAGATGTTAAGAGATAAGCAAATAAAAACCATAAGCGAATGAATGTTAACATGTAAGTTATATTGAGGGGCATTGTAATACGTTATACAAATGATAAATGTATATGTTCAAACATTCAATATAACACGTTTAAGTTACAAAAATGTATGCTAAGTGAACTACAGTTCTAACGCACCCGTTCTTTGTTTTCATCCGAGGTGTTCCTAACTGCGATTTTACAGAATCTTATTTATATTTTAATGTATCTTAAACAAATCTAAGCAAGCAGTTTTAACAACAGATTGACAGACAATTATTACGAATGTCAACGTAATCGAAATGTGAAAGATTTGGTAGTTTTCCTAGCAAATGGGATGACTATTGTAAATCTTAAAAGAACGTCAATCCATAATATCATACATTTTATGTTGTTTCACCCGACATTATATTTTACTGAAATAATAACAAAAGACATAGTTTGAATACTTTAACAGACGTTTTAGTTACAAATTGTGAATGTGTTTTATTTATTACATTTTAAAGTAATAAAATATAATCTTTATCATTATCTGTATGTTCCAAGTTCCGAACCGTACTGACATGAAAACAGATCAACTCTGTCAAAGGTAGTGCAACCTAACACATTCCAAAGGCATTTTGTTAAATTATGTTTCCAATCAGATAACGTGCATAGCAAGCATTTCTGGATGACAATAATGCAAACAGATAAACAATGATTAGTGTAAAATGTTAGAACAGTCAAATATTTTGGCAAGGTTCAACTGAAGGTGTTACCTGATATAAGTAAAAAAAAACTTAGAATATGTTATTTTAAGTAACAAATAATTGATTGCTTTCGCCAGGACGCTGTTTGAGATAATTAAGTGTGTTTATTTAATATTTTTTCTTTTCAATCAATGATAATGTATAAACTGCCAAAACTGCATCCCCGCCTCTCTCTCTATGTTCCAAGCTACCGGCCAAATACTTCATAGACTTTCTTAAACACTTGCCCTGCTAAATTTCTAAAATGAACTTGTCCATCATTCAATTTGGACAGTACCATGAACTGTTAAAACTGGTGCTTACCATAAATATACTGACTGAATGGCGAACTGTGCAGATCATGATCAGACTACACGGATATGCACGCTGATCATGATATACACTGGTCGCAAAGGTAGAATAAAGATTAACACGTGCGCGGTACATTTGTATGATTACTTCATAAATTCATGAATAATTATATTACATTATTAGCTCGATAATTCAAAGAATAGTACAGTTATTGGACTCACCCATGCGTCGGCGTCGGCGTCGGCGTCCGCGTCTGCGTCGGCGTCGGCGTCCCGATTTGGTTAAGGTTTTGTATGTAAGCTGGTATCTCAGTAACCACTTGTGGGAATGGATTGAAACTTCACACACTTATTCACTGTGATAAACTGACCTAAATTGCACAGATTTCATAACTCTGTTTTGCTTTTTTACAAAATTATGCCCTTTTTTCGACTTAGAAATTCTTGGTTAAGGTTTTGTATGTAAGCCGGTGTCTCAGTAACCACTTGTGGGAATGGATTGAAACGTCACACACTTATTCACTGTGATAAACTGGCCTAAACTGCACAGGTTCCATTACTCTGTTTTGCTTCTTTACAAAATTATGCCCCGTTTTCGACTTAGAAATTCTTGGTTAAGGTTTTGTATGTAAGCTGGTATCTCAGTAACCACTTGTGGGAATGGATTGAAACTTCACATACTTATTCACTGTGATAAACTGACCTATGTTGTACAGGTTTCCTAACTCTATTTTGCTTTTTTACAAAATTATGCCCCTTTTTCGACTTAGAAATTCTTGGTAAACGTTTTGTATGTAAGCTGGTATCTCAGTACCCACTAATGGGAATGGATTGAAACTTCACGCGCTTGTTCACTGTCATGATCTGACATGCACTGTGTAGGTCCCATAACTCTACTTTGCTTTTTTTTCAAAAATTATGTCCCTTTTTCGACTTTTTGGTTAAGTTTTTGTATGTAAGCTTGTATTTCAGCATCCACTTATGGGAAAGGACTGAAACTTCACGCACTTGTTCAATTTATGAGCTGATAAGCACAGTGAAGGTTCCATAACCCTTTTTTCCATTTTTACAAAATTATGCCCCTTTTTGACTTTTGTATTCATTCAATTGACAAGGCTGTTGAATAGTCGAGCGTTGCTGTCACCGACAGCTCTTGTTTTTATAAGGTTGTTGACTTTAAAGACATTTTTTTGGATAATACATAGAATATTCCAACATTTCTGATTGACAGAATGAGTCAAACTTAGTTTGATAAATATTCATCAAGAAACTTTGGTATACGTCATAATTACCAAACTGTTTTCGCCCTTTAGATAGTTATTTCTTCTCTGCAAATTAATGCTTAAAGTTCCATTTTAAAACCGCAACTAAAATGTTCGACCATGTTCTATACAACAGACTATTTGAACATATAGGGCGAACAAATAGGCTGCAGATGTTATTATGATTTTAGACACTCTTATCTATGTTATCAATCAAGAACTAAACTTCGGATATGTTTTATTACCTATCTTTTTATGATATAACGGAATAGTTGTTCATGATGATTTTATTATTTTAGAATGACATTGGAAAGACGGTTACCTATTTAAAGATATTCCAAGTGAAACACAATGTTACAAGGATATACAAACTAATATCCTATGTGTTGTTTCTAATACAGTTTTGCAGCATTTGAAGATGAGATAGCATTTACTGTTATCATGTCTGTACAGTAGTTAATAGATAGATAATTTACTAGAAATTGTGTCCATAGGACACGGATGCCACAACATACTGAGCCATCCTCTAAACAGAAAAAGCTATCAAAGAACCATGATTGCAGTTAAAATATTCACAGAAAAACATCTTTCCTTTATGGTCATTTTTACATCAAGCTTGTTGTTGTGAAACATTAAAGCAAATCAGGCTAATAGTGTAGGAAGAGTTGAACACACAAGATTTTTCTCTATATTCCATTTAGCAAAAAAAATATCAAAGGGCCATAACTGAAGTGAAAAAAATAGTCACAGAAAAAAATCCTTCCTTTATGATTATCTGCACATCAAGCTTGCTCATCTGTCAAAGTTTGAAGAAAATCAAGTAATAGGTAATTGGACACACAAAATTTCGGGACTTACGGACGCATGGACGGACGTATGGAAGTACGTACGTCTGGACAGCACCACCACATTAATGTGTGGGAGCATAATAAAATAACATTAAAGACATTTGTCAGTAGTTCTTATAATACACTCTGGTACGCTAGTTGTATCTTTAACAGTTTGCTAACTGTCGTTACATGCGCTAGTTATAACTATGATATGCCGTTTGTTAATAAAATTAAATCAAAAACAACATTCATGAAAAAACATGAGATATATTATAACGTACGACAAACTTAAGTTGACATGTTCCTTTTAACCCTATTACAGATTACGTTGGTCAGGTCGATCCATATGATGTCATGTACCCTAATAGCAACGGTACAAATTGAATTATACACGTTTTGTGAAGAAAATAAAACAAAAATACATATCCAACAGAAAAAATGCATCATTTTCAATCTGCAATAAACAGCTGTGCATGCGAACGCGTTCATGGCCAAAACTCTCTCATACACATACGAACACAAACATACAGGAAACACACACACATACATGTACACAACAGAAACACCGACAAAAAGGACGGAGCAAACAGTTAAAAGAATACAATGGATCGCCGCCTTAGAATAGTCAGTGGCTTCCGGAGAGTTAAAATAGTGTTTCCATCTAGCAGAACTCTGTTATTTTGAGTCTGAATTTGTGATTAAGTGTCTTTTCAAATAAACATATCACTGCGGCACGAAGAATAAACTGAATTTTTATTTAAAGCATTATATGTAAAGTGCACAGTTAAACAAACTTGAATTACGTAAGATGTTGCACTTATAATGTTTCTAAAGTCAATAACAGTACTCAGAATATTATCACGTCGAAGATTTTTGAAATGTAAAATGTAAAATCTCTCAGAACGTGACACAACCATCGTGCCATAAAAAGAAATTTTTGACTTAATAATCATGTCGCAGTTATTGTAGCCAAATGGAACTGTGATGTCTTTGATAACTGTAATTTGCGCTTGCGATATTACCGTAATGCATACCCTAAAATGTCTTCCTGTAATTATTCTTTCATAAAAACGACTTTGTTCTCTGGATACGGTCATATTTTAACAAGAGAAAAGTCATGTCAAATAAGGCAAAAAATATCATATTCTATTTTTTCTTAATGTTGTGTTAGGGCCGAATATTTATAACTGCGCAGACGAACATCTCGTATCTGCGTCTTGTTCCTTCAATAAATGCCGCCTCTTTGTAGCATAGGAGATGCTATCCAATCTATTGTATGTTTTGCTGCATAAGCAGTCGACCCAAACGTACTGCAATCTCCTTGTATGTGCTGTTCCATATACTTACCCCATCACTCCTCCTGTTTGTTCTTCTTCGAATAAGGCGTTAAAAAGAAGACGTTCGATTTTTGTCGATAACTGGAAAAGTAACGAATAGCGTGTAACTTGTGCGATTTTTAATCTTTAGGAATTACATGAAGGATTTTGGAAGTAGTCAACCAGTATGTTCACAAAACGTATATAAATCGTAAAAGTTAGTCAACTCTTTCGTACTTAAATAACTATACGTTTACTGAAAATAACTAATTAAATGACTTTTCTTGAAATTTTGTTCTTTTTACCATTTTAAATGATCTGCAAAAGTATAGTAAATATCATGCAATAAAGAGAGAAATAAAAATTACCATTTAAAAGATTGTATACATGATTTTGGCGGTATCGTTAATTTTTGCGCACCAGTTATGATATTTTTACATGTTGACCGCTTCAGCGAAATGGTAATTAAAATTTGTACAGCAATTAAAAAGTCATCATCTATGAAAAAGGATACATTTAATCTTCGTGTGAAACGTTCGATTGAAATGTAATGCACACCTTAAAATGACTTCCTGTCAATGTTGAAATAGCATTGTGGATTTTCCGATCTAATGAAATTAAAATATCTCAGTAAAACAACCTTAATATTTTTGATAAAAGAATATTGGTTTAGGCCAATCCTTCATCATTTTACGCTGGATGTTTTAGTATTTTATCAGTTGTATTGATGCATTTTTTGTAAATGTGTTGAAGATACAGCTAGTTATACAGAAAACAAATCTGTATCATGACATCTAATTAACATTAGGATAATTCAATATTCATGAGGAACATTTTTACTTTACTACTTTAGAAAGTTGAACAAGTTATCTTCACTATATCATGAGATATAATGCTTTTATGTGAGTCTGTGAAAGCGTTTAAAAAACATGACATTAGGAACGTCATTCATGGCGTGAACATGTGCATTGCGTGTAATGTACGTCAGATTATTTATATCATTAAACTGACATTATATATTTGCATATTTACAGTTAGTTTGAAATTATCTCACTGTAACGTAACCGTTTTCTCTGTTAAATCACGACCCTTTAAGATATAAATAGCTGCTGTCGTCTCATTATGCATGAACTGTTTTAGATTTCGGTTGACATGATAAAACACATAACAAATATACGTAAAATATCACAAAATTCGATTTGTATTGGATATCTAAATTGCCATACAACATTTTCTAATACCTACATAAACACAACAAAAACAACGAACAGTATACACATGCGCATAAATAGATTGAAATTCTAGCTTTACAAAATGAGAGCCTTAACGATAATACAATGTAGTTTGTTACTGCCGTGGGACATATAATATTTCCGAACTAATTTAGAAAACATTTCTGTGTAATCATATTTATTTTGCTTTTTGTGTATCATGCCGCTGCGTAAATATTTGAGCCGTGCCATGAGAAAACCAACATAGTGGCTTTGCGACCAGCATGGATCCAGACCAGCCTGCGCATCCGCGCAGTCTGGTCAGGATGGTCAGGATCCATGCTGTTCGCTTTCAAAGCCTAATGGAATTAGAGAAACTAACAGCGAACAGCATGGATCCTGACCAGACTGGGCGGATGTGCAGGCTGGTCTGGATTCATGCTGGTCGCAAACCCACTATGTTGGTTTTTCCATGGCACGGCTCTATTATAAACATCGCAAATAATACTTACAAAATACACATTATTTAGATTACTTTCCAAGAGACTTTGTTATATTTGATACTTAATTATTTTCCAAGTGTGAAACTCACAAAGACGGCTTGCAAATATTGTAAAGTTATTGCTATTTGTTTATGTTTGGTTGCATATTTATTCTGTATGTCTTGATTTCAGTACAGAAGCTGCTCTACAGAAGTTGATTTTAAGAAACAGAAATTTAGATAGTGTTAAATAAATGGCATGCCAGCAGACGTGTGAAATAATTCAAATTAATAACAGCAACCATGTTATATTGTTCCAGTAAGTTATCTAAATGAAATGGATTGAACAGGCATGCATTGGAACACTTGAAACATTGAAACACTAATTGTTCCGTAGACTATTATTCAGAATTCATGATTTCTGCCTGAGTGGTGTTTACTAGGTATGAAATTTCGTTAACATTATTAATTATAGTTTTCGTTATTCAATATCAGACACAGATTTTCATAAAATTAATAACTTTTAATCACTAAAATTCAATCCGATATTGTGTAAAACCGATATATTTATAATCTGTTATCAAAGGAGAACAGCGAAATGAATAATGTCCATATTTTCAGTATAAATGTGTAGGTTTCAATTACAAAAACTTTTGTGAAATGGTTTTTCACCCTATTTTACACAAAACGATTATCATTTATTTTAATCTTTCAAGTCCAGACATATGTTAAAATAAAACTAAATGAACTATTTCACAGGTAATGCAAATTAACACATTCCAAAGGTGATCTGTTAATATATCAAAATGTGAAACACATGCGAAACCAAACTGAAAACCAGTGAGAATTTCCCTATGACAATAATACAAAGAGATACATAATGATTAACGTAAGTAGTGCGAACAACTATTTTGGCAATATTCTAATGTTGGTGTTAATTGACATTACAAAACAGCATTTTTCACTTTCGTAACACTCATCAAATAGTACAAGGAAATTCATTGATGCAAGCATCAAAGACGCCGCCAAGTTTTTTGTCTGAAGTAATAAATTTTATTGCAATATGAGAAATCACCTAATCGTTACTTTATTAGTCTGACTGGCTACAAGTTATCAACATTAGCACATAAAACAATATATGTTATAAACTGTTTAAAACATAAAGAATAAACATGATAGTAAAGTTTTACCATGCAATACAAATCCTCTACCTGCAATGACATTAACATTGCGAGTAGGTGGTCCCTTTACATACAAAATTGAAGTAATTATTTCACTAACTAAGGTCACCTCCTGTGAAAAGTTCTTATATGCAGGAGCGTGTGTATGAAGTTTCACAGAAATGCAGTTTGTTGGGAAAATTAATGAGGAAATGTTGAAATTATTTCAAACTTGTGGTTCACAGAAACCATTATTTTTATTATCATGTAATGTAATGAGTGTTTTTTATTTACCGATGAAGTTTAATGGACCTTAGTCACCTACATTATAGATTTCAGAATGCAGATTATACACAGCAATTTATTGTTTCCGTTGCCAAAAACAACCAAATATTTTGTCCAGGAAAAGAATGATATAACATAAATTATCTCTATATTGCCCCTATTCACAAAGCATGAATCTTTCTTATATACTTTTGAATATCATAGAATTCATTTTTTTTCGGGCCAACGATAAACATGAAGTCCTCGTTGAACTGTAAGGTTACTGGGAGTATGTCAGTGTCTAGATTCAAATGTAATATTACAAGAAATTTAGCAAGCATAATAACCCACTGCTAAAGTGTAAAAAATATTTCAATGAAAATGTTTCTTTTTTTTTTCTTTTTTTTGTCAGGAATGGACAAATACAAAAACTATCTATTAATTTAAAAAGAAAAAAGAAAAAAGGAAGCAAGTAACAAGAAATAATAAAACCAGAGCAGCTGACTAGTCATATAAGATCAATGAACATATAAATTCAACACGGAATTCTATTTTAAAGTCACTGATGCTTTTATAAGTTATGGTCCCATGACTTTTGATATTTCGATCTAACCACATTTAAAGTAGTATTAACTTGTCACTGACAAATTCAGCCAAATGCTCTTTAGCGTATTGCACACCTTAGTTGACAGTGTATATCTGTAAACAAAGAGTAGATCTATATGACACATAAGCAAACAAAAAAAAAAATAAATAAAAATAAAAACAGAAAGAAAAAAGAAAAAAATCAAACAAACAAAAAAAAACAAAAACAAATAGAAATAGGAATTGGCAAAAGTGTGCGCATTCTGAAATTACATCACTGTACCTATCAACAAAGAAAATAAGACAAAAGGTTAAAAATAAGTTAACAGCGGCACTTCCTTCGTTCATTTCAACATATCTATGCTTATTGATTCCTTTATTTACTTTGTAAATACGTTTTTTTTCCAAGGAATTGTTATGCAGGCAAATTGTAATTTTCCACAATTTTTTTTTAATATTCTCTTCGAAGTTTACTGCAAGATTATTGTAAAATACGAGAACGCTCCCTTGTCCAGGCGATTCACGCGTTGCAGTTGCGGTGTGTTCTATTTGTAGAAAATGAGATAGGTAAGTAGGTCATGCTATAAATAGAAATAGAAAACTTGACTTACAGAGTAACCTCCCTTATCAATAAATCGGATCAACATTTTTGACGAAATTGTAAATAAAAGAATATGTTCTGCTCTACAAATAGGGAGAGGAAAGACAGATAGCATTGTTTTAAATCACATAATTAGTTGCATTACATACATTATTTTATGTTTTCTTTTTGCCATTTATTTGTTTATTCACTAAAATGTATTGTGCAATATCGTTGATCCTTTTACAAACTATTCACTGTGTTCAGTTTATCACTCCGAAACTATTCATTACCATCTTTACAGGGTCCGAAATAAAAATAGAAATGTATCCCATATACTCGACACCGCCTTCAGGGCGGCGTCGAATAAGATGCACTGACAAGAAAGGACCTCGGACATTTTCCTATTCAGATTGCCTATCCGATTAAGGAAAATGTGACATAGGAATAGACTTCTGAAATTGCATTGTTATGATAGTTGAAGACCATTTCTTGATAAATGCGACTTCATTTTACAAGTTTATGAACAAAAAAGAAGACTTTGTAAACATTTCTCATTCTCTTTTCTATTAAAATATTAACATAAATCATTTTTACGTTTTAAACATCTTTCCCACCAGTGACGCAACAAAATAGTTCACATGCCTTTGTAAATAAATATTATATACGTATGCTGCAAAAATGGCACTTGGTCACGGGTGGGAAAGTGTTTAAAATTGAAAAAAAATCTACGTACAGGGTGTCAGCAAATAAATTTTTACATAAATATTTGACACTTATTGCATGTGTTTCCTAAACCTTACATATATACAACTTTATTCTTTTTTGTAAATATTATAAGCACAGAAAACACTAAAGTAAATAAATTGGGGTTATAGAAAGTCAAGCTAGAAAGCAGACAGATCCTTATAAGTATATCTTATGAATTTTTCAATCAGATCTGTTACCGATTGACAGTCTAAGTCCGTCGATTGAGTGTTATCAGGATTGAGACAACTGCATCTGTCATAAGTCAAGAACCAAGCAAGTGGTTTCGACATATAGCATAATTATGTGTCTTCAACGTTAACATGACAAAGAAATACAGACGAACTTCTATGGGAATAGTGCCACTTAGGTGCAATTTTTTTACCTTTTATAGGATACAGTTGAAGCGAACCTAGAATGCATTTTAAGAGCAACATTTGCTTTTATTCGATCCAGCATCCTATACCCTAACAGAACTACACCAGACACCATCTCATTAACTAACCTAATTGCTTCCAGAACTTACACTGACACCCATAGAACTAATACTGACTCGCCCATAACTAACACTAACACCCCCAGAATTATTCAATTCGCTCACACGTCTGAAACTTATATCGAAGCCAACCGAAATACTAGTAAGGACCTCAAAGAACTAACACAGACACCCCAAGAATATCTATATAAATGTTGATATTAGCTAGTGAAGTTTCACTGATATAAAATGCTAAAAGTAAGGCATCCCTGAACCCGCAGTGGAATAGGCAGTCTCCTGCACCCCTCCGTTTCAACTGAAAAAGGCCAACTACGCCAATGTATGGCCAGCTACACCACTGCATGTATTCAATAATAACCCTCCACATAATGCCCGGTCAGTATTGTACATGTGTATAAATACAGTATAGCAATAGATGTATAGAAAACAAACAATAGGATATGATCAATGCATCAGTGTTATCATGGGCACTCGGGTGGAAATAACTGAAGTACAGTCAGGGACCAAATGTTTTGTTTCACTTTTATTTTTTCCGTTTCGTTTATTTTGAAAAATGTCAATAAAACTGATAATCTGCATGGTATCAGTTTATTTGTTTTGTTAAAATATTTCATAGTAGACATACCTTAAATACCAATGCTTATTTTAACTAAAAATAAACATTTTAAATTTTTCAAAAATATGACCCTTAGTTGCAAACTATTCGAATTTCAAGAAAACGAATATAAAATAAAACTTTTTTTGTGACAGTTTGATAGGAATATAACTTATTTATCAGTTTTTTAAGCTGTTATATAAAACTGTCAGCTACTGAAGTCAAGAAATAGCATTGAACTTAGGGCAAAATCCCTAGCATAATGTCCGATGTCCTTTTCTAATTGTCCCTTCGTTCACTCATTGAATACTGGTAAAATTTTGTAGATAAATTCTCTTAAACTTACAAGGCATATTTTTTTATAAAAGCTTCGTAATTGTGTTTGTAAACTGTCTGCGAAAGATTCTTTAGTTAAGTATGTTGACTACTATGCCATTCTACTGTGTTCCTTATTTTGTTCGATTTGTCCTTTTGTTGTATGTGTATATGCGTGCTGTTCTTGTGCACTTCCACGTGCTGTGAATTGTGCTTTGGAGAGACTGCGATTTTGGGAGGTGGATTTATATGTGTTCGTATTTTATATTTTTACACAAAGATATTTAGGAATAATATATGTACTTTTTACGTAGTAATACAATATTTAACAACAATACGAAACTATAATACAGACTCTATATAGCGCACATGTCTGGTCTATTTACTGAATTTTATTTCATGTGTATCAAAATTATCTAAACAGAGTAACGTACAGCTCATTTAAGTTATTATTATACCAGATAGTAATATTCCGTAAAAATGCATATCACTGTCGTTTCCTAGAGGCAATAACTTCACAACGGGAAAAATGAAATTTTAAAGTATTCTACAAAACATGATACAATGCAAAATTATTTGTAATATTTTTATGATAAAATAATGAGTTTCGTTAGGGCACTGAGGGCATTTAAAATGTTTGGTATCTGTTACTAAAATTATAAAAAAAAACATTAAAATTTAGCATTTGGAAAATATGGCAAAAAAAGGATGTCTGTTGCTCTGATTGTGTTGTTAATTATCAAACTCGCAATATATTACCTTTATGATTCAATTTAAGATTTTAGGGTTTCAAATATTCAAAGCATGGACTGATATAAACTGATGGTAGTGTATTACCACTTAGACACAATTTCACGTATTTGAACATCTTAAATAAACCTTCAAATGACAGCGATTGCAAATCTATTTACCGGCAATTTTAGTACGATATTGGAAAGTTATGGAAAAGCCTCTCAGAGACTGTCTGTAGACAGATTCATCACGTCATTGCAATTATTGATTTGAAGGGAATAGCGTCTTGAAACGTTAGACGTAGTTTTTGAATACATAATCAGTTTATAGAATTGCAGAAAGACTTGCCAGTATAAAGTTCCCTTTCTTGTTACATAATGAGTCAGGTACCCTGTTTGTAAAGTTAGTCATAATTAGTTGTAAAAAAGATAAGATCAAAAGTCGCTTATGTTTCAATAGTTTAGATAACAAAGAATATTGATACAAATCTTTTACAATATATTTACAGCTTGAATCACCCCACCATTAGCGAAATGTTGAATATTTACTTACTACGAGGTTCTAGAAAATAAACCGTTTTGACTGGCGTCAATGCTATTATTATAATATATTATACGTTTATGAAAAGCTGAAAAAGACAGCTTTGTGTTTTTACTACTTCATCAATAATTCAAATTAAACATTCAGCTTTTATGTTATAGCTCTGATGGGATAATTAATTAAAAATATTACGACGGTATATTAATTAGTCAAGGCAGATAAGATGTCGTGCGATCGAGATAAGACGTCAAGTGATCGGAATAAAATGCCGAGCGATCGAGATAAGATGTCTTGCGCTCGAAATAAGATGTCGTACGCACGAGAAAAGATGTCGTGCGCACGAGATAATTTAATCTAAAACAAATAAATGCACAAACGATAATATGTCGAGCGCTCGAGATAAGATGTCGTGCGTACGAGATAAGATGTCGAGCGCTTGAGATAAGATGTCGTGCGCTTGAGATAAGGTGTTCTGCGTACAACTAAGATGTCCAGCGCTTGAGATAAGATGTCGTGCGCACAAGATAAGATGTCGAGCACACGAGATAAGATGTCGAGCGCTCGAAATAAGATGTCGTTCGCACGAGATAATTTAATCTAAAACAAATAAATGCATGTCCTATATATAACACCGTATAAAGGTTATTAAAGGAACAAGATTTTATTTTTTTTAATGCGTTGCCTCTCCTTATTGTTAATTTTACCAAAACCTCTAGTATATTATTAACAGTCATAATCGCAAAACATTGACATTTTCAACCATATTTAGGGATTAATTTATTTTTTCCATAATAAACAAAACTTAAAGAGATCAAACTCATCGCTTGTAGACCTGGTACATGAGATGTTAAAGTCTTATTATTGTGTACATATAATATTGCCTACTTTCTCTTTAAATGGAACTTGTGTCTAGGAACATGAATTCATCTTTAGATATATGTATATGTAATTAATCTATTATCAAGCATTCCTTGTTATCCCCCTCCCGCTCTTAAAAAAGGAAAAAACTTACAAAACTTGTCATTTGAAAGAGAACGCGATTTAAATTCCTGAAAAAGGAATCATACAGTTTGAGAAAACTATTTGCTCAATCATCAGAATTTGATACCACTGCAAATCAAATACAAAAAAAAAAAAATGCAGCAAACAGGAAATTAGTCTGTAGTATCAATTAAGTATAACATTACATATTCAAGACAAGTGTGTATATTTTATAACATAACATCAACAGATGATTTATGACGATCCATGGTAACAATATTTCTGAGCAAAGTGTCACGGATTTTGGAATGAGTTCTTTGTTACTTGCCGTTATCGAAAAGTAAAGCAGCTTGACATTTCACAAATGCTTCCTGTCTGGTGAATATTTAACGCATTTCTGATAACATAAAATAATTGTTATTCTGCCTCATATAAGTGACAGTCGTTAAACAGGTTAGCTAAAGAAGAAACCTTAAGGAATTCCACTTTAAATAAATGTCACATATTTCATGACGAGCCATTTTCCTTTATCAATAACAAATGTATTTACGACAAAAGTTTTTAGTTTAAGAATGTGGGTAATTTGGACATTTTCTTTTTTTTGTAAATTCCTCTCTGAAACATATGCCACATAATTCATATATCAGTAAAACAGTGCATTTGGTAATCAACAGCTAGTTCACGCTGGTGACAGTTCATACCTAATTAAATTCTCCTATTTACCAAATCATGTTGTGTTTAAAGGATATTCCAGCTACACAGGAAATTATAGCATTTTTCATCTATAATTTAAAGTTCGTTCCATATATATTTAGTACAACGGTTATTATTGCTATGCATAGTTTGTTTGCTTAGTTGACAAATAAATACACATTAAATTTTATTATACAACATAAGGATGTGTTAAGTTATTCATTGTGCACATACCCCTTATTGTCGTTTTGAAAATTAATGTTTTCATTTGTATAATACCTTGATTGTTATTCGGAAAAGTAGTAATATCATATTGCTATATTTCTACCATTTTTTGAAAGCAAAATAAAAACAAATTGATTTTGAAAATTATTTCATTTTATTTGTTAGACTCTCCCTACATGTTAATTATGTGGTCGTACTTGCGCTATTAGCGAATGCAGTTTAAGTATTATTCATAAGTGTTTTTAGTTGTCTGTGCAGTTTTTCTTTTCACTTAACAAGCTTAACAATGTTTTGTAAACAGCAGAAGCAAGACTCACAGGATCATAATGAATTTCAATATCCTGTAAGACTGACGAACCTCCTTATCTGTAATGAAACATTCACGATGATTTACGATATCAGTCTGTTTCGTTTCAGTTACCAGAATGCAGCATGCAGTCGAATTTTCCATATTCCAGACAACTACTTGCGTTTGGATAAAGATATATTGAAATAACGAATACATTCAATTTGAACAAGAGCTGTTTGTAAACTGGCCTAGAGAAGGAGACTTAGTATTTAATTATGTATGTTTTACCCGCGATATTTGACCTAAATTATGCCAAAACGACTGGAAATGTTAAGCCCATGCATTCCAAAAATTATCGAGATTTTGATCGGAAACCATTTTCAGTCTTGACCTTGACTTCTGACATATCAGCACAAAAAATCAACTGGGACATCTACCGAATAAACGCAATTACCCTATGAAGTATGTTTCTTATAGACCAATGCGTTCTTCAGTTATCGAGAAAAATCAATTTCAGTCCTAAGGTCATTCTGAAATCGATCTTTGCCTACCTAATGACCCCGAACAATGGTGAAGACCATTAAGGGCCACCAACAGTCATCATATTGAGTTTGAATGCAATGGGTGGAGTAAGGTGCTTTACTTTTTGAGCGGATCAATTTGCAGTATTAGAGTTCACTGTAAATCTTGAACGTTGATTTCTAATTTACGTTTGACATTTGTAGATGAAACCATTATTTTTTTACAACGGAAACTGTTTTAAACCTCAAGGTCATTGTAACCTTGACCTTTGTCCTTCTCACCCCTTAAACAGCTGGAATAATCTGCTGCTGATAGGCAATAAGCCGGTAAAGTTTGATAGCTGTATACGATGCGTCTTTCAGCTATTGAACGGACACCATTTTAAATCACAAGGTTATTGAGACCCATATCTTTACCGTACTGATCTCTAAAACAATAATGGTCATTTATCGTCCACAGGCAATCATCCTTCGAAATTAACGACTGTAGGCTTAAGCGTGCATTGGCTGTTGAGCGGAAACCATTTGCAGTCTCAATAAACTTTGACCTTCTGGCCTTTAAAATAGCAAGTGATGTAATGACCGTAGGCAATCAACATATGACTGCTGATTACTTTCTGTAGTAATAATTAGAAACAAAATCGTCTACCAACTTACTTTCCGACAGATACACCGACCGGTAGACAATTAGCAAAACAATGCACTCCCTCTTTTTACCAAAGGGAGCATAAAACAATGATTTTAGCTGCGTAATACGATATTCAAACGTCTTTTTCCAGTGGTTTGTTATTTTATTGCAAGTGAAGAACAATATAAAATGGTGTAAGCAGCATATCACATTATTCCTATGTCTTTGATGCGTTTTTTATTAACTGAACAGTGGATTTGCTTATGATGCATTCAGCGTGAGTAAACTGTATTAGTTGTATTTAGGCTGGTATATATGATAAATAAAGTTAGACATTAATGAATTTATTCACAGGATAGGTGTGAGTAAAAAGAAAATATTTTCTATTGCGGGAAGCTTTACTCTTTAAACAAGATGTTAAGAGATAAGCGAAGGAAAACCTTTAGCGAATGAATGTGAACATGTAAGTTATATTGAGAGGCATTGTAATACGTTATACAAATGATAAATGTATACGTTCCAACATTCATTATAACACGTTAAGTTACAAAAATGTATTTATGAAAGATTTCCTAGCAAATGGAATGATTATTGTAAATCTTAAGAGAACGTCAATCCATAATATTGTGTATTTGTTTTTGTTACACCGGACATTATATTTTACTGAAATGATAACTAAAGAAATAGATCTAGTTTGAATACTTCAACACACGTTTTAGATATAAACTGTTCTGTGAATTTGTTTTATTTATTACACTTTAAAGTAATAAAACATAATCTTTATTAGTATCTGCATGTTCCAAGTGCCGACTTGTATTGAAATGAAAATAAATCAACTCTGTCAAAGGTAGTGCAACCTAACACATTCCAAAAGCATTTTATTAATGTTTCCAATCAGATAACGTGCACAGCAAGAATTCCTCGATGACAATAATGAAAACAGAAAAACAATGATTAGTGTAAAATGTTAGAATAAATATTTTGGCAGGGTTCGACTGTAGGTGTTAACTTATATTTGTTAACAACTTTAAATATGTTATTCTATGTAACAAACATTTGATTGCTTTAGCAAGGATGCTGTTTGATAATAAAGTTTGTTAACTAAATTTGCTTTCTTTTAATCAATGATAATGTATAAGCTTCTGCCGAAACTGCAACCCTTCTCTCTGTTTCAACAATGTGTCAGCAATGACTGGCATTTTTTAATATAACGGTATAATTTTTCATGATGATTATATTATTTTAGCATTACAAATTCGAAGTGAAAATACACCAGTCCTATGTTAAGATATTCCAAGTGAAATAAAATATTGCAAAGATAAACAAACTAATATCCTTTGTGTTGTTTCTAATTTAATTGATCAGCATTTTAAGATATCAGATTCTGATGACATATATTGTTGTCATGTCTATACACTAGTTATTTAATACATATTTTATAAAATGACTTTAAAGAAAGTTGTCAATAATTCTAATAATACACTCTGGTACGCTTGTTGTATCTTTAACAGTTTGCTAACAATCTTTACATGCATTACTTATAACAATTGTATGCCGATTCAAAACTACAATCATGAAAAAAAAATGAATTAGAATATATTATAACGAACGACAAACTTAAGAAGATATGGTCCTGGTAACTCTGTAACGCAGTTGGAAATGTTCCATATGATGTCATGTACCATGACAGCAATAGTACAAATTGAATTATACACGTTTTGTGAGGAAAAAAAAACAAGAATACATATCCAGCAGAAAAAAATGCTTACTCCTCAAACTGCAATAAACAGCAGTGCACATGCAAACGCGTTCATGACCAAAACTCTCTCATACACATACACACACGAACATATACGAAACACATAAACACACGTACACAAAGTATGACGAAGCGAAAGGGAATACAATGGATCGCCGCCTTATAATAGTCAATGGCTCCTGGTGAGCTACAATAGTGTTCCCAACTAGGAGAATGAGCCTGAATTCGTGATTTAATGTATTTTCAAATAAACGTATCACTGTGGTACGAAGTATAAATTTACTTTTTTATTTAAAGCATTATATGTAAGTGCACATTTAAACAAACTTGAATTACGTAAGATGTTGTACTTTTGTTGTTTCAAAAGATACAGCCATAAAACTCAAGAGCTCAATAACAGTACTCAGAATTTTATTACGTTGAAGACTGTTGAAATGTAAAATGTAAACAATCTCATAACGTGACACAACAATCGTGCCATAAAAAGAAATTTTTGACTTGATAATCATGTCGCAATTATTGTGGCCAAATTGAACTGTGATGTCTTTGATAGCTGTAATTTGAGCTTGCGGTATTAACGTAATGCACACCCTTTAATGTCCTTCCTGTCAATATTCTTGCATAAAAACTACTTTGTTTACTGGATATGGCTATGTTGTAACAAGAGAAAAGTCATGTATAAACAAGGCAATTATCATTATTCTAATTTTCTTAATGTAGTGTCAGGACCGAATATTTATAACCGCACAGAGGAACATAAAAACCGCTTGTTTGTAGCATAGAAGATGCTATCTAATTCATTGTATGTTTTGCTGCATATAAAGCAGTCGGGCCCATCATACTGCCATCTCCTTATATGAATCGCTCCATGTGCCTGCCCAATTAAACACCCACCCCTCTCTATGTGCCTTCCTTCAAATTAGGCATTAAAAAGAAAACGCTCGATTTTTGTCGATAACTGTGAAAGTATTGAATCGCGTGTAACTTGTGCGATTTTTATCTTTAGAAATCATACGAAATAACTAAAAAAATTACTATTCTTGAAATTGTATTTTTTAATCATTTATTTTAAATGATATGCAAAAGTATAGTAAATATTAAGCAATAACGAAAGTAATAAAAATTACCATATAAAAAGATTGAATACATGCTTTTTGCCGTGTCGTTGATATTTGTGCATCGATTATGATATCAAAAACGAGTTGACCGCTTCCAAGAACAACGAAATGGGTATTAAAAATTGTACAGCAATTAGAAAGTCATCATTTATGAAAAAGCATACATTTAATCTTGTGTGACGTTTCATTCAAGAAAAGCGACATTACACGTATATTCCGCGTACTAACGTTCGATTTAAACATAATGCACGCCTTAAAATGACTTCCTGTCAATATAAATAGCATTGTGAATTTATGATCTAATTTAGGGAATTAAAATGTCTCAATAATATAACCTTATTATTTTTGATAACAGAAGATAATTTAAGGTCAATCCTTTTATCATTTTATGCTGGATATTTTCAGTATTTTATCTGTTGAATCGAGGCATATTTTCTCTGTAAATGTGTTGAAGATACAGCCTGTTATACAGAAAACAAATCTGTATCAGTGACATATATTTAACACCAAGATAACAAAATATTCACGAGGAACATATTTCATTTTCTAATTTGAAAAGTTGAAGAATTTATCTTCACTCTTTCACGAGATATAATTCTTTTACACGAGCCGATGAAAGCTTTTAAAGACATGACTTCAAGAACGTCATTCATCGCGTGTACATCAGCATTGCGTGTAATGTATAAGTCAGATTATTATATCATTAAATTGACATCATATACTTGAATATTTACAGACTGTTTGAACCTATCTTACCGAAATATAACGTAACCGCTCTTCTTTTTCATCACGACTACCCTTTTAATTATAAATCGTTGTTGTCAAATTTCGGTTGACATGATAAAACAAAAAACAAATAATTGTAAAATATCACAAAACTCCATTTGAATTTGATAACTAAATTGCAATACATTATTTTCTAAAATCTGTATGAACTCAACAAAAATATCAAATCGCTTGTACAGCAATAGATATTGCATGTCACTGATTCATATTTACTGGTGGAATATGAAAAAAACTAAGATTCAATAAGTGAATTTAAATAAACGTTTAAATATTAGCTCCTGGTTGAACACTATACAAATGCACATAAATAGTTCACTGTGTCTGTTTTAAACTTCTAGCTTCACGGAATTAGTAGAATTAGTGCCTTAAAGACATTATTTTATAATTGCCACAGGACTTATCATATTTCCGAACTGACTGGCAATTATTTCTGTATAATTATATTCATTTTTGTGTATCGTGCGTAAATGTTTGACCTGAAGTTATGATAAACATCGCAAATAATATATAAGAAAGCCACATAATTCAGATTACTTAGAAGACACACATTTTATTATATTTGATTCTGTGTGAATCTCACAGAGACGTCTTGAAAATATTGTACAATTGTGCAATTGTTATTTGTCTATATTATATTTGCTAAAATATTATTTTATATATCTTCATTTCAGTACAGAAGCTGCTCTACAGAATTTGATTTTAAGAAAGAATAATATAGATAATATTTGCTTTTCAAATCAAATGGTATGTCAGTAGAAGTGGAAGTAATTCAAATTAAAAACAGCAACGATGTTATATTATTGCAATAAGTCATCTAAATTATACAGATATGCATATTAAGAACACTTGAAACATTTAAGCACTACATGTATCGCCAAACTATAATACATACCTAATGATTCCTGCTTGAATGGTGTTTTCAGCGTTGTTTTTGCTAGGTATCAAATTTTGTTAACATTAATTCAATATATTTAAATCATAATAGACACAGATTTTCGAAGCCTATAATGAATGATATTTTTTTCATTACATAATGTCACTAAGAACTTCAATGTCTAAATATTATTCATTCAATCTGGTATAGTCTAACACCGATATAATCATAATTTGTTATCAAGACAGAACAACGAACTGAGTAATGTACGTATTTTCAGTATACATGTGTACGTTTCAATTACGAAAACTTCTGTGAAATGGTTTTTCACCCTATTTTGCTCAACAAGATCGATCACCATTTACTTTGATGTTTCAAGTCCATACATATGTTAAAATAAAGCTAAAATGACTATTTCACAGGTTAAGCATTTAAATACATTCCAAAGGCATTCTGTACATATATCAAATGTGAAATACTTGCAAATCCAAACTGAAAATCTATCGGAATAACCCGATAACCATAATGTAAAGAGATCCATAACGATTAACGTAAACAGTGCGAAGAAATATTTTGGCAAGGTTCGAATGTAGGTGTTAAATGTCATTACAAAACAGCATCGTTCCTGTTTGTAACACTCATCAAAATGCGTATGTGAGAATATTATGCACCGACAAGTAAATTTCTAATTGTCCCTTCGTTCACTCATAGTATATCAGCACATTCTGTAGATTATTTCTCTTACACGGTGCACGGTATATTTTGTATAAATGCTTCGTGATTGTGTCTGTAACTGTCTGTGAAAGATTGATATTATATGTTTGTTGTATCCATTATAAACTTAGAATATGTTTGATCATTTGGATAATTCTTGATTTTTATTCACTAACTTATGCTCAAGGAATACAAGTTCCGCACATTACTTACATAACGTATCATTTGCAAAGCAAAATGATTCATTTTAAAAAACATGAGAAATAAATTTGTTTGGTATTGTGCACCTAAATAAAAAGAACATTAAAATTTACGCAGTTGCTATGATAAGCGAAGTTGTAAATATATGTAAACTATGGCAAATTATGCATGTCTAGAATGTCTAAGCTGTTGCATTTATTTTATTGTTAATTATCAAAGTCACAATATTTTTACTTCCATGATTCAACTCAAATATTCTAACCATGGACTCGGTGGTAAAGTATTGCCGCTTAGACACAAGTTCACGTGTCTGGATGTTTTAAACCTTCAAATAATAAGGATAGCAAATGTATCTAACGGTTCATCATTTGAAGTGACTTTCAGAGACTGTAGACAGAGTCTTCACGTCGCTGAACTTATTGATTTGAACGTCAACGCCTTCCGTGACGTTAAACTGTGTCTTTTAATCCTACATAAATATACATAACCAGTTTATAGAAATGCAGAACGCTTTGTTAGTAAAATGTACCCACTCATGGTGCAAAAGTAGTCAGGTATCCATTCAACAGTTCAGATAAAAAAGAATAAATATATTTATCTTTTGTAATGTATTTACAGCTTGACTCACCCTATCAATGACGAAAAGTTGAACAATTCACTTATCACGAGGTCACTGAAAACAAACACTTTTGACTTGCATCACTGCTGTATTGGTATATCTTGTAGAGCTAAAGTGTTCAACACTTGGAGAACTCGATTATTTTGAGTCTGAATTTGTGATTTAATTCAAGTTTGTTTAACTGTGCACTTTACATATAATGCTTTAAATAAAAAGTAAATTTGTTCTTCGTGCCGCAGTGATATGTTTGAAAAGACATTAAATCACAAAAGAATATTTTGACTTAATAATCATGTCGCAATTATTGTGGCCAAATGGAACGTAAGATGTCTTTGATAACTGTAATTTGAGCTTGCAATTTAAACGTAATGCACACCCTTAAATGTCTTCCTGTCAAAAATTTTACTTAAAAACTACTTTGTTTACTGGATATGTTGTAACAAGAGAAATGTCATGTATAAACAAGACAATTATCATTTCTATTTGTGTCAGGGCCGAATATTTATAACTGCTCAGATAAACATCTCGTATCTGTGTCTTGTTTCTTCAATAAAAACGCTTGTAGAATATTCTTAGACTAATATTTCTGATTTACAGAATGAGATAAACGTTGATAAATATTCATCAAGAAACTTTGGTATATGTGATAATTATCAAGCTGTTTCCGCCCTTTAGATAGTTATTCCTTCTCTGCAAATTAATTCTTAAAGTTCAATTTTTTTAAAAACTAAAATCTTCGGTTATGTTCTATAAAGCAGATATTTTGAACAGATCTATGTTATCAATCAAGATCTGTTTAAAACGATGTGTCAGCAATGACCTAGCATTTGTTAATATAATGGTATAATATTTCATGATGATTTTATTATTTTAGAATTACCCATTCAAAGTGAAAAGACAGTTACCTATTTAAAGATATTCAAAGTGAAACAAAAATTGCTTGGGTATACAAACTTAATCCTTTGTGTTGTTTCTAGTTTCGTTTTGTAGCATTTTAGATTATCAGATTCTGGTGACATGCTAGCATGTGTTATTGACATGTCTATACAATATAGCTATTAAATATTTAGTTTATAAAATGACATTAAAGAAATTCGTCAGTGGTTCTTATTATACACACTTGTACCCTTGTTGTATCTTTAACAGTTTGCTAATTATCTTTACATGCGTTAGTTTTAACAATGATATGCGATCCAAAAACTACATTCATGAAAAATATATGTATGAATTAAGATATATTTTAACGTTCGGAAAACTTAAGTAGCTCATGTTACGGATTACGTGGATCAGTTGGACATGTTCCATATAATGTCGTGTATCATATTAGCAACAGTGCACATTGAATTATACACGTTTTGGGGGAAAAAAACAAGAATACATATTTAACAGAAAAAAATGCATCGTTCTCAAACTGCAATAAACAGCAGTACACATGCGGATGCATTCATTACCAAAACACTCTCATGCACATATAAACCCGATACACACATGTACACCAAACAGGAGCACGGACAACAATGACGAAGCAGACAGGAATACAATGGATCGCCGCCTTAGAATAGTCAGTGACTCCTTTGGAGCTAAAATAGTGTTCCCAACATGGAGAATTTTATTCTTTTGAGTCTGAATTTGTGATTTAATGTCTTTCAACTAAACATATCACTGCGGCAGGAAGAATAAATTTACTTTTTATTTAAAACATTATATGTAAAGTGCACAGTTAAACAAACTTAAATTACGATTTTGTAGTTTTGCTGTTTCTAAAGAACAATTCAAGAACTCAATAACAGTACTCAGAATATTATCACGTCGAAGATTGTTAACATGTAAAATGTAAACAATCTCAGAATGTGACACAATAATCGTGTCATAAAAAGAAAATTTTGACTAAATAATAATGTCGCAATTATTGTAACAAAATGGAACTGTGATGTCTTTGATAACTGTATCTAACGCCTACGATATTAACCTAATGCACACCTAAAATGTCTCCCTGTCAATATTCTTGCATAAAAACGACTTTGTTTACTGAATACGGTCATGTTTGACAGAGAAATGTCATGTTTAAACAAGAATATTATCATATTCTTTTTTTTTCTTAAAGGTTTGTCTGGGCCGAATATTTGTAACTGCGCAGATGGACATCTCGTATCTGCGTCTTGTTTCTTCAATTTAAACCGCCTCTTTGTAGCAAAGGAGATGCAATCAAATTCATTGTATGTTTTTCTGCATAAGCAGTCGACCCTAACATACTTTGTCCTCATTCAAGCCGCCCCATGTGCTTACCCCATAACTCCCCCGTTTGCTCTCCTTCGAAGTAGGCGTTAGTCAAAGAAGACGTCCGTTTTTTTTTGTCGATAATTGTGAAGGTATTACATCACGTGTAACTTGTGCGATTTGTTATCTTTAAGGAATCAAATGAAGGGTGTTTGGAAGTAGTGAACCAGTATGTTCAGAAAATGCGCATAAATCGTGGAAGTATATCAACCTTTTCGTACTTAAATAACTATTTTACACAAAATAACTGATTAAATTACTCTTCTTGAAATTATGTTCTTAAGTTTTTATGATATGCAAAAATTAAGTTAAAATCATGCAATAAAGAGAGAAATAAAAATTATCATTTAAAAAGATCGAATACATGTTTCTGTAGTGTCGTTAATTTTTGCGCATCGGCTACGGATATTTAATCCATATTGACTGCTTCCAAGAACAGTGGAATGGTAATCAAAAATTGTACAGCAACTAAAAAGTAATTACCTATGAAAATGAATACATTAAATCTTCCTTTCATGTTTTATTTTAAATTAAGAAAAGCGACATTACACATTTATTCCGAGTATTATTGCACGCCTTAAACTGACTTCCTGTCAATCTTGAACTAGCATGATTGTGATTTTTCTGATCTAATGTAGGGAATTAAAATGTCTCAGTAAAATAACCTTATTATTTTTGATAACAGAAAATTGATTTACGCCAGTCCTTCAACATTGTTTCGCTGGACATTTCAGTATTTCATCAGTTGAATTGATGCATATTTTCAAGGTAAATGTGTCGGAATTTCAGCTAGTTACACAAAAACAAACCTGTAATAGTGACATCAAATTAAAATTAAAATAACAAAATATTTATGAGGAACATATTACTTTACTACTCTGGAAAGTTGAAGAAGTTATCTTCACTATTTCATGAGATATAATGCTTTTATGTGAGTCGGCGAACGGGTTTAAAGACATGACATCAAGTACTTCATTCATGGCGTGAACATGTGTCAGATTATTTATATCATAAATTGACATTATATATTTTCATATTAACAGTCTGTTTGAAATTATCTCACTGTAATATAAGGTAACCGTTTTCCCTTTCAATCACGACCCTTTAAGATATATATAGCTAGCGTCTCATTATGCATGGATTGTTTTATATTTCGGTTGACATGATAAAACACATAACAGATGTACGTAAAATATCACAAAATTCGCTCTGTGTTGTATAACTTAATTGCAATACATCATTTTCTAATATCTACATGAACACAACAAAAACAACGAACAGTATAACGCGCATAAATAGTTCACTGTGTCTTTTTCTGAAATTCTAGCTTTACAAAATGAAAACCTTAACGATAATACAATGAAGTTTGTTATTGCCGTGGGAAATATAATATTTCCAAACTAATTTAGAAAACATGTCTGTGTAATTATACTCATTTTTGTGTATCATGTCGGTGCGTAAATATTTGATATAAGTTATGATAAACATAATACCTACAAAAACGACATTATTTAGATTACTTTCCAAGACACTTTGTTATATATGATTCTGAATGATTTTCCAAGTGTGAATCTCAGAGAGACGTCTTGCAAATATTGTTAAGTTTTTGCTATTTGTTTATATTATGTTTTGGTTGTAAATATATTTTGAATGTTTTGCTTTCAGTACAGACGCTGCTCTACAGAAGTTAATTTTAAGACCAGTAATGTAGATAGTGTTTGCTTCTCAAATGACATACTAGCAGATGTTTGAAGTAATTCAAAATAATAACAGTAACCGTATTATATTATTGCAATAAGTTATTTAAATGATACAGACGCAGGATCACTTGAATCATGGAAACTCGTTATGTACCGTAGACGTTAATTCAGACTTAATGCATTCTACCTTAGTCGTGTTTTCACGGTTGTTCCTGCTCGGTATCATATTCCTTTAACATTACTAACTATAAGTAGTTTTACTTATTCAATAACAGACACAGATTTTCGAAGCTTATAATGAATGATGGTTTTTCATTACACAAATAAAACTTATGGTATTGAGAACTTTGATATCTTAAAATTATACATTCAATCTGATGTTGTGTAAAACCGATATAGTTATAAGATGTTATCAAAGGAGTGTCGTCCATATTTTCAGTATTGATGTGTAGGTTCCAACAAAGAAAACTTTTGTGAAATGGATTTCACCCTATTTTACTCAAAAAGATTATCATTTATTTTGAAGTTTCAAGTACAGACACATGTTAAGTTAACACAATTAAATACATTCCAAAGGCATGCTGTTAAAACATCAAATGTGAAACACTTGCAACACCAAACTAAAAACCTATGAAAATTTCCAGAGGAGATGCACAATGATTAACGTAAGTAGTGCTAACAACTATTTTGGCAAGGTTTTGATGTAGGTGTTAACTGACATTACAAAACAACATCGTCCTTTTCCGTTATGCAAGGACAAGTGATGTTTCAAGTATCTCTTAGAATACTAATAACATTCTATATTTTGCTTAAATTGCTTCATTATTGTCTGCAAAATATTTGTTATATCAATATGTTGTTTACTATGCATTCCTGTTATTTTATAGCATATGAGTTATTATCGTTTTTACTGTTGAAGGGAGCAAAGTTTAAAAACAGGATGTTTTCAATAACTTTTGTATTATTGTATAAATTCTAAAACTTTCCTATCGTTGGGATAATTCTTGACTTTTATTCTACTAATTTCAAGGATAACAAGTTCTACATATGACTTAAATGATGCATGATTTCCAAATAAAAAACCAAATGCGGTCTCATAAACTTTGAAGGTATTTAAAACCCGATTTTATGAGGATGTGGTTTACAAGCTTCGCAAGGCTATGGGTCATGGTAACTGTATTTAGTAAAAATGATGAAACGTTTTATTGAAAAGGTTACGATTCAACTGTATTGAGGCACACCGCATGATTTAAAGCCCTGCTCCGCGGCTATTCAAATTCTACTGTGTGTATGCAACCCATGATTACAATAGGTAACAGTTAACGACCACACTATAGCACGCAAAACCACAGGTATTTTATATAGAATTTTATATAAAATAGACTCTATTTTGACAGGCGTCACTGTTCACAGTCAGGATTTTCATGATTTTTCAGTGGCAATTTAAGGTTAAAAGTTAGCACTGGAGCAGGTCTTTAAAACTGTTCAGCCCGTTTACCGTTAGACGATATGCTTCTCTCCCTCATTGACTGTACCTGACGGATCATGTGGAGGATGCTATGACAGACAGTTTTTAAATACCACCAAGACTGGGTTGTTTTGTCGTCTGCAAATGCAGAGTATACATGCGTTTTTGGTTCTTATGGTTTTCTTTTTCTTAAACTTAGAAGAGCAAGTTTGTGTTAATAGACCTTACCTTCCCTTACTATTAAATGTGTTAGGAATGCACCTGGCAGAGATTACTTATATTTACACTGCCACGTGAATTTGGAACAATGTTTGGGTAAGAGTGGGGTAAGATGTGTACCATAAACTGGTGGTTCTGCCATTGGTCATTCCAAGGCAATTTGTTCTACCGTGTTCCTTTTTTATTCGATTTGTCCTCGCGGGTTTGCGTTGTGTGTGTCTATGTGGTCTGGTCTTGTGTGCCTCCACGTGCTGAGGATTGTGCTATCTGGAAGCTGCGATTTTAGGACGTGGCTTTATTTGTGTTCTTATTCTTAATTTGTACACCAAGAGTATATTTATGTAGGAATAAGATATGTATTTTATACTTAGTATTCAATATTTAACAACAATACAAAGCTATAATACTGACGTTATATCACACATGCCTGGCCTATTTATTGAACTTTGTTTTATGTGTATCAAAATTATCATAGCACAGTAACGTACAACTTCTTTAAGTTATTACTATACATAATAGTATGTGATATTTCCAAATAAATTGCACATCACAGTTGTTTTCTAGAGGCAATAACTTCACAATGGGAGAAACGAAATTTTACAATCGATTATTCTAAAAAAGGATACAATGCAAAAGTATTTATAATATTCTTATAATAAAATAATGAGGCCAGTTAAAATGACTGGTATTGTTTACTTAAAATGAAAATGAAAAAAAAAATCATTAAAATTTACACACTTGGTATGATGAGCCAAGTTGTCAGTACATGGAAAATATCGCAAAATAAGGGGGCTATAATGTCTAGACTGTCGCTCTGATTGTGTTATTAATTATCAAACTCACAATCTATTTACCTTCATGATTCAATTTGAAATTTTAGTGTTTCAAACATTCGAAGCATGGAGACCGATATAAACTGATTGTAAAGTATTACCACTTAGACACAATTTCACGTATTTGGACGTCTTAAACCTTCAAATGATAGAGATTGCAAATATTTCTACCGGCAGTTTTAGTATGAAATTGGAAAATAATGGAAAAGCCTCTCAGAGACTGTAAATAGATTCCTCACGTCATTGAACTTACTGATTTGAACGGCACTGCGTCTCGTAACGTTAGACGCTGTACTTGAATACATAATCAGTTTATACAAATGCAGAATTATTTGCCAATACAAAGTTCCCTTTCTCGATGCAAAATGAGTCAGGTACCCGGTTTGTAAAGTCAGTCATGATAAGTTGTAAAAAGAAGATAAAATCAAAAATCGCCTATGTCTCAATACTTAGATAACAAAGAATATTGATACAAATATTTTACAATATATTTACAAGTTGAATCACCCGACCAATAGCGGAAAGTTGAATAGTTACTTACTACAAGGCTGTTTTGACTGGCGTCAATGCTATATTGATATATATTATACTTTTATGAAAAGCTAAATAAGATACCCATTTGTTTACTACTTAAGGAATAATTCAAATTAAACATTTGGCGTTGATGTTATTGGTCTGGTGTGAAAATCAATTATACATGTTACGGGGGTATATTATTACGTTAACGTAGTTATGAATGATCTCGTAAGTTAGAAAAGTCCCGTAAAGATTTTAAGTTTAGGTTGAAAACACATATAGCAGAATAAATTTACTTTGTTACTACTAACCTTTACCCTGCGAAATTTCTAAATATGACTGGTCTATCATTCAATTACGGCAACACAATTTATTATTCAAATGGATGTTCACTGTATATTTACTGACTTAATAGAGCGAACATGCTAGTAAAGGCCATTTATGGCCGAAATGCCAAATAAAAGAAAAAACTCGCAAAGAATTGATTTTTTGTGTACGTAATTTACAGGATGTATGTAACAACATATTAAAAGTATAGGAAAGTATCATGATGCAAAATGTCTATTTTGGGGTAAAAATGTTAAAAAAATAAATGAAACTGTGGATTTCTGGAATCGACCCATAGCAACAGAATTATGCATCTTAAGAGATCCAAATTTGGCACAACATTAGATTACTATATTGTACAAAACATAGATTAATTAGAAATTTTGAAAAAAGCAAGATGGCGTCCTAAATCCAATATGGCCGGCATAAAAAACGACATTTAAACCAGAATTATCATTGATTTTATGTCAAATTGTCTCATATCATTACTTTTACATACAATAAATTGATTATGGTTATATGCAGCTTAAGATGGAAAACATACTGCCAGAAGATTCAATACTGGGCAATAGTGAAGTATACAGGCAAAATTTTCGAGTCATTCAGCAGTAGAAATTGTCGTTAAGCAGCGATAACTTCCTTATTTATTAACAAACCATATATGAGTACAAGTATTTGTTTTCTTAGTAGGATCATTTCCCATCTTTTCTTAGTAGGATCATTTCCTATCTGATAATCATGTTTTTGGGAAAAATTACATTGAAATTGTTTACAGTTCTGTTTTCACTGTTTTCAATAGAAAAATGGCGCGAAATAGATGATAGCTGCATTATGGCGGATTCAAATAGTCCTCAGGTTTTGTTTCATTATTTTCTTTTCAATTCTTGCTGAAATCACATGACAGATCTATGCTTGATCTGTAGGTAGCCTTTTCATAATGAAATAATAACATTACAGAATTTGCCATGTATACTTAGATCTACACCTCTACAATCTGGAGTCTCGATCATTGTTAGCTAATTTTGTAGTTTGAGTGTTTGACTGAAAATATTTTCCCGCATCAAACATGACCCCGGCTTTTTATATATTTTTATTCAGAACTTACAATATTCTTTAAGAAAATGTAAGTTACAGACATTTTACATTTTAAGTTGGCCCTGGTGTGTGCTGCGGCCATTGCAAATACGTGAATTTTATATACAATAAAGAAGAACAGCTATTTAGTGTGTTGTGTGTGGTTAATTACAGTGATAACTTGATTTCATCATCACACATGATGTTATATACAATAGTAAAAGGGAACCAACTATTTATTAGAGCAAGTACTCATGTTCTTGTTGTAAAATATGTTAGAATTTGGACCTATCGGAAACAAGTTATAGCTGCAATTAAAATACACCTCTGCTAGGTAAGTTAATAAGACAGATTACAATGGAGTCATTTTCTATCCAGCGATTGATGAAAACACATTGAGGATTCAACTTATAATTTATCCAAGTACCTTAAATGAGCTATTACAGCTACACTGAAATGGCAGATAAATTACATAAAAGAAGATTTGAGACTAAAAAAGAGTTGCCGTATTGTAACTAGGTTTCGAGCTTTAGGGCCAGCACATAGAAATTAAACCTTTACGGGAAAGACGATAGCAAATACAGGCTGAGCATTGGAAAGTTGAGACAGAGACGTTTGGTTTGGTAATCTTCTGAGTCAGTAAGAGAGTTCCAGCTCACAGACGGGGTTCAACATTCATACCAATATGGTGGTTTAATGCTGTATGTTATAGAATATAAACACTGAGCATCCAAGAGTCAGGGCAATCATACTGAGTTGCAACTTCAAGTAAGAGAACATCGGCTGAACATCTATGTGAAAACACATCTGTGGATGTCTCTGAATTATTTTTTGTACTTTTAGCATGTGTATATGTTGAGTTCTGCTCAACACGGGGCTAGAGGGCGTGGACGGTAGCATGCATTTCCACTACCGTCCATGAACAGGCTCAATCAAACCGAGCCTGCAATATTTTCGTGTTTGTTGTGTTGAGCAACCTGTGGAGTTTCCATTTTTTTCTATTTTTGTATGTTGTCCATTCAAAGACATTGTCTGACGGGAACTTCAACAAAAAGACCTGTCAAATATAGCATCCCCAGCCTATAGAAGTTTGAGCTGATTATCATTAGTTGAAGGTTGTTAGTTTGAAACATTGAGTGATTTTTGCCTGATCCCTGAAATTATCTAGCTTATAACCAGGGATACAAATTAGCAGGGGCCCAGTAGCCCATGGCTATATAGATTTTGGGCTGGACCCCTAAACTGTTTGAGAATATGCCTATATACCTAATGTTAAATATTTATTTTTGACAGTCTGGGTCCCTAAATAAAAATAGCTAGTTTATATCCCTGATAACTGCAATTATTTATGAAATATTGGAACACAAATTATTTAGGCGAGATAGTCAGAGAAAAAAATATATATGAGGTATATGGTTTCACTAGCTCTACGTACGTGTTTTAACAAAGGACATTCTACATAGTTTGTCAGTTAGTCTGAGACATTGTCACCTTAGTGATTGGACCCATTACAACGTTTAAGATACTAAAGGCATAGGCACTCTCCTGGGTCATATAACTCTAATTTGACATACATAATATTGATACAATGTATATATATGCTACGTGGAAGTGTTGTTATGATATAGGTTTCTTTGCTTTTGCAAAGCATATTTTTGTAAAATGTTATCAATTTATGTTCTTGGTAAAGGTTATAACACACTTCGTAGCCGTTCTTCTTTATTCTTAACAAAATTCATATATTTCCAATGACTGTAGCACACATCAGGACCTATTTTAAATTTTTATAACTCACATTGTTTTGCAGAATATTGTCAAATACTAAATATAAAGAAAAAGGGAAAAGCACGAGTCGTGTTTGATGCAGAAAAAATATTTTCAGTCAAACACACATTTTTTAAACTGCAAATTTTTAAATCAGCTAAAGAATGAGACCCTTAAATTGTAGAGGGTGATGTATTGTCTAAGTATACATGACAAGTACTGTAGTGTTATCATTTCATTATGAAAATGCTACCAACATGTCAAGCATAGATTTGTCATGTGATTTCAGCAAGAATTGAAAAGAAAATAAGGAAAATAGTTTTACAGAGCAAAAAATAAATTTTATGGTAATTTCAGTAACGTATGACAACTCGTCAAATTTTGGCAAAAATAGCTGTCACAACATAATTTTCAATCAGTTATCATAACTGTAGCCTACTTTTGCCCTGTTTTGTAATTTTCTACTCGGATCTGTATACAAATTACACATTTAAGCAGTAACTGTTAAATATGTTGGTTGTACCTCTGACTACTAGAAATCAGTAATATTTACGATACCAATGTGCAGTTTTTGAGAAACAATACTGTACAACCAAAACATTAAAAAATGTGATATTTTTGTGTTGTATCAATATTTAACGCAAAATTGCAATAATTTTGTCATTTTCTATCAATTCTAGTCAAAGAAAACCTTTCCCATGTGGCCAGATTTCATTTTTTACCAATATGCCCTTGTATGTTACAGCACACTAAATAGCTGTTTTTTCTTTATTCTAGATAAAATTGTCATATTTCCAATGGCTGCAGAACACATCTGGACCTACTTTAAGTGTCTGTAACTTACATTTTCTTGAAGAATATCCTCAGTCCTGAATAAAAATCAGAAGAAAAGCGGGGATCATGTTTGATGCAAGAAAAATATTTTCAGTCAAACCATTTTAGAGCCATTTTCCTATTCAGTGTATGTATTCCTAAATGATCTTGTGGCGGCCATTTTGGAATCGGGAAGCCATCTTGAATTTGTTTAAGACTGAAGTTTGTGCGTTTTGAAATAAAATGTATGTATGTTCTATGATGCTGGTCATCTTTCACACTATTTGAAGTTTTTGAAATACTTAAACGGTTTTCCTGTATAATGAAAATTTAATGGCGGCCATCTTGGATTTTGGCGGCCATCTTGTTTTTTTTCAAATAATCTTGAGCTTAAATTTTTTTGTGTTATAATTCTCTACTAACTTGCAAAATTTCGCTTTCTTAATAAAAACAATGAAATTATTATGGGTCGATTCCAGAAATTCATAGTTTCGATTATATTTTTTAACGTTTTACCCCAAAAAATGCATTTTGCACCATGATACTTTTCTATACTTTTAGTATGTTGTTACATATGTCTTTTAGAATGCTTACACCAAAAATCAATTCTTTGCGAGTTTTTTCCCCTATTTTCATAAAAGGCCTTTACTATGCAGGCTGATCTTCGAAAAGGCAAAATCACATGCCGCCGCAAGCAGGTTTAAGGTTATTAATGAAATATATTTTTTTTTTATATTGCGTTGCCTCTCCTTATTGCTGCTTTTGTCAAAACCTGAAGTACATCAATAAACGGCATAATCGTACAAAGGACTTCGGACATTTTCTAGATGAATTTGCCTACTCCAAGAGTAAAAAATAAACTGCTAAGAAATAAGTATTTAATTACATATGCCATCAAAATACATATTTGAGATTATTTCTTAACGTCAAATTTTCAATATTTATTTCATAGAACAGTGAATTTTGTTCTAAATAGAATTACGTACCCTGTTATATAGATATAAAAAGTGTTTTGCTTTATACAACATTGTTTCCACCCGTGCATCAAAACCATATTTGGCTAGCATATGTAGATATTAATTATACACATTTTCTGTGACTATTGTGTTGATGCAAGGGGTGGAACAGTACTTCTAAACAAACAATATAGCTACAGGGTGTTCCCAAATGTAAAGTAACCAATACTTTTCATATTCATTTTTGATAAATTGATAGTCACATATTTTTGCACCTGTTTATAACTCAAATACTATACAAATGTTTGAAAGGGTACACATAGGCATGTTATACATGTAAAGTAGTGATAGAAGCAAATACTGTGAATTCATTATTATTTGTTGGGTTAAATTTTCATTGGCTTATCCTGGTTGTTTGTTGCAGTTGATTCAGTAGATTGACAAATATGTGCTTTAACATACTTGCAACACACCAGGTAATCTTCTGCATGCACCCCCCCCCCCCCCCCCCCCCCCCCCCCACACACACACCTCGCGACGCGCACGCCACTAGCAATGAGGATGTAATTTGTTTTCCATTTTGTTTTTATTATTTTTGTATTTCTTATATAATTTTCATTTCTTTGTTTTTTCATCTTCTTCTCTGCGTTTATATTTATTTCTTTTAGACACCAAATGTCACAGGCATTCATCACTTCATGTTCTTCCTTCTGTGAAAACTGAATTGAAGACTGTTCTTTGAGGCGGAATAGGCCTAAACACCACAAGTAAGAGGCAATATGTGCTCAGCAGTTAATCTGATCCTGCCTATAGTCTATCCAACAGAAATAACGCTTGGCATGGATATGCCCCTGATGCATAAGTCAAGAACAGAATCTTCATGGCAGGTCATATCAGTGACGGTTTCACATTTAGTGTGATGCCACGAGAATGATGTGTCTAGTCGCTTTCCATGCAGATTGCACATATAAATACGGCTAGATGCGAAAACGAACTAAAAGATCCAGCCGAGTTTCAGGTGGATTTTTTATGCAGTGACCTGGATACATTTTTATTACATGTTTAAGCCAAATGAGCCGTGCCATGGAAAAACCAACATAGTGGCTTTTAGACAAGCATGGTTCCAGACTAGCCTGCGCATCTGCGCAGTCTGGTCGGGATCTATGCTGTTCGCTTTTAAAGCCTATCGGAATTAGACCACCCGTTAGCGAACAGCATGGATTCTGACTAGTCTGTGCAGATGCGCAGGCTGGTCCGGATCCATGCTGGTCGCAGTTGCACTATGTTGGTTTTCTCATGGCACGGCTCATTTGGCTTGAACATGTAACAAAAATGTATCCAGGTCGCTGCATAAAACATCCACCTAAAACTCGTCTGGACCTTTTAGTTCGTTTTCGCGTCTAGCCGTATTTATATATGCCATCTGTTGGTTTTCTCATGGCGCGGCTCAAATATTATCTGTGCCACTGGTACTTTAATATCCCAAACAAGAACCAACCCTACGGCCTTGATAATATGACTGCCTTTTCTTAGTATTAATGTTATGCAGCACACAACTATCTGCCATCACTAATAACAGAACTATACAGACATGTACATGTACTTAAATAACAACCTGAACCATTGTAATAAAACTGACCGGTCACTTATACACGTATACCTATTCACACATGTAATGCATCAATAACTTTACATTACGAGCAGTGTATAGATAAATCAAGTACAGGTTGTTTGCAAAAATATCGTTCTATTTTTTTTTTATTTATAGAATTTTAATCTTATAATATTATTTTTTCCTCAAATAAAATGATTTTGTCACTTTTTTCGACTGGAACTCATATATCTAAAACTTCCGAAAAGTGATGTCATTATATTTTTAGGGAAATTAAACATTTTATTTTTTCAAGAAAATATACCCTGACCCAGATAAAATAAGAAAAACATCTTGATAGGAACAGATACAAATCAGTTTCTGCTATAATAAGTTAACTAATACATTGGTTTATCATTGACTCGAAACGATTTGGGTATTGTTTAAATACTTAATGGGAATTTTGCCTTCAAAATGTAGGCTAGAAGCATATGATAGTGTCCGAAGTCCTTTAACATTTTCAACCATACTTAGGGATTAATTTAATTTTTCCATAATAAGCTAACCAAAAAGGGATCAAACTCATCACCTGTTCACCTGGTACATGTACTTGAGACGTTTTAGTCGTGCCATTGTGCGCATATAATATCCTTTTTTCTTTAAATGGAACTTGTGTCTAGGAACAAGGATCCATCTTTAGATATATGTATATGTAATTTACTTGTTATAAAACATTCCATAGTATCAAAGCGTTAAATAGTAAACTAAGAATTGCAATATAATACTTTTTCTGAAAAAATACAAAACCTGTATTTTCAAGGAGAACGAAATAGGAAATTTTAAGTTTAAGTCAATTACTTGCCCAGGCATCAACATTTGATATTAATGCAAAACAAATACAAACAACAGCAAACAGGAAATTAGTCTGTATATCATTTTAGCATATTTACTTCGCTGGAACTACCACAGTTTCGATTAATTGCTTTCCTTCTTTGTATTTGTAAATTGAAATGTTGGAAAATAATATAGATTTTCTCCAGTAATATCTAGAGAGATATTACTTTTACTGTTGTGTCATTGTGTTAGAAATGAAAGTTTCTGAATTATAATGTTTGATATTGATACAAACGTAATAAAATAGAGTAAGAAATCTCTTATTACTTTATATAAACCTTTATATTTTCCTTTAAGCATATATTTTATTATAGTAGCTTATGGTTTTTTCTATAATAAATTACAGCACGTGAGTCAATTTACAGCCCGTGGTATAAAGTCAAGTTTTTACATCACCGGCAAAACTCCCTTTAGCATGCAAACAAATAAATATATAACCTTTATCTAGACAAATATGTTCAAGAAACAGCTGCGTTTAAGTGTTCTTTGTCGTGTAACAACCATGTTAATTAATAAATTGAAGACGTTTTCTTTTTTTCGTTGTGTGTTTGTTTAAACATGTTGACAACTTAGACATCTATTATTCAAAATTATTATATGATACCCAGTTCAAAGTTATAAATCTACTGACATTAATCATGAATATGGGAAGAATATGCCTAACGGAACTGTTTTGCACTAGGATTGCGTGCTATTTATGTAATGCAGAACTGTAAGTAAAGCCTAATGTATGAACACATAACAACATGCAAACTTGATTTGAAAATCCATCGTTGTTCCGGTAATATAAATTCTTTTCAAAATAATGGTATTTTCGTGTAACGTATATGTACTATTACTTGCAACTGACAATATTATGAAACCTGTGATTTTTGTTTCTCGATTTAAACTAAACAACCATGCATCCCAATGATGTTTTGTACCCCAGCAGAAAGAATATGACACAATGTCTTATATTCAGGAACGAAATTATAAAAGATACATTGAACAAAAGTCCAAATAGCAGTACATATATATACTGTTTGATACAGCAGCAATTTACAGAATTACAGATCTGTTGTTTGTCACTCTTCAGACATTTTTTAAACTCGGGACTTGAATTTCTGCATTTGAAAAGGTAGTCTTTAGTTGCATGTATTTATTATGACAACTCGTAATTTTAAATATGTTCTACTGAATCTATAAGATTTAACAATACAGATTGTTACAGTGAATACGAAACATGTGAAATATCTCTTGACAAACAATGGAAATGCTTAATCATAGGAAAATGAAATATTTATTTAAGGAACAAGCAATTACAAAAATGTAAACAGGAGATTAGTGTGGACTGTAAATCATTGTAATATCTTATTGTCTATATCAGATTAATTTCATTCCGCCGCTGAATTTGCATTTCTGAATATGTGGGAGACCCTAATGTATACAGATGCTAACATCACACTTATGGTTGTCATTCATACGAAAAAAAAGCTTGGTGACGAGCCTCGGTAATCGATTTCTCAAGAAAGGACAAATCCTGTATTATTTATCGTCATTGTGTTCAATATTTAACTATATTCTATTAAAAACTTTAATATTTATTTTTTAAAACATAGTGTAAGCTTGCCTCAAGTAAGTGATTATCATTAAAAAAGTATGTAAGCAGCAAAATAAACTAGACGCCAAGAACGGTTTGAAACATGTTGCTTTAGAAATATGGGTAAAATGATATTTTCTTTATTGAAAATAAATTTGCAAGGTCAAGGGCCTAACTCTGGTCTGACGGAGTGAAATCCCATAAAAGTTCTCAAGTGCACAAGCTATATATACGACACAAGCGTTTTAGGCGTAATTTTGATTGTCAATGGTCAACAGCTCTGGTCTTACTGAATAAATTCCCAAACAAAACTTCATACGCCGAATGGCAATGCTGGGATCTTGATATAAACTAGAACTATCACTAAAGGTGATCAATGTACCCCCCGCATGCACTGACACAGTATATTGCAATTTGACGCACACAAGATTGCATAATTATGTGGACTGTATGTATATAGACTGTATGTATACAGTATAGTAACAAAAACAAAGTCCCATAACTATGCAGAATATTTATCTAAAAGAATGTAACATGCACAATTAGGGTTGGTACTGATCACTTGTGTGAAGTTTCATTAAATTTGTGTGTAAGGGTTTGGTAGATTAGGCACGCACAAGATTGCATATGCAGACTGTATGTACATAGTATGTTAACAAGAAACAAAGTCCCATAACTCTGCAATTTTTGTCGCTGAAAGAACCTAACATGCCCCATGCACAACTACTGTTGTTACTGATCACTTGTGTGAAGTTTCATTAAATTGTGTCAAGGGGATGAGGAGAGATGGTGCGCACAAGATTGTGTCTATGTATATAGTATAGTAACAAAAAAACAAAGTCCCATAACTCTGCAAATTTTTTTCTGAAAGAACCCAACATGCCCCATGCACAACTACTGTTGTTACTGATCACTTGTGTGAAGTTTCATTAAATTGTGTCAAGGGGATAAGGAGAGATGGTGCGCACAAGATAGTGTCTATGTATATAGTATAGCAACAAAAAAAAAACAAAGTCCCATAACTCTGCACAAAAAGTTTCTAAAAGAACCTAACATGCCCCATGCACAACTACTGTTGGTACTGATCACTTGTGTGAAGTTTCATTAAATTGTGTCAAGGGGATGAGGAGAGATGGTGCGCACTAGATAGTGTCTATGTATATAGTATAGTAACAAAAAACAAAGTCCCATAACTCTGCAATTTTTTTTCTGAAAGAACCTAACATGCCCCATGCACAACTACTGTTGTTACTGATCACTTGTGTGAAGTTTCATTAAATTGTGTCAAGGGGATGAGAAGAGATGGTGCGCACAAGATTGTGTCTATGTATATAGTATAGTAACAAAAAAACAAAGTCCCATAACTCTGCAATTTTTTTTTAAAAGAACCTAACATGCCCCATGCACAACTACTGTTGGTACTGATCACTTTGTTGTCGGGGGTACAATTATATAATGCAAGATCATTGTTTGGAAGAGTACTAAAATAATACTCAACAGTAGACTAAGTACATTTCGGAATGGTAATTGACTGTAACATAATAAAAAAAAAACTGCCGTAAAATGAAATTTTAAGTTAAGTTATTGTACTGCATGGGTTGCAAAGTGGAATTATGATGTCTTTGATAACTGTAATTTCTTAACAAATTTCGCCTACGATTGTAAAATTATACATTTCATATAAATATCTATTAACATGATTAATCAAAATTTGAAAAGCCTTTTTCTAAAAAAATATTTCTTCTTTATTATCATGATTATTGAGATATCAGATGTTGCAGTGAAATAACTTAATGCATTTTCAAAGGAGAGTGATTATCACAGAAATACTTTAAGTCATTAAATAGCTGCACAACTCATCTTCTGGTGGAAATACTAGCATTTTATGAAAATGATATCTTAAAAAGTCGAACCTTGAAAGAAATTTGAAAGCAGAGAACACTATCAAGCTAGGTTTGACTGAGTCTGTTTATAAGAGGAAATGGCTTGGGCAGCAGCATTTTCGCCTTACCACAATTTTTGTTAGCGAAAATCGTTTAGACAGACAGTTGCATTTAACATTAATACATGTACCAAAGGATGCGTGAAAGGGAAGAGATGTATGATTTTAACGACTGATGTTGTGATAGTTTATGTTTTAAAGAAAATTCTTTGGAAGCAAAGACAAAATAGCAGACAATACATTCCATATATCTTCGACATGTGCAATCTACATAGATACAAACCATAGCCAGTGTTTAAATGTCATTTTTAAAGAGCGAAAATCCTAACACTTAGCAATGCATTTACATGAGAAAAATACATTTATTATATTTCTAACACGAACAGACATATTTTCATATTAAACAAAACGAAGAGAACTGTGCGCAATAAAAATGATGTTAACACTTCACAATTACATCCTATTAGCGCAAAACTTAAAAGAAAACCACACAGCACAGGCCAATATTTTGTTGATGTCATCAGAGATGCTGGCAACAACGCTTAAATCAGAAAAATAGAATTCGAGCAGTGATATTTTCTTTAATAATAGCATTGCTTGTCGTTCAGATGCATACTATTATATTGGGCTGCGTCCTCTTTATATAATTTCAAATAACTTCGAATATGAACTCCATTAATTGTTTGTGATATATCATTTCTTGAAAAAAGAAACAATCTTCTAACACAACGTTTATGTTACATATGTTACATTAAGTAACCATACACTCATTTTATACGGTTCCCGACATCATCTAATTTTTGAAAAGTAAAAGAATATACACAAATTCTACTTACTCATCAACTATACGAGCACTTTTTGTTAAGGAAATAGTAGTAGATAAAGTGACTTTTTTACACGTATATAGTAAATCTAATGCATGATAGAACAAATATAATCACGTGTTGTATTTTAATTGTCCTGAGAATGACTTTTAGTCTGTAGTAAATTCAAGATATTTATATTTATTTTGTATAATTTCTTTCTAGATTGAGTAAATCCGTAAATTTTATAATTGGTTCAAACTTTTATGACTGTTCAGTTGGTTAAGAAAGTCACTTCCGGTAGACAGAGTACAAAGTCTAAAAGCCTATCTTCAATTATTACTGTCATATCTGTATTAAGACGTCAGCAAACGGAGTGACACTTTCTGGACACTTTCAGCAGATGGCTGCTTAAGACAAGTACATATTTGAATATTATATACGTTTGGACAGTACTATGCCGGCTGCTTAAGGCAAGCGGCTACTTAATGCAAGTGATTGACAAGGTAGATTGGGGTTTAAAATGATATAGTCAAAAGTTTCAATTTTTTATTAGACGAGTCATTAAATAACAATATAGAACAACCACTATTTATACTAATTAATATGCACATTTAATGTCAGTTATCTACATTTAATCAGTACTGTAGGCTAACAACTGTTTTATTAAGATAATTTGTTATAGCTCTTATCATAAACATGTCAAATTGTAAGAGAATCTTTTGTTTTCTTGGACTTCATGGAATCAATATATATTAATTAAGGCCGACAGGACAACGGAAATATTTAATTACTACTTCCAGCTACTATCCTATTATTACGGTTAGGAGGCTGCACTGGCCATGGGCGTTGGTAATTCTATATAGTATGTTGACGAACTGCATGATATTTTTGATATATATCACTGGCCACGAGCGTTGGTAATTCTATATAGTATGTAGACGAACTGCATGATATATTTGATATATATCACTGGCCATGGGCGTTGGTAATTCTATATAGTATGTTGACGAACTGCATGATATATTTGATATATATCACTGGCCATGGGCGTTGGTAATTCTATATAGTATGTTGACGAACTGCATGATATATTTGATATATATCACTGGCCATGGGCGTTGGTAATTCTATATAGTATAGTATTTTGACGAACTGCATGATATATTTGATATATATCACTGGCCATGGGCGTTGGTAATTCTATATAGTATGTAGACGAACTCTGTGATATATTTGATATATATCACTGGCCATGGGCGTTGGTAATTCTATTTAGTATGTTGACGAACTACATGATATATTTGTTTATATCACTGGCCATGGGCGTTGGTAATTCTATATAGTATGTTGACGAACTGCATGATATATTTGATATTTATCACTGGCCATGGGCGTTGGTAATTCTATATAGTATGTAGACGAACTCTGTGATATATATTGATACATGTTCTAATAATCCCTACATTGTAATAAGTCATCATTATTCAGCTTATCAATAACGGTATTGTACATAACAGTTAAAATTTGACTATTTTCCAGCAACAAATAGTATTTCTACTTATATGATTGTCCTATATAAATAAGAAAACATATATATGATCAATGCATAAACGTATTGATCCGAAATGAATCGTAAAAATGACACACTGATTGATCTATACCGTAAGCTAAAATGAGTATCCTTGAAAGTGAGTTCAAATTTATTTATTACGTAATAGTAAGGCTTCACAAAACAGACTCATGATCCAGGGATGAGTGCTCACGATAAAGTTTTCTTTGTTACATGTGCATGTCTTCGAAAAAGGCTGCACACTTTTGGTATCGTTTTACCTTAGATCTACAAAGTAGTACCTTATATAATAATAATATAAGGACATAACTTGATCGAAAGTTTGCTGACGAATATATTTAATCTGAACGTTAATACTCGAATTGAAATACTACTCTTTCCAAGCCTGCATTCGTATACCATGTTAAATGATTTCATCACACAATCATTTAAACATGTTAAAGTATGCATATTTTAACAATTTAACGCTTCTTCTTCAAAGTGCTACGTACATGTAAACATTAATCATAATAACATATCCAAAACAGTAACCGAGAATAAGAAGAGTTTTGCAACAAAGAAGAATGTTAGCTCTTACCTTTGTAATTATGTCTGTTTAAACAGTTTGTTCTTGATATATATCCGGTTTCGTTATTTAAACAACTTCTGAACTCCACTTCTTATTAATTCTGCAAATAAAAATATTTTTTTTATTTATATCTCGCTTAATTGAAGAAAGAAGCATTTTGCTCAAACGCATTTTCCACGTTAATGATGTTTCTAAGTATTTAATTTACACATTTATCTTTTTTTTTTTTTGAAGCTGTAGACATAGGGCTGCTCCATTTATATTCATTTAAATATATTGTAGTTGCATGCCTTAATCAAAATAATAATTATAAAAAAAACAGCATATTAATATATGTTGCATTACCACAAGCACTTTCACTGTTTAGCTAAACATCGCTTTTCTCTCTTGAATTGTCATACAGCTGCTTTTGCATATTGTTTGATACAATTTAAACATTTCTCCAATAGACGTTACAGCCGCTTGGCTTGTTGGTTACTTTTCACTATCGTACAATACTACTGGCATTAAATTTTCCAAAAACTTCAAAAACAAACCGTTGAAGCATTTACATAATTTAAGGCTATTACTTTGAAAAAAAAAACGTGTTTTGTATATTGCATTAATTGCTGCGTAAAGTATGTTTATGAAAAATTAATTATACCTTATATTATAGACAATTGAAAAATTCGAATATATATTGTAACCTAAAATGTTTAAGGATAGATTGTTAAGAGAAAAGTGCAGGTATCAATATGGTATTTTAATTTACGTATGAATTATAAGTAGACATGTTTTCTCACGTCACGTATTTCATATAATTTGAGTGTTGCTTGTAATTTGTGATCATTAATATGTTTCAAAGATTCTGTAATAAAACAAATATGTCAACTGAAAATAATTCTTAATTTTTGGTTTCTGGTAAAAATGTCAATCATTTTTTTTCATTTCTTCTGAGATTGTTATAGATTTTACTAACAATTGATACGATCAATTATCCTACTATTGCACTTTAAGACAGACATCTTTCTCAAAAGAATAGACATAAATTGTAATTTTTCTGTCATACATTAAAATGGATACCTTTGTTGATTTGAAGTGCGAAAAGTCAGATTCAAGGTGTTATTAAATTTTAAATTATAATTTACATATTGTCGTCTAGTGACATACTATGTAACATCACGTCTTTCAAAAAAGAACATACAATGTGAGAACTTTTAGAATGTGGTTTAAGCGAGACATTCACAACACTTTGATGAAACGCCTATGTAATAGAAGCAGATAGCAGAAGAGCCGGTTTTATTTCAGAAATAAATGCTTACTACGTTTATCATAGTGTCGATCAAAATGTGACATAATGTTGTTTTTATATTTCATTTTTGTGCTTATAGAATTGTAAGGAATAAATTACGTTTTTGCTGTTCATGCATGTTTTAATCCTGCCCTGCAAACATATACCGTAAGGCTTTGAATATAGGCGTGCGTTGTTTGATAGGTTTTTTTTTATACATGCATACCCACGAAAAATGAATTTATTCTATAATTCTCAAATATTGTTTCTTTTTACATTTAGCGTCAAACGCAATGAAAAGATTTACGCCGTCCATAGCTTAAGTATATGTTGCAGCATTCTGGCTTTAATGCTGATACAACAAAATTAAAATGCGGATGATCTGTAGCTCCACCCAAGTACCCGCACATTCAAGCCAATGACATCCCCGAACCAGAAAATTAAATAAATCGCTCAAGTACTCAATTAAATGTAGAAAAATGTGTGACCTGTCATGGTAAATGGTAATATAACAGAGACAAACATCACAATAATTTGTATAGAATATAATTGAAATTTTATATTATTTGAAATGTTTTCTCTTGACAAAACAGAAAAAAAAATTCTACCAGTAGCGAAAATGGAATCACTCTAAAACAACTACTCTCTATTTGTAGTGAAGAAAATATTACTAGTCAGCACACGCAACATGAAACGACAACTTCGCGGTCAATGGACCAACGGACAGTCTTCCCATGTGACAACATGCATTTCCTACATGAAAGTGGTTGATTTTTTTCTTATGCAATTTTAAAGTTAATTTTACTAATACATGCAAAGCAAGTAAATCGATTCAAATGTAATTCAGCATTTACACAGTTTCAGTGAAACAGCATGTTTTGCTTTTCCAACAAATAACTTAGCTATTAAAAGTAAAGGAAAAAATATGTTTTAATTCAGCCTCACGAGGGCGTGGACGATAGCTTGCACTTCAAATACCGTCCATGAGCTTGCAACATTTTCGTTTATGTCGGGTTGGGCGACCTGTGGTTTTCCACTTCTTTATTTTCTTAAAGAAGCTTTGAACTGAGATAAACATAGAAATAAGTTGACTGAGATTTATATCGATACTGGTTTAACAAATCTCTCTAGTGACAGGCAACGTGAAATCTTAAACATTTCTTTCAGTTTCTTTCTGATTACCACACTTATTGCGTAACCGTGGATATCTAGTGACAGTCAATAATGTTGCATTGCTACAAGCAGACATTATCTAATTCATAAAACATTTTTATGTTGGTAGAATTTGCAATGTTTTCTTCAATGCCTCTGTGCGGAGCTATGGTTACTTGTTATTATGTATACATCTGAATACAAAATTGCAAAATAACAATGAAAAATCTTTTATGAAACCTCTTAATATGTGTTTCATTTTACCTTTTATTGTAAAATATAGAAAATAAAGCAATAATTGCAATATAAATCGTTTAAAATCCCTATATGTACAATTCAAAATTAATTGTTTATTACATGTAGAATGTATTTAATGACGTCGTGCCGACCTAGCTTCTGATTTACATATTCCGTACAAAATGTTCATCAATTCTGTTTTATTTTTTACACAGAAGTCGGAAAATTTCGGGGATATTTCCAAAAATTCATGAACTGGATACATTTTAATTCCTTTTAAAACACAGTTTATTGTGTTGTTTATCATATTTTAAACTTCAGCCATTTATTGCTTGAACAATAAAACTGATTTATTTTCTAGTTTCATTTCTCATGAAGTCATTGAAAAAGTATTTGTTTTAAACAACATCCGTCCAATAAAATGTACATTTTCTAGTCTTCATATTTATCGCATTTATATTCTGCTTTAAGGACGTATGCTAGAATTTGGTGCGAAAATTTTCCCAATAACAGAATTTCTTCAAACTTTAGATATTGAAGGGCAATCATCTAAGAAACAAAAATATGCAATAAAAATCATAGGTCACCGGTATCGAAAAAGAGTTATCTGCCCTTGAGAACGGCATTTCCCCAAAAAATGATGTTTTCAAGAGCAGATAACTCTTTTTCGACACCGGTGACCTATGATTTTTATTGCATATTTTTGTTTTTTAGATGATTGTCCTTCAATATCCAAAATTTAAAGAAATTCTGTTATTGGGAAATTTCGCCCATCTCATATACAGGGAATTCTAGCATACGCCTTTAAGGCATTTTGAATTTGTTCAGATGATCCAATAATGCACATAATGCAAAAAATAGGACAAGTGCTAATTCCGACTTCAACACCTTCGAAAGTATAATGAATTGTGTTTCAGCTGTGTATCTATAATATATAATATAAGTTAGTGTCTTATTATACAGATTTCTGTTAGTTAATAGCAGGTTATTGTTTTCATCATTCAAACTTATTTAATGTGAACCACTTTGTAATTATAATTCTTTGATTGCAAAAGTTGTTTAACAATAGACATAGGAAGATTGGTAATGTACGTATTGTAACAAATACAAGCTTCACAGATAAAGTATAAGTAAATAATGTACGGAGACGTAAACTTTCAATAGGATGTCACAGAATGCAATTTGAATACGTCATGTTATCTACTCTTTCATCCGATTCTTTGTAACCGACACTTTAGTACAATTGCAATGGGGAATGTATGTATGACATACAATTAAACTTCATTGATCCAAACTGTCATTACTGAAGTTTTGATTGAAAATAAACGTTTATAATGTCTCGTTTATTGCCTATGTAGCATGGAAGAGTTTCACGCAATTACGTATTGTCAACGAATAGTGTGACCACGAAAGTAAAATTTCTTAAAATTTGCGAGAAATAGATAAAGCGAAGAACTAACTCCAGAAATATACTTTTTACTTCAAAACTAACATGTTTCGTCCATTGGACTTCATCAGAGTATAATAACAAAATAGTATGACGTCACAGGAAAGTACGATGTCAATGACGACGTCAAAAGATTTTATAAACAAAGGCATAATGGCATTTTACTTCCTTCTCATCTCGTGTTGATATTAAACTCAAAAAGCAAATATGAACAGCATAAATCACATCAAGGAAGTCCGTGCAATATTGCATATGTACAACAGGCACAAATTTCGTTTTCACACAAGTTCTTAATTGCTATAATATTACTTTAACTTCATGTCGATAAATCAAATTCTAAACCAAACAGATAAAGACAATAAACTCCTGATACACACTGCCTTTTAACACCTGTAAAATCTATTCAATTTACTATATCTTCATTTTTGCATAAAAAAATCCTTATCATAAAACATATCATAATTGCATCCGAAAAACGTTCTTGCTGTTCACCTTTTATGATTCTTACTATCTAACTATATGTCTGGCAAAAGAAAAATCATTACAAACGTGCATTCTCCAGTATGTTACTTCTTATTCTTGAACGTGTTTTCTTAACTATTTGTTTAAAACATATGGGGTATTTATTAAGAACAATTATTGTGCTTTAGTGACTTAAAGGGCGTCTAAAAATGTCTCCGCTTTATTGCGGTTTTATATCTATGTTTTAAATACATCATCAACATTCAACCAATGTATGAATAGATTAAATAAACTTCTAACTTAAAGTTACATTACATGTTCGTTTTTAATAGAATATTATATTCATATTCACCTTAAATTTGAATTTGTAAGATAAGCTTTATCTTCCCATATAATGCATTTGTTCCTATTTCGTGTAAGTGTTGCTTCACAAATACAAAAAAAAAAATAGAAGAACAACAACATATTAGTATTCTATCAAGTAAGCATTTTATACTAGTAAAATTTAAAGCACTTACTTATAAACGTGATGCATTTAGCTTCCCAATGTTTTCGGTTGTATTTATAAGTATTTATATTACACAGACTGACATTGAGGGTGATAATCATCGATATTTTTGCGTTTTAAAAGCTTCCAAGAATATAAATTAAATAACTCACTGAAATATCCTCAAACATATCGCTACGTATAATACAAATTATAAATAACAAAGCAAGTGCTTTACATGCAGTAAGAAAGAATAACCATGCAAATAGCAATTGCAAGAATTAACATTTGTTCACAAAGCTGTCTTGAAATAACTAAAACTAAATGTTCCATGAACGCATGCGGAGTTGATCTTACTATAAATATGATGGTTTGTAAACATATGTGGTATATTTAGATCAAGGACCATATTCTTTTGCATAAAATACAATTATGGATAAAGTTCATAAGTAATTTTAAATTTTGGACACTCAGGATGAAAAAATGATAGATATATACTTCTTGTATAAAATGTACACGAATGTCCTTTTAGATATTATCACAGCACGTATGAAAACTATCAGACAATGAATTATAAAATTGGTTTTCATGCCTTAAAACTTTCTTATTGAAACAACTGGCTCATCGTCAGTGAATACTAAATTATCTTTATTGTGTCAAATATTTATTGTGTTCTTGTAAACGAGGTAAAAGTTGGTCTTAAGAATGACAAACACCCTTCCAATAAATACATAAATTTCACAATAGTTTAAATGACCCTACCTATTGTAAATGTACATAGAAAAAAATAGCCATGCCCCGTGAAGCTTCTGACTGCGGTTTGAAAAAAAATAACGGATATGATCTTCCATAATCATTTACTAAATAAGCTACAAAAAGGGAAATACTAATTCAAAATATTCATAGCAAAAGTCTCAGGTCGGTGATCATAATTTGAAACAGAATTGTAATTGCAATTCTTCATGCTTGTTTTTATATGTGCATACAATGAATAAAAATTGTTCTGGTCTAATCGATATTGCATAAAATGCTTTATTTCAAGAATTTTCGTGGTTAGCTGGAAGCTCTTCTTAACATTTTTTTGGAAAACAAATAATTAAACTTATCCTGTTAACAAATGCAAGGTTCAACGCCTAATACACTGTGCTGGTTTACATTCTGTCCCTCAAAGACAAAACATACGTCTCTTCGTGCTCCGAGCTTAACCGTCGCTTAGTATGTGACTCTTTTCTGCAATGCTCTTAACACACGAGAAAATATTGAATAGAAAAAATACTCGGGAAAACAAATAAATTATTTTATGATGAAACGAGCGGGTGATATTTTGATACATAGACAAACAATACAATAACTTATCAGGTGTTGATTTGCTATGAAGACATTATTCAGTCAGATATTATGTAGCACTTGGGAAATACTTATAGACATAATAAAGTATCGTTTTTCAGCATTAGCCAAGAAATGATAACGACAAATACAATAAAGCTTATGCAAATATCTTGATACATCGATCTTTCCAATCTGTGATATTCTTTTCCAGCTTTATGATGTGTATTTGTTTGTCTCTCAGTATAATATCCTACTAGTATTGCCATTTCATAGAAATTGAGAAATTTACTGGCTTAAAGTTAGAACATATCAAATCACTGTCTGATTTACATTTTTACCACAGTCATGTTATTGTCTGCCGCTGTTGAATTTCTTCCCTTTCGTAATATTGTAACGTTTGGGGTAAAATTGCAGGACTTCATATCGGAAGAATTATGTCATATTACAGTGTTAAAAAGCAGTTTCAAACAAAGGTCCGTTTAACTTATCTTCTTTGTGTAAAGAAGCTTAGTACTTTAACTTAGATTTTAATTGCAATTAATCGTACAAATACGAGTGTGCGTCTTAAACAACGGCCATTTATCTACCAACCCATTTTTTCTACTGTTTTCTACATTTTCAAAGAGGAGATGAGAGTTAAAAGTGAAAAGACGTACGTGAATGCTTGATTAAAAGTGGCCGAGTGTAATTTTGACATTAGATTTATTATATAATAAATTATTTTAGACACATCTGAGAATACAGCCTTGCCATTGGTCAATATCAAAAGAAAAAGAGGCAACATGCACAGAGGCAAACATCAGATGATAGAGTTTTAACCTTTAGCATGCTAGATAAATTGTCGTCTGCTGGAAATGTCGTCTGCTAAAATTGTAAAGTTCATTCAATTTGCTCCAAAAATGGAAGAAATATTGTCAGAGTAGCAAACAGCTTGGAACCTGATCAGACGCCGATTTAATCGACGTCTGATCTGGTTCCAAGCTGTTTGCAAAGGCTGTTAAATTCGCCTGCAGCAGGCTAAGGGTTAAGGACCTGTTTTAAAACTCAGTATCATGCCTTTGAATCCAGATGTCTGTTAATATTACGACCAAAGCTGTTTGTTAAAACTTGCAATGAAATAAAAACATGTTATATGTACGTTTACACTTCCATACGATTCTTTGTAAATGACACTTTAGCTTTGTTTTATAGATTTATATATGACAATAAGACTGCATTACCAAAAAACAACAGTCCTCTGTTTATTTTTATGAGAAGCATTTAAAATGTCTGCTGTAAATTTATGTAGGTAGCAATGATAACATTGCTTTGATCAAGGTAGCCTTTATTTTGCAATTAGCATTTAAATTGTCTAGTTTAATGTGAACCCAGGAATCGTTAGAAGTGTTATATAACTCTCAAAAGTATATTGTCTAAGTGTCGGAAAACGTTGTCGTGTTTCTTCGTTTAATGTCTAAATGCAACAACATAAAACAATTTGCAATAGCGGTAATCACCTCTATCCAATTTATTAAGGAAGAGCGAATGCACTGAAATTATATTTCTAAGTTTAAGCACGATATGCAATTTGTTTTACCTGAAGTGATAAATAAAGCAACATGCAAAAGAGCCTCTGAGATATCCTAACGTATAATATAAATTAATCACATGTGTGAATAAACCTACAATTTATATCAAAACCGTATCTTAATTAAACTAGATGAATGCAATAATATTAGCATCACAAGTGAAGTCTTTTAATTTGACTGTTATTAAGAAGTTCTAAGACTTATCTCATTACAAAACACTTGTCCATCCGTATTGTGATTTCAAGTGTCTAGTTTACTTATGTAGAGTTTAGAGAACTTTCACATACAAGATAATCTATCTATAATAAATATTGTTATGGACAGAGCTGGTAAACTGTAGCTACAAACTAGAAATAATACAATAATTTATCTGAAAGTGTCGATATGGTTTGAGAAGAATGATTTAATGGGACGGTATGTCCCTCTTGGGAAATGTTTTCTTACAACACGAGACAGACCATGTTTGGATGAAATCACTTACAATAAAGCTGATGATAGCACCTTGAAATGTCTTCATTTCGCTATCTGTGATTCATATTAGGTTATTTGATGTGTTTATTTGTACTTTGTCTACGAATTTTCTATTTTTGGCAGTTTATATTAAACAGAGGAAGAGGGAATAAATGCCTTTGGAGTGCCACATGCATTGTTAGACATATTAAGACAAAGTCTGCTAAACATTTTACTGCCTAAATCATCTCATTAAGAGCTACAGTTGATGGATTTTATTTTTTTTTAAATCGAGTCATGTACGCCGGTCAATTATATACTGTAACATGTTTGTAAATGAGTTTTAGACGCGCTTGCTAGCATTGGTTGCAATATATGGCTAATTTAAATGAAAACATACAGTGATGTCTACAGGAATTTGACTAAACTGTTAACATCATGGTTTGCTTTTTATAGTACTATCAATTTCGTCTGTGGGATTTTGACGATAAGATTCCAATTGGAACAAGACTATTTAAAAGAATAAATGAACAATATAATTAGTATAAAAATTTATGAACTATTACGAAAGATGTTTGAGTACTTTGAGTTTGTTTCAGCATTTACTAAAAAGCTTTGTTAAACCAAGAACCGCAATTGGCAATGACCACAGGTAAGTGCATTGTCAGCAAATGTATGTCATATTGAAAAAGTTGAAGTCAAAACTTCCGTCCTGTATGTTTAATGCGATGCGAAAAACAGAAATTAAATCTGCTATATGTGAATAACGAATACTTTGTAAGGTCAATGGAATCTCAAAAATACATTCCGCCAAACTCATTTGAACTTACTTCATACAAAGCGCTAACAAAATGTAAACATGTCATATCGATTTCAAAAGAAGAAAAACCAAAACTCGTTTAAAGGGAACATATTATATCAACATCGATAGTTTTGTTATATATCCCGATTTATGTTATTGAGTTCTGCCATTACGTGTTTAGGGTTTGTTTACGTCAAAACGTAACACACGTTTTTCGATATTGCCATTAATAATAATAAAAAAAACACATAGATTTGTTCCGCAAATGATACGTAGTTGGTTGTCATATTAAAATAAAAAATAATCCTTCTTCTTCGGATTTAAGTATATTATCCTTTGTTCCAAACGGAACCAATGGACATAACTAGTAGCTGTTGTTAGTTTATAATAATAATAAAAAACATTCGAAAGAATTCACTCACCCAATCAGTAAACAATTAAAATATTTCATGTATTGTTAAATTTTTTTCCAATGAGTATAAAAATTGCCAATACTTTAATAGCGCAAACAATTTAATTCAGTCATAAACGAGATATTGTCTTAATAAACGGTACAATTGAAGAATAAATGCCTATTGTTTGACATTATCCACATACACCTGTGTTCACCAGGCATTTCTGTACATTGACTTATCAAATTCTATCAAACGTTTCGGACTTTCATTTAAATACAGTGCAACTTCTGTAGAGTAACACAGAGTAAATTTGATAGTGTATTTCAACTAAAGGAAATTTTTATGATGTTGTTATAGAGAGGTTTTTGCTTAAGAGAGGGCCGCTCTGTAGAGGTTGTACTGTATATCTATATGCTTGTTAACGGACAAAATGTCAATAACATGCACTTAATATATTACATTCTAATATAATGATTGTTTCTGATAAAACACGCTTATTCTAAAATGGCGTCACGTTAACGGGCGATGACGTCAATATTTTTGTTGCGACCAAGAAAGAACGCTACTATATTTTATCTTCTGTTTTAGATTAAGGGCATGTTAGAATCGAAATGATATATAGCAAAGTCATGTTTTAATAAATTAATGCACTCAGCTATACGTGGCAAGAATAATTCACTCGGGTTCCGCCCTCGTGATATTATTCCGCGGACGTAGATTACAAACCAAGAGGACAAATATTTAAGATACGAATCACATCAAATATTCTTGGAAAGGTGAACGAAACATCATTTCCGTGATTCCATAAAATGTTACTTACCTTATGTATTTGTTAACCAGAAAAATTGCAAAATATGTAATCTTAGACTTGTGCATGTGACTTGATAAAAGCCCTGGGCCGAAACGTTGTCACAAAGAGTGATAATATAAGCTACGAAAAACAATCCCTAAGGATATTTATAAAATATATTTGAAAAAGTAAAACCAAAATTGTTTAACAAATTTCTGAAAGCCACAGTATAGAATTTAAAGCGGTTATTCCCTTGCCATTCTCTTCATTAATTATTGTTTTTACACTTATGTATGCACGATGGGTGGTTATACGTCGGGCGTAATAATTTCACTATGGCGCAGCCGAGTGAAATTTTTTGTACGACGCATTACCGCCCGAGTGTATAAATAGTGTTAAAATACGGTTTCGGTATAAATTATTTCGATTCTAATATGCCCTTAATCTAAAACAGTAGAAAAAATATAGTAGCGCTCTTTCTTGGTCGAAACAAAAACATTGACGTCACCTCACGTGAACGTGACGTCATTCTAGCGTAAGAGTGTTTTAACAGAGAAAAGCATATTAAAATGTATCATGAACACATATTGTTGTGGACAAATGTATTTCTTTTCGCAAAGAAACAAACAGATAGCTTATAATAAGTAAAATAGAAAAAGTGGAAACTTCACAGGTCGCTCAACACGACAAAAACGAAATGTTGCAGGCTCGGTTTGATTGAGCCTGTTCATGGACGGTATTGAAAATGCATGCTACCGATAAACCGATGTTGATTCTAACTTAGTATAACTGCTAAAAATACAATCGAAATGATAAGATGAGATGTGTAAAATGTTGTAACATTTGAAGTCCAATAATCTTTGCAAAACTAGTATTAATCAAAGAAACAATGAATTAAATGTCAACTTTGATAACGTTTCAATTCTTTACTTCGAAGGAAATGTTGAAAATAGAAACAGAAAAAAAATTCTTCTTGATTTTAATAACCTTAGCCTATAATAATTATGCAAATGCTGAAAATATAATTGAAATGATTAGATGAGATGTGTAAAATGTTGTAACATTTGCAGTTCATCGAAATGTTGATTGATTCAATAATCTTTGCAAAACTAGTATTAATCAATGAAACAATGGATTAAATGTCAACTTAGATAACGTTTCAATTCATTACTTCGAAGGAAATGTCATTGAAAATAGAAATGGGAATAAATTATTTCTTTTTCATTTTTATAACCTTATTATCAAAATGTTAGCATTTACATAAAAAGTGTATCATAAAATGGAAGATATATGTATATTGTCCTAATGTTTTCAAAGTTCGGTTTTGTAACAGTAATAATTATCGATTTTTTATGACAGATGTCCTAAAGAAATATCAATGTTGTAATATATTCAAAGCCTTTTGTGTCCTTTCAAAATTTAAAATTAAGCGTTGTACTTTTAACAAAAGCAATAAATATTGTAAATTACATTATCTTAAAACACTGAGTGTTAGAGCAACGGTGACATGTTAAATGATCTCAACCCAGGGAGCCTCGCTTGCGTACGACGTATATGTCTTGGTTACACGTCAAACAGTCGTTAAATATTTTCACTTCTCATAAAACATGATTAAAACATTAATCTGCAAATAGTAAACTTCATGTTGTGCTCGAAGATTTCAAAATTTTAAAAATGCTTTAAGTATTTTTTAAGTTTTCCTTTTACGCATCCGTTGCTACTATGCTATTACCGATACAGCCTGAGGTCAGATTAACCACCCAGGGTTGTACTTAAAGTAGAAAAAAACCAACATTATTTGTGAATGAAATGCTTGTGACTTTATTAATTGTTTTTAAATGTTCAGCTTCTTTCACAAGAAAGAAAACATTTATAATTATGGACAAGTCTGCTGAATTTTAAAACAATGTACTATCCGGCCTTGCGGACTTTATCCGTATTTTGAGGCGATGGACTTTTAAAAACTTGGATCATACGAATAAATGATAAACAAAATTGTGGTCTAAATTATCCATTTGCTATTTTAAAATGATTGACCACTGGCTATAAAAAAGCGTTTGAATTCTGTTTGTCAATTAATGAATAACATCAACAAAACATCCAAAGAAAAATATTATAAAAAATATTTGGGCTATTTTCCAAAAGAAAAGATTGAAATGTAAACGACCTATCAAACTGTTGATATATTTTCCCGTTAAAATTTATATATAAAGATATATTTCGTTATATTCTTTCAATACCGGTAGTTTTTCTAAATAAGATATAAAGAGGTTAGCATGATGGAACAAATACAAAATTCACAAATTTATGTATTTCTAAATTAATAATTATGAAGTTAGACTTTGAATAAGACTTTTTTGATTGTTGTTTTATGATGTTTTTTATCTGTAATAAACAGATAAGCAAGTGAAACAAACAGCAGTGCAGTTACCATGGATATAATGTCTAAAAGAAGTCATTACCTGGGATTTTATTTTGTGAACAGCACATATGTTACTGCAATGCATGTGTTTGTAAAATGACTACACTTAAAGGCGTTACTGAAAGTATGTATGCGTGCAAGTAATTTCATCAAATTGTTACAACACGTTTGACAGCAAAATTGATGTCAGTTTAGCTTCATTTTCATGTCGTGTCGAAATGCAACAATATAACACAAATTGCAGATGTAATCAAGTTATTAAGAAAGTGCGTGCAATGTGATAAATGGACATCACGTACAATGCAAGCTTTAGCACGATATTTATTTCGTTATAAACTAATTTTATCTCGACAAATTAATAACAAAACCAGCAGGATACAGAACATATGAGATAAAATCGTGACATCTATTGCAAAAGGCATTACCCTGTAAAATCTATCAGTGTAATATATCTAAAATGTTCATATCAAAACTATATCCGACTGCTTATCATGAAGTTTTTATCATTTGCCACATTTAATCATAAAATTATCTGTATATTTGCATCATATTTAAGTGATTTCAAATTTGCTGTACAAATTTAGATATTTATCTCAGTTTCTTTATGTCTTTCACACTCATATAAAATGTACAGAAAATCAAACAAAACATTTGACGAAAAAAAAAACAAACAAAAACTGATAAACATCGTTATTGATCAACAGCACACTCGTCTATCAGAAGCCGAGATAACTTCCGTCAGGCTTTTATTATACTTTGGAGATTATTTTCTGAGACATAATAAGACAATGTTTTCCTGAATTAGCGAAGAAACTATCACACCAATTGCTGATTAGCTGAATAGTACATCCTAAGATTTCATAATTAGCGGAAGAGTACGGAAATCACTGGCGAAATGTTTTTAAATATATCTATGACATGTCTGATTTGTATTGACACTTGCTAATCTGTTTGCGACACAAAAAAATCCGGCAAACGGGAATTTAACATGTATTTAGGTCCTAACACATTGGCATGTTGTCGTAAATCCGAGCTGATAGATGATTATACACGATCACGCAACATTTTATACCCAGGAAGACATTAACTATCAATTCAAACTGAAAAGAGCTGGTGAAGTATTTTAATAGTTAAATGGCTCAGGTGTTGGCCGCTCAATCTGCGGGCCATATGGTGGATCCCGCAGGAGCTAGGCAGCCCTTCCTCATATGACACCAACACTGTTTCTTTTTTCAGGATGCGGACTCGAGAATGGTTCAAATAAACTTGCACTTTAACCAAAATATAAGTATAAATTAAGTATTTTTATACGACGCCATTATATTTCTTTCTTCGACAAAAATCTTAAAATCTAAACAAAACCATAATCATCGGCTGGGAAAATACCACTCCAAGAGATTGAGTATGGCATGTTTATGTTTTGTTTTTCTCAGAAATAAGTAAATTATCACAATTGTTCAAAACTGAACGCTGTCTGACTCGATCATGATGCAGCGATGAAAGTGCACATGAATACAAAAGTGATAACAAAGGGTTCAGTGCAGACTGAACGTCTCGGATAACCAATTCAGATTGCTTAAATAAGTATTTGAATAATTTAAAATTTGACCATGTTTGAAAGTATTAATATTGTTAGTCGCCTTTTCCAAGTTCTCACTGTTCAAATACAGCAAACATATGCGAATTATTCTTTGAAGCATTCAAATAATCTTTGCCTCTCCGATGATATGAAACAGATATAATAGAGCTTGAATATTAAATTCGATTTGTCATTTTAAACACAAATACATGCACTCTTATATAGTGACACGGTTGTATACCATAGCATACTGAACAAGTAATTATTGAATCAGTCATAAGATTATTCTTATATGAACAGTCCATGTACATTCCCGTTAAACCAAGGAAATTTGACGTCACGTCGACGTATTATTCGCCGCCACACAAGCGCCAATAAAGTGTGCTACTGCATTCGATCTGCTATTATAGTTAAAAGACGTTTTAGAATCGATTCTTAAAATGTATAAAGTTTCTTTTAACACTAGAACAGAAGTTGTACATTGCATACAACAAACGGATAACCAAATAAAAGTCAAATAGACAGATCTCTAACAAATTATGTTGTCGCATTCTTTAATAATGTTTTACTCTCAATATAATACTAAGGCTTACTTTAAGAATAATTGCAGTAAATGCATAATTTGCAAAGTTTTTATAATATCAGTTACTGACAATATTTGTCATAAACAATGAAGTATCAGGTGAGCAACTTTTATCAATGATAAAGACATTAACCTCCCTTCTAAATAAAGAAATAAAACATGATTACATAACATAGAAATTCTTAATGCATACCAGAAACAAATAGGACCAACAACTAATGGATTTTATATAGAGTAATGAATTAATACATCTTTTAAGGTAAGAATTGTCGTTTATCTATGATAAATGTATGCTGATACATCTAATGTAAATTGAGCCCCAAAAGTTCAAAATGCGTTAAAATACATTGTGAAAAACATACCACCTGCTGTGTAAAGTTTATTAGGGCATTTGTCCTTTTTGACATCAATATGACAGCTAATGTCAAAGCAAGCATAATTTCAGAACTTAGGTTTGTTATTTTGTACGTTAAAAACACTGTTTTAAATAATTTATTTGTACAATGTCATTAAAATTTGTTTTAGATACATATTTCAAAATAAGAGCATTAAGGCTTATACGGATATTGTAAAGTAGATTTTAAAAGACTGAATAATGTGGTGTTTTAGCCATTTTTTTTCTTGCAAGTATATGTTACGTAACATTTTGTATCACAAGATAGCATATTACTGGGTCTAAGGAGTAATCTTAGAAAATAATCTTTTAAAACGTCTTTAAATGTAGAGATATAACTGTTGCCTTTACAAAGTTCCAGTATTCTCCGTATGTTATCTCAGCATGCCGTGGCTGGTATAAAAGCCTTGTGATTAAACTAGTTAACATAAAGACATGAACATTTCGGAGATAGCGAATGAATGTACGTGATTGTACGAACATTGCTCTGACTTTACAGTTCTTATATATTAAGTATTGTGACCTTTTATATTTTCAAAGTTGTGACAATAGAACCGTATTTAAAACATAATCGAGAGTTTTTTTGCATATTTTGGCGGTTTTGCACTTTCAAAATCTAACTTTGATCATGCGATAAATTGAAAGTAGACAGGTTTCGTCTTAACACATAAAATGAGAAATATCTGAAAATAACATAATTAAATAATAAAAAATATTTCTACCGATTGCTTTAAATGCTGTGCATTTGCTGTACCTTTATGAGTACAAACTTTATTAATAACGACCTGCCGAAAACTTATACGTCTATATGTTCAGAAAGAAGAAACATGAAAAAATGTAAACCCAGAATGAAATTCATGTCCTAACTGATAAATCTAACAAAGGTTGTTACGAACTCAAAATTGTTGATGCTTCTTTTATGGCACTGGCTGTAACTGCAAACGTTTTCGAATATTTAATATTTTTAGAGTTTAGTATAATGCGTGCAAATGTAAATTATTTTGCTGTCGTTTCTTGTTATTAAAATATTGTTTATGCTTTTAACACAGACAAGGTAATTTGGTAGCATGGGGATTTCGTCTGAGTAGTAAGAGCTCCGCCAGTCAAATGAATGCTATTTGAAATCATTTCGTTCTTCTCACATGTTATGTTAGAGAAAATACTTCTTTTGCATTTGTGGATATGAGATCACGACTAATGCCATGAAGACGATAAGTCGGTTTTAGATTTAATTCTTCGAACTAAATATCCAGTCATGGGTCTGAATGTTTCATATATTTTATTATCTATTATTAAATGCGCGAAACTATTTCCTTTTGTTCTTTTTTACGTGTTGCAAGATATATAAAATGCACAGCTTTGTTATATTACAGACCGAAGCGCCTGACCGAATGATGAATATCTGTATTTTAGTAACAGTTACTGTAACTGAAATACAGAAAAAACATATTGAGAAATCGAAATATGCTAGAATTGCAGTCAAACATTCGTATTATAAAACGTTCAAATGCAGTTCTATGTACCCTTTACAAGAACAAATTGACAATGACAACTGTAGACAATAATGACACACAGAATGTTACTTATATACAAAGCCATTGCGTTTGAAAACAATGACAAATGTAATTAGAAATAAAATAGACATCGTTAGTATAAACAACAGTGGCGCTTCGAAAATCCCTGCATACCTATCGTTGTGAAAAATAATCATCATGAGCTTCATATTAATATGACTTGAATATAAATTTAGAAATTAGAAACCAGTAAGTTTTCTGACATCTGTAGTATATTAGTTCAATAAACATGATGCACGTTTCCCATTTGTTTTAAGCTCTATCTTATGGCATATGAACTATTGAATATTAATATTGAACTACTACGCTGTTCGAGTGAATCATTCCTGTCCTGTCATCTTTATACTTTAGTCAAGTAACTTATAAAAAACGTTAATTAATTGTTGTCTCTAAGTAAAACAGTTCAAAATAAAAAATAAAAGAAAATAACACCGTACGCCCAATATAGCGAACACTCGAGTATGAAGAATGTGTGCTCGTCTTAAGATGAAATCAAACTATCGCTTAACCTATGCAAATATAAACGAAGACGAAAAATATGTATTTCTGGACAGACTTTCTCAGAAGTTCTGTTCGTAAACTCAACGGGTAGTACATTTGTACTTTATTCAGAGCAAGAGTTAGAAGAACAGTGCAATAATGTAGGTTTACATAAAAATCACAAATTTCATCTGACAGCTATCAGCATCAACCTTGTTTTTGTATAAAAATATATAGTCTTAACGTAAGTATAACACTGTTAATTTGTTTCTATTTTCATTTGTTTTCTCTTTAAAAAAAATTGTTTTCTTCTTTCTAAATATCAAAAAAAAAAAAAAGATAAGGTTAAGCTACGAACTTTTTACAAAACTTTCCATGCATACTTTATGATATTGGCTGTTATAATGCCAATCAGTTATCCTCGATGTAGTAAGATATATGAAATACTGTTTAGGCTATTGCAAGTTAATTCAACTGTATACTGCTGTCGTTGATTGATAAATTATTAAAACGATGTAAACAGATATCATGGAGAGCTCATCTGAGTGCTTAACGCCTAACATAGCCACGGACTTAGGGCAACATACCCTCCCTTTGGCGTAAGGAATGTTGTAAAATTGATCTGAATGTGCGTCAGAAATATTTTTGAAAAACCGAAACATGTTTGTTTCTACTGTTAATGATTCAACATATCCACGCGTTTACAATACATTAATGAACAGTGATGGGGTCCATTACCATCTTCCGCAATTCCTGATGAATACGACAGTGTCAGTCACGCAATTTACATGGTGCAATGTTATTGTCAATATCACGTGTTTCGTTTATTATGACGAAAACAGAAAACTCTCTAAATCCCGTCAAGTTGTTTAGCATATTGTTCAATCCAATCAGTATTTCTTCGAATTAAACGAAGTGTAGATATCGAGGAATCCTGGCACGTGAATGTACGTAGCAAAACATGAAAAATACCTTGAAATGTGCTTTGAAAATCAAGAAATATTTATTATAAATTTCAAAAAAGGGCTGCACGTATTATTCTTTATAAATCATTTGATGCTCCAACTGCAGAACTGTTCACTCAGATAACTGGATGTCTTTTGCTAACAGATATATTATAAAAAACAATTTTGGTATACAAATCTCTTAAAAACTTAAGCCAGCAAACAAACTACTGTATTTATCTGATGGAAATGAATGATATTGCTTTACTGTAGAGTTGTCTTTGAGATAGTTGTCTTCTATGTTATATCTATTTTAATATATTCTAACGTAATGTTGTTCTGTGTTACCGCATTTGCCATTCTATATATTACATCCTTTGTAAATATTGTAGCACATCAAGTATCTTGAGGCCCACATGGAAGATTGGATAATCCAAATGTGTAGCCTCACAAAAGAAGTCGTTATTATTATTATTATTATTATCATTATTATTGTTATCATCATTATTATAACAATTAAAAGCTGAAAAGACTGATTTGATGGCAACGTTATATTGTTTCATAATGCGCCATGTATTTAAACATAACTATACGAAATGGATTTCATTATGCTATTGTAAAGAAGCGTGCATAAATGTCTGAAATGCAGCAACGAGGCGGTTAGCAGTTTTTTGAAAGTTGCTTTTGTTTTCCTTTCTTTTCTCTTTTTAGCTTGTACATTCAAGTAATTAGGTATCAAATGACATGGGCATGTTCCTTCGGCTCTCATGAAAAGATAAACAAAGGTCTAGTTTTATTCATTTTTTCTTCTGACAGTGTGTGAATTGAGAAGGGACCTTTAAACCACCCTGTTGTGCAACATGCTAGAATAAGAAATGTGATTTACTGAGGATAAGTTTAAAATAAAATTATGCTCAAGTAAAACAATCAACATCAGAAAAAGAAATAAAATCTGAAAAGTAGATCCCTCGGAAGCACCGAGAACAAGACAAACAGTGAAAATTGCAGACTCGGTTTAATTGAGTCTGTTCATGAGTAGTAATGGAAAATGCAACACTGCCCACGCCCCCTAGCACCGGCTTAAGCAGTATTCAATTTTCAAATCTAAATGAGTTGAAATCAATGATGCCGAAGGACCAGAAAATATAACAACACTGAGATGAAGTCGGGGCGACATTTTACGGCTGCCACACAGCACTTAACACCCGCTATTGTGAAGTAAATAAAATCTGAAAAGTAGATCTCTCACGTGGAACAAAAGAGATCCATCTCTTAGGGAGTGAAGTGCTCAAATGCCATGTAGAGAAAAGAACCACTTCAAAGAATTTGCTCTTCCCGTTAACATTGCACAAGGCATTTTCAGAATGAGGTTGACACATCATCAACGTAACAGTGAGAGGTATAATTTTCGATTTCAGTACTTGTCTGTTTATTTATCCCCCCGCAAAAGGCGAAGGGGATATTAGAAATGCTCTCCGTCCGTGCGTGCGTCCGTCCGTGCGTCCGCAACGATCTTTGTCCGGAGCATAACAAAAATACTAGAGAGATTTTCTTCAAACTTCATACACTGATAGAACACATTGGGAGGAAGTGCATTGTGCAAGAACAATAACTCTACCTGGCCTATTTTTTGAGTTATTCCCCTTTATCATATTTTCTTTAAAAAAAATTGTCCGGAGCATATCTTCTTCATGCATGGAGGGATTTTGATATATCTTGGCACAAATGTTTACCACCACGAGGCGGAGTGTCATGCGCAAGAACCAGGTCCCTAGGTCTAAGGTCAAGGTCACACTTAGAGGTCAAAGGATTCAAGAATAAAAACCTTGTCCGGAGCATTTCTTCTTCATGCATAGAGGGATTTTGATATAACTTGGCACAAAATGTTTACCACTACGAGACGGGGTGTCATGCGGAAGATCCAGGTCACTAGGCCTAAGGTCAAGGTCACACTTAGAGGCCAAAGGTCAGATACAAGAATGACTTTGTCCGAAGCATTTCATCTTCATGCATGGAGGGATTTTGATGTAACTTGGCACAATTATACACCATCATGAGGCGAAGTGTCATGCGCAGTTCCCTTCTTTAGAATTACTCCCTTTGTTGTTACTTTAAATAGCTTTTATTGTAACTTTTTCATTACTAGTCGTAGGGAAAAATCGAGACCACTTTTCTGTAGTACAACAAGCATGCTAAATCCAATTTTGAGGTGTATTTTGACCAATCTCTACCTGATAAAGATTTTTGTGTGGACTTGCAATTGTTTTTTATTTAAATATTAACTTCCCTTAGTTGTTACTATAAATAACTTATATTGTAACATTTTTATAATTGACCCTAGGGAAAAAACAAGACCACTTTTCTGTGGTACAACATAGATGTTACTCTCCAATTTTAGGTGTATTTTATTATATATAAGGTATCTCTACCTGGTAAGGAGTTTGTTTGTGGACTTTAAATTTAGCAGTAAACCACCTCACTACTGACTTATTCTTTCTTTCATATCTTAAAACCCCTGATGCGGACCACAACTAAACGGTTCTTCAAAGCTTTCCCCAAAATTAATACTTTCAGACACTAACTTGCCAGGAACTTTAGCCTTCAATTATAATATGCCCGGCGGGGGATTAGCCATGTGTAACATGGCTCTTGTTTCGATTAGTTCTGGTTTTAACAGGACCATTACTAGAATAATAAAATATCGACAACTCTACCTGCCACCAAGTCTTACAGAATATAAGAGAATATATTTAATTTAAAAGTAAATTAGAGTTTTGTTCTGTTGGGTGTTTAGCCTCCCTTATCTTATGACTTATTGTTTGTCTGTCTGTTCATATCCATTCAAAAAAAACCAAAGTGACAAGTTTTATTCCTATCGTGACAAGTTTTGTTTCTATGGTTTCTTTCTTTGGCATATTGTGATGATTAAGTCAATTCTTTAGTAACATAGTAAACAATTTTGTAGCCGTGACTTTTCTTTCATGATAATTACCTTAAATGTCTTATTTTGACTTGTAAGTGGTATATACATGTACATTGATCGTGTTATGTGAGCAAAAAAAATGTGTTATGAACCAAGTCTATTTAAAAACTTAACAATACTATGACTGTATCTAAAAACGCTCGCTTTCTGAAGTTGACTTTTTGCAGCAGCAACCTTGCGCTCGGTTTTGGTGTTAGAGGGAATGACCTGTGGTCGGCCGTTTACCATGTTCACATATTGGATTTGCCTTATAGCATGTTGGTTAACACAATCATATTTGTGAATGGTTATAAATTTATGTAACATTTTCCATTACAATTCTTCGTCCGTACACGTGTTGTAATGCATATACATGTTGATTATAATATATTATGATAACAATGCTACCTTCATAAAAAGATCACTAAATCTGAACGCTGCAGACTTTGCTTGGTGTTCTAGGCGTTTCACATGAATTCTAACTTAATGCCGTTTACTACGTACACAATAATACTAATAAATAAATCTCGTTTTTCAATGAACCTCGGAAATACTTAATATGATTGCATTGGTTGCGGTTAAAAAAATGACTTATCTTCCTTTCAGGACAGCATCGCTCATGATTATACGAGGCTCATTCTGTGGTAGTTCATGGTTTTGAAACTATAAGAAGCCGCAAATACAGTGAGTGCATCAAAATTAATGTTTGTAGTGTACAGAATATAAAGAACGTATTATACATAAATGATGTCTCACTAGATTCGGTGTATTTTCAGTAAATGCAATTCCTCTGTTTTTGGTTAATATATTTCAAAAGTGGTACAATTTTACAGAAAATTGAAACGTTTAGAAAATTAATTGTCAAAGAAAACTTACTTGATGCATTTGTTTTTCATAACGTTATTTTACAAAATAATTTGTTTCTAACTGAACACGCTTCCCGTATGTTTTTTTTTTACATTCTGTTTTTTTTAAAGATAAAAGAAAACTGAGTAAACTTTGTAATTTTTAAGATTTTGTCAACAGTATTTGAAATTTGCAATTAAAACATCCCTATCAGTATGCAGTTTGGGTTGTTAATTTAAAGCTAGTAGATCGTCATAAAACGTTCCCTACAATTTAAATTCCAACATAATTGAGGAGAATGAAAGGAAAATGGTTCATATATAAGAATAAAATAAAAATCCTTCTTACCTAATAAGTGAATCAAACAATATGTAAATACATCCGCTTGCGTTTAAGGACTCTATTTCCGCAACAAACATATAACTTGCGATTAGTTATGTTGTCAGTTTTTTTTTAATCTGGAACTCTCAAACAGTATATATTAAAGTTAAACAAACATGCTTAAAAATGTTATTTTATTTGTTGTTCCCTGTCATATTTTCAATCAGGATACAAAATAAAATATGTGAAAATAATCTTAAGAAGCATAGCACGCAACCAAGCAGCATCATAACCAACTCGATTTGACTGAGTATTTTCATGAAAGGTAAAAAAAATGCAATAACGCTCACGCCATCTGGCCCCGGTCTCAGCGGGGACAAATAACTTTACGCGTTCGCCTTTAAAGCAGTTTAAAATGTATTTAATTGTTGTTATTCTGTCCTGTAAGTGTGACAACACACTTTTAATCTGCAGATACACAGTTAGTAGTTGCAAAAAAGACACCTTTATGTATTGGCAAACTGCAAGAGAGATCTTAGATTTCGTGATAAAAAACTATTTTTCAAATTTGCTTTTATCTTTGGTAAATGTGTTGCAAAGAAATCTGATACAGGATGAAGTATTATTAAAGATTTTTAATCAAACGAACTTAAGCCCTTTCGCGATTGAAATGAAAGGCATTGACTTATAAAAGCAATTTATAACAATTTACACTGTTGGAAGCAATTAAGGTAAATTAGTTTAGGAATAGTTTTAGGTGAAAATGCACAGTTTAATTTCCTTGAAGTGAGATTCAATTGTAAGGAGCGGTAAAAAAAACGGCCTCACATGTCTACTATAATTTTATATAACCTTTTAAACTAAATGAAGCACATATTATATGCAGTTTTTTCTGAGACAACAAAATGTGATGAAATAACGTCCTATAATAATATAAACAATCTGGACAGTTTGCAGGTGTTCGAGATACAAAAGTCTAGGTATGATGTTTAACTTACAGATTATTCGTATATGATTTTGTAGCATCGCTATTTCGCAATTGTAAATAATAAAACCTGCACGAATATATTGCACGCATATTTATATACATAATGGAGCCAGAAACTGCCATAATAAAGCTCCAACATTTTTTAATTTTTGTAACATAATCAAAATACATGTACTTCAATAACACGTAGGCCATGTTTTTTGAAACAACAGCATTATCTGCATTAAGCCAGGAGGCGCTAACAGCAAAGCAGTCATCAAGAAGGCGCTATGCTTCACCCTTCACACACACAATTTATTTATTTATTTATTTGGGTTTTACGACGCACCAACACAGTATAGGTTATATGGCGTCAAACAGGACTAAAATGTTTGGTTTCACATCTCATTTACATCGAAATAAAAACATGAGGTATGGAATCAAAATTTGCATACCTGCTGGAATCACAGAGTTACAACAAAACCAAGTGTCAAGACCCTATTAGTCGCCTCTTACGATCATGCAAGGGTAAGGCAGTGGTTCCAATTCTTTTCATACACAGATCGTCCCAGAACCACATGGGGCTTCACACACACAAACACACAGAAGCAAAATTAAAGGGGGTTCGAGAAGTGCTTTCGCGAGATATTTGTTCACAAGTGTTTTTTTTTTTTCAGATAACAGTGATGCACCTGGCCTGTTGTGCTGCTGGGGCAGTAACAACTTGTAGAAGACCTTTGATATGGGTAAGAAGACACCTGACTGTAGTTCCTGAGCGTATTATGTACTAGACCAGGTATCACCTGATATGGTCTCACCCGCGCATTCTTTAACAACGTTGTTACATATCCTTACTATTTGTTTGTATTTATAATGCGTATTAAAATTGGCAAATGTCTTAAGAAGCAATCTAGGTATAAGATCAGGTTCACAGGATGTGTTAACTTAATTAATTTAATCATACTAATGTATTGGGATGTAATTTTAGGTACAACTCATGCGAGAAAGCAGGCATACATTATTACTGAAGATGTAAATCAATTCATAAGCAGCTAAAACATCAGCTTTATCAATTATTTCATGCGGGTGAAAAAAAAAACTTTCACTCTTCCCCTTTTGAATAATCAAATATTTTAACAATGAGCATTAGAACGTGTTTAATTAATTAACCGGTTCTTAGTGTTTAATGACTATTCAAGGAAATGCCTTGTCAGTCCCAAGAGATCCGTTGACAATTAACTCGTTGTAATTTGTAGTTACATAATTATACACTGTTAATTCAACTCAGTTGAACAACTTAAAAATACATGGAGATAGCAATTTTATTCTTTGTGTGTAAGCCAATAGATAGATAGATAGATAGACAGATACAGGATTAGGTCTATTATTTCCTACCTAGTTAAGTCGCAGTATTGTCATACCACGTGACCAAACGGGCACGGAACACGCGGAAATCGGACTCGATTCAGGTATGTTTTTTCTCTCGATTTCTCAGCTTATACGAAACCGATTTTGATAAGATAAGGCGCAAAGTATAAGGCATTGTAATAGCTATCCACGGTTAATAAAGATTTTTAAAACGTCCCTGAGGATTTTGAGATTATTCGTGAAAAGTTCTTTGAACAATTGTGAACGACAGGCACGGATCACACGCATCGAGTAAGAGCAGCGCTTCCTAGTGTATTTGTCTATTTTTTTCCTCGATATATCCGTATAACAGCTTAAATTTTTCATCTTGTTACTGCAGCCTACGCGAAAAGCTGGTATTTTACTGATTTGGCACGTTTTTGAAAGTTACTAGAAAACGATAATGGAACGGAACACTTGGATTGTAAGAAAGATACGGAACACGTGTTTCTTTTTCAAACAAGCTCGAATCAATATTTTAATGTATTTTGATAACAGCAAAAATACATATAGTCACTTAATTCTTTCTTATACTAAATCATACACTTCTGAAACAAAAGTTACCTCCCTTCATACAATGAAATTTCCTTGAAAAGATGCATGTTCCTTTGTAAAAACGTCTGGTTATATCACCCATAAACGTATATTTTGAGTTGATTATAATAAGTAAAATATACTTATTCATTATTATATAATATCAGACGAGCGTTTAATCAACTGTGTTAATCATTTTTGGGAAAAGAATACGGACAATGAAGTCAGAGGAACGTCTTTATATCTAATATAATTATCTAAACGTTCAAGATTATTTATGTTTTATGATGTGGTACTTTATCAAAACAGAAAGCATAATAAATTTCAGAAATAAAGCGAACAGATTCAACGGTCACAGTCACTTCTAAATATCCTGTTGGCACACTGCTGATCCTCATTAAGCATAGACTAACTTATAGAAACTTTCTATAGAAACTTATATACCTATTTTGAGTTTGTATGAAGTTTGAATTTTATACGAAAGTGACATTGAACATGTATATTTTTTCAGAAATAATGACTGATGAAGCAGTTAACGTCTGTAGTGAATGTGGTACAATTCCTAAGGATACACTGTGTCAGCAATAAAACAGACATAGAAGAATAACACCATATATGTGTTGTGGGAAGCCATTTTATTCAAAAGCTAATATCACACGTTACAGATGTCATGCTCATGATGAAACTAAAACACATATTCGCGACTGGTGTGGCAAAGCATTTACCGTTCAAGTTGATCTTGTCACAAGAGAAATGGAAACAGGGACAATTTCGTTACAAGTAACTAATGTGGCTACAAGGCATCGCCAAATGTCTATCACAAGGATCACATGGATAAACATCCTGATCAGAAAAGGTACGATTGCGACCAGTTTTATGAAGGTGTACAATTACCAAACGGGCATAACATGACGCAAAGTAATTAAATGAGACATTCCCGAGGCAGCTTTAATCATTTTGTTAAAAGAGCGTTTGGCATCTGTTTTAATCTTCTAAAAATGCAGGTTTTGAAAAATGCATATTTTAACTGGCATATAATTGTTTTGCAGTTTCAGTGATGCTTTCATGAAAGTAAACCAACATCTCGTGGCCAAATATAGCCCAACTAAAACTATCGTTTAAGAGTATTTTCTTACGAATATGAAAAGGTAATGAATTAATTGGATTACAAACTAGAAGTTGTAAATTTCTTTTTCAAGGATTTAGACTATTTCAGCTTCATAGATGCATTTACAATTCTTTTCAGTAACGTTTTATGTGTTGCCTCCTTAATAAAAGTATTAATACATCCCAATTATTCAAACATTCGGAAAATTATTAGTAAATTATAAGTAAGTAATAATATAACGTACCTGTGCTTGACATGCTTATACCACTTAGTAATGTCTCCGACATTTAATGGGGGAGGGGGCATATTGATTTAGTGTTGTCTGTCTGTCTGTCTGTCCGTCTGCCCGTCTGCCGCAGAATTTGTCCACATAACTCCTCCAACACCAACGGATGGATTTAAACCAAACTTCACATGAGTGATCATTGGCATGCTTAGTTCTGCGTATCGTAAGCACTTCCCGATTTGGTGGTTTTCAGCAGAGTTATGGCCCTTTATCCATCTAATTTTATGATGTTTGGACGACTTCTCTTATATTATTGGACAGATTTCCATTAAACAATTAAGAATTCAATTGTGTACAACAGGATAAATGGGTACAACCTGTAAAACGTGTTAGAACAGATGATATCCAGTGGCATGAAGATTACAAAAATATGAATTGCAAGTAGATTTCCCCAGGCAGGTATAACAAGTTCAAATTATGATGCTCATTTTATTGATTTGTCTAGTTCTGCAAATAAACAATAATATATAACCGTTACTTTGTTCATTATGCCAGTATCAATTATATCGAAAATTCTAACACATCTTTATTTTTAAGGACAAAGAGGAAACCAAATTGTTTTGTTTGTTTGTTTTGGGTTTAACACCGTTTTTCAAGAGTAGATTTGTTATGTAACGGCGGGCAGTTAACCAAACCAGTGTTCCTGGATTCTCAACAAGTACATACCTGTTCTCCGCAAGTAACTGTTAACTTCCCCACATGAATCCGAGGTGGAGAACGAATGATTTCAAACACAATGTTTTTATCAAATCGTCACGGAGAATATATGCCCCGCCCGGGAATCGAACTCACGTCCCCGTTATACGTAGAACTGTGCCCTCCCTTTTGAGCTAAGCGGGCGGGCTCGAAACTAAATTGTAACTGAATATTCAATAAAAACATTAATACGCATTTTGACGTCATTCTTAGTGGTTTTGACGTTTTCAGAGACGCACAAGAAAAAGAGTTTCAGCATTTCTTAGACATTAAGAATAGTTTGCCGTAACTATACGCATCTGAGTGTCTAAACAGAGGCAGTCATTGTAAGCACTTGTTGTGTAATTACCTCAAAATCCGATCGCCAGCCTGTGTTTTATTAACTGATAAAAGACAGGCACTTATTTATTATTTTTGAAATAATATAAATGCCACAAAGTTTACCCCAAATCCACGAGCACGTAGCGCAATGTCATACTGCATTTGATAGTCAAACATGTTTACAGATAAACACAAGTTCAAATAGTAATAATTACGCTACACAATGTGAGTAAACACTAGGAATTCCTAGTGTAATTTATCTGTGCAACTTCAATAAAATATTATCCCCTGTGTAAATATCTCTTTTTATATGATGTCATTTCCCATTCGAACTGTTGGCAATAGTTTACTCCCGTTGCTCTTTTCCACCGAATGCCGGTCACCTCGTTTCTATTTGTACGTAGAGTTGCATAATTCTTCTGTCCATGCTGTGGTCTCACTGTAATTTTGAAAACGCTTTAATGAAACATTTTAGTAAGTAGTGCAGCGCAGTGATTAATTGTAATAAAGTATTTTGAAAGACGTTACATTGCCAAATTATCATCACTTGGAAGATATGTTTGCAACATCGCATGATTTATTCAGAAGTATAAAGTAATGCTTACCTAACAAATAAACCACTATAACACTGTTCTTCCGTCTCAGCTGCGTCGACTAGTGTGTATACAGGCTTACGACTAGTGCGGTAACAGAACTACTTGTCAAAGAATGACAATGTTGGTAAATATGACAAAATTGTCGGTTGGAATTCCAATGGAAATGAAACACGTGTTCCGTATCTGTCTTAAAATCCACGTCTTCCGTACCATTTTCGTATAACTTTGAAAAACGAGCCGAATCAGTAAAATACCAGCTTTTCGCTTAAACTGCAGTAACAAAATGAAAAATACAACCTTCTGTTGTGAATATAACGAGTAAAATGGAGAAATACACCAGAAACCTCTGCTTTTACTCGATGCGTGCGTTTCGTGCCTATCGTTCTCAATCCTTAGAAGGAATAACTTTTCACGAATAATCATAATCTCAAAAACCACAGGAATACTTTTAAAATCTCTATTTACCGTGCATAGCTATTACAATGCCGGGTAATTTGCACTATGTCTCATCAAAATCGGTTTCGTATAAGCTGAGAAATCATGAAAAACCTACCTGAATCGAGGCCAGTTTTCGCGTGTTCTGTGCCCGTTTGGTCACGTGGAATGGCCACACTGAAGTCTGTCGCAACTGAAATTATACTTTTCACAATCATGTGATGTAAATCCTAACGATATTTTTTTCGTATTTTTGTTTATTTTGCGTTTAGCGCTGTTTTTCAATAGTATTACAGTTATGTAACGGCGGGCAGTTAACCTAACCAGTGTTCCATAATTCTGTACTAGTACAAACCGTTTCTCCGCAAGTAACTGCCAACTTCCCCACATAAACCAGAGGAGGAGGAGGAATGATTTCAGACACATGTCGTCACGGAGAACAAACGCCTCGCTTGGGGTCGAACTAAAGACCCTGTGATTCGTAGGTCTGCGCTCTACATATCAGGCTAAGCGGGTAGGCTTTTGTGCTGTCATGACAACAACATAGTAAGGTTTGGTTTTCGTGGATGTTAACCAATAAGTATTGTTGAATATTGTAACAATACTTTTCGTTCCTATCTTGACCATACTAATGCGAAAGTTAATATCAGTTTTCTATTAGTTAAGAAACTCATTTCCAACCACACTGCCTTCATACTAAATGAAATGAACATGCTCGTGCAGACAATACAGTCATTTGCACAAGCAATTATAAGCAATATGGGAACAATTAAAGTAACTGTAGAAAATAAAGACAACACAGAAGAATATCTAGACACTTCATCTCATTTACAAATGTCTAAACTTGATATAGCCGTTAAACAGTCATTTAAGAATATTAGTATCAGAAAACGATGTGACCTGATATGGCTTGGCGGCAGAAAAACACAGTAATAGCCGACTTATTTTACTGAAAATTCAGATATTTATAGTCATTCATTCGAAAATATTCGTGGACTATATATTAGTCGTGTCTCCATACCTAATAATTAATGTAGCCCGCTCCGAATCATTTGCCAATTGCCAATTACTGCTGTGATTTCAAAACTTCATTTGCAGCGCAGTATAATCTTTCCGACTATCTGGCAGCGGTATATGTACAACTATTGCCCGAGCCCGAGCCTACAATGATGACCTGAGCTCCGAGTATTGCATTCTAGACTATTTAGATGCAACTTAAAATAAATACTCATCCATAGTTTCAAATCAATTAAGTATACTTCATTTACTACGTTTACTTTATTGTTGTTCATTTAGCGACATTGCTGAATATGTTTTTAAATGATTCTGACCCTTTTAGGCCGTAGTGGTACAAAAGCAGATTCCAAGTTGTGTCAGTTATACAGATACTCAAATGTACTACTATGAAAACAGTTCTGAAGTCCATAGCTAAATAATTAAAGTAGCTCACTTCGAATTATATGCCAAGTGTCGGTACCCATTAATGAAATGAAAAGAAGTATATAGCAAGATACTCAGAATTATACCTGTTAACTGAGCATGGTTTTAGAAACGACAAATTTATAGAAACAAGAATTTCTTAAACTGTATTCGACAGTTTAGATTTCATTAAAGAATTGTGGCGCGCAAAAAGCTTCATATAGTCAACAGTCAACAACTGATTGCCCTGACGATATTCAGTCTAAATTGAACATCACCCAAGCTGTATAAATGTACCTTGCGCAACCAGTAAATCAGATTTACTAAATTATAAATGATATACAATTTAACTGTTTTTAAAACACATAAAACATAAAATTGACAGGTTTTAATATTGATATTCGAACACATGGCTCATGAGATGAGCTTATGATTTCTTTACAATGCCTTTTCTTAAGATTTCACTTTATTTGATTGTTCTCGTTTAGCTACATATCCAAGCAGTAAGTGTGAAGCATTCATGATTTTTTTATTACTATCTAATAGATATTGCCGTAGACGAGAGTGAAAAAACACTGCATTCGATCATACTGTTTTCTCTCCGTCAATGCCTGTAATTCTGTGTGGCCAATGATTTCCCTACACCATTTCTCAAAGTATGAAATTAGTCGCCATTTGTCAAACATATAAAACTCGTACTTGATATGAAATGCGACATTAATATTGCGTTTGGGAAATCTGTTTCTCTTAGAAACGTACCAGTGTTTTTATAGTCTGGTACTAGTTCAGTAATCCTTTTATATATTCCTCTTTTAGACAAAACTCATTTCGAGTTAAAGTACTGGTAGTAAATCTCTTTCGAACTCTCTCATTATATAAGACTGACTGTCCATTATGCGGTCGCAAAATTTATGACATTATCTCCTGCAAAGTTCAGCTACATATTGCCATATATTCTGAATTATTCAAAGCAAAATCAAATTGTAAGATTGTCTATGTCACGTTTAGACGCAACATTTTACGCTGGTATGGAAGACACATGAAAGACATAAATCTTTCTCATGCATAAGCGTTTGCGTTTGCGTGCATGCGCGGTAGTCTTGAAGTACACACTCAGTAGTTTTTACCCGCGCACATAATAGATTTCGCGTAGTCCCTTCTGAGCTCATGCACATTTTTGTACATAACAGTTTAATAGGAAACACGAGATTTCCTACATTAATGAGCCGCGCCATGAGATAACCAACATAGTGCATTTGCAACCAGCATGGATCCAGACCAGCCTGCGCGTCCGCGCAGTCTGGTCACGATCCATGCTGTTCGCTTTCAAAGCCTATTACAATTAGAGAAACCGTTAGCGAACAGCATGGTTCCTGACAAGACTGCGCGGATGCGCAGGCTGGTCTGGATCCATACTGGTCGCAAATGCACTACGTTGGTTTTCTCATGGTGCGGCTCATTTGTTTTTCACTAAGTTGACTCTTAATGAAAATAAAAATACATTAAATGAGCTTTTATTCTTAGATCGTAATGTTTTTTGAGAGAAAAAGTCGATGATAGATAATGACCTAATGGAAAGAAAATAATGTTCCACTTAATACTTCTGATAAAGTTTTCCTTTCAAACGGAAGACAATGTTTTTAACGGAAGATAAACATTTTTATCAAGCAATATTATTGACCTATGACTATCAGTCATAAGTTGGTTATGTTACAAGGTCGCTCATTTTCCTATAGAATGAATCCACATTATCTGTAACAGGATGTTTCGAATAAAATGTCCTTATTGCTGTTTGCAAGAAAAAATAAAATATGCATTCTTCTATATAGATACGTTGATAGGAATAAAAGCAGTTTTTAAATATCTTTAATATTTCAATTTTATCTTCTAAATTTAGTCGTTCGAATGAAAGTATGTGTTTGAATTTGTTCTTAAATCCAACGTCGCTGTTTTACTCTTGTAATGTTATAGTAAATCTCTTTAAATATTTAAGACTTCTATATCAAGTACCGCATCGGTAGCCTAGTGTAGTGAGTCCGCTTCGAGTGCGGGAGGTCGTGGGTTTGATCCCCGGCCGCGTCATACCAAAGACATAAAAAATGGTACTAGTAGCTTCCTCGCTTGGCGCTAAGCATTAAGAGGATAAAGTTAGGACTGGTCAGCCCGGTGTCAGTATAATGTGACTGGGTGGGTTATCATGACAAGTGTCTACGACGTGATATTTCAGTGAGGCAGCACTATAACGTTGGGCACTGTGCTCACTGCTACAAGTAGACACCGTCGTTTATATGACTGAAAAAGTGTTGAAAAAGACGTTAAACCAGAACACAAACACAATCTATATCAAGTGGAGTCAAAATTGCAATTTTAGAGCAGGCTGAAATATACAGTATTCAACATCAATATGTATACTGAATGACAAATATAAGCAAATACATGTAAATCACTTTTGAAAACAATGAAACGTTTTGGTAAAAATAAGTACATAAAAGCCTTTACATAGTATTAAAACATGCAGAAAAGTCATGGTTATCAAAGACGTCGATCTGATATCAAAAGAATTTTACTTAATCAAGCTGAATATATCGAGAAAATTATTTTCCATCACATTAAGAAAAGTATATGACTCATTATTACAAGTGTCTTTTTCTTAGTCCTGATATTGTTACACTGAATGAAGCAAGAACATACGGTATCTATTAAAATGTTGAAGAATAACGAAAAGTATATTCTATTCAACTGAATATCATAACACACACCGACATTTCTTCACATATTTAACATCATGCCGTATTTTCACAGAGAATAATCTGAGAAAGAACAGTTAGAGATATTGTTTCTATACATGTATGTAAACGAACGGACACAAACTATAGGGAAAACTAGACATCGGATATCTCGAGCAAAAAGTGTTTTTGTATGCTACGTTGGCGTCAATCTTAATATATAGTATGGCGTTAATCTTAATTTAAAGTCGGATGTTAATCTTAATATATATTTGATCGTTGATCTTAATTTCTAGTCGGGAGAGAAAAGTACATGTATAAAGTCGGACGTTAATCTTAATATATACATTGGCGATTGGCGTTAATCTTAATATAAAGTCGGGTGTTAATCTTAATATAAAGTCGGACGTTAATCTTAATATATACATTGTAGATTGGTGTTAATCTTAATATAAAGTCGGGGTTAAACTTAATCTTTGTCGGGCGTTTATCATAATATATAGTGGAGTGTTAATCTTAATATATAGTCGAGCGTTAATTTTGATATCTAGTCGGGCGTTAATCTGAATATATAGTCGGGCATCAATCTCAATATATAGTCGGGGGCTTTAATCTAAATATATATACAGCCAGGCGTTAATCTTAATATGTATTCGGGCGTTAATCTTAATATATGGTCGGGTGTTAATCCGAATATAATTATGGTCGGCGTTAATCTTAATAAATAGTCGGGCATTAACCTGAATATATAGTCGCTTTTCTGAATAATGTAGTCGGGCGTTAATCTAAATATATAGTCGGACAGTAATCTGAAAATATATTCGGGCGTTAATCTTTATATATAGTCGGGCACTAATATGAATATACAGTCGGGCGTTCATCTGAATATATAGTCGGGCCTTAATCTTACTATATAGTCGGGCGTTAATCTTAATATACATTGTATAGTCTGGAGGTAATCCGAATATAAAGTCGGGGTTTTTCTTAATATGTAGTCGGGCGTTAATCTGAATTATATAGTCGGGCGTTAATCTGAATTTATAGTCGGGCGTTAATCTGAAATTATATTCGGGCGTTAATATTAATATAAAGAAATGTAGTCGTGGTCATCTTACATTGCACTTTGCTACTGTCGAGAAACATTTCACTTCATTTCAGAATGTGAAACTAATATGAAGAAGGTCGCAAAAAATAGAAATAATTATTTAGTATGCTCTGGTTCAAAGACATTTCAGAAAACTGTAGGATTTTCAACAATTTGTTTAACATTAAATATATTAACAAAATACAGGGGATAATAGTCAACGCAAGTAATTGCTTCTGTAACACGATCAGATGATATTAACTCTCCTTGTTTCTTTTTAAAACAGCAATAAACGCTATCATTCGAAAACAAATCATTTCCCCGTGATGCATTTAATTACCCTCTGGTACTTAAAGTGTGCGTAAAGTAATCTTCCGTGCCCACATTTCCTGCTTTATTAGTTAAAAAACTAATTTACTCATCTGCAAATTGAAAAACAGATCTTGAATTACTTAATAAAAGACACAGTGGAATCGGTTTGAAGCCTGAAAAATGTGTTTTTACAAAATAATAATACTGAAAGGATAAAGTGATTTTGCACGTTTTATCATTAGACTATTAAGTGTCGAAATTATAGTCTTCAACTAATAGAAACGCATGTTTACTTTGTTCGTATAATAATAAATTATTGACCCAAAATCTTGGTTAAGACATAAAGATTTGTGCGACATAAATCCAGGTCTACACATGCGTTTTATTCAAAGCGATTTAAACTGAAAACAGTTCAATTATGGGCAATTTCATTATTTCAAACAGGTAAAAAAACATTAGAGCAATATGGCTTTTAAGCTATGTTTTAGTTTGTCTCCTCTGTATCTCCTTTCCGAACAAGAAACTTAGCATACTGAATATACTTTAAAGAAAACCTACCTACTTAATCTAACTATTTATCTACATGAATTAAAACGGAATGTATCACTTGCAGGAATTATAGGTTTCTTTTCAAAAACCAACAAAGCAGCCTAAATAATTCAGCCATTAGCAAACGCAACATTATATTAATAGCTTTAAGGGCAATTCATGGGAAATGCTTTATTTGTCTCAGGATATATTTTGTTACAGCATCCGTTACAATATTTTACTCATACAGAATAAAATTCTAGTCCATTTGAATAAACCTCAATTACTCGGCTTTTGCATCTTTCTATTTATAAGTCATATCTAATGCATAATAGCTTGCATAGTTTATCTAAACTTCAATCAGTGAAAAGATGTGTTTGTTCGTTAGGATTTTGTGACTAAACTCTACGTATAGTCACATGCAACGTAAAAAAACAAAACCTGAGAAGTTTTATAAGACTTCAGTTTCAAAAACCAATAAGAAGAAAACCGGAAAACCAATGTTAAACTTCAAGTTGAGAGCAAAAATGTTCATGTGATCCATGTTCCATTTTATTGCTTTCAGTACGTCCTTAAATTGTGCCTTAAAGAAACATCACATGCTGCAGTTTATTAGTTCAGAAACAAATTAAAATCCTTGTTAATTGCAAAACCGATCCAAGATGTCTAATAAAAGACACGTTATAACTTGTTTGAAACTACATCAAGTGTCTTTTAAGAAAAAAAAAACGAGACAAAGGGAAGTGTTATTGGAAATTTCAATTAAAGGAATGTGATTTCTAATATAACATCACAGAACGGCAGAAAAACTTTAATGAAATGTCTGTTGGCGAATGTTAGAACAAAGTGAGAGACAAAGTTTAAATGTCAAAATTATATCTATTCTGCAAAAAGATGTATAGAGTATGTTTACTAAAATACTTATAATCTGTCTTAATATACTTGTTAAGCCATATGCAGAAGGTATAATTGATTAATGGTATACATTGTCATCATCCACCTGAATATCGTAATTGAGTTTAGTTGTATACGAGAATTAAAATCACGGCATTACAGACCCTAATGATGATGTTGTTGAATTAAGTTACAACCATGAAACGTTACTTTCTAAAAGCAAAATTTTATTGAGACATTTATTTTCTAACGAACGTTTGTGCAAACAACGATTTAAAAGTGCATTTTTTTAAAGAAGTATTGTTGAATATTGTAACAATACTTTTCGTTCCTATCTTGACCATACTAATGCGAAAGTTAATATCAGTTTTCTGTTAGTTAAGAAACTCATTTCCAACCATACTGCCTTCATACTAAACGAAATGAACATGCTCATGCAGATAATACAGTCATTTGCACAAGCAATTATAAGCAATATAGAACAATTAAAGTAACTGTAGAAAATATCAGCAAATAATACTATCATGCCTATTACTTGTCCCGATGAATATACAAATCAAACTGAAACATATCATTCACTCAAGAAAATATTTAACATACAACATAAAGATACTTTTCACTTTTCAAAATCCCCCAAAGATATCAATATATCGTTGACCCTGAATATAAATGGGCGTAAGATACAACTTTCTCCCTGGTCAATGTAGTAGGAAAGGTTATCTTGCCGAAACAGACCCTTCTTCAATTTTCAACTCAGACAATTATGATTGTTTGCTTGATTTAATATCTGAAATAGTTTAGAAACAAAAAATATTGTTCTAAAGGTTCCCAACATTCACTTGTATAGAAGGATCATTTTTAGCCAAAATTCGAAGTCCAGTATCTTAAAATTGCCAGACGCTTTCTTATGATATAGTCATATTTTTCAAAACAAATTAATATGCATCAGTCATAGAATACTTCGGGTTTTTAAATTAATATCATTTTAATCCTTGAAAACTACAATAAGACTTTGGTAATTTAAGATAGTGAAACACCATATCTTAAACATCACAATTTTCTGCAATGTACTGATAACACACTGCTTTGATGCCAGTTGCTAAAATAACGTCTGAAATTTGATACGACAAAACAACGCCAATCCTTTGTCAGCTAAAAGTGAACACGAAGCGTGGAGCTTTTTACGTATTGCATCGTGACAGGTTTACAGATGTGTGGAACTTTTTTAGAAAATATACACTACATATTCTTACAAAATACATGATATAAATGACGATTAATGAAATACTTTCGTATCAATTTTTTATCTTTTGCTGTTACTCGTTGAAACCTCTGTGTAAGTGCCAAAAGGTTACTAACAATATTCTTAGTTGTAAACATGTGCAGGAATCTATCTCTTGATTTTAATCCCATGTCAGAACAATGTTATCTTTTTACAAGATTGACTACAATAAATATAAACATAGAAAACGACATGCACGTTACGAAACAGATAATAATATACGGTTTTCAAACAATGTCTTTTATATTTATAGTGATGACAGTAAAGTTTAAGTAAAAATACTAATTTAAACAATGTTTTGTAAAGAAACATAAGTATGTTCTGTTCTTTGAAGCCTACTAGTATTACATACAATCATGTACCAGCTTTTTATCTGTTTACTCAACCTTTGGACACTTATTTGATCAGTGAGAACTACGTTTACCAGCGATTTATTAAACTTTGCCTTACATTCAAATTGCAATAGACATAATTACAGAACGCGGGAATTCAAACAGCATTGTATTTTCTAAATACACCTTTGCCAAGTAAAAAGTGCATCCTTTCCGAAAGGAAGGACTACATCCGCATTCTTGGAACATGTCTACTATTGTTTATCATTTTCATTTTTCACCGAGAAATAACTTGATTATTTCTCGGCGTAAATGCGATTATCTTGTTGTAAGCTAAGTTCCATTGTGGTATGCTTCTTGGCAGGAAGGACGGCGACAAACAGTGTTTCAATCCAGATAATTTATTCTAAATTAAGATAAGAGTTTTTTAAGCTTAATTTCCTACTACTTAATCACGCACGGAGAGTGTTAATACATATTCACATATACATTGTATTAGGTTTAATCACCGGCATAAATGAAAGGACACGTTACGTAGAAAAACACGGTCGCTCATATGAATAACACATTTATACTGAGAAAACATATTTCTTTTGATTCATTTTCCCGCTCAAAGTTTCGTTCACCATATTTGTTGTTATCAACATCGTTTAAGGGTAACTTCGCCGTTGGTAAGTGGTCAGGCAATCGACTAATATAACTGTTACAGAGAACATAATTTCTGGGGGTTGTCATAAAATAAGATTAAGTAGATATGTTGTTATTCATTTTCATTGTAGAAATTTATTATGCAGAATGCAAAATGCAGAAATGCAGGGTGTCCTGAGCTGTGTGAAGTAGCTGTCAAAGTATTTTTAGAAGTATGTAGCTGGAAAAACTACACGTTTTCCTAATGAAAAATATCTGACAAGGGAAAAGTATAAAAACGTGATTTTGTGAGATTTAGTGTGAAGCCAATCAAAACTTGGTTTATATTTCTCTCTCGCATCAGAGCGTTTAGGTATGACAATACCAAATTACTTCTCTCACTGCGACATAACATTTACCCTAAAGGAGTTCAGATAAGATAACGATTATGCATGAATAACTGACTATATTTAGCACATACAGCACCGCAACCTCGAAAGTCTTGTGGTAAAGCGTCAGTTTCGAGTGCGGTAGGTCGTTGGTCAATCCCCGGCCGCGTCAAACTGATATCAGTAGCTCCCACGCTTGGTGCCTCACATTTAAAGGGAAACTAACTTCTCTTCTCTCATACCCTCGTGGCGATGGATACCATCAGGCATGGGGTGTCGAGAGTGACTTATATAAGATTTAGAACTTGTTTCACAATCAACCTTAAATATGTTAGTATAAAACTAGCCAAGGCATTTTAACGCTTAGATTCTTGGTTTTTGTTACGAAGATATTACAACACGTCAGGAAATAGGGCATTGTCTTCGAAATAAAATAACGTTTTGTAATAGCTTTCTACCGCAAAATTCAGTAATTGATGTCGCCGTTTTCCAAATCATTAACCATGTGCAATTTATCACCTGTTATTTCACAAATAATATTCTGTCTTAAATCACATGTAACATTTACAATGCTTCTGGAATATCAGTTTCTCTGAGGGAAAACCTACCGGTGTAAAATTGTTCTGTGATTTTGAGTTAGATATACTTTCAACGATCGTTGTCCAGAACTGTTTTAAATTAGGTGTTTAATAATGTTATATTTGAAAAAAAGGGATATGATTGGCGTACCTATTTATGGGTTAATTCATTGTCTGTGAATTATGTATTATTTTCATGAAAACTAGCCCATTGTAAACTAACAGATAGGGTAGTCGTTTCATTTATTTCACAATTTAAGGCTCTTAAACGTATAAAATCCATAGTCTGCAAGATAATGAATTCAATTTATTACAACTGCCATCTATTATCAGTATATAAATATGAACGAGGTTCCCTGGTGCTCCGGAAGATTCAAGTAATTCGCAACTGTCTTATACATTGATGCTAAATATCAAAATCTTAAAGGTGGTAGCATGTTTTTTCTTTCTTTTCCTATTAAATTAAATGTAAAACCTATTTACGTTTTATGGTCAGGAGATATATTTATTTCTATCTCAATACGAGGATCTACCGTAATATGAAGTAAATGGGGTTTCAGTCCAAAGCAATGTTAATGGCTAACATTTTAAACGTTAGATAAATACCTTGTGAATAAGGTTCAGATTAAAATATAAGCACAATTTGGACGAAATTAATTTCTCAGAATAATGGATGATACAATTTTACATTACTGCCATATCAAAATTTTAGAATGAATTTGCAGCTTTTTTTAGTCCCTAACACACTTAATGTAAGGATGTAACTGTTGGTTTGGAGTCAAGAAAATATAATAATAGTTTAACTTGATATTGAACATGGTAAAAGTTTCTTAAGATTTTATTCCTTTTTGAAAATGGTTGTACACAAAAAAATGTGATAACATACAATGTATTTGCTGTAAAGGTATTATACTTTAATGTTTCTTAAAAAGGTTATCATTGTTATGGATTTTCTAACAATTATTATTTACTAAGAAATATTCTATGTAAATTTGCGCATTTGAAATGACTGTTAGGCATAACTAAAAAATTATACACTATCTCTTTAACAAAACTGTTTATTATAGTAGATTCTAACAACTCTAGTAGGAATTTACACAAAATATCTAATTAACATACAAAAAATGTCAATAAAGAAATCAGTATGTTTTCGTCAAGTCAGCACGCATTACGTAAATGCATGTCTTAATTTTTCCAAATTTTCTGAGGAGTAAATTTTCTTGTGAGGAAGTAGCTGATTGAATTATTCAAAATCACACGGGCTGAGATGACAATTATGCCTCTTAAATCATTATTACGTAACTCACGTAGGAGTCAGGTTCAGGTTTCATTACAATAAGATGAAATAATTGTTTACAATTGATATGAATATTAGAATATCTGCGACACAATGAAATATTACAAATGCAGTTGATAATTCAATCGACATTTTCATAATTATGTTACGGTCTCTAGGAATGTCTGAAAATTTACATTGTTTATGGTTATATAATACAGAGAATCAAATTGTCTTTCTAATGTGTATTCTCGTATAAAATGAGCAAACTGGTTTCCTTAAATCCTCATTTGACTATACAAATAACAACAATAAAAAAATACATGTAATAATAATAATAATAATAATAATAATAATAATAATAATATCTTTACGAGCTGTATATGTTACAAAATTGATGCCATTAAGGGATGGATTACTACACTGACGAGATAAAGAAACGCCTCATTCAAACTCGGTATACAATTTTTCGTTAACCGTGATTCAAAATTAGAAAAAGAACAATTCCATTCGCAAATTAGATGCTTTACAAGAATTTATGGTCAATAAGAAATCATTTCATTGTCGCATTATGCTTAAATCTTGAATTTTAATAGCCCGGTCGGAGAAATTGCATTACAAAAATCAGTAGCGCGTGTGGCCACCTCTGCTAGCAACCACAGCAGCAAGGCGACGCCTCATAGAGCCGCACCAGTTGCGTAACAGATACCGTGGGATTCTGGCCAACTCCTGGTGCAGCGCTGCTACCAGTTCCCGGACGTTTGCTGGCTGGGGTTGACGTTGGCGTAACCGCCGTCCGAGATAATCCCACGCGTGTTCAATCGGATTGCAGTCCGGTGAACACGCCGGCCAAGGTAAAACATTAATGTTTCTAGCCTGTAGAAAGTCCCTGGTGACGCGTGCAACGTGAGGTCGCGCGTTGTCGTGCTGATAGACTAATCCTTGCCGTTGACGGAATAAAGGGACAACTACATGACGTAATATCTGGTCGATGTAACGCCTGGCTGTGAGATTACCTTGGCAAACGACGAGTTGGGACTTAAACCTATGGTTGATTGCTGCCCACACCATTACTCCACCTCCACCGTAACGATTGTGCTCCAAAACGCAATTGTTTGCGTAGCTTTCATGGCGTCGTCTATAGACACGGATACGTCCATCGGCGTTCCACAAGTTGAAACGCGACTCGTCACTGAACACTACGTTCTGCCAACGCTGGCCGCGATGGTTGCGGGCCCAAATAAGACGTTGTTGACGGTGGCGTAACGTTAGAATTAGACCGCGGTAGGGCCTACGACAAATAATTCCGCGTTCTCTGAGTCGATTTCTCACCGTATGTCGACTAACTGGACGTCCACGGTTACCTACAACTATACGTGACGTAGATTGCGCCGTCACAAATTTGTCACGTAAATGACGTTGACGTATATAATTATCCTGTCGTATTGACGTTACACGCGGTCTACCTGAACGTGGTCTATCGATAGACGTTCCCGTGTCTCTAACACGTCGAATAAGATGCACAATTGTCGAACAAGAGACGTTAAAACGTCTAGCAACTTGTTCCTGCGTTCGCCCACATTCAGGCATAGCCAAAACCTGAGCCCTCTCTTCAGAATTCAGCCTCGGCATTACAAAAACTAATGTTTTTTTCAGAGAATAGCTGCAAATATGGTTGTGTGTCGTATTACACATGTACAGTACATGTGCAAAAATCGTTCAATCAAACCACATGGTTTACATGCACGGACTGCACGAGGAAATCATGACCAGGTACATGAAGTGAACAAATGGCTGAATGAAATCGCGCGAGTTTTTGTTCACTGTGTTTGTCGGTCAGAGTACATGTAGATTTACTACATTTCACAACAATTAAAAGCGTTAGGAAAAAAATAACGCCAAATTTCAATGAGGCGTTTCTTCATCTCGTCAGTATACATGTATGACATATTTCGGAAAGTGTAAGTCTTTACTAACGACTTCGTCAGATCTAGCTCCAAGTTTGAATTCTACTCAACCATTTGACCTGTACAATATTGTAAAAGTAGCTGTGAACTAGAACAGGTGATATGTCGGGAAACTTTCAAGTGAAGCAGTACATGAAAATATGTAGATTATGTCATCTATCATATTGACAATATAATCTTTCTGGTGTAACAAGTTCATTGAGACCTATGTAATTCAGTTTTTTAATACACTGTTGTATAACAAAATACTGTGCTTAAAGTGTTTACAAAAAATTAAACGTACATTCCAGAGAATAATTAAAAATATGTATTTAGCCCAGACCCATTTTACACAATTTTGTAATGTATCATTTTACGTTATAATTTCATTTTCAGAGCACGAGGTTTCAAAAGTGCCATCAAACAGAGAACATTTCTGGTCGAATGATTTTCCCGGTAATGCTGGAAAGTCTTTTTGTAATGCAGACGGTGATGCTGGAGTTGCTAAGTACTTCTGAGCTACTCTAGAGATTCTAGAAAATGTTTCCCTTTTTAAATGCCAGAATTCTGGTGCAGTTTGATTATTGTCTACACATGGCAGTGCTACAAGCTCTGTAGCCTTATTTTTGTGTACTGGACATATACCTTTTTCTGCCCTTAGATTATGACTTCGTGAAACTGAAAAAGTTTGTCTTATATCTTTTTGGTAGGTAGAGAGCTTTCATGTCAATTGTGTACAGTATCCGGGTTAGTTATCACATCCAATTTCTGAATATATACTTTTATACTATGGTCTTTGGCAGTCACACAAGTATGAATTAAACATCAGATCAAGAACTGCAACAATATGGAGTCATCCTTTCCATAACAAGATTATGCCTGGCGGTACGTTTCAAATTTTATCCGGCGCTGTTAAAGCAGGCACAATATCTGCTAAATACTATAATAAACTATAATTCATATTCTAATCGTCAATACTACATAGTTACAGTGTTAATCTTAACACTTACTTATTTTCAGTGCAGAAAAGCCTGACATTATTAGCCTGTATTTTCTGTTCATTTTGATATATTTATATCCGACGTAGTTTATTATTGAATGTAACCATTTTACAGTTGTGTCTTCTTTATTATTTTATTTAAAAGATCAAAATATCTAATGCAACGCTTTTAAGAAGTGGCGATTAAAATTGTAACTGTTTCAGCGTTATAACCCGAATGACGTATCGAACTTTAAAACAGTGCAGGAATGTTTGAAAATTTGCGAGGTAAGAATAAATGTTCCAATGTTTTTATTAATTATAAAATATGATACAGACACCTACTACCTATATATTACTTACGGATAAAATGTATGGGTTTAGAAACATATTAAGTATTTCTTGAATCAAATGCTGTATTCAACTATATGATTTATACATATTTTATTATATATTTATTTATTTATATTCTACAATTTTCTCTTTAAAGAACAGGAGATGCAAATTATGATATACAGACATACACATGTTACATTTCAGCATTATGCAGAATGTACTTCGAAATACATAGATCTAACTGTCTGTTAAATTTCTAGAAGTGTTTTGTAGTGATTTTTAAACAGTTACTACTTATTCTTATCTCAAAGGTCAATGTGAAACAGCTGTCGTATTAATGAAATGGATACTGTAAATGTGTCCAAGCTGTATAACATTTCCATAATATCCTGAGTAATTTTCAAACGTTGCTATACTGTAGTGTTACAGAATAAACAATATTTTCCATATCAGACAGGGAGATATTTCTGTCAAAGACAGGGAGAATATCGTTTAGCGTCTTATCTTGATCAATTACTTTGACTGATCGTGCTAATATTTACTATAATAATTGGAAGATGGAGCATGGTATTGAGGTCAACATGCACTTTTACGCAGTACTACCGAATTTGTTACAAGGACAGATGTGGATTTTAAGTGTATATGGCCTTTGGGCCAATGAGTCATGTATAATTTGTTACATTATACCAAGTTAATCTGACTTGCCATAACTCATACGTTGTGTATTCTACCAGCATCAATACGTTGTGTGTGTGTGTGTGGGGGGGGGGGGGGGGGGGGGGGGGGGGTGCGGGGCGTGGAGATGCACCAGTTCAAACGCCTTTTGTTAATAAACAACGATGACGGACATTTTACTGATTTACCGATGTCGATGCATTGTATTAAGGCTGATCTCCCAGTGTAATCATACACTGATCTACTCACAGGTAGTCAAGATAAAAAGAGAAATGAAAATGCAAGATACAGCCATCATAAAGTAAGCAATTTGTCTTCATCGTGAGGATAAAATACAGCTATTCTATAAATTCAATATATTTACTTTTAACATGTAGTAGATCTAATATGTTTCTCCATGATATTAATTAATTGTCATAAATCATTTTACTTCTTTGGCAATTGATTAAATGGCCTTGTACATGTAAGTGAAATTTGACGTAATTCAGTTATTAAAGTCAAAGCACAACGTATTGTCCAACAAAATACTAGGCACATTTATTGTAGTCAACTGTTTCTGCAAAAAAAAAAAAAAAAAAAAAAAAAAAAAAACAACAAAAAAAAAACTTATCATACTGCTCTTGTTTTAAACAAAACTGGTGAAAAATCAATCAGTAGTATATTTTCCTTCTGACCAGTCAAACATAATCAAATACACTGGCATTCATGTCTCGTTTATCTGCAAAAGTGATCTGACAAACAATTATGTTTGTATCCTTAAGACTGTTATACTGAATGCTGTAAACATCAAATTATACTTTACATTTTCCAGAGACTTTCAGTTATGTCATATTATTAGATATCTTCTTCTAGAAGACGATCTTTAAACATAACTTGGATCCTAAATATCAACGAATAGATAACGTACTGATAACGCCATTCTAAAATCATGTAAGATTGTCTTTCTTTTGAAAATATCCATTTATTGAAAATGTAGCATTAATGGTTTGCTACGCATCAAGTAACACAACTGTGGTTGTACTTTGACATTATCATATACGGCTCTCAGGCAACTGTTCACGCAGTAACTCGGCAGAACCTCGTTTTACTCTATAATGTCCTAATCTCAAGCATTGGTGCATCATACAAGCAGTATATAGTCTACACTCGTAGATCATGTATGCTAAATGGTGAAAGCTATTGTGAAGTCAATTGTATAGTTTATAGCTCATTTATATCGAATGAATTCTAGTTTATAATAAGGAAAGTTTTACTGAAACTATTATTGTTGTTACCAGCAACAAAAAATAGAGGGAAAATGATTGAAGAAAGACATACATAGCTTCTCTAGCTTCTCAGTCATAAAATATTAGTTAGTATTTTAGAAAACATGATTTACCATTTTTATTGAATTTCAATAAGTGAGTGAAATGTACATACTCAATTACTATAATATTGAACGAAACAGATGGTTTTCTAATAAACTGTAACTTGTGTGTGTAATTTAGTTCGCAAAAGGCTAAGACCTAGCAACAAAAATTGGGGTGGGGGCGGGGGAGATGGGGGTGTTGGGGAGGGGTAGGGGAGAAAGGTCATTTTCTACAAACTTGATTGCAAAAGGGAAAATCTTTCCTACATGTCAGACTCTCGTCTGAACCTTTATCGTACCGTTGTCACGGTCATAGTCTTCCAGTGAATAGGGTGGGCATTTCTTATTATATTTTATAATAGCATAATATAGCTTTCTGTGTGAGCGGATCAGACCTTCTTAAAGTTTATGCCCTTTTGGTTTTGACTTTCAACTCTTCATATTTAATTTTGTATAATGTCTTTAACCGACTTATTACGTTACTGATCATTTGATAAAGGAGTAAATTTGTAAATAAGATAAACTAAAATGTTCGTAGAGAAAGAAAAAAAAACTTGGTCGTTTTAGCGTGTCACGGTAACTGATTTGATGAAATTCTTTTTAGGGGTGGAATTGTGTAAATTCAATTAAATGTCCAAATTATATTATCAGTTTCAAGTTAAGCGTAGGTGATAATCCTAATAAATTCATCAAATGCCCTTTTAACATGAAGTAGAAGCAAATGTTACAGTTTTCTATAAGACAATGTACCATTCCAAAATATGTTATTAAGGATCCCAAAAAGTGCACACAAAAAATACATCCATAATAAATGGATCAGAGTCTTGTTCATGACAGATAAATTGGTATCATTCAGGCAATGTATAGAATAGATATTTCTGCGAAAAAATAAATTGAATTGATTGTATTGAAAAGTGATTATAAACGGACTAAATCTTGAACATCTTTGATTAGAGAGAGCCAAAAATAAAATTCAAGATTTTCTTTGTTAAAATTTCACATACGTTTTATGATCAAATGGACATATCTTATACTAGAGTGTCTGTCAAGTGCATTAACTTTCTGATACCCAAACGGTATTGATATATTATATATGAAATGCTTTATCATATATGAAATGCATAAATAGCAAAATAAAAAGCTTATTTTATATTCAAAAGTATAATTTTAAAAACAGAATTACATTTAAGCAGTATATGACCGCATCATGTTTTAAATAGTGTAAGACATGATTTTCAACTTGTGATGCATATACATGTAAATAACAGACTGCCTTGATGCCAAATGCTGATATTATTCATGATAATTTTAAAATATCTTTAATCTCCCCGACAGCTACATATAATTGCGTAAGGTGGAATTTTCCTTCAATTATCGTGTACGTATTACATTTGAGAGAAATTTGAAAGCACTTCTAGTCATTTTTATCAGATTTTAAGGTTGTCGTAAATGTTTTACTGCCGTCTTGGAGGAGCAATATTTGATAATTTTTGGTTCTGCTTCCTCTAATGATGCAAGTTTATTGCAATCATCTGATAAAAAAATGTGTTTCAATTAGTATTCGACATGCTTTATATTCTGTTCAAAAGTTACAAACTGTTTTGGGACGTAAAAGGTTTTACCGAGATAATAAAAACATTTCCCCGCAATATAATGGAAGCTTGTTTGTTTGAGCGTGTGTGTACGTGTGTGCGTGCATGTGTTATGGCTATCATTCAGCCTAACGGGAATACCCCTTACAAGTCTAACCTTTTATTTTTATTTGTTTTCTTTGCATGTACTTGACATACTGGTCTTATTATCAAAGGTGGGAGAAAAAAATATTGAACTGTATTTCTTTAAAGATCCGTTGTAGAAAGTCTAGGAACCGCCTCGGTAGCCTAGTGGTAGAGCGTCCGCTTCGAGTGCGGGAGGTCGTGGGTTCAATCCCCGGCCGCGTATACCAAAGACGTAAAAAAAATGGTACTAGTAGCTTCCTCGCTTGGCGATCAGCATTAAGAGGATAGTGCTAGGACTTCTCAGCCCGGTGTCAGTATAATGTGACTGGGTGGGGTATCATGCCACGTGTCTATGGCGTGATATTCCAGTGAGGCAGCACTATAAAGTTGGTCATTGTGCTCCCTACTACAAGTAGACACCGTAGTTTATATGACTGAAAAAATGTTGAAAAAGATGTTAAACCCAAACACACAGAAAGTCTAGGATTCGTCCGCCTACATCACTTGTACTTTCCATATTGGGTTACTGACCGGGCTAAACTTGTTACTTAAGTGTTGATTTATCCTTTTCACTTATTGCTGAAGAAAGACATGGACACTGGCTGCATTATAATATACTATGAAAACTGGTTGATTTTTTGTCCATGGTTTTCTGAACTGCTGATGTATTTGACCTTTACCCGACAAGCATAGATCATGTATGGTCTTATCAAGGAGTACGTTTGTGTGTAACACTGAGATAGCCATCAATGCATATAAGTTATGGAGCTGAAACAATTTTTACTTGACCTTCAATAATGACATTGACCATTCACTTACAAGCAGAATTTATGTACTTGCATATTTTGCATATTGCCTTCCACTGACACACCAAGTTTTATGAATATTTATTTTAGTAATTGCAGGATCCAGATTTGCGGACGGACGGACAGACGTCGAGCATTGCTATAGTCCGCATTCAGTGTTCCACCGGTAGGGGAATAATAACCATGATTTAATCTTGCTGGTTCGACGGAATTATGAACCTAGCTTGAATATTTTTTTAGTAATTGCAGGATCCAGATTTGGGTACGGACGGACGGACGGGCGGGCGGCGAACATTGCTATAGTCCGCATTCAGTGTTCCACCGGAAGGGGAATAATAACCAGGATATAATCTTGCTAGTTCGACGGAAAAAGAAAACCACTTCATATATTAACTACTATAAGCAGAACAATGTAAAAACAAAATTATGATCGATCAACAGGATTGCGAACATGTCAAACACATTTTAAAAATGTCTTTTTGTATCATCTTTTATTTTAAGTACGATTGACGTATTGAGAGTTCGTCTTCGGACTATTTTTAAGCTACATATCTGACTCAGTCACAGACAAATCGTGTATCAACATTTACATGGCGTGTCAAAAAAACCCTATAAAAAGTATGTTTTGAATGACATATTAACTTTGGTCAACGGTATAGGGGAGTGGACATAATATATGCTCAGAAACACTTCCACTTTGAACAAAGAAATCAAATTCAATTTCTTAAAAACATTATGTTTTTGTCTAAATGAAAACTCAACTGCGCATTCGTAGGCATGGTAGTTGTTTTTTCTTAATCTTGAATTCGTAAAATTATATACAAATTTTCATTTAAATCCGACTTTTTGAGAATATTAACTTTAACAAAACTTTTATGACAAGGTTTAGTGGTGATGCGGCCGATCCAAGTTTTCATAACCTACAAATAGTTTGCATTACATTTTTTCAAGGGAAGTTGATTACTCACGAACAAGATATTGCTTCTTTAACGAGGTCATAGAAAGGAGCTGAAATTTCAATTTGCTTAAAGAATACTTGAAGAGAAACTTGTTCCCAAGGGAAATAGTCTTTGTTTGCGGAAACAATTTCTGTCTCAGAAGTCTTCAGTACAGTATTATACAATTCGCAGTTGAGGTAAGTTCAATGGCATTGAATTGACATAATTTTGTTTTGCCGGAACACGAGTACCGGCAGGTCGTTCTGGCAGAGGGCACAAGTAAAATAAACTGAATTTTATAGTTTTCAGACATTAGACATTGAGAAGGACTTTTATTTTTTGCTAAAAATGTATAGGTTATTGGTTTTAAGCCATTCGTCGTCGAAGACGACCGGATTATTTATAAAGTTGGGCTGCAAGGTTTTGGCTTTGCATTAACTATTTTATGTATTCACCGGTAAAACGGAATACGGAAGTGAAAAAAAATGCTATATTCCGCTCCCAAAATAAAACAATAAGCAAGATGAATGATAAAAGAACACGTACTTGGAGGAAGTTCGCCAAAATATAAAGTCTGTCATGTCCTCGCAACAAGTGTATTTTAGAATGATATAACACAATAATACAAAAACATCTTGCATACATATGTTACTGCCCCTAGACACTAACTGATAGGGTAAATGAGCCCATCTAGCCAATAATTTATCTTCCGTTTGTTCTATTCACTTTAGACATTGAATGACTTTTTGCTTTAGATTGTGTTTCTATTTGTTCTGCATAAAAGATAAAATCTAAATGAAATTGTGATATTATTTTTAGAATGTTACTAACAGTATAAATTCGACAGGGAATATTTCAAATTAGTTCATATATAGGTCAAAACCTAACGTTTGGATTTGAACGGATGTACGTGCTAATGAATAAGGGAATTCAGTAACTGTGCTCTTTAACCTGACATTCCTCTAAATAACACTCATGTAAAATATTTACATTCATGTAGAATACAGCGAATGGTATCAAGTTTGTGATTCAATAAGACTGTTTACTGGAGAAATATTAGACTGTTATTTAAAGTTAAGCGCCAACTGCGTGGATTTCAATGGGTTCAGTCAAATAAATAATATACAATTTAAGCTGTATCATCAAAATGATTATTACCAAACAATCGTGATGAAGCTTGAATTTTTGCACACCGAGAGGTGGAGCAGAATATCAGTCTGTACTGCGAACAAATCCATTTTTGCAAGTAAGATTCTCATACGAGGCATAACTATTTTCTTCTTTTTTTAAACATATAATTTGTTTTTCTTTTTTTCACTTATCAGCATATGTCGTTTATTTTGCTTACCACAAAAAATAAGATGTAGAAATGTAAAGATCATTATTTATCAACCCTCTAAGAGTACACTATTGGAATTTAAAGTGCAACAAAACAAAACAAATAACAGCTGTATAGGTTTTGTTTCATGGATATAAGTGAACTTAAACGAAAGTGAAAAGGTATATGAGCAATGAAAGCTATGGAAAAGAAACCTTCCTTCTTTCGGATTCCAACTCCGGTCACATTAATTTCTTTTTTCCCGATATTTGTTTTATTTCGTTGAACTCCAACCGATCTAAATTGTCAAAGACTTCAACATAAACTTAAAACGTAAAGCTACCCGAAATCTTACTTAGTAGTTTCACGCGTATGGTGTTCATGCACACATAGGACATTATTGAAACGGATTATGTACAATTAGTCAGAGATGCATCGAAAATAAAATGAAAAAAAAAAAAATAAATAAAAAGATTAGCATTGACGACAAGAAATCCGTCAATATGAGTCAATATATATTCAATATATTTTCCCTGAAAAAATACTCAACATTTGTTCAACAATTTTATCAAAATAACCGATTTTTTTATTCAAATTTAAAACTACACTTGAGTGTTTACAATGGTCATTAATTTTTGAGAGTTTGTTAATGTATTGCCGACATGAATAAAATGTTTGACACCTATGTCCAGCTTTGGGGTATTTCCATGTCATTTGTATCAAAAACGAATTGATATGAGCCATGCCATGAGAAAACCAACATAATGGGTTTGCGACCAGCATGGATCCAGACCAGCCTGCGCATCCGTGCAGTCTGGTCAGGATCCATGCTGTTCGCTAACAGTTTCTCTAATTACAACAGGCTTTGAAAGCGAACAGCATGGATCCTGACCAGACTGCGCGGATGCGCAGGCTGGTCCGGAGCCATGATGGTCGCAAACCCACTATGTTGGTTTTCTCATGGCATGGCTCATATAAATCTCTACAAATGTAAAATCTTCAATCAGGACAAAAATGCATCAGTCTTTAAAGAATGTGGTGAAATGATTTCGTAATTATTACATTTCTGAATTTTTTGTCTTCCTCATATATGAGAAGTGTTATTATTATGCTCGTCATCACTTGACGCGTACTCTTTTATTATTTTAAAAGTTATTTATATTCACATGTTTATAAACAACAGGTAATTACTTTTTGTAATACAGTTATTCATTTACCCAGGTTTCCAGTCGTAAAACAGAGAATTCTTATGTAGGCTACTGCAAAAAGCAACATATTGGCACGTAAGTTAACAACAAATATATTGAGGATATTTGTTTGTGTCTGTGTAAGATCAAAATATATTTCAGCTAGTGAAAATGTAAATTATGGTGTTTGCGAATGGAATATACTATCTGTGAAAAATATATTTGATATTTTTCACTGTGAAAATACAAGCTATATTTCAATCAAAAAAGCTATTATAAAGAAATTTCTCATCAGATTATGAAATTCAGGAATGAAGCATAGAAAGTTGAAGAGAACTTTGATTTAACCATATATTTTTCAGAAGCTTTTCTTTGACTAACCTACAAGTTTCTCTTTAAAGAACAGGAGTTTCAAGTTATGATATACAGGCATACACATTTACATTTCAGCATTATGCAGAACGTACTTTGAAATACATAGATCTAACTGTTTGTTTAATTTCTAAATGTGTTTTGTTTTACTTTCAGTGATTTTTAAACAGTTACTATATCTCAAAAGTGAATGTGAAACAGCTGTCTTATTAGTGAAATGGATACTGTAAGTGCGTCCAAACTGTATAATATTTCCATAATATCCTGAGTAATTTTCAAACGTTGTTACAGAATAAACAATATTTTCCATATCACGCAGGGAGATGTTTCAGTCAAAGACAGTGACAATATCATTTAACGTCTTATCTTGATCAATTACTGTGACTGATCGCGCTATCACTTACTATAATAACTGGAAAATGAAACATGGTATTGAGGTCAACACGAAATTTTACACAGTACGACCGAATTTGTTACCAGGACAAATGTGAATTTTAGATTTTAAGTTGATATGGCATTTGGGCCAAAGAGTCTGGTATAATTTGTTACATTATACCAAGTTAATCTGACTTGCCCTAACTCATTAGTGGTGTATTCAACCAGCATCAATACGTTTTGTGTTTGTGTGTGTGAGTGTGTGTGTGTGTTTGTGGGGGGGGGGGGGGGGGCGAGTGTTGGATACGAACCAATTCAAACGCCTTTTGTAAATAAACAACGACGACGGACATTTTACTGATTTACCGATGTCGATGCATTGTATTAAGGCTGATCTCCCAGTGTAATCATACACTGATCTAGTCACAGGTAGTCAAGATAAAAAGAGTCTTAATCGTTCTTCCATTCCCCGTGTCCTTCCGTTATAGCATCTTGTTCTCATTTACGTGTTTTAGTGTTTTTGTTACAGTGGCAAATATTTTGTATCTCTTAAGCTAGATAAAAATGGCGACAAGAGAATTTAAAGGCCCGGAAAGTCAGTATTAGAAGCGAAAAGGAGTCGATTTGGGTAGTTGTAATAAAAGGTATTTTTTACACAAAAGTGAAGAGCCATTTCACTTTTATATGTACTATAGTAGAAGTATTTTCTTTCATGAGAATATAAGTAGCTGATAACCATATATCCTATGAAATATCGAAAACATTATTATATCAACCTAACAATAACCTGATATAGAGGTGGTCAGCCTATAGAGAGAAACATTGTATAACATAATATTGCCGTTGCCGTAAAGTAAAAGAAATAAAACAAAAGGACCATGATGGTCCTGAATCGCTCACCTATCCCCACATGACCCAGTGTTGAACTGAGTATGACTATTTCTATTATTTGACATAGTGACCTAGTTTTTGAGCACAAATGACCTAGATATCATCAAAATAAAATATTCTGACCAATTTTCATGAATATCCATTGAAAAGTATGACCTCTAGAGAGGCCACAAGGTTTTTCTATTATTTGACCTAATGACCTAGTTTTTGAAGGCACTTGACCCACTTTCTAACATGACCTAGATATCATCAAGTTGAACATTCTCACCAATTTTCATGAAGATCTCATGAAAAAATTGTCCTCTAGAGAGGTCACCACGTTTTTTCTATTTTTCAACCTACTGACCTAGTTTTTGACCGCTTATGACCCAGTTTCGAACTTGGCCAAGATATTATCAAGCTTAACACTCTCACTAATTTTCATGAAGATCCTTTGAGAAATATGGCCTCTAGAGAGGTCACAAGTTTTTCCTATTTTTAGACCTACTGACCTAGTTTTGACCGCACGTGACCCAGTTTCGAACTTGTCCTAGATATCATCAAGGTGAATATTCTGATCAATTTTCATGAAGATCTCTTGAAAAATATGGCCTCAAGAGAGGTCCCAAGGTTTTTTCTATTTTTAAACCTACTGACTTAGTTATTAACCGCACTTGACCCAGTTTCAAAATTGAACTAGATATTACCAAGGTAAATATTCTGACCAATTTTCATGAAGATCTCCTGAAAAAATTGGCCTCTAGAGAGATCACGATGTTTTTCTATTTTTAGACCTACTGACCTAGTTTTTGACCGCACGTTACACAGTTTCAAACTTGGCCTAGATATCATCAAGTCAAACATTCTGACCAGCATTCATAAAGATCCAATGAAAAATGTGACCTCTAGAGTGGTCACAAGCAAAAGTTTACGCACGCACGGATGCACGCACGGACGGATTACGGACGACGGACGCCACGCGATCACAAAATCACACTTTGTCACTTTGTGACAGGTGAGCTAGAAACAAACTATTGAAATTTTTCTTTTTTATCATTGGCTTTGCCAATTATTAGTTGAAGAAAACAGAACAAAATGAATCCAACATCAATTTACCATAAATAAACTGCATTATTTCTTTTAACGTTATAGGTTAGAGAACTTACAAACATTGTGAATTTACTATATACGGAATCTGCATAGAACTAGAAAAAACAACAACATTATTTTCTGAAGTAATAATGATAAAAAACAACCATTTTCATAGAGATCTGTTAAAAAGTAAATTAGCATTGCTCCATCTTTCGTCTGTACAAAGAAATAATGCTGAGGTCGCAATATGACGTAAAACTGTTATTGTAACTAAACCTCGACCCTTAAAACAATGCAGTGCGTTCATTGTCTGTTTAACATGCATCCAGAACCAATTAGTTTGCTTCTATGAAGTACTGCTAATACATTTCCTAGATTCTTTTGCCCACGCTACATTTGGTGTTTTGCTGTAAGTTTAATCAATCCATATAACATATTTATTTGAATACATTTTCATCAATGTCATCTTGGATGTTCTGTCTGCATCATTAAATTTCATGTAAGGCATTTTCTGCATCAATGTTAATGCATACGTATTGCTTTATTCTTTTAATGTATGCTGTTTCAACAGCTATCACATCTGCCTTAATAGAATAGTTTTAAATTATGGCATAACAATGCAACCAATGTTCTGTCGAAGAACTGTAGTTACAGGCATAAAAGGTTAAAAAAAAACAAGCGTCATTAAGTGATGTATGTGGGTGTTAATCTCTGCTATGTGAAGATTCATTGGCGCACTCGAAAAACTTAATACAAAACAAAATATCTCCTTAGTATACAACAGCCCACACTCACTGTTGTTAGTTTATTGCATAGAGATGTTTAATGGACAATATGTTTTAAGGCAATAGTTTTCAAATATTTCCTTGAAAATAGTTTTCCTTTCCGAGAACTACTGTGGCACACTGGATAACCGGTTATCCTGACGACCGCTGGAAATGTAACCCAGCTGTAAAACGGTATGTATATATTTTCATTTATTTCTATTAAAACAAAATAGCCAATTCTTGCAAATCAACTTGACAGTTTTGTCAAGGAATGACTTTGGCTTACATTTACAATTTTGGGCCAAATACGATCGTAATGTTTTAAGATATTTGCTAACAAATTCTTCAGTTTGAAAAAATCGAGCAAAAATCCAAAGTTTTGCGCAAATAGTTTTGTTTATGAACAACCTGTGAAAACTTTTATCATCTATTTAACAGATGTGTCTTTTCGGAATACCTGTGTGAAGTTTCCGGGTTCTACGTTTTTCTTGAAAAAGTATATTAGCCGTTAAATAGGCATGGTCGAGAAAAAAGACTGTCGAAAACGGCCATTGTATTTGAAATAGGCAGTCGTTGAAGTCAGCTGTCGGCTTTCGAGAATACAGTTGTATAAAAGTACAAAAACTTTCTTGTAGACATGTTATATGTTCCGCAGTGTCTCTTCTTTATGCATATTTTGTATCTTTTTAGTCTGTCTGTGTTTTGCGATTTATTTCGTCTTTCATTTGTGTAAAATGTGTATACCTGCAGTCAATAAACAGTTTGTATATACTTATGTATGGTACTTATTGCCATGTCGAGTAATTCTGGTTGATTTCATTATCATTGTCCTATTGGTTTAGGGTCTAGAAGTTGTTGTGTTCCTTTCGTCCGTCCGGCCGTCCGTCCGCAGTGTCTCGTTCGGGCTCTGATTCTACATGCATGGACTGATTTTTCAGTACTGATTTTTAAACTTTAAACATGTGTTACCGATGAAACAAGTATTAGTGATGCTCATTCATTAACGACCACCTCCAATGTCAGTAAAACAGATAAATCTTTAACACAGAGCTATAAATAAGTATTTTGTGTCAGACTGGCAATTTCTACATGCATAGAAAACAATTTCAAATATATTGTGTCGTGTAGTAGAACTTTTATTTTCATGCAATTTTATTTGATAGCTGACTGTGTAAGATCGTAAACAAGCAAAGAAGAGTTCCGATCTAAATTGTTATATGTTGATTAAAGCTTGTGGCTGCCATTTTAAGAAATAACTGATTAACAGTCATGTGACATTCTGCAAAGTTCTGCTTACTTAGATTTGAAACAGTCGTTTTCAATCCTTTGCCTCTATACATCAACAGCTTGCAGTTTTAGACCATGAATAAACTGGTATTTGTTGAAATGGTATTTATGAATAAAACAAAATGGCACATTTACATTAGGAGCAATTTTATCGCAAGGATCCATACTAGGACGGTTCGGTCATTGAAAACGTGAAGTGTCAGAAAGTTCTAGGTGTATATATCGATGAAACTCTGTCTTGGCAATCCCACATTAGTACCGTGGCAAATAAACTAAACTCAAAAATTGCTTTACTTAGAAGAATTGCATTTTTTTTAACAGATGAGATGAAACTATTGTATTACAATGCATATATTATGTCAACCATGGAATAATGTTGCAATGTCTGAGGACTTTGTCACACATCGGACACTGATAAAATTACATCTTTGCAGAGACGCGCTATAAAAATAATTACAAAACAAAGTGTAGCAACTTCGATGAAGTATTAAGAAATTCAAAACTTCTATCTTTTGAGAACAGGTGCAAGGATTATATTTCATTATTAGTGTACAAAAGTAAAACAGGGGATTGTCCTATATACATTTCAGATTTACTACATTTTGTTCATAATGATCATTACAGTCTGCGCTCAACCGAAAACATGGATCTTTCTATTGTTAAACCTAAACGAACTACCTGAAACAAACATTTAGCTAAAAAGCTGCACACATATGGAATTCACTTCCTTCTTACATTAAACTTCATAATAACAATATAACTACTTTCAAGCATGATTTAAAGAATTTTCTCTTGGTACAATAGTTTTTAGCAATTAATTACTTATAATTACAAGAATTTTGTTGAATTGATGTTACTGAATTCGTTTTCAATAATGATAATATTCATATTATCTTATTATTCAAATCTGGAACTATTTATTATTTTATTGGACAGACTTCCTTTTTTGTATATCTTAATTGTCATGTATAATCTTTGTGACGCATGGTAATTCTTTTAAAACATAGTTATTGTTACATTACGTTTATTTAAGACTTCTTTAATTTGAGATGTGTTTGTCGAGAAAATTTAAGTAATTCTGATATGTGTATTTTTGTATAAATGTTTAATTATAAATTGAATGTATGATTGTGTGTATGTGTGAATGTATATCAGTTGAAGGCCATACTGGAAATAAGTTGTATAATATCTGTATTTGAACACTTAGTATGTAACCTTCAGAAAATAAAGTTATTATTATTATTATTATTATAATTAAATAAATATGTATGAGCAAATAAGTTGATACACCTATCAAGCACCGCACTAAGAACACTTTTCAAAACAACAATGGGCATTTGTGATTCATTAAAGATACTGAATTATTTAAACGAAATTCAAAGGACTAACGACCAGATGCAATCATTTGCACTTGCAAAACCCGAGGTGAAAATAAATTCTGAAGTAGCCCGGGGGCAATCGAGTGGTTTCCTCCACCATCAAAAGCTGGCAAAATGGCAACCTGTACTATATTGCTCCGGTGTAACTGCAAAAAAAATATAAAAAAAAAATAAATGGTTGGCTTTCGCATGGCGGAAAAATGGCAAGAACGCGTGAACTAGGTTAAAATTCAGCCCGGATGTGAATGAATATAGTCTAAAACCTCTTGAAATTAAAGCACCATTTTCAAAAATAATTACGTTTCCGTCAAATCACTGCCAGTAATACTTTTTACATACAAAAGTATTCAAAATCATCGGAGTTAATGGATAGTCTATAAATGTAAACATCCGAGTTCAACGACATCACTAGCGGCCGTTTTCTACAGTCTTTTTTTTCTCGACCATGCATATTTAACGGCTAATATACATTTTCAGGAATAACGTAGAACCCGGAAACTTTACACATCGGTAACACATGTTTAAAGGCTTTTCATAAACAAAACTATTTGCGCAAAACTTTGGATTTTTGGATTTTTGCTCGATGTTAATTGTTAGCAAATATCTCAAAACGTAAGGATCGTATTTGGCCCAGAAATTGTAAATGTAAGCTATAGTCATTCCTTGACAAAACTGTCAAGTTGATTTTCAAGAATTGGCTTTGTTTTAATAGAAATAAATGAAAAACTTTACCTACCGATTTACAGCTGGGTTACATTTCCAGCTGGGTTACATTTCCAGCGGGCGTCAGGATAGCCGGTAACTCTGAAGTTGTTTGTTATTAATGATTCTAAAATATATAGCCTTTTTTACTGTCGTAACAACATTTTATTAATGTCCTTATTCCAACTTTATAAATTCGTTCTTTTATGTTCACCTAATATTTTACTAGCAGAGATTTCAAATACATTTTAGATAAAATATTTAAGTATCACAATAACATTATATCTGAACAAAAGGAAATAATTCTGCATCAGGTCCCAGTGCATTTTAGTTTGAGGAAAATGCAAGATACAGCCATCATAAAGTAAGCAATTTGCCTTCATCGAGAAGACAAAAATACAGCCATTCTATAAATTCAATATACATATCTAATATGTTTCGCCAGGATTTTAATTTATTGTCATAAACCACCTTACTTCATTTGGCCATTAATTAAATTGACTTGTAAGTGAAATTTGACGAAATTCAGTTATCAAAGTCAAAGCACAACGTATTGTCCAACAAAATAGGAACATTTATTGTAGTCAGCTGTATCTGTAAAGAAAAAAATAAAAACCTTGTCATCCTGCTCGTGTTTTAACAAAACTGGTGTAAAATCAATCTTGATTTCCTTCTGACCAGTCAAACTTAATCAAATACACTGGCATTCATGTCTCGTTTATCTGCAAAAGTGATCTGACAAACAATTATGTTTAAATGCTTAAGACTGTTATACTGAATTCTGTAAAGATCAAATTATACTTTACATTTTCCAGAGACTTTCAGTTATGTCATATTATTAGATATCTTCTTCTAGAAGACGATCTTTAAAAATAACTTGAATCCTAAATATCAAGGAATAGATAACTTACTGATATCTCTTATGTAACGGCATTCTAAAAACATGTAAGATTGTCTTTCTGTTGAAAATATCCATTTATTGAAAAAAAAAATAATTCAAGATTTTCTTTGTAAAAACAATCACATTCGTTTTATGATCAAATGGACATATTATCTTATACTTGAGTGTCTATCAAGTGCATTAACTTTCTGTTACCCAAACGGTATTGAAATATTATATATGAAACGCTTTATTATATATGAAATGCATAAATAGCAAAATAAAAAGTATAATTTTCAAAACAAAATTGCAGTTTAGCAGTATATGACTGCATCATGTTTTAAATAGTGTAAGCACGTAATCTGAAATTGTTATAACATTTTCAGCTTGTGACGCATATACATGTAAAAAACAGACTGCCTTGATGCCAAATGCTGATATTATTCGTGATAGTTTAAAAATATCTTTAATCTCCCCGACAGCTACATATAATTACGTAAGGTGGAATTTTCCTTCAATTATCGTGTACGTATTAATTTGAGAGAAATGTGAACGCACTTCTAGTCATTTTCATCAGATTTTAAGGTTGTCGTAAATATAAAACTGTTTTACTGTCGTCTTGGAGGAGCAATTTTTGCTAATATTTGGTTCTGCTTCTTCTAATGATGCAAGTTTATTGCAATCCTCTGATAAAAAAAATTGTTTCAATTAGTATTCGACATGCTTTATATTCTGTTCAAAAGTTACAAACTGTTTTGGGACGTAGAAGGTTTTACCGAGATGATAAAAACATTTCCCCGCAATATAATGGAAGCTTGTTTGTGTGTGTGTGTACGTGCGTGCGTGCGTGCATGTGTTATGGCTATAATTCAGCCTAACGGGATACACCTTATAAGTCTAACCTTTTATTTTTATTTGTTTTCTTTACATGTACTTGACATATTGGTCTTATTATCAAAGGTGTGAGAAAATAGATTCGTTGTAGAAAGTCTAGGATTCGATTTGCCTACATCACTTGTACTTTCCATATTGGGTTATCGATCGAGCTAAACTTGTTACTTAAGTGTTTATTTATTCTTCTCACTTATTGCTAAAGAAAGATATGGACACTGGCTGCATTATAATCTACCATGAAAACTGGATGATTTTTGTCTATGATTTACGGAACTGCTGATGTATTTGACCTTTACCCGACAAGCATAGATCATGTATGGTCCTATCAAGGACAAGGTTGAATATTTTTTTAGTAATTGCAGGATCCAGATTTGCGGACGGACGGGCGGCGAGCATTGCTATAGTCCGCATTCAGTGTTCCAACGGAAGGGGAATGATAACCATGATTTAATCTTGCTAGTTCGACGGAATTTTGAAAGTGACAGAGAAAACCACTTCATATATTAACAACTATAGGCAAAACAATGTGAAAACAAAATTTTGATAGATCAACAGGATTGCGAACATGTCAAATCCGATTTAAAAATGTCTTTTTGTATCATCTTTCATTTTAAGTACGATTGACGATTGAAAGTTCATCTTCGGACTATTTTTAAGCTACGTATCTCACTCACTCTCAGACAAATCGTGTATCAACATTTACATGTCGTGTCAAATAAAACCTATAGAACGCATGTTTTGAATGACATATTAACTTTGGCCAACGGTACTGTAGGCTTTTTGCGGTGTACTAATAACAGCGCTTTTAGCGCTATCGCACGTGCGCTAATTCATGTCCGCTCATTAATTTGTCCAAGCATTTTCATGTACATTTTCATTTAATGATGTTTTCTTCGAACTTTTGCAAATAACTACTTTTGAGAGTTTGCACTAGTTACACTGCTTGCTAATATTTTAAGGTTCGTATGATATTCCTGTTTATTGTTCATATTATTATTTCAAATACATGATCATACAAAATAAAATATTTAAGCTTGTAGTTCGTGTTTTTTTCTCATTTGATCAAGTTGTTATCGATTTCCGTATCACCTTCTGGCATGTCCGTTGTTGCAGTCGCTCGTTTACGGAAAGGTGTGAACGTTTGTATTAAGACACAATGCATGTAGGACAAAGGGGTTCAATGATTAAAGTGTGTGACAATCTCGTTTTATTTCAGCAATTATAACTAGTATACAGAATATAAAACACTCAGATTATTATAATTAGATACAAAAGAGATTTAAGGTATAACAAATAAGTAAATAATTTCAAATAAATCGTACTTTCTTTAGCCCGCTAACAGTGAAAAAAAGTTGATTTCATAATCAGTATGACGTGTAATTACAGCAGAAACACATTACTTAAAAATTGCCGACGGTTAAGTTTATTTCCGAATATTTTCTTGAATCTCCATAAATCTCCGAGAGCCTCATCTCGGGCAGCGCTAAAATTAGAAATTAGCGGTCTCGTGAGAGCGCTAATTCACGTCCACGCATTAATTAGATAATTCACCAAAAATTGCGTTTGCGCTAAATGTTTGCCGCGCTAATAAATGTACGCCTACAGTATAGGGGAGTGGACATGATATATGCTCAGAAACACTTCCACTTTAAACAAAGAAATCAAATTCATTTTCTTAAAAACTTTATGTTTTTGTCCAAATGAAAACTCAACTGCACACTCGTTGGCATGGTAGTTATTTTTTCTTAATCTTGAATTCGTAAAATTATATAAAAAGTTTCATTTAAATCCGACTATTTGAGAATATAAACTTTAACAAAACTTTTATGACAAGGTTTATTGGTGATGCGATCGATCCAAGTTTTCGTAACCTACAAATAGTTTGCATTACTTTTTTTCAAGGGAAGATAATTACTCTCGAACAAGATATTGCTTCGTTAACGACGTCATAGAAATGAGCTGAAATTTCAATTTTGCTTAAAGAATACTAGAAGAGAAACTTGCTCCCAAGGGAAATAGTCTTTGTTGAGGAAACAATTTTCTGTCTCAGAAGTCTTCAGTACAGTATTATACAATTCGTAATTGAGGTAAGTTCAATGGCATTGAATTGACATAATTTTGATTTTGCCGGAACACATGTACCGGCAGGTCGTTCTGGCTTAGAGCACAAGTAAAATAAACTGAATTTTATAGTTTTCAGACATTGAGATTATTTATAAAGTTGGGTTGCAAGGTTTTGGCTTTGCATTATTTTTATGCCCCCGAAGGGAGGCATATAGTTTTTGAACCGTCTGTCCGTCTGTCGGTCCGTCGGTCCGTCGGTCTGTCGGTCTGTCAGTCTGTCCGCAATTTTCGTGTCCGGTCCATATCTTTGTCATCGATGGATGGATTTTCAAATAACTTAGCATGAATGTGTACCACAGGAAGACGACGTGTCGCGCGCAAGACCCAGGTCCGTAGTTCAAAGGTCAAGGTCACACTTAGACATTAAAGGATAGTGCATTGATGGGCGTGTCCGGTCCATATCTTTGTCATCGATGGATGGATTTTCAAATAACTTGGCATGAATGTGTACCACAGTAAGACGACGTGTCGCGCGCAAGACCCAGGTCCGTAGCTCAAAGGTCAAGGTCACACTTAGACATTAAAGGATAGTGCATTGATGGGCGTGTCCGGTCCATATCTTTGTCATCGATGGATGGATTTTCAAAACACTTGGCATGAATGTGTACCACAGTAAGACGATGTGTCGCGCGCAAGACCCAGGTCCGTAGCTCAAAGGTCAAGGTCACACTTAGACGTTAAAGGTCATTTTTCATGATAGTGCATTGATGGGCGTGTCCGGTCCATATCTTTGTCATTCATGCATGAATTTTAAAATAACTACGCTTGAATGTGTGACACAGTAAGACGACGTGTCGCGCGCAAGACCCAGCTCCGTAGGTCAAAGGTCCTAAACTCTAACATCGGCCATAACTATTCATTCAAAGTGCCATCGGGGGCATGTGTCATCCTATGGAGACAGCTCTTGTTTATGTATTCACCGGTAAAACGGAATACGGAAGTGAAATTATTTTTGATATATTCTGTTCCCAAATAAAGCAATAGGCAAGATGAATGATAAAAGAACACAGAATTGGAGGAAGTCCGCCAATATATAAAGTCTGCCATGTCCTCGCAACAAGTGTATTTTAGAATGATATAACTCAATTAATAATTCAATAGCATCTTTCGTACATATGTTACTGCCTCTAGACACTAACTGATAGGGTAAATGAGCCCATCGAGCCAATAATTTATCTTCCGTTTGTTCTATTCACTTTAGACATTGAATGACTTTCTTTTCTTTAGATTGTGTTTCTCTTTAGTTCATATATAGTTCAAATCTTAACGTTTGGATTCCAAGGGATGTACGTGCTAATGAATAAGGGAATTCGTAACTGTGCTCTTTAACCTGACATTCCTCTAAATAACACTCATGTAAAATATTTACATTCATGTTGAATACAGCGAGTGGTATCACGTTTGTGATTCAATAAGACTGTTAACTGGAGAAATATTAGACTTTTATTTAAAGCTAAGCACCAACTGTGTGGTTTTCAATGGATTCAATCAAATAAATAATATACAATTTAAGCTGTGTCATCAAAATGATTGTTACAAAACAATCGTGATGAAGCTTGATTCTTTGCACACCGAGAGGTGGAGCAGAATATCAGTCTGTACTGCGAACAAATCCATTTTTGCAAGTTAGATTTTCATACGAGGCATAACTATTTTCTTCCTTTTTTAAACATATCATTTGTTTTTCTTTTTTTCACTTATCTGCATATGTCGTTTATTTTGCTTGCCACAAATATAAGATGTAGAAATGTTAAGATCATTTTTTATCAACCCTCTAAGAATACACTATTAGAATATAAAGTGCAACCAGACCCGCCCGCTTAGCTCAGTAGGTAAGAGCGTTGGTCTACGGATCGCTGGGTCGTGAGTTCGATCCTCGGGCGGGACGTATGTTCTCCGTGACTATTTGATAAACGACATTGTGTTTAAAATCATTGGTCCTCCACCTCTGATTCATGTGGGGAAGTTGGCAGTTACTTGCGGAGAACAGGTTTGTACTGGTACAGAATCCAGGAACACTGGTTAGGTTAACTGCCCGCCGTTACATGACTGAAATACTGTTGAAAAACGGCGTTAAACCCAAAACAAACAAAAAACAAAATAAAGTGCAACCAAATAAGACAAATAATAGCTGTCTAGGTTTTGTTTCACGGATATAAGTGAACTTAAACGAAAGTGAAAAGGTATATGAGCAATGAAAGATGTAGAAAAGAAGCCTTCCTCCTTTCGGATTCCAACTCCGGTTTCATTTATTTCTTTTTTCCCGATATGTGTTTATTTTGTTGAACTCCAACCGATCTAAATTGTCAAAGATTTCAACATAAACTTAAAACGTAAAGCTCCCTGAAATCTTACTAAGTAGTTTCACGAGTATGGTGTTCATGCACACGTAGGTCATTACTGAAACGGATAATGTATAGTTAGTCAAAGGTGCATCGAAAATAAAATGAAAAAAAAAACCAACAACAAAAAATCATGATTAGCATTGACGCCAAGAAATCCGTCAATATGAGTCAATATATCTTCAATATATTTTCCATGAAAAAAATACTCAACATTTGTTCAACAATTTTATCAAAATAACCGGTTTCTTTTCAAATTTAAAACTACACTTGAGTGTCTACAATGGTCATTTATTTTCTGGTATACAAACAGTATAAATATATATCTGAAATGCTTAAAAGGCTTTACACAATCAATCCCCTGCCTATATTAGGGATATGCTAGAAGTGTATAAACCGGTCAGGACCCTAAGATCACAAGACACGCTGTCACTGGTTATGCCAAAATCTAAAACCATGATGTATGGCAATCGCAGCTTTTCGTGCACTGCTCCAAAGCATTGGAACTCCCTTCCTGTCAAGATCAGGGAAGCTGACACGCTAGCTGCTTTCAAAAGCCTGCTCAAAACCCACTTCTTTGTACACTATTTTGTTAACTGACCGATACATTTATTTTTTATCTTGTTTTTAAATTATACTTTAAATTTTTTTCATTCATGATTTTTGTTAATGTGGAATGCATTATCTTTGTATACGTATTTGTTTGTATTTTTGCAATTTATTCTGTAAAGCACTTTTGAACGTGTACAAGTGCATGAAAAGAGTGCTATATAAATGTGGTATAATAATAATAATAATAATAATTAAACTGTAAAAAATGTTTAATTGGTTTTCAAAAGCATAATTTTTAAATCAAAATTACAGTTTTAGCGGTGTCTGACTGCGTCCTGTTTTAAGTTATGTAAGAACGTATCTGAATTCAGATTGTGACAGATATAAATAACAGACTACCTTGACGCCAACTGCTGATCATATTTATGAAAAACAAAATCTTTAATCTCCCAGACAGCTTCATATAATTGCGTAATGTGAAATTTTCCTTCAATAACAGTGAACTTATTACATTTGAGAGAAATTTAAAGGCACGTCTAGTCATTTGTATCTGATTTTATGTCTATGGTAAATATAAAACCGCTTAACTGTCGTCTTGGAGGAGCAATATTGGATAATATATAGGTTTCGCTTCCTCCAAATATGCGAGTTTACAGTAATCATGTGAAAAGAAAGTTGATTCCATAAATATTTGAAATGCATTAAATAGTGTTTAAAACCTACAAACCGTTTCGGTGCGTTAAATATTTTGACGAGATGATAAAATCTTTTTCTCGCAGTATAATGGGACATAATAATTGATTTGTTTGATTGTGTGTGTATGTTTGTTTTCTTTAGTTTAGAGGCATTTGAATTATTTATGGCTATCATCATCTTAATCAGAATACACCTTACATGTCTTTAAATACTTATTTTAGGCAGGTGTAATAGATACGTTGTTTTGCTGTTGGGGAATAGCAAAAAGTCAGTTTATGGTTTTTGATGTTTATTAAAATAATATATCCAGAATAAAATTTAAGATGTTGTCAGGTCTAAAGATTCTAGCAAACTGATACAGAAATACAGAGGTACAGAAATATAATTGTTTAAACAATTACAAAGGCAACATTCAATGACATATCAAAGAAACAAACATATTTGAATCAAAAGATTTTACAGTAAGGTGTTAATGATACATGTCAATCAATATGGAAAGTAAGAGACTTTGAAGAACTAATTATAAACTGAATGGAGAGATTTTGTAACAAGGTTCTAATGACAAATGTCAATCACTTTGGCCTTCCTTAACTCTTTGAAGTTTGAGACCACCCAAACTTCTAGAAAATATACAAAATGTACATGTAAAAAATATAGATGTGAATATCACATATATAACAAGGATGCCAGGATTCGAGTTTAACACACCCCTTGTACTTTGCATATCAGGCTAAACTTATTGCTTAGTGTTAATTTATTTGTTCATTGCTAAAGAAACACATTTACCGGGTTGCTTTGTAAGATACAATAAAAACTTTAAGGTGATTGTTTTGTCAATGGTTTACTGAGCTAATGATGTAATTAAAAAATCAAACAGAGTGTCACTGCTTCTCTCATATTCTATTGTAACTATAGATATGGCTAGTATGTTTGGCGATACCTTGTATAAATATAGTGATGCATAAATCTCTTTGAGAAAATACTGTGGTCAATATCATAATTTATTCTTGCTAGTCCGTCGGAATTTTGAAAGTGTTAATAAAAATCGCATCATATATTAAATACTGCTGTAAGTAGAACGTATAAACACAATTGATGTACTGGGTGGCGAACATGTCAACAACGTTACAAAAGTCATATTTTATGTACTATTTTTAATTGTGAGTACGATTTTCTTATTGCAAGTTTATCTTGGAAGTTTCAAATAAGCTATATATATATGACTAAGTTTCACGCACAGACCGTGTGTCGGCTTTGACATGTCAAGTCAAAGAACTGTAGAAAGCACATCTATATTATTTTACTTTGGTTAACGGTATAAGAGAATGGAATAAATATATCTTCGGGTCACTTCCATTTTGAACAAAAACAAATTAATTTTCTTAAAATCATGTTTGTTCTAATGAAAGCTCAGTTGCGCATTTTTTAGTATGGTAGTTGCTCTTTCATAAGGTTGAATTCCTTTACTATATATAAAACCTCTCATTTAAATAAATATTTGAGTATATAAAATTTTTTTTTTTTTTTTTTTTACATGACAAGGTTTCGTAACCTACAGATGTTGATTACTCACGAACAAGATTGCTTCGTTAACGAGGTCATAGAAAGGACCTGAATTTTCAATATATTGCTTACGAAATACTTGAAGAGAAACTTGCTCCAAAGGGAAATAGTCTTTGTTGACGGAAGCAATTTTCTGTCTCAGAAGTCTTCAGTACAGTATTACACAATTCGCAAATAAGATAAGTTCAATGGCATTGAATTGACATAATCTTGTTCTGTCCGAACACATGTACCGGCAGGACGTTCTGACAGAGAGCACGAGAAAAACAAACTGAATGTTGTTAGACATTGGACACTGAGAAGGACTTTTACTTTGTGCTAAAACGTATAGATTATTGGTTGTAATTTTTTATTTATATTTGGGCTGCAAGGTGCAAGATTTTGGCTTGGCATGAACTTTTTTTGGCGCAGTCGTTCGTTTTCACTGAATTTGCAAGTTAAGCATTTTTCCATGGACCAATGAAACTCGCCTTATCGTCTATGAAAAAAAAACGTGCGGGAAAGCCAGTAAAAATCACATGTTATGTCTGTGTCGATTGGCCGAAACGTGAGATTCCCTGGGATTTCAGGTTCATATTTTCATGTAAAATATTGTTTGATTCACATGTAAGCTATTTCATTTTTTTTACAGTTCTGAATTAACACATTTACAACTGATACAAGAGATTAAAAGTGTGTGTTGCTCATTTACTGTTAGAATTATGCCTTGACTGGACCGTGAAATTAATGTTTAAATTATATCTAAATACATATATTATCGAATCGAGAGAGCATGGCAGAGAAGCAAAAACACAAAGTTACTTGGAAAAGACGAGAACCTCGTGACCGGTCACAAAGTGACACGACAATAAACCTTTATTAAAGATGCTGACAATATGAGGCCCGCCTGCTAAAATAACATTAAGGCGCGCCAAAGTATTGTGTTGTGACTATTCAACTGCATAGAATACCAAGACCTAATTGTAAAGACACAACTGAAGAAGTGGGCCTCAAAAACTTCGGGTTAAATCCTAACAGTAAATATCACAGTTTTAAGTACGCCTGCAAGGACGGGCAAGAAAGGCATGTATAAGTATCACTGTGTTTTATTTAATATACCAAACTAATGTATTTAATGTAAATGCGCCGTTTATAATTATTAATAATTATTATTATTTAATAATTGCAAAATAAAGCAATAGACAAGATGAATGATAAAAACACAGACTTGGAGGATGCCCACCAACATGTAGCGTATGTCATGTCCTCGCAATCAGTGTGTATAAGATCAATTAATCAATTAATAATTCAATAGCATCTTTCGTAGATATGTGACTGCCTCTAGACACTAACAGATATGGTAAATCAATTATTTTTCTAACGTTTGTTCCATTCAATTTAGAAACTGAGCGACTTTGTTTTCTTTAGAGATTGTGTTTCTATTTGTTCTGTGAAAAAAAGATAAAATCTAAACCACCCATGAATTTAAAATATTAGTTTTAGAATGTTAAAAACAACTTTAAATTTTCACTGAGTCAGGGGGCCCCGTGGCCGACTGGTTAAGGTCGCTGACTGCAAATCACTTGCTCCTCACTTGAGCCTCACTTGGGGCGTTGACTTCTTCATGCGAGGAAGCTATCCACCTGGCTTATGGAAGGTTGGTGGTTCTACTAAGGTGCCTGCTCGTGATAAAATAATGCACGGAGGGGCACCTGGGGTCATTCTCTACCATCAAACCTGGAAAGTCGCCATATGACCTATAATTGTGTCGGTGCGACGTTAAACCCAACTCAATAAATAATGAGTCAAGATTATTCAAGATTTAATCCAAAGTTTTATCAAAATAATGGATAAATTTAGAATTGTAAGAATCTAAAAAACCCTACGCGAACTTACATTCAAACTCGGATGTATTTACAGGTAGTAATGTTAAATGCACATTTCCTTTTCTTATATTGGCTATTTAACAGGTCAGCTAAAGGGTAATGTCTTTAAGGCATAACAAGTAGGTTAATAACTGCAATACCTAGAATATCAAAATAATAACTCTCCACAAGTTGAGATAGCATAAAAAGAAAGATGACTGCCATGCGAAAATGTCAGCTGCATCTTTCAATTACAAAATAAGAAAGACGGCAAATACATTTAATAGGGGAAAAACATACTACATAGAGCGTAAAAGACATAAAACACTTTGCAAGGATTACGAAATTATAGTTGTTAAGGTTGTGTCTGCAATATTAGTAATAAAGATTTAAGAACATCCCCTAAAGCAATTTGACTGCAATTTGACTGTCACAGTTATTGAGCATTTAAACTTAAAATTGCGTTGACGTAAAAGAAGTTAACGTTAATCCATCATATTCAAACAGAAGCCTTCAGTTTTTACCGATACCCTGGAGATAATCAGATATAAACAGCAGTCGTTAGAACCATTTTAATTCTCTTGCAGCTTTCAGCACACTAGAGTTTTCCGTATAACCCATCTAAATCCTTTTCTAAAACCTTAATGTCAATTATTAACAAAACACAATGGAAATATATGTTTTATCAATATCACTGTACAAATAAAGTCAGGAAGGAAAGGAAAACATAAAAGATCCAGATACAAGTTTTATAATTGTTTTCATGGTTAACTCCCAAAACAAATTCCAAAAGGAATAGTCATTTTTTAAAAATGCAGACATCTCCAAGCATCACCCTACAGAAATAGACACACTATTAGACAACCAGGCCAAAACTGACAAATAGGAACACAGTGGAGCACCACCTCTAAGACGAACCTTCCTTTACATTAAAAAAGAGACTTACTCCAAACGTGCAAATCACAGTTCTGACTAAATGGGCTACCGTAATTACATAAATTAATGGCGACAATTTACACAAATGGCGTAGTACTGAGGTACTCGTGCAAGTATATAGATTGTACAGACGAAAACTGTTACGTAGACTGAAGCAATCAGTTCAGATTGTGAACTGCATATCGACCGTCGTGTTAAATAACAAGAGGGCCATGATGGCCCTATATCGCTCAGCTGAGTACCATTGCTATTAATGATAAGATCAAGTTTTGACATAGATCACATAGGCATACACATTAAATATCATCAGGTTAAATTCATGTAACATCTCTTTTGACCTATAGGTCACGAACTAGACAGGGCCAATATCAATAACAAGTTTGTGGTTCCTAGGCTCAAATGCATTTTTTGTACTAGCATGACTATTCCTTAACCTGGAAGACTTAAATGTCATTTAAAACCAATCTCACTAGAAGCTGCTAACGTATATTCATTTACATAAAAATAAAGGGAGGTAATTTGTCATAAATTCAGTCAATATGTATCTAAACTGAGTGTCCAAGTCCATGTGATGGCATTAATGAATTTTCAGATCAGTATCTTCATTAGTTACGGAGATATACCCATTTTAATTTGAAACAAAGGGAGGTAATTTGACACAAAATCAGTCCATAGTCATCTACCCTGATTGTCTCAGTTCAACTTATGACAAATATGAAATTTCAAATGAGACCTATAAATACTTATTGAGATAAATGCATTTTTATTAAAATCAGGGGAGGTAATCATGCAATGGTATATGCACGTAGAAGATACAGAGTACAAGTCTTTACAACAATATATCAGAAAAGTAAGTAAAAGTAGAAATTTATTACCATGGAAGACATAAATAACGTTTCAAACCATCCTCATTAGAAGCTGCTAGGTATATTCAATTATAATAAAAAAAAGGGACGTAATTTGTCATAAATTCAGTCAATATGTATTTTCACTGATTGTCCAAGTCCATCTGATGGCATAAATGAAATTCAAATCAGTATCTTCATTAGCTACGGAGATATACCCATTTGAATTTGAAATAAAGGATGGTAATTTGACATAAAATCAGTCCATAGTTACCTACCCTGATTGTCTCAGTCCAACTAATGACAATAATAAAATTTCAAATGAGTCCTATAAGTACTTACTGTTATAAATACATTTTGATTAAAATCAGGGGAGGTAATCAAATATAAATAACTCCAGAACCTATGACTGAATCTAACAGATTCATCATGGAATCAAAGATTTATTGTTGTTGAAAATATTTTGCAAGTTTGTTTAAAATCAATCCATAGATGAAGTCTCTATATGGCTGCAAATGCCAAAATAGCTAATTTTGGACATTTAAGGGTCCATAACTCTGGAACCAATGACGGGATCTAGCCAGTTTTCGAATAAAAAAAACAACCGAGATATTATGCCAATACAAGTTGTGTGCAAGTTTGATTAAAGTTGATTGCAAAATGTTGTATCTATCGTGTTCAAAATCCCAAAATAGCAAATTTTGGCCATTTAAGGGGCCATTACACTAGAACCCATGACGGAATCTGGCCAGTTTTCGTAAAGAACCGAGATATTATGCCAATACAAGTTGTGTGCAAGTATTGTTAACGTTGATTGCAAAATGTGGTCTCTATCATGTCCACAAGCCAAAAATGGCAAAGGTTGGCCATTTAAGGGGCCATAACTCTGGAATCCATGATGCGATCTGGCCAGTTTCCGAAAGGAACCGAGATATTATACCAATACAACTTGTATGTAAGTTTGATTAAGGTTGATTGCAAAATGTGGTCTCTATCGTGTTCACAAACAAAAAATAGAAAATGTTGGCCCTTTAAGGGGCCATAGCTCTAAAACCCATGATGGGATCTGGCCAGGTTTCGAAAGGAACCGAGATATTATGCCAATACAAGTTTTGTGCAAGTTTGATAAAAGTTGTTTGCAAACTGTGGTCTCTATCGTGTTCACAAGAAATTGTGAACGGAAGACGGACGACGGACGGACGAAGGGCGATCACAAAAACTCACATTGTCACTACGTGACAGGTGAGCTAAAAATACTGAATAAAGCTCTTACTACTCAACCCTTGGTAAGAGGGCATGGTCGGTAGCATGCATTGCTACCTAATCAAACCGAGCCTGCAACATTTTTTATTCTAGTCGAGTTGGGCGACCAGTGGGTTTCCACTTTTATATTTCATATCATTAGGAAATTATCTCGGGGAAAATACACAAATATCAATCAATGTAATTCTGTTTTGTATTCCTGATAACGTCACCGTGAATAAAGATAGGATCAGACAAATAGTGATATTGCAATTTATTGTCCTTGAATTAGATAAACAATGCATAAAATATTTAAAGGAGCAGTTCATCGGTGGAAGCAAATTGACTGTTTACTTGAACAAAAATTTTTGGAAGAACAAAATGTATACGTTATCGTTACCTGATTTTGTTGGTTCTTGAAAACACCGCAAAACGGATACATTAGTCTTTTTAAAGAAACGAAAATACGTAAACACGGAATTGGCTAAAATCTGCAGTTCCTCTTTCTACTTGCAGTTACGGTTCTAGTTTTAGCATATATATTAAATATGAAAACAAAACATGACAAAACGTGCATAAAAATAAAGGGAGATTAATGAAATGATATACAAATGTACTTTAATGAATCATATGAAAAATATAAAAAGGAGCCTACCTCCTTTTTAACACAATGTTTTGTTCGCAACATTTCCGAAATTCTAACTTCGACTTTCCAGTTTCCAACGCATTTTGTTGAGGTATGTGCTAAGTTCATAGCTAACTTGTACAATGTTACATTAATCAAACTGTTCAGTATCTATTTCTAAGAGAATATCAAACAACTCGAAACAGCATATTCAAAAGTATAAGCATATCATAATATTTTGTTGGCATTATACCTGTCAGAACTCATTCGTAGCTTATAATATACCATAAGAATGCCCTTTGAAGTCATTTTCTGCTAAATTGTATAGTTAGGAATAATCTCGTTCATAACAGGTAACGATTCATAAATGAATTTATAATATACGTAAAATTTCGTAAAATTGCATCTAAAACTAACAATGGCGAGGGCGTAGTTTGGCGTTTTTTATACACACTTCCACGTCGATTTCGTAACAGCGGACATTACAGATGCATTTAACTTGTTATTTAAGGAACATCTTTTCCAAGTTAATGCTACCGATGCATCATGGACGATTCTACATCAAAGAACGTCAGAAACGCATTCTGTATTGAAAATGATTGGTAAAATGATTTTATTTTCACTGCTTTGCACTTCTTGAAAAAACAATCTTGAACTGTATACAATGTTTAATACGATAATTGTGACAAAGTAATACGGGTGAATCTTTAACATGGAAGACTTATTACACTTGAACTGGACTAATTTTCGTATTAATTAGGTCATAGTAAGGACCTAATATTTCAATAAATTTCTTACAAAATACCTGAAGAGAAACTTGCGCTCGGGGGAAATAACCTTTATAACGGAAATAATTGTCTGTATTAAAATTCATCAGTACGATATTACACAACTCGCGTGTGGATTGACTGCATTTGCAACATACTGACAATCGGAAACTTGTTTACCAAAATAACGAAAACTGTGTCATTTCAGAATGAACTTATTCACAAATTCAATCAGAACATTATCCTGTTTTGGTGTATAAGTCAACTAGAATCATGGTAATGGAGACCATAAAGCAAACACTTTATCTAACTTTTGCATTTTTAACTGTAAAGGATGAACTACAAGCACATTTTTTAAATTAGTTATAGTGTAAAATCGTCGCAATAACAGGGCTCAACCAAGCAAAATAATAGCAGACTGAGTTTGTTTATGAGCGTTAATTAAAAGTGTAGCACCTCTCGCGCCTCGTGGAACCGGCTTAATCTGAATTCTGTTATCATATAATACGAAATACAATTTACCCCGCGATCTTAAATAACCAGAAAATACATCAATGCTACATGATATAGGTAAAAATGATCGCCAAGTGTGTTATGAACTGAATATTTTCTGTGATTTTATATTTGTGTTCAGCAGATATATATTCATACAGATTAAATCCTACACAAGCAATTGTATTCGATGTTTACAGAAGTGCGTTATTTAACCATACACACTAGACATATAATACACATAGGGACTATGTCTCAATAAACCTCTAATTGACATAATGATTTATTACAGTTGTTCCCTGATTTGTGCTAACTGTTTATCTTTTCGTCCCTTTTATATCCATCAGATACTGCTTTGTAAATAATTACTTTCAAGATCATTGGATTATTTACCAGGCGTAACCTTTAATATCAGCAAATGGAACAATAAAGATGCAAGGTCATACGGATAATCTAGGACCTTTCAACTAGAACTGTTGATTACCATATGCATGTTTATCACAGTGAAACAGCCAGAACTGTTTTGATATAGAAACGCTATTTTGCACTTGTATCTTCAACCAATTATGAAATATGTCACTATGAATAGGAATCTATTTTGTTTTATTTTTATTACTTTATTTCGCAAATCATCACCATTTTCTAGTAAGAAACAAATTCACTAGGTAAATCTGTGAGTCCTTCCATTGTGCATTGAATCTTGCTGAATATATGTTTTACATGGTCATCTGCTGTGAAACTATAAGTGATGTAAAATTTTCGTGAAGTTATTCTATTCAATAATATTCAGTGAATAAATTTTGCGTAATTTAGTTGAACAGAATCGAGTCTATATATAGAAAAAATACACGTCAGTTGAAATTCGCTATCTTGAATTCCAAATGATCGAGAGTTTTACTTCGAAATAACAGAATTTCGACATCAAATGACACTTTGCCGACGTGGTTGTTGGACAGGCAAATGTGTTTGAGATAGCCGGAATGTTGTGATAAGCGAATTTGTGATATTGTGTTCCAACGTATTATCAGTTTAAAAGACGCCTAGCACATTTTTAAAACTGCAAGGATTGATCTAGTTTAGCTTTTATTTGAATTAACAGTGCTTTCAATGTAATTAAATAAATGAATATTTTGAATACACCCAGGATTTTACTTGTTAACATGTTAGATATAAAATGCTCGCTTGAGGTTGCTATCTACTTTCACATTATTACAAAATGTAGGTTGGCGATGCATGTGTATTTCGTTCGGACACTGTGTTAAATAAACCTGACCTTCACATGTTGAGTGTTCTATCAAAATTGTAACATATTTGCATATTAATAACCTTACACAATTAACTGTACAAATATATTATTGTGGTCTTTCTTCTGTTAAAATGATGCGGGCAAATTTAACCAAACCTTTCATTTTTTCTCTTCTTTTCGAGATGACATTTTATAAGTTATCCTTAAATGCTTCTATGTAAATTAATAAAACAAACAAAAGCTACCTCAATTGCTAATTGACAGTAGGATTACTCAGAGTTATCCATGTGCATCTGCTTTTAAAGTGTTTGCTTTTATTCGTGGTCATGTCCGAAATGTATAATGTTATATACAGCAGTTACTGTAGTGTTTTATTGTATTTTATTATTGACAGATGCCACAATGTTCTCTTTCTGGCGTATTGTTATTTATACTTTATTATTATTTCAGCGGGACATTTTCGTACGAGTGGAGGTGCTTTTGAAAGGGGGGACTATAAATCATGTACTAATTTAAAAATAAGAAAAAAAAAATTTGTTCATCAAATCGACGTTCTTCCTTTAAGTTATAGTAAATGTTATGAAATGAAATTAGAATGATGTTCATTGAACTTCGATACCTTTTAGTAATTGTAAAATGATTATTTAAATCTATTTGAGTGAAGACTGAAGTATTTATGCTACTCTTTACTTTCCATACAGTATATCTATATGAAATATTTAACAAATATATTGATTTCCGTTTCAAAGTTGCCTTGAAATCTATTCAAACAAGCTTACTCTTTCAATATTCCATACCTAACCCGTCTAAATATTTAGAATTAAATGCAAGATTGCTCTCAGTCTGTAAAAACAGAACCCTCTTACCAGGATCATAAAGTTTCTTTACCCAGACTGTATTGATATATATCTGAAATGCATTAAATTGCAAAATAAAAGTTTATTTGATTTTCAAACGCATATTTTTCAAAACAAAATTCTAGTTTAAAGCATGACTGCGCCCTGTTTAAAGTAGAGTAAGCACGTATAACATTTTAGCGTGTGACACATACAAATAACAGACTGCCTTAATACCAATTGCTGATATTATTTATGATAATTTAAATATATATTTAATCTCCTCGACAGCTACATACAATTGCGCAAGATGCAATTTCCCTTACCTTTTCGCGTACTCATTACATAGGCACGTCCAGTCATTTTTATCTGACTTTAAGTCTGTCATAAATATAAAACTGTTTAACTGCCGTATTGGTTTATGCAAGTTTAGTTTACTCATCTGGTAAGAAAGTTTCAATTACTAGTTAGATCGACATGCTTTAGATTCTGTTAAAAAATAAACTGTTTTTGGGAGAAAAGGGGTTGGACGAGATAATAAAAACATTTTTCCGTAATAAATGTACACAATAACTTGTTTATTTGTTTTCTTAAGTTGAGTGGCATTTCAGTTACTTATGGCTATCATCCAAATAAGAATACACCTTATAGTCTAATTTGATTTGTTTTTCTGTTGCATGTAAGTGCCATATTTCTCAATAACCTAAGGTGTTGGACTAGTATCATGAAAGAATTGTCTTTAAAATTCATTTGAGAGACCAGCCTAGGATTCGAGTTTAATACATCTCTTGTTATTTGCATATTTAGCTTAAAGACTAAGTGTTAATTCATTTTCAGTAACTGCTATAGGAGTACATGGACCGGGTTGCCTTGTTAAATACTATTGAAGGAGAGAGTTTCAAATAAGCTTTCAGCTTCCTACTCAATCCTGTATTCTTTTATATATATATATATGCATGTTGTAAATGAATTGTGATTAATAAAATATTGTTTAAACCAAATACTATTGAAACTTTAAATTTTATGTGTCCTAGGTGTACTTATCTGTTGTTGTGATTAAAACAAGAAGTACTTATAAAAAAGTTACACGGCCACATTAGTCAATGCACATGTTAAGCTACGAAACGTGCCTGCACTCTTCACTTTTACATACGATCGGGTTTTTATAAAGCAAAACAAAATATACATTTTAAAGTACCATTTCCATTTTTGTATGTAGAATATAGTTAACAGAACACATATTTTACATCAAAATTATATTAATCATAATCTAGGCAACTTTGAGAAAATAAGACTTGACATGAGGGGCCGAAAAGTTGGGGACGAAATGGCCATTTTTGAAATCGTCAAGAGATACGAAATGACCAAAATGGGGACGAGCTGTCTGGGGGACGAGTTGACTAGGGGACGAGTGGACTGTCAATCGTTTACGGGAGATCACACTGTATCACAGTGGCAAACTCGAACTCTGCCGCAGTTTCACTACCAAGGGGATTCAGGTATATGATGTAAGCTCCACAGGAGTCTTGCAACGGATTATACTGTCTAACATTATATCTCAGCAAAGCCTCCACACCTTAAGAAAATGTTATCTATTCCATTCGAAAACCTGTGGAATTCTTCATCCACCAATCAAAATATACCGTTTTTCAATTAACCTTCACCCAAGATGTTTACAGGAAGTAAATGTGAGATCAATACTGGCCTGCGGCCAGAAAAATAAGAACGAGTGTCACTGCTTCTCAAGTTAAAGCATAGAAAAAGTTCCTTCTAGGGCATATCTATATAAATATAAAATGATCATCTTGTAAAATTTTGGTTGCAATGTCTATTTTATACTGCCAAAAAATTTCAAGTAAGTATTAACATAAATTGTTAAATCCAACAACAAATTAAATCTGTTACCACTTTCAGTAGAGTAAATACGGCAATAAGACATTGACCCGGTTAATCAATTACGATTCGATGCGTGAATTTGTTGCGCATAATTAGAGGGTCGCAATGGGGTTTGTTTTCATATATTAACTATGCATTTCAAGGTAACGATAATATTTAGTTGTTTACATTTAAATTTGCTGATATATGTCTATCTGCTCGATTGAATGAAGGAAACAACATCCTCGGGTTTAGTAATATGTAATCCACGGAACGTGTTCAGTCAGACAGTCGCCTCAATTAGGAAAGAATAGTCTAACGTCAGAGGTTATTTCTAAGGTCACGGAGTTTTATTGGGCAGCTTGTAATGACAACAGTTTTCGGTATCAGTAGCTCAGTCAAGTGTGACTTATTGAACTATAATATTCCTTCTCAAGAGAAGGAATAATAAGTATGTGATGCATAACTTTCTCTGAGAACATACTGTGGGCTGTATCATGAATTATTAATTTTCTGCTAACGTTTACAGTTAGGAATCGTTTCCTTTGTAACTGGCCATTCATAACTGAATTTATGATATCCGTCAAATTTCGTAAAATTGCATCTAAAACTAACAGTGGCGAGGATTTAGTTTAGCGTTTATTTTAAACAGACTTTCATGTCGATTTCGTCACAGCGGAAATTACAGATGTATTTAACTTTTTATTTAAGGAACATGGAAGATTCTACATCAAAGAACGTCAGAAACGCACTTTGCATTAGAAATGATTAGTAAAGTGGTTGTTGTTTCACTGCTTTGCACGTCTTGTAAAAGCAAACTTGAACTGCGATGTTTGAAACGATAATTGTGACAAAGTAATATGAGTGAAGCCTTCACATGGAAGACTCATTAAACTTGAACAGGAATAACTTATTAGGTAGGTCATAATAACGACGTTATATTTCAACACATTGCTTAAAATACTTGAAGAGAAGTTTGCGCTCAAGGGAAATAGCCTTTGTAAAGGAAATAATTCTCTGTCTTAAAATTCATAAGAACGATATTACACAACTATCGTGTGGACTGAATGCTTTTGCAACATACTGAAAGTCGAAAACGTCTGTATCAAAACATATGTGCCATTCAGAATGAATTTAAAATTCAATAATACTATCAAAACATGATCCTGTTTGGTCTATAAGTATACTAAGGTCCTGGTAATGAAGTCCATAAAGCAAACGCTTTATATAACGTTTGAAATTTTAACTTTAAAGAATGAACTACAAACAAACATAAATGGCGTCTTGATAGGTGTTTTGCCGAAAAAGTAAAATTATGTCACAAGATATATGTTCAACAAAACAGTTATCATCCGTTTATGGGAAGGTCAGTAAACGCTATACACAAATTACATATCAATTGGTGATAAGTTTAAATATAGATGATACTCGCCAAAATTTCACAAATACGACATTTTTCCGTCAAAGGGAGGCAAACAATATTTCACGAAATAATAGGCATTTAGTATGGAAAAACCTATATATATATATATATATATATAATAGCGAAAATTATCATATTTTTAAGACGTATTCTGACAAAAAGAAAAAAACAAACTTACCACAATTTTTAACTTATGTTCTATTCCCTAATGTTCCTAGTATTAAGTTTTGACAGTCCTAAAATATTGTACAGGAAATCAACCCATGCTCTTTGAGGTATTATTGTATACCTGATTGACACAGCGTTACACTGACAGTTGATGGCATTGTCCTATAGAGAGTGAATCCAATAGTGCCACTAAACAGTGCCAGGAAATACTGTCACCAGATCGTTATTATTTGCTTTGAAGAAATGAAATTTGTCTGAAGATATTTTGTAGCTGATTATAATTCAACATTGAAATATCGGATAGGATATTAAATGAATAAAACAAACAATATTAAAATTAATATTAAGCTAATATCAAACTCACCTGAACCAGTATAAGAACATTAGGGCCAATACAAAAAACGGAGCAAATACGGGATTAGGCATTTTGATTTGTTCTACCGAGAGGATAAAAACGGAGAAGTTACTTCCTATAGGTTTCTAGATTTACGCCATTGTTTCGTACATAAATGTGTACAGTTGCAATAGTTTCCACGTTTTTAAAGAAAGGTTATTTAATAGGTTCAAGTTATAACCATGTGTGACCTAGAACGGAGGAACGATGTCGTGTTCATCCTCGATAATGCAGTTCATGTCATAAAATAAATGCGGACCGTTTACTTGTAAAACAATGAGCGAAGAAAAATTGAAAAACTCAGAGTAATTAAAAGAAAACAGACATTTCGATAGATATGATTGTTTGTGCAATTACAGTACCCACTCACGTGCGAAGAAAATGATGAATAACTGGAATAATACATGAAGTAACATACAACTGCGAACAATTAGGGATGAGAAAGACCGAGGCATCATGGTGTAAAGTATGTACTTGCTTGGCCGTATCGTACATTATAAATTAATCAAATTATAAGAAAACCTACATTTCGTTTTGAGAAAAAAAATGATGCTTTCATTTGAAACAGGATTTAGGAAAGCACTCGTTTATCTTATTAACATTTAGGAGAACTTTGTCTTTATTACCGTGAGCCTATAATTAAATTCAAGTTGTAACTGTTACAATAAAATTTCTCCGACATCCTAAAAGTACAATAATGTGTCTTGTTAAGTTAAAATGTAATGCAAATTGAATCTGTGTTTTTAGTGTTTGTTTACAAGATGATATTCTTTCACTTGTGGATTTGAGAGCATTGTCAGCACGAATAAAGTAATTCTATTTGAAATTAGGCATGCAGTGCTATGGAACGTATTTACAAATAACCATTTATAGTGATGTCATTGCAGAGTAACTGCATTAGTGTCCGCATAATTTCTAATCAAATCATCATCCTAACACTTTCCATGTGAGAACGCAACAATGACCGGAATGAAAGTAGATATACATGTACTGCCTTATTTGATATTATTGCGTTATTTTACTAATGAAACTGAAGTGTTTTAATACATTAGGTAACTCATTTGCAATAGTGCCGCATAAAAACTGTATTCTATAAAATTGTTACAAACTATTCAGACAGCGTTCATTTATGACGGTAAATTAATTCATTTGAAGTGAAGTAGTTACATTAATGGTGACACAACTTCATTACTGCTTGTAAGTATTACTACATCCCAAAAGTAATACATTGTGTAATTTAACAAAGTAAAATCAATAAAAACCAAGTTCGATAAAGATTGAAGATAAAGTTGTATTGCAATGAATGTTTGTTCAATATTTGAATTATCACATGATTCCTTCTACACATCGCCGGACAAATACGACTAGTCTAAAATTCAACAACATTTTGCCAGGCTAGAAAACATAACTGATTGAAATTTATTTCTGATATCGCGAAATAAAACACTAACTGAGTGGCTTGCCGGCCAATAGTCAAAACTATTGACCATCTGCCCTTGGGATCACGGACAAAAGAGTTTATTATTGACCAGTAAGCAATTGTATAAGTGTAAATTATTGCATGATTACGTCTATGCATCGCTTTTTATAGTTTGTTGTGAGTTAAATGTTCAACATTGTATCTTGGTGGGTTTAAATCAAACCTTGAAAAAGCTACTGATATCTTTTTTTAAACTCATTAAATGACGTCGGTCAATAGTCAAAACTATTGAACTTCGGTCCTTTCGAACTCGGGCAAAAAGTTATACTACATATCAGCGTGCCATTCAATAAAAGTATAATTTTAACCACGTGTTGTGTAATAAGATATCATGGTACTAATTGAATTATTAGTATTAAATATCTCCATAAAAAAATAACATTTTTATTTTTACGATAGAAACTTGCCTCTTTCTAACCTCTCTTTTTGTTCACAAAATGTTTCCGTACATATTCAAAAAAAGCTGGCACAGCTGAAAACTAAACTTTAAGGCAATGGCTCTATATCTCTTTCAGATGGAAATTGCAAATCAAATGCTGCCACAAAATCGTTACGTTTTGTTTAGGTAGGAATGAAACCTGTCAAATGCCTTATATAGTTTATTATTTGGCACCAAATGTTTCTGATATTCTCATTTATTCAATGAATTCTGCTGTCAGTCCCAATCGATTATCAAATCCTTTATTGTACGTTAGACAATTTCGTGTTGCAAATATAATTTATTACTGAATAGCTTATTGAAATATTTATTATAAATGTAAATGGTTTTTTCCTTTTTATTTGCACGATATGTCCAGCACTACGCAATATCGTTTAAAAAGGTCGACAGTTTTACAAAACGGAATTAGGTAAAGGTATTCATAACTTGATACAAAACAAAAATTCAATGGCATTGTATTTTAAGAAGGACGTTACTAAATATTGATATTTTCACATTACACGACAAAATGATAATGTACGATTAGAAATATGTTAAAAGTTTAAGCAAAAAGTAGTTTCGTGACTTAATTTTGGAATTACTACGCTATAAATACGCGTTTACTACATTTATGATAATTATTACTATACGTTTACTACATTTATATGTTTTATATAAATAAATAATACTAAATATATTTTTTATAAATAAAAATAAGGAAATAATGTTACTCGACAGTAATTAAATTTATATTTATTATATATATTTAAAAAATAGCAGGTTGACAGTGGGAAATATTTTGATTCAAGCAACTCTGCCCCATGGTTCTGTAAATACTTCTATCAATGAAACACAGTTTTTTTTCCTACTAACACTGCACAACGTCATTTATTTAATTTGCCTGACTGCACACGGCACTGTTGTATTTTGTCGTAATATCAATTTCTAAAAAATGAAAATGAAATAAAATTCATTTAGTAAACGATAATAATAAAGATATATTTGAAAAGTAAAGATTTTCATAGAGATATAAGTCCGCAATTAAAAACTAGTATCTTTAGAAGTATGTGTTGTGCCAATTAAATAACTTTTTATGATTTTGGGCTTAACGCCGTTTTTTCAACAGTATTTCAGTTATGTAACGGCGGGCAGTTAATCTAACCAGTGTTCCTGGATTCTGTACCAATACAAACCTGTTATCCGCAAGTGACAGGTTTGTAATGGTACATAATCCAGGAACACTGGTTAGGTTAACTGGCGGGAACAGGTTTGTACTGGTACAGAATCCAGGAACACTGGTTAGGTTAACTGCCCGTCTTAACTGAAATACTGTTGGAAAACGGCGTTAACTCCCCCAAAAATGTATGACATAACAAAGATGATTGTATATAACATTGTCAAATAAGTAGTTTTTATCTCGGTTACATTGTTGATTAGTTTGAGTTCCTTATAGAGTGCAGGTACACCTCGTTAAGATGAAAACGTGTTCTGATGAACGTGACAGATATTCAAACTCAGTTTTATAGGTAATAAAATTGTTTGCTCAGTTTTTGATCAAAGAAGTATACACAGAATTTCGTGTCTAATGATTGATATTAAATGCAACGACTATCTGTTTTAAAAATAATTCTTGTTTCATACCTATTTCTTCAAATTTATACGTTATCCACACAAAATTTAGTGTTGAACTACGGGTAGGTGTTCAAAATTATAATTTATAACCAGCGACTTAAAGATCACTAAGAAAATCTATGCATGATTTGTTTTTAAATTATCGACCACTTTTTAGCCTAATTCGCCATCAAAATTTATTAACGGTTCATAATAGTATAAGGAATTACCACTTTATCACATTTTGGCCACTGAAAAGGGAAGAATCTTACGGAGGTAAAACATTAATTTTGTCTGGTAGATAAATGTGAAAATATAACAATACCCTAATCTTGTGTACATGTATTTATAGATAAGAGTTTTTTTAAACTAAATATATCACTACTTCATTACGTACCGACAAAGCGTTTCGCGTCTGCGAAGTTCAACCGTTGAATAGTATTACTATTTCTATGAATATACATGTGTGTGCGTGCGTTCGTGCGTGCATCTGTTCTGGTTTATTGTCTAGTATTCATCAATTCACTTCAATTGATAGAGACCGAATGTCGCTTACTAACACGTCAAATGGCTTGAAATGAATCTCTTGATTCGAAGAAATAAAAAAATATTTTTCTCGCTAGAAATGTAGCATATTTACAGCTTTACAGTTGTATTCATCCTTTCATTCAATGTAAATATCTTCAGTGGTCAACCAAATGATGGAAGTTTCCACGATCTCCGGAAATTTCAGATAACGATAGTGCCGGAGTGACCGATCGCTGATGAATAAGACTGTCTCATTTGCGAGGTCATAGAAAGGATCAAGAATTTCACTATATTACTTACAGAATACTTGCACTCAAGGGGAAAACCTTTATCAACGTAAATAACTTTGTCTTGGAAACTTCAGTACAGAATTATATAGTCACCATACATGGGGATCAAAGCTGATATTATATGATAACTGTTTACGGTCTAGAAACTTGTTTATCAGAAAATCTGTGGCACTATAAATTGTAATATAAACCAACTCACAATGCGATCAAAATTGTTTTAATTCTAAACTTATGGTTTAAAAAGCAAACTGTTTAATCTAACATCTGTTATAAATATTTAAGTTGTTTCTTTTAACGGGTGATTTTGGTTAAGACATAAATCAGAGTAAGAATATTTCAGATTGGATCATACGTGTTTCAGACTCAGTTTGAATATTCCAACGTGTTGCATGTAAGTGAACAAAATAAGAATTAATTGATCTTAAGAAGGAAATACTATCTCATATTTTCTGTGATTTTTGATATGATCAAAACATCTGACGAACACAATGTGCAGCATAAATACCAGGCAACTTTGAATATGTTTATTGCTTCTGAAACAAAACAGGTTCGGAAATTTAAAGCGACTAACCCACACATCGTGGTGTCAGATTTTAAAAAAATCAAACTTTTGCTATATTCACCTATATGCTACATAGTCGACGTTCTAACAATGTATTTTTCATCAAATTAGTTGAAAATCGTTGTTTTCCTAATAAATTTAAGATAAAAACATCCGTCTACAATTTCTGATAAAGGTTTTCCGGTTTATAAAAAAAGGAATTCTCGTCAGCGAGCACCTTGCAAACATCACGTGACAGTGAGAGAAAATAACACCAAATATGATTATCAATAGAGCGCACATGTATATTTATCACACAATTTTATGACGTTTTGAAATATAAACAGTAACATAAAATGAAGTCAGTTCACTTACTACGTTTACGATGCAGTCAGCAATTTCTCGGTGGACGCGCGGTTACGGTTTTCGTATTATACTTTTTCGTCGTGAGTTCGATTCCCAGACCCGTTAAATTTTGTCTTTAAAGTTGTATTTAATTTCTTTTTCTTCAATACGATTCAGTGAAGACAAAACGAGTTAGAAAATCTAGTTCTAACATGTTCATTAAAATTATATATGTCACAAATGACACGTAATTATGTTTAAATATACTCCACCTTTAATATGATGTAATGTTTCTTTCTAAGATTTCCTGTGATATTAGTGAAGCTGTACGGGTTAGTTTTATAACAATCTTACACTTCACTAGCTTGGCCGGTCATAATTTCAGGATCGATTGTTTTAAGATACTATCAATTTTATACGAAAATAAGAAACGAAACAATAAAGTAGAATCCGGAGAAAAACAAACTTACACAAAGTATGTAATGCAAACTGAAACTAAATGGGGATCAAATTCCCGACGAAAAGGTATTATACGAAAACCGTAACCGCAGGGCCGACGAGTAATCACTGACTAAATCGTAAACTTAGTATACTGACTTAATCTTATTCTATTGTTTTGTTTCTTCTAAACGCCATAATGCTGTGCGCTACCTATAGTTCGGTTTTTAGATCAGCGATGTTTTTGTACTTTTAATAATGGAACGGTCCCTAGTTTAGGTAATGTTATTGAGTACGATAGCGGTTCTTACCTAAATGAGGCAAAGTAAATCATGGTAATTTCCATAATCGGTAGACGAATCTATAAATTGAACCCTTTTGGTTTGCTGCCCACGCGACGATAGCGTCTAAAAATACTGTCGCGTCTATATTTATCAATGTTTACGAAAATAAAGCGTTGCAACGGTTTATAAAAGTTCAAAAACTGCAAAAACTCGTAATTGTGGAAACTATAAACTGGTAAACCATTATGTTTCATGTAAATATATGAAACAGTGGCGGCATTTTGCCTTGTGGTGATAAATTATTTTAAAAATCACAATTCACAATGTGTGGGTTAGTCGCTTTTAGATTCGTCGGGAGTTAAAATGCTTCTTAAGTTTGATGTACTTGTACGCTACATAGATTGAGAAATAGCAGATAGCTTCCAAACATTACGAAATATATTAAAAACAAAATTCGAGAATTTATAAGATCTCGTAATATGAATTTCACATTAAAAGATTCAGGGCAATTAATAGTCTACTTATATTTATCAGAACCATATACATTGCATGCTGAATCAATGAAAAACGCAAGTAAGCAAAAAGGCAATAATTATCCTTATATCTGTGATCGCTTTAATCTAATAAGCGAAGACGGAGATATAAAATCACATAACTTGTTGTACTGTTGACTTATAATGCAGCGGATTTGTGTCTATATTCAATTTTGATATTAAGTTCAATAATCGGACAAATATGTTTAGTATTTTTATATTTCTGTTCGATTATCGCATACATATATTATTTTCATGTTACGTTTGTTCGATGATAAAAACAAAATGTATTTGATTATCACACAAACTTTGTTTTTAACTATATTTATATGTTCAATAATCGAAGACATATTTGAAACATTACTGTATATATGCATTCAATAATCGAAGACATATTTGGTACAAACTTCTAAATGTGTGTCCAATAATCGAAGACTTATTTAATGCATGCTACTATAATTATGTGTTCGATAATCGAAAACACATTTAATACATACTACTACATGTGTTCGATAATCGAAGATATATTTAGTACAAACTATTAAATATGTGTTCAATAATCGAAGACTTATTTAATACATACTGTTATATGTGTTTGGTAATCGAAGACATATTTGAAAGACACTAATAAAATATCCATCCGATAATTTATGTTCGGTACACCACAACGCGTCAACAATTAAAATGGCTGACTACGGTAAATCCTGGTGGGAAGCATTTCAAACCGAAAGATAAATTTTATGAAAGATGGTTATGTCTTCGATTATCGAATACATGTAGCAATATGTATTAAATATGTCCCCGATTATCGATGTAATTTTTGGACTTATTCTTCTGTGAAACAGAATAAGAGTTGACATCGCTAAATCAACAATAACTCTTTCATATTTCTATATACAATTAACATCAAAGACCATTAATTTATGTTACTATAACCTATTTCTAGCCAATATATTTAGATTTTATTACAAGTCTATGATATTTGTTTAGACATATGTTTACGGAAGGATGATTTGTCTGATTTATATTGCTGCAATCACATTAACTTAGTAATACACACATGAAGTGAAGACTGACTTACAATACAGAAACAAATTGCAACTTAGGTATAACAAATTTCACTTTTTCCTTCAATAATTGTGGCTTGTACAAGGTTTACATAAAGTTCCGTATGAATCTCTAGAGACTTATTTTCATGACTGCTCAGCCACCCTATACAATTAAATAGCTACAATAAGCAGCCTGTACAGATATCTCATGTTACTCTGATGAAGTATTTATCAAGAACTATGCCAATGTTTATTTGTTTAGAATTCCATTAAATCATGTTTATCTATAAGTATGGTTAATTTCATTCTTGACTGAGCCGGGTGATATAAATAGTTGAAGACTTCATAGAATCAACAGATTGCTACAAATTATTATTAAAAAACATATGGAACTTCTTTATTTGTTCAGACCAAAGCTGCACTTAAATGTTTTAACGTTAGTATGAGATCAGTGTTGAATTAACTAAAATTAAAATTTGTTAATACAACATTTATTGACATTTTGCATTTAGCACTGATTCTCCTGACAGGTGTAAGAGATATTTTGGAGATCAAGTGGATTTATAGCTCACTAATAAGCATACCCTTATATCGTACTTTAGAGTCCGGCAGGCTTTAATGTTTTGATGTTCGAATTTATTGAAATTATTTTGTTCAACCCTTGCCGCTTTATAACCTGCGTTTTGAATATCCACACGGTAATTTTAGCATGCTATGCATAATATTTTACTTTGTATTAACGAGTAAGGTACAATTTCAGAAACATATATATCTTATCTTCGAAACAGAGATAGCAAATCGGAATGTTCCAATATCGCAGTCTGGTAACGAATTGATATATACCACAGGCATGTAATAGTTCATTTAAAAAAGAACAGACTGAATGTGTGAATACTTAGAAGTGTTTACGTCTCGGGACAAGATATACTCGATGATATAAATACAAATCTATAAATCAATATATATATAGTTCGTTGTTTTAGTGCAATGACGTAATCTGGTCTGGTATGTGTTGCTTGGAATGAGGACAATTACTGATCAACTAGGGTACCAATACATCATTCTGACAACGTTTGGTCAAAATCCCCGTGGTAGTTTCTGAGGAGATGCGATAACGAGAAATTGTTAACGGAAGGACGGACGCTTTTGAAGCCTAGGCTGTATTTTTCTATACATTTTATCAATCATTCTGACATAAATGTTTCGATATTATTTCCTAATTATCTTCTTGAATTATTTTTAGTCTATCATTGTTAATAGAATAATGATTACATTATTTGTAGGATTAAACGTCCTTTATTGTCTTTCAATTATATGTTCAGTATAGGTTGTATGTGTACAATGTACAATGAACACCAGAATAGCCTTTATTTAATCCCTTAATTTATTTCGATTAAATTTGTTTCTCTCTGACGTAATATAAAAGAATACGCATGATAAGCTTGTATTGACATATTTGATACACGAAAAATATACCGTTAATTGATCAAAAAGATTTATCACAATAGTTACTGCGAAAACTATCTTTAACGTTTGCTTTCCTACTTGAGCACTTCTGTCTGACCTGTTCATAATTACTTGCCTTGTCGCTAATTATTTTCTTACTATCTATAATAAGTGGACGCACGGGGCTTTTACACTGTAACATGATAAATAATTTAACACTAAGTCTGTTTTTATTTGTCTAATTAACTTAAGAAACTTTTACTTCAATTCACTTCATTAGCCTTTGTTACGATGAAAAGTGCTTAAATTGTATTAAAAAACACTTTTCATACATTTCGTTTCCTTTAAATTCCCTAAATTGCGAACCCCTTTTGAAAGAAAATCGCTTAAAGTATAATTGAAAGAATTTATGTTAAGTACTCTTCACACTATAACGAAAAGACTTAATATGTATTCCTTAAATAATCTCGACCCAACAAAATTGGAAAAGTAGCCAGACATACTTGACATGATAAAACTTCAAAGACAAGCTGCTTATCATAATTATAAATGTTAAGCTATGCCCGTAAAATTCATTACTGAAAAGTTAAAGAATTTATCGCTTGAAAGTAGAGCGTCGTAAGTGTGCTAGCTTCATTTATATTAACTATTAAGATATCATCAAATCTATAAGCAGCACGTTTTAAGAGATATTACAATTTAGTTTGGAATTTTGATGATAAAGTAAAATTTAACGCTCTCCGCCCCTCGAATAAAATGTGCTAGAACATTTCGCTAAAATATAAAACTGCTTTAAATTTTGTCAAGAGTTTTTTATTTCTATACCTATATTATATATTCATCCCCATTCCACTTTTATACATTACATTATAATGTAAGACATGCAAAACCTCCTTGCATTTAAGAGACGCTTCGCAGCCACTTACTTCTTGTTACAAAGTGGTAAATGAAAGCAAATAACATTTGCTAAAATCATAAGCGTTTAAAAATATTGTATATATCAAAATAGGAGATAATTCTAAAATAAACAGACCTACAACTGAACTTGTATATAACATAATAGCACGGTATAAAGATAAATTCTTATGATACGTCTTGAAATCACATTGATTGATACTGCTTTTATATTAAAGAAAAGTATTGTGTAAGGTCATTAAATATATATTTTCATGAATATTCTGTAATACAGTTAGAACATAAAGAAACAAAAAGGACTGTGCTGAACTGCGTAACTGATTACCTTCTAGAAAATAAAAAGCATGCAAGTCATTAGTGGATTAACCAGACTGACGAGGACATAAATAAACCGTACAAATTCAGACTATAGACAAATATAGCCTATCAACTCAATTAAAATTTCATTCCGACACAAATGATTTAATATATGTAATAATTAGAGTTATTTACAAAATAATTATGACAAAGATGAGTTTCTATCATCTATCAACTGTTTCTTTAAATGTAGAAACATGGTTTTCTCTTTATACATTTTATTGAAGAAAGCGATGTTTTCTTGTAACTTTACTTAATTTGTTTGACAGCTACAAACAAAGACTTACTCTTAAAGGAATATATACACTAAATTACATGATTACATTAGGGAACACTAGTTCATTAACAAATGTTCACTGTTTTTGAAGTGATATGGTACAATATTCTACAAGTACGTAACATTCACGCAAGTTGATTATCTATGCCCGCATTTGTCCGTATTTTAAGAAATATTGTCTTGAATGCAACAGTGTCGGCATGCGTCACTTTTCACATATTGAATAACCCTTTTTTTAAAAAATACTATCATATTAACTCGTACAAAACAAACCAGCCGACATTTGCTTGATGTTTTACGAAATCAATAAAGGTGATGCTGAATTTTATGTTAAAACAAACAATGAATCGTAAGCTTCACTGCTGAAAAGTATTTGTGTCAACGGGTGCAATCAAGCTTGTAAGTTACTTTGAAATAAACTGTGTATGGTGTTTTTGATTTTCCAGACTAATAATTCATTGGTATTTGTACAGACCTATTGATACAGTATGACAGTTTGTGTGTATAATTATATTATAATCAATTTATTACATATATATAATTCAATAATTTTCAACAGCTCAATAGAATCTTGCACATGTAAGTGCACATACAATTCTTCATAGTTATGTTACTACGTGATAAAAACAAAACACCATTTCATTTACAACATTTATTGTAAACTGCGGGATATTGTTGGAGCGAAATTTATAAAACCTTACACTTTATAGGCATTGTACCTAATTTAAAGAATATTAAAAAAATAATATAAAAAAGTAAATACTGTCATATATGATGTCATTGCATGATACAACAACTTTTATTTTCAATGTTCTGTCATCAGTAATGGAATAATGTTCAAAAGATGATCAACAACAAATAGTCCTACCTGTGTAAAGGAAAGGTAACTGTGTAACTAAATATTGGTTACTTAAGACAGTACTAGTTATCTCCCTTATCAATTTGCATATAAAGAGTCAGAATTGACCCTAAATTGACCTATGGTCTGTTTCATGTAGCAATCAAAGAAAACACTTATGTGCTTAAATATTTATTTAATTCTGTTTATAAGAAATATAATGATTTATATAATGTTTTATGAAAATAGTACAGGTATGTTAATGAAAGTGATAAGTATGTGGTATTGCACTTTGTTGACAGTAAAAAATATGAATTATACAAAAATGGAAATTTTCATGAGATAAAGAACATAGCCACAATTGATTAAAAACATAAGATCATCAAAAATAAGCCAACCAATTTCTAGGAAAAGGCAATTTCATAGTAACAGAGAAAATCAAAAAGTACTGGAAAAGAGGTCAAATGTTGCCTTATAGTACTACTTCTTACTGTTTGAATAATGCCAGTTCAAATCAAAATACAACATTTTTGGAAACTTTTATGAAAGTTTTATGGAGGCTGCTGAAGACCAGTAGCCTGTAATGTGATATAAAATCTGAAATACAAAACGTTTGACTAGTACAGTGGTTACATCACTGTAGTGTTTCTAAAGTAACCGTGCCACTATCCAAGTTGACAGGGAACTTAAGGAAATTAACCTGCAAAGTTTCGTGAAGACTAATCAATAATATATTGTCCAGACAAACAAATCAGGACAGGCACAGGCACACCATTTGGACAACTAAGTCTTCATTTCCGTAAACTGGCACAACAAAAAGTAATGACAATTTAAAATACTGAAAACATACTCATGACAAGTACAAAAGGGCCAACATGTCTGAGTCATAGAACTTTCTGATCTTATGATGCTTAATGAGGTAACATGTTACACAAAATATTGCTATGGTAAGAAAAGGGCAATAATTATGAAAAAAGCCAAATGCAGTTATGGAACTAGTGCATTTAATGTCAAATTATTACAGTTTGCAATTGTAAGACGTTTGTTACATTTTTCATTAACAAAGCAGAAGGTGCTTTAGGTATTTTTATGACAAAACATGTCTCCCACCTATGTATACCTTTAGCTGTGGCGGCTATTTTGTGCAGCAAAATGAAAAGTGTTGGTGATATGCAAAAATATACTTGGTACTGATCACTCCTGTGAAGTTTCATCAAAATCTGTCAAGTAGTTTTAACCTGTGAAAGCTGACAAGATGTTTCTATTTTTAGCTATGGCTGCAATTTAGTGCATCAAAACGAAACATGCAATCGATATGCACAACACTATGCTTGGTACTGATCAGTCCTGTGAAGTTTCATCAAAATCTGGCCAGCAGCTTGTCCTCTTAAAGCCAGACAGGCTTAATGCGGATAGACGAGAAGGCATAATTAATACCTCTCCCCACCTTTAGATGAGACATAATTCCGAGATAAAACCTTACATACAACACTTTACAAAATCAGGATGCTGAAAATGGATGTGCAATACCTCTACCTATTCTTCAAGGAAATGAAAAAGGACAAAACACAAGTAATATGGAGGAGTTATGGGCCATGACACGTACGATAAACAAATGTTTTAAGACTGAAGAAAATGCATCGATTAGTTCAAAAATTTACATTAGTGTTTTAGTTCAATATAAACTTTGTCATACTAAAATAATATTACAGTTATAATGACTTTTTAGATTTATGAAAGAAAAAGAAACAGTTTACGCCAACCTTAAACTTACAACTTTAAAAGCGAAAATTATCAAACGTTTTACTGTGGTATTGCATGAAATTAAATTTTGTCACCATACAAATAATTAATGATTTTAATAATACTGATCACTATGGTCTTATGTTTGATTTGTGAACATACTGTGCTATAAACTGAGACAAAACAGTACTGATACACTACAAGACACAGTATTTTGAAAATTATAACAGTGTAATTTTTACATATTCTCAAAGTTTCTGAATCACATTTACATGCACGGCTGGACAGGACTTGCTGCTCTCTACATGCGTGTCCTACAATAACAGCAAATATGTAACAAAGTTGATTCAGAAGGTTCCTCTATACTAAACTGTGTAAGCTGCAGACACTGATCTTGAACAATAGCTGAGCGGTGACACTGAAGATTTCACAGGTATATATCTGAAGAAAGAAATGCATATTGTAGTTACTCTGTATTCGAGGTGTCTGTAGCTCTTTAATATTCAAAATATGTATATTTCTGAATATAGGGTAGAATAAAAGTGTTACTAGATTAATAAAACTTCAACATATCTTATGCATAAGACCAAATTTTAGTAGAATATATGATGAGGCCAATAGTGACCCTAAGCCACTCAATTGACCTTACTATTTGACCTAAAATATATGTATGACACTTTTTATTTTGGAATATTATGATGGCAGGCTATATTCTATTCTATATCTTACATACTTTGAAAAAACACACCTTATACTTGACATTTTATAATTTATATCTTACATTCACCTTTTTAAGCTTATAACAATAGAATTGTGTTTACCTTTTTAATTAATTTCAGGAGAAAACTGTAAGATATTTGGAAAGTTACATTCATAAGTCTGTAATTATTTGGTACTGTATAATTTCTTTTTGTTAGTGTAAAGTTTATATATCATACTTGAACCTAGGTCTCATGTGAAATAAACTTTACACAAGCCTCTAGAAGTGATATATACCAAATCAATAACTGAATTACATTGTTACTCTTTGAATATTGTAAACAATTACCTGAAGGTATCAATATCTGTGTTTAATTAAGTCATATAGATCAACACTGACATTCTCATCATATGAATTCACAGAACATTTTACACTGAAATAAAGAAACAGCTTCCTACATATTTTGTACTTCAATTACTGAAATTTACAGATTTTACATTAAATTAGGACTCTAATCCATTGAAAACATCAAGTGACAGATATCAAGAAAACATTGCATTAAAAAGATATTTAAACAAAATGGTTAATGCTATAGTGTTTTAAAAGCTTTGAAACATGGTTAGTGGCTGACAATAGTAGTTCTTTTATCTCTCTATCATATGAAAGACCAAGAGATAAGAAGTCTGAATAGATATCTTTACCTAAGTCAAAATTTCTCGATTCTAAATGGTTGGCTGTACCATCCTTCATGAAACTTCATAAAATCATTTTAATGACATTTACAATGTGTATCTGTTAAATGTTTAGGGGAATGTAATTTTAATAACTGGCATTATATTACCCTTGACATGTTCAACTTGTTAAAGAGTATCATTTGTACATCATTGTACCATCAGACCATCTTTCACTTCTGTCAACCTGACTAGACATGTTGGACACCCTGAAATATATAAATGATAAAATCTGTGAACAGTTAACAATCATCATGCAAAAACCATAACACCATCTTTATAAAATCACCTTAACACCTTGATCTTAAAAAATATTATTATTTCAAATTATTATTATCCATTAACGTATAATGTATCCCATCCATAATCATTACATGACTCCTTATATAATTTACCAGTTCATAGTTTGGAATGGATTCCAGTCTAAATCCAGAAGTTGAAGAAAAACAAATTATGAAAGTTTATTTATGGTGTCATTTAAAAGAATGACCTGCCTGTTAATTGTCAACTGTTTGCTCTTTTTAATATTGATAGGCAATTGCATTTTATCAAATGTTGTCTAATATATATATCAACTGTCAAAAGTTTACATGACGAAGTGTTTAAATGTCACTGACTTGTTTACTCTCAACATCATAAAGAGAGATAAAACTACATGTAAATTGTAAAACATTGTATGAGATACCCTTCCATCCTGTATAAATTGCCTTTAAAAAGAAATTACATAGAAGTAGTATCCCACTGTTTTGACAAACAAAATTCGGTATCTACAAACAAAAAACAAGAAAAAACAAATTAATAGAAAGAACATTTTTGGGCAATTAAAAAAGCGACAATGAAAGTGAAAGTAGAAAGTCAATATTTTCTTATCGACTTTTCGTTCATAATTTCCATTTAAAGCGTAACAGTTTACTTTCGTACTGTATTGAATAATCCATAAACATTATACTTACCGTTTAAATGCATGAAAAATCCTCATGGTACCCGTAAACTTATAATTTGTTGATAACCTCTCAGTTTTCGACCGTTTTCACGTGAAAATACGAAACCGGTGTTGACATAAATGTTCTACTTCCGGCGGTATTCGATTGCGTAAATCGGCTCTAGTACTATGCCTACAATTTAAGCCGCTTAAATCTTGATCTAAAATGCAATTTGCAAATTGCTTTGTCAATATTTTATGGGAAAATGCATCATGATTAAATGAATCTTTATAGCATTTAATACATAATATTAGACTAATTGCAATAGTAGTTGCAGTTATTTTAATTTTGCATGCGATTTTCTAAGGCAATTATGAAACAAAACAAAAAGTTGCTCTAAACAAAAGAACATTTCAGGAGAGGGCTCTCCTCTAATGCTCAATATTCTTATTGACATTTTTAAGGCTAAGTCTTCGTTATGCATTGGCAGCACTTATCATACAGACAAGTCAGAGTAAAGATCAGGATACATGCAATTCATAAAAAAGTACCACACTGGGGCACAGAACAGTCTTTAACCTTTGTGACCGGTGCAAGGTGGAAGAAGAAAATAAATTGTTAAATTTGCGTAGTACCCATTGGCCGAACCAAGTTATAGGTGAGAAATGTCCTACTGAAATGGACTAGTATTAATTTTCCCAGTGTTGACCATGGTTCTTATAGTATGCTGCGGATAGAATATAACATGTACAACACAAGTTTCTTCCTGGCCTGGTACCAATGCCTTGTTTGTTTGTATCAGTACTCTCAATATCTAAAATAATTTATTTAGACTTACGAACTATGCATCTACATCGATGGATCCAGTGTCTTGAAAAGCAAACTATGTTGCCTTTGATGACAAATTCATTGTTTTTTTTTGTGATCCAGTTACCTTTCTGAAATGGTATATATTAATTATCTAGTCTCAATCACTTAAAAAGACTAATATTTCACACTGACGTACTGCTGTTTAGAATTGTAGGGGGCATAACCTAGGAAATTATAAAAATACATTGCTCACTTAAAACGTGCACGGAAGTATTTACATTTATACCTAGACTTTTAAGCACAATTTTCATGCTGACGATAAGATCACACACAGTTTAGTTTCCATGAAAGCTCAATGTGGTGGTATAGGGCCACATATATAGCAACGTTGCAGTTTTGTGGCACACTCTGTATATAGCACAAAAGAGCTGTGTATTGCCCTTCCAGACTATAGGTATACCAGATTCCATTTATTGTCGACATTAGATATATTATTAGCGATATTTCCGAATCATGCTATTAGATGTAAAAACAGTTTATAATTGTCCAATCATACCGTTTTGTTAATAATAGCGAAACGTCTAAAAGGAGAACTTCGAAAAGTACAGACCGCAACCGAGCAAAATACCAGCAGGCTTGGTTCGATTAAGGCTATGAAAACACATCTCATGCCTTCTAGAACCTACTTAATCTGAATTCTATTATACTAAATTTCAATTGACAACATGATCTCAAAGAACCAGATAATATAACAAGGCTACATGTAATTTAAGTACAAATATACCTCCAGGTGTGTTATAAACTAAATATTTTCTGTGATTTACATTTTCGCTTAGCAGAGGAATATATTTATACAGATCAAATCCTACACAAACAATTGTCTCCTATGTCCACAAAAGTGAGTTCTTTAACCATAATCGCTAGACATATATAATACACATTGGGACTATGTCTCAATAAACAGCTAATTGACATAGTGATTTATTACAGTTGTTCCCTGGTTCGCGCTAATTGTTTGTTTTGTCCTTCTCAGATACTTCTTTAGTTTATCAACATAGCGTAACATTTGCTGTCAGCAAATGGAAAAATAAAGATGTAAGGACATACGGATAATCTAGGTCTGTTCAACAGGAACTCTTGTTGACAACATTTTATATATTTTTATCACCGTGAAAGATGTAGTACACTCCTTTATTAACAATAATATAGAAGCCCTATATAACTTCAACCAATTAATATGAACTCTGTCAGTATGAATAGGAAAATATTTTGTTTTATTGTCAGTCTTCTTTTCGAAAGTCATCACCATCTTCTAGGAACAAAATCATTAGGGAAATTTGTGAGTGCTTCCATTATTAATGGGTCATCTGCTGTGAAACTATTAGTCATGTAGAAATTTCTTGAAGTTATTCTATACAAGATATACATTTAATAAGTTCTGCATAATTTAGAGTTAAACATAATCAATTCTATGTATAAAAAAAAGAGTTGAAATTCGGTATCTCGAATTCCAAATGATCGAGTGTTATACCTCGAGATAACAAACATTCCACTATAGCCACGTGTTCGTGGGATGGGACTTGCAAATGTGTTCGAGATAGCAGGAATTTTGAGATAAGCGAATTTGTGATTTTGAGTTAAATGTACTTTCAATTAAAAAAACGCCTAGTACATTTTTCAAAGTGCAAGACTTAGCTCTTGTTTAAATTTTATTTGAATTTAACCGTGCTACCGAAAAAGATTTGAAACACCCAAGAGTAAACAAATGCAACGAATCGGCCTTGTTCAAGAGATCTTTGATATAAATGGATTTTACTCGTTAATATGTTAGATAAAAAATACCCGCTTGAGGTTGATATTTATTTTCACATTGTTATAAAAGTAGGTTGCAGATGTATATGATTATCGTTCGAACGGTGTATTAAACTAGATGTGCTTTTGAGAAAAGCGCATGTCTCCCACGACTGCCTATTCATCTGAATTGTAAGTCTGTTTTATATACTGCTTGCAGCCTGTTGGTATCTGTTGGAGTTAGAGTAACCGGTCAACAACTCTGTATAGGTAATTATGTTCAAGGGCCATAATTCCGAAGTGCCTGGGCCGACTTGGCTAATTATCGAACTTGGCCGAGGACTTATTGGCAAACACTTTTTGTCAAGTGTGGTGAAGATCGGATTGGAAATGTTTCGACTTAGAGTGCGAAAAGACAGATCGACATACAAACACAGACAGGAACAGGAGTAAATCAATATGTCTCCCACACCACTGTGTGATGGGAGACATAATATACCTGACTTTCTAAGGATGATTGTTCCATAAAATCACTAATCTTTACACAATTCATAGTGCAAATATATGATTGTTATCTTTCTTCTGTTAAAAATGATGCGGACAAATTGAACCAACCCGGTCATTTTTTTTCTTCTTTCTAGAGATGACGTGTTCTAAGTCATCCTTAAACGCTTTTATCTAAATTCATTATACAAATAAAAGTTAGGTCAAAATCAATTGCCAACTGACAGTATTATTAAACAGAATTTTTCATCTATATCGCCTTTTAAATTATTTCTTTTATTCCTGGAGAAGTCTGAAATGTATACTGTAATTATATACACCAGTAGTGTTTTATTGTATTTTACTATTGATAGACTCTCTCTGGCGTATTGTTATTCATACCTTATTATTATTTCGGTGGGACATTTTCGTTCGAAGGGATATGCTTTCATTACTTGAAATGGAGAAGGACTATAAATCATGTAATAAGAAGGAAACGAGAATCGACGAAAACAACGAAGTATTTATACTACCCATTTCTTTCCATGATGTATATCAAAATAAAATATTCAAAAATTGATTTCTTCTATTTCTGAGTTGCTTTGAAATCTATTTATGTGTCATTGTGACGTTAAACACACAGACAAAAAAGCTTACAATTTCAATATGCCTTACCAAACCCGTCTAAAGATTCAGAATTAAACCTGATATTGCTGAAACTACCATGATCTCAATCCGTAAGAAACAAAACCCTCGGATTTTGTATACTAATGAAACAGGGAAATAAGTAGTGTACATGCTACTCAGCCAGTTGCAATATAATAATTTGGGTCCGTATTAAAAATTTACAAAAAAAACATGTTTTGCTCTGTCGTTGTTATATTAGCCCAGATTGTAATGCAACTTCTCATTTGGTCACTTCTGACAGCTCAGCAAATTTGTGCTTGTATGTTTGTGTAAAAGGCAAAGTTCTGATAAAATGAACATTTGCCGTTCTTAAGAATAAGTCTGAGTTTCAGATTTTAAACTCTGACAAAAACGGGCGCAGGAGAATGTACCTTGACATTTTTACGTTTTGAAATATATATGTCTATATTAAGTGATACCTAGATTCAGTCAGTGTCGATTTTTAATGGACTTTTTTTTTACAAACTTTAAGATGTAAGATTTACAGAGACGCAAATTGTACAGATTTCCACTTTATGTTTTTAAATTGTAGAGCTCAATTCTTCATCTTCATGCTTCATCTTTAAAACCATTCTTACAAGAAGTCTATGTCAAATGATCTAACAACTCTTTTATTTTACCTTTTGTTGTTATTGGATTTGATAGTATAATAATAAAACTTACGTTATGGTAGCAAAGTTATTATTTGATTCCAGCGAAATTTGTAGTGGAGGTAAAGAGAGTATAATAGGGTTATTATAATTGATCTGCAGTGTTGCATTCGGCTCGAGAGGAATTTGCAATATCTAGATACTACAAGGCTCTTGTGCCGCGCGTGATCCGGTCTTGCAAAATCAACGAGAGCCGAGTGCATCATTGTCGGGCAAGTTATTGTTTTTATGACTCCTGTTATATTCAACTATATTTTCTTCCGTTACATCAGCCAAAATTGACTACAGTGATGAACAAATAAGGCTGAAAACTCGTTTCGAACGGTGAACATTTTGATGCATCGAACGTCAAAACTAAAACAAGTAGTCCCATCATCGAATATTTTTCCGTATCCGTAAGGATCTGCATACAGATTTTAATAGTCTTTAGTGAAATACATCCTGTATTTGTGACAAAAAATTCGTATAGGTATGCAATAAATAGAATTATCTTTAAATCTTCTATCGAGAGTAAAAGATGATCAAATGAAATGATTGATGCTATCTTTTCTTAACACCCCTCGTTCACTGCAGTTTCGGGAATCAGGTTTGTATTTACCCCATTGCATATAATTATTATACAAACCCAGTTAACCCGCCCGCTAAGCGCAATAGGGAGAGCGCAGATCTAAGGATCGCGGGATCGTGAGTTCGATCCGTGGGCGGGGCGGATGTTCTCCGTGACGATTTGATAAAAGACATTGTGTCTGAAATCATTCGTCCTCCACCTCTGATTCATGTGGGGAAACTGGCAGTTACTTGCGGAGAACAGGTTTGTACTGGTACATAATCCAGGAACACTGGTTAGGTTAACTGCCCGCCGATACATAACTGAAATACTATTGAAATGTCCTATTCGGTATCCTGTGATATCTGGTCTTACTTTATAAAACATAATAGGATTTAACCTGGTGTACAAAGAATTACTTTCTATGTCTACACTAGCCTATTCCTGAACATGTTCAAATAGATACACACGTCGACTCAATACGGTTCATTGAAGTCGTTCACAAATATGGTCTTACGGAACCCTTTATATTTAAAACTCCACCTTAAATACCTTCACTTACTGTAACAATTTCGTTCATTTTAAAGGAACATCACTAGACTGACCCAGTAAGCGAATTTTATTTTATATATACAAAGGACATTGATTATAAAATTGCATATACAATTCTGAAGAATCTGGTTGTTAATTATAGTAAGTAAGACATGACATTTCTCATTCCGCAGAGGCTCAAGGGAGGGGAATAACACTGTCTTCAAGCGATCGAAAAGAACAAATTGATAAAGATACAATATGTTATACAATGAAAGGAATTACTTACTCTTACCTGCCTAGATATTGTCCTGCGGACAGAACGATACACACAAATAACAGTTATTGATACGGTACGATCATCTAAATTTACTCATATATCTTTATCAAATAATAATTCTGCGTCCGACGTCCGACTTTGCAGCCTCTATCAGTTAATATGAATCATTCTACATTACCCGAATGAAACTGATGTACACTTCTGCAATCTAAATTTATACAATTTATTAAAATATAAAAGTACATGCAAATGTACGTCAATACCCTAGCATTTTCATAATTTTGCCATGTAAGCTGTCAATTTCGTCTCTAGCTGAGGTTGAACAGCATGAATCGAGAATATCTGTATCTCTGGACAAAGCTTCATATGATGTTTCATAAATAATATCGTCTGTGGAGTTTGTACAATTATATAATACAATAGTTGTTACTTATTATCGTTATAGTACCAATGAATGAATGTCGTAAAAAGTCCCAAAAAGTGAAATTCAAGAGGTAGTTAGATTTGACCGACACTTTTTGTAATTCTGAGAGAAATATAAACTATAGAAAGGCTTAAAATATATGTTACACATTCACCCCTTGTAAGACGTTTGTGTGTGTATTCAGAATAATTTCTGTTACAGTAGTACGGTTTCAAAACCTAAAGGTTGTAGATACCTGATTACGAATTCTTCGTATGCGATTTCGGCAATTTTGCGCGTGTTGAACTATTCTTACCTTCAAAGAATGCCGAAATGCTTAATGGGAATACGTTAGCACACGGAAATTGCCGAGTGCCAGGTCGTAAGTTTAATAAACTTGCCAAACGCAGACAAATCCAAAAATAAGCAGCAAAAAAAAAAAGAAACGAACGGTTTCCATTTGAATAATCTGAATTTATTTTATGCTTTGCAGTGGATTATGGCAACATAGCAATGGATACTGGAAACGTAGCAGTAGATTATTAAAACATAACAGTGGATTTTGGAAATGTTACAGTGGTTTATAGAAACATAATAGTGGATTATTGAAGCATAACAATGGATTACTGGAAACGTAACTGTGGTTGAGTGAAATAATGCAGCTGCGTGAGGAAACGGCATTGTACTGTATTTGAAATGATGAGATCATCTTACTATGAATTTCACTGGTATATTAAAATTCTTTAACGTGGATGAAAATATGTATAAATCTTAATATAAATAAAGGTCATTAATGATACCTATATACGTATACACATGCATATAAATAAATCTGTGAGAAAATAATTTGGGAGCATATATTGAATCAGGCAAAACAATAACACAGTTGATTGAGTCTGTTTGTGATATCATTTAAATAAAAAATATACACAAACCACCTAAAATATTTAACATTACAATATTATCATAGGTCTACTTAAGATACTCCAACAAACAAACCGTCACTGTACACCACTGATCTGTAAAATGCTTAAAAATGGAAAAGACAGCAACAAAATGTTACAAGTTTGCCAGCAACATTCCTCCATGCAATCTTGAGTACCCTGAAAAGAAACCTTTTCTCTGCATTGTGTTATATACCTACCGGAAGGGTGACTTTTTTATATAATCATTTCAAGCCTGACATGAGGACAAATTACCGATTATCCGGTGATATATACAAATTGAAATACATCTTTAGAAAATGTCTCAACACTGAAATAATTAATAATTGTATATGCAAAAATATATGCACCAGAATTTTCATAACTGATAGAAAACCTACTACATGTATCATAGTATAATAATATAATAGTGAGTAGTAGTATGTGTTACAAAAAAAGGACAATATATGAAACGAAAGCCATGAAATTAATTAAATGTATTTTAAACCAAATCATATTACGCATATATAGGCAAAGTTGCTAGAAAATAAGTAAGCAATCAGAATTAATATGAATAAATGCATGTGAATGAAAAAGCAAAGACGGCGATCATTTAGTTCATTTCGATCTTCGATCACTGCCAACTTACTTTTGGCTGGATATAAAGTTATATCTTATATTTTGCCATCAGGATGTTGGTAACGAAAATTATTACTTACATGTTTAGCTCTTAAAATTATTTTAGTTTAAATTGTCCAAATATACGACAAATATATTCTTATCAATATTTCATTTGATTATATTTATAATTTACTACTATAATTTCTGTGTTTTTCTTTTTTTCTTACAATATTGCAAATTGTGATAACATTAGCGATCAGATCAAATTTCTATATAATACATTTTGTTTTACATTTTTCTTTCAGGTGCCATTTTTGAATAGTTTAACTCTCTATAAACCAACTTTTAAAAACATTATGATAACGTAAACATTAAACGTAAAAATACATACCATATTCATAATAGGTCGCAGTTAATTTTCCAATAACAGAATAATAAAATCATTTCTATTTAACTTTCGAAAAAACGGTTTCCAAATTAAACTTATGGAAAACTTACGACGTTACAATTAAAAGATTTATCTTTTTTAGACAGATTACTGATACTATATGAAGAACATAATAATGTAACACATAATTTTATAAACTTCTAAAAAAATAGAGAATAGTAAGAGGATAATGAAATTATGAATAAACCTACCTTAGTTCATAAACATTATCCATATTTTGTAAATATTGTAAACTGTTCGAAACTTTTCCAATAATTTACCCCATTTTTATATACGATGCTTGGTTGTAAAGCTTAATAATAAACTAATACATCAATACAGGAGAATGTTCTGTAGCTATTTCAAACTGAGGAGCACTCGACTCGCAATCGCAAATCCAATAGAACCACTGCAAAATTATTCCGAAGCCCGCCAACTGTATCTAACTTTTCACTTATATACAATACCTGCATAAAGATGCCCTATTCAGCTACTGAAAACTTTAATCCATCTAATATTTTATAAGTGTTTTTTATAGAGTCCTATCAAGGCGAATGGTGCGTAGATCTATATTGTAAAATTTTATATATAAGCATCTTCAGCAATTATTAAAAAACACATATTTGTAATAATACTTGCAAGCTCTTTTCCTTATCAAAGAAAACGAGAGGTGTCACAAGGTATAAAATTCCTTTCCGGTGGGTAATATATTAAATTGCATTTTGACTAAAAATGTAAACTTCAAGTAGGCACTATCTATTTTAGATATTTGCGCGTAGCTAACTGCATCAAAGTACGCAGTCTGAAAAAATATTTCAGATATCATTTTTCTGAAAAATAGTAGTTTAAGCTGAAAAAAAAGATCCTGGGTAAAATATCTGGACAAAAATGGTGATAACTCCGCTAAATCTGTACTGTAGGCTTTGTCCGCTATATACATAGTACCTCATGCAAAGCATGCACTTTTTATCTGTAGTCACGAAAAAATCATGCATAATGAAATGTAATTACGGCAGAGATCAGCACTTTGAAAAGAAAAATATGTAGGGTTCATTTAATGCCCTAGGGAAAAGTGTGACACTTTTTTAGTGAAATTTGTCAACAAACAGAGGATTTTCTTTAAATGTTAAACCGCACAGAATTTCTCAAGGTAAGGTATGTTGAGAAAGCTATTGCTGGAGAGAGAATGATCTCTGTTACCCAATATATATGCATCAAAGTGTGTGAAAAATATCTAGAAATATGAGAAAATCAAAGAAAACAATTTCCGGACTATTAGATGCATAGCTGTGTTATCATGTATAGCAGGTAACATAGACAGCTTACTTTTCTATTGCACTGGTATAACATGGACAGGATTTTGATTGACAAACGGTGTTCATTCAACAATTTCACTCTATAAAAAGATCGTTTCCCTTGTGTGAAGAGGGCTTAGGGTAAGTCTCTAAATATATATATATATATATATATATATATATATATATATTAATTTAGTAAAGACGTTGCTCTTTAAATTAAGGCAATGTAAATAGATAATGTTTCTAATAATGCTTAAATCCATTACAAGTGTAAATATATATCAACACGTAATTCAAATCAAGATCATTGAACCCGGCACAATCTTTGTACAAAATGTCCCGGTTTGTTTTTGTAAACAATACCATTATCACGTAACGTGTTTAACGCTTAATGTGTTATTCTCATTAAATAAAATTTGTATGTTAACATTAACTGCACCTACACATAGAGATCCTTCCTGTGAAGGTAATTGTTAAATGGTTTACTGTTGCACAGTTAACAAAGAAAAAGTGTACAACCGGTCATTGATAGTCAGTTACGGGTAACAGTAGAATATTGATGATAAAGAAACGGCAACACTTCAAACAAAATCCACAATACATTATATAAATGGCTGATTTGATCAATGATATATAGCATATGTTTAATGTATCAGGTAGCTTTTAATTATCATGCTTCTAATTTAACAACGCTATTAGCCCATAGTTAGGTAGTTTATACTAATTTGTTTTCGCTCGATTGTGAGGAAGGCGTCAAGCTTATTGGAACCACTCTTGAGTCAGCTTCCTGGAAAAAAACAGTACTGGTGTTATATGAGAAGGCATAGTCGTGACCCCTGTTGGACTCGAACCCACGACCCATAGATTGCGTGGCCGACACCATATCCACTAGAGCACCGCTCCTCAGTTGCTAAAACTAATGTTGTAGAAAACAAAGCGTTATTTTTATTTTACAGTTTAATATGTCTATATATTGTACTTCTTAATACACATTTTTCTTTTAAAGACACTCGCTACAGTTTCGTAATTTTTTTCTCAATAATAGATTTTGATGAAATGTTTTGTATTAAAAGATCATGTTGTGATGTATTGAAAAATGAAATAAAAATAGGTCTCCAGCTTTGTATCAATTTAATTTGCCCCCTAGATATGGTGCTATTTTAAACATTTTTCAAAATTTCTCTAATCCTAAAATATATTTCAATAAAGTACAATAATCTGCATAAATTTGATTATCTAAGCATTTTTATAATGGAAAACAATATATCTATTTGAAACATGCTCAGAGAAATCAAAAGAACATGATTTTGTAAAGAAAGGAATACTTGTTAAGCAGACCCAAGGGCTATTTTTGCATATTTTTGTCAGTTTTAAGTTGGTACATCTGCTATTTTATCTAGTTTCATATAATAGAATTTAATCAAACACTGCACATACCTTTGGTTATGTCTACCTAATCTTAAACAAAAAGAAAATTAACAGGTTACCATATTAGATTTCGCTTAAATCAAATTACGAGGTGGGGTGTGGCGGGCATTTATACAACGCAGTTGGCACGAAATACTCTTTCAGTGTTTGAGCAAATGACTTAGAAATGTATATATAAAATTATCAAGCTGGTGTCTTAATGATCTGATTTTAAGGTGTTTCTGAAGCATTTTGATGGCATAAAACGATGAAAGTTTCCGCCTTTTTTTTAACAAAACCTATAGTTTACGAATGTACGGTACGGGTACGGTACGGGATTAGAAACAGCTATAACTCAATGCAGAGTTGGAGCGTTGGTATAAATAACAGACTCCAGTATATGTCGGATTGAAGCAATTTGAACTAAAAGTACTTTAAATGTATATATTTTGTAACCGTGGTGATACTTACCCTAACCTTTAGTCAGTATATTATACATTTTATACATTAAATGCATGCGAACATACAATAATTTGCGATTTTTTGCCATACGCGACATTAGATGATCACTTCCGGGCATGCGCAGAAGACCGCACCAATAATGCAGTAAGCTACATCGAAACCAAATTGGCACGGTGTTGGGGTAAATATCGACCCGTCCGGAAAAACTGTAGCGAGTGCCTTTAAGGAGGATACGAAATAGTGCTTAACGTGATTATCCTACTTTAATCTAATCATTATAAATATTCAAGCATTTAAGCTTTTACCATTTCCTCCAATATTTTCAATATTTTCTCAGTATCATAGAAAAATAATTTAGGAGATTTCGTGTTATAACATCTACAGAATCCCGAGGGATCGGTTGGTTGGAGGGTACCAACGATTCCCGAGGGATTTCAAGATGTTATAACACGAAAAGAGCATGCGCTAATGCTATTCAAACATAAACGCGTAAACAGGTAAATGAATATATTGTCCCTCAACATGTTTAAATTTCCATGAAATGCGCGGTAAAATCTACGTTGTTTTTTCACGTTGACATCATTTCCTTTTGAATTATCCGTTATGGGACCGTATTACTTTTACGCTTTGCCAAGGGTGTTTTAACAGCACGTGTGTGCGAGAATCTCTCTGTTAACACACGTTTTCTCTCCTGTTAGAACACCCCCGAAAAGTGACAGCAGTTTTATGTTAGAATGAGTGTCTAAAATATAAAAACTATAAGTTTTTACAACTCTGTAACAAGAGTTACAAATATACATAATGCATAATAAAATGCACGAAATTAATGTAACACTTAATTTTGTCAAATATTTCATACCCCAATTGTTACTGTTGAAACAAATTGAAGAACTGCTCGAAATTGCTCGTATTTCTGACACTTTATAGAGTGACACAATCTTATCATATCATGTATAATCTATTAGGGGGTTTAAGATGTTCTTACTTCTTGGCATAAAGCTTTCAAACCGTTTAGAAAGGTTAGCAATGTACAGTTTGAGTGTATAATTAGACAACTAAAACAATAATCTGAAACAATGAAGGTGTTTATTCCTGAATATTTGCTGTTGTTTGTAGTATATAGATGTAAAATAATACGCACTAGCAAAATTGCTTAATAACAATTTCTTCTGTTAGAGGATATGTTTTTACTCTGACCTAATCAATAAAGCACATTTTATTACCTAAATGTCCGCTGTCAACAGATGAGTCGAAGACCTTACTTGCTGACAAGCTTGTCTATTGTTTAGGTGATTGACACTGAAATTGGTTTACTGTTTCTGTTGTATTTCAGTGATTTAACAAGAACAAAACGAACAACATTTTTCCGTTGCTTGCAGTTAAAAAGGAATGCCAACAAGTACAAAATCTGTCAACTAAAGAAGAGAACGTATTTCCAACTTGTCACGATTTCAAAGAATACCCATTATCTAGCTTGTAGCACAATAACAAGTATATACAGTATAACAAAAGATAAGCATTACAGATAAATTTAATTCAATGCGGGTTTAAAAATTTGAAAGATAGTTAAATAAATGTAAAATATACACCATAATTACACTTGATATAAAAATTAATTACTGTTTTTTGTCGACTTCATCGGCATCATTGGGTGACTGAGAACTGAACATTATCGTAATCAAAGGTAATATCACTGTCCAATTCCCCTACGCTGAATTTTAGATTATTTTTCTTACATGAATACTTGTTTATTTAAATAGATATTGTAAACAGCTCATTGATAGATGCGGAAAAATTGAGACTAACGCATGCGAAGAAGTTAAATTGGTAACCTCAATCTTTTCAAAAATGTATTCTTTGGAACTTATGTTAAAAACAATTTAACGTTTTGTAACAAATGATTATGACTTAATAAAAAGTAAACTATATATAAACGTGTTTCCTCTAGAAACGAAAAGTCAACACCAGGCCCTGTGTTCACAAAACATTTTTCAGTCTCAGCTGAGTTTGAGTTGGAAATTTTAATATCAGTTTTACTAAAACTTCATGGTTAAATTTCAAATGAGACTGACCGTCAGTACTAAATAGTCACTTGAAAATAGTTATTAACTTCAAATCTAATTTTAAACATGCAGTTTAGATATAAATGACAAATAAAGTTTCGTTATCAAACTCAGCTGAGACTGAAAATGTTTTGTGAACACGGGGCCAGAATAATGCAGATAAAACGATAACAGGGATTAGGCTGAAGGGATACCAAATCTGTTGAAAAATTATCCCTTTCCAAATAATATGCATGTGTTTTTCTTATTTAGTCTGGCAAAAATTGAAACGGTCTCAGTCAGCTGTAATGATCAAATTGTGATTTTGCCATAGGGAATTCGTAATATTTATTACCTTTAATTTGATGTGAGATTTTGAATAAAGTGAGAAGAAGTTTGACATTATTGAAGCTTTTAATTGAATATCGGGGTACCTTGGTGATATTTTAATTATGGAGAACCTCCATTTTCACACATTTACCCAAAAAAGTTAGCAAGGCTTACACTAATAGATTTTAGAAGCGTCATTTTTTATAAAACCGATTGTTCCGTCTGATTTGAAGTGACGACATTTCATTGTTTAAACGCTTTAACAGCACTCTTACATATGTTTTTTTCTCGTTTTACTATCATATACACACCAAATGACATAAAACCTTATGATTTGGCAAACATTAACTAACCTATCAAGTTCTATTGATATTTATAAAAGTAGCGCCGAGCATTTTGTAATCTGATTATAAAATCGTTCTTGGTGTGTTTTATATGATTGAGTGGGTTACACCATTTGAAATTACGTTGTGTCTGAATCTGTAACTGCGACTCACAAATATTTCTTGATATATCTGACAGGAGTATTACGAAGTGTTTACTTCTCAACAAAATGCGGATAATGGGTAATCATTTTTCATTTACTGTTCTAAGCTACCGATGGTTTCTTCTGAAGCTATATTCAATTGCATATTTCATGCTCAATTGATATAACTAACTCCAAAACGTTCAACATGTTAAAGTTTCTTGGGAAAGAGTTAATTCTTGTACAGTGAATATAATAATCACAGTCCAGTTCCCCTCTATTTGACATTTACTATGCACATTTGGGTGTATGAAAAATGAAAAATTTACACTTTATACGCACTGAAACAAAAAATACAAAGTCCCAAGTAGCTACTGTTTGTCTTGCTCTTATGTGTAGGGAACTGATTCAAAGTTCACAGCCTGAATACCTTATTAAAGATCAGTTTCTGAAAAAGTGTCATTTAAGCTGAAAAAGAATGATCTTTCAAATAAGTAATTAACTTCGACAGGTCGGTATTACAATATGGGGCTTGTTTAAAATCGCACTGAAGCTGTTACACCTCGCTTTCACTTTGAGGAAATTTCATTGGCATACATATAACCAGATAATGTAATATATAAACAACAAGAGACTTTTTCCTTTTAGCATAAGTGGTCGATGGTATACCACAAAAAAGTATCTCCTTAACAGACCATGTTGAATACTAGCATTATAAAAGAGCCACTGACTAGTGTTAATAAACGTTAACCTTGTTGTAAGTTTATGTGACAAAGTGTTTTTCATATCTCGAAACTGTTTACTTTTTGCGTCTAGGCATGAACAAAAAACATGCATAATTACTAGAGGAATTTGAACAGACACTTAATTGGTCAGTGATAAGTAATTTGAAAAGAGAAAATGAATAATCAAATCAAGAACATTTTCTGAAGTGAATTTTATCCTTAAGACTTAGGTAAGACCCATAGGCGAAATATCTTCATACAGCTACCAATGGTAAAAGAACAACTCTCTGCTACCTCTACATATTGGTCAAAGTATGAAATACAGAAAATACAAGAAAACAATTTGATGATTGTTAAATGCATGACTGCGTTATCCCAAGTTGCAGGTAACATAGTATGAGAAAATATATTTTTCTATTGCACTGATATAATACGAATATGATTTAGAATGAGAAACAATCTTAACTAAAACGTTTCATCTAACATATTAGTTTTCATACAGTAAAGAGGATTAAGTGTAAGTCGCGGCATTTTATAAGTGTATTACTTATCACAGTATTAATTTTTGCTTCCTCTTCAAAGAGGCAGTTTTTAAACTTATGTTTGTTAATACGCGAAATCAAAAAGTAAATGCACCTCTACACAGAGTAATTTCTCTATTCATCTAAGTTAATACATTTGATCAGTATGATGTTAAATATTTACATTTAACATTTAATAATATAACTTAAAAATATGTGCATGGTATCTTTAATTTTGTTAGATGTATAAACATAGGGTCCGTCTACTTCTCAAAAATTGCATGTATTGTTTTGTCAACCTCAAACAAGCGTCATCACATAATGTTTTTTCCTTTTTTTTTTGCTTTACATATATACTGTTTCAACATTATGCTATTTATAGAGTCGTTTCAATTATTTCATAACAGTAAATGTTCTGTTGATGTACAGTAATTACATGCCTAAAATGTTCAAAGACTAAAGCGTCATAACTTGATGTATGTGGGTGTCAGTCTCTGCTATGTAAAGAATCACTAAAGCACTCGTATCCTAGCTATCAAAGAAAATATATCCCTAGTAAACAACGGCCCACTCTCACTGTTGTTAGTTTATTGTGTGAGAGTACAGGATTGGAACTGAAACTTGATATCTAACATTTACGAAGCTGTCGTAGTTAGTCTTCCTTAAATCGTCTCCTATTCACATATTTTAAAATGCTCATCAGTACGAATTAAATGAATAGACCTAAAAGCAGAGCTAATACAACGGATTGGTTACGACATGTGTTAGTCTTGCGCATAGGCATAACATCTTTTTGTATCATTTACAATCATGATTTCATAAAATGGTTCATTTATGTACACCTAATAATTTACTAGTTGAGATTTCAAATGCATATTATACAATAATATTAAAGTACTTCAATAACATTATATCTGAAATAAGAAACAATTTTACGTAAGGTCCACGTGCATTTCGGTTTCAAAAAAAAGCAAACAAGCACAAGAAACAGGCATCATATAGAGATAGTACCTAAAATTTCAAGTTATGAAAAACAATTAAAAATTAACTTTGGTTGCTCATATGCAATACTGAAGACCAAATATATTGGAAGCATGATGTGTAAGATTTTCTGAAACGTCTTATTTAATTTCCACGTAGCCGCATTTGAAGACAGTCCTACCTGTCAAGTCATTGGTCAATATTTAATCCCAAATTATACCTGCATTATTGCAGGAAGAACGTACCTCAATGCAAAAAAATGTTGTCAAATACATGTATATTGTATGGCATCAGACATGTTTTAAGTCTAATAAAATAAATTTTGATCCACTATTTAAGCTAAAATCAAGATATAATGCTATTTGTACCATATCATACATCATATATAAAAACAAGGAAAAACACATTAGTGTTTACCATGTGTTTTAAGAATACCACGAAATGATACCATAGGGTTACATCATTGTTCCTATTAACTTTTTGTCATACAGGTTTACAGGTAATTGCAGGGTAGGTCATTGATTGATCTCTAGTACTATGTCTACATCATGATTTCAACAGTTCGCCTTCGCCAAGAAGATAAAAATACAGCCATTTTTATAAATTCAATATGTTTACATTAAACATGTAAAAGATCTAACATTTTCGCTAAAAAGTCATGCTTTAATTCATTTTCCTTTTCATAAACCATTAAAGGGCCTTGTAAGTGAGACTTGGGCGTAATTTAGTTATCAGAGTCAAAGCACTATATATTGTTCAACAAAACAGGTACGATGATTGTAGTCAGCTGTATCTGTAAACAAAAAAAATAAATATCATATTGCTCTTTTTTTTTTAAACAAAATTGGTGGAAAATCAATCAAACATTTTCCAGAGACTTTCAATTATGTCAAGTTATGAAAGATCTTCTAAAAGACGATTGTTCTCGGATTCTGAATATCAAGCAATAAATACATTACTGATATATTTTATGTAACGACACTCCTTAAACTTGTTATATTGTCTTTCTGTTAATAATATTCTTTTATTAAAAAAAGCCTTTATGGTTTGTTACACTTGAAGTAACATAGTCATTGGATGTTGACATAACAATATCCGGCCCTTATGCATTTGTTTACGCGGTAACACAACATATATGTGCCATATAAGATCCACGGGTCGCCCAACACGACATAAACAAAAATGTTGCAGGCTCGTTTGATTGAGCCCGTTCATGGACGGAAGTGGAAATGCAAGCTACCGTCCATGCCCTCTAGCGCCGGGTTGAGCAGAACTGGATATTTACTCATGTTATAAGTACCAGAATGTAATTTAGAGACATCCGCAGATGTATTCATACGGCGGCACAAAGAAACTTCAATGACGAACAGTGTGCAATTCCATGAAAAGCGCCGTAGCGTATGGTCCCCAGATAAAATAATGGCTTTGCCCTAAGCGAGAAAACAATGGGCAGAACTAAATAAACTGGAATTTAGAGAGAGGATCCGTGGTTATAATTTCAAGCAAGACATTCCTTTCTACGAATTTTGACAGTACACAGAAGTCATTTTGGAGCATCGTGCTGTATGTATATAGTCTACAGTCGTAGGTAATGTATGCTAAATGGTGAAAGTCATTTTGAGGTCGAATATATAGTTTATAGTTCATTGATATGCAATGAATTTTAGTTTATAATAAAGAAACAGTTAAATGAAAGTGAAAGTCTGTTGCTATTGGAAAAGTCAACCAGCACGAAAAATAAAGAAGAAAAAACATTAATAATAAGACACGCACAGCTTTTCAGTCAAAACATCTTACTAGGTTAGGTATGTATTTTAGAAAATACGATTTATCATTTTAATTGATTATGACGTAACAATATTTTGTACGATCTTCAAAAAGTGAGTGAAAAATACATACTTAACTGCTATAGTATCGAACGAAACAAATGACATCCATATAAATCCTAAACTTGTAATAATTAAATCAGTGAATACGGTGGACTTTTCCTGTTATAATTTATATTGATAAAGCTCTCTGCGTAGTCGGAACGGATTTTCCTTATAATATTATCCTTTATTTTTGAAAATGGACGAAGGCGCTTCCCTTTCAACTCTTGATCTTTATATCTAACCTTCAGTTGAGACAGGAGTAAACTTGAATATTTAGACAAACAAAAAGAGTTCGGAGAAAAAGAAATAACTTGGCCGTTTTAGCGTATTACAGTAAATGATTTGATAAAATTCGTTTTATAGGTTAAATTGTGTAATTTTAGTTTAATGTCCAAATAATCAACTTGCATTTACGCCTTTGTAACAGGAGTACGTATCAGCAAATGTAACAATTTTCTATGATACAATTCCAAATTACAAAGAGCTATTAAAGGATTACCAAAAATGCACACATTCATATAGTACTTTTTCAATAACAAATGGATCAATTTAAAATGTCTCGTCTTTGTTTATACTAATCAATTTAAGGTCGATTACGAAGCAAGTCCTACAACTTATATTTATCATTCTCGACACCTCATTCCTGATGGAATCCATCGTCACGAGGGTATGAGAGAATCGAAGCCAGTTTCCCTTTTAATGTGCAGCACCAAGCAAGAGAGCTACTGGTACCATTTTCATGTCTTTGGTGACGCTCCCGGGGGTCGAACCCAGCACGCTCTACCACTAGGCTATCGAGGCGGTCTTGTTCGTGACAGGTAATTAGGTATCATTAAGGCAACGTGTAGGATAAATGTTTCTGTGAAAATTAATTTTACTGACTGGATTGAATAATGAAAATATAATCGGGCGAAATCATGAACATCTAAAATAAGAGAGAAACAACAAATAAAATTAAGACTTCCTTCGTTAAATTTCACATTCGATTTATAATCAAATGGACAAACCTCATACTTGAGAGTCTACCAGGATCATTAACTTTCTGATACCCAAACAGTATTGATATATATCTAAAATGCTTAAATTGTAAAGTAAAATGTTTAATTAATTTTCAAAAGTATGGTGGCATATTTCTGCATACGATAACCAGATAAGTTTCGCGAAAATGTATCGAATTTTCACGAAAAACGGAAAAGCTTTCGCGAAAACATTAAAAGCTTTTCACGAAAAGAACTGAAAATATTAAGTGAAAATATTTGCGTAAGTGCCCACTTCTGCATAAGAAAACCAGATAAGTTTCGCGAAACTGGGCCAAACTTTCATGAAAAACGGTAAAGTTTTCGTGAAAATAAAATGTTTTCGCGAAAATAACAGTTTTCACGAAAACAGTAAAATCTTTCAGATGGCTATAAACAGCATACTGCATTCGGTGTCAGTCTGGCATTTTGTTAAGTTGTATGTGCAACGGACTAAGATATGTGTACTATCGTTGTTCAAAGCCGCGGTTCCGAATGTTTCTATTTTTAGATAACTTTTCATGAAAAGATTAATTTTCAAGATCTTTTATCTTAACTGCAGAAATGGGCACTATCGCGAAATTTTCCACTTAATGTCTGTATTTATTTTCTCGAAAAGTTTTTATTTTTTCGCAAAACCTTTCCTGTTTTTCGCGAAAACTCGATATATTTTCGCGAAACTTTTCTGGTTATCGTATGCAGAAATATGCCACCATACAAGAAGCATAAATTTCTGCTCGGCGATATATGACCATTTTGTGTCGATTCGCCGTAAAACCCAACACACTCACTCAAATTGAAATTTCATTTTTCGACGCGATGTATGACTGCGTTCTGTTCTAAGTATTGTAGGCACGTATTTGTATTGTTCATACATATTCCGCTTTTGACGCATAAAACTAACAGACTACCTTGATGCAAAATACTGATTTTATTGACGAGAAAAGGAAAATATCTTTAATCTCCCCGACAGCTACATATAATTGCGAAATGTGAAATTTTCCTTCAATAACAGTGAACTTATTACATTTGAGAGAATTTAAAGGCACGTCTAGTCATTTTATCTGATTTTAAGTCTGTCATAAATATAAAACCGTTTAACTGTCGTCTTGGAGAAGCAATATTGGATAACATATAGGTTTTGCTTTCTCCAAAGCTGCAAGTTTATTGTAATCATGTGAAAAAAAGTTGATTCAATTCGTATTCGACATGCCTTAAAATCTTTTCAAAAATTACAAACTGTTTTATGGCGTAAAAGGTTTTGAAGAGATGCAAAATACATTTTGCCGCAGTATAATGGGACATAATAACTGATTTGTTTGATTGTGTGCGTGTTTGTTTTCTTTAGTTCAGAAGCATTTCAGTTACTTATGACTATCATCTTCTTAATCAGAATATACCTTACAAGTCCTTGTGTGTCATGTAATTGACATTTTGCTCGGCAAGGATTAGAGTTTAATACACTCATTGTAGTTTACATGTTGGGCTAGACTTATTGCTTAGAGTTGTTTTAGTTAATTTCTACAGAAACATGGACCGGGTTACTTTGTAAAATGCTTTCAAAACGTTAAGATGATATTTTGTCCATAGTTAAATGAACTGCTTATAGATATATTAATTGTTTAAGTATAAGGTATGACAAGCATGTGGCGACACCTTTTAAAACATTAGCCATGCATCAATTTCTTTGAGAAAATACTGTGGTCACTATCATTTCTTCTTGCTAATCCGTCGGAATTTTGAAAGTGACAATGATAATCGCATCACATATTAAATACTGCTCTAAGTGGAACAGTATGAAGACAAATATTGATCTACTGGTTGGCGAACATGTCAAAAACGTAACAAAAATTTGCCATGCATCTATTCACTTAGTATTGCAAACTCTGTTGGGTCACATTTTCTTTATTTCTTTGCTTTGAATTAACGTCGCACCAACACGATTATAGGTCATATAGCGACTTTCCAGCTTTATTCGTGGAGGAAGACCCCAGGTGCCCCTCCGAGCATAATTTCATCACGAGCGGGCACGTGGGTAGAACCACCGACCTCCCGTAAGCCAGCTGGATGGCTTCCTCACAGGAAGAATTCAACGCCCCGAGTGGCTCGAAACCATATCGATGAGGGGCAAGTGATTAGAAGTCAGCGACCTTAACCACTCGGCCTCGGAGGTCCCTGGTCACATTTTCTGTACTTCCTTTAATTATACGTATGATTGTCAAATTGCAAACTTATCGTGGAAGTTTCTAATAAGCTACAGATATGACTAAATTTCACGCACCGACAAACCGTGTGTCAGCTTTTACATGTCGCGTCAAAGAACCTGTAGAAAGCATTTTTGAATGTCGTGTTAACTTTAGCGGAATGGACAGGATATATGTTCGGGAACGCTTACACTCTGAACAAATAACAAATTATTTTTTTTTTCACATGAAATCTCAATTGCGTTTTATGAAGAATGGTAGTTATTCTTTCATAAGTTTGAATTCGTCTATAAAATATTTCATTTAATCCAAATATTTTAGAATATAATATTTAACAAAACTTTTTTCAATGGGTTTTTGGTAAAGCCACCGATTCAAGTTTCTATAACCCATCGATACTTCGTATTCCCTTTATCAAGGGAAGATGATTATTCACGAATAAGCATGCTTCCTTAACGAGGTCATAGAAAGGACCTAAACTTCCAATATATTGCGTACAAAATACTTACAGAGAAACTTACTCCCATGGGAAATAGTCTTTGTTGACGGAAACAATTTTCTGTCTCAGAAGTCTATGGTACAGTATCAAACAATTCGCAATTGAGATCAGTTCAATGGCATTGAATTGACATAATCTTGTTCTGTCGGAACACATGTGCCGTATTATACTTTTATCTAAATTAGGTGGATTTTATGGATTCAATCAAATATATAAGAGACATCTTAAGAAGTGTCATCAAAATAATAAAATTATTACAAAACAATCGTTATGAAGCTTGATGTTTTGCACACCGGACTGGCGTTTCCGGCGTTTTTACCCATGCCGGCAAAACCGATCTGGCATCCCCTATGGCAGATGACTCTCGTTCTGTTTGTGACAACTAACGATTGATACTTTAATCATTTATTTTTATGTAAAATGCCATAACATCCAGATACCTCGATAGTTTCTCTTCGGTACTTATACAGGTAGCATATTTCTCGAGTCAGAATAAACCAGTGTATGTTTAAACGTAACGTGGTGCTACAAATGACAAAACTAAACCTGTACTTTGTTGTTGTCGGCATCGAAACATCATGACGTAACGTTTGTATACGGGTGTTTATTTCCCGCGCTTTGTTTAAAAACGCGACAACAAGAAAGAGTGCTATATCGAAAGTATTTCCTTTCGCCTGATTTATTCTATTATTTGTAAAATATGGTTTGCAAGAAAAATAATCTATAAATGGTTGTAGATGCAAATGGGAATAGCAGGAATTCGGTTAACTATTTTTGCAGTAACTCGGCAGAGCCTCGAACTATATATTTCCACCTTCATCTATAAATAGTGAAATATTATTATATTCTCTTGCAAGCTCTTAGAAAGTATTTTGTTTTGATATTTCAGTGGTTTAGTATAATCAATAATCGATGATTAGTTAGTTAATAATTGATGATTAGTTAGCATGAGTTAGGTCATACTCTTAAGGAATAAGAATTATCTTTTCTACTTCAGACGTTTTATTTGTTTTTGGTATTTATTGCATCCCAATCGGCATTCCCTTGCTTTATTTATGCATTTAATTACTGATATCGCTAGTTTTATATTTAATTTACCGTAAAAATCATATAATGGGAAAATGTCCGTTTATACAAAGTAGAGAAAACTGCAAACGATATTTTCCAATAAGAAGGCTACATCAAGTTGAGACAGACTACAATACACTGTATAGTCTGTTTACTACTTTTTCTACGAGTAAAAACAATTATTACATTTTGTCATATGCAACTTGAATTCTGGTAGACTTCAAATGTGAGAAGATTGAAATAAATAGATAAATATACATTCTATTTCTGAATTATTTACGAGCTGTCTATAACATGCCACAATTGTGCAGTTAATATATTGCATAAGAGCGATGAAAAATGAAAGAAAAGAGACATTTCTGCTTTCAGATTCGAACTCTGGTCCTCTAAAACTGTGGTCCTACACCCTACCAACTGATCTAATAAAACGACTGGTCTAAAATCGTTTAACCATATAATATGTTGATACACATGTATCAGGAATCGTTTATTTCTTTTTTCACGATAAATGTTTTATTTTTTTGTACTCCAACCAATCTCAAATGTCTAAAGTTTCAACATAAACTTATAGGTAAAGCTACCCAAAGGTTTAGACGGTATTTTCACGCGTACAACGTCCATGCACTTGTTCAACATTATTGAAACAGATTATGTATTATCAGTCAGAGGAGCAACAGAAATAAAATGAAAAAATAATGTGACGCTTGACGACAAGAAGTCCGTCAATATGAACTAATATATGTTCATCACATTTTTTTTCAAGAAAAATTAAAATCACTTTACAGTTTCACTTAGTCAAGGTAATCCAATATTTAATCCACAGTTTTATCAAAGTAATGGTATTGTATGTATTTACAGGTAGTAATGTTAGATTCAGTCTTTTTTCTATATATCTTTTCTTATATAGTAAGTAACATAGTAACTGGTCCGCTAAAGGTATAACAAGTAGGTTAATAACTGCAATACCTAGAATATCTAAATAATAATTCTTCCAGAGTTTAGATAGCATAATAAGAAAGATAATTGCCTTACAAAAGTGTCAGCTGCGTCTTTAAATTACAAAATAAGAAAGAGGGCAAATCCATTAAATAGGGGAAAACATACTACAAAGAGCGTAAAAGACATTAAACACTTAGGAGTATGAAGCTGATAAGGTTTTGTCTGCAATATTAGTAATCAAGATTTAAGAACATCCATAAAGCAATTTGACTGTAATCTGACTGAAGTTTAAAACGGAAATATGTATTAAAAACCACAGGCACCTAGGCTTAATCTTGAGTTATCTGCCCTTGAAAATCAGAAAATACTAAAAAATCCAATTTTCAAGGGCAGATAATTCAAGATAAAAGCAAGAGAACTGTGTATTTTAAATTTGATTTCTGTTTCTGTCTTCATTTGAAGTCAGTATACAAAGTTTAAAGAAATTCGGTCAGTGGGAAAGACTAGGACTTTGCGGTATCATTTTGTCATGTTCATAGTTAAGGACATTTGCAACAGTGTCTACATTGGTACGGGGCAAAAGTTTTCTTACAGAAGGAATTTCTTCTTTAAACTGTTTTTACTGACAGAGAATTAATCAAAAACAGAAATATGAAATTAAACAAACCACAAGAACCCAGCCTTGGCCATGACTTATTTGCCCTTGAAAGTCGAAAAATACTGAAAAAAAAATCTACTTTCAAGGGCAGATAATTCAAGATCAAGCCTGTGAACCTATAATTTTTGATACATATTTTCTGTTTTAAACTTGTTTCCCAGTCAATACACAAAGTTTAAAGGAATTATGCTCGTAGGAAATTTTTGCCCTATATACATATAGGCAACTGTGGCATTTCCCCTTAATCCATCACATTCAAACAGAAGCCTTCATTTTTTAACCAAAACTCTGCAGAAAATCAGATAGAAATAGCAGTCGTAAAAAGCATTATTATAATTCTCTTGCAGCTGTCAGCACACTAGAGTTTTCAGTATAGCCCACCAAAATCCGTTTTCAAAATCTAAATACCAATAAGTAAGAAACTACTGTAACAATGGAAATATGTGTTTTATCAAAATACCAATTATACAAATAAAATCTGGAAGAAAAAGAAAACATACAGGATCCGGAAAAATGTGTTATATTTATTTGTTCACATGGTTTACTCCCAAAACATTGACAAAGTTCCGATATGAATAGCTAATTTTTAAGACACTATAGAATTAGTCAAATTAGACAAGCAGGCCAAACCAACTAAAAATGGACTGGAACACCGCCAGAAAAGTACCTATCAGACGAACTTTCCTTTACTTTTAAAAAATTGACTTATTCCATTCATCTTTCTAAATAGTCATTAATGTATTATCTCAATACTAAAAAAACTATAAATGGTTCACCAGTGCGGATGCATATCTGTCCGACTGCTTAAAGTGCTCAAAAAATGCAAAACATTGCATTTAAAGTTTTCACATGTCGCTTTATAGATTCGTCATACCATTTTGAAATTCATAAAGAATTCACAGGTAAAAATATATGTTTATAAAAAAAAGTTCTCAGATGAATACCGATATAGACTCAGCTACTTGTCAATATTACAGTTTTGTTCGTAATTACATAAAAATACTAGTGACAATTTACACAAATTGCGTAGTATTGAGATCTGCGTGTAAATGGTCAGACGAATAATGTTATATAGACTGAAGGTAGCAGCTCAGACAGCAAACTGCATATCGACCGACGTGTTATATGAAAATACTGAATAAAGCTTTAACTACTAAACCATTTGTAAGAGGGTATAGTCGGCAGCATGCATTTCTAACCAATCAACCGAGCTGGCAACATTATACATTCTTGTCGTGTTGGACGACAAGTGGGTTTCCTATTTTCTATTTCATATCTTTACGATATTATCTCAGGAAAAATACACCAGTATCAATCCGTACCCAATGTAATTCTGTCTACTATTCCTGATAACGTCACCTTGAATAAAGATATGATCAGGCAAATGATGATATTGCATTTTATTGTCCTGGAATCAGATAAACAATGCATAAAATATTTAAAGAAGCAATTCATTGGTTTAGGCAGACTTACAGTTTACTTGAAATATTATTTTGTGAACAATAACATTGATACGTGATCGTTGCTTAATTTTGTTGGTGCTACAAAACACCACAAAAAGGATCATTAGTCCTTTACACAAAAACTCGGATATGGCTAAAATCAACTGCTCCTCTTTCTATTGGCAGTTATGGTTCTAGTTTTAGCATAATAAATTATTATAAATCTGAAAAGAAAAACATGACTGTGAGGAACGCGCATAAAATATAAAGGAAAGGGAAATACATGAAATTGTATACAAATGTAATGTAGTGAATCGTATGAAAATTTTAAAAAAGAGGCTAACTTGTTTTAATACAATGTTTTGTTCGCAACATTTCTAAAATTCTAACTTCGACTGTTCCAGTATCCAACGCATTTTGTTTAGACATGTGCTAAGTTCATAGCTAGCTTGCACAATGTTACACTTGTCAAACTGTTCTTTAACTGTTTCTAAGAGAATATCAAACGACACGAAACAGCGAATTCAAGACTGTATGCATATCGTAATATTTTGTTTGAATCATACCTGTCAGAACTCATTCATAGCTTATAATATACCATACGAATGCCTTTCTAAGTCATTTTCTGCTCAAGTGTACAGTTAGCAATATTTTTGTTCATAACTAGTCATTCATAACGGAATTTATAATGGCCGTCAGATTTCGTAAAATTGCATCTAAAACAAAGTAGTTTAGCGTTTTATTTTAAACACACTTGCATGTCGATTTCGTCACAGCGGAAGTTACAGATGCATTTAACTTGTTATTTAAGGAGCATACTTTCCAAGTTCATGCTACCAAAGTATCATGGAGGATTCTACATCAAAGAACGTCAGAAACGCGTTTTGTATTGAAATAAATCGGTAAAATGTTGTTGTTTTTTCACTACTATGCACGATTTGTAAAAACTGCGATGTTTAATACGATAATTGGGACAAATTAATACGAGTGAAGCTTTCACATGGAAGCCTTTTTACATTTGAACTGGACTAACTTATTAAGTAGGTCGTAATAAGGACCAAATAAATGAATAAATTGCTTACAATACTTGAAGAGAAATTTGCGCTCAAGGGAAATAGCCTTTGTAACGGAAATAATTGATTGTCTTAAAATTCATAAGAACGATATTACACAACTATCGTGTGGATTTAATTCATTTGCAACATACTGAAAGTCGCAAACGTGTGTACCACGAAATATGTGTCATTTCAGAATGAATTTAAAATTCAATGATTCTATCAAAACATAATCCTCTTTAAGTATACTAAGGTCTTTGTAATGGAGTCAATAAAGCAAACGCTTTATCTAACGTTTGTATTTTAACTTCAAAGGATGAACTACAAACATACATAAATGGCGTTTTGATAGGTGTTTTGCCGAAAAAGTAAAATTTTGTCACCAGATATATGTTCAGCACTTGGTTATCATCCGTGTGGTGAAAGGTCAGTAAAAGAATCTTAATATAGATGAAACTCACAAATACGACATTTTCCCGTCACTGCAAAGGGAGACAACCAATATCTTCACGAAGATTTAGGCATTTAGTATGGAAAGAACCTATATATATATATAATAGCGAAAAACATCATATTTTTAAAAACTTCTTCTAACGAAAAGAAAAAACTTACCCCAATTTTTAACTGATGTTATATTCCCTCATGTTCCTAGTATTAAGTTTTGACAGTCCTAGTTTATGGTACAACATATCAACCCATGTTCTTTGAGGTATTACTGTAAACCTAACTGACAAAGTGTTACACTGACAGTTGATGGCATTGCTCTGAAGCTTTTTCAAATAGAGAATGAATCCAATATTGCCACTAAAATCCTTATATTTTTCTTTGACTAAAACAGATACTTTGTAGCTGATTATAATTCAAAAATGAAATATCGGACACGATATTAAATAGATAAAACAAAAAATATTAAAAGTAATAAGCTAATACCAAATTTACCTGAGCCAATATAAGAAACTTAGGGTCAATACAAAAGACAAGGCAAATACGGAATCAAGCATTTTGATTTGTTCTAACGGTAGGGTCAAAACGGAGAAGTTTGTAAATTACGCCATTATTTCGTCCATAAAAAACATACAGTTACAATAGCTTTCACGTTTTTACAGAAATGTTATGTAATAGATTCAAGTAATAACCGAGCGGACGTACAATGCCGTGTCTGGCAAATATGACCTGTCTAAAATTCAAATATTTTGCTAGGCTAGTAAAAAAATGACTGAAATCTGTTTTTGATTTAGCGAAATAAACCATTAATTGCTGGCCATTAGTCAAAACTATCAACTCTATGTCCTTGAGACCGCGAACAAGGAAATTTTCTATTGACATGTAAGCCATTCAACAATTGTAAATTATTGCACGATTAAGTCTATATGTCGCTTGTTATAGTCTGTTGTTTGTTATATGACCTGGATAAAGTTCAACATTGTACACTGGTGCTTTGAATAAAACTACATGAAATTTATTTCTGATGTCTTTTTAAATTGAATGAATGACTTCTCTGTCAATAGTCAAAAGTGCCGGTCCTTTGAAACTCGGGCATCAAGCTTCACTACCGATCGGCGTGCGATTCAATACATGTGTAATTTTAACCACTTGTTGTGTAATAATATAACATAATACTAATGGAATTACAAGTACTAAATATCTTCATATTTCTTATTTAAATTTTACGATAGAAATTTTCCTATTACTAACCAATTTTCTATTCAAAGACCGTTTCCGTACATATTCAATAAAAAGCTGGCACAGCTAAAAACTAAGAATTAAGGCAATGGTTCTATATCTTTTTCAGATGGAAATTGCAAATCAAATGCTGCCACAAAATCATTACGTTTTGTTTGGGTCGGAATGAAACCTGTCAAACGTTTCATATAGTATATTATATAGCACCAGACGTTTCTCATATTTTTACTTATTCAAAGAATTCTGCTGTCAGTCCCTATTGATTATCAAATCCGTTATTGAAAGTTAGACAATTTCGTGTCACAAATCTAATTTATTACTGAATAGTGTATTTAAAGAATTATTATAAAATGTAAATGTTTTGTCCTTGTTGAGAACATGATATGGATAGCACTAAACCGTTTTGCAGGTGAAAGTCGATATTTGTTTTTTTTTTTTATAATTTAAAAACGGAAGTAAATGTATTTATAACTTGACACAAAAATTAATGCTATTAAAGAGTCGTTTAAGAAAGAGGTTGCTTAATATTGATATTTGCATATTACACGGCAAAATGATAATGTATGATAATGCATCGCAGAGAACTAATGGTACGCGTACGTAAATAAGACAAAAGTGTGCAATATTTTTATTCAATCAATCTGTTCCATGCAGTTGTAAGTATAATGAATTATAGAACATCATGTGTGATATAATTTTTCTCTATTTTATTATCACAGCAGCGTTGCTTGTGCCGTGTGGCGGCCGTAAAAAAGTCTCCCCGTACATTCAATCAGGGCTGTTATATTTCGATCTTCTCAGATCGTTCAGCACGACTTTTATGTCGTGTAATTTGTACTGTTTAGTTTCTCAACATGACTATTTCGGCCTGTGTGGTTCCAATACGCCCGCTTTCATAGCCTTGGATATTGTATAATCACCCCTTGGATATGGTGCCTGCTTTTTAATTTTGTCTTTTGACAGTTCCTGTCATACGCAGGCTCCATAACCTTAGATCCCTTTCCTAAATTCCAGTTTGTTTAGTTCTGCCCATTGTTTTCTCGTTTGGGGCAAACCCTTTACTTTTTCTGGGGACCAAACGCCGCTCTTCATGGAATTATACGCCTCAACACGTGTATCATTGAAGGTTCCATGTTCACCGCCGTTTGAATACATCTGCGGATGTCTCTAAATTGCTTTTTGTACTTTTAGCATGTGTAAATGTTGAGTTCTGCTCAAACCGGGGATAGAGGGCGTGGACGGTAGAATGCATTTCCACTACCATGAACAGGCTCAATCAAACCGAGCCTGCAACATTTTCGTTTTTGTCGTGTTGAGCGACCTGTGAAGTTACCACTTTTCTCTATTCTTATATATATTTATAGACCAGCATGTCATTAAGTAAGTTTTTATAACATGCCATCTGAAATACATTTTCGGTCAATCATTTTGCCCGGAAGACAACAAACTTTCAAAAGCCAGTTCAGAAGGTTGTTTAAATGACACGTTATTGTAAGACTGGGAAAGTAACTTTGTACGTCATCATTTGATTGGAGAAATAAGTTAAATGAAATACTTTTGTGTTTTGAGGATTTATTGAAAAGTGCTATTTCTATATTTCGTAAACTGTCCGTCAGCATCAGCACAACTGTTTCTAACTTAAAGCCGTTATTGTCGGTGTGTAGAGAATTGACCCTTCTTCTAACAATTAAAAACTTTTCCTACTAATATTGCAAACCATTTTTAATTTTATTTGCCAGACTGCATACGGTACTGCTGGTGTATTTTGTCGAAATATAAATTTCTAAAAATTAAAAATAAAAATGATAATTACAAGGATATTTTTTAAATGTAAAGTTTATTATAGAGAGATATAATTTCGCAAGTAAAAACTAGTAGGTGGTCAAAATCACAATTTATTAGAGTCAGTGAAGAGTTACTAAGAATCCCAAATGATGACTCGTTTTATCGACCACTTAGTTCTAGCCTTATTCGGAATCAAAATTTATTTACTCGTCATAATAATATAGATGTGTTACCACGCGACCACCTTTTGACCATTGAAAAGGGTAGAATCTCTGGGGAGGTACAACAATTAATTTTGTCTAGATTAATGTTAACTTGTAACAATGTCCTAATCTAGGGTATTGATATTTCTTGATAAGAGTTCTTTAAACGGAATATATCACTACTTCATTACGTACCGGCATTAGTGTCGCGTCTGCGAACCTTTGAATATCATTACTACTTCGATGCAATTACATAAGCGCGTGCGTGCGGACGTGCGTGTGTCTGTTCTGATTTATTGTCTATTCAACAATTCATTACCTAATGTCGATAAACACAGTACACTTACCAATTACACGTGAAACGGCGTGAAATCACTTTCTTTACTCCAAACAAATGAAAAATATTGTTCTCGCTTAAAATGTAGCGTTGTTAGAGCTTTGCAATTCTTTTCATCTTTCTTTCAATGTAAATATTTTAGTGGTCAACCAAAAGATGAAAGGTTCCACGACCTCCGGAAATTTGAAATTACGATAGTGCCGGAGTGACTGATCGCTCAAGAATACGACTGCTTCATTTGCATAGTCATAGAAAGGATCAGGATTTTCTACATATATTACTTACAGAAAACTTGCACTCAAGGGGTTAACCTTTACCGATGTAAATAATTGTCTGTCTTAGAAACTATTCAGTATAGTATTATTTAGTCACCTCACATAGAGATCATATTCAATTGCTTCTAGCTGACATTATATGATAACTGTTTATGGTCTGGAAACTTGTTTATCACACAATCTGTGTGGCGCAATACATTATAATACAAACCAATTGACAATGCGATCAAAATTGTTTTAATTCTAAACTTAACTTATAGTCTACTTATTAAACCATATACACTGCATACAGAATCAATGAAAAACGTAAGTGAGCAAAAAGACAATGATTATCCGCATATCTGTGATCGCTCTAATAGTAAAGCGAACACAGTGAATCACATAACTTTTTGCATCAAAAAATTATTTATATCTCTTTTTACTTTTAACAATTACATATCAAGCCTATGTAGACCAATACGTGTGTTAACGCGTAGGTCATGGTCAACGCAATATGTATGGAGAATCTAGAATATGGTATACTACAATGCAAAGTTAGCATAAAACTGCTATTCTAGTCATTTTTCGGGGATGTTGCAACGGGAGAGTAAGCGTGTAATAACAGAGAGATTCTCGCACTCACGTGCTATAAAACACAATATGTATATTTAAAATTATGTTTTTCAGCAAAATGTTTTTTTTTTATTAAACGTGACACCAACACAATTATTCATCAAATGGCGGCTTTCTAGCTTTGATGGTTTAGGAAGACCCATTCGTGCATTATTTCATCCCGGGCGGGACATGTGGGTAGAACCACCGACATTCCGTAAGCCGGCTGGCTTCCTCGCATGAAGAATTCAACGCCTGTTTCTATCCAGAAGCCCGGAAGAGGTGGAATAATGCACGGAGAGGCACCTTGGGTCTTCCTCTACCAGCAAAGCTGGAAAGACGCCTTATAATTATGTTAGTGCGGGGTTCAACCCCACAAAAACAATAAGTAGAAAACACTATTTTTATATGAGGTAATTTACAAAACTGAGAATTTTATTCGAATCAATTGGATGAAATAAAAAAAACATTGCTCATTTCTCCTCTCAATACGTTTACAAAATACATTGTTTTATTCAAAATCTGTACAGAACAACATCAGATGCCAGATCACTGATCACTAAGTTTAAACTAACATTATTCCAAGCATAAGTGTCTACATGACGCCATACTTCCGATTCCCATCACATGAACGTCTTTGTGTTTATTGTCGGAACTTTTGATAAATCATATGGAACACTAGCAAGCGAATTGAAATCATTACAGATAAAAAATGAATGCATCGGTTTTGCGTAGCCATGGTAATTCAATTCAGTGAAAATGCTATAAAAGATATATGAACAAATTACAAATAGACTGCGAAAGACACTGCACTATACACAACAGTCAGCTTTGTGAAAGCAAAACCAATGTAATTTTTTGACAACCCTCGTATTCATTTATTCTTCGTGTGAAACAGAATAAGATAATTCTATAAATTATACAATTAACATTAAAGAACATAAAAGAACTTAAAAATCTGTACAATTCACAATTCTATATCGATGATAAGAGAAGTAATTATTGAAATGGTTAATGTAGATAATCATATTTCTACGAGCTGTTGAGATTAGAATAAAAACTTACCTTGTCCTTAACTAGGTTTTCCAGTTTTTATATATTCATCAATAAGTTGATCCATTTTAACTGAGACATGCGCTAATCTGATGGTTATCTAACATGATGTTACAATGAGAGCTTATGAAAGTATTCTGTTACTCTTTCAAAGGGGGTATCAAACAACGAGTGGTAGCGAATCCAATAGTGCCACCAAATCGTCAGCTTTGTTTATGTTATTATGACTTAAAATTGGAAAAGTAGAAAACCAAAAGATATGTTACTAGTGCCAATATATAATTCAAAGGCATCCCCAGATGTATTTTTAAGGTGTATGACATTGAATCGTTAATTCCATAATGCAATACCATTAAAAGCGGCGTATGGTTCCAAGTTAAATTAACGGGTTTGTCAATAAGCAGAACAAAAAAAAAACTGGCATAGACAGGTGATCTGAGTGTATCACTGCATATCACAGAAACTGCTAAAGCTCAAAATGTAGACACAGTCAACTTATCCAAGTGGTGATTAACAACAGTAAACTTCCAATATAGAACCAAACTTATCTAACCACGTATTTACTTATTAATAGATTTGAAAGTTTAGAATTCTACACAGTATTGTGTGTTGTAATTTTAATCAATACTACACATTAAGAATAACCATTTGAGAAATGAGGAATCTCCAGTTGAATGTTAAATTCTTATATGTATTTAGATTATATAAAATGAGCGAAACAAAACCTATATTGAAGGAAATGAAATTTTACAAAGCATTAATTTATTTTGAATAATAATTAAAACTTCTGTGTCCAACCGAGCGCTGGTGACACGGTATATAACGTTGAAATAAATAATACCAGTCATGAAAGGCTTTATGACTGAACAATAAAAGTTCACCTAAAATACTTTTTAAATAGTGCCTATATGCTTTACTTTCTCACAGTAAAACACATTTGAGAAGGCTTCGTTATGTTTAATGACTACGCTTTTCTTATGTTCTTTAATTTATTTGTTCGTATTTTAAGTTTAATTAGTTTCTTGTCTTCAGCACCGGTTCGTTCCTCTTCTGAAGGGTTTTAGAACGTTTCGAGGTCAGGCTTTCTGATTGAACCTTTTCGAAGCGAGACTAAAAAGTTTAAAACGACACATACATCAGACTGCAAGATATTTTAGTATTCAATTATTCATTTCGAATATACTTTCGTTGATCTGTTGTATGTCATAAGTGATTCTAAAAATCATAAGTTTTGTAATTTGATACGAGATAAAATGAAAGATGCGAGACCATATATCAGGTGTTTGAAACCCAGCTGAAATATATGACTGATTTTATTTTGTTTTTGTTGGGTTTAACGTAGCACCGAAAAAATTATAGGACTTTCCAGCTTTGATGGTGGATAAGAACCACAGGTGCCCCTCCGTGCATTATTTCATCACGAACGAGTACCTGGGTAGAAACACCGACCTTTCGTTAGCCAGCTGGATGTCTTACTCACATGAAGAATTCTACGCCCCGAGTGAGGCTTGGACCCACATCAGTAAGGGTCAAATGATTTGAAGTGATTTAACCACTCGGCCACGGCAGCCCCTGAAATAAATGACGGATGGATCTTCACAATAGATCCTATTTCTGAAGTTGGAAATATATTAACAAGGGAGGTAACCCATAAATTTTTAATGAAGAATATTATACGTTTAATCTAATCTACAGTTGCGTCTGTTCAGTCAAAAGTCAAGTTATAATGTCAGTTTCACGGATGTAATGAGTTTCTGATTTGCTTTGTTACATGAGTGAATGATATTAAACAAACTTGATTTAGATTAATTCTATACAGACTAGCTTATGTAAAAATAGAAGGTATTAAAATGTTTTATTCTGTAAAAAGTTCGAAAAACTGACTGCTTTTTGTGTGCCTACATTCAGTAATATTTACTTAATTAAAGAGAATGTACATATATTTATACAACGTCTTACTTTGTGACGGACTTCGAAACCCTTCTTGCGTATAAAGCCAGGAAAAAAAACGAAACAATCCTTACTATGTGTTACTATGTGATGAAGTATAATATACTTTTTACAGAATTACTTCACATCGTTTATGTTATTTCATCCTTACTAATTGTGGGTTACACTTCAAACAAGGCTTTCATATAGTTCCGTACGAATCTCAAAATATTTATCTTTATGACTACTTAACCCATCTGTACAATTAAATATCTACAGTAAGCAGTCTGTACAGATATCTCATTTTACTGTGATAAATTATTTATCAAGAACTATGCCAATGTTTATTTGTTTAGAATTCCATTTAATCATGTTTATCTATATGTACGGTTTATTTCATTTTTGACTAAGCCGGGCGATGAAGACTCTTCAGAATCAACAGATTGCTACAGATTATTATTTAACAACACATGGAACTTCTCTATTTGTTCAAACCAAAGCTGCACTTAAATGTTCATTCAACGTTATTATGAGATCAGTGTTGAATTAACTAAAATATAAGTTGTTTTTCCAACATTTATTGACATTTTGCATTTTGCACTTATTCTATGAGATCAAGTGGATTTATAACTCACAAATATGCATACACTTACAGCGGACTTCAGAGTCCAACAGACACGTGCTATAAATTGGACTTTAATATTTTGATGTTCGAAATTATTGAAAGTATTTTTTCATTACTTGCCGCTTTATAATCTATTTTTTTTAATATCCATCTGTTAACTTTAACATACTATGTTGTTACAGGTATTTTCAATAAACGGGTAAGGTATAATTTAAAAAAAAACTGATACATTTCTCATCTTCGAAACAGAGATAGCATATCGGAATGTACCATTATCGCAGTCAGATAACGTATTGGCATATACCACAGACATGTAACAGATCATTTAAAACAGAATAGACTGAATGTGTGAACACTTAAAAGTGTTTACGTCTCGAGACAAGATATACTCGATGACATCAATACAAATCTATAAATCAAATATATATATAGTTCGTTTCTTTAATACAATGACGTATTTTGGTATTTGTTGCTTGGAATGAGGACAATTACTGATCAGGTTTCCAGGCCTAAGCTGTTTTGATTTCTGTACATTTAATCAGTCATTCTGACATAAAGGTTTCGATATTGGTTCCTAATAATCATCTTGAATTATCTGACTGCAGTACTGTTTTATGTCAGAAAAAAATTCCGATCCAGTGTTCATGCACATAAATAAAGGATTTACTATCATTGTTAAAATAATAATGATTACATTATTTTCTAAGGATTACACTACCTTTCTTGTCTTTCAATGATATATTCAGTATAAGTTGCATGTGTACAATTTATGCACTATATATAGAGGATATTTGTTAATAAGGGAGACAATTGAATATTTTCACGAAGGCGGAGCCTGAGTGAAAATATCAGAATTGTCTCCCTTATCGGTGATGATATATTTCGATATCTCACTGCAAACAAACAAATTTTCTTTTTATTTTATGCTAGTTTGTGAAGATCAAAGAATTTTTTGTTTATTACGTGCATAAATGTTCATATAAATCCAATATTTCATGACGGAATTCGGATTTATTTAAGCTACCGTGTTACATATGATACATCCGCTAAATTACCATGGACACTTAGGCACATTAATATCGAATGTTGGTGATTAGGTTCATTAAATCAACACGACGCCAATTTGTTTTTAAAAACAAAAACTGCATTTAAATATTTTGTGTAAAAATACACAGTCCGCGGCTAACAGAGACATTGACAAATGCCGGTAGTTAAGTAGAAACATATTTAAAACTTTTCGGGTCAATCCGTCAGTTCGTTGAATAACCGGAAGCTTGCTTTGTTTACCAAACACACACTGAAGGTCAGATTAAAAAAAACAACACTAGAAATCTAAACAACTGTGGAATATGCGTAATCCCTTGGAAAATCAAGCTGCAAAATTAAATATCATCATGGATTCAATAGAAATAGCTAGGAAATATTGATCTAGGAGCTGCATAGCATAACAAAATGGAGGGAAGTTGGAACACAACTGGCTGGGCTTGGAGTTGGAGTGGGAAAGTACTTCGACGAAAATGCTGGCATATTACGTAAGGTTGAGTTGATGTCTTGTGATAATTAACTAAGACAACAACCAACTAAATGTGTTGTCGCCAGTAAAATCTACCACACGATAGTGAACCAATGGAAAAAAGTAGAGGAAACACACATGTCTGTAGCTACATGAATGGCAAGGCCTAGCAACCAAGCTGACAAAGGTAGCATTATTTCTTTTGCAGATTTAATTATATAGCTAGCCTTTTCGATATAGGATTGTCTAGCAGTTCATGACTCCTGTATTGCTTGAGTATTAGTATAATCCAGTGATTTTAAAGGCAGCAAAGGGAGGTAATTAAAGAATATATTTCAAGGGAGATAATTTATCTGGAAAAAAAAAGAAGTTCGGCACTGTGAGTGATATCGATTTATATCTCACTGCTATTTTCCAGTATTTCACCAATAAGCATAAAATAAAAGGATTATTTTTTACACGTATCAACACCAGAAAAGATGTTATTTAATCCCTTAAATTATTTTAAATAAATATGTTACTCTCTAACGCAGTATAAAAGAATCCGCATTTAAACCTTGTAGTGACATATTTAATACACAAACAATATACCGCTAAGTGAACAAAAAGATGTATTACAATAGTTCACATGTCGACAACTATCTTGAACGTTTGTTTTCCTACTTGAGTACTTCTGTCTACCTGTTTATAATCATTTGCCTCGTCGCAAATTATTTTCTTACTAAGTGGATGCACGGGGGTCTTACACTGTAACATGTTAAATAATTTAACACCAAGGCCGTTTCTTATTTGACTAATTAGCTTAAGAAATTTTTACTTCATTCCACTTCATTAGCCTTAGTTACGATGAAAAGTGCTTCAACTGTATTAAAAAATATTTTTCTAGCATTTTGTTTTCTTTAACTTCCCTAAATTGCGAACCCTTTTCAAATGAAAAGTATGAATAATTGAAAGAATTTAAGTAAATAGTAGATCTCTTCACACTGTTACGAAAAGGCTTTATATGTATTCCTTAAATAATCCCGAACCAACAACATTTGAAAAGTAGCCAGACACCCTTATCATGATAAAACTTCAAAGGCAATAAACACTTAGAGAGCTTTTTATCGTAATAATAAATGTTAAACTATGCCCGTAAAGTTCATTAATGAGAAGTAAAAGAATTTATCGCTTATGTCACTGTGAAAGCAGAGCGTTGTAAGAGTGCTAGCTTCATTTATATGAACTATTAAGATATCATCAAATTTGTAACCAGCACGTATTAAGTGATATTAAACTTTAGTTTGGAATTTTGATGATAAACTAAAATTTAACGCTCTCCGCCGCTCGATTAAAATGTGCTAGAATATTTCGCTAAAATATAAAACTACTTACAATTTTGTCAAGAAATATTTATTCTTAACTTGAGCAGTTTTTACCTCTAGTACATATTCAGTCCCATTCTGTTATCATATATTACATTATAATGTAAGGTATACTAAATCTATTTGCATTTAAGAGACACTTCACAGAAACTTACATTTTGTTAGAAAGTGGTGAATGAAAGCAAAATAACATTTGATAAAATAAGATTTTTTCAAAAATTATAGTATATATCAAAATAGGAGATAATTCTAAAATAAACTGATCTATAATTGAACAAACATATAACATTAGACGGTATACAGCTTTATTGTTATTATACGTCATGCAATCACATTTATTACATTGCTTTTATATTAAAGAAAAGTACTTGACATCAAAGTTAGGAAACACCAAATGGTTTTTCATTAAAATTCTTTAATACACTTAGAACATCAAAAACAGAAGAATACTCTGCTGAGCTTCGTAAATGATTACATTCTAAAAAAGAAACATGCATTAGTGAATAAGTAACCTGTACAAATGCAGACTATAGACAAATATCAACGCAAATGAAATTTCATTCCGACACAAATGGTTTGATATCTGTACAAAGAAAAGAGTTATTGGCCAGGGGCCGTATTCATAAATCATCTTAAGTATAAGTATAAGAAATTGATTATTTTCTTAAGTATTACGTAGGTAAGAAATTTATTTTACTTAAGTATATTTGTTATTCATAAAACAACTTAGTAAGTAATTATTGGCTTTTATTGTGGACGAAAACATTAAAAAAAAAAACAGCATTAATTTCAGACAGATACAACATGCACAATTATGTCTAAAGTGCTTTTATCTGAAAAACAACACTTTAATCGTACTACGACGCCATTTTATTTTCTGACTTAAATCATTTCTTACGTATCTTAAGTTTAAGCTGTTTTATGAATAGGACTTAAGTTTTTTTTTTCTTAGACTTAAGCTGAAATCACCACAAACTTAAGTAAAATCTTCAACTTAAGTCAAAGCTTATACTTAAGATTCTTTATGAATAGGGCCCCAGTTGTCTAAAGGAACGAGATATTATGCCAATACAAGTTGTGTGCAAGTTTCATTAAAATTAATTGCAAAATGTGGTCTCTATCGTGTTCACAAGAAATTGTGAACGGACGGAAGACAGTATATGGCCACATATATAGCAACACTACAGTTTAGTGGCACAATCTGTATAGCACAAAATTGCTGTATATTGGCCTTTCAGAATATAGATATACCCGATTCCGTTTGTTTTCCGCATGTTCATGCTTAATGTTTAGACAATATTTAGTTGTCTAGTTATAGTGAACAAATCTATAAGGAAAACCTTCGAAAAGTAGACCGCAATCAAGCAAAATAATAGCAGACTTGGTTCGATTGAGGCTGTTTATGTGAGGTAATGAAAACAGAAGCACCTTTCACGCCTCACTGAACCGGCTTCATCTGAATGCTATTATAATTGACGTCTATTTACACCACGATCTTAAACAACAAGATAACACAACAAGGATACATGTAATTTAGGTTGAAAAATGACCATCAGATGTGTTATAAAATGAATATTTTGTGTGTTTATATGTTTTTGATCAGCAGTCATATATTTATACAGACAAAATCCTACACAAAAACTTGCATTCGATGTCAACAAAAGTGAATTTTTTTTAACCATAATCGCTAGACATATATAATAAACATAGGGACTACATCTCAATAAACCGCTAATTGACATAGTGATTTATTACAGTTGTTCCTTCGTTCGCGCTAATTGTTTGTTTTGTCCTTCTCGGATACTTTTGTGTAAATAATTACTTTCACGATCATAGGTTTATTTACAAAGAATAAACATTTACTGTCAGCAAATGGAAAAATAAAGATGCAAGGTCTTTCGGATAATTTAGGTCCTTTTAACAGAAACTCTTGTTGACCATGCTTTATACCTGTTTATCTCAGGAAAACATTTAGTAGAATCCTTTAATTACCATGATATTGAAGCGCTCTATACATTTTTGTATCTTCAAGTAAGAACGAAATCTGTCAGTATGCAAAGGAAAATATTGTGTTTTATTGTCATTCTTCTTTTCGCAAATCATCACCATCTTCTAGAAACAAATCACTGGGGACATTCATGAGTGCTATCATTATTAGTATTGAACCTTGTTGAATATATGTTTACAGGGTCATCTGCTATGAAAGTTATTCTACACAAGAACTTACATTGAATAAGTTTTGCATAATTTAGTTCATCATATTTTAATCTCTCTCTCTCTCTCTCTCTCTCTCTCTCTCTCTCTCTCTCTCTCTCTCTATATATATATATATATATAGAAAAGTACGGTTGGATTAGGTATCTCAAATTACAAATGATCGTGTGTTTTTCTTCGATTTCATAACAGAATTTCCACTTCAAATGACACATACCCACGTGTTTGTGGGATGGGACTTGCAAATGTTTTTCGGAATTTTGAGATAAGCGATTTTGAGATATTGAGTTTCAATGTAATATCAATTTAAAAAACGGCTAGCACATTTTTCAAAGTACAAGGCTTGGCCTAGTTTAGCATTTATTTGAATAAACAGTGCTTTCAATGTATCTAAATGTATCTTAAGGAATATTTTTGAAACACCCAAGATTTAACAAATTCAACAAATCGGCTTTGTTCAAGAGATCAGCCATGATATATAAATGGATTTTACTCGTGAATATGTTAGAAAAAATGCTCGCTTGGGGATGCTGTTTATTTTCACATTGTTATAAATGTAGGTAATATATGTTTTTCGTTCGTTCGAACGGTGCATTAAATAATAAAACCTGACTTTCACGTGTTGATTGTTCAGTCAAAGTACTAAGAGCATATTTAATAATCTTACACAATATAGAGTGCAAATATATGATTGTTATCTATCTTCAGTTAAAAAGGATGCGGACAAATTAAACCAACCTGGTCAAATTTTTCCTCTTCTTTTCTTTTCGAGATGGAATTTTGTAAGTCATCCTTAAACACTTCTATCTAACTTGAAAATACAAATAAAAGCTATTATAATGATTAATCAGAATATTATTTATGGGTATCTCCTTTTAAAATGTTTACTTGTTTTCGTGGTCGTGTCTGAAATGTATAATGATATATACAGCAGTAGTGTTTTATTCTATTTTACTCAATGTTCTCTTTCTGGCGTATTGTTATTTTTACTTTATTATTATTTCAGCGGGACATTTTCGTACGAGTGGAGGTGGTTTTGAAAGGGAGAAGGACTATAAATCATGTTCTAAATAGGAAATAAGAATTTTATTTATGAAATCGACGTTCTTCCTTTAAGTTATAGTAAATGTTCTGAAATAAATTTAGAATAATATTTATTGAACTTGGATACCTTTTGATAATTGTAAAAGGATTATTCAGATCTATTTGGTGAGGACTGAAGTATTTATGCAACTCTTTACTTTCCATACAGTATATCTATATGAAATAGTCAACAAATAAATTGATTTTAATTTCAGAGTTGCCTTAAAATCTATTTATGTGTAGTTGTGACATTAACCACAACACACAAATAAAAAAACAAGCTTATAATTTCAATATTCCATACCTAACCCGTCTTAATATTTAGAATTAAATGCAATATTGCTGAAAATTCCATGATATCAATCTGTAAGAACCAAACCTTCAAATGGACATATCTTACACTTGAGTGACTACTAGGATCATAATGTTTCCTTACCCAAACTGTATTGATATATATCTAAAATGTGTTAAATTGCAAAATAAAAAGTTTATTTGACTTTCAAACGCATAATTTTCAAAACAGATTTCTATTTTAAAGCATGACTGCGCCCTTTTTAAAGTAGGGTAAGCACGTATCTGCATTTATTATAACATTTTCAGCATGTGTCGCATATAAATACCAAACTGCATTAATACCAATTTTTGATATTATTTATGATAATTTAAAAATATAATTAATCTCCTCGACAGCCACATATAATTGCGTAAGGTGGAATTTTCCTCCAATTTCCGCGTACGCATTACATTAAAGAAAAATTAAAAGGCACGTCTAGTCATTTTTATCTAACTTTAAGTCTGACGTAAATATAAAACTGTTTAACTGCCGACTTGGAGGAGCAATACTGGAAAATATATTGGTTTATGCAAGTTTAGTTTACTTAACTGATAAGAAAGTTGTACGCATTCGTATATTACTGCAATCACGTTAATTTAGTTATACACATATGAAATGAAGACTGACCTACAATATAAAAACAAATTGCAATTTAGATAGAACAAAATCTACTTCTTCCTATAGAAATTGTGGGTTACACTTCAAACACGATTTACATATATATATGAATCTCTAATGATTCATTTTCACGACTATTTAACCTTCCTATAAAATTAGATAGCTACAATAAGCAGCCTGTACAGATATCTAATTTTACTGTGATAAAATATTTATCAAGAAATATGCCAATGTTTATTTGTCTAGAATTCCATTAAATCATGTTTATCTATAAGTACCATTAATTTCATTATTGACTAAGCCGGGCGATATAAATAATTGAAGACTTTTCTGAATCAAAATATTGCTTCAGATTATTATTTTAAAACATATGGAACTTTATTTGTTCAAACCATAGCTGCACTTAAAATGTTCATTTAACGTTAATATGAGATCAGTGTTGAATTAACTAAAATTAAAGTTGTTTTTCCACCATTTGTTGACATTTTGCATTTTGCACTGATTCTCCTGTGTAAGAGGCACTTTGGAGATAAAGTAGATTTCTAGATCACTAATAAGCCTACATTTACATCTGACTTCAGAGTCCGGCAGATTCATGCTACACATCGCACTTAAATACTTTGATGGTTGAACTTAATGATTCAGATAATATTTTTTCATTCCTTACCGCTTTATTATTTGCCTTTTGAATATCCACACGGTAACGATATGTTAACCATAGTATTTTGTATAAACTAGTTAGGTACACGTGCAGAAACTAATAGTTTTCAAATTTCAAATCTTCGAGACAGAAAAAGCATATCAGAATATACCAATATCGCAGTCTGATAACGAACTGGCATGTAACGGATCATTTAAAACAGACAGAATATGTGGACACTTAGAAGTGTTTACGTCTCGGGATAAGATTTTAGAGAGCTAGTTAGTTCGTTTTATTCAATCATTCTCACATAAACGTTTCGATATTGTTTCCTAATTATTATCTTGAATTATCTTTTATGTCAGACAACTTCTGATCTAGTGTTTGTGCACAAAAATAAAGGATTTTGTTATTATCATTGTTCATATATAATGATTACATTTTTAGGATTTTACTATTTTACTTGTCTTTCAATGATATTTTCAGTATATGATGCATTTGTACAATGTATGCATTATAAGGATTTTGTGTTTACATGTAAGAACACCAGAATAGATTTTATTTAATCCCTTAATTTACTTCAAATAAACCTGTCTCTTTTTAACGCTGTATAAAAGAATCCGCATTTAAGCCCTGTATTGACATATCTAATACACGAACAGAATACCGTTAATTGAACAAAAAGATGTATTACAATAGTTCACAAGACAACTATCTTGAACGTTTGTTTTCCTACTTAAGTACTTTTGTCTGACCTGTTTATAAGTACTTGCCTTGTCGCTAATTATTTTCTTACCATCTATAATAAATGGATTCACCTGGGTCTTACAATATAACATGTTAAATAATTGAACAATAAGTCCGTTTCTTATTTGACTAATTAACAAGACATTTGTACGTCAATTCACTTTATTAGCCTTAGTTACGAAGAAAGCGCTTCAACTATACTCAAAACATTTTGATTTCTTTAAATTCCCTCAATTGCGAACCCTTTTTGAATGAAAATCGCTTAAAATAATTGAAAGAATTTATGTAAAGATATAGCAGATCTCTTCATACTATAACGAAAAGGTTTAATATGTATTCCTTAAATACTCTCGAACCAACAAAATTGGAAAAGTAGCCGCCAGACATACTTGACGTGATAAAACTTCAAAGACAATAAACATTTATAGAGCTGCTTATCACAGTTATAAATGCTGATGTATGCCCGAAAAATTCATCACTGGGAAGTATAGAATAAACTGCTTATGTCAATGTCATTGTGAAAGTACAGCGCCGTAAGTATGCCAGCTTCGTTTTAATAAACTATTAAGATTTCATCAAATTTGTAAGCAGCATGTTCTAAGTGATATTACACTTTAGTTTAGAATTTTGATGATAAAGTAAATGCTATCAAGCGCTTGAATAAGATGTGCTAGAATATTTCGCTTAAAAATAAAACTATTTTCAATTTTGTCACGAGTTATTTATTTTTAACTTAAGTACATTGTAGTTTTTACCTATATAACATATTCAGCCCTATTCTATCCTCATATATTATAGCATAATGTAAGCAATTCCAAACCTCCTTGCATTTAAGAGACACTTCACAGACACTAACTTCTTGTTACAAGCAAATAACATTTGATAAAATAATTTTTAAATATAGTATATATCAAAATAGGAGATCATTCTGAAATAAACTTATCCACAATTGAATAAATATGTAACATAATAAGACGGTGTATAACTAAATTGCTATGCTACGTCTTGAAATCACATTAGTATTGCTTTTAAATTAAAGAAAAGTATTTGGTATCAAAGTCAGTAAATATCTAATGTTTCTTTTTCATTATTAAAAGAAAAAAAACAAAACAAAAAAAACAAGAATAATCTGCTGAACTTCGTAAATGATTATATGTTCTTAAAAAGCTTGCAAGTCATTAGTGAATCAATCAGACAGACGAGAACATAAATAACCTCATAGACATATATAGCCAACTCATCCGACAAAAATGATTTAACATATTTACAAAATAGACTTATTAACAAAATAATGATGGAGAAAGATGGGTTTCTATCATTTATTAACTGTTGATTTATATGTAGAAGCATGGTTTTGTCTTTATAATATATTATATTATAATGAAGAAAGTGTTCTTACCTTGTAACTTTACTTAAAGTGTCTGAAAGATACAAATAAAGACTTAAAGTTAAAGGAATATATACACTAAATTACATGATTACATTAGGGAAATCTTTTTCATATATATATTGTTTTTGAAGCAATATGGTACAATATTCTCCAAGTACGTAATATTCACGCAAGTTGATTTCCTATCTCGTACTTCTTTCTCTTTTAAGAAATATTGTCTTGAATTAAAAAGTGTCGACATGCGTCACTTTTCACATATTGAATAACACTGTTTTTTTTGAAATGATATTATATTAACTCATACAAAACAACCCAGCCGACAATTGCTTGATAACGTATCAGAATAGCAGATCATTTAACGTTTTACGAAATCAATAAAGGTGATGCTGAATTTTATGTTTAAAAAAAACAACATTGAATCTTAAACTACACTGCTGAAAACGTCAGTGGGTGCAATCAAACTTCTAAATTACTTTGAAATAAACTGTGTATAGTGCTTGTGATTTTCCAGACTAATAATGCATTGGCATTTGTACAGACCTATTGAAACTTATCTAAAGCTGTAGATATAACACATTTTACCAGTCATAAAGTCTTTTAACAGTGTAAAAATTTGTTTGACATGTATATATTATAATAAATGCTATTTCATATATATGATTCAGTAATTTTTAACAGCTCAATAGAATCTTGCACATGTAATTTCACATACAATTCTTCATATATATGTTACTACGTGATAAAATCTAAACACCATTTCACTCAAAATATTTATTGTAAACTGCGGGAAATTTTTGGATCGAAACATATAAGCATTCAAGTGAAATTAAAGCTGCTTAAGTCTTGATCTAAAATCCAATCAGCAAATTGCGTTGTCAATATTTTAAGGGAAAATGCATCATGATGTGACTGGTGTTGCCGAACCACGTTATAGGTGAGAAATAAGCTACCGAAATTGACTAGTATATACTTTTCCCAGTGCTGACCATGTATCTCGTAGTATGCTACGGATAGAATACATGTAAAAATAAAACTTTCGTTCTTTCCTTGTATGTTCGTATCAATACTCTCTATATCCAAATTAATTAGAACTTCAAACTATGCATCTACATAGGTGGTTCTAGTGTCTTGAAAAGCAAACTATGTTGCCTAAGCCCTTTAATGACAAATCCACTGTATATATGTGATCCAGTTAATTTTCTGAAATGGAATATATTAACTTTTTTAGTCTCAATCACTTAGAAAGACTAATATGTCGCACTGACGCACTGTTATTTAGTATTGTAGGGGAACATAACCCAAGATATACAAAAAAATGCTTACCGGTATTTAAAACGTACATGAAAGTATAAACATTAATATAAATTTTGTACCTAAACGTTTTAACTTTGCGTTTATGCAGACGACAAGACCACACACTCCGTTCATTTTCCGCATTCGGGATATTATTGGCGAGCATTCCAATTCATGCTAAATGTTAAGACAATATCATACTGTTTTACTTATAGTGAAAATCTATAAGGAGAATCTTGGAAAAGAAACAGAAAACCAAATAGACCGCAACCAAGGAAAATAATAGCAGGCTTGGTTCGATTGAGGCTGTTCATAGGAGGCTATTAAAAGTGAAACACCTCTCATGCTTTGTCTAAATTTTATCTAAATTCTATTATTATAAACTTCAATTGACACCATGATCTCAAAGTACCAGACAATATAACAAGGCTTCATGTAATGTAGGTTAAAAAAGACCACCAGGTGTGTTATAAACTGAATATTTTCTGTGATTTTATATTTTTTCTCAGCAGACATATATTCATACAGATTAAATCCTACACAAACAATTGTCATCGATGTCTACAGAAGTGCGTTCTTAACCATACTCGCTAGACATATAATACACATAGGGACTGCGTCTCAATAAACCGCTAATTGACATAGTGATTTATAACAGTTGTTCCCTGGTTCTTGCTTATTGTTTGGGGTTTTCCACTCTCTTTTATAACATGTTTATCTCAGTAAACCATTTAGAAGACTCCTTTAATAACCATGATATTGAAGCGCTCTATACATTTTCATATCTTCAAGCAATAACGAAATCTGTCAGTATGAAAAGGAAAATATTGTGTTTTATTGTCATTCTTCTTTTCGCAAATCATCCCTATCTTCTAGAAACAAATCACTGGGGACATTCATAGGTGCTATCATTATTAGTATTGAACTTTGCTAAATATATGTTTTACAGAGTCTGTTTACAAAATCAACTGCTGTGCAACTATTAGTGATATAGAAATTTCTTGAAGTTATTCTACTGAATAAGTTTTGCATAATTTAGATAGACTCTTTCTGGCGTATTGTTATTTATACTTTATTATTATTTCGGTGGGGCATGTTCGTACGAAGTGGTATGCTTACAATACTTGAAATGGAGAAGGACTATAAATCATGTTCTAAGACGGAAATGAGAATTTCATTGATGAAATCGATGTTCTTCCATTAAAGTATAGTAAATGTTATGAAATGAAATTAGGATGATATTTCTTTGAACTTCGATCATACCTTTAGATAACTGTAGAATAATTATTCAAATACATTTGGTATAAAGACTGAAATATTTATGCTACTCATTCCATACAGTATATCAATATAAGATATTTAACAAATTAATTGAATTTCATTTCAGAGGTGCTTTGAAATCTATTTATATGTCGTTGTGACATTAAACACAACACACGCACAACAACAACAAAAAAAAAAACAAACAAAACAAGCTTACAATTTCAATATGCCATACCAAACCCGTTTAAAAGTTTATAATTAAACGCGCTATTGCTGAATTTAAGGTCGGTTATTAACTAGACAAAATGTACTAACCTCAAACTAATTCTAACATAAAGTTTTATTGCTGGTTAAGTATACAATAGAGGAAAAAATCCTCAAAAGAAATCGAAGACAAACTCTGACAATTATGTGATATTACAGGGCAGCTTCCTTTAGATTTTGATTTCACAAAGTATTGCAAATTTGTCTACAATGAAATCAATAAAACAAACTGCGAGTATCATTTCTTTATTTATATGCATGCATTGCATAATAAAGCAGCTGAAGAAGCATAAATACTTGTCGTAACTGTTTACGAACAGGTTTCACAGATAACTGATCTGTATGTTAAAGGCTTATCGTAATATCAGTAACTTTTTCGTGATTTAATTTTTTTGTGATTGAATATAATCATCAGAAAAAAGGCAACCATATTTGGTTCTGGTGCTTTTATTTTTGTATTTTATGCTAGAAAATAAAATAGTAAGTTCAGATCAGTGAAACATAAACCATATTCCTTATTGCATTTCACTCACTGTGATTGTTATAGCTTCTGTCGATCTGCTTGTTCATTGTCATATAAATCGGATGAAAACAATTATTACAGTCGTTCTGTTTTTTTTTTTAAAGAACAGTTTTTTGTTGTTTTTTTTTGTAAAATTCAAGCAATGTTACTTAAAGAGAATTATATAATGGTGTGCTGCCACTAATGAAAGGAAATTAAAGTTTATCTTGTGTGAATCTTTATAACTTCACAATACGTATGGCGTCAAATATAACTTTTATTGAATATATCGTAAGTCAGTTAAATATAATCCTGTGACTTGTAATGTATTGTGAAACATTCTAGGCACCATATGATATCATTAAGTAAGGTATACCCTCACCGATCTGGGTTCGAGCCTAACTCTAGGCGTTGAATGTTTCATGTGAGGAAGTTATCCAGATGGCTTACGGAAGGTTGGTGGTTCTACCCGTGTGCCTGCCCATGATGAAATAATGCACGGAGGAGCACCTGGGGTTTTCTTCCACCATCAAATCTGGAAAGTCAACATATGGCCTGAATTGTGTCCGTGCGATGTTAAGCCCAACAAAACAAACAATACCTCTTTTGATCTGCAGAGTCAGTACCTGTATTGGCTAGTCACAAAGTGATATATTTCACAGATATACACGTGTGTTACAAATCATTTACATAAGTTGTCTAATGATTAGTTTCTTACTTAGCTATTCCGTAGACAGTTTCTCTTTGATCGCTTTTTGAATATGAGAAAATATCTTTGATTTCATATATTATATTGAAGAATAATTACAGTACAACTTGCATTTAGAGACCCAAGGAGAGGACAAAACGTTGTCTTCTCTTAATCCAACAAAAGCCCTGTTAACGCGGTAGGTTAAGCACGGATCGGCGGGAAGCGAGTTCGATCCCCATTGCGGCACGTATGAAATTCTGATAACACAAAATAGAAAATCCACTTTCTAAATTGGTTACTAAAACAGAATGACGTCAGTTAAATGGTTTGCGTGTTGCTAGTGTATAACGGATTTTGAAAAGTAATTGGGTCAGACGGTAATGTGCGAACAATGCTATTTTTCTTAAGAACATATGTTTAGTTCGACGAATTGATTTTCTTCTAAATGTTAGCATCTATTCAGTACTTCAGCTAACAAGTAGTACATATAAATAAATATTCAAAAGAGGAAAAAGGACTTTGTTGTCAAATTCTAAGATGAACGAATAGTAGAATCTTGTTATGCTTTAATCCAATACCTATTCAGACACCCTTCGCTTTGAAAATGCTAGTCTTTATTACATTTTTTTGCAATAATTTGTATTTCAATATTATCAGTAAACGTATTTAGCCTTGATTTCCATTACTTACATAGTTGAGTCTTCACAATTTGGCTGAGAGCTGGTTTTGAACGGTAAACTTTTTGATGCATGCAACGTTGAATCTAAGAATTGAACATTTTTTCCGTAACCATCGGGAGCTGAATACAGGGTTTTGTAGTCTTTAGTAAAATACAACCTGTATTTATCACAGAAAATTCATAGGTAAACAATAAATCAAATTATGTTTAACTCTTCTATCGAAAGTTAGAACATTAGAAGATTTAATGCTAATCACAGACATTTTCTTGCAAATGCCTTATCAATAAGGCACTTCTCTTAAAATAGCTTACATTTTATTCACGTGTATAGGCTTACTGACTTAATATATACTGCGTGCGAATAGAACAATATCCATAATGATGTGATATATGTTAAACGATATCAACTTCTTTGTTGTTTGTTTTCATCATCATGTTAGGTTTTTGTCAAATTCTCTAGTTTGGGTTTTATATGAGACAAGATTAAAAGAAACTTTATATTCCAAACTCATTTTTGTCGCTTTAACGTAAATATCGAGTTTAACGTTACATTGATCTCGGAAAACAATACACCACTTTAAAAACAATTAGTAATAAGCAGACTGAAAAGAATGGTTTACATAAAAAGCCTGACGGACGTGATCACGAACGGACGTCATCAAGCGTGTTTGAAGGTTTACAAAGAAAGTAGTTACAAAAAAATCAAAATTATAAACATGCATTATATGAGGAATATGATGAATTTTATATTTACTGAAATGCGAAATGGAACCCTTTAACTTCAACAATCCACCTTAAATACCTTCACTTACTGTATCGGTTTCGTTCATTTTAAAGGAACTTTATTTGACTCAGACCCAGTAGAATAAGTTAATTTCTCTGTATATATGCAACGAACGTTGATTATCAAATTGCATAAACAATTCTGAAGGTTCTGCTTGTTAATAATAGTTGTAGTAAGACATGTATATGTCATTTCTCATTCCACAGAGGCTCATTTCTTCTCGGTGAATAGAAAATGAAAAACCAGCGCTTGTCTTTGGTATTAAATTTATTTTCTTCAGTTTAGATTTAATTGTACAATGTATTTTCTTAAAAGAGAATGCAAATAAACTATATTTTCCATGCAAATAAAAATACCTTATGATAGTAAGATTAATATAAACGTATGAACAACAGAATTTCCCAAATTAGTAATAAAACATGACTAAATGTTATAATTGTATAATAGTAAAATGCAATGACTTGATGAAAAGATCAACTATGATACTTAAGATAATTGAAACTCGAATATTGGTGACAACGTTGTAGCTTACACTTAAAACATATATCCCATTTATCACTGACGCAAAATATAAATACATGGATTTAAATCAAGAAGGGAGTAACAATGCTTGCACAAGACGTCTAGCGTACTTGGTGAAGCATCTGCCTTCAAGCGATCAAAAAGAACAAATTCATAAAAATACAGTGGGTTAAGCTACGAAAGGAATTACATAGTCTTACGAACCTAAATATTGCTCAGCGGAAAGAACGATACACAAAATAACGGTATAATTCTACGACCGACTTAGCAGCCTCAATTAGTTTTAATGAATCGTTCTACATTACCCGTATGAAACTGATGTACACTTTTACAATATAAATTTATACAACTTTCTACCCATATAAAAGTTGATACAAATGTAGCTCAATACCGTAGCATTTACATAATTGTAAGCTGTTAATTTTGTCTCTAGCTGAGTTTGAACAACACGAAACGAAAATAACTGTATCTCAGGACAAAGCTTCTTATGAGGATCCATAAATAATATCATTTGTGGAGTTTCTACCTTTATATAATGCAACAGTTATTACTTATTATCTTTATAGAACTGAATGTCGCAAAAGTCCTAAAACGTAAAATTCAAGAGGCAGTTAGATTTCACAGACATTTTTTTTTTTGTTATTGTGAGAGAAATTTGAAATATATAACGGCTAAAGATATATGTTACACATTCATCCCTTGTAAGAAGCTTGTGTATGTATTCAGAATAATTTCTGTTACAGTAGTAAGGTTTCAAAAACTTAAGGTTGTAGATACCCGACTACGAATTCTTCGTATGCGATTTCGGCAATTCTGCGCGCGTTGAACTATTCTTACCTTCAAGGAATGCCGAAATTCCTAATGAGTAACATAGCAGGTCTTAAGTTTAATAAACGTGCAAAACGCAGACAAATCCAGAAATATGAGCAGCAAATAAACGAACTGTTTCCATTTGAATAATCTGAATTTATTTTATTCTTTGCAGTGAATTATGGAAACATAGCAATGGAGAATGGAAACGTAGCAGTGGATTATTAAAACATAACAGTGGATTCTGGAAATGTTACAGTGGTTTATAGAAATATAATATTGGATTATTGAAACATAATAATGGATTACCGGAAAGTAATTGTGGAATAATGAAGTATAGTAGCTGCGCGTGAAAACGGAATTATACTGTTTTTGAAACAATGCTATCATCTTAGTAGGGATTTCACTGGTATATTAACTTTTTTTAACGTGTCTCTGAATGAATATGATAATATGTATAAAACTTAATATAAACAAAGGTCATTTAATATACCGATATACGTATACAGATGTATATAAATAAATCTGTAAGAAAATAATTTGGGAGCATATATTGAACCAGCCAAAAAAATAGCACATTATTGATTGGGTCTGTTTGTAATATCATTTGAATAAAAAATATACACAAACCACATAAAATATTTAACTTTACAATATATTCATAATTCCAACAAACAACCCGTGAGTGTACATCATTGATCTGTTAAAATGATTAAACAGTGGACAAGAAAGCAACAGAATGTCACAAGTTTGCCAAAAATATTCCACCAGACAATCATGAGTACACTGACAATAAAAAACTTTTCTATAGATTGTTTTCTATAACCACCAAATGGATGATTTTTTAATTTAGTTATTTAAAGGCTAACATGAAGACAAATGACCGATTATCTGATGATATTTACAAACTGAAACACAGATAATAATTGTATATGCACAAATATATGAACCAGAATTTGTATAACTGACAGAGAACCAACCTAGATTTAGTGCTGTTATATCTTCTGCTCTTTTGGGATCATTTAATTGATGTGTAATAGTATTCCTCTCAAGCCGGTGCTAGTGTGCGTGAGAGGTGTTGCATATTTCATTACCTCTATGAACAGACTCATTTAAACCGAATCAACTATTATTATGCTTGGTTGCATTCTTTGCTTCCAAAGGATCCCTTTGCAGATATTATTACCTACTACATGTATCAGCAACAGTAAGTTGTAGTAAGTGTTACAAAAAGGACTAAATATGAAACGAAAGCTGTGAAACTAACCAAATATGTATTTTAAACAAAATCTTATTACACATTTAGGCAAAGTTGCCAGAAAATAAGTATTACTAAGCAATCAAAATTAATGTGAATAAATACATGTGAATGAAAAAGCATAGACGGAGATCGTTTAATTCATTTCGATCTTCGATCAAATAAAACGTCCAACTTCCAACTTACTTCTCTCTTGGCCTTATTGACTGAATCTTAAGATATACCTTATATTTTGCCATCAAGGTGTTGGTAACGAAATTTATTACTTACATGTACAGCTCTTAAAATTATTTTAGTTTTAACTGTCCAAATTTACGACAAATATATTCTTATCAATATTTCATTTGATTATATTTATTACTACTCTAATTTCTGTGTTATTTTTTTGTTTTGGTACAATATTGCAAATTGTAATAATGTTAGGTATCAGACCAAGTGTCTATATTATTCATTTTGTTTTACAGTATTCCTTCAGGTGGCAGATTCCAATAGTTTAACTCCCTATAAACCAACGTTTAGGAACAATAATGATAATGTAAACAAAAAAAAACTATATTCAAAATAGGTCGAGTAAATGTTCCAATGATAAAATAATAAAAAACATTTCTATTAAACGTTCGGAAAGACGGTTTCCAATTTAAAATTATCATTGAAAATAAGATATCTTTAAGAAATATAAACAGTATGGAGAGTATAATAATGCTATACATAGATAAACTTATTAGAAACAGAGAACAGAAAGAGGATAATGAGATAAAGAATAAACCTACCTTAGTCCACAAACATTATCCATGTTACATTCTGTTAATATTGAAAACTGTTCGGAATATTTCCATATATTTTATATATGATGCTGGTAGTAAAGCTTAATAATTACCTAATACATCAATACAGAAGACTGTAATACAGAAGAATTATCTGTAGCTATTTCAAACTGAGCAGCACTCCTCTCGAAATCACAAATCCAATAGTACCATTGCAAAAGTATTCCGAAGCCCGCCAGCTGTATTGTACATTCACTTATACACAAAATACACAAAATCTGCATAAAGACGCCCTAAATTCAGCTTCTGTTAACTTTAAACCATCAAATATTTTGTAGTGTTATGTACCAAGTCATATCCCGGCGAATGGTGCGTATGTTGTTAATTTTTAATCCCCCGCCGTGGCGGAGGGATTATAGGAATGGTCTGCGTCCGTCCTTCCGTCCGTTCGTCCTTCCGTCTGTAACAAAAATCGTGTGCGGTCCATATCTCCTAAACCCCTTGAAGGATTTTCATGAAACTTTGCTCAAATGATCACCTTATGAAGACGATCTACAGAACCCATGAGTCAGCCTTGTCGGTTCAAGGTCAAGGTCACAACTCAAGGTCAAAGGTTTGAGCCTGCCATTTTGTGTCCGCTCTATATCTCATAAACCCCTTGAAGGAATGTTGTGCAGAATTCATGAGTCAGCCATGTCAGTTCAAGGTCAAGGTCACAGCTAAAATCAAAGGTTTACCCTTTCACTATCCATAGCAGTGGCGGGGGATTTAGCTGTCTTTCAGACTGCCTTATTATATATAAGCAACTTCAGCAGTTATGAAATACAACACATTTGTAACAAAACCTGCAAGCTCTTTTCCTTATTAAAGAAAAATTAAAGAAAACCTGACTTTGTGTCTCAAGGTGTAAAATTCTTTTCCGATGGGTAAAATATTAAATATATATTTATTTAGTGAAGGAGTTGCTCTTTAAATCAAAGCATGTAGATACATACTGTTTCTAATAATGATAAAATCCATTACAATATGTAGTTTAGACTTACAAAGTCTGTTGAGATCAAATATTCTGTAATAATATTAATTTCTTCACACTGACACTAAATTATTTTCTCAGAAAAACATTTTCTCTCTAGGCTCATCTCAACAGACTTATAAAATGCGATTCTGAGGTTACATAACATCATGAAGAGCCATTAGTAGCACCTGTCAATAGCCACCACAAACTGACCGGCAACAAGATTAATTGAATAAACTATTTCAAATGACCTGTACCAGATGTTTGATTTTTCTCTAGAATTGAAAGAAAGCCAAGCCTTTTTCATGCAGAACTGAAGTAATTGGTTAGGCATTTATAGTTGCTGAATAGCTGCTGCAGAACTTTTTTTTAACATTTACATCTTTCGAAATGTTTTTTTATTTGTTTACATTACTGTAGAAATATGACAGGAGTTAGGAGTTTATGTTTTCAATATAATATTATTTTAGAAATCGCTAGTTTGACTTTAAGAAATCATTACAAATGAAAATTACTTTTTCAAATAAAGAAAATTGATGCATCATAACAATCAAGCTGCCATTAACAAATTCTGCCTGTAACAGTTAATAAAAATAATTAACGTCTCATAATAAATTATTATGGACTTTTAAAACTACTTAAAGTTTAAACAGCGCATTATACTACTTACGATTTACTAATTCGATTTACAAAAGAACAATTTTTTTGTAGCCAGACGTTCTGCGCAATTTAAAACTTCAAAAAACTATTATGGCAGAACAATTTCTGTGGTCAGTTCAAACAAGGACATGGAAATACAAGTATTATGAAATTTTACCTGAAACGGTGTATGTCATAATTATAATGGTGACAATTAATGCAGAGGAAGATCCTATGTGCACTTACAGGCATTGTATCCGACATGGGTAGACATCAGTCTATAACCTACATTTCCCATTCTATTAAAAAATATGTCCACAGGCCCATTACAAAATCCCCTTTTCCTCTTTCTGTGACCCCTGCACCCACCCATTTACTGTGGCTTATCTCAACAGGAATTCAACATTTAATTGGTGCACTTTTGTATGTATGTTATTTGATTGGGGATAAATTACATATTATTGTACATTACATTTTTATCTGTCTGTGAAGTGTTATAACATATTTTCATGAAATTGCCTTAAAACCATGTGTATTAGAATATAAATATTTCCTGCATGAATTATTTTGACCGCTTAATTTTCATTTATTTCTATCAACAATTGAACTTAATTTCATAAAAATACTACTTATCAAATACTGCAGACGTAATTATTTTTGCACATTTTTTTTTTACCACATCTTGGTTTATATTAGGAAAAGTAAGCATGAGAAGGAATTTTATTCTTTGTGTATGTGAATATTTTAGCATGTTAACCAGACCGAAAGTACCATTTTCATCATTATTTAAAAATTGACACCATGAATACTTCGAGCGTTTCCAAAAACTAGACAATTAATCTATACTAGCTTGAAGAATAATCATTTTTTGTATTTCAGAAGAACAATGTAGCTTATTACAGTTTTTAAAAGTTATCAGTTCAAAAACAATAGCTGTCCGTAAGACAGCACGCGGCTTGACTCTGAATTAGAGCTTTGCCAGTAAAAGGGGCATAAATTTGTTCAAATTTTAATCAGAGTTATGGGGATTGTTCCTTATGGTGTAGCCTTTGATAGTAAATAACCATTTTAAGTTTCAAGTCATAGCTTTAATAATAACAGTTATATTGAACGTTATATAAAACTTTAACCAAAAAATGTTAAAAGGGACATAAATCTGACAAAATTCAATCAGAGTGACGTGGATTATTTCTCCTGGTGTAGACTGTGAAAATAAATAACTACTTTAAGTTTCAAGTCAAAAGCTTTGATAGTAACAGAGATATTTGACTTTATCAAAAACTGTAACGAAAAAGATCTAAATTAAAAAGGGGCATAAATCTGTCAAAATTCAATCAGAGTTATGGGGATTATTTCTCCTGGTGTAGACTGTGATAGTAAATAACTATTTTAAGTTTAAAGTCAATAGCTCTGATAGTAACAGAGATATTTGACTTTATCAAAATCTTTAACCAACACCGACGCCGGCGACGACACCAGGGCGAGTGCAATAGCTCTACATTTTCTTCGAAATGTCGAGCTAAAAACTGCAATTAACCACATTTTGTAGCAGCACTGAGTAAGCATATCAGCATTCAATATGACTGAAAACTATGCAGGTCTTACTTTTCGTGTTTTTGCTGATTTACTTTTCCAGTTGGAACAAACTTTCCTACACCCTTTATAACGTTACATGTATTCCATAATACATTCAACATAAAATGTTTTCTTAAATCATGGAAAGTTGAAATCATATTTATATTGTTTTTCCCTTACACAACCTGATTGATTAAACAGGCTTAATTTTAACTATGATTGAAAAATTTCTCTACACATATGACATATAAACTTTCAGATTGATGTGATTTTCTAAAGTTGCCACCTTCAATTACTAATATGTTGGTCAGTTTTCAAGTCATTTCTTATTGTTATTACTTAACACCCTAGTGCACAGCATGTCTTCACTATCTAAACAGAATTATAATTGATGTAATACATTGCACCATGCCATTCACAGGGACAACTACAGTCTAATTAACATGAATCTGCATGGGGACTGTAGATAGGAAAATAATTTTGTAACTTATTGCAGAGATTAATCTACCCTCTGACATAAGTAAAAAAAACTTTGGCGGTGTATTGAATAAAATGTATTTAATTCATTCACAAAAATGATTTGAAGGTATCTTGAAAAAAGAAAGATTTTTTTCAATTTCGAATCTCTTCCCACTGTTTTTTCTTATCAAGGATTCAAACAATTCATAAATAGAATTAAATTGACAGTATTTTGATGTAATTTATACATTTTCAAATTTAAATTGTAATTTATTTATACTTACTGGGATCTTTTACAATTAGTGAAAATTGATTTCTCTCTCTACCTTACTCACCAAGTCATAAAAGCAAAGCACTGCTTATTGAACTCTTGGGGCAGTCAGCCAAAGGTTACATTACATCATGAACACGCTTGCAATGATCTTAATGAGATGGTGATTACTAGCGAGTATGAAATCTGTCCGGTTCAGAATCGCATTTGTCCAGTCGTTAGAGACAGAGACAAGAGATATTGTAAATTTTCTTTAGAAAGCGGTATCAGAGAGGATTGATTTTATGGCCAGGTGCTTTACATTCAATGACTGTAACGACTGATGCCAGTCTATATGTAGTTTTGTCAAGTTGAACACGAAATTTGAATCCAAATCATTGAACACGACACAAAACTTGTACAAATCTTCCCGTTTTTTTCTTTCTAATTATAGCAGTATCAAGATACGTTATTGCCGCTTATGTGATATCTCTTCAATAAAGATACATTATGCGTATTTATTGCAACATTAAAGTAGTTCTAAACGTTCGGATCAATTATTTTTTTTACAATGTAGAATATGATTAAATCCTGATTTTACAAAACTTGACAATATACTTAGAAATTTCAGCAAATAAAAACGGATAGTCGCGTTTTCATGATTTGAAAACTTTTGACCTCATGCAAGTTTTCGGAATGGATATATGAGAAAATCACAATTTTCATAGGGTTAACTCGAAAATAATCTTTTCTACAATGTATATTTTAACGAAAGTTCTCACAGTCGCAAATAAACACATGGCCTATGATATGGTGAAATAAAATGTATAAGTCCCTATGCTTGCTTTTGACATATTTGCCTATGACTAAAATGATCCGCACATTTCTAGCATATCCTGAGACATTATTTTGAAAGATCTAACATGTCAGGTATTTTAACATTATACCTTAACTTTAGAAAAGTAGTAAAGTTGCCATTTTGATAAATTACTCACGGCTTGCCATTAATTCGGAAAATTATTTTCATTTCCGTATAGAGAATCCAGGCCTTATTCTACGTTATCCGGATAAATGACGTTACGCCATCACCTCTGATTTATCAAACGTGTAGAACTACATTAACTGCACCTAGGGATCCTGTAAATTTAATTGTTTAATGGTTTATTGTCACACAGTTACCAAAAAAAATAAATATAGAATTGATCATCGAAAGTCAGTTACAAGTAAAAATAGAATATTGATGATAAGAAAAAACAATTAAAACAAAATCCACAAGGCAATATATAGATGACTGATTTTAACAATAATATAGCATATGTTGTAATCTATCAGGTAGATTTAAATTATTATACTTCACATTTAACTGCACCATTGGCATTTACAGGTACAAATCGATTGCTTAAATTAATGATACAGGAAAGAAAGCGTTATTGTTATTTTATCTCAGATACAACTGTTTAATATTTCTATACTTCTTAATGGACATTTTTCATTTAAACCTATTTTGAGTGTGATAAAAAAATGGTTCTTAACGTAATTTTCCTACTTTAACTTTATTCTTATAAATGTTCAAGCATTCAAATACCATTTCCTTCAATATTTTCCCGATATAAAATGCAAATACATTGGGACTGTCTAAAATATAAAAAAGTATAAGTTTTTACAATTCTATAATAAGAATTACAATTATGTTATACATAATAACATGCACAAATATTACACGATTTTGTCCCATATATCATCTGTTGATACAAATCAAAGAACTGCTCCAAACTGCTCGTATGCCTGACGTTTTATAGTGAGATACACTCTTATATCACTTCTAATAAAGCCGTGTACTTCATATTAACTTATGAGGTACATTATGGGATGTGCTAAATACTTGACATGTCTATTAGGCGTTTAAGGAGGTACTTACCTTTAGTGATAAAGCTTCAAAAGCGTTTAACATGGTAAGGAATGTACAATTTGAGTGTATAATTAGACAAGTAAAACAACAATATACTATAATGAAGGTGTTTGTTCTTCTGACAAAATAATAAAAATATGAACTATCGTTTATTATGTTATGATTTTTATTTAATTTCTGTTGCTGGCATTGCTTATAACATTTCTTCTTTTAGATTTGTTTGTTTGGTTGGGTCTAACGTCGCACCGACACAATTATAGGTCTTATGGCGACTTCCCAGTTTTGATGGTGGACCCAGGTGGTGCCCCTCCGTGCATTATTTCTTCTTTTAGAAGATTTGATCTAATCAATAAGGCACCACTTCCCTATGTTATTACTAAATTGTCCGCTGTTATCAGATTAGCCGAAGAGACCTTACTTACTGACAAGCTTGACTGTGTATCGTTTGTGAGATTAAAACTGAAATTGGTTTATTGTTTCTGTTGTATTTCAATGATTTAATAAGAACAAACCGAACCTTTCCCCCTAATTTATAATAAAGAAAGAATGTCAGCGAGTACAAAACCTGCCAATTAAAGAAGATATGCATTTCCAACTTGTCACGATTTCATAGAATACCCATTATCTAGCTGGTAGCATAATAAGAAGTAGCAAATATATAAACCTGACATATAAACTTGATTCAGGGCGAGTTTAAAAATTTGAAAGATAGTTAAATTAATGTAACATATGCACGATAATTGCACTTGAAATTTAATAATTTATTGTTTCTATCGTCTTCGTCGGGACCATTGGGTGACTGAGAAGTTTACATGATCATAATCAAAGGTATTATCACTGTCAAATTCATGTACGCTGAATTTAAAATTAATTTTATTACATGAATATATGTTAATTCACATAGATATTGTAAACAGCCCGTGGATAGATGTTTAAAACATGAAACTAACGCATGGGTGGACGGATAGCTCAGTAGTTTGCACACTGGCCTTCCAATCCTGAGGTCTGGGGTTCAGTCCCCGGCAGCTACTCGGAAATTTTCAGAAACGCTTTTCAGTGTTTCCCACCCAACTAGAAGTGTACTGGTCAGGAACCCAGGTAATCCTTGCGTGTATCAGTGCTATACACTGGGCACGTTAAAGAACCAGGCTGTCTATTCGCAACGAGCTAGGCTAAGTTAGCCGGACAAGCCTGTATCTGCTTTCTGATCTCTCTGTCGTGGGGGCTTTGTCTCACCCTGTCCCTCTGGTCAGATCGCTCTGTGTCTGTACTAGTAGAGGAGGAATTATGCGCCCTGTGTGGCTGCATTGAACTATGTAAAGCGCCTTTGAACGTGAAATTGGTCATGAAAAGGGCGCTATATAAATCTGGTATAATATATATATATATATATGTCAAAAAGTTACATTCTTTCTAACAAAATGTGTACCTCAACCTTGTATACTTAAGAATTTATGTAAGAATCAATATAACATTTTGTAACAAAAAACTTTGCCTTATAAAAACGCGCTTCCCGCTAGAAAAATGAAAAATCAGAATCCAAATAATGCAAATCTAACGATAGCACAAATAATGCTGAAAGTATTCCAGAACTGTTTTTCCAAATAACAAAAATCTAGATGCATGCTTATGTTGTTTTGTCTTAATAAGTCGGGAAAAATTGAAATGGTCTCAGTCAACTGTAATTATCAGATTGTGATTTCTGTCATAGGGAATTTATAATATATATTACTGTTAACTTGACGGGAAGTAAAGTTAATTTATTGTCAGATTTTGAATAAAGTGGAAACTGAAAAGTAGTTGAGACGTTGTTGAAGTTTTTAATGGAACGTACGGGTACCTTGATGATATTTTAATTATGGACAACCTTGAATTTTCAAAAATGTCGAAACTCATTTATTCAAAAGAATTACAACATGTTCTTTTATACACGAACATTTCAAAAGAGCGATTTCCCAAAATTCACAGATGATTAATATTATCAAATCGGTCAAGCACGCGTCCTATCATTTCTGCTGGTTGAATTTCCTTCGGTCGGGATATAATGTTGCTTTGAAATAATATGGTTTAATGAAAGTCTACAGTGTGGAAAAAAATATTTCTTTCAAACGTTCAGAACTACCTTAAACACACTTCATGTATTTTGATCTCTATAGAATCTTATCAGAATTTCACTAAAAATTTATAAAGCAGACAAATGTGCATTATGCAAGTGTTCAGATTTATTGAATAAACATTAGCTAATCTATATATGATTCTTGTATTGTTTGTTTTTATTTTCTTGGGTTTTAATCAAGTTCTCTTAGAAACACAGAACGTAACTAAACAATAAAAAAGCAGACTCGGTTTGACTAAGTCTTAAAAACATGACGACACATTATTCGTCATATGGCGGCTTTAAAAGCTGTGACGGTGGAAATACATGTACACTATAAATAATAGAAAAAATGGTCCACTTGTTTTAGAAAAATGCAAAGATTTGATACGCTCGTGGTCAAAGAGAAACTTAACTTTATTTGGCAAAGTAACAGTTATCAAACCGCTTGTAATTTCGAAATTTGTTCATTTGTTTATAGCATTACCAAATCCCCCGTCAATCTTTATTAGTCAATTAAATAATATAGCATTTAAATTTTTATGGAATAATGGACCGGATAGAGTAAAGAGATCAATTATAACAAATGATGTCGATTCCGGTGGTTTAAAGATGATAAATATTAACACATTTATACATAGTTTGAAGTTGAGCTGGTTAAGAAGACTTTCATTGAAAAATTGTGACACTTGGAAAGATTTAATAAATTTTCCTTTCAAGAATATTTTTACTTTAGGTGCAAGTTATGCCAAGTTAATGGCTGGGAGAATACAAAATCCATTTTGGAAAAATGTTCTTGAAAGTTGGTACTGTCTTTGTGAATCTATTAATATTACAGACCTGCAACAAATTGTATATTCTCCTCTTTGGAATAATCACAACTTCAGATTCAAAACATACATGAATAACAATTGGTACAAGAATAAGATTATCAATGTATAGATCTTCTAAATGAAAATGGAATTTCTTATACGATAGATCTGTTAAAACGTATATATTCAGTAAATGGTACATTTTTAGACCTACATAGAATTATGAATAATATACCAAACGAGTGGAAAGAAAAGATAAGAAATAATAAAACAGCTGTCCACAAATACAACGTAGATATTAACCCATATTTAAGATTACTTGTTAAAGATAAAAAGGGCAGTAGCTCTTTTTATAATACCATTACAAGAATTAAAGAAATATCCATACCAAATAAATGGAACCAAACATTAGGACATACATGTATCTCAGAATTAGAATTTAAATTATTTTGCAAAAATATAGAAACAATCAAGGAAGTCAAACTAAAAAATTTTCAATTCAAGATAAATCAAAACATTCTAGTAACTAAATCATTTTTGTATAAAATAAATAAAGCCGACAGCAATTTATGTTCATATTGTTGTCAACAACAAGAGACAATAGAACATTTAACATTTGAATGTGTACATGTTAATAAGTTTTTATTTGACTTAAGTAATTGGGCGAAAGAAAGATTTAATATTGACATTAATTTACAGAAAAAAAAATCATTTTTTCGTATGATACCTGTACCAATCGAACTGGGAATTATCTTGCTTTACTCCTAAAGTATTATGTGTATAAATCAAAGTTTAAAGAAAACTTATAAGTTAAATACATTTCAGCCATAAATAATAAGATATCTGAATTCGAAAAGAATTGGTCTCAAGTTATCGAAACGATAGACAACTAAGCTAATATAAACAACAGAATTTAAGAAATAAAACTAAGTAAAATATTTCCTAACCTGCCAAAATTTCATCTTTAATAATACCAAAATATTTAAAAATAAATACTTGTTAATTCCGATCTTTTATTAATAGAGCTTACCATAACTGTTTACTAAGAGTTATTAATCAAAGGGATTTTTCATTTTATTTAATCAGTTTCCCCCATTTTTCACTTTTTTCTTCCTCTTTTTTTTTTTCTTAAATCACTTGCACATATTTTTGTTAAATATGTGCTCTTTTTTCCTGTGTATATATTTTTGATTTTTTTCATACACACATCTTCACATTTTTGTAAAATATTACCCCAATTTGTAAATTGCCTGATAACAAATACGACCTTAACTAGTATATGAAGTAGTTACAAAAATATGTATACATTATAGATCACTAAGATTACATGTTTAACAATATGTCTTGATATTTACATTATTAATTCATGTAATTGTACGTTTACATCATGTGTTTATATGTATCTATATATGTATACAATTTGAAATAAACGGGTTACCCAAATTGGGGCCTGAAAAAAAATTAAATAAATAAATAAATATAGAAAAAAGGAATTTAAGGAAAAGAATAAGTCCCAGTGGGGCTTGAACCTATGACCAATGAAGCAAATTAAGTCAAAGTAGGTTTACTCTAGGAATTGAATACTCTTTAAAAGGAAGTACACTATTACAATGGTCATGCTTTAAATAAGATAAATTATGTATGGATTAGCTGATGTAAACGTAGAAGATATATAAATGCCAGCAAGTATATATCCTATTTTCTAGTGAAATCACATCGGAAGCTATAGCTGTGCTGAATGAGGACGTTCATCTCGACACACTTGAATTACAAATATTCTGTAAAAAGTCAAATAACTCACTAGAATAATATTTACTATACTGGGAAAACTTTAACGCTCAATGTACCTTATATACCTACATTTTGTAATAATTACACAATTTAAGAGTTTGTTGGTTTAAAGTCACGCCGATACAACTATATGTCATATGGCGACTTTCCAGCTTTGATGGTGGACGAAGACCCAAGGTGCCCCTCCGGACAATAGAGAGATTGTGATTTCAACCTTCGCCTTCCCCTTCAACGTCTCTCATATATATTTGGGGTAAAACGTCACCGATATGCGTGTATTTTTTTTATATCAGAAGTGTCTACTTAAGTTTTCCATGTAAGATCAAGTAAGCCTAAGACTTCTCTTAATTACTATGTGAAATAAAAAGCTTAGTTTCAGGATTTCTGCTAATTAAGTTATTCGATTATCCGTATGTATAATTAGACTCAATTTGATGCGAAACACTATCAATAAGTATAAGAATGATGAAGTTTTGTATGGCTAATGATTTTAACTAAATACATTGAATTGAACCTGGAAGTATGAAGTTATCAACTGATTTTGAGAAACTTTGAGATTTTGTTCAAACTTTAACTTCTACGGCATATTTGTGTCCCCAGGCGGTATCGATAATACCAGATGGGCCTTTTTGTCGTATGAAGTGAAGTTTTGAACGTCCGAAGATGTGATATCACGAAAGTCAAAACTTCAATCTTTTTACATCTACCCTGTCCACATAGTCGGCATCAATGACTGAAATCTGGATGGAGGCAGTCATTTTACTTGAGAAATGAATAATAACGCGCGTTATCATTTGGTGGAACATTTTATTTTCACTTCAATACGTTTAATTGCGTGTTAATTATGAACATAAATTGGTACTAGTAAGACATAAAATTCTTCTGAAGTATCAGACAATTTCAGATCTATGATATAGTGATGCGAGAAGTTTCCTGTTAGCCGTATGGGATAACTCCATTCTTTACATGCACGGACCCAGAGCCTGGCAAAGGGCCATTTTGGGTCAATCCCCCTTTGATTCTTACATTTTACAACGAAATTCGGTCTTGAAACTCGGTGTGACCCCCCCCCCCCCACAACCCTCACCTAAAATGGGTGACCACCTCTTTAAAGTTGGTGTCCCTCTAACCAAAATTCATGGATCTGCAATGCTTTACTTATGAAATAATATATTCAAACAAATACGTGTATATGCCCACGTGTCATTTTGTGTGACAATTTTTGTCTCCACCTAACATTTCTTGACTGTTTCGCTAGACAATTGGTGACTTGGCACGATTAACTTGTGTTGTCTGAGAGTTTGGCATTACACAGAGTCATACAGAGTGTCATGATGCCAAAACGTATGATATCACGAAAGTATCTTACATTTGTTTGAAATCGCTTGTTAAATGTATTCATAAATTGTGTATATTGACTCATGTTATCGACATATCTTTTAAAAGGTCAGATTTTCATTAGGTACATTGTTTATGAGATTCTACAAGTAAAACGCATCTTTTAAGGAATTCGATGTACAAAGTATCTATTCAAAGTAAAACAACCTTTGTATTTTAGGGTCATGCTTTTTGTGTTTGCTTTATCTGTATTTAACTTAACTTCAAAGTATATTGAGAAATGCATTTGTAATAGCTGGTGTCTCATGTTTTTGTTTACAAAAATATTAACTGTATTATCTATCAAGAACACCATCAACAATAGAATACGTTAATATGATTATCATTTTTGTTTCCTTGCATGTATAATTTACAATTGTGCATTGTATACTGACATCATTTTATATGAAACCTAAATGTTCGGAGCAACACCAACGAGTTTTTACAATGTTCACATTGTTTCATTTTTTTTCGTAATCGCACTAATATCCATGCGATGATTAGGCCTATTTTTATTGAAATGTTTTTATTTAATTTTTTAAACCTCTTGTAAAAGTCCTGCCCTTTCGGACAATTGTTATCAAAATGCACGACAAAAACGATCATCATTACGGATAAATTGAATGGGCGGTTTAGAAGAAGTAAGGTTCATTCTAAAGTTTGAAATCTCAAGGAATTTTAATCGGACTTCAACTTCATACGTTAACTTCGCAAAAGACGTGGAAGGGGAAGGCGAAAGTTGAAATCTCAAACTCTATATTAATGCAGTGCCACCGACATTCCATAACCTACCTAGATGGCTTCCTCACATGATTGTGGATTACCCTTGAAATAAGGTTTGACTTGTGGAGTTTCCACTTTTTCTATTTTACATATAGTTCGTATGAATCTCTAAAGATTCATTTTCATGAATGTTCAGCCACCCTTTAAAATTAAATAGCTACAGTAAGCAGCCTGTACAGAAATCTCATGTTACTGCAATGAAATATTTATCAAGAACTATGCCAATGTTTATTTGTCAAGAATTCCATTAAATCATGTTTTTCTGTAAGATCATTATTTTAAAACATATGGAACTTTATTTGTTCAAACCAAAAAGCTGCACTTAAAATGTTCACTTAACGTTAATATGAGATCAGTGTTGAATTAACTAAATTTAAAGTTTTTTTCCAACATTTATTGACATTTAGCATTTTGCACTGATTCTCCAGTTTAAGAGGCACTTTGGAGATAAAGTGGATTTCTAGCTCACTAAGCATACATTTACATCTGACTTTAGAGTCCGGCAGATACATGCTTCAATTCACACTTAAATGTTTCCATTTCGAGACAGAGAAAGCATATAACAATATATCAATATCGCAGTCGCATTGGCATGTAACGGATCATTTAAAACAGACTGAAGTTGTGAACACTTAGAAGTGTTTACGTCTCGAGATAAGATTTTAGAGAGATATATGCTCGATAATATTTAAATAAATATAATATTATATAGTTCATTTTATCAATCGTTCTCACATATATGTTCCTATATCTTTTCCTAATTATCATCTTGAATCATCTTTTATGTCGGACAACTTCTGATCTAGTGTTTGTGCACAAAAATAAAGGATTTTTATAGTATCATTGTTAATATACTGTGAAATCATAAATATTCGTGGGGGACTACTTTTCTTGGATTTCGTGGTTGAGTCAATCCATGAAATTTCATGCCAACGAACAAGTAAAATTCCCATTTATTTTATGATCAAAAGTTGAAATCCATGTATTCATATCCTCACGAAATTGCCTATTTGACCAAAATTTTAAAATTTCATGCTCACGAAATTAAATGATTTTACAGTATTATGATTACATTTTTATGATTATACTACTTTTCTTGTCTTTCAATGATATGTTCAGTATAAGATTCATTTGTAGAATGTATGCATTATAAGAATTTTGTTTTTACATGTATCAACACCAGAATATACTTTATTTAATCCCTTAATTTAGTTCAAATAAATCTGTTTCTCTTAAACGCTGTATAAAAAAAAATCCGCATTTAACCCTTGTATTGACATATCTTATACACGAACAAAATACCGTTAATTGAAGTAAAAGATGTATTACAATAGTTCACAAGACAACTATCTTGAACGTTTGTTTTCCTACTTAAGTACTTTTGTCTGACCTGTTTATAAGTACTTGCCTTGTCGCTAATTATTTTCTAACCGTCTATAATAAGTGGATTCACCTTGGTCTTACAATATAACACGTTAAATAATTTAACAATAAGTTGGTTTGTTTTCTGACTAATTAACTTAAGAAATGTGTACGTCATTTCAACTCATTAGCCTTAGTTACGATGAAAGGTACATGTATTCAACTCTATTCAAAACTATTTTTAAACATTTTGATTTTTTTTTTAAATTCCCTCAATTGCGAACCCTTTTTGAATGAAAATCGCTTAAAAATAAATGAAAGAATTTATGTAAACATAGTAGATCTTTATAACGAAAAGGCTTAATATGTATTCCTACACTCGAACCAACAAAATTCGAAATGTAGCCACCAGACATACTTGACGTGATAAAACTTCAAAGACAATAAACACTTCGAGAGCTGCTTATCATAATTATAAATGATTATGTGTATAGAATATACCGCTTATGTGAATGTCATTGTAAAGGTACAGCGTCGTAAGTATGCCAGCTTCGTTTTTATGAACTACTAAGATTTCATCAAATTTGTAAGCAGCATGTTCTAAGTGATATTACACTTTACTTTGGAATACTTTTGGATAAAGTAAATGCTATCAAGCGCTTGAAGAAAATGTGCTAGAATATTTCTATAAACTGTTTCTTTTAAATGTAGAAGCATGGTTTTGTCTTTATATATTATAATGAAGAAAGTGATCTTACCTTGTAACTTTACTTAAGGTGTCTGAAAGATACAAATAAAGACTTAAAATTATAGGAATATATACACTTAATTACATGATTACATTAGGGAACACCTTTTCATATATACATTAACAAATATTGATTGTTTTTAAAGCAATATGGTACAATATTTTACAAGTACGTAATATTCACGCAAGTTGTTTTCCTATCTCGTATTTCTCTCTGTTTTAAGAAATATTGTCTTGAATTAAAGATTGTCGACATGCGTCACTTTCACATATTGAATAACACTGTTTCTTGAAATAATATTAAATTAACTCGTACAAAACAACCTAGCCGACAATTGCTTGATAACGTTACATCTATGAAAATAGCAGAACATTTAACGTTTTGCGAAATCAATAAAGGTGTTGCTGAATTTTATGTTAAGAAAAACAACAACATTGAATCGTAAACTACACTGCTGAAAACGTCAGCGGGGTGCAATTAAACTTCTAAATTACTTTGAAATAAACTGTGTATGGTGCTTTTAATTTACCAGACTTATAATGCGTTAACTTGGTATTTGTACAGACCTATTGACACATTTAAAGCTGTAGATATAACACTTTACAGTGTAAACGTTTATGTGTATATATTATAATAAATATTATTTCATATATATGATTCAATAATTTTCAACAGCTCAACAGAATCTTTCACATGTAATTTCACATACAATTCTTCATATATATGTTACTACGTGATACAAAATAAACACCATTTCACTCACAACATTTATTGTAAACTGCGGGAAATTTTTGGAGCGAAACATATAAACTTAAAATTAAAGCTGCTTAAATCTTGATCTTAAATCCAGTCTGCAATTTGCGTTGTCAATATATTAAGGTGAAATGTATCATGATGTGACTGGTGCATATCAAATGTTCGATATGCATAGCACCCATTTGCCGAACCACGTTATAGGTGAGAAATAAACTACTGAAATGGACTAGTATATAGTTTTCCCAGTGCTGACCATGTATCTCGTAGTATGCTACGGATAGAATACAACATGTACAACAAAACTTTCGTTCTTTCCTTGTATACTCTCAATATCTAAAATAATTAGAACATCGATGGATCCAATGTCTTGAAAAGCAAACTATGTTACCTTTAATGACAAATCCATTGTATATTATGTGATCTAGTTAATTTTCTGAAATGGAATAACTGTTTTAGTCTCAATCACTTAGAAAGACTAATATGTCGCACTGGCGCACTGCTATTTAGTATTGTAGGGACATACAAAAACATTGCTTATTTACAACGTACACGAAAGTATAATTATACATTTGTACCTAGACTAGAGATGAGATGGTACCTACCCAAGAAAATCTAAGGGGAACAACTCTGAATCGACTAATAAACTGAAGCCAACATAAAACATTGGTCAACATTGAAAGAAAAATCAGATAGGCCCTTTTTCCAACAACTGATCAGGTTGATAAAATATGACCTACATTTGTTTAAATCTTTTTGTATTCAATACACAACATGCACACATTTCTCATGGCTTACACTTACAATTATTTTATAAGTTGTAGTGATGCCCTGACAGAAAGTTTAGTAGTGCATGAAGATAATGTAAAAAAATGCATAAATTCCTTTAAAGAAAATTTACGACATAAGGAACGTTATTAAGTTTTGATCTTTAGCCAAAGTTATTTATTGTATTGAATGGTGATACACTGATTTATACAAAATTATATATTAAATTGTTTAATTTATATATCCAACAGTGAGAAATAACAAGAAAAAATAAATAAATAAATTAGTATCACGTTTGTGTAACAAAGTAGCTTCATTGCGTATATCTATCACTTCAATGAATCATTTTGAAAGTATTTCTTATGCTTTAGACATTTTGAAGAATTTCTCTTATTGTTCAGGAGTACTTTGCTTCAAATAATGTAACACAAAAATTCATTGTCATCAAATATAATTACAATGTTTTAAGGCAGTGGTTGTAATTACAACATTTGACGGTAGCTGAAAGGTAATGACTCTATGCAATGTCACGGTATTTTAAGCAATTCAACATTCTCTGGATAGAACTACCACGATCATTGCTTTCCTTGAAAAACGAATAAAAGAGATTACTTCATTGGATGATTTTCGTGACAGGTCAACCACCTTTAAGAAACTATAAGGTGTTTTATTTATTGCTGTAAATAAAGTAAGCGGGTAACTTCCAGATATCAACATTAAATTACAACTTAAACTATTTATACAACTTGAAAAAAGGTTTTTGTTGGGGCCTCTCATTTACAATTATATCAACAATTATCACCTGAACTGAGTGCATTCATGAGTGGAAAATATTGATGGTAAAATGGTATAGGGGTTTGTTTACATTATAAAATCTTTAATAACTTCTTTAATTTAAATTTGTGGTATGGTTTTGGTAAGCTTATAATAAAGAGCACGTCATTCTCTTTCACTCAGATTTTTTTTTCAAGCGTTTTAGACTCTTGGCTAGTCTTGGAATTTGACTTTATTAAAAGACAAAAGGAAGGTAAGTATAGGCTCTTTCAAAGTGTTGAAAGTAGACAAAACTTACACTATTCTCTACTGAATTTATTTAGCTGCGGAAACTTTTGATATAGACTATAATTGGGGATATCCTAGAATCATTGAAAAACGGTCAATGCAAGAGCTGTCCATTTTGCCTCAGATATTTTGAGAAAGTCATTTTTTAAATATCAAATAGTTCTATTTTTACATGGAGAAAAGGAAAACCATAAATATATTTAGTAAATTGGTGCACTTAACTATCATTTTACTCTAAAAAATACCTGTAAAGATGAATTTGAATTTTTTAGGTACCATCTCTTAGACTACCAAAACGTATTAACATTGCTTTTATGCAGACGACAAGACCACACACAGTCTAGTTTCCATGCGAGCTAAATGCGGTGTTATAAATGCGATATAGATTTTTACTATAACTAAAACAGTATGATTGGACAATTAAATAGTTTCTTAACATTTAGCATTAATTGAAATGATCGCCAATAATATCTCGAATGCGGAAATGAACGGAATGTGGTATATCTATATTCTGGAAGGGAAATACACAACTCTTTTGTGCTATACAGATTGTGTAACTAAACTGCAACGTTGGACCTACCGCAACGATTATACCTTTTCATAATTGTAAAATAAATATTCAAATATATTTGGTCTAAAGACTGATATATTTATGCTACTCATTCCATACAGTTTATCTATATAAGATATTTAACAAATTAATTGAATTCCATTTCAGAGTTGCTTTGAAATGTATTTATGTGTCGTTGTGACATTAAACACAACACACTTACAACAAAAAAAAAAAACAAGCTTACAATTTCAACAAGTTTAAAAGTTTAGAATTAAACGCAATATTGCTGAATTTTAGGTCGGCTATATTACTAGACAAAATGTACTAATCTCAAACTAATTCTAACTTAAAGCTTATTGCTGGTTAAGTATACAATACAGTCAAGAAAAACGTTCTCAAAAGAAATCCAAGACAAACTCTGAAAATTATGTGATATTTAAGGGCAACTACCTTTAGATTTAATTTCACAAAGTATTGCAAATTTGTCTACAATAAAATCAATTAAACAAAATGTGAGTATCATTTCTTTATTTATATGCAGGCGTTGCATAATAAAGTAGCTGAAGAAGCATTAATAATTGTCACGAATCCCCTTTGAATCTTTTTTTCTTGTTTCTGACTTTGAGATAGACATGTTTTGTGTTTAAACCTTCTAACTCCAATGCCGACGAGTCTGTTTTAGAAATGTGTATGTGTAAAGTTTGTTAATAATTCTGTTCTGACACCTATGTTCTGAATTTTGATTCTCCAACGCTTATTGACAAAGATGGTAAAATACTAAAGGAAGGCTACCAGTAGGTGCTAGAGATTTAAAAATATTTTTGTACTGATATTTAAAGAACACATTTATGTTGTAGTTTACCAGAAGAAAAACAATACAGCATATTGTCCACAGGAATTGCCACAACATATTATCAGATTAGGTAAGTATAAGATGTAGACTTTAATTCAGAATTCAAGATGCATTATGTCAAAAATGCTCTTTGATATTTTGAGGACTTTTTCTCTGTGTTTCATTTCCATACATACTATCTATTCCACACAGAAGGGTTTATGTTGCAATTAGTTTAACCCCAAAAGTTAAAATGACCAGCCTATTTACAATGATCTCAATCCGTAAGAAACAAACCATCATATTTTGTATACTATTATAACAGGGAAATAAGTAATATACATGTACTAGCATCACTGCACTCAGTCAGTAGCACAATAATAATTTGGGTCCGTATTAACAATTTACAAAAAAAGACTTGTTTTGCTCTATTGTTGTTACGTTAGCCTAGAGGAAACTGCTCATTTTACCGCTACTGACAGGTCAGCAAAATTTTGTTTGTATAAATGTGTAAAATGCAAAGTTCTGATAAACTGAACATTTGATGTTCTTATGAATAAGTCTGAGTTTCAGATTGTAAACGTTGACGAAAACAGGTGCAACAGAATGTACCTTGAAATGTTTACGTTTTGAAATCATATTATATTATTTTCGTATAGGATAAGCTCATAGGGAAATATTCCAGACGAACTTAATATTAAACATGTTTCACAGATAACTAATTCTGTCTGTTAAAGGCTTATCGTAATACCAGTTACTTTTTCTCGTCATTCTCCGCATCACCGAGTGGTTCAATATAATTATTAGAAAAAAAGGCAATCATATTTGGTTCTGGTGCTTTTTTTATTTTATGCTAGTAAATAAAATACTTCTCATCAGTGAAACATAAACCATATTACTCATTGCATTTTCACTCACTGTGAGTGTTATAGCTTTGCATAAGATTATTATACAAGCCCAATTGAAATGTCCTATACAGTATCATTTGATATCTGGTAAAACATAATATAATTTATCATAGAGCACAAAAAATTACTTTCTATGTCTGCACTTGCCTGTTCCTAAACCTGTTCAAGTAGATATACATTTCGACTCAGTCAATGCGGTGTATTCCAGTCGTCCACAGATATAATCTTGCAAATGTCTTATCAATAAGGCTCTTCTCTTAAAATAGCTTACATTTGATTCACGTATATAGGCTTACTGACTTAATATATACTGTGTGCGAATAGAACAATATTCATAATGATGTGATATATGTTAAACGATATCAAAACATTTATTGTTTGTATTCATCGCCATGTTACTAGTAGTTTTTATTTGTTTGTCAAATCTTCTAGTTTCGGTTTTATATGAGACAAAATTAAAGGAAACTTTATACTCAAATCTCAGCGTCATTTTTGTCGCTTTAACGAAAATATCGAGTTTAACGTTACATTGATCTCGGCAAATTTTACACCACTTTAAAAACAATTAGTAATAAGCAGACTGAAAAGAACGATTAACATAAAAATCCTGACGGACGTGATCACAAATGGACGTCATCAAACGTGTTTGAAGTTTTGCAAAGAAAGTAGTTACAGAAATATCAAAATTATAAACACGCATTATATGAGGAATGTGGTGAATTTTATATTTACTGAAATGTCGAAACGGAACACTTTAATTTCAACCCTTTACATTAAATACCTTCACTTACTGTAAGGGTTTCGTTCATTTTAAAGGAACTGCATTAGACTCAGACCCAGTAAGTGAACTTTACTTATATATGCAACGAACATTGATTATCAAATTGCATAAACAATTCTGAAGAATCTGGTTGTTAATAATAGTTGCAGTAAGACATGTATATGTCATTTCTCTTTCCACAGAGGCTCATTTCTTCTTGGTGAATAGAAAATGAAAATCCAGCGCTTGTCTTTGGTATTAAACTTATTTTCTTCAGTTCAGATTTAATGGTTAATGTATTGTCTTAAAAGCGATTGATAATAAACTATATTCTCGATACAAATAAAAAATGCCTCATGATAGTAAGATTATTATAAACGTATGAACAACAGAATTTCCCAAATAAGTAATAAAACATGACTAGATGTGACAATTGTATAATAGTAAAATACAATGACTTGATGAAAAGATCAACTATGGTACTTCAGATAATTGAAACTTGAATATTGGTGACAAAGCTTACAAAATATATCCAATTCATCACGCAAAATATAAACACATGGATTTAAATCATGAAGAGAGTAACAATGCTTCCACAAGACGTCTAGCGTACTTGGTGATGCATCTGTCTTCAAGCGATCAAAAAGAACAAATTGATAAAAGTACAGGGAGTTATGCCACAAAAGGAATTACATAGTCTTACGAACCGAAATATTGTCCAACGTACAGAACGATACACCAAATAACAGTTTAATTCTACGCCCTATCAATCAGTTTATTAATAAATGAATCGTTCTACATTACCCGTATGAAACTGATGAACACTTTTACAATAAAAATTTATACAATTTTCTACCCATGTAAAGGAGGTGCACGTGTAGCTCAATACCGTAGCATTTACATAACTTGCCATGTAATCTGCAAATTTCGTCTCTAGCTGAGTTTCAACAGCACGAAACGAGAATATCTGTATATCAGGACAAAGCTTTTTATAAGGATTCTTAAATAATATCATTTGTGGAATTTGTACCTTTGTATAATGCAACAGTTATTATTTATTATCTTTATAGAACTAATAAATGAATGTCGTAAAAAGTCCTAAAACGTAAAATTCAAGAGGCAGTTACATTTGACCGACATCTTTTTTGTAATTCTGAGAAAAAATTAAACTATATAACGGCTAAAAATATATGTTCCACATTCACCCCTTGTAAGAAGCTTGTGTATGTATCCAGAATAATTTCTGTTACAGTAGTAGTAGTACGGTTTCAAAAACTTAAGATTGTTGATACCTGATTACGAATTATTCGTATGCGATTTCGGCATTTTTGCGCTTGCCAAACGGAGACAAATCCAAAAATAAGCAGCAAATAAACGAACGGTTTCCATTTGAATAATCTGAATTTATTATATGCTTTGCATTGGATTATGGAAAGATAGCAGTGGATTATAGAAACGTAGCAGTGGATTATTAAAACATAACATTGGGTTTTGGAAATGTTACAGTGGTTTATAGAAATATAATAGTGGATTATTGAAACATAATAATGGATTACTGGAAACGTAATTGTGGATTAATGAAGTATAGCAGCTGCGTGTGAAAACGGAATTATCCTGTATTTGAAACGATGAGATCATCTTAGTATGAATTTCACTGGTATATTAAAATTCTTTAACTTGTCTCTGAATGAATATGAAAATATGTACAAAACTTAATATAAATAAAGGTCATTAAATATACCGATATACGTATACACATGTATATAAATAAATCTGTGAGAACATAATTTGGGAGCATATATTGAACCAGGCAAAATAATAGCACATCATTGATTGAGTCTGTTGGTGATATCATTTGAATAAGAAATACATACAAACCACATAAAATATTTAACTTTACAATATATTTATAGATCTTCTTAAACTATTCCAACAAACAAACCGATACTGTACACCATTGATCTATTAAAATGCTTAAACAGTGGTAGGAAAGCAACAGAATGTTACAAATTTGCCAACAGTATTCCACCATGCTGTCATGAGTACACTGAAAATAAAAACTTTTCTCTGTGTTCTATAACCTCCAAATGGATGATTCCTTTATATAATTATTAAAAGGCTGACATAAAGACAAATGACCGATTTTCTGATGATTATTTTTATATACAAACTGAAACACACCTTTAGAAAATGTCTCAACACTCAGATAATAATTGTATATACACAAATATATGCACCGGAATTTGTATAACTGACAGAGAACCTACCTGGATTCAATGTTGTTATACTTTCTGGTCCTTTGGGACCATGGATTCCATTCAACTGATGTGTAATAGAGTTCCGCTTGAGCCGGTGCTAGGGGGCGTGAGAGGTGTTGCATATTTCATTACCTCTCATGAACAGACTCAGTTAAACCGAGTCAGCTATTATTATGCTTGGTTGCTTTCTTTGCTTCCAAAGGATCTTTTTACAGATTTTATTATTTACTACATGTATGAGTAACAGTAAGTTTTAGTACGTGTTACAAAAAGGACTGAATATAAAACAAAAGCTGTGAAACTAACTAAATATGTATCTTAAACCAAATCTTATTACACATTTAGGCAAAGTTGACAGAAAATATTACTAAGCAGTCAGAATTAATGTGAATAAATGCATGTGAAAGAAAAAGCAAAAACAATATGGAGATTGTTTAGTTCATTTCGATCTTCGATCACAAAAAAAATCAACCAACTTGCAACTTACTTCTCTCTTGGGCTTATTGACTGAATCTAAAGGTATGCCTTATATTTCGCCATCAAGGTGTTGGTAACGAAATTTTTTACTTACATGTACAGCTCTTTTAAAATTATTTTAGTTTAAACTGTCCAAATTTACGACAAATATATTCTTATCAATATTTCATTTAATTATATTTATTACTACTCTAATTCCTGTGTTTTTCTGTTTTCTTACAATATTTCAAATTGTAATAATGTTAGATATCAGATCAAATTTCTATATTATACATTTTATTTTACAGTATTCCTTTCAGGTGTCATTTTTGAATAGTTTAACTCCCTATAAACCAACATTTAGGAACATTATGATAACGTAAACATTTAAACGTAAAAAACAAACCATATTCAAAATAGGTCGAGTTATTGTTCCAATAATAAAAAAATAAAAACATTTCTATTAAACGTTCGGAAAAACGGTTTCCAATTTAAATTTGTCAGTGAAAATAAAAGGATATTATAATAAAAATATATTTTTTAGAAATGTAACTAAAACTATATGGAGAATATAATAATGCTATACATAGATAAACTTATTAGAAACTAAGAACAGTAAGAGGATAATGAGATAAAGAATAGACCTACCTTACTCCACAAACATTGTCCATGTTACATTATCTTAATACTGAAAAGTGTTCGAAACATTTCCAATAATTTACCCCATTTTTATATATGATGCTTGTTGTAAAGCTTAATAATAAACTAAAACATCAATACAGAAGACTGTAATACAGAAGAATTATCTGTAGCTAACTGAGCAGCACTCGACTCGAAATCACAAATCCAATATTACCACTGCAAAAGCATTCCGAAACCCACCAACTGTATTTTACTTTTCACTTTTACATAAAACCTGCATAAAGACGCCCTAAACTGTTCTCCTGAATTCAGCTTCTATAAACTTTAATCTATCCAATATTTTGTAAGTGTTATGTACCGAGTCCTATCCAGGCGAATGGTGCGTGTGTTGTTAAATTTCATATATAAGCATCTTCAGCAGTTATGAAATACAACACATTTGTAATAAAACCTGCAAGCTCTTTTCCTTATTAAAGAAAACGAGAACTTAGTGCCACAAGGTGTAAAATTCCTTTCCAGTGGGTAATATATTAAAGATATATTAACTTAGTGAAGGAGTTGCTTTTTAAATCAAAGCAATGTAGGTACGATACTGTTTCTAATAATGATGAAATCCATTACAATATGTAAGTTTGTCAAGTTGAACATGAAATTTAAATCCAAATTATTGAACTGGACACTAAGTCTCAACGCTTTCTTTTTATTAATGGCAGTATCAAGATACGTTCTTGACGCTTATGTGACATCTCTTTAAGAAAGATACATTATGCGTATTTTTTTTAACAATAAGGTAGTTCAAAACGTTCGGATGAATTATTTTTTCTACAATGTAGAATTTGATTAAATCCTGATTTTACAAAACTTGAGAATACACTTATAAATTTCAGCAAATACAAAAATATAGTCGCGTGCTTGATGATTTGAAAACTTTTGACTTCACGCGTTTTCGTTATGGACATATGAGAAAATCACAATTTTCATAGGGTTAACGCGAAAAGAATTTTTTCTACAATGTAGATTTTAATGAAAGTTCTCACAGTTGCAAATACACACATGGCATATGATATGAAGAAATAAAATGTCTAGGTCCGTATGCTTGCCTTTGACATATTTGCCTTTGACTAAAGTGATCCGCACATTTTAAACGTATCCTAAGACATTATTTTGAAAGATGTAACGAGTCAGGTATTTTAACATTATACTTTAACTTTAGAAAAGTAGTGAAGTTGCCATTTTGATCAATTACTCACGGCTTGCCATTAATTTGGAACATTATTTTCATTTCCGTACAAGTAATTCAGGCTTTATTCTACGTTATCCGGAGAAATGACGTTACGCCATCACTTCTGGTTTATCAAACGCGCAGAACTACCTTAACTGCACCTGCACCAAAGGATCCCGTAAATTTAATTCGCTTATTGTCACACAGTTACAACACATTATTATAGAATCGATCATCCATAGTCAGTTACACGTAAAAATAGAATACTGATGATAAGAAAAAACAATTCAAACAAAATCCACAAGGCAATGTATACATAGCTGATTTTAACAATAATATAGCATATGTTGTAATCTATCAGGTAGCTTTTAATTATTATACTTCACATTTAACTGCACCATTAGCACACACTGGTACATATCATTTGCTTAAATTAATGATGTAGGAAAGAAAGCGTTATTGTTATTTTATCTAAGATTCAACAGTTTAATATTTCTATACTTCTTACATGTAATGGACATTTTTCATGTAAACCTATCTTCAGTGGTTCTTAACGTGATTTCCTATTTTAACTTTATTCTTATAAATATTCAAACATTCAAATACCATTTCAATTTCAAATTACCATCAATATTTTACCGATATGAAATGCAAATATCTTGGGAAAATGATGAGTGTCTAAAATATAAAAAAAAGTATATAAGTTTTTACAATTCTGTAATAAAAAGTACAATTACATTTGTATATGTTATACATAATAAGATGCACAAATGTTACACGATGTTGTCCCATATATCATACCGGTATCGCATTGTTACTGTTTATACAAATCGGAGAACTGTTCGAAATTGCTTGTATGTCTGACATTTTATAGTGTGATACAATCTTATATCACTTCTAATAAAGCCTTGGTTTTCATACTAGCTTATGAGGTACTTTTAAGACATTATATTGTGCTAAATACTTGACATGTCTATTAGGCGTTTTAAGAGGCACTTACCTTTGGTGATAAAGCTTCAAAAGCGTTTAAAATGGAAAGGATTGTACAGTTTGAGTGTACAGTTTGAGTGTATGATTACACAAGAAAAGCAATAATATCCAACGATGAAGGTGCTTTTCATCTGACAAAATAATAAAGATATAAACTATCGTTGATTTTGTTAGGAATTTTATATAATTTCTGTTATTGGCAGTGTCTAGATGTAAAAGAATACGCAATGGCAAAACTTTTAGAGGATATAATTTCATTCTGATCTCATCAATAAGGTACTGCTTCATTATTTTATTACTAAATTGTTGGCTGTCAGCAGATAAGCCGAAGAGACCTTACTTTCTGACAAGCTTGTGTATTGTTTGTGTGATTTACACTGAATTTGGTTTATTGTTTCTGTTGAGTACACAACCTGTCAATTACAGAAGAAACGCATCTCCAACTTGTCACGATTTCACAGAATACCCATGGTAGCATAATAACAAGTAGCAAACAATATAAACCTGACATATAAACTTGATTCAAGGCGGGTGTAACAATTTGAAAGATAGTTAAATTAATGCAAAATATTCACCATAAGTGCACTTGAAATTTAGTACTTTATTGTTTCTAACATCTTCGTCGGCATCATTTGGTGACTGAGAACTTTTAAATTGCATTGTCATAATCAAGGGTATTATCACTGTAAAATTCACCTAAGCTGAATTTAAAATTAATTTTCTTACATGAATACTTGTTAATTCAAATAGATATTGTAAACAGCTCATGGATAGATGCAGAAAACATTAAACTAACGCATGTCACAAAGTTAAATTCTTTCTTACAAAATAGTTACCTCAACCTTGTATATTTTAGAATTTATGTAAGAATTAATATAACATTTTGTGACAAATAACTTTGACTTATATAAACGCGCTTCCCGCTAAAAAATGAAAACTCAATATCCAAATAACGCAAATCTAACAAAAGCACAAATAATGCTGAAGGGGTTCCAGAACTTTTGTCTAAATAAGTAATATAAATCAAAATCCATGTTTCTTTCTTAATAAGTCGGGTAAAATTGAAATGGTCTCAGTCAACTGTAAATATCAAATTGTTATTTCTGTCATAGGGAATTCGTAATGTATATTACTGTTAATTTGACGGGAAGTAGATTAAATGTCAATTCAATGTTTCTGTTGGCTGAATTTCCTTCGGATATAATGTTGCTTTGAAAGAATATGGTTTAATGAAAGTCTACAGTGAGGAAAAATATTTCCTTCAAACTTCCAGAACTACCTTAAACACATTTCAAGTATTTTGATATCTATGGAATCTTATCAGAATTTCACTCAAAGTTTATAAAGCAGACATATGTGCATTATGCAAGTGTTCAGATTTATCGTATAACCATTAGCTAATCTATATAAGATTCTTGTAAATGTTCTTTTATTTTCTTGGGTTTTAATCAATTTCTCTCACAAGATTAGAACGTAACTAAGCACCGAACCAGCAGACTCGGTTTGACTGAGTCGTAAAGACACGACGACACACTTATTCGTCATACGGCGGCTTTCAAAGCTGTGATGGTGGAGGAATATGTAAATTAAAGATATATGCAAAATACAGAAAAATGTGGGTTGGGTGGTAAGGGGTTGATAAAAGGGTCAGGTGTAGGGGGAAGGTGGAGTAAGGATTAATATTCACGAGGGAAAGCCACGTTCCTTAAACGCAGTATTCCTACAACGTCGCAGACATGCACGTACAAAACACACACACACACACACACACACACCAACAACTAACATACGCAGATGCACAAACAGAAAAATAAGAACGAAAACACATTGTGGGGCACCGCCCATAAAAAAACATGCACAAATACACATACATACACATAAGCAGGAAAAAAGCAACAGTAGGACACCGCCTAAGGACGACCGACGGTCAAAATGATGGTGGGCACGATAACTTACTCATGGTGAAAGGAGGGAGGCAGCAAATGCAAGGGAGCATAAATTCAAGGGAAAGGAATGGGATGGGGCAAGGGGGATAATTGGGGTAGTGAGAAGAAAGAGGAAAGAAAAGCTAAGAGCAAAGAAGACAACATACACAACACAAAGTACGAGACGGACAGGAAACAAGTTGAAAATAGGGCACCGCCTTTGAACGGTCAGTAACCTATAAAAAGGAAACTGTTGGTTTAAACGCCTTTAGTAACAGATACCAGATCATATAAGGTAAAACATAAAATAGGGTCAATCTAATGTACAATTACACCAATGTTCTCAACAACTTGTCTGAAGTCAGTGCACCAAGAGCCTAACTTTAAAGGGCACGACTCAGGAAGCTGCATGACAAAATTCTACTCCCTCCAAGTGACAATAATTCGTTGTTTAAACGTTCTAACATCGCTCTTACTTATTCTGTGTTATTTTTGTCTCATTTTACTATCATATATATATACAACATGACATAAACCTTATGATTTGGCAAACATTAACTAACCTATCAAGTTCTATTTATAGTTATAAAAGTAGCGTCGAGCTAGAAGGAATTGCTTTTATTCCCATTTTGTATTCTGCTAAAATCTTTCTTGTTGTGTGAAGTTACTTTGTATCTGAATCTGTAACTGCAACTCAAAATTATGTTTGATATATCTGACAGTTGTATTATGAAATATTTACTTTTCAACACAACGCGGGTAATGGGTAATCATTTTTCATTTACATATAAATAATTTGTGTTCCAAGGTACGGATGTTTCTTCTGACGCTATATTTGATTTAGGTCTCACGGTTAGTTAATATAACTTCATAATTACATCAATTTATCGGTCATGATGTTAAAGTTTCCTGTGATAGAGTTAATTTTTGTCGTTGTTATATTAGACTAGATTGTAATGAGACTGCTCATTTTACCACTACTGACAGCTCAGCAAAATTCTGTTTGTATAAATGTGTAAAAGGCAAAGTTCTGATAAACTGAAGATTTGATGTTGTTATGAATAAGTCGAAGTATCAGATTTTAAACTCTTGCGAAAGCTGGTGCAGGAGAATGTAACTTGACATGTTTACATTTTGAAATCATATTATATTATTTTCGTAATAGGATTAGCTCATAGGGAAATATTCCAGACGAACTTAATATTAAACATGTTTCACAAATAACTAATTCTGTATGTTAAAGGCTTATCGTAATACCAGTTACTGAGTGATTGAATATGTCAGGAAAAGGCAACCATATTTGGTTTTGCTGCTTTTTTATTTTATGCTAGTAAATAAAATACTAAGTTTTTACTAGTGAAACATAAACCATATTACTCACATTTCACTCACTTTGAGTGTTATAGCTTCTGCCGATCTGCTTGTACATTGTGTATTGGTTAATTTTTCACATAAAAGCGGGTGAAAATAATTATTGCAGTCGTGCTGTTTTTGTTTTTGTTTTTATAGTGTTTTGTTTAATTCAAGTAAGGTTACTTTAAGAGAATTACATAATGTGCTGCCAATAATAAACAGAAACAAATGTTTATGTCGTGTGTCTCTTTATAACGTCGCAATACCTATGACGCCAAAAATAACTTCTATTAATATATCTTCAGTCAGTTACATATTATACTGTGACCTAGCCTGTGCTATGGGGCGTGAGAGGTGTTGCACATTTTATTACCTCTCACGAACCGACTCAATCAAACCGAGAATGCTATTGTTCTTTTTTTTTGTTGCATTCTATTTACAGATTGTATTGTTATTTATTGTGAAACATTCTAGGCACCATAACATATCATCAAGTAAGGTATACCCTCACCGATATGGGTTCGAGCCTCACTCTGGACGCTGAATTCTTCATATCAGGAAGTCAACCAGATGGCTTACGGAAGATCGGTGGTTCTACTCAGGTGCCCGCCCGTGATGAAATTATGCACGGAGGGGCACCTAGGGTCTTTCTCCACCATCAAAGCTGGAAAGTCGCCATATGACCTGAACTGTGTCAGTGCGATTTTAAGCCCAACAAAACAAACACGTTCCTGTATTGTCTAGTCACGAAGTGATATATATCACACATATGCGCGTGTATTACAAATCATTTACATAATTTGCATAATAATTAGTTTCTTACTTAGCTATTCTGTAAACAGTTTCTCTTAAATCGCTTTTTAAATATGAGAAAATATCAAGGTTTTCATATATCATACTGAGGAATAACGTACAGTTCAACTTGCATTAAGAGACCCAAGGAAAGGGCAAAACGTTGTCTTTTAACACAACTGGTCTCTTAATACAAAATAATTTGTTCTTTATTAATACAAATGGAAACTGCAAAAGTGGTCTCTTAATGCAAGTGGTCTCTTAATAGGCGTGGTCTCGTAGGGAAGTTTGAATGTAGGTATTTAATAGCAATACAGCAAATTCGTTTTGACAGCTAAGAGCAGAACATAGCTTTTTTTGGAAATTGCAATGTTGAATAATATGCCGTTGTATGGAACAATACTCTTAAAGGCGGTATGCACAGACTTCATCACATTTCGGCAACACTTACGACATTTTAGTGTTTAGTATTATCCTGTTGGAGATGTATCTAAAGATAAGTGACCCATTGAGTTAGAACCCTATTAGAAACATTCATTTTACTGAGTTAGTGAATCTTATGTAATATATAAGTATTTAAATATCTAAGTATTTCTTTCAATTTCAATATAATTTCTGTTTCATATTTCTGTTTGATAGAATATGAGATATTAAAACGATATGATCCAAAATGCAAGTTTTAAAACTGCGTGCAGCTTTGAAATTTATGTTGTTTTAATCTATCTTGGTTGCGCACTCAAGATATGCAAAGGGAGGTTATGATATTTTCAAAACGTGCATTGACAATGAATATCAGCCTAATATATAATTTGATCAATATAATACAGTAGTTTTTGTATTTATTTGCAGGGCTAAGTATGCTAATCAAATGTTTGTGTATGCTAAACTACAGGTAACGTTCGTGATTGGGCAACCAGGGTAGGAAAATAAACTCAAATCAAATATAAAAAATGTATATGCCACTGCTTTATGGACAACACAAAAACTTCATATTAAACGTAATATGATAAATTAAAATACAGAAATAACAATTTTAAAGTTTAAAATAAAATAAAAAGTCAAGTAAGACGTATTGAAATAGCACATGGAAATGTAAAATGTAACTTTTCTAACGTGTAGTAGGATCTTTGTATGCTTTAATCCAGTGCCTATTTAAAGACACTTTTTTTGAAAATGTTGATTTACTGGTCTTATTACTATTATTTCTTTGTATTTCAATGTTCTAAATAAACGTATTTAGCCTTACATTCCATTACTTACAAACTTCAGTCTTTACAAAAATAAACTAGCACATTTTAACTCGTGTAAATATAATTATGATATTTTTTGTTGTTTTTTTTCATTTATTAAATTCCTATTTGTGTTTTTATATCTGTCTATACTAAGTGATACCTACTTTGAGAGAAAGTGTCGATTTTCAGTGGACGTTTTCTTTACAAAGATGTAATTTAACAAATTTCCAATTTATGTCTTTAAATTATAGAGCTCAAGGCTTCGATTTTAAAACCATCCTTACAAGAAGTCTGTGACAAATTATCTAACAAATCTAAGTTTCTTTTACTGTTATAGGATTTGACAGTACAATAGAAAAAAACTTACGTAACGGTAACAAAGTTATTATTTGATTCCAGTGAACTTTGTAGTGCAGGTAACTTAAACGACATTATAATATGGTTATTATAATTGATCTGCAATGTTGCATTAGGCTCGAATGGATTTTGCAATACCTGGATTCCACGAGGCTCTTGCGCCAAGTGTTATCCGGTCTGGCAAATCAACGAGAGCCGAACGCATAATTGAAGAGCAAGGTACTGCTTTTATGACCCTTTTATTTGATGCAACTACATTTTTTTTCTCTTTTACATCAGCCGAAATTGACTACAATATTAGACCAATAAGGCTGAAACTTGTTTCTAACGGTGAACTTGATGCATGGAACGTCGAAACTTAATCAAGTAGTTCCATCATTGAAAATTTTTCCGTATCCTTCGGGAGCTGAAAACAGGGTTTTGTAGTCTTTACTGAAATACATCCTGTATCTGTGACATAAAATTCGTAGGTATACAATAAATAAAACTATAATTAAATCTTCTATCGAAAGTAAAATACAAACAAATGAGACGATTTGATACCTCTTTTTGACAATCCCTCGTACACTGCAGTTTCGTGAATCTGATTTGTATTTACCCAAATGCATATAAATATTAAACAAACCCAATTGGGTATCCTGTGATATCTGGTCTTACTTTGTAAAACATAATAGAATTTAACCTGGTGCATAAAGAATTACTTTCTATGTCTACAGTAGCCTGTTCCTAAACCTGGTCAAATAAATACACACGTCGGCTCTGTAAATGCGGTTCTATCCAATCGTTCACAGATATTTTCCTGCAAAGTGTTTCTCCCATGTCCTATTAACAAGGCACTTCTGTTAAAATAGCTTACATTTTCTTTACGTGCATAGGCTTAATGGCTAAATATATAGTGCGTGCAAATACTATACCCATAATGAAATGATATATGTTAAACGTTTTCAAAATTTTTATTGTTAGTTTTCATCATCATGTTCGTCTTTAGTCAAATTCTCTAGTTTTGGTTTTACATGAGACAAAATTAAAGGAATCTTTATATTCAAAACTCAGCGTGATGGTTGTCGCTCTGGCACCACTTTAATGCAAATAAAGAGTTTAACGTTACAATGATCTCGGCAAATTATACTTGTTGACTGAAAAGGACGATTTACATAAAAAGCATGACGTACGTGATCAAAAAATGGACGTCATCAAGCGTGTTTGAAGGCTTGAAGAGAAAGAAGTTACAGAAATGTCAAAATTATAAATACGCATTATATGAGGAATAGGATGAATTTTAAATTTACTGAAATGTCGAAACGGAACTCTCAAACTTCGGCATTCCACTTTTAAATACTAGTATCTAAACTGAAAATTCAGCGCTTGTCTTTGGTATTAAAAATGTTTTCTTCTGCTCAGATTTAATTGTATAATGTAATTCCTTAAAAGCGTTTGATTCATAATAAACAATATTTTCGGTGCAAATAAAAGAAACCTCATGACAGTAAGATTCATATAAATAGTAATAAAACGTGGCTAGGTGTGATAATTGTATAATAGCAAAATGCATTGATTTAAAGATAATTAAAACTTGAATACTACTGACAAAGTTGGAGCTTAAACATACGAAATAACTCCCACTTGTCACCAAGGAAATATAAAAACACATGGATTTAAGGAGGTAGGTTACCTTGTTACAAGGGTAAATTCAAATAAGTTGAACCGCAGCATTTTTTGTATTTCGTCTAATATGTAGTTTTAACTGCTACAATCTCAATTTCGTTTGTCTCTGTCCCTTCAAGTTCAGTTTTTATCCAGGTTTGAAGAACATGACTTTCCAAAGGTATTTCATATTTAAAGAAGAAGGCAAATACGGATATTTAACACTTTTCAGTGTATTTTAGTTTCATTGATATCCGTAGAAGTCTGCATAATTGATAATTTTACTAGTATGCACATTAGCTTTCTAATATAAGCTTAAAATGTATATGTCGCGGGGCTCGTGTTTCCATGGTAACGCATTTTCTCTCACTTTTAAACAACTTTATATAAAAATACGGGTTTTCGACGGCTTCAGTGCCATTCTGTTAATGACCAACATGGAACATTTGGGTAATATCATCAGCAAAATACCAAGCACTTTACATGGTACCCTATCTTTCTCAAAGTTTAAAGTAACCATGGCAACAGAGATGTTTAAAAAAAGCTTATATCTTGCTTTTTGTCGTAATTTCTTATTAAAAAATATTGAATAAGATTATCTTTCTAGTTAATGTATCTTTAAAACATATTATTTATAATGTAAGTTATATTTTCGTGTTATTTGCATTTATTCAAACAAATTAAACAGCTAAGAATACTCACAGCAATACACCTTGTCTGGCATTTTTCATTGAAAAATCGTTAAGCATGCTGCTATTATTCTGATGGATATTGTTGAAATGAAAATAAAAAGCCGTAGCTGTGTTTCTTAAATAGACCAGTGTCAACGCTTTTTGAATTTTACATTTAAATATATAGGTCACGGGCTTCGTTTCCATGGTAACATCAATTTAATTCAAGAAACCACAATCTTCTAATGAAATTTGAACAATTTTAGGTCTTAATTTTAGTATATAAGACACAAATTATCAACGGAACCTGAAAAATAGGTATTACAAATCAAACTGCTAGATTTTTTATTTGAAAATGGCCGTAACAAGTAACCTTTCACCCAACTGTATTCCAAATAACATTGGTTACCATTGACCATTTTCTTACATTCCGCATAACATTTCAATATAACTACATAAAAGAAGCAAAATATTGATTATTATTCAGAGCAAGAGACTCATAAAAAATATTTCAGCAAATAATGGTTATTTGAAAATAGTTAAAATAAAGAAAATGCACAGAATTACGTACTTTCAAGATAAAAGCTATTAATTTTGCGCGGTAACTGACACGTAACGTCATGACGTCAATGACGTCATTTTAAGGCAACATTGTTTTGAAGTGTTTCTGCGGCAATTTATTCATTATTTCTGCACTATTAAGCCATAACGCATCAGATCGAAGACAGGTTCATGATTTGTTTTCAGAAAATATACAAACACATTTAGTTTGTCGTAAACGTCGTCGTAAATCGTCACGTTAGCTTCCGGTTGGACATGCGCACATACAAATATGAAGGTAACCTACCTCCTTAAATCACGAAGGGAGTAATAATGCTTGCATAAGACGTAAAGCGTACTTGGTGAAGCATCTGCCTTCAGGCGACCAAAAAAGTCTAAATGGAAACAATACAGGTGGTTATGCTATGAAAGGAATTATTGCCTAAATATTGTTCAGCGGATAGACTGGTACTCAAATTAACAGTTACTGATATGGTGCGTTCATCAAAAAGCAGTCATATGTCTTTATAAAATAATAATTCTGCGTCCAACTAAGCAGCCTCTATCAGTTTAAATAAATCGTTCTACATTACCCGTATGAAACTGATGAACATTTTTACAATCTAAATTGATATAATTTTATACCCATATCCTTTCCGCAGCCTTAACGTATTAAAACGTATTAGCGTCTGATGGCCCTTTCACGCTTCCGTAGAATCAACATTTATTACATGAAATTTATTTTGAAAATATTTCTGAAATGTCTAGGTCTGCAGCTCTCAAATACGGTTATATCATACATCCGAAGCATATACTGACACTCTCAGACAACATCAAAAACGACCTTTCGAGCGATTTGATGAAGTTCCAAAATGATCAATGTACCCTTGGTCCGTTACGAAACCCTTTGGGATTTGTGTTTATTCCATGCTCAAATATCTTTTTGTAGATAAAACGCTGACATGCAGTACTAATGCCCAGGTAATTTCAATTCGTTAGAAAGTGCTAAAACTTGACTCCAAAATAGCAAAAAACAAAGAAAAGAAGAAGTCCACGCGCATACATTTAGACGGGGTGACACCTGCGCGTGACCCCTGACTATCTACGAATCAAAATACGGCTTTCGTTTTCAAGTTTAGCATTTCTACTTTCATTTTCTTTACTTCCAGAAATAGCAAAAGGTCGAGTGACGTCATTTTATGTGTTGTCAAAAACATATATATTCCTGTCAGGATAGCATAAATATGTGCTGGCCGTCCTAAGGATATATATAAGTACATGCAAATGTAGCTCAATACCGCAGTATTTACAAAACTTATTCACGTAAGCTGTTAATTTCGTCTCTAGGTGAGTTTGAACACCATGAAACGAGAATATCTGTATCTCAGGACAAAGTTATTTATGAGGATTCATAAAAAATATCATCTGGGGAGTTTGTACGTTTATATAATGCAACAGTTATTACTTGTTATCTTTAAAGAACTAAATTAAATGAATGAATGTCGTAAAAAGTCCTAAAAAGTAAAATTCAAGAGGTAGTTAGATTTGGTCGACATTTATTTGTAATTCTGAGAGAAATTTATACTATATAACGGCTAAAGATATCCTTATTAGAAGTTTGTGTATGTATTCTGTTACAGTAGTAATGTTTCAAAAGCTTAAGATTGTACATACCTGATTACAAATTCTTCGTATGCGATTTCGGCATTTTTGCGCGCGTTGAACTATGACTTACCTTCAAAGAATGCCGAATTGCCTAATAGGAATACGTTATCTCACGGACATCGCCGAATGCCATTACAGGTCGTAGGTGTAATAAACTTGCCAAACACAGATAAATCCAAAAATAAAAGCAATACATTAAAAAAGTGTTTCCATTTGACTGATCTGAATTTATTTTAATAATATGCTGTGCAGCGGATTATGGAAACGTAGCGGTGGATTATTAAAACATGACAGTGTATTTTGGAAATGTTGCACCGGTTTATAGGAACATAATAGTGAATTATTGAAACATAATAATGGATTACTGAACCGTAACTGTGGATTAATGAAGTATAGCAGGTGCGTGTGGAAACGGCATTATACTGTATTTGAAACAGTTACGATGAGATAATCTTAGTATGAATTTCACCGGTATAGTAAAATTCTTTAACGTAATTGAATATGAAAATATGTATAAAACTTAATATAAATAAAGGCTATTACGTATATATGTATATATGTATATATAAATCTGTGAGAAAATAATTTGAGAGCATACACTGAACCAGGCAAAATGATAACAAAGATTGATTGAGTCTGTTTTTGAGAATGTTACAATTTTGCCAAAAATATTCCACAAGACATGAGTACACTGGAAAAAAACTTTTCTCTACATTGTGTAATATAACCATCAAATGGATTACTTCTGTTTTATAATTATTTCATTTCTGACATGAAGACGAATGACCGATATTCCGGTGATATATACAAATTGAAACGTACCTTTAGATAATGTCTAAACACTCTGATAATAAGTGTATATGCAAAAATATATGCAGTAGAATTTATATAACTGACAGAGAACCTACTACATGTATCAGTAACATTAACTTGTAGTATTTGTTACAAAAATATCTAAATATAAAACGAAAGCTGTGAAACTAATTAAATGTATTTGAAACCAAATCATATTACACAATCATTTAGGCAAAGTTACCAGAAAATATGTAAGCAATCAGAATTAATGTGAATAAATGCATTTGTACGCAAAAGCAACGACGGAGATCGTTCAGTTCATTTCGATCTCCGATCCTAAAAAACGTCCAATTTCCAGCTTAATTTTCTCTTGGGTTTATTGGCTGGATCTAAATGTATACCTGATATTTTGCTAGCGAGGTGTTGGTAACGAAATTTATTAATACGTGTACAGCTTTAGGATTATTTTAATTTGAACTGTCCAAATATACGACAAATATATTTTGATCGATATTTGATTTAATTATATCTATTACTACTTTCTTTTCTGTGTTTTTCTGTTTTCTTACAATATTGCAAATTGTAATTATGTTTGGTATCTGATCAAGTTTCGATATTATACATTTTGTATAGTTTAACTCCCTATAAACTAACTATGAAGAACATTGTGATACCGTAAACATTTAAACGTAAAAAATACCAGATTCATAATAGCTCGCAGTTACTGTTCCAATAATAAAACGACAAAAACATTTCCATTAAACGTTCGGAAAAAACGGTTTCCAATTTAAATTTGTCATGGAAAATTCATGATATTACAATTAAAATATTTATCTTTTTAGATAAATTACTGATACTATATTGAGAACATAATAACGTAACACATATACAAACTTATCAAAAATAGAAAACAGTAAGAAGATAATGAAATAATTAATAGACCTACCTTAGTTCACAAACATTATCCATTTTACATTTTGTAAATATTATAAACTGTTCGAAACTTTTCCAATAATTTACCCCATTTTTATATATGATGCTAGTTGTAAAGCTTAATAATAAACTAATACATCAATACAGGAGAATGTTCTGTAGCTATTTCAAACTAAGGAGCACTCGACTCGAAATCGCAAATCCAATAGCGCCACTGCAAAATTATTCCGAAGCCCGCAAACTGTATTTTACTTTTCACTTATACACAAAACCTGCATTAAGACGTCCTTAACTGTCCTATAATCCATCAAATATTTTGTAAGTGTTATTTACTGAGTCCTATCTAGGCGAATGGTGCGTGTGTTGTTAAATTTTATATCTAAGCATCTTCAGCAGTTATGAAATATAAGACGTATAATTAAAGTAAACTAAAGATTAGTGTCACTAGGAGTAAAATTCATTTTCGATGGGTAATATATCAAATCTATATTAGTGAGGGAGTTACTCTTTCAACCAAAGCAATGTAGATAGATACTGTTTCTAATAATGCTAAAATTCATTACAATGTGTAGATTTGTCAACACGACATTCAAATCCAAATCATTGAACATGGCACACAATTTGTAGAAGTGTCCCGGTTTGTTTTTAAGGCAATGTCATTACCACGGTACGTACTTTACGCTTAATGAGTTATTCTTTTTAAGTAAATAAGATAAATTGTTACTATTGTTTGTTAACATTAACTGCACCTGCACATAGGGATCCTGTAAAGTAAATTGCTAAATGGCGTATTGTCACACAGTTACTACAAATAAATGTAGGACCGGTCTTTGATAGTCAGTAACGAGTAGATATAGAATACTGATGATATGAAAAACTAAACATTTCACACAAAATCCACATGGAAATACATAAATGAGGGTAGGGGAGGGGGGGGGGGGGGGGGGGGGGTACGCAACTTAGACATATGCTTAAGTTGCTTGTGGAGATTTAGTATTACCCACCTATGTGTGGAGCTCTTATTGGTTTTTCGGTTTTGTAACAGTATTAAACTTTTACTTTTGATGCTACCGCTATATAAAAATAAATAGTTGTTTTGTCGTCATTTAAAATAAAATGACATTTTCACAAAACAAATGGTTCATGTTTTTTATGTTATTGGTACCTCACACATATTAACTGCACCTTAGAAGTGTACAGTTCCTTAATTATCCACTGCCTAAACTATTACCACATCAAACTCACATTGCCAGGTTTTACCTTTAGCAAACTGTTGTATTTGTGGAAAAGTGTGATGAAAGGAAGGATTCAAATGGCTGATTTGATGAATGATACAGCATATGTTGTGATCTATCAGGTAGCCTTTAGTATCATACCTCAAATTCAACTGCACCATAAGTCCATACTGATACAAATACTGTATTAATTGCTGAAACTAATATTGTTGGAAAGAAAGCGTTACTGTTATTTTATCGAAGATACTATACAATTATCGACATTTTCATAGATTGATATCAGGATTTATCAACCCAAAAAAAGTTATATAACTTTTTGAGGGTTAATAAATCTTTATATCAACCTATGAAAAAGTCAGTAATTGTTTTATTACACGACTAGATGTATAGTCAGTCTTGTTATTACAATTGCATTCTCATTACATTGGACGATTGGAATTGGAAAGATTGCCGCCTATTTTAAGACCAAATTAGGTTGATATTCGCTTTCCAAGCACCTACTTCGATCTAATTTATATCATACTATTTATAACCCAAGATAAGTTGATATGTTAAGTACTCATTACTTTTCGAACCGTTTTCAGCCAATCAGAGAAACAATAGAATACAGTCATGCAATAAAACAGTTTAATACTTATGTACCTATTAATAGACATTTATTTTCATTTAAACGTGTCTTCATGGGTTACGTGATTTTTTTTCCTACTTTAATTTTGTTATGACAAATATTGAAACATTTAAGCTTTTACTATTTTCTTCAATATTTTCCCGATATGAAACGCAAATGCCTTAGGAAAATGATGTCCCGAAATATAAAAAGTACAAGTTGTTACAATTCTGTTGCAATAATTACAGTTATATGTAATGCATAATAACATGAGCGATTGTAACACTTCGATTTTGTCACATGTATCATATCACATTTTTACTGTTAATACAAATCGAAGAACTGCTCGAAATTGCTCATATTTCTGACATTTCATAGTGTGACACAATCTTATCATATTACTTCTAATAAAGCCTTGTGCTTCATACCAACTTTTGAGATACTTTTAATACATTTTATTGTGCTAAATAACCGTTACGGTGGCAGTATCTTGGCATGTCTATTAGGCGTTTTAAGAGGTACTTACTTCTAGAGATAAAGCTTTCAAAGCGTTTAAAAAGGTGATGAATGTATAGTTTGAGTGTATAAATAACAAAGAAAACAGTAATCTGTTATAATGAAGGTGTTATTCTTCTGCGAAAATAATACAAAATATAAAACATTGTTTATTAATTAATGAATTGAATTCTTCAGTGTTGCTAGTATCAAGATGTAAAATAATACGCACTGGCAAAATTGCTAATATACGATTTCTTAGAGTATATGCTTTCATTCTGATCTAATCAATAAAGCAGCGCTATATTATATTATTAACTAAATGTCTGCTGTCAGCGGATGAGCCAAAGACCTAACTGGCTGAAAAGCGTGTGTATTGTTTGAGTGATTTACACTGAATCTGGTTCATTGTTTCTGTTGTATTTCAGCGATTAAATAAGAACAAACCGAACCTTTTTTCTATAACTTGCAATAAAGAACGAATGTCAGCGAGTGTAAAACCTGTCAATTAAAGAAGAAAACGCATTTCCAACTTGTCACGATTTCACAGAATATCCATTATCTAGCTGGTAGCATAATAACAAGTTGCAAAAATATAAACCTGGCAGACAAACTTGAATAAAGTGGAGTTTAAAGATTTGAAAAATAGTTAAATTGATGTAAAATATACAACTTAATTACACTTGAAAAAATTAAAACAATATTGTTTCTATCGTCTTCATCGGAATCATTGAGTGCCCGAGAACTGTCAAATTCACATACGCTGAATTTTAAATTATTTTTCTTACAAGAATTCTTGTTAATTCAAATAAAAATTGTAAACAGCTCAAGGGTAGATGCCGAAATATTGAAACTAACGCATGCAAAGAAGTAAAATTCTTTGTAGCAGCTGGTAACCTCAATTTTTTCGAAAATGTTTTCTTTGGAACTTGAGTTAGAAGCAATTTAACATTCTAAAACAAATAATTTTGACTAAATATAAAATAAACTATACATAAACGCGTTTTCTCTAGAAACGAAAAGTCAACACCCAAAAGATAATGCAGATCAAACGATAGCACGAATAATGCTGAAGGGATTCCAAGCCCGTGAAAATGTACCCCTTACCAAATAAAATACATCTAAAGGCATGTTTTTTCTTTGAATTAGTCTGGCAAAAATTAAAACTATCTCAGTCAACTGTAATTATCACATTGTGATTTCTGTCATAGGGAATTCGTAATGTATATTAATGTTAATTTGACGGGACGTGATGTCAATTTAATGTCAGATTTTGTATAAAGTGTAAACTGAGAAGTAGTTTGACATTATTTAAGCTTGTAATGGGACGTCGGGGTACTTTGATGATATTTCAGTTATGGACCTTTCAGAAATGTCAAAACTCATTTATCCAAAAGAAATACAACTTGACAAGGCTAATACTAATAAATTTAGAAGTGTAACTTTTTAGACTTAAATTTAACAGTTCTAAATAGAAACGAAAATGTATGATAAATATTTAAATTGTCATTTTACCGCACCTGGATAGGGATGACCCTCGAGCGGCATCATGCGTTCTCTATATTTCACATGTCCGCTTTGCAGGAGCCTGCTCAAAAGTAGAGGATTTCAATGATAGAGATCGTCATAATACAAAACAGTTATTAAAACAGGGTTACCGATATCATAAACTATGGAAGTCCTTTACTAAGTTTAATTACAGATCATCTGGAACTTTTAAAGAAATTAAGTTCTGAAATTTAAACTTAGATTATAATCAAGTATTAGTAAAAATGTATAAGTTGATCAAAAGATGATACATTACAAGAATTGTTAAAAAGACTAGCCAACACATTTTAGGCGGAAATAATTTCTCTCAAAAATCCTTTAAAAGTGACAACTCTGAAAGTGAGTAATGGTACAAACTTATTGACATAAGATTTATGGAATATATTGTTATAAATAACCAAATATATTGTGCAGATGGTAGTAAACCGATGCAACGATTTTGAAATAATGTAGAAAATTTACATTCTTCTTGCCTTATACCAATATACTCTAACTTTTATTTTCACCCACTTTATCTTTTCCAATGTCATATTTACATTATATGCCAAACTTGGTGAAAATGAAGGTGTTGAAAAGTGAGAGGACTAATAAAGTGTAAGACTCCATGATGTTTTACTCCTAAATCCGACTAAAAAACGAAAAGAGGCAGTAGATTGCTTAGTCGTGCCCTTAAAAGTTAGACTCCTGTTGCTCTAAATTCAGACAAGTTTTTGAGTACATTGGTGTAATCTAACCTTATATTATGCCTTTGACTGATCCCTTTTCCATGTTTTACTTTAAATACTCTGGCATTTTTACGCTTATGTAAGAGTTTTGTTACTTACATTGTTTATTTAACTTGTTTAAAACATGATAAGAACAAGTTTGTACGCCTTAAACGCGTTTAGACCCAAGTTTCCTTTATTAAGTTACTGACCGTTCCAAGGCGGTGCCCACATTTTCGACTCGATTTGTATTCTATGTTACGTTTATTGTCTTGCTTGGTGTTGGTGTTTTTCTCAACCCCCCCCCCCCCTCCCCACTCTCCCCCATCCCCCCCACACACACACCAATCCCCGCCACTCACCCCGATCGCCCCCTTGCACTTACGCTCCCTCTTCCTTTACTATGAATGCGGGTTGGTGTCAACTAGTCGTCTCAAGTGCCCTAGAGTGTGGTTTTTCCTATGCTTTCTGTGTTTTTGCGTTAAATAAATCCTAATAAACATAGCAAATTTATAAGGGATTGTTATGTTATTTATTTTCTTTGGGTTTTAATTAAGATCCTTAAAAGAAGCATAGAACGTAATCAAGCAACATAACAGCAGGCTTGGTTCTTTACGTCACAACGACACACGTATTGGTCATATGGCAACTTTCTAAGCTGTGATGGTGGAGGAATATGTCAGCTGCCCCTATCTTAAATCAATTACATAGCACCTCTGTATTCATCATGCAGTATTCTAGGCAACCGACATGTATTATATCTCGGCGAAGGAACGTCTCCCTCAAAATTAATATATTTTAATTGAGGAGTAAGCGTCTGTATGTTACTGATGTTTCATACTGATAACTCTTCGATATATTTTACAGACATATTACATGTCATTCACATCAGATTGTATTTATTGGCACCAAGTGTATATCTTTCTAGACATTGAAAGATGCCAATATTGAGAAAGTGAAACTAACGCTCTGTCAAAATTTTTCTGAAAAAATGGTAACCTTAACCTTTCTTAAAATGTATATTTTGGAAGTTATGTTAGAATCAATGTTTTCCCCTAGAAACGAAAGGTTAACATCCAAGTAATGCGGATATCAATTAAGCTGATATTGAGAATTATGCTGAAATTATTTCATTAAATCTACACTCTTCAACTTCCTCTATACACAAAAATACCAAAAACAAAAAAGAAAAAAAAAAAAAAAAAAATGATTTTTTCCCTTAGAAGCCAATTATGAAAATTTACCGGATGATCAATATTATCAAATCGCTCTAACAAAAATCCAAGCATTCGTCCCTATCATTTCTGTTTGCTGAATTTTCTTCGGATACAATGTTGCATTGAAACATTATGGTTTAAGAAAAGGCTACAGTGTAGAACAATGTTTCTTTTAAGCGTACAGATCTACGTAAAAACACAATATTATTTTTATACATTTATCAGAATTACGCAAATTCATGAAGCAGACGAATACGCTACATGCAAGAGCTCAGATAAAGTCTAATAACCTTAGCGAATTTATAAGGGATAGTTGTAATTTTCTTTATTTCCTTTGGGCTTTAATAAAGATCCTAAGAAGAGGCAAAGAACGTAACCAAGCAACATAACGGCAGGGTCGGTTTGACTGAGTCTTTAAGTCACAACGACACCATTATCGGTCATATTGCGACTTTCTAAGCTGTGATGGTGGAGGAATATGTCAGGTGTCCCTATGGGCATTATTTCAGAACAGCTCGGTACTGCTCTCATGAATATATTAATTTGCACACACGTGACAATATTTTTCCATTCAATATCAAATAATGATTCATTTCAAACAAACAAAACATAACAGAGGTAAAATAGGTTTAAATGGTCAATTATAATTGTTGAACTTTTTAAGTTTAAAGATGACAACTGCTTTTGCCTTTTCAAGAATGTTTTGCATAGTTGAAAGATTTTACATATTAATTTATTCAACGTGTACTGCATTTGCCATAGATACCTGTTATTGTATTAGATAGCATTGCGTAGGCGCGATCGGTAAATCAAGATTCAAAATGAGATTATAGGACAAAGAAACCCGATAAATTTACTAGATATGTTCAAACATTGTTCTAGAATTGTGGGAATCCTAACTTATAACTCAATATCTCGACATTGTATCATAGCTCGGTGCTTTTTCTTAACAAATTTGGTGCAGGTAATTCCTATACACCGAGTACAGGATGCGGTAAATAAAAGTGTGCAAATACCCGCACGCTAGTTACCGCACTGTTGGATAGGAAAGTATGCCAGCGTGTCTGGAACAGTAGACAACGGAGTGTATTTTATTGATTTTCTGCTCTAGCATTGGTTTATTTAACCTGGGCTTTACACATTTGTAAAGCAAGGATTTTAAGTACTCACTGAACTGCTGTATATGGCAATGTGGAACGCCTACAACTACCATATATGGGTGGCTATGATACAAAACAGAAAGAACATTTAAAACTCTCGGGTACGCGATTTATACTCGGGGGCTACACCCCCTCGTACAAATCGTTTACCCTTGAGTTTCAATGCTCTTTCTATTACTAAAAAAGAGGAATCCAGTTTTTTTAAATGATAAAACTTATTGTTCCGCTTGATTTCAACACATAATATTTCGTTGTTTAAACACTCTAACTGCACTTTTTTTTCTCATCGTTTTACTATCATATAAACACGACATATCATAAAATCTTATGATTTGGAAGACTACATTTACTAACCTATCAAGTTCAATTGATATTTATAATAAAAGCAGCGGCAAGCTACAAGGAATTGCTTTTATTCTCATTTTGTAATCTGATTATAAAATCGTTCTTGATGTTTTTTGTATGATAGAACGGGTTACACCATTTGAAATTACTTTGTGTCTGAATCTGTAACTGCAACACACAAATATTTTTGATATATCTGACAGAAGTATTATGAAGTATTTACTTCTCAACAGAACGCGGATAATGTGTTTTTAATGATTACCATTCAAAGCCTGTTACTGAAGGAGCTCTTATCCTGTTGTAAGGGCCCGTTTTAGCTTATATCTTGTTGGTATATTAATATACTTGTTGCGATTTAATCTCCTTTTGGGTCATTTCAGTTCTGCACATGGAAGAAGAAGGTCGTTTGCAAGTAGATGCCAGGGTTGATTTTGCTTCTTATCGAAGGAATCTTCGATTGTTTATACTTGCTGATGTTTAATATATGGACTTAATTATTATATGCGCATTCAGATATTGTGGGAGAATACTTAAATAGTATTTTGAGATTTTTGTTGAGTAGTTTAAATCTATATGTTATGCAGTTTATATAGCAGGGAGGTAGGCTGGTATTATTTGCTTATTTTTAATATAGTTTGTATTTATTGTACGGATATATCTGTGTAATTACCGAAGGACTTAAACATTAAATTGATTAATAGCTTTTCTATTATACTTTGCAGTTATCATAATGACTATTTGTTTTGTGACCTGCTACAATTTAATCCTGGAGTATTGAGGTGCTTATTTGTGTGTTACTGGAAGGTGTACACTTAAACGAGAGGTAAAAGAGCAGGTCGATATTCGAAGGTAATATGAATTATTAAATAGGTAATATGTCTTGCAAATTTATGTAGGTAATTTTGTGGTTTCCCACGCTAATTTTGATAACAATGCATTCCTTTGTAATGCAGGGTTAAAAATAGACATGTGTAAACATCCCTGCTAGCAGTGTAGCGGACGATTTCTGTCCAAGCTATCTTCAGTAATGGGTAATCATTTTACAATTACGTATAGATAATTATTATTTCAAGGTACCGAGGGTTTCTTCTGACGCTATATTTGCTTTTAGGTACCACGGTTAATTAATGTAACTATCTCCTTATTTACACCATTTTATCATTCATCATGTTAAAGTTTTCTGAGATAGAGTTAATTCTTATACAGTGAATTTAACAGTCAAAGTCCAGCTCCCCTCTATTTGACATTTATTCTACACAAAGTGTTCAGCTTATACGCACTGAAATTAAAAATAAAAAATCTCCAAGTAGCCACTACTTATCTTGGATATATGTGTAAGAAACTGATTCAAAGTTCACAGTCTGAAAAAAAAAAGATTAGAGATCAGTGTCTGAAAAAAAGAGTCATTTGAGTCGAAAAATGAAAACAACTTAAAGTTAGTAAAATGTTTTGTGACTTCGACGGGACGGTAGTGTGATATGACTTTTGTTTAAAACAATGAAAAGACCAACGTTTATTTTCGAATCGCATCGAAGCTTTTCTACCTTGCTTTCAGTTCGAGCAAATGCAATGGTAAACAAAGAACCAGCTAATCTAAGAAATAAAAAAGACTTTCTGATTGAAAGCTGTTTTTGACAGATGATCTTCCGGCATACTTCACAGATTACATTACAAAAGGACCACTGACTACTTTTCATAAACGTTAACCTTGTTGTACTAGGTTTTTCTCATATCCTGCAGACCATTTACTTTTTACATCCAGACACGGAAATAAGACATGCATAATTATTACTAATGTGAACAGAGACTTTAGTTGGTAAGTGAAAACGGGAAAACAAGGAAAGATCAAATCAAGAAAAGCCATGGGGGAAATTTTGACTATTTTTGAATTAATAGTTTATTTTAGGATAAAATCCATAGCCTATCCATAGGTGAAATATCATGATAAAGCAACCAATGGAAAGACAACAAAATCTCTGTTACCTATAAATATGAGTCAAAGTATGATACAAATATCTAGATACATTCCAATAGAAGAAACACAATTGGAAGACTGTTAGATGCATGACGGTGTTATTCCATGTTACAGGTAACATACTAGAAAAATATTATAATATTAATACTGTAGTAAGTTATATATTTATAAAATGCAGTGACGTACACTTAACCATCTTTACTAACGGGAAACGAATACTTTATAATAGATGAAAAGTTTTCTCATTCAGAATCATATCCGTGTTATTATTAATTTATGCTACCTCTAAAAACAGGCAGTTCTAAAACTTAAGTTTGTTATTACGCGGAATAAAACGGCAAATGCAGCTCTACAAAAAGGTCATTTCTCTATTCATCTAAGTTAAATACATTTGATCGGTGAGATGTTCTATATTTACAATTAATATCTAATAATATAACCTAAAGACATGCGCATAACATATTTAACTTTATTAGAGTTTAAATAAACATAGGGTATGTTTCTCAATAACCACAAATATCTTTCTTTAAGTTTGCCAATCACACAGCGTCATAAATTGTTTTGCCTGGTGTTAAGTTATCTACCTGGTGTTAAATTATCTACCATCAGTTTACTTTGTGTGCGAAAGCTGTTTTTGTTTCCATTTTGGTATTATTTTTATAGTTATCATCTCTTTCTTTAGACGAATATGATACTAAAGCACATTGCGTCACTACGAAAGAAAAGACATGACCTCCTAAATGAACTCAAGTACATGCCACCTGTATAATCCTGTCCAAGTTAAAAAATTAAGGAAACACAAAACGTTCTTCTTGCAAATGTTCTAACAGGTTGCATTTATACATAACCCATCTTATAGACTACTAAAACTTAGATGCGAACCATAATAAAATAACAAAATAAGTAGTTCTACGACAAGGCATAGACTATGCCAAAGTTAACTGCCCGTGCTATTGTAAACTGCATACATTCTGTAATAGTTTTATTTCGTCTTGTTCACAGTAATTGAATTTTAGAAAAACTGGACTTCAGATTTTGTGTAAAAATTATCTTTCTTTTAAATTGAAGTTTGGTGGTATCCTAGCATGGACATAAGAAAATGACTTTTTGTTCTAGATTATTGTAAAACTGCGAAATCACGAAAAATGCAATGCCTGAGTTGGGAATCGAACCGGGGCCGCCTCGGCAAAAGAACATTCCTATCTTCTTGACAAATACGGAGTGAGCGTAATGTATAATGCTTTATAATTAAGGCAGTCTACCTCCGGTACCACGTTACAAACGCTTTTCAATTTTGAATGAAGCAAGTAGTTAAAACGTATATGTCTCTTGTGATTCCATAACATATTATTTGTCTGGCCTCTAAAGAAATGTAGCAATAATTTTCTGATATCCATTTGTTGTAATCTTACGACATGGAGGTCAGTGCCTTGAGCATTTTCACAGAACTGTCTTTCGTTTCTGACTTACCAAGTCTGATAAATATATATATATAATATAAATAAGGACTACCTCCAAGACAACAAGATTGATTACAATCTTGTTTCGGGATATTTTCATATACATCTAAGTGTATATTTTTCTTCGTGGTCTTATCAAAATAGCACTCTTCTCTTGTGATTATAAACCATTAAGAAAGTAGATTTCATTTTTGCAACATATCTAAAGTTTCTTATAAATGAAATGTAACCATCTCATGAAAGCAAACGTGTTTAACATATAAAACACAGGCTGTTTAAGGTTTCTAGTGACATCGATAAAGTGTTAGGTCTTGTGGCACCTTTTAATGGTTGAAGAAGACCTCAGTGCAGCGTGTTTATGAACAAGGTAGCATCTGAGAAGAACCAACTACTTTCCGTAGTCTAGTCTAGCTCTGGCTTCCTCACGTGAAAGCATTCTTCATCTTAAACGAGGTTTTAAACCTAAATTCGAGGAACAAGTGACTCAAAATCAGAAAACGTATCAACTTGGCAACGGATGTCAGAAACATGACGTATACAATAAATGATATAAAACATCAGTAACGTATATGATATAGCCTATCATGTTCATGTGATTAAAATGATGCACTCCAAAATCGCTTTATTTCTGAAATTTCAGAGCGATACATCCTCCTATTAAAAACATTTATCCCTTGATGTAGTTCCTATAAACGCACGAGGTACATCTATCGAGAATAAGTTGTACCTAGTTCCATTAAGTACTTTCAAATAATTCTTGATACTTCTGACAGGTGTATCTCGTGATGTTTTTACCTCAAGAGATACATGTTTAACAATTCGCAATGGCTAATCAGTTTCGATATTTTATAGATATTAAATAGTTCTGGTTTTCGTTCATGTGGTATACAACGAATCAAATTTACGTTTTTACGCTAATTAACTGTTAATTGTACCGGTTTTATAGTGAACTATTTCTGGGTGTGTTTATGTTGTTTTCTTTGTAAACAATAGTTTGGCCCTTATTTTTGATTCACTCTTAATTAACGATGACAAAATTCCAAATGAATCGGTCACATGATAAAGAACATTCCTTTTACACTTTAAAACACTGTTGCAACATGCGGATTGATACGTACTTCATCGAAAAAGTAGGACATAAAACATAGATAACACAAACAAAGGAACACAATTAAACAGCCAATGAATTGTATATCTTACCTCCCTTGCATACTGACATAATATAAGTCAAACATTTTATATGTAACACTGTTTCAACATTAACTGTTAGCAGATGCCTTGACTGATTTGTTGAAGAAATGATAAATGAGTTGACACCGAAAACGTTCTGTATTTCTTTTCTGTTTAAGTGACAAATCACGATTCAAAAATAACTTCTTTTGTCCATTATTGTTAATGGTTGCCAGAACACTAGAGTATAAATCCTGACAGTTAGGAAGACAGCTCATTTTTCAAATTGTCTTATTTGTTTCTTAAATCAAACGTTCACTTAAGAAGAATATTGCTAGGAAACAAGTAAGGACATACACAGAGCTATAAATAGGTTTATATAGGTCTATTATTTAGCGAGTAGCACAGCCATAACAAGAGAAAAAAGCCGTTATTGTCCTGTATGTAATATCCGTTGGTTTCATGGTAGTCTATAATTATACTCGTATTCACTAACTTCATTTAGTATATTTGCTATTAACTGAAGCTTAATATTGTCGCAGGTCGATAAATCCTCATATCGACCGAACCTAAAAGGCAATAATTGCTTTATTATTGAATCCAACATACTTATAAGTGTAAAATCTGCAACCTTTTCATAGTTAATTGTGTACGACGTTGCATTGTTTCGGCGTCAAACCATTATGACGTCACAGCTGGGGGTCAATACGTGTTTTCGTATCCGCCTTTGAGTCAATACGACTTTTTATCATTGACTTTGTGATTACATCTAGACCAATGGAAAGGACTGTCAAAATAGATTTAATAATAAAAACAAATACGCAAGGACACAGCAACAATTATTGGTTACGTGACTCATTTTACAATTCCACAAACTGAAGGACAATTTAACATTAAGGAGGTAGGCTACCTTAATATTTGTATGTGCGCATGTCCAACCGGAAGCTAACGTGACGATTTACGACGACGTTTACGGCAAACTAAATGTGTTTGTATATCCATTTTTAGAAAAAATTCATGAACCTGTCTCCGATCTGATGCTTAGAGGTTTAATAATGCAGAAATAATGAATAAATTGCCGCAGAAACGCTTCAAAACAGTGTTGCTTTAAAATGACGTCATTCACGTCATGACGTGACGTGTCAGTTACCGCGCAAAATTAATATCTTTTATTTTGAAAGTAATGCGATAGGTATTTCAACAACAACACGTATTATGTATAGTTTTTTTTTTATCTCATCAACGTTTCGGCTAACGCCTTCATCAGGATAATACAAAATAGAAAGTAAGTAATTCTTTGCATTTTATTTATTTAAACTATTTTGAAAGTAAGTAATTCTTTGCATTTTCTTTATTTAAACTATTTTTTAAACAGCCACTATTTGCTGAAATATTTTTTATGTGTCTTTCGCTCTGTATAATAATCAATATTTTGCTTCTTTTATGTAGTTATATTGAAATGTTATGCGGAATGTAAGAAAATGGATGATGGTAACCAATGTTATAGCTGGGTGCAAGGTTATTTAATATGGCTATTTTCAAATACAATTTGTGCAGTTTGATTTGTAATACCTATTTTTCAGTTTCCGTTGATAATTTGTTACTAATATATTAAAACTGAGCTCGAAAATTGTTCAAATTTCAGTAGAAAATTGTAGTTTCTTTAATTAATTGATGTTACCATGGAAACGAAGCTTGTGACCTATATATCTAAATATAAAATTCAAAAGCGTTGACACTGGTCTATTAAAGGAACACAGCTTCGGCTATTTTTTTTTTTTGCATTTCAACAATACCAGTTATAATAATAACAGCATGCTGAACGATTTTTCCATAAAAAATCTCAGATGAGGGGTAAGTTGTAAGTATTTTAAGCTGTTTAATTTGTTTAGATAAATGCAAATAACAAGAAAATATTACTTACGCTAGAAATAAATGTCTTAAAGCTACATTAACAAGAAAGATAATTTTATTTAATATCTTTATAAGAATACGATAAAAAGCAAGATATAAGCTATTTTAAACATCTCTGTTGCCATTGTTACTTTACACTTTAAGAAAAATAGGGTAGCATGTAAAGTGCTGGGTATTTTGCTAATAATATTACCCAAATATTCCATGTTCAACTAGGTCATTAACAGAATGGCACTGAAGCCGTCGTAAACCCCATTTTCATACATAGTTGTTTAAAAATGAAGAAATGCGTTACCATTGAAAAACGAGCTTATATTAAAAAGTTTACGGCGCATAAACTAGAAAATTATTAATTAAAAATGCAGACTTTTACGGATAACAATTGAAACCAAAATTCCGGAAAACTGTTAAATAAAACTAAGAATTTCCCTTTTTTTTTAAAAAATTACCTCTTAAAACTGTAATAAATAAAATAACTATAAGGCCCGAGATAACGAAATTGAGATTGTAGCAGTTAAAAATCAAAAATACACGAAATAAAATACATTGCTGGTTCAATTTTGAATTTACGCTGGTACAGGGAAAACTACTCCTTAAATATATAATAAGCTTTCTAGTGACATTTGTTGTAATTTTTCGACATTTTATAAGGTTACCAAGAGAATCCAGATGACGATACAAAATGATTCAAACGGGAGTAAAAATGCTGAACAAAATAAATATAAATGCTCTTTTTTAAATATTCGAACGGCGATTAAACTAACCAGACATTTTGCTGTCATTATCAGAGCAATATAGAGGTATCAAGAAAACACACGATTTATATTAATGTTAACTTGATCAAATAGTTCGTTAATCTTTTCATTTTATTCCAGGCAACCTGTTATATCTTGACGAAGGAACGACTTCTTGAAAATTAATATATTTTTAATTGAGGAGTTTTACTGACATTCCATACAGATAACTCTTTGATATATTTTACAGACATGTAACATATAATTAATGCAAATAGCATGTATAGGCACTAAGTGTATATTTTGTTTGTAGCCATTGAAATAACAGCTCAATACCGAAAAAATAAAACTAACGCTGTCATGAAGTTAATTTCTTTCTGACAAATGTGTAACCTTAACTTTAAAAAAAAATCTTTAGAACATATATTAGAATCGATATAGCATTTTATATAAATAATAACGAGTTTCCCGCTATAATCTACATTTTGGAACTTTTTCTTTTATACACTAAAATATTAAAAGAGCCATTTTCCCACAGAAGTCAATTATGGAAATTGTCAGGAACGACTTCCTGAAAGTTAATATATTTTTAATTGAGGAGTCAGCGTGTATATTTTACTGACATTTATACCAGAAAAATCTTTGATATTTTTACAGACAGTAACATAAAATTTATTCAAATATTTTTTTTTTTTTTTTTTTTCTGGATTTAACGTCCGCACCGACACATATAGTCATATGGCGATCTTTCCAGCTTTAAGGGTAAAGGAAGGGACCCAGGTTGCCCTCCGGCAATTTCATCACGAGCGGGCACCTGGGTAGAACACGTTCCGAAGCCAGCTGATGCTTCCTCACATTAAGAATTCACGCACCGGTTTTGGAGGCCGAAACCACATCGATGAGAGGCAAGTGATTTGAAGTCAGCAACCTCAACCACTCGACCACGGAGGCCCCGTATTAATGCAAAACCCCGTATTAATGCAAATAACATGCATAGTCACTAAGTGTATATTTTGTTTCTAGCCATTGAAATAACAGCTCAATACCGAAAAATTGAAACTAACGCTGCCATGTAATTAAATTCTTTCTGACAAATTTGTAACCTTCATTTAAAAAAAAAATCTTCAGAACTTATATTAGAATCGATATAGGATTTTATATACATAATTACGAGTTTCCGCTATAATCTACATTTTGGAACTTTTTCTTTTATACACTAAAATATTAAATGAGCCATTTTCCCACAGAAGTCAATTATGGAAATTGTCAGGGTTATCAATATTATCAAATGGGTCTAATAAATAATCAAGCACACGTTCTTATCATTTCTGTCGGCTGAATTTACTACTGATACGATGTTGCATTGAAAATTTATTCTTGAACAAAATTCTACTCTTAGAATATTATTTCACCAAACTCAGAATTTCCCGCTAAACTTTATGAATATTTTGATATTTTTAAATTCTTACAGAATTTACACTCAAAATGAATAAGCAAAAAAGCGCTACGTGCCAAGGTTCAGTAAACCTAATAAACATTAGCCAAAGGGATTTTTAAATTTAATTTCTTTATTTTCTTGGGTTCAATAAGACGGTAAGAATCATAAACGTAAAAAGAAACATAACAGCAAAACCAGACTTTGACTGATCCTTTAAAGTCACAACACGCTTTCTGAGCTGTGATGGTGGAAGAATGTCAGGTGCCCCTATTGGCATTATTTAAGACACGGATGGGCGCTTGTGCAAAACTACCGACCCTCCAAACTTTGTTTTATCATATTAAAGGATTATTGTGTATTTTCCGTCCAAAATTTATTAAATGCTTGATATCAAACAAACAAAAAATTGAGGTACATTTTGTAAAATGATTTTGAATGATCAGTTTTAACTGTTGAAACTTTAAAGATAAAGATGACGACTGTTTGTGCCTTTTCAAGATGTATTTAAAGTTGACAGATTAAACATATTAACTGATACCTGTAATTTTATTGGATAGCATTGTTTAGGCGAGGTCGTTAGCTGGAGATTCAAAATGAGGTTATATGACGAAGGAACGCGATAAGATTACTAGATATGTTCAAACACTGTTCTAGAATTGAGAATCCAATCTTGTAAGTCAATTAATATCTTGACATATATAAAGGAGAACTCAGTTGTTCAAACATGGCAAAACTAATTGTTCTGCTTGATTTCAAGTGACAATGTTTCGTTGTTTAAACGTTCTAACAGCAAACTTACTTGTGTTATTTTTTTCTCGTTTTACTATCATATATACACCACAAGACATAAATCCTTATTATTTCGCAAACATTAACTAACCTATCTAGTTTTATTGATATTTATAAAAGTAGCACCGAGCTACAAGGAATCGCTTTTATTTCCATTTTGTAATCTGATTATAAAATCGTTCTTGTTGTGTTTGGTATGATTGAGCGGGTTACATCATTTGAAATTACTTTGTGTTTGAATTTGTTACTGCAACTCACAAATATTTTTTATATATCTGACACGAGTATTCTTAACAGAACGCGGGTAACAGGTAATCAATTTCCATTTACGTATAAATAATTCTTGTTCAAAGGTACCGATGGTTTCTTCTGACGCTATATTTGATTTTAGGTCTCACGGTTAATTGATATAACTATATCCAACATTACACCAATTTATCGTTCATCATGTTGAAGTCTCTTGGGGTAGAGTTAATTCTTGTACAGTGCCTTTGACAAACACAGTCCAGTTCCCCTCTATTTGACATTTATTGCGCACATTTGTGTGTAGAAAAAGTGTACGCTTGTGTACTCAAAGTTCATAGTCTGAAAAGAATGATTAAAGATCAGCTTCTGTAAAAGTGCCATTTGAGTCGAAAAAAAGAAAAATCTTAAATTTAGTAAAATTGTTCTGGGAATTTCGACGGGTCGTATATATAGGATTTTTTTTAAATTAAAAATGAAAACCACAGGCCCCCAAACCCACACATAACTAATATGTTGAAGGCCGGTTTTACTGAGCCTTTCATGGGCGGTAGTGAATGCAAGCTACCGCCCACGCATTCTAGCCCCGGGTTAAGCAGACCTCCACATTTACACATGTTATAAGTACCAGAATATAATTTAGAGACGTCCGCAGATGTATTCAAAATTAAAAGCAGGTATCATATCCAAGGGGTGATTAAACAATAAGCAAAGCTTTTAAAGCTGGAGTATTGGACCCAACCAAGCCGAAATGGTCAAGCGGAAAAATTTCACAGTAAACTAACATAACATAAATGTCGTGCTGAACGGTCTGAAACCACGAAAAAGACCTAAGCTTTCAAATCGCACCGAAGCTGTTCTACCTTGCTTTCAGTTCGTGCAAATGCAATGGTAAGCGAAGAACCAGCTATTCTAATAAATAAAACAACAAAAGACTTTCTGATTGAAAGTTGTTTCCTTTTTGCGTAACTGGCCGATTGTCTACCAGCATATACATTCTTCACAGAGCGTGTTGAAATTGGCATTATAAAAGGACCGCTGGCTAGTTTTTTATAAATGTTAACCTTGTTGAAAGTTTGTGTGACTAGGTTTTTTTTCATATTCTGCAAACTGTTTACTTTTTACCTCAAGACATGGAAATAAGACATGCATAATAACTTCAGACGGATTTAAACAGATACTTAATTGGTCAGTGAAAAGGGGAAAACAAGGAAGGATCAAATCAAGAAAGCCAAATTGGGTTTTTTAGACAAATTTTTTGAAAATGAATTTTATCCACAATGAGTGATTTTTAGGTTAAAAACACACAGAATTCCAAAGATGAAATATCTTGTAAAACAACAATAGAAAAACATTAAATTTCAGTTACCTATGTTTTGTGTGTGTTCGGGTTTAGTCTTTTTCAACAATTTTTCAGTCATATAAACGACGGTGTCTACTTGTAGCAGTGAGCACAATGCCCAATTTTGTAGTGCTGCCTCACTGGAATATCACGCCGTAGACACGTGGCATGATACCCCACCCAGTCACATTATACTCACACCGGGCTGACCAGTCCTAGCACTGTCCTCTTAATGCTGAGCGCCAAGCGAGTCAGTTACCTATAGATATGAGTCAAAGTATGATACAAATATCTAGATCCATGAAAAATACACCGTTTGACGGTGTTATTCCAACTTGCAGGTAAGAACTAACATACTAACTACTTAGAAAAGTATTATAATATTAATACTGTAGTAAGTTATACCTGTGTAGAAGGATTTGTGTGCCAAAGCTTTTTTTTTTTTTTTTATTATTAAAAGCTAAGTATATGATACTTAAGCACATAATGTCATTACGAAAAAAAAACGACATTAGCTCCTATATGAATTTAAGTAACTGGAAACTGTATAATCCTATCAAAATTACAAAATTAAGGAAACACAAAACATTCTTCTTGCAACTGTTCTAACAGGTTGCATTTAAACATAAACATAAACCATCTTACAGATTGCTAAACCGTAGCTACGAACCATTGTAAAATAACAAAACAGATAGTGTTTTTACGACAAGGCATAGACTATGCCAAAACTAACTGCCTGCATACATTCTGCATTTGTTATATTACGTCTTGTTAAGAAAATGAGATTTTGTTCTAAATTATCTTAAAATCACAAAATCAAGAAAAATGCAATGCCTGAGTTGGGAATCGAACCGGGCCCCTTTAGACCAAAGAATTTTCCAATCTTCCTGATCAATACGGAGTGGGCTAGATATATAACGTTTTATAAGTAAGGCAGTTTACCTCCGGTACCACGTCACAAACGCTTTTCAATTTTGAATGGAAATCTAGTAAAAACGAATATTGCTCCTGTGATTCCATAACATATTATTAGTTTGTCTTCTAAAGAAATATACAGTAATTTTCTGATATCCATTTTTTGTAATCAAACGATCTAGAGGTAAGTGCCTTGAGCATTTTCACAGAATTGTCTGTTGTTTCTGTCTTAATAAGTCTGTTTGTTAACCCTGATAAATATATATAGGTAATATAAATAACGACTACATTTCAAGACAACAAGATTGATTACAATCTTGTTTCGGGTTATTTTCTTATTATTGTATATTTTTCTTCGTGGTCTTATCAATAAAGCACACTTCTCTTGTGATTACAAACCATTAAGAAAGTAGATTTCATATTTTTAACATATCTTAAGTTTCCCATAAAAGAAATGTAACTATCTGATGAAAGCAAATGTGATTAGCATATAAAAACACAGACTGTTAAAAGTTTGTAGTGACATTGTTAGAGTGTTAGATCTTGTGGCACATTTTAATGGTTGAAGAAGACCTCAGTGCACCTTTTGCATGAACAATGAAGCATTTGGGAAGAACCAACTATTTTCCGTAGTCTAGACTAGCTCTGGCTTCTTCACATGAAAGCATTCTTCACCTAAAACGAGGTTTTAAGCTCAAAATCAGTAATAGTACGGATGTCCAAAAACTCTAACTGATACAGAAATCCACCGATCACGTTTACAATACATTATACGAAACATCAGTAACGTATACTATAAATCCTGTCAAGTTAATGTGATCAAAATGATGCACTCCGAAATCGCTTTCAAAAAAAATGATGGCTTCCATGTATTTCTGACATTTCATCGCGATACCTCTCCTATTAAAAAGCACTCAGCATTATGTAGTTCATATGAACGCACGGATTACATCTATCGAGAATAAGTTGTGCCATGTTCCCTTTAAGTACTTACAAATAGTTCTTGATTTTTCTGACAGGTGTATCTTGCGATGTGTTTACCTCACGAGATACATGTTTTATAATTCGTAATGGCTAATCAGTTTCGATATTTTATACATATTTAAAAGTTTTGGTTTTTGTTCATGTGGTATACTAGAAATCAACTTTACGTCTTTTACGCTAATTAACTGTTACTTGTAACGGTTTTATAGTGAACTATTTCTGGGTGCTTTAATGTTTTTTCTCTGTAAACAATAGTTTGTCCCTTATTTTTGATTCACTCTTAATTAACGAAGACAAAATTCCAGATGAATCGGTCACATGATAAAGAGCACTCGTTTTACACTGTAGCACTGTCGCAACATGCGGATTGATACGTACATCATCGAAAACATAGGAACGTACATGGACAACTTAAAACATAGATAACACAAAGGAACACTGTTAAACAACCAGTGAATTGAATATCTTATCACCCTTAAAACTGACAGAAAATCAGTCAATCATTTTATCTATAGCACTGGTTCAACATCAACTGTTAGCAGATGCATCGACTGATTTGTTAAAGAAACGATAAATGTTTTGACACCGAAAAGGTTTTGTTTTTCTTTTCTGTTTAAGTGACAATCACGATTCAAAAATAACTTGATTTGTCCAGACGTTTGTCTAGATGGCACAAATAACTGTTTTGTAAGGTAGGTTTTGTCTCTCTGATGTATCACATTATTTATAAGATCAGTAAAATCATTTTACAACATAATGTCTACAGTTTGCGTATATGTCATCTGCGGTGAATTGTGTTTCCCTTCATTTATCAACTAAGGCATTATTTATTTTATTTGGCAGGACCAACCCCGTGTTCTCATTTATTTCAAACTCAATGTTCTACTGGTAATAACTGCTCTTGGTTTATGGAATACGTCTTATAACAATAACACTGTTACTTTGTATTTATCATACAACATTCCAGGCAGTGTGTGATATCACCAAGTAATCTACGACTTCCGAAGCTAATTTGCTTCTAATTGCCGATTCAGTATCTGCATTTTACCGATATTCCAGACCACTGATACGTTTCACAGATACCTTGTGAATCACTTACAGTAGAGGAAATGTACTTGGAATATACATTAATCAACTATTAAAGCTAATATTTAATAGCTCAAATATTAAACAACGGTATTTTTTTCTGTTTGTAAATGTTCTAAATATAATTTATTTTTACTAACTATTGCAGATTCAGTATCTGCATTTTAACGATATCAAATATTTGTTTTTCACTGATACAGTTCACAGACATCTTATGAGTCATTTACAAAATTCAAGCAGATGTAAATATATTATAACCATCTTTTCATAACAGGAAATAAATTTTCAAATTTGAATTTAATTGAAACACATGAATAGATACCATAATAATTATGGAGAAAGACTGATCTTAAAAGTCGGTAATCAAATGCAAATATGAGATAAATTTCTTTATAAGTAAATTTAAAATGAATAAAATTTAAATGTAGAATACAAAAACTAACATGGGAGAGTGATAGTTACATATATAAAACTTTAAAGAACTAATTCAATGCTACTTATTATCTATAAAACATTATCTAACGGATTTGGAGAAAGTGAAAGTCCATGTTTGCAATAAACGATATAAAGAATTTTTTTAGTATTTTTTTTTTTTCAAATCAAAACAAAAATTGTTCAATTACAATTGCAGGACAAGCAAGGAAGAACATATTTAAAACAGCGATGATCACTGCAAAAGAAAAGGAAAGAAAACAACAGACAAAATACTTGAAAAAATGTCCTAATTTGTAAATCCAATTTAACAAATAAACAAACAACTCTAATAGCAGAATGGCTAAAAGTATATATTCATTTTTAGAACGAGTAAAAAGCTCTCTATCTCTATCAAAGACAGAATCACACTTTTAAACAGGTCTTTATTCATCAACGTTTTAAATCTGAAACTTCCCCACTACAAAGACAGTAGTCGATGTAATTCGTAGGATACCGGGTGTTTACATTAGAATTTACTGATAACTTCAAAATATCCTATCTTGATTTAATATGTAGAAAGATTAGTCTGTCTAAATAATCTTCATTCTTTCTTGAATGATTTCATAATTTGTTTGCCTTCCTTTGATAGTGTTTCAACACATGTTTCTTGTATCTTTAGAATCTTGTCATATTAAAATGTTCCTACTTGCAAGTGTAAATCTGATAAAACATAAACGATAAATACATTTCCGTTTATTTAATCTCAGTACTGAAACGAATGATAACGGAGGGGGTGGTGGGGGTGCGGGGGGGTGGGGAAGGGGGGGGTAAACTACAAGCTTTCTGTGAATCTGTACTTCCATCGTAAACAATAATAGATTTTGTCCGATTCAAACAAACATTAATTTTCTATGTCTACACGCATTGGTTCTTAAACTGTATATATAATACACAAAGGAACTACGTCTTAACAAACTGCTTATTGACAAAAGCAACAAAAGCATTTATTGCAATTGTTTCCGTATATTGGCTTGCAAACTGTTTGTTACATGTGTTCTCTCGCTGATCAATTAAAATTTCTGTCTGAATTGTTCACAATTAATTTCAGGACCAAACGTTTGGCTCAATGTATCATGTTATCAACAACGTCATGTTAGTCGTGTTAATTGGTAACATGAAAAAAAGAAAATAACTTCCCGCTTTTGATGTAGTTTATGTCAGGGAATAAATGCATGTTGGTTAAATGCTTAAAAATTAATCACTACTAACATAATTACGTTTAGATTTGAAGGCAAATAACACTTCTGTTTAAAGATATCAACATTTTACATTTGATAACAAATGGACACACAGTTTAATACAAGCCAAATACAGTATCAGAGTACTTTCTCGTTTTGTTTGTTTTCTGGCCTCGGGCATTATTATCAACTCTTTGATTTAAGATTGAAAATGCTTAAGCCGGTGCTAGGGGTGGGGAGTGTTGCATTTTCCATATGCTTGAACAACTCAATCAAACCGAGTCTGCATTTCACTGTTGCCTGTTTTCGGTGCTCCGAAGATCTACTTTTAGTTTTTTAGGATGATGTATATTTAAATAATTCCTTAAACTATATCTTCATTAAAAATGCATTGAGTGTTACCTTGAGGACATTATTTTAAAAAAAGACATTTTCCAGTTAACTACTCTATATAATCTGTCTTCATTGATATTGATCTAGATCGCGTAAGCAAAACTTGCAAAGTGTTATTTTCAGAAATAGCTGAAAAGTTTCAAATCATTATAAATGTTTTCACAGATTTAAGTATTTTGCCCGAGGACATTGTCATTAGTTTCTAAGAGCTTGTACTGATACGCGTGTTATCAGTAATCTAGTTAAAAGCGGTAAGCAAAGACAAAATGGCAACAACATAATTACAGTCAAATTAAGTCAAAACATAATGTAATCAAAATTTCACAATAATAATGCTTACTTTAAGGAATACATTTAGGATATCGACGTCTGTAGAACCTTGATATAAGCCTTGAAATAAAGTACAGTTGATATATAACGAAGAACTGTTCTGCAGCTAATAAAGTAACTATTGCGAATAAAAACAAATAATATAATGATGCTTAAAATTCCATAAACGCTATGCATGTAAATGTATAAAAACAATACAATACCTATACCAAAACCCGTAATGAATCGAAACAGCGGTTTATTGAATTAATCCAACAGGAATAAAATCAATCCTGTCTATATTTATTTGACTGTCATTTCCAGAGACCGTGATATTTACTGATGGAAAACTTTATATTTCATCAATTATTAACCAAAAACATTCTTAAATCTCAACGTTTCATGATATTGTTGTCTGTGTCGATTTACTGAAATAAAGCTTTCCTATTTATTTTATACTACTGCAAAGTATATTTCTGCATAAGCCAAACTGATTTCATGGTTTTTGCTTTGGGCTAACAGTGATTATATAAGCTACCAATATTTTACGACTCGAAATGGAGAATATGCTTTCATTACATATGAATACTTATTTAGTATTCCAACGCTCATCTTGAAATTTAGAAGTCTTCTTCTGGTAGGAAGCAACAAATTCAAAATTTCTCAAGGCGTAGGTATTCTCTTTATAAATTATATTAGCTTGCAACGTATTTGAAATAAATCTGATGATCTTTACGTAACTATTATGCAACATTTTTTACAGTAAAAATGCGTTTCTGTTGTAAAGAGAATGTGTAGAGAAGTTCACGACTTAGATATATATACAAATGTATATCACTGCAATTTTTATGCATGTGCAAACGAGAGTTTTATGTTATTCGATCGCTTGCTTAATTTATATGTGATATTTTCAGAAATTTCTCGTTTCGTAGGAACTTTATGTCGACAAGAGATATCAAATCTGTTGCTATGTAACTTGTGTAAAATCTTTCGTAATCATGGAAGGTTGTTATTTAATTGTACGTAGAATTTATGTTCACGTCTTCTTAGTATTATGTTCTGACGATGTTAGTTCTTAATACTACCAGTTTTCTGAAGATCTATTACTTTCTTAAGAACCTAAGTTAGTCTTATCTTGCCTGTGAATATTCACATGTTTTCTAATTTCATTTTATGAAGTATAATTAGATGTTAAACTATAATAGAATGTTTCGTGAAGTAATTGTACATAACACATGTCCTTTTGCTGTAAAATAGGTAATATTTTAAAAACCTACATATTGTATTGTGCAATGAAGGCAAATTCTTTGTTTGTTTTGATTACCAAGCCTGCAAATGGTATGTTGCACCCTAAAGTGCTGCTGCATATCCTGATATTTTATATGTCATTATATTTACCCTGTGTTATCTATTTGTAGCTTTTCAATCATGAAGAGTCTTATATCTGGAAGGAATATATCTTTAAGCCTGGAAGTCAAATAACTTAAAAGAATCTACTCTTATTGATAGAAGTGATATAAAGTGAAGGAATCTAACTTTTTGTCTGGAAGTCATTCACCTGGGATGTGTGTCCGTATACACATATTTCTTGCGAATATATTGAGAAGACTATATGTTTTGTATGTGATCTCTCTGGTACTTCTCAATGCATCTTGATAAACACATTTCACAAATACAAGATACGATTCTATCAAAGAGTAAAATAAATGGGTTAGCGTAATTAACCATACCACGAAATGCAAGTGTAATTGAATATCCTGGTTAAATAAACATCTATTTTTGATTGTCCAAACTTTGTACTATTTGTATGCCTCTGGTAATTACAGCTAAACAAACAACGTCCGAAGGGATCTAATTATTTTCGGACTAATACTACAAATAGTTAATCGTTTATTTTTATTCCATTCCAATATTTGCCAAACATAAACACAATGAATTGTAAACATTATTTGTTGCAATTTTTGTATTTGCAGCAAGGATTTATTAAAAGAGCAAACACAAGATTTATAATGTCAAATTTGATATATTTAAATATACTGAACATAGCCAGTGCCATTAGTACTTCTATATTGAAAATATATATTGATTTCCACTCATTAATTTATGTTTTGTTTTCATCAAGTATAACCATTAAAATCAATTACTCGTGGTAGAGTTATATTAACTTTCTGTTTTATTTAGTGCTAAATACACCCCTGTATCAGAGGTTATAACACCTTGGACTTGATTATATATTCTTCAACATTTAACCTGAAAAATCTTTGTTTCTTAATAAATCAATACCGATGAAATCTAGCCACAAAATCTCATTTACGTAAGTGCTAAGACAATAATAGTTAAAATTGGACAGGCAATGCAGTTAAATCAGGCTGCGATTTTTTTTTGTAGCAAGAAGACAGTTTGTAAATCATTCCAGTCACATTTTCTGGCAGGCCTGTATAACATCTTTTAAAGATCAATCATCAAATGTCTATTTTAAATAGATGTTTACAGTACCATTTTCATGCAAACCACTTCCTTTTCCCAGTTTTGAATATGTAGAAAATATTTAACAAATAGGTTTGTTCTTTAACATATTTAAGGTTTAACATGACATAACATATTATTCTGACAAACGTGTCTCCGTCATTAGTTATTTCAGTAATTTAGGTACATGCACCACTATGTCTTCCAGCACTATCAAATACATGTCAACACAAATGTCAAATTCTTGTCTAATAACCACCTTTTTATCAAATATGATAACAAAAAGTAACATCGATTATCATTAACCCTTAGCCGGCTGGTGGCAAGTGATTTGCCTTTGCGACCAGTGCAGACCAAGATCAGCCGTGCAGGCTGATGATGGTCTGCACTCTTTGCTATTCAGCAAGTAAATTTTCAGTGAGCACCCCTTTGAATAATAAGTGGTGCTGCTCAAATTGAATGATGGACCAGTCCATTTTAGAAACATAGCAGGGTAAGGGTTAAACTACATTAAAACTATCAGCTGCTTACACAGTATTATTTACTTGGTATCAGGTGTTATGGTATCCTCGATGATACACGTGTATATTGTAGAAGTAATCTGTTATAATCTTTTTATGTGCTGATTTCAAGTACAAGGGTATGTATAAACACTTTCATTCTCTGTGAAGAGAGATTCAAGACCATATAAGATTAGAACGCAGACAGTATATCGCGTTCCCTATAATGAACAGAATAAGCAGTAAATATAATAACGGTTTCATTTTCCAAAATGTCGAGTTATATGACATGGGTACAAACATTGTATAGACATGTAAATAAGTACACAGAAGTTCTTAAGAACATGTAAACTCATTGTAGAAAAATACACAACGAGTCGTACAGGGAAACAGGACTATAATTCTTACTTAAAATATTACAAGTAGATTTTAGCCGTGCCATGAGAAAACCAACATAGTTGGTTTGCGACCAGCATAGATCCAGACCAGCCTGCGCATCCGCGCAGTCTGGTCAGGATCCATGCTGTTCGCTAACAGTTTCTCCAATGCCAATAGGCTTTAAAAGCGAACAGCATGGATCCTGACCAGACTGCGCGGATGCGCAGGCTGCTCTGGATCCATGCTGGTCGCAAACCCACTATGTTGGTTTTCTCATGGCACCGCTCATTTGTTTTGACATCGTATATTTTACTTTGAATTATATAAGATATGATCTCATCATTGTAAGCAAGGAATCATACAAGGTGATAGTTTGCATTTCAATATACGCCATGTTATTTCCAAATGTTATGCGGATCATATTTCAGTGCTGTCTGTGATACATATTTGGGAATGAGACTTCACAGTCAGTAGAATAAACATATGAATATATTTAAAATAATGACTAGGAAATTAAGCACAATTTTATATACAGACATTAATAATTTATTTTAGTCAAAGCTTTTGATTAAATTGAAAATAAGATATCGTAAAAGTAAAGATAAATAAATAGTCAATTAAAATACAGAAAAAAAATCGTTTATCAACAAAAAATCAATTTCCTCTTCATTTTGTAATGTAATATATATTATGAAGTATTCATCAGAACTCTTTACCGATATATAGGATCGATAAGTCATTAATGAATTTCTAGAACGATTCATTTTAAGCTTTATGTAAACCATCTTCCTTCAGAAATGATTTATGCAGTCCTAAGTACATGTATTTACAATAAAATGTATTACACCACCTGTTGCTATTAACATTGTTCCACAACTTTGTGATGGATATAATTATCTAAAAGCTTGCGTAACATGCATGTGCTATCATTTTGTAAGCTTTTACTTCCACCAAGTAGTTAGGGTTACTAGGGCGTTTTGTATCAATCAAATGTCCCTTTGAACTTAGTGTAAATATACAAAACAGTTTCAAATTAAACTGATTCTGTTTCTAAATACCTTTACATTGGATAATAAATGTAAACGTTTAATGCAATACATTTGTATTTTAATTCAATAACCAAGACAACAGTTCCTATTTGCTTCCAGTTACTTTTTAAAGTCTTATTCTGGCAGGAACATGTAACTTTGGGACTTGGCCTCGTTTTCAAATCAGCTGCCTTTAGTACCAACACTTACACAGACCAGTAACTTTTTACCTATATTTATATTTCAAGGTTGTTCAACATATCAGGAATAACGCGAGTGCTCGAAAGCACGACTGGAATTTTATTATTAATATCGTAAGAAATTTAGGTACATTTGCACTACTGCTTCCAAGATTCTAATGTATTATCAATGTCAAATATTTTTTACGAAATACACCATTACATGCACTACCTACATAACTGCACTTGGTTGTAATAAGACAATACTTCAGATCGCAAGAATATCATTCTCAGGTCTTGTTACAAATTTATTTACGAAACTGATTTCTATTTTAATAATCATTTACATAAAAATGGACCGTTCTAATATCTTTAATAGTTTATTGTGCACGGTTGGTGTCTTAGCATCTACTTAGTAAGTCATCGATGCCATGGCATACAATGAACTATAGTTTTGGTAAAGGATTTAGATTTTTTTTTTTTGTTAATTTATTGCAGTGACACAGAGATAGGGAAATAAGTAACCTTTCTATGCCCTCTCGAAGGGGTAATTTGTCTTCAGCAATATCAAATTGCCTGTCAGTTAAAATAGGAATTTTGGCTTGCAAATTGTCATTTTTCTCTCAGCAAATTACTGGTATTCCAGAAGTTACGTCACTTAAATTTAACGAGGACAGCTGCTTATTTATTGTCGTTGTTGCACTAGATATTTCTTATAAAGGCAATATCAGTATATAGTGTTATTACATTTGTTTTCCTATCTGTCATAATCAATTTACCGTTATCATGTCTCCCGCCACATAGTGGTGTGAGAGATGGATTGATTTACTGCTGTCTGTGTGTCCGTCTGTGTATACGTGTGTGTGTGTCTGTCACAAATCTTGTCCGCTCTCTAAGTTGAACAGTTCTCATCCGATCTTTACCAAACTTTAACAAAATATGTTTACCAATAAGTCATCGGCCCAGTTCGACAACGAGCCAAATCGCCCAAGGCACTTCAGAATTATGGCCCTTGAATTTCCGAAAATTTGCATTTCTACTATTGTCCGCGCTCTAACTTGAACAGTTCTCATCCGATCTTCACCAATCTTGAATAAAATGTGTTTGCAAGTTCGATAACTAGCCAAATCGGTCCAGGCACTTCAGAATTATGGCCCTTGAATTTCCGAAAATCGCTCTGAATACACTTGTCCGCACTCTAAGTCGAACAGTTTCATCTGATCTTCACCAAACTTAAACAGAATGTGTTTGCCAATAAATCCTCGGCCAAGTTCGATAACTATCCAAAGCAGCCCAGAATTATGGCCCTTGAATTACCGAAAATCACTCTGTACACAGATGCCAGTGATACATGTATTGGTGCATGGTTGACTCAGATACATAACTATTCAGATGATTAGGCAGTTGTGGGAGACATGCGCTTTTCTCAAAAGCATCTTTAGTTCTTTATTAATTGTCGTTAACATAAGAATTTTAAATTACCAATTCGACTTCTCTCGGATAAATAAGACTTTGCTATTACCACAACTACGACAACAAGAAAGTTTTTAGATTATGTTACCTGCTTTAAATATATGCAGTTTGTTGCATCGTAATCATGAATAAGCCTTACTTTACTATAATTTTTTTCTATGTATAGATATTCATCCAAAAATGCTCGGAACAGTCAGTATTTCAAAGTAATTGTCTCTGTTGTTGCATACTGAAACTCATTTCTAAATTATTGACTTTTGGCAATTTTCCAAGATCAATATTTCAATGACAAATCTATATTTGTTATTAAAACACGTTGCAAAGAGGTAAGATGTAGCTGATATCAATTTTACCTACGCAGAGGCAGCGCCTTTCTGCGCTTGAATACGGAATTCATTCAAATATAAACATATTGAATGTTACATATTGACAGAATATATAACACCGTTGCTTCTGCACAAATAACCCATACATTTATGCATATCTGTATTGCCTATCAAATGAAATAAAACTTAGGCACACCAAGGAACTATAAACCCATTTGAATGTTCTGAAAACAGCTGACATTAAACTATTAATGACCTTTACTTTGTGAAAATGCTTCACAATAATGTGTATAGGGTTTAAATGATTATTGTTCCATATAAGCATTCATAGCTTTCAAAAGGCAGACAGGACGGTATAATCGTGATACAATTTAGAAATAGAGACAAAATTAGTTATAGTGGAGTACATGAAACATTCTGAAAGTGGCATTAAGCAGGCATAGATGTGGTTACAAAATATAAAGGGATACGGGATCGGCAAAATTAGAAGTTCAATCAGAACATTTTGTGATTATTTTGGCGAAAATACGGAAATATACAAGGTTCGTCAGTTCATCACTGCTCAAATGAGCAAAGGAAAGGGAGAAAATGTGCAATGCGAATAATTGGTCATTACTTATGTTGGGGTTATGTTCTATTTAGGTCAATCCTAGGCGGTTAAAAGATTACAATAATTTGGATGAACTTTGGATCATTGAAGGAAAATCTTTTGCTGCAAGATGTATTGCTTCGGGTTGCATCTAGGAAAGGGACAAACTCCAAATTATCAACTAAGTAATTAAGTTAACTCTTACATCTATATAGAAAATATTAATCAACTTTTTAAAACGAAAGAGTACATATTCCTGTTTTCATTTCTTGTTTACTATGAGTGGGATAAGGTACCCACCATATACTAGTTGGAGCACAAAACTAATTTTCAAATATCCCGTCCCTAGGCAATGCCATATACTGTTGTCCTTTATTCGTTTTGTTCTACTTCTCTATTTGTTTTGCCGTGCCTGTTTTTTGTGTGTATTCGTACGTGTGTGTGCTTGCGTGCGTACGAGCGTGCAAACGAGTATGTGCGTGTGCTGCTCTTGCGTGCGTCGCTTACACTGCTCCTGTTTATGGTCTTTTGGGGCTGCGTTTTTGGAACGAATATTCCTCCTTTTTCCTTCCCTTTGCCTCAACATTCTCAGCCCTTTCTATACCATGACCCATTTTTTTTGTATTTTGCGTAGAATAACATTTTTACATATCGGAGTTTTGAAGCAAACTGTCTGTTATATTTTTCACTATATTTTCTTCTTGTGGCTGGTCTATTTTGCAATGTGCGGCTATGGTTGTGTTTGCTGGGCTCTGTGCTTCCGTAATATCTACTTTTACCTTTAATTTTCACAACTTCTGTAGAAAACTGTAATGACATTAGACTAGAATTATTTTTTTCCGAAAGACATGGTTGGTATTTTGCTCTAAAAGTTGCGATATGATGAGATACTGTGAAAAAAATCTCAATAAGTTTGCGTTAAGATAAAGACGTCATTACACGGACAGTTCAGTTACTGTTGCATTCCACGGTTATAGGGCATGTCACTAGGCTAGAATATTGTCCAGCAACCAATGCTTATAATATCCCAACCAATACGAACAAATAAATACATGTATTCAGAATGATAATTGAATATTTCCAAAGTTGCTTATAGTCTGTTGATTCACGCATACGAATGATCAACTTTATCCTTTCAGTTAAATAAGCAGAAGAACTATGTATTATATCCGTATTTATCCAACGTCTGCGTTTAGAGTCGTTGGATTAGTGACTGATCGTGATAAGGGTCCAAACAACCTGTTTGATAGCTTTATTTGATCATGATTATTGAAAAGTAAAGATCTCTTTGACAGAAAATAGGAGGAGCAGATGTTCTTCAGTTACTGTTGGAAATAGTTAGTTTTCTAAAACAGAAATAGTTGTTGTTATCATTCTACAAGGGACATGTCACAATAGTATTACTTTCAGACGAAAACTTTGAATTAGAGTAAATATATCTTTTTAACTGAACTGGTTCCAAATATTTGTTTCTACTGCTGAGGAAATCTGTCGAAAAAAACAACACACAAATTAAATCTCTTTTAAACATACCATTCCGTCACCATTGTGTATTTAAGCAATTAGGGTAAATAGGGATTGTACGTCTCTATAAATGACTAATTGAATAAACTTTAGCACAATATATCATGCAGCTAACTGAAGTGTGCTTTGTTGTAAGACTTAATTTCTTCTGTCGAAAAAAATGTGTACTAGCGTGTTATCCACCTATACCACTTTGAAATTTACAACCTTCCTGGCATCATTCAAAATTCTGTGATGTCTAAGTCTTTGCTATATTTGACAATGGTTGACTTTAAAGTGTTTTCATACTAGTATATCACAACTTCCCTTTACAAAAGTTATTGACCATTACAAAGCAGTGTCCGTTTTTTTTTCAACATTTATCTATTCATTCATCAGGCCGATTGACATTTGAAGCACAGTGCTTCACAAAACTACGTTATTTCCTTATTTTGGTCAGTGCGCCTGGTGCAGGGAACGTATTCGACATATCACAGTTATATTTCGTCCGAAGGAAATGCTACAATGTACGACATTTGAGAGCAGCAGAGAACACCCAAGTTTACTTTGTAAATATTTTTTATCAAGTATGGTCCATATTCATCAATGTTTTGAAGTCTGATAATTAGGCTTTTACTTAAGAACGCTAAATAATGAAATTGCCACAACTTTATAACTATTGTGAGCGTTTGGATGAGCTGTAGCTGTAGCAGTAGATAGCATAGCTTCTGCACTGCAATTTGATTATATCAGAGAAGAATGGAAATTAAGCACGTTTATCCACATTTTCCGTGACAGTTTTTGTGCAGTTTTCTCTTTCTATATCCAGATATAGAGTACGCCTCATTCCAAAGGACACCGAGGGTGCTATTATTATATATTAAATTTTGAAAATATTTTAGTGCAACAAAATAACTGAAATTTACAAAGGAAAACACCCCCCCCCCCTCCCCCCATGAAAATTGGTACAGACGCGTAACTTAAAACTAATCAAGATATTGAGCTGAGAATATATAAAACATAAAGCCTATTCCCTACCTTTTAGTTTTTCAGAATAGTGTATATTAATAGAAACGTCTTATACTTAAATAGATCGGTGTTACGGAATAGTTGAACCAATCGTTAAATTGAAATTTCAGACAAAAATATTGACTAGGATAACTAATTTGGGTATCTTTTCCACAGTAAAGTTATAAGATACGGAATAACAGTATATTGAACATCTTTGGCTAAAAAAGGCCTATTTGTTTTGACCTAATATGTTCTCGCTCAATCTGTAGCAAGGCGCTGTTAAAAAGTTGATTTTCATTATCATGCATGATAACAAAACACGCTTGCATTCCCCAGTGTGTTAATGGAATTTTAATAGAATGCGATAGGACATCAAAGAAAAATCGTTTTTGCAACCCTTTTGGCCACGGTTATAAATCACAGATTGTTGTCGTGATAAAAACTCTCGTAACAACCAAATAACCTTGTTTGTTTGTATCTTAGATCATTTATACTCGCTTCCGGTTTTCAATTTTTTTTTACTCCATTTTCTCCATAAAATACTCCATTTAAATCTCTGTGAGAATTGCACAAGACACAAAAAGCGTGGTCGAGATGTTAAACATCTAGAAAAAGTTGTTTTTTTTAATAAAAAGAACAGGCCCATTGCGTTTAATAACTTTTTCAATAATTAACGCTCACGCTTAATCCCAGTCATATTCTAAAGGACGTTTCAGATAAAACCAGATGAATCCGTGACATCCCAAATGGTGAAAACGTTGATGTATGTGAACCAAAAAACATGCTCGTGTAAAACTATATAAACATCTAGAACAGTATACGCATGTAGTCAACATCCCTACAAACAGCAGAAAAACCACAACAACTGAAACAGGAACCAATGGAACAGGGAAGAAGACAACTATCAAATCGTCCCAGTTCTACTGGGCTTTAAGAAATGCCAACATGGAATTTCTCATTTGTAACTTCAGTTACAATCAACAATGAAAGTATAGCGTCAAACTGAAACTATTGTCGTGTGTCTCAAAATAGTCTGGTAGTATAGCTTTTGTTAAACACTATCTCATTATCTTACCAAAAGCAGTTTGAAAATTTCTATTGATCAGAATCATATTTTTTTTTTAAATGTCATCCCTATTAACGACAATTGATCATGAACCTTCTCACAGAAATGTTTTTAGATTACCATTAAATGTTAAAACAAATTATTAGTTTTGCTAGACTTAATATATTTTAAAAACTATTTACGCATTTGCTATTAGCGGTAGTCCTTTTGATGATATATTTGTTAATACACCGATTACGTTCATTCAATTCCTCAGTCTGGCATCTTCTTATGGGAAATATTTATCCATAAAAAGCTGCACAGTATACATTCCTATGGGTATGATCAGGATTTGCAATTTTATGCAGTCATGTATGATTTATGTTTCAGTTTAAGACTTTAAACATTTGTGATCTTGAGTATTGGTATTACTGAAGAAGATTTGTTTCAGATAAAACAGACACTTTTGATAATTTTATGACGTGTAACTATTTTCAATTGATTTTAACTTCTTTGAAAATCATGTATGTTTCAACAGCAGAAAACCCTGGTTTGTGGCACGCGCTTTCCCTAAAACACAGCCGATGATAATCAACACTACTTTAACATAGAAATGGGAGGCGTCCTTGGTCGGTCGAGTGGTTAAGATCACTGACTTCAAATCATTTACCTCACACTGATATCGGCTCGAGCCTCACTCGGTACGTTGAATTATTCGTGTGAGGAAAAGCCATCTAGCTGGCTTATGGAAGGTCGGTGGTGCTACCCAGGTGCCCGCCCGTGTTGAAATAAGGCCCGGAGGGATACCTGGGATCGTCCAACACCATTATAAGCTTGAAGACTTATTTATTGTGTGGACGTGATGTTAAACCAAAACCAAAACCAATTATAAAGAAATAAAAAATAAAGAAATAAATGACAACGAGTCTATTTTATCAAATAATATTACATTTCACATTATACATGATGTGTTTGCTAACGTAATAAATATTCCATTGCAAATATAGAAATTGCTATTAACGATGTTTGCAATACATTGCGGACGTCATGTTTGACAAATACTGAAATATGAAAAATCTAATTATTGTCTATTGAATCAGTGTAACAATAATTAATCTCAGTGGGACTTTATCTATTTGACTGTAATTACCAGAACAATCCAGATGCCATTTGTGTTACTGATAGAAAATGCAAGATTTATATAAATGTTCATCTGACCAAAATATTTCTAACTACTTGTATCATTAATGTTGTATGATATGGCTGCACCATTAAGCATTATTCAACAGAGGACTTAACATCAATATATAGTATTTATCAACTTCCCTTTTATGAGTAATTACCAAGAAACTATATTCAACTGCGTTGCGTTCAAATGTTTCAAGTAATATACTTAGCGTGCACTTATCAACGAGTAAGTCACACACAATTTGCGAAATTATTCAGTATTAATTTAACTATCAATCCGGCTTCTGTTTTATATCGACATTCTAAACTAATAACTCCGGGAATGGCCAAACAGAAGCCAAAAAAAGTACTTCGGGTTACCATAACAATATTACTGCACGACATAATTTTGATTGCATATACAATGTACATTTATTGATGATTCATTTACTGCGATATGCCAATCAAATTGTGTTTTTTTTATAGCATCAGAATAGTACATAATTCAATTTGCTGCAGTTTTTTTTTCTTTTATGAAGCGTTCGAAGTGCGTAATGTTGAAAATAAAATGTATGTTACACAAGGTGTACTAGCCCGTAACTGCAATATCGCCGAAATCTCGAATACATATGTTAACTTTTAGATGAAAGTAAAAAACAAAACAAAAGCAAAGCTATGTCAATACATTATCATGGTTATCAACATTATGGGGTTCTAGGTAAACATCATTGAAAAGTAGCTATATTCTTTGCATCTAAATACGTTATGTTACAATATTAACATTCATTATATGTTTTGTTTTGAAAGAAAATCCGTATATTTTCACATTTATAACATCGGTGCAATAATATTAAGGAAGCCCTTTTCGCGAGATCGCAGGCGCGATCAGACGTCATTCACACAAATTCATGAACAAATTGGCGTCGGTCGAAAAGAAAAGCTTTCAAGATTTGACACCAAAATTTCAAATGGTCATTATTTTATAGCTAATACGTCTTTTCTGATGCGGATCAAAATGGAATCGACAAGTGTATTTGACTTTTACACTAAAATCCGGAACAGTATTTTGTTAGAACGTGAACTACAATTTAACGGTTGTGGGTGTTCTTGGCTGTCTGTCCAATTGAGAAGTTGAAAAGGCCGATATCCTGACATGTATTTTAATTTTCTGACACCAAAGGAAAGCAAATCACTTTTTTTTTGTTGCAAGCATCTTCAAAAATGTCAATATGAGGACTGAATGTGCTTTTTTGTACATTTAGATGGGCATAAACCACATTGAAAGTTCGAGCAAATCATCCAATTGATAAATTGCAAAGAGTCCTAGTGTGGTTTATATCTGTCTAAACGCAAAAACAAGCATTTCATTCTTATTTTCAAACTATAACACAACGCAATTGTCCTCTACATCTATATCAGTTCGCTTTTCCACCATGGTAATTTATTGACGATAAAATATACTTATCTTCAACACAATACAAGAAATGCGGACAGCATATGTTGAAGTATGTAATAATTGATTTCCCTGTTAGAACAAATGTAGTCACGGAAAAGTGTCCGCATTATTTTTTCCACAGCATTTTCACTTATTTGGAAGATATGCAGGCTGATGAATATACAAAATGTTGGTTTTTAAACTGCTTGTTCATTTATGTCAGTTGCATGTATATGTGCAAGTAATACACACAAGTACTGTATATTCGTCGTCTCTGTGATAACGACAAAAACGTTGGTAAGTAATGTATTAATGACATTGGACTTTTACGGTAACTACAATTAAGAAAATAATGGCAAATTAAATATAAAAAAAGACACGATAATCAATTTCTCAATGCCTTTGGAACAAGCAACACAAGTAAATGTAACTTAAGACATGTCAAAGAAATATTCAGTGCATAAAATGTAATAAATGAGCAGCTGCATTCAGTTATTTCAAGGAAACCAGTAATTTGCTAATAGAAAATGACAATTTGACAAATACGTTTCCAGCATAATTGACAGGTATTATGTTACATTTTGTTGAAGATTAATAACATATCCTTATAAGGATATGAAAGGAGTCTTCTTTCGCGGTAATAAAATTATTCATTTAAGACCTAGCCTTACATTTTGAAAAAAATAATCAAACATCATAAAATCATAAAAAAGAAAGGTTGTTTCACATAAAAATTAAACAGAATATAAAACATATATAGTTTACACTTGGTTAATTATAGGGTCTTATTTAATTCGGAAGGTCAACAGTTGAGTCCGAAGTCGACTGTCGGTGGAAAAGTGGGTCTTTTAGCACCCAGCTGTTTTTCACCACTTTACCAATGGTCTAGGGGTGGGGGTTACACCTATGAAACTAGCCTAATGTATTAGGAACCGATAAGTGGGTCTTTTTGATTATAACTGATTGGTAGGTCAAAATTTTATATACAAATTTAATAGGGACCCTTTAATTGATATATATATATATATATTTTAGTATATTAATTAGTTTCGCCCAATTAATTGATATATATATATTAGTTCGTATTAATTAATTCTCTCTTCTATATATATATATATATATATATATATATATATATATATATATATATATATATATATATATATATACACACAACAACTGACTTGCTGGTCAACAACCAGAACTATTTGCACTCGGTCTTCCTGACATCGGACAAAATGTTAGACTATTGACCGGCCAGCCATTTAATAAATGTACTCGTATACTATCTGATAATCCTCGTAAGTACTGACTCATAAGTGGTAAATCATATTTCAAAAATACAGTCAAAATTGTCTGTAACGACAACGTTTGAGAAATTACAAAAAGTATTTTTTGTTGACGGTCGGTCACTGAGTACTGATAAAATTACACAGTGAATGGTTAAACGGAAATAGAACAAATAAATAGATTTTATAGTAGCGGTCTTTATTCAAAAATGGTCTTTGGTACAGAATTGACTTTTCATCCATGCAAGAAATGATGTAATAACCTGCTCAGTTATTCCCTAATTTAAAACCCGAACAGTCGGCAAAAACTTTCTTTCTCCCTCTGTATAATTTGGTAAAAACCCGTTGCCTTTGTCTGTGATCTAGCATTTATGTACGCGCATTGTCCGTATAGCACATGCTCTTCAACATATTAACTGAAATCGTTTATTTTGCGTAGCATAACTGTTGATTGTCTGCCGTCTGAAAAATTCTTATCTAATTTCAAACATCTGTTTCTGTTTATTATAGCATCTGTTCAAAGGGTGGTAACGTTTCTCCTATAGGGTATCTGTAAAGAGGCCTACAAATCATTTTCAAATACAAAGAGTCACATGCATATCAAAGTATAAAGGTTTTACATACATATGTTAATAAATAATATGTAAATAAATAAAACTGTCCAAAGTCGTTAAAATATTTAAAGCTATGTATTTTGTCATATTTTATTTACATTAATATTGTATTATTGTGTTATGTGTATAATGTGTTAGTGGTGAATCTTAGTTGGAAAACAACCGATGGTATAATACATAATATTATTTAAAATTACTGGACTGTCATAAGGTCTCCATTAAATCTAACAAAAATGTTTCCGCTTATATTAAAACTGATACGTGAAATAGAATACCATGAAAACTTGAGTCTTTGATGCGTGATTGACAGAAAACAAACACTTATGCATATAGTCGAACACTTTATCAGTCCTACGTTTAAACGACTCAAATCCTACTGAAACTCATGTTTTTGTTGTGAAGAGTGTTCGCTAACCCGTTCCTATTGGATAGAACAGGACAATTTATTGGCTATTTGTGTAACCTATATTTTCACTAATATCCGTCAAGGGGAAAATAGATTTTAAAATCATGGGAGCAAATCATGCTTTTAAAACTAAATAAGCATTTTGACATTGGTACTTTATTATTTTTAAAGTATAAAGTTGGCTATATTAAAGAGGATTTCTACAGTAACTGTTTTCGTTCCATGGAATATTCTTGGAATTGTGTTCATTTACAAACATCTATCAATTTATTTAAAATGACATATAAAGATGTAATTCATCTGTTCTGTTCTAAAATTATTGTATTTTCTAAAGTAAACAGAAAATAGGCCATACATATAATTTTGCAGAAAACTATGACTTTTTAATTAAAATTTCCAAACACAAGGATTTCGATCTTCGGTAATTTCGCCAGAAAACATTAAACACGCCTGCGAAAGAAAAACTTATTCAACATTTTATCCGCTTATTTGTTATCATTAGAAAGCAGATTTACAATCTTTATCAAAAGCCAGTTGTCGATAAAAATATATACAACTAATTTTGGTTTACGACAACAGATGTTTGCATCAGTCTTAAATTATTGAAGGGGACCTATATCGCTTTATGGAACTAATATAATAAATTGTTTTGTTTATGTATATTTTTATCATTTCCAGAAAGTTTATTAGCATATAAATTTTGGATAGGTCTTATCAACTTCAAAGCAAAAACACTTATCGTAGTGTTTATGACTACACTCAGGAAAATGTAATAGATGTAATTAAACGAAGAAGAAAAAACGTACACATGTCACAGGTCGCGGCGAAGAGCAGTTTAAGTTTATTTAACCGTAAATATGTCCATTGTATTTTCATTCCTATTCATAGCATAACAACGCATTTGCCAACGAGCATGAAACACTCCTGAAACTGACTGAAATGTATTTAACTACAATGATGGAAAACAGAAATAGGAAAAAAACAACGATAAACTCGGCATTACATATCTATATATGTAGATCAATACAATTAGTTGATTGGTCAATTAATATCAAATAAAACTTTAGAATTTAAACCATCTGGATAGAGCGTTTTCAGTTTATGTATCCGACACTTTGGCTGCGTTTCCTGGATGATATTTTTATGGTGTGGGATCATTCCTTGGAAGAACTAGAACTTTTCATCAGAGAGTTAAACAGTTTTCATCCTGAAATAAAGTTTACGCATACTATTTCACAAGATTCGCTCTCGTTTCTAGATGTAAATATATCCAAGGGAGAGAATTTATGTGTCGAAACTAACATATATGTGAAAGAAACTAATAACCACCAGTACCTGGACTATACATCATGTCATCCCAAACAATGTAAGAACGGTATTCCGTATAGTCAAGCAAAACGCTATAGACGTATAATATCAGATGATGACAAGTTCAAACGTTCACTATCACAGCTTCGTGAATTCTTCGTTGACAGAGGCTACCCACATGATGTGTTAGACCGTGCCTTCCAAAAAGTAGTCAATATATCTCAGCAAGAAGCTTTACAGACTCAAGTTGGGGACAAAAATAGTGTAATTCCTTTTACTATTGTGTATGATCCAGCGCTTCCACGTATTGGTAACACTATTAATAAATACTGGAGTATTTTGAACCTATCAAAAAGCTTTACAACTAAATCCGTTTATGAGAACTGTAAACCTGTTGTTGCCTATAGACGTCCAAAAAATTTACAAGACTATTTGATAAGTTCAGAGTTCAATAAGCAAAGTGATAAACTTTATCTCTCACAGAGATGTAATGGTAGCCGATGTTCGCATTGTACCAATATCGAAACAGGTTCAGAATTTACCAGTCAAATGACTGGTCAAGCATACAGTTTACATCATAACGTAAACTGTAAAAGTAACTGTGTAATTTATTTGATTTCTTGCAAAAAATGTGACAAACAGTATGTGGGACAAACTAAGCAACCTGTATCAAAACGCATGAACAGTCACCGATTTGATATTAATAGTTTTACTGACCCTACTTTTTCCTCAATGGTTACATCACATTTCAATTTACGAGATCATTGCTTAAAGGACTTTTCTTTTATGCCTATTGATGTTGTAAGAAATGACATTCATCGTCTCTGCAAAGAAACAGTGTGGATACATAAACTGAAAACGCTCTATCCAGATGGTTTAAATTCTAAAGTTTTATTTGATATTAATTGACCAATCAACTAATTGTATTGATCTACATATACATATATGTAATGCCGAGTATATCGTTGTTTTTTCCTATTTCTGTTTTTTATATACATAAGTATAGGAAATTTTGTATAAACACTATCCGACAATTTACTCGGTATGTTTGTTAAATCCGTTTAAAGGAACGTTATTTTTAATTTATTTAACATTGTAAATAATGTAGATCTAAACTTTGTATACATTTTACCGCCTTTTTTACGCGACGTTGTTTAACGACGTCACGTCCGTTGTTTTTATTGTTATTCTTCCCTGAGGAAGGCTTAACGCCGAAACGTTGGAAGTTAATAATTATCTATGAACAAACGCTACACGTGCTGTTGTTGATTTTTCTTATTTGTTAATAACTACAATGATGGACAATTCATTCATAACTATTCTTAGAGATGCAAATCATGGTCAGGTTAAACAAAATTAGACTAAAATAGAATAGTCGCTTTCGTCACATAGTGAAAGGCCAGATACTACGTAGCGTTAAGACGTTAAATACGACTACTTAAAACATCAAACTCCAACACAGTGTTACTTCCCCTTATCGTTACAGTAGACACTGCCACCACGTATAAATTGGGCTAAATTTCAGCCGAGTAATATTTTTCATTATATTAATTTTGTTGTAGTGAAGTTGTACACAGTTTTTATCTCAGTAGTTAAATATTATATATTTTGCTTGTAAAACGAGCCCAAAAAAAAAAAAAAACACCAAAAAATAATGCAGAAATACTAAATGTACTTCTTTTTCTGGTGTTGTGACGCACACCTGCTAAAATGTAACAATGGAAATTTTTGACGGTATTTTGAGTGAAGTAAGAAAATTTGATGAATTGCATACTGCAAAATATTGAATATATTAAATACTTGCCTTTAGATTATGGCAAGCACTTGATTTACCAGGCGTTCCTAAGCGTGTCGCCATTTTAGGATCACATTGTTGAACCATCGTCACGTGGTTTGCTTGGAGGCAAGGATGATTGTTTGACAATATTCCTGCGCGCAAGTTGCTTCAACACTATAATGGGCTGCCTAAAGGTTCGGTACCTTCCTCATTTAATACTTAGCTTTTATCAGACGTTGAAGTAAACTCTGAAAGCTGGAGTTTCATATTAGATGTTTGGAATTTCTGGGAAAATGGAGACTACGTCAAACACTTAGTAGTCACATTCATCAGATATCTAGAACTTGTATATGTTTGAATAATAATGAGATATAAACAGAGAATGAAGGTTAAGAGAGACAAGATATTGTACTGTTGAATCACATAAACAAATAAATCAACATGGAGAAAGGTTAGGACCGAAACTAAGTACGAACGAAAAATAAACTAGTTGAGGTGGTCTCTCGCAGGGTTTTCATTCACAGTATACACTGAAACAGAAAGCTGTTAATATTGTTAACTCAGTTAGAACATGCAGCACCAGTCAGGCAAATACTCAAGTACAATTTATATGATATAACGTAAGCATTAGACTGTCACGTCGTAAATAAATATCAATCGAAGTGTTGCCAAGTATTTTATTACTAGATATCCGACGAGAATAGGAGAGTTCGGCAGACTTATTATAGTTGCTAATTGTCTACATCGTTTATAACACAAGTGAAAACACATACATTCCAATCGGTCTCTAAAGAATAACACACAGACGAAATCATTAATAGACATCATCCTTTTCTATTTTGAACCAGAAATATCATCCCTTGAGTAACCTAATGTCTTATCATTCAAATGTTTCTTTTAATGCAAGTGACCACAAAGTGGGAATCAAAGAACCATAAAAATATGGTATATATAGAATGAAATATCAAGTTTTCGGATACACAAATAATTTCAATTCAGAAAACCGAATACGGGTACTACCAAAGATCTGAGAAAAAATAAAACATTCTCCTTTCTTTCCGACTTGAAATTTGAACGTAGAGCTTGTAGTTACATTTTGATATAAAATAAAATCTACAAGTACAGAAAATACTAAAGTTTGGGTAAATACAAAATTAGACAAAATATCGATTTACCCAATTTCTTTGTATAGCAGAGTTATCGTCCCTAAAAGTGACTGTTTATTTTTTTTAACTAAACAATAACCTAATTTAAATATTAGTCTTTAAAACAGAAAATACAAAGGGGAATTGAAAAGGTTTGGTAGGCAAAAGAATTATTGCATTTTTCTTCAAATTTTAACCAAAAGTGAAACAAATCTCAAACGTCCCACAAAAGGCAATATATTCGTGTATTTAGACAGGAGTTACAATATTTTCAGCAATTAAACAGTAGGAAAGATTTAAAGTACATTCTAGATACGATATGCGAATATAAAGGGTGACCTTCCAGATTTTGGCAGCGATCTTGAATTTCTGGTCATTAATAAAGACTATTTTTAAGAAATGGATATTTAAATACATTATATATTTAGCTTTCAAACGAGTCTTTTTATCTGAAATGAATTTACTAATATCTGACAAGCCTGTGCAAAATGTAACCTGAACTCAACATATTAGAAAGGGTTTTCTTTTTAAGGTGCTAATGGATTTACTGTCATGGGGATAAACAAATGTACACGCAAATTATTTTGTTGTAATTCAGTATAAATGCATTCGTTTTACATGAAAGCAGTATTTGTTTCAATAATACATTGGATATTTAAATTCTGGCATAAGTATATTTATCTGCACAGTATAATCTATGTTTTGCGCTCTACAGAAACACACAGACTATTCTCACACACCATATATGTAATTTGGGCCAACTAAATATGTAACGACATATGCACAAAACGTAAATTGTAACAGTTCTTTGAAAATGGTGAATTTTTAATGGTGTTTAACTCTCCGAAAAAAAAGTTGCTCTTTATTTTCCAAATAAAACAATGCATATATCAGTAAACTGAAATTGTTGTGTGGAGTAAGTTTGAAGTTTTTCGCAAAATATTGAGCTAGTCCTTAACACAAATGTGGATTTTCCAGCATTTTGATACATATGTCATTACTGTGACAGAGTAACCTGACCTTCTCTGTTTGTTTTGAATGTACATAAACAAAGACCAGCAGTTTTGTTTCCGTCGTGTAACAGCGAAAATGGGAAATTACAACACTAAATAACCAAACGGCTTTATCAACTGACGCGGAATAAACAATTTATCGTTAATACAAAATCTAATAAACAACAGAGACGATTAGATTCCAAAATAAACGTGTACGTGTAAACGTAAATTTATTGAAGATCGTAAAAGTATATATGATACTAGAAATTTAAAACATGATACAAACATGGTAAAAACAAAATTGATTTTCAGTGTAATGGTACTGATTTCAGATACTTAGTCTATTGTAGCACCATTTAAAATATACTTTAAACAGGGGAATAAACAATTATGCAATGTTTTGATTGTTTATTACGTGAAGGTTTGCTACAGCTACACTTAACTAGTAAATTTGTATTCTGTTTGATCCATCTAATCCGTAAGAAGGTTTTTTTTTCGTAAATTTAGGCTTTACTTTGCAAGATTAGACTAACTTTACATTATTACACAACTCCGCTCCGGGGTGATCGTATGGTCATTTAGAATGTTCAAACTACCTTTGTTGCCAAAACAAATACTTTCCACTGATAAAACTCGGGCAAATCACAATTTTGATGAACCGTTTTTTCCCCCAGAAATTGTATACAATATTTGCATAGCAACGGTACATAAATGCGAACTTAGTTTTCATGAAAGTTACCATTCACAAATAAATGCAACATTGAATGTTATTTATTTTTGACGTCACAAATGACTAATATACCCAGAACCTATACATCAGAACATTTTTTTTTACAGTAATTGGGAAAAAAACAGTAATGATAAAACCTGATTTTGATGATAATGATATGTTTGTCAACGTCCAAAAACAACAATCATGTATAATCATTTGAATAGAACCCATGAAATGTATAACACAGAATCAGCAACTCTGGGCACTGTGGAGTAGTCGGCGTTTCCCAAAAGTAACTTTCTCGTTATACATTTCATCATATTTACGGCAATAGATCGGTTAAATACATTTGATATATTATACCTATATACTTTATCGTATTTGTAGGTTTTTTGTAGTGTTTGAATTATTTTTGACTTACTGGATACCACAATTATAGTTTTTACTCATTAATGTTCTTGCACAAAAATACGGCCACGCCAACCACAACATAAATTCCCTGATTTATCAAAAAAAAAAAAAAATAAAAATAAAACAATGAAGACAATGATCACGCGATTCCAGTAGACTGTAATTGTCAAAACAAAACAATCATGATAAGAAACTGATCAACGAAATAAAAATATATGTTGTATTTTGAAATGTTATGACACATTTGATCATGGTTATGCTAATAAAAAGTTCTAATGATGTAATTGGTTTCCTTTTTTGACTAAATCAAATTAATGTTTATTTAAAAACGAATACTATACTTTCTCGAACAAGGATCAGAACTTGATTTATATCTGAGTAAGTTGTTGACGTGCATGATATTTAAGTACAAAAAAATGTAATCTATATCATTTTCCTTATTTCCCTGAATATTTTCTTAACTGTAATTTCCTATATCATAAAGCAATTTTCTAATGTAGTATAATTAAGAAATATTTTATAACAAAAGAGTATTTTAACACTATTTCTGCACGACGGGTGGTTATACGTCGGGTGTAATAAAGTTACGAGGGCGCAGCACGAGTGAATTTATTTGTAGGGCGTATTAACGCCCGAGTGTATAAATAGTGTTAAACACGGTTTTGCTATAAATTATTTCGATTCTAATATGCCCTTAATCTAAAACAGTAGATGAAATAAAGTAGCACTCTTTCTTGGTCGCAACAAAAACATTGACGTCATCGTCATTATAGCGTAATAGTGTTTTACCAGACAAAAGCATATTAAAATAGTTAAATAATTATAATATAGTATATGGGGTTGATTTGTTTTAAATAAAAGGTATGGGTAGATTTCTCAGCAGAGCAATGCATCACAAAGTTATCCCGTAACAGAAAGAAACTGTAACGGAAAATTACAGCAGACGGCTTGCTTCAAACAAATAAGTTTCTATAGTTGATATCAAGAAGTTATCTTAACCTTAATAATAACTACATGCAAGAGGTGTCTTTTTATGAACAACTTTACAATGTTAATCTCACTACAGACCATGCAATATGCAAATACTAAAATGATTTACACTTGGGCTTCGTTTCAGCAATATTTTGTTAACTTTCTTCAAGAATCCAGCACCCATCTTTCACTAAATTTTGTTATCTTTCGATATTTCAAATGTAGAAAATCCTCTAGCAGATATATTTACCTTGGCAAAATATTATTGTAAAAGTTTACGTATACAATGTATGTAATTGTTAAAAAAAACAAAACAATTTCTAGTTGCAGTACGTATTGATACTGTTTACTTAGAGTGTAGTTCTATAAATCTGATACATTGCCCAGAGCATAAGGCATTAAATTGTATGTTTACATTAACTATGTATAGAAAATATGCATATTACCAAGTATGGACTTTAGGCTAGTTTACCTTTGAACATTACTTTTGTTTTCTGGGTATTGAGTTGCATAACATTTGAAGTGTATTTTCTATAGCAGTTTATGACTTGTTGTCCTTTCATTTTAAAGCTGATTTATGTCCGAATCGAGAGCAAGTATCCAATTGCAAAGTTTCGATTGTCAATAGAAATATCGTTTGTGTTTTATTCCAATTCTATTTTAATGTTACTACAAAACTCGTGTCAAGTTTAGGTACGACGTGTATAAACAATGATGTAATGTTATGTTGACAGGATAAAAGCATCTTTGACATTAAAACAACAATATCGAATTTCCTTTCATGCAGGCCCTGATTTATTAGAGATACATATTAACCAAGGTAAGGTGTTTTATGACGTACAAATAAAAGGGAAATATGATATATTTCAAGTAATTACTTGCTTGTTCTTACGAAGACACTAAATTGTTCTAAGTGAGACCTTCTTTACTTATTTCCCACAAAATGACACTTTCCATAGTCAATATATTGCCTACTGAATACATAATATAACAAACTCCGGTATACCAGTTTGTTGATAGACGTCAATGGCATGGTTTCATCGACAAAAATTTCTTCTGAAACCCTTGTGTTCCGCAAATGACGCTACGACTCCCCTAGATAGTGGTAATGCATTCAATGGTAATACTGCAAAAATTATCCGATGTTTTATCAATTAATTAGATCATTTATTAAAAAAAAACAGTTAGTGTCGTAGTTCACAAACAATTACTACGTAAATATTTGGAAGAGGGACATACAGACTGTATTAAAATTAAGGAGACTTACAGATTATTTAAATTTGATTTCAAGACTCTAGAAAAGAACGAATGGTTACCCGTGGCTCAATTTAGGTCAGGAATATTACCCTTACGTGTTGAAACCGGAAAATTTGTCGGCGAGTCACCGGAAAATTGACTTTGTACATTATGCTCATCTCAGTAAGTGGAACATAAAAAACACTTTCTACTAGACTGTAGCTTATACGAAGATATAAGAAAAGGGATATTTTTTTTATTTTCTGCGTTGGGCAGAAATTTTAAACATTTGGAATATGATGCAATTATTTTCACAACAAGAAAAATGCAGTGGGCGTCTAAACATATTTCCGTTTTGGGCATTGTACCTTAATTAGTTTAAATTCATATTTAAGAATACAATGACCTGTAACATTTTTATATGAAATATGGCTACATTTTTGGAAGTATATATTTGTTAATTCAGTTTACACGAAATTTAAACTATTTAATATTCTCGTCAACTTGCTTATAACCATTTTTGTGTATTTATATAAAGACAGACAAAATCATGGGAAATCTTCTTAATATGCAATCTTATTAAATATCAAAACATATTTGTATGCTCATAACAAGAAACAATTATATTTCATTAAACAACTTTTGTTTCAAATTTGTTTTGTAACTTTACCTGAATTCATTTTTTGTAAAGGGTTTGAAACTATTACACCCCCTGCCCCCAATCCCTAAATTGTACAGTTGCCCAAACGTTTCCATTACTCAAATCGTGTAGAATATATTTCAGTATGATTAGTTTTGACAAGGTTGGAATGTCGCTTTATAAAAGTTTTTCAGTTTTCATTACATCTAACAGACGTTACACATATCTCTGTTATTGCTTGGCCTAAAAATACTTTCCGTATCTTAAACCTCGTTACTTTGACTAATAGTATGTTATTTTAAGAAAGTTTGACATGATTTCTGAACGATTTATTTCTTCAACCCGGTATTAGAGTGTGCATTTCTAATAACGTCCACAACAACCGAGTCTACAACATTTTATTTTGGTCGTGTTTGGTGACATGTGAAGTTTCCACTAGAAACATAAACAAATCTGTATTGATAACGAATTTATTTACACAAACAAATTACATTGTTTACTTTATTTTCATTATGCATGTTAACTGCAGTCTTGAGATATAACATTAATGCGTATCAAGTGGAAATTGCAATCCTATTTCAATCAATGTCATACACAGTGAGAATAATCTTATCTTTTAGATAAGGAACACATGGTGTTGTGATAAATGCATTTGGTGTGTATAGACGAGAAGTCGATATAACATCTCATATCCATATCAAATGGTTGTTCATACAAACGTATGTTCTTACATTGTGTTTAACTACATATTCCTTACTATTTCCAAGTTTATAAACATTTTTCTAGAATAGATACCACTAACACTGTTTAGTTTTAAAAAATACATTTCTAAAGAAACATAACATTGATACCATTGATTATAAACTCTTAAACGTTGGTTCACAATCTACAGTTTTTTTTTTTTTTTTTTTGTTTTTTTTTTTTTTTGTTTTTTTTTTTTGTTTAATTTGCATTAACTTTTACAGTTTTTTTTAAATTTCTCAGTTATAAGCTGAAAGTCAATGTAACATGTGGGAGGTCGACAGCAGTTGTCCGGCTTGTGTATTATTTCGGGCATAGATAGGCGTTGGGATTAAACCACCGAATGTATATGACAGATATGTTCAATAAATAATTTTATACAGACAGTAACCTTGATCACCCGCATCCCGGGCAGAAAGCAAATTTAGAGAATTAAAAAATGGTCACAAAGGAGCAAAATAAGACAGGCTTTAGTTTTCTTGAACAATGTTCGAGACTGTTTTTGTAGGAAAGCTTTGTTAAAAAATTTTGATTTCGGATTGCACTAAGGAATTTATTAGGAAGTGTCACGTTAGCTGGAGATATATTTCTTTTAAATCACATATTTACTTTCACTTCAACACCGTTGCAATTTGAATGAATGGCACCATGACCCAACGGTATAATAGAAACGCTATGCCAATCTAAATGTAGACGAAATCAGATGACGCGAGCGCGTAATCGGCAATATTTGGATAAACAGACCATCTTTAGCAAGATAATATACTACTTGCAGTTAAAGGGAATATTACACATCACTATAACTAAATCCCAAATCAAACATGTGTTTATATGTATACTTTAAATGAAATGTGCCCGTATATTCCTGTCTTAAAGTGTTGTCTTAATTTAAGAATATACAGTGCCTCCATTATTTTTTTCGTATAAACAAGCTTAATCTGATCGACACATATATCAATCACAAAGCCTAACGCCTAAACGAACCAATCTTTAAATGCCAACAAGAATAATCTAACTGAAATATCACATGTTGTGTTGAGCCATTTCTATACCTTCACGTCAGGCAAGAAAAACAACCATAGAACAACAAAAACTTATTTTTCATCAATGTGGAATATCGTTCTTCTGACTAGATCTTCTGCACAGTTTGACCACTTAATTAATAATTGCCTTTGTTACTAATATCGAAAGTTACTGTATTGGAGAAACAATGAAACGAACCATCCTGCTTCAATCATGCTGTGAAATGCCCATATGTATGTTAAGCGGTGATTTTTTTCAACTATGCATTTAATCGTCTTGAAACAAGATCTTAACAAAAACGTGGAAATTCCACGAAACCCAGGTTTTCAAACTTTGCATCACGTCAACGGGTTCTGTTTTTTTTTTAAAAAAAGGTCATATTCTATTATACATATTTCAGTACATCCAATCATGCCATTCAGAAGTACAGATATAACAAACGTAGATGTGTTATTGCCATATGTAATTCCTGACGTACGTCGTTAAATTGACATTTACACCAATGGCAGACTAAGACCCAGACCAGGATTTGAACTGTGACCTGCTTATTTCACATTACAAAAATACTTTAGACCAAAGCTTTAGCCCATTGCACCAAAGTGGCACTTTCAGAGTTTGCAGATTAATCAAACTATTCAGCGGAAACAATTTTCTATTTTTAGTAACAGTGAGCATTACTCGAGAGACCCCTAAATATATTCCCAACCTCTGTTATTGATAAAAAATACAACGTTTGCTGACACAAGGTGTTCCAAAATTAAGGTATTCAGTATAACCCATTTTTCTATATTTAGTAACAGTGACCCAAAATACAATAACGAAATTCATACAGGAATTGTTTAAATAATAATGACTGTGTTGTTTGCTCTTTCCTGTTACAACATTATGAATATTCATGATCATTTTGATCTAATTCCTGATTTGTTACAAATAAATTATAATTCAAATAATATAAGGAGAGCATTATATCAACTTTGAAAGCTTAAAATTAAATAGCGACTTGATTTCCAATATGCATTAGGACATGCTTGAAATACTTTACCATTTTTGTTTTGTCTGTTGTTTTTTTTTTTGTATGCTGTGTTTAATTACAAATCGACACATTAATCTGTCTCATAGCGATATTCTAGCTTTTCGTGGTGGAAAAATACCCCAGGTATCCTTAATATTATCCACAGGCTGGCACCAGGGTAAAACACCTACCATCCGTAAACCAGCGGGTTCATATCCACAGTTGTGAGGGGCCATTTAATTTGAGTCATACGTAATGGTGCATTACTGTTTGGTAGATGACGTAAACTAAACATATTGAAAATAATGCTTACTTGTTTATGCGGGTCAATAAAAGATGTGTACACTAAAGTGCTTTCTAATAGCAAAAATTAATAGCTTTTTAAAACTCCCTTTCTTATATCCCTTCTGTCTCCTTAAGACGCTTAATATTCATGGCGAGACATTCAGTAAACCATTTAACTCACAGGCTGCAATTTGCACAGATAAGATTTTGCCTAATGTAACAAAACATACCATTACGCAACGCGGGAAAACCAGTTACCATTGCTTATAGACTTTAAATAGCAATAGTTCGATTTAATAGCGGAAAGCTTTGTTTAAAACGCGTGTGTTCAACAGCTTCTATATATTCATCATGCAGTCCTTTAGCAGTTACAACGTCTGGACAAATATTGAATTCAGTAATAGCAAGCTATTACCATAGTGCACCTGAAGTATACTCCAATCCGATATACATAATAACGGTAAATATATACATCAGGAATGAGACAAGTTATTGTAGTCTCGAGCTATGAATATCCTATTATTTAGAACTATCTCTGAAAACGTAGAGCTAACGTTTCCGTGAAATTCGTACGTCTTTATCTAGTCTCAAAACAAATGTTGTAATTATTGTTTTAAAGCTGAATTATTCAATATTTCAAAGGATTCCACTTTTACTTTTACATTTTTTCTTACTATCTGATTTAAAACTAAATTGTAAATGTTTCAAATATGTCGCAACTATCTTGATAAATGGAAACAAATATCTGTCTTGTGGCTTAACATTTTCACGTATTATGCATTGAGAATATTCGAAGAAAAATCAAATTTATGTATGTTTTATATCCGATTACGTTTAATTTAATTTTTTTCAATATGTCAAATAAGAACTATGGACACATCTGGAACCCACAGGGGGTAATCAAAAGGCTTAATTTGACGTTATTCTAGTTCGATAAGCGTATCCATTAACATAAAGAATACTGCCATTGATTCCTAATTTTCACATTCCGCGTGTTTGCAGTAAATTTTCCAAAGATACCATTCATCCGTATTAAATGAAAAGCTAGATATCAATAGCATGCACAGTGAATGTTTTACAATCGTATCTTTTAGATAACCAACATATGCTTCATTCGACACGTATTGAGAAGAAACTGATATGACATCTGTTAGACAACAAGTGTTTATAAAACAGATACGAGCTTACCATCAATTGCTGCTGTGATAGATATATTTTTTTGCATTTGAATTTTTTAAGTTTTCTTCTCCTTGTTTATAAATGATTGTTTGATGGTTCTAATATTACTATATACACAACCTGATAACTTTTATTGATTTAATCATCATGTTTGATTTACAGTTTTCAGAAGCGTAATCGTTTGATTTGCAGGACGCATTTTGTGAAGTTTTGAGGAATTTTTGGTTTTGATAACAACCGAGGGTCCCACATGTACCAGAACACACCATTGAGACTTTAGTTGGCCACCTCCTGCAATTTCTGGCCAAAAGGAGCACTGGGATATAACTACCGAACTCATGTACATTTTACAATCTATACCGAAGGACAAAACTTGAAACGAAGTTCTTTTTTATACTGTTACGGAACTGACTTTGCAAGTACATGTTAAAAGTTGTTGAAAGTGAAGTGTAAAATAGTTCTATTTTTTTATATTTTTAATCTATTATATTGAGCATAGTTACACTACTGTTTATTTTAATTAGATGGTAAGTTGTAACAGGAGAATAGTTTCAGAAATCCGTTCCCGAATAATAAACTGCCTACCAGTAGGCCGTTGGTTATTCAGCCAAATTGCCAACTAGCTAACATGACCTCTATACATTTAAAGCACTTGGTATTAATGTCTTACAGCAAATTAAGCGTTAAATAGAATGATTTGATCTATATAAAAGAGGTTCGGATTTTTATCAAAATTTGAATTACCAACTAGCAGTTGGATATTAGTGCGACATGATAAAATAATCGAACTAGCAAATAGATTTTGCACAACCAAATGGCAACTAGTATAAAGTTGGTTATTCAAATGTTACAACACCAGCTACCAATTACCTACTAATTTATTGTCATATAAAGATATCCGCAGATAAATGGGCCCTTCATTACATATGATCATGATCGTTGATAACGTTTTCTATTCGACCGTATTATTGAAGTATATGTATTTGCTTTGAGAAAAAAAAACACCAACAATTTCAAAGCGCCGTTGACGAATCTCTCGAGTCTTCAAAACTAATTTCTAAGTACATCATCTAAAGATTTGACCTACTTTTCAATATATACTTTAAACTGAACAACCTGTTTGCAAGACTCTTCATAACTGCACACATTCCATAACTCTACTTAGCATTTTTACAAAATTATGCTCCTTTTTCGACTTAACAGTCTGCTTAGTTTGTGTACCTCAGTATCTAATAATGAGACTTTGACCTTTGATCCACCGACCCCCAAAACAAAATGGCCCGTCTACTGACCACAAGTATAATCGTCTAATGTTTGGCGACTATAGGCTGCAGCGTTTTTCAGTTATCGGTCGGACATTCATTTTCAGCTCCAAGTCTTCAAGAGATTGGCTTTGGACTAACTGACCCCTAATACAACCACGGTACTGACCACAGGCGTATGAAGTTTGACGACTGTATATCACAACGGTTTTCAGTTCAGTTATCCATTGGGAACCGATTTTAAGGTGAAGATCAAAGCGACCTTGTCTTTTGAGCATCCAGTCTCGAAATCAGTCGGGTAATCTGTCATAAACAGTAACTAGTCAAATTTGATATACAAAATATATACAATTGCTTTAGTGAGGGAAACGAATACCACCTATGTAACTGAAAAAGACATATAATATGCTTCATCTACACTACAAGCTCATCAATAAGATTAAAAACATATGTTGCATCTTCAAATATTTTGGCTACTATAGATAAATATAGACAATCTTGATATTCAACATGTCTGCAAATGAAATAGTTTTAGGAAAGCACCATCTCGAACAGTAGCACGTGTAGATTTTTAAACATTTACAATAACGATTAATTACCCTTCTATTTATATTACGAATGGGCGTCTTTGGCAATATAATATTTGGAAGAAAATTGTTGTAACTTTTGATAGAAGTTGAATTTTTAGGAAGTACTTTCGATGAAATATGTCATAAACGTAATGGAGTAATAATTGAAAGTAAATCATGCTTGTGTTATTCCAATAGCATTGGGCAAATCCAACGTAACTGCTTCAATGTTTCATAAATTTGTTTGTAAGAAAAATGGTGACATAGTTTCTTCTGTAACCAAAATTGAAAACGATAAATTATTTTCAAAATAAGTCCATAATTAACACATTGCTTTTACGTTGGTAGATAATTTGATGTCACTTTTCCTAATTGCGATTGAAGTCAAAATCTAATCATTAATGGTACAACGACTGCGACACTAAAACATAACAGCCCGGACAGATGCTCTTGAAATAGTTCTGTTCGATATTAATTAAGGCTAATTTACAAATGTTTAGTACAAAAGGTCAGACTCAACATGTTTAATAATGAACACTGATAGATTATGAGATAAACGACATTTTATTTTGATATTTCTATTTAATATATACCTATATAAATTCTGTAAAAAAACCGGCTTGTATTTCACAATTAAATATGAACAGGCAGAAAAAATCCGTATTGAACCTTTTAAATTCCGTATTGTACCTTTTGTATTGTATGCTGCCGGACTACATTCATTAAAATGCATGACCTGACACAGTTCTATAAATAGCACACATAAAAAATTCAATTAGTTCCATTTTAATACCGATTAACATTGAAGATTTCGTTCAATAACAAAACAACAAACAACAAGGTAAATGTATATAATAAAAGGACCATTATATCAGTAGCTAGATCTGGGATTTTGTATTTGACTTTGAAAGGTCGGATCACACTCGGTGCTTGCGCGCCTCGTGAGATCCGATCTGGCAAAAGCCGAATACAGCATCCCAGATAGAGCTACTGTTATAATAACCATACTTTTTCTTGCATTAACGCTACTTCAACAGAAAAAAAATAAGTTCAATGCAGTTCCTAGTTGTCTAAATTTTGAACAGTCAGTCTGGTGTTGTTTAATAGCATTCAGGCTGATTGTTCTTTGTAAAATAGCTAATACACAAATTGGCCATCGATACGGTCATCTCCTGTCAAAGACATATTCCGATTTAGACTTATTTGGTCTAGTATTCTCTGAGAAACTTGCTAACCTGCACTTATTTTAAATAACATTCCATCATTTAAAAATGACAAAATTTATGTTAGTGATATAAATGTTCCAAAGAAATGTCTGAAGATTGAAAGCATTTGATTTCTGGGTTTGCTAGAAACCTGATAACATGCAGACATTTTGTGACGCGGTCGACAACAAAAGAATGACAACATAACGATACTATTTGAAAAAAACCAAGACATCGAGCTAAAATGTACATAAATTCTCATTATAAAGAAAATATTTTCTTATTCCGTAAAAAACGAGTAGTTGTATTCATGATCTTTGTTAATTAAGTACATCTATTTACTGCGAATATAGCTGCATTATAAATAGTAATTATCAATGATCAAGTTTTCACTAATGCCACATAATATCTCATGAAAATTTCACATATTTGAACACAAATTAAAATGGCATAATTTATAACCGATTTGCCTTTCTAGTGTAATTTCAAGGAACTAAAACCAAGACAATAGATGTTTGTCAAAACGTATGACTCCATGATTGCCTGTCTAATTTCTGTCCTTACCGTGACCTTGTTCTTTGTCCTACTGACCACAGACACGATACGATAAGAATCATCTATCGATCACAGGCATTCTCTAGTTTTCGAGCAGATATTATGACCAGTCTCAATGCTTTTACCTTTGACCTAGTGACGCCCAAAATAACAAGTGTCAATAGGCAATTATTTTCTTTGACGACTGTAGGCCAACCATTTCTTCAGTTATTAACTGGTAACCAACATTCAGCTTGAGGCCACCAAGACTTTTAGCTTTGATCTACAGAAGATCATCTACTGACACAGGCAATCATGCTATGAAGTTTGACGACTGTAGGCCAAAGCGTTCTTCCGTAATCGATCACAAACCAATTTTCTGCTCAAGGTAACCGCAGCCTTGAAATTTAGGTGGCCTGCCCTCAAAACAATAAGTTCCATCTACAGACAACAGGCGCTAATGCCAAAGCGTTCTTCGAATATGGATAAGAAAGTGATTTCCAGCTCAAATACCTTGACCTTTGCCCTGCTAAGTAAAAAAACAATAGGGGTCGTCTTCTGGCCACAGGCAAGATTGAAGATTGAAGGCTGAAGTGCTCGGAAACCAGGTTTCAGCTCAAGGTTACCGCGACCTTGACCTTTGAACAATTTACCCCACACCATTAGAGATCATCTGTCACAACCAACGTGATGTGCAAGGTTTAGGTCAGCGAAAGCACTTTTCAGTTATTAATCGCAAACATTGATAATTTTTCTATTCAGGTCAAATGTGACCTTGGTATAAAAATGCATTGCATATTTATACATAGGGGATTTCCTTATCTAACGATTAGTATTTAGTATTTGTTGATAACTTATTTGTTTCAGTATGTCAAGTAAGTTCATGAAATATCTTGTGAAAAATTAGAAATTAATTTTCAAACACTACATTTACACACTGTCAATAATGCAAACAAGCTTTATACTTAACAGAAAGTATTAATTTTACACCACACTTGTTAATTTTCGAGCTAGTGGATATGATATTAGAAAGCATAAAGTCATCTTATTTTGCTGTGTTTATTAATTTCCACTTGATGAAAGATAAGAACTTAAACATTTGCAAACCTAGATGTATTATTCAGCATATTGTGAATCATGTAATGAAAATATGTTTAGCATGGTATTATATCTAAAGGGTGACCATTACGCAAAGTAATGTGTGATTTAGCGAGTTGTTATTTTGGCCTAGAGATTTTGATACTTACTGTATATTAACAAACTGCATCATTGTTACTTGTAAGCTCAAATCCGTCTTTAAAAATCTCCAAACAAACCCGGAGACATAGAATAAAATTTAAGTTGACAAATGTGCCTTTCAATGACTTTATTTATAATTAACGTTTATAATGAACTAAGTCTTGATAAAGGGAAGCTCGTTTTTGGAAGTAGAAAATAAACACAGAAATTAAACTGAGTATAAAATAAAATTGCATTTGCCTACAAAGGAAAAACAAAACATCACTTACCAATTTTATGTTCCGAATTTTCACAATGGTAGTTCAAATTTTTTTATCTTCTCGGCGGAAAAAACTCATATCATATACAATGAAGGACACAATCACATATATACAATTTTCATCAATGTCATTATCAACAGAACCTGTATTATCATATAGGTAGGAAACAAATGTTACACTGCTTCACGTACATATGAGAAATCGTTATTATGCGCGAAATTAACACAAGTAATAAAAATATACAACAAATGTTAAAAAATTATGTTTTTACTACACAAGATATCCTGTTATACTAGTATATGTTTTATAATTTCGATGAGTCCATCGATATAGTTAACAATTGGTTACAGTAAAGACTATAGCGACAGGTATTGACTACCTGCGCGAGTGATATTCAAGTCATTGTTAAACATTATTGTATAGTATTGTACGCATTCAAATGACATTCCTGCTTCAAGTGTTTCTACAAATGTCATTTTATGAATATACAACCTCATTGGTAAAGGAGAACGTATAAAATATAAATTGGAATCGTTGTAGTACTTGCAACAGTAAGTACTACCTTAGATAGCTTAATTAAGTATTTACATAAAATCATGACCTCGAGAATGACCAAAGGAACTGCAAGTAAATCGATATTTTGATCTAAAGCTCTAAACAAAACAACAATATAGACGTCTTCTTCGGAAAAGGCTTTATCTGTTCAATAGAAGTACATGCATTTTGGCCAGAACGGCTTCTGAAAGGAATTAATTATGTTAGTAGATTTTGAATGAAATACTTCAACAACACGTGATGTATTGCATCCGTTTTTCATAAACTAAAATTACAGGGTAAAGCTAAATTTGCCATTTCAATATTTTATCAAGTATGAACCCTCTGTAGCTCTCTTAAATTGAATTGAAATTATGTGTTTTACGTAAAACCAAATAAACCTCGAACTGAAAACTGAATTATCGCCTGAATTTCAATAGGCATTTAGACACAAGTGAGCCATTACGTTATGTTGTCCAACCTATTTTGAAATTAAGCTTATGTCTGATGATTGAATTTGATAGAAATACTTTATGTATCTGACTGTTACGTAGAAGACGTGCATGAAATATAAGCAAACCTAAGCAGATAACAACAAGGCAGTTTTAAATCAGTGAGTTTTAAAAAGTTAACCACATTTAACACTTTTTATAACTCTATCACATTACCTGCGAAGACGCTAGGTTGTTCATAGGGATATTTACCTTTAACCATTTATTTCATACGCTGCAATTCGTACTGTAAATACCAGGCCCACTGCATACGCAAAATAACGCAGCTCTGTTATACTCATTATATTTGCTTACATACTTTTAATAAATGAGTACCATAGACGAAAGTTTCGTTTCAATCGCATGCGTTTTGTAAATTACGAGTACTCTAGACATTGCTTATGTATTGCAATGTGCACGTTACAAGAATGATTACAATACATCGTGCGTTGTTGCATTTGTTAAAATATTAATACTGGAACGCATTTAAAGTACATCCAAATGTCATATAGACAATAATAAAAATACATTCAGCTGGAAATAAGTTACTGTCATCTTCTATTAAATATATACCGTAATTAGGGTCTAGTTTGAGTACGGTAGCTCTAACGTTTTGCTGACTTGATAAACACTTTGCGTTATTTGTGTTTGAGAAAAAAAAAAGAATCCTATACATTATACACAGTAACATTTTATTATTATTATTATTATCATTATTATTATTATTATTATAAATAATAAAAGGACAATTCATCTTTAACTGCATATTGTTTGTAAAAACAAGAAAATGATATTTTTCAGATAGCAACGGCTTTAAACAATATACGTATATTCTCATCCAACTGTTTGGTACGATGTATATTTCTTTGCGTTGAAAAGTACCAACTTCTTTCTTGTACACCTTTTGCTGAAATAAATAGTATACATGCAAGTAGCACTTCATACTTTCTAAACAATTATCAAAGGAGGAAACATTTCGAATCTCACCGATAAAATTAATAAACAATATTAACATGTTGCAGGGTGTATAATTTTTATAAGACATATATGAATATTTTGAAGATTTTGGTGAATGCTTAGTCACAGTTACGAGATAGCATGAAATATGGCGACTACAGCTGCCAACCTTAAAATGTGATGTCTGATAGACGGGAACGTATTTTTCTATTTTGCATTTGTCATTCTTAAATATCTTTTTTTCGTTTATATATCTATGACAAAAAGTGTCTTTTACCGGTAAGAACTACGACTTCTAGATTTGACAAGGATAATTCAACCTTAATGCTATGAAAACATTACAAAGAACAAAAATCATTTAATATCATTTCCACATTCAGAATTTTCAAAATAATATTTCACATTCTTTTTGCTATATTCAATGATATCAAAGTAAGCAGAACTTATTTCATTTTAGAAAGCGTACACATATTACAGTTTCATATGTATACGGAAAAAATATGATTTTCTTGGTTGGAAATTTATTCAAACACATAAATGTTGAAAAATGATGTCCATCCTTTTATGCAAGTTATTATAATTTTGTACATTTCATAATGTTTTCGGTTTGACGTTCTAGCAACTGTCAAGTGTGAAGACAATCCACATAGTTTTATGTTTTAATTGATTGCCTGAGTGAAATTTAAAAAAATAAAAATAATGTGTTTTTGTTACATTATAGAGGAGACAGAATTGCAGAATATTGTTCCGCATTTGAAAGAGCTTCCTTTGAGGCAGCCAGCAATTATAGTCATATGAAGGAGGTTCAGCCTAGTTATTGGAGTACGAATCGTATAGGCCAACCTTCTACAATTAATTATTCTGTGCAATTATGCATTGTGGTAGTACTGGTGACAAAGCTAAATTCATTCATAATTCACCCACCTAAGGAGTGGTAAGTATATAGAAACCTGAATGACAATAAATTGATATTTTGTTGAAAAACAAAACATCTTTTTTTTCAAATAATATGTTGCAAAACATCCATTGATTTAATAGGCTTAGCCGTTGCAGGTAACATTGGACTTGTGTCTGTTAAGAAGAGAAGAAAATATGTTTTTCACTTTGCACGTTATGCTTACACATTTCATGCCTTAAACCCTTTAAATGAACTAACATTCAATTTTATAATGGTAAATGATTTTTTTATCTCACCCATAGAAGTAAACTTTCATTTGAAATAGCTATTCTACTGCACAGTAGAAATTTAATGTTAGGCTATAATTACATACGAAGTAAGGCAATTGTATTTTAGCTTTACTTTAATTTATTGAGAAAAAAGTAATACAATTAAATTTAGTGTGTTGATTTTTATGAAATACAATATCTGAATGTTTTCGTTAATCACCATGAAATAGCGTTTTCTTTTCTAAAATATTGATTCAGAGACAGACAGTGCTGAACCAAACACAGTTTGTCGAGTCAACATTTTGATAAAGAGTGGGCGCTGTATAATTCTATTTATTTGTTTTCGTTTTGGCAATGATTTTCACTCGTAATCAGTTTTATGTAACTTCTATCATCGAAATGACTCTTAAAAACTCTTACCATGCTGGACACGATTGAGCCTCCCTTTGCGAACAGTGTAGATCATGATCAGCCTGCACATCCGTGTAGTCTGAGCATGATCTGCACTGTTCGCTATTCAGCAAGTATTTCTTTGGTAAGCACCCCTTTTAACAGTTAATGGTACTGTCCAAATTCGAAGATGGACAAGTTCATTATAGAAATTCAGCAGGGTCAGTGTTAATAACAAGCAAAAATCCTACAGTAATACAGAACAAATTTATCTGTAAAATTATTCAAAACAGTTCGTGATCAAAATTCCTAAGACACTTTTTCTAAGGCTATACTTGGTATTTCCAAGTCGGATCCGTCAATCATTAGCCGAAGTGTCAGGATACAATCTACAAATGTCAACATAGATTATCTCGTTGATTCATCACAGATTAAATAGGCCTTTGGATTGTTCTTTAACAAAGAACTAGCAGATTAAAGGTATTAATTCTATTCTTGTAATTTGTATACAATTAACATTTTCTAGTGTATACACATAGTTCACAGACAACAGTTTTTATGTACGGAGTTTTATGACATTTTTTAACAAAAATACAGATTTCATTGGATATCGAGTTAGCTTGCTAAAACTTCGTATGTCATACTGATCAGTGAATGGTAACTATGGCAAAAATGCGATATTTTCTTACAAAAAAGTAACATTTTTGTTAAATTCTTGGTAATAATTTGAATATTTGAGGAATTTTCCATATATTTACATCAAAATATGTCTGCTTTCTTATTTAAAAGTAAGATACATACTTTCATGCAATTTAATGTGACATTGCTTGAGAAATACATCATTTTCCGATACACCTTTTTCAGTTACAACTCTTCCCTTTTTAAGACAGATTTATGTGGAAATATAGTGTTTTGTTAATGCCATTATTACATATAAAATATATTTACTGACATGAACAGCTTAAAAATATAACTTTTAAACAACAATGATGTGGTTTACAGAAGCAAAATAATTTAAAGTCAAATTAATGTTACCATGGCAACAATGCACTATTTTCTTTAAAAAAAGTAATTTTTTTTTGTAAATTTTCCTGAAATGAAAAAACAGCACAACAAAACATTCAAAGTGTCTGTTAATTATAGATTTATTTTACGCAAAATACGGTCTATTATGATCATGTTTTAAAAGGGGACTTCCTTTCATGTTATATAATTTTACATGAGAAGTACATATTTTCCTGATATGCCTGCCTGTGATACAGCTATGTCACTGTAAGGCAGATTTGTGTGGTAACATGTTTTGTTGATGCAATGATAACATATAAGTGGTATTAACTTACAGATTATAGTCTGATTAAGCAGAATATAAACAAGAAACATGCTGTGTACATAATCAAACAAATATAAAGTCAAATTCATGTTACCTTGGCGACTCACTATATTTTGCAACAAAAATAGCTATTTCTGCTAAGTACATGTAATTGTTTTTAAAACAATTGTAACCATGGATTTACATGATTAATTCTTGAAACAAGATACATAACATTTAGTCAATAACAAATATTTTCTGCATTATTGAAAGTTCTCTGCCATGGCCATTTCTGGAAAAATCCTGCCTACATTGGCAAGGAAGTTTTTGATTGTAAAAAATGTTTCCTCCAAAGGTTATGCTTTAAGATCACATATATTGTAGTTTCTAAACAACTTGGATTTATCCAACAGATAAGTCTTAGTATTTCATGCATGTAGTTTTGGAATGTTTATAAAGTTAAATTCTGTAGTACTAGAACAATTAAGAATGTGCTTCTTAAGCCATTTTACAGCTGTCAATGCAACAAGACATACTTTTACTAATTTAAAATATTTCTCACAGTTGACAAAGTTTTACTTTTTCTTGAATCATAGTTTGAATCAGAATGTTTATTTTTTCAGATTATAAGGGCAAACAACATATACACATACGCCCTCATTTGTGCAATATGGATCTACTTGCTCTTATTGGTAGTTATGACATGCTCTCTGTTTCATAGGCATGATTTCAACTTGATGATCATTAGAATTGTTTCATTCCAATTCACATGTTTATAAAGTACTATTTCTTGAATTTCGTTCATCACTACAAAAAGACAACAACATTAGCACTTTGTTATTTAGATAAGTATAAGGTTATATAATATAAGACTATAATGCATCTTTTAAACTAAAAGTGTCTTTTTGTTTACTAATAAGCTGAATGAAAGCAGGACTGATAAGTTTCAATTCATCCAAAAAAAACTTATAGTTTTCAAAGAAAATGTAGCCTTTCAAGAAATCAGAAGCTAGCTAAGATTCTGACATACAAGACACACAATTAATGCAATCAAACTTAGTGTATACACAAATTCTGTAAAATAAGTCCTTATGTCATGCATGGTATATCTTATTATTATGTATCATTACTTATTCACTTCTTAATATCCTACACATATTTTGAAGGGTATAAAATTAAAATAATTTCTTTTAAAATGGTATGAAAATGTTAGATGATTTATGTTTATGTTTTTTTAAGATGTCTTTATCTTTCTTGAGTATCAGTACAGTAACTGTAAAAATGCCTTTATCTTTCTTAGATTAACAGTACAGTAAATGTAAAACATGTGTTTATCTTTCTTAGAATAGCTGCACAGTCACCGTAAAAATGATGAAAATTAGAAACCCAAAATATTTCCAGCCTGTGGTATATAGACATGCCTGGAATTTATTTTACTGTTTAAGGTCATTGCATCAAACCAAAAGTTCCTCAGTGGTTGATCAACGGTTAATATGTAAAATAAAAAAAACAACATATTTTTCAGGGACAGAAAAGCTTTAACTTTAAAAAAGGCTGAAATGTAAGATTAAAATAGCCCGGCCAGTTACCTCAGTACATAGAGCACAAATACTTCTATCAAAAGGGCAATAGGGTTGATTTTCTAAACAAAATGTATCTAACGTTTATTCATTTTAAAATTGGAAGTTGTCAGTAATTTGCCAAGAACAGTGAAAAACGGTGAGATATCAAATGAACTAAAAATTTTACATGAAATGTTTTGAAAATTTGTCTCATACCATGTAAAATCAATATGTCTTGTACATTGTGTATGGATTGACCATTTTTGTGATGTAACTTTAAGCGAGTTCTTCTCAGATGACGTGACGCCGAATTCGGACCCAAAATGTCACGATGCGTTACATATATATAATACAGACACATATATTAATACGAATGTAAATGGTATTCTTTCAGCATTGTCCAACCATCATCAAAGATGGAAATAGGGAATATAGCAATCAAAGTTTTCTTTTCTTTTAAATAATTATTATCAATGCATAAAATCAATGTGCACAAATATATACTAGATAATGTGATCTAATGAAAACCAATCAAAACTTTTTCTTTTTAGATGTAACAACATAAAAAATATGGCTTAAGTACCATCACAATCACTACTGTTGTATACAAATTACCATGTTTTAGATATCACAATTCATATCAATGCTTTTTTTAAGCAATTCACGTAAAACTCAAGAATTCATCCATTTTGTCGCCAGTGGTATGTGTTTAACATGTTCATTGAATAACAGCAAAAATGAAAGACAAAAAAGTTCGAGAGCTTGACAATGGGATACAGAGGCAACAAATATGCATGCTGTATAAAGTGTTAGTGACAATGAAAATTGGAGCTTCAAAGAAGTAAAAATCTAAAAAATAAAATTAATACCTTCTTCGAATGCTCTTTTCAATAACTTGAATAGTACTTGAACGTAATTATGTATACGTAACTTATTAACGTAAGTTTATTTACTGTGAAGGAAATATGAAGCCTTTTAATAATGAAATATAAAAATTAAGACATCCTGAAAGTCACTGAAAACGTCTTGAAAGAAATTATTGCTTAACTTCTGATGAATGATAGAATACCAACTGAATATATTCCATGATTAGTGATTTTAATTACTGTTATCATAGTCTGTCTTTCTTCTGTTGAAATTTAAGTACAGATATAAACTTAAATTTACAGACCTGCTGAACTGATATTATATTAAAAGTGCATTTTCAACTGGTTGTCAAACAAACAATTTATTTTTGTTCTGTTTTTGTATTTCATAACTTGCGGACACTTGGATAGAACTATCGAGCTTCCGTAGGCTTGATAATGATATGAAAAATTCCGCATCAAGTTTTTATCAACTGCGCTCAAAATACAAACAAAAGTCATTTATTTACATATGCTATTTCGTAACACGATCTTGAGGTAAATAAAGTATTAAACTTTAGGTCAACATTGACCTTTCGATATGGAAATCAAACTTTCATTTGAGACATTACAAATCTTCCAAAATACATTTTAAGCGATAAGTTTGTTTGTTGTGTTGTGTCCAACGTCGCTACGATACACTTATAGGTCATATGACGACTTTCCAGCTTTCATGGGGAAAGAAGACCCCGGATGTCCCTCCGTGTATTTTTCATCACGAGCGGGTATTTTTTAGATCCACCAATAAGCGATAAGTAGTGACTTATTATTCATAGTCATCTACAGGTACATACGCCCTTTTTTTAATCTACTGACACATCTTATCTAATATTTAAAAAAAACTTTTATTTTTCAAAATATATTTAATCAATTTCTCTCGGAACTAAGACTGTTTATTTATCTAAAAGCTACTTTTTAAAAAAAATATCTGGGACTACGTAGGAAGTCTGAGATTGATTTAATAGAATATTATCTGCCCATATGCACTCGCGTCTGACATGAGAAAAAATTGCTAATGGAGTACAAACATTCATTTTAAGACATACTGAAGTCCAGCTATTTTATTAAGATTTAAGTGCAATGATGTTATTGGCTTTCCGCAATCAGTACAACTATGATGCAATGCAATAATCGCTTTATCACTGGAGTGTAAAGTAACCCGACAATGCTGATATAATATTTGGATGTTTATTGTTGTTTATTTCTTTTACAACATATATGTTTGTCCACCTTAGTTGTTTTAATTTTCAAAACCATAATATCATTACAAACTTCATAAAATATGTACTTATCTTATTCTCAGAGCTATATATCTATTGTCTATAAATATATATATTGTCAGTAAATCGGCTGACTGAAAACAATTTGAGATCAGGGTTCCTAATTTTCTCTTCTGTCTCTTTAATTGGTCTTCTACAGACAGATCTATCAATCTACACATCCACAATTAATAAAGATTTGAATCCTCACTTGACATTTGAAATTGAGGTATCAAGAATAAAGAATTTAATTTGCTTTGAGAATATCAAAGTTCTTTATGAACATATCTCTAGGTAACTGACTAAATGTTTATCGAAGTAAAAAGCAAATTTCAGACTACAATTTATATAATTGATTACGCTACTGTCAGACATGTCAATTGCATACGTCTAAGCAATAACAAAAATTAATATAGATTTCTAAATGCCATCTGCAGTATTCAATCATATATCTTGCGCGTTAATTAAACAAGTAAACAAGTAATGTATAACTTAGATTTAAAACATGCATTCCTTCATTGACACTAATTACCTCCATAAGGTTTATGAGTTCAAATTCAACTTTTGACACGTTCTCATGTTTTTGTTTAATTGCGACAAGGTAACTCAGTTACTTTCTAAGTTGTGTACTGTTAGTTATCTGAAAATTCACGTTTCTGATTCAAGATGAATATTTCTCGTTTGATTGAAGATGTATTATATTACCTCTACATCAATTTGCAAAATATGCACGTTAAAAATATAGTCTAAAATTCTTATATATATATATTCTGTTCTGTAAATAGGTAACATAGTAAATATTAATATCGTACACATGCTATGGAGATTCTATGCGAAAGAGATTTGTTGTAATTTGATATATTGCATTTTACGTTTTTATCCTTGAGAATCATGATTTCAAATTGGTTCTTGGCTTCGGAATCCTAAATGTCTCTATCTACCGTCAGCAGATGCATTTATTTATAACTCGCAATTACCAAAAAACAAACAAATTATCTGTTATTGAATTAGATCGCCTTTCACTTGTCAGTTCTAATGCAATGAGATCGCAACTTAATCGTACGACTTGTCAGGCACGAATTGAATTTTATGAGGTAAAAACGGAATATCTGATTCCATAAAAAAAGAACAAGAACAAACGCATGCATCCATCCTTGTTTTATTTCATTTAAATTGCCATGGTGGCCATGGTGAACAATTTTGGTAGAGGTTCACACATAAAAGTATTTGCGATTTTTTGTAACTGGGCCAGTGTTTTCCGAAGATTTTTTTTGAAGTATCCAATAAATGCGTTTTGGAAATACTGTATACATATATAAAAAAGTGACTGCTACTCTGACCGAACTGGAATAATTTGATGACACTTGGTCTAGAGTCACCGAAGAAATATTTCTGTGATTCTTTAAAAGAAGATTTCAAAGAGAAAATCATTCTGGTCATGTTTTATGTAATACAAAGTTTTCTTCAATAATTACCTAGTCACTAAGTTTTTCATCCAGGTGACCAAGTAACAATTTTGTCTTACATCATCAAACAGGCAAACATTCTGACCATGAGGCATGAATATCAAGCAGAAAATGTAGCCTACAGAGTGTTAACAATGTTTTTCTGTTATTTAATTCCGTGACTTTGTTTCAAATCTCAGGCACCTCACTTTTCAACTTGACATACATGTTATAGCGACAATTATTCTGACAAAGAATTTTTATGATCATTACAAGTGGAAAATGTTTTGTCTGTTGTGTTAACAAGGTTTTATATGATTTGACCTTTAGACTTAGTTTGAAGCTTTAAAACTTGACCTACGTTTTATAGAGCCAAACATCCTGACATGTATAAAGATCAAATTTAAAATGTTGTCGTTATGGTGCTATTAAGGTTTTTCTATGATTTGACCTAGCGAAAGAGGTATTTTTTACATCAGGCAGACCAGTTTTGAACTTGACCTAGATTTCATAGAGGCAAACATTAAGACAATGTTTTATGGAGATCAAATAGAAAATGCAGTGTTAAAAAGGATTTTTTCTATTATTTGACCTAGTTACCTAGCTTTATACCTCAGACAATCCAATTTTATATGTTTCCTATATTTCATTGACACAAGCATTCTGACAATTATGTTTGTTAGTCAAAAAGAAAAAGTGGTTTCTAGAGTGTTGACACGTTTTGTTATGATTAGCCATAGTGACATAGTTTCAGACTTCAGTTTACCCGGTTTTAACATTGATCCAAACGTAAAAAATTGAGACAAACACTCAAGTTCTATGACAATTAGATAGAAAATATGACCTCTAGAATGCTATTAATATCTTATTATCATTTGACCTGTTGACCTACATTTTGTTTCCAGATGATCCAGTACCAAATTCGTGCGAGATTTAATCGAGGGTAACATTCAAACTAAGTTTCCAACTTAAGATTAGGCTTAGATGATGACTTCTAGAATGTTCAAATTATTGACGACGGACGACGCAGGACTACAACGGACGAAGGACAAAGAGCGATCACAGTAGCTCACCTTGAAGACTTTATATAGAAATATATGAAACTTGTTATTTGTTTTATTTATTTGTATGAACAGAACGTAGATGGGTTCCATGTCAAGCCCTCATTTGTTATGTTAAACCGTCAGAATTAGAACATTTACAATATCAATGCTTTTGTACTTTTACCGGATCAATAAAAAGTTCAACACTAAGTAAAACCTCTATTCTACTTTAAGGTAATTGTGTAATTAAACTTACATGAGCAAAATTCTTTCATTATCTTGTAAGCTGTGTAGAAAGGAATAAGCATGATGATCATGACGTGTTAATATTATCCTTGTTACACTCATTGTACATTTTTACTGAACATATAATTACATAATAAATGTATGCAGGAACCTGCACGTAAGTTTGTAAACAAGTACACCTTTAATCACTTTATTTATTTTTCTTATCAATACTTTATTGATTATGTGAGGATATGTACTTTTGTATGATGAAGAGGTAAATAAACGAAATTACACGTATAACTCTTTTGTTTTTCTGGTTCTACTTGAATCGACTAAATAAAACAATACATTCACACGTGGAAATTATATTACTGACAGTTAGTTACATTGAGTTCTATTATGATAACATAAAACTCTTTCTTGCATACCAGACTGAGATTTCTAGTGATTTCACTGATTGCTGGGAAACTCAATCTTACACACTGGGGTGTAAGATGACTCTCGTGCTGTAAATGACGTAAAACGAACTACATCTGTATAGTAGATTTGTGTAGTAATAGTTTTGGTTACATAAAACGGGATAAAACTCAAGTAACTTGAGAGTTTCTCTTTGTTCCTTATATCACATTTCTCGATTTTCGAAAAACGTCATTTAATTGAAAACAAAAGGTTTCACTGCAGATGATGGAACAAAACTGTCACTATTACGTTGTTTCCGTCTTAAAGTTTGTAACGTCATAACGTACTTCCTCTGTACGGATGTAAAGTTAACGCGCTTTTTTAAAACGCTACTTTAAGAAAAATATGTGTTATAATAAAATCATATATTGGAATTTATTTTTTACAATTTGTTGAATATGTCATGCCAGAAAAAGATTTAATCACTGGTGGTTGGTGCAGATGAAAATATCCGGCTCTCGGGTAACTGATTAAGCGATATAACTCCACAGATCCTCATTACCCTCGAGTCGGATATTCCATTCTGCACCTATCCCCAGTTAAAGAATCTTAAACTGATTTTTTTTTCTCTCATCGTGTTTCTAACAAAGTCATCTTTTAGGCGATAATATAAAATATTTTCACGAGGTGTTAGCCATCTGACGTTTATAGCCTTGAAATTTATATCTACAATAGCATACGCTGCAATTACGTGATCCATGCTGACATTGTCATTTGTTTAGATATATAAATATTCATTTCATTTGTTTCACTCATCAAAGCAAAGCAGCATACATCTTTTAAGATAACAGTTTTGAAGTATATATCTCTAATATGTCTACTCACAAATGTATCGATATCACTATAACGCTACAAAGTACAAGTAAGAATGGTTTTGGTCTTGTCACTATGACTAGACAGCCCATTTAGCTGATAGAACGCACCTTCATATAACGATATGATACCCTGTCAGAATTTGCTCTTTAATATTTTGTGTAGAATGTGCATACCAATCTTAGTTACAAGAATTGTATTTGCAAGTGTCAGATACCAGTAAATGATATCGGTATTTTATCTTAGAGGGCATTAACACTCCGTCAATGATTGTTAATGCTTACACTGACATATCAATAAATAATGTATACCTAGAATGCATCACTTTGTGGATTTCGGCGTGGATATATTTCTTCTTGGTATTAAAGGTGACCATTTATAATTTTGCAAGATAAATAACCTGCGTACGTACTTTGTAAATGTATAAGCGTGAATCCTCCAGCTCAGGTCTGTGTCTGCAAAAGAACAATTATATTGGACAGAATTGTATCTTTTGTTTATGGTAATATTTCAGCTAAATCGCCACATGACCTATAATTATGTCGATATGACTTTAAACCAAACATCTTCAAAACGTTTTATGAAATAGAAACATTTGCACCAGAAGGATAACTAAAGTTCAACGGGACATTTGAACTAAATATTATAAAAAAATCAAACGTAACGGCATCCTAAAAAGACAATGCGAGTTGAATGGTTAATACTTATATGAAATTGTTTGAATTCCAGAGCTCTTCGAAAAAAACCTAAATTTCAATGTCGCAGGAATGCACTCTGCATCGACCTTAACATTATTTATAATGCACCAACAATTAAAAGAAATATCATTCCGCTTATATTGCTGTACAGGTCTGCTCGAAAGAATTTTCTGTAACTTTTATTGCCGATGTCTCTCTAAGAATGCACGCGTGTGATTGTGCATTTCTTCTTGATGAAACTTTCTATGAATAATAGTACGATGCCTTTGTATACAATGTAAGCAAAATATGCTTTAAACCGGAGTTAGGTTGGTATTCATAGCGTTTCAACGTATGTCTATTACTGTAACATAAAATCAGTTACCAGATAAAATCATCTACAGTACTATGTACTAATAATGGGTCTTGCATGTTTCATCCGCAAAGAAAAAAATGACAACATAAACAACACTGTACTTGTCTAAAACTTTCATCCGTTAACTCAGACTGTCTGGTAGAATTTAGATCCCTGTGAATTTATAGGCAATTTATGTTTATTTTAATACGCTATATTTCCTCCTTAACATACGCATAGTGTTATTCAATTTAGACAACATAACACACAGTCACATTTAATTTCTCGTTAGTTTATGGATTTTGCCTGATATTATATATATGGTATTAGCAACAACAAAAACAAGGTAACACATTTGTTCTATTGCTAATTACGTCTGCTCTGTAAAAATGTTAAATAAAAGCATCATGCCGATACGTACGAGATTCATTGTTGTAATATTTTTTATGTTTTCTCATTGAGATTTATAGCTTTTGGTCATGGTAGTTTTTTTCAGCTTGACTTCTATTCCCTTGACGTTTCTATTTTCCTTTAGCCGATGTTTTTTTTTTCCTATGTGACGCACAATAACAATTTCATTTTTATATCAGTACTTCACTTAGGATCCACATTGCTTTTTTTGTTTGTTTTTCTGTTGATAGCTCTAAAATACAGAACGGTCCTAACGGAACCTTAAAATAATTCGGGAATGAGATGAATATTTTATGAAGACAGAGACAGGGAAGTATCACTTAAAAACAGTTACATGCACCAATTCTTTATCGAAAGCTGACAATTTATTCAATTTGTCATTTGAATTTCGAGATCCATATGTGATGAAAAGAAAAACAAGTACGGTCGTGGCTTTCATATGAAAATGTTTGAAATTCATTTTGATAAGCATATATTTTCCAAAAACGCTAACAATTTGTTATATCCCATGATATGCGTTATTTAACTTGCCTTACCGCCTTGACGTCTGATAGCTTTTACATAAAATACAAAAAGAAACTTTTAAACGCACAGACTAACAAGAATAATGTAACGTATAGTATTAAATAAAATCTTATTATCGTTTAAAGCAGCATTCAGCATAGTGTGTTAGCAACGCTTCTTCGTGAATAGAATCATAGCGTGTTTTATATTTTCCTCATTACATACATTAACATTTTCACTAATGTACAATACGTGTTGTTAAGCAACATGTTGTTCGTGAAAGCATCTGGTATTGGTAATGCTGTTATAATGATAACCCTGCAAGCGCAATTAAAATGCCTAGATACATTGCAACAACTAATGTCCCTTGGAGTTAAAACATGTTTTCTTGGTTACATGTTTAAAGCGTTACTGTGCAAAATATTCACTCAATTCTTGCAAGAAATAAAACCATCAGTATTAATTGCGTTATATGTACAATAAACGTAGTTCCTCCAGGCTCAGGGCTACCTCTAGAAAATTTCTTATTTGGACTATATTAGCAACTTGTTTCTTGCCATCCTATCTGAGAAAAATATTAAGGTAACAGATCATCTTTATTTTCCCTAGGAAAAAGACAAGCTAAACGCGCACATTATTGCAACATAATTTTGACGTCATAAACTACAAACGCGATTTTATAATTTATAATGTCTTTAACAAAATGTAGGTGTAGTCTAGAGAAATGATCTTGCATGTACATACATGCCTGTGACAGGTGTTTTCTCAACCTCGGAACAGCGCGTATAAGAAACGCTCGGTTTCTCATTCATCGCTGTCCCTCATGTGAGTAAACCCTGTTCTACACAGGCAGGCAAGTGAGATCCTTAAGGGTTTTTTTTTACCTCTAATTATGTATCGAGGAAACATGCTCTGACTGAATTAAGAAAAAAAATTTATCGACATTCTAGAAAGAAAAGGCTGGAAGTTTCAAAACAATACATTTTGGATGGGCGGAACTGAATAATACTCTTTTTCCACCAGTTTCCTTTCTAGAGCTGTTTCTCTAATTGCGATATTTTACATAATATGTATATGCTCACACTATTTTAAGGGTAATATGCAACATTTGACAACACGTTTATTAGAAGACCTTAGTGACACATTATAACTGGCGACAATGTTTTAAAATGGGACAACAAACAAAGAAAATATAAACATTCGTATAAATTCCATGTATTGAAATATTCTTTCCTTATAATACCATTAACATTCATAGTGACAAAAATAATTATAACTTGGATAACCCTGTGGTAGAGAATCCACTTCCTGGGTTCAATCTACGGCTGCGCCACATTAAAGACGTGAACATTAGAGCTTGACGCTCAGTATTAAAAGAGAAACTGGCTTCTATTCTTAGAGATAGACCCTAAAATTTTCAATGATAGTAATACATTAAATAAAGTCTAGAAATTGGTTTCCAAGTCCTTGAAATAACCAAAAATGGTTTCACAAAATGTGAAGTTTATGATAGTTTTGTTAATATCAATAACAGAAGTTTTATTTTTTAATTTAAAGTTGTGAACCACAAAGAATGACAACTCTTGCCTTAGGCTAGTACTTATAAGCAGAGATATCTATTAGTTTACTTCCCTTGCAATTACACAATTGAGTGGAAAATGAAAACTGTTTTAGACACAATATCATACTTTTTTGCACAACAAAAACATTTAGGATTTATTCATTTGTGTTTGATTTACCCCTCAAAACATGGTTCCTGCGATTCTGTCAACTTACATATGGTAAAAAATTAACTTTTAACAAGCCAGTAATAAAATGAAGTACCAGTAAGTAAGTAATAGTGCAGATAATACAGTTTTGCTTGTATCAAAATGTCACAATAGAAGCACTTTTGTAATACAGAACACCTGGTAGGATAAGTAAAGGTACAATTATATTGATCTCTATTTCCTATGCCTACTATTCTCTATTCGTGGCGATGGATTCTGTTAGGAATGGGGTGCATAGAGTGATAAATATAGGCTGTATAACTTGATTATCAATGGACTTTAAATGAATTAGTATAAACTACAAACAGAAATATTGCCAATTGTTGCATACTAGTATTCCCCTTTAAGCAAAACTAAAATTAGATATTAAGTGATACAAGTGCCCAGTTGAAGCAACCCTGAAACGGATAAGAATTGAACGGACTTTTTAACTGATCCATAAAAGTATATGTTAATTTGAAAGAACTTTATAAAAAAGAAAAAGTGGAACACAACAGATCGCCCAACGCAACATTAAAGAAAAACTTTTACACGCTCGGTTTGACTGAGCCTGTTCATGGACAGTCGTGTCAAATGCAAGCTTCCATCGACACTCTGTAGCCCCGTGTTGAACAGAACTCAACATTATTACATTTTAAAAGTACAAAGATACAATTAAGAGACATTCGCAGATAATATTATACGGCTGTGTATGTGGAAGCTTCAATTATATATAGTGCAATTCCATGGCAAGCGGCTTATGTACCCAGTTGAAAATAACTTGTTTACCCAAAACTAGAAAACAATGGGCAGATCTTAATAAGCTGGCATTGGGAGATGGGATCCGAAGGATGGGAACCTATGGCATCATATCTTAGGGACGATTAAACAATACGCAAAGCTATAAAAGCGGATTTATCGTAACCACCAATGCCGAAATGTTAAAACTCAAAAATTAGGTAAACTTACACATGTCAACACAAATGTCGTGCTGAAAGATCTGGGGAGAAATGTTACAGCTCAGACTGGAAGTATGTGAGATATTTTATGTTAATCATACGGCTAAAGAGACATTATAATATACAGTTAGATATACTGATGGGTTTTTCAATAAATGAACTTTACGATGAACTTTCGAAATAACTCAAGCATCCTTTCACAGACTGGCATTACTTTTGGGGCCTCTGTGGCCGATTGGTTTTCAAACATCTCACACTTGGGTTGTATATTTCTCCCCATTAGGAAGTTCTAAAGCTCAGTTATGGAAGGTTTTTTGTTCTAGCCAGATGCCTGTCTTTATGTTAAATAATGCTTTGGGGCGCCTGTTGTTCTCCGTCATTACAACAGCTAGAAAAGTCGACATATTACCTAGATAATGTCGGTGTGATTCTAAATCGAAAAATAAATACATTACACGATACACAGATTTACAATGAGGATTCCTTACTTTATTTTCACTTTGTTGTACTCGTATCATTTCGAAATGAAACTAACAAAAAAGACATAAATTTCCTATAACGATAGCATCTTGTCACAATTCAAGTCAGAAAACAATTGCCTGATCAATATTTTTGTAGTTTTTTTTTCAGCTATATTTGGTATTTCGCAGTCGGATATATCAATCATACAGACAGACGTGGTATTAAGCTATCAATCTTAAAATGTCTTCTGGAAAAATCTCACTGAAATATCACAGGCTACACATTATTTTTTTTCTGTCGTCAGCACAGTTTCAAGATAAATTTTTTTACCTTTATCTAGCTCTTTGTGATTACACAGTCTACATTTTACCGTGCGATACACGTGAAGCGTGGGAAAACCCAGTACTGGCCTCTTAGGTAGGATACACTCAAGAGCATCTCGAAACTTTCGAGTGTCTGGACCAGGATTTGAACCCTGAACATCAAGACTGGCAGTCAAGCGTGTTACCACTAGATCATCAGGTCACTCATAATATATTTCTTTATATAACATTCGGATAGTTCAATGTTTATTACACATGTCGAGCTGGTGCAAATTAATGTTTAGACATCCTCTAAAACAACTCAAAATCTTGATCGATTAACCGCTCACATTTTGTGTCTGTACGAGGTTTTTATTTCTAAATGTTCTTCTTAAAGGGACTGTCCTCCAGATCGTTCGACAACAAAAAGACATGTTTTAGATATCTGGAAATAAATGTTATATTTCGTAAGAAGGCTTCAAAACTTAATTACTGACAAATTATATGTTACGGAAACACGATAGTATTTGCTGTTTTACTACTTTTTACGATGAAAATGGAAAAGCGTTTGTAACGCTTTACACCAGGTAAAATGTCTCGATTATAAAAATCTATATTTTAAAATTAGAATTCACAAATTCTGCTATTATAGCGCTATTGGCTACGACGACGCGGCGGTCCGGGGTTCGATTCCCGACGCTGTCATCTTTATTTTTCTTGATTTTGGAATTTTATAAATATTTTAGAAACAAAAGCTCATATTCTGATGTTCATAATACATGTATGACCGAACTTCAATTTGAAAGAAAGATTTGCTTAAGCCAAATCTGGAGGTCAGTGCTTTTCAATCCATAGTATTCCAATACATAACAAACATTATGTAATTCGATACCAAATACGGGACTAAATAGGCCACAGAAATAACGGAAGTGTTAACACTATGGTGCCTGACAAAACAAGCGCTTGCGTACTGTGACGTACACATGCATGATTGTGATTTATTTACCCGGTACACAATTAAATGTTGTGTTTCTGTAGTAAGGACTTGTTAATGAATGAATACTAATCCGAAATAAATGTTTAAACCACATGGAAACTGAGGACTTATAACAAAACTAAATACCGGTCAAACACTACCGACCGACGACTTACAAAATTGCCATGGATAACACAGTAGCACAATACAAACACTGAATATTTCTTAGAGGAAAGTCATGAATGCACTGACAATCTTAAACAAAAATAGGCAGGCCTGAATATCAGTCTTAAATCAGATAGAATAACAAAAGATTGCTTTTCTTCTCCATTAGCAATATTGTCATATGTCAGATACTAAGTGCATTTGCGCAGAGTATACAGTATTATAATCAATCACTTATCGTTTACGCGATCATTGATATGACAAAGATAAAACATAAAAGATAAATAAACAATGTTAGTCGAGTTGTGCTTAAAGTTGTTCTACGCATTTGAATAACAGGAATTGGCGGCGAGGAATGCATGTAGCCGTTACACGAGTAGAATAAATGTTACCTGAAAATCTATAATACCCATCAGTGAGATATTTCTGTATATCGCTCACAGTGCCGAACGTCTTTTTTTTCAGGAAAAATATCTCCCTTGAAATGTATTTTAGATACCTTTTTTTTTGTCTAACGGATTGTTATCCTCAAGCCATACAGCAATGCGTCATGTAAAGCTAGAGCTAGACAATCCTGTATAGAACAAGCTGGCTACACTAAAGATTTTAAAAGAAATAATGATAATGCTCTAGAAATGTTACCTTGGTTGTTTGAACTTGCCAAATCATACATTTTGGTAGATTATACTGGCAACAGCACAAAGTCATGTGTCTTGGTTGTTGTCTTAATTAAATATCACAATACATCAACTCAGCTTTACGTAATTTGCAAGCATTTTCGTCGAAGTGCTTTCCCAACCAGTTGTCAGTTGTGTTCCATTCCAATTTTGCGACATAAGTTGTTATGTTATGCAACTCCTAGACTTTTTCTATTTAATCCATGATAATATTTAATTCTGCAGCTTGATTTACCTAGGTCTTTCGGTTATTACTCTGTTGGTTACATTTTCCGTGTTGTTTTGTAAACTGACATTCCGCATGTGTGGTAAACGGTAAATAAAGCAACCTTCAGGTCATTCAACAAACTGATGGCATTGACCCGAAAAGTTTTAAATATGCATAAATTACTGTTGACGTTTGCCAATATATGTCAGCCGCGGATCGTGTGTTATTAAACCAAATATTTTAATGCAGTTGTTTGCTTTTTACAAATAAAATGGCGTCGTGTTGATTTCACGGACCTAATCACAAATATTCGATATCAGTGTCCATAGGTGACACTGGTTTTTAGGGGATGCATCATATGTAACACGGTAGTCTAAATCAGTCCGTATTTTGTCAGGAAGTGTCGGTCTCAGTTGAATATGTAAGCATGTAATAAGCAAAACATTCGCTGCAAACAAACAAATTTTGTCTATACTGAAATGTGTACCGTTCTGTGACAGACGATCTTGTACATTGTCACTTAAAACAAGGCAGTCTGAAAGACAGCTATATCCCCGCCATTGTTACGGATAGTGAAAGGGTTGATGGAATTGAGGCTGAAGCATTAAATATTTGAATTGTGACCTAGACCTTGAACTGGCATTGTGAATTTGGAGTTCTGAATATCGTCTTGATAAGGAGAATATTACAGCCAAGTTATATAACAATCCTTCAAGAAGATACAGAGCGGACACAAAATGGAAGGCTCAAACATTTCACCTCGAGTTGTGACCTTGACCTTGAGCCGACATGGCTGACTCATAAGTTTTGCACATTGTCGTCTTGATAAGGTGATGATGTGAATCAAGTTTGAAATTCATTATCAATCCTTCAAGGGATATAAGTTATATAGATCGGAAACAATTGTTACTGACGGACGGCGAATATTCCTATAACGCCCCCCTCCCCCAAACCATTGATTGCGAGGCATTAGCTAATTAACCCATGTGCGTCTTCTTCGGGCAAAACGCTTGATTTGCAGGTAAAGCTCGAACCAGTACCATGAAAAATTTAAAAGTTAGTTATAGTTACTGAATTTACAATGTATAAATAAAAATCATAACCATTCATCGCTTTAAGAGTGCGTAAGACGGCAGCTGAGAGTAAAATTGTTTACTATCTCTTTAAAGCAACGCTGTCAGTTCGTCAGAGTCTTAAACATCACTTTGATGAATCTCCATTTCATATACTTTTTCGGTTTTGTTATTGAATATCGTAATTTATGTAACACAGAAAGTTAACCGAGACAAAGTTTGTTGGGTTTAAGTCAAGCTTATGAAAATTTATTTCTTATGCATGTATTGGTCTTGGGCAGTCATTTCTTAAACTTCGGAAAAATAGGTTTGACCAGGCTAGTCAATAAATGCTTGGGTCTAATGTGGCATAATTGAGTCTTTTCGTGCACGGTAGTGGAAATGCATGTTACAGTTCGCGTTCTCTTTGGTTAAACAATACACGCATTTCACAATAAAAATAAAATGTCCCGATTTATTATGAATGTTATAAACAGCTGTCTATGACCAGGAATAGAAGGACGTTTGCATTTCTAATACAGCGACATTTAGTTATCGTTGTTCTTTAAAAACTTGAATTGTATGACCAACAATAATTTGGCAAAGATTTTGTTGGTAATTTCTATGTTAAAAACAAGGTGTTGTCCACAATATTTGTTCTTTCTCCATTGGTACAGAAAACAAAATATTGAAATACTTGAACAAACTCAGTGTTAGTAAAAAAAAAAACAAAGACAAATATCAAACAGGGAATGCCACCCACCAAAAACGCAGCCTCCCCATAACGAAACCCACAGCACACAGACGCGCACACCACCCACACACACACACACACACACACACACACACACATACACGCGCCAAACACAAGGCCAATACACCACAAACACACACACACATACACGCGCACACACAAAGCCAACACATTAGGACAAAACGAACAAACAAAGGAACACAGTGGGGCACCGCCTTGGAACAGTCAGTGGCAAAAACACCACTGGGGAGCTTAAACCGGTTTATGGTTCGCACCCAACCTCACTCTTACCTCCCCACCATGTTCCAAAGACACGGGACAGTGTAAATAAAAGTAATCCCCTCCAGGTGAATCTCTAACGCCACAGGTCTTGATGTTATTTCATCACGTTTTGTCAAAGATGGTGCATCTTTTATTACTTGTCCACTTACACATGCTATTAATTTGTCTATTATACAAGGAGTTGTGCCAGACGATTTGAAATTGCCCGTGTTGTTCCTTTGTATAAAAAGAGTGTTAAAACTGAGGTATGAAACTACAGACCTGTATCAATTGTATGTTTTATTTCTAAAATATTTGAAAGAATTGCATATGACCAACTGGAAAGTTATTTGAGTAAACACAATTCACTATATAAATTTCAATCCGGCTTTAGAATTTCTTTTTCAACGGATACATGTTTAGTACATCAGTCTGACTTTATAAGGTTTAATTAAGATAAAATGGATTATGTTGGCATGAATCTACTTGATTTGCAGAAAGCTTTTGATACAGTTGACCATGCTATCCTTTTAGACAAAATAAAAATGTTAGGTTTTAGTCCGGATGTTATCAGATGTTTTCAATCATACTTATATCAGGTCGACAACAATGTATATATATATATATATCTGGCATTCTTTCGTCATCTGCAGATATCACATGTGGTGTGTCCCAAGGCTCCATACATGGGCCTTTGCTTTTTTAATTTATGTAAATGACACGACTGATGTTACAAATAACAAACTTTTATTGTATGCAGATGATTCTGCCATTTTAGTGTCTGGCAAATGTAAACTAGAAAGTGAGCGTTTGTTAACTCAGGACCTTGAAGGAGTTAGTAACTAGTTAGTTAACAACAAATTGTCATTACACCTAGGAAAAAACATAATCGATTTTATTTGGCTCAAAGCCCAGGTTAAAGAATGATTGTAACCTTCATATAGTATGTAATGGTACATGTACGATGATTAAGCACACCGACTTAAATATTTGGGTGCTATATTGGATCAATGTTTAAGTTATGAGACTATGGTTGCATCAATCATTAAAAAAGCAAATCTAAGACATAAGTTTCTGTATAAAGGCAAAAGGTTTTATCATTGCACACCAAGAAGATGCTAATCATGTCCTTGATCTAATGTCACTTTCACTATGCTTGCTCTGCAGTATAGTATTTCTCAGAGTCCGATGAACAGGCTCCAGGTTACTCATAACAAGATCATTTGGTTTGTCCTTAGACTTGATCAAAGAAGTCATATTGATACAGAGCACTTCTTACAATTGGACTGGTTACATGTTACAAGAAGAGTGGAACAAATTAAAATACATTCAGGTTCTGCCCCTTCTTACACGAATGAGTATTTCACTCGAGCCAGTTCTGTACATAGTCATAATACCAGGTGTAAATTTACTAAAGGGTCATGTTTCAGTATTCCTAAAGTCAAAGGATTTGGTATAAAGTCATTCTCCTACAATGGTTGTTCTTTGTGGAATAAAAATTGTGAAAAACGTGCAGCAGTACAAGGTTTCAGTTAAAAATCATCGTTTACATAGCTTGTAGTTACATTTGTCTTTTTTTATTTATACTGTGATTCCTTTACTGTGATACCTGTTTCAAACTTGCTCAAGTTACCACCATTACTACAAAGTTGTCGTGTCATGCTAGGACATGTCACCATTCATCCAGGACCACAATGGAAATAATGGGATTCACACTCCCCTTTTTGTGTCATCCTAGGTATATGAATACATGTCCTGGTACAATTTGCAATTATTGGTATTTTATGTTAGTAAGAATTCTTAATTGTCTTTCAATGTGTTTTAAATCCTATAGTCACTGTATATGTGATATTTGAAATTCTTAATTTGTGTTGTACCATACCATGTATCTTATATACAGAAATCAAACAATCAATCAGTCTGTTGAATATATGTAACAAATCATGTTAAGGAATAAAACAAATAGTTGAACGATTTAGATTGTATGTTCATTCGCTCACCATACGTTTCAAGCAAATCCGTTATAAATATGATAATTAGAAGAACAGCTCATGTTCATCATGCGCTACGTAATAATATGCTTATTTCATATGAAATAGTAATCAAGATTATTGCGTTATTCAATTAAATTTTTGTATCACATATTCGCAGTTTTTGAGAAGCATATATACGAGTTTTCTCTCAGAATCTACCGACTGTTTACCTTAATGTTAATGTAGAATGCTTGATCGTGGTAAGTCGTAACTGATGCTGAATGGTTACTTACGCAGGAACGACAAAAATGTTGCCTTCGGTTCAGTGCTTTAACTGAACGTAATAAAAAGATATAGATAGTCTGGAAAGAGTACAGCTCACTCATAGTTGTAGATTTTGACTTTGTCTAATGTACGTTGCAAAAGAGTAACAGTTGTATGTCCAAAAGTAAACGAATACCAAAGTACAGAATACAAAAGCTGCATGTTAGCAGCAGAATTTAATTTTGAATTCTTGTTCAATACTTAAAAGTTAGTTACTTGTTAAAAAACATGTATATCATTAATTTATCAAACAATACCCATACTCCAGGCTGCCTGTCACCTGTTGACAATTCTAAATAAGGCTTCTAATGAATATTTTTCTTGGAAGTTAATTAAACTGTGTTACTGTATAAGCCACCTATTTAGCAAGAGGTTTTACAGCTACTTTTGGCATAGAATCCACATGGAACTACACCATTCTACATTCTGTTGATTTAAGGGGATTAGTTGGGTTATTTTACTCTTTATATAGTTTTAGGAATGTAACGTATACGGCTAAACATGTATTTTTCCTATTGTTAAAACATGTAGCAAAAAGTAAGAAACAGTAACAACAACAACAACAAAAAAAAAAAAAGAATAAAACGAAAAACAGAAATGTTACAAAATTGGGGACGGAAATTGTGCTGCCTAAGATATTTTAAAAGTTATAGAACAAAACGTCACAAAATGTCATTTAGATTTTAACTAGTAAAATAAAATGTGTTGTCAAAATGCCCAAAATGTACAAAAAATACTCCACTAAGACCGTTTCTTGATGAGAAGTATACAATTAATCGAGATATGAAGCACATCTTATTACCATCGTCCTTGAAGTCTTCAGATGTGCAAAGAAATCAAAGACAAACCTTGTTACAGAAGTAGTGGATCAAATAGTAATAAATCATGCTTGTAAGCATCAGCTGGCGTAATTGCAGGCTTACTATCAAAACTAAGATTAAAGCTTTCAAAACGTGTGTCGTTCTTTACTTTAGTCAAAGGTATTACAGTTTTTACCTCAGATTTCCTTACTGGAAATATCGTTCACTTTATACTCTAAATAAAAATAACCATAAGTTACAATTTAGCACTGTTGGATATTTCTCACCTATTACATTGTACCGATTATCAAAATGTTCAAACCTGCAGACAGAGCCATGCACTTCATATAGGTTGTCTGAAGAATATCCAACAGGTAAAAGGACGTCTTAAAACGCAGTCTCCCAAAAGCGCAACCCACAGCAGGTGGACGTGTACAAGACTAACACATATGTATGCACACACACGCCCAGACATAGACAAAGCAAACAAACAAATACAAAGAAAGTTACACAGTTGGGCAATAAGTGGCACAGTAAAACGACTGATATTTGTTGAGTATGGCACCACTTTTACAATAAATATTTACAAAAGATGTCTGTCAGCCATACTGTTGTTTGCATTATTTGGTTTGAATGATTTAACGCCTTACATTCTTCCGGATCTTGTTGTATAAACACTGTTGCAAATAAAAAAATACGTACGCCGAGAAAATTAAAACTGATTTATCCTTAAACTGCGCCAATATATTATATATTTTTCGAATAACAGCGATACGATGTTCATTATGTCTGTCTGTCTGTCTGTTTGATGGGTCCTATGACTGTGCGTTAATTGTACTAGATCAGCTTCTTTACATTAGCTATGTTAAGGACGTTTGGGAATTTTACTTTTAACCATTACGTTATGAACTATCTATGCTTTTCATTTTTAATGTGTTATCAAATAGCTGATCTTGAAACAAATTGAATTCCTTTTAACAGGAAAATATACATTAATTGTTAATGGCGTACAATTGTTTAACATGAACTGATCATAGTAAATTAGACAGCAGATAGAAAAAAACAACATATAGACCACATATGGGAATGGAAATGTAGGTCAGCTGACGGTAATATTTGAAATGAAACATTAACTGAAAAATATTAAATACTTTAATGACAGTACTATATTTGTTGAAGTTTATCGCATTTATTTTCATTCATTATATATGAAGTGTTTGCTGCATTTTTTGTTTGCCTTTATCGATTTTGTTATTACCTGCTGCCTGGATTGGAAGGCAACAAGTAGTGTAGCACATGGGGACTGGGTGATGTGACTTTTTACCGATATGCGATTGGCTCATCGCATTTTTGGAACGCCGTTTTTGCAATATAGCTGGCACTCTATATGATATATAGAGAAATGTTTGTGACCTGAATACCTCATTCATTATTTAATATAATTTATTCAAACTTTCAGCAATGCTCAATATTGATACCTAGTTGTGCATAAGTGTTTTTGCGTTTATTGCTCTTCAGTTTCCTGGATTATGGTCCTGTGTTGTCAACGAAGTCCAGGTGAAGGGATAAATCCCATTTGTGAAAACTCTAGTAAAGTATTTTAATGGTCAAGGAATGTGACCAGTTGAGCTAAAAGTTATGTCATACATGAAAGGAAAATATAGTTATTTTTGCTCAAAACAATAACTTTCAGAATTAAGAAATGCATATTTCATAGATCTGCTTGTAAATTATGAAGAATGGACTTATATTTCCTACATTAAAGCGTAATAGTATAATGAAAAAAATCAAGCACGTTATTCACCCATAAGTTACTTTTTAGGCTGAGTGGTCACACATACATCCATAACAATTTCTGGTCTGTATAACTTCTGGCCGCAGGAAAACTTTCGACTTGTCTTAATTCGTATGATTTTGTACAAGTCTCAATGGTTCTTCAATATGAAAGAAGAATTGAATATATTCCGAAGGATGGGGTGTAAATATTCAGAGATAGTAATCTAGTTTTATCACTAGACGACATCGTAAAATCTGTCTACATTCGAAAAAAATGTATCACCTCTAAACCTAAATTGCGCACGAAGAACTAATGAATTTAATAAAAGCAGGTAATGAATTATGTTGGTAACTAAGGCCATCACAAAATGAGAAAATAACAAATGGTGCCAATTATGCTGACCGATCACATACCCTTCCATTCAGAACATATATTGATATATAGGGCAATTGCAAGGTTAAACATACAATTAAGTGTGATAAATTTATTTCACAGTAACCACTTTGATTTAAAAGAAAGAAGCTTACAAGCAATGTATTGGTGTTTACTTGCAAAGAAAAGGCAAAATATTGATTAATGTGTTTACATCCATCCATTATACTATGATTGAACTTCTACATGTAATCATTTATACTTATTCAAAACTGTATTGATATTCTTGTCTTAAAGGAAAAGTAAGTACTAGTAAACTGTTTTTATAATATGTTCATGTATATTTTGATAAAGCTACAAACTTAACTATTTCTTAAGGATTCTCATGAACTTTGTTTTTGAGTTTATCAAAATAAATCATGTTTCTTACCACCCACTGGCGTAACTACAGAATTATTATCGAAAGATTACAAATGTCATAATAAATGTTCCCAATAAATGTTTCATGTTATTCACGTTTAGAGAAACTTACCACCAGGTGTGTGGTAAAATGGATATTGAACCGTAAAACAAGCAAAATAAGCGGATAACACGTTTTACGTCTTCTATTAATTTTAAATGTTTTAATTGCTTCAGTCTCTCTTTTGTCCAATTTGTGTAAAGTCCTATACACGAAGTCGACTGGTTCTCAGGTTACAGTTTTGAAAGAAATTCGGTTTAAATTTAATTAACCTGCATCAGGGATTTATGTAGATATCTCGGAATGAAGTAAGAACTTCAGATGTTTTGTGGATCATTTTTCTTACTAGTTAACTTAAAAAGATGAAAGTTGGATTAACCTTCTAAGAGGTGTCTTTGTTTTATTGTTTCTTTTGGATTTAACGCCATTTTTCAACAGTATTGCAGGCGGACAATTAACCTAACTAGTATCCCTGGATTCTATACCAGTACAAACTGTTCTACGCAAGTAACTGCAAACTTCCCCACATGAATCAGATGTAAAAGAAAGTTTACATGTTTCGTCTCGACTACATCACATTTGTACACACTTCTTCGATGAGGTAAAAATGCATATAAATTTGTATAATATGTTGTTTTGTTGTTTGTTCATGCTGAATCATTCTCCATATTTAACATCTATTAAAACTAGAGCTTCTTTTGAGAAAAGCGCATGTCTCCCACAACTGCCTTATCATCTAGGTTGACATTTCTTCTCCATTATGTATCTGCGTCTACCATGCACCAAAACCTGTATCACTGGCATCAGTATTTTAGGTAATTCTAGGGCCATAATTCCGAAGTGCCTAGGCCGATTTGGCTAGTTATCGAACTTGGCCGAGAACTTATTGGCAAACACATTTTTTTTGAGTTTGGTGACGATCGGATGAGAAATATTTGACTTAGAGCGCGAACAAGAATTGTGACAGACTGACTGACTGACGGACGGACGGACACACAAACAGACAGGAGTAAATCAATATGTCTCCCACCACAGTGGTGCGGGAGACATAATTATTTCTTTTCTTTCGTTGAGTATTCCGTTAGCCGATTTAAACTTCTCAGTGTATAAATTTTTGTTTTTTATTTGTTTACTTAGTCTTTGTGTTTTAATCTATGTTTTACTATTTGTCATTGTACTTTTATATGTGTCATTCATAAACAAATCTGTACATATACTACTCTGGGTTTGCAGTTTTGAGCTTTTTGAATATTTCCGGACTGTTGTACATCAATATTGTATTAAAATGTTATGGAATGATTGGAGGATGATATTGACAAAACTTGTGCTTTCGGGCTTCAAATGTATGTTCATTTTGAGTCACGACAATATGCTAAGGGGAACATACATGTAGACAGTAATTTAAATATACACAGACGTTAACAAAAAATATCACCGCCAAATGAAAGATTATAACACCGAAAGTAAAAAAAAATGATGCACAGTTTATTTTCATTTTCCACCCATCACTGAACTCATATTTACGCTGAACTGGTTTGATTTTGGTATTGTTAGCCAATCTGTATAAATGTAAATTATATTTTAATCGTGTCAAATGTGAAACAAAAGACACGGAAACGTAGGCAAGCAAGTGAAAGGCTTCTCAGTTTGCTAGAAAGTAGAATACTCACTAGAATGAAGACAGTTTAATGAGCCAAATATTTTTTTCTCTTGATTTAAAGGTACAAGAAAGGTCCTCTCAAGATGAATGTAACGTGACTTAAAACATTAACTAATTGTGTATGAATGAGACGTCTTGTAAGACCAGTCGTTTTTAAGAAAAACTTCAAGCTTTTTAGTTGCAGTACCCATTTTCACTCTGTCTCACTATAAACGTGTATTATTTTGAATCCAACTTACACGTGATAATTTTATGTTTATAGAAAAAGTGATTGTTCATCTTTTCAAATATGAAATTAAGTTCTACTGTATCTTTATCGAATTTCTAATAACATTCATTTTATTCATCTTAGTGTGGTTTGAAGAATTCTGAGCAGTAACACTCGTAAACCTCGCATTGTCATCCTTGCATCGTCCGGTTAATTGCGACATTATTTCATATTGGAATTTCGGTTGTTTGCGACATGTATTGCTACAAAGAACATGAATATATCGTAGATTATATAATTCAGGAGTTATTTTATTTTGAATAATGATAAAGGATGTTTTGCTATAACACTATAATATTTTAAAGGTAATATGTTTTACTTGCAATCGCCTGTTTGCTTAATTTTGGGAATGATATATGGGGAGAAATAAAGAATATAGAATGCTTGTGCATAGTGTATTTTATTCATCGTTTCCTATAATAACGGGATGCTCTTAGAGGAGGTTAATAAAATAAATTTTAGCTACTGATAGTAGGGTGTATCGAGTCCTTACTTAAATAAACCGTTTTTTAGTTTGATAATGATAAGCATTATCGAGGTAGCCATCTTGACATGTGCTTTAATAGAACATAATTATGTATTGTTTGATACATCGCAGCAGTTATTATGTAGATCAGCAGATTTAAGGGAGAAATACAAGGACGAATATATAAAAAACAATGAATTGTTTATTCATTGTTTTGTTTTGGGATTATCATTAGATTTATATTGATATTATTTAAAGTAAACCCAAGCATATCTATTGAATATTCGGGTACATAAAGAACACGGGCGGGCAACTTTGTACAATTTTTCAACTTTCAGTAAATAGCGTAAATCCGTAAAGTATTTATTTTCATTACAGCTCCTAGACACATACAATGTATAAGTATGTGTATCTACTTAAACCTATGATACGTTTCTATGATATAAATAAATGACGATCGATTCACCGGTTCTCTTGATAAACAACACGTAAATTCTTAGTAGAGGCTTAGCATATCATTATCGATGTACCATGCCGTGTCACGTTTTCGTACGTTCATTATTTCATACTGTGATTGTTTATGTCTGTATTTGTTTGTTTGTACTTGTGCAGTGCCTTTTAGTTTGTTTAATAATACTGTTAACAATGTAGATTCTGAGTATTGCACAACAAATGATAAACAACATTTAATGCACATACATGTACACTATTTTAACAGTGCGTCCAGAAAAAAAAACTTAATATCTTTATCTTGTGAAGAGGAAAGAAGTCAGATACTAAGAAAAGCGTAGATATCAACTAATAGACCTTTCTAATCTTATATGGATACAATTGACGTTGTCCTTACTTTGGAATAAAACTGCAACTTGAGCATTTTGTTTAAATATTTTGTTTACGTATATCTAGTGATCTTTAAACTGACGTTCAGGGTTTCCAGATTCAAATACAGTACTTTCCGCAACTTAATGACAAAGACGAAACAGTACTTATGAGTTGATATAATATTTTCACTGCATGCTCAGTATCAGTCATCAGTCTGATAAGTCTCCCTGTACTTGGATTTAGTGTTGTTACATTTTCTGTACCTTAGAGATCATAGAGTCTATTCAGTACATGTGTAATGGTTTTCCGATTAAGCCGATGCTAGCGGGCGTGTAGGGTGTTGTACTTTTCATTACCTCACATGAACAGATTTAATCAAACAAGTATAATAGGTTTTGTTTGGTTGCACACTATGCTTCCAAAGGATCTTCTTACAGATTTTATTAACTATCACAACAGCAATCTTTAAGTGCGGTGTGGCAGCTGTAAAATGTCTCCCCATACTTAGACTTATTGTTGTTACATTTTCTAGTCCTTTGGGGTGGATCATATATATAGTCCATTCAGAACCTATGTAAAAGTTTACGAACGAAGCCGGTGCTAGGTGCGTAGTGGGCGTTGCACTTGTCATTTCCTCTCATGAACAGACTCTGTTATTATTTTGTTTGGTTACATTCTATGCATCCAAATGGTCTTACGGATTTTATTGTAAGATATTAGTACTAAACATTGTTCAATTCAATCCATTACGTTGCTTTCTCTTTACAAATCGGTTATACAAAATAATAAATTTTGATTTATTAACTAAAACAAAACAATAAAACCTTTTACTTTTAACCAATGTGCATTCAGATACCATTATCGTCAACAGTGTTTAATATAAGACAGTACGAAGTTAAATGTTTAGACTGTTATTTTATTGTATATGACATATTATTTAGAAATTTTCTATAGTAGAATAGATTTTGCCAAACTAAATATTTTGAACGTCATTATTTTTGTTTAATTTTTCTAAATTCGTCATATATTTCATATAAATCGTACGGGTGTACATCTTACTATTTAAAAAAATATCCTGTGAGTTGGAACTGTTTCAGATAGTCTTGATCTGTCACAAGAGCAGATAAATAAATGGAGGACAACTATCAAATTTCTGTGAGACTGTTCCTTTAAACAGGAAATACAGTAACTGAATAAATTATAGGAATACTTGTGGGTATAACGGCGTCACTTCTATCTGTACGCGTTTGTTGTAAATTGAAAAGCAGTAATAAACCTTATATCTTTTAGGGAACTCTTTTGTAGTCATAAGAAACACAAAAAACTCGGTGCTAGAAGGCGTGAGGGGCGTTGCACATTTCATTACCTCTTATGAATAGACTGCCTTGTATCATTTTCTGTTTGGTTGCCTTCTGTGCTTCAAACCAATTTTCTTACAATATACATTTTTGCCTTTTATTATGTATATTGATGAATGTAGTTTACACTGTGTTTTAAATAACAATCATTACTGTACCGATCTATTTAAAATTTAGAAACCCAATGTACAAGGATGATTACCTTCAATTAAGGGAAAACAATAGGTCAAATTGGTGTCAGTGATACAGGCCTGTTCATTTATGACGCAGATATCGACTACAATGAAAGTTCTATATGGTTTGCATACGCAGCTGGTGTGTAAACGATATTTAGACAGAACACAGATATTTCCTGGCGTGCGAATGTAATGAATTATAAGCGTTAAGAAACTTAACAAACTGGCAACATATTAAGCTCATTAGAAACGACATACCCAAAAATAGCATCCACTATATTTTCATAGTGTCTTCATTCCAGAATAAAAATAGCCATCAATAAACCATAAAAAAGATGTTATTACGTTATTTATAATAACAATGTCTTGACATCCATAAGAATGATATCGGTAACATTTATTATTACTCAACAAATTCGGATTTCATCTGCAAAATATTTTAAAAATGATAAAAATGAAATGAAGAATATCGTTACATGTGGAACTGTTCTTGTCGAAATTACAATCAATCTAATTTCGATGTAAAAGAGTACTACTTCGGATCGGACGATAAAAATGAAGTATTTCTAGTACGACGATTGCTGTTAGAAGAAAATTTGTAAATTAAATATAAAAAAAAATATACAGATGTATGACGAAAACATTTAAGTGGTTCGTCTTTGAACTGCGCGAGTTTTCTTTTAAATATATGGCTTTCTTTCGAAGTATCATCGGAACTTAGATTGCTTGTTATAGACCAAATTAAAAGATGATAGAAACTTTTATTGCCCTCCAACTGTAAATACAATTTATTTTAAGGTTAATATGTAAGGTTCATTTTTGAAGATCTACTTTTAACCATTACGTTATCAGACATATATATCACATCTAAACCTTTCATTTTTAATGCAATATCAAACAGCTGATCATGACACGTAATGAATTTCCTCTTTATGGAAAAAACCATAAAATTAATATTTAATAGCGAACAATCAGTATTTCTAGTACGACGATCGCTGTTAGAAGAAAATTTGTAAATTAAATATAAAAAAAATATACAGATGTATGACGAAAACATTTAAGTGGTTCGTCTTTGAACTGCGCGAGTTTTCTTTTAAATATATGACTTTCTTTCGAAGTATCATCGGAACTTAGATTGCTTGTTATAGACCAAATTAAAAGATGATAGAAACTTTTATTGCCTTCCAACTGTAAATAAAATTTATTTTAAGCTTAATATGTAAGGTTCATTTCTGAAGATCTACTTTTAACCATTACGTTATCAGACATATATATCACATCTAAACCTTTCATTTTTAATGCAATATCAAACAGCTGATCATGACACGTAATGAATTTCCTCTTTATGGAAAAAACCATAAAATTAATATTTAATAGCGAACAATCAGTATTTAGCATGACCTGAAAGTTTGCAATTAGTCAACAGATAGAAAACAACACATCAACTACTCTAAAGGATTAAACTGTACATTATGTAATTGCTGCCATTTTCGATTTAATAACAGCATTCATGTGTTCGATTTTCACTAGATGTCCTAATATTGTTTAAACCTCGAACAATATTGATTTTCTCCATTGTGTAAAATGTTTTTGTTTTCTTTAGTTTTTTTCTGAAGAAGATTTTATGAAAGAAATCATTTTCTTATGTTTCTTTCTCTTAAATGTTTCATATTAAATTTTGTAAATATTTACCTAATTCAAATGCAAGGTGCACGTGTCCACTTATAACTGTATATCGTGTTTCTATCAAAGTAATCATCTTTAACTTATTTTAACTTACTTTGCGCAATGATCAATTAACGAATTTCATAGGAGTCGGGAAATATCTCAGAAAAACATAATGTATCGAGATCAGTTCAGAAAAAAATATAATCGTATTATGCATTAAATGCAAGCATAAGTATTACACATATGATAGCCGTAGAAGGACACAGGAAAAATATCAGCAAGAGAAATTCTCAATCTACCGGGGATGCAGATTTCCACCTAACCGCTTTAAATTCACCCTTTCCTGTAGCACAGTGTTTGACATGCAAGACACGCGAGCCTAAACTTACAGTGTTTTCAGCACCCGCCCGATTCTTCAAGGTTACTTTCGTATTATATATTGTAGATCTAGGTATAACTACAAAAAGCTACGTTTCGCTACATATTTCGCTAGTAGTTCAGAAGGTATCGTATTTTGTTATTCTTACCTAGGAGGCCCGAGTAAAACTTACTGAACCGTTATAAAAATGTAGCAAATCGTGGAAGACATCTAGTTAATCGATTTTATCCGTAGTGAAAGCGTGACATTAAGTCACTGTAATAACTTACCTGCTGCATGGCAGACCGGACAATACGTAGAAAAATGTAGTGTAAACTTACTAGAACCCCAATAACAGGCAGTGTGACTTGGGCTTTAATGTTCTATGTTGACAACAAAAGTTCCAAAATCAGCGTTTTTGTCCATTACCTTAACAATTTGAGTGTCTTTCCGTTGAATTGTACACTAACAAGTATAAGTATTAAGAAATTCAGAAAATAAAGGACGAAAAAAGACATGTCTGTTCACTTTCATTATTTTGATATTCAATATTTCCTATATAAGTGTTTCTACTGTTGAAGTGTTTTGCTTGCTTTCCCAAAAACATATAAATAATATATATATAGTTGTAGTATCATAATTGTATAAAGCGCAAAAGAACTCTGACAGAACACTGTTTTAATAAGTGGCGGCTCTAATTGCCAGAACACAGACGAATTTGAAAGATGAAGATAGATTGTATAGCCAAACTGCCTTCTGAATCTGCTTTATCTTGCAAATATTTTATTGATCTATGTGTCACTTGATGGAATAGGAGACTGAAATTCTGAGCAGTAACCACCAAATATAACCATTGGCCAAAATATTCCTAATATATTTTGATGATTGCTGCAACGCGGAACCAATATTTATATGCAAGCTATCATCAGACGCTTTTATTGTTTTAGTATAGGACACATAACTTACAGCAACTATATTTTTGTTTTCGATACTACGTAGAAATATATATTTAATACTTTCAGCAAACTCAGTTTCATTTTTGTTCAAGTAATATGTTATTCAAAAACAAGAGGGCCAAACTGGTCCTAGGTCGCTCACCTGAGTAACACACCATAACAATGTAAACGTAGTGATTTCATAGAGACAAATATTCTGACCAATTTGCATAGAGATTTTTCTTCGATTTGACCTAATGCCCTAGTTTTCCCCCACATGACCCAGATTCGAACTTTTCTGACAAAGTTTCGGGAAGATTGCAGCAAAACAGTGGCCTCTAGAATGTATACATTTTTTTTATTTGACCTAGTGACCTAGTTTTTGACCCCATGTGACTAAGATTTGAAATCATCCAAGACTTCATAATAACAAACATTCTGACCATGTTGATGAAGATCCAGATAAAACTTCATCCGAGATTTCATGCAGACAAACATTCTGACCAAGTTTCATGCACATCAAATGAAAAATGCAGCCCCTATTGCATGCACAAGGTTTTTCTTTGATTTGACCTGGTGAGCTAGTTTTTGACCCAAGATGATCCAGATTCGAACTTGGGCTAAAAATCATCAAGATCATCATTTTGAAGATGGGGTCATAAACGTGGCCTCTGGAGTTGTACCAAGCTTTCCGTTTGATCTGACCGGGTGACCTAGTTTTTGAACATATATGACACATATTTGAATGTGACCAAGACAATCGTTCTGACCAATTCTCAATCTTAAATTGTGGTCTCTAGAGTGTTAACAAGACTTTATTTGATCTGGCCTAGTGACATAGTTTTTGGCCCCACTTGACCCTGTTTCAAACTTGATATAGAGATTATCATGACAAACATTCTGACCAAGTTTCATAAAGATTGAGTTACAACTGTGGCCTCTAGGGTGTTCACAAAAAAATTGTAGAAAAATTCTATTTGCGAAAATGTTCTCAGATTGTGCTTTTCCCATGGACTCCTTTTTCGAAAACTTGTGTAAGGTCCAAGTTTTTCAAACCAGTCTAGCAAAAAATTCTAACACATGACCCTTCATTTTCATGTGCCAGATTTTCTAAGTATATTCTGAAGTTGTGTAAAATAAAGGTTTAATCAAATTCTACTTAATAGTTTGTAGAATTGTTTTAATCCGAACGTGCAGAATTACCTATTCTACTGTTGTTCCTCGTTTCATGAATTTTTTAATAAGTGGATAAAGAATATATTTTACTTTCAGCACGACCAACGTTTTCTTTTGAATATGGGGTTTAATGTCATATTTAAATTTACCTGTGCAACAGCAGTGTCCGGATTCAGGACTATTTCTTCCAAGTAGTTTGCAATTTAACAATCAATTCAATGCATGCATTATTATTGATTCCCTATAGAACAACGCTTCGCCTGTCAATGACATCAAGATAAGTGTCATGGTGCTCTACCCAACTGATATTACAGGTCAGTCTGATTTTGTATTATTCAAGTCGCATTTTTGACTAAATAAATATAAGGGAGATGAAAGATTCATATCTGGATGATACGTCTGTACCTTCTCAATGACTGATTAAAGTATTTTCCCCGGCATTGTTATCCTTTCGTCTACGTCAGAAGTGATGTTTATATTCATGTCTTACAGGATAACATAGTGCGCACTTTATTAACGCCCGCTAAACTTGTTGATTGTGGACTATATAATATCAGTGGTCACAATTGCCAAGTGGTCAATGTTTGTCATTTCAAATCACTAGCTCATCACCGGAACCTCGTGTGGGGTGTAGAGTTCTTTCATGTGATATAACCATCCAGATAGTTAAAAGCACATCAAAGTGCATATTATACATATTATGTATTCGGGAGAAAACAATGAATATAAATCGCAAATACTGAGCTGTAATTTAGCTTTAAATTTAGCTTTTAGCTTTGTCAGTCCTTAAGAGACAGGATGATTTAAATAGATCAAAATTTAACATATATTCAAAAAAGCGAACACATTAAAAATTTTACCAAGTAAGTATCATTAAAACTGGTTTTTATTCCGTTTCAATGATCGAAAAATATCTTGTTGTTTTTAGCAAATTAAAAGTGTCTTCAGTCTTAACAACGAAATTTTGTACTCAAACTATACTCATGCCTTCAACATTTTTATCAATAATTATTGATCGAGGTAATGGCGGGGTGAAAGCATATATCACCAAACTATTTACACTGCTTTTATTGTATCACCAACATTTCCGCATCATTGTTTGATTATATCTACTAGCTTAAGTTAATTTGAATATATAGAATTGTCAAAGAAAACAAATCTGTTGAGACTTCTTTACAAAACGTCATCTTTTGTGCAAGTATCTCGATGATAAAACAAACAATGCAGGAAGAAACAAATCAAATATCATTCTAATCATGTGTCCAAGTTCCGACATAGAAATGATATTCTAGAGACACTATCTAAATACCGTGTAGGCTACTATATTTTCGATAATTTAATTATTATTCTATTCAAGCAAAAATGTCTTACAAAATAAAACAGAATAATCAGCTGCGAAGTTGCGTGCATTACCCCCCTTATTAGAGGTAGGTATCTGAAGCGTTTATTCAGTCTGATGCAGGAATCTTGGATCGATTATCGTTTCCTTTAATTTCTTTGCTCTTTTACAACTCAAGTCCTCAAAACAAATAAAGCATGTTTTTTTATTTTCATATTCGATAAGATTTGTGATAAGAAGCATAAAATGCAACCAAGCAAGAAAATAAAATAGTATGATGATGTTTCATGGAGTCTGTTTATGAGAGGTCATAATGTGTGCAACACTCCTCACGCCTGAATTGAATGTGAAACACTGCGACTTGAATCTCCGCTTGGCAGCAGTTTTTAATTACAAATTTATCACAGCAAAGATTTCGTCAAAATTATATTATGTATCCAATGAAAAATTCCAAGGAATAATCCTTTGATTTCCAAGATCATCATTCAGATCTCAGTTCAAAACTTTTGCTGATTAAAAATCCACCATATTATTGATCCATACCCATTCATACTGGCATTGTCATTGGTGTAAATCAATATATACCGGTATGGTTTTATTCTACATAGACTTTCAATTGTTTTATTTATGAGCTGAATGTCAGGCATATTTTTTAGTTTTTAGTTTCATGGCATAATTGAAATGAATATGCAACATATTGCTTTATGTTACAAATTTTAAATGATGTCAATTACATTGTTGAGACTGTGAAAAGTTCTATGCTATAGACACTTACATATAATGTTGATCACGCACTTCTTGTGTATTCTAAATTGTTACTCTAAACAACAAACGCAGTCTGATCCCTGTTTAAGCATTTCTCTAAACACACACAACGTAACAGATAAAGCTTGAATAATACATCAGTCAAACTAATTAAAGAAACAGTATGTCAACAGACAACTGGAATGCTGTAAGAAGTCCATAAATATATGCCATGTGTTTTATTGTTTTCACAGTTGCCTTTATTATCTAGTTATATTTCAGAAGAAAAACAATCAAGTTGATAACAGAACCAGCTGTGATACTAGATAAGAAGAACAGATTCCATTCATATTGTTTGGCAAACGTACGCAAGTATCGTATTTCTCATTGTAGAAACAGCATGAAGACATATTCGCAGGTGTTAGTGAATGTGTTTTCACACAATCGCCGATAAATGTTGTACTCGCTCCTTAAGAAAAGATATAGGCCTGATACTAATAGGACCTCTCCTTCTTAATTAATCATATAACATAAATAATGGATCCTAAATAATGAGAATACTGAACCAGACCTCAACAATTAATACATAAAATGCATTTTAACTCATCAAACGACAATTAAACAATTTAACTCTTAAAAAATTATGACAAATGTAATCGTTTTAATTACATTGGTGTCTTCAAAGTTAATCTAAATGGCATAATATACATAAGCATAAATGTACAGTAAAACAATTAACAACATTTAACGACTGCAAAATAAGGGCATAAAAATCAAGTTCTAGAAAGGCATTTAAACAATTGCGTAAAGACATCTACATTTCAAGAGAAGAACTCCGAAGTTGTATATGATAATGTCGTCGAGTATTTCCACTGGATATTCGCTTTGAAACCATTCATTTTAAGGTATAAGAATTGTCATGCAATACATTGATATGCAGAACAAAAACGGTTTGACGATCACTTCTTGCAGAAACATATAGTATTTTATTTTTGACAACTACAAAATGTATTTTCATGAACTGTATTTGTCACATTAAGACGTTCCCTTTTGAAGGTATTCAAAGTAGCAACATTCAGTTTTATCCTTTACCTCTGTCCTCTTTTCTGCAATATACGATATTTACTTTTTTTTCTACTTAACAACAAATCTGGCCTTTTTTGATGCAGACACAGTGTGTCTGTGAAGTGTTAGCTAACAGCGAATATTTGCACTGGCATATTCATCATATTGTCTGCGTCAACAATACTGATTACATTCATGTCATATCGGAGAACTTTTTTCTGATGGGCAGAAAATGAATCAACGTTACTTATTCACTGAAGAAATATTTTTTCTGGCGTCTTTTTTAAGGAATTTAAATATACTTATGATATCTTACATTACCTTTGTTTATATCGAATCAACAAATTATTATATATTGATTAAAAAGCAAAATAAGACATACAAATGCTATATCACTGTAAATTGTTTATATCATATGACTGATGGTTGTCCGTACAGATGCCAAAGCCAAAATTATCGCAATTTGTCATTTTCATAGTTGGAAAGCAAACACTAGTACGGTATTGTATTGAAAGTACATAACAGACTGTGTCCAGACACATTATGTAGACAATTTATAATAAACTGTTATCTAAATCGGATCTCAAAACATGGACACGGCACATTACAAACCAGCAGTAAATAACACACAAATTATTTAATATTGCTGATATAGTTTTACTCCGGAACTCGGTTTAAGTCTGTTTTTTTTCAAAGATTCATGCACGCGCTGAGGGTACAAACAAATCAATCTATAAATAGATTGCGCTCTGTAGCATTGAAATATGTCAAAATATTAAACCCACACACGAACACGTATTCAACCTTATTTTATAAATCTAATACATATTGACGTTAACATATCTGTGTTTAGTAAATAGTATCAGTTTGGCTTGTCCATTCAAAGAAATATTTGATGTATTAAAAGGTTAAACTTCAGTGGTTTATATAACAAATCGGCGATATTTGTACCTACACTGATTTGAGAAAACCTAGTTCCGGATTAAGACTATTAACAAATTGTTGATATGGCAATCTTTTATAGTATAACACTAACAATATTACTGTTAAACTCAAAAACAGTACTCAATGTTTAGGAATGATTATCCATAAAATAATGTATTAAATTCTAACATTTTAAATACATTTGAAACTCGGTAGTTTTTTGTTTATCTCAAAACTCCGGTTATCTCGAAGTAACACGCTCGGTTAGGTGTAGTTCGGAATACTGAGTTTCAAAGAAATGTTAACACGAAAGTTACCCTTTTCATTGAAGAAATATGTATGAGTCAATACTTATGTCTGTTGTATAGTCTGAGTACAAACACTAAATAAAATGCCTTCGTAATACCATCTATTCTGTACGTCATTTACATTCCAGAATAAACATATGTCGCAATGAAGTTACCACAGAACTGTTCTATTACACCAAACACAACTATCAAGGTGTCAATGTCATGATAAAAATAAGAACTCGTTTTTAATAGTTGGAGGGTTACCAATGTCTTGGTAATTGTTTCTAGAATTTGTTCCTCAAAATAAACGTTTGACTCTGCTCATATATATAACAGTATTTGTCTATAATGTTCCAAAGGAATTTACTCATATATTCAAAGAGTTACACTTGAAGTGTATGTCAAGATGGTTTCTTCAGAAATGCGTGTTTGTGACATCTATATCAGTATCACATTCGTCTGAATCATTATGTGCATGTAATAAGTCACTTTATACGTGTTTACGACTGCCTTCTTTGTCTGTTTGAATTTTTCCTTGTTTTCTTTCTCCATAATTTCCGAATCAATCTTAAAACTTATGTTATACAGAAAATGAACTTCTTTGAATGAGAATCTATCAATTTATTGCAAATCTAACTTCAGTTTTGAAGAGTAACGAGTAACCAGTTTCCTTATTGTGCCTGGAAGATAAAGATACTTTTGTACGGTACAGTGATTGCGATTTGATATAGATAAAGATTTATTATATGGTACAACGAATGCGATGATTTAAATAATCCTCAACTATAACCACTTACACTTGATTATCCTCATATCCTCAAGAAATGCGGTTTGTTTCAAATGTAAAAAAAATGTAAATGCTTATATTGGAGAAACAGGCAGGATCTTCACGTGTAACATCAGGTTTATGATAAAGCATTGCATATATATAACATTGTTCGAGCACTGGTCAAACCTTCGGTCCAAGTATCACAAATGTCCTGTCTTTTTACAATTCCGAAATATATTAATATATGACATCGTTGGCAGTGCTTTACTACATATATTTACATATTGCCAGTTTACTGGCAAACAAGGCAAAAGAGGACAAAGCACGATTCCGCTGACTTTCAAATATGAAAACATGATTATTATTATAGTATTACTAAACAGTATCAAAATGAAACGTCCACCTGGTTGTTTTCATTAAAATCTGTCGTAGCTGCCATAAGTTAGGAGAATTCTGATTCATTTTCATGAACTGAGCTGAGTATCTAAGTTGTATACTAAATCAATTATGTAATAAATGGAACATGTGTCTAATGGATCTTATCGTAGCTAGATGGGAAAGGAGACTGGATTTCTGAGTGATAACTACCGAATAACCCTTGGCCAAAGTTTAGCTACTGAAATTATTACGACAGTAAAAAATCTTCAAGCAGAAACGGAAAAAATGCAATACATTCTATAATAAATAAGCAGTGCATTGCACATGCATTCTGAAATTTATCTACTAATGTATTGTTGACATTGATATATCTCGTTGAAAACACTATTTTGATAAGCAATGGTCACAACGTGACAACTTTCCATTTGATTTGTACAAATCTTTGATTGACTCTTTTTGTTTTCATTGCAGAACACATTTATTGCCTCAAGTAAATAAACAAAACAAAATAATAAGAATAACTAGGATTGCATGAAGCAGAAAACGCTTTTCATTAATAATTTTAGAAACACTAACAAATTACCATATCTTAAACAAGATTTGTTTTATCAAATACACTAAATAAAAGTCAAAGCATAACAATTGGTGTAGGAAACATAAGAAATTGATCGTCAATATTCAGCCTAAGAATTTTCTGTATCTTTTTTCAAGTTTAACACTCCGCACAACCTGGTTGTCTTAATACTAAAATTTGTGAAATGTCTAATGAAATAAACATTATAAAGAAAAGTGTAGATCATGTTATACAACAGGTCTCTCAATGTAAAAAATAAATCATCATTATTACATTTTAAATGTCCAAAGATACAATTTAGAGACATCCGCAGATAAATTCATACGGCGGTGTACGTGGAAGCATTAATTATATATAGTGCAATTCTATGGCAAGCGGCTTATGTACCCAGTTGATAAACTAGAAAACAACGGACAGAGCTTAATAAGCTGGCATTAAGAGATGGGATTCGAATGATGAAAACCTAAGTATTTATCACAGTAACTGCCAAAAAGACAACATTAAAAATCAGGCACCATATCTTAGGGGTGATTAAACAAGTTGTATCGAACCACAAAAGCCGAAATGTTAAAACTAAAAAAATAGGTAAACTAAGACACATCAACAGAAATGTCGTGCTGACAGATCTGAGGAGAAATGTTACAGCTAAGACGGAAAGTATGTGAGACATTTTATGTACGTCAAACGGCTAAAGAGACACTATAATATACAGTTGGATTATACAGATGCGTTTTTCAATAAATGAACTTTACGATGAACTGTCGAAATTACTCAAGCATCTTTCCACAGACTGACATTACTTTTGGGGCCTCTGAGGCAGAATGGTTAAGTATTCAGACATCTCACACTTTGGTTGTATAATTCCCCACATGAGGAAGTTCTAAAGCTCAGTTACGGAAAGTCTGTTGTTCTAGCCAGATGCTGTCCTTGTTTTAAATAGCGCGTTGGGGTACCTGTTGTTCTGCGTCATTAAAAAGGCTAGAAAAGTCAACATATGACTTAGATAGTGTCGTTGTGATTCTAAACCGAACAAAAAAAGACATACAATACATGATACACTGATTTGCAGTGAGGATTCCTTACTTTATTTTATAATCACTTTGTTGTATTCGTATCATTTCGAAATGAAACTAATAAATAACAAAAAAAGACATAAAGTTCCTATACAATAGAGTCTTTTAAATCCAAGTCAGAAAACAGCTGCATGATCAATCTCTTTGTAGTTTTTTCTGCAGCTATATTTGGTATTTCGCAGTTGGATATATCAATCATACAGACAGACGTGGTATCAAGATATCAATTTTAAAATGTCTTCTAGAATAATTTCACTGAAACTCACAGGCTACACATTATTTTATTTTTCTGTGGTCAGCACAGTTTCAAGATAAATTCTTCTACTTTTGACTAGCTCTTTGTGATTAGACAGTCTAAATTATTTTACCCAGTACTGGCCTCTTAGGAGGATACACACAAGGGCATCTCAGAAATTTCGAGTGTCCGGACCAGGATTTGAACCCTTAACATATAGACAGACAGTCAAGCGTGTTACCACTAGACCAGCAGGTCACCCAAAATATATTTCTTTTTATAACATTCTCACAGTTCAAAGTACCATCGTACATGTTTATTACAAATGTCGAGCTGGTGCGAATTAATGTTTAGACATCTTCTAAAACAACTCAAAATCATGATACGACACTGAAATAACGGAAATGTAAACACTATGGTGCCTGACAAAACAAAAGTTTGCGTACCGTGCCGTAAACATGTCTGATTGTGATTTATTTACCAGCTATGCAATTAAATGTTGGATTTCAGTAGTAAGGACTGATTAATGAATGAATACTAATCGAAATAAATGTTTAACCCACAAGGAAACTAAAGACTAATAATAAAACGATATACCGTTCAAACACTACTGACCGACAACTTACAAAATTGCCATCTAATTACATATTAGCACAACACAAACACTGATTATTTCTTAAAGAAAAGTAATGAATGCACTGAAAATCTTAAACAAAAATTTGCAGGCCTGAATATCAGTCTTAAATCAGATAGAATAACAAAAGATAATTTTTCTACTCCATTAGCAATATTGTCCTATATCTGATACTAAGTGCATTTGCGCAGAGTATACGGTATGAAAATCAATCACTTATCGTTTACGTTATCATAGATATGACAGAAAGAGTACTTCTTAGATAAAACACAAAAGGTAAACAAGTAGGCTTCTTTTAAAAAAGAAACCTATGAGAGGTCCAGTGTTGCTCCTTTTAAAATTATATCAGACACATAGATAACAATTGTTATCTAATTATTGTCTCTGGTTATATGATAGGTTGTGCTATAGACGAGTTTCCCTGCTCCAGGTCACTGTGACCTATTAGGGGCCTCAAGCATTTTCTAGTTAATATTGAATTTCATTTAAAAATTTTCAAAAGCTACCACTGCAATAATTGTACACTGAACTTGGCCCTGGTGAAAGCTGCCAAATTAGCATCTTACCATTTATGCGAGAACCTCACCTGACAGGCTTGTTTGTCAACTGCCCCGTTCTTTAGGGCCAAGGAGAATAGCTTCCGAGAAGCTTTAGAAAAGCTTAGAAGAAAGTCCCAATCGAGCAGACGTCTGCCGGAAGTGAAAAAAAATATATCATTCTTTTTTAAATGTATTTTTTCAGAGATTTTCATTGTTAATGTGCTTTTTGAAAAAGAAATTCCAAACATTTTATTTGTTCTAGTTTATAACTCAGTTTGTAAGGTATACAGGTCGAATTGCCACCTTGTTTTGATCACGTGATTAACATCTCCGACTATTGGGTGGAAGACACAGAAGCCGCAGAAGAACTATTCTTATTCCGGCAGATCTTCCGAATGGGGCAAATGAACCCGTCAGTTAAACAATAAGTTCATTTAATTGAACGAAATACATTTTAACGTGATTCAATTCATATGCATATCTTTGAATACTGCGAACAAAGAATAGTTAATATATATCTCTATATTTGTTTTGTTAATAACTGAACCGTTTCCAACATTTATAACAGTAGTATTACACCATATTTCTTTATTTTAAACGAACAGTTATTTTCGTCTTAGAGGATTTTAAAACTTACTTGTGCGCATGCGCATTGTACCATTTTAGACTGGCTTACCGTAATTTGCGCTAGAAAGTGAAATCTAACGCCTTGAAATTAATAGATTAGTCTGAATTCTCCTAGTTTGAAAGCCAACACTATGGAGAGGTCTTGATAGACCTCTCCAATAAACAATTCACAAGCGGAATTCCGATAGCAGTGTAATTCGAGCTGTGCTGAAAGTAGTTCTGTGCATTTGAAAAAATACATGTAGCCGTTATACGAGTAGAATAAATGTTACCTGGAAATCTATTATACCCATCAGTGAGATTTTTCTATACATCGTTCATTGTGCCGAACTTCTTTTTTTTTCAGGACAAATATCTCCCTTGAAATGTCTTTTAGTTACCTTCATTTTTTTCCCTTTGGAACTACTGGTACCGTAATGATTATCCTCAAGCTATACAGCCATACACGAGGCAGGTACAGCTAGACACTCCTGTATAGAACAAGCTTTTCAAAAAAAAATGTAATGCTCTAGAAATGTTACCTTGCCAATTCATACATGTGTAAGCTTCCTCCACAATTCACATATTCACATGTTTGGTAGATTAAACTGGCGACAAAACAAAGTCATGTAGTTGGTTGTTGTCTTAGTTAAATACCACAAGACATCAACTCAGCTTTACGTAAAATTACAGCATTTTCGTCGAAGTGCTTTCCCAACCAATTGTCAGCTCCTAGATCAATATTTCCTAACTATTTCTATTTAATCCATGATAATATTTAATTCTGCAGCCTGATTTACCTAGGTATTTCGGTTATTACTCTGCTGTTTACGTTTTTCGTGTTGTTTTGTAATCTGACATTCAGCATGTGTGGTAAACGGTAAACAAAGCAATCTTCTGGTCGGTCAACGAACTGACGGTATTGACCCAAACTGTTTTAAATATGCATAAATTACTATACTGACGTTTGTCACTATTTGTCAGCCGCGGATCATGTGTTTATTAAACAAAATATTTAAATGCAGTTTTTGCTATTTAAAAACAAAATGGCGTCGTGTTGTTTACACGGACCTGGTTTTTCGGGGATGCATCATACGTAACACGATAGTTTAAATCAATCCGAATTTTGTCAAGAAGTTTTGGTCTCATTTAAATATGTAAGCATGTAATAAGCAGAAAATTTGCAAACAAATATTGTCTTTATTTAATTGCAATGTGTACCGTTCTGTGACAGACGATCTTGTACATTTTCTCTTAAAACAAGGCAGTCTGAAAGACAGCTATATCGCTGCCGCTGTTATGGATAATGAAAGGGTTGATAGCATTGGGAAGAAGTATTAATTTTTTGAGTTGTGACCTTGATCTTGAGCTGGTATGCGTGAGTTCTGCATATCGTCTTGATAAGGGTAATAGTACAGCCAAGTCATTTTAAAATCCTTCAAGGGATTTAAAAGATACAGAGCGGAGACAAAAAGGAAAGCTCAAACATTTGACCTTGAGTTGTTACCTTGACCTTGAGCCGACATGGCTGACATAAGTTCTGAACATCGCCTTGATGAGGTAAACATTTGACCCAGGTTTCATGAAAATCCTTGAAGAATTTTAGGAGATAAAGAGCGGACACCAAATGGAAGGCTCTAATATTTGACATTGAGTTGTGACAATGACCTTGAGCCGACATGGCTGACTCATAAGTTCTGCACATCACCTTGATGAGGTGATCATTTGATCTAGGTTTCATGAAAATTATTCAAGGATTTTAGGAGATACAGAGCGGACACAAAATGGAAGGCTCAAATATTTGACCTTGAGTTATGACAATGACCTTGAGCCAACATGGCTGACTCATAAGTTCTGCACATCCCCTTGATGAGGTGATCATTTGACCCATGTTTCATGAAAATTATTCAAGGATTTTAGGAGATACAGAGTGGACACAAAATGGAAGTCTCAAACCTTTGACATTGAGTTGTGACCTTTACCTTCAGCCGATATGGCTGAGACATGAGTTCTGCACATTGTCTTGATAAGGTGATAATTAAACGTGAGTTTCGCGAAAATTCTTCAATGGGTTAAGTTATATGGAGCGGACACAATCGTTACGGACGGACTGACTGACGGACGGACGGACTGAAAGATGGAAACCATTCCTATAACCCCCATCATTCGTGGCGGGGGATTAACTAAGTAACTCATGTGTGTCTGCTTCGGGCGAAACGCTTGATTTGAAGGTGAAACTCAACCAGTACCATGAAACATTTGACAGTCAGTTATATTGTCTGACTGTATAAATAAAAACAACGAATCTGCATTTTTAGAGTGTGTAAGACGGCAGCTGAAAGCAAACTTATTTACTATCTCTTTAAAGCAACGCAGTCAGTTCATCGTCGTAAACATCCCTTTGACATAACTCCATTTCATATACCATTCCGGTTTTTTATTGAGTATTGTAATTTTAGGTAACATTGAAAGTTAGCCAAGACAAGGTTTGTTGGGTTTTAGTCAAACTTATGAAAAATTATTTCTTATGCATGTATTGGTCTAGGGCAGTCATTTCTAAAACGTCTGATAGATGGGTTTGACTAGGCTAGTCATGGGACCTACATGTAATATGGCATGATATTCTAGATTTTATTTGATAAACTAATAACACATCCAAAGTAATTAATTCAACCAATCCTTAACATTAATCCTAAAGTTTTTGAGAAATAGACCCCTTGGCCCAATATCTATACCAAATCTGAGAAAAGGAAACATTCAAATATAACACCACTGAACAAAGATCATTTTCCATAATATGCAAGGACTCGTTATGCATGTTATATCATGCAATGCATGCTTTTTTACTAAGTATAACAATTTTCATTGATAAAATTAAGGTTAATTCCATTGAATTAAATCAATATAATTCATAAACAACGATATACTATAATTTCTTTTAGTTAATCTTTTTCAACAAAATGCTTATGTGAATATGAAACGTCATGCAGATTGAAACTTAAACTGTTATCTAAACTTAAATATGCACAGCACAAGAAGAGTTGTTTTAAATACAAAAAAAGATAATTCCAAACTGACCTGTTCGTATAAAGTTTAGTATAAGTGGAAAATCCACAGGTCGCTCAAAACGACATCATTGGAATGTTCAAGACTTAATTTGATTGAGCCTTTTCATGGACGGTATTGGAAATGCATGTTACATTCCACGCCTCTTACATTTAACAATACACGCATTTCACAATAAAAATGAAATGTCCCGCTTTATTATGTAACAGTTATCCATGACCGAGAAGGACGTATGCATTTCTAATACTGAAATAGTGATATTTATTTATCGTTGTTTTTCATAATACTTGGTCTGTTGAACATACCATGTTAAGGAGTATAACCCATTATTGAACAATTTAAATAATATGTTCATTCGCTCACCATACGTTAAAAGCAAATCCGTTATGAATAAGATAATTAGAAGAGTACAACTTATGCTCGTCATGCACTACGTAATAATATGCTTATATGAAATAATAATCAAGATTACTGCGTTATTCTATTAAATTTTTGTATCACGTATTCGCAGTTTTTGAGAAGCATCTTATTTACATTAATGATAAATTAGAATGCTTCTACGTTATCAGTCGTACCAGACGCTAAGGGTTGCTTCCGAATCACTGCTCTAATCAAACATAGTAAAACATATAATTTGGTAAGGGTGCAGTACAAGACAAATAGATATGGATGTTGACTTTGTCTATTGTGTACAGCAAAAGAACGGCAGTTGAATGTCCAAAGGTAAACAAATATCTGTAAGTTCAAAATCAAACAAAACACTGTATGTTAGTGGCAGTATTTACATTTAAATTTTTGTTCAAACAATTCTCTAACTCCAGGATGACTGTCACCTGTTGACAATTCTAAATTAGGCTTCTAACGAATACTTTTTCTTGGAAGTTAATTAAACTGAGTTACTGTATAAGCCACCTAATTAGCAAGAGGTTTTACTGAGAAATCTTCCGTTACCTATTATCTTTTAGAGCTACTTTTGGCTTTATAATCCAGATGAAATTACATCATACTACATTCTGTTGATATCTAAGGATTTAAGCAGGATTGTTTGATTGTTTTGTCTTTATACATATGTAGGAATGTTAAGTATACAGCTAAACATGTATTTTTCTTTCTACTGGAAAAAAAAGTAGCAAAGACGCAATGTAAAAACAGCAAAAACAAAATATATAAATATAACGGACAAACAGAAATGTTAATAAAAATGGGAAGGAAATGGTGCTACCTAAGATATTCTGAGAGTTGTATAGCAAACCGTCAACAAAACCAACAAAATTTAGATTTTAACTAGTAAAAGAAAACGTGTTGTCTAAAATGACCAAAATTTACAACAACAAAATAACCCACATGATGAGAAGTATAAAATTAATCGAGACATGAAACAACTCTTATTACCATCGTCCTTGGGGTCTTCAGTTGTATAATCTTAATTTTTCATATTCAAAAAGAAATCAAAGATAAACTTTTTTACGGAAGTGGTGGATCAAATTGTAATAAATCATGCTTGTATGAATCACATGGCGTAATTGCAGGTTTACTATCAAAATTGAGATTAAAGCTTTCAAAATGTGTATCGACCGTTACTTTAGTTAAAGGTATTCTCATCTGTTACCGATCCCTCACAATATCAAGATGTTCACGACCTGTAAACAGGGTCATGCACCTGTCTGACAAAAACAACAAGGGTTAATATCAAACAGGTGAAAGCACGTCTTAAAAACTCAGTTTCCCAAAATCGCAACCCATAGCACGTAGACGTGTGCATGACTAGCACAAATCTATAAACAAAACATATGCACACACACGACCAGACATAGGCAAAGCAGACTAAGGAACACAGTGGGGCGCTATCTTGGAACGGACAGTGGCATAACACCAACGCTGGGGAGCTTAATCCGGTTTTTAGGCGTATCCCACCTCACACTACTCTTCTCCATGCTCTAAATCATAAATCAGAGGAAACGGTAAATAAACGTAATCACTGCCTGGCCCAGGAGAATCCCTAACTAGCAACAGAAGTCAGAAAAAAAGCTCTTAAAATCATATTTAAAAGAACATAAAACGTTTGTACTCAATGCCTTTGCAGGAGACAAAGCATCAAGAGAAACACCCTTAAGGGCCTTGATAGGCAAGGTATTCCGATTATATCAAACAGTATTGATTCTTCTCATGGGATCAGAATTTAGCGACAACAGTTAGTTTTACTTTGTTGTATCAAACATACTTGAATAATTTTGAATGTTACTTTTCACTTTTTCACTTATAATCATCATTGTATGACCTAACGAGACAAATTTTCGACAGACAGTAGTTATTGTAGTTGGTAAACAACGAAAAATGTGTTAGACAAAAAGTGCATATGTAAAGATAAACTATTATATAAAAAAGAATGAGTTAATACTTACAATGGCAGATAATAATAAAGTACTAGCACCTTCGGGTTTCCCGTCTGAAGAACAATTTTGCGAGATAGCTATTTCCTGAATATAGCCGTTAAGACTATTTCCAACACTGCTGTTACAAAATCAGTGTTCCAAACAGCATTGTTTGATGAAATGCACTGGTCGAAGTAGCTATAAACATGTCTTATGTATACCAAAAGAACCTGTAAATGGCACAGTAAAACGGCTGATATTTGTTGAATATGGCACTGCTTAACAATCGTGATTTTAGTATATCGAGAATAGTATTTACAAAACGATGTTTTTAAGCCAGTGTTGTTAAGCTTGGAAATATTTCAATGCCTTACATTATTCCATACCTTGTTGTATCAAAACTGATGTTAATCAAAACTACAAAAGACGTATGTTGAGAAAATTAAACTGATTTATCCTTAAACTGTGCCAGCAAATTTAATCATATTTTTCAAATAACAGCGTTATACAAATAACTTGTCGCCGATATGATAAAATGATGTAAATTATGTCCGTCTGCCTGACTGTTGGAGCCTATGACTTTGTGCCAGTTATACTAGATAAGCTACTTTAAATTAGATATTTTATTGATGTTGGGGAATATTTACTTTTAACCTTTACGTTATGAATCATCAATAACGCACCTATACATTTCATTATTAATGTGTTATCAAATAGCTGATCTTGAAACAAATTGAATTCCTTTTAACACGAAAATATACATTAATTGTAAATGGCGTACAATTGTTCAGCATGAACTGGTCATATTGAATTAGACAACAGTTGGAAAACAACATAAAGACTTCTTCTGGAAATAGAACGTAGATCAGCTAAAAGTAATAATTGAAATGAAACATTTACTGAACCCAATTAACAACTCCATGACAGTACTCTATTTGTTGAACTATATCGCATTTGTTTTCATTCATTATAATTATATGAGGTATTTGCTGCCTTTTTCATTTGCATTTAACGATTTTGTTATCGTAACTCATTTGTATGATTTTGTACGAGTCAGAATGGCTTTTCAGTACGAAAGAAGAATTGAACATATTCCGAAGGATGGGGTGTAAATATTCAGAGATAGTGTTCTAGTTTTATCATTAAACTAGATCGTAAAATGTGGGTCACTACTTACATTTCCAAAGAATTCGTATAAGTAAAAAATATTACGACGCTTTATCACGAACGCTCTTCAATAACTGTACATTTTGTTGTAATTCATATTTCTAAATTCGAAATAAAAGTGTATCACCTCTAAACCTTAACTGCGCACTAACAACTAATGAATTTCATAAAAGCAGGCAATGAATTACGTTGGTAACTAAGACCATCACAAAATGAGAAAATAAGAAATGGTGCCAATTCAAATGGTGCTGACCGATCACATATCCTTCCATTCAGTACCCATATAGATATATATAGGGCAATTACAAGGTTAAGCATACAATAAAGTGTGTAAATTTTTTTTCCACAGTAACCACTTTGATTAAAAAAAGTTTACAAGCAATGTATTAGTGTTTACTTGCAAAGAAAGGGCAAAATATTGATTAATGCGTTTACATCTATCCATTATACTATGATTGAACTTCTTCATGTAATCATTTGGATTTATACTTATTCAAAACAGTATTTATTAGTAAAACTTCATATATTACACATTTAAAAGCGACATGTTATATATAATGTTTAAATATCATTTCAGTAAAATTGTTATAGAATGGTTTTGTTTTATATTGTACAATTTTGACTTATCCAGAGATATTCCTGTCTTAAAGGAAAAGTAAATACTATAAAACTTTTTAAAACATATTTCATGTATGGTTTTGATAAGGATAGCTAAAGCTACAAACTTAACTATTTGTAAAGGATTCTCGTGAACTTTGTTTTTAAGTTTATCAAAATAAATAATGTTTCTTACCGCCCACTTGGGAAACTACATAATTATTATCAAAAGATTACAAATGTCATAATAAATTTTCCCAATAAATGTTTCATGTTATTCACGTGTTACCAGATGTGTTGAACACTAAAACAAGGAAAATAAGCGGGTAATACGTTTTACGTCTTCTATTACTTACAACTATTTTAATTGCTGCCGTCTTGTGTCCAACTGTGCAAAAGTATTATACACAAAGTCGGCTGGTTCTCAGATCAAATTTTGAAAGAAATTCGTTTTAAATTTGATTAACTTGCATTAGGGATTTATGTAGATATCGCGGAATGATGTAAAGACTTCAGATGTTATTTGGATCATTTTTCACACTAGTTAACTTAAAAGGATTAACTTTCTAAGAGGTGACTTTGTTTTGTTGTTTGTTTTGGATTTAAGGCAATTTTTTCAACGGCGTTTCAGTTATCTAACGGATGACAATTTACCTAACTAGTGTTCCTAAATTCTATACCAGTACAAACCTGTTCTCCGCGGGTAACTGCCAGCTTCCCCCACTTGAATCAGAGGTGACTATTACCAAGAAAGTTTACATGTTTTGCCTAGACTGCATCATTTTTTGTAAACACTTCTTAAATGAGATAAACATACATATACAATATGTTACTTGTTCATGCTGGATATTTCCCCATAGTTAACATCTGTTCAAATTATTACTTTTCTGTGGTTCAGTTTTCCGTAAGCCGGTCATTCCTATACAAATCTGTACATGTACTCCTGTAGGCTTGCAGTTTCAGCTTTTTTTAATATTTCCAGTTTGTTTTACATCAATATTGTATTAAAATGTTAAAGAATAATTGGAAGATGCTATTGAAAACACACGTACTTCCGTTATTCAAATGTATCGCAAAAATACGCTAAGGGGAACGTATAAATAGACAGTAATTCAAATATATACAGACGTTAACAAAAATGGCACCGTCAAATGAAAGATTTGCTCAAACTTATCTCTCGAAAGTATTATTTATCACATCTAAAGTAAAAAACATATAGAGATTATGTAGATACATACAGTTTATTTTCAATTTTTCCCATCACTGAAATCATATTTACGCTGAACTGGTTAGATTATGTTTTTGTTAGCCAATCTGTATCAATGAACCTATATATTTTAATCCTGTCAAATGTGCAACAAAAAGACACGAAAACGTACACAAGAAAGTGAAAGGCAGCTCAGCTTGCTAGAATGTAGAATACTCACTAGAATGAAGGTTTAATGAGCCAAATATTTTACCTTAAGCTCTTTTATTTAAATGTACATAGAAGGTCATATTCGTATGAATTTAACATGATTAAAACATTAACTAATTGTGTATGTATAAAACGTCCTGCAATACCAGTCGTTTTAAAGAAAAACGTTTTAGTTGTAGTACATATATTTACTCTGTTTCACTATACATGTTTTAATGTATATTACTTTGAACCCCACTTACACATGATAATTTTATGTTTACCAAAAAGGTGAATGTTCATATTTTACAATATAAAACTAGATCTACTATATCTTTAATGGATTTTTTTATTTGCATATATTGTATTCATCTAAGTGTGGTTTGAAGAATTCTGAGCAGTAACAGTCGTAAACCTGTCATTGTCAACCTTGCATCGTCCGGTTAATTGCGACATTATTTATATTGGAAGTTTGGTTGTTTGCGACATGTTTTGCCACAAAAAATAAGAATATATCGTAGATTATGGAATTCAAGAGCTATTTTCTTAAATTCTTAGCTGGCTCTTCAGCGAAGAGACTTAGCATATTATTGTCGATGTACCGTGTCGTGTCACGTTTTCTTCCGTTTATTATTTCATATTATGATTGTATATGTCTGTATTTGTTTGTACGTGTGCGGTGCCTTTTAGTTTGTTTAATTAAACTGTTAACAATGTAGATTCTGAGTATTACACAATATATGATTGACAACATTTAATGCACATAAATGTACACTGTTTAACAATGCGTCCAGAAAAAAACAACATCAATTTTTCGTGTGAAGAGGAAAGAGGTCATATACCAAGGAAAGCGTAGATATCAACTAATAGACCATTCTAATCTTATACGAATAAAATTGACGTTGTCCTTCCTTTGGAATAAAACTGCAATTGAGCATTTTGTTTAAATATTTTGTTTACGTATATCTTTGATATGAGTTCAAGTGATCTTTTAGTTTCCAGATTCAAATACCGTATAATAACTTGACAAAGACGAAACGGTACTTATTAGTTGATATAATATATTCACTGAATGTTCAGAATCAGTCGTATGTCTGATAAGTCACCCTGTACTTGGATTCAGTGTCGTTACATTTTCTGTTCCTTTGACATCATAGAGTCCATTCAGTACCTGTGTAATGGTTTTCCGCTTAAGCCGATGCTATGTAAAAGTTTACGACCTAAGCCGGTGCTATGGGCATGGTGGAAGTTGCACTTGTCATTTCCTCTCGTGAACAGACTTAGTCAATCCGAGTCTGTTATTGTTTTGTGTGGTTACATTCTATGCATCCAAATGGTCTTACGGATTTTATTGTAAGATATTAGTACATAAACATTGTTCAATTAAATCCATTACATTGATTTCTCTTTTCAAAGATAAGTTATATAAAATAATAATTTGATGTATTCACTAAAATAGAACAAATAAAACAATAAAACCTATTTACTTTTAACCAATGTGCATACAGATACCTTTATTGTCAACAGAGTTTAAGATAAGACTGTACGCTGTTAAATGTTTAGACTGTTATTTTATTGTAAATGACATATTATTTTGAAATGTTCTATTGTAGAGTAGTTTTTGTCAAACTAAATATTTTAAACGTCATTATTTTTGTTTAACTTTTCTAAATTCGTCATATATTTCATATGAATCGTACGGGTGTACATTTTACTATTTAAAAAAAAATCCTGTGAGTTGGAACTGTTTCACATAGTCTTGATCTGTCACAAGAGCAGATAAATAAATGGAAGACACATATCAAATTTCTGTGAGACAGTTCCTTTAAACAGGAAATACAGTAGCTGAATAAATTATAGGAAATGTGTGGGTATAACGGCGTCACTTCTATCTGTACGCGTTTGTCGAAAATTGAAAAGTAGTAAGAAACCTTTTAGGGAACTATCTTTTGTTGTCATAAGAATCACAAAAAAAAACTTGGTGCTAGAAGGCGTGAGGGGCGTTGCACATTTCATTACCTCTTATGAATAGACTCAATCAGACTGTCTTGAACCATTTTCTTTTTAGTTGCGTTCTATGCTTCAAAGCAATTTCCTTATAATATACATTTTTGCCTTTTATTATGTATATTGATGAATGTAGCTTACACTATGTTTTAAATAACAATCATTACAGATCTAATTAAAATTTTTAGCAACACAATGTACAAGGATGAGTACCTTCACTTAAGGGAAAACAATAGATCAGATTTGTGTCAATGATACAGGCCTGTTCATTTATGACGCAGATATTGACTACAATGAAAGTTCTATAAGATTTGCATATGCAGCTGGTGTGACATTCATGATATCGGTAACATTTATCGTTACCAAAAAATTCGGATTTCATCTGCAAAAATATTTTAAAAAATAATAAAAATGAAATTAAGAATATCTTTACATGTGGAACTGTTCTTGTCGAAATTACAATAAATCTAATTTCGATGTAAAAGAGTACTACTTCGGATCGGACGATAAAATTAAAGTATTTATAGTACGGCGATTGCTGATAGAAGAAAATTTGTAAATTAAATATAAAACAAAATATACAGGTGTATGACGAAAGCATTTAAGTGGTTCGTCTTTGAACTGCGCGAGCTTTCTTTTAAATATATTGTTTTCTTTCGAAGTATCATTGCAACTTAGATTGCTTGTTAAAGACCAAATTAAAAGATGATAGAAATTTTTATTGCCCTCCAACTGTACAAAAGCTTTATTCTGAGGTTAAAATGTAAGGTTCATTTCTGAAGATCTGCTTTTAACCAATACGTCATCAGACATAAATATCACATCCAACCCTTTCATTTTTAATGCAATATCAAACAGCTGATCATGACACGTAATGCATTTCCTCTTTATGGAAAAAAAATACATAAATATTTAATAGTGAACAATCAGTATTTAACATGACCTGAAAGAAAACAACACATTAAATACTCTTAAGGATTAAACTGTACATTATGTAATTGCTGCCTTTTTCGATTTAATAACTGCAATCATGTGTACGATTTTCACTAGATAATTCCTAATATTGTTTAAACCTTGAACAATATTGATTTTCTCCATTGTGTAAAATGTTTTTGTTTTCTTTACTTTTTTTTTCTAAAGAACATTTTAGGAAAGAAATTATTTTTATGTTTCTTCTCTTAAATGTTTCATATTTGTAAATATTTACCTGCGATGTGTTCGTGTCCACGTATAACTGTATATTGTGTTTCCATCAAAGTAATCATCTTTAACTTATTTTCACTTACTTTGCGCAATGATCAATTAACGGATTTCATAAATAATGGTGATCTACCTCGAAACGCCATTTTGAAACCATTTAAAAGCATTTTGAAAACTCACTACATTTTAGATAAAAATGTTTGAAACAGTGTGTAACAAGCGAACAAAACCAGTGAAAATATTATAAACAAAGACGTCAGGAAATATCTCAGAAAAGCATAATATATCGAGATCAGTTCAGAAAAAAATATAATCGTATTATGCATTAAATGCAAGCATAAGTATAACACATCGTACGTCGCACGCTATTTTGCACAAATGCGTAACGTCATTTTGACGTCAGTTCGACGTACAAATTACTAATTGAGAAAATAAATAGCAAAAATGCGTTGAGATAAATCTGCATATTCTTTAATGGTATCGTAATTTACAGTTATTGCTTTGAACACATTGTTATTGTTTTTTATCATTAATTATTACCGCCCGTTTCTTCAAATTAAATAATATATATGCATTTTAATCTGCAATTAAATTTATCATGTTGTACCGTGTTGATCGCAAACATTTATATCAACCTCCGGACGTTAACAAACCTAGCACCAACAGTGATCAGGATGATTATAACCCACAAAGAGGCAGTGCTGTCGCACGAAAATATTTGAAAAAACATATTTTCATTAAACCGAAAAGCAGTTAATTTTAGAAAAATTTTATGCATTTAAGAATATAACAGGTCCTGTGGATTTACAACTGTTTTCATGCTAAATTCAGTTTTGTACTCTGACTTTTGTTTAAAACAATACCAAAAAACTTAATTCTAACACGACCAACAAATAACCCTACAAATAGAAGAAAATCAGACAACGGTTATTTTGCGATAGTCCTGCGCGTGCAGTGACGTCATCCGATCCTGGTGCGTAGCACGGTCGTAAAATTTTTCTAACACTGTTAATACTAGTATGTCTTATTAGAATCGAAATAACAAATTCGCAAGTGTGATTTATAATAGAATAACCCTAAGTTTTCTTTCTTATGCGAAAGAATATATCAATCAGTATGAACTGTGCCATGAGAAAACCATCATAGTGCGTTTGCGACCAGCATGGATCCAGTCCAGCCTGCACCTCCGCTCAGTCTGGTCGGGATCCATACGCTTCGCTTTCAAGGCCTATTGAAATTAGAGAAACTGTTAGCGAACAGAATGGATCCTGATGCGAAGGCTGGTCTGAATCCATGCTGGTTGCAACCGCACTATGTTCGTTTTTCTCGTGGCGCGGCTCATATATTCTTATGCAAACGAAATCAAAAGACGTGTTATCCTACGTTAAACAACGATTGGGAAGTTATTATTTCATAAAGAAATTATTTAGGCCCTATAACCAGTTCTCAACCAGCTTAAGTACCGTTTAAATAATACCTTTTTTATTCACATCATGTGCGACACTACAAATGAAAAATGTTTCGTGCTCAAAATGAAATAAAATGTTAAAAAAAGTTTAATAATCTCAATGCTTTGGACAAACTTACCTAGATCTATAGACATTGTGTGCACTATCATAATAAATTAATAAATAACGGCGTTACCGATTAAATTTTGTTTATTGTCTTTATTAAAGACCGCGTATTATAAGCAGGAAAAAACATAGTTCGGTATCAAAGTTTGATGATTTCTTTATATCTATTCAAACTACATGTAAAGCATCAAAATGTCAAATCAGCTTTTTATATTTTATATTTGTGCGGAAAGCCTTGAAACTTCACATCCGATACTAGTCACAGTTCTGCATCTAGCGTTCACGTTTCTGTTCAAGTGGCCGTTTGTTTCTGTGCTTTTTTTTTTCTTTTGGCGGTACCACTCTCGCCTCTCCGCAATGCTCAGACAAGGGTGGGGGTGGGGATGTGGGGAGGGGGTATCACACTTCATTTGTGTAAATATCAATAAGATAGAGTAATCATTGACAAAATTCATAACATTTGTATATCATACTACGTATAGATACTGACCGACATAATCTCTAGTAAGACAGACAGATAAACGGACAAACTGAAGAAACAAATCTTTCAGGCTGACTAAATAAATGATCGAGTAAATAATTACCAACTGGTCATGAATTCTTGCATACTCATCGGCCATTCGACTGCAAAAAGACACGCGGATGGATTGAATGATCGATTGAATGTTGCGTTTCATTATTTGTGTGTATGTATATTCATTTATACCTGTTCTTATTACCGCAGTAAATAATACACAATTTGCATATTTATTCGGAAAAAATAGAGCGAAAATAAACGAAACACTAAAAATTGGACGGCTATAGTTAAAATTCGGACACTAAGCTGTGTACGAACTTTTTCGAATATTATATTAGCAAACGAAATATACAACAATGGAATGATATATAAAGATAAGTATGTCAAAGCATACATTAATTTAGGTTATATACTTATGAAAGAAATTTAATATACAATTCAGCTGCTTCAGGTCCTTTTTGATACAGTTTCTAGTTTTTTGAACCGATTCTAGCTGTATAACATCAAAAACCAGCAAAAATGGGTAGTGATGGAGAGGTAGCAGTTATTGTCAACAATGTGAGTATGATGGATCTGGCGACGAAAAACAGACTTTCGTTTTGTACATATTGAAATTATCAATATAAAGGACTTCCCATACGATGCCTAAATGATTTTATTCTTTATTGTGGAGCATTACCCAATTAGATAACATAAAACAGTATAATGCCTACTGTGATTTATTATTTAGACCAAGAGTAGGACTGCACGAAGAGACTTTCTATTCTTTGAAATTATCAATTAATGAATTACATAAATGCATATGCGTATATGATATGATAAAATCATGTAAAATCGACTCCGAGCGAAAATGCAAAATGAAATTGTCCTAACTTAAGTGTAGATAAAAGTATTACTTTTATTTTTTTTCAACTTTGTAGGCTAACTGATCGCCTTAATTTTATCACGGTATTACAATGCCTCGAATGTAATGCATTCATATAGACCTGTAAAGTACCACTTAAAACACTGTTTTTTTTTATGAAAAACTAAACGGGAAACAGAACATTTGATTAGTTCATAGATGGTAGGTCTGTAGGAATATGTAATATAAATTCGTTGAGAAAGTAATTTAAAAATACTTCCATTTTCGTGGCACATCAAATAAAATGACGCTTGCCATGCAATTTTCTCTTTCTTTATAGGTCCAGTACAATTTTCTTACAGAACATTATTTTTTTGGACTGGACCTTAGATTTAAATGTAAAAGTGATTTGTTCAAATTATCATAGATGAGACGTTCATACTTTAAGTTTACTTCTAGGCACAATGTTCAGAATAAATTATTTCGAAGATACTGAAAATATAGAAGAAGATAATAAAGATCTATAATATGCGTCACAATTTGCGCCACTTTAACAGTTTTCAATGAATTAGAGATATAAAACAAACAAAGACGTTTCATTAGATTTATTACACAACTGTGCGTCGTATGTTTCATCAATATTTCCTTTGTAGATTTAATTTGCCAGTGTATTGGCTCAACAAGTTTAACCAGATTAAAAACTACTAAAATTATCAGACAACATTTTGACCACTTCAAATAATGAATTCAATAAACTTGGCAAAAATGGTTCAAACTCCTTTGATTAACATGGACTTATTTTCAACATACATGAACTTAAATTTTTTAAAGATATACGAACGTATCTACAGTTTTAAGAGTATTGATGTAAACTGCTACATAGGTGTTAAAGAAATATATGATAGAAAATTTGTATTCGCGAAAATGTTATCAAATTGTGAACTTCCAAGGATCCTTTATGAAACGCTATGAAAAGGTCAAGGCTTTTTCAAACAGTCTACGCAAAAACTAATATAAACGCATTGACCCTAAATTCATGTGCATTCTAAGTATTGTTCCCGAATTTTGTAAAATAGGTACAGATTATTTTTATCCGAACGTGCGAATAACCTATTTACTGGGTTACGTAACAGTTTTTCGTCATTTGTTATATAATTGATTTTAATAGTATAAACGATTATAATTCTTCAACAAAACGACCAAATTTTTTGAATAGGTTAATTCTTTTAATTCACTGTGTAACAAGCATCGATTGGACCTCATGTTAAATCTAATTTCAATACATGCATTACATTGATCCTAAGCACGCATCCTGTAATCTAAAATCTAAAATTGTGTAAAACTGATGTAGCACGTCGTTTACGTCTTGTATTAATCAGTCGCTTTCAGGACTGTAATAAACATAAATAAAGATTTCATATCTAGGATGATACGTTGTACCTCCAATGCGAAAATTTTCCCTTGCTTGTATCATTCCACAATGTGAGTTTAATATTATAAAGATACATGCCTTTAAACCACTAGCTGTGATTGGGATCATCTGTAAGCACGGCGACTACATTAATATTTAGATGGCAAGCCGATTCTCGTAACATCAGTTCGAATATATACGTTAACTACAACTATTTTTCCGCAGAGTTAAGGTATCGTTTGAATATTTTATTAGCGAATGTCCTGATAAACATGTTTCAATGACCGTTTATGTCAAACATAGCCATCAACGAAACCGTGTGGTTAAGATTTCTTTCATGTGAATACATCGACTAATTAAAATTCAACTGCATAAATTATGTATCGGGAAAATCAAAATTAAAACGAAAATACAAAGAGTAATTTGTTTCACCTTAAAGCAGATGATTTTGATATTCATATATCCAAAAAAGAAAATTTTTCTACCAAACGTTTTATTAAACTTTTTTAAAAATTCATTATAAAAATACTTCTTGTTTTACAACAGTTCATACACTTATAAGTTAAAGACTCTGACCTCACACTGTTTATAATTTATCAGAACACAGGGAATTGAGGATAATAGCTATATACCAACTGCTTCTACTCTGCTTTATCTTACACAATATTTTGCATCATAAGTTTATTGATCTTGCAAAGTATGAAATTAGGAGCAGAAATCTAATCTATTAGACTCCAAATAAAACACATTAGGCCAATGTTACGAGATAAACAAAAATGCAGCAAAAGCAAACCAATATCTTATTCAAGTCATCATCGACATAGAAATGATTTAGTAGACACACTAATTACCGCTAGGCGTCTTACTATATTTATTTTATTTTTATTTTCAGAAATAGGTTAAAATAAAACTAAAGAATCAGCTGCAAGTTGTTGCATTTCCTGATTAAGTTATATTGAAGTGTTGTATCAACATAACTACGATAGGTCTAATTGTGCCCTTACATCAAATCCTCAAAGCAAATAAACATGTTTATAGTTTTCTGTATTCGAACAAAATTTGAAAATCATGAGCATAAGATTCAAACAACAGGCTAATATAGTCTAACACTATTATATTGTTTTGAGAGTCATAATTTAAACCCTAATGATTGTTTTCACCTGCATGACTCAAAATTCAACTTGGCGCATTATTTTGATAACAAAATTCACGAAAGTTAAAAAGCAAGATTCGCAGTATAAAATTATCCATTATTAAATGCAATGACAAAATCCACATAGTCTCATGCCACTCATTGACAATGGCAGTCCCTTATGCATCAAGTTTTACTCGTTTGATTTGACCTGTGACCTATTGTTTTTTGACCCAAGATGATCCAATGCGAACTTGGGCTAAAGATCATCAAGATCATCGTTTTGAAGATGGGGTCATGAACGTTGCCTCTGGAGTGTTATCAAGCTTTTCCTTTGATTTGACCGGGTGACTAGCTAGCTTTTGACCCTATATGACCCATATTTAAACTTGACCTAGAGGTCATCAATGCAATCATTCCGACCAATTCTCATGAGTTTCAAACTTAAATTGTGGTCTCCAGAATATTATCAAGACTTTCCTTTGATCTGGCCTAGTGACCTAGTTTTTGGCCCCACTTAACCCAGTTTCGAATTTGATTTAGAGATTATAAAGACAAACATATTGACCAAGTTTCATATAGATTGATTACAACTGTGGCCTCTATGGTGTTCACAAGTATTTCCTTTGATTTGACCAGGTGACCTAGGTTTTGACTCAACATGACCCAGATTAAAACCTGAACTAAAGATTATCAGGACAAACATTCTGACCAAGCTTCATAAAGATTAAATCACAACTGTGGCCACTACAGTGTTCACAAGCTTTTCCTTTGATCTAACCTAGTGACCTAGTTTTCAATCATACATGACCCACTTTCAAACTTTTTCTAGAGATTATCAGGACAAACATCCTGACCAAGTTTTATAAAGATTGAGTCACAACTGTGGCCTCTAGGGTGTTCACAAGAAAATATTGTAGAAAAATTATATTCGCGAAAATGTTATCAAATTGTGACCTTCCCATAGACTCCTTTTATGAAAACTTGTGTAAGGTCAAAGTTTTTCAAACCAGTCTAGCAAAAAATTCTAACACATGACCCTACATTTCCATGTGCCAAATTTCCTAAGTATGTTCTGAAGTTTTGTAAAATAAAGGTTTAATCTAATTTTTTTAATCCGAACGTGCAGAATAACCTATTCTACTGTTACAGTAACAGTTGTTCCTCGTTTTATCAATTATTTAATAAGTGGATAATGAATATATTTTACTTTCAGCGCGACCAAAGTTTTCTTTTGAATATGGGGTTTAATGTCATATTTCAATTTACTTGTGCAACAGCAGTGTCCGGATTCAGGACTATTTCTTCCTAGTAGTTTGCAACTTAACAATCAATTCAATACATGCATTATTATTGATTCCCTGTAGAGCACCGCTTCGCCTGTCAATGACATAAAGATAAGTTTCACGGTGCTATACCCAACTGATAGTACAGGTCAGTTTGGTTCTTTGTATTAATCAAGTCACTTTTTTTAGACTGTATAAACATAAGGGAGGTGAAAGTTTCATATCTGGATGATACGTCTGTACCTTCTCAATGACTGATTAAAGTATTTTCCCTGGCATTGTTATCCTTTCGTCTACGTCAGAAGTGATGTTTATATTCATGTCTTAAAGGATAACATTGTGCGCACTTTATTAACGCCCACTTTACTTGTTGATTGCGGACTACAGTCTGTGAAGCATGGGCAGAATTAATTGAATATTTAGATGGTTTTCGAAGCCTACTCGTAACATCAGTTCGAATATATACGTTAATACACTATTCTGTCCGAAGTTAAGGTCTGTTGAATATTTATATGTATGCGTATAATTGATCACTGATAATATCAGTGGTTACAATGACCTAGTGTTTGGTCGTTTCAAATCACTAGCCCATCACCGAAACCTCGTGTGGGGTGTAAAGTTCTTTCATGTGATGTAACCATCCAGATAGTAAAAAGTATATCAAAGTGGCATTATGTAATCGGGGGAAAACAATGAATATAAATCGAAAATACAAAGCAGTAATTTCGCTTTAAATACCAGTCCTTAAGAGGCAGAATGATTTAAATAGATCAAAACTTAACATATATGCAAAAAAAAAGCGAACATATTAAACATTTTACCAAAACGTATTATTAAAACTGTTTTTTATTCAATTTCGATTATCGAAAAATATCTTGTTGTTTTTAACAACAGTGTCTACACTTTTATATTAAATCTATACTGATGCCTCCAACACTTTTATCAATATTTACAGATCAAGGGAATGGCGAGGTTAAAGCATATACCACCAGACTATTTACTCTGCTTTTATTGTATCACCAATATTTCCGCATCATTGTTTGATTATATCTACTAGCCAAAGTAAATGCGAATATATAGGATTGTCAAAGAAATCTAATCTATTCCGACTTCTTATTTACAAATGAAAACATCATGTTAGGTGCAAGTGTTACGACGATAAAACAAAACAATGCAGGAAGAAACAAACCACATTTATCTCTATTCATGAGTCCCAGTATCGACATAGAAACGATAATCTGTACACACTACCTGAATACCCTGCGGGCTACTATATTTTCGATAATTTATTTATTATTCTACCTAAGCAAAAAGGTCTTACAAAATAAAACAAAAAAAAAAATCAGCTGCGAAGTTGCTTGCATGTCCCTGATTAGAGTTAGGTATTTGAAGCGTTTGTCCACTCTGATACATGAATCTTGGATCGATTAGCGTTTCTTTTAATTTTTTTGCCCTTTTACAACTCAAGTCCTCAAAGCAAATAAAGCATGTTTTTATTTTCATATTCGATAAAAATTGTGAAAAATCCAATGAAAGCATAAAATTCAACCAAGCAAGATAATAGAATAGTCTAACACTATTTGATGAAGTCTGTTTATGAGAGGTCATAATGTGTGCAACACTCCTCACGCCTGATTTGTATGTGTAACACTGCGACTTGAATCTCCACTTGGCAGCGTTTTTTGAAAAAAAATTACAAATATATCACAGGAAGGTAGAACAAGCAAAGATTTCGTCGAAGTCATATTATGTATCCAATCTCAATTCAAAACTTTTGCTAATGAAAAATCCACCATATTATTGTTCCATACTCATTCATAGTGGCATTGTCTTTGGTGTAAATCAATATATACCGGTACGGTTTTATTCTACGTAAGCTTTCAATTGTTTTATTTATGAGCTGAATGTCAGGCATTTTTTTAGTTTTTAGTTTCATGGCAATAATTGAAATGAATATGCAACATATTGCTTTATGTTACAAATTTTAAATAATGTCAATTACATTTTGGAGACTGTGGAAAGTTCTATGCTGTAGACACTTATATATAATGTTGATCACACACGTGTGTATTCTAAATTGTTTCTTTTAAACAACAAACGCAATCTGATCTCAGCCTGTTTAAGCATTCCTATAAATACACACAACGTAACAGATACAGCCTTAATAATATATCTGTCAAACTATTTAAAGAAACAGTATGTCAACAGACAACTGGAATGCTGTAAGATGTCCATAAATATATGCCGTATGCTTTATTGTTTTCACAGTTGCCTTTATTATCTAGTTATATTTCAGAAGAAAAGCAATCAAGTTGATAACAGAACCAGCTGTGATACTAGATAAGAAGGACAGACGCCATTCATATTGTTTGGCAAACGTACGCAAGTGTCGTATTTCTCATTCAACAGCATGAAGACATATTCCCAGGTGTTAGTAAATGTGTTTTCACATAATCGCCGAGTAATGATGTACTCGCTCCTTAAGAAACGAAAAAGGCCTGATAACAATAGGACCTCCCCTTTTCAATTAATCACATAACATAAATAATGGAGCCTAATGATACTGAGAATACTGAATCAGACATCAACAATAAGTACATAAAATGTATTTTAACTCATCAATCGACAATTAAACAATTAAACTCTCAAATGATTATGACAAATTTAATCGTTTTAATTACATTGGTATCTTCAAACTTAATCTAAATGGCATAATATATATAAGCATAAATGTACAGTAAAACATTTGACAATATTTAACGACTGCTAAATAAGGTCATAAAAAATAAGTTCTAGTGAGACATTTAAACAATTGCGAAAGATATCTACACTTCAAGAGAAGAACTTCGAAGTTGTTTATGATAATGTCGTCGAGTATTTCCACTATATATTAATTTAATATATAAAATACTTTTGCAAATCCATCTTCTTACAAGTAAATGTATTTGACCTTGGTAAAGTCTTATATCTCACATGACAATTCATTACCATTTTTGCTTATTTTCATTGTTACAATGTGGTAAATTCGATATAAAGTGAAAATGGCTCATACGTAAAACATACAAAAGGTTCTAAGACTAATAGTCAAATTGACACAAATATTGCTCACTAATGAACACTTACTTCACTTTTTAAATGTCATTTGACAGAATTTAGATTTCCATTTAATATTTAATAGTTTCGTATATTTAGTCAAATATGTACTTTAGTAACAACGTTTGAGTAATAACAACCACTGATTTCTTTTCAGATTTTAACATTTGCAGTGTATATTTTCTTCAAAGTAAAGACAACCTGTAATAAAGACTGCCTTTTTGGTTCATTTAAACATGATCTATATAGACAGATCTGTCTGTATGTTTAGTAAATGAGATTGTTTTATATATTTGTTGAATGTCATTTTAAATTTGGCGGTCATTATTTCAGGATCCAAACCAATAATCCTTACAGGTTCTTCAACTTAACAACAAATCCGGCTTTTTTTGGTGCAAACCGACTACTGTCGTAGAGACATCAAGTTTCTTGTGCTCTACATAATGGCAACTGTACTGGCTGGTTCATTGTATTAAGTTGTATATACCATACATACACAGTGTGTCCGTGAAGTGTTAGCTAACAGAGAATTTTTGCACTGGCATTTTCATCCTTGTTTGTCTGCGTCAACAATACTGATTACATTCATGTCATATCGGAGAACTCTTTTCTGATGGGCAGAAAAATGAATCAACATCACTTATTCACTGAAGATTTTTTTTTCATCTTTTTTAAGGAATTTAAATATACTTAACGTATCTTACATTACCTTTGTTTACATCAAATCAACAAACTATTATATATTGATTAAAAAGCAAATTTAGATATACAAATGCTATATCACTGTAAATTGTTTATATCATATGACTGATGGCTGTCCGTACAGATGCCAAAGCCAAAATTATCGCAATTTGTCATGTTTATAGTTGGAAAGCAATCACCAGTACGGTATTGCATTGAAAGTAAATAACAGATTGTGTCCAGACATATTATGTAGACAATTTATTATAAACTGTTGTCTAAATCTGATCACAAAACGTTGACAAGGCACATTACAAACCAGCAGTAAATTACACACACATTATTTAATATTGCTGATATTAACACATTGCTGATATGGCAAACTTTTTTGTATTCAACTAATAATATTTTTTATTAAACTCTAAACAATACTCAATGTTTAAGAATGATTATCCATAAAATAACTGTATTAATTCTAACATTTTAAAAACAGTTGAAACTCAGTAGCTTTTTGTTTATCTCAAAACTCCGGTAATCACCAATAAACATTTTTAAGTCTCGTCATAGTTCCATTGTTCCCTCCATTTAAATCAAATGCCATATACTGCTGCTTTGTCAAAGTTTATTTGATTTCTCGTTGTCCCGATGCTGCGATATATAGAAACAGTGCCGAACATAAAATCCTTAAATGAATAGATTCGACGGAAAATACGTTTTAATTTGGTCAGTACTCCTAAATTGTATATTGAATGCATATGCCATGCATACATGAACATATATTTAGACTACGGAAAAAGAAATGTTAACACGAAAGTCATCCTTTTCGCTGAAGAAATATGTATCAGTCAATACTCAGTTGTATAGTCCGAGTACAAACACTAAAAATAAAATGCTTTTGTAATACCATCTACTCTGTACGTCGTTTACATTCCAAAATAAATACATATCGCAATGAAGTTACCACAGAACTGATATATTACACGTAGCAAAAAAATAAAGGTTTCGATACATGATGTAAATAAGAACTCCTTTTTAATATATGGATGGTTGCCAATCTCTTGGTAATAGTTTCTAGAATTTGCTCTTCAAAATAAACATTTGAAAACACTGTTCATATATAAACCTGTTTTTGTAATGTTCTAATGGAATTCACTCACATATTCGAAGAGTTATACTTTAAGACACAAAAATATATGTCCAGATTGTTTCTTCAGGAATGCTTATGTTTGTTTTTGACTTCTATATTATTATCACATTCGTTTGAATTATTGTATACATGTGTTTATCAACTTTATACGTGTTTACGGCTGCGTGCTTTGTCTGTTTGACTTTATCCTTGTTTTCTTTCTCCACATTTTCCGATTTAATCTTAAAACAGAAAATAAAATTCTTTGAATGAGAATTTATCCATTTATTGCAAATCTAACTTCGGTGTTGAAGAGTAACGTGTAACCAGTTTCCTTATTGCGCCTGCAAGTTAAAGATATTTTTTGTACGGTACAATCGCTGCGATTTAAATGGTATGACGAATGCGTTGATTTTTACAATCGACAACATTACTTTAACCACTTACGCATGATTATTGTCAAGAAACGCGGTGTGTTCCAAATGTAAAAAAAAATGTAAATGCCTACATTGGAGAAACAGGCAGGGCCTTCACATGTAACATCAGGCTGATGATAAAGCATTGCATATATATAATATTATTTGAACACTGGTCAGTCCTGCAGTCCAAGCCATACATGTACCAACGGCCTGTCTTTTCACAATTTCCGAAAAAATATAAATAAGTTTGAGAATGAAGTAGCAACATACCCTATTAGTTCTTTGTTTTTGTGAGGTAGATGCCAATATTTGGCATATTGACATCTTGGAAGTGCTTTATTACATATATTTACATATTGTCAATTTACTGGCAAACAAGGCAAAGGGGAAAAAGCAGGATTCTGTTGACTTTCAAAATTGAAAACAAAATGCTTGTTAAACATAATTATTATAATTATAGTATTGCTGAACAATATCAAGATGTAATGTCTATCGGGCTGTTTTCAATGAAAGGCTGTCGTGGTTGCCAGAAGTTAGGAGAATTCTGACTCATTTTCATAAACTGAGTACCTAATATTTAATATACGGAACATGTGTTTAATGGATCTAATCGTATCTAGATGGAAAAGGAGACTGAATTTCTGAGTGATAACTACCGAATAACCCTTGGCCTGAAATTATTACGACATTAAAACATCTTCAATCAGAAATGGAATAAAAGCAATAAATTCTATAACAAATAAGCAGTGCAGTGTGTACTAGTATACGTAAGCATTTTGAGTTTTATCTGCACATGTATGGTTGACATCGATATATCTAATTGGAAACACTATTTTGATTAAAGCAATGGTCACAGTTAATTTTCTAATTAGTTTGCACATATTTTTGATTGATCCTTTTCTTTTCATTGCAGAACATATTTGTTCCCTCAAATAAATAAAGAAAACAAAATAATGAGAATAGTTGGGATTTAATTAAGTCGAAAGCGTTTTTTAGTAAGAATTTGAGAAAGACTAACTAATAACCGTTTAGAATCCTTTTTATCAAATACGCTAAATAAAAGTGAAAGCATAACAATTGGTGTAGGAAACATAAGCAACTGATCTGAGAATATTCTGTTTCTTTTTCAAGTTTAACACTCTGCACAACCTGAATACATTAATACTAAAATGTGAGAAATATCTAAAGGGGAAAACATTATAAAGAATAGTGTAGAGCATGTTACACAACAATGTAAAAAAATAAACCAAAATTATATGCAACTTATGTTGAAAAATTATCTCTTTTTTACGCTCGCTTTCTTATTTTGCTAATCAAATTCAGATGCTGTTTGAAATTGGACTTTATTATTTTATCAATGACTTCAAAGAAAACATTTTAAAAATATATTACTTTCTCATATAAATGAACTTCATGATAGCATTTTAAAGTTATTTTTATCAGTGTCTTGTTATACAGGATCAAGTTAGGGATTTAAGAGCGAGGCGCCAGTAAACTACACTGTATAGTTTGAACCTCCAGTGGTGTTTTTTCCACTGACCGTTCCAAGGCTGTACCCTACTGTGTAACTTCATCATGTATATTTATGTCTGTTTGTTACTCGCATGCGTTCGTGTTAATGTGTACATGTGCTCAGCCAATTTATAGGTTAATAAAGTTTCTTTGTGGAGTGCTGTTTGGACTGCTGAGTTCTTTGAAATAGACTTTGTCTGTTGGAAATTCGTTGCTATTTTTTTAAATATTTTTTAAACATTTTTTAAATATTTTTTTAAATATACTGCTAAAGCAGTTTATAAAAAGGAGGTATGATATTATAGGTTTAGTTTTTGTGCCCACACTTCAGCCCCCACCCCCCACACACACTCTTTCTTATGGGGGATGGGCACTTAGAGTTGAACTTATCCGTCCGTCCAAAATTGTGTCGTTCAAAGCTCAAAAATAATTTGACCCAGATTTATCAAACCTCACAGGATTGTTATTCAACACGTGAAGTTGTACACCAGGGCTTTTAATTTCAATTTTACACAGCTAAACCAGAGTAAATTCCCTTGACTTAGTCAAAATATGCATACAATGGCATCATATTGTAGAATTTGGCCCAGTAATACCGGAATATTATTCAGCACGTGAAGGTGTGCACCTAGGGTTTTGTTAGAGCTATCACTCAGTCAGACAAGAGTTATTGCTCTTGACTTAGTCATACATATGCATTAAAAGGCATAAAAATTGTGTCGCACATATCTCAAAAAGAATTTGACCAAGGGCTAAGAAACATTTTAGCAATATATTATTCAGCATGGAATTTTGTTCCGGATTCCTATCTGCCAGTCAGGTCATTGTTATGGTTCTTAGTTGTCAAAATATGCATTAATGGCGTTCAAGTTTTAGTTGCCTGGATCTCTGAAAGTATTTGACTTAGAGTCATAAAATATTAGCGGGATTGTTATATAGCTTGTGAAGTTGTGCACCTGGTGTTCTGTTTTGGATTTTACTCTTTGAAGTTATTGAACTTGACTTAGTGAGAAATACACATAAAGTGCTATAAGGTTTGTGTTGCATATATCTTAATACAATCACCTAGAGTCAGGAAACCATGTAGGAATATTATCCAGCATGTGCATTTTTGCAACTGAGTCTTTGAGACTTTGCAAGACAAGAGTTATATCGCTTGACTTGGTAAAAAACACGTTTTTGCCACATGCTTCTCAAAATGTACTTGACTTAGAGTCATAAAACATTAGAGAATGTTTTATAGCATGTGAAGTTGTGCATCTGTTTGGGATTTCACTCAGTTAGGCCAGAGTTGTATTCCGTCACTTAGTGAAAAATACACATATAGTTATTACAAGTTTATGTTGCAAACATTTTAATAACTATTTCATCATCTAGAGTCACGAAACAATGCACAGTGAAAGGGATGAGGGACATCTGTGTCCTGTGAACACACATCTAGTTTTTCTTTATCGTTAATCTGAAACACATATAATACTATTTGTACCGTAACATCATGAATATTCGCGAGAGACTAATTTTCGTGCATTTCTGTAAATCATGAAATAGCATCTTACCATTCATTTTATCTTCCAAAATTAAATTCCAGGAATTCGCATCTGAACGAAATATATGTAGGCGTTTCTGGCCAAAAAAAAAATCATACCCGTGAATTATTTATTTATGTATTTATTTTGTTGGGTTTAACGTCGCACCGACACAATTTTAGGTCATATGGCGACTTTCCAGCTTTAATGGTGGAGGAAGATACCAGGTGCCCCTCCGTGCACTATTTCATCACGAGCGGGCACCTGGGTAGAACCACCGACCTTCCGTAAGCCAGCTGGATGGCTTCCTCACGTGGAGAATTCTACGCCCAAAATGCGGTTTCGCACCAACCCACATCGATGAGGGGCAAATGGTTTGAAGTCAACGACTCTAACCACTCGGCCACGGAGGCCCCACCCGTGAATTAACATGATTTTTTTAGATATTACAAAAGTATTAATATTCAAACAAAGTGCTAGCGCGTTTTGATTTAGGAAACATGTGTTTTCCAATGCACCGCTGTTCCTGTGTTTTAAAATATTCTTTGACAAGATCGTCACATTTACTTACTTAGATGTTATAAATTACATTTGTTGCCGCCCGTTGGCTTAACGACACGGTTATTATCACAGGAATAGGATATGCCATAGATATTAATTGAAAGCGTTTCCATGCATAAGCAGTATAAAAAATAATTAATATAACATGTTTCCCTGTATTAATAGGATGGTTAAGGAGATAACTGAATGCACTGTGAGGAACATTAGTTAGCACAAAGAGAGGATATTGAAACATTTTAAAACTAGCACGTGGTGAAGCACCGTGATATGCATTTAGTATGGATACCAGATTTCTTTAGTGATATGACTTGACATTTGAAAGCTTTATATTGACATTTTATCATTAGGAGGAATAAGAAGGACTTTAGAAGACCCACGATGTAACATTGAAATCTAGACTTATAACGAAATAAAAATCTGTCGCCACCATTTCTATGGACCTATGCTGCATACTAAATATCATCAAACTTCTTTATTAGTCCCCTGCCAGTAAATGCCCTCCGTCCGTCCATCCGCAAAGCTGGATCCGGCAATTACTCCAAAAGTATTAAAGCTAGGTAAAACTTGGTATGTGAATACAGGACAACAAGTAGATTATCCGCTTATATGACTTATGCTTTTAGCCCAATGGTAAAGGTCTCAATTGAAGGTCAAGTAAAAAAGAAATCCGCTCCATAACTTTTATATGCAATGATGGATTATCTTAGTGCTACACAGAAATGTTCCCCATAAAGAGATCATGTGTTAACACTTGACTTATGCTTGTCGGTCAATGCTTAAGGTCACCATTGAAAGTGTTCCATCGGTAGCGGACGTCTGTATTTCCACTGCAATACTTGGTCATTTGTTTTAATAGATTTGTGTTTAAAGTTGATATTGAATCAAACGAGTTCTTTTGCGTTATTTTAAAAGGGAAACGTACATACGTTTGCGTGCTATGGCCAAAAACAAACAAAAAACGCTTGCCAAGCGTTTGATTTCATTGAATTTACGGTATGATATTTTGGTGAGTGAATTGCAAACTATACAAAAACATACAGCTACAGTCATCTGAAGATCGAATATTGAATGCATGCAACATTGTATCACTTCAGTCTGAACTCTGTTCAAGAACTATTTTTACAGAAAACAGAAATGTGCATTGGAAACAATCAGTGAAAACCGTTTATAAACATGGTATAACTATTGCTGTTATTTTCAGTAGATAGCCTTTGGGTTACATTTATCTGATCCGAGACTGTATCTCGCTGGAATATCCCTGCGGTATATCTCAGTGTGTAGATCGTACGGCACGAACTTTCTAAGCAGCGATATATCTTTGTTATGATTTGCCAATTGGTGATCTGCATGACTTGTAAAATATTATTTGCTTTTTTATTAGCAGTTTTATTAAATTAAATTTTGTAAACTAAATTGATCTACTCGTATAGTAAAGAGACTTTTCGGGTGTGATGTTTAACAGTATATCCGATTAATTGTACTAATATTTTTGATGAACTGTTACTCTAAAAACCCGTGTTATAAATATTGAATATTTAACTAAGAATTGTTAGACATTTCTTACTATTGCTTCAACAAGGCACAGCTGGGTTAAAATAATAAGATTTGGTTATTCTACGGAGATTATGGTAATATAAATAATCTCTTTCAAATCACAGAGCTAAACTAATTTATACTGCTTTGGTTTTACTTATGCAAAGGCATAATCAAACAAATCATCTATATTTTCGTTCTTTTTTATCCAGAACTGTTAGTCTTATCAACATGTGTGTTATAAACATTAAATTTTCGCTCAGAATTGTTCCAAATTTCTTATTATTGTTGGTAACAAGGCAAAGCTGGGTTAGGTAAAGATGTGATTATTCTCAGGACGTTATGGTAATTCAAATAATCTGTTTCTAATCGCATTGCTGAACTAATTTATACTGATTTCGTTGTATTTATGTTAAGGCATAATAAAACAAACCGTCTATTATTTCCGTTCTATTTTATCAAGAACGGTTACACTTATCAACCTGTTTGTTATAAACATAACCTTTTCACGCAGAATTGTTCCAAATTTCTATTTCTAAATATTGCTGGTAACAAGGCAAAGCTGAGTTAGATTAAGATATGATTATTCCAAGGAAGTTATTGTAATTTAAATAATTCCTTTCTAATCACAGTGCTAAACTAATTATCCCCCGCCGATGAAATCGGGAGGAGTGAATTGAAATGGCGTTGTCCGTGCGTGCGTCCGTCCACAGCCATATATCAGTAACTAGCAGGTAGAAATAAACATGAACCAACATACTGCGATGATGTCCGTAAAGTTTTTTTTGGATTGGTCAATTTTCCTTAGAGTTATTGTCCTTGATTTAATGAAAAATGCCCCAAAATGTCCGTCCGCAGCCATTTCTCAGTAACTATCATGTAGAATTTCATAAAACTTGAAATAAACATGCACCAACATACTGCGGGGATGCCTGTCAAGTTTTTTTTTTATTTCCCTTAGAATTCTTGCCCTTGATTTAATGAAAAATCCACGTCTACAGCAAGTTCTCAGTAACAAGCTGGTAGAATTTCATAAAATTTAAAATAAATATGAACCAACATACTTCGATGATGCCTGTCATTTTTTTCTAATTGGTCAAATTCCTTAGAGTTATTGCCCTTTAATTGTTTAAAAATCTACAGATTTGTACATAACAACAAAATAGTAGAATTTCATTAAACGTCTTTCATTCTTTTCCATGAACATTTATTATAAACATGTGAAGCTGTGTACCCACACCTGGTCACCACCTTGCCTTGGTCACACCCCCTCCCCATCAAACCCAACCTCCCCCCACCCCCGAAAAAAAAAGATAATTTTTCATTCCTTTTTATATTTTTTCAAACCTTCCATGAATATTTATCAACATGCATAGTTGTACCATTCCCCCTCCTCACTCCTCTACCCAGTCATGCCCACCACCCCAAGCATGCATCCCTCAGCCCCCCCCCCCCCTCGACACACACACACACTCTCCATTTTTTTTTATTTATTTTTTTTTTTCATTTTTAATTTTCCATCAATATTTATAATCAACATAATAATGTTTTGTAGCCTCACCCAGTCACCCCCGCTGCCCTCAACCCCCACAAAAAAAAATAACATTCATTTCCTGTTAAATTGATTTTGACTTATGAAATTATTTCGAATTTGCTTGTTTATACTGCTTTGGTGTTATTTAATATGAAAAGTCATATCTAACAACTCGCCTATTTTTCCCTTCTTTTTTATCAAAAACTCATCGTATACAGTAGAGAGAACATACGAATATCAATCATGGATTGAGCCTTTGAGAAGTCAACTTTACCTCTGACAATTGTCCTTAAACTTCAATTTGTTTGGAGAGGTAATCATGAGCTATCGGGGAAAAAGTGGTTAGTGGTAAATGAAATTCCTTTTTAATGCAGTTTTTAGAATATCGAGCAATGGAATATATATTATCTTTGTTGTTCATAATCATAATTATTCTCACAAATGACCTGTGAACAATATGGTGTCAATTATGCAGAATTTTCGGCCACATTTACTATACATAATACTTTATCTATAGGCACTACCCTCAACAAATGATTTAGATATCAGAAAACTATTGTTATATATCTAATAATTTTTTTTTTTGAAACTTAGTTACTGACAGATTATATTATGGGAATGCATAATAATTGTTTGTTTTAAAAATTAAATATTGTTCATTCAAAATCTAAAACCATTTGTAACGGGTACTGCAGGTAAACTGCCTTAATTATAAAGCTTTATATTTATCGGCCGTAAAGTCGTATTATTTCTCTGTGGAGTTTTAGTCGAGAGCAGGAATTTATTAGTGTCGCGGCGGCCCGGGTCCGAATCCAGACTAGGGCATGCTTTTTATTCTTGGCATATATAAGACAGTTAAGAAACAAAATCTCATGTTCTAATAATCGTTATGTGACCACCAAACTTCAACTTCAATTTTAACGAGGTCAGTGCTTTTAAACCAATCTGCTGTATAAGTAATTAATCTTGCATGATGGAATCATTTTAATATTGTTCTAATGAGAATTATGTAGCACACGACTGAGAAACAACATTTACATTTTATATTTACAAGCATATCATCAACAGTCCAACAAGCACAGCATTGTTTGATGAAATCCACTGGTCAAGGTAAAAGTAAATATGCCCAGTCTGTACAAAACATTAATCTTCTATGCAAATATTAACATTGTCTTCAGTGTCAGTAACAATACAAATGTCATTTATTTTACAAAATTGTCAGGGATAAAATCAGAATGATAAGTCTAATACAAAGCAGAATAGAACAAGTTACAATCATTTCGGGTTATCTCTGGGTTTCCTGTATAATCCTGTGTTAATGCAGAAAGTACAGAGGGGTTTCCTTTCGGTTTTCAAATTGAATCCGCTAATTTATCTTATAGAAGGGTTTGCCTCACTCAAATTTAATTATTGTTTTCAACAAACAGGACACACGAAAAGTACAGTGCTAGATCTATGATAATTGCAAATGTATATGACTGTGTCATCACATGTAGTGATACATGTAGTGTACATGCGTAATCACATGTAGCGATACATATAGTAAACATATGTAATCACATGCTACTTCGGTAGCATGTTGTGTTTTAGTTTTGTTTTTTGTTTATTAAACCCGTGCAGCAAGCCATGTTAGTGTGTTGTCGTTATACATAGGCTACCGAATTTTATCTAGCTGTAGATTCTTTGTATTAGTTATGATTATGTATTTTTATTCTCAGGTTGTTGCAACCTTTTGATAAATCAGCTAAACATTACCAATGGTACACGTTTCTTATTACGGCAACAACAGTTTTTGATACTAAGTACTTATTTTTGCAGCAGACAAGTCGCATTTAAATATTTTAGAAATGATGCTTTTGCTATTAATTTCTGTTTTCAGAAAGACATATTCCTGATAGTCCAGAAGCCGAAAAAATGGTTAAAAGTTCTTTACGTAACTTTTACACCCTGAGAAAGGATTTAAATAAAAAGACTCATCATAAAAAATGCTAAAAATATATGAATATAATTATTTAAGTTATAGCTAAGTCAGACCATGTCAGAAACATCAGTACTAATTTTGAATAAAGTATGTTCAAATTTGTTTTGTTACATATCGATAAAATATCTGTTAAGATCCTTTAAAACCATAGAACGCAACCAAGAAATATTATAGCAGGCAAGTATGAGTAAGTCTGTACATGACAGGTACATTTGTAATGAAAAGTGCAACACCTTTCACATCCCCTAGCAGCAGCTTATGTGGAATTCTTTTACAGTTGAAATGAATGTCCTCCAGGATCCCAAAGGATCGTAAGATATAACAACCCTAAGCCGAAGTACATATAAGAAAGAGCATGGATATTAAAAGTGAGGAAGTAATTCATCAAATGTGACAAAAACATAGCTTGATATCTTACAAGAGACAGCTTGAATCAAATATTCCTTAGATCATACCAGTCTGAAATTGATTTGTACCTCGCATCTTAATATCAATCATCAAGTGCAACATCCTGTTAGTACAGCCTAAATAGCACACACAGAGGAATAGTTCTATTGCTATCATTAATTGTTTGTATACGTACATGAAAATTTCTCCATTGAATAGCAAATGCAAAAGACATGCTGTACTTTTGATTTTCTTTCACAGTAAACTCTCTAATAATTTAATCAAGTCAATAAAAGATCCTTGGGAGTATGTACGGACACAAAGCTAAATGAAAGCAGACTCTGTTAATGATATTTTATTGAATGTAAATCTTTCCCCATAGCTACCACAAGTACCGTATCCTATGATCCCATAAAACCAGAAGAAAATAGAGTTAGTCATGTACGTAGTTATTTTTAAGCTTGAATACTTGTTTTGTGAAGGTAAATCATATCTATGGAAGTTCAGAACACACCCATTGATAGAGAAGCAATATAGCAGACTCGGTTAGATTGAGTCTGTTTATGAAAAGTTCTAAAATCAGCAATATTAACCACACCGCCTAGCAACGGCCAACGGAACAGTATGAATCAGAAATATCAGAAATTTAGAAAGGTAGTTTCCCCAAAACATAATATTGCATGCATGCATATACACATTGATCCTACTCTTCTGCTTTTTTTGATAAAACCGGCCACCTGTGCAATAACGTCTTTGGCAACACATTTACATCAAGTAAGTAATCATAGTTTTAAACAGACGCTTCATTTCGTCGGCTAGTAGTTTGCAATTAAATGTTTTAATTACTTCTCAAGAAATAAAAATCATTCCTTAATAATCCGGGCGTCGTCATGTGATTGTTTTTCCTGTGGGTGGCTTTTTACCATGAGAAACTGCTTCCTTGCCAATAAACAACAAAACATATATTATGGAAATTAAATGAATGTTGTCTAAAAGGCAGCTATACTTCAAACCATCCTACGTTGATGTGAAGGAGGGCAATCAGAAATTAATTGATCTTGGTTCATCAGACTGAATTTGAACTTACTGTCAAAATCTTGTAACAATATACAAAGTCACAAATGCAGTAGGCGCAAGGTTCTTGTGCAAACTAAAATATTGAACTGAGTAATAATATCCCATTTAATGTTGTAGGGATTTCATGTCTTACAGTTTAATGAAAATAATAAAGCATTTCTAAAATTTTGTAAAAATTGAAAAAAAAAATGGTGGTACTTTATAAAACATATAATATCCCTTTTAATGTTATAGGGATTTCATGTCTTACAGGTTAGAAAAAATAAACGGTGATGTCAGTATTATATAAGCATAAATATCACTAACAAGTCTCTTTCAGTTTTACATGTTGACATAATTACCCCACCCACTTTATTTTCAATGGAAAAATGTATTTAAATCTACAAAAAAATTCTGACGTAAGATTTTCAAAAGAAAATTTATATTTATAATATTATTTTCAAACTGGGGAATTTCGATATTTTTTGTTCTTTTTGTTTTAAACTATATTTTCTAGACAAAATAAAGTGCTATCTTGAAAACTTTTATTTTGGTTATAGCTTATCTTTATGTGTATCAGACAGAAAAATATCAAAACCAAAAAAGATCTACTTTCATAGATATTTGAAATTACCTACCCATACCCAATTGTAAATCTTACCTCAATTTTTGGCAAATGCCAGCCAAAAATAAGGGTGGAAATTTTTTTTTTTCGCATAAAGTAGAATCTTTTTGGTTAAATGGTACATTATTAGTCATATTTTAATTATTTAGCGTTAATCTTTGGCAAAACTTTTGTTAGAAAGCAATATTCGAAGAAACATTTTTAAAATGGCGGATATCCTTAAAAAACGCTCGTACATCCTAAAATGACAATTTTCTAACATATTAAATTTGTATAGGATGGACTCAATGTCTTTAAGATATATTTAAAGCTAAGCATGTTTCCATATCATTCCTTTCATGTGTTGTCTGTTTTGACAAATAAAAGTGAAATAACTTGTTCAAAACATAAAATGCATTATACCTTCTTCATATAGTTTGCTATCTTTTCCATATCAAATTTCTAACACGGCAAATAAAGCATTCTTTACAAATTTTCTGACAGCATAAATGATTTATTGAGGAAGAAATTGAAAGTCGTAAAATCTGTCTGTCAGAAACGTTAACACGACGGCTGATATTTAATCGATCCCACTTTATATACATGGTTTCTCAAGAAAAATCAGGAAGTGAGACATTTATGACATTCAGGCTATTAATCATTTATATCAAATGCAACACAAGAACATGTTCAGGCATTGAAATGACTCCTGACAATGGAAACATACTAATACTTCTTGCATATTTATAGAAAGTCGCGTTGTAACAATGTGTTATATAATCATAGAAATCCAATAATTTGTTTGTTTTGGGTTTAACGCCGTTTTTCAACAGTATTTCAGTCATTTAACGGCGGGCAGTTTACCTAACCAGTGTTCCTGGACTCTGTACCAGTACACACCTGTTCTCCGTAATTAACTGCCAACTTCTCCACATGAATTAGAGGTGGAAGACTAATGATTTCAGACACAATGTCATTTATCAAATAGTCACGGAGAACATACGTCCCGCCCGAGGATCGAACTCGCGACCCCCGATCCGTTGACCGACGCTCTACCTACTGAGCTAAGCGGGCGGGTGAAATCCAAGTAGGTTTCATTAATGGGTAAGATATTTACATAGTATTAAGCCAATGTGATAATCATACTTGCCGCCGAGTTCAGTGATATGATGAATATAAAATTTGTGTCCAGGCAGTAATTATCACTAAAATAACAACAACATCCTTGATGTGAACATTGACCATTTAATTATAGACCCAATTCCGCCTTTGAACTCTTTCCGAAAAGTAGTTTTATTACATTTAATTTAATGGCTGGCTTGATTGCAACGTTTGTAATTTGATTTTCCATTGTACACCAAGAGCTCATCTGTGATTAATTTTTGTAGGTCCCATTCCTGTATAAGTGCCAAACGTAAATAATTACATATGACAAATCACAACAAACTATATTCTACATCACGTACGCTTGTTTAAAATAATAATTCTAAACTCAGAAACAGATTTTGTCTACTAAATAGTCCAGCCCGCCCACTTAGCACAATAGGGAGAACGCAGCTATACGGATCTCGGGGTCGAGAGTTCGAGCCCTGGGCGAGGCGTATGTTCTCTGTGACGATTTGATAAAAGATATTGTGTCTGAAATCATTCGCTTCCCCCATCCCACCTCTGATTCATGTGGGGAAGTTAGTTGTTACATGCGGAGAACAGGTTTTTACTGGAACAGAATCTAGGAACGCTGGTTAGGCTAGTTGCCCGCCGTTACATAACTGAAATAATGTTGAAAAACTGCGTTAACCACCAACCCCAGCCCCCTAAAAAACAACAACAAAAAAACTGAATAGTCCAGACATATCTCACGGTCTTCATCGGGTGGCTGGCTGGTGTTATTGTTGAAAGTTCTTTACGTTTCAAAGAATAAGAAAATCCACCTGAAAATTTGTGAACGTGTCCAGTCATCAAGTAGAATTGTAAGAAAGCGTGACAAGTTTCGTTATGAATGACGTCATCATATTACCAACATTTTTCAAAATAAGAACTTATACTCCTGCAAACTTAAGTATGCCTTTGTCTGTTTTTGTTTTTCTTGTTAAATAATCAACAGGTAGGAAGGTAAATCAAGGAACATGATTGTACTAGTTTACAGTACGAAACTAATATACAACAAGAATGTAAACAAGATGGTCATGATGACCCTATATCACTCACCTGTTTAACTTGGCCTTGGAATCATCAAGATAAACATTCTGACTAAGTTTCATGATGATAAAGTCATACATGTGGCCTCTACAGTGTTAATAAGCTTTCCCTTTGATTTGAGTGGTGACCTAGTTCTTGACCCCACATGAACCAGTTTCGAATTCGGCCCAGTAATCATCAACATAAACATTGTGTGCAAGTTTGTATTAAATCAAAGCATAAATAAAATTATTAAACCTCTACATGGCCGAAAGGGCCAAAACAGAATATGTTTTGCATTGTTGTATATTATGCTTTTAGATGATCCGCTTAATATATTTCATTATATATTATGAATGTGCAATGTAAAATTAGAAGTAATCATTCAGCCACTTTCCTGAAGTCAGACAGTTATATGTATCTACAGTCCTGTAATACTGTTTTGGTTTGTAAACAGTGCAAAAGACAGATACTAAGAAGCAAAATGTAATAAAATGATTCATATACTGAATTCTGAACAAATACTCGAAATTAAAACAGCTGGTGAATATTTTTCGTGTGAAAGGGGCATATTGGCGAAACATGACAAAAACGTTGATTTGTCCTGAAACTATAAAAAGCTCATAGCAGATTGGACGTCAACATGGTGCATAAGAAACATTTACAGTTGTATGAGGTAAACTGATAATATAAGAATATTGTTCACTGGTAATTACAAATTATCACATTCCAATAGAAACCACCTTTAACTGGTAATGTATATATAAATACTTCATTCCTCGTCTATTGACATAACTGATAACATAATTATGGTTCTAACGCGTTGAAACCATTTAAATAGTACCAAGTGTTGTGTTTATATTCTGTGGTTAAATATGATACTTTAATACATAGACACTTGTAGGAAACCAGAAGATGAGCATTGTTGAATAAAACGCGTGTTTAATTTTAAATATTAATGTTTGTCTATAAACATTCACAATCAACGTACGGCCTTGGTCGATCTAAAACAAGATTGTTGTTCATTTATTTATTAATGTACATTCATTTCAATTTTACCATATTTATAACCAATTATTATAGTTTTTTTTTCCAATTTCAGAGTGTGTTTCATTTCATCTAATTTCAAATGAATTTACTGACAGCAGACATGATTTATTGATGAACAAATTTCACGTCTTAATATATTTCTGGTAAAATCATCAGAACTCGACGAACTGTGTAAAATCAATGCAATGTTGTTTCACTCCCTCACGAAGAAATCTCAAGAATTCTGGCATAATTGAAATCTAAAATATAAATCATTTATCTTGCATTTATAAATGTATTTTAGGAGATTTTCCTAGGTTTATGATCAGCTCACAATATTTATAATTTAAATGTAATGTATATTTTACTCATTTGTGTTCTTTTTTATACATTATCATAAACCAATTTTTAAATTCAAATACATAGGTTTCACCCTTATTCGTGAATATCATTTTGCTAAACGTTTTTGCAAAACCTCAATTCTATTATGTTTTCTGGCCGTTTGGATTTTGTATTCCATCCAACGTTCCTGAACTATTAAGTTCTTCTTAAACTGGTGCTAACTGAGTGAGGGGAGACATTTCAGTTCATCTCATGTCTGTTTATACTTTGGTTTAATTCTTTGGATTTTCTGTGACAGAATATGAAATGCATCACACCTTCACTTCCTAGCATCGTTTTGCAAGAATAGCTGAATAGAATTCACAAGCAGTGCCGAGAAGCCAAACGAATGCCTAGATGGTTGCCAACGTTGAAACGGTGTACGGTACATATTTGGGACGAGGTGACCCTTGATGATTTAAAAAGACGGATATTGTGACACTCTCCCATTTTTGATTAATATTATCTGAACAATATTATAATTATGCTTTCATGCAGTCCATGTCTTACCTGTCTTTAGCTCATGCACGTTTACAAATTGTGCATTAACACTTGTGGTACATGTACCACTGTTTTCGTCTGTGTTAGTGTATTGAGTTCTGAAACCATCAAGCAAGCAGTTTCGTACGTCTACATTATAAATAAGTTCAAGGCTAACTACGATTGTAGATAATTATTTATTGAATCAGATGTAATTAATCGAAATGAAGGTGAATATGAAGTTTTTGAGGATTTTATTATTTTTTCTTAATATATTATATATTGTTTATCGCTTTTTTGGTTTCTTTTTTCTTACAATTTACTTTACAGTATTGTTCAAAACTAATAATTCTTGCATAAAACCTTTGTTTTTTGCCGATTTCGGGCATGCACAAACAGAAAAAAAAGACGTGTACAAACAAGGAGATTCTCGTGAGCACGCGCTGTTGAATATGCTGTTGCGCGTCCAACGTAAGCAAATTATGGATCCCGAATCAATTTTGGCCGAAGTCGGAAGGTCCGAGATTTATGAAATCTTTTCATCTGCATTTTTATTAAGAATATCATTTTTCAACCTAACTTTACATTAACTTGTAATAAGTGCTACTTCTCTTGATACGCGACTGCATTGACGTTCCTTATTATTGTATCATTACGCGTATTTGACTCAAAGTAAGTTTACACGCCGCGATTTAATCCCTGAAAATGATAGGCAAACAACATTTACAAAAATACAATTTCAATTTCCAAATTAATTTGAGTCGAGAAAGTTGACATGCTAACTTTAAATCTTACACTAAAACTTTATAAAGATGTTTTGTCTACTTTACACATCTATGCAATCTACAGATGTAGTGATGGTGTGTGTAATGTAAAGCATAAACATGACGAAGCGTTAAGTTTGAAGGAATTTTTCCAAAGTTAATGAACATTTGAATTGACAGAAGGTATTTATTATATATTTTTCAATTTATTTGTAGATTTCACCAACCATGTTTGAGTTTATAAATCCAATCTAAGTTGATAATATCGATGTTGGAAAAATTCAAATTTTTGTGTTTCTCAAACTTTGATCGCGATGGGGTGGGGTGCAAAGCAAAATTTTCTACATTATAGGCCTAGAGATTTCATTTTTAACGATATTAAGAATATAGGTCTCGAAACCAATTTCTATTAAACGATAATGTTTACATTTAAAAAGCGTAAGGGACAGACTATTAATTTAAACCAAGCAGAATTGTGTTCTGTCGGCACATCACCTGCAAATTGTGTAAAGACAGGATGCCGTGTATGCCCTTTTCTCATGATTCCGAGCCTGTAAAGCTAAAGTTCCTACCGATATATCGGAAAAAGGGGAAGTCATACTTATTTTACATATATTTAATATTAAAGAAATTACCACATCAAGAATGTCCGTTCGACATGTATAAAATATGCACTGTTTCTGTAGGCCATTGAAATGCATAAATAAAACATGTGTCCATAACAACCTGAAACGACCGACTTTGATCGGCTAATGTCAGCTGAATAGTCGTGTTTTTTTGGGTTTTTTTTTATATTTGCAGCACTTTAGTTGTGTTTTATGCAAGAATAGCGATAACACACGTTTGTTTCGTTAAACAACATCTGCTGAATCCCTCGGGCTATGTTGGTGCACGAGCCCGTAGGTCTCGTGCACCAACCAATCCCTTGGGATTCTGCAGATGTTGTTACACAAAAAAAAAAACGTGCGTTAACCCTACATTATAATTACTTATAGTACATTAAGTCTTGTGAATTGTTTACACTCGACTACTGGAATTGGTTTGAAACTTTTCATTTCATACAACACTTAAACAGTATGTGTATTTCCGTATTCAATTCAACTATGCCTATCGTGAACATGTCTGTGATAGATTCATTTATTTTATAATATAAAACAATATACAATTCTATGCATACCCTCATTTAGTACATTTGTTATAAATTCCTTTTGGAAAAAAATGAAATAAAGTCCAAAGCTGTGGCATAATTTGGAGTCTTCAATATTCTAAATGGTGGCTTCTTTTCAGACACGTCTGAGCTTTTTATTGGATTTATAACAACGGAACAGCATGCACGATGCATTGCATTACGTGAAGCATTGTTTCTGTATCCGTATGTGAGTAATTTATTTCACAAGTCAAAATGTAGACATTTGGTCTCACTAAAAGATTGTGAAGCCGTTTCCGATTATGTATAAAATAATGTTTCATCTTGATATGACACTGATGTTAATTCACATTTATTAGTCATGTGCCATCTTGTTTGATGTCCATGTTGTTATTACCGTTTCTGTCTACTCGATGTATCTTGACAATACGTCAGTTTTAGTACCCAGCGATAGATCTGTTGGAGTACATTAAACCGGCTGTGCATTTTCCGGACCTCTAGCAGCTAAGCACACACTGTTCTGTAGATGATCAATCATTGATTTGGTGGCTGTTTTTTTTATAACCTTCATGTGAAACTTAGATTTAGGATAGTGGGTATTAGATAGTTCTATATAATGGAAGCAAATTACGAAAACAGATATCACTATCTTTATATACCAGACAGGGTAATTCCACATCGATTTTCCGGTTTGTAATCAATAAAAATCATTTATTGAAAATGTTAGACGGTAACAACATTTTGTCAATCATTCAACACGCTATTTAAAGCAACATCACATGAGCTAAGACTATAATAAGCAATATCCTAGTGTTACTGACAGAAGAACTCTGTGATGCCACTTCAGAAATTATCTCACTTTCGACCTAGTTTTCTTTAGAAAATCACCTTTATATCTTCCCGCATAAAACTTATCAGGTCAAACAGTCAGGTTAGTCTAGTATTAAAGGGACTTACCACAAATTGTAGGCGAAAAATGTTTTCTCTCAAAATATCCATAAAAAGTGAGTGATATTGACGTATGGTAGAAACTTATTGATATAAGATACTCTTATAAATAAACAACAATATTGTGCAGGTTGTAGTTAACCGTTACAATGCTTTTGAAACAATGCAGAAATTTATTTGCATTTTCTTGCATTTTTACCGATTTCTTACTTTTATTACCCCGACTTATAATATTTCAGTGTTATATACACATTGTATGCCTAGCTTGATGGAAATGAACATTTTAAAAATTGAAATATTTCACCCAAACTGTGGGCGAGTAGATTTAAGTAAATAAACCGTGAGCAGAAGACAGGATTTGCGCTACGAATGTTCTTGCTACATCTTACTGAAACTATAATATTTGAATCTTAATCATCGTTATATTGTATGGGTAAAATTATGCCATTTTATTTATATTTGCCGTCAAAGATAAATCACATTCCTTCATAAATTGTTCAAGTGACAGAACCACTTGCTTAATATGTAGTTAAGATTACGTATCACTGAAAAAATATTCGGTGACTGAGCGAATCAAGCTTAGCCTAAACAAATTCTAGATCGTGTTTAACAGCGATAATTTGATCAAAGTTTGACAAACTAGATTATGCACGTGTAAAACCGACGAAACGGTCAAACTGTTGATTGAAGTTCAACACTTTGGAAACAAAAAACCTATAATGTTAACAGGCTTTTATGAATGATAGTATGTGACAGGAAAGGCCGTACCGGCGACAGTAACCATCAGAACAAATCAACACCCTTTACAATATTTACAAATTTATTTACAAAAGATGATTATTAACAATGAATAGATGATATGAAAAAAAAAACTGATTATAAGAAAGAAAAAAAAAGAAAGTTCAGTATCTCTAGATACAAAAGTTCTTATAGTTCCATTCTAATCTGACGTGACACAGTTCTTTAATTCAATTGTGAACTTTAAGTACCACAAACAAAATATGACAACATATCTTCTAGTCCAGTCCCTTTAAACCGTGAACACGTTGATTCCGTATTGGCTCCCTATGGTGGTAGGTGATTGCATCCCTGAGCTGACTTCAGAGGATAACAAAAATCATCGTCTTTGCGGTTTACGGCACAACCATGGGACGAAAGCTCTGCGCTGGGAATATCACATCCAGGCGAGTGAAGACAAGTGAACCTCGGGCATTGTACTTCCGGGTTATAACATCACCAGGTAAAATCGTCTGGCGGAAGAAGCTAAAATATATAACATATGGTAAGCACCATAGCAAAACATAAAAGTCAGGGCATATAACTGCTCCTTTGGGTACACCATACCTCCGTAGGCTCCCATAAACAATACGTGCTACTTATACAAAACATATGTGCTACTAAGTTCATACGTCACGTGATTAAAATACGTCACTAATTACTTCCATTATTACCAAAATTAATTACTTAAAAGTCTGACATTGAAGTATGAACAAGATATGAAAAGTTTATAATGAAACATTATAGATACGGAAATGATAAACTGCAGCTATTATTTACAACTACAAATTAACAACATTCAATATAAATCAAACGTTATATCATAGTTGGCATCCATATAATATCTAATGCCATACACTACAACGGACATTAATTAGATGTGCTATAGACTGGCACACTATTACAAATTACAATAATATATTACATACATGGTACTAGACTTGCCATATAGATTTATACATAATACAATGCAGTAATGGCGTTCCATAATTAACAAAATATTTGACATAAGTTTTTGAAACAGTGCTTTACAATTATCACGATACAAATTTCAGTACAAATCTAACATCTTATATAAACGAAACGTTTAGACTCCTCTTTCTAAATAATTTACAAAAGTCTGAAAAATTTAATAAAGTATCCTGACATACCGAAACTAGCCAAAATCACATGCCGAAAAGTAAATGTTACAGAATTCTGTAGAATGAACAAAAATTTACCAAATAAAAATCGTAATGCAAAAATCATACAAAAATCTAAAAAATAAATTTCTTAACTCGATCGAGCATAAATTTCTAGCAAGAAAATAATTCAGACATAGATTCGTCTATAATGTCGGAAGGTGGTGTGCGCAAGGCATATCTAGTCCAGTCTATTTAAAGGATAATGTCCCGACAAATACTAAATTTCATGGGATTCACGGCTAAGCCGTGAGCTATGACTATTGTCATTTTCACGGGATTCACGATATAGCCGGGAAATCTGACTATTTTGGCGCGAATTGAAATTGACAATTTAAGGCCCGTTATAGTGGTTTTGGGGATAAAAAAAATAAATTACTGAAGTTTATAAAATATTAACTTTCTTATTACTGAACAGAATTTAATTAAATTTACATGGAAATTTATGTTATGAAATACAGAAAAACATTAGAGGTATTTTATGCGTGAAATGTGACATTTACCTCAATAACTCAAAAATTTACAAAAAGATGATGCAATACCTGCATTTACACTACAGATAAAATAAGGCCCGTAATTCAGTTTGTGACATAGTGAGGTTTGCTTAGAATAGAAATAAACGTTAAAGAAAACTAAATATTGCAAAGTAAAACAACAACAGTCTTGCTCAATTATTTCTACAAAAAGTACAGATATGTCTGTCTGTCGGGCTTAATTAAACACTTACCTGGTTACCATTTGATAGATGCAGATACTACATGGCGATATTAGTTTTAAAAAAATATGACACTAGGTTATGTGTACAAGTTCATGACTATTTCAAACAATGAAGTAAATTATGTGAAATAAAATCAAAAACATTACAATATGTACGAATTCTGAAGCAAAAACGATTTCATATTACAGACTGAAAGTTACAAATGGTATAACGTATTTAAAAGCATTTGCCATGTAAAGTTATCAACAAAATGATTTTGATAATAATTATAAGAGTACCTGTCGTACAACAAGAACAGATAATTAAAATGATTTACAACAACCTTTCTCTGTCAAAATTTTGATAATTCATTCATTAGAACTAAGGGTGTGCTTTTCAATGCAAATATGTCTAAAAATGTCTCGGTTTTAACATACATGTGTTAAATAGGCATTTTATCACAAACGAGACGGTGATCATGAAAACATCAGCAGGAATACTTCTATTATTATATTTAAAATGTTAAACATTCCCAAGGGTGACACAGATGTTATATAAATTCGATAAACGTCTATAATGTTGCCAACATAAGCAGTACGAAAAAGCAGTTTATTATTTGTGCACTGATAAAGCATGCAGCTATTGAAAAGAATTTCGACAGCATAAGAGTAAAATTTATGTTGTATTGATAATTTAATTTGAAGTGTTGATATTTCAAGACGCCCGAGTGTTCGCCAGTCTTTAGCAATTGTCTGAAAAGCGTGTGCAAATACTTTTTATTGATTATTACTACGCTTTGCAAAATTGGTTAGAGTTAGGAAGTTTCCGCCGTATTCAAAACTCTCATCCATAAATAAGTAATATGACATTAAATGATTCTGACACTTCATCACCCCTATCGTGTAATAGGTGATGCAGCATGTAAAACTTTGGGGCAGCCCGACTAATCTTTGAAATACTGATAGTTTTGCCTTTTGCGTAAGGGCGAAGACATCTTAAAATGTCACAGTATATTAAATGGGTCTGACCTGCACACAGGTGTTCATCTTAAACGGCTTGACGGAACTTTAAAGTTTAAAAGCCCTCTGAATATACGAGAAAACGATATTTTGAGAAAGGCATCCCTTTGTTTTTGATTTCTTGTCCGGCGCCGTCAAAAGGTCGAGTAGAGTTTTATATATGTATAGTTCCGCACAAGCGCATGACTATTCGGCATATTAACAGGAATGCTTATATCGACAAGACCGTGGGAAAATGGTGTAAATACAAGATTTTAAGGGAGTGTAAATCATTTATTTTTAATTGAAAAAAAAAACAAAAAACAACTTATCAGTGAAGAGAAGCGTTGAACAATTTACCCATGTTTTATAAAAAAAACCTCTTAATTTGGTTGTTTTTTTTCTGACCTGTTATGACGATGGGGATTTTTCTTTAATGTTTCATTATAATGTCAAACCTGGTTTTAATTTGCATGAAAATCAAATGAATTTGTAGACTTATTTGCAGTTGAAATACCCTAAAATACATCACATAATATGTTCATTTGTTACATCGTCTTATATCTGACAATGTTTCTGATTTGAGTCACCTTGACAACCTGAATAAACCGTCCAATTGAAGAACTTTCACTGGCATGCTGTTTCTTATTTCCTCTTTCATTACGAAGCTTATCTAATATTGTTAAATGGTAAAATGAAATAAAAATTTAAAAATGTATGTAATAGCCCCGCATAATAACTGCTTTAAATCAGTTTTATACTTTCTTTAATTATATCTACGGTCAGCATCTTGAATAAATAGACAAAACTATGAATTTAATAGCACAATTTCTTGTCCAGAGTATTCCTCAGAAACCACTTGACTTCATAAGAAGCTTTGTAAGAGGAGATGCACAAACATTCTTTTAGTTCCAGTCTGAGTTATTGCCCTTTGGTTATTTAAAATAGTATATATATTATGATTTCTTGTCCGGAGTATTTCGCAGCAACCTCTGACTGGAATTCATCAAAACTTCATGGAAAGCTTTACTCTCAAGAGGAAATGCGCATGTTATCTACTTTTTTTTGTCGGATGAATTATGAGTTATTGCCATTGCCTGCTTGCTCGAGATGTAAGGAAATTCTAGAAGCTTCTCTACTAAGACAACGTATGTGCCAAGTCAATGAATTCCACTATTTTTCTTTTACATATATTTATCCTAATTCGAGGAGTATAGCAGTAATTGAACGGCGTATTAAAAGAAAATGGACGTAGAATTGTTCATTAAAAATTACTTCAAAGCTCACATTTGTTGTTTTTATGACTATTACATCTGCTAATTAATGTCAAGTTGAATATTACTTTTAAAACGGTAGATATGGAAATGATGGTTTTACCAACTCGATCAGTTCAGTTATTAGCAAATAAATAATCCACTCCACTGTTATAAAAAATCAGAGAGGTATCTTCAACAGTTGCAATTTCCTGTAATTATAAATAGATGATAACCGATTATACTTGTGAAAACACGTTTTGTGTACTTAATACATATCACGATCACAAAAGTTGATGTTTAAATAAATTAGGTGAAATAAGAGCAACAGAAAATGCTGTTTTTTAATGGTTTTAATGGATTTGCTATCCTCTCTATATATATTGTAGATATATTATTATTAAGTACAAATATTCTACTTTTTATTTCGGTTTAATATTCAACCCATTTAGCTATGTCTAAATTTTGTGTGTGTGTGTGTGTGTGTGTGTGTGTGTGTGTGTATTTAGCGTTGAATACGATAGGTAAATCACAGAAACAAAGTTGCATGCGGTACAAGAGCTCTACTTTGCCGTTACTCTTTAGATTACATATTGTGGAAGAAATGTAGGTAGGCTTTCCTTCTGCTCCAAGGTTATTTCTAAATGAAGTGAGCAAAATATAAAACAGTCCCACAGAAATCGACATTAAATTTTCAATGTTGGGGTTAGAATCCTGTCTCTTTAAATCCTTTTACTTGGGGTACCCTATAACAAAATGATGTTGACAGTTTCATGTAAGAAATAATATATCTCAAACTGATTTGTCGTTGAATAAAATTATTGTTTGGAGTTCAGACGCGAAAGAATTATATTACTAAATGAGATATATTATTTCGATTTTAACATGTTACCAAGGATTTTAATGTAAATGCTTGACGACACCCATTAAATATTTGCCTGTTTTCTGTTGGTTTTTTTTCCAGCGCACCGCTATGCCGTTTGACGCTCTCACGTAATAATTGTAAGGTCAGAATAACACTGAATTGTTGTTTAATAACACGCAGTTTTCAGCCTTCTTTATTTAATGGGAAAATAGAACGGGTCGTGTTAAAATTGTGTTTTATAATTGTTTACCAATAGTTTAACATTTTTTATTAAAACTAATGGTCTAATGAATTCTCTGCAAACGTTTTTAACAGCGGCCATCACATTGAAATGTGTCTCTACTTGAACTTGTATAACATTTATATAAAAAAACAACAGCACGGTCAAAGTTGTTTAAACATTGCAACACAGTGCGAAACAAGGTCAACAAGAATATATCAAGCGAATGTCATTTTCTTTAAATATTACTAAGGGTCTAATACCTTAAACTAATTGTTGTTATCAAAACGATTAGGCTGAGTTGAACAAAATATGCGCAATTAAACACAGACATATAAGCCCAAAGGGGTAATCTTTATTAAATGTTCTGCTTGTCATCATGATTCAGCTGTTTACCTTTTTAATAAACCACGGATAAAACTGTTTGATTTTGTTTACTAAGACAAACACAAACTTAAGGTATATCGTAAAAACAACAACTTTTTAACTTATTGTTTTGAGACTGTAAAATTGTAACCCATGTTTTACGAAACAAATAGAACTGCTTATGGTCTGGTTCGCACAATTTATAATATGCTGATACTTATAACACATTATTCTGTAGTATCAAGTTGTAGCTAGTTCTTGAAATAAGTGAATTATTATTTAACTTTGATTCTGTATAACTATATTTATTTGAATTAAGATAACGCATTAACAGCTTGGTAAGGTATTGTTTAGAATCGGTGTTGTCATATCTTCAGTCCTTTTGTAATCATGGAGTTCATTCAATACCTGTGTAATAGATTTCAGCTTAAGCCGGTGCTAGGGGATTCGAGGAGTTATACACTTTCCATTATCTCTCATAAACAGAAACAGATTCCGTCAATTCGAGTCTGCTATTATTTTGATGCGTTCACAGGATTTTCATACAGATTTTATTCTTCATATGAATAACATATATAATCTATCCTAAAACATCTGAATAAATGATATAAAGTGTGGCTCTAAAATATACGAAACAATGAATTGCAGCCCAACTGTGTTGTTTTCCTGTTTGTCTGTTTATTTGTTATGTATGTATGTGTGGATGTATGTGATTGATTGTCTTGTGTACATACATGTTTTTGCTGCTGTGATGGGCGTGGCTTTGCCCGTAGAATATTCATCCTTGCTTTTTCACTTTCCCCAACACCCCAAGCCTTTATCTGCCACTCACCCGTTTTTGTATTTAGCATATTATCAAAATGTACGTGTAGGATATTTAAAGCAACCCATCTGCTATATTTTTCCGTAACAGTGTTTTTGTTGCGGGCCCACTTTGCGATGTCTAGCTGGGTGGCTGTGTCTGAGGTGCTCTCTGCTTCCGAGAAATCTACCATAACCTTTCCTTGTTTGTAATATTTATCTTACATGCAAAACATTCAAATGACTCAAATATACAAGTATGGAATAATGTTTTAACATAAGGCATATATCCGTTTCATCTGTTCTAAGTTGTACAGCCGCAGACAGGTTATTGCTACCATTTATTTGATAAGAGTATCAACTTTATCAGGAATACAGATCTCGTTACCTATTAGTAATGCATTAAGCCTGACATCGCAAAATAACGTCTCACATTTCATAAAGCTTTAGTGTTTGCAAGCATAAATTATTTTTCTAAACGATTTATGAGTAAATAAGATAAAATGCAGTTCCAAATACTGAGGTTCAAAGAAATGTAAACACGAATGTTACCTTCTTCTTTCAAGAAAAAAGCGGATCTGTCTATATAATCATGATAATGGTATAGTCGGAAAACAAAAACTGTAACTCTGTCTTAATTTTTGGAAAATTTCCAATATTTTAATAATAGTCTTCAAAATAAACATTTGACAAACGTTAGAATAATCACAGTTACAGTGTTTGGAATATTTAGTATTTATGTAATATTCCAAGGGAAAGTAACGGAAATATATGTCAAGATGGTTTCTTCACGGATGCTTATGTCTGTTTGTTACTTTTATGTCATTATCACATTAGTTTGGGTTACTGTTAACACTTCTTTATCCACTTTGTACGTGTTTGTAGCTACGTTGTTGGAATGTGACTTTGCTTGTTGGACATTTTTCTTGATTTCTGTTTCCACAACTTTCGATTTAATTTCAAAATGTCTGTACTACAGAAAAGGAACAATTTTGAACGTGAATCTCTCCATGTGTCATTGCAAATCTAATTTTTTTTTAACCAGTTTCCTTATTGCGCCTGAAAGATAAAGATAATTATTATAATGTACATTGACTGCGATTTGAAAATAAAGACATAGTATATGGTACAACGAATGCGTTATTTTCTTACGAATTGACACCAATATCCACTTCCATTCAAGAAATGCGACTTGTTCATACTGTACAACTTATGTAAATGAGTACATTGCAGAAACAAGCAGGACCTTCAGATTTAGCATCGAGCACTGGTCAAACCTTCAGTCCAAATTCACACCTATGTCTTGTCTTTTCACATTTCCGAAAAATATTAAAAGATTTTGCAAATTAAGGAGTAACATACCCGATTTATTTTTTTTTTATATTTCGTTTATATATGAATACGGGTTTTGAATACATGTGTGCACCTGTTACCAGCACATTGATGCGCAGTTATATATCTTAATAGTATTTTACCCTGGCTTGTATGATATTCTTCTGTTCGTCAATTAACATGTATTGATTTTTAGTTTCCCCTTTTTTAGGTGTTATTAAAACAACAGCGTGTTCCCAACATAAGTTGGTAGAAATTTGCAACGGCATTGTTAAGAATATTGTAGATTTAGACATAGAATGACGATAATACCTTTAATTATTTGATATATGGACGTCATTGCTGTGCTTTACTGCATATGTTTACATATTGCCTTTTTACTGGCAAACAAGGTAAAGGAGGATAAAACACGCTTCTGTTGGCTTTCAAAATGAACATAATTGTTATTCTTGTATCACTGAACAATACTAAAATAAAATGCCTACCAGAAAGTTGCTTCCAATGAAAGGCTGCCCTGGTTTCCAGACGTTTAGAGAATTATGATTCATTCTCATGAACTGAGTAGCTGAGTTGCATACTAAATCAATTAAATGGAACATATATCTGATGGCTATAATGGTAGCTTGATGGAAAAGAAGACTGGATTTTTGAGCGATAACTACCGAATAACCCATGGCCAAAATGTACATCTGATAAAACGATTTACTACACGATGATATGATGTATTAGTTTTAGTTATTTGTTTTCTCTTTAGCCTTAATCGGAAACATCCAAAATATAATTTGTATTGTGACATCATCAATTTTCGCAAGAGAGTATGTTTTTGTATTTCTTAGCTCATGAAATTGCATCGCTACGAACAAAGAAAATTACCACTCATTTTATCTTAAGAAATTTAAATCCAGGAGTTCACGTCCGAAAGAAATACATGCATGCGTTTTGGGTCAAAATCATACATTTTCGTACTCATTAACCAAATGATTTCACATGATATAAAAGTACTCAATTCATATACAAATGCTGACACGTTTTGATTTACAATAAACTTTTGTTGTTCTGTGAACTGCTCTCAGTTCTTCAACAAAAACGTCACCGTTAACTACTGAAATTTTATGAAATGCATTTTTGCCGCCCGTTGGCTTAACAACAAGGTTATTATCACATGAATTGGATATGTCATAGATACTAATTGAAAGCGTTTCCATGCATAAGCTGTATTGTGAAATGTTTTCCTGTATTAATAGGATGCTTAAGGAGATAATTGAATGCACAGTGAAGATCATTAGTTAACACAAAGAGAGAATATTGAAATGTTTTAAAACCAGCACGTGACGACGCACCTTGATATGCATTTCCTGGGTATACCAGTTTTTCTTTAATGACATGACTGGATATTTGAAAGCTTTGTGTTGACATGTTATCAAAATCTAGACTTATTACAAATATAAATGTGCCTGCCACGATTTCTGTGGACCTATACTGCATATTAAAGATCATCAAACGTCTTTATTAGTCCCCTACGGGTATCACCGGAGAGGGACTTTAGCAATGCCATCCGTCCGTTCGCAAATCTAGATCCTGCAATTACTAAAAAAATATTCAAGGTAGCTTCATACAACTTGGTATGTAAATAGAGGGCAATAGGTAGATTATGCACGTACATGACTTATGCTTGTTGCCAAAGGTCAAGGTCACTATTGAAGGTCAAGTAAAAAACAATCCGCTCCATAGCTTTTATATGCATTGATTTTTTTAGTGCTATACAGAAATGTTCCGAGTGATGAAGCAATGTGTAAACACTTGACCTATGCTTGTCGGTCAAAGGTCAAGATCACTTTTGAAAGTTTTCAACCGTTAGGGGACTTCTGTATTGCCACTGCAATATACGGTCACGTGTTTTAATAGATTTGTGTTTAGATATTATATTGAATCTTTTGCGCTATTCTAAAAGAGAAACGCTACAAAAGGTTGTGTGCTATGGCAAAATAATGCTTAGTAAACATTTGCTTCCATTGAATTTACAGTATGATCTTTTGATGAGTGAATTGCAAACCATAAATTAAAATAACCTACAGCTACTGTCATCTGAACACATCGAAATGTGCACGCATGCAGCTTTGTATCACTTCAGTCTGAACACTGTTCAAGAACGCTAGGCATTGACTGAACTATTTTGACAGAACACAGAAATCAGTGAAAACCGTTTATAAACATGGCATTACCATTACTGTTATTTTCCATAGATAGCCGTTGGGTTACATATATCTGATTTGAGACTGTATTTTGCGGTATATCGGAGTGTGTAGGTTGAATCTTTCTAAGCAGCGAAGTATCTGACTTATGTTATAATTTGCCAGTTGGTGGTCTACATGACTTGCAAAATATTACTTGCTACTTTTATTAGCAGATTTGTTAAATTTGTTAACTAAATTTATCTACTGGCATAGTTAAGAATGATAGTAATATAAATAATTTCTTTCTATTCACAGAGGAGCTAACCTCATTTATACTGCTTTGGTTTTATTTATGATAAGGCATAATTAAACAAATTATCTATATTTATCCGTTCTATTTATCAATAACGCATCGTATATAGTAGGAAGAACACAAGAATATCAATATATTTTATTTTTATCAAGAACTGTTACTCTCATCAACCCGTGTGTTATAAGCATAACATTTGCACTCAGAATTGTTCCACATATCTTACTATTGCTGAAAATAGGGCAAAGCTGAGTAAGATTAACATGTCATTTTTTCCCAGGAAGTTATGGCTATTTATATCATCTCTTTCTAATCGCAGTGCTTAACTAATCTACGTTATACTTCTTTGGTTATACTTATGTAAGGGCATAATAATTATATAAACAAATCGCATATTTTTCACTTCTGTATTATCAAGAAACGCATCGTATACAGTAGAGAGAATATACGAATATCAATCTGGGATTGAGACTTTGAGAAGTCAACTTTACCTCTATAAATTGTCCTTAAATTTTTATTTGTATGGGAGAGGTAATCATTAAATATCGGGGCAGAATTGATAAGAAATTCCTTTGTAATGTGTTTTTAGAATATCGAGCAATGAAATATATATCTTCTTTTTTCGTCAATAATCGTCGTTTTTCTCAACAATGAGCTGTTAACAAGACTGTGGTAAATATGTAGAATTTTCGTCCACGTATTGTAACAAATTTTAAAAATAATACTTTTTTTACGGCAGTAAACTCTTGAGTGTATGACAACAAAACAAAGAAACTACTTAGATATCAGAACGTTTGCTATAATTCCAATGACTTTCTAACTTACAAATATATATTATGTTATGGGAACACATAATAATTGTTTGTTTTTAATATTTTCTTATTCAATATCTAAAACCATTTGTAACGGGTATTGGAGTTAAACTGCCTTATTTATAAAGCTTCATATTTACCACCATAAAGTACGTATTTCTCCCTAAGAGCAGGAATTTGTTATTGAACCGGTGGCTCGGGTTCGATTCCCGATAAGGGCATGCTTTTTTCTTGGTAAGGCATTTATAAGATTGTTTAAAAATTAAAACTCATGTTCTAACGGTCGTAATATGACAAAACTTAATTTACTGAAAAATCATCTTTAACCAAAAACTGAGGTCAGTGCTTTTTACACAAACTAATGATTAAGTAATTAATTTTGCATGATGCATTTTGTTCTAATGAGAATTGTGTAGCACACGGCTGACAAACAACATTTACATTTCATAATTACATGCATATCATCAACGATCCAACAAGTATTGTTTTATGTAATCCACTGGTCAATGTAAACAAAATTTGCCAAATCTATACAAAAGAAGAATCTTCTTTACAAATATTAAATTTTTCTTCGGTGTAAGTAACAATACAAATGTCAGTTATTTCACAAAATTGTCAGGGATAACATCAGAATGATCAGTCAACTACAAAGCAGAATAGAACAAGTTACATGCAATTATTCTTTTTTTTTCCTGTTTAGTCCTGATTTCTGGCAGAAAGTTCAGAGGGTTTAACTTTTGGCTGCTTATTTATCTTATGAAAAGGTTTGCCTTACTGTACAATCATTAGCAATAAAACAACTTTTATTATTGTTTTTAACAAACGGAACACATACAAGTACAGTGCTAGATCTATAATAATTGCAAATGTGCATGGATAATAATACGTGTGTCATGCTATATCACACTGTGTTGGACTGTGTTAGATACTACTTAGATTAATTCGATATACTTTAACAGCAGAACATATCAATACATACTTACGCATATGGTTATAATCATTTAAACGGTTGAGCGGACAGTTAAAACTAACAAAAGAGTTTTGAACGTTTGTGTTTCGTCATTAACTTTTATAAATATGACGGTCTAAGTTTAGCATCAGTATAACTTCATATTAAACAAATCAGCTCCTACGTTTCCAAATATTCGTGCTGTTTTTTTTTTGTCTATTGCACCCTGATAGGTGTGTTTTCGTTATACATTACCAATTTTATCTAGCTTTAGATTCCTTGTATTAGTTGTCATTATCTATAGTTAGCTATAGGTTTTAGCATGTGTTAGATGAATGAGCCAAACATTAGAAATGTTTTCTTGTTACAGCAATAAGAGTTTCTGATACTAACATTTTTTTTGCAGACAAGTCGCATTGATAGAGTTTAGAGATAATGCTTTCACTGTACATTTTTATTTTAAGAAAAACAAATTCCTGGTAATCAAGAAGCCGTAAGAATGGTCAAAAGTTCTTAACCCAAATTTGACACACTATGGAATTATATAACTAAAAGTCATGAAAAACTGCTAAATGACATATTAGGACAATTATTTTTAAGTTATATGATACCAGCAGCTAAGTAAGATCATGTCAGAAACATAACTACTAACTGAGAATATGTTATATTCAAATTTGTTTTGTCGCATATCAATGAAATACTTGTAGAGATCCCTTGAAAGCATAGAACGCAACCAAGCAATATTAAAGCAGACAGGCATGATTAAGTTTGTACATGAAAGGTAGTGAAAAGTGCAACACCTTTCACATCCCCTAGCAGCGGCATAATAATTGGAATTATATTACAGTAGAAATGAATGTTCTCCAGAATGATAAAGGACCTTAAAGTATAACCAACATTAGTCGAAGTAGAAAGAGCAGTGACATTAATGGTGAGGAAGTAATTAATCAAATGTGACAAAGACATAGCTTGATATCTTGAAAGAGACATTTTGAATGGACGTAGTTCTTTGTTATCAAATATTTCTTAGATACTAGTCTGAAATTGATTCGTACCTCGTATCCAAATATCAATCATCAAGTGCAGCGTCCTGTTTGTACAGTCTTAATAGCACACACAGATGAATAGTTCTATTGCTATCTTTAATTGTTTGTGTACGTACATAAATGACGTCGTCATTTAATTCCAATTGCAGAAAATGCAATGGAAATGCTATACTTTTGATTGTCTTTCACAGTAAAGTCAACTAATAATGTTAATCAACTATATAAAAGATCCTTTAGAAATATGTAAAGAAACGAAGCCAAATTACAGCAGACTCTGTTAATGACATTTAATTGAATGTTAAACTTCCCTCATAACCACCAGGCTGAGTACCATATCCTGTGATCCCAGAGAACCAGAAGAAAAACCATTTAGTTAAAGTACTTTGCCGCTTTTACAGCCGCCAAACGACGCTTGAATACTTGTTTTGTGGAGGTTAATCATATCTATACAAAAGTTCTACGGAAGATTAGAACACATCCATTGTGAGAAAAAAATTATAGCAGACTCGGTTAGATTGAGTCTTTTTATGAAAAGTTATAAAATCAGCAACATTAACAACTCCGCCTAGCAATGGCTAACATAACTGTATGAGACAGAAATATCAGAAATTTACAAAGGTAGTTTACTCAAAACATATACCTGTTGATCCTACCTTTCCGCTTTAAAAAAAAAAAAACAACAACAAAAGAACGGCCACGTGGGCGGTAACGTCTTTGGCTACATATTTACGGAAAGTACGTAATCATAATTTCAAATAGACGCTTCGTTTCGTCGGCTAGTAATTTGCAATTAAATAATTTAATTACTTGTTTAGAAATAAACATCATTCCTAAATAACCCGGTCGTCTTCATTTGCTTGCTTATTATGTTAGTGGCTTTTTACCATGAGAAACTGCTTCCTAGCCAATAAACAACAAACGATATATTTTGGAATTTTAATGAATGTTGTCTGAAAGGCAGCTATACCTCAAGCTACCCTACGTTAATGCAGACACTAATGGAGCTTGGTTCATCAGTCTGAATTTTAACTTACTGTCAAAATCTTCACAAAGTCACAAATGCAGTAGGCACAATGTTATCGTGCAAACTAAAATATTGAACGTAAGTGAATTGGCAACAATTAATTGGCCGGGTTAAGGCTTCCACACAACTGTAGTCAAAATCAAAGACGAAGACATATGACATATTCGCTATTAAAACAAAAGTTATTTCAGAAGTTATAGTAGAATGTTTTTATTAGAGCAAAAAACTAAAACAATGATTATCCTGTACGCAGTAAGGCTAAGCTATTGTTCACAGATGAATATACGACAAGACTTAAACAACTGTTAATGCAGCTTTTTTATGATGGACATTATTAAATTGCTATCAAACATTTAGCTGATAGCACAGAATGCCTGTCTTGTGTCTTGTCAAATCGTCACCAGTCATTTAGTGTTGGTGTAAGAATAGCGACAAAACATGTGCACTACTTCTATTTTATTTGCTTAAATGGCAATTTACATTCATATCACACTAAAGCTAAGCATGTTTCCATTATCATTCCTTTCATGTGTTGTCTGTTTTGACAAATAAACGTTCAATAACTTTTACAAAACATATAAAATGCATTATACATTCATCATGGCAAATGAAGTATTCTTTACAAATTTACTGACAGCAAAAATGATTTATTGAGGAAGAAATTGAAAGTCGTAATATTCTTCTGTCAGAAACGTTAACACGTCCACTGATATTTTATTGATCTATCTTAAACATGGTTTCTCCAGAAAAATCAGGAAGTGTGACAATGATGAAATTAAGGCTATTAATCATTTATATCAAATGCAACACAAGAACATTCCCAGGCATTGAAATGACTGCTGCCAATTGAGACATACTAATATTCCTTGCATATCTATAGAAAGCCTGCGTTGTAACAATGTGTAATATAATCATAGAAATCCAAGTAGGTTTCAAAAATGGGTTAGATATTTACACAACATTAAGCCAATGTGATAATCATACTTTCCTTTGAGTTTTGTCAGTGATATGATAAATATAAAATGTGTGTCCAAGCAGTAATTATCACTAAAATAACTGCAATATCCTTGATGTGAACATTGACCATTTAATTGTAGACCAAATTTCGCCTTTGAACTCTTTCTAAGAAGTAGTTTTATTACATTATTAGCTTGCTTGATTGCAAGGTTTATAATTTGATTATCCATTGTACATCAAGTGCTCACATGCTATTATTTTGCTGTCGGTCCCATTCCTGTATAAGTGCCAAACGTAAATAATTACATATGACGAAACAAAACAAACTATATTCTACATCAAGTACGCTTGTTTTAAATAATAATTCTGGACTTAGAACTAGATTATTGTTTCATGGTCTTCATCAGGTGGCTGGTGTTATTGTCAATAGTTCTTCACGTTTAAAAGAATAAGAAAATTTACCTGAAAGTTTGTGAAAGTGACCAGTCATCAAGTAGACTTGTAAGAAAGCGTGATATGTTTCGTTATGAAGTTAAGTCTTCATATTACCAACATATTTTTTTCAAAATAAGAACTTTAACTTCTGTAAAGTATGCTTAGGCATGATTTTCATCTTCGTTTCAATCAATAGGTAAGAATGTTAATTAAAGAACATTATTGTAACAGTTTGCAGTACGAAAGTGATAAATACAACAAGAATCTTAAAATATCATTCAAAATGTTCAGTTTTTATTAAGAATAACTCCTTTTCAACAGAGCAACGTTTGTCCTGTCATACATGTTTTAATCTTACCACTCTGTTCCATTTTGTATGCAGATAGCTTAACAGTCTTGTAAATAGTGCGGAGTTATGTGGTTGGGCTTTCCGCTTAATCGTAAAACAACGACACAATGTAATATCAGTGCTGTTATATTTTCTTCTCTTTATTATGGTTACCATTCATTTTTAGATAATAGAATTCCGCTGGTGCTAGAGGGCATTACATCGAATAAATTGACTCAGTTAAATTAAGTTGGCTATTGTTTTGCATGGGTTTGTATTATGCTTTTAAATGATCCTCTCATAAATGTTATTATCTATTATAAATGTGTATTGGGAAATTAGAACTAATCATTCAGTCACATTTCTGAAGTCAGATAGTTATATGTATTTACAATCATGTAATACGATTTTGGTTTGCTAATAGTGTAAAAGAAAGAAACTAAGAAGCACCATGTAATAGAATGATACATATATTAAATTCTAATGATACTCGAAATTAAAACTGTTGAAGAATATTCTTGTATGAAAGGGGCATATTGGCGAGACATTACAAAACTTTGATTTGTTATGAAACCAAAAAAAAGCTAACTGCAGAATGGACTTTAACATGTTGCATATTAAGAATTTACAGTTGTTTGAGGTAAACTAGTATTTTAAATATACTGTTTACTGGCAATTACCAATTAACAAAAATCTACAGTTGTATGAGATAAACTGATAATTTGATTAATATATTGTCTACTAGTAATTAAATGTACAAATTATCAACTTCTATTAGTAATCACTTTAAATTTGCATATTTGAGTACTTAATCCCTGCTTTTCGTTTACTTTATTGGCGTAAACGATTTTAAAATAATTGTGGTTCTACCGAGGATTATTCTTGAGCGTTGAAGACGTTAAAATAGTACCTAGTTTTGTGTTCATTTTCTTTGGTTTATTATGATATATGTAATGTATGAACACGTTTAAAGTAACCGGAATATTAAAAACAGTTTATGAATATTATTTAAAAACGCGTGTTTAATTTAAATATTAAAGGTTGTCTTTAAACATATGCAAGACACAATCAATGCCCGGCCTTAGTCGATCTGAAAGACATCTGACCTGTAACAAGATCTTTGTGTATTTATTTATTCTTAGTTTTACAATATATATAAACCAATTATTATAGTAACGTTGTTTGTGTTTTTCCAATTTCAGTACAACAAAAAACCCGTTTATTTTTAAACATAGAGTGTGTTGCATATCAACTAATTTCAAATGAATTTACTGATTATTGATGAACAAATTTCACGTCTTAATATATTTCTGGTAAAATCATCAGAACCCGTCGAACTGTGTAAAATCGATGCAACGTTGTTTTACATCCTCCCGAAGAAATCTCAGGAATTCTGGCATAATTGAAATCTAAACTATAAATCATTTATCTTTCATTTATAAATATATTTCAGAAGATTTCCCAAGGTTTATGATAATCAGCTCACGAAATTCATAATTTAAATACTATGTATATTTAACGCACAAATTTGTGTTCTTTTTGTAAACAATTCCCAAAACACTGCAATAACCAATTTTTGATTTTTACTCTTATTCATGAGGTGCATTTTGCTAAACGATTCTGCAAAAACAAAATTCTGTTATGTTTCCTGGCCCTTTGGATCTTGTATTCCATCCAACAATTCTGGACAATTTTCTGTTTAAACTGGTGATTGATGAGTGTAGGGTATTGTACATTACAATAACCTCTCACGATCGGACGCAAACTGAGTCTGTTCATGTTTTACTTGGTTTAATTGTTTGACTTTTTGTGACAGAAAATGAAATGCGCCGCACCTTCATTCCCTAGCATCGGTTTTGGCGAAATTGCTGAATAGACTTCATAATTCCAAATGACGTGAAAACATAACAGCACTGAATATCCAAGTGCGATGGACTTCTCAGCCATAAAGTTGACTTTTAATCCGTTGTTACTAAAATTGATAAAATCGTACTATAAGATGATCCTTTGAAAAATCAAAAAACAAATGAATAAATAAAAATAAACAAGTAATATGCACTTTCAACTAGACAAATGAGTGGTAAAAATATTAGGTAAAAATGGCAATCTATATCGCACATTCATGTGATCACGTTGTGTTTAACAAAAGCAATGTATCTTGATCTGTTTCGTGTTTTACTTAATGGGAAAGGGTTCAGTGGAACACACGGTCAATCAGCATCGCGCATGTAAACATTTATCGGCTTATATATCTGCTTCTTTAAACTTTTCGGTTAATGTGGCGCTACTTCACAATTTTGTATCAGTTGTAACAAATGTACAGACATACCAATGTCGGCAGAATGTTCGCTCAAAGCAAGAGGGCAATTTTCCGAAATGAGTGAAGCCTCACAGACGCTTTCCGAAATGGTTGTACAAATAATTAGCTTTCAGACTTTTTTTTCAAATTATACCTGATAAGCATTTCTTACACAGATAATGCATTCAATATTTACTATTTTGTTGAAAGCGCAAACGAGTAATATCAATTTTACATAACAGAGTATCGTGTCTGACATACATTTGTACAGACATTCAAATCATAACATAGTCCTTCAGAAACTAATGTTTTCACATATATGTGCAGTGCAGGTTTGACGTATTTACACTTCTTTGATAACGAAGCATTGGTATTAACAGGAATCGGCATAGAAAGATATATAAAGAAAACTTGGTGTTTTAGGGAAGGCAAGCCATACACTTACCATATTTTCAACAGGTTAGACAAGACAGTGTAAATAAAATAAGAAAGACTCTAACATGAGTGACAAAATACCAGATTATATAAAGTAAAACATATAAATAGAATCAGTCTAAGGTAATTTACTCAACAACATGTCTGAAGTTAGAGCACCACTTTTAAGGGCACGACTAAGCATGTTGCAACACAGACTTCTGTTCCCTCCATCTGTTTTGTAACATTTAGGTGGAAAGTATCACGGAGTATTACACTTTATTAGTCATTGCACCATCAAATAGGAAAGGGTAGCGACCAACTTTAGATCTGTCAATCACTAAACATGCACTTTGCATTGTATCCCTCTCTGATAAATTTACTTACACGTATCACAAATATTTCAATAAAATAAACATATTTTTTTTAATATTTTCCTTAGTTTATACACTACACTCCCACAGTAAACGAGGTATTATAGGCCATGTTTTAGAAGCGTTTAATGGTTTGTATTGTTTGTTTTTTTTAAGTTTGGGTGGTATGTAATAAAATTCAGTAAACGCTTTTTTTAAATGCTAAGCGATTAGAATGTCCTGGTGAAGATTTTAATGTTTCTGTAGAGAACAAAAAGACGATCTGTTAAAAGTGAAAACACACATGGTGAAATATGTTAATAAAGATACTATTGGGGACAGAAAAGTAAATATTATGCGTCGGAGTATGGGAGAAACGTCTAGAAATATGGTAATTTCAAACAAAATATCTAGTGTTAGCAGCATGACTGTTTTTTTGCAGATAACATAGACAGATTACTTTTCAATTGCATTGAAATACTTCGCGTAGAAATAAAGTTGACAGGCAGTGTTCAAGTTTTAATGTACTTTCTATAGACAGGCAATTTCCCTTGAGTAAAGAGGGTTAATGATTAGCCTCAGAGTCTACATTTTTAAATGATTTAATTTCCTTATTACATAACTATACTTAGTGTCAGTATAGAAGAAACAATGTCAATTTAACAGGTCGAATATACTCCAAATGTTTTGGCCGTATATTAAAAATAATTGGTCTATTTAGAAGAGATTAAGCATTTTTGTGATTACGTCATTTATAAGAAGATACAAGCCATAACGAAAGTCAGAAACATCACAATCCAAGATTTTCACTCTTTTGCAATAATTATAATATTGTTTTAAATCAACCTTAAAGACCCACCACGACCTAATGACCCACTTTTTCCTCCACATGAACTTCATGCAAATCATATTGAAACTACTGGTATATTACAGCTATTCTACAAGATGGCAGGTGGATAATTTAGGCTCTCTCTGAATTAAAATGTTTTCACAACCAACTTCATATGAAAACGTATTCAGTCTTTATCTTTTCAGTTTACTTTAATAAACATAGAATAATAATTATCTTGCACTGTAGAAACAAAGTGTTCAATGACCTTTATACATCAAGTAATGTACATACTACTACATTAATTTAATAATGTATTTAGACATTAAACACATTGTCTTGGCCTTTTATATGTTACTGTCATATTGTAGCTAGATACTTGTCTTTTTTTCTCATTTCTTCATGCAAAGCAAGTATAATACAAATGAATACAGTTAATTTATGGCGCATCTTTAAGTTTGTTCTTCACATTTTTACTATTCCCTAAAGGAGTGCAAATATTCTCTTAAATCAGATACATTAGGAAAAATACCAGAAATGAAAAGTTTAAAGTTCTAATGCTTTCAATTTAAACATTTACAGTTATGAGTATTACGATAGCGTATAACGTTTTATGAAAGTTTATTTATTTAAATACACCCAGGTTTGATTCAATATTGAAAATGTAACGAAATTTAATGTATATTTTAACTCATAAATATTAAGAACATTTATTTCTAAGCCCAGAAATAGGCCATTGCAATGTCGGTGGAATGGATGCAAATCTCTAAACGAGACTAGCAAATTACACCTTTAAGAATATATTCGCTAATAGCAAGCGTATTATACCGTGTGTGTAGCTGGGCACCATCCCATAATAAACAAGTGACTGGCTACTGCAGTGGCAATACAGAAGTCCCCTACCAGTGGAAAACTTTGTCGGTGTTCATCCCTTGTAGTTGTTTACACAGAGCTACAACTAAAAATGCTTCAATTAGAAGCTAAGAAATATAAACCATTTTACTTAAATTACCATAGTGACATTGACCTACAAGCATAGATCATGTATGCGAAACATTCTCGACATTCTCGATTCATGGGGAACATTCGTGTGCAGTAAAAAGTTAAACCATCAAAGCACATAAGTTTTGTGGAGCGAAAACAATTTTACTTGACCTTCAATAGTGACCTTGACATTTGACAGACAACTATGAGTTATGTGCGCGACACAATTATGGGGAACATTTCTGTGTAGTAAGAAAACAAACAATGTCCTTCAATGCAGTTATAAGTTTTGGAGCAGAAACAAATTTTTATTTGACCTTAAGTTGTATGAAATATTTATTAATGATATTATATAATAATCGAAATGAAGGCGAATGTGAAGTTTATGAGGATTTTATTTCTTTTGTTAGATACTTTATTATATATTGTATATCGTATTTTTTCTTTTTTTTTGTGGGGTTTCGTTTTTCTTACCATTTACTTTATAATACTGTTCAAAACTAATTACTTAGTGCATTAAATCTTACTAATCGTTATAACTTGACTACTAGAATTTTTTTCAAAATTTTCATTTAACACTTACAACATGTTTTGTGCCTTTCCGTATTCAATTGAACAAACGTTGTTTGCTACAACTATGCCTATCGTGAACATGCCTGTTCCAGGTTCATTTATTTTGCATTATGTCAAAACGAAACTCGCTTTCTTTCTGTGCAAAACCTCATTTAGTACATTTGTTATAAATTCGTTTTTGAAAACAAATGTAATTAGGTCCATAGGAAACAAAGCTGTGGTATAATTTAGTGTCCACACTATTCTAATTATGGCTTCTTTTCTGTCAAGCCTGAGCTTTTTATTAGATTTATATACAACGGAACAGCATGAATGACGCATTGTATTTCGTTAAGCATTGTTTTTTCATCCGTGAGTAATTTATTTCACAATTCTTTCTATGCATACCCTCATTTAGTACATTTGTTATAAATTCCTTTTGGAAAAAAATGTAATTAAGTCCAAAGCTGTGGCATAATTTAGTGTTTTCAATATTCTAAATGGTGGCTTCTTTTCAGTCACTTCTGAGCTTTTTATTGGATTTATAACAACGGAACAGCATGCACAATGCATTGCATTACGTGAAGAAATGTTTCTGAGTAATTTATTTCACAAGTCAAAATGCAGACAGTTTGTCTCACAAAAAGATTGTGAAGCCGTTTCCGATCATGTATAACATATGTTTCATCTTGATATGACACTGATGTCAATTTACATAATTTAGTCATGTGTCATCTTGTTTGACATCTGTGTACCGTTTCTGTCTACACGATTTATCTTGACAACACATCAGTTTTAGTAGCCAGCGATAGATCTATTGGAGTACTTAAAACCGGCCATACATTTTCCGGATCTCTAGCAGCCAAGCACTCTCTGTTCTGAAGATGATCAATCATTATGAAAATGGCTGTTGTTTTATATTAAGCTTCATGTTAAACTTAGATTTAGGATAGTTGGTAAAAGGTGAAATTCAATAATATAAAAAAGGAAGCAAATCACGAAAACAAATATCGCTATCTTTATATACGATAGGGCAGTTCCACATCTATATACCATTTTTTGTTAAAATCTTAGAGTGAAAAGGTTAGACGGTAACACCCTTTTGTCAGTCATTAAAAACGTTATTTAAAGCAACATCACATGAGGTAAGACCTTGATAAGCAATATCCTAGTGTTACTGACAGAAGACCTCCGTGATGCCACTTCAAATATTAATCTTACTTTCGACCTAGTTTTCATTAGAATATCACCTTCAAATCTTCCCGCAAAAAACTTATCATTATAAACAGTCAGCTTATTCTAGTATTAAAGGGACTTATCACAAATTGTAGGCAAAATATTTCTCTCATAAAATCCATATAGAAGTTAGTACTCTGATATTGATGTGTGGTAAAAACTTGTTGATATAAGATATTCTTATAAATAGCCAACAATGTTGCGCAGATGGTAGTTAACAGTTGCAATGCTTTTGAAATAGTGCAGAAACTTTGTATTTTATTGCATTTTTACCAATTTCTTACTTTTATTTCCACTGACTTTATCATTTTTCAGGGTCATTTACACATTCTATGCCTAACCTGATGGAAATGAACATATTGAAAATTGAAACATTAAGTACTAGATAAAACTTGTGCAGAGGACAGGATTTACGCTGCGAACGTTCTTGCTACATTTAACTAAAACTAAAACGTTTGAATATGAATCTTCGTTATATTGTATGGGTAATATTATGCCATGCTTATTTATCTTTTTCCGTCAAAGCTAAATCACATTCCTTCATAAATTTTTCAACAGACAGAACCACTTGCATAATATGTAGTTAATACGTATCATTAAACACATTCGGTGATTTAGAGAATCAAGTTTAGAGCATGTCAAACAGCGGTAATTTGATCAAAGTTTGACAAACTAGATTATGCACCTGTAAAAATGTTGATTGAAGAGTAACAATTTTGAAATCAAAACCCTATAATGTTAATAGGCTTTTTGAATGATAGTGAACTTTGCTGAATATAGGAATAAAACTTGAAGAAAACTAAATATTGCCAAGTACAACATCTACAAGACTTGCTCAATCATTTCTAACGAGTTGGTGAACATGAAAACAAACATTTTAAGGCAGTTATTTTGCAGACGTAAATCTAGATCAGCAGGAACACTTCTATTACTATATCTAAAATTTTATACATTCCCAAGGATGATACATTCGATAAACGTCTATACCGTTGCAAACGTAAGCAGTATGAAAATGCAGATTATTATTTTGTGCACTGATAAAGCATGCAGCTATGGAAATGAATTTCAACAGCCTAAGCGTAACATATATGTTGTGTTGATCAATTAAATTTAAATGGAAATGTCGATATTTTGATATTTCAAGACGCCCGTGTTTTCTTCTGTGTTAAACAATTCTGCGAAAGGCGTATCCAAATAAATTAATTCCTTACGCAAACAAATGATAAATACCTTTTGTGTACTTTTCACTTTTTATTGATCATTATTTGTTTTAGATATATTACTTTTAGATATGTTTTATTCTCTCCTTGTCAATGACGAAGACTTGATTATATTTTGAAATATCATGGGGCTTATATGTTTTAAACACATGATAAATGAATAATTGATAAATTTTCACAGAATGATCTGCTAGTTCCCTCAAAACTAATAACAACCGTTTTCTCAATTGTTCAAGTTACAGAAACAGACTTAGATTTTATCTAACAATGTTGTATGGGTCCATTACATAAGGACATTATTGACACTTAAAAATAGCAAACAGATGACATGACGAATAGTTTTATCTTCTACCACACCATCAAAGTACAGTTAGCTTGTTTAGTAGACGGAATTCGACAAAGAATTTCAACATTTTATATATAATTATATTCTGGTATTTTCTCAGCCTAGGAAAACGTAGCTCAATTAAGCAGTATCAAGAAACTCACGAACATTTGTAAACAATGTAAAAAATTATTTAAATGTTTGGCTACGGCATGCCTGATTCCAATAATAAAGTTAATATTTCGAAAAATTTTGTTTTATATTTTCCAGTTACCGTTCCAGCTCAGTCAAACAAATTTTTGTTTTCTGTTTTTCCTGTCATGACAATTGCTCGCGTAAATATTTCAGTTGACGTAAGATGAATCACAAAGGAATTATACTGCTGTACATAATGCATCAAACAGCCAAAATAGCATACATTTTCCGATATTTTATATAGAAACTTTTAGAATTCCTCTCTGTTTTATACAATCATTGTTCAAGCATGCCAAATTTTCGGATATCTTACTAATTTTGTTGACAGAAGTTAAGATAATGCTATTGATTTATAGACTGCATGTCGTAATACACTGATATAACAGACACCGAAAACTGACATGTGCAATATTTATTTGGGATTTAAGAGACTGGTTTACTTGTCCTTTCAATTCTGGCGGCAATACGTGAGGTGTTCAACTCAGATTCAATACTGTGAAATTTAAATCTATAAGAGACATAAATGAGAATTCACATTTTTGATCGCATTGCCTTTTTCATTTCATTAAAGATTCATCTTTTTTTTAATGGACACGCGAAACAAAGTGACATATTAGCAAGCATAGTGCTTTTGCTTTGGATACTAACCTTTCATAGGAGTATGGATGAAGTGGTGACTGAGGTCAGATATTACGATTATTTTGGTCAATTACTAAATATTGGCCATAAAGGAATAAAAGGTTAAAGACAATATATTTTATATATTTCAGTTATAATTTATACTTATTTATTTTAGGTCGACTGTAAAGCAAGTTCTACGAAATATTTATGACTCCCGGCACCTCAGTCCTGTTTAAATCTATCGCCACAAGGGTATGAAACAAGAGAAGTTAGATTCCTTTTAATGTTGAGCGCCAAACAAGGAAGCTACTAGTGCCATATATCATGTCTTTTGGTACGACGCGGCCGGGAATCGTACCCACTAGGCTATCGAGACGATTATATTTAGGAATTATTTCATAATCTAGACTTGATAAGAATCTCAGGGGATTATTTTGAATATGTCATTTTACAATAATCGTGGACTTATATCTAATGATGCGAGATAACAATAAGCTTATGGAAGAATACAATAAAACTAAAGAAAATGCATGTTATATAGCGTTACTGCAAATGTATTATACAATCTCTGTTATTCAGATGTAATGTAATTTAGTCAATTACAATGAATTACAGTGAATTTTCTGCCTGTAATCAAGGTTATTTGTGATTACTCTCTGATTACTGGAGAAATAGTATGACACCAGGGTATAAATATATACATTTACAATGTAAGTGATTATCTATATGCTTGCTTCACTTCATCTGGAGAATATCCAATGTATACAAAAACAGTTTAGTTCATTATTATCCCTAAACAATTGAGAGGTATGACAAATGCAGTTTGCCATCTTATGATAGTCTTAACTTATTAAGGATAAATAACCAACTGTGTCACCTACATTATGTATAGTGGCTTCAGGTATTATGCACAGGTGAGGAACTATGACATTTAGCAGTTAATATACCAACAATTTACACAATGCCTCTAGGTAATGCAAACATGACATGCCTGAATTGAAATCAAAATGTAATTATTAGATTAAGGCTAATTTATTTGCACTGTCAGAGATTTTTGTGAGCAGTCGCTTCTCTGCAACCAATCATTCAACACTTTACTGAAAGATGTCATAGTGGGTGCTGAATTATTTCATTTTACCAAAGGGTTGTTCTGGGCCCGTAAAGGCTAAAATGTAAAATTCGCCCATTCTGTGTGTGCATCGTTGATATTTAACTTTTCAACCCATTTGAAGTTTTTACACAGCTTTTACTAATGGTAATTGATTTTATATAAAAATACCTGGAAACATAAATACCGAATATTAGAAAATGCAAATTATGTTTTTAGTTTGATTTTCACAGCTTTCAATAAAGGTTAAATAAATGCAATACATTTCACAAGTTAATGATGATTAGTGCAGTGATAGCCTACACTGAGAGACAATGCCAAAATGAATTTTCTCGATTCCCAGATTAATGAATCATTAATTGCATTGTCAAATCTGTTGAATCATTAATAGCAATATCAAATCTGTAAATTTTAAAGTTAAAAAATATATATTCAGTTATATATGCCTGTATTTCTGTCGTCCAAACACATGGTTATATTGAAAGTAATCAAATGTAATCATGATAACTAGAGTGCAAATTTAAAGTAATCAAATGTAATTGTACTTAGCAAATATCAAAGTAATCGTAATGTATCCAATTACTGACACATGTAATCAGTCCCAAGCCTGACTTAAATGCATCAAAATAATATGTTCATTTGTTACATCGTCATATATCTGACAATGTTTCTGGTTTGAGTCACCTTGACAACCTGAATAAACCGTCCAATTCTCATTTCCTCCTTCATTACGAATCTTATGTATTATTATAAAATGGTAAAATGAAATATATATTTGTAAAAGTTATGTATAATGGCTGCTTTAAATCAGTTAATTACTTTCTTTAATTATATCTACAGTCAGCATCTGGAATAAATAGACAAAATTTTGAATTTAATAGCACAATTTTTTTGTCCAGAGTACTCCTCATAAATCACTGGACTTCATAAGGTGCTTCACTCCTAAGAGGAGATGTGCCAATATTCTTTGTGTTCTGGTCGGATGATTTTTTCACTGAGTTATTGCCAATCGTTATTTAGTATAGAATAGATATAACTCTTACTTGTCCACAGAATTTTTCAGCAACGTCTGGCTGGAATTCATCAAAACGTCACGGAAAGCTCTACTCTTACATGAAAGAGGAAATGCGCATATTATCTAATTGATTTTGTCGGATGATTCTTCACTGACTTGTTGCCCTTTGATTATTCAACAGTTGTTATTTAGCGCTGTCCTTGTAGGGAGCTTTTCACAGCAATCACTGGCTGGAATTCAGCAAGAAATTGTAGGATGTTTTACTGTCAAAAGGAGATGCGCATATTGTCTTCAAATTCCGATTGAATGATTTTTCAATGAGTAATTGTACAGTGCTTATTCAATATTATTATGCCATCCGTGTCCAGGGTATGCCTCAGCAACTCTTGGTTGATATTCAGGGAAATTTGATAGGAAGCTTCACTTTCAAGGGGAGATGCACATATCTTGTGAATGCAGCTAAGGAAATTCTGAAAGCTCAAGCCAATTCCATGAATTCCACTGTTGTTCTTTACATACAATAACCATATCTCAACTAGTACAGCAGTGATTGAAAGGCGTATCAAAGAAAATGGAAGTAGAATTCTTCATTCAACAAAAATGATTTCAAAGCTCACATTTTGTTGTTTTAATGACTATTACACCTGCTAATATCAATGTGTTTTAAGATATATATTAAGATAAATATTACTTTTAAAACATTTGATATGAAATAATGTATCTTCAACAGTTGTAATTTCTTGTAATTATAAATGGATGATAAGCAATTATACTTGTTAAAAGACGTTTTATGTACTTAATACATATCTCGATAACTAAAAATGAGGTTTAAATAAATTAGTTGAAATAAGAGCAACAGAAAATATAATTTTTAATGGATCTGTTATCCTCTGCCTTTTTTAAGATATTTTGTGGATATATCATAATATTCCATTTTTTACTTCGATTTAATATTCAAACCGATTAACTATGTCTAAATTTATTTGTTTATGTATTTAGCGTTGACAGTACATATGCGATAGGGTTAATCAAAGAAATAGCGCTGAAGAATATATATTTCAGATCAAGTTTATGTTCATTTAAGGTGTTAGACCCATAATAGGGTACCTCCATTTGAAGAGTATTCAATTCATTTCATAAATCTCCTTTTTCAGGTGGGCATATGTTCAAGCCCGACTAGGACCATTTTTCCTTAATATATTCTTTTTTACTGGTAACTTTTTACTTGTTTCAAGACTTGATATTGCTTTATTGTACAAAAGTGGGAATTTTTCATTTAGTAATCGATTTCTTGCTGTTCAAAGTGAATGTACCTCTGAAACAGGAGAGGGCCGAGTTAGACATCTTTACAAAATACTGTGTTACATGCAGTAAAAGTTCTCTATTTTGCCTTTATTCTTTAGCTTTTTAGTGTGGAAGAAATGTAGGTAGGTTTTACTTCTGCCCCAAGGTTTATTTTTAAATAAAGTGAGCAAAATTTTAAGAAGTCCCACAGAACTCGACCTTAATTTTTCAATGTGGAGTTAGACATCTGTCTCTTTAAATCCTTTTGCTTGAGACACCCTAGAAAACATTATATTGACAGTTTTATTTTTGTGTTTTATAATTGTTTACAAATAGTTTAACATTTCTTCTATCAAAATTAATGGTATAATGAATTCTCTGCAAACGTTTTTGACAGTGGCCATCACTTTGAAATGTATCTCTATTTAAGCTTAAGGAAATATCATGAATTATACAAAATTTATATAAAAAACAGTACGGTCAAAGTTGCTTAAAAATTGCAACACAGTGCGAAATAAGGTCAACTTCAAGAATATACCAAGCGAATGCCATGTTTTAAACAATATTATTACGGGTCTAATACCTTAAACTAATTGTTGTTATCCAAAGGTTTAGGATAAGTTGAACAAAATATGCGCAAAGGGTATTTTTTATAAATATTCTGCTTGTCATCATGACATTAAACATGAGATTCAGTTGTTTCCTTCCTAATACATCAAGGATAAAACTGTTTGATTTTATTTACTAAGACAGAAACAAATGTCTATTGAAAAAACAACAGCAACCTTTTTACTTATTGACTTGAGACTGTAAATTTGTAATCTACATTTTATGAAATAAACAGGACTGCTCATGGTCTGATCACAATTTACAACATATTGCTACTTATAACACAGTATTCTTTAGTATCAAGTTGTACGAGTTTTAAAAATAAATGAATTATTATTTAACTTTGATTTTGTATAACTATGTTTATTTGAATTAAGATAACGCATTAACAGCTTGGTAAAGTATTGTTTGGAATCAGTGTTGTCATATATTCATTCCTTTTGTAATCAAGGAGTCCATTCAATACTGTGTTATGGATTTCAGTTTAAGCCGGTGTTAGGGGAATAGAAAAAGTGGAAACTCCACAGGTCGCTCATAGTATGTCGAAACGGAAGGTATACTAGGAAATGCCACCAAAAGTGTAAGTAACACTTGAAAGATGCTCGAGGGGTTTTACACTTTCCATTATCTGTCATGAACAGAATCAATCAAATCGAGTCTGCTATACTTTGCTTGGTTGCATTCATGCTTTCAAAGGATTTTTGTACAGATTTTATTCCTCATATGAACAAAATATGAAATATATTCTAAAATATCTAAATAAATGTTACGAAGTGTGGCTCTGAAATGTACGAAACAATGAATTGCAGCCCAACTGTGTCGTTTTTCCTGTTTGTCTATTTGTTTGTTATGTATGTATGTATGTGTGGATGTATGTGAGTGATAGTCTTGTGTACATTAGTGTTTTCGCTGCTGTGGTGAGCTTGGCTTTTGTGGTGGCTTTCGCCCGTTGTATATTCATCCTTGCTTTTTAATTTTCCACAACAACACCCCTTTATCTGCCACTTACCCGTTTTTGTATTTAGCATATAATCAAAATGTACTTGTAGGAATTTTGAAGCAACCCATCTGCTATATCTTTTCCGTAACAGTGTGTTTGTTGTGGGCCCACTTTGCGATGCCCAGCTGTGTGGCTGTGTTTGTGCTCTTTGCTTCCGAGAAATCTACCATTACCTTTTATTTTTGTAATATTTAACTTATATGCAAAACATTCAAATGACTCAAATATACAAGTATGCAATAATGTTTTAATATAAGGCATATATATATTTCATCAGTTCTAAGATGTATAACCGCAGACAGATTCTTGCTACCATTTATACGATAAGAGTATCAACTTTATCAGTAATATAAATCTCATTACCTATTTGTAATACATTCAGCCTGACATTGCCAAAATTACGTCTCACATTTGATAAAGATTTAGTGTTTGCAAGCATAAATTATTTTGCTAAACGATTTATTACTAAATAAGATAACCACGAACATGAGAGTATATTGAAACGGAAGGTATACTGGGTAATGCGACAAAAAGAGTAAGTTCACTTGACAGATACCCATTGGCCATTGTACACTAGGATATTGTATCTTTAGGTACTTACTTCAAATGCAGAAAATCCTCATAACATGTATTTAAATTTACTTAACATGTAAATCTATACTGTGCCTACAGCTACATTCATAATTAAATGTCATGAAATAACAGTCAATTGTTATTAGTACTAAGCATTCCATTTTTAGTGTCTGCACGTAGTAATATTGGGTTAACCTATTAATAAATATATTGTAACTATTAAACCAAGTGAATAGAACTGTTAATACACGAAAACTTGAAATTGTTATATGTACTCACTGCATTGCACTAATTGCACTCACTGTCCATGTATTCAGATACGAAATGTGGGTCTAATATATCTTTAATAAATGCATGTTAAGACTTTAACTGGCAAACGGTACTTGATACACCTTCTGTTAAATCATCCGGCGATGGCAAACGGTACTTGCAACACCTGTTAAATCACCAAACGATTGATAATCGGAGCTTAAGTTTTATCAACCGGAAGCGACTGCGTAACGTTATTTATCTGGAGAACTTAGAAAATGTTTGGTAGCCGTTATACGGGTAGAATAAAGTTTGTTGGGAATCTGTTACATTCTGTGCATTAAGTGTGAGGGGTGTTGCACATTTCAAAACCTGTCATAAAAAGACTCGGGGTAAACAGAATCGGCTATTATGTTGCTTGGTTGCGTTCTATGCTTCCGAAGCATCTTTTCACAGATTTTATTGATTAACTTTTTTTTTAGAATTTTAAGATAAGTAGCCATGTAAGGACTCCAAATGATATATGGTGAATTGTGAAAAATTAGGCACACGGACCTATGACTAGAATGCAGTGTAATGATTTCTTGCATTTTAATATTTATCATAGATTCATCGGGTGATTGAAGCAACGTCATTCATACTAATATTCCTTCATACCTTAGGTAGGTCCAAATGATGTAAAAAGGAACAAAAAAAGGGACTACAACATAATTATCACTTACCTTCTTAGTCGATCGTTCACATTTTCGTTGAATATAGTGTTTGTAAATCATTGTGATCACTCGAGACATTGAAGAAATAACAACAGACAAATGTAACGTATGGAAACAGCTTTTTTCACGTTTGAAATATAATATTTAATGCATCACTGTTAGCCAAACAACTTGTTGGACTTAAATAGTTTGACGCACTAAGGTTTCTTTACAAATTGTCACTGAATAATGTCGTTGAATACAAAATACTTCCTGGTCAAATTAATTCAGTGTATCGGAAAAAAAAATCTAGGTGAAGATGATGGTTTGGCAGCAGTTGCGCATGAACAGATTCTTAAGGGTGTGCTTAATGGTTACGTGCTATGCTTACGAACAATGTTCTCACAGAGTTCAGTGTGTGTTTTAACTTATTCTAATATGTCTAATTTTGTAGCATTCCATCGTTGTTTTATAATTTGTCTGAACAATATTTTGAACTTCCAATTGCTCGGAAACTAGTCATTTCACGTTTCAATCAACAATGTGGTGTTATTTATAATATGTTCGTCTATGTTTTGTGCAGTACTCTCTCTTTCCTTCTGAGTTTTACCTTTGAGGTATTTTCAGAAAATCCCACTAGGTAGGTTTAAAAAAGACAACACACATGTGCAATGTTTTAATGCTTTCTTCCAGGGAAATCTCAAATCTCTGTTACGGAAAAAGTGGACAGTTACTGACAACTAAATCCCACCATTCGACAACCAAAATATCGGTATCGTTCACGTTACATTTTGGCATGCAAAACTGTTTAAAGCTGCAACTGAGACGTATATTCAGTTAAACATGCACTAACCACTTGTGAACAGAGACGACCTGGCTCCAAAACAAGTGGTTTCATGGTTTTACCATTTGCAGTGTATATTTTCCTCTGAATAAAGACAACATGAAAATAAAGATTACTTTTAAAAGGAAATGTCTGCCTGGTTTTGCAATAAAAAAGATTGCAAGTATAGCAGCTTATGATCAAAACAAAAACAGTTAGCATGAAACCGAAAACATTTGATATTGTCCACTTGTTCTATTTATGGTCCAAATGAGGGTTTTCCTTTGTCACTATTGAAATCCGACGAATCCGGAAGTAGTCCATATCTCTGTCTTTTTTTGCAAACATGACAAAGCGGTTGAAACATGCACAGAACAGTCTGAAACCAGACACCCCTTAAACACTAATGGATTCGGCCACAACGTAAGCGCAGAAACTGGCTGAATATTTTCCTGTGAGATACCTATTTGGCAAATTACAGTATTCCAGGGGTGTGCTTACTATGACAGGTAAAAATGTCCATAAATACTTTACAATAGTTACTAAAATAAATGAAATATGCAAAGCCTGAAATGAAACGATCTTCATTTTCAATAAAATCTTTATCTCTGCAATTGATATACATTTTGTTATCATATTATTGTTCGTGAAACACCCTCGAATTATTAATAGGCTGTCGTGAAATGCGAACTCCCGCTGGACCGAAGCATGTAGGTATGACCAATCGGTAGACTCCTTACGTCCTGTCGCTTGGATATATTCTGCTTCCCGGCTTCTTGCAGTAGACATGACTACAGTAGGGTAGACAAAATAACCGAAAACAATATATAGGCTTGGAGCCGTAGCCCCAAGCCAATTAAGACTTCTTTTTGGCTCCCTCAAACATCTATATACATGTAGACAGGTTAAAATATGCATTTTGTAAATGGGATTGTTTAATATGTGTTGAATGTCAAATTTCAATTTGGCGGTCATTATTTTAGGATCAAAACCAAATATGCATAAAGGTACTTCAAGTTAACAACAAATCTGACATTTTTTCGGTGCATACCGACTACTTTCATACAGAGCATTACCTTACCCTGTAAACGACAAATAAATACTCTGTCTTGTGCATTACATAATGTGTATTGTACCTACTAGTACATTGTATTAATTTGTATATAATATACATATACGGTGTGTCTGTGAAGTGTTAGCTAATAGAGAATGTTTGCACTGGCATTTTCGTCCTTTTGTCTGCCTCAGCAATACTGATTATATTCATGTCATATCGGAGCTCTTTTCTGACGGGCAGGAAAATGAATCAGCTAGCTTTTACCGTGCAGTTTCTAAAAGAAGAATATTATATTTTTGCCTTTTTTTCTTTACCAAATAACAAGCGGAAAAAAAAAACAATATTGCATATTGAACAATTACCTGTTGATAAGAAAATTAATTTTAGACAAAAATGTAATATTCATGCTAACGCGTTTGATTTGCCAAACTTGGGCTGTTCTGTGAACTGCTGTTAGTATGTTTTAAAACATTCTTTAACAAGATATTCTTAGATGTGATGAATTACATTTGTTGCCGCCCGTTGGCTTAATAACATGGTTGTTATCACAGGAATTGGATAGGTCATAGCTATTAATTGAAAGTGTTTCCATGCATAATCTGTATTACAAAATGTTTCCCGGGATTAATAGGATGCTTAAGGAGATAATTGATTGCAAGGTAAAGAGCATTTGTTAGCACAAAGAGAGAATATTGAAATGTTTTCAAAACCGGCAGGTGGTGAATCACCGTGATATGCAATTACTGGGAATACCATTTTTTCTTAAATGATATGACTTGAAATTTGAAACTTTATATTGACATTTTATCAATTATTAAAATTAGGACAAACAATAAGGATAAATATATATCGAAAATACTGAGTTGTATTTAGTTTCATTCTTGTTTTATAAAGTATAAATTCATTGTAATGTATTGTGGGGATCGTGACTATTTTCCTTGGAATGAAGAAAACCCTCGAAGTAACATTGAAATCTAGACGAAATATAAATGTGTCTGCCACCGTTTCTATAAACCTATGCTGCATACTAAATATCATCAAACTTATTTATTTTAAATAAACTTTGTGTTTAAAGTATGTATTGAATCCAACAACTTCTTTTTTCACAATTCTAACAAAGGAAGAAATAAATTTATGCATCATGGCAAAACAACGCTTACCAAACATTTAATTTCATTGAATTTACAGTATGATCTTTTGACGAGTGAATTGCAAAACATGAAAATAGCCTGCAGCTAAAGTCATCTGAACAAGTTGAACATTTAATGCAAGCATCATTATTCGAATATTGTATTGCATTGGCAATATTCATAGTATCACTTCAGTGTTAACGCTATTCAAGAACATTAGGCACTGACTGAAATATTTTGACGGAAAACAGAAATGTGCACTGCATTGGAAATAATCAGTAGAAATCGTTGATAAACATGGTATTACCATTATTGTTATTTTCAGTAGACTGGGTTACATATATCTGATCTGAGACTGTATCATGTTGTAATATTCCTTTTGTATATCTCGGTGTGCACGACACGACCTTTCTAATCAACGAAGAATGTGATTTGGTGTTGACTTGATTTTTTTTTGTTTGGTTTAACACAATAGGTCATAACTATGGTGGCTTTGATGGAAGACGAAGTCCCCAGTTGTCTCTCCGTACATTACTTCATCATGGACAGGCACCTGGGTAGAACCACTGACCTTCTGTTAGTCAGCCGGCTGACTTCCTCGAATGAAGAATTTAACGCTTGAAGGTCTGCTGAATCTATATCGGTGAGGGGCAAGTGATTTGAAGTCAACTAACTTAACCACTCGACCAGAGAGGCCCATTGTTAATTAACCAATGTATCGTTTGCATCAATTGTAAAATATTGTTTGATATTTTTATTAGCAATATTGTTACATTTGTAAACTAAATTGATCTACGTGCATAGTAAAGAGATTATGATCAGCATATTATTTATTGTGCTATCAGTGAAAGGGTACTCTCACAAACCTGTTACAAATATCTTACTATTATTGGTAACAGGGCAGCGCTGGTTTGTGATTATACCAAGGAAGTTATGATAACGTGTAACTGTAGACTATTTGGCCACATATTGTAAAACAAAATAACAATTGTTTTAAAACACTGATCTCTTTAGCGTACGACAACGGCAACACAAAAGAAATTATATAGGTATCTGAAAATGATTTCTAATGAAGGCTTTGAAACTTAGTTACTGATAGACGATATGTAATGGAAACACATAAGAATCGGTTCTTTTATTATTATTATTTTCATTCAAAATTGAAATGCATTTGTAACGGGTACCGGAGGTAAACTCCATTGATAATAAAGGTTTTAATGAACGTTAAGTACGTATCCCTCCGTGGTGTATTGGTCAATAGCGCATGACGTTTCTATTGCCGCGGCGGCCCGGATTCGATTCCCGACTGCGGCAATTTTCTCTCTCTTGATTTGACATTTTTAAGATAGTTTAGAAATAAAAACTCATGTTCTAATGTTCTGTTCATAATACGATCAGTATTATAGTAGAAAGTAATGTTGAAAGAGACAGCTTGAATCGAGGTAGTTCTTTGTTATCAAATATTTCAAAGATACCGGCCTGAAACTGATTTGTATCTCGTATCCAAATATCAATCATCAAGTGCAACGTCCTGTCGGTACAGTCTAAACAGCACACACAGGTGAATGGTTCTATTGCTATCATTATTTGTTTGTATACGTACATAGAAGGTGGCTTTATTTAATAGCAAATGCAAACAGAAATGCTGTACTTTTGATTTTCTTTCACAGTAAACTCGCTTATAATTTAATCAACTCAAGAAAAGATCCTTTGGTAGTATGTACGGAAACAACGCCAAATGAAAGCAGATTCTGTTAATGGCATGTAATTCAATGTGAAAGTTCCCTTGTAACCATCAGTCCGATATCCTGTGATCCCAGAGAACCAGAAAAAAACGACTTAGTCAAAGTTCTTTGATACTTTTACAGTCGCCAAACGATGCTTGAATACTTGTTTGTGAAGGTTAATCATATCTATACAATGATTCTATGGAAGCTCAGAATACACCCATTGTGAGAAAAGCAATATAGCAGACTCGGTTAGATTGAGTCTTTTTATGAGAAGTTATAAAATCAGCAACATTAACCGCTCCATGTAGCAATGGCTAACAGAAATGTATGACTCAGAAATTTAGAAAGATTGTTTACTCAAAACATATACGCATTGTTCTTACCCTTCTGATTTATTTTTATAAAAACGACCACGTGTGCAGTAACGTCTTTGGCAACATATTTCCGCCAAGTAAGTAATCATAATTTCAAATAGACGCTTCATTTCGTCGGCTAGTAATTTGCAGTTAGATGATTTAATTACTATTTAAGAAATAAACATCATTCCTAAATAACCCGGTCGTCTTCATTTGTTTGCTTATTATGTGGGTGGCTTTTTACCATGAGTACAGCTTCCTTGCCAATAAACAACAAAACGTATATTATGGAATTTTAATGAATGTTGTCTGAAAGGCAGCTATACCTCAAGCTACCCTACGTTAATGTAAAGGAGGGCAATCAGAAATTAATGGAGCTTGGTTCATCAGTCTGAATTTTAACTTACTGTCAAAATCTTGTAACAATATACAAAGTCACAAATGCAGTAGGCGCAATGCTGTTGTTGAATTGGCAACAATTAATTGGTAAACTGAAATACTGTTGAAAAACGGCGTTAAACCCAAAACAAACAAACAAACAAACAAAAAATGTCTTTAAGATATATTTAAATCTAAGCATGTTTCCATATCGTTCCTTTCATGTGTTGTCTGTTTTGACAAGTAAAAGTGCAATAACTTGTACAAAACATATAAAATACATTATACATTCATCAAATAGTCTGATATCTTGTTCATATCAAATTTCTAACATGGCCAATGAAGCATTTTTTACAAATTTAATGACAGCAAAATGATTTATTGAGGAAGAAATTGAAAGTCGTAATATCCTTCTGTCAGAAACGTTAACACGACCACTGATATTTAATTGATCTCTCTTAAACATGGTTTCTGGAGAGAAATCAGGAAGTGTGACAATGATGAAATTCAGGCTATTAATCATTTATATCAAATGCAACACAAGAATATTCCCAGGCATTGCAATGACTGCTGCCGATTGAGACATACTAATATTCCTTGCATATTTATAGAAAGCCTGCGTTGTAACAATGTGTAATATAATCATAGAAATCCAAGTACATTTCACTAATTGGTTAGATATTTACACAGCATTAAGCCAATGTGATAATCATACTTGCCTTTGAGTTTTGTCAGTGATATGATGAATATAAAATTTGTGTCCAAGCAATAATTATTACTAAAATAACTGCAACATCCTTGATGTGAACATTGACCATTTAATTATAGACCAAATTTCGCCTTTGAACTCTGGACTTAGAACCAGATTATTGTTTCATGGTCTTCATCAGGTGGCTGGTGTTACTGTCAAAATTTCTTCACGTTTAAAAGAATAAGAATATTCTACTGAAAGTTTGTGAACGTGTTCAGTCATCAAGTAGAATTGCAAGAAAGCATGACATATTTCGTTATAAGTTACCTCTTCATATTACCAACACTTATTTTGTTTCAAAATAAGAAATTTAACTTCTGTTAAGTATGATTTCCATGATTTTCATCTTCGTTTCAATCAATAGATAAGAATGTAAATTTAAAGAACATTATTGTAACAATTTGCAGTACGAAAGTGATATATACAACAAGAATCTTAAAATAATATTCAAAATGTTTAGTTTTTATTAAGAATAACTCCTTTTTAATAGAGCAACGTTTGTCCTGTCATACATGTTTTAATCTTACCACTTCCATTTTGTATGCAGATAGATTAACAGCCCTGTAAATAGTGCGGACTTATGGGGTTGGGCTTTCCGTATAATGATAAAACAACGACACAATGTAATATCAGTGCTGTTATATTTTCTGCTCTTTATTATTATGGTTACCATTCATTTTTAGATAATAGAATTCCGCTGGTGCTAGAGGGCATTACATCGAATAAATTGACTCAGTTAAATTAAGCCGGCTATTGTTTTGCATAGGTGTGTATTATACTTTTAAATGATCCTCTCATAAATTTTATTATCTATTATAAATGTGTAATGGAAAATTAGAACTAATCATTCAGTCACTTTTCTGAAGTCAGGTAGTTATATGTATTTACAAACATGTATGCTATTTTGGTTTGTTAATAGTGTAAAAGAAAGAAACTAAGAAGCAACATGTAATAGAATGATACATATATTGAATTCTAATGATACACGAAATTAAAACTGCTGGAGAATATTCTTGTATGAAAGGGCATATTGACGAAACATTACAAAAACTTTTATTTGTTATGAAACCAGAAAAAACTAACCGCAGAATGGACTTAAACATTTTGCGTATTAAGAATTTACAGTTGTTGTAGGTAAACTAGTATTTTAAATATACTGTTTACTGGCAATTACCAATTAACAAGAATCTAGTTGTATGAGATAAACTGATAATTTGATTAATATATTGTTTACTAGTAATTAAATGCACAAATTATCTAACTTCTATTAGTAATCACTTTAAATTTGCATATTTGAGTACTTAATTCCTGCTTTTCGTTTACTCCATTGGTGTAAATGATTTTAAAATAATTGTGGTTCTACCGAAGATTATTCTGGAGCGATGAAGACATTAAAATAGTACCTAGTTTTGTGTTCATTTTCTTTGGTTTATTATGATATATGTTATGTATAAACACGTGTAAGGTAACCGGAATTTTAAACACGGTTTATGAATATTATTGAAAAACGCTTGTTTAATTTAAATATTAAAGGTTGTCTTTAAACATATGCAAGATACAATCAATGCGCGGCCTTGGTCGATCTGATGGACATCTGACCTGTAACAAGATGTTTGTGTATTTATTTATTCTTAGTTTTATAATATATATAAACCAATTATTATAGCAACGTTGTTTGTGTTTTTCCAATTTCAGTATAAAAAAACTGTTGTTTTTTTTAAACATGAGTGTGTTGCATATCAACTAATTTCAAATGAATTTACTGATTATTGATGAACAAATTTCACGTCTTAATATATTTCTGGTAAAATCATCAGAACCCGTCGAACTGTGTAAAATCGATGCAACGTTGTTTTACATCTTCCCGAAGAAATCTAAGGAATTCTGGCATAATTGAAATCTAATCTATAAATCATTTATCTTTCATTTATAAATGTATTTCAGGAGATTTCCCAAGGTTTATGGTAATCAGCTCACAAAATTCATAATTTAAATACTATGTATATTTAACGCACAAAATTGTGTTCTTTTTATAAACAATTCCCAATACACTGCAATACCTAATTTTTCATTTTAAGTACATCGGGTTTACTCTTATTCATGAGGTGCATTTTGCTAAACGCTTCTGCAAAAACGAAATTCTGTTATGTTTTCTGGCCATTTGGATCTTGTATTCCATCCAACAATTCTGGACAATTTTCTGTTTAAACTGGTGCTTGATGAGTGAAGGGTATTGCACATTACAGTAACCTCACACGATCGGACTTACGCAAACTGAGTCTGTTCATGTTTTACTTGATTTAATTCTTTCACTTTTTGTGACAGAAAATGAAATGCTCCGCACCTTCATTCCCTAGCATCGGTTTTGGCGGAATTGCTGAATAGACTTCATGATTCCAAATGACGTGAAAACATAACTGCAGTGAATATCCAAGTACGTTAGGACTTCTCAGCCATAAAGTTGACTTTTAATCGGTTGTTACTAAAATTAATAAAATCGTACAATAAGATGATCCTTTGAAAAATCCAAAAAGAAATGAATAAATAAAAATAAACAAGTAATATAAACTTTCTACTAGACAAATGCAAAGAAGAGTGGTAAAAAAAAAATAAAGTAAACATGGCAATATATATCGCACATTCATGTGATCACGTTGCTCTTTAAAATATTATATTTTACATAACCAATAGTGTATTTAACAAGAGCAATGTATCTTGTTCTGTTTCGTGTTTTACTTAATGGAAAAGGGCTCAGCGGAACACACGGTCAATCAGCATCGCGTATGTAAACATTTATCGGCTTATTTATCTGCTTATTTAAACTTTTCGGTTAATGTGGCGTTACTTCACAATTTTATAATAGTTGTAACAAACTTACAGACATACCAATGTCGGCAGGATGTTCGCTCTAAACAAGAGGGCAATTTTCCGAAATTGGTGAAGGCTCACAGACGCTTTCCAAAATGGTTGTACAAATAATTAGCTTTCCTATTATGTTTTTTTGGCAAATTATACCTGATAAGCATTTCTTGCACAGATAATGCATTAAATATTTACTTTTTTTGTTGAAATCGCAAACGAGTAATATCAGTTTTACAGTATCGTGTCTGACATACATTTGTACAGACATTCGAATCATAACATAGTCGTTCAGAAACTAATGTTTTCACATATATGTGCAGTGCAGGTTTGACGTAATTACACTTCTTTGATAACGAAGCATTGGTATTAACAGGAATCGGCATAGAAAGATATATAAAGGAAACTTGGTGTTTTAGGGAAGGCAAGCCATACACTTACCATATTTTCGACAGGTTAGACAAGACAGTGTAAATAAAATAAGAAAGACTCTAACATGAGTGACAAAATACCAGATTATATAAAGTAAAACATATAAATAGGATCAGTCTAAGGTATAGATATACCAATTTACTCAACAACATGTCGGAAGTCAGAGCACCACTTTTAAGGGCACGACTAAGCATGTCGCAAGACAAACTTCTGTTCCTCCATCTGTTGTGTAACATTTAGGTGGAAAGTATCACGGAGTCTTACACTTTATTAGTCATTGCACCATCAAATAGAAAAGTGTAGCGACCAGCTTTAGAGGGGTCAATCACTAAACATGCACTTTGCATTGTATCCCTCACTGATAAATTTACTTACACGTATCACAAATATTTCAAAAAAATAAACACATTTTTTTAATATTTTCCTTAGTTTATACACTACACTCCCACAGTAAACGAGGTATTATAGGCCAAGTTTTAGAAGCGTTTAGTGATTTGTATTGTTTGTTTTTTTAAGTTTGGGCGGTATGTTATAAAATTCAGTAAACGCTTTTTTTAAATGCTAAGCGATTAGAATGTCCTGGTGAAGATTTTAATGTTTCTGTAGAGAACAAAAAGACGATCTGTTAAAAGTGAAAACACACATGGTGAAATATGTTAATAAAGATACTATTGGGGACAGAAAAGTAAATATTATGCGTCGGAGTATGGGAGAAAGGTCTAGAAATATGTTAAATTCAAACAAAATATCTAGTGTTAGCAGCATGACTGTTTTTTTTTTTGCAGATAACATAGACAGATTACTTTTCAATTGCATTGAAATACTTCGCGTAGAAATAAAGCTGACAGGCAGTGTTCAAGCTTTAATGTACTTTCTATAGACAGGCAATTTCCCTTGAGTAAAGAGGGTTAATGATTAGCCTCAGAGTCTACATTTTTAAATGATTTAATTTCCTTAATACATAACTATACTTAGTGTCAGTATAGAAGAAACAATGTCAATTTTACAGGTCGAATAAATTCCAAATGTTTTGGCCGAATATTTAAAATAATTGGTCTATTTAGAAGAGATTAAGCATTTTTGTAATTACGTCATTTATAAGAAGATACAAGCCATAACGAAAGTCAGAAACATCACAATCCAAGATTTTCACTCTTTTGCAACAATTATAATATTGTTTTAAATCAACCATAAAGACCCACCACGACCTAATGACCCACTTTTTCCTCCACATGAACTTCATGCAAATCATATTGAAACTACTGGTATATTACAGCTATTCTACAAGATGGCAGGTGGATAATTTAGGCTCTCTCTGAATTAAAATGTTTTCACAACCAACTTCATATGAAAACGTATTCAGTCTTTATCTTTTCAGTTTACTTTTATAAACATAGAATAATAATTATCTTACACTGTAGAAACAAAGTGTTCAATGACCTTTATACATCAAGTAATGTACATACTACTACATTAATTTAATAATGTATTTAGACATTAAACACATTGTCTTGGCCTTTTATATGTTAATGTCATTTTGTAGCTAGATACTTGTTTTTTCTCATTTTCTTCATGCAAAGCATGTATAATAGAAATGAATACAGTTAATTTGTGCGCGTCTTTAAGTTTGTTCTTTACATTTTTACTATCCCCTAAAGGAGTATTAATAATCTCTTAAATCAGATACATTATGAAAAATACCAGAAATGAAACGTTTAAAGTTCTAATGCTTTCAATTTAAACATTTACAGCTAAAGATTTTTAATCATAAAATAAATAGTCCGACGGGGCGCAAAAGAATTTAATGTTTTGCTTGTGTGTCCTCCGCATGGTCTGTTTCCATTATGAGTATTACGATAGCGTATAACGTTTTATGAAAGTTTGATTATTTAAATGCTCTCTGGTTTGATTCAATATTGAAAATATAACGAAATTTAATGCATATTTTAACTCACAAATATTAAGAACATTTATTTCTAAGCCCAGAAAAAGGCCATTGCAAAGTCGGTGGAATGGAATCAAATCTGTAAACGAGACTAGCAAATTACACCTTTATGAATATATTCGTTAATAGCAAGCATATTATACCGTGTGTGTAGCTGAACACTATCCCATAATAAACAAATAACCGAGTATTGCAGTGGCAATACAGAAGTCCCCTACCAGTGGAAAACTTTGTCAGTGTTCATCCCTTGTAGTTGTTTACACAGTGCTACAACTAAAATGCTTCAATTAGAAGATAAGAAATATAAACCGTTTTACTTAAATTTCCATAGTGACCTTGACCTACAAGCATAGATCATGTATGCGAAACATTCTCGACATTCTCACTTCATGGGGAACATTCATGTGCAGTAAAAAGATAAACCATCAAAGCACATAAATTTTGTGGAGCGAAAACAATTTTATTTGACCTTCAATAGTGACCTTGACATTTGACCGACAACTATGAGTCATGTGCGCGACACATAGTCTAATTATGGGGAACATTTATGTGTAGTAATAAAACTTCCTTCAATGCAGTTATAAGTTTTGGAGCAGAAATAAATTTTTATTTGACCTTAAGTTTTGACCTTGACCTTTAACCGTGAAGCGTGGGTCATGTGTTGACACATTGTCTCATCATGGGGAACGCGTATGTGTAGCACTGAGATAATGCATCAATGCATATAAAAGTTATAGAGCGGAAACTATTTTTACTTGACCTTCAGTATTGATCTTGACATTTGACCTACAAACATAAGTCATGTACGTGCATAATTTACATATTGCCCTCTATTTACATACAGCATTTTATGAACCTTAGCTTAAATACTTTTGAGAAATTACAGGATCCAGATTTGCGAACGGACAATTGTGCTTTATATCTTAACGCCTATTATTGTACCCGAGCATCACTTGGGGTTACTGTGCACTGGGCTGCCATAATTGGCCACTTCACGAATAAGCCGATCTCGTGGGTGGCAAGAAATGAATTCGGTTTTAGAATAAACAAACATTCCGGCGTCCGCCGGTCAAGTGAGCTGCAAGTAAAGCTTTCTAATTTGCTATGATTTTCTATTGTGTCTCATCGTATCTTTTCTTGTGGTATGTTCCTACCTTAAGGAGTATCAATCACATATTTAAAAATGTTTATCCGGACATATATCGCGAAAATATATTATTTTCAGCTTAGATTATCTTGCAAGACTGGCAATAGCATAACGAATGTCTAGCTGGTTGTCAACGTTGAAACAGTGTAAGACACATATTTGGAACGAGGTGACCCTTTGTAGCTTATATTGGATTATTAAGAAAGACAAATACTGTGACACTCTCCCATATTTGACTAATATAATCTGAACATTATAATAGGCTTTCATGCAGTTCATGTCTTACCTATCCTTAGCACATGCACGTTTATAAAATGTGCATTAACATTTGCAGTACCACTGTTTTCGTCTGTGTTAGCGTATTGAGTTCCGAAACCATCAAGCAAGTTCTTTCGTAGGTCTACGTTATAAACAAATTTAAGGCTAACTATGATTGTAGATAAATATTTATTAATGTTATTATATAATAATCGAAATAAAGGCGAATGTGAAGTTTATGAGGATTTTATTTCTTTTTTTAGATACTATATTATATATTGTATATCGTATTTGTTTCTTTTTGCGGGGTTTCGTTTTTCTTACCATTTACTTTATAGTACTGTTCAAACTAATTACTTAGTGCATTTAGTCTTATAAATCGTTATAACTTGACTACTAGAATCTTTTTGAAAGTTTTCATTTAACACTTTAAGTTTAACACACAAGATTTTTTGTGCCTTTCCGTATTCAATTAAACGAAAGTTGTTTCCTTCAGCTATGCCTATCATGGACATGCCTGTTCCAAGTTCATTTATTTTGCATTATGTCAAAACGAAACTCGCTTTCTTCCTGTGCAAAACCTCATTTAGTACATTTGTTATAAATTCCTTCTGGAAAACAAATGTAATTAGGTCCATAGGAAACAAAGCTGTGGTATAATTTAGTGTCCGCAATATTCTAAATGATGGCTCTTTTCTGTCAAGCCTGAGCTTTTTATTAGATTTATATACAACGGAACAGCATGAATGACGCTTTGTATTCCGTTAAGCATTGTTTTTGCATCCGTGAGAAATTTATTTCACAAGTCAAAATGCAGACATTTGGTCTCACAAAAAGATTGTGAAGCCGTTTCCGATCATGTATAACATATGTTTCATCTTGGTATGACACTGATGTCAATTTACATAATTTAGTCATGTGCCATCTTGTTTGATGTCTGTGTTGCTATTACCGTTCCTGTCTACACGATTTATCTTAACAACACATCAGTTTTAGTAGCTAGCGATAGATGTATTGGAGTACTAAAAACCGGCTATACATTTTCCGGATCTCTAGCAGCCAAGAACTCTCTGTTCTGAAGATGATCAATCATTATAAAAATGGCTGTTGTTTTATATTAAGCTTCATGTGAAACCTAGATTTAGGATAGTTGGTCTTAGGTGAAATTTAATAAAAAAGGAAGCAAATCACGAAAACAAATATCGTTATCTTTATAACGACAGGGCAGTTCCACATCTGTTTTCCATTTTTTGTTAAAATCTTAGAGTGAAAATGTTAGACGGTAACACCATATTGTTAGTCAGTAAAAACGTTATTTAATGCAACATCACATGAGCTAAGACCTTAATAAGCAATATCCTAGTATTACTGACAGAAGAACTCCGTGATGTCGCTTCAGATATTATCCCACTTTCGACCTAGTTCTTTTAGAAAGTCACATTCACATCTTCCCGCATAAAATAAAATATCAGCTCACAAAGGTTATTCTAGTATTAAAGGGATTTACCACAAATTTTAGGCGAAAAACAATTTCTTTCAAAATTCCATTGAAAGTGAGTACTCTGATATCGACTAGTGGACAAAAAAATTTTGCAAGATATTCTTATGAATAAGCAAAAAATGTTGTGCAGATGATATTAAACCGTTGAAACGCTTTTGAAATAGTGCAGAGAATTTAATTGTCTTACATTTTAGCCCGCCCGCTTAGCTCAGTAGGTAAGAGCGTTGGTCTACGGATCGCGGGGTCGCGAGTTCGATCCTCGGGCGGGGCGTATGTTCTCCGTGACTATTTGATAAACGACATTGTGTCTGAAATCATTAGTCCTCCACCTCTGATAATTCATGTGGGGAAGTTGGAAGTTACTTGCGGAGAACAGGTTTGTACTGGTACAGAATCCAGGAACACTGGTTAGGTTAACTGCCCGCCGTTACATGACTGAAATATTGTTGGAAAACGGCGTTAAACCCAAAACAAACAAACAAACAAACAAACTTACATTTTTACCGGTTTCTTAATTTTATTTTCACTGATTTTATCATTTTTCAGTGTCATGCACACATTTCTATGCCGAACTTGGTGGAAATAATCATGTTGAAAAATTTGACCCAAACTGTGGGCGAGTAGTTTTAAGCAAATAAACCTTGTGCAGAGGACAGGATTTACGTTGCGAATGTTCTTTCCACGTTTTACTTAAAGTATAATATTTGAATATGTATCATCGTTACATTGTATTGGTGATATTAAGTCATTTTATTTTATCTTTGCCGTCAAAGATTAATTTGCATTCCTTCATGTATTGTTCAACTAACAGAACCACTTGCATAATATGTAGTTAATATTAGGGAAAAAATATTCTGTGAATTAGCGAATCAAGCTTGGCCTAAAATCTTTTCTAGATCGTGTTTAACAGCGATAATTTTATCAAAGTTTGACATACTAGATATGCGCATCTTGTAAAACGAATAAAACGGTCAAAATGTTGAAAACCAAAAACTTACAATGTTAATAGGCTTTTATGAATGATAGTGAGGTTTGCTTAGAATAGGAATAAACGTTGAAGAAAACTAAATATTGCAAAGTACAACACCTACATAAACAAGGCCAAGACTTGCTCCATTATTTCTACAAAAATCTCAAATTTGTCTGTCTGACGAGCTGAATGACTTTTCTGGTTACCATTTGATAGATGCAGGCACTACAAGGCGATATTTGTTTTCAAAAATATGACACTAGGTTTTGTGTACAATTTTATGACTATTTTAAACAATGAAGTAAATTATTTGTTTGAAATCAAATTAAAAACATTACAAATTCTAAAGCAAACACGATTTCATATTACAGACTGAATGTTAGAAATGATATAACGTAAAGCATTTGCAATTTAAAGTTATCAACAAAATGATTTTGATAATAATAATAATAATAATAAGAGTCCCTGTCGTAAAACAAGAACAGATAATTAAAACGATTTACACCAAATTTTCTGTCAAAATTTTGTTAACTCATTAGAACTAAGTGTATGCTTTTCAATGCAAATTTGTCTAGATACGTCCTTGTTAAATCAGAGCTATCTCGGTTTTAATATACATGTATATGTGTTAAAATAGGCATTTTATCACAAACGAGACGGTGAACATGACCACAAACATTTTTAAGGCACTTATTTTGTAGAATATAACTCTGGATCAGCCAGAACACTTCTATTATTATATTTAAAATGTTACACATTCCAGAGGGTGATAAATTCGATAAACGGCTATAACGTTGCCAACATAAGCAGTAGGAAAATGCATTGTATTATTTTGTGCACTGATAAAGCATGCAGCTATGGAGGTGAATTTCAACAGCCTAAGCGTAACATATATGTTGTGTTGATAAATTAAAGTTAAACGGAAATGTTGATATTTCCAGAGGCCCATGTGTTCTCCTGTGTTTAGCAATTGTCCGAAAGGCGTATGCAAATAAATGAATTACTTACGCAAACAAATGATAAATACCTTTTGTATACTTTTCACAGTTTATTGATCATTATTTGTTTTAGATGTATTATTTCTCGATATGTTATATTCTCTCTTTGTAAGTGACGAAGACTTAATTATATTTTGAAATATCAAGGGGCGTATATGTTTTAAACACATGATAAATTAATACTTGATAAATTTTCACAGAATGATCTGCTAGTTCCCTCAAAACTAATAACAACGGTTTTCTCAATTATTCAAGTTACAGAAACAGACTTAGATTTTATCTAACAATGCTGTAGAGTCCATTACATAAAGATGATATTGACACTTTAAAATAGCAAAAAGACGACGAATAGTTTTATCTTTATCAAAATGGAAGTAAAGCTTGTTTAGTAGACGGAATTCGACAAAGAATTCCAACATCTTTATATAAAATTATATTCTGGTATTTTCTCAGCCTAGGAAAACGTAGCTCAAATAAGCAATATCAAGAAACTCACGAGCATTTGTAAACAATGTAAAACATTATTTAGATGTTTGACTATTATTATTCCAATAATATAGTTAATATTTCGAAAGTTTTTGTTTTATATTTTCAAATTACTGTTCCAGCTCAGTCAAACAAATTTTTGTGTTTTGTTTTTCCTGTCATGATAATTGCTCGCGTACAATATTTCAGTTGACGTAAGATGAATCACAAAGGATTTATGCTGTTGTACGTAATGCATCAAACTGCCAAAATAGCATACATTTTTCGATATTTGATATAGAAAATTTTAGAATTCCTCTCCGTTTTATACAATCATTGTTCAAGCATACCACATTTTCGGATATCTTACTAATTTTGTTGACATAAGTTAAGATAATGCTATTGATTAATAGACTGCATGTCTTAATACACTGATATAACAAACACCGAATGTCCTTTCAATTCTGGCGGCAATACGTGAGGTGTTCAACTCAGATTCAATACTGTAAAATTTAAATCTATAAGAGACATAAATGAGAATTCACTTTTTTGAGCATTGCACTGCCTTTTTCATTCATTAAAGATTCATCTTTTTTTTTAATGGACACTTGAAACATTGTGACATATTAGCTTTTGCTTTGAATACTAACCTTTCACAGGAGTATGGATGAAGTGGTGATTGAGGTCAGATATTACAATTATTTTAGTCAATTACTAAATGTTAGCCATAAAGGAATAAATGGTTAAAGACAATATAATTTATATATTCCAGTTATAATTTATACTTATTTATTTAAGGTGGATTGTGAAGCAAGTTCTACGAAATATTAATCACTCTCGGCACCTCAGTCCTGTTTAAATCTATCACCACAAGGGTATGAAACAAGAGAAGTCAGATTCCATTTAATGTTGAGCGCCAAGCAAGGAAGCTACTAGTACCATTTATCATGTCTTTTGGTACGACGCGGCCGGTATTGGTACCCACTAGGCTATCGAGACGATGTTATTTAGGAATTGTTTCATAATCCAGACTTAATAAGAATCTCAGGGGTATATTTTGAACATGTCATTTTACGATAATCATGGATTTATAATGATGCCAGATAACAATAAGCTAATGGAAATAAAATAAAACTAAAGAAAATGCATGTTATATAGCGTTACTGTAAATGTATTATACAATCTCTGTTATTCAGATGTAATGTAATTTAGTCAATTGCAGTGAATTACAGTGAAATTTCTGCCTGTAATCGAGGTTACTTTTGATTACTCTCTGATTACTGGAGATATAGTATGACACCAGGGTATAAATATACATAAATTTACAATGTAATTGATTATCTAATATGCTTGCTTCACTTCATCTGGAGAATATTCAATGTATTCAAAAACATTTCCGTTCATTATTATCCCTAAACAATTGAGAGGTATAATAAATGCAGTTTGCCATCTTATGATAGTCTTAACTTATTAAGGATCAATAACCCACTGTGCCACCTACATTATGTACAGTGGCTTCAGGTATTATGCACAGGTGAAGAACTATGACATTTAGCAGTTAATACACCAACAATTTACACAATGCCTCTGGGGAATGCAAACATGACATGCCTGAATTGAAATAAAAATGTAATTATGAGATTAAGGCTAATTTATACTTCAAAATGCACTGTTAGAGATTTTTGTGAGCAGTCGCTTCTCTGCAACCAATCATTCAACACTTTACTGAAAGATGTCATAGTGGGTGCTGAATTATTTCATTTTACCCAAGGGTTGTTCTGGGCCCGTAAAGGCCAAACTGTAAAATTCGCCCATCCATAATTTCTGTATGTGCATTGTTGATATCTAACTTTTCAACCCATTTGAAGATAAGTTTTTACATAGCTTTTACTAATGGTAATTGATTTTATATAAAAATATCTGGAAACATAAATACCGAATATTAGAAAATGAAAATTATGATTTTAGTTTGTTTGCCACAGCTTTCAATAAAGGTTAAATAAATGCAATACATTTCACAAGTTAATGATGATTAGTGCAGTGATAGTCTACAGCGAGAGACATTGCCAAAAATGAAATTTCTTGATTTTCAGATTAATGAATCATTAACTGCATTGTCAAATCTGTTGAATCATTAATTGCAATATCAAATCTGTAAACGTTAAAAACCATATATTCAGTTACATATGCCTATATTTCTGTCGTCCAAACACATGGTTATATTGAAATTAATCAAATGCAATCATGATTACTAGAGTGCAAATTTAAAGTAACCAAATGTAATTGTAATTAGCAAACATCAAAGTAAGCGTAATGTATTCAATTACTGACACATGTAATCAGCCCCAAGCCTGACTTAAATACATCAAAATAATATGTTCATTTGTTACATCGTCATATATCTGACAATGTTTCTGGTTTGAGTCACCTTGACGACCTGAATAAACCGTCAAATTGAGGAACTTTCTCATTTCCTCCTTCATTACGAAGCATATATAATATTATAAAATGGTAAAATGAAATATATATTTGTAAATGTTATGTTTAATGGCTGCTTTAAAGCAGTTAATTACTTTCTTTAATTATATCTACAGTCAGCATCTGGAATAAATAGACAAACTTTTGAATTTAATAGCACAATTTTTTGTCCAGTTCTTATTCAATATTATTATGCCATCCGTGTCCAGAGTATGCCTCAGCAACTCTTGGTTGATATTCAGGAAAATTTAATAGGAAGCTTCACTTTCAAGGTGAGATGCACACATCTTGTGAATGCAGCTAAGAAACTGCTTGCTCGAGTTCTAAGGAAATTCTAAAAGCTCAAGCCCATTCAATGAATTCCACTATTGTTCTTTACATACAGTAACCATATCTCAACGAGTATAGCAGTGATTGAATGGCGTATCAAAGAAAATGGAAGTAGAATTCTCCATTCAACAAAAATGATTTCAAAGCTCACATTTTCTTTTTTTATGACTATTACCCCTGCTAATGTCAATGTTTTAAGATATATATTAAGATAAATATTACTTTTAAAACATTTGATATGAAAATAATGCATCTTCAACAGCTGTACTTTCTTGAAATTATAAATGGATGATAAGCAATTATACTTGTGAAAGACGTTTTATGTACTCAATACATATCTCGATAACTAAAAATGACGTTTAAATAAATTAGATGAAATAAGAGCAACAGAAAATGTAAATTTTAATGGATTTGTTATCCTCTGCCTTCTTTAAGATATTTTGTGGATATATTATAAGTGTAAATATTCTATTTTTTACTTCGATTTAATATTCAAACTAATTATCTATGTCTAAATTTATTTGTTTATGTATTTAGCGTTGACAGTACATATAGGATAGGTTAATCAAAGAAATAGCGCTGAAGAATATATATTTAAGATCACGTTTATGTTCATTTAAGGTGTTAGACCCATAATAGGGGACCTCCTTTTGAAGAGTATTCAATTCATCCAATAAATCTACTTTTTCAGGTGGGCATTGGTTCAAGCCCGACTGGGATCTTTGTTTTTTACTAGGAACTTTTTACTTGTTTTCAAGACATATTATTGATTTATTGTACACAAGTGAGAATTTTTCATTTAATAATTCTTGCTGTTCAAAATGAATTTACCTCTGAAACAGGAGAGGGCCGAGTTAGACATCTTTACAAAATACTGATTAACATGCGGTACAAGTTCTCAATTTTGCCTTTATTCTTTAGCTTACATAGTGTGGAAGAAATGTAGGTAGGTTTTACTTCTGCCCCAAGGTTATTTTTAAATAATGTGAGCAAAACTTAAAGCAGTCCCCAAAACTCGACCTTAATTTTTCAATGTGGAGTTAGACTTCTGTCTCTTTAAATCCTTTTACTTTTACTTGAGGCACTCTTAGGCTAGAAACAAAAAATATTAATTTGACAGTTTTACATGTGTTTTATAATTGTTTACCAATAGTTTAACATTTCTTCTATCAAAAGTAATGTTATAATGAATTCACTGCAAACGTTATTGACAGTGGCCATTACTTTGAAATTTGTCTCTACTTAAGCTTGGGGAAATATCATCAATTATACAAAATTTATATAAAAACAGTATGGTCAAAACTGTTCAAAAATTGCAACACAGTGCAAAATAAGGTCAACTTTAAGAATATACCAAGCAAATGCTATGTTTTAAACATTACTATTAGGGGTCTACAAAAAGAGTAAGTAACACTTGAAAGATGCCCGAGGGGTTTTACACTTTCCATTATCTGTCATGAACAGAATCAATCAAATCGAGTCTGCTATATTTTGCTTGGTTGCATTCAATGCTTTCACAGGATTTTCGTACAGATTTTGTTCCTCATATGAACAAAATATAAAATCTATTCTAAAAGATATAAATAAATGATATGAAGTGTAGCCCTAAAATGTACGAAAACATGAATTGCAGCCCTACTGTGTTGAATTTCCTGTTTGTCTATTTGTTTGTTATGTATATATGTATGTATGTGTGGATGTATGTGAGTGATAGTCTTGTGTACATGCGTGTTTTTGCTGCTGTGGTGAGCGTGCCTTTTGCCCGTTGAATATTCATCCCTGCCTTTTAACTTTTCACAACCACTCCACACCCCACCCCCGGCCTTTATCTGCCTCTTACCCGTTTTTGTATTTACTTTTTAGTAGCATATAATCAAAATGTACTTGTAATATTTTTGAAGCAACCCATCTGCTATAATTTTTCCGTAACAGTGTTTTTGTTGAGGGCCCACTTTGCGATGCCTGGCTGTGTGGCTGTGTTTGTGCTCTTTGCTTCCGAGAAATCTACCGTAACATTTTATTTTTTTGTAAATTTTTAACTTGCATGCAAAACGTTCAAATGACTCAAATATTCAAGTATGCAATAATGTTTTAACATAAGGCATATATCCGTTTCATCTGTTCTAAGTTGAACAACCTCAGACAGATTCTTGCTAACATTTATACGATAAGTGTTTCAACTTTATCAGGAATATAAATCTCACTACCTATTTGTAATACATTAAAACTGACATCGCCAAAATTACGTCTCACATTTCATAAATATTTAGTGTTTGCAAGCATAAATTATTTTGCTAAACGATTTATGAGTAAATAAGAGAAACATGAACGTAATAGTATATTAAAACGGAAGGTATACTGGAAAATGCGACAAAAAGACACCCAATAACTATTGTACAGTAAGATATTGCATCTTTAGGTGCTTACTTCAAATGTAGAAAATCCTCATAACATGTATTTAAATTTACTTACTATAACATATAAATCTATACTGTGCGCACAGCTACATTCATTATTAAATGTCATGAAGTAACAGTCTATTTTTACTAAACATTCCATTTTAGCGTCTGCACATAGTAATACTGTGTTAACCTATTAATGAATATATTGTCACTATTAAACAAAGTGAATAATACTGTTAATACATGTAAACTTGAAATACCTATATGTACATAAAACTTACACTTACTGTCCATGTATTCAGATACGAAATGTGGGTCTAATATACCTTTGATAAATGTATGTTAAGACTTTAACTGACAGACGGTACTTGCTACACATTTTGTTAAATCTTCCAACGATGGCAAACGGTAATTGCTACACCTGTTAAATCATCCAACGATTGATAATCAGAGCTCAAGTTTTATCAACAGGAAGTGACTGCGTAACGTCATTCATAGATAATGTTTGGTAGCCGTTATACGGGTAGAATAAAGTTAGTTAGGAATCTATTACATTCTGTGCATATAGTGTGGGGGGTGTTGCACATTTCATTACCTGTCATGAAAAGACTCGGGGTAAACCGAATCCGTTATTATGTTGCTTAGTTGCGTTCTATGCTTCCTAAGGGTCTTTTGACTGACTTTATTGCATGCCGAAGAATATTCCTCCGGCCAATAATCTATAGCGGTCAGATTTTCTATATAGAAATAAGAAGGGCATGTACACATTTTACTTAATAACAAAATAATTAAAAATAAGAAACCTTAGGTGCAAAAACATTACCAGAGTTCAACATTTGATTCATCACACGGTACTTTTATATTAAATTTTAGTTTTATTTTTGATTCGTTCCTAACATGATGTTTGATGCCATCAACTCGTCATCTTTCCCTTTCTATTCTCCATATAAAATTTGTCAAAATCTCATACATGCGTTTCTTAAAAGTAATTTTTTGGATTAAACCATTAATATGAGAGCTTAGGTGCAAATGGTTTCCTACTCTCCATGAATTTATCTTTTGAAAGATATTTATTTCATTTTTGTAAAATAAAAATTTGATTCGTTCTTAGACAGTTAATTTCCACTGATTTGGAAGAATAATTAACTTCTTTGCGAAGTTGTTGTTGTAGCGTCATGTGCAGACGACATGTCACGTGAACATGCGGTATCGTGATGTTAAAGTATATGATTTAATCAGATTAGTTAATTTGTGATTGAATGTTTTTTCGACACAATGAGTCTAAGTTTTAAATCAATCTTCGTGAATAAGTCTTTTTGTGTTAATATCACAAATTTTACAACATGAGGAATTCAATTGAATATTGCAGTTAATATCCTAGTTCTAAAAAGAAAGAAATGCGCATGTCTTCTTATGTTGTTGTTCTTATCTTTTTTAATTTTCATTCAAATATCAGTGTCAGTTATGCCAAATAAAAAACGAATAAAAAAAGATTATATATTCAAAGTCCGCCTAGGTCAAATTAAAGGCGTAAATTATGTCCGGAGGATTTTCATGTACAAGAGTGTATTTTTATTGTGAATAAAATGTCTGGTTTTAAAACAGAATTGATTTTCCACCATGAAACTTCTGCAACAATAATGACGGTTTAAATAAAAACTAAAGAGATATAATAATAACAGATAAATTTTCCATGAATGCAAGATAAATATAAAAACTTATTTTAGTCAGTGCTTTAAACTGCAACAGCAATACGTATGTTCTCGTGATATCGACTAACTTTTTATGAAATTAGAAAAAAAGCTCATGATCATTTTGTTTTTAATGTGTGGAAATATAATTTTACTTTCTTGAATATTTGAACTGGTTTCATGATTGTTTACATCATGAAAATTGTCATTATGAAACTTTCATTATTGAGCGTACATTTAAAATAATTTTACATAAATGTTATTTCTATTCTGTAATCTAAATGAATAAAAGCTGATAGAAATTGTTGAACCATCACGCGTAAATACCCGTTTTATTGGCCCCCAATTACCAATAAATAAGGAGCGTTAAAACAACACAGACATACACAACACTGATAAGGCTATAAATGCGTTTTGAATATAATTGTAATGCCATTTTACTTTCTCGCATCATTTTCTTTTTTTGTGATTACAATTTTGCAACAGTTTGCTAAAATTTGTGTAGTTATATTTACGTTAAAAATGGCAAATTACCTGTACCACGCTGAAAGCCAATATTTTTTTAAAAGAAAGAGAAAATGATCAATTTGACCAAGGGCGATACAACTCTCCATTTTATTCATTCTACAAACGTACCATAATTTTCGAATCATTCAATTTCTTACTTTCCCGACACATAAAGAATTACTTAAAAAAAAATCACCAAAAAACCAATAACAACAACAACAAAAAACACAAGTTATATAATGTATTTTTGTGACTTAAAAAATGGACGTGGTTGTTAAAATCTAACAAGGTCATTATCAGAATTTTAACCTGGGGTCTCAAACATTTGATAACATATACTATATGTCACTCAGAAAAGACGATTTTACAATGTCAATTCTAAAATTTATTTGTTTTATTTATTGATATTTTGTGACTTGAAAGACAAATACAAAGTAAGAAACTACATAATAAGTATTGTTTTGGTAAAAATGACTTTTTAAATTTCTTATGAAAAGTCCCTTCTCTTACATAGTTTGTAACCATAAGTGCATGTCAATTAATGCTTGTTTAATTTCGGAAAACCTCTTGAAATTGAAATATAAACATCCAGGTGATAATACTCGGAGGCAATAGATATCGACATCGCAATGCCGGCCACCCGTTACCAATACCATATAGCTGTTGTCTCCCCTGATATCGATTTTCTGCCATATCAGTCACTGGGAAAAAAAGCACACGGATATTACTCGATTGCAGTGTTATGATTTCTTGCATTTCCAATATTTATTCTAGTTTCATCGGGTGATTGAAGCAACGGCATTCATACTAATATTCCCTAATACATTAGATACGTTCTAATGATGTAAAAAGGAACTCCAACATAATTATGACATACCTTCTTAGTCGATCGTTTACATTTTCATTGAATATAGACATAATAGTGTATGTTAATCATTGTGATCACTCGAGATATCGAAAAAAAATGTACGTTTGAAATATATATCTAATGCATTACTGTTAGCCAAACAATCTGATTGACTTAAATAGTTTGACTCACTACAGTTTCTTTACAAATCTACCAGTACATTGCCACTGAATAATATCATTGAATAAAATATACTTCCTGATAAAGTTAATTCAGTGTATCTGAAACAAAAACTCCAGTTGAAGATGTCGGTTTGGCAGCAGTTGCACATGGAAAGGTTCTTAAGGGTGAGTAGTATTGTAAAATAAGGCTATTAAAACAGTATGACCTCACTTGACCTCTTGCCCTCTTCTAAAATAATCCAACGCCGACCAATTCAAATTTAAAAAACCAAAACCAGCCAGTCTTAAAATACTAACTCAGTGCATTTGTACCCTGACAATTTTTGATGGACGTAAGGTTGAAGGGATAAAATGAAAACCATCCACTCAAATTGAAAACAACAATTAAACAGAAAAAAAAACGGAAGAAAATGTCCTTATTAATAAAAATAATTTATAATTGTTTGTTCATTTCTTCTTTGATTGTTAATTTTTAGTATTTTATACAGTAAATCATACAACAGTACTTTGTCTTGTAACATTTTAATGAAAAATAAACAATAGTAACCACAGAGTGTACTTGTTTTGTCTTGATATTGAACACTGTTGTACTTTACATTTGGTATATATTTAATTACTTCTTTTGGTGGAGGAAGTCCGAACGGGTCAAAATATATTTTATTTACATACCCAATGTGTTCCAGACCCAACAGAGTCGTCCAAATTTATAATTCCACATTCTTTATTTAATTTTGTTTTTGGTAAATTATTTCTACTAAATGCACCCCTAAAGTTTTTAATATAGAGTTGTTTAACCCATTGTTCAATTTCAAAGTTAGAAATTGGTTTGTTTATAAATTATATTTTTTTTTTACTATAGGAATTCGTCTGTAAGGTCTCCGTTGAGAATCAAATTGTATACCCTGATCATGTCGGTTGCTTGCAACCCACGTGGACTGTGGTCCTCCCTTACCACTTAACAAATATGTAATCAAAGGTATTCCAAGACTAGCAGCCAACATACCTAAAAACCCACCGTCTTGTTTTTGTTTTTGTGTTAATTTAATCACTCCAGATCCCACTAGTTGTTTTCTTTGATTAGGTGTAAGAAAGGGTAATATCATATTTCTCTTATTATTAGCTACCGAAATCATACCATTTCCAAGTAACTTACTGAAACCAGTACTGGCAAGTCCTGATAAAGAACCGATACCTAGAGGAGCTAATATTTTTGGAGCTATTTTTGCTGCAATTGGAAGAATTGTTTTTCCTATTAAACCAGCCAAAGCTCCTAAAAATCCACCATTTTGACCTTGACTGGACATTTGTTTTTTTGAAATTGTAATTTCTAATCCCTTCTTATTTTAATAAACTTTTCAGTTTGATTAATCTGTGTTTTTGTTAAAAGTAAAGGAAAGTTTCCACGCAATTGTTCATGTTTTAATCTAAATGTATGTGGAATTTTATCATTATAAGCCTGTGCTAAATGTTTCTTTTGCCCATCTGTTAGGTTAACTTTATATTCAATATAATTTCATGTCATTATATATTTAAAATTTATTTTAATTTTTGCTTTATTTTAATTTAGTTTTATTTAAACAATAACAAGTTCATTTCCAACAGTATTTATTTCAACTGTTTCCTCATACAATACAATTGCGTAAACACGAATATTAGCTGCTGGTGCAACATTTAACTTAGCTGTTAATGTAATATGCTTAGGATCTTCTGTTATTACTTCCTTTTATATTCCAAGTTAAAATGAACAAATCCAAATAAACCATAAAAGTTTGATCTATTTAGCAGCCTTCCAGTAGTCTTATTGTTTTGTTTATAATAATAATTAATTACATCATCATATATTCTTGATATACTTGTGTATTCTGTTTCTGGATAAAAAACACCATTACCAACTTCAAGACGACAAGAGCTCAAAGGGCAATTATCATTTGCTGCGTTAATTTTAAATGTATCTAATAAATGTGGATTATGTTCTTGTGAATTACTTTTATCAGGCCGTTGTAAATAAACAAACACATGTTGCGGTTTTGTTATACCAGCTGTTATTCTAAAGGTTATATTATTTTGTTGTGTATCAGTTGATTGTGTCACCATTTCCCGAAGGTATGACCATCTTGCTTTTGTAAATCTTTCAACAATTGGATTAAGTCCAAATTCATTGAAAATTAAACGTGGAACCCATAGAATCAATTTTGTTACAATTACTCTACCAGCATTAGCAGCATTAGCTCTAAAAATTAATTCATCATCATCCGTCAGCTGCAGTTTTATTTCAATTTTGACTTGGTGGTAAAATATTAGTTTCTAAACCCCAAAAAAATGAATAATTATTTAGTGGAATTTTAGCATTTACCTCAGCACCACCCTGGGCTAATCCCTTTCTAATAGCAAACCCCGGATTATAATTGGCATTATCTTTTTTACTTTCAGCAACATCATCTATATCTAAATAAATAAATTCATTTGTTCCAGTTGTTTCTGCATAATCCTTCGATAGTTCAACTAAATCCTTTACATTTACTACCTTATATAAACTGTTACAATCATATACAATTTTTTCATTTTGTTTAACCACTAACTGATCAATTAATGAAGCTGCATTGTTAATTAAAGCAATTTGATCATCACCACCATAATTATTACCATTAGCAAATTTATTAACTTCAAAACTACCTTCAAAATAGCCATTAAACCAATCAAAATATGAGCTTCTCTCATTAATTGTAAAGTGATATCCGTTTTATTTGTTGCTTAACATTATTTCCCAAGACAGATATTAAGGCTTTATCTAATTGAATAGGAGTTAGTTCGTATCTTTCACAATATTGTTTTGTGCTAAACATGTATATATTATATATTATTTTATTTTTTATAAATTAATCTGTTGATACGTTTAAGCGCCCCCGATCCTGACAATATTCTATTTATTCTCATATTAATATACCCCTCCTCATTATTTTTTCTTTTATTCTTTTCTTATAATCCCTTAACAATTAATTCACCAACTGCTGGAGCAGGTGTCTTTTTAAATTTTTCAACAATTTTATTGGCAGCTAAATTTCCGACTTCAGTTCCAACCTTCTTTGTTCCACTTTCTAGTGCAGCTTTTCCTGCTGTTTCCAGAGCCTTTTTCCAGCTGTGCTAATTGAAGATGCAACTCCACTTGAAAACAATTTCGTTAAAGTGTCAAAGATACCTGTGCCGCGTATAATTTCTTCTCCTGTGTGAGCATCAACATAAATAAATATTCCTTTATTTTTGTCATAAACTTTCTTGTACATTTAATTTTATATAAAACTAAAATTTATTAATTATTTAATTAATTTCTTTTAAAATTAGTGTAAAACTTGTTTCAACCCCATTAAAATAATTGTTCTACCAAATATGTCTGTAATATATATTCTTATTGAATCTATATTATTTTCATTAATGAAAATGTCCGACTTTTTTGACGTCACTATTGGCTTAAAACAAGGGGAACCACTCTCGCCTCTACTGTTTATCTTGTTTTTAAACGATATTAGAAATTGTATAGATTTCAACAACCTAACAGAGAATGATTTAAATCAGTTGTCTATGTATATGTTAATCTTTGCGGATGACATCGTTTTATTCACAACAAATGCTGATAGTCTACAAGCACAGCTAGATTGTATTTATCATTATTCTATTAAATGGGGCCTTAGGATAAATGTTAAAAAGACTAAAGTCTGCATTTTTGAAAAACGAAAACAAAATCATGCATTTGAATGGTTTGTTAATGGTGAGAAATTAGAAATTGTCGATAATTTTTGCTATCTAGGTGTAAACTTTACATACACTGGTAATATGAAAAACGCTGTAAAGACTCTCTCTGATCAAGCCTTAAGGGCATATAGCAATTTGCTGTCTCTATTTAGTAGGATTAATCTAGATGTTAGAACGAAATTATCACTTTTTGATACAATGGTTGCACCTATTCTATTGTATGCGTCTGATATTTGGGGAATATACGATTTTAAAGAAATAGATAAAATTCATTTACGATTTTGTAAATATGTCTTAGGTGTGCGTAATCAAACCCCAAACTTGGCTGTTTTTGGAGAACTTGGTCGTTTTCCATTGTCTGTTATCATGAAAGAGAGAGCATTAAAATATTGGATAAAAATCATGAAAAACCAAGATATGCCTATGTATAGACTATTTGTTGAACAATGCAATAGACGAAATGTAAATTCATGGTCTCATAAAATTAAATCTTTGTTAGATAATTTAGGCTTTAGTGATGTCTTTTTGAATTTTGATTCAAATTGTAACTATTATAATATGTTTAAACATCGGTTACGCGATCAGTATATACAAAACTGGAAAGCGTCGATTCAAAATATATCAAAATTGGAATATTATAGAAAATTTAAAGTAGAATTCTGTTATGAGAAATATTTGGATATATTGCAAAGCAATTTATTGAGAAGGCAATACACCAGTTTTAGAACTGCATCGCATAGCCTTGAGATTGAGGTTGGACGTTATACTGGTATTGATAGACAACAGCGTGTCTGTAAAATGTGCTCAAGTCATTTTGTTGAGTCCGAATATCACTTCCTACTTTGTTGTAACAAGTACTCAAACATTAGACAGAAATATTCTATAAATACAGCCTGGCCGTCTGTACAGAAATTCATTAATATTATGTCTTCTACTAATAAGAAAAGAGTGATTAAAAATGCTAAATATGTAAGCGAAGCTTTTAAATTACGGAAACAAACCCTTGAAGTTCTAACCGCTTCTTAGTTTTGTTTACTATGTTATCTTTTTGGATGATATGTTCCGCTTTATTTGTATGTTATAATTGTTTCTATATTTTATGTCAATATGTCTTGACCATATTTGTAATAGATTTTGTAAATGGTCAAAGGCATTTGTAATGCCGATATGCCAATAAATGAAATGAAATGAAATTAATTTCAGAATATCCAACTCTGTTTGGTTCTTTTGTAAATGGATAAGCTCTTGTTAAATCTGCAGTACTTAAAGCATAGATAATATCTTTTAAATTTCATAGATCTTTTATTGATAGGTAATCCTGACTTTTCTGTTAATTCTTTGAATATTTTTCTAGAATGAATTGAATGCTTTTTATTATTGTTATATCTTTTATTAATCAGATCAATCAAATCATTATCTACTTTAGTGTTTATTACTTCTTTTCCAGTTATTCTATCCTTAGCGATTAATTTGTTTTGACTATAAAGTTTATTTAAGTTAATAATTTAATTACCATATTGTCCATTTGATGAAACTTTATATGAATTATGATATCTTATTCCTTGTCCATATGTAGAAGACATACCAAGAATATATTTTAACCGGTCTTTGTACTTTTTTAATTCGTCTTGGGTATGTTTTAATTCTTTTGCTTCTTCTTTCTTATTTGGATTTTTTGATTTTGATTTGCTAACTATTTTGCCATTTAATTTTTTGACATTTGTAGCAACGTCATCTATTGTACCTTGACTTTCTATTCCTTCAGTAATTGGTTTATAAATTTCATTATACATATCCCGATTTGTAGCTTTTTTAATTTTTTCTCTCATTATTTCTTTTTTTAAATTTCTCATCTTTTGCCCGACTAAGTTTTTTCTTATTTTCATTTCATTAAGTTTTGATTGCATTTATATAATAATGTAAGATAATGTAAAATAATGTCAGATAATGTAAGATATTGTAAGATAATGTAAAATAATGTAAGATAATATGATATTATAATATAATAGAAATTCCAAGTTATGATACAAAAAGTGATGAATCTAATAACTTTAAACAAATTAAGCAATATCCTTTTATGCCAGATTCATGTTTTAGAATGTTAATATGTGGATCTTCTCGGTCTGGAAAAACAAATACGTTAATGCATATGATACGAAAACCTCTTATAAATTATGATAAATTATACCTATATGCTAAAAACCTAGAACAATCTAAATATCAGGATTTAATTAATTTCTTAAATAGACTTGCAAAAATAATTAAAGTAGATCCAAATGAAATACTTGAATGGTTGGCTGATCCCAGCCAAATAATTGGTGTTAATGATCTTGAATCAGAAAAAACAAAAAGTAGTAATATTTGATAATTTTGTATGTGAAGATAAAAAGGTTCAAAATGAAATAACAAAATAATTTATTCAAGGACGTCACAAAAACTGTTGTGTTATTTATTTAAGTCAGTCTTACTATAAAACACCAAAAGATATTCGAATTAACTGTTCACATTATATTTTGTTTGAAAGTCCAGGTAAAAGGGAAAATGATATGATTTGTAATGAACAAAATATTAACCCTAACTCTTTTGTTAATGCAACAAAACAAAATTATGATTTCTTATATATTGACAAACCAAGGGAAATTTAAAAAAAAAAAAACTTTACAGGAATTATATAATAATTATATAATGGGAGCTTTTCATTGATGTAAAACAAACAAGTGAAACTGACAGTATAAGTAAACTTAAATTTGATATTGATTTAAGTGATTATCACTGCGGAAAATGGTTCCGTATACGGGAGTGTACGCATTCTGTATACTCGTCATATACGGGCGTATACGGAAACATTTTTCCCGTATATGGAACATTCCATATACGGGAATCCCGTATTCTTTAATTGGACATTCATGTTTTTCTCACATGGATCCGTTCATTCATACTTAGCATAAATACATTTCAACAGTTTATGTCAGTATTCAAAGTTAGGGATTGTCAATGTCCAAAGGTATGTTTAAGGCGTAGGTTTTGATCGGGGACCGCATACTCCCGTATATGCACATATTTTTCGCAGTGTATGCTACTAAAAAACATTTTAAAAAAACTTAAAAAGGAATCGGAATCATATCTTCACAGAAATAAGGAACTTGATAACACAATGAACAGGGCATTAGATATGGGAGGTTATGAAATAATCAACCTAGGAAATCCAGATAAACCCAACGATGCAGTTTCAAGACGGTTTATGTATAAAAAAGTTCAAAGTGTAATAGATGACTATGATCTTGAAGATATTACAAGTATAAAACAGACACTAGAAGCAGAAGTAAAGAATATTGAAGAATAATAAAATATTTTAAAAACAATTCTTTATTAATAGTTCAATTACAAGGAAAAATTGAAGAAGAAATGAAAGCTATAGTTGATTCTATTAAAGAACTTGAAGAGAAATCTGATTTGACAGATGAAAACATAAAAGAAGTATTTCGGGTCAATTTAAACATTTTATGCACTCAAGTTCAAGAATTAAAAGATAGTATGATTAAACACGAAGAACTAAAAGACAAGATTTTTGAAGAAAAAGTTACAGAATATGTATAAGTTAGAAATTAAGACAGAAGTAAATAAACTAAATACTGACTTTACAAAATAACACCAAGATTTGCTCGAAACATTTTCAAATAAATTTGCAGAATATAAATCTGAATTGGAAAAGACAGCTTCACAAAGAGGTGATGACCATGACACAGCATTAAATAACCTTAAAAATGAGCTTAATTCTAAAATATAAAACTTTAAGAAATAACTTCGAATCTTAATTAGTACTGTTGACATACGTCACAATTTAAAGTATGCAGAATTAAGTAATCTTACAGAAATATTACAAAAAGATATCAACGAATTTAATAATAAAATTAAAACAATAATAAATGATCTGGACTTTGTAGTTGAAATATCAGCTAAAGAATGAGAGTTAATTACTGCTAATACCCAAGTAATTTCTACTAATGCCAAAGAAATTACCACTAATGCAGAAAAAATTTCAGAAGTAAAAAATATTTTCTTAAAACAAGAAACACAATAAGCTAGAACAAAGAATACTCTTGACAATTTATCTGCTTCTGAAGTTGCTACAACAAAACGACTTGATGATTTAGCTGAAGTAATTCTTGAACATGAAAATAAATACAAGGAAATAGAAGAAGAACTAGAAAAAGTAAGACGTGAAGTGTTTCTTTATGAATACAAAAGTAAAGATGATCATGTAATATCACGCAACGGCCTTAAAAGATATACTCGCATATCAGTATTAATGAGAAAGTATTATGATAACCATGGTGTTTGGATATTATCATTATATACTTTGAGGGATTTGGATTATGCTAGAGGGAAAGGCCTGGGTAATGTGGGCTATTTTGATTTATTTAATTTGGAATCTAGAAATATCGTAGATTATAAAGATTTTAAAAACATAAACCAAGAATATAAACTAGCTGTACTGGATATACCTTTAAAAAATGTGTTTTCAGTCAAAAAAGCTGGAATTTATATAATATATATCAGGTTTTTTTTACAGTCAGGGGCAAGGGCGGAAGCGGAAGTATGCCCAATATCACGTTTAGTTTTTAGGTGGTGGCGAGAGGGTTTTATCGGCGAATTTCCCTCCGGGAGTGTTAATATAACACCTGTGGTTAGTGACATCAGTAACATCAGTGCATTCAGTGACGCTGATATAGTATATATGTTCGATAACAATCCGTCAGTATCTATGTATGAGAAAAAAAAATCAAAATTTATCTAACAGAAAAGACAATGTTTGACATTAATCCTTATGGTTATCGTGATTCACCATCCTTCGATATGGGATTTTATCTTTTGCAAGGTAGTTATGTCAAATTCTACATATTGGAGGAATATATAAATTATAAAGAAAGTAAACTTTTGAATTAAAACCTTATTTAAAGTTTTACTGTATTTTTATTTAACTGGAATAATTAATATAATGGGAATATTCAATAATGTAAACGAAAAAGTAAGTAAAATATAAAGACAAATAATAAGAAAACCTCCATTGTTCTTAACTGTTATACTGAAGATACCGATAGTGGATTATTTCAATGGAAAGTTGTAAATGCTAGTCCTGGTTTGGTTCAAAATGGTAATAATGTAAGAATCAAGCATGATTCCATTTTAATTATTCTTATTGATGCAATTAAATTAGATAAAGGAGAAGCTAAATTACAACTAAAAAACAAAGAAAATATAATTCTTCAAAGTTACGATGTAAAAAATAACAGAAAAAATGAATCTATTTCTATTAATTATGCTAATGAATTTAAAATGAATGATGTTATTTATATTAATTCCTTAAACGTGAAAAATATTCAGTTAACAGTTTATGGTTCTATAATTGAAGAATAAGCTAATGTATCAATACCATTATCAAGAATATATCTTTTATCGTCCTAACATGATAAAGATGTTTTATTTATAACATAACTGGAAAGATTATGCTTATCAGAACGAATAACTTTAAAGGTGTGATTACTTTGGGTTGAATTAAACAAAGTATCTTTGTAATTTTTATGAACTATTGTTTTCTTTACAACATGTTTTTTTTTTATTCCTTTACGTTTTTTAATCTCCTGGTTTTCCTTCCCAGGCGAATTTTGTAATAAATATGAATACATTTTACTACGTAATCCAACAAATTCAACGATTGGAATACCGGCAGCTTCATCTTTAAATTTTCCAATTACTTTTTTATTATTGTCGAAATAAAATTTTGAATTACTATCGTAATCACTATTATCAAATAAATCTTTGTCCTTATAAAAATCCTCATATGCATCTTTGGTTTTAATTTCATAACATAATGAATCAGTGTCAGTGAATAGTAATTTAGAATTATTTTTATACTTTTCCTTAATATAATTATAATGAAAATCATACATTAAATATTTTGATAAATCTAGAATGCACATTCCAACATAACAAGGTCTGTTTAATAACAATCTTTCTTTTATTCTATGAATACCAAATAAATTCTTGTTAAACATCGTTGAACTAACAAATGAAGGTTTTGCTATATATTTTAATAAAATATTTTCATCATGAGTTAATTTAATATGAACCCTCTTGCGTAAATTCTCCATCGTCTTACCGAATACAGAGTTGTTCATTAACTTAAAAAGTCCTTTTCAAAAGAATTTTTTGCTTTAGATCATTTTGAGTATTAAAAATATTTTTTTAACCAAGGACTTTCATCAGAAGTTAATAGTTTGTGTATTTTTGTTACTTTTAACCCTAATTGTGCATATAGTTCAAGGTTTTTATGGCGTCGGTCTACGGATCGCGGGGTCGTGAGTTCGATCCTCGGGCGAGGCGTATGTTCTCCGTGACTATTTGATAAACGACATTGTGTCTGAAATCATTAGTTCTCCACCTCTGATTTATGTGGGGAAGTTGGCAGTTACTTGCGGAGAACAGGTTTGTACTGGTACAGAATCCACTGGTTAGGTTAACTGCCCGCCGTTACATGACTGAAATACTGTTGAAAAACGGCGTAAAACCCCCCCCCCCCCAAAAAAAAAAAAAAAAAAACAAACAAATCAAGGTTTTTATGATGAACAACATAATTTTGTTTTTTTTCATTTAAGTTGGGACTAATTTTGTTACATTACTTTTTCCTATTTCAAATTCATTTTTAATATTTTTACTATAATTTGAAAGCCATTCGTCTGGTATTTTGATTTTATCAGGAGCCAAAGGATAATCATTGTGAACAGTATGTAATCCTTTTGGATATTCAAGATCACATTCAACTATAAAGTTAGTTTTACCTTTTGCAATTAATTTCTTGAATTGTTTTTCGGATATAAATTTAAAGTTTCCAGAGGGCAAAGGTCGACACATGGCCCAACCATAAAGATTATTGGCGTCGAGGTACATGTATTTAGATTCTAATTCAGGATCATAGTCTTTCATATATTTATTGTTTGCTTTTCTGTATCTGTTTGAAATATAACTTATTCCTCCTCTCAGTCCCTTTTCAATAAAAGATACATATCAATATCAGTTATTGAATCTAAATGAATTCCATTCATTTTTAACATTGCATCCCAAGCTAAACCAGGACTACTAAAATAATGACAAGGATCTATTTTGTAGTACTCTAAACATAGCTTTCTAAAATTTTCGAATACATCGGTTAAAAGTAACACGTCAGTTTTTAAATATAGATCATGATATTCTCCCATTGTTTTAATTTTAAATTTATTCCAAACATTTTTGGCATGTTCATATTCTTCATTAGATATGTGTGTTTCGTTTAAAATTGAACAAAACTCTTCTTTAGGAGGTAATTTTGTTTCTTTGAATTTTTCAAATGAATCCATGTAATCAAATGGATAAACACCTTTTGTTTTTAATAATTCAAGTGCAACCGAAGACCGTAGGTCTGACTGGGTCAAAGACCCCGAAGGTTCCCGCTTCGCAACACTTTTACAATTAAATTCAGTTGAAGTGTATTTAAATTCTGGAATATGTTTTACTAAGTTATCAAGTGACTGAGGCATAAATTGGAATGAATCAATAAAGACCAAGTCGGAAATCATAAATGCCATATATCTTTCCATAATGTTAGGAATAACATTAATTTCTTTTTTGAATTTCCCTATTTGTTGCATAATAAAATGACCGTCATAACCTCTTAAATTATGAAAAACAACAGGAATTTTGTGTGTTAGTCTAAAATTAATGTTACATTCTGAGTGAGCACTTCCACTGAATTTTCCTGTTATATGACAGTAGTCTCTTACTTTAATTTCGTCTTCTATATATTCTTTTTCACAGATATGACAAAACTTTTGTTTTTTAAATTCAATTTCGTCTTTTTCAGACATTCTTAGTTCTTTGTTAAAGTGTTCTTTAAATATTTCTTTACAATATTCCTCTTCCTCAAGCATTTTTTCAATAAACTTATAAATCTTAGTTGGTTTAGTACAACTGTTATCATAACAACAAACAACTTTATAACCATAACCACAATCTATATGTTTTTGATACGGTTCAGTAAATGAAGATTCAGGTGATGGTAAAGCAGTTAAATCTTTCTTAGCTATTGATTCAAAATCAGCATAAATTACAAAAGGAACTGCTAAACCTTTATGATAATTTTTAAATTGTATTTTACTTCCCTCTTTTGGCATTTTACAGCTTGGACACCATTAATAGCTAAACAGTTTGGTATGTGTTCATTTAATATTCTTTCTTGTGAAAATGATTTTTATTTTTACATTTTGTTTTTTTAAACATTAATCTATTAAAGTCTTTTATCCAAACATAATGTTGGACTACAGTCCATGAGGACGGTTCCTTGGAACCCTCGGGGTCTTCAGCCCATTTACAGTCATCATCAGTTATTTCGTTATTATTAATTAGCAACAGGTCACAGTGTTCTTCGTATTGATGTTTTGATATGTACAATGGATAAATTCCCGTAGGTTCTTCATAACCAAATATATTAAATGAAATATCATTTAAAACTTCTATTTTAGGTATTTGATTTAATGTAACAGGAAATTTAATTCCAGTATAATCGAGATCGTTTATATGTTTTTTATATTTTGAAACTCTATGGGGTTTTTCTTTAACAGGAAATTTGTAAGCTAAATGACACCATCTAAAACATTCGTTATCATCATTCTTTTTATTTATCAATCCTTTTCTTGGATGTTGTAATGGTTTTGGTAATTCTAAATAACTTGAAGCAGCCAGTGGTGTATATTTATATCTATTTATATAATGAGCATCAACTGACTCTATTCTCCAGCCACTTCCTTCTGAAATCCAATTACCAATTCTATTTATTAGTTCATCAAAAGTTTGATGTAAAGTGTTTTTTATTTCATTTGTATTAATAACAATTAAAGCCTTTGATTGAAAATAAGCTGATTTTTATATTGTATCTGTTGCACTCATTTTTACAAAAGTTATTTTTAAAACCACGTTTATTTTTATACCTTTTAAAACTTTAAGTTCAGATTTAAGTATTTCATAAGAGTCGTTTATAATTAAATATAATTGACTTTTTGGATCTTGTCTATATTCAATTTTAATTTCAAATTTCTTATAATATTGTTTTGTAGATCTCTCAATTTCCATCTATATATTATATTTAGAAAAAAATCTTCAAGCAAAATGAAATAAAATTAATAATATTTAAATTTATATCTTTTTCCATTAACTTTTGATATTCCACATTTTACTCGGTTTGTCCCTTCACAACACATTTTTATTAACCCAGCATTAATACCAAGTTCTTTGGATGCTTTGTAAGTGCTTTTATATGTGCTTTCATTATTGGTATCTAATTCAGTTACAATAACTTTTTAGAATTGTTTCGATAATTATTTGCTCTGGGACAATCACATTACCTTCCGACATTTTCCTCTTCTAACATTAAACAACCACAGTCCCATTCAAATGAATCCCTTTCTAATAGATAAGGATCTATAACATTTTGTAATTTATCAATCACGTGATTTTTATATTCATCGCTAAATATTTGATTTAACCAATATTTAATAACATTTCTTTTTTTTAAGAACTTTTTCATATGAATTTTTGTCCGGATTCATTATTTCTCCTAAAGTGTTAGAAAATTTTGGCATAATCATTCTATCTACCTTTCTATTAACCATCTATATATAATATACTTATAGAAAAAATTCTTTAAAAAAGACACCTAAAGAACATTTTAAAAATGGTTAATATTATCTATATCTTTTGAATAAGATTTTAAAGTGATTTTTTCTAAATTGTTATCAACTGTTAAAATTTTAATTCCTTCTTGAGACATTCTGTTTAACCATTCTTCGTATAGTTTGTGTAGTTTTTCTAAATAACCTAAACCAACTCTGTTTTCTTCAGTTCTGTTTCTTTTATGAAGTCTTTGGAAACATATTTTAGGATCGGTTTTAACATAAATAAAAGTATCAATTGGGGTTTTTCCATGTATTTTAATAACATGGTCAATTAAGAAAAGATTGTACACTGCCCATTCGGGGTCATTTATAACATCGTTGTGGTGATATTGTTTTGTAAAAACATTGCTGTTAGTTAAATAACATAGTTCAAGAAAAGAAACACCATCAAATTTTTTAGCAGAATTTTTTATGTGACTATTTAAAGTTGCTAATTGAAAAGGAAATGAATATTATAGAGTTTCTTGAGCAGCAAGTTCAAAAAGGTTATATGAATTTCCGCTTGGGTTCATAACATTCTGCCATTCATGAATTGGTTCTGGAATTATATTAAAATTAGGATTATAATCTTTAATAATATCAAAAAACGTACATATTTCTGATGCAATATTACCTTCAACTGATATAATTTTTCTCATTTATATAAAATACTTATAGAAAAAATCTTTAATATAACTCTTCTTCTTTTTTACTTTTATATCCGTTAAGTTTAATTTCCTTCATATATGTTTCAAAAGGCATTGAATAATGTTTTTCTTTCTGCATTTCTAACAGTATTGTAAAAATATCCTGAATAACTTTTTTCTCTTCTTCTTTATTTACTTTTCCGATATGTGCTTTTGTTATTAGTTGTTTTATTTTGTGGTGGTGTAATTTTAAAATAGCATTTTTGTCTTCAACTTTTAGTTTATTAATAAGTATAGTAATTATTGATGGAACAGCACCAGCAACTGCTACAAATATAGGAATCGCTGGAACAAGTGCTAATGCAGCTGAGCAACCAATTTACCTGCTGCAATCTGTAATCCTGTATTTACTCTTCCACAAAACTTATAGCTTTTTCTGTAAGCGGCAGCTAGTTTAGTTAAGTGAATAATTAATTGATCTATTGTTTCTATTCAATTATTAGAAATTAGATTTTTATTACTCATTTATATAATATATTTTCAATTTAAATTTCTTCCAATTCATTAAACGGAACCCAACTATTAAATTTTTCATTGTAACCTTTCCATTTTACTAAAGCTTGTTTTTTCTTATAGTCTCGTCTGATAACTTTTTCTATTCTAAAAACCTCTTGACAGAGTGTGTAGTAGGTAAAAGGTCTTGTTCATAAAATGAGCCCTGAATTATTTCATCATTTAAAAACTTTTATAGTGTATGTTCTGGGATTTGTATTATTAATTCCGTGAATTATAAATATCTCCTCTGTCCAGTTTGGTGTATATCCTTTTTCAAAATGTCTTTTAAGTTTGCTTAAGCGAACTCGATCACCAATTTTAAATTTTGCTTTACTCTTTGGTATCTTTAAATTACCATATAAGTTAAAGTAAACAGTACCTTTATTTAAGTTTTTACTGGCTTTGGTTGGTGACATTTTTATACTAGAGTGTTTTGTTTTGTTATATTTATCAACCATATCCTGCAAATTATCTAAATAAGTATAAGTATTATTTGCTGTAAAATATTTCTACATTTTTCTTTTTAAACTTCTATTAAATCTTTCAATTACTACAGCCTTTACTTCATTAAATGTATGATACATGTTAATCTTATTTTTATTCAAACTTTTATTATAAAATTCTTTTCCTTTATCTACCCATAAATTTGTTGGTGTTCTACCTTTTAAAATTATTTTTTCAAATGCTTCAGTAACAGATTCTCCAGTTTTATTCTTCAATGGAATAACCCAAGCATATTAACTGAATATGTCAATAACGGTTAACAAGTACTTTACACCTTTATTGTATTTTGAAAAAGCTTGCATGTCAACTAAATCAGCTGACCAAGTATCATCAATGTCATGAACAATCACCCTTCGTTTCCTAAATTTTCTTTTGATTGGTTTGTGTAATTCTTCTGCTAATTCATCACTCCAGCGGTACCTTGGTACAGTTATTTCGGGGGTGTACTCTACCCCCTTTTTCCCGTTTTTTGACTTTTGTCCCAGTCCAAGTTTGTATTTCGTTTTAATTATAGGTTTCACAACTAAATGTTTTGCAATCTTTTCCCCAAATGTTTTTGATTTAGTGTTATTTAAGTCGGAAAGCATTTGCTTATCGCATTTTTGTTTACTTACTTCTGAACTATAACAGATATCATGGTCCCTACATACTGCATCTAGTTCATTTATGGGTTGTCCATTATCTAAAGCGTTTCCAGGCCCACAATAGCGAAAACCGCCAGGCAAAAGTAAACCTTTTCAGGTAATAAAAGTAACATTGCTTTGTGAATATCAATTGCACCTCCAGAACGTTTAACAAACTGGGTTTTTATATTACCACAGGATGCACACTGAGCTCTTAACATAAGTCTACCATTGTTTGTTGTAACATATTGAGGATTTATACTATCAGTAAATTTCCTTTCTTTTACACAATATATTTGTTTTTGATTCATTTATATTATATGTATTTAAGATTATTAAATATAACCCCACTTTTACCATAAAAATAAAAGGAAAAAAAAACCTCCTGATCCTGGAATCGAACCCCTGACCGTGGCGGTAATAAAAGCTATTTAGTTTCATCTAACCGATTGAGCTATGAACGCTTGTGTATAAGCGTGTGTAAATATCGATATTTATAATTAAACAGTTTACCTCTAGTGAAGCGTTTCAAGCGTTTCTTTGATTCTGATGTATTTACATTTTTCTATGTTGACAGTGTTTTTTTTTATTTTATAATACATTTTCAGTGCTTTTAAATAATTTATCAAATAATTTCAAAGGTTAAACATTAAAAAAATAACATATAATTAATCAAATACTTGGAATATTCAAGATAAATTAATCTTATGAAGTTATGAAAGCTGTCCGATTGAAGTACGGATCTGTGTGACTGATACCTTTGATCACGTTATTGTTCATATATTTCACTACTTCAGGTGAACCTTCCGTGCATTTCGAGACTGTGGAAGGTCCGCCAAATGGGGTAGCTGAGTCTAAGTTGAACCATTATCAGGCACTTGAATAAATGTGCCAGCTGGTTAGAAGGGCCGCCGGGAATAAGTGAGAGAGGTGAAAGGTTAAGTTTGCCCGACCCGGCGGCTCGCAGTCACACAGCGGGCTTTTGTCATTTTTTCTTTTCTCAATATAGTTTTTTAACTCGTTTGCTTGTTAATCGTTTAATGTTGATCAGTTTAGTTGTGGTTTGACTGTTAGTATATGAATGAAGAATGCGGAAGTAATATGTTTTACAGTGTGTGAATTTTTCTTCCGGGTTTTTTTTTTTACACCCATCAATCGGATGTTTTCATTTGGTTAAACCAGAGGTTTTCGTTTGATTTAACCAAAGATAGAATGTTAGATTCTGCTAAAGATTTTCAAGGTACCAAGTTAGTATTTAAAGACAGAAACTTAGTTTCTACTAAAGTTTAGGGTACGAACAAAGTGCACTTATAAAATAAGGACAAGAGGTCAAATGAGGTCAGATTGGCCCTTCAACCTTGCGTCCATCAAATTTTCAGGGTACAAATGCACTGAGTTAGTATTTTAAGACTGGCTGGTTTTGGATTTTTTAAATTTGAATTGGTCGGCGTTGGATTTTTTTAGAAGAGGGCAAGAGGTCAAGTAAGGTCATACTGTTTTAATAGCCTTATTTTACAATACTACTAGGGTGTGCTATTGTTTTTCATGGTTACGTGCTATGCTTACGAAGGATGGTCCCAAATAGTTCAGTGTGTGTTTTAAATGTTTAAACTTATTCTAATGTATTCAATTTGATAGCATTCCGTCGTTGTTTTATAATTTGTCTAAACAATATTTTGAACTTCCAATTGCTCGGAAACTAGTCATTTCATGTTACAATCTCCAATGTGGTGTTATTTATAATGTGTTCATCTGTGTTTTATGCAGTACTCTCTCTTTCCTTCTGAATTTTACCTTTGAGGTATTTTCAGAAAATCCCACTAGGTAGGTTTAATAAAGACAACACACGTGTGCAATGTTTAATACTTTCTTCCAGGGAAATCTCAAATCTCTGTTACGTAAAATGTGGACAGTTACTGACAACTAAAACCTATCATTCAACAACCAAAATATCATTATCGTTCACGTTACATTTTGGCATGCAAAATGTTTAAAGCTGCAACTGAGACGTATATTCAGTTAAACATGCACTAACCACTTGTGAACAGAGACCACCTGGCTCCAAAACAACTGGTTTCATTTCCGGTTTTACCATTTGCAATGTATATTTACCTCGGAATAAAGACAACATGAAAATAAAGAATACTTCTCTGGTTTTGCAATAAAAAAAAGACTGCAAGTATAGCAGCTTATGATCAAAACAAAAACAGCATAAAACCAAAAACATTGGATATTGTCCACTTGTTCTATTTATGGTCCAAAGAGGGTTTTCCTTTGTCACTATTGAAATCTGACAAAACCGGAAGTAGTCGATATCTCTGTCGTTTTTGCAAACATGACTAAGCGGTGGAAACACGCACAGAACAGTCTGAAACCAGATACCCCTTTAAACACTAATGGATTCGGTCACAACGTAAAAGCAAAAACTGCCGGATATTTTCCTCTGAGATAACCATTTGGCAAATTACAGTATTTCAGGGGTGTGCTTACTATGACAGGTATATATGTTCATAAATCCTTTACATTAGTAACTAAAAAACTGAAACTTGTAAAGCCTGAAATGAAACGATCTTCATTTCAATAAAATCTTAATCTATGTAATTGATTTACATTTTGTTATCATATTATTGTTCGTGAAACACCTTTGAATTATTAAAAGGCTGTCGTAAAATCCGAACTCCCGTTGGACCGAAGCATGTAGGTATGACCAATCGGTAGACTCCTTACATCCTGTCGCTTGGATATATTCTGCTTCCCGGCTTCTTGTAGTAGACACGACTACAATAGGGTAGACAAAATAACCGAAAACAATATATAGGCATGGAGCCGTAGCCCCAATCCAATAAAGACTTCTTTTTGGCACTCTAAAACATCTATATACATGTAGATAGGTTTAACTAAATGGGATTGTTTAATATGTGTTGAATGTCAAATTTCAATTTGGCGGTCATTATTTTAGGATCCTAACCAATTATGCTTAAAGGTGCTTCAAGGTAACAACAAATCTGACATTTTTTTTGGTACAAACCGACTACTTTCATACAGAGCATTACCTTTCCCTGTAAACGACAAATGAAAACTCTGTCTTGTGCTCTACATAATGTGTACTGTACCGACTAGTTCATTGTATTAATTTGTATAACATAAATACACAGTGTGTCTGTGAAGTGTTAGCTAATAGAGAATATTTGCAATGGCATTTTCGTCCTTTTGTCTGCCTCAACAATACTGATTACATTCATGTCATATCGGAGCTCTTTTCTGACGGGCAAGAAAATGAATCAGCTGGCTTTTACCGTGCAGTTTCTTAAATAAGAATATTATATTTATTTCTATTTTGGTATTACCAAATGACAAGCTTAAAAACAATATAATTGCATATTGAACGATTACCTGTTGATATGGAAATTAATTTCAGACAAAAATATAATGTTCATGCTAGCGCGTTTGATTTGCAAAACTTGGGTTTTTCTGTGAACTGCTGTTAGTATGTTTTAAAACATTCTTTAACAAGATCTTCATAGTTACATAGTTACTTACATGTTATCAATTAAATTTGTTGCCGCCCTTTGGCTTAATAACATGGTTGTTATCTCAGGAACTGGATAGGTCATAGCTATTAATTGAAAGCGTTTCCATGCATAAGCAGTATTACAAAATGTTTCCTAGGATGCTTAAGGAGATAATTGAATGCAAAGTGAAGAGCATTAGTTAGCACAACGAGAGAATATTGAAACGTTTTCAAAACCGGCAGGTGGTGAAGCCCCGTGATATGCAATTACTGGGAATACCATTTTTTTCTTAAATGATATGACTTGACATTTGAAAGCTTTATATTGACATTTTATCAATTATCAAAAATTAGGACAACAAATAAGGATAAACATATCGAAAATTCTGAGTTGTATTTAGCTTCATTCCTGTTTTATTCAAAGTATAAATTCATTGTATTGTATTGTTGGGATCGTGACTATTTTTCTTGGAATGAGGAAGACCCACGGAGTAATACTGAAATCTAGACTTATAACGAAATATAAATGTGTCTGCCACCATTTCTGTAAACCTATGCTGCATACTTAATATCACTAAACTTCTTTATTTTAAATACACTTTGTGTTTAAAGTATATATTGAATCCTGCAACTTCATTTTCACTATTCTAACAAAGGAATATATAAATGTATGCACCATCATGACAAAATAACGCTTTCCAAACATTTAATTTCATTGAATTTACAGTATGATCTTTTGATGAATGAATTGTGAGACATGAAAATAGCCTGCAGCCAAAGTCATCTGAAAACGTTGAACATTTAATGTAGGCAACATGATCCGAATAATGTATTGCATTAGCAATATACATAGTATCACTTCAGTGTTAACGCTGTTCAAGATCTTTAGACACTGACCGAAATATTTTGACGGAAAACAGAAATGTGCACTGCATTGGAAATAATCAGCGGATATCGTTGATAAACATGGTATCACCATTATTGTTATTTTCAGTAGATAGCCGTTGAGTTACATATATCTGATCTGAGACTGTATCATGTTGTAACAATCCTGTTGTATATATCGGTGTGCACGACACGACCTTTCTAATCAACGAAGAATGTGATTTTGGTGTTGACTTGATTTTTTTTTTGTTTGGTTTAACACAGTAGATCATAACTATGGTGGCTTTGATGGTAGACGAATCCCAAGTTGTCTCTCCGTACATTATTTCATCATGGACAGGCACCTGGGTAGAAGCAATGACCTTCTGTAAGTCAGCCGGATGACTTCCTCGATTGAAGAATTCAACGCGTGAAGGTCTGCTGAATCTATATCGGTGAGGGGCAAGTGATTTGAAGTCAACTTACTTAACCACTCGATCAGAGAGGCCCATTGTTAATTAACCAATGTATCGTTTGCATAAATTGTAAAATATTGTTATTTTTATTAGCAGTTTTGTTATATTTGTAAACTAAATTGATCTAGTTGCAAAGTAAAGAGATCATTTAGGTGTGATTTTGATCAGCATATCAGATTTATTGCGCTATCAGTGAAAGGGTACTCACACAAGTTATGGTAACGTGTAACTGTAGAATATTTGACCACATATTGTAAAACAAAATAACAATTCTTTTAAAGCACAACAGCAACACAAAAGAAATTATATAGGAATCTGAAAATGATTTCTTATGAAGGCTTTGAAACTTAGTTACTGATAAACGATATGTGATGAAAACACATAAGAATCGGTTCTTTTATAATTATCATTTTCATTCAAAATTGAAATGCATTTGTAACGGGTACCAGAGGTAAACTGCCTTCAAAGTTGATAATAAAGCTTTTAATGAACGTTAAGTACATATTCCTCTGTGGTGTATTGGTCAAGTATAGTAGAAAATAATGTTGAAAGAGACATCTTGAATCGAGGTAGTTCTTTGTTATCAAATATTTCAAAGATACCGGTCTGAAACTGATTTGTATCTCGTATCCAAATATCAATCATCAAGTGCAACGTCCTGTCGGTACAGTCTAAATAGCACTCACAGGTGCATAGTTCTATTGCTATCGTTAATTGTTTGTATACGTACAAAAAGATGGCTTCATTAAATAGCAAATGCAAACAGAAATTCTGTACTTTTGATTTTCTTTCACAGTAAACTCGCTTATAACTTAACTCAATGAAAGATCCTTTGGTAGTATGTACGGAAACAAAGCCAAATGAAAGCATACTCTGTTAATGGCCAGTAATTGAATGTAAAACTTCCCTCGTAACAATCAGTACCATATCCTGTGATCTCATAGAACCAGAAGGAAAACCACTTAGTCAAAGTACTTTGCAACATTTACAGCCGCCAAACGACGCCTGAAGGTTATATGGAAGATCAAAACACATCCATTGTGAGAAGAAAAAAATATGGCAGACTCGGTAAGATTGAGTCTGTTTATGAGAAGTTATAAAATCAACAACATTAACCACTACGCGGAGCAACTGCTAACAGAACTGTATGATACAGAAATATCAGCAATGTAGAAAGGTAGTTTACTCAAAATATAATCTCGCATGCATGTACGCATTGATCCTCTTCTGTTTTTTTTATAAAAGCCACTACGTGGGCAGAAACGTCTTTGGCAACATATTTACATCAGGTAAGTAATCATAATTTGAAATAGACGCTTCATTTCATCGGCTAGTAGTTTGCAATAAAATGATTTAATCACTTCTCAAGAGATAAAAGTCATTCCTTAATAATATGGTCGTCTTCATTTGTTTGTTTTTCCGGTGTGTGGCTTTTAACCATGAGAAACTGCTTCCGTGCCAGTAAACAACAAAACAATATTATGGAATTTTAATAAATGTTGTCTGAAAGACAGCTATACCTCAAGCCACCCTACGTTAATGTGAAGGAGGGCAATCAGAAATTAATTGAGCGTGGTTCATCAGTCTGAATTTGAACTTACTGTCAAAATCTTGTAACAATATACAAAAACACTAGTGCAGTTGGTGCTAGGTTATTTATTATTATACCACATTTATATAGCACTCTTTTCATGCACTTGTACACGTTCAAAAGTGCTTTACAGAATAAATTGCAAAAATACAAACAAATACGTATACAAAGATAATGCATTCCACATTAACAAAAATCATGAATGAAAACAAGTATAATTTAAAAACAAGATAAAAAAAAATAAATGTATCGGTCAGTTAACAAAATATTGTACAAAGAAGTGGGTTATTGTGCAAACTAAAATACTGACTTGAGTAACGAGGGGAACTGGTAACGTTTAATTGGCAGGGTTAAGGCTTTTAAACAACTGTTTTGCAAAATAAAAAAACGAAGAATGTAGCATATCCCTATTGAAACAAACGTTATTTCAGAGGGATGTTATTGTAGAATGTTCTTATTAGAACAACAATAACCTGTATGCAGTAGGTCTATGCTAGTTTTTACGCATAAATATACGACTTGACTTAAACATTTTAATGCAGCTTTTGTTCTATAATGGACATTATTAAATTGATACCTAACATTCAGCTGATAGCACAGAATACCTGTCTTGTGACGTGTCCAGTCATCAAGTAGAATTGTAAGAAAGCGTGACATGTTTCGTCATGAATGACGTAATCATATTACCAACATTTTTCAAAGCAAGAACTTAAACTTCTGTAAAGTATGCTTTTGCATGCTTTTGTTCGTTTTAATCAGCAGGTAGGAATGTAAATCAAAGAACATGATTGTAACAGTTTACAGTACGAACGTGATATATCCAACAAGAATGTAAACAATAGCACTCAGAAAGTTTAGTTTTTGATATTAGGCATAACGCCTTTTCAATATAGCAAGGTTTGTCCTGTCATGCATGTTTTAATCTTACCACTTTCTTCCATTTTGTATGCAGATAGCTTAACAGTCTTGTAAATAGTGTTGAGTTATAGGATGGGCTTTCAGCGTAATGATAAAAAAGACCTAGTGTAATTCTCAGTCCTATCATATTTTCTGCTCTTTGTTATTATGGTTATATCGAATGAATAGACTCAATTAAATCGAGTCGGCTATTGTTTTTCATGGTTGTGTATTATACTTTTAGATAATCCTCTCATAAATTTTATTATCTATCATAAATGTGTAATGTAAAATAATAACTAATCATTCAGCCACTTTTCTGAAGTCAGACAGTTATATAGTCTTTACAATCATGTAATACTATTTTTGTTTGTAAACAGTGTAAAAGAAAGAAACTATAAAGCAACATGTAAATAAAAAATGATCCATGTATTGAATTGTATAAAATACTCGTAATAAAAACTGCTGGGAAATTATTTTTTATGAAAGTTGCATATTGGCGAAACATAACAAAAACTTTGATTTGTTCTCAAACCATAAAAAGTAACAGCAGATTGGACGTTTTGCGTATTAAGAATTTACAGTTGTATGAGGTGAACTAGTATTTTAAGCATAATGTTTACTGGTAATTACAAATTAGCAAGAATATACAGTTGTATGAGATGAACTGATAATTTAATTAGATTGTTTACTGGTACTTAAATGTATTATCAACTTCGATGAGTAATCACTTTTAATTGGAATATTTGAATACTTAATCCCTGCTTTTCTTTTCCGTCTTTTGACGTAAATGATATTAAAATAATTGTGGTTCTACCGACGATTGTTCTTGAGCGTTGAAGACATGCCTAGTGTTGTGTTTATTTCCGTTAGTTTATTATGATATATTTAATGCATAAACACCTGTAAGGTAACCAGAAGGTTATATACAGTTTATGAACATTATTGAAAAACGCGTGTTTAATTTAAATATTATGTGTTTTCTATAAACATATGTAAAACAAAATCAATGCGCGGCCTTGGTCGATCTGATAGACATCTGACCTGTAACAAGATCTTTGTACATTTATTTATTCTTGTTTATACATTTTATGTTTACAATATCTGTAACCAATTATTATAGTAAAGTTGGTTAACTGTGTTTTTCTAATTTCAGTATCAAAACAAACTTTTTTTGAACATAGTGTGTTTAAATATCAACTTATTTCAAATGAATTTACTGACAGCAGATATGATTTATTGATGAACAAATTTCACGTCTTAATATATTTCCGGTACAATCATCAGAACTCGACGAACTGTGTATAATCGATGCAATTTCGGATCACTCCCTCTCGAAGAAATCTGACATAGTTGAAATCTACACTATAAATCATTTATCTTTCATTTATAAATGTATTTCAGGAGATTTCCCAAGGTTTATGGTGATCAGCTCACAAAATTCATAATTACTTTGTATATTTAACTCAAAAAAATGTGTTCTTTTTTCTACATAATTCCCAAAATTCTGCAATAACCGATTTTTCATTTTAAATAGTCTGGTTCACACTGATTCATGAGTAAACGATTTTGAAAAAAACTCAATTCGGTTATGTTTTCTAGCCCTTTGGATCATGTATTCCCTCGTTTCTGGAGAAGAAAGGCTCAAGCGTTAGTGACAAAATACCACAAATATATAACTAGGGCTAATCTAAAGTGTTATTATACATGTACCAATATAATCAACAATTTGTCGGAGCACACGTCTAAAGATACGACTAAGCAAGCTACAAGAAAAATATGTGCTCCGTTCATAAGTTTTGTAAGATTTAGGTTGAAATATCACGGAGTCATACACTTTGTCAGTCATTGCATCATTAAACAGGAAAAGGTAGCAACTAACTGCAGAGGGGTCAATTACTAAACACTGTGCATTGTATCTTTTTCTGATAAACCTACGTAAACATTTTAAAAATAGTTCAATGAAATAACGAAATCTCTGTCATAACAGTATAGGGATAAATCAGCAATGTGTTCTTTTTATATAGAAGACTTTTCATGATATCTTTCATATGCAAACGTAGCTCATATCAGTACAAATAACAGTTATGTGACCAGAGAAAAAAAAAGAAACAAAAACAGAATAGAGGGAAATCAAAGATACCGACATGTAAAACTTACACTAACTCGTTTTGGATACTATAAAACCTGGATCTTTAATGTGTCCTAGTATGGACACCGTTGAAAAAATTCCTGGCACTTTAAATAACAACCCTTGAAAATATCAGATAGCCACTAAAATCTTAATATACCTGCAGCTACCTGCATCAAACTTTATAATCTGAATAAGATATAATAAAATGATGCCAAACAAATTCTTCCTCTCATAGACATTCCTTAAAAGTTAATATTCATTTGCACTAGTCTGCAACATTTTTAGGAACACTCGCAGGCTTTCAGGAGGCAGTGTCAAACGTGTTCGTCCTCCCGTATCCATCACCAAACGGTTAAAATCCATTGGCACTGGTATGCGACGCTTGCAGGAACACTCGCAGACTTTCAGGAGGTGGTGCCAAACTATTTCATCTTCCCATAGACAACGTTAACAGGTTAATATTCATTTGCACTGGTCTGCAACATCTTCAGGAACATTCGCACACTTTTAGGATTCTGCCAAACAAGTTCATCCTCTCATGGACATCCCTTACACGTTCATTTTCATTTGCAGTTATCTGCAACATTTCAGAAACACTCGCAGACTTCCAGGAGGCTGTACCAGAGTACTTCCTCCTGTACTTTTTATCACCAACAAGTTCGAATCCTATTGGACTGCGAAATAAATTTTGAAACATTTACAGACTTTCATCTCGGTCAAGACATCGGTCGACGCACGACAATTTGAAACGATATTATTAAAATGTCGCTCGAAATATTCTCTTAAATCGGATAGGAAAAGTACCAGAAATGAAATGTTTTTAGTAGTAAACTGTAAGTTATGCTTTCAATTTCATCATCTACAGCGAAAGGATATTATCTATAAAATAAATAGTCTGTCCAGGCGCATAATAATTTAATGTTTTGCTTGTGTGTCCGCATTGTTTGTTTCCGTTATGAATATAACGATAGGGTATAACGCTTTAAGAAATTTTATTTACTTTAAGAATATATTCGTAAATAGCAAGCGTATCATACTGTGTGTGTAGCTGAACACCATCCCATAATAAACAAGTTTTACAGAGTATTACAGTGGCAATACAGATGTCATCTACCCATGGAAAGCTTTGTTTGTGTTCGTTCCTTGTGGTTGTTGGCAACAGTGCTACGAATAAAATGCTTCAAAGTATTTAGAAGCTAAGAAACAAAAAGTATTTTACTTAAATTTCAATAGTGGCCTTAACCTACAAGCATAGATCATGTATGCGACAACCGCCGTTACATGACTGAAATACTGTTGAAAAACGGCGTTAAACCCAAAACAAACAAATAAACATTCTCTCATCATGGGGAACATTTGTATGCAGCACTAAGCCAAAGCACCAATGCACATAAAAGTTGTTGAGCAGAAACAATTGTACTTGAACTTTGATAGTGACCTTGACCTTTGATCGAAAACCATAGGTCATGTGCGCGATATATTGTCTAATAAAGGGGAACATTTTCTTACTTGACCATGAAAAGTGACCAAGATCTTTAATCAACAAGCACAGGTCATGTGTTGACACATTGTCTCATCATGGAGAACGTTTTGTGTGTAACACTAAGATAAGGCAACGTTTCATAAAAAGGTTATGGAGCAGAAACAACTTTTGTTAGACCTAAAGTAGTGACCGCGACATTTGACCTACAAGCTTAAGTACTGTACATGCATAATATTGCCCTCTATGCACATACCAAGCTTTTTGAATCTAGCTTGAATACTTTTGAGTAATTGCGGACAGACGGACGGACGGACAGAGGCTATTCCTTACGTTCCCTCCGGTGTTCCACCGGTAGGAGACTAATAAATTCAAGAAGGGAAGAACAGCATATTGGCGTCAAGACTACGGCGGTATTATAACGTTAAACGTTCAACCAATGTTTTGCCCTAATCTATTGATTATCAAAGGACAGTCAATGATATTTGTATAGAAGCTGCTTTGTGCAATGACCAACAGAAGTCCAAGCAGAACAGACGAAATACTACCTGTCTAGTCGAAATCGTCTTTACGTCTCGCCTGCGAAGCAGTAAGTGTAGGCCGTGGAACTAAAATACAAACTTCAAGTAGGCACTACCTATTTTTAGGTATATATGTAGTTAACTACATCAAAGTACACAGTCTAAATATAATTAAAATATCATTTTCTGAAAAAAAGTTATTTGAGCTGAAAAAAAAAATGAAAAAATAGAGAAAACTCTTAGGTTTTTTGTAGGCTTTTGTCACTATTGACCTATTACATCATGCAAACAATGCACATTTTACCTGTAGGCATGATAATAGCATGCATAGTTACTTCAAGGATTAGCAGTCTGAAAAGAAAACTATGAAAAGGTCAAAGCAGTTAATGTCCTATGGAAAGTGTGACATTTTCTGCGGTGTTTGTCAACAAACAGACATTTTTTTGTAGTCAAAACCTACAGAACTTTAAAAGGTAAAATATGTTGAAAAGGCTACTGCTGGAAAGAGATCAATCTCTTCTACCCATATATATGCGTCAAAGTATGAGTAAAAAATCTAAAAATATAAGAAAATCAAAGAAATCAATTTTAGGTGCATGACTGCGTTTAACATAGATAGCTTACTTTTCCATTGCACTGATATACCAAAAATCGGATTGGGATTCACTCAGTGATTTCACTCTTATAAACAGATTGTTTCCCTTGAATAAAGAGGGCTTAGGGTAAGTCTCTAGTAAGTGCCTTAACTGTTGATAATCCTGTTACTGGCTCAGCAGTCGTACAGGTTGAATCCGATAAACGTTTACTATTGTACCTGAGCACCACTTGTGGTTACAGAGCACTGGACACATGATAAAGAATAATGGGTCAATTAGTTTCACCCAACACGTGATAGTTAATCACACCGATCTTGTGGGCGGCAAGAAAAAAATAATGCCGGTTTTAGAATAAACGATCGCGCTGGCGTAAGCCGGCAGAGTAAGCTGCAAGTAAAGCTTTGTATGTTCCTACCATAATGAGTATAAACCACATATTTAAAATGTTTATCCGAATATATGTCGCGAAATATATGATTTTCCGCTTAGCTTATCTTGCGAGACCGGCACACAGCGGTGTCGGGAAGCCAAACGAATGCCTAGATGGTTGCCAATGTTGAAACGTTGAACGACACAAATTTGAAACGAATTGACCCTATGTATCTTATATTCGATTATTTTGAAAGACGGATATTGTGACACTCTTCCATTTTTTATTTATAAAACCTGAACTTTATAACAGGCTTTTATGCAGTGCATGTCTTACCTATCTTGAGCTCATGCAAGTTTCTCATGTGTGCATTTACATATTAGATAGCACATTTTCCGTCTGTTAGTGTATCGAGTTCTGAAACCATCAAGCAAGCAGTTATGTACGTAGACATAATAAATAATTTTAAGGCTGTGATTGAAGATAATTATTTATTTATGTTACAGTTATGTTAATCAGAATGAAGGCGAATATGAAGTTTTTTAAGATTTTTTAAAAATTTTTATATTGTTTATTGTTTTGTATATTTCGTTTATCGTATCATTTACGTTAGAATATTTTTCAAAACAACATTATAAATGTAAGTATTATAAACGGTCATAATCTGATTACTGAAGTCATTTTGTTTCACAATTTTCATTTAACTCTTACAACACTGAAACTGTGTGTCTATTTCTTATTCAATGGAACGAAAAAAATAATTGCTACAACATACTAGTATGTCTGTGACAGATTCATTTATTTTTCAATACGTCAAAATTAAACTAGCTTTCTTTCTATGCAAATCCTCATTAGATACATTTGTTATAAATTCCTTTTCGAAAAAAATGTAATTAAGTGCGTAGGAAACAAAGCTATAGGATAATTTAGTGTATTCAATATTCCAACTGATGGCTTTTTTTCTGTCACGTCTGAGCTTTTTATTTGATTTATAACAAGGGAACAGCATGAATGACGCATTGCATTTCGTTACGTATTGTTTCTGTATCTGTATGTGAGTAATTTATTTCACCTATCAAAATGCAGACATTTAGTCTCACGAGAAGATTGTGAAGCCGTTTCCGATCATGTATAAAGTAATGTTTCATCTTGATAAGACACTGATTTCAATTTACATTTACATTAATTAGTCATGTGCTTTCTTGTTTGAGGTCCGTGATGCTATTCGTTTCTGTCTTCTCGATGTTACATTGACAACACATCAGTTTTAGTACCCAGCGATAGATCTATTGGAGTACATAACACCGGATACTAGTATACATTTTCCGGATCTCTAGCAGCCAAGCACACACTGTTCTGCAAAATGATCAATCATTATATACGTGAAGTTTCATTTGAAACTGACTTTTAGGACAGTGATTATGATTTGAAGTTAATATAATGGAATCAAATTACTAAAACAAATATCATTATTTTTACATAGTAGACGGGGTAGTTCCACATCTATTTTCCAGTTTGTATTAAAATCTTATAGTGACAAGCTTAGACGGTAAAAGCTTTTCTGCTATTATAAAAGATGTTGTTTAGAGCAACATCACGTGATGATCTAATACTAGTACCTTTATACGCGATTTTCTAGTGTTACTGACAAAAAAATTCCGTAACGCCACTCCAGATATTATCTTATTTTCGAACGAATGAACTTTAGGAAGTCACCTTCACATCTTTCCCGCATGAACACTATTTACGTTGAAAAATACTCTGTTATTTAGACAATCAAGTTGAGATCGTGTTAAACAGCGATGATTTTATCAAAGTTTGACATGCACCTTTAAAACCAAAATAAAAAACGGTCAAAATGTTGACTGAAGTTCAACACTTTTTAAACCAAAAACTTATAATGTTAATAGGTTTTTATGAATGATAGTGAGGTTTGCTTTGAATATGAATAAATGTTGAGGAAAACTAAATAGTGCAAAGTACAACATCGCCATAAACAAAATGAAGACTTGCTCAATTGTTTCTACAAAAACCACAGGTCTGTCTGTCTGTCGGGCTTAATTAAACGCTTACCTGGTTACCATTTGATAGACGCAGATACTACTTGGCGATATTAGTTTTCAAAAACTATGACACAAGGTTATGTGTACAAGTTCAGAACTATTTAAAGCAATGAAGTTCATTATTCAAAATAAAATTAAAAACATTACATTGTTTACGAATTCTGAAGCAAACACGATTTCATAATACAGACTGAAAACTGGAAATGATATAACATAAAGCATTTGCAATGTAAAGTTATCAACAAAATTATTTTGATAATAATCATACGAGTACCTGTTGTAAAACAATAACAGATAATTAAAATGATTTACACTAAAACTTCTCTGTCAAGTTTTTGTTAACTCATTCACTAGAACTTAGTGTATGCTTTTCAATGCAAATTTGTCTAAATATGTCCGTAAGTTAAAGCTATCTCGGTTTTCACATAGACGTGTTTAAATAGGCATAATCTAACGTTTTATCAGGAACGAGACGATGAACATGAAACACCAGCAGGAACACTTCTATAATTATATTTAAAATGTTACACATTCCCACGGGTGACACAGATGTTATATAAATTCGATAGACGTCTATAATGTTGCTAACACAAGCAGTACGAAAATGCAGTTTATTATTTGTGCACTGATAAAGCGTGCAGCTACGGAAATGAATTCCAACCGCCTAAGCATGAAATATATGATTTGTTGATAATTTAAATTGAAATGTTGCTATTTCTAGACACCCGTTTGTTCGCCTGTGTTTAGCAATTGTCTAAAAAGCGTATGCAAATAAATTAATTCCTTATGGAAACAAATGAGAGATACATTTGTGCACTTTTCACTTTTCATTGATCATTATCTCTTTTACATGTATTATTTCATGTTATTTGATATTGTATCTTTGAAAAATTACAAAGACAAGAATGTATTTCAAAATATCAGGGGGCTGTAAACACAAAATAAATGAATTATTGATAAACTTTCACAGAATTAATTAATCTGCTGGTTCTCTCAAAACTAGCAACAGACATTTTACATTTTTTTAATATGATACATTGTACCAACAGAAGACGAAGATCATTTGGAATTGCACCCAAAGAAGATAATGTTTTTTTCTATAATAGGAAAGGTAATGAAACGGCCAATACGTCCCCTATTACTGTCTGAACGTACAAAAAGTAAGATGAATCACAAAGGAATTATACTGTTGTACACAATGCATCAAACTGCCGAAATAGCATACATTTTTCGATATTTGATATAGAAAATTTCAGAATTCCAGCGGCCCACCGGTTGCAGAAAGACCACAATTGCATCTGTCATTGCTACAAGCATATTTGTGTCGACTAGATTAGGCCATACAAGAAATGTATATCAGACCTGTGACTTAGGGTTTATAGTGTTTGGCACTGGTTTGCTAAATTTCCAAGTATTGTGGAAACGTATGGCTAACTGAACCATCCTGCTGATTCGAAAGTAGTTAATGAATGAGTTTTATTAAAATCATGGTCAGTTATAAGTGACTTTCATTTCTACATTACAATATATTTGCCGCCTTTGCAATGTTGACAATCACCAAAAACGTACTGCGGTTTAGTAATATGATTCATCAACAAAAACACTATGCATATTGTATATAGTAACATGGTCTAATTTTCAAATGACGCTCTAGTACGTCCGTGGCAATACTTGATACAGGACTCCCTTTGGCGGACTTACGAAATACCTTGGTTAACATTGTGTCCGAAGTCATTTCCACCTCCATTATTGTCTTGGCCTACTAGTATTTATTTAAAGACACTGCCTTAGGGTTTCATTAACGGAAGCTGCATTCTTAGACGGTCATCATTTCTATTGGATCTTTGTCCTCATCTTATTCCTGATGAAAGTTTGATCACTTGGAGTAAGATAAGAAAAACACTTCAAACGGAAATTATTTTACCGGTAGCTTATTGGTTGATTAAAACACATCGCTATAATTAGTTCCTTCTGTTCATTTTGGTCTATGAAGTTAGTATTTTTATTAGGATATTAATTCATTGCGTCATACACGGTAGGTTCTTCTGGTTGCATTACTGTAACATTCGGTTGTATTACAAACACCTTTGTAGTACTATGTATGTAAATCGTCAAGCGAGTTAATTTGATTGACAATATCTTTTGCTTAGAGTTAAATGAATTTCCATTTTGATTTCAATCTACAAATGCGTAAAATTTATGTATGAAATTTTAACAAAATTTAAATATATTGTACACGTGATTTTTGCCTGTAATGAATATTATTTGGTATGCTCAAAATTGATAGATATTTATATCTAGTTATAGTATTTCATCATAAATTCAGATAGAGATTAAGAAAAGTGTGCTACAAGTGGATAGAAACAATATACAGAAGCAATATACAGCCTGAATATAATCTAGCTCTCTTGTTTCAAAATTATTTACTATCTAATATATACAAAGCTTTAGAAAATTTCTAAAATATACAAATGCGTCACTTTTTGCATATGTTTCTGGGTGCGTTTATTTCTGGCTTGGTAGTTCTTAGGAATGTTGTATACTTTATTACCGGGTAAGATTCAAAATTATTGAATTTTTGTATTTCATGTAAATCAATTTTCATTTAACACTTACCCCACCGAAACTGTATGTTTCTTCCTGTTTTCAAAAGAGCGAAAAATAATTCCCCAAACTGAAGCTATCGTGAAAATGACTGTGACATATTCACTTATTTACAATATGTCAAAACGAAACTCGCGTTCTGTCCACGCAAAACCTTATTTAATACATTTATTATAAACTTCTTATAAAAAATGTAATAACGTCTATACGAAATAAAGCTGTGGTATAATTTAGGATATTCAATATTCCAAGCGATGGCTTCTTTTCAGTGAAGCCTGAGCATTTTATTTGATTTATATACCATGGAACAGCATGAATGACGCATTGCATTCCGTGAAGCATTATTTCTGTTCCGTAAGTGAGTAATTTATGTTGCAATTCAAAATAAAGACATTTAGCCTCATGAGGAGATTGTATAGCCGTTTCCGGTCATTTGTAAAAAGGGATATTCCATCATTATATGAGACTGATGTCAATTTACATTCATTATTCATGTGCAATCTTGTTTGATGTCCCTGTTGTTATTACCGTTTCTGTCTACACGATGTATTTTGACAACACGTCTGTTATAGCTGACAGCTGCACATAAAACCGACTATGCATTTTCTGGATCTATAGCAGCTTAGCACTCGCTTTGCTTTTAGATGATCAGTCAGTTCATAATGCATGGTATTAACGTGGCTGCTTTATTCTAAAGCTTCATTTTAGGTTTTAGGATCGTTGGTATTTTTATTTTTAGTTTAATACAACTGAAGTAAATTGCAACAAAAAATATTACTATTTTCACCTACTACACAGGGCAGTTCCACATATATTTTCCAATCTTTATTAAAATCTTAGAGTGAAAAGGATATACGGTAACACTCGTTCTGCAATCATTAAAGACGTTAATTTCAGAGCAACATTGCATGGAATAAATCCTTCATAAACAATTTCGTAGTGTCACTGACAAAAGAACTCCGTGATGCCGCTTCAGATATTATTTCATTGCTGGCCTCGTTTTAACGAACGAGTTGATTTTAGGAAGTCGCATTCACATCTTTCCAGTATGTAAATAATCAGCTCAAACAGTCAGATTACTCTTAAAAACGTTTTAAGTAAATAAACCTTGTGCCTAGGATAGGATTTAGGCAAATTTACTTGTTGCATTTTACTTAAACTATTATATTTGAATATGAATGATCGTTATATTGTATGAATAATATTATGCCATGTTTATCTTTTTTTTTCTTTAATAAATCACAATTCTTCAGGAAAAGTTTAGTTGACAACACCACTTGCATGATATGTGATTAATATTACGTAATTATCATCAAAAAATATACTGTGATTAAGCGAATCAAGTTTAACCTTATTTTTTTCTGAATCGTCTTAAACAGTGGTAATTAGATCAAAGTATGATTAACAAGATATGCAACTGTAAAGCCCATGAATAGTCAAAATTAGTCCTATAGTGTTAATAGGCTTTTAATGAATGATATTGAGCTATCCTTAGAATAGGAATAAATATTGAAAGAAAGGTAAATATTGCAAACTACATACATTGTAAATAAGGGTTGAACATTTAAATAAAGACTTGCCCTATTATATCTACAAAAACCTCACATTTGTCCACCAGTCGAGCTTTATGAAACATTTTCCTGGTTGCCAATCATATAGGAGTATGCAGAAAGTGGTGACTGATTTTGGAAATAACAATTATTTGCCATAAAATTGGAATAAAGGGTAAAAGACAATATATACATATATATTATATCATCAATCACACTCGACAAGTCATTCCTGATTTTGAATCCGTCGCCACGAGGGTATGAGAGAAGAGAAGCCAGTTTCTCTTTTAATGCTACTGGTACCAATTCTACGTCATTAATATTGGTATTACGCGGTCAAGGGTCGAAGCAAACGCTTTGCAAATAGGCTAACGATGCGGTTATTATTCAGTAATACATGTATTTCATATTCTGTAAGGTCATGATTTGTCATATTACAATAATCGTGGATTTATATATATATTTATGCCAGAGAACAATAACCTAAGGAAAGAAGCCCATAATAGTAGCTATATATAATCTTTGTAAACCAGGTGTTGAATTTTAGCAAAATAAAGTAAAATAGCAAGAATACTATTGGTCGTTATCAATATGACTGACTGCATATAGTAATATGCTAATATCAAAGTTACATTGTTTAGTGAATACATCGACTGTTACTATACATAATTTGTAAAATATAATGTATCTGTTTATGAATTCCAACTGTTTTAAATAAAAGATGCTTAATTATTGTCATTCTTGTATAGTAAATGATCATACAGTATCTACTTTTTTGTTTTCTGTACGCAAATTGGGGTTGTCTTAGTTTATATTTCCTTCAGATTGAACGTTAATCACAAAACATATAAAGTTTCCCTGATTTATGTCGTATTTTATCTGTTCATAATTATGTCTAGATAAAAAAAAGTAGGAGAAACCCTTTTCATCGTCTCCCAGAGCAAAGTGTTGAACTAATTGCTCATGTTTTATAACTCATCTTGACACAACACTAAGTGTTTTTACAGACATACTTTTAAAAAATCTCTTAATTTCGTTGTGATTTTATTCCAACCTTTAATGAAGATAGGGGTTTTTCTTTAAATGGCCGCCAATTTTAATTTGCCACGGACAATAATTGGCAAAAACGTCAAGTACTTCTACAAAGGCTTTGAACTTTAAATTGGTACTGAATGATAGTCCATATCTACCATATAGCAACCAACAACTTTCATCATTTTAGTCTTATTATTTTAATAGATATTGCTATTATGATATTCTGTTTCCCATGGGAAATGGCCGATACTCCATTTTCCATTTGATGCCAATTTAAACGATAGTATCGACGACTTCCATATCTAAAAAGGTATAACTCAGTTTAAAATACAGTTTCTTATAAAGTATTTTTCTGTGGAAAATTATACATATGACTTATTTTATATTAAATATTCCCTCCGTAGGAAATATTTCCCATGGGAATAATTTAAAAGTCTTCCCATCGGAAATATTTCCCATAGGAAATGATTTCCATAGGAACGTCCTCCCATGGCCAAAATATGGGAACGGTTTCCCATGGGAAAATCTGTAAAATGATAAAATGACAAATAACGTTTTCCAAAGTCATGTTATGATGTGCCTGGTGTAGAATAAGTTTAAAAGATAATGATTTATCGTTTTAAGAAACAAATATATTTCCCGTGGGAAATTTCCATGGGAAATCCACTTTCCCATGGGAAAATTTATCACGTGTTCTTCCCATGGGAAAGTTATTTTTCCATTGGGAAAGTTCAGATTTTCATGTTAACTGCTGTTTTGTTGGTATCATAAAATCAAATTGAAAAGAATGGCGTGCATGAGAATTTGAAGTAATTTACTTTTGCGAAAGAATTTTAAGATAGCGTGTACAGAAGTACTTGCTGTTTTTGCCACTTATTGGCGTGGCAAATTTTTATATGTTTGTATATAATATCAACCATAGGGTCAGTTTGCATGAAAAGTAAGTGAATTTGTAGATTTGTTTTGGCGGTTGAAATTCACTGATTAATAAATGCATCAAAATTACTTGACAAGTTCATTTGTTACATCGTCATATCTGACAATATTTGTGACCTCAGTCACGTGACAACCTTAATTAATCGTCCAAATGAGGAACTTTTACTAGCATGCTGTTTCTCGTTTCCTTCATTACCATACGAAGCTTATATAATATTATATAATTGTAAAATGAAATATATATTTATAAGTGCATGTAATGACTGCTTTAAATCAATTTTAATGCTTTTCTTTAATTATATATACAGTCAGCATCAAGAATATACAGACAACGTTTTGAATTAGTATATAATGTAAATAGAAACTTGCATTGTTCTAATGAAACTGGCATAAACTCCTTATATTGAAGGAGTATATATATCTATGAATTTTAATGTACGTAAATAAGGAAAAATACATAAACAATGTAAAATATATAGACATCAAAGACAAAACAAACACATAAACAAGGTGGAATACCGTTCAAAATGTCAGTGGTGAAAACACTACTAGGAAGCTTATTATAGTTACTAATGTACCGACCCTCACTTTTAGTCAACACCATATTCCAAGTTTGCATAATATAGTATGGTAATCACGATTTGATCGTCAAATCAGTACTTTCTATTACAAATGTATTCTGATAATTTGGTAGAGTTCATTCTAATGGTTTCAACCTATTATTAATAAGTAAAATAGAAAAAGTTGAAAACCACAGGTCGCCCAACACGACATAAACGAAAATGTTGCAGGCTCGGTTTGATTGAGCCTGTTCATGGACGGTAGTGGAAATGCAAGCTACCGTCCACGCCCTTTAGCCCCGGGTTAAGCAGAACTCAACATTTACATATGTTATGAGTACAAGAATATAATTTAAGAGACATCCGCAGTTGTTTTCATACGGCGGTGAACATGGAACAAGATACATATCCGTTGTGTTTAGAAATGTTTTCTTGAAACAGCGTACTTCATATCATTAAGTTACCACCAATGGTAATTGACACAAACACCGACTGGAAATATGTTGAAGCATTTCATTTTATTGGAAACACGTAACTGATGCACTTCCAAACCATAAGTGGAAACACACAAATGTTAGATTTTAAACGCGCCAGGTAAACACACAAGAGTGTGACATGAAAGTAAATGGAAATTGTCAGTATATGCATCTGGCATTTATCAATATTTTGTATAAGAACCGTTTATATTTTCCATCAAACTTTTTACTCTCTTCTTCTCTTCTGCATTGTTATCGAACGCGATCAACAAACCAAAGCTAATTATATACGTTCAAGTATTAATAGACTTGAATTTTCTGTTATTGTTCAACAAATCAACAAATATTTTGACATACTGCACTGGATAATAAATAACGTGACTAGACTACATTTTTTTTATATATTTCAATACAAATACTGCGCAATAATGAAGTATCCCTTTAAACAAATAAAACGTCTTAAAAAGATGATATTAGTAATATTAGGTATTTAGATGGCAGTTAAACTAGTTATTTAGATGGCAATGAAAACAGAGAGGTCACAAACCGAGTGGTGTCAAAAAGGATTGCTAATATAATGCACATCAAGGACCCTGACAATCATTGTTGGGTTAATTCATCAGCAATGCCAAGATTGCTTCGATTAAATGTTAAAAACTTTAAATTTCACTTGCAGGAAGGAATTTGAAACATTTCAACAAATTGCCAATTAATAAAGACATTTGAAAAAATACGTAAGCCAATAGCACAAATATTCGGCACAAACCTAAAATCTGGACTTTTTTTAACCATTTATCGTTGCTGACATTTATTGTCAAGAATGTTATGACACACTCCTCTAGAAAAGATTAGTTTAAAGCTTGCACTCAAGGCCAATTTACGCAATAAATTACCAAGCGTAAGGAGAACTTGTTATCTACTGTAAGCAAAACTGTCACTTAAAATTAGTAAGTAACTTAACAGTTGATGTTAAACATGCAATTTAGAAATAAATGACAAATAAAAATTTCATCATTAAACTTTGCCGAGATTGAAAATGTATCTGAAAATGAGGCATGATTGCAATGCATCTCTGAAAGCAGTCCTTGTCGTAAACGAATGTAATTATCTAGACTGAGATGACTGCTGCGACCTTCAGAACTCTTTAATATTCAGACACAAATACTAAAATGAGGAATGGACTGTCTTCTTCAGATGACAAGTAACAATCAGGAATGATAATTCAGCAACATGAAGTAACACTTAAATGGGACTGAACAGTGTTTTCAGACGGCGTTAGGGGAGAGGCGTGTGATGTGCTGCACATTTCGTAACCTAACATGAACAGATTCAGTCAAGCCGAGTCTACTATAATATTTGTTTGGTTGTGTTCAGTGCTTCCAAAAGACCTTCTTTATATTTTATTTATATATTATACAGGGAATACATTGATCTCCGTGGCCAAATGGTTGAGGTTTTTGTATCATTTACCCATTTCCAAGTTTTGTTAGAGACCAGTCAGGAGTTTCAAGGAAGAAAATTATTCAACTGGCTTGCAGAAACGGGGTGGTTTTATTGTCCATGCAGGGAATGACACCGGCATTTGTTCGTTACCTAACACTTAAATTAGAAACATGTCATCAGCATAAATCTTGCCACTGTAACTTAACAAAGGAAACTCAACAAAGGAAAAATATGGGTGCATAGTTTTGTAGCATACTTTTCGTCGATGCACTCGCCATTGCAGAAGCTGATGCAGAAAGACCACAATTGAATATGTCATTGCAAGATTAGGCCATAAAGGAAAAGTAAAACACTCCCGGGTAAATGAGGGTTGTATAATGTACTTATTTGCTAAATGTTCATATATCGTGGAAATATAATACTAGGATCTTCTTACAGATTCTATTATTGAACTGCCCTGCTTGTTCAAAAATAGTTGATGAAGGAGTTGTATTAGCACCATGGCCTATTATAGGTGGCTTTCTTTTCTATATGACAATATATGTGCCAAATATTACCGCGGTTCTGTAATTGTAATGATTCTTGAACAAAAGCACATAGAAACACGGTCTAATTTTCAAATGACATACTGCTACGTCAATGGCAATACCCGTTGCTTCACTTGATACAGGAACCCCTTTGACAGAGTTACGAAATATTGCACATTCGCTTATTGAATATTGTGTCCGAAGTCATTTCCTTCTATAGTGTTATGTAAAGCACATCTGTAGGGTATTCTTAACGAGGGCTGCTTTCTTGGACAGTTAGTGTTTCTATAGGTTTTGTCTTTACCTTATCCCGGATGTGAATTTAAACATGCACTAGAAGTATGATAACTAAAACACATTTCATCGGTAGTTTATTGGTTAATTTAAACACGTCGTTTAATAAGTTCTCTCAGTAGATTTTGGTCTATAAAATAAGTAATGTTGTTAAAGTGCTGATTCATTGCGTCATGCACAGTCAGTTCTCCTGGCTACATTGTTGAAATAAATTCAGTTGTTTTCTAAACACCTATTGTAATGCTATGTATGTAAACCATCAAGCGAGTTCATTTTGCTAGCAATACAGTTGAATGAGTTTCTATTTTGATTTATTAAGATGCGTAAAATTTATGTATGAAATGAAAACAAAACTTTTATACGTTGTACACGTAAGTTCCGCCTATTATAAATATTAGTAGGTATTCTCAAAATTGATAAATATAAAAAAGGATTTATCGAGTTTTATTATTAATTTATATCTTAAGAAAATCGTGCTACTAGAGGATAGGAAAATAAAGAAAATATTCATATTGATATTGAACACTTTTCAGCCGATGCTTTCTTTCGCCCACATAAAACTGCTTACTAGTTAATAATGTTATTAGAATATGCATTAGATTTCTCTTATACACTTAAAACATATTTGTTATGGGGACTCCTCTTTCCAGCGTTAGGTATTTTATATGATTTGTAAGCAAGTATAACTAATAAAGAGCTTCCAATGTAATGTTTTAAGTGACATTTTCGTTTTGACCTGATATAAAAATCAGGATAAATATATTAGCTGAAAATCAATCACTTAACATTGTAATAAATACTGTTGTATTCACTTGATGTTTGAAATAAGAAACCATTGTAGAATTAGATCAATACCACGACTCTATGCCCACAAAGTCATTCCTAATTAGTACAATGATTTATGATGACACTTAAGACGTGATTAATCCTTTAAAGGAATATTAAGCTGTACATAAAATGTATATATATTTTAGTTACTGGCGAGAACGAGGGAAGAACCTATGATTTACCAAAACTGGGCAAATACTTGTGTAAAAGAATTGAACACTCCCAACAAGGCCTTGTTACATATTCATAAGCGGTATTTGGATTTTAAATAAACCTTAACTAGGTCTAGTAATCTTAAACATGTAAGATATATAAAAGCTGAATAAGTATGGACGTTCAGGTGATTGAGATACTTTTTTTGAACTTTTCGAATGTGATAGAAGTGATTGAAAGGCGTACTAAAAGAAAGTAGAAGTAAAATTCTTTATTCATTAAGGATGCTTATAAAGTTCACATTTGTTGTTTTCACGACTGTTACACCTGCTAATGTCAATGTGTTTTGAGATAAATATTACTTTTAAAAAGGTAGATATGAAAACAATGGCTTTACAAACTCGTTAAGTTCAGTTATTAGCAATTAAACAATTCACTGCGCCCTTAAAATAAATCTTCAACAGTTGCATTTCATGTAATTATAAGTGGAAGATAAGCAATAACACTTAAAGACGTTTTATGTACATTTGGATGAATTAATTGAAATAAGAGCAACAGAAACACAAACTGAAAAGCTTTTTCAATGGACTTTTTTATTCCTTTGTTTGTTTATAATTATAGATATGTTAGATATATTTGAGCACAGATATTATATTTCATGTCACTTTAATATTTAAATGCTTAAGCGTCCGATGTCTCAATTTAGGTTTCTTATATGTATCTAGCGTTGAAAGTACTTATGCGATAAGCAAATCAAAGAAACAGCGCTGAAGAACATACATTTAAAATCACATTCTTATTCATTTAAACTTATTGTTTTTATCCAAACGTTTATCGTACATCGCACGCTATTTTACACATAGGCGATTTCGAGATACATGTTGATGTGTATGCAGCTATTTAAATTATTAGTAACTGACGTCCGTGTATGTTTTTACTACAGTGATTAAAAACTTTAAATTACAATTTTCCCCGTTTAATTTTTAGAGTATTTATAATCGTAAAATACATAAAAAATCGAATTATCATCAACAAAAATGACGAAAAATGTAACGTTACGCGTAACAAGATGTTAGTACGGCAGTCGGTTTTTTGACGATAAATCTGTCAATTTTAAAGATATCTGGACAAAATAACCAGCAGACGACATTGAATTTTGCCGTGCATCATTCAATGCGTTTATTTCACGTCATTTCCATATTTATTCGCTTAAACAAAACCTTGACGGCTTTTCCTACAAGCGTTACGCTCGTCATCCTGGTGCGTATTTATTCAATTATACCGTAATAATTTATCGGAAAAAATACCAAAACTTATACTATCATAAAATGCATACATTAACAATTATGTACATGTTTAAATCAATAATCATTAATAAGTATTAAACGACTACGGTATATTTTAAAAAAATTACATACTGAAAATGTTACGTCAAAACGTCCATTTCAAGAGTGAGTTTCCCCATTTTATGCGAGTTATTATTAAAAATTGGCATTGATCTTTATAGATGGCTAAAAGTGCATTGTATGAACTTTCTAAAGATATCTGACTTATCTTGTTAGTATAAAACTTTCATGAACCATCATTATGTGAAAAAATTACATCGTTTACAATAAAGCTGCAAATATTAGATTGCATAACGTTACGTCGTATAATTTCACTTTGCTGTACATAAAAACGCAACGTTTTTGATAATTTTATTATTCGAATTCCATTAAATAACTTTAAAGTATTTGGTTTATTTTACAAATTTGTGACGCATATTATAGATCTTTATCATCTTTCTTCTATATTTTCAGTATCTTCGAAATAATCTATTCTGAACATTGTGCCTAGAAGTAAACTTAAAGTATGAACGTCTCATCTATGATAATTTGAACAAATCACTTTTACATTTAAATCTAAGGTCCAGTCCAAAAACTGAAAATAAAATGTTCTGTAAGAAAATTGTACTGGACCTATAAAGAAAGAGAAAATTGCATGGCAAGCGTCATCTTATTTGATGTGCCACGAAAATGGAAGTATTTTTAAATTACTTTCTCAACGAATTTATATTACATATTCCTACAGACCTACCATCTATGAACTAATCAAATGTTCTGTTTCCCGTTTAGTTTTTCATAATAACCAGTGTTGTAAGTGGTAATATACAGGTCTATATGAATGCATTACATTCGAGGAATTGTAATACCGTGATAAAATTAAGGCGATCAGTTAGCGAAGTTTAAATAAATGAAAGTAATACTTTTTATCTACACTTAAGTTAGGACAATTTCATTTTGCATTTTTGCTCGGAGTCGATTTTACATGATTTTATCATATCATATACGCATATGCATGTATGTATAATCATACAGCTTTCAAAAGTAGAACAGTCACTCTTGGATACTTTTCTAATATAATAAATCAAAGAGGGGAAAATATACTTTTATGTTCTAATGAGCACACAAAAAGAATAAAAATCATTAGGCACAGTCATGGTGTTTAATTGATAAATTTCAAATGAAAAGAAGTCTGCTTCGTCCGCAGTCTCTCACTCACATAGTCACACAATAACTGCTCCCTCGCGTAGGTCATTTTGCTGGTTTTTTTTAAATGTTATACAGCAGTAATCCGGTCAAAAATATGCTTCCGCAGTGTAGCGTAGTCGTAAAGATCTCTAATAAATGGAGTTTTTTTCCATTTTAGCGCATTTGCGCGTAATCCCGGGAACAAAAAAAGAGGATACCTTTCATTATTATTTTTTTTTTATTACCCCAAAAACGAAAGTATGGTGTTTATTCTGCGGATCGCTTTCTGAAATGCGGCAATATGAGGGTACTTATCTTCAGTTGACTTGTATTCCACTGCATACTTATCAACACCCTTTTTTCTTTTTCGTTTTCTTAAAGCATATTCATAAATGTCTTCTTGGACTATAAGGTCTATAACGGAGTGAAAAACTAGAACCTGTATCAAAAAGGACCTGAAGCAGCTAAATTGTATATTAAATTTCTTTCATAAGCATATAACCTAGATTAATGTATGTTTTGACATACTTATCTTTATATATCATTCAATTGTTGTATATTTCGTTTGCTAATATAAAATTCGAAAAAGTTCGTACACAGCTTAGTGTCCGAATTTTAACTATAGCCGTCCAATATTTAGTGTTTCGTTTTTTTCGCTCTATTTTTCCCGAATAAATGAGCAAATTGTGTATTATTTACTGCGGTAATAATAATATGTATAAATGAAGATACTTAACAAATAATGAAACGCAACATTCAATCGACCATTCAATCCATCCGCGTGTCTTTTGGCAGTCGAATAGCCGATGAGTATGCACGGATTCATGACCAGTTGGTAATTAATTACTCGATCATTCATTTAGTCAGCCTGAAAGATTGTTCCTTCAGTATGTCCGTTTATCTGTCTGTCTTACTAGAAATTACGTCGGTCAGTGTCTATACGTAGCTGATATACAGATGTTATGAATTTTGTCAATGATTACTCTATCTTATTTGATATTTACACAAATGAAGTGTGATACCCCCTCCCCACATTCCCCATCCCGCCCTTGTCTGAGCATTGCGGAGAGGCGGGAGTGGTACCGCCAAAAGAAAACAAAACGGCTACTTGAACAGAAACGTGAACGCTAGATGCAGAACTGTGACTAGGATGTGAAGTTTCAAGTTTTTCCGCACAAATATAAAATATAAAAAGCTGATTTGACATTTTGATGCTTTACATGTATTTTGAATAGGTATAAAGAAATCATCAAACTTAGATACCGAACTATGTTTTTTTTTCTGCTTATAATTTTGTTTGTTTGTTTTGGGTTAAACGCCGTTTTTCAACAGTATTTCAGTCATGTAACGGCGGGCAGTTAACCTAACCAGTGTTCCTGGATTCTGTACCAGTACAAACCTGTTCTCCGCAAGTAACTGCCAACTTCCCCACATGAATCAGAGGTGGAGGACTAATGATTTCAGACACAATGTCGTTTATCAAATAGTCACGGAGAACATACGCCCCGCCCGAGGATCGAACTCACGACCCCGCGATCCTGCTTATAATACGCGGTCTTTAATAAAGACAATAAACAAAATTTAATCGATAACGCCGTTATTTATTAATTTATTATGATAGTGCACACAATGTTTATAGATCTATGTAAGTTTGTCCAAAGCACTGAGATTATTAAACATTTTTTAACATTTTATTTCATTTTGAGCACGAAATATTTTTCATTTGTATTGTCGCACATGATGTGAATAAAAAAGGTGTTTCTTTAAACGGTACTTAAGCTGGTTGAGAACTGTTTATAGGGCCTAAATAATTTCTTTATGACATAATAACTTCCCAATCGTTGTTTAACGTATGATAACACGTCTTTTGATTTTTTATGCACAAGAATATATGAGCCGCGCCACGAGAAAAACAAATATAGTGCGGTTGCAACCAGCATGAATCCAGACCAGCCTGCGCATCACGATCCATTCTGTTCGCTAAAAGTTTCTCTAATTCCAAATAGGCTTTGAAAGCGAAGAGTATGGATCCCGACCAGACTGAGTGGAGGTGCAGACTGGTCTGGATTCATGCTGGTCGCAAACGCACTATGTTGGTTTTCTCACGGCACAGTTCATACTGAGTGATATATTGTTTCGTATAAGAAAGAAAAAATCGGGTTATCCTATGATAAATCAAACTTGCAAATTGGTTCTTTCAGTTCTAACAAGACATACTAGTTTTAACAGTGTTAGAAAAAAAAAGGTAACTACGTTTTACGACCGTGCTACGCACCTGGATCGGATGACGTCACTGCAAGCACAGGATTATCGCAAAATAACCGTTGTCTGATTTTCTTCTATTTGTAGGGTTATTTGTTGGTCGTGTTAGAATTACATTTTTGGTGTTGTTTTAAACAAAAGTCAGAGTACAAAACTGAATTTAGCATGAAAAAAAGTTTTAAACCCACAGGACCTGTTATATTCTTAAATGCATAAAAAAAATTCAAATATTTTCGTGCGACAGCACTGCCTCTTTGTCGGTTATAATCATCCTGATCACTGGCTAGGTTTGTTAACGTCCAGAAGTTGATATTTATGTTTGCGATCAACACGGTACAACATGATGAAATTAATTGCAGTTTAAAATGCATATATATTTAATTTGAAGAAACGGGCGGTAATAATTAATGATAAAAAACATAAAAAAAAAAAATAACAATAACAATGCGTTCAAAGCAATAACTGTAAATTACGATACCATTAAAGAATATGCAGATTTATCACAACGCATTTTTCGCTATCTATTTTCTCAATTAGTAATTTGTACGTCAAACTGACTTCAAAATGACGTTACGCATTTGTGCAAAATAGCGTGCGACGTACGTTATGCTATGCTGCACAAAATATAAGCTCCATAGATTTGACCCCTCAATAAGAAACATTTGCCTTTAAACTGTCTTGTTGTAAAAGCAGACCTAAAGTCAATTCATTTTCATTTTTGAGCCCTCTGACGTTCGTGACATTTTGTTTTCTCTAAATATTTCCATAGGGATGAAAGTACGGTCTAGCGACGACTTACATTACCCGGTCACGAATATTTACGCACGGAACGTATTACCACTATATATACTGAGTAATATTGATCTTGGTCTACTCATTTTGAGATATGTAATAGTCACTTGACCGCCAACGATTCACTTCTTGTATTGCTTATAGAAACGGGTAAATCGAAATAGTATCCCGCTAGGGACGTGAAGAATATTGCAAATCCTATTAACAGACTCAAAGAAACCGACGCAGTTCAGGTTCGTCTACTATAAATTTGCTTGGTTGGAAGGAATTTCTCAAAGATACTATTTTGATATCGCAACATCAGCTTTTAAGTGTGACCATACTTTGACTCAGCGCTGTTATATTATCTGTTCCTTTTGGATCATGGAGAACATTCAAGTTTGATACAATAGTACTCCGCTTGGGCCGTTGCTAGGGAAATGAGGAGTGCAGCATATTCCATTACCTCTAATGCACATAGTAATTCAAATCGAGTCTGCTATTATTTGGCTCCGTTACGTTCTATACTTCCAAAGGGTCTTCTCACAATTTTTTTTTACTAGGGCAAAAACCAATGTCTATCGAAAACAACAACAACGTTTTACTTATTTATTTGGGACTGTTAAATCATGATCCACATTTTAGGATAACAATTTTATGAAAAAAAAAGGAACTGCTACTTAGTTAAGTTATATTAACTCAACCGCAAATCTGATGTGATAATAATCGTTAAGTCAGGAGTTACGCCTCCTCGAAATCAATCACTTACATTAATCCGGTGCACGATGATCCTATTTCAATGACGTTAACGGCGTCATGACTTCATCGAGATGCTTACATTATGTTAAATTAACTTAAATTTGTAATTTTTGTATTAAATTGTATATATAAAACCTTAGTTATCGTAACACTTATGCCAAGCATCTCAAAAATGATGGGCATCGTGAGTAGTTGTCTTTATCCAAGGCGTAATAGACTGACGTTAACGTCAAATCACGGATACTTTTTGTTTTCACTCTCGATCTTTACTGTCTTTTAGCAATTGTGTGCCATTTGCGAATCGTTTGTACCAAAAGAAGATGAAGACAAAGATGACCGAACATAATTTATAAATTAGTGTTGGTGTTTACAAACATATCTACATTACTTAACAACTTTCTGATTATCCACGCGAGCCGATGACGACATTACACGTATTAATAATAGCAATACATCTTTAGTTTAAACGTTGATTACATCCACATCCAATGACTTAATGACGCCTTACTTTCAATGCATGTCTCCTTGACGTTTTACCGCACTAATTTCAGGTAATCGGGTGGACTATCAATTCGGACATTAGAGGTTGAATTCAAATCATGACACTACCAGATGGAAAAAACGACTGCGCCGGTTATTTGTAGCTATGATATTTTAAACGTTCTACACACTTCGCTTCTAACCAAAAATTTTACAATCATATACGAGCCGCACCATGAGAAAACCGACATAGTACGTTTGCGACCAGCATGGATCCAGACCAGCCTGTGCATCCGCGCAGTCTGGTCAGGATCCATGCTGTTCGCTATTGGTTTCTGTAATTGCAATAGGCTTTGAAAGCGAACAGCATGGATCCAGACCAGCCTGCGCATCCGCGCAGTCTGGTCAGGATCCATGCTGTTCGCTATTGGTTTCTGTAATTGCAATAGGCTTTGAAAGCGAACAGCATGGATCCTGACCAGACTGCGCGGATGCGCAGGCTGGTCTGGATCCATGCTGGTCGTAAAGCCACTATGTTGGTTTTCTCATGGCACGGCTCATATCACGAAATTACACTAAAAATTCGAATTACAATCATATATATCACATTACACTATATGAATTAGGCGGCCTTTGACAGTGTTCTTTTTGAACAGCCCTCGTATATCCGTTCCATCCGTTCTAAACTGTACATTCGCAAACAGATTCTTAGATTCTTCCTTCCATTTATTTGATAAGAGTATCAAATGTAACAGGAATATAAATCCCACCTGTTTACCTATTGGTATTGCCTTAGGCCTAACATTGCTGGAATTACGTCTCACCTGGTGCTTATAAGCATAAAGTATTTTGCTTAATGATTAATGAGTAAATAAGATAACCATACACTTAATTGTATGTAGAAACATAAAGTTACCAGAAAATGCCACGAAAAGCGTAGGTAGCACCTAAAAGATATCCATTGACTTTCGTTCACTAAAATATTGTATCTTTAGGTATTTACTTCCAATATAAAAAAAAAATCCTTATCAAATGTATTTAACTTTACTAAACATATAAAGTAACACTGTTCATAATTAAATGTCATGAAGAAACAGTCGTCTGTTACAAAAAAAAACATCAGTCTTTTTAGCGGCTGTACATAATAATACTGTGCTTTCCTACTATAGATGAATACATTGTGTACTATTTTAAACCTAATAGATAGCACGGTTTATACACATTAACTTGTTTCTGTTATATTTCCATAAACTAAATACAGTAACTGTTTATGTTTTAAATACGAAGTATGGGTCTAAATTAAATATACCTTTAATAAATGCATGCTAAGACGTAAACTGTCGAACGGTACTTGTAGCACCTTCTGTTACGCACAATATCATCTAAAGTTTGATAATCAGAGCTTAAGGTAGTTCTCCACGTTTCATTAACCGGAATTAACTGCTTAACGGCATTTATCGGGAAAACGTAGAATTATGCTTAGTAGCCGTTATACGGTTAGAGTAAATGTTGTCGGGAATCTATTACATCTTGTGCATTACGTGTAAAACAGACAGTGAGATTAATTTGAAACAAATAATATAGGATTTATGTGCTAGGGGGCGTGAGGGGTGTTGCACATTTGATTACATCTCATGAAAAGACTCGGTCGAACCTAATCAGTTATTATATTGCTTGGTTGCATTCCTTTCTAACAAAGGAATTTTTCACAGGTTTTATTGATTAAAATAATAAAAAATGATAACATAAAATATGCAGCAGCGAATTGTGAAGAAATCATTCAATTTGTTGAACTTCTTTTTATGCGCGAACATCAAACGTGTGATTTTCCCATAGAAACCCATTTTGAAAATTGAATGGAGGACCAATATTTTCAAACAGGTCTAACAAAAATCGACCATAACATTTTTCTTTGCCAAACTTCCTAAGTATATTCTGCAGTTTCAAAGAATCAGGATTTAATAAAACTCTACATTAAAAGTTTTTTATTCGAACGTACAAAACTGTCTTACATAATGATAAAATAATCAAAATCAAGCACTCGACCCTATTTTTTTTTCTTTGCCGAACTATCTTAGTATATTCTGCAGTTTCGAAAAATCAGGATTTGATAAAATTCTACATTAAAGTATTTTATTCGAACGTGCAGAAATGCCTTAAATACTGATAAAAGAAGACCTTCACTCAGTCATATGAGATCTTTGACCTATGTCAACGGTTTAAATATTCTATTTCCGATTTAATTTTTAAACGCTTACATTTTGTATGTCACTGTACAGGTTAACGTTTCACTTTTATGTTCTGTCCTAATAGCAAGAGTTAATGCCGGTAAGTTGTCATAAAAAGTCTCCTTGTATCTTGACTCGGTGCAACAAAATTCAGAGTACTTGCTGCGTGAGGGTAGTGGTGCGTGAGGAATATTGCCGCTATTGAACTGACTCGATCAGACTGAGCGTGTTATTGTTTTGCTTAGCTTTGTTCTATGCTTCTTAAAGATTTCCTACAGAGTTTGAGATAACAACCAAAGATATAAAACTGACAGGTCAGATCAAGTGGCCTCCTCAAACGTTCAGCAAAGTAACTATATGCTTCGATAGTCACGTTAATCTATCTCTGAGTGAGCAAAACTCGCAAAATAAAAAATTATATGTGAATACCCAGTATCATGAAACGGTGTCCAATAAATTAGATTTTTTGTTTCATTTTATAAGTTTTTGGCATAAAGTCTATAAAACGGACACACTACTTTTGCTGTTTTTCTCAACAGCCACCGGGTCATATTTCCTGATAAAATTCCTTCTTAAACGGAATGGCTTGACTAGTTGATGAAATAGAATCAAGAGAAGGCAAGTGTCTGGTGCTAGAAAATGTAATATATATACACAATAGCATGAAAATTTTTGTTACCTATTTGCTCAAACTGTATATAGATTTTTTGGTTAATTACCATCATCCTTTTACACCTAATTGAATCGGCCAAAACGTACTCACAGATATTTTTGGCAAATTTTCTTTTCGATACCTTTTTCATAACTTCAACGCCTTGATCAGTACTGTCTTGTTCTAATGAATATCACATCATATTCAAGAGTCAACAACTGTTTTTATTATATCAAAGTTCCTTTTTAGTAAATGGTAGAAACCAATAGTTGACAGACGAAAAAACTTTTACTGGTAATTTTTAACAAAAAAAAAAAAAAAACATTTAATAAATGTTGCTAACACAAGTAAGCGAATACTATCACGAATAACTAAACTTTATTACAGTGACCATCTAGCGTCTGCACGAAATAAGCTAGCAAACAGTTAAAAAGCGGATGATAAGCAAAAAGATGTTGTTTCTAATTTAACTTATATGACACAGAGTTATACTAGGAATCAAGCAGCGTTCAGTATTTAGGAAACCCATTGTCTATTTCTTAACATATATTTCACAGGGAAATACCAAATATAATGCATGGTTGAAAAATTAACTATCCTAGGATTGACACAGTGGAGTTGAGCAATATATGGAGTCTCAATGTTTTCCTCCGTGTTTGGGTTTTGTTTCACGGCTTCCCCCATTACATCGGGGATGCTAAATAACCGAAAAGTATATAATGGCTTTGAGTCGTAGCTCCAAGTCAAAACATATTTTTGACAAACTTCAATAGCATTTCGTAGTGACTATGAAAGTTCCGTTTTAGTTTGGATGGTAGTTTAAGTCTCAAGGAACTATGAATGACAGTTTCTGATAAATTCTATAATGTTTATGTTCAAATATTGGACTATAGGATGGAAATTATCATTTGACTTTAATTGAACGTGATAACGATAAGAACTGATTTTAGTCGAAAATGAAATAAAATGAAAAAATAAACATTAGTGAATAAATAGAGACTGCTTGATACGTGATATAGTTCAAATTATTATACATAAAAGTGTTCGTAACAGACGTATGACGTCATGATATTAAATTAATAGGTGTTGTTGCGTTGATAAATGTCACCTTTTCTCAGACAAAATAACAAAATATGCATCGTTTGTAGGTAAAGATCCACATTGTGTACATAACATAATGATAATAAGGTTTGCATCTGTAAATTACTATCGCTCCAAATATCGCTATTATATTCACCGCTGCAGATACAGATCTGATAACCTGTAAAAGTTCACAGGTGAATATAATGGCGATAATAGCACACATTCAAATAAGGCCATCGTGAGTGTTAGGATGGCGACTGATAAGTTATTTAATTGCCACATAAAGGTCTGGGTCAATTTGCACACCGTTCTTTATTTCTTTATGATACGACACAACATAACAAAGATACATGAAATATGGTGCCCCACCATGTTCCTTTATTTGCTCGTTTTGTCATCGTGTTTACTTTGTGTGTAAAAGTGTGTGTTGGTCGATGTGCTTTTGGAACGTAGCTATCCCTGTTGACTATTTATACTTCTGTTTTATGGTAATTTACTGTAAACAAATCGTGATGTCATTAACCTAATAAAGTATGATTGCCAGACTTGAATTTGCACTGTAAGTAGCTATACTAGGTATGCTCGCGAAATGATGCATTTACAATGCCAAGAATGCTAAAGCTATCTACATTGAACTGGTTCTTGGATTATTTTACGCTACAAATTAAGAGTCCAAAAATAATTTTACCATATGTTTAACGTCGTTGGGGTGTAATAAAGCTATTACAAAGATTTGGTATTACAATAGTGTAATAAAGCTTTGACGTTGACGCCCTTTTAAGTATATGAGACGTTGGTCAGTTGACTTAGTTTCAGATATGTACAGAAAGACGGCATTTTGATGTTTCAACAGGAAAAGCGTACATGTTATTAAACGAATATTACATTTGTGTCTTTTCACATTGAATTTGTTTAACTCGTTGAATAAAATTCATAAAATGCTTGGCATATTCAAACTCTATAATAAATTTATGTGATATCCATACTCTATATCAATGTAAAAAACTTTGAAATTCTCTGTAGGTCAGTAAATTAAATATGTTTAATGACATTTTTTCACAACACTGAAACGATATCTGAATCCCTAAATTATCATATTTTCAATTTCCAATGAAAGAGATAAAGTGTAGAAATGAGGAAAGATCGGTACAAATGCTATTAAATTCAAAAGCAGTAAATTGCTCACAGTCGTGGTCTAGATGTCTGTATATGTTTTCAATAATTTAATGTTCTAAGTATATACAAATCTAAGCTGAAATCGAGTCTTTCATTTTAGTCTTAGATATCTCTGTTATAACTTTAGAAAACTCTTCATATTTTTTACAGATACGAGTGATGGCAGAATTGAATATTATCAAATCTTCCTCGTGCCTATAACCCCAAACTGAAGAAGTTTTTTTTTTTAAAAAAAATTTCATTTCATAACTCTTAGTAATAATACCTGAAACCGTTGAAAATACAATAACTAACAAATGTAAACCAGGCAATGTTTAAAAAAATGAATATTAAGGTGACACGACGCATATAAATGAGTAAACAATGTTTCACTGTTTCATAATTCCGCTATTTAAGTTATTCTTTTAAATTCTTGGATTTTACTTAACATCTTCAAAAAGTGTGGGTCATATCACGATTTTAGAGCTTTTTGCCTGTAGCGGAAGGTCCCTCTACTAGAAAATGAATCGCAGTTGCTTTTAATAGGATCACGGGTAACAAAATTGAATGATATTATGACAATTTTGAATGACACGTGTTTGTTAACTTTGGCATTTTTTTTATATTGCATGTAGGTTTTGATAGGTCTACCATACACTTTACAAAGTATAAGTAAAATAGTTTTCTTTTTTTTTTTTTTTTTTTGCTAAAATATTTAAACTTTGTAGCTTTAATTTTGCTTCTATCATTGCGTATGCAGCCCTTTAACTTTTAGCCTGCTGGCGGGAAGTGATTCTGCCTTTGCGACCATTGCAGACCAAGATCAGCCTGTATTAGTTTCGATTTGAAACTTAGTCAGTGGAATCTGAAACTAAGTCACTAAGTCATATTATTGATTAAATCCAGTAATCAGATTATCAAGTTTCAAGCTTCACCTTTATTGCATCAATAAAACATCTAACCATATTTTATAAAGATCAGGAAAAGATGGCCCTTGTTGTGCTATCAATGTTTTTTGTTCTATAATTGGACATAGTGACCTAGAATGTTATCACATATTACATGGACTCAGAACTTATGTAGAATTCTGAACATGCCTCAGTTACAAATCTTGCTGCTAGGGCGTTAACAATACTTTTCTATAATTTAACGCAGTGACAAAGGTTTTGATGTTCCAAATTTAAACTGTCTCTATAAAATCCTGTGACGGTTTATTAATTCAAATGTTCTATTAATAAATGGTCTATAGAGTGTTAACAATGTTATTCTCTAACTTAACATAGTGATCTAGCTTTTTACCAGTTTCAAGCTTAAAGTTTTTTGAGATACTTAAACGTTCATTGTATTAGTCTAGACTAGAATTGCGACTTTAGATAAAAGTGTAACGGACAATACTGGACGACGGACACAGAGCATTTACACTACCTTACCTCATTTGAATTCAGTGCTACATTTTTCTGGCCATGTGTATTCAATTCAATATTTCAGAATAAAAGCTATTAAATTCAAGAGCAGTAAATTGCTCACAGTCGTGGTCTAGATGTCTGTATATGATTTCAATAATTTAATGTTCTAAGTATATACAAATCTAAGCTGAAATCAAGTCTTTCATTTTAGTCTTAGATATCTCTGTTATAACTTTAGAAAACTCTTCATATGATGCTAGTCAGGGTAGAGATGCGTGATTGGTGTTGAACATTTTCATGCATCACATGATGAAAATGAAGCAAACTGTGTTCTCTATTTTTTCGCTCGTTTACATTCTGTGTTTTCGAATGTTGAGAATAACCCTGAACACTTTTACTCGAGGGAAATCATCTGTCTGTAGGAAGACTCTCTGATGTTAATGAGTATATTTTGTATTTTGATTTATACATCTTTACTTGATCTTATTCTGACAGTGTATTTTAAATTTTGTCTTTCTCATGGTAACTGTTACACATATTCGTAGTTTGAGAATTCACATACAGAGGGGTAATTTAGTGTATACTGTTTGTAATATATGACATTGACGGAGATTTCAGTGAGGTTTAAACTTTTTAGTGCTGGTCTTGTCTACGATGCCCTGCTCTGTTCATTCTTGATGTATGTTTGAGTTTGTTATTTATTATAACAATATTCCTTTTTTTGTGTACAAATAAAACTCGGTGTACATGTGTATACATGTCCATGTGAAATGCAATACATATACATATGGCTGCGTTCCTTGAATGTTGCATTTCCTGTTGACAGTTTTTCTTTCCTTTTTCCAGTTAGTTATATAACCTTGCTAAAATGGATTAAGATGGGTTCGGTTATTTGTTGTATTATGTCGCACGGATTGGTGTCATATATTATAGAATGTGATGTGTCTGTGTAACATATCCATCAATGGTAGATTCTATTTCAATTGTATGTCAAGACTTAACTCCGTGTCTGTCAAAAACCTCTTTATGTATAACGTATTGGAATAAACATCAGATTTGCAATTGTTATACATTTCTATTTCAATAGAAATGCAATCAATTACATGGGAGACAAAGCTGCGGTATAATTTTATGCATTAAATGTGTGCCTATCAATGTCTACTTTTCTTTCTGGTCTGAAATAATTTGACATAATGTTGGATAAGACAGCAAACGAATAACGCATTGGTTCGTTTTATGCTTTGTTTGTTTTTGGTATGTAGGTGATTTATAGATAAGACATGTTAAAATTCAGACACTTTAGTCTAATCTGGAGATCTTTAGACTGCTAGGTTGCAATGTAGAAAACCAAACTAAACAAAAATAATTTATGAGGATTATCAATGTCACAACTGATTTTGTCATTCGTGTACGTACATTGTCAATTATGAGTAGGCAATGTATCTCTGACTAAACTGGGAAGTAATACGATATTGAATGTTTTATTGTTAGGATCAGGCAGCTAAGTCTTTATGGTGTCGCCTGGGTGTTACTGTTGGATGGGATGTTGTCACTTTTGTATGTATCCTTTCAAATTTTAATGAACGTCACATGATTTTCTCAAACTTGCCTAGCAACAAGCATATTTCACAGTGAAGTATTTTCAAATCATTTGGCTGATACAGTGATAAATTTACAAAACGTCATCATCGCCAAAAATATATCGTCCCCGTGAGAGGTACGTTGTATTAAATGCGTAACATGAATAATTTAATACATGTATAATGGAAATCAAAACTGAGTTTTAGTCAAACTAAAAACACACATTTAATCATTTCAATATAAACTACGTTCTTGATAGTTTGATGAACTGAACAGACTAACATGGGACACATTTTATTTTCCTGGTAAAGGGAGTTTTTCACTTTCAAGGTTATCCAACACACTTTATTTAGACATTTTTATTTGATTTCCCAATTAATATTGCCAAATAGATTTAAAAATGCAAAACACATAACATTGACTTTACAATGCAGAGACAAAAGGTAATAGGTAAGTGTAGATTTCTCCGGAGCACAGAGTACCGCAAACACAGCGTCAGAGCCACGCATATGCAAAGTAGACCCACAACAAAAAGAATCCGTAACGGAAAAACATTATAGACGGATTGTTTAAAAAATCCAACAATTACATATTAATTTAATGCAAAATATAGAAAAAGGGGGAGGTAGGGGTAGGGGGTAGAAAAGATGGGGTCGTGATGAAGGGGAAAGTGGAACAATAATGAATATTCAAAAGGGAATACTACGTTCCTTAATCACAGTTACCCTACAATGTAAACCACAGCAGCGCAGACACTCATGTACAAAACACACACACACGTACACACACACACACACACATATATATATATATATATCCCTTTCGTCCCGACCGATCTTGCCCTAAAGTGTTGTTATATCTTGTATGTTTATCTAAGTATGTAAGTTAGTTATATATATATATAACTAACTTACATAGATAAACATACAAGATATAACAACACTTTAGGGCAAGACACACAGACGCACAAGCACATTAGTAGGAAAAACAAACTATCTTGCACCAGACCTATATGAAACAAAAACTATTCTTGACAGCTTTTAATAATACTGATAACATAAATAAGTTATAATGAAATGTAGATGTAACTTTGGAGCACAATATAAATTTAAAAAAAAAAACGTTTTACAGTTTAGTGACGGCATATGGTTTTTAAATATAGATATAATATGACTCATCAAACACATAACTGGAAAATAAACTTTGTGAACAAGCTTTAGATCTACATTATTGTTTTTTGTTAATGATTTTCATTCAAGACATGTATTAACGCCCCAAACAAGATTTACATACTTGAACAAGCGAACATATTCTGGAGCTATTACATTAGCTGTAGTACAACCCTTTAAAAGGGTTGTACCATAGTCTAGAGTGTTCACTGCGAGGTTTGCCTCATGTAAAACATTTAACTGTGTAATATATCTTAAGTGCAAGTGAACTGACATGGCAAACCAACATGAAAATTGTTTGTTTCAATTGGCTGTAATCAGACATTCGTATTTATATCAAATTGCTCTAATGTCAGTATTAAACAATATTTAAAAGTATCATCCACAAACTTTTGATGTACATTATGTGCTGAATGCTTATATACAACATCATGAAGGGATCCATTGGATATGTTAAATATGTTAGCTTGTTCTATATGATGCCCCAAAGGCACTGTTTGAGTCAGAAAAAATATTACATCTGTAGTAAGAATTTCAAGATTAAAGTACTCATTCTCTTCAGATATCAGCGCCTTGTCTTAAAACAAAACTCATATTATCCTCTGAGTAAAACAAGACAAATGATTTTAAAATGTCTGTTTTGTGCATTTGAGTTAAAACGTATCTGACTTGACATCTAACCAGTTTGAGAATTAAAACTGAGGTGTGTTTTGATTCCATTATGTACGTACATTTAGAAATCAAAGCAAGATTTTGAATTAACATATAGCACTGATATCACTCATATATGAAATACACTCTCAGGGAGTATACTATATGACAGATTCATTTATGTTTCATTTTCATTTCCTAACGACAAAACATTAAAACACCTTAAATGTTATCCGCTGTTTCAGCTTAATTAGCAATTCCATGGGCATACGGAAAAAGAGAAATTAAGTAAAATATATTGTGATGCTTTTCAATATCATTTGAATAAACTGTGGGATGGGAATAAAGCAGATAAGACAGAAACTATGAGCATACTGTGAATATAGCTAATAGAAATCTGTTACAAATGAAAACGGCTCTTTCAGGATAAAACCCTCGTATGCATTATTATTATTATTATTATTATTATTACTTGTAGTAGTAGTAGTAGTAGCTGTGGTAGTAGTAGTAGAGTAGTAATAGTAGTAGTAAATGTTAAAAGAACAATCTTTCAGCACAAAACCCTCGTATGCATTATTATTATTATTATTAGTAGTAGTAGTAGTAATAAATGAGAAGTAATAATAGTAGTAAATGTTAAAAGAACAATGCCACTCGATGCTTGTTTTTTTCTAGTGATTCGTAATCTGATTCAATAAGCTAACATTAATATGACACAACTGCGTTAAAACAGGCCAATTTTGATGACACCCTCTCGATTAGAGATTGTTCTACAATGTAGCTTCACACAGTTGTATAATAATATGTTGTCTGTATTTTGTAAATGTACAGGCCAATATCCTTATTTTTGAGATATTTGCCCATGATTGGAGAGATCCGCAAAATTCAAAAGGAATTAATCTTTTTTTAAATTATGTTACGTGTACATGTAAATATTTCTGCAAATTGACACACAGGCTGACATTTATCATTAAGATGTTTTAAAGTATCCATATGCCGGGTCCACGCTTTATCATTTAAATTGTCATATTAAATGAGATTACGTCATCTGGTATCGCCAGGAACTCTCTCACAGAAATTTCATACTTGTCCTACATTTAATTATCTGCTGTTGTGACAGATCAAAAATATGTGAAACAGTTCCAACTCGCATGTAATAGACTATAAAATGCAGTAATACACTTGGGTATATGGGTTTCACTCTAGCTGCCAGTCTTGTAAACATAATAATGGTGTGCAAGTTATATAACGTACATCTTTTGTAGTTATTAATGTACGCTCTATATGAACAGTTTGTTTTATCTGTTTAAAGACCCTTTCAAAAATGTATATGTTTTAATAGTTTGTTAAAGTTAAAGATACAAACGTTTCAAGAGTGAACTGATCAACATTTCATAAAGCGCATCATCTAAATGTAATAAATTTGTTGCTCGGCTCAGAAAGTGCCATATTGTTTGACACTTTGGATCCCTCTCGGCCTTGACATTTCAGACAGAATGCAGAATACCGTGCATAGCAAATCTGAAAAGTTGCAAAGTACAGAAGGAGATGAACTGGTATTTCACTTATCTAGAACATTTTCAAAGTTTCCAAGTGGATCATTGTCAGATAATTAGACGAGAAAAAATCTTTCTCTTCACGTTTCACTAAAATAGTTTATACTGTAAACTTCAGAAATCCACATCAGATATATTGAACTTAGCTGAACATATTTAATTTAACTAACTAAATAATGTTATGTAATTGTAGTTGTATTATATATTCATACTGTGTTTACGCATAGTGTGCCTTAGAGTCAGTACTCGCATACTGTTTGTTGCTTTGTAACTTTACATGGTTACTGTGAAGCAATTATCTGTATTTTAGAACTTTAAATAGGATACAATATACCGTTTAAAATCAAAAGAATTTACGACTAAATTTTAATCTTAATTGCTGAATAGGTAGAAAAAGAAATGCAAGTTTCTGACTCTAGAAACAATGTTTTCCATTTACTTCACATTACATCAAAGTTGTGTCTAGATGAAAGATAGAAGTAGCAGAAATATGTCTTAAAGTTTGGCTGAGTGGTGAACAAATTGCCGCGTTTATTATTTTCTGTTTTTCTTCGTAACAGTTTTTATAAGAAGCAATAAAGAAACTTCAAAGAACATTATGTTTTGTTAGCTTTCCATTTAAATGTTTTATGATTATATAAATTAGTATTTTCATTTATGGGTTCGATGAAATGTGAAGTATAATGCTAATTTGCGTCAAAGGTAATTTTCCATATGTTACTTTCATTTTGTTTTTCTAAATACGTTTGAAGTTTCTAAAATGAATTCTAAGTTATAAAAAAGATATTAACATAGATATCTGAAGAGCGTTAGGAATTTCTTTATGTGTACTTTCATGATAGTTATCTATCACTCTTCATATCAAAATATAATATTATAATTTATTTCATATTGCTTTTTTAGTAATAAAACAAATAAAGAACGAAGAAAATGATTTACTTAGATCTGCAAGTGACAATGGAATTTGAGAGAGAAATGAAGATCGATCTCATCATCTATATAACTACTTAATAGGGCCTCCATGGGCGAGAGGTTAAGGTCTCTGCCTTGACTTCAAATTACACGTCCCTCACCGATGTGGGTTCGAGCCTCACTCGGGCCGCTGAAGTCTTCATGTGAAGAAGCCATCCAGCTGGATTATAGAAGGTCGGTTCTTCTACCCAATAATATATATATATGGATGTAAAAACACTTGACAAATATTTTGTGTGTCAAATATCGCCGATGCCTTTTGTAGACAGTGTAAACTGTGAAACGGATGGACACGGAGGTAATCATTACGTGTCGTTATTGCTGAACTTCCGGTCCATGCTAATAGGTCAAGTGCACATGTAGATGAAACCTAAACAAACAAAACCAGTACATGCAGTATTCACAGTTATACAATACAATTCGAAATGATGAATTGAAGTCGACTCATTAATTATTCTTAAGGTATACATTTGTATATATTTGTTTTGTTTATTTAATTAAAACACGATGCATTTTCATGTAAATATGCACATTTTAACGTACACGCGTTGTTGTAAGCGACGCTTGACATATATTTCCATATCAGCCTATCAGAATAGTTATTGTCTCCTAGACTGGAATTTCAATAGTTTCTATTTTTCCTGTAACGTTGACGCAGCTATAAACTTCGGCGAGTTTCTCTTTTGATACGAAAGCTATAAAAATGTGACTTGTGCACGACAGAACAGAAATTACTAATTATTTAACATTCATATCTGTGCATTTTAAGTGAGAAATAAATTATTGAATTAGGCTGGTATATTTTACTTTTGCTTACCATTGTTCTATAATTTTATACTTAGTCTTTATAGCAATAATACAAAACAATCATATCGAACAAGATTATAATATTAGACCGCTGTACGTAAAAGTAGTTTTCTACTGAAATTACTGCAACAAGTACCAAAAGTGTCTTTTTTTAACCTAATGGTTATCCAGATTCGAAGACTATATTTTGTAATTGTTAGATCTCAGACCAACAGACTAGAATGGTACTTGAGCAACATACACTAACATTGTTTATTACTCTAGGAGCAAGGGGCTAAGGTTGATGATTTTAAATACCTTACCACTGAACATGTATGTTTAGAACCAAACATGAGTTGTAGAGTTCCTATACGAGAAACAGATAGCCGGGTGCCTTCACAAATAGTCAGCGATTCTACTCAATTATACGCCAATGCCAAATATATAACAAATCAAAAAAGTATCTAATAACGCGTCCTATGTTTAAACCGCATAATTTCATTTCATGGTTGACAGAAAGAAGAGCAAATGTATATGAAAGACAAAACAACACTGAGTCCACATACTAAGCAATATTTGTACGACCGTCTAAGCGCACTTACTGACTGCGGATGTGACGTAATTATCTTCTAAAAGCATATTCGCAAACAGGCAAAATAATGGTCAAAGTATTTCTAGCCAGACAATTAAATTTGCAACTTCTCTCCCACTTAAGCATCGAATTAATCAGTACTTTTTTTTTGTAATGATCTTAAAGGGCTAGAAAAAAAATGAAAACACTTACTAGTCCAAGTATTTAACATATATAGGTCTACGTATATTTGTTGATTATCAGTTTTGTTGCAGAAACATTGTAGTTAATTTAAGCTCAATTAAGATCTACGTTTGAAGTTAATCTGCAAAAGATGAAAGGTGTGTCTACTTGGAAAAATGCTGTGTTATTAATTTGTACACAATTATAGCAGTCATTATGATTTATGTTGGAATAAATCACGTCATCGTGTGTTATTGCTCTTAGAAATAATTAATATTACATATAAACTGAACATGGATACTGAAAGCTAAGGGCGAAAGCTTTACTACAGACCTTTCAACAGTGGTTATTTCGTGTTACCGTATCCTACATAACAATTTTGATATTCTAATATGTTACCCTTCATGAAATATCAAATCCGACATAGTATAGAGCAAAAGAACAAATGACTTTCCGGTAAAAATTAATAATTAAAACCATCATTCTGAAATAAAGTCTTCACAATTCAACAACATGTACGGGCCATGGCAGTTCAACGTATACTCATGTTAATTACAACAGGATCTAATTAACTATGTAATTAAGAATGTATTTATGTCATGTTAAATAATTAATACATGCAAATATAATGAGCCTAAGAGGAAAATAGTGCTTTCTTCATATCACAACTCTGTTTGTTAATTAATAAGTTACGTTATAGCATGCATCCATAATTAGTATATTGTTAACCACGCAATTGCTTGTTTGTCAGATATAATTGTAGATGTGTTGCACATATTTGTTATCGTATTTGGATAAATAACATTTCCTTTCACCGGTCTATATACTAAATCATTTTTTCTAACAATAATCGGATGACAGTTTTCACACATTTTGTAAAGTTAGTCCCCGCACCCCATCACACGAACTTACAATGTTCAACCATGATACTTTGCTCAAGTTAAATTGTAGTATTGTATATGTGTATGACTATTAATTTATTCAACTGTTCAAAGGATACTTTTCAATTGTACTAGTTGAACTGTGGATAGATTAAGCTTTTTAGTCTACCATTGGTATTTTTTATGAATATAATCTTTAAGCTAGTTTGTAACGAACCGTTGCGTAAACAGGCTCAAGTAACCTACTTTCAGTCAGGTGATAGTTCAGTTCAGTCGCCGATTTGATTCTGTTGTTAACGGAAATCGTTGAAATCAGAAACGTTATTAAACGACAATTCATTTGTTTCTTCACCGCTATCCCCACCACCGACTTCAACCGACTTGGTTTGCTAAAAAGATGTTTTGTAACTTTATTGTGGTTTTGTTTTGTTCATTATTATACAGTTTCATCATTGTTGGTCACATTTATGTTTAAAACAGGATTCTATGTCCCACCTTAATTTTGCTCTAAGGTTTCATTTTGTATTTGTTAATAGTCATTAAACGTAATCGTTATTTAAAACGATTAGTGTAATATACCTTGTAGTTGGCAGCTGACGGTCACAGTAGCCATTTTTGATCTGCACTGAACAGAAAATATTGAAAAATGTAAATTTAATATTAAAAAGAAACAGCTCCAATTGAACAATAAACATTTTTAATTATTAACAGTTTTCATGACAATATAAGGCTCCAGGAAAAGGTCAATAAAGGAAGATATCCCGAAAAATATCATCAGCATTTAGAAAGTAAGCGTCATTCAAAATGCATAACATTTTGATTTCCGTGTAAAATACAAGAAAAACATTTTACCAAAACGAAAATATAAAAAGCAAGCTTCTCTCCATTTTCTGATAGCACTTTTAGCCGTATATATAATACTCTTGCCTGTTTGGGAATTTTGTCAGGAATGTGAAAATTATGTTAACCATTTGTGAACAATACAAAATTAAATCTTTTTTTAAAAGTTAGCTACTTTTATTGAGAGTCGTCATACCCTAACTTTAACAGTATGGTCAAAAAATCTTATGGATGAAGTGATTTTGAAAATCCAAGGTTTCTTTTAAAGTGTGTCAGTATATTTCCGAAAGTTACTTCGTGCACGAAAATCATTCCATTTCATGTGTTTGATAGACAAAACGATTTAAATGGAGCTTATGAGTTCAAGTCAGTTACATAACATGTCATTAATTATTGAAGACAATATTAACTCATCATGCAAAGAGTCTGTGACTTACAAAAATCTGTACGAAAATTCTTTGGAAGCATTGACGGCAAACAAGCAAAGTAACAGCAGACTCGGTTTGATTGAGACTGTTTATGAAAGGTAATGAAAAGTGCTACACCGAACCGTCTTGGACGTAACTCTTACACAGGTATTGAGTGAACTCTGTTATTCCAGTAGCTATTCAGTATTCTTTTTTTGACATTGTTTTAATTATCTTTCATTACTAAAGAGCTATGTATGCACATAAAAATGATAACAAACACACTTCACCTGAATGACATTACACCGATAGTAAAGATTGCAATTCAAAACATACCGCTGTAATCATTGCCTTGTGCATGAAGACTTAAAAAGTCTTTGATGTATGACATAAGTAATTTTTCATAGGCGTTGAAAAATTGTTAGCAAAATTAATGAACGATTCGTTCGCCTAACTGCATTCCGTTTAATTGATTTTTATGACAAGTATCTATCATTAAATTATCTTTATGAATCATCTGTAGAGTTTCAACATGTCATTATGGGAATAAAACGAATTTCAGAGTCAATTTATCAAGATTAAAGACTGGAAGTACCTTATTTATATCATGTTTAGAATAAAAAAATTCACTTATGAAAAGATTAAGTTAAACCTGCTAACGTGCTGTACTTTGAACAATGTAACAATTTATTAGCAGTATTTTACTGATTTTGAACAAATTTCATCGTTCTGCTTTTATGACTGGACAGACCGTTTTATGAATACAACAGGCATATTTGAAGTTTGGCTGAGACAGTTGCTGGTCCAAATTGTAAAAATGCTTAAAATCGGGAATATGCTGAATTCTATTTTAACCAAAACGTTGAAACGGAACGTCAAACCTTCAACTTAGCCGCATTCCACTTTAAAGGTACATTTGAAACTAAAACGGCTCAATAGAAGATCGCTCTGTCTCTCAGGTCAGATTACTCTTATATGGCACTGTAATCTTATAGATGTCTCTAAAATCTGAGAATGTATACATAGATTATCTTGTCATAAATTCAATTCATGAAACATAAATGCAAGTAATGTAAGTCTTATCGTATGTAAAAAAATCAATTACCACTTCAGTTGTATTTATGCAGCGCATGTCAGCAAGCTTAACAATAAAACCGCACTTATTGTTCGGCTTAATAAGATGTTCTGATAGCGCTAACTATTTGGGTTAAGCTTATTCTCTGAATAACGTATTTTCTAAACACTTCAGTCGACATAAAAAAGATATAATTCCAAACAGATTTTCAAAACTATTACCTATGGTAAGCACTTGATGTATTAAAAATGACTTACTTAAATGAATTACTGGTGTAACTTCTGATAACTTTCGCACTTAAAACAAAAAATGATTTAGTTTCTAATAAGCTTGATATATTATCAAAACGTTTTTAAAGGAATTTTCCGACTGTACTTAAAGTTAAGATAAAGATATTCGTCCTCATTTAAATCAAATGTTAAAAAACTTAATAATGCTTACATTGAAGTATCATATTGGCAACTGTTTTATGAAGAAGAAAAAAGAATAAAAGACATTAACATAGGCATTGAGGCAATTTCTTATAGAGTTAATATTGCTTAGAAAATTATATTGTTCTGGACGAAATCACTAGAATAGGCGATTGACGTGTAGGAAATAATAACGCATAGACTACATTAGAAAATTACAGCTAAAAGATTATATCCGTGAAAAGCGAGCGAAAATCACAGCGTAAATGGCAGAAAACTGAGATGATAACGTCATTTGAAATTGCTTATAGAAGGATAGTGCAATATTCCTACGTCATGTGAAAGATGAACGCCAATGCGATTTTTATTGATTAGTACTGGGCGATTATGATAATTAGACAAATCACTCGAAGACCTTGATTATTTGATAAATATTTCTTGTTACTATTATATATGTCATTCAATTTTTTTAACTGAAAGAAACAAGTCTTCAGATGGCAGCCATAACGCAATGCGTCCAAAAACCTACACGGAGGCTGTCAAGATTGCTACAGATGTTTAAAAATGCATGTAGTTATTTAAAATAGTTGGAACCCCGTGTATTTACATTTGTTTATCATTTGTACAGATTATAAGAAATTGGTCAATCAAATGACAATGAATAACACTTTGATTAAAGCAATATATTTAAACACTGTTACATTTAATGTATTGTTGGAAAATGTATTTGAATATAACCAAACACGAGACAAAACCAAATTTTGTCACATTTTGAAGCGATAATGGTAAACCTGGGGCCGTATTCATAAAGCATATGTTGTTTTATGAATAGGACGTAGTCTGAAATCACCACAAACTTAAGTAAAATCTTCAACTTAAGTCAAAACTTATACTTAAGATGCTTTATGAATACGGCCCCAGGCGTCACTATATTAACAAACATATAAGATAAAGATATTTTATCTCCCTTTAAGAATAAGGATAAAATGTTGTATTTATGTTTTAAAGGTTTTTTTTTTATTCCAGTTTGCGTGTGCTTTGATGAATAACAAGTTTAAAAAATAGTGGAACTATGTGGTTGTACAGGTTAACAGCATCAGGCTCAACTATAAGGTATGTTGGCCAGATAAATATATTATCTACAGTAGCTTAGCCATTGTATTAGACAGAAACGAAATGAAACTGTTATCTCATTACGTCACACATTTGACTATCGTGACACATCAGCGGAATATATATTCTATATTCACAACATCTCACTATCTGTCAAAAGTACCATTTCATGCACAAACTTCATATTGTTGACGCCCAAGTGAGCTACAAGGACAGTTTTTGTTATAAATTTCTACTTCAGCAGAAATTAAAGTCTGCAGACGGCAGCACTGCTGTATTATTATTATTATATGCATTAAATGTGCTTATCAAATACCTAGCTTTCCATCTAGTGTGAGCTCCTTGTTAGGAAAATATGTAACTATCAGACATGAATAGCGTATTACTTTGATATTTGCATTGTTCCGTTTTGATAATGAAATATTTCAAGTCAGAATCCAGACATTTTACTTTCACAAGAAAACAATCACGTAAGCTAAATTTTTAACATCGATCATGGGTGAAAACAAAGATTGTTATATTACCAGATGACAACAGTGTCATTTTCTTTTTATCATTCATAAGCCCGCCCGCTTAGCTCAGTAGGGTGAGCGTTGGTCTACGGGTTGCGGGTCGTGAGTTCGATCCCTGGGAGGGGCATATTTTCTCCGTGACGATTTGATAAAAGACATTGTGTCTAAAATTATTCGTCCTCCACCTTTGATAATTCATGTGGGGAAGTTTGCAGTTACTTGCGGATAACAGGTTGGTACTGGTACAGAATCCAGGAACACTGGTGAGGTTAACTGCCTGCCGTTACATGACTAAAATACTGTTGAAAAATGCCGATAAACACAAAACAAGCAAACAAAATTATTCCCATTTAATATATCGTTTCGTTCTTGTTACTTTACAAGGGCAGTCAGTGCATCCTGTAATTTGCATATCAAAGTATAAATATACATGTATGAAAAGATGGAGAATGTCACTGAGTTGAAATTCACTGAGTTGCAACTAAATCATGGACAAGAGCTTGTTATTTGGAATTAAAAAAGTTCAGAAGAATATTATAATCTCACGTGCAATCATAGATTCAGCTTGAACAGAAGATAATATGGTTACAGACATGCAATCTTTACAAATTTCTAGCCACCCGTTTAGCTAAAGCAATCTTTTACTTGCACTTATCTTTCTTTATTTGCCAGTACGTCAATTCTTCTTTTTTTTCAACCAAGCTATTTTATTGCAAAACGGTCTTAAACAAAATATTTTAAAGCTTATATTTACGTAATAACTCCACCCTAAAGCCGTTATATAAGATATTTTATGGTTGGTTTTTATAATTATCGCATAGTGCGGCCATTTTCCTTTGATCTTTGCAGCATGTTATACATAGTAACACACATTATTACTACAAAACTGTGCTGATATCTTACAAAACTGTTGCGATATATATCAACACAGAAATCTCTATGGACTTTCATAAGAAAAAAACTGTTCCGATATATATCGGAACACTTTTTCTCTATTGAGGTCCTATCAAGGGAGTATAATTTTTTCCTTTCAAAGAAAAGATGATTTTAGCTCCAATTTACAGTTCACAGAGAAAGAATTGTCACAAACACCTACATTTATAAAGTAAAAGAATAAATAAACTAGAATATTTCAAAAACTTGATAGTTATTGCCAAATTCAGAAATACATGAAATATATGAAATTCTGAGATTTCTCAAATGTTTCTTTTTTTTTGATTTTTTTTACAAACAAAACAACAAGTTTTACAATATGTCTGGCCAATGAAATGCAAAGATTTAAAACCAAAGCAGAAATTTGTTGGGTACTTTTATCTGGGGAACACATTTTCTAAAACAGAAGTTTTAGTGTTTCAGTCAGCGAGGCGCAGAAAGGGAATCAAAATAGTAAAAATAATAATAAACAAATTTAAATAAAAATAATATATAAATTTTAATGATAAACTATGCGATAAAACAGTTATAATATGTAGTGCTCGTGTGTTACCAGGATATATCAGAGCTAGGGGTACATCTCGTTATTTTTCTCTTCACATATCTGTCTCGGCCTACCGGCCTCGATGATATGTGCAGAGAAAAATACCCTCGATGTACCCCTAGCTCTGATATATCCTGGTAACACACTCTCACACATACTATAACTATTACTTATTAACACTTTTAATTCGCATCATGAAATAAATAGACAAGGATTTTAGTTTATAGCTCACATAAATACAGATAATTATACTAACCATATCTTTATACTGAAATCTTATTTCATACATTTAATTTATATCATTCGTTGGTAATCAAAAGAAATGAAAATGTGTGAAAATAACCAGGAACGAATATCTGCATGTTTCTACTTCTAAGCGATGATATATATTGTAGATATAGCTGATCATTTACTATACCTGATTACTATGTTTGTGTTTGTTTCATGTACATCACTTAATAAATACTTCAAAAATAGTTTTTAGTTTTCGCATGAGACGTGCAAAGCTTGCTGAATATATATTCATGCACAGAATAATATAATTAAAATCGTCTTCAATAGAAATAATTAACAGGACATTTCGTTATTAATTACCGCAATTTAATCATTGTGTGTTTTATTATCAATTCATTAACTTTGATAACAAATGCGTTTATTGCTTTTGTGGCATTCAGAAAAGATATACAACCAGACCTACTTCGCCTATCATTGAATCCAAAGGACAGACACAGCCTGTTTTTTTCTGTTTCTGCTTTGTTGCGTTTTATGATTCCAAGCTTTAAAGCGTCTTTACAATGTGACCATAATACAGACCATTGCACACGGCGCACAAACACTTTACATATATAGCGCCAAAGAAGGACTTCATACTTTTTATTTCACATCTCATAAACATAGAAATAATATTGTGAATTATAAAATCAAAACTTCTGTACGTATTGGATCCACAGAGATACAAGAAATCCCAGTGTTCAGACTCTATCAGTCTTACAGTCATGCAAGGGTGAATCAGTGTTTCCAATTTGGTTAAACCCAAGTTGTAATGGACCTACATGGAGAAAGCGATTGGAGTAAGATAGTATATGGGGAGTTTAATTATGGACTATATAAAGACATGATAAGTGTGTAATAATGTTAAACACAGTTGTCACTATATATATGATTCAAGTTTTCTAATCTTAACATACAGAAAATGCATGAAAATAAAAATTAGCTACATGTACTTTAACAAGTACAAGTATGGAATCAAAGTATCTAAAGTAGATCTTAAAATGTTCTATAATAAATAAATCTGTATAATTATTGTGTAAAGGCATTTGAAAAATGTCAAATATACAACAGATTGCACGTTTTGGGGAATTTTAATTTTTTCTAAGTGGACAGACCCTCTGGCTAATTTCCAGCAGAAATCTTTTATGAATCGTTAAACACAACAAAGGCAATATTTTAAATCTAATGCATACTTTGTGCGCAGCGTTTGCCTTGAAATTATTTCTAAGAATTTCACATTATCCGAATCCCTGAGGTCGGTTTTTTAATAAAAGATCACAATACTTTATGTGTATACTTCTTTAATTCAGTAATTAAAAGTGAAAATCGGACGGTATACGTTTGTAGATATGTTTATTGTTCTTTGCTGATAATCTTTATACCAAAAATGTATAGACAAAACACACGAACTTTGCAGTACTTTTCTCTGAAACATTTATTATTTTATGTGCAATCCAATTTCTTTTTGTGGTCGAAAACGTAAAACACGTCGAAAATTCATATGTTTCCGCATGTGTTACGTCAACACAAGAGAAACACGCGTACTATCGGGAACCGCGTGAAACACCTGTATTACTGACAGTTTTCAAAAAAGTGTTAAATATTCTAGATTAATACATGAGTCAACGGTGGTCAAGAAAACTGAATCTTCACCGGTAATCGTATTTTTATTTAGATTATAATATAGAGGAAATTTTTGAAATTCCCATTCACTGGCGAAAAAAGATAGATTTATCTTAACTCACTTTGCTTGTCTCTCACCGTTTACGCCTTCCTTCATTTTGCCACGTCATTATTGCTCATATTGTGCCAGTGTAACGGACTGATAATATTAATCACTAATAATTGATTATTAGTTCAATAAAATGATCGGAACGTTGAAAAAAAAAACAAATCTCACGTGCCCGCTTGATAAGAAAATTCAATCATTGGTTTGAGCTTCGTCCAGAAATAAGGTAATACATCACATTGTAAAAGTATATCAACTTCAATTTAACCATCCTATTTCACAACACAAAGGCGTGATAGATTCATTTTTAAATCACTATCTAAATAGAATGGACTATCTGACTAGAGTTTCCGGTGATTTCATTGGTGCTAGAAAACTACAGCTTACATCCCCGGGATGTAAGATGACTCTCTTGCTTTAAATGACGTATAAATTACTACATCTATGTAGAAGATTTTTGCAGTAAATCATATTTTATTACATAAAACGAGATTCCCGCGCTTTGTTTAACTACGCTACTCTTGCAAAATGCTATAAAGAAAGTCATTCGTTTAATTTTAGTTTTAATAATGTTTGTTGAATATGACATGCAAGAAGAAGAGTCCATCACTGGCTGTAGGTGCAGATGGGAATATCCGGCTCTCGGGTAAAAGTTGACGCGGTAACTCTGAAGAGCCTCGTTACCATCTAAACAGTTACCCTCGATTGAATGTAATTATCATTTACTAAGGCCTGTTGTTGTCAATGTTTTCAATATGAAATAAAACAAAACGGTAGCTAGAAAATGTAATACCTGTACTATCTCAGTGCGCTAACTTTTGTAAGCAATAAGTCATTCCCCAGCACGATAATTAATTTAAACATGCAATTTCAACGTTTCATTTTATGTAACCATAAAGCAGCTGATAAGCATTCATACTTATTCAAAATTATGATTGTGATACTTTCAAAACTATAAAAGTTGACATTTATTGTATCTTTCGTATAAGAGTAATTATAGAAAATAATGCATAATTTAGATGGATTTTTCTTCCAATCATAAAAATAAACCTTCTGAACGAACATAGTTTTTGCAATTACAACAAGAACACTAGTATATTGTTTTTACTTATGTTAAGAACATAACGTTAGTAACTTTGGTTTATATGGCCAATTTTGTGTCATTACAATTGTTTTGAGATAAATAATGTTCGAAGTAATTAGCGATACGCTCATGAACAAGGAAAATGGAAATGTTTCCGAAATCCCTTTCTTATTTATTAATTACTTATTTATTGTAATAAAACACTGTATCAAACCACAAGTTCTGGTTGCAATAAGGTCATAAAAATGATATTTCAAAATTACAGTAATTGAGCCTTGAGCCTTTATTTCACGTACCGAAAGGATACTTTTTTAAATGAACCCTTACAATACAGAACAATAATAGAGAGTCATGTAACACACACTGAAATATGCTTAAGGAATGATAATTTGTAATAATATTAACGCCCGAAGACTTCAATTAACCTTTCTCAGAGTGTTTAGACCCTGAACTGTCAAATTAATATTTAGTAGAAATACTAATGATTCTGACATTGTCACGACATTCACCAACAGTCCTTCATTCTTATTTTATTTGTTTCAAATCGTAAAACACATATATATAGCAATCTAGAAAAGAGTGAAAATGAATGAAAACAGGCGGAGTTTACATGCATAACAAAAACAATTGTACTCAAAGTCAAACTGCTGGATCTAACCATAAACAACTACTTTTTAAAAAAAAAGTTCTTAACTACTGTTATTGTATTTATTATATGTATTTATTGTATATATATCCACGCAGTTATTTGATTTATTGCTAACAGCAGTGAGAACACTGAGGAGGTACGAGTATTAATTTCTAATCTATTGTTTATTATTATGTGATTCATCAAGATATATTGCGAAAGGCAAATTTATGCCGTACAACAGTGGATACAAGAAATAATGGAAAGCGCCGACTTGTTTTATTTTGTATTCCATATTATTTTACCACACAACCCGCGGCCTCTTTTCAATAGCTCAATGCTCTACTCCATCCCTGATCCATTAATCAGCTTTTAAACACATGCTCCTGTGATAAGTTCATCAAATGCATATTCTTATATATGTATGACTTTTTTAATGTACATGGTGTATTACGTTGGTGTTGTTCTGTTTGCTAAAAATGCGGTTTGTAATTTAAAGTTCGTTTGTTAATAGCTTTGTAATAAGTTGACTTTGATTTAATGAACATTTTGATATTCTGGTGCACCTCTGGAGGCAAGCTCCTTTAACGAAGCAAATTTGCGATTATTGGGGTCATAACGTCAATGCAATGTCGCTATAATATATTCCGCTGAAACCAGATCTAACGGTTTTTTTAGTCTTATTATTTAAAGTAAAACAAGTTCTGAATTGCCTTAATTATATGTTGATATGTACTGTATTATAGGCTCCAGTTGGAACCCCAAGCAAAATTTCTATTTTCTTATGGGTAGTTTTAACTTATTTGGACAGTTACACCGTGAAAACCCTTAAATCGTTTCAAAATACAACTTATATATAAATCAAGAAAAATAGAAAGAGAAGAAAATCAATACAAATGATGAAATGATGGACATCGGTACTTACTGCTAACAGTTTACGTACAATTAGAAAAGAGCACCATGTCGTTACACAATTATGATCCGTGCAGGTATAATCCAGACCAAACTCAATACATTGCATGTACTAAATTATATTAGGTAAAACAACATAGTATTACTTAAAAATATTCGAACACCTAAATAGCGAGTGCAATGAAACTGTCTTGTTTCGGTGAAAAAAAGTGTTTTAAGGTTTCGATGGAGGCCTTGAGAAACAAAAATCAAACAACACCAAATCATAGAAAGAAAGAGTTGTTAGAAATGAAAATTGAACAGCATGTAAAACATGTACATTACTTTACAAAACAAGTGTCAATATACTGATATAAACATTGAATTCCGGAAAAGGGCTGCCTAAAGGGGCTCCACTTCCGGACAGTTAAACGCCTTTAAAAACTCACCATTTTCAAAGAACAGTTACAGATGTTCGTTTTGATGCATTTGCAATAGCGTGCGAGTGGTGAAATTTCGCATAACAAGGTGGAACACAGTTTTCAGCAATTGTTTATCTTTATTTCTTTACAAATGGCATTCATTTTCAAAGGGAGACAACTGTTCCCGATTATTTTAAGTACAAATGGCATTCATTTTCAAAGGGAAACAACTGTTTCCGATTATTTTAAGTTATCTTTGAGAAAAAGTTGTCTCCCTTTGAAAATGAATGTCATTTGTAAAGAAAAAAAGATAAACAATTGCTGAAAACTATGTTCCACCTTGTTATGTGAAATTTCACCACTCGCACGCTATTGCAAATGCATCAAAACAAACATGTGTAACAGTTCTTTGAAAATGGTGAGTTTTTAAAGGCGTTTAACTGTCCGGAAGTGGAGCCCCTTTAGGCAGCCCTTTTCCGGAATTCAATGTTTATATCAGTATACTGACACTTGTTTCGTAAAGTAATATACATGTTTTACATGCTGTTCAATTTTCATGTCAAACAACTCTTTCTTTCTATGATTTGGTGTTGTTTGATTTTTGTTTCTCAAGGCCTCCATCGAAACCTTAATTACTATTGAAGTGTGGACAAGTCAGCTCAAATGTGTTATGTTACATGTCTGTTGATTTATGATGTGGCTGGTATTACCTTGTGTAATGATTGTTTACCTGATTTCCTCAAAATTTTATACTAAATTGGCAGTCGAAGGTAATACATATAGAGAGTGTTCTGACATAGGTAGTTAATTGCTTCAACTATGTTGTACAATGTCTTATCACTTTGTTTTTAATGTTCCCACTATGTGTAGAATTATGGATAAATAAAGATCTACTTTTTATGCTCTGACATGTATAGTACATTGCTTCCACTACATTAATGTGTACAATGGATGACTTACCATTTTGATTTTAGTGTTCTGAGTTAAATAGTTTATTGTTTTCACTGTGCAAAGAATGAGTGATTTACCTTTTTTTTAAAAAAATGATAAAACATGTATATCATATTGCTTATTCTATCTTGTGGAATGTCTTACATTTTGTTTTCAATGTTCTGACATAGGTTTAGTAAACTGCTAAAAATATGTGTAGAATGATTTATCTATTTGTCTTCAGTGTTCTGACATATATCGCATATTGCTTCCGTTAAGATGTACAATAATTAACCACTTTAAAAGAGTCACAGTAAAGATTCAGATAAAACAGTCGCACCATGCATATCAATACTAACTCAAGCAGAAACTGGCATTTAGTAAAGCGAAAACATTAACACGTGATTTTACATACTATGAATACACTATGCTAATATGTTTCATGTTAACGCTCGTTTGCATCTTCATTATCAATCACCAGTCAATTTGTAAGTTAAATTAAAGTTCTAGTAGTTACTAATATTTGTCTGCCATAGCTAAAGCACAGCTTTAAAACATTACGAAAGCAATATAAAAAGAAAAACACGTGCAATAATCATCAAATTCTTTAACGCCTTGACAAGTAACTTATTACATACATCAGAGCTTTGGTAGGAGTCTAAATTGAGGGCAATACTTACCGTGATGTGTTTTAAATTACACGAGTAGCTGTTGGCGTAACGCTTTACAGTTGGAATGTTTTACTTATCATCCTTAGAATGCAATATTCAAAATCTGATGCGGAATCTTGAAAGATGAATGCAAAGAAGCAATATAAAACTCGTTGAACTGGAATTTTATATTTCTACTGAAGCGTTTAAAGCTTTATGATGAAGCCAGTATTACCATTAAAAGAAAGTTAACTCAATGTTTATTTTCAGTGTGGCCTTTAAATTAAGTTGTTTTAGCGTATGAAATTATGCAAGGCGTTCCTAGTAAGTAAATATTGTTTACATTTGAGATACATATGGCTGATACAAAATTTAAAAGTTTAAGCATGTAGGCAATGCATGTTGTGTTTCTTTCCTTTTAAGTATTCGATTACCTTTAAGATGTTAGTATTTTCTTTATACATGTGTATCATCCAGATTCCTTCAGATTATATGCTATATGCCTAAACCCTGCACGTTTGTTTCAGCAGTTGATTTCGGCATGTCCTTAAGAACTTTCTTCTGAATATGGCATTTTCCTCGGCCGCCAGTAAAAATGACATATCACACAGTGCCCCGAGAAGTGATTACTTTTGCACCAGCATTGATCTAACAGAATAACAAACCCATAGTTATCATGAACAATTATGTAAAAATGGAACGACATAAATAAAGCACGAATGAATTTTCCATTACATACTTCAACGTCTTCACATATTACCCATTTTATTTTTATAAAAAGGCTGTATTAGATGAATTTTTAATTAGTCGCCTCACTGCCGGTGAAATGTCTTTTATTTAAATGTGCATTTCACATATTACATTAATACAGAGTTAAATTCCTTTTGAGGATACTGCAAAAGATTGAGATTTAGTTCGAGATCTTTTTTGAAAGCAAGGTCGAATTAAGAGACCTGAATTGTACTTTCGAAAGATTTCACTCTGTTATCTGGTAGATTCATAATGATAGTACAACCATGCATGACAACATGCCTGACACGATAATCTCTGTGAAATCTATATATTAATTTATATCGACACACAAACCATCGGCAAATCGTAAGTTGTAAGAAAATCTGAAAAGGATTTAGTGCCAATAATGTAACTGATTTAAAACAAAATCCATACTGAAAGCCATGTAGAGACCTTGGAACGAAGAAAATGACTGACAACTAAAAGCTTAAGCAGTATAAGGTTGGGTCAATTAGTCCATTCAGTCAATTTGTATAACAGAGTTCCGCATTATCTCTCATATACAAGCTCAAACAAAGTCTACTGTTATTTAGCTTGAGAGCGTTCTATACTTTGGGAAGGATACTTCTATATATCTCAATATCTAACCCAGAAATTAAATTCAAAGTCCTTTAAATTATTGTACTAAAACCAAATTGATTTTATGTACAATATTGAATGTTATACTTGTGAAGTTTCCCCTTTTCTCTATTTTGTGGTCGCAAAGATAGACTGAAGTAGACATTTACCAAGTACTTATAGAGTTAGATAAAGTAAATTGCTACGAACAAATTGCTACAAGCATGGACAGATGGTACAGCTTTTTACAAAATTTGGTAACACATGTGTTTTGTTTGTCTTCCATTTTAATCACGGAAAAACTAAATCATTACAAAATAAAGCTGTACTTCATTTCCGTTCAATAAACGAAAAAGTAATTCTTGCAAGGTGAAGAAACCTTGGTATCTGATTGTCTTGATCTTTCTTATCCTGGCCGTATATGTATTGTGTCAACCGATGTTTGTACATTTCTCCTTGCACTATATGTAGTACTTTTATATATCAGTCAGAGCGCTTTTAAAACTTTCAAGCAAATGGCTGCCAAATGATAGATGCTAAGCTGATTACGATATTGCCAGGAAACTTTGAAAGTGTTGCTGAATACATTGTATATATACATTACTATATTTTAATTTCAATACGCTTGTAAGACTACTAAATATAGAATAAATTTCAGTTTTATACAAGCTAGTCATTTATAAAATACAATAAATGTTTTGTTTTGAAACCAAAACGATTTTTATTAAAATAACCAGTGTATGCTTTACGCTGTGAGAGAAACTATTATCTTCAAAGCACGACGAATGCAAAAACTGAATAAATATTGTTAGATCTATAATTGTTTTACTTTCTCAAACAAAGCTTTTTGAAGTCAAAACAGAAGGTGAAGATTTACCAGAAACGCAATCAATTAAAAGCTTAATTTCTGTTGTTTGAAGTATTGCTCCACCATACAACAATAGATTATTTAGAACCTCAGACAAAATACAAGAGATAATAAAAAGTAGTGCCTATTTAAATGTGATATTTTTAAAGTAGATTTTATATCGTTAAGGATGATTCTAAACAGCTTGAAGATAATTCGGCTTGGAAGCTAAGTATAAAATAAGAGTAATATTAAATCGAGACATAAACGTCCTTAGGTCAGTTACATGTAAATTAAATAAACAAATCTTGAAAGAATACCCATGTGCGGTCTGTAGAGACGATATAAAATATACATATTACAATTACATTAACATGTCTGGTTGTCATCATCAATCTTGCTTACTAAAATAATATTAAAGATTCTCTGATGGGATTTTTCATTAAACGAATGAAATATCAAATTTCGTTGCGATTAGGTAATGTTTGATCATTGATTATGGATGTAGAATATTGCTGTACAATAAGAGTATAGACTTTTCGTTGCTGTTTGTTTTATTCAGTCATGTTTCTCCCACAAGCACATACATTCTCATGTGATACATTCTCATGTGTGGCTTTCAACATTTTTATTTTCATTTTGTCAGTTCAAAATCTGAGGTGAAATTCTTATTGGTAAGTTTTGCTCAATACACATAAAACAACGTTTACAGTAATGTTAAATCAAAACTATGCTTGTTGATTGTTGTACAAGCAAACATCTATATCTTCAAAATATTTAGTAGTCGCATAATCCAAAACAAAGTTTTGAGTATGTTATGAGCACCGAAGTATTCGAATTTTAAAATGTAAATTATTTCGGTTTTTGAAATAAAGTGTGTACAGAACGTGGCAGGTGGTACTATATTATTATATTGATAGGTATGTTGCAATTTCCAGACTACTTGCCACACAAATGTGTTCACTAATTACACTAGACGTAGCAACACATACTTCTGCCAATCAAACATCTTTGAGGCATTGATCGTTTTTTTTTTCATTCCGATGACACATATTTATGAAACTGTAGATAATATTTATAATACAATATCAGCCGTTAAGCTCTCCTTTTAATTCATTGAAAATATCTAAAAGAGCAATTTACTTTAAAACGTAAGTGTAATGTTCATATGTACTGACTGCTATAATTCAACAATAAATAAATATAGATAAAACTTGTTTGACAGGCAAGCCTGTGAATAACCTGTAGAAGAGTTGGCAGCGTCATGTACATTGGAAAGCGTAAGTAAAAAGGGATATATACAACGTATTAGGGCATCAACATTAATTGGGATGAAGGGAAGAAACAACATCAAAAATATAAAACTGCAAATATTTGCCCCACCTTAGAATGGTCAGCTACCTATATAAAGGCGCTTTAGGCATGCCAACCAAGACAAGACAGTGTTGATTTTAATAATTCCTCGCTGAGATAAGCTATAATATTCCTTATTTAATACCAGCCAGACTAAAATTAAACATTTATAGAGAGCCACTAAATCATACTTGAAATTCTTGATTATTGATGTTTGATAGTTTTGTCCTTTGCAAGCTTAAGTGTTACAATCCTCGCCTAAATAAGAGTATATGAATGCAATCCAGTAATTTAAAAGTTCATTTCTTAATGTCATAGTATTACTAAAAGTATTTTGTTTGTGTGTGAAAGTGGTTCAGGCCAAAGCCAGACATCAAATTTGAACGACAGAATCAATGCAAATATGCAATGTGTTGGTATGATAAGTAGCTGTACATCACTCAATATTATTCATTCGAATGTCCCAAAGTCAACATTTCTGAGCCTATTCTGAAACAGACTAGACAGTCTGTACAATGATATTGTAGTACCTTGTTAACATAAAACTAATTGTAACTTATTAGTTTATTAGACTATGATATTTAATCTGCAAGCAAAAAACATTTTTAACGTTAAGGTACATTCAATTCGGTAGTTTAAAAAAGGGGAAGATCTTCCTAGCTTTTGTTTTCTATAGATGCACAGCAGAGATTGAAATTTAATTGAAACTTTATAGCATACAATTATGTTGCTTCAATAAAATCCATTAGATATCGTTCTACTGTTTTAGTTAAATAACGAACTGATAACAAGAAATTGTAAGAAGTGTCCTTAATAAAGTTTTCCTTCTTTATAAGTTGGCAAAATGGAAAACCTTAAGAGTCAATAAAGTCCTAATTAAATTTCTACATGTTACTTGCTTCTGAATTGAATTTCCCAAAACGTGCAATTATTTGCTTGGCATTTTGCTGTTGATTGCAATCATTGCGCTTGTTTGGTTTGATAGTGAATATGTAAATCTAAATCCAGTTATAAATTGACGAAATAATCACTAATCTTGCATGTCCTTGTTATCCAAATAAACTGGTCAATAAGCCATTTCGGTATAATCCTATTACTCCTTTCGGTAAACACGTAATATACTTGGGGATGGTGGGTGGGTTGGAGGGGGGTGTGGGGCTCCGAGGTTGAGAGGTTAAGATCGCTGACTTCAAATGACATTCCCTCACCGCCTTGGGTTCGATACCTCGCATAAGGTGCAGAAATCTTTTTTTCTTTTAGGAAGCCATCCACTTGGCTAACGAGAGGGCGGTGGTTCTTACCGAGTGCCAACCCGTGTCTTGAATAATATAAGAAGGAAGGAACATTCGGTGTCCTCTTCCAACAAACAAACTTGAAACAAAATCTGTGTACAGATCAATTGAGAGCATAGAGCACAACAATGCTACATCTACGCAGTCGCCATATGTCCTTTAATTGGGTTGATGAGAAGTTACAGTCAACAATAAAACAAACAATCATTGCATAGATATTTTCTAAACAAATATTAATGCTAAACAATTTTACAGCAGTGAAGCATATCTGCAAAAAAGTGTAAGGCAATTATAGTGTCATAATGTAAGTACCTAGTACGAGTATACCAGATTCTGTCGATACAAACGATACTGTAGAACAAAAACTAACTTGAAAAGGTAAGGTGTTGTAACAGCAACGCTTTCCTGTCATATGTTGTTGTACGATGAATCAAAATTCCGACACACGCGGCATTTTGGTTTTGTTATTATAGAAGGCTCATGAGCAATAAAGTATTAGATTTAAAATGTATGTCGTTGTTACGTTGCAGGCAATGATAATATTAGTCGAAGGACGGCAGCTCCAAGTGAAGTTAAATGGAAGATAGTTATTGAAAAGCTTAATGCTCGACACTTGAAAGTCTAACTTTGTATTTCAGTCAAATACTGTTTCTTACGTATTAGGAGCTCCGCGCAGGCAGAATTATAGGCAATTTAGTATTTGTTTTACTCGTAATTCTTCCATTACACAAAGCTGCAAAAGCTCACTTAGCTTTGGAGAGCGGTGATTTACGGATCATAGGGTCACAAATTCGATCCTCGAATGAGACGTATGTTCTTCGTGACGATTTAATAAAAAGGCATTGTGTCAGACGTCATTTTGTCCTCTGCCTCTAATTTATATAGTGCTATTGGCAATTACTTGTTGTGACTATGTTAGAATTGGTATGGAATCTACGAACGCTGGTTAGGTCAACTACCCATCGCTAAATAACAGCAAATAACTATTAAAACGGCGCTAAATCTAAGACAAAGAAACTAAAAAAGGAGAAAAGCTTTGGACTGGGTTGTATAATTTTGCGTTAGTATGTTAGAGAAAGATATTTCCATTAACATAATTTAACAGTAATAGGATTATAAGCAATAGTCGTTATCATATATGGACTTCCTTCAGGTTCATCAATAAACGGATTGATCACTGGTAACAATTTGCTTGGTTATCTCAAACTATAACACATGACACATGAGTTTTGGTTACATATCATAGAATTGGTATTCACTAAATACACCAGTGGTAGCAATTTACTTCTGTTACTCAAACATCTTTGACGTGTTGATCTCTGTACTCGATTTGATGCTACATGTTTATGAAGCTGTAGATATTATTTACATTAGAATATCAGGCATTGTGTTGCTCTACTTAAAATTAAACAATAGCATCTTATTTCTTTTTTATTTAAGAGTTATTTACATTTGTACCCAATGCCATAATTTGGCAATAGAATATACATTTCATTAACAAAACCTTTTCAGTGTATTTCTTATTGTAAGGGTTAGCGCGGCTCAGAATGTCTTATAAGGGTTTTTACCTCTCCATTAAGGATTGTGAATTTTTCTTACCATTAAAGATCGTGAAGTTTTCATAAAGTGTTACCTATGTCCTGTCTGTTCTGTGGCGCTTCTTTAATCGTTTAATCATGCAGTAAATATTTACGATAATGTTGTTTTTTTTCAGTCCGTAAATTAATGACATTCTATTCTTACAGACAAAAACAAATCAAAAAGTCTAATGAAGCTTTGAGTTAAATTAAGGAAAGAAAACAAAAAATAATGTTTAAATAAAAGCTTCAAGATGGGCATAACCTAAGGTTGCACAAATTGTTTTTTACATGGAGTACACTTAATTTTACTATAATAGAATTCCGCTTGAGCCGGTGCTAGGGCGTCAGGGGCGTTGCACTTGCCAGTAATTCTCATAATGATCATTTAAACAAGTAGGCAAGACTTAGTAAGGGCTTTGACATGTGGTTAAAAGCATTTACGTTTGACACAGCTCTTTGTTGCTGTACATTTATTGATATTTTCACGTTTTATTGTCGAGTGTTAAATGTTGCTGACTACAGGTTCAAAACTTTGTTTTTGGTTGAAGGTAAAATCCTTTCATATGTACCAGCCATTCAGTCGGCTTAGAGAAGTTCGGTGATACTATCCAGGTAATCCCCTGGACATATAGTAATGCTCGAAGTGAAATCTGGACTATTCCTTTACAAATAAATGTGCTGACATTTGAATTGTGTCGGCGTGAAAAACAGAAAAACAAAATGATTTGCGTGACTGATACAAAGTCATCTGCATGGTCGCTCTAAATTGCGTCGTGTAGTGTTAAATAAAAGTCAACAAAATGTCTGTTAATATACGGTATGCAGGAATATCTGATTAGTTAATAATACCTTTTTCGTTTTGCAACTGATATTTTCATACAACGCCTAAAATATTCCTATATTCGAGAGCAAAATTTGACAAATACATCTTTCTTAATTGTTTTCTGTGGCCTACATATGATGTTTCTCTTTTTCTTCAGACATTTTCCATATTAATTCACCAATAATCTTTTACTGCTTTACATCAAAATGAGATGTTTTTGTGCAGCACATTTTTGTGGTGGTTGATAAATGTCTCCCCTTTCATGGACTCAGTACCGTTATATTTTCTGGTCCTTTGGGATCATGACGTACATTTATATATAATAGAATTCCGTTTAAACCGGCCAACATATTTTAAATATCTCATAAATATACTTGATCAAACCGAGTCTGCTATTATGTTGCTTGGTTGCGTTCTATGTTTCCAAATGATCTTTTCACTGATCCTCTTAAGTATCACAACATCAGTCTGAAAGTAGTCTTCTCGTACTTGGACTCGGAGTTTTTATATTTTTTGGCCTTTGGAATCATGGCGTACATTCATTTGTATCACCATGGAGTTCATTCATATATAACAGAATTCCGCTTAAGTCAATGCTTTGGGTCGCTATGGGTGTTGCACATTTCGTCGTTTTTATTCCAGGGTTGCGTAGTTCAATTTTTGGCAGAACTAAAAATACAAACTTCAAGTAGGCACTAGCTATCATATATATGTGTGTTGATAACTACATCGAAGTACAAAGTCTGAAAACTATTAAAGAAATCATTTTCTGAAAAAGGGTTATTTGAGCAAAAACTAGATCCTGGGTAAATATTTGAAAAATGGAAACAACTATTCTAAATCTTTAGTGTAGGTCTACGTGGCTATGTACATAGTATCTCATGCAAACCATGTAATTTTTACCTCTTGGCACGAAAGAATCGTGCATAATTACTGTTGAAAAGACAAATGTGTTAAGATCAAACTATGTAATGCCCAGGGGGAAAGTGTGACAGTTTTCTAGTGAAATGTGCCAACAAACAGACGATTTTTTAATTAAACCCACATAATTTCACAAAGTAAAATATGTTGAGAAAGCTATCGCTGGAAAGGGAACGATCTCTGCAACTCATATATATGCGTCAAAGTATAGAAAAAATATCTAGAAATATGAGAACATAATAAAAACAATTTCAGGACTGTTAGATGCATGCCTGTGTTATCATGTATAGCAGGTTACATAGATAGCTTACTTTACTATTGCACTGATATAACATCTCAGCATTATGATTGACAAACGGTGTTTACTCAACAATTTCACTCAATAAACAGATTGGTTCCCTTCTGTAAAGAGGGCTTAGGGTAAGTCTAAACATTCGGTATGTGTCCATGACTTCTGTAGGATGGTTAACGTGTGTCCTTGTAGAACTACGCTAAACAGGCTAAATTTAAGTTCAGCAAGGCTGTAGGTAGGGTAAAGTCATTGACACTCAAATCTTTAAACGTCGTTTCCCCAAGCAGTGAATATCAAAAAGTTAGTTATGTCAGCGTAGAAATAAGGCAACGATGTTTCATACTTTTCACATACATACTCAACCAAACTGAGCTATTATTAAGTTGCGTTCATTGCGTCCAAATGATCGTTTAACATATTCTATTATAAACATAGTGTTTCATAATATGTGTTTAATACCTCCCTTAACAACCCTGTTTTTAAGAACGTGTTAAACGTTGATAGAAAACAAAGATATAGTAAATGGTAAAGGGTATTTAACAACAGCTTGTGTTTCCGCAATGTGCTGAACAATTGGAGAAACATACAACAAAACCTGTGTATAAAAACTAAATAGAAGAGTCATAGAATGGTTTCATTTCAGCTGATATTTCTTTACACGTTAAGGTACACAGCAATTAAAAGGGTTAGGTTAAACTCTCGGTATTTGACACTAAATATGTTTTCACTTTGTTTCTCAATCTTATAAGTGCGGGCTTAATCTTTCTCATAAATCTCTGTCATCATTAATATTAAACCACGTGCTTTGGCTATGAAGCAACTAAATTAAAACTTCAAACTAACCTTTTAAACAATTTAGTAAAATTATAGAATGAAGTTGAATATTGCATGCAACTGTTAACAAAATTTCTAGACAGCATGAATGTAATATTTTGCCAATTTGTCAACTGTTTGAAATTGAATATTGTTATACCAAAATACTTCAAATTATGTGTGAAAACGATAAGTAAAGTTAAAATGATGACGTCGTTATCTGTGACACTTAGGTAATTTGAAACGTAAATAAAGTCATTGTTTCCTGACGCCTCTAGTCAAACAAAATAAAAAGTAAGTTGAAATCTATCCAAACTTCAATGAAAACAGTTACAGTATTACTTTAGACGGATTGTAATAAATAAAGAAGCATTACTAACAGGACATGTGCTACTTACGTCAAAATGACAGGTATACTGCCGTATCAAGTTATGTTCTCAACAAATACCGTGTGTTTTATTGCAGACCACACAATTGTTATTGCATTGAATACTGCCAAATATGCAAATAATATCGTTTTATTAGAAGCCTTCACAACATTATGTATTTATCAATTTCTCGGTTTATGGGAGCATTTATAACAAGCTACATAAATAGCAACGAAGCACTTAATATTAATAAATATCTCGTAAACAGAATGCCATAAAATGAAGATTGTTGTTACTTTACATGTTTTATAATTATACGTATTCCGGAAACAAACATTTTGGATTTTATCGGTCTCTTTTAGGTTATAGATATATCACAGGAATATTTCGTCTGCAATTCTGCTTGATCTCTAAACCACCCAGTACTTACAAATGTTTCGTATTATAGTTTCACAATATTGATTTAAAGAACATAAACATACATTCGTTTTCGATGTTGATAAAGGAGTCGAGGTAACCCGAGGTAGCACAGAACAATATTTGCGGATTTTCTACCGGGTAATTAAAGTTTCCTAATCTCTTATGCTTCTAACCACGCTCATATCATCATGTGCGGAAGACATAACCTGGCTAACGGAAGGTCGGTGGTGCTCACCCGAGCCAAAGTGATACCCGGATAAGACAACCTGGATCTCCCTCTACCACTGAACGCTGAAGTGTCAACATAACCTGACATTGTGTTTGTGTAACTTGGAACTAGAAGAGCTGTGTATCATTTCTGCACTCAATCTCCCAAACTGTACAATCAACATGGCAAGAACATTTCGAATAAATGTTCTTCTCAATAAACACCGGATAATGCTCATTTTTCTTTTTTTACCTTCAATTCAGGTATAAAAAAATATGTGGTCCAATTTCTTTTGTGGTCGTAAGTGTGAAACACGTCGAAGTTTCATAATATTATATTTTCCATTTGATACGGCAACCCACTAGACACAGGTGTGATTTGTAATACATTGCAAAACACCCATAAAACTTACAATGTTGATCGAAGCTCAAAGAGTCTAAAACTGCATGTTTTTGCAAGACTCAACGCTGATCAAGGAAACTCACCATTAACCTATCTAAATGTAATTCTGGATCACAAACTAGAGGAATTTATTTTACGAGAAATAATAAATTCCGAATTCACTGGTTCCTACGATAGATTCATCTTAACTCACTTTGCATCTCTCACACCGTTCACGAACTTCGTTTGGCCACATCATTGTTACTTATTTTGCGCCATTGTAACGGACTGATGTTATTACGTTATTATAAATGATCGATTCGTTTAGAAAACAATTTTAAACGACCAAATAAAAACATTTGATCCTTCGTTTGAGCTATTTCAAAAACAAGTAGCAACGTATTTTTTTCAAAGACTCCCAACTTCGGTTGAACATTCTGTATTCACAACACAGTGGTGTAAAATAGAATTTATTATAATACCTATTTTTCCATCTAGTTCCCTTTAGAACTCTTATACAGTTTTACTATTCCTAGACTTCTTATACACAACACATAATGGACAAAATTGGCTTTATTTACCATAATCTTGAATGATATGTATAATAAAAAATACTACAGGGAACAAAATAATATATGTAATTATGGCTCGAGGTGTACCTTTGCGTATTTAGGGGAATGTTGTTCGTATGTAAAGGGGGGGGGGGGGGGGGGTCGGAGTTAGGTGTCTGCGCAAAATATTTTTTGATTTTCTTTATATTGAGCTACGGACGGACGCTCAGACACACGGATGCACGGACAAGACCAAATCTATATGCCCCCCACCACTCATATGGGCATAATTAAGATAGAAGTAGATAATCTGAGGCCATTTCTTGAACTGCAAAATTATTATTCCTATAGTTGTGTTGCTTTGAATGTTTAGCTGCGCATGTTTATTTACCCCACCCACTTTTCCCTAGTTTGAGAGTGTACCACTCTTCCAATATTAATCAGAGTGTACTGATATATTGTCATTTTAATGTTTATTTAGCTTACAATATCTGCTGAAAATAACACCTAAATATCTCAACTAATAAAAAATGTTTTAGATTTTTTGTGAAGTTCGTCCATTGAAAATCAGTAAATTTGATTAGGCCACTTTGTGGCACTGTGTTGAAAAAAGTATTCAAGACAATTTAAAACGCAACATGTTGTGTAAATGTCCATTGCATAGTTATTTTATCACGAAAGTTCCAGGTAAAAAGTTTGAACCATTTTTAAAAACGCGGCGGAGATTGTGTTCCTGGCTGGGTACATGTAAAATTACCCCACCCACTTTAAATGTGAATTTCTATAAAAGTAAGTCAAAACTGATAACAGTAATACTTGTGAATGAAACTTAATACATGTAGGTATATTGTCATAAAATATAAAGAAAATCAAAAAACATTTTGCGCAGACACCTAACTGCGACCCCCCCCCCCCCCCCCCCACACACACACACACCCACACACACACTTTACTTCAAATAACATTAATATCTACGGTCAAATTCAAGAATTATTTTACTTTTAACAGAAATCACAAACTATGTAAAAATGAAATTTCTATCAGTGGTCAGACAACGCTATTCACCTCAAAATATAAGCCTTCTAGAAAAAAACTAAATGAAATGAACAATTGCTATAAAAAATAAGTAAACATCCTGAGACAGAGGTAACAAAATTTTTATTGTTTGTTTCACTTCATCTTTAGATTTTTTTTATTGAAAATGGTGCTGTTATTCTGGATGAAGTGATTTTGAAATTCCAGATCTCAAAAAGCAATATTGCTTTCAAACATAAAATTCTTATATTTATTTACTAACGCCTATTGTTATTAATGATTTCCATATGAAATAAAATAGCTAGGAAATTTAGTACCTGTACCATCTCAATGCACTCACTTGTGTTAGCAATAAATAATTCCGCTGCACGAAAATAAATCAAACGTACAATTTCAACGTTTCATTTTATGTAAGCATAAAGTAGATGATAAGCATTAAAACTGATAAAAATTATGATTATGGTACTTAAAACTTACCAAGAACTGTAAAAGTTGACATTTAATGTAAATTTGGTAGGAGAGTAATTATAGAGAATAATACATCAGTTAGATAATTTATAATCATGAAAATAGAACATTATGAACGAAAACATTTTTTGTAAATTTTGAAATACACTTGGATTTTTGTGTATTTTTTACTTCTGTTAAGTACATAATGCTTGCAGCTTTTTGTTAAATGGCCAATTTTAATTATGTTTTGAAACAAAAAATGTTCAAAGTATTTCGCTGTACGCTTAGTAACAAGAAAATTGCAATGCTTCCAAAATCACGTTATTATTTCAATTCTAAATTACTTAATTATCGTAACAAAATATTATCAAACCACCAGGTCTGATCAAAATAAGGTCATGTAAAAAATGATTTTTCAAAATTACCGGAATTTAGGCTTTATATCACATACCGAATGTATAATGTTTAAAATGCCTAACGATATACCAGAAAGTCATGTCACTAACACTTGAACGCATGAAGAATGCAATTGGGTAATTATTATACGCCCAAAAACTTTAACAGATCTCACAATGTTTAAACCCTAAAATGCAAAGTTGACATTTAGCAGAAATATTGATAAAAGACATTATCATGACATGCATCCATAGTGAATTCTTAAACTTTGATATTCAATTTTGGATCAGCTCATCGCGAAATACATATTAATATAAATCTACGAAAAATGTGGAAATGTAGTGAACATGCTACAAAGAAACATCTGAGTCAAATTCAAACTGCTGCAACTAACCAAAAAGAATTATTTTCTCTAGTACGAAAGTTCTTAACTACTGTTATTTTAATGCTATTCTTAATCCTTAACCACCTGCACCTTATATAACACAAAACGAAAACGTTAAACATGTATCCACGCAATTTACTGATTTATTGCTAACAGCAGTCAGCACACTGAGGAGGTACGGGTATTACTTTCTGATCTACCATTTATTATTATGAGATTTATCCAGCTTTATTGCGAAAATCAGATGCAAATATGTAATGTAGAACCCGAATAATAGAACGAATGGAAAGCAATAATCTGTTTCATTTGGCATTACAATTCTTTTATCACACTACCCGCGGCCTCTGGATCAGTAGTTCGATACTCTACCCCTTCATCCCTGATCCATTAAACAATTTCCCCTTATACAAATACATCAATATATGTCTGAGTGTTTTAATATACACGATATATACTCAAACGCAAAAGAAAGTGTGCACATTTTTAATTTGAATATTCTCAGTTCTAAAAGAGGTATCCGCCTATAATTTGCAATATACTTTGCTTGAAGCATGTACTATTGGGTAGAGACCAGATAACTAGCGATAGAGGACTTTTGCGTGATTTGCACGTGCTGCCCATAGGAAATGTACATGTCTACAAAAACGTGTTTTGTCAGTTTTCGTATACCTTTGGTGAAAGGAAAAACATATTAGATTTCAAATCTGTGCTGTTTTTAAATGCCACGACTTAGTGAAACTCTAACAATGCTTCAACGGGGTGACAACGTTGTTTACGTCAGCAGAACGTTTGGGTGCCAAGTAATGTCATAATTCCTTTGCACCAGCAATTTCAGCAAACTTGTCGAGTTGCTGTACGCAATAGATCCAGCAAACCTCGGGTGACAACCGTTACTCAAGAATGGAATAAAATCCCTCGTGATGTTATTCCACTGTTACGTTAGGCCTAAGCGTTGCCATATAAATGCTTGAATAAATAGTGGAGGTGGTCACACACAATATTTAAACAAAATAACAAGAAAGAGATTTACAACTTCCGTTTTTGACCACTGTTGGATTTGTATAGCCAAGAATCCCCAAAAATGTCAAAATTTTGAAAATAATCTAAACACATCAAATTGGTCATAAAGTGCACTAAATGTTGGTACCAAACATGACATACTTTTAGACAAAATAATCTACTTCGGACAACATAATCTACTTTAGCTGACGAAAAACTGAGTGCACAATTTCTTTTGCGTTTGAATATATTTCGTTTATGTTTGCATAATTAAAATTTCGTTGTATATATTAAATTTCAATTTAACTGATTTTTTATCACCGAAAGCGTATATGTTACTTGTCCGATCTTGTGATTTCCTCTCGAACAGGAGGATTTGTATTTCTGCAGTAATGTTTGTTTATCTGATATCCTCAATTCTTTATACTAAATAGACAGTCGAATGTATTACAAAAAAAGAATAGTCGAAGGTATTACAATAAAGTCACATTGAGATGCTTAGATATTCTGCTCGTCTGTGTTCAGACACTATAATACCGATGTGATTGGCGCTTTATATTTCATTTTTCTTCGTTTTCATCATGTTCAGTGTTCTGCCATAAAGAGTTCATTCACTGTTTTGACTATCTTGTACAATATTTTACCACTTTGTTTTCAATGTTCCCACTATGTGTAAAATGAATGACTTACAATTTTGTTTTTAATGTTCTGATCGAACGGAATTCATATATGTTTTTAGTAACTTGTTTTCCAATCAATTCGATCAATATTTTCTTTAGTTGTACTCTTTTGATTGATGTATGTTTTTATCAAACTTTGTTAATTTAAATATACTACTCGTGATTTTTAATATAATTATAATTCTGGAAATAAATACAGTTTAAACCAATGTTCTGCAAAATACAGTACATTGTTCCCACTATGCGTACAATAAACGACTTACCATTTTATTATAAATGATAAAACATATATAGTTTATTACTCTAATACTACTATGCTGTCGAATATCTTACATTCTGTTTTCAATGTTCTGATATATATATACTCTTATAAACTGTATAATTTTTCTACAGCATATACCGCGCCCAAGAGGGTAAATCATTCTACAAATATAGGAAGCAGTATACAGTATACTATTATATATATATATATATATATATAATATACTGCTTCCTATATTTGTAGAATGATTTACCCTCTTGGGCGCAATGTATGCTGTAGAAAAATTATACAGTTTATAAGAGTCACACTAACGATTCAGATAATACAGTCACAACATGCATATTAATACTAACTCATGCATGGGGACTCCGAGGCCGAGTAGTTAAGTTCGCTGACTTCAAATTACTTGCCCCGCACCGATGTAGGTTCGAGCCTCACTCGGGGCGTTGAATTCTTCATGTGAGGAATCTATCCAGCTGGCTTAGGGAAGGTCGGTGGTTCTACCAAGGTCCCTGCTCGTGATGAAATAATGCACGTAAGGGTACCTGGGGTCTACCTCCACCATCAAAGCTGGAAAGTCGCCATATGACCTTTCATTGTGTCGGTGCGACGTAAACCTAAACAACACAAAACAAAACTAACTCATGCAAGTAAAAGCTATCTAGCAATAATATTGGACATGCCCTTAATATGTTATAATGTTAACGCTCGTCAGCATGATTTTATCAATCACCAGTCAAATTGTTATTTACATTAAAGTCCTAGTTGCTACTAATATTTGTCTGACATAGCTTTTAAAAATAATTACGAAAACAGTATTAGAGGAAAAGACGTGCAATATGCATCAGATTCTTTAACCACTTGACAAGTAAGTTATTACATACATCAAAGCATTGGCAGGTGTCTAAATTCAAGACAGTACTTACAGTGATGTGTATTAAATTGAAAGAGTAGCTGTTGGCGTAACGCTTTTTAGTTGGACTGTTATACTTATCATACTAGGAATGCAATATTTAACATCTGTAGATGAATCTTGAAAGATAAGTGCAAAGACGCGATATAAAACTCGTAAAACACAATGTAATAGATTGATGATGAGGGCAATATCACCATTAAAAGGAAGTTAACTCAATTTTTCTTAATACTTATTTAGGCGTAATCTGGATTTGGACCTAGATTCAGTAGTAATATGGACACGGAACAGATGTAATATTATAATAAATGTTTTGTTTTTAAAATGAAATTTTCTTTATTAAAATAACCAATGCATGTTTTTTGTTGTGAAAAAGAATTATCGTCAATACACGACGAATGCAATAACTGAATCAATATTGTTATAATTGTTTTACTTTCTTAAACATAGTCACTTCAAGTCAAAACAGAAGGTGGAGATTTACTAGATATATCGTTTGTTATGCAATCAAATGAAAGCTTAATGTCAGTTGTTTGAAGTATTCCTCCAACAATCAACAATAGATTATTTAGAACCTCAGACGAAATACCAGAGATAATAAAAAATATTGCCGACTTATTTTCGAAGTAGGTTTTGTATTTTAAGAGATGATTCTAATCAGCAGGAAGATATTTCGGCCGGTAAGCAAAGTATAAAATAGAGTAATGTTAAATCAGGACGTTCCGAAGACCTAAACATCTTTACAATTTGTATTTATAATTTGAATAGCTTAAACATACTTTATAGGATTTTGTATTAAACATCGAAATAGGTATTGCGTTATGTAACGTGTATCATTACTGTCAGTCAAGAAATACTGGTTTGAAACAAAGAAGAGACCCACAGCTAAGATTAAGTTTCCTCGTACATATTTCTAAAATCGTTAAATATTATTTTGGCTTTTCCTAGGCTATCAAGTTTTGGTTTTATAGTAACTATACATGTTTAGAGGGCATATACAAAGCGTTAAGCAATTCTGGAATCGCATCAGTCTGCAAACATTTCTGAATTTTATTTCACACTTAAATATGACAATTAGACACACTGAAAAGAGTTTTTGAAAGAAGGTGTGTACAATCTAAATATGTATGGCATCTATGTTAACATGCTTAACTGTTTTAATCCGGAGTTGTTTCTGTTTTTAAATTGTCGTGAATTTTGAAAATGTAATGCTCTAAAAGTTCAGATATTTTACTTCAGATAAAATATTGACACTATTTGACAATTCACAAAATAACATGGGCTTAAAGCAATATCTCAAATCTGTGTTAATTGTTACACAAAATTACACGGGCTTAAAGCAATACCTCAAATCTGTGTTAATTGTTTAACTGAATAAAATAGTATTTCATTTGTTTTAGTGTTAAATTAAATGTTTTCAGAATTAACAGTGCTGTTGTGTTTATATATCATGTGAAATACATCGAACTGAGGAATTTGAAAGCGCTGATAGTGAACCTTTAAGATTTCTGAAGTCACATAATACGTTTGTAAAAGAAGTCGTATGAAATACTATAATTATTTCATGTATGCAATATGATAAAACATCTGAATTATTTTTATCCTTCGTCTAACATCATGTTTATTCAGAAGTGGTAATGGTCATTTCGGTACTAACGCATTTTTTGCAGTTAAATGAGTTAATTATAGTTAAAATAATAGCGCTATTTCATTTAAACTAAATACACAGTACTATTTTCATTGCACAGGAATTGTATTCTGATCGTATATGACTTGCCTCTCTTTCGATATCAAGCAACATAAAAGTAACGTACTTATACACACATATAAAAGACAACATTGTAATGAGCAAAACACAAAATATGAAACCATAATTATCCGTTACATTTTCAAAAACGTGTTTGAAAATATTTTAGAAAATCGCAGTTAATGTAAATTTCATATGCAATTCTTGAACGAACACTTCATGTGCGGGCCCTAGCGACCTTATAAACATACAAATATTCCATATTTCAGTTACATGTATGGTTGCTAAGAACGCCTAACCACGCCAGGGTGGGTATCGTACTTGGGGTCTCCGTTTACAATTAAAAGCTGGAAAGCCGCCAAAAGGCCAGAATTGTATCGATCTGACTTTAATCAACCTAACCGAGGAAACACTGCAATAGAACAATGTACTTTTAAAAAGATGCATGATTCTGCCCGTTATGCGCCACGTAAAGATCTCGAAGAGTTACTTGGTACACTTAGACGTTATTAAGTGAATGTTAAGTGTCTGACACCATAATCTATATAATTTCATTAACTCGTGTTTTGAGTACCGTAAGCATTCGAATATCGTAATGTAAACGATTTTGGTAATAAAAATAAGAGCGTTTCTAGATTTTACAGTATGTGGCAGGCGGTACTATATCATATTGACAGGTATGTTGCAATTTCCAGTCAAGATTCCTGAAACCTGAAAATATGGTGTACATACCACACAGAGGTGTTATTTCAATAACTACCCCTGACTTATCAACACACACTTGAAGCATTGATCGTTGTTTTCGATTTGATGCCACATATTCATGAAGATGCAGATAATATTTATAATAAAATACCAGCCGTTAATTCGTTGATAATATTTAGACAGAGCAATAAATTTTAAGCGTAAGTGTTATTTAAGGATGCACTGACCGCAATAATTTGGCATAAATAACTTTTCTTAAATAATTCTATTCAGCGTGTGTTCTATCTTACGGGTCAGCATGGTTCAAAAATAATTATCTGTTTTAAAATAGTTTAAAATTTGTTTGACAAGCAAGCCGAAGAACGTAAATACTGGCGATTATAATAGCCAAAGTGAGCGTAAGCAAAACAAATCATAGACCACGTCATGTGTATTGGTATCCTTTTAAAGAGAAGCGTAAGTAAAACGAGAGATATACAAAGTGTTGGCGCATAAACATTCAATGGGTGAAGGGAAGAAACACCATTAAAATTTTTAACACGCAAAGGCAAGCTTGAAATATTTGCACCACCTTAGAACGGTCAGTAACCTATAAAAAGGCGTTTTTTAGCCGGCTTCGCAAGAGAATACCGTGATTTCTCTTTGAGATCAGCTATAAAATTCATGACAAAATACCAGCCTGTATAAAGTAAAACATTTAGAGCCAATAAATTACTTAGGTATAGGTAACACAGATCAATATAATTACATCTTTACTAATTCTGCCTGTCATGTATTACAACACCTGTTTATAAATGCAACAAACAAAACTTTAGTATCTTTACTACAAAATACTCAGTGATAGTTCATTTTATGATCGGATTGGAATAAGCTCACTTTTTGACATTAAATAAGCTGATAAAAAATGTTTGAGGGTAAATCATACACCTACGAATATTATCCTAAGTGTCTTTATTGTGAAAACATATGCGATTGTTTCTTAAACCTTTTTTCTTTTTTCCACTCTATTGTATACATGCAAGAAAAGTGAACTTATAGGACTTGTGCCCATGCTTTTAAGTCAAATCACCAATCTGATTCACGAGTTCTGTCTAAGTACCAGCCCGTGCATGAAATAATATGAGAAGGTGCATTTGGCTGTTTCCTCCAACTGGAGATGAAATATGTGAAAAGGTGAATTTGGAAGCATAAAACACAACCACGATATATAAAAGCAAAGTCGCCATATGTCCAAAATTCCAAAGATGTAATTAGTGTGACGTTACATACAACAACAAAACCAGAAATCATGATATAGTTTTCTAAACAGAATTTTTGTAAACCAGTTTTACAGATGTGAAGTATATCTGCAAAACTAAGAAAACGATTATAATATAATGAATACATATAATAAACGAGTATTATAACAGGTTTTGCAGATACAAACGATACGGTAGAGCAAAAACAAACTTGGAAAAAAGGTGTTGCAACAGCAACGCGTTACTGTCATATTGTTGTAAGGTGAATCAAAATATCCGACACACGCGACACCGTCTTGAGCGTAACTCTTACATAGGTATTGAATGAGCTTTGTGATCCCAGTAGCTATTCAATATTCTTTTGTGATATTGTTTTGATCTTTCATCAGAAAAGAGTTATGTATGTACACAAAAATGATAACAAACAGACTTCACCTGAATGACATTACACCGATAGTTAAGAGTGTAATATAAAACATATCGCTGTAATCATTGCCTTGTGCGTGAAGATTTAAAAAGTCTTTGATGTATGGCATAAGTATTAAATCTTACATAGACGTTGAAAAATTGTGAGCAAAATTAATGAACGATACGTTCGCCTAACTGCATTCCGTTTAACTTATTTTATGACATGTATATATCATTAAAATATCTATATGAATCATCTGTAGAGCTTAAGTAACTTCAACATGAAATCATGGGAATGAAACGAATTTCAAAGTCAGGTAATCAACAAAGAAGACATGTTTAGAATAAAAGTTTATCACTTATGAAAATATTAAGTTAAACCTGCTAACGTGCTGTATTTTGAACAATGTATCATTTACAGCATATTATTTGCAGTATTTCACCGATTTTGAACTAATTTCATCGTTCTGATTTTATGACTGGATAGAAAGTTATTCGAACACAGTGTGAAAGGCATGAAATTACGTTTTATCAAAAATTGACGTCAACAGGAAGTTTGGCTGAGACAGTTACAGGTTCAAATTGAAAAAATGCTTAAATCAGGAATATGCTGAATTCTGTTTTAACCAAAACGTTGAAACGGAACCTCAAACCTTCGAACTTAGCCACATTCCACTTTAAAGGTACATTTGAAACTAAAACGGCTCTATTGAACATCGCTCTGTCTCTCAGGTCAGATTACTCTGCACATCATATACTAAAATCATGCTTAAAAAATGCCGATACAACCGGAAATTCACACTCTAAAATCTGAGAATGTATACATAGATTATCTTGTCATAAATTTAATTCATGAAAGATAAATGCAAGTACTATAAGTCTTATCTAAGTAAAAAAAAATCAATTACCACTCCATTTGTATTTACACAGCGCATGTCAGCAAGCTTAACAATAAAACCGCACTTATTGTTCGGCTGAATAAGATAACTATTTGGGTTAAGAATAATCTCTACATAACATATTTTTTAATCACTTTAGCCGTCATAGAAATATTACCTATGGTAAGCACTTAGATATTTGTGTAACTTCAACAAACTTTAGTATCTAAGACAAGAAATTGTACTGATCTAATTTCTAAGAAGCTTGATATATTATTAAAAACATCTGTGAACGAAATTCCTTCCAGCTGTACTTAAAAGTTAAGATAAAGATATTCATCCTCATTTAAATCAAATGTTAAAAAATTAATAATGCTTACATTAAAGTATCATATACATGGACAACAGAATCATTTCGCATGTTTTAAAAAAAGAATATGAGACATTAACATAGGCATTGAGGCAATTTCAGTTAGAGTTAATATTGTTTAGAAAATCATAATTATTGTTCTCGAACAAATCACTAGAATAGGCGATTTACATGTATCTAGAAAGAAGGTCTGGACTGGGAAAGTGCAGCTTAAAGATGCTATCTGTAAAAAGCGAGTGAATATTACAGTGTAAGTAGCAATAAACTATTCCATAGATAATAAAGTCAGTAGAAATTAAGTGCTTAAAGGTATTGACGTAGCCGTGGTACAGACAGAGTCCCATTGTGCTTAACAAAATGTTTAATGTAGTAAATGACCATCGCCTTGAATTAGAATGCATTTTGCAGCTGATCGTTGCATGCTCGGCATGCTAATTATCAGATTGTTTACAAAGATGAATGCTGTGACATCCTCAACGCAACAAAGTCGTGATAGTTCATTTTATGATCGGATTGATAATAAGTTACGACTTTGCTGCGTTGAGGTGACGAACTGTGACTTATTATATCTAAATTTCATGCGGGACTTCAAGCAGCGCGTGTGACCTATTACGGCTTAGAACTTATTAACTTTACTCAGACGTACGGTATTTAAAGTAATTTTGAACTTTTATATCACTGTATCTACTCTGAAAAACCTGCAAAACACCAATGTCGTTCGTATACTCACGTAATTAAATTTTTATCGTATATTGCTACATTATCATTATTAGTACCTACACAATTACAGTCAAATTGATGAAGAAGTGTATTAGTTTCATTCACATTTTAAACATTCAATGTGGTGTAAGGATCATAACAGAAAGATCATTATGATACATCACATACATGTATCAGTGCCTTTTTTGACAAAGTCTTTAAGACCTCTTTTTGTACAAAGGAAATTTACTAAAGGGCAGTTTCTTCAGTAAAACCTATGAATATACTTGACAGTGTATTCACATAATTGTAGGACCATAATATACACAAGTTCCATATATACTTAAATGTTCCCCTCTTTAAATTTCAAGGAACGAAAAGCATGGTTTTCCTTATATTACTAAATAAATGAATCTCATTGGAACGTTACATTAACGTGTGTGTATATAATGAAGTCGTAACAGGTTCTTGAAATCCTGCTCCTTTTAATACAAAATTTTTTCCCTTTCTAGTTGTACTTCATCTTTTTTACATTAAATCTTATACTACTAATAACTCTGTCTGAATTATGATTAAGTAATCTTACTTTTTTGTTCTTTTTACTAATTCAAACAGTAAAGGAATAACTTTGACTTCACTGAAGGGTAGAAGTAAATATAGCAAGTCCCATAACTCTGATTTTAAAGACGAACACCCCTGTTTTTCGTTGTACTTATCTTCACATTGTTAAACTGAAAATAATGGCATTAATTCCGCTGAAGGGATTTTGAATTCCAACACTCATCAGTTTGACTGCCAGTTAAAAGAAGAAAAATGTCAAGCTTTGTATATTCTGCAACAACCAACGGTTAACGCGCGGACCGGTAATGGAATATTATGACGTCAATTATGACGTCAAATTGCCGCATGGCACTTGGTCCATTATTACCCGTATAAGTGATGTCCAGTATGCTTTGATGCTTTTAATCAAAATATTGATTTGGACTTGAAAGAATAACAACAATCAATGCCTTCTCGAGGTTTATCGAATAATTTACCACGGCTGGTTCATCGTTCAGATATTTCAGCGCATCTGAACTCTGAACCAAATAAATTAGACGGCAATCCAATCGAAGACCTTGATAATTTGATAAATATATCTTGTATCAATAATATATGTTATTCAGGCGAATTGAAATACATAATTCTTCAGTTGGCAGCGTTAGCGTAATGTGTGCAACAATATAAACGGAGACTATCAAGATTGCTAGAGAAGTCTAAAATGGATTAGGCTATTTAAGAAATATTGAAGCCCGTGTAATAATATCAGTTGTACAGATAAACAAATTCTGGTCAATCAAATGAAAATAAATGACTCTTTAATTTAAGTAATATCTTTAAACCACATTTACATTTAATGTTCTGATGGTAAGTGTATAAGAGTAACCACGTTGAAACGGTTGAAATATAATGTTTTCGAAAATATGATCACTGAAGAAAGGATATTATACAATTGTAGGACAGCAGGGCGTTAACAATATTATCAAGAGATTTTATCGCTTCAAAACAAATATTGCAATGATTATAAGGAATACTGTTGCACTTCTGTTTTAAAGGTTTTTATTCCAATTTGCGTTTGCTTTAATAAAGGCAAGTGTATACATAGTAGACAAATACACCAACGCTTAGACCTAGAATCATGAAAGTTGTTAAGGAGGTTGGTCATCAATAACAGATGACATCTATTGATTTTGAGATCTATATATCAAAGAACAAGGTCACAGTGACCCTGATTAGTAAAACAGTTTCCGGATGATAACTTAAGAATGCTTAAGCCTAGGATCATGAAAATTGATAGAGAGGTTGGTCATCACTAGCAGGTGATCCCTATTGATTTTGAGATCAGTAAGTCAAAGGTCAAGGCCACAGTGACCCTGAACAGCAAAACGGTTTCCGGATAATAACTCAAGAACGCTTGGGCCTACGATCATGAATGTTGATAGAGAGGTTGATCATGACCACCAGATGATCGCTATTTATTTTGAGGTCAGTATGTCAAAGTTCAAGGTCACAGTGTCAGTGAGCATTAAAACGGTTTCCGGGCAATAACTGAAGAACGCTGAGGCCTATTGTCGAGAAAATTGACAGTGAGATTGGTCTTGCCAGTAGATGACCCCTATTGATTTTGAGGTCATTAGGTCAAAGGTCAAGGTCACAATTGCCAGGAACAGTTAAACGGTTTCTGATCTTCTTGTCCAAAACTACAGGGCCTAAGGCTTTGATATTTTGTATGAAGCAAAATCTAGTGGTTCTCTACAAAGGTTGTTTAGATTATTTCCTTGGGGTCAAATATGGCCCCGCCCCGGGGGTCACATGGTTTACATAGACTTATATAGGGAAACACTTTGAAAATCTTCGTGTTCAATCCACAAAGACTATGGCTTTGATATTTGTAATGTAGCATGATCTAGTGGTTCTCTACCAAGGTTGTTCAGATTATCCCTCTAGGGTCAAATATGGCCCCACCCCGGGGGTCACATGGTTTATATAGACTTATATAGGGAAAAACTTAGAATCTTCATGTCTATAACCTACATCATTCAAATTTGGACCACATGTATTGTTTTAAGTGGCAAGAACCTTGACATGAGTTGACTTTGCTCTTGACCTAGTGACCTACTTTCACATTTTGTAGCTACAGCCTTCAAATTTGGACCGCATGCATAGGTTTCTATACCGAATTAAATTTTGACCTTGTTATTGACCTAGAGACCTACTTTTACATTTTTGAAGGTACAGGCTTCAAATTTGGATCATATGAATAGTTTTGTGTTCCGAAATAAAATTTGACCTTGATTTTGACCTAGTGACCTACTTTCACATTTCTCAAGCTACATTCTTCAAATTTGGACCACATGTATAGCTTTGTGTACCGAAATGAACTTGGATTTTGAGATTGACCTAGTGACCTACTTTGATATTTCTGTAGCTACATCCTTCAAATTTGGACCACATGCATAAGTTTGTGTACTGAAAAAAACTTTGACCTTGTTATTGACCTAGTGATCTACTTTCACATTTTTGAAGGTACAGGCTTCATATTTGGACCACGAGCATAGTTTTGTGTTCCAAAATAAAATTTGACATTGATTTTTACCTAGTGACCTACTTTCAAATTTCTCAGGCTACAGCCTTCAAATTTGGACCACATGCATAGCTTTGTGTACCGAAATGAACTTTGATCTTGACATTGACCTAGTGACATACTTTTACATTTCTGAAGCTTCATGCTTCAAATTTGGATTGCATGCATATTTTTGTGTTCTGAATTGAAATTTGACATTGATTTTTACCTAGCATCTACTTTCACATTTCTCAAATTTGAAGCACATGCATAGTTCTGTCTACCGAAATGAACTTTGACCTTGAAATTGATCTAGTGACCTACTTTCACATTTCTCAAGCCACAGCTTTCAAATTTGGACCACATGCACAGTGTTTTATACCGAAATGAAATTTGACCTTGATTTTGATCTTGAGCTAGTCTTGGAATTTGGAACATTCAAAAAAGGCTCAGTGGTCGCTGCCAAGACCACTCTGTGATCTATTGTTTGGTTAATAGTTTAAAGGTCAAGGTCAGATTGGGCCAGAACAGTAGAACTTTTGTTTACAGTGAGCATATAATCTCTGTTCCATGCATCAAGGGGGGCATTTCGTGTTCGATGAACTCTTGTTGTAGTGCAAAGAGCCTAAAACAGCAGGACATTACAAGAGTCACCGGTAGTCAGGAAAACTGAATCGTCACTAGTAATCGTATCTTAGACTAAATGTATATTTAATCATAAAATAGATGAATTTATGAAATTCCCAAACTCAGTGGCGTACAAGATAGATTCATCAAGCATCACAAACGCTGTTGTTACTGCTTTTATTTTAATACTACCTGTTGAATATGGAACGCAAGAAAAAGATTACATCACTGTAAGTATGGATGGTAATATCCGGCTCTCGGGTGACAGTTGACGCGGTAACTCGAGAGAGCCTTGTTCTGCCTCAACAATTACCCCTTAATGAATGTTATGTAAGGCCTGTTGTTGTCAATATTTTAATACTAAAGCTAGAAAATGTAATACTTGTACCATCCCAGTGCGCTAACTTTTGTAGGCAATAAATCATTCCCGAACAGGATAATAAATTTAAACATGCAATTTCAACGTTTCATTTTATGTAACTATAAAACAGAAGATAAGCATTCATACTTATAAAAGATATGATTATGGTACTTCATACTTGCAAAAACTGTAAACTGTGACATTTATTGTATCTTTGTTATAAGAGTAATTATTGAAAATAATGCTGTTGTTGTTTTTGTTTTTTTTTTCAAACATAAAAATAAACATTCTGAACGAAAAAAGCTTTTACAATTTAAAAAAACAACATTCTTTTACTTTACTTCTGTTAAACACATAACGCTTGCAACTTTGGGTTATAAGACCAATGTTGGGTCATTTCAATTATGTTTTAAGATAAATAATGTTCAAAGTCATTCGCGACACGCTTATCAACAAAACAAATGAAAATGCTTCCAAAATCCCAATTTTATTTATTAATTACTTATTTATTGTAACAAAACACTGTATCAAACCACAAGTTCTGACTGGAATAGGTCATTAAAACGGTATTTCAAAATTACAATAATTGAGCCTTGAGCCTTGATTTCACGTACCGAAAGGATACCTTTTTAAATTAACCCTTCAGCTACTTCAATTAACCTTTCTCAGAGTGTTTAGACCCTGAATTGGCAAATTAATATTTAATAGAAATACAAGTGATTCTGACATTGTCACGGAATTCACCCACAGTCTTTCATTCTTATTATTTTTTTTTTTCAAAACGTGAAACACATATAAATAGTAATCTAGAAAATTGTGAAAATGAATGAAAACAGGCGGAGTTTACATGCATAACAAAAAGACTGTACTTAACCATAAACAACTAATATTTTCTTTAGAACAAATGTTCTTAACTACTGTTATTTTAGTGCTCTTTTTTCTAAAACATTTTTCTTTTATCACCTGCACAATACATAGTACAAAATGAAAACTTTTGATATGCCTCTTTGATATATATATCCACGCAGTTATTTGATTTATTGCTAATAACAGTGAGAACACTGAGGAGGCACGGGAATAAATCTACTGTTCATTATTACGAGATTCACCAAGATACCTTTCGAAAGGCAGGTGCAAATTTATGCCTTACAACAGTGGATACATAAAAGAATGGAAAGCGTCGACTTCTTTTATTTTGTATTCCATATTCTTTTATCGTACAACTCGTGACCTCTTTTCAGTAGCTGGATGCTCTACTCCTTCATCCCTGATCCATTAAATCAACTTTTAAACACATTCTCCTGTGATAAGTTCATCAATTACATATTACAATTATATATGTATGACTTTTTAATGTACCTGGTAAATATCGTTGGTACTGTTCTCTTTGCTTTAAAAATGCAGTTTGTAGTTTAAAGTCAATTTAACAGAAATAGCTTTTATCAACGAAAGCGTACATGGTCACTTGTTTGTTCTGGTGAATTCCTTGAAAAGAATCGAGTTGGAAGGTAGGAAATATCGTGAATGATCACTGTAAAGCGTCGATTCTTAAAACACTTTCATTTCCTAAAATTTAAAAATTTAAATCAAGTCGCCATATGACCTATAAATGTCTCGGTGCGACGTTCATCCAACAAAAAAAAAAATAAATAAATAAAATTTTAATCAAACATATTACTTTAAGGTACACACTATGTACATAATGCTCACTTTAATTGAGCGAATAATGATTTATCTTTCAAATTGGTAATAGGAAAATTTAATATAAATTACAGTCATGCCGGACGATGTAAAGGACAAACCACAGACGTTTTCAAACGTTGTTCATTCTATTAATAGCTTTGTAATATGTTATTGGCGTGTTTTATTTGCATTTATCATTCTGAATTGCTTCATGATTTAAAATATCTAAATATACACAAAGTTTTATTAAAAGGCATGTTAGTAAAATGTGCTTTATGTCCATGAACTTCAAAACATGCCTTCCTAAACAATCTTACATGTATAAACATTTCACTAGGTACGCATGTACCACACATTAGGCCATTCATTAACGTATGTATCAGCCTCGGCATGCTTGAGTTATGAATTTTGTTATTTCAAAGACTTTGATTTAATGAACATTATGATATTCTGGTGCACCACTGGAAGCAAGCTCCTTTAACGAAGAAGATTTGCGATTATTAAGGGTCATAACGTCCATACAATTTTACTATAATATATTCCCCTGAAACCAGTTCTAAGGCATTTTAAACTTATTATTCAAAGTTTTTAATTGCCTAAATTAAATGTTGATATGCACTCTATTATAGGCTCCTGTTGGAACCCAAGCAAAATTTCTATTTCCTTATGGGTAGTTTTAATTTATTTGAAAGGTTTCGAAATATAAACTATTAATTCTTTTTAAAATTAAATTATCCTTAGGATGGCTAGCACATTTTTATACAGTCTTACAGGCATACGTATGTTTTGACAACACAGAAAATGACGTCAGGTGACCTTCAGCTTTTCCCGGAAGTAAAGAGTATTAGATTACACAGGCTAAACTTGAAAACGAAAGTCGCATTTGAATCTGTCAATAGCCAGGGTTCACACGCAGGGGTCACTCCATTTAAATGTATGCACGTGGAATTCTTCTTCTTCTTTTCAAATTAGCAGTCAATTCTTAGCACTTTCTAACGATTTGAAAATATCTGGGCTTTAGCACGACATGTCAGCTTTTCATCTATGAAAAGATACTACGTCTTGCACTCGGAATAAACACAAATCTAACAGTAGTCCGTAACGGAGCAAGGGTATATGGAGATTTTTTGAACTTCGTTTAATCGTTCAAAAAGTTCCTTTTTGATGTTTTCTAAATGTGTCATTATATGCCTCGGATGTCAGATATTTCCGTATTTGAGAGCTACAGACCTAGACATTTCAGAAATATTTTCAAAATCAATTCCATGTAATAACGTTGATTCTTCGGAAGGGTGAAAGAGTCATCAGACGCTAAAATGTTTTATTAAGGCCGCGTAAAGGATATATAAATCAAGAGAAGAAAAGAAGTACAAATGTTGAAATGATAAACATTGGTACTTTGCTAACAGTTTACATACAATTAGCAAAGAGTACAGTTTATGTGCACAATTATGATCCATGGAGGTAATCCAAACAAAACTCAATACATTTTATGTACTAAATTATATTAGGTAATACCAGAAGTGTTTCATCAACATATTAAAAATATTTGAACACCTAAATAGTGAATGCAATGAAACTCTCTTGTTTCGCTGAAAAAAAAAGTTGTTTTAATTAGTTTTCAAGTGTGGAGAAGTCTGCTCACATCTGTTATGTTAAGCGTCTGTTGGTTTATGATGTTGCTGGTATTACCTTCAGTAATATCTGTTTACCTGGTATCCTCAAATTTTTATACTAAATGGACAGTCAAAGATAATACCTACAGATGATTAGATCTTTGTATATATTTTATTATATATTCTGCTTCTCTGTGAACAGACACTAGTATACCACTGTGATTGCCTCTTTACATGCTCATGTTTCTTTGTTTCAAGTGTTCTGACATTCATAGTTAATTGTTTCAACTATGTTGTACAATGTCTTACCATTTTGTTTTAAACGATCCCACTTTGTGTAGAATTATGGATGACTAAACATTTTCTTTTTTATTTTCTGACATATAGAGTACATGTATGTGTACAATGGATGACTTACCATTTTGATTTCAGTGTTCTGAGTTAAATAGAATAATGCTTCCACTATGCAAAAAATGAGTGATTTACCATTTTGTTTAAAATGACAAAACATGTATATCATGTTGCTTTTACTATCTCGTGGAATGTCTTACATTTTGTTTTCAATGTTCTGATTATATGTTTAGTAAAGTGCTAAAAATATATGTATAATAATTTATCCATTTGTTTTTAGTGTTCTGACATATTATCGCATATTGCTGTCGCGATGTTGTAGAATAATTAACCACTTTATAAGAGCCACGCTAACGATTCAAATAACAGCCACAACATGCATAGTAATACTAACTCACGCAGAAACTATCTACTATTTAGTACAGCTAAAAGAGCAACACAGGATTTGACATGCTATGAATACGCTTTGCTAATTTGTTTTATGTTAACGCTCATCTGCATCTTTATTATCAATCACCGGTCAATTTGTAATTTTAATTAAAGTCTAGTAGTTACTAATATTTGTCTGACATAGCTAAAACACAGCCTTTAAAACATTACGAAATCAATATAAAAAGGAAAACATGTGCAATAATCATCAAATTATTTATCGCCTTGACAAGTAACTTATTACATACATCGAAGCTTTGGTAGGCATCTAAATTGAAGGCAATACTTACAGTGATGTGTTTTAAATTACACGAGTAGCGGTTGGCGTAAGGCTTTATAGTTGGAAGGTTTTACTTATCATTCTTAGAATGCAATATTTAATGTCTGTTGAGGAATCTTGAAAGATAAGTGCAAAGAAGCAATATAAAACTCGTTGAATTGGAATGTTAGATTTCTACTGAAGCGTTTAAAGCTTTATGATGAAGCCAGTATCACCATTAAAAGGAAGTTAACTCAATGATTCAGAATGCTTATTTTTTAGAGTGGCCTTTAAATTAAGAAGTTTTTTTGCGTATGCAATTATGCAAGGCGTTCCTAGTAAGTAAACATTGTTTACATTTGAGATACTTGTTACTGATGCCAAACTCAAAAGATTAAGCATGCAGGCAATGTATGTTGTATTTCTTTCCTTGTAAGTATTCAATTATCTTTAAGATGTTGATATTTTCTTGATATCACCCATATTAATTTGAACTATATTGTATTTCTTTCCTTGTAAGTATTCAATTATCTTTAAGATGTTGATATTTTCTTGATATCACCCATATTAATTTGAACTATATTGTATTTCTTTCCTTGTAAGTATTCAATTATCTTTAAGATGTTGATATTTTCTTTATATCACCCATATTAATTTGAACTATATGCTATATGCTTAAACGTTGCACGTTTTATTTAGCATTTAGTTTCGGCTTGTCCTTAAGAATGTTCTTCTGAGTACGGCATTTTCCTCAGCCGCCAGTACAAATGACATATCACACAATGCCCTGATAAGTCATGTCTTTTGCGCTAGCATTGAATCAACCGAATAACAATCCATATCTACCGTGAACAATTATGTAAAAATGGAACGATAGTACACAAACAAAATCCCGAATTGATTTTGCATTTCATACTTCAACGTCTTCACCTATTACCCATCTGATACATCAAAGTAGCTATAGACATTTTTATAAGGCAGTATAAGATGAGTTTTTCACTAGTCGCCTGTGTGTTTCACATATTACATTAATACAGAGTTAAATTCATTTGGAGGATATTGCAAAAGATTGAGATTCAGTAAGAAATCATTTTTTGAAAGCAGTGTTGAATTAAATGACCTGAATTGTACTTTCGGAAGATTTCACTGTGTTATCTGATTGATTCATAATGATGGTGCCTGAAACGATATTCTCTTTGTGAAATCTAATTATTGACTTATATCGACACATAAACCATTGGCATATCGGAAAATTTAAGACAATCTGAAAAGGATTTAGTGCCCCCAATATAACTGATTTCCAAAAGTGGCATATTAAAAGCCCCGTGGAAACCTTAGATCGAAAAAGATGACTGACAAATAGTATTTCAAGCAATATGTGGTTGAAACAATTAGTCAGTTCAGTCAATCTGTATAACAGCGTTTCGCATTATCTCTCATATATAGACTCAAATAAAGTCTTGCTGTTATTTAGTTTGGTATCTGATTGATGTCTTGATTTTCCGTGTCTCTCTCGACGGTATAGCAATATTTGCACACATTGAGCAGTGCTTTCATAGATCAGTCAGAGCGGTTTTAAAACATTTGAGCAATTGGCTGCCCGATGATAGATGCAGACCTGATTACTGTAATGTTAGGAAACTATGAAAGTGTTGTTGAATACCTTGTGAATATATATTGATATATTTCAATTACAATACGATTGCAAGTATATGAATTTTGAATAAATTTCACTTTTATACATTGTCAAGCTAGTCGTTCATAGCATACAATATTTTTGTATTAAAAACAAAACATTTTTGTCAAAGAAACCAAGGTATGTTATACGTTGTCAAAGAAACTATTATCTTTAAACACGACAAGTGCAGTAACTGAATCAATATTGATATAATTGTCTTACTTCTTAACAGATGGTGAAAATTTATTTGTTACGCAATCAAATAAAACTTAATGTCAGTTGTTTGAGGTATTGCTCCAACATACAACAATAGACTATTTAGAACCTCAAACGAAATAATAGAGATAATAAAAAGTAGAGCCTAATATTTAAATATGATATTTTCGAAGTAGATTTTGTATCTTTAAGGATGATTCTAAACAACTGGAGGCTTATTCGGCTTAAGGTTAAGTATAAAATCAGTGTAATATTAAAATGGAACTTTCCGAAGACCCAAACGTCTCTAGGTCAGTTACATGTAAATTAAATAAAAAAAAAGAATACTTCAACGAACACTCCATGTGCGGCCTGTAGCGACCATATAAAATATACATATTACAATTACGTTAACATGTCTGGTTGTCATCATCAATTTTGTTTATTAAAATACATCAACGATTCTCTGATTGGATTGTGTCATTAAACAAATTTAATAATGTTTATTTTTCTATCATTTGATTATGGATGAAGAATTTTGCTCTGAAATAAGAGTATAGACTTTTAGCTGCTCTTTGTTTTATTCAGTCATGTTACTTCCAACAGCACATACGTTCTCATGTGTGGCTTTCAATTATTTCTTTTATTATGCAAGTTCAAAAGCTGCTGAGGTGAAATTCTTATTGGTAAGTGTTGCTCAATACACATAAAACAACATTTAAGGTAGTGTTAAATCAAAACTAGGCTTGCTGATTGTTTTACAAACAAAAATCAATCTTTTCAAGATATATAAATGGTCGCATAATTCAGACCGAAGATTTAAGTTTGTTATATGAGAACCGTAAGCATTCTAATTTTAAAATGTAAATGATTTTGGTAATTGAAATAATGTATGTCGAAAAAGAACGTGGGAGGCGGTACTATATCATATTGAAAGGTATATTGCAATTTCCAGTGTAGATTCCCAAAACCTGAAAATAGTTTACTACTTGCCACACAAATGTGTTATTTCAATAATTACACTAGACATAGCGATATATACTGCTGCAAATCAAATATCTTTGAGGCACTGATCGTTGTTTTCGAGTTGATGACCCATATTTATTATGTGTATGTAACTGCAGATAATATTTATAATAAAATACCAGCCGTTAAGCTCCTCTTGCAATTCATTTAAAATATCTAAACAGAGCTATCAACTTTAAACGTAAGTGTTATGCTAATGCGTACTGACTGCATTATTTAGCAATGAAAAATATAGATAAAAACTTATTGACAGGCAAACCGAAGAGCATACTCACGCTTTTAATAAGCTTTAAATAACGCTTAGGAGAGTAGGCAGCGTCATGTACATTGGAATCCTTTTAAAGAGAAGCGTAAATGCAACGGGGGACATACAACGTATTGGGGCATTAACATGACGTGGGGTAAAGGGAAGAAACACCATCAAAATTATAAAACTGTAAATATTTGCACCTCTATAGGATGGTCAGTAACCTATATAAAGGCGTTTGGGGCATACAGACCTTAAATGACAAGACAAAACAGTATAAATAAAACTATTCCGCGCTGAGATATGCTATAATATTCCTGATTTAATACCAGACAGTCTATAGTAAAACATTTATATAGAGTCACTAAATCACTGCTTGAAATTCTTGATTATTGACATTTGATAATTTTGTCCTTCGCAAGCTTAAGTTTTACAATTATCGGCTAAATAAGGGTATATGAATGCAATCCAGTAAAGTTTTAAGGTTGCTCTATTTCTTATTGTCGTAGTGTTACTAAAAACTATTGTGTGTGAAATTGTCCAGTCCAAAGCCAAACATCTCAGTTGCACGACAGAATCAATGTAAAACTGCAAATGTTTGTGTAATAAGTAGCTGTACATCAAATTCATGCACAGGCCTTAGAGACCTGTTAATCACTTCTACTCATAAAACGATATTCGTTTATTTCTCAATTTGTCACCATATATCTTGATTTACTGTAATATATCAAATCTTTTATAATGGGTTATTCCGTTAAATGAACGCAAATGCAGATTTCACTCCGATTGAAGTGGCCTGATTTGGTTATCTCATTTCTATGGAAGGAATCGTTATCGAGTATTGGGAATATCATTCTACTATAAATATAATGAGTCTACATTTACCCTTTATAAGTGATCAATTAAACAATTATGTAAGACAATATAATGTCTATGTCAAGGGAGGGATGCAATTAAGCTAAATAATTTTGTTGAAACCATTAACATTATTGACACGGTAGCAATTGTCTTATTTAATTGTTACTTTATCTGTAATATTTTTGGTTCGACTTCAGGCTCCTTTGCTTTTTTCATACTTTGAGTGGGTTTTCATTTGCCAAGCTGTTCGTGTAGCTCACTTCCAGTCTGCTTCCTCTCATTCTGTGGATTTGGAACCTCGCTTGTGTGTAAAATTCGTTCATATGAGGTTACGGAAGATTCTGATGTTTCTGCCCAGGTACCCGTCTGTGCCTGCAAATGTACAATCGGCGAGGCACGTGGGTCTTTTAACATAAGTAAAACATCCGGAAGTCAAATGAAAATCGTATCGGTGTGAATTAAAATGCAACAAAATCTTTGAAGTTTCAAATTAACCATGATTTGCAACACTGATCTAACGTTATTGTCTCTGAGCAAAAGAAAAAATAGTTATAAAAGTACATGTATAATCATTAAAGTATTAAAACAAGTTTTAAATAACATTTAAACAACTTGGATTTTTTTTTTATTTTCATACACATTCTGAAATATCTTAAATCTATATTGCCCTTTAATAATTCAGGTAACTTAGAATTAACCTTTACCCTTTTAACATATTAAAACGTAAACTCATTTTAGAATACAATACCTCATTGCATCAGCTGGCTAAATCTGACGATTCTCGTTGTTGCAAAAGAAAACACTACATAAATTGTAAATTTTAACCACTAAATATATTTTATAAGTATAAAAGGGAACATTTTAAGAGCGATTTAAAAAATTCATTGGCAGCAAAGATAATTATCTTGCATATAAGCTGTTTCGTAATATGTGATATCCATATGGGAACATTAGACCCATCGATTTTTCGCACGAGTGAAAATATTTTATATTTATTAAAAGAAGTTAATATGAAACAATAGCTAAATGAAAATAGATTACTAAGTCGTTTGCAATGGTCTTCAAAGGCAAGTAAGAATCCATTTATTCTTTGTTAAACAGATGAAATTTCAGCAAATCAAAGAAGGGTGTACCATGGACATGGGGTTCCTCAAATCATGAACTCTTATAACATTTGAAATACGCTTAACATTACTCTGTTGAACATTCCTTATTCACAACACAAGGGTCTAAAATGGACAATTTTACCTATTTTGACATCGAATTCCTTTTAGAACCCTAATACATTTTAACTATTCCTAGACTTCTGCTTATACACAACAGATAATGGAAAAAAATAGCTACATTTACCATAATCTTGTATAATAAAAAATACTACAAGGAACAACATAATACATGTATTTATGGCTCGGGGTTGTACCCGTACTAAGGGGAATGTTGTTTATATGTACATTTACTTTGTATAATATCTTCGGTCAAATTCACGAATCATTTTACTTTTAACAGAAATCAGAAACTATGTAAAACCGAAATTTCTGTCAGTGGTCAGACAAGCTATTCACCTCAAAATATAAGCATTCTGGATGTAAAAACAAACAAATGTGATGAACAATTGCTATAGAAGATAAATAAACACCCCGAGACAGAGGTAATTGTTTGTTTCACTCCATCTTTAGAAGACTTTTTTATTGAAAATGATGCTAATATTCTGGATGAAGTGATTTTGAAACTCCAGATTTTTTTCACCATGGGTGTCTAAATATTTCTAAATGAACGAAATGCATACAATTATTATTTTATTTGTGACTTTTAAGAAGCAAGTTCATATCAGTATGCCATTCAGGATCCATTTTACATTCACATGTCTCATGTAAAATAAGTTATGGTCGTTATATTAATGATGACTTTGTCATGCCAAGTGTTTTACCACTTTTTAATTCGCCGAAACACGACGGCAATCATGCACGCTGATCATACATTCGTAATTAATGCAGGAACACCCTTCCTAGTTCAGTGCATGTTGTAATATTAAAATAAGACTAGGTTACTTCCTTGCTTTTTCTGGTTTTGTTTACATTATTCTAAAAGTGTTGGACTGTGAACTCAAATGCGATAATTAAATCACTTCGGTTGAATAGTTAATCGAGTAAGTAAAAACGCCTTGTTGCAATCATTACTTTTTTTCCTGCTTAAAGTGTATACTTATCAGTATATAGATCCTTCAACAAGAGATATATGTCACTACTTACTTCCGATAAAGTTGAAGATCAGGTATATTTCTGTTATATTCTGCTGGTAGGTTGAACCGACACCAACAATGCTTTAATGATAAAGCAATATCAATGTTGCCTATTTCAAATTTTAAATATATTTCAGGAACAGTTGTGCCCCTGGGTAGAACTATCGACCTTCCATGGTAGACAAGATGAACGCAAGAAATTATTCAATGACAAGCACGCAGCTTCGATCTGTAGTCAAAAGTAGTAAGTGGACTCGCACAACCATACAAAGTCATGATATGTTATAGGTAAATAGAAATAGACAAAGTCTGGAGAGAAAGAAATTTTTAATCTACTGTCATATGGTAGACGTTTCAGATCGGTATACTTAAAGGAATGAAAGACGAAAGTATGATCTACAGTAAAAACAATATTGCTTTCAAAAATGAGATTCATATATTTATTTACGAGCGTGTACTATTTACTAACGCCTGCTATCAATGATTTCCATATAAAATAAAATAGCTAGGAAAATTAATACCTGTACCATCTCAATGCACTCACTTGTGTTAGCAATAAATCATTCCGCTGCAAGAAAATAAATCAAACATGCAATTTCAACGTTTCATTTTATGTAAGCATAAAGTAGATGAAAAGCATTCACACTTACAAAATTATGATTATGGTACTTAAAACTTATCAAAACTGTAAAAGTTGACATTTAATGTGAATTTGGTAGGAGAGTAATTATAGAGAATAATACATCAGTTAGATAATTTACAATCATGAAAATAGAACATTATGAAAGAAAACAGTTTTTGTAAATTTTGAAATACACTTGGATTTGTTTGTGTTTTGTTTTGCTTCTGTTAAGTACATAACGCTTGCAGCTTTTTGTTAAATAGCCAATTTTAATTATGTTTTGAAATACAAAATGTTCAACGTATTTAGCTATACGCTCAGTAACAAGAACATTGCAATGCTTCCGAAATAAAATTATTATTTTAATTCTTAGTTACTTAGTTATTGTAGCAAAACACTATCAAACCACAAGGTCTGATCAAAAAAATGATTTTTCAAAATCACCAGAATTTAGGCTTTATATCACATACCGAATATATGTTTAAAATGCCTAACGATATACAAGAAAGTCACACACTAGAACGCCTGAAGAATGCAATTGGGTAATTATTATTCGCCCAAAAACTTCATTTAACAGATCTCAGAATGTTTAAACCCTAAAATACCAAGTTGACATTTAGCAGAAATATTGATAAAAGACATTATCATGACATGCATCCACGGTGAAATCTTAAACTTTGATATTCAATTTTGGAGCAGCTTATCGCGAAAATCATATAAATATAAATCTACAAAAAATGTGGAAATGAAGTTTCTATGCTACAAAGATACATTTGAGTCAAATTCAAACTGCTGCAACTAACCAAAAAGAATTATTTTCTCTAGTACAAAAGTTCTTAACATCTGTTATATTTTAATGTTATTCTTAATATCTAAAATATTTTGACTAAATCACCTACACCTTATATAACACAAAACGAAAACGTTAAACATGTATCCAAGCAATTAATTGATTTATTGCAAACAGCGGTCAGCATACTGAGTAGGTACGGTATTAGTTTCTGATCTACCATTTATTATTATGAGATGTATCCAAAAATATTGCGAAAAGCAGGTGCAAATATGTAATGTACAACCCGAATACAAGAACGAATAGAAAGCAATAATCTGTTTTATTTTGCATTAGACATTCTTTTATCACACTACCCGCGGCCTCTGGATCAGTAGTTCAATGCTCTACCCCTTCATCCCTGATCCATTAAACAATTTCCCTTGATACAAATACATCAAATACATAATTGTAATAATATATGTATGAGTGTTTTAATATACATGATATATTTCGTTGATGTGTTCGTAATTAAAATTTCGTTGTATATATTAAATTTCAATTTAACGGATTTTATATGAATGAAAGTGTATATGTTACTTGTCGGATCTTGTGATTTCCTCTCGAACAGGAGGATTTGAACGTAAAATTATATCGGGAAAGATCACTAGGAAATAAATGATTTTAAACTTTTCTTGCATTTCTTATAATGTTTAAATTGTAGTCAAAAACATTACTTAAAGGTAAAGTCTCAGTCCATAATGCTTACTTTAATTGTGCCCATAATTATTTATCTTTGGTAGTTAAAAAGAAAATATAGAGTCCTATAATAGGTGTCCGCTTAAATCTGTGCTAACGGATTTTAATCTGATGATTTTATGTAAATCAAGTTTTGATTTGTTTGAATTTTAAGTTGATATGTATTCTATTCTGTGATCCAGTTGGATCCCAAACAATATTTCTATTTTCTTTAGGGACATTTTAACTTGGCTGTACATTTACACAGTTAAACCCCTAAATCGTTTCAAATCATTAAAATGTTGAATTGTGGTATTGACTGTTAGCAGTTTACATACAATTAATAAAACGTAACATTTTTATACACAGTTTTGACCCGGTCAATTAAGGCCAAAATCACTACGTTAAGTATAAGCAATTGATTATTTACTTAAGTATTACTTAGGTAAGAAAGGGCAAAGACCACGAAGGCTTGAAATCGGCCCAAGAAAATTACGAATTCTAAAATTTAACACTTTTTGATAAAACCCATATTTTCTGTAAGTTCAATTATTGATCTCTTATTTGCTAGATATTTTGATGAAATATTTTGAGTTTTTGTATGAAAACTGCGAGGGATAACTTGGTACTGAACGGCTATTCTGGATATTTTCACCGGTTTCGCCACATTTCAACGGAAATTTCGTATAGAGCACATGCCTCGACCACAAAATAGCAAGTATTTTTTAAATAACAATTATATTTCGTCCGTACCTGTGGTAATATTTTTGTGGTCGAGGCCTGTGCTCTTGGTGAAAATTGAACTTTTCCGTTGCCTATTTTCACACAAAACGTGCCTGAATTCATTCGTAGTTCAAGCGTTACGTAGACATATCGCGACAATTTACGTGAGAATCTTCTAAAAATTAAGGGGCTTAGATCTACTAATATGGTCAACTTCAAGAAATTATCTCTCATTGTGTCTACTCTAAATGCAAATAAAATCTACTTTCAATCAAGACATTAATTTAAAACGATAATCGAATTGCCACTTCCGAAAATTAGTAGATCTACTCAATATCTAAACTTAGAACAATAAAATTAGGTCTACAGTACTTACAAGTTATATGAATATGACGCGATGTAAATGTTCCTTTAAGCTCCTAGTTTCCTTATCCAAAAGTTACCCGTCAAAGTTAATAAGTTCAGTGTTGACATCAATTTCCACTCAACAGAATCTATTTTTCTTCGGTGAATTTCAGGCGAAATTCGAAACATAGTAATGAAACATAGAGACAAAATCGTATGTTTCATAAGCATGCAACGGTTATGCTCTGAATGCACTAATTTTAATCCTTATGAAATCCTTATTTTCATAATTCATCCTGAAGCAAAGAGATAACATTCTCCTTCTCATACATACACATTGTATACTATTCCAGGAAGATACCCAGCATCATGACGTGTATACTTGATGACGTAGTATCACTGCGTAATAGCCTAACTACTGTCTCATTCGCATATCACGCACACTTAATAATACGATATGCGGCAAAATGAACAAAATGTTTTGCTTTTGAATTGCCTAAATGTCTCGAATAATTCTAACGTTGGTAAATAAATATAAGTTTAAGTCTCGCTTGTTATGGGATTTCTAGATCTATCTCGTTAAGAAAATAGTTCAATAAATGCTTACTGTTTAGCCAAGTTTGAAATACAGCCTTCTGCTATAACTGTCTTGCACTTTTCAAAAACTGCAAATTATGCGTAGTACACCTAGATCTACGTGACCAGTGTTGGGGCAATTATGTTGATGACCTCTTTAAAATTAATAGGTTGCTATTTTTAGGTTTATTTAGCAGTGCCATGTAGGTGTACGACATCAGGTAGAAAGAAATAGTACCGGGTATATTTAGAAAACGACAGGAAATGGCGGCAATATACATTCCCGGTGCACGGTGTAATTTCCCACCAAACTAGCCAGTACAAATTGCAATGTGAACGGCACAGGCAATACTGCTACAGTAACTAGACAAAACCATTTTACTGCCGCTGACATGAATTTACATTTGAATATGTTAATATGCCGGTTCTTATTAGTTATTGTAGAAGACATTTTTTATCTTTGAAACATATGAGACGAAAACAACGATTTGCTCGAAGTTCACACGCAGACACATGGAAGGTAGGCTGTGTTCGGAAGATATTTACATCGTGTTTTTTCACCACATGTTGATTTCATAATTATTAATAGATTTGATTCATGAATAATGGTCAATTTTATTAGCAAAACATTTCTAATTTGAGATTATATTATTATAGAAAATATGTTATACTTTCTAAGAACCACTTTTACAAAATTTATATTAAATATTTTTTTGGCATCGTAAAATGAAACACGATTTATGCTATAATTTAAATTTGCTGTACTAAACTCGTCTTTTCGCGGCCCAAATCGTTCGTAATATTTAAAAGTAATACACATAACGTAATTTTATTTATCATTTTTCTAAAATGTTTTATAAATCTTTTTTTTTTGAAGATGATACAGTATTGCTAAAAAAGTATACATTTGGTAGATCCCAGTACTTTTGTATTTCCAAATATCAATTACCAATTTCCAATGATACATTAAATGTGATTTGGTATAAAGGGGGTACAGAATGAATAGTCCCCTGAACAAACAAATCCCTAATTATCATAATAGCGATTCAATACATTTATTCCGACATACGGGCCCCAAATGAACAATTTGTATTCTTTTAATTTGAAAAACGCGCAGTGGGTTAGATTACTAGCCTGTTCGTTTCCAAATCTGTTAGCCAGTTATGAAACTTAATTTCAATATAATTTTTACGAGTCGAAAACTATCCAGAACTCACAAAGAATCATTTGAATGGTTTGAACTAAAACTTTGTTTTATAAAATGTATACCGCAAGTTTTAAAGAGTGCCCTATTGAGCCGCTCTTGTTCTGCTGACAATTTGAATGCTGTACCTACTACTAAATGAATAGTTATCTTTATTTTTTTTTCTACATTAGTGTAAAACAGGTTGACCTTGGTTTCAACCGCGTTACTCCTGAACAATGGTAAATTATTTCAGGTTTTGGATTCTAGTTCAAGAAAAAACGTTGATATTTAGCATAAAACACACAAAGTTCCTGTAAATGGGATTCGTTTAAGGAGCTGGAGAATGAAACTGTAATCCAGAGTTTCTAAGTCCGGCGTCTTGATACAAGACCAAGGTCATGACTGTCATCGTTTAAATTTGGTATTCTGTGTTTTATACCTTTAATATCTTTTACCATACGTTGGAGATACGTATTTTTAATTTGTTTTTATCAAACTTGTCGTTTGTTTGTAGGGAAATGTTAGCTGCATTTCAGTTTTAATATAGATACGTTTAGTCTGGAGTTTGACCTTGTACGTGAAATTCTTTATTGTCAAGAAATATGGTATTCTGTCTAAAAACGAAATTTAGAGGATAGGCACGTTAACATACGTTGCACCTGCGTTCGTTCTACTTTGCAACATGTATAAACGACTGTCATAACTTCTTTAAGTTCATAATTAGATTTGCATTTACAATGCATAATATGGATTCAATTTTATTTAGGCAAAATTTCGATATAATTTTGGCGATTTGTATTATTTATATGTAACTATGTTACTGATTTTCTGAAAAGAATCTACACTTTCTACTAACAATTTTAATATGTCTTAATTTTGTTTCCGTCTTTGGTCAATATGTAAAGAATGCTGAAACTATTCAAGATTTCCATGTTCCTATTTACAATATTACCAATTCTTGCACATCGTAACTATATATTTCTCGGTCTTTTCGCTGGCGCCGGAAAAACTCGTTTCGTAATGAATGTTAAAAAGTAATACACATCAAACGCACAATTGTTTATTTTAGTATTTTCTAAAATTTCTTTCATAATATTTCTTTTCTTCTTTGTTGAATATGTCGGTTTGCAGGAAAAAGAATATAGCATTTGGTGTAGGCGCGGAAGGAACTTTTGGTAGTTTGCTCAATAAATTAACCCGAATATTCCCGATGATTATCATTATAGTGAATTCGTTTTAAAAGGGGTACGAAAATAGAATAGTCATATAATGAACGAAACAAAATCCTCTACAGTATCATAATAGCGATTTCTTACATTTTATTCCCGGACATACGTAATCACAAAAAGAATGTTTATTTCTTTTTTACTTTGAGGTCGCGCAGTGTTCAAGATTGGCTAGCCTGGCTTCGTGTTCACACATCATTTTTTCGGTCTCAGCCGAGTTTGAGCTTGAAATTTCAAGATCAATTTTTCTAAAACTTCAAAACTTAATTCCAACTGAAACTGACCATCAATACTGAAAAATCATTTGAAAATTGTTATTAACTTAAACTTTAGTTTTAAACACGCTGTTTAGATATAAATGACAAATATAGTTTCATTATCTCAGCCGAGACTGAAAATGTTTTGTGAACACGAGACCTGACCTACATATGGAAGGTTGGGATAGCACCTGAAAATGGTAGAAAACATCACTTTCAACTTTCCACTTCAACGTTAGTGATTATTGCCCTGGGTAAAGTATTATAATTAGAGTTAAATGAGTGGTTCCCGAATTGTCAATTTGTCACATGTTTTCGCGACTAAGCATATTATCATACGGCTGACATGTAATTAAAAGCAAGAAAAATGTGAAAAACGGTCTTTGTCCGTTGGATATTAGGAGTTCATGCGCAAACTACAATAAAATGGATAAGACTATATATACGTGTTTTGTACAACGACATGACGTTAAATAAAATCAAACGTAATGACGTCAAAAGTGTGTTTGGGTAGGCGTGATAAAAAGCCCGGAAAACGCGACAAACGTGCAAAAAAAGGAAATTAAAGTAATGAAATATGAATAAAGACATATTTATGTTTCATTTGACAGATTTTCAAAGATTTTTGAAGTTAGGCCGATTTTGACTATTTCTGAATTTACCCTTTTATTTTACTTAAGTATATTTGTTATTCATAAAACTTAATAAGTAATTCTTGGCTTTTATTGTAGACGAAAACATTAAAAATACAAAATTAATTTCAGACAGATATAACATGTACAATTATGTTTAAAGTGCTTTTATCTGTCAAACAACACTTTAATCGTACACACGATTGTTTTCTGACTTAAGTCATTTCTTACGTATCTTAAGTTTAAGCTGTTTTATGAATAAGACTTAAGTGTTTTACTTAGACTTGAGCTGAAATCACCACAAACTTAAGTAAAATCTTCAACTTAAGTCAAAACTTATACTTAAGATGCTTTATGAATACGGCCCCAGAAGTTATTTTTCAACATACATGTACTTGACAATAGTCAAACGCCCACATAGCGAGCGAGTGCAATGAAACTCTCTTGTTTCGTTGGACGGATTTTGTTTAAATCAGTATAGAAGTGAGAAGTCTGCTCCGCTCACATGTGTTATGTTTAGTGTCTGTTGATGTATGATGCGGTTTGTATTTTCTGCAATAATGTTTGTTTATCTGATATCCTCAAATTTTTATACTAAATGGACAGTTGAAGGTATTACAAAAGAAATTGTCGAAGGTATTACAATAAAGTCACATTGAGATGCTTAAATATGTTCAAACACTATAATACCGATGTGACTGGCGCTTTATATTTCATCTTTCTTTGTTTTCATCATGTTCAGTGTTCTGACATAAATACTTAATTCACTGCTTTCACTATCTTGTACAATATTTTACCACTTTGTTTTCAATGTTCCAACTTTGTGTAAAATGGATGACTTACAATTTTGTTTTTAATGTTCTGATGGAACGGAATTCATATAAGTTTTAAGTATCTTGTTTTCCAATCAATTCGATCAATATTTTCTTTGTTTGTACTCTTTTGATTGATGTATGTTTTTATCAAACTTTGTTAACTTAAATATACTAAATGTTTAATGTACTGTTTTAAAGTATAATTATAACTGTGGATATACAATGTAAATACAGTTTAAACCAATGTTCTGACATATATAGTACATTGCTTCCACTATGCGTACAATGAATAATTTACCATTTTATTCTAAATGATAAAACATGTATAGTTTATTACTTCTACTATGTTGTGGAATGTCTTACATTTTGTTTTCAATGTTCTGATATATATAGTATACTGCTTCCAATATTTGTAGAATGATTTACCCTCTTCGGTGCTGTGACATATATTATCTACTGCTTTAATTATGCTGTAGAAAGATTATTCAGTTTATAAGAGTCACACTAACGATTCAGAAAATACAGTCACAACATGCGTTCGCTGACATCAGATCACTTGCCCCTCACCGATGTAGATTCGAGCCTTACTGGGGGCGTTGAATTCTTCATTTGAGAAAGCCATACAGCTGGCTTATGGAAGGTCGGTGGTTCTACCGAGGTGCCCGCTCGTGACAAAATAATGCACGTAGGGGTCTTCCTCAACGATAAAAGCTGAAAAGTCGCCATATGACTTATCATTGTGTCGGTGCGACGTTAAACCCAACAAAAACAAAACATAAAAGACCTACCTCATGCAAGTAAAAGCTATCTAGCATTTAGTTTAGTAGAATCATAAACACATTTGTTATTTTGAACATGCCATTGAACATGCTCTCTTAATATTTTTTATGTTAATTTGTAATTTACATTAAAGTTCTAGTAGTTACTAATATTTGTCTGACATAGCTTAGATACCGCTTTTAACAATCAAAACGAAAAGAGTATAAGAGGAAATCACGTGCAACATGCATCAAATTCTTTAACGCCTTGACAAGTAAGTTATTACATACATCAAAGGTTTGGAAGGTTTCTAAATTGAAGACAGTACTTACAATGATTTGTTGTAAATTGCAAGAGTAGCTGTTGGCGTAACGCTTTATAGTTGGACTGTTATACTGATCATACTAGGAATGTAAGTCTTAATATCTGTAGATGAATCTTGAAAGATATGTGCAAGGAAGCAATATAAAACCCGTTGAACAGCAATGTAATATTTATGATGAGACCAATATCGCCATAAGAAGGAAGTTAACTCAATTTTTTAGAATTATTTTTTTCGGCGTAAGCTGTATAACATGGATTTGAATCTAGATTCTATAGTAATCGGGACGCGGAACAGGTGTATTATAATACATTTTTGTTTTAAAGACAATGTTTTTTATCAAAATAACCAATGTGTGTTTTCTGTTGTGAAAAAAGTAGTATCTTCAAAACACGACGAATGCAATGATTAAATCAATATTGTTATAACTTTCTTACTTTCTAAAACAGAGTCTCTTCCAGTCAAAACAGAAGGTGAAGATTTACTAGATATATCGTTTGTTATGCAATCAGTTAAAAGCTTAATGTCAGTTGTTTGAAGTATTGTTCCAACATAGATCAATAGATTATGTAGAACCTCAGCCGAAATACTAGAGATAATACCAAAAATAGTGAATACTTAAATATGATATTTTCAAAGTAAATTTTACATTCTTAGGGACGATTCTAAACAGCTGGAAGATAATTCGGCTTGGAAGCTAAGTATAAAATCAGAGTAATGTCACAACGGGATGTTCCGAAGACTTACACGTCTTGACAATTGGTATCAAGTAGCTTAAAATGCTATAAAGGACTTTATAATTAAACACAGAAACAGGTATCACATCATGTAACGTGCATCATTATTGTTCGTCAAGAAGTACTGTTTTGAAACAGTGAAGCGACTGACAGCTTAGATAAAGTTTGATTATGAATTGTGTATAATTGTACACATCGTTCATAAGAATTAGATACTTTGTAAGCATGGGTAGTCATCATGGTTATAGGCTCAAGATTTGATTTTATAGTAACTATACATGTTGAAAGGTCATACCCAATGCGTTAAAGAATATTGGTCAAATGAATCACATCAGTCTTTAGATATTTTGGAATTTTATTTCAGTTTCAAATGTGACCATTAGACACACTTAACAGAATTGTTGAAAGAAGATGTACGATCTTGATAAGTATGATGTCCACGTTAATATACTTGTCTACTTTAATCCAGCGTTGTTTCTGTTTTTAATTTTAAATTGTCGCTGTAAATTCTATAAATGTAATGCTCTCAGTGTTCAGATATTTACTTTAAGCAAAATATTGAGACAATCCTATTTGACAATACAGAAAATAACACGGGTTCCGACCTTTGTTAATTGTTAAATACTTGATTTTGTGTTAGTATTAAAGTAAGTGTTTACAATGTATTTACAGTGCTGTTGTGTTTATATCGAACTGAGGAATTCGAATGCGCTGATAGTGGACATTTAAAGATTTCGGAAGTCATATAATATGTTTGTGAAATAAGTCGTATGAAATACTATTATTGTTTCGTGTATGGAATATGATTATTTTATCCTTCGTCCAACATTATGTTTATTCAGAAAAGGTAATGGTCATTTTGGTACTAACGCATTTTTAGCATTTAACTTAGGTAAGTATAGTTAAAATACTAGCGCTATTTCATTTGAAATAAATACACATATTATTGTCATTACATAAGAGTTATATTTTGATCATTTGTGACTTGCTTCTTTTTCGATATCAACCAACACGAAAGTAACGTACTTAATATACACACATATAAAAGACAACATTGTAATGAATAAAACGAAAAATATGAAACCATAATTACCTGTTACATTTTCAAAAACATGTTTGAAAAAGTGTTAGAAAATTGCAGTTAATGTAAATTTCATATAAAATTCTTGAATGAACACACAATGTGTGTGCCCTACCGACCTTATAAACATACAAATATTCTATATTTCATTTACCTGTCTGGTTGCTTAGAATGCCTAACCACGCCCAGGTGGGTATCGCATCTTGGGTCTCCGTTTATAATTAAAAGCTGGAAAGCCGCCATAATGCCAGAATTGTATCGATCTGACTTTAATCAACCCAGCCGAGGAAACACTGCAATAGAATACGTCATGTGCCACGTAAAGATCTCGAAGAATTACTTGGTACACTTAGATGTTATTAAGTGAATGTTAAGCGTCTGACACCATAATCTATATAATTTCATTAACTCATGTTTTGAGTACCGTAAGCATCAGAAGCATCAGAATATCTTAATGTAAACGATTTTGTTAATAACAATAAGAGCGTTTCGAGACTTTACAAGTACGTGAAAAGCGGTACTATATCATATTGACAGGTATGTTGCAATTTCCAGTCAAGAAACCTGAAAATATGTTTGTACATGCCACACAGATGTGTTATTGCAGTAACTACCCTAGACTTGTCAACACACACCACACTGATGTGTTATTGCAGTAACTACCCTAGACTTATCAACACACACTTCTGTCAGTCAAACATATTTGAGGCATTGATCGTTGTTTTCGGTTCATGAAGATGCAGATAATATTTATAATAGAATACAAGCCGTTAAGCTATCCTTGTAATTCATTGATAATATTTAGACAGAGCAATAAATTTTAAGCCTAAGTGCAAGGATGTACTGACCGCAATAATTTGGCATAAATAACTTTTCTTAAATAATTCTATCCAGCGTGTGTTCTATCATATGGGTCGGCATTGTTCAAAAATAATTATCTGTTTTAAAAAAGTTTGAAATTTGTGAGCGTAAACAAAACAAATCATAGACCGCGTCATGTGTAATGGTATCCTTTTAAAGAGAAGCGTAAGTAAAACGAGAGATATACAAAGTATTGGCGCATAAACATGCAATGGCTTGAGGGAAGAAACACGATTAAAATTCTTAACATGAAATAGCAAACTGAAAATATTTGCACCACCTTTGAATGGGCAGTAACCTATATAAAGGCGTTTTAGCCATGTCGGCCTCACAAGAGAAGACAGTGTAAATACAGTAATTTCTCTTTGAGATAAGCTATAAAATTAATGCCAAAATACCAGCCTGTATAAAGTAATACATAAAGAGCCAATAAATTATTTAGGTGAATATAATTGCATCTTTACTAATTCTGCCTGTCATGTATTACAACACCTGTTTATAAATGCTACAAACAAAACTGTAGTATCTTCACTACAAAATACTCAGTGATAGTTCATTTTATGATCGAACTGGTACAAGCTCACTTTTTAACATTAAATAGGCTGACAAAATATCTGAGGGAAAATCATACACATCATATATTTTCCTAGTGTATTTATTGTGAAACCATATACAATTGTTTCTTAAACACTTTTTCTTTTTCCACTCTATTGTATACGTGCACAACCAAGCTACATAAAAGCAAAGTCGCCATAAGATGTAGTTGGTGTGACGTTACATACAACAACAAAACCAGAAATCATAATATAGCTAAACAGAATATTTGTAAACTAGTTTTACAGATGTGAAGTATATCTGCATAACTTTGAAGACGATTATAATGTAATGAAGTACGTATCGGCTGATAATAAACGAGTATTATAACAGGTTCTGCAGATACAAACGATACGGTAGAGCAAAATCAAACTTGAAAAAACGGTGTTGCAACAGCAACGCGTTACTGTCTTGTTTTAAGGTGAATCAAAATATCTGACACACGTGGCAATTTTTTTTTTCGTTTTGTTTGGCACAGAAAACTCACGTTGAATAAAGTTCTAGACGTACAATTATTGCCCTTGATACGCTTTAGAAAAGAATTATAAGCAACGGTCTTGATTTTATATGGTTGTCTTCTGATTCGTCAACAAACGGATGTTACAATGTAAAAGAATGGCGGCGTCAGTTTCTCTAACTTTGATAAGTATGCCAGACCGATTAATGGCAGTTTTATCGATTTTTTCCTCTATGACAATACCTTATTTACTTTTTTCAAAGTATTCTAGAAACCGCAGGCATTTAGGCCATTATTAGTCCTCTGTTGTCCGCCAGTCATTCAGTCATTTTGTCCATTCGTTCACATTTTCGTGTCCGGTCCATACCTCCGTTCTTCGTCAAGAGATTTTAATATTACTTAGCACAAATGTTCCCCATGATTGGATGACTTGTCATACGCAACATCTGTAGCCCTAGCTCAAAATTCAAAATCACACTGGGAAGTCAAATATCAACAGGGCTTTTTTCCTGTCCGGTCTGTAACTCAACAATCCATGAATGGATTTTATTACTGATTGGCACAAATGTATCCCTCCTTGTGTCATGCACAACTTTCAAACCCCTAGCATAAAGATCAAGGTAACACTTTGCATTCAAATGATTTTATGGCATGAACAGTTTGTGTCTAGTGGCCGGTCAAAAGCTCTGTCACCTATATTCAGACGACGTATCATTCGCAACGCAAATAAAACTTCAGAATAATCGTTTAAACAATTATTAAGTATAATTTTCGAAAAAAGTTGAATATTGAATGTAGCTGGTAACAAAAGCTCTTGACAGCATAAATGTAATATTTGTCATAATCATTGGTCAGCTGTTGGTCGATATTAACGATTTCTGTCACAAGATATTTAAAATAATGTACGTATGACACTTCCGTTATTTGAAACGTAAACAAGGTCGGTGTTCTACATACTGAGTTAACAGTTAAATTAATGTTTTAGAAGCTGGCAAAGACGCATTACTTACAAAACAAGTGCTTCTTACGCCACCTGTTTATTTTATTTTTTAAGGGGGGATATTTTATTCCAAACATGCATATTAATTTGACATGTATACTGACGTACCAAGCTATGCATCCCGCAAATACCGCGTGCTTTGCTGCAGACTTCACATAATTGTTAATGCATTGAATACTGGTAAATATACAAATAATAGCCAGCTGCCTTTTATTTAGGCATGTATCACTTTCTCGGTTTACGAAAGCATTTATACTTCTTTTACTACCCGCTTAGCTCAGTAGGAAGAGCGTTGGTCTACGGATCGCGGGGTCGTGTGTTCGATCCAAGAACGTATGTTCTCCGTGACGATTTGATAAAAGAAATTGTGTCTGAAATCATTCGTCCTCCACCTCTGAATCATGTGGGGAGGTTGGCAGTTACTTGCGGAGAACAGGTTTGTACTGGTACAGAATCCGGGAACACTGGTTAGGTTAACTGCCCGCCGTTGCATTACTGAAATACTGTTGAAAAATGGCGTTAAACCCAAAACAAAACATAAAAACTACTACATAAATAGAGCAATGAAACAGATAATATTAACAAATGTTTCGTAGAAAGAACGCAATAAAATGAATATTTTTCTTACTCTACATATTTTATAATCATCTTATATATATGTTCCGGAAACAAACATTTTGAAGTTAAACGGTAAGTTTAAGTTTATAGATGTATCACAGGGATATTTCGCCTGCGATTCTGCTTTTAAATTAACACTTGATCCACCCAGTATTTACAAACGTTTCGTATCGTAGTTGCACAATATTGATTCAAACGATTTAAACAGCCAACTAAAAATACAAACTTCAATTAGGAACTATCTATTTTAGATAGATGTGTAGCTAACTGCATCAAAGTACGTAGATTGAAAAAAATATTAAAATATCACTTGCTGAAAAAATGATCCCGGGTAAAATATTTGGAAAAAATGGAGACAACTCCGCTAAGACTTTATGGTAGGCTTTGGTGGCTATTGACCTAGAACCTCATGCAAACTATGCACCTTTTACCTCAAGGCAGGGAAAAAGCATGCATAATTGCCACATGGATTAGCAATCTGAATAGAAATCTATGTAAAGATCAAATAAGTTAATACCCTGGGGAAAGTGTGACATTTTTTTGTGGTGAAATTTGTCAACAAACAGACGATTCTTTTGAAAAAGTCAAACCCACAGAATTTCACAAGGTGAAATATGTTGAAAAGGCTACTGCTGGAAAGAGAACAATCTCTAGTACTCATATATATGCGTCAAAGTATGGGAAAATATCTAGAAATATGAGAAAATCAAAGAAATCAATTTCAGGACTGTTCGAGGCATGACTTTGTTATCATGCATAGCATTTAAAATAGATAGGTTACTTTTCCTTTGCACTGATATAATACGGACAGGATTATGATTAACAAACGGTGATCACTCAACAATTTCACTATATAAATAGATTGTTTCCCCTTGTATAAAGAAGGCTTTGGGTAAGTCTCTACGATGTGAATTATAAATAGTAAACAAAGAAGTCAAGGTAGCACAGAACGATGTTTGTGGCCTTTTTCTATCAAAAACCAGCTAAATAAGATGTGGTAATAAGACCATTCGATCCTTGGTTTGATCTATGCCCAAAAACAAGGTAGAACTCATTTTTAAAAGACTCTCAACCTCTGTTGATCATTCTGTTTTCATAACACAAAGGTGTGGTGGTATCACTTTTAGATCAGCATCTAAATAAAATGGAATGATTTATCTGTTTTGTCATCCAGTTCCATTTACATATAGATTTCTAATACATTTTCACTCTATGTAGACTTCTGCTTATGCACAAGAGATAAAGGACAAACTAGCTACATTAAGCATATTCTTTATTATAAAAAATGCTACAAAGTACAAAATAATATATGTAATTATGGCTGCCGGAGTTGTACCCGTAAGCACTCACTAAGGGAAATGTCGCTTATACGTTAATTTAGCGTATATAACATTAATATATTAGTAAAATTCAAGACATATTTTAATCTTAAAGGTGTTTGTTATCTGATTTCAAACCAGAAGATATCAATGTTCCATTTAATCACGGCAATTTCTGTCTGTTTATGTTATTGATGAGATAGTAAACAAATGGTCGGTATTCAATAGGGTTTGCATTTGCATCCTTTTGATGTGCAAAACAGTTTTACCACTTTTTTAATTCGCCAAACATGAAGTCAAACATGCACGCTGATCATACAATCGTAATAAATAAAGTAGCACTCTTCGTTGCCCAGTGGATGCTGTGATAATTAACTAGTACTAGGCTACTTCCTATCTATCTTTTTCAGGTTTTGTTAAGCACATCATTCGAGAAAAGCTTTACCTTGAAGTGCAACTCAGATGCGATAGCAAATTAAAACACATCGTTGCAATCATAGATTTATTATAACTTTGATGTAGTGGGTATGTATATCGATTGGTTTCTTAACATAATTATATTCTATTTAATAAAATATCATTTGTTGCAATATGCATATATACTAGGCAGTGAATATTTAATTTGTTATTAAATATCAATTTGTTGTATCATAAAGCACATGATGATATCTTAATAACATTATTTGCAAGACATCAACAAAAAATCACAGGATTAATGTTGTATTTCCTGCGTAAAATGCATACTTCAAAAAGAGATATATGTCACGGTTTGCATTCGATAAAGTTCAGGAACAGATTATATTTCTGCAGCTATTTAGCATTATGTTATGCTGGTAGGTTGAACCGACAACGTAAACGCTTAAATGATAGAGCAATATCCATGTTGCCTATTTGAAATTTATATCGGGAACAGTCGGGCACCTGGGTAAAACTATGGACGTTCCAAAGTCGACAAGATGCACGCAAGGAATTATTCATAGACCAGAACGAAGCTTTGATCCGTAGTCAAAAGTAGTAAATAAACTTGCCATACCAAACAATGTCATGGCAAATTAAAGCGTTATAATTAAATAGAAATAAACAAAATCTGGAGATTAAGAACATTAATTTTTATCTGACATTTCTGAACGGTTTACTAAATATATGAATGAAAGACGAAAGGATGATACACAGTAAAAACAACATTGCTTTAAAATAAATTATAAGAATTTCTTGTATATATGAGCGTGTGTTATATACTTACGCCTGTTGTTGTCAATGATTTCAATAAGAAATATAATAGCAATCTCAGTGCGCTATCTTTTGTTAGCAATATTTGTTTCTGCTGCACGATAATAAATTTAGAGATGGAATTTCAACGTTTCATTATTATGTTAGCATAAAATAAATGATAAGGATTCATACTTATAACTATTATGAGCGTGGTACTCAATATGCAACAAAACTTTAAAATGTATCTTCGGTAAAAGAGTAAGTATAGAAAATAATGCATAAGTTAGATTTTTTTTCAATCATCGAGATAAACATTTTAAACAAAAATAGTTCTTGTAAATGTTAAAGTTCACTTCTGTTTAGTATATAGCGTTTGTAGTTTTCGGGTATACGGCCAATTTTGAGCAATTTCACTTATATTCACCAATAATGGTTCACTTTTCCAGCTTGTTCGTAATTTACGAATATTGTATGAAATAAATGCTAATAAATGCAAATATTTACGCACTAAATGTATGTCTTGTTATTTTCTGCAGAGCTATTTTCTTTGAATGTATTTATACTGCTGTTATTGTAAAGCATGTTCTTATTATCTAAAACGTTTTGCCTTTATCACCTACACAATATATAACACACAATGAAAACGTTTGCCTCATTGATATTTATCCACGCAGTCATTTGATTTAATACTAACAGCAGTGAGCACACTGAGGTGGTACGGGTATTAATTTCTAATCTACCGTTTATTATTATGAGATTTATCAAGATACACTGCGAAAAACAGGTGCAAATATATACAGTAAAGCGTGAATACAAGGAAGAATGGCAAATAATGACCTGTTTCATTTTATATCCCATATTCCTTTATCATACTGCCCGCGAACTCTACATCAGTAGCTCGATGCTCTACCCCTTCATCATATGATCAGTCAATCAACTTTGGAACACTTTATCCTGCTTTAAATTCACAAGATACATAAAATTTATACATGTGTATAAGGATTCTTAATGTACATGATATATTACATCGATATTGTTCTGTTTGCTAACTAATGTGGTTTCTAATTAAAAGTTCGTTTTATATTACAATTCAATTTAAATGATTTATTTTACCACAGAAAGCGTACATGTTTACTTGTCTGTTCTGGTGATTTCCTCTAGAACAGGCGAAATGGAGCTTAGAAAAATATCGGGAAAGGTCACTTGGAAATACTCACTTTAAAACATTTTTGTAACTTTCCTTTGCATTTCCTAAATTTTTAAAATTGTAGTCAAAAACAGTACTTTGAGGTAAACACTAAATACATATTGCTTTCTTTAACTGAGCGAAACATAGATTATCTTTGGTAGTAGGAAAGATCTTTATATAAAGTAACGATTATTTGATACTGATAAACACCAGAGTTTACAACCAGTGTCCATTCTGTTAAGAATAATGTGATAATGGATTTCTGATATTTTAAAGACATGTTTTATTTGCACTGTGTTCTGATATATATTGTGTATAGCTTCCGTTATGTTATAGAACTCGCGAAAAAAATACTATGAATAAGCCGCGTTAATATATTTTAAGTTTACGCTTGTTTGTTATCAATCACCAGTCAATTTGTAATTTACATTAACGTTTTGCAGTTACTAATATTTGTCTGGCATAGCTAAAATACCGCTTAAAAACAGCATAACGAAAACAATGTAAGAGGGAAAACACTAGGCCTATTCTTTACCACCTTGACAAATAACTTATTACATACATCTAAGCTTTGGTAGGTACCTAAATTGAATGCAATACTTTAAGTGAATGTGTTCTGAATTACACGAGTAACTGTTGGCAAAACCTTTATAGTTGGAATGTTTTACTTATCATCTAACAATTGCAACCTCTCCGTTCCTTGCTCATCTACTGTCACGTGGCTTATATTCGGTGGTGACGTTCCCCGATCCGTCCTACTTAAACGTTTCCTCTTGCCATCCCGTTCCTGATCCTCGCATATAGTATTTTTCCTCTTTCTTAATCCTTTTCCTCGTCCAGGCATCCTTGCTTTATAATGTGTACGATGGAAAACGATTGAAAACGTTTTAGTGAATTCTGATATGTTACTCGTCCGAGAGCCGGAAACGAAAAGACAAAAGATAATGTTAACTGTGCTTACTACGAATTTACATTTCGCCCACAAAATGTTTCGCCGCTAAAGATTTCGTACGCATTTGCACCTCTTTGAACTGGATCAAGTGCACGCAAATATTTACAAAAATAATAAGGCATTATTTCTATAGCAATAAGCGCACTTATCATAAATAGAATGCAATAAATAATATCTATAGAGGAATCTTGAAATAAAAGTGCAAAGAAGGAATATAAACCTAGTTGAACAGAAAGTTTTATTTCTACAGAAGCGTTTAGAGATTTATGATGAAGCCACTTTCACTATTAAAAAGGAAGTTTACTCAATGTTTTAGAATTCTTGTTTTCTTAGAGTGGCATATGAACTATTATTTGCTTATGAATTTGGCAAGGCATTCCTCTAAAGTAAACATTGTTTACATCTGACACACGTATACATGTTGTCTGTCTTTCAGTTTAAGTATTCAATTATCATTTAAGATATATTTGTTTTCTCTTTATTTTACCCAAATTACTTTAAACTATATGCTATATGCTTAAACACTGCATGTATTTTCAGAAGTTTTCGCCTTGTTCTTTGAAACGTTCTTTTGAATACGTCATTTTCCTCACCCTCAAGTAAAAAAAATACATTTCGCACATTGTATTGACATATGATTACTTTAGCGCCAGCATTGAACCCGTATCTAACATGACAATCAACAAAAATATCTCTAATTCATTTTGCATTAAATTCTTCAACGTCTCTGCATATTATCAATTTCATACATCAAAGTAGCCACACATTTTTTATCAGAAGGCAGCATTAACAAGGATGAAATTATAGTTAGTTGCCTAAATGCTGATAAAATGCTTTTCATTTTAAAGTGCTTTCTACAACATACCTTAATAGAGTTAAATTCATTCGGGGATATTGCAAAAGACTGTCAGTAGTGAAGATTTGTTTAAAGCAAAGTTGGGTTAATTGATTGATTTATGATGATGGTACAATCTATATCGCATGCCAGGCAACATGCACGACAAGATAATCTGTTCATTAAATGTAATAGTTGATATATTTCCACACATAACACATCGGTACATCATGAGGTTTTAGAAAATCTGAAAATAATTAACTGACACCAATTTAAATGATTTCAAAAAGCAAAACACAAAAGCCATGTAGAGTTCTTGGAAAGGAGAAGATGACTGACAAGTAATTGATAAACCTGTATGTGTTGAATCATTGCCTCCATTCAATCAATATGTATAACAGAGTTCCGCGCTACCTCTCATATACAGACGAAAACAACGTCTGTTGTCATTTAGCTTGGCGAGAAAGGATATATATCCTTTCTCGCCAAGCTAAATGATAACAGACGTTGTTTTCGTATATATTATATATACAATGCAAAACTTAACTTAAAAATCCTTCAAGTTACTGAAACAAGGACACATTTGTTTTATGTAAGAATATTAAATGCTATATTTCTGGTCGCAAAGAGAGACACTACTGTCCTGAAACTACAAGTACGGTTTAATAAATTAAATTGTCCTTGACATGATGCTACAAACATGGACAGATGATATTGCCTATTATAGAATGTGATCTCGGACAGAATGTATAATCTAAATCAGTATGTAATAAGCTCTACATAAATTACTTTCATTCAATAAAGCCCATATATCAATTCGATAAACATAATTATAGCAATTCTTGCAAGGTGAAGAAAGAGAAGTTTGTAGCTTGTTATGTATTTATCTTGATTATCCCTGACCTTGACCATATAGTGATCCTTGCACAATATTCTGTCAACACATTGGGCAGTGTTTTCATAGTCAGAACAGACCGCAAACTTCAGATATTGTACTTGAGGTCAAACATTGACACAGAGATATTTGACAATACACAAAACAATAAGGTCTTAACATAATACTGACCTATTTGTGTCTTTAGATACTGGATAAGACAGTATTTCATTTGTGTTAATATTAAAGTAAGTTTTTACAGAACGTATTAACAGTGCTGTTGTGTGAACAATTCGAAATCACTGATAGTGGACATTTAACAATTTCTAAAGTCAAACAATATGTTTGCATGAGAAGACGTATGAAATGCTATTGTTGTTTCATGTATGGAATATACTAAACATTAAATGATAGGTTTAGTGCAAAAAAGGTAATTGTACAACGGCAGTTCTAGCAATTACACTGAATTAGTTAATTATATATAAAATAATCGCGCATTTGACATACAAATATAATTTTATCTTTATTGTGATCATCTGTGAGTAATAAATTGTTTGATATCAACTAATAACGTAATTTCAAACAAAAATTAGAAAATTGCAGTTATACGTAAATTGCATTTACATTTCTTGAACGAACAACACATGTGCGGGCTTTAGAGACCTAAAATAACAACTAAACATATTTCAATTTCGTTAACATGTCTGGATGTCGTCATCAATCTTAATAACTTTATAACATCAAAGGAATTCTGGGATTAACAAACATGAAAAAGCTGGAAAGTCGCCATATGACATATAGACATAAGAATGTGGTGGATTGAAGTAGAAATCAATGAATTATATATCGCCTTTTAAAATTCAATACCAATCCCGCTGACATTCTTAAAACTCCTACTTACCTGCGGAAAGCCGATTGTTCTAACCAGGTGCCTGAGACAAAATCCGAAATGATACCAACAATTATCTTGCATAATTAAAGCTGTGAAGTTGCTTTAACATTTAAACAGTGCCGATATGACTTAAGACAGGTCTTCACGTTCGGATCAAATGTTTTGATTTTCAAACCTTCAGAATACAAAATTCGTCGCGTGCTTGATCTTTTACTAGACTGATGTGAAAACTTTGGACCTCGCATAAGTTTTTATAATGGGCGTCTATGGAAAAATCACAATTTTGATAACATTTTCACGGATAGACGTTTTACTACAATGTAGATTTTAATGAAACTTCTCACAGTTGTAAATAAACATAAAAAAGTATAGCTGGATAATATAGTCACTTTTTTAAAGATCTAGTCGGTTAAATATTATTAAGTGATAAATCAGGGAAAACTCCTTGATACTAATTATAAATTCTTGTCATTTATGATATTGTATCAGATATAAACGTATTTAACGTTTTGATATATTTTGTCTTAAGAAAGATAGTAACATTGTTTTAAATAAAATTACTAACAGGTTGCCATTAATTTACAAAACGATTTTCATTTCCATATACCAAGCCCGGGCTTTATTCTACGTAATCCGGATAAATGACTTTATGCCATTACTTCCAGTTTATCAAACGTGCAGATCTACCAAAAAAACCCAAAAGACGACAACAACTAAAAAACACATTCAATTAATTTAAGTTAATCGACAGGTGAAATAGGAGTATACCGTAATGACAATTGACTATCTTATTTCGGAAGTAAAGACATTCATGATATGCGATTATTTCGTCACTTTGTAACTGAATTTAGAGTTACATAGACATAGACATAGACACTTTCAAAACCATTACAAGCGAAGGGACTAACATCAACAGCAAAATGTCGATTGAATATTTTTACGATTTTAGAATTAAGAAATATGTAATATGTAAAACTTCAACAATGACTTTAATCTCCAGTATTAATTATTTCATGAAAAGTTTACCGTTTTCAGTTTTGCCAAGTAATAAAGAACGAAAACGCTATTAAGACCACTTCTCACAATGTCTTGTTTAAAGTGTGTTATTTAATTAAGAAACAGAATGATATCTAATGGACTTAATAGAAGCAATATATATACAGTAACAGTAACTAGTTTGATACATCGTCCCAATTACATGTCAATCTCCTCTTTGTATCTATAGAAAATAAAAGCAAGGAGGACCGTTCCCAAGTAACTTGTTTATTTTAACACCATATTACAATATCGTTTCAACGACTGTTCAGTCCATTTCACATGCTGATACAGTGGCGCCAATCTGACTAAAGTACATCTCCTATTATGCTACGCATATGATCTGACAACGAGCTATTGATAGCCTCGTTCTGACGACCCTTCCGCTAGCCAATCAAGAGCTAACTTACAACATTCTGCAAGCTTTAAAAAGCCTTGGTTTTTGATATCTACAATTTTTATGTCGAAAGATATCAGATAGCCTGTTAGCTCAGTTTGTAGGGCACTTGCTTTATAAACGACAGGTCCCGGGTTCGAGCCCTGGATTGACTGCACATTTTTCTTACTCTTTGACATTCGAACAATTTGTCTGATTGGTTCAAATAAAAATACATTTGTCAAAATATATGAGCCGTGCCATGAGAAAACCAACATAGTGGGTTTGCGACCACAAGGATCCAGACCAGCCTGCCATCCGCGCAGTTGTCAGGATCCATGCTGTTCGCTACGTTTCTCCAATTCAGTAGCTTAAGCGACAGCATGACTGACCAGACTGCGCGGATGCGCAGGCTGTCTGGATCCATGCTGGTCGCAACCACTATGTTGTTTTCCATGACACGGCTCATATATAGCAATACTGGAAATCCACAATATACAGAAGACGTATGTGAATGGGTCGTTTCCAGATCTTCGTTTAGAAGATCAAGTACTTAAGTCAGATTGCAGTGGCGCCTTCGTGTTTGTTCTCCGTGGCACCATTCATACACATTTCACGTTACACGCTTGGTTAATCGTGCAGCCAATCAAATCAGTTTAAAACCCTGTAAGCATGCGAACGCGGGAGACGAGTATTTTTGCATTATACGCATGCGCAGCGTGTAGATTAGAGATGGTAAAGCGCATGCGCAGCTCGCGTCGTCTGCATGATGCCTGTGTATGATCACAAGTGGAATATTTTTTAACTTTTGTTGCTTCCATTTCAAAGTTTAAATGGAATCAAAACATATTTACTAATTGGTCTTCATTAATTACCGATTAAAGCTTTGTCTTTAAGAACAAATATATTTTTTTTCTTTTTATGTCATATCGTTTCGTTCTAAACAAGTGTTAAAATACATTTTTAATTCCATTCAAGTGAACTTCTCTATTATTTCAAACACACGCTGTTTTACGTAAGTCGTTAAATGAAAAGGTGAAATTAGTTTAAACAGTATTTTTATACAAGTATGCAGTTCTAAAGATAAAATGAGGATTAGGAAACAAACTTATTGTGTCCTTCCCCTTTAGTTACTATACATATTAAACACTTGTTATGACAGATTGAACATACAAGCGCATAACAAAAATGAAATCAAAAGAAACATACTGTATGAACAGATAATAGAAAAAAGTATAAGGTGAAGTTATTCATATATTTCCAAATGCATCGGTGATGATCTTATACATTTTTAATGGATTTTGCTGAGTTTCTTTAATCCACTGTTATAAGGATGAGTTTATACCAAGTTATCATAATTATTCTTGTATGAAATTTAAAAAAAAAAATTTTGAGGATGAATAATTATAAATATAAATTTACGCTGAGAGTAAACTCTGTCACAGAATACAGGCTAGATTCAGTGTGATGATTTGATAGATTATTCATATTAGGGCAAAAATACAGCTTTTATGCGGGAGCTAGCGTATATTAGAATAGATACGTTGTTTTCCTAGTATGTATTATAATCTGTCATCTGTCTAAAAATCAATCAAAAAAGAAAGGGAGAAATGCGTAACTTTATATAATATGTAACTTATTATTAAACTATAATATTCAACGAAAATCAGAAATGTATCTTAAGGAATGTCTCTAAAAATATTGTAATAAAAAGAAGAAACATACGTTCTTTTCGCAAAATTTTACATACACTATCATAGTTACTAAAGATTATGCATATTTAAACATGCGCAAAATGCTGCTCCCGCCAAACAATCATTGGAAACCGTATAACACGATATCTAATCCTGTCAGTCAGAGGATCAAACCCGTTATATACTGTGGATCCTCCGTAGCAGAGTGGTAAGGTCGCTGACTTCAGCTGACCTTCCTTCACCGCATCGGGTTCGATACCACCAACCTAGGTAACGAACGGGTGGTGATTCTTACCGAGTACCAGCCTTTGTCTTAAATATTGTAAGAAAGAGCATCTACAAAGAAGCTTGACATAAAGTCTATGTAAAGATCAATTGAAAGCACAGAGCACAACCACGCTAAATCAAAGCAGAGTCGTCACATGACCTTTAATTGACTTGGTGTGACGTTACAATCAACAACAAATTTAAACCAAAAAACCTTAATGCATCTATTTTTCTAAACAGATGGCTTGTGAAGCGTATCTTCAAAACAGTGAAAGCAATTATAATGTAACGAAATAGGTACCGCCTGTAATAGGTTCTGTAGATACTAACAATAGAGCAAAAACAAACATGAAAAAGGGTGTTGTAACAGCAACGCTTTCCCGTCAGATGTTGTTTTAATGTTAATCAAAATCACTGCAGCCACACGACAGCTGTTGCTACATGGCAGACGATGACAATATTAGTCGTAGGACAACGCCAACTGAAGTAACGTGCACTATGGATTAACAGTCTAACCAATTTATTTTAGATGAATAATTTGCAAACATTGAAGTCTAAATCTGTATTTCAGACAAGTATTGTTCATTATTAGTAATACGAGTTTCGCTCATGCAAAATTGTAGGCAATTTATCATTTTACATACTCGTAATTTTACCATTACACAAAACAGGAAAAGCTCACTTTACCTAACAGGGAGATGGATGATCTACGGATCGAGGGTCCGTGAGTATTATCTCCGAGCGAGGCGTATGTTCTCCGTGAGAATTTAGTAAACGGCATTGTGTCATGAGTCAATTTGTATTCCGACTTAAATTCATGTGGAGTATTGACAGTTACTTGTAAGTGAATATGTTAGTATTGGTATAGAATCCAGGAACACTGGTTAGGTCAACTGCCCACATTTAATAACTGTAATACTAAAAAGAGTGCCAAACCCAAAAGGAGAGAGAAATAGAAAGTTAAAAAAGCTTTCAACTGTGTTGTAAAAGTTAGCATAAGTATGGCAGAGAAAGATATTTTCATTTACACAATTTAACAGGAATAGGATTATAAACAATAATCTTGGCTTGATGTATATCAACAATCAAATGTTAAAAGAACTGTGTCAATTTTTTCCAACTTTAGTAAGTATACCTGACCAATGAATGACACGTGAGTTAGTTTTTATTTCGTTTTTTTAGTGTAGAACAATGCCTTATGAATCTTTATTGAAGAAACTTAAGAACCCGCAGGATTTGAGACCGTTTTACATTTCATATCTAAACACGGTCATTAAGATTCCTTTGGAGGACGCATGACGTACCTAGGAAATTAATAATACATTGTCTCATTTAGTCCGGAAGGAATTCTGAATAAATGGTATACTTATTTTGGTGTGCATGGTGTGCATGGTGATCTTTCCATTAATCATTTAATCTTTAGATATTAATTTAAAATGTATAGAATCCTCATCAAATGTATTTAACTTTACTAGATGTACATATATAAATCAAATTGAATTAGCATTAAGAGGTATATTCATAATTAAATGGCAGGTTTTTAACAGTAGTACACATTTATACTGTGTCTATCTATACGTGTATATAGCGTGTACTACTGTTAATAAGCATACACTTGTTAATTTTATGTTTACATTTATTTATAAACTATACGAAATAATTGTTTATGTTTTTAAATATGACATTTGAATCTAATATACATTTAAAGTGACTTTCAATAATCACCAAACCTTTGCCTTGATCAAATACAGTAATAGTTTAAGTGACAAAACAAGTTCTCATGCTATTAAACTGCATCCATAACTGTGTCATATATGCATATTTTCAAAATACCCCCAATATGGTTTGCGTAGGCAAAATTTAACAGAAGACAAAAAAAGTTAATCACTGTTAAATTTGAAACTGTTCAATTGATCTTGCACAGGTAAAACTCCTAAAGATTGTTCTTTTGAAAGAAAGGAAAACTTTTGCAAGACGAGTGACTGTACGTTGCGACATGTTGCTATTTTTGGTCGAAAATAACATACCGTGGGTACTATTACGATGCCTTTGGGTTGATTGAAACATGTTCAAGTAGATTTTTTACTAGTCACTAGCAATTGCTAAAATTTCATGTAATAAGTTTAAGCTTTCTTTCCCTGAATTTATTTTCCCTACAAATTTTGGGTCGACAAACACGGTAGTTTTTGGGGATATATGGATTTTTCTAGTTATATGCGCTGATCCGTTATTCAAACAAGTTACATAAAATTGCCAAACAATATAAAAATAACACTCTTCTTTATTTACTGGAAACAAAGTAAAATATACGTGTTTGAAAATACAGTTGAAATGTTGATGTATTCCTAGTTTGGTACATTTCATATGACATTGTAATTTTGACAAGAAATGTCTATAAAAAGACAAACGGCGTAGAGGTAATAATGTTTGGCGCATGAAAAGTTCAGAATTAAACAGGATGTACAGACAGAAAATATTTGGATATGCATATACGAACACATTATTCATTTGTAAATATTCCAACTAAGCATCAGATTTAAATGATCAAGATGTATCATTTCAATGATAGAAGGTCAAAATGATTTGACGTCCTGTGCTGATTCTGAAATAATTTAGTGTTGGGTCAGAATCCCCCATAAGTAACCCACTAGCACAATATGTCGACCAGCGTACAATTAGTTGGACTGGAAAAGGCTAAAGCAGTTGACATGAAAATAAAACCCTAGCTTTTAAATCACTAGTGAACCCCATAACTCTAATTACTTGATTAAGTTCTCAGTTTAAAAAAAAACAAAAACAAAAACAAACAAAAAATCTTAAAGCAAAAAATCAAACATTTGCAGATTGGGATACCTTCCATAAATGTTGAAATCTTTTTATTTGGGTAAAGTTATAGGTAAATACTTACATGATGTATGATGGAATAATGATTTTTAATTCTTATTTGCACATTGTTGTTGTTTGCATAGTCATTATTTTCATGAAATTAAAAAAAATTCAGCTGACATACTGGCCCTCGTTGGTGTTGTTATTGTTTTTGTCTGTACTTGCCAGAGCGAGGCTCCAGTGGGGAAAGACTCCTGGTGCCCAAGTATGTAGGGAAAAACTAAGTTTCGTGAAATAATAACAAAAACTGTTAAATTTTCTACTTTATTTTCACGAAGAGCATGAATTTGCCGTGTGTGCGAAACCGCGTACAGTCCGACACCGGGTACACTGACTACAGTTACAACCAGCTACCACTCAATCATCCATAAGCGAGGTTCGCAACGGGGGAAGAAGTTTACCTTCGATTTCTCTAGCGGTGATAGATTCCTAAAAACTTGAAATAAGAATATATCATTTTAGTTTAGGGTAACAAAACTACTAAATATTTTCCATTTGATATGTGCCTTCTGATAATCAATGTCATTTAAGACTTAATAAATGGTTTATCTTCTCAGCGCGCACCTGTTTCGTGTCCCGATTTCTACAAAATCTAGTTCAAAAGCCATGTTATTCAGCTAACGCCGAAAAAATAAAATACAGCTTCCTGAAAAGGCATTGCTCAATCAACTATATTCATGCGTGGGCCTTGGAGACCTGTTAAACACTTCTTCTCATAAAACGATATCTGTTTATTTCTCAATTTGTCGCCATTTATCTTGATTTACTATAATATATCAAAGCTTTCCTAATGGGTTATTTAGTTAAATGAACGCAAATGCAGATTTCTCTGCGATTGAAGTTGTTTGATTTGGTTATCACATTTCTGTGGCAAAAAAATATCATCCTGTTTTGGGAATATAATTCTCTTATAAAATAACATAAGTCTGCGTTTGCCCATTTTAAGTAATCAATAGAACAATAATATATACGACATAATGATGGCTATGTCAAGAGGGAAATGCAATTAAGTTGCATAATCCTGTTGAAACCATTAAGACTACTGACACGGCAGCAATATTATAGTGTAATTGCTGTGGTATCGGTAACTACAGGCAGTGTTTCAAGGGATGGTTGAATAAATATATTTCTAACTAATCAACTAATAAAAGATTAAATATCTGACTGTAAATAATCGAAGTTTAAATACATATATCCCGCGTGCTATGTAGTATGGCATTTGATAATGTGCCTACCACTGTTTCTGTTATGCAGTTGAACCCGAACCATTATTATGTCTCATTACGAGAAACAATATAGAATATTCATTCCAATTTTTGTACACTTACATAACGGAAATTAAAGGGTATTTGAAACTTTACTGTCTGGAAAATATATAAAATTTATTGCCGATATCATATGTCGCTTGAAATTCATTTGTTGTTATTTTAGGAGTCCAGTAGCATTTATTAGGAAATTACAACAAATGTTCTTTAGAGATCTTTATTGTATTTTTGGTAGCCAATATTAGCTGACTCTAATACAAAATTCCTTCACTCAGTGAAGGTACAAAATATCTCGCTCGAGGCTCTGCCAAGTTACCGCAAAACAGTTACCCTAGAGTTAGTTATTGCATTTAGCAACTTAAACAAGTTGCATACAGTATATTTTGGTTAATAGCAGAAATTAAACGAACGATTGTCTTTTAAATTCTATCTTATTATAGAAGCGTACGAATTTACGCATTCATTCATAAATTACAGAACGTGAGCCATCTTGCACCTCCTGCAGCGGCACAAACACGGGAAAATGTATGCAATGTTATCTTTAATGTGTCATGAAAAGTATATGTTTGAACTGAGAGTTATATGAACACTTATTGAAGTCAAAATCAAATTTTAAGGACTACATTTTTTCTATATTATCTCTTTTAGGATAATCAACCGGTTGATTGAAGCCCACAATCCGTCACTTCTTGATTCTGTTTGAAATGGAGCAACTGGTAATACATTACAGGGTAAATAATTTTTTCTCCATTAAAAGAAGGAGGATTCATTGTGACTGAATTGGCATGAAGTGGTTTCCTAATTTGGGCATAAACTATTAATAAATCCATGGATTATTATTCTCTTATTACATGAGTCCACAGTTTCCTATTTACAATTCAAATTTGAACAATAATGTAAGGCATAGTAAGGGCTTTGTCATGTAAAAGATCGAATTAGCCTGAAAGCATAAACACTTTTGATACCGTGGCAGTTATAATAGTTCCTTGTTGCTGTATATTCATTGTTTTTGTCAGGTTTTGAGTATGGCATCCAATGTCGAGTGTTATACATTCCTGAAGTCTGATTACTACTATCGGTTGAAAACCTCGATTGGGTGGATAACATATGTGGCAGCCATTCGACCGGCTTACGGATCTACCCAGGTGCTATTCCGTGCCAGAGGTAATGTTATGAGTACGAGGTCCTTCCTTTACGTACCAGTAAGGGTGCGAGAAAGTCCACATTTGAATTATGTTGGCGTGAATAAAAACCCAACATTTAGCAAACTGCAAGGCCGATCTAAATTGCGTCTCGCCATATAGTGTTAAATAGTAGCTAAATGTCTACTGTATACAAAAATGTATTTACTTAACTTTTAAATATCTCATCAGTCAATAATAGCATTTTGAATTATTTTGCAATTTATATTTTCAAACAACGCCTAAAATATTCTAACAATCGAGTGTGAAATATGAAAAAAAGACGTCTTTCCAAATTGATATATGTGGCCTACATATGTTGTTTCACATTTCCTCAAGGGTGTGAGGGTTGTTGCACATTTTGTTTACTCTCTTGAACAGTCTCCATTAAACCAAGTCTGCTTCAAGTATTATGTTGCTTGGTTGCATTATATGCTTCCAAAAGCTCTCTTCATGTATACTAATATACCCAAAGTGTTTGATAATGAATAGTTGCCTAGTACTTGGACTCAGTAGTTGTTATATTTTTCTGGACCTTTGCGATCATGGAATACACTCATTTTTATTAAACAGAATTCCGCCTAAGTTAGTGCTTGAGGGCATGAGGGTGTTTACAAATCTTATGACCGCTCCTGCGCATACCCAAACTAGGATATGTTGCCATGTTGCTTAGTTGCGTTCTATGCTTCCGAAAGATCTTTTCAAATATTTAATACTACACAAAATGTTTCATATGTGTTAAATACCTCCAGTTCCGAAATATAAATATTTAACAAATTAAATTTAAACGCAGTGCTTTGCATTAATTATATGTTAAACGTAAAAAGAAAACAAAGACATAGTAAATTGTAACGGATATTTAAAAAAAAAACTACTGTATTTGCGTTATGTACTGAACATTTGGATAAACATACTACGAAATATGTATATAAAGACAAAACAGTATTCATATGATCTTTCGTCATAACAATTAAAATAGTTATTATTAAACACACTGTACTTGACGCTCTGAGTGTTTTCCCCAATTATAAAGGGTCGGTCAGGCTGCAACAGTCGCATGTATCTCTGTCGTCATTAAGATTAAACCACGTGCAAAATTAATAAAATGACACAATAAGAACTTTAGAATAACCTTTTAAACAATTTAGTTCAATTTTCGAATGAAGTTGAATATTGCATAATGACTCGTAACAGAAGTTCTTGACATCATGGATGTAATATTCCGCCGAATTATAAAATTTAAATCATTTAAATTTATACCAAAATATTTGAAATATTGTGCGAAAACAAACAGTTGTAATATTGACGTTATTAACGACACACTCGTTATTTGAAATGTAAACAAAGTCAGTGTCACTTGACATTCCATTCAAACGTAATCAAAAGTAAGTAATACCTTTTTGAAAACTTAACTATTATAATTTCGAACATACGTTTTTCTTCTAGTAGATAGTTTAGATAACCATTTGCTCCGTTTCACATTTAATAGTCTTGTGTTTTACCAGCTGAATTAACGATTATGTGAAAACAGTTACATCATTATTTAAGAAGCATTTCAATTAAAAAAGAAGCATTACTAACAGGACACGTGCTACATACGTCACCTTGACAGGTATATTGCCGTATCAAATTATGTTCCCAGCAAAAAACAGTGTGTTTTATTGCAGACCACACATAATTGCTAATGCATTTCGTACTGACGAAGATGCATATAATATCCTTTTACTGCAAGCTTTAGAAAAAGCTACAAAAATAGAGCAATGAAAGCACGTAATGGTATATCACGTAAAAATATCTCGTAAACATAACGCCATAAAATGAAAATTGTTGTTACTTTCTTTCAAACATATTCTGGAAATTCATCGGTCTGTTTTATGTTATAGATATAACACTAGGGTATTTCAACTGCAAATCTGCTTGATCTCTAAACCACTAAGTATTTACAAACGTTTCTTATATTTTTTTCATAATAGAGATTCAAACGATATAAACATCCCTTCGTTGTCGGTGTGAATAATAAATAGTAAACAAAAAAGTCATGGTAGCACAGAATGATGTTTGCAGCATTTTCTACCGAGAAATTAAGGTTTATTAAGTTTGAATCTCTTATTTCAACTTTCAACTTTCAGCTTCAATTTCAATATTTAGGCTCAACCATAATGAACAGCAAAGCATCACAGTAAGGAAAAACATGTCAAACAATATCAATGGCGGTAAAATATGTAAAATTATGTTTAGTGCAACAATTTATTATACACTATATATTTATTTTGATCATAAATTTATATATTTTTCTGAAGACAATTTAGATTATTAAGTTTATACATAATTTATTTTAGGTCGATTGTGAAGCAAGTTCTACAACTTATATTAATCACTCTCGACACCTCATTCCTGATGGAATCCATCGCCTCTAGGGTATGAGAGAAGATGCCAGTTTCCTTTTAATGCCTAGCGCCAAGCAATGGAGCTACTGGTACTATTTTTCATTTAGATTATTTACCATGGAGATATATAATTAAAGTTTATTTGTTTAATATTGCAGCTTTCAAAAAGCTTTAGAGGTATAATCAAGTTGACGATTAATAAAAACCAGAAAGTATTAGGAAAACACCAGATGATCTTATGTTTAATTGCTTTCTAAGATTATGACTCATGTAACCAAGAACATTCATCAAAAGATACATCTATAAAAATAGTTATCAGTACATAACAAATTTACCATCGTATTTGTACATACAATGTACAAACAGATTCTATTTCAGCATAAACGTATCAGACAATGGAATAGTATTTCAACATAATTATATGTTTTAAACAATAGGATACTATTTCAGCAATATATAACAATTCTACGGTTTGCCTTAAACATTTATATTTTTCATTATCTTATCCATAGATTAAACATAACTTCCTAAGAACTTTATAGTTAGATAGTAGTGCTCCAAATTTGATGATGTTTAGTCGTTGGTAATACTTCTTGTATTAAAGTGTGAACATTCTAATAGATAATGGATTTCATCACCAATAACATTACAGAAAAAAAGAAACATTTTCTTTCGTATGAAGGTATTCCTCTCCGCACTGGTAAACGATGGTCTTTTGTTAAAAACGACATCATATTTTTACATACGTATGTAGGTAAAGAATTGATATACGTGCTTCGTTTATATGCAGTGTAATAGAGCTTATACATATTTGTATTTGATGTCCTTTCTCTTTCAGCATACCATGTTCAAATTGTATGAAAGTATCTCTGAGTTTTTGAGAACATGATTAAATTAACCACATGGGGTTTTAAATAAAATGACTATACCATATTCCTGAGTATGCTGATGTGCAAAGTATGATTTTTATATTCTCAGTCCATTTGAATTTAGTTTATTTAGACGCATGTAATTCGTAAATCAACAGTTACTGATAAACTTTAGAGGATACCTTTTGTTTTGTGAATGATGGGGTTATATTTTGAAAAATATTTTATTTCAAGATATACACAAGTTATGTACAAAAGGACCATACCACGGTTTGCACCTTCCTACTTTTTTTTACAAAACCAAGGGGAAAACTATGATCTATTGTCATGAAGATCCATCAATGGATTACTGTCTATTTTCTGGGAATTTATGGATTGTAAAATAACTAAAGGGCAATAAATCTGATTTATAAAGAGATATTGATGAAATCTCGCGTGAACCACTGCTCTACAATGATCTATACTTGTGTTAGGTTTCATAAAGATCCATCGTTAGGTTGCTTAGATTCAGTCAAAAAATCCCTATTTTTTACCCAATGAAGGCGAAAATCTCTGTTTCTACTGGGTACGGGGGCATTATACTATGTGCGAATGAAGGTAATGTGTTAATTAATAATTATATGATGTTTAGTGAGTCTAGCTGAAATACTTTTTGAAGTATAAGCATTAAACAAATCAAGGGGAAAGACTATGCTTTAACCAGATCAAGGGGGATAATACTATGTGCGAGCTAAGGTCGTGTTCTAAATAATAACTAGCGAGGTTTGGTGAGTCTGGCTTAGATACTTTTTGAATTATAAACATTTCTATTTTCGGACGGTACGCACGGACGGACGGACGCACGGACGATCATCCGGACGGACAACGCCAAAACAATATCTATCCGCCTTCGGCGGGGATGATAAGATACAACTTCAAACATAAACAGCAGCTCCTATATATATGGTGTTCGACTTTACAAAACCGACAATTTTAATGCTCAACAAACTACTTTGTGATTTCCTTGAAGTGTTTTACAAAATATATAATATGCATATTTTTCAATATATCACATGTTATTTCAGCTATTAATCACAATGTGAAAGTAAATATTATGCATTGATAAGACTCCGGAACAAAATCGGAGGACATTTTACTGTTTTATTACAGTAACTTTGAAAGTGCATAGAATATTGTTGTAATTAATATGATGCGGATAAAATATACTTACCTGATAATTTTATCAGAATAATACTGCACCATATTTATCGCCGAGTAAAAGGGTTGTAAAGAATACATAGAGACAAAGGTGCCATTAAATTGCCCAAATTACATATATTAAACAGGATATAGCTAACAATAAGCCTGCGGTCTAAATGATTTCAATATGTTTTGACCGTTGATGTATGATAATTGACCCATTTGCAACATATAATATATACATATATGAATAAATGTGTATTGTTACCAGTCATGTAATTGTAATAGTTGCATTAACATATTATTAAACAAAACTGCCGCAAACAGTAATACATATCATTAATGAGCAACGCATCGGATATAAACACACTCGCTGTCAGTAGATCTTTATTGCGAAAACGTTTGCAAGGGAGATTATGCGTTCATAAGAATAAAATACGGAAAGCGAAGTTGTTACTCTTTTATATGCATACTAAATCTTCATCCAAGCAAAAGTGCGTATGCGACAAATCAGTTCACAGTGGAATTTCATTGGTTTATACTTGTTTTTCAGCGGCCGGTTAAGGCATGAGTGTACGCCATTTTCACCATGGAAGAACTATAAAAAATGGAAATTCTTTGCGCGTCAGTTACGCAGGCGAAATGGGTAGAAGTGTATTAAACTCTTTAATTACATGCGCTTTATAAGAAAGTTGTTTGCTTTACTAGTTAAATCAAACTATATTTCACTCAAGAACTACATTTTGCAGATGGTTTGATATCACACTGATACAAATATTATATATCCTCTATATGTTACACTGATTCTATTGAACGCTAAGACGATGAAAAAACGGTAAAATAAATACAAAAAGGGAGATGAACCAATAATTATCTTAGAGTATAATATGTTTAAAAGTACTTCAGCCTTTTTGTTCCTAAAGAATATATTCAGTAGTTGAAATTAATTGTCTTTAAGTAACAGAAAATATAATATGAGTACAAATGAGACGCAAATTTAAATTCTATCGTTTTTCAAGCTGAATCCTTCGACTCCTTGTATATCGGTCCATTTGTAGGACATGTTTCTGATAAATAAAATACATATACTAACCGCATTAGTACTAATTTTCCATGATTTAAAACAATATAAGTATGTATGGTGAGTATAACTGGTTATGATTTTATTGTTTTAATCCTGAGTGTTTTATTGCGCTTTGAGATACAGCTTTTCAAATAAAAAATGCATAAAAGTAATGAAAGGCTAAAGGGTCGGACACAAATTTCTAACAACATGATAGGCTGTCCTTTCTTTTTTATTTCACCGAATATAGTATGAAGATTGGCTTTAATTGTGTGATAAAAGGCGTCTTACCTATGCTTAGACCTGTTTTGTTGAACTGATGGTGTTTTCTTCTTTGTTGTGGGCACTTGTTTTCTGATTTGTGTATCCCAAGTATTATAATGAACTGACTCTACTGCGTATTATAAGCAACTGTTTTATGACAGGAAGGCAGGTAAACAAACAGGCAGCCATCAAAATCTCATTTTATGATACATAATTCATAGTTCGATATCCGGTAAGCATTTCTAAATCGATCTATATAGATGGAAAATACGCTTTTAATATTTCTTATTTTATGCTACAAACTTTTTAAAAAGCTGATAGCGACCGGGTTTGTTATGAATCAGAGCTGTGGTATTTCGATCCATTCAGATCGTTCGTCATGACATTTTTGCTGTGCTAGTAAACTGCTTGATTTTTAAGCTTTCCAAGTTCCAATACTCCAACTTCAATAGCTTTGGGTATTGTTTAAGAACCTCTTGGATATGGTGCCTGTTATTTAATTCTATCTTTTTGTGATACGCAGAATCCATGACCTCATGCTCCCACTAAATTCCAATTTGTTTAGTTCAGCCCATTGTTTTATCCTTATGGGCAACCCCATTATTCTAACTAGGGACCAAACGCCGCTTTTTATGGAATTACTCTCTGTGTCACACTGATGGTTACCTGAACACAGACACCTGCTGGTTTCTTGAATTTTGGCACTTTTAACATTTGTAAATGTTACGTAGTGCTCAACCAAGGGCCAAAGGACATGGACAGTATCTTGCATTTCCACTACCGAGCCTAAAACGTTTTAATTTTTTTGATGGCGCCCTGTTGGTTTCCAATTTTTGAATTTGTATATCTCTTTTTTTCGACTGAAAAGGCATTTAACTCTATAAAACTGGAGTCTGATGACAGTTGGAAGTTTATAATACGAAAGACAGAAGAAAGATTAACCAAGTCCCTTCAACTTTCCGCGCGCTTTGGGTTATTTATTTTATTTAACATATTGATATCCCCTTATCTTGATATGAGGCGCTAGTTTATTTTGTATTAATGCATTTTTGTTAGTTTGACTAAACTCCCTCTTATGCACTTTATTCGGTTATCGCAATGCAGCATTTTAATAACGTCTACATCAGGCATTTTACATGTATGTCCTGACAAACGCATAACACTGTTATATAATACCGACAGGCCATTTATTTGTATACTGTGACTTGTATCGTAAGATTATTCAAAACGACCATAACTTTCCAACCTGGCAAAATGTATCCATGTCCCGGCAATATGCATAAGGCCACCTTAAAGATAGCTTTCTGTACGTTTTGACAAAATCCCTTGACAATTACAGTTTAATAGAAGGTCTCCGAACAGGGATTTTGGTACTGACGGACGGAAAGATATCGGGAGAAAAAGGCAGAGACTATATGTCATCAGCCAAAATGTGTTGTATAGAACGATTAGACAAGGTCGAATTTGCAGATATGAAAGAAAATGTACAGTAACGCGGATACAGTTTGTCAATACAAAAACAAGACAACACAAAGTTCAATCAATTGTATTGACCATTTAATATATGTCAATTTGTTTATCATTCTAATGCTCTGTAAACTTTTTAAATCAGTCTGATCCGGTAAATGGCAGTAGAAATCAATCCTGAAAACATAAAATGATGTTCAGACAGATTATATAACATTTACGCTGGCTAACTTTGTCTACTTTTCAGCGAAAATGAAACAAAAACTGTAAATTTATTAATAACATGAAATACGTTGTTGATGCACGAATGCTTCTGATGATACATATGATATGTATATATTAACGACTGGGTTGTTGAATTATAAATCCTGCACAAAACTCAAACGACAACATGTTTGATAATTATGATTTTTCTTCATTAAAACGTTTCAATACAGAAAATATTTCTGTATACCATTACAGTATGCGCTTAACTTCTATCATTGACAAACTTATTGAATTCAACTGTGCATGAGAACAATAGCAATCAAACAATAATATAAAATTGCTGTCGTTTAAATAATCGTGCGGGAGTAGTACCTGCTACAGGAATCGACATATTTAAAAAACTGTTTTCTTTTATAAATTTGACTACCATTTAACGTGTTTAAAAAAAAACAGAACTATGGAAAAATGCTAATGATAACTTATGTTATTTTGCCCTTTAAATACGAGTCTAACTTCTACACGCGACAGGCCTTATTCTGCCGAATATGCTTCTTATTTGCTAAGTAAGTTCATTTGAGTCCCCTCCAGCATTTACTTAATCTATAGCAGATACCCGATGACCATATACAAAGCCAACGAACAAACTATTTTACGTACACATTGTACTTATCTACCACTTCTTTCAAGGCAAAAGATCATATGCCTATGTTTCCAACATTTATTATCTTGGTATAATAAGCGAATTGATACTTTCATTTTTAAGGTATTCTTTATTTATCAATTTTGTAATAATATGCCTATGTCGATGTTGCATCGGCACATATAGCATAACAATTCGTTAATAGGAATACATAAATGTAAATACCATTATCTTATTTAGATCATATTCTACCAGATGGTCAAGGTTTCGATTCAAAACTTGATAAAAAAATAGCTGTTTTCGAAGCTTTTGGTGCCGAGAGGAAAATTATAAAAGAAAATAAACAAAAACACGGATTTAGAAATATAAAAAATAACTATTTCTACGGCGTTCATGTATGTGTAATTCTGACTTATTACGCACAAAAAGTTTAAAACAAAATCTACTCTCCTCATAATGTTCCATAATTGCAAAGTAAAACTATTTGTCCAGCATGCTGAAAGCCAGTATTCCGATTTTTGCCGTACTGTATACTGCCTAGTTTATGTTTTAATAGGACAAATGCTAAGAAATGTTGTAGTACATGGTTTGGGACAAAAAAGTGAAGAAAAATAAGTAAAATGACGCATAGTGATATAATCACTGAAATAATAACTTACAAGCATACCTATCCACGTCTTCTCTTACAGCAGTTTGTCTTTCTGTATCCGCATTTACGAGGGTAAAACGGTCCTTTATTGATCTCTCCAAAGAAACATCTATACCTGCACTTACATAAATACGGCCACGGCCCTACAATAAAGTTTGAAAATATCATTTGTATTTGTTTTTGTTTCACATAAGGTGTATATAAATATCAAACCTGTCAAATAAATAACAACCACACTAACACTAACCACACAAAAATAGTGTTATGAAAGTATTTTAAATCATGTGTAACAACAAGTAGTAACTGCGATATCGTTCTGAAGATATGAAGATGGACGCTCATTTTAGCGAAATGTATGTACGAATTTGGATTGAGTTGTATCGATGTTCGTTGAAGGCACTCTGTCTTTTGTTGTTAACATGTCAGTTGCCACATATTAGACTTGTGTCAAATATGCTCAATTTTGGTACTTCTCCTATAGTTAAATTATGCTGGTCTAGACATGCAAAATTTAAAACACCAATGAGAACAGAAACAATCTGATTTTATTGATCGCAAGTTATTCATGAAACAATTTGCATTGTAAAGTATTTGAACCTATGACAAATGACCATATGATAATAAAGAACACTTTTAGATATTCCAGACATGGACTTTATACACAAGCTTGGCTCATTAGTTAAGAGAATCATAAATTATTTAATCATTAGAAAAGGCTGACAGTCATTATTTCTTAAAACCTAATAATTTGGAAGTTATTCCTTCTAAAATTTAAATCATTTAGAATGAAAAGAAACTTAATAAAACACACATAAAATTGCTTACCTGCAGTTACGTTAGGCACGATGGTAATGGCCACACAACTGACCAAAAGTAACACTAGCATATATTTGTTCATGTTGTATTATACCAGTACCAAATAGTAACGTTCTACAGTGTTGCACAGTGACGTTCGGGATGACGACAGAAGGAGGATCTGTCCCTTTTATGCAATAGTTTACAAACAGGATACAATTTTTTAACAATGTGCTGTGGTTAATTAAAGTGGTTTCATATCCTTGTTGACTTTTCTTTATTTTAGACATCCCAATCACACGATAAAAGAAAATGCATTTTTGCTTGTTTATTCCAACTTTACAATAAATTTTAAGTTATAAAATCGCGTTTACATGCTTGTAATTAAAAAGATATATTCATAACAACAACATTTATTTATTTAAAAAAGGAACATTTGCTAAACAGCCTTCTCTTAAACAGTTCAATCTTTTTATGATATTTTTATGTAAAATCTAACATCTTGAAATACAATCAAATTAAATGCCGTGTGATTTTCTCTCAAACAAAAAGCAACTATGATTTCTGACCACAGTTTTAAGTCCAAAAGTGTTATGAATATTTGTAACGTTTAACTTGATGGTATAAACTGTTTAAATAGTATGGATGTTCATATCAAAGTTAAATTAATATTTTTTTTTTTTGTGAAATGATGCTAAAATTTAATGATAAGGAGATGAGAGAACGCTCAAGGCTTTTTTATCTATAGTTTCATGCTTGTTTTTGGTCGTAGTTATATAAGGGAACAGTTTCAACTATGGTAAAGAAGTAGAAGGCGCATTTTTTGAACACATATATTTCTCCATAAGATACATTATTTAATTAACAGCTGATTTCCATGTAGTGAAGAAGTGAGCTTTAACTGTGGGGTTGAAAAATTTAAGTCAAAACTCAATAATTGTTTTAACTGATACCAATCGCCATTTGTACCTAATACTCTAAATGTAAGTTATTCGTGTACATTGTTTGTGATTAAAAAAATTGCAGATTCCAGTGCTACAATGCTTCAGTCGTGCTGCATGAGTTAGTTCGGGAAACTGAACATATAAAGCTTTGTGTATTTAATTTATCTTAAAATCAGCCACCGAATACAGAAAGTTTGCAAATTATGCATAAACCATACTTGTTTGTGTTCTGTTGTATAAAACGTTTTTTTTTTTCTTTTCTCAGTTTCTCAGAAATATAGAGGACTCACATCATTTAATCAATGGTTGTTTATGTTTAAAGTTTCAATGGTTGTTTGGTTAAAATTGGATCTACTTAATATGTTTTATATGGTAATATTTTCCAATAAAGTACACATTAGCTAACAACATTTGCTAGCATCCCTGTAATCCTAGACCTTAAATTGCAAGACTTTTTATGACATATAGATATACGGAGAGCAATAATTGTGTGTACCTAACCGTCCATCCGTCAGTCTAATTTTTGTTGTCGTATATTCGGAAAATACAATATGTTTTCCGTAGTGAGATGGATTTTTGTAAGTATGACCTTTACCCATCCCCCTCAGCCAAGTGTGACATTGACCTTATAGATAGAAATCGAGAATCCGTCTCCCTGAAGCAATCATAAAGCAGTTTCCAAATATGTGAAAAAGTTGTAATCAGAACAATAATTAGACGGACGGACACACACGTATTACCCTTTTCCTATATGTCATGAAGAAAAGCTTGTTATTTAAAAGTTACACATCTTGTCACTGATGGACTCAATGGATTGAAGGTTGGGCGTCGGATGTGGGATGTGGGGGTAAAGTGTGAGTAATTTCCTCTAGCAACGTTCGTCTGGGCGCCATAACGAATTTGGCAACTCTGTTGCTGCGACAAAACGAAGTAACGAATAACGCACTAATCAGCCAGCATATCAAATAGTGAAGACAAACATAGTACACTGGTAACTATTTTTTTATATTTAAGAGTAACACATCTGAAAAGCTTAATAGACTGGAAGTTCATTTATTTGCATTTTCCAAGATATTGTAAACAGATAATAACACGTTCCATTTGCAGTTGACAGTTTCCATACTGTCAAGTTGTGACATAAACTAGCCCAATTGGGAATCAAATACGTTTTGTCATGAAATTTTTAATTAGTATTTTCTTTACCTGTGACACCATTCTGAGGATATATCAATGTCTCACCAGTCTGTTACAATGGAAATGAAGTATTGCGAGTTTGTTCATGAAAAGGGGACTGGTGCTATTCCATAATTATACAAAACGAAACTTGCAGGTCAACAAGTTCTGTGTCAGCTAGCGAAATTTCTTTAAGCATATCGGACATTTTGGTGTATCGAGTTTGAGATAAGATTATGAAAATAAAAAAAAGGAACCTTTGGAATGAAATTGTTATAGCGGAATTCCGCTAAGGCGTAGACTTCTGCTTATACATCACTTGACTTGGAAGCAGACGAAATAGTTTATTTGACTCGATAACGTAATTCCGCTAACGAACATTTAACATAGATTATATGAGTTAACGGAATTTTCTAAGACAATGCTAAGCTGGTCAAACATTATAAAAATAGAAGTTAAGGTTTACTGTTTCAATGTAAATACTGTAGCAATGATTGAAATCTTCCACTCGTTTATACTACATAATTTTATTACACGTATTTGTATCGCTAGACAGATAACGTAGCGATAGCATACTGAAAACATTACGAATACATGTATCTACCCCGCATTACGCTCAGGTGTGGAGTAAATCAAACTTAATGAAACGTTACGAATCAGTTAAATGAACTGGATATTATTTTCGGCTATCTAAAAAGTAGACATTTGAAATTTTGATAAGCTGACATTTTTATGAAAACGTTCAGTACCAGGAACTATTATGTTCTTTTCTTTAGATAACATGTGTAACTATAAAATGTCAGGATAATAAATGCAAAATTACTTCTAAATAATTTGCTATCAACAAAGAATCTACAATGTCTTTTATTTCTAGTTGTGATTTAAAAAAAAAAGATATTGCATTGTGCAATCGTCTACATTCCGATGAACAAAGTCCAACATGTTTTTTGTTGTTTTTTTTTTTTTAAATATGGAAATTTACTCCTGTCGATTACATTGTCTTCCCAAGCCCAGTCAATAGTATATTAATGCAATATTTACATGCTGGTATATAATGTATTAAATGTAAACGGAACAATTATAAGTGCCTAAGCTGCACTGAATACGCTTATTTTCTACAAATTATATGCATAAAGATAGATACAATATTTTTATTTGTACACAGACAAATTGGAGTATAACTATTTATCATATATCTGTTTTATTTATCCATTCTTTTACGTTTATTTGCAACAAACAACATCCTTACAATATATGACCTATTGAATGCACGAACGTACCAAAAAAGCTGTATTTTTCCAGTATTTGGACGGTTCAATATTTCCATGTTAAACATACGATAAAACCCGAATCGCGTGAAAATGTTCGGAATGTAATTATAAATCGGATGAAGTAGGCGCTCTATCTACAGCGTTTGATTATGGATGGACAGATTAGCAAGCTTTACAATGAAACTCTCGTTAATACATGAGACATAATTCTTAGCATATATCCATGTACACAAAAGAAATATTTACGCACAAGAAACAGTGTCTGTAAATAAAGATAAAATCCAGAAATTACATAAATTATACAGCACCACCGAAATATGTTTAACACGAAATTACATAAATTATACAGCACCACCGAAATATGTTTAACACAAAACATGAGTCATGAATTAAAAGAGTTGAATAAACGATTAACTGGTGCATTTTTCAGACGTTGGTATCATTTGAAACCATACAAATTCTTATTGATACACTGTCTTCTATATCTTATCTGTAAAGTTTTACATATTAACATTTCAAAATGTGGTCAGGTTAAATCAAATAGTACAAATTAAATCCATAATATATTCCGCTATAGAAAATCCTGAAAATGATTCTTTGTAGACTAAAACTAAAACATTGATGATTTAAAAGTGCCTGTTTAGAATTCAATTGATACGCAATGAGTTTTAGAATAACACAATGTACTTATTATCTTCCGTTTTTCTTCAATCAACTCAATTCTAGCAGTAATTTATAATACTTCCTCTGACCTTATGTACTTGTGTAGCTAAGATTCCACAGGAATCAAATACTCTACTAGGGTCAGTCAGGTGATTCACCTGGATGGAACAAAATGACCGTTTCTTGACCTCACTCGCATTCATGTATTTTAAGGAAGCTCCTCCTACAATTCGTGTGTAGGGCCTACACTAGACTAGCTTATGAAATACTGTTCTGCTTGTACGTGGACAAATATTTATGTTTTCCATTATTGAAGCAGTGAAAGTTGTTTCAACCAGCGCCCTTTAAAGGATTTCGAGTAGGGTTAAATTCGGCGATAGACTGGCCATTTGACCGATGATAAAGAATTCGTCATTAAATTTTAGTTTTTAATATTTTTTCTTTGATTCTGTGTAATAGAGAAAAATGCCAGTCTATTTTAAAATTTTTCTCAAGGAACGGATTGTAATATGATATTAGAAATATGCTTTAGACTGGCTATAATCACAATTTTAAAACAAACGTTTTGAAAAATATTATACAACGGTCTAGGAATTAGTCTAAATTGACATTTGCGAAGACTTATTTTCGGGTGTAAATAATGTCATGATATTGGTCCGTAGGACATTTAGACAGAAACAGTTAATGGAGGAGCAAATGAAAAGGGCAAGGCAGATATCCAAACAAATGTATTCTTACAATACATTTTTCTCTCATTTCATGGCATACATGACAATATGAGGCACACTATTATAAAAATACATAGTGAGGTATGTTGTTCAACGTGTCAAAGATTGGTGACTTTTTCATCCGAGGATTTTTTTTCTCACTTCAGTTTCTCATTAAAAAAGTAGGTACCGTAAGATGAAAATGTATTCTTACAATACTTTTTTCTCTCATTTCATGGTATACATGACAATATGAGGCACACTTTTATAAAAATACATAGTGAGGAATGTTGTTCAACGTGTCAAAGATTGATGACTTTTTCATTCGAGGATTTTTTTCTCATTTCAGTTTCCCATTAAAAAAGTAGGTACCGTAAGATGAAAATGTATGCTAAGAGCTAAATCCTTAGGCCCCGTCTACACCAAAGCTTAACTTCCCTTATTTTTCTGCCAACTGCTTCATTCTTTCAATTATTAATAGGTTTGCAACATAAACATTAGTAATAGTTATTCACTAAGACAGCCAGTCGGCTCCGTTATATTTACTTGAAATCACCCATAAAATTTCGATTACACCATGGCAATATAACTACCATTAACGCTCCCACTAGAGCCTTACATGACTCCATTGTAAGGCAATGGTACAGAAATACCCCGACTAAATTTATATCCTGGCTGTTCTTTTCAGAGCATCTCAAATAAATACTGTTAATTCTGGAAATTCATCAAATAAAAGGTTTTATATTTGATTTTTTAAACTGTCCAAAAAATGTCAGTTGGCCCCGTCGGTCCTTAATGTTCTCTCTTATTTTCTTTAGTCTATTTGGGCATTAACGCTTTCTTACTGGCTATGAAATAATGGTACTTTTATCACAAGCCTAACTTTGTAACGATTGCCGGTATGCGGCCCGTTGTCAATTTACATTCGTGAAAATGGTAAACTGTAAAACTTGAAGACAGTTCGTTCAAATGTAATTTTCTGATAAAATGATTTGCTTGATTTTACCAGATATATTTGTCGACGCTCGACGATTACAACACTTTCCTTTAAATATATAATCAGCATGAAAATAGTATATCGGATCCTTTTATCTGAAATTACTATTTTACACTAATTAATTTAAAGGTGAATCCTGAAACGCACTATACCAATTTAGACATCAGTCTCCAGATCTCATTTATACGAGATCGCGAGTTGAGCGAAGAGCCTGTTCTATCCAAATAATGCTGAGCATATTATTGGATCACATCTTTGGAACGCGACCAGGGATCGAATCCGCGACCTTCCGCACCGAAAGCGGGCGATCTTACATTAGACAAAATTAATTCACTAAAATGATCTTGCTGTTACACTATGTAAATTTAGGTGCATGAATCATAAATTACCTATAAAAAAAGGAAGATTTTACAATATTGCCAGAGAACAAAGAATCTGTCGATTATGTGATAATAGCCTGTTAGGCGATGAATTTCATTACCTCTTTAATTGTACATTCTTTAATAAAGTTAGAAAAAAATATATTGATGGCTACTATTTTAAACGTCCTAATGCTTTTAAATTTTTCAAACTTATGAATTGTGAAGATAGAATGAAGTTAATTGGCAGTGTTTTGTAAAAACATAATGTCTAATGTCTTGCTTTAGATAATTTGCTAATTTTGAGGTGATGGGCCCGTATTCAAACTTGGTAATAACCGAGTGTTTTCTTGTTCTTAAGCGACTTGGCATTATTTAGGTGCAGATTATTTAGTGAGTTTATAGTTTGCCAATTGTGTTTCCGGGCCCACTACCTTAACAACATTTCTCATCCTCAACTTTACTTAATTGGCAGTTTTTCTGTAAATATGAGCCTTGCCATGAGAAAATCAACATAGTGGCTTTGCGACCAGCATGGATCCAGACCAGTCTGCGCATCCGCGCACTCTGGTCAGGATTCATACTTGCACGTTTTTACTACTCGAATACATTCCGCATTAAATGAGACGGTTTTCATGTTTATAAACCCCACATGGCAAGTTTTGCAGATCAAAACCGAAAGCATGCGTTTATTTTGCGGACAAGAGCAAATAATTATGTGCTTTTTTAGGGCAGCAGACCACAACTGACTGGCATTTCACAAGGAACTATTCAAACCCCTATTTTCTTTTCATTTTTGTCGTTAATTTATGATAAAAATTTTATTAAAATAAGGTGTGGGAAAAAATGACGTTCTATAAAGATACGCAAAGACGACCTGAAGTTGTTTTTATACGAGACAAAATTACTGACCTTAACCTTTAAGAACAGTCTGTGAATTCCGTGATTTTTATTTTTAGTTTATTGTCAGACTATGGGCCTTTTATTAAAAGATATATAATGCAATCTGTTGAAATGTTTCGCTGACAAGAAATCTTTTGTATTCATTGTTTGGAAATGTGAAAAATATTTGACGTCGTAGATTTACGTTATTAACTTTGAGGATGCTGGCGCCTGGGTTTTATATACAAAGAAAAAACTTTAAGATGGTAAGAAAGTTACGGTGTAAAAGTAACTTTCATCAAGGATATGCCGTTTTTCAGCCTTTCAACGGTGTGCAATGCACCGCAATATCAGTTATAGCTTTTTCAGTCTGTTTTCAAATCCAATGTTCAAAATATTAGCCAACAGCTCTCCGGCGACTTGATGCTCTGCATCAAAATTTTACTTGTTATTCTTGAAAGAATAATTTCATATTTCAGCTGCTTGTCAAAATGCTGAGAATGTGTTCCTTGGAAGGAACCTTATAATCAAGTTTCTTTCCTCCACAACGGAGATTTTCGGACTTTGTCGTAGTTTTCCATACATGATTCCTTTTGTAGCGTCGTCCCGCCGAGGCGGGCTCAAATCGGAGAAGCAAATGTTTCAAATTTTTCCAGGCTAATGCTGATATAAGAGCTTTTATGAAATAATCTTATGCGGCGTATAACGGATTTAGTGATATATGCTGTATCGCTTCTGTCATTTCGTTTTGCATATTATAAAAGCGGATGAAGCACTACAGTGACTTATACTTTGCACACGCTAAATAGTTGGACGATTGAAGTTACGTTATCATGTTTTGATAATCATTATAAGAGCTCGGCGAGGGTTTGCACGTCTCGTGAATTATTTAGAAGAGCGTTATATATATTATAGATTAAATATGGAAGCCTTCTACAGGCGCCTGCAAATCGGCAAATTATAACTATGTGATTTGACGTCTATATTGCTACGTTCTTATGAAAACGAACATGATTTGTTTTATAATATAATTTATACAATGTCATGTAGATACGTGAAAAGGTTTGATACATACTGACACACGTTAAATATAACATGTATCTTTCAAGTGAACAATGTTTTTAAAAACAGTAGCGTAATTTGTTGATATGTCAATCATATTCTTACGTTCATTTCGCATAATCTCCGAAAAAATAATTTCATTTCTTAAATAATATAAAATAGGAATACAGGGCGTTTGGAACAAGGGCATACATACGTCCTATTCTTTACTTGCCACAACGGCCTGTAAAAACTATAGTCAATTAAAGGGAATTATAACACTCACTATGAGCAGAAAATAAACTTTTTTTCCAATTATGAGGTCATTGATAGTTCGTGCTCATATCTAATATCTATGCAGTTCCAGTCCAACTAAATTTGCGCTAAATGGTATTAATATGCATTCACTTAGCTCCTGATATTTGAAGATAGAAAAAAGTAAAACATATTTCAGTCTGGATTCCAAGGTTAGAGTAAATGTTGTAAATGTTATGCAGTGGTATCACCATACACTTGAAGGAGAAGCAGTGGTGTTTTTTTTATTGGATAAGGTGTCGGCCGCTCAATTCAGGGGTCATGGGTTCGAGCCCTACTGGGTTCCACTGGGGTCACGACCATGACTTCTCATATGACACCAGTACTGGCTTATATTGGAAGCAGACTCGAGTTAGTTCAAATAAGCTTAAAGCTTACATCATAGTCGAGCTAAAACACATTAGTATAAAAACATACACATGAAAATAATGTGTTGTCATTCACACACGGAAAAAAACATATTTCTCCCATCACTTATCATGCAGAAATAATAATATGCCACAAATTAAGGCCCATAACTCAAGGGAAAATCACTGAACCATTCCCATGATATACAAAAGGCTATATACCAATAAAAGAAATTCTTCTTTGTTTCTTATTAATTCAGCCACTTCAAAACAATTTTGTTACAGTTTCTAGATTTTCACTCAGTCGTAGCTTATTTTCCACAAGATACCCATACATTCCACAAGATACCCATACATTCCACAAGATATCCATACATTTGCTTCAAGAAAACGAAAAGGAAAGGGGGTGTTTAATAGTATGCAGTGAATTTTTTCGAATGCAAGCCAACTGAACTCAAGTACCCCCATATTTCCGCATTTCAGAAAGCGGTCCGCAGAATAAACACCCAACTTTCGTTTTCAAGTAAACTGTCCTAATTTACGTACAATTCATTCCATAAGCGAAATAATGCCAATTTGGCCCAGATTTACGCACAAATGCACGACAATTGGAAAACTAAGGATCTATTTATTAGAGACTTCTTTCGACAACATTAAATCAATATATCTTCTTAATTAACAACAAAACTTTCTTTTCTAATAGATAATCATATGAAAATACTTTTCGCGTTGTAAAACTGTTGTAATATAGTAAACACATCTACACACTTGAAACAAAATTTGTAATAAAATTAAACTATTGCTTATAATATTATATCTAAGGTTTACATAAGTATAATTTTCTCCACTGACATGAATGTTCAAGAAATAACATTTCATGATTTGAAATATTACAATACTGCTGATACAGATTATCACGGATTTAAGTTCATATGCGCACTTTTGTGGACTTAAATACTTCTACAAATTACAATCAGGATTGATAAAAAATGAATCAAATCATTTTCTTTGTTTAAAAAAAAAACAACAATTCTTCGTTCCATATTTTATGATTTTTTTAACGAAATCACGAAGTTTTACCTGTCTTGGCGAAATGCATGTATTTACGTATGTTTGTAGCAGTATGTCAGGTACTGCTACCCGCAAAATTCACTATTTGCAGTACTATTGCAAATTATGGTAAGAATATAACACGTACTGATTAGTTTCTTTTTGCAATTTTCTAATAAATATCAACAATAGAAAACCATGTATTAACATGTCTCTTTTCATTGTTTAAACGGTTGATATGATATAATTGAATTTACGGTTGGTGTTTATGTAATTCAAATTCTAATCACGTTTAAAAAGAGCGGATGAATGAACTGAACCAATCAAGCGCTATCCGTTTAATTCTCGAATTCAAATTCTTGGCCCTTACTGATGTACCAGGTTTCACGTAAAATATGTTTTTAAAATTACCTCAGAGTTACCATTATTTGACGACAGACATGCGAATGACCGTACTAACATAGAAAAATATTTAACATGGATATTTTCAATATGATGATGTATCAATGTTCATAATAAAACCGTCAGTAGCTTGTATGTTATGAAAGAGCCGACTTTAGAGACTTTAATTATTTTTTAGCTATGGCCACACTTTAAACAAAGCAACACAATAAAAAAAAACGCGCGCGTTCTCTTATATTTGCCCTGTTACTGTATCAATGCCGATTAACACTTATAAAGCTAATTTAGTGGAAGGCGGCACTCCCAATCTCCGTACGTCAATTGAAAAAAATCCTTACTGCCATGTCAAAAGTTCTAACTACATTTCTAAAACTGTACTTAAGCCTAGAACTTTTGAAATCTGTTTGCAAATAATACGTGAAAAACATGCACACATTTGATAATAAATACTTACGACATGAAACGCACGTGCATTGTTTTCCCGGCCAAATGTAATACAGAGTGCATTAGCAATGAAGTCATTTAAGTCTCAGACTTCAGGACCAGAAAAGATGATATTCAAACCCAAATGTAATGAAAAAGAAATGTGATGTAATGAAAAAGAAATGTAAAAGTTTAACTAACTCTGTTATTTAAAAGTTTGTTTTTGCCCGTTATGCGTCTTCAATGTTGACTTTTTCATTTATATCTGAACCGTATTTGACTATATCAGAGACCAAAATACAATTCTGAAGTTTACAGGAAACGAAGTTTAGAAAAATGAAAACTTCAGTAAATTCTTAAAACATCAGTGCTGTTATAATAAACATCTGTACCACGAAGCTAAAACAGATTTCCATAAAACATTCAACTTTTGCATATGCACTAAGGAAACGTTTGCTAAACCTAAATCTTGTTAAATCCGAGATGATATACACATGTATATGAAGTCCCCATTTTTTAAATGAATTCAGGAAATTTGAGACAATAACTTTTCCGTTAGAAATGGTTATTGGCTATAATACATCGTCTGAAACAGCAAGAAAGGAGGTTAGAAACGATAATAAACCAGTTAAACTGACCGTCAGACCTTGTCTTGATGCTGATGTGATCATTTATGTCAATAAAATTTAGACATCGAGCCAGTATTAAGACTAATGAACAACACATGTAAATAAACTGTCGAAACCCTGTACTGTATACCAGGCGTCAATTTTTCGACAATATTTTTTCTTGCACAGCTTACTCTACAAGTATCATAATCTATTTTACTTCATCGAGTTAAAACATAAACAAGAATGTGTTTTACCAGTTATATGCGCACTGAACATATATCATACGCTGTTTAATATCATTAAGATTACGTTAGGTTGTATTTAATATTTATGAATAGTGTCCCACTCTTGAAACTTTCAAAACCAGTGAATCAGGAAATATTTAATAGACTATTTTTCATTATTTGTAGTACGTCAAAACTGCAATTTGATAAGAACAAATATTTTGCTTTAGAATTTGTGAAGTTTGTAAGAACTCAGACTTTTAAATTTCCCTTAGATATTGTTAATTGTCAGTTATGATTTTGTTAAATTTTGACGACAAAAACATTATTTTGTTATAATTGCTGTGAAGTTTAAAAAATGGATAAATGATCATCAAAACTCAAAACTTAAGTAGATCTACATCTAGAACGTTGAAAGTTTGATATGTTATATTAACACTATTTTCTTTTTCTTAATTTTTTTTATCTTATAGTGAATACATTGTAAGTTAGAAATAATCTTCGGAATCTCTGAACTATAATTATAAATAAAGTATGTAAGATTCCTCAGGATGGGAGATAGAGGTTATAATCAGAATCTAATTTACGTGATCTTGTTCATGGCAATAACTAAGACTTAATTTTATAAAATCAGAAATATAATTTACTTTACATTCTAGTATAAACTTCTAAAATGGATCGTGAAAGTCAAAGTAATTACATGATTTTCTTATATAACATTATCGCCGAATTTTTGTATTCTGTATATTCTATATACAACACGTCGTAACTGAAATGTAATGAATGCACACTTTTGCCTGAAATACGGACAAAGAGCAAAACATAAATAAGTAAATAAAATGAAATAAAAAAAAAAACAAAAAAAAAACAAAACAAAAGAATTTAAACTATAGGCAACCTTTGCTTTTTAAATAGTTTAACATACATTTAACAATCAAATGTTAAATTATTGGGCTAAAAAGTGTTATTAATTATATCGAGTAAATAAAACGAAGACAATCTTATAATCATGTGACTGATTTCTGCCGTCGTTATGGCCCCGCGCTCAACGTTGCCCCAAATGTGACCAATAAAAACGACGCCTTGCCGAATGTCGCCCCACAAAAATCGCCCCGCTAAATATCGCTCTGCCGAACGTCGTCCCTGCGAAACCTCACCAAGACAGCCTTTAGGGCCTAGACTTTGCATTGTACTATCCGTATAATAAATGAAATATGTTATCTTACAGTAGGATTTTTTATGACTAAAACGAAAACGAATCTAGTAGTACAACAAATAATATTCACACGGAAAAAATATCACAGGCAATCCTGTTCTATAAATAAGTCCATAATGCACTAAAAATGCAAATAATGTTGTCGGAAAAATAGATATCACAACACTGAGAGGTGTATGTTAACACTACAAACGACAAAATTTGCAAACACGATTTCCCTATGAAATAAGTTTAACAATATAATGGTTAAGTTTGTTCAGTTAAATATCTTTTTTAGGTGAATATCACTTTCTACGGACCTCTATGTCACCAGTTACGGACAATGAGATGAGATTTACGGGACATGATACATTAGTTTATTACATGACTGTATTCTATTGTTTCTCTGATTGGCTGGAAACGGTTCGAAAAGTAATGAGAACATATCATATCAATTTATCTTGGGTTATAAATAGTACGAAAATAAAAAAGATCAAAGTAGGTGCTTGGAAAACCAATATCAACCTGATTTGGCCTAAATTTATTCCTTATTTCTTTATTAAAGATACAATTGTAATAACAAGACTGACTATACATTTATTCATGTAATAAACCAATTACTGACTTTTTCATAGGTTGATATCAGGATTTATCAACCCTAAAAGAGTTATAGTTCACTCTTTTCAGGTTGATAAATCCTGATATCAACCTATGAAAAAGTCGATAATTGTATAATGTTGACTTTATACAGTTGTCAGTGTTATAACGGCATTCAATTGCGTTGAGTTAGATTATGTATTTTGCACGTTTATGTAATCCCGTAAAACGACGATTTTAATCGAGAAAATTCATATTCTATAAGGATTGCAACTTTCATTCGAGCATAAAAATGCAATGCTGTTTCTATCAATTTTCGAGGAAGTTTGAACAGGAGATAGAACGTGTGTTAACAGAGAGATTCTTGCGCGAGCATGTGCTGTTTAAACACTTTTTTATATATGCGTGCCCCGTGGCAAAGCGTAAACATAATACGGCCTCAAAACGGATATCTCAAAAGAAAATGACGTCAAAATGAAAAAAATACGGCCCCAAAACGGATAACTCAAAAGAAAATGACGTCGACATGAAAGAACAGCTGCAGCTCATTTCATGAAAATTTAATGACGTTGAGAGATAATGTAATCATTTTCCCAGATTTTTTGCAAGAATAATGTAAGCGCATCGTGTTATAACATCCTCAGAATTGTTCAGGATATTTAAGTACCCTCGCCATCGACGTCAATGACGTCACAAAAATAATTGAGCCGCATCATGAGAAAATTGGCCCTCGGGAATCTTTGAGGCTTTGCGACCCAGATCAGCCTTCGCATCCGCGCAGTTTGATCAGGGCCCAAACCGTTCGCTGTTATTTCAAAGACGACTTATTCTACCTGATTATGAAATTTTCTTACTCTAATTCAGATGCATAAATGCACAGGTCAGCCTTTATGTACACTTTCGGGAAATTCACGAAAATGTCACAACCACTTAAATATGACTACAACTTCAACCAAATCTACTGTACCTCGACTAGCTGAAATGTAGACCCACATGCTCAGGTTACTGGTTCGAACCCGGTGGCGACATACATTTGTAGCTATATCCGTAAAATGTGGAGTTTGTGCGTTCGTGCAGTTATATATATATAGGTTCTTGTCCTTGGTATAACTTGCCCAATAAAGTTCAATGGGACATATTTCATTTGATGCATCCGTTGTTGTCAGTATAAGTATTTTGATGTTTAAAGCAATGCGAATTGACAAAGATAAACAAAACCAAAACGAAAAACATATCGGATTACGAATTGCCCCTGAGTTGGCAATTAGTACTGATTTTGGCCTTTTGAACGCGATAGAGACAATACTTTTTGTTTATTTTGACTAAACTTGCACACAACTTATATATCTATAAGATCCCGGTTCCTTTGGAAACAAAACCCGTATTACACCATTTTACTTGCAGTTACGGTCCCTGAACTGGTCACACATGCTGATTTTATCCTTTTCAACACAATGGAGACTACATTTATTATTTGATTTTTATTAAACTAATATAGGATCTCACTTCTTTTTAAAACAGCTATATCTTGCCATTTGTCTCGGAGTTATAGCTGAAATGGCAGTTTGCTTATGTTAGTCATGTGAACACCCATCATAGCTATTGTAAACAGATAAATTAAATGTAAAGTATAATAAGCGCCTTTTTTGCAATATACTTCAGTTGTAAGCAGTCAGAATTGTCTTCAATACTGACAAGATGACGCAATTCTTACGAATCTGTTTTCCTGTATAGCAGACTCGAGTTTACGATGTTTTTGCCGGTGCTGGAAAACTTACACCAACTGTATGACTCTCGCGCTGTAAATGACTCATCACGATCTGCCCCTATGTGGTAGATGCGTACAATAATTATTATGTCTTCACATAAAATCGGAAGAAGTTCAAATACCTTGAATGTTTCTTTGTGCTCAAATATATTTCTCAAGTGCTATATGAAATTCATTTTGTTCGATTTTGTTATATGCTAAGCCATCATAAGTTGAATATAGGAAGCAAGCAGAAGAGAATCATTCCCGCCTAAACATCGAGCCGGATATTCCCTTTTGCACTTACAACTAGTGAACGAATCTTATATACAATACTCATAGCTTTAGAAAATTCTGGTATGGATATTCCCTTTGGCACTTACAACCAGTGAACGAATCTTATATACAATACTCATAGCTTTAGAAAATTCTAGTATTAAGACAATGCGTTTAAACCAGTTCTTACGCTTTTGGTATTGATAAAAGCTTTTGTGTTACTTTATTTATTTCTATAATGTGCCAAACTCTAATTCATCTGGCCAGAAATAAGGTAAAGAAACAAGTAAGTTCCCTTAAAACGTTTTTTTTCTAATTAAAATACTGTCTATTATACAGAAATATATTTGGTACTAACTTTAGTGGAGACAGGTACATGATAAGAAATTGTGTTTGTTTAACATATATTATGAAAATAACTTTTACTTGTGGACACCATATTCTACATTACTACACATGCCTACGCCACACGTGAACATACTGCAGTGACTGGGTAAAAGATAAAGGTCTCATGATATTGCTAAAGTCAATATTTAATCCACAGCCGGATATCCCAGATAGACCACTTAATATATTTCACTGCTTCCGTTAACCGTGTTTCTTGTATAATAGGTTTCTGTCGTTTTTAAATAACGGAATAACTTATTACACCCAACTACATCCGTTGATTGATTTAATTCCGATATATCACTGACAACGCATGAATATTTATTTCATTTATGCAATATCAAGCTGGATTCTATGTTTAGCATCGACGAGACAGCAGATGTTAGCAATATATTCTTAGTACAGGTTTGAGTATATTTTGAATATTCTTCGTAAATAAGAAAGCTGAAAGGAGGGAGCGTGGCGACCGACTGAAGCTTTCTTATTTACGAAGAATATTCCATATGCTCTAACCGACTTAGTGCAGGCTCCGCCCATTTACAGTGACATAATTTTGCCAATGTTTTCTGAGACTTCTTTCCGTTGCTATGTCGTTGCTAGCGTACGCGAGCCTCGTCAATCATTGCTCCGCCTAATTGTTACCTCATCTATACTTTCACCTTGATATCCTAAGGACGAGAACTGCAGTTTCAGATAACGCTCACCGTTTTTGTGCCCAGGTGCATTAAGAAAGTAATTATTGTTAAAGACGAATGCTAAATTGCTATGGATATCTAACAGTAAATTTTGAAAGTGTCCATAAATATTTGTGCGCAAAGTAATTTTATGTGCAAATTATTTCATGCTTTTATAAAATTTTGAATAAAAAGGTAAACCTTTTCAGTTTCTGTGCATTTGATTTCTGTATGCATTGTTTACACGCTAATGATAAACGACATGAATATCAATTATGTGGGTAGAGTGTAATGTGCTTGCGCAATGCAGTCATAATTATCTCTGGCCGAAGAACATGCTCTTCGAACCGCTCTTCGCCCGAAGAGCGCTTATTGATTGCCTATCAAAATAAGAGAGACAAAATTTTCCAAAATCCTTGCAGCTGATTGGGTAAAAATGTGAGACATGCACTAAAATGTTTTAACAGATATTTATAGGGTTGTATGTTTCGGACATGCATTTATCTTTTAAGATTAAATTATCCCGTGCGCTGGACATCTTATCTCATGCGTTCGTAATCTTATCACGAGAGCTTGACATCTTATCTCGTGCGCACGACATCTTATCTCGTGCGCACGACATCTTATCTCGAGCGCACGAATCTTATCTCGCACGCACGACACCAGCCTTCCATGGGTTCATTACAAAACGAAAGGTTTTTTTTCTATATTCAGAAACGCGTTCTCAAAAAGATAAAAATGAAAGTAATTAAAGTAATTCTTAAAATAAAATATTAAGCTGATGGCTATGGTGACTGATTTGTGCCATTTTGTCATTTCGTTCTGTCGCAGCGACACAATCACGAACGTCATTATGGCAACCCCCCCCCCCGTCCCCCCAACCTAGCCCCCACGAACGTCGCGCCGCCGAATGTTCGCCCTAACCGACTCCGCCCCCCAACGTCGCCCACGCTAAATGTAGCCTCGACTGAAATGTTGTTTTTTTCGCCTTCCGGAATGACATGATTGTATTAATTTGGTCGAAGACAAAAGGTGGTTAAAGTTATGCATAGTTATGATATTTGTCAGTCATTTTTTTTATCTTTTCGTTTCCATTGCTTATTATCAGCCCTTCTCTGTGGCTCACATTTTTTGTCACCTGTTAGCAAGTTAGAAATACCCGCCTGCCTTAGCCTTTGTATGTTTTCAAAAGGTCCCGGGCACATTTAAGGCGTTGTTTCTTTTTCTCCCGAGTAAGCAAATGAGGTATCCACCTAGTACAAACCTTTCTCAGGTCCAAACGCTTTTTCAGAATTGTTTGCACACTGCTTTCTGATATGCCAGTACAACTGGCTATATCTTTCACCGACAATAGCGAATCCTGTTCGACCACAGCTTTTACAGCAGCGATGTTTGCCTTGGAAACAGAGGTTTTATGCCAACCAGAACGGGTATCATCTTCAATAGATAATTACCCAGCAATTAAAGCTTTAACCCGCCTAAAACTGTGCGCATTGAAATGGCCTGAGGTCCATTATATACCACACAATTAATCAAATATCTGCTTTGAATCTATATCAGGCCTAATGTAGTTTTTAATATAGCTAAGAATTTCTGTTTTTTCGTCCATTTTACAATGTGACAAGTAAATTGGTCAGTGTATATGATCACGGTCATTTGAAAAGCAACTTGCGCGAAATAAACGGATAGGGTTAGCTATTGGATAAACCATTCAAGTAATGAATCGTTTTAAAAGATACATGGGATAAAACACTGGAAGCCCATTAGTGACAGAACTTTTTGCAGGACCCTCGAAGTAGGGTGGGGTTTTGCTTTTTCTTTATTCAGATAGCTTTCTAATTTAGAAAGTGATGCAGAACACATAGAGGCAATGAATTACCGAAGGAAAAAATGAATTAACATGAAGTGTGGTAAGGGCATGTTTTCACGGACATCTTCAGAGTTTCTTCGACTGTAGATTTTTTTGAATGGAACGAGAGATATGTAGTCGACAGTTCGGCCCAATGTTCATAAACATTTTTAGTCTCAGCTGAGTTTGATAATGACACTTTATTTGTCATTTATATCTATTTTGCATGTTTAAACGTACGTTTTAAGTTAATTTTCAATTGACTATTCAGTATTAATGGTCAGTCTTCATTTGAATTAAATCTTAAAGTTTAAGTGTAATTGATATTAAAATTTCAAACTCAAACTCAGCTGAAACCGAAAAATGTTTTTTGAACATGGGGCCTGATTATTAAACGTTTTGCAGAAGAGCATGAGTTTGTTTTATACCTTCTGCGAGTGATTTCATTTTGTTTGGTTTATCAAGCTTTCCAAAGAAATGAGTTTTGTAGCACCAGTCGATTTTTTAGTGTGTTGCTTTTATCTGTGCGAATTTGGATTATTTAATTTCTTTTGTCTTTTTTACGCATGAATATTGCCATTATACAAATTTGTAGGTAAGCCTTAAAATAGTATTCATACTCAAAATTTTGATGAACCGAAATTAATTTAAGTATGTGTTATGTATATGTTCCCTAAGACAACTTATTGTTTACTTAGATACCATTAAATGCCACTAAATAATTGACCTGGATTAGTTAAATTTTCTATACGGATACGATTTTGATATGTTCATAAACATCCTGTTTACGTGAAAACGTTTCTATAAGTAGGCATTTTTTTAACAGTTTTAAGATAATGTTTAAAAGAAGCGACAAGAAACATTACGAAAAGGTGAGACCTTTTAAAAATATAATATATTTGAAAGCTTTTACAGCGTTATTAATGTAATGTAGAAATTAAACATAAAACAATGTGTATTCAAGTCGAATATTTGAATCTATGTAACGATTGCATTTTATGAATAATATTTCATTAAGCTGCATAAATTAAAGCTTAATCCGTGACAAACGTAACTAAATTTGCTTTAACAGTTTATAACGTTAATTGCATGTATGTGCTAGAAAGCCTCTTCGGTCCCTTTCGATTTTAAAGCATGTATTTTCATTTTAGTATAATCAACACAAGCTTAATTTCTTTCAAAAGATACAATGTTCATTGGGCTAATTGTTTCGCTTCATCATGGCAATGTAACTTTAATTCAAAATATCAGAATCCTATGCTTGGTCAAAAAACCGTTACTTCCATTCCGTTTCTAGTTGAAGACGCCGACATTAAACTTTCATAGAACTAGTCCATATTTTGAAAAAGCATACAATACTAATGTTTCTGGGTCTTTATCTAGAGTTTTTTTTCTGTTTGGTTTTCATCTATGTATGCATGGACTTACACAAATGTTTTAAAGCCCAGTTTAATCAGGTAAACCAACTCGTAAGAATGTTCTGTAAGTTTCCTATAAAATAAAACGACCGGTCCACAAATTAATGAAATGTTGAAATATAACCTAAAAAGAACTTTGATTTCTAGTCTTATTGTCCAAACCATACATAAAATTGTTAAACTTGCGACTGCTATATTTTCACTTTTGGACGCATATATTCGCCGTGATCGACTATTCCGAAACTTGATACGTACTTTAAAGCGACTGGTTCACCAGTTTAATGAAATTGGTCGAGTTTATTGTGTATATATAATTGCTGAACTAAACGAATCTTGTAATTTTCAGACTAGGGAAAATAAATCATCATTTCTAATACATTGTATATGTTTTAAGGGTAATTTTGGTGACTGAAAGTTGTTTTTAAATTATCAAGCAATGTCAAATGATATATCAATTATCGGAAAACAGCATACATCTCTGATTTGTAAGTCGACTTTGAGAAAAGTAAGGGATAAAAATTAAATGTCTCACGTCAAAGTGCTAATGTCTAATTTGTAATTAACTATTCAGTAAAAACATTCATTTCTCCAAACATGTAATGGCTTCTAAACAATAGCAAGAAGCAGAAACATCTTCCATTGTTTCATACGGAAATTTAGAGATAGCTTTTTTTTTATAAATTGTCATCCTCCACCATCAAAGCTGGAAAGTCACCATATAACCTTTAATTGGTGTCGGGCGACTGCAAAGGGCCAACAAACTTCAAACTTCATTACACTCAGAATCTTTAAAAGTGGCTTCTGCTTGTCACATTTACTCGAAAATGCGTTTTCTATTATATAGCATTGATATCACTCTCTGAATGTCAATGAAATGACTCGGAATACTTCAAAATTTATACAGATTTCTATTCCATTACTTTATTATATTGTTTCTGTTGTGTCACACGTCATTCTGTAATTATGATATTTTTCAGATAGCACCATGAGGGGATTTATTTTACTTGCTGCTTTTGTTGCATTGGCCAGTTTGATTACAGTGGAATCAGGTACCTAGTTTGTTTTCAAATGTTCTTCAGTGGCCATTCAGTACTGCAGAATGATTCAAATTCAATCAATTTTTAAATGGAAGTATGCAAACATATATCAATGTACAAATAACAAAAATACCAAATAGATGACAACCCCGAATCATTTTTAAACGGATAATTTAGATGTTGTTTAACACTTGCCATGTAAAGTAATACCCATGTTGAGATGGTTTTAGCAAATGATCGGTAAGCCAGTTTCTCTAAATTCGCTTCTCTGCCCAGAAATTAGGCAAAGGCTCATCCACTTCAGCCATATTTACGTTCATTTAGGGATCGTTTTAGAACGCATGCCGCTTTCTACCATATGTCAAACAAAATAATACACATTTTAGATAACCTGGTATGTTAAGAAATGTGGAATTCTTTTATGTGGTAAAATTAAATTGATAATTTCAGGTAATAAAAGATAAAATTTATTTTTATTTGCTTCTTTAAATTTTATCATAAAAAATCACTGTTGTTACATGTAGTGGCAGAACCAGTTTATTTTCTAGAGGTGTAGGGGGTTCCCTCGGATATTATTTGATAAGTAATTTTTTATCAAATGATGTAACCTTTTAGCAGAAATATTGAACACAATGTCATTTTATTAATTTGTAAATCACCAATAAAGCAATTTGAACAATATTGAACACTTCTGAAACTAGTGTTGTGCATGTTAAAATGTTTTTCTTAAATGACTTATGATGCAAAACGAGGCTATTACAACAGCCTGCTTGTCTGATTGTAGGAGGTCATTGTTTTATAATGAAAATAAAATTGCCTCAATTTGAGAAACAAGGACACCTGTCGTTAAAACTAGCGTTATATGTCAACAAGAATGTCGATGTCTTTCCGGTCAGTAAATAAACTGAGATGTAAACTTTATTTGTATAATAACAGCCTGCAACATTTTCATTTTTATCATGTTGAGCGACCTGTGTTGTTTACTGTTTTATTTTATTAAACAGCTAGATGTGGTCGGAGAGAGTACGACCCAAGATTCTACACCTGTTGTGGAAGAAGACTACATTTAGGAAGCGGACAGTCATGTTGCGGGACGAGGGCTTATAATTACCGAATATAAACATGTTGTGCGGGCAGACTCAGTCTCGAAAGCGGACAGTCTTGTTGTGGGAGAAGGGCTTATAATTACAGAATGTACACATGCTGTGCGGGCAGACTCAGTCTCGGAAGCGGACAGTCCTGTTGTGGAAGAAGAGCTTACAACCGCAGGACACATTCTTGTTGTAATGGAGTCGTTCGTCTTGGAAATTGTTAAACGATCTGTGTCCTTTTTGTAGATATATTACATATCAAAATGTCATATTGACTTTAACTTATCATTTTATGTTCAATCCAAAATGCTATAGGCTTAAACTATGCTTTCAATGCTTCACCTCAACTATTCTACAAATATTTATTGAATGTGAACCTTTCATATATATTCCATAAACATTTAATACAATGTACATATTCCTTAATTTTTCTCTGAAATAATCGGGTTAAAATACATTTCATTCAAAATGTTTCATCTCTGTGTATTACATTTAGGTGGATTGGATATTTTTCTACAGTGAATGAAATACTTGATTGAACCCATATGTATTTCAAACAACAGGCTTTTTCAAACATATTCGACTTATAAAAGAGGTTGATATGCTGGATGTTTTCTGAACTGAACTTGAAAAAGAAACAATCTCAAGCTGTTTTGTGTGAAGAGAGTCTACGTGAAAGCACTATAAAAAGTGATAATTTTGATAACATTTCCGTGCACAGAAGAAAATCTACAAGTCAAGTAGTAATTGTTTTATTTTCTATCATGTTGTCAAATAAAAATTTTTATGTCTGTATGTTTTATAAATAAAGAGAACCTCAAATGTTAAACTTATTAATAACACGTTTCGGAATGTTTCAGCTGCACACATATTAGTTATCATATCAAATACAATGACGGATAATAATGTTGTTAGTTGTACTACTGTCAATTATTCTTTGAATTTTTCATGTTTAAGCATTTTGACGATGGTTTGAGTCTAGATTATCCGGATAAATGACGATCAGCAAAACTATCACAACCTGCATCGTCTATGAACATCTGATTTAAATATGAAATAATATCAATACAAAATGCCCTTAAAGAGAACAATATATAGTGTAATTTATCCTGCAAAATCTATGGATATAATAAGGTCAGGGACTAAGTAAAGTTTTGTCGGACTTGCTTTTTTACAAATGTACATTGTTTCAATACGACGCCTTCTTGGTTTTTGTTTCGAGACTAACTACACTAAAGAGATATTTATGCAACGATTATGCATCATCAGTATTCATAAACGAGCTTTTACTAGGTACATGAGACCGGCAATGTATATTTGCAATTACCACACGAAGTTTTTATAATGAAATCGCTCAAGGAAACGGAAGCTGGTTCATCCAGAGCGTTAGCGAAGGACATTTTGATTTCTGCACTTGAATCAAGGAATATTGCATTTAGAAAGGAACGTTATCGAATCAGATCGTCAGGAAAACTGGTGCCTATTTTTCTTTCAAGTGGTAGTATGGTCTGTCGATAAACCTAGTCCAGGTCTATCGATTGATTGTTGAGCGTTTGAACTGGGTAAAACTTCACCAGGCAGCAAATTCAAGTTATTTCATCATGTTTAGCAATAAACAGAAGTCGGGTAAAAATCGTAAGGTGAGCCATAGCTTTTTCTCGTTTATTTCATATTGTTACGTTTTTTAGAGCTAATTTCAAATCGAATTACCAAAGAGGCTGTGTAAATTGGCCACTCATATTAGTGGAATACTGTTGTTAAATCAGCCACCTACCTAGTTGGTGTTTTTGTTTTGTTAATTTGTTTTGTTTCTTTTACTAAAAATGATTTAAAATCAGGCGGTAGGATAAATGTAACATTAGGTTACACTCTTATAAATTTCAATTTATAAGATTAGTCTACGAAAAAAGCCTCGACTTTTACATCTTTTTCGACTTCACCTAGTAAATTTAAATGAATAAGACAGTAACCTAATATTCTCTATATCTGGAATTTCCTATTTACTCATTAGCGAACTTACATTTTTCCCAATCATGACGTTTAACATCATAAACCTGAGAGATATATAATAAGGATTTATTCTAAAATAAATAAACAATACAATAATATAAATACGATTACATCACATGAATGTAAAGAACATGCCCGACGTATAGCCGCCCTTCGTATATAAATTTAGTGTTAAAACGCCGTTTTGCTATAATAAATCATTTCTTTAAAGGTAACTTTACTGAATTTGGTCGTTCAACTTTCACTGTGAAATATGTTTTTTATTTATTGAGCAGTTTGCCTTGCCTTGACTTGCTTGTAGATTACGTTAAATAGACATCAAAATTTATGTTAGCAATTTTTTTGTTTCGCAAAATGGAAAGAATAATAACTGTGTAAACAAGCGCAGGTTTTTAATTCAAGTTGTTTTTGTGGTTGCGGTGTATGTGAAATGACGCCGGGTAACCTTGATATGACAAGAAAAAACTTGTTGACATTCTATCTGCGTAAGCATTTTGTTATATTTCAGCAAACATGTTAGTATCAAATTCAATAAAAAGATAAATATATCTTGTTTTTCTTTTTATACAAGTTATGATGAACTGTTTCGGTAAAAATGAACCAGGTAAAAAATGGTTTGTTGATTAGGTTTTCCCTGATTGCCGTAGATTATTTGAGACAAATATAAACAAAAGCGTAAAAGGGGATGCAAAACGAGCCAAAAAATGTCGAGTTGGGGCAGGTGCTGAAGCACATTCTCCCTCCTGTTGGGATCTCCTAGAAAACGTTTTAAAATCTTGAATCTGGAATGCATTTCGTTCAGTTTGATTTTTATATGAGAACTGTGTTTGTCAAAGGGTAATAAATGTATGCAGTCATTCCGGCGCTCGAGTCCAGGACCCCTCGCTTATAGGGCGAGTGCTGTACCGACTGAGATATTTGGCAGTCTGACATATACTCTTCCCTAACGTGACCGCCTGCTTACCATGACAGTCGCATTAGAACTTCAACTAAATTTGTTAAAGAAAACTGTCAAAAACAAATAATGCAAAAATATATATTTAAAAGTTTTAAATGTTTCTCGTGAATTTGTTTGCGTCATAAGAATTTCACATGTTTGGTTGTGATGGACAATTACTATTAAAAAAAACATTAATTAAAATATTATTAAATTTTAGTGTGTCAATAATTGAAAAATCAATGAACATGGATAAACCTGCGCACAAAAGTGCAATGGTCTGATTTCGAATCAATATTTACCACTTCCACAACATGCGTGCTTTTACATTTCTTGTTTATTTATTTATTTTGGCTTTTCAAAACTCGCAATATTTCGACCTTAACATTATGTGTAACTTAAGAATATAAAACTATTATACTTAAGGTATCCGATCCACAAATAAGCAAGTTCTATATAACAGTGCTATCAAAATATATCAAATAATATTGCCTGGTAAGCTCATATAATTTTGGTATCATTCGAAAGTGCATTGTCTACACAAAAAGAAAAAAAATACAAGACAGAATTCTGATTTTTGTAGTCTTCAATGATACTTCAATATAAATCCAGTTATTACATTGTAAGACTTATCATTTTGCAGTCAAAAACATGACTGTAATGATTCTTGACTGTATATTATTTATGGTCATCTTATTTACTTTTTTTTCAGCATACACAACTCATTCAAATGATACCAAAACATGGGGGTCACCACGCATCGAAATTTACCTATTTGTGGATCAGATACCTTAAGTCTAGTTTTATGTACAATGTAAAGTAACAGTTGGTTCGAGAATGTATTTGTCGATAATAATATTCCTGTGTGTAGCGGCAAGCTTGAGTAGTATTCAGACATCTTATTTGTGACAAATGGGTAACTGGTCACCCGTGTCCGTGTGGTTAGTGTTTACACATCTGACTATGACTGACGGTGGCATCAATACTTCGGTTGCATATTTCATGCTCAAGTGATCAAATATGTTGAGATATATAGCAACACAGATCTTTTCGATGCAATGACAATGTCGAGTCATGATGTATATTTTCAAAAACATATCTTGTTTGAGAAAAATTTATTAAATCATTCTCTCTTTTTTTATTTTTCATCTTAATTCGAACTCAATAAAATTCCAATATAAATAGAGTAATCGTCCATCACTAGTAAACAATCTAATATATGTCTTTAAATATAAACACTCGTCGAAACATGATGATCATTGTATTGCTATAAAATTTCATTTATCAGATTGTTACATTTTAGATAACATTAACTCAATAAAATGATTTTCTGGACCTGTTTATCTTGTTTGTATCATACTACATTATCAGTGTAACTGATGTAAATATTAAGTACTAATACATTTTGAAACGCTTGTGTGAGTTTCGTCCTTAGTGATATTTATTTCAATATACTTTTATTACTAAGAATACACAAGCTACTACCGTTGATGAGCTTATAAAGTCTTAATGAAATGATTCTCTATGTTGCACTCCATTTACGTATTTTTACACCGTTATAAATAAATCTAAAATTATCTCACTGGTAAGCACGAAACTTCGCCAAGCGAAATAACATTAGATTCAATTAGTAAGAGAAAATGAATAACGTCGCGTAGTTTCGGTTTAAGCGTAACACTATTTAATAGATGCATGGACTAGATGCATGGGCGAACGTGATGATTCTAAAGGATCAAAAAATAATAACTCAATTTCTTAAAAAATGGAAAATGAAATAAAGTACGGAAAGACCCTTTACAGCCACCATATGACAGTTGAAGACTATATGCAAAATGAAAAAAAAAATATAGAGATGGGGTAGAACACCAGATGCGATATTTTTACCAATGGCGTAGCTTCGAGTGAAAATGTAAGATACGGTGTTCATGAGTGAAAGATATTTTGATCTTATATATAGAACAAACAAATTTTCTTTATATTTCATGTTTTTACTAAATTTACCCATTGTATAGTTAAACTTTCTTACCAGTGAAAAATATTCAGAAGGACCGGAAAAATACCATATGACCGTAATTACAAATTATTGTAAAATTTGATGTAAAAACAAACAAACCAATGAGATGAATATTTCGGACGAGCAAGGTCAAAATAAATTTAGTTGATTACGATATAAACACGCGGAGACAAAAGACGAACACTAACCTATAAAAGACGTACATTCAGACAGGCTGACAAACGTAGACGTTCGTCGTTCCTATATACCTTTCGATATCACGAATGGGGACAAATTAATCTAGAAAATTCAATTTTGTACAAGGATATAACACAGGCAATTTTACACGCCGCTATATGTTCTCCGTGACGATTTGATAAAAGACATTGTGTCTGACATCATTCGTCCTCCACCTCTGTTTCATGTGGAGAAGTTGGAAGTTACTTGCGGAGAACAGGTTTGTACTGGTACAGAATCCAGGAACACCGGTTAACTGCCCGACGTTACATAACAGAAATACTGTTGGGAAACGGTGTTTACCCCAAAACAAAACAAAAACAAAATACACGGCGCTAAGTTGGATTTTTGTAACCTAATATCATATTTTAGTATTTACATATAAAACTAATGAATAATTATCTTAAAATGACAGGCAGGACTACTGAAAAAAATCCATCTCTGTAACCCACATCCATACAATAATAGTAGGAGAGACACAATCACTTACAAATAATGTATTCATCCAATTGTAAACTAGGTTTTGTTAAATTATTTTGTATTTTGTTGCAGGCTCATGCAGTTGCTTAAATAGATGTACAAACTGGACAACGTTATCGGTCACGTGTTATCAAAATTAGCAGTGGCGGGAGTTTTGGAGGGAGATGGAATACAATCTATTATATATATTTTACTGCATATAATGGTAGTTCTTTTATATATGCGTTCATGAACTATGACTGAAAAAAATTAGTTTTGCATCTATGAATGTACAAGTACTTGGTGACAGCCTAAAGCGAAAAGATGTTTTAAATTTCTTAAGATCTAAGAAATACAGCATTTACCTCATTCAAGATTCACATTTCACTGTAAAAGAAAACAAAAAATGTTTTAGAATGTTCATGGTTGATTTCAGTATATTATATACAGCCAATCTAGATACTAGTAGGGTTGCTAATATCTAGATGGAACAATATCAATTTTATTAATAATATTGTGTCACTAGCAAAATATAGTGAAATAACTCAGTAACAACTTAGTTAGGCGATTAAATTTGTATAAAATAAAATTGTTTATTTTAATTTTTCAATTTTCTGTTCTTATAGTCCTAACAGACTTTTATACGCAACTAAAACAGAAAGTATCTCAAATTCAACATAGTTGCATAATTGGGGGAGATTTTAATCTTGTTTTAAATCCGGAAGAAGACTGTCTTAATTATTTACATGTTAATAATCCCCATACAAGAATTAAAGTTTTTGAGATGTTATTTGAACGTGATTTAGTTGACTGTGAGAGAGATCAACATATAGAATTACAGCAGTTTACTTGGTTTAAAACAAATCCTGTAAAGAAGGCAATGTTAGATTTCTTTCTAGTTAATAATAACCTTTTATTTGATATAGTAGATACAAATATAGGACAGACCACTCTTTGATTAGTATGTCAATTGAACTGAACAAATTTGTTAAAGGTAAATCTTATGTGAAGTTTAATTCTTTACTCCAATATTTTGAATATGTTACAGAAATTAAACATCTTATCAAACAAGTTAGGTCACAGTATGTAAGTGAACATCAATTAAATAATGAGCCATTGGAGAATACTTCAGACCATGATATTCAATTCACAATAAATAATAACTTATTCTTTGAAACATTTCTTATGGAAATTTAAGGCAAGACCATAGCTTAGGGCAGTCATAAAAAAACATTGCCAAGCGGATACTCGGGGAAAAAAGGTTAATTACAGAAATTGAAAATATGCAGATTTTGTCAGATTCAGATAATGTTTTACTGGAGGAAAAGAAAAAAGAATTACAAGAATTAAGAAAAAGAAAACCAGAGGGGTCATTCGTTCGTTCAAGAGCAAAGTGGATTTTAGAAGGTGAAAAAGCCTTAAAATTACTTCTGCAATCTTGAAAATAGAAATGTTGTATCAAAACACATGAATTCCCTGTATTCTAGTTCAGGCACACTCTTACATGATCAAAACGATATTTTATTAGAGACAAGGAACCATTATCAAAACTTATACAGTTTAAAAATACAAGAGATATAGACTTAAACGAACTATTGAATAATTATCAAGTAATATGATTGTCTGAAACAGAAAACAAATCAACTTGAGGGTCACTTGACACAAGAGGAAATGCTTTATAGCTTGAAGAATATGTCAAATAATTCATCTCCTGGTCTTTCTGGTTTTACAGCTGCAATCTATAAAGTTTTTTAGATTGATATAGGTATATGTTTAGTAAGGTCAATGAACTACGCTTTTGAAAATGGAGAATTATCAATAACACAGAAGCAAGGAGTAATTACATGCATTCCAAAAGGTAATAAAGATAAGTTATTGCTGAATGACTGGAGACCTATTTCATTGTTAAATGTTGGATACAAAATTGCCTCAGCTAGTATAGCCAATAGAATGAAAAAAGTTCTATAAAAAGTGATAAGTGAAAATCAAGTGGTTTTTTGAAAGGGAGATTTATTGGTGGTAACATAAGACTAATCTATGATATAATGAGCTGCACACAAGAACTAAATATCCCAGGGATGCTACTTTTGGTTGATTTCGCAACAGCGTTTGATTCTATATCATGGAAATTTATGTTTAATGTACTAAGATTCTTTAATTTTCATGGTGATTTTCTAAAATGTATTCAAGTCTTTTATAAAAATATTCAGTCTTGTGTAACTGTAAAATGGTCATCTATCTGAATGGTTCTATGTACATCGTGGTTGTCGCCAAAGTGATCCATTGTCTCCTTATCTGTTCATCCTTTGTGCTCTTAAGAACATAAAAGGTATTAAAATATTCAATCAGGTTTTATACTGTCACAATATGCAGACGACATTACCGTTTTGCTAGATGGTTCCGCAAACTCACTGAGAAATACTATAAACATGTTAAAGTGCTATGCAGAAATTTCAGGCCTTCATGTAAATGTAGATAAAACTAAAGCAATTTGGATTGGTGCTTTATGGAACAGTAATCACTGTATTTGTCCAGATTTGTCTCTTCAGTGGAAAAGTACCTTTAAGTTGTTGGGAGTAAATTTTACAACAGACATAGAAGATATTGTACAACTAAATTTTGGCCCAAAAGTTGAAGAAATTAAAACTCTCTTGACAATTTGAAAAGATGTGTTCTCAGGAATACACCAATTACTTTTTTTTTTGATTGGCTAAAGATGTACATTGTGATTAATAATTAATTCAGAAATAACGTGTGATATATTGTAGCATATGCATATTATATATTTTGTTAAACACTTCAAGGAAATCACAAAGTAGTTTTGCTGAGCATTATCATTAACACAATGCGTAGCAGCTGCTGTTTATGTTTAAAGTTGTATCTTATTATCCCCCACCAAAGGCGGAGGGATGTTGTTTTGGTGTTGTCCGTCCGGATGATCGTCCGTGCGTCCGTTCGTGCGTGCGTCACGTCCGAAACTAAAAATTGCTTATAATTCAAAAAGTATTTAAGCTAGACTCACCAAACCTCACTAATTATTATTTAAAACATGACATTTGCTCACATATAGTATTTTACCCATTGGTCTAGTAAAAGCAGAGTTTTCCCCCTTGATTTGTTCAATGCTTATAATTCAAAAAGTATTTCAGCTAGAATCACTAAACATCACACAATTATTAATTAGCACATGTCCTTTTCAACATATACTATGATACCCCTTTACCCAGTAGAAGCAGAGTTTTTCTCCTTGATTTGGTAAAATATAGGGATTATTGACTGTATCTACGCAACCTATTGATGGATCTTCATGAAACCCTACACAAATATAGATCACTTTAGAGCAGTGACACACGCGAGATTTCTTCAAGATCTCTTTATTAATCAGAGTTATTGCCCTTTAGTTATTTTACAATTCATAAATTCCCAGAAAACAGGGTAATCCATTGGTGGATCTTCGAGAAACTTGTAGATCACAATACAGCATAGATTTTCCCCTTGATTTTGTAAAAAAAAGGAAGGTACAAACCGTTGTACGGTCCTATTGCACATAACTTGTGTATATCTGGAAATAAAATATTTTTCAAAATATACTTCCACCATTCACAAAACAATTTACTTGGCTGGGGATATAAATTGACTGAATTTGCTTCTTTATACATGTAACACCTGAAAACAACTAGTGATGTGATTTACACGTTTGTACATTTATTACCTTGTATTATTTAGAACTAGGAATAATTTACCAATTACTGTTTTTAACGGATTGTTGCTTGGTTATAATTTAGCAAGGTTATTATTTCTTACGCAAGTATCTATTAATCAGTTAAGTTTTAAAAAGTCGTCAGTGATGTACAATTCGTATTTTTTTAATTATTTACAAAAGTACTCAAGCCTCAAGCATGACATCACATGACTGTTACATGTGTATAGTTATGTTGACGTAAGTTAAAAAACTATCCAGGATACATTTGAATTATATTTGTGTGAAAAAAAAATCATTTTCGCTGATGCAGATATTGCGTTTTTTTTTATTACAAATCTTTATACTTGAAAATTCTAAGATAATTCTTTAAGAAACTTGAGAAATATTTGAAGATGCAAAGTACCCGAGGTCTCACTTTCTATCAGGCGTTTTCCGAAGATATTTCATTGCAGTAAAAGCAGTGCAGTTAATCATGTTCTAAACAGTTGTACAAACTATGTTAACATATATATTAAATTTACATAACATTGTGTCAAGTTATTTGTCTTCTTTGTAAATTGTAATACACATATCGCTTTCATTGAACTATGTCGCAATTAAATGTTGGGATTTCACGAAAGTGTTTAAAACTTTAGTTGAAGGTAAAAACAACCGTTTAATCCTTAATTATAATGAGCATTATCTGATAATTGGTATGAACATGTTTTATTCGAAATTTTCTTGCCATGATTGTTTTTTACAGTTTGGAAGATTTAGTGCAGCTCGACCAGTTTCAAGTTACACAATGTCAGGTTATGTTGACACTTTTAATCCTTTAATGGTAGGGGGGAACTCAAGTTCTGATGTCCTGGTATTATCTTTGGCACGGATGAGCACTTGGGAAGAACAACCGAGCTTCCACTAGACAGGTTATGTCTTCTGCACGTGGCGATACGAGCAGGGTTTGAGCGATTGAGATTAAATGATTCAAACTTAAAAACTTTCATTTCTCGGTGAAAAAGGCAGCAAACATCGTTCTGTGCTACCATGACTCCTTTGTTTACTATCTGTTATTCAGATATACAACGAATGGCTTCTCATATTGTTTGAATCGGTATTGAGAAACAATCATACAAAATGTTTGTAAATATTCTGTGGTTTAGAGATGTCTAAATATTCTTGCGTTATATCTATAACCTAAAACAGACCGTTGAATCTCCGGAATATGCATAAAAAATAATTATAAAACATTTAAAGTAACAAAAGTCTTCATTTTATGGCGTTCTGTTCTATTTTTGTAGCTTTTCTTCAATGTTTCCGTAAACTGAGAAAGTGATAAATACCTAAGGTTGTGAAGGCTTGCAATAAAAGGATATTATTTGCATCTTCGCCAGTATGAAATGCATTAGCAATTATGTGTGGTCTGCAATAAAACACACAATATTTGTTGAGAGCATAATTTGATACGGCAATATACCTGTCAAAGTGACGTATGTAGCGCGTGTCCTGTTAGTTATGTTTCTTTGTTAATTGAAATGCTTCTTAAATAATGATGAAACTTTTTGTTTAATTGTTAACTCAGTTGGTAGAACACAAGACTATTAATATGAAACGAGTCAAAATGGTTTTTCAATTATCTGTCAGAGGACAAACGTATGTATGAAGTCATACTATTTCTGTTTTCAAATTTTGGTACTTTCTTTCGTTTGACTTGAAACGCCAAAGGACACTGGCTATGTTAACGTTTCAGAAAACGGGAGTGTCGTTAAATTAATAACGTCAACATTACAACATTTCGTTTTACGTACAATATTTCAAATAGTTTGGTATAAAAGTAGTTATCATCGACCAAATGTTGACAGTTTGGCAGAATATTACATTCATGCTATCAAGAACTTCTGATACGAGTTATTATGCAATACATTTGTATTCAACTTCATTCAGAAATTATACTTAATTGCTTAAAAGGTTATTCTAAAAATTATACTTAGTACTGTTTTATAACTAAAAAACGTAGTTTTATTTTAATGACGACAGAGATACATGAGAAATTTGCATATCGACCTTTTACAACTGAGGAACAAACACCCAGGGCGTCAAATACGGTGTGTTCAATGTAACACTTTGAACAGATATGTATCGTAACATACGATGAAAGATCATATGACAACTGTTTTGTCTTTATATACATATGTCGTTGTATGTTTATCCAATTTTTCAGCATATTACGCAAATACAGGAAGCTTTTAAATATCCGTTACAAGTTACTTTGTCTTTGTTTTCTTTATTTGTTTAACATATAATTAATGTGAATCACTGTGTTTAGATTTAGCTTGTTAAATATTTACATTTCAGAATTGGCGTTATTCAACACATATGAAACACTTTGTGTTATATTAAATCTGTAAAAAAAATCTTTCGAAAGCATAGAACGCAACCAAGCAACATGACAGCATACCCTAGTTGATTGGGTCTGCGCAGGAGCAGTGATAAAATCTGTAACACCCTCATGCCCCCTAGCACCAGATTACTAGGCGTAATTCTGTTTTAATAAAAATGAGTGTATTTCATGATCACAGAAAAATATAACTACTACTACGAGTCCACGTGCTAGGTGACTAATCACTTTGTGTATAATAGTATACGTGAAGAGATGCTTTTGAAGCATAGAATGTAACCAAGCAACATAATACAGACTCGGTTTAATTGAGTATGTTCATTAGAGTAAATAAAATGTGCAACACCCCTCACACCCTTGAGGAAATGAGAAACAACATATGTAGGCCACACATATCAATTAGGAAATATGGCTTTTTTCATATTTCACACTCGATTGTTATAATATTTTAGGCGTTGTTGGAAAATATAAATTGCAAACCAAATCAAAATGTCATTATTGACTGATGAGATATTTAAAAGTTAAGTAAATACATTTTTGTATACAGTAGACAAACAGCTACTATAGAACACTACAGGGCGAGATGCAATTTAGATCGGCCTTGCAGTTTGCTAAATGTCGGGCTTTTATTCACACCGACATAATTCAAATGCCAAATAATGACAAAGCCCTCACTATGTCTTACATTATTGTTCAAGTTTTTATTGTAAATAGGAATCTGTAGAGTCATGTAATAAGAGGATAATAATCCATGGATTTATTAATAATTTATGCCCAAATTAAGAAACCACATCATGCCAATTCAGTCACAATGAATCCTCCTTCATTTAACGGAGAAAAAATTATTTACGCTGTAATGTATTACCAGTGCTCTATTTCAAACAAAATCAAGAAGTGATGGATTCTGGGCTTCAATCAACCGGTTAATTATCCTAAAGGAGATAATTTAGAAAAACTGTAGTCCGTAGAAATGTGATCTTGACTTCAAGTAAGTGTTCATATAACTATCAGTTCAAACATGTACTTTTCATGACACAATAAAAATAACATTGCATACATTGCATCCCGTGTTTGTGCCGCTGTTGGGGGAGTAGGATGGCTCACGTTCTCTAATCTATGAATGAATGCGTAAATTCGTAGGCTTCTATAATACAATAGAACTTAAAAGACAATCGGTCGTTTTATTTCTGCTATTAACCGAAGAATACTGTATGCAAGATAAAAGGACTACCTTTATCACTGTTTAAGGTGCTAAATGAAATATCTGACTCTAGGGTTACTGTTTTGCGGTAACTTGGAAGAGCCTCGAGCCATATATTTCTATTTGTACCTTCACCTAATGAAGGACTTTTGTATTAGAGTTGTCTAATATTGGCTACCAAAACAAAATAAAGATCTGAAAAGAACTTTGTTGTAATTTTAGTATTATCTAATAAATGCTACTGAACTCCTAAAAATAACTACTACTGAATTTAATTCAAGCGACATATGCTATCGGCCATATATTTTATATATTTTCCAGACAGTAAAGTTTCAAATACCCCTTCATTTTCGTTATGTAAGTGTACAAAAAATGAAATGAATATTCTATATTGTTTCTCGTAATGAGAAATAATAATGGTTCGGGCTCAACTGCACAACAGAAACAGTGGTAGGCAGAGTATAAAATGCCGTAGTATATAGCACACGGGTTGTACTTATTTAAACTTCATAAGTCGATTATTTACAGTCCGATTTACTTAATCTTCATAAGTTGATTAGTGAAAAAATATATTTATTCAACCATCCTTTGTAACACTGCCTGTAGTTACCGATACAACAGCAATTAAATAATTAATATTGCTGCCGTGTCAGTAGTCTTAATGGTGTCAACAATATTGTATTTCCCTATTGACATAGCCATCATTATATCGTATATTATTTTTCTATTGATTACTTATAATGGACACACGCAGACGTATGTTATTTTATAAGGGAATTATTTTCCCAAAACAGGATGATAATTTTTGCCACAGAAATGTAATAACCAAATCAAACAACTTCAATCGCAGCGAAATCGGCATTTGCGTTCATTTAACTAGTAAATAACCCATTAGGAAAGCTTTGATATATTATAGTAAATCAAGATATATGGCGACAATTTGAAGAATAAACAGATATTGTTTTATGAGTATAAGTTTTTAACAAGTCCCCAAGGCCCACGCATGATTTCGTTGATTGGGCAATGCCTTTTCAGGAAGCTGTATTTTATTTTTCAAAATTACAATGGCATATAAAGTGAACTAAACTAGGAATACATCAACATTTCAACTGTTTTTTTCAAACACGTATATATCACTTTGTTTCGTGTAAATAAACGATAGTGTTATTTTAACTTTGTTTGGCAATTTTATGTAACTTGTTTGAAAAAGGGATCAGCGAATATAACTTCAGAAAAATTCATATTTCCCACAAAACAACCGTGTGTGTAAAACTACTGTCGACCCAAAATTAGATTTATTTTTACACCATATTACAATATTGGTCTGTGAGCCAGTTTCTGTAAGTCCTCTATATTTTCGATTTCATAACCCAGAAATTAGGCAAAGGTTCATCCACTTCAGCCATTAACAGATTTATTCCCGCATTGTTGACTGGATGTCGCTTTCAACCGCGTGTCAAACAAAAATTATACCCGTTTGAGTAAACCTTGTGTATGAAAAATGCTGAATTCTCTCTCTTTGAAAGTATTATTGACTACACACGAATGTTTAGTAGATTGTTTCAATACTGACCAAAATTTAGGGGTTAAAATATCTTACCCACCCGAGCTACATTTTCGCCAGTTTTAATAACTCATAAAATTATCAAAATTACTGTATTTTTAATAAGACATCATCAAATAATTGTGTTATGATTAACAATTATGTATATTTTCATGAGAAAATATAATACTCTGCAATCAGTTTAAGTTATAGACAACGTGGATACAAATGTAATACAGTCCCTGGCTCGCGGATTTTGCTTTTTCCGCGTTACCACCGGCATAAATATTTGCCTTGAGTGGAAAATTGCGATGATTTTTTCACATTGAACGGCTGTTGACAAGAGCGAAAAATCGCGGTGATTATATAATACACCGCAATAAAAGTATCACTAAATGTCCGCGGCAAGTCACGAGGAATAATCTCAGCGGGTCGCGGTGAATTGCGATGGATCGCGGTGAACCACCGGCAATCACCGCGAAATCCAGGTAAATTTTGTAGGTTAAATACATATAAACTCTGTTGTTACATGTATAATTGCATTAGTTTTTTCTGATAAAATAATAGGGTTTAGGAACAAATAAATAAAGTTAATGTTGATATGTAATCATTCCATTAGTTTAATAATTTATCTATAGTATTTAACAAATTAAAATTTATTCCTATCTTACCTTTTGGATAAATTTCAAAATTTACATGTAAGGCTTGGCGTCGCAATTTTATAGTTTTAGGTTGAAAATTAATTATTTCCTGTAGAGGATAAATGTTTATATTCATTCGCAAAATAAAACAGAACTATAAGTAATATATAGCATTTCACAAAAACTGTCTCATGTCATTGTGGAGTACCGAGGTTGGAGAAACAAAACTTGACCCGTTTCACACTTGCAGGAAGTGTCACTTTTCATACTGTTTATTGTCATCAATATTTTAAGCATTGTCAAATACTGTATGATACACGTACTTGACACTTGAAACTTTTCTATTTTTGTAAAGAAGCAATTGCACAATGTGATATGTATTATCAACAGACATTATATCAGGCATTTTTTTTTATAGAATATTATATAAAATATATAAAGAAATCGTTGTTTAAGTACTTTCTAAGTAAACCACTTTACATTTCGGCAAGGATGGTCACCTGTTTTTACCAAATTAGTTTTAAATATAATTTTATAATAAAATTTTATTAAATCTTTAGGCACAATAAAAATCAGAAATAAGAGTCTTTGTGTTTTCGTTTTCGGCAATGGCCGACTCTTATTTTATTCAATTTTAGCTAGGTTTAACAGTTTTAACCAAATTTTACACAATTTGTACATGTTTACATAGATTAGAAACAAAGGTAATAAAACTTTAATAAGAAATTCAGTAGGAATCAAAGGCAGTAAATATTATTTAAAGTAAAGTTAGGCCAGCATTTGTAGATAGATGTTAGGGACCATGGTGGCATAAACAACATACAGAGCAGGGTAATAGGTATAAGAAAGAAGGCACCATAGGAAAATCCAGTAGTGAGGAAGTACAGTAAACAAGCAGACGACGACAGGCAACCGAAAGCAGGCAACAGATAAACAGGTAAATTTTAGCTAAGAATTAAACCGCGAAATTGAGGTGTCCCGTACACAGGAAATGCGTGTAGAGCTTTTATTATCCAATAGATTTGCTTCAAACTTTCCACATCGTAAAAAGATAGATAAAGCTAGATTGTCAGGGCATTTTCATTAAGATATAAACATTAAACGAAACAAAATTACATGAAAACGGCCGATTTTCAGTAAAATTACCGGTAAAATTTCATACCGCGCGATCGTAAATAGCTATTATGTCTAAAAAGTAAATAAATTGAAATCAATTCACATATTAAATTTGGACTTTCAGCTAGAAAAGGCAAAAAAAAACAGAATTAAAAAAATCTTTAATACTAAAAAAATGCCGTCAATTTAAATACATACAGTAAAGCGAAATTGTTAACCATAATGCGAATAGTAAAGTACATGGAGTAACATATTTATCGATATGACATATAGACGTGGCGTGTTATCTAAAAATAAACCTGTGAATGGAAGGTATCGGACGTAAATACATTGTTGTTATAAACGTGTTTTTAAAGTTTTAATATATTTTAAATGTTTTAAAGTTAGTAAATAAAGGAGTAGTGCATACACTTTAGTTCATGAGCAGTGGCAGTCTTTTTCTTGCGTAACGTAACAAATTTCACCAAACTGTTTCCAAAATAAATATAACAAAACAAAGATGCGAAAAAGTAAAATGGCATTATAATTATATTCAAAGCGCATCTATAGCTTATCAGTGTTGTATATCTCTGTGTTGTTTTAACGCTCCTTATTTAGTGGCAATTCGGGGCCAATAAAATGGATAGATGGATCGCTTTTTTCTAATTTCATAAAAAGTTAGTTTATATAATGAAAACATACGTATTTCTGTTGGAGTTTAAAGCACTGACTTAAAAATATTTTTATGATATTTATTTTGCATCCATGGGAAATTAATCTGTTATCATGATATATATTTCTAGTTTTAATTAAATCAGTCATTATTATTGCAAATGTTTCATGAACATTATCGGGTGGAAAGTCAATTCCGTTTTAAATGCAGATACTTTAAATACATTATAAAATCATTTTCGACATTTTTTTTTTTAAATTTCACTATGTAACACCTTCAACGCCTTATTTACATGTAGCAGACTTGATCACTAAAATATTGCAGAAAGCTGCAAATATATGATTTTTAAACTCGTAATCTGATAATATCTGGAAAAAAAATTTACTATATAATTGAGCCGCGCCATAAGAAAATCAACATAGCGGCTTTGTGACCGCGCAGTCTAGACAGGACCCAAGCTGTTCGCTTTCATAACCTACTGCAGTAAGAGAAACAGCGAACAACACATATCATGATCAGACCGCGCGGATGCGCAGGCTGGTCAGGATCCACGCTGGTCGCAAAGCTACTTTGTTGGTTTTCTCAAGGCGCGGCTCATATTCTGCAAAACTCCCGGAAAATGATAAGATATAAGATAACGAAGTGAAATCTTCAATTACCTCATCGTTAGTTCTAATAAGTCTTTTAATTCCTGATCTGTTTCTTGTCGTCACACAAGTATTTTACAAGAAAATGCGAAATTTAATTCGTCCGTTGACGAAGTGCCATTATAGGTTAAGTTAAACACAATATCACAACTTTGTTGAACAATGACTGTTTTCAAGTCTTTAATTTTCACGTGTACTTAATGCTTGACTAGTAACATTTTTATTGGTTAACGAACTGATCAGTGGAAAATTTAGAATATGGCATGAAACACTCAAATAAGTAATCAACTATAATTAAATTCGTATCTCGGAATGGGCATCATTGAACTTGGGGCAATTACCGACCACAATACGTTGATGAATGAAATCGAATTTTCGATGTGTGATGTATTTTCGTAACTCAGCCATCAACATGAATTACTTCAACATAAATTGTGTTTTATTAAATATTGTTGCAATATTATTCAAATCCAAAATCATCTGGTTAAAATGAATTAGCTAATTATAGTATACGAGTTCAATGAAATAACATAACGCCGGAATGACAGTCTTTTGTGCATTTATGAAATTATAGAATTTAATGGAAATTATACTTGAAATAGAATAGTTAGAAGATATAAATGCTTGCAAAATACAAGATACTATTTATTTTCATCTTGTCTAAATGAATTAACAAATTATACAGTAGTACATGTATATATACATGTATTATACAAGTTCAAAGACATAATGATATTAAATTTCATAACCCTAATGTTTTAAAAATATAATCCTTGCATTTATTAAATTATATGAGTTAATGGAAACAACACCTGAAATAGAAAAGTAAGAAGAAATAAATGATTCAAAAATATAAAACATTGTTTAATGTTTTCATTTCTTATCCCATCATAGTGTTGAAATTTTAAATTAACTGTATACGTAATAACAAGCCACTGCATTTACCTGTAAATCGCGGCGATTCATCGCAATTCACCGCGAACCACCGGCACTTCATCGCGATGCGCCGCGACCATCATCGCGGGACACCGCAATCGATTTTATTGCATTTGGTCGCGGCGGACGCTGTTAAATGTATTGCGGAGATGCATGAAAAAACGCGCATCCCCGCGGCTCAGGAAATTGTCCGCGCTAGGGTCCAATCGCGGGGAAGCGCGGACTTTGAAAAATCCGCGAGCCAGGGACTGTACAATATAAATCACATGCTGTTTCTCAATAAATCGAGCCAATTTGTGTTTTTATTCAAAAATGTTTGGGGTACAAATAGTTTCTTTCTATTTTAAATGTCAAAGTAAGCTAACTTGTATAAGTTTGACTTTTAGTTGATAAAGATACTTTAAAATGTAACATACGTTACAGTCGCCACTTATATTTTCCACCTCGAAGAATTAGCAACATTGAAAACACTCCAACAATTGCATTTGTATGCTTTCAATTTGAATAAACCATGCTTACTGAACATGCACGCATGACCGTTATAATTATGTTGGACTTAGCCCTGTTACTATTCTCAATTATAGGATGTCGACAAACCACAGTAAAACAATGACGCCTCTTTCAGCATCACTGTAACGATAGCATAGATTAGCATTTTTTATGGCTTCTGCTTCAAACAGAGATAGCATATTGATAATTAAAAGTAGACTTGGTTACAGTATGTGCGCAGTCTGAATAGTTTCGACTTTCATTCAAAAGAAATACAGAACATGAGGGTATATAAGAATCAAATATACGTTACATAGGTTTTAAAGGTCACCTATTCAATTTCATATTTCGTATATTATTATTCCAGGCTAATGCAAGTCATGCTAATTGGGATTACAAAGCACCTACTCAGTCAGTTTTTACAGCATGACAAAGATGAAATGAACATACATTATGAAACATACGTTACCAAAATTACACAGAACATTAAGTAACATTAAAGCTAGGATAGTTTTTATTTGGGTTTCGATGGACTGTGGTGGTTTCAAGACAAAGGGTTTTAAATTTTCAATGCGTTTGTCTTTTGATATTTTTAGAAGGTAAGATTGTATTCATTACTGACATTATCGGTTAAGTTGCTGATGTAATTCCTGATGTAAATAAACACTGCACATTTTGAACTTAAAACATGTTTCTTCAAATAGTTATGTTTCTTTAATCCTAGTGATTTTTAAACATCACTTATACTGTGGGGACGGAATTACTGAACTGCACAAACATTTTACATTTCCATACAATCTTACCTTCCATAGATGTGACTCCTTGTTCATATTGGGTTGTGGTATCATTGTTGTCAATTCTGAGTTCGTACTAAATTTCAATATTCAATATTCTACTTTTATCACTATTTACAAATACAAACAAACTAGCTCATTCAAAAGATGATGTATTTCAACTGTTATTATAGATTACCTCGGTATGGAACTGTGTTTAAAACATTAAGTGTAGTAACTATCTTTATCTAAATTCGGTAACGTATGTTTCAGAACTACACAAGAGGACACATTATAACATCAATGTACACCATAATACAGAAATATACTCTAAAATTTGATGTGAGAGGTTGGGAGAAGTCACTTTTTGGTACCCGTATCAGAATAAGTTCACCATACATGCATAGACAATTACTGTGAAAATTTTTTCTCCTTTTGTGTCGCGTTAAACCGCCGTTCAGAAAATAAGGCAATAAGCCATACAATAGAGAAAGAGTGAGTCAAGGAAACTTAATCCTATGTATTGTTTCAACATCTACTGATCATATTGGTCCAATCTCTGTAATTAACGTTGACAGTTACATGTAAAATAAATTGAACCGGAGCATATACTAGTATTGATATAGAAGAAATAAACTAACAAAGATAAACCTGAACAATTCCACTCGAGTCCATTTTTTATCATGTTAAGATTTACTGTTTCTACGTTTTAGTGTACGTATGCCATATATTCCATACTTTTTATTTATTTCAAGAACTGTCTCTAAAAGAGTTAGAATTCTTACATTTTATAAGCTTGCATTATATCATTCAAAATCGCGCTCATTTACCTTTTGCTGCTTAAAACACAGTTACGTTTAGAATATCAAACTTCACATTTTGCCGAAATTCCTCCTGTACTAGGTGACAAATTATTAAAGAGATGTTGCTAAGGTAAAGCATAATTTTATTATAAACTAACATAGAAATAGTTTTACACTAGAAATAAAGCATAATATCATTTTATCTATTTTGCATGTAATAGATTTGCCATGTCAGACGTTATTTAGACCATAAATGGGGGTTACTGTCACATATGGCGAGATATAAACATTAACACAATTCTAAAATCATACTCTTTCTGCCAGTGACCTTATATTTGTCTTATAGCTGATGTGCCGGTAAAGTTGATCGGTACAATCTGGGGAGTAATGCTCAAAGTGATTTGATAGCATTGCATTGATGGTAGATTTATGTGTTCTATTGCTATTTAAAAAAAAATGTTTATACCTACCCTTAAATACACTTTTTGTGAAAGTGGAAAATTTATAGTACGACATCGAACTTGAACTCAGTAGCATTATTTTATTATCCGAACTTAAACATTAAAATGTGTCAAATGTTTTGCTAGAGTTGTATGCTTCTAGACATAAAATGCTAAGCATACTTGATAAAGATGGGTCGTTGGTGACGCATAAAGTTCAGTCCTTATCTCCATTGTGATGTATAAGCAAGGTGATGTGACATTTCGGTATCAAACTCACAGATAAATCGCTCGATTCAGGTAACACTTTGCTTATAATTTCTTTATCTAATTTACTTGACTGTTTTTGATAATATTAAACCCGTCGACGACACGAGTGCTTTCCTCGACACAAAACGTCTGCCAGACGGTCTCGTTACCTTTCTTGAACACTTCACGCAAATGTTTTTTTTTTCAAGGACTAAATGTGAAGCGAAGTGTTTGAAGAAAGTATTGGTAATTTGTGGCAGACGACTTTGCCGTGGAAAGCACTCGTTTCTCTGTCATTGATGCTTTTATCTTACTGAAAGCCGATCACGTAAAATAAAAGATATAAGCAATAATGTTACCTTACTCAAATTATTTTTCCTGTGTGTACGATACCGAAAAGTCATGTTGGTTGGCCACCCTGAATAGTACCGCATTAAAAATTGTGTCTCTATCATTTATTGTAGAAAAGTGAGCAAAAGATGTCGAATTATATAATAAGAGAAGGTAATCATACGGAGTGTAATTACGGTTTCCTTACATTAAGTAATATACTGAGCTCCTGTTTAATCTGTTATTTGTCATAGACGTACTGTACAAGTTTCCTGTTCTAGTAATTCTCAAGCAAAAATTCGTTGTAGCAAGAATATTTACAAAAAAGTACAATATATTTCCTAACTTTTGATTTAAGTTGCATTGTTAATTTTACTATGAAGCAAATCAGCTTGATGTCGAACACCCGCATTTCTGCTAGCTGTCTTATTGACATCCTAGTTCATAACTTATAAAAAGTGTTTTTCGTATGTTATATTTTAAACATAACATGATATCGAACATACAGTTTCCATTATCAACCGATGTAGTTGTCGTGTTTAACGTGCTAATTGTCATAATCAAATCCTGTTTGTAACAAGAAAATGTAAATATTCAAACCACAAGAAAGTAACTAAATCCTGCTTGAAGATTACTATATAAGACAGACAAAATTGTTAAATTCATTATTTCTGGAGTAACTTCGTATTTTAAAAGTCTTCCAGCAGATTTATACAAATCTTCCATTATGAACAAGTTAATGTTGGTGTTACTCCTGGTGAGTTGTGTCACCTTGGTTATCGTTCCTGAGGTTGCTGAAGGTAAGTCCGCTTGTTATTTTGTATGACATAAAGGATCTTCATCAATTTAGCAGTTATGTTTCTTTATAATAATTCTTTGACAAGGTACATTGAATTTAAAATTGATTAATAAATTTTGTAATACAAGTTTGTATCTCAAGCAAGTTTTGAATACTTTTAAGTCATGATCAGATAATTAGTAAAATAACTAATTTGTAATGTTTTGTTTGTATCTTTAATATTTAATTTCTTTTAAATTTAATTAAATACAGAAGATTACAGACCTTTAAACACTAATATTACCTACTACTTTCTATCACCAGATGAATTTATAAATGTTTACTGGGCATTGGGAAATATGATACAAGACCTAGTGTAATGTTCAGCTATAGAACCGATGAAAGTTACCAATTAAAAATAAATTGATGCAGTGCAAAATTTCACCACAACCACCTTTTAATTTTTCGTTTAAAATTCAGCGGTTAAATGTCGTTTTATCGTACTAAATGAATGATAATGTAACTGTTAAAATGTTTATTTATTATATATAAAGATGTTTTCGGTATTTGATATGTTAAGTACATGCAAATATATATGTCATAAATATCTTTACAGATCCAGATTTACTAGTACTTTGTAACATTGACGTATTGTACATGCAAATATATCTAAATATGCAAAATAACATATTTACAGACTGCCAAAAGTAAAGAATAAAACGCCATGCATACATATCAAAAGCCCAATTATTAAAGACGAACTTCTGAATAATGTTACATACGACTGTAAACATATTAACATATTGACCACTGGTAATTTATCAAAGCAAATAACAACAACAACATTAAAATTATATTTACCTTTACCCTATTCTTTTCCGTTGAATATTATAACGTTTATTTTGTATGAAGAAAGGCGCGAAAGTTACGTCAACGCTGCTCAGTGATAAAGGGCCGCTGTTTTGACGACGTCAGCGTATAGTTAGGGAGAACATTTCTTAGATAACGTCGCATTTTTTTCGTCTAGTGAGCAGAATGGCCGAAAGCTGATTTTACTGTCACATGTAACAAAATTTGTGCAATTTATAATATAATCTTGTTTACAAATTGGAAAAGAAATATAACGAAGTACAACAAGTATAAGAAATGAAACTATTAGTTTCGGGTTTCATGCAAAATTAACAACAGAACAGGATCGGCAAATTAGAAATGAATCGCTAGTGTGTTTCATGTATTTTCCGATCCTATTCTGTCGTTTATTTCACATGAACTCCGAAAAAAAATCATTTCTTAAATACACGCAAAAACATTCGCATTTGACCACATTTGGAAAAAACATTTAATTCGCTTTAAGCTTCCTTCAAATATGTAGAAATATATAGCAGTTAAGCTAAAACAATGTAAATCATTTTTTACGACAAGATATTTTATCTTTACTCTTCCCTTGAAAATATCGGACAAAGTATTACATTTGAGCAAACAGTTTTATACAAGTATATTTCATATGTAGTATTTTGTACATTTTTAGTTGAAAACTTTGATATATGCTCAGACCAAATGATTCTAAAAGCGATTGATTTGCAAAACGCCGTCACTGACGTCCTATGACGTCAATGCAATTTCCATCATATCATGTGAATATTATAGCCCTAAGATTTTTAAAGTGGCTGAAAGATTGACAGATAAATGGAATTTGAATTACTTCGGACTATTGTTTTGGCTTGTTTCAATCTAAACAATTATTTGGATGAGAAGTGTTCGCTAAAAACATTTCATGAAAAAGGCAGTAGAAAGACATGTTAGGTTTAGAACATTTTTATATAATAACAAAATCGATCGGAGCAAAAACGTATAAAATCAAAATGTCATTTATATATTTAATTGTCAAAGCATGAAGTAAATACATAAAACAGCGGAAGTTCAAACAGAATGAGTGTAAAAAGAAAAGCTTGTAGCTTGGGCAAAAATGACTTGAACATATCTGTTCATCGGCAAAACATAAATACATTTTCATGCATTTTTAAACAGAGACATTAACAAAAATAGTGCTTTCAAGGATGTGTATATGAAGATAAGTACATATTAAATTAATATATACACTAAAAGGTCAGAATTTGTATCTTGTTTTACCTGTGCACAACTTTTAGATGATATATCTGACAAAACTCGAATAAAAACAGTTTCTTCATTGCAATGGAAAATGTCTAAAAATATACTCTATTTTCTGCAGCTCAGGGCGGTGGACGGTGTAAATGTAGATCTAGATGTTACCCTGGAGAATACCCACGCGGGCGCTGTGGTTATCTGATTCGTTGCTGTAGAAAATATTATGGCTAATAAGGTTAGTGCATAGCTGTATGAATTTGATGGTCATCTTTGAAAATGCTTTTATCTTTTGTATTTACATAGTACAACAATAGATAATATTACATCTTTCTGGTCGTGCCTTCTGTTTTCTTTGGTTTACATGCTAACTATATTTACAGGACTGAATACATTAACTCATGCATGGTGTTTATACACTCATAATCAGAAAATTATTGAGTAAACAAATTGCTTCTTTGTAGATCAGATTTTTATCATCAATTTACAATTTAATACAAAAACAATAGTTTGCTGACATTCCTATGTTGTGTTTTGTACATACTTTCTCCAAGTATATATCGCAATGACGAAACATATCTATGTTAATATAGATGCTTTTAATCAGCATTATTCTTACTGATGCAACGGTTGCCATTCGTGTAACAACAAGTTTGGTTCAGCTTCCAAACATAATGCCTAATTTGCCATCGATCTAATTATTATCAATATTTCAAAATGTCACCATTGCTTGCAATAATTCAAACAGATAAAATGATAATTAATCAGTAACACGATGAATTTGCATTTCTCGTTTTTTGTCATTTTCAGGAATGAAGTCAAATGGTTCTAGCTTGAATTGGTCAAATTTTAAAACTTTTTGGTGGAGGATTTAAGAAATTGTCCAGAACTTCAATTTTATGTTCATGATTCTTAAATAAAAATGCAAGGATTCATATAGTAGATTGTGTTGTAGTATCACTAAACTTCACCCCTTCAAGCCAATATTAGCCTAGACCTGGGACCGTATTCATAAAGCATCTTAAGTATAAGTATAAGCAATTGATAAGTATTACTTAGGTTAGAATTTGTTTTTTACTTAAGTATATTTGTTATTCATAAAACAACTTAATAAGTAATTCTTGTTTTTATTGTGGACGAAAACATTAAAAAAAAACCCATTAATTTCAGACAGATACAACATGCACAATAATGTTTAAAGTGTTTTTTTCTTAAAAACAACACTTCAATCGTACTCACCACGCTATTTTATTTTCTGACTTAAGTCTTTTATTACGTATCTTAAGTTTTAGCTGTTTTATGGCTAGGACTTAAGTTTTTACTTAGACTTAAGCTGAAATCACCACAAACTTAAGTAAAATCTTAAACTTAAGTCAAAACTTATACTTAAGATGCTTTATGAATACGGCCCCTGATGTTTTGAAGAAGAAATGTGTTCAAAGTGAAATTAAAACTTTTCAAAAGGATTGTTTATTATGTGTAAAGTGTCGACACATGGTAAAACAATTGGTTTTATCGTGTTCAGAATGTAAAGCAAATTTACATAAGAAATATCACTATGGTATAATAAAAGCTCAAAGTTACCAAAAGCCACCCTTTACAAACACAAATTTGATAGAATGAGGCATTAACACATGGGAAATAGCATCATACCGATACCGGTGTCAGGAACAATCTTGCTTCGCTAATACGTAAATGGAAAACCCAGATATTAGAATTATGTTCTCTTCGTGGGATTTTTGTATTTAAATTATTGTATATATAAATGGAGATCCCATTTAGATGTTCATAGATGCTGCAGTTTATGGTAGTTTTGCTGATTGTCATTTATCCGGATGATCTAGACAAAAACTTGTGTCGAAAAGCTAAAACTTAAAAAAATACAAAGAATAATAGATAGTCTTTATGTTAACAACTACCAACGTTACTATCAATCGCAATATTTGATATGATAACTTACATGTATGCAGGACTTGGTAAAAAAACAACCTGTAAGTACCGTCGGACTTCTAACCCGGGGTCGCGGGTTCGAATCCCGTCCGCGTAATTTGATTATGACGTTCGCCACTCCTTCTTTCGTCGGCACAAGTACTGTCTATTGCCAACATTTATAAAGTCGTTGGGCGACAATTGGCGGGGCTGTGGTATACGAACGAGAAAATAATTAAAACTACTGGTATCTGTTTTATTTTTTTAATCATGGAAATATCTAATAAATACGCTCTAATTACATGCTCAATATTAGTCAGGTGCGTATCTGGGCATACGTCTATACGCCTGTGCGTACAATTCAAATTCGACACAAACTGTCAGCGAGGACAAAACAAACATCTAAAGAAACACAGCGGGAACCGCACAGGAACGACCGGTGGCAACACATTCGAACGATACATCTATGTGTATTGTTCTTCTTTCTAAATTACACTTTGCTTACAAAGCTTGGCATACTAATAGTGCTTTATTTATGTATATCATATTTATATTCTTTGCAGTTTGCAGTTCACATGATCAGTGGCATCTGGAGTACTGTAATCTATAGCGTAAAAGTGAACAAACCTCATATAGGGAGTACAGACATATCAGTTGATGTCGAACATATATTGTGGATCATTTTAAGTTTCGTATATTTTAAATGAATTCGTAATGTCATATGATCGTCATTACATGTGTGTATATTGTGCATCCGTTTAGTTGAAGTTTTCTATACAATGTCATGTAGAAGACATTTTGCATAGATATGTCTTACAATTAACCAAAAATTATGTCTGCCTTAGTGATAAACTTAAGTAGAAACAAGCGAAAAATAAAAGTAAAACAATTATGTAGGTAAACCCTAGACAGTTTCAGAGGTTTAGTACAAAATCATCAATTGTAATATTTACAAGTACGTGCTTATGTCTCAAAAGAACTGTCCAACTTTTAACAGTGTTTAATGTGGCAGGAAGATCCCGGATGTCTCTTTCGGACATAACTTTAGGCATGGACTGATACCTGGATAAAGCCATAAATTGTTCAGAAAGCCAACCTGATGTATGAACTGATACCTGGATAAAGCCATAAAATGTTCACAAAACCAACCTGATGGTTTCCTCACAATGAAAAATGAAAAAAATAGACACCTCTTTTGAGGTTACGAACATACAATGATACAAGCGGATACAAGCTAAAGACTATGTCTCAGAGGTATACTTGATCTGAGTTTCATATTTGAAAATATGAACAGTTACTACATATAGTTTAGGTAAACATAAAGTAACAGGTTTATCTGTATTAACAGTACTATTTTTTTTTATTATTATAGGTTTAAAATAAAACGTAATGCATGCATAGCTAACACTGTATAAATATTTGCTGCTATTACAAAAAGATTAGCCAATGATTTATATTTAATTGACATTAAATCGCAGCATACCGGTACATGTATATGAACTGGATGTTTGGATATTTAAGATTTAGACCAGCACTTCAGGCGAAACATTTTGCCACAAACCCCTAGGTGCGATACTCAGTCAAAAGCGAGATTATGTTGTGCATGCAAGTTTCTACGGCAACTACCGAACGCTCGTTTTATACAAACACACCTACATAGCACTTTGCCCATTGAACCTCGGTATACTCAATTTGGGCATGTCGGAATCTGTGTGCACAAAGGATCACCCGCCTGACTGCTATTCAAGTATCAATAAGATGCAATAAAACAAAGCAGTGGGAGAATAAAAAAAAATAGTAATCCGTTATCTCAAGTAAGAAAAACGTGACTGCTTACGTGATAACGAAGACTTGATTAATGGTTGCAATAACATCTATCAATCTATATTCAGATCACGCAATTCACGCAGTTTAAATTTGCATTTGCCAAAATTAAATGTTTAATCTGACTAAAAAATGTTAAGTTTCCCACGAGAAAACTTGAAACGTTTGCAATGTGTGCATAGATACATTAATAAAAAAACTTGCCAAAATGTTAATTGATACAGACGCAATGCATAAAATTAAACACTGACGAATATTTCAAATACGATTACAATAAATATAAAAAAACCTAGTATACCTTTAAAATGCGAGGTATCAAAAACTTACCAAAATGCTGATGCAGACGCAATGCAATAAACTAATGCATTGACGAAGATTTCAAATACGATAACAACAAAAAAAAACCTAGTATGCCTTTAATGTGCTAGTAGGTAACGTTCCATTCATTGCCTATGTAATATTGACGTTGTGGAGGATATTAAATGAATAATAAATAAATAAATAAATAAATAATCATAGTGACAGCTTTGCACACGGTTCGAATATGAGATTTTTTCACGTGTGTAACAGTTAGATGCAGTTACCCAAACTGCCATAATATTAGGCTCCTTTGGCGTGAGCGGGTCTTGGCAGTTGTACAAAAAATAGATCATAGAATGACACAATGTTTCAGTGACACAAATATTTTGAAACATAACCATATATCTACTGTTACTATTGATGTCAGGGAGTATATTGTGTAGGGCAATTACAGAACTCTGATTCTTCAACGTACAAGCTGTGCTAGAGCTTACAGAATTTCATGGTCAATACAATTCGGACTCTTAATTGTAAATAAAGGATACGAAAAATGATTGTATTCCTCAAAATATAGTGGGCTACTCGAGTAGCAGTTTTTGCTTTTAGAAAATGTCACGATCCCTGCCATTAAGCATGAGCGGTGTGCTAAACTTTGATTTTAAATGATTACCTCTGAAATATGTAGTACAAATGTGACAAACAAAATAGATTAACGCTGGAATATAGCAAGAGAACGCATCTCTTGCCTAAAATATTCACTTAATCTCAATTTTCTGGGAGATGGAGACCCCCTCCCTCACCTACACCATACTCGCAGCATCGCTGCTTCGTCCGTAACTAAGGTACAGTTCAAAACCATCCAGGTACGCGCCCGTTGTTGACTGATTCATTAGCTCCTACAGCCAAACACCCCTTACCCTTTGATTTTTATTGCATATTTGGCATTTTTATTTTTGCATTTTTTTCGGATAATCTGCAGGCCCAGGCCTGCAGTACCTTATAAAAGCTATGCCACTGCAGGTGAAATAATTCCAAAACATGTCATAAATAAGCTGTAAAAGTATGAGATTCTCTTTATATACACATACACAGAAAATTTTTTTGACAGCATGATAGAAAAAAGCACGACTATAACTGTTAAAAATCTGACCTGTAGATCTTTGTCTGTGCACGGAAACGTTATTAAAATTATTATTTTTTATAATGCAACATTCTTGCTTTTCAAAGTCAGCCCAGAAAACATCAAACATATCAACCTCTTTTTTTATTAGTCGAATAAGGTCGAGTTTATACTAAAAGAGTTTAATATATCAATTTTTAATCAGGAATTCCATTCACTGTAGAAAATATCTAATCTACCTAAACGTAATACACAGAAATAAACCATTTTAATTGTTTTTAAACCTGATTATGTCAATGAAAAATCATGGAATATATATGAAAGGTTCACATTCATGAAAAATATGTAGAATCGAATGAGGTTATTCGTTTTATAGTTGAATGCATAGTATAAGCTTATAGCAGCTTTGACCGAACGTAAAATGGTGAATTAATGCAAAATATTGATTTTGTAAAATTATCTTCCAAAACACAGGTCATTTAGCATTTTCCAAAACGAACGACTCCACGACAACAAGAATAGATTCTGGGGTTGTAAGCTTTGGTTCCGCAACATGACTGTCCGCTTCCAAAAGTTAGTTTATCCACACAGCATGTATAGAGTTTGTTATTATAAGCCTTTTTTCCACAACATGACTGTCCGCTTCCAAAAGTGAGTTTGTCCGCACAACATGTGTAGAGTTTGTTATTGTAAGCTCTCGTTCCACAACAGGACTGTCCCCTTCCGAAAAATAGTTTGCCTCTACAACAGGTGTACAATCTTAGGTTGTACTCTTTCGAACCACATTTAGCTGTTAAATAAAGTTTACATCTGAGTATATTCATGTCATAGAAAATGTTACTGACCGCAAAGACATCTACATTCTTGTTGACATATAACGCTAGTTTTACCGACAGGTGTTCTTGATTCTCAAATTGAGGCAACTTTATTTTAATATAATAAAATGACCTCCAACAGTCTGACGAGCAGACTGTTGTGATAGCCTAAAATTGCACTGTCAATTTAAGAAGAAATGTTTTACCTGTGTCACCTGAAAAACTTCTTTCAGAAGTATTCAAATTGCTTTATTGATTATCTACAAATTACTAAAATGACGTTTTGTTCAATATCTTTGCAAAATTTATCTATTTATATATTAATATCCGTTTAGCATCGATTAGATTACATCACTTGATAAAAAACTTATCAGATAATTTCCTAGCTAACACCCGACATCTCTAAAAAAAATAAACTGGTTCCGCCCCTGACAACAGTGGACGTTTTACATGTATGATAAAAACTAATGAAACATTACGATAAATTACTTGAAATAATTAATGTAATTATATCACAATACAAAATCCCATTAATGACTTTCAACCTTTTCATAGGTAAGATTCTAAGATAGTTCCAAACTATTATAAATACATCTACAGCCATGGTAATTACATATGCTTGACATTAGTGAGCAACGAGTACGGAGTTTCACAAGTATAAATTGATCATGTTCTGGAATCAAGGAGGATGACCCTTACCGTATCTGTATGTTGTTTAAGAAATATTATATCTCATTCAATTATTTGTCGTTGAATAAAATCATTGTTTGGAGTTCAGATGCGAAAGAATTATATAATAATACGCATCTGAACGACAATCAAATTGAATGATCTTATGCAAGAGCAAATCACTATATGAGATATATTATTTCGATTCTAACACGTCATCGAGGATTAGTTTATTACATCCTTTAGTCATCCTCCAAGTATTTGCCTATTTTCTGTTGGTTTATTTTCAAACGCACTGCTATGCCGTTTGACGATATGACGTCATAATTCGGACGTCAGAAAAATGAACTGCTGCACAATTACACACGATTTTCAGCCTTCTTTGTTTAATATGAAAACAAATAGGGTCGTGTTATAAGTGATATGATGAGTAATACTGTTGGTACTGTTACAGTATAACTGGTATAATTGATATTTTAAGTAAAATATGATACATTTCGTGATGTAATATCAGTACAAAGAACTTCATGATATTACTACAGCATAAAATATATTACAAAACATTTCTTTTATAAATATATCAGGTGAACATCAATGCACCACTTGCGTGATTCGAACAAAAGTCACAGGCTTTGCAAGCATGTACATCTACAGGTATGCTTGTTTGGTGAACGTATCTCGTTTCTAAAACAACAACTTCTCGTAACCTCTCATACAGCAAATGTCAAATAATATTTCTTTCGATTTGTTGCACATTGATGATTTAGTGTGTCTGCCTGCTTGTAAATGCTGATATGTACGTCAATGAAATTAGATAATGGTGGTTACTACACTTAATTCTTTAAACACATTTTCATACTGAGGTTAGTTTTATATAAACGTTTAAATACATCTTTTATTTTGCATGGATAAATTGTTAACTTTTTCATAGACGAATATTGATATTTTAGTAAGAGCTGTAATTTGACAACAAATATATCATAACCAAATATGTGAAAAAATAAGTTTACTCTATATTTTTCGTGAATGAAATTTATGATGGCACTGATCAGTGATTCATTTTCACAGTAAACATGATATTGAAATGTCAGTATGGTCGCAGAAAGAGATCTATTTGATGAAACATCTTTTGCCAAATATATCATATGTTTGGCTAAAATATTGCACTTGTCTATGAATGATATGTTAATTTTACATCAGAATTTATATTCATCAACTTTGACCACATAATAAGTTAACCGATAGCTTCAGTCAAGAATACAGTCTGACCTGCCATCAAATATCAAAACACAACGCATATAAAATGAAAATGTTTTGAAGACGTTCTTGCTTTAATGTTACTTTACGTTCTGTATAATTTTGGTAACGTATATTTTATAGTGTGTGTTTCATAACGTATGTTTTCATAATCAAGTTGTAATGCTGCAGCAAATAACTGAGTCAGTGCTCTGCAATGCCAATATGCATGACTCATTTATTAGTTACTAAGACGTACATATGGGATATGTAACTAGAAAAGATGACCTTTAAATCTTTGGTAAAGTAAGTTGATTTAGATACCCTCATGTTCTTTCCTTTTATTGGAAGCCGAAAATATTCAGACTTCGCACTTATTGTACATAATAATTATACTGCTACTTTTTAATACTTCGTTTAAAGCAGATCCAATTAACAAATGCTAATATGTGTTATCTCCACATTGATGTTTAAAGAGGCATCATAATTGTTTCACCGTAGTTATTTAAGACACGAAAAGTCAGTAGCATGGTTAAGTCCATAAACATTATTACGGTCAGTGACATTTATTTATTCAAATTACAAATGCATACAAATGCTATCGTTCTCAATACTGCTAATTCTCCAAGTTAGGAAATTGTAGTGAAAATAATAACGTGTTATACATTCCAGAGAAGCGTTACCCACTAAAAGTAAAATTTACACAAGTAAGCTTAATTTTAGCATGTGCTATAAAGGGAAAGTATTGGTACACCAAACCTCCCAGGAACATAACTGGTTCAATTTATAGAGGAACAGTGTGTAATTGATATGTTTTACATTTGTTTGCACGAAAACTGTACTCTAAACTGACCGGAATTACACAATATTAATATATAATTTTAGTTATTAAATCTGCCGAAAATGTAGCTCGGATGATTGGGGTATTAAATATAGGTAGAAATTGCAAATAAAAAAATGGAATAAACTGTTACAGCAAGCCTAATTTTACTTTTCAACTAGTGTATAGTAACAAAGTTAATATCTAAATGTCAGTATTCACACAATCTTTTAAAACCTTTTAAAATTTCATTTGTAACCAGTGATAGTCTAAAATAGAAGAATTCCACATTTTGAATATACCTGGTTAATTTAAATGTGTATTTTTTTTTTTGCTTGACATATAGAAGAAAGCGACATGCGGTCTTACGCGATCCTTAAATGAACGTACTTATTGCTGAAGTGGATGAGCCTTTGCCTAATTTCTGGGTAGAGAAATGACTTTAGAGAAACTTGCCGACCGGTCATTTGCTAAAACTATCTCAACATGTATCTATTTAATATTTTCATTATTTGTACATTTATATATGTTTGGCAATGCATACTTCCATTTAAACATTGATTGAATTTGGAATCTGCAGTACTAAATGACGACTTTGAGGATAATTTGTAAACAAACTAGGTACCTGAATCCACTGTAATCAAACTTGCCAATGCTACAAAAACAGCAAGTAAAATAAATCCCCTCATGGTGCTTCCTGAAAAATATCATAATTATAGAACGACGTGTGAAACAATTGAAACAACATATGTAACGAAATATAACCCTGCATAAATGTTTCATGTATTCCGAGTCATCTGATGGACATTATAGGAGTGCTGCTAATGCTATATAACGGTAAACGCATTTTTATAGTAAATCTGACTGGCAGATGCCACTTTTACATATTTCGAGTGTAACGAAGTTTAAAGTTTCTTGCCCGACACAATTATAGGTTATATGGAGACTTTTCAGCTTTAATGGTGGAGGTAGACACCAGGGGCCATATTCATAAAATTTCTTAAGTATAAGTTTTGACTTAAGTTTAAGATTTTACTTAAGTTTGTGGTGATTTCAAATTAAGTCTAAGTAAAAACTTAAGTTCTAGTCATAAAACAGCTATAACTTAATTTGCGTAAGAAATGACAAGTCAGAAAATAAAATAGCGTGGTGACTACGATTAAAGTGTTGTTTTCAGATAAAAGCACTTTAAACATAATTGTGCATGTTGTATCTGTCTAAAATTAATGTTTTTTTTAATGTTTTCGTCCACAACAAAACACAAGAATTACTTATTAAGTTGTTTTATGAATAACAAATATACTTAAGTAACATAAATTTCTGACCTAAGTAATACTTAAGTAAATAATCAATTTCTTATACTTATGCTAAAAATGCTTTATGAATACGACCCCAGATGTCGATACAATTTATAAAAAAACATCTCTAAATGTCCTTATGAAAAATGAAAGGTGTTTCTGGTTCTTGCTATTGTTTAGAGGTCATTACACGTTTGGAGAAAACAATAAGTATTTTGTTTGAATAATTTATTATAAATACAGTAAACCTCACTTAAAAGGAGCTCGTATATAATGAACTATCGGTTATAAGGAACAGTTTTCAATTCCCCGATCTTATTCCTTCTTCATTCAATGTAAAATAAATCCTCGATTATAGGGAACTCGGTTATAAGGGATACTCGGTTATAAGGTACACCTTTTCCAGTCCCAAATTACGAATTTCAACGGAAAACCCCTCGGTTATAGAGAACAGACGTAAAGAATAAAAGTTATTGAAAACCGGAAATAAATGAGAATCGCTGATGACGTCAGAGTAACGTCGGCACTTACACGCGCTTTCATGTACATGAATAAACACAAATTATTTCATTTCTTTGAAAAGAAAATATATGATATCATCATTTACATTTACGAAATACTAGACGATAGTAGAATTATAGAAAGGGATAAGTGTTTCGTTTGAATAGTTTATTATAAATACAAAGTAAGATGTAAATGAAGACATAAGTCCTTTGACGCGAGACATTCATCTTTTCTCCTTTACTTTTCTCAAAGTCGACCTACATACCAGAGATATATGCTGCTTTCCGATACTTGATATATCCTTTTACATTGCATGATAATTTAAAACTTGAAAATTTAAAAACAGCGGTCAGTCTCAAAAATTACCCTTAAAATATATACTAGAAATGTAATGATTTATTTTCCTAGGTCTAAGAATTACAAGTAATATCATACCAACATATTATCTACCGCTATCATCTCTCTCATCTGGTTGAATAGTTTCATTTAATACTTAAAGTGAACATGATCCCATGTATTTACATATGATACAATTTCTGGCAAGGATATTAATGTGTCATCTCATATGAGTATACTTACTGAACCCAAAATTAAATTTTAACATTAAATTAAATTGGCAAACCAGTCGCTTTTAAGTACGGAAGTTTTGGAGGAGTCGATCACAGCAAAAATAGTTCAATAGTGTAAATATAGAGTAGTAGTTTTAATTTATGTATGGTTTGGACAGGTTATATTTCAACATTCCATTAATTTGCAAACCAGTCGTTTTTTTTTTCTTTTGGGTGGGGGGGGGGGGGGGTACAGGAAATTTGCAGAGCTGTCGATCACAGTGAAATTCGTTTGGCTTTAAATGACACTTACGAGTAGGTTTACCTTACAAACTTGGGCTTTAAAACGTTTCTGTAAGTCCATGCATACAAAGGAACGAAAACAAACACAAAAGCTCGAGATATGGACCCAGAAATATTTTTGAATATTTTTTCCGAAATATGAACTAGTTCTCTGAAATTTAAGGTTGTCATGGCTTAAACCTTATACCGCTTAATGAAGTATTAATCATAAAATATACTCGTTACATAGATTCAAATATGTGATGTGAATACACAATGTTTTGTATTTAATTTTTATATTATATTAGCAGCGCCGTAATAGTTGTTAAATATAAATCAAAGGTCTCACCTTTTAGTAAATTCCGTGTAAATTAAAATGTTTCTAATCGCTGTGTTTAAATAAACTACTCAATATTGCCTACTTATAGAAACGCTTTCACATAAACAGGATGTTTAAAATCAGATTAAAATCATATCCGTGTCAATCCAGGACAATCATACATTGGTAAGTATTTCAAACGTTAAGTAGTTTCGGTTCATCAAGACTTAGAGTATGAATAATATTTAAAGGGTTACTATACCTATACATATGAAAAAAATGGAAATATTCATGCGTAAAATAGACGATATAAACTAAATAATCCAAATCGCACAGAAAAAAAAATAATCAAATACTGGTGCAAATTCACTTCAGTCTTCGGAAAGCTTAATAAACCGAACTAAATTTGAATCACTCGCAGAAGGTATGAATGCAAACTGATGCTCTTCTGCAAAACGTTTAATAATCAGGCCCCATGTTCACAAAATATTTTTCGGTCTCAGCTGAGGTTGAGTTTGAAATTTTTATATCAATTTCACTGAAACTAAAAGATTTAATTCCAAATAAGACTGATTATCAATACTGAATAGTCCCTTGAAAATATTTATTAACCAAAACTTACGTTTAAACATGCAAAATAGATATAAATGACAAATAAAGTTTCATCATCAAACTCAGGTGAGACTGAAAATAGGGGCAGACTGCTGACTACAGCCGAAGAAACTCTGAAGAAGTCCGTGATAACATGCCCTTAATTACCACACTTCATGTTAATTCAGGACTGGAACTCATTGCCTCTATGTGTTCTGCATCACTTTCTTAATTAAAAAGCTATCTGAATTAAAAAACAACAAAACCCAACCCTACTATTATGTGGTTAATAGGAAACTACAGGTTCTTCATACATATCTTCGTACAAAACTTTGTTCTCTCAACTATAATTTATTTCTTTAAAAAGTATCCCCTTCACTTTTGTGAAGTTGAGGTGAAATGGAAACAATCTTTCACTTCTTGGACTGCAGTTTCTAAAATGTCATTCGTATATTTCTGCTTGACAGTCTTCAAAACTTTAACACAGAGGTTGATACACTATTATTCGGTGTCACAACCAATACAGATCCAGACAATAACTTAATTTTCGCCTTCGTACCATCTTATTTTTCAGTGAGCAAGAAAATTCTCAAATAATGGAAAATATCTACTCCACCGGTAGTTAGACATTCCTTTAGCTTCCTTTCTATCTTTCCCTCTTCTGTAAAATCCTTTTCTGTGACTAACAGAAACTTTGAAAAGAATTTCAATTGTTTTGTCTATGTCTTTTGCATTGTTCTTTCTAATTACTAATATTTCATAATTCGAAAAAAAATCTCAGGAAAGTGCAAATGAAATAAAACAAAATCTGTAGGACATAGAAGAATTCTGTAAGACGTTGTCTTTCTTTCCAACCCTATCCATACAAATATCATCTTAATGTACATTTATATGGAGAAAATATGTTTAAACTGAACTAAACCGAATTGTAATTTAAATGACTTTACGCGACCTGTTTATAAAAAAAAGCAAAATTATGATTTTTTTCTTAACTAGAATAAAGTATTTACATGTACATTTGCAAGATTTAAAACAAAACTGAGTCTATATAAAGGTCATTTGAAAGCATTGAACACAACTAGATGAAATATGAATAACCTTTATCAACCCAAGCATAAGAGGTTCTATTTCATTCAGTGATGTTGTATATCCTGCATAATTTAACTGCTCTTTTAACTGCTCGTTTGAGTTTACGGACTGGAAAATACTTCAATTTCCCGCTGTGATTTCAACAGCTTTAAAGGAGCAGGAAGGTCACAGGTTCCCCTAACATTATTTCAGACAAGAGCGGGTGCCTGTGTAGAGCCGCGCCGAAATACCGTACAGTATACCAGCTGAATATTTTCTTCTTAAGAAAGAATTCTAAGCTCAAAGCAAAATTTAGAACGAACAACGATAAATGGCAAATGATTTCAATTTGGAGATTTTAACGTCGAACTTACCTCTCTTATGAACAAAACCGAAAATGAATGAAAAGTTCTCCATTTTTCTGTCAAGTCATTTACTGGAAATTGAGCCGGTAAAAGGCTGATAGAAAAGGTTGTCACGAGCAATATTCAGGCCGGCGGTTTTCTAAGTTCCAGTCAATTTCCTAAATTATTACAAAATGACTCATATCAAACGTGGAAACCAAGTGCTGAAATCTAAATTGATATGACAGCTGATTCTCCTAATTGTTCTACACATATTGTTTTTACCCTTTCGATGGCTTAAAGTGCAATGAAAAATATAAATAATCGACTGCTTCTGTTAAAATTAAAAAAAAAGTTCCGAAATATAGAACAGCGTGAATATTTTTGATCTGCTTCATTTAGCGCAATCGCAACTCCTTAATTGTAGAAATCGAACTATTGTAACTGAAAAATACTTGCAGATGTCTTGAAAAACAAAGTCAAATAGCTGACCTGACCATTTTGCAGTTATTTATTCCTTATTTGTGAAACGATGCCATGGTTTTCTGATTGTTCCTTGGAGGCTGTTTACAGTAGAAGTTATCAATAAAACAGATTTATACCGAAAAGACTTTGGAAATAAAATTCATATTACATTTATATATGTAAGAGCCAATGAAATGCTTTTTTTGACAGCTACTGATTTCAGAAAAGGAACATGGTTTTGAGTTTAATGTAGAATGTCATATTTGCTGGTTCTTCGTTTCCAAAGGGTTTATTCAAGAGTATTATACATTTCATTGCATGCACCAAAACCGAGTTTGTTATATCTTGCTGCTTTCAAGGATTCTTCTTTAAGGTATTTATTCATTCAACAAACAAATATTGAGGATGGTTAATCCTGTTACATTGTATAAGTTTGATTATCGATACTTAAATAAGATTGTCTAATAAAATCGACTAATCAGGTGATTGTTCTTTACACAAACTGTATTAAATATTGCTTCTAAAGAGTTAATCAAAATCTTGAATGCTTTGCCGTTCTTGCATCGGTTTAGTTTACCATGCTCAATGTTTCCATATATTCCATTGTGTAGTGCAATTCCTTCAGGCAGCAGCGAAACTAATCTTAAACGGTTGAGTTAACATGTTCATTTGTACTACTTGGCGCTTTGCCTTTATTAGCATTATTGTTATGGTGAGTGGTTCATATGAATTCTTTCTACCTACATACATGGATCTTAAGGTGATTTTCATGTATGATTGTGCTAGATGTTAATTTTATTTCATTTGATAGAATTTGTTTCGAAGATCATTGTATTTATCATATGTTTGTTGAAATAATTGGATATATTTCCGAATAACATTATTTGTTATGTTATGTTTGTGAGAATTATCAAAAACAATATTTTCAGACTGTACGTCTATATTAAAAATGTAGTCTTACTTAAGGTCCATTTCAGCCAAACGCTTTTGTCCGGTTTGAAACGGTACACGAGACAACTTAGTACGAAATATTTAGTATGAAATATATAAAGATCAGTAATTTGATTTAACGTAACCCAAACAAGACTAGTACCTTTATAAGTCCATATATTCAAAAATCATTTATACTGATATCATACTCGGGCTTGAAACACATACGTATAAAATCAATAATGTTTTTTCTAGTCAAATTTTACATAAGCTCTGGTTAAAGCTTGTATTGCAAGCCTATATTTTAATAAGCAAAACAAAAGAAAGAACCTCTATTTGAATTATTTCTCTTGTTTGCATAGAACCAAAGGGATAATATAATTTTGATGTATTTTTAAGGACATAGAACTGATAACTAGACACATGTTATGATCACATTCAGTCCATTGCCATTTTAGACAAAAGGTTTTTGCTTTTTAAATCTCAGAAAAACTTTTTATGGATAATATCTAGCTCTATCCTAACCTTTTATAATTTTAATACTCACCTTCACATTATACACGAGAGTTTCAACCTAGTTACTGTGGGATAGTGGTGCATACTCCTCAATCATGCCGATATAAACTTTTCTGTTTACTAGTAATGAATTAGTGAATCAGTTAATAGGATAAAGGTTATATATTACTTTCAATATTTAAGCGATTTGTGATATCAAAGCTTTAAAACAGATTGATAGTGAGTGGGCGTGCATCTTTTTGAGCTTACATGTATTTGAGTGTATGCGTGTGAGTGAGTGAGTCCGTCATCGCATTTCAAAAGCAACATTTTGTGACATGTGGTTTTGTTAAATGTAGCACATGTCATATATTTGGCTAGAGATTTATTTGAGGTGTATACATAGATCTTACATAGAACCAGATTGATTCATGTCAGATTTCTTTTTTATTTTATTTTATATACATTGTAATTCTATAATGAACTCTTTTTGGTGCTTAATCATCTCAGTTTTATTTTCAATATTTCAAAGAGATTCGTATAATATATTTCTATTTGAAAGCTTTATGAATATTTCAACAACTGAAACAGCTTTAACGGTTTTATTTTATATCAAATCGTGGTTCCTTGTATATGACCAACATAGCTGCTTCGTGAGATTAAAACAAACTCTGAAAGACCTAGCACGACCTAGTGACCTTCTTTTTCCTCTCACATGAACTATCTGAAAATCATTCTGATCATTTTGGTATAATACAGCTATACTTCAAGATGACAGGTTGAAAATTTAGGACCTCTCTGAATTAATATATTTTCATAATTCATATGTAAATTTACTAGGGATGGGAACGAATATTCTAATATTCGAAAATCGGTCGAATATTCGAATATGAAAATCAAATTCGAATATTCGTAAATTATTGTTTGTTTTTTTTTTTTGTTTTTTTTTTTTTTTTTTTTTTTTTTCAAAATAAGTATCATTGATTTTGTGCAATATGAGCTTGCTAATTCTACAGAATTAAACCATGTCATGTTTGTTTATCACGTATCAAAAGATGTCCAATTAATAAGAAAATAGCAATGCATACTTGGCAGGGGCAATCGTTACGAATAGACAGTTTGCAACAGACGTCAATGTGTCAGATGCATGTCAAAAGATGTTCAATTAACAAGAAAATTGCAATGCAAAATTACCTGGGGTAATCGCTACGGATTAACAGTTTGTATTAGGCGTAAATGTGATATCTTTTTATCTTTTTATCTTTTGTTCATTTTTATTGGCGCCTGTTTTATGTAACAAGTTGTAGAAATTTTTTTTCGAAAACAATACCAAACTTGTAGATATTGTCGATCTTTTCACAATATTTTGTACGACGTTTCAGACCATCCGCAGAATCGGTTTTCATCCGCAATCGGCCGTATTCGAATTAAATTTTGAAGTACTTTATAATAAAATCAAGAAACAACATATGATTGATGCATAAGTTCATGTTGAAGGAGGTTTAAGTCTGCCTTACTAGCTTTTTACACGACGATTTTTACATGCCGATTGAAAATTATCAAAATGGCGGCGGTAAGACAACAGCGCGTCACATGTTTAAATGGAACGACTTGCTATTTTTAGATCAAATTGCGACGATCTAAATTATAATCGTTTTGATTTTTTTGTATCATTTTGAAGCTAAAACACTGAACTAGTTAATTATGTTTATGATTATACTGACAGAATCGTGAAATAAAACGCTAGGATCTGCGGGTTTTGCTAGGTAGGATCGGGTTACCCGAAACAAACATTTTTTGGCCTTATTACGTACGATGATCCATGCTTTAAACAAATGAATATGTTGTGCATATGCCAATCACTTGATAAGAATGTAAAGCTTCCATTAAAGCAAACCGAATATTCGAATATATTCGAATATGGCAAACCGAATATTCGAATATTGATTTCAGTATTCGTTCCCATCCCTAAAATTTACTCATGCAATGTTTCTTCAGTGTAGTTTTAAATTGATATATAAATAATTATCTTACTCTGTAGAAACAAAGTTTGGTCTAAACTCAAAACCTAATGCATCAAATACTGTATACTGCTACAGTCCTTCAATAAAAATGTTTAAACAGTAAACACATTATCTTGGCTTGATATATGTCACTGTCTATTTGTAACTAAATACTTGTATATGCAAATCATGTATAATTATAATCATGGAAATATATTCTGTAGGGTGTATTTAAGTGTATCCAGTTCCCTAACGTTATATGACCCAGTTTTAGACAAGCTGTGAGATAACACAAATTAATCAGTACATAGAGCAATGACACCTGAGTAGTTTAATGTTCTGAATAAATTAATAAGGATACATTGATAATGAGAGAAGAGGTATATGTTTTTATAGTTTGTTTTGATAATCACTTTTAAATTTTCAACAAAAAAATAAATACCTTATATTGACTTAGATGTCACGTTCAGGTTAATAAAAGACTCATTTCGATGCTATAAATACTATATTAAATCTGTATACTTCAGGTCGCCAAAAATAGCCTGAAGTGTTTTAGCTGATAACAGGTTTTCATATTTAGACGGAGTTGATATTGAAAATGCGTCTTTGGGCTGACAAACACATTCTTATTAAGTTAGTTTAAACTGTTTTTATATATTATAGGTTACACAAAGTGGTTATCACTTTAAATAAAGATATATAATATTAAAGAAATCAGCCCGCCGGTACATAACTGAAATACGGTTGAAAACAACGTTAAACCCAAAACAAACAAAGAAGTCATATCTGTTTCCGAAATCATGTAAAATAGTAGTTGTTAAAAAGGTGTATTTAGTTAATGTGTTTACAACAAATTGGAAAAGTTATAAGAGAAACTTAAATTACAGTAACTTCAAAGTTTAGAACAAGATAAGAGCCCATTTTTCATCCCACTGGTACATAAATCGGTCGAAAGCCTAACTATAACGAATATATAACGTAACCATATTTTAGCAAACATGTCAGTATTTAAGCAAAATGATGGACATGGTCAAAGTATAACATTACTGGATACTGACGGCTATGTCACTTGTACATTCGGAAACCCGGACGATACAGCAAACAGAATTAGAGAAATGGTTACTTTCAATTGTCGACCGGATGACGTTTTTATATGTGCTCCTGTAAAATCAGGTTGGTCTCATACTTTACACACCATCTAGTGAAAAAATTCTATGGGAAACTCAAATACTAAAATCAGAAATTTTATTTCATTTAAAGAAGACATAGCAGACATAGAAGGATGTTGTCGCTAAACCTGACAATTTCTTACACTTTTTAATGTTTGTGTATGTCTGTTTGAGCTGGTGCGAATACTACTTTTATGTACAGGTTCGTCTCAAACTTTTACTACACAGTGCTTTGTCTCATAGTTATTCGCATACCTCTATGTCGGTTGAATTATGATCAAATTGAAGGGCATACAAGTCATTATCTTAGCAAAAGAAACACCATCTGGTCTATGGATTCCTTTGTTAAAATAATAATTTAATTATTTTTAAAGTCTAGTATTTGATATTATTTAATATTATTTATTGCTACTCAATTCAAACCGAGAAACATAACAGCATTTAACAGCGGATAACATAATCAACTGATGGAGTGCTAATATAAGCAAAGTTCATTAATCAATGGATGTGAATATAGTAAGTAGGTAAAACTTGTTTTTTTCTTTAGAAAATTAAATCTGCGTTTACCACAAATCATAAATTTTGATTAAAAAATTTATTTTACACAAAGAACGGGAAATCAGGTTTTGGAATTTTCTATGAATTTGTATTGTTTATCTTTTGTGAGCATCTTTTGTAAAGTTATTTTTTTATCAAAAATGTATTCATGCAAAATTTTGGATTTATTAATAAGCTATATAAGAGTTTCTTCCGTGTGAAAGGCTTTTCTTTGATGAGACGTGGTACGGTTTTACTTTCATGACAGGTATCTTCTGAGATATCAAAAAACCTTGATTAGATATTTCTCGGCAATAAAATCATGTTTTGAAACAAATCGCTATGTTAAATTTTGAAACGGACCTATAGTTGATGTGCATGACAGCCTTATACTTTAAAAGATGTTATGTTTACTTCCAACTTCATTATGTGCTTCCATTTTCTACACAATATACGATGTCACTTTTTTATCCCCCGCCAAAGGCGAAGGGGATATTAGAAATGCTCTGCGTGCGTCCGTGCGTCCGCAACGATCTTTGTCCGGAGCATAACTCCAAAAGTAATAGAGGGATTTTCTTCACACTTCATACACTGATAGAACGCATTGGGAGGAAGTGCAGTGTGCAAGAACAATAACTCTACCTTGCCTATTTTTTGAGTTATTCCCCTTTATCATATTTTCTTAAAAAAATTTGTCCGGAGCATAACTCCAGAAGTACGGAGGGATTTTCTTCAATCTTCATACACTGATAGAACACATTGGTAGAAAGTGCAGTATGCAAGAACAATAACTCTACCTTGCCTATTTTTTGAGTTATTCCCCTTTATCATATTTTCTTAAAAACATTTGTCCGGAGCATATCTTCTTCATGCATGGAGGGATTTTGATATATCTTGGCACAAATGTTTACCACCACGAGGCGGAGTGTCATGCGCAAGAACCAGGTCCCTAGGTCTAAGGTCAAGGTCAGACTTAGAGGTCAAAGAATACAAGAATAAAAGCCTTGTCCGGAGCATTTCTTCTTCATGCATAGAGGGATTTTGATATAACTTGGCACAAATGTTCACTATCACGAGACGGATTGTCATACGCAAGATCAAGGTCACTAGGCCTAAGGTCAAGGTCACACTTAGAGGCCAAGGGTCAGATACAAGAATGACCTTGTCCGAAGCATTTCTTCTTCATGCATGGAGGGATTTTGATGTAACTTGGCACAATTATACACCATCATGAGACGAAGTGTCATGCGCAGTTCCCTTTTTTAGAATTACTTCCCTTTGTTGTTACTTTAAATAGCTTTTATTGTAACTTTTTCATTACTAGTCGTAGGGAAAAATCGAGACCACTTTTCTGTAGTACAACATGCATGCTAAATCCAATTTTGAGGTGTATTTTGACCAATCTCTACCTGATAAAGATTTTTGTGTGGACTTGCATTTTTTTTTAAAGATTAACTTCCCTTAGTTGCTACTATAAATAACTTATATTGTAACATTTTTATAATTGACCCTAGGGAAAAAACAAGACCATTTTTCTGTGGTACAACATAGATGTTACTCTCCAATTTTATGTGTATTTTATTATATATAAGGTATCTCTACCTGGTAAGGAGTTTTTTTGTGGACTTTAAAAAACAAAAGACTTACAATGATTACTAAACAACCACAAAATTAACATTCCATTTGCAAATACAGCTGCTAGAGTAAAGAAATTTGCTTTGACGGGCATATATTGTGACATTCTGGCACTCTTGTTCCCTGTTAGTTTTCCATTCCTTCTTTTTACAGTAGCCATATAGAAAAACATAGCTATACTGTTCATGAAAATTAATAAGATTTAGCAGTAAACCACCTCACTACTGACTTTTTCTTTCTTCCACATCTTAAAACCCCTGATGCGGACCACAACTAAATGGTTCTTCAAAGCTTTCCCCAAAATTAATACTTTCAGACACTAACTTGCCAGGAACTTTAGCCTTCAATTATAATATGCCCGGCGGGGGATTAGCCATGTGTAACATGGCTCTTGTATTTAATTATAACATTTGTAAATTAAGTTACTTCTGTACCCAAAAAGATATTTGTGTAAGTAAATGACACAAGTATGCCTAGTTCGAAAATGTTAAGGAAGCCAGATATCTTTGAACAATTCAAAATAAGAAGCCATGATATATCAAATTATATAAAACGGAACTGTATTATGGTGCATAAATATTTCAGGTACACACTGGACTTGGGAAATTATTTCAATGATGTATGCAGAAAAGACTGAAACCATTCCTATAAGCAAGATTGAGCATATGATAGAAGCTGTGCCTTGGGAAACGGTAGAAAGTCTGCCGTCGCCAAGGGTAAATTAACCTATATTTTCTCACACTGTGACAACATTTGGTTGAAGGTACTGAAAACAAAACATTACGACAAAAAGATATTCTGAGTTAAAACAGTAACTGTAGAAGTTGATCAAAGTAATACAGTGACATTTAAAGCTGTCAAAGGAAGTAAATGGCAATATTATTATAGGAATTAAATTTCTAGCTGTTAATTTAATAATTCAAACTAATACCTTTTGCATTTACTATCTAACCTAATTATGTATCTATTTCAGATACTAAATACACATTTGCATTACAGTCGCTTGCCAAAACAAGCAAAGGAAAAGAGTTGTAAAATGGTATACGTGATCCGAAACCCAAAAGACGTGGCAGTTTCACTGTACCACCATACTGTGGGTATAGATCTGTTTGAATATAAAGGAAAATGGGAACATTTTCTGCCTCTATTCACACATGGAAAAAGTAAGTTGTCTATAAATAATACAGTAATTCGATATTTTGACGGCCCCTAATTTGTTTGGTCTCGTATTAAACGATTTTTTGTTGTTTACAAAATCAGAAATGTGACGATCGTTTCACATGTGAATGTCTACCGAAAGAAAGGAATGTCCCTGGCAGCCGAATTTTCAAGTAATTATGGAAACCAACTTGAACACTAAAGAATTAGGTTCATATAAAGATATTTTGATATTCATCTCTTCAATTTAACAATTTAATTGTAATCAACAGTCTAAATACACGACTATGTATGTAATAAAACATTTATTGCCCTTCTAATGAAATTTATTTTACGGTATGAAGCATGATATATTTACAACTTAATAAGTAAACTTGTATACGCGACCTTACATTTGATCATATGTTTATGGTTTATTGTTTATAGTTTGAACAAGTCAATAGGCGCATTTACGAGGGTACTCCAAAAACTAATGTCAATTTTTTGCGTATAGCTAAATTGTCAATCAGATAAAGACACTTTCTCGTAATTTCTTCAATTCAAAGTATCCTCTCAACATGGACGTGAATGCTGTGAAGTAGTTCCCCGGTGGTATACTGTTGCGAAAATATAACTTTACAGAACCAAGGAGTAGGGAACACTAGAATTGAAGAAAATGGCACAAGAAACCTCCTTCGAACTTTTTGTTCTTTTTGTACTTGTTGGTGCAATCTATACACTTGGATTTTGGTCTGATGCCAACAAATGGGGGATACATTTAGTACAAATCTTTAATTTCAAGCGGATACTGTCTTGAAAACCCAACGAAAAACTGTTCTTTACGTCATATCAGTACTACCACAGATACGACACAATTAAGAAAATATCTCTTAGAAACTCGGGCATTAATATAAGCCCTGTTTTCTTGCTTTTTCTTCACGTTTCATTATAACAGTGAATTATATTAGCTTGTGTATGCGAGTATAATTTAAAAAAAGATAACTTACAACTTAGACATCTGGATTAAATTGATATTTCTCATGATAGTCGAGTACATACCCGTTATCAAGTACATGAAACTTCCGTGCTATTGCGTACAATGAATTCTAATGCAAGCCAATGAGTGAAAAAATTTATTGAGTCGCCCTTGTATTTGACCTTTCTGTTATGTAATACGGAATAGCTCCGCCTACACCTTGATCTCTCCCTGATAGCAAATTATTTATGAATTTAATATAGCGGATTCATGTAGCGCATAAATGTCCTAAATGGAAATAAGGACCTTGGAAAAAGGAATCACAGAGTGTTAAAGGTACACTCTACTGGGTGTTATGTGTATGTGATCATAGAAATTAAATAGATTATTACAATTTCAAAATTAAAATAAAGTCAAGTTAAAGACTTAGAACAGTTTGGTGTAACCGAAAATGCAGAGAACATGGCTAAATGTTGCAAAACATATGGAGATGTGACAATTGCGTCGACATATGCCAAATTAACACAGCGTTTAAATGAACGGTTCTCTCACAATACCAGACGTGGATAGAATATTAAAATATGTAAACGTTTGTAACCAATTACCATTTATCGCAATCAGTTTTGAAATTCCTTGCGTCAAAATGCTATATCATCGCAATATTCAGCAAATGCGTACATTGTCAAGTATCAAAAGGTGTGAACATATCTTGCTGCTATGTTCGTATTTACGCAATGCATTACGGTGCTGTCGAAAACGAAATTAAATGTTAAGGTCAATCCGCACCTTAGGACCGGAATGCAGAAGTTTGACGGAAAAGAATGAAATCTGACACAGTTATAGACCAGTCTCTACATTTTCCGAATATATATATATCTTCTTCGTTTTGACGTTTATGCGTAAACGTTAAAAGCGCCGCCTGGTGGCACCCGATTTTTCACGCCAATTGCTCGATTTCCTGTCATAATTTTATTTAAATTTTAGCGATTTCATTTTTTGTTCGATTGCGCATTGAGTTGACTTTTCCAGTGTATATGACAAAATCAAAATGTATTTAGTGCACTACAAGACCGTTATTTTTATGATAACAAATGGGCACACGTTGAAATCGTTATCAAATTTTCACGTGCAAATGTATGCATTTTGTCTTATAACTTTTTTTCCGTGCGGTCAAAGTTTTTCATTGTTTGAAACAGTCTGTTGCAGGGTCCGCACTTTAAATTGATCAAATACGTGTTCTCGTTGGATTTTCTGCTAGAAAACTTGTTTTTTTAAATGTGGACAGCCGAAGTACATGTGTTGTCAGACAAATTACATATTACCGAACAAGGTGACCATTCTACTTCTTCTGCACAATTTTGTATATATATGTTATGAATATTATGGGGTCTGTCAGGTATAATTTCCGATATGAAAATTACCTAAGTGGTAGTCTCAAAAGCTTTACATGATCCTTGCAACTGTGTGAGTGACCTGAAAATTATAATATACCCGGTCATGTGTCACTTCCCAATTTTATTGCAGAACTAAGAAAAGGGCATATGTACTGTTTTCTTCCTGCATCGACCAAAAGTAGTTTTGATAGGCTTGTATACTCTTAAATCTCTCTCTGACAACATTTTATGTTTGAACTGGATAGAAACTAAGATGGTGTTACATTATAACTGCCCTTCGAAATACTGAGTAAACAGATTTAGAGTATAAGGACATTTCTAAAGATATTGTTCAGACTTAAGGCTTAAAAGAGGACCAAATTTCATGCCATCCAGTCATCATTTCAGGCATGGATGCTCATCTAGATAATACCATTCACCTTCAGCAATATAACCAGATTGCAAAAAAAGGCGACAATTAGAAAGATTCTTAGCCTTCTTAGAAAAATCATAACTGCAGCGGTAACGAACAAAGAAAATGAAATCAGCGACGTCATCTTTCCGGCTCTGAAGACTAACATGTTATTGGTGAAGATAATCACTTCTCTCAACTGTAACAGAGCACCTTAGCTATGCAGCACTTTTGCTGCAGAACGCCTTAACTTCCGAACAGAGCTGTAAGATGATGGGTGTCTCTCAGTTTTGGCATTTAAGATTATAAATTATTATTATTATTATTATTATTATTATTAAACTTATCTTATATTAAAGGACTATTTCGGAACTATGGATAAATTAATTTAGGAAAGATAGAATTATTTATTTTAAATGTGCATCTAGAGAGAGAGAGAGAGAGAGAGATTTTATGTATTAATTAATTCAGGATAATTTCGGGCTTTGGAATAAATAAATCATATTTAGAGAACTTTGTACCTCATCATGCTCATGTTGTTATGTTCTAGAAAAATCCACTATACGATCAACTAATGAACTTATTAAACGGCTGATAGGGGTACAAGAAACATGTAGTTCTTGCAGTAAGCCGTAAAATATGAATGTGCGCATGTCAAACCTGAAGCCAAGGTAAGAATTTAGGATAACCAAAATGAGTTTGTTTATTTATTTTTGTGGATTCTCTTAATTGATACCCAAAAATAATGCATAAATGACCGCAGAAACGCTACAAGACATTGTCGCTACAAGACATTGTTGCGTTACAATGCCGTCACAGACGCTCCGACGTTATAAATTAAGCTAAATTTATAGATTTCATCTTGAAATCATGTGATCTGAACATTAATTTTTCATTCATAAGCCAACTTTTAACCGTTTTAACGGCAAATATCTCATTTAGCTTATAAAGAAAAAGACATTGAAGCCGTCGAAAACCCCGTTACCATAATTATATAAAAATGTAGTTATTTAAAAGTGAAAGAAATGCGTAACTATGGAAACACCAACCATGCTACATATAATAGAATTATTAAATTCGCAGACTTCGGAGAGTAAAACGTAAGACAGATGAAAAGTGTTAAGCCAGGTGATTTGTGTTAAATATCAATACTTTTCTCTTCCTTCACTTTGAAATACCTTAGAGGGTTATGTACTTCAAGCCTGGAGAAAGATTTTACTTGAAGAGGCAAAAACGTGCAATTTTAACCGCTTGTACATTTAATTACACGAAGTACAATGAATTACTATTGAATATTACAAAATTTCCTAGATATGAATTACAACAAGCTATATTCATGATTCAGTTTCGATCGCTTAAATTTCAGTACGAAAAACATTTTATCGTGAAGCCCGTGGATTTCAATTTTCCTTGTCCCTTTGTAATTTAAAACATAAATCAATAAACAACTAAAGTTAAAATTAAAAATGTTCTCATTTATGGGCTCGAACCAGCTATTTCCCGCATATTAGCCACTGGGCCACAAATAACGAACGACGAGTACGGGTTTCACTTACAATACTTATAAGGATATTTGGACATTTAACCAAAATTTATTTCCGTAAAACATACGGATAGCACCTAAGTTATGGTATCGAACGCACAATCACATTTGACGGGTTACAAACTAGCACAATAGACGATGAACTGTAAAAGTTCAAGTTAGATATAATAACAGGTCTGTTCTGTACATTTTAACCCTGTTTCTCCGTTCTGCCTCGTTTTTAAAGCTTCTCAAAATACAATAAATATGCAACAAACGGTTAAAAACTACAAACCTGCATAAAATCCTTAATCAGAGTCTATATGTTCTCTCGCACTAATCCGATTTAAAGTGACTACGCCATGACAGCGGGAGATTTATGACCAGATGCGACAATATGGTGTTGAATATTAAAGAGGCTGTATGACATTTTTATTACATTGTTATGTCACATGATAGATTAGGTTTTAAAGTCCTTTAGACTATCTAATTAAGTGTTACGGTAGAATAAGGAATATCTGTTTGTTTTTTAATCAGTCTTAAATTGAAATACATGTTTTTCACCTTGTGTTGACATCAGATGCAATATTTTCGCTAACAAGCAAGTAAAATGTGAAAAGTAAAAACATGTTTGAAATTCGATCGTACTTATTTTCTTTGCATGTGTTTTAAATGTTTTTTTTTTTGTTGTTTTTAATTGATTAGAAATTATGATGCGCATTTAGTTTATACATAATTTATTTTTGGTCAATTGTAAAGCAAGCAAGCAAACTCTCTACACCTCATTCCTGATTGAATCCACCGCCAAGAGGGTATGAGAGATGAGGCCAGTTACCCTTTTAATGCTGAGCGCCAAGCAAGGGAACTACTGGTACCATTTTCACGTCTTTGGTATGGCATGGCCGGGGATCGAACCCACGACCTCCCGTACTCGAAATGGTTGATGCGCATTTGAAAACGTCATACACAAATTCATGAAAGTAGGGTGCTGAAACTGGAAAAAAAATATTTTTTGATATGGAATCGATCCAACCGAAGTGACGAAAATCCGGATCGACCGCTCTACAGTAACATACGGTATATACCGAATGAGATATACTATTGAAGGAATTGAAAAATGTGTCCTTCCGACACGTGCACAGAGCGTCTGACATCGGATTTTTGAAAGAATACGCTTTTCCTTGTGCGTAATAAGCGTCCACATAACTTGTCCGAACCGCAATGTCTTGCGCATCAGTACAAGCATAGGCAGTATTTTTTATTACAAAATCTACCTTTAAACCCCGATTGAGGCAGTGCCTTGTTTCATATTATTTTTTATATTTCCTTTATATTTGAATACCATGGAGCAAAATTCAAATTCTGTTTGCTTTTGCAGACTTTACTGATAAATACTTTTCGGGAAATTCCAACTTTTTTTATATTCATACTCTTCAGAATTCAAGTTTGGTCCTGTGGCTGTAAAAACGAAAGTGAACGTTGTATGTCTGATAATAAAATCACCCGTTGTATATCAGTAAATTACTGAATAAAAATAATACAATAATGCTATGTATTAAATTTATTTCACTAATCTTCTGACTGATCAGGCACTCTCTTATCGCTCTTGTTCTTTTATTATCATTCATATCTGTATATTTTCTTTGCTCTTATTATAGCATATATTTGGAAGAATAATAAATATTTGAGAAGTTTCAAGAGTTATCTCAGTTAAACGAAATACCTGGGACCAGTTTCTAGAGAGTGAATATAACTTGCATAGTAACTCGCAAGTTTGTGCGTTGGTCTTTTAGGAATTGAGACTGAACAGCTTGGTATAATGATAATAATAAAAATAAAAACAAAAATAAAAATAAAAATAATAATAAAAGCACACGCAACGCACGATAGAGTATATATTAACGTCCGTCTTATAAAAAGTAATTCACGAAACAATTTTAGTCAATGTATATTTTCGCAATAAGCACTTCTATAACAGACGGACTTTAGAAAAATAAGCAAGGATCCAAACAATTTAAATGCAATAAACTTCTGACACACTTGTATATATCTTTAAAAAACCTGACTGCAGCATTCGTGTTAAAAACGTAAAGCTGTTTTCTGTTTTTCTTTTTCTTCTTTTTTTCTTTTTTTTTGCCTTATGGATACCTACGGTGGTATGTTTAGGACATATGTTATTTTTTTTTAAGATTAAATTATCTAATGCGCACGACATCTTATCTTGAGCGATCAACATCTTATCTTGTGCGCACGACATCTTATCTCGAGCGATCAACATATTATGTCGTGCGCACAACATCTTATCTTGAGCGATCAACATCTTATCTCGAGCGATCATCATATTATCTTGAGCGATCAAAATCTTATCTCGAGCGATCAACATCTTATCTTGAGCGATCAACATCTTATCTCGTGCGCACGACATCTTATCTCGAGCGATCAACATATCATCTTGAGCGATCAACATATTATCTTGAGCAATCAACATGTTATCTTGAGCGATCAACATATTATCTTGAGTGATCAACATCTTATCTCGAGCGATCAACATCTTATTTTGTGCGCACGACATTTTATCTTGAGCGATCAACATCTTATCTCGAGCGATCAACATATTATCTTGAGCGATCAACATATTATCTCGAGCGATCGACATCTTATCTTGAGCGATCAACATATTATCTTGAGCGATCAACGTCTTATATCGAGCGATCAACATATTATCTTGAGTGATCAACATCTTATCTTGAGCGATCAACATATTATCTTGAGCGATCAACATCTTATATCCAGCGATCAACATATTATCTTGAGCGATCAACATCTTATCTCGAGCGATCAACATATTATGTTGTGCGCACAACATCTTATCTTGAGCGATCAACATCTTATCTCGAGCGATCAACATATTATCTTGAGCGATCAACATCTTATCTCGAGCGATCAACATATAATCAGAATCAGCCGTGTCCAGCATGATATAGGTTAAGATGTATGATATAAAGTTTTTCTTATTATCGGAGTAATGAAATTAAACTTTAGTTTATTGGTATGTTTAAAAAATTCTGAATACGTTGAAAACTTAAACGTAAAGGAGTGTAAGTAAGACAGGATTTTGAAAGCGAAACATTCTATTTGCCGTGATCCGTTATATTTTATTACCTCGTATATTGGCCGGTGCTACACAGTCGGCCTGATGTCGTATGATCACTAAGTAAGGAACGCGCATTACGTAATATCCCACAGTCATTGCGCAAGTGAAAAAAATATCTAAAAAGAAATAAAAGATTTTGACGTATTTAAATTTTTCGGCTCATATTCCTTTCAAGAAGCTAAGTTACGACTGTGATTGAAAAGAAAATAAATTACGTTGAAATGAAAACAGATTATATTAAATCATTACTAAATAATTATCTGCTCTTCTGATACCCGATACCATTTTTATTTGATAAATTATACTGTTGTTCGCGGCGTTGACTTGTCTTTTCTATTTTCTTTTTTTTTTTTTTTTTTTTTTTGCTGCACAGATATTCTGTTTTGTTGAATGCGAAGCAATAACATATAGAACATGGAGCTATGTTTTTTTTTTTTCAATCTTCTCTCCGACAAAACAATGGATTTCTTCCTTCTCTCGCATAACAAATATTCACATTCAAAGTATATTTCAAAAAATATATAAAAATACAAGACATAATATTCGATTTTTGGGGCGATTAGTCCAAATACTAGTACAATATGGATTTATTTGAATCATAGCAATATTAACATAAATCGTTATCACCATCGTACTGTCACGTTACCATCATCGTACTATCGCCTTCCGGTGCCCATGAGCATAGAAGAGTTCTGGTTTCTATTTCTCACGTTACTTTAGTACTGTTAAAATTCAAAATGATTTCTTTTGCATGTTCATGGGTTGTATAACGTTTTTCAGGTAAAACCAAATATGTAATTTTGCAAACACTCGGCAGGTCAATCGCTATGAGTTTTCTATGTTGTACAAGATTAATAACATAACAACAAAAGAGAATGCCATACTGTACCATGATCAGAGAGTTTTTTGTGTCTAACATTAATATTTTCACAAATATGTCGATGAATGTTTTCACAAATATGATGGCTTTTATTTTTTACACTGAAAATAAAATTCAAGCAAATGCGTGTCTTGTAAAACTCAAGTTATCGATGTTGAATTCCATAAGACGCATAACCACGCTGAAATCGGAACATCGCAAGTATTCGAAGAATATTTTTTGGCAGTTTGTGTGGCATATTTTTCATTTAATGCATCAACGTTTGGTGATTTTCTTCAAGAATACACAGCATTTCATTTTCAGTTTTCACATGTCAAAATTAAAAGTGAAGCGGTTAACAATCAAAAGTGACAGAATTATTATCCTTTAATCAGAAATTTTATTCATGATTTTACAGGAATGAGAAATGCAGTCAAATTATATTTTCAAAGCGTTTTGAACCTGTTCGCCTCCTTAAATTCATTCTCTGTAAATTTCTCTTAAGTTGCCAATACAAAGTGAATAGTTAATCATTATAGTGTTGCTTTTGGCTAACTGGCACCTGTAGCTAGTGGAGATCATCAATAAAAATCATGATATTTGTACATGAGGACCCGGGTTCGAATCGGCACATCGCCGTATCTTGAGAGCGGGAGCTGTAATTCTAAAAGCATAACTTCTAATCTTTTAATTTTGAGCATGCACATGCGCACCGGAAGGCGATGATGCCATAATGATTATGCGGCAGTACGATTGTGTTAACGCAACAGTACGAAGGTGATAACGCGACAGTACGATGATGAAAACGCGATAGTACGATGGTGATAACGCGACAGTATATCGCATTATCATCATCGTACTATCGTATTCTCGCGATTTCGTTATCGTAGTATCGCGTATCTAACATCGTATTGTCACGTTTTCGTAGTTTCTTTATTTCGCGTTTTCATCATCGTACTATCGAGTATCGCGTTTCAGATGAACACATTCAAAGGCGATGACCCTAACGGAATTCCGTATAAATGCGATCTACTGATTAATGTGTGATTTGAGTCTTCGTAGCTGCTCACCCTTCTCATATTTAGCCGCTCCGATAAGGCAGGTGTGGATTTTGAGTCATGAATTCGATCAATGGGTTAGCCGTTTGCTTCATGTTGTGATTAAACGGATGCCCTAAATGTATTACACCGTCTCTGATGAGCACTGACCTATTGACAATATTATGCCTGTCGTTACTTATATGAAATAATGTTGAAAAACGGGATTAAACCGAAAATAATACAAAGAAAACTAGCAATCAGTTTAATTGCGACATACCTCTCACAGACTGAGAAACGGAAACGGACAAATAAATAAAAAAAAAATAGACATTTATATTTATTTCATTGTTTTTATCTTATAGTTTGTAAGGTCATCGAAGTTAAAGAATATCAAAGAAAAACTACTTTTCGAAAACATCGATATTTCATATATTCACAGTTACTGTATTGTGGTCACTGGCTGATTTTTATATTGACTAAAATTCAAGGATTTGTCAAGGACATTGCCTGTTTTTAATTTTGTTATCGTTTAAAAGTGCAATATCGTGTAATTGCGAATATTTATAATATGGTGAAAAATTGCGCAATAAGCTAATTTATCAGCTGCACATGTGTATGAAATCAAAATTAAGTCATCAAAGAATAATAATACCATAAACGTAACTTATTTGCTCATTGAAAATCATTTAATGATTAATGTTTATGGTACAATATTAGTTTTACACAGTTGTTAATGTTAGTTCTGTTTAATTAAGGTTTCTTTGGAAATGAACATGTAAAGTTAACTAAACAAACTACAAAAGTATTTTTTCATTAACAGTACAATATACTGATGTAAAAATGAAATATTAAAATATGGAAAAACAGCAGGCCTGAATGAAACAAAATTCAAACTTGAAAAGCAGACTGACAATTAAGAGTTGACTGCCAAAAAGCCCCGCTAAATTCAGTTACTAATAGATAAAACGATGCGGCTGCACAAAGTTTTCAGCAAAAGCGTAGTTCAAGAATCTGACATAAAGAACTGAGGCTTAGCAAACACTAATGAAAATCTTAATTTTGACCATACAGGTAACAAGAGAAAAACTTCACGGGTGAATTCCTGCAGAAGCTGTATAACCCATGCTCAAAGAATTGGCCAATTATTTCTCTATGAGACCCGAACTATTGTTAGATGTCAAAAGATCACACACAAGTCAAAGATAAAAATTCCGGATTTGCAAACTAAATCCGGAGACTGTTATTACTCCTGACTACCACAAGTAAACCCTCGGTTTCAAATTTCCGCAGGCTAAGTGGGAAATATTTTGAATACTTCATATGAAACAGTATCTGAATCTACACATATTTTAAAAAGCACGTGGAGATATTTGCGAAGATAAATTCCGTACCGGCAAGCTGTTAATATATTTTCCGTCGACTTGATAGGCGCTTATAAACATCTTTCTAAAATTCCGTCCCACCAAATCTTCAAAAGTAATATACCCTCTACCAAAAAAAATAAAATACTAATAACACGCGCGGCGATACATGATATTGTATTACTTTTCTCAGGGTGACAATACTTCATACCACTGTGGTGAGTGTGACATATACTTTATCATTGATTACAATGCAGAACCTATTTTTAAAATGGTACATACGTTGCAATAATCAGTATACGAAAATTCTCAAAAACATTGCAAACAGGAATATTAGTAATCGAGGTGGTAATCAATTTCAGCCGAATACCATTTGCTGGTTTGAGTATGTTCTTGAGTGGGAGGACATAATGGCAAGGAATCCTGAACTCCCCATACATCTGATATATTATGAAGATTTAAAAGAGGTAAACATATATGTACCTATTCATACTACATGGTCGTTTCTACATGTACTTTATAACTAATCAATTAATTTGCCATATCTCATTAAATGTCCTATTCACAAAATATATTCATTTATTTGTCAACACGTAAATGGTATTTCAGCTTCCTCGTAGAGCGTTGGGTTGTCATCTCTAAAGTGACAGTCAAAATATATGATGAACATCACTGAAATCTCTTTATTTCTATGAAAACCCTTGAATAAGACAGTGATAGTGTTATCATAAGTAGTTTCACGCTTCTGTCCTCGGGATAAGAAGTATCTCATCTCATTAAATGGTTATCGGTGGCACATTATCGTTATATACTTATATACCTTAATTAATATAAGTGTGTAGGTTTTGAATATGAATGAGACATAAAATAGAAAAGAGAACACTCTTGTTGGTTTTGTTAGTTTAGTTTATACTAATCTGTTTTAGCTCGATTTCTTCAAGCTTATTGGAACCACTTTCGAGTCCGCTTCCTGGAAAAACTAGTACTGGTGTCATATGAGAAGTCATGATCGTGACCCCACTGGGGCTCGAACCCACGACCCCTGGATTGAGCAGCCGACACCTTATCCACTAGAAAACCGCTCCCCTGGTTTTGTTAGAGGTTATAGGTATTATCTGATCTCAAATAAATAATAAACAAATATTTTATTATTCTAATTCAGAATACTTTACAAGAATTGTATCGGTTAGGAAAATTTCTTGGAGTAGAAAACAAGGATGGGATATTTGAAGAAATTAGCGAGAAATGTCAGTTTGATAACATGGTGAAAGATAAGCAACAATATTTAGCGCCAAATGTTGCCTTTCTTGCAGACGGCTTTACATTTTACAGAAAAGGTAAGCATAGAGAACAAATATATTTTGGGATGACAATATTTTTAAATATATTAACCTCTTGGAAGTTCTGCGATCATCAATTTACATGTAGTATAATGTTTTAAGTCTATTTGGCAAAACAAACAACATGTAGGTCCTCAAATGACATGTCTCCATGTCGTTATATTTTCAGGTCCTTCGGGATCATGGAGGTCATTCAATGTTAATGAATGATACAGTTCCGTTTATGCCGAAGCTAGGGGCGCGATAAGTGTTACGCAATTATTTCATTGCCCCTCATGAACAGACTCAATACAACAGGGTGTGCTATCATTTCGCTTGGTTGCCCTCTGTTCCTCCCCCCCCCCCCCCCCCCCCCCCCACCCACCCCTCTTTTTCTGTATTTTACATATAATTAAAATGTACTTGTTGGATTTTCGGAGCAACCTGTCTGCAATATTTATCCGATATAGAATCTTTTTGTTGTGGGCCTACATTGCGATGCATGGCTTTACGGCTGTGTTTGTGGTGCCCTGTGCTTCCGGGAAATTTACCCTTACCTTTTATCTTGCAAAGGATCAGTTTGTAGGTTTTATTAACTAACACAACAGCAGTGATGTGCGATGTGCGGAATACGTAAAATGTCTCCCCTTACTTTGACTCAGTGTTGTTATATTTTCTTTTCCATTGGGGTCATGGAGTTTATCAAACCGAGTCTGTTTTCTTTTTTTGGATGCGATATTTGCAAAAATAATGATAACAATGAAAATGTTTCTCATGTTTCTGAGGGGTGATTATTATACATTTTAGGGTATCAATGTTATAGAAACTGAAACTGACATACAACTGTAGACAGCTGGTCACTTCATAAGGATGAAGTTCTGTATTAATGTTCAGTAACAATACAAGTAAAACAAAATACTTAGTTTTGATCGGTAAACGATGCGGAACGCGCGGCTGACATAGTGTCGGTATTTTGTACTGTTCATTGTTAACAGTTTGATGTAGTGTGTAAATTGGTGTGCGACGGGCTTTTTCCAATTAATCACGCCATTTAAAACTTTTCAGGAGATATTGGTGACTGGAAGAACTGGTTCACTGTTGCACAGAATGAAATGTTCGACGAGATCTACAGCAAAAAAAATAACAATTCAAAGCACAAATTTAGATATAGCAAAAAATGAGAAAAGCTAATCTCTTGATTTTGCACACACAGGCACGCGCACACAGAAACGCACAGGCACGCACATACACACAGACACACACACACACACACACACACACACACACACACACACCATAATTATAGGGCAAGACCTTCATCTTCGGCTAAAATATTTTTTTACTTCTGCTTCTCTTTTCAAACCTCTAAGGTTCTAACTATTTTACTGATCAAATAATACGTTATTCAAATAGATACATACTAATAAACTGATGTTACTTTTTTACAAAAGTCTGTCCGACCTGATTTTGGACGCTCCATGTTAAATCTAAAATTGTCAAAAATGTATCATGAAGTTTGTGATTCTTCCCTATTGACTTACGTTGTAAAATGACGAGACGTCCATTCAAAGACGGTGGCACCCTTGCAAACGTCATATATTGGTTTGCTCGCAGTTAGCGACGTCTGTTTTACTGAATCATGAAAGAATAAAAGAGCGAAACTATAGGATTTACTTACTAAAGGTTGTTTAGGAATACTCCGGACAAGAAATGGTACTTTAGTATACTACTGGTCGGGGGCCACCAACCGGACACTTTTAGAAGTTTTTCGCCATTTTCTCTTTCATTTCCTTCATTACAACTGTGAACTTTCACATGAACATAGTTAGGTGCACCCTCAAGAAGAAGACTTAATTTGTTTACTCCTAACAAATGATTAATGCCCTTTCCAGGGCCGAATGTAGGGTCAACTAAACTACTTACTTTCACTGCTTGGCATACCATATATATGGACAGTTTTTTACAACTTATGGGAACCTCTGTACTGATGACATTTTGCTATGTGATGTGAAAACGAGTCAAAGTATTCATTATTGGCCTGAAAGATATAAATTTTATTCAGATTTTTTTGTGTGGAAAACTGCTATATGGTACTAAGAAATGCAGTGCGGATTTCCAAATCCCCCCATGATGTTTCATGCTTCAGTATGGATGACGGAATCAAAAAATGAAATTTCCTCCTCAATAAGTTATTTTTGACATATATAATTCCACGTCATTGTTAAAAAATCAAATGTGTGTTTGACTTATAAAAGATTGCTAAAAATACAGCAAATTTTAGCACCTACGAAACTGTCCGGTTTGGTGGTCGTCCGGATTTGGTGGTCCTCAACCTGTAGTCTTGAATAATCAAGGGCAATAACGCATTAAAAAATCACCACCCCTGAACATGGAGATATTATACGCATCGTCTTGGGAGTGAAGCTTCCTTGAATGAATGGACTGAATTCCAATCAGTGGTAGCCGAGAAATACTCCGGAGAAGCATTGCGGGACGGACGGACGGACGGACGAAACGGCAACTGTATCCATCGCCAGGCGGGAAGCATAACATATTACAGTCATTTCATGTTGAAAAAATTCCAGTAGATGTTTTGTAATACATTTGATAAAATAACAGCGTTATCTCTGTAGATTGCAAGGATGATTTTGAAATCATTTTTCATGTATAGGCCTTAATATACAAGACCGTAAAATGAATTTACATTTGGTAACATACAAACACCTTTAAATTACATAATCGTTCAACTGGGTATTTACATCCTGTTTGTCACGACTGTGATTTTAATGACATTTTCTGTTAAAACATAAGACAATTTGTACATGCGTGTATTGTAAATGTTTCTACATGACCAATAAACTCATTCAATCTTAGATACGATCAATGTATTTAAAATTCATTTCCTTTAAAAATACGTCAACTTATCAGCTTCCGAAATGCAGAGCCCGGTGTTTACAACAATAAAACATTGCATTATAAGCCCTCGTTCCATAACACAACTGACCACTTCCAGACAAGACTTGCCTCGAACAACATGTTTAGAATCTGCTTTTGTAAGCTCTTGTTCCGCAACATGACCGCCCGCTACCTGACGAAAGTTTCCTAGCACAACACGTGTAGAATCTGCTGTTGTAAGCTCTTGTTCCACAACGGGACTGTCCACTTCCAGACTACTGTTGCCCAGCACAACACGTGTAGAATATGTTGTTGTAAGCTCTCACTCTACAACACGACTGACCACTTCCAGACGACAGTTGCCCAACATATCATATGTAGAATCGACTATTGTAAGCTGTTGTACCGCAACATGACTGCCCTGCACCAGAAGATAAAATGTTTCCACAATAGGGGTAGAATCTTGGATTGTATTGCTTTGGGCCAATTCTCGTTGTTAAAAGAAATTTAATATGTAGTTTAAAAGGATAGACAAATATTGAAGGTACATTCATTTTTGCTAATCGATAAATTTTTCAGTCACCATGACATATGAATCAAATATTCTCTACATTTAAAAACATATTTTACTTCTGTACATTCCGTATGTCCCAAAGCGATGAAGAAAACAGCTATAACAAAACCCCGCATGGTAGTATCAGAAAAAAGTAACACAGATTTACTGATTCAGACATGTATGACATAAATCCTTTATAACGACCTGTAATAAACTTTTACAACTAGAACAGTTACCTAAAAGATATGCGTATTAAACACACAAGTAGCAATCAGTTTCTGTTGTCTTTGGGGGGGGGGGGGATGTAAATAATTCAGAAATATTGTATATTTGGTATTTCTGTTTTTGGATTTAACATGCGATTAGATTGTCATTAACCTTAGCCTTAATTGTATTGCTCGTTATTACCTCTCTGTCTCTCTCTGTCTCTCTCTGTCTCACGCACGCATGCACCCAGGCACGCACGCAGCACTGCTTACATCAGTTTGTATTTTTGTACGTAAGTCATAGCTTGCGTTCTTATTATACATGTGTATATAATATGTTAAATCATACGTTCATGGAAGCACAGAAAATAAAATATTGAATATTTAATAAGTAGAATTGTGCATGCTTACAGCAGAATTATAGATTATCTATTAAGACGGAACATTATCTTAAGGGTTCCAACTGTTTGACTGATGAACTAAATATACTAAAGAATAAAGTTTAACTTAATGGTTATTTGATTTAACATCATGGTATAATTGAGATTAACATAACATACCTGATTAGCGTCTGTTGTATACCAAAGATTTCCTTATCCTGCTGTATTTGCCCGGGAGTCTTAAGTGAGGTTCTCGTATTATGTCCAATAGAATCAATATATTTTCTGTTGTTGTTTCCTTTTTGTTATTGAGAATTTATACCAGAATAAACAAGATCACATACCTACAAATTATAATTATACTTTGAACAATTGACGTGTTTAAAGCGTGGTTTTATGTACCGAAATAGAGATAGAAAATAAAACATAGATGTTATAGAAATGTGTGTTTTTAGAATAAATCAAACTTTAGACTTCAGCCTAATACAGTTGTAGCCATCTAAGTAGTCTCATGGTAGAGCGCCAGCTTTGAGTGCAGGAGATCGTGGGTTCGCTCCCTGGCCGCGTCATAGCAAAGACATGAAAAATGGTACTAGTAGCTTCCTATACTATAAGGTTGGGTATCGCACTCACTGCTACAAGTAGACAACTTAAACATTGCTGTAAAAGACACTTAATCAAAAAAACAGATACTACACTAAAACCATTACATCTAGACATTTCACCTAATGTGAAAATTATTACATCTACACAAAACCTGTCCCGTAATTAAAGGGTTGATACCACTACAAGAATGAATAAATCTATCAACCTTTGAAAGGATCACAGATTATGAAGAAATATTGAGTAAAATATTAATAGATAATAATCGATATCTTCCAAACTGGCTGAATCTTAATACTTACCAATTTTGAACGCTATTTGTATTTTGTAAATGACATGAATGATTTAACCGATGCCGCATTAATACTGCACGACAGCGTTTCTTAAAAACTCAGTACATGCCTGTCGAACAAAGGTACGCAATATAAAAAAATACATATATATACATCATTGCATTTTGTTATTTAATACATGTAATCATACCTATGCTTTAGCTATCTATAATACGTACTTTAACGTCTACTTTAATCGTTATTGTAAAAGTTGGAATCCGGTTCATACTAAGCGTAAACAGGATATGCTTTGCTACCGTCACCTGTTGGCTGATTTGTTGCTTCGCATGGTGACACAGACATGGTCACGAGACTAGTTTTACTTTTTAAGGTTTAACGTCGCACCAACAAAATTGTAGGTCATATGGCGACTTTCCAGCTTTGAAGGTTGAGGAAGACCCTAGGTGCCCCTCTGTGCATTTTTTCATCACGGGCACCTGGGTAGAACCACCGACGACCTTCCGTAAGCCAGCTGGATGGCTTCCTCACATGAAGAATTCAACGCTCCGAGTGAGGCTCGAACCCACATCGGTGAGGGGCAAGTGATTTGATGTCAGCGAGCTTAACCACTCGGCCACGGAGGTCCATAGTTTTACTATTAGTTGTGATAATAGAAACAATAACATAAAATTAAGTCAATACACTACGTTTACGATGCAGTCAGTGATTCTTCGTTGGCCGAAAGGTGGCGGTACTCTTGCTTTACTTTTAAGCCGTGAGTTCGATTCCCAGACGCTTAAAAAAATTATTTCTAAGACTGTATTTAATTTCTTCTTTTTTTTCAATACGATTCAACGAAGACAACACGAGATAATTAATCTAGTTCTAACTTGTTTTCTAACATATATTTGTCACTATTAACACGTAATTATGTTTAGATACACTACGCCTTAAATCTGATTTAATGTTTTTGAAGCCTATAAATTTCATAACAACCTTTTACTTCAGTTTCAATAGCAATGCCCAGTATCGATTGATTTAAAGATACAACCGATTTTATACGAAAACAAGAAACAAACTTACACAAAGTATGAAACGTAAAATATAAAGAAATTGCACGGATGCAAGGTTCGATCCGTCAAAACTACCACTACAAAATGATTACATTTCCATTTACTTAACCTACTGCGCCATCAAGCCAACTATTGATTACTTTGCATATATTTTGTTTTGATATATTTAATTTATTTTAAAATATTATCGTATTTCTTATTCTTTATTCTTAATATATATGTATATTTTCTTTTAGCCAAAGGCATAAGCTAGGTCAAGTTTGCTAAATAAATGATGTTGTTGTTGTTACAACACTTGAAATTCCTTTTTTTCACAGTAATTTAAATTGCAAAACAAAATGGTAAGGTTTATGTGTTTGTTAATATATAATCCTTTAGTACTGAAGCCGAAACCATGTGCTCCTTTGTGTTCCAGTTACGAGTACAGTCTGCAAAGCTGGGTATGAATAAAAAAGTTAGTTGATACTTGTTGCCGGTCAGTACTAGTGTACTCGCTTTGGGTTGAATGTGTCCATATAATTGGTTTTGACAGTTCTTTAGTAGATTTTCCTGTATTTAGAAATATATAAGTGCATGATACCATAGTATCGAACAAAAGAAAGTAAAAGACGTCAGAGGAAAGGTCGACAATTTCAAAGTTTGCCTTTCGGGTCAATACGACTGTCCGTAGATAAAGAAACAAGGCAAGTATAAAATAACCTTACTGATACAAATTGAACAATTCTGCTAAGCATCAAAGGCTTCATTTTGTGTTTTCATTCGGAAGGAAATGATATGTCTTGATAATACAATTTGTAAAAATATATAGGCTAAAACTTGTCATATAAAGAGAGATCTAAGGTCGTGTAACATTCACCTGATCTAATTTGTACCCCAGATAACCTAATTTTGCCTAGATATCATAGAGACAAAATTTCAATATATTTTGTGTGAATAAGGTAGATAATTTATCATTGTTTCAATAATTTGACCTAGTAACCTAGTTTTGTACCAAAGTGACTCACTTACAAATGCATTTTCAATTTTAAGCAAATATTCTGACAACGACAACCTGATCTCTTGAGTGTTATAAATGCTTTTCTATGATTTGACCTAGTTGCCTTGAGATAGACCGCATATAACACAGTTTTGAACTTGACGTAGATTTTATAGAGAAAGAAGAGGAAATACAAAATGTGCGCCTAGGTTGTTAACAAGATTTATGTTCGATTAAATTTTATAACCTTTTTTTTTATTAAGATACTTCAGCTTTTGACTCGACTTAGATTTCATAAAGACTAACATTCTGACTAAGTATTATTATCGAGTCGAAAAGGGGCTTTTGAGTGAAAACAAGGTTTCTAGGTTTCTCCACAATTCAGCATAGTGACACATGTTTAGAACTTATGTAACCAAGTTTTAAACTTGAACTAAATTTCGTAGAGGCAACCATTCCGAGACGGAGTTATGATGATAAAGGAGAAAATGTTGTCTCTAGGCTATTAAAAAGGATTTTCTATGGTCTGACCTAGTTATCTTGTTTAAACCCTTAGGTAATCAAGTTTTCAGCATGACGTTCATTTTATACAGACAAACATTCTGGCAAAAATTTATAATGGTCAAGTAGAAAATGTTGCCTAGTTTGTTAGCAACGTTTTTTTCTATGCTTTGACCTAGTGGCGTATTTTACTTCAGGTAACCCGGTGTTAACCTTTACCCAGATTTAATAAAGATGGGCATTTTAACAAAAATATGTGATCAAAGGGATAATATGGCAACTAGAGTTTTGACATTTTTTTTCTATGATCTGACTTAGTGACATATTGTTTGACATCAGGAAACTAAGTTTTGAACTTGACCTAGATTTCATAGAGACAAATATTTTGAAAAAGGTTTAATGACGATAAGGTAGAAAATGTGATATCTAAAGTCTTTGCAAGTTACTCTATTTGATCTAGTGTCATAGGTTCTGACCTCAGGTAATTTATGACCATGCTGTCAATTTCTTGTGTATTTTTTTTCTTCGGAAAACTAACATTTTCTATAATGCAAGGACGATATGACAAAATAAGTCAAGGAGCATTCTTTTCTTAAGAATCATGTCTTACTCGTTTTGAAATAGTGTGCTAATGAAATGTAAACAAAGTGCGTCTAGATAGCATTTATTCATAAAAGCACTTGTGTGATGACCATGAAATATGTTAAAAGGTATATATTGCTTTACTTATAAGTTAAACATACTGTTAAGTATTAGAATTAAGATTTACTATATCATTCTCATTCAATTCAAATAATACTGATGTTTGATCTTTTTATTCTTTAAGACATTACTTTTTTTAATTGAATATATAATGTGGTATTTTAAAAGAGGATTTTATATCCAGATTCTTCTTTTTCAGCCAAAACCTTAAAACTTTACGTGCTTTGTTTTCCAAATTCTGACGTATTTTCTTCGTAATTTTTTAGCGAAGAAAAAATCAACACGCATTTCTTTATACATTTAACCTCGTCCTTAAAAATTTACGTGCTTTTTTCACCATTTACAACGTAATTTCTTCGTAAATTTTTCAAGCGAAGTAAAAATCAACACATAAAATGACATATGTCATGATACATTTTTTTCATATATATATATATATATATATACATATATCTATGAATTCAGCTTAGGGCATACTTCAAGTCCCTTGCAAATCCGCCTAGGGCAGACGCGTATATAAGGCGTACAAAATTGTGTCTGCCTGATTTTAAAATGAATGTGAAATTGCAAAAAATATTTATTTTCCATGAAATTTTGCTTTTAACATAAATTTGAGTTGTTAATCTAGTCAAATATATGATTTTATTGAATAGAAGCAGAAAGCATCATTTTTAAAATACCGGTCAAATATTGACCATATATATTTTCGGCTATGTATGAAATAAGCATAAGGCATACAGTCCAATATTGCATTTTTATGTTATATATATGACATATATTACATTTTTTCTTTTAAATTGTGTTTTTGATAAACTATCAGTTTATGATTTTGTAGTTTAAATTTAAAAAAAATGAAATTAAAAAAAAAATATAATATTTCACATGCGAGTTCGCATTTTTAAAAATTCTAACGGAAAGTTGCACCGTCTCTTACGGACAGCTCTTGTTCTAACTTTAAACTTTCTTAACGGATTAAATTTGTTGAAACAAAGTCTCAATTAAGGTCTGAAAATAGAGATTAACGTGCGTTAACATTATTCTATTCGAGGATTAAAAAATTTGAAAATCTAAACTTGTCTGAACACAACTCATAATGTAAATTCCTCACCCATTTTCGTATACAAATGCTGATCATTTGGACAGGGAAAACAGAAAAATGACATGCATCAATACGTATTTACTCTTATCAAAATAACGTAGATTGATGTTATGTTATTTTTTTCGTCCAATTTTCAATGAAATAAATCCGATTTTTGTAGCAATTCAATTTGGTAAACTTAAACGTAGTATTCCCTTTGTATAGTCATCCTTGTTCTACTTTCCCCTTCAACTTCCTCCCCCATCCCCTTTTTAACCCCTTACCACTTCCTCCCCCCTCTATCTATATTTGACAAAAATTTATATGAACTTATTAAGATTTATTCCATTACAGCTTCTTTTTGTTGTGGGCCTACTTTGCAAATGCGTTGCTCTGAGGCTGTGTTTTTGGTGCTCTGTGCTTCCGGGAAATCTACCCTTACCTATTATCTTTTGAAGATAGTGGCGTAACTGCATAAAGGGGAAATAACTTTAATGCAACTAAATACGAGTATTACGATATATTATAGACGATATGTGCGTAGTATGTATTTATTGTGATTAAAGTCTAGTTTAGAACAATCTGGGACTGGAATTATATGCGCTGTACACTGTTGCGTCCGTAAAAAGTAGCGCACCAACAAATTTGGCTTAATTTTTTTTCAATGGGGCGAGCGCAAGCCAAAAACAAAACATTTTTTGTGTGTGTTTCTGAAAATATACGAGCGGCAAAACCGATGAACAACTTTTTAATTTGGTGAGGCCTAAGAAAACAATATACGAAATAAGTGTATGACTTTTTTATATTGGTAACAAAAACTAGCAACACAACAGGAATTTAAACAAACAAACAAAAAGCATGAAAGTTCACGCATCTGTGTCTCATTCATTTCTTCTTAAAGTTCCCAATTTAACAATATGCCTTGTCTAAAATTTTAGAAAATAAGTGATAGAATTTTTATAATGCACACGAATGAAATATGTGTTATAAAGTTCTTAACAAAACCAATGTAAACAAACTTGTATAACAACGTGAATCAAACACACCGGAAAGGAACGGTTGCCAATGCTTTTAGCTTCACTCTATTAACAGTGTATACTACACAACATGGCTTCCCGGAGATGTTAGGTCATATTACGTAAATTAGAACATGTGCTATGTTTCTAAACTATCTTAAAATGCTAAATCAAGGAAAAAGCATGTCTGAATCAGGAAGTAAGCCCAAAATTGCCTCCGCATTAAATACTTTCCTACCATTTTGACCAATACACCACTGAAGACTTTAGACTAAGGCAGTTACAAACAATTTTCAATTGTGACTTTTAAAAAAGATAGTAATAAACAATTTTATAATATATAATAAATTTAAATGCCTTCTTAAAAATATAGCAATAATGTCCTGCTAACTTAACATTCTCATTGTTGTTGTCTTACGATCTGGAGGTCGGATCCTTTAATCAACTGGGATTGTGACGCTGATATGCTGTTCACGCAGCACTTGTTTCTATTACATCAGGGAAATTAATTGCAGTACATCAAGCAAACTTATTTTATTACATTAGGGAAACTAAAGTGCATGAAACTAAATTGCTGTAGCTTCAGACAATTCATAATTGTTAGCACTTTTTTATGTTCATGATACTAACCATAACGATTTTGCACCTTCATTTGGCTGTAGCAATTTTAATATAGAACCTTTCCTCGTAAATAGTATGATTTGAATAGAAACTCTCGCGTAAAACATTTCTTTTTTCTTTTAAATATTTTACATGCATGTTAGATAAACGCTTTATCAAATATAACTAAGAAAAATAAACATCCAGTTTCTGGAATAATGTGCATATTCAACTGCAGGCAATTCTCGGCGTTACGCAGTCTTCATCTCGAGAAAACCGTGCACTTCTGTTTATATGTAATTATGTGTTCTTATTTACTATAAAGTTTCTCAATTACAGGAGCCATCCAAGCGATAGTTCATAATTATGTTTAAAGTCTTTTTACTATATTTCTGCCAGTTTTGACATTATTTATTGCCAACAAGTATTTCTACGTGATGATGTTTTAATTGAAAGACACACTTGGCGTAATTTTCCGCATAAAATCAGTTTCAGTGTTATATATTGTTTTCACTGCAAACTATACGTCAGGTAAGTATTCAGATACTGTTGCATTGTAGGTGTTTTTGAACGTGTCTTTAAAATACGGTGCCTTAAGTTTCTGATTCGAAATTTTTAAATGAATTCATCATTGGTGGTTTTCATCGAATTCGTACTGTTCAGTATAGTTACATGTTTTCATTTAGTTCCTATTTCTTTCAAGATAATGTGAAATCATAGGTATCATATAGGCCGCGTAAGGGCTACTGAAGACTTAAGGATTGATTGTTAGTTATTTTTCTTTAGATATAGATATGATGCCATTGCCTGAATCACTCTCTCAAATACCTCCTTATGGTTTTGGCTCGATCCCAGAGTCGTTAAAATGTTTTATAGTTAATCATATGACTATGTCTAGACAAATGGAAATGGATATACATTTAAAAATATTAACAATAAGATTCACTGCATTAATGAACTGTAAAATATGTGTATTGAATTAAACTCATTACACAGAGTCTACAAGAGGTGTACCATAACACAAATAAAGGAAACGTTGAATGTGTTTTCCTTGTACATGCAATGACCAGTAGAGTCCTTGTTTATAAAATTAAACCTTTCAGTCGGATTTTATAGTCCTTATTGTCAATAAGAAACAGACGTTAAAAATGAAATTTATTCAGTTTTTTTTCTTTTACATAATGGCTAGAATTCAACCAAATTTACGTGAACGTACCATTGACATGCTTAATGTGGGTATGGCGGCGAATGAGGTTGCTAGGGTTGTTGGCAGTTCTAGCAGTGCCATTCAAATAAAAGCTGGAAAGTAGATCCCTCGGAAGCACCGAAAACAATGCAAACAGTGAAAATTGCAGACTCGGTTTGATTGAGTCTGTTCATAATCAGTAATGGAAAATGCAACACTGCCCACGCCCCTAGCACCGGCTTAAGCAGTATTCAATCTTCAAATCTAAATGAGTTGAAATCAATGATCCAGAAGGACCAGAAAATATAACAACACTAAGATTAAGTCGGGGCGACTTTTTACGGCCGCCACACAGCACTTAACACCCGCTGTTGTGAAGTAAATAGAATCTGGAAAGTAGATCCCTCGGAAGCACCGAAAACAATGCAAACTGTGAAAATTGCAGACTCGGTTTGATTGAGTATGTTCATAAGCAGTAATGGAAAATGCAACACTGCCCATGCCCCCTAGCACCGGCTTAAGCAGTATTCAATCTTCAAATCTAAATGAGTTGAAATCAATGATCCAGAAGGACCAGAAAATATAACAACACTGAGATGAAGTCGGGGCGACTTTTTACGGCCGCCACACAGCACTTAACACCCGCTGTTGTGAAGTAAATAAAATCTGGAAAGTAGATCCCTCGGAAGCACCGAAAACAATGCAAACAGTGAAAATTGCAGACTCGGTTTGATTGAGTATGTTCATAAGCAGTAATGGAAAATGCAAGACTGCCCACGCCCCTAGCACCAGCTTAAGCAGTATTCAATCTTCAAATCTAAATGAGTTGAAATCAATGATCCCGAAGGACCAGAAAATATAACAACACTGAGATGAAGTCGGGGCGACTTTTTACGGCCGCCACACAGCACTTAACACCCGCTGTTAAAGCCTTATATTTATTATGCATTGTTTTCAAGAAACAGGGCGTACGAAAGATTTACCATGTAGTTGATGTTTGCGCGCCACGACACCTGAGAAAGACTGCTATATCATGAACACCCACCTACGCAATCGTTTCCAAACTGCCACTGCTATTGTTGCTAATACCCCTGGTGCACTTAACATCTGAAAATCTAACTAAACTGTACGCAGTCGCCTGCGTGACTGTGGTCTACGACGACCTTATCCTTACGTTGGAATGCGTTATGACGCGACGTCACTGCGTAAATCGGGCACGTACACACCATTGCTGGTCACGGCAACAATGGAATACCGTTTTTGTTTCTCCGACGAGCCCAGATTTTCTATTCATCGAAGTTATGGCAGGGTTTGAGTATACTGTAGAAGAAATGGACGTTATGTCAACTGCTGTGTACTTGAACGAGATCGTTTTGGGGGAGGAGGTTCCGCCTTGGTCTTGGCAGTTATTGCAATGTTACCGCACACCTCTTGTCACGATCGTTAATAATTTTAAAGGCCAGTGCTACCGAGATAAAATTCGTAGGAGGCACGTCATCTAACTGTTTCAAAATATTGCAAATATCTTTCTGTTTCAACAGGATAATGCTACAAGCTATACAGCTAGAGATACTGTTAACTTCCACAGGACAAAAAACCATGTATTTATTAATGACTGGCCCACCAAAAGCCCAGATCTGAATCCCATCGAACACCTGTAGGATAACTTGGACCAGCGCGTTAGACGTCGCCTTATTCCACCGCATTTATTCAATAATTTCATCAGTGTTCCGTAAACCTAGAGTTGTAAATTTTTCCACACAAATTCACATTGACATTGAAATACACTTGCAATACGTAATTTGTAAACATAATGTAACCATTGTTGTCATACTTACGTATATCTGAACTTAAACACAGCAGATGTTACTTATTTTTTTTCATTATAATTCAACAGTAAGCAATTTAAATCCCCAATAGTCGAGCGCGTTTTCATTGAAACATATTTATAGCACGGTTTTCATCATTACAATATATTTACTTGTACAATTACTTTGTTTAATCGTAGGAAAGACAAAAGGGAAACAGTGAAGCAGTGTGCTTCCGCGTCGCGATACTGAATATTTATATCGTAGTGTAAAGAAATTGGTAGTTGAACCCTGATACACTTTAATAAGGAATATGCGTACTGGTGGATTGCACGAAGAATTGCGATAATTACATACAGTTTTTAAGTCCTTCGCTCTTCAGATCCCTAAATATAAAGCTATCAACAACAAAAAGACAGGTGTAAACTAGAGCCGCTCCTTTAGAGAAAAGCGCATGTCTCCCACAACTGCCTTATCATCTAAATAGTAAGTCAGTTTTAATATACTGTTTACTCACTAAAAATATACTTTCGAAGAGTAAAAGGCTGATTTTGGACAATTCAATGACCATTATTCCGATGTGCCTAAGCCGATTTGACTAGTTATCGAACTTAGCCGATGACTTATTGGCAAACACATTTTGTTCAAGTTTGGGGAAGATAGGATGAGAAATGTTCGGTTTAGAGCGCGACAAAGAGTGAAAAGGCCAATTTTCGGCAATTCAACGGCCATAATTCCGAAGTCCCTTAGCTGATTTTTGCTAGTTTTCGAACTTGGCCGAGGACATATCGTCAAGCACATTTTATTCAAGTTTGGTGAAGATCGGATGAGAAATGTTTGACTTAGAGCGCGACAAGAATAAAAGGGCCAATTTTCGGAAATTCAAGGTTCATAATTCCGATAAGCCGATTTGGCTAGTTATCGAACTTGGTCGAGGACATATCGTCAAACACATTTTGTTCAAGTTTGGTGAAGATCGGATGAGAAATGTTTGACCTTGAGCGCGGACAAGCATAAAAGGGCCGATTTTCGGTAATTCAAGGTCCATAATTCCAAAGTGCCTAAGCCGATTTTGCTAGTTATCGAACTTGGCCGAGGTCTTATGAACAAACACATTTTGTTCAAGTTTGGTGAAGATCGGATGAGAAATGTTTGACTTAGAGTGCAGACAAGAGTAAAAAGGCCGATTTTTGGTAATTGAAGGGCCATAATTCCGAAGTGCCTGGGCTGATTTTGCTAGTTATCGAACTTGGCCGAGGTCTTATAGACAAACAATTTTGTTCAAGTTTGGTGAAGATCGGATGAGAAATGTTTGATTTAGAATGCGGACAATGTTTGTGATAGACAGAGTGACAGACACACACACACACAGCTGTAAATCATTATGTCTCCCACCAAACAGTGGTGTGGGAAACATACTTAACTCGGAGCGGTTGGTTTGACATTTAGGAGCGAAGATACGAGGAAAATGTAATAACAAAGGAAAGATGCGTTCCTGAAGGCTGTATAAGACGTTGAGGCTATGTTCTACGGTTGTGTAGATGTGTAACAAACGTTAGAAAAAGTGATAATTACCGTGTGAAATCGAAGAATTTTAAGCATGATTTATTTTGACTAAAAGCCTTTTGTCCAGTATATAGTAAACATAATTGGTTAAGTAGCTACTGTTTAGGTGCTGGAATATAAATGTTATTTATATGCTTCTCTCATACACTCAGAAATGCACAAGAAAATTAGCTTTTAATAGCAGCAAACACAAATATAATAACTTCTGAAAGTTAATTTACTGTATATAAACTGATCAGTTGCACTGATTTTAAAACCGTTAACATGTTAATTTATGTCTGTCTTGGACATCAGTTTCCTTAAATTATGCATTTAATATAATATACATAAAAAGTGTTACATATTATTATGTAACATGAAATGGTAATACAATTCGTTCTTAATTTTAACAAGTTAATGCATTTAATTTGGCACGATTATAAACTGGCACGAGTATGAAAATCTGAAACATAGCCGACGATGTATATGCATAACGGGTCCTTCCCTGTGGTAAATAAGAAAACGGATCCCACTGTTCGCGCAATGGACCTTCTATATGGTACACAATGAACTCCAACGTCAGGGAGCTCGGAAAATCGAAATTGTCGTCCTGAACACAGGTTTGTGCATAAAAACATATGAACCATTGGGAAGACGTACACCCTTGCTTTTTATTGTTACACTTGTTTTATAAAATGACACAAGTCCGAACGAAGATAAAATATAGACGAAGGGTACTGGCTCGGATGAACATCGCGCGATGTTCATTAAACTTAAATATGACTTTCCTTAAATATAGCAAGTACCGAGTACATTAGATGTGAAGCCGTTTAGATTTCTTTCATGCACAGGCTCCCGCTTGACTCGTGCATAAACGAAATCGAAATTAATTGCCAATTTACTGAGTGATTCTGGTAAATGTATATAAATGTAAAAGGTCTAGATAAGTATACATAAGTAATGAAAAAATTGCACGTAAATATTCTATCTCATCCGAATTAAATCGCGTTTTATGTTTACATCAAATAAAGAAAGAAAATTAAAAAAACAAAAAAAAAAAAAAAACTCTGTTTAAAAACATTTTAGATATGCACCTGTCTCCATTGACTATAATTCTGCTTTTAGCTTGCCAGCAACTTATGTGCATTTACACGACCGTCAAATATTTAATTATTCGGTCAAATTCGAGTCTTTAAAAACTACATCTGCATTATTTTTAATGTTTTTCTGACAGTACGTAACAGTTTCAAAAGTTAAAATACTTGTATTTACCTGACTGATGTTTCCGTTCTATACAGAATCTGTTCCAGTGACACTTACACTTCAATCACGCCTACAGTCTGGTTTTCCTTATAAGCTTTATAGAGAACGACCTAATATAATACTTTCAGTTGTCTCAATAAACGATCAAGTGAAAATAAACATTACAAAAATACCTTATTACCAATATAAGATAAGATAAAATAATCTTTTATTATAGTTACTTCTGTATGCCATCGATAAATACAATGCCATATAAAATATTACAAATTCTATACTATTGACCCAATAGGCCAATAAGTTATCTTACATAAACTTTCAACAATAATTCAAGGATACAAACAAAAAGAATACAATTATGAACAAATACTTTTTTAATCTAACGTGCTTAAATACTTGTTAAGTGATTTCTTATTTCACAGAATTCTGATGAACTAATGTGTTAACATTAATTAAAGAAAACGGGATATCAATATTGTTGTTTTTCAATGTCTTTATATCACTTACACGAACAATATAAATATATTATTAACATAATTTGTATTCGACAACAGATTCCACGTACTTCCTGATGTATGAAGCGTCGTCTGATTCATTCGGAGTAGTTAGAATTGAATAAAACACAACTAGCTGGAAATTCCCATTCAGTTCTGGTTTTCAAAATAGATACAGATGTTATGGAATTACATAAGTATTTTTTGTTTTGTTTTGGGTTTAACGCCGTTTTCAACAGTATTTCATTCATGTAACGGCGATGACAACATTGTATTCTTTTTAGCTGGTAATGTTGCAATTTCTTAAGCTGTTGCCCTAATATGGTTTGGAAAAATGTTACAAAACTAACTCAGTAAATGTTATAAGCTTCTCCCTTTTTCAGGTCTGATATGATGTTGTATGAAACAATGACTTTAAGGCTAACCCCCCCCCCCCCCCCCGACAATCACCCCCCCCCCCCCTCCCCCCCCCATCCAAAAAAAAAATCAATCATTTATTGCTTTCTCGAACATGTATTGCTAGAAGATAAACCGAACAGAAACAGTTATGCTCGTAATTGTTACTTTATATTAGGAGATAAAAACGTCCTTCAAAACAATAGCTTTATATACTTTAAACGAACTGGATTTCTACATTGAAAGGGCAAATGAAGTGTACAGTCAAGTTCTAAAATAGATTTTTTCAATTTGTGGTGTGGCTACTTTTCGGTGATACGGTCTATCGGTTTTGGTTACGGGGAGTTATACAATTGTTCGTAACCCGAGTGGTAATTTAAAGTACTGTCAGGATGGACACCACTGGCTGTAGTTTGCTGGTTCAATTTATTGTAATTAACTCAGTATAGCCCAGCAAGAAAGCTTAATTTATAATAATAAGATCAACTCAGTTTGATACGGGTAACTAATTAAGAATGAAAGAAATAACACCAGGTTAGTTTGATGAATTGTATTAAGTCAACAGTTTTAAGTATACAGATAAACTCTAAACACAAGATGGTAATGTGAAGTTATGAAACAATGCAAAGTTATTCTGTACAAGTGCCAACCAAGTTTGTACACTATAATAGTACTAAGTATGAACAGATTGCAAACAATATTTAAAGCAGCTAACAAGAAAGGCCACATCTTAACATGGTTGCTGACTGAAACCTAATTTAAACCTTGAATGTACTTAAATTTAAGTATTACGGGACAAGAAAAATAGGTTCCTAACTAAACTTGAGCGATTCTGATCCTTTACTATAATTAAGACTGTTATTTACTTAATAACCTAACTTAGAAGACCAGTCAAATAATAGCAGTTTGTGCTCAAGGAAATCAGTCGCCTGGAGGGCAGCTCACAGGTCTACCAGCCAGGTCTCACTAGGAGACAAGCAACTAAGTATCCTTATATAAAGTTGAAGCAGAGCTATAAGAGTAAACTTATAAACTCTTACTCCAGCTTAAGACCAAAACAGTTTGTTATTAAAAAGGAAAAAAAATTCTTTTATTTTTAAAATGATTAATCTTTTCCCTAAGATCTAAACAATTTGTTAAATGTCTATTATTTTCAGAAAAGGTTACTAGAATAAATAATTTATTCTAAAATACCTTTGATTTCCAAAAGTTTTCCTTTTTTCTAAGTGTTTATTGAGAACAGTGGACCAGAATGTTTTGACTGCTATCAAAACCCCACTTAAATACACACAAAAGAGGCAAAAATTCAACTAGCCAATCAGAATGATTCAGATTGGACTAACCCAACCTAAAGGCTTATCAGGTTTACACAATAAAAAGTATTAAACTAATTTAAAGTCCTAATGTGGCCAAAATTACCAAAACTAATATAATATTTGTACACACATAAACAATGGTTCAAAGAAACTGGCTAAAATAAATCAATAAGTCATAAACCAAAAGCAATAAACAACAGTGTCCCCTAATTACAGTGGACAAAGCCAATCAATGGACTCTGGCTATTTTTAGCTGTAGGTAAGTCAGGGATCAGTGCTTACATAACTGTGAAATTACCCTTTTAAAGACTTTTAACTACTGATTTTACTGTAAATCAACTTAAAAGTATGTATAGAAGTAAAAATAGTGCTTTTTACAAAATATAACCTTATAACATTATAAATCCTGGGAATTTAATAAAGTGTAATCTACCTGCTGCATTACCTCAAGTAAATAATAGACTGACCCTTCTTCTAAAATGAGAAAAATGGTGCTAAAAAGTGGTTTAATGGCTTAGAAAGCATGAAAATAAAAGTATATCACTTTCTAACACAAAGTACAAAATAAAAATGCTCTTTAATAAACAAAAATAAGTAAACAAAAAGTAAAACACTTGTTTATACTAAGTTATGAATTCCCAACTTTGGATTATCTCCCTTGATTTCACTAGCTGAGGTATGTATTATGAAGTCATATAGAAGTTCAGCCTGTAAAAGACCGTAATATATTTCTACTATTAAAAGAAATATTATGATAATCAAGCATTGTGTAATATATTGCATAATATGGTGTAATAAGGTGCTAAATTATTCAGTTTTACTACAAAGCCCCCCTTTTAGAAAAAGAAAAGCTTTTACCCAAAAGTTTTTCTCAATTTCGTCCCCGAAATTCCTTCAATGGGACAGCCACCTATTATGCAAAGAGAATCAAACTTTATTTCAATAAAACAAAACAACATGTAATAGTATTAAACTTTCACATATACATAGCATAGAACAACATGAACAGTGTAAACCAAATAATCTCTATATCTATAATACAGTAAAGATAGATAGAAAATATCTCTGAGTGTCTCTATCACTCTTTGGTATCTGCGTTTGAGTGTCTATATCCTCCGATTAAGCTCTGTCTCTTCATATTGTCTCCATCATCCCATTGACTCCTTAACCACTGAATACTGTAATTTGCACTATGAATATCATTATTATTTCTTCTCCTTATTATTATTATTTAAGACTAAACTATGCACTTCTTTATATTCTTGAACACTATTATTTTTTTTTAAACAATGCACAATTATAAAAACTTATCACTTTGGCATTTGCACCACTTTGATTTATTCACTTGTAGCCCTCTTTGTCGTGTTCAACTAGGTCGTATCATTTATCTCACTTTATATTTATTGAATTCTCCGCAACTGACTTTACATTTGGAAATCCGCCGCTACTTTTAACACAAATATACCGCGTCTGATTTACATCTTCACTCTTACTGTTCCAGGCCTAGGACCATGCTCCGGCCAAAACGAATCAATTACATAAAACCTTAAAATCAGCTTTAAATAACTTACATTAAACATTAAAATTTCACTGCACTTACATTTCTTGTAATATTACAAAATGTGCTAAGTGACTTATTACTATTGTAGTTAAAGAAAACTGGCAAGAGTGTAAAATCGAGCCTTACAATAAAACTTTTGCCAAAGGCTTTCAATATCGATATGTAAATTGTAGAAAAATAGACTTTGATCCTAATTCTATACACAATAAACACACAATTTAACAATTATAGTAATTGCTTGTAACAATAGTAAAACAGTATGCAATTTGTTAATACTCATGGTGTTTGACAGCCAATTTCAACAAATATTCTGCTAAATAAGTTAAATAACACAGCCTATTTTAATACAATGAAATATACATTTGCATAAAAAAAAAATGTATAAAAAATTGGGAGCATGGCCTTTGAAATTTAATGAGTTACATTTCACGATTTAAAGACTGAACCTCTGTCCTCGCGACAATTGAGCACTGCCAAGTCGAACTTCTCTGGCTTCTGGTCGTAAACATGGATGGGCTGCTGAGCTGAACAGTACACTATCTCTTCAGCAAGTGACATCTCCTTCCGAGTCTCCAGCTTCTCTGGTGGAGGGAACAGCTCCTTCTCTGCCTCTGTCGTGCTGTTGTTAGCCGCTGCGTACAAGCTAGTCCACTGCCTAAGTGCGTAAGCGCTGTGTACTCCTGACGCCAAGTAGGGTTCTTGCCGGAAGAAGTGAAACTTGAGGGTCGCCTTGTCTATGTCTTCCTGTGGATTCTTCACCTGATGGGTCGGTGCAATTTTCCTTGTCTGGGTACCGCTATCCTTGTGGTTGCCTGTTCTCCTAATAAAAGCTGTGACATCTATATCCCCAGACTGGCAGATCTTATCACTGAACCCATTGTAGTTTGTGTGGCTGCAGCCGACCTTTAGGTGGATAGACTTCACATGGATTTCAACGGCTGTCCGGGATCCTAAAAAGTTACATGCGAGGCACTCCCACGGCTTCATCTGCAAATATTGTCACAATTATAATATATTTCTGCTGCTTGCTTTTGGTTCTCAATTTTGTGCCTGCTTGTGATGTTAAAAGAACAAACATGCTGTCATGCGGTCATAGTGCTAAAGTAGTGTTAGATTAACAACAGTATTTTATTAGTTAAGCTTCGACTTCTGTTTCAGGGCCGCTGCCCATTTCGGTAACCTTTCCGTCCCAAACGGCTTCAGTCTGTCGTGGTGAACTATTAAAGTTTTGGTCTTGCTCTTAATTTCGTAAACTGCTGGACTGCAAACCTTCGACACTACAAATGGTCCGGAGTATTTCTGGTCAAGCTTCCTAGTCAAACCATTTCTTTTGTATACGACGTCTCCTGGCTCATAGGTTCTTTCACAAATCCTGGTATCATAGTCTCTCTTTTGCCTGTTTGCAGCTTCCTGTAAGGTTTCTCTTGCCAGATGGTAACATTCTTCCGTCTTATCTCGGAGTTCATAAAGATATTGGTGAACATCTGCAGGATCGTCGTGTTTCGGAAAAGGGAATAGCAAATTCGCCGGCAGGTTGACTTCCCTCCCAAACATAAGCATATTAGGGGTATAACCTGTTGATGGATGTACTGTGCTCCTATACGCTGTCAGGAGTAATGGTATATACTTGTCCCAATCGGATGGATTGTCATCCACAAACTTCCTGATCATCCGCCCTAGGGTACCATTGAATCGTTCAATAAGACCATTCGAACTTGGTCTATATGCTGTGGTTCTGGTCTTCTTGATCTCCAAAAGATTGAGCACTTCTTTAAATAGGTCGCTTTCAAAGTTCTTGCCTTGATCTGAATGAAGTTCGAGAGGAGTTCCGTATCTGGATATGAATTCAGTCACTAACTTTTTGGCTACTGTCTCTGCATTTTGATTGGGTATACAGTAAGCTTCCATGAATCTTGTAAAGTAGTCACCTACTACTAAGATGTATTTATTTTTTTGCTGTGTTACTGGCATTGGTCCAATTATGTCAATACCTATACGGTCCATGGGGTATCCGACCAGGTACTGTCGTAGTCCTGCTCTGGGCTTCTTAGTTGGTGTTTTATTCTGATTGCAGTTTCTGCATCTTCTGGTGTGGAGTCTGATGTCTAGGTCCATCATAAACCAGTAGAACTTTTCCCTAATTTTCTTTGATGTTTTGTTGATGCCGAAATGACCTGCTGTAAGTGTATCGTGGTGATTCCTGATAATTTCTGCTCGTAATACTTTTGGTACAAGTAACTGCAATTTGTACTCTTTCCTTGCTATGCATGTCCAGCATTTACGGTAAATAACGCCATTCCTCCGTATAAGGTTCTCCGCATTAAGCCAAAATTTCCGAACTGCTGGGCTAAGGCTGGCTACCTCCTCCCTACATGGCGTCTGTTTTTCATCCATCCAGTCGTGTAAATGGATCAGATCTGGATCCTGCCTTTGGAGGTCTTCTATGTTCTGTGGCGTATAGCTGGGCAAGTAAGATTCTTCGGGATCCACTTGTATATCTTCTGGGTTTCTTGTATCTGCACGGACCTTGAATCTAATAGAACGCTTTTGGCCATCAGTGCTCAGAGCTCGAACCTTTGTAACAGAATCAGTTTTTGTACTAAGGTCTTCAACGTTATCAGTGTCCAGAAAAAATGTTCCCATGTCTTCTTGTTCTTCTGGCAATTTCCGCAGTTATTTATTTCTTCCACTGGGTATAAGCATCTGTCGTGTTCATAATAGCATCTTGACAGGCTGTCGGCATTCTGGTGTTTAGTACCAGCTCTGTGCTCTATATCGAAGTCATATTGTGAGAGGATCTCCAGCCAACGCGCTACCTGGCCCCTTGGGTTCTTGAACTGGAATATCCACCTTAGAGAACCATAGTCAGTCCGCAGTAGAAACTTTTGACCTAGGAGGTAGTGTCGATACTTCTCTACGAAAACAATCACTGCTAACAACTCGCGTCGAGTGACACTGTATTTTTCCTGGTTTTGGATAGGCTAAGATTGGTGCTGTACACAACTTCAGTTTCAGCTCTTCAAAGGCGGTTTGACATTGCTCTGTCCACTCGAACGGTACATTTTTCTTTGTCAGTTTTGTAATTGGTGCTGCCAGATGACTGAAATTCTTTATATACTGTCTGTAGTAGGAGCATAGGCCAAGGAAACTCATGGCTTCTTTCACATTGTGAATTTCTTTCCAGGCTTGAACAGCACTGATAGTATCTGGATTGGGTCGTAGTCCGTCTTGTCCAACTATATGGCCAAGGAAAAGTACCTCTTCCTTGAATTACTCGCATTTGGAGGCTTTCATTTTTAGGCCGGCTTCTTGCAGTTTTGAGAACACCAAATCTAGGCGGCTGAAATGTTCATTGTAATCTTGCGAGATTACGATTATGTCATCGAGATAAATCAGAAGGATTTCCCATTGTAGACCACGAAAGATGAGTTCCATACACCGCTGGAAAGAGCTTGCAGCGTTGCATAGTCCATAAGGCATGACTGTGTACTCCCAAAGGCCAGATTTTGTTATAAATGCGGTTTTATACCTGTCTTCTTCAGCCACTTCTAACTGCATGTATGCGCTTTGTAGGTCTACGGTTGAAAATACTTTTGCTGACGAGAGGCAGTCTAGACACATATCTATTCTTGGAAAGGGATATGCATCTTTTACTGTTCTTTCATTTAATTTCCTGTAGTCTATACAGGTTCGAATTTCCCCTGATTTTTTACGGACCATCACTATTGGGGAGCTCCAGGCTGAACTGGATGGTTTGATCGTCCCGGCAGCTAACTGTTCTTGTACATATTTTTCCTCCTCGCCTTCGAACTTTTGGGGTGTTCTTCTAATTTGTTGGCGCACGGGTGCCGCATTGCCAGTGTCTATAGAATGTTTGAGCACTGAGCATTTCCCAACTTCTGTTTTGGATTTTGCGAAAGCATCTTGGTGTTTCAGTAAAAGTTTGGTCAGTTGAGCTTGTTGCTTATTGTCCAACCGGCATATAGTGTTGTTATATAGGCCTTGAAGGTGTGAGGGTACTTCCGGTAGCATCATGCATCTTCTTGTTTCTCTTCTTCTTTGTCTAGGTGTAAATCCTCCCTTAATTCACAAAGACCTTTTTCTAATTTGTTGATTTCTCCGCACAAGACATTCGTGCTTTCTGAAAATTGACCTTTTGTTATGTTTCTTGTATGCGTTTCTTCGAAGCTCTTGACACGACAAAGTTTGGGGCCTTCTTCCTGTGCTGTAATATCAACGGTCAACCCAGTACTGATGAGACTTCCTGCTCTCTGGAGTTCGCCTAGTATCAGTCCTTTCTTGGGTTTTATTGGAGAATTCTTGGTATTGAGTACTTTTATTGGAACTTTGTTGCTGGTTGGGGAGAGCACCCCCTAGCTACCAGTATTTTATCCTTGGCTTCCTCTGACGCTTCAAATATGAATACAGTTTCTTCTTCAGTGATGACCTCATTACATTGGCCAATAAGAATGGATTCTGAGTATGCAGGTATGGTAACTGACCGGAATACTTTAACTCTAGCAGCTTTATCTGAGGATCTGGTGACTTCGCAGCTCAACCATTGTCCGTCTATCTGTATCCCTTTCTTGGTGTTCACTGTGAGATCTTTTTCATCAATAATGTCACACCCAAAAAGGATATCATCTCGAATGGGTGCAATGTATACGGGCCAGGTGAAAGACATTTTTCCTATTGTTAAGTTCAGGTCTGCTATTCCGTCGGTCCTAATCTCTTTACCAGCATCTGCTACTGTTAAACGCCTTCCTGCCTTCCTCAGCCGTGGTCTTTTACTTTCTGGTATGAGATGATATAGCCGATCGCTGAGAACTGTAACTTCTGCACCAGTATCGATAACCGCCTTAGTTTCTAGCCCTTGAACTGTAACTGGGGCTTTTATTGTAACTGCTCTGACCCTATCAATAATAATTTGTAACTGTCCTGGACTAAGTTGGCTGTCTTTCTCTTCACTGAGCTCCATGTCTGTGGTCAAAGGGTGGCATTCTTCTGGATGTCTGTTGCTTTTGATTGTTTCCGATCTGGCACTGGTGCACAGCTCCCGCACTTCTGGTTCACTTGTATTGGTTTCTATAATTATGGCCGTTTCTTTTTTAGGTGGTTTGGTTCCTACATCATGGGCTGAGCATTGGCCTCCAGACTCAGCCCTTTGGAGTTTAAAGACTTGTCTCTGTTTTCTGCCCTCTTCTGGCTTTCTTTTCTAGATGCTTGTGGGCAGTCATAACTAAGGTGACCTTCTTGGTTACAGTTATAGCATATGTATTTTGCTTGATTTTGCTTCCGTCTCTCCACTCTCAACTTATCGGACGTTAGTGTTTCTTCTTTATCTTCCCTGGGGTGCTTTAAGTACTCTCGAAAAGTTCTCGCACAAATCTTTTAAGAGTTGTTTTAGAATCTCTGTCGTATTGCATCAGTCTGTCCTCAGTGATAAATTTTCTCCCATTTAAACGTCGCACGTCATTCGGTTCTTCATCTGAGATTTCATCTTCTGTGTCGGTATCTCTCTTGTTGGTGTTAACCAGTCTAAGACCTTGTCGCTTCCTTGAATTCTGTTTACAGGATTCCATCCAGGTTAGCTTGTCTATTGCTTCTGTTAATGTCTTGGGATTGAATTTCTGAACGTCTGCTGCCAGGTCTTGGTCGTGATACCCATTCAAGAACTGTTGTATGGTCAATTGGGTAAATGTGTCTGTTTCTTCGATATCAGGGTATGCCCTTAGCATTGCGGCTTGTACTCTTGATGCAAAGTCCTGGATAGACTCTGATGAACTCTTCCTAAGACTGTTCAGCAGGGCTCTGTGTGTTTGCGCAGGTACGGAATGACCATATCTTCTCCTCAAAGCATTTGCGAATAGTCTGGCATCTTCTAGTACTCCGAAGCCGAGGCTTGTTGCGTAAGTTAAGGCGTTCCCTTTCAGGCACATAAGAAGTTGTGTCGCAAATTCATCATCATCAAATTTACATCTTTTGACACACATCTGAAACTGGATCCAAAATGCTTCCCATTCTTCTGCTTTTCCTGAAAAGCTCGGTAGCTTTATCTGTGGCCGCCACATAGAGAAGTTTCCGGCTGCTGGAGTGGGTGTATTCATACGTGCTGATTGTCTGTGTTCGTTCTGTGTACCAGATGAATATCTATTTGTAGTGTTTCTTCTGTGCTCTGTCCATGACATTGGTACTGACAGATGGTCTTGAAAGGTATCCTCGTCAAAGGGTAAGTCTTGAAACCTTACTGTAGGGTAGTGCCTCGACTGTGGCTCATGTGTTTCATTTGTATGTCGTCTTGGAGGCTCTCTGCTCATCATAAGTGATGGCAGTCCAACTGGTGGAGGAGAACGATATTGACGTCTAGACTCTCTGCTCATTATGTGTGGTTGTACTCTAACTGGTGATGGAGAATGATATTGGCGTTGAAAGTCCTGTGTCGTGGAACGAGGACTGTGGTCAGTCTTGTGTGAGGTAAGTGATGAACGGTGAAATTCTCTTGGCATACGTTCTTGATCTTGATTACTGGCTGTAGTCATCATTCTCCCCTGGTCAGGCAGTTGTCGGTTCCGGAGCGGTTGCAGCGCTGAATCATCACAGTCATTTAAATAGTCTTGTAGCGTCAGATGTAGTTGCGCAGAGATTGGCGTTTCTTCATCCTGGTTGCTATAGGTGGTGTTGACATCTCGGAAAGGTAGGTCTTTGGTTAAAGATGACTGCTCTGTGTCATCCTCTTTTTCCGATAATAGTATCTCTGAGGGTATATGCCTTTCCATGTCCTTGTTTCCCTTGGTATCCAAAGTGGTGTACAACACTGTATCGTCGCTCTGGTTGGAATGATGGCTGTATGCGTCATCTTCTGTCTGTTGTTCGTTTTCTCTTATAGATGTAGGTAGGACTCTCTTGGACCGCAGCTCAATTTGTAGCCTTTGTTCTTTCAGATAAGAGGTTTCTGACAATTACTGAAGGTTTATATTCTTCTTTCTTGCAATGTTTTAACTGGGTGGTTTAGTCCACGGCACTCTTCTTTGTTAAGCTCAAGTTAGTTTAGAATTGTTAGGAATTGTTTAGCAATGTGATTTATTTAATAAACTTTGTGTTGGTTAGTTGTTACAAATGCTAAAATCATGTATTTCTCTGGCACTGATCCTAACAGGTGCTTTTTAAATAATGATGTCAAAAAATCCTAACAAATATAATCAAAAATGTAGTGCTGACTAAAATCCTAACAAAATTTAAATGCTTTTATATTTCGCGTAACTGTCAGAATCAGTTTTACCTAACCTCTAACACTGAATCCCGATTCTGACGCCAATTTTGTGGTGTGGCTACTTTTCGGTGATACGGTCTATCGGTTTAGGTTACGGGGAGTTATACAATTGTTCGTAACCCGAGTGGTAATTTAAAGTACTGTCAGGATGGACACCACTGGCTGTAGTTTGCTGGTTCAATTTATTGTAATTAACTCAGTATAGCCCAGCCAGAAAGCTTAATTTATAATAATAAGATCAACTCAGTTTGATATGGGTAACTAATTAAGAATGAAAGAAATAACACCAGGTTAGTTTGATGAATTGTATTAAGTCAACAGTTTTAAGTATACAGATAAACTCTAAACACAAGATGCTAATGTGAAGTTATGAAACAATGCAAAGTTATTCTGTACAAGTGCCAGCCAAGTTTGTAAAATGTGATTTTGAATTGCAATAACAGACACTGACACTATAATAGTACTAAGTATAAACAGATTGCAAACAATATTTAAAGCAGCTAACAAGAAAGGCCACATCTTAACATGGTTGCTGACTGAAACCTAATTTAAACCTTGAATGTACTTAAATTTAAGTATTACGGGACAAGAAAAATAGGTTCCTAACTAAACTTGAGCGATTCTGATCCTTTACTATAATTAAGACTGTTATTTACTTAATAACCTAACTTAGAAGACCAGTCAAATAATAGCAGTTTGTGCTCAAGGAAATCAGTCGCCTGGAGGGCAGCTCACAGGTCTACCAGCCAGGTCTCACTAGGAGACAAGCAACTAAGTATCCTTATATAAAGTTGAAGCAGAGCTATAAGAGTAAACTTATAAACTCTTACTCCAGCTTAAGACCAAAACAGTTTGTTATTAAAAAGGAAAAAATAATTCTTTTATTTTTAAAATGATTAATCTTTTCCCTAAGATCTAAACAATTTGTTAAATGTCTATTTTTTTCAGAAAAGGTTACTAGAATAAATAATTTATTCTAAAATACCTTTGATTTCCAAAAGTTTTCCTTTTTCCTAAGTGTTTATTGAGAACAGTGGACCAGAATGTTTTGACTGCTATCAAAACCCCACTTAAATACACACAAAAGAGGCAAAAATTCAACTAGCCAATCAGAATGATTCAGATTGGACTAACCCAACCTAAAGGCTTATCAGGTTTACACAATAAAAAGTATTAAACTAATTTAAAGTCCTAATGTGGCCAAAATTACCAAAACTAATATAATATTTGTACACACATAAACAATGGTTCAAAGAAACTGGCTAAAATAAATCTTTAAGTCATAAACCAAAAGCAATAAACAACAGTGTCCCCTAATTACAGTGGACAAAGCCAATCAATGGACTCTGGCTATTTTTAGCTGTAGGTAAGTCAGGGATCAGTGCTTACATAACTGTGAAATTACCCTTTTAAAGACTTTTAACTATTAATTTTACTGTAAATCAACTTAAAAGTATGTATAGAAGTAAAAAGAGTGCTTTTTACAAAATATAACCTTATAACATTATAAATCCTGGGAATTTAATAAAGTGTAATCTACCTGCTGCATTACCTCAAGTAAATAATAGACTGACCCTTCTTCTAAAATGAGAAAAATGGTGCTAAAAAGTGGTTTAATGGCTTAGAAAGCATGAAAATAAAAGTATATCACTTTCTAACACAAAGTACAAAATAAAAATGCTTTAATAAACAAAAATAAGTAAACAAAAGTAAAATTTCCAAATTTTAGAAAATGGGTCGAATGTCAGCTTATGATTCTAGGTCAAGTTTTGAAACTGGTCACGTGCCATCAAAAACTAGGTCATAGTCTAAAATAGAAAAACCTTGTGACCTCCCTAGAGGCCATACTTTTCATGGGATCTGTATGAAAATTAGTCAGAATGTTCAGCTTGATGATATCTTGGTCAAGTTCGAAACTAGGTCATGTGCCTTCAAAAACTAGGTCAGTAGGTCAAATAATAGAAAAACCTTGTGACCACTCTAAAGGCCATATTTTTCATGGGATCTGTATGAAAGTTGGTCAGAATGTTCAGCTTGTTGATATCTAGGTCAGGTTCGAAAGTGGGTCACGTGCGGTCAAAACTAGGTCAGTAGGTCTAAAAATAGAAAAACCTTTTGACCTCTCTAGAGGCCATATATTTCATGAGATCTTCATGAAAATTGTTCAGAATGTTCACCTTGATGATATCTAGGTCAAGTTCGAAAGTGGGTCACGTGCCATCAAAAACTAGGTCAGTAGGTCAAATAATAGAAAAACCTTGTGACCTCTCTAGAGGCCATATTTTCATGGGATCTGTAATGAAAGTTGGTCTGAATGTTCATCTTGATGATATCTAGGTCAAGTTCGAAAGTGGGTCACGTGCTGTCAAAAACTAAGTCAGTAGGTCAAATAATAGAAAAACCTTGTGACCTCTCTAAAGGCCATATATTTCATGGGATCTGTATGAAAATTGGTCTGAATGTTCAACTTGATGATATCTAGGTCAAGTTCGAAACAGGGTCATGTGCGTTCAAAAACTAGGTCAGTAGGTCTAAAAATAGAAAAACCTTGTGACCTCTCTAGAGGCCATACTTGTGAATGGATCTCTATAAAAATTGGTCAGAATGTTCACCTTGATGATATCTAGGTCAAGTTTGAAACTGGGTCCATGCCTTAAAAAACTAGGTCAGTAGGTCAAATAATAAAAAAAAACCTTTTGACCTCTCTAAAGGCCATATTTTTCATGGGATCTGTATGAAAGTTGGTCTGAATGTTCATCTTGATGATATCTAGGTCAAGTTCGAAACTGGGTCACGTGCCTTCAAAAACTAGGTCAGTAGGTCAAATAATAGAAAAACCTTGTGACCTCTCTAAAGGCCATATTTTTCATGGGAGCTGTATGAAAATTGGTCCGAATGTTCATCTTGATGATATCTAGGTCAAGTTCGAAACAAGGTCATGTGCGGTCAAAAACTAGGTCAGTAGGTCTAAAAATAGAAAAACCTTGTGACCTCTCTAGAGGCCATACTTGTGAATGGATCTCTATAAAAATTGGTCAGAATGTTCACCTTGATGATATCTAGGTCAAGTTTGAATCTGGGTCACGTGCCTTAAAAAACTAGGTCAGAAGGTCAAATAATAAAAAAACCTTTTGACCTCTCTAGAGGCCATACTTTTCATGGGATCTGTATGAAAGTTGGTCTGAATGTTCATCTTGATGATATCTAGGTCAAGTTTGAAACTTGGTCAACTGCCATCAAAAACTAGGTCAGTAGGTCTAAAATTATTAAAATCTTTTGACCTCTCTAGAGGCCATATTTTTCATGGGATCTGTATGAAAATTGGTCTGAATGTTTATCTTGATGATATCTAGGCGAAGTTCGAAACTGGGTTACGTGCGGTCAAAAACTAGGCCAGTAGGTATAAAAATAGAAAAACCTTGTGACCTCTCTAGAGGCCATATTTTTCATGAGATCTTCATGAAAATTAGTGAGAATGTTCACCTTGATGATATCTAGGTAAAGTTCAAAACAGGGTCACGTACCTTCGAAAACTAGGTCAATAGGTCAAATAATAGAAAAACCTTGTGACCTCTCTAGAGACCATATTTTTCAATGGATCTTCATGAAAATTGGTCAGAATTTTTATCTTGATAATATCTAGGTCAAGTTCAAAACTGGGTCACATGAGCTCAAAAACTAGGTCACAAATAATAGAAAAAAAAAACGACATCATACTCAAAACTGGGTCATGTGGGAAGAGGTGAGCGATTCAGGACCATCATGGTCCTCTTGTAGAAATGTAGAGTTATTGTCATCACTTGATTGACGTTGATTTTGGCATTGCCTGGTTAAATTTTATGCTTATGCCAGCTTTTCTCTTAAACTATCAAAGATATTGCTTTAAAACTTGCAACACTTGTTCGCCATCAATAGCTGACTCTGTACAGCAGGAAACATAACTCCATCCTGCTTTCTGCAAGAATTATGGCCCCTCTTGGACTTAGAAAATCAGATTTCTTGGTTAAGTTTTGTGTTTAGGTCAGCTTTTCTACTAACTATCAAAGCTTTCACTTTAAGAATTGCAACACTTGTTCACCATCAAAAGCTTACTCTGTACAGCAAAAAACATAACTCCATCCTGCTTTTTGCACGAATTATGTCCCCTTTGAACTTACAAAATATCAGATTTCTTGGTTAAGTTTTATGTTTAGGTAAACTTTTCTCCTTAATGGTCAAAGCTATTGCTTCAAAACTTGGAGCAGTTATTTACCATTAAAAGCTGACTCTGCAGAGCAAGTACAGTAACTCTGCATTTCTTTTTACAAGAATTATGGCTCTTTTGGACTTAGAAAATCAGGTTTGCCACTAAATTCCACCTTTTTCAACTTGTGTACACCTTTAGGTGGCAATAAGTGGAGTATTTAGACAGTTTTACACCATTATGCCACCATTATGGTGGAAAATTTGTTTGCCACTTAATTCCACCAATAGCCACCTTCATGATGGCAGTAAGTGGAGTATTTAGACAAACTACCACTAAAATGCCACCATTATGTTGTAAAATCTATTTTCCACTAAATGCCACTTATTTCCACTAATCGCCACCTAACAGGTGGCAATAAGTGGACAAAATTTCACCAAAACACCACTACGGTGGCAGTCCTATTTTACACTAAATGCCACCAAATAGCTGGCAATAGGTGGAAAATACATAGCAACTAGTGGAAATTGGCTGCACTTGAATCTGAAAAAAATCAGTAGTAAGCAAAAATCAAATTATATTAATATATTTTTTATTTTTATGCAAAAATCAAAGACCCTTCGCAAGAAATCACAAAAGATCTGAACACAAGGTCCAGGATGTTGTCAGTGCAGTCTTATTTTTAGCTCACCTGTCACAAAGTGACAAGGTGAGCTTTTGTGATTGCGCAGTGTCCGTCGTCCGTCGTCCGTCCGTCCGTGCGTGCGTGCGTGCGTCCGTAAACTTTTGCTTGTGACCACTCTAGAGGTCACATTTTTTGTGGGATCTTTATGAAAGTTGGTCAGAATGTTCATCTTCATGATATCTCGGTCAAGTTCGAAACTGGGTCACGTGCCTTCAAAAACTAGGTCAGTAGGTCTAAAAATAGAAAAACCTTGTGACCTCTCTAGAGGCCATATATTTCACAAGATCTTCATGGAAATTGGTCAGAATGTTCACCTTGATGATATCTAGGTCAAGTTCGAAACTGGGACACGTGCCGTCAAAAACTAGGTCAGTAGGTCTTGAAATAGAAAAACCTTGTGACCTCTCTAGAGGCCATATATTTCACAAGATCTTCATGAAAATTGGTCAGAACGTTCACCTTGATGATATCTAGGTCAAGTTCGAAACTGGGTCACGTGCCTTCAAAAACTAGGTCAGTAGGTCAAATAGTAGAAAAACCTTGTGACCTCTCTAAAGGCCATATTTTTTATGGGATCTGTATGAAAGTTGGTCTGAATGTTCATCTTGATGATATCTAGGTCAAGTTCGAAACTGGGTCACCTGCGGTCAAAAACTAGGTCAGTAGGTCTAAAAATAGAAAAACCTTGTGACCTCTCTAGAGGCCATATATATCATGAGATCTTCATCAAAATTAGTCAGAATGTTCACCTTGATGATATCTAGGTCAAGTTCGAAACTGGGTCACGTGCCATCAAAAACTAGGTCAGAAGGTCAAATAATAGAAAAACCTTGTGACCTCTCTAGAGACCATATTTTTCATGAGATCTTCATGAAAGTTGGTCTGAATGTTCACCTTGATGATATCTAGGTCAAGTTCTTAAGTGGGTCACGTGCCTTCAAAAACTAGGTCAGTAGGTCAAATAATAGAAAAACCTTGTGACCTCTCTAAAAGCCATATTTTTCATGGGATCTGTATGAAAGTTGGTCAGAATGTTCATATTGATGATATCTAGGTCAAGTTCGAAACATGGTCATGTGCGGTCAAAAACTAGGTCAGTAGGTCTAAAAATAGAAAAACCTTGTGACCTCTCTAGAGGACAGACTTGTGAATGGATCTCCATAAAATTTGGTCAGAGTGTTTATCTTGATGATATCTAGGTCAAGTTCGAAAGTGGGTCACGTGCCTTCAAAAAGTAGGTCAGTAGGTCAAATAATAAACAAGAGGACCATGATGGTCCTGAATCGCTCACCTATCCCCACATGACCCAGTGTTGAACTGAGTATGACGTCGTTATTTCTATTATTTGACAAAGTGACCTAGTTTTTCAGCACATGTGACCTAGATATCATCAAGATAAAAAATTCTGACCAATTTTCATGAAGATCCATTGAAAAATATGGCCTCTAGAGAGGTCACAAGGTTTTTCTATTATTTGACCTAATGACCTAGTTTTTGAAGGCACGTGACCCACTTTTAAACTTGACCTAGATATCATCAAGGTGAACATTCTCACCAATTTTCATGAAGATCTCGTGAAAAATATGGCCTCTAGAAAGGTCACAAGGTTTTTCTATTTTTCGACCTACTGACCTAGTTTTTGACGACACATGACCCAGTTTCGAACCTGACCTAGATATCATCAAGATGAACCTTCTGACCAATATTCATGAAGATCTCATGAAAAATATGGCCTCTAGAGAGGTCACAAGGTTTTTCTATTTTTAGATCTACTGACCTAGTTTTTAACCCCACGTGACCCAGTTTCGAACTTGATCTAGATATCATCAAGGTTAACATTCTGACCAATTTTCATCAAGATCCATTGAAAAATATGGCCTCTAAAGAGGTCACAAGGTTTTTCTATTTTTAGACCTACTGACCTAGTTTTTGACCGCACGTGATCCAGTTTCAAACTTGACCTACATATCATCAAGGTGAACATTCTGACCAATTTTCATGAAGATCCATTGAGAAATATGGCCTCTAGAGAGGTCACAAGGTTTTTCTATTTTTAGACCTACTGACCTAGTTTTTGATCCCACATGACCCAGTATCGAACTTGACTTAGATATCATCAAGGTGAACATTCTGACCAATATTCATGAAGATCTCATGAAAAATATGGCCTCTAGAGAGGTCACAACGTTTTTCTATTTTTAGATCTACTGACCTAGTTTCTACCCCCACATGACGCAGTTTCGAACTTGACCTAGATATCATCAAGCTGAACATTCTGACCAATTTTCATGAAGATCCATTGAGAAATATGGCCTCTAGAGAGGTCACAAGGTTTTTCTATTTTTAGACCTAATGACCTAGTTTTTGACCCCACGTGACCCAGTTTCGAACTTGACCTAGATATCATCAAGGTGAACATTCTGACCAATATTCATGAAGATCTCATGAAAAATATGGCCTCTAGAGAGGTCACAAGGTTTTTCTATTTTTAGACCTACTGACCTAGTTTTTGACCCCACGTGACCCAGTTTCGAACTTGACCTAGATATCATCAAGGTGAACATTCTGACCAATATTCATGAAGATCTCATGAAAAATATGGCCTCTAGGGAGGTCACAAGGTTTTTCTATTTTTAGACCTACTGACCTAGTTTTTGACGGCACGTGACCCAGTTTCGAACTTGACCTAGATATCATCAAGGTGAACATTCTGACCAATTTTCATAAAGATCCCATGAAAAATGTGACCTCTAGAGTGGTCACAAGCAAAAGTTTACGGACGCACGCACGGACGCACGTACGGACGACGGACGCCGCGCGATCAAAAAAGCTCACCTTGTCACTTTGTGACAGGTGAGCTAAAAAACGTTGTGACCTCTCTAGAGGCCATATTTTTTATGGGATCTGTATGAAAGTTGGTCTGAATGTTTATCTTGATGATATATAGGTCAAGTTTGAAACTGGGTCAACTGCGATCAAAAACTAGGTCAGTAGGTCTTGAAATAGAAAAACCTTGTGACCTCTCTAGAGGCCATATATTTCACAAGATCTTCATGAAAATTGGTCAAAATGTTCACCTTGATGATATCTAGGTCAAGTTAGAAACTGGGTCACGTGCCTCAAAAAACTAGGTCAGTAGGTCAAATAATAAAAAAACCTTGTGACCTCTCTATAGGCCATATTTTTCATGGGATCTGTATGAAAGTTGGTCTGAATGTTTATCTTGATAATATATAGGTCAAGTTTTAAACTGGGTCAACTGCGATCAAAAACTAGGTCAGTAGGTCTTGAAATAGAAAAACCTTGTGACCTCTCTAGAGGCCATATATTTCACAAGATCTTCATGAAAATTGGTCAGAATGTTCACCTTGATGATATCTAGGTCAAGTTAGAAACTGGGTCACGTGCCTTCAAAAACTAGGTCAGTAGGTCAAATAATAAAAAAACCTTGTGACCTCTCTAGAGGCCATACTTTTCAAGGGATCTGTATGAAAGTTTGTCTGAATGTTCATCTTGATGATATCTAGGTCAGGTTTGAAACTGGATCAGCTGCGGTCAAAAACTAGGTCAGTAGGTCTAAAATTAGAAAAATCTTTTGACCTCTCTAGAGGCCATTTTTTTCAATGGATCTTCATGAAAATTGATCTGAATGTTCACCTTGATGATATCTAGGTCAGTTTCGAAACTGGGTCATGTGCAATCAAAAACTAGGCCAGTAGGTATAAAAATAGAAAAACCTTGTGACCTCTCTAGAGGCCATATTTTCATGAGATCTTCATGAAAATTAGTGAGAATGTTCACCTTGATGATATCTAGGTAAAATTCAAAACAGGGTCACGTACCTAGGTCAATAGGTCAAATAATAGAAAAACCTTGTGACCTCTCTAGAGAGCATATTTTTCAATGGATCTTCATGAAAATTGGACAGAATGTTTATCTTGATAATATCTAGGTCAAGTTCAAAACTGGGTCACATGAGCTCAAAAACTAGGTCACTATGTCAAATAGTAGAAAAAACAATGTCATACTCAAAACTAGGTCATGTGGGAAAAGGTGAGCGATTCAGGACCATCATGGTCCTCTTGTTTTTCATATTCCAGGATGGCTTAAGTAGATGGTGAATGACTCTCCAAATTTCACTCCTTTGGATATAAGGCCATTTTTCCAGCACACAATCTGTAAAAGCAAGCCATACATCTATTAATAGATATATTTTTCTAACATTCTGAATGATTTTGCAGAAGATAGTAAATTTCCTCTAGGAAATATGAAATCAAAAGGCTGAACTAACTTACTGACATAACAACAAATTCAACAAACTTAATCTATGTCAAATAATATGCCACATCTTTATTAAAACTGACAAGTTTCATAAAAATCTACATTGTAGGAAAATTTCATTCACTCAAAAGTTTACATTGTTTTGTGTGAATTATATGCATCTTGAATCAATAAAAGTGCAATAACACTGCAAGAACTTGAGAATTGATGTAAGATGTGGAAGCACCATTTCTCTGCTTACACTTGTGTCAAATTTCATGAATATCTATCACTGGATTACTTATAATGTAGGAATTTATTGATTGAAAAACAATTTAAGGGCAATAACACTGGTTACTGAAGTGATCCTGACAGAAATTGCACATGCAAATGCTGTCCTGTAGTGATCTACATTTTTGTAAAGTTTCATGAAAATCCATCAATAGATACAGGAAAAATCCAGATTTTTACCAAATCAACATGATCAAGGGGAAATACTTCTTTTACTAGGTAAATAATTGAGCAGTGTTAATGAGTTTGTAATAATTACATGAGGTTTAGTGATTCTATTGACAAAGCTACTATAATATTTTTCCAATTACAAGCATTTTCATTTAATCTGACGGACATCAGGCTGTCTAGCATCCCTAAAATTCCTACTTTTTCCTATTTTTTTTCAATTTGGCTAAAATTCCTATTTTTTTTAAAAAATCAAAGGAAATTCCTAAAAAGGCCCTATTTTTTCACAAAGTTTCCTAATTTTTTAACTTTTTTGCAATGATCAAAAAGAGAAAATGTTTTAAATGTTGTTTAAAGTTCTTCTAATTCAGAAAAAACAATTTAGCACATTTCAAAACAGTGGAAAGCTAGGAGACGTCTTTTCTGTAAATAAAGCACTATTTCTGAGTTACTTTTATGTCAGTCACATAAAGGTAAGCACATTACATGGTCTTTAAAGTCTGTATTTTGATTTGAAAATTCCTAAATTTAGCCCTAAAATTTCCTTAAAATTGTACCAAATTCCTAATTTTAGCCCTATTTTTTTGTACAAGTTGCCCTAAAATTAGCCCTAATTTTTTGTCGGGGTATGCTAGACAGCCTGGGACATATGAAACAGAAAGGACAACGCCAAAAATAATATCCCTCTGCCTTTGGCAAAAGATAATAATAGCAATTGGGTTTTTTATCACATTTATAATTAATATTTGTCATATAATATGCAAAGAAATTCTATTAATTGATGTATTTCTTTAAAAATTAAGAGCTATTTAAACATTAGCTTTTATAAAAACATAAAATATTTACCTGATTCAGAAGTATCTTAATGTTTCTTTTATGCAGTAATAAGCTGTATGCTGCTCAGGTATATACAGTCAAGCAGGCAGATCATATCACAAAGCTGCACTTTTTTCACAGAAGGTTCCTGGTATGAACAGTATAAAGAAAATATTGTATATTAAGTGCTAATCAATAATGTAAATAATTACAAAATGATACAATTTTACAAGCATGTTGTAAACATGATTGAGCTATATTCCAGAAAATATATCTGGGATTTATCTATCTGCCAAACTTCCTAAGACATAAAAGGAGTTTTGTTGATTTTAATTTCAAGCAGTTTCAAATTCAAGTATTTGTTAAAAGTAAGTAAGTAAGACAATGTTTAAGACAGTAATAATAGATTAATCCTTCCAATTAATTTTGTTTATTCTGGCTAAATTCCAATTTAATTGTTTGTTTGTAATTTTGCATCGGTTGTCATAACGCTAAGTCGTTGCTATGGTATGTATCGCGAGATTTCGTAGCAGACGATAATTTATAAGTAAAGTCACGTGTTTGCCGTGCTTCCGATTTGCCATTCAGCACGAGGCCGTTTTAAGAACAAGACATGAATACCAAATATGCTAAGCGATAGTTATGCCACGTGGCAAAAAACAAGAAGTGTTGGGTACCGGCAAGGTATGAGAGAAACGCCGCAGATGGGATGGAGAATTTTAGAGGTAATTTTATCGACTTCCAGCAAATTATTTGAGTCTCACGGTCTCGTGTGTCAGCAGTCATTTCGTAATAGGAAGACAGAAAATTCTGTCCTTTATCGAATGTAGTAATCAAGCTATTACCACAGATTACAATTCGGTTTCAAATTGCGGTACATAGGACCGCGTAAACAAAGGAAATGAGACTTTTTTATTACTCAGATTTTATGATGCAGAATATTAATACTGCATGTTTGCTTTAGAATGTTATTACTTTGCATGTTCATTCGAGCTTAACACACACAATATATATATATATATATATATATATATATATATATATATATATATATATATATATATATATAAGTAGGGGCGAATTGAAGGGTGCGGTGGAGTTAGTGGATTTCTCTCCTAGGTTTCAAACACCGGTACGATAGAATGTCGTTCAAACAACTGTTAATACAATATTGGTTCAATCGAACGTCGAAGGGATACGTTACATACCTTAATTCAGCCAGACAAATTGCGTGAACTGCTGAATCCATTTAAAATTGGTCAGTATCCTATAAATCGGAATTGCGTGAAATTTTATCAAAATATTTTAAACAAATAAATTTATTGCCCACAAAAGTTAGGTCACCACGTTTGTTTATAAATTAGAATAGGGAGCTATGAGGGCACGCATTGACCGGCGGGTGACCGTAGCAAGCAGTAGGTACGTGAAAGAGCCCTTTATAGGAAATACCCGTAGGGCAGAAATTTAGTAATCAACCAGACGAACACAGTTGCAAGTATCAGCTTTGCGCAAGTAATAAACAGAAACTTCGCGATCCGTAGGCGCCGCGTATATATACAACGCGCGCATGGTACCTTCGTTTTACTATTAAAAGTTTAATATTTCTATCACCACTTGTGAAATGATAAAGTTTGAATTCTATAACAGTTAAAATAAGATAATGAAAGAAATACAGACAAAATTCTACAAAAACGGTCGATTTTAATGAAATTGCATGCTTATGAATTTATACAGCGCGTTCTTAAATTTTTCGTGTGTCCAAAAAGTAAATAAATGTAACATACTATATGCATAAAGCTCAGATGTTGGACTGCAAAATGCAAAAATCAGAATGGGAAAATATTAAATAATGAACGTATTGCAGCAATTTAAAAACTTAGCGTTAACTGCTATTTAGCAAAATTTTACACATGTTAAAGTACATACACTGTGTAGTGCGCTTTCCTTGATTAATAATGGAATGGTCCGTTATCTCGGTAGTGTTATTCAGTAAAAATAGTAATTCAGATCTAAATATAGCTAGGTAAATCATTTTGATCACCCTATTTGGCTGACGAGTCTATAAATAGAATTTTTGCGACTTAGCATAAAGTGTATTAACAGGATGTCGTAACGTTTTGGTAAGTTTGAATTGATTTTATTATTGTTGTTTTTAGAAAATATAGGGATAAGCAGTTCTTGTCAGTCAAAATAATTCGACTGTCGGATTGCTGTATGTTTGTGATTGGCAGTCCAAACGTCAAAACTGTTATATTAAGGACCAAAATAATGGTTCACAATCATATATAAGTTACTGGTTTTATCGCCTGCGGGTAGGCACAGTACAAATATAGGTTTATATCATCAGAACAATTTGTATTTTTTATTTGTTTTTTATTTTTACATAAGGCAATGAAGAATTGAACTCCTCTTCTGATAAATTTAAGTTTTATTTGAATTTATGTCCAATTCGTGAAATAATCAGAAATTGCTTCATTTATTTTGGTCATCAGAGTGTTTGACGCGAGTAGGGATATTGCCCACATATATATTTATACGGGTGCTAGTTTCTTTATAAAAATAAATAAATAAATAAAAACATGAGCTGTCACTGGTGTTGGATGGTGCCCCACAACGCTTTGGTCTTGTGGCCCTGACCTTTGACCTGGTGACCCCGGGGTCGCGGGGTTCGTATACTCAATAAGTACTTTCAGCATGTGAAGTTTGAGCATCCTGGGTGCAGTGCTTCGCGAGTAAGGCGTCTTCAGGCACAAAGTTGACGTGGCGGGCGAGCGATCTAACTAACGGTCTGACAGTTGAAAACTATATGCATCCCTAATAATTTAAATTTTAACAATATATAAGTCTAATGCGATATTTGGTACAGCAGCATTTCAAATTATTTGAAGACGAACAGTATAATGAAACAATAAGAAAACATACAACATGATAATGTGATATGACAGTACTTTATTCAAAATCGAAGTTTTGATATTCGAGGCATTTTATAATACATTGCTAACTTGAATAGTACTTTGTATCACTTCTAAAAACTTGAACATACTTGGTCTTGTAGGGTAATACTTGGAATTTGTTTAATATAATGGTTATTGGTCCAAACTTTTCCGGACCTTGTTCTGACTAGTTGTATGTTTTTTTTTCTTTGTTTGTATGTTTTTCTTGACTATTTCGTGTCGGCGAAACACAATGTAACAATACAATTTAAAAACATTGTTCTCGAACGTATCAATTCGGTTCAAATCATAATGCATTCATTTGAAACTAATCGTTGTTATACTTCGGATACGATCAGTATACCTTTTGAATTTAACAACTGAGTCGGCCCTAACTCATTCGAAGGCAAGTTCGAGTTGGGAAGGCCCACGATTTGTTAATAAAAAAAAAATGGTAATCACGCTACTCGATATCAATTTCCGGTGATATTGCGCAAGTGCACATTTTTCCGTAGGTTTAAGACTTTTTAAAACTTTTAAACGCATAGTTTTTGTATTGGCAAGGCTACTGATTTAGCTAGAAAAGGAATCTTGGGATCCGTCTTTATGGCTAAGGGGTACCTGGTAAGTATATGGTACATGGAAATACCTGGTTACTGTATGGTACCAAATAGGTACCTGGTTTTTATATGGTACATGGAAGTACCTGGTTTGTGTATGGTACCAATGGTGTACCGGGTTCGTATATGGTACATGGAAGTACCATAAGGTTTTATGCAGGTGGCGCTTGTTGTCATATGTCATACACCCAGGATTCGCATGTCACACATCCAGTATTAATGTCATCTTTTTAACGAAAAATAATCGGAGACTTTTTAAGGTTAACCCGAAGTTACCCAGTAATTTGTCCGTCGCTTGCTGGTGCAAGAGAAGTGTGTGTCTTTAGGGCTTAAAGCACGCGATACAATTGCTCGCTCTCGGATAATAACGGTTCAGTCCGTTTGGGAATATTACCATGGGATTCATTGAATGAACGTGTTCTATAACTAGTATTGTAAGAATATTGGGGGAAATAAAAAGAAATTTAAGTTATTTCTTTGTTATTTTGTGGCGGAAAATGCTTACGTCTGGGTGCGACTAGGGCATGCCATACTGAGTTGTTAACTGTCAATTACTAAATCTTTTTGCATACTCATGGGTCCCTGACCAGCCGCCGCCATTTACCGGGGTTGGTGACACTCGTGGGTTCAAAATTCAATTTTTTCTGGTTCATTTTTTCTAGCATATAAGAATTGGCCAGATGGCGAAAAGGGCTAGGCGTTCTTATAGTTGCTCAACCATTTACATAGGTTACATTTGTTGTTATTAGGTTTATGTTGCGCCAATGGTATCTGGTTCGTATATGGTACATGGTGTACCTGGTTATTGTATGGTACCAAAGGGGTACCTGGTTTGTATAAGGTACATGGAAGTACCTGGTTCGTATATGGTACAAAATGGGTACCGGGTTCGTATATGGTACATGGAAGTACCTGGTCCGTGTATGGTACAAAATAGGTACCGGGTTCGTATATGGTACATGGAAGTACCTGGTTCGTATATGGTACAAAATGGGTACCTGGTTTGTAAATGGTACATGGAAGTACCTGGTTTTTATATGGTACCAAAGGTGGTGCCTGGTTCTACCTGGCTTTGGCGCAACGAGTTTCAAATTATCTAAGGCATGCCCAGGTCGCACCCTTTGTGAGGATTTTCAACTTCAATCGCCATTTAACGTTTGAAGTTGTAAGCCACTATGACCGTCTTTCAATCCACACTTACCCTAAACGAAAAATAAACTTGTGTTTATAATCGGAAGTGTTGTTATTTTCTTTTAAACATGAAAGCTTAGGTTATATGATGGTACGTCAACCTAGGAATTCTATCCTAGAATAAACAATATAATATTGTTACCTCTCATGATGTGTTTCCATTTTCTCCCTGACTGACTCATCAAATGCCAGATTTCAAATTTTGGTATTACTACACAGATAAATTGATCCCACACTTACACTTTTTTGGTCAGCTATAGGTGTCAAATACTTAAGTTGAAAAGCTATTGTAAAAACATCCTTTTTATATACACTACTCTTTTTCAATTAATGAAGAGAAAAGGCAAGAACTATTTCTTTGCATCTGACCTGATGTTTCCTCTTAACTGACCCAAATTCCACCTGGGGTTGTTTCTATACTTTTGTGTGGGAGCTTGTAACTTGATCTATCGTTAATCTGATCTTTAACCGACTTTCACTCATGCAGAAATAATACACTGCAGACACATTCAAAAATGTTCTTTTCAGATTCAGCCAGTACAGCCAATTTCCACTAGTTGCCACCTATTTTCCACCTTTTTCTGTCTTTCAGAATTGTTGAATGAAAAAGTGACTTATTAATATTTACATTGAATATAATACAAAGATACAATAAATAATAAATAATCTGTCTCACAAAATAATCAATATTCAGAGTTTCTGTATACCACTCTGAATATAAGTTTTGTCCAGCTGGAGTCAGCCTAGACTTATTTTCATTTTAGCGAAAATCCTTTGAAGAAGGAGCCTGGGTATACTGTTTTGCAGATGTCAGTCAGTCCATCTGTCAGTCTGTCAGTCGTTGGGTATGTAGAACAATGTTCAGTAGGTCAAGGTCACAGTGACCTGGAACAGTTAATCTGTTTGCGGATGTTAATTTGTGAACTCTTAGACCTAGGATCATGAAACTAAATAGGGAGGTTGATCATTACCAGCAGACGACCCCTATTGATTTTGAGGTCAGTTGGTCAAAGGTCTAGGCCACATTGACCCAGAACACTAGAACTTCTTTTTTGCCCAATAACTAGAGAATGCTTTGGTCTAACATCACATTTGATAGAGAAGTCACTTAAAACTGGTAAATGACCCATAATTATTGATCGGAAGTCAGTACATCAAACGTCCAGTGCACAGTGACCAAATGATTTCTGTTTCTTGTACAGTTATTGAATGCATCAAGGGAGGGGGGCGGCATTTTGTGTTCTAAGAGCTGTTGTAAATGTGGAGTTTTAGCACAGTCAGGGTCCTTGTCAGTTAGGCCTGAAGTTTGAAGTTTAGTGTCCATTACACCTTGATTCCAACTGGAGTCCATGTGAAGATTTTTATACTGGGTAATTCAATGTCTTACAGTTCACTTTTAAATCAAACATCACAAAAATTTCTAAGTTTTTTTCCACCTATTCGCCACCAAATTTTTTTCTAAGTCCCTATTTTCCACTAAACACCACTCAATTTCCACCATGAAAAAAAAATATGTTCTACTTTCCACCAATTTCCACCTTTTTGCCACCATAAAGAAAAACTATGTTCAAGTTTACACCTAATGCCACCTAAATGCCACCAAAATAAAGTGGCTTTTGGTGGCAAATTTACCACTTGTGTGGAAAAAGAGTTGAATTACACCAAATGCCAACTAATGCCACCTATTGCCACCCTTTTTTCATGGAAATAAGTGGCAAAGAGTGGCATTAGGTGGCAAATCTAGGGACGGGTGCTTTTACTTGTAGTGTGTTACTAATACTTTGTGTATTTCAGAGTGTTTGCAGCTTTGCCCAACCTGAAAGTTCTTGACGGCATTCCAAGGTTACCTACTGACAACGACTTTGATGATGTAGAAACTCCTGCGGAAAACTCAAAATGTACAATTCTATAAACCTGTGATATGATCTTATCTGGATCCAACATTTATAAAATTGAGTTTTATAAACCAGTCTCTGACTGCAACATTGCCATTGGTCAGTTCAAGATTTTGGTTCTGGAATAGCCAATCAGAAGTTAACATTTATAGACTGGTCTCAAAGTCTAAATTTTAATGTCATCTAATTTGGAATAAAATGTAAACACACAAATGGTAGAGAATCTTGTGCTAGATAATGGATAGGGTTAAATTAATTTTAAGCTATATTAGTTTAATTTTATCAGTCAAGTGTATACCTCATGATTTATTTGGCTCATAGATTCACAATGCTTGAAGTAAAACCATCATTGTATTCTTTACAATGACTTTTATGAATATTTATAGTAAAATACATGTAACAATTTCTTACGTATTTTTCAATGAAAATATTTGGGAATTAAAAAAAAGTTTTCGATGTTAAGATCCCCCCTTAAAACTATCATCTCAAATTTATTCTGCAAACTGAAGTGATACAGAATGATGAGAAAATAAATACAATCAAACCATTTATTGTGAACCAGTGATTTGGCTCATAGGTTCACAGTGTTTGAAGTAACACAGTTATTTTATTCTTTTATAAATTTATAAGTATTAGTAAAATAACAATTATGCATTTTTCAGTGAGATTTTCTGAGAATTTAAAGAAATAGTTATTTTGGGTTAAGATTCACCCGTAAAACTATCTCAAGTTTATTTTGTAAATTTAAGTGAGACAGATGAGAAGTTAAATTCAATCAAATTATAATCAGTTATTGTGAGTCAGTATCTCTTATCTTTGTGTTTCCAGTTTGTAAAGTTAGTTTACTGTGATATTTATGATAATGTAAAATACATATCTTGGTTTGATAGATGGAAGCCTCCATACTTGCCCAGATTTGCTTAGTTAACTCATTTATTTCACTGTTTACTTAATATTTAGCACAAAATGGTAACACAAAACAAGACTTTCATGTCTGCTTTAAAGGGACATACCTCCAGATGAACAGAAATATTTTTTTAATTTTATAGATAAAAAAAATGATGAAACATGCAGCATCAGTTTCTTAATAATTATTATTCTATCTATAATAATTATTGTAATTACTATGTACTTACAGTATGTTCTAAATTTCACAAAAAAACTGACATAAATTTGGAGGTGAGCAGCGCAAAGTCATGGTTGAAATCATGGTTTTATTCATTTAGTGCATTTACAATTTTAGCTCACCTGAATTTTATTCAAGTTTGAGCTGTTAGTATAGGTGGAGCATCTGTAGTACATTGTCTGCTGTCCATTGTAACATGTCAACATTTTGACATAGAAATCTGTTATCAAACAAATAGAATTGCACCAAATTTTGACTTCTGCCTCTCATTTCAAATTTGTTCAGATAGTACTACTGGGCCCCTTTTTGGTGGTAACTAGAGGTAAAAAAAATATAGAAAAAATATTTAAATGACCTAATCTGATGAACCGCTTGATTCACTAAACTTTGTCTGTAGTGTATCCTTGTGTGATCCTATTTTGATTTCGTTCAAATGGTTTTGCTTAGACCTGTTACGTCCAACAAGACCTAAAAATAGAAAAATGTTTAAACAACTTTTTCTCATGAAACAGATGATGGACTTTCACCAAATTTTGACTACTATGCAGCACCCCTGTATAATACTCTCTGTTTAGGTTAGCTAGACTTCAGTGCTAGAAAAAGAAAAAAACAACTTTTAAATCATTCTATGGTCTTCTCTCAAGTTTATTAATCCCCCGCCACAGATGGTGGGGGGTTATAGGAATGGTCTCCGTCCGTCCTTCCATCTGTCCGTAACACTTTCTTGTCCGCTCCATATCTCCTTTACCACTTGAAAGATGTTCATGAAACTTTGGTCAAATGATCACCTCATCAAGACTATGTGCAGAACCCATGAGTCAGCCTTGTCAGCTCAAGGTCAAGGTCACAACTCAAGGTCAAAGGTTTGAGCCTTCCATTTTGTGTCCGCTCTATATCTCCTAAACCCCTTGAAGGAATTTTATAAAACTTGGGTCAAATGATCCCCTCATCAAGATGATGTGCAGAACCCATGAGTCAGCCATGCCGGCGCAAGGTCAAGGTCACAACTTGGGGTGAAAGGTTTGAGCCTTCCATATTGTGTCCGCTCTGTATCTCTTACACCCCTTGAAGGATTTTCATCAAACTTTGGTCAAATGATCACCTCATCATGGTGATGTGCAGAACTTATGAGTCAGCCATGCCAGCTCAAGGTCAAGGTCACAACTCAAGGTCAAAGGTTTGAGCCTTCTGTTGCGTGTCTGCTCTATCTTCTAAACCCCTTGAAGGAATTTTATAAAACTTGAGTCAAATGATCACCTCATCAAAACGATGTGCAGAACTTATGAGTCAGCCATGTCGGCTCAAGGTCAAGGTCACAACTTAGGGTCAAAGGTTTGAGCCTTCCATTTTGTGTCTACTCTGTATCTCCTAAACCGCTTGAAGGATTTTCATCAAACTTGGGTCAAATGATCACCTCATCAAGAACTCATGAGTCAGCCATGTCAACTCAAGGTCAAGGTCACAACTCAAGGTCAAAGGTTTGAGCTCTGTATCTCCTAAACCCATTGAAGGATTTTCATGAAACTTGGGTCAAATGATCACCTCATCAAGACATTTTGCAGAATTCATGAGTCAGCCAAGTCAGTTCAAGGTCAAGGTCACAGCTTCAGGTCAAACGTTTACCCTTTCACTATCCATAGCAGTGGTGGAGGATTTAGCTGTCTTTCAGACTGCTTTGTTTAGATGGTTTCACTTGGTCTCTTTTAGGGACTGTCGGAATTAAAAGTAAGAAAACCTTTAAACAACTATTTCTTATGAAATACTTCAATAGATCTTTTGCCAGATTTGGTCTGTAACATAGTTGTATAGTCATCTTTTGATTTTATTCATGTGGTTCAATTTAATTCCTGTTTTTGTCCTGCCAGAGCTAAAGTAGACGAAACCTTTAAATGACTTGTTTTCATGAACCACTTGATGACTCTTTATCTGAATTTCTTCCCATGACTCATATGGACAAGATTCTTAAGTTCGTTATAATGGTTACATGTTTTGAGGTCCTCATCTCCTCAGATGAGATACTAAGGCCAAGTTAGGCCATTTGTTAGCATTTTTGACTACTTTTGCATTTATATAATTGTTTATTTTGAGTGATTAAGTTAGCTCGATTTATAAGGTTTTTATTTTATCTGTAGATTTTTATTTTTATTATTATCTCTGCACAACTGTTACTTTCTCTATCCATATTGCCTCACAAGTTTTTTGCAATAACTTTGTACATGTATGTCAGGTACATACTGTCTGTCTTCTTGTGTTTTAAAATGTATATTTTTATGTTTAGGTTTAGAGTAGTGTTATGTACTGTAAAATCCTTTGAATTTGCGGGAACTTTGTTTCATGAATTTGTCCTGATTTTCCTATTTTATTTATTTTTGCAGTGGTATGAAAAGTGCAATGGGACATCCAGTTTGGATTCACCAAATGTTAATTTGTCAAATTTTATTTGGAAATTTTCAAAGTTGAAAATTGTAAATACTTGCAAAAATAAAGTTCTTGCGAATAATATGTGTTTTACAGTGTTTGTTTAGAGTATTTGTTGTAGATATACTGGTTATATCCAATCTTTTACTAATTGATCATCCATTCAGCTTTTTAATACTGATTAATAATATACTCCTTGCTTAATTGATAGTCTTTCCAAGTTTTCATTTATATTTACAGTTGACAGAAATTGGTATATATGGTTGTCCTCGAGTCTCTATATGTTATGTTTAAAATACACTTCACAAACTATATACATGTATGAGACCATGATACAAACCACATTTCCTTTGAAAATTATTATATATTTTGAACAGTTGTTACATACGCTATGTAAAGTCATTCAAAAGGTTGAAAGTAACACTTGATTGACAGAACGATAGTCAAATTTTTACATCTGGATATTATTTTTATCACTTTTAAAAATTAGAAAAATAAAATGTGAACTGTAACTTGGTAGAATTGTATTTTAAGAGTTTTTCTGGTCGTGATTTTTTCTTTAATATGTTTCTAATTTAATCAAAGTCAGCTTTGCAGCAAAATGTTTCTGTTCTACTTAACTTTATATGCTTCATTTCAAAATTGCATGAAAAACATTAAAAACCACTGTGCATTGAGTATTGACAGATGACAATGAAAGGATATTTCAATACATAGAAACCATGGTTCTATCTTGAATCTTGTTCAAATCATTTTTTAATGCAAAATTATGTCCATGTTCAGACAATTTTACATCTACTGAAGGAAATGTACAGAATCTTAGTAACATGATAGATGTCTGTTAGTGGAGAGTGCAAGATTACTTTTTATGCCTCCGAAGGGAGGCATATTAGTTTTCAACTGTCCGTTCGTTAGTCACAACGTTAACTTTTTGCATGAAGGCACTTTACTCGCGAACCACTGCACCCAGGACCTTCAAACTTCACATGCTTAACGTTAACTTTTTGCATGAAGGCACTTTACTCGCGAACCACTGCACCCAGTACCTTCAAACTTCACCTGCTGATAGTACTCATTGAGTACACGACCCCTACTGACTTTGGGGTCACCCGGTCAAAGGTCAAGGTCACAGGGGCCAATGATAACTTTTTGCATGAAGGCACGTTACTTGCAAACCACTGCACCCAGGACCTTCAAACTTCACATGCTGATAGTACTCATTGAGTACACGACCCCTACTGATTTTGGGGTCACCAGGTCAAAGGTCAAGGTCACAGGGGTCAATGTTAACTTTTTGCATGAAGGCACTTTACTCGCGAACCACTGCACCCAGGACCTTCAAACTTCACATGCTGATAGTACTCATTGAGTAAACGACCTTTACTGACTTTGGGGTCACCAGATCAAAGGTCAAGGTCACAGGGGCCAATGTTAACTTTTTTACATGAAGGCACTTTACTCGCATACCACTGCACCCAGGACCTTCAAACTTCACATGCTTATAGTACTTATTGAGTACACGACCCCTATTGACCTTGGGGTCACCATGTCAAAGGTCAAGGTCACCAGGTCAAAGGTCAAGGCACTGTGGGGGCATTTGTCACCATCAGTGACAGCTCTTTGTTTTAATTATCTCCCTTGTTGTATGAAATTGGTATGTGTATTAACAAAACATTGCTGTCTTCTATGGACTTCAATAGAGCTTTACTTTTCAACCATGCATGCTTTAGTTTTCACTTTTCAAGGCAATAATGCATTTTGATACATAATTGTTTATCTATAGACTTAGATAATTTATCTAAATACTTAGATAACTTTTTGCAATGATTTAAGTATAACTTTAAAGATAAGACCATTGTCTGGTGAAATAGGGCAATATCTTTTTTAAAAATCAAAAAACTTTGATAATTCAATTACAGTGAAATCTAGTAAGAAAACACAGCATTTAGGACCTTTTTGTCTTAGAAACAAGTCATTTTATTTGTATATATTTCTATTTTGTTTTATTTATTGTATGTTAAGAGAAAAATGTGATATTTGTTACTTATAAAATAGCATTCTGGTAATGCATCTATATTATTTTTACGCAAATAAAGTTATTTCTCTACACAATGTACTTCATGATTTGCCCCGTGATTATTATCAAATGCAAAATGGAACACAAGGGCCATGATGGCCCTAAATCTCATAACAGACCATTACCATTTGAACTTTAATATATGTCATGATTCACTGATTATGAAGATAATCAACATTTAAAAAAAAACATTAAGTTTTAAGTTCTAGCCATCACTTAAAGGGGTCAAGCAGAAACATTTGAACACATTTATATAGGTCCATACAAGGATATTACAAACCAGCATTCATAAGAAGAGGGGTTTTTTTTAGCTCACCTGAACTTTGTTCAGGGTGAACTATTAGTATCGATGGATGGTTCGTCGTCCATCACTCCTCGATATTTATATCTCCTCTGAAAGTAATGATTGGAATTACACCGAATTTCCTGACGTCCTGCATCCTGGCATAGAACATTTTCAGTTTTATGAGTTCCTTTTATGAGCCACATGATAGATCAACATCAAAGTCTGTAGGATCCTTGTATGGACCTCCCATGTTTATAGCTCACCAGAGCATGAAGTGGTCAAGGTGAGCTATTATGACCTGTCATTGTCCGTCGCCTTGTAAACACTTTAGAGGCCACAGTTGTGACCCAATCTTTATGAAACTTGATCAGAATGTTTTTCTTGATGATCTCTAGGTCAAGTTCGAATCTGGGCCATGTGGGGTCAAAACCAGGTCAGTAGGCCAGATTTTAGAGGCCACAGTTGTGACCCAATCTTTATGAAACTTGATCAGAATGTTTTTCTTGATGATCTCTAGGTCAAGTTCGAATCTGGGCCATGTGGGGTCAAAACCAGGTCAGTAGGCCAGATCAAAGGAAAAGCTTGTGAACACTCTAGAAGCCACAATTTAAGTTTGAAACTCATGAGAATTAGTCAGAATGTTTGTCTTGATGATCTCTGGGTCATGTTCGAATCCGGGTCATGTGGGATTAAAAAACCTAGGTCACCCGGTCAAATCAAAGCAAGAGCTTGTGAACACTGGAGAGGCCACAGTTGTGACCCAATCTTTATGAAATTTGATCAGTATGTTTGTCTTGATGAATTCTAGGTCAAATTTGAAAATGGATCATGTGGAGTCAAAAACTAGGTCAGTAGGCCAGATCAGAGGAAAATCTTGTGAATTCTCTAGACGCCACAGTTGTGACTCAGTCTTTATGAAACTTGGTCAGAATGTTTTTCTTGATGATCTCTAGGTCAAGTTCGAATCTGGGCCATGTGGGGTCAAAACCAGGTCAGTAGGCCAGATCAAAGGAAAAGCTTGTGAACACTCTAGAAGCCACAATTTAAGTTTGAAACTCATGAGAATTAGTCAGAATGTTTGTCTTGATGATCTCTGGGTCATGTTCGAATCCGGGTCATGTGGGATCAAAAAACCTAGGTCACCCGGTCAAATCAAAGGAAGAGCTTGTGAACACTGGAGAGGCCACAGTTGTGACCCAATCGTTATGAAATTTGGTCAGTATGTTTGTCTTGATGAATTCTAGGTCAAATTTGAAACTGGATCATGTGGAGTCAAAAACTAGGTCAGTAGGCCAGATCAGAGGAAAATCTTGTGAATTCTCTAGACGCCACAGTTGTGACTCAGTCTTTATGAAACTTAGTCGGAATGTTTGCCTTGATGATCTCTAAGTCAAGTTCGAAACTGGGTCAAGTGGGGTCAAAAACTAGGTCACTAGACCGGATCAAAGGAAAATCTTGTTAACACTCTAGAGACCACAATTTAAGTTTGAAACTCATGAGAATTAGCCAGAATGTTTGCCTTGATAAAATTTAGGTCAAGATTAAATCTGGGTTATGTGGGATCAAAAACTAGGTCACTAGAGAATGCTTGGTCTCACAAAAGTCAAACTTCATTAGGTTATTTGAATATGTTCATTAGAAGACCCTTTTGTTTCAGTGGTCAGTTTGTCAAAGGTCAAGGTCACAGCGACCTTGAGACTGAAAATGGTTTCCGCTCATTAACTCAAGAACGCTTTAAACTACAATCATCAAACTTCACAGAATGGTAGATGACCCCTGTTATTTTAGGGATCAAAGGTCAATGTCACAGTGACCTCGAGAAAAATTATTTCCACTTAGTAAGAAATCAAACTTCATAGGAGAATTGGCAGTGGTCAGTAATTTGCCCCTTATTGTCTTATTGTTCAGCAGATGAAAGGGCAAGGTCATATTTAATGGTACCTTCGTCATCATTATCTTCAATAATTGCCTCACTCTAGAAGAGTACACTCGCGATTTCATTAAAATACTGTACATGCGCAGCCGCAAGGGACAATTATTTACATCTAAAAGACTAAACGTCTAAAAGTCTTTTATTGTACACAGTTTGAAAAATCTGATAAAACAAAGACTGGCATTTATAATGCGTTGATATTTCCTAGAACAGCCTTAAAGCCATCTAGCGTAGGCTGATTTACGGCTCATTGAGGCAGGCTGTTCCAAATGACAACAGTGGCTGGGAAGAAACTGTGTTGGTAGGCAGATTTGGTTTTACTGTTGGTTATGGATTCTGGCTGATTTTGAGTAGAGGAGGATCAGGAATAATGTCGACAAGATTATGCCTAATTTTGTACAACATAGTTACTCTGAACATATTGCGTCTGAGCTGAAGTGTTTCCCAATTGAGTTCATGGAGCATATTCGAAACTGAACTTAATCGTTGGTAGCCCGTTTTTGACGAACCTTGCAGCTCTTCGCTGAATCATCTCCAGCTGGCTGATGTGGCTGTCAGTGTAGGGGGACCACACAGTGGAAGCATACTTCACCGTGGGACAGACGTATGTCTTGTAGGCTGTTGATTTGGCTCTTGGTGGACTTGAGCGGATGTTCCTGCGGATGAATACCATGGTGGCGTTGGCTTTTTTGGTGATGTTATTTATTTTGGGTTTTATGGGAGATCGGGTGTGATGGTGACTCCGAGATATTTAGCGCCTTCTGTAGGTTTCAGCAGTGTTCCATAGATGTTGCAAACAATCAAGATCGCGTTGGAGTTGTCTGGCGTCTTCCTGGCTCCTGATTTGTCTGTACATTAGACAGTCATCTGCAATAAGGCGGACTGTTGATCTGACTCTCGAAGGCAAGTCGTTGATGTACTTGAAAGAGAAGAAGATCAAGAACACTGCCCTGTGGGACACCAGATGAGACAGAAAAGACTTCTGAACTAGCACCATCAAGGTCTACTTGTTGTGTGCGACAGTGCAGGAAATTGGCGATCCAAGAATGAATGCTGCCCCTGACTCAGTAGTGATCTAGCTTCTGTAGGAGGCGGTGATGACTAACCTTGTCAAATGCCTTACTAAAATCTAGAATGCTGTTTTTTTGTCGATGCCTTTAGCTAGGTCATTTATAGTGAGAATAAGTTGGGTATCACTTGAACGTTTCTTTCGGAAGCCATGCTGGAAATCAGTGAGTATATTGTTGAAATCAAAGTGAGACATGATGTGGCTGAAGATGATGTGTTCCAGGAGCTTACAGGTTACAGAGGTCAAGGAGATTGGACGGTTGTTGGAAGGAGTAGAGCGGTTGCCCTACTTGAACACAGGGGAAACTAGTGCAGTTTTCCAGTCAGCTGGTATTTGACCCTGGTCAACAGACAGTTGGAAGAACTTTGTAAGCCCTGATGTCAGCTCGAATATGCTGTTTTTTGTCGATGCCTTTAGCTAGGTCATTTATAGTGAGAATAACTTGGGTATCACTGGAAAGTTTCTTTCAGAAGCCATGCTGGAAATCAGTTAGTGTATTGCTGGAATCAAAGTGAGACATGATGTGGCTGAAGATGATGTGTTCTAGGAGCTTACAGGTTACAGAGGTCAAGGTGATTGGACGGTTGTTGGAAGGAGTAAAGCGGTTGCCCTACTTGAACACATGGGAAACTAGTGCAATTTTCCATTCAGATGGTATTTGACCCTGGTCAACAGACAGTTGGAAGAACTTTGTAAGCCCTGATGTCAGCTCATCAGCGGCAAGCTTCAAAAGTTTAGAAGAGCTCTTGTCTGGCACCGCAGCTTTTTGTGATTTGAGCCCTTGTAGAAGCTTAAAAACACCTTTCTCTGTAATGCTGATGGTGCCAGTTGAGGGAATTTTACTAGATGGAAGGTTTGGATGAGAGGTGTAATCTTCCTTGGAGAACACAGATGAAAATTGCAGGTTTAGTACATCAGCTTTCTTCTTGGCTGTGCTGTATGTGATGCCATCTTTCTTCAACGGAGGCACGCCAAAGTTGGCCTTCTTCCTGGATTTGATATACCTTAGAATGAAAACAATTCCTGCATGACAACTAAAGAACAGTTGTGATTAATGCTTTTACATAATTATTGGTTTCCTGTAAATAGTAGATGGCCCTTTTGTTTTTGAGGTCAAAATTCAAGGTCACAGCGTACAAAACTGCCTCATACAACAGCTTTTGTTTCGAGTGGTTTTACTTGACTGTAATAGGGAAGGCCTTTATACAACTTCCTCTCATAAACCGCCCTTTTAATGTTTGCTTCACTTAGTCAACAGTACCTGTGTGCAAAAGGATCTGCTTGATTTCATCCACACTTACTACATTTCGAGATGAATGATTTTCACACAACAAAATTATTGCACTTAGACATCAAATTCTTAAAACAAAATCCCCTTTACTACTGGCTCAATTTTGAAATAATTTTTGGGAAACGTGCCTTTGGTTAGAGCCAATTGAGATTGATCCTCCAAAATCATATAATGTCCGCTAGAGGTCGTTGTCACTAGATTTAGAGTAAAAATTCAAACCGTGTCAAAATTTATTTCAAGTGATTAAAGAAACTACATAAACTATTCAAGTAAACCATCATGCTTTTTCTAATGAATTAACTGTAATAAAAATTCTACTTTGTGACATTTGGCACTATCACTCATGTCCTGCATTAATGGCAATCGTCAAAAGTTAGCCTTTGAAAATACCCTCTCTATTTATTATGTAGGGAAACCATAGGACGACCACACATTGAAGGACTTTTACTGAAATCAACAAAACTAAGTCATGTTTTTTTCCATTTTGTATTCTAGTCTTTCATTCACAACATTCATTCAAACAAAGTTCTAAAGCTGTAATCAAGAATCTTTAACATTAAACATGATAAAAAAAATAAAGTCTTTAATTAAAACAGAATATATTTGGATGCAAAGTTGTCAATATATTATTGTCAAATTTTATGTTTTTCTCTATATTAAATAATATTCAAAATTTTGCCCCGCATTTCCATTGTTTTTCGATCCAAAATGGAGACTCGCATAGCCTAAAAACTATTTCACTACACTTTATTTGGGATTCTCCAAACTAGAGATCATTACTATTTTGCTTTACAGCCATTATTCACTTAAATGACATATCTGCCATGGGATATTTAAAAATTCCGTACATAGCGAGAAGCAAGAATCTTGTCCACTAATAGCAAGGTTGGTTTATAGAGGAATCTGTGAATTGTTTTCCAAAAATGTCCATTTGCGCATTATTACCATGGGTGAACCACAAGCTCCAAATACATCTTGAACATACAACAATGCGGTATAATTCATTTGAAGTAAATTACTTTAGCAATTCGATCGCGAAGATCGTCAGGACCGAGATAACGGACAAACCCAATATCCCTGACATGCTTAAATGCTGCAATGTGATTTGTCAAATTAAATGCTATTTTCCCAAGAGAACAAACAATGTGCGATTCTGAATAAATATCAAATACATTTGTACAATAAAACAATAAAAGGGTCATACACACCAGACAAAACTCATGTACATTTTAAATGTTTCAGGAGTGCTTTAACCAGGCATAAATTTATTAATCATAGTTTTGACAAGAAACATCTTTTACATCTTCACATTATTTAAACATGACAACAAAACAAGATTAAAAATATATACATGTACAGTAGTTTACATGCGTTCTGAAATACACTCACATTTCGAAACGTATTGAAATATTAATTACTACTTTGTAAACTGAAACATACAATTTAAGCTACATATAATTAAACAAGAGGCCCAAACTGGTCTAAGTCGCTCACCTGAAGAAAACCTTAACCATCTGACTTTGCTTCTAACTAGGTTTTGTGAAAATCATTTCAGCTGTTCATTAAAACAAAAGTTATTTAAAGATTTTTTTCTATATTTTGTTGTCATGCACCAAAAATGCATCATTATCAGGAGAAACCATTCAAAGGTCTTCCTAATTTAACTCTAGCGGTCCATAAAAGAGCCTAAACGACCCCATTTTGACAAAGACCTTATAATGACGCTACAAACAAAGTTTGATGAAGATCCATCAAGCGGTACATGAGAAGGAGTACTTTTGAAGGTATTTCTATTTTAAGCTCTTTTGGTCCCTAAAAGGGTCCAGTACCCCCGATTGAGCAAACATGGTAAAGAACCTTATAATGATGCTCCAGGCAAGGTGTGGTGAAGACCAATCAAGCAGTTCATGATATGAAGTTATCTAAAGGGTATTTCTATTTTTATCTGTAGCACCCCCGCACCCATAAAAGGACAATGTTGTCAGAAAAATTTGTATATCTGATATATTGATAACGTAACACATAAGCAGAGATAGTGTTTGACTCCCTTTTCATGGTTTCATTGATATAATTATTGTTGAATTCCTGTTAATAATAGGATTTGGGTAATTTGTGGCTAATTTGGGTTCATTATGTTGATAGCTGGATCCCAGCATCACACACTTTGTCATATACAACAGTTAAGGGGAACCAGATATTTGTTAGAGCAAGTACTCGTTGTAAAATACTATATATAAATTTGGACCAATCAGAACACCTTCTATAAATAGCACCAATCAAAGCACGTCTGCTAGGGTATAAATAGGTAGATTGATGACAGAGAGAGCAATCGGTATCCAGCGACTGAAGAAGACACATCGAGGATTCAACTAATAATTTATCCCAGTATCTTGAGAAGGAGGTTATTACAACTACCCTGTCAGGGCGGATTAAAAATTAAAAAAGAAGACGTTTGAAGTTCATCGACTAAAGAAGAGTTGCAGAATTTCAACAAGGTTTCGAGCTATAGGGCCAGCGCATAGGAGTTTTACCTTAAGGGTAGTTGAATGCTATAGACGATAGCAAATATAGGCTGAGCATCGGAAAGCCGAGACAGAGACCCAGAGTTTGGTAATCTACTGAGATAGTAGGAGAGCTCCAGCTTAAAGACGGTTCAGCGTTATTGGCGAAGTACAGCCAAGGCAACGGGGATATATCTATATGGTAGTTGAATGCTACATGTGATAGTATATAGGCGCTGAACATCCAGAAGTCAGGGCAATTATATAGAGTTGTAACATCGATTAAGAGGACAGAGGCCGAGCATCTATGCGATAGGACTCGTATGTTGTTGATTCAAAGACATTGTCTGACGGGAACTTCAATAAAAAGACCAGTCTATAGGAGTTTGAGCTAATTATAATTATAATTATTTGAAGATTGTTAGTTTGAAACATTTAGTGATTTGCCTGATCCCTGAAAGTGTCTAGCTCATAATTGAAATCATTTACGAATCATTGTACACGAATCATTTAGGCAAGGTAGCCAGAGGAAAATTTTATATACGAGATATTTGGTCTCACCAGTTTTACGTTTTTAACAAAGGACATTCTATATCGTTTGTCAGCTAGTCTAAGACATAGTCACCTTAGCGATAGGAACCATTTCATTGTTCAAGATACTAAAGGCGTAGGCACTTCCCTGGGTCATATAACTCGTATCCTGACAAATGTGTCTCCAATTAAACAAATTTGAGAAAGAACCTTATAATGACAAATCAAGTTTTATGAAGATCCATCAAGCGCATCATGTAAGCAGTCATTAAAAGTATTTCTATTTTAGCTCTAGCGGTCCCTAAAAGGGACCAATGAAAACATTTTGGAGAGGACGTTATAATAATGCTACAGACCAAGTTTGATGAAGATCCATTGAGCGGTTCATGGTAAGAAGTCGTTAATAAGTATTTTTATTTTTAGCCCTAGCGGCCCTTAAAAGAGGCCATGTGCCCCCATTTGGAAACAGTTATGAGATGATCTTATAATGATGCTACAGACCAAGTTTGATAAAGATCCATCAAGCGGTTCATGAGAAGATGTTTTTCTACTTTTAGTTCTGGCTGCCCCTAAAAGGGGCCCATGGTTAACCATTTGAACAAACTTGATAGGGGTCAATGCAAGAATGCTACTTACCAATTATACCTTGTAGTTTCAGAAGACAAGATGTTTAAGTAAAAGTGTTGACGCAGGACGACGGACAATGGACGATGGACAGCGGACGCCGAACCATCCAACTATACTAACCGCTCACACTGAACATAGTTCAGATGAGCTTAAAATTTAATAATTTCTAAAATATGCTGAAACATACAGTAAGCATCATGAATAGAACATTAATACCAAGTAAAAATGCATTCAGTTAAATGGACACCAATATTTACAATACAGTATACACTCACGACCGATGGTCAATAATGACCATCAATATGACTTTTTACCAGCAAACCATTCTACAAATGTAATCTGATGAAAACAACTCGTTTATTTCTCATTTCGAAGACCATGTTTTTAAACTGAAAGGACAAAGTTCACTTAAGCAATATATGACCTGGACTATTTGGAAAATTTTCAAATTGTTGATGATTTATAAATTGTCTGCTTCCAAAATGTTCATCTTCTATACCGAGTTTAGTTCTTTGAAACGGAACTTTTATTTTGTTCAAAATATGTAACTGAATATTGCTGAAATCACAGATTTTTGACATAATAGGCATTTTTTGCCATATTTAAGTCACTTACATGTTTAAGAATGAGCACAGTAAAGGACCAAACATATATTTTAACCATAAGTCCAGCTTCTTTCACAGAATTTACAGTAAGTTTTCAGTTGTGGTCGACAGTAACCAGATTTGTTAAAAAAATGATGGTAAAAAATCTGAATGTTCCCAATACCCATAATGTTAAGAATATTTTCATTTTCGTCAGATATTTCCTTGAATAATGTAAGATGTTGCATGCATTTTGATAAAACAATACTTCTTCATGAAAGTGAATTTGGAATTTACTCCATCTAGAAACTTTCATTTTAGGCCATCTCTTCAAAATGAAATTAACATCTAACAGAAGCACAATCACAATCAAAAGCTTTTGTAAGTTTCGAATACAAATAGAATTGAAACAAACCATAAGATATATGCAACCCATATCCAAGTAAAACAATCAATTATTTAAAATGTAAATTGTAAAAATCGGATTTAAAATAAATACCTGCCAGAGTTTTTAGCCCTGGACTTATTTAGACACGTATGATATCATTATTTGTTTGTAAACGAATTTGTGCTACAAACCTTAAAATATATATGTACAAACGATAAATAACAAAATGTGGCTCTTGTAGGAATGAAGTCTGGACCTGAAATGTAAATTGTAAGTCCGAAGTCATATCCACACGGCCATAGAAGTTTATTAGATATAGACGTATACTTTGCAAGAGTCTATTTACAAATACATGTATAACATGATAATTGTTTTCCTTTTTTCACTGATTTCTTATTATAAATTATACACTAGATATAAAACTTGTTTGCACGGAGAGATTAATTTTAATGATTTCATCATATACAATGGCTATCATTGATATTTTTGTTCATGTACACAATCATAACAGTATGGTCAGCTGAAAAGAATACTGAAACATGTGGATTGTTGCAGACTCGTTCGGAAAGCTAAAACTAGATATGTGCCCCCACTTCATGTCACTGCACGGCCATATGCATTTGTTAACAATTGACATTAAAATACTAAGTAAAAAGTGTGCCAATTACAATCAAGCAGTTGTGGTATATTTTGATGTTTTTAGCTGGTTCAGAACGATATTTATGTTGTGTAATTGTACTGTTTAGTTTTTATCTTGAACATTTCTGCTTGGGTGATTCCAGTTCCGCTTTTATAGCTTTTGGTATTGTTTAATCACCCCTGTTATATTGTGCCTGCTCTTTAATATTGTCTTTTGGCAGTTTCTGAGATAAACAGACTCCATTTTCTAAATTTCAATTTGTTTAGTTCAGACCATTGTTTTTTTTAGGGGAAGCCCATTTTTTCCCCGGGGACCACTGTTACGCCACTTTTCATAGAATTACACATTACACAAGTGTTCCATGTACACCGCCGTATGAACACATCTACAGATGTCATTAAATTATTTGTTTGTACTTTTGGTAACTTGGGCACATGTTGAATTAAGATGTGGACGGTAGCTTGCATTTACATTACCGTCTATGAAAAGGATCAATCAAACCGAGCCTGCAAAATTTTCATTTCAGTCATGATGAGTGACTTGTGGAGTTTTCACTTTTTTCACTTTTTTCATATTACCTCGGGCTTTGGGCGTGAATCGACATGGAGCACAATCAAAAAACACAAAGTAAAAAGAAAATGAAAAATTAAACTAGAAACGTGTCCATAGGACACAGATGCCCCCACTATATGACATTAAAATGGCATTTTTTTTCGTAGGTCAGGGGCCATAACTCCTACATGACTGAATGAATCCGGACGCGAAATCCCAGGTGCACAACTGTACATGATGACCAACATTCCTGTAAATTTTGGTGCCTCTAGGTCAAATACTTTTGGAGCTACACGCGACACAACATTAAAATGACCAATTTTTAACTAAGTCAGGGGCCATAACTCCTACAAGGCTGAATGAATCCGGACACGAAACCCCGGGTAAACAATTTCACATGCTGACAAACATTCCTGTAAACTTTGGTGACTCTAGGTCAAATACTTTTCGAGCTACGCGCGACACAACATTAAAATGACTAATTTTTTACTAAGTCAGGGACCATAACTCCTACATGACTGGATGAATCCGGACGCGAAACCCCAGGTGCACAACTACACATGCTGACCAACATTCCTGCAAACTTTGGTTACTCTACGTCAAATACTTTGGGAGCTACGCGCGACACAACACTAAAATGACCAATGTTTACAAATTCAAGGGCCATAACGCCTACATGACTGAATGAATCCGGACGCGAAACCTCAGGTGCACAATTACACATGCTGACCAACATTCCTATAAAGTTTTATGACTCTACGTCAAATACTTTTGGAGCTAGGCGCGACACAACATTCTCGGAAGGACGGACGGACGGACGGTCAAGGGCAAATCTATATGCCCCCACCTCCCCCCAAAGTGGGGGCATAATAAATATGGAACGGAACTGGATGTAAATCACAAGCACAACATATTCTGAAGAACATTCCTGTAAAACTTCATGACTCCAGGAAAAATACGTTTCAAGATACGTGCGACATGACACAAAGGTCTGGTTGAGTGAAATCTAAAATAAACCCCGGTTGTCCAGCTTCATATGCTGAATAACATTCCTATAATGCTTCACGACTATAGGTCAAACACGTCTTGATATGCATGCAACACAATCTTTAAGGCTCTTTATGTATTAGTCAAGGGCCATAACTCTGGTTTGGCTGAGCGAAATCCTCAACAAAAGCCCAGGTGCATCACTGCTTAATATGCTATATAACAATCCTTAAATGTTTAATGAATCTAGGTCAAATACGTTTGGAGATACTTTCTACAAAACCGTACAGGCCCTTCATGCATATTTTAAACAACGAGGGCCGTTACTTTGAGTAAAACACATGGTGCATAATTTAAGATACTGAACAATATGTCTGTAAGATTTCACGACCCAATGTCAAATAGGTTTGAGATACATGCAACAAAAATCTTTATGCCCTGTATGTATATTTTTGACAAAGTGCCATAATTTTTGTCTGCCTGAGTAAAAACTCAGATAAAAGCTCAGATGCCTATGAAACTTCAGATGATGAAAACGAATCCTGTAATGTTTTATGATTTTTTGAGATACGTGCACACAAACTTTTAGGTGCTTCATATACATTTTTGATTTCAACGGTCATATCTCTGCTTTTACTGAGTGAAATCTCAAACAATACTCCACAAGCACAACTTTATACGCTGAATATCATTCCTATGATGTCTGATAGCTCCATGTCAAATACCGTTTGAGATATGCATGACACAAAATCGGGCGAACGGACATACACACATCAGTACCACCCGTCAAAATGTCTTAAAGTATTTAAAGCTCCCGGAAAAGATAAAGAAATTACTCTTTAAACGGAAATTCTGGTTGAAATCAGCTTGAAATATCAAAATTGGGTATACTTGAAATTTCTGCATTCAAAATATATTTATCAATTTTACACATATATCTCTAAAAGTCTTTCATGGACTGCAAACCAGGATGTAAAAGCTAAAATTTCAAAATGTCTAACATTACTCAAATGCTCATGGTGTTCAAATAATGGTAAAATTTCACTCTAAAAGTTTCAGTCAAACAGTTTGACCACCTTTGATGAAAATACGAGAGCTCTTCAAAAATAACGTAGACTTTATTCTCTAGCTTTTATATACTTTAATGAAGCAAAACAAGAAATATACCATCATGACTTGCAGTCTTTCTTCTAACTGCATTGCAGTGTGATGCTTTCATTAAGTTTGCATTAATTCATATTTATAAATTTATTTTATAAATTTTCATGAGCAATACTTAAGTCAAAACAAGTTGTTTGGTTAGAATACTAAATATGTATGAACACTTACGACACGCATCTCAGACAGGTACTCAACGGGAGTACCTGGTTTTTATCTACGGCGTCATACATTGGCTTTAACGTCCATTCGCAGTTTTTCCGTTTTCTCCCTCGTTCTCCGCTGTTTTTAAGCAATTCTGGACCATTTGAGAATCGTTTATACCACTTTAAGGTTAAGACACAGATGACTGAACATTATTTTTGCGTCTGCTTCATTGAATTTCGATTTGCAGTTGCTGTTCGCCATGACTAAGCAACTGTCTTATCATCCATGTTAGTCGATGACGACATTAAATGCATTATAAACAGTAATATTCACTTAGTTCAAACGTTGTTATCTTCTGCCTCCCACGTCGGAATGACGCCATACCCTAAGCACATGTCGCCCTGGCGTATTTTTTGGGCAAAAGTGTACTTTTAGCTGCGAACATTAGTGATCGAATTCAAATCGCAACAGATCAAAAAGCGACTGCGCCGGTTATGCGTAGCTATGGTAATAAAAACGTTCGACGCCCTTCGCCTATCAGCAAAAATTTTACAAAAATATATGACCAAATTACAGAGAGATTACAACGATATATTTCACAGTATTATTTACACAATAAGCAACATTTGGCAGCAAAGCAAAAGTCTACGTTATTTTTGAACAGCCCTCGTACTATGGCACTTATAGTGACAGATACATGTATTCACAAGTAATTGTACACTTGATTTGAACAACAATTAACACAGACAAATATTTTTCTATTTCTAGTTGTAAATAATTGAGGAAATAAAAAAGATATGACCACTTAAGTTTTAGGTATTCTAGTGCCTGAACGTAATGTCGACAGCTCCTCTCCATTTCTTATCCGTGAGAATATGAGAAATGAGGAAATTGTACCACAAATTCAGAGACTATTTGTTACCACCTAGTTTCTGTTCTAAATATTCAGTTATACTTTGAAGTCTGTTGTCTATGTTATCGAGCTTTTGCTCGATCTTCTCCTTTTCGAAGCTTTTTATACTATGCACCCCAATCCTCTGTAGGATAGGTTTTATTGGTGTTACTATCGTTGCGCCATACGATGTTCCACCTTCCACTATTCCTACACTCACAAGCTCGCCACAGGAGTCTTTAATAAATACAAGAGAGCCTGAATCCCCTTTAGCAGCAAAAGGTTTGGGCTGTCCATTTGAGTCAGTTGATTTGACACATAACTGATTGTTAAGTGTTATTCTAAATTGATCATAATCCCAATACTCACTAATAGTTCTGACACAAGTTGTATGAGTTTCTAGTTCAAACCTGCCGGTAGTTTTATCAGTAACTGGACCGAATTTAATTGCCTCATCATCTCCTATGTGAGAAAAGCCACATGATTTTCCTGAGTCGAAAAGACTTTCTTCATCACCTCCTGTAACAAAACATAACGTGCATGTAAAATAAGTATAACGATATTATTCATATATATATATATATATATATATATATATATATATATATATATATATATATATATACGAGTCTAATACGAGTCAGTTGAGTCAGTTATAGAATATATTAAAAGTTACTCCTGGACAAGTATATAATAAATAAAAAAGAAAAACATCCAATGGGTTTCCTCTATCTGTATTTCTGTCTACCTTAGACAGAAATACAGATAGAGGAAACCCATTGGATGTTTTTCTTTTTTATTTATTATATATATATATTTGTATATGACAATGCACAGGAAAAAAGAAAGCCAAAATTTACAGAATTAGTGGTTATTTTAGCTCTTTTGTTACTTCTAATACGAGTCAGTTAATACAAATCACGTTAACTAAGATAATATCATATTAGGTTGCTACAACCAAAATTGGTATAAACTGTTATTAGCTTTTGGCTAAAGCAACTTATACACGGATGACCGGTGACTTCCAGAAAAGACTGGATGGCGACCAGGAAAAGACTTGACCCGGAGCATGATGGGCCAGCAACCCAGAATGCAGTCTTCGTGAGAGAACACCCACTGACAACAGCTGCAGACTCGAATATAGAAGAATACCCCGTGAGTCTTCCGAGAGGGGGAGGGTGGGGGTGGGAGGATGAAAGACTCAAGTTATAGTATTCATCGTTGACGATTCGGCTAGTACAAAGGACATTGACTGGAACACCGACAGAAGCGAGATGTGGGCAAATCTTAGGGGTCTGCACATCCACCAATCGAAGTCCGTGTGTGGTCGGAGGACAGCACAGCAGCAGCGCAAAGGCTCAAAACCTGGTGAGATGAAGGAGGATCATAGTCAGGACTCAACCCACTTCTTGAGCTATTGAATATTCAAGATGACACTGAGCTATTCGCAGAAGTACCACAGCCGAATCGAGAAGCGCCAAGCAACTTGACAGAAGTCAGAAACCAAGGATCAACTGGCCAAAGACTTCTGATAAGCAGGACTGGAAAGATCTAGATAGAGAGTTAGATATCATTCTGACGTCAGCACTTCAGGTGAAGAAAGGTTCGGAATAGAGGGCTGCTTTTGTGTCTAAGCCATTCAAGTTCTTAAAGTCAGAGAAATCTGGCAAGCTCCAGAGCAGTATAGAGGAGATACAGTAATACCTTAGGAATACTCACTCTGATCCTAAGAGAGAAGAACCCCTAGGTCATTGCCAAATACTAGAAGCAGAGACACCACCTACCACACAACTAGACACAAAGGAACCGAGTTCAACCGACGTTCCCTGAAGTGAAAGAAGTGTTTAGGAAGGCCAGAGCCGGCTCATCACAAGGACCTAATGAAATACCGTACAAGATTTACAAAATGTGCCCCTCCCTATTGCGAAGATTATGGTTACTACTCAGAGTCATTTGGAGAAAAGGAAAGGTTCTGGATTGTTAAGAGGGTATTTTAATCCCCAAGGAGAAGGACTTCAGATATATCAATCAGATGATACAGAACAAAGTACGTTTGGTAAAGAAAACAGAAAGAAGGACAACAACAGTTTCTATAGGGGGTCAACCCGCTTGGTGTACCACAGACAGAAAACTGACATGGGCATAAATCAGGCGCTACGATCCAATCAGACTCAGCTTCTTGCTAAGATCTGTATATGACCTGCTTCCGTCAGCTGCCAACTTACACCGATGAGGACTACAAGATAATCCAAAATATCCATTGTGAGAAAAGGTAGGGAACATAGAGCATGTCCTGTCAGCGTGCACAACAACGCTAACCTAAGGGAGATACAGGTGGAGACATGACTGTGTACTCGGAGAACTTGCAGAGACCCTGGAACGTGAGAGAACCAAGAAGAGGAAAAAACAGAATCCACATATGATACAATTCGTCAATGAAGGTCCGACTGCATCAAAGAAGCAGCAACAACATCCTTCCTTGGTGCATCAGACCAAAGGGAAATGGGAGTTTACCTTAGAAGAAAATTGATCTTCCCTGACATCGTACAGACCAAACTGAGATCAGACATTGTCATCTGGTCTAGGAAAGACAAATGCCTAGCGATGATAGAGTTGACAGTTTCTTTGAAAATTTGTTGTGAAGAGGCTTATGAAGCGGAAGTGGGCCAAGTACACAGAGCTCAAAGAGCAGTGCAGAGAGTGAGCATGGGCATGGTTCTTCCTTGTTGGAATCTGGTCGGGAGGCTTCCCAGGACAGTCACTGTGGAGAATGTTCAGTGTCATAGGCATCACAGGGGAAGAGAGGAAGAAGACCGTTGGAAGGCTTAGTCTCGCTGTTGAAAGAGCATCCAGCTGGTTGTGGCTCAAAAGAGAGGAGAAGAGCTGGAAGCCAACCACTGACTCGTTGTGTCTGATCAATACTACGAACCCGCCGCCCAGAGAGTGTCCTGGGATTAAAGGATCGAAACACTTGACGACGGGCGATTCCTGGCTGATGATGTCAGTGGCTAAAGTGCCACAGAACCGTATTAAAGACACTTTAAATATAGTGTGAAAGCAGAAACTGTAAGAAAATTTAACAATTGAAGCAGTGTGATTTTTTTAAGAAATACAAATAATTTCCTCAAACAATATAGACGACAGAAACTGACCCTATCAGAATATCACAAAATTATGAAATGAAAGACAATCGTTACAAATTATGTTTTGTCATTTTCAGTTGAAAACCTTACATAGCTTTCAAGCAAAAGAAGAAGACACCATTGGCCTCTGACAGAAGAAATTAACTATTTTAGAATTTATAAAGCTTTTACGAATGTGGGGAGAAGTCTCTGGTATAAATACTAAAACACATCTGCTTTTTTAAAAGATAAACAGACAAAGTGATAGTCAAAAGAAATGACATTTGACTGTTTACATATTCATTAAACAAACATTACAACCAACCTGCATTTCTCATTGTTGGAAAGTTGCCAGCGATCGGTTGCCGTTGATCTATTTGAAATAGAGCGACTTCTAGACCACAACTATTGTTTCCACCTTCCTGGTAAATAACCTGTACAATTTGTCCAATAGCTTCATTTGAGTCTGCCGGTTGATACACTATGTCATGGGGCTTGAAAGACGGCCATCGCAATGTTCCATTCTCGTTTCGCTTAACTTTTTCCAATCCCCATGGAAACAGCAGAACGTGTGCGCATGTTAGTCCACACAAATTGTACTCGGGGTGATCTATAAAACACCCAAGACTTCCCGAAAGTCTATTGTTGTCATTCGGAGAACGATCTGGTGAACTACCGATCTGACAGCTATGTCTAAGTCTGTCATGGTGGTCTGTAGCAAACATATAGGGAAAGAATTCACCCTCTCTAACATCTACTGGAACACCATCATAAAGTTCCTCAAAAGGCTCTTCTTCAATTGGAATAAAGTGTTTTGTATGTACATACAAAACAATGCAAGGTTGTTCAACTAAATTGACCGCATCGGCTTGATCGATTCCATAGTTTCTTGACCTTACAGAACTCCCAGAAATAATCGACAGGTACTTGTGTTTTCTCATTAGTTCGGTTGCATGATTGCTTATGCTTGTTTTCAGACTTTGCAAATCATGTTGATCTATGGAGACCTCTTTGTTGTTGTACATTACATGTTCTGCTTCTAAACTGTATTCATTTACCACACGTTTAACGAAAGAATACTGTATTGTTTTTTCCAGTCGGACGTTTTCTTTGACAACTACCACAAACGTAATTTTATTCCTGTCTTTTACTGTGTATGCAGCCCAAACATGCAATATGTTTTCATCCAGTGCCTTGATATGTTCACTTATGTTGTAACATAATTGTACTAAGAATTTCGATTTTCTGCCGAACTCTAAGCAAAGTTCATTCAGTAACCTCTGATCTGGAAATATCCCCTTTTTCATAGAACGAACTGTATGCTTCCGTAAGTATCGTCTTTGTAGATATGTATCTAAAAATAAAACATAAACTTGCGTGTATGTACATTGCTACCACATTCACTAGGTTGAAATATCTCGATAAAAAAATTGTAATGTTTTTTACTTGACGGAAAAATATTAACAGATTAAAATCACAGGTCATCTAAACCTAAATAATTAAATACGACTAAAAAGCTTTTTGTCTTCGGGTTATACTTCACCAAACGAAACAATGACATTGTTGTCGCTTTAATGTGAGTATTACAATACAGTACAAGTTAGTATCAGTTAGTCTTATGGTACTCTGTCAAAGTGTATATTTACACCGTTGAATACCATATAGAAAAGTCTTGGAATCTTTGTTCTTGCTTTAGACTTGTTCTTTCTCGTACTTTTGTAAATTTTGTGTTTAGTAGTCTTAATATAAGATGGATAACGGCTGTAAATTATACCAATTTAAAAACTGAGTTAGTCATGAAATTGTTATCAATAATAGCGTTTTGTTAATCTTAAACTGTCCGCAATAAACGTTCATTTATATTTTACAGTTGTATATTAAGTATAATAAATATGAGATATGTATCTGTTATCTAAATGCCATTAGAATATTTTCTGACGATTAGATATGCATTAAAGTGAAAGAGTCATTATCATTTAATATCTAATATCAGTCTATCCTTCAAAAGTCGTTTTCATTCATCTTATAGTTGATCAAATTAGCATACGTGAAATAATTATGCGAAATATATGCATTTAGAATCTTATATTCTTTCAAAAATTGCAGATCCAGATGGGAATATACGGCTCGAGGGTAACTGTATTCAAGAGCCGGATATTTCTGTCTGCACGTACAGGTAATGATATATTCAAGAAACATTAGTAAAAATGAAATCAAACGGATGGCATTCTTTATAGCACTTTTATTTTACAGTAGCGTATTTAAACAAAGAGTGGGAAGTCAACGTCCCTAAACAGGAAAGCCGCCATTTTGTTTAAAAAAAACTAGAGTTGTCACAGGAGTGACGAATTATACCCCCACAATATGGCCTTGTCACAGAATTAAGCCAATGTCAAAGCTGAACTTGCTTGACTTTTCACCCACTGACCTCAAAATCAATAGAGGTCATCTGCTGGTCACAATCAACCTCCCTATTAAGTTTCGTGATCCTAGCCCCATGAGTTCTGAAGTTATTGTCCGAAATCAGTTTAAATGTTCCGAGTCACTGTGAACTTGACCTTTGACCTGCTGACCTCAAAAGCATTAAGTGTCATCTGCTGGTCATGACCATCTCCCTGTCAATTTTCATGATCCTAGGCCCAAGCGTTCTTAAGTTATCATCCGGAAACCGTTTAACTGTTTCGTGTTTTTGTGACTTTGACCTTTAATCCACTAGCCTCAAAGTCGAACCTGTACTTAATCATGTTACATCTATGTACAAACATTTATGATCCTAGACCCAAGCGTTCTCAAGTTATCATCCGAAAACCATTTAACTGTTTCTTGTTATTGTGACCTTGACCTTTAACTTACTAGCTTCAAAGTCGAACTTGACCTGTATTCAATCATGTTACGTCTGTGTACAAAAAAATTGAACCTAGACCCAAGCATTCTCAAGTTATCATCCGAAAACCATTTAATTGTTCCGAGTCACTGTGACCTTGACCTTTGACCGATAGACCTCAAAGTCGAACTTGACCTGTATTTTATGATGTTACACCTGTGTACCAAAAATTATTTCAATTGGTCAAGCCTTTCATGAGTTATCACCCGTAAACCATACAATAACGGGATTTAATCGAAAAATATACTTAAAGGAAAAAAGAAACACTTTAATGTTATTTGATAGATATTTGTCTCGTTTTATGTAACAAGAGGTCCATGAAGGCCCTGTATCGATCATCTGATCCTTTGACCTAAAGATCATCAAGATTAACATTCTGACCAAGTTTCATTAAGATATGGTCATAGATGTGGCCTCTAAGGTGTTAACTAGCTGTTCTTTTTTTTTTGACCCGGTGGCCTAGTTTCTGACCCCACATGACCCAGATTCGAACCTGACCTAAAGATCAGTTTCATTAAGATATGATCATAAATGTGGTCTCTGGTGTTAATTAGCTTTTCCTTTGATTTGACCTGTCGACCTAGTTTTTGACTATACATGACCCAGATTCAAACTGGACCTTGAGATCATCAAGATTCACATTCAGGTCCAGTTTCATGAAGATACAGTTATAAATGTGGCCTCTATAGCGTTAACAAGCTTTTCTTTTGATTTGACCTGGTGACCAGTTTTTGACCCCAGCAAACCCAATATCGTACTCCTCCAAGATTTAATTGAGGGTAAAATTCTGACCAAGTTTCATTACGATCGGGCCAAAATTGTGAACTCTAGAGTATTAACAACATTTTCCTCTGATTTAACCATGTGACCTAGTTTTTGATCCCAGATGACCCAAATCAAACTCGTCCACAATTTTATTGAGGGTAACACTCTGACCAAGTTTCATTTCGATTAGGCCAAAATTGTGACCTCTAACCTGTTAACAGTCAAATTGCTGACGACGGATGGACGACGGACATAGGGCGATAACAAAAGCTCACCTTGAGCACTTCAGCACTTCGTGGTCAGGTGAGCTAAAAATACAAATTACTGCATAAATTGTTTACATAGTCATTTTAATCGCGAGAGTCAACTGACAACCCAGGGTGTAAGATGAAAATTTCCAGCATCGGAGAAATCACCAGAAACCCCATGCTGGTATGCAAGAAGTTCAGTTCTATACTCCAGACTGTCATCTCGTCAAATCGTAGAGTAAAATGTTCTTGCTACAGACCATTTCGCTCTCTTTATTCTGTGACTTAAAAAATGATCATATTAATGTTGAGTAGAAAAATATAATGTTATAATCGATGTACTAATCTATTTCAGGTTAGAAAACTAAATTAAGCCGTGCCATGTCTTGCAATAATCATACCATACTCTTCCCGATCTTCAGTCTGTTCAGTCTGGTCGACATAATTTATTTCATCAGAAGGAGCGTCTTGCAAATTCTGCTCATCTACTACATCTGCAATGATCCGAATAATCATTTATAATTGATAGAATTAAACAAATATTAGATATTTCTCTGCGATTACATGATGCTTGAGCAATATAAAGTAAAGAGAAATAAGGGTGACTTTATAATAGTAAAGATGAACTAGATGCGAGTCCATAAGACACTGGTGTCCCCACTTACATTCACTATACCGTACTGTCATTTCACAATACAAAGTTTTTAACATACTAACTTTGGGAGGGGCTTTTGATAGGGATTCCGGAACAAACCTTCACTTGCTTAACATCATTTGTATAAAGTTTAATGACGCTATGTGAAATTGTAAATGTTTGTATACATGTATACTATTGTTGTTGTTAACTGAAGGTCATGTACGTTTTATTTTTATGATTTGTACACTTTGCATGCTAGCTATATCAAATAAAGTTATTATTATTATTATTATTATTATATGTATTATTATAAAATAAAACGTTAGCAAACAAAATACTGAAACGGATTTTATTGCGTTTAAAATATATGAATATCTTCATAATGTTTTAAACACGTGATCAGTTATAAAGGCACATCAGGAACATGCGTCCTATGAATTCGTTCATTCAAACGCTCATCATACGAAATCGACTCGTACTTTGATTAGGATGTTCGTTGAAAGTTACTGTATAACAGTTCCTTTAAGCCATGACTCAGTCAAACCGAGTATACTGTTATTTTGCGTGGTTGCGTTTTATGCTTCAAAAGCATGCTAAAAAACAACAACAAAAAACAAAACGTGACAACTGAATGAGATCTCGTTTACCGGAAGTGACGCGTTCTACATGCGCCATTTTGTATGCAAAAGCAATTATTCATCGGTAAATTAATTATCACCGTATGATCACTCTTCTTTTGATGGTAAGAAACGTGTACTTTGTGTAAGTTCTGTGTATTTTATACTTCTTTGTCAATAGCAAATACAAACATACACGTTTCCTGAAACAAGAGCATAAAACACGTTAAACAAGTACAAAAGCAGGTCCGATATTGCATATCATTGAAACGTATAGGCTAAACAAATATATATACCTTGATAAATATAAACTTCCTTTATAGCACCTCGGCATAGAGGACAAGCAGTTTGTTTCCTCAGGCAATCAAGGCAAGTTACGAAGTGGCGACACGGTAATATTATGCTGGATTTTTTCCTATCTTTACACACTATGCATTTGTTTTGTATTCCATCTTCGCTGGAAATTCCTACGAAAAGAAAATATATCAGCCATACGTTTTTTTTGCTTCTTTTGTAAATGATTTTGCAGTGCCTTTGCAAGAATATATACTTGTATCAAAATATACAATTTACTAAGATATTTCAATCTTCATCGACCCTTTTTCGTTTTTCTTAAAAATGATAACTGAGTTGTGACCTGCTACAAAATAGAATTTATGTCGGCATACATATGTAGTATTTTTATTTCAGCAGGATTTGAACTTTTTAACTACAGATTGGATTATTATGCTGATCAAAATGACCACTGGTGAGATTCCATCAAGATATGAAAACACTTGAAAGATTATAACCTTTGTCCTCAACATTTCAATTGGTAGATATGATGCACAAAAAAATAAAACGTACCTTGTTCCTTTTCCATCTGAGTCGGACTAATTTCTGCTGAAACTGGTTCCTTATGAGTTCTAGATTTGACGAGGATTTCCTCTTCTTTCATTGAAAAGACACTTGAGAACCACTGGTGGCTGGAATTCGATATTACGTTTTCCAAATCTTTGTATGAAATATAATCATCTTGAGGCAAATTACATTTTGCTGTTTCAAGAAGAACCGTAACAGGAACCTTCTCGTAAATTTGTTTGAGCATATCCGTCTCGGTTTCCATTTCTTCGCAATTTCTATGATATTCTTCATGGTCTAGTAACGAAGTTTTATCACCAGTTTCAAAATTCATGCGTTGTAATTGCTTCGTTTCGTTAAAGTGTTTTTGGCTTGTTTGTTGTGATTTGATAATTTCTATTTGGTCTTGTGCAAACTGTGCAATTTTTTCTCTTTCCTTTTGACCACACTCTTTAATTTCTATCATCGCATCACTTAAAGTAATTTCCGTTTCAACAAAAGTTTTCCCTTTATCGTATTGTATTTCTCTATGTTCTTTGATCGAAGACTCTGTAGATAGCATATGCATTTTTAACAAAGCATCTGCTTTCTTCTGCAGCTTATCCTGGCAAACATCAGCTACTTCATAAATTTTTTCTCTTTTGATTTCAAATTCTTTGCGCATTCTTTGGTTCATCTCTTCATGCAGATGTCTCTGTTCATGTAACAGTTCTTGATGCAAATCTCGCATCTTGCATTCGCTTTCGTCTATAAACCCATGCATCTCGTGCATAGTTTTATGACGGACTTCACTTACTTTCTCTATTGCTTCTCGACCTATCTGTACCATCTCTTTAGGAACAACTGTAGTCATCTGCTTTATACCATCGTCAAATATTCTATTTATGTCAGCAATTGCTATTGGCAATGTATTTGACTGAAGCTACAAAACATAAGAGACTTAATGATACTATTAAAACTACATTTTTTCTATAATAAATTAGAATTCGTGATATCATCAGTGGATTTCATAATGTAAAGTACTTCTGATTTATTTTTCAAATTAAACATATTTGCCACTGAATTGGAACTTCAAAATAATGGATTCAGTTTGGTTTAAACCATTCAATTAACTAAAAGGAGCATTAAAGTTTAAAAGTGAAGATCATATGAAGGTTAAGTTAAGCCTATAGGTCTTGTCACAAGGTTTGTAAAGAGTGCGTTTTGGCAAAATAGGATTATTTATGTTGACTGTAGGACCAGAAATGTTGTTAATTAAGGCTTTAAGTTTGAAGGCGAATGTCATCAAGGTCACCTATATATTCACCTTAGCGCAAAAAGTGAATAAGTCCTTCATTAAGCCAATGGAGTTATCCACTTTCTGCACTGAGGTGACGATATATAGGTCAGTATAAAGGTTTTCCCACAAGGTTTGTTGAGTGTGAGTATGAATTAAACTGGGTCATTTATGTCGGCTAAATGACCAAAATGTTGTTTATCAGAAGTTTTAAGCTTGACGATAAAGGTCATATAAGGGTCAAGATCATAATTATATTTATGTCAGTTTATAGGTTTTGGTAAGAGGTTTGTTGAGTGTGAGTAAGAACGAAATTTTACCATTTATGTGGGCTGTACAACCAAAAATGCTGTTTATTAAGGTTTCAAGTTTGAAGCTGGAGGGTCAATTACATCTGTAATATGTGTGTTTGAAGGTATTGAAAGACGGATTGTTGAGTATGAACTTAAATGAGTCATTAATGTGAGCTGTTGGCAATATGGTTCGTAAGGACGGACAAAATGACCTACTGGTTTTTTTAATCACAGACAACGAATTATTGACTCGATATACACTTCATAAGACCAGATTATATATAGATCAAACAGAAACTATATATTTAATAATCTAGTAAACTAGTTATTGACGCAAGATAACTGAATGTCGAACTTAATACTGATTTTATAACAGATCAGTTAGGTAGAAAATAGGCCTTAGAAATGTTGAAATGAATTTTTTCTATGATATGACCTTGTGACTCAGTTTGATATCCTAGATAACCCTGTTCTTAATATTTTCTATAATTTGTAAAGAGAAATGTACCTGTAAAATATCTTTCATCTAGGGTATTAAGATTGTTTCTCTATGATTTCATTTACTGACCAGCTTTTAGCGCCAGGTGACCAAATTTCAAACTTTAAGTAGACTTATTTAAGACAAACATTAGGAGCTGTCGACATTTCCGTGGTGCAGATATCACTGATTTCAAAGTGCGAATAGGCGGGAACAATTTATATTTTATTCTATATTTTCATTTGTGGAACTTATTTCAAAACTTGGAGAATGTAAGGCCGTGTTGAAACATGTTTACTACAGGCTGAATGTAACTTCGTTAAAATATAACGTATAGTGTGGTGTCAAGAGCATTCCTCCTGATTCAGAAGTTTGTACATTTTGACATCAATATGTATTCCAGCTGCATTATGATGCATAGACACATTATAGGAACATTATCATGTATGCAAATGGTCTAAATGTGTATGATGCTTACACAGACAAACATTAGAATAAATGAAATCTCCCTTAGAAAAAATATATGCCAGTATTATTTAAAGTGGCGGCGTTATTGTATCAGTGGTGGCGCTATATAGTAGTGGTGGCGCTGTGGCTACGGACAGCGAGCGTTAGAACAAAAAGTTTTATTCTTAAGAAATCTGGTATGCTTCAATGGATTGTCATTTGCCTTTCTATCCTGAGGCCTTAAAAGTCATCATAGAAACAAGATGAGCACGTGAGTGAAAAATCAATTGTTACATCACCGGTTCTGTCAATAGCACGCGACGTAGAATATGGAGGATGTATTAAAATTTACTTGGAACTGATTTTTGTCTATGTTAAGTGAAACAGAAATACAGTCAAACCTGTGTTAAAGACCACCTCTGAACAGAGACCACCTGACTCTAAATGCCACATGTTTTGTTTTCGATTTTAACATTTAGAGTGTATTTTAACATGTGAATAAAGATCACCACATTTTGGCTCTCCCAAGGGTGGTCTTTAAAGACAGGTTTGACTGTATAACAATAGTGGTGAGTCTTAGTAAAATGTATTTGTTTATCAATCTGTAGCAATTACTCGCCGATAATTTGCTTCAAAGCATCATTTTACTGATGCATTCTGTGTGTAAAAACGCGTGTAAATGGATGGAAATTTATCCGTTAAACTGTGTCATATACAAAGTTTAACAAAATGAATATCGTTTAAGATTTGAATTAAAGTTGTGTGTTTTCATGGATGGCAATGCTTAGTACTGTAATTCAGAGAGAAACAATGGATGCAATGAAGCGTGTTAAAATGGGGTTTTCTTAGAGTGAGGTAGTTTTAAGGCCCATAGAGAGCAGTTTCCCTGGTCAAAGTTATATATCTAATAACCCATGTTTTGCCCCCAGTGGCTTAGGACTATTTATTATGCCATATCAAGGTGACCCACACGTGTAGGACTCCTTTGTCCTGAAGTGGTCGTTTTTTATAATACATACTTATATTGATAGGAAAATAACTTGGAAGCCCGTATTTAACAGCAAACGCACACCATACACCACAATGCCACCACAACTGAATAGCGCCATCACCGATACGATAGCCCCGCCATTTTTGAAAAATACTGGTATATTTCGTTTTAAAAAAGATTTCAATAATATTCCAATGTTTGTCTGTGTTTGTGTCTGTACGGTTCTTATAATGTGTATATGCATCGTAATGTTGTTTAAATACAGATATATATCAAAATGTACAAACGTGCGAATCAGGAGAAACGTTCTTGACACCACACTTTACATAATATTTCAACGAAATTCCAACCAACCTGTAGTTACAGTGTTCTTACACGACACTGCATTCCCCGATGTTTTGAAAAAAAGTTCTATCAATAAAAATGCTAATCAAGCCTACTATATATTCGGTAGAAATGTCTGGATCAATGGTGATTTTAAAGTTAAATAATTGACAAAAACTTATTATGAATGATTATGAATATAGAATATTTAAGATATGCATGTATATGTCACTGTATTTTACCACTGAAATAAAACCAGTTGCCGATACCTTCCTTATTCTTGCCACAGCCTCCATGAGATTATCATCATGGGTAAGTGAATATACTTCATCTAGTAAACGGAGGAGTATGACGAAAAAGTCATTCAAATCACTTTCACTTATTGACAGCTCCGGACCATGTCGGATTACTCTCACTGCATCTCTTGCCTAGAACGAAAACAAATCAATTGTAATTCGAACATATATAGCATATTTGAATAAAACCTTGTCAAAAACATTCTAAAACCATTAATGTGTTCCCCCTCATTCAAGAACCTGCATTTGTAATTTCTTTGAGTAAATATTTTGAGATCAAGTGACTATGTCAAAAAATTAAATATTTTATTTGTTTGGTTTAAACAATTTTTTATTCACATATGTACAGTTACAACATGAAACGCTACATAGTTAAAGCAAGAAGGATTGAGTAGAAAGCCAAGCTAATTTGAAACTCTCTCCATGCGTATTTTTTTATTTTGTTTCGGTAACATGTTAACTTTACAATAAACAGAATCGTATATTTGCTGCTAAGAGATAAAATGTAGGAAAACAAATATACGTGTATTCATTTGTATCTAAAGCAAAATTAAAGAGAAAAGCATCTATGAGATCGAACAGGAAAGAAAGGGCAGAAAAGCAGTTCGCTGTTGAATAGGTCATACCCGTTTGACTCATTCTTATCTTTTGAATAAAGAAGATCAACCCGAATGTGAACCATGTCAAACATCGCTAACTATTAAACATATTTTAATAGAATGTATGTACTTTGCTACACAACGCAGTACATATTATGACGTTCAATCTTTGAAAGAGTTATTTGAAAACGTTTAAGTCAGAAATATTTTATCGTTTTTAAAGCAGATAGGAATATATCAAAAGTTCTAACATTTCATATTTTTATTTACATCTTGCAATATTATTATGTTTGCAGCTGATATTTTAACACAAACGTATATACATTTTTTCATAACTGATTTTAGATATGCTTTATATTTTTACATGGATGTTTTTAGACATGTTTTATATTATTCATAGTGTTCTTTACATTTTTACATGGATGTTTTTAGGAATGCTTTAGATTTTTACATCAATGTTTATGCTTTACAGTTGGCGTTTGCAATATGACTTCTTCTCGGCGATATATGACCATTTTGTGTCGATTCGCCTTAAAACCCGACTCACTCACTCACTAGACGCGATCAAAGGCTTTAGAGATGTCACAGAAGACCGCACGGACTTCTTTTCCTTCATCTGTTGCTTGAGAGAATGTATTGTATATCGAAACAAGCTGGTTTGTTGTTGAGTCGTTAGGGACAAATCCAGATTGAAGAGAAGAAATAAAGTTGTATTCTAAGAAGAAATTGAAAGCATGTTTATGTACAATTTTTTCTAATACTTTGCTGATGGTGCTAAGTAGAGATATTGGTAGGTTTGCCTTGTCAGTGTCTGATGTGATACGACCTGCATTATCATTTAAGTTTTGAACTGCTGGGTTAGTTAAAGGTGATATAATTTCTTTAAAATTTTCCAGTAATTTGTTGGTTTGAGATTTTCGTTTTTTATTTCTTTATCTGACAGTTTTTGTGAATGATGTGTTTTTTTTATTTATGAGTTGTTTTACTTCTTATTTGTCTGTATATGGTCCAGTGATATTCACTTTGGGTACTTTTTGCCTTGTCATATGTTGTTTTCCATATTTGTGATGTTTAGTTCATTGTGCATCAATGGAGGGTCGGCTGGTCTAATTCTAGTTATTATATTACGAATATGTATATGGAAATGATATGTTGAGTGATAGTCAGTATCATCATCCGCTAGGAAGTCCCAGTTGGTAGATGCAGCCTCTTATCTCAAGCTGTCGTAGTCGCCTTGGTCAAATTTCCATGCCGTTCTTTTGAAAGTCTTTAGCTACGGCTTAGTGTAGTTGCGACAACAATATATGGGATAGTGAAATCTGATTTGATCATGGAATGGATCTCCCACAACATCTGACGTGTACACATTACATTAGTTGCTGTTGCGTTGGATATAGTGTGCGTGCAGTACATCTCTGTGAGTAAATTATATATTAGGTAGTTTGGTATTGCTATCTTATAACGTTAGAATGTATTGAGTACAAAATGTTTATAAAATACCGGTATATGTTTGACAGGGATGCAAAGTGAGGTTTTCATCTAAAGCAGTTAAACTCTTATTTTTTTTAGTTTCAGAAATGATTAGCTGTCTGCTACAAAGTGATACTAAATATATATGGTACAAATTACAAATGTTTCTTTTACCACAGATCTATCAAATATATGACTATTAAATTTACACATTATTCTCATGCAGTTTTAATTTAGCTATCATATTAGTAATCATAATCAGCATCATCATCTTATAATTATTATTTTTATTATTATTTATAAAATTTTATTCATCACACGAAAGACAATTTTATTCTTATTATTTGACCTACATCTTTTGCAATCATTACACTATTTTATTAGCTATCAACAGTAGCCATCAATATAATCATCATTATCATCATCATCATACAAATATTTCTTTTATCACATATCTATCAAATATAGAACTATTTAATTTGCATATTATTCTCATACAGTTTTTTATTCTAGCTTTCATATCAGTACTCATCACCATCACCATCATTTTCATCATCATCATCATCATCATCAACACCACCACCATTATATCCTTCATTATAACATTTTATTTATCACAAGACAATTATATTCTTGTTATTTGACTTGGTACATCTCATGTAATCATTACACGTTTTACTTATCAGTATCATTATCATCATCATCATAATACAAATGTTTTTATTAAATATCTATTCAATATATGACTATATCTTTTTAATTTACACATTATTCTCATACAGTTTTTTTTCTAGCAATCAGTATATCATATCAGTATTCATCATCATCGTTATCATTATCATCATGATCATGATCATGATCATCATCATCTCATTTTTTTTATATAAAATTTTATTCATCACAAATTGACAATTGTATTCTTGTTATTTGACATACATTTCATGTTATCATTACACTATTTTGTTTGCTTTCACAACAGCAGTCATCAATATCATTATCATTATAATCATCATTATCACACATCACACAAATATTTCTTTTATTGCAAATCTTTCTAATATATAACTTTTTAATTTACACATTAATCTCATGCAGTTTTTATTTTAACTATTATATCAGTATTTATCATCATCATCATCATCATCATCATCATCATCATCATATTCTTATGTTTAACATTTAATCATCACAAGATTACAAGACCTACATCTCATGTAATCACTACACTAGTTATCAGTATGAACATCATACTCATATACAATGCAGATAGTTAATTCATCAAAACAAACGAGATATATGGCTATTTAATTTGTAAGTATTCTCTGTAAGATCACAGTCATCATTTACTCGTTATCATCACCATCACCACCATCATCATCACCATCATATCAACCATCAAACCATAATTATCAACAAAATCACGGTAAGCATACTCATTACCAAACTGACATATCAAACAGGACATCTAGGACATCCTTTCTAGTTTACATACAAAGCTAATCAAAGGTTTCCAAACTAATTTAGATATATACAGCGTTTCTACATATATACATGTAATACAAGGAATATCATAGTCTTCAAACTAATTTAGATATTAGATTAAGATATACTCCGATAAATATTATATAAATATTGCATTCCTGAGAGGGTGATATGAAAAATGCTCACCGCGAGATATATGAATATTGACCGAGGCGCCAGCCGAGGTCTATATTCATATATCTCGCGGTGAGCATTTTCCATCTCACCCTCTCAGGAATGCAATATTTATTTTATTATACCGAACGCTTATAAGGGTCAAAGCATTTACTGGAAAATCAACATGATAATTTATTTAACATTAAAAAGTAATTACTAGACAAATAATGAAGACAGAATTAAAGAGTCTTTACTTGTTAGCACTCATAATTTGTGGCGAATTTGCTGTGTAATAAGACTTTTTTGATAGATTTATTCGAAACGTTTACATATCGCTGACCCCTATATTCATTCTAATATTTCCACAATGCGTCAATCAGTAGCATTCGAAAAACGGCGATAACTTTCATTTTTCTAAACGAAACATATAAGTGTGAGCACTCGTTTTCTTAGTTAGATCATTTTCAAACTTATTGTGGTGGTTTCGATTCAATATTTGATGAAAAATTGTTTACGAAATATTTTGCACGTAGCATAAAAAAAGAAACGGCCGTGTTTGCACATGCAAGAGCACCATAAAAGGGTAATTTAACCCTAACGTATAATTATATAAGCACCTCGTCTGAAAATTTATCTACTCAGTCTTTTAATCAATGTGAAAGTATCAATCTCTCAACGGGTAATATGAAAAAATAATATCACATGCGCAGAAAAACAAAAAAACACTGATGCGCATGTGATATGAAATTATGGATTATATCACCTGCGCAGGAATTGAAAAGAACGCTTGTGCGCATGTTATATAAAATCACTGGTAAATATGATATATTATTCAAATTAAACTAATGGGAAATTTGCATTGGACATTGATGTGAGGTATAAAAAATAGTTTCCAAATATACATGTAATGCACTTTAAAACCTCAGACACTTCGTCACTTGCCAGTTATATGTAACTGAATCATTCTACTTCATACTCTTCTAGTTCTGGCGGCTTAGTTATTTCTTCAGATCGAGTCTACTGTTTATTTTGACAACTTCATCTGCGAGTGCTTGAATGTATATTGATCCATAAAAGGTCCATGACCCTTTGACATTGGTGTTGTAATGTCTTTTCATCTCCCTTGCTTCATAGGCAAGGTCACTTCTGTGTCTTGTTAGGTCTTCACTTATGTAAACATTTTCACCTAGTTTCTTTAGAGCTTTTCTGCCTTTAAGGAATTCTATCTTTGCTCTGTAAGTGGTAAACTTGACTATAATATCTCTGTGTCTGTCTTTTTCTTTGCACCAATTCTGTGTGAAATATCTATGTCAGCATTTGGTTATGTTGAATATTGACTTTGCAGCAAATGTTGTTACTATGCTAGCTGTATTTTCATCTGTTTCTTCTTTATAATTTCTTATTCTTATACTGTTTTTCCTACTATATTGCTCTGCTTCAACTTGTTTCAGCTGTAATATTCAGAGTTTTGCATTTTCAAATGTTTTATTTCTTCTTCGAGAATATTAATATCTTTTTCCATGACTGATGTTTTTTATCTACTTTCATACTTATCAGAGTGTATATTTCCTCCTTCAATGCTTCTTATAGAAGGTTTGCTATTCTCACTAGATCATTGTAAGATAAACTTGTGGGCTGTATATTTGGCGGATGTAGAGGAGAGGTAATTAATATTGGGACTGACATATGTGGCATCATTGGTGAGCCCAAATTGAAGCCATGCTTTGGGAACATAGGTACCTGTGACCCTTGTTGGTCTAGTGTCTCAACTTGTGTTCTGTTTAAACTATCCTGGTCATTCATTGTTTCTCTATTTTGTACAAATTGGTCTTTTAATTAAGTGTCACAAATTTGACGTTTATCAATTTCAGTGTCAAAATTTATCTGGACTTCGCGTTACTTTATCCTTTTCCTCGTACGATTTCACTTGGTCAGGTGAAGAGACTTTTCGTTTGGTTGATGAGGACCTTTTTCTAGTTTTGGATTTTGTTTGGTTACTTCTCGTGTTTTGTTTTGCTTTATGACCCATTATCATTACATTTTGTAGCTTTATTCAATAATTTTTACTGTATTTAAACTGACGACGCCTGATTGGCTATTGATTACTGACGATAGTCACTGTTATACTGATTTGTCCAACTTTGTTCATTTTTCATTTGGTTTTTGGTTGTAATGTGTCTTTGTTTACACGTTCGGTCTCTTTTCTGACATTTTCAAAATTTCGGACACTCTTTGGTGGCCAAATAATTCAAAGTCTTTGTTTGTACCACTTCTCTGTCAGATCAGATTTTCTTGACGTTTAAGTTCATTTATTTTACTTTAAAAGAAGGAACTGTAAGAAATCGACTAAATTTTCATTTCTGTCTCTCACAGACTGTAAAAAGGGTCATAACTCTACATATTCCACCAAGAAACTCTACAATCTCCTTAAGGCGTCAAAGCAGGATGCACAGGGTATTCCCTCTTAATTTATAACACAACAGGAGTAACATTAGACCAAAGCACAGATAAAAAGCCAATCTACTAAACAGTTCTAATCGGTACTTACTAAAGTGTCACATTTTTTTCATTTCCTCAACCCTCAGAGAGTAAAAACCCAGATATGACTGATATAAATATAAGTGTAAATGGTGTCAAAAAGCTCCTGTGTAATTTAAACCCCCACAAGACTGCAGGTCCTGATAATATCAAACCACTTGTCTTAAATAAACTGCATCCTGAGTTAGCACCAGTGATACAACTCCTCTTTCAAAAATCCCTTGACACGGGAACTATACCAACTATAGACCTAACATGCATTCTATGTAAATCACTAGAACACATCATTTCATCAAAGCTCTCAATCCATTTTAACAAGAATGACATCTTGTTTGATCTGCAACATGAATTGAGAGAACAAGGTCATGTGAAACACAATTAATACAACTTATTGATGACCTAGTACAAAAAAAGTTAAGTCAAGGTTAACAAACAGATCTCTTTCTAATTGATTTCAGTAAGGCATTTGACAAGGTCAGCCACCTTAAGTTACTGTTTAAACTATAGGAGTTCGGCGTTAACAAACAGGTTATCTCATGGATCAGGTTCTTCCTGATTGGCAATAAACAGTCAGTACTCGTAGATGGAATGAAATCCAACGAGGTACCAGTCACATCAGGTGTCCCTAAAGGCTCAGTCCTTGGCCTTCTCTTATACCTTTTATACATAAATGATCTACCTCAGTCCTTACAACGACAAGTCAGGTTATTTGCAGATGATACTGCAGTTTACCCCACAATCTCTTAAGACTGCGTCACACTACAACAGGACCTCCAGAAACTAGAAATTTGGGAGCATGTTTTGGAGATGGGATTCAATCCTACCAAATGTCAGGTCATGAACATAACAAGAATCAGAAAGAAATTTACACACAATTACATATTACATGGTCAAATCCTGGAAGTGGTCTCCAGTGCAAAGTATCTAGGTGTTGACATAGCAAATGATCTCTCCTTGAATACACATATAGTTGTAGTGTGACGCAGTCTTAAATTATTAAAGAAACCTCCTACAAGACTCTAGTTAAACCACAACTAGAGTATGCCACTACGGTATGGTCACCGCATACACAAAGAAACATATATAAGATAGAAATGGTACAAAGAAAAACAAATCAGATGGTTAAAGAGTCAATACTCATATTATGATAGTGTAGCAAACATGTTAAATGAATTTAGCTTACAGACACTCGAGGACAGACGGACAATAGCTAGACTTTTCATGTTCTACAAAATCGTTCATGGTTAAGCTATTCCAATCCCTCCGTATCTAGTACAGCCATTGAGACAAACTCGTCATATGCACACTCCCTCAGGCAGATCCATACAACCATTAATGTTTTCAAGTTCTCCTTCTTTCCATATACCGTTTTCCTTTGGAATCAACCGCCGCCCCTGATCGTCAATCAGCTGATCCTGAACATTTTAGACAGGCTGTTAACGCATCCAATTAGTAATAAATGACCACAACCTGATTTATCCTGATTTTATTCTTGTTAATACAGTTTTATCTTGCACTATCTTCCTTTGACGTCTTACTGTCATTCTTTTAACTTTTATTCTGGCACAGTAGCGCACCTGCCAGTTATACCCGAACGGGGCGTCATGCAGAATAGATACATACATACATAAATTCAAATTTCGCTGTTTCCGAAAATTACATTCTTTTTTTCATTTGATTTCTTTGTGTATAATTCCAACACACTAGCCGCATTCTTAAATCAAACTACGATATAACCCGACAATGGAATGGAATACTTCGGAATTAAAAAACAAATACAAAAAAATAGCAAGTTCTTTAAACGTCTTTCATTTGATCTATCTAAATTAGCGCAGCATGGCATCTGAACGTGCAAGAGCTGTTTGGCAGATCTGATTTCATGCGGCGCGCAGGATGCAAGTGTGTTCCGGCCTTGCAAAATCCACAAGGATTATGTCCTCGTCCATACATATTTTACTTTTTTAAATTTTTTGGGGTTCAATGCCTTTGAAAATAAAATACCAAAATAATGAATATTAAAGGGTTTAAAATGAGCATGTACGGTCTAATTTTTTGGACTACTGTACACTGTGTTAAAGTTTTTGGATATTGTGTTTTATTTAGGCAAGTTTTAAAACAGTGTGTGTTGGGAAATTTAAATAATCTATTTTTAATTAATGGTTGCGCAATCGAGAAGGCTAAGGGAGGTAATAATAATTTTATAAACTTACATCTCTACTTAATTACTATCTATATATTAACGTCAAACCCCTTGCGGGAACGTAGACATTACATACATTGGTCAATATTAATCTTTGACAATTTATTATAATAGCTAGTCCTTATACATGTTATATTCATATCTTCCCTTTGCCAAAGGCTTTGGCAAAATACATAATATTAGATTAATTAATACATAGATGCACTTGGCAACCATTGGATAATCAAATTTTATGATGTCTACAGTAACCTTTGTTTTTAAAGAATGTATCTAGTGACCTCAAATTAATGAACTCAAATTAATGAGTTGTTACCTGGAACAACTGATACGGGGACTGGAAACTGGCATTTATCTTATCTGATGCTGTCGTCCAATCGAAGCGTATGCCGTAGGTTATTCTGCTATTACTCAAACACTTACCCCTTACAGTTTAACTCGTCCTTTCAGTGAAAATTGGGAAAGCATTTGTTAAATTTTTTGTTGAAAACAAAAGTTCTGCCATGAAATTTTTTGCTGCATCTGTTTTTTTAAATGGAAAATATTACTTTAAATGTACTTTTCGCCCTGTAAAAATGGCTAAATCTAGATGTCTTACCAGAGAGAAAGATTCGTTTTTACATGATATTTGCCTTGTTGTTCAGAGTTTTTAGAATAAAAAAATTAGGACATATTTTAATGAAAATAGAAGTCAAAACTTAAAGTTGCTGAAAATATTTGTTTATGATATTGCTGTTTTCCCTTCCCATTTAAATGCGTGTTAAACCTAGATGATTTTCTGCAGTTTTATCTAAAAGTTCGGAATACTAAATGTAACTTCGTTTTCGGCCCTTTTAAAAAAATATTGTTATTTTATTAAATACATTGTATTTTCACACATCAGTTTTAATATTAAATTTATTAAACAAATTTTGGAGTTTAAACAACAATTCGTTTGAAACATTCCCAAAGTTCAAGAAGATGTTTTTTTTCTGTATGTAGAATCTGACATTATAAACAATAATTATAATTATGGCTCTACAAGATTAAGAAAGTTTTCAGCTTTCTGTTATTTTCCATTTTTTTATTCAAATCCAACAAAAATCGGCCCTTTGATAAAGGTTTTGAAGTACGTGGTAAAATATTTCTTCCGGGAAGGAGCTCGAGTTAATTCATTAATAATTAAGCATATACCACATGCAGTCGCATGCTGTTTTTGCTTCAGAATCCCTTTAGATCAATCTTGATCATCTAATTATCGCCATTTAAAACATGTGACTGGAAACCCCTTTGAACAATAAGTGTTATAGCTCCTGATTAAAATTAGGTAATATGCTAATTAACGCGCTAATGGGATAGTGGCCGGAAAACAAATATCGTCGCAAACGACTGGTCGATATTCAGGTATGACGACGCATAGTACAGATAAATGTATTGATTTATACGGAGTTTTTACTCCCCGTATTAGACCTTCCTGTTGTTACATACTTTTTTCTGAACAATTACATTACCCAAATTCTGATTAACTGTTTTTAACCAGCTTGGCAAAGGGAAGGGGGAAAAAAATCAAATGAAAATCTAGGATTTTTACACCGGTTAAATAAATTATTTTTCCACCTACCACTGCTTTTCCTTTACACAATTGAAACTGGAAAAACCCACGGGAAACCTACTTTCGTTTTATGGTTGTGCATAGTTCCCGTACTAAACCGTAACTTTATCCTGTTTATATTCCCAATAAACGGTGCGGTACGGGAAAAACACATTTAAGACGCGTCCGGTTCCATGAAAACCCGTAGTACTTAACAATTTGATTACGTAGACTACATTTACAAAATGGAAGCAAGTGCTCTTATAAAGAAAAAATAAAGAGAAAACAGAGAGTATTGCACGATGTCGGACAGGTAACAGGCTATCTTAATTAGCCGAATGGGTCCCTGTGATTGCATTTAGAGGATCTATTATGAATGAAAATAAAATAATTGCATGCAGTTAAATTAGATTACCAAAATAAACAAGGATCTGTGAACCTCACTGAAAGTGGAACATCTATATAATTAAAGTATGGTGTACTGCCTAACAATCAATTCCGGTTATAACTAGCAGTAGGGATATTGTCTGAGACAGACTATTATCGATGAAAGATGAGCAAGGTCCAAAAACCAAGGATCGACACAATAAAGTACAGAAATAACTAACTGGTTCTACGATAAATCTCTTACTTGATCATTTATTTAAAGAAAGTAAAAAGTTTCTTAGGTATGCACGCACCGTTAATCTCACAATACTTTATGACAAAATCAAAAATGTTGTCGAATCGAGATGGGCCGGGACAAATCTGGGACCTTCAACGATAAATTAAAAACTTAGAATACTTTTATCACAGTATAGACATTATGATCAGTTTGGAAACAGGCCAATTCGGACCATGGCTGATTCGGCCCAGACTGATTCAGATCAAATATTTTGGCTGATTCGGACCAAATACTTCGAAGAAAGTATGAAATGACCATACCTTTTGGCTGATTTGGACCACAAACTTTGATTTAAGAGTCAATTAGGATCATATATTTTGGATGATTCATCAGTGTTCAGGAGATAATGTTTATACTTGCTAATGTTATTTTTATTCAGGATATTATTGTCAAAAACCATTTGGGCCGAATGAGCAAAGTAAATCTGGGCCGAATGAGCCATGGTCCGAGTCGGCCTGTATTCAATCAGTTCTAGCTACCATAACTTAAATGTCTGAGGCTGAGGTTGTGTCCATTAAGGGATGGTGTAATCTCAAATTGTTTAGCCTAACCAGGTTGAACCACAACATCCGCACTCTGGCTCCCATGAGAAACTGATGAAGTCTTTAATTTTGCATATCGGGATCAATTAACATTTTTTGGCGTGACTATTCGAGGAATATGAAGAAATGTACTACTCAATGCAGTGTTGGTGTTGGTTAACTTGCAGTTTTTATGATGATAATTATGGTAATAACTTGTATACCATCAAAAATATTTCCTTCAAACTTGAAACACTTTCAAGTTTTATAACAGTCTCTACAAGTGAGTGTAGCAAGAGTACATAAAATTTTTGGGTAATGTCAAGTATTTTGGCGTCGAATTATACGGCTCTCTTTTGGGTTTTTGGAAATTGGTTCGATTTCGTAATAGTTCATGTTTTTAAAACCTATTTGACGTACTTTGCTTTTAATTTACTTTGAACACTTGTTTATTATAACAGTCTCTATAGCTATACCTTCAAAGGGGTCTGGCACATATGCGTGGATTGAGTTTAATACTTATTTTTTAGTCCTAGAGCCATTATTATGAAAAAATCCGTATACTAATATAACTACTCCCTGTATTAGTATGGATTTTTTCATAATTATGGTTCTAGGACTCAAAAATAAGTCATTAAACTCAATCCACTCATGTACCGGACCCCTTTTGCTACCTTTTTGGACTAGGAAATCAGTTCAGTTTTTGTACAGTACATGTTAAATTTTTCAGTTACTATTTGACATTGTGGCTTTGAAACTTTGAACACTGCTTATGGTATCCAATGATCTCCATCTGTTAAGGCAAGAGTACAAAATGTAACATAACTGTGGCAGGCAAAGCTAATAAAAATTCATACACTTGCTTTCCATCATGGTCACACATTGCCACATAAGTGGAAGACTTAAATTATCCCAAATCCACAAATACAGGTAATTGTATGTCTTTTCAATTTTTCTTCTTTGACTGAAAATCTCTGGTAATATTTTGACCCTACTTCCATCAGTTATTCGAAAAAGTCGAGCGCACTGTCAACAGACAGTGTTGTTAAAAAATGTAGCCCCTTATTCACAAAACATCCTGTTTGGCTGAGGATAAATTTCAGTGAATTTGACTGTGTTGGTTTATGAACTTACAATATATGAGCCGTGCCCTGAGAAAACCAACATAGGGGTTTGCGACCCGCATGGATCCAGACCAGCCTGCGCATCCGCGCAGTCTGGTCAGGATCCATGCTGTCGCTTTCAAAGCCTATTGCAATTAGAGAAACGTTAGCGAACAGCAGGATCCTGACCAGACTGCGCGGATGCGCAGGCTGGTCGGATCCATGTGGGTCGCAAACCCACTATGTTGGTTTTCTCATGGCACGGCTAAATCATAAATTGATTTGCAAATATATTCCAGCATAGCAGACAGTGGACATGACACTAACTCCAGCATTGGGACAAGTAACACAAAAAACATCAGAAATAACTGGAACCCTGGGAAAAATCAACAGCAACAACAACAATAAAAATTGAACTACAATTTAAAAATGATATACTTCCGAAGGTAGTAAGTTTTGGGTTTGTTATGAATTATTTTTATTACATAAGTTTTGTCATTTAAACCTCTGAAGTGGGGCCTCTGTGACTCAGAGTGGTTAAGTTAGCAGACTTCCAGTCACTGGCCTAGCTATCACCTCTGAGGAGGGACCTCTGTGACTCGGAGTGGTTAAGTTAGCAGACTGTGACTCGGAATGGTTAAGTTAGCTGACTTCCAGTAACTGACCTAGCTATCACATCTGAAGAGGGGCCTCTGTGACTCGGAATGGTTAAGTTAGGTGACTTCCAGTCACTGACCTAGCTATCACCTCTTAGGAGGGGCCTCTGTGACTCGGAATGGTTAAGTTAGCTGACTTCCAGTCACTGACCTAGCTATCACCTCTGAGGAGGGGCCTCTGTGACTCAGAATGGTTAAGTTCAGCAGACTTCCAGTCACTGACCTAGCTATCACCTCTGATGAGGGGCCTCTGTGACTCGGAATGGTTAAGTTAGCTGACTTCCAGTCACTGACCTAGCTATCACCTCTGAAGAGGGGCCTCTGTAGCTCGGAATGGTTAAGTTAGCAGACTTCCAGTCACTGACCTAGCTATCACTCTGAAAGGGCTCTGTGACCGGAAGTTAAGTTAGCTGACTTCCAGTCACTGACCTAGCTATCACCTCTGAAGAGGGGCCTTGTAGCTCGGAGTGGTTAAGTTAGCAGACTTCCTGGGTCACTGGCCTCGCTTATAATCACCTCTGAAGTGGGGTCTCTGTGACTCAGAGTGGTTAAGTAAGCAGACTTCCGGTCACTGGCCTAGCTATCACCTCTGAAGTGGGGCCTCTGTGACTCAGAGTGGTTAAGTTAGCTGACTTTCGGTCACTTGCCTATCACAGGCAGTGGGTTTGGAACTACACTAAGGCTGTGGAACTGGAATTCTTTGATGTGAGGAAGCAATCCAGCAGGCTTGCAGAAGATTGGTGATTTTACCAAAGTGTAAGGTTGGTGATTCTACCAAGGTGCCTGTCAATGCCTGAAATAATGTGTAGAAGAGCAACTGGGCCTTCCTCCACAACCATAGCTGGACAGTTGAAATATGATCTAATTTGTGTCAGTGGGACTTCAGTCAAGGGCAACACAAAACTTCTATTTCAAAGTAATGGTCTAGAAATTACATGACACCATGACTTCAGAAATTTTATACTTACCGGTATTGTTTGCTTTATGAAAATTTGGTACCAAATAAATTTTTATATGAAATACTGTGAAGTCATTTAATTTGTTGGCATCAAAGTCCATGGTTATCAAAGAAACTGCAGTTTTGTAATGCCAGGAATGGTTGGATTTTCAATATTGCAGATAACATTAATGGGAATTTTACCTGTTTACTGGGATTAAATTTTGTGGAAAATTACAAAAAAAAAATTGCGCCCCACAAATAATGATATCACAATAGCTTCATTTTCCAAAAAAAGTGCTGTGTTAATTCTGAAACATTTATGTAACATGTCATGGTGTAATTATTTGAGAAAGCCATTTGGATTTTTTTCAGCTACCCTCACACAAGTTCCGTTACTCAGTATGGCACGATCTTCGAGAAACATGTTTAAGTGGGGACCAATTACATGCTCCACGGGTTAGAGCTGGTATGTAAAAAAAGAACTATCAAGTATATGTATAATATTTTTAAAAGGAGAGGTTTGCTAGGCAGTAAGGCAGAAGTGTTGATTAAATGGTGAACCTAAACAAAATCACGATGTCTTATACAATGATTGTTTTTCCTGTTAAGTTACATAATTTGATTTTGTGGCAAAAAAGTTGCTTTTTAGGGACTATTTTGACCTTGGACTGAATAAAATGTTCACCGTAGAGATCGAGATTTTTCGGTATTTGGAAGAAAGTGTAAAGTGTTTTTCTGTAAAAGTTATGTTTGAGTGTGTGTGTTGACAATTATATTTGAAATATTAGCTTTTTAAAGACTAGAGTAATTAAGTGTTACTGATATCTTTTCTGTGTGCTACTGTTTTGTGTGATTTTTCTGTGTACTACTGTTTTGTGTGATTATGAACTTTATTTTTGTGGGTTTTCAGGTCCCCCAGAAAAAGAGAAACAGTTTAACAGTGTGATAGAAGATGGCCTACCTATCCACCATGATATGACAGGCAAGAGAAGACAAAATCATATGAACCAGTTAGAGAACTGGGAAGGGGCAGAGGTCAGTACTCTAGATATTAGTGCTGCTTTCAGTAGAATGAATTGATTATCGCAGAATTTCAGTTAGTAGGTCCACACATGTATCCACCTTGATACTAAGAGATCTTATCAACTAGAAGCTTGAAGTTGTTTATGGATGTATCTTTGAGATATCAGGGGAAGTAACTTTTGTCTTGTTAGATACTCAAGAAAAAAATATCTGCTATAAACTTGACTAAATTTGAATTTCGGTTATTGTCCCCAACAAAGTTTAAGAAAAATAATGACAATACCAGGACATTTAAAAAACATTTGTAGGATACCCAGTACTTTACATTCATAAAAAATTATAAAGGAATGACTTATTTTACATCATAAGCTGTAGCAAAAGTCGTTACAGGTTTGGGGTTTCTTGTACTGAAACATTTCACTGCATTCTGCACAGTGCTACCTGCTAGAGGGAACTTTGTCATAGAATTATGATAATCTGTCCTGTTTAACCTTTAGCCTGCTAAATTTCTAAAATGAACTGGTTCATCATTCAATTTGGGTAAAACCATTTATCATCAAAGGGGTGTTCACGGAAAATTTACTGACTGAATAGCGAACAGTGCAGACCATGATTAGCCTGCAAGGATGTGCAGGCTGATCTCGGTCTGCACTGGTCGCAAAGGCAGAATGACTTGTTGCCAGCAGGCTAAAGGTTAATCATATGTGCAGTGACGGAGGGTATATCCTCTTATCAAAAAGGGTCATAAAATTGAAACAAAAAATATTTTTCAAAAATCTGCCACATTGTTATGCTATGTCAAGCGGGAAATAGTATAATACAGTACCATCTGCAGAGGGTTACCCGTTGCTGTAAGTCTTGATAAAAATTGGTAATGTGTAGGACATTTTGTTTCCTTTATGTACCTAAGTCTCCTTGTAGTCACATTCTTTATTATCATTGTTGTATTATCTATTTAGAGATGTAAAATTCCTTTTTAGTACAGTAAAATGGTGTAAAAATACTTCAGAAAATGGGAAAAGCATGAAACTTGGTACATAACTACTTCAGGGCAAAATACTAAAAATGAGCATGAGACCCACTCCGAAAAATCCAATATGGCCGAAAAATCCAAGATGGCCGCCATATATGTATATATTTTCAAAAATACATAATATTATATATAAAATTTCTATTGACACTTACAGTCATCAGTATAATAAGCTAAACCACCTGCCTGAATAAATCCAAACATATATTAACAAAAATACCGCTCTTCCAACAAAAATGAAAAAATTGTCTCCCTTGGATAAAATGTGCTATTAAGCAGAAGAAAAGTCATAATGCATTTATATTAATCAAAATTAAGTATATAATAGTAACTGGCATATCAAGAATGTTAAAATGGCAACAGTCCTGTGCAGAACTTTACAACAATTGTAAATTAATTAATTATAAATACACTCGAACTTTGGTAACTGGAACCCATCAGGACCGACTAAATTTATTCGAATTATCGGTAGTATGAGCGATCGAAAAATATATTATAAAGGAATTTGTTTGGGACCTGACGATAGATTAATTGAAGAATGGTGTTCGAATTATCAGAGTTTGAGCAAACGAAGTTTTAGTCTGTAATGTATATTAGTGAATAAATGACATGTGTTTCACTTTGTCATTAGTTTTCGTGACTCAGAATTTGTAAGTGCTGCTGTATTCATTTCAATTTATTTACACTAGAGAACTAATGACACTTAATAAAACTATATAATTCATTAATTATGTTAGTGTGATAATGCCCTGATCACTCTCAGGCAAAGACCAATGAAGATCATACTGCTTCCTGAAAATTTTGACGCGGTGGGGACGGGAATCAAACTTGAAAAATGTGCAGTTCTAAAGTTCATACTGCGCGCTTTTAACATCCTTGCCAAGTCTTACACGTTCACACTAATTTTCTTACCACGCGCTTCTTCACGTCCAGTGTGTTCTTACTACATTCTTAGTACGATCAGTCAGATTGCACCTTTCGCTTACAATGTTTTAACCATATGCTTATCACCTTTTCACTGCATTCGTCAGCTACTTATAAATACAACGCCATGCGCCTCTTTTTTTCATTCCTTCTGCAAGTTATATTGACATAATTGTGTCCGCATCTACACTCAACAACCATAATTACAATAAACGACGCCAACCCCCCCCCCCCCCCACCCACCCCAACGCCCCAATGAAGAAAAATGAGCAGTCTTATAGAGAGACTGCGGTGGAATAAGCAAAAGCAGTGTGAAGGATATACGGAGGTCCAAAAGTCCACTACAAGCTGCCAGTACTGCTGAGTCCATGATTATGTGGCAATTCCTGATGATGTTCGATACCCATTGCTGATTGAAAACGAAGTGATTGGGAATTGAATCCAGTATTCATACTTAATTTCAGAATCTGAACCAATCATGGTGAGAACCTGCTGCAAACGTGACATAGATGTGTTAAGAACCGAAAGAACGTATTAATAACCTTATGCGGTATACTACAATGTGGCATGCACGTAGCATGGTCATAGCACCCCAAACGTAGATAAGTTAGAACTCCATTGACGTAGCAAGAACGCAATGATAACCCAATGACAGCGCAGTGAGCACGCCATGCAGCCTTTCCCGTCCGCACCACGCTTGTACTATGTCCTACTAGGTTTTAGTTAATCATTACTACGTCCTTCCTGCTTCCTGATTAGACAGCGTTCTCACTACATTTGTTTTGAACATGTCCAAAATTCGACCACGTTCTCTACACTCATGGAGACCATAATTATTAATTATCATGTTCTTATCGGAGTCTACTGTATTTCGTCTACATTGTACATGTCCTTACTGCGTCCTGCTAGTTTTTACGACGTAGTGGGAACATGGCTGAGTGTAACGGGGGTATAAATTAAGAGCAGAATCTATCATTTCTACAGGAAAAATGTGCTCTAATATCTATTTCTGGACATTTTACTGAAATTAAAATTAAATTAAATGTGAGTACTTGAGGATTTTTCTAATGAGCACAGGTACATTCGAAACACAATTTAATACCAATTTGAATTACTAGTTTTAAGACGACAAATATTATCTATTTACCATTTGTACTTCCAGTTAAGCAGTCCAATGTAAGAATAACACTGTCTTGTCAAACAAAGCTAACCAGTACAGCTCGCGCTTACCGGTGAATCAAAATTTTAAATGCATTTTCTACATCTTCCTACAAGCAAACTGTTCGTATTATATTTCTTGGGGTATAAATGGAGGCTTTCGATACTCTTCTTAAAAAAATATGTCAAGTAGCTTGATCAACCACCTGTTCACATATAGATTAGGGCTATAATGTGCATTCCTGCATCGTCTGCTACACCTCTTGAACATACTAAAAAAGGTTGCCCATTAGTCGGGCACATATGGGTGTCGGGTGTTCCATCACTTTCCAAAAATTCCTAGTCAAGATAAATAGGGCTGACCAGAGAGATCTTGATATATTGGAACCTTTCCAATAGTTTTTGTCTCAAGTACCCCAGTCTCGTACCAATAGCTGCTCAAGTGCATTTGCAACCTCGATAAAGTCTGTCGAGGAAGACGTAATTTGTCAAACGTGCTGAAATGCTCTGTACTGCCTTATGCAAGTTAACTAAAGTTGTCGACAATCTCGTGCTTGTGTGTACTGACAAGAGTATCTGACATGTACCTTATTTCAGATTTCAGCTCACTGTTCAGAGTAATATATTTCACAGAATAGTTACTAAGTGTTGTCCATGAAAGCAACTTTTATATTTTCAGCCTTACTCTTCTTTGTTACACAGTTAGCAATTTATTACGCAGACATTGTGACTGCGGGTGCATAATAAGGAACATTGTTTCATTTGATCCTACTAGTCCGTCGCTATAATCTATTCTTGCATTTCGAAGTCCCAAACTGAAAGGGGTAGTTGTCGTACTTAGTGTCAAAGAAACTACAATTTTATATAGCAAGTAAGTTAATTGACCTTCACATTCTCCATATTACTTACCATCTATAAACAAGGTTTCATAAAGAAGTCTTTAGAATTTGCAATTTTGAAGTTATTGAAGAATCTGCCATTTGCAAATGATGGACCGACATGCAGACGGACAAAATGATGTACAAGAGGAGAAATAAGATATAACAAGCATGTTCTCAATTTGTCCCTCTGTCTATGTAAAATTCCTCAAGAAACAATCTCTCCTTGTTTTGAAGAAATGCAGGATGACACTTTGTGTCATATTCGTGCACTATTTGTTGCCATTAGCAACAACATTTGTTGCCATAGGAACAAATTTAAATGACATTGGCATTCTCTGCATTGCCATCTATCCATGTACCACGTATCATGAAAAATTCTGCTGTAGTTCAAAGGTATTGCAGTATCCCACTCTGCATGGCTGACGTATTGACATGCATACAGAGGCAACCCATAAGCCCCATCTGGCTAAATACTGGTAAGGGAATAACAACAATGTTTCAGTATGCTGCTGTGGAGGGAATAACAGTGAAATAATATAAATTACATATATTAAAACAAAATATGCTTTAAAATATGAAAACTACACAATGATAATATTAAACTAGTTTAAAGGTTAGATTTTTGCCGTTACCATGAAACAGAAAGAAACTAACATCATTTGAATTGTTATTTTTGCATTTGATGCAAATTTAGGATTTATTTTATTATATACATTTATATTTAGTGCATTCTGGGGGTGAATGTAAATATAATGACCTTTCATTAGAATCTTCTAAGGTAAATATTGAGTTTTGGCGGCCATTTTGGAAAATGGCCGCCACATCGGCCATCTTGACAGATATCAAATGGGTCCCATGAAAAAAATGTTTTTAATGCTTTAATAAATAGCTGTGCCAATTTTGGTGCTTTTCCCATTTTCTGAAGTATTTTGGCATTTTTGTTACGAATTGATCGCACTATTTTGGAAATGTATAGTTAATATAATTTCCAGTTTAAATAAACAAATACAAACTTTTGAAGATTTTAGCAAATGAAAATTCATTTAGAGTGTTTTATGTTACCTTAAATATTGATTTACCTTTAGGGCCCGCTGGCGGCAAGTGGTTTTACCTTTGCGACCAGTGCAGACCAAGATCAGCCTGCACATCCTTGCAGGCTGATCATGGTCTGTACTGTTCGCTATTCAGTCAGTAAATTTTCAGTGAACACCCCTTCGAATATTAAAATGGTACTGACCAAATTGAATGATGGACTAGTCCATTTTAGAAATTTAGCTGGGTAAAAGGTTAATGGTTACTGATGCTTCTTCGTTTGTGTGGTCCTATATACTTGCTAATTGAAAAAGGCTTTATTAGCATACAAACTTCAAACTTTTTAGGATTGCCTATCATCTGACAGTTAGCTCAGTTAGAGCAAAATGACATTACTCATTAGTCTAAAAACATTTTCTAACATACAGCGTTAGAGTGTGATTATAGTTTTTATACCACATACATTTCTCATGCATATATTACACATTCAAAAGTGACTAGTCAGTTGTTAAAGGTCAGAGCCACAGTCATTTACTTTTTTATGCCCCCGAAGGGAGGCATATAGTTTTTGAACCGTCTGTCTGTCGGTCTGTCCGCAATTTTCGTGTCCGGTCCATATCTTTGTCATCGATAGATGGATTTTCAAATAACTTGGCATGAATGTGTACCACAGTAAGACAACGTGCAGAGCGCAAGACCAGGTCCGTAGCTGAAAGGTCAAGGTCACACTTAGACGTTAAAGGATAGTGCATTGATGGTGTGTCCGGTCCATATCTTTTTATTATAGAATCCGACGGATGGTTTATTTCAAAAGGCTATGTTTGATCACGTAACAAACAAATGGTCGCTGCATTAATCAAAGAGCTATAATTGTACATTATAGTCTTTGATTTAATGAGACATCACACGGAAAACCGATAAAGATAATTTTTATAATTACTTGATTTGAAAAAATTACATGATTCATTTGTTGGGTCTCCAGTTGAAACAGATGCAGAAAATCGTCTTTGCAACCCGACTGTACAAAAAAGAAAAAAATGGACGGGCAACCACGAATGATAAAGAAAACCGGAGTGGCACAGTTTATCAAATCGGTCTTTTAAAAAACGTTTCAAAATGAAATTTTGTTTACATCAGAAGAGCGTATAAGTTTATAAAATGTAGTTGCTTATTGAAGTACAACGTAAGTGAAATGGAATATCCGTGGCCAACCCGTGTGACGTTTTGGTACTATACATGCGGGAAATTCGATCTCAGCGTTCAAATAACGTACACATTCAGTCCGCGGCAGAGTATTCTTTAAATACTGAGGCTGTTTAGCAGAGAATATGTGTCGTGTAACTCACTTTGACGCATTGTATTTTATAGAATTCCGTCAAAGAATGAGGAAACATCACAAAGTATCTGCCGTGTATACGGTAGCGAAGTCACGTGCGTTGGCTTTTAGACTAGTTACGCACACGGTGTCAATGCCTCGTATTATCTCGGAAAAACATCGAAATTTAAACAAAGTAACGATCACACATAACACTGAATAACCGTCTTCATTGCATGGTAACGCGTGGTGACTGGTAACTCAGTTTTAATGCATGACATGCTTATTTCTTTACCCTATCACGTTTTACAAAATATGTAATATTGGGAATGCGGTGGGTGGGGTAGCGCCGATGTCAGGATTTTCGTTTCGGACCGATTGAGTTATCAAAATTTCCGGAGCCCTGGTGTCCGGTCCATATCTTTGTCATCGATGGATGGATTTTCAAATAACTTGGCATGAATGTGTACCACAGTAAGTCGACGTGCAGTGCGCAAGACCCAGGTCCGTAGCTCAAAGGTTAAGGTCACACTTAGATGTTAAAGGATAGTGCATTGATGGGCGTGTCCCGGTCCATATCTTTTTCATCGATGGATGGATTTTCAAATAACTTTGCATGAATGTGTACCACAGTAAGACGATGTGCAGTGCGCAAAGCCCCAGGTCCGTAGCTCAAAGGTAAAGGGTCACACTTAGATGTTAAAGATCATTTTCATGATAGTGCATTGATGGGCAATGTCCGGTCCATATCTTTGTCATTCATGCATGGATTTTAAAATAACTATGCATAAATGTGTGACACAGTAAGACGATGTGTCGCGCGCAAGACCCAGCTCCGTAGGTCAAAGGTCCTAAAATTCTAACATCGGCCATAACTATTCATTCAAAGTGCCATCGGGGGCATGTGTCATCCTACGGAGACAGCTCTTGTTGGACTGAATATAACCTTAATAATTTATTGGCAGTCAAAAAGGATACCTGCATGAGTTCTAGACTTAGAATTAGGGAAACAGGGTCTACAAATACACAAATATGCACCACTCAAAATATTTTTGTTGTCCTAGACAAAAAACGTGGCCTGCTCCATCAATTTTTCATTCCAAGTGCACATGCACTGTGCATATTAGCCTTGAAGTCAAAAATCAGAAAGAAAGGCCCATCCATGAGGTTAGTGATTTGTGAAGTATGAATAAATTAGTATGAGTAAAGTCTGATGGTTCATCTGAGGTTTAAAGGATAAAAAGTAATGTTTAATGATTAAATACTATAAGAAGACTATGGAGGTGATTATTGACAAAATACAAGAATAAGACTACGGAGGACAAACAGGACATAAACAAACATAAACTATGGATTACATATAAATTGATCCTGCAACATTAATGTACTTCAGTTAAATTCAAATCTCAAGCCTTTTTATACGATTTAAGACTCTAGCTTGGTTTTCATGTTGGTTTAATTTGACTTAAGGTCACAGTGACCTAATTTAATGTCGAGTTACGTTGCTTTTGTGTGATGGTAATGTTGCAGCCATTATTCGTCTTCTAACATTGAAGTGATTTTCTTGAAATGAGTATATTTTTTTCAGGTAATCAACCTGTGTTACCAAGAGTTGTGTCATGAGTACCAGTGGAAGAATTTCTACAGAATTCTTGCTAAGTGTCAGTCAGCTGGGGACAATCAACCTGCCTATAACACAATGGTCTCTCTCAAACAGATCAAATTTTCAAGGTAGGGTTTGTCTTTATATTAATTTAAAACTGTACATTCAGGCCCACGCTGTCGTTCGCCACTCGAGCCATTTGGCGAATCTGTGTGAAAGTGGCAAAGAAAAATCGCAAGTGGCGAAAATGAAAAAAATCTTTAAAATTTGGACCGCCATTTTGTTTCGGACGTTCAACCATAAACCTTCGAGAAAAATGTTAAAAACAGTTGACTGGTTCCAATAATTTTACCTTATAAAATTAACTTATTTCGGGACAGTACTACCCAGTCTGCGTTCTCTTTACATTAACAATGTTTAAATAAACATCTTGAAAACGCGAGAAGATGCAATTGCAATCAATTAGCAACCAGTTTATCGGGTAAGAATAATTCTTTTTGTTTTGTTGTCATTACTGCAGATTAAATGTTTGATCCCTTTAAATTTCCTGGATCAATAATAAATAAACAAATCGGCAAAAAATAATGAACGGTTTATGATTTTTTAACATTGTCGCCACCCGTCAGATTTAGTAAGTAATTAGTAAAGATGTTTGTCAGTTTGTGATATATATTTTTTTGAATGTCTTTAAAAATTAGGAATGGATTTGAAAGGGAAATCCTGTATTGGTTTTACCAAAGTTACCAAACCAGAAGAAATAGGTAAGGGTAGATTATCAAACACAAGCACCAAAAACACAGCCCCAGAGCCATGCATTTACGTAGTAGGCCACAACAAAAAGAAGCTGTAATGGAAAAATATTTCAGACGCTTGCTCAAACATCCAACAACATTTAAATACAAAACTTGTTTTCAAGGTATACCCACTTTCATTCAGAATTCCCCCATTTTAGCTAGAATATCCACATTTGCTTTTGGTAAGTGAAAAAAATTTTCAGCGCGTCGCGGGAAGGAAAACCTCTCCAGCACCTCCCCACCGTTCCCCCCCCCCCCCCCCCCAAAAAAAACTGGCTCCAACTTTTCAGCCCGTGTGGGGCCCCGGGAGTTACTATAATCTGTAACTTGAGAATGTTTTGTTAACAGGGTAAAGGGATCAAGATCATGATTGCTTTGAAACTGAAAATAATTTTCACTCATTGAGAAAAGAATCTTTCAAACACAAAGGGATAATTGCATGGATCAGTAGATGATCATATTGATTTTAGGGTCAGTAAGTCACATATTAAGGTCATAGTAACATTGAGGCTGAAAATTTTTTCCCTTTATAACAAATCTAAGCAACCCTTTTGCCCACTACCTTCAAATTTCATAGGATGATTGCCTTTGGTCAGGAGATGTTGTTCTGGACTTATTAAACAAGGGAAAGTGACAAACCATTGAGACTGAAACGGTTTCAGCTCAGTAAATGAAGAACCTTGGTTCTGTCCCAACTTCATCTTCAATTTCTGCGTCATGATGACTCCTATTGAGTAGAGCTATTGGACTCACCCATGCGTCAGCGTCCGCGTCCCGATTTGGTTAAGGTTTTGTATGTAAGCTGGTATTTCAGTAACCACTTGTGGGAATGGATTGAAACTCCACACACTTATTCACTGTGATAAACTGACATACACTGCACAGGTTCCATACCTCTATTTTGCTTTTTTTTTTTACAAAATTATGCCCCTTTTTCAACTTAGAAATTCTTGGTTAAGGTTTTGTATGTAAGCTGGTATCTCAGTAACCACTTGTGGGAATGGATTGAAACTTCACACACTTATTCACTGTGATAAACTGACCTACACTGCACAGGTTCCATAACTCTATTTTGCATTTTTACAAAATTATGTCCCCTTTTCCACTTAAAAATTCTTGGTTAAGGTTTTGTATGTAAGCTGGTATCTCAGTAACAACTTGTGGGAATGGATTGAATCTTCACACATTTATTCACTGTGATAAACTGACCTACATTGGACAGGTTCCATAACTCTATTTTGCATTTTAACAAAATTATGTCCCCTTTTCGACTTAGAAATTCTTGGTTAAGGTTTTGTATGTAAGCTGGTATCTCAGTACCCACTAATGGGAATGGATTGAAACTTCACACACTTGTTCACTGTCATGATCTGACATGCACTGTGTAGGTCCCTTAACTCTACTTTGCATTTTTTTCAAAATTATGCCCCTTTTTTAGACTTAGCAGTTTGTATGTAAGCTGGTATTTCAGTATCCACTTATGGGAAAGGATTGAAACTTCACACACTTGTTCACTTTATGAGCAGATAAGCTCTGTGAAGGTTCCATAACCCTTTTTCCCATTTTTACAAAATTATGCCCCTTTTATCGACTTTTGTATTCATTCAATTGACAAGGCTGTTGGATAGTCGAGCGTTGCTGTCCTCCGACAGCTCTTGTTTAAATAGTTGTGTGCATTGTTATTAGACAGCCCATGTTTCTCATGTAGTCTGTGATGTTGTATGACAATGATACCATTCTGATTACAGCTACCGAGTGTCTCTCTATGGTGTGTTTGACGGGCATGGAGGAGTAAGAGCCTCGAGGTTTGCATCAGAGAATTTGCATAAAAATCTCCGAGATAAATTTCCTAAGGGTAATCTCTCAAACAATAAGATATTTTCGTGATATCCTGTTCTGTAGCATACACAGTGACAGCATTGAAACAGCCATAATATTCCAGTTTAAGGTGGCTGTAAATAGCCAAATGCCTATCTCTCTTTTCCAATTTTATCTTCCAAAGAAAACAACCTACCATTCAAATGGAGTTTAGAGATTTTTAGCTTGACATTTCAAAGTATAGGTACTAGGTAGAACTACTGGACTCACACATGCATCGGCATCGGCATCTGCATCGGCGTCAGTGTCCCGGTTTGGTTAAGTTTTTGTATGTAAGCTGGTATTTCAGTAACCACTTGTGGGAATGGATTGAAACTTCACACTCTTACTCACTGGGATAAACTGCACAGTAAGCAGTTCAATTCTGATAGTATAACCAATGTTTGAAGTTTGAAACATGTAGAGTTACCATTAAGTTAAACAAGCAACTGGATTTATTTTTAACTGGAGTCTTGGAAGAATAGGTAGAGCTATTGCAGTCACCAGTCTTTCGGTGTCCTGATATGTAAACTGGTATCTCAGTAACCACTCTTGTGGGAATGGATTGGAACTTCTCCCACTTTTTCACTGTGATGATCTGACGTGCATTGCACAGGTTCTTAAACCCTATTTTGCAACATTATGAAATTATACCCCTTTTTAGCTCACCAGAGCCAAAGGCTCAGGGTGAGCTATTCTGATCACTCTCTGTCCGTCATCCATAGTCCGTTGTCCATAAACTTTTACTTTAAACGACGTCTCCTCATAAACCGTTAGGCCAATTTCATCCAAACTTCACAGGAATGTTCCTTGGGTGAAGCTCTACAAAAATTGTTCAAAGAATTGAATTCCATGCAGAACTCTGGTTGCCATGGCAACCGAAAGGAAAAACTTTAAAAATCTTCTTCTCAAAAACTAAAAGCCCTAGAGCTTAGATATTTGGTGTGAAGCATTGCCTAGTGGACTTCTACCAAATTTGTTCAAATCATTGACCCCGCCCCAGGAGTCACATGATTTTACATAGGAAAATCTTAAAAAATCTTCTTCTAAAAAACCAGAAGCCCTAGAGCTTAGATATTTGACATGTAGCATTCCTTGTGGACCTCTACTAAAGTTGTTCAAATCATGACCCTGGGGTCAAAATTGACCCCGCCCCTGGGGTCACTTGATTTTACATAGATTTCTATAGGAAAATCTTCAAAAAACCTTGAAAAATAAACCAGAAGGCCTAGAGCTTAGATATTTGGCATGTAGCATTGCCTAGTGGACCTCTACAAAATTTGTTCAAATCATGACCCCCGGGGTCAAAATTGACCCTGCTCCAGGGGTCGCTTGATTTTACATAGGAAAATCTTCAAAAATTTTCTAAAAATAAACCAGAAGGCCTAGAGCTTAGATATTTCACATGTAGCATTGCCTAGCGGACCTCTACAAAATTTGTTCAAATCATGACCCCCTGGGTCAAAATTGACCCCGCCCCAGGGGTCACTTGATTTTACATAGGAAAATCTTCAAAAAATTTCTAAAAATAAACCAGAAGGCCTAGATCTTAGATATTTGACGTGTAGCATTGCCTAGAAGACTTCTACAAAATTTGTTCAAATCATGACCCCCGGGTCAAATTGACCCCGCCCCAGGAGTCACATGATTTTACATAGGAAAATCTTAAAAAATCTTCTTCTCAAAAACCAGAAGCCCTAGAGCTTAGATATTTGACATGTAGCATTGCCTAGTGGACCTCTACTAAAGTTGTTCAAATCATGACCCTGGGGTCAAAATTGACACCGCCCTTGGGTCACTTGATTTTACATAGATTTCTATAGGAAAATCTTCAAAAAATTTTGAAAAATAAACCAGAAGGCCTAGAGCTTAGATATTTGGCATGTAGCATTTCCTAGTGGACCTCTACAAAATTTATTCAAATCATGACCCCCGGGGTCAAAATTGACCCTGCTCCAGAGGTCACTTGATTTTACATAGGAAAATTTTCAAAAATTTTCTAAAAATAAACCAGAAGGCCTAGAGCTTAGATATTTCACATGTAGCATTGCCTAGTGGACCTCTACAAAATTTGTTCAAATCATGACCTCCTGGGTCAAAATTGACCCCGCCCCAGGGGTCACTTGATTTTACATAGGAAAATCTTCAAAAAAATTCTAAAAATAAACCAGAAGGCTTAGATCTTAGATATTTGACATGTAGCATTGCCTAGAAGACTTCTACAAAGTTTGTTCAAATCATGACCCCCGGGGTCAAATTGACCCCGCCCCATGGGGTTACTTGATTGTACATAGAAAAATCTTCAAAATTTTCTAAAAATAAAGCAGAAGGCCTAGAGCTTAGATATTTGACATGTAGTATTGCCTAGTGGACCTCTACAAAATTGTTCAAATCTTGACCCCCCCAGGGTCAAATTGACCCAGCCCCAGGGGTTACTTGATTGTACATAGGGAAATCTTCATAAATTTGCTAAAAATAAACTAGAAGGCCTAGATCTTAGATATTTGATATGTAACATTGCCTAGCAGACTTCTACAAATTCTGTTCAAATCATGACCCCCCGGGTAAAATTGGCCCCGCCCCAGGGGTTACTTGATTGTACATAGGAAAATCTTCCAAAAAATTTCTTAAAATCATCAGTTTGACATTTGAAACATGTAGCTCATATTACTCAGGTGAGCAATCTAGGGTCATCATAACCCTCTTATTTGACTTTTTCATATTTCTGTTGAATAGTTGAGCATTACTGTCCTCCGACAGCTCTTGTTGAGCAGACCTTTACTGTTACTTTTAAGGATTTACTGTACACATACAGTACCAGGTACATCACCATTATATATCACAGATTATAGCCACTCAAATGATAAATGATTGACTATAACTTTTTCAAAGCACTATTATGATAGTTAAAATCTTATTAATTTTGTATGATGTTTATATAAATTTACTAATTGATATTTCAGGTGATATCACTGTAGTGGAGAAAGATATCAGGAAAGCTTTTATTGATTCATTTAAAAAGACTGATGATGATTTTCTGAAGTTGGCCACCAAATCGTAAGTTTTGTTGAAAGTGACTCTCAAAGTCTGTTCATTGATATAAAACACTGTACAGCTTGGTCTAGTAGTTAAGGCATCTGCCTTTGGAACAGGTCTAAGGTTTGACAGTCCTCCGGCTTTGCCCAATAGGGAGAGCGCAGATCTATTGATTGCGGGGTTGTGAGTTCCGTGACGATTTGATAAAAGACACTGTGTCTGACTTCAATCGTCCTCCACCTCTGATTCATTTGGGGAAGTTGGCAGTTACTTGCAGAGAACAGGCCTGTATTGGTACAGAATCCAGGAACATTGGTTAGATTAACTGCCGGCCATTATATAACTAATATGCTTTTGAAAAATGGCGTCAAACCAAAAAGAAACAAATGAAATAAGGTTTGAGCCCCTCTGTTGGCTCTACACAGTCAGGTGTTTAGAGGTTGTCACTGTTACATTCTGTCATTATTTTAGTAATACTTAGTATTACATAAATCTGTAACCATAAAATGTTCTCAATTTCTGTGACCAAAATAGTACATTGAATGCGTTTAAATACACAAAAGAAATTGCATCTGATGCATAGCTGCTTTTATGATATTTTAGAATGACATTCAAAGTTTTGAATGTCTCTAAATTAAATATGAACTTGTCATTGTGAATTATTCTGTTGAAATATTTTTATATACATTACCATTGTTCATGAAAAATGATTCATGAATATATTTTGACTAATTTTACTTGCAAGTATAACTGACTTTCTATATTACAGGAAGCCTGTATGGAAGGATGGTACAACAGCCATCCTGGTTCTCCTCATCAATGAGAGTATGTACATTGCTAATATTGGAGACAGCCAGGTACCAGTTATCAAGATAGCTTTTAGTTTTATCTGAAGCTTCTCATTAAAGTATAACAACAGCATTTTCCCATGGATTATGTCGTGTTCTTTTTGACATCAATGGGATTTGAATTTCTGACCTCGGGTTTAGTTGCTGACTAATGGTTTACTATATTGGACATACTGTAGAGAAATCAATAAGACAAAAAGGAAGAGATTTTTTAGCATAACATTTACCAGAAAGTTCATGTCTGTTCGGATAAATCTGAAGGTTTTCTTTGTAGGAAAATATTTCTTGCATCTAAGATCAAAGTTGCATCAGCTGTGTTGTTTGTATTTTAAACGATTCTGCTTATCTTGATTAAATTAAATGAGCCGCGCCATGAGAAAACCAACATAATGGCTTTGCGATCAGCATGGATCCGGACCAGCCTGCACATCCGTGCAGTCTGGTCAGGATTCATGCTGTTCGCTTTCAAAACCTATTGCAATTAGAGAAACCGTTAGCAAACAGCATGGATCCTGACCAGACAGTGCAGACGCGCTAGGTCTGAATCCATGCTAGTCGCAAATGCACTATGTCGGTTTTCTCATGGCGTGGCTCAAATGTGGTTTCAGTGAGAAATTTAAAGAAAGACATTTCTGTGCCAGCCACTGCCTCTCTGTGTTACCATGGTTACCAAACATTTCCTTCCTTTTAGTCAGGTGAAAATGTTAATTTGTAATTTTAGGCTGAATTATTTCGAGTGTACAAAGATGTGTGCCATTCCACCTCAGTATTCCCCACAATCCTACCTTTTACATGAGATAAAATTGTTGTTTTAGGCTGTGTTATGTTGTTATAAAGTGTGTTCATGTGCCCCTCGGTAGTACATGAAGAGAGGAAAATGTTTATTTGTAATTTTAGGCTGTGTTATGTCGTTACAAAGAGGATACAAAGACATGTGTGCCAGTGCCCCTCAGTGTGCCTCACAATCCCTCTTTATATGATGAGAGGATGAGAATACAAAAACAAGGTGGACATGTGAAGTAAGTTTGTTATTTCCTCTATCGTTAAAGGGAGACACTAAAATCTTTATTCTTATAAAATACTTTTATCTGTTTTTACTTGTTTTCATGTTTTACGGACATTTCTGATAGAGGTATTAGATTGATATTATCAGTTTATGATTTTATAAGTTATGGGTAGCTATGGTGCTGTGTCCTGGGTTTGTCATTCTTCTGTTGTTCATATTGACATTCTTTTTATGCCCCCGTTCGAAGAAGAAGGGGTATATTGTTTTGCAGATGTCAGTCGGTAGGTCTGTCGGTCGGACCAATCCGTTTCCGGATGATAACTCAAGAACGCTTGGGCCTAGGATCATGAAAGTTGATAGGGAGGTTGGTCATCACCAGCAGATGACCCCTATTGATTTTGAGGTCTGTATGTCAAAGGTCAAGGTCACAGTGACCCTGAATAGTAAAACGGTTTCCGGATGATAACTCAAGAACACTTGGGCCTAGGATCATGAAAGTTGATAGGGAGGTTGATAATGACCAGCAGATGACCCCTATTGATTTTGAGGTCAGTATATTAAAGGCCAAGGTCACAGTGACCCTGAACAGTAAAACGGTTTCCGGATGATAACTCAAGAACGCTTAGGCATAGGGTCACGAAAGTTGATAGGGAGGTTGGTCATGACCAGCAGATGACTCCTAATGATTTTGAGGTCAGTATGTCAAAGGTCAAGGTCACAGTGACCAGGAACAGTAAAATGGTTTCCAGGCAATAACTCTAGAACTCTTGGGCCTAGTATCAGGATTATTGATAGTTAGGTTGGCCATGACCAGCAGATGACCCCTATTGATTTTGAGGTCAAAGGTCAAGGTCACATTGGCCAGGAACAGTTAAAATGGTTTCTGATCTTCTTGTCCAAAACAATAGGGCCTAGGGCTTTGATATTTGGTATGTAGCAAAATCTAGTGGTCCTCTACCAAGATTGTTCAGATTATTTCCCTGGGGTCAAATATGGCCCCACCCTGGGGGTCACATGGTTTATATAGACTTATATAGGGAAAAACTTCTTGTCCAAACCACAAAAACTATGGCTTTAATATTTTGTAATGTAGCATCATTTAGTGGTTCTCTACCATGTTTGTTCAAATTATCTGTTTATATAGGAAAAAACTTTGAAAATCCACAGTGCCTAGGGCTTTGATATTTTGTATATGACATCATCTAGTGGTCCTCTACTAAGATTGTTCAAATTATTCCCCTAGGGTCAAATATGGCTCCGCCCTGGGGGTCACATGGTTTACATAGACTTATATAGGGAAAAACTTTGAAAATCTTCTTGTCCAAACCACAAAGACTATGGCTTTAATATTTTGCAATGTAGCATCATTTAGTGGTTCTCTACCATGTCTGTTCAAATTATCCCTCTAGGGTCAAATATGGCCCCACCCCAGGGGTCATATGGTTCATATAGACTTACATAGGGAAAAACTTAGAACCTTCATGTCCATAACTTACATCATTCAAATTTGGACCACATGTATAGTTTTGAGTGGCAAGATGAACCTTGACATGAGTTGACCTTGATATTGACCTAGTGATCTCCTTTTACATTTCTGTAGCTACAGCCTTCAAATTTGGACCACATGCATAGGTTTGTGTACCAAAAACAACTTTGACCTTGTTATTGACCTAGTGACCTACTTTCACATTTCTGAAGGTACAAGCTTCAAATTTGGACCACTTGCATACTTTTGTGTTCCGAAATAATATTTGACCTTGATTTTGACCTAGTGACCTACTTTCACATTTCTCAAGCTACAGCCTTCAAATTTGAACCCCATGCATAGTTTTGTGTACCGAAATGAACTTTGATCTTGAGATTGACATAGTGACCTACTTTCACATTTCTGAAGCTACAGGCTTCAAATTTGGACCGCCTGCATATTTTTATGCCCCCAAAGGGAGGCATATTAGTTTTCAACTGTCCATCCGTTAGTTCGTTCGTTCATTCGTTAGTCACAACGTTAAGTTTTTGCATGAAGGCATTTTACTCGCGAACCACTGCAGCCAGGACCTTCAAACTTCACATGCTGATAGTACTTATTGAGTACACCACCCCTACTGACTTTGGGGTCACCAGGTCAAAGGTCAAGGTCACAGGGGCCAACGTTAACTTTTTGCATGAAGGCACTTTACTCGCGAACCACTGCACCCAGGACCTTAAAACTTCACATGCTGATAGTACTTATTGAGTACACCACCCCTACTGACTTTGGGGTCACCAGGTCAAATGCCAAGGTCACGGGCCAACGTTAACTTTTTGCATGAAGGCACTCTTCTCGCGAACCACTGCACCTAGGACCTTCAAACTTCATATGCTGATAGTACTTATTGAGTACACCACCCCTACTCACTTTGGGGTCACCAGGTCAAAGGTCAAGATCACAGGGGCCAACATTAATTTTTTGCATGAAGGCACTTTTCTTGCGAACCACTTCACCCAGGACCTTCAAACTTTACATGCTGATAGTACTTTATGAGTACACCAACCCTACTGACTTTAGGATCACCAGGTCAAAGGTCAAGGTCACAGGGGCCAATGTTAGCTTTTTGCATGAAGGCACTTTACATGCAAACCACTTCATTCAGGACATTCAAATTTCACATGCTGATAGTACTTATTGAGTACACCACCCCTACTGACTTTGGGGTCACCAGGTCAAAGGTCAAGGTGCTGCGGGGGCATTTGTCACCATTAGTGACAGCTCTTGTTGTGTTCTGAATTGAAATTTGACATTGATTTTCACCTATTACCTACTTTCACATTTCTCAAGCTACAGCCTTCAAATTTGAAGCACATGCATAGTTCTGTCTACCGAAATGAACTTTGACCTTGAAATTGATCTAGTGACCTGCTTTCACATTTGTCAAGCCACAGCTTTCAAATCTGGACCACATACACATTGTTTTGTACCAAAATGAAATTTGACATTGATTTTGACCTTGAGTTAGTCTTGAAATTTGGAACATTCAAAAATGGCTCAGTGGATGGTGCCAAGATCACTCTGTAATCTCTTGTTAGGTTAATAGGTAAAGGTCAAGGTCAGATTAAACCAGAATGGTAGAACTTTTGTTTACAGTGAGTATATAATTTCTGTTCCTTGTGCAATTACTGAATGCATCAAGGGAGGCATTTCGTGTTCGACGAGCTCTTGTTTTTAATTCATTTCTCCGATTTTCTTTAAATGTACTGTGAAACATCATTACATGAAGCTTGTCAAGTTTTTACAAATTTGACCCATGCAATGGGCTTTCTAGTAGAGCCTCAACAGTCAATGTTCAACATGTTCATAAGAAATACTTTTAAGAACATTTTTCTCCAAAAGTGCAGGGCTTAAATCGTAGGTATCTTACAGTCATGTAGTGTTGACTATAGCACTTGCCAAGGTTTTTTCAGGCTGCGTTTGTTGGGCCAAATTATTGGCTACTCACATGAGAACCCATTGAAATTTCTTATCTAAAAGTATAAGGGTTTTCATCAAATAAATTTTGCGCTAGGCAATTTCTTTTGGTTAACTCTCCAGTTGAGCAACTTAGGCTTATTTAGACCTCTTGTTTATTCTTACTGTAAGAGATTGGTTTTTTCTTGCATACCAGACGGGGATTTCCATTATTTTTACCGGTGCTGGAAAATTCCATCTTACACCCCGGGATGTAAGATGACTCTCGTGCTTTAAATGACGTATTACGAACTACATACATGTAGAAGATTTATGTAGTTATTTATATTTATTTTGAAAAACGGAATAAAAATCCAATACCTTGACAGTTCCTCTTTGTTCCTGATAGTACATTTCTCGATTCAAAACACGTTATTTTATCAAAAATTCATAATGTTACACTGGAACTGATAAAACAAAACCGGAACTAAACATTGTTATTTGTCTTTGAAACGTCATGACGTCTTTCCTGTTTATGGACGTTGATTTTCCGCGCTTGTTTAAATACGCTGCTATAAAAAATAATTCCAAAAAGAACGCCGTTTGACTGATTTTATTTTTATTATTATATCTTGATATCAGTATGCAAGAAAAAGATTCTGTCACTGGTTATAGGTGCAGATAGGAATATCCGGCTCTCGGGTAACTGTTTAGGTGGTAACTCGGTAGGAACCTCGTTACCGCCTAAACAGTTACCCTTGAGGCCGGAAATTCCCATCTGCACCTATAACCAGTGAAAGAATCTTATAGTATTATGAAGAATTGTGTTAAATATCTGTTTATGAATTAATCTCTGTTCAAACACTCAGAGCAGACTGGTGTTTATTTTAACATATTAAATTTTGTAATTTATTCTTTTATGATTCATAAGAAGATATCTGTTTGTAGAGATGGTCGAGTGATGGGAGTGCTAGAAGTGTCAAGGTCAATAGGAGATGGACAATATAAGAAATTGGGGGTAACATGTACTCCAGATGTGAAAAAATGTGCTCTCACAGACAATGACAGGTAAAGTGTTAATAAATGTTTACGTTATTCTTTTAACTGCTGCATACACTATTGCAGGTAAAATGTTGAATTTACATGATTCTAAAACTGTCTCACAGACATTAGCAGGTATAGTGTTTCAGACAGTGGCAGGTAAATTGTTTTATATTTGCATAATTCTAACACTGTTTCACACACAGTGGCAGGTAAATTGTTTTATATTTGCATAATTCTAATACTGTTTCACACACAGTGACAGGTAAATTGTTTTATATTTGCATAATTTTAACACTGTTTCACACACAGTGGCAGGTAAATTGTTTTATATTTGCATAATTTTAACACTGTTTCACACACAGTGGCAGGTAAATTGTTTTATATTTGCATAATTCTAACACTGTTTCACACAGAGTGGCAGGTAAATTGTTTTATATTTGCATAATTCTAACACTGTTTCACACACAGTGTCAGGTAAATTGTTTTATATTTGCATAATTTTAACACTGTTTCACACACAGTGGCAGGTAAATTGTTTTATATTTGCATAACTATGTCTCCCACCACACAGTGGTGTGGGAGACATATTGATTTACTCCTGTCTGTGTGTGTGTGTCTGTCTGTCACAAAGCTTGTCCGCACTCTTAAGTCAAATATTTCTCATCCAATTTTCACCAAACTTGAACAAAACGTGTTTGCCAATAAGTGCCCAGACAAGTTCGATGACTAGCCAAATCGGCCCAGGCACTTTGGAATTATGGCCCTTGAATAACCATTTTTGACTTCAAAAGGACCCCTATACTACTTTTAAAAGTAGCATAGGGGTCCTTTTGAAGTCAAAATGGTACAGGATTCCTTTTGGTGTCAAAAAAGTGCATGCGCATGTGCTCTAAGTAAAAGTATATAAAGACTGACTTACTATTTAGATCATTAGGCAGTTGTGGGAGACATGTGCTTTTGTCAAAAGAAGCTCTAGTTCTAACACTGTTTCACACACAGTGTCAGGTAAAGTACATGGTTCTGCATTTATTTTTCCATCTTCATGGTTTTACAGACTTTTTAATTCCTTAATAACTTGAGAATTGTTTGAAAATTAATAAATTATTAATAAATGATATCATCTCTTCATTTGTAAGCCCAAATGGTTACCGTTATAGTTAGAGTGCTAGACTCTGATTTGACTGTTAGCTAGTGTGATTTCCTGGTAAGGCAAATGCTCTAGATGGCAATTTGACAGAAGGCAATGTCTGGTGTCATAAATCCTCTTACTCTGATTCATGTGGCATAGTTTAATTCTGAACTTGCAAAATTAGCTATGACTTATTAATAATTGTATACACCTGTAAGAAAGTGAATCAAACAGCTAAGTTTTATTTTGTCCCAAAATGCATGCTTCTTGTAAAGAAACCATTTTAATTGGTTCCTTTTGTCAGTATAACTGTGCATGACTGTTTTATTTGAGCAGGTATGTGATAATAGCCTGTGATGGTCTGTGGAAATGTTTTGAACCAGTGGATAGTATCAAGTTCACAAACAGTATTTTAGAGGTAAGTGTAAAGTATTGACAAATAAATAACCTTTGTAATTAATTATAATGTAAGGTTTTAAAGGCACTGGCCTCCAGATTGTTAGACAACAAAAAAAAATTTTTTTAAGATATCTGAAAATTAATGCTGTATTTCTTAAGAATACTTTGAAATTTAATTACTGACTATGTGTTACGGAAACACATGAGAATTAGTTGTTTGAACTACTTTTTACGATGAAAATTGAAAAGTGTAACGCTTTACTCAAGGTAAATTGGCTCGATTATAAATATCTATATTTAAGACGCATTGAACATTAAACCCTCCATAGCGCTATTGGTAACGACAGCAGAAAATCTTTCTATTGCCGCGGTGGTCCGGGTCCGATTTCCGACGCAGTCATCTTTTTTTCTTCATTTAGCATAGAAACAAAAACTCATATTCTAATGTTCATATTATGACCGAACTTCAGTTTGAAAGAAAGATAATTTTTTAGCCAAAATCTGGAGGTCGGTGCCTTTAAGTTTACCTGCTGTGGTAGATTATTCTTGGAGCTTTTGATTTAGATCAATCGGCCACATGTTTGATTCCCACCGTGTGTTCTGTGTTGACTGAAGCAGTTCTATTTATAGATTACTGTGAAATCATTTCATCTTTAGCCTGCAAAATTTCTAAAATGGACTGGTCTATCTGACTATCATTCAATTTGGGCAGTACCATTTATTATTCAAAGGGGTTTTCATTGAAAATTGACTGACTCAATAACAAACTTTGCAGACCAAAATCACCATGCACAAGTGTGCAGGTTGACCTTGGTCTGCACTGGTCGCAAAGGCAGAATCACTTGCAGCTGGCAGGCTAAAGTTTAATGTTACGTCTTTTGGACCATACATACATGTATGTTCTGTTTTATTTTGTCTTGAGAAGTAAATGTCGCCAAAGCGTTGATCAGTTAAACTGTAAAATTATAAATAATATCATGTTGAGTTTTGTCTCATTACTTTAGAATATAAAATGAATGGGAATTTATTTTGTTCATTGGGATTTAATTTCGCAGATTGACCCAACCACAAAATCCACAAAAAACAAAAATTCTTACAATTTCACAATATAAGAGTTATAGCAAAAAATATGCATGAGCTCTTCACTGGAAATATTGTGCAATTTTTGGAGTGGAATTATATTACTGGGTTGAAGAAGAACCCCTTATTTTTAGCTCGACTATGCTAAGAATAGTCTAGCTATTCTACTCACCCTGGCATCGGCGTCGGCGTCACACCTTGGTTAAGTTTTTGCATGCAAGTACATACAGCTATCATTTAAAGGCATATAGCTTTGAAACTTATTTATTCTTTTTCTAGGTCACTTACCAACCTCACTGGGTCAAGTTCCATAACTCTAACATGTATTTTGAGCAAATTATGCCCCCTTTTGGACTTAAAAAATTCTGGTTAAAGTTTTACATGCAAGTTACTATCTCCAAAACTAATGTAGATATTGAATTGAAACTTCACATGTGTCTTCGGGGATATAAAACTAGTTGAAAGCAGCAAGTCCCATAACTCTGACCTTCATTTTGGCCAAATTATGCCCCCTTTTGGACTTAGACAATTCTGGTTAAAGTTTTGCGTGCAAGTACATACAGCTATTACCAAAAGGCATATAGATTTGAAACTTATTTTTTCTTTTTCTAGATCAATTACCTACATCACTAGGTCAAGTCCAATAACTCTGACATGTATTTTGGCCAAATTATGTCCCCTGTTGGACTTCTGGTTTAAGTTTTGCGTGCAGTACATACAGCTATTACTAAAAGGCATATGGATTTAAACCTTATTTTTTCTTTTTCTAGATCAATTACCTACCTCATTGGGTCAAGTCCCATAACTCTGACATGTATTTTGGGCAAATTATGTCCCCTTTTGGACTAAGAAAATTCTGGTTAAAGTTTTACATGCAAGTTACTATCTCCAAAACTAATTTAGATATTGAATTGAAACTTCACATGTGTCTTCGGGGTTGTAAAACTAGTTGACAGAATCAAGTCCCATAACTCTGACATGTATTTTGGGCAAATTATGCCCCCTTTTGGACTTAGAAAATTCTGGTTAAAGTTTTACATGCAAGTTACTATCTCCAAAACTAATGCAGATATTGAATTGAAACTTCACATGTGTCTTCGGGGTTATAAAACTAGTTGACAGAATCTAGTCCCATAACTCTGACATGTATTTTGGGCAAATTATGCCCCCTTTTGGACTTAGAAAATTCTGGTTAAAGTTTTACGTGCAAGTTACTATCTCCAAAACTGATGCAGATATGGAATTGAAACTTAACATGTTTCTTCGGGGTTATAAAACTAGTTGATAGCATCAAGTCCCATAACTCTGATATGCATTTTGGTCAAATTATGCCCCCTTTTGGACTTAGAAAATTCTGGTTAAAGTTTTACGTGCAAGTTACTATCTCCAAAACTAATGCAGATATTGAATTGAAACTTAACATGAATCTTCGGGGTCAAAAACTAGTTGATAGCATCAAGTCCCATAACTCTGATATGCATTTTGGTCAAATTATGTCCCCTTTGGAACTTAAAACTCTGTTGATATTTAACATTTTGGGTAATAATTTCCTGCTTCTGTGACAATATTTCAAATAGTCGAGCTTGGCTGTCTTACGGACAGCTCTTGTTTAAAACTAAAGTAATAAGTTTTGTATTGTATATTCTTTAACATTTGTAAATGATTAACATTTGCTCTTTACCCAGGGTGAAATTGAAATTACAAAAAATAGCAACATTTATGAACCCTTTAATATGACAACACGGGGGAAAGTTTTGGCAATAGAATTGATGTTTCGGAATTCAGAAAGTTCCTGCTGTCAATCATGGAGACGTTTAGAATGATATATATCTTATATCTAGATCTTGCAAATTATAGCTGAAATTCACACCAAATAAAATTTTATGTAATGGATTTCATAGATTAAACAGTTGAAATCTGTCACATATATACATGTAATAGAAGTATAGAAACTGAGATTTATAAAAAAGAACATAGCACTGGGTTTAATTGTGTTCACCATGAAATTTTAGTTCTCATTTTCATGATTTCAGTTCAAAACCCCACCTGGGAATGTATAAGTGTTTTAATTTAGGAAGTTGTCAAGCTGGCATATAGAAGGTCTGTGTTTCTACCAAGGTGTAAACCTCTGCCTGAAATAACACCTGAAGTGGCACATTGGATCTTCCTCCACATTAAAGCTGGAAAATATCTAGATGCCCAAAACCCTGATCCTGCTAAATTTCTATAATGAACTTGACCATCTTTCAATTTGGACAGTGCCATTAACTGTTAAAAGGGGTGCTTGCCTAAAAGATACTGACTGGATAGCGAACAGTGCAGATCTTGATCAGACTGCATGGAGGTGCAGGCTGACCAAGATCTACACTGGTCGCAAAGGCAGAATCAATCGTGCCCAGCATGATAAGGGTTAAATGATGTCACAGGCTGTGGCTTAAAATCCAATAAAAACATCAATACTTTGCAAAATTTCCTTTAGTTTGTTCTGTTTTTGAAAATATGTATATAATCATTACCTGTTTTATATTTCAGGAAGACTGTCCCAAAGATACAGAAGATAATAAATCAGGAAAAAACAATAAATATGAAACTGCTTGTAATAAATTAGCCAATGAGGCGGTACTACGGTTCAGTGGAGACAATGTTACGGTGCTTTTATTAGCCATAAGGAAGTGTAGATGAGACTGTATCAGAACACATTTACTTTGGGAAAATAGAAACGTGGTTCAACTTGCTGTGAAATCATTTAATTTCGTGGCCATTAAATTTTGTTTTGGCCTAAAAGGCCATTTTTATGGGACATGAATTTTTGGAAATCAACTTTGAACATGAAATGAATGTGATTTTTTTCTTGTTCCCTCAAGGTTTAATTTTGTGGGTTGACTCAACCATGAAATCCACAAACATTAATTTCCCACAAATATTAATGATCTACAGTATTTGTTAAAGGGGCTTACCTCTGGATTTATGTTAGTTTTTCGAGGTAATTTGTTAGTAATTGTAAAATTCAAGTGAATTTGTGAGTTCTAGGCAAGATTTATTGATGAAAAGCAATGTTGAATTTATTGTAATGAGTAGAATAGCTATTTAAATATAAATGTGTTAGCCTCACTGTAAGAACTTTTTTTTTGAGTTTAGGCTGCACTTTAAAACATATGAAAATAATGAAATTTTTTCTAATATTTTGTAGAAGTTGCATAATTACGTTTTAAACGAAAATCAATATTATGATACTACTCGGGAGGAAATAATGATTTAACCAGGCGTATAATTGTAAAATTGACAGTTTTGCAAACTAAGCAGCTGAATTACTCCATCCTTTAATTACAAGTGGATTTCCTCAGTCTTGTAAAGGGAACTAGTTTAAAAATAGTAAATAAGGGCCTGTTTGATATTGCGCTGTGTTGGAACTCGATCGTTTATAAATTCATACTTAAAGGTAATGGTATACTTGCAGACATAATTTTTGCATGAGGTCTGAAATATTTAATATTCTTTCATAAAAACTACTTTTTTGACTGGATCTGGGCAGTATTGTACTAATGGGAGAAACATTGCATATTAAGAAGGCAATTCATTGGATTTTTAGCTCACCTGTCACAAAGTGACAAGGTGAGCTTTTGTGATCGCGCGGTGTCCGTCGTCCGTGCGTGCGTGCGTGCGTCCGTCCGTAAACTTTTGCTTGTGACCACTCTAGAGGTCACATTTTTCATGGGATCTTTATGAAAGTTGGTTAGATTGTTCATCTTGATGATATCTAGGTCAAGTTCGAAACTGGGTCACGTGCCGTCAAAAACTAGGTCAGTAGGTCTAAAAATAGAAAAACCTTGTGACCTCTCTAGAGGCCATATATTTCACAAGATTTTCATGAAAATTGGTCAGAATGTTCACCTTGATGATATCTAGGTCAAGTTCGAAACTGGGTCACGTGCCGTCAAAAACTAGGTCAGTAGGTCTAAAAATAGAAAAACCTTGTGACCTCTTTATAGGCCATATATTTCACAAGATCTTCATGAAAATTGGTCAGAATGTTCATCTTGATGATATCTAGATCAAGTTTGAAACTGGGTCACGTGCCGTCAAAAACTAGGTCAGTAGGTCTAAAAATAGAAAAACCTTGTGACCTTTCTAGAGGCCATATATTTCACAAGATCTTCATGAAAATTTGTCAGAACGTTCACCTTGATGATATCTAGGTCAAGTTCGAAACTGGGTCACGTGTTGTCAAAAACTAGGTCAGTAGGTCAAATAATAGAAAAACCTTGTGACCTCTCTAAAGGCCATATTTTTCATGGGATCTGTATGAAAGTTGGTCTGAATGTTCATCTTGATGATATCTAGGTCAAGTTCGAAACTGGGTCACGTGCGATCAAAAACTAGGTCAGTAGGTCTAAAAATAGAAAAACCCTGTGACATCACTAGAGGCCATATATTTCATGAGATCTTCATGAAAATTGGTCTGAATGTTCATCTTGATGATATCTAGGTCAAGTTTGAAAGTGGGTCACGTGCCTACAAAATCTAGGTCAGTAGGTCAAATAATAGAAAAACCTTGTGACCTCTCTAGAGGCCATATTTTTCATGGGATCTGTATGAAAGTTGGTCTGAATGTTCATCTTGGTGATATCTAGGTCAAGTTCAAAAGTGGGTCACGTGCCATCAAAAACAAGGTCAGTAGGTCAAATAATAGAAAAACCTTGTGACCTCTCTAAAGACCATATTTTTCATGGGATCTGTATGAAAATTGGTCTGAATGTTCATCTTGATGATATCTAGGTCAAGTTCGAAACAGGGTCATGTGCGGTCAAAAACTAGGTCAGTAGGTCTAAAAATAGAAAAACCTTGTGAACTCTCTAGAGGCCATACTTGTGAATGGATCTCCATAAAAATTGGTCAGAATGTTCACCTTGGTGATATCTAGGTCAAGTTTGAAACTGGGTCATGTGCCGTCAAAAACTAGGTCAGTAGGTCAAATAATAAAAAGACCTTGTGACCTCTCTAGAGGCCATACTTTTCATGGGATCTGTATGAAAGTTGGTCTGAATGTTCATCTTGATGATATCTAGGGTAAATTTGAAACTGGGTCAGCTGCGATCAAAAACTAGGTCAGTAGGTCTAAAATTATTAAAATCTTTTGACCTCTCTAGAGGCCATATTTTTCAATGGCTCTTCATGAAAATTGATCTGAATGTTCACCTTGATGATATCTAGGTCAGTTTCGAAACTGGGTCACGTGCGGTCAAAAACTAGGCCAGTAGGTATAAAAATAGAAAAACCTTGTGACCTCTCTAGAGACCATATTTTTCATGAGATCTTCATGAAAATTAGTGAGAATGTTCACCTTGACGATATCTAGGTAGAGTTCAAAAGAGGGTCACGTACCTTCGAAAATTAGGTCAATAGGTCAAATAATAGAAAAACCTTGTGACCTCTCTAGAGACCATATTTTTCAATGGATCTTCATGAAAATTGGTCAGAATTTTTATCTTGATAATATCTAGGTCAAGTTCAAAACTGGGTCACGAGCTCAAAAACTAGGTCACTATGTCAAATAATAGAAAAAACGACTTCATACTCAAAACTGGGTCATGTGGGAAGAGGTGAGCGATTCAGGACCATCATGGTCCTCTTGTTAATTTTTGAAATGCTGTGTCAAGGTTGAATATTAATTCTTGTACTGCAAAAACACATGGGCCCACCAAATACTCTGGTTGGAATTGGGCGTTAGGAAAAAGTTTGTCGATAACCATGAATGTATTGAATCACATGTAATTTGGGCAATTGTTTATTTTTAGGAATCATACATGTGTTCATGATTTTGGGAAGTACAATTGGTATGCTTTTATTTAATATCTGACAGATGCAATAGAATTCATATAAATCTTGGAAGGAGGTCAACCATTTTGTACTCCGAATAACTCCTATGTAAAATTATTCTTGAAATTGTATTACTGTTTGCCAAATTTTTAAGGGATATGCAAAACTATGGTTAATGTCATGCTTGTAATAACGATAAATAAAAAGAATGGCTTAAAAACCATGAATTATTATACACGATTGTGGTAGTGTTGTTGATTTGTGTGCCCTGGTTATGGATATTTAAAACATGTTGACCGTCTCCAAGAATAACAGAATGGTAATTAAAACTGCACCATAATTGTTAAATCATCGCCTATGAAAACAGTACATATAGTCTTCGTGTTTTTAATGCAACGATAATTAATGTCTGCAGAAGCACTTGGGATATGGTGTAGACCTCGACCTTCGGTCTTGATCACCAACATTCCCCTGGGCTTCTGCAGACATTTATAACTCTGTAACTTGTGACAGATTTCAACAGTTTAATCTATGAATTTGTTTGTTTGTTTTGGGTTTAACACAATTTTTCAACAGTATTTTAGTTATGTTATGGCAGGCAGTTAACCTAACCAGTGTTCCTGGAATCTGTACCAATACAAACCTGTTCTCCGCAAGTAACTGCAAACTTCCCCACATGAATCAGAGGTGGAGGACGAATGATTTCAGACACAATATCTTCTATCAAATCGTCATGGAGAACATACACCTGCCCGGGGACCGAACGAACGATACCTAGATCTGCACTCTCCCTACTGAGCTTAGGGGCAGGCTATTTTATCTGTGAAATCCAGAACATTTTATTTGGTGTGAATTTAAGCTTTATTTTGCAAGATCTAGATATAAGGTACATGTATTCATCATTCTGAAATGTGTGAGAGCAGGAACTTTCTGAATTCCGAAACATCAATTTTATCGCCAAAACTTTCCCCAAATGTTGTCATATCAAATGGTTTATTATTGTTGCAACATTTTTTATTTTCAATTTTACTCTAGCTAAAGAACAAATGTTTATCATTTAATAAGGGTTAATTAATAAAGAGTATGTATCACAAATATTATTACCATTGTGTTAAGAGAATAAGGAATTTTTCTTTAACACAGTAATAATTCCAGTGGAGAGTTCATGCATATCTCATACTAAAAGTGTAATATTGTGAAATCTTCAGAATTGGTTGCGAACTAGTTTATTTTTTATTTTCTAACTGAATCAATCTGTGAAATAAAATCCCAACGAAAATATGAAATTCCAGTTCATTTTTTAATTATATTTTCAAGTTACAATACTAAAATGATCAACTTGATATTATCACTTACACTTTATCAAAGTTTTGGCAGAATTCCCTTCTCAAGATAAAATAAAACACAAGTTATGTAACGTCCAAAAGACATAACATTAACATTCAGCCTGCTGGCGGCAAGTGATTCTGCCTTTGCGAGCAGTGCAGACCAAGATCAAAATACTTTTAAAACATGTTATACTATGACCTAAATGATGATCTCCAATATTTTACTTTTAACCTTTAACCTGCTGGCGGCAGGTGATTCTGCCTTAAAAGTTTGTAACCAGCGCAGACCAAGATCAGCCTGCACATCCATGCTGATCTTGGTCTGCACTGATTGCTAACACCGCTTTGAATAATAAATGGTCCTGCTCGAATTGAATGATAGACCAGTCTATTTTAGAAATCATTTTGCAGGCTAAAGGTGAAATGATTTCACATCAACTTATAAATAGAACTGCTTGAGGCATCACAGGACACACAATCATGATGGGAATTAAACATGGCCGACTGATCTAAATCAAAAGCTCCAAGACTGATCTACCAATTAATTACAAAGGTTATTTCTTTGTCAATATCTTACATTTACCTCTAAAATATTGTTTGTGAACTTGATACTATCCGCTGGTTCAAAACATTTCCACAGACCATCACAGGCTATTATCAAATACCTGCTCAAATAAAACAGTAATACACAGTACAATATACTGACTCAACGCATCAACTAAAATCACGGTTTCTTTACAAGAAGCATGTATTTTGGGATGAAATAAACTTGCCTATTTGACACACTTTCCTCACTATTGTACATACAATTATTTCTATGTTATAAACAATTTTGCAAGTTCAGTATTAAACTGTGCCACATGACTCGGAGTACCGGGTATGAGGATTTATGACATCAGACATTGCCATCTGTCCAATTGCCATGTCATGCCTCACCCAGAAATCGCACTAAGTCTTGCTAACTTTCAAAGTTCCGGTTTTTATAATCCATCTATTAGGGTGACCATGTGGGCTAACAAATGAATTAGATAATAAGATTATCAATTTTCAAACAATTCTCAAGTTATTATTAAGTTATTAAGGAACTGAAGTGTAAAACCATGAAGATTGAAAAGTTAATCAGGGAATAACCAGTTCCAGAATCAAGTACTTTACCTGTGTCTGTGTGTGAAACAGTTTTAAAATTGTGTAAATATAAAATACTTTACCTGCCACTGTCTGAAACACATTACCTGTCACTTTACCTGCCACTGTCTGAAACACTAAACCTGTCACTTTACCTGCCGCTGTCTGAAACATTTTACCTGCAGCTGTCTGAAACACTTTACCTGCTACTGTCTGAAACACTACCTGCTGCTGTCTGAAACATTTTACCTGCCACTGTCTGAAACATTTTACCTGCCACTGTCTGAAACACTTTACCTGCCACTGTCTGAAACACTTTACCTGCCCCTGTCTGAAACATTTTACCTGCCGCTGTCTGAAACACTTTACCTGCTGCTGTCTGAAACACTTCATCTGCCACTGTCTGAAATACTTTTACCTGCCACTGTCTGAAACACTATACCTTCCACTGTCTGAAACACTTCACCTGCCACTGTCTGAAACACTTTACCTGCCACTGTCTGAAGCACTTCACCTGTCACTGTCTGAAACACTTTACCTGCCACTGACTGGAACACTTTTCTGCCACTGTCTGAAGCACTTCTGTCAAAAAAAATAGAGTTATGGGGATTGTAACCACACATGCAGATGATGATTATAAAGATTTCTGATTCGTAGGCAGATAGTGTTACCACTGGACCCCTTTTCTGTACACCAGGACCCATTTAAAATGTCTGTAACCTAGCTGTCATTATGAACATTGTCTGAACCACATTCTACTTCCGCACGATATTTTAAACGACAGCATGTTTATATTTAATATCGTTTGCTTATTATGGTTTTCATGCATCGTTGAACTCAAAACGGTTGACAATGATAGAAGTTAAGAGCATACTGTAATGTTATACAAAAACATGTTATCCTTTGAGTTATCATGCTGGATTTAAACTTCTGTTTGACAATGTTGATAATCACTATGACTACACATCATATTACGTCGGTTAAATTGATCACACTGGTTAGTTACGTCAGACCGAGCGTATTTGATCGCCAAGGCTCGAGAAAAAATGCCGAATTTTGACACCAATGGTCAGGTAAAGCATATTTTCTTCCTATTTTTACTTGTATGCACATTCTAGTTAAATGACTAGTCTTACGGAATATCCACACCATCTGTCCATACGCCGAAATATTCTATATCGTTAGAAAACGAATGGTTTCGTAGTAAAACGCAACAAACTTTGTTGTGTGATGTTCAAATGACAAACAGACATATAAAATTGGACACAATTTATCATCGCATTATCAATATCAACGTAATCCAGCCATCTTCGGGTACCTAAACACTCTATATATAAGAGTAGTGTTGCTAACGAAATAATTTTTGACGGAGGTATTCCTTATGCTGTTTAAACGCACTTTTTAAAATGCAACGTTAGGGGATACCGATCGCAATACACCGTTGCTGTTCGAGAACCACGTTCATAAATGATTTTTACCTAAAACAAACGCCAAATAGTTACCCTTTAACGCCGAAGTCTGAATTCTTTATTCTTCTACTGAATTTCTGTACGTAGAACTTCTTTTTTTACATCAACCTTACTAGTTTTGTTCTTATTACTTCGGCCCTTTGGCTGCGGTGTTTCTGTATGTACTATGTATTTACCGGTACTAGAGGGCATATATGTTTCACATTTCATCGTCTCTCGCAAAAAAGCCCAGTCAAACGAAGTCTTATTTTATTTTACTTGGTTTGCAAATGAACTTCTTTTAGATTTTATTAAGTCATTAAAGTGAAATGAAAGTCACAAACGCTTTGCTTTATATTTTCAGATTTGTGCCATTGCTTAGCAGGTCCATGCAGGGGAACGAAATCGCCTGTTCTGTATGTGTCACGAATCACATTACCTTAAAACAAACGATAAAACACACGTATTTGTTATAGCCTAGTGACAGTGTTAAACATTTGATGATACATGTTGACGAAATAATTGGAACACATGTTCACAAGAAAAAATACATTTCTTGATCCATGTTGACAAAATAATCGGAACACATGTTCACAAGAAAAGACAAACGTGAACGGCAGAAACGACTACATCAATTCAAGCCAACGTGTTGCAGGTGTTCTATGCAGGTATTACCTAAACGTACCCAGTTTGTGGTCGCAATTTCATGGAAAATAGGTGTCGGGATCATTGCAGATGTGTGCATTCATATGCAGAACGACTTGGATACAAGAATGGTATGCGATAAGCAGTTCTTGCATAAAGGACCTCTTACTCTGTAAGAAAATAAACCGCTGACGGAGAAAAGTGAACTTCAAGAAAAAGTGGATTACCATATAATATTATAGTTTACACGTTGTTCTGTAGACTGCATAAAGGCGATAGGAAATCCCTTGATTTTACAGTTTGTTATCCGTTCATTACTTTTTATTTCCTCACATTTGAGTAGAATTGTTAGTCTAGCTCACTTCTCTTATGAAATAATTGCACCTACCAAGAAAACATATTTTGTGGTTTTGTGCCATATAAATAATTATAATTTTACAATATAAATCTTTAGAAAAATGTTATATCTTTGTAATTTGATATAATTTGGACAATGAATTTATGTGCATCAGCCCAGATCTTACATCATTTTTTATTTAATAAGCCTAAAGATGATTCCACGTTTAGCCTAACCCAAGGTCAGGGTCAGTGTGATATTTTCAGTATTATTTCATACACGAATCTTTAAATGGCCGACTTATATTCCATCCTTGTATATCATTCAGTACGCCGAAAACTTTCACTTTCTAAGCTCAAGAATAATTATAAGTAGTCAAATTTGTGAAAGTCTTTTTCTTGTTAAGCATTTAATTTTTGGATTCAAGATAAGATGTTTTTCTCAAGTATAATTATGATAAAAGAATATCAAATTCATGTACACGGCAGTTCTTTAAGTGTTTTGATAATAAACTGTTTGATATAAGGTTATTGGAATTAACCAGGCCGTTCTAGTACGTAGGACAACTGAATTCAAAGTCTCGCCCGCTTAGCTCAATAGGGAGAGCAAAGATGTACGGATCGCGAGATCGTGAGTTCGATCCCCGGTGAGTGTAAGTTCATGACAATTGATTGTTAACGGATAAGTACATATTTGACGTTTGTTTTAGGTAAAAATCATTTACGAAAGTGGTTCTCGAACATCAACGGTGTATTGCGATCGGTATCCCCTAACGTTGCATTTTAAAAAGTGCGTTTAAACGGCAAAAAGAATACATTCGTCAAAATAAGTTCTGTAGAAACCCATTACAGATGTATATAGTGTCTTCAGGTACCAGAAGATGGCTGGATTACGTTGATATTGATAAACAGAGGACAAAGTGTGAACAATTTTACATGTTTCATCGCCACTAGAACGTCACTCGCTAAACTTTGTTGCGTTGTACTCCGAAACTATTCTGTTTCTAGTAATATAAAATATTTCGGCGAATGGAGAGATGGTTTGGATATTCTGTAAGACTGGTCATTTAAGTAAATTGTGCATACGATGGAAAATACAGGGGAAAAAATATGCCTCACCTGAATATCCTTATCTGAATTCGCCATTTTTTCTCGAGCCTTGGCGGTCAAATACGCTCGGTCTGACGTAACAACGCGAGGACTGTCGTTTTGCCTAACCAGTGTGTTGATTATTTAGAAGAAGAATTTGGAAGTAAATACTACTGTCGATCTCATTTGAGATAAATGCTCAAATGTAGAAAGGATATTAGAGTCACTTGAGTTATGTAAAGTAATAGTCTAAGAAAAAGAACAATTATACATGATATATTTATCATCGACTTTGTGATACAATCATATTTGTAATTTGTTAATTTGCATAACAAACATGTCCGACGAGGTAAGCGGGAAGAAACAACGAAGTGTTTTACCCAGGGAAGGTACTTTGCGTGAAAAGGCTGTCAGTAGTTCTAATATGTCAGTATATAAAAGTTCAAAAGAAGAATCAGTACGCATAAAAAGCTCAAAAGTGTCATCAGTCCACAAAAGTTCTGAGGAATATTTCGAGTACACCTGCGATCCCTGCAAAACTGTCGGAGATCATGCCGAGGCTCAGGGATATTGTACTAATTGTGAAGAATACCTCTGTGGCACATGCTTTCGGAGTCATTCTAGAAGCAAGTTATCAAAACATCATGCTCTGTTGGATAAGGACGCTATGCCCAGAAAGACAGCTAAACAGTGCGATCCGTGTAAATCAGTAGGGGACGAAATAGAGGGAGTTGTTTATTGTAAGGATTGTAACGAATATTTGTGTGATAGTTGTTTCAAGAGTCATACGAGAAGTAAATTATCGATGCATCATATATTGGTAGACAAGAACAAAATGTTTGATCTATCGGGCCGTGATGACCAGTTATCATTCGCTAAAATTGATATTAGCAAAATAGCCGTCGTTGACAAGAAGTCTAAAGAGGAGTATAATTATATCATAGATGTCGATATCAAGGCCGACGTAGACAAGGAAGACTGTTATATCTCGGCTATGACTTTGGTCTCAAACGATAATCTAGTTCTGTGTGATGGTAACAATAAATCACTGAAATTGTTTGATGCTGCAAGTAACATCATAAAAGGTGTTTTAGCATTAGAACCATGCCCTGGCGGAATCACAACTATTCCCACGGATCAGATAGCTTTTGTACTACAAAACAAATGTCAGATACCTATTGTATCATTAAATGGAGGACTATCTGTAATTCGAACATTAAAAACAAACGGTTTATGTGTAGATATGAAGCATGTCAATGGAATGAAATATGTGTCGTTTAAAGAACCCGTAAAGTTCCAGATTATTCAGCTTACGGGTGACATATACAAGACAATTACACCTGATCCTGAAGTTCTGAAACACTGTATTCTTCCAAGACACATTGTAGTTCGTCCTGACGAGAGTCTGATCTATGTGTCGGACTGGTATACTAACAAAGTGATGTGCATCAACAGGCATGGGTATATGATATCTATGTATAAAGGTGAGCTGGATGGCCCGGCTTGTATCAGCATTTCTCTTTCCGGATCAGTCTGTGTAACCAAGAGAAGCACAACGTGAACATGATGACGTCAGATCTTAAACAATCCACCGAGATACTAGGACCAAGAGATGGACTAAGATTCCAAACAGCCTTGTGTTTCAATGAAGCCAAACACCATTTATATATTAGTAGTGCATGTGGTAATGTCAGCTATGGAAATTGTATGAAAGTATATGGATGGAAATAAATGGAAAGTTTGACTGTTAAATACATTTTTGGAATATTACCAAGATAATCCAGTATCTTCTGTTCCTCTGCTTGTTATCTATTTACAGGCAATTGATATAATTGATAATGTCAGGGCCTCCACACTGTGATTTATAATTTATAGCACATATCAATTACCGACCTGTTGCAGATTTTCTCCTTAGATAAGGATAACGTCCAGGATATTGTTTTCAAAATACATATTCCACATGCAAATGTCACACCCTGATTTGATATTTTTAACCAAACTGTTTTCATTGTTCTTGAGATATTTAAAGAAAAGAACGTTCCACATCTTGCAGAGATGGTAATTTTTATAGGCATTAAATTTTGATTATTTTATTTTATAAAATGAAAGGCATTCATGGAGATTTAGCTCACCTGAGCACGAAGTGCTCAAGGTGAGTTATTGTGATCAGTTATTGTCATGCGTCGTGCGTCTAGCGTCAATCAGATTAAAATCATCTCCAATTAATGCTACGCACCAGGCTATTGAGACACCCCATTCACCAATCAGAGCCTTGATTTCAACATTTTGAGAGTGAAAGTAGAAGTTTAGAAAAATCTGTATTTAACTTGGGATTCCAGTTTTCGATATGTGATTATCACGTACGGATTTATAATTCTAGTAAGTATATAAACGCACGAGTATTAGTTGTTTTTCCTATTTTTATGCCCACGGCATCTACTGATGCGGGAGGCATATAGTGATTGTCCTGTCCGTCCGTCCGTCCGTCCGTTCGTTCGTCCGTCTGTACGAGGTTAACTGAATGGGACCGTTTCGTCTAGCATCAATACCCCTTACTACAATTACTTGATACTAATGCAGATGTAGCCTGTGACCATTCTTCATCTTCAGACATCACCTGACCTCAGTTTGACCTTGACCTCATTTTGGACTTGGGTTGCTTTATATGGGCCATCTCTTGGTTAACCAATGGGACCGTTTTGTCTAGCATCAATACCGCATACAAGAATGAATTGATACTAATACAGATGTAACCTGTGACCATTCCTCATCTTCAAACATCACCTGACCTCAGTTTGACCTTGACCTTGACCTCGTTTTGGACTTAGGTTGCTTTGTATCGACATAGATACGACCGGGGGCATCAAGCGTTTATTGAACGCAGCTCCTTGTTCCATTCATAATTGAAAAGCTTCTGTAAGGGATACCGGAGGTAAAGTAAAATGCCTTAATTATAAAGCTTTATATTCAACCATCGATAATTACGTGTTCTTCTGTGGTGTATTGGTCAAGTACGCAGGAAAATATTTATTGCCGCAGCGGCACGGGTTCGATTGCCGACTCGGGCGTGAGTTTCTCTTGATTTCACTTTTTTAAAGATAATTTTAGAAACAAAATCTCATGTTCTTATGTTCATAATATGACGAAATTTGTATTCTAAAGAAAAAATATTTTAGTCAAAATCTTAGTCCAGTCCTTTTTTGCCAAACTCTAGTTGAAACGAATCGTCTGATAGGTTCAAATAAAAATAGATTGGTGGAAATAAAAATAGCAATATTGGAAATCCGATTATACAAAAGGATGAATTTGAATAGGCTGTCTGGTCGTGCGTCGTCCGTCTACATTTGCCTTGTGAACACTCTAGAGGCCACAATTTTCACCCAATCTTTATGAAACTTAGTCAGAATGTTTGTCTTGATGATCTCTAGGTGAATTTGAAACTGAGTTATGTGGGGTCAACAACTAGGTCAGATCAAAGGGAAATCTTGTTAACACTCTAGAGTCCACAATTTAAGTTTGAAACTCATGAGAATGGGTCAGAATATTTGTCTTAATAATTTGTAGGATAAGTTCGAATCTGGGTTATGTGGGGTCAAAAACTAGGTCACCCGGTCAAATCTAAGGAAAAGCTTGTGAACACTAGAGGCCACAGTTGTGACTCAATCTCTATGAAATTTGGTCAGAATGTTTGTCTTGATGATCTTGTTAACACCAGAGACCACAATTTAAGTTTGAAACTCATGAGAATGGGTCAGAATGTTTGTCTTGATGAAATCTAGGTCAAGTTTGAATAAATATGGGTTATTTGGGGTCAAACACTAGGTCACACGGTCAAATTAAAGAAAACCTGTGTGTGTGTGTGCAAAAGGGGCTGCATTTTGACTGGATATACGTAAGATTTGATCAGAATAATTTTCATGATAAAATCTAGGTCAAGTTTTAATCTGAGTCATCTGGGTTCGAAAACTAGGTCACTAGACCAAATCAAAGAAAAACCTTGTGTATGCATTAGGGGCTACATTTTTCATTTGATATGCATGAAACTTGGCCAGAATGTTTGTCTTCTTTAAATATAAGATGAGTTTTTATTTGGGTTACGTGGAGTTAAAAAACTAGGTCACCAGGTCAAATCAAAGAAAATGCTTGTTAACACTCTAGGGGCCACATTTTTTTATTCTATCTTCATGAAACTTTGTCAGAATGTTTGTTTTCATAAAATCTTGGACGATTTATAATCTGGGTTATGTGGGATAAAAAACTAGGTCACTAAGTCAAATCAAAGATAATGCTTTTTACACTCAAGAGGCCACATTTTTGGTCCAATCTTAATGAAAATTGATCAGAATATTTGGACATGAAATCACTAGGTCAAACATGTTTACACTGTTATGGTGTGTTACTCAGATGAGCGACCTAGGGCTATCTTGGCCCTCTTGTTTTACTTATAAGCTTTTGTGTTATAGCTATAAAATATAAAATCATCTAACATGTGTAATATTAAAAATCAAGGAAAAATGGAAGAGTTATCAAGTTTCATTTTCATTGTTCTATGTACCACAGTTATCTGAATGTAGAAAAATAAAAATTATGTCTGTTAGATTAAATTACTCATATGCCATAACAATGAAATAAATATTCAGTTATCACTTACGCATTCCTGTAAACTTGTGAATATTCACCCCCCCCCCCCCCCCCCCCCCCCCCCCCCCCCCCCCACACACACACACACACATGATTGTTGAGTTATTCAAGCATTTTAGGATGCAAAGATAGCAATCTGATATATTTCAACAAGTGCCAAATTTTACATTAGAATTTTATCAGCACGTTATTGTCATACACTTATTTATATGATTAAATTATTACCTTTGAGATGCAGTAGAAAAAGGAGGAATAAATGATGTAAAATATGTATGGTCTGGGAAATTCTTTTTTTTTATGAAACCGGTACAGTTGGTTTCTGGCTCGGCCTAACACACCGAGTGTGGCAAAAGTATATCGAGAGTCTGCTATAAAGCAATCAAGCATACGCCATATCGAGCTCTTGACTTCCAATGTTAGACTTACCATTTCGAGCTTTTTTACATATCATTTCGTGCAGGCAACATATTTTAGTGAGTGCTTAAGATATCATAACTAAAAACTATGTTGCGCGCTCAAGATAATATGTCGTACTCTTGAAATTGTAATTGAAGTTAAAGTCAAGTGCTTCAGGTAATAGGTAAGTTGTCTGGATAATAAATTGACCTCGCGAGATCAAAGACGAACGTTTAAGATGATGTGATATATTCTATCCGATATTATTTAATGATAATGTTGTAAACACAATACTTACGTATGTTTAAGAAATAATAAGTTCCCAAACGTGGTTTATCGTAGAATAACCCGAGTTCTTCGTTCTTATGCGTAAAAATATATCACGAAGGCCGTAGGCCTGAGTGATATATTATTTCGCATAAGAACGAAGAACTCGGGTTATTCTGCGATAAATCACACTTGGGAAGTTGTTATTTCGATTCTAACACGACATACTAATACAACAGTGTTAGAAAAAATGGTAACTACTTTTTACGACGACCCTTCTACGCACCGGGATCGGATGACGTCATTGTACGCGAGTGGTTTATTGCAGAATAACCCGAGATAGATTTTGCTCTACATGTATGTAGGTTATTTGCTGGTCGTGTTAGAATAATGAACTATTTTCTCATAAATTGGGGTCTGGGAAACAATTTAGTCTAGGCTGAAATACTGACACTATTGACATATTAAATAATTACGATGCTTTTCTGAAACTTTAAAATATTAATCTACAATTGTTGATGGATTTCGCAAAATGAGCTCCTGGCCAATTAGGTATATAGCAACCAGATATCAATGTAAAACAGAATCGAATCCCACACTGAAGTTGATCCTCTCAAAATTGTCTGGTTTTTTTTTTTTGATAAGTAGAATTTGTGCTGATGTATCCGTGGAATTTTGTCGTTTGCTATTTTCTGTAAAAGCTGCTTTTCACAAGGATTATAAGCGCAGAATAATACTCATTTGAAGGAAAAGTTTTTTTTTAAAATTCCTAGATGGATCCGAAATCTCGTGTATAATTTTATCATTTTTGTTCGCATATTTACCACGCTTCAATACGATGATGCAGTTTAACGATGTATAAACATAGAACGTAAATATTACTTTTCTCCAAACTATTTGAAAAAACTTGAACTATTGAAATATTTTGAGTTTGTTTTTAAATTAATCTACTTATTGCTTTTTTCATTTTACAACACAACTAAACCTTTAAACTCGAGGTTGATTTCATCTGCAAAGAGTCTTGAGAGCGATTAATCAAAGTTGTAAGAACTTGTTTCGCAATCGAGAATTAACAAATTAGTATTAACTTAAAATACAAGAATTTTTTTCAACGATGAACATCACACCTGACAAAATTGCAGAGCTTATTGTACTCAATTTACCATTTTGCGAGTAGAAATATACACACTCCATCAATACTGTTATCATTTTTTTTATTTTAGTTTTCAAATGTTTATGTAAAGATGATGATTTGTTTTAACCGTTTAAACTGAATATTGAACTACAGTTCTAGTTGTTGAATAGTAGAATCAAGGAATTGCATATTACAATCTCAATATTTTTGACATAAAATGGTCTAGTATACCCGAGCACACCTCACTCAAATAATTATATTTTTACTTTGAATCTACTCTGAAAACCGCATTTAAAAATAACCACCGGTTACGGAACTACACACGGAATATCATTATTTATTGAACGCCCCTCGAAGGATTTCAAAAGCAAATGACATATTCATTCGTGGGTTCTATCACAGCTTCGTCAATATCATTGTATTAAAGTTTGTATAGAAATGAATACCACATCATTATTATTCCACGATCATTCTTGTATCACAGAAGTGTCCTTGACTGTGTCTGTATAAATTTTTATCTTTTACAAAGATATATTTAATTGTTTCAGTTCTGCACTAGTATAAAGTTAAATTTCTTGAGAATTTATCCGGTTCAATATAAAACAAGAAAGTAAGTCGTTTCTATGGAAACAATGATAGCCGTTGAGCATGGATTCACCTGACAGTAGGAATCCTATTGTTACAAAGACACTTAATCAATCACTAGATTTCAAACAATCCTTAGTATATCTTTCAAAAGAACGAAATATGATAGTCTGATAAGATAATTTTAAAAATATCAATGATATTTGTTGTCTGAGGTATGGCAAGTCACTGACTGTTCCATTTAGTCAGTATTTAAGTGTAATTACGGTCCATCCACCCTTTCAGACACAACGAAGCATATAGACCCGCCGACCCAGATTCCTTGAAGTTTTGAAAATGGATGACTACTTGTAAACTAACTTTGTTTCAATGCATTGGTATCTTATCTAATACAAATGTCTCATAAAACAAGGGCATCCTTGTAACATTTTCAGATTATCATAGGCATTTTCATTTTCGTACAAAAGTAGAAAAACAGGAGTTTCATTTTCAGAAATATTTGAAAAGTACCTCACTCGATATGACAAGTTTGCCAACTGTTCTCTTCAAGAGATGCTCACTTTATTTTCCGGTGATTTAAAAAAAATTAAACGTGGATATGAAGTACATTATGTGCTTATCAGACTACAAGTATATAAATTTCACAAAAACGAGGTTCATTTTACGTGGATATGAAGCACATTATGTGCTTATCAGACTACAAGTATATAAATTTCACAGAAACGAGGTTCATTTTACACATCATTAAATATTGGGTACTCCGTTCGACCATACATATTTCTGGTCTACTAGTATACCAAAGTTATACCTGTTTATGCACAACAAAGTATTGTGGTACAGCTCTCTTTTATCATCCTTAAATATTCAATAAAATGTTACCCCATCTATTTGAAAATATCTTGAACTCATGATAGTATTCAGTCCGGACCGTTGTACGTGCAACTACGGGTGTTTTGTTTCATTCTTGAAATTACAAGTCTTTTTTTTTTCAATGTAAACTGATTTTAACGATCATTCGGCAGATAACATTCCAAAGCTAATGTCACCAAACTAGTGTCGTTAAGTAGACATTTACAGCATGGAATGAATAACAGCACAAGTGATTGGGAATTCCCAGGTAAACATTTATCAGGTAACTACTTGATAATGTTATGTCATTGTACTTTCCATAAAAAAGTCCAATGATACGCTATAAAACTATATTGGCCTGGATTTACTAAATATTTGATAAACTTATTTTGAAACAAAGGTCATCTTAACCAAGGCTGGAAAATCATATTCGTGTCTAATCTCAGCATATAATAGCAATCCCTAAAGCATATTTGAGCTATATTCTGAAATATCAACTGAAGGTATAAGAATAACCATGGCAGGACTTAACTATTTAATATATAGTGGAAGAGTGGCAGAAACTGAATGTTTATTAGATAGAAGGAGAGGAGAAACCGCGACTGAATCCATCCAAAAGGACGACCTGGACAAGTATTTAGGCTACGCTTTTGAGCATGAGGTTAAGTTTAAAGCTGATGTAAGGTGACACACTTTATTCAATTGTGTGTTGAACAAACAGTCGCTGAAATTATTTCATTTCTTCAGATCTATGAGGCCGGTGCTATCCAGAAGGAAACCAAAAAACTGTTGGAAAAGTTTCCATATTTACGGAAGAGTAACAACCATATATCAGAAAGTATGCTGAAAGTCGGAAGTTATTATGAAGGTACAAAAATCGGGTTTCCTGATGAATTTGACTTTGTTTTTGTTCTTGGTGAATTTGAGTCTGACAGGGTAGTTTCTAGCATTATGCGTTATCGTGAAGCCGATGGTTTTCTTCACAACGCGATAATAAATGGACTGTCCAGTAGAACTAGTAACATGTCTGCTAGAATCTTTCAAACATATTTCGAATTTGATCCGTTTGAAATTACCACACAGCTAATAAGTCTCTGTGGTTTTTATCCAGGTCAGAGAGGACCATCAACAAAGATGTATTTTAAATATACAAACAGTTCTGGCTACGAAAAAAAGATTTTTGTTGATGTAGTTCCGGCCTTTAAAATTTACGAAAGTAGTAGTTTAATACTTTCTGATCAGAAATGGAATTGCCCACCAGGATTTCGGGAAGAAATCGCAAACACCGGAAGTATTTTGATTGTTGAAGGTCGAATATCCTTCACACCGACTGAAGTTCATTTCATGAAAAACGTTTTATCGCCTAAACACCGGATGGTGTACAAAATTGTGAAATATCTGATAAATGGACATGACTGTGCCGAATTAGTTCTGGAAAAATTAGTAAAATTTGGATTATGGCGATACAATTTTGGCTTAGTTTCTTCGTATATGATAAAAACTGAAGTAATATTCCATCATTTCGAATGTACAGACGATGAAAATAAGAGCGTTGCAGATTGTGTTATAACTCTTCTTGAAACAATAAAAAATATTGAATCAAACAAACCACTTCGTATGCTGTCCGATTACTATCGTACACCTAGATTTTACCAAAATGGACTGCGGTACAACGCTTTGAGAGACATGATACAATCGTTTAAGAACATGAAAACTTCTTTCACGGATAAGCAAGTTTCGTTTACCCCAATCAACAAAACATTTTTGGAGCAAGAAAACAATGATATACATTGTCCAGTAGAAATACCGACAAAGGACAGTACTCCGAAATCTGAATATTTTCAGTGCATATGTTTGGCATTCAGATTTGTATCACTAATTATTGTAATATGCATGCTTGTATTTTTTGCTTTTTATTTTGTCTTCGGGCTGGGAAAATGAATGTTAAGTATATATTTTTATGTTTGTTTTAAAAACAAAATATATTGAATCTATTAGACATTAGAGTCCATTTATCAATACTGTTAACGTAATATCAGTCAATGTTCACGTGAAATACTTTGTTATCACAATGATGCAACTCCATAAACGTGAAAGACCATTGCACTTTCTATTTACAAATATCTATCAAATTGTAGAAAAGATTTATAATTGATGTCTTCGAAAATGTATAATTTGCAATATAAAACAAATATGCTACTTAGATTGAAAGCGTATGCATTAAAGATATCAAACTGTTTTCTGCTTTCTTAATTATACATTCTACCCTTGGCCTGAACTTAGGACATAAAAACACCTGTCATTTGCCATTTGCGAATTACAGGAAAAAGAACGTGATAAGTTTCAAGGGGCCTGCTTGACCAAGTACTTCCAGTTATTTACCCATATAGCTCCATGGGTTTGAGCCCAGCTCAAATCGACATGTGAAGAATCCATCTAGCTTCTTTGTGAAAATCCTATGATACTACGTAGGTACCTTGGGTGTTCATCCACCATTAAAGCTAGAAAATTGCCATACGAGCGAAATTGTGTTAAAATATAACTTCAAATAAGTCAAGAACATGGATGCCTATGCTATATAATGTGTCTGTCCTCTGACTAAATTTCGAACCACGGAGACCGCTGTTTTATATTATCAATCTCGCGACATGCTCCTGAAAAATATTCCTAATAAAGATTTTGTTTTCGTGTTTTATGAATCAAACGGTTTTGTACATAACGTGGGCAGAGTGCGATAGAGGTCTAAGGACATATACATAAAGGAGCATTTAGACCCCCTTTCGCATTCACCCCTCGATTATAATTTAAGCCATGATTAAATAACAGTATGCTTGGAAGGCTATGTAAATGACATCGCAAAATGTGAATTGTTACTTTGCTGAAGATTGTATGTTAACTGTTTACATTAATCAGAATAAATGATTGTAAAAACATCACACATTCATATTCATTTATCTGTATGTTCAAAACTTCAAACTTTGGCTATAACAGGTGAATACGTTGTCATATTCTGAAATTCGTCTCCTGTGACACGTACCTATATAAGCATGAAAGTGTTATATTTAGACAGGAAAGATACACCAGTTTATGTCAATTTTGATAATTCAGTCGTCACATTAAAATAAGTACATGTACATAAGCATTCGATAACAAGAATCTCCGTATATATCAATTTCGAGAATTAAATAATCAAAAAGATAAACTCCCCAAATCCTTATGTTTATTTGTTGCATGTACGATATTCACAGTACATGCGCAATACTATCAGTTTTAATATATTGATCATATTGTGCTATATTTTTAACCTGTCAAATATGCATACATTACACGCTCTGTGCATTCGATATTTTAATATTCGGCCCAACTTCGGTGCTATCCGTATGTTTTACGGAAAGAAATTTTGGTTAAGTGTCTAAATATCATTATTAGTATAGTAAGTGAAACACACTCTCATCGATCGTATCTGTGGCTCAGTGGTTACAGCATTTGGCTCGAATGCGGGAAATCGCTGGTTCGAGTCCATTAGCGAGCACATTTTTTATTTTTCATTTTCAATTACTTATATGATTTATATGACTTCGCTGACAGCAGTACCGACACCGCGAATGAAACTGAATGATGAATTTAGCTAGTTGTAATTCATATTTATGAAATTTGTATAGTCGTGAAATGAACTATGAAAAAAAATACATAGAAAAAAATATATATATAAATGAGAAATTAATAAAAGAGATGAAAATTAAAAAAAACAAAATACTTGTGAAAATAAAATGAAATGAAGGAAATACTGGATAAAAGAGTGTTTGTTGAAATTTGTGGGGAAAAAAACTCAGATACTGAACGGTATCGATCTTACGAACTCCAGGTTTCAAGCTATTGACGATGACCACTGAGCTATCGTGTCTTGCGTATATACGTATACACGCTTTAAAAATAAACTATTTTAATCGCTGGTTACTTTCCGTATACAAAACGGAATGTACCGAAAATCAACCGAAGATTAAAATATTCTATGCACCGCCCATTTAATCAATATGCATTTGACAGTTCAATAAAATAGGACAATACACACTTTTCAGTGTCCTTGACAAAAGACAATCACCTATTCGCATGCTATTGTGACCCAAATGTCAAATTGAGTCATCTATTAACTGCATGAAATGTCTATAAAATTTGACGTGATGCGCTTTATTAGAAAAAAAAAACCACACACATTTTTCAGTCTCTATGGTTTAACGTCTTTAAGATATCAAAAACAGTTTTTGTCATACAACTGAAGGGTAATCTGCCCAAAGCAAAAATCATGTAGATGCTTGTGCACAGGTATTACCTGAAAGTTTTGAATGTGATAAAAGATTTTAACTGATAAGTGTTATCAACTTACCTTGATGTCATAAATGTCCACGCATTAGGGTGGAAATTCCCGTATTCTTTTATTGAATGTTTGCAGTGTTGACATTATGACGATAACGCACCCTACGACACTACAATCAAGGACTTTTACACACACATATGGCAATTATTCAATTTTTGCAACACGTATTCAAATATTTTGATATTCATTTAATATAATCCATTAAATCTGATCTAATATGCTGGTTTCTTTTATGATACATGAAGTGTGAATTTGGTCACGTGTGCACGTGCAGCACGTGCTGTAATTCACTTCATACAAAAGTTCTTATTAAATGTTTTGAAAAGTCAATTACAAACCAATGTACAGCCATTTTATTTCAAAATTCCCCGATATTTATTTCAGTAAATCATATCCATTAAAAATTGATATTGACTTTATTTCTTCTCATACGTAGTCATTTCTAAGAACCTTTTACTGAAACCCTTTAAAGCGACAATATCAAACACTTTCCACTTACTTCGGTATTGAGAGTCATATTTATTATTTTAAATAAGCTGCGATTCCAGGGTTCGTTGCCATAGCGGAAATGTGGTATTTTTTTATTATTACATAAATTGATATCCCATTCAATACTTCTACACCAACGTTGGCTTTGAGGCTTCGGTTACTTAAGACCAAGATTTGCCGTAAAGTTTAAGCGTGTATGTATGTTTATCGCGTTGTGTTGTTTTGGTATTGTGTGTGTATCAATTTTCAAACAATTTTCAAACAATTTTCCTAAACGACGGTATCTACTTGCAGCGGTGAGAGCAATGTCCTACCTTAAAGTGCCGCCTCAGTTGAATGTCACGCCGTAGACACGTGACATGATACCTACCCAACCACATTATATTGACACCAGGCTGGCCAGTCTTAAAGCTAGGCGCCAATCGAGGAAGCTACTAGTACCATTTTTCACCTGTTTGGTAAGTCTCGGCCAGGGAGCGAACTCACAACCTCCCATATTTGAAGTAGGTGCTCTACTACTAGGCAACTGTGAGTGGTTTGTTTTATAGAACATTGTATGTCCAGCGGTTAAAATTTCGTTTTGCGGCAATTACAATATTCTTTGTCCCATCCCAAAGCCCCGCTACTTATCTCACCCATGATCACGGTGAGGATGCGTACACCGGATATTGCCACCAAGTGATAAGGTATTTTCCGAAAACGTGATTATTTTTCGTCAACAAGGTAAGTAAAATCCCGATTTACTATTGTATTATACTACTACAGAAGAAAAGATCATTACTTTTCATAACTAGATACTATGTATATGCTTTCACAAGCGTAAAATGGGTCAATCTTAAGTAGAAATGCTAATTTTTTTGATAAAATGACAAGTTCATCATTTGATAAATGCATGCCGTAAAAACATTTGTCCCGATACCATAACATGTTTGCATTGTGGGGAAAATCTGAATCGTACGTTTTATTTAGTCACATACAAAGAAAAAATGTGCAAAATTTCAGCTTTGTAAATGTTCAAATTACGGAGAAATCGGTGATAAATGAGCGTCGATGGTGTACTGTGTATTGAGTTTTCAAAGTAATATTTGTACTGTGTATTGCAGGTTGGTGTACTGAGTATTGATATTGAAAAATGTGCATGTTTTCAGCATTTATGGTCATAAGATAGAGGAGGCACGTAATTCCATTGGCCTAAATGATGGAATGTCTTTTTCTGTTTGCAGATGAAATTAGACTTCACAGCGAAAATAACAAGCACCAGTTTGAACACTATTATTACAACTTACAATTACAGCGATATGCCAATATCACTCCGAGAAACTGTCTAAAGACTAGCCACTGCCGAGTAAAGACCCAGCCACAAGTTCAGCCGTGAATTTAAGTTTTATAATAATGGAACACAGGATATGATGACAAGTGTGGAAAAGGTCTCACTTTATAAGAAGAGCAAACATGAAAATATGTTATCCTTTCGCTTTCATACTACAAAGAGACATAAACCTTGGTCAATAGACGACCTTTATCGATTATGGTGTCAATAGTTCAAAGGTCAATATGGTAGGGGCTTTGAACTTTTAAAGTTGTTCCTCCTCAATAACCCTAGACACATTTAACGCAAAACTTTCGAACTAGTTTCACTTGAAATTTTCTTAAATAATATAATCAAAGCTATTTATATTGGTTTAAATGCATTGTTCTGAAAGGTAATTAGCTCACCACTTGCTTCATACGAAACAAATGGGAGTCATATGCACTGAGCAATTTGTGTTAAATGTAGGAGGAATCAGTGCCATGTGTTATTCTTGAAAGTATTTTGCACACTTCATTTGCAAGATATATGTCATTTCTATGCAAACAATCGTTACCACTTTTATGTGACCAACTTCCCTGTTGACCAAAATTGTATATTTATTGTCAAGGTCATCTTCGAACTATAAAAAAGATCGGGAACTCACTTGAAGATCATTTCGATTTTTTTCATGTATACAAACTGTTGAATGTCAAATGTTTATGATCTTTGGTTTAAACATATATTTATTCCCAACAATATACATAACTATATTTATATACTAACATTACAAGTACAGTTGGTGGAAAGGATTAGAACGAAAAACAAATCTTATAGAGTTCTTCTACCATCTTATTGTTATCTTTGCTATTTTATGAATTTGTGTTATCGTTTCAAGTTTGTTTAATAAATATTTCAATGTACATGATTTTTTTAATTTATCAAAGTAAAACATTACTTTTACAATAATACTTGGTGGTAAAATAAATCTGTCACAACGGAACCTATTTCAGTATCAATGCCCAATCTTATGTGGAAGTAATGTACACTCATTACATTTATGCAGTAACTAGCTGCTTCTTTTAATGTCAATAAGTATTCGTCTGTCTTGATTTTCTCTTTCCTCTTAATTTAGCGTCAGAAACGCGGTCTCTGTTATGCAAGAAGTTGTATAACTGTAAAATCAGTGGAAGAGTTATAAGCCTGCTCTTCAAAAACAACTTGTAGTCTTCACTAAACCTCGTATTAACCAAGTTGTCGATGAAAACATTTTGCGACGTCAAGAAATATAGGAAACTATAAAATCGAAGAAAACATTTCTTGGCAACTAAACTGATTAAAGGTTATTTATTCATCCATCGTATTTTGTCACATTCTTCATAGACTGTATAACAATACTCCTTGAAAACCCTGGCTATGAAATTGCACTCTGTGTAACATTGAAAGTTCCATGTACACCGCCGTGTATGTGTCTCTAGATTATATTTTTGTACTAGTAGCATGTGTAAATGGTGAGTTCTGCTAGATGGCGAGGTAGGTAGCATACATTTCCACTGCCGTCAATGAACAGGCTACTCATTATTTGTACAAATCAAAGGTTTCTTTCTCTTGCAAATTGGTCCCTTTTGTGAACGGGTTCCTTTTTGAAACAAGTATGTTGATATTTTCTGAATAAACAGTGTTTTCTGCTTTTTTTTCTCTGCATATGTCTGGTGCAATCTTGTAATTTAATTTTTTGCCGTTTTGGTCGTTAGCGTACTATAACATTCTCGTCATTTGGGTGGTGTTCAACAAAATGACATATAATGGCCTTAAATTCGATCGTCCAGCCAGCCATAAACACACATAAACAAGTTGAATCTGCAAGGAAAAAATCAAAATATAGTATTTATTAGTAGGGCTGGACTTTCTGCTAGATATTGACAGTAAGTCTTAGTGACATCCCAATGCAAAATTATAAACTGTTTTTGAGATAATTCGTGTAAAATCAACTTAAAATCAATGCTCAATGGAAGAATAGAATATATATTTATTTATTTACAACTGCTAAACGTAACAAAACATATTACCCGCTGTTGCACTATGGTGACTGAGAGTTACGTTTAGAGCTTATTACATCAATTACAACAGAGTAAACGCTATAAAAATCAATGTAAAACATCACGTGTCTTCAGGGCTAAAGAAAATACTGTTTTGTACTTTGGAAATGAAATGATAATATACATTTTGTAAGATTAATTCTATAAAACTCAGCGATAATGTAAACAATACACAGTACAGTAAAATTTGATACAAGTCAATACTCAGTACATATATTTGCAATACACAGTACACCATCGACGCTCATTTATCATCGATTTCTCCGTCATTTGAACATTTACAAAGCTGAAATTTTGCATATATTTTCTTTGTATGTAACTAAATAAATCATACGATTCAGAATTTTTATCACAAGACAATAAGTGACGATACCGGGAGAAATGTGTCCCCGACCTGCATTTATCAGATGATAAAGATGCCCTTTTATCACAAATTTTAGCATTTTCTTATAAGATTGACTAATTTTACGCTTGTGAAAGCATATACACAGTATCTAGTTATTAAAAGCAATGCTCTTTTCTTCTATAGAAGTATAATACAATAGGCAATAGGTGTTTTACTTACCTTGTTGACGAAAAATAAGCACGTTTTCGGAAAAATACCTTATCATTAAATGGCAATATCCGGTGTACGCATCCTCACCGTGATGATGTTCAATCATAAATATCAAAGTACATTTGAAGTATTGTTTATATGATGTGCACATCAACTTCAATTGCATGTAGATATATATGTTGTACACTGTCTTGCCATATGTCATGTATTATATGTCCTCATGGGCCATTTGGCCTAATGGAATATTGAAAATAAACTATCAAACTTGTAATTCAAATTGATGATACACTGTTTATGACTATTTAATAACGCATTAGGCACAGTTACTTATCAGTCACATTACAATTGTATGTTAACTGTATATGAATAATCAATTCTTACATTAATTTATATCTTATCAAAAATCATGTCCTACCTCAGCCTTCAGTTACATGAGTCACGGGAAGGGAGACGATGACCTACAATATTGAAGTAGTGTTGAAGGGTGCGTTCTTATGATTAAATTACGGTCAATATGTCGACACGTTTGATAAAAGTAAACTGGAATTTCCACCGTAAAGTTTAGGGTATTTTTATGAACGAAACCAGTGTTGATTTTTTATATCAATAAGAGGTTATTCAGACTAGGCGATAAAACTGATTGTCCAAACTTAATATTGTTTTAAGCACTGCGTTTTAAACATTGACATACTAAATGCAGGTAAAGGTCAATTACTAAGTACATTGTAACAACAATATCCAAGGCTTTTCCTATTATTTTTTAATTGTTTACGGATAAGAATGGGATGCGTTTAGTTTCTGACACAAGTACAAATGAGGCAGCTTTAGACCTAATATAAATGAAAGATTTTTACGGAAACAAGTCATAAGTATACAAGGCGTTTCGTAATATCTGTAAGCTTTATACAAAATTTAGCAACTCATTTAAACTCTGTTATCTCATATTGAACATGCATGCATTGTATTTCTCACATGGAAGATCTAGAGCAAACAGAAGTTTTAGAAAATGGTAAAAAATCATTGTGAAGCATCAGCTTTGTTACATATCAAAATTCATCAGCATACTAAAATATACTGTCAGTTGCATTATGGTATTTAAAAAGTTCTTTATCTTTTAAATAGTAACAGTTATAAGTCATGATTAATGCATTCTTTACAGGAATTGTCGTTGTGAAGTGAAATGTATATTTGACATAGCGGAATTTGCTATGAATCGGACTTTCGAGATCCAACATGTATCTAAGAATTCCAGAATGAGATGATTAAAAAAGAGGGAAAACCTGATTTCAGTTATCGCGTCAAATTAAATGTTAGTTTACTCAAACGTTATTATTATCAACTTACCTGTACCCTAGTACTAAATTCACTAATATAAGATAAACTGAACTGTAAGTCCGACTTAACATAGTTTTTGCTAAAGCGGGAAAGTGAAGTTAGGATTAAGTCCACTTTCTAAGCTGATGAATCCGGTCTTAAAAGAATGTACCCTACAATTTAAAACTGGATTTAAACTCAAGTCTTTCCAATGAGAAAGTTGTCCACTACAAGTGTATACTTCTATATTGTCCCAGAATAACGTAAATATAACACTGTCTTAGTTACTCGATATACCAATCGTTTGGTCAAAATAATTTGACACATGGACATGTTTGATTTTCTTTGGAGCAAAACTGCTACTTTACATGAATTCCTATATCGCCTGAGTAGTTTTAGATTTCGTGTTTAAAATTTTATCTTTATACCGGTTACCCAATTTAAAAAAAACTTTCTGAAATATTAACGTTTTCTAAATGTATACGTTATATGTATATTCAAGAAATAAACCTAAGAAGTCACGCGTGTTGACCTTTTCAATGATTTTCTTCTCGAAATTGAAACAAATTATCCAGTTATTTAACGCATTCATACTTATTTTTAATGCGAGGTTAGCATTATTACACTGGACAAAAATGACATTTCTTTCAAGTTTTGTAAATGACAGTTTCGTTTGTTGAGTATTTGATGATAGAGGTGTTAAGATTTCTAACTTGTATGCATGTCTGAGATGGCATATTCCAGAACACTGCTAGTTATTTATTTACACAATATAGAAGTTCATGTTGAAACAGACTTGTTCAAGGACATTTAGATTTTTTTTATTCGTAATTAATGAAAACAAATGTGTGATGATTTTACAACCATTTATTCCAAATTAATGTAAATAGTTAACGAACTGTACGCAGCAAAATGGCGATCCTCATTTACGTGTATGATGTAATTCGCATCGCCTTTCGAAAATATTTCCAAAAATATGGAATAAGAATGTTTTACACAATACTTATGAACTTAAATGTTTGATCTGTACAATAAGAAATGAATACCTTTAGAAGGAACAGTTTTCTGGAGAATGCCACCAGATGTATTAAGCAAGACAACTTTTTAAAACTACATATCCAAAACATAACTCAGTATTGCCAATCATTTATGTTACGTACATAATAGATATCTTATTTCTTTTTTACATATGATAATACTGCTTAAAACCAACGCAATAATTCCTACATATTCAACAGACACAGAGGTCTTATTAACAAACAGATAAAGCATTTGATTTATTTAAACCATATGCATCTTTTATTTCCATGTCAGGTACTATTTCAATCTGACACAATCCATAGGCATTTGCTCATATTTAAATGAGTCTGAGAAAAACATCAAACATTTACTGTGCATACATATTGCCAACTTTGAACTGTTACAGTATGCATATAAACGACATCTATGTTGTAAAAATCACAATGATGACAATGATAACAACTAGCACTATCAAACCAAATGTAAACTTTAAAATGGCTGGACTACATTTCAACCGACCATCCCCTTGGTCCGTTTCATCGTCTAGTTCTTCACTGGGTATTCCGATTTGACCCTTTTCATAACTTCTCTCACTCTGAAAGTTTTCAAAATGTTTGAGAAGAGCTTTGTTTATTGGGCAAACAGAAACATTCTCGTAGGCGTAAGAAGCAGACGATAATTGCATTGACTCGAACAGTTGGATCATATCGCGAAGCTTGGTGTATCTATCAACGCTTCTAAAGAAGTTCGGTCTGTACACAGTATCCGTAAGTCCTTTTAAATAGTCGTCAGATTTGATATTCTTCAGGTAGTTTAGAATGTCAAGAACACAGGCAGCTTCTCCCTCACTTTCAAGGTGTTTGCAATCGTAATGATGAAATATGACGCCAACTTTTATCATGTATGACGTCATCAGTCCCATATTGTAACGCCAAAGTCCCGTTTCGACAAATTTTCTCCGTAACGCATCGATGTCTGTTTTCTCACCAACAAGGTATTTGACAATTCTATAAACATTTTTATGTTTATGAGATATGACATTGTTCATAAAGTTAACCTCTGTTTGTGCAAACCAAACTAAACCGTCAACTACCAAAACACTCCCGGTCTTACTCACTTCATCTTTAGCGAACGTAGATGAACATCTTGTATCTGCCTTTCTGCTTAGTTGCGATTCTAAAACTTTAAATGCGGGTGTTATGTGGACATTTATTACCCTGTGTTTTCCGAATTCATTTATGTATATACAACGCAGTTGTGCGGAACGATTGCGCACACGTATATGCTTCTCAAAAACGACTTTCCTCTCCACCCGAATACCTGTTGTTCTATTCTCTCTGTGTTGTACATTATCAGCAGCGTCATATGACTTCGCAATGTACCTGTTCTTTAGTAACTCTGACGCTACACAAATTACCTTATGTATGTGATAATCTCTATCTATTTTGTCGAAATGGAATTGGTAAGTATATCGCTGATCGTTGAAACGCGTAACACTCCAAGTTGGTAAATCATTCTTAAAGGTTCCCAACACAAAAATAAAATCAAACTCATTCGGAAATCCATTTAATGTTCCTTCATAAAAGCTGCCAATTTCTATTAGATTGTTCGTTGCTGAGTTATCACACTGTACAACATTAAGGCTAGGAAAAGCGCGTTTGAATCTGCAAGTCTCCTGCTCGACTTCCTTTTGGCCAAGTGATAATGTCCGTACAATAAGTTCTTTTGCTAATGTTTTAACTCCATGTTCTATGAATTCTTCCTCTTCGTGGTTAATTTTAGAAAGTACTTCGTTTTTGTAAATATCAACTAGAAATTTATCAAAATTAGTTTTATCTGGCTCTCCAGTTCGGTCAAGTAATTTGACTTTTTCTGTTTCTTTATTTTCCAATGCGGTGTTTTTACTTACTTCAAATTCGTCAAGTTCCATTTATAATCATTAAATAAATGAAACAAAATACTTTTCACTTTTTAAGTGTTATAAAATACATTTATGAAAACTATTAATACATAACCTGGCGTTCACAATACATAACCTAATGTGACGGCAACTGTTTTATTTATTGGCTTTAAATATGTAATGGTAATCATTTTGGGATTGTTTTATCTCCGTGACCACTTTAGATAAAATCAATATCTTTCGAATTACAAAGATAAAGTGTTAATAATGTTATTTGTAGAAATACTAAAATAGGTCTGATATCATAGTTAAAGTTTGAAACAAGATAATAACTAAAGTTTGATATACAACTATGTTCACTTAATAATAGACCGTTTTACTATTCCGAAATAAAATTTAACACCGACACTATTTTCTAAAAGTAATGTCTCAACAACCAGGGAAAGTAAATGTTTAAATCAATTATGTCTTTAATAGCAATCCAGTACATGAGAGTTTTAATCTTTTTTTATAACATTTTAAAGAAAGATAAATGTGGAACTGAGGCCATGCAAACATGCCAGTTTTATTACCTTAAATAAAACGAATATTTAGGTTTACGCACATTGTGGAGTCAAGTTGAAAGTACATTACACGGATTACCTGCCATATCCTTTATTTAAAATTATAACACATGTTCCTAATTTTCACACGACAATGACACTTCGTACTATTTTCGAATTCTTCTACTTAATAAATTGTGTTTGCATAATATTTGCTCTAAAGAAACACATTAATTTCATAATACGTTGCGGGGTTCAAATTAATCAATTTAACTTTATCGAGAATCCACCTGCAGACAATGTCTGAGAGATATTTGCATGCCTTTCGTATTTCATAAATTAACAAACAAGATTACTGCTTATAAATTCGTTCTTTGATTCTTCTGTGATAAGTAACAAGACATTCAATACCGTTGGTGTTTCTATAGTTTAGACATTATAAAATATAGACATAAATCTTTTATCATACCTTTACAACTTGGCACATCCTACCAAGGGTGTATCAACGACATTCCGTTTTTGTTTAGGTCACCAAAACATTTTTGTTTAGCCTCAATACCATAGCAATTTCAGTATATTATTACAAAAAGGATTATCAATGCTTTTAATACATTGTGTCGCTTTCGTAGAAATTATCCACTTTTAACAGTTCATATTTCTGGTTCTGAAGTTACTGCCGTTTTTTAAAATATGACTGTGGTGTACATTGCTTTTTCGAATTATCAAGATTCACATTAATAAGTAATTATAGTAGATGTGATATGTGTTTACCTATTCTCAGTTTGTATTAATAATATATACTTCGAATACTAAAGATCATGCAAAGGTATGGTTTTGATTCAATTTCTTTTACATTCACAAATTGTGTAAAAATCAAATTGAACGTATGCAATTGGTACTTGTCCAACAAGTATATGAATGGTAATCAGCAAAGTATATTACTAAAAGTTGTACCTTGGTGTTTGAAACACGGACAAGGATTCAATAGGTGTGTCAGAATAATTTGTATGTTTGATATATTGATAATGTTACATATAAGCACAGATAGTGCTTTACTCCCAATTCATTCTATCATTGCTATAATTATTGTTGAATTGCTGTTAATAATAGGATTTGGGTCATTTGTGGCTGATTTGGGTTCATTATGTGGATAGCTGGATCCCAGCATCACACATTATGTCATATACAATAGTTAAAGGGAACCAGATATTTGATAGAGCAAGTACTCGTTGTAAAATAATATGTCTGTAGAAATATGGACCAATCAGAAACAAGTTCTATAAATAGCACCAGTCAAAGCTCAAGTCTGCTAAGGTAAAAATAGATAGATTGAGGACAGAGAGATCATTCGGTATCCAGCGATCGAAGAAGACACATCGAGGATTTAACTAATAATTTATCCCAGTACCTTGATGAGGAAGTTATTGCAATTACACTGTCAGGGCAGATAAATTATTAAAAAGAAAAAAGTTTGAATTTCATAGACTAAAGAAGAGTTGCAGAATTTCAACAAGGTTTCGAGCTATAGGGCCATTGCATAGGAGTTTTACCTTAAGGGTAGTTGAATGCTATATAGACGATAGAAAATATAGGCTGAGCATCGGAAAGCTGAGACAGAGAGAGTTTGGTAATCTACTGAGAAAGTAGGAGAGTTCCAGCTTATAGACGGTTCAGCGTTATTGGCGAAGTACAGCCAAGGCATCGGGGATATACCTATATGGTAGTTGAATGCTACATATGATAGCATATAGGCGCTGAGCATTCAGGAGTCGGGGCAATCATATAGAGTTGCAACTTCCATTAAGAGGACAGAGGCCGGGCATCTATACAATACGACTCATATGTTGTTGATTCAAAGACATTGTCTGACGGGAACTTCAACAAAAAAAAACTAGTCAAGTATAGAGTTTTCAGCCTATAGGAGTTTTAGCTAATTATTATTAACTGGAGATTGTTAGTTTGAAACATATAGCGATTTGCCTGATCCCTGAAATAATCTAACTGAAATCTAATTGAAATCATGTACGACTCATTGGTACACGAATCATTTAGGCTAGGTAGCCAGAGGAAAACTTATGTATGAGGTATTTGGTCTCACCAGCTTTACGTTTTAACAAAGGACATTCTATATCGTTTGTCAGCTAGTCGAAGACATAGTCACCTTAGCGATTGGACCTATTTCATTCTTCAAGATACTAAAGGCGTAGGCACTTCCCTGGGTCATATAACTTGTATCCTGACAAGGTGTAACAAAATCTCCAGATCTCAGCCTCCTAAAACAAAACCCACAAAAAAGAACAATACAAACGTATTAAGGAAAACCAATGCTGCCAAATAAAGTAAGTTAACAATGTTTCCCTTTCCATGTTCCAAAATGCTTTTTTGCAAAGATAGTGCACGTATTAGCAGCAGGTTGAATATAATGAACATCAAAGTGACGTATGGAAGTTGTCGATCTTTCTTTTTGTGTGTCTGTGTGTGTGTGGTTTTGATTTTTTTTAGGGTGGGGTGGGGTGTGGGTGTACAAACCTTATTCCGAAACATAACTAAAGCTTTGGTATCGTCCTAACGTAAACTGGTGAAAAAGATATCTCGCTGCAGTCAAATGTAGATAATGTAAAGAAGGCTTGTAAAGATTGAAGTTAAAGACGTCTAGTGCTCAATATGATCAGTTCCGCATTTTTTTTCCAGTTTCCAGTTTCTAGCTTATATTCAGATCTATGGAATTAATTCCAAAATATAGGATATGAAACATTCATATACTGCGAGGACCATTCTTAAACAGGAAATATGACCATAAAGGATGGGCTGAGACCATTTTGACCAGTGACATGGCCCTTTGTTAATTTCACTTTTAAGGGTATAGTGAAGAAGGGGGGGGGGGGGGGAAGGGGGGGCGGGGTCCCAGTTCGGTGTCTGAACAAAATGTTTTTTTTTTAATTTTATTGATATTTTATGGAAATATACAGTTTTGACTTACTGTTATAGCTGTTACAGAGATCTACATTTAAACTGGGTGGCGTAATTTGACATGTGACCAGCCAGGAACACAATTTCCGAAAATGGTTCAAACTTTTTACCTGAAACAATTATAATGAAATAACTATGCAATGGGCATTCACACAACATGTTGCATTTTAAACATGTTAACTGCCTTGAATACTTTTTACATCACAGAGCCGCAAAGTGGCCTGATCAATTTACTGATTTTCAATGGACGAAATTCACCAAAAAGCTCTTTTTTATTAGTTGAGATATTCCGGTGTTATTTTCATCAGATATTGTAAACTAAATAAACATTAAAATGACAGTATTTCAGTACGCTCTGATTTATATTGGATGAGTGGTACACACTCAAACTAGGAAAAAGTGAGTGGGGTAAATAAACATTCGAGTCAACACTATTCAAGAACTAAAACTTGTGCAGTTGTTAAGAAATGGCCTCAGATTGTCTACTGCTATCTTGATTTTATTAAATACACCCTTTGGTGATAAACTTTAACAAATATTTGTCCACTATATACATGTGTGCCATGGAAAAAGCATGGACCTTAAACTTGACATATAGACAAACAAAATTAACCCTGAAAGCTCAAAGTATTTACAAAAGGTTTTGCCAGAGGCAGTATATTTTGAGGAAAGCTATTTTTGTAATTGAGATTCAATTTTCTGCATTTGCAATTTCAATGTAGTTTAGAATATATATGAATATAGGTCTTCTAACTGGTAGCTTAGACAGTCTCTTTCAGGTAGCCTTAGTGCAGGTAATTTTAGTTCCAGGTAAGAGCATGTACCAGTTGTACTCAATAGCCACTATAAGTTCCAGGAAGGAACAGACACTGTAAGTTTCAAGAGAGAACAAACAAATTGTTCCAAACAAGTACAAAAGTTACATCATGCATATAACTTTCCTTGTTAGTTCCAAATAGGAACACTTATTTCAATGGAATAATTTCTACCTGTTCTTTCTGGGAACTAACAGTAATTTCTATATACAGGATCTAAGTATTACCTGAAATATATTTGTTTCTGCTATGAACTTTAAACTCATAAATGAAGGTCAGTTGTCGTAATCAGCTGTTCCCCCTAGAATCGTATAAAATCGTATGTGTTCCTATTTGGAACTAACAAGGACCTATGGCTGAAAGGGCCAAAATAAAAAAATTTGCCCCTTTCAGCGGCCGTAACTCTAGAACCCATGAAAGCATCTAGCCGGTTTTCGAATGGAACCGAGATCTTATTGTGACGTAAGTTGTGTGTAAGTGTTGTTAAAATCAAGAAGAAAATGACACTTCTATCGTGTTCACAAGGTAAGAATTAACAAATTTTGGCTCTTTCAGGGGTCAATCAGGGGCCGTAACTTCGGAACCCATGATTGGATCTGACAGATTCATCATGGGATCCAAGATTTATTGTTTTTGAAGATATTTTGCAAGTTTGTATCAAATCAAACCATAATCGAAGTCTCTATATGGCTACAAAAGCCAAAATAGCAAACTTTGGTCATTTAAGGGGCATAACTCTAGAACCGATAATGGCATCTTGCCAGTTTTCGATAGGAACCAAGATATCATGCCAATACAAGCTGCGTACATGTTTGATTAAAGTTGATTGCAAAATGTGGTCTCTATCATGTTCACTAGCCAAAAATAGCAAATTTGGCCCTTTAAGGGGACATAACTCTGGAACCCATGATCGGATCTGGCCAGCTTTCGAAAGGAATCGAGATATTATGCCAATACAAGTTGTATGCAAGTTTGATTAAAGTTAAATGCAAAATGTGGTCTCTGTCATGTTAACAAGAAATTGTGGACGGACGGACGACGGAAGGACGATAGACTAAGGGCAGTCACATAAGCTCACCCTGTCACTATGCTAAAAATAGCTTCCCTCAAAATATACTGCCTCAGGCAAAAACCATTTGTTAAATACTTTGAGCTTTCAGGGTTAATGTTGATTTACCCCACCCACTTTTTCCCAGTTTGAGTGTTTACCACTCTTCCAATATTAATCAAAGTGTATTGATATACTGTCATTTTAATGTTTATTTAGTTTGCAATATCTGATGAAAATAACACCGGAATGTCTCAACTAATAAAAATGTTTTAGCTTTTTGGTGAATTTCGTCCATTGAAAATCAGTAAATTTGATCAGGCCACTTTGCGGCTCTGTGATGTAAAAAGTATTCAAGACAATTTAAAATGCAACATGTTGTGTGAATGTCCATTGCATAGTTATTTTATCATGAAAGTTTCAAGTAAAAAGTTTGAACCATTTTTAAAAAATTAACGGAAATTTTGTTCCTGGCTGGTCACATGTCAAATTACCCCCCCCCCCCCCCCCCCCCCCCCCCCCCCACACACACACACATACATCCCACTTTTAATGTGAATATCTATAAAAGTAAGTCAAAACTGGTAACAGTAACACTTGTTGATGAAACTTAATACATGTAGGTATATTGCCATAAAATATAAATAAAATAAAAAAAACATTTTGCGTAGACACCTAACTGGGACCCCCCCCCCCCCCCCCCCCCCACTTCCCACTTCGTGTGTTAACTCCTCTCTCTAGTTGCAGGAATGGGTTCAATGTTACAAAGGTGAAGAACCTTGATATGAAATTGAATAGCATGTGGGGGCAGCTGTGTCTTATGGACACAATTCTATTTTTTTCTTGCAGCAGAATCATCCGTGTTCTGGACTTTTTTTTTAGTTTTATTTTAACACATTATCGCTCGCTCATTTAACGGTTTGCCAGCTCTCAGGGCGTAGGAACACTCCAGATATCTAAGTAGTACCACAGAACTTCTTCAAGGCAACTAGATGGCTTCCCAACAAGTCGATTTGAACTTGGCTCGAACTCATAAAAACGAAAGGAAAGGGATTCGAAGGAAGCAATTTACATTGACCAATCGGTCGCGGAGGTCCCTTGAGACATTAAACATTCTTTTACCACCTTAACTGACAAAGAGTAGTGCTAGATCATTGTTCTGGACAAGGGTAGAATGCAAATAAATAAAGAAAGCAGAAACCATTAAGATATCGCCAAGGAAAGTTGGTCATATATCAGTAACGTAATTAATTATATATAGCAAATCATATATTTTCAAAGACAAAAACAATAACACAACAACAGTAACACTTGGGAGAAGCAACTTAACACATTAAAAGCTAAGGGTACATTTCACGGAAGCATAACGCACAGCAAGCAAGTTCAAACAAAACAATGCAGACTTGATTGTCAGGGAAGGATCGCGTCAGGCCGCGAAAGTTAAACATACCGTCTAACCTAAAGACTGACAGTCTAACTGTAGCGACATAAATGAAAGCAAAAGACGGTATTAGGAGCTCCTTAATGAACGCTTCCAGTTGGCAGAGCGGTCAAGTAAAGATTCTAAAACCCACAATGTTAGTGGTGTGTAGCAAAGTTGAACCACTAAATGCCATAAAGTTTTGTACTGCCCTACCGATATTTACTGAATATACGAATCTAAAATTCTAACTCCCTCTCGATATTTGTGGAAATGGCTGTCATAATTGTTGGAGTATATTAATTTTTAATTTATGAAATTTCTTATATCTTTAGCATAGCACAATATGTTCTTGATAGCATATAAAAACTCCAGCAAACTCGAGTGATGCGATGATATAATTTTATGTATTTTACGACCTCAATCAATCTTTAAAAATTCAAAAATGTAGTTTTTTTGTTGGGATTAACGTCGCACCCACACAGTTATAGGTCATATGGCGACTTTCCAGCTTTGATGGTGGAGGAAGACTCCAGGTGCCCCTCAGTGCATCATTTCAACACAAGTGGGCACGACAATCCATTATAAATCCAAACTTTTGTAAAATCCAGTCGACAATTATCGATCGATGTCAATCTGATGTTCACTTTTGTTAAAAACTGTAGGGAAGAACGCAGCAAATGATTCATCTATTCGTAATAAAATAATACCATCAAGTAAATAGAAAAGTAGAAATTCCACAGGTTGACCAACACAACAAAGATGAAAATGTTGCAGGCTCGGTTTGATTGAGCCTATACCTGGCTCATGGGCATGCTACCTTTTTGATCTCCATATTGTTTTGTATGCCTTTAGCAACATTACAAACACTCCATAAGTGAAATAAGCAAGAAGTAAACATTATTTCAATACGCAGCAAGAGGACACCTCGAGACATTTTCATAATTGTTGTCAACATTTAGTAAGACCCATCGGTATGCAATCCTTAAAACAAGTATGAATATCCAACAAATAAATGTTCCAAAATCGCAGGATGTTTAAGGGGGCAGGAGATGAACATCAAATTGAAGTTTGTCTATATTTATCGTCTGGATTTTAGAATAGTTGGATTTATAAAGGATTGTCGATGAATTGACATTGTATGGCCGGCAGATGTAGTAAACATGTTTATTTGAAAAATCAAGTAGCGCTATGTCCTGGGGAAAAAAAATTCATCAGGGTTTGCCTTTGCATTTAAAATATTTCTTTATGTATAAAATCATCAATAGGCAGATATATAACATAGCATTACTGAACCAATGGTACAGAGAGAATATATTTTTTATGTATAAAATCATCAATAGGCAGACATGTAACATAGCATTACTGAACTAATGGTACAGAGAGAATATATTTTTATGTATAAAATCATCAGTAGGTAGACATATAGTATAGCATTACTGGAACACAGAGAATATATTTTTATTAGCTCACCTGTCACATAGTGACAAGGTGAGCTTTTGTGATCACCCTTCGTCCATCGTCAGTCCGTGCGTCCGTCCGTCAACAATTTCTTGCCTGCACGATGGTGGTTTCATTTATGATTTTATTTTAACCAAACTTGCACACAACTTTTATCACCATAAGATCACGGTTCCTTTCTTGAACTGGCCAGATCCCATTATGGGATCCAGAGTTATGGCCCCTGAAAGGGCCAAAATTAGCTATTTTGACCTTGTCTGCACAATAGCAGCTTTATTTATGATTTGATTTTTACCAAACTGGCACACAACTTGTATCACCATAAGATCTTGGATCCTTTCTTGAACCGGCCATATTCCATTATGGGTTCCAGAGTTATGGCCCCTGAAATGGCCAAAATTAGCTATTTTGACCTTGTCTGCACAATAGCAGCTTCATTTATAACTTTATTGTAACCAGACTTGCACACAACTTGTATCACCATAAGATCTCGGTTCCTTTCTTGAACTGGCAAGATTCCATTATGGGTTCAAGAGAGATGGCCCCTGAAAGGGCCAGAATTAACTATTTTGAACTTTTCTGCACAATACCAGCTTCATTTATGATTTGAATTTAATCAAACTAGCACAAAACTTGTGTCACCATAAGATCTCGGTTCCTTTCTTGAACCGGCCAGATCCCGTAATGGGTTCCAAAGTTATTTCATATCTGATTACCTCCCCTGATTGTAATCAAAATGGATTTATATCAGTAAGTACTTACAGGACTTATTTGAAATTTTATTACTGTTATTAGTTGGACTGAGACAATCAGGGTAGATAACTATGGACTGATTTTACGTCAAATTACCTCCCTTTATTTCAAATTAAAATTGTTATATCTCCATAACTAATGAAGATACTGATCTTTACTGATAATTACTTCCCTTTTACGTTACTATAAATAGGTTATTTTTAGTAACTTTTTTTATTATTGGCCGTAGGGAAAACACGAGACCAGTTTTCTGTGGTACAACATGGATGGTACCTCCAATTTTTAGGTGTATTTTAATATATCTATACCTTGTAAGAGTTTTTTTTCTTTCTGGTTAAATTTCTTCCTTTTGTTGTTCCTGTCCTTTGGAATTAGATATTTTTTCTTAGGACCATTTGTCCTCCAGTGCAATGATAACAGGTGAGCGATATAGGGCCATCATGGCCCTCTTGTTTATAAAATCATCAGTAGTAAGACATGTTATATAGCATTACTGGACCACGTACAGAGAGAATATATTTTTATGTATAAAATCATCAATAGGCAGACATGTAACATAGCATTTCTTGACCACTTATACAGAGAGAAAATATTTTTAGCTCACATGAGCCAAAGGTTCAAAGTGAGCTTTTGCAACCACTTGATGTCCGTCGGTTGTCTGTCAGCAATTTCTTGTCTTCACAATAGTTGTTGCATTTATGACTAGATTTTAACAAATTTTGCACACAACTTATATCACCATAAGAACTTGGTTCCTTTCTTGAACCAGCCGTGTCCCAAAATTGGTTCCAGAGTTACAGCCCCTGAAACAGCAAAAATTGGCTATTTGGTCTTGTCTGCACGATAGTGGTATGATTTATGATTTGATTTTAACCAAATTTTCTCACAACTTGTATCATTATCTCAGGGTTGTCAATAAGTTTTTATTGAACAGGCTGAAATAGAAATGTAGGCGGCCAGCTAGGGGGGTCCGGGGGCATGCTCCCCCTGAAAATTTTGAAATTCAGCGATTCATTTCCTGCATTTTGGGGCACTTTGGAAGCATTTAAGAACATCTTTTCCACTGCATTTTTAAATACAATATACCCTTATTTTCACATTTTTATGAGCTCACCTGGTAAATTTGGGGATAATAATAAAAATGAGTTTACACGTTCATTAATGCATTTTCAAGTCCTGAAATGCTAATATCTAACTTGTCACCACACTCCAACTCTTTGTTGTACTTCTTTGCAAAATCAAATAGTTATTGAACTACTGTATATCTAAATTCAAAACTCTACTGAGAATTAAACCTGTAGGCCTACTCATATTTCTTTTGTGGGGAAGAAGATTCCCCAGATGAATTTTTACAATTTGGCCTGACAAAAAATGTCACTGTTAGAACCATCAAAACAAAATGTACAGAGTTAGAAGTAATACAAGTTTAGGCATAGAAAATTAACTGTTTGACTCTCATCCCACCTATCCTTATCCAAAACCCCTAGCCTCGATTTTTTATTGATCAAAATCCAGATATCCAAAATTGTATGTCCGGGACCAAATCTCCAGTTTAGAAGGATGTGTTTGACAAACTATGATGGTGCAAAGACAGTTTAACAGCATTTGACAGTATCTGATATAAAAATTTACCATGATATTTCCTCTTATTAAAATGATTTAAGAGAAATATTTATCAAAAATCGGCCGGCTGATACCGCGACAACTAAAAGCCAATATATATTTTCTGATCTAAATTTGATTGTGATTAATATTTTTTTTATAGAAATTAAATATCTGTCTCAGTTGTCACACATTATAATCAACACCTGGCTTTGTTATACAATGCAATAAACAGCACTCGACAGGGGTAAATAGGTGTGAAAATATCCAAAAATTGTTGTTTACAGATTAGTTATGAGCGATTTTGGATTATTAAATGTAAAGGAGCTTGTGGATAATTTCTTTGTTTTGTTTTTTGTTGTCTTTTATTTTAAATCGGGACCATCGACACTCATGATTTCAAAATTCTTGGAAATTATCGCGGATGTCCCATCACTCTTTCTTCCGAAACTGTTGCTACAAAATATAACTTTGACACTACGATAACTGATGAATATATTTTCACGTAGATCTCTAATATTAATCGGGCCTCGACCTTAGCGGTGGACCGTTGGACCGACGCAACCAAAATATCGACAGGTCCACTAACTATCAAAAGTTGGGTAGACCGACGGTCAACCAATTTTCAGTCACGGTCTGCAAATAAAATAAAACCCTTAAAAGTGAAAAATAGGGGGGAAATCGTACCCATATCGGCGAATTCACAAAACGAAAGTTGATTTTGCCTTAAGTACGGCATTCTACAGTTATAAGCATTGGCGAGTTAAAGTCAGGATAGCACGAATGGACTACTCAACCGATCGGGCGAGTGGTTTTTACGTGGTAACTTTACCAAATTGAGAAATTACATCCGGCAAAATTACCTGGATTGACTGGAATTTACCCGCGAATCGTAAAAATATCAAAACGTCATGCTGGTAATTTTCCATTCCACAAGCACGTGCGCCCTATCGTAATATCTAATTTACATCGCGGTTACTTTTGACACAAAAAACGCGCGTAGTGCATTCATTTTTTAATATAATCGCTTCAAATTTTCAACACCGCTTGAGAACTAATACAGTTTGAATTCTATAACAATTTTAATAAGATATCTACAGGAATGTAGGCAAAATTCTTTAAAAACGATAAAATTTTCATATAATGTTTTGTAAAATTTCAAACAGCGCGATCTTGATCATTTATTTCCTTCTTAATGTAAATAAACGGTACATACTATGGTAATAAAATTCAGACTTTTGACCAGAAAGTACAAAAAACACAAATAAAAAATCTTAAATAATGAAAAAGCGGCAGCAATTTAAATACATGGAGTAAAACGATTTTTGGCAAACAGATTTCTGTTAGCGCGGCAGAATAAGTTACGTGACCTCATGAACGTAAATAGAAATGTGCTTTTAAAATGAAGCAGTATGATGTCGTTGCGGTTTTTAATAAGTTTTAAATGATTCTTTGTACATATTTTTTGGACACAACACTTTGTTGTTGTTAGATATTCTTCTCAAACAATAATGTAAATTTCTTGAGGGCAAATAGGTCACAGAGGTAGGACATCCACTATCATCGTTCACGGTTTGACACATTTACATGTCAGTTTATTCGGGACATTGCACAGTCGCTTTTAAAAAATTAAAGAAAAAACTTGTTTACTGATTTCTTCTCAACAATTAAAGGAATCGAGAAAGTACGATCAGACAGTGATGTGTCACATGGCGTGAAAACATGACGTAATGCCATGACAATCTCGGGGAAACTATACCGCTTTGATCTCCACTGCAGATGCCACAATAACCGACACACTTCTTTTAGCTCTTTGAGGGGGTGTTAACTGATGATGAAAACGGCCAATTACTTAGTTTATCATCAGAATAATTACCGATAAGTGTTGATTTTTTTTTCGCTTTCAACACGGGTCGGGAGGATGATGATTATTGTGTCCATATTTTGGGACACTTTTCAAAATAATTATTATTATTTTTTTTATTTGAACCGTCCATTTCGGCCGGCGGCCGGTTCTTATTGACAACCCTGTTATCTTGGTTCTTGGTTCCTATTTTGTACCAGTCATTTTACACGCTGGGTTCTAGAGCTGAATGTGCCAGAAATTTGCTATTTTCCTCTTGATTGTACAACAGCAGTTTCATTTATTTGATTTCAACCAAACTTGCACACAAGTTGTATCACCACAATACATCGGTTCCTTTCTTGAACCAGCCATATTCCATCATGGGTTCCAGTGTTAAGGACCTGGAAAGGGCCAGAAATTAGCTGTTTGGTCGTGTCTGCACAAAAGCGCTTTCATTTATGATTGGATTTTAACCAAACTTGCACACAACTTGTATTGGCTAAATATCTTGGTTTCTAGAATAGGCTGAAAACTTTCATGAAAAATAGACCAAAAAAAAAATTTATGAAACCAAAGTCTTTTGTACACTGAACTGCAGTCCTTGTATATACACATGTAAAATGGTTGTCAATACTGCTACACAATGGTAGTGATATTTAGAAAAGGTGGTTGTTAACCAGAAAACATAAACTGTTCTTATAATGATACTAATGTCGACATTGTTAGTAAGTTTGTATATTTTAGTATAATTTTACTACAAATTGGTCTTTCTCAGAGGCAGAAAATACATTGGCAGGTTAAACACTAAATGGACAAATGTTTATATAACTTTACAGATACTAGCTTATCAAACAATTCTTATCTATGTATAAATCCATGTGTCGCATTTTATTATTTTGCTTTTGGTGAAAGTGTATGGACTTTGTTATGATTACACTAAGTCTTGTACTTTTAAGTACTATAGATCGAATCTTGTTTTTTTTTTTTCGAATATTCGGTTCAAGATCCTTGCATAAAATAGGGCTTATTTTTATAACGTCTAAAAATATTAAACAGTTTAAGATACAAAATAAAGGTCAATCAATATTTTAAATAATACATATATCGTTTTATACATGCATGTAGAATTTCAGTTGTATTATACTATAAATGTAACATTCAAATTATATGGACACTATATATATATTTGTTTTATGATAATTTGTCACCATATTTGTCTATATTGTTGTTTATGCCACATGGTTGTAAGACCTTCTGGATGAAAATGAAATAAACTTGTATATCTTAAGGTATTAGGCCCATAATAGAGTACTTCCTTTTTGGAAAAATATTGGGGGAGTGTGGGGGTGGGGGTGGTCAAGCTCCACTGGGACCATTTTTTCCCCCTTATTTTCCTTTTTATGTCTCCTTCAAAGAAGGAAGGGTATATTGTTTTGCAGATGTTGGTCGGTCGGTTGGAATGTAGACCAATCCCTTTCCAGATGATAACTCGAGAACACTTTGGTCTAGGATCATGAAAGTTTATAGGAAGGTTGATTTTGAGATCTGTTTGTCAAAGGTCAAGACAGTGACCCTGAACAGTTAAATGGTTTCTGGATGATAACTCAAGAATGCTTTGGTCTAGGATCATAGAAGTTGATAGGAAGGTTGATCATGACCAGAAGATGATGACCCCTGTTGATTTTTAGATCTGTATGTCAAAGGTCAAGGTCACACTGACCCTGAACAGTTAAAGGGTTTCCAGATTAAAACTCAAGAACGCATGGGCCTAGGATCATGAAAGTTGATAGGAAGGTTGGTCATCACCAGCAGATGACCTCTATGGATTTTGAGGTCAGTATGTCAAAGATCAAGGTCACAGTAACCTGGAACATTTAAACAGTTTCCGGATGATAACTCAAGATTGTTTGGGACTTGGATTGTGAAAGTTGATAGGGAGGTTGACCAGTAGGTCAAAGGTCAATGTAACAGCGACCAGGAACAGTTATATGGTTTCCAGGCAATAACTCAAGAACACTTGGGCCTAGGATCTGGAAAATTGATAGGGAGATTGGTCTTGACCCGTTTTGATTTTGAGGTCATCAGGTCAAAGGCACATTGGCCAGGAACAAAATATTGAGTTAAATGCAGTAAAAGATCTCTATTTTGCATTCACTCTTTAGATTACATATTGTGCAAGAAATGTAGGTAGGTTTTACTTCAGCCCAATGGTTATTTTTGATTGAAATGAGCAAAATTCAAAACATACCCGCAGGATTTAACATTAATTTTTAGCTCACCAGAATCTGGGTCATGTGGGTCAAAAACTAAGTCACCCGGTGAAATCAAAGGAAAAGCTTGTGAACACCACAGTTGTGACCCAATCTCTATGAAATTTGGTCAGAATGTTTGTTGTGATGATTTCTAGGTCAAGTTGTAACTCAATCTTTATGAAACTTGGTAAGAATGTTTGTCTTGATAATCTTTAGGTCAAGTTTTAATCTGGGTCATTGTGGGTCAAAAACTAGGTCTTATGGTCAAATCAAAGGAAAAGTTTGTGAACACTATAAAGGCAACAGCTGTGACTCAATCTTTATGAAACTTGGTCAGAATGTTTGTCTGGATGATCTCTAGGTTAAATTCGAAACTGGGTCATGTGGGGCCAAAAACTAGGTCAGTAGGCCAGATCAATTCTGGTGAGCGATATAGGGCAATTATGACCCTCTTGTTCAATGTTGGAGTTAGAATTCTGTCTGGTTAAACATGTTTACTGGAGGCTACCTAGAAAAATGATATTGACAGTTTTATTTTGTATTTCATAATTGTTTACCAATAGGTTGGTGTTTGTTTTATCAAAATTAATGGTAAAATGAATTCTCTGCAAACGTTTTGGATAGTGGCTGTCACTTTAAACTTGTCTCTACTTGCGTTTGATGAAATGCGATAAATTATACGAAATTTATATAAAAAAAACGGGACGGTAAAAGTTGTTTAAAAATTGCAACACAGTTCAAAACACGATCAACTTTAAGAATATACCAAGCAAATTCCAGTTTTAGCTCGACTTTTTGGAGAAGAGTCTAGCTATATTCTACTCACCTGGCATCAGCGTCACGCCTTGGTTAAAGTTTTGCATGCAAGTACATACAGCTATCATTTAAAGGCATATAGCTTTGAAACTATTTTTTTCTTCTTCAGTGTCAGTTAGCAACCTCACTGGGTAAAGTTCTGCATGCAAGTTACTATCTGCAGAACAAATGCAGATACTAAGTTGAAACTTCACATGTGCCTTGAGGTTTATAAAACTAGTTGATGGCATCAAGTCCCATAACTCTGACGTGCATTTTGGTCATATTATGCCCCCTTTTGAACTTAAAACTCTTTAGATATTTTAACATTTTGGATATTATTTTCCTGTTTCTTGGACAGTATTTCGAATAGTTGAGCATTGGCTGTCGTACAGACAGCTCTTGTTAAAACATTACTGTTAGGGGTCTAATATCATGTAACCATACTTGCGTATCTTCCAACACTTTTTGGTATATTCTCAAAAATGTCACCAACATGCTCTCCATGCACATTGAACCATTATATTTACGATGTTCATGTTTAGCAGTATATCACACAAAACAGCAGATTTTTTTATTAAATGAACAGCATCTTAACACACCATTTTTCTGTCTGATACATGCTTTACTGTTCTGTCCCACAGAGACGGATACTTAAAATATTCTAAATGAGTTGTCCCCCTTTAAATAAGAATGCTATTTGTAAAGAAATAAATGAAAAAAAAGTTTTACCAAGTTATGTTAAGTTTAAACATTCGTACAATGTTGCAAATGCATCAAAACGAAGTCATGTAATAGCTTTTTAAAAATGGTGAGTTTTTAAAAGGCAGTTGACTGTCCAGAAAGCTGGCCCCTTCATGCAGTCCTTTTCCGGAATTCAGTGTATATATATATATGAGTAACTTGACAGTGGTTTCAGTGTAGAATAATATATGTTTTTTATGCTGTTAAATTTTCATGTAAAACAATGCTTTCTTTCTATGATTTGATGACATTCGAACTTTCTTCTCCGAAACATGGACTTATACCGTAAGTCAGACTTTGTATTAATCTAGACATATTTTTAAAGCATTATAATTTTGAATTTCGGTAAAAACTTGAGGCATCAGTGAGTAAAATTTTAAGACAAATGTGACAGTTGTTTGTTTTACTTATTTCTTAAAACTGTTATTTACCGTATCCATTTTTCCCTCGCTCCCCCATGCCCTTTGTCTGGAACGGAACTCCATGAATTATGGAGGTATGGTAATAGACGATAATAAAAATATAAGGCGTACATATTCAAAGAATGATTCAATATAATCAAATGAAGCATCATATGATATATTGACAGGGAGGAAGTGCCATGTTAAAGAATCATAAATGTTACTGCATTATTCGTCATGTTACTACATTTAAAACTTTTTCTTATGCGGCAGACTGATACTCCAAATGTTTTAAATAAAACACCCCTCTGCTTTAAGCGGAACTCTATTACATATATTTTTAGTGAATTCCATTATCCGAAAGATCAGAAGTTTTGCCCTGAATCACAACTCGCTCACTTCTGATCTTTAGGTTCTTGGAAAAATATAACAACACTGAATCCAAGTATGGGGAGAAATATTACAGCCGCCACACAGTACCTAAAGATTGCTGTAGTTATAGATGAGCTTTTGTGATCGCCTTGTGTCCATCGTTGTTCGTCCGTCCTCGTCAACAGTTTGACTGTTAACACTGTAGAGGTCACAATTTTGTCACAATCTTAATGAAACTTGGTCAGAATGTTACCCTAAATAAAATCTTGGACGAGTTCGATATTGGGTCATCTGGGGTTAAAAACTAGGTGACCAGTCCAAATCAAAGGAAAAACTTGTTAACACTGTAGAGGTCACAGTATTGGCCCAAACTTAATGAAACTTGGTCAGAATGTTACCCTCAATAAAATCTTGGACAAGTTCGATATTGGGTCATCTGGGTTCAAAAAACTAGGTCGCCAGGTCAAACCATAGGAAAAGCTTGTTAACACTCTAGAGGTCACAGTTTTGGCCCACTCTTACTGAAACTTGGTTAGAATGTTACCCCCAATTAAGTCTTAGACGAGATCGATATTGGTTCATCTGGGATCAAAAACTAGGTCACTTGGTCAGATCAAAGGAAAAGCTTGTTAACACTGTAGAGGTCACATTTAAGACTGTATCTTCATGAAACTTGGTCAGAATGTTCATCTTGATGATCTTTAGATCCAGTTTGAATCTGGGTCATGAAACTTGGTCAGAATGTTAACCTTGATGATCTTTAGGTCCAGTTTGAATCTGGGTCATGTAGGATTAATAACTAGGTCACCAGGTCAAATCAAAAGAAAAGCTAGTTAACTAGAGGTCACATTTATGACCAGATCTTAATGAAACTCTAAGGGCCACATTTATGACTTTACTTTCATGAAACTTAGTCAGAACTTAGTCAGAACTTAGTGAGCGATAAAGATCCTTCATGGCCCTCTTGTTTTAGTTGCACTTCTTTTTATATGTCTTTCCGACGAGATACTAACCGGGCCGTAGGAACAGATGGTTGAGGGGTGGGGAGTGGAGGGAGCTATCCCTCCAATATTTTGAGCGATTACGGTAATTGTCTTAGCAATTTTTGACAGCGGGTAAATTTAAGCTGATTTTCATGTGTGCCCCCTATCCCCCACGCCACCGTCCTCAATATAAAAATGCTTCTACAGTCTAGCTAACTCGAACAAATGACTTGGTATGTCGTGAGCATGACATAAAAAGAGAAAGGCAGTGAAATAGAAAGTAATGCGTTGAAAAAAAAGAGGAGCGGAATATAAAAAGTGTAATAAAATAAGAATGGTGTAACAAAGAAGAGTAGTGCAGTCTGTTATGTCGAGTGAACGACTTACTAACTAGTGGGAACGACTTAGCTGTGTTGTGGGAACGACTTGCTTTCTCGTTCCCACGACAAAGGAAATCCCTCTCATGACATAGCTAACTCGTTACCATGACATAGCTTTCTCGTTCCCACGAGTTAGTCAGCCAGTCAAATTGTTTGTTATATTTATTATACGAGTTAGTCAGCCAGTCAAATTGTTTGTTATATTTATTATACCTGTGATGGATCATGGATGGCTGAGAAACAAACTTGGACACTGTGGTCCCAGATATGGCTGGTAAGTTTCTTCCTCTGAGTTAATCAATGTATATTCATCAGACCGCCATCTTGAATGCAGTTGCCTTGGTCCGTAACTGTATCTCGCCTATGCTGGAACTCTTTTTGATGTCGTTCCGAAATCCATATCAGTCTACGGTTTTGCTGATGATAGAGGGCAAATAAAAGCTTTCGTCCATAGAATCACAAGCGATCGGAGACTTTGAAAAGATGCACAGTTATAATCAATGACTTGATAACAACGCCATTATGTCATTGTATAAAAATAGGCGTTTTATCAAATTATTCAGTTTCAGTTTTAATTCGCATTAACTCGAGTGGGTTGGACTCCCTACTGAGTGATGCAAGCCCTTCTGGCGGGGATGCTTTGGCATGCCAATGGCACTGTATGTGGGTCAATATTCGGCTGGTTTTTGTCGCCTTTAGATTCAATTTGCCCGAACTTGACCTGGTAGGGGTTGGACGCCAAGTCGGCTGGTATGAACCGTCCCGTAAGGGCTTGCTTTGGTATGCCGACGGCAGAGGCCCCATATACCCTCTGACGCTGCATGTAGGCCAATCTCCGGCTGCTTTGTGTCGTCTTTGATGTCAACTCACCCGTACTAGACCTAAAGTGAGTTGGGGTGGGTTGGGCCTCCAGTCAGTTGGTATGACTCGTTCCGTCTGGTATGGAGAGAAGGAAGAGGCCTGAAATGTACGCCCATCTCCGGCTGATTGTTGTTACCTAATATTAAATTGTCCAAGTCCATTTTCGGACATCCGCCGTCGCTATACCGGAGTATCCCCGGGGAAACCACTCCATTCGCCGAGGGATCCAACATTCCCCAACGCTCACGAGGTGAAAAGAAGTAAAATCTAAAAGAAGAGTAGTGCATGTCACCTCTGTGCCACAGTACCATAGCGTTAGACGGCATAGTGGCGCGTTCGAGGAGAAATCAACAGAAATGTGGCAAATGTTTGATGGATATCGTCAAGGATGTACTTAATAATCCATAATAACGTGCTGGAATCGAAACGATATATCTCAAACTGTGATTTGTGCGTGAATAGATGCGTATTATTATATCACTCTGGCTGCTCCCACGTGATGTAATTCCTTCGCATCTAAACTCCAAACAATGATTTTATTCAATTTGGGATATAGTATTATTTCTTAAGTACTGTATTCATGATCTGAGCCGTGCCATGGGAAAACCAACATAGTGGGTTTGCGACCAGCATGGATCCAGACCAGCCTGCGCATCCGCACAGTCTGATCAGGATCCATGCTGTTCGCTATTGGTTTCTCTAATTCCATTAGGTTTGAAAGCGAACAGCATGGATCCTGACCAGACTGCGCGGATGCGCAGGCTGGTCTGGATCCATCCACTATGTTGGTTTTCTGATGGCACGGCTCAATTACTCTTTAATTATTATTTTGAAATCAATACCCTAGTATTTGGTTGCTTTTTATCCGAAAGATTCATCTGATATCATTTATGCCCCGTTATGACATTTGTCATTGGGTTTAAATAGGATTGTTAGTTGGGCAAGTAGTGAACCACGGTATCCGTTCGTGGTCAAAGTTTTCAGGATCACATAAATCCATTAAATAATAGGACTGGGAAGTTTACCCGGTTAATCGGATCCCATTCGATTACTATGTAAAACCGGTTTCAGTTTTGCAAAACTGGTAATCGCTCTCAAACAATAAACACCACCAGTCGTATTTTATCTCTATACATTTCTTTGACCAGCACATAGATCCACAGTATATTTCTACTAAAACACATCAAGAGAACATGTATAATCAATAGTTTCGAATTTGCTTGACGTGATATTTAAAATAAAATATACATAAATATGACTTATTAATTGTCACACTGCTTGCAAACGATAGTGTCAGTAAGTTTCTAATGGAGTCAGCTACTGGAAGTACCTTGATACGGTCGTCAGGTCAATATGCCCACCGATTAACCGGTTCGATTCGATTTCAAACAAATGATTAACCGGTTTCAAAATTTTGAAATCGTCCTAGCCCTATTAAATAACAGAGGCAGGGGTTAAACTTCGTTGATTTATGAGTCTTACGAGAAAATGCTTTTATGAAGATAAAATGTCGTTTATTTCTATAACTATACTCATAGGAAGAGGACAGGACGACTGCAACTGCTTTTCTGAGTGGGGCGCTCTACCTTGTGTCAAAATCTTTAGATAATCGAATGTGACGAAAATTTTCATCAAAACATTATTATTCTAGCATATTAAAAGTGTTGTTCTTGTCATATTTCTGGAGTGCTTTAACGGGAGAGAAAACGTGTAATGATAGAGAGATTCTCGCGCTCACTTGCTGTTTAAACACATTTTTTTATATGTGCGTTCCGTGGCAAAGCCTAAACGTATTACGGCCCAAAAACGGATGAAAATCAACTAAGGTATTTCCTAGCATTTCACGGAAATTTAATGACGTTGAGGTACACTGTTTTCATTCATTTGAGTCGCGACATGAGAAAGCCAACAAAGTGGCTTTGCGACCAGTATGGATCCAGACCAGACTGTGCACTGCGTATCGCAGCCTGGTCAGGATTCATACTGTTCGCTTTCAATTAGAGAAACTGTTAAGGAACAACATGGATCCTGACCAGACTGCGCGGATGCGCAGGCTAGTCTGGATCCATGCTGGTCGCAAAGCTACTATGTTGTTTTTTTTCATTGTGCGGCTCATTTTTTTTTTCGCGTTTTATGCTAGATTCTAACACGACCTGCAAATAACCTACATACGTGTAGAGCAAAATTTATCTCGGGTTATTCTGCAATATACCACTCGCGTGCAATGACGTCGTCCGATCAGGGTTCGTAGCGCGGTCGTAAAAAGTAGTTACCATTTTTTACTAACACTGTTTATACTAGTATGTCGTGTTTGAATCGGAATAATAAGTTCCCAAGTGTGATTTATTATAGAATAACCCGAGTTTTTCGTTCTTATGCGAAACAATATATTCTTACGCATAAGAACTCAAAACTCAGGTTATTCTACGATAAACCACGTTTGGGAACTTATTATTTCTTAAATAACGTAAGCGCGTGTTCATTTCGTGTTATAACATTTTCATTACCTGTCATAAACGGACTTGATTATGTCTGCTTACATATTGCTTCCTAAGGATCTCTTCGCAGATTTTATTGGAAATTAAACAATGATTGACAACAAAAGCGATATCATGCGATGACCTTTAACAAAAAAAAAAAAAAAAAAAAATAGGTAGATATATGAAAAAGAAATGGAGGGAAATTGAGAATATTTCTGATTTATTCTCGTTTTCCGTTCGACTCAAATCCACATTTCTTAAGTACGCTGTCAAATTGGCCAGTAAAGGCACTTTTTGGGCGTCATTTTCAGTTTCTCCAAGGTTTTTAGCATATCCATGTTTTAGTTGGAAGCTGACACGTACGAAATTAATATATTTTTAAAAGACTTTAAAGTCTTATCCTGTGATATAAGTTTCACGAATGATCTATGACGTACCTTAAGATTTTGACGTATTAAAGCGTCAGACTAACATATAGCGTAACGAAGTGTTTAGCAGAACAAAAATGTCCGTTTTTCGCGTATAGCCTTTTAACAAGTCGAGGAATTTTGTTTAAAAATTAATCATAAATGCGAAAATATATTTACTTGCGTTTGATAAACAAAAATCGTGCGTCACCGATTTCGTTTTTCCAGTAAGACCAATTTGATTTCCCCACCCCGAGCTTAAACGCAAAGTTATTTGGTGGTATTTTTAAAGTTTTGCTGAAGGTTTCGGACGATTTCAGAAAACGTGTACTACTAAACATGCTGTCGACATTTTATCGTAAAACATACATTTAATGAAAAAATAAACTGAAATACAACAATTAACATTTCTAATTCGAAGTATAACAGAAAAAAGAAGTCCAGGCAATAGTCTTGAGCTGCGAACTTTCGGTTTTTATTTAAATCATAATTATTACAATTGTTTCTGTCAAAAAGCGCAGCACAAAAATCTTCTTTAGCTTTATTTGTATACGATATGAATGTGTGATTATAATGGAATACTACCATTTCAAAACTATCTAAAGCACAACGAGACTGTATATACATGTACGATATCAATGTAAAGCATTATAACTGTGCACCATAATTGTCAGATTGTTGCTATATGCATGAAAAGTAAACGGAAATATCAACAACTTGAACTTTTACACTATCGCGCTTGACCATCGAAGTGCCACCATTGCACTTTCGCACATAACCATCGCAGTGTCACCATTGCACTGTCGCGCTTCGCCACCGCACTGCCACGCTTCATTATCGTATGATCACGCTTCACCATCGCAGTGTCACCATCTTTCTGTTGCTCGTCGCCATCACACTGCCGCGCTTCACAATCGTAGTGTCACCATCGTATTGTTGCGCTTCCCCATCTTTTCTCTGTTTATCGACTTTAATTTAATTTTGTATTGTGTAGTATTGTCTACTCTTTCCAATGATTAAATAATCAGAACGTTTTCCGGTACGGGTATTATTTTTATGAATACCACCAGAACAGATGGAATTTAAATTAAAATCACCCGGCTTCTGTTTTTAAACAGATGTCAGCAAGGCACTATTTAAATAAAATCCGCCTGTATTGTGTCACTCAAATTTTTTATGAGATTTAAAAATGAATATCAACCGGTAGGGTGTTGTACAAACAAACATTACTTGACCGAGTGGTACATATAAGCAAATTCAAAATTAGTATTCAAAATTATAATAATGCGTATGGCACGCTTCAGCTCTTTTCATACTTCAAAATGTCCGATGTTTACCATCTACCAACTGATAAATATATGACGAATGACTGACTAATGCTGTATAGCACATTCTCTAATCAGCCCCTGTGTCTATTTTTAGAACGACCTTATAAAACCCAGGTTTATAGTTAAAGGATTCGGACAAACATTGAGAGAGAGAGAGTGTGTGTTATTTATATAGACTCAATGAATTGTGTGATGCCTGTATGATGTTATACACATTATTTTTTTCTCTTTAAGAACTGTAAATGTATTTCAGACATGTCCTAGAACTCTGTAGACTGAATTACAGAAACTATTTACTTTGCCCGACGTTATTATTAACATGCAGTAAACTGTTTCACACCAAATTAAATTATCTTATTCATGTTGAAATTTAGATTGACTATACTGAGGGCTATGACATTAGTTATAAGGAATAATAATTCAGGAAAACTTTAATGAAATTAAATCACACATTGTTCTGTATTATCAATGATGAAAGTAAACACAAAAAAAAATATGACACCGATAGGAAAATAAAACATCTGTTATTGAAGCATTTGATTGAAATCTATATCAATAAAAAAGTACATATACAATGTATATCAAAATTACATGATGTAATCTGTCAATATGAAACAATTTTTCTTTGTTTTTTTAGAGCAAGAGTGGGGAGGTCATGAACAACTGTTTTACTTTGTAAGAAAATTTATTGTTTTGTTTAAACTTAAACTTGATCAGTATTTGAGCCAACTCAGTTGGACCAATCCAGATGTTGTGAGTTCGATCTCGGTGACAATTTGACTAGAGAGATTAAATCTGAAATAATTTGTTCTCGATCCAGATTTTGTGGGGAAGTTGTATTACAGTAAACATTGCTTCAGTTAACCCTTATCTTGCTAAATTTCTATAATGCACTTGTCCATTTTTCAATTTGGACAGTACCATTTACTGTTAAAAGGGGTGCCTGCCAAAAAATGAATTTGCTAAATTAATTGCAAACAATGCAGATCTTGATCAGATTGAGCGGATGTGCAGGCTGATCATTATCTACACTGGTCGCAAAGGCAGAATCAATCGTGTCCAGCATGAGAAGGGCTAATAGACTCACGATACATAATCTAGGTAGGACTAAAATGATAATAATGCCACATCAAACAATAAAGAAAAAAAGAAAACAAGTAGAATTTGTCAGAACAAATGTTACAAATTTAAATACATAACAGAAATGAAACAATATTTTTTCTGCGTGTTTTACAATCATTCAAGATTATATAAATAATACTGATGATTATCATGTGTAAAACTCTCTTAATTCAGATATAATTCATCAAATTCCTCCTTTATCTTTTGTCATTTTCCGTCCTAAACAAAAACAGTGATTGTTACAAAATACAATCCATTTATTTTAATTAACAAACATCATCTAATAACATCGTGGAAAATAATAGTATAAAATTTGTCCAGCACCAATATTGCTAAGACCATTTTATGAGCATTTTCTTTTTCTAATAAGAATATTGGCTAAAAGTCTCATAATTATGTATACATGATCAATTATTACATGTACATTTCATTTATGAGTCAATATTTAAAAAAGATATGAACCAAATGCACCAAATATTCAACCATCTTAGTGCATATGCATTTTAGTGCTTTGAATAGAAACACATTTTGCAACACTGGCCAAGTACATAATTTACTGTGAGATAAGAATGTACAAATGCTACTGTCCGAAAATCTCTGAGCCATAAATGTTTGTTACTAATAATAGGGATGACCGCATAAGTGTGACGTAGTGATACCTGTAATCTGAAAACGTGCTAACATATGCCATGTCTGCTTAATGATGGATATAAAATTACATATAATGTCTGCCTTATGATGGATATGTACATACATATATATTATATATAAGTAATGTCTGCTGAATTCGTATTTTGTAGGTACAAAAAATTAGGCAGACAAAGAATTTTATATATTTTTCGTTTCTCAGTTTTTCAAGACGCGGCTTTTACTATTCAATTTTAAAAGGGTTTTCATTATAAATGTGTAAAACAGACCTCGAAATCTCAAAAAATACAATATATATACAATGTCTGCCTAATGCTGCTTTTTAACCTACGGTCTGCCTAATGAGGAAAGCAGGGTTATATATATATATATATATATATATATATATATATATATATATATATATATAATACATATAATACATAATAAAAATCATCATTCGTATTCTACAAAAGCGATTTTATTGGGAAATTTTTAAATATAATAAACTTCGTAAATTTACGAACAACCCTTTAATTGCATTTAATAAAAAATAAAAACATACTTTTAAGTTTTAGCGCTAAGATTTTTTTAATTAAGACATGTTCGTAAATTTACGAATGCAATAAGTCGTAAAAATTTCATATAAACTAATACATAAATTGGATTTTAAAAGTGTTCAAAAGAAGTAGTTCGTAAATTTACGAAGTTTGCCAAGACTTGGCACGGAATAAGATTACATTAAAATGAAACAATCAGCTTTGTACAGAAAAGAAATGTGCATTTGACACTGTTCGTAAATTTACCAAGTAGCTTAAACTGATTAAATTTCTATTTTTGCAAACATTTGAGAAAGTTAAGGAGCTGGACTTTGTAAATTTACGAACAAGCTGAAAAAGTGAAAGAAATAAGAAGTGTAAATTTGACACAGTTTATAAATTTACAAACAAATAACAACTTCGTAAATTTACGAAGTAGCTTCTACTGATTAAACTTTCTATTTTTGCAAAAATCTGAAAAACTTTAAAAGTTCCACTTCGTAAATTTACAAACAAGATGAAAATTGTGAAAATTTTACAAATGCGAAGAAATGTAAATCTGACATAATTCATTAATTTATTGTACAAGTAACAACTTCGTAAATTTACGAAGTAGCTAAACAAGGGGTAAAATACTATGTGTGAGAAAAGGTCATGTTTGAAATAATAATTAGTAAGGTTCGGTGAGTCTAGCTTAAATACTTTTTGAATTATAAGCATTTTTAGTTTCGGATGGGACGCACGCACGGATGCACGCACGATCATCAAGACGGACAACGCAAAACCAATATCCCTCCGCCTTCGGCGGTGAATGATAAGATACGACTTTAAACATAAACTGCAGCTGCTACATATTGTGTTAGTGTTAATGCTTAACAAAACTACTTTGTGATTTCCTGGAAGTGTTTTATATGCATATTCTACAATATATCACACGTTATTTTTGAATTAATTATTAATCACAATGTGAAAGTAAATGTTATGCTTTGATTAGACTCCGGAATACCAGAATAAAATCGGACGTGTTTTAACGTTTTTATTACTTGGAAAGTGCATAGAATATTGTTGTAATTAATATGATGCGGATAAAATATACTTACCTGATAATTTTATCGGAATAATACTGCACCATAAGTCATTTATCGCAGAGTAAAGGGTTGTAAAGAATACACTGAGACAAATGTGCAATTAAATTGCCCAAATTATATATATTAACAGGATATAGCTCACAATAAGCTTGCGGCCTTGATGATTTGAATATGTTTTGACCGTTGATGTATGACAAATAAATGAATAAATATGTATTGTAACTATTTATGTAATTGTATTAGTTGCATTAAGTTGACATATTATTAAACAAAACTGCCGCAAAAAGTAATGCATATCATTAATGAGCAACGCATTGGTTATAAACACACCTTTTATTGTGAAAACGTTTTCAAGGGAGACTATGCCTTCATAAGAATATAATAGGGAAAGCGAAGTTGTTACTCTTTTATATGCATACTAAATCTTCATACAAACAAAGGTATGCGACAAATTCGTTCACACGGGAATGGCATTTATTGATACTTGTTTTTCAGGGGCCGGTAAGTCAAGAGTGTACGCCATTTTCACCATGGAAGAACTATAAAAAAAATGGAAACTCTTATCAGACATTCATTAACGGCTTATACGTATATGTACAGAAACACTTCATAGAAATAAAAATGTATGCACTTACATAATTTAAAAAGTGATAGAAATGTATGAATTTCATACACTTATTCATTCCATTATTAACCTTTTCTAACACGAGCACTGACTTCAAGATACTTTGTTGACGCCATGAATTTGCGTGTCAGTTAGGCAGGCGAAATGGGTAAAAGTGTGTTAAACTATTCAATTACATGTGCTATATAAGAAATGGGTTTGTTTTACTAGTTAGATAAAACTATATTTCACTCAAGAACTACGTATTGTACATTTTACAGATGTTTTGATATCACATTGACTTAAAAACATTCTCTATATGTTGCACTAATTCTACTGAACGGTAAGACGATGAGAAAACGGTAAAATAAAATACAAAAGGGAGATGAATCACTAATTCTCTTAGATTATAATATGTTTAAAAGTACTTCAGCATACCTTGTTCCTTAGAAATATATTCAGTAGTTATAAGTAATTGTCTTTAAGTTACAGAAACTCTAAATATGTTAGCAAATGTGACACAGATTAAATTGTGATCGTCTTTAACGCAGAATCCTTCGACCCCTTGTACATCGGTCCATCTGTCGGTCTTCTGATTATGTTTTTATTGACTTAATCCTGTTTTTATGCTATTTGACATACAGCTATTACAATAAAAATTCACAGAAGTAACGAAAGGCTGAAAGGGTCGGATCTTTCGGTATTTTTCTTTTTTATTTCACCGAATATAGTATGAAGAATCTTTTAATTGTATGATAAAAGGCGTCATACCCAGGCTTGGACCTATTTTGCTGAACGTAACAGATGATTTCTCCGTCTTTGACTTCGAATGTCTTTGTTGTAGGCACTTTATTTCTGATTTGTGTATCCCAAGTATTATAATGAACTTGCTCTACAGCGCATTATAAGCAATTGTTTTATGGTAGGCAGGCAGGTAAGCAAACAAGTGGCCATCAAATTTTATATTAAAATATATAATTCATAGTTCGATATCCAGTTAGCATTTCTTAATCGATCTATATAGGCGGAAAATACGCTTTTAATGTTTTTGATTTTATGCTACACATGAGAAAGACTTTTTAAAATGCCGATAGTGATCGGGTTCGTTATGAATCAGAGCTGTGGTATTTCGATCCATTCAGATCGTTCATCACCTCATTTTTGTTGTTTTAGTGAACTGTTCGATTTTTAAGCTTTGCTGGTTCCAATACTCCAACTTCAATGTTTAAGCACTCCTTCGATACGGTGCCTGCTTTTTGTGATATGTAGACTCCATGACCCCATGCCCCCACTAAATTCCAGTTTGTTTAGTTCAGCCCATTGTTCTTTCCTTTTCGGCAACACCATTATTTTAACTAGGGACCAAACGCCGCTTTTCGTGGAATTACACTCTGTGTTGCATTTGAGGTTACCTTAACACCGACATCTACTGGTGTCTTGTATTTTGTCACTTGTAACATTTGTAAATGTTACGTAGTTCTCAACCAGGGAACAGAGGGCTTACTCAACAGGCTTACTCAAACGAGCATGAAACGTTATTATTTCATTGGAAGGCGACCTCTGAATTTCCAATTTTTGAATTTTCATATCTCAAAGTTGATGATATACATTTTAGTGACTGAAAATGCATTTACTTCTATCAAATTGGGATTCTCAAGACTATTGGAAGTATATAATACGAAAGACAAAAAAAAAGGTTAACCAGGTCCCTTCAACTTTTCGCGCGCTTTGGATGACTTATTTTATTTAATATCCTGATCCCCATATCTTGATATGATGGGCTAGTTCATTTCATATCAATGCATTTTTTTAGTTTGGCTCAGCTCCCTTTTATACACTTTTTTTGGTTATCGCAATGCAGCATTTTAATAACGTCTACATCAGGCATTTTACATGTATTCTGTGACAAAAGTTTAGCATTGTTTGAACAGTTATACCGACAGGCCATTTATTTGTATACTGTGACATGTACCGTAAGATTATTCCAAAGGACCATAACCTCTCAGCCTGGCAAAATGTATTCATTCCCAGGCAACATGCATAATGCCACCTTAACGATAGATTTTTGTACGTTTTTGACAAAATCCCTTGACAACTGTAGTATTGAAAAGTTCTCTGAACAGGGTTTTCGGTACAGACAGACAAAAAGGCAGAGACTATATGTCATCAGCCAAAATTTGTTGTATAGAACGATTAAACAAGGTCGAATTTGCAGATGATGTGGCGTCAATTTAAAAGAAAATGTACAGTAACGCGGATACAGTTTGTCAATACAAAAAACAAGACAACACAAAGTTCAATCAATTATATTGACCATTTAATATATGTCAGTTTGTTTACCATTCTAATGTTCTGTAAACTTTTAAAATCAGTCTGGTTAATGGCAAAAATCAGTCTGGTTAATGGCAGTTGAAATCAATCCTGAAAACAGAAAATGATATTTAGACAGATTATTTAACTTTTAAGCTGGCTGACATTGTCTACATTTCAGCAAAAATTAAACAAAAAATGTAAATTAATTAATAACATGAAATACGTTGGTGAAGCACGCATGCTTCTGAGATGGAAATATTTACGACTGGGTTGTGGAAATACCTGCTACAGAATCGATATAATTAGATAACAGGGTTCTTTTATAAATTTGACTACCATTTCATATGTTAAAAATGACAGAATTATTGAACAATGCTAATTATGACCAAAGTTTTTTTCTTTTAAATACGGATCTAACTTCTAAACACGACAGGCCTCATCATGCTGAATATATCCGTTTCATATTTGGCATTTAGCATGTTCATTCGAGTCTCCTGAATAATTTAATTAAGCTATAACCGATACCTGGTGAACATAATCAAAGCCAACAAACAAACTATTTTACGTAGAAAGTGTGCTTATATATCATTGTTCCCATATTTATCATCTTAGTATAATAAGCAAATTGATACTTTCATTTTTCAGTAATTCTTTGTTTATCAATTTTGTAATATTATGCCTATGTCGGTGTTGCATCGGCATATACAGCATAGAAATTCGTAAATAAGAATCACTGTTGAATGAAACATAAATGTGAAATACCATTATCTTATTTAAATCATGTTCTACCCGATGGTCATGGTTTCGATTCAAATCTTGATAAAAGTTGTTTTCGAAACTTTTTGGTGCCGACGGGAGGAAAATTATAAAAGAATATTTGTATAAGAATTAAACTATTTCTATGTTGTTCATGCATGTGTAATTCTAACTAATAACGCACTGTAACACCACACGCCTCTTTGAAGGTTGCATAAAATAAGAAAGTCAGCAGTTTTTAACACACAATGGTTTATTTACAAGATGAAGAAACTAAGAATTGATCCAGGTATAAATACATTAGCTTTTTGTCCCACGCCAAACTTTTAAATAATTTATACTTCTAAGCCGAAAATTTCTATGTTACATTAACCTAACAACTCTTTCTAAATATTCCTGGATAGTCTGTCTAACCCGATCTCGTATTGTTGTATCCCCCGAACAAAGAATTTGTATGGTGATATACTGGTTTCAGATTGTCTGTCTGTCTGCCTGTCCGGGCGACCGAAATGAAAGAGAGGACCATCTAACAGTAAAGAGAACAAAAGAGAACAATAGCTTCAATCCGTTAACAATAGAATAAAGGGCCAGGGCCCCCTATTCCAACAAAAGAAAATAACAAAAGAAATGTCCCCCTCTTTCATTTCGGCCGGACGTCCGTCTGTCTGTTTGTCTGTCCGTAGACACAATCTTGTGCGCACATCCCCTTGACACAATTTAATGAAACTTTACACAACTCATCAGTAACAACAGTAGTTGTGCATGGTGCATGTTAGGTTCTTTCAGAAAATAAAATTGCAGAGTTACGGGACTTTTTCTTTTGTTACTATACTATATACATAGAGTCTGTATACTATTCAATCGTGTGCACCTAATCTCCTGAACCCATGCACACAATTTAATGAAACTTAACACAAGTGATCAGTAGTAATCCTAGTTGTGCACGGTGCATGTTAGGTTCTTTCAAAAAAAAAATTCTGCACAGTTATGGGACTTTGTTTTTTGTTAATATACTATATACATAGAGTCTGCATATGTAATCTTGTGCGCGCCTAATCTCCCCAACTCTTGCACTCAGTTCAATGACACTTCACACAAGGGATCAGAGTAGTAACCCGAGTTGTGCATGGTGCATGTTATGTTCTTTCAGAAAACAATTATGCACAGTTATGGGACTTTGTTTTTTGTTAATATACTATATTCATACAGTCTGCATATGCAATCTTGTGAGCGCCTAATCTTTCGAACATTTGCACACAATTTAATAAAACTTAACACACGTGATCAGTACTGACCCTAGTTGTGCATGGTGCAGGTTTTGTTCTTTTAGATAAATATTCTGCAGAGTTATGGGACTTTGTTTTTGTTACTATGCTATATACATAGAGTCTGCATATGCACTCTTGTGCGCGCCTAATCTCCCGAACCATTGCACACAGTTTAATGAAACTTCACACAAGTGATCAGTACCAACCATACAGGTGCATGGTGCATGCTAGGTTTTTTCAGAAAAATATTCTGCAGAGTTATGGTACTTTGTTTTTTCTTACTATACTTTATACATAGAGTCTATATACATGTACATACTAATGCAACCTTGTGTGCTTCAAATTGCAATGTACTGTGTCAGAACGTGCGGGGGCTGGGGTAAATTCATCACCTTCAGTGATAGTGCTAGTTCAATTAACCGATTAAATTTCTGTTAATCATTTCTTTTCCCCTGATTCCCGTCTCTTTTCCTAATTCAGTCTATATTTGTAAGCATTTGTACCTTTTTCACGAACTGCATCGCAATAACATGTTTACAAGTATTTCAAAATATTGATAGCAAGGAATTCGGACACTTTCTATATGAATTTGCCTATTCTAAGAGTGAAAAACAAACCACTAAGAAATAAGTATTTTGTAAGCTTGTGCATGCCCTCCTCGCGTCGCGCACGCCACTAGCGATGAGGATGTAATTTGTTTTCCATTTTGTTTATATCATTTTTTTTTGTATTTTTTATATATTTTTCATTTCTTTATTTTTTCATCTTCTTTTGTGCGTTTATATTTTTTTCTTTTTGACACATACTAAATGTCACACGCATTCATTACTTCATGTTCTTCCTTCTGTGAAAACTGAATTGAAGATTGAATTTTGCGGCGGACTAGGCCTAAACACCACAAAATAGATTTAACTTTTCCGATACAGGTTCCTTAGACAAGCCCCACAAAGAACTGTCATTTCGGATACATTTTTATTCCATGTTAAGCCAAATGAGACGTGCCATGAGAAAACCAGTGGCTTTGGAACCAGCATGGTTAGTGAACAGCATGGATCCTGACTAGACTGCGCAGATGCGCATGCTGGTCTGGATCCATGCTGGTCGCAATGGTACTATGTTGGATTTCCCATGGCGCGACTCAAATATTATCTGTGCCACTGGTACTAATCCCAAGCAAGAACCCACCCTTTGGCCTTGATAAGATGACTGCCTTTTCTTAGTATTAATGTTATACAGCACACACATCACTTAAAGCAGAGCTATACAGACATGTACACACCAACACCACTGTAATAAAACTGACCAGTCACTTATAAATGTATACCTATTCACACATGTAATGCATCAATAACTTTACATTACGAACAGTGTATAGATAAATCAAGTACATGTTGTTTGCAAAAATATTGTTCTCTTTTTTATTTATTTATAGGATTTTAATCTTAAAATGTTATTTTTCCTTAAATAAATGTACTTTGTCACTTTTTTACTGGAATTCATATATTTAAAACTTCCGTAAAGTGATGACATTATATTTTTACGGAAATTAAACATTTTATTTTTTCAAGAAGATATACCCTGGCCTAGATAAAATAAGAAAAACATCTTGATAGGAAGAGATACAAACCGGTTTCTGCTGTTATAAGTTAACTAACACATTGGTTTATCATTGACTGGAAACGATTTGGGTATTGTTTAAATACATGTACTTAATGAGAATTTTGCATTCAAAAATGTAGTCTAGAAGCATATGATAGTGTCCGAAGTCCTTTAAAAAACATGTCAATCTAAAAAGGCCATTATGTACTCATATAACTGTAAACAACAGATGTAGAATCAATCATCATTGGATATTTCGTAAATAAATGACTGGTATTGAAACAAAGTATTTCAGGTCAAATCTAATAGACAAATTAAAACATTCGACCGTGATTCACTTTGCTAAAATTGTAAACAACAACAATATGCTGACCAGGTAAACAAAGTAATTGACCTTTCTGTCCAATTAATGAAAATTCCATCGAAAACAATAACAAAATAATTTAGGTCAACCACATCAATTTCAGTTGAGAACTTCGCAATATTTGACCGGTGAAAATAATAAAACAAAATTAATGGATAAAACATTCCGACGTAACGAGGTTCGCTAGAGTAGTAAAAACGAAATGCGTAGTACATTTTGTATATGTAAGAATTGTCAGAATTTTCTACCCAAGCCTTAACAAATAGAATATACACAACGATTAATTAACTGGAAACTGACCTTCGAGTTATCATTGTGTTACAGCACAATAAGTAAAATTGTTGTTGCTCTTCTCATTATGTTTCATATTTGCCAAAAACACTATATTTGGGCGAGCATACTGAAAGCCAGTATTCCGATTTTCGCCGTATGGTATACTGGCTAGTTGATGTGATAACAGGAGAAATATTAAATTAATGTTGTATAAATGATTTTGGACAAATACGTAAAAACAAAATAAGTCAAACGGCCAGTAGGAACATATTGAAGGAAAACAATTGTTTAATAACTAACATGCATACCTATCTGAATCTTATTTTGCAACATATTGTATCTTTGGGCATTACGCACGGCGAACCCCGTCCTAAATTGACCTCTCCAAGTAAACATCTAATCCTGCACTCACAGGAATACGTCTGTGGCCCTGAGACAAAAGAGAAAAGGTAGAAGGGTGTTGTTTTTTTTTTTTGAACACACATATTTCTCCATAAGGCGTAGAAAAAAGTTTGTTTCCGGTAACATGTTACATTTAACAAAAATTAGGGTAGGTACATGTAGGTCGGTATTTTTTGTTTTAATATTTTTTTATTAAGTGGGACTTTTCGGAAATTATTTTTGTGTCAAAAATTGAATACAAATAAGAAAGTTATGTCTCTACAGCATCAGTAAGTTGATTACTAACATCACTGACCATGTTTAAAGCATAAAAAATGCAGTTTTGCAACTTTCTGTTTAAAAGGTGAAAAAAATTTATCTAAGGCCATAAAAACATTTAGAGTCTGGCCAAAAGTTTAGAGTAGGTCGGGATACCGGAAACAAACAGTTTTTAGGCCTAAGATACATTATTTAAGTAACAGCTGATTTCCATGTAGTGAACAAGTGAGCGTTAATTTTGGGGTTGGAAAAATTAAGACACAACTTAATGTTTGTTCAACTATTAACAATCGCCATTTGTACCTAATACTCTAAATGTAGGTTATTCGTGTACGTTGTTTGTGATTTAAAATAATGATGCAAATTACAATGTTACAATGTTTCAGTCGTCCTGCATGAGCTAGTTCGGGAAAGTGAATATATATAAAGCTTTGTGTATTGTGTAATTTATCTTAAAATCAGCCGCCGGATACATAAAGTTTACAAATTATGCATAAGTCATGGTTGTTTGTGTTCTGTTGTATTAAAAGCTTTTTCTCAACAGTTTCTACGAAAAATATACAGGAATCACATCATTTTATCATTGGTTGTTTACGGTTAAAATTTCAGTGGTTGTGTATGGTTAAAATTGGATCTACTTATGTTTTACTATCATAATATTTCTCATTACTATCATAATATTTCTCATATTGCTTTACTGATGATATACAAGTTATAAAAATGGCATTTTGTTTTATATTTTAGCTTAACTATACTATGCCCCAACGATAACTTGATATTTACAAACATGACTATAAATAGATTAAAATGGAACATAGGGAATTCAACATTTTCCTAACATGTTACAATCTAAATATTTCTAGATTTTATACCAGTTACGAATTAGCTCAGTTGTAAAGCATACAGTCCATGTTCAACAGATCCTTTGCCGTGTGGGTTCGAAACTCAGCATCGACATTTATTTATTTTGTAAATTTTTATTTCACTTTTGCATAAAAATTAAGATTCCTTCATGAGCTCTGTGACAACACGACAGAGAGGTATCTAAAGGCGACATGACAGATCAGAATAGTTTATTATATAACAAAGATGATATTGATTAATGCAAATAATGAACATACTATTGTGTTATATAAAGACATATATACAAATACAAGTATGCCCACGGGCAGAATGTCGAGCCCACCAGCACCTTTGACCTCTAAGTGTGACCTTGACCTTGGACCTAGAGACCTGCTTCTTACGCATGACACTCCGTCTTATAATGGTGAACATTCATGCCAAGTTACATCAAAATCCTATGTATGAAGGAGAAATGCTCCGGACATACTTCAATTTGACCTTTGAGATAGGAACATGGGTTTGCACATGACACGCCTTCTCATTGAGTTAAATATTAATGCGAAATATAAACAAAATTGGTCTATGCATGTCAAAGTTATGATCCGGACAAAATCGGACGGACGCACGCACGCACATATAACGAAAGTGGCGACCGTATCAGCTCACAGCAAGCGTGCTCGACAACAAACCATCAAAGAAAGAAACAAAAATACGGAAGCAAAAACGAAAACGAATACGAAAACGAATAGGAAAAACAACAAAAAATTCTGGAAAAAAACCCCTCAGGATTCGAACCCACAAAACGATCTGCTTACACCCAATTATTGTCTGCATTTTACCCAACTGAGCTATGTTGCCATATACTTAGTGGATATTTAAAATGAAAGAAATACTAATATTTGCTTGTCAAGTAATGTGCAAGCATTATGAATGGTTATTTCATCAGTTATCATGACTTAGACTCGTCCTCGCTTTTCGGCGGGAATCACGTTATCATTGGGGATTAGTACGTTAAATATCCGTCAGATTACATCAGTCGATAAAAACAAATAATTTCCAAGGGAGCCCCTAACACCACCAGAAAATAATTCTGGATCTACCCCTGACAACAGTGAATTTTTTATTAAAAAACACTACAATTCTAATTCAGAAATTAGACACCGTACTTGTGAAGTGTCACGGATATATGTGTGCATTTAGATATTCTCCGTTTGGTCTGTTGGCCAAAGCCAAAACGTTTGAATATCGCAATACAGAAATAAGGCAAAACTTGAGCTATATCAAGATGTTACACTTTCCTCAAGGAAATTTGTACCGGTGGATTGTTATACTTTCCGCAAGGAAATTTGTACGGATGGATGTCGGTATGATCAGGTTGTCAGTAAACTTAAACGAAAATATAAAAACGTTGGTGTCTAATGAATGCAAGCTAGCCTTGCAATGGTAATGGAATTTTGAATCTTTATAAGTAATTATGTAATACTAAATGACCACTTTGAGGAACATTTGAAAGCAAACTAGATACCTGATTCCACTGTAATCAATGCGGCCAATACAACTAAAACAGCAAGTAAAATACATCCCCTCATTGTGCTTCCTAAAAAATAACAGAGTTCTAGAACGACGTATGACACAGCTGAAACAACATATGTTCAGAAAATCGTCTTCGGTCGTTATTGAAACGAAACCGATGAAACACACAGCTGCATATATTTTCATGTATTCCGAGTCACTTGTTGGACTTACTAGGAGTGCCTCTAATGTTATATAATGAATACTGCGTTTACGAGTAAATATGAGGCTAATTTTACATATTTCGAGTATTATCATGATTATAATGAATCATGAATATGTTTAAAACAAATATTTCGACAGGGATTTCCAAAATGTTTAAGAATCGAAATTTGTTTGGCAGATAATGACACTTGCGAGTTTGTTTACCTTTATAAAATTGGGCTATAAAGCGTTCTTGCAAGTCCATGCTTACAAAGGAATGAAAACAAACATAAAAACCTCTAGATATGGACTTAGAACATTAAAACATTTTTCTGAAATATGATCTGGCTCTCTGAAATTTTAGGATGAGCGTCTCAGACTAGAAATGACGGAACGGACGTAACGGTTCTGATTCTGCATAAGCTTCTGATAATTTTAATTCAAGTTACATTCAGATGGTGAAAAGAAACAATTTGCGCAACGAACATTAGGATGAAACTTTGAAAGAGGTCAATACGCTTGTGATGATTGTACAAAAATGAAAATATATGCTGACTAACACACATGTTCACGTAATAAACGTCGTCAACATTTCCTAAAAAAGGTTGTGTCCACTGTTAAAGCAAGTTTAAATTAGGCTGTCACGACTTACACTTTATACATCCGTAATGAAGTATTATTCATACAATATATTGGTTACATAGATTCAAATATGTGACTTGAATACACAATGTTCTATATTTAATTTCTATAATATTACATTAATAGCGCCATAACAGTTGTCAAATGTAAATAGAAGGTCTCACCTTTTTGTAATGTGTCTTGTCGCTTCTTTCAAACATTATATTAAAACTGTTGAAAATTGCCTATTTATAAACACGTTTTCACGTAAATAGGATGTTTATATCAGATTAAAAACGTATCCGTGTAGAAAATTTAACCAATCCAGGACAATTATTTAATGGTAAGTATTTCATACGTAATTTATTTTCGGTTCATCAAGATTTTGAGTATGAATATTATTTAAAGGCTTACCTACAAATTTGAATAATGGCAATAATCATACGTAAAATAGACAATAGAAACTAAATAATCCAAATCACACACACAAAAAACAACAAACTCGACTGGTGCTACACAATTCATTTATTTGGAAAGCTTAACCGAACAAAATTGGAATCACTTGCAGAAGGTATCAATACAGTGGAACTTATGAAAACCAAACCTTCTAAAAACCGGAAACCTTTGAAAACCGCACGAAACTCAAAGTCCCATTTTAGTTTTTCGTTCTTATTTCTATATATTTTCAACTTCTGAAAACCGGAACTTTCGAATTCTGAAAACTGGACGATTTTTTAAAGAACAATTTATATTTTAACACCAAAGTTGACTTCCGAAAACCGAGCAGCAAAATATTTTCCGGATTAAAAGTGTCACCTGTCTTTAACATGTTGTTAATCCAAAAACGCCCTTGGCAAGTTGTCAACATGTTATTATGTTTATCTATTTGCGGTGTGCGTTTATTTTGACACGCGTTATTATAGTCCACTGCCATCTGTAATCCCGCTCGAAAGTAGTTGAGAAATATAGCCACATATACCAAATTATTCCTTGGTCTAAGACAAAAATTATATATATGTATCTCTTCTAGGGACCACGACTTGATCCGGAAATGACGTCATCGATATGGCGACTGATTACTAAATAAAACTGCTGAATAACGTCTGAAAGAATCAGTGAAATTGCTTATAATATCGGATTTCATGTCATTAAACAAGCCAATGTAACATTTCAAATGTTTATATTTACCTTTTCTCAGAAAAAATATATTTTATTTATTTTAACAGTTTAATTTGTAACCCACCCACTTAATTGACAATACATTTTACACGTCGCTTCTACCTCTTGATATTAATTATTTTCTCCTATTCTTGTTGTGTTGAATTTGAAATATGATTATTTCCAAAAGTTACAAGAAATATAACATACAATAAGGGAATATAAGTTACAAGTATCTGCTTTAAATAAGTACCTAGAAGGAAAGGAATTTGACGAAAATGTAGTACAAATCAATGTCAGTACAGGCCTTTGTCTATGCTCTAACTATAAGCTTATGTGCAAATTACATGTATTGTTTGCAATTTTATCTTGATCAGATTTAAGCATGATCAAGACAATTATGCCAGTAGAAGTTATGAAGAATTTTTTAACTTAATGCAAGTGTTAAATTCATGATAGTCTTCTTAATTACTCAAAATTACTGGTTAATTATATTCATTCAAACTTTACATCAACACTGAGAGTGTTTTGCTTAATTCGTCTTCAGCCCCGCGATAAAAAAAAAAGATATCTTTAGCAATGTTTCAAGCAGAAAATGCTTAACTGAAATTAATTGCACAAAAAGTGCGTTTTATTAAAACAGTTCCAATGTCATTCATTAGATTATTTGGTAAATAGGTATAAATAGTAAAGAAATCATATAAAACGACTGAACAGCAAACCTTGTAATTGTTGGATTTTAAATTTTCTAGGATTTTGCACCAGTTTATATTAACTACGTATGTGTTTACCAGAGTTTGCAAATACTTTGTCGCAATATCTTTTCACGTGGGGTAAAATAGCAGTTCGACGTGAAGTTATTTGATTAAATAAATTAGTAGTGGTACATGTATAAGGGGTTAAACTATCTATGAATCGAGCTTAATGTGATTGTATATGCAATTAAGGAATACAAAATAATCTTGCTGATCATCCATGCGAACTTTGAAAGTACGCACTTCGGGGATGTGATTAGTGACCAAATCCTGTTCATTGGAAGGACTTAAGGTGTAGGTTTTTGTACTATAAAGTTCCATATGTAAAACGTAAATATACTGTAGGCGTTAAACGATGATGACAACATAGACCACCTAGTATGCTGGACTCAAACATACACAGATAAACTTCTGATGATTCCTTTCACAGATGTCTTTAACTCAGGTTTACGGGGAAGTATGTATTAATTGGATTTATCAATTTTAATAGGAGAATCCACACTATTAAATAGTTTACGTTTTTAAGCTGTTTATTGGAAACATCATTCTCAAGATTGCACTATGGAACATTTTTATTTCCATTCATTTTGCGTTCTGACCACGGTATCGGGGCATTAACCTGACCTGACACACTCATTCAGATAACAAGGGTATATATATATATATATAAGTAAGATATTTGCTCACTTAATATCGTTATTTAGTCATTTTCTGACATTAATGGATATTTTTACATTCTAAGCATAATAAATTCCATCTTCTTTTTCATAAATGTGTTTTATCTGCTAGAATAAACATTACTTTCAATAAACATATCAATTGTTTCAATTATAACATAGTTTTCAAGGACGTTGCCACCTGTTATTATCCAGCAGTCATACATTTTCTGCCTTTCTTATTTTCTCTTTGGCCGCCATATTTATGACGTCATAACTTTTTCCAGTCGCGTGCCCGGAAAGAGATACATGGGATATTACGATAACTCACTTCAATCTACGATGTGGTATAGGTCTCTATATTTCTCAATATTTTTCTCACGGCTGCCAATATCCCCACAAATCTCCATGTACTATTATCACAATGATCATTTGATGCAAAAGTAAAGATATAATCGGCGATTACTTTAATTTGTTTTCAATTTATGAAATTTAAGCGTGATGAATTAAATATCTTACATGTGGAAAGCTTTCTTTATGTTTGAATGAAAGAAAGATCGGTGTTTTAACTGATTTAGTTACATTGAGTAAACTATGCATTATCAACATCAATTAAATACTGACGAACTTGGGACTTCAAAGATGGTAAAATGAAAGTGGAAAATGTTTGAGGAAATGCTATTATTTTTTTTATATACAAAAATGGAAAGAATCGTGTTTTACTTCATCAGATTATTGTTCCTATGCAAAATGCCTGCTACACCTCCATTTAAACGGAAAAGAACATAATTGTCCCTTGAGGACAAAATAAATTATTTTTTGTGAATTGGAGTCTGTACCAACACCAACACTGAAGATGTGTATTTTTTAATAAAATAAAAGAGCGGCACAATAATAAACAAGAATAATGCAATGAATTTTAACTTGATTTTTTTTATCAAATCGTTATCTTATAAAATACAAATAGGATCATATTAAATGATTTAATTTGACAATCTGTTCATTTTCGTTATCGGTATTGCAGTAGCTGATGATAAATAAAAGATATGTTTTTATAATTGTTATTTACGTATTTATTATACATACTTGATTATCCTTAATGTTTGTAATTAATTTATTAATTCATTTATTATTTAATTAATCGATTAATTAATTACTTTATACAAACTTATACAATTAAAAATGATAATAATCCCCTTCATCCTACTTGTAAGAAAACATAAGTCTAGTTCACCACGTCCGCTTCGCCTGAAAACGACCAAACATTTGAATTCCTGAAACTTCCAAATACCAAACTTTTAGGCTGGTCCGGAGGTCGTTTGGTTTTCAGAAATTACACTGTACAAACTCATGTTGTCCTACAAAACGTTTAAAAACATTTTTTTTGTTTCAGCTGAGTTTGAAATTTTAATATCAATTTTACTAAAACTTCAATAAGACTGAACATCAATACTGAATAGTCACTTGAAAATATTTATTAACTTTAAACTTACGTTTAAACATGCAGAATATATAATTGACAAAGTTTCATTATCAAACACAGCTCAAGTGACCCTACAACCGAAGAAACTTTAAAGATATCCGTCCTTACCACACTTCATTTAATTCATATTTTTCCTTCGGTAATTCGGGATTTGAACTCATTGCCTCTATTTGTTCTGCATTACGTTCTTCATTAAAAAGCTATCTGAATGTAAAAACAAAATCCCACCCTACTATCATGTGGGTATTATGAAACTACAAGTTCTTTGTACATATCTTCGTACACAAATTTGTTCTTTTTACTATAATCTATTTCTTCAGAAAAATATTCCCTTCGCTTTTGAGCAGTTGTGGTGAAAAAGAAACAATCTTTCGCTTCTTCGACTGCAGTGTCTAAAATGGCATTCGTATATTTCTGCTTGACAGTCCTCAAAACTTTAACATAGAGTTTGATACACTATTATTCGGTGTCATAACCCTTACAGATCAAGGCAATAACTAAAGTTTTGCATTCGTACCGTCTTATTTATCAGTGAGCAAGAAAATTCTCCAATAATCCAAAATATCTACTCCACCGGTAGTGAGACGTTGCTTTACCTTCCCTTTTAGCTTCCTTTCTATCTTTCCCCATTCTGTAAAATCCCATTCAGTTACTAACATAAGCTTTGAAAAGATTTTCTATTGTTTTGTCTTCGAGTGTTCTCCATTTTTCTTTCTAATTTCCAATATTCCCTAATGCGTACAATTTGAAAGCTCGGGGCAATACAAATGAAATGATACAAAATCTATGTTATAAAGCAGTCTTACTTAAGATCCATTTCAACCAAACGTTTTCGTCCGGTTTTGAACGGTACACGAGACAAATTAGTATGAAGCATTTAGTATAAAAATATAAAGATCGGTAATATGACTAATCATACTGCAAACAAATGTTAGTAGCTTAATAGATCCATACATTCAAAAATCATTTATACAGATATCATACTCGCGCATAAAACATGTACGTGTAAAATCAATAATCCGTTTTTAGTCAAACTTTACATAAGCTCTGGTTAAAGTTTGTATTGCAAGCCTATATTTTAAAAGCAAAACAAAAGAATGAATATCTATTTGAATATTTCTCTTGTTTGCACTGAAGCAAAGGGAAAATATTACTTTGATGTATTTTTTAGGACAGACAACTGAAAACTAAACACATGTTTTGATCACATTCAGTACATTGCCATATTAGACACAAGGTATATTTTTTGTTTTTTAAATCTCAGAAAAAAAAGTATGGATAATATCTATCCTAACCATTTATGATTTCAATACTCACCTTCACATTATGCACGAGATTTTCAGCCTAGTTACTGTGGGATAGTGGTGCATACTCCTCAATCGTGTCGAATTACATGTAAATTTTATCTGTTTACTAGTAAGTAATTAGTGATTCAGTTCTTAGGGTAAAGATTATAAATCACTTTCAACATTCAAGCGATTCGTGATATCAAAGCTTAAAAACTTATTGATAGTGAGTGTGTGTACATCTGTTTTCGCCTGTATTTGAGCGTGTGAGTGAGTGAGTCCGTCATTGCATTTCAAAAGCAACATTTTGTGACATTTTGTGGTTTCCTTGCTCCACTTTCCCCCAACACTTGTCTCTTTTATCTTCCCTGTACACCTTCCCGCCTGTTTTTTTTTTTTTTTTTTTTGTATTTCGCATAATTAAAACGCACTTGTTGGATTTTTTAAGCAACCCGTCTACAATATTTTTCTGTTACAGCATCTTTTTGTTGTGGGCCTACTTTGTGATGCATGGCTCTATGGCTGTGTTTTGGGGTGCTCTGTGCTTACGGGAAATCTACCCTTACTTTTTATCTTTCGTTTAATGTAGCACATGGCATATATTCTGTTAGAGATTCATTTGAGGTGTAAAAATGGATCTTACATAGAACCAGATTGATTTACATTCAATATTTCAAAACAATTCGTGTTATATATTTCCATTTGAATTCTTTATGAATATTGCAACAACTTAAATAGGTATAACGGTTTTATTTTATATCAATTCGTGGTTCCTTGTATATGACCAACCAAGCTGCTTCGTGAGATAAAAAAAACTCTTTAAGGACCCACCACGACCTGGTGACCTTTTTTTCCCTCTCACATTAACTTCATGAAATTCATTCTGATAAGTTTGGTATAATCATGATAAAACAGCTATACTACAAGATGCAGGTTGAAAATTTAGGACCTCCCTGAATTAATATATTTTCACAATTCATATGTAAATATACTCATCCCATTTTTATTGTAGTTTTAAAATCATAGATAAATAATTATCTTACACTGTATAAACAAAGTTTGGTCTAAACTCAAAACCTAATGCATCAAATACTGTTCATACTGCTACAGTCTTTCAATACAATTGTTAAACATTAAACACATTGTCTTGGCTTGATATATGTCACTGTCTATTTGTAACCAAATACTTGTATATGCAAATCATGTATAAGTGCAATCATGGAAATATATTCTGTGGCGCGTCTTCAAGTGTATCCAGTACCGAAATTTAACGTCATTTGACCCAGTTTTAGACAAACTGTAAGATAACACAAATTAATCAATACATAGAGCAATGACACCTGAGTAGGTCAATGTTCTGAATAAAGTAATAAGGATACACTGCAAACGAGAGAAGAGGTGTATGTTTTAGTAGTTTTGATATTTACTTTTAAATTTTCGACAAACAATAAATACTTAATATTGACTTAGATGACACGTTCAGATTAATAAAAGACTAATTTTGATGTTATAAAAACCATTAAATCTATGTACTTCAGGTCACCAGAATAACCTGCAAGTGTTTAAGCTGATATTAAGATTTTTCATATTAAGACGGTGTTGAATGCCTCTTTCGGCTAAATAATACATTCTTACCTTAAGTTAGTTAAAACTGTTTTTTTATATTAAAGGTCATTTAAAACAAATATATATAATATTAAAGAAATCATATTTGTTTCGGAAATCATGTAAAATTATATTCTAGTAGTTTTTAAAAGATGTATTTAGTTTATGTGTTCACAACAAATTGGGAAAAAATAAGAGAAATTGAAATCACAGTCAAAGGTTAGAGCAAGATAAATTCACCTTCTTTATACTTACAGAAATCGATCGGAAGGCTAATTATAACGTATATCTGTACGCATATTTCAGCAAACATGTCAGTATTTAAGCAAGATGATGGCCATGGTCACAGTATAATATTCTTGGATAATGACGGCTATATCACTTGTACATTCGGAAACCCAGACGAAACAGCGAATAGAATTAGAGAAATGGTTAATTTCAATTGTCGACCGGATGACGTTTTAATATGTGCACCAGTAGAATCAGGTTGGCCTCATACTGTATACACCGTCTAATGAAAAATTCCGATGGGAAACTGTAATACTAAAATCAGAAAATTATGGTGGCATATTTCTGCATCCACTTAAGCAGATAGTTTTCACGAAAATTCGTTTTCGTGACTCACACCCATTTTATGGGTACATCTGTACTCCTAATTGCCAAATGTTATTAATATGTATATTATGCTTGTCACTAGAAACTATATATTAATTTATGTGAAAATAAATTTGTTCGTTCGTGAAAATTTAAAAACCTTTCATGGAAAGAAACTCTTGTTCTTAGTGAGAAAAAATCACGATAGTGCCAACTCCTGCATACGATAATAAATAAATGATTAAGACATTTTTGCGAAACCATACTTGTTTTAGTGAGAAATAAATTGTCTTGAAAAAATATGTGTGTTTTTTTCTGCATACGATAATCTTGAAAATATCATGAAAATCTTATAAACTTTCAAGAAAAAAAGAATATTTCGAAAAATTTAAAATATTACGCGAAAATTATCTGCTTACTGTATGCAGAAATATGGCAACAAAACGTTTGTTTTCACGAAAATAAAAGGTTTTCGCGAAACTTTCTTTTTTCATGAAAACATCAGTTGTCTTTATAGAATTATCTTTATGCTGTACTGGGCACTATTTTGACATATAGTATCTATGGTGGCATATTTCTGCATACGATAACCAGATAAGTTTTGCGAAAATGTATCGAGTTTTCAAGAAAAACATAAAAAAAATCGCGGAAACATATAAGCTTTTCGCGTAAACATAAAAGTTTTTCTCGAAAGGAAATGCAAATATTAAGTGGATAAATTTGTGTTAGTGTCCACTTCTGCATAAGAAAACCAGATAAGTTTCGCGAAAACGGACCAAATTTTCATGAAAAACGGTAATGTTTTCTCGAAAATAAAGTATTATTTTCGCGAAAACATTTTATTTTCACGAAAACTTTACTGTTTTTCGTGAAAGTTTAGTCCATTTTTGCGAAACTTATCTGGTTTTCCTATGCAGTAGTGGGCACTAACGCAATCTTTTTCCATTTAATATTTGCAGTTCTTTTCGTGAAAAGCTTTTACGTTTTCACGAAAAATATTCTGTTTTTCGTGAAAACTCGATATATTTCCGCGAAACTTATCTGGCTATCGTATGCAGAAATATGCCACCATAAGTATCGATAACCAGATAATATTTTCACGAAAACGTTCTCCTAAATTCACGAAAGGTTATTGAATTTTTCGCGAAAAGTATTTTTTTTTCTCGAATGTTCATAAAATGTTCAGGAAAATTTTATGATTATCGTATGCAGAAATATGCCATCATAGAAAATTTATTTAATTTTTATTTAGGATTTTGACGCAAAACCTTACAATTTGTTACACTTTTTGATGTTTGTGTAAGGTGTATCTATTTGAGCTGGTGCGAAGACTACTACTCTGTACAGGTTCGTCTCAAAAGTTTACTACATAGTGATTTGTCTCATAATTTTTTCATCCTTCTATGTCTGTTAAATTATGATCAAATTGAAGGGCATGTATTATCTTGTATGATTTTGTTTCTATATGGATTCATTCCAATGAATTAAAGTGAATAAGTGATTAAAAAATGACCAGTAAATAACTTAATTTTTTCATACTCAATTCTAACCGAAAAACACAATAACAACAAGAGACATAATATAACCCGTTTTGCTTGCGAGAGATGCAGTCCTAATATAAACCAAGTGCATAAATCAATGAATCAGATCATATGAAATAGGTAAAATTTGTTTTGTTTTTAAGAAAAAGTATTCTGCGTTTTCCTTTAATTTTAAAAATTAATGTTAGAAAGAAAATTGAATTTATGCACAGAATGGGAAATCAGGTTTGGCGTTTCTAATGAAATTGTATTGTTTTTAATTTTTGACGATTTTTTAAAAGTCTTTTTTTTATTCCGTGTGAAATGGTTTTCTTTAAAATTACTGAGAGGCTATACGGTGTTACTTTTTATGACAAAGATATATTTTGAGGTAACACAAAACCTTTTTACATATTTCTCGACATTAAAATCATGTTCTGTCTACTTAATATGTTTTTTAGGTACACACTGGACGTTGGTAATAATATCTATGATGTACACTCAAAAAGCTGAAACCATTCTTAAAAGCAAGATTGAGCATATGATAGAAGCTTCGCAGTGGGAAGAAATAGAAAATTTGACGTCGCCCAGGGTAAATTAACCTACATTTTCTCACACCATGAAAGTATTGAAAACAAAACATTGACAAAAAATCATTCCTTGTTAAAACAGTACAACTAGTAATTGATTAAAGTAATACATTGACTTTCAAAAATGTCAGATGAAGTAAACGACAACATTATTATACTTATTTAATTTCTAGTTGTTTCAACTTATCAACTGGCTAAAACCAATAACTTGTGCATTTACTATCTCACCCAATAACGTATCTATTTCAGATACTAAATACACATTTGCATTATAGTCGCTTGCCAAAAGAAGCAAAAGAAAAGAGGTGCAAAATGGTATATGTGCTTAGAAACCCAAAAGACGTGGCAGTTTCACTGTATAACCATACTGTGGGTATAGAACCGTATGAATAGCCTCTATTCGTACATGGAAAAAGTAAGTTATTTTAACCAATACTGTAATTCGATATTTTGACTGCCCCTTATGTAAACGTTTGGTCTCATATTAAATTAATTTTCATTTTTTTTTAAAGCAAGAACAAAACTGGTTTGATATGAATGTCTACGCGAAACAAAGAAATGTCCCTTGCAACGGATTTTCTAATATGCAAACCAACTTGACACTGAAGAAGTCGGTTGCATATATTATTAAGATATTTTAATATTCAACTCCAGTCTAATTTCACCATTATGAATATGTTATCATTTTTTGACCTTGTTGTTAAATTTATTTTTACGGTAATGAATCATACCATACTTACAGTTTGATATGGAAACTGTACTGCGCCTCCCCTGTTTGACCAATAAATGATCAACTTTATGGATTCGCTTAATAGGTACTGTGTAATTTTGCATCATACATAAATAAGTGAGTCAAGCATTTCAAATATCAGCTTTCTGGCTGGACAATAGACCATTAAACTATAGAACCTTAAAAATTCAATTAGCCAATGTCTGTTTCACTACTGGTAAACGAAACCTTACTGTCGATGTTATGTTTAGGACATCCATGAACAGGCTAAATCAAACCGAGCCTGCAACATTTTCTTTCTTGTTATGTTGGGCGTCAGATCGTTCAGCACAACCTTTATGTTGTGTTATTAATACTGTTTAGTTTTTCAGCTTGGACATTTCGGCTTTGGTGGTTCCTATACTCCCGCTGTCATAGCATTGGGTATTGTATTATCACCCTTTTGATATGGTGCCTGCTTTTTAATTTTGTCTTTTCGCAGTTTCTGTGATATGCAGGCTCCGTAACCTCAGACCCCCTTTCCAAATTCGATTTTGTTTAGTTCTGCCCATTGTTTTCTCGTTCTGGGAAAGCCCATTATTTTAACAGGGGACCATACGCCGCCTTTCACGGAATTACACACTAGTGTATTATTGAAGGTTCCATGTGCACCACCATATGAACACATCTGCGGATGTCTCTAAATTATTTTTTGTACATATAGCATGTGTAAATGTTAAGTTCTGCTCAACCAGGTGGCTAGAGGGCGTGGACGGTAGCATGCATTTCCACTCCCGTCCATGAACAGGCTCAATCAAACTGAGCCTGCAATAATTTCATTTTTTATGTGTTGGGTGACATGCAGGGCATGATGATCAATCAGAACAATAATTCTTTTTATATAACCTCTTCAACTCAAGTATTTTCCCATCCATGGAGTCTTGCTTTCCGTGACGTACATGCTGTGAAGTAGTTTCCCCGTGGTATACTGTTGAGACAATAAAACTTTGTGGATCCAAGGAGGGCGGGGAGGCATTAACATTTAAGAAAATGGCATAAGAAATCTTCTTGGTACTTTTTGGTCTTTTTACAGTTTTCGTGCAATCAAACCGCTTGAAGATTTGGACTCGTGCAAACAAAAGGTGGACTAATCTAGCACAACCCTTCTTTAAAGACTATTTGACCCCCTTGATGTTTTAATCCAACGAGAAACTGTTCTTTACGTCATATAAATACTACCACAGATACGACACAATGCAAAAATATATTTTCAGAGATACCCGCAAAGAAACTCGGACATTAATATAAGCCCTGGTTTGTAGGCTTTTTCTTCACGTTTTATTAATATAGCAGTAATTACTTCAACTTGTATATGCGTATATAACTCAACAATGTATTACTTACAATTTGGACAACTGGATTAATCGATATTTTTCATGAATGTTGGGTATATAACCGTTATCAAGTACAGGAAACTCCTGTGCGGTTATGTGCAATGATTTCTATGTAATACAATAAGCGACAGAATTTATGGAGTCACCCTCGTATTCGGCCATACTGCTATGTAATCGACTAGGATTGACCGTCTTACTTATAAGCCCCGCCTACTCCTTGATCTCTCCCTAATAGCAATTTATGTATGAATTTAATATAACAGATTTGTAGAACGTATAAATGTCCTAAATGGAAATAAGGACCTTGAAGAAAATAAACCATACACTGTTATGACAAAGAATCTTACGTGGATGTGATCCTAGACAGTAAATAATATATTGTGTAATTACTCGAAACATCAACTGCACTGGCAAGGTAATAATGATAAACTTCAATCTCCAAGCATTACATTGGAAAGGTCAAATACCAAATACATATGTATAAGGTAACCCGACATGTTATTAATAATGCAAATACGAGCGAAATACGATTTTTATTCAGTATCTGAGAAAGAATGAGTAGCGAATTTTAGATAATTGAAAATACAAGAACTGAAAATGATATATTCCGTAATGTGTCAATTCCCAATCTTATTACAGAACTAAGAAAAGGGCAGGTGTACTGTACTCGTCCTGCATCGACCAAATGTAGTCTTCATAGGCTTGCATACTCTTTAATCTATTTCTCTCTCTGACAGTATTTTATGTGCGAATTGGATAGAAACTAAGAAGAAGTTGCATTATAACTGTCCTTCAAATGATATCAATGTTACTGTTAGAGCAGTTGCTCAAAGTGCAAGTCCCGCACTGGGCCTGGTCATTGCTAAATGTAAGCTTATTGGCGGAGTACCATATGATGTATTCACCAAGTTGTATGATGCTATTGTTTGGCCCGTCATCAGCTATGGGGCGGCCATATGGGGGCACAGGTCATTTTCATGCATAGATGCGGTCCATAATCGAGCTATGCGCTTTTTCCTAGGAGTTGGAAGATATACCCCTAATTTGGCTCTTGCCGGGGAGATGGCCTGGACTCCTACTATGGTACGTCAGTGGAAAACTGTTTCTGGCTTTGTGTCTCGTATCTGTAACACTGCAATGACCAGACTCAATAAACGAATAGCAGTCTGGGCTAGCTCCAAGTTGGGTACTTCTTGTAGAAATTGGTTTTTCCATGTCAAGAAAAAGTTTGAGGAATGTCAAATTGATTACAATATTTCTGAATATGTACCTAAGAAATATGTCACTGACAAGATTACTTAAAATGTTGAAGAAAATTACCTAAAAGCTTGGTTTACTGGTATAAATAGAGTAGAAAGTGCTTGTGGTAGAGGCCGAAATAAGCTCAGAACTTATTGTACACTGAAACCTGAATACAAAGTTGAAGAATATTGTCAACTTATTTTGCCTATATCACATAGATCTGCATTGTGTAAATTCAGATGTGGGGTAGCTCCCATCCGTCTTGAGACGGGCAGATATGAAGGGTTGCAAGTTGAAAATAGAACCTGTCCTTTTCTTTGTAATACGGTTGAGGATGAAATACATGTCTTACTGAATTGTAACTTATATGAAGATTTAAGGAAACCCTTAATTTTGAAGGCAATTTCCTGTAACTCAAATTTTGAATCTTTGTCTGATCCTGAAAAGCTTAAATTTGTGTTAACAAACCCAAAATTATTGAAATTAAGTGCAAAAACCTGCTGTGCAATACTTGATCGAAGATGTCAATTTCTTACTAAATGACATGTATATAGTAATTTTTAAATGTCAAACTATTTTAGGCCAGTGTAAATTTATCCATTGTTTAAAGGTATTGATGATATTTATCTATCACTCAAAATGCTCTCGTTAATCCAACATATGTTTGGTCTGACCAAACATAACATATGTTTGGTCTGACCAAACATGTTTCATTATTTTAGACCATTTTGTAATGTTGAGCTTATTACCATAGTATTAGTAATTCAGTGTTTTAAGTAGCTAGATTCTAAGGCAGTTTTTAAACTAAGATTAACAAGGGTATTTTGAATTTTATCTGTTTGATATGTATATATCAAGTAGTTTCATATTGCAGCTGAAACTCTATAACTCGAAGTCGGTTGGACCAATGTAAACACTTCGACTTTAAATAGTCGAAGTTCAACTTAAACATTTTCAATTTAAACAAAGTCAGATTGGAATAAATTTAGATTGGGACTGAAAGATATGTTCGACTTAAGCGGAAGTTTAACTTAAGCGAGTTCGGGTTATCGAGTTTGAACTGTATTTGTGTGCTATTTATTGAACTATGTAAAATGTTTTAATAATTGTCTGTTACAAATCTTTAATAGATTGGAAATGCATGTATGTTCCATGTAAATTGATTGTTTTATGTATGTAAACATGTATAGAACGGACAATAAACTTTGAAAACTTTGAAAAAAATGACCCAGTGTATTAAGAAATTTCTAAAGATGTTGTTCAGACTTAAAGTTTAATGGAGGACCAAATATGTCACACAGTCATTATTTCAGGCATGGATGGTCACCTAGATGAAACGATTCACCTTCGGCAATATAACCAGATTGCAAAAAAAAAATAGGCGATACTTAATATGATTCTTAACCTTCTTAGAACAATCATAACTGCAGCGGTAACGAACAACAAAATCGAAATCAACGACGTCGTCTATATGTCTGTGAAGACGTACATCTTACCACTGAAGATAACCTCTTCTCTCAACTATTACGCGTTACTATACCACAAGTAATCACCCAATTTCAAATTCACACAGGTTAACTGGGATATATTTTGAATACATCATATGAAACAGTACCAGAGTTTACTCGTATTTTAACAAGCAGATAGAGACATTTACTTTAACAAATCCCGAACCGACAAACGGTCAACATCTAAAGACGCGTCCAACCAAATGTCAATGAGACGTGTCCACTTTGTAGCAGAAACATATGAAATTCTGTTGCTATTAAAGATTTTAATGTTCTGTACTTATCTCATGATATTGTTTTTGCGTAATAATACAACAACACAGACTTCCTCGATATCAGAGAAACTACATTAACACGTGCGACGCTATGTGATATTGTATTTCTTTTCTTAGTCTGACAATATCTCATATCACTCTCGCTGGAGAGTGTGACATAAGCTTGATTATAATTTTGTACCTATTTTTAAAATGCTTCATATTTTGCAATAGTCTGTATACGAAAAATATGAAAAACGTTGCAAACACAAATATTGGTAATCATTGTAGTTATTACTTTCAGCCGAATACAAAAGTTGGTTTGAGTATATTCTTGAGTGGGAGGCCATAATGGCAAGCAATCCTGAACTCCCTGTACATCTGACATGTTATAAAGATTTAAAAGAGGTAAACATATATGTACTTAATAAAACTACATTGTCGTTTCTTCTTTATAACTAATCAATTAATTTGCCACATCACTTTTAAAGTGTTATTCACAAAATGTATACATATTTATAAATACATTTTAGATGGTATTTCAGCGTCCTCGTAGAGAATGGGGTTATCCTCTTTAAAGTGACAGTCATAATATATGATGAACATCTCTTAAATGAGGGTTTCCTCAAAATATTATGCTCGATACATTTTTATAAGTGATGTTGAATTTGGCAATCATATCATTATTATTACATGCATCGGATCGTTACATCTTTGATAGGAAGGGAAAATGTTGCTAGATAAATCATTCTTATTAAATTGACCAAACATACCAAAAACATTTAACAATAAGTCTGCTTTGACTAAAGTTAATCATACGGTCTTGAATTTAAAAATAGAAAATTTCTTGGTCGAGAGCTTCTCGTCTCAAATTAATAATAATAAAAACTGTATTATTTTAATTCAGAATACTTTACAAGAGGTGTATCGGTTAGGAAAATTCCTTGGTGTAGAAAACAAGGATGGACTATTTGAAGCAATTAGCGAGAAATGTCAGTTTGATTACATGGTGAAAGATAAGCAACAATATTTAGCGCCAAATGGTGACTTCCTTTGAGACGGCTTCACATTTTACAGGAAACGTAAGCAGAGAGTACAAAGATGTATTGTGATGACAATGGTCTTAAATATATTAACAAAGAGTGCAAATTCTGCGTCTTCAGTTTACATGTAGTATAATGTTTTAAGTCTAGATGTGACAAAAACATATTTAAGGCCTGAAATATTATATTATATCATAGTACTGCCAGGTTGGTTTCGTGATGTCTTAGTGTTGTTATATTTTCTGGTCTTTAGTTCATGGAGGATGAAACAGTTCCTCTTAAGCGATGCTAGTGTGCGCGAGTGGTGTTGCACATTTCATTGGCCCTGATAAACAGACTCAATAAAACAGTGTTTGCTACCATTTAGCTTAGTTGCTTAAAGATCAGCTTGTAGATTTTATTAATTAACACAACAGCAGTGATGTTCTGAGTCTGTAAAACGTCTCCCATTACTTATACTCAAGGTTGTTATATTTTCTGATCCTTCCGGGTCATGGAGTTCATTTAATGTTAATGGACGATTGATTTCCGCTTAAGCTGGTGCTAGGGGCACGAGGGGTGTTGCACACTTCATTGGCTCTCGTGTACAAATTCAATCTAACCGAAATAGAAAAAGTGGAAACTCCACAGGTCGCTCAACACGACAAGAAAAAGAAAAAGTTGCAGGCTTGGTTTGATTGAGCCTGTTCATGGACGGTAATGGACAATTCAACATTTACACATGCTACAAATACAAAAAAAAATAGACTTCCGCAGATGTGTTCATACGGTGGTGCACATGGAACCTTCAATGATACACTAGCATGTAATTCAATAAAGAGCGGCGTATGGTCCAGTAAAAATAATGGGTTTGCCCTAAACGAGAAAACAATGGGCAGAGCTAAAGTGATTATTTTTTTGTTCGGTTGCGGTCTTAGCTTCCAAAGGATCTGCTTATAGATTTTATATGCATTCCACAGTCTGTAATTTCATGGGGTGATTTTTACACATTTGGGAGTATTAATGTTGTAGAAATTGAAACTGACTTACAGCTATAAGACAGCTAGTCACTACACAAGGATAAAGTTCTGTATTTATGTTCATTAACAATAAAAGGAAAGGAAAATATTTAGTTTTGACTGATAACGGCTGACAGCTCGTCACAATCTTGTACTGTTCATTGTCAATAGTATGATTTAGAGTGTTCATTGATGGGCGACGGTCAATGAATCACGCCATGTTTGTAACTTTGCAGGAGATATTGGAGACTGGAAGAACTGGTTCACTGTTGCACAGAATGAAATGTTTGAAGAGATCTACAGAAACAAGATGAAAGATTCTAAACATAAATTTAGATATAGCAGAAAAGTGAAAGTTAATTACTTCCAGTTGCACACAGGCACGCATGCACACAACATTATAAGAGCGAAATCTTCATCTTCAGTCATAATAAATTTTACTTCAACTCCTGCTTCTCTTTTCATACCTCTAAGCTTTTAATTATTTTACTTATCAAATAATACATTTTTTCAGACAGATACTAATAAACTGATGATATTCATATATTAGACTCTGTCTCACCAATCCATGTTAAATGTAAAATTGTAAAAAAATTGTATCATGAAGATTTGTGATTTGTCTCTATTGAATTACGTTGTAAAATAACGAGACGTCCATTCCAAAATGGTGGCGTCCATGTAAACGTCATTTATTGGTTTGCTCACAGTTAACGACATCTGTTCAACTGAATTATGAAAGAATAAAAACAAATTTCCAGCAAAACTGTATGATTTACTCACTAAAAGTTGTTGAAGAATACTCCGGACAAGAAATGGTACCTTAGTGTACTATTGTTGAATAAACAAAGGGCAATAACGCTGTGAAAAAAAATCACCAAACCGGAACATGAAGATAATATACGCATCCTCAGTGGTTGCCTAGAAATACTCCGGACAAGAATTGCGGGACGGACTAACACACAGACGAACTGTCGAAACGGCGACTATGTGCTTCCCCATTCGGGGAGCATAACAATTATAGTCGTTTCATGTTGAAATTTATCGGCAAAGGTGGTTTTGTAATGCCTTTTTAGCTCACCTGAACCGAAGATTCGGGGTGAGCTATTAGTATAGGTGGATGGTCCGGCGTCAGTTGTTAGTCGTCCGTTGTCTACATTTTCATTTAAACATCTTCTCCTCAGAATAACACCAAATATGGTTTGTAGCATCCTGGCGAGCCCCTCTATCAAGTTTGTTCAAATGGGGGCAGTTGGCCATTTTTAGGGGTTGCTACAGCTGAAGGTAGAAAAACCTTTAAACGACTTCTTCTCATGAACCACTTGATGAATCTTCATCAAACTTGGTCTGTAGCATTATTATATGGTCTTCTCCCAGCTTTGTTCAAATGGGGGCATTTGGCCTCATTTAGGGGCCACTAGAGCTATAAATAGAAATTCCTTTAAAAGTTTTCTTTTTATGAATCACTTTATGGATCTGCATTATACTTTGTCTGTAGCATAATTATATGGTCCTCTCACTCATTTCTTCAAATGAGGGCACTTGGCCCCTTTTAGGGCCACTAGAGTATAAAGTAGGAAAAAACTAGCTAAACTGTAATAAAGTATACTGAACAAGGGAGAAAACTGCTATACAGTGTACTGTTCTACTGAGTAAGAATTAATTCATTCAATAAGACTTTAGTATAAATTACATATTCTATTCAACTGTAATGTCCTGGGATGAGGTATTTGCCGTGCAGCATTATGTAGACGCCCTTTACAAAGTTTTTTTTTCAAATCATATCTTTCTGGTCATAATTGGCCCCGCCCTGGGGCTCACTGGTTTTACATAGAATTATGTTAAAAAAATAAGTTTCTCATATTCCTTGATTTTTCAGTGAAATAATCGGGTTAAAATACATTTCACTTAAAATGTTTTATCTCTGTGTATTACATTAGGGTAGACTGGATATCGTCAACAATGAATAAACTACTTGATTAAACCCAGATGTATTTCAAACTACAGGCTTTTTAAAACTTATTCGACTTATAAAAGAGGTTGATGTGCTGGGTGTTTTCTGAACTGACTTGAAAATTAAACAACCTCAAGCTGGTTTGTGTGAAGAGAGTCTACGTGAAAAGCACTATAAAAAGTGATAATTTTGATAACATTTCCGTGCACAGAAGGAAATCTACAAGTCAGATTTTAACAGTAGTAATTGTGTTATTTTCTATCATGTTGTCAACTAAAATTTCTGTATGATTTATAAATAAAGAGAAGCTCAGACTTTTAAACTTATGTTTGGGAATTGTTTCAACTGTACACATATAAGTTATCATATCAAATATTATGACGGATAATAACGTTGTTAGTTGTAATAGTTAATATAAGGGCTGTCAATTATTCTTTGAATTTGTTCATGTTTAAGCATCTGACACAGGTTTTGGTCTAGATTATCCGGACAAATGACGATCAGCAAAACTTCGGCGCCTATGAACATCCGATGTAAATATGAAATAATGTAAAAACAAAAATCCCTTTAAGACAACATTATATATTGTAATTTATCCTGCAAAATCTAGGGGTATAATAAGGTCCTTTTGCCGGACTTGCATTTTGACTTTTTGTTTCAAAACGACGCCATCTTCGTTTTTGTTTTGAGACTAACTTGAAGATACTAAAGACCTATTTATGCAACGATTAAGCATCATCAATATTCATAAACGAGCTTTTACCAGGAACATGAATGTATATTTGCAATTACCACAAGAAGATTTTATAACGGAATCGCTCCAGGAAACGGAAGCTCAGTCATCCAGAGCGTAAGCGAAGGACATTTTGTTTTCTGCACTTGAATCAAGGAATATTGCATTTAAAAAGAACGTTACTGAATCAGATCGTCGAGGAAACGGGTACCTATTTTTTTTTTCAAGTGGCGTTATTGCCTGCCGATAAACCTAGCCAAGGTCTATCGGTTGGCTGTTGAGAATGGGTATCCGACTATCATTTGAACGTTGGGTATAACTTCACGGGGCAGCAAGTTCAAGTTATTTCATCATGTTTAGCAGTACTCAGAAGTCGGGTAATAATCGTAAAGTTAGCCATAGTTTTTCCTCGTTTATTTTATATTGTTAGGTTTCTAAGAGCAATTTTAAATCAAGTTACCAAAGAGGCTGTGTAAATTGGCCACACATATTAGTGACATACTGACTTTTAATCTGTTGTTGAATCAGACACCTACCTAGTTAGTAGGTTATTTTGAGTAAAAATAATTTAAAGTCAGACGGTAGGATAAATATAACATTAGGTTACAGTCTTATAAATTTCAATTTATTAGGTTTGTCTACGAAAAAGCGTCGACTTTCATATTTTATTTCGACTTTTCTTAGTAAATTTAAATGTATAAGACAGTAACATAATATTCTCTATATCTGGAATTTCCTATTTACGCATTAGCGAAGTAATTCTTTTCCTGACACTGGTATCTGTTTAACATCAGAGACGGAAAACATAAACCTGAGAGATATAGGATATAAGGATTTATTCTAAAATGTATAAACAATACCATAATATAAATATTATTTATTTACATATTCACGTGAATCTAAATAACATGTTTGACGTATAACCGCCCATCGTATAAATAGTGTTCAAACACTGTTTTGCTATAAATTATTTCTTAAATATTAAATTTACTGATATTTGGTAGTGCGACTTTCACTGTGAAATGTGTTTTTATTGTATTGAGCGGTTTGCCTTGCCTTGACTTGCTTGTGGTTTACGTTAAATAGGCATCAACATTTATTTGTGCACTTTTTTTGATTTCGCAATATTAAAAGAAACATAACTGTAAACAAGCGCAGGTTTTTAATTCAAGTTGTTTTTGTGGTTGCGGTGTATGTGAAATGACGTCAGGTGAGCTTGATAGGGCAAGAAAAAACAATGTTTACTTTCTATCTGCGTAAGCAATTTGTTATACTTCAGCAAACATGTTAGTATTACATTCAATCCAGATAAAATGGATGTATCCTGTGTCTCTTTTTATACAAGTTATGACCAACTGTTTCGGTAAAAAATGGACCAGTCAAAAATGTTTTGTTGATTAGGTTTTCCCTGATCGCCGTAGATTATTTGAGACAAATATAAACAAAAGCGTAGCCATGATTTAGCGGAAGGGGATGCAAAACGAGCCATGAAAGTTTGAGTTGGGGCAGGTGCGGTAGGACATTCTACCTCCTGTGGGGGTATAGGGAGCTCATAATTTGATTTTTATATGAGAACTTTGTTTGTCACAGCGTAAGGAAATGTGCAGTAATTCCGGGGATCGAGTCTAGGGCCTCTCGCTAATAAACCGAGTGCTCTACCGACTGAGATATTTGACAGTCTGACACATATTCTTCCCTAACGTGACCGCCTCCGTACCATGAATGTCTCATTAGGACCTTAACTCCATTTTTCAAAGAAACCTGTCAAAAATGATACAACAATACAAATTTAAAAGTTTTAAATGTTTCTCAGATGCGATTGAGCACATGTGAAGTGACTTCTCCTTAATTAGTGAATTTGTTTGCGTAATAAGAATTTCACATATTCAGTTGTGATGGACAATTACTATTGAACAACCGTTAACCAAGATATTATTTAGTTGTGTCAATTATTGGAAAATCAATGAACATGGATAAACCTGCGCATAAAAGTGCAGTGGTCTGATTTCATGTCAATATTTACCAATTCCACGATATGAGTGTTTTTACAATTCTTATTTATTTATTTATTTTGGCTTGTTAAAAATAGCAATCTTTCGACGTTTACATTATGTGTAACATATGTTAATAAGTATGTTTAGCTTAAGTCTTTTTATGTACAATGTACAGTAGCAGTTGGTTCCAGAATGAAACTGTCGGAAATAATATTCCTATGTAGCGGCAAGCTTGAATAGTATACAGGCATCATGTATGTGACATATGTGTAACTGGTCACCCGTGTCCGAGTTGTTGCTGTTTACTCATCTGACTCGGACTGACGGTGGCATCAATACTCCGGTTGCATATTATATTCCATGCTCAGGTGATCAAATATGTTGAAATATAGCAATACAGATCTTCTCGATGCGATGACAGTGTCGAGTCATGGTGTATATTTTCAAAACCGTAAATTGTTTAAGAAGAAATATTACATCATTCTCTTTTTTCATCTTAATTCAAACTAAATGAAATTCCACTATAATGAGAGTAATCGCCCATCACTAGTAAACAATCGAATATATGTCATTAAATATAAACATAATGTGCATTGTATTGCTATAATATTTCATTTATCAGAGTGGTGCATTTTAGATAACATTAACTCAATTAAAATGATTTTCTCGACCTGTTTTTATTGTTTGTATCATACTACATTATATGTGTAACTGATGTATATAATAAGTAATAAATTTTGAAACGCTTGTGTGAGTTTGGTCGTTAGTGATATACAATAAAGCATCATAAATTTCAATATCATTTGTCATTTTTTCCTTCTAAGTGCAGGTTAATATTATGCCTGTCCGTGTTTCTAATTTTCTAGCATTTAGGCTTTCAAGAAACTTTTTATTTCAATATATTTTAGTATTACTTATAATAAAACAAATGTTTATGAGCTTCTAAAATCTTAATGAAATCATTCTCTATGTTGCACTCCATTTACGCATTTTACACCGTTATCAATAAATCTAAAATTAGCTCACTTGTAAGCAGAGAAATAACATTAGATTCGGTTCGTAAGAGAAAATAAATAACGTCACGTAGTTTCCGTGAAAGCGCAACACTGTCAACCTTAAGCATGTTGGCTGTAAGTGATTCTGCCTTTGCGACAAGTGCAGATCCGTGCAGGATGATCGTGGTCTGCACTATTCGCTTTTCAGTCTGTAAATTTTCAGTGAGCACCCCTTCGAATAATGAATGGTATTGCCCTAATTGAATGATGGACCAGTTCATTTTAGAAATTTAGCAGGCTAAGGGTTATATAGATGCATGGACGAACGTGATGATTCCAAAAGATCAGAAAATGGTAACTCAATTTCTTAAAATATGGAAAAAGAAGTAAAGTACGGGAAGACCATTTACAACCACCATACGACAGTTAAATACTGCTGTTGTGATAGTTAAAAATCTATGAAAAGATCCGTTAGAATATTAAAAAGTAACGGTGAATTTCCTGGAAGCACGGAGCACAACAAACACAGCGATATACCCGCAACAAATAGAAACTGTAGTGGAAAAATAAAGCTGACAGGTTACATAGTGCATTTTAATGGGGATGGGGTAGAACACCAGATGCAATATTTTCACCAGTGACGTAGCTTCGAGTGAAAATGTAAGATACGTTGTTTTTGAGTGAAAGATATTTTGATCTTATATATTATAATAGAACAATCAAATTTTCTTTATATTTCATGTCTTTACTAAATTTACCAATTGTATAGTTAAACTTTCTTACCAGTGAAAAATATATTTGATATAGTCCACTGTACTATTTCGATAACTCGCCGAAAAACATGTAATAAAAAGTTGTTTTGACTGTGAAGTTTCAGCTTCTTAAATTAAATGTATTGTCCTCCAATTGATGCGGACTAAATCCTTAGAAGATTGCACATGCAATAAAACCGGTTTAGTTCTTCTGACAGAATCTGTATATGCAGAAGATGTAATCTTGGTCTGCGTTGGTCGCAAAGGCAGAATCACTTGCTTCCAGCAGGCTTAAGGTTAAATACGAGTAAAAAATGGACAACGTTATCGGTCTCGTGTTATCAAAATTAACAAACTCACGTACTTTAAACGACGTGCTGTAAGTACACCCATTATATATGATGCGTATCAGCTTAAATGGGCTGGACTCAGGGTTTTGGCTAAAATGATCTTTTTAAAAGGTATAGTAGATCCAAATTTCATATCAAATTCGGCTAATAAAAAAGATAGGGCCATGTCCCCGAAGTTTTGATAGAATGTTTGAAACATGACAGTCCATATGAAAATCACAATTGCGAATGTATTTTTTCTACAATGTAGATTATAATGAAAGTGTTCACAGTCGTAAATAAACATATGGCCTGTTAGATGGTGAAAAAAATCCGTGTGCTTGTTTCTGAGATATTTGCCATGATTAAAGTGACCCGCGCATTTCAAGTTGATTTTATGACATTTCTTTTGGAATTATTCAACACGTTAAATGTTTTAATGTCATATTATAATTTTTAGAAAGATGGTAACATTGCCGTTTTCATACATTTACTCACCGGTTGCCATTAATTCATAAAATGATTCTCATTTCCGTACGCCAAATCTATTCTACGTTATCCGGATAAATGATTTTACGCCATCACTTCCGGTTTATCAAACGTGCAGAACTACCATAACAAGCCTATGTGTATCAACAATATTATGTTTAGGTTTAGAATAGTACATACTGTAAACATATTAAGATAATCACAAGATAAATGTGTACTATTGTTTTTTAACAATCAACAGTTACTGCATAAAATTAAATTATGTGCAAACTTGATCTAAATATTTAGTAAAGCTAAATACATTTGATCAGGATTTTATACAATAATTGAAGTAAATATCTAAAGATAAAATATTCTAGTGAAAGAGGGTCATTGGATCTCTTTGAATTTGAGGTTTGATCATAATATTATTATTAAAACGTTAAACTTTTTTTTGAAAATGCAAACTCAAGACAAAAATGTCCTAGTAGGGAAATGAAACCGGACCGCCTCGGTAATAAAATCTTTCCTACCGTCTTAGCTAGTACACCACAGTGGAAGTAATAGAAAGAGCATTGAAACTCGAGGGTAAACGATTTGACGAGGGGGCGTAGTATAAATCGTTTACCCGAGAGTTTTAATTTTCTTTCTGTTTTGTATCATAGCCATCCACATATGGTAGTTGTAGGCGGTCCACACTGCCATATACAGCAGTTCAATGAGTACTTAAAATCCTTGCTTTACAAATGTGTAAAGCCCAGGTGAAATAAACCAATGCTAGAGCAGAAAATCAATAAAATACACTTTGCTGTCTACTGTTCCAGACACGCTGGCATACTTTCCTATCTAACAGTGCGGTAACTAGCGTGCGCACTTAAATACCTGCACACTTTTAGTTACCGCACCCTGTACTCAGTGTATACGAATTACCTGCACCAAATTTGTAAAGAAAAAACACCGAGCTATGATACAATTCGTACTTAACGAGCGTTAAATATAAACATATATAATTACGGCAGTTTACCTACGGTACCCACTAACGCTGTAAAAATAAGTAAAAGCAACTAACTTTCGTGTGTCTCTAAAACACATAGTCTGTCAATAACTAAGTGTTGACGCCTTCGTAAGAATTTTAACAATAATTTCCTGATCTCTAAAAGAAAATCACTTTTTTGTTTTCGTACGACCTTAAGGTCAGTGCCTTTAAGTTTACAACAGTATCACCAACATAAGACAATGACCTGATCAATATAAACATTTAATCAAGTATGCTTTGAACCAAATAAAACATGACCTTACTGTTTATTTTAAGTATATTTAAGATAACTTGATATTTGCAGGTTTACTAAGTGATAGTATGCAGACTGGTAGACAGGTAAATGTGTTGTTTTTTTATTGATAATTATTTTTATATGCCCGTTTTGGAAAACGGGATATACTATACGATGGCGCGCGCGTCTGTCCGAGCCAACATTTGCAAACTTAGGTGGCTATAGGAACAATAGGTACCTGTACTTTTTCTTTGATGTCATTCATTTCTTAAGCTTTTATGTAGGTATTTTTCTTTTACGTGGCTAATAGAACAGTAGGGAGAACAAAAGCCACATAAACACCCATTTGTAGGGACGTCCGTCCGTCCGTCAAAATTCGTGTCTGGAGCATAGCTTTATAACCATCGAATGTATTGACTTTGAATTTGACAGATAGGTAGATGGTGATGAGACGATGTGATGAGCGCTTGAACCGGCTCTGTATGTCAACGATCAAAGTCATAAATAGAGCTCAAATGTCAAATATGTCCGTCATATTTAGTGTCCGGAGCAAAACTTATTAACCATTCAAGGTATTCAAACTTGGAATGAAGGTAAGTGGTGTTATGTAGTCAAATATTACAAGTTTTGACATACATAAAATAAAGTTTGGTGTTATTTAAAACCCATATATTAATTACATGTAATAGACGTTACAGCATTTGGTCCAATAATCTAATTGAAAACGTTTTTGAAAGTTTAGACGGGTCAAACCCGGAATAAGATGTGAATTTTCAATTCAAGTTCATGCATTGAAATGCTAATATTTTCCAACTGATCAAGACTACTAAAGTTTTTTTCCCTTTCACAATATTAAGGGGATTAAAATGATTCCAAATATTTAATATGAAGTATACTTTAAAAAATCAAGTAACAATGTGAAAAACTTCAAGAAAGTATTGCCATTAATTAGGTCTTCGAAGTAAATGCTTTAATCTAGAACATCATTTTAGCTCATATGACTAACTGTTGTATACAAGTTTAATAAAAGGTCAATGAAAAGTATACATTTCAAAAAACTAATTAAAATCAAAAGTTTATACGTTGATTGTGTTTACAACGACTAATGTAAGTATCAAATAAAACTTAAAGTACAGAAATAATCTGCAGTTGCATGTCATTTTGAGTAAATTAAACTGGGATCTTTCTACTTGTAGATATCTGTGATATCAAAAGCATGCTCATAATATAGTGCTTCTCATAATTTTTCAGATAAGGTAGTTTCGCACATTTGATAGACTGTAAGTTATCTTTATAGGTGGCCTTGTGGTCTAGAGGTTACACGCTTGACTGACAATCCAGATGTCCGGAGTTCGAATCCCGGTCCAGGCACAGGAAATTTCTGAGATGCTCTTGAGTGTCTCCCAACTAAGAGGCAAGAACTGGTTCTTCCCAGGAAAGACGGTCTAGAGTGTATCTGTGCTATACTGCAAGTTAAAAAACCCAGACTGTCTATTCGCAAAAAGTTAGGCTACGTTAGGAGGGCATGCCTGTATCTATATGATCTCTCTCTCTCTCTCTCTCTCTCTCTCTCTCTCTCTCTCTCTCTCTCTCTCTCAGCTCTTGGTTATTTTTCGCTTGCTTTGTCCCTCTGGTCAGATTGCTTCGTGTCTATACTAATAGAGGATGAATTTGGCGCCCATACTGGCTGTCTTTGCGCTATGTCCAGCGCCTTCGAACGTGTATATAATAAAAAGGGCTCAATATAAATCTGGTGACGTATAGTATCTGATAACGTAGAATAAAATGATGTATTAAAATCAGCGTGAAATGTTTGGGTTAGTTTAATCATTGGCAAATGTCGCAAAAACAAGCACACTGACACCTTATTTCACCATATTATAGGCCATATGTTTATTAACGGCTGTGAGAAGTTTCAGTCAAATATGCATTGTAAAAATGTGTACATAAATGAATTCGCAAAAATGTTAACAAAAGTGTGATTTCCCCATATACTCCCATTATTGGAACTTTTGTGAGGCCCAACTTTTTCAAATCAGTCTAGCAAAAATTCAATCACACGACCATTATCTTTTTCCTTGCCGAATGTTCTAAGTATATTCTGACGTTTTGAAAAATCAGAGTTTTATTAAATTCTACATTATAGAAAAAATTTGAAAGTGCAGAACTACCTTAACATGTCGGTATTTAAGCAAGAGGATGGGCATGGAAACAGTATTATTTACATGGATACCGACGGGAACATCACTAGTACACTTGGAAACTCGGAAGAGGGCGCAAACAGAATACGTAAAATGGCAAGTTTTAAATGCCGACCGGATGATGTATTCATTTGTGCTCCAATGAAGTCAGGTAGACCTGATATTTCTGTTTATTAAAAGACTTTGAAAATATACCCTTGCTTGATTTTGACGGATAAACCAAACACATATTCAATCTTGCGTTTCTTTAAAAATGCTTTGAATCTAAGTTTAGAGAGTTAATAAAATATATGTTTACAAATATCGAGAAGAACACTTATTTCACATAACAAAATGGTGTTTTTGTAATTGTTAAACGGGCCCAACTTCTTTGCATTGTTTCATAACAAATAGAGAAATGCTAGTCGTTATATAATATCAAACTTGTTCCAGGTACACACTGGACTTGGGAAATAATTTCTATGATGTACCAAGGAAAAGCTGAAACCATTCATAAGAGCAAAATTGATCATATGATAGAAGCTACGCCTTGGGAAACGATAGAAAGACTGCCGTCGCCAAGGGTATATATTACACTTATATGTTGCTGTATGAGACATTTTTTAATACCGGATGAAAACTTTCAAAGAGCTATTCAAAATACATAGGTTTTGTATAATACTTTGACTTAAAAATGCAAACAAACAAAAACATCGTTAATCGTGTTTTAATAATATTGATTAAATTTCTATAATATTCTGTGTCATATCAATCGGATAAGAAATTAACATCAGAGATTTTAATCATGTATCTTTCTCAGGTCCTGGATAGACATGTGCATTACAGTCGCGTTCCAAAACAATCAAAAGAAATGGGTTGCAAGATGGTATATGTATTAAGAGACCCTAAGGACGTCGCAGTATCACTGTATAACCATACTGTCGGTTTGCCTCCGTATGAATATAAAGGCAAATGGGAACATTTTCTGCCTTTATTCATACCAAAAGAAGTATGTTATTTGACAAGTACTCAGATCAGAATTTATTATAAGATTTTATCATAGAACATCTTACACGAAATCAGGTTACACCAAATAGATTAAAGATTTTAATAATGTTACACTTGAGTATAAATATAAGGTAAATCGATATTTTCTTTGACTGCATTGGCTGATGCACTCTAAACTATCCACGTTTCTGCATTTGTTGAAAAGGATGTTTTAAACACCTATGTTTTTTCCACAATTGATATTAAATAACATACACGGTATAATATCTGGACTAGAATCAGAAAAGTAATCACTTCATTGAAGAATTACTGTATATCACGGATTTGTTTGTCATTTTAGTTTACATCTTACTTACTTACAAACATATGCAGACATCAATGTTCGAGAGCGCTGCAAACTCAAAAAATAGTAATGTATATAACAATTAATTTCAGCGGAATACCAAGGTTGGTTTGAGTACGTTCTTGAGTGGGAAGAATTAATGGCGAAAAATTCTGACTTACCAATACATGTAATATATAATGAAGATTTGAAAGAGGTTTACATATACATTAATAATGCTACTACCCTTAATTTAACACATTTTAAATGTATTATTTTGTCTAGGCACGTTGAGACTATGATTCACAAGAAGTATATGCTAATTTCGTTTATTTCAGTTCCCATTTTATTATAGTTTTAAGAGCAGAATATTCCTGTATTGCTTTAACTATTATATTTGCGCAATAGTCAGATAAAACAGTCAGTGATTGAAAAATAGGTTCAAGTTCGCTCCAGTGAAGACCTTTACATTGATCCAGCACCTATACATTTATCCCACAACTAACAATCGAATACTAGTTCTAATACTCTGATGTAGTTCATTTTAAATCCAAAATGCCGTTAAGTAGGCATTTAACTAGAGCATTTTATTTTCAAGGGAAATTATTGTGGTCTGACTGTATTATTTTGATAATCACAGTTGAGATTTTAATATGTGTGCACCGGTACAGTTTTGCGGGGAAGCGGACGTTGACATGGAATTTTGTCTTCTTCTAAAAACAAGGTAAGTTGACAGTTTTTGTTGAAATATATATCTGATAGCTGACACATAGGAGAATATTTTGGTTTATATCCATCTTACAGATTTTTTTGAAAATGAAGAGAATCAGGGGGAATTCTGTAAATTTCTTCTTATATGCAAATGAGCTGAAAATGTATTGAAATGACTAGATCAGAAGTTTATGCCTTTCCAGTAAGTTTTTCCCTACCTTTGACGATAGTTATTAAAAAGTATAGATATCAACCTCTTTGCTGATATGAGTACCTAAAACTTTCAGCCTGTGAATAGCTGTGGAAATTTGGGACTTCCTTTTTTTGAAGATATAAATAGATCTAAGCTATATTTAGACTAAAGTTTTTTCAGTATAACAGCATGTAGAGAACCCTTACATACAGTCACATATTCTGGATATTGCAAGGAAATGTAATGCATTTTTCAAGTGCTTGCTGTTTCTTATGTTGTGCATACTTGATATAGGTCATTGTCAATGTCAACTATCATTATACTGACATTTGAAGTTGTTGTTTTTTTTTCTAAATTACCTCCATTATATATGCATTTTTCTTCATTTATTTTATTGATAATTACTTCCCTTTATGTTTCGCAAAAATTCTCAGATTGCATTTAATTAACTCCCTTTATTTAACATGAAAAAATCTCTTGTGTAATGATTATTTGTATATTTTACTTACAGTGTCTGATACATGTAGTTGCAGTCGGTCTTTGGAAGCTGTAGAAATAACAAGAAAGAGGCTGACATAGTGGTATAGTTTGTTATATATGAAGTTTATTGATGGCATTCATGTCATGATGATATCATTAAAGTACAACATATATTGCAACATATATTGATTTTCTGACAGTCATGTGTTATTACATTTGAACTGAGACTGTTTTATAATCAGGTTCGTGATACTATTTTTAATATACATTGTATACAATAGTTGCATTTTTTTTCAATATTAATTGCAGCTTTATAAATTAGAACACATCAGGTTCATGTTTGATATAGTTTATTAATGATTATAATTTTAATCATACAATGAGTTATGAGATATTTTATTAATTTTAATATATTTAGATTAATAAATGTAAAAAGTCTGTATTAAATGCATAGGTCATCTTTTGTACAAAAATAAAGGAAAAAAAATGTTGTATAATTTTCATTTTCAGTTTTGGTAGGGAAAAGTTTGAGTGTGTACATGTGCAGTTGTTTGACCTGTCTTACCCTGTGGCAGTCCAAGAAGATGTTACCATTATGAAAAATGCAGGAGGTATTATGCTTTTGTATGTTAAAGAAAGGTCTCAAAGCATTTATATGCTGTATGGCTACATTCTTGCTCCTGAAATAACTGTACAAGACAGCTATAAGACTGACATTCCTGACAAGATGTGAACCTTCTGGACTTTATGTCAGCCTGGCATAAACATTTCTTTCCTGTAGCTTTGTGTATCCCTCAATTTACTAAGTACATATCTCCATTAAAAATAATGATAATAGATATGGTTTAGTAATAAATGTGTGATAGCTCTGTAATGTCAACATTTCAAAAATAGAATGAACATGTACTTTGATAATAAATATTGAAATACAAATTTCAGTATATTGTATCAGTCAGCAAAAACATGATGTACATATGTATCTTTGTATTAAGATAATTAAAACAATTATATTCAAATGCTTTGACACTGATTTTATGTTGATTTCCTAGAATGTGTGTGAATTAATGTTTTACAATATTTCAGAACTTGAAGACAATTGTTGGAAGGGACATAAAAGTTATGACAAAAGTAACAGATATAAATAAGGTAAACTATTGTGATAAAAAGACATGGCCAGTGCTGCACACCACAAAGGCAATATTTGAATTTAATTTTTTGTCACTTATGAGTTCTGTAAAGCTGTTTTTGCAATATATATAAAATGATTAGGATTAATTTTTTTTACTGTGATCTTTTTTTCACATGATTTTGTCAAGACTGACAATTTGTTCATTGGAATAAGATAGTTAAAGGCGGCATTGTGTGACATAAAAATATGTCTGCATAGTTGCCTAACATTAAACAAGGAAATTCTAAATTTGGAAAATACTTTGTTGTTTTTCTTCATTTAGCTCAGTTGAAGGAGATGAAGTTTGAAGCAATTTTCACAGTACAACCTCTCCAGAGTAGCTCACTCTGAAGCAAAAACCTCTCTATAACAACATCATGAGAATTTCCCTAAGCTGAACTATAACTATCAAATTAACTTCTCCAGAACAACAATCTCAAAATAACTAAAATATTTGTATATCCCACAGGGTGTTGCTCTACATAGGTTGCATTGTACTTATAATATCTATGATTTCAAATGCTTTAAGAAAAACAACACTTTCAACAAGGGGAAAAGTGAACCTATATTACTCATAAGGTGAAGTTTTGGCAGCTCTCAAGTTCATTGTTTTTGCATGCTATATAAAAACACTTTAGGTAGTTTATCATTATTACATCATATACTAATCAGAGGTTGCTGGTTGTTGTTGGAGCTTTTAGGTGAGATCATAGGTGACATCATCAGATTTATCTGTTTATTTTTTTCACCATTTTATTGAATATATGTACAATGAATGTTATAAAATATGCAATCTTTTCAGACAGTCCTATTAAATAACTTGTCATTTAGTGGATCTAACTATATGTAAAATTTAAATAAAGCAGCAAGCCAAGTAGCAACACAATCTTGCTGCTTAAAACAGGTAATTCCTTAGACAAGTTGAAATTAGACAAAATGTCAATTTGTAGAGTTACCTGACTTGCTGCTTGATAATATATTTCTAAGATTAGAATATCTGCAAATGTCTAAAATGATGTTATAATTGTTTTAAAAACTATTATGTTTTATTCTCTTTATGTAATAAAGTTTTACATTTGTATTTCCAGAAGTGCTACAAGTGTATTGTCATGTGAAATGGAATTTACCCCAACTGTGCTGCAAGATGTATATTCAAGTGCAAGACAGCCATGCACCAGCTGTAAACTGAGATGGACCCATATAATAAATATGTTGACTTTTCTATGTATTATCATCGGTACAGAATGTGTTCATGACAAGACTGTATACATATATTGTTAAATCATTTTTTATTTCCATTATTGCATGCATGTAAGAAGCAAGCACTTAACAATTGCATTCATAGAAGTGTTAAAATGTGATCAATCTAATTTAAAGAAACACATTTAATTGGACTTTTTAAGTTTCATAGTGTTTGTGGTGGAGACTGACCCAGTCATTCAGCAACTTATACTGTCTGTGTGTCATTTCTTGTATGTTATAGTTTTCTTAATAATACATTAAATGTCAAAGTTATGGTAAGATGAACTCATTCATCACTTGTAGATTAATGTTAAAGCAGTTCAACATTTTACCATAAGTTAACTAATATTCTATTTAACCAGAGTTGTCACATATTTTCATATAAATATTTGTATAATGCAGTCTAATCTAATCTACATATGATGTTCCACAATTTTTTAGTTATATTTTATGTTGATATTTTATGTTGTTTTCATGTCTCAACATATAATTACTAACATCAAAGAAACTTAAGTATTTTACAATTTGGTTGGTATAATTTGTTGTTTTGTTTATATATTTTATTTTTTTCCATCCAGGAGAATAAAGAAATATACATTTCAAAATATCTCATCATTCTAGATAAGTACACTACATAATCAAGATAAAAGAAATAAGAACAAAATATGTTGGTGTAATTTTATTTTCAAAAATTTGATATACAGTCTTTGTAGTATTTACTTCTTTAGATATGTTGGACTGAAATGGGAATAACAACATACTTTAAATGTTTGTAGTCATAAGTTAATATGGGAATTATTAACTTAACTTAAAAAGATTTTTTTCTCACTGTTATGCAATCTGAGCTTTAATATTTTTCAACATTGTCATTGGCAACAAGGCTCAAAATTATTTGTTGTGTATACTTTGCATTCATGTGTGATAAATGCTTTTATGGTATTCTTTAATATAATTTATGCTTTTCATCTTACCATGGATTAAAAAAATATAAATTTATTTGTCTGAAAATAAAGGTAAAAATACTGACTGATTAAATTGCAATATAAGAAAGCTTATTTGAGATAAAGGGAGGTAATTCCATAAAAAAAATCTGTAGAATGTAGATGATAAATGTAATGAAGGGAGGTAATAAAATATTGTGAAGTTATTAGTCTTCATTTCTTTGATGAGCTAATTAATTGTTTTACATTTTGGTGTATTAACTACAAGTATGACCTAACATGTGTACCTGTCCTGAAGGAAAATAAAATAGGTTGTTTGATGTCCTTGTACTGTTAAGTTGTTCCTGTATTTGTTAACATTCCATGTCTGAATGAAATGAAGAAACAGACTTTAATGAGGATATCCCGGGAAAATACCTAAGTTTATTTTTATATCAGCAAATTTGATGAGATAGTCATTCAGGAGTGGTCTATCCTATTTCCAAAAATGCTATGGGGACTAAATTTTTTGGAGTTAATATCTCTTTTAGAAAATAACACACAGCATTTTAATATTGTATATATATTATCTGATGCACTTAGCAATATATATTTGGAGTCAAAATGTTAAAAATTCCGGTTTTAATTTTTTAGTTACAATGTCTACGTTAAGTAAACTTTTGAAGGAGAAATATGGTGTTTCAAATTTCACACTCATGTCGAAATTAATTAATAAGCAATATTTACTACTTGTCGAAGCTAGTCTCTTTCAAAGAATATGTATTTAGTAAATATATAATTTAAATTCAGAATAGTCTGAAAGAGGTGTGCCGTTTAGGAAAATTTCTTGGTATAGAAAATAAAGATGGGCTATTTGAAGTAATTAGTGAGAAATGTCAGTTTGAAAACATGGTGCAACAGTATCAAGCGCCGGACGGGGCTTCTATTGTAGATGGATTCACGTTTTACTGAAAAAGTAACTAAAAAATGATGGACTCTTAAAGATATCATTTGTCTTGAATATCTACATAATATGAATGTTAGTCATATGTTCATAAACTCGGCATGACACTTCGTGTATGAAAATGAAATTCCACAGCTTAAGTCGAACCACGGAATATCATGACAGTGTACTTAAAATGTTTCCGTAATTACTATGGATTCGCATTTTTTGATTTGTTGATGTCATACTTAGTCGAAGTGCTAGTTGTGTCAAACTACTAGTTCTACAGGTAAACGCTGCAAAAACTGACTACAATGAAACAGTGTTCATATTTTGGTGGAAGACTCTTTTATATGTGACGATAATTCATATCATTAGTTGGCTTGTAGAAACATAAACAGCCTTTTAGTTTGCAAATTCAAAGTTTCAAAGTACAACTCTTATTGCATGTGCTACAATAAAAGGAGAAGAAAAATCCTGATTATAGGTAACGTTTAAATATGCTTTGGCAGCATGTATTATGTTGATTTCCTTTTTAATCATTGTTAAGTTTGGATTAGACTGTTATAAAATATGGGTAAGTGAAACAGATTATCAAACATGCTGTTTTTGAAACATTTACAGGAGATATTGGAGACTGGAAGAACTGGTTCACTGTCGCACATAATGAACTGATTGACGAGATCTACAGAAACAAGATGAAAGATTCAAAGCACAAATTTAGATATAGCAGAAAAAAATTAAAGCTGAAGTCATGATTACGAACACACGCACACACGTACGCACGCGCGCACATATACTTTTATTTTGTAATTTGAAGTCTTCCAGCGTAAACACATTGAACCCAAAGTACAAGAATAGATAGCAAATTGACTGTGTAGAAAGCAGTGTGATGCTATATAAAATATTCTCCGTGGCATTATATATAATACATGAATATAATATTCATGTACTAACTAGATCATAATAATCATCCCTATAACAAACAAGAAAAAAACCTCAACATCTCCATCATCACATTCTTTCTCTTTATCAACATCGTTATAACTATCATCTAAACGTTGCATGAAAAACGCCATATTGCTCACTTGGCTAGATCTAATCACACTTCAGTGCCCTACGTATCGTAGGAGTAAACATGTGTCTTTTTACGTCATTTATCCAAGCCTTATGTAATGGCACACAAACATTGAAGTCGTGCGCGGTACAGGTCTAATCTCTGAAATGGGTATCTCTGCTATCCTAACTAATTACAAATAACCGTCCTTACTTGTCCTTGCTGTATTTTCGAACCTGAAACAAAAAGATTTGATGAATTATGACGAATACTTTACTTATTTATGTAGTTAAAATATTTATTGATTTGATGTTCTTAAACAAAATGTGTACTGAATGCGGACTGAATATATTGTCCATATTATAAACTTTTCTTGGAGCATTATTTGAATGGATCGTTATGCTGAGCTAACCCCATCCTCGCATGAAAGTTATTTTGAGGCAGCGTTATACAATTCTATAAAACTTAAAAGGTAAGGGTAGATTTCCCAGAAACAAAGAATATCATTTTCCCCTTTCCCAAGCACCTTCACCCGTTCGTCTACCACATCCCCATTTTTGTATCTTTCAGTAAACTTAAAAGTACAAGTTGTTGGATTTTTGAAACGACCCGTAACCAATCTTTTTTATAATGCGCTCTTACTTTGCAATGTATGGCTAGTATGGCTGTGTTTGCTGTGCTCTGTACTTCCCGGTAATCTTCCCCTTTCTTTTCATTTTCACATATATCAGAATCTACATTGATATCGGAAAGCAGGGAATAGGCGTAAAGCATATTGTACTGTAAAACTGTAACAAATTTACTCATAGCCTCTCTTTCATTTTTCAATTCTTGCTTATCAGACGGGCACATTTAAATAGTGTCGATAAAAATCAAAATTTGCTATGTATCTACAACACCTCCCTAGAAAAAATTGAAGGATGTAAATTAAAAACAACCTACTAATTTATAAAACAAACTTAAATGAACATAAATGTAATAGCTTTCAATGATACATTTAAATGCACGTAAAACCTACCCAAGTTATCTTGAATGAAGCTTGTTTTTACTAAGTAGAAATTACTTAAAAAAACTTGGTATTATTTTTTAAATACAAGAATACAATTAAAAAATAGTTTAAATTATCAAAATCTTTCACTTTGAAAATACCTGTTTAAACATTTTAAGAATACTGTGCTAACATTTGACCTCTCGTGGGCGCTAAACATAGAATCCGGTTTGATATTGTACAAAATGAAATAAATATCCATGATTTCTCAGTGACATATCGAAATTTAATCAGTGGATTGGGTTGGGTGTAATAAATAACTCTACTATTTAAATGACAGAAACCTATACAAGAAACCAACGGTTGTGGGTGCGTTGAAACATAAATGGTATATCGTGGGTATCCAACTGTGGATCAAACGTTGACTTTAGCAATATCGTGTTAATTTACATGACATACAAATGATATTTAATTGCAGTGTTAGTGTAATTAGTGTTAGACAGAGATCTAGGTCTTTTACCCGGTCACTACAGTATCTCTATGTGTGGCGTAGGCATGTATGACAATGTAGACTATGATATTCACGAGTGAAAGAGTTTTCATCATGTATTTAAAAGATAAAAGGTAAAGGTAGATATCCCGGAAGAACAGAGCACCCCAAAATAGTCATAGAGCCATGCTAGTCTTATTATAAACATATCTTAAGTAATGTTAGTACCAACTACATTTTATGTCTAATTACCAGTATTTTAATAAGGAAAAGTATTTAAGGGAACACGATACTGACTTATTTATTCACATTACTCCTGGCCGGATGATATTAGGGTTTGGAGCTTTTATAACTGCTAGCAGATAATAGAAATAATTAAAGTAACACCAAAGCTTTTTTCACTACCAAAGCATAAAAACTGGTTTAAACTCATTGTCTTAATACTAGAATTTTCTAAGGCTATATGGATATTGTATATAAGATTCTTGCAAAAGGGAATATCCGGTGCGATAATATCGGGTTAGGCGGGAATGATGCTCTTCTACATATTCAACTAATGATGTAATAATAAAATCAAACAAAATGAATTTCATATAGCACTTGAGAAATACACATGAACAAAAAGGAATATACAAGGCATTTGAATTTAATCCGGTTTTACTAAAAGCTTAATGATAAATGTATGAACTACCACATAAACGTACATCGTGATACGTCAAGTTTTCCAGCATCGGTAAAAATATCGGAAACTCGAGTCTGCTATATAGGAAAACAAATTTGTAAGAATGGTGTTTTTTAAGGATTGAACACAATAATGACAGCTTGCAACTGAAGCATATGGCAGAAAAGGCGCCTATTATACTGTACATTATGTGTACACAATATCTTTGAAAAGCTAAATAAATGAGCTTACAAATGATCAGTCAAATTATTTATATTGATTGTTAAGAACAAAAAAAAATATAGACTGCCCTTGATCAACTATAAATAAAATCAGATATATGGGCCATGGAAAAATCCCGTGTTGATATCAAACATCAAGTTTGAGGTAACTAAATTTTCAGAAAGACCCTTTGAATAAGTTATCTTCACTATCGGAAGAGTCAGTCATCTAATACTAATACATTGCAGACATGACATTGCGAATAATAAAGTGACTTCCTCGTGCATGTTACGTAATGTATCCGGTCTGTGCGTGTTAATCAGTAATATGACAGTATATACACATGTATTATTCGGAGATATCAGAAAAATTTCACCAAGTATAACTTGAACGTAAAGTTTTGGTTTTAACAATGACCTTTTGGCTAGGAACCACTGTTTCCGCATCATGAATGTGTGCATTTTAATTTTGGCTTTGTCATGGAGCATTTATTAACACCGCACATGTTTCCGGTTTCTGACTGCATACAAGACAAACAATGATTTTCCAGTATATTAAGTGATTTTATGGCATAATTATATCATTGCTCACGGCATGGCTGGTATATACATTTGCTGACCATAGAACACTACCGATTACTGATTTTGAAGATACGGCCTTGGTATTTTTACATGCATATCTTAATAAGATAGTATTGTGCGTGGACATCAATATGTAAGAATAACAATGATACTTTTTAGTTTTGTGGAACTGTAATGACGTCGGGATTAGTTGAGGATAAAGCCACGTCATGCACCAGAATGTGTTCATGATTGATCGGCACCATTATCAATCAGCACTTTATATAATATATAATAATGTAGCAATATTCGGATAAATATTGCAAAATAGCTTATTGTATATTCTCCCTTAGCTAACATAACCTGTCAAGAAGACGACTGACTGACTGTAGGATTTCACGTCACACCGACACAATTATAGGTCAACTGGCGACTGGAGGAATACCACAGTTGCCCCTCGTTGCATCATTTCATCACGAGCGGACACCCAGTAGGACAACCGACGTTCCGTACACCAAATGGATGTCTTCTTCACATGAAGACTTCAACGCCCCGAGCGAGGCTCGAACCCACATGGGTGATGAACAAGTGAACTTAACCACTTGGCCACGGAGACCCCCTGTTAAGTAGATATTTCAAAAGCATTATTGCATTCTAAATCATATGACGACTGCATTAATGATGAATTAATCAGAAACAAACCAGATAAATAATAAATTTTGACGCAGGTAATTCATTGACAGGCGTGAATAAAGAAAACACATGGAATTCCAACGTTCGTTCCCTATAAGGGTACAAACATGCAATTGTTGCAATACGAGAAAACATATCTTATTTAGGTGATAATATATACGTTGTAAATATAGAAAATAAACTTTAAAGTACACGCATTAAATTCAAAATACGTAGGTTCTATGCTACGTGGTATCAAAAACAACTCTGAGCAAAAGTGCCTGATTTAGTAAGTTACGCTTATCTTTCTCAGTCCTATATATACACTATCAATTATTAGCCCTTAAACACAGCATTTGCCTCGTACAATAATACAAAGGCCTCCTCTATAACAGTGACAATATCTATATCAGTCAGCGGCCCCAGGCCGAAAAGTGATATAGATATAAAGCCCGCATTTTAAGGAATTTGATTGGCTAATTAGACAGGGCCGAAAAAGGTGATATAGATTCGCAGCTGGAAGTTCGGAAACGGCATTTTGTTTTTAAAGTCGGTAAACGTTAACAGTTTGAGCACGGAACTTATTCATAGTTTTAGCGTACAAAAAACAACACGATTTACTGGTATGTAACCGCTGCGTGCTAAATTTACAACGTAAAATTTTCACCAAATCACATACAAGCGTTTATTCACTTGGATCAATGCGGAAGTAGACATTTAGATAGTGTGGATTATTTGTGCAATAATAATAGCGATTCACATGCTGGGAAGTGGATGAATAATATTGCGAACTCAAATGTCACTTTCAGTTGTAAACTGTAAACAATTTCAAGAATAAAACGAGGCATGGGGATGAATAATATGTGATTGATTGGTTGTATTATCTTGATCAACACATATGTGTACAATTTTGTGTCTCGTTGCCTGCAGCCTATACAGAAATGTCATTTAAAGCAGTTTCTATCACAGCTCAAATGGTAAGATACTCACTTGAGGAAATAAATAGGTTAGTTCCAGCTAGTGCTGATTATGTCAAGGCATATATCTCTCAAAATTATTTACACATACAGGAATCACAGTAGACATTCTGTTTGTATTAGTACTTTAATACATGGAACAGAAACATTGGTTTATTTTCAAAATGCACTGTGATATATATTTTGATTACTTTACTTAACATTTCCATAAAAATGGCTAAAATATGTTGTGTATTTTTAGAGTTGTTCTTTGTTACAATTAATACACAGTTAAACTGAGTGTTTAAATTTTGAATCCTTTAAGTAAATGTAGTTATTTAATAAAATTGTCAATAAATAAGTAATTTGATATTGGCCCTGTTATTTGTCCTCGGGACAGTCGTACTGGCTCACGGCGTTGGGCCTAGGGCCAATACGACTGCCCACAGACAAATAACAGGGCCATATCAAATCACTTGTTTATTAACATATAATATCGTCAGGACGACGGAAACATTCTTATACAATCTCTCCAGGCATACGTATGTTTCTGACAACACAGAAAGTGACGTCAGACGATCTTCAGCTTTTACCGGAAGTAAAGAAAATGAAAGTAAACAGGCTAAACTTGCAAGCGAAAGTCGCATTTGTATTGGTCTATAGTCAGGAGTCACGCGCAGGGGTCACCCCGTCTAAATGTATGCGCGTGAACTTCTCGTTTTTTCTCCTTTTTTTTTTGCTAATTGGGAGTCAATTTTCAGCACTTTCTAACGATTTGAAAATATCTGGGCTTTAGCACGACATATCAGCTTTTTATCTACGAAAAAAATATTAGAACTCGAAATAAATGCAAATCCCACAAGGGTCCGTAACGGATCAAGGGTACATGGAGATTTTTGGAACTTCGTCAAGTCGTTCAAAAGGTCCTTTTTGATCTTGTCTAGAAGTGTCAGTATATGCGTCGGATGTTAGATATTTCCGTACTTGAGAGCTACAGACCTAGCCAATTCAGCAATAGTTTCAAAATGAATTTCGTATAATAAATGCAAACAGGATACAATAAAAAGATAAAAAAGCTTATCAGTTCAAATAGTAATGTCATGACCAAAGACGAAATAAACTACTTACTAGATTTTGAATATAAATCTAGTTACTTTTACGGCCTATCTAAGCTTCACAAAAGTAAGCTAGTAAATGACAAATGTAAGGAAACGAAAGATGAATATTTAGAATTATTTAATCCATCAGATTTAAAATTTAGACCTATTGTAGCAGGTCCAGCTTGTGAAACACAGCGGCTTAGTAACTTAATCGACATTCTGCTAAAATCATTCATCTTTAAAGTAAAAAGTTATGTAAGAGATGACCTAGATTTCTTAAACTATATTCCAAAGAAAGTTATTAAAAGTACATTATTAGTCTCGTTTGATGTTACAGCACTCTACACAAATATTTCGCACACATTAGGTATAAAAGCAATCAAATACTGGCTACACACACACCCAGAATTAATTCACAAACGGTTCAAAAAAGAGTTTATTCTTGAAGCAATTAAAACTATACTTGAAAACAATAACTTGATATTTAATGATATTTTTTACAATCAAATTAAGGGTACGGCTATGGGCACAACGTTTGCACCAACATATGCTACTTTAGTTTTAGCATTTTTATATACCAAATAAGAACAAACATATGACTTAGAATGTGTGCATTATATACGAGAAAACTGGAAAAGATACCTTGATGATTGCTTCATATTCTGGAATAACACAAAATAGGAACTAAAACGATTTCATGAAATTTTAAATGATCTTCATGAAGATATTTGTTTTACAATAGATTCAAGTAACCAAACATTACCATTTTTGACATATTTGCCATCAAAAACGACACTGACATTAGTACAGATATATATTTCAAAGATACTGAAACAATGCCTAAACTTTCATTCATGCCACCCAAAGCACACAAAAAGAAGCATCCCTTATAACTTGGCAAGACGCATTTGTACCATCGTATCAGATTCCAAACTTAAAGCTCGAAGACTTAAAGAACTATATGTTTCATTAATGAAACGAAATTACTCAAAGATTACAATAAAAAAAAAGGAATCGAATTAGCTAACAGCTTACCAAGAGAAACTCTCCTCAGACGAGTTGAAAAAGATCCAAACAAAACCATACCCTATGTATCTACATTTAACCCAAATAATAAAGAGATGTTTAACGTTCTCAAAAACAATATATCAATTTTAGAGACTGATTCAACTATGAACGAGTTATTAGAGCCAATACTATCATTAGGAGCAAAAGACAGCCGCCAAATTTGAAGAAACTATTAACTAGAGCAAAATTTTCAGAATTCAATATACAAAGAAACAACAGAGTTAATAAGTGCAGTAGACCTAACTGTAACCTCTGTAAACAAATAGAAGAATCTAATTCATTTAACTTTAATGGAAAAATATTTTACGTGAATGAAAACATGTCCTGTGATGTGAACAATTTAATTTACGTTATATGAGATATTACATTTTGTAAAATCTGTTATTGTTCTTATAATAACATATTTAACAACGACTGTAATAGCGTTAGCTTTATATAGTGAAATGTGATAACTGCAGTCTAAATAATTTACGCATTTTAATAGGGCTGCAGGGTTGCTAGCTAATGTTGCCTAGCTATTGTGCACTTTATTGGAAAATGTTACTATAGTAAAACATTAAGTAGATCCAATTTTAACCATAAACAACCATTTAAATCTTAACCATAAACAACCATTGATAAAATGATGTATATATTTCTGAGAAACTGTTGAGAAACATCGTTTTATACAACAGAACACATAAAACCATGACTAACGCATAATTGGTAATTTTTTCGTGATTATCCGCATTGCAGAATAATTCGCCATCATTTTCACCCAAATTAAATTCTTCGGCAAGACGTATTACCATTTCCGGTTCTGGCGTGTATAAACAAAGGGGCGTGACGACCTGCCATTTAGCGAAATGCATGCGTGAAGAAACGGTCTCAATCATATTTGATCTAAATACAATAAAGGACATATAAGAATCGAAATAATTTATAGCAAAACAGTGTTTGAACACTATTTATACACTACGCCCGACGTATAACCGCCCATCGTGTATAAAGAGTGTTCAAACACTGTTTTCCTATCAATTATTTCTTAATCCTATATCTCTCAGATTTATGTTTACCGTCTCCGATGAAAAACAGATAAAGAAAGTTTCCTGTTCACCATTTTATACAAGGGGCGCGGTGGTCTAGTGGTAAAGGTGTCGGCCGCTCAACCCGGGGGTCATGGGTTCGAGCCCCGTTGGGGTCACGACATTGACTTACCATATGACACCAGTAGTGGTTTTTCCAGGAAGCGGACTAGAGAGTAGTTCAAATAAGCTTTAAGCTTTCATCACCATCGAGCTAAAATTAATTAGTGTAAACTATACAGAAACCGGTGTCAGGAACAATCTTGCTTCGCTAATACGTAAATGGAAAAATAAAGATATTACAATTATGTTCTCCTCATGGGATTTTTGTATTTACATTATTTTGTATTTAAATAGAGATCCCATTTGGATGTTCATAGATGCCACAGTTTATGGTAGTTTTGCTGATCGTCATTTATCCGAAAAATCTAGACAAAAACCTGTGTCAAAAATGCTAAAACTTAAAAAATACAAAGAATATTTGACAGGCCTTATGCTAACTTGTACAACTACCAACGTTACTATCCATCATAATATTTGATATGGTAATTTATATGTGTGCAGGTGAAATTATTCCGAAACATGATATAAATAAGCTATAAAAGTCCGAGATCTCTTTATTTATAAAGCATACATACATGTACATAAAACATTTATTTGACAACATGATAGAAGAAGAACGAAACTACAACAGGTTTTACTGTTGAAATCTGACGTATATATTTTTCTTAAACGTGATCATAATTATCATTTTATAGTGCTTTTAACATAGACTCCCATTATCGTTGCTTTTCAAAATCAGTTTCGAACACATCCAGCACATTGATCAACATATTTAATTAGTCGAATAAGTTTTTAAAAAGCGTGTAATTTGAGAAACATCAGTGTTCAATCAAGAATTTTATTCATTGTAGAAAAATATCCAATCTACCTGAATGTAATACACAGGAATAAACCATCTAAATTGTTTTTAATCCGTTTATATCACTGAAAAATCAGGGAATATGTACGAACGGCTCACATTCATCAACATTTTGATGAATCATTTGAGGTGATTCGTTTTATGGTTGCCTTGCTGGATAAGCATTGAATGCATACTTTAAGCTTCTAGCATTTTGGACCGAACAAAAATTGTGAGTTAAAGTCAATATGGCATTTTGATATGTAAAATATATACAAAAAAGACTCAGATCAATAACATTTTCCAAAACGAAGTACTCCACGACAACAAGAAGAAAATCTGCGGTTGTAAGCTCTTGTTCCACAACAGGACTGTCCGCTTCCAAACGTGAGTTTATCCGCACAACATGTGTAGAAACTGTGATTGTAAGCTTTTGTTCCACAACAGGACTGTCCGCTTCCAAAAGTGGGTTTACCCGCACAACATGTGTAGAATCTCTGGTTGTAAACTCTTGTTCCACAACAGGACTGTCCGCTTCCTACAATGAGTTGACCCGCACAACATGTGTAGAATCCTTTGTTGTAAACTCTTGTTCCACAACAGGACTGTCCGCTTCCAACAATGAGTTTACCCGCACAACATGTGTAGACTCTGTTGATGTAAACTCTTGTTCCACAACAGGACTGTTCGCTTCCGAAAGTTAGGCTGCCGTTACAACAGGTGTAGAATCTTGGGTTGTAATCTCTTGAACCGCATTTAGCTGTTAAATAAGTAAACATTTAGGTACACTTATGGGATAGACAATGGTACTGACCACACAGACATCAGCCTTTTTGTTGACATATAACGCTACTTTTATCAATTCCCCACTGAGACAACTTTATTGTCAATATAAGATAATGACCTGCTACAATCTGGCGGGTAGACTTTAGTGATAGCCGTAAACTGGATCTTCAGTCATTTAAGAAGAAATATTTGACCCGCGTCACCCGCAACACTTTTTTTCAGAAGTATTTAATATTTCTCATATTGCTTTACTGATGATATGCAAATTACAAAAATGGCATTTTGTTTTATATCTTAGCTTAACTATACGTTAAATATCCGTCAGATTACATCAGTCGATAAAAACAAATAATTTCCGAGGGAATCCCTAACACCACCAGAAAATAATTCTGGATCTGCCCCTGACAACAGTGAACTTTTTATAAAAAAAAACTGAAAAAACGCTACAATTCTAATTCAGAAATTAGACACTATATTTGTGAAGTGTCACGGATATATATGTGCATTTAGATATTCTCCGTTTGGTCTGTTGGCCAGGGCCAAAACGTTTGAATATCGCAATACAGAAATAAGGCAAAGGTTGAGCTATGTCAAGATGTCAGACTTTCCTCAAGGACATTTGTACGGGTGGATGTCGGTATGATCAGATTGTCAAGAAAATTAAACGAAAATATAAAATCGTTGGTGTCTAATGAATGCAAGCTAGCCTTATAATGGTAATTGAATTTTGAATCTTTATAAGTAGTTATAATTACTTATAAAGATTATGTAATTAAAAATTATGTAATACTAAATGACCACATTGAGGAATATTTGAAAGCAAACTAGATACCTGATTCCACTGAAATCAATGCGGCCAATACAACAAAAACAGCAAGTAACATACGTCCCCTCATTGTGCTTCCTAAAAATTATACAGTTATAGAACGACGTATGACACAGCTGAAACAACATATGTTAAGAAAATCGTCTTCGGTCGTTATTGAAAGGAAACCGATGAAACACACAGCTGCGTATATTTTCATGTATTCCGAGTCACTTGTTGGACGTTCTAGGAGTGCTTCAAATGCTACATAATGAATACTGCATTTACGAGTAAATATGAGGCCAATTTTACATATTTCGAGTATTTTCCTGATTATAATGAATTATGAATATGTTTAAAACAAATATTACAATAGTAATTTCAAAAATGTTTAAGAATCGAAAAATGTTTGGCAGATAATGACACTTGCGAGTTTGTTTACCTTTATGAAATTGGGCTATAAAACGCTCTTGCAAGTACATGCTTACAAAGGAATGAAAACAAACTCTAGATATGGACTAAGATCATTAGAACATCATTCCGAAATATAAACTGGCTCTCTGAAATTTTAGGGTGAGCGTCTCAGACTAGAAATGACGGAACGGAAGTTCTGATTCTGCATACGCTTCTGATATTTTGAATTCAAGTTACATTCAGATGGTGAAACGAAACATTTTGCGTAACGAATATTAGGATGAAACTTTGAAAGAGGTCAATACGCTTGTGATGATTGTACAAAAATGAAAATATATGCTGACTAACACACATGTTCACGTAATAAACGTCGTCAACATTTCCCGAAAGAGGTTGTGTCTACTGTTAAAGCAAGTTTAAATTAGGCTGTCACGACTTACAGTTTATATATCTATAATGAAGTATTATTCATACAATATATTGGTTACATAGATTCAAATGTGTGACTTGAATACAAACTGTTCTATATTTAATTTCTATAATATTACATTAATAGCGCCATAACAGTTGTCAAATGTAAATAGAAGGTCTCACCTTTTTGTAATGTGTCTTGTCTCTTCTTTCAAACATTATGTTAAAACTGTTGAAAATTGCCTTTTTATAGAAACGTTTTCACGTAAATAGGATGTTTATAATCAGATTAAAAACGTATCCGTGTAGAAAATTTAACCAATCCAGGACATTTATTTAATGGTAAGTATTTCATTCGTAAATTATTTTCTGTTTATCAAGATTTTGAGTATGAATATTATTTAAAGGCTTACCTACAAATTTGAATAATGGCGATAATCATACGTTAAATAAACAATAGAAACTAAATAATCAAAATCACACACAAAAATACCAACAAACTCGACTGGTGCTACACAATTTATTTCTTTGGAAAGCTTAATAACCGAACAAAATTGGAATCACTCGCAGAAGGTATCAATACAGTGGAACTTCCGAAAACCGGACCTTTTAAATACCGGAAACCTTTGAAAACCGCACGAAACTCAAAGTCCCGTTTTATTTTTTCGTTCTTATATCTATATATTTTCAACTTCTGAAAACCGGAACTTCCGAATTCTGAAAACCGGACGATTTTTAAAGGACAGTTTATATTTAAACACTAAAGTTGACTTCTGAAAACCGAACAGCAAGATATTTGCCGGATTAAACGTGTCACCTGTCTTTAACATGTTGTTAATCCAAAAACGCCATTGGCAAGTTGTCAACATGTTATTTTGTTTATCTATTTGCGGTGTGCGTTTATTTTGACACGCGATATTATAGTCCACTGCCATCTGTAATCCCGCTCGAAAGTAGTTGAGAAATATAGTCACATATACCAAATTATTCCTTGGTTTAAGACAAAAATAATATGTAGGTATCCCTTCTATAATATCTGATTTCATGTCATTAAACAAGGCAATGTGACATTTCAAATGTTTATATTTACACTTTCGCAGAAAAAATTATATTTAATTTATTTTAACAGTTTAATGTGTACCCCACCCACTTAATTTACAATGCATTTTACACGTCGCTTCTACCTCTTGATATTAATTATTTTCTCCTTTTCTTGTTGTGTTGATTTTGAAATATGATTATTTCCAAAAGTTACAAGAAATATAACATACAATAAGGGAATATCAGTAACAAGTATCTGTTTTAAATAAGTACCTAGAAGGAAAGGAATTTGACGAAAATTCAGTACAAATCAATTTCAGTACAGGCATTTGTCTATGCTCTAATTATAAGCTTATGTGCAAATTACATGACTGTATTGTTTGCAATTTTATCTTGATCAGATTTAAGCATGATCAAGACAATTATGCCAGTAGAAGTTATGAAGATTTTTTAACTTAATGCAAGTGTTAAATTCATGATAGTCTTCTTAATTACTCCAAATTACTGGTTAGCTATATTCATTCAAACTTTACATCAACACTGAGTGTTTTACTTAATTCGTCTTCAGCCCCGCGATAAAAAAGCTATCTACATACAGTATAATTTTTTACCCCTGCATTTAATTTAATTTCATTTGGTTGGGTTTAACCTCGCACCGACACAGTCGTAGGTCATATGGCGACTTTCCAGCTTTGATGGTGGAGGTAGACCCCAGGTGCCCCTCCGTGCATTATTTTATCACGAGCGGGCACCTGGGTAGAACCATCAACCTTCCGTAAGCCAGACGGATGGCTTCCTCACATAAAGATTCCAACGCCCCGAGTGAGGCTTGTACCCACATCGATGAGGGGCAAGTGATTTGAAGTCAACGACCTTAACATTACCATTGGCTTTCCGCAATTACGTTCAGCTAATTGCAGAAGGAAAGGGCATCAGGGACAGGTGGTAATGTTGTCATAACTAGAACATCATTTCTTCTCTGCAACTGAAAGTATTTCTCAACAGATCCGATATGTGATATACTCTGATACATGGTAATGCAACGTTCCAACAAAACAACCTCTTTAAACCGCAACACTCCGGCAATACATGCATAGTTTAGAACATGATAAATACATGAACAAAGTAAAGCATAAAGACAGCAAGGTTAAAACATAAAAAAGGAACGTAGTGACGTTAATTGAATTCTTGGAAGTCGCTCTTGCCGATTATATAAAGGTACAGGAAAAGGTATTTATTTAACGTCGTATATAACCGACAGACAACATGACCTACAAAGTTATTGTGCGAAAAAATCAGGTATATAGTAACAGGTACTTGCCTGGGCTGATATATTTCAAAAGATTGTATATAGAACATCCCCATCTAAATAGAGAAAAACCTCGAGTAAGTCTATGTACTTAAGTCAATTTTAAATATGGAGATATACCAATCCCAAGCGATGCAGTATTGTAGTCTTCGAATTGTTAGTTGCATTTAATAACTGCACCTCCACGGCAAAAAAATATCAACTAGTCGAGCAACAACTCATTTAATAACTGCACCTCCACGGCATAAAAAAATCAACTAGTCGAGCAACAACTCATTGTCCGTATTTGAAAACATCATCAAGAATGCGTGAACTATTGTTAATATAGTAACATCACTTGACTGTGTATAACGTTTTCTAGGTCATACAAAAAATCTGCGACAAGCTAGGCAGAAGTAGTTCTCACGGAATACAAATTACCTCTCGAAAAACTGCATTCCCTAACCGGACATCAATGTTGTTCAATAAGAAGGAGAAGGTTTTACAAACTGTCTTACAGGTTCACATGGAAAAATGTTTAGCAATGTTTCAAGCAGAAAATGCTTAACTGAAATTAAATGCACAGAAAGTACGTTTTATTAAAGCAGTTCCTATGCCATTCATTAGATTATTTGGTAAATAGGTATAAAGAGTAAAGAAATCATATAAAACGACTGAACAGCAAACCTTGTAATTGTTGGATTTTAATTTTTCTAGGATTTTGCAACAGTTTATATTGACTACGTTTGTGTTTACCAGAGTTTGCAAATACTTTGTCGCAATATCTTTCCACGTGGGGTAAAATAGCAGTTCGACGTGAAGTTATATGATTAAATAAATTAGTAGTGGTACATGTATAAGAGGTTAAATTATCTATGAATCGAGCTTAATGTGATTGTATATGCAATTAAGGAATCCAAAATAATCTTGCCGACAATCCATGCGAACTTTGAAAATACACACTTCAGGGATGTGATTAGTGACTAAATCCTGTTCATTGGAAGGACTTAAGGTGTAGATTTTAGTACTATAAAGTTCAATATGTAAAACATAAATATACTTTATGCGTTAAACTATTATGACAACATAGTATGCTGGACTAAAACATACACAGAGAAACTTCTGATGATTCCTTTCACAGATGTCTTTAACTCAGGTTTACGGAGAAGTATGTATTAATTGGATTTATCAATTTTAAAAGGAGAATCGACACTATTAAATAGTTTACGTTTTAAAGCTGTTTATTGGAAACAACATTCTCAAGATTGATTGATTTTGCGTTCTGACCACGGTGTCGGGGCATTAACCTGATCTGACACACTCATACAGATAACAAGGATATATATATATATATATATATATATATATATATATATATATATATATATATATATATATATATATATATATATATATATATAAGTAAGATATTTGCTCGCTTTATATCGTTATTTAATCATTTTCTGACATTAATGGATATTTTTTCATTTTAAGCATAATAAATTCCATCTTCTTTTTCATAAAAGTGTGTTATCTGCTAGAATAAACATTACATGTACCTTCAATAAATATATCAATTGTTACAATTATAACATAGTTTTCAAGGACGTTGCCACCTGTTATTATCCAGCAGTCATACATTTTCTGCCTTTCTTATTTTCTCTTTAGCCGCCATATTTATGACGTTTAATATCAATTTTACTAAAACTTCAAGATTTAATTCCAATTAAGACTGAACATCAATACTGAACAGTCACTTAAAAATATTGGCCAGACTGCCTACTACATCTCCTCTCTCGTTCCACTCTAATGAGCCTACAACCGAAGATACTCTAAAGATGTCCGGGAAACCATGTCGTTACCACACTTCATTTAATTAATATTTTTCTTCGGCAATTCGGGATTTGAACTCATTGCCACTATTATGTGGGTATTAGGAAACTACAAGTTCTTTGTACATATCTTCGTACACAACTTTGTTCTCTTTACTATAATCTATTTCTTGGATAAATATTCCTTTCGCTTTTGTGAAGTTGTGGTGAAATAGAAACAATATTTCGCTTCTTCGACTGCAGTGTCTAAAATGGCATTCGTATATTTCTGCTTGACAGTCCTCAAAACTTTAACATAGAGTTTGATACACTATTATTCGGTGGCATAACCCTTACAGATCAAGGGAACAACTAAATGTTTGCATTCGTACCGTCTTATTTATCAGTGAGCAAGGCAATTCTCCAATAATCTGAAATATCTACTCCACCGGTAGTGAGACATTGCTTTTCCTTCACTTTTAGCTTCCATTCTATCTTTTCCCATTCTGGAAAATCCTTTTCAGTTACTAACATAAACTTTGAAAAGAATTTCTATTGTTTTGTCTCGAGACTTCTCCATTTTTCTTTCTAATTTCCAATATTCCATAATGCGTACAATTCGAAAACTCAGGGCAGCACAAATGAAATGATACAAAATCTATTAGACATAGGAGAAGAATTAAGTAAGATGTTGTCTTTCGTTCTTATCCTATCCATACAAATATTATCTTAATGTACATTTATTTGTTTAAACTTAACTAAACGAAATTGTTAGTTATATGATGTTATAAAGCAGTCTTACTTAAGATCCATTTCAACCAAACGTGTTCGTGCGGTCTTGAACGGTACACGAGACAAATTAGTATGAAGCATTTAATATAAAAAATATAAAGATCGGTATTATGACTAATTATATTGCAAACAAATGTTAGTAGCTTAATAGATCCATACATTCAAAAATCATTTATACAGATATCACACTCGCGCATAAAACATATACGTGTAAAATCAATAATACGTTTTTAGTCAAACTTCACATAAGCTCTGCTTAAAGTTTGTATTGCAAGCCTATATTTTAAAAGCAAAACGAAAGAAAGAATATCTATTTGAATTATTTCTCTTGTTTGCACAGAACCAAAGGGAAAATATCATTTTGATGTATTTTTTAGTACAGACAACTTAAAACTAGACACATGTTTTGACCACATTCAGTACATAGGCATATTAGACACAAGGTATTTTTTGCTTTTTAAATCTCAGGAAAACTTTCATGGATAATATCTAGCTCTATCCTAACCATTTATGATTTCAATACTCACCTTCACATTATACACGAGATTTTCAGCCTAGTTACTGTGGGATAGGGGCGCATACTCCTCAATCGTGTCGATATACATGTAAATTTTATCTGTTTACTAGTAAGTAATTAGTGACTTTCGAGTCTTGCGCCAGGTGTAGGCTGCAATTTTTTCTGCTCTGCAAAATTGGATTATTTTGCAAAAACCAGTGATTCTAGAGATTGGATTTTTGACTCAGTTTTTAATAAACTGGTAACCAACATTCTGCAGAATTTATTTTGTGGAATTATCATTGGATTTACGAATAACTTTGATGTAAAACAATTGTAATTTGACAAATATTGGGGTAACGTTTCAATAATTTCAGTCAGTTTTGGTGAACAACATCTCACTCGAAATTATGGCTAATCCGTGTACATGTAGACAATACAGTAGAGACCAATTACTGGATTATAGAGATGTGCCTAGGAGGTATACAATACCGAATAAAGAAACATTAGCTATGTTGAAAAAGTATAATCTTTAGAAATACAGAGGTAAACGAGTTGGTCGCCCGAGGATAAAATCTAAAGCTGATATTCACTTGACAAATTCGACTCAAATTAAACTAAATCATACATTTATATCAAATGCACACAGAAAGAAACAACAGGAACGTTCAAATTTGATCCAAATTAAACTAGATCATTCATTTTTATTGAATGCCCAAAGAATGAAACAACTGAAACTTTCTACTGTGAACATACGGTCTGTGCGAGGAAAGTCTGCTGACCTTCTCCAGCACATATTAGAGGAGTGTATAGACCTCTGTGTGATCACAGAAACTTGGCTACAGCCGGATGGTGATGACGTTGTCAGGGGGGAATTGTCTCAAGATGGTTACTGCTTTGATGATGTCCCGAGACCCGACCGTAAAGGTGGAGGACTTGCCCTGTTATACAGAAACAATCTCAAAGTGTCAAGATGCCCAGCAAAAACCTTTCAGTCTTTTGAATGTGCTGAATGGAAAGTACGTAGTCAATCATTCATCCTCTACATCTTTGGTATATATAGACCGCCATATTCGGAGAGACACCCAGTAACTCAGGCTATGTTTATGACAGAATTCACTGAGTTTCTCGAACAAATAACGTCAAGATCCGAGTCTCTGGTGCTGTTAGGTGACTTTAACATCCACATGGATAATAAGTCAGACCGCTACACAAAACAATTTCAGCAGTGTTTGAGCTCTTTTGGACTGGTTCAACATGTCAATGCTCCTACTCATTCTGGTGGTCATATTCTTGACCTGATGATCACAAAGCTAGAAGACAAACGTGTGAATGTCTCAGAACCTTTGCCAGACTATTACATCTCTGACCACTGCTTTGTAAGTTGTAACATTGAACAGTGTCGCCCTCCCTTGATCAGGAAAGAAATCAAATCTCGCAATTGGAAATCTGTATCAAGTGACATATTACAATCAGAATTCGGTCAATTAAATGAAATTGTAGTGAACACTTCCAATGTCAATGATCTTGTGTCTGAGTTCACTAGAATCACGTCCGACATTGTTCAGAAACATGCCCCTCTAAAGGAAAGAACTATTCTCTGTAGACCGACAGTTCCTTGGTACTCTGGATACTTAAAACAGCTGAAACAATACAAACGATCAATAGAAAAAATCTTTATGAATGACAAATCTGACCTTTCAAAGAAAGTGTATAGTGGTGTAAGAAATGTATATAGCGCTGAGCTTTCTAGGGCCAAGGATGAGTATTACCAGAACAAGATTGGAGAAGCAGAAGGAAACATCAAAAAGCTGTATGCCGTAACATCCGATTTACTGGGAAGGTCGAAAGACAATCCGCTCCCATTACACACAAGTGCAGTATCTTTGGCAAATGACTTTCTACGATACTTTGCTGATAAAATAATCAAGTTGAGAAATGATCTTGACAACATATCAACTGAAACACCCAATGGTAATTCTTCCTACTCAGATCCACCTGTGACTATGAATACATTTACTGCGTTCAAACCACTTTCCGAAAACGATATTTTGAAACTTGTATATGCATCAAAATCTACAACTTGTGAACTTGATGTGATACCAACTAAGAAATTAAAGGAGCATTTTTCACAACTTGTTCCCGTTGTGACAGAAATTGTAAATCGATCACTGCTATCTGGTGTGTTCCCTGATGAATGGAAAAGTGCTGTGATAAAACCTTTGTTGAAGAAGAAAGGTCTCCCACTTGAACTGCAAAACTATCGCCCAGTGTCAAATTTAACATTCCTCTCCAGAATTCTTGAAAAAGCTGCACTAAATCAAATCAACAAGCATATTGAAGCTAACAATCTCCTCCCAGCTTACCAAAGTGCCTATAGAACATATCATGGGGTTGAAACAGCAATGGTCAAAATGTATAATGATCTTTTGGAAACCATAGATGAAAATCAAATAACAATCGTGGTCATGATCGACTTGAGTGCAGCGTTCGATACCATCGATATCCCGATACTGATTCAAATCCTTCAAGATGACTTTGGTATACATAGCACTCCCTTGAAATGGATAGAATCTTATCTCACGAACAGAACAATGAAAGTTTTAGTCGAACAGTCAGCATCTGACACGGAGCCACTAAGGTTTGGTGTCCCGCAGGGTTCTTGTGCCGGACCTGTGATCTTTACCCTGTATATATCGGCTCTTAACCGAGTGGTGCAGAAATATCCAGCTGATCTCTATGGATACGCGGACGACCACAAGATTGCGTTAAAAATTCAAGCGGGAAATTCTCAAAATGAGACAACTGTTCTTCAACAACTCGACAGTTGTCTAAATGAAATCATAAAATGGATGACAACCTTCAAACTGAAAATGAATCAGTCTAAAACTGAAATAATTATGTATGGAACAAGACAACAGTTAGCGAAATTGGACATCACAAGTGTAAACGTTGGTGGGTGTGACGTAAAATGCGTCGATCACGTCAGAGACCTAGGTGTAACTATGACCAATACACTCAACTTTGACCATCACATTCAGAAAAAGTGTCAGATAGCTCATGTACAGTTACGAAACCTTAGGGCTATACGGAAACATCTCACACAGAGGTCAACTGAATCATTAGTGCATGGATTGGTTCATTCTCACATTGACTTCTGCAACAGTTTATTTACAGAAATTCCAGCCTACCAAATCAATAAACTACAGCGAGTCCAAAATCATGCCGCTAGAGTAGTCAAGAATGCTTCCTTTGAAAAACCAAGTACCGAACTTCTGAAAGAATTACACTGGCTTCCAGTTAAGGCTAGAGTCATGTTCAAAGTTTTAGTAATAGTCTTCCGTGTCATCAATGGTACAGCTCCAGTATATCTGAGGGAAATGTTTGTACCTACTCGACAACGATACAGACTTCGCTCACAAAGTGACACTAACTTTAACATCCCTAGACGGCGAACAAAACTAGCAGACAGATCTATGGCAGTCGTTGGTCCCAAATGGTGGAACGATCTGCCTAGCTATCTGAAAAACATTCAGATCTGAAGCCAGCTTTAGATCAAAACTGAAAACACATTTATTTAGGCAGTTTTATGAACAATGAGTGTAGTCTTGTTAAAATACAAAATATTCAGATGTGGTGTAAAATAGTATTTATATATGTCCAAATCTTTAATTCTAAGTTCTAGAATCCTGTTCATATTTTGTATGTATATATGTTAAATGTGTGTTATGTAATTGTAAAGCGCAATAGAATATTTTATAATTTTTGCGCTATATAAATGCCATGTATTTGTATTTGTATTTGAATCAGTTCTAAGGGTAAAGATTATGTATTACTTTCAACATTCAAGCGATTCGTGATATATAAGCTTAAAAACTTATTGATAGAGTGTGTGTACATCTGTTTGCGCCTACATGTATTTGAGCGTGTGAGTGAGTGAGTCCGTCATCGCATTTCAAAAGCAACATTTTGTGACATTTGGTGGTTTCCTTGCTCCACTTTCCCCCAACACTTGTCTCTTTTATATTCCCTGTACACCTTCCCGCCTTTTTTTTTGTATTTCGCATAATTAAAATGCACTTGTTGGATTTTTTAAGCAACCCGTCTACAATATTTTTCTGTTACAGCATCTTTTTGTTGTGGGCCTACTTTGTGATGCATGGCTCTATGGCTGTGTTTTGGGGTGCTCTGTGCTTACGGGAAATCTACCCTTACTTTTTATCTTTTGTTAAATGTAGCACATGTCATATATTCTGTAAGAGATTCATTTGAGGTGTAAAAATGGATCTTACATAGAACCAGATTGATTTACATTCAATATTTCAAAACAATTCGTGTTATATATTTCCATTTGAATGCTTTATGAATATTGCAACAACTTAAATAGGTATAACGGTTTTATTTTATATCAATTCGTGGTTCCTTGTATATGACCATCAAAGCTGCTTCGTGAGATTAAAAAAACTCTTAAAGACCCACCACGACCTAGTGACCTTTTTTTTCCACTCACATTAACTTCATGAAATTCATTCTGATAAGTTTGGTATAATCATGATAAAACAGCTATACTACAAGATGCAGGTTGAAAATTTAGGACCTCCCTGAATTAATATATTTTCACAATTCATATGTTAATATACTCATCCCATTTTTAGTGTAGTTTTAAAATCATAGATAAATAATTATCTTACACTGTATAAACAAAGTTTGGTCTCAACTCAAAACCTAATGCATCAAATACTGTTCATACTGCTACAGTTTTTCAATACAATTGTTAAACATTAAACACATTGTCTTGGCTTGATATATGTCACTGTCTATTTGTAACTAAATACTTGTATATGCAAATCATGTATAATTGCAATCATGGAAATATATTCTGTGGCGCGTCTTCAAGTGTATCCAGTACCGAAATTTAACGTCATTTGACCCAGTTTTAGACAAACTGGAAGATAACACAAATTAATCAATACATAGAGCAATGACACCTGAGTAGGTCAATGTTCTGAATAAAGTAATAAGGATACACTGCAAACGAGAGAAGAGGTGTATGGTTTAGTAGTTTTGATATTTACTTTTAAATTTTCGACAAACAATAAATACTTTATATTGACTTAGATGACACGTTCAGATTAATAAAAGACTAATTTTGATGTTATAAATACCATTAAATCTATGTACTTTAGGTCACCAGAATAACCTGCAAGTGTTTAAGCTGATATTAATATTTTTCATATTTAGACGGTGTTGAATGCGTCTTTCGGCTAAATAATACATTCTTACCTTAAGTTAGTTTAAACTGTTTTTATATATTAAAGGTCATTTAAAACAAATATATATAATATTGAGAAATCGTATTTGTTTCGGAAATCATGTTAAATTATATTCTAGTAGTTTTTAAAAGATGTATTTAGTTTATGTGTTCACAACAAATTAGGAAAAAAAATAAGAGAAATTTGAATCACAGTCAAAGGTTAGAGCAAGATAAATGCACCTTCTTCATCCCACTGGGATGTTTACACTTACAGAAATCGATCGGAAGGCTAATTATAACGTATATCTGTACGCATATTTCAGCAAACATGTCAGTATTTAAGCAAGATGATGGCCATGGTCACAGTATAATATTCTTGGATAATGACGGCTATATCACTTGTACATTCGGAAACCCAGACGAAACAGCGAATAGAATTAGAGAAATGGTTTATTTCAATTGTCGACCGGATGACGTTTTAATATGTGCACCAGTAAAATCAGGTTGGCCTCATACTGTATACACCATCTAATGAAAAATTCCGATGGGAAACTGTAATACTAAAATCAGAAAATTATGGTGGCATATTTCTGCATCCACTTAAGCAGATAGTTTTCGCGAAAATTCGTTTTCGTGACTCACACCCTTTTTATGGGTACATCTGTACTTCAAATTGTCAAATGTTATTAATATGTATATTATGCTTGTCACTAGAAACTATATAATTTATGTGAAAATAAATTTGTTCGTTCGTTCGTTCGTGAAAATTTAAAAACCTTTCATGGAAAGAAACTCTTGTTCTTAGTGAGAAAAAATCACGATAGTGCCAACTCCTGCATACGATAATAAATAAATGTTAAGACATTTTTGCGAAACCATGCTTGTTTTAGTGAGAAATAAATTGTCTTGAAAAAATGTGTGTGTTTTTTTTTTCTGCATACGATAATCTTGAAAATATCATGAAAATCTTATAAACTTTCAAGAAAAAAAATAATATTTCGAAAAATTTAAAATATTACGCGAAAATTATCTGCTAACTGAATGCAGAAATATGGCAACAAAACGTTTGTTTTCGCGAAAATAAAAGGTTTTCGCGAAACTTTCTTTTTTCATGAAAACATCAGTTGTCTTTATATTTGTCTTTATCTTAATGCTGTACTGGGCACTATTTTGACATATAGTATCGATAACCAGATAATATTTTCACGAAAACGTTCTCCTAAATTCACGAAAAGTTATTGAATTTTCCGCGAAAAGTATTTTTTTTTTCTCGAATATTCATAAAATGTTCATGAAAATTTTATGATTATCGTATGCAGAAATATGCCATCATAGAAAATTTATTTAATTTTTATTTAGGATTTTGACGCAAAACCTTACAATTTGTTACACTTTTTGATGTTAGTGTAAGGTGTATCCATTTGAGCTTACTCTGTACAGGTTCGTCTCAAAAGTTTACTACATAGTGATTTGTCTCATAATTTTTCTCATACTTCTATGTCTGTTAAATTATGATCACATTGAAGGGCATGTATTATCTTAGCCAAAATGATTTTGTTTCTATATGGATTCATTCCAATGAATTAAAGTGATAAGTGATTAAGAAATGACCAGTAAATAACATATTTTTTTCATACTCAATTCTAACCGAAAAACATAATAGCATTAAACAACAAGAGACATAATATAACCCGTTTTGCTTGCGAGAGATGCAGTCGTAATATAAATCAAGTGCATAAATCAATGAATCAGATCATATGAAATAGGTAAGAATTGTTTTTTCTTTAGAAAAATATTCTGCGTTTTCCTCTAAATTTTAAAAATTAATATTAGAAAGAAAATTGAATTTATGCACAGAATGGGAAATCAGGTTTTGGCGTTTCTAATGAAATTGTATTGTTTTTAATTTTTGACGATTTTTTAAAAATCATTTTCTCATATAAAACATATCTTTTTTTATTCCGTGTGAAATGTTTTTCTTTAAAATTACTGAGAGGCTATACGGTGTTACTTTTTATGACAAATATATAATTTGAGTAACACAAAACCTTTTTACATATTTCTCGACATTAAAATCATGTTCTGTCTACTTAATATGCTTTTTAGGTACACACTGGACGTTGGAAATAATATCTATGATGTCCACTCAAAAAGCTGAAACCATTCCTAAAAGCAAGATTGAACATATGATAGAAGCTTCACAGTGGGAAGAAATAGTAAATTTGACGTCGCCCAGGGTAAATTAACCTACATTTTCTCACACCATGAAAGTATTGAAAACAAAACACTGACAAAAACTCATTCCTTGTTAAAACAGTACAACTAGTAGTTGATTAAAGTAATACATTGACTTTCAAAACTGTCAGATGAAGTAAACGACAACATTATTATACTTATTTAATTTCTAGTTGTTTCAACGTATCAACTGGCTAAAACCAATAACTTGTGCATTTACTATCTTACCCAATAATGTATCTATTTCAGATACTAAATACACATTTGCATTATAGTCGCTTGCCAAAACAAGCAAAAGAAAAGAGATGCAAAATGGTATATGTGCTTAGAAACCCAAAAGACGTGGCAGTTTCACTGTATAACCATACTGTGGGTATAGAACCGTATAAATAGCCTCTATTCGTACATGGAAAAGGTAAGTTATTTTAACCAATACTGTAATTCGATATTTTGACTGCCCCCTTATGTAAACGTTTGGTCTCATATTAAATTAATTTTCAATTTTTTCAAAGCAAGAACAAAACTGATCTGATATGAATGTCTACTCGAAACAAAGAAATGTCCCTTGCAGCGGAATTTTCTAATATGCAAACCAACATGACACTGAAGAAGTCGGTTGCATATATTATTAAGATATTTTAATATTCAACTCCAGTCTAATTCCACCACTATGAATATGTTATCATTTATTGACCTTGTTGCTAAATTTATTTTTACGGTAATGAATCATACCATATTACAGTTTGAAATGGAAACCGTATTGCGCCTCCCCTGTTTGACCAATAAATGATTAACTTTATGGATTCGCTTAATTAGTACTGTGTGATTTTGCATCATACATAAATAAATGAGTCAAGCATTTCAAATATCAGCTTTCTGGCTGGACAATAGACCATTGAACTATAGAACCTTATAAATTCAATTAGCCAACGTCTGTTTCACTACTGGTAAACGAAACCTTACTGTTGATGTTATGTTTAGGACATCCATGAACAGGCTAAATCAAATCGAGCCTGCAACATTTTGTTTCATGTTGTGTTGGGCGTCAGATCGTTTAGCACAACCTTTATGTTGTGTTATTAATACTGTTTAGTTTTTCAGCTTGGACATTTCGGCTTTAGTGGTTAATATACTCCCGCTGTCATAGCATTGGGTATTGTATTATCACCCTTTTGATGTGGTGCCTGCTTTTGAATTTTGTCTTTTTGCAGTTTCTGTGATATGCAGGCTCCGTAACCTCAGACCCCCTTTCCAAATTCGATTTTGTTTAGTTCTGCCCATTGTTTCTCGTTTTGGGAAAGCCCATTATTTTAACAGGGGACCATACGCCGCCTTTCACGGAATTACACACTAGTGTATTATTGAAGGTTCCATGTGCACCACCATATGAACACATCTGCGGATGTCTCTAAATTGTCTTTTGTACATATAGCATGTGTAAATGTTAAGTTCTGCTCAACCAGGTGGCTACAGGGCGTCGACGGTAGCATGCATTTCCACTCCCGTCCATGAACAGGCTCAATCAAACTGAGCCTGCAATAATTTCATTTTTTATGTGTTGGGTGACCTGCAGAGTTTCTTTTTCTATTTAATGTTTATTGTTTGAAAAGTCTTTGGGCGCATTTACGAAGGTGATCCAATAACTTATATCACTGTTGCTCGTATAGCTAAATTGTCAATCGGAACAATAATTCGTTTTATATAACCTCTTCAACTCAAGTATTTTCCCATCCATGGAGTCTTGCTATACGTGACGTAAATGCTGTGAAGTAGTTTCCCCGTGGTATACTGTTGAGATAATAAAACTTTGTGGATCCAAGGAGGGCGGGGAGGCATTAGCATTTAAGAAAATGGCATAAGAAATCTTCTTGAAACTTTTTGTTCTTTTTACAGTTCTCGTGCAATCAAACCGCTTGAACATTTGGACTGGTGCAAACAAAAGGTGGACTAATTTAGCACAACCCTTCTTTGATTTTAAGAGGTTACTGTCCTGAAGACTATTTGACCCCCTTGATGTTTTAATCCAACGAGAAACTGTTCTTTACGTCATATAAATACTACCACAGATACGACACAATGCAAAAATATCTTTTCAGAGATACCCGCAAAGAAACTCGGACATTAATATAAGCCCTGGTTTGTAGGCTTTTTCTTCACGTTTTATTAATATAGCAGTAATTACTTCAACTTGTATATACGTATATAACTCAACAATGTATTACTTACAATTTGGACAACTGGATTAATCGATATTTTTCATGAATGTTGGGTATATAACCGTTATCAAGTACAGGAAACTCCTGTGCGGTTATGTGCAATGATTTCTATATAATACTATAAGCGACAGAATTTATAGAGTCACCCTCGAATCGGCCATACTGCTATGTAACGCTAGATTGACCGTCTTACTTATAAGCCCCGCCCTACTCCTTGATCTTTCCCTAATAGCAGTTTTAATGTATGAATTTAATATAACATTTGTAGAACGATAAATTCTAAAGGAGATAAGGACCTTGAAGAAAATAAACCATAAACTGTTATGACAAGAATCTTACGTGGATGTGATACTAGACAGTAAATAATATATTGTGGAATTACTCGAAACATCAACTGCACTGGCAAGGTAATAATGATAAACTTCAATCTACAAGCATTACATTGGAAAGGTCAAAAACCAAATACATATGTATAAGGAAACCCCCGACATGTATTAAAAAATGCAAATACGAGCGAAAAAACGATTTTTATTCAGTATCTGAGAAAGAATGATTAGCGAATTTTAGATAATTGAAAAACAAGAACTGAAAATGATATATTCCGTAATGTGTCAATTCCCAATCTTATTACAGAACTAAAAAAAGGGGGCAGGTGTACTGTACTCGTCCTGCATCGACCAATGTAGTCTTCATAGGCTTGCATACTTCTTCAATCTAATTTCTCTCTGTGACAGTATTTTTGTGCGAATTGGATAGAAACTAAGAAGAAGTTCATTATAATGTCCTTCAAATGATATCAATGTTACGTTGAGCAGTTGCTCAAAGTGCAAGTCGCGCCTGGGCCTGGTAAATTGCTAAATGAAAGCTTTTTGGGCGGAGTACCATATATGTATTCACCAAGTTGTATGATGCTTTTGTTTGGCCCGTCATCAGCTAGGGGGCGGCCATATAGGGGCACAGGTCATTTTCATGCATAAAATGCGGTCCATAATCGTGCTATGCGCTTTTTCTTAGAGTTGGAAGATAATACCCCTAATTTGGCTCTTGCCGGGGAGAGGGGCCCCTGGACCCCCTACTATGGTACGTCATTGGGGAAAACTGTTTCTGGCTTTGTTCTTGTATCTGTAAACACTGCAATGACCAGACTGAATAAACGAATAGCGTCTGGGCTACTCCAAGTTGGGTATTCTTGTAGAAATTGGTTTTCCATGTCAAGAACTATTTGAGGAATGTCAAATTGATTACAATTTTTCTGAATATTTACCTTAGAAATATGTCACTGACAAGATCACTAAAAATGTTGAAGAAAATTACCAAGAGCTTGGTTTACTGGTATAAATAGAGTAGAAAGTGCAGTGGTAGAGGCCGAAAAAAGCTCAAATTTAAATTGTACACTGAAACCTGAATACAAAGTTGAAGAAAAATGCCCAACTTATTATGCCTATACCCACATAGACCCTGCATTGTGTAAATTCAGATGTGGGATAGCTCCCACCCGGGTCTTGAGAGGGGCAAATATAAAGGGGTGCAAGTTGAAAATAGAACCTGTCCTTTTCTTTGTAATACGGTTTGAGGATGAAATACATGTCTTACTGAATTGTAATTTATATGAAGATTTAAGGAAACCCTTAATTTTGAAGGCAATTTCCTGTAACTCAAATTTTTGAATCTTTGTCTGATCCTGAAAGCTTAAATTTGTGTTAACAAACCCAGCATTTTTGAATTAAGTGCTAAAACCGCAGTGCAATACTGATCGAGGATGTCAATTTCTTAGTAAATGACATGTAAAATAGTAATTTTTAAATGCCCAAATTATTTTAGGCCAGTGTAAATTTTATCCATTGTTTTAAAGGTAAAAGATATTTATCTATCCCTAAAAATGCTCTCGTTAATCTAACAATTTGGTCTGACCAAACATGTTTCATTATTTTGACCTTTTTTTTGTAATGTTGAGCTTATTACCATAGTATTAGTAATTCAGTGTTTTAAGTAGCAAAGATTCTAAGGCAGTTTTTAAACTAAGATTAACAAGGTATTTAAATTTTAAATCTTTTTGATATGTAAATCAAGTAGTTTCATTTTGCCAGCTGAAACTTTATAACTCGAGGTCGGTTGGGACCAATGTAAACACTTCGACTTTAAATAGTCGAAGTTCAACTTAAACATTTTAAATTTTAAAACAAAGTCAGATTGGAATAAATTTTAGATTGGGACTGAAAGATATGTTCGACTTAAGCGGAAGTTCAACTTAAGCGAGTTCGTGTTATCGATTTTGAACTGTATTTGGTGCTTTTTATTGAACTATGTAAAATGTTTTAATAATTGTCTGTTACAAATTTTTAATAGTTTGGGAATGCATGTATGTTCCATGTAAATGGATTGTTTTATGTATGTAAACATGTATAGAACGGACAATAAACTTTGAAAACTTTGAAAAAAATGACCCAGTGTATTAAGACATTTCTAAAGATGTTGCTCAGACTTAAAGTTTAATCGAGGACCAAATATGTCACACAGTCATGGATGGTCACCTAGATGAAACGATTCCACATTCGCAATATAACCAGATTGCCAAAAAAAAAATAGGCGAAAACTTAAAAATGATTCTTAACCTTCTTAAACAATCAAAACCTGCAGCGGTAACGAACAACAAAATCGAAATCAACGACGTCGTCTATACGTCTGTGAAGACGTACATTTTACCATTGAAGATAACCTCTTCTCTCAACTATTACGCGTTACTATACCACAAGTAATCACCAAATTTCAAATTCCCACAGGTTAACTGGGATATATTTTGAATACATCATATGAAACAGTACCAGAGTCTACTCGTATTTTAACAAGCAGATAGAGACATTTACTTTAACAAATCCCGAACCGACAAACGGTCAAAAAAGATTTCCGCCGACTCTAAAGATGCGTCCAACCAAATGTCAATGAGACGTGTCCACTTTGTGACAAAACACATGAAATTATGTTGCTATTAAATATTTTAATGTTGTGTACTTATCTCATGATGTTGTCTTTGCGTAATAATACAACAACACAGACTTGTTCGATATCAGAGAAACTATATTAACATGTGCGACGCTATGTGATATTGTATTTCTTTTCTTAGGCTGACAATATCTCATATCACTCCCGCTGGAGAGTGTGACATAAACTTAATTATAATGTTGTACCTATTTTTAAAATGCTTCATATTTTGCAATAGTCTGTATACGAAAAATATGAAAAACATTGCAAACACAAATATTGGTAATCATTGTAGTAATTAATTTCAGCCGAATACAATAGTTGGTTTGATTATGTTCTCGAGTGGGAGGCCATAATGGCAAGCAATCCTGAACTCCCTGTACATCTGACATATTATAAAGATTTAAAAGAGGTAAACATATATGTACTTAATAAAACTACATTGTCGTTTCTTCTTTATAACTAATCAATTAATTTGCCACATCACTTTTAAAGTGTTATTCACAAAATGTATACATATTTATAAATACATTTTAGATGGTATTTCAGCGTCCTCGTAGAGAATGGGGTTATCCTCTTTAAAGTGACAGTCAGCCCATCAAAAATATATGAGGAACATCTCTTAAATGAGGTTCCTCAAAATATTATGCCGATACATTTTTATAAGTGATGTTGAATTTGGCAATCATATCATTATTATTACACGAAGGGAAAATGTTGCTAGATAAATCATTCTTATTAAATTGGCCATACATACCAAAAACAGTTAACAATACGTCTGCTTTGACTACAGTTAATCGTATGGTCTTGAATTTAAAAATAGAAAATTTCTTGGTCGAGAGCTTCTCGTCTCAAATTAATAATGATAAAAACTGTATTATTTTAATTCAGAATACTTTAGAAGAGGTGTATCGGTTAGGAAAAATCCTTGGTGTAGAAAACAAGGATGGACATTTTGAAGCAATTAGCGAGAAATGTCAGTTTGATAACATGGTGAAAGATCAGCAACAATATTTATCGCCAAATGGTGTCTTCTTTTGAGACGACTTTACATTTTACAGGAAAGGTAAGCAGAGAGTACAAAGATATATTGTGATGACAATGGTCTTAAATATATTAACAAAGAGTGCAAATTCTGCGTCTTCAGTTTACATGTAGTATAATGTTTTAAGTCTAGATGTGACAAAAACATATTTAAGACCTGAAATATTATATTATATCATAGTACTGCCAGGTTGGTACCGGGATGTCTTAGTGTTGTTATATTTTCTGGTCCTTGGTTCATGGAGAATGAAACAGTTCCCCTTAAGCGATGCTAGTGGGCGAGATTGGTGTTGCACATTTCATTGGCCCTGATGAACATACTCAATAAAACAGTATTTGCTACCATTTAGCTTGGTTGCGTAAAGATCAGCTTGTAGATTGTATTAATTAACACAACAGCAGTGATGTTCTGAGTCTGTAAAACGTCTCCACTTACTTATACTCAAGGTTGTTATATTTTCTGATCCTTCCGGGTCATGGAGTCCATTTAATGTTAATGGACAATTGATTTCCGTTTAAGCTGGTGCTAGGGGCATGAGGGATGTTGCACACTTCATTGGCTCTCAAGTATCTAATTTGACAAAGTGGAAACTCCACAAATCGCTTAACACGAAAAAAAAAATCCGAAAAAGTTGCAGGCTCGGTTTGATTGAGCCTGTTCATGGACGGTAATGGACAACTCAACATTTACACATGCTAAAAATACAAAAAAAATCAAATTAGACTTCCGCAGATGTGTTCATACGGCGGTGCACATGGAACCTTCAATGATACACTAGCATGTAATTCCACGAAAAGCGGCGTATAGTCCAGTAAAATTAATGGGTTTGCCCTAAACGAGAAAACAATCGGCAGAACTAATGTGTGTTTTTTGTTTTGTTCGGTTGCGGTCTAAGCCTCCAAAGGATCTGCTTATAGATTTTATATGCATTCCACAGTCTGTAACTTCACTCCATGGGACGTCAATTCCATGAAATAACGTGTATATGATTATTTATGCTTCTTTTTCGAGATACTTGTTTTACGAATAAAATGCAAAAGATGATTTCAATGAAATGTTTCTCATATTTCTGAGGGGTGATTTTTACACATTTGGGAGTATTAATGTTGTAGAAATTGAAACTGACTTACAGCTATAAAACAGCTAGTCACTACATATGGATAAAATTCTGTATTTATGTTCAGTAACAATACAAGGAGAGGAAAATACTTAGTTTTGATTGATAACGCTTTGGATTGTATGGCTGACAGATCATCGCAATCTTGTACTGTTAATTGTCAATAGTATGATTTAGAGTGTTAATTGATGGGCGACGGTCAATGAAGCACGCCATGTTTGTAACTTTGCAGGAGATATTGGAGACTGGAAAGACTAGTTCACTGTTGCACAGAATGAAATGTTTGAAGAGTTCTACAGAAATAAGATGAAAGATTCTAAACATAAATTAGATATAGCAGAAAAGTGAAAAGTTAATTACTTTCTATTACACGCACGCACACGCACGCATGCACGCAACATTATAAGAGCGAAATCTTCACCTTCGGTCATAATAATTTTTTACTTCTACTCCTGCTTCTCTTTTCATACCTCAAAGGTTTTTAATTATTTTACTTATCAAATAATACATTTTTCAAACAGATACTAATAAATTGATGATATTCATATATTAGAGTCTGTCTCACCAATCCATGTTAAATGTAGAATTGTCAAAAAATTATATCATGAAATTTTGTGATTTGTCTCCATTGACTTACGTTGTAAAATAACTAGACGTCCATTCCAAAATGGTGGCGTCCATGTAAACGTCATTTATTGGTTTGCTCACAGTTAACGACATCTGTTCAACTAAATTGTGAAAGAATAAAAACAAATTTCCAGCAAAACTGTATGATTTACTCACTAAATGTTGTTGAAGAATACTCCGGACAAGAAATGGTACCTTAGCGTACTATTGTTGAATAAACAAAGGGCAATAACTCTGTGAAAAAAAATCACCAAACCGGAACATGAAGATAATATACTCATCCTCAATGGTTGCCTAGAAATACTTCGGACAAGCATTGAGGGACGGACGGACACACAGACGAACTGACGAAACGGCGACTATGTGCTTCCCCATTCGGGGAGCATAACAATTATAGTCGTTTCATGTTGAAATTTATCGGCAAAGGTGGTTTTGTAATGCCTTTTTAATTCACCTGAACCGAAGATTCAGGGTGAGCTATTAGTATAGGTGGATGGTCCGGCGTCAGTTGTCCGTCGTCCGTTGTCCACATTTTCATTTAAACATCTTCTCCTCTGAAACAGATAAATTTTCAGACGAGGTGCTTAATATATAAATATACATCATTATTAAATTTTCTTTTCTGGTGCTCATGCAAGTGCGATCCCAGCCGAGGTTTTTTATTACATGATTTGTTCTACATGCCAAAAATTTCGAAAACAACTTTGTACCAAATATTAAATGAAAACTATCACTATCAGATAAGAAATTATCTAACTTAGATAATGAGTGCTATGTTTCGTTTGGAAGGAAAAAGAAAGTTATTGGCGTTTTTCAGATGTAACTATACTGCACTGCCAATTTCAGCTTTGACGGCAAGTTGAAATATGCGAATAAATATAGGGGTTATATGTACACGTCTTGACTAAATTTATCACAAAAGTCTTATTACACAGCCAATTTGCCACAATTTCTGTACAAGCTCATTAATTCTATCTGCATTATTTGTTGAGTAATTACTTTTTAATGTTACATATATCATTTCAATCATTATTTTGATTTTCCAGTAAAAGTTTTGACCCTTATATAGTTTCGGTATACATTTGTAATAAAACAAATATCGCATTCCTGAGGGGGTGATATGAAAAATGTTCAGCCCTCGAAATATGAATATAGACCCCGGCTGGCGCCTTGGTATATATTCATATATCTCGCAGTAAACATTTTTCATATCACTCTCTCAGGTATGCGATATTTATATTTATCGACTAAATAACATGAACAATATTAGAGACGCACCTTGATGATTATGTTTGATTCATTTTAGCCAAAAGATATGAAAGAGACGCGGAGAATGAAGAGGGTAACAGTAACGTACCAGTGTATACATACGACAAAAGGATCCTGTCCACGACTGCAAATCAGAAAGTGAATAGATATGGTAAGGAAATTATTATACAAATAGTTTACTATCATGCATGTCGGACGGACTGGCGTTTAGGGTGGTTTTACCCTCGGCCAGGACTTTCGTGCTGTACAGGACGTCTAATGAACTATATCTATGCAGTAGATAAGTGCAAATTTTAAACTTTATATAAGTAAAATATATATTGTAAGGGGTGGGGGTGACTCTGTTACCGAGCGATTAAGGCCGCTGACTTCAAATCAGATGCCGGTCGTTGAAGTTTTCATGAGAGGAAGCAATCCAGCTGGCTTATGGATAATTTGTGGTTCTACCTAGGTGCCCACACGTGATGAAATAATTCATGGAATGGCACCTGTGGACTTCCTCCACCACCAAAGCTGAAGTTTCGCCATATGACCTGCATTGTATCGGTGCAAAGTCAATCCCCTGCCCCAAAAAACAAACAATTACTGTATAAGTACTTCTTCTGAGAAAGACAATAAGACCACAGATTTGAAAAGCGCAAAAAAGTAAAACATCGTCGATGTAAATTATGTTGTAGTTTTCGTCACAAATAATGAAAAAAGATCAAAACTATTCGTTAAAGACTCAATCAGTGTGTATGTAAACAATGACTGGCAGTGAAAAAGGATTAATTTTGAAACCAAAGCCGAATATTTTGAAAAAAAAGAAGGTTCTCATGGTTTAAATAAACAATTCCTCAGAAGTTGCTTTCTTTCTAATATTTTACACATTGATTAGCAGCCACCATCAGCGCTTTGATTTAAAACAAAACCATGTAATTACTTTTGAACAACGATCCATTTTAGAAGTGTATAAAAGAATGTACAGGTAAATCATATTTCTGAGTGCAAGTTTTTGACATCAAGTAAAATATGATTTTTTTATGTGTGCATGAATAACAATACATGTTTTCATATGTAATCGTAACACCGCTGAATAACATTCACTCTAGACTTGAAATAAACACTGACTTTTTAAATTTTAGTTTCAAATATCACAAACTCGTCGAATGCAAATTAATACTAACAAGCGCTAATTTAGTGGGGCCAGAACTGAACAGATATTAGGTATGACTTCTTCTGTCAAAGCACGAAATATCAACGACCTCATAATGTGTTTGTTTTTAGTTTATGCGAAATGAATGTAAGAATACGATCGACTCTATCTGACTGTCAAAATATTGTTCACTTGGATTATATTTGTTTGTTAAAGCGTGTATTTGTGTACAGTTTAACTTAATTTCAAAATAGTTAAATACACAAATATGTTTAAACTTTCAAGTGTAAAATATTTCGTGGAACATGTTAATGTGTATCAAAACTATCTACATCTATAAATATTATTAAACAAATCATGTTCATTTTTATAAAAAGTTGCAATATGGACTCGAAATCACATGTAATTTGCCTTGTAACAGGTGCCGGGAGAAGCCTACCGTATTTATAAACATACTAGATTCAAAATCATATATAACAGAACGGTGTTACCCTTAATTTGCGCTCAAACTATTCACAAGACGTCTACGCATTTCTAAATAATTCGCCGGACGTGTAAACCCTCGCAGTGCTTTTAGAAAAAAAAAACGCGTTGACGTCACATCGACCAACTAGTAATACTTGCGCAAAGGAGTAGTGCTTCCCTAATCCATCCGATTTGATCTAAAAAAAGTAGTGGAAATATACAATATATATCGCTTAATCTGTTATACGCCACATAATATTATTTTGTAATAGCTCTTAAATCGGCATTTGCCTGGAGTAGTTTGTAACACTAGGAATTTTATATGTAAATCTACGAGAAAGTCAGAAAATCTCGATCGTGAAGAAGAGGCTCGATTATAAGGTTCCCGTAAAGAATAAATTCTTTGCGTTGGATCGAGCTGTAAAGTAACTCTCAAGAGAATATATCCTCTGCGTCGGACCAGCTGCAATGCTTCATCGTCATCTTGAAGATCTATCTATCAGTATCTTTGCTAGAAAAAAACTACTATGCCTCTCTATCTTTTGTATCTCTGTCACTTGGTATCTCTGTTCCTCTCTCTTCTGTATGGCTCAAACTCCGGAGCTCTCGATCCGGAGCCGAACGCTCTACCACTAAACCAGATGGCACAAGATCCCACTTTCAGTGAATTGATATTTTGGTCTAATGGGAGAGCGTTCGTCTCAGGTGCGGAAAGTTGCAGATTCGATACCTGGTCCTGTACAAGGATGTGAAAAATGGTATCAGTTCCGGAAATAGGCTATATCTGGATAGAACAGGCTCTTTTCTTAAACATTGTGATCCCGCATAAATTAGATGGGGAGACTGAAGTCTAAATTGATAGAATTTGTTTCAGGATTCACCTTAAATTTTTCAGTGTTAAAATAGTAATTTTATATCAGGTAAAGAGTCCGATAAACTATTTTTGGTGTCGATTATACATGTAAAGGGGAGCAACCCCCTGGCATGATGTTATCGATGAACGTCTATAAATATTTCCTGTAAAAAATAGAAAATCATCGTATAAAAATTACATCTTTTTTACAAAGCTAAACTTTTGATAAAAACACCTTATTTCATATTCAGTCAGAAAGCGCTGTACTAATATTGCTTACTCACGTCTTATAAACAAAGTTATCACAAATATTACGCAAACACTAAAAAAGACAAAGAAAGGAATAAGAGAGTATTAAAATATATGTTACATTAAGGATGCATAGGGTCAATTGACATTTTTGGAGTTTTATTTGAATATAAATTCAACATTAGTTCCTCGATCAGATGTCAAAAAAAATTTAAAAGTTCAAATATGAAAAGCTTTGTTTGATCAATTTCCAGAATTAACAGTAGATATATTACATGTTTTTATAATAACACCATTCTCAAAAACAGCCAGGCTATAAATTTAGTCACGGTATTTGCTTTGTTGTTATCGAAATTAAGTGGGTGGTTTTTATCAGGTAATTGACTGGCTGTCAATTAGTTGTAGACCTATAAATACATGGAACGGAATAATAGAGTAGAACACGTTCCATTTGCAGTTGACAGTTTCCATACTGTCAAGTTGTGACATAAACTAGCCCAATTGGGAGATCTGTATGCACATATTTCGAATGTTGGACATTTTTCATATAACTTTCTAAGAAATACAGTATTTATTTCATTATGCCGAAAAAAAAATGGTAAAAATATTTACTGGAAAATCAATATAATTAGTCAAATAACTGATTGAAAGAATCACTGAAATGTCGATTATTAACACCCAGTAAAACAATATCTAAACTAAACAGCTGTCCAAAACGTGGCGAATTTGTTTCTTAAATACATAATATGATGTGAGAAACCCCTATTTCAGCGTTGCGTAGATGCCAAAAACCGACCTCAGCTTCAATGATAATTCTAATGAAATTTGCTATTGAAATTAAGGAGATTCGGCGCATTTACATAACTCTAAATCTCCCCCTTCCCACCCATTTGTCGTTGCAGTTCTGCTAAAATGTTAGAGAAGGTTACCAAAATCTACCAGGGGCTTATCAACTGGGCAAATAGCTGTAACTTTTATTATCTCATAAATCTCCATGGCCTGCTGTGCTGACCGACATCACCTCATTAAATGCCTGCTGTTTGACCTTATTTTGATTACATGTTTTATGCGTTTTTACTAATCATAGCAGAAACAGGATCCAGAACTTTATAGAATTCTTATAAAGGAAATGCTTTTTTTCTATTTTTAATATTATTTCTAAAATGCTAAAAAATAAATTTGTTATTTCTAACAGGTGAGTAATTATATATTTTTATTTTGTATTTATCAGTTATATTCTTGAAACAAAATGTATCGTGCTAAACAAATGGCAGTACAGTTATTTTCGAGGAAGTACTTTTTAAAAATTAATTTACAATAAAACTAAGAAAATTAGTTTAAATATTTACCTGTTTCACCAGAGGGTTTTATAGTCTTACTTTTAATACGAATCGGTACTTATGTTGATACAGGAGGCGATACATAAAACGGTAAATTCATTTATTCCCCGATTCTTATTATGTGACTAAAACTTGCGTCAGGTGGCTTAAAGTCCGTGGGCCAGAATATCCGTCTAATTGTTTCAATAAGTGTACAAAAATAGATAATGCATTGGGTTGAACTTGTTTGATGAAACTTTCTATATTATATATATATATAAATATATATAAAACAACAACATCAGGTGAAAATGCATGCCACTTTGATTTTTGCCTAGATATGAGAATGTAAGAAACTATATATCCCGAAATAACTTAAAAAAGTATATGGTAAAGTTAGTACAACTTGGTATACTGATAGAAGGCACGTAACTTAATTTTTGTAACTTGTGTGCCTTGTCGTGAGAAAACTTTAATAAAACAGCTCTGGTAATAAAGTGTAAAGCATTTGAGGGAGATCATTGAAGGAACCTTTGTTACAGATTGGTACACACGTAAGGCATTTTAAATTTTCTGTGCAAAAATTATGAAATTTTGATAAAGGGTCATACGACAAAGTATTTTGGTTTTATACAGATAGGGGATATTTAGAAGATAGTGACTATAAACCCTTACATGTCTGAGTGAGACCAGTTTTTCCCTACCCAAGAGACAGTGTTGAATGAATAACCGAGCGTTAGCAGTTTTTTTATCAAAAATATTCGAAGGGTAAGGAAAACAGCTGCCTTTCATATTCAGACATGTAAGATCATTTTCCTTGCCTATCACGTTCAAAATAGATCGTGGTGACAAGTAAATTTCTTTATTTCCTTACACTATTTTAATAGTTTATGACGTCATAATAGTGCCAGTACTGTTTGACGTCACCAAAGTGCACGCTGTTTTAGACAACGTTTTTAAAACCCCTATGGAAAGACAGGAATATTTATCCCTGGCGCATGCTCAATCAAATCTACACTTTCCCACATTAGGTAGGCAAGGAGCTCCACCTTTCGAAGAAAAGAATAAGAGAAAAAGCTTCCGTGCGTCAGAATCGCGTCATTAATGTTTTGGTTAAAGTTTTGCGTGAAAGTTCATATCTCCGATACTGCTGCATGCATTTGGTGGAAAGTTCACACATGTCTTTTATGTCATTATGTGAGGTCACTGGCCAAGTACCATAACTGTTACCTGTATATTAGCAGATTTATGCTCCTTTTTATACGCCCGTTTGAAAAACGGGACGTATTATGGGAACGCCCCTGGCGGGCGGGCGGATGGGCGGGCGAGCGGGCGGGCGGCGTCCACAGACTTTGTCCGGAGCATATCTTCTACATGCATAGGGGGATTTTTATGAAACTTGGCACAGTTGTTCACCATCATAAGACGGAGTGTCGTGCGCATAAAAACCAGGTCCCTAAGTCTAAGGTCAAGGTCACACTTAGAGGTCAAAGGTCAAATTCAAGAATGACTTTGTCCGGAGCATATCTTCTTCATGCATGGAGGGATTTTGATGAAACTTGGCACAATTGTTCATCATTATAAAACGGAGTGTCATGCGCAAAAACCAGGTCCCTAAGTCTAAGGTCAAGGTCACACTTAGAGGCCAAATGATACAAGAATGAAAAATTCAAGAATGACTTTGTCCGGAGCATATCTTCTTCATGCATGGAAGGATTTTGATGTAGCTTGGCACAGTTGTTCACCATAATGAGAGGGAGTGTCATGCGCAAGAACCAGGTCCCTAGGTCTAAGGTCAAGGTCACATTTAGAGGTCAAAGGATACAAGAATGACTTTGTCCGGAGCATATCTTCTTTATGCATGAAAGGACTTTGATGTAGCTTGGCACAATTGTTCACCATCATGAGACGGAGTATCATGCGCAAGAACCAGGTCCCTAGGGGTAAGGTCAAGGTCACACTTAGAGGTCAAGGATACAAGAATGAAAACTTTGTCCGGAGCATTTCTTCTTCATGCATTGAGGGATTTTGATACAACTTGGCACAAATGTTCACAAGTATGAGACGGAGTGTCATGCACAAGAACCAGGTCCCTAGGTCTAAGGTCAAGGTCACACTTAGAGGCCAAAGGTCAGATACAAGAATGACTTTGTCCGGAGCATTTCTACTTCATGCATGGAGGGATTTTGATGTAACTTGGCACAATTGTACACCATCATGAGACGGAGTGTCATGCACTGGTCCCTTCTTTTGAATTACTTCCCTTTGCTGTTACTATAAATAGCTTATATTGTAACTTTTTCATTACAAGTCGTAGGGAAAAATCAAGACCACTTTTCTGTAGTACATGCATGTTTGATCCAATTCTGAGGTGTATTTTGAGCTATCTCTACCTGGTAAGGATTTTTGTGTGGACTTGTAATTTTTTTTTTTTTGGATTTTTTTTTCTCTCTTTAACGATTACATTCCCTTAGCTGTTACTATAAATAAATAACATTGTAACTTTTTTATAATTGATCGTAGGGAAAAACCAAGACCACTTTCAAATTTTGGGTGTATTTTAAGGTATCTGTACCTGGTAAGGATTTTTTTTTTTTTGGACTTAGAAAAATAAAAGAATTACAATAATTTCTAAAAATAATATTTGCTGTGACGGGCGTATATTGTGACATTCTGGCACTCTTGTTATACTAAGAAAATAAATTAAGTTAAAGTTTTGCGTGTGAGTACATATCTCTGTAACTAATAACGATATTTAATTGAAACTTCACACAAGTCTTCAATGCCATTAGATTTATGTAAGACCACTGACTATGTTTTATAACTCTGACCTACATTTTAGCAGTATTTTGCCCTTGTTTGTACTTAGAATATTCTGGTTAAAGTTTTGCATGCAAGCACATATCTCTGTAACTACAAGATATACTTATAGTATCGCGATATTTACATACTGATGAGAGTATGTTCCAATATCCACCAATTTTATGACAAGATTATTTTTAATGCAGCTTTCAAAAGAAAATACTGGAAAAGCAAATGGTATCATATCCTCGCTTTTAACTTAGTGCCTAATCAAATTATATTGGTATTGAACGCATACAAGAACGTAGTCTACTGCTGTAGATTCTAATTTATCTATAAATCTTTCTTCTCCACTTCCTTACAACATGCTTTTTGGTTGATCACTACTACAAAATAAACGGGAAATGATCCTACCGATCCTTCTACCGTAAAATGCGATGTACAGATCGAGATTTATACTTAGTCTATCGAATTAAAAAATGTGTACAGAGCGTCTGACTATGGACTTTTTTGGAAGAATACGCCTTTTCCTTGTGCCGAATAACTGTCTGCATAACTTTTCTGAACCGCAATGTCTTGCTTATTATTACAAATACGGGCAGTGTTGTTTTTTTATTCCAAAATCTTCCTTTAAATTGATAGAGAACCGATCCTGAGCGAAACTACGAAAACGAGATTGATCCCTCTACGGTAACATGCGATATACCGAATGAGACATTTACTATCGACTTGAAAATTGTGTACCACGGTCATTGCCATCATCAGGCAGTTCTTTTCAAATGTTACGGGGTGAGTTGAAGTCCGATCGATTCCCGATTAACGCAGTGCTTTGTTTTCATATTATCGTGACATGATTGTTTTCTTATTTAAAGGTCCAGTAACACTTATAAATTAAATAACTTACAAAAATTTTTTTTTTGTTAATACATTTCAGTTAAAAAAAACTACTTTACTCTAAAACATGTTACAATATATTTTTGTGACATTTTAGTTGTTTCTACACGGAAAACAGTTAATAGAAGACATTTCTCTTTTTTGCAATATCATTGAATAAAAATACTATGCTATATTTCTGTTGTATAATTTCAACTTAAAAAAGCAGCACTACAATTATCTTATCGGCCAAATTCGTCAGAAAGATTAAATTTCTTGTTAAAAGAAATGCTACTTGTGATCATTACATCCAAAGTGCTACTGGACCTTTAAACTATCTATTACTGTAACTCCAAAATGGACTGCTAACTGTGTTTAACTTTCATTGATTCACATGCTATACTTAAATTTCAAGTGTGTTAAATTTCCTTAGCATTTCATTCAAAATACATTTTAAGTAATACATCAGTTGTATTTTTTTCCTGGAGCAATCTGTTATTCTCGTGCAATTAAACCAATTAACAAATAAACTGACCTAATGTTCATCTCAATGTCAAAAGCTGACCATGGAGAAGGGTGCTGGTAATTTGATAGGGCTATTTAAGCCAATCTACAGATGCTATCTGTATCTCTCTGGAATTCCATGTTGTTATAACTTCGCGCTCTGATCTGAAATTCTGTCAGAGACATTTTAGTAGGAGTAGTAGCCTGGCTCCCTGGCTGCATGGTTATTAGGCTGGCGATATTCGCCAGACTATTATAACCATATATCGAGTTTCTGTAAAGTTCAACAGGTGCTGAGACTGACAACACAAAATATAATTTCATGCGCAATTCAAATAGTCCGCCACGTTAATCAGTTTTGCCATAGAGTTGTGTAAAGATTGTTAAACTTACCTGTTTCAATAGATCTACTTGCGCAAACATGTTATAATAATGTTTTATTTTTCTAACGGTAAATACTTGAAAGATAACATTAGAAAATATTACATAATGATGGTAAATTAATTCGCCTCCATGAATGAAATGTCCGTGTGAATGGAACTAACTCAACGTTGACCGCTTCGTTATAGATTATGACCTCGGTCTATAAGGAGCTAAGTAAACAAGCGCTGGTTCCGAAAAACAATCGCCGATATGAATTATACTGCGCAGTATTCGACGACCTGACATAACGTGGAAAATAAGAAACATGAAATATCAATTAAAATGAAATTATAGTGATATGAGTTATGTCAAGTCTTATATTTAGGGCTTAAGTTTTAAGAAACTATTCTTTCAGATCATTTGCTATAGGTACTAAGGGACGTAATCGCTGCGTGATTGCCACAGTAAGGTGATAAGAAACAAATGACCACATTATACCTGTTATTAGGCTATTTTTGTACTAAATTCGTTTTAAACATTCTGACGAATACTGAAAGATATAATGTAAAAAGCGCTTTGTCACCAATTTGCTTTAAGGGTGGGGGTGTAGATGTAGCGAGTTTTATTGTTTAAACACTTTTGTTTTCAACTTTTTTCAGGTTATATTAAGATAGTGGACCCGTATTGTTAATGTTTAACAATTGCACTAACTTGATACAGTTCTGAAGTTAACATATTTCGCACTGTGATTCATCTTTAAATGACTATTACCGTGTCGTTGTTGTTTGTTTGTTTGTTTTTTATTTTTTAATTTTGTATAAGTTATGTCTTTTTTTCCTCCAGCTGAAACAGAGACATGGGGGCCTCCGTGGCCGAGTGGTTAAGATCGCTGACTTCAAATCACTTGCCCCTCATCGATGTGGGTTCGAGCCTCACTCGGGGCGTTGAATTCTTCATGTGAGGAAGCCATCCAGCTGGCTTACGGAAGGTCGGTGGTTCTACCCGGGTTCCCGCTCGTGATGAAATAACGCACGAAGGGGCACCTGGGGTCTTCCTCCACCAGTCGCCATATGACCTATCATGTGCCGGTGCGACGTTAAATCGAAAAAAAGAAAGAAAAAAAGAAACAGAGACTAATTTCAAAGTGATAGCCATTGTGCAAAACGATCACAGAGAATTCATTTTACTAAATATTTTTGTAAACGAAACCTCAAAATATTGCGTAATAATTATAAAAAAAACAAAATAACATTGGCAATAACAATTTTCTGGGGAGTCTCGAGTAAAAGGATTTAATCGGAAAGAAATTAAGCTCCAACTTTTGAAAATTATGGCCTTGCTCTATGCATTCATAAAGAACCATAGGGCAGAAGTAAAATAAACCTACCTACATTTATTCAAAACTTTGTAAAAATAAATGCAAAATCAAGAACTTTTACAAATGTAATTAAGTATTTTTCAAAGATGTCTAAACATTCACCCTTCAGGTCATATTCATTTGAAACAGCAAGAAATGACTAAGAAATGGCTAATCAAATAAAACATTTCCACTTTTGTACGACAGATAAATGATAATATGTCTTAAAAAACAACAGTTTATCTTACTCGAAAAAAGAAAAATAATGAACAAAGTTTGGTCTTAGTAGGGTTTGAACCTACGCCCTTCTGAAAAATTAGTTAAAGTAATCTCATGTTAGGAAGCAACATGACTAGACAATAATCATTAACAGTCCGGTTTATAGCGGGGTTCGAGTCCAAAATTTCCCTCGTACCGACAAGAAAATCGCCCCATTTGATCAATGTTCATACATTCACACATAATGTGTGTGTTGGGTGGGGGATTGCAGATCGAAATATACATGTTGTGTTTGTTACCTTTATATTTTATCTGATATTATGTCCCTCAATGTTTATTATCGCTTCGTAAGAAACATATATAAACGGTTATGGCATGCCAATTGTCCAGTAATAACGTTAACCCAGGTTTACGGTAAAAAAAGTAGAATTAACAATTACAGATAAACAAGGGTTTTCGAACGTAAAACCATGTTTTTCTAATACTACCCATATTTTCGGGCGAAAACACGCCCGTGAACCCAGGTTTCAACTAGGTTTTTCAATTGAACTTTGAATTTCGGCCGTTATTTTAAGTTCACGAGGGTGAACCTGTTTACGGGAGTAAACCAGGGTTCTCAGGTGTAAACCATAGCTTACGAACGTGAACATATGTTAACGATCGAGAATTTAGGTTTACGACCGTGAACATGGGTTTACAACCGCAAACATAGGTTAACGCTGGTGAACATAGGATAATGACCAAAAATCATAGTTTTGTTCGAGAAACCAAGTTTTTCCAACTTAAACCTACGTTCACGTTCATAAACTATGGTTCACGTTCGTAAACCCAAGTTCATGGTCGTAAACATAGGTTCACGTCCATATACAATGGTTCTTGGCAATCAAATTATCCAACAATTACATTCTTTGTCGAAAAAATTTGATTATCGAATACTAACATAAATTTTTGAGCGAACACACAGTATAACGGGCTTAAACTATAGTTTACTCTCTTGGACCCATGTTTACGTCCGATAAACTAGGTTTCTCGATTGAACTTTAACTTGGATGCACAAGTTAATCAAGATCACAACAATACCCTATGCTCGCCTTAGTTTAATATGGAAAACCCATAATATCTAAGATCTTGCAAACATCTTTCCCGCACAGTTTCATTCAGTGTTTTGTGGTAGCCAGCCTTTCTGTACTTTCAGTACTTTGATTTTTTATATAAATACTGCAAGCAAAATAAGAAAATCTTAAGCCTCTAAAATAGCACATTTTTATCTGAAGGCTGAATCATACCTATGTTTGGAGCCAGGGGCAATAAAAATGTCAATGTAAAAACAACCTGCTGAAGTTACTTTCCTCTTAATGAATAAACATATATATGTAAATAAGAACAAACATAGGGACAGGAGCCAGTCTATAGGAGTAGCTACATTTTAGCCGTCCTGGGACAAAGTGAGCTCTAACCGTCATAAATCATGTCAATTGAAGAGTATTTATGTACACAAACCTGGGAAAGACGGCAAGGTTGACTATACCGTGGCTTCTTTGGTCAATATCCTGCAATTTACAGCCTGCTTCCGGCGATGATTTAGGATCAAAGTTACACACTTATATACTAGATTAATGGAAATAAGTAACGCGCAATCAAACTTCAACGTAATAGTGTGAAAATGAAATAATTTGGATACAAGGTGAGTTATAAAAATGTTAAAAATTCATGTAATTTTTCTAAAATATGTTGAGTTTGAAATGTTAATGTATTACACTACGTTTTACTTTGTGTCGTGCAACTGTGAATTAACGTCATTCAAATCTGGTTAGTATAAAAGCAAATCAACTTAATTTTTGTTGAACAAGTATTAGGACATATTTATTTATTCAGTATTCTAGAATTTCCCAGTAATATGAGTCCATTGTACCACATATAATTAATACATGTATTCTGTAGAGACGTTTGACAATACTGTACATTTATATTATGTTGTCTAGGTTTTCAAAATCAGAAACGAAGCAAGAAGAACTTTTCTGAGGCTTAAGTGTTGAAGTTCAGTTGTGATTGTCATGCCCTAGGATATGCTAATGGATTGAAAAAATTTACAAATATTTCATTTTCTACAGATTTTTATGACATGTGTTTAACGAGTAAATTTAGTAGTTCTGAAACTTATTAATTCTCGCTGCTTACATTTTTTTTATTTCTGGTTTTGAACAATATTATATCTAAAGCGATTACTTTACTAAATACACACATTATTAATACTTATCACAAAACACCTAACTTTATTTCCAGCTCATAAATCAGCTATTGCGTTTCCCACACATATTTTACTTGAGTCTGAAAATTATTTAATATTACATGGTCATTTATTTTTTCTGCGAAATATGTATTTTTCAAATTTGTTATTTGCAGTCTGCACTGTATATTTGTTTGATTTTTTTTTTTTTGCCGTTTTCAACAGTATTTCATATAAGTAGAACTTCATATATAAGTTTAATTTTATTTTTAAACTTTCCTAGTCAAGTTTCTATTTAAAAAAAAAAAAAAACTAAAAATGAAAAATTACATAAGAGACTATCGAATTCTTTTACTCGGCCCGCCACTTTGTAGACATTTAATTGATTATTCTGAATGGCTGCATTTGTTCAAATAGGAAATTTCGCGTCAATGTCTGTTTTCCGTTTATTTTTCAAAAGGTTGCGCGTTTTTTTTTTTCAGGAACGTCTGGATTCAGATACAGAAAGTAACATGGCAGACATGTACTCATTTAAAGCAAGTGGAAACCTTTAAAGTAAGTAAAATATGTTATATATCTTTATTTCTTTTTTAAATAGTTGGAATGTTTGGACAAAAGGTTATATAATTTCATAATGCTTTAAGTTATTACCTTGGCGTGTAGAAATGTACATAAATTCTAGATACAATCAATTATGTCTTAAAGACAACATCTGAACACTAACAGGCTCTATAAAGACCGTCGTTTTTTTTTTTTTTTTTTTTTTTTTTTTTTGTTTTGTTTTGTTTTGTATTTTTTTTTTTGCTGACAAAATGTATTTTACTTGTCAAAAAAAGAATTCTCATGAGTGAAATTTACATTTCTTTTTAGAGTATTATATGTTAGTAGAAGTGCACCATATGATGTAAGACCTTTTCTTTTGATAATACAAAGAAAATTCTATAGCACAACTGACATACTTAATACTTGTTTAGCAATGCACGTAAATTTAACGAAAACGTTAGTATTTAAAATATCGGTATGTTTAAATATGCACTCCTCAGAAGTGCTGATTTTCATACGTGTGTCTTTTATATTGTTTTTAGAGAACGAACAACTAAACTAAGAAGTATGTGCACATCATAGGATATTGACGTCAATGGAAACAAAATGTTTGTACTAGTTGATCGCAGGAATATTGATGAAAAAGTTAAAAGGTATGGATATAATGATAGATGATTCTAAATTACATTATTACAACTTGTTACTACATGTACGTTAATATCATGAAACCCTAATTCATAATGATATTGTATAAACATTTGATGAGAGTTGTCTAGATACGAGAGGAAAATGAAAGCAGTTTAAAGGGATAAAACAAGTTTAAAAATTAGCGGTTAATTTATGTTAGAAATGGAAAAAAAATGAAAAAAAAGAAAGAATGACTAGAATGTTGAATTAAAATCTAACAACTCGCAATGAACTTACTGCAACTTTTAAGCGAATTCAAATGCCAGATAATTTTAATATAATTTTCTTATAAATAAGATATTTCTTATCTTAATTCACCTGGAAATAAGTAGTTAATTTGTTTTTCAATGTAATTTCGATAACAGGATTAGGTACGCTTATTGGGAATGGACATTATGTTTGGTGCATTCCTTGTTGTAATACCTGGTTTTAATTATGGGGAGCTTATAAAGGCAGAAAAAATAAGAGGTGATCAAAATTGTAAACATTAATGTAACATTAATTAGTGATATGTAATATGGAAGTAATATGGTTACTGCTTCCGCTAACCACCCCCCGTCCGTCTTATGACTTGATCTAAATGTTTTGCTGTTAGCTGGCTCTTTCAGTAGGTAGAGCGCAGATTCAGGATAAGCAGGGTAGTCCGTTCGATCCCAAGGTGAGAGGGGTATATGTTCATCGGAGTAATTTGATAAAAGACAGTAGGGTTGGTAAAATGTGAAATCTGTCTCCTGCAGCTCTATATAGATCGGAAACTATATCTTTTAGTTGTTAATAGTAACCTTAGAACAAATGTTACATAAATGTATTTACAGACATTCAGTGATAGGGATGAAGTGGAGGCCTTATCGATAAACAAAGAGTCCCCAGTTCAGGAAATGGTACAGCGCTGAGAGTATTTTGAAAGTTAAGAAAGGTTGGTAATTGTTATTGCATTAATTCATTTCTTATTGCTTGAATCTGTGAAATATCCGCATTTTAGCTCACCTGTCACGAAGTGACAAGGTGAGCTTTTGTGGTCGCCTGGCGTCCGGCGTCCGTCAGTCCGTCCGTCCGTGCGTAAACTTTGCTTGTGACCACTCTAGAGGTTACATTTTTCAATGGATCTTCATGAAAGTTGTTCAAAATGTTCATCTTGGTGATATCTAGGTCAAGTTTGAAACTGGGTCAACTGGGGTAAAAAACTAGGTCAGTAGGTCTAAAAACAGGAAAACGCTTGTGACCTCTCTAGAGGCCATACTTTTAAATGGATCTCCATGAAAGTTGGTCAAAATGTTCACCTTGATAATATCTAGGTCACGTTTGAAACTGGGTCACGTGCCGTCAAAAACTAGGTCAGTAGGTCAAAAAATAGAACCTTGTGACCTCTCTAGAGGCAATATTTTTCATGGGATCTGTATGAAATAAAATTTGGTTGAATGTTCATTTTAATGATATCTGAGTCAAGTTTGAAACTGGATCAACTGCGGTCAGAAGCTAGAAAAACATTGTGACCTCTCTTTTCAATGGATTTTCATAAAATTTGGTCTGAATATTCATCTTTATGATATCTAGGTCAAGTTCGAAACTGGGACATCTGCGGTCAAAAATTAGGTCAGTAGGTCTAATAGTAGAAAAACCTTTTGACCTCTATAGAAGTCATATTTTTCATGGGATCTGTATGAAATGAAATTTGGTTTTAATGTTCATCTTAATGATATCTAAGTCAAGTTTGAAACTGGGTCAACTGCGGTCAAAAACTAGGTCAGTAGGTCTAAAAGTAGAAAAACCTTGTGACCTCCCTAGAGGCCGTACTTTTCAATGGATCTTCATGAAAATTGGTCAGAATGTTTACCTTGATGATATCTAGGTTAGCTTTGAAACTGGGTCACGTGCTTTCAAAAACTAGGTGAGTAGGTCAAATAATATAAAAACCATGTGACCTCTCTAGAGGCCATATTTTTCATGGGATCTTTATGAAAGTTGATCAAAATGTTCATCGTAATAATATCTAGGTCAAATTTGAAACTGGGTCAACTGCGGTCAAAAACTAGGTCAGTAGGTCTAAAAATAGAAAAACCTTGTGACCTCTCTTTTCAATGGATCTTCATAAAAGTTGGTCTGAATATTCATCTTTATTATATCTAGGTCAAGTTCGAAACTGGGATAACTGCGGTCAAAAATTAGGTCAGTAGGTCTAATTGTAGAAAAACCTTTTGACCACTCTAGAGGCCATATTTTTCAATTTATCTTCATGAAAATTTGTCTGAATGATCACCTTGATGATATCCAGATAAAGTTTGAAACTGGATCACGTGTAGTCAAAACTAGGTCAGTAGGTATAAAAATAGAAAAATATTGTGACCTCTCTAGAGGCCATACTTTCATGAGATCTTCATGAAAGTTGGTGAGAATGTTCTCCTTGATAATATCTAGGTCAGGTTCCAAACTGGTTCATGTGCCTTCAAAAACTAGGTCATTAGGTTCAATAATAGAAAATCCTTGTTTAATAAAAAAATGCTGTGATAAATCCAGGATGACAGAAATGTGAAGTCTGCCCGGGTCGCGAACCTGAGCTGACCGGCTGCCTGACACATACTCTCTTTAACGTGACTAAGTCCGTACCTCGACCCCCCACCACCCAAGAAATTGTAAATTCGTCCTCGAATTCCAAAAGAAGAACACAATATTGCAAACGTTGCAAGACTGTCCAAGCAAACATGATAAAGACCCACTTTCTGAGCAAATTATCAAAAAGTATGACTTCAGTTAGGGACTCGAACTTTGGACCTACCGACTGGGCTAACTGCCTACTTAACACATATTCTCTCTAAACGTAACGTAACGTAAAGTAAATCCGTACCGAGAAAATGATATATCGCCGATATTTTATTACAAAAATATATCTAGAATATTTGTTAATCGTGTCATGTTTTCCATAGGAAACTACTAAGATTTTTTTTCAATTAAGCTTGGTCATCACGATTGATAGACCATACTTCCTATAATCATGCTGATTCTGTCCAGGCTGTACTATATTAAACTAGTACTTTCGTGTTACTTTCTTTTAAAATTGTTTCTTGTGCTTATCATTTACGGAGAAAACCAACGCAGTTTTGTTTAACATAATTATTGTTCAAAAAGTGGTTTATACACAAAAACAAACAAACACGGGTTGTCATTTTATCTTCATTCTTTATATTTTACAATAAAGCAGCATTATTTTTTCAGGTGAAATGTATAAAGTGAGATTTCATGAAGATGGTTCCTAGTAAGTCCGGAATATGGCTCGTATTCGAAGAAAAAATGTGATTGTTTGTAAAAGCAGTTTACATGAAATATAGTTTGAGCTTTTAATCAAAATGTTGTTCTTTCTTTATATTCAACGGATGTTTTTTGTAGTGCAAGTTAGCATAACCTTAAAAAGAGATGCAGGCAAACCTGTGTTAAAGACCACCTCTGAACAGAGGCCACCTGACTCTAAAGACTACATGTTTTGTTTCCAGTTTTAACATTTATTTAGCCTCTGACTACCTCCAAATAAAGACCACATTTTGGCTCTACCTAGTCTTGTCTTTATAGACATGTTTGAAAGTATATGTAAAAGTACACTCGCAGTTTTATCTAGCATTAGTGCAGTGACTGACCCATAAATTTTGGTCTGTCCGTTTGTCTCTCTGTATGTCACAAAGTTTAAATGTGCATATCATGTGAAACAGCAATGCGAATTCACACCAGTTCATTGTTTTGTGATCAGAGTTTTATAATACTTTATATTCTAATGGGCCCGCTTTTACCAAACTTTACATGACTGGCCAGTGCCTATAATTTTCATTGGAGCTATGGCCCTTAATTTGTCATATCTTACCCCGTATTGGCAAGCTCATTTTAAGCGATATCTATATACTAGTGTAACGATTACTGAATGCATAAAGGGAAGTAATTCCATTAATATGCAAATTTGCAAACCTGTCAATTGTCATTGGAGTAAGATGACAGTATATAAGGGCATTAAATCACCTTTGGTGATGAGCTAGCTTTTCACCGACGGGATTTGTGTGGCACTGAAACGTTACACTAGCACGTGTTTACACCAAGCTGCGAAATCTCTATATTCATGTAGTTATCATGTGCATTTTTTCGCTGATGAAGTAAATGTAATAAATATACACTTTTATTTAATAATGATATATATTTATCCACAATTCAAGTGTAGACCTGTACCATTGAAAAGCATTACTGAGCAGACATATTTCATCCATTCACTTTCATAATCTACTAAAAGAGATGTTATAAGCAATGTAATTGTACCCTGGCAGTGCAGTGGATATAATATCATAATAAGAGTATGGTTACAATACATTCCTGAACTCGAAAACTATTCGGTGTGATATAACTGTTGAAAAGCAGAGATGGGCACGCGAAGTCTTACTCCACCAAAGAAGGCTGAAAAATCGCCAAATGAACTTAATTTCTGCGATGTGACCAATCAAAGAATTAACTGGAAAAAAAATCAGAAATTAAATGGCGATTTTATCGCAAGAAAGTAAACAGTTAATAACTCCAAATATTCCCTATCAATTAATTTTCTTTCAAGGATGACGTGAACTAACGTGTTTGTTTTTTTTTTGTTTTTTTTTTGCAGCGTTTCAGCGGAATTACGCTATTCTCAAACTTGAAAATAATTTCCTCATTCAAAATGATATACTTGTCCGATCCGCTTTTCATGTGTTGGAGTAAGCGAATTATTTTAACATACAATTATTCCCTAACTAGCAAACGTGTGCTATTTACACTTTATTCCAAGGGTTTAAATCCTATTCGCTCTTAGCGAAATTTCGTTAAGAGGAGGACGTTGCATTGCAAATATACTCTTTCCTCAGAATGCCTTAGCGAAATTGCGCTATCTATAGATTGGATGAACCATAAACTTTATAGTATTGTTTGCGAGGAACATTGTATAAACGTGATTGATTATTCTTGTCTAAGAAGAAAGTAACGAATTCCTTCGATACGTACATACATTAGAACTCTAAAAGAAGTAGCAACAGTCTCGATTTTAATGGTTAAGTTATGCATTTTTATGGCAAATTGATAATACCGCTTAACGGTGTTATAAAAGTAAAGAAAACATTATTCCAAAATGTCAGGATAAAACGATTTGTATACCAAATTGGCATGTTTTTGACATAACTTGACAGTTTGGAAACTGTCAACTGCAAATGGAACGTGTTGTAGTCTGATTCGTTGGCATAAAAATAAGAGAAGTTAATACTTTGATGAAGGCGGGGTCTTAGAACTTAGTTCTCATTGTATATTTTCTGTGTTTGATGTCATTTAATTCCTTTATTTATGGACGGAATTGCGTAAAAACTGGCATTCTGTTTCCTTGAAGGGCATTTCTTTTATAAATGAACCCTTTCTTGAATTAATATCCCATTTTAATTCATTTGGAAAGGAAATGAAAACCCTGAAGTTATTGATTTGTCTGTAACTTTTTTTTCTGGCAATTTAGGGAACATTTGCGATACACTTTGGTAGTTCCCGTACTGCACACGTACGTTTGGTTCATTTGGTGTATTGATCAGGGAGTTGAATCCGTTTGAAGATCACAATAGACTTTTACAAATTAAAGAATCATGGTACATAAAATGTTATTGAAATAGTAATCATTTTTATAAGTCTACTTTTAATATCAAAGAAGAACTTATCATACCGGGTGTTTAGCCTTGTTAAGTGTTTACAAGCAGAATTAACTGATAATGTTTTGTTATCTGTACACTAATCTTAATACGTTTTACCAGTATCTTTAGAATGTCTTTAGAAATACGTTTAACATATCAAAAGTATGGAGCACAATTTTATTTACATTAAAGTCGTACGTCGTACAAAATATTCAATTAAATTTCAGTTATGTAAGTTGCTCATTTACATGTTCATGGTCAATTAAAGTTATCTCAATACTCGTTCTTCGCCAGAATGTGTATGTTCACAATAATAACTAAGAGTGCATTAGGCTAGCTTTATAAAATGGGCACAAAGTCTCTTTGAAAATACAAATGTGTGTTCAAACAATGGTTTTCTTTATATCTCTGTCAAAAAATGTAGTTTTATATGTATTAAGATTTATTTGTTCCATTCAAATCTATTTATTAAATATGCACTTTTTGCAAATTTAATTATAAAATAAATGAATTAGAAATATTCTATTGAATTGTCTTTATAATTGTCTAAACATAAACGAAAATGATTTGAGAAAGTGGCAGCCACCACTTCGAGCGTGTGAGGTCGTCGGTTTGATCCCAAGCCACGTCATAACCAAAGACGTGAAAAATGGTAGCAGTAGCTCCCTCACTAAAAGGGAAACTTGCCTCTTTTCTCATACCCTCGTGGCGATAAATTCCACCAGGAATGATATGTCGAGAGTGATTAATATATAGAGGATATTTGTTTGTTTTAGTGTAAGATCGAAATATATTTCACCAAGGGAATACTATAATGCAATATTTTCACGAGTGGCGCAGCCACAAGTGAAAATGAAAATTTTGATATTCACGAATATATTTCGATCTTACCCTGAAACAAACAAACTGTCTTTTTACTTTATGCATCTTTAATGTTTTTAACCAAATTATATTCAGTTTGTCCGCACAACGTCACGTGCATCATGTCATAACGTCGTCACGTCATGATGTCTTTGTAGGAAAACTATAAATACGTCTGTTGCGTTTCCTGATTTCTTTTACATTTTATTATGATAAAATGTAAATATTTATGATCTTTTTATTATTTTATACATCTTTACCTTTACTGAAGAATCTTTTGCAAGGAAATTCCTATCATTTATAATTCATATCATTCCGCATTCAAATGTAGATCTATTTCCGTACAAGTTAAAAATAAGAATGATATTTTCACTGTTTGAAACAGTGAAAATATCAATGATAAATTTCAGTACTTCACAGAAGAGAATAAAATAAAAGTTGTAGAACTTCATTCACAATTGACCTAAAATAATTAATGTATAAACTAAAGTGATCGTCAGTAGAACTTAGGTGCTACCTAGAAGGCAGAGCTCCCTTGAAATATCACCAGTGCCCCTAAAAATTAAAGGAGTGCTGCTGGAATTATTGATCTGTTTTAGGAAGTTTATGTTCTTTTAGAGCTATTAAAATTTTAGAAATTAATGATAATTCATGATTTCCGACTGAATGTGTTAGAATGCATTAAGATTAAATCTTGACATGCGAAAACTACAAATATGCTATATACGAACAACAGAAAGTTACGGTTCCTTTTAAAAGGAAAAAAGTGTCCAACTTTAATGCACAAATACTGCTATGACAGACATCTGGTATGGGAGAATGACAATCATTTACATGTACAAAGCTTGTTTTAAACCCAAAAGACTAGCCATCTTTAAAAGTTAATGATGAGAATTGTACCCAGAGAAAAACACTGTTTGCCGAAATTCTCAAAAACCCCAGTTTTATTTACTGAATTGCTAAGTTAGCAGTCTATGACATTTTTATGGTTAATCTTTTAGCACTAAAGAATAGGGATGGTAGTAGGAACCTTTTGTATGTTTACTGATAATTCATAATCAGTAGTTTTTTCCTAGTGATAAACTCTGGACAGTGATTTTTAAGCTTGCGGATAAAATATATGTGAACGGGGAGAAATGCATTAGAGCTATGTGCTTTTCACAGTTCAATGCCTGTATATTTTGATCCCAAAACCTTTTACTTTTTTTTAGGAAAATGGTTTTTCTACTGACTACTGTAAAAATCCATCCTAACCAGTAGAAAATATGCATTAACAGCATATAACATCTTGTAAAAATGCAACTATTGTAGCAATTATCAAATGCGCTAGGACTGTATAGATGTTTTTAGACCTTTGTTAATGACCTTTTTAATGTGCGTAGGCGTTCAGGTAAAAAACAAATTAAAACTTTTTACGTTTATCTAACCTTCAGATCCCATAAGAAAGCGTCGGATAGAAGCATTAGATTGCCAGTCAATACAAAGGCTTTTACAGTCCTATGTCTGTGGGTGCAGCAATAAATGCCAAGAGCAGTTCACGTATCAGCAGCTTCTGTTTTGGCGAGAGATGGTGCACACATTACCAATTGGCGAATCAAGAATGTCTAAGATTAACGAAATTCTTCGAACAACATCTCTTAAATCACCAGAGAAACATGCCAAAAATCAAATGTTCAAAGTGGAACAAAACATTGCATGTCGGTAAGATATATCTTTCACAGTACGCAATAGGACTTTTCTATTAAATGTGTGCAGATAACATATTGCATAATATTTAAGTATTTGTAACGATCTGAGACAAATGTGTACGTTTTTGTTTAAACACAAAGATTTATACTTAATTTATATTACTACTCTAAGTGATCTCCGTAGATTAATGAACGAGTACTGTAAAAGTCGTATTTTGATAAAATCAGCAGAACAGTACATTTGTATGTTTAGCACACACACTTAACTTTTCCTTGATATTATTAACTTGAAAGATTTACAGAATATGTCGTGTACTCGGAATGAAATGTTGGGCGTTCAAGGTAAGCAGTCGGACGCATGAGGTACTGATATTAGATTACAGTATTATTCTAAACCTTTTTTCCTTTGGAATTTTCAAATGTTCATATATTTTCAAAAAGACGTCATAATATATACCCCTGTAAACTCGTTTACTTAGAAACATTTTCCAAACTGTGTAATACAGCTGTCAAATCAGAGTTATCTATTGTGGATGCAAACATTTCTCTTTCAGGAAGTTTTTCATTGAAGTAGTTCTGTACATCTCAGAATCAACAATTTGCAGAGCTAAACAAGAACTAACTTCTGCGTTCGGACAAAGCCAATTGCCCAGGCAAATTACCCATTCCGCTAAAGGTAAACAAAATGTTTTAAAATTGTACTTGAAACGTCAGTCAAGTGGTAAATGTCTACGATGTACATAAATTATTAAAACATGACTGAAATGACCGCGCAGCCATACGTGTGTCTGTTCAACATTTTAAATATTTATAGTGTAATGTCAGTATGACTAAATCATAGTAATTATCACAGACAGACTAGGCACTGGACTGACAATAAAGATCTTTCTACTGTAACATTTTTTTCTTGTTTCGTCTAGTTCGATTCCGTAGAGACAAAAGCCAGATATTATACTATAGATATTTTTACAGGAATGATGTTAAATTAGATAAAGAAATGAAATTCATTCTGAAAACAGATTTCACCTCAATTGACTCCTTGGGTTGTAAATCCCAGCTATTAGATGGTCGCAATTAATCCAATAAATCACTGCTCAGTAGCAGTTTGGCTATGGCCAATTCTTCACATGTCTTAATTACAACCCTAAACTTATATTTTCCTTCCTAGGTTTAGAATGGCTCAGTTTACAATATTAGATCATAAAAACGTAAAAGCTATATCATAGTGTAAGAGCAAGATTACTTGATGCTAAATATGTATCTAATCTGTTTAATGCATTACTAAATTTAACACAAGTTTCCTGGACATAACCTAACATAATTTTTGTATTCCAGGGAATATTTGTGCTGGATTTATTCAGGCGTATGTTGAATCTACATGCGACAGAGACCCAACAGCAACTTTATTCAGGGTTCCCGTAAGCTTGTCACGACTTGACATGTTCCATCTCTATGAAGTTGTTCACAAAGAAGATTCGCTAAAAAAAAGCATGTTTTATCACATTTTGGCAGAGAAGTTTCCAAATGTTATCTTCAGCAAGGTAAAGGTGTTGCTTGAAATAAAGCATTAAACATGTTTCAGTTACTTATCCATGTGCTAGCACTTTAGGTTTAAACATTAAATTACTGTTTTGTTATAGATCGTTTAATTAATACTTTATTGATTTTTTAAAAAAGTTCATAAAATCAATTAATATTGTATTTAAGAGATTAAATTAAACGCTTACACTGTTGCCATCATAATTATACAATGAACATTCCAGACACAGAAGTATACGAAATGCAAAGAATGTAATGAGTTCAGAGAACTTATAGCAGCCGAGAAAAATCCTGAGCTAAGAAAAGAGATAATGGATCTAAGAGATCTTCACCTGAGAGAACAGCAGTATGTAGGCCTAATATATTGATCCTTTGCTCTTATATTGGCTTTTTTCAAAACAGTCAATGCTTACTTTTCACAAAATTACTGTTCAGTCTATATTTAAAGGTAGAATGTCGTTAATTTAGGCCTAAAAGTTCTTTGTTTCCGGTAATATGCTTACACAAAATTAGGGTAGAAGAAGATCTGATTTTTTTTTTGTGTGTGTGGGGGGGGGGGGGGGGGGGGGGGGGGGGGGGGGGGGGAGGGGGGAGCGTGGGGGTGTGGGGGGGGGTTCTTCTTAAGTGAGAGATTTTGGAAATTATTTTTGTGTCAAAAATAAATACAGATAAGGGGATTATGCCTTTAGATCATCAGTAAGTTGATTTCTAACATCACTGACCACGTTTAAAGCATAAAAATTGCAGTTTTGCAACTTTTTGTTAAAGCGACGAAAAGAAAAATTAAAAACAGTTTCCAAGGCCATAAAACATTTTGGGTCGGGTCAAAAATTTAGGATATATCGGGATACCGGAAACAAACATTTTTTTACGCATAAAGGTGCTTGAAGTTCGTATATATCATCTGCGAAAGTCAACCTTACCTTAGACTTATATGAATTGTAATCTCAAATTAAATATCATTTAAAACGAGGCTGATTTTATGTGGTCAGTCCTTTAATTTCGAGACACAAGGTTATATCTAGAAAGTATATCATGTCCTTTTCTGGTGAACACTTTGATATATGCACGTATGTTGTAGAAATCAATGATGTTTGACATAACAACTTGTGTGAGAACATGCGGAGATGTAACAAACAGTATGTGTGTTGTTTGAGAAATTACTAGAATGATGCGAGAGTATTAATTTTGCAAACAATTTCTCACTTTTCATTAAATAGTATGAAAAATAGAAAAGAATATGACAATCTGTCTGACACAACTGTTTAAGCCGAACGTTTCAGATTGTTAAAACCTTAGTTCTATTTTATGTTTAGTTTAAGTTTTCTGACACCTACATCAAAATACGTTGATATGTTTAGGACACACACTTTTCTTATCAGTGATTCGAAGGTTTTAAATATGAATTAAATATGCTCATAATGGCAGTCAAACGGATGTGACATCTGTGATATTGTATATAATAATCATGTTGAACATTATTTCAAATGAATATAAAAAAATTCTTGGTCACTCCACCTATGTGTTTAACACGCAAAATACTTATTATTATCTATTTAGAATGGAAAGGGAAGCGTACTATGTGAGGAGAGCACAGGCTGAAATGCGGAAGGCTGATATTTTGTCGATTATTTTAGACGGTATGGACCAGAAGAAGACGAATCTTCCTTCGTATGCTCATGACAACAACCCAGTGGTAATATTAAAATGTTTGCTTAAATTGTTACATAGGCCTGTTAGACCTATATGTTTAACAAAATGTTTAGTTTAAATGACAAATAACGGAATGAAAATGTGTCCGCAAATATTTTACAGCATGTAACAATAAGAGTTCAGTTTACAGCCACTTAAGACAGATCGTATTTCCTAATCAAATGGTAATAACAAAATATTTGCTTAAGTACTAGCATAAATATGTTATGTTGCTATCTATAATTTTAAAATAAAAGATTTCTGAACATTTTTATGTACACGTGTAAGCTATCAGAGTAAGTTTACAGTCCCTCAATATTTCCTGATATATTCAGTGTCTCAGCCTTAAACTTAGCATTAAAATTACAATCATGATAAAATGAAACAGTTCTATACTTTATACGTACGTATGAAATAGTCGCCCGTCGAAATTCTCGTCGTTTATTAGTCTACACTGAATGTTACGGTGGCTGATTTCTGCCACTGTCGTTCTGGCGCCCCCACAAGAAAGACAGAACGACGTTTTACTCTTTTGACGTTGTTTCGTTCCCTCGTTTGGCGCCCCCGCCAAAACGTATAAACGAAGTATGCAACGCGACAGAACGAAAGAACGACACTTATAAACGGCGCCCTGAAAAACGTCGTGTTAGCGTTCTGTCGTCCTAGCGCCCCACCACAACGACAGAACGAAACAACGCCAAATGTGAAACTATCGTTCTGGTGTTCTGGCGCGTTCCGATAGAGAATGCGCAGTGTTGTCATATTTTTCGTACTTTGCTTAAGCCTATTTCTACTGTTTCATAGATAGATAGATACACTTTTTCACGGAATCCATAAAAGTTTAGAAACGGCACCTATCTTTTATATTTCACACTTCATTTCATTCATATCACCCGGTTTTGTTTCAAGCTTAAGTTAAAAATAACAGCGACTTAGCAGATATATCCAGCTATAATACTTATGTTATTCGAAAAAATACAAATATACTGGTAAAAACGGTGGAAGTATTTATCTAGGGTTAAATATGTATACGGTCAAAATACTTGAAACATCGTAGCCATATCTTTACTCTAAACATAAGTAAATATTTTTTGTTTAATGCATTCATTCTAGCTTTGATGGAAAAGAATAATAGAACGCTAAGACGACTTTTTATGGCGCCGTTTGTAAGTGTCGTTCATTCGTGTTGCATTCTTCGTTAGTTGTTGCGGGGTCGCCAGAACGTGGGAACAAAACAACGCCAAAAGAGGGAAAACGTCGTTCTTTCGTTATGTCGGGGGCGCCAGAACGACAGAATGAAACTGGCAGAAATCAGCCACGGTGACCATAGAATGTGACAAATGCTTTGCCCGTTTAGATCAACGGAGAAGAAAGTAAACTTAGAAAGAGTGCCAGAGAGTTGTAAGTTACAATATTCTTATAATTTATTTGCAGGGTTCTGGACAATTAAAGTTAAAAACGCACGTTACCGGAAGTATTGTACATGGGAGGGGAAAGTACTTTTATGTTGATTACAACCAGTACCCCCATGATACGAATCTAACACTTTCGTGTCTACTGAAAATTCTTCTGCAAGAAGCGAGAAATGGCCAGCTGCCACCAACGCTGTATGTCCAGCTTGATAATACTTGCAGGTATAGTAAATAATCGTTCATGATTGCAAAAATACCTAAAACAACTGTGCATTCATTTTGTATTCTCTGCGACAGAGGAACTGCTACACTTTTAAGACAGAAAATGTAGGGCATCTGGCTCTCATCTAATTGTTACAATCCGGCTATTGAGTAATAAGTTTGTTGTCTGTCCTTCCATCCATTCGTCTCTTTCTTTGGGACTACTAACCATTACTTTTACAAAATTATCTATCACAACATTACAGTAAGTGGAAATGCTATACTATCAGTGTACAAATGTTCTTCATGCGCTGCACATTTATAAATTAACATACATTTCATGGAAAATAAGAATAAATACTTCACTGGTATGATGGGGATTCTAGTGAAACTAAAGATTGTTCGAGAGGTAATGTGTTTTTAAATGCAATATTTTATATACATCTTTGTAGAAAAAATAAACGCTCAGGAATGTACCTACTTCCTTTTGCGTGTCTTGTGACACTATACATATATACAATGCTTGAAATTGATCTGCAGATTAAAAGCTCACAGTAATTTGTATTTGACAGTATTTTCGTTATGTATAATGGTACTAAATTTGAAATATAATTATGTTCAACATTTCTTTCCAGATTTGGATATCTTTTTTAATTGTTGGTCACACGCACGAGGACGTCGATCAATGTTTCTCAAGAATTAGTGTGAAAATGAGGGAACAAAATACGCTGACGTTGTCAGAACTCCATGATGTAATTCAACGATCGCAAACGCCAACACCTAAAAGCCGCAATATTGATACTGTCTGGAATATCTCAGGGTGGCTAACAGGCTACGTGAATCAGATTCACAATGTGACATTCCCAAAACTTTACAGGTAAATATACTTTACTTGCATACTATGTATACTACGTTAATTGCTGATTAGAACTGCAATCGGTATTTATGAAAATGTTCACTTCAAGCAATAAAGACATAATTATATGAAATACATGTATACATATTAATGAAGTAAACCAGCTAAGCAAAATGGAGGACATGTAACGTTTCAAGCCTGTATCTGATTTCTGATCTCTCTGTCGTGGGGGCTTTGTCTCACTCTGTCCCTCTGGTCAAATCGCTCTGTGTCCGTACTGGTAGAGGATGAATTATGCGCCCTGTGTGGCTGCACTTGAACTATGTAAAGCGCTTTTGAACGTGAAATTGATCATGAAAAGGGCGCTATATAAATCTGGTATAATAATATTGACTTTATTAAACGAGTTGAATAAACTGCTAAAATGCGAGGTTTTGCCGGGCATTTTATCACTTTTATTCAACGAGTTTAGTAAATTCAATGTTGAAAGTCACAAATGTAATATTCTTTTTATCACATGTTAGCCTTTCCTGTCGAAACATCAAAAATTCTACTTCCTTTTACTATATAAACTCAGTTTGACCAAGTGTATTATCATTTTTATTTAATGGCTTTATCACACTCCCGCGACGTCAAACATGTGATGAATGTAACTTAACAAAAGTCGTTTACATTTTTACATATGTATATATGTTCTTTCATGCATTAAATCCAGTGTTTTTTTTTTTCTGTTGACTTAGATTTTACGAAAACAAACGGCAACGTAATCATTCGCCATTTTCGTCCATAAATTATATATTTGTTTAGAAACTATTTTCGACAACTGTTTTCTCTAATATTTGTCAATGGTTTGAATTAAGAAATAATTTATAGCAAAACAGTGCTTTATCACTATTTATATACGATGGGTGGTTATACGTCGGGCGTAATAATTTCACGAAGGCGCAACCCTCGTGAAAATTATTTCGGACGAGGTATAACCGCCCGAGTGTATACATAGTGATAGAGCACAGTTTTGCTATAAATTATTTCGATTCTAATAAGTTCTTTATTGTAAAAATTATATCAAATTGATTGAACTGTTTCTTCGTGGAAGCATGGCGCCAATAGTAGATATTTGTTAAAACACGCCAGGACCGAGAACGGTAATACGTCTAACGGCAGAATTCATTTCGAGCGAATATTATTACAAATTATTCAGCAAAGCGGATGACCAACTCAGTATGTGTATAAATTAATCAAAACATGTGTGCACATGTTACTAAGTAAAATATTTCATGAATTTTGAAAGCGCTATTTCTTGATGCGTACATGGCGCTAAATATCACGTTGACGTTACGTCAACATAACATCGTTGTGATGATTAAAGCATTGTCAGTCATATTAGAATATTGATTAAGAGGGTAGAACATTTTATTGAATCCACTACTTTATCATTTACCAGAGAGAATAAGGATAATATCCCCCTTCCATCCATCCCCCTTTATTTCTTCCCCTTGAAGTTCGCGTGTATTATTAAAACAAATGCCTGATAATATAAAATTAAGAGTATTTAATCACAATTAATAGAATTATAATTATGTGATTTTAGAATATATACTGATGAGGCAGAGCACGTGACCATTCAGTATAAAGTCTTATCGACAGACGACGAATGGCATCCTAAAGCAGGCGAAAAACCTCTTGAAATTTTTGTAATCCGAAATGGAGAACAGCTTTTTCCGAAGGGCTCCCCAGATGTCGTACTACCAAATTACCAAGATGATATTCAAGACCTTAAAAGGTAATTTCATTTCAATCTTTGGAAAAGACGGGAGAGAGAGAGAAAGAGAAAGAGAGAGAGAGAGAGAGAGAGAGAGAGAGAGAGAGGGGGGTGGAGAAAGAGTTATTACACTACAGGTCATAATTCTGTATTGATAAACCTCATCCTCCGTTAAAAAAACTGACATTGCATTTGTTTCACTAAATAAAACAAGCTACATGACGACATCTAAGTAACATATATATTTTCACGGAACGTGCCATATATAAAAGGGTCAGTATATATATAGTTTGAAATTCTTGTGCAAGTATAAATGCAATGTTCAATTTCCACGGAATAACAACAGTTAACTTCTGAGGTTTTTTTTTTCAATAATTTTAAAACTATTAAATTAAATTTAAAATTAAAATGGGCCGTTCTTTGATAGAACCTGCATTAATTATGGTATTATTATTGCATAGTAAGTAATTTAAAATAGTGGAAAATCATCGTTTTCTTGTGTTCAGACAGAAACATGAAACAAGTGTATTATAATACAGATATCTCAAGCAATTTAAATTCTACTGTATTTTACAAATAAATGTTACTTGTGTTGCCATGGCAACAGAAATTCCAAAGCACCTGTGCATCATGTAACTATAGACGTGCGTGGATAAAAGGTCAGTAATGAAAGCAAAAATATACAGTTGAGTCATGTCTCAGTAAAATAATTTTAAAGTTTTCCAAAATATTTAAAAGTGTGAAGTTAAGTAAGTGATACGCAAACTTTGTTGTATTTATGACTTGAAAAATACATGACATGCACGGCAACGTCATATTGCTTTCATGGCGTTTTAACGTCACTTCTCAAAATGTCCAGTGCATTACTTAAATTCACTGTAATTCTTGAAATAGTGAAGATAACAATTTCAAATTTTCAAATTTGAAAGGTTAAATGTTCTTCATGAATATTTTGTTATCTCAAGTTTGACTTTTTTCACTAAAAAGGTTTTTTTCATGGGACGCCCAACATTTACTTTCACTATAAACACACACCCCTTTGACTGACAGGATTCAATAAACAGTCTGTTTACCAGGTGGTGATATTTGAGTGTTGCACAAGTCAAAAGGTCAATTTTGTATATTAAATTTAACGGAGATTAACATCAACTCATGAAACAGAAAATGAACTATGATACTATTCTCCGTCATGTCCAAATAGAAATACAGTAACAATGATGTCGTTTTCGACAATGGCGAGAAAACAATTGACTAAGCAAAAATATTTTAGTTTTTATGATATAAGTCCAGATAAAGTCAGGAATGTAATTTAGTTTTCTAATAGATATACAATAAAGGTAAAAATAAAAGGTTTTATAAAGCCCTATAAACAGTCCTACAAAAGCGTCACCTAAATGAATGGCATGATTATGTTTGATTATTTTTAATTCAAAGGTCGATGCAAAGAGATTTCGAGTTGGTCCACTTTAAGGATCACCAAGTATCTGAATGGAACTCGTTATTTGAAGAAATCGGTGGATTTTCTACTGCATCTGAAGTTTGGCCAGTGTCAATGCTAAAAGAGGGTAGAGAATTCCCTGTGCAAACCTCTATATTGAGTGAAAAAGAAAAGGAAGTTATTGATAGATACAGGGCAAAGAAAACCCAGTTAAAACAGGTATATTGAGCTTTCCTATTTCAACAATTACATCTTATTTTCGGAGATCTTATTTGATTGCGAAATTAGTTTAACAATTCATATGATATTTAGCATAGATATACATGAAATGTATATTAATGATTTCGTTTATAGCCCGATACACAATGAAAGGGTGTTATGTGTATTGCAGACTTGTAAGTGTAGTTAACCGACTAAAACTTCTGTTTTATGTACCCTTTTAGTTTCATTAGCGGTTGATACGCGAGGTGTATTTAATGTTATTATATACCTTGCGCGCCTCGTGAGATCCGATCTGGCAAAATCCACTCGAGCCGAATACTGCATCCCAGATCAAGCTACTGTTATAATAACCCTATTATATCTTGCTCTTGGAGTATAAAGATGATAATTATTTATTTTTCATACCATTGAGTAATTAGATGATAACAACTACAACCTGCGAGAACAGCTAACATCCAATAAGTATTAGCAGTTATCATTGAATGACTCAGTAGTAAAGATAAATATCATCTTTATTCTCTCAAAGTAAGTTATTATTAAACAACCAAATACATTTTAAAATATATTTAAATTAATTGTTTAAATTTGATTTAGACTGGCATCAGTCATTAGAGTCATAAAATGTAAAGCATTTGGCTATATATTCAATCCTACGGTGTTCCGTTTGAACAATCGTGACTTTTTATTTAAATTAAACACTAAACCGTGATGCACGATGGTATGACGACAAAAACGCGATGGCACTACAATGAAACAATGATTATACGGTGGTGAAAACGCGATGGCACGATGACGGAAACGCGTTGGTGCGATGATACAATGGTGAAATGTCGATGTAATATCGCGTTTTCACTATCATATCATCGCACCATCGCGTTGACTATTGTGTCATCGCGTTTTCATCATCGTTCAATCGCGTTTTCACCATCATGTCATCGCGTAATCATCATAGTGAAAACACGATGGTACGATGATGATAACGTGATGGCACGATGGTGAAAACGCGATAGCACGATGATGAAAACGGGATATTACATCTAGATTTCACCATCGTACCATCACATCATCGCGTTTTCACTATCGTACCATCACTGTTTCATCATCGTGCCATCGCGCCATCGCGTTTTTGTCATTGTACTATCGTGCATCGCGTTTTAGTACTAAATAAAATGTCACGATTGTCCAAACGGAACACCGTACAATCCTCTCGAATACCACTTTTTGAAAAGAAAAAAAAATATGTTTTGTCTCTCAAACCAGAGATGAGCCTAGAGAGGAAATGTAAAGAAAAAGCAGTGTCAGTATTAAAAAAATAATATCGTTACAGATTAATTGATCTCAACAAACTGTATATCTAAATTTGGTTCAATGCATGACTTTGTAGGCTGTGTCTTAGGAAAGACAAGGAGTGCATTACATTTTATTATTTTTTCCACAGAAAATTCACTTTAGCAAATATTCTAGATTAACAAATTGAGCATGTCCAAAATTGATATATCCAGTTGCATTTCATGTTTGCTTGATAATATTATATAACCTTGAGCATTGTATCACAGAAAAATATTAAAATTTTCATTTTTGTTTTAAGCAATGCAGTTAAGAAAAATTCCATTTATTTTATTTATTTTTCTTTCCCCAATTCACCCGTTATTAGTTGACAACTTTTTCAGAGAAGTTGCTATCGTGATAAACGTATATAGCAATAGTTTGACAATAGACATAGAGAATAATATCCTTAAAATAACATTAAAATCCACCGTCAGCTACTTTATATTAACGTTTTAGAACGTTTACCATATAAATTAAAAAAGAAATCATACGTCAAAATGGTATTGTCCTTCCTTCAGTATCATTGAATGACACGTGGTGAGATAGGACTTACAAGGATTCCTACGTAGGCAACACAAAACCGTTAAAGATATGTAAACATTACCCATAAAACACAAAGATATGTAAGAATTACCCGTAAAACACAACTGCAATCTTATTACAATTGCATCATATAGACCTACCACAGAAGTAACCACCCGCCCGCTTAGCTCAGTAAGGAGAGCTTAGTCTACGGATCGTGGGGTCGCGAGTTCGATCCTAGGGCGGGGTGTATGCTCGCCATGACGATTTGATAAAAGACATTGTGTTTGAAATCATTCGTCCTCCACTTTTGATAATTCATGTGGGGAAGTTGGTAGTTACTTACGGACAAAAAGGTTTGTACTGGTTTTAGAATCCAGGATCACGGTTAGGTTAAATGTCCGCCGTTACTAATTGAAATCTGTTTAAAAACGGCGTTAAACCCCAAAACAAACAAACAAAACAGAAGTAACTGGGTTTTTTATGATAAACGGTATTTGCATTGCAAAAAATAATTTAAAAGATATTCTTCTATAACTTTCACAGGTGTACACGAATAGGCAAAATGGTGACAGACGACATTATTTTGAAGGGGATCTAGTGGTATTTGCAGGGAAAGATGGAAATAACGTTGGCAAGGTATCGAAAGTAGACGGAGAATATTTGGAAGTGGAGGACTTTGAAAGGAATGGTCAGAAATATATTCCATGTTCAAGGAAAAGGAAAATCAAAATAAGCTCATGTCATCGGGGTAGTTTTGAATTGTGCAAAGACAACACTTTGCCCAAGCGCATTAAGAAAACTTATTTTGAGAAAAACTAATAAAACAGTTCAGAACATTTCGAGCATTCAGTATTATAGACCTAATGAAAAATTGATAATATTTTTCTTTGTTGATGAAGACGGCTAAAATGACTTGAATATAAACAGAAAGGGCAAATTTGGAAATTCGAAAACGGTATCCCGCAAATTAAAGTCTATTTTGACTCAGCGCGTTCATTTAGACTCTGCAGAAAGCGGGACAAATCAGTAACTTCTATAAATTTAACACAATAATAAAACGTGATTCTTTTCCTCGAAAATGGAATATATTCCGCAAATGATCGAAAAAAAAAACACGGTACCCCTGAAATGTTGATAAATTATTCACTAATTGTTATGTATTATTTGTTTCATAATTAACAATTGTTTTCGTGGTCATTTTTACATTTTAGTGAGCACAACGAGCATTTCTTCAAATATTTTGACATTTTTTCAGCGTTTATTTTCGGGATTTTTCGGGAGTACTCGGAAGCTGTTACGGAAATGTCGGCTGCTAGCATTTTGTTTGCATGGGCTCGATACAAAATGTTATAGCTTGAGAAGTTTTTCTTGAGACATGTGGGTTTTATTTTATTTTAAGCTTTAAGTTTTCTAATGAAACTTAAACTTGAAATTTGAAAATTTGTTGTGTTTTTTTTTTCAACTGGGTTACCACAAATGGTCATTCATGACATAAACGAAAGTTTTGCGAAAACTGATATTGAGATAATTATGTTCACTGCTTTAACTTTGGAACACAATGGTAAAAAAAACGTATAACTGATTTAATTTACAATACAAAGCAGAATGTTAAATGGAGGTCCGGAAGAAAGCAGAAATGTTAGTTCATCAAGGCTATGTGATTTATTGAAAATCAAATTTGTTTAAAATCTCATCATGAAGTTAAAATGCAAGAGTCCTTATCCTTTTGTCTGTTTATTTCGACTTAATACATGTTTTGATTATTTTTTGTACCACCTGAACAAAAAGTTGTATTGGAAGTATACTGGTTTCAGTCTGTCTGTCCGTCTGTCTGTATGTACAGATAGGTACAAATCTTGTGCGCACCAACACTCCTCGTTCCCTTGGCAAAATTTATTGAAACTACATATAAGTAGTTATATAAATACCGCTTTTGGAACATCTGACCCCACTTAACCTTTTGACCACTTCTAAAAAAACGACCAATGCCGGACAATTTAAAATCCACAGGTTTTAAACCCAGCAATTAACCCAACCCTAAACTTATAATACTAACTCGCGAAGCTAAAACCTTCGGGGTCTTTGACCCAGTCAGACCTACAGTCTTCGGCTGCACTCGGTACACTTGTACCCTCAAAATCTAATGACACCGGTGTCTTTTCTTTAACAAGTTTATCAATCAATATCGTTTGTAAAGCGACACCGGTGTCGCTTTATTGGATTTATTTTCATTCATAAAACCGATATGTTTACATTTGTAGTACAATTCGTTTAAACTTCCTTGTGATCGATTTACGTTTTACAGCTGATTTAATATAAGTGTCATAGGTAAATTAAGTGCATTTTTTAAAAATGGTTATGTGGGAAACCACAAATTCAACCAATCAAAAGCCTGCCATTTTTCTGCCAACTTGGCAGACACTGCCACATTGCTGCCACTTGGCAGACCTTTGGCAAAACTTTGGCAGATTATATTTATTAATAAAATGTAAGGTATTTGATCTTATTTTCAATTAGTAAGTATATTATCAGGGTACACATAGTAATTAAAACTTTAATTAAGCTTTTAATCCAAAAGTCTGTTTCTATCATAGGATACAGGTTCATCCGATATGTAGAATCTGATGTAACTACCCATCAAAAGCATAAATGTTACTTCTGTAGATGCTGAATCGTTATAAGGATGAATATCAAACATTGTCCCTTGTGTTAAATAAATTTTAATTTTTTTCTTATACATAGATATTAACTGATCAGTGTCAAAGTCCTCAGCTGCCTCAGCTGTTATATTTACATTATCAAATATATCAAAAAATAAAACATCATCCTGAGGCCTATAATTCCGCCACCTAAATATAAAATGTGATATTGGGCTTTTAGTCGGTTTATCCGGTTCACCTAAAGAGCTCGCACCCTTTAATAAAATCTTAATATCTATTATATAAGTTCCGGGTTTTCTGACTATAAACACACCACTCAAAAGCATATCTAGTACATCTATTTTATATTTTTGGTCTATGAGTATAAAATCTTCATAATCTACGATAATTCCAGGTCTTATTTCAAATATATTTAAATAGTTCAGATCGGCCATATTTTTATATGTTGAATATATCCAGGCACCACGACGGTCAAAATACTTTTTCATTTGTATGTAATCAAAAGTATGATTATAATAGTATTCAAAGAGAAACACTTCACGTTTTACTTTTTCTAGTTTTTCTTCTATTTTCCTGTCTTTCTTTTTAAGTTTAAGAATTATTTCAGCTAAATCATCAAGTCGTTTTGTTGTAGCAACTTCAGAAGCAGATAAACTATCAACAGTATTCTTTGTTCTAGCTAATTGTGTTTCTTGTTTTAAAGAAACATTTTTTACTTTTGTAATTTCTTCAGCATTAGTGGTAATTTCTTCGACATTAGCAGTTATTGCTTTAGTATTAGCAGTAATTACTTGGGTATTAGCAGTGATTGATTCTCCTTGTTTAGCTGATATTTCAACTACAGAGTCCAAATCATTTATTATTTTTTTAATTTGATCATTAAATTTATCATTAAATTCATTAATATCTTTTTGTAATAAACCTTTAAGTTTACTTAACTCTTCGTACTTTATATTGTGACGTGCATCAACATTATTAATCAGGTCTACAAGTTGTTTCTTCAAATTTTCTAGCTGATCATTAATTATGTTAATTGCTTCAGTATTAGCAGTAATTAACTCTCCTTGTTTAACTGATTTTTCAACTACAAAGTCCAGTTCATTTTTATGTTCTTCAACTTTAGCATTAAGCTGCGTCATATCTTCTTGTAATTTTTTTTGTAATATTACTTAAGTCTGCATACTTTAAATTATGACGGTTGTCAACAGTACTAATCCAAACTCGAATTTGGTTTTTAAAGTCATCTATTTTAGAATTGAGCTCTTTTTTAAAGTCATCTAATGCTGTGTCATGGTTATCACCTCTTTGTGAAGCTGCCTTTTCCAGTTCAGATTTATATTCTGCAAATTTATTTGAAAATGTATCGAGTAAATCTTGATTCCCTTTTGTCATTTCAGTATTTAGTTTATTTATTTCTGTTCTGATTTCTAACTGATACATATTTTGTAACTTTTTCTCAGCTTCAATAATCTTGTCTTTTAGTTCTTCATGTTTAATCATACTATCTTTTAATTCTTGAACTTGATTGTATAACTTTTCAAAATTGGTTCTAAATACTTTTTTTATGTTTTCATCTGTCAAGTCAGATTTCTCTTCAAGTTCTTTAATAGAATCAGTCATAGCTTTCATTTCTTCTTCAATTTTACCTTGTAATTCAACTATCAATAATGAATTCTTTTTAAAATCTTTTGTTAATTCTTCAATATTCTTTACTTCTGCTTCTAGTGTTTGTTTTATACTTTTGACATCTTCAAGATTATAGTTATCTATTACATTTTGAATTTTTTTATACACAAACCGTCTTGAAACTGCATCGTTGGGTTTATCTGGATTTCCTAGGTTGATTATTTCATTACCTCCCATATCCAATGCTCTGTTCATTGTGTTATCAAGTTCCTTATTTCTGTGAAGATATGATTCCATGTCCTTTCTAAGCTTTTTGTATTGTTTTTTAGTAGCATAATCACTTAAATCAATATCAAATTTAACTTTACTTATACTTTCAGGTTCACTTATTTGTTCTATATTATTAAAAACTCCCATTATATATTACCAGTAAAGTTTTTTCTTAAAAACTTCCTTGGTTTGTCAATATATAAGAAATCATATTTTTGATTTGTTGCATTAGCAAAAGAGTTAGGGTTAATATTTTGTTCATTACAAATCATATCATTTTCTCGTTTACCTGGACTTTCAAATAAAATATAATGTGAACAGTTAATTCGAATATCTTTTGGTGTTTTATAGTAAGACTGACTTAAATAAATAACACAACAGTTTTTGTGACGTCCTTGAATAAAGTATTTTGTTATTTCATTTTGAACTTTTTTATCTTCACATACAAAATCATCAAATATTACTACTTTTTGTTTTTCTGATTCAAGATTCTCACAAGGTTCAATTTGGTTGGGATCAGCTGAATATTCAAGTATTTCATTTGGATCTACTTTAATTTTTTTTGCAATTTGGCTTAAGTTGTTAATTAAATCTTGATATTTAGATTGTTCTAGGTTTTTAGCATATAAGTATAATTTATCATAATATATAAGAGGTTTTCGAAGTATATGCATTAATGTATTTGTTTTTCCAGATCCAGAAGATCCACATATTAACATTCTAAAACATGAATCTGGCATAAAAGGATAATATTGTGTAAAGTTATTGGATTTATCACTTTTTGTATCATAATTTGGAATTTCCATTTATATAATATTACATTATTTTACATTATTTTACAATATTTTACATTATTTTACATTATTATATAAATGCAATCAAAACTTAATGAAATAAGAATAAGAAAAAAATTAGTCGGGCAAAAGATGAGAGATCTTAGAGAAGAAATAATGAGAGAAAAAATAAGAAAAGCTACAAATCGGGATATGTACACTGAAATTTATAAACCAATTACTGAAAAAATAGAAAGTCAAAAAGAACAATTATCAAGTCAGTTAAAAGCATTACCTGGAATAAAACAACAATTAGCGTTACTTCCAAAAAGTATATCAGAAGATTTGACACAAGGTATTGCTGAATTAACTAAAGGAATGCAAGAAGAATCTAAAAAACAACAAGCTTTAAAACCGGCTCCTTATACATCAATAGATTGGGGGGATGAACCTGTCGGATGGGTTCCTCAAGATGAACTTAAAAGATTAGAAGATTACGGAAGAGAAAAGATGGGAATAACTGAAACAACTGATGATACAACTGATGATACAACTGAAGAATTTCCTGAAATTGTTGAGACAAGACCGAAAGAAAAGGAAATACCTACAGTAGATTTAGATGCTTTTCTGGATAGTAATGTTTTAAAAGAATATAAATATTACAAACCGTCTAAAATGTTTGAATTTTTTACTGCAGATGAATCTAATCCAGATAAAATAAGTAAAGACGATCTTGAAGTTACAATAGATGATGTTACTGAAAATATCAAAAAATTAAATGGTTCAATAACTGGCAAATCAAATTCAAAAGATCCAAATAAGCAAAAAGAAGCAAAAGAATTAAAACGTAAACAAAATGAATTAATAAATTACAAAGACCGGTTAAATAATATTCTTGGTATGGCTTCTACATATGGACAAGGAATAAAACATCATAACCCATATAAAGTTTCACCAAATGGGCAATATGGTAATTTAATTATTAACTTAAATAAACTTTATGGTCAAAACAAATTAATTGCTAAGGATAGAATAACTGGAAAAGAAGTAATTAACACTAAAGTAGATGATGATTTAATTGATTTGATTAATAAAAGATATAACAATAATATAAAACATTCAATTCATTCAAGAAAAATATTCAAAGAATTAACAGAAAAGTCAGGATTACCTATCAATAAAAGATCTATGAAATTTAAAAAAGTAATTAGGGGACAAGGTTATGACGTTTGTCCATGTAATCCAAAAGAATTGGTTAATGACTTAGAGTTAATTTGTGGTTCAATTGATGCTGGAAATAATAATGAAGAACTAAAAAATGAAGGTATTAGAATAATTGATGAACTATTAAAAATGAATTCTCTTTTACCAGAACAACATGAAATGTTATATAAAAATTATTTTTCTTGAATTTAAACTTTAATAATTATATAAATGGAACAAAAAATAGTATTAATTTCTGAAACAGTTAAAGATAATAAAAATACTCCGAGTGATTTTACAATCAGATTTAGTCGTTCTTTAATTTTAGATAAAAATAAAACTTATGTTGTTGGTTTGGATAGTATTAACACTATGACCTACTCTTGGCATAATATTAGTGATGAATACGACAATAAAAGAATTCGTTATCATAATGGTAAGGATTGGAAAGATATTATATTTACAAATGGTTCTTACAGTTACACAGATATTAATAACTATATTAGGGAAACATTAATAAGTAATGGTGATTATGAATTTGATAAATCAGAAATTGCTCCAATAAGTTTGGAATTTGATTTAAGTAGTTTTAAGATTTTGATTTCAATTACAGATAATTTTAAGTTGGATTTGGAAATATCAAATTTTCATACATTGCTTGGATTTGAGAAAAAAAAATTGAGAAATACTGAATGGGGAACTACAACACCAAATATAACTAACTCTGTGGATACAATTTACATTCATTGTGATCTTATTGATAATTCACTTGTTGATGGTAATTTCAGTGATATTATCTATGCTTTAAGTACTGCAGATTTAACAAGAGCTTATCCATTTACAAAAGAACCACAAAGAGTTGGATATTCTGAAATTAATAAATATATTATAAATTCAATTAGAATATATATTACAGATGTATTTGGTAGAATAATTAATTTTAATGAGGTTGAAACAAGTTTTACACTAATTTTAAAAGAAATTAATTAAAACTTTTATTAAATTTTAGTTTTATATAATGTACAAAAAAGTTTATGACAAAAATAAAGGAATATTATGTTGATGCTCACACAGGAAAAGAAATCATACATGGAATACCTGTGGTCTCCGAGGACGCGGTCCTTGGAACAGGTATCTTTGACACTTTAACGAAATTGTTTTCAAGCGGAGTTGCATCTTCAATTAGCACAGCTGGAAAAAAAGCTCTGGAAACAGCAGGAAAAGCAGCACTTGAAAGTGGAACAAAAAAGGTTGGAACAGAAGTTGGAAATTTAGCTGCAGCGAAACTTGTTGAAAAACTTAAAAAGAAACCTGCTCCGGCAGTTAGTAATTTAATTGCCAAGGAATTACAAGAAAAGAATAACAGTAAAAATAATAAGGAGGAGGAGGATATTCATATGAGAATAAATAGAATATTGTCAGGATCTGGAACTTCAGCTCAACAAAAACGTATTAACAGATTAATTTATAAAAACTAAAGTTTTAACTTTAATAAAAACTAAAATAAAAAATAAAATAATATATAATATATACATGTTTAGAACAAAACAATATTGTGAAAGATATGAATTAACTCCTATTCAATTAGATACAGCCTTAATATCTGTCTTGGGAAATAATGTTAAGCAACAAAAAAAACGGATATCACTTTACAATTAATGATAGAAGTTCATATTTTGATTGGTTTAATGGTTATTTTGAAGTAAGTTTTAAAGTAAATAAGCTTGCTAATGGTAATAATTACGGTGATGGAGATCAAATTGCTCTAATTAATAATGCAGCTTCATTAATTGATCAGTTAGTGGTTAAACAAAATGGAAAAATTGTATATGATTGTAATAATTTATATAAGGTAGTAAATGTAAAGAGTTTGGTTGAACTATCTGAAGATTATGCAAAATCAACTGGAACAAATGAATATATTTATTTAGATACTACTGCTACTGCTGCCGCTGATAATAATTCAGGTTTTGCTTCTAGGAAGTTATTAATCCAGGGTAATAAAGAGGTAAATGCTAAAATTCCATTAAATAATTATTCATTTTTTCAGGGTTTAGAAACTAATATTTTACCTCCAAGTCAAATTCAAATAACACTGCAGCTGAAAGATGATGATGAATTAATTTTTAGAGCTAATGCAGCTGATCCTGGTAGAGTAATTGTAACAAAATTAATTCTATGGGTTCCACGTTTAATTTTCAATGATTTTGGGTTTGATCTAATTACTACTGAAAGATTTAAAAAAGCAAGATGGTCATACCTTAGGGAAATGGTGACACAATCAACTGATACACAACAAAATAATACAACTTTTAGAATAACGGCTGGTGTAACAAAACCACAACATGTATTTGTTTATTTACAACGACCTGACAAAAGTAATGCACAAATACAAAATCCACATTTATTAGATACATTTAAAGTTGATGCAGCAGCTGATAGTACTTGTACTTTGAGCTCTTGTCGTCTTGAAGTTGGTAATGGTGTTTTTTATCCAGAAACAGAATACACAAGTATATCAAGAATATATGATGATGTAATTAATTATTATTATAAACAAAATAACAAAACTACTGGAAGTCTCTTAAATCGATCAAATTTTCAAAGTTTGTTTGGATTTGTTCATTTTAACTTGGAATATAAAAAGGAAGTAACTACAGAAGATCCTAAGCAGATTACATTAACAATTAAGTTAAATACACTTCCCGCTGCAAGATATCGTATTTACGCAATTGTATTATATGAGGAAACAGTTGAAATAAATACTATTGGAAATGAACTTGTTATTGTTTAAATAAAATAAATATAAATTATATATAATGACATCAAATTATATTGAATATAAAGTTAACCTTACAGATGGACAAAAGAAAAATTTAGCACAAGCTTATAATAATAAAATTCCACATACTTTTAGATTAAAACATGAACAATTACATGGAAACTTCCCTTTACTTTTAACAAAAACACAAATTAATCAAATTAAAAAAGCTGTTGCAAATAAGAAGGGATTAGAAATTACAATTTCAAAAAAACAAATGTCCAGTCAAGGTCAAAATGGTGGATTTTTAGGAGCTTTAGCTGGTTTGTTAGGAAAAACAATTCTTCCAATGGCAGCAAAAATAGCTCCAAAAATATTAGCCCCTTTAGGCATTGGTGCTTTGTCTGGGCTAGCCAGTACTGGTGTTAGTAAAATACTTGGAAATGGTATGATTTCAGTAGCTAATGATAAGAGAAATATGATATCACCATATCTTACACCTAATCAAAGAAAGCAATTAGTAGGATCTGGAGTGATTAAATTAACACAAAAACAAAAACAAGACGGTGGGTTTTTAGGTTTGGCTGCTAGTCTAGGAATACCTTTGATTACATCTTTGTTAAGTGGAAAAGGACTACAGATTGATTCACAACGGAGACCTTACAGACGAATTCCTATAGTAAAAAAAAAAATAAAATTTATAAACAAACCTATTTCTAACTTTGAAATTGAACTATGGGTAAAACAATTAAAAACTTTAGGGGTGTATTTAGTAGAAATAATTTATTAAAATTAAAAGAAAAGGACGAGTGTGGAATTATAAATTTGGACGACTCTATTGGTCCTGGAGACCTTACAGACGAATTCCTATAGTAAAAAAAAAATAAAATTTATAAACAAACCTATTTCTAACTTTGAAATTGAACAATGGGTAAAACAATTAAAAATTAAAAACTTTAGGGGTGTATTTAGTAGAAATAATTTATTAAAATTAAAAGAAAAGGACGAGTGTGGAATTATAAATTTGGACGACTCTATTGGTCCTGGAACACATTGGGTTTGTTACTTTAATACTTTGTATTTCGATAAAACTAAAAGTTTTCTGAAAAGTACTTTGTACTTTGATCCATTTGGACTTCCTCCGCCGAAAGAAGTAATTAAGTATATACCAAATGTAAAATACAACAATGTTCAATATCAAGACAAAACAAGTATGCTTTGCGGATATTATTGTTTATTTTTCATTAAAATGTTACAAGATAAAGTACCGTTGTATGATTTATTGTATAAAATACTAAAAATTAATAATGTAAAACAAAATGAACAAACTATTATAAATTATTTTAATAAAAAAGGACATTTATTTAACTGGAATAATTAATATAATGGGAATATTCAATAATATAAATGAAAAAGTAAATAAAATAGAAAAACAATTAATAAGAAAACCTCCATTGTTTTTAACATGTTATACCCAAGATACCGATGGTGGATTATTTCAATGGAAAACTGTAAATGCTAGTCCTGGTTTAGTTCAAAATGGTAATAATGTAACAATTAATTTTAATTGCATTTTAATTATTCTTGTTGATGCAATTAAATTAGATAAAGGAGAAGCTAAATTACAAATAAAGAATAAAGAAAATGTAATTCTTCAAAGTTATCATGTAAAAAATAATAGAGAAAATGAATCTATTTCTATTAATTATGCAAATGAATTTAAAATAAATGATGTTATTTATATTAATTCTTTAAACGTTATGAATATTCAGTTAACAATTTATGGTTCTATAATTTAAGAGTTAATTAAAATTTTAATTTAAGAATAAGCTAATGTATCAATACCATTATCAAGAATATATCTTTTATCGTCATAACATGATAAAGATGTTTTATTTATAACATAACTGGAAAGATTGTGTTTATCAGAACGAATAACTTTAAAGGTGTGATTACTTTGGGTTGAATTAAACAAAGTATCTTTATAATTTTTATGAACTATTGTTTTCTTAACAACAAGTTTTTTAATTCCTTTACATTTTTTAATGTTAACTTCATTTTCTAATAAATATGAATACATTTTACTTCTTAATCCGACAAATTCAACAATGGGAATGCCGGCAGCTTCATCTTTAAATTTTCCAATTACTTTTTTATTATTGTCGAAATAAAATTTTGAATTACTATCGTAATCACTATTATCAAATAAATCTTTGTCCTTATAAAAATCCTCATATGCATCTTTAGTTTTTATTTCATAACATAATGAATCAGTGTCAGTGAATAGTAATTTACAATTACCCTCGTACTTTTCCTTAATGTAATTATAATGAAAATCATACATTAAATATTTTGATAAATCTAGAATGCACATTCCAACATAACAAGGTCTGTTTAATAACAAACTTTCTTTTATTCTATGAATACCAAAAAGGTTAGAGTTAAACATCGTTGAACTAACAAATGAAGGTTTGGCTATGTATTTTAATAAAATATTTTCATCATGTGTTAATTTAATATTAACCCTCTTGCGTAAATTCTCCATCGTCTTATCAAATACAGAATTGTTCATTAACTTAAAAAAGTCCTTTTCAAATGAATTTTTTGCTTTAGATCTTTTTTGAGCATTAAAATCAATATACTTTTTTAACCAAGGAGATGAATCAAAAGTTAATATTTTATGTATTTTTGTTACTTTTAACCCTAATTGTGTATATAGTTCAAGATTTTTAAAATGAACTATATAATTTTGTTTTTTCATTAAAGTTGGAACTAATTTTTTTACATTACTTTTTCCTATTTCAAATTCTGTTTTAATATTTTTACTATAATCAGAAAGCCATTGATCTGGTATTTTAATTTTTTCAGGAGCTAAAGGATAATCGTTGTGGGTTTTATGTAATTCTTTTGGATATTCAAGATCACATTCAACTATAAAGTTAGTTTTACCTTTTGCAATTAATTTCTTAAATTGTTTTTCGGATATAAATTTAAAGTTTCCAGAGGGCAAAGGTTGACACATAGCCCAACCGTAAAGGTTATTGGCGTCGAGGTACATAATGTATTTGCTGTCAAGTTTAGGATTATAATCCTTCATATATTTATTGTTTGCTTTACTGTATCTGTTTGAAATATAACTTATTCCTCCTCTCAGTCCCTTTTCAATAAAAAGATACATATCAATATCAGTTATTAAATCTAACTTAATTCCAGTCATTTTTAACATTGCATCCCAAGCTAACCCAGGACTACTAAAATAATGACAAGGATCTAATTTGTAGTACTCTAAACATAGTTTTCTAAAATTTTCAAATACATCAGCTAAAAGTAATACGTCAGTTTTTAAATATAGATCATGATATTCTCCCATTGTTTTAATTTTAAATTTATGCCAAACATTTTTAGCATGTTCATATTCGTTGTCAGATATGTGTGTTTCATTTAAAATTGAATAAAACTCTTCTTTAGAAGGTAATTCTGTTTCTTTGATTTTTTTAAATGAATCCATGTAATCATATGGATAAACACCTTTTGTTTTTAATAAATTAATGCTTTCACAATCAAATTCTTGAGATAAGTATTTAAATTCTGGAATATTTTTTACTAGGTTATCCAATGATTGAGACATAAACTGGAATGAATCAATAAAGACCAAGTCGGAAATCATAAATGCCATATATCTTTCCATATTGTTAGGAATAACATTAATTTCTTTTTTAAATTTTCCTATTTGTTGCATAATAAAATGACCATCATAACCTCTTAAATTATGAAAAATAACAGGAATTTTATGTGTTAGTTTAAAATTAATATTACATTCTGAGTGAGCACTTCCTCTAAATTTTCCTGTTATATGACAGTGATCTCGAACAGGATTTTCATTTTCCTTATATTCTTTTTCACAAATATGACAAAACTTTTGTTTTTTAAATTCACTTTCATCTTTTTTAGACATTCTTAGTTCTTTGTTAAAGTTAACACTAAATATTTCTTTACAATATTCCTCTTCCTCAAGCATTTTTTCAATCAACTTATAAACTGCATTAGGGCCTCTATAAATCTGGGTTGGTTTAGTATATTTATCGTCATAACAACAAACAACTTTATAGCCGTAACCACAATCTATATGATTTTGATATGGTAAAGTGTAACTTTCCGAAGACTTCGTCTTTGGTCCAGGAAATGAAGATTCAGTTGATGGTAAAGCAGTTAAAACTTTTTTAGTTATTGATTCAAAATCAGCATAAATTACAAAAGGTACTGCTAAACCTTTATGATAATTTTTAAATTGTACTTTACTTCCCTCTTTTGGCATTTTTACACCTTGGGTACCATTAATAGCTAAACAATTTGATATATGTTCATTTAATATTCTTTCTTGTGAAAAATTCTGTAAACATGATTTACAAAAATGTTTTTTATGTTGATCTTTGGTTTTATTAAACATTAATCTATTAAAGTCTTTTATCCAAACATAATGTTGTTGTTTTTCGTTGGTAATTAATAACATGTCACATCTTTCAGAATAATGATATTTTGATATGTACAATGGATAAATACTATTTTCTTCATAACCAGAGACTCCGTCTCCGGAGGTCGATGACCAACCAAATATATTAAATGATATTTCATTTAAAACTTCTATTTTAGGTATTTGATTTAATGTAACAGGAAATTTAATTCCAGAATAATCAAGATCGTTTATATGTTTTTTGTATTTTGAAACTCTATGAGGGTTTCTTTAACAGGAAATTTGTAAGCTAAATGACACCATCTAAAACATTCGTTATCATCATTCTTTATATTTATTAATCCTTTCATTGGATGTTGTAATGGTTTTGGTAATTCTAAATAACTTGAAGCAGCCAAAGGACTATACTTATATCTATTTATATAATGAGCATCAACTGACTCTATTCTCCAGCCACTTCCTTCTGAAATCCAATTACTGAAGATAGCTTGGCACAGAAAATAATAATACTATAAAAGAACAACTCAAGACAGTTGTATGAATACATTACTTTTACTATTAACAATTTTACTATAGCAATTAATAACTAATTTGGTTTTGATTAATGTTTGGCAGAAATTGGTCACAGCTTCACATAAATGTCAATATACAAATACATATGATATAAAGTATATGGTTAAAATGCAGATGTCGAGGCCCTGGGAACAGAGTCCTTATACAGTATACTTGAAACAAACAAACTTCTTATTACACAACGTTAAGATATACTGGTGGAGGCTGACCTAACCGCCGAACCTGGGATCAGAATTCAACGGAGATCAGGTATATAAAAACAGACATACAGAATAAGTGACTACTTTAAACGTTTATATATGCCACATACACATTTCACAGTTCTGGAAACAAACACTGTTGTGTCCATAAATCAACAAGTGACATGACACTGCCAATATTCCATGTGAAGCTGTAACGACTGAAGGCAAGGAAGGGGTAGGCTGGACTTGAACACATAAGATGTACCTGAAAAATATAAAGAGAAAGGAGAACACGGAAAACATGTGACAAACAAAATAAGGGGCGTGGAGGGTGGGATATTAAACATCAGCAAGTATAAACAATCGAGGATTCCTTCGATTAGAAGCAAAAACAACCCTGGCATTTATTTGCAAACGACCTTCTTCTTCCATGTGCAGAACTGAAATGACCCAAAAGGAGATTAAATCGCAACAAGTATATTAATATACCAACAAGACATTAGCTAAAACAGGCCCTTACAACAGGATCGGAGCTCCTTCAGTAACCGGTTTTGAATGGTAATCATTAAAAACACATTACTGAAGATAGCTTGGCACAGAAAATAATAATACTATAAAAGAACAACTCAAGACAGTTGTATGAATACATTACTTTTACTATTAACAATTTTACTATAGCAATTAATAACTAATTTGGTTTTGATTAATGTTTGGCAGAAATTGGTCACAGCTTCACATAAATGTCAATATACAAATACATATGATATAAAGTATATGGTTAAAATGCAGATGTCGAGGCCCTGGGAACAGAGTCCTTATACAGTATACTTGAAACAAACAAACTTCTTATTACACAACGTTAGATATACTGGTGGAGGCTGACCTAACCGCCACATGTCAAGAATTTGGAACAACGTAAAAAAACTCTTGACAACCGCCAACAGTTTTAGCGAACCAAACCCTGCCTGAGAAGCTGTGCCTTAATAATTTACTGCCAGAAAGCACTGAAGCTTGTGTTGCAGAGTGAATAAAAAAAAAAAAAAAAAAAAATATTTCCAAAATTGGACAACTGCACCCATCCCTGTCGAAGAGACCCGTCACGGATCCGACGATTTCTGGATAACGAATGTATCTACCAATGCTGTTTAAAACAAATGAGCAGCGAAATTATTAATGAGTTTTCTAGCACTCTCTAATGAAAAATGAGCGAATTACACAGTGAATAACAATGATACCTTGATTGTCTTCAAAATGAAACAAGTGTAAGATTAATGGTTTAACTTGCCGCCATTCCATACCACTCTGACTCTGCCACAGTATGGTCGCATCATGACGCTGCATTACAAGTTGAGAACCCTCAGCTTATTCCTTGTCGTAACGAAATACCAACTTTATAATTGAACATCCCACTATCCAAATATGGGTAGGACGCACTGAAAAGCTTAAAACAACTGTCAACAAAAAAGAGGCAAATTGATGGCAGGTTCAAATAATGAACTGCTTATAAGCTTAAGATCTGAGTGACAACAGCTGACGTGAGGGGATTCTAATGTAAGATTTAAATGCACTTGAATCCGGGGCGCAACGCCCCATTCCTGAAATATCGTCAGCAGTCATGCTGCTGTTGCAGCACCTACTCTAAATGAATGTGGTTTATACGGAAGGGGATTAACTCCAATCGCAGTCAAAGATTTCTTTTGAACACACTAAACTGATAGCGTATGACGGGTAGACTGTTTAAACGCACAAATAAATAGGTTGAAGCACTAGATGGTCGAACAACCATTTATCTCGCTATTAATACACGGGTTAAGTAGGACAATGGTCAGTAGTAAATGAATAGCTACTCCTTCACCTTTCTCGGATCGGTTTTCGATGAAAGAAGAAATATGCAAAGTTCACCATTACTTACAATGCTAACGTCTCACTCACGTAATGCGTGACCTTTATCACTTATATTCGAGGAGTTTGAGTTCGTGTGTACAACCCAACATATCCTTAAAAATCAAAAATGGTCTGGGAAAATACTGCTGAAAAGAATAATGCCTCAAATATAGAAGAGCAAACAGTATTTGTTATCTGTATAAGTTTACGAAGTAAATCAAGCGTTACAGGTTGCCTGATATCAATTGTCCGGTGCAACCTATCAAAAATTATAAGCATTGAACGTATCATAAATCTCTGAGTAAAATGTTCAAGATTATTAATTTACAATAAAAGAAATGACCCAAATATACAGACGTTTTGTATGACGAACTACATTCTTGATTAAAAGATGGACTAATAGTGCAGTAAGGTGGAAGTCGTCTGTCCATGCAAGGAAAGCTGACTAGATCGGCACTAACTCTAAAAGGGTTATGCTATTGCATATAAGAACGTCTATACCACCTAGAAGGCCAAATGAAGAATATCCATCTACTTCGAACAACAGCTGTCCTAGTTCATGTACGCCAGCGCTAACCGTAAAGAAGTTTAGGTGTGAACTAAACAATCAGTGTAAGTTGTGGAAGCTGCAGTAACCATTAAAAACTGCCAAGAATAGATAACCATACACTCAAATCATCTGTTATTGAACTGGTCACTTTAAAATGATATAAACTTTAACAAACTGCACATAATATCATAGAAACCACTACTAAATAGTCTAGAAAGGAAATGGCTCTGTCACAGAAATTTAAAGATCAACTAAAAGGCTTGCTGCTCGCGAAGCTCTTCTTACTTAGTAACGATATTATTTCTGTTCTGAGTTTTTGAATCTGCAGCAATTCTAGCCCTAAAATCATCATTATTGGAATCTGATATACGTTTATTTTTTTTTATTTATTTTTTATTTATTTATTTATTTATTTTATTTTTTTTTTTTTTTTTTTTTTGGCTAAGGGTATGTTAAGGTATTTGCATTTATCTATAAAAACAGGACACATTTGCCATACTTTTCCCTGAATTAGAGCGAGTTACAAACAAATATAATTATCCAAGTAATGAAACAGCCTTTCGGATTTCCTCTTGTACCGGACAAGCTTATGAAATAAATTAGGTAACGCCTTGTCCGTAAAATAGTCCACTCCTAATCTGAAGCCTAATAATTTCAAAATCATAATTATGAGCCATCAAAAGGCGAAAGGCAGATTTAATGCCCACTTTGGCCATTTTGCAATATTGCACTAATGAAACAATAGCTCCATCACCCTGCCTAGGCATTTCTTTAAAAAGAACAGCTATTCTGCTTAACTGTTCTTCCTACATCACTTTCTCATTAGCTACAACAGGGTTTTGCGGAAATTAACCGAAATTAAAGTTTGACAAGAAGTTTGGACTCTAGGGCGCTGGTTGTGTAATCAAAAACCCTTTGTTAGAACCTTCTAAAAATTCAGCTGATACTTATGAATATGGATATAAAGAAAGACAGACTTGTAATACTGATAAGTTAATAGGGGTTTTGGTGAGGGAATGGAGGTCTAAGTGACCCTCTTGCAGGTGCCGGTTTTGACTATCTAAAGTTTCCACGAGGTCCAAGTGATGATTATTTAGAACGCATACAGTAATGTGCGTGTACACAAGCCAATTTGGGACAAATACCTTGAAAACTTTTTTTTTTTTTTTTTTGCGCGCGGGGCATTATAGATACCATGTACATTAAGGACCGGCAATGAATCTATCTGTCTTGGCTGGAGCCCTTGACTGAAATTTTAGATATCAGTCTGCTTCCGTAACAAGAAAAATCTGACATTGACTGTTATTAATGTGATCTGAGCGTAACAATATTGTTTACTCTATGAATTCGCCATTAACCGTCGTAAAGTTAACGTGGTCACCCAAGTCGTTATAAATACTCTACATCAGAGCCAACTCACCATTTTGTTCAACGCTGTCTGACAGTGCAGCGAATCATCAGCCAAAATGCTCCGTCACGGTGCAAACACGGGACAATGGTGTTCTGTAACAATAATTAAGGCTCACCACAACCCCAAGTTGCTGGCAGCTGCGGGTTCAGATTCGTCAGTTGCGGGGCTGAAACGTTGCGGTGTGGCTGTATCAATAGGACTGTGATGCGGAACTCCTTGGGTTTTTGATGTGTTGATCGTGACATTATCTAGAAATATTAAATTATTGACATGACAATTTGACATAAAGTATATTAATATATGTTAATTGTCACTAGCCCGGAACAAACTTTGCGATAGACATGAAAATATGACAAACTTGCAATTTGGCAGCACATCAATTCGAAATTATGTCACCAGCATACACAATATCTATAGTAGGCAATCAGTCAATAAGGCTGAAATGGTCCATCATTTAACAAATGGGCTAAAATAAGTTCATCAATATCCATCAGGCATGAATTCAATATCTAATTACCATCCAACACAGTGAATATAATGAGCAACTCTGTTTTATGATAGAACACAGCCAAATGGGCAAACACAGTTCATCAATATACATTAATTATAAATTCAAAATCCGGTGACTATCCAACATAATGGATGAAATCGGCATCCTGTTTTATTTTATTTTATTTTTTTAAATGAACAAACATAGCCAAATGGGCGAAACACAGTTCATCAATATACATTCATCATAAATTCAAAATCTGGATACCATCCAACACAATGATATAATCGACATCATAATTTTTTTATTTTTTTTATTTATTTATTTTTTTAAATGAACGAACATAGCCAAATAGGCGAAACTTAGTTCATCAATATACATTAATCATAAATTCAAAATCAGGTTACTATCCAGCACAATGGATATAATCGGTAACCTATTAATTTTATTTTCTTCTTTTTTATTTTTATTTTTTTTATTTATTTTTTTTTTTAAATGATCGAACATAGCCAATGGGTTAGACACAGTTCATCAATGTACAATAATCATAAATTCAAAATCTAGTTACCATCCAACACAATGGATATAATGGGCAACCAAATATTTTTTTTTTTTTTTGGTTTTTTTTTAATGATCGAACATAGCCAAATTGGCTAAACACAATTCATCAATATACATTAATTATAAATTCAAATTCCGGTTACCATCCAACACAATGGATATAATCGGCAACCTATTATTTTGTTTTTGAAATGATTAGACATAGCCAAAATGGGCGAAACACAGTCCATCAATGTACAATAATCATAAATTCAAAATCTGCTGGTTACCATCCAACACAATGGATATAATCGGCAACCTTTTTCCTTTTTCTTTTTTTTTTTTTTTTTTTTTTGAAAGATCGAACATAGCCAAATGGGCTGACACAGTTCATGAATGTACAATAATAATAAATTCAAAATCTGGTTACCATCCAACACAATGGATATAGTGGGCAACCTGTTGTTTTTTTTTTTTTTTTTTTTTTTTTTTTTTGTTGTTGTTTTTTTTTTTTTTTTTAATGACCGAACATAGCCAAATGGGCTAAACACAGTTCATCAATGTACAATAATCATAAATTCAAAATCTGGTTACTATCCAACACAATGGATACAATCGGCAACCTATCTTTCTTTTTTTTTTTTTTTTTTTTTGAAAGATCGAACACAGCCAAATGGGCTGACACAGTTCATCAATGTACAACAATCATAAATTCAAAATCTGGTTACAACAATCATAAATTCAAAATCTGGTTACTATCCAACACAATGGAGATAATTGGCAACCTATTTTTTTTTTTTTTTTTTTTTTTTTTTGAAATGATCGAACATAGCAAAATGGGCCTAAACACAGATCATCAATGTACAATAATCATAAATTCAAAATCTGGTTACCATCCAACACAATGGATATAATTGGCAACCTATTATTTATTTATTTATCCATTTATTTTTTGAAATGATCGAACATAGCCAAATGGGCTAAACACAGTTCATCAATATACATTAATCATAAATTCAAAATCAGGTTACCATCCAACACAAGGGATATAATCGGCAACCATTTTTTTTTTTTTTTTTTTTAAAGATCGAACATAGCCAAATGGGCGAAACACAGTCAATATACATTAAACTTAATTCAAAAATCAAGTTACCATCCAACACAATGAATATAATAGCAACTTTCTTAACTTTCTTTTTCAGTTATTAGAAACGACCGCACATAGCCAAATGGGCTAAAAACAGTTCAGCATTAAGCAGTAATCATAAATTCAAAATCCAAGTACCATCCACTACAATAGATAATGATGGCACCCTTTTTTCTAAGCCAATACGGGCTGATACAATCAGACATTACCAATTGGGCTAACAACAGATTATGAACTGAAAACAATCATCCTTCTACAAATGACAACTTGCTTTATATTTATTCAAACATTCGATTGTTTTATTAGCAATATTATTCTATATTTACAAACCATATACATAAGCCAACAGGAGTGAAAACAAACATACTTCAAGAACGGCGGTATATTGAAAAACGAACCGTTACTTAGTTAACTGCCACATGCGCACTTAATTACATGATCCGTGCTCAAGAAAATTTAACTTTGTCGACTTGTTAAATATATGTGAAATGGAAATATAATTACTTCATTTTATAAGAAAATGCTTTTCAGCGAGATAAAGTCTGATAAAGTTGCTTAAACCCTCTGTTTGTAAGCAGGTATCATGAGTAATAGCCACTTCCACGTGTTTATACTACATATTATGTATATAGTGTAACAGACTACATCAACAACTCGCCACTTTGTATGTATACAGAAATCGTCTGCTACACTGCTATCATGGATGTTTACACACATCTATTTTTAACCCTGCATTACAAAGGAATGCATTGTTATCAAAACTCGCTGGGAAACCACATAATCCTGCAGAAATTTGCAAGACATATTACCAATTTAATAATTCATATTACCTTCGAATATCGACTTGCTCTTTTACCTCTCGTTTAAATGTATACCTTCCAGTAATTCACAAATAAGCACCTCAATACTCCAGGATTAAATTGTAGCAGATCACACAACAAATAGTCATTATGATAACTGCAAAGTATAACAGAAAAGCTATTAATCAATTTAATGATTAAGTCATTCGGTAATTACACAGATATATCTGTACAATAAATACAAACTATATCAAAAGTAAGCAAATTTATATCTGCCTACCTCCCTGCTATATAAATAAACTGCATAACTGATAATTCAATTAACAAAAATCTAAAAATACGATATAGGTATTCCATCACAATATCTAAATGCGCATAGATTAATTACGTCCGTTTATCATGATATATTAAACATCAGCAAGTATAAACAATCGAGGATTCCTTCGATTAGAAGCAAAAACAACCCTGGCATTTATTTGCAAACGACCTTCTTCTTCCATGTGCAGAACTGAAATGACCCAAAAGGAGATTAAATCGCAACAAGTATATTAATATACCAACAAGACATTAGCTAAAACAGGCCCTTACAACAGGATCGGAGCTCCTTCAGTAACCGGTTTTGAATGGTAATCATTAAAAACACATTACCAATTCTATTTATTATTTCATCAAAAGCTTGATGTAAAGTTTTTTTTTATTTCATTTGTGTTAATAATTTCTAAAGTCTTTGATTGAAAATAAGCTGATTTATATATTGTATCAGTTTTATCCATTTTTACAAAAGTTAATTTTAAAACAACGTTTATTTTTATACCTTTTAAAGTTTTAAGTTCAGATTTAAGTATTTCATAAGAGTTGTTTATAGTTAAATATAATTGATTTTTTGGATCTTGTCTATATGTAATTTTAATTTCAGATTTCTTATAATATTGTTTTGTAGATCTCTCGATTTCCATCTATATATTATATTTAGAAAATAAAATTCGTTAAGCAAAAAAGGATTAAAAAATAATTAAAAAAAATAATAAAATAAATAAAGTTTTAAATTATCTTTAAGAAGAAATAAAATATTTAAATTTATATCTTTTTCCATTAGTTTTTGATATTCCACATTTTACTCGGGTTTCTCCTTTGCAGCACATTGTTATTAACCCAGAATTAATACCAAGGTCTTTAGACGCTGCATAATTGCTTTTATATGTTTTTTCTTCATTAGTATCACAGTCGGTTACAATAACTTTTTTAGGATTGTTTCGAATATTATTTGGTCTGGGACAATCACATAATCTTTCAGCATTTTCTTCTTCAGTTAATAGACAACCACAGTTCCATTCAAATAAATTATTTTTTAAAAGATAAGGATCTATAACATTTTGTAATTTATCAATGACATGATTTTTATATTCATCGCTAACTATTTGATCAAGTTTTGATTTAATAACATTTCTTCTTTTAAGAACTTTCTTATATGAATTTTTGTCTGGATTCATTATTTCTCCTAAAGTGCTAGATAATTTTGGCATAATCATTCTATCTACCTTTCTATTAACCATCTATATATAATATACTTATAGAAAAAAAATCTCTAAAAACACACGTAAAATTTAATACAGCTCTTCTTCTTTTTTACTTTTATATCCGTTAAGTTTAAATTCCTTCATATACGTTTCAAAAGGCATTGAATATTTTTTTCTTCCTGCATTTCTAATAGTATTGTAAAAATATCCTGAATAACTTGTTTCTCTTCTTCTTTATTTACTTTTCCAGGATCATTAGGGTCATGAACAGCTAAAGCTGCAATTCGTGCTTTTGTTATAAGTTGTTTTATTTTGTGATGATGTGCTTTTAAAATAAATTTCTTGTCATCAAGTTTTAGTCGGTTAGTAAATATGGTAATTACTGATGGAACAGCACCAGCAACTGCTACAAATATAGGAATAGCTGGAACAAGTGCTAATGCAGCTGAACAACCAAAAACACCTGCTGTAATATATAACCCAGTACTTACTCTCCCACAAAATTTATAACTTTTTCTGTAAGCAGCAGCTAATTTAGTTAAGTGAATAATTAATTGATCTATTGTTTCTATTCCATTATTAGAAATTAGATTTTTATGACTCATTTATATAATATATTTTTTAAATTAAATTTCTTCCAATTCACTAAATGGTACCCAACTATTAAATGTTTCACTATAACCTTTCCATTTTATTAAAGCTTGTTTTTTCTTATAGTCTCGTCTAATAACTTTTTCTATTCTAAAAACTTCTTGTGTAGTAGGTAAAAGTTCTTGTTCATAAAATGAACCTTGAATTATTTCATCATTTAAATCTTTAATAGTGTATGTTCTGGGATTTGTATTATTAATTTTATAAATTATAAATATTTCCTCTGTCCAGTTTGGTGTATATCCTTTTTCAAAATGTCTTTTAAGTTTGCTTAAACGAACTCGATCACCAATTTTAAATTTTGTTTTACTCTTTGGTATCTTTAAATCACCATATAAATCAAAGTAAACAGTACCTTTATTTAAGTTTTTACTAGCTTCGGTTGGTGTCATTTTTATACTAGAATGTTTTGTTTTGTTATATTTATCAACCATATCCTGCAAATTATCTAAATAAGTATAAGTATTATTTGCTGTAAAATATTTCCACATTATTCTTTTTAAACTTCTATTAAATCTTTCAATAACTACAGCCTTTCCTTCATTAAATGTATGGTACATATTAATCTTATTTTTATTCAAAAATGATTCAAACTTTTTATTATAAAATTCTTTTCCTTCATCTACCCATAAATTTTGTGGAATCCTTGCAGTCTTCGGGGACTTTCGTCCCTGAATTCTATCTTCAGGAATTATTTTTTCAAATGCTTCAGTAACAGATTCTCCAGTTTTATTCTTTAATGGAATAACCCAAGCATATTTACTAAATATATCAATAACGGTTAACAAGTACTTTACTCCTTTATTATATTTTGAAAAAGCTTGCATGTCAACTAAATCAGCTGACCAAGTATCATCAATATCATTAACTATCACTCTTCGTTTCCTAAATTTTCTTTTAATTGGTTTGTGTAATTCTTCTGCTAATTCATCGCTCCAGCGGTAGCTTGGTGCAGTGATTCCGGGGGTAGTAAAAGTTTGCTCTACCCCCTTTTCCCGTTTTTTGATTTTTGTCCGAGACCAAGTGTGTATTTCGTTTTGATAGCTGGTTTTACAACTAAATGTTTTGCAATCTTTTCTCCAAATGTTTTTGATTTAGTTTTATTTAAATTGGAAAGCATTTGCTTATCACATGTACCCTTTTTTACACCACTGTCATAGCAAAAATCATGGTCCATACATACTGCATCCAGTTCATTGACAGGGGGTCCATTATCTAGGGGATTTCCTGGTCCACAATAGTTATATCCTGGAAGTGTTAAACCTTTTTTAGGTAACAAAGGTAACATTGCTTTATGGATCATATCTAATTTACTTCCAGTTTTGTTTTTAACGAATTTTGATTTCGTTTTTCGCAAGATTTACATTTTGCTTTTATCATTAGCCTCCCGTTTTTTGTTGTAACAAAGTGAGGATTTACATTATCTGTAAATTTTCTTTCTTTCAAACAATATATTTTATTTTGTAAACTCATCTTATATTATATATGTTTAAAACTTTTTAGTCTGTTTAAAATCTGTGGTTTTTAAAGTATTTTAATTTGTCCGGCATTGGTCGGTTTTTTAGAAGTGGTCAAAAGGTTAAGTGGGGTCAGATGTTCCAAAAGCGGTATTTATATAACTACTCATACAAATAATGTAACAACATTAGTTGTGCAAGGTGCATGCTAGGTTCTTTCAGAAAAAATCATTTGAAGAGTTACGAGACTTTGTTTTTGTTACTATATTATATATTACATAAATATAGTCTGCATACGCAGTCCTGTGCGTGTCCAATCTCCTGAACCCATGCACACAATTTAATGAAACTTCAAGTGATTAGTAGTATCCCTTGTTGTGCATAGTTTGTTAGTTCTTTCAGAAAAATAGACGCATGCGACTGTGTTTTTGTTACAAAGAGTCTGCATATGCATTCTTGTGCAGACCTAATCTCCCGAAACATTGCGCACAATTTAATGAAACTAACTTTACACAAGTGATCAGTACCGACCTTACTTGTGTAGGTGCACGTTAGGTTCCTTGGTTGTTGTTTTTTTGTTACTATACTATATGCATATAGTCTATATACATACATATTCCACATAATTAAGCAGTCATTTGTTCGTCAAATTGCAATGTAGTGGGTTAAGTGCATGCGGGGGTACATTCATCACCTTCAGTGATAGCTCTAGTTTATTTAGTCGTTTGCAAGTTTCTTTATCTATTGTTGTATTCATTTAAGTCCCATGATTGCACATATCTAGTCAGTGTTGTTTAAAGCTGGGTCATAAAAAGTGATGTTACCAACTATAAGTGATAATTGTTTTATGTATTTATCTTTATTGCATTGTTATATATATTTCATTTTCTGTTGTCTTTATAGAGTATTTTGTCTTTATCTAGTTTGTATGGTTTTTACACTTATTTCATTAATCTTTTTACAGCAGGGAGAATCAGGGAATTTCAGTTTCAGTTAGAAGTATTATATAGTTTCTAATAATACCGTCTGAAAAGAGCACCAAAGTAATAATTGTTAATTCAAGACTTTTAATTCATGACTCGTGTTTTGTGTAAAACATTTCAGTGGTGCTGTCTAATTTATGTAATTCCTGGTATTAGTGTTTATTTACAGACATTGTTTCTTGTGCGTAAATATGTCATTTTTGTGCATATATGTATATAAAGAATTATGTTTCATGTATTAACGAGTTGTGAAGCTGGCTAAAAGAAAGTCCACTGTGTATAGGTTTAAGGGGGAATTACTTTATTGTATAGAGCCGTTATAAAATCTAAGCTGTCATAGTTCATTTTACATGCCAAAATACACCTGCAAGGCAATTGTATTGTCTTAAGATAAAACATAAAACAAAAATATATATGTGTAGGTGTATTATATATAATATCTTTTTAAATATTTTAGATAATATATTCATATTATTTTTATTTAATAAATTAATGAAGTAGTAATATGTACATTTTCGACTTGTTTCGCTTTTCACTTAAATGTTAAAACTTCATTCAATATATTGTTAGGTAAAGCGTCTGCCCGTATATTACAATAAGAGCTCGATCTGGAATGCTGTATTCAGATCTTTCATTAAGATAGGATCTTCTGCTATGAAAACTGCATTTTTTCATTCAAGAGCTCAACTTATGTGTTTTTCCGCCTTTTTAGAATGGCGAACCGTTTGATGAATTTGATTTTAATACATAAACACGAATTTATTTCGCTCTTTACCGTCAAGAAAGTCTGTAATTTGTCTAAATATGCAATAATAAGTTTAGTGGACTCATAATTTCCCCCATGCTTACGGGTACGATCAAAGACAAATTTGAGACAACAGTACTCGAAACTATTAAGCCATTGAAAACTAGCATCAAGAGTTGTAATTACTCTCCTCGAGGAGTGCAACAAAACATGTATTAAAGGCATTAATACTCGACAGGGCCGAGTCGTTATTCATTTTCCGGTACCGGCCAGGCTCTCGTATATTAACCTTTGAGTAATTGAATTAATCAGTGGCAATGCATCGCTTATCTGTCTCTGGTACAAACAAAATGAGACCGTATCTACAAAATTAAAACTGACAAAATACATGATTTCATAGAGCTACATGTAATTCATAAATTCACTTAGGGTAAAAACCGCATACAGGTATCTATAAATCTAAGATTTGACTTATTGAAACAGAGGCTCACATTAAACTAAAAGTAGATCAGGTGTAGATATTTTTATTCCATTCTGTTTGTGTACAAAATATGTTATTTATGTTTAACTTATTTATTGTGTAAAATCGATGACACAACAATTATATCAATTTATTAAGTTTTTAAATGTGATGTGCATTCCTTACGATTAACATGTCTTCTTAGGACGGAGCAGTTCAATTATTTATCTTTATTCTTATAACATAATTGTTCCGTAAAATTTAATTGCTTCTAAATATTTTGTTATTCAAATTAAAAAGAATGTACAGTGTCACTTAGTTCTAGTTTTGATTGAATATATATTAAATTGTTTTAGTTTCAGTTTAAATCTTTATTATTGTCTACATTCAGATAAATTAAAAATAATATGGAAATCTCCGCCTGTTGACTATAATTTCTTCCCCAGTCCAGTCAATAGAATATAAATGTAATATCTACATGCCGATGTATTCGTTTTTAAATTCATTTCCCCGAGTTTTCCTAGTTCGAGTAGTACTTATGTTATCTAAAAACAGACAAAAAGAAAAACAAAAAAAAGAAGTCAAACTTTTTCTTAAAATGGGGGCATTTGGCCCCTTTTAGGGCCGCTAGAGTATAAAATAGGAAAAAAGTAGCTAAACTGTAATAATGCATACTGAACAAGGGAGAAAACTGCTATACAGTGTACTGTTCTACTGAGTAAGAATTAATTCCCTTGAATGAGACTTTAGTATAAATTACATATTCTATACAACTGTAATGTTCTGGGCTTAGGTATTTGCCGTGTAGCATTATGTAGACGCCCTTTACAATGTTTTTTTCAAATCATGTCCCTGTGGTTATAATTGGCCCCGCCCTGGGGCTCACTGGTTTTGCATAGAATTAAATTAAAAAAATAAATTGATCATATTCCTTGATTTTTCAGTGAAATTACATTAAAATACATTTCACTTAAAATGTTTTATCTCTGTGTATTACATTAATGTAGATTGGATATCGTCAACAATGAATAAAATACTTGATTAAACACAGATGTATTTCAAATTACAGGCTTTTTAAAACTTATTCGACTAATTTACGCATTAGCGAAGTAAATTTTTTCCCATCATGATGTTTAACATCAGAGACGGAAAACAGAAACCTGAGAGATATAGGATAAGGATTTAGTCTAAAATGTATAAACAATACCATAATATAAATATGATTTATTTACATATTCACGTGAATCTAAATGACATGCTCGACGTATAACCGCCCATCGTGTATAAATAGTGTTCAAACACTGTTTTGCTACAAATTATTTCTTAAATATTAATTTTACCGAATTTGGTAGTGCAACTTTCACTGTGAAATGTGTTTTATTGTATTGAGTGGTTTGCCTTGCATTGACTTGCTTGTGGTTTACGTTAAATAGACATCAAAATTTATGTATGCACTTTTTTTGATTTCGCAATATTAAAAGAAACATAACTGTAAACAAGCGCAGGTTTTTAATTCAAGTTGTTTTTGTGGTTGCGATGTATGTGAAATGACGTCAGGTGACCTTGATAGGGCAAGAAAAAACAATGTTGGATTTCTATCTGCGTAAGCAATTTGTTATACTTCAGCACACATGTTAGTATTACATTCAATCCAAATAAAATGGATGTATCCTGTGTCTCTTTTTATACAAGTTATGATCAACTGTTTCGGTAAAAAATGGACCAGTCAAAAATGTTTTGTTGATTAGGTCTTCCCTGATCGCCGTAGATTATTTGAGACAAATATAAACAAAAGCGTTGCCATGATTTAACGGAAGGGGATGCTAAACGAGCTATGAAAGTTCGAGTTGGGGCAGATGTGGAAGGACATTCTACCTCCTGTGGGGGTATGGGGAGCTCACAGAAAATGTTTTGAAATCTTGAATCTGGAATGCATTTTGTTAAATTTAATTTTTATATGAGAACTTTGTTTGTCACAGCGTAATAAAATGTGCAGTCATTCCGGGGATCGAGTCTAGGGCCCCTCGCTTAAAGGGCGAGTGCTCTACCGACTGCGATATTTGACAGTCTGACACATATTCTTCCCTAACGTGACCGCCTCCGTACCATGACTGTCTCATTAGGACCTCAACTCCATTTTTCAAAGAAACCTGTCAAAAATGATACAAAAATACAAATTTAAAAGTTTTAAATGTTTCTCAGATGCGATTGAGCACATGTGAAGTGACTTCTCCTTAATTAGTGAATTTGTTTGCGCCATAAGAATTTCACATATTCAGTTGTGATGGAAAATTACTATTGAACAACCGTTAACCAAGATATTATTTAGTTGTGTCAATAATTGAAATATCGATGAACATGGATAAACCTGCGCATAAAAGTGCAATGGTCTGATTTCATGTCAATATTTACCAATTCCACGATATGAGTGTTTTTACAAATTCTTAATTATTTATTTATTCTAACTTTTCAAAAATCGCAAATTTTCGACGTTTACATTATGTGTAACATTTGTTAATAAGACTGTTTAGCTTAAGTCTCGTTTTATGTACTATGTTAAGCATACAGACATCTTATCTGTGATATATATGTAACTGGTCACCCGTGTCCGAGTTGTTGCTGCAGGATCATCGTGGTCTGCACTATTCGCTATTCAGTCAGTAAATTTTCAGTGAACACCCCTTCGAATAGTAAATGGTATTACCCTAACTGAATGATAGACCAGTTCATTTTAGAAATTTAGTAGTCTTAGGGTTAAATAGATGCATGGACGAACGTGATGATTACAAAAGATCAGAAAATAGTAACTCAATTTCTTAAAATATGGAAAAATAAGTAAAGTAAGGGGAGACCCTTTACAGCCACCATACGACAGTTAAAGACTGCTGTTGTGATAGTTAAAAATCTATGAAAAGATCCTTTAGAATATTAAAAAGTAACGATAGATTTCCCAGAAGCACGGGCACAACAAACACAGCGCTATGCCCGCAACAAATAGAAACTGTAGTTGAAAACTGAAGCTGACAGGTTACATAGTGCATCTTATGGGGATTGGGTAGAACACCAGATGCAATATTTTCACCAGTGACGTAGCTTCGAGTGAAAATGTAAGATACGGTGTTTTTCAGTGAAAGATATTTTGATGTTATATATAGAACAAACAAATTTTCTTTATATTTCATGTTTTTACTAAATTTACCCATTGTATAGTTAAACTTTCTTACCAGTGAAAAATATATTTGATATATTTCACTGTACTATTTCGATAACTCACCGAAAAACATGTAATAAAAAGTTGTTTTGACTGTGAAGTTTCAGCTTCTGAAATTAAATGTATTGTCCTCCAATTGATGCGGACAAAATCCTTAGAAGATCTGCACATGCAATGAAACCGGTTTAGTTCTTCTGACAGAACCTGAATATGCAGAAGATGTAATCTTGGTCTGCGTTGGTCGCAAAGGCAGAATCACTTGCCACCAGCAGGCTAAAGGTTAAATACATGTACAAAATGGACAACGTTATCGGTCACGTGTTATCAAAATTAGCAAACTCACGTACTTTAAACGACGTGCTGTAAGTACACCCATTTAAATATGATGCGTATCAGCTTAAATGGGCTGGACTCAAGGTTTTGGCTAAAATGATGCTTTTTAAAAGTTATAGTAGATCCAAATTTCATATTTAAACAAAACATGAACAATTATTTCATATGCTTTAGTATACTTTATAAACTTCTTTTTATACTTTACTTAAGGTAGTTCTTCACGTTCGAGTAAAAAAATTCTCAAATCTTGTTTCAAACCTTCAGAATATCCTTAGAAAATTCGGTTAATAAAAATGATAGGGCCATGTGCTCGATTTTTTGATAGACTGTTTGAAACATGAGAGTCTGTGTGAAAATCACAATTGTGAATGTATTTTTTGTCTACAATGTAGATTTGTAGATTTTACTGAAAGTGTTCACAGTCGTAAATAAACATATGGACTGTAACATGGTGAAAAAAAAACCCGTGTGCTTGTGTTTGAGATATTTGCCATGATTAAAGTCACCCGCGCATTTCAAGCTGATTTTAAGTCATTTCTTTTGTAATTGTTTAACACGTTAGATCTTTTAATATCATTTTATAATTTTTAGAAAGATCATAACATTGCTTTACTCACCGGTTGCCATTAATTCATAAAATGATTCCCATTTCCGTACACCGAATCCAAGCTTTATTATACGTTATCCGGATAAATGACGTTACGCCATCACTTCCGGTTTATCAAACGTGCAGAACTACAATAACAAGCCTACCGTGTATCAACAATACTATGTATTAGGTTTAAAATACTACGCTTTGTAAACATAATAAGATAATCACAAGATAAATGTGTACTACCACTAAAAAATGCTTGCCTTTTTAACAATCAGCAGTTCCTGCATAAAATTAAATTATGTGCAAACTTTATCTAAATACTTATTGATCAGGATTTTATACATTTGAAGTAAATATCTATTAAAGTTAAAACTTTCTAGTGAAAAGTGGTCATTGGATATCTTTAAATTTGAAGTTTGATCATATTATGAGTATCAAAACCTTAAACCTTTTTTTTCAAAATGCAAACTCAGGACAAAAATGTCCTAGTAGGGAACCGAAACCGGACCACCTCGGTAATAAAAACTTTCCTACCGCCTTAACTACGTTACGACCGTTATATATTAACATTTATAATTACGGTAGTTTACTTCCGGTACCCACTAACGTTGTAGAAATAAGTGAAAACAACTAACTCTCGCGTGTTTGTAAAACACATAGTCTGTCAATGACTAAGTGCCGACGCCTTCGTAAGAATTTAAACAATAATGTCCTGATATCTAAACGAAAATCTCTCTTTTTTGTTTTCATATGACCTGAAGGTCAGTGCCTTTAAGGTTACAACAGTATCATCAACATAAGGCAATGACCTTATCAATATAAACATTCAATCATGTATGCTTTGAACCAAATAAAACATGACCTGATTATTTTAAGTATATTTAAGATGAATCTACATATGAAGGTTTACTATGTGATAGAATGCAGGCTGGTAAACAGGTAAATGTGTGTTTCATTTTTGTTTTGATAATTATTTTTATACGGCCGTTTTGGAAAACCGGACGTATTTTGTGATGGCGCGTGCGCCTATCCGAGTTCACATTGCCGTACTTAGGTGGCTGTAGGAACGATAGGTAACTGTACTTTTTCTTTGATGTTATTCATTTCGTAAGCTTTTATATGGCTATTTTTCTTTTACGTGGCTAAAAGAACAATAGGGAGAATAAAAAAGTAGCCACATAAATACCAATTTGTAGGACGTCTGTCTGTCAGTCCGTCCGTTCCTCAAAATTCGTGTCCGGAGCATAACTTTATAACCATTGAATTTATTTAGTTATTTATTTGGGTTTTACGGAGCACCAACACAGTATATGTTTTACGGTGCACCAACACAGTATAGGTTATATGGCGCCAAACAGGACTACAAGTTTTGGTGTCACATCTGATTTAGATCGAAATAAAAACATGAGGTATGGAATCAAAATCTGCATACAGCAAAACCAAGTGTTAAGACCCTATTAGTCACCTCTTACGATCATGCAAGGGTAAGGCAGTGGTTCCAATTCTTTTCATACACAGATCGTCCCAGAACCACATGGGGCTTAAAACCATTGAAGGTATTGACTTCAAACTTTACATATAGGGAAATGTCGATGAGACGATGTGATGAGTGCTGAAGCCAGCACTGTAGATCAAAGATCAGTAACAAATAGAGCTCAAATGTTAAATCTGTCCGTCATAATTAGTGTCCGGAACAAACCTTATTAACCATTCAAGGTACTGACTTCAAGCTTGGAATGAAGGTAAGGTGTGATCGGGCAACGTGCTGTGTATGAACCAGGATGGTAGGTCACAGCAAGTTCAAAGAGAGAGAAAGTGTCTGTACTAGTAGTGGATGAATTTTGCGCCCTTAATGGCTGCATGTGCGCTATGTCCAGCGCCTTTAAACGTGTATATAATGAAACGGGCGCTATATAAATCTGGTATAATAAAAGTATAAGGAATGACGTAAAGTATCAGATAACGTAGAATAAAGCCTGGTTTCGGCGTACTGAAATGGAATTCTTTTTATAAAATAATGGCTTTCAATTTTTAACATAATGGCAGCCCGTGAGTACATTTATTACAACAACAAAATTACTATTTTCCTTAAGTTATGATATTATAACATCTGACACGTTGAATTCCAAATGATGTCTAAAAATCAGCTTAAAATGTTTGGGTCAGTATAATCATTGGCAAATATCTCAAAAATAAGCCCTCAAACACCTTATTTCACCATATTATAGGCCATATGTATCCGCAAATATGTTATCAAAAGTGATTTCTCCATAGATTCCTATTATGGGAACTGTTTTAGGTCCAACATTTTCAAATCAATCTAGAAAAAGTTCATTCACACGACCATATGTTTTTATTTGCCGAATTTTCTAAGCGTATTATGACGTTTTGAAAATCAGGGTTTTATCAAATTCTACATTTAATTTATAGAAAAAGAATTGATCCGAACGTGCAGAACTACCATAACATGTCGGTATACAAGCAAGAGGATGGGCATGGAAACAGTATTATTTACATGGATACGGACGGGTACATAACTAGTACACTCGGAAACCCGGAAGAGGGCGCAAACAGAATACGCAAAATGGCAAGTTTTAAATGTCGACCGGATGACGTATTCATTTGTGCGCCAATGAAGTCAGGTAGGCCTGTATGTCTGTTTATTAAAATACTTTAAAAATATTCTCTTGATATGGCATGAGTGTAATTTTATGTTTAATTTATTAAACGAGTTGAATAGAATAATAAATTCAATGTGGAAAGGGACAAATGTAATATTCTTTTTATCACATGTATTATACTAAGCTTTACCTACTGAAACATAGAAATTTCTTCTTTCTTTACCTACATTGTATCATAGACCAAGTAAATTCGACAAGCGTCTCCTATAAATAAACGACGTCAATGATGTAATGACATTATTTCATGCATTTATAACATGTGATAAAAGACTTAAAAAATATACTCTTGGTTGATTTTTAAGGATACACCAAACATATTTTCAATCTTCTTAAAACTTTTTCTTTAAAATGCTTCAAACCTACATTTTGAATGTCATTATATGTTTACAATGATCGAGAAAAACACTTATCTCATATAACAAAATGGTGTTTTTGTAATTACTTAAAAAGCCCAGCTTCTTTGAATTGTTTCATAAACAAATAGAAAAAAAAATCTGGTTGTTATATAATACCAGACTTGATCCAGGTACACACTGGACTTGGGAAATAATTTCTATGATGTATCAAGGAAAAGCTGAAACCATCCATAAGAGCAAAATTGATCATATGATAGAAGCTACGTCCTGGGAAATGATAGAAAGTCTGCCGTCGCCAAGGGTATATATTACACTTATATATTTCTGTATGAAACATTTGTTATTACCGAATTAAAACTTTTAATGAACTGTTCAACATGCATAGCTTTCGTATAATACTTTGACTTAAAAAGACACATAAAAATCATTAATCGTGTATAAATTATATTGATTCAATTTCTATAATATTCTGTGTGATATCAATCGGATAAGAATTTAACATCAGAAATTTACTTGGGCAACTGTTTTAATCATATATCATTCCCAGGTCCTGGATACACATGTGAATTACAGTCGCCTTCCAAAACAAGCAAAAGAAATGGGTTGCAAGATGGTATATGTATTAAGAAACCCGAAGGACGCCGCAGTTTCACTTTATAACCACACTGTCGGTTTACCTCCGTATGAATATAAAGGCAAATGGGAACATTTTCTGCCTTTATTCATACAAGGAAAAAGTATGAAACCCTCAGAAATGAATTTATTCTTGATTTATATATATATCTTTTATCTCCTAAAATTGAACCTCCTTTTCCTTATGTGGGACAATACATTGTTTTAATGGCATTTTGATCACCAGTAGTCTTTCACAATAACTCACAGGATATAATATATGTAGTATGATTTATTGGCTAGAGTCTGAAAATTAATTGCTTTATTGAATTATTACTCGATAACACGGATTAGTATGTAAATAAAATCTGGAAAGTAGATCCCTCGGAAGCACCGAGAACAAAGCAAATAGTGAAAATTGCAGACTCGGTTTGATTGAGTCTGTTCATGGGCAGTAATGGAAAGAGCAACACTGCCCACACCCCCTAGCACCGGCTAGGTTTAGTTTTAGAAATGTTACTTGCAATCATGTGCAGACATCAAAGTTCGAGAGCACTACAAACTCAAAAAATAGTAATGTATATAATTCATTTCAGCGGAATACCAAAGTTGGTTTGAGTACGTTCTTGAATGGGAAGAGTTAATGGCAAACAATCCTGAACTCCCTGTACACCTGATATATTATGAAGATTTGAAAGAGGTTTATATAATTATACATTAATAAAGCTACTACATGTACCCTACATTTAACACATTTTTAAATGTATTATTTTGTCTAGGCACTTTGAGACCATGATTCGCAAAGTGCATATGCTATTTGTTATTTCATTTTGTTATAGTTTTAAGAGCAGGACATTTCTGTATTAATTGAACAATTATAATTGCACAATAGTCGGATTATAAAACAGTCAGTGATTGACAAATAGATTTAAGTCTGCTCCAGTGAAGACCTTTACATTGACCCGACACTTATACATTTATCCCACAACTAATAATCGATCCTACCCATACTAGTTATAATACACTATAATACTAGTTCATTTTTTAAATAAAAAAATGCCGTTAAGTAAACTTTTGAAGGAGAAATATGGTGTTTCGAATTCCACACTCATGTCGAACTTAATTAAGAAGCAATATATACTACTTGTCGAAGCTAGTCTCCTTCAGTATTCAGTAAATATATAATTTAAATTTAGGATAGTCTGAAAGAGATATGCCGTTTAGGGAGATTTCTTGGTATAGAAGATAAAGATGGACTATTTGAAGCAATTAGTGAGAAATGTCAGTTTGAAAATATGGTGCAAGATAAACAACAGTATCAAGCGCCGGACGGGGCTTCTATTGTAGATGGGTTCACGTTTTACAGAAAAGGTAAGTAGAAAAAGAAGGGCACTTAAAGATAGCATTTGTCTTGTATATCTATATATGCATGTTAATCATTATTTCATAAACTCGTCATAATACTTCATGATACTTTCAAGTATAAAAATGAAATACCACAGCGTAAGCCGAACCACTGAATACCAAGACAATGTACTTAAAATAAAGTTCCCATAATTATTATGGACTTTGATATGTTGGTGTCATACTTAGTCGAAGTGTTATTTGTTTCAAACTACTAGTTCTACAGGTAAATGTTGCACAAATTGACTACAATGAAACAGTGTTCATATTTTGGTGGATGGCTCTTATACGAGATGATAACTCTTATTATAAGTTGGCTTGTAGAAACATAAACTGCCTTTTGGTTTGTAAATCCAAAGTACAACCCTTATTGCATGTGCTACAAAACTAAGGCAAGAAAAATCTTGATTATAGGTAACGTTTAAATATGCTTCGGCAACATATATTATGTTGATTTCCTTTCTGCCCATTGTAAGTGTTGATTATGGGTAAATGAAACAGATTATCAAACATGATGTTTTTGAAACATTTACAGGCGATATTGGAGACTGGAAGAACTGGTTCACTGTCGCCCAAAATGAAATGTTTGACGAGATCTACAGAAACAAGATGAAAGATTCAAAGCATAAATTTAGATATAGCAGAAAAAATAAAAGCTGAAGTCATGATTACTAACACACGCACGCACGTACGCACGCGCGCACATATACTTTTATTTTGTAATTTGAGGTATTCCAACTTAAACACATTGAAACGAAAATACAAGAATAGATAGGAGATTGACTGTGTAGACAGCAGTGTGATGCTGTATAAAATATTCTCAGTGGTAACACGTCTGGTGGCGTTATATATATATATATATATATATATATATATATATATATATATATATATATATATATATATATATATATATGTGTGTGTGTGTGTGTGTGTGTGTGTGTAATACATGATTGTAATATTCAATACCTAACTAGAACATGATAAACGTCCCTATAACAAACAAGAAAAAAACCAACATCTCCATCATCGCATTCTTCTATTTTCAGCACTTTCTAATAATTTGAAAATACCTGGGCTTTAGTGCGACATAGCATTTACGAACAAAAATATTTTAATAAATAAAATCCCCCATGGGTCATTAATGGAGCAATTGTATATGCAGATTTTTGGAACTTCGTCAAAGCGTTCAAAAGTTTCAGTATATCCCTCGAATGTTATATATTTCCTGAGTGGAAAGTTGAAGACCTAGCCATTTCAGAAATAGTTTCAAAATGAATTTGGTTTAATAAATGTTGATTCTACGGAAGCGCGAAAGGGCCATCAGACGGTAATACCTTTTATTACGTTACAGGCACGGAAAGGATATGTAACCGAGTAAAGTATACATTGCAAAATGTGATACGCTACTTTAAGGTTGTTGCAGGTTTTACCTTTAATGATACTGACGGCCTGTCAGCATATGAATATAACGGCAAATGTGAACATTTACAAAATTTTATTAATAGATTGAAACAGTCTATTGTTTAGAGAGTGCTTTAAATTGGTATTATTCTAATTCTACTTTCCAGATTATATTAGTATTCTGGCTCTTTGCATTAAAGTTTGATATGAAGTCATTTTCTAGTGTCTAAGTTAAAACTTGTGTATAAATTTACCAACAAAATCACTTTCTTAATTTGAAGATGGAGAAAGATGCTCTTGATCCTTCGTTTGGTATATATTGGCAGCGGAGGTAAAATAATCGACCTCATGTAAAACAGATGGTATCTTCCTTGCATTACGACTAGGGCCGCAAACTCACGGCGTTGACGAATAGGTCATTCGTCGTAAGCGACATTAACAGACATATTGAAGATAGGAAGAGTAAATACATTCCACGAAGAATAAATGACAGTTTTTATTTCAAAGAAAAAAACAGACGAGACTTGTAATGGATTTTTTCTTTCTTATACCCTTAAAAGGGTTTGTTATGTAACCGGGTTAATTTGGATTAAGGAGTCCAATAAATATTTAGAAATAATGTTGCAATTATATATACCTAGATGACCGATCATGAAAGTTAAGAAGTATAATTGTTACCTGTATATTGTGTAAAAAACGAAGAAATAGAGTTACATTTTTGTAAAGTCAGATACTGTTAAAACATTTTACAACGACTGTAATACCTTCAGCGAAATGTGATAACTGCAGTGTAAATACTTTACGCATTTTAATAGGGTTGCAGGGTGGCTAGCAAATGTTGTCTATCTAATGTGCACATTATTGGAAAATGTAACCATAGTAAAACAATAAATTGATCCAATTTTAACAAAAAAAACAACCATTGAAATTTTAACCATAAGCAACCATTGATAAAATGATGTGAGTCCTGTATATATTTTTGAGAAACTGTGGAGAAACAACGTTTATGCAACAGAACACATGCAACCATGATTTCATTTGGAACTTTTGGTATTCGGCCGCTGTTTTTAAGATAAAATACACAAAGATTTGTATGTTCACTTTCCAGAACTCGCTCATGCAGCACGACTGAAACATCGTAGCATTGTAATTTGCAACAGTGATCTTTTAAAAGAAAATAATAAAAATGAAAACAGACACACACAAACGATGTACAGGAATAATCCTAATAACACTATTTATACACGATGGGCGGTTATATGTTGGGCATAATGATGATTTCACGAGAGCGATCTCTCAGATTAATGTAAAACAGATGCAGAAAGTTTCCTGATCATTATTTTTTTACAAGGGGAGGGGGGGGGGTGTGGTCAGGGGCGATGGTCTAGTGATAAGGTGTTGGCCGCTCAACCCGGGGGTCGTTGGTTGGAGCCCCATTGGAGCTCACGTCAATGAATTTCCCTATGACACAAGCACTGGCTTTCCCCCGGACTCAAGAGTGATTCAAATAGGATTTAAGCTTTCATCACAGTCGAGGTAAAATAAATTAGTGTAAACTATACCGATATACCGATACCGATGTCAGGAACAATCTTCTTAGGATTTTTATATTAACATATTATGTATCAATTGAAACCCTTTTTGGATGTTCATAGATGTTGCAGTTTATTGTAGTTATGCTGATCGTCATTTATCTGGATAATCTAGACAAAAACTTGTGTCATAAATGCTAAAACATTTCAAAACATACAATGAATAGTAGCTAGTATTAATGTTAACAAATACCAACGTTACTATCAATCGTTATATTTGATATAATACCTTATATGTATGCAGGTGAAATAATTCCCAAACATGTTTTAAATAAGCTGTAAAAGTCTGAGATTCTCTTTATTTATAAAATATACATACATGAACATGACAGCATAATAGAAAAAAGATACAATAGGTTTTACAATCCGACTTGTATATGTTTTTTCTGTGCGCGGAACATTAACAAAATTATTATGTTTATAGTTCATTTCGCATAGACTCTTTTATTAATCGAATAAGTTTTTAAAAAGCGTGTACACCAGTTTTCAATCAAGAATTTATTTTATACATTGTAGCAAAATATCCAATCTACCTTGAAGTAATACGCATATATGAACCCTCCTAATTGTTTAGCCCGTTTATTTCACTGCGAAATCATGGAATATGTATGAACGTCTCACATTCATAAAAAAATATGTAGAATCAGTTAAGGTAATTCGATTTATGGTTGCCATGCTAGAAAATCATTGACTAAGTTTATAGCATTTTGGATCGAACATACAATGGTGAGTTACAGTCAATATGGTATTTTGATATGTAAAATATCTACAAAAAGACACAGACCATTTAACATTTTCCAAAACGAACGACTCCGCGACAACAAGAATAGAATCTGTGGTTATAAGCCTTTGTTCCACAACAGGACTGACCGCTTCCAAAAGTGAGTTTGCCCGCACAACATGTGTAGAATCTGTGGTTGTAAGCCTTTGTTCCACAACAGGACTGTCCGCTTCCAAAAGTGAGTTTGCCCGCACAACATGTGTAGAATCTGTGGTTGTAAGCCTTTGTTCCACAACAGGACTGTCCGCTTCCATAAGTGAGTTTGCCCGCACAACATGTGTAGAATCTATGGTTGTATGCTTTTGTTCCACAACAAGACTGTCCGCTTCCAAAAGTTAGTTTGCCTTTACAACAGGTGTAGAATCTTGGGTTGTAATCTCTTGAACCGCATTTAGCTGTTTAATAAAGTAAATATGTAGGTACACTTATGAGACAGAAAATATTACAGACCACACAAACATCGGCCTTCTTGTTGACATATAACGCAAGTTTTATCAATTTCCCATTGAGACAAATTTTATTGTCAATATCCAAATGTAGAAATGTCAGTAAACTTAAATGAAAATATAAAAACTTTGGTGTCTAATGCATACAAGCTAGCCTTACATTGGTAATTGAATTTTGAATTTTTATAAGTAATTATGTAAATTACTAAATGACCACTTTGAGGAACATTTGAAAGCAAACTAGTTACCTGATTCCACTGTAATCAAAGCGGCAAGTACCACAAAAACAGCAAGTAAAATACATCCCCTCATGGTGCTTCCTAAAAACATTAGAGTTATAGAAAGACGTATGAAACAACATATATTCAGAAAATCGTCTTCGGTCGTTATTCAAAGGAAATCGTTGAATAACACGAGATAAAACACGTATATATTTTCATGTATTCCGAGTCACTTGTTGGACTTTCTAGGAGTACCTTCAATGCTGTATATAATGAATTAAGCATTTTCGAGTAAATACAAGGCCAATTTTACATATTTCGAGTATTATCGTGATTATAATGAATTATGAATATGTTTAAAACAAATAACACAACCATGATTTCCAAAATGTTCAAGAATCGAAATTCGTTTGGCACATAATGACACTTGCAAGTTCGTTTACCTTTATAAAATTTGAAACGTTCTTGCAAGTCTATGCTTACAAAGGAATGAAAGCAAACGTAAAAAGCTCTAGGTATGGACTTTGAACATTAAAACATTTTTCCGAAATATGAACTGGCTCTCTGAAATTTTAGGATGGGCATCTCCAACTAGAAATGACGGAATGAAAATAATGGTTTTAATTCTGATATTTTGAATTCAAGTTACATTCAGATGGTGAAAGGAAACAATTTGCCCACCGAACATTGGGATGAAACTTTGAAAGAGATCAATATACTTGTGACGAGTTTACATATTATATGAAAATATATGCTGACACGAGAGACTTTCTAACACATATCTAATTAGACATATATATTATATATATAATAAACGTCGTAAACATTTTCTAAAAGAGGTTGTGTCCAGTGTTAAAGCTAATTTATATTAGGCTGTCACGACTTACACTTTATACATGTATAATGAAGTATTATTCATACAATATATTAGTTACATAGATTCAAATATGTGACTTGAATACACTATGTTTGATATTAAATTTCTATATAACATTAATAGCGCTGTTATAACTGTCAAATGTAAATAGAAGGTCTCACCTTTTTAGTACGTGTCTTGTCGCTTCTTTCAAACATTATGTTAAAAATGTTAAAAAGTGCCTATTTATAGAAACGTTTTCACGTAAATAGGATGTTTATAATCAGATTATAAACGTATCCGTGTAGAAAATTTAACCAATCCAGGACGATTATTTAATGGTAAGTATTTCATACGTAAATTATTTTGTGTTCATCAAGATTTTTGGTATCGATACTATTTAAAAGCTAACCTACAAATTTTAATAATGGCGATAATCATGCGTAAAATTGACAACATAAACTAAATAATCTAAATCACACAGAAAAAAAACAACAACAAATAAACTTGACTGGTGCTACAAAGTTCATTTCTTTGGAAAGCTTAATAAGCCGAACAAAATTGTAATCACTCGCAGAAGGTGTAAATACAAACTCATGCTGTCCTATAAAACGTTGAAAAACGTGTTGTTTTCTCAGCTGGGTTTGGAATTTTAATATCAATCTTATTAAAACTTCAAGTTTAATTCCAATTAAGACTGACCATCAATACTGAATAGTCAACTGAAAATAGTTATTATCTTAAAACTTTTGTTTGAACATGCAAAATAGATATAAATAACAAATAAAGCTTTATCAGCTGAGACTGAAAATGTTTTGTGAACATTGGGCCAGACTGCCGAATACATCTCCTCTCTAGTTCCATTTAAATGAGCCTACAGTCGAAACAACTCAATATGTCCGTAAAACCATGCCCTTACCACACTTCATTTTAATTCATTTTTCCTTTGGTAATTCGGAATTTGAACTCATTGCCTCTATTTGTTCTGCATTACATTCTTCGTTAAAAAGCTATATGAATATCCCACCCTACTATTATGTGGGTATTAGGAAACTACAAGTTCTTTATACTTATCTTTGTGCACAACTCTGTTCTTTCAACTATAATCAGTTTCTTAAAATAATACTCCCTCCGCATTTGTGCAGTTGTGGTAGTTAGTTGGTTACCGACTTCTATACGCCTAGCGCCTGGCATAGTGGTAAGAGTTGGGACGTTATTGGTACGCACAATAAAGGTGTCTCATAAGCCAAAATTGACTGACCCTTTCAATAAGAGTGACACTATAATAAACAAGACCTTTACCTTTACCCTTTACCCTACAGATCAAGGCAATTACTTAATTTTTTGTATTCGCATCATCTTATTTATCAGTGAGCAAGACACTTCTCCAATAATCCAGAATATCTACCCCACCGGTAGTGACACATTGCTTTTCGTTTCCTTTTAGCTTCCTTTCTATTTTTCCTAATTCTGTAAAATCCTTTTCAGTTACTAATATATAAACTTTGAAAAGGTTTTCTATTGTTTTGTCTTGAGTCTTCTCCTTTTTTTTCTTTCTAATTTCCAATATCCCATAAAGCGTACAATTCAAAAGCTCAGGGCAGTACAAATGAAATGATACAAAATCTTTTAGACATAAGAGAAGTTGTCTTTCTTTCTTATCATACCCATACAAATATTATCTTAATGTACATTTATTTGTTTAAACCAAACTAAACGAAATTGTAAGTTAAATGATGTTATAAAGCAGTCCAACTTAAGATTCATTTCAATCGAACGTTTTCGTCCGGATTTGAACGGTAGACGAGTCAACTTAGTATGAAACATTTAGTATGAAAAATAAAAAGACCGGTAATTTGACTAAATTAAATCATACTCCAAACAAGTGTAAGTATCTTATAATAACAGGTTCTTATATTCCAAAATCATTATACAAATATCATACTCGCGCATGAATCAAATAATTATGTATAAAATCAATAATATGTTTTAGTCAAAGTTTACATAAGCTCTGGTTAAAGTTTGTATTGCAAGCATATATTTGAAAAAGCAAAACAAAAGAAATATTATTAGATTATATCTCTTGTTTGCAAAGACGCAAAGGAAAAATATAATTTTGATGTATGTTTTATGGACAGACAACTAAAAACTAAAGACAAGTTTTGACCACATTCAGTACATTGCCATGTTACTAGATACAAGGTATTTTTTGTTTTTAAAATCTCAAAAAACAATATGGATAATACTATGCTCCAACGATAACTTGATATTTACAAACTCAGCATCGACAGTCAATTTTTATTTCACTTTTACATAAAATTACGATTCCTTCATGAGCTCTGTGACAACACGACAGAGAGGTATCTAAAGGCGATATGGCAGATCAGAATAGTTTATTATAAATAAAAGATGATAATGATTAAATGCATGTACTTTATCCATGCAAATAATGAAAATACTATTGTGTTAAATAAAGACACAAACCATCAAAAAAGAAACAAAAATACGGAAGCAAAAATGAAAACGAATAGGAAAAACAAAACAAAAATCTGAAAAAAAATCCTCATGAGGATTCGAACCCACAAAACGATTCGCTTATATCCACTTCTTGTCGGCATTTTACCCAACTGAGCTATGTTGCCATATACTAAGTGGATATTTTAAATGAAAGAAATACTAATATTTGCTTGTCGAGTAATGTGCAAGCATTATGCATTGTTATTTCATCAGTTATCATGAATTAGACTCGTCCTCGCGTTTCGGCGGGAATCACGTTATCATTGGGGATTAGTATCTATCTCTATCCTAAACATTTATGATTTCAATACTCGCCTTCACATTATGAACGAGATTTTCAGCCTAGTTACTGTGGGATAGGGGTGCATACTCCTCAATCGTGTCGATATACATGTAAATTATTCTGTTTACTAGTAAGCAATTAGTGAATCAGTTCATAGGGTATTTTAACATTCAAGCGATTCGTGATATCAAACTTTAAAAACTGATTGATAGTGAGTGTCTGGTGTGATAGTGATCTGTTTGCGCCTACATGTATTTGAGTGTATGCGTGTGAGCGAGTGAGTCCGTCATCGCATTTCAAAAGCAACATTTTGTGGTTTCCTTGCTCCACTTCCCCCCAACACATGTCCCGTCTATCTTTCCCGTACCCCTTCTCGCTCCCTTTTTATATTTTGCATATACATGTAATTAAATTAACGTTGGATTTTTGCAGCAATCGGTCTATAATATTTTTCCGTTACAACATCTTTTTGTTGTAGGCCTACTTTGCAATGCATGGCTCTATGACTTTGTTTGGCGTGCTCTGTGCTTACGGGAAATCTACACTTATTAACTGTAACATATATCATATATATGGCTAGAGATTCATTTGAGCTGACAGAACCAGATTGATTCATGATTTTGTTTCTTTTATACAATTTTATATTGAACTCTGTTTTGTACTTAATCATCTTAGTTTTATTTTCAATATTTCAAAACAATTCATGTTACATATTTCAACAACGGAAATATAACGGTTTAAATTCTATATCAAATCGTGGTTCCTTGTATATGACCAACAAAGCTACTTCGTTAGATTAAAAAAAAACACTCTTAAATACCCCCACGACCTAGTGACCTTCTTTTAATCTCTCACACGAACTTTATGAACACCATTCTGATAATTTGGTATAATACAGCTATATAGTAAGATGACAGTTTGAAAATTTAGGACCTCCATGAATTACTGTACTTTCGCAATTCATATTTAAATTTACTCATCCCATCGTTTATAGTGTAGTTTTAAAATTAAAGTCATAGATAAATAATTATCTTACACTGTAGGAAAAACCTTTTGGTCAAACTAAAAACCTAATGCATCAAATACTGTGCATACTGCTACAGTCATTCAATAAAATTGTTAGAAATTAAACACATTATCTTCGCTTGATATATGTCACTGTCTATTTGTAACTAAATACTTTATATGCAAGTCATGTATAATTACAGTCATGGAAATATATTTTGTGGCGTGTTTTAAGTTTATCCAGTACCCAAATTTAACGTTATATGACCCAGTGAGATAACACAAATTAATCAATACATAGAGCAATGACACCTGAGTAGTTAAATGTTCTGAATACATTCATAAGGATACATAGCAAACGAGAGAAGAGGTATATATTTAAATAGTTTTGATAATCACTTTTAAATTTTAGACAAACAAGAAATACTTTATATTGACTTTATATCATCACGTTCAGGTTAGTAAAAGACTCATTTTGATGTTATAAATACCATTAAATCTATTTACTTCACGTCAACAAAATAACCTACAAGTGTTTAAGCCGATAACAGTGTTTCACATTTAGACGGAGTTGATATTGATTGCGTCTTTAAGCTAACATGGTTATCATTTAAACCAAGATATATATTATATTAAATAAATCATATCTGTTTCCAAAATCATGTAAAATAGAATAGTTGTTAAAAGGTGTATTTAGTTCATGTGTTCACAACAAATTGGGAAAGTTATATGAGAAATTTAAATCACAGTAACCTCAAAGTTTACAGCAAGATAAATGCACCTTTTTCATCCCTAATTAACGTATATCTGTACGCGTATTTCAGCAAACATGTCAGTATTTAGGCAAGATGACGGACGTGGTCATGGTATAACATACTTGGATAATGACGGCTATATCACTTGTACATTCGGAAAACCAGAAGAAACAGCAAATAGAGTTAGAGAAATGGTTAATTTCAATTGTCGACCGGATGACGTTTTTATATGTGCTCCAGTAAAATCAGGTTGGTCACGTATAGTACAAACCGTCTAGTGAAGAATTCCTGTAAGAAACTAAAATATTAAAATAAGAAACTTTATTTTATTTAGGATTTTGACGCAAAACCTGACAATTTATTACACGTTTTTATGTGTGTGTATTTCTATTTGAGCCCGTCTCAAAATTTTACTACATAGTGATTTTTCTCATAACATTTCGCATAACCCTATGTCGCTTAAATTTTGATTTTTTTAAGTGGATGGTCATATTATCTTAGCAAAAGAAACATGGATTCATTCAAATCAGCTAGAGTTATAAATCATTTAATGACCAGTATTTAACAAAATTTATATATAAACCAAGTGAAATAATCAATTGATTAAATCATATTAATACCACAGTCACACATACGGCGCGGATAGCTACGTCTAGCCACGGATAGAAACGTAGTAATCCGTATCGATCCGTATCGACCCGTACCTGTGCCGTACCTTATTGTAGTAACCCGTATCAATCCGTACCAGTCCGTACGGCTCAGGTACGGGTCGATACGGATTACTATCCGTAGCTAAACGTAGCTATTCGCGCCGTATGTGTGACTGTGGTATAAGAAGGCAAAACTTGTTTAATTCTGAAGAAAAAGTAATTTGCGTTTTCTATAAATATTTAAATGTTGATCAAAAATTGAATTTATGCAAAGAACGAGACGTTCTTATGAAATTGCGTTAAGTCTATAATTATTTTATTAATTATATAATTTATCTATAGGTATATCATATGCCCTTCTTAAATGCGTCCATTTGAATGTCCCATATTTCATACATATAAGAAAAAGTGTTATCACATGTCATTATCACTTTTGCAGGTCAATATCGCTTTTTTTCGGACCCGCGCGTGCATTCATTTCGACCAATCAAATTAGTGCATTTGAGAAGGGTATATAATATACGGTTTTAATTTTATTACAAATATATCTTGATGTAACATAACATTTGATTACATGTTTTTCGACATTAAAATCGTGTTCTATCTACTTACATGTAATATGGTTCCAGGTACACACTGGACTTGGGAAATGATATCTATGATGTACACACAAAAAGCTGAAACCATTCCTAAAAGCAAGATTGAGCATATGATAGAAGCTTCGCAGTGGGAAGAAATAGAAAATTTGACATCGCCCAGGGTAAATTAACCTACCTTTTCTAACACCATTAAGATATTGTAAACGAAATATGTCAAAACATTATATTCCTAGTTAAAACAGTACGGCTGTAGAAGTTAAATCTTTCAATACTTTCAGATGAACTAAACGCCAACATTATTATACTTATTTAATTAGTAATACGGATTAGTTGGCTAAAACCAATAACTTGTGCGTTTACTATCTAACCCAATAATGTGCCTATTTCAGATACTAAATACACATTTGCATTATAATCGTTTGCCAAAACAAGTAAAAGAAAAAGGTTGCAAAATTGTATATGTGCTTAGAAACCCAAAAGACGTGTCAGTTTCATTGTATAACCATACTGTGGGTATAGAACCATATGGATATAAAGGCAAATGGGAACATTTTCTGCCTCTATTTGTACATGGAAAAAGTAAGTTATTTTAACCAATATTGTAATTTGATATTTAGACTGCCCCTAACATGCTAATGTAAACGTTTGGTCCCTTATTGAATTAATTTTCAATTTTTGCAAATCAAAAACAAAACTGGTCTAATATGAATGTCTACATGAAACAAAGAAATGTCCCTTGCAGCGGAATTTTCTAATATGCAAACCACATTGACACTGAAGAAGTCGGTTGCATATATTATAAAAATATTTTAATAATCAACTCCAGTCTAATTACACCACTATGAATATGTTATCATTTATTGACCTCGTTAAATTTATTTTTTATGGTAATGCATCATACCATACTTACAGTTTGATATGGAAACATATTGCATCTCCCCTGTTTGCCCAATAAATGATCAACTTGATAGATTTGCTTGGAATCTTGTATCATAAATAAGTAAGTTAGTCAAGCATTTCAAATATCAGCTTCCTGGCTGGACAATAGACCATTTAACTATAGAACCTTATAAATTCAATTAGCCAATGACTGTTTCACTACCGGTAAACAAAACCTTACAGTTGATGTTATATTTTTGGTATCCATGAACAGTATTAATCAAACCGAGCCTGCTACGTTTTCATTTTTGTCGTTTTGGGCGACCTGTACATTTTCTATTTTTTTCTATTTCATTATCACAGCTGCGTTGTTTGTGTCGTGTGGCGGCCGTATAAAGTCTCCACGTACATTCAATTAGGGCTGTTATATTTCGATCTTTTCCGATCGTTCAGTACGACCTTTATGTTGTGTTATTGATACTGTTTAATTTTCTAGCTTGAACTTATATGCTTTGGTGGTTCCAATACTCCCGCTTTCATAGTCTTTGCTCTTATAAAAGCACCCTTTGGATATGGTGTCTCCTTTTTAATTTTGTATTTTCGCAGTTTCTGTGATATGCAGGCGCCGTAACCTGAGATCCCCTTTCCACATTAAATTTTGTTAAGTTCTGCCCATTGTTTTCTCGTTTTGGGCAAGCAAATTATTTTAACAGTGGACTATGCGCCGATTTTCATGGAATTACACATTATTAGGTTTTATGTGCCCCAACGTATGAACACATCTGCGGATGTCTCTAAATTGTTTTTTGTACTTGTAAAATGTTGAGCCCTGCTCAACCCGGAGCTAGAGGGCATGGTTGACAGCATGCATTTCCACTCCCGTCCATGAACAGACTCAATCAGACCGAGCCTGCAACATGTTCATTTTTATGTGATGGACGACCTGTAGAGTATCCACTTATACTTTACTATTTAACGGTAAATTTTGAAAAAAAAAAGTCTTTAGGTGAATTTAAAAAGGTTATCCAATGACTTATATCAGTGGTGCTGGTATAGCTAAATTGTCAATCAGAACAAGACATTTTTCATATAATCTCTTCAATTCAAAGTTTAATCCCTTCACGGAGTGTTGCTATCCATGACGTAAATGCTGTGAAGTAATTTCCCCATGGTATACTGTTAAGACAATGAAACATTACGGACCCAGTGGGGAGGAAGGCATTAGAATTAAAGAACATGGCATAGGAAACCTTCTTTGATATTTTTGCTCGATTCTAGAGAAAATATATTAACACATGCGGCCCTAGGTGATATTTATCTCTTTTCTCAAGCTGACAATACCTCATATCATCTTCGCTGGACAGTGTGACATAAACTTTAATACAATGCTGTACCTATTTTAAGGATGCTTCATACGTTGCAATAGTCTGTTTATGAACAATATAAAAACATTGCAAACGCAAGTATTGGTAATCATTGCAGTAAATAATTTCAGCCGAATACAACAGTTGGTTTGAGTATGTTCTTGAGTGGGAGGACATAATGGCAAGCAATCCTGAACTCCCTGTACATCTGATATATTACGAAGATTTAAAAGAGGTAAACATATATATACATTAAGTTAATACAAATACATTGTTTTCCTTCATTATAACCAAAATAACTAATGCCACATCACTTTTATTTTAGTGCTATTCACAAAATCGGTAATAATATATGATGCACATCTTGAAATATTATAGTCGACACAGTTTTAAAAGTGAGGTGGAAGTTTGCAATCATATCTTTATTATTACATGCATCGGATCTTTACATCTTTGATATGAAGGAAAATATTGCTAGATAAACCATTCTTATTAAATTGTCTGAACATACCAAAAAGGTTAACAGCAATTAAGTCTGCTTTGCCTATAGTTAATCGTACGGTCTTGAATTTGAAAATAGAAAATTACTTGGTCGAGAGCTTCTCATCTCAAGTTGATAATAATAAAAACTAATTATTTTTATTCAGAATACATTACAAGAGGTGCATCGGTTAGGGAAATTCCTTGGTGTAGAAAATAAGGATGGACTTTTTGAAGCAATTAGCGAGAAATGTCAGTTTGATAACATGGTGAAAGATAAGAAACAATATTTAGCGCCCAATGGTGCCTTTCTTGGAGCCGGCTTCACATTTTACAGAAAAGGTAAGCAGATAGTACAAAGATATTTGAGCCGCGCCATGAGAAAACCAACATAGTGGCTTTGCGACCAGCATGGATCAAGACCAGCATGCGCATCCGCAGTCTGGTCAGGATCCATGCTGTTCGCTTTCAAAGCCTATTGCAATAAGAGAAACCGTCAGCGGACAGCATGGATCCTGAACAGACTGCGCGTGTGAAAATGTATTTCTATGCTTATAAACATACTTAATGGATTCGTGTCTTCTTTTTCGAGATTCTTATTTTACGAATAAACTGCAAGATTGACTTCAGTTAAATGTTTCTCATATTTCTGAGTGGTGATATTTACACATTTGGGAGCTATAAAAACAATTGCACATCATAAGGATAAAGGTATTTATTTACGTTCAGTAACAATTCAAGGAAAAGAGAATTATACTTAGTTTTGATTGATAGTTATTTGGAACGTATGGCTGACAGATCGTCGCAATCCTGAGTGTTCATTGTCAATAGTATGATTTAGAGTGTTCATTGATGGGCGACGGTCAATGAATCGCTATATTTTTGTAACTTTGCAGGAGATATTGGAGACTGGAAGAACTGGTTCACTGTTGCACAGAATGAAATATTTGACGAGATCTACAGCAACAAGATGAAAGATTCTAAACATAAATTTAGATATAGCAGAAAAGTTAAAAATTAATAACTTGCTTTTACACGCAAATACAAGCACGCACGCCACACGCACAATATAATTGCAAGAGCAAAGCATCCATCTGCGGTCATAATAAATATTTAGTCTAAGCTTCTAATTATTTTACTTATTAAATAATACATTTTGTTTTCAAACAGATATTAATAAACTGATGATATTCGTATGCTAGATCACCAAATTTATTCATGTTAAATTCTAAATTGTCAAAAAAATGTATCATGAAATTTTGTGATTTGTCTCAACTGGCTTACGTTGTAAAATAACGAGACGTCCATTCCAACATTGTATCATCTATGCAAACGTCATTTATTGCTTTGCTCGCAGTTACCAACGTCTGTCTAGCTGAATCATGAAAGAATAAAAACAATGTCCAGCAAAACTATAGGATTTACTCATGAATGATTTTTTAGGATTACTCCGGACAAGAAATGGTATCTTAGCGTACTACTGTTCAATAATCAAAGGGCAATAATGCTGTGAAAAAAATCACCCAACTGAAGGTAACATACTCGTCCCCAGCGGTTGCCTAGGAATATTCCGGACAAATATTGCGGGACGGACTATATTACAGCGCTTATTGTATCTCTTTAGATTATATTACAAGCATGATTTTGAAATAATTTTCATGTTTAAGCATTGAGCCTTGATATACAAAATCGTGAAATGGATTTACATTGGTAACATTTAAACTTTTTAAAATGACATGTTCTTTTAACTGGGTATTTACAGCCTGTCTATCACGACTGTAATTTTCAACATTTTCTGTGTATAGATCTATAACGTTTCTTGTAAACGTTCATTGATGATCAATAAATTCAATTCAATATTAAATAGGAATTGCGTATTCCCTTAAAATACGTCCGACTGACGTCTTCCGGAATACAGAGCCTCTTGTTTACAACAGTAAAACCTTGTATTATAAGCCCTCATTCCATAACAGGATCGTCCGCTTCCAGACGACATTTACCCTGAACAACACGATGTCGTGTAGAATCTGCTATCGTAAGCTCTCGTTCCACAACACGACTTCCACTTCAAGGCAGGAGTTGTTCAGCACAACATGTGTAGAATATGCTATTGTAAGCTCTCGTTACACAAAACTACTGTCCACTAGTTTCCAGACATCGTGTAGAATCTGCTATCGTAAGCTCTCGTTCAACAACATGGCAGGAGTTGTTCAACACAACATGTATAGAATATGTTATTGTAAGGACTCGTTTCACAACACTACTGTCCACTTCCAGACAGGAGTTTTCCAGCGCAACATGTGTAGAATCTGCTATTGTAAGGTCTTGTACCCAGGCATGACTGCCCTGTACCAGAAGCCAAATTGTTTCCACAACAGGTGTAGAATCATGGAGTGTATTGCATTGAGTCACATCTCACTGTTAAAAGAAATCGATGTAGTTTAAAAGGACATACAAATGTTGAAAGTACATTGATAAATTATTAAGTCAGGTATGAATCAATGCCTTCTTATTCGTTGTCATATATCAGATCCTCTACCTTAACAACTGACTACTATACTTTCCGTATGACCCAAAGCAACGAAGGAAGCCGCTTAATCAAACTTTCACATAGTGATATCTGAGAAATGTAACAATGATTTATTGAGTCAGAAAAGTATAACATAAGTCCTGCAGAACGATTAATGTTTTACAACTAGAATATTTACCTGAAAGGCTTGCTTGCGAAACACACAAAAAGGTAACGGTTTCTATTGTCTTGGAGGGAATGTAAATAATTCAGAATAACCCTTGTTGGTATTATGTAGTTTTATAGTGTATAGTAACAAAATAACAAACATTAGGTAAATGATACAAAAATATAAATATGGACGCATATGAGTCGAATGATTAAGTTTATACTATTTTTTGTGGATTTCGTGGTTAAGTCAATCCACGAAATTTAATCCCAACGAACAAGTAAATTTCTCATTCTGAATCAGTTTATGTTCAAAAGTTGAAGTCCACGAATTCATATTCCCTCGAAATTGCCGTTTTGACCAAAACCACGAAATTTCATGCCCACGAAATTAGAAGATTTTACATTAACCGATGCCGCATTTGCGACCAGTGCAGACCAAGACCAGCCTGCACGTCCTCAGTAAATTTGAACTAATCACTGTTTCGAATAATAAATAGTATTGCCCATGTTGAATGATGGACCAGTCCATTTTATAAATTTAGCAGGATAAAGGTTAAAAAACTCAGTACATGCCTGTCGAACAAAGGTACACAATATAAAAATCGATATATACATCATTGTATTTTGTTATTTAATGTATGTAATGATACCTATGCTCTAGCTATATATAGTACGTACCTCAACGTCTACTTCAATTGATATTGTAAATAAGTTTCAATCCGGTTAATACTAAACAGGATATGCCTTGTTAACGTCAACTGTTGGTTGATTTGTTTGTTTCGCATGGTGACATAGACAAGGTCATAGTCCGACCGGCAAATTACACTAAATAAAATGAAAAAGTTCATATGGTTAATACTTGTTCCACAATCGTAGGTGAGATGCACTTTGTTCAAAACCAACGACTCTACTTTCATGAAAATGCTGTCAACTGTCTTCGGAAACCGAACATATTCTTAAATGCAAGGACGATATGACAAAACAAATCTAGGAGCATTCCTTTCTTAAGCATCGTGTCTTACTCATTTTGAAATATTGTGCTAATAAAATGAATGTAAACAAAGTACGTTTAGATAGATTTTATTCATTAAAGCGTCTTGTGTGTTGACAATAGAATATGTTAAAACGCATATATTGCTTTACTAACGAGTTAAAATGCTGTAAAGTATTATAATCAAGACTAACTAGCATACCATTTTCATTCAATTCAAATAATACTGGTGTTTGATCTTTTTATGCTTTAAGACATTACTAATTTCAATTAAAACTGTAATGTACAACGCAAACAACATGAAATGAGAGCCACTCAGTGCAAACCCATTGTGTCGGCTCAGTGTTACGAAAATATTTTAAAAAGTTTTTTTTATTATCTTATTTAATTTAATGAAGCCATAAGGCGAAACGGTTGTTAAAAAGTAAATAAATGTTATTCGTACTTTGGTCTTATTTTTTTGTTTATTTGGACACTTAATACATTTATCTGTCACACGATGGATTCGTCATGGACAAATTATTTTATGTACATCTTAGTTCCTTTCTATATTTCATTTTCGGTATTCACTAACCTCATATAACAACAAAAATATAATCAGTAATCTTAAAAGGCACACGAACATTCTCCTTTTAATAGTTTTATCTACAGCGATCTTTTTTTGTTGGGTTTAACGTCGCACCGACACAATTGTAGGTCATATGGCGACTTTTAATAGTTTTATCTACAGCGATCAAGGATTTTTTGTAAACACTAGTAATTTACTCATAGTTTTATCTACAGTGATCAAGGAAAATTGTTTGTAAATAGAAATTTACTCATAGTTTTATCTACAACAATCAAGGAAAATTTAAGTAGAAAGACGCAAATAAACAGTTTACTCATGTTTGTTTCAATTTGCACTCACTCTTTCACGCACTCATTCAATCATTGTTAAATACATGATATGTAGTTTTACAACAGCTACAGTTACGATAAGAAGTGTCATTAAAATATACATTGTGGATTATTTTCTTCAAAATTGTGATTCATTATGAAAACTTAAGTGAGGTGCACAGATTTCAAATCCGTCTAGCAGTTCACACCCAGTTTTGAAAAACCATGGTCTCATCAAACTCTACATTACAAACAAATTCTGATCCGAACATACAGAACTACCACATATATCGTATCTGGGTACTTAATATTAAATTTCGGAAAATTTTAATAGTTTAATTATAGTAAAAATATTGCTTTGTTTTTTCAAACATTTGAAGCGTAAAATGATACATTTCAGAAAAAGGCAAATACAAAAAGAGCAAAGTGTCTTAAAGAAGAGACAAATTGCGATAATTAACGTAATTTAATAACACTATAACATATACGAAACCATTAGTAAGTAATGAATATATTTGATTTTGTTGTAGAACATTTTAGAATGTATCTTGAAAAAAAATCGAATATGCCAAAAAAACAGAAATGTACGTCTTTCTTCAGTTAAAGAAGCCTTCTAAATCGTAAAATGCGTAGCGATCCGTACCTGGGCCGTACATCAAACTAGTAATCCGTATCAGTCCGTACCAACACTTGGTCAAAACGTATTCAAGACTTTTCAGTTTCTCCAACGTTTGAACATGCATAAAAGTTTGAGCGATCCGTAGCCATTTGAGCGTGACTTTGGTCCAACTTGATTGAAACTTATTCATCCGTAGTTAAGCGTACTAAAACGTAGTTATCCGTACTGAAACGTACCTTGCCGTATTGATCCGTAGCTGAACGTAGTTATCTGAGGCTGCCCGTACTTAAGCATAGTTCAACATAGTTCACCGCAGATCCGTCCACGCGCTGAGCAGGTTGCTAGGCGCAGTAAAACGTAGTTCAACGTAGTACTTATTCACGTCCTGTATTTTTTGTTCCCCGTTTCTCACCATTTTTCATGTATTAAGACGTGCTGCTCCGTATTTATCCGTGTCCGCACGCCCACAGACAAATCCCATCCGCAGCTTACCTCAACGCACGGACATATCCGTATATGTGACTGTAGCTTTACATAGATAGACATTTTCATTACTTGACGTGAAATGCGTCTGATGAGTGGTTCTTGGATTTCAGACCCGTCTTCGCGCTGTCCATTTCAACTAGAACTGGGATTCACAACCATCCCGAGCTAGAAATGCGTTATACTGACTCTTCCACAATACAGATAAATAGCGGGCACTTCCATCTAGTCAACTATATATGATGTCTGTACCCGGCATCTAGGAACTCGAGCAAGTGTCAAAACACAACGTAGTGTCTCTATAATACACAAATCAGATTATTGTATCTCTATGTATACATGTAACTTTCCCTGATTTCAAGGGCGACCTTACGAACCAGATCTCGTGAGATAACGTAATGTCGGACACTTCACAGTTAACTTCTTCATACAATCGTTTTGACTATTTGCCGGCACGCCATCCAATTACTTATATTAAATGATATATCACAAACACTTATGCTAATTATCATCAGTATGACTACCACATATAAATGTCATATTGAATGCCGCTGTCCTTTTATATATATGCTTTATATTATTAATGTAGCAGATGAAAGTAAAATGATTTGCCTTAAATTGTATTTCAAACGTGTAGTCTCAATGCATAAATGTAACTTGTACTAAATCTTGAAAATAGCCATATACATTTTTTGGTTATTAAACACTTTTTATGGCTGTACAAAGTAAGACCTATGAATAGTTTGTCTTTTTGCCCAGCGTAGAATATACATGTATATGCAACAGAAGCTAATCGGCCAGTACTATTTCTATGTATAGACGCATTTATATCACCCAAAAGATTAAAGCCAATGCTAATACAACGAAAAAATGCGATTTCTAAAGTCATTACCTCACATGGAAAAGGATTTCCACTGAAATTATTTCCATGGCTAAAGTGACAAAATGTTTTGATAGAAGTCAGTCATTATGACGTCACATGATACAAAGCTAGTAAGTCAAGGTCTTTTCAAGATCTTAAAATTTCATAACAGATTATTCTATTTAGACATCAATGTTGTCATGCTGTGAGGTTTATCGAACCCTACCAATCTTGATAACATTTATATCGAAAGACAGTAGACTGTTTTTCTTTTCATCATGTAACTCAGATAACCTTCCTAGGACAACAAACATATATCTCCTTATGATAAAGAATGTTTCCTGAAGCAAAATTAAAATTTTACGGACTGAAAGTCATCCGCTCCTTATAACGTCATTAAGTACTATTAGTAAAAAGATTTGTGCATGAATGAATATTTCATCCGGTGTGCTGATACACCCTTTATCATTCTATTATTATTCAGTTTCAGTCAGAATTCCAAATTGCTGGAAAGCTTGTAACTTGTCGTCTGAAAGATTTGTTCAAAGATTAGTAAAGACTTATATTCATTTTTTTTATCAATCTAGCCAAGGAGTTTTGGCCTTCGCTTGAATTCTGATATGCAGAAGGTATGGTGAGATTTCCATGTGTGTAATTTCCTTCAGCAAATTCAATGATGAATACAACTATATAACTCTACATCTATATGTCGCATTTGACTGTCCCAAAATTTTATTATCGTGCCAGAGACATTCAGCTGAATTAGTATTACAGGCCTGGAGTAGTTTTTAACCCTGTAAGATGTGCTTTTTATTTTAATCCTTTAAGTCGACCGTAGTTTTGTTTCTGTTAAAATACTCACAATATTTCTTCTTAGAATAGAATGCCAGGGTCTTTCAATTCAATATATTTATCAATTATTCTATTGGGTATTGTTATTCAAACCATTTCCAAGGCTGTGACGAAGAAAGTACTGGACATGAGTATTGCCCATCTTTTTGGTCAGTTATCAATTCGTTGATCTGGTGCAAATTTGATTGTTCATCTAAACCATCTAAATTGATTTGGCAAGTATGTTGAAGAAGACCTCTTTGAAGAATCCATTGCCTATCACTTATATGATCGTGATAAATAACTCAATACATGACTTTCAATAATAATGTAAATGTTACATTAATTCGCTGGAATGTGTCGCCGTTGCACCAGAAAAAGAAAGTCAAATCTGTTCAGTGTTTCTATATCTGTCTCTGACAAATTCTCAGGTCTTTTGCTGCAGCCTCCTGTTGCAAACATCTATACGTTTGTGAGTCTTTTTGCAAATGTCGTCTTCACTGTACATGCTTCTGCCATTGAAATTATTTTGTGGTAAATGTATCTGGATCTATTCACACACATCGCTTTGCATAAGTCAACCTTGGTCCGACGTTTTCTAACAATGAGATCTACTTGACATGTTCCACCTTCTGTTAAAAGTAAAAAGCCACTAGTGTACTCGAGCGGTAAAATTACCTATCCAATCTATGGACTTCCTCGTAGAATTTAATGAGGTGTATTTTCAGAGCTCAACTATAAAATAAATAATTTACAACATTTTATGCAAAATTAAATAAAATGAGAAGATGTTACAAATAATAAAACACGCAACGCATTCTAGTCTGTGACCTTTAGTTTGCAAGGGAGGTTAATTATGGTGTCGGTCACTGTATATTTCTCTATCGGCGTAGTGTTTCTGTTACAAGGTATATGTATTCTCACTTGTCTCGTAATCTGCAAAATATGTAGAAAATGCCATCTACTACCTCCTTTGCCGGCAATATAAACCTGTTATATGTGACAATTTAGAAAAGCCGATAGTTAGCATTAGCAGAAGACATACCCGTTTTTAGACTATTACACAACAGTCAAGCAGCCGTAAACAGAGATTTACGACGTTTTGTTGTATCTAACACTAAACTAAGCGGTATTGATTATTAAATCTTTCTTTACAATGAAAAATAAATTTACTTTATCTGACATCTCTTTTTCTACATGTATATGAGCTGAAATGTTCAGTAAACTATGTTAAATGGTTACTTGGATAAAATTATTTTATACCTCGTAAATTCCCTGAGTGTACATTGCCATTTCCTCACCTTGAATCATTATGGAAAATAATAAAATGAGCGGATGTTACACAAAATATATTACGCCGTCACCTTACGTCTTTGATAAGGCGCTGATAAGACTTCCCTGATAATGTCTGCTATTCAGCATCTCTCAGAAAGCTTAATTTGTTCCATTTCAGTTATTCTACGTATCTCCTGTCCCAAACAGCCTGTGCCTACTTTAATCTCTCCCTCCGCATCAATAACTGGACTCTCAAGTTAAAATTAGACAATGTTAGAATTGCTTTGGATATAAGACTAATTTGTTGTACAGTAAAACACCGCTCGCTCGAGGTCGCAAGGGGATGAGCAAAATGCTCGAGTTATCCATGGTTTCGAGCGACCCAAACATTGACCAACATACGAAGAAAACTAAAGTTTGTTTTACCAACTGTCATTGGGACCGTTTGCAGGGTAAACGGTGATGCGTAATAATAACATACTTGTGACATTTTTCAAAAACAAACGTATTACAAACGTTATCTATTGATAGACGTTTCAATATATAATTTGTAAATGGCATATGCGAAGAAACAACTAAGACTTTTTTTATTCATCAACAAGTGCATATCATAATTATCGTCTGAATTTTATGAAACGGCTATATTATTTCCTTCATTTGCATGCAAACAATTGCTGATTAAAATACTAAGATCTCATAACTATCTTCTCGATCCCGCAGACAAGATGCTTTAAGTAATCAGTAATTGATCGATATTTGATCAATAAAACTTTTCTTTAAGATTTTATCAATAATTATTCTCATCATAAGATCAACTATACCGACAAACAAACATTTAAGATAGTCTGGGAATAGACTACGCAATTTTAACGGTAATTGAAAATGTTTAATTAACCGACACATTCTGACCGCCGAAGGTGTGAAAAATTTTGACACCTCTGCTCGATTTAGCCAGAAGTAACAAATAGTAAATTAATACATAGGGACCAGGTTTCATGCTCGAGCGATCGAGTTATCGATGCTCGACCCAGCCATGGTAATATCACATAGAAAATAGAAGGAAATCGGCCGGGACCACATGAATTGCTCGAGCGAGCCCGGGTGCTCGAGTCATCGATGCTCGAGCGAGCGGTGTTTCACTGTATTTTCTTATCTTATTTTTGAATACTGCTGTCAATTAGGAGATAAAATGAAGCTCTAAATCAATAAAAAACAAGACGTATTTTTTAAAAGGAACACGGCCGCAATAGTCAATGCACACTTTAAGCTACGAAACGTGCATTCAATCGATCTGCACTTTTACATACGATCAGGTATTTATAAAGCAAAATAACATGAAGTTTCTAAAGTAAAATGTTCATGTTTTTTATGTAGAACATATTTTACAGAACACATATTTTAGTACATCATAACTATATTATTCATAATTTAGGAAACTTTGACAAAAAATAAGATTAAAAATGAGTGGTTGAAAAGTGTGTGTGGGGGGGCGTGGGGGTGGGGAGGGGGGCGGGTAAATGACTATTTCAGACTTCGTCAAGGAAATTACCAAAATGGGAACAGTAGAATAGTATTGTTTGTGCGACAACACTTTTTTCTATTTTAATTAGCCACCTTCTTTTAAAAAATCCAACACCGACCAATTCAAATTTAAAAAATCCAAAACCAACCAGTCTTAAAATACTAACTCAGCGTATTTGTACCCTGAAAATCTTTGATGGACGTAAGGTTGAAGGGATAAAATGAAAACCAAGGTCCACTCAAATCAAAACACATTAATTAAACAGAAAAAAAACGAAAGAAAATGTCCTTATTAATTAAAATAATTTATAATTGTTTGTTCATTTACTCTTTGATTGTTAACTTTTAGTATTCTATACAATAAATCATAAATATCTATAACATCTTGTAACATTTTAATGAAAAATAAACAATAATAACCACAAAGTGTACTTGTTTTGTCTTGATATTGTATACTGTTATACTTAACTCCGGGTATATATTCAGTTACCTCCTTCGGCGGAGGAAGTCCAAACGGATCAAAGTACAAAGTATTTAAGTAACAAACCCAGTTTGTTCCAGGTCCAACAGAGTCGTCCAAATTTATAATTCCACATTCATTATTCAACTTTGATTTTGGTAAATTATTTCTACTGAATACACCCCTAAAATTTTTAATTTTTAATTTTTTAACCCATTGTTCAATTTCAAAGTTAGAAATTCGTTTGTTTATAAATTTTGTTTTTCTTACTATAGGAATTCGTCTGTACGACCTCCGTTTGGAATCAATCTGTAATCCTTTCCCACTTAACAAAGATGTAATCAAAGGTATTCCTAGACTAGCAGCCAGCATACCCAAAAAGCCGCCATTTTGTCTTGTTTTTGTGTTAATTTAATCACTCCAGATCTACTAGTTGCTTTCTTTGATTAGGTGTAAGATATGGCGATATCATATTTCTCTTATCATTAGCTACCGAAATCATACCATTCCCAAGTAACTTACTAACACCAGTACTGGCCAGCCCAGAGAGGGCCTCGATGCCCAGAGGAGCTAATATTTTTGGAGCTATTTTTGCTGCCATTGGAAGAATTGTTTTTCCTAACAAACCAGCCAAAGCTCCTAAAAATTCACCATTTTGACCTTGACTGGACATTTGTTTTTTTTGAAATTGTAATTTCTAACCCCTTCTTATTTGCAACAGCTTTTTTAATTTGATTAATTTGTGTTTTTGTTAAAAGTAAAGGAAAGTTTCCCTGCAGTTGTTCATATTTTAATCTAAAATTATATGGAGTTTTATTATTATAAGCTTGTGCTAAATTTTTCTTTTGTCCATCTGTAAGGTTAACTTTATATTCAATATAATTTGATACCATTATATATTTAAAATTTATTTTATTTAAACAATAACAAGTTCATTTCCAATAGTATTTATTTCAACTGTTTCCTCATACAATACAATTGCGTAAACACGAATATTAGCTGCTGGTACAACATTTAACTTAGCTGTTAATGTAATATGCTTAGGATCTTCTGTTATTACTTTCTTTTTATATTCCGCCCGCCCGCTTAGCTCAGTAGGTAAGAGCGTTGGTCTACGGATCGCGGGGTCGTGAGTTCGATCCTCGGGCGGGGCGTATGTTCTCCGTGACTATTTGATAAACGACATTGTGTATGAAATCATTAGTCCTTCACCTCTGATTCATGTGGGGAAGTTGGCAGTTACTTGCGGAGAACAGGTTTGTACTGGTACAGAATCCAGGAAAACTGATTAGGTTAACTGCCCGCCGTTACATGACTGAAATACTGTTGAAAATGGCGTTAAACCCAAAACAAACAAATAAAAATGTTTATATCCCAAATTAAAATGAACAAATCCAAATAAACTATAAAAGTTTGACCTATTTAACAGACTTCCAGTAGTCTTATTATTTTGTTTATAATAATAATTAATTACATCATCATATATTCTTGATATACTTGTGTATTCTGTTTCTGGATAAAAAACACCATTACCAACTTCAAGACGACAGGAGCTTAAAGTGCAATCATCATTATTAGCATTTACTTAAATGTATCTAATAAATGCGGGTTATGTTGTTGTGAATTACTTTTGTAAGGTCGTTGTAAATAAACAAATACATGTTTTGGTTTTGTTATACCACCTGTTATTCTAAAGGTTATATTATTTTGTCGTGTATCAGTTGATTGTGTCACCATTTCCCGAAGGTATGACCATCTTGCTTTTGTAAATCTTTCAACATCTAGATTAAACCCAAATTCATTGAAAATTAAACGTGAAACCCATAGAATTAATTTTGTTACAATTACTCTACCTGGATCAACACCAGCAGTTCTAAAAATTAATTCATCATCATCCGTCAGCTGTAGTGTTATTTGAATTTGACTTGGAGGTAAAATATTAGTTTTTAAACCCTGAAAAAATGAATAATTATTTAACGGAATCTTAGCATTAATCTCATTACCACCTTGGATTAATCCCTTTCTAATAGCAAACCCCGAATTATAATCGGCATTATCTGCTCTACTTTCAGCATTTTAGTAGTATCTAAAAAGATAAATTCATTTGTTCCAGTTGTTTCTATATAATCTTTAGACAATTCAACCAAACTTTTTACATATACCACCTTATATAAATTATTACAATCATATACAATTTTTCCATTTTGTTTAACCACTAACTGATCAATTAATGAAACTGCATTATTAATTAAAGCAATTTGATCTCCGTCAGCATAATTAGCACCATCAACAAGCTTATTAACTTTAAAACTTACTTCAAAATAACCATTAAACCAATCAAAATATGAGCTTCTATCATTAATTGTAAAGTGATATCCGTTTTTTTGTTGCTTAACATTATTTCCCAAGACAGATATTAAAGCTGTTTCTAATTGAATAGGAGTTAGTTCGTATCTTTCACAATATTGTTTTGTTCTAAACATGTATATATTATATATTATTTTATTTTTTATAAATTAATCTGTTAATACGTTTTTGTCGAGCTAAAGTCCCCGATCCTGACAATATGCTATTTATTCTCATATTAATATCCTCCTTCTTATTATTTTTACTGTTATTCTTTTCTTGTAATTCCTTAACAATTAAATCACCAACTGCCGGAGCAGGTTTCTTTTTAAATTTTTCAACAATTTTATTAGCAGCTAAATTTCCAACTTCCATTCCAACCTTTTTTGTTCCACTTTCTAGCGCGGCTTTTCCTGCTGTTTCCAGAGCTTTTTTTCCAGCTGTGCTAATTGAAGATGCAACTCCACTTGAAAACAATTTCGTTAAAGTGTCAAAGATACCTGTACCAAGGACTGCGTCCTCGGAGACCACAGGTAAACCGTGTATATTTTCTTCTCCTGTGTGAGCATCAACATAAATAAATATTCCTTTATTTTTATCATAAACTTTCTTGTACATTATATAAAACTAAATTTTAATTAATTTCTTTTAATATTAATGTAAAACTTGCTTCAACCTCATTAAAATTAATTATTCTACCAAACACATCTGTAATATATATTCTTATTGAATTTATAATATATTTATTAATTTCAGAATATCCGACTCTGTTTGGCTCTTTTGTAAATGGATAAGCTCTTATTAAATCTGCAGTACTTAAAGCATAGATAATATCACTAAAATTACCATCAACAAGTGAATTATCAATAAGATCACAATGAATGTAAATTGTATCCACAGGGTTAGTTATATTTGGTGTTGTAGTTCCCCATTTAGTATTTCTCAATGCTTTTTTCTCAAATCCAAGCAATGTATGAAAAATTTGACATTCTTAAATCCAACATAAAATTATCTTTAATTGAAATCAAAATCTTAAAACTACTTAAATCAAATTCCAAACTTATTGGAGCAATGTCTGATTTATCAAATTCATAATCATCATTACTTATTAACGTTTCCCTTATGTAATTATTAATATCAGTGTAACTGTAAGAACCATTTGTAAATATAATATCTTTCCAATCCTTTCCATTATTATAACGAATTCTTTTATTATCATATTCGTCACTAATATTATGCCAAGAATAAGTCATAGTGTTAATACTATCCAAACAAACAGCATAAGTTTTATTTTTATCTAAAATTAGAGAACGACCAAATCTGATTGTAAAATCACTCGGAGTATTTTTATTATCATCTTTAACTGTTTCAGAATTTAATACTATTTTTTGTTCCATTTATATATTCAAGAAAAATATTTTTTATATAACATTTCATGTTGTTCTGATAACAATTTATCAATTTTTAATAATTGATTTACTACCCTAATACCCTCATTTTTTAGTTCTTCATTATTATTTCCAGCATCAATCGAACCACAAATTAACTCAAAGTCATTAACCAATTCTTCTGGATCACACGGACAAACGTCATAACCCTGTCCCCTAATTACTTTTTAAATTTCATAGATCTTTTATTGACAGGTAATCCTGATTTTTCTGTTAATTCTTTAAATATTTTTCTAGAATGAATTGAATGTTTTTTATTATTGTTATATCTTTTATTAATCAAATCAATTAAATCATTATCTACTTTAGTGTTAATTACTTCTTTTCCAGTTATTCTATCCTTAGCAATTAATTTGTTTTGACCATAAAGTTTATTTAAGTTAATAATTAAATTACCATAATGTCCATTTGGTGAAACTTTATATGGGTTATGATATCTTATTCCTTGTCCTACGTACTTTCCTTGATTAAGAATATCATTGAGCACACCTCTATATTTTTTGAGATTATTTACTTTTTGTCTTAAAACTGTTGCCTTCTTTTTGTCTTCCTCTGTGGGATTTTTCATATTTCCTTTTGACACCGCCTGAGCATTGCATTTTTTATATCCCCCATTACGTCTTCTATGATATCCTCTACTTCTTTTCTAGTCATTATTTTCTTGGGGTCTTTAGATTTACTGTGAAAAACGTCAAAAACTTCTTATGGTGTGTTATATTCATCACCTAAAAGTTTTAAATTAATGTCTTTATTTAAATCAAGTTTAAATTATTTTGGTCTTGCTCCCAATTCTTCTTCTGATTTTTCTGATTCTTTTCATGTATCGTCAGTTGTTTCAGTTTTTTCCATCTTTTCTCTTCCATAATCTTCTAATCTCTTAAGTGCATCCTCTCTTCTCTTGAGTTCATCTTGAGGAACGCATCCAACAGGTTCATCTCCCCAAGGATAAGGAGTCAATTTTAAAGCTTGTTGTTTTTTAGATTCTTCTTGCATTCCTTTAGTTAATTCAGCAATACCTTGTGCCAGATCTTCTGATATACTTTTTGGAAGTAACGCTAATTGTTCCTTAATTCCAGGTAATGCTTTTAACTGACTTGATAATTTTTCTTTTTGACTTTCTATTCCTTCAGTAATTTGTTTATAAATTTCAGTGTACATATCCCGATTTGTAGCTTTTTAATTTTTTTTCTCTCATTATTTCATTACATTTAGCTCTCATCTTTTGCCCGACTAAGTTTTTTCTTTTTCTTATTTCATTAAGTTTTGATTGCATTTATATAATAATGTAAGATAATGTAAGATAATGTAATATTATTATATAATGGAAATTCCAAATTATGATACAAAAAGTAATGCCAAGCACGATAACTTTAAACAACATTATCCTTTTATGCCGGATTCATGTTTTAGAATGTTAATATGTGGATCTTCTGGATCTGGAAAAACAAATACACTTATGCATATACTTCGAAAACCTCTTATATATTATGATAAATTATACGTGTGTGCTAAAAACCTAGAACAATCTAAATAACAGGATTTAATAAATGGCTTAAGCCAAATTGCAAAAAAAATTAAAGTAGATCCAAATGAAATACTTGAATATTCGGCCGATTCCAACCAAATTGAACCTTGTGAGAATCTTGAATCAGAAAAACAAAAAGTAGTAATATTTGATGATTTTGTATGTGAAGATAAAAAGGTTCAGAATGAAATAACAAAATATTTCATTCAAGGACGTCACAAAAACTGTTGTGTTATTTACTTAAGTCATTCTTACTATAAAGTACCAAAAGATATTCGGATTAACTGTTCACATTATATTTTATTTGAAAGTCCAAGGAAACGAGAAAATGATATGATTTGTAATGAACAAAATATTAACCCTAACTCTTTTGCTAATGCAACAAATCAAAAATATTATTTCTTATATATTGACAAACCAAGGAAGTTTTTAAGAAAAAACTTTACTGGTAATATATAGATGGGAGGTTTTAATGATGTAAAACAAATTAATCAACCCGACAGTATAAGTAAAGTTAAATTTGATATTGATTTAAGTGATTATGCTACTAAAAAAACAATTCAAAAAACTTAAAAAGGAAACGGAATCGTATCTTCACAGAAATAAGGAACTTGATAACACAATGAACAGAGCATTGGATATGGGAGGTAATAACCTTATAAACCTAGGAAATCCAGATAAACCCAACGATGCAGTTTCAAGACGGTTTATGTTTAAAAAAGTTCAAGGTGTAATAGATGACTATAACCTTGAAGATATCAAAAGTATAAAACAGACATTAGAAACAGAAGTAAAGAATATTGAAGAATTAACAAAAGATTTTTAAAAGAATTCATTATTAATAGTTCAATTACAAGATAAAATTGAAAAAGAAATGAAAGCTATGGTTGATTCTATTAAAGAACTTGAACAGAAATCTGATTTGACAGACGAAAACATAAAAGAAGTATTTAAAACAAATTTTGAAAAGTTATACACTCAAGTTCAAGAATTAAAAGATAGTATGATTAAACATGAAAAACTAAAAGACAAGATTATTGAAGCCGAGAAAAAGTTACAAAATATATATCAGTTAGAAATCAGAACAGAAATAAATAAACTAAACACTGAAACTGAAAAGATTTACTCGATACATTTTCAAATAAATTTGCAGAATATAAATCTGAACTGGAAAAGGCAGCTTCGCAAAGAGGTGATGACCATGACACTACATTAAATAACCTTAAAAAAGAGCTCAATTCTAAAATAGAAGACTTTAAGAAAAAAATTCGAATTTGGATTAGTACTGTTGACAACCGTCATAATTTAAAGTATGCAGACTTAAGTAAACTTACAAAAATATTACAAGAAGATATAACGCAGCTTAATGTTAAAGTTGAAGAACATAAAAATGAACTGGACTTTGTAGTTGAAAAATCAGTTAAACAAGGAGAAGCAATTACTGCTAATGCTAAAGCAATTAATATAATTAATGATCAGCTAGAAAAATTTAAGAAACAACTCCGGATCTCGATTAGTACTGTTGACACACGTCATAATTTAAAGTATGCGGAATTAAGTACACATACAGGTTTATTACAAGAAGATATTAATGAATTTAATGATAAAATTAAAAAAATAATAAATGATCTGGACTCTGTAGTTGAAATATCAGCTAAACAAGGAGAATCAATTACTGCTAATACCCAAGTAATTTCTACTAATGCTGAAGAAATTACAAAAGTAAAAAAATGTTTTCTTAAAACAAGAAACACAATTAACCAGAACAAAAATGTTGTTGACAATTTGTCTGCTTCTGAAGTTGCTACAACAAAACGAGTTGATGATTTAGCTGAAGTAATTCTCGAACATGAAAATAAATTTGCAGAATATAAATCTGAACTGGAAAAAGTAAAACGTGAAGTGTTTCTTTTTGAATACAAAAGTAGAGATGATTATATAATATTAGACAACGGCTTTAAAAGATATACTTACATATCAATAACAATGAAAAAGTATTATGATAGTCACGGTGTCTGGATATTATCATTATATACTTTGATGGATGCGGGGTTCTGGGGTGTCGATGAAGACTTGGTAAGTGTGGGCTATTTTGATTTATTTAATTTGGAGTCTGGAAATATCGTAGATTATAAAGATTTTATAAACATAAACCAAGAATATAAACTAGTTGTACCGGATGTACCTTTAAAAAATGTGTTTTCAGTTAAAAAAGCCGGAATTTATATAATAGATATCAGGTTTTATTTAAAGTCAAGAGAAAGGTGTGGAGTGGAATTATGCCCAATATCACATTTAGTTTTTAGGTGGTGGAGAAAGGGTTTTATCGGTGAATTTCCCTCTGGGAGTGTAAATATAACACGCGTGAATGGTGACATCAAAGACTTTAGTGACTTCAGTGACGCTCAAATAGTACATATGTTCGGTGACAATTCGTCAGTATCTGTGTATGAGAAAAAAAAATCAAAATTTATTTAACAGAAAATATAATGTTTGATATTAATCCTTATGGTGAGGTTTCTGAACAATCAGGTCTAGGATTTTATCTTTTACCAGGTAGTTATGTCAAATTCTACATATTGGAGGAATATATCAATTATAAAGAAAGTAAACTTTTGAATTAAAAACTTAATTAAAACTTCAATTATTGTATTTTTATTTAACTGGACTAATTAATATAATTGGAATATTCAATAATATAAACGAAAAAGTAAGTAAAATAGAAAGACAAATAATAAGAAAACCTCCATTGTTCTTAACATGTTATACCGAAGATACTGATAGTGGATTATTTCAATGGAAAACTGTAAATGCTAGTCCTGGTTTAGTTCAAAATGGTAATAATGTAAGAATTAATTTCAATTGCATTTTAATTTTTCTTGTTGATGCAATTAAATTAGATAAAGGAGAAGCTAAATTACAACTAAAAAACAAAGAAAATATAATTCTTCAAAGTTACGATGCAAAAAATAACAGAAAAAATGAATCTATTTCTATAAATTATGCTAATAAATTCAAAATGAATGATATTATTTCTATTACTGGTTTAAATGTTAAAAATACTCAATTAACAATTTATGGTTCTTTAATTTAAGAATAAGCTAATCTATCGATACCATTATCAAGAATATATCTTTTATCGTCATAACATGATAAAGATGTTTTATTTATAACATAACTGGAAAGATTATGCTTATCAGAACGAATAACTTTAAAGGTGTGATTACTTCGAGTTGAATTAAACAAAGTATCTTTGTAATTTTTATGAACTATTGTTTTCTTTACAACATGTTTTTTAATTCCTTTACATTTTTTTAACATTAACTTCGTTTTCTAATAAATATGAATACATTTTACTACGTAATCCAACAAATTCAACGATTGGAATACTGGCAGCTTCATCTTTAAATTTTCCAATTACTTTTTTATTATTGTCGAAATAAAATTTTGAGTTGTTATCGTAATCACTATTATCAAATAAATCTTTGTCCTTATAAAAATCCTCATATGCATCTTCAGTATTTATTTCATAACATAATGAATCAGTGTCAGTGAATAAAAGCTTTGCTGAACTTCTGTACTTTTCCTTAATGTAGTTATAATGAAAATCATACATTAAATATTTTGATAAATCCAGAATACACATTCCAACATAACAAGGTCTGTTTAATAACAAGCTTTCTTTTATTCTATGAATACCAAATAAATTCTTGTTAAACATCGTTGAACTAACAAATAAAGGTTTTGCTATATACTTCAATAAAATATTTTCATCATGAGTCAGCTTAATATTAACCCTCTTGCGTAAATTCTCCATCGTCTTACCGAATACAGAGTTGTTCATCAACTTAAAAAAGTCCTTTTCAAATGATTTTTTTGTTTCAGATCTTTTCTGAGTATCAAAATCAATATACGTTTTTAACCAAGAACTTTCGTCAAAAGTTAATATTCTATGTATTTTTGTTACTTTTAACCCTAATTGTGTATATAGTTCAAGATTTTTAAAAAGAACAACAAAATTTTGATTTTTCATTAAAGTTGGAACTACTTTTTTACATTACTTTTTCCTATTTCAAATTCTTTTTTAATATTTTTACTATAATTTGAAAGCCATTCATCTGATATTTTAATTTTTCAGGAGCCAAAGGATAATCATTATGTACAGTATGTAATTCTTTTGGATATTCAAGATCACATTCAACTATAAAGTTAATTTTACCTTTTGCAATTAATTTCTTTAATTGTTTTTCGGGTATGAATTTAAAGTTTCCAGAGGGAAAAGGCCGACACATGGCCCAACCGTAAAGATTATTAGCATATAGGTACATAATATATTTGCTGTTAAGTTTAGGATAATAATCTTTCATATATTTATTGTTTGCTTAACTGTATCTGTTTGAAATATAACTTATTCCTCCTCTCAGTCCTTTTTCAATAAAAAGATACATATCAATATCAGTTATTAAATCTAACTGAATTCGAGTCATTTTAAGCTTTGCATCCCAAGCTAAACCAGGACTACTAAAGTAATGACAAGGGTCTAATTTGTAGTACTCTAAACACAACCTTCTAAAATTTTCGAATGTATCAGCTAAAAGTAATACGTCAGTTTTTAAATATAGATCATGACATTCTCCCATTGTTTTAATTTTAAATTTATTCCAATTATTTTTAGCATGTTCATATTCTTCATTAGATATGTGTGTTTCATTTAAAATTGAATAAAACTCTTTTTTAGGAGGTAATTCTGTTTCTTTGAATTTTTTAAATGAATCCATGTAATCATATGGATAAACACCTTTTGTTTTTAATAATTCTGTATTTTTAGGAAATCCTTCCAGAAGATATATAAATTCTGGGATATTTTTTTTATAAATTATCCAATGATTGAGACATAATTGGAATGAATCAATAAAAATTAAATCACTTACCATAAAGGCCATATATCTTTCCATATTATTAGGAATTACATTAATTTCTTTTTTGAACTTACCAAGTTCTTGCATAATAAAGTGGGAATCATAACCTCTAAAATTACGAAAAATAACGGGAATTTTATGTGTTAGTCTAAAATTAATATTACATTCTGAATGAGCACTTCCTCTGAATTTTCATGTTATATGACAGTGATCACGGACCTTTGGTCCTTTCGGAAAACTTTGTTTTCCATCACGTACTTTGTTTGAATCATTTATATATTCTTTTCCACAGATGTGGCAAGATTTCTGCTTTTTAAATTCAATTTCATCTTTTTTAGACATTCTTAAATCTTTGTTAAAATTATCTCTAAATATTTCCTTACAATACTCTTCTTCCTCAAGCATTTTTTCAATAAACTTATAAACTGCATTGGGTCCTCTGTAAACCTGTGTTGGTTTAGTATATTTATCGTCATAGCAACAAACAACTTTATAACCATAGCCGCAGTCTATATGATTTTGGTATGGTTCAGTAAACGAAGATTTAGATGATGGCAACGCAGTTGATATTTTTCTAGTTACTGATTCAAAATCAGCATAGATAAAAAGGGTACTTCTAACTGTTTGTGGTAGTTTTTAAATTCTACTTTACTACCTTCTGGTGGCATTTTAACAACCTGAACACCATTGATAGCTAAACAATTTTCAACATGTTCTTTTAATATTCTTTCTTGGGTAAAGTGTTGCAGGCAAAATCTACAAAAATGTTTCTTGTTTGTATTTTTTGTTTTGTTATTCATTAATCTATTAAAGTCTTTTATCCAAACATAACGTGATTTTTTATGTGAGCTTTCAGCTCCCAGGGACTCGCGTCCATCATTATTAATTAACAACATGTCACATCTTTCAGAATAATGATATTTTGATATGTACAATGAATAAACGCCTGAAGGTTCTTCATATCCAAATATATTAAATGAAATGTCATTTAAAACTTCTATTTTAGGTATTTGATTTAATGTAACAGGAAATTTTATTCCTTTATAATTAAGATCGTTTATATGTTTTTTTTATATTTTGAAACTCTATAAGGGTTTTGTGTTACAGGAAATTTATAAGCTAAATGACACCATCTAAAACATTCATTATCATCGTTCTTTATATTTACCAATCCTTTCATTGAATTCTGTAATTTCTTTGGTAATTCTAAATAACTCGAAGCAGTCAACGGACTATACTTATATCTATTTATATAATGAGCATCAACTGACTCTATTCTCCAGCCGCTTCCTTCTGAAATCCAGTTAGCAATTCTATTTATTATTTCATCAAAAGCTTGACGTAAAGTGCTTTTTATTTCGTTTGTATTAATAATTTCTAAAGCCTTTGATTGAAAATAAGCTGATTTATATATTGTATCTGTTGCAGTCATTTTTACAAAAGTTACTTTTAAAACAACGTTTATTTTTATACCTTTTAAAGCTTTTAGTTCAACTTTAAGTATTTCATAAGAGTCGTTTATAGCTAAATATAGTTGATTTTTTGGATCTTGTCTATATTCAACTTTAATTTCAAATTTCTTAATATATTGATTTTTTGATCTCTCAATTTCCATCTATATATTATATTTAGAAAAAAAAAGTCGTTAAGCAAAAAAGAGGTTAAAAAATAATAAAATAAATAAAGTTTAAGAAGAAATAAAATATTTAAGTTTATATCTTTTTCTATTAGTTTTTGATATTCCACTTTTTACTCTTTTTTTCCTTCACAGCACATTTTTATTAACCCTGAATTAATATCAAGGTCTTAAAATGCTGCGTAAGTGCTTTTATATATTGTTTCTTCATTAGTGTCACAATCGGTTGTAATAACTCTTTTAGGGTTGTTTCGATGATTATTTGGTCTGGGACAATCACATAATCTTACCTTACTTTCCTCTTCTAACATTAAACAACCACAGTCCCATTCAAATAAATTCCTTTCTAATAGATAAGGATCTATAACATTTTGTAGTTTATCAATGACATGATTTTTATATTCATCGCTAACTATTTGATTTAACCGATTTTTGATAACGTTTCTTCTTTTAAGAACTTTTTTATATGAATTATTGTCTGGATTCTTTATTTCTCCTAAAGTGCTAGATAATTTTGACATAATCATTCTATCTATCTTTCTATTAACCATCTATATATAATATACTTACAGAAAAAAAAATCTCTAAAAACGCACGTAAAGAAATTATATTGATTTGAGAAATTTGTTTATATTATCTATATCTTTTGAATAAGATTTTAAAGGTTTTTTTTCTAAATTGTTATCAACTGTTAAAATTTTAATACCTTCTTGAGACATTCTGTTTAGCCATTCTTCGTGTAATTTGTGTAGTTTTTCTAAATAATCTAAACCAACTCTGTTTTCTTCAGTTCTGTTTCTTTTTTGAAGTCTTTGAAAAAATATTTTAGGATCGGTTTTAACATAAATAAAAGCATCAATTGGGTTTTTTCCATGTATTTTAATAACATGATCAATTAAGAAAAGATTGTATACTGCCCACTCGGGGTCATTTATAACATCGTTGTCGTGATATTGTTTTGTAAAAACGTTGTTGTTAGTTAAATAACATCGTTCAAGAAAAGAAACACCGTCAAATTTTTTAGCAGAATTTAACATTTTTATGTGACTGTTTAAAGTTGCTAATTGAAAAGGAAATGAATATTTTAAAGGTTCTTGAGCAGCAAGTTCAAAAAGGTTTTATGAATTTCCGCTTGGGTCCATAACATTTTGCCATTCATGAATTGGTTCTGGAATTATATTAAAATTAGGATTATATTCTTTAATGATATCTAAAAACGTACTTTTTCCTGATGCAATACTACCTTCAAACTGATATAATTTTTCTCATTATATATAAATACTTATAGAAAAAATCTTTAGTTAAAGTTAAAGTTAATATTACTCTTCTTCTTTTTTACTTTTATATCCGTTAAGTTTGAATTCTTTCATATATGTTTCAAAGAGCATTAATTTTTTTTCTTTCTGCATTTCTAACAGTATTGTAAAAATATCTTGAATAACTTTTTTCTCTTCTTCTTTATTTACTTTTCCATAATCATTATGGTTATGAACAGCTAAAGCTGCAATCCGTGCTTTTGTTATTAGTTGTTTTATTTTGTGATGATGTGTTTTTAGAATAAATTTCTTGTCGTCAAGTTTTAGTCTATTAATAAATATGGTAATTACTGATGGAACAACACCAACAGCTGCTACAAATATAGGGATAGCTGGAACAAGTGCTAATGCAGCTGAACAACCAAAGATATTTCTTGTAATATATAACCCAGTATTTACTCTCCCACAAAATTTATAACTTTTTCTGTAAGCAGCAGCTAGTTTAGTTAGGTGAATAATTAATTGATCTATTGTTTCTATTCCATTATTAGAAATTAAATATTTATTACTCATTTATATGATATATTTCCAATTTAAATTTCTTCCAATTCATTAAATGGTACCCAACTATTTAATTTTTCATTGTAACCTTTCCATTTTACTAAAGCTTGTTTTTTTTATAGTCTCGTCTGATAACTTTTTCTATTCTAAAAACTTCTTGCGTAGTAGGTAAAAGTTCTTGTTCGTAAAATGAACCTTGAACTATTTCATTATTTAAATCTTTAATAGAGTATGTTCTTGGATTTGTATTATTAATTTTATAAATTATAAATATTTCCTCTGTCCAGTTTGGTATATATCCTTTTTCAAAATGTCTTTTAAGTTTGCTTAAACGAACTCGATCACCAATTTTAAATTTTGCTTTACTCTTTGGTACCTTTAAATTACCATATAAGTTAAAGTAAACAGTACCTTTATTTAAGTTTTTACTGGCTTCGGTCGGTGTCATTTTTATACTAGAATACTTAGTGTTATTATATTTATTGACCATTTCCTGTAAATTGTCCAAATAAGTATAAGTATTATTTGCTGTAAAATATTTCCACATTATTCTTTTTAAAGTTCTATTGAATCTTTCAATTACTACAGCCTTACCTTCATTAAATGTTTGATACATATTAATCTTATTTTTATTCAAAAATGATTCAAAGTTTTTATTATAAAATTCTTTTCCTTCATCTACCCATAAATTTTGTGGAATCCTTGCAGTCTTCGGGGACTTTCGTCCCTGAATTCTACCTTTTAAAATTATTTTTTCAAATACTTCAGTAACAGATTCTTTGGTTTTATTCTTTAATGGAATAACCCAAGCATATTAACTGAATATATCAATAACGGTTAACAAGTACTTTACACCTTTATTATATTTTGAAAAAGCTTGCATGTCAACTAAATCAGCTGACCAAGTATTATCAATGTCATAAACAATCACTCTTCGTTTCCTAAATTTTCTTTTATTGGTTTGTGTAATTCTTCTGCTAATTCATCACTCCAGTGGTAGCTTGGTACAGTTATTTCGGGGGTGTACTCTACCCCCTTTTCCCGTTTTTTTTTTTTTTACTTTTGTCCCAGCCCAAGTTTGTATTTCGTTTTAATTAAAGGTTTCACAACTAAATGTTTTGCAATTTTTTCCCCAAATGTTTTTGATTTAGTGTTATTTAAGTCGGAAAGCATTTGCTTATCGCATTTTTGTTTACTTACTTCTGAACTATAACAGATATCATGGTCCCTACATGCTGCATCTAGTTCATTTATGGGTTGTCCATTATCTAAAGCGTTTTCAGGCCCACAATAGCGGAAGCCACCTGGTAATAGCAGACCTTTCTTAGGTAATAAAGGTAACATTGCTTTATGAATATCAATTGCACCTCCAGAGTGTTTAACAAATTGTGTTTTTATATTACCTCAGGATGCACATTGAGCTCTTAACATAAGTCTACCATTTTTTGTTGTAACATATTGAAGATTTATACTATCAATAAATTTCCTTTCTTTTACACAATATATTTGTTTTTGATTCATTTATATTATATGTATTTAAAATTATTAAAAATCCCCCGCTTTTACCGAAAAAAAAAGAAAAAAAAAACTCCTGGTCCTGGAATCGAACCCCTGACCGTGGCGGTAATAAAAACTATTTCGTTCCATCTAACTGATTGAGCTATGAACGCTTGTGTATAAACGTGTGTAAATATCGATATTTATGATTAAACGGTTTACCTCTAGCAGTGCTTTTAATTAATTTATCAAATAATTTCAAAGGTTAAACATTAAAAGAATAACATATAATTAATATTAAAGATAAATAAATCTTTTGAAGTTATGAAAACTGTCCGACTGAAGTACGGATCTGTGTGACTGATAGCTTTGATCACGTTATTGTTCATACATTTCACTACTTCAGGTGAACCTTCCGTGCATTTCGAGACTGTGGAAGGTCCGCCCAATGGGGTAGGGAACATTTCTCGCTAGTGAAAATTTTCGTACTAAAACAGGTATTCCCAGGTATATTTGCTTGTCCAAGCTTTTAATGCTTTCAACACAGGCAATAATGATATTGATTTCTCTCTAGTGAGAAATGATTGACACCTAGTATCGATTGTCACTCCGCATGATAAACTCTCTCTTTGTCTGGACCAATATTTCCTACGCTTTATGAATGAATAAACGTAGTAAAAATCTAATGCGTTGTGTTTTATCAATAAGGGCACTTCTATTGAAAATTGTTTCTTAGTGTTTTAAATGAAATATATTTTATATAAAATATATGTTTTTTCAATGGATTTAAACTTGTGGGGTTTTTTAATTGTGTGGGTAGACGGTGTTTCAATACACTTACGTTCATAAAACCAGATGTTTTTTGAATTGTTTGGTATTAGATTTTTAGAAGAGGGAGAGGGGTCGGGGGAGGCCTGATTGACCCTTCAACCTTACGTTCATCAAAGATTTTCAGGGTACAAATACGCTGACTTAGTATTTTAAGACCGGTTGGTTTTGGATTTTTTAAATTTGAATTGGTCGGTGTTGGAATTTTTAAAAGAAGGTGGCTAATTAAAATTGAAAACAGTGTTGTCGCACAAACAATTACTATACTACTGGGAACGTGTTACCTAGGGGGCGAGTTGACTGTAAATCATTTACGAATGATCACTCTGTATCAGAGTGGCCGTAAGAGATCAAGTTTATAACGTTTTACAAGCTATATCTACAGGCGCCTCGCAACGGATTATACGTCTCTCTAATAATACAGCTCAGAGCACTTGCACACCCCTTAAGAAACGATAATCTATTCCATTTGGAAACCTGTGGATTTTTTTAAACAACCAATCAAAATATACAGTCTTAATCAGATGTTAAATGACCTTCACCCCAGATATAACGGGAAATAAAGATGAAATCAATACCGCCCTGCGGCCGGTTAAAGACCAAAATTTTATCCTCTTTATTCTGTAGTGACAAATTATGCAAACTCGGTTATAGAGAAAACTAGGAATAAAAGAACTTAAGGTTTGAACTAGGAAACTGCATTTTAAAATATCAAATATAAGGAACATTTTAGACTTTGGGAATCTAATCCATTACGTAATTAGCAGCCAGTGATGATCCTTAAACTTGAAATATTGAGAAATATATGGCTTATGACTGCACTTACAAAGACAAAACAATAAGAGATAGAAATTATTTGTAAAATATACATCTACTAAATAAATTTTGAAAAGTATCAAAATGTTTATTCTAAATCATAAAAGATATTTTTAGAATAATTTGAATTGTACTAAAACATTAAACAAACAATTACTAAGTGATATTCTAATATTCAAAACCTTCAGAACGATACTGAAAGTTTCTGAAAACATCTTGCTATACAAATGATATGTGGTTTAAAATCAGGATCTAAAAGCATTATGTAGTCTCTGAAAATATTAAATGCATACAATTCGAGACATCACTAAATAAAGTTGTCATAAATGCGTTGTTAAAAAGCCTACTTACGAAATGGAAACCAACTTACAAAAAAAAAAAGTTTCTTTGTCACGCAGACAAACTGTCACAAAAGCCTTTGCCTATTTGATATCGGTTATAATAATTCAATGAATGTTTTCACCGATCACTGACATTTTAATTACAAAATTTATCTATTTTGATTAATACATAGTTTCTTTATCATAGTGCATGTCATAAAGTAACTGTTCAAGTTTTTATGAAGCGCCTTGTGCGTCGTCTTTATTTGCAAAATGTTCCTTTTTGCATGCCAGTCAAGACATTCCTCAGAGCAACAATGTTTTTGAACGTCTATATCCTCCATTTCCTTGGACGGAGAATGTCTGAGAATGTGGCAAGAAGCTCTTCCCCATAAATTTATAATGAAATTGAAATTTGCTATAAATATAGCTCATTGCAATGCTTAATGGCATTTTATTTAAGTATTGAATGACATATGACTGTTGTTATCAAGATACATACAGTTAATAAATTATATAAACATTAACAAAGTTCTCATATGACTTGTACGACAAAATATGTAACGTAATTCAGGATACTGTAACGTTTGGAAACATCTTCAATGAAATACCAAAGGAACTTTTGAAATTTTAAAGATGTTTGTTTTGTACACTTACATTTTCGAAAACTCCAACGTCGATTTTCGAACAAGATGATTTCAAGTCGATTGCAACATTAATGATTTCCTATCTTTATTTCAACTTTGAGGTATGTAGGATTTAAAATTTCCTATGTGTTAATGCCTCATTCCATCTCGTTTGTATTTATGAAGGATGGATTTCGGTGACTGTGAGATTTTATTATACCACGTTGGAATTTCTTATGTATTTTTTTTTTCATTCTGAACACGAAAACCCCATTTGTTTTACCATGTGTTGTACACAGTATACTTAATAAACAATTTTCTTGAAAAGTTTTAATTTCACTCTAAACATATATTTGAACACACTTCTTCTTCAAACATCAGCTATGTTGATTTTAGTATAATTCATAGATAGGGATTTACATTTTGTTTTAGTATAATTCTCTTCCCTGAATTTCAAACATGAAAGTCATAAAGTTGATTGTTGGAACATTACTGATTATACTTTCTATATTACAACAAAAAAGTTTATACAATATCATACGGTCTTCATTTCCGCCTAAAGTATTAGCGCACAAATAAATGGGGGAGAGTTAAAGAATGGAATATAAAACTATCGTTCTTACTTTGAAACGTTTTGATTGTTACATATAGTATGATTTGAGCTTTCGTATGTAAGAATTCTTTTACACTTACCTTATTATATGAACGGGTGTTCGTTTTGTCCTAAACTGTCTCTTTCGGCTTTATCATACTTGTGTAAAATTGTAGCATTTAGATTCACTGTATTCGCCGTCAACTAAGATTCAACTATTATTTTGATAACACAAGGCCATCTCATGCTTAGCAGTACTATTCATCAAAATATTCCTCTTATGTTTACATTCTACGTACACAACATGCTACATACACAACATTATTATGTTCTTATTTAGGTTACCAAAATAATATCAATTTACAATTGACTTTATCATGTAATTTTAACGAGTTCAGTTTGTAAATCCTGATGATGTAAATGACAGAATTGTAACGGACATATAAGTTTTTTTATACATGAAATGGTGTACGATCGTTCTTATTGCCAACACTACGATATAATAATCAAACAGTTGTGACATCTGATAACTAACATATATTTAAAAATATGCAACAGTTTCTTAATTACATTCTTACATTGCTACAGCATTAACAAAATCGCAAGTGTTGTTTTAGAGGCGTCAATTATCACAGTGCATGACTATACTTATACTGCACGGTATTTCATTTGTATCATGGCATACTTTTGTTCAATTATAAGTGCAAACTAAATATCAAATGTTCCCAGTGCTCATATTTTTCTCTTACCTTATTATCATACTTGTCGTGTTGACCCTTTATGCAACTGACATGCGTGCTCCGAAGATAATAACAAACTTTTCTATCAGGTTTAGGCTAATATTGGATAGAAGGTGCGGGGATCACTTTAAGTGACACTAAAACACACTCTACTAAGTATATGATTTCTTGCATTTTTTTTATTTAAGAATCATGAACATAAAATTAAAGTTCTTTAGTCCTCCATCAAAAAGTTTTAAAAAATGACCAATTCAAGCTGGCGCCAATCGACTTCATTCCTGAAATGACAAAAACGACAATTGCAAATACATCGTGTTACCGATTAATTATTATTTTATTTTGTTTGAATTATTTCAAGCAATGGTGACAATTTGAAATATTGATACTAATTAGATCTTTGACAAATTAGGGCATTATGTTTGGAAGTTAACTAAACTTGTTGTTACACTATTGGCAAAAGGTAAATGGCATGATCTGCCAGCAGTTGCGTCAGTAAGAATAATGCTGATTAAAATGGTAAGCCTTCTATATTAACATATATATTTTCGACATTGCGATATATATTTTGGAGAAAGCGTGTACAAAACAAAACATAGGATTATATATATTATTTTTGTATTAAATTGTAAATTGATGATATAAATTTGATCTACAATTAATCAATTCGTTTACTCAACAATTCTTTGATTATGAGCGTATAAACACCGTATTCAGTCCTGAAAGGATAGTTAGCATGTAAACCAAAGATGTATATATCTATTGTTGCACTATGTAAATACAAAAGATAAAAACACTGATGAGCATCAAATTTATACAGCTCGGCACTAACCTTATTAGCCATAATATCGTCTACAGCAAAGAGTCCTATAACCACAGCGTCCCCGTGCGTATTCTCCACGGTAACATCTATGTCTACATTTGCACCTTCCGCTGCGCTGAGCTGCAAAAAAAGAGTTGTTTTTTTTTTCATTGCAATGCAGAAACTGTTATAATTTAAGTTTTGTCAGATATATCATGTAGAAGTTGTGCACAGGTAAAATAAGATACAAAGTCTGAATCTTTTGTCACTGTATATTAATTTATAAAGCACTATTTTTGTTAATGTCTCTGTTTAGAAATGCATGAACATGTATCTATGCTTTGCCCATGAACAGATATGTTCATGTCAATTTAACTACAAGTTTTTCTTTTTCTACTCAAATTATCTGTTTTAACTTCTACTGTTTTATGTATTTACTTCATGCTTTGACAATTAAATATATGAATGACATTTTGATTTTATACGTTTTTGCTCCGATCGATTTTGTTATTACAGAAACATGTTCTAAACCTAACTTGACTTTCTACTGCCTTTTTTCTTGAATGTTTTTAGCGAACACTTCTCATCCAAATAACTGTTTAGATTGAAACAAGTCAAAACAATAGTCCGAAGTAATTTATATTCTATTTATCTGTCAATCTTTCAGCCACTACAACTTTTTAGAATATAACATTCACATAATATGAGGTAATAGCGTTAACGTCATAGGACGTCAGTGACGGCGTTTTGCAAGTCAATCGCTTTTATAATCATGTGGTCTGGTAAGCCTATATCAAAGTTTTCAACTAAAACTATACAAAATACTACATATGAAATATTTTACTATAAAACTATTTGCACAAATATTATATTTTGTCCGATATTTTAAGGGAAGAGTAAAGATAAAATATCTTGTCAAGATTAAGAGTAAAGACAAAAAACCTTGTCGTAAATAATGATTTACATTTTGTTTTAGTTAAACTGCCACATATTTCTACATATTTGAAGGAAGCTACAAATAAAGCGAATTGAATGTTTTTCCAAATGTGGTCAAAGGCGTATTTAAGAAGTGATATTTTATGAGTTCATGCCAAATAAACGACTAAATGGGATCGGAAAATACAAGAATCGCACTAGGGATTCATTTTTAATTTGTCTATCCTATTCTGTTGTTCATTTTGCATGAACAATGAAACTAATAATTTCATTTCTTGTACTTCGTTATATTTTCTTTCCATTTTATAAACAAGATTATATAACAAATTGCACACATTAAAATCAGCTTTCTGGCCATTCTGCTCACTAGACGGAACAAATGCGACGTTATCCAAAAACCGTTCTCCCTGACTATACGCGGACGTTGGCAAAACAGCTGCCAGTTTTCACTGAGCAGCGTTGACGTAACTTTCACGCCCCTTCCTTTTGCTGTTCATACAAAATGATCGTCATAATATAACGGAAAACAATAGGGTGAATGTAAATATAATTCAAATGCTGTTGTTTTTTGCTTTGGTAAGTGTTCAATATGCTATCAGACTTGCTTACAGTCGTATGAAACATTATTCAAAGTTCGTTTTTTTTTTGGAATGGGCTTTTTACTGTGTATGTATGGCGTTTTATTCTTTACTTTTGGCAGTCTGTAAATGTGTTATTTTACATGCTTTTTTGCATTGACAATACTTCATTGTTACAAAGTACTAGCTAGTAAAGGTGGATCTTTAAAGATATTTATGCCATATATTTGCATGTATTTAACATATTAAATACTGGAAACATCATTTAAAAAGCATTTTAACAGTTCCATAATCATTCATTTATTTAGGATGAAATGACATTTACCCGCTGAATTTTAAAGTACATCTTTTAAACGAGAAATTGAAATGTGTTTGTGGTACAATTTTGCACTGCATTAACTTATTTTTAATTGTTAAATTTCATCGGTTCTATAGCTGAGCATAACACTAGGTATTGTATATCATAGATCCCTATGCCAAGTAAAACCATTTATAGATCCATCCTGGTGATAGAAAGTGGGTGTTTAAAGGTATGCTATATCTTTTGTATTTGATTAATCTTAAACGTGATGAAATATTAAAGATACAAGCAAAACTTTACAATTAATATATTGATTCCCTATGTGATCATGACTTAAAGGAATCCAAATCTTGCTTGAAATACAGTCTTATATTACAAAATTAATAAATCATTTCTAAATTCAATGTACTTTGAAAACGGATATTTTTCAAGAAACAAAACTGATAAATAGATGAGGATCCTTTATGTTAAACAAAATAACAAGCGGACTTACCTTCGGCTACCTCGGGAACGATGACCATGGTGATACAACTCACCAGGAGTAACACCAGCATTAATTTGTTCATAATGAAAAATATGTAAAACCTGCTGGAAGACTTTTAAACTACTGTGTTACTCCAGAAATAATAAATTTAACAATTTAGTCGGTCTTAAATAGTCATCTTCAAACAGGATTTTGGTTACATTCTTGTGGTTTGAATATTTTCATTTCCTTGTCACTAATTGATATTGTTTACGAAAATTACCACGATCAACAAGGACAACTGCGGTTGATAAAAAACTGTATGTTCAGTATCATGTTATATTTTCATTATAACATGTGTCAAACACTTTTTTCTAATTTATGCACTTGGATGCAAATAAGACAGTTTCAAAAACAATTAGTCGAGACTTTCTGTACATAAATATTAATTACTTGTTTCATCTGAAGTTACGTAAGTTTTCATAATATTATATCTATTTCAATTTCATGATATGCGATAAATGTAAAAGAAATGAATACAGATCGAAAACAAATCCTTGAAAATCCGTCATTACACAGCTAGTAGAAAGGTGGGTATTTGGCATTAAGCTGATTTGCTTCATAGTAAAATTAACAATTATTACTCTTCAATCAAAAGTTAGGAAATATATTGTACTTCTTTGTAAATATTCTCGCTACAGCGAAATTTTTTTTTGAAAATTATTAGAACAGGAAACCTGTCCAGTGCGTCTACGACAAATAACAGATTAAACAAAAGCTCTGCACATTTCTTAACCCTATGCCCGCTAGTGGCACATCCGTGCAGTCTGCACCGTTCGCCATTCAGTCATTATCTTTTAGTTAGCACCTACTTAAACAGCATATAGTACTGTCCAAATTGAAGGATAGAAAAGTTTATAACAACAATAAGCAGAGTAAGGCTTAAGGTAAAGAAGTCGTATTTACACTCCGTATGATTAAACCTTCTCTAAATATATAATTCGGCATATTTTTGTTCACTTTTCCACAATAAATGATAGAGACACATTATTTTCAATGCGAGACTATTCAGGGTGGCAAACCAACATGACGTTTTGGTATCGTACACACGGGGAAAATAATTTGATTCAGGCACCGTTGTTGCTTTTATCTTCTATATTGCGTGATAGGATTTCAATAAGATAAAAGTGTCAAAGACAGGTAAACAAACGTTTCCCTAGGCAAAAGGCATTTATTACACATTCTTAATATCTGCCAAATCTGAGTGCTGCAATATATAATCCAAAATCATATTTTATTGTCTTGTTTTATGTTATGATGATGTAAAGACAAATTTTAACACACAAATAAGTGATCTTTTTACATAGGAAATGGTGCACGACTGTTAATCGTATCAAAACTGCGATATAACAATCAAACGTGTTGAAATTTGTGTCTTTCTGTTCAATTAATAATAATTAATAAACTTTTATCATGCTGGACACGATTGATTCTGTCTTTGGAACCAGTGCAGATCATGATCAGCCTGCAATATCCGTGCAGTCTGATCATGACCTACACTATTCGCCATTCAGTCAGTATACTTTTGGTATGACCCCTTTTAACAGTTAATGGTATTGTCCATATTGAAAGACAGACAAGTTCATTACAGAGATTTAGCATGGTAAGGGTTAACCACCATCGCTGTTTTTCTCCCCCTCTATCTATATTTGGCATACATTTTATGTACTTGTTAGATTTTTGAAGCAACCCATCTGAAATATTTTTCTATTACGGCTTTTTTTTGTTGTGGGCCTACTTTGCAAATGTGTGGCTCTGAGGCTATGTTTTTGGTGCTCTGTGCTTCCTAGAAATCTACCCTTATTACCTATTATCTTTTTTTCTGTTTCTCAACATTTAAGCTTACCTCATGAATCCTTATCTGTGATTGGTTGTTTCTAATAAAGTATTATTCGCTAGATTTGTTTCTGTGACTACACCCTTGCGTGTTTGATACCACATGTTGAATTTTGTAGATACATGTCACAAATCTACAAGTGAAAACTTATCAGTAGTAGTTGGAAAATTCCAATTTGGATTTGAAATTTTCAGACAGTGTTTAATTGTTTTGGGTTTAATGCCGTATTTTGAACAGTATTTCAGTTATGAAACGGCTGGCAGTTAATCAGTGTTCCTGGAATCTGTACAGTCTAGTTCTCCTCAAGTTACTACCAGCTTCAAATCATGACTCAGAGGCGGAGGACGAATGACATCAGACACAATGTCTTTTATCAAATTGTAATTAAGAGCATACGCCTTGCCCGGAGATCGAAATCATGGTTAGTCAGTTTGAGCTGACGCACAAAGATATTCATAGATCACATAGATGAGTATTTGCCTATTTGAGACAATTCCTGAACCAAGGATACACCGTGTTGGTTGCTAGATAAAAGTCTACTGTGTCCAAGTTACGAAGTTAAAAAGACTAAAAAAAGAACGAGTCGTCGATAACAACTAACATCGCACTACCAAATTTATCTTCGAAGACCGAAAAACGCAAGTCGTCGTCGAGTTTGAAAGGAGAAATTTCAAAAGAAATTGATAAATATATAGAGACATTACAGAATTTGAGCAGTTCGACCTCGAAGAGGCAAGGCCACTCAAACTATCAGAAGAGGTAAAACGATTGAATGTCAATGCGCTAAAAGGTAAAATAGATATTTTAAAACATAAATCAGTACAATCTGACATACTAACAGAAACAACTTCTTCAAGAATCACGATAGATGATTATAAAAAAATCAAAGACTCGTAGACAGTCGGAAATTATACTTTCGGTTTGAAATAGGCAAAAGGCTTTTGTTTATTTGTTGGTTATTCTTGAACATATTCATGACTATTTGGTCAGATCCGATGCAGTGGGGCATATTTATAGTAAATGTGAAGTCTCTGCTATAATCTCTGGTTTTTATATAATACTCGTTCGGGTGTTACTAGTGGACCTTTAAAGTTCTAGTGATTCTAATACAGATGCGGACAGCAGTATTACATCGGACAGTGAATGTAAAGACAATAGTAGTAACAATAATGGTTATGTAGATAGTACTCATACTACCATAAAAATCAAAAACGAAAGAAAACCAATAGCAAAGACAAAAAACCTAGGAAAAAACCAGGAGTGCAATGAAAGTGTCTGACAAAGTTTAAAACAAACAAAAGTATCCGCATTTACAGTTTCGATACGAATTTGATAGTCGTCAAATTTCCTTTCAAAATTTAGATTTAAATTTATTAGCAGACGGAGACTTAACAAACAGGACACTATTATACGTATCTTTAATGGGTTCTCAGAAATCTCTTAAAACATTGCAACAAGAGCATTTCACATCAGAGTGTCAGAACCAAAAATGCTTAAACTGTATTCAAGCAGAAAAAAGTTCGAAGAAACATAATATGAAATGTAAATTGGAGCTTTTCCGAAAATTCTATATCCTGCCCACACACATTAGCTTAACAATTGAAACAGACCAAAATGGCCTCATAAGAAAAAAGTAGAGGACAGTATCAGTCCAAATTTCCTTTTAAAATCATGAAAATTCCCTGAAAAAAGGGCGCACACACATATATAATCACAATGTAAATTGTAATATTTGTAAAGAAATAAAAGTTGCCCAGGTTATTTCAATATTTCGAAAATGGTCAAACTACATGCAGTTGTTTAAGATTAAGGAAAATACAGTTTTAAAGTAGCGCATCAAGGTCAATACAAAAAGCAATACAGCATTTATACGGTCATGGTTAAATGTTTTTTAGTATAAAGATTTAGTTGTGTGCGAGATTTAAGAAGTTAGTTTTTAAATACGTTTTCACCTACAAGGCAAACATGGCAGTATAAAAACTTAAGTTTCTACAGAATTTCCACAAGAAATTGAAAAGTATGAGGTCAAAGAATGAAATATGAAGCAGTGAGGACATTTTAAGGACAATCTGTTTAAAATTATTTCTATTTCGCTCTTGAATTCTGCACATAAAAGATCAGTTCATGAAAGAAGATTCATTTTAGATTTAAGTAGTTAACAAGTGCAGTTAATGATAACATTCAGAAAACTTTAAAATGGAAAAGTGGAAACCCCACAGATCGCTCAACAGGACGGAAACGAAACTGTTGCAGGCTCGGTTTGATTGAGCCTGTTCATGGATGGTAGTGGGAAATGCATGCTACCGTCAACGCCTTCTAGTCCCGGGTTGAGCAGAACTCAATAAAAATATTTAGAGACATCCGCAGATGTGTTCATACCGGGGTGCACATGGAACCTTCAATCCATGAAAACGCGCATGGTCCCCAGATAAAATAATGGGTTTGCCCTAAACGAGAAAACAATGGGCAGAACTGAACAAACTGGAATTTAGAAAGGGGATCCGAGGTTATGGAGTCAGTGATATTTTATCGTTAATATTTCAAAGGATAGATGATTTTGCTAACCTGATTGTGGCAAAGGATCAATATACTTTGTTGTTTAGAAGAGATTTGAAAAAGGCATATGGACAGATAAATATTTGTCAAACCCAATGTTGATTTTGCTGGATTAGAAAACCAAATACAGTCAATGTGGCTTATTTGACTCCAGGTGAAATTCTGGAATACAGGGGTCTAGATGAATCGGTAGACAAGAGTTCCCATAAGGTTTTTTTTAAGTACGTGTTTTATTCAACATTTTGACAATAACCATGGAAACAACTTCAGAAAGGCTGCAGGAGATTTCCGTACTTGTAAAAGTGTGGCGAGAAAACAAAGAGAATTGCTCGGCTGTCATCAACATGTTCTACATGACATTCCGTTGACGTTAACAGACATTCTGTGGTGGAACACATATTTATTAGTACCATTCTATCGTGGTGTTTCATTGTTATCACTTGTAGCATAGTTGGAACCAGGTTTTTCTTCTGAATACTGATGCTTGTCTGGATCCTGTGGAGGATTTTGGATCCTTTGGAGGATTTGAAAATTGTTATTTTTTCATTCTAGATTTCCGACAGAAAGCTGCACAATAGTCATAGTAGTTCTCAAGATGTTGTCATTGATCATTTGTTTACACTTGTGGGGAACATTTTTTTAAGTACAAAATAATTTTAGTAACTTAGTATTACACTCAATACAGGAAAAGCTCGATGCTCTTCTTTACATGTATGTCACTGGGAAATAATTTCATTCCTTAGTTAGTGAATTTGAAATCAGAGCTCAGCTCAATATTTAGCTGCTAGCGAAAATAGAATTACGGCGGCACTTAGGTTCCATTCCTGAATATGAGTTAAGATATAGTAACCTTAAACAAGTGTCAGAAATCTTTTTATTAATATCTGGTAGTTGTGTTTCAGAGAACCTGTGGCTTTGTAGCCGCGAGTGTTGTTCAGTATTATAAATAGTAATTTCTATATTTCACATTCCTCGGAGTCGTTGATCTTATTTGTTATTGTATTCAGAATCTCAGCTTGGAAATCTAAGAAGGGATCTTAGGGATTCCAACAGGAACACTTATGCAGGAAGATCATGAAAGAGCCTAAGATAACATTGTTAGTTGTCTTCATTATAACTTAGCAGAAAATCAACTGAAGCGTTGCAGTTGTTTGCACATATTTTGAGTTGAACTTTCAAATCTACTGATTCTATCAATTGAAAGTATGCTACATTTTACATTTTTAATATATTTGTCCTTAAAACGTATAGTCAAACTTCATTAAAATTTGGTTTACCAAGTCGAACATATTGCTCCAGACATTTTACTAACATGAATAATACATTAGACGTTTCGGTAATTGAGAGTTATCCCGTTTTGGTGCTTATTTACTTTTGCTTTTTCTTATGTCAAGAAAATCAGATTAAATGCCTACTTCTAAAAAACTTGTTAGACACCAAATTTTTGTTACGGAAAGCTGAAAGTTTCTCTGAGTAGATCAGTTTCGATGAAATTGACAAAAACTAAACAAGCCGTAGAAAGAATTCTATACACTCCTCTAATGATTTAAAGGTATGTCCGGTCACAGCTTTTAAACTAACGATTAAACATATTCCCGCACCAGAACACATTGATGTTTTTTTTAATTAAGACAAATCAGTGACTTATCAAATGTAGCTTTCGAAGTTGCGTTCAGTTATGAGAGATATTGTTCTAGAATTTAACGTTTATTGTACTCATTCCTTTAGAAGAAGTTTGGCAACCCAAGCTTTCAGGTTAGAAATCCCTGCAGACCTCATCAAATTAATTGGCTTCTGAGTAATGTTACAAAAAGTACAAGAAAATGTTTAAATTGACTTGTTTTATATGTTTCGAATTAAGTGATTTATGTAGAGTCGTAACAGAAATAGTTGATATTTACTAGGGATCGTAATTATTCTTTTGTGTGTCTCTTCTAACATATTAGAGACCTGTTTTGGATGTTGTTGTTTGCCATTAGAAAAGACTTTGTGCGAAAGATGGTTTATGTAAGATGGATCTGTGTATTTATCAATTCTTTGGATCTGTGTGTTTTATCACACCAGCTTAACATTTTGTCACATTACATGACAGTGGTATAAATTGTTATCAGATTGTCAATGAAGACGAACTGCTCATGTCGCAAATTGCAATGACAGTTTATTTTCAAATCTTATGTATAAATGCTACGGTAGATGTTTAAAATACGTCTGTAACTGATATCTATACGTAAATATGCTTCATTATTTGAATAACTTTAATCACATTTTTTTCTAATTACAGACATCCGCAGAGTTATGATTGAAGGAGATTTTTTAAAACCTACCACCGATTGTGGGAGTTTTAGTAAGTCCTTTCCAGGGACGACCACCGGATAGTTATCTGTTCTTGTAAGCAGGAAACAAGTTCAGTTATACGAACGAGATATTATTTTTTCATATATGCACCAATGACATCGGTAATCAAAATTCATCAGTTTCTATTCATTCAGATTTAGCAAAATTTATTTATTAATGCAATTGTTCTTATTAGGAAAGAAAACCTTTTCGTCAAGATTGTGGTCCATTCTCGTTTTGATAATTATTTTAAAGAAATTAATTATCATCTGAAAGACGTAATGGCGGTTGATTTGAGCTTTAAATTCATACGGTCATAGGGTCCTTCGAGTTAAACGTTACCTGTTTGTAATATTTAATCTGTCGTGACACGTGATGACAGCATTAAGTTCATTATCGTCAGAAGTCTTCTTATTCCGGGGAGGAGTTGATTTGTGTATTTTAATCCAGTTTAAAATAATCAATTAACGACGATTACGTTTCGGTTTCAGCATGAATCCAAAACTGTGATTGGTTGTCTCTTACAAAAAAACATTATTGGCTAGTGTTGTTTTTATTACGTCATTCTTACGTTTCTGGCGCCACTAGCTGAGTTTGGTAGATGCGTGTCACAAGTCTACATGACGAAAATTCATCCCACACGTTTTAAGTTTTCCCCCTATGTTTATGATTATTAATTTACGTTCTATTCATGTTGTTTAACTCATTATTTGCCTTCATTTATCTCATTCTTTAATTGATATGTATCTACCTGATTATGATTTGTGTATAATTGTTGACATGAGAGGATTTTTTATAAGCTGGAAATATTCAGTTATAGAATGTATTATGGTGCATAGTCCTTTGTATAATGACTATGATTTGATTAAAAAGCACAGTGCCTTTGAGATAATTGAACATTATTGTGCTATATAGTAAGTGATAATTCATAAACTTTGACATCATAACAGCTAGTGTTAAAGTGTTTCTGAGTGGTTTAGCGAATAATGAAAATTAAGTTAACTTTCCGATCGTTTTAAGGCGGTGCCCGACAGTGTTTTGATTTGTTCGTTTTGTCCTTTGAGGGTGTGGATGTGCGTGTTGGTCATGTGTGCCTCCGCGTGCTGGGTTTATTATAGGGAAGGCTGCGTGTTGAGAACGCAGAGGTTATATTTATTGTTATGAGGAGTGACTTAACAATATTTGATAACCAAATCCTGTATCTAAAAGTATACAACATTTCCCTAACTTACATCGATACAATATTGATTAAATCTTATTGTTTTAGAAGATTTGCGCAGCGTCAATTATCCCAGTAGCTTTACACGATTGCTAGGTATCACATTAATATACTAGTATTTACATAATTCTGTTCAATTATAAGCGCAAACTAAATTCCAACGGTTCAATTGTTCAACACGGTAAATATCATAATAATATAGATAAAGAACAAAACTTGTGTTCTGGGAATATTTGGATTTTTTTTTTTTTTTTTGGATTTAACGTCGCACCGACACATAATAGGTCATATGGTGACTTTTCAGCTTTAATGGTGGAAGAAGACCCAGGTGCCCCTCTGTGCATTATTTCATCACGAGAGGGCACCTGGGTAGAACCACCGACCTTCCGTAAGTCGACTGGATAACTTCCTCACATGAAGAATTCAACGCCCCGAGTGAGGCTCGAACCCAACATCGATGAGGGGCAAATCACTCGGGAAGCTGGAAAGTCGCCATATGACTCATGTTTCGGTGCGACGTTAAATAAAAAATAAATCCAAATATTCCCAGAGCTCAAGTTCTGTTCTTTATTTATATTATTATGATATTTACCGTGATGAACTATTGAACCATTGACATGCATGCTGTGTACAGAATAATAAGCTTTCGTCATTTGATGTCAATGTTATCAGGTCGAGGCTGATATGGGCTAGAAGGGGTAGAGGTTTAACGAAACTACAACACAATTTACTATTTGATTTCTTGCCATTTATTTTTAAAGGAATTGTGAACATGAAATTTTAGTTCAGAAAAAAGTAGTTTCTAATCCTTCATCAAAGGTTTTAAAGTTTGACCAAATCAAGTTGCAACCATTGGACTTCATTCCTGAAAATAAATAAAACCTTAAATATCAAATTTACAGTGTTACTGAATCATTAATATTTTTATCTTTTGTACTTAATGCAAGCAATGATGGCATTCTGAAATATTGATAATATAAAAAAATTAGGAATTATGTTTGGAAGCAAATGAAATTTGTTATTACAATCACACTTTTGGCAACAGGCAAATGGCATGATCTGCCAATAGTTGCGTCAATTATCCAATCTAATAAAAATGATGCTGATTAAAAAGATAATTGTCAAATTGAATGTGCTTCATAAATATGTAGATTTCGTCAGTGTGATTTCAATTTAGAGCAATCATGTACAAACACAACAAAGGAATGACAGCAAACTTATTGTCTTGTATCAAATAGTAAATTGAATGATGAAAATCTCAACTACAAAGAAGCACTTTGTTTTGTCCATAATTCTCAGACTATGAACATATAAACCCCATAAATGAGTAAGGGTATTCGGTCCTGAAAAGATAGTTAGCATGTAAAGCATAGACAGAAGAAAACAAGACTAGAATGATGTAATATATAATTATATTGTTGCACTATACAAAAGACAAAACCATTTTCAAAGATGAGTATCAATTTCATATAGCAATGCACTAACCTTATTAGCCATAATATCGTCGTCTACAGCAAAGAGTCCTGTAACCACAGCGTCCCCGTGGGTATTCTCCATAGTAACACCTACGATATCTACATTTACACTGTCTACCGCCGCCATGCCACTGAGCTGAAGAAATAGAGGATCTTTAAAGAATTTGCAGAATCTATCTAAGTTTTCATAGATATATCATTCACATTTTGTGCACAAGTAAAATAAAATAAATGTATAAAATCATTGCGAATATATTAATTTAATATCTACATCCTTGAAAGCGCTATTTTGTTATTGTCTCTGTTTAAAAATGACTGTAAATGTATTAATGCTATGCCGATAAACAAAAATGTTCAAGTATATGTTCTACATGTATGTATTTTATTATTAAACTGTCTTACAAGCTTTTCGTTTACCACTCAAATAACCAGTTTTAACCATCGCTGTTTTGTGCATTTACTTCATGCTTTGACGATTGAGTACTTTCATGTCATTTTATTGATACGTTTTTGCTCTGATCTACATCATAAAAGCGCTATTTTGTTATTGTCTCTGTTTAAAAATGACTGTAAATGTATCTATGCTATGCCAATAAACAAATATGCTCAAGTCAATTTTGTTTAATATATGTTCTACATGTATGTATTTTATTATTACAACTGTCTTACAAGCGTTTCTTTTTCCACTCAAATAACCTGTTTTAACCCTCGCTGTTTCATGCATTTACTTCATGCTTTGACGATTTTCATGTTATTTTATTGATACGTTTTTGCTCTGATCGATTTTAATATGAAACAACGTTCTAAAGATGGCTTTTATTGCTACTGTCTTGTTCATGAAATGTTCTTTTGCGATTATTGTTCATCCAAATAATTGTATAGATTAAAAATAGTCTCCGAAGTAATTCAAATTCCCATAAATTGCTTATCATTTAGCTACTATTACAATTTTTGGGGTTTAGCATACACATGATATGATAGAATCGTCTTTAACGTCAAAGGACGTCAATGTCGGCATTTTTCAAATTTAAGCGTTTTTATAATTATGTGGTTTGAAAAACATATATCAACGTTATCAACTAAAAGGAAACAAAATATTACATGATTATGAGATATACTTGTATATAAATAAAGGTTTGCTCAAATGTAATACTTTGTTAGATATGGTATTTAAATCAAGAGTAAAGATAAAATATCGTAGCTTGTCAAACATAATGATTTACGTGTTGTTTTGCTTGAATGCTATATACGTGAAAACATTTTAGTTATTTTCGAAATATATAGAAATACGAAGTTATATAATTGTTTTTTACAAAGGTAATTTTCATACGTACACATTTAAACAGAATATTTTTAATATATACATATATATTGGCCTAGAATATATTTCAAGTGTACCAGGATATTATTAAATATGGCGTGAACACGAAAAGTGTACATTTTTGTTTCCAGTTGCATCCGCGTCAAGCTAGATAATTATAACAAAATTATATAGTAGTTTACCTTTCTGACATATAGCCTACAGATTTTAGCAAAATTGCCGCGAAGGTGATTTAAGTGCAATTTTGCATTGCCTTAACTTATTTGTAATTGGTAACTTTTATCATCCTATAGCATAACATAACTCTAGGTTTTGTACATTCCCAGTAAAACATTTTTAAATCCGTCAGGGGATAGAAATCAGGTATTACATTTTTTGGTATTAGTGTTTAAAGATATGTAATTTTCTGTATTTAATTTAAATGAAACAAAAATTAAACATTAAAGATACAAACAAAACATTACAATTTAGTTATTTTACTAATTATATATCTTTCATCATTTTTCCTGTGAATGCCTATATGACCATGACTAAAGAGGTATGCAAAACATGAGATGCAGACTTGTATTACAAAATTTATTAATCATTTTTAAATTCAATGAACTTTGAAAAAGAGAAAAGTTTTACAAGAAACAAAACTGCTAAATTGATGAGATCCTTTATGTCATACAAAATAACAAATGGACTTACCTTCAGCGACCTCAGGAACGATAACCATGGTGATACAACTCACCAGGAGTAACACCAACATTAATTTGTTCATAATGGAAGATTTGTATAAATCTGCTGGAAGACTTTTAAGATACGAAGTTACTCCAGAAATAATGACATTAAGAATTTGGTCTGTCTTATATAGTATTCTTCAAACAGAATTTACAATGTACTTAACTTCTTGTGGTTTGACTATTTACATTCCCTTGTTACTAACATAATATTGATTATGAAATTTAGCACGATGGACATGGACAACTACATCGGTCGATATTGAAACTGTTTGTACGATATCATGTTATGTTTCAAATATAACGTACGACAAACACGTTTTTCAAGTTGTGTACCAGGATATTATTATGACAGTAATTAGACAAAACATTATGTACATAACTAGCCGTTACGTGTTTCATATGCTATTCAATTTTCATTTTTGTAGCAGTGAGCACTATGACCAACTTTATAGTGTTTCCTCACTGGAATATCACGCCGTAGACACGTGACATGATACCCTACCCAGTCACATTACACTGACACCGGGCTGACCAGTCCTAGCACAATCCTCTTAATGCTGAGCGCCAAGCGAGGAATCTACTAGTACCCTTTTACGTCTTTGGTATGACACGGCCAGGGATTGAACCCACCACCTCCCGCACTCGAAGCGGGCGCTCTACTCTTAGGCTACCGAGGCGGTTAGGAGCTCTGTACATTACGTAAGGTAATGAAACCGTAATGGAATACCCTATGATCACCTTCTCTTATTATATAAATCGGCATACTTTTGTTCATTTTTCTACAATAAATGATAGCCACATGCGGTATCATTTAGGATGGCCAACCAACACGACGTTTCGGTATCGCACAGACTTAAAAATATCTCGATTCAGGTAACATTTTAGCTTATATCTTTTTACGTTATAAGATTTCAGTAAAATAAAAAGTTCCAATGTAAGGAAAACGTGTATTTTCCAGGGCCCAAAGCGTCTGTCATACATTCTCAATACTTTCTTCGAATCCCAGTGTGCACGTTACCTACACATTTAGTGTACGGAACGATATGAAAAAAGAGAGGTGCAATTAAAAAATAGAGTAGTGCATGTCACCTCTGTGCCACCGTACCCGACACAGGTAAATCTACAACTTAAATACTGTATTTATAAGTAGAATTTTTAGTAGTAGACCGTATCCGCTCATGCTCGATTGTAAAACTTTTTACTAAGCGGATAAAATTTCAATTCCTAGAGATCTATGAAAAGTAGACTACATATTTTAACAAATGATGTTATTCGCGCTACAAAATAGAAAAGGGTGTTCTACAATTTTATCAGAAACCAGATGAAACCTTCGGCTGATTGTATCATATTTATTACTACTTAGTTTTACTGGCAATAGCGATAGCAATGTTATAGTACGGTCAGTACTCGCGATACAAATAAGCCACCAAAGGTATACAAAACTTTCTCGTATATTTAATTTAAAAGCATAATTGTTAACATTTCTTTTTACTATTATTTTCTATATCAGATCACTTGAAAATGATGCGGTTATAACAAAAATTTGTTGTATGTAGTGTTCAAATTGCACGAGACAGGTTATGAATAATAAGTTGACCTGTTTATTGTTGTTTTACAAAGCTGGTCAAGAAGCAAGAGCTTATTATAAGTTTGTCAATCATTTGTGCAGCAGTAAGGGCGCCAGCGCGACATAGAGCTATTTTCCGTGTTTACTTTATATACACCTACATTTTCCATACTGAAGAAGGGTTTCTGGTCCTTTGGTGTCATGGAGTTCATTCAACATTTATAGGTAATAGATTTCCGCTTAAGTCAATACTACGGGCGTTGGGGGTGTTGTTCATTTCAGTACCTGTCCTGAACAGACGCAATCAAACAGAGCCACTTGGTCTCGTTCTAAGATTCCAAATGAACTATTTGTAGATTTTAACAATAAATAATATATTCTGGTACTACCATTACCTCCTGTGATATGATTTAGTCGGGGCATAGAAATAAGATTTAAGTCTTCTTATAGAATTTATTACTTTGCAACATACTTTCTGGATAAAAACGCAACATAAATTTATTATTTAAACCTTTAAGTTTAAACCGTTTCATAATTTGCATTGTGAAATGATTTTTAAAAATGTAAACATATATTATCAAAATTGGTTTTATGTCGTTTTTAGCTGCAATTTTCGATATAATTCCAATGTATGCTGTGTTCAATTTATTTGAACTAATTATACGGTCTTTTCTCACACTGTTCCGAGAAACGACCGACGATGAATATACCAAAGGCACTAATCGTGTAATTATGCACCTTTGGCAGTTAAACAAAGTGAATAATATTTCATTAGACAATGTAAAACAAATATATACCATTATAAAACAACAGCGATTTGAATAGCATTACATATATTTTAGTAGTTGAGCAGTATGTAAGCAGTTGGCCAGCCTTACGCATTCCTACAAGCTGCAATGGTATGTTCCCCGAAATATATCATTTATGACGAAACTTGGTGTTGATAATTGTATATTTTAACCCGGAAAATAGTACACGCAACGTTTTATCAAACAAAGAATGTGCTATAAATGCCAAATGTCAGGCAATGCGTGATAATATAGAGTCAAACTCATGGTGCATTTAGCATTTTTAAAAGTGGAAAATAAAGAATGGGTTGTTTTTTATGTTAAAGTCTGAACTGTCACAGTGAAGCTAACTAACACCGGACATAAAGCATGCAAATGACATAATACATAAATGATTTCAGTAATAAATGTTCTTATAAATAAATGTTTACTTTAACTTTACTTTTATTTCACTGTAAATATAACGATTGCATTCATAAACAAGTTTGATGTTGGTTTTGAAATCTGCTCCTTGTCTTCTCTAACAAGCGATTCCATTCCCTCTTAAATAAAGTGCCACTCACAAAATAGAAGAAGAAGTTGTAGGAAAAATTGCACCAGAGTAATATGTTTACAACGGCTGCAAGTTGCCATTTTGCAAAACTTTCTTCGTTAAGATCTTCTATATGGCCTCTAATCAGAAAGTAAATACACCAAGGCGTTGTTGTTATGACGTAAAATACGCTTAGAATAAACAACTGCTTCGCAGACGACTTTCTTCGAATGACCGCTGCCGGTGTAATGAAGTATTTCGACCCCCATAGAATAACGACCCCCCGGTCATTATTCTATACAAAATGTGACTCCTTTCCGGTAAAATATTGACTCCCTTTATAAAAAACTGACTCCCTTTGAAAACTCTATAGAATAACGACCCACGGTCATTATTCTATAGAAAAACTGACCCCTCCAAGTAAAATACTGACTCCCTAAAGATGACTCCCTTCGAATCTCATAGAATAACGACCCCGCTTATTATTCTATAGAAAAAAGTGACTCCTTCCATGTAAAATACTCACTGCCGAAATTACTACATTCGAACACTCATACAATATCGATTCCCGGACATTATTCTATTTAAAAAAAGTTACTCTTTCCGTGTAAAACACCGGCTCCTAAAAAGACTTTCGACGATAATATCTATTAAAGTGATCCCCACCAAACCTAACGGACAATTTTACTAGATCTACAACTCTAATACCCTCCATTGCCAATAGTTAACATTTTGATTGTACTACTACTACTGGTGCCGCTACTTCTATTGCTATTACTACATGTACTTCTTCTTCTTCTTCTACTACTACTACTACTACTTCTACTACTACTACAACAACTGCTACTACTGATACTACTATACCTGCTTCCACTAATACGCCTTGTACATCTACCTCTTCTCCTGCTGCTGTTGTTGCTGTCACTTATTCCTCTGCTGCTGCTGCTGCTGCTGCTGCTGCTGCTACTGCAACTGCCACTACCAATGCCACTACTACTACTACTACTACTACTACTACTGTGTTTTGTGAACGTATTGTAAATTGTTATTTTCCTGAAAAAAATGTATACACCAAGATACAGCGTCTAGAAATAGAATCCCTTTTCCCGTTGTGGAATGCTCTGATTTCTGTGTCAAGTGATGGTATCTGGGGCTAATGGTCAAACGGAAGGACAGACGGACGGGCGGACGGACAAGAGAAAATCTATATGCCACCTCCCCCGAGTGGGGGCATAAAATGAGCAATTAGGCCTTAGATACATGAGTTATCACTAAATTTGACCAAATGACCGGGGGTCGTTTTTTTATGGGAGTCAATATTCTTCGTGAGGTTCAGTTTATTTCACGTGGGGGAGTCATAGTACTATGAACTGGAGGTCATAATACTATGACCGGGGGGTCACTTTTTCTTTAAAATACTTCGTTACACCGGATTTGACGAAGGGCGTAACCGAGATTTTAAAACCGTCCGGCGGATAAGAATGACCATTGCAATGTTTATGTTCCCAGTAATAATAATGCTTGCCGGTATTATGTTAAAAATTACAAGCACCACCACATTCCAGGTATGCGTGAAGAAGGTTTCGTAGCCTGTAGAAATGAAATAACAGCGGAAAGGCGGAGTTTGTCCTCAGCTGTATAGTTGTCGGTAATATTAACCCCCAAATGTTTATTTTTGGGAAGGTCGTAAAATTGGTTTTCGTATATTATGTGGCTGTTTGTTGGAGCTCTCGTGAGCAATATCCTTTCTATTTTCAGAAGAACAAGGATCCAGGTGGAGTTTGAACCAGAAGTCAATGAAATCCAGTGTCTCATCCGACATGCTGCCGGAAAATGGTCTTCAATGCGATATCCGTTGGTACTGTGAACTGTGTCGACTGCAACTGACGCCCACAAGACAGTAAGTTCCATGACTGCAAGGATCAGAATGTACACAGACGTAGAATATTTGCGTATCTGTTTTCCTGATAAAACTACTATGTTTAAAACATGTTCACATGTTCCAATAAATAGTAATGTAACTGGACAGATACGCCATAGCCAGCATGCTATTCTACACTGAACGAAATACTTTGGTCCGCAATCACCAACATAATAATTATTTGGCCTCGGCATCACATGGATACCGCAGTTAATAATTATAGAATATTTTCAATTGACACAATGTTTGAACATATGGCACAGCATTTGCTAATCTATAAGATGAATGTGCATTGCCCTTGGTATGGAACGCCAAAGCTACCGTTTAAATTAGGCTTGATTTATGAGTTTATAAAATCTATATCCCGTTAGTTGGTATTGAACATCATATAATCAATTAATACTGTGGATATTTGTAACGAACTATGGTTTGGTGTTTCCAGCGTATATATGCTATGACATTTAATGGCGTCGTATAATAACACACTCGAAAAAAAGGCTGTTTAGAGCAGATTGCTTTAAACGTGAAATAGTCATTAAATCTCATTGATATATTGGTGCATGAGTTAGGGCAGACTGAGTGCAAACAGGCTCTAGTATGTTAGCAGTGAAAACACAACGTACAGATTGAGTGAAAATGGGCATTTTATTGAAATGCCAACTATGTACAATATTTATATGAACTTACATCATTGAAAACTTTGAACGGAAAACATATCAGGGTGGTCTGAATCCGCCCTTATGACTAAATTAAAATACATGATACAAGTAGCATTAAAGATGATATTAATTAAGATGATATTAATTATCAGTACGTTCGAATCATGGTATCTTAATATGTACAACTTTTACACATGTGCAAAAAAGATGGATAATATAGTAAGGAAAAACTGGAAGGTCTAAAACCAATCCATCTAAACAATAACTAAAATACTTGATGCAAGGCTTAATCCATAACAATTACATAAAATGTATGAGGTTGAGGCTTGGGAAGAGGTGGTTAATCATCAAAACTATTGTGTATAAGCGTTAAGAGATCAACGAGAATAATGGCGATGCCTAGAATTGATTTGATTATGTAGATCACGTGAGGGCTAGCTAGCTATTGATTGGCTAATGATCGAAACATAAATAAATAGTTAAAGCAGCATGTCACAATGGCATAAATGCTTTTATATAACCATAAAATATATTTATGTATTGGTGCATGACTTAGGGCAGATTGAGGGCAAACGGGCACTAGTATGTTAGCAGTGAAAACATAACGTAAAGATAGAGTGAAAATGGGCTTTTTATGCCAGATATGTAGAATATTTACATATGAACCTATACTATTGAAAACTTTGAACGGAAACATATCACGGTGGTCTCAAACTGCCACAAGGGACACCGCCGCCACCCTGATGACCGTTTGCCAGTAGATGGAGAAAGTGGTGACCAAACCATCGGAAAGCATGCACTAGTCTTGAATTCCGACGGTACATGGACGGCGTCTAGGATAGGAAATTGACCCAAGTGAGTAATGATCTTTAGCTCAGACTACCCGTTAAGTATAATATATGTACAATGGGAGGAACTGAGAACTTAAAATTGTTAAATTGATAAAGAGTTTCTAGATATTAAAGAATAGCAAAATCAATAGACAAATACAGTGTTCATGTCACAAGGTTAAACTAACATTGCATTGTTAACATAATCAAGAATACATCAATGATTCGTGTACTAATAAAAATACAATGTCAGTTATATATACATGCAACAATTGGCCCCTGAAAGGCCTTTATTTTCCGTGATATTTACCTTATAAAGTTGGCTTGCTGCCTTAGACAGTCGAGCCTATGGACAAGGAGGTAAGGACAAACACATAACGAAAGGGGAATTCTATATCAAATAACAGAAATTGACAAGGTAAAATTACATTGATACAATTACAACAAGAATGATATCCTGCCGCTTCAGATCAGTCAGGAACTTACAGAAATAACAAAGGGGGTAGCCTAGCTGCCTCAAACAGTCAAGGTATATGTAGCATAACAGTAGCAAAAGGGGGAGGGGGCTGCTCATGAGTATAAGGTTAAACAATCCTACCGCCTTCAACTAATAGCTTTTTAACCTTGACCCTTAGAGCTAATTGAACATGTTAAAAATTTAGGCCGTATGTATTAGTCCACGGCCATTTGTAATCCCGCTCGAAAGTAGTTGAGAAATATAGCCACATATACCAAATTATTCCTTGGTCTAAGACAAAAACAATATGTATGTATCTCTTCTGGGGACCGCGACTGGATCCGGAAATGACGTCATCAATATGGCGACTGATTACGAAAATATAACTGCTGATTAATTTCTGAACAAAATCAGTAAAAGTGCTTATAATATCGAATATCATGTCATTAAACCAGCCAATGGGACATTTCAAATATCTATATTTGCACTTTCTCAGGGAACAATATATTCAATTTATTTTAACTGTTTTATTTGTACCCCATCCACTTAATTTACAATGCATTTTTACACGCCGCTTCTACCTCTTGATATTAACTATTTTCGACTGTTGTTCTTATGGTGTTGAATTTGAAATAAGTTAATTTCCGAAAGTTACAAGAAATATAACATATAATAAAAGAATATATGTTACCAATATCTGCTTTTAATAAGTACCTAGAAGGAAAGAAATTTGAATGCAGTAAAAATCAATGTCAGCACAAGTAGTTGTCTATGCTCTTATTATAAGATTATGTGCAAACTACATGCATTGTTTACAAGTTCATTTTGATAAGATTTAAGCATGATCAAGACGATTAAGCCAGTAGAAGTTTAACAGATCGTTTTTAATTAATGCAAGTGTTAAATTCATGATAGTCTTCCTACTTATTCTGAATTACTGGTTAATTGTATTCATTAAGGCTTGACATCAATACTGAAAGTGTTCTACTTAATTCGGCTTCAGCTCGGCGATAACAAAAGTATCTACAAACAGTATTATCCATTACTCCTGCATTTAAAACGTTCTGAGTTTAATATGGGCTTTCCGCAATTACGTTTAGCTAATTGCAGCAGGAAGGGCATCAGGGGCATGGGGTAGTCATTTCATTGCCTTTTTTCATCATTCCTTCTCTGCAACTGAAAGTATTTCTCAAAAGATCCGATATGTGATATACTCTGCAACGCCTCTTTAAACCGTAACACTGCATGTATAGTTTAGAACATGATAAATACATGAACAAAGTAAAGCATATAGACAGAAAGCTCAAAACGTAAAATAAAGGAAAGACCGAAGTGCGGCAACGCCTTGGAAAGGTCAGTTCTAAAACAACGCTGGTGTGCTTAAAATAGTATTTTGAAAACAATGCTCACACTGTATATCCCAACCATATTTCAATGTGATAGAACAGTATACATATAAGTAAGCCGTCGACTGCTGAATGTCTTATTCACGAAAGGGAAACTAAAGGCACGTTATGTGAAAAACAAAAATGATTGGGTAAATATTTAAATGAAAAACCTCTGGTCCTTTAGTTTTATGGAGTTCATTTAATATTATCACAACAAAATTCCGCTTAAACTGGTGCTTAAGGGCGTAAGGGTATTTCACCTTTCTAAATCTCCCATGAACAAACTTAATCAACCGAGTCTTCTATTATTTTGATTAGATGAGTTCTATTCTTTGAAGGGATCTTCTTGAAGCTTTTAACAAACCATTTGCCTATGTTCTCCATGCCGTTGTAGAAAGCAGAACAACAGTAGAATATTATTAAGGATCCTACGAATCCGGAAAGCAAAATCATATCAAAGCAGCTCAGTATTAATGGGCTTTTAGAACTATCATGGCGTCGTCCTCCTCTTTCATTAGACACGATCAAATAGGAAAATCTAGCATCCAGCTGACAATGGACTAAACACCAAATATGCAATATATCTCGAAATAAGCGGGTCAAAACCGCATATGATAAAACATTTCATCATTTTACCAAATACATTAAAGACAATTTCCATTGAATTTGATAAATAACTATTGTTTTGATACACTGAATTGTATTGCTTGGGTAAATTAGTGTACTTAAATCAATTTCAAGTATGGAGATACATGTATGTCAATCCCAAGCGATGCAGTATTATAGTCTAGATTTAATAACTGTACCTCCCTGAGATAAAAATGTCAACTATTCGAGCAACAACTGATTGTCCGTATTTGAAAACATCATCAAGAATGCGTGAATTATTGTTGATATAGTAACCAAAGATGAATGTGTATAACGTTTTCCAAACCATACGAAAAATATCTGCGACAAGCTAGGCAGAAATAGTTCTCACGGATAATTTATTACATCTCGAAAAAATGCTTTCCCTAACCGGACATCAATGTTGTTCAATAAGGAGAGGGTTTGACAAACTGCTTACATGGTCACATAAACAAATAGCAATATGAAAAAGGGAAAAGGCTTTATTGAAATTTAAATGCATAAAAATGCGTTTAATTTAATAAGCAATTCCTTTGTCATTCATTAGATTATTAGGTAAATAGGTATAAAGAGTAAAGAAAATCATATGAAACAATTAACAGCACACCTTGTAATTGTTGGATTTCAATTTTTCTAGGAATGTTTTTTTCTTCAGAGTTTGCATATACTTTGTCGCAATATCGTTTCACGCGGAGTAAAATATCAGTTAGGCATGAAGTTGTACCGTAACGATAAAATAAATTAGAATTGGTAGTTGTAAAAGGGTTAAATTATCTATGAAACGAGCTTAATGTGACTGTATATGTAATTAAGGAATCCATCATAATCTTACTGATCATTTATGCGAACTTCGAAAATACAAACTTCAGGGATGTGATTAGAGGCCAAATCCTATTCATTAGAAGGACTCAAGGTGTAGGTTTAACTACTATAAATATCTATATGTAAAACGTAAATATACTGTAGGCGTTAAACGACGATGACATCATAGACCACCTAGTATACTGAACTAACACGTACATAGAGAAATCTTCTGATGATTCCTTTCGTAGATTTCTTTAACTCAGGTTTACGGGGAAGTATGTATTAATTGGATTTATCAATTTTAATAGGAGAATCTGCACTATAAAATAGTTAACGTTTTAAAGCTGTTATATCATTAGAAACAACATTCTTAAGATTGCATTATGTAAAAGATTTTTTCTATTGATTTTGCGTTCTGACCACATTGTCGGGGCGTTAAGGCGATCTGACACACTCATACAGATAACAAGGGTATATAGATATATATAATTATGTTATTTGACTATGGAAGTGATAGAGTATTAGACCATTTGTATTTTTAATCGAGCATACTGTGCCATTTAACAGAAATTTGCTCACTTAATACCGTTATTTAGTCATTTTCGGCATTTTCTGATATTTATAGATATTTTTCATTTTAAGCATAGCTAATTCCATATTATTTTTCATAAAAATGTTGTATCTGCTAGAATAAGCATAACCTTCACTAAATATATCAGTTTTACAATCATAACATAGTTTTCAAAGACGTTGTCACCTGTAATTATTCAGCAGTCATACATTTTCTGCCTTTCTTATTTTCTCTTTAGCCGCCATATTTATGACGTTATAACTTTTTCTAGTCGCGTGTCTGGAAAGAGATACATGAGAAATTACTTTAACTCACTTCAGTCTACAATGTGGTATAGGTCCCTATATTTCTCAATATTTTTCTCACGGCGGCCCATATTCCCACAAATCGACGTGTACTATACTTTTTGAATGCAGACGACTTTCAACGCCCAAATAATTGTATCTGCTCAGCGGTGAATTGACATGAATAAGCGAAAGTAGCGCCTCCGATTCGGAAAGAGTGTGCCGTATAAAGCCTAGTATTAAATTTGTCTAAAAATGATGTTCTTACGCGCAGACCCGACGGAAAGCGGAATAGAGGTCCCTGGCATTCGCCGCGTAGGTGGAGGTATTCTCGTAATGCACGCACTGGACAGATGCGTTTGCTTGTTTGACTGCCCAGAGTAATGTTTGCCGAACGACCTTGGGAGTGTTCGAAGCTAGTCATTAGTATGGTTGCGGACTTGTGGGACCGAACCAAGACATTTTCGCGTTTTATCACTTTGCTTATCCTGTTTGTGATCATACCAACTCATCAGCTCTAACCCAGCAAACACACCACGTTGTTACAACGTTGTAATGACGTCTTTTCCTGACGTTGTAACAACGTTGTTTTTTGGTTGATAATGAAAGGTGCGTTGACGTCTTGTCACAACGTTGGAAAGACGTCTTTTTTGCAATGTTGGAAAGACGTCTTGTCCACAACGTTGGAAAGACGTTGTTTTTTGGTTGATAATGAAAGGTGTGTTGACGTCTTTTTCACAACGTTGGAAAGACGTCTTTTTCACAACGTTGGACAAACGTTGTTTTTTGGTTGATAATGAGAGGTGCGTTGACGTCTTTTTTGCCACCTTGGAAAGACGTCTTTTTCACAACGTTTGAAAGACGTAGTTTTTTCTTTGATTGTGAAAGGTGTTTTGACGTCTTTTGCAGTGTTGGAACGACATATTTTTCACAACTTTGGAAAGATGTATTTTCTACATTTGAATGACATCTTTTCTCAATGTTGTTTCGTCTAAAAGCACAAAAAAAAAAACAACAGTCTATGGTTTTAATCAAGTGTACTGAATAATAGAATAGTCACAAGACGTATCTTAACATACTGGGTCTAGTAAGAAAACACACTAAATATGATTCAACTGAAATGTTTTATTAAAAAGTACCTATACCATTCAATCAAAAATAAATTTTGTTGATGCATGTTATCTGTAAAAAGAGCTGTTCAGGGACAGCAACAGTCAATCGACTATTCAATAGCTTTTTAACAAAATATTTCATCAATGAATACAACGGTAAACACTTGTGGAAATGGGCAACCATTTTGCTTGAATGTAATAAAGTGTCATAGCATATAAAAACAAGAGCTGTCATAGAAGCAGCATGTTTAACTATTTTAAAACTTGATACTAAGTGAAGAAACATTATCTTGAATTCTAGCATAAAACTGCTGTTATTGTCACTTTTCGGGGGTGTCTTAACAGGAGAGAAAACGTGTATTAACAGAGATTCTCGCGCTCACGTGCTGTTGTAACACCTTTTTATTTATGCGCGTTCCGTGGCAAAACGTAAACGTATTACGGCCCCAAAACGAATAATTCAAAAGGAAATGACGTGAACGTGATAAAACAAACTTTACCGCGCATTTCATGGGAATTTAATGACGTTGAGGGACAATATATTCATTTACTTGGTTTTGCGTTTTATGCCAGAATAGCGTTAGCGCATGTTATTTTCGTGTTATAACATCTACAGAATCCCTCAGGAATCATTGGTACCTGGCTTGGGTACCAACCAATCCCTCGGGTTTCTGGAGATGTTGTAGCACGAAAAACATGCGTTATCCCTACACAATTACCTTATGCTTGAACAAAATGCATTGAATAATAGCCAAAAATGAGTGAAACTGCCTAAAATTCCTTTAAATAATTCATTTATCCCCAAAGGTTTTGCCAAAATGTAAACTGTACCAAAAACTTAACCAAGGTGTGACGCAAAGCTGATGCCGTATCGAGTAGGATAGCTATTCTTATAGTTCAAATAGTAAAGTTATTAAGGTCCAATTGCGGCATCTTTTATGCAGTTTCCGAAAATGATTTTAATAAAAAATCTTGCAAAAAAGTTCTATGTAGAACAATCTGAACAAAATACATTTTTTTCATATATAACTTTCAGGCAGGTCATTTAATATTGATTTATGTGACAAATTATTTTAATTATTCTCAAAATCACTACAAATGGATAAAGTCTGCCCATCACTTAGCTTGAGACAACATTAACCTTAACCAACAAATTCTTGATTTTGCCTTGTGAATGAGTAATCTAATCCATTCACAAAAATATTAAGAATAAATAAAGTAAAGTTTAAGTGTAATGGACTGGCAAAACAATGAACAAACAACTGCAAATTTTTGAAAAACAATTCATTGTGCAAACTTTTTTCTTGAGATACTATTTGAAATTTCTTCATCTTGTAGAATTTTAAATTATCTGAAAAAAATTCCAATAACACTGTGCATCCAGAAAATGAATTGGATACAAGTTCTTCAGTTTTGTATACAACAAAAAATCAAACTTAACTTGCACTGTTTTCACACATTTCATGTAGATCACTTTTCAGCTGCATTTAAAATTTACTGAAAGATTCATTTTGTAAGTAGAACTGTTTTGCATTTAACACATTTTAAATTCAAATGTTTGTGTTTTAGAGCAGATAATACAGTATGTAAGTCATGATTTCTGCTGTTTCACTATTTCAGATTTCCTTTTGAACTGGATTTCTATCTGATAGTGCATATATCAGTCACAGGCACTTCTCCCACTCCTAGCTCCCCTTCCTGGTCCTATGTCTACGCAGGCTGAAAATATACATTTTAACACACATGTAAACTTAAACGTTTTGTTAAAAACTAGAAGATGATCACACATATTAGAATTATATATAAAGTTAAAGGTATGGTAAGGTGACGGTGTATCATTTTTAATGCATGACATACTAATTTCTTTACTTTATCACAAAGTTTATATGGTAATACAGTGGGTTGGATAGCGCCGATGTCGTGAATTCATTTCGGACATACTGAGTTTTCAAAGTTTCTGAAGCCCTGAATACATTGGACGGGTTCATTCAAATGCTAGAATTTCTATTCTTACTAACACCATTCTCACGTAAGTATGATCAAATATCATTTCTTAAATATTTACCCTTCAAGATCGAAAACAATGTTGTCCTTTCTTCTCCCAGTTTGCTTTTCCTCTAATGTTAACATGGTCATTAGTTTCATTGTCATCAACCTGTGAAACAGAATGAATTTGGTGATAAAAAGTTAATAAAAAAGGTACAATTTGAATCTATATCACTTAAAATTAAATCAATAAGACAAGTATGCCAAGGAGCAGAGTGTTGAACCCGCCAGCTGTCAAGTGGACCTTGGACCTAGGGACCTGGTTCTTGCGCATGACACTCCGTCTCATAATGGTAAACATTCATGCCAAGTTACATCAAAATCCCACCATGCATGAAGAAGAACTGCTCTGGACAAACTTCAGTATGACCGTAGGCCTCTTAACTGTGACCTTGACCTTTGAGACAGGAACATGGGGTTTATGCATGGCACACCTTCTCACTTAAGTAAACATTCATGCCAAATAAAAGCAAGATTGGTTCATGCATGTATAAGTTATGGTCCGGATAAAATCAGACAGACACAAGCACATAATCGAAAGTGGCGACTAGATCGAGCTCACCGTAAGTGGGTTCAACAAAAACTTGACACAAGACAAATACAACTCTTGCATAATCATTATTTTTCATTCTCTTAAAGTATTCTTCTGAATTTAAAACATGCACAAAAATGCTTGTGAAACACGATTCAGATGAGTTTCAGTTAAGTTCACGCATATTTTATTCAAGAGGAAGTAAAAAACAGGTAATAAATTTATGGAAACTTTATTCCAATATTACTTACTTATCAAACACCATGATATCCTTGTACAGCTAGAAATTGTGCCACTGGCCCATGAGTAAGTGTTGTATATAAGCAGAAGATAAAGATTCTATTCACAGTCCCTCATAGATGTTCTTCCAACAGCAGACAACATGGAAACCTGTCAACAGCAAAAAATTTCAAATTAGAGCTACATTGTAATTATCTACATTTTAAGCACACACAACAGTAGTACACCCATGCATAAAATAAATTTTGAGAATTTACTATCTTGCGTTTTAGATGTAAACAACCTTGAATCAGTTTCACAACTAGTTTACGGTTAACCTTTAGCCTACTAGCAACAAGTGATTCTGCCTTTGCGACCAGTGCAGACCAAGATCAGCCTGCACATCTGTGCAGGCAGATCATGGTCTGCACTGTTCGCTATTCAGTCAGTAAATTTTCAGTGAACACCCCTTCGAAAATAGATGGTACTGTCCAAACTGAACAATGGATCAGTTCATTTTAGAAACTTAGCAGGGTAAAGGTTAATGAAAACTTATGCTTGACTAAACTCAGACATACCAAAGTCTTTGTAAACAGATCCTAGGTTTTCTGCACAAGGCATATATGTTACTAGTCAAAATAATTCGCCGTTCAGATTGTTTTATATTTGTGACGGGCAATCTAAACGTCAAAACTTTGAAGGACCAAAATAATGGAATATAAATCACAGTACACAGTCATGTAAAGTTATTGGTTTTGCGTTTTGGCATAAATCATTGAGAAATTGAATCCCCGTTCAATACATGTAAGTTTATTTGAATTTATGACTAATGTTTGAAAATAATCGGCATTTAAACCTATAGCGTGTAAAGCGTTGGCAGCGATGAAAATTTCATCGGAAATTGCTTCAACTATTTTGGTCTTTCGAGTGTTTGACGCAAGTGGGGATACTGCCCATATGAAAAGAATTATCCCAACATTTCCTAGGATCGCATCAAATTAGTTGGACTATTATGTTACTTCTGAAGAGAATCATCAGGCGTCAAACGAATGTGAAGCAGTATAATAAATTATATGGAGATGTCCAAATACAACAGGATGTTTCGGGACAGTGTGATAACTTGACTGTCGCTGTCTCAACATGTCTAAACTTATTTGGCACGATTTCTTTCAGGAAATGTCTAAAACATGTGACGTCACGCAATGGCTTTGACTACAAACAAAATGTTAAAACTGTTGATTTTATGTTAGGCAATATGGTGACAGCGACAAGTAAGCATAGTTCCGGCTATATTTCTGTTGCCTTTAGATAATGGAACAACCTGTTTACACTGGCACTTCTGTTAAATTTTCTTGTATGGTGGATGGCGTGTGAATGCATTGCACGTTATTATGCAGAAGGGGGGATGGGCAGGGACGTTTTTCATATACAGACTTTTGGTGGCTTGACAGAATTTTGATCAGAATTGATAAAAAAAAATATTGATAGAATCTGTGTTTTATGAATATTGATGCAGTTAGAAAAACATTACTGTTTACAAAAAAAAACATGGACGTCTAGCCGCTCACTGTCTTATCAGTTCTAAAAATAGAAACTACAACGGATTTGTTTACAAACACCATCTATGATCTAGTCTAGTCCTATAACATGACCCGCATAAAATTAGTTTGACTACCACACCCCTAGCCGCTTCCAACAAGTAATGCTGTTTGGTGACAGATATCAACATAAAAATGGCATGTAACTGTTAGACACTAAGCATACGTGAATTTATAAACTAAAAACCCTTTGTCAAAACCTTTATAATTTATGGAAAGTTCTATTTTTTGCACTGTAAACAGTAAAAGACCCGTAAAAGACTGCAAAATGTTGACAGTCTGATCTTCATCGCATGCAAGATATTTTAAGTAAGTCCATTTCTAGCCTAAAATGCATAACTATTAATTTATCCTCATGCAGCACAACAATGTCAACATACAAATTACCGGTAAAAGGGCCTACCGCGAACATATATGACAATATAAGTTATAGCTATAACTTCAACAGTTTTAAAAACGTCATGACAAAAAATAACTGCTGTAAAAACTAACAACATACTTACAGGTGGAGAAGCCATGATTTGACATATAATCTGTACAGGGCGCTTTTTAAATACTTCCACGAGTTTTCAAAACTCCGATCAACAACATGAACGAGCGCAAAAAGGCACGTGAGCTAGACCTGTTTTGATTGGTCAATTTCGAACACATGTCGGAAATCATGGGACGGAACTCTTTCGAGTTAATGTTAGATGGTTAATGTTACTAACCTCACGACATGACGAATAGCGCTAAACGACAAAAATGCAATAAAGTATTCACGCAATGAAATTATTTTTGCAGCTTGAAATATTTTAAAGTTTCAGTAGATCTAATGACGTTGTTCCAACGTTTTTACAACGTCGGAATAGCGATGTCGGATTTTGGTTGCTGTAAAGCCGTTGGAACAACGTCGGAATTAGCGACGTCGGATTTTGGTCGCTGTAAAGCCGTTGGTACAACGTCGGGATAGCGACGTCGGACTTTGGTCGGTGTAAAGTCGTTGGAACAACGTCGGATTCTGGTCACCGACGTCGCGACCCCAAAACAACTATAAAAAGACGTCTTTGCGACGTCGTGTGTTTGCTGGGAAATAAACCAAAAAAAAAACAGCCAGAAGAAACATGGTTTTTATTAGCGAACATGTAAAATAATCTTTAAAATCTTCCTCGCATACCTTGATTAGCTGTCTTAATTGGACAATAGTGAATGGTTGACGAAGATCTGCGCAACTAGAACGCCTGAGACTGTGTAATAATGTTTTGATAACGAAAGATTCAGACGGACTCTGTCAGTACCTGATGCGGTGTATGTACACTATAGCGGATACGTAAGAGGTGATTGTCGAGGGTTGTAAATCTTTTAAATGGCGGACCGCAATAAACTGCGCTAGCTGTTCCACCGTAACAGGTAGTAGATGGGAACCCGGATAATATGTGGCATGAAAATTGCAATAGTGTCTACGTGCCTAAGTGCATTGGTGTAACTGCTAAAAGTCGAAGGCGAAAGTGACTTGAACAAGATGTCCTTAACAGCCTTGTTTAACATATAGTGGTGAGGCTGGTCTCTGGAATGACTGTATGTTCTGGGTCCATGCCTAGTGACTGCGCCTGAAACTTTGCCACCTGTGAACGCGAAAGTAGATCTGGTAAGATATTGTATCTCCCTAATAATCCATTATGTAATTTAATCTGTCGTTGAGACACGTGATGATACATTAAATTCTGTATCATTAGAATAGAAAAAGTGGAAAACCACAGGTCGTCCAACACGACATAAATGAAAATGTTGCAGGCTCGGTTTGATTGAAGTCTTATTATTATGGGGAGGAGTTCATTGGTGTATTTTAATCCAGTTTAAAATAATTAATTAACAACGTTCGCGTTTCTGTTTTAGTCATTTTTTAGTTACTCATAAGTCCTAACCTGTGATTGGTTGTCTTACAAAAAGAATTATTTGCTAGAATTGTTTCTATAACGACGCTCATACGTTTTTGGTGCCACTAGTTAAATTTGGTAGATGTGTGTCACCAGTCTACATGACGAAAATTCATCCCACCCGTTTCATGTTTTGCCCCTATGCTTATGATTATTAATTCACCTTGTATTTATATTGTTTAATTCGTTAATTGCCTTCATTTTTTCTCATTTACTAATGAACATATACATACTTAAATATGATTTGTTTGTGTAAAACTGTGAAGTATTTATAAGCAGAAAGTATTCAGGGACAGAAAGTATTGGGTGCATAGTTTTTGATTTGATTAAATATCATAGTGCTCTTGAGATAATTGAACATTATTGTGCTATATATTGAGAGATAATTCATAAACTTTGACATAATAACAGCTAGTGTTAACGTCTTTCTGAGTGGTTTAGCGGATAATTAAATTTAAGTTCACTTTGACCGGATTCACTCAGTGTTAGTATATTGAGATGAATTTGAGCCGCGTTTTCTCTGATAATCAATAATGTAATTGATACTGTTGTTATGAGACCTGGTGACATCATTAAAATCCTATATCATTAGGGGTTTTATTTATTGTTATGGGAAGGAGTTACTTATAATATTGATAACCAAATCCTGTAGTATAGAAAGTATACAACATTTCCTTAACTTACCTCGATACAATATTGACAAAATCGCAAGTATTGTTTTAGAAGATTTGCTCAGCGTCAATTATCCCAGGGCATGACTTTACCTAAACTGCTATGCTAGGTATCACATTTATATCATTACATAATTCTGTTATATTATTACAATTATAAACGCAAACCAAATTCCAAATCTTCACAGAGCTCAAACTTTGCTCTTTACTTAAATATTATGATATTTAACGTGTTGAACAATTGAACCATTGACATGCGTGCTCTGTACAGAATAATAAGCTATCGTCATTTGATGTCCGTGTTATCAGGTCGAGGCTGATATGGGCTAGAAGGGGGAGAAACTACAACATAATCTACTATTTCGTTTCTTGCAATATATTTTTTTTAAGAATTATGAACATTAAATTTTAGTTCAGAAAAAATGTAATTTCTAATCCTTCATCAAAGGTTTTAAAGGTTGGCCAGATCAAGTTGCAACAATATGACTTCATTCCTGAAAATAAAAGAAAACCTTAAATATCAAATTTACAGTTTTACTGAATCATTAATTTTTTATCTTTTGTACTTAATGCAAGCAATGATAGCATTTTGAAATACTGATAATATAAGAAATTAGGAAATATGTTTGAAAGCAAATGAAATTTGTTATTACAATCACACCTTTGGCAACAGGCAAATGGCATGATCTGCCAATAGTTGCGTGAGTTATCCAATCGAATAAAAATAATGCTGATTAAAAAGATAATTGTCAATGTGCTTCATAAATATATAGTTTTCGTCATTGTGATTTCAATTTACAGCAATCATGCACAAACCAAGGAATGACAGCAAACTTATTTTCTTGTATCAAATAGTAAATTGAATGATGAAAATCTCAACTACAAAGAAGCACATTGTTCTGTCCATAATTCTCAGACTATGAACATATAAACACCATAAATGAGTAAGTGTATTCAGTCCTGAAAATATAGTTAGCATGTAAAGCATAGACAGAAGAAAACAAGACTAGAATGATATAATATATAATTATATTGTTGCACAAAAGACAAAACCATTTTCAAAGATGAGCATCAATTTCATATAGCAATGCACTAACCTTATTAGTCATTATGTCGTCGTCGACTACAGCAAAGAGGCCCGTAACCACAGCGTCCCCGTGGGTATTCTCCATAGTAACATCTACGATATCTACATCTACACCGTCTACCGCCGCCACGCCACTGAGCTGAAAAAATAGAGGATCTTTAAAAAATTTGCAGAATCTATCTTTCTCAAGTTTTAACAGATATATCATTCAGATTTTGTGCACAAGTAAATTAAATAATAAGCATGAACTCTTTGCGAATATATTAATTTAGTATGTACTTATATTTATATCTACATCCTTGAAAGCGCTATTTTGTTATTGTTTCTGTTTAAAAATTACTGTAAATGTATTAATGCTATGCCGATAATCAAAAATGATCAAGTATATGTTCTACCTGTATGTATTTTATTGTTAAACTGTCTTACAAGCTTTTCGTTTTCCACTAAAAAATCATTTAGCTACTACAACACTTTTTGGGGTACACATGATATGATAGAATCGTCTTTGACGTCAAAAGGACGTCAATGTCGGCATTTTTAAAATAAGCTCTTTTATAATTATGTGGTGTGAAAAACATATATCGACGTTATCAACTGAAAATATACAAATTATTACATGATTATGAGATATACTCGTATATAAATAAAGGTTTGCTCAAATGTAATACTATGTTAGATATTGTATTTAATCAAGAGTAAAGATAAAATATCGTAGCTTATCACACATAATGATTTACATGTTGTTTTCGCTTGAATGCAATATACATGTACGTGAAAACATTTTAGTTGTTTTCGAAATATATAGAAAACACGAATTTAAATAATTGTATTTTACAAAGGTAATTTTCATACGTACACATTTAAACAAAATATTTTTAATATATATATTGCCCTAGAATATATTTCAAGTGTACTAGTATATTACTAACAATGGCGGGAACACGAAAAGTGCACTGTTTTGTTTCCAGTTACATCCACGTCAAGTCAGATATAACAAAATTATATAGTAGTTTACATATCTGACATATATTCTACAGAGTTTTAGCAAAATTGCCGCGAAGGTGATTTTAGTGCAATTTTGCATTGCCTTAACTTATTTGTAACTGGTAACTTTTATCATCCTATAGCTGAACATAACACTAGGTTTTGTATATGATGTTTCCCTATGCCCAGTAAAACATTCATAAATCTATCAGGGGATAGAAATTAGGTATTACATTTTTTTTTTGTTTTAGTGTTTTAGATATGTAATTTTCTGTATTTGATTTAAATGAAACGAAAATAAAATATTAAAGATACAAACAAAACATTACAATTAAGTTATTTTACTAATTATATATTTTTAATCATTTTTCCTATGAATGCCTATATGACCATGACTAAAAGGTATGCAAAACATGAGATACATACTTGTATTACAAAATTTATTAATCATTTTTTATTCAATGAACTTTGAAAAAAAAAGTTTTACAAGAAACAAAGCTGCTAAATTGATGAAGATCCTTTATGTCATACAAAATAACAAGTGGACTTACCTTCAGCAACCTCAGGAACGATAACCATGGTGATACAACTCACCAGGAGTAACACCAACATTAACTTGTTCATAATGGAAGATTTGTATAAATCTGCTGGAAGACTTTTAAAATACGGAGTTACCCCAGAAATAATGACGTTAAGAATTTGGTCTGTCTTATATAGTATTCTTCAAACAGAATTTACAATGTACTTAACTTCTTGTGGTTTGAATATTTACAGTTTCCTTTTTACTTACATCATAATTATTAACGATGGACATGGACATGAACATGGACAACTACATCAGTCGATATTGAAACTGTTTGTTCGATATCATGTTATGTTTCAAATATAACATACGACAAACACGTTTTTTAAGTTGTGAGCCAGCCTGATGATATTAGTATGACAGTAATTAGACAAATCATTCTGTACATAACTAGCCGTTACGTGTTTCATATGCTATTCAATTTTCATTTTTGTAGCAGTGAGCACTATGCCCAAATTTATAGTGCTGCCTCACTGGAATATCACGCCGTAGACACGTGACATGATACCCTACCCAGTCACATTACACTGACACCGGGCTGACCAGTCCTAGCACTATCCTCTTAATGCTGAGCGCCAAGCGAGGATTCTACTAGTACCATTTTTTACGTCTTTGGTATGACGCGGCCAGGGAAAGAACCCACCACCTCCCGCACTCGAGGCGGGCGTCTACCCTAAGGCTACCGAGGCGGTTAGGTTAAATAGGAGCTCTGTACATTACGTAAGGTAATGAAACCGTAATGGAATACCCTATGATCATCTTCTCTCATTATATAAATCTGCATTCTTTTGTTCATTTTTCTACAATAATGATAGCCACATGTGGTATTATTTAGGGTGGCCAACCAAAATGACTTTTTGGTATCGTACAGATGGGAAAAATATCTCGATTCAGGTACATTTTTGCTTGTATCTTTTTTATTACGTTATGAGATTTCAATAAGATAAAAAGCTTCAAAGTTAGGAAAACGTGTATTTTCCAGGGCCCAAAGCGTCTGTCACACATTCTCAATACTTTCTTCGAACACTTCGCCCACGTGTGCACGTTACCTACACATTTGGTTTTTGAAAAAAAAAATAGCGATGTGTTCGAGTAATTTGTTGACACCGTCTGACAGACGTTTTGTGTTGAGGAAAGTACTTGTTTTCTGCCTGCCTTCGTTCTATATTATTAAAATCACTCAGTAATAATTCAATTATAAGCAAATATGTTACAAAGCTTTGATATAAGTCCGGCATATTCAATACTATTTTTTACTTTTCAAAATCAATATCCTAACGAAAGCGAAAAGTTTTAGGTGTGAAGCTGGGAATAAAAGAAAAACAACGTGTGGTAGGAAGAGGGGGTAATTTAAGAAAGTCTTTAAAACATTGCAACGTAGTTTTGTTAAATGATATACGTATCTCAATACACACTTTGTAAGTCACACATATTCATTGAGGTGAAACTTGAAGTTGATCTATATATAGTCAGACTTGTCTGTAAAGGCACTACAAGTTTGTAAAATGAAAAAAATAAACATGCTGACCGGGGTTCTCAACACAGGTAAATCTACCAATTAAATGGTTAAATACTGTATTTATAAGCAGAATGTTTAGTAGTAGACTGTATCCACTAATACTTGACTGTAAAACATTTTACTAAGCGGATGAAATTTTAATTCTTAGAGATCTATGAAAAGCAGACTACATATTTTGTCAAATGATGTCATCCGTGCAACAAAATAAAAAAATGTGTTCTACACTTTAATCAGAAACCAGTTTAAACCTTCGCAGATTGTATCATAATTATTGCTACATAGTTCTACTGACAACAGCAATTGCTGTGTTACAGTACGGTCAGTACTCGCGATACAAGAAGGTCATCATGTAGACTAAACAAAGGCATACACACATTTATCATTTAATTTGACTTGTATTAAAAGTTAGTGTAATTGTTAACATTTCTTTTTACTAGTATTTCCCTATATCAAATCATTTGGGAATGTCGCGGTTATAACAAAAACTTGCATGTAGTTTTGGAATTGCACGATACGGGTTATAATTAATAAGCTTACCCGTTTATAGTTGTTTTACAAAGCTGGCTAAGAAGCAAGAGCTTAAGTGTGTTTGCTTTGTGCGAGTGTGTGTGTGTTCTGGTCGTATGCACGTCCGCATGCTGCGAGTTGCAATTTGGGGAGGCTGCGTTTTTGGAGCGTCGCTGTCCCTCTTGGATATATATCCCTTTTTTGTTTTAAATTACTTCATTTGTTTCAGTCAAGTAACCATGGCTGTCTTGCTTTACGAGTAACACGCCGATTTCTCCATCTTTATTACTTTTCAACTACACTGCGTCGACCATCCTTTTTTGAATATTTCTTGATAGTTTTGAAAGTACAAACGAAATTTCTATCTGTTCGTATATACTTGTAAAATACAAGGTTAGCGATGAAACGATATCTCCGAACACAATATCCTGACGTTGGTATTAACAGGACGACAGGACATAGCAGAATCCATACACAGATATTTAATTACACAACGACAGGGCTGAGCAGAATATCCAGGAGTTGCAGTTTAAATGACGACAGGGCAGATTAAAATCCACAACCTCTTAAAAACACGAGGCAATGCCGAACAATATACACACGTTAGTATTGTCAGAACGACAGGGCCGAGCAGAATTCATACGTCCCTATAAATACGTAGACATGGCCGACCAATATCCAGAAAATGCTATTAACAGGACGACAGGTTAGAGCTGAATCCACACACTGCTATCAACACAACTACAGGGGATATCGGTCTTGACACAATGACAGGGTAGAGTAGAATCCAGACGTTACTATTGTCTCAACGACAGAGCAGAGTAGATTCCATACGCTGATATAAACACAACGACAGGGTAGAGCAATATTCAGACGATAGTCTTAAACTGAAAAGATATGGGTAGATTTCCAAGAAGTACAGAGCACATCAAAAACGGCTAGTGTCATACATCGCAAAGAAGGCTCGCCACAAATAGAAAGTTTTTACTGTAGTTGAAAGATATAGCAGACGGGTTGCTTAAAACGTTATTTTAATATATAATTATATGCAAGATATAAATTTGGTAAGAGTTAGGTATAGATGATGAATATTCAATATGGAAAGCCATACCCCGCCTCCCCACCCCCACCCCCATCGCCGCTCCCGACCACGAACCACAGCAGTGTAAGCATGGACGCGCATAACACCAACATAACACACAGACGCGACGCATTATTATATTATGCTGTGATAAAAACAATGACAGAACCGAACAATGTCTTGACGCTGCGATAAACATATCGACAAGACCGAATATTATGCCGCAATAAACAACGACAGGTATGAGCAACATCCAGTCACTACTGTGAACACAACGATAGGACCGAGCAACATCCAGTCGCTACTATAAACACAACAACAGGATCGAGCAACATCCCGTCGCTGCTGTAAACACGCTGTAAACACAACAACAGGACCGAGAAACACTACGTCGCTGTAAATACAACGAAATTACCGAGCAAAATCCCGTCGCTGCTACAAACGCAACGACAGGGCCGTGCAAAATCCCTTCGCTTTGTAAACACAACGTTAGGACCTAGCAATATACAGTCGCTGCTGTAAACACAACGATAGGACCTAACAATATCCAGACGTTCTTCTTAACGCGACGACAGGACCTATAACTTTGCTATGTTAAAGGATGACAGCCGTTTTTATTGGCAAAACAACAACATACTGGAATGCTTCTGATAAATTTTATTGACATAATACGTTATTCATTGAATCAGTTGTTAAATGAAACGCATTTCGTTCAACTGAATTACATTATAAAGACTTAACATAATATTATACGATTTTATTTGCTCTAAATTGCCATGTTAACATCACCGTACATAACCAATGCTATGTTGTATTTATGGTCACGTAGAACATGATATCAAACAACGATTATATGTAAATCATACTATACCGTGCTATTTTTCATTATCAACACAACTAGCCAAGTGAAGTTTAATAGTAGGATTTTCGAACTTTGTTAACATGTTTCTCTCAATGATTAAGTCAATTTCCGAGACACAATAATACAAGAATAAATATTTTATAAAAATGTTATAAACATTCTATTGATGACTTTATATAATTGATATAATTCTTTTCTGGCCGCATGATTATGTAAATTCTTGCTTTAGATATTGCCCCTATTGACGTCATTTGACATCACATTACGTATATTTGAAACCCTGAGAGAGGTGCAAAGCCAAAATGTTGGTAAACAAAATCTGTTAATGTTTGATTTTTAAATTTCGACCGTTTTTAATCCATATAATATATCATTTGGATAGAAAAGTACATTGTATGTCAACTTTTGAAGACAATTTCATTAAACCCGTGATTAAATTTAAACACAATGTTAAACGCTTGTTTTAGAACATTTTAATAAAATAAAATAACAGAACAGAACAGGACCATATTACACAATTAGACTTGGACACAAATCAACGTAATAGCATCATTTCAAATACATATATCAAACGGTGAACGTGGAAACAAATGATTTCATAACGTCAGTGAATACAAAAGGCTTGTATTTATATTTAACAAAACAGGCTACAGGTTCACAAAGCATTTTTCGGTCCTAGCTGAGTCTCACTGAGACCAATCATCAGTACTAAATAGTGACTTGAAAATAGTCATTAACTTAACAAGTAATTTGAAACATGCACTTAAGATATAAATGACAAATAAAGTCAGCTGAGACTGAAAATGTTTTGTTAACACAAGGCCAGGTTATCACAGAATAGAAACTTCTTTAACAAAGATGACTTGAACACGATTGTTCATTGTCATAACATGAATGGATTTAAAAGAGTGACAGAAAAAAGTGATTGATAGTCGTACCAATGATGTAAAAATTAAATTTTATACTGAAATGTAATTAAAGCATTGTTGTAATAATATAGTTTCAGTTTTCTTTTATTTGTTCGCAACTTATTAATGTGATAATAGAAAAGTACTTGAAGAAAACCAAAGATAAAAAATTGTGCATCTACTTAAAAATAAATCCTGTAAGATTCTCTTTTTCCTGCTCTGAAGTTGTAGATACATGACATTGTGTTACTGTTGAGAAGACTACAAAAGAAAGATGTAAAACAGAATTGCCAAAATGGAAAATAAAGAAGAATATAAAAATCCCGCTGAGGACCTAAGGACAGGGCCGTTGCAGAAATCGCCGAACCCAGAATCACCTTGACCGCACAGTGTTAAACAAGCGGTGAAACCTTGCAAAGACGGCTTGCAGCTTGTCTGATTATCTGGCCCCACTGTTCCCACTTTGAACAAAGTATCAGCATCGTCACTGAAAAATGCAGTTCCATCGCTACAGTCTCGAATAAAGCTTCTCATCATTTCTGAAAAGCAATATATCATTTCAGATTTGGCAGTCAAAGTAAGCTATGTTTTCCTCTTGGTTGTGTCTGACTTTTAATTATGAAATTCTTACAGTTGTATGATTCAGAATAAAATGGATATATATATATATATTTCAATAAGGGAACTGTTTAGTCCCGCATAATGATACAATGTGATACGTTTCTTTTTATCTACAATGTAAATTTAAGTTACATGAAGTACTTTTAATGGTTTAGGATATTACGATTTAAGCTAATTGTTAGATTTTGAAAAGGTATTAGACTCAAGTCACATATATTTTTACAACCTTTACAATTTGAAATATTTTAAGGTTTAGCAGTATATCACAAAAGCACTGAAATTTTTAGTGAACAAACAACATCTTTACAAACAACCTATCTGTCCAATACATTTTAACCGTTCTGTTCCATAGAGTTGGATACTTAAAATATTCAAAAAGAGTTGTCCCCCTTTAAAAAAGAATGCCATTTGTAAAGAAATAGAAGTAAACATTTGTTAAAACCGATGTTTAACCTAGTTATGTAAAGTTTAAGCTTGGACATTGTTGCAGATACATCAAAATGAAGACATGTAACAGTTTTTTAAAAATGGTGAGTTTTTAAAGGCGTTGAACTGTCCAGAAGTGTAGCCCCTTCATGCAGTCCCTTTCCGGAATTCAATATATATATGAGTAAATTGACAATGGTTTTGTAGAATAATATATTTTGTTTATATTCGGTTTAATTTTCATGTAAAACAACTTTTTCTTTCTATGATTTGGTAATGTTCGAACTTTCTTCTCCTAAACATGCACCTAACTCTTAAATGCCGTCAGGTCCCGATGTTGAGACTTTAGTAAAATATCAGTATTTGCTATGTCTGAGATCAATTCAAATAAGATTCAAGCTGTTATCAGCAGTTGAGCTAAAGTAAGTGTAATATACCTCCTTCCTGTAGGAATGCAACCATACAGTATTTTGGTTTTCCTGTATCATCATAATCTGAACAGTTTTTCACATACTTATCAACCCTGTAGGAGCCAGTCATCTCGTACCTCTTCCGGTAATATCTCATAGTTCTGTACCATGTTTGACACTGGTTTCGACCGTCAATATTGCTTGTGTCCGCGCAAAAATAACACATTAAACCATGTGAAATATAAAACAAACTACTAAGTAAGGTTTTGCTTTAATTTCCTGTTGATATGATTGGCTAGTTTTGCATAACATACGACTGAATGATCAAGATTGCTAATCGGCAATCACTTGATTTTCCCCGCAGTTGGTTTGAAACTCGCAATATATTGAATATTCTATCCAAATGGATTTCAGGTCTCTATCGATGTCTGCGTAACGTAAATCATTGACTCTTATTGGATATGATGACCCTTGCGATCATTATTTGATTTGGTCGGAAAATGGCTGTCATATCAGACCGCTTTACACTTACTCCAAATTGAATAATGACTATATATTGTCGAAAATGATCGCTTATTCAGTCTGCAACAATTGTTCTTTACGTCATACGTCCGTCTGTCTGTTTATTCTCCTGAATCCCGCTATCTTGTTCTACAGATAGTACAATTCCCGTCCGTCAGCCCATTTCATCAGTCGGTCTGTTTCGTGTGTGTAAATACTATGTGAGTTATATCATAGTTAATGTGGCACTGAGACACTCAACGGTTGCACTTATCATCTTTATTAAAGGTTAAAACTCATTGACTGAAATGTCCGGTGGAATACTGGCCGTCTGCCATTTTGGTTAAAGATGACCCTGTTTTAATCAAAATGTATGCTGTCTGACATATTTTTCATTCGGTATTTGAAATCGCGAAATTCACGACTGTTTCTATGTCGTGAAGTTTACCACTGTGCAGTAATTTCAAACTGTCGGCCCGGTTCGTCTTTTAGTCTGTCCGGTGTCACATCATATCTGTTTAGCCCACTGAAGGTTATATATGAATCTAGGACGCCCAACAAACACAATTGACGTACCGAACCTGTCTTCCAATTGCGCAGGTACAATGTCAATGTCGTAGGGCAGTGCTTCCGTGTGTCCTATCCACATTCTCTAAACACTTAGAAGAATATTAGTGAAACTAAGTATGGGTGTATATCTCATTTTCCAGACCACAATTCGAAACCCGCCCTTGCCACTCATATATTTGTAGTCTGCATATGCTTGTGAGGCCTTTCTAATATTTATAGATTAGTTTGAAAATTGTCCCTTCTATGTTATTACGACATAAAACCAACGAACCATAAGTATATATAAAATTGCAACGTAAGTCAACATGATAATGATGGAATGTGTCGAGCTACTTGCACACTTTGTCGTCTGTTACTGCTTTAGGATTTTATATAAATATGAGACTGTCAGGACTCAGAAAGTTTATTCGGTTTAACTATGAAGTTCAACAATAAGGTAAACAATAAATGATGCATGAGAAATTGATACATCATAATATAATCAAATACATCAGTTGCACTGGCAACACAGCAATTCGTAAAACTTGTGACAAAAAATCAGAGCAAATTTTGATAAATGACAAATGGTATCACAATCATTATACGTTATAAAATTTAATAATGAAAGGTACGTTATAAGATTAATTTAATGAGTGAGTCTTATACCTGTAGTAATGTGCCCGCCCACTTAGCTCAATAAGGAGAGCGCAGATCTACGGATCGCGGTGTCGTGAGTTTGAGCCCTTGGCGAAGCGTATGTTCTCCGTGACGAATTGATAAAAGACATTGTGTCTGACACCATAACCATTCGTTCTCCACCTCTGATTCATGTGGGGAAGTTGGCTGTTACTTGCAGAGAACACGTTTGTACTAGTACATAATCCAGGAACACTGGTTAGGCTAACTGCCCACCGTTACATAACTGAAATACTGTTGAAAACGGCGTTAAACCCAAAACAAACAAATAAACCTGTAGTAGTGACAATATAAATTCATCAATATTATGATCAAAGATTTTAGCAATTCATCGAATTGTTTATTAATAAACCGAAAAGCAGAATTGCTATATAGCGTTAAATGCCAAACTGGTTAGTTATTTATTGATATTCTAAGAGTTTAATTGGAAATCAGCATGTGACACATTTCTACATACCAGCAGTCTGTACCAGAACTAGCATCAAAAATATCCGAAGATTCATTTTTCAAACCAACCGTTTATAAATATTTGTATATGCCCTTTCTTCCGGGTTTTATATGCAAAACATACTTAACTGTGAGATCAACAGAGCGTAAATGTCTTATTGTACTGAATGTAAAGAAATATTCTTTACAACCCGTAATTTTAACGTTTAAAGTTACACTGGTACATGTATGGCAACCCGATTAATAAACCCGTATTTTGAAGTTTAGAGATAATAAAACTGCAATATGTCGAATCCAAGCCTCCATATAAAGACCATTACTATAATATTATAATCTAACGAAGCGCCAGTCACGAGTGTTAAGTGGGAACAGTCCAGTCTGGTTTTTCAGAATGAAAGAAACAGAAGTATTCATATTCAATTTTGTTAAAGATGATCAGATCTGTTAAGGGTTCTCACGTATGTACATTTTTGTTGAACATTTTTGAATGCGTGAATCAAACTTCCTGTCTACATTATTACGGCTGGAACTAAAAGTCGAATGTGGGTAAAAAACGTAAACTATTATCAATCCATAAATTAGATTCAGCTCACATCTATGAAAAAATAAACGTATATTAGTTATTTTCCTCACTATCATTGTGTACATTTAGCCTTATGCTTTAGATACATGAATCATCCTGAGGTCCATCATTCCCTTGTTTCAGTATCATGGTAATCTGGGCCAATTGGCCCAGCAGCGTTTATATACATTGACATAAACGTCTTCACAAAACTACAAGCATCTGCTTCAAGACAGTATGTACCGCAACGTTCGAAGAGGAGGAATATCCCTCAATGATTCTCATCCTTTGAGTCTATTTTTCAGTTTGATATACGGGACTTCCCATTTGCAGACAAATAAATATACTCTCCTTTCAAAAGAATTTATAATTTACAGAATTCTACGATTATAAACCATTTCCTTTCTTCAACTCTGATATGAATTAGAATCTTTTTAATACGTCGATAAATTAAGATATACTTTCTGTTGTTAAATATTATGGCAATATTGTAAGAATAAACTATGTCTTGTTCTTTAGATATCGTTTAGGTTGTTAAGTAATACTAATGATAGTAATAATAATAATGATAATAACTTTATTTAAAGAGGATAGCATATTTGGCTATAGCCTGTCTAACATATGGTCCTCTGACATCAAAATTTACAAATTCCATCATTAGTATGTAACATAGACAGTGAAATGAAAGATACATGAATTAGAACAAATGAATCCTTAGTGTCATAAACAGTATTAATAGTGTTTCGTATCACCATTGCTTTAGTGTTCTGTTCTGACTGGAGTTTAGAAAATTGGGAATTTCGGTTTGCTTTATATGACACGAGGGTATGATGAAATATATTAATCATATCATGCTTTTGCCTTGTAAATATAAGTTAATTCTATCATGCCGATGTGAAAATAACCGATAAGTCTTTTACAATTCATATATCTGCATTTGTCTTGTGATCTGAGTGATCATACTGACTGCTTTTCATTTATAAGATATCAAATTACAACGTTACATTGGGCTGTTTTTAGCAAAACACCAACTTGATATCAGTGATTCGACAGTAGATGTAAACAATTGGCAGTTGAAGAAGAATGTATTTACATGTTATTGTTGGTAATTCATTAATATTATCCATATGTCACAGGATCACTATATCTTATTGGTGTCTAATTATTGTGTGCATGTTTCGTAATGTCTTTATTGTACTCCGTACTTGTATTCTTGTATTATGTTGTATCTGGCTTTGTATATAATAAACACCTTATAGAAAATTCTACTCAAATATTCATATATTTAGATGTCCCATTTTATATCCCATAGCTTAATTATAATCGTTTATTCATTCATCTCTATAATTTATTCATTCAATCAGTCGTTCTAACTGTCCATTCATTTCACTCGCCATTTATGCATACATCATTCACAAGCTAATACTTTGGTGATATGCCTCAGGCTTTATACACACCTCAAAACACTACGATATAAAAAAACAAATCTTCAATCCGATTAGTATTAATTGTCAAAAATTAATAGTACGATATATAATTTGTTGAAAATAATGCACGACTTACTTTCACGTGTATCAAACATTATACAATAATGCACGTTGTGTTTGTTACACATCATTTAGAAATGTTAAAACAACAATGAAATATATTCAGCCATAACGAATAACATGTGTATCATTTTACTGAAGTGACAATGAATATGTAACAAAAATGAATAGCTTTGAATCAAGAAATATGCACTCGATTTTTATAGATTAATATTGCACATTTCTCGATACATATCTAATAAGTTTGCATAATAGTATCCGATATCAGCATAACAACTTTCCTCTAAAGTTATGGCATCTTTTACAGTTGTATCGTCTAAGTTAAAGTTGTCTAATATTTTCATCTTCTCACAGTAGTACTGTTTATGCGACCAACTTTTGAGTATTATTTCTCATCTAACTTATGTTCTGTACTTCGCCATTCTCGGTTGTCTTTCCATTCCGTCGTAGATGCAATTGTTGTCAATCCATCCTGCTCACCGTCCATCGTCCATGGTGAACATCAAATCTACCCATTTGTCGCCTCAGATTCCAATAACACCGCGGACCGGTGTCCCGGAACGCTGGGTCTTCGAACTCCTCCATGTTGTCAGTTATCTGGACGATTTTCAGTTCACGCCATCCGGTAATAAAGTGGCTCTCGCCGATAAAAGCAGATAAAAACGGATAAAATGCCAGCTGACGTCGACCTGAGAAGCACGAATCTAGGAGCCCCGGTAGCAGGATGCAGAGTAAACAGCTGTAGCTCGGCGATATAAACATCCTTCGGTTGATTGTACCCTTTTTACAGCAACTTCACCTATGTTAGTCACGTGTCGCTAACTAGGTCAGTCGTAAAGTACAGTTATTTGAAATTACTTAACAAGATACAAAAAGCTTTTTTATATATTGATTAAAGGTCATCAAATCGTAGAATGGTTCAGGGTCTAATCATTTTTGTTTTATTGTATACTAGCCGATGGGAGTTATTTTTTCAAAACAACCAAATTCATGTTGAATGTAAGTTCGTTTTGAATTAGGTAATCATATAATTGGATTTATAAGTTAACGTCATTTTTCAGTCGCTGAACTTCCAAACCAAGGTTAAACAAGATATGCACGTGATAAAATACGTTAAAAGCAATTAAAGCATATATGTAAAGAATTTTTATTTGCTCTAAATTGTTATAAAAACAACATAGTAGAAAACCTTGTATACAATTTTTTTACATTGTATTATCATATTTATGATCACGGAAAAAACGAATAACACGATGTTAAAAATAAACGCCTCGCTACCAATCAGATGTAGATCATATTATATTACACAATTTTTATAATCAACATCATCCAATAAACAAGAAAATAAAAACGTTTAAACCACAAGAAAAAAAAGACGTTTGAAATTATCTATTATAGAGATATCAAATGGACAAAAATTCAGTATGTTATTATTTCTTGAGTAACGTGGTATTTTGAAACTATTCCATTAGAATTATTGAAGTCCTCAACTATGAACAAGTTAATTTTAGTGTTTCTTTTGTTGAGTTATATCAGCATGATTATCGTTCCTAACACTGCTGAATGTGAATCGGCTTGTTGATGGTCTGTATGCATAACCAAAACATTCTTTCTCCAAAATTGAACGTGCGCACGTATTAAATGGTACACTCTTTAGTCAGTATATTATACACTTAATGCTTGCGTACATCCAGTACGTGGAAATTGATATTTGCGAACGTCACGTTCATTTCTAGTATAAATCTGTGCTTTTAATATGTAAACATCGTCTTTATAAATAATCTATAAATCTAGTATGAATTTTATCTGTGATGTTTCGAATAACTGCAAGAAATGGTAATGTTTGAAACCACAGGAAAACAATATGTTATTGAACATACCTTTTATACTCTGTATTTCTGATTATTACATTATTTTCTTGTTTGTTACTGACCAGATTATAATATGTCGCCGATCTGTATATAGATCACACTTAAGGGGACGCATACTTTGAAATTAGAAAAAAGTGGGTGGGGTATTATAAAATTTACCTGCAAAAAAGTACAAGGTTTTGGTAAATGAAATGAATACTGTTTCAACTGTTATAAGTACACAAAGGATTGCTCACTAAAATAAAAATGAGAAAAACTGAAACAAGAAAGTTATTGTTGAATTACATAAGACTTCTTGTGTACATTCAAAGTCAACAATTAAGACTTTTTGGTGCGAAAAAATAGTGCTTCACTTTGTCCAAACATTTATCAATGTCCTACAGATTCTAATTTAAAGAAAGAATGTGAAATAAGTTCACTGTCTTGCTTTTCATTTGGCATATGTGAGCTAAAACACATTATTTAGTTTGTTTACAAAGTAGTGCATAAGAAAAGATACGGTGGTCAAGGAATGCCACATTACAAAACTAAAAGAGTATATTCCCCTTAATACATTAAACATTTATCATTACAGAAGTCTAGTGGCTTACAATAAAGGCCTAGAAATGTTGCCATTATTAATTTTTAACTTGGTATTCATGAATTGCAATGCACTTAAATATCAAAACACATTCAACAAACTTTTGAAAATGTACTGTCTTAAAAATCCCTAAAATAAGGTATGAAATTTTGTTGAGAGGTCCAATCAATGTGTATATGTGCAAAAGCAACATTCTAATCTTGTTCACAGAAGTTACTAATACACAGCAGGAATGTCAATGATCAAAACTGGACGAATATACAGTTATCCTCATTTTAATGTCATTTATAATTTGTCCTTGAATTCTCCACCATACTTTTCATAACTCTGTTTGCACGAGTTGCACGAGAATGCTGTCATTCACGTAAAAAAATGGGGTCAAATAAGTTGTAAATGCAATATCATGTAAACGTAGTTAATGGATTATGCAGTTCAAGATAAACTTTATCTCATAACATAACGAACATGTATAATGTTGTAACAACAACTTTACTTACACTAATTTAAGTAGCAGTCGGTTTATAAGTGACTTTATCGATTCATTTTGTGTTTTGTTATTGTTGTCAAAAGTATAACGGAAGTGCCTCACAACTGAAGCGGAAACCAGTTTGATGCGCAAAGTAGTCCACTGTAGGTAATATTTTTTGACAAATGTCCACAGAAATTAATAATTTTCTAATATTAAAGAAGAATATCTGAATAGGATTCATTATTTGATAAGAAATTATAATCATCGACATGTTTTTTTTAAAAAGCGTACACGTGCTGACACCTAAGTTGTCTCCCGTTGTTTATTAGAGTTACCTTTCGTCCGGCGCAGTAATACATTTGCAGTGAATCGCCGAGAAGTCGTGGGAAAATTAAAAACCATGTAAACAAACTAAAATTAACCACCTTTTCAAGATGAATTTCAAGTGATCGGCATTATGCATTTAACCCGCCTGACCTGTGTAGCATCTTAGATATCTGTTCTAAGGTATTCATTGTGTAGAATGTCATGTTATGCCCTTGCAATGCTAATCCCACTCTGATATTTTTGTTTACATTTTTTATCAATGAGAAATATGGCGTCCATCCCGAGATGAACTGACGTGGCGTTAAATTTTTACATGTTTAAGCAAACCTGGTGTGTTAGAAAGAAAATCTCATCCCTTCAACATTATTTGGAACACTGTTATTGTAAAAAACCTGTTTTTTCCTTATACAAAAGCTTAATATTTTGTGTTGAATGTACTTTCACAAACACCTCTGTTTTCCTATTACATTCATAGTACCACATCCTTATCCACAAAATACTGAATATTACAGGTGTCCATCAGTATTATATCAGTTTAGGAATATGTTTTTTATTTTCCCACCATCGATTTCTTGAATATGCACCCCTTCCGCATTGCTGTATGAACTCTGAATGTAGCAATATGCGTCCCCTTAATGACTAAAACCGCTCCATTTATACATTCGGAAACTTGAATTTAATAGATTTTCGTAATGTATATATCATGAAATAAGCATAATTAATAAGGGCATCAACATGGTAATATTTGCTCTGATAAACGAAGCGTTGCCCGCTTAGCTCAATAGGGAGAACGCAGATCTACGGATCGCGAGGTCGCGAGTTCGATCCCCGGGCGGGGTGTATGTTCTCCGTGACGATTTGATGAAAGACATTGTGTCTGAAATCCTTCGTCCTCCACCTCTGATTCATGTGGGGAAGTTGGCAGTTACTTGCGGAGAACAGGTTTGTACTAGTACAGAATGCAGGAACACTGGTTAGTTTAACTGTCCATTGTTACATAACTGAAATACTGTTGAAAAACGGCGTTAAACCCAAAACAAACAAAATACTACGGTTCATGAAGCTCATACCCGGATTAGTTATATTTGGACATCTAGAGAGCCGGTTGTCGACGTCGGAGAAGAATATCGAATACACGCTGAAGTTATTACACCGTTAAAAGATCAATAAACTGGCTTGCTTTTCCAATAATACATGTAGTAGGTTAGACTGATTTTCACGTTGCGAAACGCCGAATAAGGTGACTTCGACGAAATTCAAAACTCTTGCGTAAACGTGTTAAACGTGGAACCGTAGAGCAATAATCTGTCTAATATTGTAATACTGAAGTAACTTGATTTTGTTTGATACTGCCGCTTATAAGAGTTTCAATAACAGATTTTTAGAAACACCAACTTCTGAGATGAATAAAAGTCAATACGGATTTTAATGAATACACCTTTACTACACAAAAGTCGGGACATCTTGAAAATAATGGATGTTAATGAGTTTTTTATCGACTTATTTCTGTAAATACGCGCAATGAATTTGTATGGCAGAACTTACAGCACGAGTTATACGTGCATAAGTGAAAACGATCATACTGCAAGTATTACGTAATAAACCACCAAACTGTGTCAGATATAATGAATATTAATAAGATAGTTTCAAAATATTTGAATACAAGTTGCAATGAAATAATTGCCATATGAGGCGTTTTTAAAAATCCTTCCGTTTAAACTCTGTTTAACTTTTAAACAAGTGAACGGATGTGTTGGAAAGTGGTATCAATATAATAAACATGAAGTATCTTTAAAAAAGATAAACGGCCACAGTTACCAATGTACACTTTAAGCTACGAAACGTGCATGACTCTGCACTTTTACACACGATCGGGTATTCATAAAGCATAACATAATGTAGTTTTTAAAGTAAAATTTTCATGCTTTTTATGTAGAACATATTTTACAAAACACATATTGTACATCATAATTATATTAATCATAATCTAGGAAATTTGACAAAAAATAAGACTAAAAATGAGGGTCCGAAAAGTGGGGAACGAAATGACCAATTTGAAATCGTCAAGGGATACCAAATGACCAAAATGGGGACGAGGTGACTCGCAACCCTGTGGAATTTTTCATCCACAAATAAAAATGTACAGTTTTTATCAGCTGTTAAATGTCCTTCACCCCAGATATTCACAGGAAGTAAAGGTGAATTCAATACCGGCCGGAAAAATATAGTACTAGTATAATACACTACAAATTTATTTTTGATTAAACTCAAGAATATTTATGCGTTTACAACTTGCTCCTTTAATAATTCGTCTATAAAACTCAGAGGCCATCCATCGAATAAAAGTATTCTTTCATAGAGTAATTACAGATTATTTTAAGCATTAAACGCTTCTGTAACTTTTTGGAAAAGGTGCTTCAAGTGTAAAATGTCTTTAAATATATGTCTTAAATTTTAAGTTAACAGTTCAAGACGTAATAGTACTATGCAATGAGACAATATTGTACATGCCTTAGGCTATATATTTACATAGCATCATATTGACAGACTTGCACATGTGCATATGATATAACATGTGCATATTACTCAGCATAAATCATTTAAAGCTGAAATTGAAATTTAAAAGTCTCTGTAGGAAAAATGCGTTTCACTAATATGTTAATCACTGGTTAATAATCTTTGAAAGAGTTGTTTCGATAATAGTTTGTCCTTTGTATAACAGACAGACATCTATCGTAAAATCTGAACTGGAAACATTTTTATTCACATCTTTTTAGATATTAGTATGCTTACAACTGACATTTTTAGTATTATATATATGTTTTTGCATAGATATTTTTAAAAATGTTTTTCAATTTTCGTTTTCATTATAACTTCATTTCGGCGACATATGACCTTTTTGTGTCCATTCGCCGTAAAATTCAACTCACACACCCACTTTTTCTCTATGGTCTCCAAAATTTCGATTGTCTGCGGAAGACTAAATGCCTAAGTTTTGTATTAGTTTAGAGTGTCATATTGGCTTTGGTTATATTGTAGCTAAGGCCTCTTCTAGGGCCTCTTAATTCTGTCAAATGTTACTACATCAACAAGAAAACAATAAAATTGCTTTGATGTGCGACAACTAAATACCCTAGTGGTTTTAGTGTTACAATATTATTTGTCAGTTGGCACAAACACCAGCTGCTCTCTGCTTATAAAAAGGGTTAGCAATTTGAATATTTCACCAAATGCTTTCCTTAATTCTGTTTTTTTTATGTAATCACATTTTGCAGGTAAGAATTTATATTTATGCTGGTTAATTTTTTCTTCTAAGTTCAACATTGTTTTCTACAAATTCGCATCATGTTTTATGTTATGATTTGATAATTGAAACAATAATATTAATGCTTTTACTGTGTAAAACTAAGGCAAATACGGTAATTAGTTATCGCAGTATGTAACAGTTAAGAAGCATGTTATATTTACTTAATGTTGATACTGCATTATAATATTGATATTGCATTAATACTAATATTTTACTTAATGTTTGCTCATTACATTTCCATTACTTCATACTTATGTTGTTTCCACATTTCAAATGCAATGTAGATCTATTTTATTTATAATTCATTCATAATTCAATCATAATTTGCACACATTCGTAGCATTATTGTTATCATTATTGTTGTTACTATGTTCATATAATAAAGACCAAATGCTTTCCTAAATTCTGTGTGTTTGTGTATTCACAGGTTTGCACACTATTCCAACAACAAGTTTCAGCCCTACTGCCTATTACAATATTGTAGGCTGCCATAATTTTGTTATGAACATAAAATATATTAATGCTTCTATTATTTCTTATTTTAGGTAATTGCTGATTTGACAAAATAAAATCTAATGTAGTGCTTTTCTAATCAGGTAATTATGCATATTTTCTATTAATCTAATTTTAAAAGTACAGCTATTACATTTTACGGGAGTTTCGTAGAATACAACTATCAAAACTACCCAAATGATTACTTCAAGTGTTAAATCATAACACGGGGCTTCGATGATAGAGTGCTTAATGTCACCGACGTGGGTTCAAACCTCAATTGGGGCGTAGAATTCTTCATGTGAAGAAGTCATCCAGCTGACTTATGAAAGGTCGGTGGTTCTATCTATGTGCGTTGATATCAAAATCTGGTGCCTTCCGCCACCATCAATAGCTGATAAAGTCGTCACTTGACCTAAATTATGTGACTTGAAACCAAACAATAAATCAATATACAAATTATAAAATATTTCCTAACCCAGTCTTAACACATTGAGTAAATATATATTAAGTTTTTATATATAATATTTTGATATTGATATAGTCTGGAATGTCCCGTTCTGTTTCCTTATTTTCAACGCTCGTGTGTGTAATACGTTCTCTTGTAGCACCGTCGATCTGTTCATAAATGTACGCATCTTGCAGCTGACTGTACTGATTTGCTCCTGTTTGACTGTCATTCAGTTTTTCATATTGAAGCGATGATTCAGTATCTGTTCTAGTTTCTGAAATAAATTACAAGTTTTTATATGAATTCTAATTCTAATGTTACACAACGAGCAAATATTTTATATAATGCTCATGGTCGGACGGTTTTATACAGCAGTGCATGTATCGTTATTTAGAAGAGGACAATAATCGCATATAAAAATAGACATTCTTTTAGTATCCACTTTTTTCATCACTGAACGCAATGCAAGTGTAAAACATGTCCGTATCATTGTGCATCACTGGGTATGATAACACAGTCTTTCAATTGTATTATGAAAAAAGTAGGAAAACAAAGTATGCAACAGTTGCTTCACCTTTTTCTATTCTAAATTTTCAGTTAGATATCATTTTAGTTTAAAACACTGATTGATGTACTATAAGAGTTAACTGCAGAAACATCGAAATATTCTACCCATTCTGCCTGTCACACGTTCTATCTTGCTTACATTTGACATCGAAATGGGGTCGCATACTGTCGCGTATCCTGTCGAGCCGTTATACCCTATAATTCAAAAAACAATATAAGAAATTATCAGTCTGCGAACAAAAAAGTGACACAACGCACTCTGTTTATGAATAGGCAAGTAGAAAAAGTGGAAAACCACATAGCCATCAACATGGCATAAATGAAAATGTTGCAGGCTCAGTTTGATAGCATATTAATTGTAATCTCGCATTTACATACTTTTTAGAAATTATCTTTCAGGAAATTACGAGTAATGAACAGTAAAGCTGAACTGAAATATTCTCTTACGGATTTTTGATATAATTCATTTTAGAGCATCAGTGAACATACATAGATCATCACTGATTCATCTATTAATAATGTTTGTTTTCTTCGATTTCCTCAACTCATTGGTTAAGAAGAAAAAATAACATACTATCCGTTTGTCCGCGAGGATTGTTTTACTGGCACATTTTTCTTCGTCTGAAACGAATTTGGAGTTTTGCACATTTAGAACAGAATAAGAACAGACATTTATGATAAAGTGGTTTATGTAGAGGATGATGGCAAGTCACTCAGACTTTTCAAAAGTACATTATGCAAATTTCTTGAGAGTTTGTATGTTGAAAGACTACTCCATAGATTCAACAAATAGGCATGCTTTGCACGTTCGTTTTCATTTATTATATAGATAGACAATAAAATCTGAAATAAACTTCGATGGAAGCATAGAATGCAAACAAACAAAATAATAGCTGACTCGGTTTGATTGAGTCCGTTCAAGAGAGGAAATGAAACGTGCAACACACTCAAGTCCACTAACTCTGACTCCAGCTGAACTTTGATGGAGTCCATGATCTTAGATCACTCATACCCAACTTTACTTGAATGGACACCTCTACTAAACAAGAAACAAGTCTGTTTGGCCCTATGACGAATGCATTTTCTAATGAAGGATCAATTTCACTTAAACCGTTTTCTTTGAGTGTCACCAGATTATCATTATAAACCATTTCAGAGGAGATTGCTGAAGTGTACTTACCTTAGATATCTATAAACGAAGAAGCAACTGCCAACCATAATAACAGTTGTAATGCATACGCCAACACCTACACCAACAAAAGCCGCTGTGTTTGAAGAACTTGTACCCGAACCAGTTGTTGAACCTGTATGCATGTTGTAAACAAAATTGGAAAATGAAGTATTTCAGACATTTTATTGATATATATTTGAATAATTGTATTTCTCGATATTTGTTTTATCTTTTCCTATTAGTTATGTGCTTCTTTTTATCTTCAAACAGAAGTGATGAGTGTTAAAGGAGTACATGTTATTTTGTGTCAAAATGGGATATAAAGAAACAATTATGTAACCTGTACTTAAACGCAGAGGAAAATGCCATGTAATTTGCCAGAAATAGATAAAGCGAAGAACTAACTCTAGAAATATACTTTTTACTTCAAAACTAACATGTTTCGTCCATTGGACTTCATCAGAGTATAATAACAAAATAGTATGACGTCACAGGAAAGTACGACGTCAATGACGACGTCAAAAGACGTTACCCATTTTGGCGTAATATTCACATATAGTATAGGATCAAAAATAGATACTTATTCCCTGCAAAAATTGCAAAGCAAAAATAATATTAATACAGGCAAGGAAAACTAACTAATATGCAAAAATACATTAGGAAGAATCTGTGTGAAAAAAATGAAAGACTAAAATAATATTTTAGCATTCATGCCATGTAATTTGCCATGAATTCTATCTTGATGTTTTGCACTAACGGGCGTCCTCTGTTCTGTCAAATCAATGTCTTTATTATACCCGTTCAAAATTTTGCAAAAGCGTTAAAACCTATACAAGCAATTAAATTTCATTCATGTTAATGAATTATTTACATTTTATTTGTAATCCAACTGGACAAATCTTAATCTGCAATTAAATTCAATTTCATGCCTATTTATGGTTTACACAGAATAATCACTGAGCATATAATACTTGTCACAACAGTACTTTAGCCAACAAGAGCTAACACCAGGAGTAATATTGCTTGTACATTTTTTCATCGGTTTAATAACAAATTGGGCCAACATTACTAGGATACTCATCTCTTCAAATCAATAAAACATTTCATTTATTCTGCTTGACTACTACATGCATAATTATGATATTCCTATATTTTCCTATAAAATATCCACCAATACAGATTTTACCATCATTTAAACAAATAATACTTACTGTTTCATAGATTGTTTTTAAAAACAAAAACAATGAATTGAATTGATTGTAGCTCTAATTCTTACTTCTTGTTATCTATGTACATATCAATGCACTGAGAGACTTTAAAAACAAAAACAGTCTTCAAAATTTATTATGAATATTTAAATTAATATTCGTGATAAAACCATAGTTTCTGGTGTTTCAGTTTTGATGTGTGTGAAAAACGTATATACTTTAGCTGTGATGTAACAAAGTCCTGTCTGTGAAGAATTTGTTTGGCGCAATGAAAAATATGAGGTCACTAGTGACTGTCGGTCATTAAATCATCGTGATTCAATATATGTATCGTGAATTTTTCATGTCATGGCGTGTAGGCGTTAAATTAAGGACATCGATGAAAATTTCGAAGTATCGCTTACTAATGGGTTTTGACATGTCGGTGTGTATACATTGTGTAAAGTTTAACACTAAACAATATATAACTCTGGTATAGCATAATTTTAGCCTCGATCTCAACAAAAAGTAATCATACATCCTGACAGAGCTCATTGTTTTACACTAGACATTCTATGTTAATTAGCATTTACAGCGGTAAATAATATTAAACACTTTAAGTAGGCATTTTGAAATACATTAAAGGTCATATTACTTGTTTCCAAATTTGACCAGCATACAGGGGGAAAGCTCTTGATATTAAAGAGTTTTGTGTCATTTTTCCACTTTTTCAGGGCGTGTCTTCTGAAGCAATGTTATAAAATATGCATTTTATAGTGTTTATTATGAAAGCATGAGTAACAAAACAAGCTATATTCTTGAGCTATATGCTTGAAACAAAGAGTTATTCAAGGCTTTGTGTATGTTGCGTTTTGAAAAGCATCAGTGTACGTTAAACAAAATACTAAAATAATTCTTTTTTAGCGTATCCAATTAAGCATATTATGAGTACTACTCCGTCGAGACTTAGGACTTTACCCTAAGCGAAACACCCTTTGGGTATCAGTATCTACTTACTTTAAACTCGTAGATGAGGTATCAAAGTTTTACATTGAGCACTTAAAATTGGCTCTATATGACGAATGAGCTTATGTTAAAATATTTTACAGACAGGGCAGAAAATGATCAATGATGACTTTTGACCATAAAGTGTGACCTTGACGTTTGAGCTTGGGGTCTTAACAAGACATTGGACATGTTTACTAGTGTATTGATAATGTGTTGCGAGACTAAAGTCTACAGCACAAACCTAATTTAATTTGAAAACACAGAAAAGATCCTTGTTACTATCCCGACATGCATACATTAAAACAAGTGCTGCGTTATCAATGTTCATGTCCATTTTAGCGTAAATGACATAGCGTTAATATTATTTTTAAATGACCGTTAAAGAGACGGTAATTTTCTATGTATTGCTCTTTTTTCATTTAAACGTACAATGAAAGGATGGTTTCACAAAAATCGTTCAATATATCAGTAGAACATAGTCATTTTCAGCCACCGAACCAAACAGAACTTTCACATAATGCCGACAGCAACTTATTATATACATATATCAAATACATAATGAAAACTGTAATGTACTCAGTAAGTTTGAAAACTTGCATGTAGCTAATTGTCATTATTCTATGTAAAACATAAGATTAGAAAATTAATGTCGATATGGATCAATCAAATGGATAACGGACTCGATGTAAGACATTTTAATCTCATATATCAAACAAAGAAGTTGGCTTTGATTTCATACCCTTTCAACGGTTTTATCAATATTTTACCATTTTTTTAGCACCGTTTGAGTGGAATATATTTCTCGGTGTCCGAGCGAGGAAAACTAAATATATTGTCCACCCAATACAGAAATATAATCTACAAATGTGAAAGTATAAATATTATTAGGAAATAAATCGTTACGTTAAACCGTGTATGTGAAGCATCTATTAGCCAAACATAATACAACTTTACGCTAGCAGAATGCTTTGACAGTACACCATACTATTTTCTGGTGCAAATTATTTTCCGCTTTACTAATTCAACCAATGGCGTAAAGTTGAATATTCGTTCTGTTTTAGATCAATCAAAACTTCTTTTTTTTTGCCTTAATGTACAATATCGTTCATTATTTGTTTATAAAACGATGGTAAATTCCTTTGTATTGTATTACTGTTGTAGGAATAATTCCATTTCAAACTTTTTTTGTCGCTGTGAAGTTATCGCTCTTAGTAAATGGTCATAGTGTGCAAATATTTTCGAAATATTACGGGGGAATAGTATTATAAGGACTGTCACTATCGTACTGTCGCGCTTCGCCTTCGTACCGTCGTACCTTCGCGCTTCGCGTTAACATGGAGCAGGCGCTGGCCCTAACGGAACACCGTAGCTTAGTGATTTGAAAGAAATGATTCGGAAATTGGAAAAAGATTAGCTTATAAAAGAATCAGAAAAATAATTAAAGATACTTGAAATGCCAAGAAGCACAATGTATAAAAAAGTTACTAGAGTGAATAGTAAACCCTTACCTTACGGCAAAATGCCTACCTAAAATAATCATCAGAATGCCACGACCCAGGCTTCTATCACCAGTAAAGACACAGAATGCCCTTATCTATCTGTTCTTTGTAGGAATATCAGCCTAAAGACCTGGTGCAACTTGTATTATAAGCCACAAAAGACTCTTAAAATGCCACTAGAGTACTACGACCCGGGCCTCCAATGCCTTTCAATATATCTAGCTAAAGAATGCCTTTCTTTTGTTTTAAAATGGTCTACTTGGCACTGTAGTCCCAAACTCCCAACTTGACTAGTGCAATAAAAAATCAATTAAATAATTAATTATTATCGATGTGTCCCTTCGAATTCCAGCTGCGAACTGAGAGTCATCTGAAGTGAAGCCAAGTCGTTTGACTTGCTTCTTGATCTGTGCATGCGCCAACATACTTATCCAATGGAAGTTCTTCTAGGAAATGCGTAGTGCTACTGAACATAACTAAGTAAAAACGTCCACTGATTGGATAAAAATACTTACTTCATTTCTAATGAACACCGTCCTGACATTGACTGATTATACATGTACGTATTTGCAAACAATAAGCAATTACCGATACCTATTAAAACAAAGGGATCTACTTTCCAGATTTTATTTCAACAACGTAAGTGCATCATTAACAGAAGAATTATAAATGATATGAAGGTAATCAATGCTTTAATCTACCTCAAATAAGGTAAGTGATTGAACAGCATAATAAAGGGTAAAGAACTACGTAGCATCTATCAAAAGCAGTTTTGTTAAAAGGCAGTAATTTTAAGGAACGATCTATTAAGAGTATCAGAGGTATTTTGTCACACCATCATTTAACAAAACGTGAAAAGAATACTTTCATTTGCTATGTCTAGTGAATTATACTCCAGTATATAAGCCAAATTCATATTAATTGTCTTGTCATGCTTTATGTTTTGATGATGTAAAGACTAAATTAATCACAAAAGTAAGTGATCTCATTACATAGGAAATGGTGCACATTTGTTTCTGTAACTACGCCCTTACGTTTTTGGCACCATATGTTGAATGTCACAAGTCTACAAGTGAAAACTTATCGGTAGTATTTGGAAACGAACGAAGAGAAAATTCCAATTTGGATTGAAAATTCTCTCAATTGACATACATGTAGAGAAGATAGAGGGTAGATTCGCTCAGATAGTGTTTGTTTTGGGTTTAATGCCTTTGGAACATCATTTCAGTTATGAAACGGCGGGCAATTAACTAACAAGAGTTTCTGGATACTGTACAAACTAGTTCTCCGCAAGTAACTGCCAGCTTCCAATCATGAATCAGAGGCGGAAGACGAATGATATCAGACACAATGTCTTTCATCAAATCGTAACAGAGAACATACACCTTGCCCGAAGATCGAACTCACGACCCCGCGACGCGTAGATCTGCGCCTCCCTTCCCCTATTAAGCTAAGCGGGCGGGTTTAACGAAGTTTTGAACAACAGACGATGTACAGAGTTTTTCCTTTTTACCAGTGTTTCCTGGTAAATCAGATTGAGCTGAAGCACAAAGATATTCATAGGTCACATAGGTGTGTATTTGCCTATTTGAGACAATTCCTGAACCAAGGATACACCGTGTTGGTTGCTAGATAACTTACATGTACATCGCACTACCACATTAACCTTCAAAGGCCGAAAAACGCAAGTCGTCGAGTTTGAAAGGAGAAATTTCGAAAGAAATTGATGATTAAATAGAGACGGTGATAGAATTTGAGCAGTTGGACCTCGAAGAAGCCAGTCTAGTCAAACTCCCAGACAAGGAAGAGCTTCGCCAAAGAGATCGAATGGCAATGCGCTAAACGGTAAAATAAATATTTCAAAACATAAATCAGTACAGTCTGATATACTTACAGAAACAACTTCTTCAAAATTTACGATAGATGATTTCAAAAATTCGAAGACGTTTAAACAGAGTAGAAATAGAATTCTTAAGTTCAGTTTTAAAGTTTTAGTGATTCTAATACAGATGCGGAGAGCAGAAGTACATAGGACAGTGAATGTGAAGACAATAGTAGTAAAATAATGGTTATGTAGATAGTACTCATATTACTCTAAAAATTCAAAAAGAGAAGGTAAAAAAAACAATAGATAATAAAATCTAGAAAAAAGTCAGGAATGCAATGAAAGTGTCTGACAACGTTTAAAACAAACAGAAGTATCCGCATTCACAGTTTCGATACGAATTTGATAGTCGTCAAATTTCCTTTCAAAATTTAGATTTAACTTTATTCGCAGACGGAGACTTAACAAACAGGACACGATTATACGTATCTTTAATGGGCTCTCCTGAACAGAAATGTCTCTTGAAACATTGCAACAAAAGTTAATCGGAGCTTTCAGAAAGTTCTTTATCCTGCCCACACACATTAGCTCAACAATTAAAACAGACCAAAATGGCCTCATAAGAAAGAAGTAGAGGACAGTATCAGTTCAAATTTCCTTTTTTAAAATCATGACAATTCTCTGAAGGACGCGCACACACATATATAATCACAAAGGGAACTGTAAAATTTGTAAGGAAATTAAAAGTTGCCAAGGTTATTTCAATATTTTGAAAATGGCCAGACTACATACAGTTGTTTAAGATTCAGCTAAATAAAGTTTTAAAGTTGCGTATCAAGGTCAATAAAAAATAAATACAGCATTTATACGATCATGGTTAAATGATTTTCAGTATAAAGATTTAGAACTGTGCGAGTTTTAAGAAGTTAGCTTTTAAATGCGTTTTCACTTACAAGGCAATCATGGCAGTAAAAAAACAAGTTTCTACAGAATTTCCACAAGAAATTGAAAAGTATGTGTTCAAAGAACGAAATATGAAGCAGTGATACGACATTTTAAGGACAATTTCTTTGAATATATTTTTCGGCCCTTGAATTCTGTACGTAAAAGATCAGTTGATGAAAGAATATTTATTTTAAATCTAAATAGTTCTTCAATAAGTGCAGTTAATGATAACGTCGAGAAGAAAACTTTAAAATAGAAAAGGGGAAACCCACAGGTCGCTCAACACGACGGAAACGAAAATGTTGCAGGCTCGGTTTGTTTGAGCCTGTTCTTGGATGGTATTGGGAAATACATGCTACCGTCAACGCCCTCTAGCCCTGGGTTGAGCAGAACTCAATAAAATATTAAGAGACATCCGCAGATGTTTTCATACGCAGTTGCACATGAACCTTCAATCCGCGTTTGGTCCCCAGTTAAAATAATGGGTTTGCCCTAAACGAGAAAACAATGGGCAGAACTCAACAAACTGGAATTTAGAAAGGGGATCCGAAGTTATGGAGCCATTGATATTTTATCGTTAATATTTCCGATAAAAGATGATTTTGCTAACCTAATTGTGGCAAAGATCAATATACTTTTTCGTTTAGAAGAGATTTGAAATGGGCATATAGACAGATAAATATTTGTCAAACCCAGTGTTGATTTTGCTGGAGTAGAAAACCAAATACAGCCAATGTGGGTTATTGACTCCAGGTAAAATCCTAGAATACAGTGGCTAGATGAATCAGCAGACAAGAGTTCCCATAAGGTGTCTTTTCTAAGTACGTGTTTTATTCAACATTTTTACAATAACCATGAAAATAACCCCAGAAATGCTTCAGGAGATTTCCGTACTTGTAAAAGAGTGGCGAGAAAACAATAGTGCAATAAGAGATTTGCTCGGCTGTCATCAACATGTTTTACATGACATTAACAAAAACATTTTCTGGTGGAACACATATGATGCTTGTCTGGATCCTGTGGAGGATTTTGGATCCTTTGAAAGATTTGGAAATGGTTATTTTTTCATCCTAGATTTCCGACAGAAAATTGCACAATAGTCATAGAAGAGTACACTGGTTGGAACATTTTCTTAAGTACAAAATAATTTTAGTAACTTAGTATTCCACTCAATACATGAAAAGCTCGATGCTCTTCTTTACATTTATGTCACTGGGAAATAATTTCATCGCTTCAGTTAGTAAATTTGAAATCAGAGCTCAATATTTAGCTTCTAGCAAAAATAGAATTGCAGTCCATCTATCAACGTGGCACTTAGATTCCACTCCTGAGTGAATATGACTTGAGATATAATAACCTTAAACAAGTGTCAGAAGGCGTTTTTATTAATAACTGGTAGTTGTGTTTCAGAGAACCTGTGGCTCTGTAGCGACGAGTGTTGTTCGGTCTTCTGTATTTCACATTCCCTGGAGTCGTTGATCATGTTTGTTACTGTATTCAGAATCTCAGCTTGGAAAACTAAGAAGGGATCTTAGGGATTTAAAAAGGGGAGTTTATGCAGAACGTTCGTGAAAGAGACTTAGACTACATTCTTAGTCGCCTTATTATAACTCAGCAGCAGAAAAGCAACTGAAACGTTGCGGTTGTTTCCACATATTTTGAGGTGAACTTTCAAATATACTGATTCTATCAATTGTTAGTATGTACAATTATACACTTTTGATATATTTATCCTTTTAGAAACGTATAGTCAAACTTCATTAAAATTCGGTTTACCGAGTCAAACAAATTGCTCCAGACAGTTTACTAACAAGAATAACACATTAGACTTTTCGGTAATGAGAGTTATACCGTTTTTGTTTCTTTTCTTTTTCTTATGTCAAGAAAATCAGATTAAATGCCTACTTCTAAAAATCTTGTTAGACACTAAATTTTTTGTTACGGAAAGTTTCTCTGAGTAGATAAGTTTCGATGAAATTGACAAAAAACTAAACAAGCCGGAGAAAGAATTCTAATGAATTAAAGGTTTGTCCGGTCACAGCTTTTAAACTAAAGATTAAACATATTCCTGCACCAGAACACATTCTCCGTGCTTTTTTTTATTGAATAAAGACAAATCAATGACTTGTCAAATGTAGCTTGCAAAGTTGCGTTCAGTTATAAGAGATATTGGTCTAGGATCAAACGTTTATTCTACTCATTCCTTTAGAAGAGGCTTTGCAACCCAAACTTTCAGGTTATATATCCCTGGTGACCTTATCAAACTGATTGGCTTCTGACAAAAAGTTCAATGAAATGTTTAAAGTGTCTTGTTTTATAGGTTCAAATTAAGTGATGTATGTAGAGTCATAATAAAAATAATAATTGATATTTACTCGGGTCCATAATTTTCATATCGTGTGCCTCTTCTAACAGATAAGTGATCTGTTTTGCCATTAGACTGTGCGCAAGATGGATTATACACATTTCTTTAGATCTGTGTGTTTAGGAATACCAGCTGACGTTTTGTCACATTATATGACTGTGGTATAAATTGTTCTCAGATTATCAATGAAGACGAACTGCCCGTGTTGCAAATTGCAATGACAATTTATTTTCAAATCTTATGTATAAATGCTACGGTAGATGTTTAAAATACGTCTATAACTGATTTCTACACTAGATATGTTTGATTATTTGTGATTATTTCAATAAGTTTAATCATATTTGTCATATTACAGACATCCACAGAGTAATAATTCTAGAAGATTGTTTAAAACCTACAAACAATTAAAGGAATTTTAGTAAGTCCTTTCCTGGGACGACCATTGGATAGTTATCTGTTCTTGCGAGCAGGAAACAAGTACAGTTACACGACACAGATATCAGTTTCAGTTTTTACATATAGACACCAATGACATCGGTAACCAAAATTTATCAATTCATTTAGAATTAGCAAAATTTATTTATTAATGCAATTGTTCTTATTAGGAAAGAAGACTGTGGGTCATTCTCATTTTGATAATTATTTTAAAGAAATTAATTATCATCTGAAAGACGTAATGGCGGTTGATTTGAACATTAAATTCATACGGTCATATCGCCCTTTCAAGTTAAACGCTAGGCCATAATTAAAAACTTGTTCGTTTGCAGTGCTCCGACCGACCCATCAAAATAGTCTCGACCCCCTCCCCCACCCCCCCAAAAAAAAAATTAGGCAGTCTAGAGGGGGGGGAATGATTTTTTATATGTTTTGATCGCATGACCCAAGATATTTTACGGTGACCTATGCACATTTGATAAACAATTTTCCAATAATTAATGTCGTCTGACATGAAGCCACGGACCTGACCAATGAGTCAGTCAACATGTCTACGGTCTAAACATTTATTCTGATTTTCTGTTAATTAGTTTCAACATTTAAAGTTTATAAATGAAAATAGACATCTAAATGTTTGATCATGCAACAGAATAATCGGCAACTTGAGTGATAACTATTCACATTGATATGTATTAATTGAGACCTTTTTCGAACACTGTAATAAAGCCACTTACCGTGGATTTTTTTTTTGTAAATCTTAAATTTCCTTTATTTTCAAACGTAATTTAACTTTGAAATCCCAGTTTTATCCGACAAATTTGGTGACAAAATTGCATTAACATCTTGAAATAAACACAAGCACGTGGCGGCTAAAGTTCAAAGGAAAGATGCCGATCGGCATTTGGCCTTTGATGTAGGATGAAAGGAAGCGCTGTCTGACAGCTACATTTTGTGATGTACTGATGTAATTCTACAAGATCTGTACAATTTGTGTATTACCTAATATACACTTTGATTTGAAAGGACTGAGATGATTTATGGATTTGCAGTTGAAGTGCTTTGAACTTCGTTTCTTTTTCCTTACTTTAAGGTTGGCGGCTCCCCTGCCCCTAGTTACCCGAGAAGTTACCTCTATTTAACAAAGTTAAAAATGTATTAGAACCCACCATTTCTCACTTGTATTTAAAAACAATCCTGGACCGTCGATCTTCTATACCTACCGCCAAATTTTGAACTGTAATGTGGCTTTAATATGCATACATCACTTCCAGTGTTCAGATTAATAATATCAGGGTACTCAGAATTTAGACAAAAGATGTAACAGTTGTCACAATTTCATTCTTAACAAAGATGTAACACAGGCCACCATTTCATTTCTACCAAAAGATGTAACAGATGCCACCATTTCATTTCTATCGAAAGATGTAAGAGAGGGCACCATTTCATTCATATATTTCTAACATTTCCGGGGGGATGACAGCAAACATTTTTCCTTACCTACCTTTCCCCACCCCCATCTCACCAAAAACAGATTGAACAGCCTTGGAGGGCTGCAGTGAGGTCATTATAAATCTTCTGTCTCTTGCTGTGTCCAGGTTGATAACATTTAAGTACTCAAAAGTTAGACCAAAATGCAACAAAGGCCATCATTTCATACACTAAGGGTCTGACAGCATCTGAAGTGAGAACACCTGTCATGTAAAAGGTTTTAGGGAATGAGTGTTCAAAGTGTCCAGATCTGTCGGTGCATTCTTGGTCTATATTCACAGTAGTGTCATTCTGTTTCACGAAAAATTTGATTAATTATAAAATGAAAGAGATGGTTTAATTACTGTCTGCATGCAAGTTTGTGCTCTGTGAAAATCCTGGTAGAATTTGTCTGCCATGCATGTTCTTACTATCTGAAATTCATGAATCTGTTTCAATGTCTGCTGTGAAAATTTGTGTACACTGACTTTACAAAAAATCCCTACCTACCCTACCTACCTACCTACCTACCTACCCACTCCTAAAAAACTGGGTCGGAGCACTGCAAAAACATTTTTTAATTATGGCCTTACCTGTTTGTAATATTTAATCTGTCGTGGCATGTGATGACAGCATTAAGTCCATTATCGTCAGAAGTCTTATTGTCTCTTACAAAAAGCATTATTGATTAGTATTGTTTTTATTACGACGCTCATACGTTTTTGGCACCACTAGCTGAGTTTGGTAAATGTGTGTCACAAGTCTACATGACGAAATTTCATCTCACACGTTTCAAGTTTTCCCCCAATGCTTATGATTTTTACTTCAGCTTCTATTTAACAAATAATCACGGCCTTCGAGTTGTTTATCGTCTGATTAACAACGGTTCAGAGTTCAGATGCGTAGGAATTGAACCACGAGGGCGTTAGCCTGAGTGGTTAAATACTGAAGCATCTGAATGATGAACCGTGGTAAATAAGACGATAAATCACAAGAAGGCCTTGATATTTTTCATTCTGACATGCTTATTGATATATTTTAATAAATATTATACTGGACTATATTTCCGCGAGGAGTAATGTATCGGACGTCATGCGGCGATTTGACGTCATAATTGACGTCATAATGCTCTCTTACCGGTCCGCGCGTCAACCGTTGTTTATCGCAGAATATACAGAGCTTGATTTTCTTCTTTGTTTAACTGGAAATCAAATCGAGCCATGTTAGACTCATGTTTAATTCATTATTTGCCTTCATTTTTCTCATTCTTTAATTGATATGTATCTACCTGAATATGATTTTTGTATAATTGTTGACATGAAAGGAGTATTTATTTATAAGCTGGACATATTCAGGGATAGAAAGTATTGGGTGCATAGTCCTTTGTATCATGACTATGATTTGATTAAATATCATAGTGCCTTTGAGATAATTGAACGTTAGTGTATATTGAGTGATAATTCATAAACGTTGTCATAATAACAGCTAGTGTTAAAGTCTTTCTGAGTGGTTTTGCGAATAATGAAAATTAAGTTGACTTTCTAATCGTTCAAAGGCGGTGCCCTATTGTGTTTTTTATTTGTTCATTTTGTCCTTTGTGTGAGTGTGTGTTTGTGTGTGTGCGCGCGCGAGCGCGCGCGCGTGTGTGTGTGTGTGGGTGTGTGGGTCGTGTGCGCGTCCGCGTGCTGGGGCTACGTTGGAGGAGGCTGCGTTTTGAGAACATGGCTTTCCCTGTTTGATATTCATCCTTTTTACTGAATTTACTCAGTGTTGATATAGTGATGAATTTCCACAGCGTTTTTGCTGATAATCTGATATCTATAATGTAATTTATTCTGTTATGAGTAGAGGTTATCTTTATTGTTATGGGAAGGTGTATAATATTTGATAACTAAATCCTGTATCTAAAGGTATACAACATTTCCCTAACCTACCTCGATACAATGTTGACAAAATCGTAAGTATTATTTTAGACGATTTGCTCAGCGTCAATTATCCCAGTGCATGACTTTACTTAGAGTACTAGGTGTCACATTTATATCATTACATAATTCTGTTGAGTTAAAAGCGCAAACCAAATTCCAAATATTCCCAGAGCTCAAGTTTTGCTCTTTACTTATACGATTATGACATTTACCGTGTTAAACTATTGAACCATTGCCATGCGTGCTCAACAGAATAATAAGCTTTTGTCATTTGATGTCAATGATATCAGGTCGAGGCTGATATTGGATAGAAGTGGGAGAGGTTTACCGAAACTACAACACAATCTACTATTTCATTTCATGCAATTTATTTTTCAAAGAAATTATGAACATGAAATTTTAGTTCAGACGAAACCCAAAAGTTTTAAAGGCTGACCAAATCAAGTTGCAACCATTGGACTTCATTCCTGAAAATGAAAAGAAAACTTAAATATCAAATTTATTGTGTTACTGAATCAGTAGTATTTTATCTTTTTGTAGTTAATGCAAGCAATGATGGCATATTGAAATATTGATAACATAAGAAATTAGAAATTATGTTTGAAAGCAAATGAAACCTGTTATAACAATTTGTAAATTGATGATGAAAATTTTAACTAATTCTCTGAACATATAAGCCTCACAAATGAGTAAGTGTATTATGTCCTGAAATGATAAGAAGCATGTAAAGCACAGACAGAAGAAAACAAGACTAGAATGATATAATATATTATTATATTGTTGCATTATACAAAAAAAAATCATGGTCATTTTCAAAGATGAGCTTCAATTTCATTTGGCAATGCACTAACCTTATTAGCCATAATATCGTCGTCTGCAGCAAAGAGTTCTATAACCACAGCGTCCCCATTGGTATTCACCATAGTAACACCTATGTCTACATCTACACCTTCTACCACCGCCATGACCCTGAGCTGGAAAAATAGAGGATATTTAAAGAATTTGCAGAGTCTATATTTCCTCAAGTTTTAACAGATATATCATTCAGATTTTGTGAACAAGTAAAATAATATAAAATGTCTGAAACTTTTGCAAATAAACAAATTTAGTATGTATTTATTTTCATATCTACATCATTGTTATCGTCTCTGTTTAAAAATGGATGTAACTGTATTGAGGCTATGCCTTTAAACAAATATGTTCAAGTCAGTTTTGTTTAATATATCGAGGGGTGAATGCGAAAGAGTTCTAAGTGCATATAAATAAAGAAGCTCTTAGAACTCTTTCGCATTCACCCCTCGATATGTTCTACAGTATATATTTATTATTAAACTGTCTTACAAGCTTTACTTTTTCCATTTAAATAACATGTTTTAACCCTCGCTGTTTCGTGCATTGAATATTTTCATGTCATTTTATTGATGCGTTTTTGCTCTGATCGATTTTAATATAAAAGCACGTTCTATAGCTGGCTTTTGTTGCTAATGCCTTGTTCATGAAATGTTCTTTTGCGATAATTTTTAATTCAAATAATTGTATAGATTAAAAATATTCTAAGTTCCGAAGTAATTCAAATTCCCTTAATTTGCCTATCATTTAGCTACTATAACAATGTTTCGGGTATAACAAACACATGATATAATAGAAACGTCTTTGACGTCAATGTCGGCATTTTATGAAATAAGCGTTTTTATAAGTATTTGATTTGAAAAAAAACATTTATCAAAGTTATCAATTTAGACATTCAAAATATTACATGATTACTAAAAATACTCTTATATAAATAAAGGTTTGCTCAAATGTAATACTTTGTCTGACATTATAGTGATAGTTATGAGTAGAGGTAGTGATAGTGATTCTGGTGCAATTTTGCATTGCCTTTACTTATTTGCAAAAGGTAACTTTGACCGTTCTATAGTTGAACATGTTGAACATACATAATGTAGCATTAGGTTTTGTATATGATGTTTCCCTATGCTCAGTAAAACATTTATAAATCCATCAGAGGATAAAAATTAGGTATTACATTTCTTTTTGTATTAGTGTTTAAAAATATGTAATTTTCTGTATTTGATTCAATTAAAACGAAAATAAATATTAAAGATACAAACAAAGCATTGCAAATGATATTTTTGAGAACTCTTAATAAAAGTAATTGGTATTGTTTTGTAGTATTTAGCTAATTATGTAATCATATGTATTATGTGATGACTTTATGAAAATAAATTATTAAAGAATACATTGCAATTTATGTATTTTACTAATTATATATCTGTAATCATTTTTCTTGTAAATCCCAATATGATAATGAATTAAGGGTATTCGAAACATGAGATACAGAATAGTACTACAAAATTTATTAATCATTTTTAAATTGAATGTACTTTGAAAAAGAATAGTTTTAGAAGAAATAAAACTGCTAAATTGATAAAGATCCTTTAGGTCAACCCTTATCACGATTGATTCTGCGTATGCGACCAGTGCAGATCTTGATCAGCCTGCACATTCTAGTAGTCTGATCAAGATCTGCACTGGTCTTTATTCCGTCAGTATCTCCTTGGTAAGCACCCTTTTTAACAGTTAATGTCACTGTCCAAATTTAACGATTGACACGTTTATTATAGAAATTCAGCAGGGTAAGGGTCGAACAAAATAAGAAGCGGACTTACCTTCAGCAACCTCAGGAACGATAACCATGGTGACACAACTCACCAGGAGTAACACCAACATTAACTTGTTCATAATGGAAGATTTGTATAAATCTGCTGAATGACTTTTAGAATACGGAGTTACTCCAGAAATAATGACTTTTAGAATTTGGCCTGTCTTATATAGTATTCTTCAAACAGGATTTACTTCACTTCTTGTGGTTTGACTATTTACATTTCCTTGTTACTAACATAATATTGATTATGAAAATTAGCACGATGGACATGGGCAACTACATCGGTCGATAATAAAACTCTTTGTTCGATATCATGTTATTTTTCAAATATATCATACGACAAACACGTTTTTCAAGTTCTGTACCAGGATATTATTACGACAGTAATTAGACAAAACATTATGTGCATGAATAGCAGTTACGTGTTTCATATGCTATTCTATTTTCATGATCAGAGATAAAAGTAAAAGGAACGAACCTAAATCAGAACAAAACCCTTGTAAATCGGTCATAACACAGCTAGCAAAAATCAGGAAGTTCGATATCAAGCTGAATTCCTTCATAGTAAAATAGTAAAATTACCTATTCATCTTAGATCAAAAGTTGAAAATAATTATATCGTGTTTTTTTGCTGTTTTTTTTTTTTTTTTTTTTTTTTTTTTTCATTTTATTTTGTTGTTGTTGTTGTTGTTTGTTTGTACATATTCTTGTTATGAGAATATGTTGTTTTAGAAATTTCTAGAACATGAAAACTTTATAGTACGTATATGACAAATTTAGGTTGTGTGTCGGGGGGGGGGGGGGGGGGGTGTGTGTGAGTGCGCATGTCTGTGCCCGTGTGCGTGCGTATGTGCGTGCGTGTGTGTGTGTGTTTAAAGCCTTTTTCAACATATTTTCAGTCATATGAACGACGGTGTCTACTTGGAGCAGTGAGCACTATGCCTAGCTTACTGGAATATCAAGCCGTAGACACGTGACATGATACCCTACCCAGTCACAGTACACTGACACAGTGCTGACTAGTCCTAGCGCTATGTTCTTAATGCTGAACACCAAGCGAGAAATCAACTAGTACCATTTTTGGCGTAACCTACCACCTCCCACGCTCGAAGCGGGCGCTCTACCTTTAGGCTACGGAGGCGGTTATGTTAAATAGGAACTAGCTCTGACCATTATGTAAGGTAATGAAACCGTAATGGAAAAGCCTATAAAGACATTCTCTCATTATATAAATCGGCATACTTTTGTTCATTTTTCTACAATAAGTGATAGCCACATGCGGTATTATTTACGATGGCCAACCAGCACGACGTTTTGGTATCGTACATACTTGAAAAATATCTCGATTTAGGTAACATTTTAGCTTATATGTTTTTTATTACGTTATAAGATTTCAATAACATTAAAAGCTTCAAGGTAAGGCCAACGTGTATTTTCCAGGGCCCAAAACATGCGTCACACATTCTCCATTCTTACTTTGAACACTTTGCCCAAATCCCAGTGTACACGTTACCTACACATTCCGTCCATGTAGTGTTCGAGCAATTTGTTGACACGTTTGTACTTGTTTCCTGCGTGCCTTCGTTTTATATTATTAAACTCACTCAGTAATAAGACAATTAAAATGTATAGCCAAATATTTTACAAAACTTTTATATAAGTGCGGCATATTCAATACTATTTTTCACTTTCAAAACTCAATATCTTAACGAAAGCGAAAAGCTTTAGGTAGGAAACTGAGGATAAAAGAAAAATATCGTGTGGTAGTGAGAGGGGGTGATTTAAGAAAACATTTAGAAAATTGCATCGTAGTTTTGTTAAACGATATGCGTATCTCAATACACTTTTTGTTAGTCACAGTCATTATTGTTAAACTTGGAGTCGATCTATATATAGTCAGACCTGTATGTAAAGAAACTGCAAGTTTAGAAAATAATAAAAAAGAACAACTACGGACCGGTGCTCACAACACTGGTAAATCTACAATTTAAATGAGTTAAATACTGTATTTATAAGTAGAATTTTTAGTAGTAGACTGTATCCATCCATACTTAACTGTAAAATATTTCACTGAGCGGATAAAATTCCAATTCCTTAAAAAGAATAAGAAAAAAAAAAGAAAAAAGAAAAAAAATCAATTCTATTAAAAGTAGACTACATTTTCTTGTCACATGTCATTCGCGCTACAAAATAAAAAAAAAATCTACAATTTTATCAGAAACCAGTTTAAAACTTCGGCAGGCTGTATCATATTTATTATTATTTAGTTTTACTGGCAACGGCAAATGCGGTGTCATAGTACTGTCAGGACTCGCGATACACCAAGGTATACAAAAGATATCGTACATTTAATTTGACTTTTATTAAAAGTTGGAGTAATTGTTAACATTTCTTTCTACTAGTATTTTCAATATTAAATCACTTGGAAATAACGAGGTTATAGTAAGTACTTGTTGTATGTAGTGTTTGAATTGCACGAGAAAGGTTATATAATAATATGTTGACCTGTTTATTTTTGTTTTACAAGGCTGACTTAAGTGTGTCAAACATTTTCCCGCCCGCTTAGCTCAGTAGGTAGAGCGTTGAACTACGGATCGCGGGGTCGTGAGTTAGATCCTCGGATGGGGCTTATGTTCTCCGTGACGATTTGGTTAACGACACTTTGTCTCAAATTATTTGTCCTCCACCTCTGATTCATGTGGGGAAGTTGGCAGTTACTTGCGGAGAACAGGTTTCTACTGGTACAGAATCCAGGAACACCGGTTAGGTTAACTGCCCGCCGTTACATGACTGAAATACTGTTGAAAAACGGCGTTTACCCCAACACAAACAAACAAATCATTTGTGCAGCAGCAAGGGCGCCAGCGCAACCAAGAGCTATTTTCGTCCGTTTACTTTTATATACATATACATTCGCCATACTGAAGATTTGGAGTCATAGTGCCCATTCAATATTTATGGGTTTTAGATTTCCGCTAATTAAAAGTCGATGCCACGGGGTTTAGGGTGTTGTTCATTTCAGTTACTGTCCTGAACAGACGTAATCTAATTATAGATTTTATCAATATGTGTGTTCTTTAGTACTACCATAACCTTCTGTGATATGATTTAGTCGGGGCATAGAAATAAGATATAAGTTTTCATACATATTTTATTACTTTGCAACATATTTTCAGGATAAAAACAACATTAGATTTATATTTAAACCTTTAAAATTTAAACTGTTTCATAATTTGAATTGTAAAATGATCTGTAAAAATGTAAACATGTATTATCAAAATTTGGAAATTGGTTCTATGTCGTTTTTTAGCGAATTAGGGGAGTTGCATTTTTGATATAGTAATATATGCGACTGCTCATTTTTAAAAACTAATTACACGGTCTGTTCTCACTCAGTAACGACCGACGATGAATATATCAATGTCACTAATCGTATAATTATGTACCTCTGGCAGTTAAAACAAATGAATACTGTTTCATTAGACAATATCAAATATATATACCATTATAAAACAACAGCGACTTGAAAAGCATTACATACAATTTAGCAGCTGAGCAGTATCTAAGCATTTGAGCAGTCTCAAGCATTCCTACAAGCAGCGATAAGCTTTTCCCCGAAATATATAGTTTATAAAGAAACATGATATTGACGATTGTATATTTATTGTGTAATAATATACAGTCAAACTCATTGTGCATTTAACATCTTTGAAAATGGAATGAGAAGAATGAGCTGATTTTGTTAAATTCTGAGCTGTTCCGGTCAACCTAACAAACGAGAGACATAGATCATTCAAATAACCTAACATGAAAATGTTTTCAGTAATAATGTTAACTTTTACTTTACATTTGTTTCATTGTTAACAAAACGAGTGCAATCATAAAGAAGTTTGGTGTTGGTTTTGAAATCTGATCTTTCTCTTCTCTAACAGGCGATTCCATTCCTTCTTAAATACAGTGCCATTCACAAAGTAGAAGAAGAAGTTGAAGGAAAAATTGCACCAGAGTAATATGTTCACAACAGCAGTTGCAAGTTGCCATTTTGCCAAACTTTCTTCGTTAAGATCTTCTATTTGGTTTCTCATCAGGAAGTAAATATACCAAGGCGTTGTTGTTGTGACGTAAAATAAGCTTAGAATAAACAACTGCTTCGCAGACTTTTTTCGATTGACCGCGGCCGATTTTGACGAAGGACGTAATCGAGATTTTGAAACCGTCCGGCGAATTAGGAGGAACTCTGCAATGTTTATGTTCCCCCCAATAATAATGCTTGCAGGTACCAGGTTAAAAATGACAAGCACGATCACATTCCAGGTATGCGTGAAGAAGGTTTCGTAGCCTATTGAGATGAAATCACAGTGGAAAGACAGAGTTTGTCCTGTAGCGTTGTCTGAAATATTAACTTCAAAATGTTTATTCTGGAGAATATCGCTGTAATGGTTTCCGTATATCATGTGACTGTTTGCAACAGCTATCACAGACAGAACAGTAAGTGATACAATGAGGGAATTCTTTCGAGTTAGTTTCTTTCTAGAAAAGATTGGAGCTCTCGTAAGCAAAATCCTTTCTAGTGTCAGAAGAACAAGGATCCAAGTGGAGTATGAGCCAGAAGTCGAAGAAATCCAATTTTTCATCCGACATGCTGCCGGAAAATGGTCTTCGATGCGATATCCATTGGTACTGTGAACTGTGTCGACTGCAACTGTCGCCCACAAGACAGTAAGTTCTGTGACTGCAAGAATCAGAATGTACACAGATGTAGAATATTTGCGTATGTGTTTTCCTGATAAAATTACTATGTTTAAAACATTTCCACATGTACCAATTAAAAGTAACGTAACTGGAAATATACGCCATAGCCAGTATGCTATTCTACACTGAACGAAATAGTTTGGTCCGCAATCACCAACATAATAATAATTTGGTCTCAGCATCGCTAGGATAGCGGAGTTAATAGTTAAAGAATATTCTCAATTCACACAATGCTTGAACACATGGCAGAGCATTCGCTAATATATATATGATGGATGTGCATTGCCCATTGTATGGAGCGCCACAGCTACCGTTTAATTCAGACTCGTTGATACAAACCGTGGCTTGGTGTTTCCAGTGTATATATGATATGACAATTTATAGCGACGTAAGGAAAAGAGGGTGTTTACAACAGATTAATTTTAACGTGAAATATTCATTGAATCTCATTTATGCCACATAAAATATAGCAAGACACTCGTACTTTGCTAGGTTTCCACTCAAATGATATACATTGTATATCAAAATTGATACTGTTTGCATAAAACAGTATTTACATATTCAAAATCCGTGCGATATAGACGTGTTCTTTCTGCATTCTATTTATAGTAGCTGTGTAAGCTATCTTACTGTTTTGTCAGTTATTAATCCCCCGCCACCAGCGGTGAGAGTAATAGGAATGGTCTCCGTCCGCCTTCCGTCCCTAACACTTTCGTGTCCGCTCTGTATCTCCTAAACCCCTTGAAGGATTTTCATAAAACTTGGGTTGGTCAAATAATCACCTCATCAGGACATTGTGTAGAACTTATAAGTCAGTCATGTTGGCTCAGTGTCAAGGTCACAACTCAGTGTCAAAAGTTTGATCCTTCAATTTTGTATCCGCTCTGTATCTCCTAAACCCCTTGAAGGATTCATATAAAACCTGGATCAAATGATCTCCTTACCAAGGCAATGTGTAGAACTCATGAGTCAGCTATGCCGGCTCAAAGTCAAGGTCACAAAGGTTTAAGCCTTCCATTTTGTGTCCACTCTGTATTTTGTGTCCACTCTAATTTTCGTTAAACTTGGATCAAATAATCACCTCATCAATAACTCATGATTCAGTTATGTCAACTCAAGGTCACAGCTCAAGATTTGAGCTCTGTATCTCCTTACCCTCTTGAAGTATTTTCACGAAACTTTGGTCAAATGATCACCTCATCAAGATGATTTGCAGAATTTATGAGTTAGTCATGTCAGGTCAAGGTCACAGCTCAAGGTCAAAGGTTTACCCTTTCACTCTCCATAACAGTGGCGGGGGATTTAGCTGTCTTTCAGACTGCCTTGTTTAATATGTTTTTAAAAACATTGAAATCAAATAGTGACTTCACACTACTGATAGAATTATTGATTGGCGTAATAAACACGGCAAATATATAGGCGTTATTTAGCATTGAGATCTTCGTTTTCACTGAGTTATGCTTTTAACCCAACTGTTAGGAAAGTTCATGTGAATGCCACCAAGACTGAGTTGTTCAAATCGTTATCCAATCATTAAACTGTCCGCTGACTAAGTTTGGAAATCCTCTGTATGCATAACTAAATCAAAGAAATAGACACGTTTTTATAAAAAATCTAATGCAGTGTTAAAACTGCGCAGTGGTTCTTCTTCCAGTGAACAATTTATTCTATAACCACCGGTTTAAGTGTGAGCACTTCGGTTCTGACTGCCTGAACGGAGTTTTATGATCATATAGCATCATCAGAATATATACGGGTATACACATAAGTATCCCACTTGGCAATATATATAAAAGTAATTTCACAATACATATTATTACGCATATATGCATTTAAAGAAAACCACATGAACTGGAAAGCCAGAGTAATCTACTGACATAAAATATAATATAATATTATAAACAATGATAAATTCAAAATAAATTTGTATCATATTGAATGATCAATTGCACAGCGTAATGCCGACAACTACTACACGCTTTCTCAAAATAACACAGTTTTGTGTGTGTGTGCGTGCGTGCATGCGTGCGTTCGCGTGTATGTGAGAGAGAGATTTAGTGTTAAACGCAGTTTAGTAGTCTAAAGTAAAGACAATTGTTAATCTTAACGATTCCCTTGCCGAACTAAATCGAAATATCAAGTAAGACGAAGATAAAAACAAGCGACAAACAAAATGATGTCAACATACTTTTAACGACACATGGAGCAAACACTTATATATGTACATTTTATCCATTATTAGTAACCAAAATTCTCTAACGCTACAACTTTCGAACAACGAAAGTATTTAGTCTATTTGAGGTTGTAATGTGTCATCTATATATTCATTAACATTTGTGACAAAGAAGCCCTTTCATAGATATGTGATGTAACTCATACTTTTTCAGCACTTATTATTCTGCTACGTTGTTATGAAAACAATTTTCACGTGCATCAACATGTGTGCTTTATAAAAATTAATGTCCGTCCTTCATGAACTGTGTTTTTACAAAATGTCTTTGTCGTTGTTATTTTTCTTTGTATGCAATTTTACGATTCTGTTTCTGAGTATAATGAGTGTTTAGAACAGTTTCTCGTTTTTAAGTTGGTTTTCTTGTGCGTGTGTGAGTAACCAAATACTGATAAGATGATTGTAAAATAATACATTACAGAAAAGAAGAACGTTTTGACGTTGTGGCCGAATGCAGCCGGCAATCCTTTTAATGATTTCTAAAAAGAAAGAAACAGATAGAAAAATATAATCCCTTAAGGCATTGAAGATGGCAAATACATGCAGATCTTCAGAAGGTAACACTGACCACAAACAAATGTTCAGTAAAGTAGAAAGATATTGGTTACTAAGAAACAGAACAACGGAAATAATTGTAAATGGACAGAAAAAGCTAGTTGAAAATAAGAACACTGTCTTGGAACGGTAAATAACGTTTGTGAGCCATGCTTGAGACTGTTTTTTTTTTTTCGAAACAAGCACCCATTATCTTATAAATCACATGCACATATGACATGAGAAACGCATTTAATATGCACTGCAGAAATTAAAAGATTTTAGTATCGGCACGACAGCAGGGTATTGGAATATCCCGGCTTACGTATTGGCTGATAGCGATCCGGGCAAATCTTGAGCCAGACCATATTCAAGCTTAAGTACTGATTCGACGACAGGGTAGCGCAATATGTGGATATGAACATCGACACGACGAGAGGGCCAGGTAATATCCTGCCTGAAGTATTGGACCTTGCAATATCTAGATTTGAGTATCGAAAAGACAACAATCAGGCAAATACCAGGCTTAAGTACTGACACGACGACAGGGTAGCGCGATATGAACATTAAAATATCGATACGACGACAGAGCTGACAAATATGTAGAAGTAAGAATCGACCCAAGAATAAGGTCAAACAATATTCAATTTCATTTTTTGAGTAATGACGCAAACACAGGGCAAATGGCGACAGGACTATCCCGTCGTTTTCTAAATATTTTTTCTAGTATGTTCGTATCAACTACAGGTACACTTGCTAAAAACTGACATTTTCCATTACTATGTATACACATTCGAAATAATTTGGCTAATACGCTCATTCCAATGCCACAACAGCAGACTCAAAGTCCCGTGCGGCGGCTATAAAACGTCTTTATGTACTTTGACTCATTTTTATGTATTCTAGTCTTTTTGGATCACGGAGAACATTCATTTTTATTATAAATTATAATTGAGCCGCGCCATGAGAAAACCAACATAGTGGGTTTGCGACCAGCATCCAGGCCAGTCTGCGCATCCGTCAGGATCCATGCTGTTCGCTTTCAAAGCCTATTGCAATTAGAGAAACTGTTAGCGAACAGCATGTATCCTGACTGACGAGATTGCGCGGATACGCAGGCTGGTCTGGATCCATGCTGATCGCAAACCCACTATGTTGGTTTTCTCATGGCGCGGCTCAAAATAAAAGAATTCAGATACCTAAAGCGCATCCCACAGCTCGTCGACGCGCATATGATCAGAACACATACAAAGCAAGCACATGTGGACAAAATGAACAACTAACGGTGCACAGTGAGAAACCTCTTTAGTACGGTCAGTACAAAACCACTAGTTGGGGAGCTGGAAACTGTTGATGGTGCCTACCTGACGTCTGTCTTATCCCTCACGACGTTCCAAAAGTCACAGGATAGTGTAAATAAAAATAATCCCTGTTAGACGAAACCCAAACATACACAACTGCAACATAAGGCAAGTAAATCACTAAAACATTCTCAGTAAATTATAGCAAAAAAGCAAACGCATACATTCAGAAAGTAGATAATGAATAGACACATCCTTCCTTAAGGGCCAGAATACAGATACCAAAACAGCTCAGACTCGGTGGGATTGAAACTGCCTAATATGAATAAGAGTCCTCCGCACGTTCTGCCTGATACAATCAGAGGGAAACTTAGCATGCGATTTTTCCTCAAACCGTTGGATCATAAACTGTTTTAATACACTGTTTAAACTTTACCAAATTCAGTGGGGGAATCACCATAGGCCCCAAATCTTACTGTCTTAAGTTTGTCCCACATCCCCATAAAAATCGGGTTTTGATTTATATTCTCGCAGTTTTTACAGATTGGATGAGAGTTCATTTTTTCGTACCCTGTTTTTATACACTGTCTTGTGCACCGCTGAGTGAATTGACAAAACATTCATCCTGAAATGTATACTACTTTTTTTAATTTACAGAAATAGCAAATAAGAGAAATGTATGTTACATTAACTGGTTGGTTTTCATGTGCAAATTATTTAGGTCTACGAGGTAGAGAAAGGTTTTTGGTGACAATATTTCCTCTTGTGTGTAAACAACAGCCAGACTTTTTGTACCACTTTAGAAGATTATCTCAAATACAACATACTGCAAAAATCGTAGGTATCCTGTTTCTGCTTGATTGGCGGAAGAATTGCATGAATAACTTTAATTGCGCTGTCCTGTGACTTTGGAACATCCTGGGTGTAAGAGTGAGAATAGGTGCACCATAAACTGGTTTAAATTTGCAAATGGTGTTATTGCCACTGACACTTCAAGGCGGTGCCCTACTGTGGTACTTTAGTTCTTCGTTTTGTCTTTGTGTGGATTGCTTTGTGCGTGTGTGTGCGCGTGCGTGCGTGCGTGTGTGCGTATGTGTGTGTGTGTTGGTCATGTGCGTGTCAGCATGCTGTGAGTTGCAGTTATTGGAGTTTGCGTATCTGGAAAGTAGCTTTCCCTATTATATATTTATCACTGAATTTTTTCGTTTACAGATCAGCTCACGCGGAAAACCCATTCTACTCGATCCTCGGAGGATGGCCAAAACGAGTACAAAGGCTCCGACTCGAAGTTTCTTCGAGTCAGCCATTTTCCGTCAAGGAATTTCGCTATCTGACTCCGAGGATTTATGCGAAGTCACTCGAAGGAAATCCTCGAAGTGACTCGAGATGAAATCCAATTAGCGGAATACACACCTATATTGGTTTCTTTCGTTTCCGAGTCACTTGACTGAATTCCTTCAAGTGATTCCGAGATGAATAATTAATTACCTATACAAATTTAAAAGGGCCTTAGAGTAACTTCGAGGACAGATTTCAGATTAATCGAAACAGGGTGATTATATTTTACAGAGTGATAGGCGAAATAACACAGTATTTCTAAATAAAAATAATACTGTAGTATTTTTATCTTACTTTAAAATAAACCATTCTTTTCTGTTTACTTATGATATTTTATCAGTATTTGAGTGGACACAGCTGTAGTGTTTTTTATCCTATTGATAATTCCTGCCAAATGAATTAATTAAAGAAAGACCATTTTCATGATGAAAATTAATCATATCTCCTATAATTTTCATAATAAATTAAAGTCACTTTTCTTTCACAGCCATTATCTTAACGTTTATCTAGTTTTATACAGTTTCTAATTTAGTCCATTTTAAATAAATTTATTTCTAAATCTAATTTGCATTGTCAGAAACTATTTCAATATGATATTTAACAAATCACTATTTTTAACGGCAGTTATTTGAAATTTTGTTTAGTTTTATATAATTCTTAATACATACCAGTTTACATTTCTAGCGGGCGTATTTTTAAAATTTATCTGGTTAAAAATTATTCTTAATTTAGTGCATTTTCATGACTTGATTTCTAAATTAAATTTGCAAAGTCAGAAATTATTTCTAAATCAAAATTTAACAAAGCAGTTTCCTTTAACGGCACTCATTTGGAAATTAGTTTAATTATATATGATTAATAATTTAGTCCGTTCTACATAAATTTACTTCTAAATCTAACTCGCATGTATTTCAATATCATAATAAACAATTACTTTTAGCAGGTGTTATTTTAAAGTTTATCTATTTATAAATTATTCTTAATTAAGTGCATAAATTATTATACGACTTTTTTCCTAATTTCATTCACAAAGTCAGAAATTATTTAAATATAAAAATTTAACAAATCACTTACCTTTAACGGCGGTAATTTGAAAGTTTGTTTAATTTCGTATGATTAATAATTTAGTTAATTATACATTAATATACGTCTTAATCTAATTCGCATGGTCAGAAACTATTTCAGTATCAAAATTCACAATAGTTTCATACATTCAATTAAAAGAACAAGCTAATTATATAAAAACAATCCGTCCAAGTAAGGAAATACTGACTCGAAGTTTCGTCAAATCATCTCGCGGCACTCGAAATGATCGATTTATTGTTTATTACAGACTCGGAGTCGCGCGGAGTGGCCATAAAATACCGGAAATCATTATAGTGTTACCTGTATAATTTCGACTCGGAGTTCCGTCAAGTAATTTCTCGGAGTGACTCGACGAAATTCCGCTAAAGTAATAAAACTATAAAAGTCGGTACTCCGAGTCAGAATTAAGCAGTACTCGGAGGAATTCCTCGCTATGCAAGATTTTTCCTTCGAGGAGAAACGGAAAGTTGGTTTTCCGCGTGAGCTGATCTGTACATCACTTGTGTCAGTCAAGTGGCCATGGATGTTGTGCATTACAAATAGCATGCAATTTCCGCCATTTTTTATCATTTTCTAACTACAATGCGATGAAAAAAAACCAGTTCTTTTTAGTTTTTAAAGTACAGTACCTTTGGGACCTCCGTGGCCGAGTGGTTAAGGTCGTTGAGTTAAAATTACTTGCCCTTCAACGATGTGGGTTCGTACCTCAGTAGGGGCGTTGAATTCTTCATGTGAGGAAGACATCTAGTTGGCTTGCGGAAGGTCGATGGTTCTACTCAGTTGCCCACTCGTGATGAAGTAATGTATGGAGGGGCACTTGGGGTCTTCCTCCTAACGATAGGGATGAGTAGAATATCCACATTACGACAGGGCGGAGTAGAATCCACACGGTCTTATAAACACGAGGTAATATCGAACAATATCCAGATGTTGGTATTAAAAGAACGATAAGACCGAGCAGAATTCAGGCGCTCCGATAAATACGTAGACACGGCCTACCAATAACCAGACGATACTATTAACAGGACGACAGGGCATAACAGAAACCACACACTGCTATCAACACAACTACAGGGGATGTCGGGTTTGACACAATAGAGAGTTTGAGATTTCAAACTTCGCCTTCCCCTTCAACGTCTCTCATATATATTTTTGGTAAAACGTCACCGATATGCGTGTATTTCATTTATATCACACGTTGCTACTAAAGTTTTCCATGTAATATCACGTAAGCCTAAGACTTCCCTTTATTACTATGCGAAATAAAAAGCTTAGTTTCAGGATTTCTGCTTATTAAGTTATTTGGTTATCCATATATATAATTAGACTAAATTTGATGCGAAACACTATCAATAGGTATAAGAATAATGAAGTTTAGTATGGCTAATGATTTTAACTAAATACATTGAATAAAACCTGGAAGTATGAAGTTATCAACTGATTTTGAGGAACTTTGAGATTTTGTTCAAACTTTAACTTCTACGGCATATTTGTGTCCCCAGGCGGTATCGATTATACCAGATGGGCCTTTTTGTCGTATTAAGTGAAGTTTTGAACGTCCGAAGATGTGATATCACGAAAGTCGAAACTTCATTCTTTTTACATCTACTCTGTCCACATACTCGGCACCAAAGACTGAAATCTGGATGGAGGCACATGGCATGACAGTCATTTCACTGGAAAAATAAATAATTACGCGCGATTATCATTTGGTGGAACATTTTATTTTCACATCCAAATAAAATCAATCTGTTTCTGTCGGACACTTAATACGACAATTGCGTTTTAATCATAAACATAAAATGGTACTAGTAAGACGGAAATTCTTTTGAAGTATCAGACAATTTCAAATAAATGATATCATGATGAGAGACGTTTCCTGTTAGCCGTATGGGAAAACTCCATTCTTTAAATGCACGAAACCAGAGCCTGGCAGAGGGACATTGTGGGTTAATTCCCCCTTTGTTTCTTACATTTTACAAAAAAGTAGGTCTTGAAACTCGGGGTGACCCTACCCTACCCACCCCCTCACCCCCCTGAAATGGGTGACCCCCTCTTTAATGTTGGTGTCCCTCTAACCAAAATTCCTGGATCCGCAGATGCTTTACTTATAAAATAGTATATTAAAATCATATTGTGCTGTCTGAGAGTTTGGCGTTATACAGAGTCATACAGAGTGTCATTATCACTTTGATATGATCATAATAGGTTATCAACTTTGTATGTGGATATATGCACGAGTTCTGCAGCGGTAATATTGCGCGACTTAGGAGCGCAATATTGACTGCGAAAGAACGAGTGCATATATCCACATACAAAGTTGATAACCTTTTTATTACATATCCACTATCAAATGATTAATTTATATCTAAATTATCGTTCTGTCACGAAAGACAGGAAAAAATACGGCACAAAATTCTCCGAAAACGCAGTTAACAAATCAAACTGACGCGCATTAATATTTTCCGCGAAAATGACGTCAACTTTTTGTCGCAACGTGCGCGTGGACGCCATGGACGTCACGCGATTCTTTCCATTACAACGTTAAGAAACCATATCATATTAGTCCAACTCATGACGTAATTATAACTTTCATTTCATTTCAGTCTGATAAATTACTACATGCCAGTATCTAATAGGTCAGATTAATCAAAGTGTAAAAGTAAACAAAATGTTGCATAAATTACAAATTAAACAAACACACAATATCAACAAAAAATCTAAAGAAACAAGATCCGCAATGGACGCACCGTCAGGGGAGGTAACTAGAGTCACGGATTGGGACTAGTCCGATATGAAAGCGTTCAACGTCATGATATGGAAAAATATTGCACGATCGCGGTCCATTGAAACCCAATGGAAAATAATTTTAGGTATGTAATAATCATTTTTATTTCCTCTCATGTATGATTTACAATCGTGCATTGTATACTGACTATACTGACATAATTTTATATAAAACCTAAATGTTTGGAGCAACACTAACGATTTTTTACATTGTTCACATTGTTTTATCGTCTGATTTCTTTTTCTTTTTGGTAATCGCTCTAATATCCATGCGATGATTATATTAATTGAAATGTTTTTTTTTTATTTAATTTTTAATTTTCAATTCTAAAGCCGCATGTAAAATTCCTGCCCTTTCGGACAATTGGTATCAAAATGCACGAAAAAAAACGATCATAATTACGGATAAATTGAATGGGCGGATTAAAAGAAGTGAGGTTCATTTTAATGTTTGAAATCTCAAGGAATCTCAAGGAATTTTAATCGAACTTCAACTTTATACGTTAACTTCGCAAGAGACGTTGAAGCGGAGGGCGAAGGTTGAAATCTCAAACTCTCTAATGACAGGGTAGAGTAGAATCCAGACGTCACAACGTAAGAACAGATCAAATTCCATACGTTGATATATACATAACAGCATTGGGCAATATTCAGGCGATGGTCTTAAAGATGAAAAAGGTTATGTGTAGATTTCCAAGAAGCACAGAGGACATAAAAACAGCTCAAAGAAGGCTCGCTACAAATAGAAACTTATTTTACTGTTATAGTAGTCGAAATATATAGCAGACGGATTGCTTAAAACGTTATTTACATTATATTATTATATGCAAGATATAAAATTGGTAAGGATGAGGGATAGATGATGAATATTCAATATGGAAAACCATACCCTGCCTCTGCCGCCCCTGCTCCGGAACAAAAAACCTCAGCAATGTAAGCATTGACGCGCACAACACCAACATAGCACTCAGACGCGACGCTTTATTTTATTATGCTATGATAAAGTCAATGACAGAACCGAACAATGTCTATACGCTGAGTTAAACATACTAGTATCGACAAGACCGAATATTATCCCGAAATAAACACAACGACTGGTACAAGCAACATCCAGTTGCTACTGTAAACACAACAACAGGACAGAAAAACATCCCGTCAGTCACTGTGTAAACACAACGATAGGACAGAGAAACATCCAGTCGCTACAGTAAACACATCAACAGGACCGAGCAACATCCCGTCGCTGTTGTAAATACAACAATGGGACCGAGCAACATCAAGTCGCTGTAGACACAACGACAGGACAGAGCAAAATCACGTGGCTACTGTAAACACAGCGTTAGGGCCGAGCAAAATCGCGTCGCTGCTGTAAACACAACGATAGAACGTAGCGATATCCAGACGTTCTTCTTCACGCGATGACAGGACCTATCAACATTTAGACTGTACTATAACTTTGCTGTCATAAAGGGTGACAGCCGTTTTCTTTGGCAAAACATATTGGAATGCTTCTTATTGACAGTATTCGGTTTACATTCAATGAACGCATTGCGCATTACTGAATTGCGTTATAAAGAATAAAGATATACAATTTTATTTGCTCTAAATTTCCATGTTAACATCACCGTACATAAACAATTTGTATTTGTGGTCACAACAAAATGTGGTCACAACAAAACGTAGATCATGATATCAAACAACGATTAGATGTAAATCATATCACACCGTGCTATTTTTCATTATCAACAAAACAAGCCAAGTGAAGTTTAATAGCAGGATTTTCGAACTTTGACATAATTCTTTTTTGTCCGCATGGTTATGTAAATTCTTGTTTTATATATTGCCCCCATTGACGTCGTTTGACATCACATTACGTATATATCTAAGATAGCCACAATGTTGGTACACCAAATCTGTTGAAAATTGATTATCAAATTTTGACCAATTTTTATCCATAGAATATATGAGCCGCGCCATGCGAAAACCAACATAGTGCGTTTGCGACCAGCATGGATCCAGACTAGCCTGCGCATCCGCGCAGTCTGGTCAGGATCCATGCTGTTCGCTTTCAAAGCCTGTTGCAATTAGAGAAACTGTTAGCAAACAGCATGTATCCTGACAAGACTGCGCGGATCCATGCTGGTCGCAAAGCCGCTATGTTGGTTTTCTATTGGTGCGGCTCATATCATTTGGATAGAATAGTGTGTCAAGCAAGACAACTTCATTAAACCCGTGATTAAATGAAATATAAACACAATGTTAAACGCTTCAATTAGAACGTTTTAATAAAATAACAGAACAGAACAATATTACAGTTAAGCTTGGACACAAATCAACGTCATAACATCTTTCAAATACATGACTGACAAGGTTTTGTGAATATAAGGCCAGGTCATCACAAAATAAACTTCTTTGACAAAAATTACTGGAACGCGGTTGTTCATTGTCATAATATGATTACAAATATATGCATGAATTTAAAACAGCGACAGAAAAAATCAATTAAAGTCGTACCAATGATGTAAAGATTAAACAAAATTTTATACTGAAATGTAAATCCTTAATTAAAGCGTTGTTGTAATAACATATTTTTAATTTTATTTTATTTATGCGCAACTAATTAATGAGATTATAGAAATGTACTTAAGGAACAACAAAGATGAAAGTTTGTGTGTCTAATTAAAAATAAATCCTATAAAGTTCTTTCTTCTGCTCTGAAGATGTAGATATATCTGTTACAGTTGGGAAGCTGTAACAGCACACGCCTTTGCTATAAAATAATTGATCTGTAATAAGGTTTGTGTATATCTGAATATATGAAACTGAATTCAAAAAGTTTATTTTTATACTTACATATTTTGTTTTTTTATTATTATTTATTATTATATCATATATTATCTATATAGCGCCCTTTTCATGATAAACGCCTACCTAGAGCCCTACATTTTAACACCTACAAATAATTGTACGCTGTTCATATTGTCTACGTTTCTGTTTGCTAAAAGTAAATATTCATAATTTTAACATGTCGGAGACATTGCGGAATGATACTAAATTCACTTGGGTAATGATTACATTTTACTAGGACTTTATCATAGACTCTTTGTGTAAAATCTCAAACTTTAAACTAAAATCAAATCATTAAAATCATAAAATATTTCAATGAAACTTCGACCTCTGATTGGTCAGTTAAAACTCCTGATGTCATAGTAAAGTTATGAATTATAATAATGCTTGGATTACATGGCATGTGACGCGTACTTTTGTGGGTTCTAGGGTACCAGCTCAAATGGCAATCTTTACAACCATCTGGTGAAGAATAAGAACTTATTCTTGTTCAGAACTTCAATTTTAATTCAATGACTAAATGGTTGTGTGTTTTTTGTTGTTGTTTTTTTTTTCTTCTTTTTTTGTTGTTGTTGTTGTTGTTTTTCTTTTCGGATTTGAAGAAATACTAAATATTTTTCTCATTTAAATTAACCAGACTTTACTTGTAAAAACCGACCTTCTGCTTCTGCTCAGTTTTATTCTATACAGGCTTCATTTATATCATTATTTTTTCAGAACCCTATTTTATTTTGATTTATACAATGCAATTGCTGCCATGTTCCATTGTTCAATCGTTTCTAGCACTTATTTCCAATGACTACCCTCTTTCTCCATTTTCGGTCTTTCTGAAAATCATTCTCCTAGAATTACCAATTCAGTAACTGCCATTCATGTAGTTACTATATAAATATTTGATTTGTCTTTGTTCCTTTTGTTTCAGCACACATTAAACGGCTTTTAAAAATGATTATTTTTAACCTACATAAATATTTTTCTGATATAATAATATTTTGGTATTTCTAATTTGTAACTAATAAAGATTGAACATAATACAGTCGAATCCACTTAATACGAACTCGCTTGATACGAATTTTCAGATAAAACGAACAAAATACGGATTCCCCGGCCAAGTCCTTCTATTTCCTATGTAGAATGATTTCGGTAATAGCGAACTCACTTCATACAAATAATCGGTAGATACGAACACATTTTGGAAGTCCCAGTTAGCTTAAATGTTATAATTTTCCATCTTTTGATAGGAATTAATTTTAGAATAGTTTGAAACTGTACAGTGCTGATATTTAATCGAAGTAAATAAAATGTTTTGAAAATTTCAACCTTGTGGCACGTGGTAATTGGACAATGGAGTTGTTCACACCTATTCAAAAACAACTACTCGGTCCCTTGTGTATCATGTCATTCACACAGTCAATATAAAACAATTTAATAAATTGACAGGACAAGATTTAAAGAGGTGTAAACAATTTTAAACACATTATTAAAGTTCCGTTCTATTGTCGACACAGGTAGGCCGTCGTCTTACAAAATATACAAACTTTTATCCTTTTAAGAATGATTATATAGTACAAGCTTCATAATAGAAAATATGTTGGCGGTAGATATAATTTGGCGCTCTGGACCTCAACCGCATATTAAAAATTTAAATTCATGCAGATTTACGTGTTTAAGTATAACTTTTGTTATGTACTTTCAATATTATCAGAATAAATTAACTTAATCAATTTAAATCTTTTCACCGATGATAAAGGTGGTACTGCTTAACTTGCTTGGACAAATTATACGTGTATCATTAATACGAATTTCGTTTGATACGAACATATTTCTCGGGTCCGGATGAATTCGTATAAAGCAAGTTGGACTGTATTAAGACTTTTCGCATAATTATAAAGCATGTATAACTATCTTTATGTAAACTATGTTGTTGTTTTTTTTTTTTTTGTTGTTGTTGTTTCAATTACATGTCCTATAAATATTTGAAAGAAATAAAATTGTTCTTTTGTTTTGATACAACATATTTCAAGTTCAGTAAATATCTAACACACAAAAAAGAAATAAGTTGAGTTCGATGCATAATTAAGTTGACAATGTAGATATTGTGATACAAATGTACTAAACATGGAACTTTCTCTTTAAAACCTTTTTTTTCTTTTGTATTTGTACCTTCATATGAATCCTTACTAACTGAAATTTTTACAGAAAAGAACAAAATAATTTCAATAGAAGTGTCATTATGAAAAATAAAGAAGAATATAAAAATTCCGCTGAAGATGTAAGGACAGGGCCGTTGCAGAAATCTCCGGACCCTAATTCACCTTGACCGCACAGTGTTAAACAAGCGGTGAAGCCTTTCAAAGACGGCTGGCAGCTTGTCTGATTATCTGGCCTCACTGTTCCCGCTTGGAACAAAATATCAACATCGTCACTGAAAAATGCAGTTCCATCACTACAGTCTCGAATAAAGCTATTCACCCTTTCTGAAAAACAAATATACGAGTATCATAATGATTTAGTGGCCAAAGTAAACTTTTTTTTTCATCTTCGTTCTGTTTATTTTTCCGTAGAGAATGCCATATAGAGCTGATACAAATTTATTAAATATAAACAGTATAGTTTCGCTTAATGATACAGTGTAAGTTTACTTTTACATACAACTGTAAATTCCAGTTTTGAAAAATGAACTAGGCGTTTGTCACATTATTTTTACAACCCTGTATAACCTTTAGTGTTTCAAATGCCAACAGATCCATATGTTGAGACTTTAGTAAAATATCAGTATTTGTTATTTCTAAGATCAGTTCAAATATGATTCAAGCTGTTAATATCAGTTGAGCTAAAGTAAAATGTAATATACCTCCTTCCGCTACCCAGGCAACCATACAGTATTTTGGTTTCCTAGCATCACCATAGTCTGAACAATTTTTCACATATTTTTCTACCCTGTAGGAGCCAGTCTTCTCGTACCTCTTCCGGTAATATCTCATGGTTCTGTGCCATGTTTGACACTGGTTTCGACCGTCAACATTACTTGTGTCCGCGCAAAAATAACACATTAAACAATCTGAAATATAAAACAAACTACTAATTTTAATAATATTTAAGTTTTGCTGTAATTTCTTATTGATACGATTTGGCTAGTTTTGCATAACATACGACTGAATAATCATGATCGCTAACAGAGAATCGCTTTATTTTCTTCGCTGTTGGTTCGAATCTCGCAATATATTGAATATTCTATCCAAATGGATTGCAGCTCTCTATCGATGTCTGCGTAACGTATCGTAAATCATTGACTCTTATTGCATATGAACCTTGCAATCATTATTTGGTCGGTCGGAAGACGGTTGCCATCTAAGACCCCATTACCCTTTCTCGAATACAACCTACATATTGTCGAAAACGATCGCTTATTCAGTCTGCAACAATTGTTCTTAACGTCATACGTCCGTCTGTCTGTTCATTCTCCTGAATCTCGTTATCTTGCTCCAAAGCTAGTAAATACCCGTCTTTTAACCCATTTCATCTGTATCTCTGTTTCATGTGTGTTTACACTATGTGAGTTAAATTATATTTAACCTGGCACTGAGACATTCAATGGTTGCACTAATTATCTTTATTAAAGGCTGAAATGTCCGGATGATTACCGCCCGTCTGCCTTCTTGGTTAAGGATGGCCCTGTGATAATCGAAATGTATGCTTCCGTACATCTGAAACATTTTCGTTTTTACTAGTTGAAATTGAGAAATTCGTTTTTACGTCGTTTACCAGTGTACAGTAATTTCAAACTGTCGACCTGGTTCGTCTTGTCACATCATATCTGTGTAGCCCACTGAAGTTTATATATGAATTAAGGACGCCCAACTAACAATAGGACGTACCGAACCTGTTTTACAATTGTACAGGAACAGTGTCAGTGTCGCAATCGTAAGACAGTACTTCCATGTGCCCTACCCGCATGTTCTAAATCCTGGAGGAATATTAGCGAAACTAACTTTGGATGTACATCTCATTATCCTGACCACAATTCGAAACCGGCCGTTGCCACTCATAGTCTGCATATGCTTATGAGTGTTTATTTATATTTAAGGACTAGTTTGAAAATAGTCCCTTCAATGTTATTACGACATAAAACCAACGAGCCGTAATTATATATAAAATTGCAACGTAAGTCAACATGATAATGATGAAATGTGTCGTGCTTCTTGCTCTGTTTGTCGTATGAAATGTTTTTGCTATAGGATTTTACAAAAATATGCTACTATCAAGTTTCAGCAGATTGTGAAGTCAAACAATAAGGCAGACAGTAATCGATGAGAAATTGTTACATCATGACACAATCATATACATTTTAAATCTTCAGTAGCACTGGCAATACAGCATTTCGTCAAACTTTACATAAACAAGAGAGCCATGATGGCCCTGTATCGCTCACCTGGGTACCATTGCTCAAAATGATATGATCAAGTTTTGACATAGAGCACAAGGCATACACATTAAATATCATCAGGATAAACATTTTCTTATAACAGTCGCTTTTGACCTATTCAGGGCCAATTTAATATGAAAGAAGACATAAATACTGTTTAAAACCAATCTCATTAGAAGCTGCTAAGGTGTATTCATTTAGATAAAAAATAAAAGGAGGTAATTTATCATAAATTCAGTCAATATGTATCTTCACTGATGAATGAAATTTCAGATCAGTATCTTCATTAGTTACGGAGACATACCCATTTTACTTTGAAATAAAGGGAGGTAATTCGACATAAAATCAGTTCATAACTATCTACCCTGATTGTCTCAGTCCAACTAATGACAATAATGAAATTTCAAGTACAAATTAAGTCCTATAAGTACTTACTGATATAAATCCATTTTGATTACAATCAGGGGTTTGTATCAAATCAAACCACAAATGAAGTCTCTATATGGCTGCAAAAGCCAAAATAGCAAATTTTGGACCTTTAAGGGGCCTTAACTCTGGAACCCATGATGGAGTCTGGCCAGTGCAAGACAGGAACCAAGATCTTGTGGTGATACAAGTTGTGTGCAAGTTTGGTTAAAATCAAATCATAAATGAAGCTGCTATTGTGCAGACAATGTCAGAATAGCTAATTTTGGCCCTTTCAGGGACCATAACTCTGGAACCCATAAAGGGATCTGGCCAGTTCAAGAAAGGAACCAAGATCTTATGGTGACACAAGTTTTGTGCAAGTTTGTTTAAATTCAAAATATAAGTGAAGCTGCTATTGTGCAGACAAGCTCAAAACAGCTGACTTTGACCCTTTCAGGGGCCATAACTCTGGAACCCATAATGGGACCTGGCCAGTTCAAGAAAGGAACCGAGATCTTATGGTGATACAAGCTGTGTGCAAGTTTGGTTAAAATAAAATCATAAATGAATCCTCTATCGTGCAGACAAGAAATTGTTGACGGACGCACGGACGGACGACGGACCAAGGGTGATCACAAAAGCTCACTTGTCACTACGTGACAGGTGAGCTAAAACTTGGAGCAAATTTTGATAAATGACTAATGGTATCACAAACATTATACGTTATAAAATTTCATACTGAAAGGTATCACCATTAGTGTATGTTTTAAGATCAATGAATGTGTCTTATATCTGTAGTTACGAACCCGTCCGCTTAGCTCCGTAGGGAGATTGCAGATCTACGGGTCGCGGGTCGTGAGTTCAAGCTCTGGGCGAGGCGTATGTTCTCCGTGACGATTTGATAACAGACATTGTGTCTGAAGCCATTCGTAATCCACCACTGATCCATGTAAGGGAGCTGGCAATTACTTGCGGAGAACAGTGGTGTACTGGAACAGAATCCATGAACACTGGTTAGGGTAACTGCCTGCCGTTACATAACTGAAATACTGTTGAAAAAACAGCATTAAACCCAAAACAAGCAAATACACCTGTGGTAGTAACACTATAAATTCATTAATATTATGATAAAAATAGCAATTCATCGATTTGCTTAAAACATAAAACACAATTATAATTACTCATGCCAAACTGGTTTGTTATTCATTGATATTCTAAGAGTAAGATTTGAAATCTAAAAGTCACATATTTGTACATACCAGCAGTCTGTACCATAACTAGTATTAAAAATATCCGAAAATTCATTTTCTTTTTCAAACCATTCGTTTATAAATATTTGTGTATGCCCGTTCTTCCGGGATTTTTATTCAAAACATACGGCATAGTTTACATTTAACTGTGAAATCAACAGAGCGTTAATGTCTTATTGTATTGAAGGTAAAGACATATTCTTTACAACCCGTAATTTTAACGTTTTAAGTTACACTGATTCATGTATGGCAACCCGCATAATAATCTCGTATCTTGAAGTATGAAGATATGTAGTAATCAATCCCTGAAAGATGATGAGATATGTTAAGTATTCTCTTCTCACGAAATGTACATTTTATTTTTTGTTTAGCATATCTGAATGCGTGAATCAAACTTCCTGTCTACGTTATAACAAATGGAACTAAAAGTCGAATGTCGGTAAAAAAGAGAACGATGCTCAATCTATTTAGATTCTGCTCACATTTATGAAAAAATAAACGTATGTTATTTTCCTCGCTACTATTGTTTATATCTAGCCTCATAATGTAGATGAGGTCTATCTCTTGACTTATTATATTATTATAGTATTCTTGGTCATTTGTTTTTGTTTATTTACATTGATTTAAACGTCTTCATAAAACCACAAATATTCGCTCCCCGCGGTCAAAGAAGCGGATTATCACTCTATGATTCTCATCCTTTGACTCTTTTTTTAGTTTTAAATATGGAATTCCCCTTTTTCAGAAATAGATTTACTCTATTTAAAAAAGAAATACTTTCAGAATTCTACAACTGTGAACCATTTCCATACTTCATCTCTGATATGAATCCTATAATTACAATCTTAATACGTAGATAAGCTAAGGTGAACTTTCTGCTGATTAATATTACGGTAATATTGTAAGACTAAACTCAGTATTTTTCTTTAGATTAACTAATAATAAAATAGTTATAATGATAATAATTTCATTTATTATAAATGGATAACATAATTTTTAGCTACAGCCAGTCGAACATGTGGTCCTCTAACATCATAATTTAAAAATTCCATCCTTTTTAATAGTGTGTAACATAGACAGTGAAGTGAAGACATGAATTAAAACAAATTAATCTTAAGTGACATGAACAGTATGTGGTACAATGGAAAGAGTTTAAAATCTAGACAATACCAGAAGATAAGCGTATGTACAAGTGGTTAAAAAATAAATGCTACGTTGGATTACATTTGAAATGCAATATTTCTATAATGTCTACATAAAAATGAACAAGTGTAATAACTAAAATAGACATAAAATGGGGCAAAAAAAAAAAAACATACGAGGGGCGTTTAATATGTAGTGTTACTCCGTATGTAGTTCCGTAACCGCTGGTTATTTTTGATGCGGTTTTCGGCAATTTATTGGGAACACAATGTGTATAAATTATAAAAAATCGGCAGGTTCAAAGTAAAAATATAATCATTTGAGTGAGGTGTACTGTGGTATACTGGACAATAATTATAATCTAGGTTTATCTTGGTCACCCAGAGTCTCAAAAGATAGAATAACTTCCAAAATCACAAAATTCTATCATTTTTCTTCCAGGTAAAGCAATTTGTGATGAGTTTGCGTTCGTTTTAAACGATTTATTGCATTTTTAATTTTACAACACAACTAAACAATCTAAACTCGAGGTTGATTTAATCTGGAATGGGTGTTGAGAGCGATAAATCAAAGTTGTAACAACTAGTTTCGCAATCTAGAATTAAGATACTAGTATCAATTTAACAAAAAGATATTTTTAAATGATGATTATCAGGCCTGACAAAATTGTAAAGGCTTATTGTACTCACATTTTTTTTTCGAGTAAAAATATACACTCTTTTATTTCGAGTAAAATAATGCACGGAGGAACACCTCGGTTCTTCCTCTACCATCAAAGCTGGAAAGTCGTCATATGACCTATAAGTGTTTCGGTGCGACGTTAAACTAAAAAAAAATGTATATTGATTAGAGGTCATTAAATCGTAGGACTGGTTCAGGAACCCATCATTTTTCTTTTATTGTATACTACTCTTCTATTTTACATACATTTTTTGTAGCAACCATGCTGAATGTAAGTTACGTTTCGAATTGGCTAATCATATAACTGGATTTACCAGATAACATTCATTTTTCAATCAAACTACGAAACCAAGGTTAAACAAGATTTACACGTGATAGAATACATTAAAAAGCAATTAAAGCATATATGTAAACAATTTTTATTTGCTCTAATTTGTTATGTTAACAAATAACTAGAACACCGAGAATACTACATTTTCCATTGTATTATCATATTTATTATCACGGAAAAAAACAGCTAACATGATATTAAACATTACTTTCACTACCAATCAGATGTAGATCATATTATATTGTACCATTTTTCATAATCGACATCATCCAATACACAAGGAAATATAAAACGTTTAAACCACAAGAAAATAGACTACTACAAACAACCTGTTCGAAGTTATCAATATTAAATGGACAAAAAACCATTTATTCATCATTTCTTGAGTAACGTTATATTTTGAAACCATTCCATTAGAATTCTTGAACTCCTCGAGAAAGAACAAATGAGCCGCGCCACGAGAAAACCAACATAGTGGCTCTGCGACCAGCATGGATCCAGACCAGCCTGCCCATCCGCGCAGACTGGTCAGGATCCATGCTGTTCGCTAACGGTTTCTCTATTTGCAATAGGCTTTGAAAGCGAACAGCATGGATCTTGACCAGACTGCACGGATGCGCAGGCTGGTCAGGATCCATGCTGGTCGCAAAGCCACTATGTTGGTTTTCTCATGGCACGGCTCAAATAATTCTTTGTGTTTCTTTTGTTGAGTTGTATCACCATGGTTATCGTTCCTAACACTGCTGAATGTGAATCGGCTTGTTGGTTGCTTTTATGTATAACCAAAACGTTCTGTCTCCCACATTGAACATGCACGCGTACTGAATGGTGCACTATAAACCTAGGTTAACCCTATCCCTTACCTTAAGTCCGTATATTGTACACTCAATGCGAGCCTACATCAAATAGGTTGGAATTCGATCCATAAAAAGCAAGTTCTTTATAACAGTGCTGTTAAAATAAGCAAATATTGATTGGTAAGCAAATATAATTTTGGTAAAAATTGAAAGGGTATTGCCTACTGAAAAAAATTACCAACAACAATATGTTGTAGAAATTTTAGTTTTTAGTCTTCAGTGATATTTAAACAGAAATCCAGTTATTGGGGTGTAAGATTCATAGTTTCACAGTCAAAAACATGAATGTAATACATGTATGTCATTGTTCTTCCATATTATTTATAGTACTCTTATTTACTAATTCTTGTTCAGCAGACACAACTCTTTCAAATGATATAAAAAATACTTTTCTGTAGGGATAACGCATGTTTTTTCGTGTTATAATGTCTGCGGAATCCCGGGCGAGGGTGCCAACGATTCCGGAGGGATTCTGAAGATGTTTTAACACAAAAAGAACATGCGCTAACGCTATTCTAGCATAAAACGTGTAAAAACAAGTAAATGAATGTAGTATCCCTCAATGTCATTAAAGTTCCATGAAATGCGCGGTAAAGTCTACGTTGTTTTCTTTCACGTTGACGCCATTTCCTTTAGAATTATCCATTTTATGGCCGTAATGCATTTACGCTTTGCCATGAAACGCGCATATATAAAAAGGTGTTGTAACAGCATGCGAGCGCGAGAATCTCTCTGTTAACACACGTTTTCTCTGCTGTTAAAACATCCCCCAAAAATAAGTGAAAATAACAGCAGTTTATGCTAGAATGATTATTAACCACTTTCTTGTTTGTTACTGAACAGATTAGAATATGTCATCGATCTGTATATACATCTCACTCAATGACTAAAACACTCCATTTATACAATGTCATATTGAATATGGGCACCAAGATAGTATTATTCGCTGTGATAAACGAAGCGTTGTCCGCTTAGGTCAATAGGGAAAGCGCAGATCTACGGATCGTAGGGCCGTGAGCTCGATCTCTAGGCGGGGCGTATGTTCTCCGTGACGATTTGATAAGACATTGTGTCCGAAACATTCATCCTCCACACCCCTGATTCATGTAGGGAAGCGGAGTTCAGAAACACCAACTTCTAAGATAATTAAAAGTCAATACCGATTTCTATGTAAAGACCATTATTACCTAAAGTCGGGACAACTTGAAAATAATGATTGTTAATGAGTTTGTAATCGACTTCAACTTTTTGTTGTAAATACGAGCAATGGAATTGTATGGCAGAACTTACGGCACGAGTTATACGTTCACAAGTGAAAACGAACACGCTGTAAATATCATGTAAGAAATCACGGTGACCATATGTGTATTGTATACCAGTTATCTATTATTATATACATACTTTCTTCCAAACCAATTCTACAGAAAAGTTTGATATATTCAAGAATATTTAGTTGTTTACAAATCGTTCCCTTAATAATTCGTCTATAAAACTCATAGGTCACTCATTGGGTAAATAATTTGTTGTTGTTGTTTTGTTTTTTCATAGAGTACTTACGTATTATTTTAAGTATTAAACGCGTCTTTATGTTTTTTGAACAGGTACTTCAAGTGTAAAATGTCTGTAAACATATATCTTAAAGGTTTTACAGTTTCAGACATACTAGTACTGTGCAATGAGTATATTGTATTGCCTTTATACAAAATATCTACATAGCATCATAGCATCATACGTATTGACAGACTTGCACATAATAAAACATGTGCATGTAACTCTGCATAAATCATTAAAAAGTCGAGGAAAATGGCGGTTCAAGAATATTTTATAACTGGTTAATAATCTTTGAACGAGTTGTTTGTCCATTGTATAACAGACAGGCATCTTTCGTAAAATCTTAACTTGATAGATATTCACATCTATTTTGCTTATCATTGATACTTATTATGCCCCCCACCCCCGTCCTCTCCTTTGTGGGAGAGAATATAGATTTGCCCTTGTCCGTCCGTCCGTCCGTCTGTCCTTCCGAGAATGTTGTGTCGCGCCTAGCTCCAAAAGTATTTGACGTAGAGTCACACAACTTTACAGGAATGTTGGTCAGCATGTGTAGTTGTGCACCTGGGGTTTCGCATCCGGATTCATTCAGTCGTGTAGGAGTTATGGCCCCTGACTTTGTAAAAATTGGTCATTTTAGTGTTTTGTTGCGCCTAGCTCCAAAAGTATTTGACATAGAGTCACCAAAATTTACAGGAATGTTGGTTAGCATGTGCAGTTGTGCACCATGGGTTTCGCGTGCGGATTTATTCAGTCGTGTAGGAGTTATGGCCACTGACTTAGTTAAAAATTGGTCATTTTAATGTTGTGTCGCGCGTAGCTCCAAACGTATTTGACTTAGAGTCGCCAAAGTTTACAGGAATGTTGGTCAGCATGTGCAGTTGTGCACCTGGGGTTTCGCATCCGGATTCATTCAGTCGTGTAGGAGTTATGGCCCCTGACTTAGTTAAAAAATGGTAATTTTAATGTTGTGTCGCGCGTAGCTCCAAAAGTATTTGACCTAGAGTCACCAAAATTTACAGGAATGTTGGTCATCATGTGCAGTTGTGCACCTTTGCTTTCGCGTCCGGATTCATTCAGACTCGTAGGAGTTATGGCCCCTGACCTAGGAAAGAACTGTCATTTTAATGTTTTGTCGTGCGTATTGTTTTCCAAAAGGTGATCTGTGTCCTTTGTCACGTAGTGGGGGCATCTGTGTCCCATGGACACATTTCTAGTTAATATTTTATTTCTTTGCATAAATATTTTAAAGATGTTTTTCGATTTATGTTTTCAATATAACTTCTTCTCGGCGATATTTGACCTTTTTGTATCAGAAATTATCACTGATTACGTTTTTGTTATTACCTCCCCTAATGGCTCTTACTACAAAATAAAATCTAAAGTAGTGCTTTTCTAATCATGTTATTATGCATATTTTCTATTAATTTAATTTTAACAGCACAACTGTTACACTTAACGGGTGTTTCGTAGAAAACAACTATAAAAACAGCCAAAACGATTACTTCAAGGGTTAAATCATAACACGAGGCTTCAATGATCGAGTGCTTAAGGTCAACGTCATTGGCTTAAACCTCGAATTGGGCCTGGAATTATTCATGACAGTGAAGAAGTCATCTAGCTGACTTATGGAAGGTCGGTGGTTCTATCTATGTGCTTTGACACCAAAACCCGGTGCCTTCCGCCACCATCAATAGCTGATAAAGTCGCCACTTGACCTAAATTATGTTACTTGAAACTAAACAATAAATCAATAAACAAATTATAAAATATTTCCTAACCCGGTCTTAACACATTGAGTAAATATATATGTTAAGTTTTGATATATTATATTTTGATATTGATATATTCTGGAATGTCCCGTTTCCTTTCCTTATTTTCAACGCTCGTGTCTCTTGTAGCACCATCGATCTGTTCATAAACGTACACATCTTGTAGCTGACTGTACTGATTTGCTCCTGTTTGACTGTCATTCAGTTTTTCATATTGAAGTGATGATTCAGTATCTGTTCTAGTTTCTGAAATAAATTGCAAGTTTTTATATGGATTCTAAATCTAATGTTACACAACGAGCAAATATTTTATATAATGCTCATGGTCAGGCGGTTTTATACAGCAGTGCATGTATCGATATTTAGAAGAGGACAATAATCGCATATGAAAGTAGACATTATCTTGATATCTATTTTTTCATCACTGAATGCAATACAAGTGTAAATATGTCCATACTATATAATATCATAGTGCATCAAGGGGGATGATACTGTGAAATCATTTAAATTCGCTGGCATGACATTTCGCGCAAACGTGAAAAAGGACCGAATTATGAATGAAAGTACGAAAACAAAGTTTGCAGCAGTTGCTTCGCTGTTTTTTCTATTGTATATGATTCAGATTTCATCTTAATTTAAAACACTGTTTAATGTACTATAAGAATTAACTTCAGAAAGTTTAACGTGGAAATGCGTTACCAATTCTGGCTGTCATATGTTCTGTCTTGTTTAAATCTGACATCGAAATCTGGTCGCATTCTGTCGCGTATCCTGTCGAGCCGTTAGAACCTATAATTCAAAGAACACGACAGAAAAGAACAATATACTAGGATTAGTATAATAGTAGCTCGAACTGGGATGCTGTATTCGGCTCGAGTGGATTATTTCCAGATCGAATCACACGAGGCGCTAAGAGTGACCTGACTTTGCAAAATTAACGAAAGCCGAATACAAAATCCAAATTCCAGATCTAGCTACTATTATAATGACCCTTTTATCAGATACCTCTACCTTTTTGTTTGTTGGTTTGTCATTGAACTAAATCTTCAATGTTTATCGATATTGAAATGAAACTAGGTGAAGTGCTATGTGTGCTATTTATGGAACTGTGTCAGGTCATGCATATTAATGAAAGTAGACTAGCATCATACAATACAAAAGGAACAATACGGAATTTAAAAGTTACAGTACGGAATTTTGTCGTCCTGTTCATATTTAATTGTGAAATACAAGGCGATTTTTACAGAATTTGTATCGATATAAAGTGACACAGAACACTCTCTATTTGAGTAGGCAAGTAGAAAAAGTGGAAACCACATATCCATCAACATGGCGTAAATGAAAATGTTGCAGGCTTAGTTTGATTTAGCATATTAATTGCAGTCTCGCATTTACATACTTTTCAGCAAAATTAATGATCAGTAACTTGAAATATTATCTAACTAAACTTATTTATGATATAGAGCATATTATTTTATTATTCATTTTAAAGCATCAGTGAACATACATAATATCATCACTGATTCATCTAATAATAATGTTTTTCTCATTTCTCATCTCATTGGTTAAGAAGAAAAATAACATACTATCCGTTTGTCCGCGTGGATTGTTTTGCTGGCACATTTGTCTTCGTCTGAAATGCACATTTATACAATATAATAAGAACGCACATGTGATTAAGTGATTTGTGTGGAGGAGAATGGCAAGTCACTCAGATTTTCCAAAAGTACATTATGCAAATTTCTGGACAGTTGATAAGTTGGAAGACAACTCTCATCAATTTAACAAACAGGCATGTTTTGAATGTTCGTTGGCATTTATTATATAGATAGACAACACAATTTGAGATAAACTACGTTAGAAGCATAGAATGCAACCAAAAAAAAAAAACAACAAATAGCGGACTCGGTTTGATTAAGTCTATTTAATAGAGGTAATGAAATGTGCAACACAATAACGTCTACTAACTCCGGCTCTAACATTGGTCCACGGCTCGCAGGGTCACGAGTTCGATCCTCGGGCGGGGCGTATGTTCTCCGTGACTATTTGATAAACGACATTGTGTCTGAAATACTTATAGTCCTCCACCTCTGATTCATGTGGGGAAGTTGGCAGTTACTTGCGGAGAACAGGTTTGTACTAGAACAGAATCCAATAACACTAGTTAGGTTAACTGCCCGCCGTTACATGACTGAACTACAGTTGAAAACGGCGTTAAACCCAAAACAAACAAATAAATATATCACTAATGTATAATTTTATTTGAATGGACAACACTACTAAGCAAGAAACAAGTTTGTGTGGTCCAATGACGAACAAGTTTCCTAGTGAAAGATCATTTTCACTTGGACCGTTCTTCGTTGAGTTTCACCAGATTATCATTCTTATATTGTCAACAATTTCAGAGGATACTATTTTAGAAGTTTTCCAGGTATATATGCGTTGCAACATTTCGCCCCATCAATGGCGGTCATATTTTTGAAGACAGCATTTTAATTTAGGATATTTTTTGCAATAGGGAGGGTATAGATAATCATTCCTGACGGTTTATTAACCAGGTTTTCAACGAAAACCTGAGTTATTAGATTGGGGTATGTCGTTGGGCGGGCGGGCGGCGGCGGCGTCAAACTGGTGTTTCCGGTCAATAACTTTTGTTTCGGTAAAGATATTTGAATAAAACTTGGTATGTATGTAGCTCATATCAAGACAAAGGCTGGGATTGATTTTGGGGTTTCTTTGGTCAAGGTCAAGGTCACTGTTACTTAAAATAGAAAAAGGGTTTCCGGTCAATAACTTAACTTAGGAATGAGCTATCATGATGAAACTTGGTGTATAGAAAACTTATATAAAGTTGTAGCTTGGGATTGATTTTGGGGTTTCTGGGATCAAGGTCAAGGTCATTGTTACTAAAAATAGGTTAGGGTTAGGTTCGGGTCAGGGTCAGGGTTAGGGTTAGTGTTTAGGGTTTAGGGTAAGGGTTAGGGTTGTGCTTTAAAGTGGTGCACTGTGATTCAGTATACTTTTTTATTCTTATGAAAAGTGTTGAAAACCTGGTTTCGTGGCATTGCCACGTTTCTTGTTTTTAATTATATGATCATCCATTTCAGAGGAGATTGCTGTAGTGCACTTACCTCAGATATTTATAAACGAAGAAGCAACTGCCGACAATAATAAGGGTTGTAATGCACACACCAACACCTACACCAACGAAAGCTGATGTGTTTGAAGAACTTGTACCCGAACCAGTTGTTGAACCTGTATACAAGTAGTAAATAGATTTAGAACGTGAAGATTTTCAGGCATTTTTAATTATTTAAATTTCCCGATATGCGTTTTATGCTATCCTATTAGACATGTGCGTCTTTGTATCTTCAAATAGAAGTGATGAGTGTTAACAGAGTGCATGTGAGATTTTGTCAAACTTTTGCAAAAGCATTAAAGCATAAAACCTATACAAACAACTAAATTTCATTCATGTGAATACATTATTAACATCCTTCTTGTAATGTAACTGACAAAGGTCTTAATCTGCAATTAAAAATTAAATTCAATTGCCTATTCATGATTGACACAGAATGAGCATCTAATATTTGTCACAACATTACTTCACCCAACAAGAGCTAACACCGTTGGTAATATTGTATGGATAGTACACGGTTTTTTCTGTGTATTAACGTCATCAGAAGCCCGCGGGATTGTTTGTGACCGAGACCAAAGTTTCGAGTTATATTGAGTACGGACACAGTTGGAGCACGGATGAGTACGAACGTAGTGTCAAGCTTCCAAGCTGTTTATATGAGTTCTTCGGGAAATTAGGGAAACACATACCGACTGATACTTACCAAAATCATAAATATGATTCATAAAAACAAAGAACCGCACAGGCAAACACGCGATTCTTTAACATTCACGGTTGTCTACAAAATCTGAATTGACGCCGAGTTCTAAAAGGGGAGTAAACAAGGGAAGAAACGAGTACGAACATTGTTGGGAGCAGCGCATTTGGCGTTAGTTACGGATACAGTAAAATAGTCTATGGTTTAGATTGCATCTTTAATGCTTCAAGAAGAGCTTTTTATGAAGGAAACAAGACGCAGATACCAGATGTCAATCTGCGCAGAAATACATATACGTCCCTGGGAAAGCATTTCAAAATTAAAAATCGGGTATTAACAGCATGTGAATTGCCTTGTTTGCACACGCTTTTTTTCTCCCGTTAATACATGGGCGGATCAAGTGAAAAAAGTAGTTTTTATGCAAGAATGCTTGTACATTTTGCATCGGTTTAATAATACGCCCTCGTGATATAATTCCTTCGCATCTGAACTACAAACAATGATTTATTCAACGGCAAATCACTGGATGAGATATATTATTTGTTAGTTTATTCTTCTTGACATCTACATTTGTAATATGAACTTTTTATAATTTTCCTATAAAATATCCACCAATCATTTAAACAAATTAGACTTACCGTTTCACAGATTGTTTTATAAAAGAACAAAAGCAATAAATTGAACTGATTCATACTTCTTACTTCCTGCTATCCATGTACATATCAATGTACTGTGAGACTTTGAAAACACATTTTTTTTTTCAAAATTTGTTATGTTTTAATTAATATTTGTGCATAAAACTATAGTTTCTGATAGTTCTGATTTGATGTTTGTGAAAAAACGTAAATACCTTAGCTGTGGTGTAACAAATTCCTGTATGTGAAGAATTTGTTTGGCGCAATGAAACAATGCGGTCACTAGTGACTGTCGGTCATTAAATTATCATGATTCAAAATATGTATCGGGAACTTTTCATGCAATAGTCTGTAGGCGTTAATTTTAGGAGTTTAATACTAAGCAATACATTGCTTAAGCATTTCAAAACGTTCATATTTTTAGCCTTTCTCTCAACAAATAGTAATCATACATCCTGACAGAGCTCATTGTTTTACAGTAGAAATTCAATGTTAATAAGTATTCATTTTACAGCGGTAAAATTTAATTAAAAACTTCATTTTGAAATACATTTAAGTTCATGTAACTTGTTTGCAAAGACCGGCATACAGGCGGAAAGGTTTTGATATTAAAAAAGTGCTGTGCCATTTTTTCCACTTTATATTGGACGTGTCTCTAGAAGCAATGTTATAAAACTTCCTTTTTTATAGTGTTTATTATAAAAACATGAATAACAAAACAAGCTATATCCTTGAGCTATATGCTTGAAACAGAGTTATTCAAGGCTTAATGTATGTTGCGTTTTGAAAAGCATTAGTGTACGTTAAACAAAATACAAACATATTATTAGTAATACTCCGTCGAGACTTAGGACTTTACCCTAAGCGAAACACCCTTTTGGCATCAGTATCTATTTACTTTAAAGTCGTAGATGAAGTACTGTCACCTCAGTGCAAGAAGTGGATAACTTCATTGACTTAAAGAAGGACTAATTCACTTTTTGCGCTAAGGTGACGGTGTCAAAGCTTTACACTGAGCACTTAAAATGACTACATATGACAAACCAGCTTATGTTAAAATAGTTTACAGACAGGACAAGAAAATATCAACGATGACTTCTGACCATCAAGTGTAACCTTGACGTTGAGCCTGGGTCCTAACGAGACATTGAACATGTTTACTAGTGTATTGATAATGTGTTGCGAGACTAAAGTCTAGAGCCTAAACCAAATTAAATTTGAAATCAAAGACAAGATTCTTCTTGCTTCTGTCCTGACATACATACATTAAAACAAGTGTTGCATTATCAATGTTAATGGTCATTTTTTGAGTAAATGACATAGCATTGATAATTATCTTTAAACGACCGTTTCAGTGACGGTAATTTTCTATGACCTTGCAATGTATTACAACTTTTCAATTAAGCGTACATTCACTGGAACCACCCATGTATTAACGGGAGAAAAATCGTGTGCAAAGAAGGCAATTCACGTGCTGTTAATACCTGATTTTTATTTTTGGAATGCTTTCCCATGTATTTATATGTATTTCTGCGCAGATTGACATTTGGTATTTGCGTCTTGTTTCTTTCATAAAAACCTCTTCTTGAAGCATAAAAGATGCAATCTAAACCATAGAATGTTTTGCTGTATCAGTAACTAACGCCAAATGCGCTGCTCCCAACAATGTTCGTACTCGTTTCTTCCCTTGTTTACTCCCCTTTTAGACCTCGGCGTCGATTCAGATTTTGTAGACAACCGTGAATATTAAAGAATCGCGTGTAACCTGTGCGATTCTTTGTTTTTAGGAATCATATTTATGATTTTGGTAAGTATCAGTCGGTATGTTTTTATCTAATTTCTCGAAGAACTCATATAAACAGCTTGGAAGCTTGACACCTACGTTCGTACTCATCCGTACTCTAAACTGTGTCCGTACTCAATATAACTCGAATGTAAAGTTATTATTCTTGGAGTTGTGCTCGAGTGCTCCAAATTGTGAAGTGATATGAGCAATTATTGGTAATTTTATGTTTGTAATAACGAGAGATAAAAAAATCGGTTAAAAACTTTCAGAAGCGCTTTTGATAGTGTTGTTTATTTCTGGTCCCTGGACACGGATATTTAAAACATGATTACCGTTTCCAAGAACAACAAGAATGGTAAATAAAAAATGTACCTGAATCGTCAAGTCATCACATATGAAAACAATACATAAAGTCGTCGTGTATTGTTTTTATGCAAGAATAGCGACAATACACGTTTGTTTTGTGTATTAATGTCTGCAGAAGCCCTTGGGATACGTTTGTGACCTCGACCTTCGGTCTCGGTCACAAACAATCCCGCGGGCTTCTGCAGACGTTAATACCCAAAAAAACGTGTATTATCCCTAAAATGAAAGGCTTGTTTCACAAAAATCGTCCAATATTGCAGTAGAACAAAGTCATTGTCAGCCAACATGTCAGGTACCGAACCAAACAAAGCTTTCAAATGATGACGGGAGCAGCGTATTATATCTATTGAATACATAATGAAAACTGTAATTTAAGTTAAAACTTTACATGTAGCTAACTGTCATGATTGTATGTAAAACGTAGGATTAGAAACGGCGATATAGATCAATCAAATATATAACAGACTCGATGTAAGATAATTTGATCTCATATGTCAAACAAATAAAAGATTAAAGGTAAATGTAGATTTCCCGGAAGCACAGAGCATCCCAAACACGGCCATAGAGTCATGCATTGCAAAGTTAAATTTGATCTTCATTTCTTTTAACGGTTTTATCAATATTTTACAAATAATGTAGCTCCGCTTGAGTGAAAAAAAAGTCTCGGTGTCCGAGTGAGACAAACTAAATATTTTGTCCACCCAATACCGAAATATAATCTACAAATGTGCATTAGTAGAAATATTATTAGGAAATAAATAATACCTAAAGGTTCTACACTGAACAGCTGCTCGTAAGACCCGACGGTGTTATAAATCCTAAGTTTGTACTGCCCAAAGTCTGACTTCGATATATCTTGTATAAATAATTCAAATTTTAATCCAGACTGATAAATCGATATGTCTTCGCTTTCGTTTACAGTTATCCATGACGTTCTGACCAATTTCGTCCATACTGCATTGATATGTGTAGGATATGCTATTGCAGTAAAACTTAAAACGACTGGAACATTCTCTGTAGTCGTTATCACGGTGTTTAACTGTACCGAGGCATCTGGCCTTGGGGAACCTAAAAATTAATGTAATAAGGTGTGTTAACTGAAGACAATACGATCATAATGCAAAACAAAAATTTGATAAGGAAAACTCTTAGACAGGGTACTGGCATAAAGTGGAACGCCTGACTGAAAATCAATGTCATTATTCAGTAGTCAAACTACAAATATATATGATAAATATAGATTTTCCCCCACTTTTGAAAAGGCCAGCCATTTTGACATATGAGTAAGCTGTTCCTTGTACACATCATCTATTTCTGAATGAAGTCCTTTAATGCCAGAAAAAAGACAGAAAAGCAGTCGATAGCAATTCGTTAACTAGATAACGATTCTTTAACTAGCTGACGGCTCACCGTCCAGCCTAATCGGAACAGATCAAAGCAGAACTCGAAATGTCAATTCTTTTTTATGAGGCGAATACCTTAATCATGGTGTTTTTTTTTTTTTTTTTTTATAACTGAACTCAGCTTTGAAGTTAGGCAATCACTGACGCAAGAAAACATACATATTCTCATAAAAACTTCCAAACTGCGCAATTTCCTGTATCTACAATTATGAGGTATTGCGCTTTCGTAAACCGATGTTACCTATGGTAGCCAACATTATATAATAGTTGAATCAGCTATTTCAAAAATAATATTGTTTGGAAATGCAATTAGGCAAATACGAATGATCAATTTAACTGAAACTGACTTCTTTCTCCTTGTGAACGACCCAAGTCGGGACTATATTTCAGACTATAACCCGGTTTGCAGTACTACGGAATATCAGTTGATCAGCAGATGACTGTATATAGTGGTAAAGGTGTTTATAGTAGTGAACTGTATATAATAATCAATATTTATTGCTACGTATTCATAAGCTGTTCTTCTAAATAGGAGGTGAAGAAAACAACGACAACAACAATGGGTCATAATCAGTCAATAATAAGGTCACAAAATACAACAATAAAAATCCTGCTCACACTACAAGGACAGTGTTTTTTTTCTTCAACATCAGAATGTTTGTTTGCCTAGGTTCTACAACAAAAACACTAGTATCGTTATATCGTCTCCTGTTTTATCAGTACTACATACACTGCTTTGTTTTGCGCAGAGTTTCCATTTGCTGTATCTTGCAGCAACTTTCGTATTTGTATTCTACACAATCAACATTGTTTCATGACGTGTCTCGCTCCTATTATATTGTAAAATACAGTGGCCTACATACATTGAAAAGAGACATAAGGTAAACATACTGACATATAAACTTTTGCAAGTATTCAACGTTAAAGTCCCATAGACTTCCAAGGAGGAAAGCATCCCAAGACGCTTTTGAAAGGACTAAAATTAGCATGCATTTTTATTGCCTCTTCTGTTTTCGTCAAAAGTCAAAATCAATTCTGAATCAGACAGCGATTTTATGAAGAATTCACCATGTAAATTGAAAGTATTTGAGATTAGCTTTAAATGCGTCACTTTTGAATTAATGGATATAAATATGCAAGCTTTTTTTAAAAAAAATGTACATAAAGATAACTTTCATTTTTTGTTCGACTATTCAAAGAATAAGTGGAGCTGTTGCACTCCGTATCCTGAATTGTTTAAGTTTTATATAAGCTGATATCTAAATAACTACCTCTGGGAACATATTGAAACTTCAAACACTTGTTTATTACTGTGATGAATATAAATGCTGTACACATGTTCCATAACTCTTTTTTTTGCATTTTTACAAAATCATGCCCCCCTATTCGTCAGCTGGTGATGTTCCGGTTGTCGCCGATGTTCGATTAATCATCGCCAAAGTTTCAAAGTCGGCGACAACGATTTTGACCACAAAGAATCGATTCTAGCCGCTGACTTTGTTGAAAAATTAAAATCCAACTTTCAAGACTTTTTCAGATACCTATTGCTTTTTAGCATACATACTTTTGCACTTTATCATCTTTGGGTTAGTATTTCAAAAAAAACTGCTCTTTAAAATGGAGAACGCTGTTAGGCCAGTTCATGATCGTATCAATAATGAAAAATACGTGATCCAGGCAGCACAGAAACATACGCATGGAAATATTTCGGGCTTTGCATAAAGCCTGAATGCCGGGGGTCGGTTCCTTTTAAGGAAACTTTTTATACTACATGTACTAGAGCTATTTACAAAATATGCTTTAAAACGTACGTCAACGAAGGTACCCCGCCCATGTTTGAAAAATGGAAACGATTTTCAGATTTTATTTAACAAGATTTTATTATTTCTACAATACAAAACGAGGGATACAATTCAAAAACAGATGATAGAACTTATTCCAGACCAGTCAGACATATTTTGCAAGTCAAATTGGCATTGCATCTAGCATGACTTGAATCCCAGGTCTTTAAGCATGGAGAAAAGTTGAATTTCAGTTATTTTTCAATTTGGTCCAACAGTTCCTCCCAGACCGCAGTTTGGACTGTGTTGTCGAAACTTTGAACAGCCGGTTAGACTAACCGTTGGTTAACATTTAAAGCTATATGTCGACATTTTAAAAGACTTTGAAAAACAAATATATGAGTTAAGGGCTATGAACAATAAAATGCCTTCACAGTAAAATAAAAAATATCATACTAATATTTTCTATCAAGACAAAAATTTTGGATCAAAATCTAACCAGCAGTTAGTTTGACAGCCGGTTAAAGATTCGAACAACTGGGTCCTTATTGCACGACAGTTGCTAAAGGCCGCATACTACAGCAGCTGTGTCATAAAATTCTTTATCAAAATTAATAAAAGTAGTAATACAATAATGTAAAAGTCTTGAGAAAGGTTTGTTGTTTCTACCATATTGCTACATTAAAATTGTCTATTTTGGTCCTCCGGTTCCGGTTCTTTCCGATTAATCGAATCGGAGAGAGATCAGAATCGGACCGATTAATCGATTCTGCTTCAGCTGTCCGATTCTCATCACTACTCAGTACCCAAGAATTAGAATGCGCTAAAATTTCAACTCTGTTTTCTGTTATGATCTGATATGCAATGCATAGATCCATAACTCTATTTTTTTCGAAAATTATGTTCCATTTAATCCTTATCATACTATACACGATTAATTTTGCCTTTGTGACCATTGTAGGTCATGATCAGCCTGCACACCGTGCAGTCTGATCATGATCTGTAGTATCTTTTTGGTATGCACCGCGTTAAACAGTTAATAGTACTGTCCAAATTGAAAGATGGACAAGTTCATCATAGAAATTTAGCAGTGTAAGGGATAAGACTTTTGTTTTCAATCATTTAACTTTTAAGAGACAAACAAGGCTTTTGAATAGTTGAGCGTTGATGACCTCCTACAGCTCTTGTTTACTTCGGCAAACATTAATTCGAGTTCTCAATTGTTATAATATGTTTTAGGCAGATTATGAAACAAGTTGACAAGTTGACACAACTTGTCTTAATAACACTCAAAAATCTCATTCCTGATGGTATCCATCGTGGGTAAGAGAGATGGTGAGCTAGTTTAGAATGTTGAGCGCCTATCAAGGGAGCGGCTTGTACCATTTTATGTCAGGAAGCAAACGCATACCCGCCCATACTTGATGTGGACGCTCTACCATTAGGATAACTAGGTGGTAAGGGTTTTTGTTACATGCCTTTTTCATGTAATGAAAGATAAAATGTCGAATTTGGAGTATTCGACTTGTTTCCCTATGAAACAAAGATTCTAAAAGGACTATGTAATGCAACTCCCAGTTACATATAATGAAATTCAATATTTGAGGTTTCTGATATTGTGATCAGCCCAGCACTGTCTTTTAACACAATAAGTTTTGCAATGAAAAATTACTTTATATATCTACAATATGACGTTACAATTGCCTTTGTAGTTCTTTTTAGCAGATAGTTTTATTATTTTCCTTTTGTATTCAGAAAATGAATTAAGATACGTCTATTTGCACTAAATACTTCACTTCAAATGATACATTCGTTTGAGTAAGATTTAAGTTAGGTGACAAACTAATAGTATATTGAATGTTACAAGTTCAAAAAATATATAGTTCAAGTTTCAAAGTCAGAATATTTGCATTTTTTGGGGTAGTAACATACAGTTTTACAGTAGTAAATCAGTTAGAGGTACATGTACATTGTAAACATTGAAACTGAAAATAAAGAACTGTACAAGCCCAAACAAGAAATAAATTTGATATGAGTCAATATATCTAGACCATTCTTACCGGATGAGAAATGAAACATTTTGAATTTTTTGTGCGTCAATATACTTAAACATTTATTCAACAGTTCTATAAAAACACAGATATTTTTCAAACTTACTATTGTAAAAATAGTAAACAGTTACTCACAACGTGTGAATTTTGAGATATATCTCTATATAAAGAAAGCAATTCGTTTGATTTGTCTGTTCTTTATTTACAGAATATGGTATACATGAAAAAAGGATCTGGTTGTACCAGGTAGAAATGGATAAGAATATCTAACTCACGGGTAGCTGTTTTGGTGGTTACGCGACGCAACTTCCTTATTGCCAAAAGAGACACCCTCAAGCCTGACGTTCCAATCTGCACATACTATTATAATCACATTCCTACACTTCAAATAAACAAGTACTAGCAATCCTGGATTAGTGTTTAGATGATGTACCGTCGGCGTACAGCTTTGTTTTGTTAAATATCTGTGATGTGTCAGCAGAAACTGGTCCGTGACAACTAACCTGATAAGCGAAGGCCTCGATTTTTAAATAAAAGCTGAGAATTTGTATATAAATTCAAATATACATTGTTTATTTTTCCAAATGTAACGCCAACTAGAGCTGCTTTTGAGAAAAGCGCATGTCTCCCACAACTGTCTAATCATCTAGATTGGCATTACTTCTGCATTATGTATCTGAGTCAACCATGCACCAAGACCTGTACCACTGGCATCAGTATTTTCGGTAATTCAAGGGCCATAATTCTGAAGTGTCTGGGCCGATTTGGCTAGTTTTCGAATTTGGCCGAGAACTTATTGGCAAACACATTTTGTTCAGGTTTGGTGAAGATTGAATGAGAAATGTTCGACTTAGAGTGCGGACAAGATTTGTGACAGACAGACACACAGACAGAAGTAAATCAATATGTCTCCGACCACAGTGGTGTGAGACACATAATTAAGGTGTGACAGTCAATATGTCTCCCACCATAGTGGTGTGGGAGACATAATTAAGGTGTGACGTTCATCAATCTTTTGTAACCGCTTCCAAACACAATTTATGATCTGTGTGTGTTACAATAGCTACACAAAGTTTTACAAAAGGTAGGTTTAAGTTACTTACATGTTACATGAAGAGTAATGTTTTCCTCCGAATGCTTCTTCAATTCGTTGATACCATTGCATGTATACACACCTCCATGAAGACATGTCGCTACAAATGTTGCAGAGAAACTGGCGTACTTCGCCGAAATATTAGCGTACTTTTGTATATCTAACTGATTATGATTGAAGATCTCTCCTGTTGGGAGGGGATTACCTTCCATTTCACAAACAAAATAAATACGTTGATTCTCGGCAACAGTTACTGTGTCGCTTACATCATGTTCACTAACATAAAATTTGATTATAGTGGCTTCATCTGAAATAAGGGCATCTAGTTCAATTTCTGCTAATCAGAAAGGTACCAATATGTCGAACAATGTTTTCAAATATAACACTAAATAACAGTTTTATTATTATAAAATGAAATGAAAACGGATCTGGATCTATTATACTATTTTTGGACAGATTAATATATTTTGCAGTTACTAATAACATTTGCATTTTGTCTGCAAACATACTAGAAGTGTTTGAATCTTGCTGTTTGTTGATTTAGTACAACAACAAAATTGTTATTATAATAAGTATTTTTCTGTCAACTTTGATAGAGATGAGACGAAGGACAGAATCGAATATCACGCACAAAGAATTGCCTCCTGTATAGAATAGTGCTTCCATGTTATTCTTTTTAAAATGTATAAGAATCGAAATGAGTGTATAACAGAAATAGTGGACATAACATGAATGTGTTTTCATATTGAATTTATTAAACGAATTGAATGAAATGATAAAATGAGAGGTGGTGCCGAGCATTTTATCATCTTATTCAAGGAGTTTGATAAATTCAATGTGGAATGAATTTTTTTATCAAATATAAGCTTTTCCTCATCAAAATTACTTCTTCACTTCGTTTTGATTATACTTATCAATACAAACTAGGTTGTATATATATATTATTTCTTACTATTTCTCTGTGTAGAAATTCCATTTCATAATGAACTTAAACCCATTATTTATATGCTAATATAGGCGAAGCAGGTGTGGCATTGTCAACAAATGGCTCTAATAGTAAACTTATATAAGCATAGGAAGGACTATTTTCTAATGTCTGATTATTTCGAGCTATTTCAAGACAAGTACCTTAATGCATGTGTCAATTGCATCTCAACAGTAGTATTAGGTTATTTAACATACGAGCCGCTAGGCGAGTCCAATATGGTTTTCCCAGATGGGTACGAGTCCAAATATATCTCGTATTGTACAGTTCAATGTTAAATAACCTTTTTATTTTATATCTATTTTATTTTAGTTTAAATTAAAAATGATTCACTGAATCTTGTATTTCTGCCTTCCTCATTTCAAGACGCATAATCTAACTCTGTACATAGAGCGCCTACTTCACCCGATTTACATTCGGAACATTTTCACGCATTTCGGGCTTTATCGTCTGTTTAGCATGGGACTTTTTGAACCGTCCAAATACGGAAAAAATACAGGTATTTTTGTACGCACGTGCGTCCAATAAGGTAATATATTGTACGGTCACGTGTTGCAAATGAACGTTCACGATTGGATAGATAAAATAGATACAGAATAATAATAATTAAAGCAAAATATATCACCAGTAGTTGCATACATACACAAAACGTTCAGAGCAGTGTTTCTTTGATTCTTTCCCTCTTTAGATATTCCTCCCGTCATTACCATTGTGTTTTTGACCGTACAAGTATAAATCATGCTGTCCGTCCTTGACACATTCTGTATCGTTAATAGTGTTCCAGACCAGTGATTGTCATCATCCTCCCTTGTCCATGTAACTCTTGTATCATTTGGAATTCCGGCCTTCACTGGACATGTAAGCGTAACATTTGATCCTTCTACAACATCTGTATCATTCATTTGATTAATATCAGGAGGATCTGAAATATTTGTGGATTGAGAAGTTACCCATTCCATTGCGATTTTGTTGAAGAACATAAATGTTAGGTGAAATAACATTGGAAAACTATTTAAAACGACTTGAATGTCAAACTATGTAAAACCGTTAACTGATAATACAGGAAATATTACATGTAAAATGATGATTTAGTGACGTCTTAAATGTTAGTTATATTTATGAAATCATTTACAAAAAGCGGTCGGATTATTATATTTTATGTAATAACTCTTGATACAGAAAATAAAGTGTTATAATTTAGAAAAAAAAAAAAGAGTTATGTACGTAGAATGTTTATCAAAAGACTGCTGTTGTTTGTTCCGATCTGATGAAGTCCACTTGTTGGGATCATTTTGTTGCTTACATAGCATGCGACTTTGGTCTCATCGAATCTTGATAAACCTGGAACCTCAAGGCTGGCATTATTGTACTTTCTTCCCATCCAAATCCATGAGTACAAGAAGGGCATCGGCTTGCTCGAGCTCTCGCACAATAATTCAAATGAAGTGTTTTCTGCAACGCTAAGACCATCATTGACTGACACATTAACCTCCTTTTCAGAAATAGAGAGAAGCATTAGTTTCGGCATAATCGGAGGATCTGAAAATAGCAAAGTTGATGATGAAAGGACATGTCCCAGGTTCACTTATAATACTTCAAAGTGTTGTGGACGGTAGCATGCATTTTAACTACCGTCCATGAACAGGCTCAATCAAACCGAGCCTGCAACAATTTCGTTTTTGTTGTGTGGAGTTTCCATGTTTTCCATTTTACATGGTAACTAATATCTTTAGGCTAATACAATGGTCAGAACATACAATTTATTGCAGGACAATGTGCTTCAATTCAAAGTGTATGTAACTGATTAAGTATGTATTAAATATGTCTTCGACTATCGAACACTAACGTAGCATGCATTAAATAAGTCTTCGATTATTGGACACACATTTAGAAGTTTGTATCAAATATGTCTTCGATTATTGAACGCATATATACAATAACGTATCAAATATGTCTTGGATTATTGGACACATAAATATACATTGTAGTTAAAAAACAATGTATGTGCGATAATCAAATACATTTTGTCTTTATTATCGAACAAACGTAACATGAAAATAATTATTTGTATGCGATAATCGAACAGAAATATAAACAACTGAACGCATATGTGTCCGATTATTGAACATAATATAAAAATCGAACATAGACACAAATCTACTGCCATACTCTACCGTTTGAAAAACGGATAACTGTTTAATCTGCCTGTTATTATAGTCTGTAAACTTGACATATATACGCTCAAAGACTTAAACGACGCACATCACCTCCTCCGATATGTATGCATTTCGAAAATTTGATCCAAAACATATTTTCGTAAAGCATATTTTGATGAAACATTCATTAAACATATGAGTATTAAAGTGGTATTTTTTCTGAGGTAAACGAAACGTGACTTTACAGTGACTACCGCTAATATCCGGGTTAGTTATATTCGGAGATTCAGATGTCGTCATGGGAAAAGAATATCGAATATCAGTTTAAGTCATTACACCATTAAAAGATAAATTAACCAAATATTCCAACGGTGAAACGTAAAGATGATTTTAGGCAGCAAAAAAAAAACCCTAGGTGCCTTTGACGTAATTAAAACGTACACGTGGTTGTGTCAAACATGGAATCCTAAAGCCGTAGCATGCCCAGTATTCTTTTGGTGACTCTCCCATACAGAATTAACTGAATGTTGTTTGATATTGTCACTTTAAAGGGTTTTAATGAATAATTTAAGAAACTCTTACCATTGAGAAGAATAAAACTCAATACTGGTTCAAAGCATATAACTTAGATTTAATGAAACTCGGACAAAAATTGATAAAATGACTGTTTAAGGGTCTGAAATTGACTTTAACATGTAATACCATTTAATTTTTGCAAATGTGCACAGTGAGTTTTGTATGACTTGAATTGCAGCGTGAGTTACACGTGCACAAGTAACAACGGTTACGCTTGAATTATCATAAAAGGAACCATGATAGCGGACCAGATTGGGTTTAATAAATGATAATTGAATGTCAAAATATTTCAATACAAAATAAATCTGAGTATCGCAGTTTAAACAAGTGATAAAAGCGTATTGTTTCTGTGAAATTACTATAAAATCGAATTATCAATATCTGACCAGATTCTTTTAAAGCTTGCACTATATACATATACGGAAAAGTGATCATGACCTCTATAGTAGTAATTATTCACATAGTCAAAATCAGGCCTTCGATTCGAGGATTTGTTCTTTATTAGCACAGGCGGTCATGATTATGACTAAGGGTCATCCAGGGAACAGCTAAATGAGACTTTTTTTCAAACTCGGACCAGAGTTTTATTTTGAGATGTCGTTTGAAGATTTTTTGTAGCAAGGGCGTTCATGTTTTCGACAAACAACTTGACAAAATTTGGCAGATGGTCACATTAAACATTTTAAGAAACTATTTTAAAATCATGACAACCATCGAAACCGTTTAACAACCTTGACAGAATATTATCCGATAAACAGTCAAGTCATGTTTCATCAACTTCCGTAAAATCATTTCAGGGAAGATGTAGTTTAAAGACATTTGTTAACGGACACTACATATGGATGTACGGACACATGGTTAGCGTTTAAAACAGTTCACCTTGAGTATGTTGCGCTCTAGTGAACTTTTTAAAATAACCAGATGAATAAAATGGGTCCCTGTGATCTTGAATCCACTCAAGCGGATAACATTATTCATATCTTATCATAAACGTATACATGTACAATACATTACTTGTTTTCAGCATATAAATGCGAACAGACATATATCATTGTCGGTGGCAATACAATTCCGTATTTTGCCTTTGCCCGGCCGACTTTGTAAATATTTGTGACCTGCCAAATGATGATTTATTTTCACAACTCAGACAATGCTTTTGTTAGAAAAAGTTTGTACTAACTTTATTTAAAACTGGCCAACAGAATATGAAGGGGAGTTTATGGATGCATACTTCACTGAAAACCAGTCACGCCCGTCAGCCATGCTGTTGATAAGATGGTTTTAATAACTGCATTAGAGGGTCACCATAAAAAAGTTCATACAATATATTTCGACATCGGACTGTTGCTTTATGGGATGTCGTTTGCAGTTTTTCTTTTTTTATGTTGGGCTAATTTAGAGACATTTGTTTGAAAAATTTATATAGCCGGACAACAAACGACCATTTCTGTGATAAAAGTTCAAAACAGGGCAAACGGTTTAGGAGGAAATGTTGTTGGAAGATGTTTCTTCTATTAGACCTTTAGGCACGGAATAACATTGAATTTCGTAGTTAAAAAGCCATCCAGGAAATCTGTGTAATTCCATTTTAAATCGGACCGAACATGTCTGATAAAAAGAAAGAAATTTCACATTTCAGGATACGCATAATTATAAGGAAAAGTAAGGACGCTCTCTGGTAATAAAGCTTTTTCCTAATCTAAATAATAGTACTAAATATGAACACTTTTAGTAGTGGTTCAATAACGGTCATGTTTGTGAAATTATTTTATAATCATGCCGGGAGTGGTGTTACTTACAAGATATTTTCCCGTTATGCAGGAATAATTGTCCTGCCCGTCTATGACACCCGTTCACAAATGAGGCATGCTGTTCCAAGCAAATATCTTCTCCATTAAATACTTAATGATACTTTACTTTATCATAGGGTTGTTGAAAGTAAATGAGGATCATCGAACACAGATGAATATGTCTTTGTTGTGAGAAACAATAATTACACATTGTACCATACCTAAAGCCGGTGCTTCCAAAGAATCTTTTTAGAGATTTTATTATTTTTTCTCTTAATTATGACAGCACAATTGACGCAATTAAAAGATGTCTATGTTTGTAAATTCTGATCGATACCTTACAAAAGTGGAAAAGTTTACTGTTTTTCATCTTCCGACATTTATTCTACAAATGTTTACAAAAGTTACCATGAATGCGCTTTGGGTGCATAATTTCACTGCCCAACAAAATCCATATTAATAATATGTAAATTTATGATAAAAACTGCTTCACATCATATCACTAATTTTAAAATACGTTATGTATAACGTATAAATGTTCCACTTGGTTACAGTTCTTCACTAGCCATAAAACAAGCACATATTCTGCACTTTTTATGTTGTTTATTACAACAATTAAACTGACCTACGGGCTGAAATCAGCAGTCACAAAAACACATTTAAAGATTTCAAATAATATGAAATCATAATTGACAATCATTGCGATCAAACTTGTAAAACCTATTTTTGTTATATTTTATGACTATGCGTCCATCTAGTGAGCGGGAGACGCAAGATAAGGTGTTGGCTTATTACTCGCTCTTTGTTAGAGTTACACAAAAGGTAAAATAAGTCTGTGTAAGTATCAGTTAACAAATATCTTATCATAGACGTAGACGTGAGATAAAGCTTATCTTTACCCTTTCTTTGAAATTAGATACTGCCTCAAGTTGGATTATAAACTTACTGATTAGGCTGATTATCACATTTTATGCTATTTTAGAACGATAATCCCTATGTTTAAACCAGAACATATTTTAGTGTATCCAAACGGGTTTATTATAATTGTTCATGTGGTACTCAATTGTGACAAGAAGATAAACATTGATTCATTAAAACTACATTGATTCATTAAAACCACAGTCTTGTTGAACTTTATTTTAAAACGTACATCCTTGACCTTGTACGAAATTGGCTGCACGTCATCTAATCTCTCAATCGTTTGTGTCAAGCTTCTACAAATCTTTTTATTTAACTGATATAATATCTTGACTTAATGGCCTCTCATTTCACTCTGCAGCTTTTGCTCTTGAACCCATTTGGTCATTTTTTTTTTGTACATGATTTTATGATCTGAAAACCCTTTAAGTTTGAGATTTCGTTTCCATACTATGGGCTTTCCCTGATTTCACTTTAAAAAAAAACAAACGATTGATATTATATTTCATTCTAAAGAAATCTAAGGGTGGTAATAGTAATTTTGTACATTTTTACAACAATATCTTAATCAGTTTTCAAGTCATTGCCATAGAAAGATTTTCATTCAATTCCATCAATTTTTGACACGACGCCAAAGTTTAGAAAATCCATATATTACCCAAATTAGATTATATTTAAGATAACTTCCATAACTTTATTGTTATGACTGATATATAATGATGGTTTAACTCTTAGTTATAAAGCAGACTACAGTTGCATACATGTTGAAAGGCAAGGACTTCTAACACAAATACTAAAAACGATTATGGTAAGGTGATCAACAGTTGATCTACACAGCTATGAATATTTTTAAGTACCAAATGCATTAATAGACGAATAACATATTTGATTTTATGTTTTTGAAACATACACATAATTCAATTACCGAGCTTATTTATTGCTCATGACGACTGCAATCAGGATAAGATAAGTACTGATCATTTAAATCAAGACAATGTTTACAATAATAATTTGAAAGCCTTTAGCTTTTACTAAATATTTGCTCCAAATAAAATTACACCCAAAATTGTTTTTGCAAAAAAAAAAAAGTTTTCCCATGAAAACTGTCTTTTGATAAAAATGAGTGTTATAACTGAAACGAAATCATCGAAGGGCAATAACTCAATGGATAATCATCAACTCCGGAACATGTAGACGCTATGAAAACCTATGCTTAATACTTGTCACTCTTGTGCTGTCTCAATGAAATTCAAACAGGTATCATCAAGGTAAAGTCCAAACAAGGATATCTATGACACCATTATGTGTTAGAAAGGGCTATAAAAATGAAAACTCATTTAACCTTAGAACGTGTCCTACAGACTTTACAGAAGATCACTCCTATGAAGTTTTATCAAAGATCAACAAGTTCAGCAGAAAGAGTCCGAACAAACTTAATTAAGAAAAGACATTCAAGGGACAATAACTCCGGAATAACAGTCTTGGTAGAATTTACAGAATGAAAACCAACCAAACGTTTAGGAGGAAATGCAAGCCTCTGAGACTGAACCTCTTTGTAGATCTATGTATTTAAGCAAAGGGCTATAACTCAATGAAAAAAAATACACCCGCACAACTTGATATTAATTTTACCTATAAAGATTCACTGGAACGTGCAGACGATGTATCAAACTTCACTACAAACTCATTTCAAAATCCAAAAGTGGTTTAGGAGTTGCAGGGACAAAATGTTGTAACAACACTCCTAGACGGCCGGACGGACAAACTATAAGCAGACGGATTAGGGAAATGACATATATCAGGGATTTCATAGTTATTAAATAGAATTAGATACATTTATGGTTCATAGGCACCAAGAACTATCCAAGTTAAATTAGTTTAACATTCTTTTAAGAACTGAAGTAAGGAAGTTTTTCTGTCTGGGTAGAATTCATTTAAAAGAATAATATTTATGTTTTCATTGATGGTACTGCATTTTTACACTACAAAAAATAAATAAGATATTTTACACATATCTTACATAAAACACTTATCCCGACTATCGCCGTCTGTATCCCGGCTATAGCGTGTGTTGATTTGCATATACAAATTTTGTCGTTGTCACGTTTTGTTTCCCATTGTAGATTAAGCTCGACTGCTTGTTTTTCAATTATTGAAGGGACAGATTTGCCATTGCAGCTCCAGGATAAGAGTGGAAGCGGATTTCCCCAAGAAATAGAACAAGACAAGTTTCCTAAAACGTTTTCTATTATCTTATACGTACTGCCATTTGCTAAAGCATGTATCGTAGGCTCTCCATCTGGTGCATCTATAAAATGGAAACACGCTGTTAGAAAATATGATGATTTAGAATATTTATTACAGACATTTCCTATACTTGACAGACAGAAATTTTCAAAATTTTACACGTATCTACTTCAACATTTACTCTTATCAATTTCAGCGAGCATGTGAGTATGTCACCATGCCAGTTTTTATTGGTATTCAAGTATGAAGACGAAGAACTGAAGCAAACTATTAATCAAATTTCATTAAAAATTTTATTTACCGACAAATTTTCTTAATTATTTAATTCTGTACATCATATTACATTGATGGTTTAAATAATAATTCCAAAATTAACATGAAATATGTTTTTAAATTCTATTACCGATAAATGTCTCATATTACATACTAAAAATGTAACAAACATTTTTGTCATAACATTTTTTTTTTAGCAATGTAAAAACTTATTTTCATTTTACCGTATAAGTGGCTTGTATCATTCACAACAGATAAAAACATAAAATGTATGGGTATCCGTAGCCTGGGAAGCCTTTAGTTTTATCCATTTGTATAGTATGCGATGTACGTGTACGAATAGTTCAGCCTTCTAAAATTTTACATTTTGAATGTAGGTTCAGCTTGTACACAATTTTCAGCTAACTGAATCAACGGAATTTCATCGTCGGAATCATCATCCGACGGAACTGATATGTCAATGATTATTTTCTTCATTTTTATAAAGATCACTGGCAGACGACATTATTTTACTTTTTTAAAAGTCAAATACAGTATGAACGAAACACAGTGGAGTTCGTCTTTTTATTTACTTTACATGATCGCAAAATTACACACATTTATTATAACAAGGAAACTTATTATTAACACGATTAATAATTATGACATCTAAGAAATAATAGCCAGTATGCAAATTAATTTTGCTTTTATCGGATTATCATAAACTAACAAGTATGTGACGCAATCAGCATGATCTCGGTGCCGCGACTATACAGTAACTGGAACAGACCCGGAGAGAGAGTAGAAACTACTCGCACCCTACGTGGCTCCAATTACATGGTAATTGAAGTGATGGTCCGTTCACCAGCATGCAGCCAATAAAAAGCAATAGTGTTGATAAGCTAAGGCTAGATTTTCCTTGATGCAGGAATGAATAACATACATAAAATGATACTGTTAAGGGTTAAGGTCACAGGGGCCTGAACATACAACACTGTTTCCAGTCTGACTTGAGAACCACTTGACACAGAATGTTGAAACTTCATAGGATAATTGGTCATGCATAGTAGATGACCTCTATTGATTTTGGGGTCACTCTGTGAAAGGTCAAGGTCACAGGGGCCTGAACATGGAAAACCATTTCAGATTAATAACTTAAGAACCACTTGACCCAGAATGTTGAAACTTCATAGGATGATTGTGATTGAACATGTTGAGTAGATGACCCCTATTGATTTTGGGTCACTTTATTTAAGGTCAAGGGCACGGAAGCTGGTCATGTTAAATAATTTCCGGACAGTAACTTGAGAACCACTTGACCCAGAATGTTGAAACTTCATTGGATGATTGGACATACAGAGTAGATGACCTCTATTGATTTTTGGGTCACTTTATTAAAGGTCAAGGTTACAGCAGACAAAAAATGGATATCCATTTCTGGTCAATAACTTGAGAACCATTTGACCTAGAACCTTCAAACTTCATAGGGTGCTATGACTTACAGAGTAGATGCACGGTCCATATTATTTTTGGGGTCACTCCACCAAAGGTCCAGGTCACTGGGGGCTGAACATAGAAAACTCTTTCCAATTAATCACTTGAGAACCACTTGACCCAGTATGTTGAAACCTAATAGGATGACTGGACATGCAGAGTAAATGACCCCTATTAATTTTGGGGTCACTTGATCAAAGGTCAAGGTCACAGGAGCCTGAACAATAACTTGAAAACCACTAAGCTCAGAATGTTGAAACTTAGTGGGATGACTGGACATGCCAAGTAGATGATCCCTATTGCAGCCAACCATCAGTGTCTCTTTGACTTTTGCTCCTGTCCCCTATTGACTTCTTGCCTATGGGAGAGACATGCACTTTTTAACAAAAACATCTTCTAGTTGTCATAGGTATTAACTATTTTTTGCCAAAAAAATGATTAAAGTGGATGTTGATTATATTTGTCTTATATCCATATATCAAGTTTTCTGAAGGAAATGGACAAATTTAAAAGACACGCAGTTAAATGCACATGCATTCACTATAAACAATGCACTATCATTTTATATAAAATTATTTCATTCATTAATTCCTACATCGTGGGAAATCTTGCCTCTGCTTATCAACACTGTTAATGTGATTCATTGCTTTTTATTGGCTGCATACTGGTAAACTGGCCATCACTTCAATTATAATTGGAGCCGCCTAGGGTGCGAGTAGTTTCTACTCTCTCTCCGGGTCAATTCCAGTAACTGTATAACTCGTCATTCGCCGTCCTAGGGAATCCTGATAACGCGCATATAGTCGGATATCGACGCTACAGGGGTAGAAAATATAACGCCTATAATCGTCGCATTTCGGCCCCATGAAGTTATAGCATATAACAGACTGAGCTCCACTATTCACGGGCATTACAGGACTGGTGCAAGGCGAATTGTGCGACCAATGGATTTTTCATAATGACATATTGCAAAAGTGATAATAATCCAGTTTTAACAATATATTGAATTTCAACAAGTGAATGAAGGATTGTCATGCAACACATATTCCCCTACTAGAGGGTGACTATATTTATCTCATCTGTAGTATAACGTAAGTATCTGATACCTGTCAATGATGTGTTTACATTATGTTTGTGTGTTTGTGTTTTTTTTTTTGTTCTGTTTTTTTTCGGGGGGGGGGGGGGGGGGAGAGGGGGGGTTAACGTCGCACCGACACAATTATAGGTCATATGGCGACTTTCCAGCTATGATGGTGGAGGAAGATCCCAGGTGCCCCTCCGTGCGTTATTTCATCACTGGGTAGAACCAGTTTACATTATTCTGCTATATATACAATATATTATAACACACAATGTTTGGATTAAAATCTGCATATTATTAATAAGATCTGCAGTTGTTCATTGCTTAAAACATCTATAAATTGTATTTTTTAAAAAAAAACATTTCAAATTTAAATACGTGGTGGGAAACTAAGAGACAAAATGCAATAAAATACCCTACCGTGTGAAAGGGTAATGATTCTAAAGACAATACACCAACAATTCTTTTTAATTGGGTTCATATGACACAAAGACTTTATCTGTTGAATATTTATACAAAGTTATTCAAATATTCATGCATGGATGAAAAAGCTGCAGACAGAACAAGAAAAAAGACCTAAATATTATACAGACTGGACAAAAAAATAAATGTTGACTTTTGGCCTCCAAGTGTGACCTTGTCCTTTGTGCTAGGGATCTGGATATTATTCATGACACATCATCTAATGATGGGGAACATGACATGACACGTTGTCTGATTCAGGGAACAGTTGTGCCAGGTAATATCAAATTCACTTGACTGATGATGAAGTTTTATGGACCGGACAGGAAAAAAATGGGAAGTTTGACTTTGACCTTTGCTTCATGGGTCTTGGTATTGCGCATGACAATTTGTCTCATCAACTTATCATATTAAAATTTATGATGTAATTCTAAGAACGGTGTTATATGCAAATCTGGATTTTTATAGCCAAGTTTTGTCTAAAAAGTATTCAAATAAAATGCATTTTGTCTTTAATCTTTATTAGCTATTTGTTTACTTTCTTTAGTGTCTAATTTTTTTGTTTTTAATTCATTTTAGTCATAAACATTTTGTCTGTACTTTGAACATTATAAGCAGTATTTAAGTTGCTTTATAAAGCCGTTATAAACAAAAATATTAAACGTTTATTAAAGTGTCCGAAATTTAGAACAATTAAAAATAAATATTTTTCAATGTGAATCTAAAGTTTACAATTACCACATAAAACGAAGTGATACCACAACATCGCAATGATGTATTATCCGCCTATGTGATTTCTTCCTTTATAGCTTTTATAAAAACAAGGGTAATAACTCAGGACAACTCAAAATAGTGTTTGTAGTTGGAAAATTTGGTGAATTTTTCACTACTTTATGTAAAGATAGATATAGGTTTACTGTTTTTCCTCTTAACTATCACAATTTAGATAGACTAAAATGTAGGAAAAACGCTTTGCAACTGTGCAATAAATAAAAAAAATTGGATCCGAATTGCCCGTATGGAAAATAACTACAGTTTGTTGTGTAAGGCGGTATCTTTTAAGCGGGGATTCTTGTTTCTGAAATTTCAGCCAAGCATATAAAAACAGTACTCATAATAGATGGACTATATTTTCTTTTTATGAATAACAAACATATATAACTATCAAATATTTCAAAATTAAAGAAACCTATAGTACATTTTCGGAAAAAAATAATAATTTTAGTGATTCATGTATATCAGTTTTACTTCGTGACCAAGTAGAATATACACTGATTGGCATATGTGAAATCAGAGATAAAGAAATGATACTTACAGGTAACATTCAGTATGATTTTGTGCGAAGATATTACTTCCCCTATGTCATTACTTCCTTTGCAGAAAAATTCCGCACCATTGGATTTCCTCTTGAAACTTATATACAGCACGTTTGTTACAGATTCAAAGCTTTTCTCATTCGAAGTCAGTATATCTCTATTAGTGGCATTTAACTTGATAACATTTTCTGCTGTCTGAAGAAACCAGTCGACTATTGGTGTCGGTCGACTGTATGATGTTTTGCATGTGAACGAGTAAAATTTATGTTCTTCCGCTGTCATGACGCTAACGATTGGTGACGTGATCTCAACAGTTTTAACAGGTACTGGAAGAAACAAATTTTACTGTGAAACACATTGAATTGTTTAAATATTTCGGCCAAAACCGACTATTTAGTTGGGACGTCATATCATGGCGAGAATCAGAAAATATCTCAAATCTTAGCAAACAATCTCATAAGTTTCAATAAATTATATGTATGGAAATAAATAGATTAAAAATATCAGTATGGATTACAGTATTCTCGATCAACAAAAATGTATTTTACTACACTAACATAGCTTGAAACTTTAAATAAAAATTCATTCTTAAAAGAAATGATTTGGCTATCTGAGTCCAGAGAAGACAATTGTTTCAGGCTAGTTGGTGTCTGCTGCTTAAAAATGTGGTATATGTACACGATATCCTGAAAATACAATCTTTTGCAACCTTTTGACTGCTCAAATTGTATAAACATTTGTTTGTTAATTAACGCTACGTCTTTACAGGGATCGACCACAAAATAAGCACAGAAGCTTGCGGCGAAAAATCCTCCGCGATACCCATTTGGCAGATTATATTACTTCATCGCCTCGAATTATTTTGACATATGTATATATAGGTTTTAGGCTAAAGTGTAGGAACCAATATTGTATACATAAGCTTTTTATTCTGACAGATTATGTTTCTTACATACCGTAATCTACAAATAATCGAATAAATAAAGCAAATAAAATACTTTCTTTGTAGCATTCTTTCTTCTAGTAGAGTATGTACATAAAGCGCGGGAAATTAACGTTCGTAAGCAGAAGTGACGTCATGACGTTTCAGTGACACACAATAACAAAGTTCTGCTATAAGTTTATCGTTTGTAGTGTAACGGTATGTTCTTACCGTAAAATAACGTATTTTGAATCGAGAAATATACTATTAACTTAAAGGAACAGAGAGAAACTATCAAGGTATCTGGTTATTTCGTATTTTATATTAACAATATATAATCAATACATGAATCGCTAGTTGTCATTAACAGCAGGAGAGTCATCTGGCATAGGGGATGCCAGATCGGTTTTGCCGGCATGGGTAAAATCACCGGAAACGCCAGTCCGGTGTGCAAGAAAACATTAGTCAGCAAACACGTATCAGGAAGCACAAAATATTATTACAGCAAACATTGTACGTCAACTGTAAATAAGCTGGCGAAAAGCCGGGAGGAAGTCACTGTTTTTTCGTTAAAGTGATATGACGCACAGTAATACTGGGACCCAAGTAGCGTCTTATATTTAGGAAACCCACAGTGCTAAGGACATCGGATATTATGCTAGGGATTTTGCCCTAAGTTCAATGCTATTTCTTGACTTCAGTAGCTGATAGTTTTATATAACAGCTTCAAATACTGATAAATAATTTATATTCCTACCAAACTGTCACAAAAAAAAGAAGTTTTATTTCATATTCGTTTTCTTGAAATTCGAACAGTTTGTACCTAAGGTCTGTCTGATTTCTAGCTTGACTTGACGCTATTTATTTAGTTTAGTGTTTTCTGTGCTTGAAATATTTACAAAAATGAATAGAGCTGTAGATATGTAAAGTTTAGGAAACACATTCAATAAGTGTCAAATATTTATGTAAATATTTTTTTGCTGACACCATGTACGTAGTTTTTTCCAATTTTAAGCACTTTCCCCCCTGTGACCAAGTGCCATGTTTTGCAGCATACGTATATAATAATTATTTACAAAGGCATGTAAACTATTTTGTTGCGTCACTGGGGGAAAAGATGTTTAAAACGTAAAAATGATTTATGTTCATATTTTAATAGAAAAGAGAATGAGAAATGTCTACAAAGTCTTCTTTTTTGTTCATAAACTTGGAAAATGAAGTCGCATTTATCAAGAAATGGTCTTCAACTATCGTAACTATGCAATTTCAGAAGTCTATCCCTATTTCACTTTTTCCTTAATCGGATAGGCAATCTGAATAGGAAAATGTCCGAGGTCCTTTTAAAACTTTTATTTCACAAGATGAACACCACTAAATCCGGCTGTTTTTTATTTCATATAAAATCCACTTACTTTATTATGATTTTAGACATTTTCTAGCATATCAGATGTTAAGAGACTTATTTTCCCAGAAGAACTTTATCGCTACTATAGAAAGAAAAAAGGTGTTAACTTTTATATCAGAAAACTACAGTTCGTTAAATACTACCCGCTGAATTTGCTCCTTTTCGCTTCTTTCAAGGTCTCTTTTCGAGACATAAAATTCTTACGCCGCCATTTTTACCTAGCACCTTAAACCGGTTTAAGCTCCCCAGTAGTGGTTTTGCCACTGACTGTTCCAAGGCGGTGCCCCTATGTGTTCCTTTGTTTGTTTGTTTCGTCCTTGTGTGTTTGCTGTGTGTGTGCATTTGTGTGCGTGCGTGCGTGCGTGTGTGTGTGTGTGTGTGCTGCGTGTGTGTGTGGGTGTGTGTGTGCTGCGTGTGTGTCTCCGTGTGTGTGTTGATCGTGTGCGCGTTTGGGGAGGCTGCGTTTTTAGAACGTGGCTTTCCCTGTTGGATATTCTTCCTTGTTTTTTGTTAATTCGAAAGAAAAGATTTGCTTAGCACGTTTCAATGCATGGGAGTATATGTTATTTTAAACTTTGGATTATATTGTTTTCGGTATTTTTGCATCCCCGAATGTAGTTTAGTATAATAAGAGAAGCTTGGAAACTAAATCCAAACAAGGTGGAAAATATTGAGACTCCACCGATTGGTCAACGCTACCTGTTTGTGCTAGATAAAATTAAAATCATCCCTCTTGTCATAAATTTTGGTATATATAAAATTGTCGTAAATAGAGAGATGTAGATCTAGAAATGAAGCAGTAGTATCCGAGTTGTAAGTTTTATTTAACTGTAGCTCCCGGGGATAAATAGTTTCCACCAACTGAGCAAAAAATGGATTATCCATATTAAGTATATCATCTAGATAGCGTGATGTACTATTAAATGCAGTAATGATATCTGCCTGTGTATCTGGAGAAAGGCCCAACATAAAATCTCTTTCATAATACCGTAATATAAAAACAAATCTGCGACAAGGGGTGCACAATTTTTCCCATGGGAATATCAATTACTTGTCTAAAAACTGCATTCCCAAACCTGATGTAAATGTTGTTCAATAAAAAGGAAAGGGCTTTACAAACTTCGTCACAGGTCCACATAGTATAATTCTTTACAACTAGTAAAAAATGAGTAGTAAACAATAGTAAATGAGTAGCAACTAGTAAACAAGTAGAACAAGGATATAAATGTTTACCTGTTACAGAGGAGCTGCTACAGTTAGAAATAAATTTTAAACAACTTTTTCCCCTGAACTCACTCGGCTCCCAAATAGGAGTCACTAGAGCTAAATATAGAAATGCTATAACAACTTCATCGCATTAACCGCTCGATGCAGATAGCCAATATAAAGAGACCTTCCAAAGCAACCTCTGTATACCACAGTGGTCTCTGTGTATCTTTTCCACCAAATTAAAAAGGCCTAAAAAGCATATGAACGATTTGTCATCTGTCACCCTAATTTATGTAATCATCTTCTACTGCCTACCTGGAGCATAATATGGCCCTCTTCCAAAGTTGCAAACTCCCTATCCTGTCTGAAACTCAGGTGACTGATCTAGGGCCTCGCAATCCTCTTGTTTGAAACCATATCACAATAAAGGATGACCGGTAAGAGTACTATCAGAATAGTTATTAAGATCTCGAACGAGGGACGTATCAACAGAAGTTTTAAAATTATCACGAAAATAAATACATGTATTCTATCGCGTAAATTTGCACATTTTCTCGTTATTTAGCTATCTCGGGGCAGAAACATGGCACCATACATTTATTAATATTTGGGCAAATAAGTCCGTTATCATAAAGTCAATGGCGTAAACATTTTGACTTTTTTTGTTAGTGGGATTAAACGCTAAAGTATAGAACTAATATTATAGAATTTTCGTGTTAAACCTGACTGTACAATTCATTTGCGTTCCGAAATCTTAATCTTACCTATTTTGTATATATTACAATATGCTCATTGTCGAATCGCATTATAGGTTAGTATATTTTAGTAAATTTGGATAGTTCATTATAGGCAAGATGTTACAGGCCCTCTACTTTGATCGAATATAACATCATTCACAATTATGTTCATTTCTTCTGTTTAACAAAAAAATGCATTATTCACGTTTGTGATTAGATATCGTATTCATTATAATAAATTGTACTGTCATTATAGTAAATGATATAATATCTGCAAAAATATCAAAAAGGGAATGACGTGCTTCAAAACTGCAACGCGGACGTCTTCACGACACACACACACACACACACACACGCACACAGGCACGCATACACGCACATAAAGCAAAATGCTCTTGTACATTTATACAAAAAGCAAACCTTAAGAACCAAAAATGCATTTACACAATGCCTAAGCAGAAGCGAGAGCAAGCCTGATGTATGAGTTGGAATGATACGCAATCAACTAATTTGCAGATACAGATATCTAAAGGAATAAAAACGTATTAAGATAATCAAAACCTGAAAATGTGCTTGAAATTAAATTAGACACCTGTTTTAATTGTAGGCTCACACGAATGGCCATAACAGTACACGTATACAAATCAATGGTCATATGGCTGTTCTGTAATTAAGAAATAATAAGTTCCCAAACGTGGTTTATCGTAGAATAACCCGAGTTTTGAGTTCTTATGCGTAAGAATATATCACGAAGGCCGTAAGCCTGAGTGATATATTGTTTCGCATAAGAACGGAAAACTCGGGTTATTCTACGATAAATCACACTTGGGAACTTATTATTTCGATTCTAACACGACATAGTGTAGTGTGCCGGTAAATCAAGCCTACTTTCGTTTTCACAACACATGTGCTCTTCGGTGTTTTACGATACTTACGCGATATTTTAGTGTCAAATATTTAGTAACTCATCGGCTTATGTATTTTTCTATAAAAGATTCACTTACTGACTACAAAATCCATATTTTAAGCCTTACTTATCCATTTTTCAATGTTAAAACACTTCAGTTTATTGTGTCGTCCGCCATATTGTATGCTGTTTAGGCGTGACGTCATACACGTGCAAGTAGTTATTATTTACGTCATCAAGTTTCCTAGATCTAGTACATTTTTCTAGTAGGGGGTTCCTGTCTATACTGTTTGACGAAAACTTTTATTATTTATTCGTATATTTTAGCGCACATTCAACTACCACTCCTTATATTGTACTTTTATATTTATATGATGATTGTTCGCAGAAATATTATCTTTTTACTGCTATTAAGCCGTGCACATGTACGTCTTTTCTATTGCTGTTTGAGGTGTCGGAACTGTTTGAAATACTTTTGCGCCCCTTTGTTAGTTTTTCTTGAACTATCTCAAACACTGTTGATTTTGTTTGAAGTACCCGTATATAAGGCGGCGTTTACTGTTTGACAGCACTCCGCAGCCAGTAAGATCTTGGGCATAGCTTTCTGTAGAAATTCGTTTCAGCACTATAAATCCATTATAAAATACCTTAGTACTTATTTGGTAATAATACGTTAAATTTAACATAATAATTTTAAAGCATTAATAGAAATACTTTGTTAATTCTTAAGGTTTAGCTTTCTGAATCTCGTTTGGTAATTTTCCGGAAACTTTCTGCAGTTTTCTTAATTTTATCGTAGATAAAAATACCAGTGATTTATAGGATTCTTAATTCTTGTATTTAGTAAGCCACCGACACCTCACTTGATATTTGAATAATGCTATTGTTGCTTTGAATAGTTGTTTGTTGCCGACATTGTTAAATTTCGGTATTTTACTAGATCTAGTCAAGTATCTTACCATAAATAAATTTCATAGACCGTTAGAGCTCTTACTTATTTTCTTGAGTTTAGCCCTTATATTTATTTCACCCATAGCTGCGGAGTCATTTGTGGTGTTCTGTGTCCGTCCTTGAGTCCGTTTTTCATTTGACACTCTGTCAAAGTTTTAGCCAGTTTTAGCGTTGTCCGTCTGTCTGACTGTCTGATGTTCTGACAGTAAATGTGCCTGACTGTGTGATTTAGTAGAAACACACATCCGTCACTGCGAGCGTTACCAGCTCGCAACATTTTTGGTACGCAGCGGTGGGATCCGTTTTTCAAGTCGGATCCAGTGATACGAACTCTACACTCCATATACTTGTCGAAAAACGCTACCATGAACAATATAGAAGCTGTTGACAGTGAGCACACGATATTTTTCAATCAGAAAGATACAGAGTTGCAGACAGAAAGTCAGTGCAGACAGTCCGGTGAAGACGATACCATGTCCGTTGATTCTTATAGGTCTGTCAACAGAGAGGACACTGGCGTTAATACATCTTTTGTATGTGGATCTCATTCCGATGACAATAATGTTGAAATGTGTAGCATGTTGAAAGATATAACAGGTTGTCTTAAAGATATGGCTCAAGAAATCAAGTCCCTCAAACAAACCCAGGGATCAAGTGATAAACGTTCTACTTGTCCTAATCCTGAAGGTCGCGATCTAATAAACACACATTTTGACTCGAATCAAAATGGTCAAGCCGACGTACCTCCCGAGGGAAATTTTCATGAATACCGTACCAACCAAGGCAGATTTTTGCCCCAGAGATGTAGTCCCCCTCATGAAAGGCCTTTAGATAATGTAAATTCGCAGTATCTGACAGGTGGTTATAGACCACGTGTTAACGATTTTGCACGTGATGACGAGCGCGGTTTTGAGCGACTAGCAATAAATGATGATTTTGCGGAAAATCCGAGGTACCGGTATGGAAGGCCACATCAGCACGATTTGAATAGTTTCAAAATGTCTTCTTTCACGGGAAAAGAAGACTGGGCCGTATGGTTAGCTAGGTTTGAAGCTTTAGCACATAGATATAATTGGTCGGATGATGACAAACTTGACCAGTTACTGCCGCGTATAGAGGGTCATGCAGCACAGTTTGTATTTTCGCAGCTACATCCGGGTGTTTTATCCAACTATAAAGAGTAAGTAAACGAAATGAATAGTCGGTACCGAGTGATCGAGACTTCAAGGTCGTTTGCTGCAAAATTTAGTAGGCGGGTGCAGCGAGTAAGTGAGACTGCGGAAGAGTTCGCGGCCGATCTTAAGTTTTTGTATGATAAGGCACACGGCTACCGAGACCGTAAAACACGTGATGAAGATTTGGTACGTAGATTTTTAGACGGGCTTAGGGATGATGAAGTCAGATTCGAGGTAGAGTTTCATAAAGAACCAGAGACTATAGACGAGGCTGTGTTTCATGTTGTGAATATGTTACAGACCCGGAGTACACGCAGAAATCGTGATAGCACGAGAAGGGCATGTGATGAAGGCTGCATACAGCAAGTTTATGTACAAACCACAAAGAATAAAGGCAAAGTAAATGGTGAGACGTCAACCTCCCGAAATTTTGACAGGCAAAGTAATGGTTCTAAGAAGCAAGACAGTTCAATTAAAAGTGAAGACAACCAAGGTGAACTTCTTCTAAAGATTTTAGAGAGACTTGATAAATTAGAAAGTAACAAGCAAGTTTATGAAAAGCGGCAAAGTAAAGCACCGTCAAGCAGACATGTTGAATGTTTCAACTGTCATCAAGTAGGCCATTATGCACGTGACTGTCCAGGCAAAGCGAGTGTTAGGAAAAACTTAAACGTGCACCCTATTACGAGCTCGAAAAACAATGCTAAAGAGAGTCCTTTAAACTGTAAAGGACCAGCCCTTGTGGCCAGAGGGGGGTCCCACTAGAGAAAATAGGCCAACAATTCGATACAAATTATACGCATGAGAGTAATGAGGCCCCAACATCCAAGAATATCCGAACGGGCAAAAGTCTTTATGATGGGATATATATTAAGGGATGTATAGAGAATGTCCCAGTGGTGTTTACAGCAGACACTGGAGCGTCACGCACAGTCATATCATCAAGGGTATATAAAAAAATCAATGAGAATGTTAGGCCAAACCTACAGAAAACTGCAATATTGAAGGGAGCTGGGGGAGCGCCCATAAAAGATTGGGGAAAAGCTGAATCCGCCATGAAACTAGGTACACTCGAGCTCATCAAAGAGGCTAGAGTAGCCGAAATAGAAGATGATGTGCTGCTTGGGTACGATGTTTTGAGGGGTGTTGAAAATTGGGCGGCCGATATTTTATTAAGTAAGAACAAAATCATTTTAGATGGGGTTGACATACCATGTTTTCAGGTAGGAAAGCATAACGTGATGAGAAAAGTATTAGTGGCTGAAGACGTTACGATCCCTGGTTTAACAGAGACGTTAGTCGACGTCTACGTATCGCGTTTTGAAGAAGATGATTACGACAAGCAAGCTGAGTATATTGTCGAGCCAACAGATAGCTTCAAAGATACTTATCAACTGATGATGGCCTCTACCTTAGTTGACATAAACAATGGCACAACGTGTAAAGTCCGTGTATTGAACCCATTTTCTAAGGAAGCCACTCTTAGACAAGATGCCCAAATCGGGAAAGCTGAAAAAAATGAAAGAATTGTAAATGTTGTAGCTGAACAGGAACATAAAGATGAGATTGACAATGTATATAGTGTAAGCAGAATAAATCTTAGTTCCACAGAAAGCATAAAAACAAAGAATTTGCCATGTACAGAGGCTTCAGTTGAGGACATACCCGAACATTTGAAATCACTTCACGAAAGGTCTTCAAAAGATATGACTGAACATGAAAAGGGAGTTTTGGCAGGACTGCTACTCAAGTACAAAGATACCTTCTCCAGGGATGAATGGGACCTGGGAGTATCCCATTTAGCTGAACACAGCATAAATACAGGTAATGCGGCGCCGATCAAGCAACGACCAAGGAGAGTCCCACTAGCACATGCAGAAGCTGAAAAGTCTGCCATTGAAGATCTACTGAAGAAGGGTGTCATACGTAAAAGTACTTCACCTTGGGCCAGTCCTATCGTCTTAGTACGGAAAAAGTCAGGGGCAATCAGGCCCTGTGTAGACTATCGTAGGGTCAATAGTCTAGTTAAACCAGATGGTTTCCCTCTGCCAAGGATTCAGGATTGCTTAGACGCAGTTGCGGGTTCGAGTCACTTTAGCAGCTTTGATCTTACAAGTGGTTATTTTCAAATCCCTCTCAAAGAAGAGGACATCCCTAAAAGCGCCTTTTGTTGTAAATTTGGTCATTACGAAATGACTAGAATGCCATTTGGGTTAAATAACGCTGCGAGCACTTTCCAACGAACCATGGAACTTGCATTACAGGGTTTACAATGGGTCACTTGTCTTGTAAACATTGATGATATTATTGTTATGGTGAAGACTTCGCACAACATATTCAAAGGGTAGATGAGGTATTATGTAGAATTACAGTGGCTGGCCTGAAATTAAAACCAGATAAGTGCAATATGTTTCAACATGAAGTAGTCTTTTTGGGCCATGTCGTGTCAAAAGACGGGGTAAAGCCTGATCCTGCAAACATATCAAAAATAGTCCAGTGGCCCAGACCTACAAACAGTAAAGCCGTAAAGCAATTTGTCGCGACCGGTTCGTACTACAGACGTTTTGTCAAAGATTTTGCCAAATTAGCAAGACCGCTTATTGAACTCACAAAGAAAGGTGCTGAATTTAAATGGGACTTATCATGTGAACAGGCCTTTAACTGTTTGAAAGAAGCTCTCATAAGCCCTGATGTTATGGGATACCCTCTGAATGACGCTGGAAGTTTCATTTTGGACGTCGATGCCTCAGGAGTCGGAATTGGCGGGGTGATATCGCAAATGCAAGAAAATCGCGAACGAGTCCTTGCGTATGCAAGTCGTGCACTCAACAAAGCAGAGAAGAACTACTGCATCACTGAAAAGGAGCTTTTGGCCGTAATTTATTTCATTCAATACTTCAGACAGTATCTTCTAGGAAGAAAGTTCATAGTGAGAACTGACCATCAAGCACTAGTTTGGCTTTTCAGAACCGAGCGGTAAAATAGCTAGATGGATTGAAATAATCGCGCAGTTTGATTTCAAAATACAGTACCGTCCTGGTAGTAAACAGGACCACTTTGATGCGTTGTCACAATGCGAAACCCTGAGGGACTGTACTTGCGATGATGTTGATATGAGCGAGCCGCTAAAGTGTGGACCGTGTCATAAATGCCGCCAGAGAGCAGCAAATATGGTTCTCCAAATGAAGGGTCAGTACCAATGTGAAAACCCGGAAAAGCAGCCAGATAACAACAGGAAAGCCGATCCATCCATCGCTGAAGACATAAGAGCAGTCAATTCAGATACATCCAGCCTTGGAAATGGCGCCAGTGCTAAAGTAGGGCGTCGGAACTGGCTTAGATCTGCCTTGCCAGAAAATGTCGCGACATACCAGCGTAATGAACCGGATATCGCGTATCTCATAACTGCTTTGGAACAAAATAAGAAACCAAGTAGCAAAGAAGTTAATATAAAAAGCCATGCTGCCAGGTACTATTGGACTTTATGGGACAATCTAGTGCTGCAAAATGATGTCCTATACAAAGTATTCAAGGCTGCTGATAGTACTAGTGAGAATCTACAACTCATCGTGCCGCACGTGCTAAAGAAAGATGTTATGTTTCAAATGCATAGTTCTTTAACTTCAGGTCATTTCGGGACTAAGAAAACAAAAGCAAAGAAAGCACAACATTATCATTGGTACCAAATGCGCCAAGACATTAGTTTATTCATCAGGAGCTGTGACACGTGCGCAGCAGACAAGAAACCTGCGAAACCTCCAAGAGCACCCATGGGTACACTTAGAGCAGGGGGGCACCTTGGGATGTTTTGGCCATTGATTACACCGGTCCTTTTCCACTTACGCCTAGGGGCAACCGATACATACTGACAGACCACTTTACCAAATATGTAGAGGTCGTTGCAGTGCCCGACCAGACAGCAGAAACTTGTGCATCTGTCTTACTTAACAACTTCATAGCACGCTGGGGCTGTCCTTCAAGTATACATAGCGATCAAGGTTCCGCGTTTGAAAGTAGACTTTTTCAGGAACTCTGCCATATGCTTCAAGTAAGGAAAACACGCACGAGTGCACGAAATCCACGTGCGAACGGCCAAATAGAGCGCTTTAACCGCAGCCTCTTAAAAATGGTAAGGGCCTACCTAGTAGGTGAACAAGAAGACTGGGACCTTAACCTGGGGTGTCTAGCAGGAGCATATAGGTCATCTCCAAATGAATCGACAGGCCTCACTCCTAACTTACTGTGCATGGGCCGCGAAATCAGAATGCCAGCTGACCTGGTGTTTGGACATTATGACGCGACTAGTTCAACTGCACCCAAGTATGGTGATTATGTTCAAGGTCTGCGTGACAAAATGCTACTAGCTCACGAAGTTGCACGAAAAAATCTGTCAGTACATGCGAAACGCAGCAAGGACATTTACGACTCGAAACTTAGCTTTCATACATATCACGTTGGCGATTTAGTATGGTGTCTTCATGAAACAAAGAAAGTTGGAGTAATGCCGAAATTACAGAAAGCTTTTGATGGTCCTTTTGTTGTAAAGGAAAAGAGATCTGAACTTAACTATGTCCTGCAGTTAAATAAAGAAGGCAAGGAAAGAGTGGTACATCACAACAAGCTAAAGAAATATGAGGGAACCAGCCCTCCTAAATGGGCGACCAGCGCCACGAAAAAACTGAAAGAAAGCCCGCTTTCTGTGTAAAAATTCAACTCTGTATAAAAATTGGTTGTTTAAATGACAACCTGTGAGTAACTAAAAACTTGTGTATAAATATTTGTGTTTGTATAAAATTAATATATTGCCTATTGCCAATAAAGAAAGAAATTCAACTTAATACAATGTGTGTTGTTATAGAACAGATGTGATACTGTTTTTAATATGTTTACGGCGTATCCATTATTACTGCTGTGTGTTTCGAAGAGATGTTTCCTCAAACTCTGCGATGAAGATAAAAAAGCTATACATATATACTGGCGTATGCTGCGATGCTTTCCAGATAATTACGTTGAATATTACGCTAGGGTCCTTGGTGTCGGTGGCAAACTCTTGGTATTGTAAGCCTTATAATAAATGGGGTGGTATTTTGTCGTTTCAGCATTATGGAGAGGAACACTTCTGCTCATGTTAGAGGGAGAGCTTACCGTTGCCGACACTGCTTTAGTAAGGGGAAGACTGAGATCAACACCAAACAACGCATGGAAGACCATGTATACAAGTATCATGTTCCCAATGATGAAGAGCCATTTTGGTGTAGGCTCTGTCTTTTCCGTTGCAGAAGTAAGGAGCTTCTGTTTAAACACGTAACCACCTACACCAGACACAGAAACGTTATGTCCGAGAAGGGAATTACTGAGTCCAGACAGTTCTTGGTGTGTAACCCAGACCCTCACCTTATAGGGAGCAAGGACATTGAACTGTTGTCTAAAGCAGACAGTATGAACTGGTGGCTATTCAAGCAAGATAAGTTGTCACCAAAGGTGGATATAGTGCAGGAGGCAGTGAGAGAGGCAGGGATTGGAATGGCTAGCTGGGGAGAGGAGTCAGAGGACCCTCTTGACCTGACGAGAGGATCCTTTGACAGTATGCAAACAGAGTCTGAGCAAGCGGCGGAGGTCCTCAGAGTAATAGTTGAACGTGACACTTATGTTGAAAAGGTGGAGGGGGTAGAGGAAGCAGAGATGGAGATCATAGAGACATACGTTGCAACACCAATGTTGGATGAGCCTTTAGTCTTAAGGGTGGTGAAGGAAAAGGTGGTATCTGGAGTGGAGGTAAAGGATACAGAGGATGAGCTACAGATAGAAGTAGGAGGAAGTTTAAAGGAGATTGTGGTTGAAGGCGAGAAAGATGAAGGTCAGCAGCAAGTTCCTGAAGCAAAGGAAGAAGAGTCAATGGGAGAAGAGCAGTTAGATAACAGAGGGCAAGAGGAGGTTCAGGTTAGGAAGGGTGGTAAAAGGAGGGCACAGAAAGAAAGTGATAGAAGAGACCGAGCGAGAAAAAGGGTACGTCATACCCTTAAGAAGTACAAGTTGCCGTCTCCTTCTTCATCTTCATCATCATCATCATCCTCTTCATCAGAGTCAGATACTGATTCAGATTATGATTCAAGAGAGAGAGAGCAACGAGAAAAGAGATTTACTGACATTCTTGGGGAGATGGTAAGAAAGACAGGGGAAATCATTGGGGAACAAGTAATTGCTAATGCAGCATTGATAAACAAGCTACAAAGTACAGTAGATGAACTTAGGAAGGAGGTGAGAGAATTAAGGGAGGAAAAACAGGCACGTGATATGACGAAAGAAAAACAGAAGGGAGAAGGAGAGGGGAACAGAGACGGTAAAAGGGAGGAGCGCAAGGTTGAGTCAACTCAGAAGAAGGATAAGGGGCATGATCAGAGCAAGGGTAAAGGACATGAGAAGGGACAAAATAGGGGGGTGCAAGATAAGGAAAATAGAGCTGGGCAGAGGAAACCAGGATTATCGCACCCTAGGTCCCGACCTTTCAATCAATGAACTCAGGTGCTTTAAGAGAGTTATTTACATGATGATGAATTTCTCCAGAAGTAGCAATAATTGAAATTTCTGAAGCTGCCATTTGACATTCCTTAAGACTATAACTTTTAAACTTAGTTTTGTATTTTTAAAGCTGGCACTAAGTGCTATATATCTTAAAGCTGACATTAACTGTTGAAAGTAAATTTGATCACAGATGACTTTTAAATGTTTGCATTTGAATTAATGTGTTATTATGTATTTGTTTTGACTGTATTGGAAATGTAGCAAGGCAGTTGGAACTTTGCCTCGCTAAGGAGGGGGTAGTGTAGTGTGCCGGTAAATCAATCCTACTTTCGTTTTCACAACACAAGTGCTCTTCGGTGTTTTACGATACATACGCGATATTTTAGTGTCAAATATTTAGTAACTCATCGGCTTATGTATTTTTCTATAAACGATTCACTTACTGACTACAAAATCCATATTTTAAGCCTTACTTATCCATTTTTCCATGTTAAAACACTTCAGTTTATTGTGTCGTCGGCCATATTGTATGCTGTTTAGGCGTGACGTCATACACGTGCAAGTAGTTATTATTTACGTCATCAAGTTTCCTAGATCTAGTACATTTTTCTAGTAGGGGGTTCCTGTCTATACTGTTTGACGAAAACTTTTATTATTTATTCGTATATTTTAGCGCACATTCAACTACCACTCCTTATATTGTACTTTTATATTTATATGATGATTGTTCACAGAAATATTATCTTTTTACTGCTATTAAGCGTGCACATGTACGTCTTTTCTATTGCTGTTTGAGGTGTCGGAACTGTTTGAAATACTTTTGCGCCCCTTTGTTAGTTTTTCTTGAACTATCTCAAACACTGTTGATTTTGTTTGAAGTACCCGTATATAAGGCGGCGTTTACTGTTTGACAGCACTCCGCAGCCAGTAAAATCTTGGGCATAGCTTTCTGTAGAAATTCGTTTCAGCACTATAAATCCATTATAAAATACCTTAGTACTTATTTGGTAATAATACGTTAAATCTAACATAATAATTTTAAAGCATTAATAGAAATACTTTGTTAATTCTTAAGGTTTAGCTTTCTGAATCACGTTTGGTAATTTTCCGGAAACTTTCTGCAGTTTTCTTAATTTTATCGTAGATAAAAATACCAGTGATTTATAGGATTCTTAATTCTTGTATTTAGTAAGCCACCGACACCTCACTTGATATTTGAATAATGCTATTGTTGCTTTGAATAGTTGTTTGTTGCCGACATTGTTAAATTTCGGTATTTTACTAGATCTAGTCAAGTATCTTACCATTAATAAATTTCATAAACCGTTAGAGCTCTTACTTATTTTCTTGAGTTTAGCCCTTATATTTATTTCACCCATAGCTGCGGAGTCATTTGTGGTGTTCTGTGTCCGTCCTTGAGTCCGTTTTTCATTTGACACTCTGTCAAAGTTTTAGCCAGTTTTAGCGTTGTCCGTCTGTCTGACTGTCTGATGTTCTGACAGTAAATGTGCCTGACTGTGTGATTTAGTAGAACCACACATCCGTCACTGCGAGCGTTACCAGCTCGCAACAATACTAGTATCAAAAATGTAAGAAAAAAGTGGTAACTACTTTTTAGGACCATACTATGCACCTGGATCCGATGACGTCATTGCACGCGAGTGGTATATTGCAGAATAACCCGAGATAGATTTTGCTCTACATGTATATAGGTTAGTTGCTGGTCGTGTTAGAATAACAAATATACAGGTGAAGAAAGCACAATTTTACCTTTAACATTGATAATTGTTTCTTTACTTATGGCTGTAAATCCTACACCGCACTTCCACTTAACGCCATGCTGAGTTTCATTCACATTCAGTATAGTTAATGTAAAAGTATTATTTCTGTAACAGCTCCATGAGTACAGACTCTCGTTTAAAAGAAATCCTGCCGCTGCACAAGTCCCATTATTTAACAGACTCATAGACGCCCATAATCCTGGCTTACTCGATCTGTGCCATGACACACTTCTTCCTGTTCCTGAGATATTCAATGTGCATGATAAGACTACACTTGCATTTTCCATAACATCAACAATCTTCGGCATGAGAACCGGCGTCTCTGATACTGTACCTAAAATATATTGCTTTATTAACGCATCATCCATTTTCTGTAGGGCAGTATAGTAGCAAAAACATATACGAATAAAAGAAATAAAATGCACTTACCCTTGTTACAGGTATTACACACAATGTTCACCTAATTTCACAGATTAATATCAAAAAACACATTAGTCATTCCAGCCGTATTCATAATGGAAAAAAATGTACCAACAATCCTAAAGATTAATTGTAATGAGCAATACGGGTTAAATGAATGAGGGAACCAATTTACCTCGTGGAAACTACAATTAGACATTTGCGAATTAAGTCTACGTGGACTGTGGACACCTAAGACGATAGATTTTTCAAGGGGACCGTCTCAACATAATTTGAATATATATGCGCGACAGGAACTGGATGGATCCGGGCTGTCATTTTACAGAAAAATTATCTGTAATACTTTCTAGCGAGTCCATCGCAAATGTGCATGAATCCGCCATTTGAAAGAAGCTTGTGGGAAGCAGCAACAGTAACTAAGGGGCGGAGTTTATTGATCGGTTTACGGATCCATGCATTGAGTTTATAACGGCAATACGGTTTGGGTTGTTATATCATCACTATGTGGTAGGTAATATAAATTCGGATGTGCCTGTTTTTAGCTCGACTTTTCGAAGAAAAAGAAGAGCTATTGCAATCACTCCGGCGTCGGCGTCGCCGTTGGTTAAAGTTTTTGATAAAGTCAAATATCTCTGTTACTATTAAAGCTATTGATTTGAAACTTATAATAGTTATTAACTATCAAAGTCTACACCAGGAGAAATAATCCCCATAACTCTGATTGAATTTTGATAGAATTGTGCCCCTTTTTAACTTAGAATTTCTGGTTAAAGTTTTTGATAAAGTCAAATGTCTCTGTTACTATCAAAGCTATTGACTTGAAACCTGAAATAGTTATTTACTATTGAAGTCTACACCAGGAAAAAAACACAGTCTTCATTACTCTGATTGAATTTTGATAGAATTATGCCCCTTTTTAACTTAGAATTTCTGGTTAAAGTGTTTGATAAAGTCAAATATCTCTGTTACTATCAAAGCTATTGAATTGAAACTTAAAATAGTTATTTACTATCGAAGTCTACACCAAGAAAAACAATCCCCATAACTCTTATTTGAATTTTGACAGTTATGCCCCTTTTTAACTTAGAATTTTCTGTTAAAATTTTTGATAATGTCAAATATCTCTGTTACTATCAAAGCTATTGACTTGAAACTTAAAATACTTATTAACCATCAAAGGCTTCACCAGGAGAAATAATCCCCATAACTCTGATTTGAATTTTGATAGAATTATGTTCCTTTTTAACTTAGAATGTTTGGTTTAAGCTTTTGATAAAGTCAAATACCTCTGTTACTATCAAAGCTATTGACTTGAAACTTAAAATGGTTATTTACTACGGAAGTTTACACCAGCAAAAACAATCCCTATAACTCTGATTTGAAATTTGACAGAATTATGCCCCTTTTCACTTAGAGTGTTTTGTTAAAAGTTTTGATAAAGTCAAATATCTCTGTTACTATTAAAGTTTTTGACTTGAAACTTAAATTATTTTTCACTCTCAAAGTCTACACGTGGAGAAACAATCCCCATTACTCTTGTTTGAATTTTGACAGAGTTATGTCCCGTTTTAACTGGGAATTATTTTACTGGCAAAGCTCTAATTCAGAGTCAAGTTCTGAGAAAAGTCGAGCGCGCTGTCTTATAGACAGCTCTTGTTCCGTGTTTCTGTTCATCAGAGAGAAGTTATGCTACACATATCGCCAAAAGTTTTTTAAAGCGAGCCATGCGCTCTGCACGTCGTCATAATGTGGTGAACATTTGTGCCAAGTTTCTTTAAAATCAAGCAGTTCAAGAGTTACACATTGCACTCGAAACAAAGTTATATGACCTTTGACACAACCCCTAAGTGTGACATTAACCTTGTCTCGATGTGGTGGACTTTTGCAATGTTTCTTTAAAATCCCTCAAACAGATCAAGAGTTACAGAGCGGATACGAAACAAAGTCATATGACCTTGTCTGACCTTGACCTTAAAGCGAGCCATCTGATACAGGCGCTCTGCACGTCGTCTTGATGTGGAGAACATTTGTCAAGTTTGTTTAAAATCCTTTAAGGGGTTCACGAGTTACAGTGCGGAGTCGACAAGAAATTGGTACCGAACAGACAGACAGACAGACAGACAGACAGACAGACTGCCAGATGAACACCTGTGTATCCCAAAATACGTCCCCTCGGGCGTATAATAACATCAAAGGAAAGGGGACGCAAGCTATTACGTTTTCCACAGTTTTCACAATGATTTGCCTACTGACCTACATTTTGATCCCAGCTGATCCAGTTTAGATTTTTCATGTCGGACGACGACGACGATGGAATACGGATACATTGCGATCAGATTAGCTCATCTTTTCAATTTTGACGCAGATGCGCAACTTGTAATATTAAAGAACATTTCAGGAAAGTGTTATGACGCTAGATCAAATACTTTTTTGCGATATGTATAACAAAACATTTCTCTGGTGAACAGACGGACGGAAAGACAAATCCAAATCTTATCCTGTTCGGTGACATAATAAGCCAGACCTTACTATCATTATAGGAATGTTTTCCAACCAAACATAAATTAAAATTATCATGTTGAGACGGTCCCCTTGAAAAATCGATCGTCTTAGGTGTTCACAGTCCACGTAGACTTAATTCGCAAATGTCTATTACCCAGATGTATTGAACAGGATTGGGAATTTATAGCGTAAAACAACACATTGATTAGTGCGGCTAAACACGTAATCTTGATCTGTAACCAACAGACTTAAGACTAGCGTCAATGTAGAAAAGGAGGAAACCCTCTTCTATAATAGATAACAACTTAAGGCCTATGCTATTTTGACATATGTAAAATTCCTATGTAAAACTAAAATTGTCGTAACAACACGAGAAATCCACGGGGATCAAAGAGAAACTAATAATAATGAGAAAATGTATCTCCAAGTTAATTATAAAGTATCAAAAACAGCCAAAAGCATGTCCCAACAGTGTACTAGAAGAAAATGCATAGAAATTTTCGGTGCAAGTATTTGGTACCGCAAGTCTCTAATATTTATACAATACATATATTAATAAATCAAGGATATGTCAGTGTCAATTAGTTTTCTAAGAAATCGTCGTAAAACTGTGTTACACAAATCACACGTGCACCGTTTTTTTAAAAAAATATGTCCGCCATGTTTTCTTCAGTGAACGAAATAAAAGTAGTGTTTTACCTTGGATTTCCTTATTGTATAGTACAATTCACTTTCTAATTAAATAAAGCATCACTGTTTTATAACATCTCATCGTCCGATCTTTCTGATCACTTAACGATCACTCACAATCATAAAATAAATCCAACGTGTCATCAAAATTATCACTTTACACGGCTTCATGGACATCACGACCTACTAACATTAAATTTGTAATCATGGGCCAACCAAACAAATGATGAAAGATCGGGACTTTTTCAAAGATATATTTTATTTTCTATCACTGGGTTTTTCACCTTCAATTAAAGCAAACGTGTTCAATATAATTTTAAACTTTGAAGTTTAGTAGGTTGTAGCATTCTCTAGATCAAGGGTATTTTTATTACCTTCTGTAGTCAGTTATTTATTGTAGAAATGCTTTTTTAACCAAAGTGGAAAATATCAGGTACTTGAAAATGCAGCTTTCTGAAAGGTCAGTAAGAATTCTCGATGTCATTTGTCAGACTTACCGTGTAAATAAATAATATTATTACATAATTAATACTGATATTTCTTTTGCTGCACTTTGCGGGCTTATGATAAATTTATATATATTTGTCTGAGCAGTACAATCCCTGTAAGTGCGCACTATGTAAGCGCTCGGGCCCTTCCCGCACACCATACCTATAGTTCGGACTTATTTAATGTGTAAAGGCATGTGCACAAAATGACAAATTTTGCCAACACCTTGTAAATTGTAATGTGTTTTTGAGAAAAGTAATAAATGGAAATAGAAAAATAGCTCTCAGCTCATTTACACGGATATTTCAGCTTTATTATGTATGTTATAGTTTTTCGCAGTTATGCAAACTGACATAGAATACTGTCACCGAAAATTGTGACATGAACATACTGATAACTTTTTCCCACTTTAGTCTTTCAATTAAAGTAAGAGTTCAGCACTTCATGGTTTTAATGTATTGTCACATTGGAAAAAAAAGTTTATTTTACAGTAACTTCGAAATTCCTCAGAAATCATATCATGTACCCCACCCACCTAATTCATAATTTCAAAATAGCATAGTTCTAAAGTGTATAAAAATGAGAAAAAAACGTAAAAGTCTATCATGTTTACATGTAATCTTATAATAAACTTTTCCTGCATACTGAAATATACCTCTATTGGAGAAAACAAAAACAAATATAATAAAAGCACTGAAGGACGGTTGTCCTGAAAAGTGGCAAACCAAACAGAGCAAAAAATGAACATTTGCGTTAAACAAGTAAATGCTTACCAAAAGTCAAACTAGAGCTCAATTTAACAATTAGATAAAGAACAGTAGGAGACCTACGTTTGTATTGTTTCTGGTGGTGCAAAAGTGACAGATAAAGCTTCATCACTAGACACCATTGCCACAAAGAAGATTAAGGAAAAAACTGTACAGTCGTATTCTGAAATAACGGTTTCACTAGGAGGCTTGTTTATATATTCTTTACAAAGGTTGAATTAACCACTTCTATAGCAAACTCATTTCAAACGTGGTTATAAGAGAAAAGAAAGAACGTTGTATAATCTATAAACTTTAATTTGGTAATAAAACAATGTTAGACTAGTTTAAAGTGTTCTAAAATAAAATAGGATTTTCAGCATGCAGGCATTTACAAAAATAGTTTTTCTTATGCACTACACTGCTGGGCTTAGATTCTTAAAGCATCTTTGTTTTGTTTTTTAATTAATTGTTTTCCTAACTTTGTTTCATTTCAATTGAGAGAGACTTTAATCACGATATTCGATTTGTTTACTTTCTAGATTTCAGTGAATGCAAATCATTTTAATGCCTGTGAAATTTTTCATTGAAATTATTCAAGGGACAAGTTTTGTATATTAGGGAAAAATAGTGACTTAGGTAAAAATATCTTACGATGGTTTATGAACATAGTCCTAGTATTCTTTTGTTTCATTAAGAAACAATACACTGTATTCAATCGATTAACATACATGCCCCAACCGGTGGCTTGACCGGAAATATAGCCAGTATGACCACCCCCAGTCAGTGTAAGTACAAAACAAAAATGTAAACAATACACAGGTTATATAACAGCAAACTTTCCACATTTCTCTATTTTACACAAAAATACGTCGTCTTGAATATTGCGCACCAGATGTGAGACTATATGTTTTTGGCCCGAGATACAGCTACATTTTAACTGTATTAAGCTTAAAAAAGCACTAAAATACTATTACATTTGGAAGTTTCACGGCTTTACACGAGATCGATGATGGATCTATCATGTTCACCAGATTAATCAACGATAGCCTGCAACACATTTTCTAGTTTTATTATGTTTTTTTTTATTGCTTTTAGATTTCAACAATATTTCAGCTTTTTTCACAGAAAGACAGTTTACTGAAACATCATTCATGGGAAAGACCAGTGCTAGTCTCCCTTCCTCCGCAAAATTTAGGTTTCCTCGTGGCGCGGCTCATTTCGGAAATTTTATGAAAAAAAATATATGCTACTCTTTAGACATTCAGTGCTAGTACAGTACATAACATAAGTATATATACAGATTATATAACAGCAAACAAACACAAAATACTGTTATCAATTTTAGGAGCCCGCCCAATTAGCTCAATAGGGATAGCGCGGGTCAAGAGTTCGATTCTCGGGCGAGACGTATGTTCTCCGTGACGATTTGATGAAAGACATTATGTCTGAAATCATTCGTCCTCCACCTCTGATTCATGTGGGGAAGATGACAGTTACTTGCAGAGAACAGGTTTGTACTGGTACAGAATCCATGAACACTGGTTAGGTTAACTGTCCGCCGTTATATAACTGAAATACGGTTGAAAAACGGCGTTAACCCCAAAACATACAACATAACTTTAGACATTCAGTGTTTCAGCTTTAGAGAGTTTATGTGCGGTTACGGATCTCGCTAAAGTAAAATGACGCGACCATCAGAAAATAGAAATAACGCCTGACCAACTATGCTAAATAGATCTAAATAAATATGTACTCCTGTGAAGAAAATCAAAATTTTGTCTGAATATGAAATTCTTCTTTTAAAAGATCTGTGCGAAACTTGCGACAGCGCCGCACTGCAAATTATGCCCCGGTCGTAGGATAATGCAACAAGTTCAAGATTCTTTCCAATATGATGGCTTCTGGTGAAATGATTGTGTCTTTTTGTCCCGTGACTCAGCGTCTGTATTAGTATTCGTTTTATATTTCAAAATACTTACTTTTTTACTTGTCTTAATATAAAATTCGGTGCAACTAAAAAGGCAGAGCTCCTTGAAAAATAACCAGTGCCCCTTAAAATTCAAAGAAGTGGTGTTATTGCAATGGCTGCAAAAATCTATATAAATTTACGGAGTTTATGTTCTGTTATTACAATTAATGATTAATGCAAATTACGCTCAGTTTAGAAGGAAGAATGGGACTACATTTCGGTCAAAAACACTGCTAGTGCTAGACCTGGTATGGGAAAAGAAAAATAACCATTTACATGAACATTTTTGTTTCAAATTCAAAACAAAAACTTTTTAAAACGTAATTGATCAGAGATTTACACAGAGAAAAATACTGAACACAGAAATTCTCGAAAACCCATGTTTAATATACCAAACTGCTAACAGTCTAGGGCTTTTTAAATGTTTACATTTTTCATCTCTATAGAGTAGGGGTGGTAATATTTTATTTTTATTTTGTTGGATTCAACGTCGCATCGACACATGATAGGTCATATGGCGACTTTCCAGCTTTAATGGTGGAGGAAGACCCCAGGTGCCCCTCCGTGCATTATTTCATCACGAGCGGGCACCTGGGTAGAACCACCGACCTTCCGTAAGCCAGCTGGATGGGGTGGTAGTAGGAACCTTGTGAATGTTAATTCTCATTTGTATAGCAACAATTTCTTCCCAAGTGTAAAACATTGGTGAATGGTTTCTAAGATTTATGGATGCAATATCTGTGAATGGAGAGAGAAGCAACATGTGTTTTTCAAAAATTTCATACCTGTTAATTTGGACCCCCATTTTTATACTACTCAAACTAGATCTCCTGTACAGGAAGTAGATCTACATTAAAATCTAACATCAACACAAAACCGTTTTTGCACAAGTGACAATATTGTCTTGTGACAATATTTGCAAAATTCATGTTAAATTCATAAAAAAATAAAACTGGTGAAATTAAAAAAGTAAAATATTTCGATGGGGTTTGACCTCTTGAATGTTGAGCGAGAACGCTACCTCAACAGTGTATAAACATGTATTTACATAACAAGTTTCTGTTTCGGCGGCGTACGTTGAAAATTTATGTAAATCAAAGAAGTATAAAATACATTTATTTTTATTGCTTTTTGTGTAAATATATCGGGCAATATTTTTTTTATTATCAAACACGCCTTTACATTGTTATTCACAGTTCAAAATAATAAGCGGGCCGCTATAATCATCCGTAAACTGCAAGCGTCTATTGATTCCTATTAAACAAACAAAATACTGTTACAGTAGGAACGGAAATTCGAAATCAAACGAGTGATGAAAAAATCGAATAAAGATTTTTCCCGTATATATATTTATTGGAGGGGGTAAGAAGTGTTTGCACTGGCCGGTATGTATTCGACAACCGTCCAAATATGGCGTCGTCCTCGGAAGGGAGAAGTGAAGAAGGGAGTCACGTGACCCGTCATGTGGTCAGTTTTGGCGCGATTGTTTTGCATTTGAGCAATATTGGGCTATTGGATATTTATATAGATACAGCACTTTGAAATCAAGCGTTGAAACAATTCCGCCTTCTCGGAGAATACGGAAGTGCCCGCTGTTTCACGATCAGACAATGCATATTACTACGACCAAAATCAATAAATAAAAAGACAACATGTAATACATCTATACCTGTTTTGTTACAATATTTTGGTAGCTCTATATCACTCTTGATTATAATTTTGCAAACGTTTTCATCATCATATTGTTGGTTGCATATTTCTTCAAGGCGATACTTGTAGGGAACTATTTTATTCCAACAGAGTTTTACTAAGTTATTAAAAAATCGAATTAGGGATTTTTCGTATATATATATATATTGTGGTGGAGAAGGGGGAGGAAAGTGGGGAGAGGGGTTGCACTGGCCGGTTTGTCTTCGACAACCGTCCAAAAACAAGTATCTACTCTGCCCCAACGATAACTTGATGTTTACAAATATGACTATAAATAGATTAAAATGGAACATTGGGAATTCAACTTTTTCTAAAATATTTCTAATTTTAGTACCAATAGCAAATTAGCTCAGAAGTAAAGCATACTGTCCATGTTAAATAGATCCTTTGTCGTGTGGGTTCGAAACTCAGCATCGATATTGAATTTTCATTTCATTCTTGCATAAAAACTTTAGACTCCTTCCTGTGCTCTGTAATAACACAACAGAGGAATATCTAAAGCCGATATGGCAGATGAGAAGGGTTTAGCATCATATCAAAGATGATATTAATTAAATTCATGTACTTAAGCGAATAATGAACATAATATTATGTTATATAAAGATTTATATACAAAAACAAACCATCAAAGAAAGAAACGAAAATATGGGAATAACTAGATGTGTGTCCATAGGACACAGGTGCCACCCCACTTCCCCCCCCCCCCCCCCCCCCCCCCACCTCCTGCCACTGTAACATGGATTAATGTCTCAGGTTAAACAATTTTTAAGATGTTTGCAACACAAACATTTAAGAACCTTATGTGTATTTTTCACTTAGTTGGCCATAACTCTGGCCTAGCTGAGTAAAATCCTAAAGAGAACACTTCATAGGCTATAAATCAATCCTCTAATATTTTATGATTCTATGTCAAGTATATTTTAAAATACATGTTTCACAAACTTTTTTTTGAGTAAGTGTGGACAAGACGTCTGGTCTTGTGTAGTCAAATAATGACTGTAGGTAAAATATTTTCGGAGCTACGCGCGACAAAACATCAAAATGACAAATTTTTCCTAGGTCAGGGGTCATAACTCCTACAATACTGAATGAATCCGGACGCGAAACCCTGGGTGCGCAACTGCACATGCTGACCAACATTTCTGTAAACTTTGGTGGCTCTAGGTCAAATACTTTTGGAGCTACGCGCGACACAACATTAAAATGACCAATTTTTAACTAAGTCAGGGGCCATAACTCCTACATGACTGAATGAATCCGGACGCGAAACCCTAGGTGCACAACTGCACATGCTGCCCAACATTGCTGTAAACTTTGGTAACTCCAGGTCAAATACTTTTTGAGCTACGCGCGACACAACATTAAAATGACCAATTTTAACTAAGTCGGGACCATTACTCCTACATGACTGAATGAATCCGGACGCGAAATCCCAGGTGCACAACTGCACATGCTGACCAACATTCCTGTAAACTTTGGTGACTCTAGGTCAAATACTTTTGACGCTACGCGCGACACAACACTAAAATGACCAATTTTTACTAAGTCAGGGGTCATAACTCCTACATGACTGAATGAATCCATACTCGAGACCCCAGGTGCACAACTACACATGCTGACCAACATTCCTGTAAAGTTTTGCGACTCTACGTCAAATACTTTTGGAGCTAGGCGCGACACAACACTAAAATGACCAATTTTTATTAAGTCAGGGGCCATAACTCCTACACGACTGAATAAATCCGGACGAGAAACCCCAGATGCACAACTACACATACTGACCAACATTCCTGTAATCTTTTGTGACTCTACGTAAAATACTTTTGGAGCTAGGCGCGACAAAACATTCTCGGACGGACGGACGGACGGACACGAGCAAATCTATATGCCCTACTTCTCATGGGGGAGGGGGGCACAAAAATGAAAACGAATAGGAAAAAACAAAAAGAAACCTGAAAAAGATCCTCATGAAGATTCGAACTCACAAAACGAATTGCTTATATCCAAATGATACCTGCGTTTTACCCGACTGAGCTTTGTTGCAGTATACTAACTGGATAGTTAAAATGAAACAAATACTGATATTTACCTGTCAAATAATGTGCAATCATGTTATTTTATCAGTTATCATAAAATGGACCTCGTACAGGTTAGCATTTTAAATTTCATTGGTAGGTTGATAATGGTTTAAAAATGTTTTGTCTTTTTAGACATGTCTCACATTTTAGAAATAAACGCCAACAGAGTCGTATCATCATTTTAATTGAGATAGAGAGTATTATCAAACTGTCTCGCCATCATAAAGTCTTTATAGATAAATACCCTTTAAAGTTATAACTTTTAAGTTTAGGGAGTGAAGGTCAGTCGAAAGAGAAGGCGAACAAATGAAATAAAGGGCATATTTACGATACCGCTTTCAACGCATGTGTGAGGTTGCTTCAAATAATTCATTGTGCGTACAAAAACTGTAGCTATTTAATTTTTATGACTTTCTGATACACAGACAAACATACATACGTACGAATGCGCAGAAAAACTGAAGAAAAAAAACGGTACATATACTCTTCGTTGCCTTATAAATGGTTATGTCTCATGTTCTATAATTGTAGTTTCGAAGGTATTGAGGAATTCACAGTTGGTCATACTGTAACTATTTTGACAATAGTGTACATAGTTCATTTATAAGCCTCAACTTTTATATTTTCTTCGACTCACTTAATAAATTTAAATTTATAGGACAGTTACCTAAGGTTCTATTTATCCTTCCTTCTGACCTAAAATCTAATTAAAATTCAAAATTTACCACCAGCTAGATCTGTGCCTGCCTTGCATTTAACAATTAATACGCCCTCCAAATTACGCACATACTGCATTGAAATATTATATAACAAACGCGGAAAAACAAAGGCTAACCTTGTGTTTTGTACACACCTCCCTGGTCTGCTGAACATGAATGAATATTTTTGATTTGCTTCCAAGTGAAGTTTTATCCGAAGTTCAGTTGCAAGTCGGATACCCATTCTCACCAAGCAAACGTTAGACGTGACTTAAATTTACACACGCAATGACGCCGCTTGACAAAAAAGTATAGGCAACCGTTTCTTCGATGATTTTATTCAATAACATTCCATTCCAGATGCAATATTCCTAGATTTAAGTGCATAAGCTAAAAGCCTGAACAAACGCTATAGATGAGTCATTTTCCGTTTCTCCGAGCGTTTTGCGAATACGGTATGCATACGCTATACATTAGTACCATAGTTTCACGTACCTAATAAAAGCGCGTTTATGAAGATGATTGCATAAATATGTCTTTTGGTAGTTATTCTCAAAAACAAGATGGCGTCGTTCTGAAAAAATCAAAAAGAAGTTTGGCAAAGGTTTATTTAGTCACTGACCTAATAAAGCAAAATTTAACCTACCCCTACGTTTTGCCCTTCATTTCGCTTGAAGGTAGGATAAAAACCTATACCACGGTACCACATTTCATTGCAATACATGTATATCATATTCTTTTAAACTTTTTCTAAGTTTTGTGCTAAGAACAGACGGATGGAAGCTATACTAATAGCCCCAGATATGCGGGACTACACACTATGACAAGTACAAAGCTACCAAATAGAACATCCACTGAGTTAAAAGAAAGACTAAATTTTAATATACATGATTTTAATTTTTTGAGAAAAAAGAGGATTTAGTGGTTTCGCAATTGTAAATTTGCAAAGCATAATTTATACGAGTATGAAATTCAAGGCAAAGACCTAGATTAAATATCGGACTGGCCCCAGTACGAACTATCCGTCTTAACATTTTGTGACGGTGAAATGAAAATCATATTGTTGGACTGCCGATACCTTTGGAAAACGACGTTCAGCGGCAACGCATGCGGTTATTAAGTCAATCGCACATAGGATCTCAAATATCAGCTCATCGACATAAAGGCAGAAGTTATGACTTTCTCTGAAAACTGTTTACCGTGTTATTACTGGGATTTGGCAGCAAAGTTACGGCAAAATACAAGGGTCCTCAGCTTAACGTTGCAAGCATCAACAAACGAAGAGTACGTTCCTGGAGGCTGTATAGACAATTGTGTTATGTGTGTTCAAGAAACTTGTAATTTCTTAATATGATGTGTTCCACTTAGGTCGAGGCATTTATGCCAGAAAACAACTGACAATTACATAATATATTTTGGGTTAATTAATAGTCTATTAAGGCATACACAGTAATAGAGTTATAAACAAGAAATTACATGATTTCATTATCCAGTGTGCATGGTTTTAATGATGTTAGTTTTCTTATCTTGATTCATGAACAAAATGTAGAATAGTGTTGTATTGGATATTCCCTTTTCGAAAGAATGAATACAATATAATAATAAACTGCTTTATGTATATTCGTAGGTGAAAGACAGAAACGGGCTCAAGTTTCGTCATTGTCATTGTCTTTCTTTGTAAACTATAGCAATATAAACTGATTTTATGGCCTAGTACATAAATTGTTATTTTGCACAATATATAATTCTAGTACGGTATTTAACATTATTCAGTATTAAATGTTCATTCTCCTTAAAACATTACAACTGAACAATCTGTTATTAAGACAACTTATTTCTTAGTTTCTTTAGAATCTGTTTTATGCTTTAGGCGGACACAAAATCTGGGAAATCAAAATTTTCGATGTATTGATCAGTGGCACTTGCTCAATAGCATGATTTAATTCAGTCTACCACTATAGTCGATTACCCTCAGATGAGTTCTTACTATATTAGCCAACATGTATGAAATAATTGTAAGTTATTGTAGGAATATTACCCAATTTAGCAATAAATACACGCGAAAGATTTATGTAACACTTTTCCTGTAAGGATATGTGTATCATTAATCTATTTATTTCACACGCGAATTATTGGCTTTCTCTACCAAATGATCGCCGGAATAATTATGGTCAGGAAGTGGTAATATTATTTGACAAGAGACTATTTTACATGGGCCTCGAGGGTTGTGACGTATAATAAAATAGAAAAAGTGGAAACTCCACAGGTCGCTCAACACGACAAAAACGATAATGCTGCAGGCTCGGTTTGATTGAGCCTGTTCATGGACGGAAGTGGAAATGCATGCTACCGTCCACGCCCTCTAGCCCCGGGTTGAGCAGAACTCAACTTATAATAGCCCAGTAGGACAGCAATCTGGCAGGTTTTACGGGTAATATTATTGGTGCATTAAAATGAATAAATATGATACAGGTATTACTTTTGTTTATAAAACGTAATAATTTTAGAGATATGGTTATGATATCCTCATGTTTGGATTGACTATATAATGGGAAGTGTAAATCACTAAATTCACCTGAAGGGCGACATTAAAAGATAAAAGTGATCGCAAGAAAGGTTTACTTGTTTATACAAGCGGACGTTACACTTGTATATACATGGTTCTACGGGAAAGCTAGTTTGAAAAGTCAAAAAAAAGAGCTTAATATGTTTTGAGAAGACAAAATAAGATACAGATTAAATTCAGTTCTAATATTGACCAATTGATCATCTGATATTTTCTATAAATTATAACTAAAGCATTACGCTCCCGTGACAAATTTAAATTCTCCCAGCATTTTAAGAGTGATGCTCTGGACAACTAAATTTACTAAAAGGAGATGATTAAAATGTGCAGAGTAGAGCTATGCTGTATCCTCTGTCATTATGTTGTTGTATGATTTTTTAAAGGAATCTATAATTATACCAATAGTTTTCAGGGATTTCCTTCGTATTTAGTTTCGGTCGAGAATAAGTCATGTACATTGTAGTTAAAAATTATTTCGCATTCTTTCACACTTAGTTTTTCGGTCAAGATATAAGTAGTGTTTACATTCTTTCACCTGGCTTATTCACTGTCGAGTCAAGTATGGCTAATAGTTATTTATTGTTATTGTTCTAGTGTTGTTGACTTAGTGATTTAACGACTTGATAAATAAACCACGCAGCGTAAATAGCATGTCAATAAAAATACGTCAGAAGATAAAGTATATTTTTTGAATTACAGGAGTATTTTAATACATATTTTTCAGTATCACTTTTGACATTCATTTTGGTTTTAAGAATTTTGTATGCCCAATACTAGCAAACACTATTAATATTAGCTTTGATCATCGGCAAGTGTTGATTGTAGAAAACTGTAAAGATAAATATTGATACTTATGCTATTAGTATGATAGATCTTAGACTATTTAATAATAGTTTATTGAAAAGAAATATTGTTGTTGTTGTTGCTGTAAGTTTAGTAAGAAAACGGTTACTTCACAGTGAGAAAAGTCAACATCTGATGGGTCTTAAGTTTTAAGAAGTCTTCTGTTTTTGAGTATAGTTTGTATTACCCGGACAATATAATTTATCTGCCATTGTGTGAAAGTCCCTTAAATAATTTCAAAATTATGGACCTAACAACGTGTCCGGACACGAAAGGACAGACGGGGGGACGACCGTAAGGTTCTACCTTTATTATAAAACAGATACTATTTAAGATGAAAATGATTTAATTAACGCTTTTCAAAGAAAACAAAACACTTCTGTCTGCATTTCACTGTAAGCCTTTCAGCATATTAAAATATATGGGTATCAAAATGACTTATGTTGGTACTCATATAGAATATTTCGACAAATGAGATGCAAAATAAACTTTGTTATGTTTGTCTTCAGATATTTTTATGTTAAAATACGCTCCCAAAAAATTAAAATAAGATAAAAACCTCCTAAAACTTAACTACTGTCCACAATTATGTATGGCAATGGGTGAACAGCATCGTGGCCATTTTGAATTTCAAGGCGGCAGGTATTGCAATGACCTAAAATGGAAACAATAATTTTTGTATTCTGTAAAGTATATCGTGTGAAAACGTATTTCATGGGTGAACAGCAGGATTGTTGGCAGATTGACCATTCAAAATATATTAGTATATAGGCAGTTGAACTTAAAATACAAACTTTAAGTAGGCATGTTTTAGATATATGTGTAGTTAACTGCATCAAAGTACACATTGTGAAAAAATGATTACAATATCATTTCCTGAAAAGAGATATTTGAGATGAAAAAAATGATTCTGGGTAATACATTTTGAAAAAAAATGGAGACAGCTAAGACTTTATTGTAGGTTTAAGTAGAAATATGACAAAATCAAATAAAACAACTTCAGGACTGTTAAAGATGCATGACTGTGTTATTCTGTATAGCAGGACGAACATAGATAGCTTACTTTCCCATTGCATTGATATATTATAGCATAGACAGGATTAGGACTGACAAACGGTGTTCACTCAACAGTTTCCCTTGTGTAAAGAGGTCTTACGGGTAAGTCTCTATGATATATTGTGGAGAACATATTAAACGATATTACTATTTACCAGGCATTTAAACTTACGTAGATTTAATCTCGTGCTCGAGTAAGCTAATACATGTATTTTAAATTGTGTTTTCTACATTTTGTCGATACAAACTACATTTATTCGAATATTGCATCGAAAGTACCTGGAACTCCAAACGCCAGCAAAAGCAGCAACCAGTAATAGTTAGGACACATTGCTCTTTTCGTTCCCTCCACCAGGGTATGGTAACCTGAAAAACAATTACTGAAATTCTACTTTATTCGGACAAAACAGATTGTCAAAGAAAAATAGCTGTCACTGTATTTTAAATTAAATTAGTTTTAGGAAACAGTTGAAACATTTGTCAGCCGAAAATATTCGTTTAATTTTCAGGTGAAAATCTTCACATGTAACGATAAAAAAGCCGCGGTTTAAGAGTTTACGCTTGTTTATTGCATAAGTAGGAGTGTTTAAAAAGTGTGGAGGCCGAAATACTTAAGTGCCATTCAATCACTTAACCCCGATTTGTATTTTACAAGTTATATTTTTATTTTCTCCTTCATTCACACTTCAACTTATAAAATTATGCAAACTTTTATGTTATAGATCAGTGACAGTTGAGTACCAAAAGTTGATATTTTTTGTACCGGACAATGCTGGCAGGGCTCGTTAATGGGAGAAAATTGAGTGAAAAGACTAAATTAGGAGAAAATCGCGTCTTCATGAAAAAAATTGTTGTCATAAAATATGTTACACTATAGAAAATTGACTTCAGAATCCCTGTACGAAAAACTGTCGTCGTCAATAAAACATCTGTTAACAGGGATCTGCGCCCAATGAAAATATGCCCGTCTATCACGTTCAATAGATCATTTAGGCATATTGTTCTAATTAGTTGTTATGTAGAGCATAAAGCAACTGTGTTCTCGACAGTGTTAGCAAAGTTGTTCTATAATTTAACATAGAGATTTTGTTTTGAATTCATCGACGAAATGCATATTTGATTAAGACAAACATTCAAAATAAGCCTAACAACAAGGGTATGTTTCCTGGAAGCACAGAGCCATATATCGCCAAGTAAGCCCTCCACAAAACGAAACTATAGCGGAAAATATAGCAGAGGACGGGCTTCAAAAATCCAACAACAAATACATTTTGATTATATGCAAATTACGAACAAAAAGCAGAAGGGGTATTTGAGAATGGGGAAAAACAAGGATAAAGATACAAAAGTGAATGCCACTGTCCAAAACCACAGCCTCGCTATACCATTAACCACAGCAGTATAAGCATGGACGCCCATAAAGCCAACACATAAACATACTCGCACAAACACGCACACACACACGCACACATAGCCAAAGCAAAACACTTGGACTAGTAAGACAAAACGAAAAAAGAAGGGGTAACACACAGTGGGGCGCCGATTGCAAACATACTTGTTGGGAGCTCCAGCCAGTATATGGTGGGAACTTAACCTCACTAAGTTTTAGGAGAGGGGCTAATAGTTAGGGCAATTAGAAAAATAATACCACCATCATACAAGACAATGTACATAACGTAACATTTAATACGAAACGGACGGAAAGCAAGCACCACCTTGGAACGGTCAGTCACCGATATAATGGAAACTGGGAATTTAAACGCGTTCGAGCGTGTTTATCTCGCACTTACCCTATTTTCAACAAGTTAAACAAGACAGTGTAAATAGAATAATTTCATTTTGAGAAAAGCTCTAACATAATCGAAAAAATACCAGATTGTATTAAGTCAAACATATGAATAGGGTCAATTTAAGGTACAAGTACACCAACGTACACAACAACTTGTCTAAAGTCAGAGCACCATCAGTGTAAATAAAATAACTCTCTCTTGAGAAAAGCTCTAAGATTAGCAAGAAAATTACTATAGATTGTATTAAGTAAAACATATGAGATAAATAGGGTCAATCTAAGGTACAAGTACACCAATGTACTCAACAACTTGTCTGAAGTCAGAGCACCATCAGCCTAACTTTAAAGGGCATGACTAAGCAAGCTGCAAGATAGAATTCAACTCCGATTTTGAAAAAATTAGGAGAATAGCACCACGGAGCCTTACACTTTATCAGTCATCGCACCATCAATTAGGAGCATAGCGACTAACTGTAGACGGATCAATCACCAAACATGCACTCTGCTTTACAATTTTCTCAATGTATTCTTTTTTTCATAAACTGACTAACATATTTCACAAATCTTTGATTATAATAAGTATTATGTATAATTCCCGTAGTTTATAAACTACATTTCCATAGTACATGTGGTGTGTAAGACCAAGGTTTAGAAGTGTTTTAGGTTTGCGGTATTTTTCTTTAAAGGTTCGGACGATCTGTGATTAAATTTACTGAAAGCCTTCCGTAGTTTATTATATAGGTGACCCCTGTTGTAATAACATTTTATGATATAAAGATTTTTATGATTAAATCCTCATGAGCATAACCGTGAAATATAGACATCGTATGATGTTGATTGATGGACATATCCGTACAGGTAGGGGGAAACTGACATTTTCTTTTACCATGTATTTTTGTTTCTAAATTACTATTATATGAATATCATATGGCAGCGTGTGTGACATTGATATTGTCAACCCGAGGGCAAAAAGTCACCCGAGGCGAAAGTCGAGTGGTGACATTCTGTTTCAAGGTTTGACAATATCAATGTCACACACGCTGCCATATGATATTTATAAAATGTTTAAAAATGTTTTTAACTCATTTAATTCAACAGTTTCATCTTTAGCGCGGTAATCACCTGTGTACACATTGAATAGCGACATGGTATATATGATATACATGGTTCCACGGGAAAGCTAGTTTGAAAAGTCAAATAAAAGAGCTTATGTTTTGAGAGGAAAAAATAAGATACAAATTAAATTCAGTTCTAATATTGATCAGTGGATCATCTGATATTTTTTTTATTAATTATAACTAAAGAACAAGGTTTGATACAGCAAAAGGCATCACTTTTTTGTCTAGGTAACATGAAAAATGTTACCGAATAGTTTGATAGATTAGCATTACGCTCCCGTGGCAAATTTAAATTCTCCCAGCATTTTAAGAGTGATGCTCAGGACAACTAAATACACTAAAATGAGATGATTAAAAAGGTGCAGGGTAGAGCTATGGTGTATCCTCTGTCATTATGTTGTTGTATGATTTTTTAAAGGAATCTATAATTATACCAATAGTTTTCAGGCATTTCCTTCATTTTAGTTTCGGTCGAGAATAAGTCATGTACATTGTAGTTAAAGATTATTGCGCATTCTTCCACACTTAGTTTTTCGGTCATGATATAAGTAATGTTTACATTCTTTCACCTGGCTTATTCACTGTCGAGTCAAGTATGGTTAAAAATCATTTATTATCATTGTTCTACTGTTGTTGACTTAGTGATTTAACGACTTGATAAGTAAACCACGCAGCGTAAATCGCCTGTGTACACATTATATAGCGACGTCACTACTATATGTATACAGGGAAGGCAATCATATGGCTAAAAATGATGCTGTTAATTGCCCTTATATGACATTCAAAATATCAGCGCGGTCACATGACCTGACAGTCACTTTTGCTTGTCAAAAACGTTGAAAAGGTTTTTAATAGTCAAAATATCCTTTCTCGGGTAATGGTATTTTATCATTGTAGACAAAAGAGAGGTATAATAATTACAATTGTTAAATATAAGTCCAAAAATGTCGTTTCTATGTCGGAGGGATTAGCTTTGTTAAGTTGTAACTCTTTTGGATGAATGTGTTTCATAATACCTGATAAATATAGGTTGTCCATACTTAAAGGCGCTCGCGATAGTTTTTCGGACGGGACGATATTTACACCAACACCGTGCCAAGTTGGTTGTGTTTCTAATCGATGTAGCTCATTGCAGAGTCGGAGCGGTTTTCTGCGCATGCCCGGAAGTGATTATCTAATGTCGCATACGGGAAAAATGCACAAATTATTGTATGTTCGCATGCTAATATATAATATGTATAATATACTGACTAGAGGTTAGGGTAAGTATCACCATGGTTACAAAGTATATACATTTAAAGTACTTTTAGTTCTTGCTTCAGTCCGACATATACTGGAGTCTGTAATTTATACCGGCGCTCCAACTCTGCATTGAGTCACAGCTGTTTCTAATCCCGTACCGTACCAATACCGTACATCCGTATTCATAAACTATAGGTTTTGTTCAGAGAAAGGCGGAAACTTTCATCGTTCTATGACATCAACATGCTTCATAAACACCTTAAAATCCGCTTATTAAGAAATCTGCCGTTTGATAATTTGATATATCTCTAAGTCATTTGCTCAAACACTGAAAGTGTATTTCGTACCAACCTGCGTTGTATAAATGCTCGCCACACCCCACCTCGTTGTAATTTGATTTAAGCGAAATCTAATATGGTGACCTATCAATTTTCTTTTTGTTTTAGATTAGGTAGACATAACCAAAGTTCTGTGCAGAGTTTGATTAAATTCTATTATGCGAAACTCGATAAAATAGCAGAAGTACCAACTTAAAATTGACAAAAAGAAATGCAAAAATAGCCCTTGGGTCTGCTGAACAAGTCTTCCTTTCTTTACAAAATCTTTTTTTTTTTATTTCTCTGAGCATGTTTCGAATAGATATATTGTTTTCCGTTATAAAAATGCTTAGATATCAAATTTATGCTGATAATTGTACTTTACTGAAATATATTTTAGGATTATAGAAATTTTGAAAAATGTTAAAAATAGCACCATATCTAGGGGCAAATTAAATTGAAACAAAGCTGGTGACCTAGTATATTTATTTCATTTTTCAATACATCATAACATTATCTTTTAATACAAAACATTTCATCAAAATCTATTATTGAGAAAAAAATACAAAACTGTAGCGAGCGTCCTTAAACTATTATCAAGATACCGCGAACTTTCATAAAAATTTTCAATAATGTCAAACTGAATCTCAATGAACAAACTAAGGATGGAATCTCATTCATAACAGAATAAAAATTAATCCGGAGTTAGTGCCCATAGCGATACTCATTATTGTCTGTTTTATTGCCATGTTGATAAATATGCTATCTAACAGAACTCGAAACGCTTCACATAACTGTTCATAACTCTGCAAGGTGGACTTACGAAAGTTACTGTTAGAAAAATGTTCCAGAGTCAATATATGATTAACACGTTCTATTTTCATAACTAAAGCTACCAGCTTTTTATGTGGTAAAATAGTATAAAGAGGAGAGAAATTGTAAGTACTTATCGGACTCTTGTAGTGCTTATTTGTAACATGTCCAAAATTCTTGAGGGACCAAGGCAGATTAAAACCAGAGCTTAGAGCAATACGTGATCTTTTAGGGCAGTTAAACAAGAAGTCAAAAGAGAAATAATTTTGTAGTACATTATGTTTAATTAGTAATGAACTGAGTTTTATGTGGGTTCTTTTGACTAATTTAGAGATTCAATAAAAAGTAGGGAGCTTCAACTGATTTTTATCAAGTTTTATGAAATTAATTCGCTAAAATTCTTCAGGGTTTAAAAATAACAGCTAATAAACAAGTTTCTAAAATCTAGTATGAAATTATGGACTCTACAATATAAACACTGTTTCTACCATTTTACCCAGCGACCTAATAGTTGACCAAAGATATTCAGCATTGTGTCGTTTAAGACAAACATTCTCACAGGTCTGGGTTTTATGTAAATTAGGAAGTACGATTTTTAAGAGTTGCTAGTTACTCCGGTTTTACCTGGATGACCCAATATTAACTTTGTCCGAGATTTACATTACTAAATGTCATTAAGGTTTGACAAAATTGCAACTTGTACAGTGGATAGTAGATGAACATCGGATTACCTATAGCTTAGCTTTAGGTTCATGTGTGCTAAAATGCATTTTAACTTTTATCTACATTATTGTTGATTGTAATAAGCTGATTTAGATATTCACAAATGTTCTGTAAAACACGATTATATGTATAAAAATGCCTTTCTCTGTCAATTACATTCAAAATGCAAGTTGTGCAAAATTTCACTTACCTTTAAATTGATTAAATTAATCTTCTGAAATATGAAATATTACTTCAAACATACTGAACGGTGTTTTCAACTATTGATACGTTTGTGCAATACTTCTTGACATTAAGCGAGTAAATAATAACGATTAAGGCTTGTTTTATCAAACCAATCTGGTTGTAAATTGTGTGATCGTAAATCTTTTATTACTGCGTACATTAACTAAAATGTGTTTTTATCACATAAACATATGTCTCCCCACTCCCACCCCCACCACCCACTACGTATTCTAAGGATGGAAGAGAGGCATATTTGAGTCCAGACAAGCTTTTTCATGTTTTAATTCTGGCGGCCATTTTAGCGGAAAATGCCGGCGATATGCACAACTATAAGCTTGGTAGTAATCACTCCTGTGAAGTTTCGTCGAAATCCCTGCCAACAGTTTGACCTATGAAGTTCGGAAAAGATTTTTTATCTTTAGCTCTGCCAGTCGTTTTGTGCAGAGAAGCGGAACGTGCCGGCGATATGCACAACTAGGCATGGTACTGACCTGTGAAGATTCGTCGAAATCTTTCAAATAGATTTGTCTGTGAAAGCCTGAAAAGATTTTACCATTTAGTCTGTGGTACTCCGAGAATTTCCTCGTTCAGCAATATGTAAACTGAGAGTGGGATTTCCGGTAGACCTTTTAACTAGAAATAAGTGGTTTTACTTGCCCCGTTTTTCAACAGTGTTTCAATTATGTTACGGCGGACAATTAACCTAATCAGTGTACCCGGATTCTGTACCTGTACTACCTTTTCTCTGCAAGTAACTTCCAACTCCTCCACCTGAACCAGGGATGGTGGAGAACATATGGCTCGCCTGGGGATCGAACTCAAGCCGTGCAATTTGTAGATTTTCGCTAAATTGATTTTCAAATTGTTTGTTAAGTATTATTCCGCAAAAACCTTTCCACATATTTGAACGTCCTAAATATTCGGACTGGAAATTCATCTACCGGCTGCATAAAGAAATGTTTGGACGAGATATGTGAGTAATGAACCTGTCTCAGGCTATCTGAGAAGAAATCCTCATGTCACTGAAATGTTTCATTTGAATGCCTCAACTTATCGTTACGTCAAACCATGAATGTGAAGCCTCTGTTAGGCAAGCATAATAAATTTATACACTTGCAGAATGCTTTGACAGTCCAGCATGTCACTTGCTGGTGCAAATTATTTACCGCTTTACTTATCCAACCAATGACGTAAAGTTGAATATTCGTTCTGTTTGACCTAAATCAAAAACAAACTTTTTTTGACTAGCCTCAATGCACAGTATCGTTCATTATTTGTTTATAAAACGATGGTAAATACCTTTGTATTGTATCACTGTTGTAGGAATAATTCTTTATTTGTCGCTGTGAAGTTATCGCTCTTAGCAAATAGTCGTAGTGTGCAATTCTTTTCGAAATATTACGGGGGTATAGTATTATAAAGGCATTTCCGACAGTTGTCGCTTTGCAACATTTCACGCAGTTGTGTTAGGTTGACCGAACAAACATTTTGAACGGTTTGAATAATATCTAAAACCGTTCGACCAGCTTAACATTAATACAAAATTGCATTCAGCTGGTCCACAAACAAAAAAGTTCTTAAATTTACCGCCCAGCCTGACAAATATACAAGAAAGACTGTTCAGTATCACATATTTAATACTTTACAAGTAAGAAAATACAACGTTAAGTATTGTAGCCACGATTATAAATACTTATGCATGTTTAAGCGTTCCAAAAGATGATATGTAAGGATAGATTTCTCGGAAGCACAGCCCCAGAGCCACGCATTTACATAGTAGGCCCACAACAAAAAGAAGCTGTAATGGAAAATATTTCAGACGGGTTGCTTCAAACATCCAACAAGTACATATTAATATAAGTTAAATATTGATAAAGGGGAAGGAATTGGTAAGGGGCGAAAAGGGGTCGGGGGTGGGGGAGGAATCCGAAGGGGTAAGTTGAACAAGGACGAATATACAAGATAATGCCATGTTCTTTAAAAATCCGTCGCACTACAACGTAAACCACCATAGCGCAGACACTCATTATTTATTATTATTATACCAGATTTGTTGAGCGCCCTTTTCATATGTAATATACGTTCAAAGGCGCTTTACAATTAAACATGTGACACATCGCAGATATGTAGGAAAATAACAAAACATGACATATGCAATCACAAAACTGAAACTGAACAATTTGATTAAACGCCTTTTTTATAAATGATATTTCAATGGCGTTGTACATAATAATAAAAAAAAACACAATATCATAAATGAACAATGATAATATTTACAGCCTATTGTAACAAACAGCCATGACCACCCCACCCTGAGGTCGTTTACCCCTATTGCCAATACCAGTGCTTTAAACATCTGGTACGCCCAGACGGGCTGCATATAGTGGATCAACTCCCGGTAAATGGTGCCATCATGTACTGTTTAGATAGAATACCACACATTTCAAGTGAAACTCAAAGTCTTGCGAAAACACACACATAGAACGTCATAACCCTTAAAATGTGACAGATGAAATAAAAGATGGATTGTCAATTTAGTTAATTACATGATGATTGTACAGTTTAAGAGACCTTCGTCAGCGACGAATGACTTGCTATAGTTTCTGTATTACAAAAATAAAATGGCATATTTTTATGAGTAGAAACAGTCACAGTTGGTATCTATGTGTTGTAGAAAATTTGAAAAGGTGTGTTTTGAGAGCTCTTTTGAATGAATTAAGTGATGAATCTTTCTGAGATTGTCAGGAGAGAGTTCCATAGTTTTGCGGCGGCAACCCTGAAACTTCTATCTCCGTAGGTAACCAGTCGACTTTTTTGTGGCACAAGGGTTGTTGCTGCATTTGCTGACCTCAGATTTCTAGTTGGCACGTACACCTCCAGCAAGTCTCTCATATACACCGGCGACTGTCCATGCAAGGCCTTGAATGTTTGAATGAGAATTTTGTATTTGATTCTATCTTGTATTTGAAGCCAATGAAGATCTTTAAGGATTGGTGTTATATGTTCAAAACGAGTTGTTTTCGTAATAAGACGTGCAGCTGTGTTTTGGACATTTTGCAGTTTGCTCGTTGTTGATTTTGGCACGCCGTACAAAAGAGCATTGCAGTAATCTAATCGTGAGGTCACAAGCGAGTTTATCAGGGTTTTTGTGGCTTCAGTTGTCAAATATGGTCGAATATGACCAACGTGTCGTATTTGGCCGTAGCATGTTCGAGTCACAGAATTAACATGATGGTCCATGTGCATGTTCGAATCAAGCGTAGCACCAAGGTTTCGAACAGTTTTTGATGGTCTTATGCTCGATTCGCCAACTTTCAGTTCTAGATTTTCAACATGTTTGGAGTGTTTTTGACTCGAAAAAAGAATTACTTCAGTTTTGTCTGCATTCAATTTTAACATGTTTGAATTCATCCATGAGATGATTTCTTTTAGGCATTGTTCAACTCGTGTGATTGTGGCTGCCTTTGATGCTTGGTCAACTGGTTTAAACGATAGATAGAGTTGGGAGTCATCTGCATAAAAGTGGTGGTTTAGACCGTGGTTTCTACAGATGGACCCGACTGGCTTTGTGTACATCGTGTAGAATTTTGGGCCTTGGAATTTTGACTCATGTTCCAAAGATAAACACACAACGACGATCAACTGAATAAAGTAGAAAAACGAACAAGCAACACATAAGAAAACAGTAGGGCGCCGTTATAGACTCACAAGCTTACAAACACACCCATACAAGTAGGAATAAAACAATCAAGTACCGTCTTGGAATTCGGCTGCCAAAACAAAGAGGAGCCACGAAAACTTACTAAAAGTAAAGGGGAAGGGGATGCAAAAAGAGGCGTAAATGCAATGGAAAGGAGACGGCAAAAGGGGGAGTGGGGCGGAGGAAAAACGCTTACAACAAACAAGAAAACATACGAAACACACAATACAAGACAGACAAAACAGCCTGTTGAAAATAGGGGCACCGCCTTGGAAGGGTCAGTAACCTAAATAAAGGAAACTTGGGGTTTAATCGCGTTTAGGGCATGCCAACCTCGCACTTACCCTATTTTCAAACCGAAACAAACTCCAAATATTGAAAACAATGCAGGCAGGTAGTAGATGTAGAACCCCTTGCAAAATTGAACCTAAATTCGAGAACTATCAAAATATTTGAGAAAATAGCAATGTTTTTCTTAGGTTTCTTTCTCGTGTATATTATGCAAGCTGTCCATTGAAAAAAATATGATGAAGTATATATTAGTTTTGTTACATTCTTTAGTATATCCGAGATATTTTGTCATAAATAAGACATTTTTTATCTATTTTTGCGTGCACTTTAGAATGTACCGAAGTGTAAAATTAGGAAACTTAAATAAATTTGTAATCAAATTTCATTAATAGTATGCTTCAGTTATTGGTTCTCATATTTGAAAATCAGTTGCAATTTGTCATAAATTTATCCTGTCTAAAACGTTAAAAATTGATATGGTGACATTTTGCTAATTTGCTAGGATCTGTATCTCTACTTTCTGTTTATTCTTAATTTTTTAATATTTCGGTTATTTAATGTGATTTTTTTACGATTACACTAAGGACTGCAGTTCATAATGTTAATAAATCTGCTTAGTCCAATGCGCATCCAAAGAATAGTTTACCCACTTAACTACATTTTAAGTTCGAATCACCGACTTGCGTCTTGGCCTTCTAAGTTTTCGACTTCATAATCATTTCCTGCACCGATGGTTAAAATATTGAGTTCTTTCGTAAAAGACACACGGTGTAGTTAGACTCGATGTTTTATAGGTTCTCCCTATTAATCAGAGTCCATTAAATTCTAATAAAAGAATTTTCCACTTAAACCGGTGCTAGGGGTTGTGAGAAATGTGGCACATTTCCACTCAAAATAATCTCATTCAAACCGAGTCTAGATCTGCTGTTAGTTTGTTTGGTTGCTATCTATTCTTCAAAAGGATCTTTTTACAGATTTTATACAAAAATATTGTTATAAACTTCAAATGAATTTAGCCATTCCTAAATTGTATGTTATAAAAACATACAAGGTTGGTATATACTGACCACACCTCTGCTCTGATTTGGTAATGTGACCAGCGTATCAGGTGAGTACTATATGATGTATAAAAGGAGGTTTAGTAAAACTCCTAACTAGACAGATGTAAAAGTATTAGATAGTAAAATTATCAGCTTGACTTCAATTCGAACAAAAATATGAAATAAACAAAGTTTCCCGCATAATTTATTTATTTATTTACTTCGATATTTTAATTATAAATAAAGTCACATGTTCTGACATATAGCTGTGTTTTCTATCCTGGAATCATACCCTTTTATTCTGTTGAATTTGTGAGTTCTAAGATTTATATAAATTTACGAATAAATGAGATCAGGATCAGATCAGGAAAGTATTGGTACAGACCAAACTACCCAATGTCAGCATGGGAAATAATAAGTAAGAAAGCAAACCGTGCATAGTCACGTATTTATTTTATGTTCTTCTGTGATATACTGAGATTTATCAGTGAAATAAAACTGATATTTTCACTGTTTCAAACAGTGAAATATCCTTTTTATTTTTCACTGCTACGGAACTACATTTGAATGCGAAAGGATATGAATTATAAATGCAAAGGTAAAGATGTATAAAAATAATAAAAGGATCATAAATATTTAAATTTTATCATAATGAAATGTAAAAGAAATCAGTAAACGTAATAGAACTTTTTTTTTCTAAAAAGCATCCTGACGTCACGGCATAATGATGTTATGATGCGATGCACGTGGCGTTTCGCGGACAACCTGAATACAATTCGGGTTAAAACATTGAAAATGCATAAAATAAATAGAAAATTTGTTTATTTCGGTGTAAAGTCGAAATATTTTTCACTCGTGAACACCATGATTTGTATTTTATAGCTGCGCCACTCGTGAAAATATTGCATTATAGTGTTCCTCGGTGAAATATATTTCGCTCTTATACTGAACAAACAAATATCCTCTATATATGTACATTACCTTTAGACGAAAAGTCTATGGTTTTCCCGTATAATATTAAATAAAGGTAACATTTAAAAGCTATTGTTACAAACAGATTGCTTTATTACTGGTAATATTACACAGTGCTTGCTTCCGGTACATCCAGGGGAAAACCCCTTCTGAAATCTTAAGAAGGCTCTTGAAAGGAAATTGTTCTGTACTGCAAACTTTTAGTATGTTGTTCCCAAAATAACTGAATTAGTACACAACTGAACATTTATTTATAGAAAGCCCTTAGTTCAAACCCTTTATGATCCTTTGTATCGTCTTTATTATGTTTTAATAGGACTGTATGGGATAGGTAAAACAATAGATCATAGAAGACATATGCAGATATTTATACTGACCTTTATTTTACAGGCAGTAGTAATATACATTACAGATAATGATTTTAATAAACTAAGCATTCTTGTACTTATATAGTACATTGTTTGAATTCAGAATAAATGTTTTTAATCATGTGTAATGTATATACACATTCACATACTACATAGATTATCATCAATTAAAACTAAGCTTATTTTAACCTTCGTAACGGTTGCTTTGAGAAAAAAATTGATTTTACCAAGGGTTAATTGCAGGATTACTTTCTTTTATTAAGTTACACAATGTAGACATACGCCTTAAATAAGGCCGTCCAGACAATCAAAGTTATAAAATAAGTAAACAATCAGGGTTATTAGTACGCGCCACTGTACCTTTTAAATTGTACATAAATAAGTTTTAACAGTATTGATATCATTTTAGCTACAATAAGTTTGATATAACTATGATAGCAAACTCCTGCCAATTCCATCACAGACAACGTTAGATCTGAATATAATGACGGACTTAGATAGTTGCCATTTCTTTTGGATGTCCACTAAATTTGGCAATAAAACGTATAGACAAGTGAGTGGACTAACTGTTGATTTAGTTCTATATTGTTATGAACGAGCTTTTATGTTCAATTTGTCCTCTTTAACTTGATACAGCGTTTTAGGTTAACGTAATGCTGATGTTAATCAAATATTTGTAAATCTTTTCAAATAATTTTTAAAAAGGGATTATATTGCAAAAATCGTTAAAACATTGCATGTGCCAGTTGTCCTGTCTACAGCTACACTATCCTACTTCGTGGAGCGAAAGTATTCAAGTACGAGGCTCCATAATCCTCTTCTCCTAAATCCTACAAAATAAGACAAAAGAAATTGATTTTCGTCTTGCAACTTCTCCCTTGCACTGATACTATTTATATGTATTTTATATGATTACAACGTACTTGTTGATTGGTATTTTTTGGAGCGACCCGTCTGCTATATTTCTATTTATGGTTGGCATAGTTTGCGATGAGTGTTTCCGGCTACGTTTGCTGTACTTAATGCTTCCAGGGAGTCTTCTCTTACCACATTAATGGTCAGTTTCGACAATTCGTTGAATTCATCGAAAGCTTATTTTGTTGACAAGAACAGACCAAAGACATGAAAGTACAAACTATTGTGGGATAAAATTTAATGGAATCCACGGATAGATTTGCAGAACTTTATCTTATCATGAAGCTCATAGAAACAAAGCAAACAAGAAATGCTGATTTTTGGACAATGATAAAGCACAAACATTTACAAAAAGGAGACAGAAATCAAACCTGAGTCAATAATGAAAGAATGATTAAATGCTGACACATAACGTGATGCTGAGTTCTTGTCATGTAGATATAAATCAACCAAATATGCTGTCGCTAGTAAAAGCTAGCTGGGTACCAAAGGATATGATATAGGGTAGAGGTAAGATCTAGAAAAGGGAATGTCAGTTCACAATGTTGATTTAGTGCAAGTTCAAGCACTCAAGGTAATATTTCTAGACCTTTTCTATTATAACTTTTGAAAGTTGGGTTAGCTTTTGGTAAGGTTAGCTTTTCCTTTGCATGACTATCTTACTATACATGACTCGCATTTTCTGCTATCTTTTACATTCAAAGGCAAACAGAAAAGGCAACTAAATAACATTTTGCAAGAGGGATATTTTTAGACAAATCTTTGAATATTACCAGAAGTTTAATATCTTGATAAGGTTAAATTAAAAAACATGAAACACATAAACAATTGTTGGCTAATCTAACTGTCGAATGGGTAAGAACTAAGGTAACAACAACTAAATGTGTTGTCGCCAGTAAAAGCTAACATATAATAGTAAATAGTGAAAGGACGGTGGCTGGCTTTCAATTAATACAGTTAACTTAGTGCAATCAAACAATAAAGGTAGTAATTTTAGAACATAAATATTATTTCTTTCACGGCTAAGCTGTCCTAATACATGACTCGCATGCGGCTGGTATTTTATAATAGCCACACGGTACCACAATAAAATTCTTGCATGAAACCTCTTATTTTTTGCCAATATTGGGCATGTACATACGGTGAGGAAAACATGTGCAAACAAGGGTATTCTGGTGAGCACGCGTTGTTGTTGAATGTTTTAGCCGAATATTATGAAACTTCCGAAAGAAATACAGATTCTTCTCAAGTATACAAATACATTATGTAATGCATAACTGTATATATCACCAAATCGCAGTATCATATTGATGATATGGTTAGCCGAATCGAATCCTATATGTATTGGCTAAATATTAAAGTGCTGTTAGCGCTTGTGCAATTTATGGAATGGATTCTTTTCATACACGTACTAACATTAATCACCTTCCATCGGCAGAAAAACGGCGTTAAGCCCAAACCAAAACAAACAAATCCATCAGTACAGTTTTATCAGTACTTTGACTATATTTGCGGTCAGTGAAATTAGTTATTAAAATAAGCTATAACTAAGTGGTCTTTTTTCTGACAATTTCAAAGAAATTTCCTAACGTCGTCATTTTGTTTGTGTATCTATACAGTATGTTGATTTCACATAACACGTGTTTTTTTCGCACAGTTGAAGATGGCTTTAAATTCCTTCTTGGATATTTGTTATTTATTTGAATATTTAACAGAGAGAAAAAAACTATAAAATGTATTATGCAAGAATAGCGATAATATACGTTTGTTGCATAAAACAGAATCTGTTAAAAGCTTACCCTCGCAATTTTTTTCTTCAATGAAGTTTAAGGGATTTCGCGCTGAGATCACATAATTATGTTGTTGTTTTTTTTATTTTAGCCACTTATGATATTTCAAAATGTCTGACTTTTTCTATGATTAAGTCCCTTCAGCTAAAACATACTGCGTAAATGTTGGTATTCACTTATTATTTAGCCATTAAATTTTATGTTCTTCTTTGAATGATTTATTTTACATAACACAGATTTAATTGTACAATCTGTAAAGTATTTAAATTTTGAGGAGAATAGACGGGTTTATAGTTTTGTTGTCCTCTTTAAATGCAGTTACTGTCTCATTTAACTTAAACCACATAAAACACAATCATAATATATATTATCACATGTTTGACGTCAAGGGAGTGAAATAACTCCATTGCATAAAATTATAGCGAGTTTAATAAAGCTTTACGTCGACGTCAGTTATAGTTTAGGAGACGTTGGTCAAGTTGATTTGTATATAGTAAAAAATCTCACCTTCTCTATATAACCGCGCAGAATTGAATCAGGAATAAACTGTCTCAAAACTATGGCCCACAATATCATAATCATGCTCAGTAAAAAAAAAACTCAACCTACTTTGAATATATACCAATGGCGCAGTAATCTACAAATAACTGTCGGCTGCCTGACTTATCTTTTACTTTACAGTGGGTTCGAATGCATAACTGTATATATCACCAAATTGCAGTATCATATTGATGATATGGTTAACCGTAATATACGTTTGTTGCCTAAAACAGAACCTGCTAAAAGCTTACCCTCGCATTTTTTATTCAATGAAATTTAAGGCATTTTGCGCTGAGATTACATATTAAGTATTATTTTTTGTTTTATTTTAGCCACTTATGTACGGTGGTATGTTTAGGACATGTATATTTTTTTTAAGATTAAATTATCTCGTGCGCACGACATCTTATCTCGAGCGATCAGCATTTTATTTCGTGCGCACGACATCTTGTCTTGAGCGATCAACATCTTATCTCGAGCGATCAACATACTTTCTTGAGCGATCAACATCTTATCTCGTGCGCACGACATCTTGTCTTGAGCGATCAACATCTTATCTCGAGCGATCAACATACTATCTTGAGCGATCAATATCTTATGTCGTGCGCATGACATCTTATCTTGAGCGATCAGCATCTTATCACGAGCGATCAACATCTTATCTCGTGCACGACATCTTATCTTGAGCAATCAACATCTTATCTCGAGCGATCAACATATTATCTTGAGCGATCACCATCTTATCTCGTGCGCACGACATCACACTTGAGCGATCAACATCTTATCTCATGCGCAAGACATCTTATCTTGAGCGATCAACATCTTATCTCGAGCGATCAACATCTTATCTCGTGCGCACGACATCTTATCTCGAACGATCAACATCTTATCTCGTGCGCACGACATCTTTATTCTCTTTTTTTTTGTATCATAAATAATGAGAATTGATGCGTTTGCACATTGTGTAATACATTTAATTTAAATATTGAATAAACTATTTGTATCTTGATTAGGTGAAATGTATTCTATAAATTAATCTATAGATAGATCTATATGATGCATTTGTTCATGCTTTGTATCAGCATACGTAAATGCATTTCAAACAATAATATAATTTGTCTAATAGGTATATGAAATAGATACAACATGGTGAGATGTTTTGCATAAAAAATTCTAGTAAGCAGTATTATCTTATGATGCACGTTCACATTTAGCCTAAAAATGTTTGACTGTCGTTTATTACAGACTTATTATATGAAATGTATCACTGACATTTACAAGTAATTATAAAAAAAGTGAACATCGGTATACAAAACGTCTAAAATTGCAAATAACATGTTGGTCATATCATTTTACAGTTTTTAAGACGCTTTATTCCTCTGTAGAAACTGTTTCTGTACTGTACAAGTATACTTCAACTGCGAAAAATCTACTAGTCAAACGCCAGTTTCGCAGATTACGAGACTGCTGTTACAAAAGATATTAGAGACTCGGGTAAAACCTTGTCTGCATAATGCTATACTACGTTGTTGAAAGATTCAGAGTCCTCAGCATTCACTGATGTCGAATCACTTGCCCTTAATCGACAAGGATTCGAGCCATGCTCGGGACGTTCATTTCTTCATCCAGCTGACTTACTGAAGGTCGATGGTTCTACCAAAGTGCTCCTCCGTCCATTATTTCATCAGCGGGTACCTGGGGTCTGCCTTCACCATCAAATAATTGTTTCGGTTATACGTTAAATCTAAACCGGTTACCCGACAACGTAATTATTATTTATTAAACAGAATGTGTGTAGTGAATATGGAAATTTCAATAAAGAAAACTAAACACTCCGTTTACTAGGGGCATTTGAAATGTTTTGAGACAAAAACGCTGCTGCAGAAGATATGGACATGTTAACATAACATTATATACAGAGCACGTAATTTTGTTGAAATCCATTCCGTTTTATAGGATTTATCATGCAACTACTATGCAATGTGCCTGATATCACTTGCCGGTTATTTTATTTTGTTATCATTGACCTGATATCAAAATGAAGCTCCTCCCATATTGGAGGACTAGTTCTTACATCAGTTTCCTTCCAGATTGAATTTTATTACAGAGTCCAGTTTCGATGTTGCACAACTTTTTTCTAAACAGATTCTATAATCTCAACAAAGTGACTTGAATATGGTTGTCTCTAATTTTATCACACAGACAATAGCACTGAATGACGTCATTGTGAAACGTTCATTATGACATCACTATGTTTACATGGATCGATACTTGGAAAGGTTTATAATACACTTGACAATGTATGATATACCTATTCTTGATTTATGCCTAATTTAAGGCATGCACATTTTATTAAGTACAGTGTATTAGCATAAGTATTTGTGTTAATTATTATTCTTGGATCAGTTAATTATAATTCTTGATCAGTGTACATTTAGTGACCTTAAAAACTTTAAAGCATCTCTGACTGAGACTGGAACTGGAAGTGAAATTTTTAGCGCTTTGGACATGTAGTTGTCTGAGTCAAATGTTTCATAACGTGGAAATAAAGCATGTTCTGCTTTATTCAAGAGGATGATTTTTTATTTTTACGCAGGTAAGAGTTTATTCCATTGTCATTTTTTTTAAATGAATATCCGAAAGTGAAAGTCGGAGTTGAATTCAATTTGGCTGCCGTATTGTTTCGTTCAGATGTTTCAGGGGCGGATGAATTTTCAAATCCGTAATATATAAATGCATTACAGTAACTTTTTGCTTCAGAAGTCATTTCTTTACGAAATAAGAGATGAAGACATAAGTTGTTCTAGGTAGATTGTATGAGCTTCATGATAAATAGAATAACAGGCTACTGTCTTTTGATATCAGTGTTATCAGGTCTCGGCTGATATGAATCATCTGATGGGAACATATACCATAATATGCGCGTTTCCTTTTGGGAGTTCAGCCTCCTAGGAAGATTTGATGTACTTCTGCCAGTTGTTGCCGAGGAATACCCCGGACAAGAATTTCAGGACCGACGGAAACACGTCCGGATGGACATTCTTACGGTACAAAAGTCACATGGCTACTCTTTTGTTCTCTCTGTTCTTTTTGCCATGTTAAAGAATTTTGGACATGTAATAGAATTTTAGCCATGTACAAAACGGAATGAATAGACTTACTGTTATCTTTTGTTTTCCTAACCACATAACTATCCTACTGTATGTACGGACAGACAATGTTCCCTCTTCGGGGAGAATAAAAGTGTTCTATATCAGATCCTTACTGCAATCAGTTATTACTGAAGCCGCATCAAATACTGTATGTTATGGCGGCATATTTTTGCCATAAGATATAATAGTAGCTATCATAACACTTAAAATTGTAATCTTGGAAAAACGACGTTTTTCTTAGAAAATTATCCTCCGATACACGCGAATCCGTTTTTTTTTCTAGGAAGAACCAATACAGGTCTCTTGTTTCGGTGGGGGACATTCAAGAACAGGTCTTTGTCGCCAGAAATATTCATCCCGGTACTAATTTACTTTTTCTCAGGAGGAAAAAACACTTGATTATCTGATTTTTTTTTTTTTGGCAGTTCGAAACACATCACTTGGAGTCCTTATATTGCTAATTTCATTTAATGACGTATTAATCTATTTATTTATCTATTTAATTTTGAAAAATTTATTTCAGAACCTATCTTTAGTCAGTTGCGCCCTGTTTCACACTTCGTTCAGGAAGGTATAATAGATTGCTAGCAACATAAATGAGCGGTTTTCCAGTAAGCCAACCTTAAGCCATTACTTCCAGTTTAACAATTTTGAAAAACTATATTAATCTTAGACCTTTAAAATTATACAGTAAACATACTTTCTCCCAGTATAAAGAACCCCGTAATATGATTGCGAGTGTCTCTTGTATCAGACAAAATATCAAGCTATCGTTTATTTGCAATGTTTCTACTGTCACTGTGGAAGTTTACATTGATGATAAGTACAAGTACTTCTAGTGCAATTTGCACTTTGAAAGTACATGTGAATACAGCAGTATTTGTACCTTTAATGATATGGCAGAGCAGAACTCTCGTGATATAATTCCATTGCATCACGAGTTATTTCAATTTATCAGGCCTACATAGTTTATAACCTGTGTACACATATGCCGAACCAGATATCGATTATCGAAAAACTGTGATAACAATCATATTTCTGAAAGAATTACATTTGAGTACTCATGTTCATAGTTAGACATGGTTATAGTCAAACTGAAAACAAAGATTGTATTCGACATGTTCAATGCAAAGAGCAAAATCTTTAAAAGATGAAAACTTTGCGCAGAAACATGTTTACTTGGAATTATAAGGGTTAAACTAAACTTCGCCACCCCGCCCCCTTCCCCCTACGCGCCTTAGCACTTACATGGTACTATTGCGTCCGAGAATTGTTTACACAGGTCGATTCTACTATCATGGTGCTTGGTTGCGTGCTGTGCTTTCAACGGATCTTTTTACAACTTTAAATTTATTAACTTTCACAACTTTTTACAATGTCTTCTATCAAATCGCCACGGAGAACATACGCCTCGCTCAAGGCTTGCGATCCGGTTTTTTATATTTTGCCAACGGGCGAGAGAAATGTTGCACTTAACAGTAATTCTTTTGAGCAGGGCTGCTGTGATCTTGAATGTACTCTATGCTTCGAATCGATCTTTTCATATATTAAATTGGCATAACAGGAATTTTGTATCGTCTATTCTAGCATTAAAAATTAAATATAATCCAACAAGTGACGTTGCCCCTTGCGGGCGGAGATGACAGAAAATTGCAGCTGTATCTCAAGAGGGGTATAAGCCGCCGTTTTTCATGTTTGCATCCCCCATTCACAATGTAGATGCCAGTACACATATTCGATGTAGACGTTTTTGCGATCGTACTGACCCAATACGAACATGCCCAGTTCCAGGAGATGTCACTTAAATAACGGGTACATCTTTAGTTTCATGTTATATTTTCATTTCTTCATTGTACAATTATCTGTGTCTTTAGGCAAGTTAATGTTACGTCTAATCAACGGTATATTCATTCTATTGTCATGCTTTACTTCGAATTTCACATGTATTTCAATTTTAGTTCCTAAAGGCGGTGCTAAGGATCAATCGCACAAATTCAAATGCTTATTAATAGTTCTACATGGTGTCATGCATCAAAGTCTCAAGTATTTTTAAATGTATGCGACACAAACTGGTTTGGGCCTTTTTATACCAATATATGCAACAATTTCGTTTTTGTCGTGTTGAGCGACCTGTAAAGTTTCTACTTGTCTCTATTTTAGTCAAGTGCCATTACTCTTATCTGTGAAAGCGCAAATAAAACACCTGGTGCACAACATAACGTTCTAAACGACAATTCTGTAAGGTTTGATGACAGTATGAGATATGCAAAAATACAAAAATTCGGAGAGACGAACACACGTTCAGACAAAGGTAAATCATCCTACACAAACATAAATTATACGGTAGAGAACAACTCAAACGTTGAAAAGACTGTTGTTATTCTACATAATTATGTGCAAGATGTTTCTACTGGAAGCCTTCGTCACTGAAAAAAAAATGTTTGATGATGTTTGATGGATTTTTTGGTCATACTAGAAAACGTACGCCTGCTTGACATTGAAAACGTTAAGAGAAAAGACAAAAATCAAAAGACACTGGTACTGAATCCAGAAAAAGAACACGGATATGTTAACTGACTACCATAACATAACTAAAATACAGTTTAAAAAAGTTGCTGCATCCGAAGCCATTGCTATGTAGCTTATTCCACAGAAATATGTGTACATACAGTATATAAAGGAACAGACTTTAGTTCTCACTTTTATTACTTGTCAATTAGATGGGGGAAACAGAAACGTATAAATTGCAGTTAATGGCTTTTATTTTATCGTCTGATAAAGACTTTTTACAACTCTGTCATAGAATCCATTTGCAGGCCTAAGGTCTGTGAATAATGTAAAACAAATATTGTTAAAAAAAGTAAAACAGCATAGCCTTGTTACTTGTTTGTATTCCTTACCTAACATTTATACCTGTAAATATGGTTTAACATGACAGCCTTTGCTAATAGAAAAATAACAACGATGTCATATTATATTTACATCATTTTAATAGCATTAACCCGATAATCAATTAATTAAATATTAAAATTTAATGAAGTCCGTTAGACTGAATGACATCTTTAACGTTTTAAACAGTCTTCAGTATTCATATTTATCTGGATGCGAATTCTTTCTGCTTCAGAAAGCCTTTAATAAGGTGGCTGAAAAGAAAAAAAATGAAATATTATACATTCGCAGCATTATGCGACACTCATCTTGATGTTACATAAGAAAGAAGTAAAATTTTGTTGAATCTCAACTATTGGCATAGATTAAAGGAAATGGCATAATACCCAACTTTTAAAAACGACTGCCTTCCCTTATGAACATTTGGAAACACAGAAAGTGTGCTAGCCAAAGTTAACTTAATCAACACTTGTATATTAACAGGCAAGCAATTAACATGGATTTAACAGTTACTCAAATTCAGTGATAATTTTTATCAATTAATTTATTTTTACTGATTTACATCTTACAAAACATTCTCCTAAGTCTGATCAAAACTTAACTTACACAGCATTCGATCTGATAGCCGCAGTAACTGTTCCCATTATTTATATAGCCGTATGGACATTGGTCATAGCAGGAGCAGCTCTGGGCTGAAACAAAAGATAAAGAAATTAATCATATTGTGTTATAATTGCAGTAAAACATGGCACAGGCTAATGCCATGCTCATCGTAAAGATCGTAGTAGTTCGTAGTAGGAACTCTTGAAATCTTTCAAGATATGTTGAATTATGTCATTTTCATAGGCATAAAAATATATTCAAACATAAGCATTCTATATTGACATGTTTCTGTCAAGCTTGCTGAATTATCCTAAAAGTTTTATAAATATCCATGGACAAACATGTCGAAATTGAAATCATTCAAGAAACAAATCTTTGCATCTCTACATAAAATCACTATTAAAAACGTTTTACTTTGATGCGATGAAAAAGGTGTTTTGAAAATCTAAATATATTCCTATTTACACTCAAAAAAGGTTGCAGTTCATAAGAATGATAGATAATATCAATAGTATTGGCTTGGCATATATGTACAGGCACAGGCACTCGAAACTCTATCAATAAATATATGTATTATTGTATCCCATCTAGATACTTGGTATACTATGAAATATAACTTGACCTAGCTGTCTTAAATTTTAACAGGTGATTCAGCATACGATTGGTTAACATTTAGAGTCTGTACGAGTTTACGATTACTAATAACATCATAGAAGCGTTTTCCAACAGGAATCAAAATTTAATTGCCTAACAACTAGTTAAAATGTCTTAAATAGAATGACAAGTAAATCGTGTAATTTTAGTTATTTTGTGCCGGCTGATGACACGAGCAACATCTCTTTTATCAATGTAAATAACTTTAAGGTGAATATAGATATGCTACTTTATGACCTTATGTGTTAGCATATCTAACAGGAGCTATATAAGCTCTAGTAAATGTTAGATGATTCTTTTTATCATTCTTTACAGACTAAAATGCTTCCCATCAGGATTTACCGTAGTCAGCCATTTATTGTCGAAGTAAGCATAACACGTTGTGGTTCGAACATAAATTATCTGATTCATAGTTTAATTGTGTCTTTCAAATATGTCTTCGATTTTCGAAAACATAAAGGTGTATGTATTAAATATGTCTTCGACTATCAAATACATAAATTAAAGCAGTAACTATGTATTGAATAAGTCTTCGATTATTGAGAACATGTTTAGAAGTTTGTACGAAATATGTTTTCGATTATTAAACGCATACATACAGTAATGTTTCGATTATGTCTTCGATTATTGGAAATAAAAATAGTTAAAAACAATGTCTGTGCGATAATAAATACACTTTGTTTTTATCATGGAACAAACGTAACATAAAAATAATCAAAAATAATTATTTGACAGTCTAGCAAAACATCAACTGAACGGTTACCATTTTCTTCCATATCATTTAAAGTCGACGTTTCTAAGATGTTGTTAAACAATAACTAGGGAGCATTTTGCTCCGGAAGCTGAATACAG